>NW_020194336.1:0-5017126 GCF_002847485.1 Aspergillus campestris IBT 28561 | reverse complement strand
ATGACCCTAATGACCCTAATGACCCTAATGACCCTAATGACCCTAATGACCCTAATGACCCTAATGACCCTAATGACCCCTAATAAAGGTCCTAACAGAAAATAATAAACTATTATTAATTAACAGACCCTAATAACTTGCTATAACTAATTATATAATATTACTAGATAACTATATTAGACATATAAACTAATAAGTTAGTCTAGAATATAAAGAACCTGATTAGAATCTTCTAGATCTGACATGCTATGATTAACTAGTTACTCTTTCTATTATAGTTCCAGGGCTTCCCTATATCTATTAAATAGTATCCTAGCTACCAGGAGAATAAGGAGACCTTAATACTAATACTCAGCCTTTTTACCTATTACTAAGTATATTATTTGCAGGAGATAGTAAAAGAAGTATATAATATATAACTCTTAAGAGTATTTAATTAACCACCTAATAATAAGTAGCTAATTCAGAGCAGCCTGACTCTTAGGTATATAATATTTAAAGAGCTTATATTAGTCAGAATAGCTATAATTATTATATAAGTAATACTAATTTTACTATTACAAGAGCTTATTAAGCATATTAATATTTACCTGAGTTTAGGACTGATTATATTAGTTATACTAGATATTAACTCTCTCATAGTCATGATTCTCTACTAGTATTCTCTATATAATAATACCTGTTAACAGAGGGAGGGCCATGTTTCTAGTTATAAACAGATTTACTAGATAAATATGGAGTGTAGTAACACTAAAGGACATAGAACCTGCTATATATCTAGGAACTAGCATATTTTATAATATAAATACTTATACCTGGATTATCCCAGGATCTCTGCTACCAGAATAGCTAGAATAGTTAATAATAAAGTAAGCAGGACTCATGGTAATACTTACTAATAAAGTTTTATAATTATTAGATATTAGTACTAAATCTCACAGAGTTACTAGATTAATATAATTAAGCTAATTTACTATAATCAGCCTGTCCTTGATATACTACCCAGATTAGTATTTATTACAGGCTGTATTATCTCTCTAGTATAACTATCACATACTAGGTTATACTAGCCTATCTATGTAGTAATTAATAGTGATCTGGTGGTAGCAGCCAGCGTGGAGATACTTATCCAGCTTGTAAAAGGCTAGATAGCTCTTATCCCAGGCTATAATCTATAATAAGAAGCCCTAGTTACTAGGATAAATAATAATTATCTTACTTACCTGATTATTATGATTAGCCTACCCAGACTCTTACATGTAATCAAGCATCCTATAAGATAACTTTATATAAATAATAATATAAATATTAGGTATATCCAGGCCCATGCCTAAGATACTAGTAGCTATAATTAAGGACTGTAGATAGTAAAGATACTAATCCAGGATCCCCTCCTTTCTCTACTACTAGCTAAAGTAGGCTAGATATTATATTTACTTAGCCAGAGACTAGACTTCCTGTATAATATTATAATAGATAATAATCTAATCTCCTGTGGCCTTAGCTGCCTGGACTTGTTACTTAATTAGATAAAGAATATTTAGATTAGTCTTTTATTCTTATATGTAAAGGATCCAGTGCAGGACTAAGTATTATAAGTAGTAATAAATATTTAGCTGACTAGTAAGTACCTAGAAGATTATTATATTAGCTAGGTTTTATCTAAGCTAATATTATAATATAGTCTTCTTGCTAGGTAGCAAGGTAGTAATAAGATAAATAACTAGCATGTGATACTATATTAGCTAGCCTAGATTATATATTACTAGGTAAAAGTTATTATCCTGATTTAGTAATACATAATATTTATTAATTATAATCTAATCTAATTAGTATATAAAATATATCTAGTTTAAAAAGGTGTAGAAGTAATTTATTATAACTAATTCTAGGATTACTAGTATAAGAGCTATCTTATAATAAGACTAATTCTAATTCTACTCCAAGTATTTAATCCCAAGATTCTTATATTAATAGTATATATTAGCCTGGAGGATAATTAAAAGAATAATAAGAATTATAATCTCTCTAGATCTTATCCAGGCTAGAAGTATAAATAAGATTAACTTACTTATATTAGTAAATATAATAGCAAGAATATAGGACTAAGTAATCTAAATAATTATAAGTATATTCTTCTAGATACTATGAAAGGTTATATAAGAATCTTATATTATCTAACACAGGACTAACTCTAGGAGAATTTATTATAATATTAGGAGATAGATAGCACAGGCCTACTTAATTTTCTTGTGCCAGGGAATAGTTAACTTTTTTTCTATAATTCTAGTAAAACTAAAGTTAAGGAACTAGTACTAGTCCTAGCTAGAGATCTAGAATAGTAACTAGTAATAGGCTAGAGTATCTATCTGCTTTATAATATTATAGCTATAAATATTACTAGTAATATATAAAAAGTATATTACTTGCAGGTTTATAATATAGCTTATCTAGTCCTGATTATTTATAGTATTCTTATTATCTAGGTTTATAATATCTAAACCTCCCTGATTATAGATATTATCAGGAAAATAATTACTTAAGTATAAGAATTACTAGCTAATTCTAATAATAATATAATAATATATAGATATATTTATAGTAAGATTTAATTCTTATCTAGTAGTATGCTTAAGCACCTCCTAGAAGTATTTAAAAGTCTATAAATAATAGCTACTAGGATTAGGACTTTATAAGTAAGTAAGTTATAGGCTAGATCCAGAGTCTAGACCCTAGAGCTAGTAAATAATTAGTTCTAGATAAGTAATAAAAAGAATAACAAGTCACAGGTACTAGATAACTAACTTATCTATATTATAAAAGAGGTAGTAATAGATTATCTTAAGACTATTTATAATATATATATTCTTATAATATATTAATATAAAGATTACCATGCTATCCTTAATATAAATATTTTATTAGCTATTAGTATTATTATTTATAAACTAGTAGCTAAGAAGCTCTAGGACTCGCGCAGGCTAACTACTAGTAATATAAATAAGAATACTTAATCTCTTATAAAAGAATATAATTATATTAAAATAATTATTTATATAATTTATATTTTACTAGCTCCCGCGGTGGAACTAATACTAGAGAGTAGATTTATATTAAATCTGATTTATTATCTATATATTCCCAGGAACCAGCTATAATGTCTAGTTATTATTAAGAAAAAACTATCCTACCTAGTTCTTATTAGAATTATTATAAAGACTATCTTATAGAATAGACAGTATAGTACTAGCAGCTAGTACTTATATTAATAAATATAATAAAATCCCCCAGGTCTCAGTGACAAGGAGATAAATAAACTTATAAAAATAACTTATAATAAACTAGATTTACTAGTAGAGAATTTAATTATAGATCTAGCTAATCTAGTCTTTTATAATATAACTCTTATTCAAGTAGTAATTATAATAATACTATTTAATAATCACCTGTATAAGAGTTATAGAGTTATATATATTATAATAATCTATAAAATCACAGACCTAGTCAAGACAGGATCTTGATATAAATAAATTCTATTAGATATTAACTAGAACTCTAGATAATAATAAGAGTAAGAAAAAATCAGACTTAGCAGGACTTATTAAAATAAGTTACTTATTCTTATAACTCTTATTAAGATTATCTAGAAAAGGAAAGGTGTGGTCTATAATAATAATAAAGATAAATAAAAAGGGTATTCTATTATTCTTATAAGTTAATTCATAGAACTATATCTACTAGAGAAGTTATATCTTATATAAATCTTATAACACAGCCTAGGTGATAGTTATAAAGCAGGCTAGCTTAATTACCTTAAACAGGACTAGTAGATATTTATTCTTATTATACTAATAATTAAGATTATACTCTAACATAGCCAGGGCATAAAGAAGAAAACAGGACTATTTAACTAGTATAATTTTATAATTAAGTAGCTAGAGATAGAATTATTAATAGCTTCTCTCTAGTAAAGTCATGTATCACCTTAAGAATAATTCTAGGAATATAAAGAAGATTTTACTCTTATACCTGTTCTTAATATTTATCTTAAAACTAGCTAGAAATAAAGTCTAACTAGGCCCAGGATTCTCTATGTATACTAGAGTCCACAGATACTTTTATATAGCTTACTACTTAGTAAAGAACTAATAGTATAGGCTAGTCCAGGTATATAGCTATTATATATAATTAAAAAATATCAGGACCTGCTGTCAGGAATATATATAATAAGTAATAATTTTTTAATCTATATACAGGCGTAGAGAGTAGAGGGGTAGATTATTAGATTTAATATAAATTATTTTAAAATAAATAGGATTACTAGTCTGGAAAGTAATCTATTATATAATAATTATAATATAACTTATAGTCTTCTAGATCTATTATAAGATATAATCTATAAAATCCTTATCAGGCATGTCTAGATACTAAGTAGATATTATTAGATTAGTAAACTAGTATCTCTAGAGATATAAAAGTTATCCTATTACTTATAACTAGGGGGTACTCATGTCATGCTTACTAGAACTAATAATAACTAATAAAAGATTAACTATTAATAATAACTCATATATATTATCTAGTAATTAGTGACTTATGCTAGCTAGTTTATTATAATAAGTAAATAATTACTTATTAGACAAGGCAAGGACCTGGAAGTAAAATAATTCTTATTATAATATAAAGAAGTATTAATAATAAATAATAATATATACCCTGTCCCAGGCTCTTTTTATTATATCTCTAGCTATCTTCTTTAACTACCTATCTTAGTATTATAGACTCTAGAAGTAAGCCTGGTGCTAGTATCTCTTTAGAATCTTTATTACTTATATAATAAACTAATAATTAGAACTGAGCTTGTATTTAAGTTTATTTTTATATAAAGAAAAACTAGGAATCTCTAGATCTAATAATAATAAATAATAAATATAGTCTGGTTTAGTTGCTAATTAATCTGTATTTATAGTTATTATATCTATTATAATATAAAAGCTATAACTCTTGGACAGGCCATGTACTAGATTATAAAGATATTATATAATCTTTATTATCTATATAATATACTGGCAAGAGTAATAAATAACTACTTTATTCTCTAAATTAATAATAAAGAGAGCAGAGGTTTCAGGGAATATTAAAGAATTATTTATAATTATTAATTATTCTTGTTAGTAGTATTTAAATAGTATTAAAAGTAGATATTAAAATCAGATATCAGGATATAATTTTAGTTATAGCTTAAAATAATTATTATTCTTCTCTTTAGTAAAATCTTTTAGCTATAACTAAAAAATAACCTAATCTCTTATATAAATAAGAATAAATATATTTAAAGAAAACTTTTAGTCATGACTAAAATATAACCAGGCTTTTACTAAGAATATATATAAGATATAATAACTAGTAGTTAAATAATTAATTACTAAATATAAGAGAAATACAGAGTTTTATAACTTAATATATTAATAAAATTAACTCTTAATATTATTAGATAAAGAAAAAGATAGCAGAGCTAATACCTCTGATCTAAAAAGATTAACTTATTATTAAAATAAGTTAAATAATAATAATACTTTAGTACTTGTTAGACACAGGTACTAGATTACTTTATAAAAAAAAATAAGAGATTTTTATTCACACTAAGACAGACTCTTCTAATAAAGTAGAATTATGAAACCTAGTTTATATAATAGCTTAAGATCTGAATTATAATCTTCTATTTTTCTTTTTTTTATACTAATCCTAGATTATGAGAGTATCCTATCCTAAAGATAATAGAACTCTATAAGATTCCCCTGATTTTCTAGCTAATCACAAGCCACGCTCAGCGCTCTGGAACGGAACCCTACCCATTTTCAAGTACGGTTCCGTTCCACCCACTTATTAGGCTGGGTACTATATCTACTTAGCCAGGGACTAGACTTCCTGTGTAGTATTATAGTAGATAATAACCTGATCTCTTGTGGCCTTGGCTGCCTGGACTTGTTACTTAATCAGGCAAAGAATACCTAGATTATTCTCTTATCCTCACGCGTAAGGGACCTAGTATAGGACTAGGCATTATAAATAGTAGTAAATATTTAGCTAACTAGTAGGTGCCTGAAAGATCACTATATTAATCAGGTTTTATTCAAGCTAATATTATAATATAGCCTTCTTGCTGGGTAGCAAGATAATAATAAGATAAATAACTAGCACATGATACTGTGTTAGCTAGTCTAGATTATATATTACTAGATAAAAGTTATTATCCTAATTTAGTAGCACATGATATTTATTAATTATAATCTAATCTAGTTAATATATAAGATATATCTAGTTTAGAAAGGTATAGAAGTAACTTATTATAACTAATTCTAGGATTACTAGTATAAAAGTTATCTTATAATAAGACTAATTCTAATTCTACTTCAGGCAGTTAATTTTAAGATTTTTATATTAATAATATATATTAGTCTAAAAAGTAATTAAGAGAATAATAAGAATTATAATCTCTTTAGATCTTACTCAGGCCAGAAGTATAAATAGGACTAACTTACTTATATTAGTAGATATAATAATAAGAATATAAGACTAAGTAATTTGAATAATTATAAGTATATTCTTTTAGATACTATAGAAGATTATATAAGAATCCTATATTATCTAATATAAGACTAATTCTAGAAGAGTCTGCTATAATATTAGAAGACAGGTAGTATAAACTTGCTTAATCTTCTTATACTAGAAAGTAGTTAACTCTTTCCTTATAATCCTAGTAAAACTAAAGCTAAGAAACTAGTACTAGTCCTAGCTAGAGACCTAGAATAATAACTAGTAATAAGCTAGAGTGTCTATCTGCTCCATGATACCATGGCTATAAATATTACTAGTAGTATATAAAGAGTATATTATTTATAAGTTTATAATATAGCTTATCTAGTCCTGATTATTTATAATATTCTTATTATTTAGATTTATAGTATCTAAACCCTCCTGATTATAAATATTATTAGAAAAATAATTACTTAAGTACAGGAACTACTAGCTGATCCTGATAATAATATAATAATATATAAATATATTCATAGTAAGATTTAATTCTTATCTAGTAATATACTTAAGTATCTTCTAAAAATATTTAGAAGTCTATAAATAACAGCTACCAGGATCAGGGTCTTATAAATAGATAAATCATAGGCTAAGTCTAGAGTCTAGGTCCCAGAGCTAGTAGATAATTAGTTTTAAGTAAGTAGTAAAGAGAATAACAAGTCACAGGTACTAGATAACTAACTTACTTATATTATAAAGAAGATAGTAATAGATTATCTTAAGACTATTTATAATATATATACTCTTATAATATATTAATATAAAGACTATTATATTATTCTTAATATAGATATTTTATTAGCTGTTAATATTATTATTTATAAACTAGTAGCTAAGAAGCTCTGGGACCTGTATAGGCTAATTACTAGTAATATAAATAAGAATACTTAATTTCTTATAAAAGAATATAATTATATTAAAGTAATTATTTATATAATTTATATCTTACTAGCCCCTGCAGTGAAACTAATACTAGAAAATAGATTTATATTAGATCTAATTTATTATCTATATATTCCCGGGGACTAGCTATAATATCTAGCTATTATTAAGAAAGGACTATCCTGCCTAATTCTTATTAGGATTATTATAAAAATTATCTTATAAGATAAGTAGTACAGTACTAGTAACTAGTATTTATATTAATAAATATAATAGAATCCCCCGGGTCTCAGTGACAAGAAGATAAATAAACTTATAAAAATAACTTATAATAAACTAGATCTACTAGTAGAGAATTTAATCACAAATCTAGCTAACCTGATCTTTTATAATATAATTCTTACTTAAGTAATAATTATAATAATATTATTTAATAATCACCTACATAGGAGTTATAGAGTTATATATATTATAATAATTTATAAAACCACAGACCTAGTTAAGATAGGATCTTAATATAAATAAATCCTGTTAAATATTAATTAGGACCTCAGATAATAATAAAAATAAAAAAAAATTAAATCTAGTAAAATTTATTAAGATAAGTTACTTACTCTTATAGCCCTTATTAAGATTATCTAGAAAAGAAAAGATATAATCTATAATAATAGTAAAGATAAATAAAGAAAATATTTTATTATTTCTATAAATTAATTTATAAGATTATACTCACTAGAGAAGTTATACCCTGTGTAGATCTTATAATATAACCTAAGTAATAATTATAAAATAGGCTAGCTTAACTACCTTAAATAAGACTAGTAAGTATTTATTTTTATTATACTAATAATTAGGACTATACTTTAACATAGCTAAGATATAAAAAAGAAAACAGGATTATTTAATTAGTATAATTTTATAATTAAGTAACTAGAGATAAAACTACTAATAGCTTCTCTCTAGTAGAGTTATATATTATCTTGAGAATAATCCTAGAGATATAAAAAAGATTTTACTCTTATATCTATTCTTAATATCTATCTTAGGACTAGCTAGAGATAGGATCTAACCAGGCCTAGGATCTTTTATATATACTAGAGTTTATAAATACTCCTATATAGCTTATTACTTAATAAAGAATTAATAGCATGAGCTAGTCCAGGTATGTAATTATTATATATAATTAAAAAATATCAGGATCTGCTGCTAGAAATATATATAATAAGTAATAATCTTCTAATCCATATACAGGCATAGAGAATAAAGAAATAGATTATTAGATTTAATATAAATTATCTTAAAATAGATAGGATTACTAGTCTAGAAGGTAATCTATTATATAATAATTATAATATAATTTATAGTCTTCTAGATCCACTACAGGGCATAATTCATAGAATTCTTATTAAATATATCTAGATATTAAGTAAATATTACTAGATTAACAGGCTAGTATCTCTAGAGATATAAGAGTTATCCTGTCACCTGTAGCCAGGAGGCACTTATATTATACTTACTAAAACTAATAATAATTAATAAAGAATTAACTACTAATAATAACTTGTATATATTATCTAGTAATTAGTAACTTATACTAGTTAGTTTACTATAATAAGTAAGTAATTATTTATTAAATAAGATAAGAACCTAGAAGTAGGATAATTCTTATTATAATATAAAAAAGTATTAATAATAAATAATAGTATATACTCTGTCTCAGGCCCTTTTTACTATATCTCTAGCTATCTTTTTTAATTACTTATCTTAGTATTATAAATTCTAGGAGTAAGCCTAATACTAGTATCTCTTTAGAATCTTTACTATCTATATAATAAACTAATAATTAAGACTAAGCTTATATTTAAGTTTATTCTTATATAAAGAAAGACTAGGAATCTCTAGATTTAATAATAATAAATAATAGATATAATCTAGTTTAGTTGCTAATTAATCTGTGTCTATAATTATTATATTTATTATAATATAAAAGCTATAACTCTTGGACAGGCCATGTACTAGGTTATAAAAATATTATATAATCTTTATTATTTATATAGTATACTAGTAAGAGTAATAAATAATTACTTTATTCTTTAAATTAATAATAAAAAGAGTAGAGGTTTCAGGGGATACTAAAGAATTATTTATAATTATTAATTATTCTTATTAATAATATTTAAACAGTATTAAAAGCAGATACTAGAATTAGATATCAGGATATAATTTTAGTTATAACTTAAAATAATTATTATTCTTCTCTTTAGTAAAATCTTTTAGTCATGACTAAAAGATAATCTAATCTCTTATATAAATAAGAATAAATATACTTAAAAAAAACTTTTAATTATAATTAAAATATAACCAAGCTTCTGCTAAGAATATATATAAAATATAATAATTAATAATTAAATAATTAATTACTAAACATGGGAGAAATATAAAGTTTTATAACTTAATATATTAATAAAATTAATTCTTAATATTATTAGATAAAGAAAAAGATAGCAGAGCTAATATCTCTAACCTAAAAAAATTAATTTATTATTAAAATAGATTAAATAATAATAATACTTTAATACTTGTCAGGTGTGGGTACTAGATTATTTTATAAAAAAAAGTAAGAGATTTTTATTTATGTCAAGACAGACTCTTTTAATAAAATAAAATTATAAAACCTAGTTTATATAATAGCTTAAGATCTGAATTATAATCTTCTGTTTTTTTTTTTTTTATATTAATCCTGGATTATAAGAGTATCCTACTCTAAAGATAATAAAACTCTATAGGATTCCCCTGATTTTCCAGCCAATCATAAGCCACGCTCAGCACTCTGGAACAGAACCCTACCCATTTTCGAGTACGGTTCTGTTCCACCCACTTATTAGGCTTTTATCTTTCTTTAATATAAATAAGATATTATATTCTACTAGTAATTTCAATAGTCAAATTATTCCTTTTACTAGTTATTTCTTAATATATACTTATAGTATTTATGATTCCTTTTCTAATATTAAATAGATTTTCTTATATATTACTTGTTTTTCTTCTTTAATTAGAATAGTATAATTATATAACTTATGCTCTAGTAATTCAAGATTTTTAGATTACTTAAATAATTCCCTGAATCTTCCATAATCTTATAATATAATAATCTATTTTATTATTATTAATACTTGTACTTTAATATTACTAGTATTAAGTCTCTTACTTATAAGTCTCTTAGTAACTTCTTCTAGTATTATAATTTTATAATAATTTATTATTATGTCTAGTGCCTATCCTAGTAATATTATTAACTAATCTTGATAACTTGGCTTTATTATTATTAATACTTATATTATATAATTATTATTAAGTTTACTTCTAAATCTTTTAGCTAATACTTAAGCTTCTTACTCTTAAGTATATTATTAAGACTTAAATACTCTTATTATCTATTCTTGTTTTAAGTAATTATAATTTATAAATTAAAGACTATCTATTTTTTAGTTAATTTCTAGATTATAATCTCTAAGCTATAAGATCTTTAATATTATATTATACTATCCTAATCATATTATATTAAAGTTTATTTATTTAAAATAACTAAATATAATTATAGGAGTTGGTCCTGATTTAATTATAAAATAATTTCTTAAGTTTTTACTATTTAATTCTATAATAAATTCTAGATTAGTTTTTCTAATATCTTTAATACCTAGTTTCTGTTAGAATTAAGAGTTTATAAAGTTACTTATTACTCTAGAGTTAAGTATTACTTTAGCTATTTATTTATATATTTATATAATAAACTTAATATAAGTTCCCTATTCTATTATTATAATCTATTTTTTATTTTACTAATTTAGTGCTTGCTTATATAATAATAGTTATAATAAATAAGTACTAATAAACTTGTTATTATAGTATATCTTGTACTTGTTATTATAGTATTATATTTATATTATATATTTATAATATAAATAATATAGATAACTTTTATAAGAATATTATAGGTCTTAATATAAGTATATTATTTCTTATTTATTTATACTCTTTAGTATTCTTAGTAAGTATTCTAATATTATCTTTTTTATATTATATAGCTAGTAATATTTATTATAGCATACTATTTATAATAGTTTCTTATGCTATAGATATATCCTAAAATAAGTATATAAGTATTATTTATAATCATAGTATCTATATAAATTAGAATATTATTTATACTTAAGTTTCACAAGTTTATTATAATACCAGGTGTTATTTTTCTAATATTATATATATTATATTCCTGAATATTATACATACTTCTATTAGTATATTTCTTATAATTTATTAGTTTTTTTCTAGTATTCTAGGTTCTAGTAGGTATAATCTCTAATCTTATTATAAATATTTATCTTAATAACTTTATTAAGCTTTTTAATTCTATTAGTTATAATTAATTACTTCCTTAGCTTGACTAATACTTATATAATATCTTATATATTAGCTTCTTTATAATATTCTTTTATAGTTTTCTCTAGTTCTAGAAGATTTTAAGATATATTAATCTTTAAGCTTAGTCTTAAGCCTCTTACTTAAGTACTAAATTCTTTATTAAGTAAATTAATATTATCCTAGACTATACTAGGAAATTTATTCTTTTTAACTAGCTTATTTATATTAATAATTTTATTAAATCTATTTATCCTTGTATAAAATTTATTATTTTTATTATTAGACTTTACTATTTCTTTCTTTTTATTAAGATAGCTTTAATTCTTTATATTATAGTTATTATTATTACTCTACTAATAATTGCTTAGATTTATAGATTTATTTAACTAATTAATTTCATAGATTATATATAATTTCTTGGCTAGTAAGTCTGTCTTGAATTCTTTATTCTTATTATTATTCTAAGTACTTCTAGCTCTTTTATAAGTAATCTTTAATTACTTCTATAATTTCTTATTATTATTTTTTTATTACTAGCCTGATTAGTATTCTCTTGCTATATAACCTTGTTTATTATAATTATAATATATTTTATTATTTTAGTATCTTTCTCTTTCTTTCTTAGGGATTTCTTGATATTAAACTATATCTAGCTTTATTAATTATAACTTATAAGAATTACTATATCCTTAGCTTTTTAACTATATTTATTATTTATTATTAATATTATACTAGCTTATTCTCTAGTTATCTTGATATCTATTACCTGACTAATTCTTATACTTAATATTAAAGTTAAATAGTTTATTATTAATTTTAATTACTTGTTTAATTATCTTGCTAAGAATTCCTAGCTATTTTATTTAGATTAGCTTTTCTTAAACCTCTAGTTTAAGCCCTTCCTTAAATTATATAATATAGGTATTATTATTCTAATCTAACTAGAATATAACCTGCTAAAATTCTGAAGCATATTAACTAACTAATTTAAACTATTATAATTACTATAATTTTTATTCTATATTTTAAATTATATTAATATCTTTAAATATTATACAGAGTCGCTCTTTAAAGTTATTATAATTTTTAAATACTTTTTTAGTTTTATTACCTTAATTATTTTTAATATTATTCTAAAAGTCCCTGATATAAGATTTAAATTAATTAAATACTAGACCTTTTAGATATATAATAATAAATATAATTTTATTAGATTTAGTAGTAAGTCTCTTTCTATTTATCTTTATATATATATTTATTTATATTAAGAATATATAAAGCTTAGAATAAGTACTATTAAATACCTTTAATAATTTAATCTTGATAATATAGATTATAAGTTATCTCTTTAAGATTATAATATACACCTGTAATTACTTAATTATATTAATAATATCTACTAGAGTTAGTTCTCTACTAGTATCTTCTTAACTACTTTTATTACTAGTTCTAGAGATTAATATAATTATTCTATTATTATTTAATATAATAATATTTTAATTTATTTTAAGTTAACTTAAGACTTTATTTATATTAACTAGTATTTAATATATTAAGACCCTAGAATCCCTTCTTACTTTTATTATACTAGTATTAGTAACTTGGGTTATTCAAGGTAAAGAGTACTCTATAATCTTCTTATTAGCTATTAATAATAGGTTCTGTACTAACCTAAGGTCTTATATAATAATCATGCTAATTATATTAATTAATAAGATAATCTAATAGTCTAAAGGTAATTAATAAGTAATAAGAGAAGTAAGACATGTCAGGTATAAAAACCTGATTACTTAAGTTAAGTATAAATAAGTAGAAACTAGACTTAAAATATATACTTAGACTTGAGAATATTATTAAATATAACTAACTAAACTATAGATACAGGTGAATAAGTATTCTTATATATTCTTTATCTATCTACTTCTCTGTATACCTTTTAAGATAGATAGTAAGATATATCTAATTAACATACTTATTCTTGTATACTTTACTATATACTTTCTAAAGTAGATCCTCAAGTATATTATATTATATAACTCATACCTTTGTTCGTGCAAGGTTCTTAATCCTTTTGTTGGTTGATTAGTATTCAGCTTCTGCCTGGCTGTGCCGCCTTTGTGGGGTATTAACCTTGTTGGGTTTCTGTAACAGTCTCTCTCTGTTTATTTTTATATATATATTTATTTATATTAAGAATACATGAAGCTTAGAACAAGTGTTATTAAATATCTCTAGTAGTTTAACTTTAATAGTATAGATTATAAGTTACTTTTTTAAGATTATAATATACGCCTGTAGTTACTTAATTATATTAATAATATTTACTAGAGTTAGCCTTGTGCTGGTATCTCCTTGATTACTTTTATTACTAGTTCTAGGAATTAATATAGCTATTCTATTATTATTTAATATAATAATATTTTTAATTTATTTTAAGTTAATCTAAGACTTTACTTGTACTAACTAGTATTTAATATATTAAGATTCTAGGATCTCTTATTACTTCTGCTATACTAGTATTAGTAACTTAGATTATTTAAGATAAAAAGCACTCTGTGATCTTCCTATTAGTTATTAATAATAGGTTCTATATTAACCTAATGTCAAGACCCTAGGATCCCTTCTCGCTTCTGCCGTACCAGTGTTGGTGACTTGGGTTATTTAGGGTGAAGAGCGCCCTGCAGTCTTCCTATCAGCTATTAATAATGGGTTCTATACTAACCCAAGGCCTCACACAGTGGTTATGCTAACTATATTAATTAACAAGTAACCTGATGGTCTAAAGGTAACTAATAAGTAATAAGAGAAGTAAGGCGTGTCAGGTATAAAAACCTGATTACTTAGATTAAGTATAGATAAGTAGAAACTAGACTTGAATATATACTCAGACTTAAGATTATTATTAAATATAATTAACTAAACTATAGATATAGATAGATAAGTATTCTTATATATTCTTCTCTAGTTACTTTTATAATAACTTCTTTATAATCACTTCTAGAATTACTTTAATTATATATTTTTCTTAGTATCTACTTCTCTAGCTACTCCCTGGGAGTAGATATAAAGTAGATAATTATATTATATAGCTACTCCTTTGCTTCATGTTAGGAGTAGGTAATTATATTATATAACTTATAGTTATCTTTGTGTAAGGGTTCTAATTCTTATATTAATTAATTAGTATTAGGCTTTTGCCTGGCTATACTATCTTTATAAGATATTACTCTTATTAGGTTTCTATAATATTACTCCTCTCTTTTCTAGTATTTTATTTTTAAAACTTATAAAGATATATTTTCTCTTTATTATAGTTTCTTCTGAAGCCTATTAATCCTTTTTTCTTATATTAATATTATTATACTAGTAGATAATAATACTTAAAAGTATAATTATCTTTATTAATATAACTCTATTCTTGCTACTGGCTCTGTTATTAATATTTCTTATAAATCTTATTCTTCTTGTGATATTAATTATATTATAGACTTAAAGAATAAGAATTATGTTAAATATATATATTATAATTAGAAGTATATAAAATAGTTATATAATAAATAAGAGTAGGAATCTCTTAAGAGGGATAGAAAGTATCTAGTTAATAATTTAATTAAAGCTAAAAAGTAATAGCTTAAATATTTTTAAAAAATATTATAAGTTATATCCAAGATCCTCTGTTTAAAAAAATAAGAATAATTTCTAAAAGATTATAATAGCTAAATACTTGGCTATAACTTCTTTATTATAAAGTAGCTTAATAATAAGAATTCTCTAAGTCCTAAGAATCTCTAAGAGCTAGATTATCTAGCTAATATCTAAGATAATACTTAACTTGTTATAATATTAAATATTTCTAGTTTTTCTTAAGTAATAAATAATTCTTCTTTCTAGATAAGTATTAATTTATTTACTAGTAGTATTACTAAACTAGCTAGTAATAACCTGTTAAATTCTTAATAAACTCTTATATATTTTTTAAGATATTATAATTTTTTTATTTAATTAAGTAAAGTAATTTCTTGCTGACTTGTTTGTTTCTTAAGATTTTCTTAATTTTATATTCTTATTTAATACTTTTATTAATTTTTATATTTATTATGATTTGGCTTTTTTTTAATACTAGTTCTAATAATAAGATATGAAAGACTAGATATATATAATATATTAATTTTAGTAGCTTTAGCTAATAATTAACTATTTCTAATTTCTTTTTAATAATAAATAATCCTAATTTCTAGTAGTTAAGTTTCTAGCTTGGTTATTTAGTTTTAATATTTTTATAAAGTAAAAATATTTTTTCTCTCTTTTTTAGGTCAGGCTCTTTCTTATAATATTTATTATAATAAATTATTATCTTTATATTTATAAAATTAATATCTCTTGCTAATTACTAGTATAGTATTTTAAGTATCTTTATTACTTTTTTTACTTATTTTAATATAATTTCCTTGTTCCTGGGTTTACTATATATCTTTAGATAATAATTATAATTTATATAAAATAATATCTCCTGCGTGGTTATATGTGCTGTATTATTATATATAAATTATACTATTAGTAAATATTATTCTTAATTATTTTGATTATAATTAATATAATATTAAAGATATTACTTAATAATTTAGTTAGTTCTTTTTATTTAATTATTTATTTATAAGTAATATATTATTATCAAGCAGTAATTAATCCCTATAATATTTATTAATAATTTCTAAAATTTTGATATAAAGAGCTTATCTTTATTTAATATAATCTTTTATAGTATCTTATGATTAGTAATAATATAATATAGTAGTATATAAGTCATGTCTTGTGCTGTTATAATACTCTTTATTAATATAAGCTAGATATATTTTATTAATCTATTTATAATAATAGTAATTATATCCTATTCTTAGGATTCTAGTAATAATCTAATAAAGTTTATTATTATTTATTCTTATAATTATTTTAGTATATCTAGTGACTATATCTTCTTATAAGATTAGTATCTTACAGGCTTGTCCTATATATAGATATTATAATTTTAAATATAATCCTGTATAATTTTTTGTATATTAGACTAATAATAATTTTAAGTAATTTATTTATATGTTTTCTTAGTTCTAAAGTGTTCTTGAAATAGTTTATTATAATATATTTTAATAATCTCTTGTCTTATATAATAAGGTATATAAATAAGTTTATATATATAAACTAATCTATTTTTATTTATAACTAATTTATTACTGTCTATTAAGTTATTTAATATCTTTTAAATAATTTTATCTTATTTTATTTTATAGATTAACTTATTTAATAAATTATTCTTAATCTCTATGGTTCCTGCTAGTTATTAATAATTATATATTAATAATTTATTTTTATATTACTTAAGGATCACAGGTTTAATAATTTTATTCTTTAGCTTATAATCTAGTTATTAACTTAGTATATTAGCTTGGCTATTCTCACTACTTTTATAATATTAGATTCTAAAATTATATTATAATAATATTTTTAATTATCTTGCTTGTCTCTGTATTAACTTTTTAATTATTATAAAGAAAATAAAGTTCTTGTAATCTATTTTAATAATAACTTATTACTTTACTTTTTTAAGATAGACTTTTTATATTTTAAATATAATAATAATTACTAATAATTTCTTATTATAAATATTATAGTTTAGTTCTACTTGGATTAATTTCCTTAAATAAAATATAACTAATTTTAGCTTGCTATTATCTCTTAATTAAGTTATTCTTATTTTAATAATATAATCTGAAGTATTTATCTTAATTATTATTTCTTTCTCTAGATTATATTATATCAAGACTAGTATAATAATAAGTTAGTATTTAATATTTTTAAATACTTTTTAATAATTATCTGTCTAGTTAAATTCCTCTATTTTCTTTATTAGATTAA
The DNA here is from genome assembly GCF_002847485.1 of Aspergillus campestris IBT 28561. Lineage (NCBI taxonomy): Eukaryota > Fungi > Ascomycota > Eurotiomycetes > Eurotiales > Aspergillaceae > Aspergillus > Aspergillus campestris. The sequence goes on along the minus strand of NW_020194336.1, from coordinate 4,999,318 downwards.
AGAATAGACCTAGCTTATATATATAGTAATAGATAAATCTTTTATAGTAGTTTACTAATCTTATAAATTATTATAATTTTTTAAGATTTCTTGGTTATAGCTAGTCCCTGACTATCTAAACTTTATTTTTATTAATATAAATTCTTTTTATAAATATCTAGTATTCTAGGAAGTCTGTTTCTATAATATAAAATTTATATTTTTTTAATTTATATTATAGCTTGGTGATTTATAGCTTTTATAATACTTATTTAATATATATCTTATACTTTTTAAGATTCTTTAAGAAGATTAAGATATTATTAAGATATATAATAATAAATATATCTAGTAGTTCTTCTAGTACTTTATTAATAAATCTTTAAAATAATACTAGTATATTAATAAGACTGAATAGTATAATTAAATATTTATAATAGCTATATTTTAACTTGAATACTATTTTCTATTTATCTTCTTTAGTAATATATAATTTATTATATATATTAGTAATATTAAGTTTTATGAAGATCTTAGCTCTCTTGAGCTTGTTTTATATTTCTATAATTAATAATAATATATATCTATCTTTAATTATAACTTGATTAAGTAATCTATAATCTATATATAATTATAAACTTCTATCTTTTTTTAATATAAATAGGATACTATATCCTGCTGGTAATTTTAATAATTAAATTATTTCTTTTACTAGTTATTTCTTAATATATACTTGTAATATTTATAATTTCTTTTTTAATATTAGGTAAATTTTCCTATATACTACTTGTTTTCCTTCTTTAATTAGAATAATATAATTATATAGCTTATGTTCTAGTAGTTTAAGATTTTTAGGTTACTTAAATAGTTCCCTAAATCTTTTATAATCTTATAATATAATAATTTATCCTATTATTATTAATACTTATACTTTAATATTATTAGTATTAAGTCCCTTACCTGTAAGTCTCTTAATAACTTTTTCTAGTATTATAATTTTATAATAATTTATTACTGTGTCTAGTACCTATCCTAATAGTATTATTAACTAATCTTAGTAACTTGGCTTTGTTGCTACTAATACTTGTATTATATAATTATTATTAGATTTATTTCTAAATCTCTTAGCTAATACTTAGGCTTCTTATTCCTGAGTATATTATTAAGACTTAGATATTTCTATTATTTATTCTTATTTTAAGTAATTATAATTTATAAACTAAAGACTACTTATTTTTTAATTAATTTTTAGATTATAATCCCTAAGCCATGAGATTCCTAATATTATATTATATTATCCTAGTTATATCATGTTAAAGTTTATCTGTTTAAAATAATTAAATATAATTATAAGAATCAGTCCTGATTTAACTATAAGATAATTTCTTAAGTTTTTATTATTTAATCTTATAATTAATTCTAGATTAGCTTTTCTAATATCTTTAATATCTAGTTTTTATTAGAATTAGAGATTCATAAAGTTGCTTGTTACTCTAGAGTTAAGTATTACTTTAACTATCTATTTATATACTTATATAATAAACTTAATATAAATTCCTTATCCTATTACTATAATCTATTTCTTATTTTACTAATTTAGTGCTTACTTATATAGTAAAAGTTATAATAAATAAGTATTAATAAACTTATTATTATAATATATCTTGTACTTATTATTATAATATTATATTTATATTATATATTTATAATATAAGTAATATAAGTAACTCCTACAAGAATATTATAGATCCTAATATAAGTATATTATTTCTTATTTATTTATACTTTTTAATATCTTTAGTAAGTATCCTGATACTGCTTTTTCTGTGTTATATAGTTAATAATATTTATTATAATATACTATTTATAATAGTTCCTTGTATTATAGGTACATCCTAAAATAGATATATAAGTATTATTTATAATTATAATATTTATATAAGTTAGAATATTATTTATGCTTGAGTTTTATAAGTTTATTATAATACTAGATATTATTTTTTTAATACTATATATACTATGTTCCTAAATATTATATATACTTTTATTAGTATATCTCTTATAATTTATTAATTTTTTTCTAGTATTCTAGGTTCTAGTAGGTGCAATTCCTAACCCTGTTATAGATATTTATTTTAATAACTTTATTAAGCTCTTTAATTCTATTAATTATAATTAATTGCTTCCTTAATCTGACTAATACTTATATAATATTTTATATATTAGCTTCTTTATAATATTCTTCTATAATTTTCTCTAGTTCTAGGAGATTTTAAGATATATTAATCTCTAAGCTTAGTCTTAGATTTCTTACTTAAGTACTAAATTCTTTATTAAATAAATTAATATTATTCTAGACTATACTAGGAAATTTATTTTTTTTAATTAGCTTATTTATACTAATAGCTTTATCAGACTTATTTATTTTTATATAAAATTTATTACTTCTATTATTAGATTTTATTATCTCTTTTTTTTTATTAAAATAGCTCTGATTCTTTATATTATAGTTATTATTATTACTTTACTAATAATCACTTAGATCTATAGGTTTATTTAACTAATTAATTTTATAAATTATATATAATTTCTTAGCTAGTAGGTCTGTCTTAGATCTTTTATTCTTATTATTATTTTAAGTATCTCTAGCTTCTTTATAAGTAGTCTTTAACTATTTTTATAATTTCTTATTATTATTTTTTTATTACTAGTCTAATTAGCATTTTCTTGCTATATAATTTTATTTATTATAATTATAATATACTTTATTATTTTAGTGTCTTTCTCTTTCTTTCTTAAGAATTTCTTGATATTAAGCTATATCTAGCTTTATTAATTATAACCTATAAGAATTACTATATCCTTAACTTTTTAACTATACTTATTATTTATTATTAGTATTATACTAGCTTATTCTCTAGTTATCTTGATACCTGTTACCTAACTAATTCTTATATCTAATATTAAAGTTAAATAGCTTGTTATTAATCTTAATTACTTATTTAATTATCTTACTAAGAGTTCCTGGCTATTTTATCTAGATTAGTTTCTCTTAAACCTCTGGTTTAAGTCCTTTCTTAAATTATATAATATAAGTATTATTATCCTAATCTAACTAAGATATAATTTATTAAAATTCTAAAGCATACTGACTGACTGACTTGAATTATTATAATTATTATAACTTTTATTTAATATTTTAAACCAAATTAATATCTTTAAATATTATATAAAGTTACTCTTTAAAGTTATTATAACTCTTGAATACTTCTTTTATTTTATTATCTTAATTATTTTTAATATTATCCTGAAAGTCCCTGATATAAGATTTAAACTAATTAAATATTAAATTCTTTAGATATATAATAATAAATATAATTTTATTAGATTTAGTAGCAAGTCTCTCTCTGTTTATCTTTATATATATATTTATTTATATTAGAAATATACAAAGCTTGGAATAAGTACTATTAAATATCTCTAGTAATTTAATCTTAATAGTATAGGTTACAAGTTATCTTTTTAAGATTATAATATATGCCTGTAGTTACTTAATTATACTAATAATATTTACTAGAGTTAGTCTTATACTAGTATCTCTTTAACTACTTCTGTTACTAGTCCTAGGAATTAATATAGCTATTTTATTATTATTTAATATAATAATATTTTAAATTATTTTAAGTTAATCTAAGATTTTACTTATACTAACTAGTATTTAATATATCAAGACTCTAGGATCCCTTCTTACTTTTACTATACTAGTATTAATAACTTAGGTTATTCAGGATAAAGAGTATCTTATAATCTTTTTATTAGTTATTAATAATAGGTTCTGTACTAACCTAAGGTCTTATATAATAATTATACTAATTATATTAATTAACAAGTAACCTGATAATCTAAAGATAACTAATAAGTAATAAGAGAAGTAAGATATGTTAGGTATAAAAATCTGATTACTTAAGTTAAGTATAAATAAGTAGAAACTAGACTTAAATGTGTACTCAGACTTGAGATTATTATTAAATATAACTAACTAAATTATAGATATAGATAGATAAGTATTCTTATATATCCTTCTTTAGCTACTCCTATGATAACTTCTTTATAATTACTTCTAGAGTTACTCTAATTATATATTTCCTTTGGTGTCTACTCCTCCAGCTACTCCCTGGGGATAGGCATGAAGTAGATGATTATATCATGTAGCTACTCCTTTGCTTCACATTAGGAGTAGGTGATTATATTATATGACTTGTAGTCATCTTTATGTAAGGGTTCTAATCCTTATGTCAATCAATTAGTGTCAGGCTTCTGCCTGGCTGTGCCGCCTTTGTGGGGTATTACCCTTGTTGGGTTTCCGTAACACCTAAGGCCTTATATAGTAATTATACTAACTATATTAATTAATAAGGTGACCTGATGGTTTAAAGATAATTAATAAGTAATAAGAGAAGTAAGACATGTCAGGTATAAAAATCTGATTACTTAAGTTAAGTATAAATAAGTAGAAACTAGACTAAATATATACTTAGACTTGGACTGTATAGTCCTGAATAATAATATTATTAAATATAACTAATTAAATTATAGATATAAATAAATAAGTATTCTTATATATTCTTTCCTGATTATTTTTATAGTAACTTCTTTATAGTCACCTCCAGAGTCACTCTAATTATATGCTTCTCTTGGTGCCTACTCCTCTGGCTACTCCCTGGGGGTAGATATAGAGTAGGTGACTGTATCATGTAGCTACTCCCCTATCTCACATTAGGAGTAGGTGGTTGTATCACATGACTTGTAGTTATCCTTGTGCAAGGGTTCTGATCCTTATATTAATTAATTGGCGTCGGGCTTCTGCCTGGCTGTGCCGCCTTCATGGGGTATTAACCTTGTTGGGTTTCCGTAACAAGTATTAAGTATATATACTTAATATATCTTACTTCTCTTCTTGCTTATTAGTTATCTTTAGATTATTAGATTATCTTATTAATTAATATAATTAGTACAGCTACTATATGAGGTCTTAGATTAGTCTAATCTATTATTAATAGCTGATAGGAAGATCACAGGGTGCTCTTTATCTTAAATAACCCAAGCCACTAATACTAGTACAGCAGAAGCTTGAAGGGATCCTAGGGTCTTGGCATAAATATTAGAATTAAATATTAGAATATAATTTTAATTATAATTTAAAATAATAATTATTTTTTTTTTAGTAAAATCTTTTAATTATAATTAAAAAATAACCTAATCTCTTATATAAATAAGAATAAATATATTTAAAAAAAACTTTTAGTTATAACTAAAATATAATTAGACTTTTATTAAGAATATATATAAGATATAATAATTAATAATTAAATAATTAATTACTAAATATAAAAGAAATATAAAGTTTTATAACTTAATATATTAATAAAATTAATTCTTAATATTATTAAATAAAAAAAAAATAATAAAGCTAATACTCTTAATCTAAAAAGATTAATTTATTATTAAAATAAATTAAATAATAATAATATTTTAATACTTATTAGGTATAGATACTAGATTATTTTATAAAAAAAAATAAAAGATTTTTATTCATATTAAGATAAACTTTTTTAATAAAATAAAATTATAAAATCTAGTTTATATAATAACTTAAGATCTAAATTATAATCTTTTATTTTTCTTTTTTTTATATTAATTCTAGATTATAAGAGTATCTTATTTTAAAGATAATAGAACTTTATAAGATTCCTCTAATTTTCTAGCTAATCACAAGCCATGCTCAGTGCTCTGGAACAGAACTATACTTAAAAATAGGTAGGGTTCTGTTCCACCCACTTATTAGGACTTAAAAAAGAGAATATAATCTTAGTACAGAGTTTTAGAAGAAGTAGAAGTAATATATATATATAAAACTACAGCTAGGAGATAAATACTTAATAGGGGTTACCCGAGTCTTACCCTAACAAAAAAATTTGTTTTAACCTCCTACGTTTAAAAATCTATTAAAAATCAGCAACTGCTGGTATTGCTCTAGAATTTTAATATGTTATAGAGAAATACTTAAAATATAACATATCAAGATTTCAGAGTGATCTGGATTATATTAAAAAATCCAATCTAATCATAAAGAAATAATCCATTCTACTTACTAGGGTCATGAGAAATACGCTAAATTAAATCCAGGCTACGTAGACTGGATTTACTGCCATTGGATAGGCCTCTACATCTTGCTCTGGTGTATCCGGTGTATCTAGTAGTTCAGCCTTGATAATACCCTTGGTATTCCCCTCCGGCAGCCAGAAGTTCGTAACCACCAACCCAACCGACTGCAAAAGCTCCATCCATCTGCGACGCGTCCGCTCAAACCCCGTACACCATACCATGACAGCCATATCGATCAAGGTCTCCTTCGGTCCAGCATTCAGGTCCGGAACGATGTAATCCGCAATCAAGACCTTGGAATACCCCTTCTCCATAGCAGCGGTAGTGTGTTTCAGGATGGTCTGGCAATGCTCATCCGACCAGTCATGCGTGATGTGCCTAAAGTAGTATGCACGCGCACCTACAGAGGTAGTACCGGTTAGTCGTTTCCTGGAGGAGATGCAACAGAACAGAAGGATAGTAGAAAGCATGACCGACCTTGTACAGACTGCGGCTTAAAGAAGTCATGCTTGACTCTCCAAATCCCGCTATCGAGGCTCCGAATATCTTCGATAACGGACGGCAAGTCCTCCAGCACCAACCTCCCAGACGTCGACGGAAACCGCTCCATGAACCCGAGGATATCGTGCCCACGACCCCCACCCACGTCCACAAGTAGCGGACGGTCCGCCACCGCCCCATCCAGTAGCTGCGTTTGAACGGGGAACCATTGAGCCCAGTGGACGATCCTGTCTCGGCTGCCCTCCATGGACGTGTTAAAGCGGCCCAGAGCGTCCTGGTGCTGGGTCATCCAGTCCCAGCACGAATCGGTGGTGTTGTATGCGTATTGAAAAGGGCTGTTGGTGGGGTCGCTAGGGGATTTGTAGCCGGTCTTTTGGAAGTATTCCGGAGTTTTGTGGATGACTGGGAGGATGTCTATGAAACTACATTTGTGATGTTAGATCGAATATGCGGAAGGTGGGTGTAACACTGAGCTCCCGAGCTCGATTGGGATGGGTGCGTACAGTGAATCCATTGTTGCAATCGTCAACCGCTCGGTCATTTGTCGTGACAGGTCTGTCGGTGCATATTGACCGATATTCAGTTCACGGGCGAAACCGTTGCAGACGAGAACCCGTATGATGCGCTCTGCCGACCAGGGTATGCCTATATTAGCATGTGCTGCAAGATCACTGTGGATAAGGGTGATACCTACCCACAAGCTGGACGTCGGCGTTTTTCTCCGTAGCTAGGTCTTCACAGGTGACGAATGAGGTTGTTTGCGATAACAGGGCGAAGATACCCATGTCATGGGCAATCTTCACGGCCATGGGCACGGAAGGCTTCAATTCCAGGCATAGATCAGTATTAAGTAGGAAGTAGATGCCAACAACGGGTCATACCGAGGCGAATAGCTTTTAAATTGCATCTGCGGGTTTCTCGAGCGCTCTTACGAGCCTTGTCGCATTTGCAAGGGTATGTCTTGGCAAGATGGTGGCTGCCTGAAACTGCGGAGTTCTGCATCACTCCCCCAGCGATATCTACGAAGTTAAAGAGACGAGCTGAGACACGGGCTGGTCGCCCGCAGGATACTGAAATGGGGGCTCTAGAGATTTGATGCAGATGGAATTGACTCAGCTCCACTTGATGCGTGATGAGTCTCGGTACGAAGGGTCACAGTCTATCCAATGCCTTTGATTCGGATACAGTCTTGAAACGGAAAATTCACGTCCGTTCTGTGTCTGTGCCGTGCTCGTATCACGGATGGGAACTCGATTATGGGAACGAGTTTGGGAGAGGATTATCATGACCAGGGCGATTTGGTAACCTGGGCAGGCTTTATATACTTGAATACATACTTGGATTGGTATAATACGAAGTGGTTGGATGAAGGACAAAGATTGGTCTTAGAAGCGCAGAATAATCAACATGGATTCTTATGTTTCTTTCTCTTGTCTGAAGCTGGCAATGTTAATGTTACTACCACGGAATGATTATTGCGGCCTTCACACCTTGCTCAAAGAGGGTACCTCAACCTGAACCATTTGGTTTCAGCTCAGCCTCTCGCACCCAATTACCTATGGTCTTCTCCATCAAGCCCATAGTCAAACCCACCTATAGATATTTCGTTAGTCAACCATACCAAACAGCACAGACAAAGGGTAAAGGACACGTGACATACTATTTTCTCATCCTCAATCAGCGTATCATGGTCTGCGTCTTCTACAATGCCCCAATCGACGTACTCCGGCCCAACCATCTCGTCCCAACCCCCAGCATCAAAAGATCCCCGCGGAGCCTGCAGCCAGTCATCGCTAATCTTCATCTTCGTCCCCGGACCCTGGATTTTCAACAGATCACTCGCTTCGCCAACCATGTCTGCCATCCTGTCATGATCGCCATGTCCAGCCCAGATGATAAAGATGCGCGGACGGCTCGCATTCCCGGCCATGTCAAACGGACGAGGTCGATACTTCATTTTCGCGTAGTACGCCGCAACGCGATGCCGCCTCCGGAAGCCGGGAACCTCCACGTCTGGCTTCCCTTTACGGCGGATCGGGGGGAACACTCCCATCATGTCGAATAGCTCAACGGTTGCCTCAGGGATGTGCGGGGGTGGTCGTGGCAGCGCCAAGTCGAGCATGAAGATCCCCAGGACTTGCTTCCCCTGTTCGTGGAGCTGGTATGCCGTTTCGTAGGCCGTGGCGGTTCCCATTGACCAGCCGCCAAGGATATATGGCCCGTTCGGATCGATACTGCGGATGGTGTTAGCGTAGATGGTGGCCGTTTCTTCTATTGTCCAGGTGGATTCGGATTTGGTCATAAGAAAGGGCGATGCGAAACTGTAGACTGCACGGTCGTCGACGAACTTGGGTAATGTTCGGTATACGAGGGCGTTTCCGGAGCCCGGGGGCGTCAGAAAGACGGGGGCAACGCCTGCTCGAGGGGTGCCCTGAAGTAGGACAGAGAAGCACTTATCGGTGGGCCCGTCTTCCATGATGGGGGTGAAATCGGCGAAGTCGGCTGTCTCAGAGATCGAACTGATCTGTTGGCAGATTGCGCTGGCTCTAGCCTGCGTGAAGAACAGGCTTGATGGTAGTGATACTCCGGTTGCTATCTGGACGCGCTTGATGATTGCGATGGACATGATTGAGTCGACTCCGAGCTCGATCATTCGGAGGGCGAGGTCGAGGGGGTGTCCCTTCTCTTTCTCGATGGCCATGCACAAGGATTCCATCACCTGTGGGCCGGAGATAGGTCCGTCAATTCTGTGATTGTCGTTGGTATGCTGGCGCTCAAACTCCATCCGAACTAAGTCTTCTAGTTTAGTCTTCTGGACCTTTCCTGCCATGGTGGTCGGGTATGTTTCCTGTCCAAGTGCCTGTATTGGTATCACATCGGCCGGGACATAAAGATCTCCCATCCGCTCTAGGATGGCCTTTTTAAGGCTATCGGCCGTGTGGTCGTCGACTTTCTGTTTCACCACGGCAACGGGAACCTCACCCGCAACATGGTTCGGTGCGCGCACAATTTGAGGCTGAAGAGCATGGAATTCGGGGATTTGGCCCAGAACCACCTCAATGGCAGACGGGTCGATGTTCTCGCCCCCGCGAATGATCGTGTCTTTGTACCTCCCAATCAGGTAAAGGCGATCATCACTGCCAATGAAGGCTTTATCACCCGTGCGGAACCACTGACGGCCATCGTCTCCCTTGTAGAAGTTCTCATCGGCGCCTCCGATATACTCGTCAATAAGACTAGCACCGGAGAAGTGCATCTCACCTACCTCTCCCACCCCCGCAGCCACTTTACTGTCCTTAGCGTAGACACGAACCGACATACCAGGAAACGGCTTGCCAATCGAAACATGTCCGTCTTTGATAATGTCGCTGGCTTGGCTCATGACACCGGACGAGACAAGGATACCCTCGGTCATACCGTAGATGTTTTCCACACCCGACGCACCGATGGTGTCAAGACAGATTCGGATAACCTCCTCGGTTGGTGCAGAGCCTCCCATGATGATGCGCCGAAGCGAACTCTGAGTCCTGGCTGCGAGCGGTAAACTACTCAAAGCATGCAGCATGGTTGGTACCAATCCAGCATGGCTCACCTGCTCCTCCCGAATGGCCTTGGCCACAGCATCTGGACTGAAACGTGGCCCAGGGATCACCACCGTGGCTGCGCTAAGGAACGCAGATATGATCCAAAGCCAGCCAAACCCGTGGTTATTTGGCAGAGTGAATAAAACCCGGTCCCCCTGCTGCATAGGGGCATCGCTTTGGCGCCAACGCAAGGCGGATGCAAACGCATACGCTGATGGAATAATGCACCCTTTCGGGAGCGATGTCGTTCCACTGGTGAAAAATATCGTTCGATCTGAAAGGTTGGAGTGAGCATCTGTGCATAGGGTTGGTCGAGAATTGCCAGCTGAGTCCTGCATCAGCTCGTTGAAGGGTATCCACCCCTTCGTCTCGCCTTCGACCAGTATCTTGGTGCAGTTCAACCCCGACGTCAGCTCTTCGACACGCGCACACATATCGGCTACTCCGGCTATGATGAACAAACGGTCCGACTGACATGCTCCCCTTGCAAGCTCCAACATGTGTCGCATCTCTCGGGTGTTCGATAGGCCCTTGGGGTTGAGGGGAACATAGGCGCAGCCAATTTGGTAGGCCGCCCAGGTGGCAATGACATATTCGGCGGTATTTGGCATGAGCATCACTAACGGATCGTCTTTCTTCAGACCTTGGCTCTTCAAGCCAAGGACTAGTCGCTGAACTGCGCGACTGAGGTCCCCGTACGTCCATCGTAGATACTTCGGCTCATCTTTGGCGCTGTCAATGGGCCGGCTCCGGATTCCGTAGAGAGTGGATGGCTGCTGAGTGCTGACAAGGGCCACTGTATCTGGGTAGCTCACAATGTTCTGAGAAAAGACCTCGTGGAGGGGTGTGTCCAGGTCTGGAAGGGGAGACCCATGGAGTTCGACAGGGGGCATAATGATGGATGGATTGGATTCACAATTGCTTGTTGGGGAACAGAAAAAAAAACTAGAATTTGTGAGTGACTGTGGCATCCAATTCGGGAGAGACATGGAATGTTACATATGTTCAGCCTGATTGTAACAGTCCGACAGGTAATTGTGATTTACGACCTGTTGGTACACCCACCTATCCCTTGCAGCGGGTGTGCTGGGCCTCCCTTGATCTGAATCAATTTCAAATAGCGGTCACTGATGTGCTATGATAGACACCGACAATTCGCGTGTCTGTGGGGTAGGCCTGTGACTTATATGGACTGGCTATCACTGAATAGCTTTGGGAATAAGCACTCTGCTTGTGGTTTCCACCTAGTCTCAGAATCCAGTCCAGCTCACCATGTCTCAAACCGTTACTTCCGCTCGCTCGAAGTTAACTACGATTGTGGGAGATCAGTCTTTGGACGTTGCTGATCTCGACGTAATCCAGCTGGAAAGACTCATTGCAACAGACCCCGTTGAAACAGCCAAGCTTTTGAAGGCGGCCGAATCTCAGGGATTCTTCTACGTCGCTTTCAACGATCATCTCTCGGCAAAGATCGCGGGTTATCTACAGGATAGCTACCGAAATTGCCATGAGTTCTTTTGCAAGCCTTTAGACGAGAAAATGAAGGCGTCCCGAGACGGTGTGGACAATGGGTATGTTATCCTTTAGGTACTCCTGGCGACAACCGATATATTAGTCAGCTAATCATACAATTATAGCTACAAAAAAGCAGGCATCGAATCATTCGAAGTAGGTGTGCTCATAGGGTTTTCTTCCGGATATAGCGTCTAATCTGGAACAATCACTACCAGATCCCTCGGGACGAACAAAACAGCTTCACTTTGCCAGCCCCGTTCGCTGCAGACGCCGCGCCGACCTTGGACTTTCTGAACATCTGCGACAGCATAACACGCGTTGTTCTTCGTTGCCTTTCTGAAAGCCTCGGACTGATAGAGCCCTCGATCCTGGAGAATGCTCACCGCCCCGATGGATACAGCGAGTCCGGACTAAAGTTTGTCTCCGGGCCAACCAAAGCATTCGTTGCTGATGTACCCGACACTACCCACACCGATGGTGGCTCGGTCACCTTACTCTGGTGCGAAAAGTGGGCGAGTCAGATGCAGACGAAGGAGACCAAGGAATGGTTGTGGATTGATCCCAAGCCTGATTGTGTGTTGGTGAACGTCGCCAATTATCTGCAGCGTGAAAGCGGCGGCCGCCTGCACTCGCCAGTCCATAAAGTGAGCCAGCCAGTCGATGGCGAGGAGGACCGATACTTTGTGTCTTATTTCCTGAGACCGAACCACTGATTGGGGTAATTCTTCTTAGCTTAATGGAATCACTACGCCTTGATAAATATATATCTCAAGACTTCTTGTTTCATGTGTGCGTATGATCATGAGAACGAATGGGGTATTATCAATGATGAAAGCATATAGATGTGGTACAGTACCCCAATACAAGAGGGAGTAGAGTCTCCCAGCCCTGGCCGACAAGGAACCTCTTTGATACTTGCAGTAGAACTAAAGAAAACAATATGTGATGTTGAATGTACCACATCGGACGAGACGGAAGGTTTGGCCACTTGCCTTCAATCGGTGCCAGGTGATCCTACACCGGCATACTCAGCGCCACCTGTGGTTAATTCGGGCATCTCACTCTATGGGATTGGATACCCAGAAAAGAGCAGGATAGCCTCTTCCTAATATGATTTGCTAAACCCGTGATCTGTTTAGATCCGCGCTTTCTTTTGATTAATGTGCTGTGTAGGCATCTGTGATACGTACCTCAATTTAGAAACCCCACCCTTGCATGCTGAGTATTTAGCCTGTGAGTTATTAATATTCGACGGTCATTATTATTATCATTGGTCACTGTTGAATACTCGTGGATGGATCAGCCCTGGGCTTGCCTGCACCAAGGCGAGGATAATACACCCAGACATGTATGTTGTACTACCGCCCGGCGCCATGATTTAATCCTATATCCTAGACCGCCAGGTATCCGAGCGCATGTCTCAGATTTCAGCTTGCGCCATGTTGAATCTGTATTCAGTGGGACTTGCAGACTGTAAAGTCATGCTTATTCTTTATTTTACTGTGTAAGAATACTTTCCCAACAGATCTAGTTATGCTTAGATATCATGTTAGTCTCCAATACAAGGGTGTACAGCTTAACCGACAGATACTAATGTGCATATTATTCAATGATGTAACCAAAGAAGTCGAGACTGCTAAAAGCAAGGCAACACTTATGTATTAGCAAGGTTTTCCCTGCATGGGCATATTGATGAATACACTCATCGCTGTTACAGAACATGCCTTCTGCTTGGAAAATTGAAACTAACGAGGTTGTGGTGGTCAGCAGTAGGATGAGAAGGCTGTAACGACATTGTTTGCAGGTGATATACCGAAGTGACAACCGAATTAATACCATCTACGCCGTTTCTCGAGTATGACTCCAGGGATTACCTCGAAGTTGTGGCATAGGATGCTAAGAGAAAGTAACTTTACAATTATTAGGGCTAAGTCAGAAAGTGCCACGCGTCTTGGCAATCAAGTATTTACACATATCACTCCTGTGCCTCTGTGACTGGTATTCATATCATCCTTGTTCCGGTGAGACTATAGGTAGGGGAGGAATATACATTCGATAGCACGAATACCATCAGAGGACCTTGCGTGTAGGGTATTTTATCCCCACTATGTCGCCACAGCTAGTGGTAAAGTCTGTTGGAGATACGAGGCTCCAGTTCTCTTATCTCGGACGTTTCGGGGGGTATATTGCATATAGAGCATTAAAGGGATTTCAAGCATCTACAGTCATGGAATGCTTTATAACACCCCCTTCCCCCGAACAGCTCCGCAAAGCAGCAACCAGACCTACTATAGGACTATCGCTCTGCTGAGCTTCCACAAATCAGGATGTCTTCCAATCGCGATCAACATGGCATCCCATTGAAAATAACCGTCATCGGCGCCGGTATCGCCGGTCTCTCCTCTGCGATAGCACTGGCCGACTCAAACCCCAACCACCAGGTCACAGTTCTGGAATCTAATACCTCCCTCAGCGAGTTCGGCGCCGGCCTACAACTCTTCCCCAATAGCACCCGCATCCTGAACAAATGGGGCCTCACACCATCCTTAGAGAAGGTCGCGGTCCAGTCCTCGCATATGTCCTTCCGGCGCTGGGAAGATAACACCGAGCTGGCCATCAACATGAACAACCCCACCAGCACATGGCTCTACGGCTGGCCCCAGTGGCAAATCTACCGACCTGACCTGCAGCAAATGCTTTTCGAGCGCCTAAAACAGCAGCCCAATGTGACCGTTCTCTTCGGCGAATCTGTCGTCTCCGTGGACCACGAGACCGGTACTGTCAACACGTCAAACGGGGATGACTTCGAGGCGGATCTTGCCGTCGCAGCTGATGGAATCTGGTCTCGCTCCAGACAATGCCTACCCGCGTCAAAGGGTGTAGCCCCCACGCCATATAAGGAACATCACTACCGTGCGGTGATTCCGCGGTCGCGGATGCTTTCCAATCCCGTGACGGCGCCGCTTATGTCGTCCCCCGAAACGAAAGCGTGGGTGGGGCCCGGCGTGTTCGTGCTGGGGTATACGGTTGCCTCGAACGAGTTGTATAATGTTGTTATTGGGGTCCCGCGGCCGCGCGAAGGAGTGCCCCTGGGACGGTGGAACAACCCTGCCGATGTTGAGACCATGCGGGGGCTTGTCTCGGAGTGGTGTGAGGAGGTGCGCGCGTTGGCCTCTCTCGTACACCAGGGCGAGTGCGTTTCCTGGACGCTGGGGGAGGTCGGTCCGATTCCCAGCTATGTGAGTACGTCTGGACGACTGGCGCTTGTTGGGGACGCAGCGCATGCTCTCCTTCCGCATGCTGCACAGGGGGCGGGCATGGCGCTGGAGGATGCGGCTAGCCTTGCGGAGTTCGTGGGCCATTTGACGTCGACGGAGGATGTGCCCTCGGTGATGGAGGCATGGAGCGGGTTTAGACAGGCTCGCGTGGAGCATTTGCGTAGTATCAGCCGGGGCACTGCGGTTGATATGACGCTTCCGGATGGTGAGCTTCAGATCGCACGGGATGTGAAATGGAGTGCTATTCGCGATCACCAGCGAGCGCAGTTGGCCGAGCTCAGGATTGATAGGGTGAGAGAGAAGGTACTCACGGAGAGGCCGGCGCCTGATCCAGCTTGTAAAAGCACGGTTGAACCGGGTGGGAGGATGTGGGTGCATGGGTTTGATGTGAGCGAGGAGAGTAGGAAGTTCTGTTCTGAGTGTCTTGAGGTGGGGGTGTAGTTTAGGACACGGCAACCTGTTGCATGTCATGATATTTTGGGCCGTATGGCTTCTGGCCACGGGCTGATCATTTCATGTCAGAGCAATAGGGACTTCTGGCTCGAGATTACCGTAGGAACTCTGGGTGTTGGTCGTCGCGGATCTTAAAACAAGCCATAAAAGCTAAGCTAACTCTGTACAAATTATAGCTTTGGTATTGAGCAAGACTCGAATGGCAAGGAATATATATTTGAACTGATCACAAGTCATGAGCAGAGGTTTGTGCGATGCATCACCTATTGGACACATATTACCAATGACCCTGATATAAAACTTCTCATCTCATTTACCAAGTAGTTCCCCATGTTTAATTAGTCGTACGATTGTAATTGATGCGATTACGATCAGTCTCGGCCTCTATCAAAGATGGGTGGGTATGCGTATTTAGTTGGCTTTGCTCTACCTTACGTTATTGCCTTCATGAACAGTGTGAGTGTGTGGCCGGATTACGTATCGCTCAGTTGGAATAGTCCGATTCTGACCTTTAGTGTTCGAGATGGATAACTACACCTCCTGAATAATTCCAGCTGCAGCGGATATCATGGTTTTATTAACTAGTTTATCGTATGATACTGTATGTATGAGGTATTTTACAGTTTCCCAGAATGCTACCTAGCGCTACTAAATGCATTGAATGCTCCATTCAAATTCTCGTACTCATCTATTACCATTCTATCTCCTGGGTTGACACGAGCATCCGTTTCATTTCCTTCTAGAAGGTGTGAACTGTGAGGCGCAGCTCTTGCCTTGTGGATTCCCTGCTAGGAAGAAAGATCGGAGAGGTAAGGACTCACACAGGTCGCCAGCTGCGGCAGACCAGCCACCTCACTCTCCGGGATGGAAAAGATGTGAGCTCTCCGAAGCTTGTGGAGAGATGGATTCTATGAATCTACTATGAATTATATGATACTATAATTGAATTATAGTCATACCATCTCATTTATGATCGTGTTGGACGCTGTAGGGTATGTATTTGGGTATTATTGCGCCCAGGGGTGCTACCGGCGTAGTAGATGTACTGACTGAAATGCACAGTTCAGTTTTCGATACAGAAGGGGCTCCTTGGTAAGACTGATGGTATCAAGGAAATTGTATGGAGTGCCCGCTTTGACTGGTTTGGTTGGAGTATAATCGGGTGATCTCTGCCTGCCTCCCCGAAAAGCATAACTAATCTATGAGTTGTGGGCTTGCCTACTGCGCGCCAAGTCTATTATGGAATCTTCGGAGGCCCTGCCTCTGTCAATACCTCAGCCTCTACGCGAGGGAACGGGAGTGTACGGCGGGAGTAGCGTGGTAGCTGAAAAGCGCCACATCTGACCATCGTTGTTGATAACGTTCATGACATCAGGGAGATGATCTTTCATGTGATCTCAATGAGGTGATTATGATGTTTCGCTAGATATCTTGGCGTATACTTGGAATGCTACCATCCGTCATACTACGGAACCTGCCAATGTATTTAGAATGGTACCAGGGACTTGATTACAAGCGAATTCATGTTGTTTGGGTGCGATAATCTCCGAGATAGGAATGTTGAACCAGACCGCTAGTTTCTATGGCTAGCTGAGGTCTTGCAGGAGAATTCGGGGCGGTCGTAAAAGTCTGGCGACTACTGGAAGTAAGGTACTGCAGGGATAAGAATCTTGCCTCGCTCAGTCACTCGGAGTGCTCCTGTAGGAGACACATCAGGAAATGAAGAATTTTGCGAAATACTGGAAGAAGGTTATCTAGGGATAGTAAGATTTGCCAGCCATGATTGACCATGGATCAAGTTATCAGATCATTGCCTCTTCTATGCGTCCCCTCGAGCACGAGATCTCTCACACAGACGGCTCATGCGTGTCAGAGTATTGGATCATATTACTTGGACGCAATTTGACGGTCGCTCCGTATTCAACACCGTCACTTCACGCGCTATAGTTGGTAGTAGTGGTTGGCGTGTGATTAATAACATGCGTTTACTTCTTTGCAACCAAGATCACCCTTCATCCGTCTTTGATATTAGGATATCAGAATTTTGGGATCTCGGGCGTAATCAGTATTGCAATAGATTGGTTTCTAATAAGAATCGTACTGTAAGACTTTCCAGGCAAGTGGGTGAATCATTTCAGACCCCCAGAGACCCTAGGGCTTTTCTATCCTACATGCAACAATGGCCTTATTGACCAATTTATATAGCCCCCTTATTGCATGGCGACCCCTTCCATACAGATAGGGTCATGTCACATGATAGCGTAAGGGCCACAAGCTAAGCAGACAAGCGCAACGTAGATCCTGCTTGTATTATCTTGTTTCATCTTGTCATTTCCATTTCTCGGCTTTTGTCGCTTGGTCTTTTCCATATTAGGGGACCTTCTCGATGATCTAATGGACAAGTACTGCACAGTCCACCGTCAGTTAATCCAGGTGAGTTACACACATGCAGATAAGAAGCAAATGAGAGAAAAACACATACAATAATCCCGAAAACCGATGTTTAAATATCTAGTCCAGACAGGCACCAATATTAGCCCCGTGTTTACCAGGCTTTCTAGGACCCCCCGAACCGACCTGGCTACCACAGGCTTCCCTTCCACCTGTACAACCCCAGCGATTCACAATGGCTCTTTCGTTTCAACTGCATATTGAGGATTACCAAGTCAGGCTCTATGGTACCACTATCATAGCCTTCACTTGTATCATCACGTTCCTCTCCTTTGGACTTGCCAAATACAACTCAAGGATTGCAAGATCTAATCCGAGGCGCGCAAAGGCCTGGAGGCAGTATGGTACGCGACGCCCAGCGAGCAGCTCAGATTCCGAATGGGCAACACAAAGAGAGTCAGAGTTCTATAAGGAACTCTTTTTCAAGCTGCAAAACCTGGAGGAATTCCCTGACACAATACCTACCGGACGAGAAATCTTCCTACTTCTGCTGTCGCAAGCATTGAAAGATCACGTCGAGGCCCCACACACCAGCAGCATATTGTCGATTAAACACTTCGACGAGAAGGAGCTTGCGCGCTCTCTCCAGGACCATCAGGATGAAGTCACTAGGCAATACTATGAATATATTAGTCGACGACGGTCCGGCGGTCCGCGGGAGCTCTTTGATAACAGACAAGTGGCAGGAGATCGTCTGCGGGAAATTGCACCGTTGAAGTTAGTCGACGGGGCCTGGCTAGGGCATTTTAACAAGATCACCATGCCCTTTTTGTTACGGCCAATCATGAAACAGACATGGCAAGTGTTTACTGAGGAACTCGGAAATGGGAACCGGGAACAACATCATGTTAAAGTCTTCGACGAGCTTCTGCGAGTATTTGAGCCAGATTTGCCCTCGCCAACAACAAAGACCATCCTACATCCTCGATACGGTCTAGGCAATCTCAAATATTGGAGGGCAGCAGCGGCACAGCTGCTAGTTTCTCTCTTCCCGCATGAGTTTGTTCCCGAAATTCTTGGTTTTAATATGCATTTTGAACTCCTCCAACTGGACACCATGCAAGCAGCAAAGGAGCTACCCGAGGTTCAGCTCAACCCTTATTATTTCTTGCTTCATGTTTCAATTGACAATAACCACTCCGGTCACGCTGCTATGGCTATGACGAGTGTTGTGGACTATATCCACCATCTTGCTGAGACTGAGGGTGAGGTAGCTGCTGAAGTGGGGTGGAAGAGAGTCCAGGCTGGATACGTCCTCAGCGAGTGGCTATCTCAAAAGGGGAACCAGGCAACCAACATTCTTCCGCAACTCAATAACGACTCGAATGTTCGATTAGAGTCAAAAGTTCTTGCCATATTTGGCTCAAAGACCCAGGCTGCCCATCGACTGCATTGTGGTAGCCGAGTGAAGATTGGAGGCCGCCTGCTAACTGACTGGCTGAATCCTGAAGCATTCCGGGCCGAGGAATGGCAGCAGGAGTTTATTCGATGTTTTAGCACATGCAAGCCATGGATATGTTCAGGGGACAGCCAGAAGAGCAGATTGGTGCAAGAGCTACAATGGGGAGGGAAAATGTACGGCTCATTCACGAAAAATGAAGTCGAAACACTTGAGCTTTGGATTGACTCCCTAACAAACGACCAACTTCCTTTTTACTATTCTTTCATCGGCCCTATCACACGCTCCAACAGTCAAAAGCACAATGAACCTGGCGCCAACAAGAGGGCCAAGCTCGTCCGCGCTCTCAGCGGTGAGAATGCCCCAATGGCATGCCTGCTTCCCAAAGGACCATTGATGAAGTGCACGAGTGACCTAACAGCAAATCTTAATTTATCTTCTCTATTGCCACTCTGGTTCACGCAGTGTTGTCTCTTCGAATCATTTGTGTATGCCCCGGGGCGAACGACCGACACTATTGGCTGCGCTATGATACGCTTCTTGCGGGCTCAGTCCGGCTTTGACACGGATCACCTGATTGTTACCGGAACCGATGGGTTATACACAGGAGAGAATAAGGGAATCATTGAGTTCGGTCTAGAAATCACTCTTCGAGCATCTCTCCCCGTTCCCCACGACCTCAACAGTCTCCTCTCCCGCTGGCCGTCCGAGTTTGCCACAACAATGCTCAAAGTAGCCTCCAGCCCTATCCGAAACTTTGGTCTCCTGCTCGGCATGTCCATGGCGTTTTTAGAATTGCAGGACATGGTATCGGAGTTTTCAAATCCTAGCTTGCTGTGTCCAAAGAGCAGGATGCGGCTTGGATCCTTGGCCCGGAAGCAGTACCAATGCTTGCAGGTCTGTTTGGAGGAAATACCCGCCGGAGATAAACGCCATGTGGACTTCCACTACGGATATGGTATAGCGAAGGCGGAGATAAATAAATGCTTCAAGCCAACGGAGTGAGAGTAGACAAACGGTCAGTTTCTATCCGCCTAGCTTTCCTTGTACACCATGCTCGCCATTATATAGTTGCTGAATGTAGGAAGTTTCATAGAGCCTAGGGCGCCCATGTCAAAAGCCACGATGGTTCTGCCAAGCTCGGGGCTTATTGTGAGATCACAGTGATGTATCAATGTGGTGGGTCTCTTGCGGTGCGATTTCTCGCCCGCTGATCGATTAGTCTCTCCGCGTGCTCCCGCCGTCCTGCGTGCGTGCTCAAGAGAGTCCTGGTTATACCTCTCCGATCTGTCCTGCGAATTAAACAGTAAGCTGCTACCATACTTGTGCAATTCCAATTAGAGATCTTTAAGCGCATCTAATAATTCACAATCAGAAACGGCAACCTTTGTCAAGGCCCTTACAACTCCATTTCATGTCCGGATCAAGTAGGTCTCATAGTAAATTTGACTATCGCCCTTAATACTTGAGGGGAAGACCCATGGATATCAAGCTTATGATGTTGTAACTCGTATCTTTACCCTCACATCAATACAGCGCTCTGAAGCCGGTTTGTGGTCGGAGTAAGGAGCATACAGTGAGCGCCCCAAACTACATACATGGACGCAAGGTTTGTTGCCCTCAACCCAAATCAACATTCCTTTGTCATGGGAGTATTATCCATCAAGAGCTTGCGCAAGGAGCCACCTGATTTCCTGGAACATAAAACAGTAAGTTTTATTCGACACAAAGTCACTCACAGCCTACCGTATTTAACAAGATGCGCGCATTTACATATGGCGCACTACGTATGTAGCCAAGAGTCAGTATGCCCCTCTGGGAATGATGATTCTGTAAGGGGTGACTCTATCTATAGGTGCGGTGTACAGAGTATAGAATTTTTATGATTGATCTGCTCTTCTGGTTCAGAGTGCCGTACAAGCAGCTCCTTGATGTATGATAAGAATTTATGGTGTCATATTGCGACAGCCTAAAGGTTCGGAGGGCAGCATGACTGTTTTATAGAAGTTGATATTGAGTGAGGTGCACATCACCTTCGACTGAAACTGATTGTAATTGGACAATTACCAGTTAGCCACATTTTATGCCGTCAATTTCAGTGGTGGAGTGAGGAAATTTACTCCGTGAACAAAAACTTAAGGTGAAGAAAACCAAGCTATTGTACCACCTGTGTTTGCTGCTCTTGTCTATCACTGATGCATCTGCTTTCAGACTGTATCTGGAACCTGATTAGGTTGTTCATAATAGTTGCCTACCACGCTTTCTGACATACATCATTACTACAAGGAATGTGCTCCACCATCTATCGACTATCCACAGTAGCTGGCCTTCATTACCTAAAAAGGACCCGACGATTGCACAAACAATGTGCACTTACTTCGAATCGATTTAATTTCAAGATCAGTCTATGAGAATGACCCCTTGTGAGATGGCAGGGGTCGTTTGGGCTAGTTCAGTTATCTAGCAAGGTGGATAGTACTACGGTATGCTAGCATTCTATCGGGCGACGGGCAGTGCAGGATATTGAAACATGCATCATTGGGATCTCTTCTTCTTCCGGCCTAAGAGATCGATTTTCCCTTCCCCGCTTCTGGCCCTCCTTGGTAAGACGGACATATATTCTTGGGTTTTCTGAATCTGCACCTGACAATTAAAAAACACGGGCCACGATGCTGGTGGTCGGTCTAGCGCGGTAGACTCATTCCAGATATTGACACAGGGCCTCAAAGATATCACGTTCATGGACAACTTTGTGCCACAGACGGCCAGAGCAAAGGCGGAATCCGAGGGTCCGGCTGTGACATTTGGCGCAGGTGTTTTGGTTATGGACCTCTATGCAGCTGCCGCGAGGCATGGGTATAATGCGGTGGCAGGCGAATGTAGCACTATTGGTGTTGCCGGTAGATTTATACAGGGGGGGGTGTCTCAACCGTATTAACACCGCTGAGGGAACTGTCAGCCGACTTGGTTCTCGAATTTGAGATAGTTACAGCAGGTGTAGGATTTCCACCGTGTCGGGACGAGTTCCGTAATTTGACTAACTGAGATGACAGGGCAATGTGGTAGACCCTATGACCCTAATACCCATTCCGTTACAGAACGAATCCCTCGCAACTGAATCTCCTCTTTTCTCCGCCTAACACGGGCCTTCAGCCCCGGATGCGCAACATGAGTTTGTCCCCGTTGAAAACATGCGCCCTCCTCCGGAATCATAACCTCAACATCATACTTCATGAGCACATGTTTAAAACAGGCTTTTCTGCATATGCGACGCAAAGAACCTCCCCGGGCAAACTTGAGATCCGTGCCCAAAGCCGAAATGGTCCGCAGATGTTGAGGTAAAGTTGTATGAGGCCAAGCTTGCAGTACGATCTGGCTTCTGGCGGAGGTTAAAAAACCGGTAGCCGTGTCGAACTTGTCGCCGTCAGGCCAGGTCGACCCGTCGACAATGTGGGACGTCAAGGCCATGATCGGAGTGCCGTTGGAGATGATAAGTCCGTCGGCTAGCACGACTTTCTCCGTGGCCAATCGCTGCAACAGGACTAATATCTAGTCAGTAAAGGAGGTCACTCTTCTGAAGTGTAGGCAGACAAGAAAGAGAGACATATGAATAGATTCAGGATGTAAACATAGTGTCTCTCTTATAACACTATCCATGAGCACTAAATTCTGCAGGGAATTCTTGTTGAAGCTCTCCTTTTTAACCATGTTAATATTTTCCGAATGGAGGTCACGGATTAGTTGTTTATTTCTCTAAATTAAGTACATGACATGAGTGAAGAGCTTGTCTCCTCTATCAAACAACATAAGGCATAGACTAATAACATATAATACAAGCTTATCTTAATAGCCTTCTACCTTCTGATATAGAAAACTAAGTAGGCTCTTGGGGTTAACTTCTAAGCCTTGTTTATTAAGCTTCTCCTTTAACAGGCCTAAGAGAGTATTAATATATTCAAGAAGGGTCTTGAGTCTCTGATAATTAGGGGAGAATTATATGGCTAAGGGTTTTACCCATGCTAGGAAGAATCAAAGTTCATATCCTGCGATGGCGGGTAACTTAATATATTTTAAGCTTACCTTAACCCACTCCGGGTTTTAATAGTAGTTTAGGTTATTGATAAATATCTGGGACATGATCTGTGAGAAGAGTTTCCAAATACTATCCTTCAACATCACCTCGTGAAATTCTGATGGACTCGTCAGCCCCAATGTCAAATTCCATCCAACACGTCAGAGTATGGAGTGGCAATACCAGGATTGTCAGTCCAGACTTGACGAAGTGCGTAGTCGGATTCTTCATTCAGTGGCTGGGTAAAGTTTCCTTTGGTCCAGTTAAATTTAACAGTTCCCCTCGGTAACTCACGGCATCATGAGTGGCAGAAATACGGAAGGTAATGAACGGCTCACCCAGATGGCGATTAAGTGAGTGCTTCGCCACAGCTTGTATATCTTCTTGTCACTTGTTATCGTTGCCATCGGCTCGAAGCCGTGAACACCATTGTCTAGTTTTTGCCTCCTTGTAATCCGTTTTTCTCCCCATAAGGGTGGTTTTCCTTACCAATGCGAGTCCGCTGGCGAAATCCTAAGCCCTTTTCATTGCGCATCATATCGATATAATTGCGACAAAGGATCAAACGATACTTAGAATCGGTATACAGATAGAAAGCATCTCCATACTGTTCGAAAGTAGATTCCAGGATTAGAGGGCAGGCAATGGATCAAGATTGGGCGACTACCGACCTTTTCTCGACAGGACCGGACCATACCAAGGGAATTATCCCGGAACCGTTTTTTGGCTTTGCCATTTCCCAGCTTATACCATCTTCTGCCAATAACTGGTAGCCCCGATGGATTTTCCAGCGTTGTGGACTTCCACCAGTAGCAGAATATAAAGATAGCGAGCCCATTATAGAGATAAGGTGAGGTGAGTTCGAACTCTCAATATTTTGAGATCACGTCTTCCAGATTGAAAGGCATTTCGCAAAAGTCCTTGGGATGAACAGCCTCGCCCAAATGTCAGTCTGAAATAGGATCTTTGAGCAGGAAAGAAGATTCGTAGCCAGCTATGCTGTTCGAAGGGAGATGGGATGGAGGTACCTACAGCCCCTGGTCATTTAACAGCCGATGAATACCTATTATTGCAGACATCGGCCGCAGCTGGGCCGTAGGCAAGGCTGTAACACATAGTTCTGCAAATCAAAGGCTAGATACCCGATAAGTATTATGATCCTACACATCCCTAGACACGAATGTCGAACCAATCCTTGTGCATATTCTGTACTAATACAAATAGAATATCCTCAATTATTACATGCTTCACACTACTTTGGACTACTAGGATGACATGGCATGTAGCTGTAGTATTTATAAGGAGTAGTAACGTCCAGTATAGATCATCCGTAGGAATTTTAGTTTGTATGGCCTTGCTTCCGAAGGTTTACAATCCGCAGACCGTATTAAAAGATACAAAACAAGCAATACATATACTAGTGTTGACGTATGTGGCTCCAGATCTTTTGCAAGGGATATGTGATTGGGAGTAGAGGTCATGCTTTGGTATATACATAACACACTTCTATGCAACCCAGCCCCTGCGCACTCGTTTTCCATCGACAACTGAAAGAAGAAGAAAAACAGAAAAAACAACCGAAAAACCGCAAAAGACGAGCTCTCGCCTAGATTTAATTTATCTGACTCGCTTCATGAGGACTTCCAATTATCCTTTGATACCGCTCTGGGGTTGCTGAATTCTACTATCATCCTCTGTTATGGTCTGAATTTGGTTTCTGGTATTGTTCTCATTGGGTATGCATTTACAACAAGTTTCGCCGCTTTATCTATATGAATCATACCTATACTGGGTATAGTATAGTAGAGTAGGTGGCGCACAACCGAAAAAATTTGACAAGACCCCAGTCTTTTCCTGAACAGGAGCCTTGCCTGTTCTCACTGTTGTCCTTACCAGGAAGCCCAATGTGATTGGTTGTATGATCACTAAATTCAAAGTCAAAGACACAAGTCTCGTCGAGGACCTGTACCAGTGCTTATCACCATTGATATGGCGCTTAATTAATGACTAGTTATTTTGGAAGCCGCCGACAATATCGGTAGAATTCCCTCCTTGCCTATTACACAACCTTCGGTAAGGAAGCACGGTGGGAATATAGAAACCTATCCATGCCTGGATCCCTTGCACTGAAACTATAGTGTTTCAACCATCATATTATATCTAAAACTTCTGAATAAGGCCAGGTGGTTACTAGGGAATAGCATCATTCGTGTCCTACATTAAATCTATATAACAGGATTATCCTGCCTTTGGATGGGATCTGAGCATTGATTGATCTACTTTTTTACGTGTTATAGGGTGTATTTTATTATTTACACGTTTGCACGGATAAAACCGGGACTTAGTTGATAGGAATATTATTCTAGTAGACATATGCTTAAGTATAGATACTTATAAAGAAGCGGCCAGGTTACTATATATAGTAATATAGGGACCCTTCGTTTGCGAATAAGCAAGCGAAATCCATGAATAGACTTGAGTGAAGCTACCGAAGTCATGGCCCGGGCTAGGTTGATTAAGCGTCAGCAACCCCGTACATAGTCAGGAGATAACTTCAAGAGCGAAGGAGCGAGATGCTCTGGTTGAACTTACTATGCCTTTTTCTGGATTATCTGATGTGTCATTGCGTGTTCGGTCCAGCCAAGTTCGC
Source organism: Aspergillus campestris IBT 28561 (assembly GCF_002847485.1). Lineage (NCBI taxonomy): Eukaryota > Fungi > Ascomycota > Eurotiomycetes > Eurotiales > Aspergillaceae > Aspergillus > Aspergillus campestris. Next base: position 4,973,271 of record NW_020194336.1, on the reverse strand, counting down.
CAAACAGGCAGGTGATTACCTCAGTAATCAGACTATCGTAGTCGTCCAAAACCTGGAAGTATGCCTTGGGGATAGGATCTGAGTCTGTCGGTGCTACCTCCCAGTTCCATATGAACGGTATATACTCCCTCGGCTTCATTCCAGGTAACGACTTCGCGTACATTGTTTTCCAGACTTTCTCCATGACTTGAAAACCACGGTCGATAGCCTCGCCCTTCAGGCGGCCTCCTAGAGTCCAGAACCCATAGGCTTCCCTCAAGGTTTTCACGTTTGCACCCACATATATCTTGTATCTAGAGTGCTTCAAGTCGGCGCAGTCGAGAGAGGAACAGCTTCTGGAGTCCACAAGGAGATGCTTAGTGGCGGCTAGGTACTCATCCACTTTTGAAAGCCCGAGAGTAATGGGATGGTCTCTCGGAATCGTCTTGATGCTATCTATTATCATGCGCACATAATGGACACCATTCGTGAGAGATCGTAGGAGCGGGACACAGTAAGCCTTCATTTAAGTGAGTGCTCGTGGAGATCAAGCCCGATATGCCCCTGAACTTTGATTCCATGTTCCTGAATACCATCCCAGCACAGACAAGCCTTGTGGTTCAATAAGACCAAGGCGTCCCTAGAGTAGTCAAATAATTAAAAGTCTAAGTCAGTCTGAATCCGGCTCAAGTCTTCAAGCCGCCTCGCGGCGTATTCATTCATGGGATCTTGGTTCGCCCCTGCCATGGGTCCTATTGGCTCAATCCCTATGCGACATATGATGCTGAGCCACCTTGATAGTTGATGCTGAGGTCACATGGATCTCCGTTATTCATGAAGTAAGGCCATGGTGAATTCATTTCTTGTAATTTAAAAATGGCCCAAGCACTAGAAGAATAATGGAGTGGAGCATTAAAAAATAACGATACTGAGCACCACTTGTACCCTGAACAGTTCAAGTAGATCTCAATAAGGGGGCCAACCTTGTCCCACCAGAGCTTTTACTCCGGGCTTTGAAAGGGCAAAAGAAGACTCAACACCTGCCATGGCCGTCCATCACCATGGGTAGTGCCACTTTCTCTGATAGTGCTTGGATAGAGGGTTCTTGCTCAGGTCTCATCTTGGGGAAACGCCGTGTTTCAATGAATAAGGGAGTGGCTTGAATGGTTTCTGAGAAGACGTCGCTCTCAGGCGTAGTGCGTGGGGTGGGGTTATATATATTGCATACTCTGGCGAGGTGAGGGTGACATGCTGGGAGTGTTTAGAATATAACAGGAATCTGCAAGTCTCCTTGTAGGAGATACCTGTACACTGTCGTAAGAAGGTCAAAATGATGCAATCTTCCCTCACAAGGGGAATGCACCTAGACCCTCCCAATTGAATTCATATCCTGCTGAGCTCTTGCTCCTAACATGGAGGTACAGCCAATAAATAGCTCTCTCTAGTAAACAAATCGTTTCAAAAACTGGCCCTGCCTGACTTTGCTGATTGGCTGAGGTGTTATTTGAAATTATTTATTCTAATTTCGAGACTTTGAGTGATAAGCAGAAGCCCCACTCTCCCGGTATGATATCCAGTGTGGATTCCACCCTTATCTAGGTAGGTATTATTCACACGGACAGCGATGGTATCAAAACGCATAACAAAAGGATATAGGAGTGATGTGTCTCAAGCTTTTATATTACTACTTCCTTAGGATTGAAGGTATCTTCTAACTTGTTCGTAAGATCTGTATATTTCCTTTCTCCGGGTATTTTAAGCATTTGCTCTTAGATATCTCTTAGATTCCACTCGGGTGGTCGCAGTCATATCCGAATTGGGATGAAGTTTCGGAAATGGGGCTGCTCAATTTTACTTGCCCACTCGCCCTTGCTATGGCATACCATTTTGTTCGTTATTACTGTGTCCGAGCGACTGCAAGGGAGAAAGGAATATCTTGCTTGCTCCACAAAACATTCATTTCGCACTTAAAAGGGGCAGGAAATGGGCTGGTTGGGGAGGGGTTAAGAAGGAAGAATACCATAGCCCTCCCCGTCCGCGGTGACGGTGTGTGATCGTTTTTTTCTCTAATTACGTGGGGACTTTTCAAACTTAGCTCAACATCCCGTTGCTGTATACTTCAGTTATGGCGAATAAAGTCGCACTCGGAGAAGGGTGTGGCGAAATTGAGGAGCAAGTTCGCCGAATATCGACCCTGGAAGTTATCTGGGGAGAGAATGAACCGAACAATCCAAAGAATTGGCCAGTATGGTACAAGATCTTTGGGATAGCGACTAACTCATTTATGCCTACTATAGTGTAAGTGGATCACCTATTAAACACAATACTTTTGTTCATTAGCTCATAATATGGGCCACTCTGCTTAGTGGTATCTATGCCTCTGCCTATACTGCAGGTATCAGTGGCATCCAGGCTTCATTCCCAGGCACATCCAAAACGATGGTACTGCTAGGAGGGACAACTTATCTATTAGGACTTGCTCTGGGGTCTTTACTGTTAACCTCGCTGAGTGAGATTTATGGTCGGCGCCCTGTCCATATTTTATCAACTGGGCTACATAGCCTCTTGGTAATCCCCGCGGCATTGGCGCCCAGCCCATCTGCTATTATAGCCAGCAGGTTCTTCGGAGGCTTTGTTGTGAGTGCAAGTTTGAGTACATCGCCAGGATCCGTTAGTGATCTTGTCAGTGATAAGCACCGGGCGCTGGCATTTAGCTTTTGGAGCCTGGGTGCGATGAATGGTGCTGTTATTGGTATTATTGAGATCTTCTCTATTAGCCTTCCAAAGACCAAACTGATGACGACTAGGGCCGATCATGGGTGGCTTTGTATTTGAACATATGGGTTGGCGATGGATCAACTGGATTGTAGGAATTTGCAGCGGGGCTTCGTTCTTTGCAAACTTCCTTCTGGAGGAGACCTATGCCCCAGTCATCCTGGAGAGACAAAGGAAAATTCAACACCGAACAAGGGGCCCAAGTTGGTGGAAGCGCCATGACGACGATTGCCAACCGTATGACTGGGATAAGGCGAAGACAAGCATTATACGACCCCTGAAAATGGCCTTCTTCGAACCAATATGGTAGACAGCATTCACTTCTTTCCATAAATATCGTTTAACTGACTCTCCGATACCTTTATAGTCTTATGCTAAATGTTTACGCTGCTATATTCTATGCGATACTCTTTCTTTGCTTTATCGGTTATCCAGTCGTATTCGAACAGCAACGTGGATGGTCACCTGGGATAGCAGGACTAGCATACTGCGGTATTAGTGTGGGAGTAACTTGCGCCGTTATCCTTGAACCCGTGATTCGTACTTTTCTTACGAAATACTACCACGATCCATCTGGTAGCACTCTCGATGCATACATGGTCCCAGCCTGTATAGGAGGGATCTTGGTTCCTATCGGCCAGTTTTGGTTTTCATGGACTGCGCCCCAAGAAAACATCCACTGGATTGTTCCAATTCTTGCCGGAGTTCCATTTGGATTTGGTAATACGCTTGTGTTTATCTATATCCTCAGTTACCTGTCGGGCAGCTATGGTATATATACTGCGTCTGCTGTAGCTGGGGCCACGGCGCTCAGATACAGCTTTGCTGCGACTCTCCCACTTGCAGCGCCAAAAATGTATGACACGCTTGGGGTGAACTGGGCTGGCACGACTTTGGGATGCTTAGAGATCATCCTTATTCCAATTCCCTTCATATTTTATAAGTATGGAGCGAAGATTAGGGGGCGTAGCGCCCTCATATCAAGCCTTAGATAAGTGCGACGGAAGGTTAACCTTAGAATATTTACATAGCTGAGTCGGTTTTCTCCTCCTAAGCTGATAATTGATCTCAATAATTCTGTAATCGGGAAACATCCTTCGAATAAGCTGGGTGTGGAGCCAATTGCCTAGGTCTAAGGACACTTATTATGTAGAAATACGTATCCTGGAAGGGCCATTCATGGGCAATTCAGTTAGTAGCCTTCTCCTTTGATGCCCCCCACTGTTTGAGTATTATATTAGGTCAAGTCAGTTAATTTATGCAATCCTAGATTCGGTTGTTTTTCGATGTCGATTATGACACTCCCCTATAGTGGTAACCCGATTTAGTGGTCATATATTGCTCAAGTAATTTGAAAGTGTTTGTTTAGTAGACGCTTAAATGTGACCTATCATGCATCTCATAGACCATAGGTGCACCTAGAGGCGATCTCATTCCTTAGCCCATTGACCTGGTAGCCAATAGATAAAAGCTATTCCCTTCCTCTAGGTTTTATAGTTGAATGCACATAACTACGCACGCGAAAGGATCTAGCTCGCCAAGACTAAATGGTGACTCCGAAGAAATTTGATTCCTTTTTATGGTTTGAAGGATTGCAACCACTATTTAGTATAGAAATTTACCTACACGACATCCACGCTCTGGTAAGCAACTTTACCGCCAAGACCTTGCAGGTTGGCGGCCTAGGTCTTTCTTATTATTCTTCAAAGCAGAGCTTATCCCTGATCATTCCACATACCTTTAGGGGCCTTTATAGGCATGGTCTCGGAGAAGGCAGCCCCAATGACCCTTAAAAAAAAAACAATATATAAAAGCACAAATGCCTAGGTGTAAATGATGCAGGACAATTCAGTTGTAGGCCAGGATAAGCAAGCCAGTGCCAAGAAACTCCTTCTGTGCCCACACTAGAGTGGGGCCTCTCCATATGGGCTTATCGTCGACTCCGCATGGGCTCCGAACTCAAGTGTGGGACGTGGCAGCCTGAGGCTTAACCGGGTAACCGCGTGTGCGATCCACCTAACCACGCATAGTAGTCACCGTTCCCTAAGTAAATAGGACGCAATCAAGTATTGAAGGCCATGCCCACCGGAGTATAACTCAACAAGTCGTATTCATTACGTGGCCGGGCTCGAAACAATCGATGATCATCCAAATTTAAGAAATTCACAGGAAGGCTATGTCCAAGGCACCTGCATGTGGTGTATAGACTAGAAATTCAAGGATCTCCGTGGCATAGTGTGGCTGGGGTCACCATCCTCCAATGTTAAATGAGATTTTTGGGATAGAATAAACTACATTCGTAATATACAGGTGTCAATATGTAGGAACACAAGAAAAGGCAAGCCCTCGCAATATGGTGGAACTGTCATCCTAGAGGCTGACCAAGGAAATGATGGGAAAAGGACAGCGGATCTTGCTAGACCATTTCACAACAGTTTCCATATTGTCTCCGTGTTGATCTTTCTTGTCGACTTCACTGTCACCTTGCGTAGTAGCCTGCCTATTGATTATGCCGACAGACATGCCATACTTCTTGTAGGGGGCCAAGCGGCCCTGTTTAAAGAGATCGTAGGGAGTAAACAACGTGGTGGACGGCCAGGAGAGATCTCGGTGGCATATCATCTCAAGACCACTAGACCAAAACGTTGACCAACGCTTGGTATAGGGCTTAACCTGACTGGTATACCCAACATATCATACGTGCAATTATTAGAGTCTGGGATAGAGAGAATTTTATCTAGGACAAGACGTGCACGATATATCTACCCAGAATATGCCTATCGGTGTGATCTGCCGCCCTAAAAAGCCCTCAACTATATAGTATTAAACTTTGATTTAGATAAAATAGCTAGCTAATCAACCAAAACGCAAGAAGAAGAAAAGAAAAAGGAACCAACATGTTATAACTGTCTATGCTTGGATAGGTGATCATTGAAATGGTCAAGCACAGCTGGGTAGCTAATTAATTCTCCGATATTGCAACAAGTTATTATCACCGCCTGGGGGCTGGTGCAAACTGAGAGGGAACAGAGGCTGTTTGTTGTGGCCTCTGTACTTGTAATGGACTATCATTTGGCTTGATGGCAACTTTGTTTCCACAATAAGTGCACACATGAGCGAAGGTGTTACCAAACCCGACTAGGCATGGAATGCATATACAGCATATCCCACAAGTTAGACAGCAGAGAACAGCAGCCAACCTATAAACAGTTAGACTTTATTTTACTCGGATGTTGGGATGGACTTACATGGTCGTATCTGATTCCTCCTCCACGATACGGGTCATTGCTCTTTTCTCGCAGAACATACAGTCTATCTGCTGTGGTGTCTTCGTTGTAAGTTGGTTCAATGGAGTGACTCTTTCATTGACTGGCACATATTCAAATTTAGATGTGGTTACTGGGTACGTTGTTGCTATCGAAGAGCTATTATTTTCTGGTATCAGTATTATGTGTCTCGATACAATATCGGCCATCGAATGACTCACTATTCTTGACTTGTCATGATATGCCTCGGTCCAGGGGATGTCTTGACCGATATTCTTTCAATCGGCGGGACAGAAATTGCTGGCCGCTGTATATGCAGCGTTTCATCGGGAACTGGCTGTATATGTGAAATTTCACCATGATTGTTTCGTTTGCAAGAGACATCATTGTCGACAATGTCTTTCTCAGCTGTCTGCGATTCATGAGGGGGTTCTAGAGTATCTGGACACGCTTCTATTCCCGTGTTCGTTGCCTCGGTGCGTTGCTCCTGAGTCTTTGTTGCTGACATGTTGTATGGTGTTTACAGATATGCGTAAGATTTTGGCACTGATGATCTTTTTTATATAATTTGAAGAGCTTCTTGAAGAGCTTCTCAAACAAGTATTTAGGGTAGTATTGCCCTAGTAATCAAAATACGAGCACTGCCCCGCGAAACCATACTTTGCTGATAAAGTTACATGTTCATTGGCTTATTATAACTGTAGCCTTGTGGGGTGGCTGTTTCAGCCTTGTGAGGCGCCTTTCTAAAGCCTCGCGAGAGGCTGGTTCACAGCCTTGTATGGAATCCCGGGGAAAAGGACCTGGTACCCCATGAAAAGGGGTTGGTGATCCTCACTTGATAAAAACTTTTACGCTCCAACTTGAATGTGACTCGGATATTTAATAGGACCTTATTCTCTATATTGACTGAGAAGACAGAATCTGATTCACCGTCATAATGAGACTTCTCAATGTTTCTTCCTTAAGCCTAGAAGATTTTCCTCCCAACGGAATCCCTCCTTACGCCATTCTTTCTCACACATGGGGAATTGACGAGGTAACTGCGGCCGACATCCACCATCCCATCGGAAAATCGAACCCATCATGGGGGAAAGTATTGAGCACATGTGAACAAGCGAAAGCAGACCATCTCCAATATGTTTGGATTGATACCTGTTGTATCGATAAGTCCAGCAGTGCAGAGCTATCAGAGACTTTGAACACGATCTATATATGGTATGAGAAAGCGGCTATTTGCTATGCATATCTAGTAGATGTGCCAAAGACCGATAATCCCCGGCTACGTGGGTCAGCCTTTCAGCGAAGTCGATGGTTCAGTCGAGGTTGGACGTTGCAGGAGTTGATTGCGCCCCGAGAGGTGGTTTTCTTCTCCAACGACTGGACTGAAATAGGACGCAAAACCGCACTGTGTGATATACTGGAGCGAATCACTCGCATCCAGGAAGATATCCTCATTCACAGAAGACCACTTTCGTCGATGAGTTTGGCAAGGCGCATGGCATGGGCTGCGTATCGCGAGACCAGTCGCCCTGAAGACATCGCCTACTGCCTGATGGGTATCTTTTCTGTCAACATGCCCATGCTGTATGGGGAAGGGGAGAAGGCATTCTTGCGTTTGCAGGAGGAAATTATAAAATCCTCCGACGACCAGTCCCTTTTCGCTTGGACCGACACCGATGCTTCACCAACCTCCCTGCACGGGCTCTTTGCTACCTCCCCCTCCCAATTTGCTGTCTGCCACGATATTCTCCCCTACCAAGACTGGGAACCTCGGACACCTTATATCATGACCAACCGCGGGCTTCAGATTGAGCTCCCAATTTTGTGGCGAGAGGAAGATACCTATGTCGCTGCTCTCGATTGCCCATGTCCGCCGGATTACAGCGACACGACGTTCTTGGCGATATATCTGAAGAAATTGTCAAAAGTCAGTGATCAATATGCGCGCGTCAAAGTAGGAACACTGGCGGAAGTGTCGGAGCGTGGCAAACCAAAAACTATCTACGTTCGTCCATCGGGAATAGTTCCGCATAATGCAGTAGAGGGGCTTTTTCCCAAGCACTATGTCCAATTGCGAGGATTTCGGGCATCGCCAGGTTATGCTTTTATCAAGACCATTTCCGCTAATGCCAAGGTAGAAAATCCCCCAGCCCATATCTTATCATCGCGTAATGATATCCCGGCCGGTATTCAAAAGGTCTTCAAAGTGGAAAAACAGGCTCTGAGTCTATCCTGTTTCGTTGTCATGGAGGGACCACGCGGGAAAGGCCTTCTCATCTTGCTGGGGTCGAACAGAGTTTTTGATATAGGTTTCGATGCTATCGAGGCTGACCGTCCACACGAATTCACTCACCATGATCTTCACACCGTTCGGCAGCACTATAAACCCAAGGATCCGGGGACATGGGTGACCCTGCAAAAGCATCGTGTCATAGTCAATGTTCAGCCTCAAGTCCAATATGGGGCCAAGTACTACATGGTTGAAATGGAAATCAAGCCGATCAGAGAAAGTAATGGCTTCCAAGGTATTGTAGAGGAGCTGGAGACCAAACTACAAGCAGACCCGACTGTGATCAGTCCTCAAGCAGCGGTAAAAGTGAGTAAGAATGATGGAGAGAAAATCATTCCTCAAGGCCAGCTAGAACGCTCGAAGGAACGAACAACCACCAGCCTGCCACAGAAACCTCTACCAAACCCCCCGGGGGGAAAGACATCTAAAACACGGTCCTGGCGGTGGCGGGGATGAATGATGATTAGTATCGTGTCTAAGATCCTGTCCTACTCTAATTTACCTAGGCCATCATAGCCCGACGTTAAGGTGTACGCCATACCACATTCTGGGGCGTCGTGTATGCTTCTAGTCGTAAAGCCCAACTATGTCGACCTTTGAGTTTGTAATCTGGTAGATGCCCCATCTTTTGAGAAGATACTACGTATGATCAAGACTCAAATCGCTGGGTGTGAATACATACTATAGTGATTCTTTTCCAAGCACAGCTCCTCTTTGTGCATGTAACTTGATATATAAAATTGACTGAAACAATGAATATAAACATAATAACAGTAATCATGAGGTAGTGGATTCTTGGTGTTTTGGGAAAGTCATGAGAGATTAGGGTCAGATAAAAAATGAGGCAACTAGAATCAATGAAATCACTCTGGACAAGAGGTAGTGCATGAGATCAAGAGTCATCCATTGACAGACTCTGTCGGGCGGGCGGACGGGCGAGCGCCGCGCGGCGATGGTCATGTCCTGCCCTTTTCGGCAATGCTTCGACGCGAGTTGGTGAATAATACAGCGCGGCCTCTCTCTGGTGATACCTGGGCAATGCAGTGATTGAAGATCTGGCTGAATTAATTCTAATAAGTCAAGATTCCGATATGGTATACCCCAGTATCCGCCACCCAGTGACCCAGGGCGCCCATGTATTTTTGGACAACTTAACTCCCTAAATCAGCTGGTGTATGTCAGACCATATTATTATTACAAACCCTCTTTCCAGCTTTCTACACAATTTGCCAAATGGCTTTGATATTTACCGCTCTCAAATTCTGTTGGATTGGGATTCATATTCGCCAACAGCCGTATATCACACGAGGAATCATTGTATAAGCCCTTCTATAATTCAAATAGCATGGACCTATTGTTACTTGTCAGTACAGAAAGTCCTCTTATCAAGGATCTTTGCGGACAGATATAATCCAAGACTGACCAGCTAAATGTACACGTCCTATTAGAATCCCTGCCTACACCACTGAGTGAAAGCTATGGTGGAACACCTTGTCACCAGATTTAGGCGACTAGGAGATCTTGGATAAGAACTGTTTGAACTTCTAGTTAAGAATCCATTATTCTTTAATACACTTCTTGGCTACACATCCGGATGATGCTTCAATTTTGGTGAATTGCCTCTAAATAATGCAAATTCGAACAATGATATGGCGACTTACTATGACATGCGGATGTACAGGTCATCTTGTCTGATAGTTTTATCATTAATCCGTGTGTACTTGCTTATCAGCATGAGAATACTATGAAAAATTATTTCATATGTAACATCGTCCAAAAGCGGTTGTAGAGCTTTCATACCGTAGTATTCGGGTCTGGGTACAACCGTCATAGATTATATATAATCGCTCCAACCAGACATGAAATGAAACACCACCAATGTTGTTTTCTCAAGAACCAATATAAGTGCTTAAACTGTGATCAAGTGCAAAGTGTACTACTACAGATTAGATCGAAGAATCTTGTATGTATCAGGTCCAACTCTGGAAAGACACGACCTGTTTGTTGATTTTCATTTTAAGGCGTGAGCTGGTCACAAACCCTACCTACATATATGATCATACTGATTGTCCTTAAAAGCTTTTCGATCCTTTATAGGTGGATCGCTCCACAGAGTGTTTTGCACAGGTGTACAGGGCCTAACTACGTAGAGAGTTGCATGGTTGGTATCCACACAGACCATCTTCACCACCAGGAAGTGAGCTTGCATCCCTCCGAGAAGGTATATAGGAAACTTGGCTGAGTATGCGCGCCGCAGGGCCACGGGCCTCCTGCCGTGGTCGACGAATATTACCTTCATTGCAGTGGTATGAGTGTCCCCCCCAGCATCAGAACACACAGCATGAGCGGCTGTGCTATGCTTGGGCGAGCAACCCGGAACGATGAAGGGAAGAATATACTGGAGAGACCCAGGCCCTCTGCCGGTACCTAGGGAGCCATCTCAACGGTCACAGACAGGGAGAGCTCCAAAGGCCTTGAGATACCCAGTCGCTTGACTGAACAGGCAAACCCGCATCAGGAAAGCCAGGATAAACGCACAAGCTACTAGCATTCCAAAAGCGAACGCCAAGGTTTCAACCATATACTCATTTGGATATTGCGGATCTGGGCACCTCGCCAAGTGAACCGACGTACCACACTGCGATCCCGGACAGACGTCCCCCCAGTTACATCTCCGAGTGATGCCCGAGTCGTCTCTGTGTACAGCCCGAGGTCAATCTCGGCGGGTTGATTCTGGAGCCGAACTTCGCTGAAACTGTTATTTGCCGGATTTCGGGGGCTTCTCCTCAGTGCCCCTCTTGCCAATTCTTGGACTTCTGGGCTCTCACTCGGGCCGGGTACAGGACATCGGGCAGACTCAGGCCACCGCAGCTGGGGATCGGCACCCGGTGATATACAGGCCCTCCATCTCCGTGCATAACCGGCTTCATGACTCCGCTGCCCCAACCACGTGTGGCCTACATGCCCGACACGCCTCGATTTGCAAAATCAACCCCAGAGGGCAGAACACCCCTGTACCCTCTGGTCGGATGACGCACCGCCAGCCATCTGGATCCCGTTCAGAGGCTGCGAAGGCATCGGACACGGGCACGACGCTGGACAGAAACGCCGTCCATCTCGGGCTAGCGGCTGCATCCCGTGGACGTTCTCCGTAGCGTCGAGTAGCGTAGCGGGGTCTGAAACGCGGGCGAAAAAACTCTGCCCCGGCTTCACCCTCCCAGCGAGGATAGTCGCATTTCCATGCCGTAAGCTCCGTTCCCGACCGTCGATTCGTCCCCTCCCTCTGGGAGGATTCTGGGGGGATTGCGGGCTAAACCCGCATCAGGCATTCTGGCGACGGGGTGAAAATTCGGACCACCCCCCCCTCCCTGGTGACTCGAATGACGTACGCCCAGTGCGCCATTTCCAAGCTTTTGCGGGACGCTGTATACCTTCTTGGCTGCGATCGCTCGAGGGGCGCTGTCCATGCGCCGCAGCGCCGTCCGAGTCTTGGGCAAAACGGCGAGCCACTTCGCTTCGCGCATGGCGCGCTTCAAGCCGGAACCTTCCAGACGGCCCCGTGCGCTGGGAAGGACAGGGGGGGGATGCAACGCCGCCGGTACCACTCTTATTGGAGAAGGTTCTTCCCTGATCGTACATACTAGTACGGAGTACCTTCTATTGTCTTGTCGTAGTTATTGGCCTTAATTTCCCGAGGCCAGTGGCTGTCAGTGAGAGACCATGGAAGGGTGGTGGTATTTTCCGGTTCCGGCCAGTGCAGCCTCAGGCCAAGACTCTCGCCTAGATGTTGACCCACTCAGGCCTCCACTCGCAGTGGGTCCACTAAGCTCAGAGCAGCTCAGCCTGGACGAATCGTCTACTGCCAGGCTTATTATTCAGCCCCCAGGTGGGCGAATTGGGGGAAGAGGAGACCGCCAAGAAGGACACGCTCGGCTTCTGCATGGCTTGTTATTCGGCCAAGAGGGCTTACTTAGTCTACCAAAAGTGCAGGTGTCCCGAGGTGTTGGCCAGTGTGATACATCCTGGAGAGGACCACCGGTCGTTCGCTCCCCCCGGATCCGGTATCTATCGACGCCCAGGTTATATATAGGCCGGGGGAGCTTATAGCCTTATGTACGAGATCCGTTTGTTGTTGGACGTCCTTCCCAACTCGTCCTGATGGGCACCCCCAGTACCCTTGCACCTCCATGGCCACACTCCGACCGCTGGTTCTGAGGATTGAACTAGGTTGGAACTTGGAAGCGAAGTCTCACCCAAGCACGAAGGATACGAGTATGCCGAGGCAGAACAAATCTGAAGTGCCAGACTGCGGTGGTTCTATCGGCCGTGGCACTCGTACATGAAGCCAAGTCGAGGATTTCTGGGACCAACCACAGAACCGATGGAAACCACATCAAGTTACCCAGGCCAAGATGACCCCTGAATTTCCCCATAAATGGATGGTCGGGTATGATTCCTGTTACAGCAGGCGAGGCGACGATCCTCCACTGGATGACGGAATCCACCTTTTCGGACGGTATCGGACTCGGCCGTAGACCAGAGGCGTAGAACCCGTGGACCGTGGTAGGGCACTTGGTAGTAGCATGTAGAAGACCGGACATTGGACACTGTCAAGTCAAGAGTAAACAGTGGACAGTGGTAGCCCAGGCCCAACTTCTCTGCTTCTTTTTCTGGTCGATATTATTTGATTTAACTTTTTTTTTTTTTTTTTTTTTTTTTGGATTGAATTTTTCCTCCCTTTTCCCCGGTCTGACCCGACCCTCCACATGGGGAGAGCCAAGCACTGGTGGCGCCGCCGCCGACGCCATTAGCCCTATCCTTCGCCGGCGCCGGTGCTGAACGAAGGCACTCTTCCCAGGCTAGCTGTCATGCTGGGTGCAGTCGATCGAAGCAAGAATCCCGAGTCATTTTCCGCTCTGGAGATTGGTCCATGGTTTTCATTAATAACAGGTTACACTTCAGGAAGACTGATCATAAGCATCATAATGACAAGGCGGCTGTGCATGGAACAGCATCATCTTCCAGGAATGAATCCTTTTTTCCCCAAACCTTCCTTTCGATCCACTTTGGGGTTCCGTTGGGTCACGGGATGAAATCTCTGCCCGAGAGAGGCGTTGTTTTTCTCAACTTCGGCTTCACCTTCGTGCTCTCTTCTCTCTCTCGGTCTCTCCGCATCTTCTGATTCGGTCCTCTCCCTATCCCGCTCTCCGCAAGTCGTTCAGTCCTGGAACCTTGGATCCTGCTACACTAGCCTTCCTTCTCTCAAATGGAGGACCCTCTTTAGAGACGGTTGACCCAGGAAGCAGCCTGCCGCTAAGGCCGCCGTCTGACGCCCTATTGGACCCCCTGGTCCCTTGGCCCCCCTCTCTTGGCTTCTCTCGGCGCCTCGCGAGACATGCCTATACAAACTTTTGACTTTTTTTTATTCATGATTTTTCATTTGATTGGATTTATTTTAAAATTAATTTTCTAATTTTCTTTTTGCCCCTACACCTCTTGGCCCTGCAACCTCGTCAGCAATGGCACTAAATCCCGCATGATGCAAAGGAACCCCGTGGTTTATTAACCCCCTCCCCCCCGACCTCTTCCCCCGTCCGGATGCTTCTGTTGTTGTTCTGGTCGATGTGTGTGTGCCCAGTGTTTGGTCATCTTCTCTTCATTCCACACTTCAGATAGTTAAGGCACCGGCCAACAGACAAGTCACCATGTGGACTACCACCTCTGGCTTGAAGGGTCGCAAGCTTCGGCTTGCGATCACCTTCACCTCCGTCATGGGCTTTTCCCTCTTCGGTTATGACCAGGGCTTGATGTCCGGTATCATCTCCGGAGACCAGTTCACCAAAGAGTTCCCGCCCCTGGCCATCCCCCGGGCTCCACCGACTCCTACTCGCAGCATGTCTCGGTCCTCCGCGGTGCGGTCACCGCTTGTTACGAGTTGGGTTGTTTCTTCGGCGCGGTCTTCACCCTCATGTTCGGCGAGCGCATCGGTCGCACCCCGCTGCTGGTTGCCGGCGGTGTCATCATGGCCGTCGGCGCCATCATCTCCACCGCCGCCTTCGGGCCCCATTGGGGTCTGGGGCAGTTCGTCGTCGGTCGTGTGATCTCGGGCCTGGGTAACGGCATGGATACGGCCACCATCCCCGTCTGGCAGTCCGAGTGCTCCAAGGCCCACAACCGCGGTTTCCTCGTGTGCTTCGAGGGTGCCATCATCGCCGTCGGCACCTTCGTCGCCTACTGGCTGGACTTCGGTCTCTCCTACGTCGACAGCTCGGTCCAGTGGCGCTTCCCCGTCGCCTTCCAGATCCTCTTGGCCCTCTTCGTCACCTTCGGCGCGCTGGCCCTGCCCGAGTCCCCTCGTTGGTTCGTCATGCGGGGCCACGATGACCAGGCCCGCGAGATCCTGGGCGCCCTGAGCGACACCTCCCCCGACTCCGACGCCGTCTATGCCGACCTCAACATGATGAAGGCCGATCTCAAGTCTACCGAGGGCGCCCAGGCAAGCTGGAAGACTCTCTTCACCTTCGGCAAGACCCAGGAGTTCCAGCGCATGATGATCGGCTGCTCCGGTCAGTTCTTCCAGCAGTTCACCGGTTGTAACGCCGCCATCTACTACTCCACCCTGCTCTTCGAGCAGAACCTGGACATGCCGCACCGCAAGTCTCTCATTCTCGGTGGTGTCTTTGCCACCATCTACGCCCTGGCCACCATCCCCTCCTTCTTCATGATTGAGAGGGTCGGCCGCCGCAACCTGTTCCTCATCGGCTTCATGGGCCAGGGACTGAGTTTCGTCATCACCATGGGCTGTTTGATCAAGGGCGGCCCGGAGCCGTCCAAGGGCGCCATCGTCGGTATCTTCCTCTTCATCGTGTTCTTCGCCTTCACGACTCTGCCGCTGCCCTGGATCTACCCCCCCGAGATCAACCCCCTCCGCACCCGTACCATGGCCGCCGCCGCCTCCACCTGCACCAACTGGATCACCAACTTCGCCGTCGTCATGTTCACGCCCGTCTTCTCCGACGCCAGTCCCTGGGGCATCTACCTCTTCTTCGCCCTGGTCAACTTCATCGGCGTACCCTTCGCCTACTTCTTCTACGCCGAGACTGCCGGCCGCGACCTCGAGGAGGTCGACCTCATCTTCGCCAAGGCCCACATCGAGGGCAAGTGGCCCTTCCAGGTCGCCAACGAGATGCCCAAGCTCAACGCCGAGCAGATCGCCCAGATGTCCATCGAGCTGGGTCTCGACGTCCCCGAGAACCGGGTCTCCGCCGGCACCGACAAGGCCGAGCTCGCCCTCAGCAGCGGCGACAGCCAGGAGCAGCCCAGCACCAACTAATTTGTCTCCCCTCCGGGACTCCCGCGGCGCAGATCGCGGTCGGTCGCCCAGCTGGGGCGGCAGGCTCGATCGATCCTGCGTTGACGGTGTGGCCTGGTGGTTTTTCCATGGATTCCCCCGCGTGGTCATCTGATCCACGCATCGTTCTGTTGCTTCCTTTCTTCTCACATTTTTCTCTTCCTTTTTTATTACCCTTTTTTTCTTTTGTCACCATAGTGTCTACATAGACTTATATTATTTCCACCTTCTTCCCCTGGTCGCACTGTCCTGCAGTTCGTTAATTGGGGGAGTCCATCGGTGCGGCAACTACTATGTCCATAATTGAAGTTCCCACGTTCCAACGCTCCTCTGTAGCTCTCCGATCACCCTGTAGTAGACCCTAGGTTTCTCGCCCGGTTGCTCCCCTTCACATCTCATCTGTTCGGTACACGCCGAGACACGATCGTGCCTGATTCCCCGTTCGAAAACGTGCTCTGCGGTTTACGATCTCTCCTTGCATCCGACGCAGCCCCATCATCTGGACCCAGCACGTTGGAGCAAGGAGCATCGCCAAGACGCATCGCATCGTTCCAGGCCTCGTGCTCGGCTGACGTGGTGTCGACCACGCGGGGGTTTCACAGCAAGGAAGGCAAGCTACTGCACCAGAGAGGGGGGGGGAAGAAGGTGGAGATGAGAAGGCTCCTGCGGTGTCTCGGAGAATTTGCCTTAGTTCTTGCTTTAGTTCGAGTGGGGGCCGCTGAATGCAGCAGGAATGCCGCGAGACTTGTGACGCCTTGTTCGCCACGGGGGAAAGCATGGCACCCACGGGGTTGGTTTCCGGCCCCTTGTGTCCAATCCCCGCCACGCCCCTTGCCATTTAAGCCTCGAGACGTAAAACGCGTCCATTGGCCCGCCTGCACGGGCGAGCTCAGGGACTCAACCGGTTTCGACTTCCTCGACGGGCCCATGCATCCCGGTTGTGATTCCGGCGGAGTTACCCTGGGTCCAACCCACGAACCTATTCTACCTTCCCCCCGCAATCGCGCAGATAGATGGGGATGAAACCTTCGGTTGCATGGCTAGCTTGACAGATGGGGACACGTGATGGCCAGTCCTAGCATCGGCGGGAGAAGTAGAACGACGGGTCCATCACGAGGTCGTATGACCCGAGACACAGCCTAGTAGTAGTCAGTAGTTGGTCTTCCCTGGCCTTTGCACTCGGTGGGTCTCCTCTCGCATTGTTCGAGTCAGCGCGGTATGTCTTCGGGAGAAAAGGTCGTAATCTCTCCCCCAGTTCAGGATTCGCTAGGCCCATCGCCGCAAGACACAGGAGTTGGTTGACCGGGGTCCGGCGGATTACGCCGCTGCAAATCTCGGCTAAGTTTCTCGTGAGAGGCAGTGTCATGACACATGTGAAGGGTGTTGATAACAGCGGCTTTGGCCCGTGTGGGGCATCGATCTTACCCCTGACTCGCTCTCCCCGTGGGTGACGGATGGCGCTCCGCGTAGCTCGCCTTGGGGAACTGTGTACATCATCTCCAACATTCAACACTGCGGGTGTTGTGCGCCAGACAGCAGCTGGAGCCCATTGCGTCCCTCATCCTGATCCCCTCAGGTGGGGTGCATCCTGGGGAGACTGTAGGTCGCGAATTGGATGGTCACGACGCTACAGTGCGCCCTGCGGTCGATCCTGAATCGCCATTGTTTTCGGGGTAGCCATGGTAGGCTGTGAACCGGCCATGTCTTTTCTCAGGCTGACCCAAAGTCAAATCGAGTTCATGGTTGGGCCATGTACGCCAAGTACGCCTTATCCGTACACAGACCGGCCTCGAAAACCTTGTGTCCGGGTGGCTTGCAACGACCAACAACAGTAAGCAAGTTTAGCTTCAGTCTAGAAAATCTCACATCAGCGATGATGTCCGTAAGCGACGCGAGTCTATAGGAGAGTTTGATCCCGACAAATAAGCATCATCCCACGACGATCCACCACAAGGCAGGCGTGCAGTCGGGCAAAAGATCGATATGTGGTGGGTCACCCGCTTGACGTAACAGATCAAGGTGCTGTAGTGTAGTGGTCATCATGAATCGTTGTGGTTTCAAACAACAATTCCGATTCGACCTGGGTTCGATTCCCAGCAGCGCCATTGGCGTTGACTTGATCATCTTTTTTTCTCATCTTTTTTTTTTTCTATCATACATTGGTTTTGTTGAAGATTGATCTCGATTTGATTTGTTCTGCTTTCCTTTCTCTTATATTGTTCTTTTGGTCAAGGAAATCTTGATGGCTGCATCTATCAGAATGGTAGCAGCTAAATCCTTGTACTGATTGTGGAGACAACTATATCCCGCTGTAGGATGTACAATATATATATTTTCCCTCCACCTTGACGCCGCACCCCCAGTCTGTCCTTGGGTGTAGCACGGTATGAAATTAATATACCTCTAGCCTAGACTATGCCATTGCAACTGTAACATTTGATATTCGTTGTAGGTTACTACAACACTCATTATTATCCCCGTAAGTGTCGTCTCTTCGCGTTGCAGTGTTTTTCACGGCCAACACCGCCATGTATAACGACTTAGAACAGTCACCCCGTCAGTCATTCTGCCTTCATTCGATCATGAGACTATGGGAGTCAGGAACTCTCGCATATAAATATTGAATCAGTCAGTCCTTCTCATAGTACGGTGATTGGCGTTCCCTGGGTCTGTCAATAGACGCACATAAGGCAAATACCCAACTGGTGCTTTGAGCAGAAGACTTGACGGTCCTGCTACCCTTGGGTTTTGTTAGCATGACAATTCATCTTGAGCATTCGACCAAAAACACCAATTGGCGAGTGGTAGGGTCTTGATATTCGACACATCCCAGTAAGAGCCTGGCACTTGCTTCTGGCTCTGTTTCTGACTCTGGCTCTGGTTTGACTTTGGCTCTGGCTCTCGCTTTGGCTCTTAGCTGCAGGTGAGAGGTTTACAAATCTTAGGTTTTCTAGATTAAACAAGTTTTATTTCGGCTCATAACCTGATAGAATGTCGTTGTATCTTGACTATTCGATCAAAAGCATTAATTGGTGGTTATCTGGGCTTTGATATCCAGCAGGTTAGAACCAAATCGATCCATCTACTATGCTGGGGAGTGTTGTATCATACCACGTCTAAAACTCCATAGTAGATCTACCATCAGCGATGTTTTACTTGATGGGTGGTATGTATTCGTATCATGAGTCGCCAACTCTCTCATCAATAGACTGTACCCTCTTGCATTCATAATATCTGGCTAACAGGCTTCTGGTGAAATGTACATGCAAAAGAAAACTCGCAGTACAGCCTCATTTAATCCTCCGCCACATGTCAAAACATCTCGCCGAAACATCTCCCCAACAAAGGCCACCCGCCTATCCAACGACTGAGGACTTATTTTCCAATGCTCATGCATCTTTCCTCATCATCGATCAGAGCACAGCCCATATTACCGCAGCAGTCGATATCACTAGAACACCCAGCCCCCTCGTCGTAACAGCGCTAGAGGATAATCTGTAAGTATCACTTCCAATGGAGGAGTCTTCGCATGCCGGAAAGTCTTACCTTTTCGATGCCAGGCATAGCAACAGCGAGGCCGATGAGGGAGAGAGAAATCACACTGATGAGCTTCATGGTGATCAAAGGTTGACTCAAGCTGAAGGTCAAGATAGAGAATTTGAAGATGGATGGTTTGAAAAGATTCTGGGATTTTTGGGTTGTGGATGGAACTGGATAGGATTGATGGGTGGTTTCACGGGCGTACTTATACCCTCGCTCGGCTCTAGGCATTGCTCAAGGCATTATCATGACTCCATCTCAAGTCGCTCAAGCCGAGTCGTAGACTGCACTGCCGACTTCAGTCTTCACCTTGCGCCTTGGTAGCCTCCATATCGTCCGCATACAACACAGCCAGCGATGTCATTGATCATCGCGACCTGTGGAGCACCTCTGTGCTGGCTGTAACCAAGGTCCTACCCCATTGAGCGTCGTAAGCCAGTCTATGGAGGCTGTGTCGTTGCGGCGCGTATACATTGCTTCGGATGGACATACTACATGGTAGGCGCACAAATAGAAGAAGACGGACGAACGAATACATGTCGATTCAGAGCCCCAACGAGAATCTCGGTCAAAACCCCGCCTGCACGAACAGCAAATAAAAGATGTGCCCGGGCAGGCGCCTCCGAGCCTTGCGGATTATCAGTGCCATATGGGGAACGGTGGGTGTCAATCGGCCATATTATTGTGGAGAACATGCTGGTATATCAGTCATACCAAGTCTGACCAAATGCCAATTCGGTCTTTTGATGCAGTGGCCGAGAAAATATAATGGGGCTATGTCTCGCAAGGCTGTGACTGTAGGACCGGTCATCCCTGGTTGATATTGATAATGAGACGATGATGCGGACATTTTCCCTCTTGTATTCAGTTGTGACGAGGCATTGGAAACCGTGCTTGTTGATCAGTCCTAGCCACTGCACCAACATACCAATATGGCATTTGGTCGGGCCTTGATATGGCTATATCCTAGCAACCAGAGTAAATTACGCGGTCTCCGGATTTCCCCACACTTGCATTCTTCGAGTCCGTCTGGCAGTGTCGTCAGATTATCTATCACACGAGGGACAGGACATGATGGGGAGCGATTGGACTAGTTTGTGGAATCAATATTTGCAACCAGTCAAGCGGGACAGCTGACCATACCAACGCAGAATCTCGTGTGATGGTGAAGTTTGTAGAATTTGAGTCTTCATACCATCGCCATCATTCCATCCATCCCGCAGGATTCTTCCATTTTATCTTTTCTTGAGCTAATCGATCCTTTCCTACAGAGCTAGCGCTGAACCGCTCGGCCGATTCACCCGACTGGGCCCGGGAGGCCCGACGGCCATGATGGCCTAAGGGTTCAGTCGGCTGACCCGGCCAGGATTCTTTGTTGGACCCGGGGAAGGATCCGGCAAGCGCGATGAATCAGCGTCAAACCCATTGGAGCGGAACCGAACTGGAAATTACCAGAGTCGTCTTTGAAATGTGATACTCGTCGGCGGACCTCGATTTCCTCGCAGAAGCGCGTCGACCGGCAAGGAAGATTGAGATCTCAGATGCCCTCATTGATATCAGCGCAATCCAGTGGAAATCGACGCGTTTGATTCCGGATCTCATTTACAAGACACGGGGCTCGAATTACACCAACTCTAGATTGTGCCACGCCAGCCATACGGCCAACAAGATGGCCAGGGACGATGCGAACGCGTGGAACAGGACACAGCCCAAGGTGCGACCTAGGGCATGGCCGCAAGGAGATATATATTGCGCACGCTGATGAGAGTTTTTGGACGTACCTCTGGAAACCCCTCGACCCTTCTCCCGCAGTTTCCTTTCTCGATTTCAAGGCGATACGGGCATCGCCATGTTGACTCGGGCGAGTCCCTCTCGAGACGAACGGGGCCCGACGTCGGATCATGCAGAGGACTAAACCTCTGACGGACACACTGAACAGACTATCTCCGTTGGGGAAACGTCTACGAGAGGAGGGTTCTATTCCCACCGGTATTCCGGATGTCTGAAACGTTTCGGCCTGCGATAGGGTTACATTGGCGATCTACACGGGGGTCTGCGATGGCGTGCGGTCGCGCGATCGGAGGGATCTTCATTTGACACAGTACGGCGAGGTGTCAAGACCGTCAATAGATGGATTGGTACGTATACACCGATGTCGACAGAGATGTATCAGGTACGGAGTAGGAGTCCCGATGAGACGTCTGGTCGGAATGGTGTATCATTGACCCATCACATTCGTATGAGGTATACGTTCCAGGCTGTCATCTAGGCGTCCCGGGCATCAAAAAGGATAGGGTACTCCGAATCATCGCTGGAAGATCGACCCAAGTTGATCCGACCTCAGCTCACCATGGCCCATCGTTCCATCTACGATGTCTCTGTCGAGTCTGATCCATGGACGGAAATTCGCTCCGTGGCCAGCACTGGTTAGTCAGCCCGGAAGGCCATTGTAATGGTACCGTAAGGTGTGTGGGGTCACAATGGTACCGCCGCCGGGCAGTGCCTGACTGCCTGAGAGAGGAAGGGGGGCGCGGTGGGGATGCCAAGAGATGCGGGCGGTCAGCGCTAGTGGGTAGCGGGGCTTGGCACCCGTTTAGGCATCATTTTGGCCAGCCTCAGGGGGTCACCTCCAGATAAGGAACTCTGCGGACACGGCGGAGTTCGTGGTGAGGACCGGTCAGGACCCGTTCGATAAGAGCGCCTTACTGGGCATTGTCCAGACGGGGGAGGGTGCCGGAAGATCGATGCCTTGCCAGGAAAGGAACCGTCGCGGGACCGCTCTGATGGATGGCCTGGGGCTGTGAGACGGTCCCGAACAGAGGTAAGGATCGAGTTCAACCGACAAATCGAACCAGGATGACATTTCTATCAATGAATCAATTAATACGTCAGAAATTAAGAAACAAAGAAACGGGACCGTACAGGCGCCATGACCCCAGAGCCCCCGACAACAGTCAATATTAAGAAATCATGCAGAGAAGGGGGCGATGAGACAGATCAAGGCTGGACCCAATCAGCAGCGACTGAGGCATTGATGAGTCAGCGCCGAGACATCCGCCTCAGCCCTGGGAGGGAGAACGATGCATCTCACTGGCCGAGGGTTCGTGTGGTGGAGGGCCCCAACATCACTAAACCTGCTAGACTCGGTCGACTGGGGGCGAGGGGCCAGAGGATTGCTCCGTCGACCATCTGGAATCTTACTGGTGTAGGATCCTTCAATTCTCGCACCGTTGTGGGGTGTGATTGGCCCGCAATTGACCCTCCAAAGTCAAGTCAACCTTGAGGCCAGAGGGAGACGTGCGGATTCCCAAGGAGCGCTCGGATGAAGGGTGCGGTGAAAACTCTGCCCCCATTGCGTATGGTTGCTGTCATGACTGGAATCATCATGATGCCAATGGGAGTTTATTTCCCACTCCAGGGAAAGATTTGGTGGGCAGGAACGGTGGGAACCAACGCCGCCCCTGTCACGTGGGGTCGCCCCTAACGTGGTATTGTGTCGCGTGTCTTTTTCCTTGGGTCCGATCGAACCTTTTTCTTCTTCTTCTTCTTCTTCTTCCTCACCTCCGATTTTCCCCCTTTCCTCTCCCTCCCTCCCTTCCCTTTCTTTCTCTTGATTCACTCCCCCCCCTTACCACCCCTCTTGTGTCCTTTCCCCCCATCTAACCTCCAATGCCATCATGAGTACCTGGGGTAGGATGTTCGGGATGTGGTGTTCCAACTGTTGTCAGGGCCTCTGGTCCGCCATCAAGGCCCCGCATCTCTATTTCGACAGTGGTTGGGAGGCCTCGCGCCAGTTTCTCTTTTCCCTCATCTTCATCTCCCTCGCCCTCTCCAAAGTCCTCCATGTCTACGCCCTCAGCTACTACCTGGACTTCCACAAATTCCTCGCCTACGGGCCCACCTTCTTTCTCCCCGAGTTCGCCCTGATCCTGTTCTCCCGCGGACTGACCGCCAAGTTCTCATGGCGGACCATCCGCATCGTCGCGGCCCTGTTCATCACGGGTTTCAGGTAAGGAACAACTCGCTGAAATTTATCCAGCTCACGAAGGAAAGGGATCCCCCGGCTAATCATACCGTTGTTTCGTCCAGTCTCTACCTCCTCCCCCTCACCGCTGCCAACACCGCCCTGTACCTCTACCAACGGAGGGAGATTCACTGGGGCCCAGTGGCCGGATTCTTCGGAGACATGATTACCCCCGAGTTCGTCATCTGGAACATCGTCCTGTCCATTGTGGTGGGCGTTGTCATGGTCATCACCGCCTACTTCCTGGCCGCCCGCGTGCACGATCGCGCCGGCGCCTTCGCCCTGATCTGGATGTCCTCCGTCGCCGGTGTGATCCGCCACTGCCGCCGCAAGAAGGAACCCCTGCCGGACCCGGCCATCTATGAGCAGATCGCCATGAACGACTATGAGGATGACAAGAGCGACCGGAGCGATAACGAGTCTGTCTTGCTGCCCACCCCGCCGCGGGAGACCGCCGCCGCCCAGCCCGAGACCACGCGCCCCGGCTGGTCTGTCGCGACCCGGCTGGCCGTCATCCTGGTCACCGTGGCCGTGCTCGTCGTCCGGATCATCCGCCCGACCGACCGGGCCTACGAGTATCTCTCCGACCCCCTGCCCGCCGCCCCCTTCGTGCCCGCCCGGTCGCACCCCATCTTCGAGGGCCTGGGCTACCTGCCGGGCGAGTACAGCTGGCTGGGTAACCACACCGCGCTGGACGTCCCTCCGACCTTTGACTGGCTCCCGGAGCAGCCGCCGCGCGGCTTCGGGGACTGGTACACCTTCACCGTCAACGACGCGGGCGAGCGCCTCCCCAAGGACCGCCCGTCCCTGCATTACAACCCGGCCAAGGATCCGCTGCGGGCCTCCAACTTGGACAACGATGTCCTGGAGCCGCTGCGCGACGTCATCCGTCGCGGCGAGCTCAAGATCAAGCACGTCATCCTCATGAAGCTGGAGAGCAACCGCCACGACGTCTTCCCCCTGCGGGCCGACTCGCGCATCATGGATCGCGTCCGGGAGTCCTACGCCCCCGGGGAGGTCCCCGAGGCGATCATGAACCGCCTCGCCTCCCTCACCCCGACCGCCGAGCGCCTGACGGGGATCGACACCGGCTTCGGCACGTCCGCGAACCGCCCCGCCCCGCGCGGTGGCATCACCCTGCGCAACGCCCACACCACCGGCACCTTCACCCTCAAGAGTCTCACCAGCACCATGTGCGGCCTGACCGCCCTGACCATCGCCATGAATCGCGAGTGGCTGTACGACTTCTACCAGCCCTGTCTGCCCCACGTGCTGGGCCTGCTCAACCAGCAGCCCAACATCACCGCCGCCTCGCCCGACTTCCGCCAGTGGCCGTGGGAGTCCCTGTGGATGATGTCCGTCAACGGCGGCTACGACCACGCCTCGCAGCTCTTCCCCGCCCTCGGCTTCCAGCAGATGATGACCAAGGAGACCATCAAGGCCGCCGGCGGCGAGTTCGCCCCGGATGACTCGGAGGACGTCCCCTACCGCGGCTACATGGACAAGACCCTGAAGAACTACGTCCGCGCCGCCATCCAGGACGCCGAGGCCAACCACAAGCGCCTCTTCCTCGGTCACCTCACCGGCGCCACCCACCTGCCCTGGACCGTTCCGGGCTGGAACTACGAGGAGCTCCTCGGCAACACCTGGTTCCCGCTCAACAACAACATCAACCGCTACCTGAACACCCTGGCCTATCAGGACGGCTGGATCACCGACCTCATCGGACTGCTCGAGGAGGCCAACGTCGCCGACGAGACGCTCTTCATCTTTGTGGGCGACCACGGCGTGTCGCTGCCCAACGATGGCGGTGTCACCCCCAACGCCAGCCCGCACATCGCCAACGAGCACGTGCCCATGGTCTTGTCCCACCCGAAGCTGCCGCAGGTCGAGGTCGAGGACCCGGTCCTATCCAACCAGATCCTGCCCACCATTCTGGACATGCTCCTCGAAACCGGGTCCCTGAACGACCGCGCCGCCCACATCGTTGGCGATCTCCTCCCCTTGTATGAGGGGCAGTCCATGCTCCGCAAGCAGGCCCCCGAGGTCGGCCGCACGCAGCAGTGGCAGTTCACCACCCTGAACCAGGGCGGCACCTGGCTCTCCGTCCGGTCCCCACTCCGGACCTACCACCTCGTCGTGCCCCTCGTCCAGGACGCCAAGTGGCGCTTCAGCGATTTCGGTACGGACCCCCTGGAGTTGAACGCCATCAAGGACTTCGACGTCCTCTCGCTCATCGCCGTCGTCCGGAGCAAGCACGGCGATGTCGCCGCCGACTGGGTCGCCGAGGGCGCCCACATCGCCGAGTGGTGGATCCGGGACAACCGCCGTCGCTGGAACTACGACGAGGCGAACCCCAGGGAACCGTGAGTCGTCCCGGGTCACGCTGGGGCCGGCGATCGTACCTGACGAGTCACGATTGTGCATTCCTCTTTTTTCCTTTTCTTCTTTCCTTTTCCTCTTTTTTCCTTTTCTTCTTTCCTTTTCCTATTTTTTTTTTTTTTTTTTTCCTTTTCTCTCTTCTTCTCTTTATATCTTTATATTGCTTCTTTCCCCTGTGTTCTAATGGAATGGCACCCTGTTGCGCGCGCGACGATACCCGACGACGCCCTTTTTCCTACCCCGATCGTTGCATCTGAGGGTTCCCCACTGGCGCGTTCGAGCCTTCGCGTCCACGGCCCATCGGTCTCTGGTCGGAGGCCCGGGGCGGTCCAGAGCGTGGGCACGGCCTTGAGACAACTTGTTATACCGTCACAGCTCGTGAACCGCCGATGTCTGTTTCTCCGAGCGAGAATACTCCGAGGCCGGGATGCGGTTCGCTGAGGGCGACTGCCCGCGAGCGAGGAAGCTTGCGTGCGAGTGGACCTGCGCCAGAGCTCCCAGTGGATCCTGGTTTTTACCCGTCCTGCTGTCGGTCAACTGTAATATAGATTATATATATCTTCTGCTGTTAATATACTTTCAATTTGATTATCTACTGTGGCTCCTCTGTTCAACAACGTCCATACCATCGTTATTCATCATTGTAATTCATTCGTAAAGTCTTCGCCACGTTTTGGCTAAATCAAACCTTTGAATGATCATGCCTGCGACTTGAGGATAGTATATATCAAAGTTCCAGGTTTTGATTGACAAAGAGTTGAGGAAGTCAATACAAAGTTGAATAACTCATACTGATATCTAATCCTCGCTTGATATTGATGAAAGCATACGCGAGATATCAAACTACATATTTGATTTGACCTCTATTATGGTCTTACTTCTGTTCAGCGAATTATGACTTTAAGATACATTTCTAATTGTGTAGTAACCATTTAACTGCGATAAATACTCCTATATATATAATTAGTATAATCTTTGGTGAAAGCTGTATTGGAACTGTGAAGAGTGAGACAATGCAATCAGCCAACGTGTCAGCCGACTTGTGGTGTTTCCCCACACTATTCTTTAATCTGACTCCATGTTTGCAATCTTCCAACGATCCACACCCTTTTCATAGCTTTAACAACCATCGAAAACATCGCTATTGTGACTGTTTCCCTCGCCCCTCTCCTAGTAACAGGGCACATCAAGGGGATGCTTCTACTACTAATAGCTAGCCCTTGCGCCTATCCGCATTCGACTGCGCGCGAGGATTGGCGGATTTCCTAGGACTAATCCCCTTTCGCTTCACGACGTATGTGTGTCCATCAGGGCAAGCAAGAATGGTAGCTGATCTACATAGTCACTGCATATATTATGGAATGACGCATTCCCACGCTGCCTCTATCGAGGTCGTGTTTTCCCACCCGACTCAAAGCATCAGATGACCTTCGAACATTGTACACTCCCGATTGACTCCCTTCTTGCTGCTTATGCTATACTGTCTTCAATTACCATCAATCCATTATATATCCCCGTTAGATCTGTTGATTTGTGAGACAAGCAATTGGCCAACAAGTCAGCTAACTTGCAGACTCTTCCCCGCATACTGTTTTTGACTCTCGATATATTTGCAACTACTCGCAAATTTTTCATGCTGTTAGAAATCGTCGAGATCGTCCATATTCTTAACCTTTTCATCGGTCCTTTCACAAGATTGATTGGTCCCAGGCCATTCAAGTGGCCCGCCAGGAATAAGTACCCCGTCGTTCGAGCTCAGTTGGTACTCATTCAGTTCCACCCCGGGTGGGCATATATGGACGTTGGGAGCCACTGCCCATCCATCGCGCGGTTATAGATCGTCACCCTGGATCCCTCCGCCCGGCAATTAGTTCAAACCATGGCGACTGGCGCGAGAATCGTCTGGTATCAAAACCCCAAGCTGTCAATGCTCGACTATGGGTCGATCGGCAGTGGGAGTAGAGAGGCCCCCAAGTGAATCCCAACCGAGCCCCCCTTGTTTCGGCCCCCCAAGTTGCGGCCCCACGGTCGCGAGAAGATGTGCAAATACCGTTGCAACCTCGTCCAGATCATGGCAGAGATTTTCATCCATTTCCCAGCTAGGGGGTGTGGGAAATTGACACCTACGTGCGAACCCTGCATGCCTAGACCGCGGAACCAAATAGCGCCGGTTAGTGACGATGCTACCGGGGGGCCAGACCAAGTATAGAAACCCAAAGGCACCTTGAAGGGGGGCTATAATCACCACCAGCGCCGATGCGACTAGTGACTCGTACTCTATCAGCCGTAACAGCTCCGATCAACAGACCTATCCAACTTTTCGCGACCGCGATCGTCGTGTTCCCAGGATGACAGCTAGTCTGACGCCTAGCTAACGCCACCATCGCGCTCCGTCCGGCCCGTGAGCTAGGGTACCGTCTCCACCATCCTTCCAGGAACAGTATGTCCGTGCCTATCGTGACCCGGTGGTTTGATCCTTACTGGCCGAATCATTGGGGACAGAGTGCGGATGGTGGGCATTCTTGATGATTAGCCTGACGCTTTCCAAGGCGTCTTGTACCCTGCACCTGTTTAAGTCTCCAAGCTCATTTGGCCCCGCTGCTCGACTCAGAATAGAAATCTCATAGGGCGGATTCTTCCTCTGCAGAGAAGAAGTGCCGTCCTAGGCCAGACGGAGGGGGTCGCTATCTTCCATAGAGACTATGATCCTCTATCGGGAGTTAGAAGAAACCGACAGGGGCCAAGGGACTTAAGCTCTGCCCAGTCCACTACTTATGTTGGCATTCGTGCATCTGGTTTTTTCTTTGTATTT
Organism: Aspergillus campestris IBT 28561; assembly: GCF_002847485.1. Taxonomy (NCBI): domain Eukaryota; kingdom Fungi; phylum Ascomycota; class Eurotiomycetes; order Eurotiales; family Aspergillaceae; genus Aspergillus; species Aspergillus campestris. The sequence goes on along the minus strand of NW_020194336.1, from coordinate 4,944,852 downwards.
TTTTGCTTCGACTTCTTCACACGACTGACCCCTGTCCCTGCCTGGTACCCGAGCAACGTCCCGATTGCCACCAGCGCCTGCCCTGGTCCCTTTCCGACCAGATCTCCCCACACAGGATGGCAGTTCCTCGACAGATGCAAACCCCGCCCAAGCCGGGCCTGGTAGACGGCACTCGGCAGGCCTCGACTTTCGGAGTGGGTATCAGTTTCATGGTCTTCATATCTATCGTCATGCTGCTGCGAGTGTGGGTGCGTGTGGTGGTGCTCCGCGCCCTGGGAACCGACGATGGTAGGTACCGATGACGACGCTGGTAGACTGGCCCTGCTAACGACATTCAGTTTTAATGATCATTGGAACGGTACGGGTGGCCGGTCTTGATTGATCTATGTCCCTCACTAACAAGATCGCAGCTTCTCACCTTCGGGTTGACAATCGCGACGATGGTTGGTGAGTTGCGATCTCTTGGAGGATAGAGTGCAATGCAAAGTTACTAACATGATCTCTGTAGGTGCATATTATGGTCTTGGTCGACACAGTACGCGCCCCTCCCCCCTCGTCCGATCCCCTATGGATGGCAACTGAGACTTTGAGCTAGTGAACGATATCCCCCCCGAGGGCATGATACCCATGATGAAAGTAAGACGCCGTCCCCGCCTTCCACCGATCCGCCGGTTCCTCCGCTAACACCCCCCGCGCAAGGCCATCTACGCCACCCGTCTTCTCTATATCATCGGCATGGGATTCGTCAAAATGTCCCTGCTCTGGTTCTACCTCCGACTGGACCACCGCAAGTTGATGAAATGGGCGGTATACTTCTCGATGTTCTTCACCATCGGGCTCACGGTTTCCAGCATATTCGTGACGGTGCTGTCGTGCATCCCGCCGTCCAAGTTCTGGGACCCCACAGGGAAGAAGCCCGGGCATTGCATCAGCTCCGAGCAGCAGCAGATCTTCTACGAAGCCAACGGAGCCCTCAACATCGTCTCTGATATTCTCATCTTTCTCACCCCCATTCCGATGCTGTGGGGCATCCAACTCTCCACGGTCGGTGCTCCCCACCCGTTTCCTGGCCAGTCGAGAAGACCCCAATACTAACCTCATGCAGCGGAAGAAGGGTGCTTTATTCGGTGTTTTCGGCCTGGGTATTCTGTCAATCGCTGGTGCGTTCCACCTGCTTCCCGGGCACCGGAGTTCTTGCTAATTGAGGAACAGCCAGCTGCGTGCGATATGATTTCGTGAAGCGGCTCGCGGCCACCAAAGACCAGTACTACCAGCTGGCGGACTCGCTGAACTGGTGCGAGGTAGAGGTCTTCGTCGGTAAGTTATCCCCGCCTTCTCGACCCACCAGTCCCAGACCAAATCTGACAACGATAGCAATCTTCTGCGGATCTGCGCCGGCGCTCTCTGTCGCGATGAAACACTTCTTTGGGCGGGTGTGGGGATCCACCCATAATTATGGAAGCAACATGCAGACACCCGGACAGAGCTACGGGAACCGGCTAAGCACGCTGAATAAGAACGGCCGGCACCAGCGACTCGACGAGTCCGGGCGGTTTGGAAGTGAGGATGGCATTGTGATGAAGACAGACATCCGCATGGAGGTGAGCGATCGCGATCTAGAAGATGATCGGGCGCATGGGGCGGGGTTCGCTAAATATGGCCATGGAGGAGGGGTCTAACTTGAGTCTCCAGAATTGCTGAGGAAATACCTTCAATTGTACATGGGTTGGAGAAGATGGGTGGGATAAATGCACATAGTTTAATGCCTTTCATTGTTCTCAGTCAGTCATCGTAGCCCAGGTAATATTCCCCGTATGATCAAGGTACTTGATCAAGTCCATGTCTCAGGGGAAAAAGGTATATTGGGAAGAGACCCCAGAAATGATGCTCCATGGGGTGGAAGATGCGTTGCATGAATTGAATATAGACCTGTGGTATAGGGAGCTCGGCACGTGCTCTTTCAAACCCTGCTTGTAGCTTGATGCTGCAACGCCTGCACCGAGACACAAGGACCCTGCCAATAACAAGGAATACAGGCCTATGGTTCTTATCTATCCAGCTAGTTGTCATCTAGATGACAGGACACCCTTATGTCTCGAGAAAACTAGCTCGCAACAAGACGCAAGCGTCCTGCTAAGACTAAACTGTCCGCACTAGTATCGCGTAAATCTGGCAATAGTCCGGTAAAGGATTCGCAAAGTACTTACTAGTGTGCATCGGCAACAGTTGCCAAAGTTATTTAGCGAGGCTATGTGCTCCCCACTATTGAGTTTGATTATTTCCAAAGTGCTTAACTGCTCTTCCTGCAATATAACATGTTAGTTGCGTTATGGTTCCTACACCGGCGTTCAGCGCTTTCAGATCGTCCTTTATATTCTCGGTGATCCAGCAGCGGCCACTGGGCCTCGGATCCAGCCATAAATTATACGTAAAAGCCCGATACGAAGTCCGATGATGAAGCTGTTAATGATCCACGGTGTGTTTTCCCGACTGACACACTGAAACCTGCGCTAACGGGTGTAGGATCCCGGCAGTCGGGAGAACTCCTGCGTGCCAAATCCCAGGCTATGGAGAAGCTCATTCGGCAAGCCCTTGCTCCCCAACAACCAGGGAGCGTGAAATTTCATTATCCAACAGCCCCTTTTGCGCTGGAACTCTCAGGACCACCTTCAAAACTCCGAGATCAGCATGGACAGTGGGCTTGGTGGCAATCTGAGCACATTGATGGCGTTTATCCCGGACTGGAAACGGGACTAGAGACACTCGCTTCGGTGCTGAAAGACGAAGGGCCTTTTGACGGAGTCATAGGTTTCAGCCAGGGAGCTGCAATTGCAGCAATGGTTGCGTCCCTTCTTGAGGGAAATCGTAAGGAAGCTTTTTCAGGCTTGGAAACGGACGGCGGAATTGCATATCCTGCAGCGTTTGCGTCACTGGGCCATTCCTCGCTCAAGTTCGTTATAAGTATCTCGGGATATGCCGCGCCATGTCGGGAGTATCATGCGTTTTACAACCCGCGGATCCGTACACCATCCCTACATATCCTTGGCTCATTGGATACGGTAGTAGAGGAACACGCGTCAATGAAGCTAGTAGACAGCTGCCAGGGAGAGGAGGATGGAACAGCTCCGTTGGTTGTCTATCATTCGGGTGGGCATGCAATACCGAGTGGCAAGAGGGACTTGGCATCAATTGCTCATTTCGTCAGGTCCAATTTAATTCAAGTATAGCTATAACCTTCTAGATGCCATTCTAATAGGCACATTTACAATAAGTCAGGCCACGATTCGCGCGCGCTCCCCACAGTACCGGGATGAAGCAACGGAGTATAACAAGTAGAACACGTTGCCCGTACTCACTAACAAAACAGCATCCACAGAATTCATTGCCTTAACCCCCTAGTACCTATTGAAATCTGCTTCTTGCTCGGATCCAGCCCCCGTACCGGATGAAGACAAATGGGATCAAAGTCATCAGTAGGCTCAGGAACCCTAGAAGACTACAACCCCAAGCGATTCCAAGGTGACGAAACATGGGAGTGGACGCAAGTGGCAGTACTGCCCCAAAAACACTGCGACAACAGCTAGCTGCTGCCATGGCACTGGCGGCATATTCGTGATAAGCGTCAACCAGATAATTGATGAGAGCGACAAAGATGAGGAAAAATGCCATCCCAAACGGTATGCCCGCCAGCATAGGCACAATCCAGTGGATATCTACGGAGGCAGTCCAGCCTAGCCAGAATAAGGATAGCACATACAACGGCCCCCCGAGACACGCCAGAGGTAGTCGTTGGTATTCCTCGATTGTGGACCAACGAGCCTTCCGCGCTTTTGCGCTCTGGAGGAAAGAGTCATACCACAAGAAAATGGCCAACCCGATGCAAGCCCCGACGGAGACTAGACAATATATTAGCGCGACAGACAATGTTGATGGCCGAGGCCGATTATTCTTACTCGGAATAAATGCTAAGCCAGCAATTCCATCAATCATGCCATATACACCTTGAAATACCAAGGGATACGCCTCGAAGTACATGACTTTGATCGTTAGTGCTATTGCTTTCTCAGGAATATGGACACTCACAGAAGATTGCACTGGCATAGGAGAGGTAGAGACAGGTCAAAGAAATGATCGGCTCGCAGAAGAGCATGTAGAGTGGCCGTGTCAGTGCCTTGGTGACCACGTCATTTGCCCGTTTCTCTCTCTTCTGCTCAAGCACTGGTTGAAAAGTCTCTGGAAGGAACCAAACAGGGATAAGAGTGACACCGGCAATGATCAGTGATATCCAGAAAATCCACCTCCATCCGACCGGACCGATAAATCCGGCTACCAACGGAGCAAATTGCGGCCCTGCGGTCGTCACAGCCATTGCCAGCGCCATTGTCCGCCCACGAGCTAGAGGGGAGCGATACACGTCGGCAAAAAGGCCCCCTGTTACTGCAATTGGGCTCGATGCGCAGATGCCACATAGTGTGCGAAAGATGATTAACGCGGGCCAGTTGGGGGAAATGGCGCATGCTAACGTGAAGATGGTAAACAGGACGTAGCTTCCTACCAGCACGATGCGCCGGCCATAGATTTCGCTCAACGGGCCAAATGCAAGCGGTCCGGTCACATAACCGAGGAGATAGACAGACGTGGGTAATACCAATTGTGTTTCGTCATGGACAAGCAGACCGTCCGCGATGAAGCGAATGCCGCCGCTGGGAATAGTCGAGTCGAATACGCTGTTAAACAACATGAGTAGGCCAGTGGCTACCACGAATATCTTTTTTTGCTGTTTACTTCGATTAGACTGTCCCATCGGGTGATTCCTGTCGATACTCCTGACTTACACTGCGCCATTGAGAAGGATCCAACGATCTTTGCAGACAGCTTATCCCCTGCTTCTCCGGGTCCGACGAATTGTTGTCATTCGTGTCATTTTTTATCGGAAGGCCCATGATTGAACGATATTACCACGATGATTTTGCGATCAGTGAGGTGTAATCAGCAATCTCTGCACAATTTCCATCTTGCGCAGGTTCTCCCGGAACTCTCTCCGAGGACAACTAAATACTGGCATTGGGCTTATTCCTGATATCGGGAGGCTGTACCAATTCGTTCCCTGATGGCGAGAAAGGCAAGGCAACTCATACCGAGATGCAGCCCGTCCCAAGATGCAACTCATACTAACGGGCGCTAATTTAGAGGCTAATGCTGAGGGATCTCACTGCCAAGAGTCTCAGACACCACGTTAATGCAGCTGTTGCCACTAAGACACAACTTCTTTATCTCTCCTCGCCAAGGCATGCCTTATATCCATAATTTGCACTTAGATGAGCATGGAGCCTCCTGTCTCGCGTACCCGTAAGCGACAGAGGGAGTTTACGGTGAGTCAGATGCCCCGGGATGGCTATTATGGGGCTACCCTAATCTCCAGAGCAGGGTTGTTGGCGTTGTCGTGGGCGGAAAGTGAAGTGCGACAATGGATTCCCTTGCTCAGCATGCAAGCGACTGGGCTTCGAGTGTGATAGCTCAAGTACGCGCCTTGTCTGGATCAATGGCAAGGAGTCCTACCGATCGGCCGGACGGAGATATATGCACTGTGGTATGTAGCTGCTGGGTCATTTGGAAGACCCAATTGACGGCCTGGTAAAATTAGAGCGAACTTGGGCGAACTATGCCGCTCTCGACCCAGATGTGGTCGATCTATTGATCGCGCGATTGGATGACGACGAGACGAGCGAGGCGCCCTGGCCTTCAGGGATCGACTATAATCCCTTCTCGGTCTTTCCTGCTGCGGTCTCGATATCGTTAGGGTCCAATATGAACCAGGCCCTGGTGTGCAATAGTACGAAGACGCCACAAGCAAACCAGGAGGAGAAACTCCTCTTTCACCACTACGTCGACTATGTGGCATCCATCATGATGCCGTTTGAGCATCCGTGCAATCCCTGGAAACGACATTACCCTGCGGTCTCGCTGCAATACTCGGTGTCCGGGGAGAAAGCATTATACCATGCTATTCTAGCCCATGCAGCATTTAACTTTGTCCATTTAGGGAACGACAGACAAAAGATGATGCGGCTGGCCACATCAAACTACAACGCGGCAATCAAATATGTGAATGACTCCCTCCGAGTGACTGGCAAGGACTCTGGTAGCACTCTGGCAGCCATTATGACTCTGATGATGGCCGAGGTAAGAAGTCACTCAGCCCGTGATGTACCGTAGTGAAGCTGAAGCTCTCCAAGGTCTACAGTGGCAATTCCAGCAAGTGGAAGCATCATCTCCAAGGGGCGTGGGCCTTTCTCCTTGAATCAAATGGCAAAGAGCCATGGAACGAATCGGAATTTGCCTGCTTTTCCACCCAGAGCCTACTGATTGTGAAGATCATCGGGGCTACCTGTTTGACAGACGGCCAAAACACGACCCAAATACTACCACCCAGTCCTGAATTTACCTCGACAATCGTAACTAGGCCTGTGACAGCTGGACCTACTGTCTCTCCTTCCATAAATTCGGACCTAGCACTTTCCTCGTTTATCTCGACAACCCCACAGTTTGGATTCACCATCGGCGCCCAGCGACTCCTTCTCGAATGCATTTCCACTATCACGACCGTCAGCCGGCAGATGCGATCCGGCGCCTCCCCCCGAACGCGCTTAATTGCGGACCGGACTGTCTCCCAGTTGCTCGCCTATTTGAATCTTCTCCAGGCGGAAGCCCTCGATAACACCCTCGGGGACATCGGGATCGAACAGGTTTTCGAGTGTAATCCACAGACCTCTAAATCCAATATTCAGGAACTGGCACGATACCAGCTCAACGCGTTCATCTTCGCAACCTACATCTACCTATATCGAGCTCTCCTGGATGTGCCACCCAAGCGCGTCGCAGTGTACGTATCCCTGACATTCGATAATATCACCGCCTTCTCCGCGCTGAGCAGTGGTAATATCTCTCTGTGGCCGGCATTCATCGCGGCGGTAGAAGCCTACACAACGAGGGACATGGAGTCATCGCGCCGGTGGCTGGAACAGTCGACGCATTTTGGACTCGGGAACCGGCTTGCAGTCAAGTCGATCATCGAGGAGGTGTGGCGGAGACGGGATGCTTTCTGCACGGAAAGGGGGATGGACACAGGGCTGGTTGCGGTGGATTGGCGAGATGTAATTAGAGATTTAGGAATGGATATTCTGTTGATATAAATTCAATGCTCTATCATATCGCACTGTTTCTATCTTAGTTCCTTGCTCCTTCTAATGTTTGACTTAAGTCAACTCGTAGCTAGAATATATAGACAAGAAGACGTGTGGTCTTGTTCCCAACAACCATGCTGAGATTACAGTCACAAGCCATCAAAAAGCACCAAGTCGTACAATAAACTACATGGAGGTATCTTGAAAGTCATATGAACATCGTCCAACCCATATCCCATGGCCGTGAGGAACCTTCCCCAGGAGCACCGTCCCAGGTGCCTCAGGCCGACACGACACGAGATGTTTGCACTGTTTGCATACAGCCGACCCGAACAAGACGGCAACTTCAGCCACGCCATCTTCGACATCCCCTCTGCGAAGTCCAGTCGACCAGTCTTTCGTGCCATAATCGCCTAGTAAGGGTCTCTCGCAAGGCTGAAACAGACAACGCAGTTGGCCGAACGCACAGGTCGGTCTTAGGTGCGGGTAAGACCCGGACAACGCGTAGATGATGCTGACGCGCGTCCAAAAGGAACCTAGGAACTTGGCAGACACCGTCCGACTAAGTATGGCCCGATACTTTATTGGAGTCGGACGGACGAGAGGGATGGCGGCTGTGCAGGCTCAGCTAATATCATGGACACCGGTACGGTAGACTAGTCGAGACCGCGAGGGGTGTATCGCACGGCGTTGTTCAACGCCGTTCGATCATCTCAGCTGTCGTGGATCATCTGTTGCATAAGACCGAAATTGGGCACGGTGGTTCCCGTGATATGATAACGGTAAGGTACGAGTGTCCTCACTAATTGTCTACCAACCTGTCAAGCCCCGAAACCTAGCCGTGCGTGTCCCAGCTGAAGATATTGTCCATCGCAGGCAGCTGCATGGATGGCGAGATACCAGGGAAACCCTGGGTAGAGCTATCGAAGGCGTCCGCCGGGGCTAGGATATTGGGGCTCCATGATGCGGCGGAGGGAGAAACGTCCGCTCCTGAAACGCGTGTACCAGGGTTAAGGGCTGCGCCAACGGCGCCATAGTCGATCAGTGTGCGGAAAGAGTCAGCCGAGGCACGGTCAAGGTCTGCCGTGATGCGGGTTGGGTCGAGGAGGGAGGAAAGGAGGTGCGATTGGGAGTGGAATTCGCGGAGGCGGGTGGCCTAAAACAGTCAGTATCACCACGGACCAACGGGAAAGAGACGGGACAGACCATGTTTGCGGCATGCGCCCAGAGGCGACCCATTCCTTCCAGAAGCTCCAGCGCTCGATGCACATATTGCAGGGCAGTGGCCGCGGAAGGGTCTGTTGGCCCTGGGGGCTCCACATGGCAGGCGAGAGATTGAATTCCCGCCGCGACAACGATGCAATAAGGGTAGAACGACGATTCAATGAGACAACCCGACCCGATTGCATTGTGTAGCAGGTCCAGCAGCTGCCTAGAATGGTCATACCCTGCGTGTAGGGCGCGCGCCGGAAAGCTATGAGGGATCTTGGACCCGAACGGCTTGAGTCGCAGGTGGACGATGAATGGGTGGTTGAGTAAACAGTGGCAGAGGTGGAACATGGTGTGCGCGAAGATGAAGTGGCCCATCTTCTGCGGATTGGCTGGATCGTCATCCTGGCCGGCGGCTTCGGCGATGGAAGTCGTTCCCAACTTCGAGTAGGATTCCAGCAGCAACAGCGACGAGTTGATGGCGGAGAACTCAGACTTGGTATCCCAGGGAGGAACCTTATCGGCGCTCCATTGGCGATGGACATATCGCGTGCACCGCCCAAAGATGGATGCCATGAGGATGACTAGGGCAAAGGGACTGGGGCTATCGGCCAAGTTCGAGTCCCAGCACGACAATTGGGACAGAGTCTGGGTCTTTTTCCCCATTCCCGCTTGGAAGGTTTGCTCGTCGCAGGGCAGCTGGACATGGCAGTCTTCGTCGTGGATCGCCAGCGGTCGGGATTGCCACCCGGAAATGAGTTTATCCACCAAGTATGCGGACCAGAACGTCCGTCGTCGCTCCTCCTGTTCGGTGACGGATATCGATGGATGATCGGGTTCGGTCATGAGGCGCAGGTCCTGGGAGATGCGAGCGGCAATTCCTATCTTGAGCCAACCGGAGCGAGCGCGGCCGGCTGCGCGTCGGGGTCAGAACGAGGGTAAGAGTATGAAGGCGCGCGCAGACATACCGGTGTAGTCAATAACAGCCAGCATGTTCACCGTCTGTACCACCGCGATATCCAGGTTGTTCTCCACCGTCAAATGGTCCGTCAGCACTAAGAGCCACGACTCTCGCGCATACGTGTCGACGGCCTCGTGGATCTTGCCCGCGTAGAAATTGTGGGACGAGAATCGGACGGCGGAGGCGAGTACGGCAAGGACTAGACATCGGGGCAACTCGTGGTTCTTCATTTTCTCGCGGAAGGACGACTCTTGGAAATACGAGTACGGCTGATTGTGCACGTGGATGAAGTAGGTATCGATGACCGATCGCATGACGGGGGGAGGAGGAAACGAGCTGAAAGATAGATAGAGCATCAGTTCCCGATCTCGATGGCCGTGCGCCATGCTCCATGACAGGTGGTTGACGTACAAAGGATCCTTGCAGAACGTCGTGGACTGGGGAGGGGTAGCTTGCAGCGAACTGCCCCGCCCCATGGAGGGAAGTATATGGGCGTCGTCGAAGTCTGTCTGGGAGGATGCGGGCCTAGAGACGAATCAATGAGGGTCAGTCCTTATCGGAGGTTCGGAGAATGATGGAAGATTAACCATTGCTGCTGCACCGGTTGGCCACTCAGCTCCGCCAGACGAGACTCGATCATCGAGATTCTCTGCAGGAGACCGCCCTGGCACGGACCGTGAGCATCTGACTGATACGGGAGTTGGAGAAGACCAACATCATCAGATATGGTGGACATGGGCGGCGGAGGGGGGTTATAGTCGGTGGTCGTGACGGTTGCCGAATAGGGCTCGTAAACGCAGCGCTTGCGGTTGCGGCGACAGTGGAAGCATACTGGTTTTTCCCCGGAGCATTTGGTTTTCCTGCGACTATTGACACAAAAGGAAAATAAAGAGAAGAACGACGATCAGCACAAATAACACCGATATCGGGCACCCAGACATACCGGCAACTGGCACAGGCCTGTCGGATGCGCTTGGTGATGCCGTGGTGGAATGAATCCGGATTCATGACGAGCGGTCGGGGATGAAGCCTCTCGGACTTTTAGGAGGGGTCGACGTAACGGTGGGCCATGGATTGATTATTGCTAACGACCTCTAATTGGGACTCAATATGGGGAAGCGATGGTAAAGGGACGAACGAAAAAAGAAGCGGAGGAGGACGAAGGACAGGAAAAGAGACAGCAGCGCAAAATGAGGAGAAGCGGGGAGAGAGACTGGACCCAACGAAAAACATTGAATGGATTCTGTGGGGGAAGAAGGCTAGCTCAACCTGGGCAGTCTTATTATTCAGGTCTGAGTCTAACTGGGTTATCATCTACTTTGTATGGCTTGTGACGGTTAACTATTGCCAGAAGTGGAGCACCGAAGTCAAATTAATCCACGTGGATTCGCCCGTCAACGCGCCAAGTGGAGTCGGTCCCTGGACTCTTTCCCTCGGCTGGGAGATTCTCCCCTCATCATCACTCGGAGGGGGAAGTTATAATTTCGCCTTGGCTTGCGACCGCTGTAACGCATACGCATCCCAGTCTACCGGGCGTTTTGCCTGGAATTCTTTCACCCCATGCGAACCGTCTGCTTCGGGTCGCATCATGGCATCGAACAAGGCTTTGATGCCCTGTGCTTGTTCGTCGGTGCCCGCGTGTGCCCAGCCCAGCTGCACGAGTTCCTTGGACATTCGAGAGGCGTCAGGGGACGCCATCTTGAGCCGCCCGAGCCACTGCTCCAAGCGAACCTCGAGCTTCTCAGGACTCTCTGCGACGTCGGCGATTACACCCATGGCCTTCAACTCCGTGACGGGTACCGGACGGGCGGAGAGCATGGCCTGACGGGCGAACGCGACCCCCCATTCGCGAATGATGTACTTGGAGATTGTGGCCGCGCAGAGACCCAATTTGACCTCGCTCAGCGTGATGGTGGCTGGTTGAGCGGCCAGCCGGATATCGCAGGCGAACGCCAGACCCGCGCCGCCGCCGAAGGTAGGTCCATTGATACAGGCGATAGTCACCTTGGGACATTGATCGATGGTTTCGAAGAGGGTCGTCAGTCGTTCGAACTGTGCGTCGCGCGCCGAGGAGCCTTGAGCCACCGGCGTGCTGCCCTTGGCCAGGTCCATGCCCGTACAGAAGAACTTCCCCCGGGCGCAAATGATGATACGCGAGATGGTGGGGTCGCGACCGGCCGCCGAGATCTCCGTGGTGAGATCTGATATCATAGACTCGGTGAGGGCGTTGCCGTTGCGAGGGCGATTCAGGATGATCTTGAGATTGACCCCAGAGCGGTGGAGGAGTAGACCCTCAGTTTCGCGAACCAGGGCCCATGGCAACGTGGAGCGGTCCCGAGTCTGTTTGGGTTGTTTCTTGGTGGCCAGGCTGTGTTTGGCTGTCAAAGCAGCCCCGGCACGGCTGGAATTGTCCTTCGACAACACTTTGGAGATCCACGCGCCCGTCTCTGCCAGCTTTGTGAGGTCTACCCCGGTGTCGACCCCGGATTGCTGGAACATGTAGACCAGGTCTTCCGTCGCCACGTTGCCTTTGGCCCCAGGGGCGAACGGGCAGCCTCCGAGGCCACCAACGCTGCTGTCGAATACGCGCAAGCCCAACTGGTAGGCAGCCCAGACGTTGGCGACAGCACCTCCATAGGTGTCGTGGAAGTGACCGGCCAGCTTGTCTAGAGGCACCCCATGGCTCACAAGATATTCCAGAAGAGTGCGCACATTCTCTGGAACACCAACACCTAAGGTATCACCCAGACTAACTTCGTAGCAACCCATATCGAGCAGTGCCTTGACCGCGTGAAGAACGGAGGAGGGGGAGGTCGGACCGTCGTAGGGATCGGCGAATATACACGAAACGTATCTAGAGAGTCAGTCCATCGGCACACTACTGCAAGGTAAATTTTGGAAAGCAAACAAGAATACAGTAGAAAGGGTCTAATGGCCATACCCCCGAACCTCGATGCCGCTCGCACGAGCCATGGATGCCACTTGCTTGGCACGGTCAATTCCAACGTTCACCGAACAGTTAATATTCGCTTTACTGAAGCCTTCGGTGGCACTGACGAAGACCGCGATTTCCCGCACCCCATGCTGCTGGGCAATCTCGAGTCCTTTCACATTAGGGACAAGAACCGGAAGGCGCAGGCCTCGATCGTCCAGGAGTTGTCGGACGGCGGCATTCTGAAGCACCTGGCGACAGTCTGCAAGCTGGGGAATGACCCGGGGAGACACCACCGACGTCAATTCGATCGTCTGCAGCCCAGTCTCTCGCAATCGACGGATCAACTCCAGCTTAGCAGCGGTCGGAATTGGCTGACGAATATTTTGGAGCCCATCGCGAGGACCAACCTCAACGATTCGGACGGGCGAAGGCGGATGCATCATGGAAGGGACTGAGGATGTGGGGACTGGAAGGGTCTGGGCGGCATGGTATCCAGTTCTCTTGTATGTCATCCGCGCGCCTCTCCGTTAACCGATGAAGGGGAACTGTTGCGGGGAAACGGACCGCCGTCTTATTCCCGTGGTGATCGTGAGGATTGAATCCACTGTCGATCTATTCCGTCATGGGTTAGGCGTCCGACAGCCGGACCGACGAATGTACTTGTGACATCCAAGCATGTGCATCCTGTCAATGGGCGAGGTGGGGATATTTGAATAGTATGGAAATGGTAGCGATGATTTTAAAATAAGGTATAGAGTTTGATTTGTCTAATTGAGTATCTAATTGAAGTATACACCAAAGAGGCGACTACAGCTTGGCACCCTGCTCACTACGGACAATGCGGTTCCCAATATCGCGAAGCAAGTGTTTCTGATGCTTCCCACTCCCTGTCTTGGGAAAATCTTCCCCCACCAGCGGGTCGCCGAGCCAAAACACATGTTGAGGAGTCTTGTGGCGACCGAGCATGTCGCGAACCCACTGTTGCACCTCCGGAGTGGTTAGTCGGGGCTGTCCTGGGATGGCGCGGAGGAAACAGCCGACGACCTCGCCATATCGGCTGTTGCGAATACCTACCACGCTGGCCTCAGTGATGGCGGTATGAGCCACCAGGCGCTCCTCGATTTCTCGGGGGAATATATTTTCACCGCCTGTATTAGGTTAATTCGTGTAGGGAGTTCAAGGGGAAGAGAGGAGCAAAATCTTACCTCGGATGATGATATCCTTGATCCGGCCCGTGATGAGCGCGAATCCTTCATCGTCAATCATGGCCTCATCCCCGGTGTACATCCATAAACGTCCATCCGCATCCCTCTTCATCACCTCTTCCGTCTTGGCCGGATTCTTCCAGTACCCTTTCTGCAAGGCATACCCGCTGGTACACAACTCGCCGCGATGACCTCGGGGCAGTGTCTCTCCCTTTCGATCAATGACCTTGGCCGCCGTGTGCGGCATGGGACGTCCGACGGTGGTGGTTCGCTTCTCGTCCGAATCCTCCATGTCCGAGATGAACGTCACCGGGCTGGTCTCCGTCATGCCGTAGGCGATTAACATCTTGTCGACGCCCATCTTCGCGCGCAGCTCGTTCATGAGAGCCTGCGAGACAGACGACCCGCTGGCCAGTCCCGTGCGCAGACGGCGCGGCTTTTGCCCGGTTTTGGCCATGACTTCCAGCTCGGCGACGAACATGGTCGGCACACCGAGGAGAACCGTGGCATCGAAGTCAACCACGGTATCGACCACGCTAGGAGCATGGAAACTGTCAGATGCGAACACGATGGCACTGCCGTGGCAGAAGGATGCCAGGAAGCCCATGACGAGGCCGAAGCAGTGGAAGAGAGGCGGGGGACAGCAGATGATATCATCGGGCGTCAAGTGCATGGCGCGTCCGACAAATCGCGCATTGTTGACAATGTTACTGAGTCGGTGTCAGTCTCATTCCTGGTTGGGGGGGGGGTGTAGGGTTAGACACACTTATGGGTGAGCATGGCCGCCTTGGGGGATCCCGTAGTTCCTATTGACCAGCGAGTGTTAGCTATTTGTCGCGGATTATCAGTGAGGGACCCTTACCTGAGGTGAACTGCAGATTCAGGACGTCTTCTGGGCCCACAGCATTCTGTGCATGTTCTAGCACGCTGTCATCTCTAGGAGTACCACGAGATAATAATGTGTTGTAATCCTCGATATTTACACCCACACCGCCAACTTGCTGAGACCCAAAACACACCACACGTTGAAGGTCTGGGAGTATCGGATTGAGTTGTTCTTTGCCCCGGAGCAGGGCGATATGGTCGCCTAAACTGCGGGTGCCAATGTGCGTGGCGATAAACACCAGTTTGCATGCTATCTCTAATTAGAACGAGCATTTCTGGCCTGTCGGAGAGGTATACGAACAAGATTGACCGACGGCATTGCCCAGCTCCTTGGGCGTGTACGTGTTGTTCAACACCACAACAGGACATCCAATACGCGCCGCACCAAGGAACGCCTCGACATATTCATGGCGATTGCCTCCCATCACACCAACGCAATCACCATGGCGAAGGCCGATTCGCAAGAGTGCTGTAGCAACTACTTTACTTTGATCGCACAGTTGACGATATGAGAAGCGGGCATTTTGCCATGGCACAATGACAGCTGGTCGGTCGCTGAAGCGCGCCCCTTGGTCGTCAATCAGGCGTCCTAGACTCGTATCCCACAGCGCAGGCTGCTGAGGGCCATGAATTAAGGACGATTCCGAGGCCATGTTTGAGGGGGGAGAAAAAGGTTGGTAGGATAAAAACAATGCACCAGGCAGAATCGGTCAACGGGAGACAAACGAGAACCCAATAGTAGGACAGAATTGGAAAAAGAAAAGCTATAGTATGTCGTGCTGCGACTCTCATAGATCGACCAGACGCCCTGCACCATTTATCCGCCCGACGCTGGCTGGTGCAGGGTGGGGTCCATGGGGTTTCCGGGGTCGGTCCGACATGCGGATGCATAACAACCTCCGTTGGTGACGTTGGGGAAACACCGTATTAACTATCCTCGTTGACCGTCGATTAGCAACCAACACACAACATGGCCAGCGAGTCTTTATTTCCCGTCTCCAGTTCCAAGCTTGATCTGCGCGGACAGCAATTCCGCCAGAATGAAACCGCATGGGCGCCGGTGCTGGAGCGGTTCGAAGCAGCTTTGGGGGAGGTCGCCGAGGAGGGCACCGACCACTCTATGCGGAGACACCAGTCGAGAGGCCAGCTCTTAGGTATGAAACTTTTTAGCCGGTCGCGCGACCAAAGTGGTAACACTGTGTATAGCCAGGGATCGTATTTCGCTGCTCTTGGATCCCGACTCACCGTTCCTCGAACTGTGCGCGTTCGCGGGATACAAAAACCCCGACTCGAACGCGTGTGGCAATCTAATTGCTGGCATCGGGGCAGTCAGGTATGCCAGTAGTCAATTATTTCTGTGGATTATTGAGACTGATGTTTGCTTAGTGGTCGACCATGTCTTCTCATGTCCCATATTCCCACTCAAAGTGGTGGGGCTTGGAACGAAATGACGGTGTTGAAAGTCAACCGTATGATGGAGGTGGCTTTCGAAAATGACCTGCCTTTGGTCTCTCTGGTCCAATCGGTATAGTTTTGCTGGCCGACTTCCGGGGGATGATAGGTATGCTAATATCCCATCTAGGCCGGGGTGTTCCTACCCCAACAGTTCAGAGTCTTCCACAAGGGAGGCATGCTGTTCCGCGATCTCGCCGTCCGGACAGCACACGGCAAGCCATCGTGCGCCATCGTCTTTGGATCATCGACGGCCGGTGGGGCATACCACCCCGCGCTGTCGGATTACACCATCTTTGTGGAGAACCAGGCCCAGGCCTTCCTCGGAGGGCCCCCGCTGGTCAAAATGGCCACGGGGGAGGTGATCGGGGCGGAGGAACTGGGCGGTGCGAAGGTCCATGCGACAACAACCGGTCTGGCGGACCAGATTGCCAGTGATGAGTACGTACCTTTCTTGATCGACGATTTTGTGCTTCGTTTCGCGCCGTTCGCAGTGATAGAGGCTAATGGGCGAAGATTCGATGCAATTCGCAAAGCCCGCGAGTGGGTGGCATCCCTTCACGTACGAAAAGTGTCGGTCCCGACGCCAATCCACGCCGTGGAGCCTCGCTACCCGGTGGAGGACCTGCTGTCGCTGGTGAACCCGGACATCCGCAAGCCATTTGACATGCACGAGGTCCTCCTGCGGATTGTGGATGACTCTCGCCTGTCCGTGTTTAAACCAAAATACGGCACTAACATGATCACTGCATGGGCGCATATCCTGGGTAAGATGCCTCTCCCCAAGAAATCCGGTTTCATGACTAACATGAGACTAGGCTTCCCCGTGGGCATTGTCGCAAATCAACTCTCCGTCATAAACCCTAACGAAGCGGTCAAGACGGCCCAGTTTATCCGGATGTGCAACCAGCAGTAAGTCCGTCCTCCCCTATGAGCCTACCTACTGTTACTTAAGGATCATCCCAGAAACACCCCGATCGTCTTCCTCCACAACGTCACCGGGTTCATGGTCGGCGCCAAAGCCGAACACGCCGGCATCATCAAGATGGGAGCGCAGTTGGTCTCCGCCGTCAGCTGTTCCACCGTCCCTCACATCTCCATCATTCTCGGGGCGTCGTACGGCGCCGGAAACTACGCCATGTGCGGACGGTCCTACAAACCCCGTTTTATCTTCACCTGGCCAACCGGCCGGTGCAGCGTGATGGGCCCTGACCAGCTCTCTGGAGTGATGGAGACGGTGCAGCGATCGAGCGCCAAGTCCAAGGGTGAGGTGCTGTCGCCGGAGAAGCTGGGCAAACGGGTGCAGTCTTTCCGAGACAGTGCCCAGCGGGATGGGGAGTGCTACTCGACAAGCTCAATGCTGATCGACGATGGGGTCATCGACCCGAGGGATACGCGGGATGTGTTGGGACTGTGTTTGGAGGTGGTCGGGTTGCCTGGCGTCAGTGGGACGTCAACGCATAATCTGCTGGCCAGGATGTAGAGGGACTGTGTGATACTACGGGGACTTTCTTAATAATTCAAAGCTGAGAGTAAACTTCATTTTGCCAATATAGACAATTTTGATGACTGTACTTGTCTTTTAGCGTACTCGTATGCGGTACATGGCCATGATACCACCGATTCAGAGTGATCCCGGCCAATCCTAATCGGGCGATATGTATGACTTCATCATAAACATACACTAGATCATTTGCGCTCGTCGGATAGGATTTACCGTCTTCTAGATCCGTAAGTCGGATAGTCTCACAACCCCATGGGGGATGTCCGCAGCTCCACCTAGCGGACCGATTGCCGGACTACGGTCCGATGCGGGGCGGGCGCGAACGGATTCAATCGTGACGACGCATTACTTAGTCCGGGCCTCACAGATGAGGTAACCCGACCAGTACTGGGCTTATTTACGCGCCGTCTGAGCTCACACCCGAATCCGCCACAGGGAGACAGATCTCCAACACCAACATCAAAATGCCGGGCATGCAAGTACCAGATGCCTCCACCGTGCGGACCCCGCTGTTCGTCGCACCCCCGCCATTGAACCGCGACGGTCGACCAGTCATTCAAAAATTGTTGATCGCGAACCGAGGCGAAATCGCCTGTCGCATTATCCAGACGTGCCGCAAACTGCACATCACGTCGGTAGCCATCTACGTGGACGAGTGAGTTTCCCCTGGGCCATTGCCTTAACTTCCTTACGTGTACTGATAGAATCGCGCAGAGATGCTCTTTCCCGCCACGTGCAGGAGGCAGACGAATCCATCAACCTCGGCAGCATCGACCGCAGTAGTCGGAACCCCTTCCTGGATGTTGAACTGCTGGTCAAGACGGCCGTGGCCGCAGGCGCCCACGCCGTCCACCCGGGGTACGGGTTCCTCAGCGAGAACGCCGACTTCGCGCAACGCGTGCACGAGGCGGGTCTGATCTTTGTTGGGCCTAGCCCCAGCGCCATGTCGACGCTGGGCGACAAACGCGCGGCCAAGGACTACTTGAGCGCCCATGCGCCCGAAGTGCCCCTGATTCCAGGATTTGCGGGATCCAGCCAGGAGGTGGGCGACCTGGAGAAGGCCGCAACGGAGATCGGGTTGCCTGTGATGTTGAAGGCGTCGGCGGGAGGTGGTGGAAAGGGGATGCGCATCATCCGAGAGGCGCATCAATTGCGAGCAGAGCTACAGCGAGCGCAGTCAGAGGCACAGCGGTCGTTTGGTTCCGCCGACTGCATCCTAGAGAAGTATATTGAGAGCAGCAAACACGTCGAGATCCAGATTTTGGGAGACTCCCATGGGGAGGTGGTCTCGTTTTTTGACCGCGATTGTTCCGTGCAGCGACGACACCAAAAGGTAATTGAGGAGACTCCGTGTCCCTTCCTGGACGATGACACCCGGCGGAAGATGTCCGCGGTGGCCGTCACGATTGCCAAGAAGATTGGCTATGCAAACGCCGGCACTGTGGAGTTCATCTTTGACGTGCAAACGGGCAAGTTCTACTTTTTGGAAGTCAACGCCCGTTTGCAGGTCGAGCACCCGATCACAGAGGAAGTCACCGGGGTGGACCTGGTGGCGCTGCAGCTGTACGTGGCCGCCGGGGGCCGCTTGGCTGCGCTGCCGGCCATCCAGACCGTCACCCAACGGGGCCATGCTATCGAATGTCGCCTCTGCGCAGAGGATCCCCAGCGGGATTACTTCCCCGAGCACGGCCAGATCTACCTGTGGCAGCCGGCATCGGGGATGCTGGGCCCGGGTCGCGACATTCGTTACGAGACCGCCGTCGGGACGGGATCCTCCGTGTCTATCTACTTCGACTCGATGATTGCCAAGATCGTGGTCTGGGCCCCGACGCGGGCGATGGCGATTGAGAAGATGACCCGCGTGCTGGCCCAGACGGCCTGCGTGGGCGTGAAGACGAACCAACTTCTCCTACAGCGGTCCCTCCTACACCCGGCCTTCCACAATCCCGGGTACACGACGTCGTTCCTGCCGAGATACCAGGACGAACTGCTGCAGGCACCGACCATTGGGGGACCAGACTTGAAGATCCTCTCTGCGCTGCCTAGCGTGGTATTCCGCCATCTCGCTACGTCGAATGCGCTCCGTGCTCGCCAGCGGCCATTTCAGAATGTCCGACGTCAGTTCCGAAATCAGCACCATGACTCCGTAAACAAGCACTGTGACGTTGTGAGCGCCGTAGAGTGGCCGTATCGACTCCCTGAAGGGGAAACCTCTCCACAATCTCTGGTTTGGCTGTGGAAGGCCCAACCAACCAGAGATCCGGCTGGGGGAGATGAGATATACTCCTTCCTCGCTCCGACGGGCAGTCAGTCTACAGAGAAGGAGCGATCGGCTGCAGGCGAAGTCTCAGCGCGGTACAACGCCATTAGTGAAACCCTACGAACGGGGGCCGCCACGTCCACGACGCCCTACCGGGTGCATGTTAATTCGTGGACCGCGGACGACAGGAGCCCACACCCGTGGATGACAGCCAGCGTCGAGATGTCGATCAACGGGTCGAAGCAGCACGCGCATATCGCCATCCCATCTGTCCGGCCCGACGGGCTCGGACTCCGTCTGGATACGACGCAGAGCATCTTCTGTCATTTCCCAGCAGTTGGCACGCACATGGAATTCCGACGGGACAGCGTGTTGTCGTGGGTGGAGAGCATTCGGTCAGTGGCTGCCGCGCAGGACGGATCGCAGCTGAGGACGGTGGCGGCGCCGATGCCTTGCAAGGTCCTATCAATCTTGAAGAAGGTCGGGGAGCCAGTGAAGTCGGGAGAGAATGTGATGGTGATTGAGAGTATGAAGATGGAGGTGGCCATCACGGTGAGTGCAGATGGGACATTCCAGACGACATGGAGGGAGGGCGATGCGG
The DNA here is from genome assembly GCF_002847485.1 of Aspergillus campestris IBT 28561. Classification (NCBI taxonomy): domain Eukaryota; kingdom Fungi; phylum Ascomycota; class Eurotiomycetes; order Eurotiales; family Aspergillaceae; genus Aspergillus; species Aspergillus campestris. Next base: position 4,924,656 of record NW_020194336.1, on the reverse strand, counting down.
TCGAGGAGGGGAAGATTCTGTGCTCTGTTGATTAATTTAGAGGTAGAATGTTTAATTTAACATATTATTGGTTTAGCATCGACAGTTCTTCTGTACCTTCTGTCTACTCTGGTGAATATTCGGCCCGAGTTATAGGGGTAGTTTCTTCACATGTCTATTACTGGCGGGATAGTCCTTATAGGGCTACGTCTGGGTGCAAATGTCACGACGTGGTTGTCTCATGGTGGTAGTCTTCAAATTGCGTATAATTTCTAATGTGGCATGTCTCTTTACAGTTTGCTTTGGTCCAACTTCTTCATCACCCTAATCTCCTGGTTGACCGAGAGCTCCGACAGGATCTCTTCACTGCCACCTCCCACCACCATCACTCGCACATCGCGGCTGACCTGTTCGATGCGGGCTCCCCGACCATTCTTCGAGTATCCCAGCCCGCCCAAAACCTGCTGCGCCTCGCGATTGACCAGCTCCAGCGTCCGGCCGGCCTGGATCTTGAGGTTGGCGAACAAACCGCCCATGCCGGCATCCGTGCCCTTCTTGCGAGCCACCTCGGACATGTAGATCAGCTGCTCCATCCAAGCATAGGTCGAGTCCAGCCCGCGGGCCATTGTGCTGAATTTGGATCGGATGACTTGGTTTTCGATGAGCTTCTTCCCGAACGTCTCCCGAGTGATGGCGTGGATGTATGCGTCCTCCAAGCAGACACGGGCCATGCGGAGTGAGGTGCAGGCCAGCCACATGCGCTCGTGGTTGAAGTCTGCAGAGGTGAGTGTCTATTCATATTGTGGCTGACAAGGAACTTACTACTCATAATAATCGGGAAACCCTTGTTCTCCTGACCCAGTAGGTTGGCGACAGGGACTTCCACGTCATCAAACTCGATGTACGTCGACCCTACCCGCGTCCGCATTAGCCATTGTCCTCTTCGAGAACGTCATGAGGCATACCGCTAGCATGGACCCCGGAGTTGTCAATCTTGCGACGCATCACCCCCTTGGACTTGAGCGGGATGACCAGAGCCGATACGCCCTGGACGCCCTTGCCACCCGTCCGGACCGCAGCGGTGCAGTAATCCGCAAAGATGCCGTTCGTGATCCACTTCTTCGCGCCGTTCACCACATACACGTCGCCCTTTCGCGTCGCCGTGGTCGTAATCCCCGCAACATCGGAGCCAGCTGTTCCCGATCAGCACATATTCCCCTTCCCTGACGACACAGGGCACTCACCGTCCGGCTCCGTGACGCCCAAGCAGAACCGGTGGTTCCCGCGCAGCATATCCGGCAAGAAGCGACGCTTCTGCTCCGCATTCCCAAAGTTGATCACGGGCGGCCCGCCGATGGAGTTCCCACATCCCAGCGCCCAGACGATGCCCAGGTAACCGCAGCGAGCTAGCTCGTCGATGACGATCAGATCGTGGAAGCCGTCCCATTTGCGCGGGTCGATATCGCCGGGGAGTCGCTGGCCTTGAAGATAGTCGGCGGCGAGGGGAAAAGATGCGACGGCCGTGTATCCCAGCTCGGCATGGCGTCGATGGACCTATTGCGACCGAGAGGGCATGCATCAGACGGGGAAGGACTTCGTGTATAGGGCAGGGGAGACGTACCTCGGCTGGGACTTCTCCTTGCTTCTCCCACTCGTCGCAGAAGGGCAGGATATGAGTATCGACGTACGCGCGAGCCTCGCGCTGGAGCCGACGATGGGAGTCGTTATAATAGGGGCTGTACTGGCGGGTGAGCCACACCGGATCGGCGAAGGGGACGTCGGAGTATGAAGTCATGGTCGGTATTATGTGCAGGGAAGGATTCACAGGATGGCGGTCGATTTCTGGCTCATTTTCTTGCCGGTGACGCGTTATCTATATGAGGCGTGAACGGGCATCGGTCCGATGCATCCCCAGGACTTGGAGTGACTCGTGTGGGGATCGAGGCTGATCTTGACGCCATGATTGTTCGTCAGTCGGAGACCTTGTTAGAAAACCTCCGCCCCTGATTATTTGTCTCAGACATTGATCGTCCGTGGGAAGTTTTATCTACATTATCTCATATTTTATTCCCCGGTCTTGCAGTGACCTGTTTGATTTCCCATGCGTATTCACGTCTACCCCAGGCGGACATTGTTGTCTTTGCTGCGGATCGGACCGCTCGGACCGCATCACAGGCTTCACCAACACCCGGAAGGGAAATGATGGTCCCCAACCCCAGATGACGGACCCTGGTGCCAATCGAGGGAAAACCCTGTTACAACACATGTCATCAACAAGAGATCGAGACATCCCTGAAATAATTTCTATATAGTCGCACAAGGGGATATATAACACAATGGAAGTGGGCCGACAGTGCCGCGCCAACCCAAGCCCTCGGACCAGTGTGAAATAACCAGCAACAAACGAATAACAGCAAACACGACAAGGGGGTGAAGAGTCTACACCCGCTCGACGCGCACCTCCTCGCGCACACGGATGCCATCGCTAGGACAGGGATCGTGGCCAGGGAGGATCTGGTTGCCGCTGCGATCGTCCGGGGCGATGTAGGACTCCGTCGTCCCATCGCGCACGGTAGTGAAAAGCGACGCATCGGGAATGATGGCACGCATGCGAAAGCGCGCCGAATGGTCTGACTCGCTGTGTTTGACATACCGTCGGTCGGAACTCTCCGGACGCGACCCGTGGACGATGGCACGATACAAAGGACGGATAGTCGGCACTCCAACACAGATCAAGGTGACTGCCAGTTCGACGGCAGACCAGATGATAAGACCCACTGTGTCCTCTGGATGACTTCTCCGTTAGATGGGTTTTCATGATCGGTTGGTTCCCTTTGGGTGTCTTACCGGTGTAATTGGCGCTGCCGAGGCCGCTCAGGTCGATGGTTCTGATAATGCCGCAGACGCAGGCACTGGGACTGTTAGTATCTGGGTATCTGGGTATCTGGGAGAAAAGAGGCAAAACCTGTGAATATAGGGAAAGAAAGAAAGAAAGAAGGTAAAACAGAGAGATTGGGGGAGAAACAGGAAAAACATACATGAACCCCAAACTCAAGCTACAGGCGATGGAAATCTTTTCCGCGAACCTCATGTTCAGTTGCCAAATAAAGATCCACGGAAGCAGGGCGAAATAGAAATCCACCGCTGCACACCAACCTGCAGGACATGTCAGCGTCGCACTATTCCCCGACCGGGATCCAATCGAGACAGACTCACTTCCAAGCAGGATGGAGAAGGGCGTGATGGCGACGACGAGGCGACCCTGGACGCGAGGGTCGTAGGTGGCCCTAATCGGGCTCTTCTGCGCCCAGAGAAGAATGGCCGTCATGACGGAGACGAGGGCCAGACTGACCATGGAGATCCAGATGGAGATGCGGTGCCACTTCTTGACGACAATGCGCAGAAGAAAGATGCCCAATGAGATTTTGGCAATGGCCATGCCCAGCACAGCAAACGTCTGTCCAACTATCTCGTTGTAGACAGCATTGACCGCTTCGTCCACCGGCAGGGAGTCCAGGGGCTGACCGAAGCCGTGATGACCCGCAATAGTGACAAAGATGGTGTATAGAAAGAGGAAGACCTAGAGCGTGGTCAGCTCTCGCTCGAGGAGACGAATTTTAGCAGTGGAAGACATACCCATGCCAGCGTGAAGACATGATCGTCCAGGCCAACGGCCCTATTCACGTAGATCCTGGTATACAGCCGAAGTGGAACCATAACAAACGAGAGGAAGGCCATCACCCACATCACCGTCACGGCCCGGACTCCTTTTCCCTCCAACATTTTAAGACAAGATTGCGAAGGGACGGTGCTGCAGTAAGAAATCTTGTGCACCAGAACCATCCGCGACGGCGATACGGAATAGAAATAGCGAGATCATGGTGGTAATGCCTTCCCACACCCCCCATATGTAATTGAAGGGACTCCCTGGTTCCTGTGAGCTGTCAGAAATCAAATATGTCCAGGTACGAGCCAGGATGACCCTGATTAAAGGGAAAGGCCCTAGCTAGCGGTCCGTCCCTCATCGCCCCCTTTCGGACTTTGTATAACCTCGTCGACTACGGCATCGGAGGGATACAGGGAGGTAGGTGTCAAGTGACACTCCGTTGGGTCGGACTTTGGCGGCTGGATGGACCCACCATACCCTGGGAGTGGCGCTCGTACGGAGCATCGGACTTTGGGACGTGTTGTTGTCATGTTGCTAGGACTTCCCCGCCCGCGGAGACCAGCATAGAGCGTAGTGGACCGGATCCAACGGTATCATGGCCGTGCACTCGACAGGTCAACTGTCAACTGTCAACGGCAGGACGTAGACCCACACCCGGCGGAGGGGAAGGATTGCACACACTTCCGGTCGGCGCTATGGTATTTCCCGCCACAGAATTACCGGGCTTCATTGGATTCGCGACAGGGGCCCAGTTTAGTGGCCTAGTGGATAGACGAATAGCACCACGACTGTACTTTGGCACCGCTGTGGTTGCACCCGCCAAGGACCACAAAAACATTGGGCAAACCAAGACATTGTGCCGCGACAATGGACCACTCCCATCGGAGAGACCACAGTCCCGGTGATTCGTCGAGTGGATGTCGCGGTGAGGGAGAAGGGGGGTCATCGGGGTATGGCCGTCTATTTATGATGACATGGTGGTCGGTATTTCGTCTGGGTTCATCTGGAAAGACAGTCGAATCTGAAGAAGTGCCCTGACATCTACTGTCGTACCATGACTTCAATGGATTCGTTCATCGCCATAGAGTGGCCCATTCAAGTCCGAGATGGGGCTTCTCTACTCCTCTGGGCGTCTCTAGCAGCCCTGCCCGTGTGGTATTTGACGACCTATCTCTTTTCCCCCCTGCGCCGGTTCCCCGGCCCATTTCTCGCAGGTAGGTCAAGTGAAACCGATGGGGTGGAGAGTCTGGTGGATTCCGGTTGGCGATAGGGACGTTGCACTGACGAGATTGCAATAGGGTGGACGAACCTCTGGCGAATGCATCACGCACGGCAGGGAAATTACCACCTTGTCATTCGGAAGATGCATCAAAAGTACGGGCCTGTGGTGCGCATTGCGCCCAACGTGCTGGACCTGGATTATCCCGAGTTGATCAAAACCATCTATAACGTCAAGGCCGACTACCTCAAAGTGAAGCCCCTTGTCCCGCAAGTGGATGACCCTAATTAACCTGGGACAGACCGAGTTCTACCACGGAAGTAGTGCCATGAGCAATGGCAAGATCATCTACAATCTGTTCAGTGAATGCCAGCCGGGGGTGCATGCCCGACAGAAGCGGCCCATCTCCAAGCACTATTCCATGACGGGGGTGCTCCCATTGGAGCCCCATATCGACGAGATGATACAGTACCTCTGTCAAAGACTCGAGGAGAATTTTATCGACGGGTCTAGCGCCACCAGTGCGTGTGCTTTGGACGAGTGGATTGCGTACTGTAAGTTGGAACCCTCATGATCAGTCCAGTGGCGTCCTGTTGGCTGACGCCATCCAGATACTTGGGACGTGGTAGGCAAAGCTACCTTCAGCCAGCCCATCGGATACTTGCAACAGGGTTATGATTTTGACGGGACCCTGGGCATCGCCAACGCCTCGATGAGATACTTCACCCTGGTCGCACAACTCCCGATCCTAGACCATCTGCTGGATAAAAACCCCATCTATCGGATCGGGCCTCCCGGCTTCGGCAACATCACCAACATCTCAATCCAGCATCTCACCGACCGGCTCCAGGGCAAGGACAGCCACTACCATGATCCCAGTCAGCCCGACTTCCTGGACAAGTTTATCGAAGCCAAGGAGAAGTTCCCTGACGTCGTAGACGACATGCAGATCATCTCCTACCTCATGATCAACATGATCGCCGGAGCGGACACGACGGGCGTTGTCCTCAACGCAGCCCTATACTTCTCCCTGAAGCAGCCCCAAGTCTGGACACGCCTGCGTGCCGAAATCGCCCCTCACACCGCGTCAGATGCACCCGTCGTGTCCTACAAAACATCCAAGGAGTATCCTTACCTGAACGCCGTCATCCGCGAGGCCATGCGATGCCACCCCCCGGTTGGGATGAACCTGGAACGATACGTTCCGCAGGGCGGGCTGACCCTCCCCAACGGGCAGTACGTCCCTACCGGATCAGTGGTTGGACTCAACCCGTACATCGTCAGCCACAACGAGTCCGTCTGGGGCGCCGACGTGGACATGTTCCGCCCGGAGAGGTGGCTTCGGGATGAGGCGCGCGAGACCGAAGAAGAATTCCAGACACGTCTGCGCACGATGAACCATGCCGATTTGACCTTTGGTGGAGGAAGTCGCGTGTGTATTGGAAAGCATCTCGGGTTACTGGAGGTGTACAAGGTGATGGCGACTCTGGTGGCTCGTTATGATATTAGCCTGGTTCATCCTGATAGGGAGTGGAAGGTACATAATGAGTTCTTTGTCCGGCAGAGTGGGATCGAGGTGAAGCTGGCTCGTCGCACTTAGGATGTCACTGGATGCAGTGTGGCTCTTGTTGGTAGTGACGCCTGTTGGTGGCTTAATTGTTTGAACTGCACATGGGCACTTGTTAAGATCTCGATACAAACCACATAAATATTATTTACAGTGGCTTTGTGTCGCCACTCGAAGTCGTACCTATGAACACATGCAAGCGAGTGATAGATTCGCAGATAACACTGTCGCCTATGAGGTAAGTTAATCTCTTTCTCAAACAACCGTAATATATTCTTGTTCTAGCGGCTCTCTTTGGCTGCGTATAGAAAAAAAAGAAGAGAAAAAGGGGGAAATAGAAACCGAGTGTCTGCTATGTGTGAGTTGAGTGTCGAACTGGTATAGCTTTATGGGGTATAATTGAAGCGCGTTTACTTCCTGAAACTCAAGTATCAATAGAGCGGACAGGAAATATATAACATGATATCTCCAGTACTTATTCCAAATATATATTCGCGAACTGAAAGTGCCAAAGAAACTGAAGGATGTTCTACAAAGATCACAAAGAGAACTGTTTCACAACCCGACTACATCTCTCCTCGACGAGCTAAACTAGGTTGGATATGAAGGCCCTTCCACTCGCCAATTGGTGTTTGTGGTCCAATGGTTAGAATAAGACATGCTGAAAAACCATAGCAGCTTGCACCACATATAAGGCAGAAGAAGTAAGGCTACTTAAAAACTGCCACATCCCAAGATATATTTTGCATACACCCGCTTGGTTTCTACAGTGTTTCCCGCTCGACTCACAGTAGTGATCAGGGAAATATCATTCCCGGGTAATCAACTTGAAAAGCTCTCCCATTCTATTATTTTTAATCACTTGGGGTCTGTGTGTCGGCCTGTAAAATTGCATAGCCATGGCTGTGCGCCTAGCGTACGGTCGTGGGTGTGGCTGTCGCGTCGCATGTCCCTTTGTTGTCCCTGATCAGTCTAATAGAACGAGCATGTGACGAGGTCTGAAGGTCTTGGCCCGTTAGTGGCTGAAACCTGTTCAACAGACGCGTTGATCCGTGAGTTGCCCTCCATTCGTGGACTGTCACGAGAAAACGGCGGAAATAACGGGATGCAGGTACCCCTAGCCCAGAGATGAACATTCGATGCTGACACGGCTGAGAGAAATACCCCCTATTCATCACGATGATCAAGACAGTACTGTGGCGGTACGCCATCTCACCGAGGAACAGTATCGATATCAAGTGATTTTCGCGTGATGCGGATTAACTGCTTTTTGTTTCCAGCCAAAAGACGATCCGATAGAACTTGGGACTGAACGATCTGCGACGGATCAGCATCGTTGTCACTCTGCTGCCGTATGGTAGGGCACGTTCCTGGAAAGATTCGCAGTTCGAGTGGGCCGAACGTCGGACGAAATAGCCAAGATGGTGTCATTAACCAAGCCTCGGGACAGGATAGGTCAGCACGCAAGTAAGCTGGCTGATACAACAATTGCAGAGGTTTCCAGGTGTAGCTAGTAGATTTCTTTGTACCAGAGCAACTCTAGGGTGAAAAGAATCTGATATAAGCACTGTCCCTGTTTGAAGCGGGCTGTTGCACGCACCACAAAGGCCGAGCCGGAATACTGTCTCGGTCTGCTATTTTTACGTTCACTGGGACGGAGAGGGTGCCAATATCTAACAGGGTGTGCTGTCAAAATGCCGTCGCTCGCAGACTTTGCCATTTCACGGGGGCAGATCCAGTGACGATATACAAAACCCGAGTCCACATCGCCTGGTCCCGTTATATCACCTCCATCGAGACCCAGTGAGTCTCTGCAATCAACGAGCCTTTTCAGCGCGCAATATTCTCGAGGTCAACAGTTATGAGCGCGTCATCAAAGTACTCCCTTTACGTCTTTGTCGTCCTGGTCGGTTGTGTGGTCGCGTTGTTCATCGGAATGGGCATGTTTCGAATGTACCAACCACTCGATCGGGACCATCCGTACGGTGATATTGCCCCGGAGCAAAAGTCATATATGCGCAATTTGCGACGGCGGAGCTTCAACGCATTAGCAATTGCGGCGCGGCGACCTGATCGTGTGTATACTGTCTCGTAGGATAGCCGTGAGGGTGGTACTAGTGTTGGTGTGGTAAAGTACAGGGCGGATACCCAGTGGGTAAGTACTGAGGCAAGAACCATTCTCCACCATAACATTACTGACAGTCATCCAAAGGCGATGGACACTCTATTGTTTGATACGTTTTACGACAGGACAAGCCGACATGCCCTCACTGGCCAGTGTTTGGTCAAATTCGGACATATGGGAGATCGCGTGTTGGCAAGCCATCGACATCTTTCTTTCGTTGTCATGGTTTGCTCCCGTGGTAAGAATCGGTGCCGGGGGACTTCCTTTCCACATGGGATTGCCACACCAGATCGTTCTTGGGGGCCAGGTGCAAGGGCTAGTCTCCAGATATTCTTGAACCTGGCGGAAGGGTGAATGAGGGTGCTCGAAAAATGATGCTTGTTGGGCACGATATCTCACATTTAATGACCGAAATGCTAATGAACCATGTTTTCGTTAACAAGTATCTTGAGCCCTCGTATATTCATGTCCTCGCCAGTGGTTTATTAATCTATCTATTCTCCATTGGATCGCTAGCACATGAATGGCTAATTGGCTATATAGCGTCTGGTCTAAGATGAACACAGACGGGGAAGTCTGGTTGACCAGATGATGCGACAAAACATGGAATCCATTCTGGGGTCTAGAGTGTTACCCGGGTCTGTAGCAGTTCATAATGACGTTTCCGAATGCACTGGCAAGAGGGGAGTTGCAAATGGGCGCATCCACATGATTGTGATTCTGACAAGCAGGTGCGACCCTTGTCTGCTTGGACGACATGGGTCCCAGCCACAAATTTTATAATGAGCACAGACTCGAAATAATATCTGACGCACAATGAACGGGGTTTCCCGCTGGATCCCATTCTGACCCCGATCAAGAGCGGCCCGTCTCATTTCAACATGACGAGACGAGTTTTGCGAGAAGCGAGGTGGAATGCATGGAAATGAATCTTGCCAACACCCACCCGCTCCGAAAACCTCCCGTTGGCTCGAAGGAGAAGCACGTTATAGATCGGAAACGCCATCGCGGTCGGAAATCGCCCTTCGTCCCAATGGGGATCGCCGTTTTCTGACTTGGGTAGGACATCGGGTGGTGCTGTGGGATCAGGTGCGTCATATGAAGCCAGCGGGTCGTCCTCTTGGCTCTCTTTGTATAGGAAGTACTGGGCCTGTCGTGGATCCAGCGCCCTATATATCAAGCCCTTGTCACCAGGGGTGGGGATCTCGGGGAGAGAATCTCTGGAAATGGCAGCAAGGTAGTAGCTTTCGTCCGCGGGGCGTTTTGGATATCATCGAACGGAATATTGAGGACAAGAAAGCCACATCGGTAGCCTTGATGGTAGAGAATGCGTTTCCATGGAGGGCGGTAGTTTGCTGATCTACTCTCGTCATGGAACCCAATCTGGATGAAGTCATCCCCGGGCGGCTCTGCTGGCGAGCCAACAGTATTCACATCATACAGCTGTATCTCTGCGGTATGGGCATTGAAGTACAGAACCCCTTCGGGATCCGGTCGCTCTGGAACATCCTGACCTGGAAGATAAACCGGGTAATCACAAATGAGTCCTGGGTACGCTTCATGGGTATAATAGTGCTGGTTGGAGGTTTCGTCAAACTTCGATATCCAGCCATCGGACGGGTCAGTGACCTTGTTCACCTCGTCAGGGTTCAACGGAAAAAGGAACCGATCAATCTCGGACCCGTCGATCGCCTCCTCCATGGGGCGTCCCGAGCTAGTATCAATCGGACATCGAGAAATAAATTCTTGCCGGGTCAGGTTTTGGTACCACTTGATGACCGAGGCTGGTCCATGGTACTGCGAATTGTGCCACCCCTTGCCTCTGTAGTGGATAGGACCTTGCCACGCAGCCCAGGTCCAGCTGGGAAACAACGAGCGTTCACCCTGCCTTCTCCTTTTGACGAGTTGTTTGGGGTACCAGAGTAACGCTCGATCAAAGAAAAACTCGGGCATGCCGTACCAGAACTGCGTGTTGGCCCCCTTGGCGATCAAGCCCGTCATACCAGCAAAAGCTCTCACGGCATCTTCATCGAAAGTGAGCATCCGTTTTGTGTACTGGCTCACTGCGTTAGTGTACCTCTTCCATGGGGTCATGGCCTCGGCCTGATCTTCAAGTCGACCGGGGAGGTGCGGCCCCGAGAGTCGAGTGATGCGGTACAATGGGGCAGGGTCGGAGCATGGCGCGCGCCCATTCTGCTCATCCGGATCGACGGCCACCATGGTTATACTGCCACCACTCGTCTCAAAGGCCTTGTTTGGAAACTGGCGCTGCGTCGGGTCCGACCACACCTGGAACTCGATCCCACGGGGGTCTGAATGGAGGAGGTCATTATTCGGCAATGGCGTCCAGTTCAAATTCATTGCTGGTACAGTGTCCTCGAAACAGGTCGCGTGGGGACATATGAATACCATTTCCGACTCAGTGAAGTACACGGTCCTGTGGGACAGTTGTCGCTCCTGATATGTCCATGCGCGAGTGTTCCATACTGAATTTTCAATGTCCTCCAGTTGTCTCCGAGGATTGTGGAATACCGTGGCCAAGCACATCCCTTGAACTGTCTCTCGATTCTGGCCTTTCGACCGAGGCACGGTGCTAGCCCCAGGAAGGCCGTGGCTCGGATTGGAATTGGTGGAGGCAATAATAGTCAGCGCCGCGCCGCTGTAGATTAATCCTGCACCGGCGACGTTTCGGCCTACGTCTTCTTCGTTATCTTGAAGGATACACAGAGCATCGACCCAGAGGTAGTCAATCCCAATTGCTTTCGCCACTTTCATTGCATCTTGAATGGTCGGCAGCAGCGTCACCGACGCATGGTACAGCCCGTTTTTCGCCTCAAGGTCGGCTTTCGTGTCCGAAGTGTACTGGGTCCCACTGATACCTCCCCAGACATACGATAGGCAGGCGTATCGGGGAAGTGTTTCGGGTGTCACTATGCGATTCGCGTGGACATCGATGAAACGGAGCTGGAGTGTGTTTTTCTTCACATCCTTCGAGTGCTGTTTGTCCGGGACGGAGTGACAGCGGTCGCAGGTGTCAACCCAAGATTTGAGAAGTGTTAAATCGGTAGATTCTTGCCGTATCATTCGCCCTCCGGGATGCTGTTCATCCCCACCATCAGCCCATTGAATCAGTATGGGAGGCAGCGAGTCATAATGGTCGTGAGTAAGTCCGAGAGAAAGCGATACTTCGAGCCGGAGACCACACTCTGGCCCCTCGTCCAGAACCTTTAGCGTCATCTGCTGTCCATCGAAGAGTTCCCGACCACCGTCGGCCGGCAATCCATTCTCTATGAATGACCTTCGTAGGAGCCGACAGAATGCACATGCGCAATCCCCGGCCATTACGTGGCCCAGCCCGTATATGGTGATGTCGGTTGGTCCGGGTGCGGTGTTGCCTGGCAGGCCTCTTTGTGTGAACAGCGCCTTAAAGTCAATATGACGACACATTTCGCAGAGATAGCGCGGATCCTCTTCATCGAAAATCTCCGGATTTTCGATCCACCATTCCTCGTCTCGCCCATCGTCCTCGCTGAACAGGCCCCATCGACGGATAAAATGATGGTGTCTGTACTGGGACCACTTCTCTTCCTGATCCGCGCTATCCAATAAACTCTGCTTTTCCCTGGGCTGTGGTGAATCCTCAGTCACGAAGGAGATCGCGATGCGGTCCATCACCTCGTCCGAGAGGGGTTCCTTATCGGGCCGGTCCCTCTTTAGGACATCTAGGGCATTTGTTGTTTCTCTGCCCGCTCGTGACAGGACTTGATTTCGGTCGTTGACCATCTGCCGCACCGCGGGGTCTTTTATAGCTTCATCGCTGTCGCGTGCCATTACATCGCTCAGTATTGTTCGGGTGACATGGTTCTGGATACCTTGGAAGCGAATACTGTGTAACTCGTGCCGTCGCACCACCGGGTCGCCTCTCTCGCTTGGTTTGTTATTCGTTTGGGAAGCTTGTAACTGTTCTCGGTATCTAGGAAGTGCTGATGGTGTTGTGCACTTCAGAAGCGGATGTGTCTTGGTGTGAGGATTCGCGTCGTCCAGCAGACAGTCCAAGCAAAAGTCCATATCCGGACATGTCGCGCATTTGTACCGCGTGCCCTGGATAGGTTTTGGGTCAGAATTGTTGCCACAAGACGGCCCATCGCAGAAGACCCCTTCATGTATCGTGTGTGGTGCAAGGCTCGTGTCGTCCGTGGCCTCTTCGTCTGGAGAGGCGGGGATCACAAGGATGGGGTTTTCTATGCCTTGCTCCGTGCTGGACAGTAGTTCCAATTCTTGGGGATTCTGGTACCTTGGTTCATCCATAATCGCGAAATACCACTACACGCTTCGTGACAGGGTTGATTGTTGGGAACAGGGAATGAGATTGGATGAATTTCAACAAGGTGTTAGCCGTTGTGACTGTGGGGCTTAGACGTGCTTTAGCCCCCCTCTCCACAGGCTCAAGAGTGAAAAACTCCCTGTCAGAGCCTAACGGAGAATGGGTCTAGCTGCCCAATTAGTAAAGAATGATTCTGCCAAGTGGGATTTATACCATATTCACACTGTCACGGGGGCATCAACAGGGTGTGGCCAATATATCTGCTTTTCGATTGCATGATTGACTCTGAAGCCTGGGAATGTCTATTGAGCGACATAGGCCTTACCGGCGAGAATTCTAGCATGTTGGCAACGATATTAGCGAGGCCTTGAGGATTCTCGCATGTCTTCAAAGTTGTATATTAGTAGTACTTCCACCCATCACTTGATAAACACCGACTTCACGCTCCTAATGTATACGTTTTGTCAAGTTCATGGCAACCGATATGTACACCATCTGTCCTATACCAGCTGGAACGTTTCCACGTTGACTCCCCTCTCGCGTAATGCTTCTAGCGTCAATCGCGGATCGTGATTAATGACCTCTCCTGTCTCGCCGTTTCGAAATCGAACAAAGTTGGTCGGATCATCAGGAATCCGCTGTGACGCGACGCGCTCGAATGGAGGGTGTACAGGTCCCAATCGTGGGTCTTCTTCTGTTGTGACCGGGCCATCCGGGCTGTCCGACTCCTCGCAGCGATAACACGGTCTGTCCAAGCCGTTCTCGTCCATGAGGAAGATACCCTTCCAGCCGGGCGGGAATCTGCCCAGGACGCCCTCACCATGCATCAGCCCATGCACGTAGCAAGACCCGATGACAGCGAAGCGCCGATCGCCCTCCGGGCGCAGAACAACCGGGGTGTTCGATCCCAAGAAGACGGCGATGATATCCCCAGGCTGAGTCGCACGTGGTGCCAGACCAATGTATCCCTCTGCTGTCGCGACAAACCGACTCCAAATGATCAATTGTGCACACCGGAAGAATTCAGGATCAGACATGACGTCGTCGACAGACACCTTGCGGTTCTCCTCGCAGTGTGCGACCCATTTCTCGCTCCATTCACGACAAGTGACGCTGATAATCTCGGGGTAGACATCGCCCACGCCGCCCTCAAGAAGCATGGACGCAAACGCGTCCCGGAATGGCACGTCGGAATTTCCCCGGAAGCCGGACTCCTCGAGCCAGGAGGTGCACTCCCGGTACCAGGTTCTGGCCATTTCCACGCGCTCGTCTGCCTCGCCTTCGGCGAGGCCGCCAACATGGGAGATCCTACCGCATGACACCCCACTGACCTCCAGGATGTCGGGTGTCGGGGTCGAAAACACAGCCGGGGAGATCCCGCTGGCCAGTCCACGGTTCGGGTCGTATTGGTCTCGGACAACCCAGTTAGGGACCCAGGTCGGGGAGCCGAGTTCAGCCCCGCGACCGCAGTAGGATATCAGCTCCAGTCGCTGTGTGGCCTTGACGTGGGCCAGAAAGACGTCTTTGTAGACCTCGCGAGCTGGAAGGCGGTAGTTGGGGCGGATCAGGGAGGCAAACGTGGGGGTCATCAGGCCCACAAGCGCGTATACGAGGTCGCGTTCATCGCTGCAGAGACGTCGCCGGACGGAGTTCATCATCAGAGGGAAGCTCTCGCCGCGCCAATCCAGACATAGCATGAAGTGTTTACGGAGGTTGGAGACCACCTCGGGTAGGAAGGTCTGGTTCTTTTCCTTCAGACAAAGTATGGAGGCACGGAGATCCGCCCATGAGCCCTCGTCTTGTCCGCATTGGAGCACCGCGCGCGGAGTCGCCAGCTGGATCTCCTGGAAGACCCAGAGGCGCTGAAACCAGGCTCTGTCCAATAGACTGGAGATGGCTTTCCACGTGTTTTCATCGAAGGGGATGTCGAAGGAGGGCAACCACCAGTCGGGGTGCTCTGCCTGTGGTGCTCGGAACCCAAAATTGCTCTTGGTGATGATATTCTGGCGCCCGAGGTGGCACAAGCTGTTCAGGGCAAGTTTGCTATCCGACGAAGCTTCCCCCAGCCAAACCACGACTCTCTTCGCCTGGGTGTAGATATGGGCCATCCGCTGAACCTGCTCGGACCTTTCGTTCAAGTCTCCTTGATTGATGCATATTGCGTCGATCCACAGTGTCCGCGGTCGATCCTCAAATCGCAAATGGCGGAGGGCGGCGTCTAGATTAGCAGTGATGCGCACGATGCCCAGAACTTCATCGAGGTCGCTCATCGACACAATTACAACCTCAGCAGACATATCGGAAGAGCCCCATACGTAAGACAGTGCCTCGTATGAGGGCGACAGAGCGAAATCGTCTAGTTCGGGAGTATCATACAGAGGTCTCTCAAAGCTCGGCACTGGATGGTCCCATGTTACGACATCCAAGTCTGAGTGGTGAAAGGCAATCCGTCCTTCGAGTGTTTCGTGCGCTTCCCATCCGCCAGGAAGGGATTTTCGTAGCTCGCCTAGAGGCAATCGGTGCGAATCTTGTTTGGGGGTGGGGTGTAGTGGTTTGGTAGTAAGGTTAATGCGAAGCGGTTGATGGAGGGTCCCCGGGAGCAGCGTTACCAGGCGGATGTCATTAGAGGCGGAATTCAATGGAGTGTATATGTAGTCCATAGTTGGACGGTTTCCCCTCCTCCCACGGAATGCTGTGACGAGGCTGGAAATGTAGTTATAGAATATTGACAGATGCCTAGCGAACCGGGTGGTTGTTGCGATCCAAAGTCGCCGACAGACGACCAGTAGAGACATCGTCGAATAGTATATTGAGTAGATGATGAACCGCCTTCCCAGAACACAGTAGTTGATGCTATGAAGGCCGCCAGAACTTGGTGTAATGGTTCATTGTAGGACATTAACGATTGTTAGCTCTGGGTGGGGCAGCTACGTAGCCTCTGCATGCTTGCTTCTTCCACAGTCGATGCAGCGCGGTGCCCAATGTCTAACTTGACACTGGACTGGAGCCCGTCCTATGATTTGATATCCTAGTCTTCCGTATCCACCAAGTTTGATCTATCACTAACCCACACAGGAATCCTTTGACTACACCGTGTCAGACATTTGCCAGAAATACTCAAGATCCTTACGACCAACGTTTGGTATAGGGCTTAGCCTGACTGATATACCCAACAGGAAATCAATAAAAAACAAAGAGAACAGGTCCGTGTCCAGAAATAATGACTCATCCAAAAAGGCCCGGATACGAAAGCCACATTCAGGCGAATTGGGATGATTCCGACCAGGCTACCAGTCGGGTTGGGGCTGTGTACCCAATCCGGGATCGTGGTAGACGCGAGATGGAGTCCAAACCCCCATAGACATACATAAAAACAATCAAAAAGAAAATTCTCAGATAAATAAAAATAGAGTAGTGAGGAGGTGGAGTTGATATACATACATGAAAACGCTGTTCATTAAATCACTACGAACGACACGACATTAGCCCTTGTAATAAGTCTCATCAATGGTCCTCCCTCGTCGTTGGTTCGGCTCGCTCCCTCGCATGTAAACATCTTCGAACAGAACATCCGGGGTGTTCTCCGGCACCGGCATCTTTTCAGCTTCCTCGGCATCCTTCGCGACTTGTTTGCGAACTTCCTTGTCAATGGTCCGCAGTTCGTCCTCGGAGAACGCCCCCCACTCCACGAGTCTCTCCTTGAGGTTCGAAATGGGGTCGTTGGATCGCTGCTTCTGGAGCTCCTCCCGGGTGCGATACGCGGTCCCGGGGTCGCTCATGGAGTGGCCGGCATACCGGTACGTGAGGAACTCAAAAAGGAGGGGCCCCTTGCCGGCGGTGACATGGGCCTTCCCGTGCTGAACGGCGGAGAGGACCGCCAGAACGTCCATCGCGTTGATACGTAGCCCCGGGATGTACTGGCCACGTTTGTAGTATTCCGTCATGGCCGACGCGCGCTCGACCGACGTGCCCATTCCGTAGTGGTTATCTACAATGTCAGCATAAGCCCCGCACTGCTGTACCGGGGACACCTACTCTCGCAGCCAAATATGATGGGTAAGTTCCACAGCTTCGCCATGTTGTACGCCTCGTGGACCTGTCCCTGGTTCGCCGCCCCATCGCCGTAGAGATCGAGTGTGACGCTGCCGCTGTCGGTATACTGCTGCGCAAAGGCAATTCCCGCCCCCACCGGCACGTGGGCGCCGACAATCCCATTGCCGCCGAAGAATCCTTCGGTGAACATGTGCATCGAGCCACCCTTACCGTAGGAGATCCCGCCTCTTCGGCCCAGCAGCTCCCCAATGATATTCTTCACCGTTCCTCCTCGCATGAGCGTATTCCCATGAGACCGATACGCAGTGATCAACTTGTCTTGCTTGGTGATGGCGTGCTCGATGCCGACGGCGACGGCCTCCTGGCCGGTCGACAAGTGGCAGAAGCCCCGTATCTTGCGCTCCTTGTACAATCCATCGGCGGTCAATTCCATGCGTCTAACCACGGATTAACAGATCGAAAGAAGGATCGAGAGGGGGGCAGGGGCCGAACCGAATCAATGTCATGTCGTGGTATATCTGGCGGAGCTGCTTCTTGGTGATGTCCACGGAATACGGCGGAGGGTCCATTTCGTACGTTTCGAAGCTATCCTCGGCGATGGGGACGGAGAACGTCCTGTCCTCTTCCTAAACATGGCCTGGTCAGCTCCCTGTCTCTAGTTAAGATGCCTAGAGTCATTCTTTACCGTTGGAATATCCGGTACGTTGGTGACGTGCGCTAGGGAGCGACGCCCTGGGCCACGCACGCCGGCGCAGGCTACGGGTAGTCGAAGTGCTCTAGATAGCATTCTCGATCACGATTCTGGGAATCAAATGCAGATTCAGTGTATGAGTGAGTCTATAACTGAGAGTGCCAGAATAGACAAACGAGGCCTGCCAGCAGGCTGCGTTCCCGGTTCTGGTATGTGATGCAACTGAGTGACGTCAGGGCTAGGAAGCACGGCCCAACCGCTCCCAGATCTCTCCCCGCCGTAGCCTTCATGTCCTACTCATCTCGTGAGATATGCCAAAAAAGCATCGAGGTTCCCAGTCAGAGCGCAGTCAAGCCATCTCAAAGCGATTCCAACCCTGATAATCGGAGTTCGGACGATGATCAGTTGACACGTGAAAGATTCGGCATATTTAAGTTGTGTCACTAATGCTCACTGACTCAGCCGGTGGAATCGCTGATCACGAACCGCTTATGCATACTGGTTGTCGCGGTCATCAGGATGACTTCAAATGGTTTGCGCTGGTAGGACAATTCTCCAGTGTCATATTACCAGGAAGCCGATGAGGTTCGCAGCCTTGTCTGGCCAGAAACATAGTAAGTACGACCGGAGAGGACGGCTCAGCCATCGGACAGGGGCAACACCGCCCCATTGTTCCTCGATATCAAATCCCCGGACCGCGACTGGGGGCTGATGAAGTGGGTCCATGGGATTTCCTGCACCAGTGAGCAGCTAGGGGCTGCGCCAGGGGCTACTTGTGACCACAGCGTATGCTGGCCCAGCAAGGCCCAGCGGCTACTGCTTATGTTGCTGTGAATTATTTCCTCCGTGCCCTCTGCGGGGTTAATGGCCAGTCCGGACATGGCTGACTAGAACAGACCCCGACCAGGGTGACCTCCGTTATTTCCCTCTTTGGTTTCCCTTTCTTCTTCGTTCCGCTATTTCCATCACGGCGGTCCTACAGCGGATCGTGTGCAACATGCAAAGTCAGGGATAATCCATCGCGCCAAGTTGTATGGGACAGCTTTGAGTATCTACCGCAGGCCGACGCCCCCTGCGATGACGGCCCCATGTCGATCGAATTCTACTACTTTATCGTCCCGGTATTGGCGCTGGTGATGATTGGGTTCTGGTATGCTTCTTTCAATCGCCGTCGGAATGCTTCAACTGATGCCCGTGGGCTATCGACAGCACGGCGGTCTCGATACGAGGGCGCTCTCATCCCCGCGCCGCTCAACAAGACCCCCCAGACCCGGAAAGCCTCCGTCTCGAGGCCCGCATCCGACCTGTCATCACCGAGGAGGACGTGGATCGGTATTTTCCCGCCCTCGAGTATGGGCTCTGGAAGGCGACCGCGACCCGAACCGCCGCGACCGAGACACCTGAGACGGCAGGGGCCCCGCCGCCGCGCAAGAGCCACGACGAGCAGGGCCGGCCAAACGATGATATCCCCCGGCCAGACGCGGCGCCCGAGTCCGCCGAGGCCGGCGCCGGCGCGGCGCCCGTGATTGACGACACCCGCGACCAATGCGCCGTGTGCATCGAGTATTTCGACGAGGAGGATTGCATCCGGGCGCTGGTCTGCGGACATATCTTCCATACTCTCTGTGTAGATTCCTGGCTCACCAAGCGCCGAGCCTGCTGTCCCCTCTGCAAGATGGATTACTTTGGGCTGGGCGCGAACGTGCAGGCGGATGCTCCCGTCGTGATACCGTCCGCGGTCCCTACGCAGCCTCCTGCGGTGGTCGTGCGAGGAGCCGACCAGCCATAGGAATCTCTGTTCTTTTCTAGTTGGATGGCGTTGGAGCGTGCTTTTTTCTTGTTGATATCCCGGATTCTATTTGTATTTGTTGGTCGTTAGAGAATGAGATACCTATATCATTCAATGGTCAGTAAATCATCAGACTAAATCTGCACACTGTCTCAAGACACGCGATCATTGGGTCAATGTGGTGCACCACGAGTAGGGATCGAACCGATGAAGTGGATAATGGTCTGGTCCAAACTTAATCCCCATCTTGGCGCTTCACGATCGCGAGGTCAACTGACGTCTGATCTTGTATAAATGTCCTACGCCATGGAAGGTTATGGTTTTCAAACGACCCCAAGGAAATTACTGCGCCTCTTCTTGTATTGATTTTGGCAGATGGTGGTTTTTCGATTGGACTTGGACAAGGGATGGAATAGCGGCACGATATATATTATTTAGCAAAAGGACCTGTTTCTTACTACCACAGTGTGGTCCAGGATTTATTTCCGAAAATTTCAATTAACGGTTCAAATGCAACACAATAAAATTAGGATAGAATGAAGGGAACTCCAGTATGCAGGATAGGCAATTGAATAATCACTGCTTCTGATCCGGTGATAGATCCCCCTTGGACCCTCTTGTACTCCATGATATACGCATCAGTCATTGCAGACAATGGCTTTCTGGAAACATGTCTTCATATGTTCCGATACGTGCCGTTTTGAATTCCAGTTCCACCTGTCCAAAGCACCTCTGTCACGCGCGGATCCTGTCAATCTCACCGACAGGACAACGGATCCTTCCAACCCCTGCTAAAACAAGCCACCTCGTTAGCTATACCGTTCTCCTCCAACACCAAACCCAACCAGGCCTGCCAATTCCAGAACTGCACATCGTGATACGACTTTGAAGAAACTATCAGACCGTTTTCCATCCAGGATCAACTTGACTCAGCCCCCAAGCCAGCCATGTGCCCGTCCAGGTGCGTGCATTCGGGTCGCGCAAGGGGATGGGTAGAGTAGACGCCCATTAGGGAAATTGACTGCACCAGCACGGTGACAGCCCTTTTTGAAAGACCTTGGAAAACGGCGGCTATTGACCAAGCTCATGCTCTTGCTGGGTGTTCCTGTTCTCAGATATCCACGAGGCGCATCAGGGGGAGGGAGCCACGCGACGGGAAAATTATTATGGCTGATGGAGGCTGGTTTCCCTTCGATACATATGGCGTGGGGGTTCTTCTAGTACGGTATGGTGAGTCACACCTCCGTTCCGCGCTGCAATGTAATGCAACTCCGTATCTCAACCCGTGTGGTCTGGGATGCTATTCCTGTAGGCATGCACACCATGTGGACCTGAATGCAGGTCTGGTGAGGGGTTCGTACTCATCGACAAGCGAGATCCCCACTCTGTATCGCGGCGAATTCCGAGAGAAAATAATATAAATCAGCGTCTCGAACTGGAGGTATTGAGTCTTCCATACTCTCACCAATCCCGCAATACCAGTCCAGACACCGTCAACATGGCCAACCCTAACTCTCCGAGCATGATGCTCTGCGTCGACGACATCAAGCAGGAAGCGTCCAAGAAATTGCCTCCGAAACTCAAGGGTCATATCCCCTTCTCCCACAAAACCATGGCCCACTGACACAAGATAGACTTCTACAACTCCGGCTCCACCCACCAAATCACCGTCGCCGAGAACTCCACAGCCTACAACAAATACCGACTGCGCCCGCGGGTTCTGGTCGACGTCTCCCCGATCGACACTACGACCACCGTCCTGGACCAACGCATCGACTTCCCGCTGGGGATCGGCCCATCCGGACTCCAAGGGATGGCGCACCCCTCAGGCGAGCTCGCGACCAGCCGCGCCTGCGCACGCCGTCACGTCCCCATGGGTGTATCCACCTTCTGCAACCACGCCGTCGAAGACATCACGCAGGCTGCACGAGCGACCGGACTCCCGCCCATGAGCCACGTCATGCAGCTGTACTCGATGCGCGACCGCGCGCACCAAGAGCGCATCATCCGGCGGGCCGAAGCAGCCGGGTGTAAGGCGATCTTCCTGACGGCGGACAGCCCCGTGCTGGGCGTGCGGTACTCCGAGCTGCGCAACGGGTTCCGCACGCCGAAGGACCTCGCGCTGCCGATGCTGGAGCAGACGTGGGGGCAGGACCAGACGCAGACGCACGTGGCGGGGTTCGCGGAGTTCAACGAGGACGCACATTCGTGGGCGCGTGAGATCCCGTGGTTGCGGTCTGTGACGAAGTTGCAGATCTGGATCAAGGGGGTGTTGACGGCGGAGGACGTGATTCTGGCGCGGGAGTACGGGGTTGATGGGGTGTTGGTGAGTAACCATGGGGGGCGGCAGTTGGATGACACGCCGGCGACGATTGATGTGCTGCCTGAGTGTGTTCGGGCGGCGGCGGGGAAGATCCCTGTGCATATTGATGGGGGCATTCGGACTGGAACGGACATCTTCAAGGCGTTGGCGTTGGGGGCGCAGTGTTGTTGGATAGGACGGCCGGCGGCGTGGGGGTTGGCGGTATGTTTTCTCTCTCCCTCCCCCATCCTATTTCTTCTCCCTTATCTTCGGACGACCGCTGACTGAAGTAGTATGATGGAGAGCAGGGCGTGTCCAAGGTATTGGACATTCTTTATGACGAGTTCAAACGATGCATGCAGCTGACGGGTTGTGTCACTGTTGCGGATATCACTCCAGCCTGCCTAGGGTTGGTGAAATCGGATGGACCGTTGGCACGGTTGTAGTGTTCTGAACATGATCTATAGAGATGCTGGGGAATGAATGCACGTCTACATACGAGCATATGAGAACCAAGTCGTAATCCATAATCATAATCTAGACACAGAAAGAAGTAAAACCTAAGACGAAAGAAAAAAACAAGAAAATGGTATCACACATCTACGACCTTCACCTGCGCCTGCTCAACATGCTCCACCTCTATCGCTTTGGCCGTCTCTGTATCCGACGTGGTCTCCGAGCCAGGATAGAAGGCAATCCGACCCCCAGGCTGGATGATGTCCGTGCGATCCAAGTGGTTCCTCGCACGGATATGCGGGTCCAGCGACCAGTAATTTACACGCAACCGCTCAATAACATCTTTCCGACGAGGCGCCATCTCTGAGACCTTCGCCTGGTCGTTCGACTGGTGCGCCGAAACCCACTGGCTCGTCACGAGCAGCAGCTCCTCGCCGATGGCAGTGCGGTCCTCCATCAGGCGATCGCGAGTGGCGGTGTCCTGCATGGGGTCGTTCTCGGTCTCCGATGGCTCGACGAACTCGTAGCTCGTGCCCTTGGTACCGATTTCGGGGGCAATATTCTCGGGGGCGATGAACTTCTCGACGTCGGCGAAGGTGGAGGCGAACTGCACCTTGGCGACGATGACGGGGTCCATCCAGCCCTTGATGATGCGCCAGATCCCGGAGAAGATCCAGGGCGCGTTGTAGATGATGATCATGCCCAGGGACTCGGGGTAGTTGGCTTGGAAGCAGTCGATGAGGAACTTGACGGGGGCGTATTCCTAGTCCAGTTAGACACAGACCCGCACACACACACACACGTAGAGAAAAGGGGTGGTGAAGGGAACGAAAGAGAAAGAAAGCGACGTACCATGTTGGAGAGAGAAAAGCCCGTCATGTCAAAAACGATGGTGACGTTCTCAATCGGCGGCAGCAGAAGCAGACGCGCCATCTCGATAACATGCAGAATGTAGCGGGTGATGACCTCCTCCGACTGCTCAGAAGGACGGTGCAGACGGGCGCGAACGATGCCAACCGGACGGCTCTCCCGATCCACCCCATGGATGAAGCATTTACCCATGCGCATCTGAGCCAGGAACTGGGAACCGGCCTTGGCCTGGTCGGGCTTGGAGGTATCCTTCTCCTGACGGAGGGCGTGCAGCTCGCCGTTGGCATTGACTCTCTCGTCGACATGCTGGTCCTTGATGCGCCACACCATCGCATGCAGCATCATGCAGAACGACTTGCCGACGTCCCACTTGCGGGCGCGCAGGAATCGCAGCAGCAGGGAGTCGGGGTGGTCGCACTTGGCGGTGCTCAACAAGCCGAAGCGCAAGTCGTCCGTCGTCAGGCTGGTGAGGGCGTCGCGCACGGCGCGGATCTCGGTCGAGCTGACCCCCACATCTTGCATAGCCTTCCCCAGCGCTTCAGTGTAGGCGGATCCGGCCGCGGCTGAGATGGTGGTGCTGGTACGCGTGAGGGTAGAGTTGCGGCGGTTGACACCGGGGTCGGGAGAGGGCTCGGCGGCACCAAGAGCCTGAGCGTCGAGCAGTCGCAGGACGATCGCCCACATCTGCCGCAGGCGGATCTCCTGGTCTGCGGTCAGGTTGCCCAGGAAGCCCGGGGGGGTTTGTTTTGTGGTGGCCATGATTGATCAGAGAGGAGGAAAGAGCGAAGAGTAGGGGAAAGGGGATAGGGAGAAAGATTGAGGAAAGGACTGAATCCACCGATTGGGGGCCGCACTATATAGGGCCTAATGAGCCGACCCTAGTTTCCAACGAGCCATCTCCAGCTTCGTGCAACCCCTCACCGATCGTCTGTAGCATATGAAACCCCCCACGAGGAGGATCGACGAACCGAGGATCACATCCCGCAATGCCGTAGCTCGTCTGTTTCAGGGAGGCAATGCGGTTGTTCGTCGGCAATTATTGGCTACGACAAGGGGAATCCTTGGGGACCGTGATCGACCCCACACCTGACGAGTGAGATAGAGCATCCTGTTTTGCATGGGATGTGGCTGCGGGGATAGACGCTGCGTGATCCAGGAGGACGATGTCATACCGTCGGGAAACATCCAGCTTGCCCTAATAGTCAATCGTTGCGACGGCCCGTCTAGGAAAGGATCTCCACTTCATCTAACTTTGCCGGGGAAGAAAGTACGGGGAAGACTCTGCATTTGATCTGGGGACCCCACCTATTGCCCCGGTCCGAAATCCTCCATACAACCCCATGGTGATGGTTCTGTGGAAGGATCGTGGTGTTCGAGTCAACGTGCCCTGTTACCCCAAACTCGACACGTCGGGTATTGCGGATGGATGCATCTACCATAACCAGCACGGCCGGTTTTTTCTGACTGTTCATGGTCTCGTTCTTTACCATGCAAATAAAGTCTATGCCATTACCCCGACCAAACCAGATAGAGCCCATGTCCATCCGACCCACCGGTGCGACAAAAGGGCAGTGATGCGCACGTTATGAAATCATCTCGTGCCGATCGCCACGCTATTGCCCCGGGACCTCGGATCCACGGTCGGTATTCTCGACACGTTGCGGGGTGGGAGTCCTCATCTCGTGGGGTTTGTCAATTCTCCAACGGTTGTCCTTTTGATTAATGTCTTAAGCGTCGTGATTCGACCCCTTGGTCTCGTTAGCTGCTTTGATCCGTCTACATAACCGTATATGACCCCTGGCTTCAATGATATTATCTAGCGACGAGGGGTTGGGGCCTGAGGCAACAAAGGAATCCACAGCAATGATGCTAAGGCTAAACCGTGGACCGACCTCAGAAGCGCCGACGAGGAGGATGATGATGTGGTAAGAGCACTAGTCGTGTACGGAGTGAGATAGAAGCGATGTTGATAATGTGTGGCAAAGAATACCGCTCGGCTACAAAAGGTATCTAGACACTTCTGAACCCTGTGGGTATCCCTTATAGCCATCTTATATTGCGACATAATGTAAGTGAAACTAGGGATAGGTGACAAACTACGAGGGCTGTTTTTCACATGAATACTCCCACTGGTAAATCCTCTAGGAACCTGCTGCCTTCATCAATGACCTGCTGTATTTGGAGGGCAGTTTCCATCCAAACAACGTCTCATACAACAGCAACAATGGCATGTCCTGTGATAGCGGTTGTGTGTTTTTCAGTGGGAGAGTGAACACTCATAAGATGCGATAGCGTCTTCCGCGTCGTCGGCGTCGTTCATAGTGAATACCTGAGCTTTTTGCAAGCCTCTAAGAAGGCTCATCCTTTCAAGAGCAATTTCCATGTTTGTTTGTACGACTGCGGGTTGCGGGACTGATTCTCAACGTGTACCAGGGGAGTCTCCATGCCGAAGATTGACGGGCACGTCAGCCCTATCTGCTCTCTTAGATAGTCTGCTTCGTACATTGCCCCTAGCCTGTACGCCGTGGTTTCCGTCAGGCTATCTACCTTGTCTTTTGGGTAGGAAGTACTCTTATGCGAGGTACTTGAGGGATTCGAGCCGCCAGCCTTCGCCGACTTCGACCCACTGGTCGAGAAAGGGGAGCGAGAAACTGTAGTAGAGACAGTCATTCGTTGTTGGATGATGTCAGGGGCAGACCAGGTGAACCCGGTAATTTCTCTCTTATGTATTTTTTCTGTAGAGAAGTAGATCTGCTGAAGATTGCTATACTAAGTGCTCCCATGTTTTTCAAGATTATATACTGGCTTTGAGAATTGAATGCAAGTGAGGGGCTCTGTTATTTTCTGGATTTTATTTTTCATATTTATCAAATAGTGTAGGGAAGGCGTCTGACTACTAACAAGCAAAGTACTCCAGGTGACAGTCCATGATGGTGATTCATCGTTCCCCCCCGATGCTGTTATAGCTGTGGTGTTCAGCTGCTGTTGGTTGATGTCAGGGCGGACGAGCCAACCACCGGAGTAGCACGATGTAGTGAAGATGGGCTGGCTGGATCGTCTTGGTCTACGATCCCCAGGAGGACTAATATGCGATGCCGGGGGTGAAGGTCCGGGGGGCGAGTAATGCGTCAATAACTTGCACCTAACAAGGACTTGCCGCGCTCCGCTCAAAATTGATGGAAATAGCACTAAAACCAATAGAACAGTCAGAAGAAGGGATCGTATGATAGTAAGAACTATCATGGCAGTTAGTGAGGTTCAGAAGAGAACAAGAAACAAGATGCGAGACGAAAGAAATGACCCTTCGTACTGTCACTGTCTGAGGTGACCATGTGACCTCCTACTGGAATCACTGCCATCACAGAGGGAGAAAATGCATCATATCTATCTTCCCCTCGCTTTCAGTGCCTGCACCAGTCACGGATATCTCGTGGTTGAAGGCAAGGAGTCAAGAGTACAGTTAGTCGTGATATATGAGATCAATCATGGTCGTTTATAGATATTCTTGATCGGATGCTTTTTTGTCTTACTTCTCTGCACTCTTATCACAGGGGAGAGCGCGTGACTAAAATGGAAACTCTCATGGCCAATGTTCTTCCACAAGCGTCGACCAACCAGCGTATACTGCATACATGTCGACCGGTATTCTTGCCTCAGTCTGAGTTGATACATAATATGCAGGAACCGTGGCGCATCGCTTGCGTTGTTTATTCCTTTGGAAGTTTTGTGTGGCCTGTAAGTCAGGGCACTTGCATTGTGGTCGAACAGTGGAGAAAAGATGGGACTTTTGAGCCCCAGTGGTACCTTGGTGGGGGGAGGATATTGAATCCAGACCAGTGGGCGTCAATAGTGGACATACACAAATACACAAGGATGATTGCCAACCAGACAACGCTCCAGTCGGCCATTTCCCAAAAAAGATATCATGGGACTTTGGGCTTCGTAAGTAACCCGATCGTCAGTGCGACAGCAGAAACTTTCCCACTGATATCACCGCCACCGATCTTTCCAATCCATTCCTTACACGATGTTGAAAAAGCATCCCTTTGTCCAGTTACGCACTCAAACCCAATTGGTAATGCAAAGGCCAAATCGCAAGATACCAGACCAGGGTCTGGGTGTGACTAATGCCGCTCAGGATGACTTCCCGTTGGTGAGGTTTGAGATGGCATCCACTAGTCTTAGCCCCTCAGCACTAGTCAGGGATGCTGCAGCAATCGCACTGATATGATACAATTTTCACCCCGAATGGGGTGCATTTCAGGCGCACAATCACACTCAGAAGGCCTCGACCACCCATTTACCCCCCTAAAAAGGTCGAGGAACCGACCGAAAAGTCATGGCGTCGCGCCGGATGGGGTGCCTGAGGCGGAACACGAGACGCTGCACGCCACCGGCTAAATGTCTGAATTGATATTCACATATATGCAGCTGCTGTCCACGGTGGTCGAGATCTATCCATGGCCACATGTAACGTCTCCTACCGTGGACACTAAACCAAGCTCGGTTTTTCGGTGGCTGTTGCCTCGTGCAGAAGATCCATCTTCTCTGCCAGGAACCCGTCCTCGCCATCTCCTTGACATCAGTCTAAATTATGTGCCAATACATCTGGGACTGGCTTCTGTCGGAGTGAGCCTGTCCTCACAGCGGTCATCTGCAGATCGAACGGCGTCAGCATGGCAGAGATGGAGTGGCGACCGAGACCGCACTCCTGGCGACGGCGACGCGCCGTAGCGTTGAGGCTGATAGTGGTCGCGCTGCTAATGTGGCTTGTCTTCGTGAATTTTGCAGATCAGTTTCATCCAGAACGCAGAGAGGCCTTGACGGTCGCACACGGTCGCCCGCCCAAGCCCGATGCCGTCATGGAAGACGTCGCACACGCCATTCCCGCACCAGCGTGGCACGATCCGAAAGCCGAGTCACCCCAAACGCCTCTTCAAGCACCCCGAATCCCTGTTACTAGCGGAGATTTGATCAGTACGAACGGCATCAGATCCAACACACAGCTCGAAAGCGCCCTGCGCGAAGTGATCTCCCTTCTCCCCGACGAGGCCCTCCTCCGCGACCTGCTACGGCCGATCGATCGGACGGGAGAGGAAAAGATGCGGGAGTTAGGGCTACGGACGCGATCGTTCAAAAAGCATTTCGCAGCGTGGGAAGCCCTACATCTCGTTGTGGAGGGCAGCAGTGTCCACGCGCGCAACGATATTGTGCAGACGGTCCGACGAGATCCCAGGATCGCCACCGCGCTCGAGATGGACGTGACGCAGGTCCTCCACGCATACGAAGCGTATCGCGCCTTCATAACCCGGTTCGCGATGCTCCTGTTCCCGTGGATCATGCCTTACTTTCCCGACCACATCTCGCTCCACGCAGAGTTCCACAACGGCGGGAAGGGTCTCGTCTTCTGCGCCGGAGACAACCACGCCCCGTTCCTCCTCACCTCCATCCCGTCTATCCGACGGCTCGGCTGCGATCTACCAATTGAAGTCATGTACTTGGGCGACGGGGATCTCAGTCAGGACTTCCGCGCGGAGCTCGAAGCCATCCCGGGCGTGATAACCCGCGACGTGAGCCAGATGGTGACTGACCGCGGCTGGAAGCTCGCCGGATGGGCCGGCAAGCCGTGGGCGATCCTCTTCTCCAGCTTCCGCGAGGCGATGTTCATCGACGCCGACGCCCTATTCTTCCAGAACCCGGGGGATCTCTTCGACCACCCGTCGTACCGGGCGACGGGGGCACTGTTCTTCCGGGACCGGTTCATGATGCCCGAGTCGAAGAAGAAGTGGATGCAGCAGATCCTCCCCCGGCCGATTTCAAAGAAGGCGACCGAGAGCCGCTTCTGGACGGGCGATAGCGGACACATGCAGGAGTCGGGGGTGGTCGTGATTGACAAGTGGGTGCACTATGTGGCGCTCCTTCTAGTGGCGCGGATGAATGGGCCAGACCGCGATGGGAATTCTGCGGTCGGGAAGATCGGTGTGTATGACATGGTTTATGGTTTGTCTGGCCTGCTCTATTGTAACTATCCGGAGAAAGTTTTGGCTAATCAGCACCAGGCGACAAAGAAACATTCTGGTTGGGATGGGAACTCGTCGGCGACACAGACTACGCATTCCACCAGGGCGACGCAGCCACCATGGGAACCCTCGAGCCGCAACTAACACCAGAAACACAGCCCAGCGAGGACCCAAATGCAGAGGAAACCCCAACGCAATACACCATCTGCGCACCGCAACTCCTCCACCTCGATGAAGACGGAAAACCCCTCTGGTTCAACGGGTGGCTCCTCGCGAATAAGTACTCCGGGAAGAAGAATGAGCCCGCGCGCTTCGAGTCGTACATCCAGGAGCCGCGAGAGGTGCGCGAGCCGGGGGCGTGGCAGTTGCACTCGGATAATATCTGCTGCTTGACGGCGGAGAATGCGGCCAACTTCACGGAGCAGGAGAAGGACACGTTGACGTGGATTTCCGAGGCTGGATACCGCGCTGGTGCGTTCGGGGGGAAGAGAGTCTGAGATGGTTCGATTATTTGTATAGTATCTTTTTCTTTTTCTTTTCTTCTTTTTACAAATGTACGTGTTTCATGAACATGAACATCCTATCCTCCGTGTCGATGCAAACATTAAGACAAGGTGTTCTCACGGGTTATATCTATTTCTTCTCCAAGAAGGAGTATGGAATGGACTCTCTCGAAAGGTTTAAACAACTAAACGTGATTTGTGATATCAACTATACAGAGCGGGAAAGGTTACTATACAAAGCTCGGACAAAACAAAACACAGGACAAGTGAGACTGTCGATCATGAAGTCATCCCGACGCAAACAGTCAGGGACATGAGACAGCCCTCCCTTCGCCCCGTTGACCCAACGCCTCCGACGCCTGGAATTACACTGGTTACTGGGGGATCAAATTGGTCTGATAATCCCGGGTGCTCCCGGGACATACTCAGCAGTGGTCGTTTCTCTGACCGTATCGTCCGGATAGTACGTTGGTTCTCTGACTGCATTGTCGGGATAGTGCGTTGTCTCGTTGACCGTGTTGTAAGAAGGAGGTACCGTCTCTCGATACGAAGGCCCAGTATTGGTGGGGCTGATTCCATCTCCATCGATAGGGCTTATTGCCACTCTGCCCGAGTCATCATCAATGTCCGAGGAGGGTCCCTCTCTACTGGCGGTATCATTGGCGTGACTCTCATTACTGTGACTCCTGATTAGCGGCATGTTATATACATGAGAGTGGGGAGCAACATACCGGCTACCCCCCGGTAGAGAGGGAGTGGTATCCCTCTCAACGCGGGCATTCTGCTGCGCAGCGTAGACCATGCCAGCCATGTTACTGGCGCCGCTGGATCTCCGGTCCGGGTGGTCGTTATCAGGGCGACCGAAGTTGCCCAGGAGATAGTTGAACGCTATCCAACAGAACGTTAGGCCCACTACTTTAAACATAACTCATAAAGGGATGTTTGGAACGTACCGCGCTGTTTTAAGGCCAGTTCTTCCTCCGCCTGGGCGGAGCTGGTGCGCCGTCCCGTCTTCGGGTCGGCCTTGAGGTGGCCGAACTTCTGCACGATGTCCATGATGATGGTTTGAGCTTGGCTCAAAGAGTATGATGATGGTATACAATTGAATTCAAGTCTTCAAAAGACCTATGCTCTCGTTCCCGGGAGCCGCGGCGACTCTCAATACATATATGTCATCACAAGTACCCATGACATCATACTGCGTGCCATGCCATATCCAACCCCTCTTCATGATCGCAACTACCAGCAAATAAACAAGCTCAGGATAAAGGCCTCCCTGAATCTGGGCCAGTAATCTGCAGTATAGAGCCTGCGATCGTGGCATGCGTCATACTTAGCATCTGTGAAACCCTTATTTGTTACCATCCCGCCAAGAACCCAGACAGTGGAGATATTCCAAGGTAAATCTCTAGGCAAACCAAAGACAACGATGGCAGTGCACAATAGCCATTCTAAAAAATGATCCACCGCGACGTCAATCACTTAGGCATTGTCCCGAAGGTGGGCTCCTATTGCTATTGCAAGATCCGCTGCGTGTCTTGGGAACCAGTGACATGGGACAAGCCGGGCGTGGCCAAGACGCTTGTCCCATGGCTAGAATTTCCCGAGCAGTAAATGTTAATAACTCAACCGCTTGCCGTTCCTTGGGATGTTGATCTCGTGGATCCCATGCTTGTAGGGCTGGAGGAGTCGATAAGCCTGTGTCTGTGCGCCCTCACTAATTTAGGCCTAAGAAGAGTGACAAAAAAGTCATCAAGTCAAACACTATATATCTATATATATTTGTATGAATAATACAGGTTAGAGCCAGGTTGGTTGGGCGTCTCGTCTCACAAATAGGATTACGTGATGAATGTCAAAACCTATAGAAAAAAAGTTTCCCAAGCTCTGATTTCTGATTATATAGAGGCCAAAGCTAAAGACTCATACCCTGTTCCACTCGGCACCGCAGGCCGGTGCAGATAAAGGCATCGAGCATATCAATTATTTACTGAATAATCTCAATATAACTCAGCGCTTGCCTCCCATACATTACGTTAGATTCTATCAATCTCCGGCGACAGGCTAATAGTACACTGGGTTCTCCGGGTCGGTAAGGTCGAAGACAACAGTGGAGTGCGGCTTCGCACCGCCGCGGTTGGCGAACTCCTTCTGGAAGTCGATGGTGCGGTTGAAGCTCATGCTGCCGTCCTCGTTGAGGTCAATGTAAAGGGCCTTGAAATCAGCCGGGGTGTTGATGATGCCGATATCGCCCGTCTGGACGAAGTAGTCGGTGACGACAAGGTGCTTCTGGTCGGGAGTGACCTTGACATAGTGGGGTCCGATGGTAGGCTGGTCCTCATCGGGGTCGTCCAGGCGCTTAACGTTCGACAAGTCGCTGATGTCGAGAGCGGCAATGTGATTGGCGGTGGTGAGGGTGAGGTAGAAGAAGCGACCGTCCTGGGTGACATCCGTACTGGGGAATGGTCAGTACTGGCAGGTTGCCAATGTGGACTGGCAGGGACACTTACTAGATGGCGGTGGTGTCGCGGGCCTTGTCGCCCAGGTCGAACAGCAACTCGGCCACACCTGGGTTACCGTTCTCATCCTTGCGATGAGGGTAGATGATCCACACCTGGCCGAGATGCACCGCAGTCGCCAGGGCCGCCGATTCCTTGTTGCCGGGGATGAACTTGACGTCTTGGATACCGCCGCCCTATTGGCATTAAACGTTAATAGCTGCCCCAGAATAGAGAAATGAAAAGTGAGCTAACGTACGTCTGGGATTCGGATAGTATTCGTAATCTTCATGGTGTCCAGGTCCCAAAGACGCAGGGTGTGTGCACGACGAATTCGGGGGCTGGGCTTCAGAATACTGATGGGCTCCACAAAGTCCGACGTCAGGATCAGCTTCTTCTCCCAATCGATAGTCAGCCCGTGCGGGGAAAACTGTTCATCCAGGATGTTCAGGATCCCTGGGACGTCCTCGGGCCACTCGTGGATGATGTTAAACTCCTCGTCGGTCTCGACGAGACGACCCGGCGCAGTGCCCAGGGCTGAACCCATGTAGGTGATGTAGAAACCCCCCTCGGGTTTGGCACGAATCTCATCGGCAATAGAAGACAGGAGAGCGCGGTTGCTCTTTTTGAACTTGGGGCGATAGGGGTTGGAGGTATCGAAGTAGAACGCGGTGTCCTGGGTTTTCAACAGGGACAGCAATCCACCACCGACCAGGGTCTTGCCATCCAAGGAGGGACCAAGGTGGTGAGGATCGTTGCCACTGGTGGGAACATCGGTGACATAAATGAGCTCTCCGAATGTATCCTACAAAATAATTAGATGGGCCATTAACCGGCGAGTGTTAGGGATGTCATACATCGTCCAAGCTGTAGGTGGCAAGGAAGTCCTTATGTCTCTTGTCTCCAGCACCGGTCCAGAAGTATCCAATCTTCTTGGGCTTGATATCACTTGGAGTGAATGGCGGGCTGTCCTCAGCAGGGGTGGGGACCTGTAAAATAGGCAGAGGAGGAACCACGTTGTTCAAAACTTCGGTCACCCCGGGAATGCTGGGGATCAAAGGAGGAAGGGAGAGACAGGCTCCAATGGAGACCGTAGAGGCCAAGTGAATGAGAAAAGACCGCATGGTGTCGAAAGTGGATGATAGACCTTGCTGTCTCAATGAATGAGCGGGTTTGAGAGAATTTCTGGACCTATATATGCACTTTCCAGACCCTCCTAGCGATCTCATCATCGCGCCTCATTTCCGATATCGACGCATCCTGTCTATCTCCTGTCCACCACCAACACACGCGGCGTCATGGAAGATATGAAGCAAAGCACGCAATTCTAAACTATGGCAATCGACAACAGGGAAGGGAGATTGGTATAAGACGTCTTTGATCTGCGTGATTGCAAATCCTCTCCCATGAACCACGCCAGAAACCGACCACTGGGTTACTGGAACAGGCATGTCTCCAGCCGGCACTGGAACAGAACTCTTCTAGCCAACATATGTGGCTGGATATGGTGTCATCGTATCCAAGACAGCTGAACTAGGGGAAAAATTTGAATCCACCACATGGACAGACCGAACTCGATAGTGTCTTGATCGTCGACTGATGACCCAGTATACCAGTCAACACGGGGATGTCGGATTGCTAACAATTGGCAGACCCCGACTGATGTCCAGCTTCGGTGACCTGATCCAGAGAATGTAGTTGTTGTTTATTGGTTTGACAACGAGGTTATCACCACTAAAGGTACAACGCATCGGTTCATCGCACTTGGGAATAGCCTCGCGTCGGAGTCGACCTTCCCAATTCCACCACGGGGAGCCAGAGAGATGGGCTCGCTCTAGCAAAGCTTCGTCCAGGATCTAGGGCCTGCGTCAACTGATCGACACATGGCCAGGAGCCGGCTGGTGGACTCGAACTTCCACCATCCCTGTGCTTGGCCTGCTACCCTAACAAGGCTTGCCTATGCAATACGGACCCTGCGGGACTCCCACGGCCAATTAAAATGACACCAGGGCCGAAAGTCGCCGCAGGGGCCTTCTTTTTTCTGCAGGATCATGTCAGGATTGACTCAAACTATCCGTAAGGGGTAATCCAGGCAATCCGCATTGTGGGTGCGATGCGATTTCTACAATATGCCAAGCATTTCGTCATCCACCCCATCGCGACCCTCACCACAACCCCTCATCGCTCGATTCTGGAATTTCACCCCGAAAGCGAAGCGAACGGTTGATCTTTCCTCAAGATATTGATATGATTTGATCCAGATGTCCCAATTTGGCATCATTGGCAAGATTGAATGGCGTGATTTGGGACGTTCCCGAATGGGGGTGCGAACGGCGATGTTCATCCCAGCTGGGTCGTGTAGATCGCGATCAACATCAATAAAAAGTCACCATTTTCAGGGTCAATGTTGTGATTCCTTGTTTTCGAGATCCCGGACAGCGACCCCTCCCGACGGAATGGCAGATATATACCAGCCTGGTAGCGCTCTGTCATGTCAATCCAAGTCCTAGTCGCCTGCATTGTTGGGAGATATCTTGATCATCACCATGAAGGCTAGTCAGTTATTTGGAATTTCGCTTTTTGCGACACTCTCTGTAGCCTCGCCCGCAGTTGGGAAGCGTTCGGGCTTCAAGGATGGCCAGCCCATCAACGGCGAAGGCAAAGGAGCCCCCATTTATGGTGAGAACAATTCCCCCCATGATGCTTCAAGATCGCGACTAATGCAACAACGTCTTTAGGAGGCACCAACAAGCCTCTTGACCTGCAGAACCCTGCCAACCTGGGCCAGGAGAGCACGGATAATGGCTGGGTACCCAACTTGAAATGGAGTTTCTCGGACTCTAAGGCGCGCATTTTCCCGGGAGGCTGGAGCCGGGAACAAATTGTTCAGGATTTGCCCCAGAGCCATGATATCTCGGGAGCACAGCAACATCTGTCTAAGGGTGCTATCCGTGAGCTGCATTGGCACCGCGTGGTATGTTTTCCTGATGAGACAAGTCAAAAGTGAATGTACGGCTGACCATGATGAACAGGCAGAGTGGGGTTTTGTGTACAAGGGCTCCATTTTGCTGACTGGTGTGGACGAGAACGGTCAATTCACCACCGAGCAGCTGAATTACGGTGATATCTGGTACTTCCCCAAGGGTGTGGCGCACAATGTGCAGGGTATCGAGGATGAGAACGAGTACCTCCTGGCGTTCGACGACGGTGACTTCGAGAAAGTTGGGTATGTTGCTCCACTGCCTCTCCGACTTTGCACGCGACTAACAATAAATGCACAGCACCACCTTCATGGTTGACGACTGGATCAATCACACCCCCAAGGATATCCTCGCCAAGAACTTCGGCGTCGACGCGTCCGTGTTCGACACGGTGCCCTCCAAGGACCCCTACATCCTCAACGGCACCGTCAGCAAGGAGCTGGACGACGCACCCCAGGGCACTCTCAAAGGCGCGAGCTCCTACGTCTACCACACGTACGACCACGACCCCGAGCCTGTCCCGGGCCAGGGTGGTACATTCCGCAAGATCGACTCCACCAACTTCCCCATCTCCAAGACCCTCGCCGCTGCCGTTGTGGAGTTGGAGCCCAAGGGCCTTCGCGAGCTGCACTGGCACCCTAACGTATGTTCTTCATCCTCCAATTCCAACCTATTGTTAGAGATCAATCGCTGATTAAGACCAGGCCGAGGAGTGGCTGTACTTCCACCAAGGCACAGCCCGCGCTACCGTCTTCCTGGGTGACTCCAAGGCGCGTACCTTCGATTTCCGCGCAGGAGATACCGGCGTCTTTCCCGACAACAGTGGTGAGTAGAATCCGGCTGTCACCAGCTTCCAAACCAATACTAATGTAGCCAGGCCACTACATTGAGAACACTTCCGAGACGGAGAAACTTATCTGGATCGAAATCTACAAGAGCGACCGTGTGGCGGACATTTCACTCGCCCAGTGGCTGGCCCTGACCCCTGCGGACACTGTCGCCAACACCCTCAAGGTCGACATCGAGGTAGTCAAGCAGATCAAGAAGGAGAAGCAGCTTCTTGTTAAGGGATAACTTTACTCAACCGTATCCCGGGCGATGTATCCATCCCGCTGTAATTAATTTCTCTTCATGGCGGGCAGCTGCTCCGCTGCCTATAATTGCAATAATTTACTGTAACCCGGTCACTTGACAGTGATAGATCGGAAAAAAAGAGGTCAAAACGCGCAAAATAGCACGAACTGCCTTTCTATTTCTGACCTGTCGCTCCTGCCAGAATTGCGTAAAACATACGCATCCGTTATGCGCCCGGCAGGACGGCGCACAAACCGGCGTTACAACCTATCCCATGTAAAAATAACCGGTCGTTGAGCATAGATCGGGCGGGCCCTTTTGCGAAATTAGGAAGTGGATTTTCATTGCGCGTGGCTGGCACCAAGCGCCCTAAACGCCTGGAGGAGATCACCCTTGAGATCCTCCCAATCCTCCAGTCCCACACTAATTCTCAGTAAGCTCCGATCAACCCGTGAGTCCGACAAGGCGCGCCACTCGATAAGCGATTCCACACCCCCGAGACTGGTTGCATGCTGGAAAAAATGAAGCCGACTGGGAAGATTCCGGGAAAGCTCCTCCCCGCGCAGGATGATGGAAAACACAGGACCGAATCCATTCGGCATTTGTCGCTTCAACCACGGTTCGTCCTGTAAGCTGGCGTGGTAGATGGTCTGCACCATATCTTGCACCGCCTTCTGTTCACTTCCTGGCGCTGGGTTTGCTGCTTCCAAACCAGCCTGAAGCCACGCAACCAGCTTCCCAGCACTGTGGCTGGCGCGCTGGACACGCAGATCTAACGTACGCAGACTGCGTACGCCCAGCCAACCCTCCATATTGCCAATGACGTTGCCCAGCGCCAGGCGGTCCTCGAATAGCTGTTTCAGCCAGTTCGCGCGTTTTGTTACTAAGACTCCGCACAGCATATCGGAATGGCCTCCGAAGTACTTAGACCCGGAGTGCATGACGAGATCTGCGCCCCACTGGAACGGTTCCTGCAAGCCGGGCGGGCCAAACGTGCTGTCGACGATGAGATACGCGCCGCGACTGTGGGCCTTGGCGGCGTATTCTTCGATACTGAACGCGGTCCCAAATGGATTTACGGGCGTCTCTAGCAGAATAACATCACCCTCGCCGAGCTCCTCCGCCGGACAGTCAAGGGGCAGCTTCTTCAAACCGGACAGGCGGGACAGCACGGCAATGACCTCGTGGCTGCCGTGGTACCCGTCTCCCACTGAGACACGACGTGGGTTGAGCAGCACCAGGGCGGCATGAATGGCAGCTAGGCCGGATGCGTAGCTAACGGCGTGTCCATTGAGCAGCGAGGAGAGGATGCGCTCAAAGCGGGTGGCGTTTGGGGCGAACTCGCGCGCGTAGACATAATTCTTGCCGTCAAATTCGTCCTAAAATTTTCGTCAGGTTCTATCCCCGGGGCGATTGGAAGAGGAATCTGCCTACCACTGGGTCCTCACTGGGGACCAATTGATCGGGGTGGCTGGGAAAGCGAAAGGTGGTGGATAGATGGATCGGGGGTGCCACGTCGGTGACGAGATTGAGGGGGTCGTCAGCGTGTAAAGCCCTGGTAGCAGGATGGGAGTCATTCGAGGGAGCCATGTTGCAGGGAAGATGATTGTTGAAGAGGATTGTTTGTCGAACATGCAACAAGGGTATAAATATGCTGGCGCTTCTCCACTCTCCGAAAGCTGATGGACAGTGGATACCGGGTCGTGATCTGGCCAACCCTAATTCAGCACGCGTCTCCACTCCCGTCAACT
The DNA here is from genome assembly GCF_002847485.1 of Aspergillus campestris IBT 28561. Taxonomy (NCBI): domain Eukaryota; kingdom Fungi; phylum Ascomycota; class Eurotiomycetes; order Eurotiales; family Aspergillaceae; genus Aspergillus; species Aspergillus campestris. Next base: position 4,886,787 of record NW_020194336.1, on the reverse strand, counting down.
GCCGCATCTGGCATGGCATCCTCTTCGATTCTATGGGCCTCGACCACAGAATCTATTAACCGGTAGGTACCTTCAATTGATGCTTCAAAAGTGTAATGGGCTGTTTTACAGCTCCGTGTATGCAGTGAATGTTCACTTTGACAATAAACCATCCCCCCTTCGAGTGACTATCGCAGCCATGTATGCGCACCGAATCTGCCCATGCTAAGCGGCGACTCCACCGCTATAGGTATAAGCATGGTCAGCATAGGTCTGTCGAAGTATGTTGAGGTATAGCAATCAGGCTTCGGAGAGGAGATACCATGTCCAACACCCGATAAATGAAAACAATTATCATCATAGTAGATGTCTTCTCTATACATGCTTATATTAATTCTTCCCATATTTGACATTCTAGTTGATCTGAGTCATCGTACTATCCTCGGCGATCCCCACCAATCACAGAACCAAAAGATCCTCAAGATAATCAATAATGAAATTATTTAAGAAGGAGGACGTGCCCCTCTTTCTCCAACTGCCTCATACAACACTAAATATCATCCGTCATGTATCTCCGTGCGGTCCATGCTGAGGGCTGCATCTCCGTCCTCCAGCAACTGATCCGGGACAATCCCCTTGGCATCCTCACCACAGCCATCAAATCCCCATCACACCCACTGATCCAATCCAGCCATATCCCCTTCGTGCTTGACGTACCAGATAGCGGTGATGGCACTCCATCCAACGGCATCCTCCGCGGCCACATCGCCAAGCAAAACCCCCAAGCCAAAGTCCTGATGGAGGCCCTCGCCGCACAGCACGAGCAAGGCCAACGCAGCCTAGAACTGCCCGACGAAGTGCTCGTCCTCTTCAACGGGCCCCACCACCACTACGTGACGCCCAAATTCTACACCGAGACCAAGCCCGCGACAGGGAAGGTCGTGCCGACGTGGAACTACTCCGCCGTGCAAGCATACGGCAAGATCCGCGTCTTCTCCGACTCCAAGTCCGAAGAGACAGGGTCCTTCCTGCAGCGCCAGGTCACCGATCTTACGCAGCAGTCCGAGTCCCGCATCATGGGGTATACCGGCGGGGAGGCCCCGACGCCATGGGCGGTGTCCGATTCGCCAACGAGCTATGTCGACCTACTGAAGAAAAACATCATCGGGATCGAGATCACCATTGATCGACTGCAGGGGAAATTCAAGATGAGTCAGGAGATGGGTCCAGGGGACCGCGAGGGTGTCATCGGTGGGTTTTCCCAGTTGGGAACCGAGACGGGGGATGGCATTGCACAAGGTGTGAAAGAACGGGGGGAGAAGAAGGATCAGAAGGCCTCATAGATAAGCGTGTTTCGTGAGGTACTATCTCACTGCTTTATATCCAGTGCATATCTTGTTCAAAGCGTCCCACATTGTTGCTTTCTCTCGAGGTTTATGCTTTTAAATATACCACAACACCTATAACCTCTAGGGCGGGAGCAGGAATATATAATGGTACACACTCTGTCCACAACACACCGACGCATATCGTCAATGAAAAAAACCCACCAAACTGAGCCTCCTACATTGTTATTTGATAGATATCAAGCGTAGGAAAAACCATGAACAATTGGTGGAACTGGATACACAGTGTTGGCTGTGGATCACTGCCAGTGCGGCTTTCCACTTGTGCATCCAGAGAATGTATAGCTGACTGATCGAACACCACTACGAAAAATGGTCCACGTGACAGTCAGAAACAGGCTAGCGCGACAGATAACGATGCATCACTGCCTGATATCAATTCGCGTTTGATCCGAGGTCATCGTCATCTCCTGCAATATTTACATCTGCCCCTCGTCCACCGCAAAACCTCGTTTATCTCTCCAGGACACCATGCGAGCTGTGATATCTAGAGTTGATAATTCCCCTCCATACTTGTAGGCCTATTTCGTGGCTGAAATGTCCGAACCATGCTATACATGCCGCCGCCGGCGCATCCAATGCGACCGCTCCAAGGAGCCCTGCCTCAAATGTGAGAAGGCCGGACTCGAGTGTTTCAGGGAAAGACCGTTGCGATGGGTTCGGGGCGTGGCTATTCGGGGCTCTATGCGAGGAAAGTCTTTCAAAGAGACGGCTCGGCCTCAAGTGGAGAACCCTGGCCAGGGTTCTATGCAGCTGATCGTCGATGCGGGGCCTAATCTAAACCACGGTGAGTTCCTCAGTGACGTCTCGAAACTCCGCTACTCTGGGAAGAGGTAGAATTTGACGGTGTACCTGTGCCCGGCAGACATAGACTGTGATGCCTTGTATAATGCTTCGGCGTATGGCCGCCCCAACAGCATGGGATTGACCATGAGTGCTTTGTCCACACCGAATCTGGATCCCACTTCCATGTACTACCTAGACTATTGTAAGTGTCTTAGCTGTTAGAAGGGGATCGTGAACTGATCGAGCTAGACAACGATCGTATATGCAAGGTCTTCATCGTTTATGACAGCGAGAAGAATCCATTCCGAAGTCTCATCTCCCTCGCCATGGGTGACTCGGTGCTCCTCCAGACAATTCTCGCCCTAGCTGCCCGCCACCGCGCCAATACAGGACGATCCTTCTCGGAGCATCATGCATCAGCACTTCCAGAGTCAGCTGACGCTCATCAGGCGGCTCTTCGTTTCAAACATCGCTCCATCCAAGGCCTCGCCAATGCCTTAAGCGACCCGAAAGCATGCCAGCGAGACACAACCGTGGCGACCACGTTCCTCCTGGTATTTTTAGACCTTCTGGAATCGGGATGCGACCGTTGGAATTACCATCTGGACGGTGCGAAGACCATGATGGCCATGATGAAGCCCGATGATCCAGGATCCACCATCCAGGGGATCCGCCAATTCCTAGCTACGCAGATCCACTTGTATGCACTGTAGGTCTGACAAGGAACATGCACCATATACTGACCATGCCAGGATTGAAACTCTGGGAACTACCTTTGTGCGGCCCAAACTACTGTCCCGGTTTCTCTCGCTGAACGGATCAGGAGCCCGCCTGCGCGACATTGTCGAACAGTCATTCCTTGGTTGTCCCGGGTATCTTCTAAGTGCTATCCAATTTTTCTCGTCGCAAAGGGATATCTTAGCAGAGGAGAATGATATAACCCGACCCTCTCCTGACCAATCCCAGGAAGTTGGCTCTGTCCTGGAATCCGTACGGAATTTTGACAGCTACCTCTGGGCTACAGAATTGCCACAGGAACCGTCAGCCCCGAGGGACATTGACGGTCTCTGCACACTTTCCCGGGCCTACCAACTGGGTGCTTGTATCTACGGGCAGTGCGTGCTCGACGTCATAAACAAGACCACCACATCACAGCACACCACGGTAGCAGAGTTGATCAGCGTGATCGGGGCACTACGCGATGATACCGCACTGTTCAAGTGCATTCTATGGCCGATGTTCATTGCTGGCCTAGTATGTCAAGAACAGGCGCACCGGGATTATCTCATAGCGAGTCTGGAACGATTCTGGAATTACACCAGCTGCCTGAATGTACTCAATGCTGCACAAATATTGCAGGCGTATTGGACGCAAGACACAACCGGGAGGAAGCCTTCACAGTGGATATTTACCGTCGGCCGACTGGGCCGCGACTGGCTTTTGATTTGAACCGCGGCTGTATGAGCAGCATCTCATGCATCATCTATGAGTCCCGCGAATAGCTAGCTGGTTAGCAACGGTCTGATCGGGCCGAACTGACCGACATGCTTAACCAACAGCCGGTAGTGTGCAAGGTAGAACGATGACCCAAAACAAAGCCCACATTAGGCATTGTGTACACCCGGATATATAACGCGGGGTGTGGCGTTTTCGCCTGCGTCTTGGCCTTGTTGCGGCGTGGGTAGGCGCGTGATGCCAAGAGGAAGAGCCGGCAGTTTACAGCCAAAACGATGGGAAGACCTAGCATATTTGGCACGAACAAGATATCTACCCAAGGCTCACGCTGACATGGCCACACAATGAGAAAGCTGATTTTTGTTGGACCTCAAACCTGCGACGAAGATTTCGTCAAAGTTCTGCACACGGTCGAGCTGCCGGAACAGGGATGTTGAACCGGAGAGGGGCCGGTAAAAGTGCATGTCAATTTACATGAAACACACTCCGCAGCCGGCTATTGATCGGCGGGGATAGGCCCACGGTTGATCTGACCGGATCTACCTCCATTATGGCCGGCTAAATTGGAGACAATCCGAGGGAGACTGAAGTTATAAAACGTCGCGAAGCACCCCCTCATCACCTACAATCCAACCTCTCAACCGCATCATATCTTCACTCAAACACTACACGATGTTCAATCTCAAATCCATCCTTTTCGCGGCTTCCGTCGCTTCTGTCGCCTCCGCTGCCCCGAATGGGAAGGCGCTGCTTGAACTTGTCAAGCGCCAGGCGACCGAGCCCGGGACTGGCACGAATAACGGCTACTTCTACTCCTTCTGGACCGATGGTGGTGGTGATGTGACCTATACCAACGGCGAGGGCGGCCAATACAGCGTGGAGTGGAAAGATACCGGAAACTTTGTTGCTGGCAAAGGCTGGAACCCCGGCAGTGCTAAGTAGGATGCCTCATCCAGCATACTATGTGTGTCTCTAACTGTTTGCAGGGTCATCAACTACAGCGGCACCTGGAACCCCAGCGGTAACAGCTACGTGTCCGTGTACGGATGGACAACCGACCCGCTGATCGAGTACTACATCGTCGACAGCTTCAGCACCTACGATCCGTCGACGGGCGCTGAGCAGCTCGGCACTGTGGAGAGCGACGGCGGCACGTACAATATCTATAAGACCACCCGCGTGGACGCACCGTCCATTATAGGCACGGCCACCTTCGACCAGTACTGGTCAGTGCGCACCGAGCACCGCGTGGGTGGCACAATCACCGTGCAGAATCACTTTGATGCATGGTCCAAGTCAGGGCTGACACTGGGCTCGCACGACTACTTGATTCTTGCGACTGAGGGCTATCAGAGCAGTGGGTCTGCCAGTATGACTCTTGAGTAGTGGGCTACAGACGACTGTTGACCTGGGGAAAACGTGTTTTTCCACTGCGATCTACGACTGTTGTTAGTATGAGAGAGGGAGATTGAGAGTTGTATATACTTCTAACATTCAAATTGAATACTAAATAGGAGGATGAAATTGGATTTCCAATTACTCTTTCAATATGTACTCATGCAGATTTGTATCATTTCTCCCTGGAATATTGACGACCCCCAGCTAGATTATCTCAAACATAAACAGCCATCACATGAACTAAGTAATCCTCGCAAGATCAAACATCTAGCAGCCAAGCTTGCCACACTTCCTGCAGCTGTCACGCAGGCCGTAGTCACAGCTTTTGCCGCTGTTGCCATTGCACTCGAAAACGTGACCGTTGGTGCAAGCCTTGTTGATGGACTCGTCACCGCAGAACTGGCCCTGGCGGCCGATGCAAGCACAGTTGCTAGGCTTGCATCCTCTCTTGTCCTACGGCGCAGGATGTTAGCGTATGTAATTGAACATCGGTAAATTCAGCGGGAGCAGGAGAGAAAGGAAAACAAACCATGAGGGAGCCTTGGGCAAGAGCCATGGGGGCGAGGGCGCAGAGGGCGAGGACGGCGGTGAACTGCTTCATGTCAGTATAATGCTCCCGACAGCGGTGAATCGCGCCTCGCACCTTCATTGTAAATGGTTGGTAAGAACTGATTTAGAGTCCCGAGAGGTGTTGATAAGAATCGGATGTGGGTCTGGAGAGGATGTCCTGAAGTCGATGGAGATAGAGCTGTTCAGCAGATAGGGCATGTCCACCTTTATATAGCCAGAGACCATTTCGCCAAGGATGGACACGCCGCATCACAATATTCCCATTCATCCCATGCCTCCAAAAGAATAACCTCAAAGCAACTAGGCTCTCTTTGACGCAAAGTCGATACGAGCCTCTGGGCCCACGTCGGCGATAATACGAGATGATCGCCTTCTGGATATCCCAATTGGGTATCTGGAGACGCTGTTTCTCTGGGCCAGTTACTAGCAGAAGAACGCAGAATGTGCTTCCGCACGAATGAGAACCCCTGAGATCGGCACCGGGGTCAAAGAGACCAACAGGGGTTACGAGAAATAAGATGCGCTGGGAGATGATAGTGTGAGCTGTGTTCTTAGCTACTCGCGGTTTGTATCCCGATCTGGCTAAGAGAAACGGTGAGAGCTTTGGGTACAAGGCTGGAGGATGCAGGAGACAAGTGGAGGAGGCCCTGAGAACCAATGAATATACCACACATAGAATTTAAGTTACCGACCAGAGAAAGTTGGCGGGGGTGGGGGTGACGGGGTCTTGAATGCAATGTTTGCCTGACTAGGATGGTCAACATCGGACGCGACAAGGAGCAAACCGGCAATAAATTCTTGGCTATATGTTCAGCACGACTCGGAATTAATCGGTAATTTCAATGTCCGTGAAGATATGCAAACGCTCTGCTCTTCCCCGAGAGGTTCTCCAGACAGACGGTCAAAGCAGACGGTCAGATCTTTCATATGCCTCGTATCAAGAAATGTGGAAACGCCCAACGGCGCCACATATACCACCAAAGTATAAATAAATTGGTGATGCTCAGCCTCAATGCTTCGCAGGACGTGGATTCACTTGCGATGAGCTCCAATAACATATCACCACCTGCATATCCCCTTTGTCATGTAAGGATCGGGCTCCTGTGAGGGCTTATAGCTATCCCAGCTGAACTATGTCCATCCCCTGTACTCCGCACAGCGATTTTCGTACTGGATAGGAGAAAAAAAATGAAATTTTTTGAAGCTGGGCTCAAGCCCCTGATTGCGAGTCTTTTCGCTGTCAAACAGTGTCTGGGAGATATAGAAATTAGTGCTCATGAATGTGCGGTGTGCTTTTATTATTGATAGACATGCTACACAATTAGTAAATGCCCTAGTTAATCCTGTAGCCCTCCTAGCATTTTCTCTGTATTTGTAGTAATTAGTATATTTATGTTTGACAGTTAAGTACTCCTTGGTCAGCCACATATGTCATCAGTGTCTAACCTGGTACACATGATATTGGTGTACCTGCCTGTTTTCAATACTGATTAGACTTTGAAGTTTGAAAGAAACAGCGAACAAGGATCGTCTCATGATTCACGAGGCGCCACGCAGGGAAAATGGCAAGAAGGATGATGGAGGACCCAAGCACAAGCTCTGTCCTGTTCTACTGACAACTCTACATCTACTATCTCACTCGTATAAGCCGCAAAGAACCCAATCAGCCGGGCATTTGGGTCCTCGGATGAGGGATATTTGAACCATGCCCAGCCTGCCGAGAGTGACCAGTCGTCACCCGTGCACCAAGGCAACAGTGAATGAGACACATGCAGTGAACATGACTGAGCAGTTTGACATGGGTCTCGATCCACTTGACAGGGGAATTTTGATACCAACTTGCAAATTATAGGTAATTTGAAGACAGCCTGCGAAGGGGATCTCTGTGTCAGAGACATTAGGGAATGCTGAGAGATATGCAGCCTGTGAAAGGGGCTGATTTTAGTAGGGAATCGGTGGGAATTTCTCGTATGGGGTGTTGCTATGCAAGCAACGTGAAAGTTTTACTACTATGGACGCGATTGCTCTTTTGCAAATGGCGTCGGGTCTGTTCCTGTCGTCAAAGGGTCAGCAAATGCTGCAGCTGGTGGGGTTCAGGATATGACAAGTCCCTTCTTGGTGTCTTGTTTGCATGCCCCAGAGTTCCTTGTAAGAACGCGATCGTTCGCCTTATTGCTGTCAACCTGCTCATATCGTCTTCCACCCCGGGCGCCGTTTTTACCATGATGCTCATGTCGGTTCTCCTCTATGAACAACAGCCGATTCCCCGATAACATCAAATTAAGCAGGGAAGTGCACGTGGACGTGCCAACCCTAGGCTCATTGGTTTCGACATCTGCCATCACCGCGATGGCAACCTCGTTCTCAGAAATGACAAATGTATACAGGTATACCTCGCACTCTTCACTGAGAGCCACTGAATATTGGGTAGAAATGACATGAAACGGCATTGCGATAACGACCGTCAACCCCAGATTATGCGAAAAACGTGGGGAAGCGAACTCCGCATCTCGGGAGAAGATAGACCGAGCTCGTCTCCCATCTATGCCCCATGGGGTATGATCGACTACTTGGCCGTCTCAACACCCCTGCAACATCGCCAGATTAACAGCTGGGTTGCGCAGTCGGGGGAACTTTTCACGAGGGAGTTCAGCGCGAAATATAACCTGAGGATCAGCTCCTTAATCTGTTGAACAATGTTGTGACGACCCCGACCGTTGTCTCAACCATTTCTAGCATCAACCAGACAAGATGCATCTCTGGAAACATGAATTCCGCGGCAAGGCGTTGATCGCTGCCATTACGATGGCATCCTGCCAGGCGTTCTTGTTGCTAGGATTCGATCAGGGTACGTTCTTGCCCCATCCCATCCCTCGAACATACGACGAAATACTGAGAAGTGCAGGCGTTATGGCAGGAATCGTTGGCGCGGAAAATCGATTCGGACAAGACTTCAACAATCCTGACCCTGAAATGCAGGGGAATATCACGGCACTGTACGATATCGGATGCGTGGTGGGGTCAATCGTGTGTTACTTTATCGGGGAGCGATACGGGCGACGGTCGATGCTCATGGCCGGAGGATCAATCATGGTTGTCGGGACTATCATTCTCGCATCATCCGACACGGTGGCGCAGCTTATTACAGGGCGAATCGTGACGGGGATTGGCAATGGGATGAACTCCTCCACGGCCCCGGTTTACCAGAGCGAGTGCTCGCCGGCGTCGTGTAGAGGCGCGTTGTTGACGACCCAGGGGACGGTGACCATCCTCGGTGTGGTCATCGCGTACTGGTTCGTATACTTTTCCAACATTGTATATACTCGACGAGACTGACGAGGTGTGCGTGATAGGATGGACTACGGCACCAGCTTCAGCTCTTCGTCGTTTCAGTGGCGCTTTCCCCTCGCCTTCCAGGCGGTCTTTGCCATCCTCTTGATCCTCCAAATCATTGGCCTCCCCGAGACGCCCCGCTGGCTCGTCCAACACGACCGGCATGAGGACGCCCGAGCCGTCGTCGCCGCAATCGAGAACCGCGCCGTGAGCGACCCCGAAGTCAGCAAGACCATCTTCGATATCCAAACAGCGATCGAAGAGGAGGAACGAGATGGACCGTTCCGCTTCATGGAGCTATTCACCTGGGGCAAGACGCAGAACCTACGCCGCCTACTGATAACCATATCCATCGAGCTAGGACAGCAATTCACAGGGTCTAACATGATTAACTACTACGGACCAGTGATGTTCCAAACCACGATGGGGATGAGTCGCGACCTATCAATGATTCTGGGCGGTTGCATTCAGTGCACATATCTCGTGGGGTCGGCCATTCCAGTGTTCTTGATGGACCGGTTCGGACGACGTACTCTGCTGATGCTGTGTTCCGCGGGACTATGTTTTTGTTTCGTGATGGTCAGTATCTTGCTCTCTCTGGATCGGAGAGACTGCGCCTACGGGGCGACGGCGTTCATCTTCGTGTTCCAGCTGTTCTACGGGGTCGGGTGGCTGCCAGTGCCGTGGTTCTATCCGGCAGAGCTGAACACGACGCGGGTACGCACGCGGATGCAAGCCATGGCTTCGGGGTGGAACTGGATGGCGGTGTTCGCCGTTGTTAAGATCACGCCGATTGCGTTCGATAATATTGGGTGGAAGACGTTTGTGATATTTGCGGTGTTGAATGCTGTGTTCATTCCTATGGTCTACTTCTTCTACCCTGAGACGAAGGGTCTTGAGCTCGAGGACATCCCGATGTTGTTTAACAAGGGAGGATTTACAGGCGGGGTGTTTACCTCCCAGGGAGGGAGGACCGTCATGCCAGGACAGCACGCGCAGGAGAGAGATGTTGAGGCGAAGGTGGGTGGGATGGTGCAGCATGTCGAGGAAGTCAAGTAGGTCACGAGATAATGACTAGCAAGAGAATGCGATTGAAGAATAAATACCAGATCCCGATGATACACAAGTCCATATTGAATGCCCAATGTCAACGACCCAATTTGATCAAGAATGCCGGTCAAAGTACTCCAGTCTCGAAGGCAAAGACAGATCTACATCTCGTCCAATTTGGGCTCCATCTCCTCCGGTGCCAGCCCATCCAATCCCTGTTCAGACACGGTCTGAAAGCTGACTTCGCCACGGTCGGCCTTGACCTGTTTACGTTAGTACAATGAATTGTAGATTGCAATGAAGGGTGTTATGTACCGAAGCCTCGCTAAACGTGGCGTGGATCTCGTCCCACTGACTCGTTCCAACGTTGTTCTTATACATCGTCGGGGATTCAAAATCGTCCGGGAAAGTGGGAGCCAAGTAAACTAGACGTCATCAGTGTGTTGGAAGCGAGCGTAACAGCGTAGCAATGTGCATACAGTCGTCCCCCTTGATGGAATGCACCTCGGGGTGGAGTCCCCTTGCGACGACTCGGGACGACAAGACCGCAGGAACGCGGTTGATCGGGGCGCGGGTAACAGGAGTGCGAAGTAGTCTCAACATGGCTGTTTGTATATACTGACTTGAAGACAATCATTTGAATCGAGGGGGCATGCTCGAAGTGTTCAATATAAAAGGCGTGTCCCAAGTGGAATGATCATGATGATGTCACGCCATCCGCGTCAAACCCTAATCGGACAGACTGACAGCCCGGATGCCATGCACAGCCAATCGCATCGAATTCCCTTTAATAATGGCATTGATTATGATTGGAGGGGAATGAATCGATGGCCTGATCTACAGAGTTAAGCTCGATATCCATGGAACTGCGACCACTGTGCTTTAACAAAGCTATCCTACATGGAGTAAACTGGCTAGACGGTCGCTATTATTCATCTACCATAATCCCATACAATTGGCATAATAAGTCACCGTTCCCGGCCAATCCGAAAATATTCCTTTGACACCGGCCTTGTTCACCAGGGCGTCGAGTATACGGTAGATGTCGCCGTCCTTATGGAGGACACCGGCGATCGACTGGATGTAATAGTCTCCCGCGGCTGCAGCCAGCTTGATCGGACCAGATCGTTCCAACGACCAGGCGATCAGATTCAAGCCGGCGTCTTTGGCAGCACGTGCATACTCCGACGAAACGATTTCGCCGTCCGCGGACGTATTTAGCAGGGCAAAAATTGGTGGAGCCATGATGCGCACGCCCCGCTGCTGCAGACGGGGCAAACTGGCGACAGCCTCGGCATAGCCGCTGGGAGTGTTAACACGGCTATCGAGGTAGACAGCCTGCTTTCCAAAGGCGGGCTCGTGTTGGATCCAGTAGAGGATGGCAGCCTCCGAAAAAGATTGGGGCCAGACCCGAGATGGACTGATATTCAGATTCTTGTAATCGTCGATCACCTGCTGTGCATGGGCCTCTTGCACATGTTTTCTATTAAAACGCGGGACTGCTTCTCGGGCTTTGAGTTCTGGCGAGAACTGTAGCCCTAGACTGTCGATGAGCTTGATATACTCGGTGTGCTCGACAAGGGTCCCGCACTGGTTGTACAGTTCAGTGCGCCATAGCTGTCCGCCGTGTTGATAGTCTTCCGGAGTGACTGCAGAAGCATTGCTGGAGTCCATCTTGGCGCAGAGGGACTTGAACTCAGCTAATGTGATATCAGATGTGCAACATTTTGCCGCTGCTGACTTTTTATGGGTGGCCGGGGAGAAGGGCTTCGTGCACTTGGCGGCTAGGCTGGGGATGGTGAGGATGTTGGTCGTCGTGTGGAGGTCGCATTGCGAGTGCCTACAGACCAGGCGATTGTCTTGAGTGAACGTGACGTCGCACTCGATGATCCCAGCCCCTTGGCGTGCAGCTGCCAGCATGCCTTCTCGACTATGTTCCGGGAACTGGAGGGGTGCACCGCGATGCGAGATGGAAAAGGTAGAGGCGTAGTGGATGGGCCTCTCGCTGCACGAGGATAGCTGATTCTTCAGAGGACTATCATCCATGTCATCTACCAAGTAGAATGGCCTTGGACCAACTTGGATGTTCCTGAATGCCGGTACATAGTCTGGGAAGTAAGAGGAAGTTGCCAGGGCAGTGCCTACAAGGGAAAGAAGAGATAGCCAATGCATCGCCAGATATCTGGACAAGATACCGAGAAGAGTCGTCTAGTCAAGGGCACTTGGAAGGAGTATTGCCGTCTAACATTTGACTAAGATCATTCTAAACCAAGGTGACAATTCAAATGGAAGGTGCGATCCCAGATGGGTCTAAGTGATAGGTCTACTCAGTGAAGCACAGGTCATTCATTGCCTCCTCCCTCCACAGACTTGTATTTTCCCCTTTAGGCATGGGTAGTGAGAGGTATGTGAGTAATTTCCTGGTTGGGCAATGGAGGACGCTGAGACGGTATTCAGGGTAGACAAGGGCAGGAAATAATTGGCGAAAGAATTCCTGTTTCCACCTCAAATACCAGGAGCACAATGCATACTTAGTGTAGATCACCATATCCCATTATTTTCATCTCTATTGTCTTCGGTACTTCGATATGGTTATCTATCCTTGTTAGCCCTGCTCCGTTGCCTGTGGGTGTCACATACATGATCAAGACACACATCCCTTCGCTACAGGCAGAACCCCCACAGCACGAATGTTCATTGTCACAATGCTCTCCGCTGGGTGTACAGTCGCCATGGTCGGTGGACAAGCCGTATACAGCGCCCAATATAACGGAGAGGAGGTACAGCAGTCGCATCGTTGTTGGTAGGAGACGAGAGTTGACTGGATTTGAGATGAGATATCCGGATCTCACGGGCGGTCGGAAGAGCAAAGATATTCAAGGTGCGCGATGTTCATTTCATCCCTAGTGTGAGCGGGCACAGCGAGAACGGTCGCGTCCTATTCCCGAGCTGCAAGGGGTGCTGAAAGAGAATTGCTGATTCCCCTCCACCTCTAGGGTATTTGGCTGATGAGTGGCGGTCAATGGAGGTTGCCGTAACGCACTCCACAGCCTGCCAGTAATCAATCGCGTGGGGTGAACTAATACGTGAAAATATATGCCGATTACCGCTCAGGATATGAGTAGATCAACCGGGAGACGAATTCAATTTTCGACGGGTCGCATGAACATTGTACAGCCAGTCCCAGCCGCCTGGTATTCAGGCAGATGCCGTCATTGCAGAATCCACCACCATGCGGTCTTACTCGCGGCTTGTGGCAATATATCCAACGCGTATAAACACACAGTCTACTATCCCCCACTTCCCGACGTGTTGCATTTGGATATAGTGTGGATATGGGCGGGAAGCTCACTGAGATAGTTGATAAAACTCATTCAACAGGCCGTAGGAGGATATGCGGGCATCCACCGTTACATATACCGGTCCCTCATCTTCTAATTACGTAGGATGAACGAGTTATGGTGGGAACCCGAAGCAAAGAGGCCAAAGCCAAAGTGGTCCACGGTTATTGAAGTCATCTGGATATCTTTATCGCGGTTTGATAGAAATGATGCTTCCAGTGGCTCCACGATCGGTGATGGGTAGCCTTACTGCTGATTTTAGAAACAAACCTTATCGACCGATCCATATCCACTCATCTCGCCAATTACAGCCACGACACAGGACGTCTGGAACGAAAGTCTGGAACCCAGCGAATGATCGCCAGATGCTAGTCGTATCCGACTGGGTCCGCCCAACGCACTTCCTTACCAAGTATTCGTTGCCCATGTTCCATGCGAACACAACAGACACAGCGCATGCTATTTCCCAGTGTCATGGTCGTACTCGGCCCCAGGATCAGTTATACCAAGGTAGAATGGGGACAGCATCCAACGTCTATCGGCTAGACCCACCTCGCCACCAGAATCTCACCAGCAGATGACAGCCAGATCGTAGGAAACAGACGGAAACGGTAAATGGAAGCCGAACAATCGCAACGATGATGTCTATCCTCGTATTCGATCATCGGGCGTCCAGCGCACTGTCTTGGCGCATCGCCTCCGGGTATAAAGTACCTCATGGGTCAGCATCAAGGACTTGAGTCTTCACAAAGTTATAGTATCAATCACCATCACACAGTTCACACTACCAGACATCAATATGTATTTCATCAAGCCCCTCGCCGGTCTCGCCCTAGCTACCATGGGTACGTTATAGGTCTTCATCCAACTTGTATGTATCTAACAACAGGAACAGCGCAAGCCAAATGCGGCGACGCCGACGCCTGCGTCGGAACCGAATTCTGCACCACGGCCACCTTCACGAGCCCATCCTCGACCACCATCACCACCTGCGTTCCCACTGCGACCTGTCTGGGCGTGTATGGTATGCTTGACTGACGCACAGCCTGACCTTGTCTAATATTCATACTAACACTTTGATCCAGCTGATTGTGTGTCCGGCGGCGGCGGCCAAGGCTGCTGCTCGACCTACTGCGCTGCCACCAAGTGTCGGCCCACCGACCCCAAGTGGCCTGGTTGTCGCGAGGATAACGGCCCCTGTCTGGCTGACGAGAATTGCTGCTATGATAACAAATGTATCGAGGGACTTTGCACGCGTGTTTAGACTCCTTGGTGTCGGACTGAACAGGGTCGGCCGGCAAGAGAGTACTAGGGTACTTGTTTTGGGATAATTCTTACTATGAATAGTTTAATAATGATATATGTATATTCCTCATAGTTAACAGTATTGTTCTGCCCGATTAAGATGGGAAAATTGCACGAGTCGTTATGAATTTCTTTGGATGGTCCGTTAGAAGGAACTCGCAAGGCTTGTCTACGCCCCGCATATCCGCCCAAGGATGTAAGCCGACATAATGTAGTCATGCCTTCAGTATATTGGGATATATACTGAAAACAATATTGAGACGACTACAATCTACGCTATGGTGTGGCGGTTTACAGCCTACCTGGCATGGCCACCAAACGTTACTTATATATTGAAAAAAGAACACCAGTTTCATTCCAGCTATGTGCAACATTTTCCAAACATGATAAGCCATAAAAACATCCCATCAACCTCGAAGAGTCGCAGACTAGCAGTCGAGATAGACAGCTGCAGCACATCGTCAGTACTATCCACCAACCAATCAAAGGAGAAGCGAACATACCATTGGCGAACAGCGCGTAGGAGTCAGCGTTGTTCAGCGCATCCTCCGTGCTCAGCGCAGTCGCGGCGTCGTAGCCGTAACCCAGATCATCGGTACCAGGGCTGAAAGTACCCGGGGCATGGGTGAACTCGTGCAGCGAGGTAGTCGCCTGGTCCTGGTCGTGGCAGCCAGAGGCCAGAGCCGGCAGCTCCGAGTAGTAGATGTCGCAGTTGGCGATGATGTTCTGGGCCGGCAGGGTCCAGGCCAGGACGTTGGGCTCACAGTAGCCGAGGGTATCCTCGCAGTAGTACTGGGTGTTGCCACTGGTGGTGGAGCCGGACTCCTTGGCCACAGCCTGCAGGCGCTCAGCGACGGTGCTGCGGGTCTCGGCGTCAGTGGTACTGAAGTACTCCTCGAAGCGGGCGTCGTCGCCGGACTCAGCAGCGGCGGCGGCCTTGGTGGCCAGGGAGACGGAGTTCTTGAGGGCCGTCTCGAGGGCGGACTGCTTTTCACCGGAGCACTCGGTCATCTCAGTACGCTTGACGATGTCCTTGGTGGCGTGGGCAACCTTCGCAGCCTCAGCACCGTCGACGGTGATGGTCAGCTCGTTGGACGAGTAGGGGATGGAGCCGACAATGGCGCTGTTCTTCGCGGTGGGGACGCGGCCGGACGTGCGGACGGTGATGGAGCCACCCTTAGTGAGGTCGCTGGTGCTGGCGATGTCGAATTCATCCTCGATGACGGCACCGGGTGCCAGGGAGGTGAGGGCATCCTTGGTCAGGCCCTTGGACCGGAAGCGCTTCTTGACTCCCTCGAAGGCAACCTCGGAGGCTAGGTGGGTCAGTCAAGGACGATGAATGGGCCGGCGTTCTACTTACACTCGCGGAACAGGGACACCTTCTTGACGGGGGCAGAGTCCTTGAAGAAGTTCAGGTGGACGAAGGTGACGTCCTCACTGCCGACGTTCTTCACGACCGCCTTGACGCGGGTGTTGCCCACCTGGGTGAGGGTGACATCCAGAGAGGGAGAGTCAGCGCTCACCGGGATGGCGAGGGCGCTGGGGAGGAGGGCCAGGAGGGCAGCAGCTGAGGGAGTCCGCATGGTGAATGATTTGGAAGATGTTTATGAAACTGGATGTTCTTACAGTGGAGACAATGGAGACGTCTGTTCGAACGGTGGTCATGTTGACCCTTTTATATTCGTCCGACATGGCTAGAATCTGTCATGTCTTGGAGTCCACAGCAGCTGTCAATACCGTCGGTCCGCTATACTTGAGACCCTAACTGCCGAAATCACCTCAACTGACCATTAACCGCAAAGTCTTCTTTCCTGAATCGGAGCATATCCGTGTCGTAGTCGTCTTGGCCCGGCGGGAAGCCGCTAAATAAGAAATTAAGTGGCTGAACCAGCCGTTCCTAACTCGTCCCTGGGGCTTATTCACGGCGATTAGAGATATATTAACATGGGGGTGGCTTGCACGGCGTGCATGCTTTCCAGAGATAAGAGTTTAGGACAACGCCTCGTCCGCCGGCCCCCGCTGTGGCCAGCTCAAGCTTCTGACGGCAAAATGTCTCAGACGGGGGGCTTGTCCTCAGACGGGAGGCTTGATTGTAATATTTGCATTCTGCAGCGAAGAGTTAGAATGTCTGTAACTAACATCTTGTCGACCGTAACCACGGATCAGCCTCCTAGGGCGATGGAGACCACGTTAGATCTCGGTGGGAATGCTGATCGGAAGATCCAGGAACAATGGACGATGCTTAGCACGCATTCTTCAACGGCCAGACTCACAATTAGTCTTGCCCCTAGGAATGCAACCCTCCACTCGGTGGCTTGGCTTCCCCCGCACCGCTAGCGCTGATGACACTCTCGTCCCTGTCTATCAGCTGGACATTATCTGGCAGTGCGCGATATCAATTGGTGCAATCGACGGCAGGCATGGCAACCGAGGTTTCATCGTGCACAAGACAGATTAGCGCCGGAGCTGTAATATAAACAATTGATCAAGCTGCACCCCGACGGAGATGCCTCCCAACTCAACCTAGCACTTTCTTTTTCTCTATCGGGATATTTTAGCACTATCATCAACATGGCCAACATCTCCAACCTTCAGGTGACATTGACTCCCCCGAGTCTGCCTACCCCGCTGGAATCCCCAGCAACCATCCCCATCCACGTCGCCGTCCATAATAATGCGGACTATCCGGTGACCGTCCTGACCTGGGGCACCCCGCTGGACCCTCGTGCTGATATTCTCGGCGTTTTCTCCGTGCGCGATCACACCAACGACGACTCTGCCGTGCCGCTGACAACCATCAAAATCAACCGACGGTTGCCCGCCGATCACAACGACTTGGTGGAAATCCCCGCTAACGCCTCCATCGACCGGGTTATCACGCTATCGCATGTGCCCCTGGTGGATGGGCACGAGTATGCCATCCAGGCGGAGGGGGTGTGGCATGCTGTGTGGCAGGGCGGTGCCAGCGATGTGAGCGGCGCCCATCTAGAGCATTTGGAAGGGTCGTCCCGAGGGGGGTATGTTTCCAATAAGGTGGATGTCAAAGTCGAGTAGTTTACTTGCTTGTCTTATCTGAAAGCCCGTATCTATTTGAATGCCCATTTTAGTTTGCTTTTCTTGTCCTGTACACGACCGGCAGGGCACAACACCCCGACTCGCAACACCCACGGGTGCGAACTCAGAGTCTTCGGTTTATTTTTTATGTCACAGTAAGACAAGTGTAGGACAGCCATTAGTAGAAAGTTGTGATTTCAGATATCTGTATTAATATAGACACCTCCGGCAACCTTGCTGACCACCACGACCGTAAGCACCGAGAATGTCAGAAAGCAAGTCAGTGGACATTGCTCGAGACGCCCAACGGGTGTTTGACGTGCTGCGAAACGGTGGTCTGGCCATCATCCCCGCCAACGTTGGATACGGCCTGGTAGCATGTGACGCGGAAGCCCTGGACCGACTCTTCACCGTCAAGCGACGCAAACCACACAAGAAACACGCCATGATCGGAAGCTTTGCTCTACAAGAAGCCATCCACGTTCTCCCACCAGAGCGACAGTCTATGGTGCGGCTACTGACAGTCGACCTCGATCTCCCGCTCGGCGTCGTCGCCCCGTTCCGTCCAGACCACCCTCTGGTCCGCAAACTCGGGAACGCGACACTGTCGAAGAGCACCGTGGACGAAACTCTGTCGATGCTAGTCAACGGAGGCGGCTTGCAGGAAGAGCTCTCGCGGCTGACCACCGCAGCCGGACTGCCTCTGATGGGCTCTTCGGCCAACATAAGTGGCACAGGGACCAAGGTGGTAGTAGAGGAGATCGAGCCCGAAGTGCGAGCGGCAGCTAACATCATCATCGACTACGGACG
The DNA here is from genome assembly GCF_002847485.1 of Aspergillus campestris IBT 28561. NCBI lineage: Eukaryota > Fungi > Ascomycota > Eurotiomycetes > Eurotiales > Aspergillaceae > Aspergillus > Aspergillus campestris. The sequence goes on along the minus strand of NW_020194336.1, from coordinate 4,868,300 downwards.
ACAACGCTACAGCTACCCGCGGGCATCATCGACGATGATCGACTTTGGAAGCATGCGGGTGGTGCGTTTTGGCGCGTGCTACGACGTGATCCGTGATGTTTTTCAACGATTTTATAGGATTCAGATGTCTGCGGACCCGGGTCCCGCTATTCTTCCATCGGGCCATTTGCTGCCTGAAGCTAGACTGTATTAGTGGGGAGTCAGTCTACAAGTCTCTATTAATGAGTATCGCTATTCTCAGAAAGGACAGACGGGCTGCTTGGCGTCGGGTGGGATTGGCCCAGGGCTCGTATTCCAAAGCACCATCCGTATTGATCCAGACAAGGCGAACAGGCAACACAATGTGATTGTTGAAGAAAATGATAAAAAGGAAATGGGTGGTGTCGATATATAGTCTTCTCTGGCCCATCCTTACAGGGACAAATTGCACAACCACCACACCGACCCAACATGCTCCCCATGCTCCCCATCACTCTGCTCACCCTCGGGGCGACCGCTGCGCTAGCTAGCGCATCCAACCCAGCACGCATCGAAATCGATCTTGTCTTCCCCAAGGGCAAGACCACATACAACAACATGACCGTGCCCCCGGTTGTGTTCGCACTGCAGAACGCCCCGACCGCCAAGGTCTTCGACTACCAGATCAACTGGGAAATCAACGGGGATCGACCGGCATTCTTCGCGGCGGGAAGTTTCGCCTCCGACAGTTGGCAGAAGCAATTTAACTACACCGCGGGCAACGTGGGAATTCTCGCCGACTCCACCTACTGGGGGGGGAACATCAAAGCCGGAGAGTACACTCTATCGTGGGAGTATTCAACGACGACGTGCACGGATAAGGGGGACACCATGCTGATCGAAACGGGGAACGTGCGGACGGGGCGCGTAAAGTTCACAATTGTCGATGATGGCAGCGGCGCCGATGATCTGTTCTCAGGCTGTCCGCAGTATCTCGGGGCTATCACGGCCAAAGACCCCAGTGATTCGTGTCCGGAGCTGGTTTCGGGGGAGGACGGGAAGCCGGACCCGTGCCAGGCGAAGATGAACAAGAAGCAGATTGCGTGCCTGGAGAGTTATTTCAAGGGCAAGACGGATATGGATGCTTGTACCGCGGCGTTTGATGACATCAAGCCGGGGGACAAGGTGGAGTGGGAGTATGCGAAGGAGGCGCGCAAGGCGGGTCGCCATGCTGGGGATGATAGGCCGGTTAAGCCGAGCTCCGGTTGGAGTGGCAGTAGTAGCTCGTCTGGAAGTTCGACGAGCGAGTCTGAGAGTGAGGACACGAGCGATGATACGAGCGAAGGGGATGATTCGGAAACTGGAAAGACACAAAAGTCGATCGGTGCGGTGGTGAGACCGGGGCTGTGGGTGTTGTCGGCGATCGTGATAGCGGGGACTGTACTCTATTAAGGCATTCCAGGTGACGAACTTGTATATACGAGGACCGTGTATGTCGATAGTGATGACCCTTCAATTTAACTATCCTCCAACAACGATGTAACCCCAGTCGGATCCTATCTATACGAGACACTGGTGCGATTGGTCGAAATCCACAACGCGACGGCCTCGACCGACCAGACGATGTCGATCATGCAACATCGCTTAACGGCCTCGTATCAACAAATATAAAGCAGGCTCCTCCACCCCGTACGTGACAATCGCGACTCAAAAGACATTTTACAGCATAATAAACCCACGATGAAGCTCCTCCAACCCCTCACTCTCTTGGCGTTTTCTCTTCAGGGCACCCCCGCCCTATCCGCGCCGCCATCCGACCTCGCGACCCAGGCCGGCGCCCACGTCATATTTTCCTACCCCGGCACAACGCCGCCTCAAGAGCTCCTCGACCTCATAGCAGCCGGTAAAGTCGGCGGGCTGATCCTGTTCGGCGAAAACGTGGACGACGATCTCCCCGCGCACATTCAGCACTTCCAAGAAGTCTATGCGGCGAGCCCCGCCTACGCCGGCACACCCCTCATCATCTCGACAGATCAAGAGGGTGGCGAAGTGCGCCGTCTCCCGGGCGGACCTGAAGCCCCCGCCAAGGCGATCGGAGACGCGAAGGACCCAGTCGGCGCGGCCACCCAGGCAGGGAAAGATGCTGCCACCGCGCTGAAGAAGTACCAGATGAACGCGAATTTGGCGCCCGTTCTGGACATCTACCGGACGGCGGGCGACTTTGCGGACGAGTTCGGTCGGTCGTTCGGTAACACGTCGGAGCGGGTGGACAAGTGCGCGTCGGCCTTCATCAAGGCGCAGCAGGCCGAGGGCGTGCTCGCGGCGGCGAAGCACTTCCCGGGCTTGGGAGCGGCGCCGACGGACTCGAACACGGACGAAAAACCGGTGACGCTGGACCTGACGATCGACGAGCTAAGGGGTAAGGACGAGGCGCCATACCAGGGGGCGATGGCAGCGGATGTGGCCATGGTGATGGCCTCGTGGGGGGTATACCCCGCGGTCGACCCGAAAATGCCGGCGGGGCTGAGTGAGTCGTGGATCCAGGGGGAGCTGCGCCAGCGGTTGGGATACACCGGGGTGACGGTGACGGATGCGATTGAAGCGGGGGCGTTGACGGCGTTTGGGGACGACTCGGCCCGCGCGATCCTCGCGGCGCAGGCGGGTATGGACTTGCTGTTGGCGGCGGCGAGGAATGTCACGCAGGGAGCAGTCATTGTGGACGCGCTGGTGGCGGCCGTGGAAGATGGGTCGGTGTCCAAGGAGCAGTTTGATGCGGGCACGGAGCGCATCTTGAAGCTGCGGGAGAGATTGTAGATTGAGTTTGATCTTAATGTCGTTGAATAAACTTGATATAATATTTTCACTATTGAATTCAAAAATTCTAGACCCATAGTCATAGAAAGAATTATAGCACGACTTTATATCAGAATTATAAGTACTGTTACCTGAGAGGAAGATAAGAATATCATTGAAGAGAGGATCTTCAATCATGTTTATGATCACAGGCCAGTATATAGCTTCCACCGTTCGAAATAGACGCGAATACTAATAGTATATAGCCCGTATAACCAACCGCATTCCTCACGTAGGGTCGTCACCCAGAGATGGGTGAGGGGCCGGTGTCATAGGAGGAGCAGTGGGTAAAACCTACAGAAAAGGACATTCTTACCATGGGTTTATGCTGGGTGGCTTGTTCCTGTCATTTGTTCTTTGTGCTATTTTTGAAATATGCTATTGGCCGGAATCTCATCAGAAAAACCCGAGCGTAGGGAGAACAAAATTTTTGATACATCTCGTCGCAAACCTATGATATAGTATCTACCACCCTAACCCACCACGACAGATCTGATCATGATCGCATCTATTCGCACAAGAGACTTCCGACCGGCACAGGGGTTATACTCGTATGTTCGCCGGGATTCAGTAAGACTGTCTGTCCTGTGCACATGACGCCACTGTGACTGTTAGCACGGTGGCATAGTGTTAGTGGTTCAGTCCAGAGACTTACGTGAACGCCCGACAGGGCTGTTTCAAGTCCAACGTGTACACCTCCCTGTTCCTGTTAGCAGTGCTATAGATTATAGTGAGAGAAAGTATGGCAAGTACTCTTCGTCCACGTCTGTGCACTCCCCCACGGGGACATGTAGTGGCCGGCTCGCCTCACTTGTTCCGATTCCCACCTGTTTTGATCAGCGGTTGTCCTGGTTATCTGCATACTGGAGTCGTACCGTGATGGTTTTGGCCAGCGCGGTGGAGGTCGCCAGCAAGAGGATCAATGTAGCGTACATGGCTTCAAGTTCTTTCGGGACAGTGCAGTTCTCGAAACGTGGTCACTTCCTGCGGGCGCACATCTAGCATTTAAAGCTGCGTCGGGGCGTAGGGTTGCTGGTATCACATCCCTTGCATCGCTGAAGGGGCGACATTCCTTGCTGCCGGTACCCCAATTGTCTCCCTTGGAGGGAGATTGAGCCAGTGGACACGCGACTTTTGCCCTGATGCTGTCGTGGTCTTTCCATTCGACAACAACATGTACACCATGTAGTTTTCATATGGTGCCACGACACTATAACTAGCTTATGTAGCAGGATTATGAAGCAGCATGCATGTTCGTGTCCAGGAGGGCGTCGGGTGAGTGAGCTAGGCACCACAGATGAGAACTGCGTCAGCATAAGGGTCTCATTTCCTCGACCAGGGAACGGGAGTCAATCCTGTGATTGAATGGGACATTCACTTCGCCTGTATGGTTACTCTGATGGTGATGATAAAAAAAACACAGTAGGCCAGAGGCTGTATGCCTGAACGGCCTGAATTACTAGACGAGCATTGCAACATTCCTCAGCGGATGTCTTACTTTTATGTTCTCTTTTTCTCTTCTAAGTAAATCGAGGCCTAGCGTCGCATTGTCTCAGTGACACTCTCGGCCATTTAATATGTGTTGGTGTCGTCAAACCGTTATGATGTCAAAGCGTCAGCATATAGGTTCGTCTAAATATACAGCGGTCTTGATCCAACCGTCGACAGCAACAAAGCGCCATTTCTCCCCCAAGACCAATCAAGTAGCATACAAAATGCAAATCAGGCCCAACAAACCTAAAATAGACAATACAAGCATTCCCCATCTAGCGAGAACCATCAAACACCACCTATCCGAAAAGCGCCTTACCCCCACTCTCTATAAGGCCCACATGCCCTCCAACCTTAGGACCCTAGTCCACCATCTGAGCCACACCGAATTCAGGACTCCCTTCCCATCGTATTGGGAATCCTACTGTTCCTGCATAGCCCTACGCTTTCTCCACTCCCAATGCTGCCCTACAGCTGAGCACACCTACCAAGAGTAGCAACCGTGTCTCAGTGCTAGCATATGACTGAGAAGGCTACAGCTACTGGATGGAGTATTCCAGAGTGATGTTTTCGGGGTGGTTGTCTGGGAATTGCTACTGTTCAAGGCACGCTGTCCACCTAAACTATACCGTAATGGGACATGAATTGTAGATGTACAGCGAAGACTGTAAGGGAGACCACTGGGGCGGGTGTTCCAGCACGAAGAGAAACAGGGAGAGGAGCGGAGCTGAGGACAAGGCGAGACGGAGGAGCAGCCTTACGCGCAGATGGGGAGGAATGAAATCGATCGATCGCGGATAGGGGCGCTCATTTGTTGGAGACGGTGGTATAGCGCTGAGACAGTGGCATAGAAGTCCCGAGTGGTGAGTGAGATTCTCTCTCATATCCTACTATTCTCAACCAACTGGATTACTATCTTGGCTGTTGGAAGTAGCCAGATATCCAGTCAGACTGTCTCTATTATACTTGATATGTAGTAGAAGAAAGTAGCATCGACAGTATATTAATAGTGCGACAGTGATAGGCGATGCTGCGCCATGCAGAGCATAACATAAGCTCGACTACATTTCCCCGTTGGTGCAGATGAAGCCCAGCACAGACCAGAAAAGCGGCCGATTTGGCCAATTTAGGCCAAGCGGGGGCCTAGCTGACGGCTTGGCGTCGGTCAGCGTGACGATCAGGATGAGCTCACGCAACCCTGATCTCCGGGATATGATTGGATTGCAGATGAAGCTGGCTTTCGGTTGAGCGCAACGTCAGTATTCCATCAAGGAGCTGCCCATGTGGAGGGTAGGGATGGTTGGCCGGGAGCCGAGTAGATCAGGAACGGTCTCGGTGGAGGCGGTACTGAATCCCTTGGATTAGTCTGTGTCTATATCGGGGATATCAATACGAGTTGGTTTTGTTTATTTTTATTTTTTACATCATTTTGCTTCATCCTTCATGTCGATGCCAGATTGTGCGATCGATCGCAGATGTGATCTAACAGATACATATAAATATGGACTGGGACGGGATGAATCCCAAATGCAAATCAACAGCAAAACCCGAACAGTACCATCAACATTATTCCATACACAAAATGCAAGCGTTTCTCGTTCCCCAGACCGTCGTCGGACAATCTTCCAACAACGGAAATGGTCAGACAAATGGTTCAACTTCGGGGAGCCAGTCCGGATCGAACGCGGGCACCCCCAACGCGAATGGTGGTGGCAGTCCTGGGAGCAGCCCCTCAAGCGGAAGCACGTCTGGTGGAAATCAGGGACAGAGGCGATAAGTTCGGCTTGAGTGCGAGGGTGACGGGGAGGAAATCAGGGTTGGGACCGAGTATTTGGGGGAGGACGAGGTAAGCAATCCCGTACCTCTAGTGAGACTATAGATTTCGCTAACAATGCAAAGGCTGCTCGTCAGGAAGGCGTCGCAAAAGAGCTGTTTGTTACGGTCCGAAAGATATCTTCCGACTGCCGCAGAGACGCCATTCGAAGACGCAACTGCGTTAAGTGTTGCTGCAGCAGAAACGCCGAGGCCTTCCACGGGGTCTTGATATAGCTCGCTTCGTACACCTCGATCATGCCTTCAATCTGTTCTCGCAGGTGAGCGTCACGCACCACTGCCCAGGCAATCGTCAAATTGAGAGGAATTGGGCTCGATCCCAGCGGACGATGGGGCAGGGCCGCCTCCGCCAGGGTGAAGCTCTCCCGGCAGAAGTGATTCAAGTCGTCGTCCAGGCCAGGCTCCAACGGGTCACACGTATGGTAGACCCGATTCAAGATGATTGCCAGTGTGAGCACCAAGCTGCATCCGACCTGGAAAAGGGCCTGAAGCCGCATTGTCTTCAGGTTCGGGACACGGTTGGCCTCCGCAGCGATGTCGACCGTGGTGGTGTCGAGGCGGCGCCGCAGTATCGCATACTCCAAGTGCATCTGCTGATAGGTTGCCACGAGATCGGAGAAGTGGAGCTCAGGGTGGTGGACTAGGTCCGGATATTTGGCGAAGGTGGTGACCTGCAGGCTTCGGATGGGGGCGTTCTCGTTGTTGAGGATGGGACGACGCGGACCGGCGACGGTGATTTGGCGCATCACGCTGGTGGGAAGCTTGACGGTGGGATCTAAGATGCTCACCAGAAGCTGGGATGTCAGGATGAAACGGAAGAGGGAGTGGGGGGAATGTTCTTACTACAGGGAGACACAGCGTTCGGAGGAGGTCTTGCTCGAACGGGTCGGGGTCCTTTTTGGCAGCCAGAATATTCAATACATAAGCCATGCCACTTACATGTCCTGCGCAGATATCGTATTTCCTCATGATCCAGCCCTGGAACAATTAGTGTGCCGTCCTCGTCCTTTGCACGCGCCGATACTGACCTCGGCAATCATCAGAAAGTAGATGGCACACAGCGTGTCCGCCGAGTGGGATTCGTGCGCATTACTCAATGCGGTGCGCAGGACCGACAATCCATGTCCGTACTTTTGGAAAACCTCCACATGATCCTGTCGGGTATAGAGCGCCGCCGACGCGTGGGTGAGAGCCGTGACGGACGCATCGAGGACTGGACTGGTTCCCAGCCGGCTTGGAACTTGTTTCAAAAAGCCACCGTAACAGGAGATGTCATATCGAACGTCGGTGACCTCCATCATGCAGACAAAGGCGTTGGCGATGGCGTTTGTCTCGGAGGATGGGAGGAATCGCGGCGTGGGCGCTCGGGTTTGTGGTTGGGGATCCGTCTTTCTATTCACTGCCATCTTGACGACAACCCCCTGATCCATGAACTTAAACCGTCGGACGCCCCCGCCGACGCAGGGGATATTGAGACGGGCGCATCGAGCGCAGGAGGGTTGAGCCTGGTCGCACTGGAAGACAATCTAGGGTTAGGTGGGGTAGGGCTGGCTGGTGGGGTGGACGAGCCACGACTGACCTTCTTCTTCTGCTTGCGACACGCCTCGCAACCGCGACCCGAGGGAACCCCCGGCATGTTGGAAGGAGTGTGGGATGGGGTAGATGGTGGAATTCGTGGTGGGGGGTTTCAGCTGGAAGCCTGGACGAAAAGTGATGGATCACGTTGGTCGGAATTATACTCCATCGCGAACTAACCCAATGGGTGTTTAGAGGGCGCCTTAATGTCTGACAGGATCGGACTTAATCCATCACTGCCTCGTTCCTTGATGCATGGCTTGGCATACCCACTTGTCTGACCTCAGATGTATTGTACGCATGGAATTGCGTTCTGTGTTACGTTTTTCGCTGTTATTCCAGGACAGAATCACAATCCGCGGCTCGTCTTTCCCGACAGCATCGTGGGGTCTACGAAGGCACACGGTAGAAACAATGTTTCAATTGGCAGGGGACTAACTATGCCTAGCGTTGATGACCACAACAAAAAGATCGAAGCAGAACGTAGACAGTACAGCAGTCAATCCCATGAAATAAAATCTGAGCTGCCACAACTCATAGAGCATGCCGATCACTTGCCGAACTCATCGATAGCATCTCCAATCAGTCCATTGCACCACAGGCGACCCTGGTCAATGACCCTGGCGTCGCTCTCAACCGCGATCTTTTCCAGCGCCAGAGGCAGCTGGTCTGACGCACGGAACATTCTACGCAAGTAACCCACGACCTGAGAATTCATACGAAGCTCGTCGACATAAGGTTTCTGAAGGATCTCGTCAGCTGGTGCTCTGTTCTACGCCACGAAGCACTCGCGGGGGGAACACATACCTTGGCAGTGATGTTGCCCAGCAGATCCGCCATGAAAGTGGGGTAGGGCTTAGCAAGAGCCGTCATGACCTGGGTGCTCTCGTCGACATTGAGCTTGTGGCAGGCTTTGGCGGCGGCCGTGGAGTTATTGACGGATTGCTCGACGATTAGTCCGGACTCGGCAAGGCCGCGGATCGTATTGAGGTCGCCATTGAATGAATCAACAGCCCGTTTAAAAATCAGATAGTCGCTGGCAGCCTGAGCGAGATTGTCCAGCAGGTTCGACAAGGGATCAACCGGGTCAACGGACGCAAGGGCGGCACCAGCGAAGGTGGAAGTCAGAAACAGGGGAGCGGCAAGCAGAAAGGCGGAGCTGGAGACTACCATGGCCAGCACCATGATGGCAACGGCAAGTTTCTTGTTTCCGATCATTTTGGTTAATGACAAATCAGGTCAATTGAGAACAGGTTAGCTGTTGCGATGTCAAGGGTGAGGACTAGAAGAGGTGTGGAGCGAGGAGAATGTTGGCGGGAAGGGGGATGATGGCCATGCTTTTATACTGTGCTCGTTGCTCTTTGGTTCCTTTTTTGCTCATCCGATTAACCTTGGATAAGTGCAATAGTATATATTTAACCTGATCATGGTTGGTCTTGCAGGTTACAACACATTCATCCCTGTTTACTCTTACCACTCACCCCAGTGATCACAGCATTCTCCACCTGAGGGATGAGGTACTGGGCGAATTATATATTGCCCGGTCCCACCATCATTGATTTTATCATTGTTAATATACCGCTATGGAGTGATTATCAAGATCATGACACTATTTACCGAGTACTCTAGATATGTATGAATTGTGATATCTCCACCACTATACTGAAATACTAAATCAGCATTATATCAGACTCAATGTGACTGATATCTTGACATAATGATAGACTAAAGCTATAACTCTCCTGCGTATTATAACTTGATGTTAGATGACTTACCTATGGCAGAAACTAGTGTGATGGCAACGAGCATCCTTACTAATATCTAGTAGTGAAGATAGTAACTATTTGATACTCACAATACACGCAGTAACAATTGAGATCAAAACAAACCCTCACCCTATGAGCAACGTGTGGCGGATTCCTCCCGCTCTGTGAAGGAAATAAGTCTGCCAAATAAATGGCCCTGCAGAACACACAATTAGATTGGTTTCATTACTGTTGTGATAGAGGATAAACTGTCCATTAGTCAAAAATGCACAGTGACTTATTGTTGTTGTACAGAGGCGTGTTTCAAAGGTCCCGCAACAGGATAAAGGGTATGGGGTACAGCTATAAACTCAGTGATCGGTCTGGGAGACGATTATCATTGGGATAGTCATATGACGGACTAGATAGTGTGGCCATTGTTCTTAGAGAAATAGGGTCATTCATCCTCTCCCTACGCTCATCTCTTCCATGTTGTTAGGTTATGAGCCCGGAAGCAGTCGAAGAGACAGTCCGCTTTCGTTACATTCTCATTAAACTCATTATCATCCTTGATATATCTCTTGCTAGATATCCATCGAATAATTTCCAACATCTAACCGGAGAGCGGGCTCTGCAGCGGGCCCAAAATCGCCTGCCCAGCCACTGCCCATACCAACTAATGTTATGTGGGCTCCAACTGCTCCGTACAAGGGTCTATCATTATTAGCTAACGCCGTTGCAGCCGAAACCAACTGTTCGTCTATCGGTCTTATGAAGCCCGTATCTTGGTACAGTAGCTGAGAGGTTATGAGCCCGGCTGCGGAGGTTGTGAGCTTGATCCTCGCCTGAAGCCAACCAATATCTTATCTAGTTAAAGGTGACTTTAAGGACCCACGGAGTCAGAAATGAAAGAGCCAGTGCTAGAGACTTATACAAGGGCCCCAGTGGAGCTTGAGAGCTCTGTCTTGGAGTATCAGTTATATGAAGCTCGGCTACAATGCCGTTCGGTATTTTGGTACAGTGGCTGAGCTAAACCCGGGAAGAACGGCAAAGATCGCAGATATATTCACGGCTGTTGATGAGTTCTAGAATCAGCCGGCTGCTGCTAGGAATCCTCCTGTATTATGCAGGATGCACCTCAACAGCAAACGCAGGAAAGAGAGTTATTCTCACCGCGTGCCTCTACCCCACCATGACGCCAAGTACATCGCTTGAGTAGAGGCTGTAAACGATTTCCGAGACCGCGTCTGGTACACCCCGTCACAGCCAGACCTCGAAGACCAGACCTTGGCACTAGAATCTGGTTATTCGTGACACTGATGCCTAGACTCGACTTTCGATAAGCTGAAAGAAAGTTTAACACCCGACCTGGAAAGTTAGAGATCGGCCTAATGGATTTCATAACGTATCAAGTGCCCCAAACTTGTGTTATTCTTATTTTCTGTCAAGCCTCCGTATCATTAGGCAGTAAAACTAGGGACAAACGGCATGGTGTGCAGAAGCTACATTAGTTCAGGCTGTCAGTACAGTGAAGCTAATCAATTAGTCAAGAATCACCGCGGCTTGAATACCGATTCATTATTCTGGTCCAGGGGCTATAATAAAATTATTGTAAACTCGGTCAAGGTTCAAGGACACAATTGCTACATCATCATTATTTGCTACAGTTAATCATTGATCAAGATATCAGTGATTCGTATCTATCCGGATCGGAATTTTCACCACCGCACAACTGGCAGAATAAGAGGGACACGTCCCCTGTAATGTATCCATCATCTTGTCTAGGCCTGATATGTGCTACTTCTATTTCTAATTGGAGCTCAAATTCCTATGTCGATCTTACCCCCCCTCGGTGTATCACCAAGTCATCTACAGACTATACGGCTATGGAAAAACCGTCCCATGCCATTGACCCAAACGGAGAGGTTGTATTCGCATTACCTAAAAGAGTGCCCCTGTTCACCCCATGGCCGCAAGAGTGCATCGCCATCCCAAAATCTGCCAGTGGCCGTTACACAACAAACAATGATCCCCCAAATGATGAAGGCAATCCTACGCCAGAGCCGAAGGGCGATGACCCGGAATTACCTCACTACACCGTACAGGTCTCTGCCAAGCACCTCGCCTTCGCTTCGCCAGTTCTAAAAAAGTGTCTTACTGGGCCTTGGAAGGAGGGTCAGTCTCTCTTCGAGAATTTTTACGTGAAGCTGGATGCCGGAGACTGGGATTTTGAAGCTTTTCTCCTGTTCATGAATATTGTCCATTGCAAAACTCACAGGTTGACCCGGGACATCAGCGTGACTTGTCTGGCGCAGCTAGCCACCATTGCAGGCTACTATGATAGTGTCCTGCCGGTGAAATTCTTTGCAGACATCTGGATTGACACCTTAATACCGTCGTTCCCCACAACCCACTGTCGCGAGGTCATGCTGTGGCTGTGTATTTCATGCATCTTTAACCGTCAGGCGTTGCTTAGAAAGGCAGCCAACCTTGCGATTACACGGAGCAACGAACCCCTCACCAGCCTCGGCCTGTCTTTACCTACTACACTATTACGTGAGCCCCAACTACCAATTTCATCTATAATTACCAGCTAAAAGCAGTGCAGCCGAAATCAACCGACGCAGATCCGAGAAAATCTCCAGGGTCTTCACCGCGCTCGACAAAGAGTACAAAACCTATAGTAACACATCGCGCGGCTGTTCTTTCGAATGCTGATCCATGATGCTTGGTGCACTGACCCTGCAGAGACAGAGCAGCAAGTTGTTCTGGCCACCTGCTTCCACCCCTCCCCACTCTGGTACAAGCTACAACGCGCTGGTGCGGGCCGTGGGCTCATTTATAGATCCATCATGGTGTAACACTTCACCAGGACTAACAGGCTTCGCATTCCAGCCGTCAGCGCCGGATTATCGTCTGACTCGACATGAGTGCGCTTCATCGACATTCAAGCAGTTAAGGGATAGTATCAAGGAATTTGAATACACGACAGATATGGATATCGTGGACTATACTAGCCATCCCTGCCAGTGACGGCTCAAACTTTATCCGCACTAACCTTTTTGCACTCTTGGATGCGATAAAAGCTTTCCGTGATTCTTGCTGGTGTGGGCCGTAGCCCATAGAAGTGGGGGACCGGCCGTGTTCCCAGCATCGTTGCCCCGATTAGACGTTCAATGGGTTGAAAGACAGTCTCATATTCGACCCTGGAAACCTAGCAACCGACATCATAAACTTAACAACGTACCCAGTGGCTGAAGGCCTTGATAAGAGAGTTGTTACCCCAGCCCCATATCACTACCAAGTAGTACAATACGATCAATACATCCAATGTTTCAAAATCGCAATTATGACGCTGCGCCTATGCCGTCTACATTCATTCCATCTATAGGTTCTGTCAAATTCAGCCGAGAAGTCCAAGCATGTACGAGAAAGGTTTGCTCTAGCTCCGGTCATAGACGGTGAGCCTGGCTCATACAGCCCGTGGCGACATCTTCACCATCAACGCGGGCTTCTCCCACAACAAGTACACTTTCTGGTTACTCCAGTCCGTCGACTCCTCGCAGAGATCCATGTCAAAATGCCACAGGACTAACGCCATCACCAATCGCATTTCGAAGTATGCCAAGCTAGGCGTTGTTAGACTCTAACGAAGTCCAGGTGGAAAGAAGGGAACATACTTTCGACCGATGCAGTTCCGCGGACCAACCTGGAATGGCTGGAATGCGTTTTTCTTGTCATTCGCGAACTGGGGGTCCTCACCGAGCCATCGCTCGGGGAGGTACTCGTCCGGTCGGGTGAAGTTTCGCGGAGAATGGAACGTTCCCCAGTGGGTCATGCGGACAATTGTCTAACGCAGTCAGCATGGGGCTGCTAGGATCGCTATCATCAACTTACATTTGGAGGGACCAGTTGATCTAGAATCATCTCCACATTTGAGGTTGTGTTGCGGGGAAACGCGTCCGGGATGGGAGGGTATATCCGCAGTGCCTCATTCAGACACGCCAGCAGATAGGGCAGTTTGTTGATGTTTACAAAGGAGATGTCCTCTGGCGATGCGAAAGCGGACCGCACCTCTTTGACAACTCTCTCCAATTTATCCGGGTTCTTGAGCAGAAGAAAAGTGACGCCCGATAAGGCAGTAGCGGTGGTTTCGCTGCCGGCGATAATGATCGACTCTACCGTGGCCTGGTATTCTTGCGGTGTGACACCGCTATCCGGTTTCAACATACTCGCGCTGAGATCGTATGGTGCGTCTTTGATACTTTTGCGGAGTGCGACCTTCGCCCGAGCCATTTCCTTCTGCTCCAGTCGGCGACGCTGCATCTCCTTGGGGATGAACTTTCGAATCAGGGGGGCGAGCCACGGCCAGAAATTGGACGATCGCATGAAGGCAGCCGAGCGTATAGCGTCGAAAATAAGTCCGACCCATGGGTGGTAACCGGTGCATTTCAGACAATCGAAGGGTTCGCCGAAGACGAGATGACCCATGATGTCGAAGGTGAAATACTACATTGATCCCCGTTGAGTAAATGCGCATACCACACACGGCACCAGCGGAGGGAAGATTAGCGATACTGACATTATACCAGCGCATCAAGTCAGCGACGCTTGCTTTCCCGTTCTGCTTCAAAGCACCGATCAAGAAATCGGCGTACGATCGAATAATAGCCTCCTGTTCTCTCATCGCGCGCTCCGAAAACCCAGGTGCCATCTGTTTGCGCAGGACGGCATGTCGATCACGCGATGCACTGACGATGCTACCAGGGCCGGAGCTCAGTGTCCCGTAGAATAGAGGATCTTTAGTAATCTCCGGCTTGCCCGGTCTCTGTCCATAGATCTGATTCCAACCGTCGGCGTGGGTGTACGATAGTTCGTCCGGCGCAATGCGAACCACCTCGCCGTACTTCAGGTGCAGGTGATGGATTGCCAGATGCAGGTCCCCGCGAATGAGATGGTAACAAAACCAGAGTCTCGTGGCGGCTGCAATCCGGGGCCCGGGGTACTTTGACAATGGGTGTAGATAGGCGCTGTAGACACAGGTTGCAAGAGAGGCGAAGGACACCTAGTGTGGCTTTGTTAACGCTCTACCCTGCAGTTTTATACCGATGTTCTTACTAGACCAAAAAACCCTGCGACGAATTTTAGAAGGCTAGGGTCGCCTGCCAGCGAGCCTAGGACGCCGAGACCACTCATATCGAGGTGACCAAATTTTTTTCTGTGGGGTCACGGCAACATTATCATCATGGGCGAGCCACTTTATATATGAAAGACCGCAAGGTGGTCCACACATGCTACCCCTAGCGACCTAGCTCTGTGGGAGGGAGGGATCGCATTAGTGCACTGTTAGTCTCTTGTCAAGGGCCAGCCACAGATGACCATTGGTGAGCGGGCCGTCGTACCATCACTACTTTCGTCGGAAATTCCGAGGTAGAGCCCTCCACCGCAGGATCTCCCTGCATGTGGCACAATTGAAGACAATATTGTCAACGTCAACATCGCCCACGCGGAGTATCTCGTCGTTTCGCAGCCGCTCCAATACCTTCGATTAGTCCTAGGGAAGGTCCTATAAATCAGGATTGTCCAGGTGACCAACTTCTCACCGTTGGTAATCCGTATTCACTGGGACATGTTCCAGGCCGGCAATTGTTGCACATCGCCTGCCGTTGATTTGAGCCCTCGAAGATTCTCCTCGTTTTCTAGATTTGTGCATCACGCAATATTCTCCGCTATACAACCTACAGTCTTTCGACTAACTCCGATCTTTTCCATGTCTAATTCAATAGGACACCACCATGGGGTTGCCTGAAGCGTCATGTTGAGCTGTACAAGCTGATTATGCATAGGCCCCAGCTGTGCGCCTTGAATGACGGAATGCTCCAGGCCGCGCCTTCTGGAAATACACTTGGCGGTCTATCATCTTCAGCAAGTTCGATTAAATCTACAGCGAGCCGGTCTGTTACTTCCAACAGACACTATAAATGATACGGCAATCTTGTATATCAATGACTTCAGGGCATATCAATATCGCAGGCTGACTAATTCTATTCCCAAACGGGAAATGACGGGAATTGCTTTTCCCGACCAATCACCATCAACGATTTTGTGGGAGCGGGTGAACTGTCCGTCTCACCCGCCGTATAGCTTATCAGCCCTAGGTATGCTCCTACATTATAAATAGCTGGTATTTCGTTCAATTGAATCATCGTACATCATCTCAAGCTTGTGGGATATATCTGAACAATGGCAATCTCGATTCAACCCCTGTGCCCATCTTTAGGATCCGACATTGACTTTGGTACCGTCATCAAGGGTGTCGACCTCGAGAACCTGACGGGTGTGTTGTCTTGACTATATACTGGGATGAGAAGCTAACAACACCGACAGACGATATATTCACCTTGATCCACCAGGAGCTCTACAGGAACCAAGTGGTAGTGATCAAGAATCAACATCATCTCACCCCGAAAGCCCAATATGAACTCACCAAGCGCTTCGACCCGTCCGCCTCACAGTACGGCCACGGCAAGACCGTCGACGCAAAGCGCAGCATCCTGCACCCAGACCTAAAGACAGTACCACACCAACCCCAGGTGCAGGTCATTGGACACGGCTTCGTCGAATCTTACGAAGGCCTTTCCAACATCCAGCTCAAACACCCCCACCACCGGACCTTCCACCGTGACCCCATCCCGATGGAAGAAGACCGCGACTATACGCGGTTTTACAGATGGCATATTGACGCGGCGCTGTACGACCTCCACCCGCCACACGTCACGACACTCCTCGCCGTACAGGTGCCTAAAGGCCGCCGACAAACACTGCGCTACGACGACGGATCCAACGAGACACTGGACGTGCCCCTAGGTACGACCGCCTTCGTCACGGGTGAGAAAATGTTCAGTCTTCTCTCCGATGAAGACAAGGAATTTGCCCTCACTAGCCGGGTTGAATACGCACCGCATCCGTATGTCTTCCCTCACCAATCCTTCAGGATAAACAAGTCTATCAACCAATACTAACCACGTCCATCCACAAAAGATACATCTGGATGAGCGGTGCGCGCTCCCTGCCCACAGGTCTCGGCCTCTACTCCGCCGATCTGGAGCTCCCCACCACCGACCTCCCACCCGTCGATCCCTCCAAGATCCAGATCCTACCCATGGTATGGAAAAACCCTGTGACAGGTAGACCCGCCCTACAGATCCACCCGAGCGCCGTGCTCAGGATCCACCGTGCAGACGGGACTATCATCGACGACTTGTCCCGCGTGCGGGACATCGTCTACAGGATGCAGAGGCCCGGTATTTCCCCTGCTCATGTGTATCCGCACGACTGGGAGGAGGGAGACCTAGTGTTGTTTCATAACCGAGGCGTGTTGCATTCTGTGGTGGGGGCTTTCGGGGATGACGAAGTGAGGTTATTCAGGCAGTGTAATTTGGCGGCTGGGGAGGGGCCTGTTGGGTATTGATGATTTTTTCGCTCGTTTCTTCCTTTCCTTCACTGTGCTTTTACGACTTTTTCGACACTTCGTTGTCCATTTGACCTTTTCTGAGCTTGTCTTCATGATTGATTGAAATACCGGTTGAATTTGGGAGGGTTGCCCTTCATTGCGTGGTGTTGATATAGACGGATATCCATAGATAGAATGAACTATAGAAGAGACGATACCTACATTATTCTCATTGAATCTCTCTGTTATCTATGTTATATAGAGATCTCTTTCTCGATATATAGAGAAAAAAAAGCAGTCATGTGGGCAGATTAAGCAGGTCCAATTCTATTGTTTATGTGCGTTTTGTATGTCTCACGGACACCCTCAATGAGCAAGTTCCTACCCGCCGTTAGCCGAATTCCACGTGAAAAAAAGAGAGACATACACTGGCAAGCTTGCTATTCGCGCGGATTCGTGGGCCAAAGAACACCAGGACCCATGGTACGAGGGTAAGAGCGGCTCCCTGGGATGATTAGCATTGTTTAGCTTTTACTTGGAAAAGTCGAACAAGGAAAGGCTTACAATTCCACCAAGCAAGCTCGATGCCCCAGGATACCCGAGATTAGTGAACATGGCGTTTGTGACGAGAGGGAAGATACCACCGAGAAGATTTCGACCTGTCAAATCATTAGCCACTCATCCCCATTTTTCGAAATGTAAAGGGATCACTGGTGGAAGACGCACAGCATGACTGGGCCGCGATGGCAGAGCTCGCGTAGCGGTGATATGTATCAGCCAGGTAATTGAATACCGCCAGATAGACGGCAAAAATGCCCATAGTGGCGCATCCGATCGCGATGGAGGGCACGATCCAATGCACGGATGGAAACGACGTCCACCCGAACCAGAACAGTCCAGCGGGCATCAGGACAGCCTCGATGCAGACGAAGTACAGTCGACGTTCGGGGGTGTTGGGCAAGGAAATATACTTGGCAACGACGCTATCTTGATAGATACTGATCACGGTGATGAGGATAACGCCGACGCACATCGCTGTACGGGTCAGTTTTCGGTCAGGGAAAGAAATTCAGCAGACATACAGGTAAACACGGCACCCGTTTGCTCGATGTTGAACCCGTAGTTGGTGCTAAAGACCAGGGGAATAGAGCTGAATTGCAGGTACAGCACCGCCCAGCTAAAGGCCACCCATAGTGAGAAGAAAAAGACCACCGGTTCGGTGATCAGCATTCCTGCGTAGGCTGTTAGCGAACCGTACCCCGTGGGAGGACTAGTTAAGTGACATACGGAAAGGGCGGTAGCATGAAATGCTGATCATCTGGCCCAGGGACGCCCGTTGCTCATCACTCTTGACCTTCCACCGGATGCGCCGAATCTTGCCCTGACCCTTGTCTGTTATGCCTTCATCTTGATCAGGCATAATAACACCCACGTGTCCCGCATTTTCCAGCGCTTCGTAGTAAATATTCAGGGTTTTAGCTTTGCGGCTAAGCAGCACGCTACCACGCGTCTCACTGAAGAAGAAGTAGATAATCACCACAAAGACCGCCGACACGATTGCATGCGAGTAGTACACCCAGCGCCAGCTAGTGTGATGGACCACAATGCTGGACAGCAAGGGCGCTAGTCCGGTGCCCAAGAGAGCACCCCCGGAGAACAGCGCCATAGGAGTGTTGCGGTCCTCGGCGTGATAGATGTCACTGATTACACCGCCAACCATGGTCGAGAAGGTAGCTGCAACGGTTAGCTAGGTCGTCTTCAACCACCGGAAGGGACACGTACATCCACCAACACCCTGAAAGAACCGCGCGACGAGCAGACCCGCAAAGTGATGAGTCCCGCCGCAGGCGATGATGCACGCTAATAGCCATCAGCACGAGCCATGATCCAGCTAGTCAGACGAATTTCATCAGATCGGATAACGCACCCGTAAAAAGAATCCCGCTGGCGATAAAAATCGGCCGTCGTCCGTTGATCTCCGAAAAAGGCGCCAAGACCATGGGCGCCAACGCAAATCCGATGCAAAAGATCGTTATCCCCAGATTATACACGACCGGCGTGATCCCCCACTCAGTCGTCAGTTCGTGGGACGCCGGGCTGATTTCACCGGCCGCGTACCCAGCCAATGCAGTCACGGCGCACGAAATCAACGTCATTAGGGTTTTGCGCCATTTGGGCCACAGGAAGGGGGAAGTGTATTTTTTGAGGTCTGGAGGTTCTGGCGCGGCCAGTTGGCCCGGGCCCGGCGGCAATGTGATGAGAGGTGTTGGGAGGGGTGTCTCCATCTCGAGGTAGAGGTATGCGATTTCCTGCGGGGTGTTGCTGTATTGCTTTTCCGTCGTGTTCGGGCACTGGGCCATGGGGACCTGGATGGTCTCCGTAGAGCCATGGTCGCTCGTATGGGTTCCTGTCTCGTCCGATCCCATCTTCGCGCTTGTCTGTCCGTCTCGAAAATTCAATCAAACGACCAGTAAGGAAGGGATGCAGGTTGGTTTTATGCCCATCTAGATCCTGATTAGTGACAAAGCTTTTCGGCACTAGTGCCGGTGAGTGGGGAGTCGGAGAAATCGGAGATGTCGGAGAACTCTGCGATATTCGTTATGTGGACTTTTACTTTTGAAGCCCAAGTATGCAGTTAGTAGTATACCGCGTTGTATGCCCTAAGAGGGAGACATTATCCCGACGCCAAGTACCCACCAACCCAGTACCATGACTCACTCCGTACTTCTCCAATCGACCACTACATAGATGAGAGATACAGATTAACCCCCCCCTGAGTCATTCACCAAGAGAAACCATTCAAGCTTAAAGGGGTGGGGAGTGGGGACACGCGGTCCCACCCGTCCGGACGGAAAGCGCATTTTCATGTGTTGCTGGCCAAGGTTCATGTTTTCATAGCCCGTCTTCTCCAAATTGGAGAAGTCCGCGCCCTATGGCAACACAAGTGGGGAAAAGCGGACCCAATCAGTGTGCGCACGGTGGATTCATTATGATTACATCTACTATAAATCGGTAATCAACAAATGCCTCCTAAAATTTCGAGATAGTGAACATCATACATGATCCCTTGGCAACGGTTGCCCACTAGATCTGAATAGCCTTGACGATTGGGTTCTTACAACAGACGTCCTGTCAACTCTTTTATTGGCACAATCTTGGAGAAGCTCAGTAGTTAAGAAGATAGGCATGGGACCCACTTTTCGGAGATACCATCTAATTGCTGCCTCAGGCGTTAATCAGTGCGACTCCTGATATGGGGGATTTCCATGGGGTTGAAATTGTCAAATTGGTGAGGGCTCTAAACAGATACCCTTGCGAATGCATTGGAAACATTTGAAGTCTTCTAAACTATATATGAGTGGCATTGGGTTTGCAGAAAAAGAGACAAAAGAGTACATGTGCGTAGAAATAGGTGTACATATAATGGCAGGCATGGGATAAAAAAAGATCTTTTCAGTCGTATATCTGGACGTTTTCAGGCTCATTTGACATCTGTGACCTGACCTTGACCTGATGACGCGATAAAACGGCAGTTTCATATACAAACCATCTGGTAGTGGGATAATAACTAGGTTTCGGACCGGTTGCTGTTTGACTATCCCACCACGCACAATAGAAGAGCCTAGAACCTTTAATACCTTGGACAGGAACTCATGGTACTTTAGAGTTTTGTGTCTGGTCAGATGGTTGAAAGGTTTTTCAATAACTTCAAAATCACGAAATCTGCAGTAGCGTCCGTAAGGACGCAGGATCAGAGGGCGTGATGTTCCGACGACAGGCAAGACTACTGCCAATGGTTAGTCCTGAGTGTTGGGAGCATCGCTAGGAATGTCACTAGAAAATTGGATTCAGGTCTTGCTGAGAGCAGATGGACCTGCCGCTACCATGTCATCCCGGATAGCAAAATCAATAAAAAAAATGTGTCCTTGGTCCCCGAGCACTTAGCGGAAGCCATGGTGATGATACTTTTGCGCTATATCGAGGGAATTAATCCGCACCTACCAAGGTTCCCACAATTACTATCATCCTCATCATTTGGACGGCAATGTTGTGTAGATGACGTCGTGCTACCAGGTAAGCAAAAGATACCAGCGTGCGTAAGCAACCAAAGTTATAATTGACAGACGCAAATTCCATGTCATTCTATCATCATCAGGCAGAGATTTTCTCCCTGAATCTTAGCCGCCATGCTCTTCTTTGGCTCTCTACTCTGGCATCCACCCTGGTCAACTGAGCCAGCAGTCCTACCTACTCAAATTGACCTCGAAGGAACCGTTTCAATATCAGATCGTTGTGAGGAAACCGAACACTGCGAATAATCAACATGAAGCGTTCCCACCTGCTGGTTCTGGTCGTTGTGGGATCAGCAGCTGGCATTCCCTTATGGTCTTCCAGGGCCAAGAGCTCCGTGGGAGACATTACGAACAGGTTCCTTGCAGTCGATTTCACTGGTTCTGCGCCTGTCACTTCTGTACTAGCTATCACCGAACTCAGCGGTTCTGTCACTGAACTGCCTTCCTCCACTGGTGTTGCGTCGATTCCTGCTGATTATCATCATATCAAGAGAGACCCCCTGTCGAGGGTCATGTTGTTGAGAATGTAGGCAAGCCGACCTCCTCGTCTTCCCAGTCTTCTGAAATGTCTACCGTGACGTCCACGGAGAGTAAAACGACCGCGGAGCCAACAGAGACATCGACAAAGACGACTGGAAAGACCTCGACAACCTCTGGAGGGTTGACCGTGACATCTACCGATGGTACAACAACCGTAGAGCCGACAGAGACATCGACAAAGACGACTGGAGGATCGACCGTGAAGTCTACCGATGGTACTACAACTGTGGAGCCAACGGAGACATCGACTGTAACGACTTCAAAGACCACTGGAGACACAACTGTGACATCCACCCATGGTACTACAATTGTTGCTCCAACGGAGACTACTACCAGGACAACTGAAACGACTTCGAGGACATCTGGAGGTTCGACTGTGACATCCACTGATAGCACTACAACTGATACGCCAACGGGTAGCTCCACCAAGACGACTGGAACGTCTTCAAAGACCACCGAACACTTGACTGTGACGTCCACCCCTAGTACTGCAACTGTTGAGCCGACAGGAAGTTCGATCAAGACTTCCATGCCAACCTCGTCATCTACCACATCGACCAGGCCTACTGACGATCCAACTAGTCCTCCGACAGAGCCTCCTGTTCCGACAAAGCATCCTACTTCCACAGAGAGCACTATCCCGATAGTGACTCCAATCCCAACTCGGAGTCCTACCCCGACAGAGAGTCCTATTCCAACCCAGATCCCTACCCAAACGTCTGTCCCGACAAGAACTACCTCAGGGACAGAGTCGGGCTCGAGTCCAAATATACCGACACAGAATCCGACTAGGCATTCAACTGAGTCTTTGCCCCCGACTTCGTCTTCTACGAAAATAACGTCTAGCACGTCTCCTGGCAGTCCAACGATTCCAACCTGGGACCCCACTAGTAGCCCTAGCACAAGAACTGTCCCAGCACCAACTCCTACCAGCAACCCTTCTACCACAATGACTCCTACAGAGACACCGTCTAGCACGACGTCTTCTAGTAGTTCCGCTATATCATCCCAGGATCCCACCAGCAGCCCGACCACGAGTACCACCCCAACGACAATCCCTACCAGCGGTCCCTCGGGCACAACAACGCCGACAACATCGTTTATACCTACGCACTCACCTACAAGTCGTCCTAGTGTGAGTATTCCCGACACGAGCACTGTACCAATACCAATCACAGTGCCTTCTAGCACGCCTTCAAGGACAGTGTCTCCAACAACGCTTACTAGTCCAACCCAGGATCCCACCAGTCGATCCAGTGTTGGTAGATCTAGCACTTTCAGCACGAGCACTGTGCCGATAACAGTGCCTTCCAGCACGTCTTCCGGACCAGTTTCTACCACAAGATCTGCTACTCCTACCCAGGACCCTACCAGTCGTCCTAGTTCGAGTAGTCCTGGCACGAGCACTATTCCAACAACAGTGCCTTCTAGCTCACCTTCAGGAACAGTGTCTCCGACCACATCCACAAGTCCAAGCGCGCCTACTAGTCCAACTACGTCCGCTAGCCCCACCCAAGATCCCACCAGTCGCCCCAGCGCGAGTAATCCTGGCACGAGCATGGTACCGACAACAGCGCCTTCTAGCAGCACGTCTATAGGAACAGTGCCCACGACTACGTCCGTTTCTCCCACGTCGAGCTCGCCCGGAACTGTGTCGCCAACCACGTCTGCAACTCCTACTCAGGATCCTACCAGCCGTTCTAGTTCAAGTATTCCTAGTACTAGCACTGTACGGGCAACAGGGCCTTCTAGCAGCACGCCTTCAGGAATAGCGTCTCCAACTACATCTACTGCTTCTAGCCAGGATCCCACCAGTCGTCCGAGCAGCCCTAGTACGAGTTCCGTACAGATACCAGTGCCTTCTAGCAGCACGCCTACCGAAACTGTGTCCCCACCTACATCTGCTACTCCGACTCAGAGTACCACTAGAACCGTGTCTCCTACATCTATTATGCCTACTCAGGATCCCACCAGTCGCCCTAGCACGACGCTAACAACGATCCCTTCTCGGAGCTCCCCTGCAACTGCGTCTCCTACAAGCCCGGTAATTCCAACTAAGCTTCCTACCAGCAGTGGAAGTACTCCTGGTACGAGTACGGTGACAATAACCGTGCCTTCTAGCTCTTCTTCTGGAACAGTGTCTCCAACTACCTCTGCTAGCCCGACTCTGGACCCCACCAGCCGCCCTAGCATGAGCGTCACGCCGACGACAGTCTCCTCTCAGAGTTCACCTGAGACTGTGTCTCCAAGTACGTCTGCTACTCCCATACTGGACCCCACAAGTCGTCCCAGCATGAGTGTCACGCCAACGACAGTCCCTTCTCCGAGCTCCCCTGAAACAGTGTCTCCTACAAGCCCTGTGATTCCAACGAAGCTCCCTACTAGTCATCCTGGCATAAGCACCCCATCAACAATTATTACTTCTAGTACACTTTCTTCAACCACTGCACTTCCCACTGAGGACCCTACCAGGTCGCCGCCAGAAACCGGTTCTTCTACGCGCGTGCCCCCCGTTAGTCCGACCAGTACTGTTTTGTCTACTCCTATAGGCACCACGGAGCCAACCACCGGGTCCGCGAGCAAGACTCGGAGGACTGGCGTGGATCCAACCAGGATTCCGAGCAGCACCCCGACTCCTAGCACTGGCGTGGACCCCACCCCGAGCGAGACGTCGAGCACTGGCGTAGACCCGACCAGAGCCCCAACGAGCGCCTCAACTCCCAGCACCGGCGTAGATCCGACCAGGGTTCCAACGAGCGCCCCGACTGTCACTAGAACGCCGAGTACCGGCGTGGACGCGACTAGAGTCCCAACGAGCGCCTCAACTCCCAGCACCGGCGTGGATCCGACCAGGATTCCAACGAGCACTCCAGTCCCAAGCAAGACATCGAGTACCGGCGTGGATCCGACAAGAGTTCCAACAAGTGCTACAACCCCCAGCACTAGGGTGGATCCATCGAGAGCTCCCACGAGCGGCCCGACTCCAAGCAGGACGTCGAGCACTGGAGTATATCCGACCGGGATTCCAACGAGCACACCTACTCCTAGCACTGGCGTGGATCCGACCAGGATCCCAACGAGCACCCCGACCCCGAGCAAGACATTAAGCACTGGCGTGGACCCAACAAGAGTTCCAACGAGCGGTCCGAGTCCCAGCAGGACCCCCAGCACCGGCGTGGATCCTACGAGAATCCCAAGCAGCACTCCGACCCCAAGTAGTATCCCGCCTCCGAGCAGGACGCCTAGCTCTAGCATGAGTCCGACGAAACTTCCCACCAGCACTCCAATCCCCACCATTACACTTCCGCCATCGACCACGATCACAGAAACAGTAACCGAGACAAGGACTACTTGGATCCCTAGACCGACTGAACCTGGCGGGGATGAACCGGATGAGCCGGAGGACCCCCCGGGCAAAAAGTGCTACTGGACCAAGGTCTGCCCCGAGCCCATTTATACCATCATGGCATAATGGACGTAGTTAGATCGAGAGGGAAGTTGGTGGAAGTGATAAGGCATTCGACTCGGCAGGTTATTGGAGGAAATGGGACAACCCGATAAACGCAGTGCCTAATTCGTATTCCTTCCTCTCTGTCGCTCCTTCTTTTGCTTTGTTATGTTTCTGCTATTCATGTTATCCAGATGGTCTATCTAAATTGTCAATCCAAAAGTTTGTTGCTTCAGGGCGATCAGTAGAGGATCAGTAGTTGTCGCGCGGGTCAGAATTAATGCATTTTCAGGGCTCGGCGGTAAATGTGCCCGGCTCAATTGCCGAGATATGGGGTGATTTGTCATCCCGCCAATTTAAGTTGCCGGGATCGGCCCGATCTGGATCTCCAACTCTGAAACAATAATTGAAACGAGAGAAACAACGACTATCCCACACATGTCTCATTCTTTTGTTTTGATTGTATATTTGAAGACATCGTCATGGTTAATGTGACCAGCTCGAGGCCCTACCAGTGCCAACGATGTCTGCGCGCCTTTGCTCGCCTGGAGCACCTACAGCGCCATGATCGGTCACGTATGTGCCAAGGAGATGTAAACAACGAAAGTTGCGGGACTATATTACTAACCTAGGTAGACACCAAGGAGAAACCATTTGTCTGTGGTAGATGTTCGAAATCATTCACCAGAAAGTGTGTAATTCTCCCTGTGTTCAGAGAAAACCAATTTGCTAAGGGAAACCAGGGATCTCTTGAGCCGTCATGAGCGCCTGGCTCACAGCCTCCCGGCTAGGATATCATCCTCGCCAGCCTCGCCCAATGGAGTGGCGCATGGCTTGAGCATACCGGCATTGGCTGTTACGGAAAACTCCGTCTCCATGGCGCCTCTACAAGATCAGGCTGTCCCGTCCCAGGCACAAGTGACGGACGCGTTGTCCGACTTGGGACCCACAGAATCCAGCATGGCGGAGTCCACAGGCGACTACAGCTCCACCATGATGTACGGTGACGGAGATGACTTCACTTCATTTTTTGATAGCATTCCTCTTCCGAGCCACCCATATTCGCCCACCTACCAGCCGTTGCCGGTGTTTCTTCCACTGCCTTTCGATTCATGCCCGACTTATGATCAACCGACCGAGACGCAGCCCGGGGAGGAGAGTGCGTCCACCCCCGCAAGATCCATTCTACCACAGCATGGATATCACCTGCTGTCGCCCCAAGCAGAGGAAGCACACGGGCCGTACAAGGCCCGCCAACCGAGGCGTTCTATATCGGTCACGACGCAGTGTCGGGGCCGCATTGTCGGATATTTGGCCGATTACTCGAATGTGCTATCTGAGCCGCGTCTACCATCACGGCACGCTCTGTCCCGCTGTTTGACTGGTTATCTCATGGGCTTCCAGGATCATTACCCCTTCATGCACATCCCAACGCTGAGCGTGGAGTCGCTGTCACTGCAATTATTTCTGTCTATGGCTGCCCTCGGCGCACGGTACATTCGAGAGCCGGAGACGAGTCTGAACCTATATCAAATAGCCAAGCCGGTTATACTGGAGCACATCCGCCGTAAATGGCAGTCCGCCACCCTCACCGGGTGTAACGATAGGAAGACGAGTCCTACGCGTGTAGACCAAGATCTCCTGGAAACAATACAGGCATTGTTGCTTATAACATCGGTGTCGCTCTGGTTCCAACAGGACCCACCCCATCATGAAGCCCTGTACATTCGCAGTTACATGGAGACACTGTTGCGTCAAGGCGGACTGAACGAATTGCCCGTCCAGGATGGGTCATGGGAAAGCTGGGTCAGGAGCGAGGGCGTAAAGCGCACCAAACTCATTGTTCACTGCTTCTTTAACCTGTTCACCATTGTCTTCGACCTTCCGCCTATGATTCTTACCGAGGAGATCACCCTCGATCTACCCTGCACCGAACGAGAATGGGAAGCCCCGACGGGGAGCGAATGGACTAAGGAGCGTAGACAATGTGCGCAGGAACCGATGTTGCAAGACGCGCTGTCGTCGCTCTTCGCACAGGGCCCAGGCATACACGGGCGCCTAGAAAGCTTTTCCTCCCTAGGGGGATATGTCCTCATACACGCTATTCTCCAAAATATCTGGCTCATACAAAAAACATGCCGGATGACCCCCTACAAGAGCAGTGCACTCTCCCCAGCCGAGATCGTACCACTGGAGCAGGCTCTCGAGCGGTGGTGCCAGTGCTGGGAACGCAACCAGGAGGCCTCTACGGACCCGTTCAATCCATACGGACCACTGTCCTTCACGTCGACCGCTCTCCTCCGCCTCGCATATATCCGCCTCAACGCCGATTTCAGTTCCGCCCGACGTCTCCAGACCTGGGATCCGGATGAGATTGCTCGATCTCTGAAAGAGAACCTGTCAGTCCACCGCAGTGACCGTCTCACCCGAGCAGCCCTTCACTGCGCCCACGCGCTCAGTACCCCCATCAAGCTGGGGATCAACTTCGTCGCGCAGACACAAGTCGTGTCCTGGTCCAACCAGTATGCTCTATGCTCGCTTGAGTGTGCCGTCTTGCTCGCTAAATGGCTTGAGACCGTAGCCACCGTTCTAGACCCACAACCCCCGCTGACGGAGCAGGAAAGCAGCGTTCTGGAGTTCGTCATTGATATGGTTATGGAGGCGCAGCATGGGGTGTCGCGCGAGTGGTTGCTCGCCAACAATACGCGACTCGGCGCGATGGTGACCCGGCTGTGGGCGCGCCTGTTCACGGCGGACTACATATGGGAGTTAGTCAATCTAATTGGGCGGTCATTGAATCGGTATGCAGAGCTGTTGGAGAAGGAAAGATCATAGATCAGACTTGGAGATTGAGCTTGTCAGGCACGACCGTGTGTACGTCGGGCCAGCTAGTCGTTAGCCCTCTTTCCCTTGAGTACCTAGTGGACCTTGGGTATAACTCTAATTGACCAGCTTTGCCCGAGGTGTATAGGATTCAGGGCTTCTCAATCCCCTTGATGGCCTTTGCCCGTCACGTCCTGAACGATTGCAAACTTCTCTGCCGGGCGATGCAGTCATGTCGAGAACGTTCGGAGTACTGATCGTCCACGACAGGGGTCTTCCCTCGCGTCACGGTTCAACATTACTCGGCGTACAGGATTCGAGAGCAATCGGTGGCCCTCAAACGCAGAGACCATCTGCTCGGCGCGTGACCAGGGCGTGTGGGCCTGTGCTGCTACCAAAGTGAAATGCTGTGATGAACAATCATGTCGCAGATGTTTAAAGCAGGGACTACCTTGTCAACACAGGGATTGCGATGGAACAGTTTCCATGAGAGTGGATCTCTACCGGGTGCGACGCGGGCTCAGACAGGCGATTATGCAACAATGGCGCGTCTTGAAGATACGAGCACTGTCCTGGCGACAACTCTCCGGTCTGATGTCGATCAGTACATAATCGGCTCCCCGGATACACCACACATGCAAAGCTACCCTGTAGATTTATTCAACTACATACTATACCAGCCCTTTCAACCAGACAAGGATCGGGCTATCATTGTTGGCGGAGGACACATAACGAACAGCGCTCAAGGGGTTGCGGAACCACTGTGTGACAGCGCACCAAAGCAAATTCCGACTACCCGGAATTTTAGACAGACTATGTAAACCATGGCACGCTATTTCTTTGCATGATGGACAAAATATCCGGTCGGTGGTTTGATAACCAAAGTCGCGACTGAGTCCATCCAGCTTGACAACGGCCGCAAATATCCCTGCGAATTGGAGCTCTACTAGGCAGTTTTTCTACTCCTGGAACTGGAGCTTTGGCACAACGAAGACGAACCTTTTCGTCGCGCTGGGCGATTGGCCAATAGAATACCAATTTTTAGATGTCTATCATCCGACCAACTGCGTATGTATGTTGACAGAAGCTACAGTATCTACGGCGACAAGCCAGGGAAACGCGATCGGATATCTGATGCTGTCAGTCTACGATACATGGTTCTATCCCGGGGTCATCAATTGCCGCAAAACATTGCCAGCTTGCACACGCAGCCGCGGAATGGGTGGTCGTACATGGGAGGCTACAGAACTTGTGGCTTGATTTTAATCTCGACTACTATGCCGGGATTCAGGTTCCTAAATGCGCGAATCCTGCACTCCAGAAGGCTATTATTACAAACTATTGCACCGAATATAAGATTACTCACACAGCGCAAATGTGTGATGATATTTGTCGTAGCCGAGTGGTATCCCGTTTTCACTGAAACGGTGTACTAGACAGCCCGCCAACCCTAGGGTCACCTCCCGGGGGATATTGCCGGTTACATCGACGCCACTGAGATGCGCTACTAGACATACGCATCAGGCCAAGCCCTCTCAAAATGCTGAAGGGCGTTTGGTGCGGTTGTTGGTATGCCCCGTTCCCCGTTCCTCGTTCTCACGTATGCCAACTGTCGGGACTCGCGTTGGTCAATCTAGACCAACCCATGATGTACGAGGTTCGAGGTGGCACTGAAGAAATAACCATCGCGCCCCGCGGTGACCACACTATGGGATTTCGCGGAGCATGCCCCTCCGGGCCCTGATTGAGGAGACATGTCCACCGGTCCGATGTTATGTTGTCCACAAAATAAATTAACTGGTCCCTGGGAGCGTAATCCCATGTCGCGGAAACGCAAAACTTTGAGCAGAACTGGTGGGATCAGGATCAACCGGACGACGCCACGTTGGACGGCAATATTGACAAAGACGAGACGATTAGAGGTGTGCTATAAGTGGATACACGGGCGCAACATGGTCGGCGTCAAAGAGTGTTCCGTCGCCGGGTGCTGTCCACCTGCAGCCAGTATTGGAGGGACGTCAGCCAGGAGCAACTCGAGGCTCGCCTTCTGAACTAGCAGCATGTCTAACAACAACTACTTCTATAGTGCTAGTCTGACCTGGGGAGGGCTCAGCCTCAAAGTACGAATTGGCTAGAGACTTTTGATAGGAGGCAGTACGACCGAGAGGGATTTGTGTAGCCTCGTTCAGGAAGTGGGAATCATTCATCTGATTTCACCAATCCAGTATCCACGGGTCGTGATAGCGAGTAGAGCAACAGACACAACGAGATGATATGGAACTATTCAACATCTCCACATCGGCTCCACCGGGGCAACGACAGCCCCCTGCAGGCTAAATCTAGCCTATCAAGATTCCAGCATCTCATAGGACGCCATGAACGGGGCACAGCGCCATCACGAGTCGAGACCAATAGAAGAAGGAGCGGTGAAACCTCAGAGAAGGGCCGATGGGCAGACGACCAATGTCCACGATGCCGCTAGTGCAGGGGTTTCATATCGCCTGGTCTGAGGACGACACACTAGTATGGGGCAATGCCCATGGCTGGGACCTGCATTTTCAGGATCCGCGTCGACTGGTTCGGATGTCATTTCCAGCGGGGTGGT
The DNA here is from genome assembly GCF_002847485.1 of Aspergillus campestris IBT 28561. Classification (NCBI taxonomy): domain Eukaryota; kingdom Fungi; phylum Ascomycota; class Eurotiomycetes; order Eurotiales; family Aspergillaceae; genus Aspergillus; species Aspergillus campestris. The sequence goes on along the minus strand of NW_020194336.1, from coordinate 4,837,903 downwards.
CGGTGGAGACGATGGGTGGGGGTTGGACGGTTCGAGACTGGGTCTAACTCACCTTCCGGACAATCCCCCGCTACCCCCATGTACCTAGCGATTGTTTCTTGTGATTATATAAGGCATCTGGACATCGGTATGTGATTGTACTACGTTCATACACACCTAGACTTAATTCCTGCAGGCTAACTGTAAAGCCAACGCGATAGGATTACCCCTTCAGGGTGGGTAGATCGAGAGAAGACGAGGTCACCACCGGCCCGGTGCAGTTTGGGGGCCTCCCCGCTGCAGGAACAGTGTTGTGCCGTGAGCGGTATGGTCTCTCGCATATAGCAATAGCCTGATCCTTAAACGGTAGTGACTAGCTGTTCCCGGTGTAGCGGGGTTGGACGATCTAGTGTGGCACTTCTGCACGGCAATGGGCCGTTTACCATATGTAGTATATAGCTCTATGTGTCTGGGCTATCAAACCGGTATCGTATCTTGCTATCGACCTATGGGAAGGCGCTCGCGTGGGTGGATCCACGTTGGATGGGGGCCGTCGCCCCCACGATTCATCCCTCACTGCCTCATTTAAGGCGCTATCCAATCCTCAGGTGCCAGGAACTTACCTAAACAGGGAGTGGGATCGTATATGGATGAGGTGGGAGAAATGGAGGCATGGCGAGTAGAAGGGGGGATGAATCACATGAGGAGGTAGACAGTTAGGGTTTTCTCGGGTTCGTGACCAGTTTCGGCCCCCATTGGCTGCACTCATGGGTGATCCTGCGATGGGGGATGGCTCTTTATCGGCCTCTCACGTACATCGTGAGCCGGGCCGGTTAGAATGGTCTCCATACGTAGTGTTGAATACTGAATCTACTGGACTGTATACCAGGACAGGCGCTGTAGTTGGCATCGGATGGGAGGGCGATCGTTGGGTTGTGGGGAAGAGCGAGAAATATATAAAAGACACCACCATCCGCGAGTTATTCTGCATTCTGCTTGGAATATTAGCAGCAGTTTAGTTTCGTTACTTCTAATTTGTCTAGTGGTCTTGCCATTTCTTTTGAGTTCGCCCTTGGTGTTTCGATTATGCGCGTCTTAACCATCGCCCTCGCGGCGCAGCTAGCATGTGCTGGCGTCATCCGGCCGCGGGAGTCATGGGATAGTCGGCATCTCGCGGTCAGAGATTGTGATGGACTGTCCACATCTGCAACTTCAACAGCGGATGACGAGAGAGGTATCATCTGCGCTCGCCAGGATGACGGTGATGGTGAGGGTGAGGACCAGAACGATGGTCAGGATGGTCAGAACGACGGGGATCTGGGATATACTAACGTCATCCTGCCGCGGGAGTCATGGGATAGTCGGCATCTCGCGGTCAGAGACTGTGATGGACTGTCCACATCTGCAACTTCAACAGCGGATGACGAGAGAAGTATCATCTGCGCTCGCCAGGATGAGGACCAGACCGGCGACCAGAACGAAGACGAGAACGGCGACCAGAACGAAGACGAGAACGGCGACCAGAACGAAGACGAGAACAGCGACCAGAACGAAGACGAGAACAGCCACCAGAACCAAGTCCAGAACCTGGTCCAGAACCAAGACCAGAACCAAGACCAGAACCAAGACCAGAGCCAAGACCAGAACCAAGACCAGAACCAAGACCAGAGCCAAGACCAGAACCAAGACCAGAACCAAGACCAGAACCAAGACCAGAACCAAGACCAGAACCAAGACCAGAACCAAGATCAGAACCAAGACCAGAACCAAGACCAGAACCAAGACCAGAACCAAGACCAAAACCAAGACCAGAACCAAGACCAGAACCAAGACCAGAACCAAGTCCAGAACCAAGTCCAGAGCGATGAGAACAGCCAAAATGGTGACAATGGTGACAATGGTGACAATGGTGACAATGGTGACAATGGTGACAATGGTCAGGACGATCAGGACGATCAGAATAATGGAGATGACAATGGCGACGGAGACGACTGGAAGACCATGCAATGCACGTCGAACCCGGGCGACCCGGAGGGCCTGTGGCAAGAAACCAATGCCGACGCCGCGTGGAACACGACAGTCCAGTCCTGGAAACAACAATCCGACAAGAATGGTGGATTCTCCCAGTTCGTCAGCAACTTCCTCCAGGGACCTAACGGGATGCGCTGCAGCGACATTGGAAGCGAGAACCGCTGCTCGCAGCCTGTGGACTGCGAGAGTGTTCAGATCCCCGCTGGGTATGCTAACTCCCCGTTCACTGGACCTGTTCATTCGACGTGGGGCTGACATGCTTTTGCAGTGTTTCGATTTTGACTGGATTTGCTGGAGTTCACCAGGTAGGTTGTCCAACTCAAGGGGCAGTGATATTAGTATATACTGACACACTCTAGCTCCATGCCGAGGCGTATCAAGCAATTGAATCCGTGCAGAACAGTGTTGATGGCATGGTGGGCAAATTCAATGAAGCATTTGCTCCCCTAAGGGCCGATGAATCGGTTGCGATGAAGAATGCGTGGGATGGCATAATGCTGGTTGTGAGCTTTGGCACGTCCGTCGTGTTTAACACATGTATGTTTCATGGTTATCCCCATTTCCGTGGCAAAGTGCAACGTCGCTAACTTAATGATGCTTCTATTAGTGCTTCAAGATGTTGCTGTCGCCGCCAAGGCCCTCCAGAGCTCCAAGGCGCAGGGCAAGCAACCTGCGAACGACCTGGGCCAGAATAATGGCAAGCAACCTGCGAATAACCAGCAGGGCCAGGGTGGTTCGGGAACTGATACCGATCAGCAGAGCCAGGGGAGTGACAACCGCCCGATCGACGGGCCGGGACAGGGGAGTAGCAGCGGCACCCAGAACAACCAGCAGGGCCAGGGAAATAACCAGGGCACCCAGACCGACGAGCAAAGCCAAGGGAATACCAAGGGCACCCAGACCGACGAGCAAAGCCAAGGGGATACCAAGGGCACCCAGACCGACGTGAGCGGCGAGAAGGCTAGCACCAAGGGTTTGAGTATCATAGCGGACATGACCGCCGCTGTGCAGGCAACTTTAGGGGCGTTATACAAGACCAATATGCAAGGGTAAGTATCCCACGGAGAGGATCAGCCAAGGTGGACGCTAATCGACATACAGCCCGGGTAATGCAGTCCAGACCCTGAGCTCAGTGTCTGCGTTCGTTTCTGAGACGATGAATGGCTGGAAGAATATTGAGTCCAAGTACTTGGAGTTGATCTTTTCCGGTGACGATGAAAACGTGAATTCTCTTTACCACATGATCCATGGCGGCGTCATGAACACTGCCGTGAACGGACTCCACATGGACAGCATCAAGAAGGATATCGAGAAGATCCTCTACAGCCAAATGATCCCCTTTGCATGGAAGGTGTCGCCCACCGCGGCGCGTCCCTTTATCTGGTTAGTTTTCTTTCTTTCTTTTTTCTTATTGTTTGGCCTTGCTCCAACGAGCAACATTTGGTGGATACTCTTTCACAATGACTATGGCTAATACCCACTGCAGGAGAAGCCAGTACGATTGTGACGAGAACACCAAGGACATTGAATTCGACTTGGACAATGAAAGCTACCAGTTCTTCACGAACGACGTCGCCGTGAAGACGTACATCTGCTATAAGGGTAAACGGAACTACCTGCTCAACGCCATCAACCCGGACGAAGACCAGAACACCCACCCCTGGCTGCTCCCCGGTGGAGACCACACCAATTTGGACGGCACCAAATGGGGCGGGGTCACCGTAGCGGACATCGTGGAAAGCAGCGTGGAGGGATGGCTCGCCAACGGCCAGAAGAACGGATGGGCGAGGCCCGACATGCAAGGAATTGTCACGAGTCTCGGCGAAACCCAATACAGCATCCGCACTCCAGGCTTCTTCGACATCCCCGTCTGTGAGGTTCAAAGAGATATCGTGTGGAATATGGTCAAGGAAGACGGCTCGGCCCCGTTCTGGCCATGCGGCCCGCCTGAGAATTACAACAAGGAGGGCACCGACATCGTGAGTACTTCCTGATTTCTATGAAGGAGCATCACTCACACATTGCCTGACAGAAAATCGACAAGGGATGTATGATCGTCAACGGTTCCAAGATCTGCCACAGCACTGGGCCGTACAGTAAGTAGTTCGGGTCCGATCACTGACGACCTGACACTGACCATGGATAGATGTCAAAAATACCGATAAAACCAATAGCACCGCTGTCATCTACGCGGGATTCGACGGCGACAACCACGGCCATGCCCGGGTAACACCTCCGTGCAAGATCGAGGCTGCATGGCCGCGGGAGTGGCCCGATCTGCATCTCACCGAGGATAACTGTCTGGTCGACGAGACCGGTGGTGATTGGTTGAAAGAGTGTTGCGAGGGGCGTCCCGCGAACACAGACGTGGTGGAAAATCCCTATATGGGTTGATCAATGGGGTGGACTTGATGTGAAGGTGCCAGTCAGGCTTGTGAATATAACTCAATATTATGTCATTAATGCAGAACTTAAGTCTTGTGCAATCAGTAATATCAGAAAAGAGTATGACATCGCGGTGACCTAATATCAAGCCCCCCCGGAAGACTAACCTGTAACCCGATCACCGCCTTTTTCTCAACACCATAATACACCCTCCAAACCATCCATAATGCCCGTCAAACGCGCCGTCATCGTCGCACTAGACCCCCTCCTCGTCCGCATCGAGACAAAGCTCGAATCCCTCGGTCAATGGCACCGCGCACAGTCTCTCCGCCACCACGCCGCGACCTGGCGCGGCAAGAGGCGCGAGCTCCACGCCTGGGTGCAGACCTTAATCGAGATTGACATCCGGCTGCGCGAGGTCGTCCAGCGGGAAACCTTCCTACTAGACCAGATGCGCATCCTAACCACGAAAGGCGAAATGCGGCCGCCGGCCGCCGAGGAGCTGGCGCAGGCAGTCGCATGGCAGGAGGAACTCGACGACCCGGACATCGAATACTGGCGGCAGGAGCGGCAGACCTATGTGGCGGAGTCGCAGTGTCCGTGGGGACCGTTCCTGCGTGGGTTCTTCTCATACCGGCAACAGCAGATGTGGTTCCTGGCGGAGTGGTTGACGGCGGATTGTGCGGGGCGGGGCGGATGTTGTGCGCGGGGATGTGGGTGCTGTAAGCGGGAGCGGAGCAAAACTCGAGCGCATCGGTTTGGACACTGCACGACTATGTGTGGCTGCTGTCAGCGACGGAGGGGGTTTCAGTTGACGGCGCAGGATCGCAAGCTGATGCAGCCACCGCTTAATCTAGTGGGGGTTGGGGATGATACATATAGTCGGGGGTTGTTGAAGGGGTATATTTGGGGGATTCCGGTTTGATCTGTCCTCTCATTTTACGCTGACTAGAGATCAGCTATCAGGGTATCTTTGGCGGTTCAGTGGTAATGTCTGTGATTTTGTGTCGAGTCCTGCCAATCAAGGGATGGTGGGAGTTGGGGTGGGCGAGATTGTTCCATGTTGGTCAATTACATATCAGAATGAACTGGCTTGATTCTATATAACCAGCCGCCATTTCTAACTAGATTATTGTTTGTCATAATATTCATACTAACAGGACCAAATATGATATCATCCAGATGACTGACGTCCCGATCCACGCCAGATCGATCTCGGCTTGATCCGATTCTTCCATGACGTCACATTCCAGGTACATATAAAGGACCGTTCTGGTCCATCCGCCGCATTCCTCGCTGTCAACTTTCCAACATCCATACAACATGCCTTGGTCAACTTCCCTCCCCCAGGGAATCCTCAGCTCGCCCCTCCTGTCCATTGGGGCACCCACCGCCGGCGGACTCTTAGTCGGATACCTCGTCAACCGTACGTTTCCCTAATAAATTAGAGCGCAGCCCAGCTAATATACAGCCAGGTGGAGGACGAACAAAAGGAATCTACCACTCGCTAAAGCAACCTCCCTACCATCCCCCGGCATGGCTCTTTCCCCCCGTCTGGTCCCTCCTATACACCACGATGGGGTACGCCGCGTACCACGCAAACGCGACCACCTTTGATGACTCGTGGCAGCCCCTGTACGGAGCACAGCTGGCACTCAACTACCTGTGGATGCCGCTGTTCTTTGGACTGCGCAAGCCGGCCTGGGCGCTCGCGGACCTGACACTCTTGGGAGGGACCGTGGCGTCGTTGATGAGTGGGTGGTGGGAGACTGATCGCACGGCGTTTTGGTTTATGGTGCCGTATGCGGCGTGGTTGGGATACGCGACGTATTTGAATGTTGGCGTTGGGGTGTTGAATAAGTGGAAAATTGGGGGTGGGCAGAAGAAGGGGGAGTGATTATCTGTCGAGATAACTAGGCAATGGTTGGTGGGGTTGTTGCACTGAAGTCATTCGCCAGTTAAGCAATAATGTCACTAAGCTGTCATGGCGAAATGTCTGCGATATACAGGATCAGATTCATAAATGTGTCAGTTCGCTGGTAGACTCTTATGACTGCTTGTCACTTATTTTATCTTGACAGGTGAATTGATCATAGATCACCTCCTTGGGGGCCTAGTCAACAGCATGCAGTCTTTCGAGCGAGGTTCCGGGTTGCTCTAATGATAAGCCGGCAGGCAGTTCATTATTCGGCTAATGGACTTGCAGTTATATCGACGACTGAACTGCTTGTTGCCTATAGCAATCATTGGCCTTCAATAGGTTGTGTTCTTGGCTCATGATTCTGTATGCTCTGGTCTCAGAGACTTGTTAGAAGTATTGCGCAGGGTAAAAATTCGATAAATATGGCTGTACAATACGCCCTCACAGGAATATTGCATAATCATCCCGACCATTTGAGTCTGTTTACTGGAGAGATCGGCTGGCGGCGGTTGGCATCGCAGGGCATCAATCAGTATAAGCCAAGACTTGATGGCTCTTAAAAAGTGATTAGCTATTGGCTTCTATCCGCACCATTGTTCGGGGAAATTGGCTGTAACGGGCTTATTAAGGGATGTATTTCAAACGGTTAGTGTCAATTAAATTGCCTTCATTTATGGACTTCCTGAGGTTAATTAGAACGTTACATTGGAGAGGAAGCGTCTGGGGCGTGCGATCTAAGAATAGCAGCTGATCTAGGGCTCAGTGATATCCTCTCATTTAGGCTATTTCCGGTAGTCAATCAGATGGGCTGGGGCTGTAGGGTAAGACATGATATTTCCATCATAGACTCGAGCAAGGAAAATCTGGGGAAGTACGGAGTATGTCCCAGCCAACTATGATAGTCATCCGCAGCGCAGGGCATGTAACGCAACTAAAAAGTACTGTAGCCACCAGACAACAAAGATATCATGACACTTTTAGGCTTCCTAAATGGTCGAGTTTTCACTGCCATGCCATGGCTTGTAATAAATAATCGAGGTTACAACGGATATCATGAAATTGTAGGGCTGTGTAAATAACTTTCATCGCGACACCATGGCATAGCTAGGAACTCATGTGCCTAACAAACGAGCCCTAATCCGCCCATCTATCTCGAGACCATTCCCTTTCACCCCTCAAAGCAGACGGCATGCACGTCAGGAAACACACAGGTATCTCCGGGGACAGCAAACAACAGCCCATACTAAACTGGGCAACATGGACGCCGATCATAAACCCATTCCACCAACCTTACCCCATCCAGCCATCCAACCCTCAGCTGCAGAGCGTCCGGTTCTTGGCAACGGACGAGCCACCACTGGGCGAGCCCTTACCCCTGGATATCCCCCGAAAAAAAGAGGGAGAGTCAAAGCACAGTCTACGGAGGCTGTTACGAGTGGGGCTAGTTTAATATCGTTATGAACGTTGGCTGGACGAAGGCGTCGCAAATACGAGGTCATGCAGCTAGGCTGCGAACACGGGACGCCTAGTGTGAATATATAATCACGACGCAGAGCAGCTCGTGGGTGATTTTTTATTTGCGAGTCAGTTATCTTTCTCTTCTAATATCTTTCAAATAAGCCATATCTATACCTACCCCACACCAATACACACCAATCAATACAATATGAAGCTCCTTACGCTCGCAGCCGCCGCGGCCCTCCCCACCGTCTCCCTCGCCTGGGAATTCACCTGGCACAGCGCCGACGGTGAGTCGCACACCGAGTCCGGCAAGGGCGCCAGCGAATGCATCAAGGTCAACCACGCCAAGGGCGAGGTCTTCCGCATAGACTCCAAGGGCGAGAAGTTCATCGACATGCGCCTGTACGACACGGACGACTGCGAGGGCGATCCCTCCGGTCAAGCCAGCAAGTTCTTCACCAAGGAGTCGTCAATCGCCATTAAGGGGTTCCAGGTCGTGCAGTTGAATGAAACAGGTGCGCCTGATGATAAGGAGGATGAGGATGATAAAGACGATGAGGATGACTTCACCCTTCCGACTGTTTCGTCCACGCCCACTCCTACTGCTACTTCAACTTCTGCGGACGGGGGCGCGAAGCCGACTGGTGCGTCCGGGTCGACTACCCCATCGCCGACGCCGTCGGGGTCGCTCGCTGCGCCTGTTGTTGGTGGAAACATGGGACATGTTGCGGGAGCAATTGGTGTTGCCTGTGTTGTGGCAGGTTTGTTTGGATACTAGAGGCGGTTTACTGGTTGTTGGGCTGTGTATATACTGGGGTGTGATCTACGGGCGAATTACTAGTCAGTGGGAATATGATATCATGTATGATGGCATCTTCAGAAAAAAAAAACATTGCAATTGTACTTATCTTGTACACGACACTTACTATCGTACTAACAACCTGAATGGCGACTCTGGCTGGTCACCCTGGGCGCATCGTCGGGGACCCACTCTCCGCTGACGGGCTCGAACGGAGTAGTCTCGAACGACGGCAGCAGGTAGAGACATAGCTGTTCCTGTTCCTGCATGTGCTTGATATGCGCAGTGATGGCGGCGACAGCGTCCTGCAGCACATTGTGTCTACCCTCGTCCGTGTTGATCAAGTGGTTCGAGTAAATGACGAGCAGGATATGGTCCTTGGTGAGGGCCTCGTTGTAGCGTTTCAGGATGACGTGTTGACTGGTCATGCGGATTTTAGCGCGGGCAGCGACAAGATAGTCCTTGATGGTGGGGACGCTGTCGGCCTCGAAGGGGCCGACGTAGATGTAGTAGTAGTTGGACATTATGGTGGATCACTTGTATAATTGTGTGGGATACTAGTCAATGATGACTGGTGGTCAAGTGGGAGGGTTGGGTCTATATATGTTGGCTGGAGTCATTGTTGTGTAGTAGATGTACCTTCTTTGAGGCAGGGTAGATCCCACAATGATTATGTCCATTGTTCGAATGGAAAACAAGGCGGGATAACGCCATCTCATCAAGATCCTTGTTCCGGCATATGAAGCATACGACTGCGCGATAATGAGGAAGTTGAGACTGAAAGAACCTTCAATTCAATGGTATTATATGGATTATATATGACCGCCCGATCTTTTCTCTAAAAATGCAGTATTATCTCACCAGTGACCTAGACCCCGCCTGCTCAAACACAAAGGTCCTTTCCCCACGCCAGCATCTCCAGCCGCATCTCATTCAAGAAGCCCTCCATGACGACTCGCAACTCAGCGTACGAGTCGCAGAACTCGCGACTTTGAATGCCATAGCTCTGCTCTTGCAACTCCCACTCTACAACGTCCAACCCAGCGACGTGCGCGCGCAGGGGGGCAAGATTCCAGTCGAGCAGCTCGAGTAGCTCGATTGGCGTCTTACTCAAACTCAAAAGCAGCGGGACATTGACCGCCAGGCGGACGACGAGTTCACGCAGACAGCGGCGCGCGCGATTGCCCAGACAGCGGGCGAGGGAGGTGAGATGGTCTCGAAAGGCGAGGAGGGTCTCGACGACGGCCGTGTCGCGGACGACGTGCGGGGTGCGCTGTAGGGAAAGCCGCAGCTCGAGCCGGGTGACGAAGCGGAGGGTGTCTGGGAGGGGCGCGTAGGGGGAGAAGATGCGGCCGCAGAAGACGATGTATCTGGAGTCGAGGGAGACCTCGTATGGGACGGTGCCATACCACTCGCGAACGAGCTCGTGGTACACGGTGCGGCTTGTGCGGAGAAGCGCGGCGGCACAAGGCTGACCGTCGTGACGGAGGGAGGGGGGAGGGCCAGAGCGCGCGAATCCACTGCGGAGGATGAGGCCGTTGCGGACAGGTATACTGGGGATCAGATGGCGGTAGATGTTGAGACGGACCTCCGTGGGGAGATGAAGGAGGGAGATCATCTCGTCGCGAGTGTGTCAATGGATGGAACGTGTTTTAGGGGGGACAGGATGATGGTGTCGATGACATGACGTAGTGATCGGACTCCAATGCATGTTGATGCTAAAAATGGTATCGTCCAATCCGGATGATTCTCAGGGGTGTGGGGCGTATTGCACGGACAGACAAGGCCAGATTGAGAGGATGATCATGGCGTCTCTCATCCAGCAGTCAGATCCAGGATAGACCAGGAAATATTGGGGGACGGTCGGCATATGCAAGGGAAACAGCGGTCTGGGTATCCTGGTCTACTTACTCGACGATATATATCTCGGTATATATATTGACCAGCCTCACCGCCATCCACGATTGTTTCTCCAACTCTCCATCATCGCAATGCTGCCCGCCATTAGATACACAAGTGCAAGTACACCCCAACCTCAAGTCGAACCTGCACTGACACTCCCCAGCAAATTGCAATCCTTACCCTCCTGGGTCTCTATCTAGCCTCACGAGCGAGATCGCTCTCCCTCTTGTACAACAACCATCCAGAACGACTGAATGAGGTCAACCAACTACCCCACTATGCCATCAAATACGCCGACCGCATCCGCAACTGCGAGGATGCCGTGATGGTGCCCGAGGACGGGCTGGCCATCCTCAGCTGCGATCCAGGTCGCGACCGCTGGAACACCGTCATGGGCACCTTCACCGAAGACAAGAGCCTCATCCCTCACGGCGATCTAACCATCTACCGTTACACAAACGCCGAAGACGACGACAAGGCGCTCACCACCATCGAGCTGGTCGACTTCCCCGAGATCGACATGTTCCACCCCCTAGGCGTCGAGTACCACCGTCCGAGCGGACAGCTCTTCGTCTGCAACCACCACTACGATGGGTCGCGCGTCGAGATCTTCAGCCTCGACCTGTCCGACCCCAGCCACCCGACCGCCCATTACCAGCGCACGCTAATTGACGCGATCATCCGGGCGCCCAACGCTATCCTCGCGCTCAGCGCGCAAGAGCTTTACATCACCAACGACCACCACTACCTCCAACGAACGCATCCGAAACTTGCCAAGACCGAGACGCTCAGCGGGGCTCCGGGTGGTGCCCTGGTCTACGCTAATACCCAAACGGGCGAGATGCGACGCGTCGCACGGATCCCGTTCGCGAACGGGGTCGCGCGGGTGAACGCGTCCACCGTCGCTGTGGCATCGACATCCACAGCGGCCGTCTACCTGTATGAGATCCAACCCCACGACTACTCCGTCCGGTTTTTTCATAGCATCCCCGTGCCCTTCTTCCCGGATAACCTGGAGACCGATCAGGCGGGGGTGCTGCTGATCGCGGGACATCCGTCCATGCAGGGTCTCGAGGCGACCGTAAAGGCGCGGCTGCAGTGTACGGGGGTGCTGTCGGAGGAGGGAAAGTGTTACAAGGCGGGGGCGCCAAGCTGGGTGGCGGAGTGGACGGAGGAGCGGGGGGTGCGTGATCTGTATGTCAGTCGGGGGGAGTTCGGGAGTAGTTCGACGGCGGGGCGGGATGCGGAGAGAGGAGTGGGTCTGGTGACGGGGTTGTATGAACACGGAATTTTGGTCTGGAGTGAGTCTGGGCATTAGATGCTTGGCATAGCAATTCGAAGCTTATTCCTTGGATCTATGGCTGGTATACTTGGAGTTTATATTCGAGAGACAATGGCGTTCGTCAGGAACTGCATGGGTACAATGGCTCACGATTTGAGCCAGATTGGCCCTGGACATATAAGAATAATGTTTGATCAATATTGGACTCGATTGTCCATAAAACAAGTCATAACATACTACAGAATCAATATACAAAAAAGAAATCAAATCATAAGTCAAAAGAACTCCCCCCAGAATACCCATCCCGCCAACGCAAGCGACCCCCCACACATCACAAACGTCAAAATCGCAGCCCCAGCCTTGTCGCCTGCAGTGATGGGTTTCAGTTTGTCCTTATCGTCGTCGTCATGGTGCACCATGCCCGCATTCTTGTTACTCTTGCTATCTCCGCCCGTCTTCGACGTGACCGGATCGTCGTCCATGCGCAGGATCAAGTTCGCCGTGAACATGCTCAGCGCACTCATATCCTGCTCCATGCCGCCATTGCCGTCGTACTTGTCCTCGTACCACCGCATGCCGCACTCGTCGTGTTTGGAGCCCGTGCACGACTTGGCCGCCGCCCGCGCGGCGCCCTCCAGCTTCGGCGTGATGCGGTCCCGTGTGGTGGGCACCACCCGGGCCACGAACGCCAGCCACGATCCCAGCAGGCCCTTGTACGTCTTCATGTTGTTGTCGCAGTTGCCGGGTTTCTCGCAGCCGACTTCGATCAGCGTCTCTCCTTTGGTATTGTACCCGAAGTACTTTTGCGGCCAGAATTGTTCCAGCGTCGCGTCCAGCAGGCCGTTCACGCGCTTCAGCCATTTCTCGTCTTCGGTCTGTGTTAGTCTGTTAGTGTAGTCCCTCCAGCGATCAAAGGACAAGGAAAATTACATGATTGTACATATACGCCGACCCAATGAGATACGTCCCATAGGTATAAGTCCACTGTTCACGCCCGGCAGACTTGCACCCATCCTTGGTACTCGTCGAGTCGGCGACGTACCAGGTCTTGTCATTGATGAGCGGCACGGACACCGACCAGTCCCAGATCTTGTCCGCCCACTCCACGTACTCCTTGTCGGAGGTGTAGCGGGCCAGCCGGGCCGCAATCTGGAACAGCCCGCCGTTGGAGATACTGTTCTTGAGGTCGTATCCGGGTTTGACCGAGTGCATCTGCCAGCGCAATCCACCACCGCAGGCGGCGGGGTCCCATGCGGGCTTTTGCGTGTTGAAGACCGCTTGCGCCAGGGACAGCCAGGACGCGCCCTTCGGATCTTCGGGGTACTTGAGCTCCGCGGCTGTGATGGCAGCGACGCCCCAGAACATTTGGTCGTCGTTTCCCTAGACGTCGTTAGTATGTGATAACAATCTAGACCATGAGAGAGAGGTACCAGCCAGGCGAGTTCCGACTTGGGTCGGTAGTCCTGGTCCTCGCCGGATTGCTGCTGCATGCCCTCGGTGGTGTCCTTGTTGTAGGTCTCATCGCCCGTGACGTGGTAGTACTGTATCAGATGCAGGAACATGCCGGCCGCTTCCCACCAGGTGCCTTCGAGTTTTCCCGGGTTATCTGTTTCGTTGGCGCTATACGTGGACATCATGCTCCATGCCGCCGAGCTGGCGGCCTTCTTGAGGGATTCTTTCCGCGGTTAGCATCGTGAACGCCAAGGACAGGGACATCCGTGGACGAAGACACAAGTCAATGGAGGTGACTCCAAACAATAAGTGAATGAAGGTGACGGTAGTGGAAGATACATACCATCACTCTGGATCTCTAGTTCGATCCCCGCGCTCAGGTGACTCCACCAGAGAGCCAACCATAGCGTTGGGAGCCATGTTAGGGACGACGGTTTCATGGGGAAAGCGACGTTTCACTGGTGCGAAACGCGGGTTTAAAAAAATAAATAGAATAAAACAGGGAATACCCCCAGCGACTGACAGAGTTCCCCAGCCACAGACCTTGAATTGGCAAGCACAGAGTGAGATGACAGCGCTTTCAATCCAACGATTGATTACCTAGGCGGTCAGGGACAGGAGGGTTCAAAGAAGGAAGATTGCAAGTGTTTTGCAAGCGTGACTTGTCGACGTAAAATGCGACCAGCCAGACGAGGCTGACAGGAACCACAGCCCCTCGACGGTGCCGATCGGTCTGAAACCGACATGGTTCATCGGTGGACAACTAGACCGGAAATGGGGTGACCAGAGCGTCGACCGCACCAGCTGACAAGGGTATATGGATCGAAGGAATTGAAGGAGGGTGGGGGAAGGATTTTATAATTAGCACCGTCAACTGTCATAGGGCAGGGTTGGACGGGGAATGCGCTGGGATATCGGGCTCTCTGGACGCTGATTGACCAGGTCTGGAGAGTTGATCGCGTTAGGGCGCTGCACCGGAAATTGAGGGTCGCGACCAATTTGGCCAGGATCGATGGTCGCAAACCACACAGCCTGGAAAAGTGGGGATGGATCTCTAGCATGTGGAGAAGCCATTCCTTGGGGCCAAACGACGCGGACACCAGTAAGCCCTAAGCGGTTTATACACGAAAGACTCCACTCCCGAGGCATGATGTCAAGAGCCTAGGATTTGGTCTAGGATGGAGTCTTGGCCAGCCTCTCCCTCTTTGGCTCTGAATGCATTTCCCGTTGCCTGTCCCCATTGATTGTCCCTGTTGATCATGCCAGGAATTCATCTATTCTTCGCCATCGCCCATTCCGCCCCATTCCTCCCGTCCAATGCAGTATGGGCATGCTTTTGCCAAGGCGTCGGATTGTGGTGGAACTCGCCACGTGTAAATACCGTCACTCCGCTGTCTGGAGAGACAAGGTGTTTTTCCTATGGTGACTTGGTGACTCGATGACAATATATCGACCAGGTAAACCTTTTCAAGGTATGGTCTACCTTGAAGAGCGTCCTTATGCTTCGTTTGCTCTCGTAATGGGTAGCATTGGAGGAAATCCCGAGATCGACCAGTATCAACGGCAGGTCGCTGCCCGCATGGCGGGTTTATGAGACGGATAATTTCATCATTGGCTACAATGATGATCGTGATCGTAGGCCGAAATCCTGTCTAATCCGTCCAGAATAGAAACAGGTCGATCACCTTCGGGCAGTGAATTGTTCAATCTTCCGGACATCACAACCAAGGATACATACCAAGGAGCCCGTCATTATCAGTCCGGAGGCCCTTGCCCACAGTTCACGTTTACTTACAAGGTTGAATTGCCCCTGCGGAATGGCACTAGTCACAATGTCACTGTGACCGTGGGAGACACAAATTAGCATATCGGTTGGGTGGAGCGGGGCGGAAACTCTTGTACCCTGTCGGTCGGTGCAGTGCGCCAGCTGCAGTCCGGCTTGGACTGGGTGTGCCGTTACTGGAATGTGACGTTAGCAACTGAGCCAGGTGAAGATCTACATGTCGTACCGGGGTTCGCAACTTACCAGCTCGTTGTGGCTCGATGCCTGACTCGGTTAATCTAATCATGTATTATGGCGGGTGAGTCAAGCGAACGCAGCGGCTGTAGACAGATCAGCAAGCATTTTGCACTTGAGCTGTCTCTACTTACTGCCGGGGTCTGTATATATCAGGGCAGCCGAGGATAGATTAGAGTCGTCTCAATTTGCATGGCCTGTGGGGTTACTCACCCTCGTCTACAAGCGGTCAGCACGCTACTGTTTGATGGCGATGCCACTGCACTTACTGGCTATATCTAGGTAGGTAGATATTTGTTCACGCAATTCTGATGCTTGCATAACTTACAGACTGGAAATCTTCGGTTAGCTTGTGGGCAGTTACAGCAGTATCAGCAACAATTGGAGAATGCTATGGCCGAGGAGGAGTGGCTGCGCACCGAATATGCCGGCCACGAGCTGTACACTTTGCTGGACAACGCCGTAGGTCAAATGTTCCACCGGACCTGTGATGGTCATGGAATTAGCCAAAGCCGCTCAGCGGTCCTTGAACTTTGAACTGGCCATTTGATCCACTGGTGGCAGTCCGCAACTGACATCCTCGCCCCGGATTACTGGGAGACGGTGCGCGACGGTCAGCTAGCCGGGGAAGCATTGTACCTAGACCTCAAACGCATGGAGGTTCTAGAGCGGGAGAATATGTCATTCGACTAGGAGATCGTCAAGCACTTTTCCCTGCGCGAGACAAATCCTCGGGCCCTTCTCGCGCTCCACGAGTTGTGTGAAGCCCAGTTCGATGTTCCTGGAGTTCTGTTCGAGATGGACTTCCCGTCACTTCTGCCGGCGCATCCTCTCGGTGTCCGTATCACTTCCTGGCTTCGAGGAGTCAGTCGGCTACGCAGCCAAATCGAAACAACCTCAGCTGTACCCTTACACTGCAGCAGCACAGGTATCGCATCTCATCTACTCCCGATGACTACCCCCCGCAGAGAGAAGCCAGTTTTCGCACAGACCACATCCCACTCACATCCGTCCCCGTGTCCAACTGTTACAAGGACGCGGGCGTCTGGGACACGGACTACCGACCTTCCGACCAGTATGGGCCGTTTGAAGGAGCGGGGGCCATTTCCTCCTGGCGCATTTCGCTACCCAAAACCCTCCGCCAATTTGACTACCGCAGCATCTCTGATGTTGTTTTGCACATCCCTTGTTCGTCATTTGGGGCCGGCAGGTTGCTGGAGAGGAGCGCATCCGCGGCCGTCGAAGACTGGGCCTCTGCGCCACCCCCGTTCTTCTTCGCCGATAGTTCCGCGTACGGCAACGTTGGCAAGGTCCTAGCCATTAACCTAGAAGAGGACTATCCAGAGAAGTGGAAAGAGTTGGCCGCGGGTGACCCCATGTCACTGGACCAGGTGGAGGACCGACCCCGGTTTTGGGCCCGGGCGCACAAAAGCCCGGTCCAGTCCAGCGAGGTGACCCTTTTCATCACTCCATCAACCAGCGAGGATAACAACATAATGCTTAACGACAACATCGAGCTTACACAGGATCAGTCCCTGGGTGAATACTCCACTTATTCGGCCATGAGAAGCCTGGACTTGGCCCAAACTTGGTCAGTCTCGAACTTAAATCCCGCAGACGAGTCGAGGCCTTTCCAGCGCGGCTGGCTCCTGATTCAATTTCAACTCAAAGGTTGAGCGTAGCAGAGATCGATGCCCATGCATTGTATTAGAACTTCGGTTGTGGGTTCTGGGGACGATATGACCCCCTGTCCACCTTCACTCCATTAGCATCTTCCATATTGGGAGGTTATGGCAAGCCGAGATACGTACATGCAGCCTTGTATGACGTCACGTTGTATATTCACAAAATAGTAAACAATCTATCGTGCGCGAGGAGACCAGGTGGGGAAGCAATGATAAAAATGAACGAGATGAAGCATATCGATGAAGGCATGCAAGGCACTGGCAGTTGCATGAGAAACCAAAACTCTGCAAGACACGCAGTCATCAGAAAACCACAGATTTGCATGCGCTAACTGACACGTTTCACCAGGTGCAGTCACCAACTACTCCCCATACTGCCCAAGCACAAGCAATACTGTCGACAAATATCATTGGAAATCAAGAGTTACAAGGTGATTTGATTATCTGGAATTCAGCGATCATCCATTTACGAGATCTTTTTCCTCGGATATCACCTCGACATTTCTGTGTTTTACATCAAAGGAACAGAGGAAGAAAGGCTTAGCTATTTCTACGAAGACTAGTGGCTGTGCTTGCATGTAACTTGCATATAAAAATGCTTCATTGTATTTGTCCGACTCCAAATTATATTTCAAAATATTAATTAGGCACTGCCAGTAGAAACGAAGGGTGATGGAATGTCTAGCGGGTCAATGTGGTTCGTACTCCGCGTGTCTGCATTTGATTTGATATAACATATTATTGTTCAAAAGACTTGTGTTTTGATGTAATGACTTCATAATACTCTTGGTGCGTGTACAATATCTTGAAGTTCTATGTATTTCATAAATTGGAAGGCGTTGTGGCTATTCCACCAGATCAAATGGTTTACATATTTTCGGTGCCCGCATCGCGAGGAGTAGATGTAAACCAGCCCCCGATAATGTTGCCACAAGATACCTACGCATTAGAAGGAACCTCCAAAAAGGAATAATCTTATTCCTGTGGAGTACCTACAAGCAGCCGAACATGTGGTCTGCAGTGTTTACAAGACGCCCCCACGCTATTTTGTATATTATTCTCTTCTTGCGACTTGCAACTTTTCGAACCCTTCTTCGTAAGATGAGCAATCATCAAATTTATTATGTTTTTGATTCCGAATTGACTTCCATACATTAGGGTCGTTTAGATCATTTGCAGGAGAATAAAAATATATAATGGCCTTTCTTTCATAGTGCACCCAGTTATCAGAACACAGCTTGTCGTAAACCCCGCACACTACTTCTTTCATAACGCCACTAATGCTGCTCATGGCTCTCAACCAGTCGGATCTACTATACGATTTGACCCAAGAAACTGGCCAAGGGGAAGTGTGCCAATCAATTTGTATCCTCTACACCGAATACGGGGTCGGTCATCTCCTGTCCCAGCCTTGTATACGAACCGTCACATGGAGAACAGCCTCACTAGCGTGTCCAAGAATAAAAGCTTCCTATCACCTCAAATTACGCGGGTGGAAATTCAACATCTTCTTCCAAAGCGAGAGGATAGAGTACATTGCAATTGACGAGCAAGATGCGCCTCAACGCATTCCCTGTCGTTCTCGCCATCCTCGCCTTCCTGTGTAGTGTACAAGCACAGGATACTACCAATGGCAGTGCCTCTGACTATGAGCTCGTCCGCGCAGACGAGATGGAGTTGGCGATGGGTAACGACTCCATTTCGCTCGACCCGTTCGACGATCCGTTGGAAAAACGCCAACGGTTTCGGTGTTTTGACCCAGGTTGGGGTATGCACCCCCTCCTTCTTTACTAGGAAAAAAGTGTCAAGCGCAGGCCGTTTTAATGATATGCTGCAGTGGAATGTCCGAATGTCCCCCGTCGCTGCAAACCGCCCGCGGCCAGTTGTTGTATCACGGGCTATTACTTTTACCCGGGAAGGAGCCACTGTTGCCCTGCCGGAGGGACGTGTTCCAGCTCGCAGAAGTGCTGCCAGAAATCATGCTGCCCGCAGAGCGGCACCTGTGGAGGCGATGGATACTGTTCGACTCGACGATGGAGCTTTCCAACAAAGACCCAGACGAGCACCAGTACCCGCACGAGCTCCTCGAGAACCACCACGACGCGTGAAATCACGACTACCAAGGCATCCACGTCAAGATCGACGTCTACATCCAGATCAAAATCCACGTCCAGGTCGACGAGTACGGAACCCGAGTGCACTGTGGAGCCGACTGCCAACGTACGTCGCACCTGGTCGGAGGGTCTCACGGACGTGTTTCAAGGTAGTGAGCATCAGCCCGAGAAGCGACAACGTCCTTTCCCAAAGACTTGCACCACGGAGTGCCATGCGTCCGGTCAGCGGTTGCCTGTCGTCGAGTTCACACCCGTTCGTGGGGAGACGGATGAGTTGGTCAAGAGCATGTGCTCGGGTAAGCCCTAATTCTCGCTCTCCTGCTCGCTCGAGACATGGGAACACATCATACTCACAGCATACAGGCATGAACGGTTGGTATAAAAGACAAAAGTCCGGCATCGATGGCCGACACGACATATGGACAGACCTAGCAAAGGGGGAAGACGTCCTCACCTACGGCGGCCCAGCAAAGAAAAACCCTGACGCAGCAGACAGGCGAAAAGATGTTCAGTGCAAAAAGTTCTACAAGTCGGAGTGCGAAGGTAGGAACCATGACCCTAAACCATTTCAACCTCCACTGAACAGAGATCAGCACTAGGAAAGAGGCGCGGCGTTGCCATGGAGTGCGACGAATATCCACCTGGTACGTTTCCATGATATTGATTCCCCTAGATGACGAATTTCCTAATGCCATTCGTCCACAGCGATGAGTCTCGAAGGCGGCGGTCTC
This sequence comes from Aspergillus campestris IBT 28561, assembly GCF_002847485.1. NCBI lineage: Eukaryota > Fungi > Ascomycota > Eurotiomycetes > Eurotiales > Aspergillaceae > Aspergillus > Aspergillus campestris. The sequence continues at coordinate 4,818,144 of NW_020194336.1, read as the reverse complement.
GCGACTCGGATGTGTGTGCCTGCAAAGCAGAACTCCCGGACACAAGGCCCCCAGTTCCGCCTATTCGTCACGACCTGTGGTCTCAAGAGGGGTGACAAGTTCCTTGTCCGCTTAAAGGGTGGCTGCAGCCGATATAACTTTCCCGCTCGGCGTGAAGACGCGACGCACACCATCGCCATTGCGGATGAGGATGCCACCTTCCGGGACCCCAACGACGACGGATCACTGACCTACGTTGCTGTCGGGCTGGGAGATCTCGAAGTTGGACATTATGAGATTGATGCCAAGTTTAATGGGACGGTCCGGGAGGCCGTGGTCTTGAATCAATACGGGGACGAATATGCAAGGTAGGCTTTCCTGCTTTGATGGACTTGCGCCGGTCACTGATACATGTCTCAGCCTCGATTCGCCGAGTGAGTCGGCCAAGATCAGCTTCGACGTCACGGATGACTACTACCAGCCAGCGGCACTCGTCGCATATACCGAGCACCCAGTCGAGGTGTCATATAATGGTACTGTGCAGCCCAGCAACAAGGCTGAAGCATCTGCACCTTCAGACATACCGTCATCAGCAATGGCGCTCGAGGGATCTATCGTATATACGCTGGCAATCACCTTAACGCTCGGACTACTACGGCAGTTGTTGTGATTCAGGATAGTTTGGCCAATAATGAATATGGCTGACTCATGTGTACTTACTCTCTATATCTTTTTGCTGTTCACGCACTCTGTTTCATGACTCAATTGTGGATTTGCTCTCGCACATAGCTACGAAGTTCAACGCGCAGTGAAATTCAAACAGCATGTCTAGACCTACTTTCCAGTGGAACTGTAGCCAGGTCGAAAAGTCGTGTAGCCCTCGTTGTGGAACGCCGAGTGATGCCTGCCGTCAATATTAGCATACTGTTGGTTGCCAAGCACCATATAGATCAATTAGCAATAGTCCGGTTACAATTGATCTCCACGCTTGAGATTGACCGTAATCAACGGACCAAACCAAGGCTGGACCGATCAGGTCATCCTCCGACCAACATCCAGCAATTGGATGTTCCCGTCTGATGACATCATGACCGAACCGGAATGCGATGACAACACGACCAGTTCGCAGGATCGCTGGCACGTTGCAAATTTTTATTCAGTATCATGCGAGATGTCCTCGGTCGGCCAGCCAAAAAAAGTCGCCATTATCGGGGCGGGGGCTGCTGGCATGGTAAGTGAACCCAGATCCGCTCAGCTTTCCCAGCAGCAGCTAAGAGTCAGTCGTGCGCGGCCACCCTCGCCCAACACCCCGATAGGTTCGATGTCACACTGTTCGATATAGCCACATATACAGGTGGTCAGGCCACCTCCATTGATCTAGACAGCGGTCGGTATGGCGCTAGCTGGATGAACGACGGCGTGCAAGGCGGCTCTGGTATCTTCCACCACACGTTCAACTTCTTCCGACGATATGGGTACGAGCCGCGCGCTGTTCAATTGCAGGTGGCATTTGGAAAAGGGCCGGGGAGCTTCTTCACAAATATCTTTCCCAGTCCGTTGATCGACCAGTTCAGCCATGAGATCAAAAAGCTGGGACGCATGCTGTCATGGATCAAGAGACTGATGCCGGTGCTGGGCATACTGCCCCTCAAAACCACCATGCGGCTGTTTCGTTTCAGTCGCGACTTCACGAACCGCATCGTGCTTCCTCTTATCGCTCTCTTTCTAGGGACCGGAAACCAGACCCCAAACGTCCCCAGCGCCCTGCTTGAACGACTCTTTGACGACCCCAACATGAAACTGTGGGACTACGACCCGGATACGCTGCTTCCCAACCAGCCAACCATGTACACATTCCCCAACCTGAGTAAATTTTACAGTGACTGGACCAAGGACCTCGCCTCGCGCGGCGTACACATCCGCCTCAACACGAGAGTCCAGCTTCTCAAACGCGACAAGTACGAGGTGATCCTGCGCCCGCTCCGAACAAGATCCTACTCCATCGCCAGCGGCGAAGATATGTACTCACCGCCGGAGTCCTTCGACGACCTCGTTCTTTGCTGCCCAGCCGACGAAGCCAAACGCATCCTCGACGAACACGCCTCCTGGCGCGAGCGGTACGTCCTCAACGGCGTCTCCTTCTACAACGACCTCACTGTCACCCATTCCGACGCGAACTACTTCGCCAGTAACTTTGAGACGCGCTTCCGGACCGAACTCTGCGGATACGCCAGCACCGAGGCGCGCAAGGACCAGGCCGCCTTCGCTCGACAGCAGCCCCCACTCAGCCGCAAAGACGGCTGGGGGGGGTTTGCCCCGATGTACTTCACGCACTCGCTGCCGAGCGCCCCAGACAGGATCGAGATGGGCTTCGACTGCAGTCACTACCAGCACCAGTTCCGCGAGGCGTTAGGCGAAGACGCACCTGCGTCTGAACCAGACCGGCATGTCTACCAGAGTATCTTTTTGAATGACGAAGAAAGTCATCTCTGGACACTGGGCGGCATCGACGAGAACAAGATCATCGCCCGCAAATGGTGGCACCAGTTTGGTCACCGGTGGCAGCATTATCTGCGGGTTGTGCCGGGGATGATGTTCATTAATGGGAAGAACCGGACACTGTATGCGGGGAGCTGGACGATGGTGGTGGGTTCAGTCTGATTCTCCCCCTATCTTTGGATCAACACAATACTGACTGGTCAGAATATGCACGAAATCGCAGTGATCTCGGGTATTGCAGCGGCGTATCGCCTGGGGGCTGAGTATCGTCCGTTCGATGATTTCGCAGAAGACTGCTTCAAAAAGTATCTGCTTATGTCGCATGGGGTGCGGTATGAGAGAACGCGGTGATGGATGCCGGTCGAGCTTCAGTTCTGCTTACGGTTACTATATCCAGTCTGTATAGCTCGCAAACCATGAATGGCTGTACGTATATATGTCGGTCTCGTATTCAAAGTGGTAGGCATAGTTTATAAACGATAATTGTTTGGCCTTCGCTCAAACAAAGAGTGAAACATGACTTGCCAGTGGTTGAGAGATTGGTGTGGAGGAACACTTGTGCAGTTACTTTATTGGTTGTAATTATGTTAGGGATAGAGTACCTACCGATGGTATGGATGGACTAGTGATATAAGAGGCAGTTGGTGAAGGCTTCATAAATGGACACTCATGGTTTAATCATTATACTGACGTTGCGCTTGAGCAGCTTAGGGCTCTGGCTGCGCGAGCCCTACATTAGGCATACTGAGTCTTTATATAATATTTCGACACATGTTCTGCAATCCTCACTACCCTCAGCATCCCCCATAGTGGGATCCGCTATATCAACACTCGCCGAGCGCCGCTGTATGCCGTCAGTTCACCATACACCGAGGCTTTCTCTTCTTAGAATAGAATTCCACTCACCAGCAGTGCACTTATCATCAGTGTAATAGCCATTGACATAGCAATACTTGCCATTGCTCATCTTGACCGCATCCCAAGTGCTACACCCTGTCAGCATCACTTCAAGAACCAAAAAGGCCGTATCAAAATATCTCACCAGTTGTTCTCGTAGCAGTCCCCAGACTTGTAGCATGTAAATTTGTACCGTTTAGCAGGGTAGACCACCGCCTGGACATCATGGCTAAAGCCAGGTCCACTCCGACACTTGACGTATTCCGATTCGGTGTTCACGATCTGGCAAGAACGGTTTGCTCGCTTCCCCAGACCGATGTCTAAGGAGGAGGCGTGGCGCCCGTCGTCCTCAATAGCCACTGGGATTTCGACCAGCTCGTCTGCCTCTGGAGTCGGGGCGGCCAGCACGGCGAGGGGGAGAAGAAGTCCGACGATGGTGGTGAGCTGGATCTTCATGGTGGTGGATTCGAGTAACGTGTGGGGATGAAGTGCTTGACACTGGTTTGGTTTGGGGGCTGTGGGGTTTCTGTTGTCTGGATGTTGCGGTGATAGAGAGGAAGCAGGTGGAAATTGACCTTCTTTTATATCTGGTAGATACAGGAAGCATATACCGTTTCTTATAATATATCAGGCTATGTTGATGTTCTCGAAGTGCGACTACTATAGCAGACGCCACAGCATGCTGCCCTATGGTCCCCCATCTCGCGGAATGGAACCTCTTCGGGCGGTGGTCGTAGTAGAAAGTGCACTATGTGGGGTATAATCGCTCGTATAATCTCTACTAGAAGAATATGTGGATAATTATAGCTACGGTACTTGCTTGTTTGCACCTTCTGCGTGGCCAAGGGCATTGTTAACCGGTATTTCATGATCCCATGTTTATATCCGTCGTGGACGCACGTTCCCATTACCTCGACAACCTCGGCGACAGATCGATGGAATACCAGAGGATAATACTACTTTGAAGACATGATATTTTTTGCGGTCCAAGGTTCCTGGATCCTATTCTTGCAAACAGGTGCAGCTTGGGCCTTGGCTGCCAGAGTTGAGGATTGTTTATAGATATTGTATACGAGATGGCCCCGCAGGAATACCATGTGCTAAGTCACAGCGCCTAGCTTCTAAGCGAGAAAGCCCTTGTGAAAACATGGCAGGGTTAAATTAGGTTCTTAGAAGCATGATGTAAACATCAGGGTTTCCTTTGACATATGAAACTGGACGCAGTGTTATAACCTCCCTGTATTCTGTCAAGTAGACTACAACCAACGCCATTTCCATGCTTTCAAAGCCATTTAATCACAACATCTAGTGGTATCAAACATTCTGACTGCATAGCATATATGTGGTTGTGTGGATGTCCTTTGCCGAGTGGCTTTGTTTGAATACGAATTGGGCATGGAGAATAGGTCGGTGCGTTTGGCCTCAACATTGGATTGTTCACTGGGTCACGCCATCCTACTGTGGTTAGATTGATATGAATTTAGGCCCTAAATCTAAATCTATTTCTGTCTGCCATACCCCCTACTGACTCGTCACGCGAGAAAGTTTTGAGGGCTGTCTTACTCGGCACCTGCCCGCATCAAGCTTGAGGAAATTATCCGAACACGTCTAGATAAGCCCAACCTATCTTGATCAGATTAACAGGGATCAGGTCTACCTCGCATATCACCGACCTAAAATTTTGTCACGACTCTTCATTGCGCCTAATATCTGCCACAGGAAATGGGCTGCTTACATTGGTTTGGGGCATGTCAGCATGTTATCGAGGTAATTTAAGGAGATGACCGGTGTCTCCACACCTCGTAAATATTCGAATGCATTAGTCTTATTTCTGGTCTAATTTTAGCAGCTTCATCTACAATTTCGGCTCCTGATCCTTATCAGTGGTTATATAATCACTTGAATTTCCTGTATCTACTTATTTGGTCTCTACATCACTGTTTCGTAAACATATATTACTTGTTCAACTGTGACAGTCTTTTTGTAGACTAAGGCGCTAGCAGTGTGGATATTAATAGCCATTGTTCGAGAATAACAAGGCCCATCACATGTACCACAGGCTATCTGCTCTGAAGTTGTCAATAGTCATGGGAAACCTATCACAATTACTGAGGGAAATGTGGGAGGGACTGGCTATATAGTGCAAAATGAACATTCATGTTAGTATTTGCTCATACCTGAAGTTTCCAAAGAATGACGTGTATTCTTTTTTTTTTCAGGGCCAATGCCTGTCTAATCCATTTAAGACACTGGTAAATACTACTTCTATATCTTTCTACCAATTTATTTCTCACTCGAGTAGATGACTACAAAATTCGACATTGAACATTGAACATTCATCATTTTTGATCATACCGGCATAAACCCGGGTTGATTATGCAGATACTTTGATATTGCAAATCTAATCATAGCAGGATTGGTATAAATATGGGCTCCGAATAGAATTCGCCAAGATTACTTTTACAGGCATCATCGTTCAGTTGGAGCAGAGCTATTCAAATAATCACATTGTAGCCTCGTGAAATGCGATGCTATGTTCATACAGCCAAAGGACTTTGAACTCGACAACCTTTAGCTCAGTGGTCAAAGTTTCCATAGTGGAGGGGCCGATGAGAACGGCCACAGGAATGATGAGCTTGATGACTATCAATGTTGCGAATAGTTTAAAAGGTTGCATAAGGCACGAAGGATCAGGGCAACAATCTATGTGGGAAAATGACATAAGTCAGTTGATGTTTGGCTAATTGCATGTCTCACAATTCCACATTCACGACACAGTCAGGAGTTGTGGCATACACTTGGGATCAGTAAACTGTACCCACCAAGCATTCAAAGATCATGACCTAATACCCTGCCCTGACCCTGATATTCTCCATCCCTGATGCTGAGTACAAATGCCCAAATTTCCGAGGTACCTCATAACCGACAAGCTATATAGACGCACAGAGATGAAAATATATCAAGATAGGTACGCCCATCTTGGAGGGGCTCGTGCCATATGACGGCCGTTCCCATTATATGCCGCATGTTGGGAGTCCGAGATCCTACGTTCGACTTCTTGCTCTACCTCTGCCCTCCTGTCCCGAATTGCTGTCAACCTCTGATCATACCTTCGCCACAGCCCGGGTAGATATCCCACATCCTGGGCGCAATACTGCAGGATCTCGCTCGAAAGTGGTCGAGTGTTGAATCCCTCGTAGCTGCCTCCCTGGTCCGGGTCAAATAACCTCTTTCCTCTTTCTTTTGTTTCCTTCCAGGCCACCTTCTGCTCCGGGGTCATGCTAGACTCAAATTCAATACACTTCGCCAAACCACTTAAAAACCTTCGCCGACATTGGCGAGTTGCAACTTCCATCAATTGAAGATCTTGCACACCAGCCAATCGGACCCCGAAATGGGCGAACAGGGCATCTGAATCATGGCGCACGTCGAAGAAGACCTTTGGAATTGAGGATAACTCCAAAACGTCTTTCAGTGTCATGCCGTTGCCCGCGGGCTGTGAGAACGCTTTTTCTTTGAGTATGTGGACGTCGACCAGATAGGTCCGGTCAAGAGGCGCAGCGTAAATCTGGAGAATGGATATGGTTCCATGACGCGACAGGTTGACGCCTTCGAGGTCGACAAACAGTGAGGGTGGGCTCGTCGGTAAATCCGCAATTTCCCCGACGAGCTCTACGATGCCGGCTCTTGTCGATACAAGCTGTGGCCCGACAGAGCTGTCAATCGTTGTGCTCTGGAGGGAAAAGGTGATTTTGGCAACTTCATCGTCTTCTATTTGACTTGGGTCTTGGGATGACACTTTGTCTGGTGTGGACTTTGTCTGTGTCTTGTACATACTGTATGTACTGTGCCTGTCAATATTGCGTGGTTTCTTTATAGCCATGAACAATATGGCATCGGACTCACGTGTATATATATTATAAGTAAATGATGCTGTGTAGGGATTACCCTGCCTCCCACAGTCAAATTTATAGAAGTTTATGTTAACAGTGAGCCTAGCAGGTTAAGAAAGATTGGTGAGTCCTCACGGCCGGGAAAGGGCTCTATATAGCCTCCATAGAACGTATGGACATGAGCAATAATTTCGTTCAAGGGCTGGGAAAGTGCAATCATCCTTCCATCATCATCGTGAGTTCCGATGGATTCCCGTCCAGAAGTTAAGCCATATACACATCAGTGGCACTTCAGTAAGGTTTCGATGTCATGTAAGTGTCAGAGCATTGTTAGCCAAATTACTCAAGACTGAATTCCAGGGTATCATCGGGAAGTCTGAAGCGCCGTCAAGTCGACCCCACTCGAGTCGTTTTTTCATAATCAACGAGGGTGTATTGAATAGGAAATGGGTCAAGAGCAAAAAATCAATCGTATGGTCTTGGTGACTTGGATGGGTTCCTTGAATCTAGCCATATAATGACAGTACATGAGATGGGTTGTCAATTAGGTTTCCATTGTCCAAGAAAACAATAAAGCGGAGAAGTGTGGAAACAAACCTCGAATCAGAGAAAAGGTAGGGAACATGTATTGCTGATTATGAAACTGGTTCAAGGGCCTGACTGGCTCAAATTGCCTTTTGTGCTTCGTCTTTTGAATCTCCGACGTCGTCACTATTCTCGATCTCAACAACCGTTATCCGAACAAGCCGACCAAAAAGTAACATCTGGGACAATCCACAGCATCCAATCCGATATCCATCCCCAGCAACAGGCAAAGACAGAAGAGAAAGGTAAACACCCCTGTGAACCAAATAATCACCACATGTGGGTCTCTTCCAGCCCTGCCCCTGTCGGAAGTCGGAAGCATCTTCCACCAAGCTGTTCAAGTCTTGACGTCACCCTTGGCCCGGTCCTTAACTCGGTGACTTGGCTAACCCCGCAATGCATCTTGTGAATGAGATCTTTGGTAAACGGGTAATACCATACTAGTGTAACTCACTCCGTTGATCGACAATCATTCAGGGTCCTACTTCTCATCATTGGTCCTTGATATATAACACTGGGGGCCTGGACGATACACCCGGCGGCAGGAACAAGCCGTCCAGTATCTACTCACCTACATTGACCCACCACACTCTCACGATAATCCTCCATACACACAATGACCCCAGGACATTCCTACTATGAGTTCCCCTCGCATGAGACTGACGCCCTCCTGGGCCGTCGAAACCAGGGCCCAACCCGCCTGCATCACCTGAGGAAATACATGCGCACCGACATCGACCCGCGCGGAGCCGACATCCTCCTCCTACTATGCTACGTCCTCACCGGCCTCCTAGACAGCTCAGCCGTCTCCATCTGGGGCTCCTTCGCCAGCATGCAAACCGGCAACACCGTCTACCTCGGGCTCGGACTAGCAGGTGTCGACGACACCGGCCGGTGGCTGAGATCGCTCGTCTCCATCGGCGGGTTCTGCCTCGGCTCCGTGTTTTTCTCGACGTTCCATCGCTCAACGCAGCCTCCGGTGCGGGCACGATGGGCCCTCGCCCTCTCGTTTGGCATGCAGACAGCGTGTCTCATGTTGGCGGCGACGGTCGTCACTGTTTACCGGCCGGTCGGAGAGTCAGGGCTCACGTGGAGGACCGCGCTGCCGTTGGGTCTGGTTGCGTTCCAGAGCAGCGGCCAGGCGGTTGCGAGTCGCGTGCTGCAGTTTCGGAGCCTAACTAGCGTGGTGTTGACCAGTGTGTACTGCGACTTGTTTTCGGATTTGTGGGCATTTCGAGACCCGGAGCAGCTGCGGAGGCTGGGGCAGTGGGAGGGATGCTGGTGGGGACTTGCGTAGGGGGCGTGTGGGCGAGGAGCGAGGTTGGTCTGTCCGGGGCGTTGTGGACTGCTGTCGTTGGGAAGGCCGTTATGGCGGTTTCTTGGTTGTGGTGGCCTGCTATGGCAGAGGTTTAGCCATTGGTGTGTAGTAAGGTAATATAATTCTAATGAGTGATGTTGTAGTGTGACTACTACTTGTAAGATAACGTGGATAGTTCGTAGCTCTGAGGACCGAGATACAAACAATATCGCGATGTACAGGTCTCTGAACATCGCCTTAGCCATAGTCGACAGTAAGCACTGAGGGAGACTGGCTCATGGTTTGGGTTCTCATCGCCCTTCCCATATGCAGGGCTATACAATTTCCCTCCTTTCATGAGACCCCCCACTTTGAGAATAAGCCTTCGCCTATACGGGATCTACCCGTGCATAAGTTATAAAATATTCCGCGTATATGTACTTGAAGAAGCATCAGAGAAGATTTCCCAGCAATCAGCTCCCGAAATTGACAGCCCATGCCGACGCAACGTTTCAGATAAAATGCACATCTACTTCCGCCACGGAAGCAAGGAAAGAATACCCGAATTGCCTAAATCCAGCAGATCCATATAAGCTTCTCATGTACCATCTCCATACAATGCTTAGCACCAAAGACGCCATCCCAATTATCACAATGCGCCTCCAGTACACCCCACTATCCCTCCTCCCTCTCCTCCCCCTCCTCTCCCTCGCAACCGCCCAACCCGCCACCACCGAAACCCCAACACCAACAGCAACAGCCACCCTCGAACCATCCTGGTCGTGGATCCGCGCCGTCGAAACCCCCTACTACCACAGCTACCTGCAGAGTCAGCCAACGCAAGCCGCAGGGGCAGCGCACCTCGCGAAGAACACAAATGCAGGCCAATTCAACGTCATCGACGGCCAGCTAGTCTACAACACCGGCGCCGACAAGAAGCCGCTGTACATGAACGTGGAGCCTCGCGCGGACGACGAGCAGCGCAAGCTGCAGACGTGGTTCAACGCGACGAAGAACGAGTACGGCGCGTTTGCGTTCCAGGGCGATGCGCTGACGTGGGAGGCGGATGATTTTGAGAGACCGAATACGGCGGCTTGGTATGTTTGTCAGGAGGATAAGGTGTTTGTGAATACGGGAGCGTATCTGGATAAGACGCCTGAGGGGTGTTCGGATCAGACGGTATGATCTTCCCCATTCTTTTTCTTGTTCTTGGTTGTTTGTCGTTGCTTTGAGGTTGTCGCTATGTGGATACTGATGCAGGGCTTAGATTCATTCGTATGGGGGCCCGGTAGCTGATGTTTAATGTTGGCTCTTTCGTCAGTGGTATGATGGAGGGATGAGATGGTTCGAGTTGCAGGACGGTTGAAGATCGATCATCGGGTCCTGCAGATCATCCTGGGGTAGGAAGTTCCACATCGACTGAGGCTAGGGTGATTCATTATGTGCAGTCCATATTCTAGCTGATCTATCCCGTGTTTAGTCAATTTACTCTCTCATGATCCCGTATGCGTAACTGTTTGGATATCCTGGTCGTATACCTCCGATGGTTGTCAGGCACTGTAGCACGCGTAGATAACAGATCATTTGAAGAATGACTGGCGAAGGAACCCTCCTAGATTTACTGAGCAACCGAGTCCAGATCGAAATGGGGTAACAATATCAATGGTTGGCGCTTCAAGAGCCTGCCAGTGACAGCGTCTGACGAAAGGTGGCATTCGCAGTCCGAAGTCACGGTCTCGTGACTTACGCCATTGCCCTACACCGAATGAGATGATCTAGCCCAGTAGCATACCAGACAAATAAAACAACACCAACAAACAAGGCTTAATATTATTACAAACTATTGCAACCGATAGCAAGGGTATTAGACATGTCGACAAAAAACGGACGCGGCAGGAACGCCATCGCGATCGAGATCCGACCGACGGGAAACGCTTTCGACAACTGTAAACCTCGGGACCATCTCCTCCGTCGCAGTGCCGTGTGTATGTATCGTGGAGTGCACGTCTATATCCCGGTTTCCATCGCAGGTGCATAGCTCGTCGTTTCCACCATTTTTTCGAGTCGAGTTCAGGGGGAAGAAGGAGGGAGAGGCATGACGGGCGTAGGAGAGGTCGGGTCGTCGATATTTAGGATGAAAAAGGAAACGAAAAATTTAAGCACCGCCGACAAGGACGTTGTTCACGGGGATGTGGACTGTCACTGTGTTAGCAAGATGTGTCGCGTACGAGACGAGAACCAGGAGAGCTCACCCAGCTTGACGATGAAGCCAATTCCGCCCATCACCAGGAAACCGACGCCAACAGCTTGGCTGATCTTGATGAATTCCCGTCGGTCGGCTAGATGGTGATTGTCCGATTAGCATTGGGGTGTGTGCGCGCAGGCTATCAGCTGGACGACTCACGCTTCTGGCTGCGGTGGATGAACTGCATGCCGTCCCGGAAGAATTCCCGGGGGACATTGAGGAGCTCCTGCACTTGGTCGGCCATTGTGAAGATTAGGATGTGAGAGGGATTGAAGATGGTCGGAAGAGGAAGACAAGGAATGTATGGAACGGATAGCGAAATGGAGTGAGGTTTAATTGAGCTTCGCGGTCAATGGAGATGCTGATCGGGGAAAGGACAGAGTCGCCCCAATGCCCCGGGTCCGGGTCAACTTTCGGCCGGGCAAGAGGCCAACTCGTCCACGAGCCACTGTGGCTGGTGATCGGGTTAGATGTGGCGGTGCGGGTCATTCCCCGGTCAGTGTAAATAACCCTAAAGACATCAATCAAATTAAGGGTTGTATCCACTATTGGCATTATCCTGGGTTTATCCGTATATCGTGTCTGTTGTAGCTCGGATGGTTCCTTGCAATGTCGATAATACGATAGAGACATATTGAACCTGTGGTCAAATTACCACCATCGGATTTTTCGATATATATATCCACGTGTTGTCCACCAGTTTTGATACAGATCAAGGTGCTGTAGTGTAGTGGTCATCATGAATCGTTGTGGTTTCAAACAACAATTCCGATTCGACCTGGGTTCGATTCCCAGCAGCGCCATTGGCGTTGACTTGATCAAATCTTTTTACTGATCTCTTCAACGTGATGGCAAGGGAACCTCTTCAGAGCATGGTACCCCGATGGTATTCATGGCTTTCTTTAATACCATGAATGCAAGGACCCTGGATAGGGCTCGTTTATTCACTTTTTATTGAGTATGTATTTTTGCCGAGAGACACGTTTAAACTTTGTTCTCTCGTGTTATCAGATGCGTCTGGCTGGGCCTACTATACATCATAGATATACCACCACTAATTGATTATCCCCTAGTGAAGAGCCAAGTAGACACTCACTATTCCAGCACCATTGATTCATTACTAAAAAAAATGAAATAGATAAGCAGTACTAACAGACACCCCGAATCGCATGCGACTGCCTGACCAGGGATGATGTGCATCGTGCAGCTGATAGCCTCTCCATAACCAATGAGCAACATCGTGTCTTATCAGGATCTACCTCGATAGGGCTAAAAACACCATCACATATAGACACCCCAGTTCCCCAGAAAATAAAAACACGACTCTGAAATCATACTAACCAGTTGCAAAAAAACACCATGACTGTCCAAGCCGCATGGGAGTCGTGCTCCCAAACCGACACACTCTTCATCCTCGTCTGCAGCGTCTTCTGCTGGCTGATCATCCCCGCCGTCGGCCTCGCCTACTCAGGCTATTCCACGCGCTTCAATAGCCTCGCCTCCTTCTACCCGGGTCTACTCGCCGTCTCCGTCTGCTCCATCCAATGGTGGATGATCGGGTACTCGCTGGCCTACGGCGACGCCAACAGCGTCTTCGGGGGCTTCGGCAAAGCGTTCCACATAGGAGTCCTCGCGGACCCAGTGGGTTCTATCCCAGAGATCCTGTTCTCGCAATTCCAGCTCATCTTCTGCGCGACGGTGTGCGCGATCGCGATCGGGGGCGCCTGTGAGCGCGGGCGACTCCTCCCATTGATTCCATTTATTTTTGTATGTCCTAGTAAACAGCCGAACGAAAAATGGGTTGAGAATAAACCATACTCGTAACGAGACCCATGCCACAACAACCAGAAGATTAACCCGAGATGAACAGGGCTGGTGCACATTCATATACGCCCCGTTGGCGCACATGGTCTGGTCAGAGACAGGCTTTCTGGCGTCACTAGGCGCCCTCGACTTCGCCGGCGGCACGCCCGTACACATCTGCAGCGGCGCGACAGCAACAGCCATGAGCGTCTACCTCTCGTACCCGCGATTCCGGTCGCGACGGTCGAACAAGCGAACCCCGCAGCACCTCGTGCTGCACAAGCCACACAACGCGCTGTCCCAGCTCCTGGCGCTGATCATCATCTGGAACGCGTGGGTGGCGTTCGACGCGGGGACGACGCTTGCGTTGAACTTCAAGAGCGTGATGGCCGCCTGCGTGACGAACCTGTGTGCCTCGTCCGGGGCGCTCACCTGGGCGAGCCTCACCTACTTTGAGACCGGGAAGTGGAGTCTGGATAGTACCTTTCTCGGGGCGATTGCGGGGCTGGTGCTTATCACGCCCAGCGCGGGGTTCGTCGATATGACTACTGCGGTCGCGTTTGGGGTCCTCGGTGCGGTGTGTGGGCGCCAGGCGCTGCGGATCAAGTTCACCAAGGCGGCTGCGCGGTGGAGGTGGGTCGACAATGGGGATACCTTTGCGACGCACTGTCTGGGTGGGTTTCTCGGGACGATCGTCACGGGGCTGTTTGCGCAGCGGGAGGTTGCCGCGTATGACGGGGTAACGTTTATCGCGGGTGGATGTCTGATTGATGGGAATTGGCGGCAGCTGGGGGTGCAGATTGTGGAGGCGCTGATTGGGTTCGTGTGGAGTTTTGTTGGGAGTTATGCCCTTTATGCGCTGATTGATTGTGTGCCTGGGTTGGAGGTGTTGGCTACTGATGAGTATGTTGGACCTTTTCCTGCTGTCGTGGTGGGATTGATGCTAATGAGTGGTAGGGATGTCATGGCCGGGATGGATGCGTCGCAGATGGATGAGTCTCTGTATGCGGCGCAGTGGGCGGGGGAAGAGGACTATCATCCTTTTGCCGGGGTCCGTCTATAATTCGAGATGCTGTTCGGGTGTCGCGTGGGTGCAGCATTGGGGATATTGTACTGTCGTAGGGATGGTAGAAAGATACCTGCCAGGTACCTGTAGTATAAGTAGATAGCACACCGGTAAGCCCGAGCTTATCATCCACGATGCTTTAGAGCTCGAGGCATTATTAGTAAATAGCCAAATAATGAGGCTCTCATTCTGTATACATCCAATTGGCCGCATCAATCATCCAGAGACCAGTCTATTACTTTTGTAGCCAAAGCGCAGACCCATCATGACAAGATATACAGACAAAATTCACCACCTGATATACATATAAACCCACTTAACTAAACACAACCGTCTTGTGTCCGTTCAGCAGAACCCGCCGCTCAGTCACAAACTTGACCGCAGTGGCCAACACATTGCTCTCAACGTTGCTGCCCGCGTGAGTCAACTCCTTCGGGCTCATTCCGTGGTTCACCCGCACGACATTCTGCTCGATGATCGGGCCCTCGTCCAAGTCGCTCGTCACAAAGTGCGCCGTCGCGCCGATGATCTTCACGCCGCGATCATAAGCCTGGTGGTAGGGCTTGGCGCCCTTGAAGCTAGGCAAGAAGCTATGGTGGATGTTGATGATGCGTCCGGACATAGCCTCGCACAGCGTCGGCGACAGCACCTGCATGTACCGGGCCAGCACGATCAGGTCGACGTTGTGCTGGCGCACCAGCTCCAGGACCTGTCCTTCCTGCTGGGCCTTGGTGTCTGCCGTGACGGGGAGGTGCACGAAGGGAATGTTGTAGGTACGCGCCAGGGTCTCGAATTCGGGGTGGTTGGAGACAATGACAGGAATTTCGATGGCCAGCTGGCCGGTCGACTGGCGGAAGAGGAGGTCGTTGAGACAGTGGCCGATCTTGGAGACCATGATGAGCACGCGGGGTTTCTGGGTCGCGGGGACGAGCTGGAAGTCCATGCTCAGGCCCTCGGCGGTGAGACTGAAGGCATCGCGAAGAGTCTCAACGGTGGGCGCGGTCTCCGAGGAGGAAGATTCGGCCTTGAAGTGCACGCGCATGAAGAAACGCTTCGACGTGGGATCGCCGAACTGCGATGAGTCAACGATGTTGAGATTCTGCTGGACCAGGAAGGCCGTGACCGCGTGGACGATGCCGGGGCGGTCCGGGCAAGAGAGGGTCAGGATAAAGCTGGACATTGTGCCTATGCTCTGATGTTGAATCTGTGTTCCTGGGAAAAACTGTTGAATGGGGATGTCTGTGCCTTTTGTTGTGGGATGAACTGACTCGATCAGCGGAAATTTCCCGATGCGGGCGGAGATTTTCAGTCCCGCATGCGGCGCTGACAAAGCTGATCAGATTAGATTAGATCGGGTCACATGAGTCATACTTTCTATACCGGGCCCATAATTCTCAACAGTTCCACACGCGTTCACCCAATGATAGGGTAGAAATACTTTTCTCTAGGAAGCTATACTGTAATATGTTGAAGAAATGACCGAAACGGCAGGTGCTGTGCTCTTGGCATGTCAGACCTTTCACCGAGACAAGGAAACTCGGTGCACCTACTTAGCATGTATTGAAGGTTCGAGCGTCAGTACAATATGGACGGTGTACTCCTTCAATGGTGTGACGGGACATTGTTCAAGCGCATAATTTTTTCCCATGGTTGGCGAAGTAGCATTGCTCTGTTTTCTATAACACTAGACAGCTTCCTAGATGCCGCCAAGGATGCGCAATTTGGAACAGACACCAGCCATCCACACCGGTCGGGTCTGTTTGTTCTTTTCTTTATTTTCTTCTCATTTCGCATGCTTTGGACGTTTCTATAGTCGCTGCTTATATAGTATTGTAGGGTTGCCATAATTTACAATGAAATACTTTGATTTACAGATATCAAAAAAAACCCTTGACTTTGCGCGCGCTAATCCGAGCAGAGCGTGAGCTGTGTGCTGGGCTAGCATGCTAAATGCGCTGAGGACCGGCTCGGTGCAGAATCCATAGCCCTAATCATCCTCCCCACCCGGCCTGGTACTTGGCATGTCTTTGCGTCTTGTGGCCAATACTGGTCAAGGAAAAAACTTGCACATTTCATAATGTGACAGCTTAAGGAGATATGGTTGAATCGTTGGATCATTGGAGTATTGAAAATACTGGGGAGTCAAGGTCACATGTCTCAATTATATGTTTCTATCTAGATACACAACCAAGTGCCGACATGGGCAGTCTCGCAAGCAATAGTGGAAGGCCGTTTAACCGGAAGTAACATGCAGGGGCCCGTTGCCATCATCCTCAGGGCAGTTGTGGCTGTCGGCATCGAATTCGACGACACAGCTTGAGTCCATGCCGATAGCGATACCGATAAAAGTTGTATCCGTCTTTCCGTCGCCCTTGCCAAGGGAATTGCCATTGCCATCTTTAACCTCGCAGGTTTGAGGGTTGCCTGCTAAGTTCGATTTGCACTTGAATTTGCGAGGGGTATCCCAGCAGTCGCCCTCGATGGTGAACTCGCGGCCGTCGTCCGTGCTGTAACAAGGCGAATGGTTGTCGGGGGTCCCCTGATCATAAATGGCTTTGCCGGCCTCGTCGAAAATCGCGAAGCCGTTGTAATTCCCGGACTCATTGCCGGCGGGGCCCGAGACGGTTGAAAAAGAGCCAGAGGACCAGACGACCTTTAGGCGCTCGCCGTTCACGGCGGTCGAGGTCGCTGCGATGAGGAGGAGGAGGCTGGCGCGGAGAGACGGCATGATGCAGAAATGGAGACTGGAAGCTTAAGATTTGAACTTTGATAACTGAGATGAACGAGATTGTTGAGCGGAATCTTCTGGTAGGAGTGCAGTCAGGTCTTTTATACCCATTCTGCTCGGGAATCGTCTGTCAAGTCAACCGGCACATCTTGACGGTGTCAGCTAAGGATATAGCTTAATCTGGCTAAGATTGGCGGGGATAGTACAACCTTGGCGCGTGGGGGCTGGAATGGAAAACGCCACATACTCAATGGTGTAGCTGGCGGCCCCAGTTAGGGGCAAAAGGATTGATTCAAGGTATACTCGTCTCCCGCTGAGTGCACGAGTCAGTTGTCTGGGTAAGGTGGATAAATGGGGTTGAATGGGGGAACATCGATCTTGAATGTCTATCCTTACCGGCCAGAAGAGCGTTAACCCAAGGAGGCGAGTTGTTGCCGTCACCACTGGATTCCACACAGCCGAGAGTGTCTATTCTAGTGATCTACGCGGACTCGATTCCTACAGAGCACCTTTTCAGCTGTCTTCCGCCCCCAAAGTGTTAACCCTGATAGGTGTCAGAAACAAGCCTAGTTCGTTTGCCACCAGGCCGAGAGGAGGAGGTCACAGGGGAGAGAATAGCTAAGTGGGGCCGTCATCCTTCACGTTCATTGTGCAGGAGTGGCTGGCTGCAGATCACAGCCCTAATAGGGTGTTTCATTTTTGAGTCGTCTTCCCCATGAGCTAGACCTTGGCCTACGTTTAAGGTGAGTCTGCAAATAGAGTCCATCACTGCTAGTATCTAGCATGGGAATCGACTTGAAAAATATGGGGAGCAGTGTAGATTGCCATGGGGTACTCGTATGCCGAAACTGAAGATAGAGCCCCCCGGCAGGAGGCTCTGTCAAGTCTGTGTATCAGCTAGGCTTGTGCTCGTTGAACACTGCTCGAGGCATTATCTTGGACGCCTAGCATTCTAAGCGAGGATCAGCTGTCTGGAAATGGAAGAGGTTGCAGTAAGTCATGTAGATCCCTAGCAGCGACAGTCTGAGTGATAACGCATGGTTCTTGGTTCCTGGTTCTGTGTGTTACTATGGGCTCATAATTAGGTATTAAGTCCTAGTTTCACCCGGTTGAGCTAATGCGTCTGATCGACGATCAGGTGGTAGGCTTTGACTTTGTTAAATCCCTCACTTGTGGTAGTCAGCGACAGATCAGTGTCTATCATCTGCATGATATCCCCCGATGGCTAGACGAGAACATCCTCCTTCCCATCATATGTAGATTGGAGGGTTACTCTAGTCTCCGACACGCAACTGGATTATGTATCTTTGGAAAATAAATCAGCAGTCGGCACGCAAGATGCTATCTTCATCTTGACAGGCTTGCTGCATCCATAGATAGATACTTAGCTAGACTATTCTACATAGTGTATAATGGTATCAATTATTCTAGTTGACTAAACCTTCTATGTATATGTTCCCTTTTTAGTGTTCAAGTAGAGCTTGTTTACTGAATAAATGATATATAGTAACTACTACAGAGTAGTTTGTTTTGATATGTTGGCAGGAATAGAGAACGGTAGATTCCTATTTTGGAGTTCTTCATGATGCACTACTACAGGGCTAGTAGGAGTTGCGGGAATACTCTGCTTCCTGTGATGGTAACGTGCTGTTTCCTCTCCTGGGAGGGACTAGACTTAAGCCAGCTGAAGAACACTAGTAAACTAGGGGTACTATTGAGTCAGCAGCTACACACTCCTAAGGGAAACATCTTGGGTATATCAGTCAGGTTAAGCCCTATACCAAATGCTGGTCAACGTTTTGGCGTAGCGGTATTGAGAAATTACTTGCAAGAGACCTAGTAGCATTAGCATTATATGTTCAGCGCTGTATAGGTAATTTCATGGCTCCTATGCTCTTTGATATAAATTTGTTCACTGATGGATCCAAGCATATGTATGCATGTATTTTTGTTCTCTAAGCATAGGCTGTAAGGAGGTCGGTACCTAATTTATTCCATGATTTATGAGTAACATATCTGTACAGAAGATAAGAAGCCTGGAAACACAATCAATACTAAAATGGCAGGTATATAACTGATACGGATGGTTGGAGTCGCAAGACGCCCTACTACTACATAGCGTACTATGATCATGGCCAAACAAGTTCAAAGGTAAGAGACTCGGGTCCAAAATTGGACCGCATTCTTCTCCCCACCTGTCCATATCACGCAAATGGGGTAGAAGAGTCTTGATGGGAAAAAAATGAGTATGTCTTGGAGAGAGAATTGCCCTAAGAACAGGGAGCATGGGGTAAAGCCCGATGTCTCCCATGCTCATTCAACATGATTTGGTGACTGCTATCGGGAATTCGGCATAGACCAGATTGGTCAATATTCTCAAATGGGTGAAAAGACCGGCTTCCACGAAATACAATCATCTACACTAAATCGCTATTTGGCCAGTGAAACTAGTTCCTTAGTGCCCATTCAGGGTGTCGTGTCTCTGTTGCCTCCGGGTGCAATTGACTTTACCCTTGACAATAAGCTGATACCTCAAAAGGTAAGTAGCTCAGAAACCTCACGCCAAAACAAACGGCTAGATTCGGGACGCTCTCCGCAGTCGTTAGGGCAATCTATCGATATTGCGATACAAGACCAATGCCGAAGTTGGCCAAGCCATCGCCACGCCAGTGGCTCCTGTCAGTTCTCCCATTCGTTCGATCGATGCAAGAAGACTCCTGTTAGCAACCAGTTGGTCAAATCTCACGATTTAGTCGCATCTATTTATCCGGATATTAAAAGTCGCGTGGCGCTGAACAATGGGCTATGCCGAAATACCCTCGCTTACATTGTCCGTCCTGAAGAATAGAGGCAAATGTGGGGTAACCCTTTCCCCACGGGGTACAATTGGGCTTCAATAGGTAGACAGCATTTCCTTAGTGACGAATTACTTGACGGTCAACGGACCGTAAATCCGAATGGAATAGAATAGAAGGTTTGAGGGCGATGGGGAGGCAAAACGGACGTTGTAAACAGGATATAAAAGGGTGACAGATCTCTCTCAATCCATCGCAATAACCTCCCAAGCAACTTCTACACAAACAACAAATCCTCCATCACAATGCCCTCCTCATATAGCATCTGGAAGAACCTTCTGCTGCTCGCTGCCTACATGGGCGCGGTGCAGGCCCAGAAAGTTGGCACGCAGAAGACCGAAACTCATCCTGCCATGACCTGGCAGACATGCAACAGCAGCGGCACCTGCACAACCAACAAAGGCCAGGTCGTCATCGACGCCAACTGGCGGTGGGTGCACACCGTTGAGGGGTACACCAACTGCTACACGGGCAACACCTGGGATTCCAAAATCTGTCCGGACGACGAGACCTGCGCCGAGAACTGCGCTGTAGATGGCGCCGATTACCAGGCCACCTACGGGGCGAGCACCTCCGGTGACGCCCTTCGCCTGAACTTCGTGACCCAAGGCGCGCAGAAGAACATCGGCTCGCGTCTCTACCTCATGAAGGACGAGAATACCTACGAAATGTTCAAGCTGCTGAACCAGGAGTTCACCTTTGACGTCGACGTCTCCAACCTGCCCTGTGGCCTGAACGGCGCTCTCTACTTCGTCTCCATGGACGCCGACGGTGGAAAGTCCAAGTACCCCACCAACGAAGCTGGCGCCAAATACGGCACGGGCTACTGTGACTCCCAGTGCCCGCGCGACCTGAAGTTCATCAACGGCAAGGCCAACGTGGAGGGCTGGGAGGCGTCCGAGAACGACGCCAACGCGGGCACAGGCCACCACGGCTCGTGCTGCGCTGAGATGGACATCTGGGAGGCCAACAGCATCTCGACCGCCTACACCCCGCACCCCTGCGACGTCCCCGAGCAGGTTATGTGCGAGGGCGACGCCTGCGGCGGCACGTACAGCAAGGACCGCTACGCGGGCACCTGCGACCCCGACGGATGCGATTTCAACTCGTTCCGCCAGGGCGACAAGACTTTCTACGGGCCTGGCATGAAGATCGACACCAAGAGCAAGGTGACGGTCGTGACGCAGTTCATCACCTCTGACAACACCGCGACCGGCACTCTGTCCGAGATCCGCCGGTTCTACGTGCAGAACGGGAAGGTGATCCCCAACTCGGAGTCGACCTACTCCGAGGCCCCTGGCAACTCGATCACGGAGTCGTTCTGCAGCGCCCAGAAGAAGCTCTTCGGCGATACCAATGTCTTTGAGAAGCACGGCGGCATGGCGGGCATGGGCGCTGCCCTGCAGGAGGGCATGGTGCTCGTCATGAGTCTCTGGGATGACCACAATTCCAACATGCTGTGGCTGGACAGCAACTACCCCACAGACAAGGCGTCCACCGTTCCCGGCGTTGCCCGCGGTACCTGCGATATCTCGTCGGGTGTTCCCGAAGACGTTGAGAGCAATGACGCCGACTCGTCGGTCGTCTACTCCAACATCAAGGTCGGACCCATTGGCTCGACCTTCAAGGGCTCGACTGGCGGCGACGGTGGCTCCACGACAACCGTACGCCCTCCCACCTCGACCACCACTGGTGGTGGCAGCAGCGAGACGGGACTGGCGGCGCACTACGGCCAGTGTGGTGGCATTGGCTGGAAGGGGCCAACCAAGTGCGAGAGCCCGTATGTTTGCACCAAGTCGAATGACTTCTACTCGCAGTGTCTGTAAAAAGGCGGATATTATCACAGTTAGCTTTTCAGAATCAAGAATTCGATAGTGAATAAGATTAGCTTTTGATCATATCTTGTTTGTATTTCCACCAATAACTTGCAACTATCAAATTCCTGTAGGATCTACCCTAAGTCGATCTCTCAGCTTTATAAAACTCTTTCCCGATTAGATCTTAGTGCTGATGCTCTATTATTTGCGGGGGAGGTCTAGACCTCTGCAGCGCACGAGCAGATTATCTGCATGTCCTGTCAAACCTGTTGCCACTCAAAGAAGCAATCTATTTTTCTTGACCCTATTTGCTACGCTTGACTTTGCAAAAATATTCGGTGGTGTCTTACCTTCTGGACGGAACGCCCTCCGCATTGTTCCCCGCATGATCTGTTTCTGGCTTGGATGACACGTGGTGCGGCAAGCCCTGAGTGAGACATACTAGGCCTGCAGAATTGCCTTCATCCAAGACTACGGCATATATGGTGCACTGATTGGATTGGATGATATCTCAACTGACAAGATATGAAAGACATCAAGGGGAGTAGGATACTACCTAGTACTCCGACCCGTCGGCAAATATTCCCGCGACATCACTGCGTTCGAGCTTCGGCCTCGCCTAGCTCGAGACCAGGGTATATGCCAATGCAAATCCCTGTCTGTCTCCAACGCACTGGATGTTCTGAGCGAACCACGTTCCTCTCGGCAAACTATACCCCGTTCTCCCAGCCTCGGCAATCCCCTGGTCAATATAGTCAGTAAAAGGTACTAACGATACCAAGACATTTATCCCCGTCTCTGCACAGCCTGAATTGGGTGCCAACTCCGCAGATCCGGCCACCTCCGGATCCGCATCTCCAGACTTTACAAGTGCCGTGACGAATTTGTCTGTCCGTTTTAGTTTGGGATGTATTCGGTCTGTCGGGCTGCGGTCCGGTGGTCCGTGTTGTTGACGCTTCAGGTTGTGGTCCTGCGAGGGATGTGTATCGATGTATATAAAATATATCTCTCAAGAGGCCGTTGCCAAAGACGGGAGTCAACAAGACTTTGGATAGAATCCAGTCGTAAAAATGAAGCTGACATTGCTCTCCCTTCTCTTCCCTCTCGTCTTGGGAGCCCCCAACAAGCGGGCTTCCCCGTTCGTCTGGTACCTACTTTCCACTTCTCAATCATTCCCTCAAATTATTTCTCTAGCGTACTAATATTGGTAGGTTTGGCTCCAATGAATCTGGCGCTGAATTCGGCCAGAACAACCTCCCCGGGCTCCTGGGCAAAGACTACATTTGGCCGTCGGAGTCGACCATTGGATCCCTTCACTCCGAGGGGATGAATATCTTCCGCGTCGCGTTCATGATGGAGAGACTGGTGCCAACCACTATGACGGGGACGGTGGATGCGACATACATGGGAGATTTGAAGAAGGCATGTTTGACCTGTACTCGTGGGGCATAAGGGCTGGGACATACTGACAGCGACGATAATAGACAGTCAAGGCTATCACCGATCTCGGGGCCTACGCAGTCATTGACCCGCATAATTTTGGGCGATAGTGAGTCCTTTTCCAGATGGTTCGTCCTCAGCCCAGCTTCTAACCAGAAACCAGCTACGGCAACATCATCACGTCGACGTCCGACTTTGCCGCCTTCTGGACCACCGTGGCTAAGGAGTTTGCCTCCAACGACCATGTCATCTTCGACACCAGTATGCTGCATTTCCCCTTTCTCCTCCCTTCACAAAAACAGCAACTCAACTAACTAACCACCCAGACAACGAATACCACGACATGGATCAAACCCTGGTCCTAAACCTCAATCAAGCCGCTGTCAATGCCATCCGCGCAGCCGGCGCCACCAACCAATACATCTTCGTCGAGGGCAACTCCTGGAGCGGTGCGTGGACCTGGCCAGCCATCAACGACAATCTCAAAGCGCTAACGGATCCGTCCGACCTCCTCGTCTACGAGATGCACCAGTACCTCGACAGCGACGGGTCCGGGACGAGCCCTACCTGCGTAAGTGGCACGATCGGCGCAGAGCGCATCGCAGCCGCCACCAGCTGGCTGCGCGAGCACGGCAAACGCGGCTTCCTGGGCGAGTTTGCTGGTGGTGCAAATGACGTGTGCAAGCGCGCTGTGGTCGGTATGCTGGACTCCCTGGTTGCCAATGCGGATGTTTGGATGGGTGCCGCTTGGTGGGCAGCGGGCCCGTGGTGGGGAGATTATATGTTTAGTTTGGAGCCCCTGACGGGGACTGGTTTTGGGTATTATATGAATACGTTGAAGGGGTATGTTGCGGGGGGTACTCCGGGTGGTGGGAGTACGACTACGACGACGACTTCGGCGACTCGCACGACTACGGCGACGGCGACGGCGACAGGTGGTGGTGTTGCGCAGCACTGGGAGCAGTGCGGTGGCGGTGGATGGACCGGGCCGACTGTCTGTGCCAGTCCGTATAGCTGTGTCCGGTCGACTGAGTGGTATTCGCAGTGTCTGTGATCGAATTAGGGCCATAGTTGGAGCCGATATCTATTGTGGAACTGAAGGACTCCATACGGTGTTCGTCGAGCGAGGTAGCTCTCTCCCGTCATAGTGTTGGCCAGTGTAGGCCAAGAATACCTATCATAGCTATTTGAAAGTATTCGGCTAGTCTGGTCTGCATTCTTGTGATGAATCAGTAGCGTGATCCTGCAGACGTTAGCTGAGGAGCGGGTCCATGACGGGCTCCATTTGCCTTGATCCGTCGATATAGTTAGCCTGGCATATGGCATATTCTGCAATAGGAAAGGATGTACACTATAGCTAAGCCAAACCGGGACTCATCGGTTCGGCTGGTCCACCAGACATCGTGGATTCGCAGACAGAGATTGCAGGGGAACCACAGCTCAGCCACACTTAGAAGTGTCAGGCCAGCCACAATGCTAGTTTATATGTAAGTACCCCCTTTTTAACCTCATTATCATCGCATCTCTCCCGGTCCATTACAAGATCACGAGTAGGGCTTGCACGATGAAGTCCCTCCTGGTTCTCCCTCTCCTGGTTGTCCTCTCTTCGTGCGCCCCAGATCCCCCTCGCTGTCGCTGCAGACCGCACGAGCCCTGCTGGCCTGCACCGCAAGAATGGACCAGCCTCAATCACTCCATCGCCGGTAATTTGGCCGCTGTGCGCCCCGCAGCAGCCGTCTGTTATCCCGGCGCAGACGCTGACTCTGACTCCTGCAAAGAGGTAACCTCCTCGTGGAACAACTCCACTTGGCGCGCCGCCCATCCCGGCGCCCTGCAGTGGGAGAACTGGGAAGCCTCGTCTGCTCGCGACGAGAGCTGCTACATTGAGTCAGCCGAGTCCACCTCCTGCGGTCAGGGCCGTATCTCGCTGTACTCGGCGCAGGCCAAAACCGCCGCGCACATCCAGGAGGCGGTGCGGTTCGCGAAGAAACACAATCTCCGTCTCGCCGTCAAGAACTCGGGTCACTGCTACCTGGGCCGGTCGTCAGCGCCGGACTCGTTGCAGATCCTGACTAGCGCCATGAAAGGCATCCACATCGTCGATGACTTCGTCCCTGCCGGTGGACCTCGATCGGAGGGTCAGGCCGTGACCCTGGACGCCGGCGTCACGCTCGAGGAGATGTATGCCGCTCTGGCGGAGAAGGAACGCATCGCTGTTGGGGGCGCTGCCCGCTCCGTCGCCCCCGCGGGTGGCTATCTCCAGGGCGGGGGACACTCGTTCCTGGGGCCATGGAAGGGAATGGCCTCTGATAATGCGCTGGAGTTCTCGGTGGTCACTGCGCGCGTAAGTCCCCCTTCACTAGTTGTACACGTATACAACAACTAATCTCATCCAGGGCGACTTGGTCATCGCGAACGAGTATCAAAACACCGACCTCTTCTGGGCGCTGCGCGGCGGCGGCGGCGGCACCTTCGGCGTCGTTGTCAACGCCACCGTGCGCACCTTCGACGAAGTCCCCCTCGTTCTATCCGATCTCAAGATCTCCACGCCCGCCGGAAATCCCTCCTTCTGGCGAGCCATGGCCGGCTTCCACGCCGCCCTACCGCGTCTTGTCGACGTCGGCGGCGCCGGCTACTACTTCATGGTGCCGGAAATGCCTCTCTTAGGCGACGCGATCAGCATCTCCGGCATGACCGTCGTGATGCACTTCCCCAACATGACAGACAAAGCGCGCATCGACGACCTCTTCGACCCGCTCGTCAAAACCCTCCGCTCCAACAAGGGCGTCACCGCCCTGTACCAGTCCAAGCGCGTCCCCAACATCGAGACCCTCATCAAGGATGCCCTCAACCCCGGCGGCAAGGAAGACGTCGGCGGGAGCAAGCGCGCCGCCTCACGGCTCTACTCGCGCGATCTGCTCACCTCCCCGTCCGGCGCAGACAATCTCGTCTCCGCCCTGCAGTCCCTGCACTTTAACCCTGGCGAGACCGTCCTCGGTAATATCGTCGCGGGCGGCGCCGTCGCCGCTAACGCAGGCCGCGTCGACAGCGCGCTGAACCCCGCGTGGCGGCAGGCCCTGCTGCATCTTGTTGTCGAGCGCCGCTGGACGGCCGTCGCTACCCTCGAGGAGCAGGATGTTGTCAAGGCGAATATCACGGATGTTGAGGTGCCGATTCTGCGTGGGGTGGAGGGCGCGGATGCCATGGGGGCGTATCTGAATGAGGCGGATGCGGATGAGACGGACTTTCAGGCTTCGTTCTGGGGAAGAATTATCCCGAGTTGTATCGGTTGAAGCAGAAGTGGGATCCGACGGGGTTGTTTATTGCGAGGAAGGGAGTGGGGAGTGAGGATTGGGATGACGAGGGGTTGTGTCGGGTTTAGCTACTTGTTCCTCTCTCGCTCCTCCCTATTCTTGAGGAGGGCATGGACAGACCCCGGGGTATCAAAACTATGTATAAAAGATTGACGTTGACAACCTGTGATGTCAGTCAGAGGCATCGTCAAGTCGTGTCAAATATCACTGTAAATTATGTATAATTATTTAGTATATATAAACTCTTCCATGCTCGAAACAGGAGTATTATGTACAGTAAGATTAACGATACCGTGAGTTGTACCCACATAACCATTGGCCGAAACCATTGGTATCCAATGAAGACAAGTTCATACGGAACACGGTCAGACAGAACGCAGGCGTCGTGACAATCTCGAAAATGTCCGGCCGGCTGCGCACCAGTTTGGCGTCATAAGCATCTCGCCGTCGCTCTCGTGCGCAAATTGAATGAAGAAAGAACGTGGATTACCCATGAGAAACACGTCACTTGGGCAGATCATTTTGCGCAGGGCTTGGAGCTGGTTTAGCCGGAGCGATCCAAAACACCGGGTAGCGACGCTGAATATTGTTCAACAGCAGTGCTACCAGAAGGACAATCGTGGAGGACAACAAAACCACAGGCAGGAAGTACCATGACATCTCCCACACTGCATCGTCGGTCGCCGGGAGAAGGGCCGTCGCGCCCGCCGGGGGATGAGTGGTCTGAGTGACCTGCATGACCACAATGGCGACAGCCGTGGACAGCGATGCGGCGAGCCATCGCACCGATTGGAACTTTTCCTCGTCCGGGATCAGGCTAAACAGCTTCGTGATGCATATTCCCACCAATGCACTTAGGAAATGACCGAATATAAGTGCACGGGGCTGCGCCAGGGGAGCGTCAATCGCACCATAGACCAGTACGGCCGATGCGCCCTACGTTTCAGTCAGATATTGCATCTTATGATGCGGGTGGGATACTCACGAACGAGGCAATGATGCCTGGTACGCCTCGACTGATGAAATACTGGGAGTAGTTGAATATGGCCTGCAAGGCACAGAGACCGCAAAAGGAAGCGATGAACGACCAGCCCCAGACCTGGTACTGCGGTAGAGGTTTGTGGGGACTCGAACGATAGCCAAGCCAGCGGCTGATGGCTTTGGGAAACCGAGCCAGCGCGGTTTGTTCGGACATTGCGATTTGGGACGGGTCAAAGATATCCAGGGGTGGAGCTCCAAGACGTTGCAACGTTCGCACCGCGGGGCTCAGATAGGGTGACTGTTGGTGTAGGTGGTCGGACGAGGCCGTTTGAATCCACCGCGTGGTTTTCCTTGACTCTTCGCATTACGTGGGGTTGAAGGTTGGGGAAGAGGGCAAAAACCGAACTGGTTGTTGAATCAATTACCTAACAGTATAAACACGGGCGCTGGCTCGGCCCAACGGGATGGTCTGGATGGATCCACTCATCCATCGTCATATTCCAGCTGGCGAATTCTCCCTTAACACACCCGATCATAGGATGTACCTGGCTTTATTAGGTATTGATGGATACCTGTGTCCTTTGGAAATGTATAGATGTAGTAGCAAAGCACAACCGTTCCAGTGCTTAGCAGTGAGTTGAAGACTGAGATGGGCAACAACCAATGCCGAGTTTCGAAGCCGAAGTGGATAAAGCCACATGAAATGTTTTAGATTGGAATCAGAGCGGCTGGAATCGATAAATGCCGATCCACAGCAGGTTTGCGAACACTCGAGACTCAGTAAATATCTGAACATTTAAACTTCCAGAGGTATATATCGGAACCTCTCCGTAGTTTCCTGCTCCTTTTAGCGGCAATGCGATGCGCTAGTACTTGGCATTGTGGATTCCGTATCTCATCATGCAATTTACAAGACCTAGCCAGCGCATATTTCGGGTTGTTATATGATGGGATTAATCTCATAGTGCCTCTTAAGTGGTCTTTGAGTAAGGGCACGGATCAGATGATTCCAAGGAACCCACCATCTCATAGTTCTGCACGGATATTTCGCTACCAAGGATATGAACATCACTCGTCCCACTTGGGCCAGTATCCTTTTAATTTGACAGGGGTGTCTCGAGCCAATCTTCGACCAACAAGTCAGGGGTTTGGGTGTCCGCAGGGTTTATGGGCGAAAATTCACGTCTTTGCGAATCTCTGGTGTAAAGACTACCAGATCTGTTGTGCTCACCAGAGATTCCTTATGGATCCCAGAACAAGATGATCATTGCCTTCCCCTGCAATGACCACTGTAGGTCTAGAAGTATGTCTAAACTTGTTGAGGTCCAAGGTAGACATCCAGATGACAATACTATTGTGGTGCAATTGCAGCCAGACAGTCGAATAAACGCGCTGTTGAAATCATAGGTTCATTGTAAAAACCCCCTTGATCGTATCTGATATCTCTTGTTTGCTGGGAAAGGTCAATAAGATTTCCCCGGAACCCCGGGTATACTCTCTTCAAACCCTTCCTTATATTCAAGAAAACGGCGTACCTATGCTGCCCAGCCTCATGGTATTCCTTGCATCGTGAGCGACATATTCCCTACCATATCCGTAAGCCAATATCAAGCAACTTGGCAAGCTTGTCTTGGGGTCTAGTCGCAAGACCTTGTAGGTAGAACCATTTGTAGACTCACTGCGAATAAGTGATACCTGATATAGAGCTTCAGTGCGTCGCACCATTCCTAAGTATGGGCATGGAATGAATCCGATAGAGCCTTGTTTAGACACATGATGGTTCTATAGTAGAGCTGACTATGACAATCTATAGAGTCAGTCATGAGTGAATGAAACAGAAAGAGCACCTGACACATGACCGGCCTGATCAAGCAGGACCACCTGGGCAGATGCTGGACAACAACTCAACTTTCCACGGTTTACAACTTCGGTTTAGAAACCACGCAGCAGGCATTACTAGTATGATTTCATATCCTCGTTGGAATCTATTCATTACATAATGTTTTTATAAGCGGTTATCATATGTGCTCCCTGATAACCTCCTCCCCGGTCCTCTTCCGGACGACGTCGTCTGGGTGACTTCGAACGTCTGGTGGATGCTCAAGCCCATCTCGCCCCCATCATAGTATCCCGGTGATCGGTCCGATGTTAAGCCCTCTTCGCTGCTATTCGGACTGGACGGGGATTTCCATGTGTCGTGTGGATCGCGCTGCGTTTGCACGGTAGTCACCGTCACCGCTAGCTTATCGGGGCGGAATCGGCGCTCGACGCTGGCATCCAACGAGCCCAATGGGAACGGACGTGTCGAGCCGACGCCGTATTTTCTCGATGCGAGTGGGAGTGTAGGGGCGGGGTAATTGCTGTCGTTGCGCGATCCGAGCCAGTGCCGGAGGAGAGGACGGAGGGTGGCAAGGCTGCCGGCTGTGATACCCAAACCGGTTTCGATGTTGGACCAAATGGCAATTTCTACTGTGGCGTCTGAGAGAGGGATGGTTAGTTCTCGTTGGCGACCGCTATCCAACAGAAACGTACAGAGAAAGTCAGGATCCCCGAAGGTGTGCACCCAGGGTATACGAATAATGACCGCTGCCGATGCGCTGCAATATCCAAGTTAGCGGACACCCAGTGAGCAATAGTATCGAAGAAGAGACCTACATGCAAGCCATACTCAAAATGCCCACCACGGCGAGCTTCGTCTGCTGCTTCATGTGGAGTTTCCGGACGAGAAAGATTGGCAGAAGACCAACAGTGAAATCACACAGCGCTGCAAAAGCACTGTACACGTACGTCATTGCGATGATGGTATCCATGTTCATGCAGTGGCCTTCAATGCTAGGATCGAAGGCTACCTTTGTCCAGAAATACTGCAGCGGCTTGCACTGCAACAGCATTAGAAACATGAAGACCACGCCCGCGATCACGGTCAGGGCCATGACGGTGTAAAGGGTCCAGATGTGGGTGCGCTTGACAGTGATGCGCATCAGGAAAATGCAGACGGAGATCTTGCAACCGATCGAGGCGAAACAGAATGCGACTTCGCAGAGCCACCAATACTTTAACACGGTTAGGACTTCGAGATTCAAAGGACCAACGGGTCATATTTGCTAAATACCTTCATAGCCGTCACCCGCTCGTGCGCCGTAAGCACCTCATATTTCCGCCCGGTACCATACAGAGAACCTCCGATCATGCAAGCCGAAAACATGATATGGAACAACTATTGCTGTTAGCCAATCCCTTGCAATTGCACCAACAATGATAGAGTGCATGTACCACCGCTAAGACCATCGCTCCGTCATCCCAGCCAAACGCCTTCACTATCCATCCACGCACGTAACATCGCAGCATCACAGCCACGCAGGCCACCGACATGAAGACAGCCGCCACCACCCTCACCTCCAAACTTCGATCATCGGCGGTCATTATGGCGGCATAGGCGAGTCATGGAGAGAAAATCACTGGGGAAAAGCATCTGGTATTATACCCTCGGAGATTCTCTTAACACTTCCCCTAATATCGATGGAATCATGCAAAGTCTACGCGGATCCGTTCTCTCCCTAGCGTCGACATGGGGGGGAGAGAGGGGGCGACCCAGACTATTCTAGTGTACCACCCAGCGACCAGGGACTAGTGCACAGCTACGAACGAGTTATAAATGGCCACTCGTGGGTAGTGCATTTCAAGAGCGGACTAGATGCGCTGGGCACCACGAGGAACCGGCCCAGCGGTAAACACCGCCAAACAAGCCTAAACATAGGGATTTTTTTTTCTTTGCCTGCCAGGAGGATAGCGTGAGCGTCGCTCTGGTAGCGATCAAGGCCCGAGGAAACAGGTGGACCACATCATCGCCATATGGGTGTGGGCACGATGTTAGTGTCTTTAGGGTGGTGAGTTGCCGTCCTATCTGTGACCGGGGGGTAGTATATCTCAGGCAAAGCAGGGAATCTATCTCCGCTAATACGATCAATTGCGTGGATTCACCTCCTCGAGTCCCAAGTTTCAACAATCCTCCCGTACCATACAGGTTCCTCTGATTTGCCGACGGGGATTTTTCCATAGAAGCCAAGCGACCGGCGATCCACATCCACTCCTACCCAAACCAGAAACTGCCCCATGAAAATGAAAGCTTCCGCCAATCATCCAGCACGTACTGGGTCCTTCCTACTTAGAAAGGAGCAGAGATTTTGAATATCTGTCTAGTCTAGATCTCTGCCGGGGCTAGCGAGGCCATGGATCTCAAGAGTCAAGAGTCTCAAATTCCCAACCCAAAAGGTGAGACATCAAGTCTGGCACTTTTCACCAAGCATGTCACGGACATGACACATGTCAACCACGCCTTGGAGAGACCCTGACGAAAGACCTCGAACCACGGTTCAATGGCATGTGCTCCCAGGGTGCCCTCAGTATCAACGTTGCGGTGAAATGAACAAGGGCGCGCTAGCTCCACATAAACAGGCATTAATCGACCTCAACAGACTAACTTGCAGGGTTGCAGATTACAGTACATCGATTCTCGACGATCAATTGCCGGGATTTCCTCCCTAGTGTTTTACTAGTAAAAAACAGGACTGGCTGGCTTTCATCAAAGTCAGATGCCGCACTACCGAGACGGCGTCCTCATAATAATTATCCTCTTCGGGCTGGCTGACTCGACGTCCGTTCTGGATCAACGCAAGCTAAGGAAACGGCCGTCGTCGCGATTGTTCAGTCGTGTCCACTAGCTGGCTTCTTCATCTACTATCGGAAGTTCTAAACTATAATGTTCCTTCCATTCCTTCCCCTTCGTCCTTCACACTCTGCCGATCATGACTAACAAAATATATAAATAATCACGATTTCTATGCTAAACAAGACTAGGCCAACCAAACAACCAAAACAAGTCTACGTTCCTTTCCCGATACGACATCTTCCACAGCCCTGACCCCTTACCCGACTCAATCACCCAACTCCTCCCAATTCAGACTCGCCTATCCAAACTAGGTAATAGGTATATCCTGGAGCTGAGCCCCTTAGTGACCCAGGAGACAGCTGGACAGTGACAGGAGTACAGCGTATGCCCATGCCATGACATGCACCCACGACGCCGATCAGCCATGTCATATCAATCATCTTGCAGGTAACGAGCTGGCATCCATATCTCAATCTGAGGGTGCTGTCATGTACAGCTCTTCCTTCCCTTCATTATAACCCCATCCTCCTTCTGAAGTCTGAAGCCACCGGAAAAGCTTGGCCTGATTCCTTCCCTCCATTGACTCCATCAATTGCTAATTAACTTTTCGTGTTTAATTAATATAATCTATCGGCGATTGATTGATGAGGTGGCCGGTTCATTAGATAATCTTATAATTATCATGAGGATGGACGATCCCCGATCTCTCCTCTTTTTTTAAACCCTTTTTTCTTTCTCCGCGGGCTCTTAATCTATTTGCTGTTGTGAGGTTCCCTGGGCCCCGTTACTCACCGTTACCAAGGTAGTCATGATTTACTTGGTGATATTGGCTGGCTGAGGCTCGCTGTTTTTGTATCTCGTCTATGTAATGCAGCGATTGGAAGGACGGGTTCTCTGTATGGGTGCTGCGGAGCTAACGAACTACAGGTAGATTAAGAAGCGAACTCCATAGACGGCAGATGTACATTCAGCTTCGTTTCGCATTGCTAATCTCATGTATGTACTAACCAAGCACGTGTAACTTTTATCTAGTATCAGGACTGGAATCGGAGTTTGTGAGGTTCGCCACGCAAGGCAAGTCAACACTTGACACGGGGTAGTCTAGCACCTGGTACGATCTCCACATATGTTTTCCTGTTTTTCTGGGCAAACCAGAGAGATGCTGTGTTCAGGTGGGACTTGATTATATCGCTCCCGGAATAGATACTTGTATGTTGGAAGTATCAAGCTCTGGCGCTGGGCCAAATTGCAGATGCATGTCTGCGCTGGCTCATATCGGGCAGTGGAGTATATATCTAGAATTCCGTCGCAGCTTCCGTCGCAACTTCCGTCGCAGCAGCCTCAAGAGCCTTCTTCTTGCCCTTCCGGTAGAAGCGCTCGTCATTCGGGTCGAAGCCTCCATTGCCCCACATGGCCCATTCCTCCGTCTCTCTCATGTAGTCTTCAGGGCGGAAAGAGGTACCGTCGGCCTTTTCCTTCTCCAGAAGCTCGAAGAATCGTTGATAGTCGATCCGCGAATGCCACTTCCCGTCGACGTGGAATCGCTCGGACGCGAGCAGCACACAACAGCTGTGCGCGTGCTCGGCCGCAATGCCGTAGTCGAGACCGCGGCGCTCCAGCTCCTTGTTTAAGGCGACCACAAATTCGGCGATCTCTTCGTAGAACGGGACGTTTTTCATGGTCAGTCCGGCACCGGCACTGGAGCTCGTGCCGCAGTACGTTACGCCCTTGACTTCCACGAAGCATGGCAGGGCCTTTTCGACCAGATCTGCGTAGCCGTTGACTTCGTCGTCCACGTTGAATCCTTTGACGAGGGTGAGGCGGAACACTGTGCGCTGGACATGACGCTTTTCGCGGAGGATTTCCAAGCAGCGTTGGAAGCGTTCCCAGAAGTCGCGATGGAGAGGACGATCAATCTTGCGGAGACTCTCCTTGTTGCTCGCGTCGATAGACACGTACAACTGAGTCACCCGGTGCAATGTTTCCAGCTGGTCGGGATGCTGGGCGTTGCACACCAGGAAGCTCGATATATGCTCCGCGTGCAACAGGTCCAAGAATCCGTTGATGTAGGGGTAGAAGATGGGTTCTCCGACTAAACTCAGAGCACAGTGCCGGATGCGCATGGCCTCGGCGAATCGCTCTGCGCGCACACCCGGAACGCCGCGCAGCATCTTGATCTTCTTGTAATGGCCATCCTTGACGCCATCGAAAATCAGCTCCGGAGAATCCACCTTCCAACGCCATGTGGTACCGACGGGGTTCGTGCCATGTCGCCAGCAGAAAATGCATTTGTTGCTGCAGGAAAGCGACGGGGTGGCTTCCATACACAAATGCGACCGGATACCGTAAAACGAGTATTTGTAGCAGGAGCCCCGACCACGCAGCGCCGACTTGGTCCAGCGACAAATCTTCACGCCAGAGTGAGAGCCGACGATGGTGTATCCCTGCTTGGTGAGGGAAGCGTAAGTAGGCGATGTTTTCGGGACCATTTCTTTCTCGGTCGATTGGGTGGGGGGTGCAGATTGCCCTCCGGTGGTGAAGTCAACCGGGATGGGAGCAGCTGCGCCAGAATCACCAGCGCCCATCTTGATGTCCTCCAGATCAACCACCGCTTGAGGCTTGCCCCTCTTCCGACCATTCTTATTGGTCTTGCCAGACTCTTCGTCGTCCACATCCTCTTCGTCACTCTCGAGCGCATCTCCACTCCCGGGAACGCCTTCGCCCAAGCCGCCGTAGTCCAAAATGTCCCGCATGATATCCTGCAGTCCACGGGACCATTCCTTCAAAGCCGCTTCGCCGTCACTCTTCACGTCGCCAAATCCAAGAGGGTAGGCCCTTTTGCGGCCCGTGAGCTTCGCCATCCATCGATCTAGTTCCTTGGCTTGGGAACAGAAGCCTTCATCCTCCGTCGGCCACCCTTCCTTGTCTCCGAATCCAAAAACAGTGTACCCGGCGAGCGTCGACAGGGATCCAGTGTCGATGCGGAAGTCATTGTGGGTCTCATCCAGGTGACCAAGGAATGTGGTAAGGACCGTGTCAATATTGTAGGTGGGGATCAATAGGCAGTACAAATAACGCGTCCCAGGCGAGTTCGGCGGAGGCTTTGGGGCGGTGGTGAAGAAGTCGTCAAAATCCAGGTACGAGATGTCCTGAAGCTGAGGAGGCAGAATACCACGTTCGGGGTTCTCCGCGTCGGCTTGGTCTTTGGCTGCAGTCGTCAGCTCCTCCATCAAAACCTTGGCGTATTGTTCCGTAGTCCCGGTCAGCGAGGCGAAGAAGACGATGGGCTGGATGGCAGACATCTGCGGCGCCGGCTCTGCTCCAGCACGTCGACCAGCAACCTTGGCCGGTTTCTTTCCCGACACTCTCTTTGGGCCTGCAGCTGCCGTCTTGGGGGGGTCGGCGGGGGTGGGGGCGGGGCGGTCGCGCGCATCGTCAAGTTGCGCCTTTTCGCTCTTCTCGGGGGAGTGGCTGCGGGGAGAGGTGGGGTTCGAAAAGGCAGAAGCGGCCTTTGACTTCGACCCGGTGATACCAATTGTGCGCGAGACGAGGAGGGCAGTAAAGAGGATCACGAGGATGGGCACACGGTAAGCGTGCCAGAGGGTCAATAAACCTATGAAGTTTGAGTTAGCAAACCATACTCTGCCTCTCGAATCCGCTTCCCCAGAACGAATCAAGAAAGGATTCATTTCTTACCCTCGACCAGAGATCCTTGTGCCATGGCGACGGGGATTTAAACAGCCGTCGTCTTCAATGCAGCGCGCGGGGAAAATATGGTGCACGACCAGGCGGTCGGAGAAAGGTGGGCGGGGGAAATTATCCACTATCTAATCCAGAGGGGCAGACATCGCAGTGTTGGCAGAAACACTTGAACTGGGGTGGTGATAGCCTTGACTTCTCGACAATCCAAGACGGTCGAAGTGAAGGAAAAATGAAGTTTGAGATGGAAGACCTTCGAGTCGTTTATCGATCATGACTAACCGGCGTGCCTGCCTGAGGACTTTTTTTTTCGGTTTTTCAGGGACTGCCTGATTGGCCAGGCTCCTCTGGATGCCACTTACCTAATCGGGAAGTCTCCACCGTTTGTTGCCTGGGGCCGCTGTGTTTCTATCAGATGTCAATGAGAACTTTCATGGACGTCGTTCTGAGGACTTCAATAGTTGATGCAAGTAGTCCCTAGGGAAGATCTTGTGAGGATAAAAAGAAGGTATAAGTGTGCTACTCACTCCATGATATGGAATTTACTAATTAAGCCAAATATAGTGGCAGTGAAACCCTAAATACATGGTGGGATCTACGATGGTCTCTGGCCATGTTTTTGCGATCCCTGCAAATATTCTGCGAGAAACCTTTCATAGTCATCATAATTATCGAATCATTCATATTTTGGACCTGATATGAGATATATCGCCATGGTGCGACTACACAAATTTTACCTAGGGAATCTGCTCACTGGTGAAATGACAGCATGTGCCCTGTCAATTGATCTAGATCCGCACAATCGGACCATGTCTATAACCTGGACTCCAAAAGGAAAGCAGATGGCTATTATTGACTCGAATTATGTCCAAATCTGGGGATCTAGCCACTCAGACCACAGTCAAAACTATTCGGAATTCGCCTTTCATCCTATTACAAATATTCCAAATTTCCCCAGATGAGCGATTCATGATAAAGTGTGGTGAATCCTTTATGTGCATTTAGGATCTTACTCTAGACACCTCAGATGATGCAGATGAGTCGTATGGAGAGTCTGTTGGGCAACTAGCATTCTCCCCACATTCCGACAGAAACCTGGTGATAACAGATGGTGGTGATCGAGAATTACGGTTCTGGAATACTGACACCGGGGAATTGGTGCGCACACTATATCTGCCAGATGATATGGGTGCTTTGGTTTCTTCCGAGTTGATCTATGGAGCACTGGCCCTCTTTTTTGCAGATGGGAAGAGGCTTTTGTACGGACGTGCAGACAGATCAATCATTATCTGGGATTTGACTACCTGGGAACTTTTTGAGAATTCTACCATGCACACTGTCATACCCTGTGGTGGCCACCATTTCCTAGGATGGGAATCTCGTAGCAGCATCAAATGTCGATGGCGTTGAGCTTTGGGATGTTGAGACTGGAGGCAGACTGATGACTATTAATCATGAGATGAAGTCGCCTCCCTTGAAAGACAGCTCCCCAGATCACGTTCACCGTTGGAATCTGTTTTATGAACGTGTAGGTGGTATGCAGAAAAATCTAGAGAAGAGGACGCCTACGTGTGCTGCAATATCCAACAAAGGAGGCCGCCTGGCCGTTGATTATTCAGACAATTCAGTCGCGATTTTCGATTCTCATACAGGCAAAATAATCCATTACTTGTGGCACCCAGCAACTCTTTACACTACGGCATTTTCTGCAGAGCTGCTTGCATTGGCAGGGGATTCTATACAAATCATCGAACTAGCCACCGGCAGAGAGTTAGGGCTCGTTCCAGTCCACCAGACAATCAAGCAGTTGGCTTTCTCTGAGGATGGGACACATCTTAACACAAAATGGGGACAATTCCAGGTTGCTTCGATCATTGACAATTTGAGCCCCGGATCAAGACTATTGAGCGAAGGTATTTATTACGACGAGAATTGGATCTGGCATGGTGGGCAGAAAATCATCCTTGTTCCACGCGAATATAGGCCAGATGGACACGACTATTTGCCCAATACTCTTTATCAAAATGGCATTCTTGCCGTGGGGTCTGAATCTGGCAGGGTTTTTGTGATCGGGCTAGATGGCTTAGATATTGGGATACTGTGATAAATCATGCGGCATGTTCTCTCCTAGGAATGAAAGATCTCAGTCGCTATACCAAAATGCCGAACGATTATATGTTCTATAGTTTTATTGAGAGCGTTCCTTCCCAGGCAGAGGTTATGATTATTAGACTTGGCCCAATTTCACCGGCGGACAGTTGTGCCCTGCTTGAAAGCATCGGGGCATCTGTTATAGTCCTGCCATTCATTGCCGTGATATGCGTGTTGATTACATAATATATTTAATCAAGTGCATAACTGTGATAACAGCAGCCTGAGGCACTGCGGTAAACATCCCCGCATTCCTATCTTCCCAGCCACTCCTGGATCAAACCAGCAGTTGGCCGTTTGGATACCGGCGATTTCTGTCTTTACATGATAAACATCCATACAAAGGCCCAAACTTGAACCAGAATGTCACCCAAACAAAGTCTAGAGCCGGAACGCCTGCATGAGGCCAAGCAGGCATTATCGCCGAGTCATCACATCGCCAAAACCTCGTTGACCCAGCGGGTCCAGACTCTCGCCCTGGCCATCTTCCTGGCATGTTGTTGCTTCACCGTGACCAATGCGCTCTCGTCCCACGAGCTCCTCAGCATTGAGGATCGGGTGGACCGAATCCTGTCGCGCACGCCGTTGATCGGTAGGACACCGAGATGATCCCGTGCGACGGGCACGTGCTAACCACCAAATGGTGTAGACGGCCATAATGATCTGCCCATTTTCGTCCGTGAGAACTTCAAGAACCGAATCTACCAGGAGGATTTCACGGCTCCCTTCACCCAGGGCGGATTCCCAGGGCATGTCGACATCCCGCGGCTGTCGGAGGGCAAGGTGGGCGGCACGTTCTGGAGTGTCTTTGTGGGGTGTCCTGCGAACGGGTCTGATTTCTCAGACGACAACTATGCCAAGGGTACGTCTCGATTATTACATCGACCACGATGCATCTGATAAATGGATTGTTCCCATCGGGAGCCATGATTCACTGACCAAAGTAGGTGTGCGCGAGACGGTCGAGCAGATCGATGTCATGACCCGCCTGCAGCAAGCTTACCCCGACACGTTCTCCACGCCCCCCAACGGCACGACCGCACGGCAGGCCTTTGAAGACGGCAAGATCATCTCGCCCCTAGGCGTCGAAGGCCTGCACTCGATCGGCAACTCGCTGGCCTACCTGCGAGACTTTCACGCGCGGGGCGTGTCCTACGCGACGCTCACGCACAACTGCCACAACCGCTACGCCGACGCGGCCGTCCTCAGCACGCCCGACGGCGGAGTGAAAAGGGCCGAGCCCCTGTGGCACGGCGTCAGCCCGGCGGGCCAGCAGCTGGTGCTCGAGATGAACCGCCTAGGGATGATCGTGGACTTGTCCCACGTCAGCGCCGACACCATGCGCGATGTCCTGGGCGCGGGGGAAGACGGGTGGGCGGGCAGCCGCGCCCCGGTCATGTTCAGTCACAGCTCCGCGTACGCCCTGTGTCCCCATCCGCGCAACGTCCCGGACGACGTGCTGGACCTGGTCCGCCAGCGGAACTCGATCGTCATGGTCAACTTCTCGCCGAGCTTCATCGCGTGCGTGGCGTCCGACCAACCGGACGGCATCCCCGACCCGGATCCAGCCCACGAAACGCTCGCGCGGGTGGCGGAACACATCGTTTATATCGGGGAGCGCGCGGGGTTCGACCACGTCGGCCTCGGCAGCGACTTTGACGGCATTCCCACGGTGCCCCACGGCCTCGAGGACGTGTCCAAGTTCCCCGCGCTGGTTGCGGAGTTGCTGCGACGCGGGGTGAGCGACGCTGACGCGGCCAAGGTAGTGGGGGGGAATCTGCTGCGGGTGTGGGCGGAGGTGGACCAGGTTGCGCTTGAGATGCGCAAGGAGGGCGCCCTTCCGGCAGAGGATGATCTCTCGTAAATCCCGCGTTGGATCTACCATGTCTAAATTTTCTTGATTTTGGTTTTGGTTTTATTTTTATTTGTTATTGGAAGAAAGCAAGACCCGTAAGCCCAA
Organism: Aspergillus campestris IBT 28561; assembly: GCF_002847485.1. Lineage (NCBI taxonomy): Eukaryota > Fungi > Ascomycota > Eurotiomycetes > Eurotiales > Aspergillaceae > Aspergillus > Aspergillus campestris. The sequence continues at coordinate 4,778,266 of NW_020194336.1, read as the reverse complement.
ATCATCCACCATCAAGCATTAGTCGTCACCGTTCTGATATCCGGCCGTCTCGAAGATCAGTGTACACGCTGCGAAGCGAAGTCTATCAAACCCAGGCAAAAAAGAAAGAAAGGAAAAGAACCCCGCATCCAACATAAAGCAAAGAAACCACAGCCGTATTAAACATTAGCCTTGGCCGCCCCCAGTCCACTCTTCACCATCTCAAACCCCCGCAGGAGCGTCCGCGCCTGGTCGCCAATCGACCGATACTTCTCGCAGCCATTCGACTTCCTCAGCTCATCCTCCGCGACCCAAGCATAGTCCTGATGCTCAGCCTGGTCGACGCGCACCCGATCCTCCCAGCGCAAACCCTCGGTACAGCCATTACCCTTGATGACGCAGCTGCTCCCGGAAGCGAACACGAGGCCGTCAGCCTCGTGGACTTCCACCAGAAAGGTATACTTTGCGAAGCGGCGCATCGTGCCCCTCTTGACGTCCATCCACTCGTCCATCCCGATCAGGTCCACCACCTTGGACACGTGCAGGCCGGTCTCCTCGAAGATCTCGCGCGCCGTACCGGCCAGAATGCTCGCGTCGCTGGATTCGCACGATCCGCCGGGACCTTCCCAGCAGCCGGGGTAGGAGTCGGACTGGGAGCGCTGTAGGAGAAGGACGGACGGTGACTGTTGTGTGGCGCTGGAGGCGTGCGAGAAGATGTGGCCGCCGACGATGAAGTGGGTGTATTGTGGCTTGGAGGCCATGAAGATGCCTAGGGGGGCATTGTATTCGGCGAGGTGGGGGGCGTAGGTGTAGTCTTGGGTCGTAGCGGTGACGGTGGTAGTCATTGTACTAGTACTAGTATACTGTACTCCGTAGTAACTGTGTATACTGTATATAGTGTGTAGTATGGTGTGTAGTAGTGTATAGTAGTGTGGTGGTAGTATAGGATAGTACTGTGTAGATTAGATGAAAACAACGGATCGTCCGTAGGATTGTCACGGATATAAGTATTTGGGGAATCAGGCACCGAGAATCTCATTCCAATTATCTATTATATTATTATAAATATATCTATTTCATTGATTTATCTAGTTATTCTAAATTATCTATCCTATAATGGTTTCTATTGGCGACCCAGATCAACGGGACTGACGCTGACCGCCTTTTCACCGCTCTGGCCGCAGATCTTGTCGCTCTCCATGTCGGTCAGTCGCGTCTTCTCCGTTCCTGAATCTACCGGTCGTACCAACTCTCTCCTCCACTCGATACATCATTCCTTATGGTCTCCAGATCCACCCCTCGGGGTTGATGGATTCCTCGCTTCGTGTGACCCAAATTAATTCCCCCTCTCGTTGCCGGATCAGGTCAAGTGGACATGGGAAAGTGGAAGTCAAGTGGAAGTGTTCATAAGACAAGGTCTGACCCTGTCTCTCTGACCGCAACGTTCGCCGCTGAGTTGTACCCCAGCTGTGTCTGCGATCCAATCTGCTTTCTTTGTCTTGGGCGCACAGAGCGGTCTACGAGACAACCTACCTGCCGGCCTACCGACTAACCTAGCTCCTCACACCGAGCTTCCTTCATGCGGGTATCCTATTCGTGGAGATCCTATTCGTGGAGTTTTCTATTCGTCCGGTGGACGAGTAGGTAATTTACCGACCAGAAAATAATCCTGTCGCCCAACGAGAGGAAAATAAAATAAAAAAAAAAGGGGGAGGAAAAAGAAAGAAAAGCAAAGCAAAAGAAAAAGAAAAAAGAAAGAAAATGATGCATGCATCTATCGATCTAAAGCAAGCCTTCCGGTCTATCCTCCAATCCTTATTTACAACCCAACGCTCGAGAGAGCGATTCATCATTCTCGTCAGGCTCGACTCGTCACAAGGGGATCCTTTCCCTCGGAACTCACAGCTTGGTTCCCCCGGGTGAGGCCGTTTTTGACCGGTTCAGGAACCCGTCGAAAAACGTCCCGATCTGCGTGGGATCGTCCAGACGAAAGACGGCGGAGACATCTAGCCCGTCAGTCCCATTCACTATTGAGTCTCCGTCACTCGTCTGGTTTGGTAGGAGTGGACTCACATTGGTCGGGGCGCACAATAACGATGGCTCCCTCCTGAGGACTAATCCCCAGGTGCTCGTAGGCCTGACCGTGGCCCTTGTTGTAGCTCTCGTCGTCAAAGTACAATTTGTGTAGATCTGCGCCCGGTTAGTTTGTCCCAAAGATGTGGGGCGGGGAGTTGTCACCTCGGATATGGTTCTTGCCGCAGAACGGGTAGAAACAGTCGGGGATCTGCTCCAGCTCGACCTCGTGGCGGTTCCCGACGCCCACAAAGATGGGCTCGATCAGGCTGTCGGCCGCGCCGTTGGGCATCCGGAACGTCTGCAGTGGGCTGTCGTACGAGCCAAGATAGTCTCCCAGCTGGATGATCGTTAGTAACAAACCCTCCCAACAAAATCTTTAGGCCAACATACCGCGTTCAGTCGAGACCGGTTCGCCCCCAACTGGAGGTCCCCAACAAAGGCCACAACTCGCCAACGTCCGTCCGACCGCAGCGCCGTCATCAGCTGCAGCGGCTTGGAGTCGCAGAATCGCACGACCTGCGCGCTGGGGAGTCGCATCCCCACCGCGACCTTGGTGGCCAACGTCGCGGACTCATCCCGGGGGGAGGTGATCGGGGACGCCTCGTACCGCGCCGTCAGACCCGCGGTGTACTGGCCGGACTGGACGAAGCCCTGCTGGAACTCCTCGGGGGAGACCTTGCCCCCGGACGAGAACAGCTGGGAGAAGTAGCGGTCGAAGTTGATCAAATCGGTCGCGGTCTTCTGGCGCTCCAGAACGTACGTCTCAAGCAGAGACGGCGGGGCCAGCCCTTTAAGCACATGCGCCAGCTTCCAGCCCATGTTATACCCGTCCTGCAGACTAACATTCATACCCTGGCCAGCCTTGGGCGAATGCGTATGGCAAGCGTCACCCGCCAGGAAGACGCGGTGATCCTTGTGGAAAACATCAGCTAGACGCTGGCCGATCGCATACGCCGACCACCACACCGTCTCGACGAACTCGATCTCGTACTGGCTTAGGATCCCCCGCGCCGTCCGCTGCAGGTCTTCCAGCCGCACTTCCTTGGGCCGTGTCCCCGCCGGCAACTCAATGTAGAACCGCGTCAGGTTGCGGGCGTCGCCCTCGCGCGGGATGATCAGCAGGTTGCCTGCCTGCGACCGGATCGTCGCCTTCTTGCGGATGTCGGGGAAGTTGGTGCGCGGGATCATGTCCATTACGCCCCAGACGGCGTCGCTGCTGTCGCCGACCATGGTGTAGCCGAGGGCTTTGCGGACGGTACTGTGCGCACCGTCGCATGCCTGCCTTGTATTAGACTTCTCACCACGAATCCACAGACAGACAGAAAGACAAAACGAAAAATGAAAAATGATAGACGATAGAAGAATGAAGAAGAACATACCATAACATACTTCGCCTCAAACACCTCCTCCCTCCTCCCCCCATCCCCATCCACCTCCGCCGTCACCCTAACCGGATACGCCTGAGGATCTCTCACAAGCCCCTCATCAACAACCACGCTCTTAACGTCACACCCATAATCAATCTCCTGTCCATTCCACGCACGCATCCTCTCAATCAACAACCCATTAATGCGCGCCTGATTCAGAATCACATGCGGCTGGTGCGACAAGCCAGGCTGCGTATCCGCCGTCCGACCCGTCCTTCGAATCTTGCTCTCCCCGTAGCCATCCCCACCACCACCGCCACTTTGATCACCCTGATCGTAAATCTTATTATAATCATCCGCCCAGAACACAACCTCCAAAACATGATACGCCTCGCGCAACAGTTCCTCCCCAACGCCGAAACTCTCGAAGATCTCCACCGTCCGACACTGCACCCCGTCCGCCTGGCCCATTGTCATGGGCCCCGGGCGCCGCTCGAGGATCTTGCAGGGGATGCCGTATCGCGCGAGCCAGGTAGCTGCGCAGAGGCCTGCGGAGCCGCTGCCGCAGATTAGGACGTCTGTTTTGGGCATTTTTCTTCCTTTTTTTGGCCTTGGTTTGATTCTTTGGGGGCGGTTGGGTGGGTGTCGTTGCTGTTTGTTGTATGTATGTAGGCGTAAGTATGTATAAAGAGAGTGTGTAAAAGAGGGTAAAACAGCACCAATACACGATATCAAATAGGATGCTCCCTTATCTATACTTGCGCCGGGTTGTGCTCCGGGTATGGCGTGGGTGGGTGTAGTAGTTAAGCTCGGGATCGATTCCGGGTACATGTAGTGCGGGTGTGTGGGTGATGTGGGGAAGGTCGGCATCTCCTCCGGGAGTGCCTCGGTTTAGTCAATCATTCATGTATCTAGGTAGTTAATGATGATGGTTTTTCGTGGGTTATGTATGTATACTCATACTTCCGGTAGATATTGCTTGATACTGTATTGTTGGATATGGTAGTATGGATTGGACTATTGAGATAGTCTTTACTGAGTCGGGGGTTGCTTTAGCTTATACACAAGGTAGGAAGTGGGCAGTATCAAAGTCCAGGTGTCAATATACATAACCTGAGATAATATGCATTCGGAGGCTTGCCTGCTAGCATGACGGTTTGGTCGTTGGTCTTTGGGTTGAGTCTTGCTTATGCTGATGTGTCTATTTGGCTACATATCTCTGGATTTAGGCCATAGCTTGAAGTATTCTCTCTGAGACACCCTCAGGCTACCACCCAGCAAGGCAATGAAACAAACATCACTCATTATTGTTCTAAACCGTTATATATGCTCATCCCCCGCCTCAGCCACACGCACCCCCAACGCCAGCGCTGGTGCAAGAACCCCCACGCCCCACCCTCCAACAGCACGCAAGACTAAACAGAACCATCCGGGTATTTTACAAAAAGTACTCGCTGCGGCCCGGCCGCGACGTGGGCACATGTCGTTGGTCATCCGCCACCGCGCTGAACAGCTTGAACGTCGGCTTGAGGTCCTCGTTGACCTCACAGACGGATGCCAGATTGCCGCACCGGTAGCAGTAGTTCGGCGCGCTCCACACTGTCACTACGTTTTGGTTGTTGAAGTGGTACTTGTAGCCTTCGTTGACCAGTTGGTGGGCCCGTGCGATGAGCGTCAGGTCGTTAACGTGGCAGAACTCGTCGGCCACTTTGTCGCCGAATAGCCAGCCTGTGCGATCGCGATTAGCGGGCTCTGTATCAATATATCATATCAAAAGAGTACGGGGGAAATCTTACCCGCTCCTCTAGGGCTGACTGCCCACGTCTCCACATCATCGGGATCCGACCACACCAGATCGCAAAACGCCCCTTCGTGGGGAATCTCCTGGGCGCGGGCCACCACGCGCACCTGGTCCAGCGTCCTAATCTCGGGACTCAACCCGCCGTGCACACACAGCACCCGGCCATCAACGATGGCACCTAGCGTCATAAAGTCAAAGACCTGGCAGCACGCCTTCCACACAGATGCGTTCCCGTATTTCTGGAAACACTCCTCGTAGAAACCGTAGACCTGGGTGATCTGGCGAGACTCGTGGTTTCCCCGCACCAGCGTGACGCGGTCTGGGAATCTAGGTAGTGTCAGTATTCGCTTGCCTTTGAGAGAAGAAGAGTACTAACTTTGCCTTCAAGCATAATAAGAGGGTCAACGTCTCCAAGCTGAAATACCCCCGATCCACGTAATCACCCAGGAAGACGAAATTGCGGTTCAATGCCAATTCCCCCGTCCCGGCATTGGAAGACTGTTCTCCCTGGCTACCATTGGATTCTGTCTCGTCATCATCATCGCCGCCATCATTTCTCAGCTTCTTCCGCAGTTTCGGGTCGGTGATGCTACTCGGAGGCTCAATGTCGTCGGAGGTGATTACTGTGGGTGAGGACTTCGGAGGCTCGGTATAATCTTGGTCGGGCATTCCTCCCGAGACGCGGAATAGCTCGAGGAGGTCGTAGAACTGGCCGTGGATATCTCCGCAGACCGTCACGGGAGTGGACACGGGCTGTATATTTGACTCTGAGGGCGGTCTGTCAGCCTATGCCCGCAACCGAGGGGCTAGATCATCCTACCTTCCATCATGTACTCCTTGACAATTTCACAGAGCTGTTTCATATGTGACTCCGACAGGTATTTGCAGTCTTTGGCTGCCTCCAGCCACTGGTCAGGACCAGCATTGCGCTTGAGTTTCGCTGGTCCCGGCTGGGGGATCTTGCTGTCGACCATGTTGAACCAGCAAGACAAACGAATAGAACGATGTTGATATACAGAGGATGAGGGTAAACAGCAGATGCTCGCCGATCGCTGTGTTCGCAGGATCTCGATGCAGCGACGCTCAGAAAGACATGGGATTCCCCGCAGGTGCCGTATCACTGGATAAGCGGTCACGTGGCGGACCGCCTTGGCAGTATTCTCATCCTCTCTAGTCATCACTCCAGTTATCCTACTCCCAGGACTCACGAGGACTCACGCTCTCTATACACAATCCCTGTCTCCTGGAGTCTATGATACAATGACGCAAAACTCTGCTGGGAAACCAGCCGGTGGTGTCCTGCAGATTTCAGCGGCTGCCACCCAAAAGAATGCCCCCACAGCACCCAGGAAAGCGCCCAAACCAGCAGCCCCGCGCCTCAAACTCCTCGTGAGACGACTTCCACCAGGCCTGACGCAGACAGAGTTTGAGACTGTTCTTGGTCCGGAGTGGAAGACGGGAGCAGGGAAAGTCGACTGGCTCCAGTACAAGCCAGGCAAAGTCTCCAAAGAGTGAGCGACGATCCCCTGTGGCTTTCTACGCTACGAGCTCTGTCTGATTGATTGATACAGCCCCGCCAAACCGTCTCGTCCCTCTCGCGCTTACATCCACGTCACTGCCGCCGACCACACGATTCCTCTGTCTGACAAAGTCCGTCAGTCGTCGTTCGTGGATGCGCGCAATACGTCCACCGATCCGGTGCTGATCGGGCCGCCATCGCTGGAGTTCGCGCCGTATGCGAAAGTTCCCGGAAGCCGCGTGCGCAAGGATGCCCGACAGGGCACGATCGACCAGGATCCGGAGTTTATCGCGTTCCTCGAGAGTCTCACGCAGCCGATCACCAAGCCGTCCGTTGAACCGTCAGATCAACCGGAGGATAAGAAGGAGGGGCCGACTGTCACGCCCTTGATCCAGTATATCAGAGATAAGAAAGCCAACAAGGCGAAGGATGCGGGCAGATCGTCCAAGCACGGAAAATCCGACAAAGACTCCAGGGCCGAAAAGGTGCAGGCGAAGAAACTACTACAGCGATCGGACAAGGACGTGCAGTCCGCCGGGGGAGACAAGTCGGAGAGGAAGTCCAAGAGCGATCGGGCTACCAAGGAGGCCGTCAGAGCAGCCAACAAACAAGCCGCCTTAGTCGCCAAGCAGTCGGGCAGGTCCGGTTCCCAAAGCGCAGACTCCGCGCAGTCCACTCCCACCGAGCGCAAGCGCGAGCGCGGAAACGCCGCCGTCGCGGCCAAGATTCTCCAACGAGACCTGGGCCTGGCCCAAAGTGGTGGTCGTCGCAAGAGCGGCCGCGCAGCGGAGAGCGACGCGGCAAAGAACGAACCAGCGAGATCGCCCTCCGAACCGCCCAAGAAAGAGATCCTCACCAAGTCCAAGGCAGGAGGCCAAAACCAACGGGGTAAAGGAAGCAACAATAACAGCAGCAACAACACACCCCAACCCAGCGAGCAATCCGAACCCAACGGCGCCCCCAACAGCAACAACACTACGCCACCACCTCCAACAAAACCATCCCGATCCAACCGCGGAAAACAAGCCGCAGCACCAGCCCCAACAGCCGCAACGCAGGCGTTCCTCAAACACGCGAATCCCTCACAAGGCGTCACAGAGCCTCTTCTCGACACGGCATTCTCCCCCTTTGGCAAGATCCTACGGGTAGAAATCGACAAGAAAAAGGGCTTCGGCTACGTCGACTTTGCCGACCCCGACGCCCTCCAACGCGCCATCGCCGCCAGTCCGGTGACGGTCGCGCAGAGTCAGGTTGTTGTCTTGGAACGGAAGGCCAACCCGGGGGGTGAAAAGGGTCGTGGGAAGGGTCGTAACGAGTCGCAGGCGTCGGGCTCTGCGGGAGGAGGCAGCGGGGCGGCGGCGGCGGTGGCAGTCGTAGTGGGAAAGCTGGTGAAGGCGGGAGTGGATCAGCGCCGTCGCGTGGATCGCGCGGCGGACGGGGACGCAATAAGGGAGGATCGAAGGGGAATACCGGCGCAGCAGAGGGGAAGGACAAGCCTAGTGAGAAGTAACTTACAGCTACTTACTAGGTAGCTATCTTGCCTTAATGTGATGTGATCAATGACTATCTTCATTACCTATTTATATCTATTTCCTTAATACCCATTTATATTTATCACACTGTATATCAATACCCTTCTTACGGCTTAGTGTGCAGTAGGTATTATAATTATGCTGTGCAGTAGGTATTATAATTATGCTTTACCGATGGTAGTGTAGGTCATAATTAGATTAAACCAGATATCTATAGCGTGGACTAGGAGAATTTTTCAAGGCCCGAAAAGCAATCGAATGAATCAGTACAAAGTCATTTATACCAACGGACTATATGCAGTCAAAGGGGCAAACACGATCAGACTACAATGCTACAAAAGGGACCTTATAGAAGATACACCCTGAATCGAAACCTGTTTCCGCCCCGCAGAGACAGGCCTATTATCTAGCCAGCAAACCAGATAATAACTAGACTGTATCATACAACCAGCGCATCTACAATATAAATCTAAAATAATGTCTGTTTCATCATGTAAGACCCAGACAATCATGTACGGTAATATCAAAGTGTTCGGCTATCAATGTGGTTAGAAAGGCTTCGCATGCATCCCACTAGTCATAGCTTTCTCACATGTTTAAACTCTTCTTGGATGTTATAAACGAACCACCGAGCAGTCTCTTTTGTCGCCCCTTATTTAATAAGGAACTTTACATGCTCTTGGTCTTCCCTCACTAACTTCAGATCAAGGCTATTAGACAGGAAACAATGTCATATCACATGCCTTATGTGCTAGTCGGTCTTGCACTTCTTGTCAGTTACTTGCGGTTCATGCTATTCATAGTATGACTTGATAGTATGATCTCGGGTCCCATGGATCTCAAAGGTTTTCTCCAAGATCACAGGCCTAGATAATGATATGGGTATAGCAGGCTCATGTGTATTTTGCAGAGCCAAGGGATCGATGTCAATTAGATATAGAGTTCACAAAGCAACCTGACTATTGATTTCATTCGAATATAAAAAGAAAGTGATTCCTTGATGAGGTCTCCTATGGTAAACGAGTTTATGGAACAGTCTCTGGTTGTTGGTCCCCCACCCTATGTCGCCATGAATATGTTATCTACCCCCATACCTCATCACTGAGCGTGATGTTTATAACTGTTTCTTTCCAGGCTCCAAGACGAAAAACATGTGGTACGCGAAGGTACATGCACCACATCTGCAATGAGAGGGGTGAACTTGCGGCGCAGTTGTCAGCCCCCTTCTGCACAATACATTCTAAGATTACTCGAGTGCTGAACAACTCTTTCCTCAAGCGTATTCTAAGAGTAGCTAGGATGGCCTGTGTGCCCGAGTGGGAAATTCATCAACCTACAGCTGATTTGATTGTCTAGTCAAGTTATATCTCAAAGATGCTTTATTCTGAACCCTCCAAAGGGAAACCTCGAGGATCCACGGACGAAGAGCTGGCGGTTCAGTTACGACCAACAGAGCATCGACAATGCGCATAGCATCCAGGTTTGCTCGACAGATTTACGCCAAGCCTGAAGGTGACTGAGCCATATGCCTCCCAACGCCCGTATACCCAGCCTGGAAGCAAACGTTGATCCTATCGCGCGTGGCGACCTCGATCTTCTCTCTACCCCTCCATCCCAACCTACCATTGTAGACCGCCCACAATTTCGGTAGAATCCGAACATCTTGAGCACAGTACTTGATAATAGTCTCCGACAAGGGCCGGGAATTGAACACCTCGTAAGAGCCCCCGCGCTCAGGCGCGAACAGCTGTCGTCCATCTTCTTTAATGTCCTTCCACATTCTGGCTTCAAACAACGTCAAGCCTGCGTCATGTTGAATGCACCGGGAAAGACCGTTTATGAATCTTCTTGACCCACTCCGAGTGGCGAGCTCAAAGAGCTGGAGATCCTGGATGCCCGCGAGGTGAACGCCGAAGTGGGCATATAAAGCGTCAGAATCGTTTCGAACATCGAAAAAAGCCTTATGGATTCTTTCGTCTTCCAGTATGCCTTTCAGGGTGTGACCGCTCGTAGAGGGGTGCAAAAAGGCTTCCTGGCCCAGAGTGTGGACGTCGATGAGGTACACTTCGTTCTGGGGGAGCGAAAAGATTTGCATTATTGAGATTGAGCCGTGACGACAAAGGTTTACACCTTCTAGGTCGACGTAAATGGATGGAGGATTGTTTGGAACGTCTTTGAGCAGCTCAACCAATTCGCCAATAGCGGCCGTCCTGTCCACTATCTTTGGGGACGGGTCGGTCATTTTGGGCTCGGGGTGAATTTATAGGACCAAAGGCAGAGAGATATTGAAGCAGATCTTATTTCTTTGGGGCTTTCCAACCCATCTGGGGAGACGGGGCTGAACATATGTCTGTATTTATAGCTCGAACGCCTACTTTGTACCTTCCTATACGGATATCTACGCTTATAGATTGTCTGTAGTATTGCATATGATAGAGCACTGAAAAGAGTGCGATCGGCAATAATTGAGGCCTACCATGCGCATAGAAACCTAAGCTACAATGGCCAATCTGCTCGCTCTTCAGGAGTATGGACTTGGTTTCATCAACCTCCACTGAGACCCTGCCAGGACGAACGCAAGATCCATTTTTGAGGCCTACCACTGGGGTGACTCGTTTACGAGCCAATGGTATCGGCACCTTGAGCTGCATATGCATGATGCAGCTGCAGCGAACCACGAGCTAACTCCAACGGGAAATTTGAGGCCTACCATTTTGCCAAGAGATAGCCCTTGTGTTCTGGGCTTTCTACAGTAACCCTCAAGCATATAAAGACAGAGGATTCCTCGACTAGAAGTGCTCTTCTTCCTTCAACAGCGGCGCCTCTCGCAAGAGGTCGCCTAGTCGCCCTTTTACCACCAACCGACCGCTGCTCACCCTTTGCGTTTTCTCGTCATTCTTTTATATCCAGTTCGCTCTTTGCTTCTCTTTTTCTGACTCTTTATTTGCTTCGGACTGAAGGCTGGTCCCGTCGGGTTGAGAAACCCGTGCCCCAGTAGCCCTCCTATCTCCCTTTCCTTCCAGGATAAACAGTCTGAATCACAGCTCCGTTAACAGTCATCCAAGCAAACATCATCTTTATCAGCTCTATGACTGCATTGACCCTGCGTGGTTGGATATTGGGCATCCTGGCCCTGACCTTGGTCTTTCATCTTCTTCTCAATCCCTTCAGACCCCTTCACAGCCCGATGATCTTCCGAGCCATTCCCCACCCCAACACTCGTTTCCACCGGATACAACCCCACTCGCTAGCCCTGGAGATCTCCTACCACCGACTCCAGCAAACCCACAGTTCACCAGTCCTAAGCATACCCCAACTTCCTCTCCTTTCAGGTGTGATATCTGCGGCGTTACTGTTCAGAAACCACATGAACTCAAGTGAAGACTCCCCCAGCTTGGCTTCACCCAGATACTCTGACTCCAGGGCTAACCTCTTCGAAGTCGTCATAATAAACGCCACGATAAACCCTTCAGGTGCACAGTCAACGGCTGTACGCGGGCATTCGAATACCACAAGGACCTCACACGGCACTACGGCTCGAAACACCCCGATATGGTCGAAGAGCCTTCAACATACTTCTGTCCCGTCAAGTGGTGCAAACGTAGCTTTGAACTTGGCGACGGGTTCCGCAGGAAGGACCATCGTGATCGGCACGTTAAAGGCCATGCGAGGAAGGGCGAACTTTGAGTCATCGTCTATACATTGTACACTCTCGTTAACTGATCGAAATCGCTATTTGAAATCCTTCCTCATCCGATCAAATCTGGTCGAGTTCCGACATTATATACATATATTCGTATGGGGCGTAGAAGGCAGACTATCCCAGTCGCATAAGATGCCTCTAGACTGGCAAACTAGCTGGTCCTAAGCAGATCCGAATACAGTAAAAGGATTTTCAGATGCGGGTGGTACTGTCATGATAGTCCTTACTGTCCTAATTTTCTACCCTCACTGGTCCTCAAACAATAAGCACAGAGTACCCCGGGGTCTGCACTTGTAGTCAACTCCTTCCGGATATGGCTCCATATTGGACGGTTCGACGAAATGGTTACCCAGGGTCGCACGGCAAGGATCAATAGCAAGGTCAGGAACTGCTGTCCAGAGTTCGACATTAATCCCTGAGACAAGTCCTATTTTCAAAAGCTCGGCAAGTTATTGACCACCACTCCCATTGCCAGTTTCCTCAGTATGCTATACTCTGATATAGCCCCATGTTGCGTTCTGTAGCCTTGTGAACTAGTCGATCATCGAGTATTACTTTCTTTCGAATGAGATCATAAAACACATATATGTGGCTGTTTACCGTAGTTCCTTTTCTTTTTTCCAAGCTGCCAGCGGGATGAACTGTATTTGATCTACTAGCTGTAAGGAATCCTCATGATTCCAGGATTTTTCCAGAAGCCATGAATGTATTCCACTTACAATTCACTATTCTTGAAAGTCTACCACTGAATCATGTGACAAAGACACAGTCAAACTATATAAGTACTGGTGACTTGGTACATTATTGCAATTCCCTTGTATATTTATCGGAGGCAGGCTCATTTTGCAGACTACTTACTGTACAGACCTTTTTACGGCCTAGTACATGTGCAGTAGCGGGGTTATGTAGCGTTAAATCAGTGCAACAGTACCAGATTTTGCTAGCGCGGTTGAAGAAAGTTTTTAAAGGCCTGGAAGGCGATTGAATGTATCAACACAATCCATCAATACCAATGGGTTACAAGCAGATGATCAGGAGACAATGTACAAGAGCAAACAAGACCATACTACAAAGCGACAAAGGGAACAATATTCGAAATAAGACAATAGAATTCATTCAATTATGTAACCAGAACCAGAACCTCCAATGCCATAGCCAAGTATCAGCCAGTTCACTACCAAAAGTGAACCAACCAAAACCAGCTCCATCCAAATCCCAAACATCAAAAGAATAAAGAGGAAAGGCACCTTTCAGACCTCCTCGACACCCACCAAGTCGGACCGACCGAAGTCAGACATCACAACCAGGCCAAGATCATCACCACTCCCTGGACCAGACGGTGCAATTCACCACGCGAACAGACGATCCGAAGACCGCCGTCTGCGGTAATGAAGAGACACCAGGTCGAGGCGGGAGTAAACAGAGGCTTCACTTTAGGGCATCGAGGACATAAGGGTCATCAGCAAGGGTGGAGATTCTGTGGCTCATAAGAAGAGCTCAGAAGAGGACGTCTACTCTAAAGTGATTCTTTGAACTGTTGGCAAATTGTTAGTTGGTTGATTCATCAAGAATGAGGAGAGGAGAGCCTTGGGAGAATCCTGTGGAGGATTGTTCCCAAGGTAGGGGGGGAGGGAACTAACGTAGAGTCGCTTACTTTTCTAAATGGTCGGGGAGGAGCCGCCTTTTATATTTTGCCAGGACCGCTAGCGAGCGCACTAGTCGCAAGCGAACCCGGCCGTGTTTGTCCGGTTTGTCTGCAGGCGGTGGGGCGAAAAATCTTCCCGGTCCACTTGTGGTGGTCTGGGCGCGGCTTTGCGACACGGGTGGATGTCTTGAGGTTGTCATTACCATATCGCTTTCTGCACTGGATGGTGTGATTCGTGGAATGGGTTTACTTGACAATTACTATTATTCACAGCTTGGGAAGTGAATGGCTTTACGGCACTGGGACCCTCTACCGGCCCGATGGTGGTCGGTTTGCCGAGGCTGCTGTCCTAGTATACTCGGCGTGCTGTCTGCATAGTAAGACCCGTGTGCTGTGTAATATGAGGTGTGCAATGTGTCATTGTAACAGCTATACCATAGTCTACGACCGTACTCCGTACTGCATCCTTCAACGGAAAGCTATCTTTGTAATGGTGGTGTCATATCTACGACAGTACATCCTCAGTAAATGGAAAACTATCCCACGACGGCAGCTCCATCCCGTCCCAGTCACAAAACAGACCGCCGTCCATAAGTGAGTCGAGCAGATTCGCCTGCGACGGCGTCGTCATACCACTGGCGTTTTCCCCTACGCTCGCTGGTACTTCCTCGCCCGCAGGATCTTGGTCTCGCTTCAAGCTAAACAGCTTGCTGACGTACCGGTTCTTCTGCGGCGACCGATGCATCAGCCGCTGGCGCTGCTCGGCAATGGCATTCTTCAGCAGCGTGAGAATCTCATGGTAGTGGCCCGCTTGGGCGGACTGTTGGGACAGCGCGTGCAGTATGCGAATCGCTCCGTGGAAGGCGTCTTCGACGGCGGTGTTGACTTCGCGCTGTGCGAACAGCGAGAATCCTAGCACGAGGGCGGCTGCGAATACGAATGCCTTGAGGATGCACATGTTACCTAGTAGCAGGTCGGACTCGTGAACTTCCATGCAGGTTTGGATCATGTATAGGGCGGAGTCGACGCACGCTGAAGCGAGTTGCGCGTGCGCTGGGTCGTCTTGTAGGGCTTCGGTTGGGAGGCCCAGACTTCCTGTCGAGGCGGGCTGGAACCGCGCTAGACGAATCCCGAGCACGGAGATCAGGAAGGGCCGCGTGACGATGATGACTGCGAAGTGGTACAAGCATGCGATGTGTAGACTACCGATGATGTGTTGCTGGGCGGCCGGGCGCGCGCAGTCAGTAGACGGCGGCGCCAGGAGTGACGGAGGCAGGCTGTCGCTCCACCGGGTGAGTTTACCGAGGATGGACGCGGCTGCGTCTGCAGACGCTGCTTTCTCGCTGTACAGGCGGACGATGATCTCGTCGAGGATGCGTGACATACGGTACGAAGCTACCAGGTCCGGTCTTATCTGGGTTGATCCGTGCTCCATACTTCCGCTATTCTCTAAGCGTAGGCAAGCCGTCGCGGGGGGACGGCCGAGGATGGAGCTGATTAGCAGATCCAGTATACACAGACTCATCCAGATGCACGCTCTTCTGGCTGTCAGCGCTGTCTTCAATAGTCATCTACGTGACGTACCGCTGTGACTGCTCCTTTGCCGTCGTAGTTGAAGAGTCTGGGATGTGAAGTCCTAGGGCCACCGCCGCCCGGACCGCCACACCAAGGTACATGAACGCGGCATTGCGACGGCACGCACCCAGCATGTAGAACGACATGAGCAGGAATAGCCGGACGATCTCGAGGCTGGGGTTTTCCAACATGCCGGTGAAGGCGCGGGTTTGGGCGCGCGAGAAGAAGAAGCGTTCTGCACGGGTGGTCATGCTGTCACTTTTGGTGCACTGCGCTCCGATGGCGATCATTATATCGCGGAGGGCTGTCTGCGTATTGAGACACTTCGCTGGTTCCTGAAACGCTGCTGGTTCAAACACCCGCTCTGTCTCCTCGTCCGACAGCACATCAACAAAACCACTCGTTGCAATCTTGTAAGCCAGGAGGAACGCCTGCCGACGATCATCATCGATGTCACTCTCCTGGAAGGGGGGTAAGGCATCCTGAGGCGTTTCCGCCTCGAGCATATCCTCCCTTTTCAAACTATGCGAGAACTGGGACGGTCCGATATATTGGGTGACGGTATCTCGAAGGAGTTGTAGGAACGATAGGGAGGCCGCCTTTCCGATGTAGACTACCTGTGTCAACACAGACCGGATTGTCCACTCTCACGGGAAGACAAATCTTACCTCGTTCCCCTTGTAGGTTGCGCAGCATGCGCGGGTGCGTCCGATGGGGCGCTTCAGGGGAGAGTGAGCCCGGATGGTCCGTTTGGTTCGAGCTCTGCAGAGGCGGGGTTGCGCATCGTAGTCTCGGGGCGGCGACGGCATCCTGTAGATCAGAGTTCAAGACAGCCGTAGCATCTCTCACGCGAGTACTGGACAACCAGGGACTTGGTGTTTGAAGTTGTACGGAAGCAGCGCAAGAGTCCCCCCGCCCAGTGCGTACACACTTGATGCACGGAAACGTCCCGCTACATCGCTTCTTGGCCGCCCTGCAGGCGAGACAGGCTTTGTCGGCGCGTTGGCGGTTCTTCGGGTCGACTTTGGCCCGGGGCATGGTGGGTTCACTCTGAGTGGTTGCATCTAGATGGGTTGTTGGTAGATGAGGTGCGGTCTTACAGAGTCGGAATGGTACCGGTGTGGGGTAAGCTGATACAATAGACTTTGTGGTTAACTTTGGTAGTTGGAGATGCCAAGATGAGGGGAAGTAAGGGAGACGAAGGACTAACTATGTGGGCTGTTTGCAGATGACCTGATAATCTTACTTTGTATTGACTCGGGGTTTATGAATATAGTAGAATTATTGGCTGGAATTTGTCAATCACTCATTATACTTTTGAATATAACTTTCATGGTCACTTAGTGAAGGTGTAATATCGTGAGTGCTGTGTAGTATACTACCTAGTGATATATATCGAGCCGGGGTACTCCGTAGCACATTCAACACATCCAGCAATCTACCTCAGCCACCTAACCAACTCGCATAACATCTCTCTATTTGATAAACAAACAACAACAACATTAACCTTATCATTAAATAATATAACATTAGCCAAATTACCTCCAGCAGACAATCCTAGAACCCCAGCAACATCAACATCAACATCCACTCTTTCCTGGCGCGATTTTCCTTTTGGGGTCAGTAGCTTAGCGGCAAGTCCTCCCGATCAGAAAAGTCGCAGGTTCGAATCCTGCACGTCACACACAACCAAATCGGAGGAATTTGAGTTCCCTCTACACACTTACCTCTAACTCAATGGTTCATGACCATAAGGATACCTCTTGCCTGTTTCTCAATTAGCGGAGGATTGTGGCAATTAACCACCAAAAAAGCCGGCATCATACCCACCGACTCGCCATTAGTTATGGGTTTTACAAAACGTATTGCACAGTATATAACCCCCCCGCAAGAAAACGCGTCCTCTACCCCAAGGAGGTCACACCACGATGTTAGATGAAACGACTACTGGTCTACTCCACCTCCACCACATAAACTCAAACAACTCGAAGTGCCGAATACCAACAAATACAGCAATCCGATTGGTTGACATCTGCCGCTGACAGGGCTTATTTCCTTTTATCTCCGCGATCAGCACCGGCATGTTGTCTGGGATTCTGTCCGGGGTTGTGTTCTGTCCGCTTGTTCGTGCGAGGGTAACTGTAGTTGGGTTGGGATATGGTACTAGAGCTATTCCCTGTCTGCATGGGTATTTTCTTTACTTGGTGGGATGTTATGTGGTTGGTGTTTCCGATCTATTAGGGTGGAAGTCACCTTTGTAGGAGTAGTGTGTAGAACTACTAGTGAATAAGACAGCTGGGTGGTCAAGCTACGTATCTACGATATCTACAATTGTTAAAAAAAAAAACTCATAAATCGTGTCATTTTTCCATGACAGTGCATGGTCGAGATCAGACTACTCTCATTATATACGAAACCCCCATTATATACGACATGCTTAAGCGAACAGAGCATCACCCAGACGGATGTGCACGGCCTTGACCTGGGTGTAGTTCTCCAGGGCGTACGAGCCGAGCTCACGGCCAATACCGGACTCCTTGAAGCCGCCGAAGGGCGCCTGGTAGGAGATCATGTTGTACTGGTTGACCCAGACGGTACCGGCCTTGAGGGCGTTGGAGACGCGGATGGCGGTGTTGATGTTCTTGGTGTGCACGGCGGCGGCCAGACCGTAGGAGGTGCCGTTGCCGATGGCGATGGCCTCGGCCTCGTCCTTGAACTTCTGGATGACGACGACGGGGCCGAAGATCTCCTCCTGGGCGATCTTCATGTCGGTGGTGACGTTGGTGAAGACGGTGGGCTGGATGAAGTAGCCCTGGTCGCCGTGGCGGTCACCGCCGGCGGCGACGGTGGCGCCGGACTGCTTGCCGTGGTTGATGTACTCCATGATGCGGTCGAACTGCAGCTTGGAGACCTGGGGGCCCTGGAAGGTGCCCAGGTCGAAGGGGTTGCCGAGCTTGTTGGCGGCGGCGCGCTCCTTGAAGCGGGCGACGAACTTGTCGTGGATGGCCTCGTGGACGAGGATACGCGAGCCGGCGCAGCAGCACTGGCCGTGGTTGAAGAAGATGCCGAAGTTGGACCACGAGATGGCGTTGTCGATGTCAGCATCGTCGAAGACGATGTTGGGGGACTTGCCGCCCAGCTCGAGGGTGACCTTCTTCAGGTTGCTCTTGGCGGCGGCCTGGAGGATGGTGCGGCCGACGAGGGTGGAGCCGGTGAAGGCGACCTTGTCGATGTCCATGTGGCTGGAGATGGCGGCACCGGCGACGCGGCCGAAACCGGAGATGACGTTGATGACACCGGGGGGGAAGCCGGCTTCCTTGATCAGCTTGGCGGCGTAGAGGCCGGACAGGGGGGTCTGCTCGGCGGTCTTGATGAGGACGGTGTTGCCGGCGGCGATGGCGGGGCCGATCTTCCAGGACCACATGAGCAGGGGGAAGTTCCAGGGGATGATCTGGCCGCAGACACCGATGGGCTCGTGGCGGGTGTAGACGAGGGTCTCGGGGTTGGTGTCGATGGTCTGGCCGTGGATCTTGTCGGCCCAGCCACCGTAGTAGCGCAGACAGGCGATGGCGTTGGCGACATCGACCTTGGCCATGGTGAAGGCCTTGCCGTTGTCGAGGGCCTCGATGGCGGCGAGGGTGTCGGAGTCACGCTCCATCAGGTCACCGAGCTTGGTGAGGAGACGGCCACGGTCGGTGGGGGTGACCTGACGCCACTCGTTCTCAAAGGCCTTGCGGGCGGCGGCGACGGCAATGTCGACATCCTTCTCGTTGGCCTCGTGGACGCTGGTGATCACCTTCTCGTCGGTGGGGTTGACGGTCTCGAAGGTCTTGCCTTCGGAGCCCGCGACGAACTCATTGTTGATGAACCTGGGATTATTAACACGACGAATGGATCTGATGGAGGGTGAGGGGAAGGACATACAGGCCCAGGGGCTGCTCAAACTTGGCAAAGGGGGTCTCGAGTTGGGTGAAGAGGTTCGACATGATGAATATATATATATATGGGTATCACTGGGGAGAGAGAAGAGAGAGAAAGAATGAAACGAAGAGGAAGGGAGAGGGTGGTTCTAATAGTTGGGCGGAGAGGGGAGGGAGACGAGCAAGGAGGGGGCGAAAGGAGGGGAAACCTACGGAATTCTCGACACCGACGATAGCCAGCCAGACCACCTTCAAACAAGCTCTTCCAGGCCAAAGAGAAAGAATCTTCCATGATTGATGAAAAGTTGCCCCTCCCATTGCTCCGGGGATCCACTGCGGTGATTGGAAGCAGAGGAACAGCAAATCCCAGGTGGAAGTGGAAGCCCACCATTGACCATTGGCAACCGCGGTTCCAGTCCAGTGCGGGGTCAACAGATGATTGACCAACGGTATGTTCTCGAGGAAGGGGTCCTTCCAAGGGACGGATCCAGGTATCCTGGTTCCATTGATGTCATCTGTCTGGTGACAGTGTTCGTGTTCAGGATGACTTCTGTGTTCCTGACAAAAACCTCCCATCCTACGAATTCTACACAAACAATCGAATTGTCTCATCCAGGCGGATCGATGAGTCAGCAGGATCATTAATCATCCCGTGACGATCAGCCCCACTCACCGCCTTCGTGGCGGGACTTTGGTCGGATTAGGTAAGGATCGCCTCAGGTATTCACTATTAGACAGAAATAGAATCAACAGAAATCAATAGATACATGCGATTGAGAGTCGATAAGTAGACTCATAGTAATCATAATCATAGTCATAACAAGGACAAACAAGAATACAAGTAACCAGAAAGAAAGTGAGCTGATATGGTCCAGCATCAATCCCCAGATCTATTCCTATTATCGACCGTTATATTGTACCCCATTACTCCGTACTCCAAATCTGACCCTGACTAGTAACCTACAGACTACCGTTTGACTATAATGCTTCTATTCCCCTTTGGGACCCGTTCCAACCTTGGTGGAAAGTCCTGTCATTTACTCTATCCGGCTAGCAATATCTAGTCTGGACCCGCTGCTCGACACCAATCTCGTTCCCGGTCTCCCACGCAAGATTCTGTTTCCTACCCAACCAGGTGGACTACAGAAGAAGGTAGATACAGTCCTTCCCTATACGATTAGCCCATCGGAGATGACTTGCGGAAAGGGGTTCGACGCAACAGTCCGTAGTCACTAGTCAGGACTGGCCAAGTTCAACCTCTATCCTAGACCAACCTCTCTCCCACCACTAGTCCTTCGTAGTCTACTTAGAACAGGTACCTACCGACTAGCTGCTGTTCGGCATAAACGGGTAGTGGACACTGCACTCGGTGTATACCGAGTGTTGCCTTGTTGGTCTCCATTGTTTTTTTCCTTCCTCCTTTTTTTTTTTTTTTTTTTGTAACGGGACAAGATACCTACACTTGCTTCCTCCCGTTATCCTTCAAACTCGGATCCGGATGTGTCTATCCGTTATGCTCTGCAGCCAGACCATAGACAGGGTCTGTTGACCACGCAGCTCCTGTATCGAGGAAGGGACCAGTCAACCAAGTAAACCGACCTCCTATACTCTAGGTTAGATTGACCGTTCGAGTCCCCACTCCCCGCTCAACGACCATACGTACCAGTGCCACAGGTGTATTCTGGAAAAACACATGGAATGGTTCACCCATGACCCACCGATGTTACCCCTGAGACCTTGTTCTCGTCGTGTTATGGCTCGGAGTCACCGGTGGTATCCTGAGTGACCCTCGGATTCGACCCGAGAAGGGACTCGAGAAATATCGCTCATCTCTACTCCATAATCTATCGGTGTCGAAGATATCCAAATGGAAGTAATTTGAGTTTTCCCTTCTGTGTGGAATCGACATCGACACTAAATCTTGTAAACAAGTAAATCAGTCAGATCCTTCCGAACTTCATTGCTCCTTCTGTCAAGCCTGATCGGAAGCTCGATCTCGGAAGTTCGCCGATTGAGCTGTTCATTGTCAGGCTTGCTCCGGTGGTCACATTGTTCGTGGCAGAACATCGCCGCAATACTCACGTAATAGGAACTAAACTTCAGCCAGAGTCAGCTAAGCTGGGTCGTCATGCAAATTTTGAATTCTATAGACAGGCTGAAATGTGTGACATGGGTTCAAACTATGTCAGAAATATACACATGCTAACTACTCCCCCTACTCTTCTTGCCCGACTCTTTCTTCCCGGGCCTCTTCTTCTTCACCACCCCACCCCGGAACTCATCCGGTCGACTCTGACCCCGACTGGTTCCCCCCTGTCGCAAGTCCTTAACCTCGCGGATCACCTCGCGGAATCCTTCTTCGATGTTGTTCATCCGCGCCAGCACCAGCTTGCTCAGCATGTCCTGGTCGTGCGCGCCGTCCCCGCGCTGCATCCCGTATGCGATCTGCGTCGTCCAGCTGGATGGCACCTCCCCGAGGAATCCGTTGACGATCGCTCGGTTGTCGCCGAGGTCTGATCCCAGCGCTTGCAGCAGTGCGGTTTGTCGCCGGTGTCGCTCGTCCCGCGGGTCGAGACCTGCTGGCATGCTGGATAGCGCGGGTAATGACATCGGGCTGGTCGGGCGGATGCTGGGTGGTAGTACCGGCTGGAGTGGCTGTCCGCTGCGCGGGTCGGTGGGATGACCGGTGGATGTGGGGATTCCGACCCCCCCGTGGTCGGGCGTGTCGGCGCGAGGGCGGATGGGAGGTGAGCTCCAGGTCCAGGCTGCGTCGTCGTATATGCTCGGGCCGGGGTTCGTCGGGTAGGGCGCTGTGACGCTGGAGCGGGTGCGCAGGTGGTGGTTTGGTCGAGGGGCGGGACTGGTCTTGCGGGATTTCATCCGGGCGGTTGACGGTCCTGACGGGTAGCCCTTGCGTGTCGCTTTTCCAGGACGCTCGACGGCTTTCGGGCGTGAATGCCCGCTGGCTGGTGAGGCTGGGGCCAGCGCGGGCTCTTGCTCGTCTTCCCAGCCTCCATTGTTGTCGCTCGTCAGTTCATCGTCGCCTTCCATCCCGGTGTGCTGGGAGATCTGCCGCTGCGTCGTGGCGACGAGAGAATGCCGGGTAGGGCGCTGCCGAACTGGGGAAGAGGCAGCATTGCTGATGTGGTCTTCGGGGTTGGATCTGGCGGAACGGCGAGATTCCGTAAAGCTGCGGAGATGAGCCCGTCTTCTTGCAAGGCGACCTTGTGCACCTTTCGGGGTTGTCTCTAGTCGGTCCATCTCATCCGAGTCCTGTTCATCGGGAGGGTGGACCGACCCAGAGCCCATTCTATGCATCCAGTCCACAATCTTGTTTCCCTTGGGGAAAGTATGGTCGGTACCGCCCAGGTCCGGAGAAGCCCGTCGGAATAATTCCTCCAGGGCCCGATCCTTCTGGTACGTTGCCACTGAAGGCTGCCGGGCAAATCGCGGGCCTTGGGAAATAAAAGATCTGATGCGGCTTCGGCGCGGCATCCGCGGTTGGGCCGTAGTGCCCGACTCCGTCAAGCGGATGAGATCCGTTGGCTCAAAGAGTCGGGAACTGAGGATGACTTTCTCATACAAGTAGATGGTCAACAAAATCGGTAGGTGGGTGACTTTGATAATGGTACGGTTGATTTGGACAAAGCGCTGAAAGGGCATGACATAGCGGAGGGGGGTGAGAAGCCACGCGAGAATGTTAGCCGGCGCGATGTAAGAGAAAAGCGCATCCGACTTCACCATGGAGTGGCAGTTGACCGCAAATAAAAACTGATGCTCTTGATCGGCGTTTTGGACAATCCCTAGTCGAGGTTAGAACCATACCACGATCAGGGAAAGTGGGTGCAGCATACGCATGAATGAGTTGGTCAGAACGGTGATGAGGATGGTGACCACGACAAAATGGCAAATGAAAAGGAACACCGTTAGGACCGTTCTCCCCAGAATATTATAGTCATCCCACAACGCCCAGGCGGCGGGGCTGAATCCCATCAAGATCTGAAACAGGGCGTACGCCACTGATCCAGGTGAGTGGTCTTCATGGGTGCCAAAAGACAGCGTGAAGGCAACAAAAAATCCACTACAGGCGATGATTATCAACACGAACACCGCCACCAAATCCGCGGCCATGATGCGAAACGCAATGAGCAACTGCGAAAAGTACCGATAATGATCCAGGATGGAAAAGAGCCGCGGGAAGAGGAGCACTGCGTTGGCCGCTAATATGTCGTAGGCCTGGTCGGCGACTGCTTGACTGCGGGTATACGGCGCGACCGCATAGATGCGCATACAATAATAGCAGAAGAGGAGAAACAAGATCCCTAGATCAAACAAGTTCCAGAAACTCATCAGGTAGAGGCTGAAGCCTTGCTCGTTGAACCCGACGATCTCATCCATCATGAAGCCGGCGCTCCAGAACCAGAAAACAAGCTCCAACGGGGTGATCTCCAGTTTGCGTTGCTGCAACACCGCGAGGAACAGCCCCAGGAGCACGGCGAATGATACCGTAGATAGGAACTGCCGGTACCGAGGCACCCTCAGTCTGGAGAGTTTGCAGAGAGAAGCCTCCCTTGGATTGTACAGTGTCACGGACCGTGAGGGGTCTAGATGGGTTCCGGGTGGGCTGGTTCCTTGACCCCAGCGGCGATTCTGCGTACTCGCTGCACCCCGATACCTCGACCCTCGCCTCTCATCACGCGTGAGTCGCGCTGGACTACGATGTAGGCTGTCTGCGGCGTAATGGAAGACGATCGTGCCGGCCCAGATTGCCCCCAGCTGCTGCACGACCAGCGGGTGAGAGATGAACCGTTTCGCTTGGGCCCGTATCGCTAACTCAAGACACGAGATGCGCGCCACCCCCGCCATCGGTTGGCTCTTCCGCGCGGGAGGTTCGACAGATGGCTGGCCCTGAAGCGGGTAGAACTCGTAGGACAAAGCGTCGATCAGCTCCTCGGTGGAGTACTCCCTCAATAATTTGATGGCGAGCAGCTCGCTCACCATGGCTCGGGTCTGACAGGTGCCACTATTGCCTGGATTGGACTGCGCTTCGCTGATAAATTGGAGACAGTTGGCCATCAGCGCATATAGGGTGGCGCGAGAGAAATGTTGACTCCGGATCCGTTGCTGGATTGGCTTCACCAAGAATTGAGAGATCTGGGGCGAGCGCAACTGATCCCAAGTCAAGGTGGTCTCGCAGCGAGAGACGACCAACGGGCGAATCGCGTGGGTGATCTCAAAGACCGGCAGTGTATCCAAATGTGAGGCGGAAAATATGGGAAGCAGTGGTGTCGACTCCAGGGGAGCACCGTCTTCCTCCTCGTCCCGATCTGCTTCTTGGTCCTCATTCTCTATCCCGTCCAGTTCCCCGATCGCGCCATAATTGCGCCGCGCATACTCGTTTTCTGCTGCAAAGTCTCGTTGTCGGGCGGGGTGCCGGGACGCGAATGGGGAGCGCTCGGGATCGACTCGTCGTTTCTTAGGACGAAGGAGAGAGGCTAACATGATGAAAGTAGACCATGACCTGATATTAAAGCTTTCTTTTTTTCCGTCTCTGCTTGTTTCTTTTTTGTCGATATTTTTCTCCAATGGTTCAACACATCGTGGAGGGCACACTGAGTGGTGGGAGCTTAAGGATCGGACGCGTCGGTGGGGAGCTAACTACTAGTCTGTAGCGAGTGGTGAGCGAGATTGAAAGAAATGGTGATCCCCCATGCAAGAGATCCAAGAAAATATCGGGATAGGTTGGAAATGGCTCACCTGGCTCATCTGACCGAAGGCGAAATTCGCGATGGGGGCAAGTAAGAAGTCTCATTGGCAGGGATTATTGGCGCAGGAATGCGCATGGGCTGGTGGTGTTGGAGGTGGAGGTGGAGGGGGAGATCGGGACGTTGGAGATGGCTTAGAATCAAGGAATGGCCAGGGCAGGGATCGACTGATAACACCCCTGCTTTAGGTATGATCTGCGGGGACTTTTCCCGGCGGCAGCATGGATGAGTTGCAGAAGCAAGAAAGCAGCCTGTAAGCCAAGGAGGAGTCGAAGCTGTTGCATTGATTGCCATTGATCCTTGCATGGGATGTCTTGGCAGCTGAGAGCTCGAGTGGTTGGAGGACTTGATCCCAACCATGGTTCGTTCGGTATGATAGACACGGATTCGTTCATAGACCGTAGGTAGAATTGAGGACCCACGATCATACCAGGTGACAAAGAACCCACGAAGCTCCTGTCACCCTGATGGATTGGAACATTGGAGAATCGAGTTGGTGAGAAACTATATAGAATACAAACGGCACGATAAGACCGCCACACGTGATGTCACGACAACCATCTACAGTCCTCCACAGCAGGAATATGTCAGGTGATCTGTTGGAATCCGCCACGATGTTTTCCTACATGATGTGTTCACCGTCTAGCCAGTATATTCAGGAAGGCTGAGATGGGTGACTCTTTTGCCTTTTTGTACACGAGCGAGCCTGATGATATATATCTGGAGATATATCTGGAGAAGCGGGGTCGACTAAAGCCAATGGCCTGGGAATCATCTAGACAGCGTAGGGAATGATATGTTAACATAGATTAGAGTTGTCTACAGTGTAAGCACCTTATAGTCTGGATGATTGAAAATTTCTCACTACTAGAACTCTCTCATCATCCAGAATATCATGTCTGCCTCGATGCCTGACCGGAGAGTGACCGAGCCCGGACGGAGAAAGAAAACCTGGCCCTCACCGCCTGCCGCAACCAGACGGATTGGCAGGTGAAAGCGGATCCACGGCGAGGATTACCCCGGGATCCTCTCGTGCGATTTGTTCTTTTCTGGGAATGTGGGACTGCTTCAATCTGGACTCTCACGTGCATTCCTTTCTTCTTTTTCTTCTTTTTCTTCTTTTCCTTCTTTTTCTTTCTTTTCTGTTCTTTTTTTTTTTTTTTTGTTTCTTTTTCATGAGCTACCAATCGATTGGTTTATATATTTTCTTAGATGATAAATCAGAACAAAACAAGAGGAATTATAGAATAATACAATTGATAAAGATAAAAGAACACCGGATAGATGATCCATGGAACTGCCATGATGGAATCTCACTAAGTAAAATTTTTTCCTTTCGCGGTGAAGACCGGGGGCGGAATTAGTCATGGTCCCCGCGACCGGTGAGCCCACGGTCCAATCACATCCCCCGCGCCCCTCCGCTGGTTCACAGAATTTTTGTTTTCTGCCGTTCCCGATCCGATGCTTGGGATTCCCGCTCTGGTTCTTCTTTTCCTCCTCTTCTTCTCCTCCCTCTCTCTTCCTCCTTCTTCCTCTTCTCTCTTTTTTTCTTCTCTCCTCTCCTCTCTTCTGCTGTACCCATACCCTTGCAAAAGCAGCAGAAGAAGAGTTTCTTGTCATCGCAATTCGACCCTCCATACCCACGGTCGTTGCTAAAGAATCTTGGACAGCTGCTGATGCTCCGGTAGAGTGTTCCCTTTACAGATCTTGTCCCCGCGAGGACCTTTTGCCCCTCCCCTCACCATTGCCCGCAATGCCTCAATCCGAGGATGTCGCCGTTCCCTCGAGCCCTCTCACCGGAGGGCCCGTGGCGTACACTCAGGCCAACAAGGAATTGTATCCCCTACCGTCCTTGGAGAACACCAATGGCGCGGTGATCCCGCCCGCCTCCTCGCGAGTCCGAGGGAGCAGTGGGAAGATGTTTGCCCTCGAGCTGGAAGATGGAACCGTCTACCAGGGCTACAGCTTTGGTGCGGAGAAGAGCGTGTCCGGTGAATTGGTCTTCCAGACGGGTATGGTGGGCTACCCGGAATCCGTCACCGATCCTTCCTACCGGGGTCAGGTTCTGGTCGTCACCTTCCCGCTCGTGGGTAACTACGGTGTTCCCTCCCGGGAGACCATGGATGAGCTGCTCAAGACTCTGCCCAAGCACTTTGAGTCGACGGAGATTCACATCGCGGCCCTTGTCATTGCCTCCTACGCAGGCGAGGATTACTCGCACTTCCTCGCCCAGTCGTCCCTGGGGCAATGGCTCAAGGAACAGGGCGTTCCCGCTATGCACGGTGTGGACACCCGTGCCCTCACCAAGCGTATCCGTCAGAAGGGTAGCATGCTGGGTCGCATGCTGCTCTCCAAGTCCGATCGGGAGGAGGCCCCGACGGAGAAGGACAGCTGGAGGTCCGTCTTCGAGGAGCTGGACTGGGTTGATCCCAACGTGAAGAACCTCGTGAGCGAGGGTGAGTTTTTACTACCTTTCAATGCAGAAAGAGAAGGAAAAAGGAATCCGATCTGACCGTCTTCTCCAATAGTCTCCATCAAGGAACCCAAGCTGTACTCCCCGCCCGACAATGTTGCCCTCAAACACCCCTCGGGCCGTCCCGTCCGCGTGCTCTGCGTGGACGTCGGTCTCAAGTTCAACCAGCTGCGTTGCCTGCTGGCCCGTGGCGTCGAGGTCCTCGTGGTTCCCTGGGATTATGACTTCCCGACCCTGGCTGGTAAGAACTACGACGGTCTGTTCGTCTCCAACGGTCCCGGTGACCCCGCCACCCTCTCCAAGACCGTCGAGAACCTGTCCAAGGTCCTCGAGGAGGGCCGCACGCCCGTCTTCGGCATCTGTCTCGGCCACCAGTTGATTGCCCGCTCGTCCGGCGCGCGCACCGCGAAGATGAAGTTCGGTAACCGCGGCCACAACATCCCCTGCACCAGCATGATCTCGGGCAAATGCCACATCACCTCGCAGAACCACGGTTATGCCGTGGACGCCGCCAGCCTCACGGACGGCTGGGAGGAGCTGTTCGTCAACGCCAACGATGGCAGCAACGAGGGTATCCGTCATCTGAACCGCCCCTACTTCAGTGTCCAGTTCCACCCGGAAAGCACCCCCGGTCCCCGCGACACCGAGTATCTCTTCGATGTGTTCATCAACACCATCCAGGACACCCTCGCTTCCCCCGACGCGCTGAAAAAGCCCGTGTCGTTCCCCGGCGGTACCAAGGAAGAGAACATCAAGGCCGCGCCCCGCGTCTCCGTCAAGAAGGTCTTGATCCTGGGCAGTGGCGGTCTGAGCATTGGTCAGGCCGGAGAGTTCGACTACTCGGGCAGCCAGGCCATCAAGGCCCTGAAGGAGGAAGGGATCTACACCATCTTGATCAACCCCAACATTGCCACGATCCAGACCTCCAAGGGCTTGGCCGACAAGGTGTACTTCCTCCCCGTCAACGCGGACTTTGTGCGCAAGGTCATCAAGCACGAGCGCCCCGATGCCATCTACGTCACCTTTGGTGGCCAGACCGCCCTCCAGGTCGGTATCCAGCTCAAGGATGAGTTCGAGTCCCTCGGCGTCAAGGTGCTCGGTACCCCCATTGACACCATCATCACCACCGAGGACCGCGAGTTATTCGCTCGCAGCATGGAGTCGATCAACGAGAAGTGCGCGCAGTCGGCGTCCGCCTCCAGCCTGGAGGAGGCCATGCGGGTCGTGGAGGACATCCAGTTCCCCGTCATCGTCCGTGCCGCCTACGCCCTGGGCGGTCTCGGGAGCGGTTTCGCCGATGACATGGACCAGCTGAAGGACCTTTGCACCAAGGCCTTCGCCGCCAGCCCGCAGGTCCTGATCGAGAAGAGTATGAAGGGCTGGAAGGAGATCGAATACGAGGTCGTCCGCGACGCCCAGGACAACTGCATCACCGTGTGTAACATGGAGAACTTTGATCCCCTGGGTATCCACACCGGTGACTCCATCGTGGTCGCCCCCTCCCAGACGCTCTCAGACGAGGACTACAACATGCTGCGTACCACGGCGGTCAACGTGATCCGTCACCTGGGCGTGGTCGGCGAGTGCAATATCCAATACGCCCTCAACCCGTTCTCCCGGGAATACTGCATCATTGAAGTCAACGCCCGTCTGTCAAGATCCTCCGCGCTGGCCTCCAAGGCCACCGGCTATCCTCTGGCGTTCATTGCCGCCAAGCTGGGTCTGGGCATCCCCCTCAACGAGATCAAGAACTCCGTCACCAAGGTCACCTGCGCGTGCTTCGAGCCGTCCCTGGATTACTGCGTGGTGAAGATCCCCCGCTGGGATCTCAAGAAGTTCACCCGTGTCTCCACCCAGCTGGGTTCCTCCATGAAGAGTGTCGGTGAAGTCATGGCCATCGGTCGCACGTTCGAGGAGGCCATTCAGAAGGCCATCCGCTCCGTGGACTTCCACAACATGGGCTTCAACGAGACCAACGCGCTCATGTCCATCAAGGGAGAGCTGCAGACCCCCTCCGATCAGCGTCTCTTCGCCATCGCCAACGCCATGGCGGCCGGATACAGCGTCGATGACATCTGGAAGCTCACCCAGATCGACAAGTGGTTCCTCAGCCGACTCAAGGGCCTGAGTGACTTTGGCAAGCTGATGTCGTCTTACAACGCCAACACGGTGCCGAAGCTCTGGATCCGCCAGGCGAAGCAGCTGGGTTTCTCGGATCGCCAGCTGGCCAAGTTCTTGAGCTCCAATGAACTGGCGGTGCGCCGACTCCGTGTCGAATCCGGCATCATCCCCATCGTCAAGCAGATCGATACCGTTGCGGCCGAGTTCCCGTCGGTGACCAACTACCTGTACCTCACCTACAACGCTTCGGAGCATGATGTGGCGTTCAACGATAACGGGATCATGGTGCTGGGCTCGGGTGTCTACCGTATTGGATCTTCGGTCGAGTTCGACTGGTGCTCCGTGCGCACGATCCGCACTCTGCGTGAACAGGGCCACAAGACGGTCATGGTCAACTACAACCCCGAGACTGTGAGTACCGACTATGACGAGGCCGATCGCCTGTACTTCGAGAACATCAACCTGGAGACTGTCCTCGACATCTACCAGCTCGAAGCCTCGAGCGGCGTGATCATGTCCATGGGTGGTCAGACGCCCAACAACATCGCGCTGCCCCTGCATCGCCTCAACGTCCACATTCTCGGTACCTCCCCGGAGATGATCGACGGTGCCGAGAACCGGTACAAGTTCTCGCGTATGCTGGACCGGATTGGCGTGGACCAGCCGTCCTGGAAGGAGCTGACCAGCATTGAGGAGGCCACCGGCTTCTGCAACAAGGTCGGCTACCCCGTCCTGGTCCGTCCCTCGTACGTGCTCTCGGGAGCGGCCATGAACACCGTCTACTCCGAGCACGATCTGGCCAACTACCTGAACCAGGCGGCCGACGTGTCCCGGGATCACCCCGTGGTCATCACCAAGTACATCGAGAATGCCAAGGAGATTGAGATGGACGCTGTGGCCCGCAACGGTGTCATGGTCGGACACTTCATCTCCGAGCACGTCGAGAACGCTGGTGTCCACTCCGGTGACGCCACCCTGATCCTGCCCCCGCAGGACTTGGATCCCGAGACGGTGCGCCGCATCGAGGAGGCTACCAGCAAGATCGGAAACGCGCTGAACGTGACTGGCCCCTTCAACATCCAGTTCATTGCCAAGGACAACGACATCAAGGTCATCGAGTGCAACGTCCGTGCTTCTCGGTCGTTCCCCTTCGTCTCGAAGGTTATGGGTGTTGATCTGATCGAGATGGCCACCAAGGCCATGATCGGCGCGCCGTTCACCGAGTACCCGCCCGTCAGCATCCCCAAGGACTACGTCGGTGTGAAGGTGCCTCAGTTCTCCTTCTCCCGTCTGTCCGGTGCGGATCCCGTTTTGGGTGTGGAGATGGCGTCCACGGGTGAAGTGGCGTCGTTCGGTCGCGACAAGTACGAGGCGTATCTCAAGGCCCTCCTGTCGACCGGCTTCCGCCTGCCCAAGGCCAAGGTCCTGTTCTCCATCGGTTCCTACAAGGAGAAGTTGGAGATGCTGCCGTCCATCCGAAAGCTGCACCAGATTGGTTACTGCCTGTTCGCCACCGCGGGTACCGCCGATTTCTTGAAGGAGAACGGCGTCCCGGTCAAGTACCTGGAGGTGCTCGCGGGCCAGGAGGACGACATCAAGTCGGAGTACTCGTTGACTCAGCACTTGTCCAACAATCTGATCGATCTCTACATCAACCTGCCCTCGAGCAACCGCTTCCGGCGCCCGGCCAACTACATGTCCAAGGGTTACCGCACTCGCCGTATGGCCGTCGACTACCAGACGCCCCTGGTGACGAACGTCAAGAACGCGAAGATCCTGATCGAAGCCATCGCCCGCAACTACTCGCTCAACGTGCAGACCATCGACTATCAGACTAGCCACCGGACCATCATCCTCCCGGGCCTGGTCAACGTCGCCGCCTTCGTGCCCGACCTCGTGACCCCGAGCTCGCCCGACTTCGAGCGGGTGACCAAGGCCTCGATCGCGGCCGGCTTCAGCATGATCCGTGTCATGCCCGTTGGCGTTGACGCCTCGATCACCGATGCGCGGTCGTTGAAGGTTGCCCAGCAGACTGCCCAGAAGTCTTCGTTCTGCGACTTCAACTTCTCGGTTGTGGCCACCTCGACCAACTCGGAGCAGATCGGCCAGGTGACCGGCGACGTGGGTTCCCTGTTCATCCCCTTCAACCACCTGTCCGGGAACATCAGCAAGGTCGCGGCGGTCACGAGCCACTTCGGCGCCTGGCCCTCGAGCAAGCCCATCATCACCGACGCCAAGTCCACCGACCTGGCCTCGGTGCTGCTGCTGGCCAGCCTCCACAGCCGCAACATCCACGTGATGAGCGTGACGTCCAAGGAGGACATCCACCTGATTGCGCTGAGCAAGGAGAAGGGCCTCCGGGTGACGTGCGACGTGTCGATCTTCTGCCTGTTCTTCTCCCGCGACGACTACCCGCTGTGCAGCTTCCTGCCGTCGGCCGAGGACCAGAAGGCTCTGTGGGAGCATCTGGCGACCATCGACGTCTTCTCCGTCAGCAGCGTTCCCTTCCAGCTCGCCGGTGAGAAGGCTTCTCCCGTGGCCGGCATTGCCGAGTCTCTGCCTCTGCTGTTCACCGCCGTGGCGGAGGGTCGCCTGACGGTCGACGACATCGTGGCGCGTCTCTACGAGAACCCCAAGAAGATCTTCGAGCTGCACGACCAGGCGGACAGCTCCGTCGAGATTGAGGTCGACCGCCCGTACCAGTACCAGTCGGCGGATTGGTCTCCTCTCAACGGCAAGAGCGTGCACGGCTCCGTGCAGCGTGTGATCTTCCAGGGCAAGACGGTCTGCCTGGATGGCGTGGTCTCCCCCGACGCTCCCAAGGGTGCCGACATGTCCGGCCACCGGATCCCGCCGGCGTCCCCCTCTGTCAAAGCTATGTCTCCTATGGTGCATGGCCGCACGGAGCCGTTTGACCGCCGCGGCTCGGTCTCGGGCACTCCCGGCCGGCAGTTGCGCAAGGGGCTGGACCAGGGCATTCCCGCCACCAGCGAGCTCGGACCGCCTCTCTACAACGTCCCGCACGTTGCGTCGCAGCTGACGCAGATCCTGGCGCGTTCGCCGTTCAAGCAGAAGCACGTGCTGTCCGTCAACCAGTTCAACCGGTCGGACCTGCACCTGCTCTTCACCGTCGCGCAGGAGATGCGCCTCGGTGTGCAGCGGGAGGGTGTGCTCGATGTGCTGAAGGGTCGCGTCCTGTGCACGCTCTTCTACGAGCCGTCCACGCGGACGTCGGCGTCGTTCGACGCTGCCATGCAGCGTCTGGGCGGCCGGACCGTGGCCATCGCGACGCAGCACTCGTCCACCCAGAAGGGTGAGACGCTGCAGGACACGATCCGCACGCTCGGCTGCTACGCGGACGCCGTGGTCCTGCGCCACCCGCTGCCGACCAGCATGGAGACCGCGGCGCAATTCTCGCCCGTGCCGATCATCAACGGCGGCAACGGCAGCGTGGAGCACCCCACGCAGGCGTTCCTCGACCTCTTCACGATCCGCGAAGAGCTGGGCACGGTGACGGGGCTGACGATCACATTCACGGGCGACCTGCGGTACGGCCGGACGGTGCACTCGCTGATCAAGCTGCTGCAGTTCTACGACGTGCGCGTGCAGCTGGTGGCGCCCAAGGACCTGTCTCTGCCGGAGGAGGTGCGACAGCAGGTGATCGCGTCTGGGCAGCTGGTGGTGGAATCGGAGGAGCTGACGCCGGAGATCGTGGCGCGGTCGGACGTGCTGTACTCGACGCGGGTGCAGAAGGAGCGATTCGTGGATCTGGGGCAATACGAGCGTCTGAAGAACAGCTTCGTGATCGACAACGCGCTGCTGAAGCATGCTAAGAGCCACATGGTGGTGATGCACCCGCTGCCGCGGAACATGGAGATTGCGGAGGAGGTGGACTTTGACCAGCGGGCGGCCTATTTCCGACAGGTTAGTTTTCCCCTATTCTGCCGTGGTTCGAACGATTTACTAATTGATTTATAGATGCGATATGGGCTGTACTGCCGCATGGCCTTGTTGGCGTTGGTGTTGGCGCCTTAGCTTGTGGATGAAGTCTGTGGCACAGATGGTTGTTGCTTTCCGCCAGATTGTTTGGTTGCAGAATGCCGTCTCGTTAGCTTTGTAGTTTCGCTTGGAGTATTTTAGTCCATGTGATATAGATTAGATGAATTTCCTACATAACTTATTTTATGTATGGTGTATTGTGTGTATTGTGTGGTGTGTGTTATGTGTGTGTTGTGTGTGTGTTGTGTGTGTTGTGTGTGTCGTGTTTTACGTGTGTTGTGTGTGTGTTCTTTGCGTTCAGTGTGTTTTTTGTGTGTGTTCTGTGTTTGGCGTGTTTTATGTTTATGTTTGGCGTGTTCTGTCTGGCGTTCTTTCTTTCTTTCTTTCTTTTCTTATTGATTGTCATCTGGCATGACATCTGGCGCAGGATATGGATATGATCTGGCATGATCTGGGATTGGGATATGGATATTATATGGGATGGATGGATACTACTACGGGATACCCAACTTATAACGGACGGATTGGCGTTGTCGACAATGGCGACTGGACTACGATATCCACCATTGATAATATATTTACTTTACTTATTTGATCCTTTACTTGATTCTTTCTTCATAGATATCTATAAAATGTACGGAGTACTATCTCAAGTCCTGTATACTATACTATACTGGGTACTATCCGCGATCTACCCGATCAAGAACATGATAGGCCAATCCACCACAATCACTCCATCCACACTTTGATGGCGTGATCAGTTCCTCTTCACCTTCTTGAGTATTGACCACTCTCGATCTCTGTTTCGGATCCTGTCCAAGAGAATGACTGGGTAAAGGCAACCCCAATCTCGTCATCGCGGGACCCCATTGCTCATCGTATCTAGTATACTTACTACCAAGATGTAGTAGTATTGTTCTAGCGATGGATGAAATCATCCTTTTGGGCATCTCCGCAAGGATCAGCATGGTTGATACGCTATCGAGGGGTGGTTATCGCGCGAGGGGTGGTGGTGATGGTGTGCTGCCATGTGGTTCTTGCTTTCGATCTAAGGATTGTTGTATCTGCAGGTTGGAGCTCACTTTTTTCACTCTCGACTTGTACATAATACAAATCAATCCTTTGTCAAATCGATCTTTGACGATTGATCAATTACTATACTATACAATGTCACAACCACAGGAGAAGTCAGACCTCTGGGCCAAAAACCCCAATACCTCCAGCGAGAGCACCCTCGGAGATGCAGAACACCAGGATATTAATGAGAAGGCTTTGCTACGGAAGCTTGACTTGCGACTTCTTCCGCCGCTGACTATTCTGTATCTGTTGTCGTTTTTGGATCGGAGTAATGGTATTTCTCCTACATGACTCCTGGGATCGAAGTATATGCTAACTCGAACAGTGGGAAATGCAAAACTGGAGGGGTTGACCGAGGATATCAATATGAGTATGTTACCCATATGTTATTCTACATATGATATATATGAGATATTCTAACATACAATGTAAAGCCGGAAACCAATACCTCACCGGCCTAACCCTCTACTTCATCGCCTACGTCGTCTTCGAAATCCCCTGCAACATCATCCTCAAGCGGACGACACCGCGCATTTGGCTGCCGACGCTTACGTTGATCTGGGGGATTGTGGCGACCTTGCTGGGCGTGGTGCAGAATTACCCTGGGTATTTGGTTTCGCGAACGGGTATGTCTCTCCTCCCGTCTTACGAAGGCCCAGGAGGGACTGACAAACGTAGCGCTGGGTATCGCGGAGAGTGGTCTCTTCCCTGGAGTGGTCTTCTACCTGTCTATGTGGTATAAGCGGAATGAGCAGCATTATCGCGTGGCGTTGTTCTTCAGCGCGGCGTCGTTGGCGGGTGCGTTTGGGGGGATTCTCGCGTGGGTGAGTCTCATGGTATACTTACTATACATAGGATCCTGCTAACAGACTAGGGCATCGCGCATATGAAAGGCGTCGGCGGGTATAACGGCTGGCGATGGATTTTTATCTTGGTATGTTACTGTAACCAGATAATCTGATCTGATACTAATGAGAACAGGAAGGTCTCCTGACGGTGGTCATGTCGTTGGTTGCCTATCTCTGGGTGTACAACTACCCTTCGACAGCCGAGTTCCTGTCCGATAAAGAGCGCGCGTTCATCCAGCACCGACTGAAGACGGATAATGATTCGATCCGAGACGAGGCGTTCTCCTGGTCTGCTGTGGTGGATGCCCTTCAGGATCCCAAGGTCTGGCTGTATGGGCTGGGGTTCCATACTATGTCTCTACCACTATACACTCTGTCTTTATTCCTGGTATGACCCCCTTCCATTCCTTCAATGCACCACTCTAACAAAGTACAGCCCACCATCATCAAAGAACTGGGCTACACCTCCGCAGAAGCCCAACTCCTCTCCGTCCCCCCCTACGCCGTAGCCTTCATCCTCACCAT
Organism: Aspergillus campestris IBT 28561; assembly: GCF_002847485.1. Classification (NCBI taxonomy): domain Eukaryota; kingdom Fungi; phylum Ascomycota; class Eurotiomycetes; order Eurotiales; family Aspergillaceae; genus Aspergillus; species Aspergillus campestris. The sequence continues at coordinate 4,742,341 of NW_020194336.1, read as the reverse complement.
CACCGTCGCCATCCTCTCCGAGAAAACCCAGCGACGCGCCCCCTTCATCATGGGCTCCTCCATGCTCGGCTGCATCGGCTACATCATGCTCCTATCCGACCCCCGCCCCGGCGTCTCCTACGCAGGGACCATCTTCGCCGCCGCAGGCATCTACCCCGCGGTGGCCATCGTGCTCTCCTGGCCCGCCAACAACGTCTCCGGCCAGACGAAGCGCGCCATCGCCAACGCGATGCAGATCTCCATTGGCAATCTGGGCGCCGTGATGGGCACCCAGCTGTACCGGACGGAATATGCACCGCGGTACTTTGTCGGCCATGGCGTTGCGCTGGCGTATCTGGTGGCTAATGTGGGGGTTGTGTCGGTGTTGTGGTGGGTCTTGCGGAGGGAGAATCAGAGGAAGGCGGAGGTGAGGGAGAGAGAGGGGATCAGTGTGGAGATTGGGGATATCAGTGATGCGAAGAATGGGTTCCAGGGGGATAAAGATGTGAGGTGGGTATTTCAGACTTGATCTGTCTATACTAGGAGTGAAATATATGAGTGTTGTTTTATAGTTGAGAGATCATCGTATGGTGTAGATGATAGCGGTGACTTCCATGAGTGAATTCGCCGTTCATTCACTGCCTTCTCTTTCTTCCACTCTCTACTTCTCTTCCTTCTTTTTTCTCTTTCTCTTCTTACTTCCTCTCCCTTTCTATCTTCTCATCTCGTCTTCTCTTCTCTTCTCTACTTCACTTCTTCTCCTCTCCATACACGTCAATCTTAACACTGCTCCTCCATCTCAAATCCTACCTTCCTAACTACATTCTCCATTCATTCAATCCTACAATGCTCCGATACATCTACCTCAAAACCATCGCCCTCCTCCTCCGCACCCTCTCCCGCCTCACGAGCCCCATAACCGCCCACCCGGACGAAATCGAGCACATCCCCTCGCGCGACCCCAACCGCACCATCAAAATCCACATCTACCACCCTCCTCCTCAATCCCCCGTCCAAACCAACAACCAACGCATCCTCCTCAACTTTAGCGGCAGCGGCTTCGTCATGCCCGCCCACGGCCTCGACGACCCCTTCTGCCGCCGCATCAGCTCCACAACAGGCTACACCGTCTTCGACGTCTCCTACCGCACGGCTCCAGAGTATCCATTCCCGGCTGCTCTCAACGACGCTGCTGATGCCGTCGCCTGGACGCGCGCACGCTATCCCAACGCCCGACTCGCACTCAGCGGGTTCAGCGCCGGGGGGAACATCGCCGCTGTCACAGCTACCACCACATCCACTACAACAGATACACCATTCTCGCATCTCATGCTCTTCTATCCCGCAGTCGACATGCGCGCGTCTGACCCCCCCAAGACAGCCCCAGACTCATCCGCCCGTCCGCTGCTCCCCAACTGGATCCTCGTCTTCTTCGTCCGCTGCTACATGGCTGGTTTCAAGGGAGAGGATGTTCCCTCTGCACTGGCTGATCCGAGAGTGTCACCTGGGTTAGCTGACCCTGCGCGGTATCCCCCCGTGTGTGGCATTGTGACTGCCGCGCAGGATACCATGGCTCTGGATGCGGAGAGTCTGGCGGGGAGGATTGAGGAGGCGGGGAAGTCGCTTGTTGTTTGTGAGAGGATGGAGGGGGTGGGACATGCTTGGGATAAGTTTGTTAAGGAGGAGACAGACGGGGAGGGAGAAGAAGAGAGGGGAATACCCTGGGTGAGGAGGGAGAGGGCTTATGGGATTGCGGTGGAGGTTTTGGGGAGATAGTCTCTCTCTTTCACACACACACACACACACACACACACACATACTCTCTCTCTCTCTCTCTCTCTCTCGTTTTATTTCTTTATCTCTTCTTATTGTGTTTTGTTTCTGATTTTATTCTTCACTTGTTCATGGCGTTCCCGATGGAGGTACTTGCTGGGTGGGCTCTCTGTCTTCGGAGAAAAGAAGACTAATGCTGGAACGGAACAAACCGAGGATGGGGTGCGACGGACTAAGTACAATATCAGTATCAGTATCAGTATCAATATCAATATCAATATCAGTAGCTAGTTAAAGTCCCAAAAAACCATGGTCATAGCTACGAGTTACCCCGCCTTCTAGTAATCAGTAACACATGCTGATTCCTGAGGTCGGACAGGACTCCATACTATTCTAATGTCACGTGGGTGGTTGTGGTCCATCCAGGGAACAGCCCTCCTACGTAGACATGATTGTCCACTATACAACAGCAGGTAAAAGAAATAGTGCATTGTAATGCCATATATAATAATAGATCATAAATAATAAGTAATAAATAGATAAATCACCCCTTAGCAGCCTCCGCCAACCCCGAAATCAACGACTCCGACCTCGTCATCTTCGGCCTCTCCCTCTTCTCCTCCCCGTTCACCCCCAACCCCTTGGCCACCAGATCGCCAAAGTCCACCCCCACCTCGGACAGCATACCCGCATGGCTGTGCACGATCTCCAGACACTTGTCCCACACGCTCGTGCCGCGCTGGACGCTGCTTAGTTGCCGCGTTAGCAGCGTGTTGAACCCTTCCAGCTGCCGCATGGCCCAGCCGATGCAGGCGCTGCTCATGGCGGGCGAGAAGCACTGCTGGTAGATGCTGATGGTGTTTTTGATGAGCACGAAGTAGACGTAGGAGATTTGGAAGATGTAGAGGGGGAGGTCGCCTTCGAAGACGCAGGCTCTGGACTGGGTTAGTATGGGTCATGGCTATTGCACCATAAGAGTTTGAACATACCGAATGCGCTTGGTGACTACATCAGACCGTGCATCGAGGTAAGCCTCGCGCGCCTGGTCCTCGAAGCCTAGCCGGCTCAGCCAGGAGACCTTCCGCTGGGTCGCTTGCGGGAAAGAAGGTGTGTCGACCAGCGCCCGCACGAGAACGTCCGCCAGCTTGGCTGCGCGTTCGTCCACCTTGGTGTTGATCACGTCCTGCGCGAACGAGTTGCCCCGCAGGCCGCGCGCCAGCTTGCGCAGGCGCTCGATGTTGGCCACTGACTCTTCAAACCGCTGCAGCGCGATGTCGATGTCCAGGTCGTCGATCTGCGACTCCACCCAGCGGAGGTTCTGCTGCTTCCCGTCGACGTCGATTCGCACCTCCGGCATGTCGCGACCGTCGTCCCCGGTGTCCAAGGCCTCGGGCTGGGGAAGGAAGACGGACTGGCGTCGTCCCATGAACGCAAAGGGGTCGGTGGTCTTGCTCGCTGCCTCGGTCTCCGTGCGGAGCGTGCGACGCAGGTCCTCTACCGTCTTGCGGAACGTCGCGAGGAGCTCGGCCTTGGCCGTGCTGTGCCGCTTGTCGTGGCGGTAGGTGAACGGCTTGGAGCCCACGCGGACGCTGATGGCGTTGGTGATGCCGCGCTCTTCGGCCTCTTCGCGGGCCGGCCCGCTGCCGAGGTGCGCGCCCAGATCGATCATGTCGATGTCCTGCAGGGGCCAGCACTCCTCGGCCACGAGCTTGGTCGGCACGGGGCCGCGGTGGTTCGGGTTGTTCTGGTCGACCCGCTTGCGTTTCTTCGCGGCCACCAGCAGGTGGTCGTTGAGCAGCACGATGTGGACGGGGCGTCGCGGCTTCCACGTGGCAGAGTCCAGCTCGGCCCAGTTGCCCGTCTCCATCACGATATGTCGCCCCGGCACCACGGGGAGGAACTTTTGCGACCCCTCGACCGTCTTCCACAGCGTCTGCAGCTGGACGTTCCACATGCTCTCGAGGTTGGCGACGGAGCTGCGGTTCCCGTTGCGCTTGGGTAGCGGCTCATCGGGGGACTGCGACATGGGGTTCGGGGAAGTGCCCACTGCCGTTTGTCCCAGGGCCGTGGTCAACTCGGCCATCAACGAGCGGAGCGTGCGCATTTCACTCTTCAGCTTATCGGCTTCCTTGCTGATCTTGATGAACTGGGTGCGGTTTTGGTATACATTCTGCTGGAGGTCGGTCGACGTTCGGTTCTTGACTTTTCGTAAGACCTTTTGGTAGTCCTCGATCTCCTCTTCCGAGGCCTTGGAGAGTAGATTGGCCACGTCTAGGGAATGATCATCAGTGAGCGTTGTATTTCACCAATTGGAGGGTGTGGAAGTGATTGTATCCTCACATTTATCGACCGGTAGACTAGGATCTCGCAATGCGTCGAGGTCTACCTGCGGGGGCCCCGACGGTTCCATCGACGGTTTCCGGCTCACCTCCGGCGGGGTGAGGCCATACCCGACCGGCAGGGCTGGGAGCCCCGGCACGGGCGGCGCATTGGCATCGAAGTCCGGGAGTTGATTGAATCGCGTTGAATACCGTCGCTTGACCAGATCGGAGGTCGCATTCTCTTTCGGTGGACCACGGTCTCGCGACCCCGAACTGGTCGAACCAGTCCGTTGGCTAGGATCACCCTTGTTGTTCTGCGGCAGCGGACCCGAGATCGGCTTTGGCGCACTGATCTGAGGACGAGGACGACGCGACTTGCTTCGAAGGGTTAAACCACGTCCTTCCATGTTGACTATTGAGGGGGGGGGGGGGAAGAAAGATAAGAAAGACAATGAGGGATGAGGAAGGGGGTATATCAGGTAGTATCGAGGAGCATCTGAGGATCCACCTGGAGAGAGAGAGCGAGAGAACTACGTAAGCAGACGGAAGAACAATAATCCCCTCATCTTTGCGTCGCTCTTTTTTTTCTTTATCCGACCAGCCGACCAGCTATCTTCGATCGTTCTATCAGTACGCGAACTACCATCCGTATCTTGACTCTCTCAATTGTCTTATAGGAGCTCCATTTATCATCCTCCCCATCCCGAGTTCCTTCTCCGATCTTCCATCTCCAGTCACTCCCCCTTCCGACCTCAACATGCAGACGTCAACGTTGGTCGCCATCTCCACTGGCACGGTACTGACCGGCTTGCTGGGTAAGTAGTGTCGCCAACCTTACCAATCTGATGGAGAAAGAAGAACAAGAAAAAGAAGGAGAAATCATCGACTGATGCTGATTCGCCTCTCCCTCCAGCCTACGCCGTGTACTTCGATCACAAGAGACAGACGGATCCGGACTTCCGCAAGTCCCTCAAGAGGAACAACCGACGCATGGCCAGGGCCGTCAAGGAGGAGGTCGAAGCTCAGGGTGCCCACGAACGGGAAACCATCAAGCAGGTCGTGCAGCAGGCCAAGGATGAGGGCTTCCCCACCGACCTCGAGGAGAAGGAGGCTTACTTCATGGGCCAAGTCGCCAAGGGCGAGTCCATCTGCGGTGAAGGTATGTGTCTGATGTGTCCCCTCTCTCTTTGAAGCTCTTTGAAAAAGAGTCAGTACTCACCATCCCTCCTAGATGCAGACAAGATCGAGGCCGCTCTCTGCTTCTACAAGGCCCTCAAGGTCTACCCCCAGCCCAAGGACCTGATCGCCATCTATGACAAGACCGTCCCCAAGGAGGTGCTCGAGGTGTTGGCCATGATGGTCGCCATGGACCCCGTCCTGCAGGTCGGCTCGTTCACCGGTGGCGGTGCTGGTGCCGACAACCACGGTGTCGAATAAACACATCCGACATTCCTCTCCGTCGAATCCGAATTCCGCCCTCTTAACCCTCGATCCACCGTCACCCTTCGGAGTTCCGCATACAAGATTTGGCCCCCACCGTGTCTTCCTGTGTTATACAACACTCGGGACCGTGGCCTCATCTGTCATGTGGTAGATAGACTTCTCTCTTGCCGGCCTATGAGTCGGGTTATATTTGCCATATGACGTCTCCCAGCATCTCCACTATCTCGAGTGCGTGTATTTTTTGTTTCTTTTTTCGTTTTTCCTTTCATGTCTCTGGTACCACTGTATATTTGCATTTTCGTCTTGGCCGCCGGTGTGGCGGAATCATCTTGGTATTTCTCGGCGCCATGACTTGGTCCTTTTCGTTCGCCTTGTCCTTCCCCCTTTTCCTTCACGGTCCGCTATACGAGGGTCTGGGCCACATTTTCTGGGCTTCTCTGGTTGTCTTCGGTTCAGTGTTCTCCCCCTTTTCTTCTTCCCCCGTCCGTCTCGATGGGGTGTACTTCTAAAAGAGATCATCGGTAGTTTAGCGCGGGTAAAATAAAGATTGGATCGAATCATCGATGTAGACCATGATCCACGCTCTGTGTCGTACGTAGCTATGGGTTTGATAAGACAGTATCTCAGATTCGGCCTGGGAGGATTGGAATGAATATCCCACTTCCTTCAGTCCGTTTGAAAAATACACCCATCCTTCCAACCAACTATGGAGTAGGTAGTCTGTTCTTGGTGTCGCAGGTTCCTGCCAAGCAGTCAACCATTGGACCACTTGGGGCTCCTCCACCCTTGCCCAGCTTCTAGTGTCCTCAGTCCGTCGTTTAATTAATTGCTGGGCACGGCTAGTCCTGACAATAATAAATAATAAATAAATAATAAAAATAATCATCGTGAGGTTGAGAACCCCGTTATAATGTCCCGCTCCCCTTTTCCTCCCTCCCTCAGCGTTGCTCGTTCTCCCACTCTCTTTTACTGATCCAGCCATTCTTTTCTGGTTCTTCACGCTCGCTACTTCCATATTGCAGCTCTTGCTTTTTGCGCTCGTCGCTATCACTCCTTAATCTAATTCTCACTTCCTCCACAAGAACAGGACTCTTCCGGGTGAGGAGTCGTCCGGTCATTTTCACAGATCGCAATCTTACATCTCCAACGACAACATGCTGCCGGTGGGTGTCTACGACTACATATAGGTCAACATCATGGGAGATAGAATGAAGTTACTGATACCCCATAGACATACGGTCGCGTCCTGGCTGCGGTGTGCGCCCTGGCCACCACCGCTACGGCCGTGGTCCCCGTCGAGGTCAAGGGCCGCGATTTCGTCAACAGTAAAACTGGAGACCGTTTCCAGGTGATGGGCGTCGAGTAAGGATTTTCGATCGCGTTACTCCGTATGGAAGGTGACAGTGCTGATCGTGGTGTCATGATGAACAGTTACCAACCCGGCGGTACTTCGGGCTTCACCAAGTCCAAGGATCCCCTGAGCGATCCCAAGAGCTGCCTGCGTGATGCCGCTCTCATGCAGCGTCTGGGTGTAGGTCCCCCGCCACCCTCCTTTGATTTTTAATTCCATGTCGGAGTCACTACGAGGACGTCTAGACTAACCACGATCTAGATCAACACCATCCGCATCTACAACCTCTCCCCCGAGGCCGATCATGACGAATGCGTGTCCATCTTCAACGCCGCCGGTATCTACATGATCCTCGATGTCAACTCCCCGCTGCAGGGTGGCTCCCTCGATCGCACCGACCCCGAGGGTACCTACAACGCCGGCTACTTCGAACAGGTGTTCGGCATCGTCGAGGCCTTCAAGGATTTCCCCAACCTCCTCGGCTTCTTCGCCGGCAACGAGGTCATCAACGAGCAGAGCGTCAAGAAGGTCCCCGCCTACATTCGCGCCATCCAGCGTGACATCAAGGACTATATCAAGGAGCAGGTCGGTCGCAACATCCCCGTCGGCTACTCCGCCGCCGACGTGCGTCCCATCCTGGTCGACACCGTGAACTACATGATGTGCGAGGACAAGGACGAGCCCAGCGCCAGCTCCGACTTCTTCGGCCTCAACTCCTACTCGTGGTGCGGCGATGCCACCTTCAAGAAGGCCGGCTACGACATCCTGACCGAGGACTTCTCCAAGTCGTCCATCCCCGTCTTCTTCTCCGAGTACGGCTGCAACGCCGTCAAGCCCCGCAAGTTCAGCGAGGTCCAGGCCATCTACGGCGACGAGATGTCCCAGTCCTTCTCGGGCGGTCTGGTCTACGAGTACACCATGGAGGACAACGAGTACGGCCTGGTCAAGATCAAGGACAACGGCGACGCCACCCTGCTGGTCGACTTCGACAACCTGATGGACCAGTACGCCAAGCTGGACATGAAGAAGATCGAGACGGCCAAGGAGTCGCAGACCGGCGCCAAGGCCCCCAAGTGCGGCGAGGGTCTCATCAAGAACGGCACCTTCCTCAGCACCTTCGACCTGCCCAAGCGCCCCTCCAAGGTCCAGGACATGATCGACAACGGCCTCAAGGACGCCAAGACCGGCAAGCTCGTCGACGTCTCCTCCGCCCCGGTCGAGCAGACCATCTTCGACCACACCGGCAAGGAGGTCAAGGGCATCAGCCTGAAGGCCCTCGCCGAGGGCGAGTCCAACGCCCCTGGCAAGCACACCTCCGGCAAGGCCGACGCCTCGGGCGAGAAGGACGAGGAGAGCGCCGCGGTGGCGATGTCCGCCTCCGTCTGGGGTCTGGTCTCTGCTGCTGCCCTGGCCACTCTTCTGCTGTAATTAATTTTCGCTTATACCTAGATCTTGTGGATCCGTCGATAATACCTCGCTCTTGTGAATGAACTGTTGTCTGGATGGACAACATGTCCCGCACCTAAGCGCCTGCTATTAGTATAGTACTCATGTGTTATATATCCATTGAAGCATTGCATTTCTCTATCCGTGGCATAATATAGATACTGTCTTCACTATTTGTGTTGAAGTTCTTATTATATAGTTGATGACTTTAATAACGTCTAGACTCAAAAGTATACTTGAGGTAGTAAGCAAAAAAGCGCCTACATAACAAGTAGTGATGGTCCACCTTGCAGGACTCGGAATACTAAAGAGGTGTTCCGCCACTGGTAAACTCGAAGTGATACATCAGTTTCAAGGAGTTATTACTCTGTGACTCGAGATATCATGATATTGTTGACCTCCGTACGTAATCCTATACTCAGTGCGACACATTACGTGTCATACCATATGCTAGTTCCGTCAGATTGTGATGAGGAAAAGAACGAGGCTGGGTTGATACTCGCTTCTACATGGTTCATACCAAGGTTATGCGTCCAGATTTTTGTACTTTCATAGGGCCAACATTGGACTATACCTGATACTGTTGATAAAGATACAAGCGTCTAATTAACTGAATGAACATAATAATGTCGAATATAGATAGCCAAGTCGGCCACAGTGAACAGGACATCCCCTATTAAGACACAAAAAGCTTCCCCAAGGGTTGAGACCCACAACTTGATCCAAGCTCCCTCTTAGGTGAATAGACAGACACCAGGACAAGGGACCCAACCCTACCTAGGAATCTTGACACCAGTCTCCCAGTCTGCATAGTTGTTTGGTTTGGAGGAAACAAAATCCTCCGCGCTGTGGTAGCATAGCAGTTGCTTGTTCTCGAATGATGCAAACGAGCAGTTCGAGTCAGTCGTGCACTTTCTAAGGCAATCTTCCAGGCTGTTGAAAGTGCCGGTCTGCTTCGTCATGGTCGTGGGTACTGTCGTATGGAATTAGCATAACTCCCGCTTTCACAACTACCAAGGGTTTATACCTTGACCACAAACGAGGTAGAAGCTCGTGTCGTCCACCTCTGCGATCTTCCGATCACTAGCCGCGCCTGCATAGAATGATGAGTATGAAGTCGCACACAAGCTTCAATGCCATAACTTACAGGTCGGCGCCCCAGGCTTGTATTTAGCCAGGCTAGCCTCACACTTAGCCAGCGGATCCAGCTCCGCGATGACCATGCGGCCAGCGTAAGGGACGCGGTCCCCAGTACCCTGGCCCAGCCAGCACTGTCCCTGGGAGCGATCCCACACCGCCGTATCGCAGTCATCGTCGTCGTCGCAGACGTCGATGCACCTTTCGGGAGTGCTCAGTTTGATGTAATGACTGCTGCCGGTGCTCTGGGCGACATTGCAGTAGTAGGAAAACGTCTTTCCGTCGACGGTGAGCGTTCCTTGCGTTTGGTCGTTGCCGCAGTGTTGGTCGAAGGCTGCACTGTAGGGTCCTCTGGCGGTGGTTTCGGCGATGCCGGCTGCTGCGAGGTGGGACATTCCCAGGGCGGTTGCAATATGTGTGAGCTTCATGTTGAGGTGATGGGAGTAGATTTACGATGGTCAACTCTAGGAGGAGGGAATGGATTTGCTAGTTGGTGAAGCCGGGGGAGTTTACGCTGCTACTCGTTTATATATGGACAACAGCGGTTGTCAAACTTGTTCTTCTCAATGGTATAAGATTCCACTTAATCCCTTTCTTCCTGGTTCTGGTATTCAGAACCCCGAGACGGACAACAACAGCCATGTTAACCGGAGAATGTGGGATTCCCTATTTGTATCCCTTGCAGTCTGGCGGACTGGAATGAGGAAGAGGCTAGAATAGAAGGCTGGGGGATTTTTGTTCGTCAATTTCCAAGTGAAATGAGAGACCAAGGCAGAGTAGATTCCAATCTGCATGCTTTATCATACTGTCCTTTTTCCAATACGGGTCAATCAGTCATAAGCATGAGGATGTTCCATTCTCACCCTTGGAACCCATTCTACCGAATCATGCTTTTCGATTTGTATAAGACCTTACAACTCGGGGGGTTTCTTTCTGTAGTATCTCAGTTGGCACCCTTGGTTTCGCTCCTGGATTGCTTTTCTTTTATGAAACCATCCAAAAACATGTATAGAGGAAAGCTCAACAGGGCAGCGGACATGTTGGTCGATTCCATTCTCAAAACATTCACTATGATTGGAGTTGGCGTCTACACTCAGCGTTTCATAAGTCGTTTGATGCCAATTTGTATATAATAACCATTCTACCTACTGACCAAGGGAATTTTAGACGATATAAGCCACGCCGAGGCTATGAGACTGCGCCTACAGTTCCCAAGGCTGACTTCAGCCCGCTTGAAAGCCTTGGCCTCCAACCCACAACAGAAACAGAGACTTCCATCATCTTTAACCAAACTCTCACGACCAGAAGATTTTAGTCGGATTTGTCTTAATGGATTGCCCTTTAAACGAGCTCCCAAAGCCTCCAATCCCATATACTAGAGGCTCTATCTTTACGGCTCAGACACATATTCTCTCCGCACGCGCCCCGCTTATTCGAAACTGTTGTCATAATTCCCGATCTGGCAGAAAGGAGAGAAGTCAACTCAGTCCAGTGGAGCGATGTTTAAAGAACCCTCCCCTGCAGGGGACTGTGATACCTAGCAACACTGATCTAAGAATCCTGGATCTACTCAAAGTCGGGGATGGACGTAAATCCCAAATCTTTACCGTCCGCGCCAGCGGACGTCGATTCGATCCCGAGCTTTTCCCAGAGACCAGAATCTTGGTGGCCAAAGTGTATGACCCTCTCTATTTTGATGATCAAGGGGGGGTCTTGAACCCGTTTCTGTGCGTGGAGCAGCATTACACCCGCGAGGTCCACGTTTATGCAGAAGCCCTGCAGGCTATGCAAGGGTTCTTGTTGCCTAGATATCACGGGTCGTATTCCCTCGACCTGCCGGTGGAGAACTCTCAAGCACGAACGGTCCGACTGATTCTGCTCGAGTATGTGGCAGGGATCAGCATGCACCCAGCGGATCCCCAAGATTTCACTCCCGATCGGCGCCGGCAAATTATGCATTGGGTGATCAGCTTTGAAAGTTTGGCCTATAAAATGGGTGTCTTGTTAACAGATCTCCGCCCTCAGAACGTGATACTTCTGCAAAGCCCAGAAGGTACCCTACAGGGGCCGGTCTTTCTGGATTTTGGTGGCGCTTTGTGCAGGCGAGATGATCCGACTGTTCGAGCACCAGACTTGTTTCCGGGCAAATACATTTCTCCTCTTTTGCGATGGGACGAGGCGAAGGCGAAGGAGTTCATCGCGTGGATTGATTGTGATTTCCAGGGTTGGATTAACGATACGTACGCACATACTGCAGGATCAATTACACCAGAAATGCGGGAGGCTTACGCTTGATATCTTGTCAAGGCTGAACTCCTGAATATCCAACGGTGACAGCACCGTCTATCTTTTACAATGGTATGTAGCTGCTGTTTGATCGGGCTCTGGCCGCGTTGGATCAACTCAATCAATTTCCGACCGGCTGGAAAGCTTCAAGATATAGACATTAAATCCTTCCCCTAATTAACATGGTTGAGCACATAATTAATACTTTGTATCTAAGTGGCGGCGCGATACAGCCAGTTAGTTCCAGGTGCTGTTAAAGCGGGCATCCAGCCAAGTGGGGCATAACCCTGTGGTAGCCTGAGAGCCTTATGTATATATTTGTCGGAGTCCTCCCAGTGTCAGTCTTTCTCTCCCAGTTTACAAGATTAATCATAGTGATCTACATTGCCCTTTCGACCTACTTGTTCCTTCCCCTTCTTTGCTTCTCTTCCTCCAGCTAAATCTTGCTAAACAATGTCTGGTCGGGGACAAAGACCGGAGGAACCCCGTCCAATCACTCCTCCTGATCCCACTCTTGCGACCAGGCCAGTTCCCCCGACACGAAGCTACATCGCGCGATCATTTGGTCCGGCAGCTACGAGCGACATCCAAAGAACTGCACGATCCATGACAGAGCTTGAGGCTGAAGCGGACCCGGCAACCCATCCACAAGCCCCAGAGAATTACTATCCGAGCGTGGACGAGACCCGCAAGCTTCTCAAAGAGGTTGAAAACTGGGCATTTGTCGAGGATGACCCCACCTGGGGCTACTACGTCTTCGTCACGACTTACTCCGACAGCGCGCGAGAGAAACTGCCACAGGCACTAGCCAACTGGGTCAAAGTGGCTCAGAAGTGTCTGAGCATCGGGACCCTGCCCATCTACTCGGATGAAGCATTCCGCCGATTCAAATTCAATGTCGTGGAAGACAGGGACGCCCTGGATGGAGCGTCGGTCGATCGCGTGCGTGAGGAGTTCCGCGCCCAGATTAGGGGCTTACATCTGGGCGAGGGCGACAATGAGGATGATGATCCCGGAACGTCCGGGTTTATGCCACCTGCTCGAAACCAAGCGTGCTTTTTGCTCGACGAGGCTGCCATTACCATGCTAGCCGATATTGGCTCGCTTCCCGATGACGCTGTCCGGTTTTATCGGACTTACAACCACAAGACCGTCACCGTTGTGGATGGATTCTGGGATCGGTCGCGACAGGACCCCCGGGAGACCTATCGAGGGGTAGGCCAGCTTGCTGTGGCGGGGTTGGTGGATTTCTACCTGAACTTGACGATAAGTGCCAACGCGGGTGCGATGCAGGATCTTCATCCCATTAATGGCTGAACGTGATGTCTCCTCCTGATTATCAACCGGCGTTGAGAAGTAGGTGGAGAGTTTGAGTTCCCTAGTATCTTTTGATCGTTCTAATTTCATTCTACTTTCTGTGTATCTGATCTACATCTACACACGAGGTCTACCTCTCTACTACGCCTCCTAGTAGCTGTCATTCGCACAGCAGAATTCTACTGAGCCAGAGGCTCACGGACAAAAATAAAACTAATTATTTCACGAAAAGTCTCTTAAGTTTGACTTCAAAGATTGCTATCACAACTAGCCTAAACTCGCACCCCATCCCTGAAATGAGTGGCAACTATCGTCCGTAATGGATTAGGTTTCTTTCTCTGCAGTTGCGGACACTTTTGACGATGCAACCCCTGCTGAAGCTACTTTGACAATTAATACAGCAACCGACTAAATGAAAAGAGAAAACCAAACATACCATCCTTGATCGCGACACAATAGCTAAGCCCCGTTTTGAGCAAGCAAGGCTGAGAACTGCGGAGGCTCGGATTCCACGCCCTCAGTTTCTCCGCGGTCGTCCCATAGAGGTTCGCAATACCCCCGCAACTATTAATTGTTTTATCCAGGGATTTATCGCCGGTGTCAAGATACGAGATGTATTGAGCACAGCTCGCGCGAGACGCCGTCCCAGGTGCAGGTGGGTTTGGAGTATATGCTGGCGCAGACCCGGTGGGTTTGGCACTCTGTGATGTGTGGTTTGCATGAGATCCAAATGGAGTGGGCGATAGGCTCGCGTAGTCGCGATAACAGGATTCTGGAGAACCTGGACCACTACACGGGCCGATGGAACTGCGTCTATACAGCATTAGTATATCACATGAAATTTGGGGGGGTGGTCAAGCCTACACTGGTGTTGGTTTAGTTGTTGGGATGGCAGTTGTTGTGTCTATCGATTCCTCTCCTGGCGGGCTTGACGGGACTGTTAATATCGATGTATGGATTGGAATGAGATAATGCCCTACCTCACACAGATCTGCATGTCCACTTGATGTCCCATATTGGTGCAAAGTCCATTCAGATTCGGATTCCACGACTGAAGCTGGGTAACTGTGACGTATCCTGGCTGCTGCTTCGCGACACTTTGACAGGTGTCGTTAGCCGCAACCGTGTAGATGGCGCATTTGGGTGGCATGCAGAGCTTTGTGCCCGCAGATGGAAAATGCTTGCAGTACGCGGGCAATCCATTCAACACAGTCAAAGCATCAGTGGACACTTTTTGCGCCTTGCAGATGCCGCTGCAAGTGTCGTCAGTCTTGATGGTGTAGGTAGATGCGCAGGATGGTGTCACTGAAGGAGCTGTCGATGTGCTGCTACTGCGAGTCACGATGGGAGTGGGCATCGTCGGCTCGAAGCCAGTCTTGCCACAACTCGAGGTCAACGAGGCGAACTCTTCGAGAGCGTGCGGGTTGTATGAGAAATCGGAACTCAGGCCGAGTTGTCGTGTTTTCAGCATACAATAAGAGCATTTTTGCTCCCTGGTGAGGTCCGCCTGCCACGAACGCATGATGTCATGACAGAAACGATGGGTCCCCCTGTTGACTGACAGTTAGCTGTGTGCATACTCGGAATTGCATGGATATTTCTCACTGATCTCTCAAGCATGTCTTGTTGTATGTATCAAGCAAGCTCTCAATCCGTTGTGTAGCCGGGTACATATCCCCACCCACGGGGATGTGGTTCGATTCCCCAGAGCAGGCCGATTGGATCTCACCACGGGTGTGTAGCAAAGACCTGTAACAATCAGAGACGCATAGTGTGGTCAGATTTTTCGCAGTCAATTCAATATCTTCCGTGTTATACAACGCCAGTTGCCAGTTACAGTCGACCGTGCCGTTGAGAGCGTCTCGACAGGGTTGAGTCAATGAAGGAATATTCATGTCATACGAGAACCCCATGGGAAATTGCTGAGCAGTAACAAAGTCCAGCATCAGGATAACCAGCCAGCCCCGGGTGCTGTACATTTTGGTGGTGTTTTTCATTTACTTTTCTGCTGGCGATGGGATCGAGAAGTAGGTGGGGGGGGGGGGGGTTGGAAGTATTGATCCAAGGTAAGAGAAACAGCCCTCAGTCTAGAGCTTATTCGTTTTCTACCTCCCTTGGTACTTCATGAAGCTGATTGCCAGAGAGATCGGCAAACGACCATCCAGCCTCACGGAGAGGGGAGAAGATCTTGGTGGGAAGCCGCGAGTGATGAAATAGCAATGTAACTGCGCGATTTTATCAGGATTAGTTGGGCTTCAGCTGCAGGTCAACGATGCTAAAAAAATAAAAAAAAACATCACCAAAGTCTTAGTACGGTCTCCAAAGGCTTAGTACGGTCTCCAAAGGCTTAGTACTGGGATTAAACGTCTCATCAGGCAAGATAGGCCGGGGTTCATCGCTCTATTCGTTCGCCTTAATGCACGACCACGGCGAGGCTGCTGCACCTCGGGCCGAACTAGTGAGTAAGGCTTTGATATTCATGATTTGGTACATTTGGAGTGTAAGAGATTATAGTCGAATAATCGGTTCAAACAGTACCTGACATCAACTAACTTTAGGGTAAGAGACCTAGCAACCTAGATTAAAGGATCTGGATAATTCTCGAGAACCGTTTGATTGATGTGGGTGACGAAAACCTGAGAGATACCAGGAATCAACAGAACCTGCTAGGGATCCCAGTCCCCACCACGATGTTGATCACACGGGCCATCCTTTTGGCTCCTTCTATTCTAGGGCCCCCTGTCCAGTGAGGCTGAATTTCTTCCTTCTGCAGGGTTTGTTCCAGCCGAGGAACCGCAGAGATGTAAAGGCCTAAAAAGACTAGCGCAGGTACTAACTAGCATATAGCACCATTCATGTTGGGAATGCAGGTGATGGTGGGAGGTAGCCTGGTCAGGACTCTCATACTTAGTCGGATTTGATCCTCCTGCTTTCCTTCTGTCTCTTCTATCGCACCGCAGTCGAGTTCAGATCTAGGTTGGTACCATGGATTTGACAGCAAAATTGATAGGTGATGGCCTCAAGTCAAAGTTACTAACTAGAATCTTGGTGATCTGCCTGACTGTTTTTTCGGCGGCTGCCTTTTTATGGCCTAAAGCTCAATTGTCCCTTGCCGGGCGTGACCATGGGAGCCACGCTCACCTGGACAGGAATTTCGGTTCCTTTCTAGGAATGAGGGCATCTACAGATGACGATTTCAGCTGTTCAGAGGATAAGCCCTGTTCAAATGGTGCATGTTGGTATGGCTCTGTTCTTCGAACAATATCCATGACGTTGAGTGGAGGAAGCAAGTTAACGGGAATGGCAATGATTATAGTAGCACGGATGGATATTGTGGATACAGTAACTCTATCATCAATCTCCTAGTGAAGAAGAATGAGTTGCTGACTTGTTAGGCCCTAATCACTGCGGCGATGGGTGCCATTCCAACTGCGATGCCAAAGCTCAATGTGGGCAATACTCGGACACCGGCAACAGAGCATGCCCTCTGAATGTTTGTTGCAGCGAGTAAGTGCCTTGCCTGACCTGATCATTGGAGTTGGTAGACTAAGTATGAGCGACATCAAGGGCCGGTTACTGTGGAACGACCGAAGATTTTGCTCAGAGAAATGTCAGAGCAATTGCGGCCAACCGTCTGTGCCGCCAGGACGGAACCCACGCGATGTTCGGAGCAAGGTTATTGCATACTATGAGGCTTGGTACGTGACTTTCCCCAAAAGAGGAGCTCTATCTCATAGCTTGCAGGAGTTCCTCTCGCAAGTGCAACAAAGTCCAACCTTGGAATATCCCGATCAGTGGGGTGACTCATGTCAATTTTGCCTTCGCATTCGTCGATCCTGTTTCATACAAGATCACAACCATGGATTCCGGAACCCCTGAAAGTCTTTTCCAAGAAGTCACAGCGATCAAGTCCATGAAATCGGGACTCGCAGGATCACCAGTCGAGGTGTGGATCTCGATTGGTGGTTGGACATTCTCGAACAATGATACCGACACCCAACCGGTGTTTGGAGATATATCAAGGTCTGATAAAAAGAGACAGGATTTTGCTGATAACCTGGTTGCGTTCATGACCCGCTATGGGTTTGACGGAGTGGATCTAGACTGGTAAATGGTGCTCTTGTGGTATGACATGATGATGCGGGCTAACTAAAGGCCAGGGAATACCCGGGGGCTACTGATAGAGGAGGCAAGGAAGACGACACAGAGAACTTTGTCAAGTTGATGGAGACGCTTAAGGAAACATTCAAAAGAAGCTCTCGTGGTGGATATGGACTGACATTTACGGTTCCGTCCAGCTACTGGTATCTTCGTTGGTTCGATGTTCCCAAAATGCTTGATGCTGGAGCGGACTGGGTCAATTTGATGTCCTACGATTTACACGGTATTATAAAACCCCCTTGCCCCGGCACTGAATGATTTAACAGACTAAATAATTGGCAGGCGTATGGGACCAGGATAACCCTATTGGGAGCTACGTGCACGGCCATACAAATCTGACAGAGATCAAAGAAAGCGTCAACTTGCTCTGGCGTAACAAGGTCCCCCCAGAAAAAGTCATTCTTGGAACGGGCTTCTATGGGCGATCATTCCAGCTCAATGACACCAGTTGTACCACACCGGGATGCCCCTTCAACGGGGCTGCAGAAAAGGGAGAGTGTACCGGTGAAGGCGGCATTCTTGGCTGGTTCGAGATCAAAGAAATCATGAAGAGCCGAAACATTTCACAGATCCATGACGAAGAGGCCGCAGTCAACTACTTTACGTTTGATGAGAATCAGTGGGTCTCGTATGACGATGCAAAAACCTTCCAGCAGAAAGTCGACTGGGCAAATTCCGTCGGTCTTGGTGGTCTGATGGCCTGGGCGATTGACCTTGATGATGAGGACTTCACGGAGCTTGGAGGCCTGATTGGCCGCGACCCTGGCAAGGGAGTCGACAAGAGCCTGGTGAAAAGAGAGCAGGAGGCCGCGAGTTGGTCATCTGATAACGGTAAGAGCAGCTTTCTCTTTATTTTGCGAGTAGGTTGGGCTTTACTGACAGAATATTGTAGGTCAAGAATGCTATGCCACAGCTTGTGGAGAGAAATGTAAAGCTGAAGAGGTTGTTTTGGAAGATAACTTCATATCCAACTGCCACGCGAAAATCGGCAAGCAGATCTGCTGTCCTCGAGACAGGGCACCTCGCAGCTGTCGTTGGAGAGGAGGGAAGGATGGAAGCTTTTGCCACGGCCAGTGCCATAATGGTGAACTCACGCTTCTCTTGGACGGGTACGGCGACTGTAAGTAGCATGGAACCTTTTTTTCTATCATTCCCTTACTCCCATGGACCCTGTTAGGAGGATGGAATAATAGTTTCCTTGTCTCCCAGTGAGCATGGTACTTTACACGACGGCTATGCAGGGTCGACTGCTAAGAAATTCCCAGTCCTCTGTACCACCGGAAGACAAGCATTCTGCTGCACAGCGGATCGGTATAAGGAGCTCCTAGATGGCTGCAGTTTAGGCAGCTGCGGAGGTTCTTGCTCTAAAGGGACCACGGAGGTTGCCAAGCAATATGATTTTGGCAGCTGCTGGAACCATGCAATCCATGGATACAAGCGACCCTGGTGCTGCAAGAAGCCTCTTAAGGATTGCCATTGGGTGGGAAAGGGGAGCTGCGATGATAACAATTGTGACAAGTAATTGCCAACCCGCTTCGATTTCTCACGCCGCTCTAATGCCATCCTCCCAGTGACGATGTCCAGCTCTCCCTCAGTGGCTATGGTGATTCCGCGACATTATGTGGTGTTGCTGGACGCAAGAAGAGTCTGTGCTGCGCGCCGCCAGACAACGTCGAGTTGTTCACGCCGGTGGCCCTGGAGAATCTCTTCCCAGACCCACCCCCTGAAACGGACTCTGTCAAGTGGGATCTACAATTCCTGGGAGGATATGCAAACAATGGACAGACGACACCACGTGTCCCCATAACGAACCCAAATGATGGGGCTTTTGGGTTTGTATTAATCACTGGTCCCAAAGACATCGTCTCGAGTCTCTCAAAGCGAGACGGCTCCCATGTCGAGTTTGTCGACTGTCCTTCCATCACTTCATCTGAGCGTCAAAAAACTCGCTTGATTTGCACCACTGACGAGGAGGACAGCAACTGTGATGACATCTTAGATGGCGGACTCGAGGGAACAGTCGTGCGCATGCCGGATAACTGTGGTCCTGGGTCATATGCTGTTGCTCATTCCCTGAGTCCGTCTGGGAACCAAACTCTTCCGCCATCTTTGACAAAGAGGATGGCAAGCAGCAGGAAGGTTATGGATCTAGAGTTCTCGTACGACTTTACTCTCATGAAGCGATCTGATGAGAAGGTCCAACTGCGGGTTGACTACTCGTAAGTGCAGACAAGTACACCCTACGAGTTTTCACAGTGTCGCTAATCATCATTACAGCAATCTTCCAGGATACTGGGACACGGTAGTAGATGAGCCAGGGGAAAAGTCTAAGCGAGATATCATAGACAAGCGATTCTTCTCCTCTGACAGTGCATCCTGGGGCCGTAGTGAGTTGGCTACTCTTTCCTTTCCGAGAGACTTTCAGAAGCAAGCAATGGCTGATATCAATCAGAATTTGATCGACTCTCTGAAAACCACATAGCCTACTACACCGATCTCTCAGAGCCGGCATCAGAAGTCATCATCGACGAGCAGCTCCAATGCGGAGGCGACTCGTACCTACAGATCGAATCCCAAGGCACCTGTACCCTCCAAGTGAGATTCGGGTTTACGATCATCGGCACACTACAGCCTCTTCACATTGATGAGGCGTATGGGTTTGTTGATCTCAAGCTGGATTTGGATGCCACGGTCAATGTTACTGGAAACGCGGCGGTACACACCGAATATAAGACCAGGCCGGCTCATATCACCCCCAATTCAGATATCGTGTTCTCCCACCCAGGCATTGTGTCGTTCAAGCCGACGTTTGATATCCAGATTGGCATTAAAGGCGACAATTCCTCATTTGCTGGGTATGTTCTCTTGTTCCGTTGTACCCCATTCCAATGCTGAGTGTTGACCCGGCCCAGCGCTTTCAACACCCATTTTCGCACCCAGACGGACCCATCAGTGAACCATGGGTGGATGCGATTGACATTCCCAAACAGTGCTGGCGGTACACGCGGTAGTCTGAAAGGCTCCCATATCACGAATAACTTCCAAGGACACATGCATACCGATAATGGGAACGTCGAGGTTACCCTAAACCCAAAGTTCGAAATGGGGATCGAACTCAACCAAGAAAGCTCCACGGCGATTGCTCAGCGCGAACGAGGTGACATTCAAGCCCGAGGGAGTAGCAATCCCCTCGTTGGCTATCTACTGAACGTCTATTCGCCCAACAAAGTTATCTGGGGTCAGAGTGGCGTCGACCTTCACTTGGATTCATTATATTACTCTCTGACAAATTTTGGAGATGGTACTATTGAACCCTGGAATAGCATGGTCAAGCCAGGAGTTGCTGTGGGCAAACAACCAGGAGGGGTCCACCTGCATGATCAGGATGAGAACATCGGTGGTATACCGGTCTACAGGGACCGTCTAAGGCCATGGACCATGTTCAAGTCCGACATCCTCAGCTGCCCTCGTAACGAGGACGATGACGAGCCCCTGTGTAAAGCTGTTGATCTGTGCGAAACTGGGCTTATCGACGATTGCGACATCGACCCGCCTGGTTCCCACCGTGGGCGGGCTCCTGATCATCAGAAGCGTGTTCCACTGTTTTTCACCGGGGGGGTTCGGCCTCCATATATGTCGAGATGCCTGGCTGAAGATACCGGTAGAATGCGCGGATGGCAATATAAGAATCTTGAGTACCCAACACAATCCGACTGGAGTACAGATGATTACAACTATGACAACTCACTCGATGCCACCGACTTCTCTGATTGCACAGCTATAACTGTGAAAGGGCACATAGTTCCTAATAACCGGGAATACGTCAGTGAGTGGCTTGATGCTCATCTGGGAAAGGTCCCGAGAGAAACTAATGATATCATCAGCTGAGCACATCATGGAGCTCCAGACATTGAAGCTATTCTTCAATGATGTGGCTGGCAATATATTACCCGACGGAATGAGCTCGATCTACCCTCAGATCTACTGCGAATTTGTAAAAAGCTTGACCGAACACTCGTTGAAAAACCCGCCGACCACGCCAGGAAGTACAACCAACAGCGATGTCCCCACAGTTCGCCTGATGCAACTCCATGGCTGGACTGAGAACTGGGGACATTTTGCTCTTCTAGAGAAAACGATCAATAGGTATAAGGAACTGGTGAGTGAATTGTTGCCTTTGGACACACTATCGACCCCCGTTAGCCGCTGACAGACTTTTTAGCTGTGGGAAGGGAAAAATCCCATCGAGCAACGAAAACGAGTGGAGCTGAACGGTGATCGCACTCGATGGGAGGAAGGACTCACCAATATCCGCACGACCTTCAACGTCTTTGCCTACCTCAACTTCCCCAACATCCACGGCAACCTGACGATAATCTCAAATAACATCAAAAACGAGCTACAGCGCGCTGACAAAGACTGGGTCGCGGCTGGGAAGGGAAGATCGCTCACGCGTATCAATGACTACTGGAGCAACTGGATCAATGGCCACTTGCAGCGTATGCAGAACGACGGCAGGGTCTGGGTGACCCTGTGTATCCAGGAAATGCGGGCCACCTGGTCCGGGGCTGACCCCGGGGATAAGACAGCGCAGTATGTCCTGGCTGCATTGCAGTACTTTGATTCGCAACTGCCATCGATCACTGTGAATTTGCAAGGTCTGAATTAAGTACTAGGTAGGGTTTGATGTTGGACACGCGATTGCGAGCTATCATATCATCTCACTAGATAGGCAATTTATGTTGATTGAAGTCTGAGCAAATTCCATTGCAGGTCACCGGGTAGTTTAACAGCGATGGATATAACCCTAAGTGGTAGATAAATAGAACGAATAGGGATACTATTTTGGTTTGGGGCATATTGTGGAAAGGACCGATCGAAACGATCGTAGTTTTGAGATAGATGTCGCAACATATGATGTTGTGACGATTACTTACAAAGCGCAGAAGGTGTCAAGACAACTCTTGTGGCCGAGTGGTAATTCTTCGCAACAAGAGATGTCATCGGTCGAACTTGTAGAACGGTGACATTTATAAGAAGACTGGCCGATTGCGGATACCCATCCGTTTAGACACGAAGGTGATGGACGATAATGTAACGGCTGTAGAGACTCGTCCCACATTTATTCTACTGCTGTCCAGTAAGGTGGTCCTTGATTTCAAAATGCATCTATTAATCACTTCGAAGTTTTAACTAACTTGCAAAATCCACAAACAAATTGATACAATACTAAACAGCTCTGCCCTTGCCCTTGCTCGTATCCCCCGACCCCGAATAAGACCTCTCAGCCAGCCCAGGGAACTCCTCCCGGGCCTGTTCGTCCTGCTGCGCGTTCTCTGCCAGACTCAGTTGGATGGCAAACTCTAGATCGTCCATCTCTTGACGATTACTGCTTTCTGGCAAGGCAGGTTCGTCTGGGAAAAATTCGCTGTGGTGCTGCTGGTTGGGCGGTTCGGGAAATCTACTCTCGTCAAACCCGCTAGGCGGCTCGTCGAGGAGACTTAACCGGATGGCTTCGGCGATGTCAGGGGCGAGGTCATCGTCGGCGGATTCCTCGTACGGGGACGAAGAGGACGATAGCTCATCTGCTGGGAATAGGCTACCGTTCCGTCCGACAGTGTCGCTGGACGAGGCGGTACTGGCGACCGAGGTCCCCGCCACCTCACCGCGCTTGCTCGCGTGATCAGTGCACGCCTCTTCGCTCAGCAGTCGCGCGTACGCTAGCATTTCCTCCTCGCTGGCATCGGGCCCGAGGAGGTCGGTACCGAAACGATTGCGAAGATGCGCTTCTTGCTTTCGGTCGGCTACATGCTGCCGTTTGAGTTCCTCCAATTCGTCTTCAATGTCGTCCTGGAGTGCTCCACGCCCGCTATTGTTGAATCGCTGGGCGTCGGCGGCTGCGTTGCTGCCCCGTTGAGTGCGCCGGAACCGACGCTTGCTGGTCTTGTACTGGTCCGCGGCCGTGGAACCATAGGACCAGTAGCGCAGATGGGTCCCTAGAGCCACCATGCCCCGTAGCACAGTTGGGTCAGGGTCAAGGCACATCGCGCCTGTCGCATAGAAGTTGTTTCCAACACCGAGGATAGAGGCCTCGGCCTGGACTAGTCTGCGGCGGGCCCGTGACGAGAATCGAGAGTTGATGGTCCGAATAGGACGGGTCGAGGAAGCGAGAGGGTCCCATGCTTGCACCAGTCCATCATTCCCACCGTGGACGAGATAGAGAGACGTCAAGGCTAAGGAAGAAACCTGTGGCGACTCCGTTTGGATAATACGCACTGGATTAATGGACTTAATAATCTCTGGATTCTTCGAGGTGGGTGATCGCACATCCCAGACAAAGACCAGTCCGGTACTAGTGCCAACGGCCATATACCGTCCACGCTGCCCAGGAACTTCGACGTTCGAGCCAGATTGCTGCATATGCGGCAGAGGGGAGGATGTAGCAGATGAGACAGATGATGTGCCGCTTATTCCCAGTAAGGGATCCTCATCGGCCGTCAACAAGGCGTAAGTGGACGTATCTAGCGCGCTAGCCGTGATACGGACGGCTTTCCGATCACCGAACGAGAAATCCGAGATAAACCATGCGGTGTTCCCCTCTCCACATACAATTTCATTGAGTCGACTGGAAGCGCGAGACGGTGGGACACTGTCTGCTGAATCTGGCGTCACCGACGGGGACGCCGCCAGTCCACCAAATATTGAAACCGCAGGGTTGGATTCAGCAAGAGACGGGTAGGTTCCAAGTGCCGGTAGCGATTCGACCTTGGATAGTTTCCTAGTATACCGGCGAATGGAAGCTTTCTCGCCCCCACCAGCGCCGCGGGTAACAACCACCATCGACTCGCCAGCACCATGAGCATCATCACCAGCAAAATCGACGATCAGGTCTCGTCTCATATCCCAGCCCTCACAAACCTTCCGGAAGTGTTTAGGCTTGAAGGACATGAAATGTTGGATCTCGTTTGTCTCCGTAGCCACTTGCTCCTGGCTAAGCTTCATGGAATCCGATGACGACCTAGGACTGTAGCTACCATCCACCGGTTCCCGATTGAAGGGGTCGGGCTTTGCCGTTCGCCTGCTCAGCTCCACAAGCTCCCAGCGGGCACTTCGACCTGTCTTCCAAGCTAATGCGTCGAGCTGTTCCGCGCTCATTTTGGCCGATGAAGTATCAGGTTGGCGAGGCACATCCGAGATATAGAACACCTCACCCAACGCATTGAGCACTGCCGCCCAAACCCGACGACGACCATAGCGCGTGGATGAGAAGCGCTCATCCACTGCAATTGCTATAATGGGAACCCCCGGGCAAAGTACCCATTTCGCTGTTACCTGACCTCTTTCGTACCTCTTCTCATAGGTGGGATGGGGTCCAAGCGCAAAAGCTGTGAGGACGCCGGAGGAAGCGCCGGACATCATACCAATCAAACCCCCAGTCAACTTCAATATCGGAGAAGATTTCGCAATCCATACTGAAGTGACTGCAGTGGCGATCGGATTTAGAACCGGAATGCCAAGGTGCGGATGCGGGCTGGACTGAACAAGGTTCAAAAACCGCCCACGCTGCTCGACAGACGAGATAAAGTAACTGCGTCCTTGAGGGCACGCCTCCCCGTATATCATGCCATAAGGCTGGCTGACATCCATACGGTTAGACAAACCCACCAGATTTCCGGCCCCCAACCCGTACTCTGCATCACCCGGAAAGATCTCCGCGAAATGACGGAACAGCTGGTGGTCCGACACACCCCACGTGCCCACCTTCACTGTCGAGGGGTCACTAGCAGACGCGATGCCTTGTTCTGCAGCCCCGTGCATGAACAGAGGTTCCTTCTTAGAGCTTTCGTTGCCAAAGATGCCATGGACATGGCTGACGGGGTACAAAAGCTGGGAGGTGTAGGTCAGAATAGCACTCCCATTGCGCATGTTTGCCGATCGAACTATGCCATGTTTTTTCGAGGGTGCAAACTGCGCTGGCTTCCCCCGCGACAGCGACCTCAGCAGACGAGTGCGCAAAATGTACTCGCTTCGCCAGGACGCCAAAGGGGTCAGCCTAGAGAAGTGACGCTTGTCGAAGGCCAGGCTATCGGATTGATCTGCCGCAGACAACGGGACACCATCTTCGGCGTTTGGCCCAGGGAAGTAACGGGAGAAGGCAATCCTCCAGGCATGGGGTGTCGTAACCAGGCTGTGCAAGCGATGGGACACTAGTGCGATAGATGAGAGCGACTGCGGAGGCAGGTGAGAGAGGATGTGAGTCAGAACCTCTGTCGATCGTTGCAGTTAGCCGAAGGTCCTTGCCCCGTGTTTAATCGATTTGACGACCTACCATTGGGGAAATCTTCCAGGGACAGATATGACGGAGTAGACATGGCTACTACTTTGAAACCTAGTCCCTCCTGGTTTTTAGGTGTGCGAGCAGCGGCCTTTTCATACTGGCTAACTCTATCAACCAGCGCGGATGCTTGAGTTGGCTGGTCTAGACCCGACTGGCGCACAGAGGGACCAGACAAGACTCCGGAGTCCCCAGCCTTGTCATGGTCAAGGCCAGAGACTCGATGGTCGCCACACGAATCATGTCCATCCTGGGTGAAAGAGAAGTTTTCGGACGATGGGTATAGTGAGCGATTGTGTTCGAAAACTGCAGTGGACTCTGGTTGCATAAACAGGTCTCGCAAGGTAACGGCAGCAATGGGGACGACTGAACCAGGCGAAGATTCTGGATCAGTCGGATAATTGGACAAACGAATCGGGCGAGAAGGCGGCACGACACGGATAAGATAAGGATATCGAAGAATATGATGCGCACCAAATCGGCAATGTTGTATTTACAGTGAGTGAAAGAGGAGATTCGAAGGTCCGACAGGAGGAGGAGGGTAGAGCAGGAGGTGACTCGGGAGAAGGAGAAGGAGAAGGATGATGATAAGAGTTGAGATGAAGTTAAAGCAGGCTTGGCACGAGAATGCGGAAAATCCACCGGTTATGTAAGCCATGCCTGAGGTGGCGGTTTTCGCGTGTCAGTCACGTGCCCACGCGCCGCAACATGCAGGTGACCGAGTGAGTTGACTCCGTAGATGGATCGTATCTGTTTCTTTCACTTTATCGTATACCAAGTCGTCTCTTGGTTCCGATCATGTCTGCCTAAAGACTCATTTCCTAGGATTATCAGCTGTCACCTATTGCTTGCCCTCCCCTAAGACCTACCAGACAGCACTCGCATGAGATACAGTACATACAAGACAGACCATCTCTTGCTGCAGGCTCCTTCTTCACTCACACTGGAGCTTATCCATCCTCTACCTCATTTCGATGCGTATCTGCCAACAGCGTTGATATGCCTAGTCCCGGTGGTAAGTGGGATATTTTGAGTCCCTTGCGTCATCGAATATACATTGATGGTCCTACTAGACGCGGAAACGATCCGCATTCTCGTTGCAACCGACAACCATGTTGGCTATAATGAGAGAGATCCCATCAGGGGTGATGACAGCTGGAAAAGCTTTCATGAGATTATGTGTCTAGCGAAAAAGCACGATGTGGACATGGTGCTTCTTGCAGGCGATCTCTTTCATGAGAACAAGCCCTCGCGCAAATCCATGTATCAAGTAATGCGTTCCATCCGGATGAACTGCTTTGGGGACAGGCCTTGTGAGCTGGAGATGCTCAGTGACGCCAGTGAGAATTTTCAAGGAGCCTTCAACCACGTCAACTATGAGGACTTGGATATCAACGTGGCCATTCCTATCTTTAGCATTCACGGCAACCATGACGATCCATCCGGGGAGGGTCATCTCGCGGCATTGGATTTGTTACAGGTTTCTGGTCTCTTAAATTATTATGGACGAACCCCTGAATCAGACAACATCGAGGTCAAGCCAGTCTTGCTGCAAAAAGGACGCACCAAATTAGCTCTCTACGGAATGAGTAACGTTCGGGACGAACGGTTATTTCGAACATTTCGGGATGGCAAAGTCAAATTCTTCCAGCCCTCGGTCCAGAAAAATGACTGGTTCAATTTGATGTGTGTTCACCAAAACCATCACGCTTACACAGAGACCGGTTATCTCCCCGAGAACTTCCTACCCGAATTCCTCGACCTAGTTATCTGGGGTCACGAGCACGAATGTCTGATCAACCCCCGTCTCAACCCTGAAACGAAGTTTCATGTAATGCAGCCTGGATCTTCGGTGGCCACATCCCTTGTTCCAGGAGAAGCGGTCACGAAACAAGTTTCCCTCGTCAGTATCACAGGGCGAGAGTTCAAGTCTGAGCCCATTCGACTGAAATCAGTGCGACCCTTTGCCATGAGGGAAATTGTCCTCTCTGAAGAAAAAGGGGCGCAGAAACTGGCCCGCAAAGAAAATAATCGTACAGAGGTCACTCGTTTTTTGATGACTATCGTGGAAGAGCTGATCGAGGAGGCCAAAGCCGAATGGCTGGAGAACCAAGACGACACCACGGAAGATGAGGAGGAGGAGATACCGCTACCCCTTGTCAGACTTCGCGTTGAAACATCCACGCCAGAGGGGGGTGCCTTTGACTGTGAAAACCCCCAGCGCTTTTCCAACCGCTTTGTTGGCAAGGTCGCCAATGTCAACGACGTGGTGCAATTTCACCGTAAAAAGAAGCAGGCGACTACGCGTAAGGACGGCACTATCGAAGAAGCAACGGTGTCTCATTTATCAACCCTTGACACGGTCAAGGTGGAGCAACTTGTGCGTGAATTTCTCTCTGCACAATCTTTAAGCATTCTGCCACAGAATTCTTTCGGGGATGCAGTGTCCCAATTTATCGACAAGGACGACAAGCATGCCATGGAAATGTTCGTGAACGAATCCCTCGAAAACCAGATAAAGCATCTGTTGGACTTGGATCGAGACGGTGGCGTGGATGATGAGGAACAAGACCAAAGCTCGTTGCGGAACGCCATGGAAAAGTACCGGACACAGATGGAAGACATGTTCTCTCGTGGAATCAAAAAGCGTACGAGGGGGAAAAGACGATTCAAGCCCAAACCAGACGGCTGGGACAGTGAGTTTGATGGCGCCTGGGAGGACCAGCCCGGGGCGCTCATTCACTCTGATAACGAAGCCGGTGATCCAAACCAAGAGGACGTTGCCGAAGACGGCGAAAGGCCGACACGGACAGGGACATCGACTCGTGGTCGCGGCCCGGGCCGGGGCCGCGGAGGTCGATCCACTGCAGCCACCGCTAACAGCCGGAAACCCGCGGCTACAACGAAGACCACATCATCAGCTTCCACGAAGGCCGCCCCTGCGAGAACATCCCGAGGCCGTGGAAGGAAAGGAGTATCTGATGATGAAGAGGAGGACGATGTTATCATGCTGGACGACGATGACGAGCCCGATGTGCAGAAAGCGCTCTCCGAGATAGATGAGGACGATGACGATGACTCACAGGCGCTCTTCGTGAAACAACCCACCACCAGAACCCGCAAGACCGCCGAAGCACCAAGTGCTCGTAGTCAACGTCAGAACAAACGAAGCGCACCATCTCCTGCTCCGTCATCAAATACCCTAACCGGAACCGCAACGCGGCAATCGAATGCACGCACCCGAGGCAAGCCGACACAAACGACCCTGAGTTTCACCGAGTCTCAGACATCTCAACCCGCGAGGAGATCAGGTCGCTCAAACAGAGGCGCCAGCCTGGTTAGTGAGGATATCGATGACGATAGTGATGACGATTTTGAAGTAATGCCAAGTTCAAGCACCAGAAGGAGATAAGGTCCGCCTATGGCAGTGGGTTCTGGGCACGCTTTCTATCTTTTCGACCGCCCGGGTCAGCTCATGGAAAGGTTTGCATTGCATTTGGGCGTTCTATGTACATGAAGCGTGGAAGGTTTCATCATACCCAAGTGGGTAATTCAATTACACAACCTAAGTCAGCAAACAACCAGCTGTCGGCAGAAAACCGATTCTGTCTTGGGCAATGGAATAGGTATTGGCCATGATACATAAGACTTTTCTGGGTCGAACATATCCGGGTCCATGGAGTACACATGACTGGTCAATGCAAGGGAGTGAGAACGCCCGTCATGAATATGTTTCTTTGGGGATGCTGCTGCCTGCCCCTCCCGCGGTCACATGAGCCCGACGCAAGGCTGTGAATCATCTTTATGTTGACTTGTCAACGTCCTTTGCTCCAACTTGCTCCATTGCTTCTTGTAATGATACTACATATCCGTTTTCTTCACATCTGCTTTCTGCTACTCCATATTCAGGCCTGTTACTGATTTGGACGGGGAGATATCCTCTCCACAAACAGTCCTTGAACACGAGACTGGGGAGGAGGCATACCATACTCACTATGGATCCACCAAAGACAGCATCTCCAGTCGGCAACAGCTACAGGCCAGAGCGCTTGCAACTGATCCTTGTCAAAGGCGCAGACACGCTGGTGTATATTGACTCTCCACCGCTGACTAGCTCTTGGTCGGCTCTCCCACGCACCACAGAGTCCATTCCGCATCGCATCAACAGCGAGACGCTCTGGGAGACTGGTTCCGCATACTTCGCAGGGCTTCTGCATCCGCGAAACCAGGCACGCACTGTCAAGCGGCGAGGGCTCGCAGGAAAGCTGGATAGCGATATCAAATATGTCCTTGACCTCACGCCTCCTTCCTTAGACGAAGATGCCATCATTTTCTTGACGGAATTATCGTGTCCTCTGGGGATTAGGCTCTGGTCCCGCTATCAGAATCGTTTCAGCCTCCCCTCGTTTCGTGTCGGCGGGCAGGATGAACTCGAGCAGGGTTCGGAATCCGCCCATTGCCCTGCCAGCAAACTTGCGCTTCCAGTCGAATACTCTGCCTCTCGTCATCGAATGGCCATTTACTGGCTGCTCAGGTCCTTTTACAGCTGGACACCGCCACTTGACACTCCCTGCAAGCTCTGGACCTACTTTGCACTGGCCAAGCTGTTCAACGTCGTCATGGTCCCACGGGTCCGCGAGTCCATATTCAACTGGATTAACGAAAGTAATAATACACTCCTCATTGAAAGAAGTCCAGAATCAACATATCGAGTGGCCTGCGCGATGCAGGATATTGATCTCTTACGTGATTCCTTTTCTGTCCTCGTTGGAGAAGAGGCCTTGCTTTTACTAGCCAATTCCGACAAGACTACCAAAGGCAAGCCATCACAGTGCAGCTTTCACGGACGCTTTCGGGAAGAACTAGACGACGAAGAGCTCCAGCGGATTGAATACGCAAGCAAAAGCTTCATGGAGCACGTTATCAACATCTTCCTTTATCTTGCAGGTACTGAAATGACCTGGATCACTAACCTTCCATCCGTTCGCAACATCCTAAACTACAACCCCAAGTCAGAGAACGAGCGTGTCATCGTCTCCAACCTCATTGCCGATCTCAAGACCTTCGTCCGGAAACACATCGTGAATGTCCTGCAGAATGGAGGCTTGACGTGGTTCCCGCAAGCAGGGCTCGTGAAAGCCACGCAAGGAAGCGGCCAGCTGGTCAACCCCACACGGGGCCAGGGATCCCCCATCGACCAAGAATACCCGTCAGAGAAGGCCCTCCATGCGTACGGTGAAATGCGGCCCTTTGAACGCCTGGCTTCGCGAACGTTCTGGAAGGACCTCCTCACCAGACGCACACTCGTCTACAACCCCCCACCCCCAATCATCGACGACAGCGACAACATAACCTCAATCGCCGACATCGCCCCGCACCTCCCAGCCTTCCAAACCCAGCACGACGCAGTCCTCACCCCAATACCCTGGAACCAGATCGGCCAAGCAACCGAGACCTTCAACGCCCTAACCCGCACCACCACCACCACTACAACCACCAACCCACCACCCAACACAGAAGACTCCCCCAGCCCAGAACCCGACACCTTCTCCCTTTGGGAATTCGTCGCCCAAGCCCGCGGCACAATCCAAACCTACAGCACACAACTAGCGGAGCCCCCCCAAACCAGCATCCAATGCCGCATAACAGACACGCTGACGACGCTCACCGACAACGAATACAAGTTCCTCCCGCTGTGGGCGGGGGGCAACGACGACGGCACGGGCGGCGTTTACGCCGACCAGGACATACCGTTTCTCGAGACGGGGGGGTTTTCTACGCCTGGACCGGCTATTCATATGGGGAGTAGCGTAAGTGCGCGCTCTGTGGACTCGTTCGTGTCGATGATTGATGTGCGTGAGGCGGAGAGTACGGTTGGGGGGGCTTCGCGTCGGCCGATGGGTGGGCTTGATAGTGAGGTTTTGTCTGTATCTGAGAGTTCGGTGGGTGGTGGTGGTGAGAATGACACTGGAAATGACGATTGGATGATTGACGACGATGATGATACAGCAGCTAGTGACAGCGATGATACGGTTGTTTTGAGTCTTGCTGATGAGACGGCGTGAGTGACTGGCCACTGACTACCTACCTACCTAGGCAGTTAGACTATACGGGGTGAAGATAGACGTAGGTCTCACTTTTAAAATTTGTGTTAAACTAATAATTATTATATTTATTTATCCATTTATAGATCCATTTATAGATTGATTTGTTTGTATTGACTTCTTTTGACCCTTACGAATAATGACACTCATGATACGATGTATACACAAGCCCATCCCAAGATGGACTCAGACTCACCCATAGTAGAACACCACACAAAGGTAACAATAAATCAATCATTCATTCATCATATAACAATAAAAAAGACAACCAAGGACAACCAAAACCAGCAACAGCCAATCTACTACCCACTCCCTTCCATTGCCGTCGAATATCAATATGAATCAAGTCGCAAGTGAAATGTGCATGCAAAGGCATCCAATGGAATCAGTCGGTCTATCAAATATGTCCTGCTTGGTCTGCTGTGATTCCCTCCATCCTGTAAGGCCGGCATGACTAACATCCATGATACCGTTCCAGAGTAGTTGCGGATGGTGTGTAGGGTGCCGATAGCATGACTATGTAGTTGGTATGTACTGTAGCTGTCACTTTTGAAAAGGGCCAAAAGGGTGGAGCTGGAGCTGATTGGACGACGAAAATAAGGTAAAGATGGGAGTCGGTCCTTTTTTTGTTTTTCTCAGGTGTGTTTTATTTCTCACTTCTTCTTTTCCTCTTTTTCTTTCTTTCTTTTTCTTTTTTTTGGCCTTTTCGTATCAATTGTGAGATATCTCCCATCGTTATAGACATTGTAGCATATTGGCGTCGTTTCGTCTTGGTCGTCAATTTCGACAGTATGGGTATCATTCGGATTCGGATTCGGATTCGGATTCGGAGTTGGATAAATATCAAGAGGGGTGCGGAACAGTATCGATATGGACGGCGAGGTCATCGCGGAGACTTATTATAGAACGGCACTCGTGAGAGCTTCAAATGCCTACGTAATTGGAGGCAGATCCGGGAGCAGGAAGCGGCCATTGTCGAGGACGGTATTCAAGTCGATATGGTCCATAGTGGGCCGGAGGCCCAGGTCCATGACGTCGCGCGCGACAGCCTTAATCTGCCGCATGATAGTCTGGGAGATGGCCCAGGTGCGGGCCAGCGACCTGAAGACGCCGATGGTGAGGGCGAGGCGGTCGCGGCTGGGGTCCGGCATCTGCCCGGCTTTCACGGAGCAGGCGGCCAACTGCACGATGGAGCTGAGGACCAGGGAGCAGATGAAGAAGGGGGTGTGCTTGACGACGGGCATGCGAATGGAGGCGAGCGAGGAGATCTCGCTGGAGGCCTTGACGGCTTTCATGGCGTGGGCGTGGTGCGAGAACGCGGGGATGCTGCACGGTCCGTGGTGGCCGCAGATGACTTCGGCGGCCATCGCGGGGGAGGACAGTAGGTCGGAGCGGGGGAAGTGCAGGTAGATGGAGGCGCCGTTGACGATCATCGTGGCCTGGAACATCATCTCGTCGACGGACCCGTCTGGGCGCAAGAGCTCGGCCTTGGATTCGGGGAGGTGGTGGAACCAGCTGGTGATGCGCGCGTCGATCGCCTCCACGCGGTCCTGCTGGCCCTCGACGATCTCCTGGGTGGCCACGACCCGTAGGAGGATCCGGACGGCTTCAATGCGGTAGGTGAAGGAGGAAAAGTCCCGCTCCTCGTCCGCGAAGACCCTCTCGTCGAACTGCGCGATGGTCGGGGCCGGAGACGGCGGCGCGAGGCCGTCCGCGTAGATTCGTTCTTCGCAGGGCAGCGGGACCTCGAGCGGCACCGCACCGGTGCGCGCGGTGCGCTGCACCCCGAGCGCGGTTAGCATCCCCTCGATGATAAACAGCTCCCACCAGAGGCGCCGCAGGGACTCGGCCCGCACCGGGTCGCCTTCGCTCATCGCCGTCGCGAAACTGGCCGAGTGCAGACCGAGCTCCAGGGCCAGATCGACGGCCATGGTCAGGCACTCGCCCGCTTCAGGGCGCTCGTTGCGCGAGTGGAGGACGATGGCCAGCAGCACGAGCGCCTGCAGCTTCTCGATGGAGGCCTCCTGTCCCATGACGGACGACATGACCGTCGGACGGTAGGGCTCCGGGGAGGCGGCCGGGGTGAAGTGGGCGCCGACGAATTTGATGACATGTTCAAGGTAGGGGGGCACGAAGGAGCGGTAGAGGAGACGCAGCGGGGGGAGGATGGGATGTGCGGGATGGAAGTAGGTGTAGTAGATGTCGACGAGGTAGCCATCGCCGGGGGCGGGGGCGGAACCCGATTCGGGGGTGAGGGGCTGATTGTACAGCCGCAGGGGCTGTTGCGACGGAACGGGGGTGTCAGTGAGGCCCGGGCTGCCCGACGAGGTAGAGGAGAGGGTCGTGGTCGCCGGCGGCGGCGGGGGCGGCGCCATGGGTGGCGCATAAGTGACATGGTTCTGTGGGAGACCCCAGTCGGCGGGGACGTTGAAGAAGCTGGCGGCGAATTGGGGGTCGAAGGACGAGGAGGACAAGTCGGAGGCCAATTGGTCGGGGGAATTGGCGCGTCGCTTCTTCGAGGGGCCCTTGTATCCCCGACGGGAGGGGGTATACTGGCACTCCGCCCCCACGGCTGCACAGCGGCCACAAACCGGGGTCTTTCCATCGCACTTGAGGTGTTTATGCCGGCAGAGGAGACAGGCCAGTAGCGACGGGCCGGCGCCCTTGGGTGGCCCCGAATTCGAGTCGGAGTTGACCGTGGAAAGAAATGGCTCGTCCATTGTGGAGCGTGGAGCTTTAGTGAGAGCTCAAGTTGTGACCGCGGCTGTACAACACAGAGAGAGAATCACGAGGACACGACCAGAGGGAAGAATCGCGTGGACACAATCAGAAAAGAAATGAGGGAAGGGGGTGTATCAGACAAAGTGCGCTGGTCGAATGGCGAAGTGGAACCGAAGCGGGGGAGTGAAACCGAGTAGTAGGAAAGGTTTGGGGGGAAGAAGGGAAGAAGGTCACGACGCGGTATTAATACCCTGGACCAGGAAGCAACAAAAATGATGGATCAAGTCGCACAGATTGGGATGAAAACGACGCAGATGCATACAGGCATGGCCCAGTGTGATTTCTTCCTCATTCAGCATGGGGTGGAATTGAATGATATGACATCAAATGCAGTCCATCCTCAGGGCGTGAGAGGTGGAGAGGCGTGTAGTTCTTTGGGACGGATCAGGAACCTCGTCGGGGACAGCACTAGAGATAGGCTTTCAGATACTCGAGGTCCAACAGAGAAACTCAAAGCAGAGAGGCCAAACGACAGTCACGAAGCTGAAGATGGCGAGGATGATTGGAGAGCGCGAGAACAAAGAGACGTGACGGTTTGTCTGGTTTGTCTGATGACTCAGACGGCGATCGCTCAGCTTATCTGGACCAAACTACAGAGTACAGAGGATGAAGTCAGGACAACAGACAACAAGACCGGACTCATTCCAGTTGCAACAGTCAGTCAACTACAGGTACGTATACTGATCTCCTTAGGTCGACCATCATATATCGATGTTGATCTTCTGGGGTCAATCCATCCAGAACGGAGTCATTTCCCCCGGCTATAACTAACCGACGTGGCTTTTCCAGCCCCATACCTCCCCATCGCGACTGGTCGCATCCCGATATCCACTATCAATTGAACCGACACTCCAACCATTACAGAAGACAAAGGGAAGAAGAAAACAGAGGAACATAAACACCAATTCTAATCAATCAACACAATGATCTCCGACGATGATCTCCACCGCCTCGCCATCTTCCTCGGCTCCTGCGCCATGATCTTGATCATCCTCTACCACTTCCTCGAAGTCAATGCCAAAGACGATGACTCGGAGACGTCTGCCTCAACGATAAACAAGGCCGCTGGTGTGTCGGGGGGGTCGTCTGGTGCGGGGGCTGCGACCGCGGGCGGTTCATCCATCGGTGGTAAAGACAGGTAGTGGTGGTTCTTGGCTTATGGGTTTCTTTTCTCTTCCTTTCAGTTAATGTTGTATTATTCCCTTTCGTGTATTTATCGGAGCGTTCGAAAGTGTCGGTCAGATGACTCCATCAAGTATATCCCCCCGAGGGGCTAATGACGAGGCCCGATGGCAAGCGTATGATCTTGGAAGTATCCGTCCATGCTCAATTCAAGCTAAACCCATCAACATCCCAGAATCGTACACAACAAAGGGGAAATCATAAATTAAAGTACACGAATGCAAGACAATCAAACGCCGTTGACACCGGTGCGACCCAACCCAATGCATACCAGATTGCGAAAGCCACAGTTCCCATAGGCCCATCCGGACAAAACGATCTCCTCTCAAACTCCACACCATGAGTATTCGACCTCCATTTCGTAAACGCCTGATCATTCAACCTCAACCTCGTAGACGCTCTCCTCGGCCGTCAAGTTCGCGTTCCGCGCGGGCGTCGCCAGTTGACATCCGCCGGGATCCAGCCCGACACCAATCCGTTCCTTCTGTTTGCGCACCGCCTTCAGAATCCCCTCGGCTCGGTCACGCTGCGTGCTATTGCCATGGACCTTATTGTAGGCGCGAATGGAGCTGAAGCTGGCCGGGAAGATGAGCGCATCCTCGCCTTTGGACTGATTGGAATTGGGGATGGGGACGGGGGTCTCCCCGACATCACTGCCCACTAGATGATACAACAAGATCAGATCATTAACGTAAGTTCCTTCGAGCTCCCCCGCAAGCCATGATCAAGACGCTTTCTCACCAGGTCCAGTCACCGACGGCCCATCACCTTGTTTCCAGGCGATGGAGTCCAGGTGCGCCGTCTTGATGTGTTCGAACAGCTGCCACGCCGGCAGGTGTTCTTCGAACGTGCAACCCTTCCACGCGCAGCTGATAGAATAGGGCACGTGGAGCTTCAGCACATGTTTTCGTAGCATCTCCAAGTTGTGTAATTCGGCTTGACAGTTCTGCCACCGACACGCGTACACCTGATACGATACCGGTAGGGGAGGTGGCACGACCATCGGAACCTTGGTGCTTCCGGATGGCCGCCCAGGCGGTCGGCCGACTGGCCTTTTGCCCGGTGGTCTCCCCATCTCCACGATCGGCGTCGGGAGGTGTACCTCGGGCTTCGGGTACGGCTGCGGAGGTGTAGGTGCAGGTGCCTGAGGAACAGGCTGGGGCGAGGGCTGTGACTTGCGTTGGGGCTTGGATTGGGGTGTGGACTGGGGCTTGGGCTGGGGTTTGGGTTGGGGCGTAGGTTGCGATTTGGGTTGGGGCGTAGATTGTGGTTTGGGTGGGGATGGGGGGTGCGTGTAGGGTTGTGGTATCGGTTGTGGCAGTGGTGACTGGGAGGCAGGCACGGGGGTGAAGTTTTGTCGTTGCTGAGCGTGCTGGGGAGGTTGGTGTGTCGAAAGTTTCCAAACATCGACCGTGGGCAACGGCGGCGTGGGTTGCGCGGCGGGAAGCTGGGGCGGGACCGCGGAGGTCTCTGGTCGGGGCGCGGACGCGTTCTGGTCACGTGTTTCGTCAGGGACGGGATCGACCAAATCCCACCGGAAGGTCGACAGATCGGACGACGTATCAATGTGAGTGAACACGTCGCGCAAACGGGAGAGATGGTGGTTCAGAGCAGCCTCCTTCGGGTGACGGCCCGCAGAAATCAAGACGTCCCTCGCAATCGTTTTAGGATCATAGGTCGTCTTTTTCATCCCATCGCTCGTCGTGAGACGTTTGGCCATGTCCACGCGGTCTTTGAGGAAGCGCTTATTATTGGGATCGCGCGGCGCGTAAGAATATGCGGTGAACTTGCCGCCGGGGCTTGGTTGCCCGCTGGGTGGTCCGCCAGCTGGTTTGACCAAACTCCCCGCGGTGCCATTCACCGAATCCATAGCCCTGTACAATCCTGTCTTGGGCGGAACTTGAGATGCCGAGTGACCCACAGGATCTAAGTGAGGTCGCGACTTGGATATGCAAAGCCTCTTTGCGGCGCGCGCGGCTTCCATATCCGCTGCTATGCCCCCCTCTCGCGGAATATAGGACGGTAGCGGTGATTGTTCCGGAGCCGAGAAAATTGGAAAGTGTTGAGCAGGAGGATATGAAGGAGCCGAAGCTGGCAGATTTGTAGAGCGTGGGAGGTGGTGCACTGGCGCTTGGTAGGGGCTGTGGGTGGGAACAGCGGGCGGCAATTGGTAGCTATTCTGTGATCTCACGGAGCTCTCGCCAGCAAAGTGTTCGGGGTGGTGCTGCGCCGTGACATATCCGTCGTTGATATTATGCTGGAATTGCGCGCTCGGTGGGATCATCCTCGCCGGTGCATATTGCGTAGGTGGTGGTGGATGAGGCTGGTTTGTGGGCGCTTGCAACGTGGAAGGTGTTGTGTATGGCGACGAGTAACCAGGGGTGGGTTCACCGGAAGAAGCTTCATTGCCCATAGACCTCTGGAGGTAGTCATCAAGCCGATCAAAGCCCGCAAGCCAGTTATAGTCGTCGTTCGCCATGTTGAGCTGTCAATGGCACCGTGCAAGCCAGCGGTCTGGTCAAAACGCGAATCGAAGTACACGCCCTCGAAGGATCATCCTGGAGGGCAGAGAAGTGTGAAAAGAGAAGAGTATTGAAGAGGTAGAAGCGGTGACAGCAGATTCCACAAGGAACCTATAACCCTTTGGTTCCGACCATCATTCGGTTGAAAACAAGTAACGCGACAGTAGACTGTTGGCGCATCGAAGCCTCGACGATCTTCGGGCGATAAGCCGAACCCCCGGGCGGTGAGCGAGTAACTCCGGATGACAAAGCCCTAGCCGACACGCGGTCATGTGACGCACGGATTCAGGTGACCTCCGCGAAAGTTTCCTTCCTTACTTCTCTCAACAACAACACGCTTCCATGCTCTCGTCCATGGAGAGATGCACAACAAATGAGTCTGCTGGATTTGACATCCACCATGGTCAACGACTGAAATATCTCCATACATGAGACTACGAACTCTCTACTTCAGTGGTTTTATCTGTTGCAATAGGGAAGAGGACTCAATAATGACCTCGAGCTCCTCCAGTCACTTTGCAAATCAGACGTCTGCTACGAATCAAAGAATGACCAAGATTGACTTCATCCAACTTGCGTCTCACTTCTTTGATAATGCCCACCCTCTCGACTCATCCACATATTGGAAGCGTTCCTCTTACGCGAACCAGCACCCAACAACCCCTACCCCCCTCCCAAACCCCCAACATACCCGCCAGATTATCACCTCGTCAATCCCGTCTTCGGACGACCCTAAAATGGTTGAAGAGTTAAATGACTGGCGAATAACAAATCACAGAAATCACGGCTGGTTCTGCCGGCCGTGGATTCTGCCTCGCTTGCAGACTCGCACTGAGCACTAGCTATGACGCTGCGGGTTTGAAAGTGAGATACATATCTATCGTATACTATACGACTTGTAGAATGAGTCTATGGGCTGGCGTCTTTTATAGAATCTAGATATATGAACCAATTGAGATAATTATACTGTACAGTCGAACGAAATAGATATGTAGTATCGTGTAATCTCTCGCCATCCTTGAATGGGACTGGTGAATATCGACGTTATAATACAAAGAAAAGACCAACCAGCTAACTTGCGAAAATGCGGATATCACGAACTGAATCGGCGGAACGGTATTCCCACCGCGCTATGGAAATCGCGATCACGATCAAACAAACAGACCAAGCACTTAGCATCAACGTGAGCAAAAAGATTAAAACCCCATGCACATTGCACAGCATACTTTACTCACTGTGGCCCACACACCTACCCCAGGCCGGCAGTCCGCACCCCATGCCCACAAACAGGTACATGAGGAAGATAACGACCACAACCAGCAGCACCATGAGCTTAATATTCTTCCACCACATACGCCTCCGCAGCCCACGACTCCGCAGGCGGAAGTCATGCGCATTGCCGCCCAACCGATCCGTCTTATCAACAAGCAGATCGATGCGCTCGCCGCGCTCCAGCACTCGCTCAATATTCTCCGTCATAATATCACGCACGCTATCGATTTCGCGACGGGCAGAGGCAAGCGAGTCAGACGGCGGGGCGGTATTATACGTCTGGAGCAGCGCGCGCAGGTCGGTATTAAAAGCGGCGCAGCCGTAAGCGGGGAGGGAGGAGAAGTCCGTGGTGTTGGGGGGGTAGGCGGCTAGGAACTTGCGCTTCATTTCGAGGAGGAAGGCGAAGGGGATGCGGCGGCCTTGTTCGGCGGTTGCGACGACGATGAAGCTCAGCGGGGCGTAGGAGTTGACCTCCTGGCGGCTGATGTCTTCGGTGGACCCTGTGGGCGAGTCGGCGATGTAGTGCACGAAGAGGCGGTCGTGGGTGAAGGTGAGCTTCTGGCATTTGTCGTGGGTGATCTTGGGGAGGATGATGGAGGCGAGGGATGAGGCGGAGGTTGAGGAGCTTCCTGGGGCGGAGTGTTCGGCCAGGATGGTGGTGCGGTTGGCGATGCAGGTGCTTCATTTAGATGTTAGCTTTCATGCAGTAGGATTGGATGATGTTTATTCGGTGCGCAACGTACTAGAGCAGGGAGCTCGGGGCTTGGATGACGAGGCCATGATGAGAGATGCCTAGGGCCTGCCTAGGGAACAAGATATCGGTTTGGATGTGACGCGACGCGAGACTAGTAAATAAATTCAGAGAACAAGGTGGTTTTGATCTCGTCGTAATCTATTGCAAAGACAAATCACAACTGGGATGTTGAAGTTGAAGAAAATACTAAAGTGAATTAGCTCAGGAAGTTAGTTTCGTGACGTCGCCGCCAAGATCCCCGGATTCGGTCACGTGATGGTAGCTGTCATACATTTGGCATTCTTGGGAATTGTATATTATGTGGATCAGGTATTTAATAGGTTTCAGGTTCATTGCGTCCATGCATGTCCCCTCTAGCAGTGATCAAGAATCTCAGGACAGATACTACCGCATAACCAATATCATCAATATGCCTATGGGACACCAAATCAGACGAAACAAAGAAAACAAAGTGGGCCATAATGTATCTATTTTATTTAGTTACCTGCAATAATCAACCAAGCAGAATGCCCGCGTATGCTCGCCAAGACAGTATGAAAAAAAAAAAAAAAAAAAAAAAAGCCAACCAGCCAGCACCGCAATTCTATAAGGAAAGACAAGATGGTATCATGCGAATGACGGAAAAGAACAGAGAAAAAAAGCTGCGTGGCACAAGGAGCGTAAATTTCGTATCAAAACCCAAGGAAAGGAAGGAAGATTGAGTATCAAAGATAAAAAGGAGCGTTCATGCCCCATCAAAAGGAACTCCAAACTCCCGCATGGCGTCGGCCCGACGCGAGACGACATCCTCGCGATGGACGACGTTTCGCAAGGCCTCACTAGCCTGGATCAGGCCATCGATGCTGATCGCGTGGTTGGTCATTTGATGGTTGATATATGTGTATAGCTCGGCGGACGTGGTGCACGTGGTCAGGAGTTGCTGCTCGTTGAGCTTCAGGAGCGCTAAGGCAACTTGGAACAAGAATGTGCTCCCGCCGCCGCTTCCAGATGCAAGGTCCTGCGCTCGAGACGTGGAAGAGTCTTTAGATTCGCGGGGCCCGGACGCCGAATTCGTGCCAGTCGGTGTTGGGCTTACCACGCTGGTGACATTGAGACAGAGGACAACGTCCCAGACGCGATATAATGCCTCCGCTGATAGACAGTCGGTGAAGACCGACAGGAACCACTGGAAGGTCAGCGCTTCGAGCTCGACCCCCAGCGACTCGAGGTGCGCCGAGAGCTTGGGCAGCACTTGGGAGATATACTGGCGTAGCACCATTTGGTCCGCGCGTGACGCGAGGAGACCATGGTCGTAGTAATGCTGCGGGAGGATAACCTCGATCATGGAGGTGAGAAGCCAGAAGGTGTCTTCAGCGGTGGGTGTGATCAAAAGGAGTGATGCAGCGATGAGATTCATGCCCTGACAGTAACCCACCTCCGGATTGCGACGCGAGTACGCAAGGAGAACTTCTTTGAGTTTGGCGACACCGGGCCCTTTGCGGAAGAACACATTGTCGGTCAAGGTTCGGTTGATATCCATGTCGATTTGGGCAACAACCGACGGGTCGGGTTCACTGCCGCCGATCCCCTTTGTAAGGTCGTCGTAGTAGCCCGGAACCCGCATGGACGATGCGCCACTGCACTCGGACCAAACCTTTGCTCTCAGGGCAACGGGGACACCACCGAGAACGAGTGACCGGAACTCGCGCCATTTGGCACGCCCGACCTTGCCCTTATTGCCCAGACCGGCGATACCCACTACTTCACCGTCCGCCAAAGAAACTTCGGGCATATCGACAGATTGCAATGGCCGATCAGCGGCGGCCGCCGCTGCCGCTGCCGCCTCCCCATCTTTTCGCCGCTCTGCGCGCACTTTGCGCAGGAACTCGTTCCATTTAACTGTCTTATCTCGCTGCAGTGAGTCGTGGAGGTCACTCAGCTGCTCAAGGAGTAACTTGACCGGCTCGTTCTCGTTTGTAGCCAGTGTCACAGCAGCGGAAGGCTTGTCGCCATTGTTGGTTCCCGAGAACTCTGGGCGATCCGCGGTCACAGTAGAGGTAGAGGCTGATGGCTCGGAGTTTTGATTGACAGCTAGTGAGCCCCGTTTGTCCACTGCTACTGCTGTACCTCGCTTACCCTCACCCTCGCCAGTAGTTAACGACACTATAGGACCGACGGACGGGGTATGTGAAAGGAGTTCGGCCGGCCCCGTGGGCATCCTCAAATAATCCTGCCATCTGCGGTGTGAACTGTCACCGCTCTCTTGATCGTCCGGCGTCGCGAGGCCGGGAGAGCGCGCTGAACTTGAACTGGAGTCCAACTGTCTGTCATCATCGCCATCCGAGGCGTCACTTCGAAAGCTGCTGATGGTCTCCGTCACGCTGAAGCGATGGCCACCGTTCTTGAGCTTGCTCGCCTCCCTTTGCCTCTTCTTGCGGCGTTGGTCGTAGATAAACCCAAATCGATCTGTTAACAAATCGCTTGACTGGTAATTATTGAACGTGGGGGTAAGCGTCGGGGGTCTCGATTCCAAGGGAAGAATCGCATCCATTTCGACAGGACCAAGATTGGCTTCATGTTTGCCTGTGTTCTCCGAGCTCGCCCCTTGCGAGACGCTCGTAGCTGCGAGTCTGCGACCGGCCTGGCCAGTCTTGAGGCCCGCTGAACCCGGTCCATTTGCTGATCTACTAGCCGCAGCCTGCAAATTTGGCATATCCGTGCCGCTATTGATGCGTTTGAGGGAAGCTACTGCGGAGAGGCCCCCTTTCGTATTGGCAGCCGCAGATGTATCTCCCTTTCCTTTGCCCCGGGTGGCTGAGGGCGCACTACTGCGGGTTGATTCGCCGGTGCCGTCGTCTTTATTGGCCTGGGAGTTTCCAGCAAACAGTTTGACTGTCCACGAAGACAGAGACTTGGAAGATTTGCGCGAATGCAGGCTAGCGCTATCAGCGTTGCCCGTACTACTCGTAGCTGCTTCCTCGGTACCAGGGCTAATCCGCCCTTCTGGAGGTTGGAAGAGCTGGTCGTCGAGACCCTTGCGACGGGCCGATGCAACTGTGAGGTTCTGCTGTCGCTGGGTGTCTTCTTCGGCTTCTCCAACGTCACCCATGACGCTGCTTGCGCGACTCGACTTACGACCGTTCGCGTTGCCCCCGAATATATAATCCTGCCAGTTGCGGAGTGAAGTCTGTCTCTTCCTTGCCGTGCCGGATGCACTATTGGTCGTGTCGGATCGTGCATCGCCTTCGAGACGGGGCCCGCGAACAGTCGATTGCGACGTGGACATGGGGCCTGGGACTTCCTCGGGGAAAGAACCGACATCATCGGCCATGGCTTGCTGCATCAGTCCGTGCATCGCGGCTGACGGATTCGCCTGTTCCATGCTATCAGCCCCACCAGGGTGGTCCTTCTCGCCCCGCTTTGCCGAGTAGTCCAGAGTATACAGCCGACGCTCAATATCCTGATTCGACACCGACACCTCCCGCAGCATCCTCTTCAATTCCCTTTCCCTCGCATCAGCACGCTGGCGCAAGGTCGAGATCTCCGAGTCACGCTGCGCCAGATCACGCGCAAACTGCCGGACCAACTTCACCGCCCCGGTGTTTGAAATCAAGCGCTCGATATGGGCATCATCGGCCAGGTGCAGAGCCCCGGGGAAGTCGTTAGCCGGAGGGGCATCATCGAACAGCGCCGCACGGCCAGAATTCTGAGACATATTGCTCGTCAACCTCGCCAGCGTGGATTTCCGGTCCCGACTGGAATCTCTGCCGCTGTCGCCTCCTACACTGGTATTACTGGCACCACCGGTGCTGTTCGCATCTCCTCCGTCCAGCAGCGCGTTCGTCAGGGCTCGGTTCAGCGCCGGCTGGCCGGTGAAGCCCTCGGGGGATCGATCGGGGGATAGCGAGGGGAAGGAGGTGAGGTCGGTGGCGATGGAGGAGGTAGCGGAGAGGCGTTTCTGGGGCTTTGCGCGGACGGTCCTAGCCTTTTGACTGTGTCGAGAGGAGGAGGACGTCCGGGAGGAAGAACGCTGCAGGGTGTGCTGGACTTCGCACTCCGCCATGGCTCGTGGGGCAGTGGATGGGGCAGGTGAGTGCGGGCGTCATGAAGTTTGCGGAGTACGTTGATTGTGAGAAGATAGATAGACGAAGCTCGGGCCGGACAGTAGAAAGGGAAGTTGTGTGATCTCGACGACAGCAGTGGGCGAAATTTATCAATCAGTAAGGTCCTTCCTCCGTCAGTTCCGCCGCGTTGTGGACGGTAATCCGAGTAGGTATACTGTC
Source organism: Aspergillus campestris IBT 28561 (assembly GCF_002847485.1). Classification (NCBI taxonomy): domain Eukaryota; kingdom Fungi; phylum Ascomycota; class Eurotiomycetes; order Eurotiales; family Aspergillaceae; genus Aspergillus; species Aspergillus campestris. Next base: position 4,697,915 of record NW_020194336.1, on the reverse strand, counting down.
CTCGTACTTCAACGATCACAAAACGACCACTGGGCAGCAGGTACAGTCACCACGGTCCAAAGCAGTTCAAAAAGCAGAACGTCGAGAGCAGCTGGAATAGCGGATGCTTGTTTGAACCCAATTGGCAAGATCAGGTATGCAATCGCCATGACGTGGGGAGTGACCGCTGAGTCATGGCCGGATCAGGTTAGCTTGGCTGTCAGTGCCTGAGGCGTGCACCTGCCTCAGGCTGCTGTTCATGTAATCGATCACCTGATATCAGCCTCGGCTCCCCGCATAACCGAGCTGTATCGAAGCTGGAGAGGGGATGGCAGAGAGGAGAAAGGAGGAGATGACACGGAATAAAGTGTCTGCAGTACTCTCCTTGTCTGATAAACAATTGATCTTTTGAAATATTGCAATATCGCATAATACTGTGTATATCCTGTCATCATGCCCTTCTCAGCCAAACAGCGTCTCCAGGCCCTGAGCCAGCAGCTTGCCGAGGGCATTCCTGATGCCGGCAAGTTTGAGGATATTCCTCGCATTCGCCAGGTGGCGCAGGATTCAGTTGGACCGTGAGTATCATTGGGGTGAAGGTATAGATAGCAGCTAACTCTGCGAAGCCGTGTCAAAGACAAGGTCGTTATCGTTACGGGTAAGTTACCACCATCCCCTACTTCCAACCTATACATCTCCCAATCTACTTACCTACTTACCTACTTACCAACCTGCCTACCTGTCTACCTTCCTATCTACCTATCTACTACCCACACACATGCATCCAAAATACGCAATCCTTTAAGAAATACGAGCCCAAAACTAACAACCCAGGAACCAACTCCCCCGCCGGAATCGGCCGCGCCAGCGCACACCAATACGCGCACAACGGCGCCAAAGCCGTCTACATCTGCGACTTCGACTCCACACATCTCGCAACTCACAAACGCGAGATCGAGTCCCTGTACCCGGGCGTGGACGTCCACACGCGGCAGTTCGACGCGGCCAACGAGGAAGCCGTGAAGGCTGTTGTCGCCGATGCGCTGCAGAAGTACGGCCGGCTGGACGTGTTCTTCGCGAATGCGGGCATCGTCGGGCAGCCGGTTGCGTTTACGGATATGAGTGCGGAGGGGTTTGCTAAGACGATGAACACTAATACTATCAGGTTTGTCTTCCCCTCCCACTTTCTGTTCTATATCAAGAAGGGAATATCCATTCCAGCATGGAAGAACCACAACAGGAAAAAGGATAACTAAGTAATATAAAGCGTCTTCCTCGCCGCCAAACACGCCTCCCTCGCCATGCGCCAAACCTCCCCATCCAAGCCCTACCCATCAGGCTCCATAATCTGCACGGCCTCAGTAGCAGGCCTTCGCTCGAACGCCGGCTCAACAGACTACTCCGCCTCCAAGGCTGCCGTCGTCTCCATCGCGCAAACCATCTCCTACCAGCTCGGCGGGTCCGGCATCCGGATCAACGCCATCTGCCCGGGTCTGATCGAAACCGGCATGACGCAGAGCGTGTTCGACCGGGCGAGGGAGCGCGGCACGGAGCGCAAGGTTGGACAACTGAATCCGCTGCAGCGGGGTGCGGTGGCTGATGAGGTTGCGCGGGTGGCGCTTTTCTTGGGCAGTGATGAGAGTAGTTATGTTAATGGGCAGGCTTGGGCGGTTTGTGGGGGGCTGAGTGCGGGACATCCGGTTGTTCCTGGGAAGTTGGCTTAGTTTGTTTATTTCTCTGGGTACGGAGTACGGAGTACTCCGTGGTGCCTACCCATATACTATATACCTCGTACTTCCTACTTATTGTTGTATATGTCAAGTGCGATACCATGGATATATACGTACAGTGGAGCCAGACTCAATTGGCAGATACGTTCAACACTATATCAACTACAAGCAGGTCTACGACAAGTCCAGAATGAAATCAAGTATACACTATCCAATGGTACGGACAAGAGACGCTCTCAAAGCAGCCCCTTCCAAAGCTATAGACAAGACAAAAGGAAAATAGAAAGATAAGAAAATGAGAAGACAGTAAGAAACACCAGAGGGTGAGGACAGGCCCGGGAGCCAAGATAGCTCTAAAATAGAAAGGTGAAAACAACCCAGCAGTCTGGAAAGAGACAGAAGGAAATAAAAGAAAAAAAGGTGAAGGACGAGCTTGTGCCATATCACAAGTCTGACAATAATACAACCCTATCAAAAGGGTAGATCAAGAAGAGTAAATAATCCTCCACTAGAGTTAATCGAGTCTCTTCCGGGTAATAGCGCAAAGGCAAAGAGGCGTAAGTGGGAATATCCAAACAGAAGAAAAGAAAAGGTATAATGAAGACAAAACTTCAAAAATAAAAAGATAAAAAAAAAAAACAAAAGATAGAAAAAAAGTGCTACTGCACAACTCGCTCGAATTAAAACGGAGGAGCAGATGTCGTGTCAAACTCGTTGAATACAACCGTTGCATCATCGAATGATGTCCCGATTATGCGACCATGCGAGGGTTGCTGGCCCGCATGAGGTTCTCACTGTTCTGCTTGGACAGCGATCCGCTGGCGGTGTGGTCGTCCAGACCGTCGGTCTCGTGAGCATGCTCGTCGTCGTCCTCGACGATCCGGGTCGGGATCTCACCCGGCCCGTACTGTTGGCTCGAGCGCTCCGGGAAGGTCGAGCTGCTCATCATCGACATCGACGTGCTGGAGCGGTTGTGCACCAGGTCGGGCGTGGGGGGCACGCTGGAGCCGCGGTGGTCGGGGTGCAGCGAGTGGTTGTCGCCGTCGCCCATCTCACTGCCGTCGCGGGTCGACCGGCCGTCCAGCGTGTCGCTGGGGGCCAGACGGCTGTCGCTGCGCTCGATCTTGGCCGAGTCTTCGTCGTCCTCGGCGTCCTGGGCGAGCTGGAGGCCCTCCACGGCGGCGGCGCACTGCTCGCTGATGCTGCGGATGATGTCCGAGATCGAATCCGTCTTGTCGCGCAGGTAGCGATCCGCGACATCGGTGATGCTGAGACGGGCGAGGCGGTTGCTGCCACTGCCCATGCTCAGGAGGTGCTGCTCGAGCTCGGGGGTCATGTTCGGCATCGCCTTGGTGGGCGTCTCCGACGCGGGGCGCGAGGGGGTCGACTCCCGCGGGGTCTCGATGTCGGCCTGGACCTCCTTGGTCTTCTCGACGGCGGCCTCCTGCGTGGCGAGTTCCTGCAGCTCGGTGGCGCTGCCGATGGAGCGAACAATGTGCTCCATGTGGTGCGACTGCCCGTTGATGAGGCTGCGCAGGTGCAAGACGACGCGCTGCGCGTCGTCGCGCTGGCGTGCCAGCGACGAGTTGGTGTGCTGCAGCGAGGAGAGCTCGTTCTGGTTGCGCTTGCGCTCCCGCTCGAGCTCCTCGGCAATCTCCTGCTGGAGGACCAGGGCCTCGAGCGCGTCGTCGCGCTGCTTCTCGGTGCCCGACAGACGGAGCGTGAGACGCGCCACGTCGTCCTTCTGCTGATCGATCATGCCGCTGAGGCGGCGGTTCTCGCGCTTGTGGGTCTCGATCTTGACCTTGAGCTCCGAGGTCTCCTTGGTGAGCTGCTCGGCGAAGGCCTGGAACTTGAGGAACTGCTGCTTCCAGGTCTCGAGCTCCTCGACCAGGAAGTTGTTGCGCTTGGTGACCTTGCCGATCTCGGTGTCCATGCGTCCCTTGAGGTTGATGAAATCCTGCCAGGCCTCCATGGCGTCGCGGGAGTACTGGTTGCGCTCGCGCACGATCTCGTTGAGGTGGCGCATCGAGACCTTGGTCATGAGGGGCTTCTTGACGGAGCCGCCGAAGATGGCCTTCATGCCGGTGTTGCGGCCCAGCTTCTCGCACACGTGGTCCATGATTCCCATGACGGAGTCCTGGTTCCACCACTCGGGCTCCTGGACGCTCTCCACCTCCCCGCGCATGACGATGATCTGTCCGGCGGGGATGAGTTTGCCGCCGGCATAGGCCGAGCGCAGATGGGGCGGGACGCCGGTCGGGGTGATGTCACCGTTCAACGCCTGCGTCAACCGGTTGATGAACTTGGTACGCTGGCCCGGGTTCAGCACGTTGGGCGGGCTCGAGGTGAGCACAAAGTTCCGATCCAGGTCAACGACCAGAGCATCCGAGGGGGCGTTGAAGAGCGTGCGGCATTCCGCCGTCACACCGAGGATGTACGGGCCGGGCTCTTGCACCAGTTCCTTGATGTGGCGGGCGTGCACCATCGGGACGTACAGGCCACTCCATTCGTAGACCCGCACACAATAGCGAATCGTCTCGGCGGCGATGGTGAGCATGGCGGAGTAGTGACTGACGAAGATGATGCGACGAGTGGGGGACACGGCCGCCTCGATAACGCCCACGATGTTGGGGATCGACAGGCAGTTGAACAGGGGCCACATGGAGAAGTTCTGGAAACCGGTGGGCGACGAGGGGAACTGGTAGCACAGGGCATAATCTTTCATGTCGATGCGGACCAGGTCATTCAGACGCGGGGCGGGGAAGCTCAGGATGCGGGACACCTCTTCGGCGTGGAAGAGGTTGGTGGCCTTGTTCCAATGGATCCACATGCCACGCAGGTAGTCGCCCAGGAGGTCGTAGAGAGGGTATCGCGAGAGGAAGCTCAAGCAGTAGGGGATCCAGTAGGTCTCGTCGGGGCTGTCGTAGTAATCCGATTCAGTCTTCTTTCGCAGTTCGCGGATGGTTTCGGCGCGCTTCTCGTCGGCCCGCGACCACACCCGGAGGGCGATACCGTAGAGAGTGTGGGAGGAGTCCTGCTGCAGGACGAAAGCGTGGTGAACGCAGTGCGGCTGGCTCTTGCCAGTGCAGATTTCGACATCATGGGGGAAACAGGCCTGTTCTGTCAGTCATATTTCCCTTCTCTCCGCTTTCTTCGTGAGAGTCACAAAAAAAAAAAAAAAAAAAAAAAAAAAAAAAATTTAGGGGACATACCCGCATCGCCGAGTGCAAGGACTTGGCCACTTCATTGTCCTGTTCCAGACGGGGACTGCTCCCCAGAATCTCAGGCAGCCAGAACTGACCGACGGCACCTTTCATATGACCGATCTTGCCCTGAGCGGGAGCGGGGGCCTTGACCCATTGGGAGGGTTCGCGGCCCACGCCGCAGACCATGTAGGCATGGGTGAGGGTCTTGGGGGTGCGCTGGGCGGGTTTGGCATTCATTTGCGAAGGGATAGGCTGGGTGATGCGGGAGTGAAGCGAGGAGGTGCGACTAGGAACGACCAGCGAATTTTCTCCTTGATCGCGAGTGACGGGGCGGTCGCGGGTGGACGGACGGGTGATGTGGTCTCTCAGAGACGGACTCATGATGATGGCAAGGTCCCAAGGAACGGACGAACTAGCGTGTGGGTAGGGACCGTATATAGTTTTCTTTTTCTTCTCTCAGAATTCAAGTCCTCAACCGCAGGTTATGAGGAACAGGGTAGGTTGATATCGAGTGAAGGCGAAGGACAGATACAACCCCAAGAGGTATAGGGATTGAACATTAGCTGGACAGGAGGGAGTTTTCCTGACAGCAATTGTAGCACTGCTAAAGATGTCTCTTCGACAGTCGAATAAGACAAAAAAAATAAAAAATAAAAATAAAAAAGAATGAAAAAGGGGTGGGGATGCAGTGGGTAAAGAGAGAGAGAACCGACGGCACGAGTCGAGACCAAACACAGAGAAGGATGGGAACACTAGACGGTGATGAACATTTCCCAGGCTAATCAACACGTCTTGTAAAACCGAGGCTCAAAGACGGGGAGAAGCGAGGAAGATGTCTCTGACCGTGGGTGAATGGAGAGATGGGGAGGGGGTAGTGAGAAGAAGAGGAAGAGGAGGGAGAGGGGAAGTAGAGAGGAGGAGAGCGAGAAGGGGAAAAGTATAGGGGTTGGTTGCTTAATACGGGATAGTAATGAGGAGAGGAAACTTAATTCTGGACGGGTACTTCTCTGCAGTAGCGAACTCCCAACTAAGGAGGTACCTCAGACGGAGATAAGCCAGTCCCACGTATTGGTTGGAACGGTGGGAGACACTAATGTTTCCCCACTAAACCTCGTTGGTTTGGTGGATCTGATTTAGTATTGACTAGGTTGGTTCTTGACGCTTTCTTTGATTGTTTTTGTTCGCTCTGGTTTCCAGAGTATAACGGACGCGCATATGGATCCACATGATATATTCATATAATATACGGCGTAATATACTATATAAATAACTATTAAATTACCTCCATCGGATCTCACATCCCAGTCGGTACCTCAGAATCTCACCATGCAGGTACTCGCGGATGAACACCCTGAACCAATCCATCATCCATTACCCCTGGGCCCGTGCGCAGAGTAAGAAACTGGAAGAACCACTTGAGAACCAGGTCAGAACAGGCAGACCGCTAGACTCCGAACCGGTTTCTCGACGGGGCGGCTCGGCGTCGCCTCTGTTTCCCACGCGAGAATGGATCTTCCCACGAGCCTTGAACCAACCAAGGGGATGGAAGGAATGGAATGGACGGGAAATGGACGGGAATGGTCGAGGAATATGACAAATAGCTGGGGAACGGTGGATGCTCCTTGATCTGGTCAAATTATTATTCTTTTTTTCATACCCACACCCCCTCTTCAATCTTCCCTGTTGGGCATGGCTAACTACCGACTGGGCTAGGCTGCTGGATTGGACGGTAGAGTCGGCTCGCCATTTACAGTGCACTGAACAAGGAAGGGATTCCTTCCTTCCCTTTCTTGTTGGTTCGTCTTATAGAACAACACGACGACTGATGCGAGGAATCTGCATCTCTTGCAGTGACTTTGTCCGGACAATGCACCGGCATTGATCCTGCAAGGGGAAACCATCCCACCTTTTCGGATTGTTATTTGCTGACATGACACCAAAGACAGGATCTCCGGTGGGAGGTGGCAAATGGCAATGCTGAAGGCAGGCAGAGATCTCAAGCAGCCAGGGATAGAGCACTGGACAGTGGGAGGCCCGGTCGGGGTTTTCCGACCGACGATCTTCATTTGCATGGACTGGCTGCAGTTCCTGTTCGTGCTCGCTATGCAGCGATGACTATTCTGGTGGCTAGACATCCCTGTTTGATTCAGCCTTGATATTTCATATGGTAGCAACCATCCAAGCCTGTGAGTGCCTTGGGGAATCATTTGATACAATACCTAGGGATGGGGATGAAGTAAGAATAAGGTAGGGAGAAGAATTCAGACGAGAAGAAGTTAGAATTCCAACCAGCCTCGTTCCAACCCATCCAGACCGAAACCAGGAATCGCAACGATTGACACAATCGCCTTATGACATTCTTCCAGTGTAACCATCTCCTCCAAAACAGAGCCAACCCGAAGGATCAACCCTCCACAATGCAACCCATCAGAATAGTAGACAGTAATCCTACCACTGATTCAGTCACTCAGCCCGTAAGAAGGCTGAAGCGACCGACCGCGCGTTTTCTCCCGTCTCTCGCCCAGATCCACCGTAGCGAGTCATATAGGAGGATCGATCCTACAAGACACCACCGCCAATTTCGAATCATGTGGCTGTCATCAATCGAGATACTTGCTGAATCCGACGCACTCCGTATATACTGTATAGAGTAGTAGAAGCATGTCGATCTCACATGGACGCCTCCCCCCTTCCCCATTAAGGGACCTTCTCCACGGATCTGATCGAGCAGACGCACGGTAAAATGAATCGTATCGATCTCGTTCCCTCCCGAGGCAGCTGAGGGAAGGCAAACACATGGATCGATGTACTATTCTTAGTGATTCTGTTAGACCTCCACAACGAGATACTGTCAGGGGAAGAAGGGTAGATATGTCGCATGACGCATTGCCTCTCTACCTTCAGCTAGAAGTACTGCGTAAGTTCGTACACAGAATAAGAAGAGAGAAGAAAGTGGATCAAGGCAATCGTGGAGCAGACTGCAACCACGGTTGACGAAGTTTGGTATTGATTCCTGATTAGTTACAGTAGTACTTAGTAGGGGGAAGACGGGAAATAACCACGGTCAGCTACCGTCACCCGCATCCAGATGTAGAATTCGATCGGATGAGCGGGTCAGAACCATGGAACGGAGCTGATAGTTTTGATCGGAATTGTAGAATCCGGATGTGCTAAATTTGAGAAATCTGGTCTGGTCTTGATCAAAGCTGAAGGTCTGGACAGTTCAGTAGACTCTACTCTTGTCTATTCCTGAGTAATGGGTGTCATTGTTCCATCGTGCACTATTGCTATCATTCCTCATGGCTGTCTGTCACTATCCCTGAATGAATCTACGAGTGCTCAGCCAGCCTGCCTTTGCGAGTCATGGTCGTCGGGCTAGATCAATGGTATCCAATAAATCATCTACTATGGAAACACTCTAATTATATTCATGATACATTATACCATCCAATACACCATCACCATTGGAACCACAATAAGAATCAACGGTGGTTGGGTTATGCGTATCACTTGGGATGTCCTCATTGTATCCTATCGCGATCTGGCTAATAGCGACCAGTAGACAATAGTACTGATTTTTTTTTATCCCTACCATCTTCTGTCATACACCCTACAGTTATTGAGACACAGGGAAGGTTCGTACATGTTATGGAAATACCCACAATCAACACAATCAAATACGGAGTACTCCGTACTTCGTACTTCGTACCCAAAAAGAAAGAAGAAAAGAAACCTCAACTGTCAACCCCCGAACAAAATAAAATCCCCGACATCATTCCTTGCATGTCTCTCCCCAATCCCCCCCGAAGCAACACACCAAAACCGCCCAGAATGGCCGACCCCCCCATTTCATCCCCCCTAGCGTTTCACCATAAATCCACACCTTCACCTGCTCATTCTATTCTTCCCCTCTATCTCCAAAGTCTCCGCACTGACACCCCTTGACACCCCTCAATCAAACACAGATCAACCGGGGCATCAGGTCATCCATGCATAAGCGTGTCGGGAAACGGGGCTTTTCAACGCCGTCCCAAACGGACGGATTGACAGGTACGATCGTTATGCTGCTATGGCACGGTGGCGCCGTTTGTCTCACGTCGATTGAAACAAGACAACTGGATTCTCGACTGTCTCTCTCAAGCGGGGGACATTCGACCTGTCACTTTTGGTTTCGGTCTTTCATTGTGGGAACGGGACTGACAGATTCGAGGAGGTTAGTCGGTGGCGTTATATATAACACACACTCGGAGCACTCCGTACCTATATCCGAATAATGAATGTCTTGTAATATATTAACTGTTGGTGTAAACTGAACGGCCTGATATAGCCTTACACTGGCCATATATAACCAACTGTTGGATTGGCTTATGTCCTGTCATCTACCAAGTCCTTTCTAGAAGAGCCCCCGTTTCAACGGTTCACCCGTGAGAGTCGCATACACTGGATAGTCGATTTGGGTGTTTTCATCATTTGCACTGAACCTGCTACGGACAGTGTCAACGGTGTGAGCCACTCCAAATGACGTTCTGGAGAGGTTAGTGGTAAGCTTGATATTTATTTAGTATAAGCTCCTCAGTACGGCGGGCTACTTTAATCAAAAAGATATATTCTGTATTGTGGAATATCTATTTCCTTTAGTGTCTTATAACTTGATAAGCAAACGCGAAAGGACCGAAGAAGCCTGGTCGTACTTCGAGTGGTCATACATCCTCGAATTGCAAATCGACAGCGAGGGTCCGTCTCTAGATGAATGTCCTCCGATATCCACGACGACAACCGGAAGGTTAACTGTTGACAAAAACCATGATCATGACACTTGTGTGCTCTGCAAGTAACCTGTCACCAATCCCTCCGAGAAAGATCCCTGGTATTACCGTGGATGTTTCCATGTAGGCACTGCCTTTTTTTCATTTACATGCTTGGAAAAGAGTGATACATATCCCATTGCTGGAGGTGGGAGAAAACCCGCAGAGACGGTGCGGTTGTATATTCGGGTGTAAATCCCAGTAAGCTTCAACACTACTCGCATAGACGAAATCGTAAGATAGACAAGACAACCACCCAATAATGAAACCAAGTCAAGCATCACCTTCAGCATGGTGCCTCCTCCACAGTCTGCGGAAAGCGGTCTCCTGCTGCAACAGTTGCTCCGGGTCTCCCAGCTCCACCAGCCGTCCCTGTTCCAGGACGGCAATCTGATCAAATCGGCGGATTGTCCATAGCTGGTGTGCAATGACCAGAACAGTCCGACTGACAAACCTCGTGTTGATAATCTCCATCACACGCGCTGCCGTGTCGGGGTCCACATTCGCGGTGACTTCGTCGAAAACGACAATCGGAGCCTCGCTGAGGAGCACCCGTGCGAGACAAAAGAGCTGCTGCTGCCCACGGGACAAGGCCAGGGAGTCCGCACTTGCGTCCAGGCCGCCTCGGGCTGAGACGGTGGGCCAGAGGTGGACCTCCTCGAACGCGGAGATAATGGCTTCCTCCGCGTACTGCGAGAATGGATCCATGTTACTGCGGATGGACCCCGGCAGGATGAGGATGAGTGGATCTTGAGGCATCGCGGTGATGGCACGGCGGCGAAGGGCGTTCAACAACCCGGAGGTTACCGATAACAGCATTCATCTCAAACCATCCTTCATGGCTAGGGGAATTTCGAACGGTATCAGAAGAGGTGCGATTGTATAAAACTGGCGATCTGGTACAGTATTCTAGCGACGGCTCTCTTCGATTTATCGGTCGAAAAGACACGCAAGTCAAAGTCCGTGGCCAGCGCGTGGAGCTAGGCGAAATCGAGACTGCCATCAACCGGGCTCTGCCTGGAACACTCGGCGTTGCAGTTGAGCTTGTCAAGGGCCCTTCGACTGGAGAGAATGGCAACCTGGTTGCATTCATCGCTTTGGGCGGTTCCCAGGGCGAATTGGTCCATCATCGCAATTGTGCCGGCAATACGACCTTCATTATCCCGAGCCCGGATATGCAGACCGTGATATCTCAGTTGAAACAAAGCCCGTCAAAACACATACCAAGTTACATGATCCCGACGCGGTACCTCATCCTTCATGAATTGCCAGTCACTCGGAGCCAGAAAGTTGATCGCCAACTATTACGCGGTCACGCATTGGCCCTTTCTCCTGAAGAACTGGACCTGTATTCCTCGGTGGGATCGCCTGAAAAAAGGCCACCATTCAATGGTCGGGAGGTCATGGTTCGCCAGATTTGCGCAGGTGTGCTGCACCGGACAGCCGATTCACTAGGTATGGATGATTCGTTCTTTGATGTAGGGGGCGATTCAATCGTTGCTTTAAGTCTTGTCCATGAGGCTCGCAAGAACGGGGTCAACTTCACTGTTTCTGACATCTTTACGTACCCACGTTTATCCGACCTGGCCGCCGTTTCCGCCCGAAACAGTGCACCGAAGGGCAGCAGTCTTTCCAAAAAGGAGGGCAAATTAGACCCGTACCTGCTCCTTGAGAATCCCAACGACTTGTCAAATGCTCTGGCTGGGTTTGGCTTGTCGACAGATGCCGTACACCTGATTCTCCCCGCTACGGACGGTCAAGTCATGCGATTGCACGAGCAATTCCACCATTTTACCTTCGAGCTCTCCGGAGCCCTTGACTCTGATCGACTGGAAATTGCATGCCGCACCTTACTCAGGCGCCACGAAATACTGCGAACCATCTTCCATCGCATAAATGGCACGTTGTGTCAAATTATACTCCAGGACTTGGATTTCTCGCTGGCCCGTCGAGAAACCAGTAACCTGGATACCCAAATCGACGGCATCTGCCATGAAGACGATATCCCGCCTCCGGCACTAGAGATCCCGATCACAAAGTTCACGCTTGTCCGGGAATCACCAGATCGGCACACCCTGATTATGAGGCTCTCGCATGCGCAGTACGACGGGTTCTCGATAGAATTGCTCGTCCAGGAGTTGAAGTCACTTTACGTCGGTCAGACCCTGCCCGATACCACAGCATTTTCGGATCATGTCCATGAAAGTATGCACCAGAAGATAAGCCCTGATGCACGAAGCTTTTGGAGAGCGCGTCTGGAAGGGTCTTCAATCAGCCATCTCGGCCGTCGCGGTCCGGGCGACAATGTCATTATGTGCCAGGAAGAGCATGGAATCACAGCAGTAAGTCGCACGGTGACTAGTCCATCGGTCCAAGGTATTACGGCTGCGACTATCGTCAATGCAGCTTGGAGTCTTGTCCTTTCTCAGCGGACAAATCGACTGGACGTGTTATTCGGCATCGCCACCAACGGCCAGAACGGCTACTCCTCGCGAGGCGGGAACCTCATCGGCCTCTGCATGAACCAGATGCCCATGAGGGTGAGGCTCGACCACTCCGAGACCTTCCAGGGCCTGCTTGAAACAGTTCAGCGCCAATACATCCAGGCCATGCCGTTCGAGCTCGTCGAGCTGTCGGACATCGCCCAAATCTGCGATCTCTCCCAGGCTACAGACGACAAGGTCGAGTTCGGCTCTGTGGTGGTGGTGCAGAACGCCAACGTCAACACCGACGCGCCCTTTTCCTTTGGTGATGCGCAGTGCATCCGCGGGCACGTTATAAGTCGCACCTTCCTAACATTGTTGCCCTCATAACATGCTTTTTTCCTTTTTCTTTTCTTTTTCTTTTTTTTTTTACTTTGATCTGGCTTCATGTGCTTCATTTGTTGTTGAATGTAATAGAGTCAGAATACTAAATCCAGCTGAATGATTTGACTGATTGTCGAATACCACATGTTTCTATTCTACAAAATAGCATTACCCCCCCCCCCCCAAAACAACGGCCAGATGCTTTTCTACAAGTTTTTTTTTTTCTTTTTACAACGTAGAAAATGGGATGTCTTGACAAATCTCCTAGAATTAGATACCACCTGTACCTTATAATCATGGTGTGGATTCGACCATCATATCTCTATCGATTAAATTCAGTAATCTATCTAGCTGTGCCACCACCCGCATGGCGATATTTTTTCCACCTGCCTCCCTCAATAGTCCTCTCTGGACGCAGGGGTGCCCCTCCGAGGAGAGTCATTGAAACACATAGACCATCCCCGCTCGGTCCACACTAACAACCATCCCATACGGCACCCGCAGCACGGCAACGTCCTGGATGAAGTCCAGGTGGCTTTTCAGCAACTGCTGCTGCTGCAGACTGATGACCGTACTGCGAGGCAGTCGCCCGCCGCCGCCCCCCTTTCGATTATTCCCGCCCTTGCTCGCCGCGGAAGACGGCGGAGGGCCAGGAATATGCTCGGTCGTCACCACGAGCGACCCCCTAGGCTGAGACATGTCATAACGCGGCTTTCCCGTTGCCCCACCGTCCGAGACAACGTCCAGCCCGCTGACAATAGTCGACAGCTCCGGGCGCGCCAGGTCCCAGAAGCGGATCTTGCGGTCGCAGCCCCCAGAGATGATGTACCCGCAACGCGTGGTGCCGCTGCTGTCCCTGCCGTCGTCGGGGCTGTCGAACCCAACCGTAAAAGTGCAGATACCTGCCGGCGCAGCGCCCGCAGCTGACGGCCCGGACGCCTGGTCGACGGCGCCGGGGGCCGCGGGGCTCTCCGTCGCGAACCGACTCAGCATGCCTTCGGGGCGGTCGCCCTCCACATGCCAGGCGGCGTACTCCTTGGCGGTTGCGTAGGCGTTTTTCGCCGGGCTGTCCTCCGCGCCGCCTGAATCGGCCACGTAGGCCTCGCGACAGAGGACCTTCTCGATGTCCCAGACGGTGACTTCGTTGCCGTGCTTGCCGCTACCTGAGACGCAGACCCATCGCCCGCGTCCCTTGGTTGGATGGACTTGCAGGCGCTGGATGGTGCTTGAGCCCGGGAGACCCCAGGCCTTGAGACGGACGCGGAAGCGCAGGTCCCAGAGGTCGAGGATGCCGTGTGTGGTACCGATCAGCAGCCAGTTGTGCTTCCGGTCGCAGCAGAAGGTGGTGGGCGTGCCGTGGTGGACCGGGTTTTGCAAGGTGTACGCCGGGAGCATGGTTTTCATGTCCAGCGCCACCACGCGGCAGGTATTGGTCACGATGAGAAGCGTCGATTGGGCATCCACGCGGAAGTGCTCCATCCAGACGGCGTACTCCGCCGATCCGTCGTCGGCCAGTGGAAGTTGGTACTCGCGTACAAGTTGCAGTTTCCCGTATCGGACCGTGTCGTTGACGTTGTGGTAATCGACCTTCACGGCGTGGATACTCCCGTCGTCGGCACCGCTGACGAACGTGTAGGTGTTTTCAATAAAGGTCAGGGTTTTCACCTTGGCCTCTGTGGAATGACGGTATGTCTGACGTGATCTGGGTGTCAAGTTTCTCTCCAGCCGCGTTGTATCCCAGACCTTGACGGTGCCATCGTCGGATCCCGTGACGAAAAAGGAGTGGTCTGGGGCCACGACGACTCGGTTCACCGGCCCGCGGTGCTCTCCGAAGATGGCAACAAGGCCTCCCGTCGGCTTCCAGACCTTATTTGCATCGTCTTCGCTAGCTTTCTTGATTGGTCGTCTAGTGTCGATGTCTTTAACATAGGGCCCGAGATCAAAGAAATCAGTAGGGTAATTTTCTGCGAACACGGAATCCAGCAGCCGAAGAACTACAGGATCATCTCCTCCGTAGGAATGGTTGGCGTGGTATTGAGGCGGGCTCGCTTTTCTGTCAAGCGTACTTGGCTGGGCAGACGGCTGAGGGCTTTGCGTTGCTTCGCGCTGAGAGGGGATATCCACTTTGCCAAACGCGTTAGCAGCACTGGTACTTGTTTCTGCATCAGCCTTGGCGATGTCCTTCCGGTTAAGTAGGCTCATAGCGCTGGACTTTCTATGTACTCCACTGCTCAGGAACTTTATTGTGGGATTTTCGGGGTCTGTTGGTGTTGACGGGCTCTCCTGAGCGGGACTGTTCCCACCAGGTGAAAGTCTGCGTTCAGCATCGGAGCCAGGTGGTGATAATGGTCTTGATCCAGGGACCGCGCTTGGGGAAGACGCCACCGGTGAAGATGTAGCTGACTGTTCCGCTCGAAGAGTATCCACGGTATTCAACCTTGGAGGGACCGTAGAAGCGTCCGACTCTTTCGGTAATTGACTTCTGGTCCTCTGATGTTTGCGACGAGTGTTCCCGTTCTCGATCGTTGTCGAGGCATCAAGCAGTGCGTCAGCGATGGTGTGTGGCTTGCGCTCCCTAGGCTCGCCTTTACTGACGGACGACTTCCGTGGCTTGATGTTTTGATTCTTGTCAAAGAAGACGGTTTGCGGGGTGACTCCCTGCTGCGTCAAAGCGATGATGTTATTGAGGGAAGACGTCGCATTTTCACCATCTGCCGTTTGACGCGCAGAAACTCTCCAAATGTACTCTCGGAGAGCGAGTAGCTTGAAATCATCGTCGGGAACCATTCCCATGTTCCGTAAACGTGTAATCCACTGCTCATCTTCCTCGGTTTTAGCCTGGGCACTAAGAGAAGTGTTTGTGCCTTTCTGGCCTCCTTTGGAGGGACCGCCGTTCCCGCCAAGATTGGACATTCCATCCCGCATGGCCGACTTCCAGAACAAGCCTTTCTCCGCCTTAGAAGCCCATACGAACGCCAATTCATATACGCCTCTGGAGAGAGGTTTCTTCAGAGCATCGAGGATTTCCTCCTCGGTGAAATTCAAAATATTCACCTTGAGGAAGGGTCGAATAAGAGGGGAAAGTATCGAGAATTTATCAGCCACTGATAAGAACTTCGTTGAGCTGACCACTAGATTCACCGCTGCTTCACGGATCCAAATGTTGGGATGGACAAGGAACCGCACTGTGATGTGAAGGATGTCCCAAGTCGTTGATCGCTGGAGCAGACCCAGATCACCCATGGAGGCAAGGGACCGAAGCACTCTTTCCACGACGAATTCTTCGGGATCAGTCATTGACTGGACCATGAGGGGCAGAATGTACTGCTCCAAACTTGTAGATCCAACATAGGCTGCAACCCCAACGACAGCCTCGAAGAAGGCACACTTCAGGATCCAATCCCGATCATTCAAGTATGTGTTCAAGTGACTCAGGATAACCTCGTTTGTCTTGATGTTCCCGAAGAACACGCATAAACTCGATACCGACCCGAGAAAAGCACGACGTACAGAAGCATCACTGTCAGTCAACAGGGCCTTCGTATGGGCTTCGAAATAGTCCAGAAGGTCCACCCTAGCGACATCGTAGAGGTTGTGGTAGGTGGCATCTTCAGTCCATCTTGGCTCCGATCCAGCCGGTATCAAAGTCGGTAGCCGAGTATCAGTGCGGAGTGCTTGGATCAAATCCAAGAATCTCAGCGAAGATTGGGCGAGAGAGGCGATACACGACGCATAGGCCGCGCGAACAAGTGGGGAGGGGCTTGAGTTGGCGCTGGGGACAAAGGGCTGGATTCTTGGGAATATGTATTCCGAAAAGAGATAGGCATTGACAGGTGATACCACCTGAACCATTTCTAGAAGCTGCGCAAGGGCTCGTATGGCAGCAACTCGCACCGAATCTGTCCGATCATTGAGAAGCACCATGATGTAAGGGAGAATGCGGTCCAGCTTGTCTTCGTCCGACAATCTTTCGGCAAATGCCAAAAGAACATCACAAGCCTTCACGCGCACCGAAGACTTGGACGTATTGCGTAAGCTCGATACAACCAGCGTAAGGAAAATCAACACGCCATCGTCGAGCGGAAGCTGCGACTTGGAGTTTGGGTTCCCATAGTGCGGCAGGTCAAGTTGCACCGGCAAAGTATTACCGGTGAGCGTCGGGGTGGTGCGACTAGAGCCATCTTCCTTAGGCTGGGGGGTTGCGCCGAGGAAGTAAGATATCTTGTCGAAATCCAAAAAAATCCTCTCAATCCGATCATCAGCCTCCCCCCGGTTTGCAGACGCAGCATCGACTTGCGTTTTCCCAGAGGACGGGTCTGTCATGAGCGACATGTACTGGTGAAGAAAGCTGTAAAAGTAGTCCGGGAAAGCCTTGTTCTTCCAGAAATTCAAATATTCTTCCGCCGAATATCTCGACTCCGGTTCAAGCTGGATCATGTGAAGGATCAAAGCTCGGATCTCGGGGTCCTCGACCTTGGCCAGAGTATGTTCTGGACTGTATTCGCCTTGGCGGTATTTATACATTTGATGCAGCGTGAATATTGGCGACTCTAGGAAGAGTTCTGCAATCACACATCCAGCGCTAAATATGTCCATGGCCCAGTTGACACTCTGACTCGCCGGCTTATCTCCAGCCATCAGAAATCTCTCCGGGGCCAGATAGCAGGTTCGTCGCCCCGATGCGTCAAAATAGAAATGAAAATCGGCTGGGTTGTCTTCGGGAAGATACGTCGGCTTGAAAGACGACGAAAAGTCCGAGAGATACACCCAATTCCACGACGTAACCAAGACACTCTCTGTCTTGATATCGCCGTGGAAAACATCCAACGAATGGCAGTCCCGCAGAGCGCACAGAAGCTGGAATGCAATCCATTTCTTCTCAATGTCCTCTGGGAACGGACGGGTACTGTTTCCGTCAGACTTGTCACAATGACCAGGATACACACGACATACCTCATCCTATCATAGAGCGAACTATGCATGTATTGGCGGACCAGATACCCGCAGATGCTGGTCTCCAATATTCTATGATAGCTTAGCGCATTAGGCACATCCGACAGCAGCTTGCGTTCCCCTACAATACATGGTTAGAGTGTCCATGGCGACCAATCAAGAGAGGTACACATACGATTGATGGCCTTCACATAAGGCGCCAGCTCCATGCTGGGGTAAGGCTTCACTATTACCTTTACTAGAACGAGGCCATTTTGCTGTCTTGCTCGTATGCTCTTCATGAATCGGCCACCGCCCATAGACTTCTCATACGTTAAGTCCGACAATTCGGGAACATCGATCCCCGCCGAACCCGCCGACAGGGTCGTGAGGGAGTAACCTTGGCCCATGATGTCGATGTACCTTCATCTCACAGGCAGAGTAGAATCCGATTTCACCATGCACATCAAGAATGATGGGATTATGGATGATCGATATAGCGGCTCTACACGCTGATCTCGACGAGCAATCGAAATTCAAGGCTGGATGGAGTTTCCGATGAAGGTTGATGAGATGAAGTCAGTTGACGCGCTTGAGCAGTCACATGATGACGGGCGGTGTGGGTCTCCGATCTTTTTGCCGTGATGATCCAAGATGTTTTGATTGAACAATTAGACATACTTTCATTTTGTTAGATATGATAGATGTACTTGAGATTTGATCTGATGATGTTAAGCTGGAAATAGTTGATGTTGGTTTATCCTCGTTCCTTGTCTCTTTACAAATACCTTATTAACACTCCACTAAACCATGCCTGAAGTATATGGGCGGTTATATATATTGTGTTAGATAAACATGTTCGCTCTTCAGGCCAGTGAACCAACTGAAATTCAAACTCTAATAACATACTCTATTTGGTTGTACATATAAAGGAAAGTTAATGGAATCAATAAAAATTTGATATAATGTATGCAATATATGAATGTTGTATGTGTTAATGGAGAGGTGCTTGTAAGCGAGATTAGGATTAAGATTACAAATTTTTTTTTTTAGACATACTTGTCAATCAGATGACAGACCAAGTGTTTAGTTTATATATTCACTGCTGTCTTCCATAGTATGGATAGTATCTCGAACGGTCTGATTCCTCTGGAAATGCGTTATCTCTGATACAAATAGTGCCAAGACACGTGGGGAAGTGTACTTCACAAGCTAAATCGCGGCGCGGAGCTCTGCTCAACCTCCCAGCAGCCAGCTTTCCTTGGCAGCCCACATCAATATCAGGGTTCCCACGGAATGGCTTCATCAATCATGGATTCGTCCAGCCAGTCACTTCCACCGGAAACCGGGGTCCCGGAGATCCCGATCATCGAGGACGAGGAGCCGCTTATCGATGTGGTCCGGAAATTGTACAAGTAATTGCGACGTTCCCGACCTGCCTCCATCTAGTCCAAACCATCAACTCAGGATGTTCTGACCTGTATGGCTTTTCCAGTTTTCTCATACTAGCTATATGCGATGTCTCGTATACGTTCGACCAGATGAGGTCGACGCCCCATGGGCACAACCTCCGATGTTTGATACATTCCCTGGCGGAAGAGTCCCGCAACCCCCGGATCATTTCCGCTTTGATGTAGGTCAACATGTACCAGTCCTTTAGCTTTTGGTAATTGTGAAGATCTAAATCAACCTGGTAGGATCTTAAAATGGCAGTTCAGCAAAACCGCTGAATGGGACTGGGGATTGAATGAAAGCCGTGGGTATGCGTGCGAGTACATCGCTTGGCAATTCTTGTGCCATCTCGACCAGCGTGAGACTATCCAGTTTCTGCTGAAGGAGCTCGAGACCCCAACTCCGTTTGGAAACAACTTCGCTGGAGTTGATAGGGACCCCTTCGGCCTTCCACTACGTGTTGGTGGCCAAAATCGTCAAGACGAGGGCGTGAGAACCCCATTATTATTACAATCGTCTTCCTTTTACCGTTTCTTTGGCGGAAGAAGGCAAGCCACGGGGTACTTTGATGAAGAGGGCCAAGAGGGTGACGACGCGCCAAAGCGGGCTTACGAGCTAGAAAGGTATTCCTTGTTCTTCGGACTCAATGCGCTCGAAATTGCAGTTATCGCCCAAGCAAAGAAATTTCTGAGCCAAAAGGTCGTCCAGAGGGTCACGGACAAAATCTGGAAGGGAGAAATTGTCTTTTGGGATACTCTGAACGTGCATTCGACCAAGAGACCGCATTTCTTCGACAAAAGGTAGAGCGTCGCGCGCGGGACTCACGGACCGTCCCCTGCTGATGTTTGATATAGTACATCGGATCTCTACTCACGTCTGCGAGTTCCAGTATACCGCAAAACCTTCGAAGCCGCTTTTTTCGTCTCTTTCCTGCTGCTATACTATGCTGTATTAGTCGAGAGAAAGTCAACCGGCATTGGGATATTTGAAACCCTGATGTATTTCTGGATTGCTGCCTTTGCATACGACGAGCTGAGTGACATGGCAGACGCGGGGATGCTCTTCTATCAGATGGACTTCTGGAAGCTTTGGAATCTAGGAATCATGGGCACAGGCCTGGCCTTCGTTGTGGCGAGTGAGTCACTAGCCCCTTGAGAATCTGCCTTGCAGAGCCCCGTTGAATCCCAGTTGGGTGACACAGCTGGTGCTACGATCCAACTTGATTTTCTGACTCGATCGGCACCTAGGGATCGTTGGGTTAGCGAAAGAAAGTGGTTACATCACCGATCTATCGTTTGATATACTCTCCTTGGAGGCTCTGTTTCTAGTGCCTAGGCAAGACTCGCCCTCATTCGGCGCTGTACGAGGCTAACACGGGTGAACAGGATATGCTCGCTTGTGAGCTTGAACTCGTACTTTGGGAGTCTGGTATGTCAGAACTAGCGACATCGCGTAGAAGGACACCATGTGCGGGAACAGCCACTGACAGTCTGCATGGACCCGTAGATACCAGTTCTAAAGGAGATGGTAGCACACCCGGCTGATCGAGTGGGGCACTGTTGAGCAAGGCTGATATGATGGGACCAGACTAAAGCATTTTTCCGATTCATGCCTGTGGTAGTGGTCTTGTACATCGGTGGGTGGTCCCGATCCACCTGGGAGGGGGCGCGAACGCCCGATGCTAAATCGTCTGCAGGGTTCCTGACAACCTTCACGATGCTCGCCCGTGACCGACTTTCCCTCCGGCAAATGTCATGGATCCTGGTGAAAGTCTTCTTCGGGTATGGCGGTGAACCCCCCTCTAGAAATCGTTCGCTTTTTCTGACTGACGCTGCGAGGCAGATCGAATGTGCTGGGCTTTGTTCGTTCCTCCTGCTTGTTGTGGAAAGTGTTCTTCAAACTGACCGGGTGGCTGGAATGATTGGATATTAGGACATCGCTCATGATGTGAGTCTGTGCGCCAAGCGGCTGTCATGCAGTCGCAATGGCAACTTCCAGGGTTTTTGAAAAATTGGTTGGCTCTCGCGTTTAGTTGACTGACGCGCTAATTCTTAGATTTCCCCGATCTTCGGCTACGTTTTGATGTAAGTTTCTCTCTTTCGGTCTTCCCTCGACGACTGCGCCACAGGGACTGTGGAAAAGTCGGTCGCATATGCCTTTAATCACGTTTTACCTGTGCAAGCGGTTATGATACCGCCGATGGGTGTGCAAACTACCTTTTGGAGTGACGTGGGCAGCATGGATGGCGCATGATGCTTGATCGTCATGGACATGTTGGGGTTTGCACAAGCCACAGCATGCAACAGAGCCCTGTCGTGGTCCTTGGCATGGACCTGGACTTTTGGGAAATGAATTTCCTTTTCATTTTTTTTCTCTGTTGATTTTCATAAGGAAAGTAAAGAGAAAGAGGGTAATACTAATCAAGCCATACAGGTTGATGTTCGTGTGCATGACGAACTTGCTCCTCATCTCTTCGTTGGTATCCCTCATGAGTATGAGCTTGGAAGGGGTATGTCCAACGGGAAAGATTATCCCATTCGAACATTATTTGATTTGTCAGAGAAGGTGCTAACTGGGAGTTTCTTCCTAATTTCCTTGGCCAGGTTATGTCGCATGCACGGGAAGAATATCTTTTCCAGTTAGACTCCTGCCCAATTAGACCAGTATGGACGCGCTAACCAGTGTGGAAATAAGACTTTCAATCTATGTGCTGGAAAGCAGCAATTCCCGCCGACTCACCCATTTTTTGCCGCCTTTTGTCAGTTCTATGGATTTACCTGGGTTTTCATCTGGATTTTGATAGGATGACAGATTACTAACAGAGCCCACGACGCAGAATCTCATCCCCCTCCTTTGTATCCGACCCATGAGGCTTTTCCTCTCTGCAGGGCACATCCGCCGAGTCCGCATCATTTTGCTCCGGGCGACGCATCTCCCGTTTGTTGCATTGATCTGGGCCTATGAATCTAGCCGCCGGCACTTCCCGCGGCGGCGACAGAGTCAGTTTCCCCTGAGGAGTGTGGCTCCCAGGAACAGTCTGAGTCGGCCGTCGTCGACGCGGACCGGACGGGCACCCTCCACGCAGCGCCCTCATGCGGCCTCTGGGCTCGCAACCGACGTTCGTCCGCTGGGCGCTGGCAAACCTAAGGCTCACACTAGCCCGGGACCGCATCCCGAAGCGCGCGGCCTAGACCCAGGACGTGCTGACATCGCGGATATGATCGACGAAGTGGAACAATTGCGGACCCAAGTGGAGCGAGTGGCCGCTACGGTGGCCTGTCATCAACGAGGACGGTAGGGTGGACAAGGCAGCAGGCCACCTATTTTGGTGGGGTAAGGCTGTCCATGCCCACAGAAGCCATGATGATTTGGATGGCAACCTTTGCAGGCAATTTGGAATTGTCTGAAATCAAGAGGGGGAACGTGTAGTGGAGCGAGATTAAATGCACGCACCGGGACAGGGACGGCGTCAGGGCCTAATGGTTAGCGTGGGAACCGGTCACGGACCAACTGGAACTGGAGATGGTTCGAGGTGCAGCACTATGTCATTTAGTTGAATTAGTAGCAAGGAACTTGTGGTTGATGTTCATACCGGTATGAGACCGTCTTTTTTTTTTTTCTTTTTCTACTTCTCCTGTCATATCTCCCATTCTTTGTGATTTATTATTCTCCCTTCATTTTATCATTCCCTTTGTATGGTTGTTGATTCATATAGTTATTTCTATACAATATTGACTGTTTGATAAATACAGTGTATCCAGTCAACCGGTATTTTTGGTACGGACGGGGTAGCAGATACATATATCCAGGACTATATTGGACATCATTAACAATGAACAATCACGCCAGAATAATAGCGACCAGAAGATAATGCGGGACAAAGAAAGTCAAATAAATTAGACCCGTTCATATTATCAATCCAAAACACAGACAATTCTAGGGTCAAAGATTATTGCCCCTCAGCCCATCCAGGCACCTCGTACCCAGGCTACAATGGAGACCTTCTCGAAGTAACATTCCCTTCCCCGTACCTGACAGGGAAGGATGGAACCGATAGGGAAAAAGGGAAAAAAAACAAGGCAGATTGGCCAGCCCAGGAGCCCCTGAAGCTGGGGGAGATGTTCCATACGATACCATACGGTAAGATGGAGGTACCAGGTACTTTGGCCACACTCGCATCACTTCCTCGTTAGTTACCTTAGGTATTGCTCTCAGTTGGCTTTCATCAGTATCTCACTGGCTCTGGATATTCCATCCTGCAGCTTCTTTCTTCCACTTCTTCTCCTCCTCCCCTTATTTTCCCGGGTTGTGCGGCTGTGTTTGCCATTCAGCACGGGCGACACGCACTGCTGTTTTGCCAAGGTAAGTTTCCAGACTGTCGGGTCCGATCTAAACCTATCTGGTTCTGGTGGAAGGAATGTGCAGCCAGTGGTTTCGCCCAGCCGGTGGTGATCGGGACCGTCAGGCGATCCCATAGGGTAAGGAGAAAAGATGGTGGTCGACGGGTCAAGAATGGAGTCCGTCACTAACACAGGCAGTGCTTCAACTCTCCTGTCGACAAATGAGTCTTTCCTCGGGCTTTTTGGGGATTCCCCTGTATTCTCGCAATCCTCTCCCCTCTTCTCCCTCCTCTTCTCTCTAGTCTTGTCTCCCCCCCCCCACCACCACCACCACTACATCCCCCCACCCCCCTGGTCTGGTCACTGCCCATCTCCCCCCCCTGTACTTTCACTGCGTTGTGCCAATCTTGTCTAGGCTCTCCGGAACTTGCATAGGTCCGTTAGGCCACAATCATGACGGCTAACTGCCAATCCAGGGAATCTACCTGCTCAATTTATTCCATGGACGACAAATATCACGCCGTTCTGCCTAGTTTTTTGGCCTGATCACACTTATCCGGCGCTAAATGGCGGTGCATGTTGATGATATTATTCGATTGATTATATTTCTTCTTATTATTAATCTTTTTATTGTGGTCATTATATTATGATTATATTATGTTTTTTAAACTCGATTTGATTGATTTTGATTTATTTATCGCTGTCTGGAGACTGCAGAGATGCGCTGCAGTCAAGCGGATTCGGGCTTCCCCAAGGTTAAGCCTCCCACACACACACCTATCCCCCCCCCCCCCTCCTCTTCCTTACTCTCCGCCGCATTCATGCACATCGATTCCACGAATCTGCCTTACCTGACCAGGCGTCAAGGGTGCTTTACTCCTCTCCACGATATCGATGCAGCGGACGCCTTCCTCCAATGATTCTATGGCTTATTCCGTTGCTTTCTTTTTCAGCCTCTGTTCATGTTCGCCACTACTTCGTTCAACCTGCAGCCAAGCTGTTGAGTAGTTTTATTCCTATATAGATCCCCTTATAACGCCTCTCTGCTCTTGCAAGTTAGCCCTAGTTTTTTCGTCTTACCACATTTGACCTTGAGCGTGAGAGCGTGAGAAAGAGGAAGAGAATTCCATTCCAAACAACCAGTCAGACAACTCTACGCAGAAAAACCAACCGGACACTCGCACGGACTTCTTTTGATACACTCATTGGCCAATCCTCGCTTTCGTTGGGAAAATCTTTGTCTACTGTTCTGCTTCGTCTCCTTTGTGTACAATCTACTTGTCCGGGGGCTATCTCACCGTTCCACCAACATGGACCGTAAACCGACCTCGTTTCATCCACCCACTTCTCTTGCCCCCTTACCATCCGATGACCACATGGTGCTAGGAGCCACAGCAACCTACCCATCATCGACCACAGCAGTGTCGAGTTACCCATGCGATACGCACTCGTTGGTGGGCTTGGGCATCTCTCACGGCGAGATGCACACTCCTGTCAGCAACTTGTCCGTCTACACCGCACCCGAGGCCTTTGCGTATCCAACAGCAACAACAACAGCCAGCTGGACTACCCAGTCGATGGTTCCCGGGCCCCTTTTCGACAACACCATGCACGTCGGCCATCTGTCACCCCCAGCCACCTATGAGCCGTTCGTTGACCGCACCGACGACTCGACCTCCCCCATGAGCTACTACAGCAGTCAGGCTCTGAGCGTCTCATCCAGCTACGGTCCTATGGTGGATATGGGGTCGAATCCAGATGGAATGACTCATGCGTTTCGATCGTGGTCGAATACCCCTGTCCCTGTTGCTGGTGGCCTCGCCGACGACGGGGTCGAAGTGAAAACAGAGCCTGAGGATACGTTCGATCTGCCCTCGGTGGCGGAGACTAACGAGACTGTGGAAGACTCATTATTCAACCAGTGGCACAAGCAACAAAACCTCTACAGCGTCGCCCCCAGCTATTACCCACCGCCTGCGTACCATGCCAATGTGGTGAAGTCGGATCCACACGAAGACAGTCTCGTGAGTGAGGTTCGCAGGACCTCACCATCAAACGCATACAAGAAGGTAATACACGAAGTTCTGCAGTTGTTGTGGCCAGATTGCTAAAGATCTCCCGTAGGGGATGCCCAAGCCAGACGGCTGTACCTGCACGGTGTGCGGATACCACTTCACGCGACGTTCCAACTGCATGGAGCATATGAAGAAGCACGATCCCAGCCGCAAGCGAACCTTCATCTGCAATCTTTGCGGCAATACGCTGGGGCGAAAGGCCGACCTCAACCGGCACATCGATAGTGTAAGTTCAGCAGTTCATACACGGGGGACTACCCACTGAACGGGAACCAGATTCATCTCGGATTACGGAAATTCGGCTGTGAGAAATGCGGTCAACGTTTCACGCGACAGGACATACTGAACCGGTAAGTCTGGACGAACTGTCCCTCGAGATTGTGTCTATACTAATACAAGTAACGTGCTAGACACTCCGCCGACGGCTGCTACCAATCCGTCCGAAAAGCGACCCGCGCGAAGAAAAGCAGCAGGGACCAGCAATCGCAGTCCCCGGAGCATTCGTCGAAACATGATTAGACACGTTGGAATACGCTGGACAGGGCGACTATAGATACGATTTCGAAGCGGGCCATTTTCGCGTTGATCGCGAATGGCGTGGCTTCTACGAATTAACGGCCGAGCGATTCAATCACCTATATACCTATCTACCTATCGATAAAGGTCATACGACGCATAGTGTTAGCAATTGGGTGGACTTTTTGCTTGTTTGTTGCGGTGGATGCTGTTTCTTTTCTCATCTCTTTTCTCTCTCTTTTTTCTTCTCGCTTATTTTCTAGCTTTTTCCTTTTTTTCTTGATTTATTCTGTCTCGATATCAATATGTCGCAATATCACTTGATATAGCATAGCATTCCGGCTATAGACTGCGGGTGATATGCATGCATGGCGGGCCTATGCTGAGCTGAGCATGAGGAGTTGGAGCTGAGCTACTATACTGAGAGTTGGTCGTCTGGTGTCTGGTTCAACCATAGATTTGATCCACCTTGTTTCTCTGATTGAAATCATCTTACTATTTTTACGTTTTTAGCATTAGCACTCTGTCTGTTTACCGAAGAAGTTTCAACGATTGTTCATTTGACGCTGAATTTGAGTCTACCAGCAATAAGCGACTCGACTAGTCATAATTATGATTTGATGTCCTACTAATCAAAAACATGCAGTACTACTTACCTAGGACTAGACAGATCTTCAGCATAAAAGGGGAATAATTCTAAACCAGCAGCAACAATAGATCCAACTGGAAAGGATAGCTAAGCTCCACCCATCATGAAAACCGGATTTAACCACAAGGACGTCAGTAATTTCGTTCATACTCACATTCATAAGAACAATGAAAAGAAACAAAGAAAGAATAATGAAGATCGTCATCCCAATTACAATCCCAAATCCAATTCCAACCGACGAAAATTCCACATTCCATGCCAAAAGCAAAACCACTAAAACCGTTCCCCCCCAAAAAGTGACCAGAGGAAGTCTGCCTCCACGCTAAGATGCTAACTTAATAGGCAGTACGGACTGGTAATAGTGGCGGAAGTCCTCTCCCGCCGGAGCTTGTCGGCGATCCACAGTACTAACGTAGGCTTCCATAGAATGGCTATTGCCCCTTATGGACCGTGCTTGACTCGAGTAACGGCGTTTATTAAGAGGTACGGAGGCTAGTTTACTACCTACCTACTCAGTAGTGTAGGTAGGCCCGCCTCGGGGAGAAATGGAACGAGCCGTTAGTTACTAGTGGATGATATGGGCTGGAGCCTGGGGCCAAAATTATCATAATAATTGTGGTACTGTCTGTGGGACAGCCTTAATTTGGAATTCCGGGGCTAAACTGTGGAAAGAGCATGGACGGGTCGATCCACGCGACAGCTCGTACCTTGTTCATACTTAACTACCTGGGTCAAGGTTAGGTGCCTGTAGGGTAGCGACTAGCTAGGCAGGAGGTCGTTGTCTTAGTTTCTTTATTTAACATTGAGATAATTCATTGTTTGATTGAGGTACCCACTGCTACCTAATAATGTCCCTGAATATACTTTTCCCCTGTTTTTAGTCCAAGCGAATCTTTCCTATCATTTTTATTGGCTAGGTTTGACGGATACTAGTACTGTTAGGTACATTCCTGGTAGTAACTTAGTATTGCCTTTCTATATTAACTATCCCATGGTTAAAGGTATGGGGAGATTGACTACATCTCATCGTCTAGGATCTACAGTGCGTTTCAACCCAAACAATTCTAGACTTTGAGAGGAGATTGCAGCTATTACCTAGTGCTAAGTACTAGTCAGGGTCATGACTCAGAGGGATCGTCATTACTTGGAAGCATAACGGTATGATCTGCTAGGCGGAATGTCCCCTTTTATTACATGATCACTTCAGTATTATACCGAATACTGTCCCTTATGCGCGAGTTGCCCCATATTAGCTACTTTGTATCGGACCCACTAAGTAATCTAGAAAGGTAGATGGCAAGTTGAAGAAGGCCCAAAGGTAGAAAAGGAGATTCTGTACAGTATCGTAGACTACTAAGTACTACTATGTAAAAGCGAAACTGGCCGGGTTAGGGTTACGTGCAGCTTATGCGCCACCATAATCAGTACATGGTCTACTCTTCTCCGTCGTTAACTCGTAATCTCGTGTCATGCTTTAGTAGACTTAAAGACGACTTCAAGGCCGGATCACTATTATATACTACTGTATTTCAACAGGACTACTACTGTAGATTTGTAAACGTTGGGCTGGGTTTTCTCTTTAATCTCACCGAGTATATTGCCGAAAAGAGCTTGGGATTCAAATGTCAAAGGATAAAGGGAGGTCATAAATATAAGGTGAATCTGTCCAAACATGGCGATCCAGAGCAAAGCAGAGAGCTTAAATGTGGGAAAACTAACACAGAAGTTTAGATACCAATGATTCGAATCTATGTTATAGCTATGGAAATTGCAAGTCTATAAAAAGTCAAAATAGAGCTCGTGTGGGAATTCCTGTTTGCTTTATTCAAAAGTTCCAAGTCAAGCTATCGCTTGTTAAATGCTTGCAATGACGACCATGAATCGAGTAAAATAGGTCCTGTACATAATAGGCACAAATCTTGGGTATTCATTTACTATCGCCATCTGATCTTAATTCTATCAACACAGATCATTTGTATCTTCGACTCCACGCATAAGCAGTGACTGCACTGAATGTCATCAGTGCTATTGCAATACTCTGAGGACTATGCATCTGAGGTGAAATAATGCTATACAGCC
Organism: Aspergillus campestris IBT 28561; assembly: GCF_002847485.1. Taxonomy (NCBI): domain Eukaryota; kingdom Fungi; phylum Ascomycota; class Eurotiomycetes; order Eurotiales; family Aspergillaceae; genus Aspergillus; species Aspergillus campestris. The sequence goes on along the minus strand of NW_020194336.1, from coordinate 4,669,342 downwards.
TTGATAGTAATCGATCAGCTGTCCAGCATTGTTCCGCAGGCTCATCGTCAAGTTCGACAGCTTCCAGCTCGTTGCACAGGTCGTAGGCGGAAATAAATGAGCCCCGAGTCCAGCACTTCTCAATGATCGAGCCAAGCCAAATGTCGTTGGTCCTGGGAAGGTCTTCCCTTGGTGGCCACACACCACGGGTAGCATCTGGCGGAGCAGATTTCCAAATGTCAAATTTGCACTTGTCCCCGACAATCACCTCGTACATCACTGCTCCTAGCTGTCCGATGTCGGTCTGTACTGAGTATCCCCCGTCATCGGCCGTCTCCATGCAAGTGTCGAGCGGCAGAATGGTAAACTCGGTAAAATCGCAAAAGCTGATCAACAAGTCCGAGTCAAGCAGGAAGTTCCGACTGGCAATATCCACCACGAGAACCCGTCGATCATGGATCCGAGCAAGAGCACGAGCCATTGTGCGAAACCACCAGAGCTGAAGAGACTTGGAGGCTTTATTCCGACCCAGATAAGAACGGAGATCTCCATTCTCCATGAGCTGGAGTTGGATAGAGGTTTTGGTAAAACCTAGACAGGGCACCACCCCAGCGCACTGTCCTAGGCGCTGATAGATAGACTGCTCATGCTGAAGAGACTCGGTGTTTGCTTCCACTTCGTCGTCGCTGCTTGAACCCCATCTGAGGGGGAGCTTAATGGCAAGGTTTCCTTCCCGGACTAAGCCAGTTCCTCCCATACCGAGGATTTGCTCCTGTGGAAAGCATCCAATGGGATCAACATGATGGACAGATGACATTGATTATTCGCCACGGACAGCCTTCGGGGTAAATGCGTCTAAGTGTGGAAATTGACGTGTTCAAGTGTTACTCGACTCGACCTGGATTGAAGTACAAGTGCCAGATGTGGCTGCGGCGTGATTTACTCAGAACGCAGGGATCCACCGGAGCAGTCGATAGGTCCACCATCTAACCCTAACTTTCATCGCCGATGGAAAGCAAAAATTCTACCAGGCTACCACTGAGCCCGTTGGTTCGTCATCATCCTTCTAGGAGGTAGAATTACTTTACATCGGTTGTTTGGGGGATCCCTCGCTCGGTTGAACTCGAAGGAGTAGGGGCCGTGTTACACTGCGAGTCTTACATGTGCACTGTGACCATTCAAGGAAATCTCTATCGGACTGAATTTGGTACAACCTCCTCTGCTTCCGATGCCCCAGAGTATCGAGGGCCTGGAAAGGTTTCAAGGACCCAGGTCATGTGCATATAGTCGGCAGTCGGCATCAAAACTATACCTTGAAGCCGCGGATGAACGGATCTGAAAGGGAAAAGGAATGCAAAAATAGTAAGAAAGAAGAACGAAAGAGAAAAAGAAACTGTTGCACTCCAAACCAGCTGATCAATATTATAGCTGCAAGGGGAGTAAGCAGTCAAGAATAAAAGAGAAGCATAAAAGGGAAGATTCCCCGCGGTTCACCTGAAAAGGCAGTTGGATCCTGACCCTCCAGGCACCCACTCTCACCGCCCTCTAAATTACTCGCCCCCTTTGGCATACCAGCGATCGGATTCAACCCCGCCAACACCCCCTCGGACAAGTTTATTTTTCGCAACAGACAAGATGAGTTCCACCGCTACCCAGACGGCTACCCCGCGGATCACGGCGGAGAATGTCGCGACCCTCTTCCCCGACGTCGACACCTCCCTGGCGCGCGAGGTTCTCCCCACGGCGAATGCCAGCAACCCCGCTGAGCGGGAAAGCGCCGACCTCGCGGGGTACGATGAGGAGCAGGTCCGTCTGATGGAGGAGGTGTGCATCGTGCTGGATGAGGATGATAAGCCTATTGGGAGCGCCAGCAAGAAGACATGTAAACCTCCCCCGTTTTAATGTGCTTTTGGCGCATACATATTACCCAGATTCCCCCTTTCGGATATCCAAATAATCGACTGACCATGGTTGCTAACCACCTTCTTTACTATTGGTAGGCCACCTGATGACCAACATCGACAAGGGCCTCCTCCACCGCGCCTTCTCCTGCTTCCTTTTCGACAAGAACAAGCGCCTGCTGCTCCAGCAGCGCGCCTCCGAGAAGATCACCTTCCCCGACATGTGGACGAATACCTGCTGTTCTCACCCGCTGGGCATCCCCGGCGAGACTGGTTCCGAATTGGATGCTGCCGTGCTGGGAGTGAAGCGGGCCGCGCAGCGCAAGCTGGAGCAGGAGCTGGGGATCAAGCCCGAGCAGGTGCCGATCGAGAAATTCGAGTTCTTCACCCGCATCCACTACAAGGCGCCGAGTGATGGGAAATGGGGCGAGCATGAGAGTAGGTCCCTTCTTCACCAAGAGGTGCTGCCCCAAATTCAGAATAAGGACTCACAAGCTACAGTCGACTATATCCTGTTCATCGAAGCCGACGTTGACGTCGATGTCAACCCCAACGAGGCCCGAGACACTTGCTACGTTTCTCCCGACGAGCTGAAGGCGATGTTTGCGAAGCCAGACTTGAAGTTCACGCCCTGGTTCAAGCTCATCTGCAATTCGATGCTGTTCGAATGGTGGAGCCACCTGGGCACCGCCTCTCTGGACAAATACAAGGGCGAGACCGGGATTCGTCGGATGTAAAGCGTGACTCACCCTTCGGATATCGGTGAGATAATTATGCAAGATTGGGGCATATGGCGCGTCCCTGACCCCAACTAGAGATACCAATGCACAAGCCGGCCAGTATACCATGTTTCTTGATACTTTTTCAAATAGGCTTCAATATTAATATATGCTTGAATTGAGATTTCGCGAATCATTATCGACGCCATAGTCACTAGCCCTTCGTGACCCAGCACGGATGTAGAGTAGGATTCTCATAGATGCTGCAAAGTAGAGTCAAAATAGAAAGCCAGAGTTCACGATCTGTCCATACATTTATATGTTAACCCGAATTCGTACTGCTCTTAGCATCAGTAGCCAAGAACAAGATACAGCTCCCTAAGATAACCGCGCCCACCACGGTGAATATAACCTCCGTGACCCACCCACTCTGCACGAGCGCCGCTTTATGACTATATTTCCTGACCGTCCGCACGTAGTTCACAAACCCATTTACCAGACACCCTAGACTCAGGACCCAGAAGATGATCCCCAGCGGCAGCGACATGCGACGCTCGAGACTGGTCGAGGCGCCGTAGAAGTGGAAGGAGATGATGATGGCTATGGACACGACGCCGAGGTACATGGAGAGACGGAGCCAGGAGAGAAAGGTTCGTTCGTTCGCGCAGTGGTCGCGTGCGTCGGAGGTGGAGTTCTCGACGAGGAGGGCGCCGAGGTAGGGACGGGAGAGGAAGATGTGATGTTTGTGTTGGAGGTGTCTAGTAGTGTCCGGGGAGGTTCGAATTAGCTTTCTGTTGGGGATGGAGTGTCGTGGAGGATATAATTCTGTGTGTTCGATTGGCTGGCAGGTGCGCGACTCACTCGTCTACTATGACTGGGTTGGAATTGGCCATGTTTATGATAGGGTTATATGGGGGTCGGGGGAGGGTTGGCTCCCCCCCTGCTGTACCGTGCTCCATGATGATTGCACGATCTAGTCTGTGGACTGTCTTGGAGGGTATTCAGAGCAAAAAGAATGCCCATCTACAGTCAGCATATCATGGATGTGTGCATATCGCTCGCAGCGACCATCATGAAGAGTTGTCAGTTGTGATGCAGTTCAAGGATTGATCATGTTCGTCTTTCGATCGGAGATCCGATGACATTCCACGTGACGGCCTAGTCCTCATCGGGCATGATGTCATCTGCCAGCAGACATGTGACCCGCATGCCTCGATTCACTATTGACATTTTGATATTGACATGGTTGTGGAATCATTCCCATCCTTGTCTTTCTCCCATTGGTCTTTTATACTACCTTTCGAACGTCGGGTTCAAGTTGTTTGTGCCGCTTCTCTAAGGATCAGCACCTCCACTACGATAGGACAATCCAAGCGCCGAATCTGGTTGGTTCAAGCGGGTCGGTCAAGGATGCGGGGCTGTGGACTCGCTCGTGTTCCGTCGATGCTTCTTATGGTTGAGCGATCCGAGAGCAGCTTCGAGGGAAAAAGCAAGTGATAAGGGTTTTGTATGACTGATTCGAATCCCAGAGGTAGACAGGAAACCAGCCGATACGCCCCTCCAGGGGCCTGCATAGGTCCTAATACCCGAGAGCTAATGTATTGTCTGATCACTTGGTTCTGAGTGGCAGACAAGGTGGATCCTCCGACCATGGAAAGAGTCAACAACTTTTTGATTGAAAGTCCATTTTTCTTGCCACAAATTCCGCCGTTTTTTCGGTAATGCGATTACACCATCTGTTAGCTCCTCACTTAGCTCCTGCTAGTGACTGAGCTGACTGACTCTTGCGACCACTTCCGCTTCTTTGTGACTCTTCCCTCCCGCCACGCCCTTTCTTGTCAGCTCCTTACGTCCCACCTGAAGAGCTTTCGCTTTGTGTTCAGCTGGCAGTGCTGAGGATCAATTCGTCATCTCTTTCAGTGAGGATGTGGACAGGGTTTAGCCCATAAGCTTCTTATCCGTGTAATTTACTAGATCGCCGCATTTCGCACCCTCTAACTACCGCATCTCGTCATGGTCCGCGATGGGAACGGCCGCCGCGCGCTCAGCCCGACCGGCGAGTATGGTATTCACGGTCGCGGCATATCCAGTTCGCCTCTCGTGGAAGCTGCAATTGCTCGGGACTTAGAAAGCTACGCAGACGATGAAGGCTCCCTTCTCACTTCCGACGACGAAGCGTCCGAGACCTCGACCATCCGTGCCATGGGCAGTCAACCGGGAACGAACCCACACTCTCTGGCTGGCTCCTACCAACGCCCGAGCTTCTTCACGACCGTCGGACATTCGACCGTTGTCCCGCATCACCGGGATCTAGAAAACCGATTGACGCGGAGAGAGCGTAAACAAGCCATTGAGGACGAGAGGAACCTCTTGAGTGATAATCGTGTTTTGAAACAGGATAAATGGCCGCGCAGGACGTCTGGCGCGCAGGCTCCCGGGGAGACTACATCTCTGCTAGGAGGTGGGAGACGCGGGTCGGAGTATGAGGTTGCAGACCCGGAGGAGATCGACCGCAAGTGGGAAGAGGCGGTGATTGCGGGATTGATTCAGACGACGTGGAAGCGCGAGGCGCTGGTCATTGGTAGAAATGCCGCGCCGCTGGTCCTTACGTTTCTGCTGCAGTACTCTTTGACCGTGGCTAGCATCTTCACGCTGGGTCATCTCGGGAAAGCGGAATTGGGGGCTGTCAGTTTGGCGAGTATGACGGCGAACATCACCGGCTATGCAGGTACGTGTACAGAGTGCAGCCCAGATCAATACCCCACGGTGATACTAACATGCACGGTTAGTCTACCAAGGCTTGGCGACTAGTCTAGACACCCTGTGTGCACAAGCGTATGGGTCGGGGCGAAGGAAGCTTGTGGGCCTGCAAATGCAAAAGATGGTTTATTTTCTCTGGGTTATCACCATCCCAATTGGGGTCTTGTGGTACTTCGCCGACAGGGTCCTTCTCATGATCGTGCCGGAGAAAGAGGTTGCCGTTCTTGCGGGCCTGTACCTCAAAGTCGTCATCTTCGGTGCGCCGGGATATGCTTGCTTCGAGAGTGGGAAGCGTTACGTCCAGGCGCAGGGCCTCTTTTCGGCCTCTCTCTACGTCCTTCTCATCTGTGCGCCGCTCAATGCGTTTATGAATTGGTTGTTTGTTTGGGTATGTTGCGTTCCGGCTTTCCTTTTACTACAGTTTTCTGACCAGGTCTCTTTCGCAGCAATTTGGCTGGGGTTTTGTCGGTGCTCCGATCGCGGTTGCCATCACCGAAAATATCATGCCGATGCTTCTATTCCTCTATGTGTACTTCATAGATGGAAAAGAGTGTTGGAATGGTGTGACGACCAGGGCGCTGCGGAACTGGGGCCCAATGATCCGGCTTGCTCTGCCTGGGTTAATAATGGTAGAGGCCGAATGCCTGGCCTTTGAAGTCCTGACTCTAGGCTCGTCCTATCTCGGCACGACTCATCTCGCTGCGCAGTCGATCCTGTCCACGATCTCGAGCATCACCTTCCAAATCCCATTCCCCCTTTCAATCTCCGGTAGCACACGCGTCGCCAACCTGATCGGAGCGACGCTCGTCGGGGCCGCCAAAACATCCGCCAAGGTAACCATGGGAGGCGCCGTGATCGTCGGCCTGCTGAACATGCTACTCCTCTCCTGCCTCCGCGACTACATCCCCCGGCTATTCACCTCCGAGGAAGAGGTCATCGTCCTCGTTGCCCAGACCCTGCCACTGTGCGCAGCATTCCAGCTCTTCGATGCCCTCGCAACGAACTGCAACGGTATCCTGCGCGGAATCGGACGCCAAGAGATAGGAGGGTACGTCCAGCTGTTTTGCTACTACGCAATCGCGATGCCCATCAGTTTCGGGACGACGTTCGCCCTCGGATGGGACCTGTTCGGTCTGTGGTCCGGTGTCGCGATCGCCCTCTTCCTCGTGTCTGTTATCGAGGCCGTGTTCCTTGCGCGTACAGACTGGGAGCGGTCGGTCGAGGACGCACTTCACCGGAATGCAATGTCATAATGGTGGACCCGCCGTCTGCATGCTGGTGTGGGGTTGATTCTAGAGTTCCAAAAGTTTGAAAATGTTCTTTAATATAGCGGTGCTTTTGTAATGTGGCCACGATGTTACATATATGTCTTGAACCAATGGCTGGGTAGAGTTCTGCATAGAAGTTGAAATGATATCCCGTCTTTTCTTTACTCGTGCGTATATACAGTTCATGAAACTCAACCTAGAACTAGTCATACGAGCATGTAGATACTAAGTTGGTAATAATCATTATCATATGGATATGCTCTAATCACAAGCGCACAAAAACGAGCTAAATATCCTTTTCACCCATCCCCATGCACTCTACTAAAAACGGAAGAAAACAACTCATCGAGCAAAAGAGACACCCTACAATTGAAGAATAGCCCACGTCTGCTCATCAACCGTCGAGAAGATCACACCCGTACCAAGCAACTCCTCCCCAGCCCTTGCCACATCCGCCGGAGGAAGGCCCAGCTTGGACGCAATCAACTGACAATGTAAGCCCTCGTTGCTCTGCGGCTCCGTCCGCAGCAGCGAGTAGACCTTCCGCGCAACGGGACTCATAGCCGGAAGCGACCGATCCGCACTGTAATCATCCGCGCCGCCCATCGACGCATCGCCGACCGCGCCCGCAATCCCACCAGCCCCGGCAGCAGCACCGGCGGCACCACCCGGCGGGCCACGGGTGAAAAACAGATGCACGGCCGTAGCCTCGAGCAGATGACAGTGCAGCTCGTTGATGTTCTTAACGGGACGCACACAGTGCGCGCCCACAAAGCGCTTATTACCGAACGTCTTGAGCTTGCCGAAGACCTTCGCGTAGCCGTTCAGCTCGATCTGGTCCTTTCCCGGCACGCCGGGGCCCTTTCCGTCGTCGGTGTCCATTGTGTCGGCTGTAGCGGAGTCGATCCACTGCTTTGCTTCGATCTCGCCTGTGCCGTCGTCGATCTTGTAGGTTACGTTTGTGGTCTGCGAGCTGATGTTGCGGACTTGGCCGATGAAGACGATGCTGGAGGTGTCGGCGCCGTCGATCTGGAAGGAGGCTTCGGGGAAGGGCTGCGAGGCGTCGAGGATTTGCTTGACTGTGACGGGGCGGAGGGTGTTGTTGTTCATTTCGCCCTGTGCTCGGCATCCTGGTTAGCCTGGATATTCTGGGGTTTGTTGGGCTGTGGTAGTGATGGCTTACCTTTCCTCCTGCTGGGCTGGCGCTCATCTCGCCAGGCATGAAGCCGCCGCCACCTCCTCCTCCTCCTCCCCCGAAGGAGGAACCGCCATAGCCACTGTTATATCCACCGTCTGGGGGAGTATTAGCAAATCCGTAGGATGGACAGTGCAATGTGGGGTGTGATATTAAGGAGAATGTGCGTACCCATTTTGATTGCGAAAGTATTGAGTTTCAAGTAGAGCTCAAAAGATTGAAGATTACCAGGTAGAAGCAATCACTGAGCTCAGTCATTTTACCGCTTCGGGACGTGTTGAGGCAAAGACGCGTCGCGGGGGGAGATGTTTGCCTGGTTTGTCTGCCTGGCGGAGCAACTTTGATCCCTCACCGCCCGGGAATTTTTCTCTGCCGACCAGAAAAAATATCGATAATGATAAGTAGTCTCCGCTGAACAGACAACATCAGACGGTCAACTCAACCAGACCGTCATTATGCCTCGTCGCGCTGCCTCTCCGACAGCGTCGGAGAATGAATTCGATATCACCGGCGCGCTTTTTCAGCATGACAGCGATTCCGACAGCGGTGTCAAGGCACCCAGGAAGGTAGCGAGAGCTCCTCTTCCGTCGCAGACTCTGGATTTTCTCAGCGGTGTAAACGATGTAGCGGACCCCGACGACGATGAAGCTTTTATCGCGGAAAAGCAGGCGTCGGCGAACCGCAAGGGAGCCAATCTCAAGGGAAGAACGGTCAAGAAGGGTGGTGGATTCCAGGCGATGGGCCTGAACGCGCACCTCCTCAAAGCGATCACCCGGAAAGGTTTCTCGGTCCCGACGCCCATTCAGCGCAAGACGATCCCCGTGATTATGGACGACCAGGACGTGGTTGGCATGGCGCGCACAGGATCCGGAAAGACGGCGGCCTTTGTGATCCCCATGATCCAGAAGCTGAGGAACCACAGCAGCACTGTCGGTGCGCGCGGTCTGATCATGTCGCCGTCGCGTGAACTGGCGCTGCAGACGCTCAAGGTCGTCAAGGAGCTGGGTAAAGGCACGGACCTGAAGTCGGTTCTCCTGGTTGGTGGTGACAGTCTCGAGGAACAGTTCGGCATGATGGCCAGCAACCCGGACATTGTCATCGCTACGCCCGGTCGATTCCTGCACTTGAAGGTGGAGATGGGTCTGGACTTGTCCAGCATTCGCTACGTCGTGTTCGACGAGGCTGATCGACTCTTCGAAATGGGTTTCGCCGAGCAGCTGACGGAGATTTTGCACGGCCTTCCGTCCCATCGACAGACTCTGCTGTTCTCCGCTACGCTTCCGAAATCGCTCGTTGAATTCGCTCGCGCCGGTCTACAAGATCCGACACTTATTCGTCTCGATACCGAGAGCAAGATCTCGCCCGACCTCGAGAACGCCTTCTTCACTGTCAAATCGGCCGACAAAGAAGGTGCGCTTCTGTATATTCTCCACGAGGTGATCAAAATGCCCACGGGCCCCACCGAGGCCGCGGAGAGAAAGAAAGAGATGTACAACGAGCCCAGGAACTTCAAGAAGCGCAAGAGGAATGAAATGGACAAATCCGTGAATACGAAGGAGTCGCCGACCAAATTCTCGACGATCGTCTTCGCCGCTACGAAACATCATGTGGACTATCTGTACGCCCTACTCTGCGAAGCCGGGTTCGCGACATCCTACGCCTACGGCTCCTTGGACCAGACGGCGCGCAAGTTCCAAGTCCAGAATTTCCGAATGGGCATCTCGAACATCCTAGTGGTCACGGACGTCGCAGCCCGCGGTATCGATATTCCCATTCTCGCCAACGTCATCAACTACGATTTCCCGTCGCAGCCCAAGATCTTCATCCATCGTGTCGGCCGAACGGCGCGAGCGGGCCAGAAGGGCTGGAGTTACAGTCTGATCCGCGACGCCGACGCACCGTATCTTCTCGATCTACAGCTGTTCCTCGGACGGAGACTGGTTCTGGGTCGCGAGCACGGCAACAACGTCAACTTCGGCGAAGACGTCGTCGTCGGCGGCATGCCAAGAGACGCGCTGGCTCAGACCTGCGAGTGGGTGAACAAGGTTCTGGACGAAGACGGCGACATTGCGCTACAGCGCTCGGTCGCCACCAAGGGTGAGAAGCTGTACATGCGCACGCGCAACGCAGCCTCGCTGGAAAGCGCCAAGCGCGCCAAGCAGATTGTATCCTCGGACAACTGGACGAGCGTGCACCCCCTCTTCGACGACGAGTCGAGCCACATGGAGGTGGAGCGGGAGAAGATGCTCGCCGTGATCGGCGGGTTCCGGCCGCAGGAGACGGTCTTCGAGGTGAACAACCGACGCAGCGGCAAGAACGCGAGCGACGAGGCCACCGATACGATCAAGCGGGTGCGCAACACGCTCGACGCGAAGAAGCAAAAAGCGCAGGCGAAGAACAACAAGCCCTCGGAGTTCCTCGAGGACGGCAGCCACGTGGGTGCGGGCACCGGCAAAGATGACGCGGCCGGCGAGCTCTCGGACGAAAACGATGACGACGACGACGACGCGGGCGCAGACGCAGCCGACAACATGTCGCTTGCCTCGGAGACCGACCTGGAGGTCACGTTCGGGTCCTACAACCAGAACAAAAAGTCCAAGCAGGACTCGGCGGCTGCATTCCAGAACCCGGAGTATTTCATGTCGTACAAGCCCAGCAACAACGACCTGGCGGAGGACAAGGGCTACGGTGTGCACTCGGGCGCAAACGTCAACTTCACGCAGGCGTCGCGCGGCGCGACGATGGATCTGCAGGGCGACGAAGGCGGGCGCGGATTCGCGGAGCCGCGCACGATGAAGCGCTGGGACAAGCGACACAAGAAGTACGTGTCGCGGGAGAACGACGAGGACGGATCCAAGGGCGCGCGACTGGTGCGCGGCGAGAGCGGCGTGAAGATCGCGGCCAGTTTCCGCAGCGGGCGGTTCGACCGGTGGAGGCACGGGAAGCGCATCGGGCGCATGCCTCGCGTCGGTGAGGCGGAGGCGCCGGGGCTTGCGGCGAACTTCAACAACAACTCGATGGGCGGACGGCGGTTCCGGCACCAGAAGGATCAGGCGCCCAAGAGGGCGGATCCGCTGCGCGAGGACTTCCACAAGATGAAGAAGAGGGGCGAGGCGGCCAAGGAGCGACAGCTGGGCAAGGCTGGCGGTGCGGCTGCGGGTGGGAAGAGCGAACTGAAGGGGACCGATGATATTCGATTAGCGCGGAAGATGCAGCAGCAGCGGAGGGACAAAAATGCCCGGCCGTCGAGAAAGAGGTAGTTGAAGCAAACAGTTGTGGATGTTAATGATACCTTGACTATATTGTACAGTAATGCTTCTTTATTCAAGTCTCACCCAATACTATCAACTATCAACCATATCCATACATAACAAAGTCTATAGAAACGATCAAAACTCCCTCCAACCACCACTCAACCCAGCCTAGAGGACAGACAACACAAGGACAACACCAGAAAAACAGAACAAAGTAAACAAAGTAGATAAAATAAAAGCCGCGCAACTCAGCCCATCACCGAGATTCTCCCCGTCATCAGAGTGTCCCTAATTGGCCGCGAGCAGGTCCATCGAAGTCAATAAAAGACATATCACATCCCCATCACATTAGCCACAGCCACAGAGGATGTTTGGTTCTTATTTACTTTTTATTTCTTCTTCATTTCTCTACGATCATTATCATGCAATTTTATTATATTATATTATTATATTCTTCTTCTTGATCAGTTTAGATCGGTTTGATTGTGGGTAGGATCAATCGCAGCGCATAGTCCCAAGCGCGTCCTATCGGTACATGTACATTTACGAGTATATGTGCATGCACATACATATACATACAGATTCATATACATACATTAGGGCAAATCCTCAACGACCTACGCGCAGGATAGTCAAGGAAAGTGCATAAACACTACTAACCGAGAGTACTCTAAGACAAACTCCGATGCGAGATGGATATACTCCATATATCGGTGTATTTTCTATGTCTCGTCCGGGTGGATTTCTTTCTTTGGGGCTGACCGACATCTACGGAGTAGGTGGTGGGTATATATTTATCTACTTTTAGACTGGTGTTCGCTGTCGAGGTTGAATATACTAGTACTGGGGTGTATATACGTCAGCTGCGTCTGCGATGTCCTATTACATCCTTTTGCTATGCTTTTTATTCCTTTTTCTTCCTCCCTGCTAATAAACTTGATAATAATAGAGAATACGATCTCAAGTATATAACTCGTACCCAGACAAAAAACTAAATCTCTAGTATAATCTCCCCATTTCATACCGGACCAAAAGCAAACCACGGACAACTAAAGGCATGGCAGAATCACCCAACAGGATTTAGTTGCATGAACCCTCTTTCCTTTCTTTTTTCTCTTCTCAACTAGATCACTTTTCAGCAGGGAGAAAAAGAGGGAGAGAGCAGCATAAATGTTTGCCTTGTTGGCGTCATGCAATGCATGCAGAGGCAGGCAGGCAGGCAGACAGTGTGGATTCAACTCAGCCCAATCCAATCATCCACTTAATTAACAAACTCAACTTAAGACTGTCAATAATACGGCACAGTCATCGGAACAACTGGATTGCTTGCTATACGAGAAATTGGTTGGTAGGGTTAGACTACTATTGCTACTACTGGGACTTCGTACTTGTTGACTGGTTCGAGGGGCAGTGTTGAGAGAGAAGTCAGAGGGGTCCACTTTTGGAGGGAATTCTCTAGGGTATGGAGGAGGAAACATGTAATAGAATATGCAGGTGATGATAAATAATAGAAATTTGATAGAAGGATGGTGAAGTGAGAAAGTGAGATCATGGAATAGTTTTGGATGATATTCATGGACCGGTTGATTTTCTACCTAGTATAGCCGTATATTCCTGAGAAATGGCAGCAATGTATAGCACCGAATGCACTCTGTATACCAGATAGAAGCCTTTACAGGATAACTCAAACAAGAATAGAACACTCCATCTCACCGACATTCCGTCCGAGATGATCATTCAATTCGGACAACTCGTCTTCTCCCCCATTTGTCACTATCCCCGTGACCGGTCACTTGCACACACACACTCACACACACACACACACACACACACAGACCCATCCGTCGAATACCTCCTTCCCACTTCCCTCCACCAACATACAGACACGGTCTGACCCATCTCTCTGGTACTCGGGATCCAGCCATGTGGAGCACCGAGGAGAGGTCTCCGAGGACCGACTGCCGCAATCACTAGTCCGACCCTATTCCTCGACAGACAGGGTAAATCCCTGCTTGGTTATTTTTCTCCCCTGCTGGCCGACTTGGCAATAAATGATACTAGTTGTAAATAACACACGGCGCTATAGCCAGCATGTTCTGCCGATCTGGACATCCGCTATTGAAGAACCGCAGTTTGGGTACGGATACTTGGCAGGGATTTCCTACTACGGAGCAACTGGGTATTTATTGACTGCAGGTCGGAGCTGCTGATGCAGGGAGAGTCACGAGGGAGCGTGGCGCGACTTTCATGACTTGGTGGATGGAGATTTCTGGTGTGATGTACCGGTGTGTCGACCGGTGTGGCCTACACAGTGTAAGCGCAAGTGAAGACACAAGAGAGGGAGAGGGAATAGAACCTTCCAGTCAATCACGACGGAGATGCGCTGGCCAGCTGCTCAGCTGGCAGACAGAGTATACCATCCCTTACTTGAGCCGACATCGACTTGAGCCACAGTACTTTCACTCCGGGCATACGTCCACCTAGAAAGGACGCGACGACTGCGCATACGAAGCGAGTCCCAGCCACAGCCACAGGAGACAACAAAGACTACAAAGAAACCAACTCCAAAGCCAAAGCCACAGCGCGCATTGCACGGCAAGTGGAGGAACACGGAAAGAAGTCTGGATTGGCTCACGATTGTTGAAATCCCCGGTGGTCATGCGAGATCGCATCGCCGTTGGGCGCAATATCGCCTGCTTTGACTGGTGATTTTCCTGATATTTTTCTGCGGATTGCGTTGCCACTTCTGTGTTGCATGCACGGACTATGTGTGTCTACTTATCTGTCGGGATGAAGTGTGGCTCTGCTGCAATGGAGAGCACACCATCAGGACAAGCTAGGCCAGAAACTGATGTGTTATTTCTCTTCATTAGGGAGTCACAGGCAGCCAGACCGGAGGGTGCGAGGCTCCATGATTGACTTTGGGTGATGCATGAGAAACTATTGGCTTTGCTGGAACGCATTGACGCCTCGATAAGTGATGTTCTCTTCTACCTGTCTATCTACCTAATGGGGTGGTAGTACCGGAAATTTTAACAGACCAGACTCCACAGGGAAAGACACAAAGGCGAAAGACAAGAAAGAAGTACAACATTGTCCCGTGAAAAGAAAGAAAGAGGATATCCCCGACAGCCACATGTATGGCAAAGCGATAGCAATAGCGATTCACCTGCGAGCACAAACAACAGATATTCCCCCACGGAAACAATCCAAGAATGGTCCCTTTTTCCCGTCCGGAAGATTATCTATCCCCGTGTAGCGTCCGCTCCCATCCTACCTTACTATTCGCTTGGTGTGAAAAAGGGTAGATAAAGCCGCGAAAATTCACGGACGTATTACAGCGATGGGACCACCCCCCTCTGTCTCCCACAACTAAGGAAAAGCCATGGCCAGGCCAGGCACGGCGATTTTCCAGCCCTTGGATTCCTCCCGCGCTTTTGTTCCGGGGGCTGGGGTGAGGCGTGTCAGGTGGATCTGTATTGACGAGCGTGTTAAAAGACGAATAGAAAATATATACATGTAAGATAAAGTAAGGGAGAATAAAGAGAGAATAAAATAGTTCCATTGGGTTGAATTGTTTGGGGGAAACGAGTGACAAATACCGACGCCGATCCTTACCTGGGTCAGGGCTGCGTGTTCCCCCATTGGGATGGGACGAGACGGGGTTCAAGACAGGTTGAGGGGGAAGAGGGGGGAAGGAGGGGGATGGCGATCATCCGTGGATTTTCAATCCTGTACGGAGGATTCAGTAGATTTTTTGGGGGATTTCCCATCGGATGACTGCCAAAAGGCCACGGACTGCATGGTTGACTCCGTTCGTGGATAGCTTGGATATCCTATTACGGGAAGGTCGGATACAAGACTGGCTCCTACTTACTACCTAGTAATGTCACTAAGGACTAGTCGTTCTTTAGGAGGATTGTCCCGGCCGTGTGACAACGATGTAGATCAGTAAGATCAATTAGGGGAGGGAATTTAACGTGGTAGACTGATGTATGGTATGTACGATGGGTGGATTGCGATGTTGATAGAGGTATGATGTTCGATGTATGTCCATGCCCATGTCCAATGTCGATAGATCATGTCGCTCCAGAGTCAAAATGGAGTCCCAGCCCATGATAGGATCAAATGAAGGTATTATTCTGGAGGAAACCCGTCGGACTGGGTGACACGACCATTCCACCATATGGCCTTGCAGGGGGTGGAGGTCATCGAATCGATTTTGGGGACGTGAGGTATCGATCTGCAGTACATTTTCCTTCCTTTTTTATTCTTCTCATTTATCAGTAATTAATGTCTAGGTATTGATTGTTTATTTTTTCCTCATTTAATCCTATCATTGTACTCCGTGCCCCGTAGAAACTCAACCATTATTATAAGTATTCCCAACAAAGTTAGGGCTAAACCGGTGGCCCGAACTATTGAGCGCGACCAACCCAACTAACCGGTAGATCGTGCTGGCCATGGGGAAACTAACCTTCACACCTTCCCGCCTCCGTCCTGCATGAACGCTTACCAGGAGGGGAATCTCCTAATTAGACTCTGTAGATTTGATTTGATCCTTTCTGGTCATGATCGTAATCATGATCCCACCCCCTTGCCGTCAACTCCCCGCGTGCTGCGCCGGCTCAAGGTTCCACAGAATCGGCTTCCTTCGGGGTCTTCCCTCACTTTCCAAGTGTCTTAACCAACTACAGTAAGTTAATGGTGAGAATAAATATGATAGTTGTGATTGTGACTCTCGTCCTAAATGCCACCATGCACTTAGCATTTCCCTTGGCAAAGTAAGAACTGATCACGCCGGTTGGAAACCCCCGTCACCCGCAACCCCCGGCAAAACAGCCGTCAAATCCGGCCCCTAAGACTAGAGTCAAAAATCCCCGAAGTGGCACCGCCAAGGGTCGAGTCCCATGGGAGAAGTGGACTGACCATCATACATGCATGCAGACCTCTCGAACAGACCAAGGACTAAATCAGCGTGGACTAAAACAGCGTGGCAGGGGATCATGCGATGATCATTCAATCAGGTAGTTACCATACAGTCTTTTTTAATAATATGAATTATTCCTGCCCTGGAGATAGATTATGTAATATTGACAATACCATAGAAAAGATAGATACTCATAATAGATTACAAAAGAATAATAAAAATGGATAAATAAATAATAAAAACAAATGAACCGTTGTCAGCAAGTAATTATCTCGAGTTTGATCAGAGGGATCTTCATGACATGCCCTGTGCTGGGCGATCCCTTATCAAGAGACTAGGACTAGGAACTCTACTCCGTACTCCGTAGTGTAATAGATACCTAGCTAGTCTAGCTAATAGGATGCTCATGATGTAAGAAATACTCCTAACTGTCTATCCACCGCTCAGGTGACCAGTTTCTCTAATTTCCTGGATCAAAGTAGTCGCAAAGAAGTTATTAGTTAGATGGTAGTAGGAGTATCCACCGGACAGATCCATGGTGGATAATTGATTGATTGATTGATTGATTGCAGCTGCAGCCACATCGGTGAATAATTGAAAGATAAATGAATTGAATAAATTAGATTGAGTAGACAGAATGACGAAGAAATGATTCCCCCAACACAGTCCATATCCCAGCTACCCGGGTGCATATTCACCTGTAGGATTCTGTAGGATTCTGTAGGATGTCCAGATCATTGGGGGGGGGGGGGGGGGGGGGGGGGTGCTAGCATGACCAGTGAGGTTACCTACTCTGTAGTAAATGTCTAGGTGCTAGGTGTAGGTATAGGTGTAGATGATTATGACGATCATTAACGGTCGAAATCAATAGATCTCAGGCTAACGAGACGCCAAAGCTGCCTGACTGCATGTGCATACCCCTTTTTTCCTCCCTTAGAAAAATAAGAAGGGATGTCATATTCGATAGTATTCTAGAATGGATGTATAGCATAGCATCAATATATAATTATATTACAGAAATAAATAGATGATAAACAGATCAAAAAGGCAGGGGCAAAAACATGAAGAATAGGAGATCAATATCGGCCACCTTAAGGTGCTCGTACAATATACGACTCCGAGTGGGCCCAGGCTACAACGGAGAATTCATTCACCAATTGCCCGGACTCCTATCTAGGTAACTAGTCTCGACGGTGCTCCTACCAGTCTGTTTCAGCATTGTCGACGACTATCATACTCAGTACTAGCCTCAGTAGCCTGTCAAGAACTAGAAAAGGTGTTGGAGTATGATACTAGTCCGAGGGGTCGTCTTAGTGGCTAGCCCTAATTCAGACTAATCCGGAACAAGGAAAGAAAAATGGAGACAGTCCAGAGCGACGGCGTCCACGTTAAAATCCAGATCCCCGAAAGCATTGATAGTAAAAAACATGGCCAGGAGAAAGTAGGGAGAAGAAGATCATTATGTCCGATCACATCAGCCAATTCCCCGGGCTTTTCCGGCCGTGCGTTGTGACAGGTTGATACCATAATACCATATACAATATCATGATTATAATACAGTACAAAAGGGATTTAGATGAATAAATCAGTAAATAAATGGAATATACAAGATAGGATAGAATAAAGAATCCCATCCCCTCGTAAAAGACAGTTCAAGTCAATATAAGACCCTTGACATAGAATACACACGACAAGATTCTAAACTAGTAGTCCAGTCAACCCAAGAGTTCAAAACCCAGGCAAGACCCCTAAAAGGATCTCCTCATTCGGTAGTGCATGTCAAACTGATGTCTCCACCCTATGAAAAGGTCGCCGCCCCATCCCTGTCAACAGCACTATTGCCAATGGATGCTGCGGCCGCGTCGATCCTCACCTTGCTTCTCAATATTATTATTGTATAATATTTATATAATATTGAATAATAATTTAAATAACAATCTAAGAACATTAGGGTATTTAGTTTTACAAGAGGAAAAGAAATTGAAAAGGAAGAAGAAAAGGAAAAAAGAACAAAGTCAGTGGGTTCTCTCCGTTTCGGGGTGTCACTGACACCGGCATCACTGCATGGCCAGATAAGCACATATAGAAAGGAACAATATCTATTTTTTTTTATACAAACATAATATACTGTACTATAAGTTGAATACATATATGAAAATAATAACGAATGAAGAATAAAGAGAATCAGTAATTGAAATAAAATGTAGAAAAAAGATCGACATGATCCAAGTCTATCGGCTGCTAGTCGTTCGTAGCACTGGCCACCGATATAAGCCTTGTCACAACCTGCAGGAGACTGGGATCGATTATATGGTTCATGAACATTATTATCATTATTCTTATTATTATTACAAAAATAATAAAAATAAGATAATAGGATATCATAGGCTGGCGGGGAAGAAAACAAGGCAAATCAGATCCGGTCAAATAAAAATGCAGGCCATCTCTCTCTCCCACTGGGTTCATCTCCATCTTCCTGATCTTCCTGCTCTATTTCCTGCTCTATCTTCCCCTGTCTTTCTCTTGATCTAGGAACCATTTATTCTTCTTTTTTTCTCTCCACTACTTCCGTCTCTATCGACATTATCGATTTATTGTTTCATTTCTCTCCGTTGGGAAACCCGCGTGTGATCCGGCCGGAACTTTACGCCTCACTTCCCACTATACTTCACCGTTCTTTCTCCCCTTCTCTTCCTTTTCTCCTCTCAGACAGTTCACTCGAATAGTCTGCATTGGACTGGCTGGAGATTCGTCATTCCAGTCAGCATATCATATATCCCCAAACTTGGCGGGAGAGAGGGTCAATAAAACAGACCATCGTGCATGGTCCTCGAAAAGTAAGGTCTTTTCTACTTGATGTGATTTTTCTCCACTATCTTCAGGGAGTTTCTCTTTTATTATTTCGATGATCTCTTGTTTTCCTATTTATTTTGATTATTTTATTTTTTGTTTTCCTCCGATATTTCCCAGTTCTGCATTGGATTCCGTGGGCCCCGTTGATCGCCCACCATGATGCAATAAATCATCCCCAGGAGGTCAACCATCCGACTTGGAAATTTGATCAAAGAAGGAAGAAAAAATAATAATAAAAAAGACACGATCTGGCTGAACCCTCTGCCGATCGACAGCTTCCTAACTTCTGACTCCTCCAATCGCAGATCCAGGACGGACGGATTATAAGCTCTTGTGGTCCTCGCATCCCCGATCAAAGCGTGGCGTGGGTGGTTTCAATGATGACTGGCGACTGAACAGCTCACCCCAAACACCGCAATCCCATCCAGGAAGCCCAACCCTGGTTCCCTCTCCGTATATGGTCACCTGGACGCCCAGCGATGCTCTTGTCGATTCCACGCCCGATTCCTGTCCGTGTCCCGTCGCTCTGAGCCCGCATCCCCGTCCGACTGAGGCGCTGTTCATGCTGCCCCGATGCAATCATTAGTCCTCCCCCCTTCCTCCTTCATCACTCCAGACTTCGGACACCCGAGATTTCTCCCAGGCCCGGAGCGGCTCTCTTTCAATCGGACCCGGTCAACCAATGCTCGTCGCTGCAGTCCCCGGGACCTCCCACTCCCCCGCCCCATGTCCGGCTCGGTCCAAGCAGAAGACCCGCTGGAAACCACCGGGGATGCCAGACGCCCTCCGGACCGTTGCCAACCTCCCGCCGATCCAGCGGCCCTCGCCTCCTCGGGACTGACCGGTTCCATTCTGACCGCGGCGGCTCCCGCCCCGTCCACGGCCCACGAGCATGCCTTGCAGCGAGTCATCGCGACCCCGGCGGACAATCTGCCCCGGCAGCCGTTCCATGCATTCGACCCGTTCGCCTCGCGAGCCCCCATCACCTTTTCGGGGCGCGGTCCGACGCACTCGTCGGCGTCAGCCTATCCACCCATTCCGTTTGGGGCCTCGTCGCCGGGTCCGTCCTCTCGGACGCTGCCGCAGAAACCCACCCGACGGACGAAAGCGCACGTCGCGTCCGCGTGTGTCAATTGTAAGAAGAAGCATCTCGGGTGCGATCCCGCCAGACCGTGTCGGAGATGTGTATTGTCGGGAAAAGAGGTAAGTCATTCGTCCCTTGCATCCTTAACGTGAGCAACGCCTGTCGATCGTCGGGCTAAAAGAGACATAGTCAACGTGCGTTGATGTTACGCACAAGAAGCGAGGGAGACCCCCCTTGAAAGCAGAAGAGACGTCTCTCCGGACGTACGCGCCCCAAATGGAGAACGCCCCCGCCGGACACCACGGTCCACAGACCCGACGAGCCCACATGCACCGGGCGACGTCCTCACGCGAGATCCGACCCATGACAGATCTGCAGATCCCAGGTGGTCCGATGGGCTCGATGGGACCGCGGGCTGCGGCACCTCCCCCTCACCGCTGGGCGCCCGGAATGTACCCCCACGTCGTGGACCCGGCACTTACGATGCAGCGAAATATAGGGCATCGACGATTTTCGTCCTCGGGCTCCGCGCATTCCTTCACCGCGGTGTCACCACCGGCTTTTGTCCCCATGGCAGGCGGCGGTTACAGCCCAGCCCTAGCCCAGGGACGCATGCCCGCCGCGGTGGGACGACCGCTGTCGTCGTACGGCGCCCCAGGCCTGCAGCCATCCACCTCGCCCCCACAGTACCCGCAGCCCTACAGCGTGCCGATGTCCCCATACGCCGAGCCGTCTCGCATGACAAACCGACTGTCAATGGGCGAGCCTCCCATGCAGCGGGACCCGCGCGAGTCCTACCTCGAATCCCCCGTCCGACTGCCCCCGATCTACCCACCGACCATGGCCCAGCCCAGCCCAGGAAGCCAGGGCCATGGCCACCGCCTGAGCGATCCCTACCAGCCCGTATGGTCATCCCCTCACAGTCGCGAGGAGCTCTACCACCATCACCATCATCACCACCACTACCCACCCCATCCCCACCACCAAGAGCTAGAGCAACGACAGGCGCCACCTCCACCGCCCCCAGGGATCATGGACCCGATCTCACCACAGAGCCAGATGCGTCAGGCGGCTGCGGACCTGGGGTACGCGGAGTCTATGCCACGACCAATGGAGCCGATGCCATCGACGACACCCCGGCATTCGGTGGACTTGTCGAGCGGGCGGGCACGGGACGAACCGCCGAGCGGAGACGTGGACCGGCCCGCCAAACGGCGCAAGATGGCTTTAAACGACATGGTGAATGATTAGCCTGCATTATTCTTACCTCAACTGAGACTCGCATGAGGTCCACCACTTGATACCAATCCTCCATCCGCCTCAATCAAAACAAAACCCAGAACTAGCCCAAGATGCAAACGCTCTCAACGCATGTAGCAGGATCTACAGCACCACAACACCAACCAGCAGAATACAAGAAATACCACGGTTAACGATGCCCCTACCTACTAATGTGTACTTTTATTACACTATCCTCTCTTTGTTATCTGAGCGACTACCTTCGAGTACTACTACTACACGCATATACACAGCTATGTACGGATTAGCATTGGCAGCGACCTTACCACTACCACAACAGCACTACTCATATACTGCACTATCTATCTATAAAGAATTTCCTTTGTTAATTTTCTACAGTCCTTTGATTTCCTTCCTTCCTGTTTTTGGGTCTTCCAGTCTCATGGTTTCTTTCCGTGTTTGGGTTTCTTCTGTTAGGTGTTGAGCTAGATACCTCTGCTTTTCTTTCTTTTTCTTTATATCTGCATGGAAATTTTCCTTTGTTTTTCCTTTTTTTTTTATCCCCCTTCCATGTTTTTTTTATTGTTTGATTGTTGGTTGCAAGATTCAGCGTGACTATATTGCATCATTTATCTACATTGCATCTATCTACACTGCACCTACTATACTGCACTATCTACACCCCTACATCGCATATATTATATACTTGCATCACAGCCTATTCATCAAGTTAGCCTTTGTCATCAGAGTTCTTATCACTTGCTTACACACTACTACACGCCTCTATCTGCATTGAATATCTCATCTCGCAACTCACGCACCCGTTCACTCAGTCAGCCCTAAAGCAAACCAAAGCAAGATCATCTCACTAGAAAGAACCACAATACAAACAACAACACCAAAAGAACAGTCAATCAGTCAGTCACCACCACCTACCTGTCTCATTATCTACCTACCCACCTGCCTACCTACCCACCCATCTATCCATACATTGGATATACTCCATACCTACCTCGCATTCGTCGACTCTTGCACCGGTGTTAGGAGTTAATTTTGGGTTTTCAACGGGTCCACCGATTGATTGATTTGTTGGTTGGTTGGTTGGCTGGGCAGCTGGGCAGCTTCTATACCCACTTACTTTATGTTTTCTTGCTTGCCCCTTTTACTAACTGATTGGTCTGGGACTGGGGTTGGAGTGGACCGGGGTCTTGAAATAGTTTGGGTTGGTGTCTGTTTCTTTCCATTTCCCTTTTCTTTTGAATTGCATTTCTTTTTTCTTTTATAGTTAGTTGTTTTCAAAACAGACCGATTTATAGAGGGTGTTAGTAGTATAATCGGGGAAAATATCATATCATATATTACGTACTATGTTACATCTACATTTTTACATCATAGAACAACAACTGTACAATTGACTATCATAGTTACTCATGGCACTGTACTCAGCACACCTAAGAAATAAAACAAAAAACAAAGAAGTTAAAAGAACAACCACATTCCAACCCGTCTCGCCCACCCCCAAGCCCCCTCTCCCTCTCCTTCTCCCCACCATCCACACCCTCCCCATCACCACTCCCACTCCCACCAACAGCGTCACTCCCCACCCACCTATCCGTAACAAAATCCATCTCATGCACCCCCACAAACCGCGACCTCTTCACGACCTTCCAAACGAGAAACATAACCACCATAATCGCAATCTCGACATAATAAGACACAAAGTCGATAGCTTGAAAAGTCGGACTGAAGCACGACCACCCCTGCACGAGGATCAACAAGCAGTTGAGCCCCACGGCGAGGATCGGCCCGACGGGGTATGTCCAGTTTTTGTAGGGGAGGAGGTGCTCGAGGTTTTGGTGGCGGAGGCCCGCGCGGAAGCGGAGGGAGGCGATGCCGATGCAGGTCCAGGAGAGTTGGTTGGAGACGCCGACGATGCTTTATTATTGTAAGTATTGAGTTTTTTTTTTTTTTGATGGAAGTGAGGAGGAAAGGAAGGGAATACTTTTGCAGCCATGTCCATAGTTGACCCGCTCCAATATAACTAGCTCCAAAGCAGAGTCCACTGATGACAGAGGTTGCTAGAACAGCCACCCACGGGACCTGAAATCTATTCAGCTGAGAGAAAAAGGGCGGCGCGTATCCATCCGTGGCAAGCGTGAAGAGCAGCCGCGAGCCGGCGAACAGGGCGTGGTTAGCGGCGGAGATGACGCTCGTCATGAGGACAGCGTTGATGAAGCTGCCGGCAACGGCGCTGCCGGCTTGGACAAAGACGATGGTGAAGGGGCTGGTGGCGGTCTCGCCGGACGATAGGTCCGGGTAGGTGTAGGGGACGTTCAGGCTGATGATGATGATCGAGATGATGTAGAAGAGGATGATGCGCCAGAAGACATTGCGTATGACTTTGGGTATGTTCTTCGCTGGGTCTTTGGTTTCCCCGGCTGTGACGGCGATGGATTCGGTGCCGCCGCTGTGGTTGTCAGTTAGGTTGTGTTCATCCTTGGGATTGAATTGGAAGGACGTACTAGGCGAAGGAGGCCGTGACAAAGACGGATGCAAATCCACCGATCCCACCAACGAATGGCGCGTCCCCGGTATAGAAGTAATCGTCTCCCAGATACCGGTGTTCTGTGTTTCCGCCGCAGTTGACCGCAATCCCAACGATGATGAAAATCTGACCGTATTAGTATACTGCATAAGTTGAGGACAGTCAGACATACGACGATGGTCACCACTTTGAGAAGGGAGAGCCAGTATTCAATCTGCGATCATTTTAGATGGCTCTACTTGCGCGAGACGGTAGACGCATACCTCGCCGTACACCCTGACGGACATGACGTTCAACGCGATGACCACCACCAAAAATATCAGACTAATCGCCCATCCGGGAAAGTTATCTGTCCAGTACTGGAGCAACAGCTGCAGGGCGATGACATCCGCGGCGGTGGAAACGGCATCATTGAACCAGTAGTTCCAAGTCAGCGCGAACCCCAGCGCATCATCGACAAAGCGTCTAAACGAAATCAGTCTAGCTCAAACTACGTATCAAAGGCACAACCAACCCCGCAAAAGTACAAAAGGATCCCGCGATGGGGATGAACGCCGTCATCTCTCCCAGCGACAGCATCGTCACGTAGACGATACCTCCGCAGATGGCGTACGCGATAAGCATGGAGGCCGGTCCACCCGTAGCCAGCGCTTTGCCCGTCCCCAGGAACAAACCGGTGCCGATGGTCCCGCCAATCGCGATCATCTGGACCTGGCGCGCGGAGAGCTTACGGGCCAGTCGGTCCGCATTCACGTAGGAGGCCTCACCATCAAGGGGTAGAGGCCCTACTGCGGGATCTAGCATTTTGGGGTCGCCATACCCCAGTGGAGTGGCTGTGGACTGTTTTTCGACATCGCTGGCACCCATATTGACTGTGTTCACGTACTGGAACGCGACGTGAGTCAACAGATCGCGTAAGATTGTGATTTGGCGTAGCGTCAGCTCAGCGTCCAGGGTGTTGTCGCATACGAGTCGATGATTGGACGATACCAACAGGCGCTCGAGGCCGTCGGCCAGATGCTGCAGAACCCAGTACCCGGAGTAGTCGAACCTTCGGAAAAGCGATGGTAGGGCTGAGCGGACAAGACCCACAGCGGAATGGTTTTCGGGATAGATGGATGAAGGAAGGAAGGGGTATAGGGACTGATATACAGGGAAGGCTGGGCAAGATTGTGCGATCGCAGGGATCTGGAGGCAAAGACGCCTCTGTTACATTGCCAGGACGTTAGCGGATGGCGTGCTTGCTGAAGGAGGACATAGTGGTGTATTTTAACCACAGGGTGCAGGAGAGATCGGGTAACGCCGAGTAATTTAATTACCCATGTTACTGCAAAGTTAAAATAGATCCACAATCAGCATGGACCTTTATATCCCTTATATGCTCTGGCTGGGCGATGTTATTGAGTTATATGCCCATTTCCCCAGGCTGTGCACTCTGTGTGCAAACGGAGATGCCGAGGTTGATCAAGGTGTATACCACAGAGTATAGAATGGATTTCATCGCGATACAATCCCAATGGCAACTCATTGAAGACTGATCGGCATGTGCATAATCATAATATGCAACCACATCAGTCTACGCAGACCAAGCAGTCAGTTGATCACTCGTCAGCGTGGCAGCGATTTGGAAATGAGACCGGGCATGAAACATGGCTGGGATACCCACTCAAAGGTGCCAAGCTTTGCGCCAAGCAACTGACAGTGGACGAAGATGCATGATTGAAGGTGATCTATGGTATCCAGTATTCAGTATTCAGTCAGAAACATCTTGGATAGACAAAACGAGGTCTATACAGAGGAGTGTCTGTCTACAGTCTATACAGAAGAAACCGGATCAGAAGGCGGTCAGGCCGGGCCGAAGTGACAGACTGCGGGGCGCGGGGTGACCAGAACATTCTCTCTCTCTCTCTCTCTCTCCCCTCAACTCCTTTGACAACTTCATCTCATGTTATCGACACCTCCTTCTAGCTAATCTCCCATCTGTCCATTGCTCCTCTATCGTGGCTCTCATAATGCCCGACTCATTTCTCCCCAATGGCACCGCCAATATAAATGCCAACTCAGGCTCTCACCCGCCCGATTCCACGTCAACATCAACCTCGGCGCAAACATCCCCATCACACCAACAACAACAACAACAACAACACCACCACCAACAAAGTCCGCAACAACAACAAGAAGAACAAGACACAAAACACCCCACAACATCCACCCTCCGCCTCTCTCTCCCTACCATAATCGCCCACTGCCACCACCAAGTGCACTCCTTCCTCTCCGAATCCCACCCCCCAACTCCCTCCTCGCTACAACCCAACACCAAACCCGCACCTCCCTCTCCATCATAAAAGACGCCCTCACCCGCTACCAACTGCCCGAACTCTCCCTCTCCTACAACGGCGGCAAAGACTGCCTCGTGCTCCTCATCCTCTTCCTCGCCAGCCTCCACCCGCACCCGCCCGCCTCCGCCGGCGGGCTGGCCTCCATCCCAGCAATCTACGCCCTCCCTCCGGACCCCTTCCCGGACGTCGAAGACTTCGTCCGCTGGTCCTCAGAAGCATACCACCTCTCCATCGATAAATTCACGACCGACCCGCCGACCTCGACCCTCCGCGACGCCTTCGATCACTACCTCGCGCTCAACCCCACTATTCGCGCGATCTTCGTCGGGACTCGCCGCACGGATCCCCACGGCGCGAGACTCACGCATTTTGATCCGACCGATAGTGGATGGCCGGATTTTGTGCGCATTCATCCTGTGATTGATTGGCATTATGCCCAGATTTGGACCTTCATTCGCCATCTTGATTTGAGATATTGTCCCCTCTATGATCAGGGATATACCAGTCTCGGGGGTACTACCGATACCTTGCCCAATCCGAAGCTGCGCACTGATGGCTCTGACGGAGAGGACGAGTACCGTCCGGCCTATGAGTTGACCGAGGACCTGGAGGAGCGACTGGGCCGGAATTGATCGCCTCATGGCCCCGTATATACTCGCATGGCCCGGATTCCCCCTTTTTTTTTCTGTCTTTTTCTTTCCACGGAATCCCCGTCCGACATACTATGATAGATTCTGTATACACTTCCACATCACCAGTCACCATCCCCTTCATCTTACTACAGCTTGGTACAACTTGACTGCAACTTTTGCTTGATTATAATACCTAGACGATGCAGCCACTTTGGCGAGGCCGGGTACCATACACCGTTAGACAGATACAGGAAATATCATTCTCTTTCATCCACCCCCGTGCAATTTCCCTCCCTTCCTCGTCGGATCCCGGTGAGCGCCATCTCGACCGTTCCGTAACACATGCGGTTCCTAAATGCGATCATTCTGCGGTGATAGAAAGCAACGTCAAAAATTCCAGAGGAGATAACACTTACGGCAGATAAGACATTTCCGCGGAGCTGACAGTCAAACACATCAACGCAACAAGACAAGCAGATGCACAGCAAAGATGAAGTTTCAAGACAACCACGTAAGACAACAATTTCATAAGCAGCATACAAGTAGTCAGAAACAAAAAGCGGATACTCAAGGTAAACTCATGGTGAGCCGGGTACTTGGCCGTCGCACAGCCCCTCTCATGGCGACTTACATGACCGAGCGAGGAGAATGCACGGCGACTTCTTTGCGTGAAGAAATCGGTGAGAGAGATCCCGATTTCATGTTTTCCTTGCGGGGACTAGATGCCCGTGAGCGGGATTCCGCACATGGCGTGCTGGGGATCGCCGTCATGGATGATCCGCCAGAGGCACTGTTGGCCATCCAGGTGCTGCGACTGGCTGAGGGCAGACGTCCGCGTTGCAAAGGGGTGCTCGTCAGACCTGCAGGGCTGTTCTTGGCAGACCATGAGTTGTATCGTACATCCCCGGCGGCCTGGTTCCTCACCAGGGGATACCTGCTTCTCCAATCAGTACCGCCTGCCATTCCAGGTCATTTGCTTGTACTTACGAAGGGGAAATCGACGTTGCAGGTGTCCAGGGGGGACCCACGCCCACTGGAGATGGATAGCTGACCTGGGAATTAGGGCTGAGATGCGACGCAGTCTGTTGAAGACGGTGAAGAGAAGGCGATGGAGTGGACCCTTGGACCACTTCAACCGAGTAATTGTACTCCCCGGCCCGATATGCGCGACGCTCATTGCTTTGCTGCTTGAGCAACTTCTGGGCCTTGGTATCTGCGAAACGCAGAAGAAGCTTCACTCCGTCTTTTCCGACGACGTTGTGGTACTCGTTCAGAACATTTTCCGCAATATCGCGGGATTCGAACCTGTAAATGAAAACCGCCGAGTCAGAGATGTGTGTAAGCGGTGGGACTTCACACCTAGTTACTCACCGAGCAAAGCCCACCTCCTTGCTGACCCCAGTCTTTTCGTCACGGCTGATCTTCTCGGAGACAACACGGAACGGTTCGAAATGACGGCGAAGATCCTATCCAACAGACGGTATTAGTGAGTCTCCTCTGTTGTGGTCAGAGGTGAACTCACAGCTTCAGTCCAGTCGATTGGCAGATTGGTGCAATAGATATTGGTCGAAGCCTTGTCCTCAAGATCCTTGAGCCGCGAGTTGCGAGACTTCTGTATTTTATCAGCATCATCACCGATTTAGGTGTCTGTAATATCATTACAGACCTGGGCAAAGCTAGCTTGATATCCAAGATAGAAGAAGCCTCTGATGCAATTCTCACAGGACTCAAAGTTGAAGTATTGAACAAAGCCAAATCTGAAGGTTATGTTAGCAGAAATCCTCGATCAAAGGAAAGAGACATTACCCTTTACACAGACCAGTGTCCAGATCCACAATGGCTTTGCATCGATCAATCTTGCCAAAGCGAGATGCGTAGGCGTGCAACATCTCATCCGTGGTCTCCGGAAGAAACCCCCTGATGTAGACATTGGTAATTCCCTCACGATTCTCAAGGCATTTTGCAAGAGTCAACTCGGACGGATTGGTCCACATGGCAGGCACAGCCCGGGGAATGGGCGGATCCTGCTGGGTCAGGCTTTCGAGGTCCTGGAGTATGTATCCAGTGGGAGTCTTCATCATCTGGAGGGGCAGACAGGGGGGCCCAATCTGAGGGATGCCGTTGTAACTGAAGCCCGATAGAGTGGAGCCGTCGATGTTGGAAGGGGTAGAACCTGTATAGTACTCGCTCTGGTTGCTCATATCCGAGGCGGACAAACCGTGGCCCTTTTGCTCCTCGCTGGAGACCCAAGGACCCCGTTTCTGACCACCCATATCCTGTATATCACAGTTCATCAAGTAAGGAAAGGAATACCCCGGCATGGTTGCAGGAACCATGGGGCTCATATTCGGATAAATGCTGGCAGGCATATACGGAAACTGGCCGACCTGGTCATGCCCGGGGATCGAACCCGGGGTAAAAGGAGTCACAGGCGGCAATCCGTTGATCATGGAGCCATTTGGCAAGAAGAAAAGAGGGCTACTGTACGACGTACGCTGGGCACCAGCAAGGTCCAAAGCGGGCGGTACCGCCACAGGCATGTTATTCTTGACATTGTTGTACTTGGACCCCGAACGCTGGCTTTGGAGGTTCAAAGCGTTGAAGATTGGTGCCAGGGAAGTTCCATTTCCGTCACGATTGTTACCAGCTGAGGCCTGCTGGTATCCGGAAGTATAGGGGCCACGGGCGTCGGGGGCACAGTGGCTAGTCTGACCGGTCGGGCCCTGACTGGGCTCCGAGCCAGAATGCTGCTGGCTGTGCATGGTCATCGTGCTGGACATAGTCACTGGGAGAGTTAGCCACAGAGTTCTATACCAAGAAGACAATAGGAAGAGGGTCTGAAGGAAAAGGAAAAGAGATAGGAGAGACATCTCTGTCTGCGTACACCGTCGATATAGACAGCTCGATTGAAAGAAGCTCAACGTAGACAATGCCAGACGTACCTTGACAACTGGGACCAAAACCAATCACTATCAGATCGAGTCAGTCAGATTCCATAAAGAACGTCTACAGACCTTGACAACAACAACCAGACGAGAAGACTAAGACCAAGCCAAACTCACACTATTTCAAGATGAAAACACCGTAAAGTAAACAGAGTGGCACTGAAAGCTCTGACAGACCAGATATAAAGGCGAACAAAGGTAAACAGACGGGGAATACTGAGAAGGAATAGGGTAAAAGGTCAACAGGGTAGAAGGATGAGAGGGTTGAAGAGAGTAAAAGAGGGGAGAGAGAGGAGAAAAGAGAGAGGAAGGGTGGGAGACAGAAGAAGAGGGGAGGTCTGGTCGAAGAAGAGAAAAGGAGGAAGGAAGTCCATGGAAGAGAATGACTGATTTGGTGCAGTTGAGGAAGGAGCCATGAGGAGGGGATAGGAAATGAACTCAAATGGAAGGAGGTCGCCTACCACGGCTAGGGTGATACCATAGGTGATCTATACTCGAGCGGTTGCTCTCTAGTGGTGCTGTGCTGTCAGGTAAGGGTATGATGGAAGGGGTTGATTGAGAGTGAGAACAACGCAGTATCAAAAGTTGAAGTTTGAGTCCAGACCGTGGACCCTGTGATGCTGCATACATAATAATCATTGAAGATTGTGATATTGAATAGCGAGAGACCGTGACTTATGCAACACAGCGCCATTGATAAGCCGCACCTAATGTACATCCATAGTAGGCTACCTACTTGGGTATCTGTTCTCCATCAAGCTCAATCAAGGCTCTACCACTTTGGAGTATGAAAAAGGACAAAAACTCATTTCAGGATATAACCAATCAGACCGAAACCAAGAGACTACCAATGATCCCGTGTAGTGATAGGGTAAAGCACGCCGACATGCACGCTAGTAATGAAGAAAATAGAGACAAAGAGACTAGGTCTTTAAATGGTCAACTCTCATTCTGACTTATCCTGGAGCCACTTATACACCACAGAGAAATCCTTCCCACGGTGCGCCTCCTCCACCGTCCGATAGACGTCCCGGGCCTGGTCACCGAGGGCGAGAGGGGTACCAGACTCCTCTGCAGCGGTCAGTGCCAGTCGTAGGTCCTTATTCATGAGACTGATCCCAAATCCACCCTCGTACCCCCGCGAGGCCGGTGCCGTCTCGACAACGCCCGGGACGGGGTTGTTGACCTCCATCGGCCAGCAGCGTCCGGTAGAGGCGCTGACCAGTTGGGCCAACGCCTTGGGGTCGAGACCCCAGCGAATGCCCAAGTTCATGGCCTCTGCCGTGGCAATGTTGTTGATTGCCAGGATGTAGTTATTCGCCAGCTTCGCCGACACACCGGTCCCGGGGCCTCCCATGTGCCACGTGGTTTTACCCATGTGCTTCAGGACCGCCTGGACCCGCTCCACAAGCTCCTCGTTCTCCGGCGAGGCGCCGAACATAAACGACAGTGTACCAGCACGGGCACCTACGACTCCGCCGGACATCGGTGCGTCGACGAAGCGTCCTTGGCCTGTTGTATGGACGGCGTTGGCGACCTCCCTAGAAGAAGCTGGGTCGATGGTTGATGTGTCGATGAATAGCCGCTCGCGGTCCAGGGCGGGAAGCTCGCCGGGCTTAAGAATGGAATTGAAGACATGCTTGACATGCTGGGGCTCCGGCAAGCTCGTAATCATTACTGACTTCAAGACTTCGTCAGTATAACGTCGACCGAGAAGTTATAATGTGTGCGCCTTACCGACTGCTCTGCAACCTCCCGCGCATCCTGAGCAATCAAAACCTTCGCAGTGTCTTCTCCAGCGCCGTTGCTCTGGGCTTCTTTCCGAGCCTCCTCAACAAATCGAGCGGCGGTTTCCTCGTTCACATCACGAATAACCAGTGTATCAGCTGCGGGGATCTTCGCGCGGAGATTCTTGGCCATATGATAGCCTGGTTGAACAGCGGTTAGACTCTAGATTCTGGAGAAACAAAAGAAGAGCGCTGTGAGAATAAAACGGGAAGAACTAAAAGAATAGAAGAACCGGGGTACAGAAACATGAAGATATCCAAAACATATCTTTTTTCTCCCCAGTTACCTTCCCCACACAAGCACCAAGTGATCGTGGACTAAACCCCCAGCAAACAATCCAAAACAGAGTAAAGAAAGAGAAAGAGAAAACGTAAGAAGAAAGAACATACCCATCTGCCCCAACCCCACAAACCCCCAAGTATCATCACATCTCCTAGACGTCGCAAACCCCCTAGGCAAAAACGCAAGCTGCGAAACGCGGGGAACAGCCGGCGCAGACTTGGGAACTGTCGCTCTCCGCAAGGAGCGCGACAAAGCGGGCGAGAATCTCATTCTGCAGATAGATAGATAAATAAATGAATAACCAAGATAAAGTAATTGCTGAAAAGAAATAAATTGTGGTGTGAATATTATACAGTCAAAGACTGATCAGGTTGAAAAGTGAGGATGTAAAGTAGCTCAGACAACACCCCGGGTTTCGTTTCGTATAGGAAAGCGGACTTCCTCGCTCCCTTGATCCGACGCGGCGGGCAGAAGCCCGAGGTGAACGAACAACGGTTAACTATTACACGTTTGTCAACCTCCGTGGATTTCCGAGCCCTCCAGCCCAGAAACAGACGGTGAAGGCGGGGGTAAATCGTAAGTAACGGGGTCTCCCTTCCATTGTCCAACCGAGTTCCCCACTCGGTCTCCATGCGGGGGAAACTGCGGAGCGAGGCCAACCGAGATGGTCACGTGGTGCTTTATCTGGTAATCCGTTACATACGATGACGACAAGAAGAGTAAGTAGTTCTTAACCATAAACAAATGGGTATTGATTACTTGCTAATCGAGAAAATCTAAACACCATGGCCCTTCCATCCATCCCAATATCTCAAACACTAGATAAATGACAAGAGTAGATTGTGTGGCACGAACGCAGGAAAGAAGCAGAAGAAGCAGAAGAACGAGTCCAGCCAAGTCAAGCGGCGATCATTGTCCCGGGGAGGTCGGGTTACTCGTTGGCCCCTGGTTGAGATACTCCTGAGGAACCTTAGGCACTCGTGGTGAACTCCCAGCTTGCTGACCCATGACTGTCCGTTGCTGCGATCGGACGAGCTCACGCTGTCGCTCTTTCTCCCGGTTGTTGGCTGCGCCGCCGGTTAACCGTCTCATGCCGCTGCGGATCATAGACTCGAACGAGGAAGATCCATCGCCATTGCGCGGGTGGATGATCGAATGGGGGACCGGCAACCGGCTGTTGGCGAGCCGCCCGTCGGTGTCGTACAGCCCTTCTTCTGTTTCGTCGTCGGAAAAGAACGCCGACTCGTTGAACCCCATTGGGGGAGTGGCATATGGATGAGATGTGGCCGGGGCCCCAGCTGCCCCTGGGGTCTGAGAGAATAGATGGTTGACTGGTGAGGTGACGGAGCGGGTGTGGGATGAAGCGCGTAACGTTTGGTTGGACGCCTGAGGCGTCAGTTCGCCGGGAGACCGCACCCCCGGAGGCGCTGCATTATGAGTAGGTCCAGGGGCGCTGTCCGCACGGATGTTCGACGGGCGGGGATCAGCCAGACGAGACTCGGCCATACGCGATTCAGCCAGGCCGTTGTGGAAGGATGATGACGACGCAGTTCGCGCGAGCGACTTTCGCAGAATGGGCGCGGTCTGCTGGTCGTACAGGTTGGCGCTCGTGTCGGCATAGGCACCAGTGAAATTCCGGATGGTTGATTCGGGCAAAGCATGATCCAAATCGATCATATCCATATCCGTGTCTTCGAAGAAGTCATCCAAGCTGTCGAGCTTCTGGACAATATCGCCTATGTTACCATCGGCCTGTGTGTCGATAGACTTCATGGTGTCTGCCCGCATCGGGAAGGAGTCGTTGTAATCGTCCGCGTGGAACTCAACCTCTGGTGGAGCGGTCTCCTGCACTTCTACACGATCCACCTCGGCACAAGTGTAGAATACCGCATGAACGTTGTGGCGGGTGGTGCTTGATTGAGCCGCTGGCATGGGGATAGACCACCCAGTAGGTTCCGGTATGCCGTAGAGACTCTGGATGCGCTCGTACTCTTTCCGGATGGCTCGCGAGGAGGTCGAAGAAGCCATACTCATGCGAAGATGATGGCGCTCCATAGGATTTCCGGAGACAGTCATTATATTGTCCAAGACTTGCAGAGCCTGGGGGCAGAGGTTGGTTTGCAACAGCCGTAGGAGAGGAGAAATCAAGTCAGGACCATGACAGGTGACTTCTCCCCGTCGCATGTCGACCTCAGGTATCAGCACACAGAGGATTTTCATGATCTTGATGCGGAACCAGTCGGTTGTGTTCGTCAACAAGCCCATCAAGAAGATCAGACTGGAGACATCCTGTCGTGGAAAGTAATACGAACGGACTTCGGTGATAATGTGGCTCAAGAAATCATCCTCCGCTTTATACTGACCATTGGCAAACCCGAGAAGAGAGGCCGCAAGCCGTGGATACCCTTCGCCTTCTGCGACACGCGCCAGCAACGTAGCTCTGGCAAGAGTCTTGGGGTCATCAAAGGACGAATCGAAATGATGAAGGAAATGAGACAGGTTGCCCCAGATCGTGAAAAGCAGTCTATTCCCATCACCTATGAGCTCATTACTTGGCAGAGCGCTCAAGCGGTGCAGGATATCTAGCGTCCGGTTGAGGGACTCCGAAGACTTGAGTCCTTTGTAGACCAAAGCCTGAAGTCCGCCAAAGCCGCCTTCCCACTTAGCAGGCTGGCCCTTGATGAGCTCCGCAACGACCACGGGATCGCTCAGGTCGATTCGGTCCATGAATTTCTCCAGCATCCCCAGGCTTTCGATGAACTCTGTTTCATGAATAGTATTCAGACACGCACAGGTGGTCCAGAACAGTTGTGGATAGCGGAGAAGGTCGGCCGGGGCTAAGGAGCTGATGATTATCTTGAGAGTCGTGAGAATTTCCATGGAGAATGTCCGATAATCCGCTTCCTCGTCTGCAATGGTGTTCGACAGACGGGCTAGCATATCTGCGAGCATCCTAGAGTCCAAAGACATGGATATGCAGCGGAACACCTGGAATGATCTGCAAGCCAAGTGCCGTACGGGGCACGAAGTTGCCCAGTTCAAGGCCTCCTTCGCCCAAAGATCATTGATGCCTTCGTACGCTAGGCTAAAGACATTGATGACTTGGCGGGTCACGCTGACCATACTGGAAGGAACACGGTTGTCGTCTTCTCCATCATCTTCATCGTTGCTGTCCTCATACTCCCACACAACCTTGGGGTCACTCTTGCGGATGAGTTCCACGAAGTCTTCAAGTGATGCTCGAGTCCCAGCAGGTGCGCTATCTTCGATCTTGGCAGATATCAGTTCGTGGATCAGATGTACCAGCATTTCCCTAGCCTGCTCCTGCACGGTAACAGTGTAGTGATCCCACAGAACAAGAACAACGTGAACCAGTTTGACTATGTCTTCTAAGGGCAACGTGACCGGAGCGACCATCAAGTCCACAAGGAAAATGAGGGCAATCTGGCCTAGCGAAAGGCCGGCCTGCTTGTTCCCCATGTGGAGAACATCGCCAAGCTCAGCAACATAAGGCAAGCTCTTGAGATCCGGCGGCGTGGGTGTAGTATCCTTTCTCTCCTGGACCATGTTTTTGGGCACCACCTGCATTAGGAAGAACTGGATCACTTTGGACCCGGCGGGCGTCCCTGACAGGAAGACAACGACTTGCTTTGCATACTCCACAAAGTTCTGTTCTTTGCGCTCTAGACAAAGGTTGATGATGAAATCAAGAACCAACTGAACATTTCCGCCGTGCGGCCCTGTCGCTAAGGCTTGCCACAGAGCCTGAACTTCGTTAGGGAGGATAGTACTGCAGCGGATGGTTATCTCAAATAGATTTGCCAAAAGCATGTAGGACCGCGCTGTGGGTCCGCCATTGGGATCGACTTGTAGCTCCATAGTCTGTACCCATGGAAGGATAGCAGCAACCATGTTACGCTGGCTGTCTGGTTGGAGGGCCTTGAAATGCAAGGAAATTTCAGAGAAAAGCGTGAACGCCAAGTCGGAGTGCTGTTTTGCCAGTCGCTTGGATGTCTCAAACTGTGCAAGCTTGTAGATAGCGGTAGTTTTGTCCGATATGCTGATCTCAAAATCCTGCAGCTTGCAGTTCTTTTGTTGACGCTCTTCCAGAATACGAAGGAGCTTGGCCGATTTCATCCTTATCTCGCGCTTCTGGTTACCCAACGTGACAAGGACAGCGCCTAGAACCTTCCAAAAGCCCACCGAATAATCAGAGTTCTCAATCAGTACCTCGGATACCACCTCAAAATAGCTCTCCAAGGCTTTCGTCTGCTCTGTGACATAGCACATTTCAATCGATCGTTCCAGCAGGTAAGGATGTTCTTTGTTATGAATGATGAGGTTCTTCAGAGCCCGTCTGCCAATCGCATGCCACTTGTCGCTGAGGGTTTTGAAGATGATATGAATCCATGAGAGCATGCGCCCCACATCGAACTGCAATAGAGAGCCACTTTCAGTGGTGATGCTTATGGGGCCCGCGCATAAAGACGCCATCGCGCTCAGGGCTGCTGCACGGAGATTCTTCTTTTCAATTTCCATGGCAGCCCCAGCACTTGGATTGTGGGCGAGCGCGACCTTGCGCATGTGCTCCTCTCTTTGAGAGATCTGGGCTTGGTTCGGCGAGTAGCCGCACCAGTCTTCCATCAATGAGAATGCCGATTTTCTGGATTCGAACGGCATCCAGCGGGAAGGGTCTTTGGTACGATTTACCCCTTCGAAAAGCTCCTCCATCAGCCCACAGTAGTGAAATCGGAGCCGCTGGAACCCCCAATCATTCTGCACTTCCGAGTCGCTCAAGAATATTCGAAGGTCCTTCGCATAGGTAACGAGGTTGTTGACAATCCAGTCGTCATTGTACACTTCTGGTTCCTGCAGAAAGTGCGATGTGAGCTTGTATACGTACGTTACTTCGGTCCGCAGTCTGTCGGTCTTGCGATTCCGTCTCGGGCTACTGGGGGTGCGGTAATGCTGGCCAATGCGAAGTTTGGCTTCTTCGTTGCAGGTTGTGACAGCATACTGCAAGGACTCGAGGAGTGTTCGATAGAGATTCTTGTTTATCGAGCCCAAGGCGACAACAATGGCATGTCTAATCGAGCCTCGTTCGGCGGACAGAAGTGGGATCGCAAATGCAAAGAGACTTCTCGCCGAATTGATCTTGTCCTGTGACGGTTGCGCTCCCTTGGAAGACTTCCGCACGTGCTGGGCATTCGCTAGTTGGCTCTGAGACTGTGCACCGACACTATTCAGCGTGGTACAGGCCATCACCAGATATAACTTCCATTGTTCGACAAGAATTTCGGCCGTCATGTTGTTGCGCCCGAAGACGCGCGTTTGGGCAGATTCCACGGGCCCATAATGAGGGTTCTGAGGGCTTTCCGCCAGCGCGCTGACCGCTTTGTGCATCAGAACAAGCCTCGCGCAGACAATCTCTCGTCCCAAAGTCACGGCAAACGGACAGGTCTCAAAGCTGATTCGGATGATGTTGGGAAAGACCTTGGACCACAAGGTCGAGTCATACGACACCTCGCTACTGCAAATCTCAATCAGGGTATTTTGCGCGGCGCTTCGGCGCTTGCCCTTTTGGATCCGACTCCTCTCCGCAACTGTGAGCTGCTCGTCGTTGACATCCAAGATTTGTTGAGAGTCGGCCTCGAGGATCCTAATGATCCTGGTGTGGTCTTTCCCGAGGGCGCTGTCGAATTCGGTGATGAGACGCAGCACTGTGATCGCAAAGGACCTGACTCTTCGGGACTGGGAACATAAGAAGAATAGACCGTGGGACTCGATCTCCTCGACATGTGTCAGAACGGTGGAAAGATCGAGGTGTAACGCACGGCTTCCAGAGCCATTGCCCTTTTCATTTGAGTCCTGGGTTGCACCCTTGGTCTTTTGCTTGATCTGATCTATCCAAATCCTCAGCAGCTCAACATAGAGTCGCAGAGTAGACTCAATGTGGCCTGGTCCCAACATGCCTTCGTCTGACATTGTAGAATACCTAGCATCGAAATTGAAAATGAATCGGGCAAAGCCAATGGTAACCGGCTGTGCGTGAGACTGCCGGGCGATGGCCTTCAGCGACTCCGCGGACGAGAAGGCAATATTGGATTGGATATGAGCCGTCCCGGTGCAGAGTAGATTGATCAAGGAGTTGAACGGGATGTGATCCGACAGGCAGCGTGGGAGCGCTTGGACAGCCACGTGAAGCAGGTCATAGAAGCCTTGCTTTTGATCTCCCGCGCTGAAATGATCATCGCGTCTCCCAAAGCTGAACGCTTCCGATATGGGTGTTTTCGGTGTTACACCGCCGAACTTCTCATCCAGCGCCGCCTGGCCGCCGAAGGTGTTGTCGCACAGGAGCGTGATTTTACCGAGAATCTCGCAGAACCGGACGTAGGCACCCTTAACGTTGTCACTCAGTCTTGCGATGTTGACGGCATGCGACAATCCCTCTTCTCGACTCTCCAGTACATTCGGCGATCGTAGGTCGGCAACAAAATGCGGTCTATGTGAGTACGTAGCGGTCGAAACATCGGTGAACGGGTTGGGGATAGAACCGGTTGGGACCGGAGGGCAAAGTTGGTCGCAGGTCTCCAGATCAGTCAGGATGGACAGGAAAGACCTGATTCCAATAACCATCTTCTCCGGTTCCATTTGCTCGATCTTCAGTTCCTTCGGGGACGAGAAGAGATCCGAGTTGATCAGGGGGAATATAATGTTGCGGAAACAAACATCTGGATGCTTAAACCCGATCATACGCACCAGGTGGATCAAAGGATCCGCGACTGATGGCTCCGTGCTTAAGTATGTCCGTTTGCCAGGGGGCAGCGCTATCCTGGAGACTTCTTCGACTTTGCGAAGTGTCGCGGTCGGCGACTCCGAATAGCGGAAAAAATATGTCCACAGGAGACGACACATGGCCTGGAGAGCTGGGCCTCGGGTAGGACGGTCCTTCAGCCTAGCCGGCAGACTCTGGATGACTGAAAGCCATTGAGAGGAGAAATTCTCCTTCGGCGACACGCAGAGCAGTAGAACATAGAGAGGGAAAGACGCAGCCCAATGGCGAGGTTTGGCCAGCATCTGCGACAATCGCGGCTGGACCAGCTCTAGGAACTCCTTCCACCTAGGTAGCGATAAATCACAACTAGGATTTGCCGCGACGGGAAGAAGTAGCTTCTCAAGGATATAGCAATAAGCCTGCTTCACCCGCTGTCCATGAGAACTGACAAACAAGCGCGCCAGCGCCCGCAGAAAGTCACACGATTTAGGCCATGCTTCGGAGTTGATGCCAATCCGAATGTGCCTCATTCCAAAAATCAAGAGTTCGGCCTTGGAGTCGCCTTCCTTCGAGGGCCCGCGGAGAGAGTCGTCCTTTTGGTGCTTCTCCAGTTCAGCCACGAATCGGTTCGTGACACTCACGAAGTTCGAGTCGCTCATGATCCCCAGAAGCTGAGCATAGATCCGCCAGTTCGCCATGCGCAGCCTGGATGCCGCGATCTGGTCGGGATCCACGGTTTTGAGCTGGCCAAACACGATATCCTCCAACCGGTCTGCCATGTCGATGGTTATAGAAGCAAGACTACTCTGGTTGAATATCTCCATTAAGACTCTGCAGACCAGGTATACCGAGACTGTCGCGCGCCGTTCTGCCAGTACGACATCATCATGTCTGGAAAGAAGGGAATTGGGGGGGGTGGCAGTATCAGTATGCGTAGTTGACTCCGCAGCGGACTGGGGAGGTTCGGTATTTCGCCTGATGAGAAGGCCGTTCTCTGGGGGTGCCATTTTTGACTAGTCATGACGGATTTGAATTAGCCAGGAAGACCCCATATAAAAAAGCTAGAGAGATATTGCCAAAGCATACCTGATTAGTGGCGATCTGCTTTGCCATGATAGCGGAATCGCCTTTGGCCTTGCGCCAAAGCATGATGGTATCAATCAACGGCTTCGGCTTTTGCCGTGCAATATGGCCCAATGCCGATATCAATTGGTCAAAGCTGGCATCGGCGCCTGGTCCGCATACCTCTTCCACGGGGGCGTCGGACTCCCCCAACTTCATGATGGCTTGATTGATCTTGTTGTCCGCCTGGCCCACAAACTTTTTCCCGCCGTCAGTAAGCCGAGTCAATCCGAAAAGGAGGGCACGCGCTTACCGAGTTGAACAGATGGTGTAACGCATATTCCCCCACCGTCTTGGATTCGGAGTGGTGGTGCCTCGACTGCGAGCGGCTATGGGATCGGTCGCGCCATGACTTCCCACTCGAATTCATCCTCCTATGGAACGTGTGCGCGGGACTCCCAGCCGCGAGCCCATCCGAATCCTGATCCGCGATGGTGCTCAGTGTCCCCTGCAACGGATGGGTCGTCCCGTTCGCACCAGGGTGCGCATCCGACTGCTCCATCCGCGCGACATTGTCTTGTTCCATCCCGGTTCCACCACTGCGAGCAAGCGACGTGATCAATTCCGGACTCAGAGGATTATTTGAACCGGACGAGTTGGCGTGGCTGGGGTTTCGGGAGTGTTGCACGCCGTGTACGATGGAGGTCTGTCGGTGGTGGCCGTACGAGTTCGACGTGCGTCGTTCGAGGCCGGCATCGTAGCCAGCACCGGGGCGTCCGGACGAGGTTTCGGGACTTTTGGAATGGGACTGGCCCCGGCGGTTGTTCTGCGGTTGAAGCGTCGAAGGGGTTAGCGCGGATAGGTCGGCCGGGCGTCCTCTAACAGCGGAGGCCTCCCGACTGTGAACTGCCGACGCCGGTGTGCTCCTGGTTACCAATCGTTCTGGTGGGGAGGAAAAGTTATGGTGCGACATCAAATTGGCGTCGTCAGGGATGAGGGGCATTGCGGTTGGCTGGACGGGGCCAGCTTTAATCGATGGATGGGAGGCCACTGCGCATGCATCAAGTCAGAAGTCTGTTCTGTCTGAGGCCGATCTCGCGTTTTCCAAGATCAGCAGCGTCCATGGCGTCGTTGGCTCACGTGTCGCGAGCCTTGCCTGGGAGCCTGGGCGAGAGAGTTCCCTGTCGATCTGACATGCGAACCGATCAGGAGTCACCACTTACTGTCAGACTGCGGCTTTCGATTCAAACCAGGCACGGTGCCGACTGGACCTCACATCCACTAGGAGCAATACAAGAAGAGAGCATTCGCGAACAGGGCATGGTTGCTCAACAGCTCGAAAAGGTGCCAACGCGGCAAGATGAGAGAGATCTGGGAGTGTTTCTCACACCGTGATGATAAGCATTGGGATGACTGGGGAAAGATGTCGAACGTTTCGCGAGCGACCGGGCGCACGGGATCAGTTGATAGCCTTCTCGTACAGAACCATTCATACCACGCGGAGTGTTTACAACCCCTGAAACACTCGGTCCTCAATTTATGCGGTTTCTTACTGTTTATTCTACTAGTACATATCTTACTTGACATCTATTCACGCGAATTCCGACCTGAACCTGTCTCATGGAGTAGAATGTCTGGGCATGGATAAGCCCGAAGTCGCCGCTGATTATCTAACTTGCCATGGGTTTTTTTCGGTGGTCCAGTGGCTGGTAAGTTCCCCGTTACTAACCTACTTGGGCAGGAGTTTAGCTGATCATCTCCATAGGACAAAAAAGGGGAGTATATCTCCAGTGTTTATTCATAGTCGAGACTGAATACTTCCGAGCTATGGAGTACGGACTACAAACAAAGAGAAAAAGGGGGAGACCGGCGTATGCAACGAAGGATCCCTTGAAACCACTCAAACATGTTGGCGGTTTGAGACCTCGATGTATGAGAAGGGGTGGAGAAGGTCTGACAACGCAGGCTTGTTTCTGATGCTCACCAGCCACCAGCATTCCAGTAACTTCTATTGCCAGGAACCAACCCAAGTCACGTCAAGAATGAACTAGGGAGACAGGGATTCCCACGCGGTCTTGACCTGCAACGTCGACGATTAACCGGTGCCAAGGCTTTTCGCATCCATCTCGAGTCAGGGAGGGGATCGAGGCGGCTAGTTCTGGGAAGGATTTACACTTATGACGGGGTCCGGGTATAACTAACGATCTCAACTTCTGGATTTGGTCAATTGCTGCCATCATAATGTGTATTATGACGGGTAGGGAAAGGGGCACTGTGGATGAATGGGGAGCGAGTGGGCGAGTGGGTGGGCATATGTGGTAAGAATCAGTAAGGGGGGATGATCCATCTTACCTACTAGGTATGAGGGCAGGCCCCATGCCGAGGGTCAGTTTATGTTGCTTTTCCTCAGTATAGCAATTTACTCGGCTTCTTCGGTAGGCTGGGTCACTCTCTCAAGTGACACAGTGCAAGTTTGCCTGAATAATGGGTCGACTCGAGGACTACTCCATAGAGATTGAATGCTTAACCCAGCAATTTGATCTTTGATGGAGGTAAGCCTGTCGAAAGACAAACATTGCTACTCTAATGTCAATGAAATATGGTGTCTATTGCTCAGTTCATATGCCTCTCGAGTATAGGAACCATGAATGAACGGTCGAACCAGTCAATCAACGATCACTACTCCTGATCTATAGGATGCATGACGTCATTAGACATGGTCCTAGCAACCGCGGAATGCGATCTCTATTAGCATCTGTCACCATCAATATATATCCTGTCATCGACATCGCACAGGATAGTTAGAATAAACCTTTTGAATGGCGTCTGGCTTCGCCATTGTAACGCCAGCCTCACGAGGGTTAGGATTCGCCTTTGCGCGACAATTGCTGGCTCAGACCAACCTCCCAGTAGTCGCAACCGCACGAAGAGACTGCGACGAGGTACGATCAGATCTCGTCAACGGTATCACTACATCCCAAAAAGCAGACGAGAGACTACATGTATTCAAGGTCGACGTGACCGGTAAATCACACCTAGCCACTGTCCCAGAGACCAATCCATCTAAAGAGCCACCCAGATGAGTCGGCCATTTCCTCCATGGTGTCCAACATACGGGATGTACACCCTGACACCCATTTACGACTGGCAATAACCGTGCCCGGTACACTCCACGTGGAGAAGACACCGTCGCAGATTGATTACTTGAAAGCTTTGGATAGCTTCAAGACCAATTCCCTTGCTCCAATGCTGCTAATGAAGCACCTATCGCCGCTTCTCCCAACCAAGTCAGCGGCACCGTTCTTGGATACTCCGTCGTCTCCTTCACATCCAGAGGACTCGCTTCAACTACCAACACATGCAATCTACGCAATGATGGCCGCGCGAGTAGGGTCTATATCAGATAATGCAACAGGAGGGTGGTACTCCTACCGCGCCAGCAAAGCAGCCGTCTTCCAGCTCGCAAAGACGTTCGACTTGCATCTGCGCACCCGGAGTAGAGACCGTGCGCTGGCTGTCGCAATGCATCCAGGGACAGTGCAGACTGATTTCACGAGGGATTATTGGGAGGGTCGAGATATGCTGCAGCCCCACGAGGCCGCGGACAGGTTGCTTCGGGTGATCTGTGCAATGGGGGCTGGTCCTGATGAGGGAAGGGGCAGATGCTGGGATTGGAAGGGGGAGGAGGTTTTGCCATGATTTTCTGTTGATACAGCTGTGGGGCGACTGTTTCAGTTCGAGGGAGATCAACGATGTATAGTTTGCCCCGTGTTGGTTTCAGGCTCGGTAGGCAATCATCTCCGCACGGATGCCCTCAAGAGCGGGCTATGGGATCTTGAACCCTTGTTTGTAACTGATTCGTAGAATTGAGTGGCTGGTATTTGCATCTAGTATAAATCTTGTTTAACATAAGGATGTATTGCATCCCTATATTAGTTGGCCACTGTTGGTAACACGGGTATATCTGACTCACTTGGTCCATCGCACTGCATATACTATTGATTCGATACACTGCCTGGTAACGCCGAAGCTTCAGCAACTGCAAGAAGTCATTTTATCACTAAACATAGATTTGATTGGGACAGTGATGGCCTGTGCTGATCTGTACAGTGTTATGAAGTATGTATGTAACTTGTTCTTTATCAAAACGACCCTCTCTGGTTGATTCTCTTCGTGAAACTTGAGTAAGCCAAGTCTAATCTTCAATGATTCGGATTTATTTTGGGCATTATAGAGGAACAAATAGCTAGGTTTTGATATTTGTTGGGCTCTATTATCAGCGTTGAGAAGATAGCACGAAGATATATATTGGAAGACACCCGCCTTCACCAAGAAAAGTCCCGCCAAAGCCTGGAAACGTTGTCCATGAGCAATACAATATTGCAGATATTCTAAAACCGCGCGAGAAATCAATTAAGCCACACGACTATGTCTATAAGAAGAAATAGCAGTATAGCGAAGTATGCGCATAGCCGAAACTGGATGGGCTATAAATACTCAATGTTCAGAATAACCTTACATAAACCTTCATCTCACCACATAACTAAACACCAGTGTCTCGAATACCCTAAGTATTGATACTGACAGTCCTAACATGCCTAACAGACTACAGTACGGAGTAGATCTTGTTATTGCGGGGACTGGCCAAGCACCGACAACACTGATTGTTGGGTGGCGGATCAAGAGCCGCAGCATGCGGAATCAGCCCGTACTGTCGGAAGTCCGTGGGAAGCCCAGTATGTGCATGTTTTGGTGGCGGAGACGGAACTTCCGGCGGAATGATTGCAGATACGAAGTGTCTTCAACAGCCTTAATGCAATGGAGGAACCAATAATGGCTAGTGCCAAGGTTAGCACATGTGTCAATGATTGATACTGGGTTTTAGAGGAGAACAGTCTTCACATTCCCAAGATCGACAAGGCTGTACAGCATCCTGGTTACTCCTCAGTAAGTGTTGCGGGAGAGTCACATGGATGTACCGACTATGGATGCACTAGGAATGCGTAATTATTGAACTTGCCGCCTGAATCTCCCCGCTACATTCCATGGCCCTTTTGCTTCTATATCCAATGATACTCCGTACTGTGGTATAAACCTGGCAATCCAAAGGAAAGTAAAGGCAGTTGAAAGGCGGAACTCGGCTAGGATCTTCGTTCGGCAGGATACTCGGGAAATCAATCTCCATCTGATCCTCTTCTTTGACTCTGCCCTACTATAGTATAGTACTAACTACTAAGGTATTTGCTGAGCGCCGAACTCCCTTCCGAACCACAGACTTCGCCTTGGTCCATGCCGGACTTCCCCACACGGTCTCGTGGATATATAATACCGGG
This sequence comes from Aspergillus campestris IBT 28561, assembly GCF_002847485.1. Classification (NCBI taxonomy): domain Eukaryota; kingdom Fungi; phylum Ascomycota; class Eurotiomycetes; order Eurotiales; family Aspergillaceae; genus Aspergillus; species Aspergillus campestris. The sequence goes on along the minus strand of NW_020194336.1, from coordinate 4,624,459 downwards.
GACTGACACTATTTAGTACCTTTCTTACTTGTTGAATTTCCCGCCTCAACATTTGGGAGATCTTGTCGGTGTACTATCGTTCTGACTAGACTGACCACCCTTGCGTTCAATCGGCTATCGAACAAGGTATGTGCATGACACTTCACCTGCACTCCCCTGTCTCCCTGTCTCGTTTAATCCTATTGTCCTCGGGATTTCTCCCGCCACCCACCTTGACCTGACCTGACCAAGACTAAAAAGGTAGAAAACCGTTTCGCTGACATAAAGTAATGAAGATTACATCGGAAAGGCCACGATCGCCTGTATCATTGCCTCTTTCTCCCCTAGTTTCTCTCTTTGCTGCAATCTCACGCATCTTCTCCGGTTAGCGGCTCCCGACTAAGTATGCGGTCGGCTGCTTAGATCAGACCACGACTTCTCTTCCCTTTCCCTCCTCCGCTTTCCCTTCGGCTCTTGGGGGTCTCTTCCTGTATTTTTTTTTTAACTCCCTTTTCTTTCTTTTCTTCTTCCTTCATTTCTTATCCTTTTCTTTTTATTCCTTTTTGTCCTTCGATTGGTCTTTCTCCGTGTGAATTAGTGGTTGGTTTCACTTTTCCCACCCGGAGTTCCCCAAGTTTATCGACCGGTGGAATCAGGGGGTTCTTATCTCTTGTCCGCGTCGGCTGAAGGTGCCTTTCCATTCTTAACCCCCCCTCTTCAATCTCCGCTCTCGGGACACAAACAAAGAAACCGCGATCATGGCGCAACTCGACACCCTCGACATGGTCGTCTTGGTCGTCCTCCTCGTGGGCTCCGTCGCTTATTTCAGCAAAGGAGTCTACTGGGGGATCCCCAAGGACCCGTATGCGACCTCCGGCGCGGCGATGAATGGCGCCGCCGCGGGTGGAAAATCACGCGACATCATCGAAAAGATGGACGAAACGGGAAAAAACTGTGTGATCTTCTACGGTTCGCAGACTGGAACGGCCGAAGACTACGCCTCCAGACTCGCCAAGGAAGGTTCGCAGCGATTCGGCCTTAAGACCATGGTGGCGGATCTGGAAGACTATGACTACGAAAACCTGGACAAGTTCCCCGAGGATAAGGTCGCTTTCTTCGTTCTCGCCACCTATGGTGAGGGAGAGCCGACCGATAATGCGGTGGAATTCTATCAGTTCTTTACCGGTGAAGACGTCGCCTTTGAGAGTGGCGCCGCCGCCGAGGAGAAGCCTCTGTCCTCCCTCAACTTTGTCACTTTCGGTCTCGGTAACAACACCTACGAGCATTACAACGCGATGGTCCGTCAGGTCGATACAGCTCTTCGGAATCTCGGCGCCAACCGTATTGGAACTGCGGGTGAAGGCGACGACGGCGCCGGCACCATGGAAGAAGACTTTTTGGCCTGGAAGGAACCTATGTGGACCGCGCTCTCCGAGGCGATGAGCCTGCAGGAGCGCGAGGCCGTCTACGAGCCCGTGTTCAACGTCGAGGAAGATGAGTCCCTCAGCCCCGAAGATGACACCGTCTACCTCGGCGAGCCCACCCAGGGCCACCTCCAAGGCAGCGGCAACGGTCCTTTCTCCGCCCACAACCCGTTCATCGCCCCCGTCGTCGAGTCTACCGAGCTCTTCAACGTCAAGGATCGCAACTGTCTGCACATGGAAATCAGCATCGCTGGAAGCAACCTCACGTACCAGACTGGTGACCACATCGCGATTTGGCCGACCAACGCCGGCGCCGAGGTCGACCGATTCCTGCAGGTCTTTGGTCTCGAAGGCAAGCGTCATACCGTTGTGAACATCAAGGGTCTCGATGTGACTGCCAAGGTTCCCATTCCCACGCCCACCACCTATGATGCCGCCGTCCGTTACTACCTCGAAGTCTGTGCCCCCGTGTCTCGTCAATTCGTGTCGACTCTCGCTGCCTTTGCCCCCGATGAGGAGAGCAAGGCCGAGATTGTGCGCCTGGGTAGCGACAAGGACTACTTTCACGAAAAGATCACCAACCGGTGCTTCAACATCGCGCAGGCTCTTCAGACCATCACTCCCAAGCCGTTCACTGGCGTTCCGTTCTCCCTGGTCATCGAAGGCCTCACCAAGCTGCAACCCCGTTACTACTCCATTTCGTCCTCGTCTCTCGTGCAAAAGGATAAGATCAGCATTACCGCTGTTGTCGAGTCGGTCCGCTTGCCTGGTGAATCGCACATCGTCAAGGGTGTGACCACCAACTACCTGTTTGCTCTGAAGCAGAAGCAGAACGGCGATCCTTCCCCCGACGCCCACGGATTGACCTACTCGATCACCGGTCCCCGCAACAAGTACTATGGTATCCACGTTCCCGTCCACGTCCGTCACTCGAACTTCAAGCTGCCCTCCGATCCCTCGAAACCCATCATCATGGTTGGTCCTGGCACCGGTGTCGCGCCCTTCCGCGGCTTTATCCAAGAGCGCGCTGCCTTGGCCGCCAAGGGCGAAAAGGTTGGCACGACTCTGCTGTTCTTTGGGTGCCGCAAGAGCGACGAGGACTTCCTCTACCAGGACGAATTTAAGGTATGTTCCCTAATTCACCACAGCCTGTTGATATGCTTGATATCGCTGACCCATGACCTCTAGACCTACCAAGAGCAACTCGGCGACTCGCTCAAAATCATCACCGCCTTCTCGCGTGAGTCATCCCAGAAGGTGTACGTCCAACACCGACTGCGCGAAAACTCCGAGCTCGTCAGCGACCTCCTGAAGCAAAAGGCCACGTTCTACGTCTGCGGCGACGCCGCCAACATGGCCCGTGAAGTGAACCTGGTCCTCGGCCAGATCATCGCAAAGCAGCGCGGTCTCCCCGCCGAGAAGGGCGAGGAGATGGTCAAGCACATGCGGAGCAGCGGCAGCTACCAAGAAGACGTCTGGTCGTGATACCACCTATTTCATTTTTGTGTCCACTTCCTAACATTATTGTGCCACGACTTCCCTCCTCTTTTTTTTTCACGTTTAGATGATGCTCGCATATATACTCCGCCAACCAATTTCTTCTCCACGTTTTGAGCTCCATGGCGTGATTTTTGTATGATTGTGAACCTTTTGACCTTTCGCACAGTCGATTTACCCGATGGAAAGAATAGGATAGAAAAGAGGTCAATTGGCCCAGGGCTTTTTTGGAGAGATTTGTGTGGAACTATCGTGCCCTGCTGGTTTGGTAGGGAGATATACATATTTAATTGAAATATTTCAATACTTATCACATTTTCTTTTCTTGCTGTATTTTAGTTGGTTGTGTATAAGCGTGGTAGGCTGTTGAACCCAGCGCTGTTCGAGGTCAATTATTCCTTATTTCTTGTTTTCATCCTCGTTCTATATTTCTCACCAACAGTATGTTGAACATGGTCAAGTAGGTATCAAACTAGGTAGTTGAAGAGGTCAGTTCGGGAATAAAGCGGAGTTAAAAGGCCTGGAAGGCACAAGAACCGCAAGCATCGTCATTCACTCACCTTAAACGCGGAGTCTCAATCCTGCCAGCTCCAACTCCTCTCCACCCCACTTCTCCAGTCTTTCACTTACAGACTACGAATTACAAGCGCGCCCTACACGGAGATTACCATATACACGCATCATTCCTCAAGTGTATAAATTTCCCGACACAGTGCCTCGCAACCAATATCGCTAGGCGGTCGGGATCAGCCGTGGTCGCGCGATCATCCGAGCTGTGCCTCTAATGCGGAGAGCGCTCGCACCGAAAACGTTCCTCGAGAGATAAACCCCACCGACGCAACATGTCCTATGTCGTGCCCATCCACCAAGCGAGCAGTATTCGCCATGCCCTGAAGCTGCACTTTTTGAAACCCGAGGAGGAGAGCTTGATTGTCGCGTTAGTGAGCCCCCCGCCTTCGCTTCATGCGACGCCCGCCCTCGGTGTCGAGAGAAACACAATAGAACCTAACAGTACGGTCTTACAGCAAAGTCAACCGACTCGAGGTCTACGCCCTCAGCCCAGACGGCCTTAGCCTCGCAGCATCATGTGCCCTCAACGCTCGGGTAACAATGCTCGCACGACTGCCCGCGCCCGCCAACTCCCCAACAGACCACCTCTTCGTCGGCACAGACCGCTACACATACTGCACGCTAGCATGGGATAGCTCTACAAACCAGATCCGCACGCAACGGAGCTACGTCGACGTGTCAGACCCGGCATCCCGCCAACCCCTAATGGGAAACCGGTGCCTGATCGACCCCAGCGGACGGTTCATGACGCTGGAGATGTACGAGGGCCTGATCGCCGTGATACCGATCGTGCAGCTACCGGGCAAAAAGCGAGGACGGGCGCCCGCGCTGCCGTCCGGCCCTGATGCGCCGCAGGTGGGCGAGTTGGGGGAGTTGACCACCGCGCGGATAGACGAGCTGTTCGTGCGCTCTTCGACGTTCCTGCATGTGCAGTCGGGCGCGCCGAGGTTGGCGCTGCTGTATGAGGATAGTCAGAAGAAGGTGAGGTTGAGTGTTCGGGAGTTGCAGTATACGGCTGCTACGATGAGTTCGAGTGCCGATGCGACGTTTGCGCATATTGCGGATTTTGCGCAGGAGTTGGATCTGGGTGCTTCGCATTTGATTCCGGTGCCTGCTCCGTTGGGTTTGTTCCCTCTTACTATTCTTATCTTGCATTGGGCGTGAGCAGTATAAGGTCTAACATGAATAGGTGGTTTCCTCATTATCGGCGAAACGTCTATCAAGTACGTCGACGACGACAACAACGAGCTTATCTCCCGGTCTCTCGCCGAGTCGACTGTCTTTGTGGCTTGGGAGCAAGTAGACGGCCAGCGATGGCTGCTTGCTGACGACTACGGAAGGCTGTTTTTCCTGGTGCTGAAGCTCGGCTCTGAAAGCCTTGTGGAAGAGTGGGACCTCCATCTGCTGGGAAACACGTCTAGAGCGTCTACACTCGTATATCTTGGCGGTGGGATAGTCTTTGTGGGCTCGCACCATGGCGATTCCCAGATCCTACGAATCGGGGACGGTTCGTTCGAGGTGGTGCAGACCCTGCATAACATTGCTCCTATACTGGATTTCACCATCATGGATCTTGGTAACCGCGCAAGCGAGAGCTTTACTCATGAATTTTCGTCAGGCCAAGCTCGGATTGTCACAGGCTCGGGTGCCTTTGACGATGGGACCTTGCGAAGTGTCCGCAGCGGTGTCGGCATGGAGGAGCTGGGTGTCCTAGGTGATATCGGGCATATCACCGACCTCTTCGGGCTGCAGGTGCAGGCCAAGGGTGACTATCTGGATACCCTCCTCGTCAGTTTCGTCGACGAAACGAGAGTGTTCTCCTTCAGCCCCGACGGCGAGGTTGAAGAGCTGGAACAACTCCTGGGCCTAAGTCTCTCGGAATCTACGCTGCTCGCGGCCAACCTGCCCGGAGGACGGATCCTCCAGGTGACCGAACGAAGGGTCCTCATCGCAGACGTCGAAAGCGGCATGGTCACCAACGAATGGACACCGCCAGACCAGAAAATCGTCACAGCCGCTTCCGCCAACGAATCCTCGGCCGTTCTCGTCGTCGACGGCGAACTGGTCACCGTTCTAGACATCAAGAACGAAGCACAAGTCATCGCGCAGAAGCACTTTGGCACAGACTGCCAGATCTCCGGCGTGACCGTCCTCTCGTCCCCAGCAGACGTCTGCATAGTGGGATTCCCACAGCTAGCCCAAGTCTCCGTGCTGAAACTTCAAGACCTCTCCGAGCTACACACAACATCACTCGGCCCAGCAGGCGAAGCCTTCCCGCGCTCCGTGCTCGTCGCAGACGTCCTCGCAGACAGCCCACCAACCCTATTCGTCTCAATGGCCGACGGAAGCGTCATCACCTACTCGTTCAACCCACAAGACTACACCCTCACAGGGATGAACAAGCTGATCCTCGGCTCAGAGCAACCAACCTTCAAAAGACTCCCGCGCGGCGACGGACTCTACAACGTGTTCGCAACCTGCGAGAACCCAAGCCTGATCTACGGCTCTGAAGGCCGCGTCATCTACTCTGCCGTGAACTCCGAGGGCGCCTCGCGCATCTGCCACTTTAACTCCGAAGCGTACCCCGGTTCCATCGCGATGGCTACGGCGCAGGAACTGAAGATCGCACTAGTTGATAAAGAGCGGACGACTCAGATCCAGACTCTCCCTATCGGCGCGACAGTCCGTAGGGTCGCATATTCGCCGTCCGAGAAAGCCTTCGGCATCGGGACTATCGAGCGCAAGCTTAAGGACGGCGCGGAAATCGTCACGAGCCGGTTCGTCCTCGCGGACGAGATCCTCTTCCGGCGGCTAGACTATTTCAGTCTGCGGCCGGAGGAGCTGGTCGAGAGTGTTATCCGGGCGGAGTTCCCAGTGGGCAAAGACGAGAGCGGGCGAGACGCTTTCAAGGATCGGTTCATTGTTGGGACGGCTTATCTAGACGATGATGGCGATGAGGAGTCCATCCGGGGCCGCATCCTTATCTTCGAAGTTGATAATGGAAGAAGGCTTACGCAGGTTGGAGAGCTCCCTGTTAGGGGGGCGTGTCGGGCGCTGGCTATGCTGGGTGATAAGATTGTAGCAGCGCTTGTGAAGACGGTAGGCCACACTTTCTTCTTTCCCCCTTTTTTTCTTTTGTATACAGCAGAATACTAACCCCGTCCCAGGTCGTGATCTACAAAGTCATAAACGACCGACTCAGCGCAACCAAGATCGAAAAACTCGCCAGCTACCGCACCTCGACCGCACCAGTCGACCTAACAGTAACAGGCAACGTGATCGCCGTCTCAGACCTCATGAAGAGTCTCTGTCTCGTGGAGTACAAAGAAGGCGAGGGCGGGCTGCCAGATACATTAACGGAGGTTGCACGGCACTTCCAGACCGTGTGGGCGACCGCGGTGTGCTGTATCGCGGAGGATACGTTCCTCGAGAGCGACGCCGAGGGGAATCTGATTGTTCTCCGGAGGAATCTTACAGGCGTCGAGGAAGACGATAAGCGGAGACTGGAAGTTACGGGGGAGATTTCAATGGGCGAGATGGTCAATCGGATTCGGCCGGTGAATGTGCAGCAGGCGGGGAGTGTGGTTATCACGCCGAGGGCGTTTTTAGGGACGGTATGTCTTTCTCTCCTCATTCTTTCGTCTTCTCCAGCCCTCCATCCCAATACATCCCCCAGTCAACATCCTATTCTAACCACACATCTTGAAAAACAGGTCGAAGGCTCAATCTACCTCTTCGCGATGATCAACCCCGAACACCAAGACTTCCTCATGCGCCTGCAAGCGACAATGGCCAACCGCCTCACCTCCCTCGGCGACATGCCCTTCAACGAATACCGCGGGTTCCACACGATGACGCGCGAAGCGAAGGAGCCGTACCGGTTTGTGGACGGGGAGCTGATCGAGCGGTTCCTGACGTGCGAGGCAGCTCTGCAGGAGGACATTGTTAGTTCCGTGGGGGCGGGGGATGTGGATGAGGTGAAGGGGTTGATTGAGGGGTTGAGGAGGTTGCATTAAGCGTTCGAGATACTCGGAACTAGAGTTGTTTCTGTTGTTCTTCTCGTCAGTTGGGCTGTGAGATGCTGGTCCTGTTATGCGTATGATTTATGAGGTTTATTGATTTGTTTGTGAATGTGTGGTTTATATATATTTTTGTAGACTGTAGTTCTCTGATGTAAAGGGGTTATACTACGTGACTGTAAGAATGCTTCGAATATTTAGTTGAAATCTATGGTAGGTAGATGATTATATAGTACATGAGCCTTTGGCAGACGCACAGAATATGGCAAGGAGTCACAGTATTATAAAATACACAATTAAGACATCACAAAGACAATTAGAACTCATTAAGTGCAGCACAACCACATTAACCTTTCTTCTCCCTTAAGAGTAAAGAAGGGTGGACCCATAAGCAGTCTCGACAAACACTCACTCATCCTTCGCAGCCTGCTCCTTCGCAGGCGTAGCCTCACCCTCCGAATCACTCCAATCCAACAGCTCCATAAGCTTATCCTCGGAAAGCGTCGCCTTGCCCTTCGCCTCCTTATTCAAGCTCTTCGCATGCTTCTTCTGCCTTCTGCGCGCATTATCCGCCAACTCCGGCACCCCACTAGCAGTCGCAAAGTCGACCTCATCCTCCGCGCCCTCCCCATTCTCCAGCTCATCATCCGTATTTTCCACCTCACCAAGCACCTTCCCCTCCCCAGCAGCCTTGCCCCCACCACGCAACGCATTAGCAGAAACCTTGGCCTTCCCGCCGGCTTCAGCCTCCGCCCTCTTCTTCCTCTCCTTCTCCAGCTGCTTTCTGCGATCGCGCTCGCCCATCTTCTTGAAGAGGGCCTCGATGTAGGGGCGGGCGATGAGGTAGCCCACGACGGAGAGGATGACTTTCGTCCAGCGGTTGACGCTCACGTCTGCGAAGGAGCCGTAGAAGTTTTTCACGAAGCGGAGGACGATCGTTTCGAGGAAGGTGTAGATTTGGTGGAAGAAGTCGGAGGCTGCGTCGGCGGCGAGTTCGCCGGGGTCGCGGGTGGCCATTTTCTTTCTTTCTTTTTTTTTTGTGGGTTTGTAGGAGTGTGTGGTGGTGGTGGTTGTTTTTAGAGGGGCGGACTGAGATGTAGGGATAGTAGGCTAGCGGTGAGGTTAAGGTGGGGGTTGCGTTCCTGTTAAGGAAGACAAGATAGATGTGGGAGTAAATAGGGACACAATATCAATATCCCTGATGGTAGAAAGAAAATAGAGAGAAAATCCAGAACAGGACAACAATCCTATTCAGAATCAGGACAAGGGGAAGAAACCAATCGACCCAGCAAGAACAGCAACTTTGATGCCGGGATTCCGGGCACCAGAGCGGATCGGCCAGCTCAGCGGCCGCTTTCACTGACCGCTCGGGAAAAGCTCTCATGCCGGGCCGGGTTTAGCGTGGGCTGGATTAATGTTGATCCGTGAGTATTCTGTAGACCAATCAGAGGATGTTTCGCTGGATGCGCTTGAACGCGTCGTTCGCGTGCCATCCTGCTCTATTCTATCACTTGAGATACCTCGTGTTGTTGCGTGGTTGATACTGTTTCTACGTCTGTCAATATCTCTCAACGTTGACATCACTACACGAAGCTACTTCAACATCTGACCACTCGTATAATCCCGACAATGGACGTTGAAGAAGCCGGTCTAGAAGAGGTATGCATATGTCTCCAGTCTTCATACTCCGTACAGTTACTAAGTCGTATTGTCTGTACAGCGCCTCAAGTCTGCCCTCTGGCTGTCCATTGGAAAAATTGTGGACGAAGAAACAGTCAAATTGGGCGCAAATGCCACTCCCCAGTTTATCGGGGCTCTGACGGAGATGGTCTGGGCGCAGATAGGTATGTCCCTAACTGGTCGTACTATTGATTGTTTCTATTCGTTGATTGTTTCTATTCGTTTATTGTTTCTATTCGTTTATTGCTTCTATTTGTGGATGTTTTTATAAAGCACGTGTACTCTGATATAAACTAACCGTGGTTGATGCAGAAACCGTCAGTCAAGACCTGGAATCATTCGCCAAGTAAGTGCATATCCTGGGGGTGGCTTCCCATCTCGCGCCAATATTTGGTATCGCTCGATCGGCTATGGAACCGTACGCTCACCTCGTTCTAGACACGCCGGTCGCTCGACTATCAATCTCTCCGACGTGATGCTACTGGCTCGCCGCAACGAAGGACTGGAGTCTATCCTGCGTGCTTTTATCGACCAAGAACGGGACGAAGAAGCCTGACCTGTTCTTGCAAGCCACAGGCTACACTCATACAGCGGAACAAAGTCCCGTCCCCTCTCCCCGCGCCCGCGCAAGATACTACCATCTGATTGGTGGACCACCGTTACCACCACTCCAAGCTGACAGGTTTGTGATGAACCCCCAATAACCTGCCTATCATCGTGAATTTCTAACTTCTAACCGGTCGACGAAGTAGATCGAGACCGACCTCGTGGTCGACCCGTGGCGGGCAAATCGGCAGAATCCCATTCGCGACCGACTTATGACGACAACACCCGTAACCCCACACATCAACTATCGCGGATGGCAAAAGTACACAACCAGGAGCTACAGTACTTCCAAACACCCGGAAACTTTGATGTCATCCTGCCGTGGTGACAATGTCCAGCTGACCAGCTCTTCCCTGGTCATCTTGCGTCCAAAGCCAATTGCTTACCCTTCCCATCGATCTGACGATATGGATATCGTATCCGGTTCCATGGTCGAGCGCAATCTCTAGATCTTAGCATCATAGCTGGTGTAAAAGCGGGTATCAGATGAACAAATTCATCGGACCCAGCCAATAGGGTCTCACGATAAGACAACTTTGAATGCAGACAAGTCGTTGTCCTCCAGGATGGCCTTGAGCAACGCTGAGCCAACAGAGCCAACACCGTTAACGTCATGAGAACGTCTCCCACCATCTGGAATATAAGATCTGTACACGATAGACCGTAGCCCACGATCCCCAGACGATATCGTCACTTTTACTTGCCCTCCACACGATCTAATGAACCAACCCAACAACAATATCCCTCAGAGTCTATAGTATCAGTAGCAGAAACAACAGCGCACAGCTGCGATCCTTGAATCATGTCGAGCACCGCCACCAATTCAGACACCCTTTACACTACCCTGAAGACGGATCGTTCCATGAGCACGGCTCAGTCCATGAAGTCCGTTCGCTTCCACGGACCGGGGGACATCCGAGTCGATGTTGTCGACGAACCTGTGTGTGGGAAGGGGCAGGTGAAGGTATGTCAAGTTCCTAATTAGCGACTAAACGAACTTTATAGTGCCCTGGAAGGCATGCGCTAACGCAACGTCGGGATATAGATGCGCCCAGCGTATGTTGGGATCTGCGGTAGCGGTGAGCCGACTCCAATCTTCAACCTGTTTTGCCTTTCTTTTTTACACGTTAGGCAAAACAAGGAAGCCCAGACTAATATCTATGTAGATCTCCACGAATACAACTCAGGACCGGTGTTGATCCCGAAGAAGCCGCACCCACTCACGGGAACGTCCTACCCGGTTACACTGGGCCATGAATTCGGCGGCATCGTCGAGGAGATCGGAGAGGGCGTCACGCATGTATCGCCCGGACAACGGGTCGTCGTGCGACCGACGATCTACGATGGGACGTGCCGGGCTTGTCAAATGGGCTACAATTACTGCTGTGAGAACATCGGGTTTATCGGATTATCAGGTATGTCCCTTCGATCTAGCCTGTGAGCAGCAATCGGGGGAAATATACTGATGTGGTCCGTAGGATACGGCGGCGGTCTATCCAAGTACATCGTCGCACCGGCAGAGCACTTCAACCCCATCCCGGATAGCATCTCACTCAAGAGTGCAGCGCTCATCGAGCCCTTAGCGGTCGCATGGCACGCCGTCAACGTATCCCCGCTAAAGCCCAACGACCGGGTGTTCATGATCGGAAGCGGACCGATCGGGATTGGCGTGATCCAGGTGCTGAAGCTGCGCGGGGCCGGGCAGATCATCGTGTCCGAGATGATGGGCAGCCGGAAACGACAGGCGGTTGAATTCGGCGCGACAGACGTCTTGGACCCCCGCGAGGTGGACGTCACGAAGCGGGTGCGGGAGCTCACGGACGGCATGGGCGCGGATATCATCTTCGATACGGCTGGGGTGGAAACCGCGCTGAATGGCGCGATCGGCGCCTGTCGGAGTCACGGGACGATTGTGAACATCGCGGTGTGGGAGAACCGACCGGCTATCCGGGTGAATGACCTGATGTACAACGAGGTGAAGTATACGGGATCGGCCCTGTATGATGATGCATCCTTCCAGGATGTGATTCGCGCGTTGGACCAAAGTATGTCAACTCTCCTCTCCTGTGTACAAGGTAGAATACTAATTCCGTAGAACAACTGCAGCCGGAGAATATGATCACGACGACGGTCAAAATGGACGACGTGGTTGAGAAAGGGTTCAAGGCGTTGTTGGAGGACCGAGAGAACTACTGCAAGATCCTGGTGGATGTGCAGGGATGTCAGTAGCTAGCTGTATGAGTGACGTATTCTTGTACGGATAGTAGGGTAGTAAATAGTTGTAATAATAGTGGACTATCTCATATGGGGATTCCCGTTCCAACAGACACGCGTTGCGGATACATCATATTCTAGGTATGGAGCTTCATGAGACCATTATGACGGCAAAGGGGCGCAGGCGTGGCTGTGTCAGTCACGTTGTGTGGCTGGTGGACGTCAACATTACCACAATAACACAAGTAGTGAGAAGTACCTCTAGGTAGGACTGGACGGATTCCGGAGTCATTCCGGAGTGATCCGCGGTTACAAGAGTCCCAAAAATAAATTAATCTGCAACTGAAGGGAAAGACCCCCCTAATGGGATTGCCTAATTTTAGGAACCACACCCATGCATGTGAATTGCCAGAAGACCATGGATGGAGTAATGATGGCACTGCGAAGACCCACTTAAACGTCCTCCCAGTAACTGCTGTCCAGAATCACGTATAATCACTAATCACACTTCCTCGTAATGCACTTGACTAATCAGGGGTGCTGCACTGCTGAGTCACCATTCTGCCGGTTCCACAGGGCGGTCAGGCCAATCATGACGGGGATGACATCACTTTCGTCTCATCTGGCTAGTTGTGATAGTCCGATGGACTATGGAGTGGATATCCTTTCTTCGTTCCAGGTTACTGTTTTTTTTTCTTCTCCTCCCACTTCTTACTTCTCTCCCAATCATATCATCCGGCTTCCCTCCTCCATCCGTGGATCGTCGCCCTGGCTGTGTCACTGTCCACTGTCCACAGGATCAGGGCCTCCACCGATCTACTTCCAATGTTGCTCCAATGGCTCCATCCTTGTTGTCTGCTTGGGTCTCGAAACAATCATGTAATTCTGCTGCCTTCTATGGCTAGAGTTCCGACCGGTCTCCTCCTCGGAGGACGGATGACCCTGGATGGCGCTGGTCTCAGCCTTACTACCTTAATTTAAGAGTTTTACCTCCTGTCCCCAGTGTGTCGCCGGTGGAAATCCTGTCAACTATTATTTATACTTGTGTCGTCTGCCATCTGCTGGTACACACCTTGATCGATTTTTCCTGAGACTGGCTCTCTGATTAAGCAACAACCCCAAACCAGCTAAAAATCAACAACGCCAAGATGGGGTTTGGCGGCGCCGTACTACGATTCGTGAACCTCGCCGTCCGCATTCTTCAATTCCTCGATGCCGCCGTCATCCTCGGTATCTACTCATACTTCCTGGCCGTCCAGAGCAAACATGAACAGGAGATCCCGCAATGGATGAGAGCCGTCGAAGGTCTGGCGGGTGCTAGCGCCCTCTACGCTCTCCTGGGCACCCTCTTCACCTGCTGCGTGGGAGGTGTGGCCTTCTTCGCCGCCATGGCCATCATCCTCGACGTGGCCTTCATCGGCGCCATGATCGCCATCGCCGTGCTCACCCGTGACGGCGTCCAGACCTGCACGGGCAAGAAGATCGACACCCCGCTGGGATCCGGCCCCAGCGGCGAGGAGTCCGCCTCCAAGGTGTCGTTCGAGTACGCCTGTCAGTTAGAGAAGGTCGCCTTTGCCGTGGCCGTCATTGGAATGTGAGTAGCCTGTTGCCTGCATACCTTGTGCCACGCAATCACTAACATAAATAGTTTCTTCTTCCTCCTCTCCATCCTGTTCCAGGTGCTCTACGCCCGCTACCACAAGCGGGAGAAGCGATTCGGCCCCTCCCCGGCCAACGGATACACCTACGGCACTCGCCGCCGTGCCTTCTGGCGCCGTAACAAGAACAACCCGGATAGCGGCAGTGCCGACGACATGCTGCCGGGTCACCCGACGCCGAGCGATGTCGAGCTGGGTGCTAGCAGCGAGAAGTCTGGCGGTCTCTTCGGGAAGAAGAAGGCTCCTGCTGCTGCTCCACCGGCCCAGAACAAGTTCGGATATGGTAGTTCCGCCTATACGGGTAACTACTAGGTTGGATGAACCAGCTTGGCATGCGTTGGATGGGGAAAGATGTATCCGGTGAACAGACCTGGAAAGAAGATAAAAGTACGGTGGCTACTGAACCAGCGACTTAATATATTCTCTTTTGTTGGATTAGCCTGTACACATGACGGTTCACTCGTCTTGATCCATACTCAGACGATGTGTATTCGTCAACGATTTAATGAATGTCTTATAATTTGATACCAATGAACTTATCACCAGACAGATCCTTCCTGCACAACAAGGTACATGCTACGTATGTCCTCACCTAGGCACCCCGAATCAACCCCCTCACCTCCCCCCACAAACCCCATGACAACACCCATGAACAAAAAACCCACCCCTCCCATCCCCCCAAGCCGTAATCAGCCCATCCGCCCACGTCCCAGTCACCTCACACAAATCCATAGTCGTAACCCTCATCTCAACGCACGCCGGCGTCACCCCCAGAAACTCCAACCCGTCGAACCGGGTCCCCCCCCCCGACGACGACACAAGATACCACGGGTTGAAGGGGGTGGGGTCGCGCACGTACCAAGGCTTCGTTGCCATCTTGGCGTGCATTGCGAGGTATGCGTGCTGGAAGGGGGCGCTGCGGGCTGTGTGGATTACGGTGCGGAGGGTAGTGGATTGGGTTATTATGTGGTTGTCTTCATTCTTTTCGTCCTCGTGATGATGCTTTGATGGTGTGTTATCGGACACTGACATGCACGGCGGGACGAAGATTATCCAGAAGGGATTGTGGAGGTCCGCTGGGGACTGGGGTTCGAGATCTCTAGCGATGTTCATGGAGAACCTAAAGACGGCATTGGGGTCAGAGGGGAATGCTTTCGTCATGGCCTGCATATTTACTTAGTCTTTAGCAGTCCAAATGTTGACCACAACATATATATATATATATATATATATATATATAGGGCATGCTCACCCTGCGAACAATCCCCATCAACAAATCCCCCCGCGTAACTTTCAGACCTCTACCCTCAGCCCCAGCAGCAAGCCGATCAATGACAGACGCAGGGACATGGACAGTCTTCTCTACACGAGGATCGATCTGCGTTAGTCGCAGGAACCACACCCAGATCATCATCCAAAGAAAGCCTATCCAGCCGGCGCCGCAGACAGATGGAAGCATGTTGATCATTTCCTTTGTCAGGGCTGCGTTGGCCTGCGGGGTGTCAAGAGGCGGCTTCTCTTCGTTGCCGAGCTGGGGCTGGGCGGGTCGACGGTGGATTGTGTAGGGGATGGGGGTTCCTTTTAGGAGGGTTGTGTATGCTTTGAGGATGTGGTGGTGGCCTATCTTCGTAAGTAGAGTATCTTTTCATGACTGATATATGTATATATATGTATATCGACTAGACACACCTGCGGCATCACACAGCGGATGTTGAATGATCGACTCGAAGATCCACCCGTCCTTGAATCCAACCACCTTGGCCGACAGAACAGGCGGAAACAGCAGCGTGGAAAGACGATACGGAAAGCGCAATAGTGACCGGAGCGTTGCGCGATCAGCGTCGCTGAGACATGCCAGGCTATCGGCGCATTGGGCCAACGACGGCATACAGCTATCCAGTGTCTCCGGGATTGACTTGGCTAACCAGCTGTTTTCTACTGCGTTCGGGGACGGTATGAAACGCGAACGCTGTGACCATCTCAGTCGAGTTAGTACTCCTCCAATACATTATATATGATAATGATGATGGGATAACAGTGTCGTACCACCATATTTAGTCGCGTGGCCAACAGAGGCCATGCCTCCAGCAGCTGTCGATGACATGCGTATAGCTTCCCCAGATCGAGTTGACCGCAGAATATTAGCAACACGCTGCCTTGAAATACTTGTTGACCGGCGAGGTCTAGACAGTGTGGTTGTTGCTGCATGGGTGCTGTCCAGAAGTATGCGAGCAATTCATGTCTTGAATCGAATTACTGCGATATCCCTGAAGCCAGAACTAGGGCTGGCGGGCTCGCGTGATGTGTATTGGTGCCTCGAGACTGTCATTCCTGGCTGCGGATGGATGACTCGAGCTCGATCTGCTTTATCCGATATTGGGCCTCTTGCATGAGATCGGTCCATCCTTGGAAAAATGAATAATACCACTTAGATATAAAGGGGCTCTTTCTCATGATACAGGACTGCATGGTGAGGATGTTCGACATTTGCTTCCCCTGGCGGATTTGGTCTCTTTTCCTGTCATGATAATTTCCACGAACTTGGAAAGCTTTAGGGTTTGAGATAATTTAGTAATATATGAAGAAATTGCGTTCTTCTTCTTGTTCTTGATTATTACTATTATGTTTTATAGCAAGGACCGTATGTGCTAACCAACTGAACCCCTGCGCTAGACCTCTATACCCCGGCCATCTACTACACCAAGCATGATATCATGTCTCAAAGTCGCAAACTCAGAACGAGGCAAGTCTCAGAAATAACGAATGATTTGGAGGAATGGTTCAATCATCATCCAGAATACTCCAAATATGAATTCTTAAATGTTTGAGGTACTTCCCATCATGTTCTAAACACAGGGCATAGTACCCCGTAAATCAGAGACTTACGATGGATGATTACACGATACGACTGCGAAAGAGCCAAAGAAACTTGTCAATTCAAAGACCAAACTCCCGAGTAATATAAGTAAAGACACTGTGCACAATAGTATTCAATCTTGAGCAAGACACGACAACAACATTATTGTAACAAGACATAAGGGAAAAACAAAAGAGATTGGATATAAAATATGGCGCTGAGGCCACAATAAGAACAGCCCCGATCGACGACCTCCAAAATACAAACGAGGAAAGGAAAAGAAAAGAAAAGATAGTCTACAGCGCGTACATGCGGCCATGACGGCAGATGGTGCCGGGGGCCACGGCGCCCATGAAATGCGGAGCGCCATGATCACACATGGACCACGACAGGCCATTAGGCTCGCAGATGATGGTACCGTCTACGCAGCCGGCAGCGTGGAACATGTGTGCGAAACCGTTTGCGATGCTATTGAGGAACGGATAGCGTGCTGGTCCGTGAGTATCGTGCGTCTTGGGGCCATGGCTGGACGACGGGGAGGCGGACGAAGGCGCGGCGGAGGAGGCCACGCCGGAAGAGGAAATCATGTGGGCATGGGACGACGAGGGTGCGGCCGACGAGCTCGTGGAGTTGGAGCTAGTTTTCGCGGAACGGGAGGACCCCAGGAACGGCGCGCTTCCTTCGCATTCGTAGCCCTTGTCACCTCCAGCCTCACCCTGCACGGAGGACCCCGGCTGGGGGAATTTGACGGCCTGGCCTTCGATGGTGCGACATTTGCCCGGGCCGTTGTTGTTGGCCTGGAAGATTTCGGGCAGGCTGTCGAAACCGCCGCGACGGATTAGGGACCGGGTGGACTGTTCGCGCTTGGAGTGGCCGCCGCCGATGGTGACTTGCGCGCAGTTCATGTACATCTCGCGGTTGCCCACCTTGTTGAACCACGACCAGGAGAGGAGGGCCTGGCCGGACTTGGCGTCTTGGGGGATCTTGAACTTGTATTTCTTGGCCTGGGGGCATTCACCCAGCATCGAGTGGATCACACGGAACGTCTTGCCCTGGTCGTAGGACAGGCCGATCTGACAGGAACCGCCGTTGTGAGTCGCGCTCCCTTGCAGTTCCAGATCGTACTCTTGGCCGGGGCTGTAGTTGGCCACCGATTTGAATTCGTCCTTGGCGTAGCCCTTGCACGGATAGTCGGAACCATCGGTGGACAACGGGTTGGTGTAGGAGTAATCCTTCTGGCCGCTTCCATCCTTGTTCAATGGACTGCGAAGAGGGTAGGGGTTGGACATTTGGATGTGTCCTGACACTGAAGAGGCCAGGAGGCCTAGAGCTACCACAGACCACTTCATTTTGAAAATATTCGTCAATTGCGTCTGCGCGGTGTTAGTTTCTCTGACTTCTCAGGGTAGATATCATACTGAGCATGAGCAGGCTTACCCTTTAATAATCACGGAGTCTCGATTAAAAGAACCAAGGATAGCGAGAAAGGGACCCGGGAGAAAGAGGAATGACAGAGGAATATACCGTTGTCGGAGAGCAGGGAGTATATAAACGCAGGGCCACAAACAGTCGATCTCCCCGAGTATTTGACACGCACGTTCCCGGCAGGGAACAGGGGCCTCTCAGACATCATCGATGAATGGCATGTATACGTCCCCGATCCAGCATGCACCAGAGCCTGCCGAGAATGGACGAAGGAGTGTTGTTTACCATTTCCTTGACCGGAAGAATGCTGCAAAGACTTGTACCCCAGCAATCACCCCCTAGTGCCAACATTCTCATAGATCCAGGATCAAACTTTCCAGTTTCTAATCTTGTTTTGTGGCACCGAAGGGAATGAATGCATCCAGCATCACCTCTTTGGCACAAACATTCCCATCGAATGGCGGTCCTAGCGCTGGTTCATGTCTTATCCTGGATATGTTTGACTGAATTATGGAGAGGAGCCTAAGCTGACATGACCTTGTTTTTGGGTGTATGGAGAGAGCATGATTGAAGTTAGTCCAAGGTGGAGGTTTTGAGGTAAAAGAAACCAGATGGATAGATGGCTCGCCAGTTGGCGGATATGGCCCGCCAACTGGCCAGTCGAATCGCGACCCGGCGCGGCAACGGAACGCGTCTTAATTACATCTTCGATCTCTCCGTCTCTCCCTTACTCTTGCAAATCACACTCATTGTCTTTCTATTTATGTCCGCATCTTTCCCCATGCCGAGGGAAATGATGCGAGAGGATCTTTCTTGTGTTTAACTTATCCCTTCGTTTAACTTCTGTTTCACCCTAGATCAATCCAATCGCTTTCTCCCTGCTGGATGTTTAGGCGGCTTTTTTCTCACCAGCAGAGGAGCTTCGGTCGTGCGCATCAACATGCGGTGCATTCCTGTGGGGGCTGGGAATCTGGCTCCCCCCGCCAAATTCGCCACTGCTTTCGGAGTATGTGGATGAAAAATCCCGTTGTCGTGGCGAACCAGAACATCCTCTTGCGCTGCCCTCGTTACCAGAGACGATCAGCTTCTGTGGCGGCTCACTCAACTCCTGGACATTCCAACTCTCGACGATCATTGAGCTTTCGGATACCCCCATCCCCTCTTACCCACTTGCCAAGTTCAAGGCGATCATTCGCATTTTCGGCAGTGTTCAGGGGTACAACGAGAGCGATGGCCAGTATCCCAGGTGAAGAGACACAGACGCAGGAAGGCGGTGCGGAGTTCGGCCCAAATGATTCGCTTCCTGCTGGATCTGGTGACCCGACGGCCTTGGACCCAGAGTCCGACGACAATGTTCCCATCGAGGCTGAGGAACTTCAGGAGGCCTTATCACGGCCACCGGCGGTCAACAGCAGCTACCTTCCCCTCCCGTGGAAAGGAAGACTGGGTTATGTAAGTTGTGATAACTCGCGTGGATTGTAACGCCCCATTTTTGCTGACGCAATCATCCATGGGCAACAGGCCTGCTTGAATACGTATCTGCGTTACTCCAACCCACCCGTCTTTTGCTCTCGGACCTGTCGCATTGCCTCCATCTTGGAGAATCGCCATCCGTTGCAGGACCCCTCACAGCCGGCCCATCCGACCAAGAACCGCCCCGATAAGACCCAAACTCCCGATGTTGTGCGAGGGCAGGCTTTCGTGGAGGCCTTGGGCCTTGCGAATGCGCGCGACCTTGTGAAATTGCTGCGCTGGAACGACAGATATGGGATCAAGTTCATGCGCATAAGCAGTGAAATGTTCCCATTTGCCAGCCATAAGGAATATGGTTATAAATTGGCCCCATTCGCCTCAGAGGCCTTGGGTGAAGCTGGGCGTGTCGTTGCTGAACTGCGCCATCGCGTGACCGTCCATCCCGGCCAGTTTACCCAGCTAGGCTCTCCCAGGACGGATGTAGTGGAGAGCGCGATCAGAGATTTGGAGTATCATTCGGAAATGCTTGAACTCCTTAGATTACCGCCTCAGCAAAATCGCGATGCGGTCATGATTCTCCATATGGGGGGCGTGTTTGGCGACAAGGAAGCGACCCTGGAACGATTTAGACAGAATTACCGGACGCTCCCCCAGGATATCAAGAATCGCCTCGTGTTGGAAAACGACGACGTGAGTTGGTCAGTGCATGACTTGTTGCCAATCTGCGAGGAGCTGAATATCCCACTCGTCTTGGACTATCATCATCACAATATCATTTTCGACGACAGCCAGCTTCGCGAGGGTACCTTGGATATCATGGGTCTATACGATAGAATCAAGGCGACATGGACTCGCAAGAACATCACCCAGAAGATGCACTACTCAGAGCCTATTGCCTCTGCCATCACCAAAAGCCAACGTCGGAAGCACAGTGACCGAGTGTCAACGCTTCCCCCATGTGACCCGACGATGGACCTGATGATTGAAGCGAAGAACAAGGAACAAGCCGTGTTCGAGCTGATGAGGAATTTCAGGCTTCCTGGACATGAGCTTGTGAACGACATGATCCCCTATGCCCGCACGGACGAGAACAAGCCATTCAAACCGCCTCGCAAATCGGCAAAAAAGAACGGGGATTTTGTCGATCTGGAGAGCCACTTACCTCCCCCGCGTACAATCCCCGATGACGAGGTGGGCATGGGAGGCCCTGATCGGCGAGTCTACTGGCCTCCCGGTATGGAAGAATATTTGCGACCGAAGAAGGTCATCCGCGCGAAAGCGCCCTCCAGCCCTCGCAAACCTCGTACGCCTAAAAAGACGGCCGACACCAACAACGGGGAGACGTCGCTCCCTGACGGCAACGTGGAGGGTGAGGCACCGAGTCCACCTTCTAAAGGAAAACGGACCCCTCGGGGCGCTGCTACTCCCACCAAGAGATCGAGTAGAAAACGAAAGGTCAGCTCGCCTCTTTCTACACCGGATCCATCAGAAAATGAAGGGTCGGATGATGCCATTGCAGAGAAACCTGCACGCTCTCCGAGCAATGGCGTGCGACGGAGTCGACGTACGAAGACCGTCAACTATGCCGAGGAGAGCGAGGCGTAAATGCTTTGTTTTTACTGCCTCGATGTGACGGACTTTCTTCATGAATTGATATTTCAAATATTCCGGATGACCCTGACGATGCGACGCTTTTGGATCCCGACTTTATACCCTATGTACCTTAATTCCTGTACAATATAAATTCACATAATTTAGCCCATCCCATGAAAATTACTAAACATGTAGATCCGGAATATTTTTAGCACAGTTCATATGAAAACCACCTATGCCCACGCACGCCCCTATGATGTTATGATAACGAGGGACGGGCTGGACGCGGCGATTTGCCCCACAGCGCCCGCGGCTTCGAAGCTGGAAACCCGTCGTAAACCAAACTACCCACATACGCATCATAACAGCCTAGCATCTGAGAATAGCTCAAATCGCACAGGTAATTGTTGCCTCCGACATAGCTTATTCTTCCAAGGCATTGTGCAGTAGCGCAAATCTGCTTACCTTGTCATTAGGTAAGTAATTCTTGATCCAATGCTGAGACAACAAGCGTCGCCGACTCCTTCCCCAGGAACAGCAGGAGGCCACCGTGACCCCTCAACCAATATTCTCATTACTTACATCTCCCGACTTAGATTAAACCAAACTGCCACAGGCGACACAAAATCTGGCTCCAAAATTGAAGCCGCCTCCGCGCAGCTTGTGGCGCGCACCCCCGCCGCCGTCGACCAGACCCCCATTGACCCCACGGCCGTTCCCTCGCCTTTCCCGATTGCCGATCCGCACAAACCCAGGACCTTTCTTCCGTATCCTCCGGGCGCTACTTGGACCGCAAACGAGTCGACGAGCCCAGTCGCGCGCTTGGAGCCTCCGCCACGAGACCATCCCCTCTCTCCGCCACCGGGCGCAGTCCCGCATCTACCGCGCGATCGTCCAGCATCAATTGAACCGAGCAAAGAGACGACGATCGGGGCGTGGACGTCTCGTCGAGTACATTGTTGGGAAGCGACGACAGTTGGGCAGTGGACGTGTCCTTGACAGTCCAGCGGGTGGGAAGGAGACGACGGCGCGGGGAGGAATCGACCCAATGTCTCAGTACAGGGCGCAGGAACCGCCCGCTTTGGGTCCAGCGAGTGGTGCTGCACCAGGTGGGCGCCGGCAGAAGGTGTACGGGTATTTGAAGGCCGCCAATGAGCTTCGCCAGACGTACGCCGCACAGTGGACGGCGCAGAGAAATGGCCAGCGGGACTGGAACGAGGAGTTTCTGAGGAATACCCCGGGGGCGTTCTCGGATGTTGAGATTGCACGGGCTGGCGATGAGGAGATGGTGGTATTTCCGAGTTACGCTATGCGGTTGGCCAAGGGTGGTAACGGGCAAGCTGCTGCGAGACGGCGCCGCGATTCGACGTCGACGCTGGATGAATACCATGGTACCGAGGATGAGCCCGGGATGGGGATTGCGGAGTTGGAGGAACTTGAGGACGAGAGTGTTATTGTCGCTGCTGATGTTCGCGGGTGGGTGTATTCGCCTCACCGCGGGCCTATGACTCGCAAGCATCGCTTGATGATTGCGCTCGCTCGGAAGCTGAGTGGGATACCGGCCCCGAACGTGAATACGAGTGAGGGTGAAGAGGCAGATCCCGACGCTGGACGGACGGAGAAGACGCCTGGGAGAGGGGAGGAGGAATTCGTTGACTCGGAGGCGCAGTCAATCATCAAACAAGCGGAGGGAAGGGCCGATACGCCGTGGAGAGAGAACCACTTGGCAGAGAAGGACGAGTCGGGGCCTCCAGGTCGCCCTCTGGGGAGGACGACAGCGACGACATCAGCAGAGCCTCCTCAGCTGAGCAAGGATGAGCTGTCTATAGCCAATGCACACCTCATGGAGAGACTACGGCCGTTCCTGACGAACCCAATGGCCGGATTGCCTGTGACGGTTTTCTTTTTCAACGATGAGAAAAGTCAGTCAAGGAGTGTCATCACCGACGAGTCTGGTCATTTCAGCCTCCGCGCTGGGTTATCCTTCGTTCCGACCAATGTTCGCATCCTGGCATCGGAAGAGCTTTCTGCTGTCAAAGCTGTCCAGGTCGTTGACCCGACTGGCATCAGTTTGATTAGTGATATCGACGACACAGTCAAACACTCTGCCATTGCACATGGTGCCAAGGAGATGTTTCGAAATACATTCGTGCGCGAACTCGGCGACTTGACTGTGAACGGTGTTGCTGATTGGTACAATGAGCTGTGGAAGATGGGAGTTCAGATGCATTATGTATCCAATGCGCCGTGGCAGCTTTACCCTTTGCTGGACCGCTATTTCAAAATGGTTGGGCTACCTGCTGGCTCCATCCACCTGAAGCACTACAGTGGCATGCTACAGGGGATCTTTGAGCCAACGGCCGAACGGAAAAAAGGACACTTAGAGCAAATCCTGCGCGATTTTCCGTCACGCAAGTTCATATTGGTTGGCGACAGTGGGGAGGCTGACTTGGAAGTATATACGGACATCGCTTTGGCAAATCCGAAAAGGATTCTGGGGATTTTCATCCGTGACATTACAACGCCGATCCGAAGTCGTACCGGGTTCTTCGACAAGTCAGTGAAAGATCTGGACAGAACTTCGGCTGCCAGCCAAAGTGCGCCGCAGCTCGTCGACGATTCTGATACAGCAGCGCCCAGCCCGCCGACATTGCCGCCGCGTCGAGATCTCCAACGGACAGAGTCGACTCCAGATGCCAGAAGCCTTGATAACGCGGATCTCATTGAGCTTCGGGACGACGAGGACCCCAGGCCAAAGACAGCAGATGCGTCGAAACCGCTTGCACCACGGGCACCGCCAAACAAACCATCCAAGCCATCGTCGTTACGCACTGTCTCCAGCAATCTCGATACAGGGGAGAAAGATGATTCTTCCTCGTTGTCGGTTCCCGAGCCTCCTCCCAAGCGCAAGCCAGTCCCGCCACTGCCCCCACGTCCTAGCTCCTCGCTCAAGCCAGAATTCTCTGAGAGAGAGCCGGACCCATCTACACCTCCCAACATTCAGCGTCTGGGCCGGTCCACGACAGAAATAAATCAAAGCAGACGAGACCCAGAAGAAGCGTTCCCTTCTACAGAAAGGGATCCAGCGATGAACGAGAGACACCCATCGAACGTGAAAAGCAGCCGTGCCCTCCGCCCACCACCCGATTTACCCTCACGTCCTAAACCCGTCCTCGCCAACAGCACCACCAACCCACCCCTCGCAAACGACCAGCGGTCATCACGGAAACAGCCCCCTCCACCGCCACCCCCTCGTCGAACCGGCACGGGCAGCTCAACAGTAAGCACCAGCTCAACACCACTACCATCCACAACCACCAACCGGTCTGGGCCCCAGAACCCGCCCCAGCAGCAGCAGCAATCCTACCCCGCCGCAGCAGCAACAGCCGCCCTGCAATACGCATCCGCAGCATCGCAGTTCGCATCCGAGCGTCTCCCATGGCCATCATCCTCATCGTCAACCCCCTCCAACACCCTCCGCGCCACATCATCAAGCACCTCACTCCGCCAATCCAGCACAACACCCAGCCTAGACAGCAGCTACGCGTCTCTGCCCACGAAGCGCGAAGAAATGTGGCAGCGCCGCTGGGAGCGCGCGCACGATATCCTCACTCACCACGGCGTCGTGCTGGCCAGCTGGCGCGAGGGCAAGGATATGAAAGATGTGAGTGTGTGGTTGGTTAAGGAAGCGATGAAGGGGGAGGGTGCGAATGCCCCGCGTGAGTAGAGGCGGGTGTGGTGTATTATCTTTCTCGGGTTAGATATCGGTTAGTGAGGTTGGAGGGTGTGAACGTAAATCGTGTACATACTATCTTTGCTGGCTTCTATACTTGTGCTGTAGATGTTTACGTGTATAGTAGACTAGAAATCTCATTGCATTGACTGGCACACATGTCAACACATAATTTATATACATAAAGACAAAGAAAATGGAATGATAGGTACCTAGGACTATTGTTGTGGAATATGAATATAAGTATGTCAACATTTGATGGACACGAAAAGTTATTAAACAAAAATGCATAAGTGCAACATAACAGAAATTTATGTACTCCATATTGAAACAAACAAGATATATACAAAAATGCAAACAATCTAAATACAACAGAAAAGCAATCTTTAAACATATGTGCAGTTTTCTATCCTTCTTCCTTTTTTCTTCCCCCTTTTTATTTTTTATTTTTTTGTTTTGCTTCTCAAACTTCTCATATCACATAGAGACTCACGCTCAGCGCAAAGAATCCACAATGCGTTCAATCTCAATTCCAACATCAGACACCATCTGATTGACTTCACTCTCATCCAGGACGCCACCTTCGACACGAATACCAAAACCAATGGTGTCAGTCTTGGGGTCAGGGCCGATATCAATGAACACGTTCTCATCAGGCAGAAGGGAGGTGTCGAGCGCCGACACGGAAGTGGACTCCACGCCTGGCAGCGGCTGCGCGGGGATAAAGTCCGTGGGCACGCCGATGCGGAGGGGGAGGAAGAGGTCTCCTTGGTTGGCCTTTTCTGTATCTGCGCCAGGGTTGGTGTCGGCGGAGGACGGGACGCCGTTTTGCATCCAGAGGAGGTTGACCCAGGCGTTGAAGAGCGGGCCTCCGTTGTTCTTGGTGGAGTTCCAGCGGAGGACGTCCATGATGGAGCTCTGTTCGAAGGAGACGCGCTCGGCGAGAGAAGATTGCACGGCTTGTGCTTTCTCTAGCAGACTGGGGTCTGAGCCGTTGTGGTCAGAGATGGCGTTGGGGATCACCAGTGGATTCACGTTCAGACACGGTCCGGAGAGTTTCTCGATGTCCGCGAATGAAGCCGATCGACCGGTCTGGTATAGACCCATGATAGGGCTCTCGACCCCGGTCATTCGGGCAAGAGAGCGAGCAACAGCGAGGAGGACCACGGTCTGGAGGCTCAGGCCTGCAGCCCGACACGCGCTCTCCATTTGAGACAGGTTCTTGACCTTCTCCCAAGCTCCAACGAAGAGCTGATCAGACTTGTTGGTATGTTCGGTGGGAGCAGGATACCAAAATCTCTTGAGTGTATCCCAGGCGCTACAGAGGAGAGATGACTGGTCGTCGTCGTTGGTAGGCTGAGACTTCTTGATCACAGTGGGTACACCTGAGTCGACAACAGAAGACCAGTATGCCTTCTCGTCGAGATCGCGCAGGGAGCGCACAGAGTAGTCCACGAAGGAGCGGAAATCCGGAGTGGCTTCCAAAGGCTCATCGCGGTAAATCTTGACAAGCTCTGAAACGAACATAGGCATTGTCCAGGCATCGTAGGCCGCGTGATTGACGATAATGAGGATTCCATCCCGATCGCTTGCTTTCAACAGGCACAGACGAACAGGAGGGACATACAGGGAAGATGGACGTGCAGCTTCTTCCTTCGCCTGTGCCTTGGCGGCTTCTGCAATGGAAGAAGAGGACTGGATCACCTTGAAGGTCGACGTGCCGCGTGCCGTGCGTTTCATCACGATTTGAACTGCATCATTCGGAGAAGTAGCCGCGAAGCATGTCCGCAGCACCGGGTGCCTTTGTCGAAGTTTGAACCAGGCATCCTCGAGCTTCGCGCTATCGAGACGCTCACTACTGAAGTAGGGCCAGGCAGGCTCGAGTAGCCTCCTTCCAGACTTCAACCAGCCGACCAGATGGAAGAATTGACCACCCAGACAGGGCAAAATCGTATCCACCGCTTCTTTCTTGATGTTCAGTTTCTCAAGAACCGCCTCTTCAACTTCGGTATAATTTTCGATAAGCGGCCCCTGGGGCGTGACAGTCTGCGCAGGCATGGGTTTGATACGCTGGCTAATGCCGCGCAAAGTGTTTCCTTGGAGAATGTCCGCCACACTCGCTTTCAGACCCTTGGATCGGCATATAGAGGCAATGCGAATTGCCGACAAAGAGTCCAACCCAATGCTAAAGATGCTAGTATTCGGTTTGATCTTGTCAAGGGGAAGACCAGACACATCCGCAAGGACAGCGTGGACAACAGACTCCTGAGCTGGTGCATCAGATGTATCAAGCTCCTGGTCCTGGGGTTGTCCTTGTGACAATCTAAGAGGCAGCTCCCTAAGTTGCTCAGGGAATGTCGTAGCACACCTCGCGGGGGTGTCAACGATGTCCCTGAAAACGGCGCCAAATTCGCCCATGAATTCATTGAGTGCATCCTGCGACAGGTACAGGCCGTTGCACGTGGCTCGAACAACGATACCATCGCGAGCATGGTCAACTTCAACGTTGAGCTTGTACTCAGCCTGGGCGGCGTAATCTTCCGACTCATACGGCGTCCAGATCTTCTGCTCCTCGAGGATGCTGCCAGCAAAATCGGCACTCTTCTGGAAAACGAACAGAGTATCGAACAGCGACGCAGATTTGAGATCGCCGCTCTGTCGCAGAGAGTTTTGAACAGTGCGCAGAGGAGCGTGTTGGTAGATTTGGGCATCATTCGTCATCTCCTGCAGGCTGCGGGCCATTGCCTTGTTGCTCAGGAACTTGGGCTCAAAAGTGACCCTGTGAGCGACCGTGTTGAACAATGGACCAAGAGTGCGTTCAGCCTCAGGTGTCGGCAACGAGCGACCAGCCAAAACCTGTCCGAACACAACATCGCGCTTGCCAATCAGACGACCAAGCACCTTGGCATATGCCAAAAGAGACACGCTTTGAACAGTGACTTCCATTTTCTTGCAGGTCTCGACAATTGACGCCAAGTCGAGGTCAACACGATACTCCGAGAGTAGCATCTTGTCTGACGCCTCAGTAGCGGGAAGTTCCGGCATCTCCACGACTTCGTATCCGCGGAGCTTGTTGACCCAAAACTCGCAGGATTCTTCTTGTCCGCTGAGAACGTGCTGCACAGTCTGGGAGAAGGGGGGTCTGTCCACTGGAGTTTCGCCGTTATACAAGTTGGCAAGATCCTCGAAGAAGAACGGAATAGAGGCACCGTCGTACAGGGCGTGGTGCAAAGTAACAACGAGAAGTCTTCCTTCTGGCTGGCTGACCAAAGTTGATCGAATAGGGGGAACCTGGAAGGACGACTCCTCGCCAAACGAGTAAAGGGAGGAGACCTCCTTGAGGACATCGACACTAGAGGGAAGTTCGATCTCCTTCCACTCGAAAGGTGGGTTTGAGTGAACAGCACCGATCCAGGATGTACCAAGTTCCTCGATCAAGTGGAAAGAGGTACGCAATATGTCATTTGCCTCGATCACTTGGAGAAGGGCAGCTTTGAGCTTGCCGGGGTCGGTGGATGCAGCAAGTCTGATCGGATGAGGATAGACATAGACTTGACCGGCAGAGGCAATGGTCTGTGTGATCATGCCTGATTGAAGCGGGGTGCTTTCGAACATGGCGACGACAGAATCGTTGCCACTGAGAAGACGCACATGCTTCTGATAAACATCAACCGGGATGTTGGTCACACTGGACTCCACGACGCCATTGGTTTGAGGCTTCTGTATAGGAGCTTCATCAATATGCTTGGCAAGTGCGCCGACACACGAAAAGCGCATGACATCAGATGATGATGCCTCAAGACCTGCTTCGCGCAGCCTGCGCGCAAACTGAATGGCGGTCACGGAATCGACACCCAGGCTCAAGAATGAAGCTCCCTTGGACACATCCTTCGCAGCCAAGCCGCAGAAATCTGCGGTTAAATCACGGATCTTT
The DNA here is from genome assembly GCF_002847485.1 of Aspergillus campestris IBT 28561. Taxonomy (NCBI): domain Eukaryota; kingdom Fungi; phylum Ascomycota; class Eurotiomycetes; order Eurotiales; family Aspergillaceae; genus Aspergillus; species Aspergillus campestris. The sequence goes on along the minus strand of NW_020194336.1, from coordinate 4,595,797 downwards.
TCTTCTGTGTCGGACCAGGTCGTCTCGTCCCACTTGATTGCGGAAGACCGAGAAGCAGACGCTTTTGATTGGGAGAGATTGAAGCTATCCAACGAGAGACTTTCCCCAGACACGACGCTCGATAGAACAGTATCCATCTTCTCGATGAATTCCTCCCCGTCATGCACAGCGCCGAAAGCAGAAGAGAAGAGACAGTTGAGAGAAACGATGTCCTTGTCGTGGTTGGCTTCAACCTCAACCGCTAGTGGATACTCAGCCGGCATGTGGCTGTCCAGTTCACTCCACAGTTTATGGTTAGGAGGCGCAGTGGAGCGAATGTAAGAGAACAGACAGTCAAATAGAGGTGTCTCAGATCTCAACCAGCGCTGAATATGTCTCAGTGAAGTATGCTGGAAATCGAGGGATTTGACGGTCGACTTTTGAACAGCTCCAACGATTTCATTTACAGTGTCAAGATCGCTGGTGTTCAGTCGTCCAGGGATAGTGGTGATACACGGGAGAAGTACGGACTCAGCTCCAGGAACCGAAACAGCTCGGCCAGAGAGGACTAATCCGTAGGTCACATCAGAAACACCAACCGTATCGGCGAGTAAAAGGGCAAAGACTGCTTGCATCAAATTCGGCACTGTTGTGTGGAGGCTTGCCGAACGACGTTCTAGTCCAGAGAGTTTGGTGCTAAGAAGCTTAGTAGCAGTCTTGGGAAGTTCCATGATGTTGAAATCGTCCCGGAAAGTTGTTGGGCGGCAATCGGCAAGGTGCTGCACCCAATGTTGCTGTGCCTTTGATTGATCTTGGGAATGGACGTATTCGATGAAGGCCGACGGCGAGCCTCTCTCAGGGGCCGATTCCTGTGCGTACCGCGCCGCTACATCTTCCATCAGCATCGAGAACGATTCACCGTCGTAGAGGGCGTGGTGGATAGAGATGAAGAGAGCCAGAGGTTGTTCGGTTTCCGAAGATCTTGCCAATTGGAACCGGACTGGAGGCGTCTGGGTAATGGAAGAGAGGATATCGCGCGAGACGTTCGCCTGCTGATTATTTGTTTTTTCAAGTGCCTCTTCCAGGCTGTGGTAAGTCTCCTCCGTCCAGCGGATCTGGTGCGAGTCTGCAGAGAAGACGACCTGGGCCATTTGCTTGTCGAGAGGAGCAAATGCGGTTCTCATGATTTCATTGTCCATAGCGACTGTTTGCCAGGCAGACTTCAATTGCTTTGCATCAACGTGTTCTCCAAGCTTCAAAACGACATGGTTGACGTATAGGTTGTCGCCATCGTTGTTCATGGACCGAGCAACCAAGCCCTCCTGAAGCGGCAGGCAAGGGCGGACGGAGGAAACAGCGGATAGATCGACGCCAGCCGGGGCATTTTCCCAGTATTGAGAATCCATTTCCTGTACGATCTGCCGCAGTTTCGATGAAGCCGTGTCGGTAGTGGAAGACGAGCTCCGGGGAAGACGTGCCAGTTGCTCAACAATGGGGTTGCTCATGACGAGAGCAACAGTAGCGGCATAGCCAATCCTCCTCAGCTTAATAGAAAGGCCGATAGCGCTGAGACTGTCCACGCCCATCTCGAAAATATTCGTCATTGGGCTGTAAGCAGACGCGTCGGTCGAAACCACCTTGCAAATCTCCTGGACCACGGCGCTTTCATCGGAAGTCAGAGGGCGACTAAGAGCATCGTCGCCAGTATTAGACGAGCTGTTTCCAAGAAGGACAGTCTGGAGAGGAAGCTCCGCGAATAGGGCATGGAGATCTTTGACATTGGCCTTCCCTGACAGAGGAGCCAATGGAATATACGTGATGGGCAGAACGATCTCTGGGACCATGTACCCCGGAAGCTTCTTCTGGCAAATGGTCTGAAGATCTTTGCCCAGAGTTGCAAAGTCCGATTGAACAATGGCCACCTTTTCGCCCTTTTCGCGTTGACGAGTGCCACTTCGCGCGATGAATGAGATAAGCTGCACTCGCGCAAGACCGGGGTGCTTCGCGACTGTCGTTACGACGTCCACACCGATAGACGACGCGGAACGAAGGACCTCAGAGACCTCACCGAGTTCCAATCTCTGACCACGGATCTTGGTCTGATCATCGCCGCGGCCAAGATATTCAACAGAGTCGTCCACCATCAAACGTCCAATATCACCTGTCCGATACATTTTCTCACCATTGGGCCCTGGAGTGAAGCCACCTGCATCAGGTCTGTTGAGATACCCCTTGGCAACGATATCACCAGAGAAACACAGTTCTCCGGTCTGGCCCCTGAGAGCGTAGTCAAGTGTACCAGGGATGAGAACATGACAGACACAAGCGGGCAACGGCGGTCCAATGTTTCGCAAATTGGTGTCCTTTCCAACGTGCGCGAATGTGCAACCGATAGTCACCTCAGTTGGGCCGTATGCATTCACAAGCGAAGTGTACGGATTGACAGCCCACGTATCCAAGACCCGCTTGGAGATCTTTTCACCACCAACAGTCATGAACTTCAACTTCGGACAGTTTTCAGGGGAGAGGCTAGCTTGGTCCACGAGCGACGGCACAAAGCTTGCATGCGTGATTTCCCATTTGGAGAGCGTTGTTTGCAAATCGTCGAGGATCATTGGCCGGGGCGCAGTAGCGGTCGCCATTCCATGACGCCACGGGAACAGCATCTCCAGAAGATGGGGATCGAATGCTCTGTTGGCTTGGGCGAGATATTTGCCGGTACCGCCCAGTTTCAGCGTGGCTGGGGCAACTCGGCAGCAGAACTCAGAGAAGGACTCAATGAAAGACGAGAGGTTTCCTCGGGTAACCATAACACCCTTGGGTTTACCAGTCGATCCGGACGTGAATAGGAGATATGAGTTGTCATCAGGATGCGACTGGTAATCTTGGGTTTCGGGCGACATGGTTTCCAACAGCTGAGGGAACTCCGGACCGTCAATGAGGATGGTACGACAGCTTTCAGGAGTGCCATTGAACGAATCCATGAATGGGTTTTCAGTGAACAGCATAGGACAGTCTCCGTCTTCGACTAAGAAAGCTTTCCGATCGGCGGGCAGATTTTCGTCGATCGGAAGATAGCAGTTGCCAGACTTGAATATACCGACGATCACATGGTACGACGGAACATTCCTCCCAGAACAGATAGCAATTGTCCTGTTGCGATGTCCTTGCGAAGCAATGAAGGCGGCGACACGATTCGCTTGCTCGTTCAACTCTCTATAAGTCATTGTCTCCTTTTCAATACCCTCGGGGCTGATCCTACTCGCGACCTCCAAAGCGACCCATTCTGGCTGCTCCTTGGCATAGTGCTCCAGCCAGTGAGTCGGAGACGAGTGAACAGAATTTTTGACCTCATCGCTGACGGGACGGCTAGAGAGAGAACGCAGCGACTGGGGAACATAGTTGACGAGCTCGTTGAGAGGCTTCTCGGGATGCTGCAACATCGAGCTGACAAGGCTGTCAACCTGGCGCACGAAGACAGCCAGCTGGTCACGACTCATGATGCGGCTATCTGACCATGCTTCAACCACAATGGCATCATTTGTGTGCTGAAAGACGTTCAAAGCCATAGGATGTTCGACATGCAGGCCGATCAGATCCTCTATTTCACGCCACATGGTAGGTTGGCTTGACTGCTGGGTCTGCTCGCTGATGACTTGAAAGTTGAAGACGGCCGGGTACAGGGGCTCCCCACGTGGACGCTGGAGCGTCTTTCTAACATCTCGAGCATGAATATGTCGATGTTTCCATGTCTGACTCGACAATCGCTGCTGCTCCGCGAGAACTTCCTGCACACTTCCCTCTGGATGGAACGGAACCGGGACCACCGAAATCAAAGGCCCGACGCCGTCTTCAAGGTCCGAGTGCAAGACACGATCGGAAAGGGTTTCAGCAAACACTGTCGCTGGAAGACCCAGGTAGCTTAAAGAAACGTAGGCCCACGCGGCCTTAATAATCGACGCCACGGAAGATACTCCCAGCGACGCTGCAACAGATTGGAGTCTCGAAGAAGAGACTGAGAGCGGGATCTCCTCTACCATAAGCTTGTATTCCTGCACGGCATCGGGCTGCACCCTTTTCCCGGTAAGGTCAGGCCACACAGGGACATCGAGACCCGAGAACTTCTCCAGCTCAGCTTTCCAGAACGCCCGGGTATCCCGGCTTTGAGTCTCTGTCGGGAGAAGGATAGAGAGGGCATCGCTGAGTTGACGTCTTGCAGGCGGCTTGGAGGTATAAGCTGCTTGTACGTTCTCCATGATAAATCGGAGTGAAGGCTCGTCGTGAATAGCATGATGGAGAGTCAAGACCATGAGTCTTTCATCCCCCTTGTCGAACACGGTAACTCCCCACGGTGGGTTGCGGAAGTAGTTGTTCTGGTGCTTGGTCATGATCTCCTTGATTCTCTGATCACGGACAGCTGTCCAATCTTGCCCGGTACATGTGTGCTCTTCCCAGTCCAGGTTCGGCAACTTGTAGATGAGCTGTAGGATGGCAAAGTCCAAGTCATCTTGGGCCTTGCGACTGTCGAGCTCAGCCACGGGAATGAAACCAGTTCTCAATGCCTCCGTATTCTGACAAGCAGCGATCCAGGCCTGTCTTAGTCGAGAGAGATCCACCGACTGATCCAGAGAAAAGAACTGGTTGCTCCAGTACATGTCGTATGTCCCCATTGTCTCACTAATCAAACTTTCCTGGAGAGTTGTTGCTCGGACGGTGGTAAACTCATCGTGCACCTTCTCTGACGCCACTCCATGCCAGGAGATGTTGAACTCATTCAGGTCGAACTTAGTGACTGTGGCGTCTTCAGCGCCAGAAGAGCAAGCAGCAAGCTTCACCAAGTCCTGGACGGTAACGCAGTTGAGGACTTCAACAACAGATAGCGGGAACCCATTGTCCTTCAGCTTTCCGGTAAGTCGAATCGCACGGAGGGAGTCGAGACCAAGACTGCGGAGCCTAGTGGAGGGAGCGATAACCGACGGTTCGATGTTAGTGAGAGTCGCGACGATGTCCACAATCTTGTAAGCAGTAGCAGCGTCGGCGGCATCAACATCAAATGACTCTTCAGCAGCAAGGTTTTCCGGATTGAGCCGGCTATCCCACGTTTCGATATCGATGGTAGTGTATGCCTGCTGGAGGGCTCGACGGTCGGTCTTGGCGGATTGCGTTCTTGGGATGTTCTTTACCACGATATACACGGAGGGTATCATGTGGCTCGGCAGCGAATCCAGTGCCTTGTCCCTGGTGGCCCTGGCAATTTTAAGGGCGGTATCGTTGACCAGCGACAGCTCCTCTTCATCGTCTTCAGCTGTAACAGCGCCAGGAGCAGACAAGAACGCGACGACGACTTGGACAGGTCTGTCAGGACGATTCAGAACCATAGTCTCGATGTTTTCGACAAGAGGGTGGCAGTCGTTGAGGGCGAATGTGATCTCACTGAGCTCGACGCGGATACCCCCGATCTTGATCTGATCATCAACGCGATTGATATATTCCAGCGAACCATCACTGAGCATCCTCACCAGATCTCCCGTGTAATACACAACCTGCGATGCCTCATCGTTCCAAACATATTTTGCCTTGGTGACGTCCTCCTGCTTGAGGTAGCCCGGGGAGATTTGCGGACCACCCAGCGCCAATTCGCCCACGGCGTTCTTCATCACCATGCGCTGGTTCTTAGTCACGAACACGGAGACGGTGTCCATGGGCCATCCGATATTTGCACTCTTGATAGCCTTGTGCTCATTGCCGAACTCCCTGATGGTTGAAACGATGGTAACCTCGGCTGGGCCGTAGGTGTTGAAAGCTCGCATATCAGTACCCCAATCATCAGCCACAGGCTGGGTCAGCTTTTCACCAATCATGGTAATCACCTTGAGCGTCTCACAGGCCTTTCTCGGAACGTTGGCGGCAAATGCTGGCGTAAGATGTGCGTGGGTTGCCTTGGTCACATTGGCCAGTTTGGCGTACGAACCGAGCATGATTTCCCTCGAAGCAGAGATCAGAACACCACCGATTCCCCAGGTGTAGAAGAAATCCTGGATCGATACATCAAAGGTGTATTGTGAGAACTGCATACACCTCACAGCACCTTCTTGGACGTCCGTAGGAATGTCCTTGTGGAGAGATTTCATGCACGAAACACCAGCAGCGTGCGTAATTGGCACACCCTTCGGAGCACCGGTGGTACCACTGGTCCAGATCAAGTATGCCATAGAATCTGGGTTGCTCCGGTGTTTGGTACTGCTTCGCTTCTGAGAGTTCTTTGCGGCGTTCTCATCACAGAACCGACTGACATCCACCATCTCCACGCCAGTCGGGACGGCATCTTCTGGTTGGGGGCTATCTTGGCTTGATACGAGCAGGAATTTCGATTCCGTTCGGACAATAAGGTCGTGGCGGCGTTGCGACGGGGAGAATGTGTCGATTGGACACCAGGCACCACCAGCTTTGAGGATACCAAGGATGGCAACGTACATGACCGGACTCTTGTCGATGCAGATCGGAAGCGGGCTGTTGATCAGAGGACCGGAAATTTGCAGAAGATGCTCTGCGAGGTCATCGGACATGGCATTGAGCTGTCCGTAGGTCCACGAGATGTTACTGGGGTCATTTTCATCGTCCAAATTGCCCTTGAAAAGCAGCGCAGTGTCGTCAGGATGGGTCTCAGCATGGTCTTCAAACCAGGTGTGTAGCAACGCGCCCTCCAGCGCTTCGGAAGCGACGGCTGCATTGGGGTTGAAGGAGGACTTAAGCTCGATTTGCGTCTGCGAAGAAGCATCATGGAAGTTCGCTTCTGGTTGCTCGAGGAAGTAATCAACAATATCGGACATCTGCTTGAGCATGATCTCCGCAGCGTGGTGATCAAGATGGGTATCGTTGAAAGTGGCCCGGAGAGTCAGGGACGAGTCAGCTTCGGGCCATACTTCAATCATGACTGCGAACTCGTTCGCCATGGGTGGGTGGTCAATTGAGCTCCAGAGTCCGCTAGCCCTAGAGCCGGCGTTGAAGTCTTGATAGATCAGGAGTGTGTCATATGGGAGTCGACCATCTGCAGTTGCGACTGCCCCGAGACGGGGCTGCAAGTGAGAGATGGTTTTGGCATTCAGAGACGTCAAGTGGCGAGCGACGGACCTGTTGGTCCACGATCCTGGGGCGTCTTTCGCAACCTGATTGAGAGCAAGTCGAACGGGGATGATGTTGAAGGTCGGGCCAATACAGACTTCCGACTCAGCGTCAAGTCGACCGGAAACAACACTACCCAAAACCACGTCTTGGTCAGGGGTTCCACTGTAGGCCAGCAAGACCGATGCCCAAGCTGCTTGGAGTACGGCAAGCGGGGTCGAGCCGATGCTCTTTGACTGTTTCTTCAAGCTGTCATAGCTGATGCGGGCTGTTGTTTCCACGCGATCGCTCGTTTTGAGGGAAGGGGGACGGTTTGGTGTGACGGTAGGAAAAGCGACAGGTATATGGCCTTCTAATTGACTCTTCCAGAACTCCGCTGTGGCTTCATGATCGGCCCCGAAATGGTGCTTGACTGTGTATTCCAGCGAGGTTCGCTTTCCCAACGGCCGCCCATCATAGACCGATGAGACATCTTCAAGGAGGAGTTGCAGTGAGCCTCCGTCAAAGATACCGTGGAACATGCTCAATACAATTGCAGACCTTTCGGGAGATGTGACCAGAGACAGTTTCCATGGGGGCGCTGTTAAACGGATAGTTTCCTCAGCACTCCGACAGGCCTCTCGCAGAGATTCTTCCTCAGAATGCTCTGCGGTGTATACATCCCAGTTTGGCTTAGAGTTTGCGCCCGGAACTAAGATGCACTGCGCAAACGGGGCCAAGTCATCATCAATCCAGGAGAAGACCGTTCGGAAAGAGTCATAGCTTGCGACGACAGTGTCCCAGGCCTGCTGAAGGCGCCCGACATCGACACCAGATTCAAGGGGAAAGACGGAATGGTATATGTACGATCGGGTGGTGAATGCGCTATTGGCCGAGCTGCGCAGGAAGCTAGTCAACATACCTGACTGCGTGGCTGTCGTCGGCAAGACATTCTGGATATTCTCCGGCGTTACACCAAGCCGCTCCGCGCATGTCAAACGGTTCCTGTCGCTAAAACAGGCAAGGCTCTCCTGCAAGGTCTGCAGACGGGCCGCCTCGCCAGAAGCCACGCTCCCATTCATTTGGTTTTGCTTATGGATAGTGGCAACCAGGCCCTTGGGAGTCCCAGCTTGCAAAACGTCACCTACAGACAAGCTTTCAATGGCATTGTCTCTCAGATTCTGCAGGAACCGCATGGCGCCAAGACTATCAAGACCGAGCGAATAGAGGTCCGATTCGGGCCTAATCGCAGTTACGTCCTCCTCGACCGTGTCGGCGATCAGGCGAATCACAAGCTGCTGCGCCGAATTCGTTTCCTCGTCTTCTGGCGTTTCCCATTCGGACTGCGCACCATTGGAGAGTGCGGATTTTGATGTGGGGTAAATTTTCACGCCATATGCCTCCGGGTCCTGTGATTGGTCCGCAATAGCTTTGCGATCTACCTTTCCAGAGCTAGATCGGGGCAAAGCGTCGACAAATGTGTACACGGATGGGCACATGTACGACGAAAGGTGCTGATGGGTGGTTTGATGCGCTTGGTGGATCAGCTCTTGTTTTTGCGTCTCGCTTAATCCGTTGGCCACGAGACACGCGATAATTTGTTCGCTCCCCTGGACGTCATTCTCGCGCTTAGAAACGATCGCAACGGCCTCTGTGATAGCACCAACGGTCGCAAGGACTGATTCAATTTCACCAAGCTCGACACGGCGACCACTGATCTTCACCTGGTCGGACGTTATGCGACCAAGGAATTCAATGACTTGAGAGCCGGATTCATCCCAAACGATGCGCGCCATGTCGCCCGTGCGGTAAACAGGTCCGAATTCTGGACTGTAAACGAAGGACTTGGCCGTCTCTTTGGGACGGTTAAGGTAGCCTTTGCCAACCTGGGGGCCAGCGATCGCCAATTCACCAGCGAGACCGGCAGGAACTGCTTTAGGCAGGTGGCTGTTAGGGTCGAGGACCAACATTGCACACGTGGGCAAAGCTTCGCCGATGATGGAACCACGCGTGGAATATTCAAAAGGCGCCAGGAAAGTACAGTTAATGGCACCTTCGGTCGGGCCATAGGCGTTCACCAACATCCTGGCTGGTTCTGGAGCGGAACCAGGGGCGCTGGCTTCTGATTTTGGAGAGAAGTTTTCAATGACCGTTCGATTAAGTTTCTCACCCATCGTCCACAGGGACTGGAGAGTAGTCAGGTGAGACGGCCGCAGCAGAGCGGCCAAACTCGGAGTCGCCATCATCACCGTCGCCTTTGCTTCGTTGACCGTGGCTTCCAAATCCGTCAGAGTCAGGTGTCGATACGCGGAACAAAGAGTAGCACCGCTACTCAAAGTGACGAAGATCTCCATGAGGGACGGATCGAATGTGGGGGATGCAAATTGGAACCAGCGGAAATCACCAATCGAATCCCCTGGCAGGGGAATTGCAGTCGCATGAGACTCGATGGAACAGGTGGCAGCAAGATGATGGATTTGGACACCCTTGGGCTTTCCGGTGGAGCCACTCGTAAATAGCAGATAGGCAACTTGGTCTTCATGTATATCCAGTGGTTCGGGAGGTTCGATCGTTTCCACCAAGACAGCATCGCCGCGCATCTCCTTCCACCTGGAGACTGCCGCCACATCAATCCAAACATGGCCGGTGGCTGCATCTTGGCTATCGATCGGGCGCCATGGACCAGCGGCGGGCTCGGAAACATTGCCAAGTATGACGGGGGAGTTGATGTCCTCAAGGATTTCCCGGACCCGTTGCTCCGGCGCATCCTGGGGAATAGGCGAAAATGCACAGCCCGCCTTCAGGATGGCGAGATATGAGATGTAAAGCTCGGGGGACGTGGACATATAAACGGGGATAATCCGTCCATACTCAGGCACCTGGCCGTCCATCGACAACTGAGCTCTGATGTGCGCAGCCAGATTCGAAGCTGCTACGTTAAGGGCGGCGTATGTTAGAACGCTGTGCTCTGCCGAGTCTGTCGCAGAGGGTAAAGAATGTACAAAGTCGAGTGCGATCGCATTAGGCTTTCTGCGGGCCCAGCCCTCGAAAGCGGCGTGGAGGAGGGACGGCTGTCGCGAGCTCGTTGATTCCACGTCTTCCGTTGTTTCTCTCGTGGGGGGTATCATAGATGGTGGGAAATTAACAATCGAAAGGTCGGGCGTGGATGCGACAAGGTTGAGAGAGGGGGAGGAATGGGCCAGATGAGTCGCAAGTGTGTTCAGGAGTTGATTCACAGCCGGGTCGGGGATCAGTGGCTTTGGGTAGGAGAAGCCAATTTGGAGAGCGTTATTGTTCGCAACGGCATCGGCGTGAAGCGTGAAGACCTGTTGACTCGTCATGACTCGTAAGTATCGCTCCCTACCGCACCCCGCACTGCCGGGGAGGGGGAGGAGACTGACAATTTCGCGTCCACTGGCGCAGATTTGATGCTCGCCATTTTCAGGTTCGGCATCCAATCCGAGTTCCAGTGAGAACTGTATCTCGTCCTTGTTATAATCTTGCTGGTTAATTTCGCGCACTTGGCAGTTATTCGACTCCCCCGCCTGCAGCTCCTCGGACCAGAACACCGAAGCCGAAATGACCGCGGTGGCAGGGCTCGACGCGGACTGCCATGTCGCGCGGCGCAAGATGCCAAAGGCGACGTCCTCCAGACCGGTGAAGTTCGAAATAAAGCGCGCGTAGCCTTGGACGAGGTCGTCGATGAGCTCCGTCGCTGCGCGACTGCAGGAAAGCTCTATCCGAGGACTCTCCGCAACCGCATCACATGCAGGTCTCGCGACAGCGTAGGGATCGATCGTATCTAAAGCGGGGATTTTGGTGACGGGAAAAGCCTCCATAGCGATAGGAGTGTGGTGGCCATTAGGTTGAGGGGAAGCATGCGCGGGGCTTTCATGCTCCTCGTGGTTTAAGATTGCGCCTGCCATGGTTTTAGCGGTAGGGATCAAAGCGGCTACGCACCTGCGAACACAATTGCCAGGGGCACGATCCTAACACTGGGGCGCGTGTATAAAGAGTGGACGTCGTTACTGACACGATGGATTCAGGGAGGAAAAGGTAATTATATAAAAGAGAAAAAAAAGAAAACAAAATCCCAAGGCACAAGAAAAATAACAGGAACGGCAAAAGAAGGGTCAAAAAATACAAAATACAAAATACAAAACCCACAACCCCCCCAAAATGCCGTTCTGCAGCTTCACACACTAAGTGAGATCCATTGAGCGTCATTTGAGGTGGACCCCGCGAGGGCCCGAAGTGACATGGTTGGTGGTGTGAGTGGTGAAGTGGGGTCAGTCGATGGGGGTCAAGCGTTGACTACCGCGGTAGTCATAAGAGCGGTGGTCATTACGATGGACAGGAACAGTTCCTGGGAAGGGAATAGGAAGATCCGTGCTTGGCAGAAATCAGCCTTACTGTACTGCGTGGCAGACACGATATCTGGATGCGATGCACAACGGAGAGAAAGAGTCAGGCAAGGCAAGAGGGAGAGGGGAAAACGTGATGTCGGTCTCGTGGTTTCTCCGGTCTTCGGCACACTTATCTGATTAGATCATCTGATTAGATCCACCCTGTATTGTTCGGTATGTACGATGATAATAATGAGGATTCCTAGCGTATGATACGGGTCCATCTACCAAGGCTAGTCAGGAACGGGTTGCACAATCCTAATTTTTCGTTTCTGTTCCTAGATCGATTGGAGAATATCTTCGAGGACCTACTATCCGTACCTCGTGCTTGATCTCGCCGACAACAGCAAGCTACGTAACTGGATCAATGCACCGCAATGCCCTAGGAGACCGCATGCCACGGCCCATCAACGTCAAAGTATTGATTGGTCTGAATTTGCTTTTCATGCCCGGACGATAGAGCTCGCAGTCTTGTTACCGGTCTGCCATACTTGTATCTCCCAGTGCTGATCGATAACACCCAAATGGAAGCCCCACAGACGCGCATTATCTGATCCGTAGTGGAGAGCAGAAGTGACAAATGAGCCAGCTATTCCAATGGTCCTCTCATGACCAGCAATACCGTGGGATTGCCCGGGGGGAGAAACACTCTACCAAGAAATGTAAAATGATCCCTTGAAGGGCATTGGATTGGGGGAAACCTTAGCATTGGGCTGAGGAGACGAGACCGACTTCGGGGCTGTTCCGGCGGGTATACAGTCCACCGCCCAGATCGATACTGGCTAGCGCTTTACCTGATGTTACAGTGCAGTAGTGCCGATGGGCTTGCATCATGCGTGGGACTTAGCTTTTGGCCAATGCCATTATTGCGCGGTAAAGCGAACAGTGGGTTTTGTCCCATATATGCGGTTCCGAAGTAAGAGCTACAGAATTACAAGAACGTACCAAGAATTCTTGTGATCTGACACTCAAATCAAGTCGAAAAATCCGTTATCTTCGTGGCCGTTGCGAGATACAGCCACACTGGTTGGGCGTGAGTTTCACCTAAGTTTAAAGTAGGTACTAGGTAGTATATCTTCCAACAACAGACAAACAAGCGAAGTATATCACACACTTTCCAGCTTTTCAAGTGCAAAAACACTCCATGGCAATCGATACTGGTTTCAGCTGGTCAACCGCGATGGGAAGTAGGTCTCCCAAAATAACGTAAAAATCAGATAAAAAGCATGAGACCCATTGCAGGTGGAGATATTTTTAGCGAGCCACTCAGTCCTCCCAGCGACGGCCATGATCGGCATACCATATCCTCCGTACGAGCGAAGCGGTGGGCATCTCTATCCCTCTTTCCGGCGCCAAGCCAACGAGGGCGGCAGCAAGCGACGACATTACAATTTGTTGTGGGATAATCGGGTTGGTGTAGATTACTGTCGCTTGTATGCTCCGATTGTTTTGAACCCTGTTTAAGTTACTGTAGATGCACTGTGAAGTTAATAATCATGAGCAGTGCTACTATCTCATGAGTAGCATTACAAGCAAATTCCTTAGGTACCAAGATGACGATGCAAAAAAGCAAAATACAATCAGATTAGACGGACATCTAATCAGATGCGGCCCGCCAAGCATTGTTCAATTTTCTCTCGTGGCAGAAATCTCCGAGCCCCACCGGGTTTAAGCCGGTGTCGGTTGTTGTTTATTGACTCATTCGATGGGATTTCAAGATGTGTTTGTGATCTGATAAGATTATATATATTACCAAAGCCAAGAATTGAACAAGAAAAGAGAACAGACAGAAAGAGAGAGAGAAAGAGAAAGAGTAAAGGAATTATCAGTCTCTGTTTGTAACTATCTTGGCAAGACGTAAGGCGTGTAATGTAATGTGTTGAAATGGAATTTGTATCTCCACAACACCACGGAATTATCCCTAAATGGGACTCTATCCGATTGAGGCGATCATCCCGGGTGGGCTCAGGCGCTTTCATTTCTTTTCCTTGGCCCTCCCACGCCACGAGATGATCTCAATAAGCGATACGTGTAAATGCCGCATCCGCCAAAGAATTCATGCCCCGCCTCCAAAAATGCCTCCAAGTGTTGTAGTTTCCATGACTGACGGTTGATAATTTTCTTATGGTAATCATTAGATATACTCGGGGGCTTCACTAGCTACCAGAAGGCTCTCGATTTATTTATATGTATATGTCACTTGTAGAGAAGGCTTATCCCGTTCAAATTGATGGTGAAGGACCAGCAGCCCTAGTATGAACGATGAAATTTGAAATAGAACGAAATTAATAATTATTTAAGTCATCAATAGAAACCCAACACTTAGTTCAGTAGTGACTATCAACAAGAGGCATGGTCTAAATCAGATAACTCCGGTTTAAGTTCGGATCTGATAAAATCAGCTATTTCAACCAGGGAAGACGGCTTCAATCTCAGGTGGACGAAAAGAAAGGAATATTTCATTGAGACTCGATTTCTCTTCCAGCTGGGAATATCTACTAGTAAATAAACACCCCCCCCCCACCACGTCCGTAGACGATTATTAACAAGTAAAAGTATCCGACATCACCCGGTGCCTCGCTTAGCCCAATCTGATAAGATGGCGTAAGTTTACTAGTAATTTACCAATTATTACCCCGCCAATATCCGGATCATGCCATACTCTTGGACTCGGTCAATAATAGGGGTGTCGCTATACAAAAACCGTCCACATCCAGAGTCAACCCCCCTCGAGTAAACTGATCATATTAAGGTTGCCACTACTAAAACTCTTGTCTCTTGTATTGGAATACTAATCACAAGGTATACATAGCCTTACTACGCCCACCTGGGCAATATTCATGCCATAGATTCATAGTGTTTGCTTTGCCATAAACTCCACGTCTCGATCATGCTATCCGATTGAAGAGAAGAGACCTAAGAGGGTGAACATTTGCAGTGATCAATGCTAGACAATGGCATGCCCTCAATCAGGATAGATGAAAGGCTTCTACCAAAAACATGCCCGTATCAACGCATGGATTATATATATATCTATATAACACTTCCTCTCCTCTTCATAACTCTCCAATAGCAGCTTCCACACTCTCAATGTATCATACCATCAAAGCCTCCCTCCTCGACTTCGACGTCAGATCCAAATACGGCGCTTCACCAATGCTACACACGCGGTCACCGGCGCGCGCCTCCGCATAATCATACGTGGCGCAGTGCCAGGTGGAGCGGTTATCCCAGATGGCCATGTCGTTTCGGTTCCACTTGAAGCGGACCTGGGCGTCGTGGTTTTGGGTCACGAGCTGTTTATTGTCAGTATTAATTACATATATACTGGAGTGATTCAAGGAATGCTTAAACATACGTTGAATAGGTAGTGGAGCAGCATGTCGGACTCGTCTTTGGTCACCCCGTTGATCCGTTTCGTGAAGCCCTTGTTGACGTATACTGATTTCCAGCCCGTGACAGCTTTGTCTAGTTAGCCTATGCAATCATTCAAGAACAAAAGTGCCGAAGAAGCAGACAGAGAGGAAAGCAAGGAAGACATACGGTTAGTCCTAACAACAGGATGCACCGCACTAAGCTCTTCCCCACAATTAAGCGGCGAGCCCCTAACACCCACCCGCAACGGGTTACCCAACCTCCTTGCTTCATCATGGAAGAAGCTCCCATCGTGCGTCGCCGTCAGCGTCTCCAGAAACGAAGCCATCCCCGGTGACAGCCGGTCGTACACTTCGTAGCCGGAGGCCCAGAGAGTGTCGCCGCCCGTCGGGGGCAGGGTGTGAATCTTGAGCATGGAGTAATCGGAGGGCACGCGTTCGAAGCTGATGTCGGTGTGCCAGGCTGCTGAGGCGAGGCGGCTGGAGTCGCTGAGCTGGTGGGTTAGCCCGCCGCCGGTCTTTTGCTTCTCGCTACTAATGACGCTGATTTGGTCACCTAGTTCGCTACCTTCTTCTGTGAGGGGGTGGACATGGAGGGTTGAGGAGGGGGCTGTTTGTTTGTTTAGTGGATGTATTTTTCGTGAGGTTCAACTGGGCTGTTGGGACCGCGGTGAAAGGACTTACACATCCGGCTACTGTGGTGAGTTTCTCCGCGAACTCGCGCATCTGCTGGGGGGTGATGTCCTGATTGCGAAGGAAGACGACGCCTCGGCTTGATACTGGATATCACGTTGGTATATATTCTCGGGTGGGACTTGTGTTATGAAGAAAGAAGGACTCTGCTCACTGGTGACGGCAAGGTCTTTGATGATCTGGTCACAGCTTTCATCTTTCAAGATTTCCACAATCTGAAGTCCCGAATACTCTCTTCCAATGACTGGAGTTAGATCAGAGTATGTGTACGGATCGAGGCTGCCTGAGTATTCGAGCGGTTGTGAAATACGTGGACGAGATTGCTCTGCGCCTCCGATGATGGGACTCGTATCAGCAGCTGGCATGGTGAGTGTAGTCTATTCAATAACAATAATCTTGGATATTGACAGAGACTGGGTTGATCGCGTGTCGCGGATTTGTATGGGTGTAGTGTGTATTGATCCCTGAGACAGCCACAATCTTATGGATATCGAGTATCGAAACGCTCCATATATCCGACATATAATCCCCTGCACACGATACAGTACAGCAAAAAATAGCCCCTTATCTCTCGACAAGAAGTTAAGAAAAGCGACAAGCCGGGTGATCCTCTTACCGTCTATCACACCTCATATTGCACTGATAGCCATGTCCTTGAGACAAGATGCAGCTGCTACTCGCTGATTTCACTCCTCTTCCCCGCTCCCAAGTTTCAGAGGTAGGCTCTTCACGATGATGTGCTCCGTTCTCCGCATTGTGCAATAGATGCATATCTTTTAAATAGGCGGATCAGTACGGCTACCTGGCTCGGGTTATCTATCGACAATGTAAGCCTGGAGCCGGTCCAACGATCACCATTTCCGCGCAAGTAAAGAAAATCATGAACTAGACAAGACATATATAAGCTCCTCTGTGGCATCCAAGTTCAGTTCTTCCATTATGAGGCGGGGAATAATCCAGTATACCAGAAACCCCACTATATTAGACGGTAGCAGGGATCATGATAGCTCAAGTAGTGATTGCGCTAATCTCTCCGCACGACACGCCATTGCTGTCTGGAACCCCACCTACGACGGAATCTGGCCGATGTGTGGGTTCAAGACTGTGCAGTGGAATCTGAAATATCTGTAGGGACAGGAGAATGGATCTGGAATTGGTATGTAGTTGACCTTACAGTAGATCAATATACAACAGAATGAATTCAATCCTTAACCTGCTCTGGAACCAATGGAAAGAAGGGTTCAAGATTCATGGGCCTTGATGTATTTAGGGAGTGTGTACAGCGCGGGGTAGATTATATGGAAAGAGGCCCCCTCTTGAAGAAATCACCCAACTATTGACAAGAAACAGTCACTTTACAAGCTACTTCGAGTATCATTGATTCTTCACCTTCACTAATCACGACAGAACATACCCACCGCTATAGAAGCCCAATCCTTCCGGTACTTGTAGTAGTCCTCACTAAGGAAGACGGCTCCAACGCTAAGGCGGCATTCCCTCCGAAGGGTATTCCACTCCTCGCTCAAGCCTCACAAGCACAATTGATTGGTACAAGCTGGGCTAGCGGGTCTCCGTGCCATCTACGGAGTACCTGATAAATTGACCAGCTACCCCTCGAGTGCGGGGAAGAGTTGACGACTTTGTGAGATTTATCGACATTGACAGCTGAGAAATTCCAGCGAAATGGCGTGGCCGAACAAGAATAAAGATATGCTCTACCGACGAGTAGGTAATTCGGGCCTACACGTATCGGCTATAGGGCTGGGTGGATGGTTGACGTTTGTATTTCCTATTCTTGCTGTTGTTCAAGAGGTGTACGAAATGTGTGGCTTACTTGTTTGATACTGTTGGTAGGTTTGGAGGTCATGTTGAAAACGGTACGGCCTTTTGTATTCTACACGACTGAAGCGGCAACTAATGGGAATTGCGTATTCAGAGACGACATTGGAGTGCATGAAGCAGGCATACGACTGCGGGATAAATTTCTTCGACACGGCAGAGAGGTAGAATCATGCTGCATTTCGTTCTCGCGAACGGATAAAGCTGACTCGGAAATCCAGCTATGCAGGTGGAGAATCCGAGGTCGTCATGGGCCACGCTATCAGAAAGCTTGGCTGGAAACGAAGCGATATTGTCATAACCACCAAGGTTCGCCGAAACTCCCAAGTATCGTGCCAACCAGCTACTAACACAATCAGCTCAACTGGGGCCTCGCCAATGGCGAAATTCTCATCAACAACCATGGTCTTTCGCGGAAGCACATCGTCGAGGGTACGCGGGCATCACTGGAGCGGCTGCAACTTGAATACGTCGATATTATCTACGCGCACCGCCCGGATCGCCTGACACCGATGGAGGAGACAGTGCGCGCATTCAACCATGTAATTGATAGAGGATGGGCCTTTTACTGGGGCACCTCGGAGTGGTCCGCAGACGAGATCACAGAAGCATGTGGGATCGCAAAGTCACTGGGGCTCATTGCGCCCATCGTCGAACAGCCGCTATACAATATGCTAGACCGGGAGAAGGTCGAAGGCCAGTACCAGCGCCTGTACTCGCGGTGTGGCATCGGGTTGACGGTATTCTCTCCGCTGAAGATGGGCCTTCTGAGCGGCAAGTACAACGACGCAACGGCACAACCGCCGCCAGGATCGCGATTCGCCGTGAGCCAAGATAATTACATCGGTCAACTGCGGAGTGAATGGGGCGATGAACAGTGGGCAGACACGATCCGCAAGGTCGTGGGCTTGAAAGAGCTGGCTGATCGGTTGGGGGTGAAATTGTCGCAGCTAGCCCTTGCGTGGTGTCTGAAGAACGAGAACGTCTCGTCGGTGATCACGGGGGCGTCACGACCGGAGCAGATTGCCGATAATGTGCAGAGTCTGGCATTGCTGCCAAAGCTGACGCCCGAGGTCATGGCGGAGATCGACCAGTTTTTGCAGAACAAGCCGGCGCAAGATCCTGCTCGACAGGGTTGATAAAGCGAGGTTCCTGTTAGCACAAACTTTAGATGAATTGTTCTCACACGTTGATTCCACATAAGAGAAAGGATGTCTCCATACTTGCTTCATATCCTCTCCCTCCTTCACCCCAGGACTTTCCCTCTCTCCCTTCCCCATCGGCACCCTCGCTCTAGCACAACTCTCACACAGATTACTCATATTCCCCCATTTTTCCCTCCACGCAATGCCAAGCTTCCGACACGCCATACACACCACATAGAGCACACCCTGTATATCAATGATAGCACCCCTCCCATACCTCGCTTCCTGCGACTCAGCGCGGGGAGTCAGCCCACACTCGACACAGAAGCGCTTCCGTGCATCGCGACCGCCGCGGCTTCTTCGGCGCTCGAGCATGCGTCGTGCGAACTGGTCCGCTGAACGCAGCCGTAGACAGCACCGACAGGCGTAGAGATGTCGAAATGTAGCGTAGCGGGATTTCTCCGCTTGGAGGAGATCATGATGCGAGAGGCGGGGGAGGAGCGAGTTGAAGTAGGAGGATGTCAGCTTTAGGTGGATGTCCCAGGGGAAGGAGAGGTAGTGGGAGATGAGGAGGTGAATCTCTGGGGGTAGGCTCATAAACTGTGGAGATGATTGATTAGATGCTGTCGTCAGGTCTGCCATAACACTGCAAGCTGGGAGCTGTAGGCCGTCGCGCAACTTGGGATGGATGAAGAGTGCGGGGATATGCGGAGATATGATTCGAGCGCTGTGCATATCGAGTTGTGCAGAATTATATAATTATGCATTCCATATGCTGTTTGCACTGTTTGGAATGCAGGTGAACATTCGTCTATTTTTACCTCTTCCTCTCTTGCCCAGACTTGCACGTCCTAGAATATCTCAAAAGCATGAAGTGGGACCATTGGCTTGTCATATCCATTGACAATGACCAGGCCAGGTCTGAGCGTCGTGTTGAATCAAACTAGCAGTGACGGCCAAGTCTACGCATGCTGGATATGACGTCTATTCCCCACCACCACCGCCTTGCAGTCCTCCGCGCACACGACATGAAACGAATGCCAACGTGAACAGGCCAGGCTGGGTAAAACTGCAGAAGAGAATATGATACGACAGTTCCAGAACAATATCAACAGCTGACAAGAGGCTCGAGCCATCCCCTCCAACTTAGTCATGCTCGTATAACACCACCCACATCCATATCCATCCCCGCATCACTCGACAAGACCAGACCAGACCACTGCACATCACCATGTCCCCCACGCAAGAAGACGACCACGAAGCCACCAAGCTCGCCACCCTCCTCACAACCGACATCCGCACGGTACTTCCTCCACAGCCAACAGGGGCCATACTCTCCCAGCGCCCGTTCGTCTCCATCCCAGGCCTCTTCAACCTGCGCGACCTCAGCACGCCCCAAGATGATGGTCCCCCCGCAATCCGCCCGGGCTTCATCTACCGCTCCGGCGCCTTGACACACATCACGCCGGCTGGTAAAACCGCCCTCGTTGATACCCTCCATCTAGGTACAATCTTCGACCTGCGTCGGCCGGAGGAGCGCGAGCGCGCCCCCAGCCCTGACATCCCCGGCGTCGAGACAATCTGGACGCCGTACGCGTTCACGCCCATGCCTGTTAATCCGCGCGATTTTGCAGGACCGGATGGTGGCGTCTCCGGGTTCGTCAAGATGTATGTTGCGGTGCTGGAGTGCGCTGAGCCGGCGTTCAAGGCGGTGTTTCAGCAGATACGGGACCACCCGGAGCGGCCTATTCTAGTTCATTGTTCAGGTTTGTCAATATTTACCCATCTATGAACAGACTTCTTCGCATCCTCGAAGAAGCCAAGCTTGTAATATGGAGTGCTAATTTAAGTTAGCCGGAAAGGACCGCACGGGCGTCATCGCCGCCCTTATTGAAAAACTAGCCGGCTACTCCGACGACGCCATCGTGTACGACTACCTCCTCACACGGATCGGGATTGAGCCTGCGCGCCCGGCACTGCTGGGGTTCCTGCGGGGACAGGTCGGGGCGCCGGTGCCGGAAGAGATGCCGGGGTTAGTGGAGCTGTGCGGTGTGCAGGCGGCGGCGATGAGGGGGTTCCTGAAAGTGCTGGACGAAACGTTCGAGGAGGGTGTTGTTGGGTATTTGACTATTCGACTGGGGTTTTCGGACGAGGATGTGGAGGTGATACGGAGGAACTTGGCTCATTACTCTGAGGATCAAGTTTCAAACCCTACTAGATAGTATAGTATCCCCCGCGAGCGCAGCATACAACCCGACCAAAGACAACAGAAGACAATACAATCTACAATGAAGAAACAACAGACTCAAAACAAACCAGCTAAATTCACCTAGCTGAATAGACAAATATAAAAGATCTAAACAGGAACCTCCCTCTTCTCCACATACTGCAGCACCCCAAACGCCTCCTTCACACCCTGCGTCTCCACAACCCTCTTATACCACTCCATCGCCTTAGGGAACTTCTCCCTAATCTCCCTATCAATAGCAGTCGAGAAGCCCCAAACCAGCGCACTCGCCACCGTAATATCCCCCAGACTAACCTTCTCCCCACCGGCAAGCCACTCCTGCCCCTCAAGCGCCTTCTCCAGCGTACGGAACGCCCTCTCAATCTTCCCAACAGCCGCCTCCTCCACAGCGGCATCAAAAGCGCGATACTTCATCCGCGGCAACACAAGGTCAATAACAGGGTTCTGGACGTCGCCGTCCGCAAAGCAGATCCACTGCCTGATGAGCGCGCGGCGGAGCGGCGTCTCGCCGAGCAGCTGGTCAGCGGCGGGCCCGCTGTCGGCGATGTACTGCGCGATGGCGTCGGACTCGAAGAGGGTGACTTTGCCGTCGGCGGATTCGAAGGCGGGGACTTTGCCGTGGGGAAATTTGGCGAGGAAGGAGGGGGTTTGGTTGGTTTCGCGCATGACGAAGTCCGGGACGTAGGGGACGGAGAGGTTGTTGATGTTTGCTGCTGCTTGGGCCTGGGATATCATTAGCATTGTTCTATTTTATTTGGTTCTTGCTCAATGGCTTTTTTTGGGGGGGGGGGGGGGGGGGGGGGGGGTTCAAGGCGTGGTGGGGAGAGGATGAGGGGTAAGTAGTACCTTCATAACCCTGGGGTTATTAGGATAGCTCCAGATCTGGCCAAACGGAGTGGGAGACATGATGTATGTAGTATGGTATGAATGATACTAGAGGATCAATATGTTGTGTTGATAGTGTAGTGTGTAGTGTAGTGCAGTGTAGTTGAAAACAAACAACGACCAAAGAGGGGTTTATATAGATCTCAAAGGATCTCAAGTTCCCAGTAAGGAAAGGTCATCCAAATGACAGCTCAGCTAGTTTACTCAATCCGTCAAGATAGTTATTAAGCCACGGACCACGATTACAAATAGGCTACCTCCATTACCCACCATCACGAACTAACTACTGTGTATACACCTAGTTAGGGGTAGTAAGGATGACAAATACAGCGGGGTTGTTGATAATCCACCCAAAGAAGGACGGAAAGAGAGGGAGTCTCTCATCGAATGTTATCGAACAGTGAGAGTGGAGTGCTGGTAGTTGACGCGTGCTCATAGGCCGTGTGTGGCCCGTTACTGCGGGGTTACTTGTTTGGACTGTTTACTCTGCGCTGTAGGTAACAGTTACAGATACGATACTATGGAGGTTGAAATGTAAGAGATATAAGGTATCTATAATATCTACAAGTTGATAGATAGCTTTATATAAAGTTATAGATGCGATCCGTATGCAGGGTCATTCTTATACGCCGTAGATCTTGCTACATGCCAGGATATGATGGTGTCATTCATGTCAGCATATGCCACAGAGTGGAATGCTCTATAGATGATCAGCCTAGTAAGAGAAAAGAAGAAGAAGGATCAATAAGGTAAGATAGGGAAAATTAAGAAGAATAAGAAGAACAAGAAGAATAAGAAGAATAAGAATGAGGAGAATTAATGATAATAATGATAATAATTCAGGCTATGCATATCCAAGTCATGTACTCGCTTTACAGCACCACCCCCTTACAACCTAGTCTTGCTCATCTGCTTGTCCAACGACTTGGCCAACTTCTGACTCGCCCAGTCTGCAATCCCCATGTTGGTCACCATCGGGTTCACTCCGCTGGCGCTCGGGAACACCGACGCGTCCATCACGTACAGCCCCCGAGTCCCCCACACCTGACACTCCGGGTCCACCACGCTGCTGCGCACCGACGACCCCATGCGGCACGTGCCCATCTGGTGCGCACTCGCGAACATGGTGCGCTCCGGGTCGCACGGCGTCTTGCGACGCAGCTCCGAGATCCACGCCTGCAGCGCCGCGTTGTTGGTGCCCTCCGCGGAATTCGTGTTGGCCGGGTCCGGTCGCACGAACGGCGGCATGTCGCGGTACGACGTGCGGAACTCCTTGGCCCCCGCGATGTAGGCCACCTTCGCCGCCGTCACGATCCCCTCCACGATGTGCTTGCGGTCAAAGACCGACGGCGTGTAGTCGATGCGCAATCGTCCGTCCACCGGGTCTGGGTACACCCGACCGGTGTCGCGGTCCTTGGTGAGCGTGATGAAGCCCGCCATGTGCGACAGCTTGGCCGTCCACATCTTCCAATCCAGCCCGTCGCGCCACGTGAACGCCGGGAGGAATGCCGGCGGCAACATGGTCAGGCATTCGACCTTGACACCGTGGCCGTGTCCGTCAAGGTCCTCAAACTCGTCGATCACGGTGGTCAGCGCGGCCCCTTCCCACGGACGGGTCTCTTCATCAAAGACGGCTCCCCCAATGACAACTATACATATCAGTAACGGCATTCCCTTGGAAAGAGGAGAGGAGGTGGGGTGGGAAGGGCTTACCCGGATGCAAATGGAGATTCCGGCCGACCTGCGGGTTCTTAATGCCACTGCGCAGCAGAAGCAAAGGACTCTGCAAAGTCCCGCACGAAACGACCACTTTCTTCGAGTTGATGATGACCTTGCGTTTGATGGCAGTCGGCCCGGACTGACCGCACCAGGCGTCTCGCGACGTCCACGTGCCCTCAACACCAGACGCCACACGGCCGGCCTTCGTGTTGGTGAAGAGGACCCGGTCGACATGGAATCCCTCGATGAATTGCGCACCGGCCTTGGACGCATCCGCGAGGTACGTCTCGGTGGGGCCCTGCTTCTCAGCTGAGTGGCAGCCCATCGTGCAGTGGCCACAGTAATGCTCGTGAGTCCCCGTGTTCTGGGGTACCGCGCTGGCCGAGTATCCCAGTTTCCGGGCGCCTTCCAGGAGCACCCGGTTCTGGTGGTTGTGACGGGTGTACTCCGAACTGGCACCGATGCGCTCGCACACGCGGTCCAAGCTGTTTTGGAACTCCATCGAGGTAAAGAAGGGCAGGCCACCGTCGGCCCACTCCTGGCGCACATAGCCCTGGGTCTGGAGGGACGCCGACCAGTTGACGGTGCCACCGCCGCCCCAGACAGATCCGGCGAACACGCCCATGGTGCCATCGTCCGTCGTCACTGCCCCCGAGCCCTCGAACATACTGACGAAACCTTGGTCAAAACTCATGGGGAAGTTGCGCGAGGAGTACTGGTAGGCCTTTTCGACAACGATCACCTTGTGGCCCGCCTCCGCGAGATTCTTGGCCGCCACGCCGCCGCCGCAGCCACTACCGACGATCACCACGTCGGTTTCGATAATCTCGGGGCGATCACCACCGGGGAAGCCAAGGAATTCAAAGGGATGACTGTCCCGCGGTTGCCCATGGGCGGGAACCTGGGGGAACCCGATGGCCTGCAACGCGGTAGGGCTGGTGACGATCCACGTCCGCCTGGAGATGGCGGACAAGGCGCGGAAGACGGCACGAAGGGGCTTTAACCGGGACGTCTCCCATCCGCGGAAGACATTCTCGCGGACTTCGAATGGTTGGTTCTGGAACGGCGTCATGGACCCGGTCAGGAGCAGGGAGCCGGCTCTGGTACTATAACACTGTCAGCTTCACGCATCATCCAATCGGGGACGCCCAGACACGACGTACTTGAGGACATTCAAAATAAGACTGATGCCGTTTCGGCCCTCTTGGTGGACGTAGGTCGTGAACAGACGCTGGATATTCTCGCGAAAGGCGGCGTTTGTCGACACGTCTTCTGCCAAGTACTGGGCGGCGATGACGCCGGCATCCGGGTCGTGAATTTTAGCAGTCAACGAAGCAAGGGCCTGGTCATAGACTGCCTTGGACACCTGTTTATCGGACGAGGATCTCGACCCTCCCCTGCTGCGGATTCTGGGGACGACCGTGCTGGCGATCGACAAGAGCGTAGTCCATTGCAGCTCGGAGAACAACTGCTCCTGGGAGACGGGGGGGATTGACACTGGCAAGGGAGTGTATGGGATGGTCTGGTCAGCCATGATGCCAGGCTATCTCAAGACAGTTATAGGCAGGATGAATTAGGATATCGCAAGGATCCTGCGTGGATGACAGAGGGTCCTCAGAAATCGACTTGTATAGCAACCCGAGGATGGATAGGATAAGGATGAATAGTGGATTAAAAAGGACAGTTGAATGAGAGAAGAAAAAAGATAACAGGTGGCGATGAAGCTCGGCCGGTAGTATTATAGTATTAATGACAAGGGAGGGAGTGAGTGAAAAAGAGGAAGTGAATGTAATTGTCCGGCGGCCCAGATGGGCGATACCTAATGTACTTGACAGGTAGTAGCGCCTTCCTTCTCCACGTTGAGCAGCTGGTGGGTGCCCAGAGCAGTAGAGCTTGCGAGCGGACTTGGCGAGGCAGGTGAACCAATGGCGACGCGATGTGGGGGCGAATTCTCAAGCCTTGTCTCTCAGAAACTTCTCGGCCTTCAATAAGACAATAAGAGAGAACCAATGGCCTGGTCTTTATGTCGCAGCCAACCCGGGGATCCCGCGGGGAAGAAAAGGAGGGGAAAGCCGAGGCTGCGGACATTGTTTGGAGATGAACTCATTTCGGGGTGTGTGTTCGAAAAACAAAGAAAATAACCAGGGACGCGGCAAGGATAGGTGGTGGGTCAGCGAGGGCTTCATTCATGGTGGTAGTCTCGTTCATTGGGTGGTCCCGTCACGATCGTCCATCCAGTGGACTAATGAAGGATTTGTATGCGGGGAAATCAGCCAAGCTTCACGTGGAGATGATACTGAAGTGGAGAGTCAGCAGCATCATGCCATGTCATGTGAAAGGGTAACCCGGGGTGATGAATGAACTATATGGTGCGACATCCTGACACTAACAAGGATTCGTGGTTTCTGGTCTCAAATCCGGGGATCTACCATGCTTGACCACTTAGTCTTTGGAGATCGGTTGCAGCAGTCGATCTCCAAAAGAAGGCAAGTAGACGTCGTCAGCCTGAACATTCACCAAAGGAAGAGTTGTGGGAGAGAGAAAGACAGCTAACCGTCATAGCTGGAAGCGAGCTGTCATGCATAATGCATGCCGAGCTTCCGAGAATGCACAGAATTCGGTCCAATGCCGGAGTGGGTTCGGAATGTGGGCAATTGATGCAGCATTCCAGTTTTGAACTTCGTATGCTTCTTCGTCGCCACTAAGCACGAAGCAACCCTCAGCAATTCATGACTGGGATATTATATCCAACGATCTGGTAAGTATCTCACGACACATATCACTGGCAGCACGAGGATATACCGAGAAGGATGGGAAGTAGGCAAGACAGGGGAACAGGAAGTGAATAATATACACCTTATATAGGAATGAGAGAGATATAAAGACAAGGATTGAATCAAGATAACATAAGCTTCAAGAGCACAGAGATCAGGTGATGCCACCACCTGCGTTACCGCCAGATCTCAACGTGACCTCTACACATCTACTATCTGCGCGGTAGAAGATCTATTGGACGATGTCTCCTACCATGATACAGCCTATAAAATACACATTGAGTACCTGCCTAGGTAGTATCGTGGGATTGTCCCTCTTTCAACTGAACCGTTTTTATAGGTTAGGGACATCAGATGGAGATCATGATGCTATACAAAATATTGAACTCAAGCTAAGCGACTATATGCTGTAACGGCGCCAATTGGGTACAGGCGCGATGTATATCTGGCAATATAGATTGAACCGAAGGCGTCTGTCAAGTGAACTATAGTAGATACGACTACAGCTACGGTAACAAGATGAAGTAATGTTAGGATATAGATAGATTAATCGTATATCAACTATCAATTCCTCCAGATCAATCAATCAGACCAACTCCTCTATAACCGAAAAACCCAACATGCCAACTAATGTAAAATAATCAACGCCGATCTCAGAAAAAACAGCAGAAACGAAGGCTCGAAATGGCATAAGATCGCCGAACGATGAAGAAAAAAAAATGACGGGGTATCCTGAGTATCAAGGAAAAACAACGAAAGAAATAACCCCCCGTCTCTATGACGATCGCGTGATGACATTAGTGGGTTGGGAGTGACCCGTGTAGAGAAAAAAAAAAAGAAAAAAAAAAAAAAAAGGCAGCACTCCAAAACAGTCAAGCAAACAAGACCGGACTCCAACACGGAATCACTGAACGAAGGAAGAAAAAGGGCATCAAGTCGAGAAAGAGAAAAAAGGCTAATGGTAATCTAAAACGGGCGTGGGTAGAAAAGTAGGTCCGCAGCGAGCGCAATGTCCAATGGAACGGCGGACGTGGTATCGTATCGTAACAGGTGAATCAGGCGTGGGGTTCGTAGGGCATATTAAAAGGTACTCCAGTTCCAGCCGCGCGGAACGCTCGCGGCTATCTCGGTGGGGTTGGGACCAAGCATCGCGGCCAGTTTGGCTCGAGGGCCCTCGACCGGCGAGGATTCTTGAGTCTCGGAGGGGTCACGTTCGGAGCCAGAGCTGGAGGACTGCTCGTCAATCGCGCCTTGGATCTTATTCAGACGGTCGGAGCGGGACTCTTCCCAGCGCTGGAAGGCGTGCCAACAAAGGTCGCATGCCCGCGACGGCACCCCGTCGGGGTGGAAGCGGGCGGACTGGTCGAGGGGGACGTGGAAGGGGGTGTGAGAGGAGCAAAAGACATGCCCACAGTGGCGGCAGTGATGCCGACGGAGGAAGATTCCAAAGGAGGAGCGGCAGGTGGGGGAGTCGCAGTTGGGTGAAGCTGCATCAGCCTGTCACATGTCGTTAGCATCACGTTGTCAAATCCATTATGGTAGTCATTGATGAGCGAGCACGCCATTCGTCGTGATCGACCGACTGGTGCGACATCTCGAGGCATGCTCACGCCATCCAATGGGATATATAAGGATCCCGACCCCTGGGATCATGCACAATAAAAGGAGAGGAATAAAAGGAAAAAGAGGATGCTCACCTTCCAATGATCCCGCGTGGGAAGACCGGTAACTTGGCCCAGATGTTCATGTCGCATCCACTCGTTCTCAGCCAGTCTACTCACTCCTGCGCTGGTGGTGCTGTCCATGGTGGAGCGACGGCTACTGACGGTCTGCTCCTCTCCATCGTTCAGGCTGTCGAGGGAGCCATGGACACTGCGTGGAGGAGTTGGGGGCGAATGCTTCTGCGGGCGCTCTGTCGGGCGCAAGGCCGCGGGAACATACAAGGGGGCCTTGGGCGGGCGCAATTGACGGTTATTGAGCGGTAGATATTGTTGCCGCGGAGAAGTCGGTGAGTTGTTGGAGGGAGTGGCGGTGGCCGAATTCACAGGGGAAGGTTGCCCGTAGACGGAGAATTGGTTGCCGGAAGGGGTGGGAGAGGTAGTGGTAGCGGTGACGACATGAGTAGCCATGGTGGATGGTCGGTGTTGAAGTGGCAAGTAGGGTTGGGGAGAAAGGAACAAAGAGGTGTAAAGAAACAGATCGCAAGATCTTGAGTCGAGTCAAGAAATGAATTCGGTTCTTATCGAGGGATAACGTTGCAATTAAAGGAGGTGAGGCGAAGAGGAGCAAAGCGGACGAAACCAGGTAAGCATCGCTCAAAAGGATAGACGGTGAATAGAGTGAACGGTTCGATGACGAGCACACAGGAGTGAACCACCAAACAGAGGAATAATAGGAAGGCGATAATCGAGGAAGATGCAATTGAGTAGAAGTATCGAGAGGATATCGAGAAGATATCGAGAGGAGATTGAGAGATTATATCCTTCAGAACCGAAGGGATGGAACTCGGGAATAAGGAAGAACGTGGTATCCGGTAGTTGGAATCTGGGAACCAGAATATGGGGAAAGAAGAGGATAGTTGAAGTAGTAAAGTACAGAGAGTACAGCGAGTACAACTGACAACACCGTTGCAGTGGACGAGAAAGAGGATTAGATCGCGCGGGGACGAGCGGACTAAGTATGGCGGTCGACGTTGCAGGCCAAGAGCGAGAAGCAAAACGGCGGGAAGTGACGGGCGTTCGAATTTGCCATGCGCCAGTGGGGGGGCGGGGATAGTAAGGAATAATTAAATAATAAATATAATCAGGAATATATATATATATAATTATTATGGTGAATTGAATTAATTAAAATTATGGGGATTCAATTAATATAATCCTAAAAGTCAGCCGAAGGGTTCGGATCTGAGTAGACTGGGAGATTGGAGAGAACCATAAAAGGTTGAGGCTAGAAAGTCCCGAAGAAACGCAATGGGTGGAGTCGGTTGGAGAGTTGATCGGAGGCGGTTTATATTATAATTAATATTAATATTATAATATTTTTATTATGGATCATATTATGTAGTATTATTCTGCTTGGAAATGGTGGAAATATTGGAATTAATTGGATTCAAAGGTCGTACGGAACTTCCTCTCCTCCTCCCCTCTATCGTGAGATTGATTCATGTTAGAAGGATGTATACGGAGTATTCACAGGAGAAACCTGTTTCCTCCCTGTTAACCCCCTGTCTGGTTTGATCGAGTCCTATGGTTGATTCATCTCCGAAATGACTGGGGGAGTTCTTCTTCTGGTCAGCCAAGCGTTTACCGGATTGATAGATAATTATGACACACAGTCCTCCGAGAGTAGTCCGGGAGAATCGGATGCATTCCTGCTCTCCCCTAAACTCTAAGGGGAACGGCTTTCTACCGAGGATGAATCCCATAATCCCGTCCTTCGCGCTCCTGTTCGGTCCGTGTCCAGTAACGCTGATAGTGCAACATGTGTTCCTTGTAGTCTGTGTAGTCCCAGAGACTCATCACCTCTAGTGTTGTCTATGTTGTTACTAGTGTTGTCTATGTTGTTGATTCTACTGTGGATGTGATGTGGATGTTGGTCTGTTACCAACTGACTTGCATGGCTGGAGACATTCTCCATGAGAGATCCAAAGGCCAAGATGATTATGTCTGTCATCAGTGGGGATGCACTGGACTAGTGGTGAATCTGTTGTTGAGCCAACAAGAGTCTCCTCTATCCCTGCACTTCTTGACCGCTTTTTGTGATCCTCCCACGCCTATCAATCATCCTTCCCATCCTCCATCATCCTTTGACCTCTTCCTCTCGAGGGTCAACTCCTAAACTCTAAAAAAGGAACAAGATAAAGATAAAGAACGCCCGGAAAGTAAGAACACGAAGGATGAAAGAACGTACATGATACATCATTCTTCGGTCATCGCCAAGGGTGATCTGAATCCTGACTCCGTGCTAGACGTGGCAATAACATCACGGACGGGTTGGCACGACACCCTTCCTCTTCAGGCCCTTCCTTTCCTACGAATCCTCCCCCACTTGCAACGGGAAAGAAGTGGATGGTACCAGTGGATGGAGCCAAGTTCCATCCCTCCCCATCCTTCTCCAACTCTCCATCCGCCACCAGGAGAGGAAGGATAGAAGTATCCAGATCCCACTCCTTTAACACCACAAGATGTTACATGCGACCCCGGTTGCGGGGGTGACTTCGAGGTTAGGTCACTTGGTAACCCTCCTTCTCGCCGGGTGAGGATCCGTCCAACCAGAAGTACGGCGGACTCGATCCCTCCCTGTTCCCTGTCCGGCATGGCCATCTTCTCCTATCCCTTCACACGGGAGCCCGTCCAGCCCAACCGGGCGGAAGGGAGACCGGGTGGAAGAAAGTCCTAGCCGGTTGAATCTCTTAAAATCAGAATTCTGATTAGTCTGAGGGTCCACATTTCGGGGAACTCCACAGTCCACAGTCCACCCACGACGCGGATCCCACCAGAGCCCACTCATCCACTTGTCCTCGTCTGCTTACCTACTGTGTCGGGGGCAGTTCACGAGATCCTCGGCCGATTTTCCAAATGGCCAGGGTAACATTACTACTAAGACGTTGTAGTTAAGGAGTACAGATACATCCATGAATCAATAATTTGAGTCAGAGGTCTGGGTCTTGTCTTGCACCCACGCGTCGACCCGATCGTAACACCGCTGGTGTCACCATCAACGAGTCATCGAAGGATGTTCTCAGTCGGTCGGATCCCTTGCGCAAACTCTTTGTGCAACTCTGCTCGAACCTTCTGGCGGTGACTGCGCAACGTTCAACGGTCGGAGTAAGGATGGAGTGGATTGCGGACAGTGGACTATTCACAGTGGACACTGTTGGAGACTCGATTCCTCCAGCGTGAGGTGCAAGTTGCAACTCAGGCATCCAGAATTCCACTGACATCCCGCCGGTCAACAGTGGAAACCAATCAGAGCGGCGGACGACACTTCCCAAAGCGGAGGCTCCGTTGAGGCGAAAGTTATGCCAGCCCTGTGATTGGTGGATTCTGGCTTCTTGTTATCGTCACTCTCTGATTGGCTGCTAAGCACCGCTCCCATCCCATTGGCCAGTGCAGCCTTAGAGCCTGAGGACACTGCACAGACAGACCCCGACGCTCCAACCTTGGCGTCCCGGCCTCGGCTAGTGCAGTGTTGTTAGGTAACAGAATAACAGAATGCGACGGTCAGGGCAACTATCGTCCATGGCTCTTCGGACTAGTGCTCTTCACAGCAACCGTTGACGGTGGACTTGCCTTGCTGGGAAAAGCCTCAAGGATGGGTGGCATAAAGCTTCGACAGTCGTCCACTTGTTAATCCCAAGGGGGTCTAGCTGCTGGTCTGGCTCACCCTGTCAGTCTGTCACTCGTGGAAGATTACCAATTAGGGACTCGAGATGGATACCTCGCCTGAGAATTAAACACCCCTCTGGTCCGGCGACTAGGCGATCATACTCGGGCAGGTAACCTAAACGCCGCTGCCACCTGCCGAGGAGATCCCCAGATCTGTAGACAAGACAGTAGCTCGCATGGAAGTGTGCGGTAAGGATACGGATACTTCGTGGAATGCTATCGAAGAATCACATGGAACATCACGATATCAATCACTACACTCTATGACACCATAGTGGCAATCAGACAGGCAAACAACAATATCAGAATACATATCTACAAAGAAACGGGGTTCATATTTCAGCGATTACGGAGCAATCCGATAGTCTCATCGACTATGCATTGGCCAAAGCCCGGCCTCCTGTTGGTCGGTGCAGCGATCAACATGTAAAACATCCATGCGTACTTGAGACAGACTACCGAGTAACTAACTACTAGGCTCACTCTAGGCAGGAACTAAATGTCCTCGAGAGTCAAGAAGGCAGCCAACGAGGGAGCCGTTGGCGCTATTAGATCTATGTTCTCGACACGGTCCAACGAACAAGACCTATCTAGTTCAACAAGTCTGATACTTAGTTCGGTTGCCATCTGAACCAGGTAGGACGTATCCGTAAGATCGTACAGCAAGCACACGACGATATAGTACGGTCGGAACCGGCTCGACGATCCTCCATCATCTTCGACTCATGTTCGGCGTCCTCACTGACAGGGATCAAGGGACTAGCATTCGATAGATGGCCACGCCGAGATCCCCGACCGGCAGACTATTGGTGATCTAAACGTGTCTCCTGACGCATGCGCTAATCATGGCGTAACTCGGCAAGTTCCCTGCATGCTTGCTACGCCCCTTTCTTCCTCCATGACTATTACCGAGACAAATAGATTGTGCTGTCCTATTCTTGTCAAGGTATGCCCGTCCAATTGAAAATAGACGATAATAACACCTCATAGATCGACGCGTCGTTTGTTGGGTGCTGGTGGGTTGTGGGAGCCGGTGGCTGGGAGGCAAACCATGGTACCGCCCCTTTCTAGTCGCTTCCAACCCTTCCAGAAAGGCCGAAGAATTTCCTTTCCTTTTCCAGCCAGTCATGGCTCAACAATACTCAATCAATCAACAAATGACAAACAATCTCCGCTCCCTGGACCACCCCCCTGTCCCTGGGAGATTACGCAGAACTTCGATAATAGTAACCAGGGTTCCAGGTAGATTGAGACTATTGACCTCGTGAACCATGGGTAAAACAGACCGTATGCATACTATACTACGATACTACTACTACTACTACTACTACTACCACGACCGGCCCTCTTAGCTTGGTCCCACAGCCCGCGGAGATGCTGAGCAGCGAAAAAGAAAAGAAAAAATAAACTAATCATAAAAAAATCATAATCACATTCATAACTGAGTCTCGGTGGACGACGGCGTCTCCACTGATTTGCCGCACTTTCACCCACCCTCGTGACTGACTCCGTTCGACGGACTACACTCCCCATAGTTCTATACCCAAGTAGGTAGGTAGCCAGCTAGCTCCAAAGTCGACGATCGGTGGTCTTTGGCAAAGGTGGACACTAACACCTGGATAAATTCGGTGTACTATTCTAATTCAGTATTGATTGAAAGTGGCCCGGCTGTGGATGTGGGATGGTTGAATTGAATGGATTTATTCAATTTCTACTATTAATTTACACATCCCACTTAATCTATTAAACCCGGCAGAGGTGGATTAGATTAAATTCCCGCATTAATCAAATTCAAAAACCGAATTCTGCATCGTCTACGGCTTTTACCTGCCTAGTCCTACCTTACCTTACTAGCCCAGGTAGACTACTAGCTAACTACTGTCTAATCTAGCTAGCCTTGTAGAGAGCGGCCTGGCGCCGTCCGTGACTGGAGATGGGATGCGGTGAAGAATTGAGTACGAAGATCATCAGCACGGCAGGATGGATCTTCATGAATATAGTAGACCTCTTAGTACTAGGTAGGATGTAAACATTATCATAAACAGATAGCCTGATTGGCCCCACGAAACCCCAAATCCAGCAATCCAATCCACGGACGCATGGATATAATGGGCGGGATAAAGGCAAGGCAGAACCACTTGGGAAGCTGTCAAGCCCGGCTATTGTGCTTGTTCAGCACCTCCGAGTTTCACCCGAGCCCGCGACCTGCCCGTTCGGAATACGGGGGCGGGCGGACTTACTTCCCTGGACAGGGGACCTCGGGTCGGGTGAATTGGGTTGAATTGGACTGCACGCGAGGATCGAAGGGAACGGACACAAGGATCG
Source organism: Aspergillus campestris IBT 28561 (assembly GCF_002847485.1). NCBI lineage: Eukaryota > Fungi > Ascomycota > Eurotiomycetes > Eurotiales > Aspergillaceae > Aspergillus > Aspergillus campestris. Next base: position 4,561,922 of record NW_020194336.1, on the reverse strand, counting down.
AACCGCGTGGTCACGGGGATGGGGTCGGGGATGGGACGGGGATGGGGATGGGATGGATGGATAGATGGATCGCTTAGGCACGAGGATCATTGATCGTCCTTACCATCCCTTCTCTGCCGTTCTCAATTTCCTACACGGCAACTTTCCGTGTCTTTGGGACGCGAACCGAGGTTCTGTTGCCCCTTTATCTGTCTATCTATCTTATCGCTTTCCTTCTGCCTGTCTGTATCTTATCGATACTGCTGCTTGTCGCGTGGTATGGGGTAGCATTCTTATCTGTTTGATAGCTACAGATACTAATTCTTCTTTTACGGTCAAGGTGTCTAAGAGAGATCAATCTTGATTATGGCAATAATATCCAATCTGTCTCTCTTATTCGCATGTAACATCCCGCCAAGTGCGTCATGCATGATACCTGAACTTATTCTGCAGAACGTCAGATATAAAGTTTAGCATGGGAGTCCCCTATCTATCCACATCTTGGCATTGTAGTATAGACAGGGGATTTTCGTTTATGGGCAAGGTCTGTCCCGATATTCCACGTGCAATAGTTATATAAATGGGACTAGTTGTACACTTGTCATCGGATTTATGTGATAACACGACGGTACTCGATTAAAACTGCCTGGCGAAATAGTTGAACTGCTGCTCCGTACAGCAGATTGAGATTATATCAGAGTATTCGTGAGGGTTGTCGTAATAGTATTCTCAGGAGTATTCTCAGGACTTGGTTTTAGGGACTGTTAGTGTGAAATAAATTGATCAATGAAGTTTGCGAATCTAACAGAATCAATGAAGGTCATGAGGCGTAAGGAGAGGTTCAAACGGTACTGGAATATATAATGATAGTGATTGATCCTCTAGTCAGGTGACAACTTTAGCCCTGGATATCGCATTCATTGATCTCCAAACCAAGCTGCTTGTTTAATTCTATAAACAAGATAATCGTGCCTCCTCGTCTTATCTTAGTCCCGTTGATCATGGATATAGCTCCATCCATAGACACTAATCTGTGACGGAACATGTTTGCCATAGTTGTACCAACACCGGTAGTACAAATACCCTGAGTCCAGACCTATGTTAACACGCATAACAGCAAGGACAGCAAGGATATTAAACGATGCATGTAACCACTACCCGCCAAGTGGCTTATAGTCCGTTTGTGGCATCCTGGACCGACTGGCTAGAACATCGCATCAACGACGTCATCCACTCACCTCCGCAATTCAATGCAACATAACCACCACGATCCAACATCATTCCCTTATCGATTATTCCATCTCCTGACCACAAGAAACGTACAAAAAACACATCCATAGAATACCACATACATCCACCCGCAAAATGAGACAACTCGCCGTCTTCAGCACCAAATCCTACGACAAACAATACCTCTCCACCACCCTCCAAGAGCAATACCCCACCCTCTGCGAAATCGTCTACCACAGCTTCCCCCTCTGCGACGAGACCGCCTCCCTCGCCCACGGCAGCGACGCCGTCTGCGCCTTCGTCAACGACAAGCTCGACGCCGCCGTCCTCCGCGCCCTCCACGCAGGCGGCACCCGCGCCATCCTCCTCCGCTGCGCCGGCTTCAACGGCATCGACCTCGACACCGCCGAAAAGCTCGGCCTCTTCGTTGCCAACGTCCCCTCCTACTCCCCCGAAGCCGTCGCCGAGTTCGCCGTCGCCCTCATCCAAACCCTCAACCGAAAGACCCACCGCTCCTACAACCGCGTCCGCGAAGGCAACTTCAACATCGAGGGCCTCCTCGGCTACACCCTCGCCGGCAAGACCGTCGGCGTCGTCGGCCTCGGCCGTATCGGCCTTTCCTTCACCCGTATCATGCACGGCTTCGGCTGCAAATTGCTCGCATACGATCCCTATTGCGCGGCGTCCACAGACGCCAACGGCGGGGGTGCCGAATTCCGCCAACTAGACGGGTCGTTCGTCGAGCTAGACGAACTACTCCGCGAGGCAGACATCGTCTCGCTCCACTGCCCACTAACAGAAACAACACGGCACGTAATCGGCCGGGAGAGCCTCAAACAGGTCAAAGCCGGCGCGATGATAGTAAACACCTCACGGGGGGCATTAATTGACACACAAGCGGCGATCGACGCCCTAAAGACAGGGCGACTAGGTGGGTTAGCACTGGACGTGTACGAGGAGGAAGGGGCGCTGTTCTACGACGACCACTCGGGGGATATCATCCACGACGATGCGCTGATGCGGTTGATGACGTTTCCGAATGTGCTGGTTTGTGGGCATCAGGCTTTCTTTACGGATGAGGCGTTGAGGGAAATTGCCACCGTTACGTTGGGGAATCTGGAGGATTTTGTGCTTAGGCGGACATGTCGGAACTCGTTGGTTAGGGAGGGCCATTTACTTGTTGAGAAGGATAAGGAGCCGGTGAGGTTGTAGGTCCCCTTTTTTTTATTGAATGTCGGTTTGTTGGTTGGTTTGATATATATCTGGGAATCTCGCTCTTGAGATTATTCTTGTTGCAATGGCATTAGCAGATTATACAGTATAGATGTGTGGATGGTGGTCAACGTCGTTATTTAACGGCGCAGGTGTTCCGATATATAAATCCCTAACCCGTGGTGCACTGATCACACCAACACAACGCAATACCCTAAATCTCTACTAAATATATGTCTTGATGATATTAGACCTAAGCCACCCGAATATATATGTAAATGCGAATGAATCGAGGATTACGTGAACAGCGAATCGATCGAAACATGCATCACCATGCATCACCATCACAAGAATGCCTCCGACGTGACGGACGAAGTCGCCGAATGTTTAACTACCTTCCACCACGATCCTCGCAAACTCGACAACGCTTTCAGTGCCGCTGCATTCCTAGCCAACCAAGTCTGGATGGGAACCAACATCGAAACGAGCGAAAGGAGCCTGAGGATCTGGTCCGACAAGGGCGCCGATACCCAAGTCCCGGCCATTTCGCGACGAGACATTATAATCGTGTCTACCTGCTCGGTCTAGATATCTTGATCTTGCTACCGCTAGCAATTTACGCAGCGGGGTCGTCGCTATGGACGGAGAAGCTGGACTCATTTGCCATGATGCGAATTGGGGCTGTGGTCGCTGAGAAAGTGCCATTCCTCGTTGGACGGGGGACCGACAAGATCGAGGCTCTCGATGAGATTCCCGGTTGGGTGGGAGACACAGCTGAAGGTAGTGAGCGAGTTGGGAGATCAGGGATGGGAGGGCTCAGGGCTTTGGCTGATTGGGAGGACGGACGGTTTGAGTGCTATGAAGGAGATGGAGAACCGTGGAATGAGAAGAGCACATGGCTTCATCTAGCGCAATGGACGAGGAGATTTAGGTCTGTGATATGGAGGAATTCTAATGATATAGTAAAACTTGGTGAGTAATTAGGTAAAATCCTGGTTTGTATCTATGTAAGTCGATTTCGAAGACTTTATACATTATATAGAAGGCACGAACATGTGAAAAAAATGACTTTAGAAAATCCCAAAACAAAAGACTTGGAGATAAAAGAATACCCAGGTCGTGAAATTTACGAAATATTCTAACTGATCAATAGAAAAACAGACGCATAACTCTTTAGCTCTTATAGCGGATATGTGTAGGGATGGTAGTTACTACCCAAAAAGGAATCCAAGAAAACTGTCAGTAGATATGACCACTTTTCCAGGGATTCTGAGGACGTCCAATGATCAAATGCTCATCCGCATGATTTTCCTCTTATGGAAGTTGACACGTGGATGATTATGCGCAGATGGTTAGGAACTCAGAGCCTCGTATTCTTTTCAACGAGCACTGTCTTGTCGGTATATATTGAAGACCGATTTTGGTTGACAGCACACAAAACCACTCGCAGAACAACCGCATCACAATCTGTCGACACTATAACAAAATGACCGCCAACATCCCAGAGATCATCCTGCTTTGCCAGGACGCAGACTTCATCACCGCCTTCCACACAGCGCAGCAGGAGCACTGGCCCGAGCTACCGTCCAAGCTCACGATCACTCCGATCAACTCGCGCCTAAAAAGCCTCGACCCCTCAGTAACCTTCGACCTGGTCGTCTCACCCGCAAACTCCTATGGCCGTCTAGACGGAGCCTTCGACGACGCCATCTCATTAGCGTTTAGTCCTCGCGATGACTATGGAGCCTTGACGCGCGCCGTGCAGACGGAGCTGTATGAGAAATGGCGAGGATTCGCGCCGCCAAGCACATGCACGCTTGTACGGTTCCCTGCGCCACTGGAGCAGAATCCCCGGGGCTGTACCTGGGTAGCTATCTGCCCTACTATGCGAGAGCCGACGAATGTCGTCTGGGACCGGGAGGTTGTCTACGAGAGTATCTGGAGTCTGCTGTGTCAGGTTGAGGGCCATAACCGAGTTTCGGGCGAAAAGATCAATAGCCTTTTGATGCCGCCCCTGGCTGCTGGTGTAGGGAGGGTTAGTAAGGAGCGGTGGTCGGCGCAGACGGTGCTTGCCATGAAACATTTTGTGGACGCGGTTGAAAAACCGGAGCGGTGGGGTCGGATGCAGTGGGGTGAGATCATGCATGATTGTGATGAAGTTGCGACGACGTGGAAGACGAAGGAGTAGAGCATATAAAGTTGCTCCGGGTTTCCTGGTTTCGTAGTCTTAGGTCTGCCGCTGGAATGGGTTGACATGATTTCTTCAGTGGAGCGAAGAGGAGCGCTCCACATGAAGCGACCTATTACAACTTACTGAGACTATAGACAAGAAGACATCTACCATTTCCACAGCTGTGGAAGCCCCCAAATATGCGCATGCCGGCGGGGGAGAAGCCGACGACTACCCACCAGTGTAGTCTATTGTTGTCGCGGTACCCACAAACTGAATAGAACTAGAAACACCGTTTTTGTCATTGGGAAGAACAGTCTACTCAAGTCTTGTAGTCTTTTAGGAATCAAACTAACAGTTCCTGAACAGCAATGGATTGTGCCAGGGAAAATTACCATGGGTAAGCTATAAGTTCCAGAGTGAAGACCTCCGCATGGACGAAGAGAAAGGACAAACCATGCAGAAAAGATGGCATCCATCAGGCTAGGGAAGGAAAGTATCTCGTTGAACTAGCGCCAGCAATAATGAGAATCGTGATAGATAATTAACACAATTTATGAGAATCGAGAAACATATATAAATAAAACCAATCACAACGAAGCCTCAACCTTCTTCCCCTCAGTCTCCTCCAGTTTAACAGCCCGCTTATAACCCTCCTGCTCCTGCAGGAGATCCACGTATTTCGCAAGAGTTGGCCACTTCTCCTTCAGCGGAAACTTCGCCGCCGCCGAGATAACAGGGAAGCTCAGCATGATGTCTGCGGCGGAGAGCTGATTGCCGCAGAGGAAGGGCCCGCCCGCGGGCGCTGTCTTGAGCTGCTGCTCGAGGAAGTCGAAGTTGGAGGTGATGTTACGTTCGAGGAAGGCCTTCTCGACCTGCGACGCGACCATGCGGGGGAGGGGCTTGACGAAGAAGGGGAGGAGAGGGGGGTTTTTGACCACTGTTTCTCGTTAGTTTTCTTCTTTTATTCCTGGAGACTTGGGAGTAGCTGTATTTGTCGTAGGGAGAGAAGGAAACATACCATCCATAACCAACTGCATCACCAGAAAAGGCATCAAACTCCCCTCCACATAATGCATAAAGTACTTATGACGCATCCACTCCTCCGTCTCGCCGCCAACCTGGCCCTCTTTGCCGTCCTGGTACCGCTTCGGGACGAGCTTATCGCCGCCGAAGTGGTCGCACATGTACTCGATGATGACACCCGACTCGGCCAGCACCATCGGTGACGAGGTGTTCTCGTTTTCGAGTGTGATGACGGGGGATTTCCCCAGCGGGTGGATTTCCTTCAGGGCGGGCGGCGCAAGCATGTCTGCTTGGCGCTTGTAGACTTTTAGGTCATAGGAGAGGTTGAGCTCTTCGAGAAGCCAGACGATGCTCTGGGAGCGGGATTGGTTTAACCTTTTTTCTCCAGTTAGCAGTGATTTAGGGCAGGGCCGCGGAGGAGATCGGGATGGGTTATGTACCAGTGGAGGGTGATTTTGGTGCCCTTATTGGTGTCAGACATTGTTGCAGAGTTTGTGCTTTCTTGTCGCTGCTGTGAGTAATTTCAAGAGCTGGATGTGGATGTGTGAAGCTTTATAAATGAAGAGACAGTATTATGGCTGTTAATCTCTCGATCTCATGACCTGGTTGATAAGCTCGATGGTCTAGATGGATTGAGTCAGAATATATACGAGCACGGCCTTAATCCATCGGTTTATACCCCATAATCGGACATGATGAGTACCCTAGTTGTAGCCGAGGTCGACTACGGGGTCCCGTTCTCACCAATCACTCATTTCGTCCAGGGGGTTCGGGGTTAAGATGGAGGTTGACAAACCCTACGTCATCGGCCTGGTGGATCCCTACTGTATCGGTGGGTTGCCCCGATCGTTGATTGTCGTTCGATCCGCGCGGAGGATCTAGTGTCGATTAGGGTTAGTCTTTGATATGGTTGTCTTTAGTTGAATCGGCTTGTTTCCATCTCTTTCTTATTCTGCTTTTTGTTCAGTGTGGCTTGACTGAGATATCGCGGATACGAGTAGCGCTTCCTGCTGCCTACCTCCTGGATCTTCCGGCATCGTAGGCATTGCAGAGAAACTGAGATAATATAGACAAATTCCACGGTATAGTGTCCTGAGTACATTGAATCCCCTGTGTACTATCTATACCTTCGAAGGGCTAAAAGGCGTAAGCCAGAATGGAGACGGCTTGAATCTGGTCAATCGTTACTAGAACAAACCGAAGCCTCGAGTGGAGGAACTAACGATTATCTTAGAACCCAGCACCCGCAGCGCACATCTTCTGAAGGCATTCGATCTCCACCATGTCCCACAAAAATATCATCTATTGACGGGAGGATTGTACCACCACCAAGCCTTCGAGACATACCTGCAGTCGAGGTCACACTCATAAGCTGGAGGCATTGGTCGATGGCAGTTGGATGAACGACATAGCGACCGTCATGAGTCTTCATCCTGTCCGTGGCAACCCTGATAGCGCTTTCACCCTTTGGGTCTGCGCGCATGGACCCAAGTCCGTAGGATTGAGCGCCATAGAGTAAACCAAGACTAGCAATAGCGTCGTGCCAAGCGGGCGGCAGTGCTAATCGACATTGTCGGGGGACTGGGACCGACTGTATTGGTGTTCATCGGGCCCAGCTCGCATCTGGCCACTGACAGGTTGCAACCACCAACATCTGCCATCGTTGACACCTACTATCTTGTTACCCAACATGTAAGTCTAGTCTAAAGTAAATCAAACCAATGACTATTTCTACTAAATCACTGAGATATTCAAGGATCCTTCAGACTTTACAAATTTACAAACAATCCTCCCTGTTGCGCTGGATTTCCGGTGGCCTACCCAAGCTTGGCTCCGACGTGTAATACCGTGTGGGATTCACGCAACAACCCATCATACACTATCAGATGGGTGAAATAATTCAAGCATAATCTTATCCCACACGTCTTCAGAATCCCAATTTAGACCTGGGGAATTTGGGGCCAGACTGTAATCCCAATGCGGAACAATACAGGTTGGTCCACCATCTATCCTCACTGTGGCCAGCATATCGAGTTACAATAGCAGACGTATCACCTACTTTTAATTAAAGCTACGAACAAAGGCTGTCCAGATCAGGCAACTAGGGGAATATTTATCTTTGACGCCCCGGTACTAACCAAGCCAAGAGAATCAAACATGCAGTCCTGGACAATATTAATGATCTTCTATTCTTCTCTGGCAGGACCTATTGTCTGGTACAATACAAGACTGGCTGGCGTGAACTGTGGCGTCACTAGTAAACCGATCCTTTGAAAAAGTTTGATCAAGGGGCCAATAGTCTAACCCACCTCAGCATCAACAGACAAATCACAGTCTGTGCTTGGCCCATCCCCTGCATGATCAGAGCAGATGTCGAACAACACGGGATATGAAGCCCTTGCTTCTGTGAATTGCAGCCCAGATCATTGCTTAAATTCCCACTGTTCGCTGAGTTATACCTTGTTTGTCCTTTTCACCTCTCAGAGTCGAGCCAATTTCCCCAAGAATGCGCTACCGTGGTCCATCATGGAAGACGAAGTCCAGCGACAGTTTGACCATGACTCCAGTAATCCCACTGCGAGCGACCGTGTGACCAATGATAAGACACATGATCTTGCAGGGGCACTGCATTCTCTGGAAGAAAGAAGATTGATCAGAAAGATCGACCTGAAGTGAGACCGGTCAGAGACGTCTGTAGTGGAGTGACCATCGCTAAATGACACAGTCTGATGCCGCTGCTTATCGTGAGCTACGGATTGCAATATGTGGACAGTAAGCATACGACTCCACGGTATATGCCTAGGTCAACTGCTCATTCTGTGCGTAGAGACGAGCCTCTCTTACAGTGCCATCCTCAACATACAACATGACCTCGTGCGATCTCCCTTATGCTGTAGACGATACTAGCTAATGGCCCCTAGAATCTTCGAGGGCAAGACTTTAGTTGGGCGTCTGGAATATTTTATATCGGATATCTTGCCGCATCGTATCCGATATCCCTCGGGTTTGTTCGATTCCCACTGGGAAAATATCTAACTGTCCTCATGTGTGTGGTGGCTATCTTGGCCCAAAATCGTATTGCTAATTTTTCCAGCTTTCTATGGGGCATTGTCCTCACACTGCATACGGTCGCGAATGATTTTGCTAGTCTTATGGTTCTAAGAACCTTCCTGGGTGTCTTCGAAAGTGCCATCAGCCCGGGGTTCTCGATGATCACAGGGATGTGGTATACGCCTCCGGAACATGTCTCTCGGCACTCTTTCTGGTTTACAGGCAATATCATAGCCAGCGTAATCGGGTCAATGATTGCATACGGGATCTTGTATTATGCGGGAGACTTTCCACAATGGAAGGTAAGTCAAGCAAGACAATGCTCATATTCAACGGTGCTCACTCCTTCACAGATGCTATTTCTCATATTTGGCTTGATTACTATTGCGTGGTCCGTCCTGCTCTGGTTCTACCTGCCAGACTCCCCATCGACCGCCCACTTCCTCACACCTACAGAGAGAAAAATGGCCTCCTTACGCCCAAAGAAGTTCCAACGTACTACCCAGACCAAGAAATGGGACCGAGCGCAGTTCAAAGAAGCACTCATCGACCCGAAGACGTGGTGGTTTGTACTATTCGCGTTCGTCATCTGTGTGCCAAACGGTGGCCTAACCAGTGTATGATCCCCTACATTGTGATTTCAAAATTCATGACAAAAGAAATCTGACAAGATATGGCCATAGTTCGGCACGCTGATCATCAATGGCTTCGGCTACGACAAGTTCCAAACCATCCTCATGGGGCTCCCAGCAGCAGCGTTCCAGCTCACGATGGTCATCCTTGCAGCCGTCCTCACCACTAACATTCGCAGATCTCGACTGTTCGTGCTAAGCGCGATCTGCCTAGTTGCAATAGCCGGTATCCTCATGATCAAGCTGCTGCCCACGTCAAACAAGCTGGCTCGACTCGCTGGCCTCTGGCTAACCACCAGCGTGTCGCCCGCATTTCCTCTAATGATGTCCCTATTCGCAAGCAACACAGCAGGGTTCACCAAAAAGTCCAGCGTTGTGGGCTTGATCTTCGTGGGCTACTGCGTTGGGAATTTCGTCGGCCCCCAGTTTTTCAGAAGCGAGGAAGCGCCTGGATACGAGGTACGTCGGAACTCAGTTAGCCTTTGCCACATACGATACTTACTTGATGTCGAACAGACTGCATTTGTGACTATGCTTGCTTGTGCGGCTATTGTTTGTGTCATTACGCTTACATTCCATGTTTACCTGCGCTGGGTCAACAAAACACGAGATCGAGAGCAAGGCGTACACATTGACCCGGAAAAACATCGCGAGGTCAATCTGCAGACAGATGAAGATTTAGATGAGGTGGATGAAACCGACATGCAGAACAAGAGCTTTCGATATATACTCTAGAAAGAGGCATGAGCATATTGATCACCAGTGGTCTAGAGCCTTTTCCACAAAGTATCTAGCTGTGAGACATGCCGATCAGTGTTTATTTCTCTGTATTTGATGTGTAGAATCATATATCATATAGAGGCCATATCAGAGTGGATTCTACATACCGTCCATCACAATCAAACAAATGCAGAAAAACAAGAGCTATCAGCTTGACTTTCCGTCCACCCAACACACTTCCAACAACTCAACAAACCAAAAGGGTCATACTTATTTTTAATACTCACCAGCTCCTCATAGTTATCGCCCCACCAAGCCTCCCTCCAATCCTCAGTGAACGGGCTCGCCTCATTTGCATACGCGCCACTCCCCGGTGTGATGCGCGCAAAAAACGCCGTCGTATCCTTCATAGTAGCGATTTTCTCCCTCCTATCCTGCAGTGTACTGTTCCAGGCCCAAGAAGCACCCACACCCAGCTCCCAGACAGCAGAGCGCCAGGCGGGCGTAGCACTCGTGGATCCTTCAGGGTAGTCAAACAGAACAGGGCCCACGACCGGAATGTACGGGGACTGGCCCTGATCTAGGAGGAGCGCAAAAAAATCCATCAAGTCTTTTCGACCCTCTGCGGTCTGGAAGACAGCCTTGGGGACAAGGCGGGTGCCTACAAAATGCGTGACTCCGACGCCGACGGAGCCCGACGTCACGTATTTCTCGTAGAACGGGTACCAGGACGGAAACTCCTCCACGACGGCGGTGCCGCCCTGGGACTTTGCGTAAGCAATCGCTTCAGCTAGGGACTGTTTGGCTTCCTTTACCGAGAGTAGCGGGGACACGTTTACCAGGGTATTGCCCGTGATATGGCCTCCCCAACCTTCTGCAGCCCACTGAAGCGTGTGGTTGACGACGATGTCCAGAAACGGGATGACGTTTGTCGGCGACTTGGGAAACTTGATACTAGCTGCGACGAGCTGGATCTGAGGCTCGACTCGATGCGTGCTCTCCATGACTACGCCAAAGGTGCCGCCGCCGCCGCCACGCAACGCCCAGAACAGGTCGGGGTTCTGACACTCGTTGGCAGTGCGATACTGGCCATCTGGGGTTACGATTTTATAATCCACGACGCGGTCAATGCCCAGGCCGTAGACGGGCGATAGGATGGAGTGCCCGCCGTTCTGGACCCAGCCACCGGAAACGCCAACGGTGGATGCATAGCCGCCGACAAGAGTGACGTTGTGTTTGTCGGCGAAGGCATACACCTCGTCGAAGTTGACGCCGGCGCCGACGGTGATGGCGTTGTATTTGGCGCTGCAGCCGGATGGGACGAAGTCTGGGCTGTAGCTCATCGACCGCAAATTACGGGTCCATAGCGCCAGGCTATCCTTCCCACTGCTGCGGCCGAGATAGTCATGACCACTGTTCTTGATAGAAAGCTTGGTTCCCGAGCAGTGGGCGTATTTGAACGCTTCGATCACGTCCTCGACGCGCTGGATCTCGAGGTAATGCGAAGGCAGGTCGCCCTGGCGACATGTTGTATTTGTGTAGGCCGTCGGATTGGCTGGGTTGCTGTCATCTAGCAGGCATTGATTGTACGGCTCCGAAGAGCACATCTCATCTTGACTGTTCATGTACCCGTTCGGACTGTTGGTTCGCGCCCAGGGATTGAAGTAGTCTTGCTGGATACCAGCGCATGCTGCCCGGTTTGGGCCCACGGATTGTCCATCGTAACTGGAAAAGCAGGGAAGGGAGAATGGCTTGAGCTCTTGAACGCGACCTTGCATCGTGGCATTGAAGTGTGGCAGATTGCATGTTTTGCCATCTGCAACAGCGATCCCTAGAGATAGGGCTGCCAGTAGGCACGCCAACGCCTTAAGTCGAGGAACTGTAGGAAATGCCATTCAATTGGATAGTGCCAGAGATTTATGAATCACGCAAAAGATGGAAAATGGTCCCAGAGAAATGCGAGGATGGCAAGGAGAGAAACCTTACAGAGTCGGTCAGTCATCATTCCATCTGGGACAAATATATGCATGCTTCCGCCAATAAAATCCAAAAAAAGCCACTGCTGGATCATTAATCCGACTCCTTGACTTATTGATAAGACACTTCATCGTTCATGTATGTAGATATATCAGAAGGGAGTGAATAAATGTTATGGTACTACGACAAGATAGAATGCCACCTGGATATATAAACTTATGCGATATATCCGACTATTGGACTCACTAGCTGGGCAGTCCGTACGTTTTTGTGAGCATAGGCAATAATCATGTCAACCAAACTAGGCTAGATGATTACTGATATATTATAGTATAGATTGTAGTTATGGCGAACAATATTGCTAAGTAAAAGACTGGCTGGACGCTGAGAATCACCACAGCCGACGGCCGACATAACGTTATGCTTCGGGTCTATAAAACCTCACAGATGTCCAGTCTACCACACTGAAACACAATCACGATTGTTTCACTAAACAGTATACTTTCAGAAATTGATAACTTCATTTCAAGAATCCATCGCCAAGAAAATGACTACCACGTACAACTACTCCATCCCGTCTATTGCAGCCGTCTATGGCATCGGCCTCCTCCCACACGGCTACTATGTCATCAAAATGATGGCTAACGCGAAGGGCCAATCGAGCAATATTCTGTGAGAGCCTCTTCTATTTCTACCTTGCAATTATAGACCAAATTAATAAGTTATCATGTGTCCAGACCTCGCCAAAACCTGTCCGATCTCAAAGGCCGCATCGCCGCCGATGTCTGGAACAAGTTGGCTCGAGCACGAGGTGCGCATTTGAACGCTATGGAGGGCGTGCCTATGTTTGCAGCTGCCATGGTACGGTTCTTCTTTCTCCTGCGTTGTGGCTCGTTCTGGTGGAATAGACAGCTTCGTACGTTGAGAGTGCTGACTGGATTTCCTTCTGGGAATAGCTGGCTGGGAACCTGGCCAAGCTGCCTTCAAGTGAGCTGAATACACTTGCGGTGGAATATATCGGCGTCAGGATCCTGTATACGGCACTGTATATGGGCGTGAGGTCTGAGGCGGCAAGTTATTTGCGGACGGGGGTGTGGGCCTGGGGGATGGCGATTCCAATTTGGGGATTGATTCGGGCTGGGAGGGTGATGAATGCGGATCAGTGAGTTTGCTTTGTTAGTGGTCGCGATTTTTGTTTTATTTGTGTTTGTAAGTAGGATATTTCATAACAGTCCAGTGCCTTGTCGATGCTTCACGGATCATTGTTGTGGAGGTGTATGTCTAGGCGTTTTGCGAAGAAAATCCGTACTACATCTGTAGCCCCGTGAGAGACAAGACCTTCGCACCTCTTTTCTTGCGGGCCTGGTTGCTGGTTTGGACTATATCTGTTTCAAAAGCCCACCACCACCGCTCGAATACTAGTTGGCCAACTTCCCACCCACTCGCCTGGAAGGGATCCTGTCCGTGAACGTTGATCCCTTCGCCACCAGCGTCTTCCATATCGTACACCAGACGCAGGATCCCCATCGGGTCCTGTGCTGTCTTTGGACGTTGACTCACAGGGAGATGGAACACTTGAATCAATTTGTCTCGGACATTTGGCCAGGGAAGAAGATCCAGCATGGGGTGGTGAGGGATGAGACGCTGTGTAGGCGTTGGCTGAAGGTGGGGCGGAAGGGTGGAGAGATATGCTTTTTGCCCACTACCAGCACTGTCTGCTGTTTCGGACGGTGTTGTGGATGCTGCGTTTGATTGATAGGTCACTAGGGATGGCGTGGATAGCCCGGACGCGGGTGTACCTCTTTCCTCATAGAACGGGCTGACAGAAGTGAGATCCCAGATAATCTCCGATAGTCCTAGCCGTCGAGCTACAGACATGGCTGCGTTCAGGAGGGTAAGAGTAGGTATATGTATTGTATAGTCGTCAGGAAAAGTAAACAATGAAGCTTCCGAGGATTGGAGCTCTGCGCAAATATCCCTCAGACTGCTGACATTTTCAAACACGGACATGGTGACTCCGTCACCGCTATCTCCTATAGCTTGACCCTGCACGTCGAACTCTGGCCATAAATATTGAGATATCTCATTGGTGTCACCACAGGGGAACGCTGACAGTGATGATGGAATTAAAGACGATTGGAAGAGGAACCGCGAGGACGAGTCGACAAAATCACATCCACTTGGTGTAATGGGTTGTATAGACCCTGACCCAACATGTGCATTGTCGTCCTGAAATACGTCCCTTGCAGGTTCATCCGACGATGTAGCTTGGGCATCATATACCAGAGACCCACTCTGGACGGTCCCAGAAGGCGATGATCCTCCCTCACTTTCACGGAGCGACTGGCCACTATCCACAGACAAGCAGCTGGTCTCGGCGGTAGTTTGTTTTCCCCCAGTCTCATCTGTTGCTCGAGATTCAAGCGCTCGGAGACGATCCTTTCTTCTCTGCCCTTGCGTGAACGTTAACAGAAGCGTTATATGGTACTATCAGACACATACTGTATCTTCTTTGCGCCAGGATATTCAGCACCCGCTTTCGCTCCGCTGCGTTTTCCGTAAGCTCGGGGACAGATAGATCAGCGGCTGTGCGTTTCGCAGACATGTTGAGTATGAACCTGATCCTATGAAGATGTAGTCAGTAGACTAAAGATACTTTCAAATTCACATGAGCTGGAATGAATGCAGGAATAAAGCTGCCTCGATCTCGAGGAGGAAAGCTACGAGGGGCCAAGCAGCGGACGGACAGCATAACGTTATGCTATACGAGCCAATGGGAAAGGAACAATTGATTGAACACGAGGCGGCCTGTTCCATAAGCAGCCATACTTCTTGGCATCTAGTCGTGTCTGTCATTGAGAACCGATACCAGGGCGATTGATCATATTATCCAGATGGTTCATCGAGTTCAAACAACACGTTGGGTCAATGATACAGATCGTGATCTTGGGTGGATGAAAAGGAACGAAATGATGGATTCCGATCCGCACGATTTCACTTTTGCAAGATGGTTATTCACCCTATTCCTTGCCATTTGCTTATTCTAAACAGGTCTCATCAATAATGGCTATGACCTATATGGATATGCGACGGTGTTGACAATAGTTGGAGAATGGCGCCCAGTAATTCTCGACCGCTGATTGGCAACTACCAGAGACGCACGTGACCATCATGACCGAATGGTCGCTGACTCAGCCGCATACCCACACGTGACCGGCATCGGAACCTCACCACCAGCGATAGGTCCGACGACAGGTTGGATCTCAAGATCCACAAGCTTCACATCCACAACCGCAACCATGGCCGGTCCTAGCAAGTGTACGTCCCGCTGTCCGGAGGGTGAAGGACTCACTCGAATTGAACTCGCTGACATTGAACCCCAGCCATGATCTTGGACCCCGCTCTGCAGAAATATTACGGTAGAACCCCCCTCCGACAATGACGACCTCGTTTCCAACTCCCTCGCATCCCGTCGTGCGCCGACATTGCCGTCCCTCACAGTATAGGAGGTCTCAAGAGAATATGCACTGACTCAATTTTGCGAAATAGAGGTTAACGCCAACCGCTACAAGTACTTCCGCTGGACGCCGCGCAATGCCTGGTTCTCCTTCATCTTCATGGCTGTGATCCCCGGCACGCTGGGCTACCTTACCTACAAGACGGAGGTATGTGCTTCCACACTTTGATATTGCTCTCTTTATTTGCGCCGCAAAACACCATGCAATTGGGTTGGATCGGACGAACGAAACGGTGGCTGACCGGTCGCGCAGGGCAAGTGGGATCTCCGCGGCAAGCGGAAGGGCGATACCCTCAGTGAGTGGTAAATCAGTTACCAGGCGGCAGGTTGTTGTTTTTTTGAAAATGCCGGAGTCGTGTTTTCAGTCTGCGAGTTATCCCCTACGGTTGAATTGGTGCCGAGCAGACAGACTATCGCATCCGCTCCCTCGGCAGTAGGGGCTCGCTGGACGTGTATCTATTACCAGAATATACCGCATCGATGGTTCTCTTTTGTCTGCGATTTCTTTTGCCAGGGGTGTTTAAGATCGGAAGTTACAATGCTATTCATACCTTGTCACACCTGGGCTACGCCTAGTATCTCCCGAACCTACGGGAAGACTACTATACCATACACAGAGCCGGCAACAAAGACAGAGAATAATCCATTGTTCTCACACCGGGTATCCCAGTCCCAGTCACAACTCCAAGGAATAGTACAGTACAGTAGAAATGCACCTAAAAGCCCGAAAACACAGCCCCTTGAACAAACTATCAAAACCAAGCACCACCCCTAGTACGGCGCCCAACCACGTCTTCCCCCCCGTCCACCCTCCGGCAACCGTTCACCCCGTTTCCAATCCCCAAAGGGAATCCGCTCACCGCCCCGTCCACGGGGCCCACCAGCACCACCGGCCCCAGGCCGGCCTCCAAACCCAGGCTCCCGGAACGCGCGCATCCCACCACCCATCGGCAAGCCACTAGGCCCACGGCCGGTCGTCAGCGGCGGCGCAACAGACCCGTCCTCCAGAGGCGGCAAGATCGCGCAGTCCACGTAGTCCCCGATCACGAAGCGCATTTCCTGCAGTGTCTTGTCCGCCTCGTTGCCCTGCATCCGGTGCGGACCGCGACCGCCGCCCTTCTTCCCTCCTTCTTGGTTCTCGTCCTCGTCGCCGTGCTCCTCGCGGTAGGGGCTGTCGCGCGGACCGACGACCACACTCCCAATGTCCTTGCTTAGGTACCGGCCTCGGGCGTCAGGCCCGGCCATCGCCGCGGCTTTCGTGTCGGGGTAGATGAGTCGGAAGCAGATTCTTGTGCCGATTGGCGGGTCGGGGAGAAGCGACGGCAGGGCGGAGGTCAGGAGCTGTGAGAGCTCGCGCAGGGTGCAGGATTGCCAGGTGTAGATCTGGAGATGGGGCGGGAGGGGCGCGGCGGCAGGAGGCGGCGAGCGGGCGCGGATGGCGTTGGGCCCGCTGACGGGGCCGCCGTAGGATGACGATGACGACGAGGGGCCGTAGATGGAGAAATCTGAGAGCGGGTGGAAGTTGTTGACGCGGTAGAAGAGCTTCAGGTGGAAGGGTGTCGTCGCCTGGCGGTCGATTTGGGGAGGGTTGGGCCCATCGCGGGGGGCGGCCATGGTGTTGGGATGTGCTGGTTTTCTAGTTGGTGGTGCTGTCTATGCTGCGCTGATAGATTGCTTGGTAGAGATTATTCTGAAAGAAGGTACTTTTATGCGCGAGAGTGGAGTGGGAGACAATTCGTGGATTGAGAGGTGGTGGTTGGAGATGGGATGGTAGTTGGAGGAGCTTTTGTCACGAGCGAGACCGCCGGCGGAGAAATCCAGCTTTCCTCCTCACGTTTAACTACTCTGACCTCACCCAGCCCGCACAGGCCACGTCTGGCATTCTCAACTTTTATCGCAATCCAACCCCAGCAAATCTTTTTCAACTTATTTCTTTTACGTCCTCACCTTAACTTCAACCTATTTTGTCCGTCACGCACCCAAATCCGCCATGGACTTCGCGGCGTTAATGTCGAAGGAAATCGCCAAGGCGAAACCCACCAAATCCGAGTCCTCCACCCCCAGCGCCAAAGAAACCTCCAAACCGCAAGGGAGCAAATATGTCCGACGCGGAGATGAGGAAGCCGCCCGCATCGCAGCCTATAAAGAGGAGCAGGAACGCGCAGAGCGCGAGCGTGAAGAACGCCTCCGCAACAAACGCAAGCTAGAAGACGAAGAGACCGAGAAACGGCACGCGCGCGAGGAGAAGAAAAGACGACTCGCCGAAGAATCGCGCAAACGACGAGAGGAGGAGGACGCGGCACAGGAACGGGATCGCAGGCGGCGATTAGGTCTGCCTGACCTGCCGCCGGACCAGGGCGAGGAGCAGAACGAGGGAGAAGATATCCCCGACGAGGAGCTGCTCAAGAAGCTTCGGGAGATGAACGAGCCGGCCCGCTTGTTCGGAGAAAGCCATGTCGGTCGTCTGCGACGGTATCGGCGCCTTGTCGAGCGCGCTCTCACACCCCAGCAAAGGCTCTCGGATGGGCCGATCCCCACGACACTAGAGCTGGTCCCCGAGGTCGAAATGAAAATCCCAACCGCGCTTCCTAAGGATCTGGAAGGTCGCAAATATCTGTTCCGTCAACTGGCGTCATATTTCAACATGGTGTTGGGCGAATGGGACCGGGCGCTTGCGAAGCGCGATGCCTCTGTGAAGCAGAGTATGCAGGGCCGTCAGGCATATAATGCTATGGTGCAGTCGCGGGAGAATCTGAAGCCCCTCTTTCGGAAATTCGAGAAGGTGGAACTTGACGACGGAGTGCTGGAGCATATCATGGAGATCGTGCACAAAGCCCAGCAACGGAAGTATGTCGATGCCAACGATGCTTATCTGCGGCTGAGTATTGGAAAAGCGTACGTTTACCCATGCGTTTCATTGTATATAGAAGGTTGTTATTTCCATGATCGCTAACAATTCATAGTGCCTGGCCCATTGGTGTCACGATGGTTGGTATCCACGAACGTTCCGCACGAGAGAAACTACACCAGAGCGACCAGCAGGCGCATATTTTGAGTGATGAGATTACGCGAAAATACCTGCAAAGTATCAAGCGGTGTCTCAGCTTTTCACAGACCCGATGGCCCCCGGATGACCAGCTGCAGATTATGGGTTAGTTATATCAGCGTTGTAGCTAGTATAATCCAGGTTATTGTCGAAGTGTACAATTATAATCAATATAATTTGACTACGTTGTCCGTAGGCTGATAAGAGTGCCGTCATAAGGTACAAGATCTCTGTAAAAGGTTCATGTTGTTAGGGATGTGAGAGCATATTAGTTCCCTATTCCTCAATGTGTTGACTTAGGTCGGATATCCGTTACCTTAACTATACACACATCCAGCATCGTTTACTATAGAAATTGACCAGTGCAGTGTTCATAGCTGTGGCCTTAACGGCATCTAATGATAATATACACCAGCCGACAGCAACCATCAAAAGTCTATCAAATATACAGTATGTTCATATGCCTGTTCACGCATACCAAACCCTAGCCAATGTTGTCCAAACTCCACCCAAGCCGAGTTTGTCAAACAGAGAATGGAGTAGTCCATGGTTGTCCCCACTATCAATGTGATACTGGTTGTGGTTTGGGTAAACAGCATGGCCATCCATGCCGTGCATTGCTTGTAAGGCGGCGCTCTGAGGTTTAGATCTGAGCACTGCTTCATCTTTGGGCCTTCCGTTACTAGAAGATACCCCGATTAATTTCCCTGCCGTTTGAACACAGCTCCCGTAGGAGAAGCGTATGAGCGAGTCCCCGGTCAGACTGCCAATGATGAATAGATCTTTCGCAATCTCCATGTCATCTAGAGCTTTGCTTCGTAGGGTCTGGCCGGAGATGGTGGGGTTTATTTCTGGCCCTTTCGGTTGTCCGAGTAGTTCTGCAAGGAGGTCGTTGTCGAGATATTTCAGAGTACCCCGTCGGCCTGTGGCGTACACCATACCCCGAACCTTCCTGGTGAATACGCTGCCGTCGTTCGCGCGAAAGGTCACCGTCGCATCGTCTTTGTTCGTATCTACCCCGATGATCTCTGTATTAGGCAATCCCTCATAAACATCATCCCAAGTCCGGCTTGTGAGGAAGGGTGTGGATGTCAATCGCCGGTATCTGGGTTTCTTAGTAGAAGACGGCTCCGCAGCGACAGCAGCTCGCCTCATCAGACGGTACACACCGGAGTACTCTGGATATGCCTGTTGGTGACACCCGCGCAGCGGAGATGGTCGGTTTTCCGGGGCCCATTTATATACATGGACGATTTTCTGGTCCTTCGGGGCCGAGATAATGACATCCGCAGCTGAGAACCCAGATCCGATCACCAGGAGCGGGAGCTCAGGAACAGGCTGCAGGGCGGCTAGGGGTTGTAACAGCGGACGGGGCTGCAGCACCTCTGAAAAGATTCCGCTGGCGAGGACGAGACGTTTACAGTGGATGTTGTGGGAGCGAATATAGAATCCATTGGCGGTTCTTGAGATCCCATTCAAGGTCTCGTGGCAACGCATGGTATCGTTGATTTGTACTGCCTCCGGATAAGCGCGGAAGTAGTCGGCTGTCTCCTGTCGACTTGGTCGGGTGAACGCCGGAAGATCGTTTCCGGTGACCCTGCGATAGTGCTCTGCAAAGGAATAGCCGGGGAGAGATAGCATCGATGCGTAGCTCAGGGTCTGAATCTCCCAGCTCCCAGGCATGGGGTTTTCGACCCATTGGCCCCCGGGTTGTGACGCATGTCCGAAAACCAGGTGTGAGACGGATTTCTCTGGTAAGCGTCGCCATTCGATATTTGTTGTACAGCTGAGTTCCTCCACATCCACACTGGGTCGGACCAGGGTATCTAGCAGTACATTGACGGGGAGCGCCTGCGTGGAATAGGAAAGGCGAGAGGCAGCAAAGTGCTCTGTGAGTGCCGAGACATCCGCATTCAATAAATCCGGGGCGTCCTTGAGCTTCGCATCGAGAAGAGGGTCTGGATGGGGAGGGTCCGAAGAGTAGTATGGAATATTGCCGTGGAGGATGAAGGATAGAAGCATGGCAGACGGCCCATTCCCTGCAGAGTTCCGCGTCAACTGCGATCGCTATTGGACAGAGGTAAGGATAATTGCGACATACCCACGATAATGGTATCAGTTTCCATTCCCGGCGAACCAGATGGCCGTGCCCGCCCATCCAGCACGGGGCATGCTGTATCAGCCATGCGATGGGTTGGAGATGTTGCAATGGACTCGCTCGGTGGGTCCAGACATTCGTAGGGCACTGCCTTCAGGTGAAGGTAAAGTAGCCGGACAACCGTCGAGGGACCATAGTCAACCGTGAAGGGAAAAAAAAAAAAAAGATCGACTCGAGTTACGTGCAGGATTTTAAGATTGACGCGCCAGGAGAATCCCCGCGAAGGAACAGGGCAAGGAATTGCTGACAAAATCGAAGCCCCAATTTACAGTAGCTTAGAAATCCCTATCAGCGGGGGGGGGAGTCGATCCTCGTTGAAGCTTAGTATGGCGTGCTGGGTTACGAGGTGGCGGACGCAGGCTCCTCTTGGTCGAGGACTCCCAGTAAACTCAATAACGGTCTAAAATAGCAAGGAGATATCGAGAGCCAGACCCATATATAAAGATAATCATATTGATCAAACGAATCCACACCCTCAAAAGAGGGTCCTAAATACCTGGTTCCGAAACAATGAGATCAGAGCAGAGTCAATACTAGTCATTCCCAGCATAATCGAGATTTCCCCTCCCAAAACGGCGGGATGGACGGATCGGACTGCGGGGATTATGGACGGATTGGGAAGTTAGGGCAAGGGGTAAATGAGGGGAATACCCTATGCCCTATATTCCTAATCCAGACACGGCTGACGCGTGGAGCGGACGGGCGTCTGGATCGTCCCCTTGGTCTTGGGGTCCAAATGGAAGACGACAAGTGTGAACTGGAAGTTGCGCAGAGAGATCCAAGCAAGCCACTGCAAGCCTCTCGCGCTGCCATGATTGTCGCATCTCATCACTCGTGTTGTGCCGCTGGTTCTGATTGAAATAGAGGCTGCGCCTGTCGGACTTTTTTGGCCCTCTCTGTCCGACCGCAACCATGTATCATTTGGCCAAGTCGCTGTATATGCAAGCGACTAGCAAAGAGGGTAAGAACCATCGCAGAGTCTCTGGGAGTCTAGAGTGGCCCGGGTATTTGCTAACGGATACCCCTAGAATACTCCGCGCTACTACTAGGTCTTGACAACGCCGGCAAAACAACCCTCCTATCCCAGATTAAGAACATCTACCAACCCCGTTCCGATGGCGTCCCTGCCCCCAACCCCGGGAAAACCGTGCCCACGGTCGGGCAAAACGTGGCCACGATCAATCTCCCAGACATGTATTTAAAGATCTGGGATGTCGGAGGTCAAATAACCATGAGAAACCTGTGGCAAAGCTACTACACCAGCTGTCACGCGATCATCTTCGTCGTCGACAGCACCGACGTCGGTCAAGATCCGGATATCACCCGCCTTCCTTCCACCTCTCGATCGAGTTCCCCGTCAAATGCGTCAGATGGCGACGCAGATGCCTTTACAGAGCGGATGGTCGGGATCGATGCCCCTGGGAGCGATTTCGGCCGGTTAGACGAATGCCGGCAGGTGTTGGAGTCTGTTTTGAAGCATGCCGATGTCGCGGGGGTCCCTATTCTGGTCCTGGCCAATAAGCAAGACCGAGAGGACTCGGTGGAGGTGGTTCGCATCAAGGAAGGGCTAGTGCGCAAGGTCTTCGAGGGGGAGACCGGCGTCGGCGTCCGCGACAGTCGCGTGCTACCGATCAGTGCACTCATGGCAACAGGGGTTCAGGAAGCCGTCGAATGGGTCCGAAGTCGAGTCAAGTGGAACAAGGATGGCAGACCCCCGATCATGAAATGATTGGCCTCGTCGGCCCCTTGCGGTGTGATACTCTAGCGTCGCGAACCCTTGACGGGTTACATTATGGTCGTTCGATCAAGATACCCAGGAATTGGCCAGGAGATCAGCGACCGTCCTAATTTATGGAGTCTTTCTACATGTTTGAGATGTTAAGGCGCTTGGGGGTTCTCTGTCATCTGCGAAGATACCTTGAATAGTACATATCCTAATTATTTATTTATCATCATTCTTGTCTTTGGGTTCATGTTGGATTGAGATTATGATTACTCCCGCTCTATTCCTCACGTACCAGGCTCTCCCCTGTCGCTGTGGAAAGCAATCATGTGATATCAGTTGCGGTATCCAGCAACCGGATGACACTTCTTCCCACAATGATGTATATATGCTTCATGTTTACCATCCCTTAAACAAAGAAAAATAAAATAGGCAAAGGAAAGACCTATAAGGCAAGCAAATACTACCTAAAGAAAAAAATGGATAAATCCAACCACTCTGGTGCATTGTCGTCAGCCCTCCCCCACATCATGCATGCTGTTCTCAGCTCGACGTCACCAGCCCCATTGCAGCAAATCAACCCCGACACTGGTGGTCATTCCATTACACGTTCTAGAACCCATGGATTTCAGGAAACTGTCCCAATGTCTGAATCTTGTCGTAAATGCAAGAGGCGTTGGGTCCTTATCATTCTGACGTCATGGCAGCGTATTCCATTGTGAGTGCATATAAAGATGCGCTCTGGGGTTATTGTTATGGCTCGTACCAAGTCTAAATTTTTTTTAAAAAAAACACTTCTCATAGAGAGATTCACGTCTGCAACAATGAGCACCCAAAACTACGAGTCGTTGAACCCCAAGCAAGGGGAATTTTTCCCCCACGAGCATCCCGACCAGGTTCATCAACATCATCCACACGGCGGAGTATGTTGCTCTATATCCAAACCGAAAGTGTGCAAACAAGCTAACAACCGCCTACAGCACCAGCCGGGACGCAAAGTCGGCGGCAACGACGACGTCCGCGAGTCCCACGCACAGACATTCCCCCCCGGCACAGCCCCCGCCAGCAACTCCTACTCGCCGAACCCCTACAACACCGTCCCGGGCCAGGCAATGAACCCTAACGTGGAACGATCCCACGGCAAGGAGTCGACGGGGACGTCAGCTGCTGACACCATGATGGGCGCTACTTCGCAAGACGTCCACCGGGGCCTTGGCCAGCCTGCGTCCGGGCAGTCCAGCGCTGAACTCCACCATGATGGCCAGCCTGGCCGCAAGCATCACGGCTCGGGGCTTGAGGGTGTCGGCGCCTCTAAGCCTGAAAAATTCGAGCGCACCATGCCTAGCCAGCGTGGCATTGAGCGGGATGAGGCTCAGGGTGGCCAGCGCGGGGATAAGGGGTTTTTGGGGGCTGAGGAGAAATTTCCTGAGGGGGCGGAGTCGATTACTCGCGAGTGGAAGTATGAGCCCAGTACAAAGCATACGGACAGGCGTCATGGGCATGCTTAGCGGTCTTGTATCTTGAGTTGTATATTCTTTATTATCCATTAATTATCAATAGCAAGGGTATCACAGGTCTCTGTTTTCGCAAACAGTAAGTTGTCGAATGGGTCAGGCGTAAGCAACAGTAGGGTCAACGAGGAGAATGGGAGACGGAGTTCAGGACGCTAAATGAGATCTGGAGCCTTTGCTGCTGTTGTTCAAACCGTCATTTTCGCTCTTCTGTTCCACTTTCTTCGGCCAGCTGCGGGCAATGTCGATATTGACCCGCGGGAACCACATCTCCAGAAAAATATAGAGCAAAAAATCAATGACCACGCAGAGGCAGAAGAGCTTGCCAGCCCAGACACCGCAGCCGTAGTACCGCTTCAGCCGGTCGATTAGAGCAAAACTCCGCACTCGGTCCCCGCTGGCGTCTAGCCCTTGTCCGGGGTAGTACCCGTAAAACTCTTCCGGTCTGATATCCCCGCAGATACCATTGTAGACGCGCTCTGTCCGCTGCGCCACGTCTCTCCAGGAATACATCATCTTAACTTGGTCGTGGAAGCGGTCAGTGCGCACTTTATTTGAGCGCAATGCCGCAATGGCCTTTCCGGTGGCCATTACAAGGTCGTCTTCCTCCGGTTTGGCAAATGTGGTCATATGCTGAGGTAGCACCTCCGGGATGCCCCCGACACGTGTGCATACCACGTACAGACCACAACTAGCGGCCTCGACAATGACCGTGCCAAAGGCCTCGGTTAGACTCGGATGCAGGTAGATGTGGCCTCGAATCATGACATCGCGGACCTCTTCATGTCGCACAGGGCCAAGCATTTCGACCTTGTCTTGTAGGACATTCCTTTCCAGCATTTGTTCGAGGTCGATGGCCTTGGGTCCAGACCCGGCGATGATGAAGCGTACATTCGGATGAGACGCTAATATTCTCGGGATAGCGGCGATCAACAAATCCGTCCCTTTGTTGTAAAAGAGGCGCGAGATAACCACAATTGTAATCGTGTCGTCTGGCCCCAGTAGCTCTGGTGAAGCCTGTACCTCCTGAGATCCCCCAGATAGTCTATCCGTTATTCGGGGAGTGTAGGCCCGTGGCCGGAAGTTCTCCGCAACGACGGCGTTAGGAATTACAGATACCATCAATGGATCTAACGATGCTCGAAGGACTGTGTTCTCTTTACTGTAGGGTGTGTTAGCTTCGCATGAGTGGGTTGCGCATGGATCATCAGTCTGCGCTCACCATGTATGGCTGACGCAAATCACATGGTCAACGTCACTTAAGATGAACTTAAGCAGCTTGTTCGTCAAGATAGACCCAGCGTCTGCAAATCCAAAGAGCGAGTGGTCTGTAAACACAGTCCGCAGACCCATAGTCCGGGCGTGAAGAATGGCTTCGTGACAAAAGCTACTCAACGAAGCGTGTCCATGTACAATCTGAATCTGTTCGCGTATAACGATGTTTCTAAAGATCGGAAAGAAAGAGAAGACCGTGGGCATAGTCGACTCGCGATAAATGACGAAGAAAGGTACATGGTAGACCTTCAATCCATTTGTGAGATAACGGACGCCCGTTCGACCCTGATAAGCATGTGTAATGATAACCACTTTATGGCCCCGATCGATAAGCTTCGTCGACAATTGGTAAATGTGACATTCTACTCCACCCGGTTGAGGGAAGAAGAAGTCACAGGCCATGCTATGCGACGCTGGTTAGACAGGAAGGACTAGTTCTGGGCCACTGCGACTCACGCAATGTTATAAGGCATGTTGGCTGTGGGTGCACTTATGCAGATACATCCAGAACGCGGTAATTGAGTAGTTTCGCTTCAGTCTGTCCATGTTCAGACACTTTCCGCAGGTATCAGCATGGAGCGTGACGCTGACACTGCGTAGTGGAGGAGAAGGTCATCACCGTCGCCAAGTAAAAGGGATGTTGATGATCGCCCAAAGGTCCAGACCCTGGCGGCAGCCCAGGCGGTGTGCAGTTTCTGCCGTCAGAAATAATCCCCGCTAACAAGAAATATTCGGAGAAAAAAGATACCATCCGCGCAACGCCGTTGATACTCTCCATTTACTTCTCCAAGCTTGCGCTTGTACTGCGCTTTCACATTGACGATGGCCGGTGACCCCCGTGCGAATGCTACTTCACCTCACAGCAAGAAAACCCATAAGCGGAAGAGAGATCTAGATGCCTCCGCTGCCACCACATCGACTGCGACGCCCACCAAGAAGTCAAAGAAAACCCAAAGCCCGTCGGAAACCCCTATCTCCGCCAAAAGCAAACGGAAGAACAGAAGAGAGGTCGAAGACCCTGTCGATGGGAGTGTTCAAGAGGATGCGACCCCGAAGAAAAGTGCTGTCTCGCCGGCTAGCGGCAAGACAACAACCCCAAATGAAGATGTTGGAGACGCTAGGGGAAAGAAGAAATCGAGGAAAGACAAGCGGAAATCTTCAGGAAATGATAACGAATCGCTTGGTGATGCTACGGATCTAACAAAGGATGCAAAGGATGCAAAGAAGAGAAAGGACAATGCTGAAACTTCGGAGTCGCGCAGAGAGGCAGCGGCAACAGACTCTGCACCCAGCGAAGATGAGAAGTCGAAGCCGGCCAAGAATAAGTTCTCTGGGGTCCTGTCGAAATTTGAAAGATCGACCAAGGTCAAAGAGTCGGCCAAGGTGAAGGAAGATCAGCCGGACGAGACCGAAGAAACAGGACCAGAACCCGTCATTGCCCAGGGTCTGGAACCACTACCTCAACCGGAGCCTGTGCCTGAACAAGTCGAGAAGCCCACGTACTCTTCACTTCCTTCGTGGCTGGCCAATCCTCTCCGTACATCGACTGAAGCAAAGGGCAAGTTTGCTGACCTTGGCATCGAACCTAATCTTCTACGCACACTCGAAAACAATGGGTACAAGGAGGCGTTTGCGGTGCAGTCAACGGTGATTCCACTACTTCTCAAGGGACCCAAGAGCCATCGGGGTGATCTGTGTATTTCGGCTGCTACTGGGTCGGGAAAGACCTTGTCTTACGTGCTTCCAATGGTGACTGCCATGGAACAATTGCCAGCTCCCAGGCTCCGAGGTTTAATCGTGGTGCCCACCAGAGAGCTAGTCAAGCAAGCCCGAGAAGCGTCTGAGCTCTGCGCTGCAGGCTCGGGTCTCCGAGTTGCCTCGGCTGTGGGCAATGTAGCGATCAAGGATGAGCAGCGCTCGTTAATGCGTGTCGACCAGGTTCACGGCCCGGAGAAATTCAAGCTACGGCAGCAGGACCAATTGACACCCGATGACTGGACGAATTTCAGCCTGAAGGACTATATTGCCGACGCAGGAGAGCAAAGCGAGTCATTGCCTGGCTACATCCAAAAGACCGAGGCGAACGTCGACATTCTGATCTGCACGCCGGGTCGTCTTGTCGATCATCTACGTTACACAAAAGGGTTCACCCTCAAAGATCTGGAATGGCTTGTCATCGATGAAGCTGATCGGCTATTGAACGAGAGCTTCCAAGAATGGGTTGAAGTGGTGATGGATTCGCTGGATTCGCGAAAGGCGACAGACGCTTTCGGCTTCAGCGGGAAGTTTACGGCAGATGTTGGCCTTCCTATTCATACTAGAGAACCCAAAAAGGTGATTCTCAGTGCCACTATGACAAGGGACATTACGA
The DNA here is from genome assembly GCF_002847485.1 of Aspergillus campestris IBT 28561. Lineage (NCBI taxonomy): Eukaryota > Fungi > Ascomycota > Eurotiomycetes > Eurotiales > Aspergillaceae > Aspergillus > Aspergillus campestris. The sequence continues at coordinate 4,534,324 of NW_020194336.1, read as the reverse complement.
AGCTCAATACTCTTCGGCTTGTCCACCCCAAGTTGGTCCTTGTCGGGCAAGAGTCGGGTCCCGCTGGGGAGAACGAAGACGAGATGGCTGTCGATCGCCCGGATGATAGGTTTATTCTTCCCCACACCCTCAAAGAGTTCACGGTGTCTGTGGGAGATGAATCGCAGAAGCCGCTCTATCTTTTGCGCCTCTTACTCTCGAACATTAATATCAGCAGCGATGCCAACCAGGAACCCAGCATTGATAGCGCGAAGTCGGATACGAGCTCAGACTATACCAGCTCCGAGGGCTCCGACTCTGAGGATTCTGACTCCGATGACACAAGCTCCGATGGCTCATCTTCTGACGAGTCCGATGAGGGCTCTTCGGAGGATAGCTCATCTGACAGCGACTCTGAGTCCGAGGATGAAGTGATGCAAGATAAGCCTAGCCGTTCTGCGGAGTCCAGCGTCTTGATCTTCACAAAGTCATCTGAGTCTGCATCTCGACTTTCCCGCCTGTTGGCTCTGCTTGATCCATCATTAGCCAGTCGCATCGGAACCATCATCAAATCCAACAACTCTTCGGCGTCGCGCAAGACGCTAACCGCCTATCGCCAAGGCAAGATATCCATCATCATCGCTACGGACCGTGCTTCTCGTGGTCTTGATCTGCAATCGCTATCGCACGTGATCAACTATGATGTGCCACCCAGCGTCACCACATACGTCCACCGCGTGGGTCGTACGGCACGAGCTGGTCGGGAAGGCTCGGCATGGACACTCGTCGCTCATCGGGAAGGCAGATGGTTTGGAAATGAGATCTCTCGCTCCATTGATGGTAAAATCACCCGGTTTACCAAGGTGGAGAAGGTGAGCGTGAAGCTTGATGACATGAAGGCCGTCAAGTCGAGGTACGGAGCGGCACTGGAAGCTCTTGGGGAGGAAGTGAAAAGGGGAGGTATGGTGAAGTCTAGCAAAACGAACGCGTGAAACGCGATTGATACCAATGCTTGAGTTTTCGACCAATTCACTTCTATCATGTTATTATAGAACTCGTCCTACAGCTTTTTCTGCCATCGGTGGCTATACATAGGTTGTTTAAACTTGTCATCCCCAAATGCCCCCTGTAGTTTTCCACCATGGAAACCAGACTCTTTCCTTGTCAAATCCGATTTCTCCCTGACTCGCCTCGCCTTTTAGCGAGAGTGATCGGCCCCATCTTCCCCGCAAAGATAGTCCAACTTGGCATCATCGAAGTTAAAGTCAAGATCGGCAATCCTTCTCCTTCCATCCATTGACAATACCTGATTGGCTTCTCCCTTATCCTATCTGTGGTCCAATCCCAGGTCTAACGCCTCGAGAAACAACACCGAGCCGATAGCTATCTATCCAACATCAGAAAATCCCTCATCCCCCAAAGCGAACGCAGCGATGACGTGTGGATTGCCTGCTTGTCAAGATCGATTGATTGGTTACTTCGCCTTTGCATTTGACAGGCTGGAAGTGAACTCCCTTGCTTCCCCGGAAAGTGGCACTCTGACTGGCGCAGTGCGGGCTTCAGCCTCTTCAGGGATGGAATGCAATGACCCTTTCCGTTTGGCATTGCCATCCTTGTCCAGGAAACAAGTGGCTGGAACATTGGAGCGAGGCCGTCCAACTCGAAACACGACTGCATTGGATAAAACCTTAAGGCTTTTCTTAGCGCCAGCCAGATGTCGTATTCTAGATTGTGTACCACTGTACTCCCTGTCCATCACATGCAATCCCCGTTGGTTTCCTGGATGTTAACTGATAACATCACTGCGCAGACGCTAGTAGCTTCCAGTATCAGAATACGGAAACTGCCACTCCGGGATACTTGCTTTCGTGGGAGCTTCAATGGGCACTGCCACGCTCAATGGGAGATAGTATTGGCTTGGCGTACTTGGCCTTATCCACAGATACGAAGTCGTCCTTTCTTTGGCTAGTAGTTATAGGCAGCATAATATCTTTTAGATTAATGGCTAAGTAGGTTATCTATCTGAATGGTTAGTCTTGTATATGCTATCAAGCAGGAACCGAGGTTCTAGCTAGGTGCGACGACAATATAGGCTCGCATGTGTCTTATTGTGTACGTTATCTATCGAATCTCTACAGACACGTAGCATTCTATGAATAGGTTGAATGTTTGGAATGTGAAGGACGTAGTGGACTTCACTGTATGTTCTATTTCTTGGCTAACGAAGAATCCGATCGTTTAGGCTAGATTTCGTGGTGCTGGGTTGATACGTATTGGAGTTGTTAATGCGAGGTTAGCCATAGACCAGCTCCAAGATAGAGTACTCATTGCTAAAGTAGTCCCATCCATAGCCATCGAAGATAAGTTGGAAATTGTCCAATAGAAGGGGATGCTGTTGGAGATCCTGGGGGAGAACATATCGCGAATAACTTGAACGCCTTGGTTGGCATGAGACTTGTAGCCCTGTCATGATGCGCTGTGGATGATTCAGACATGCCTGGAGGCCTCAGACTCTTCGGTGTAGCACTGGTATGCAGAGATACTATCCATCTAGGAGGAATGTATGGGTAGTATATACAGCTCGCAACACTGTGGCTGTCTATCTCAGTACCGACTGTTTCTTTGCCACATTGGTGTATATCAAGCAAAACTTTCGGTTTTTGCGCGGTATCAGTTTTTCTGCCAACAGAAGCATCGTGGAATTCGAGCACTTGAGCATACGCTAGCCGCCTGTTTGATGAAGATCCCGGAGATGGCTCCAAGGCAAGGCCCATATCCGACAGCGCAATACCTCGGTAGACATGGGAAAATCCATGGTATCTCGAGAATACTTCACGCGACTGTTATGCCAGTGGTCAGACGACTCAAAAATGACCACTGTGCACACAGGATGCTGTCAGAAAAAGCAGTGAGGTCGTCAGTGCAGATCAGTGTGAGTGGGTCTGAGATAACATACGATCGTCCATCTATTTTTGCTTTTGATGCAGGTTGATTACCCACATTCTGGTAGTGGGTCACGAACGGCCGACAGTTGCGATCGATTTCCACACCTCCCTCCTTCACAATCTGCTCGTTGAACTTCTGAATACCTTCATCTCGACGAGTAAAACAAGAATTCCGTAGAAAAAATCATGGTAAACACCCCCATCTCAAGGAATCACCAATTCCAGTCTGCGGGGATATGTTTGGGGTTGCACTATCGACCAGGGATCGTCCCCACACTCCCGAACACTGCAACTCACGAGGATACCCGATGGTTGTATGGTGCGACTGCAACGATCTTCGTAAAGGGACATTCAGTGAGAGACACCCTTTCTCGGAGCCTGATGCCAAAGTGGTGCCAGGAAAACCATCTCACTCAGAGAATCGGTTCAAGGGCAGGGAAATGTTACAATGTGATTGTGGGCCCACGGTCTGCTACCCCCCTTTAAATTCTCTCGCTAGCCTCGCGCATCCGGTTCCACTCTCTCGACTATTGTATCATAGTGACCGGTTCTCCCTCCACCCCACCTGGGGATCTGACCGGTTTTGGGTCGCTTGTAGCAGCCGGATTGTCGCCCACGCCGTACTAGTCCTGCGGGCGGCCTTTAGTTACATCTGGCCTCACTGACACGGCAGGGAAGGGCACGAGAGCTGCTCTGCCAGATAAGCGAAGCAACGGTCATTCTCGGATCATAAGAATTCATATGAAGCATGCATCGACAGATGTCGAAGAGGAAAGGTAGTCGAGCAAGAAACTTTGATGTGATGCCATCGCACGGCAGAGGAGGTGTGGAGGAGGCGGGCCATAGGAAATAAGAGCAGCCAAACACGAGGGCGTCGGAACAGCCACCGATGAAGGAAATATATTGGTCGGCGCCTTGGTGAATTTGCCTAAACTGGAAATACCAATGCACGAAAGGGACCAAGGACAGGCTTCGGTGGCCCATGAAGCCGAGACTAGGCGGACCAGGTTACCATGACATGATGTTACAATAGTACTCCTTGATAATGGCGAATTGGTCAATGAGGAGCCTGGCGCTGACTTGGCTTCTTGGTCAGGCAACCACACAAGCTGCTTCCCCCCATCATCTGAAATCCCTCATCACTTTCAATCCACTCGACTTTCTCTCCACTCACACCCCCCATTCAAGTCGGTAACCTTTCTGCATGCCAATATCAGCCTCGACGCCACTTGTAGCAGCCAAACTCAGCCATTGCATGCCAAAAGACATCAGTGGCGGTCCGGAGGGAACCCTCCCTTTGGAGTTTTCCAGATGATCCTCACAAAGGTGAGGCGCACGGCCAGTGCAACCAGCCTGAACAGGCACTAGATTGGCGCCGAGTGGTTTGGCCCCTGGCATCCCTGCTAGCACTGGGAGGTCGCCAAACCGGACCACCAGTGAACTAATTCGACGCTATGATGTAACTAACAACCGAGTCTTGCATCTTTATCGCTAACCCCGCGAGCCCGTGAGGGGCTTCCCATTAGCCCGCGTGGGTTGCTCCACTTGGGCCTTACACGGTGGCTGCTGACTGGCTTATACTCAGACCCGACTGCTATTCGGGCGGAGATACCCGGGAAAATAAGGAATGGATCGTCTCCAATCAGACGGATGGGTTGGATGTGGTATACTTGCTCCTGAGACTTATATACGACCCCGGAATCCCCTCGACGGCCGGGTTGTTTCCTCGCAAACCCTGCACAGATTTTCTTCAGCGAGCGCTTGAATTTATCATTTCAAACTTATCTGTCCTCATCATCCATCATGCAGTTGAAGGCTCGAGGTCCCACGAAGCTTGATCTCCGGGGAAGCCCTAGAAAGGTACGGCCTCAGGTTCTTCCGATCCTGTGGATCAAGGACTTATGGATTGACCACGTTGGCTAACACTCCGACAGATCGGCTTCCAACATGGCCTGCAACTGCAGCGTCAAATCAAGGATCAAATCTCCGTCTATGAGGAGATGTTCAGCTTCACCTCCCAGGTGTCCTGGGAAACGGTCAAGGACTATGCCAGGGAGTTTCAGGTGACCCTCCAGCGCTTGACCCCGGATCTTTACTCCGAGATGGAAGGGATCGCCGAGGGCGCCGGACTGGACGTCCTGGACATTGTCGCGCTCAACTGTCGAAGCGAGCTGGCCCTGGAGCTGTACACAAATGTTGCAGACGGCTGTACAAGTGTCTCGTGGAAGAAGAGCGAGAATTCCCGACTCTTGGCACAGAACTGGGACTGGACGTCTCTGGTGTCAGGCAATATCGTGCTCATGTCCGTTGAGCGCGAGGGAAAGCCCAAGGTGTACATGGTAACGGAGGTAAGCCATGACTAACTCATCTAACTACGCATTGTGAGACACGGCACTAACACTTCCACGTCAGGCCGGGGTCGTCGGTAAAATCGGATTCAACAGCGCTGGAGTCGGCGTAGGTCTCAATGCCATCAAAGCGCGCCCGTGCGAGACCTCCAAGCTCCCAATCCACGTCGCGCTGCGTCTCTGCCTAGAGAGCACGTCCGTCGACCAAGCACTGAGCACGATCTCCAAGCTCGGTGGTCTCGCCTCCGCGCAGTACATCGTTCTCGCGGACAATGAACGGTCGTTGGGGCTGGAGCTCTCGCCTTTGGGCGACTTTGTTCTCGAAGAAGACGACAATGGCATCGTCACGCACACCAACCACTTTATCGCGAACCGTTCGATCGGTGACGAGCCATGGCAGCCCGATTCGGACACCCGGCTGCGGCGCGTGCAACAGCTGTGCAGCGAGCTGATGGACGATGGCGTGCACGGGAAGCACGCTACGCCCGCGATCCTCCGCGACCGGATCTTCTCCGACATGTACAACATGCCCAACTCCATCTGCCGACAGGCGGATCTCACGCGGCACCCGACGATGCGTAGCTCGACGCTGTTCAACATCGTCATGAACCTTGAGCCTGACAATCTGAGGGCCGAGGTTGTAATCGGGCAACCAGGGTCGGGTATTGAGAGTTCAGTGGTCACTATGCCATGGGCTTAGATTGACTTTTCTTCCATGACTTGTCACTTTTGGGGGTTTTACTTCTTTCTGCGTTGTCATAATTAGCTTGGAGTTCAAGAGTTAGGATGGTTTACACATACCCAATTTGTAACAAATTTTTACCTATTTTATGATTGCTACATGAATATCTTGAATATCCTACATCAATATTCCAAAGTTACATGTACACTGGGAGTGATAGATATCATAAGACATGCACCGTCTATCTTCACTAACAGTGTACATGGTCACCACGCTAGGTTCATGGGCCTCACCATACACTTCACCTGCTAAGTAGGGTCATTTTCTTACTATTTCATATATATTTGATTTTATCTATCATCTATGGATTTCTATCCATTGATTCCTCCTTCTGATTGGAAGCCCCGAGAACAATATTGTTCTCTTTCCCATACACACACACACACTTCCACAAAGAGTGAGAGACATATACATAGTGTTGTGAGACATACAATCAGCCAACATCAGCTGACTTGCTGGGTTTGCCCCTATATATTGTTTTCTTGCTCTTCATGTTTTTTCTCCATTCTTGCAACTGTTCGCAACCCTTTTCATACCTATGAGAATACTGAATATCATCAATATTTTGACCGTTCCATCAGTCTCCCACATATACGAAAGCAGACTTCAGATAAACACCAGCTATCTTGTATTATCGTTTTCTTTGGGGTACATGGGTCAGCAAAATATAATTACCTAACAAAAAACATTGTGCTGAAATAGAATAAGGGCATTGCTACTCGACTATAAGGGATATCATGATACTTTTGGCCTTCGCAGGTGCCCTATATCCAGTGCGACACACTGTGATTTCCATGAACTAAGCTTCTGGCTTTTAGATTTAGTATCCCACAAGACTTGAGCTACATTTGCAATCATGAACATCATCCAGCTCAAGCCTATTGGGGATGCGTATAACTCCTTTCAACACAAGATGGCTCCAACAGACAGAAGATGGGTAGGCTGAATGCCTTCATGTGGGGATTTACTTGACCATAACACTAGCTAGGCTATCACTTTGGTTCACTTGGTATGGTGGGCCTGACGAATGTCAGTCCAGAGTGGGCTGACATTTGTATTTGTCTCACACAACGACCTGTCAACTTCTATCTCGCATGATCACACTGGCTATCCAGCCCGGTACAAAGTCAGGGGAGTTGCCGCACTATATCTAGAAGTATCCGCCATGAGTACCGTTCCATGGATGGATCAAGACTCCCCAGGAAGGCACGGCCGCGGAGATCCAAAGCATACGGCGGGTCTATACTACCTATAAAGGCGCCACTGGTATATTGGCAGCACATCCTGTTAAACGGGGTTTATAGGATGGGTTCTAGGTAAAGGTTCTTGGTTAAGACGTCATGGCAAACATTGCAATACCCCGAATCTCAGAACAATTCGAACAGGGCTGACAATATGGTGGCGTGTCTGGACCGAATCTAAACTCAAGCTCGAATTCGTGGCGGTTATCTGTTGTGTGGAATCAGATGTCGGCCAATCCTCGGTTGTCTGCAGACTAGTGGTTGTTGTTCCAGCCAATTCCTGATATCTGGGGTTATTCGCCACTTCACATGGATGAAAATATGGTCAAAACAAGGCAGTGGCAACGGCTAGACCGGCTGTCGAAATATAAGGTTCAACCGCGGCGTATGACCGCTGTTATATTCCATCCTACCACGGCTTTCTTGGGGCAACCCACTGTAAGTGACAGTATCGGTAAGCTATCTGATCCAAACCGCCCGAAAGCCCAGTGCCACTAACAGATTACATAGGGAGATATTTTCCGGCCTTAGATTGGACCCTTAGACCACCACACGATCCTTCAAGCCCACCATTCCTGTTCTGATCACTACAGTCGCCGGTCATAGCGAACTGACAAACCATGCTTGCAACAACATAGTCTTGAATAAAATCCGTTCGTGGAGATTGAGGTAGATTCCACCTGTCAATACTTCTGTGATTTGACGTGGACGTTCCCAAGATGCCTCGCAAAATCGCCATCATCGGCGCCGGTATCGCTGGACTAGCCTCTGCCATTTCTCTCTCCAATGAACTCACACCGAAGCTATCCGACCTCGAGATTATAGTCTACGAGCGGTCAAAGGAGCTATCCACCGCAGGAGGCGCCATCAGCCTGACTCCTATCGCGCAGCGTCATCTCGACGACCTCGGCGTCCTATCGAAGCTCAATCAGATGGGGCCCGAGGCAGGCGTGGAAGTCGACACTATCGACCTTTTCGCCCTCAACTCGGGCCGGCGCCTGGGCCCGCTGCGACTCACAGCCTCCAAAGACGCGGGGTGCGACAACTACAAGGGCCGTCGGGTGAAGCGCATCAGTCTGGCGCTCGCCATGGTCGCCGCCATCGAGGACCTACCAAAAGTGTCGATCCTCTACGGGAAGAAGCTCACCGGAGGGAACACGACAGACGATGGAGCAACACTGATCTTCGACGACGGCACGTCAGCGAGCGCAGATCTGGCGCTGGGCTGCGACGGGGTGCACTCGCCGACGCGCACGCGGATCGTCGACCCCGGCAACGAGTCAAAGTACTCCGGAGTCTCGTTCGTCCAGAGTATAACCAGCGCCGTGAACGCATCGCAGCCCACCCGCTCGGAGACCACGTCCCTGCACATCGGTCGTCACGGGTCCATTTTGACCAGCTACTGCGACCCCAATCGGGAGAAGCTCTTCGTTGCGGCCGTGCTCAAAGTGAACGAGATTCTCATTGAGAGGTACTATGCCGCGTTGGAGGGGGATGCTGCTGCACAGAACAGTATGAAGATGTCGCTGCGGTATCTGGTGCGCACGCAGTCGAACAACTCCCGTAGCCCGGCCCTCCGGAAGATGGTCGACCACGCGGAGGACTGGGCCCTGTGCCCTGTGTACCAGGTGCGGCCGGGTCGGCCGTGGCACCGTGGACGCATTATGCTGCTGGGCGATGCGGCACACGCGGTACGTCTACCATCTACTCTCTCCCATATCCAGAAACACAACTAACAGTCAACAGATGCCCCCGCGCGACGAATCCACCACCCATGCCCTCGAAGACGCCATCATCTTCTCACGCACACTTTCCCACAACATAGGCCAACCCATCGCCAACTCATTCCAAGAGTTCGAGTGCGAGCGCCGCGCATTCATCGACAACGCCTTCGACGAGTCCTTCCACCTCTGGCAGCGCAACCAGGACCTCGCCGCGTCCCTCAACTACCTCAAAGACCCAATGTCACCAATTTCGCGACCCGCGTCGCCCGATGTGAACGTTGAGCGAATCCCCCCGCTTTCGGTACCATTGCCGATGAATGATAGTTTCTCTGATCTGTCTGTTTGCTCGCTTACGCAAGAGTATCTCGGGAGTCATGGGATCATATAGATAACTTATGGCTGATGCGTGATGCATGGTAGGAGTTTTGTGTGCTTTACCTTTTCTAGTGGGACTTGGTTTAGTTGTTCGTCATGTTTCGGCGTTCTGGTTAGGTTGACGGTCATGAGTACATGCGTTACGAGATAGAACAAGATACTAGTCATGATATACTATACGAGATTGATAAGAACCTCATTTGTTGATCTATATCCACACTGCGTTATAGGTATGCTATGTCTACTACCGAACACGTATAACCACCGGAACGACGAACGGATGAGGAAGAGAAGAAGGAGAGGAAATTTTGAGTGGGGGGGTTATACTCCTGGGCCCCGTGACCTCCTGCCAAATGCATCTGTCTACACGTGCCAACAAGGGGAAACGAAACGAATGCAGCATTAAACATATACACACAAATTGACCATATACCAAGCCATCTATCTACACCCCAATTCCAATTCAACAACCCCACCCTAACCCCCTTCCCTCTTTACCTCCGTCGGATGCTTCTGCAAACTCTCGTACCACTGAATCCCGGAACCCACCAAGAAAGCCCACGACCCCCAAAACGTAGCCAAATTCGACTGATAAACCGCCCCCGAATTACCCTCCGCCGGGCCCAACACCCCACACAGCGTGAACCCAATCCCCCCCACAAAGTTCCACATCCCAATATGCCACCCCAGGGTCCGCGGCGCAGGTACATACCACTTCTTCTGCGTCTCGATGGCAAACAGCAGTCCGCTGGCGATGAAACACGCCCCGCCGGCCATCTGCGGTACCCAGAACACGCCGTTCGTCACCCGTCGACTCATGTGGTTGATTATGCCGGGGAGGCCTGTGAAGCCGGAGATCCAGAAGATGGTGGCGCCGATGAGCTGGATGAAGGATGCTTGGAAGCCGATCTCGCGGATGTAGTGCTTGCGGAGCTCGGTTAGGGTCGGGAGCCAGGTGAAGGAGCGGGTGCTGGCTCTGTCTGTGTCTCTGTCTCCGGTGGCTTTTTCGTCGGCTGGGGTGGAGCCATTCTCCAGACTGGCTGGAGAGGCAGAGGCAGAGGCAGAGGTAGAAGGACGGCGGTGGTGGTGTCTCATCTTCAGAAACGTTTTCCGATCCGCGTGGTGGTGAACGCAATCCTTTACGCTCGGCGCAATCTTGATAGTCTCCTTCTCCGGATGCCCTGGCCCACCACCATGAACAGCCTTCTCTAGCGCCCAGCCAAAACAATCCGCCTGGTTCTCGTTCACAGCCTCGAGGATCAAAAAAAAGCTGCCTATTTCGAAGATCGTGGCGCCCACAAACGCCGACACTCCTCCCGCGGTGAGGGTTTCATTCTTAAACGTCGACCCCGGATCTTGTAGCGGCAACCACACGAAGAAAGCGTTAATACACCAGACCACAGACCCCAGCGTGAAAATCACAGCCACAAGCCACGACACATCCCAGTACGCAAACACAGTCACCATGCGCAGGAGACCTTTCGCTATTGCGCGCGGCGCAGACGTCCGTCGCGGAAGGATATAGACCACCTCAGGTTTGGGCGGTGGTGGTGCTGTCGGTAACTGGACGCGGATCGCATGACGGCCTTTTCTGTTATCGCGGGATCGCCAGAGATGCTCGATGCGCGGTTTCTGGTCTTCGCGGGGGCGGTGGATGTGCGGTTCTTTTTCTTCGTGCGGTGGTGATGGTGGTGGATGGGGCTTGTGTAGCTTTGCGTGGGTGGGGTTGAGGAAGGATATGGGACCCCCGACGTGGGTGACCTCTGTCCCTGGGGAGGTCCGATACCGAAGGATGGATCTTCGGGGCATGGATGATACTGTATGGGAGTTTGGGGGTTGAATTTATCAGGAAATGTAGTACACTGGGAAGGTTAAGTTGAGTTGAGAGACAATGCTGGTGGATGATTACTGGCTGGGTGGAATTGACTTTCGAGCATGTGGGTGCATGGTGGTGATGTCGTACGATTTAGAGTATGCTTAAACAGACATTGTACTGTCTATATCTGCTTCATTAACAAGGGATATACGCTGTGAATTCATAGAACCATTTCATAAAGACTGAAGAATACATCAATCCTTACTTCTGCTTATGATACTCAACAAATACCATCACTGCAGTAGTATAGTCTCATCACAAGAATGGACAGTACAGAAAGTAAGAAGAATGACGGAGTCCAACTGACATCATCACTTCTGTACAACCCTATAACTACAACCACATTCCAACACCCGATGACTAATGCTACGTGGTTACCATGATATACTCACTTACCATATTATTGTATTACTAGTTTAGTATAGTAGGTTCACTTGATATTATAGGATATCATTCTAGTATGGAATGCTCACGATGCACTCATCTAAGCATACTGTACATCGCTTTTAGGGTAAATGTGGGGCCGGGTATCAAGCTGTCGACAATAAGCGGAGAGGAGTGGTAGGGCTACCACGATGGGAGATGGGATTGTCTGGCTCACGAGACAGGGATCTGTTTTCAAGTTTGGTGACTTCTGTTTGGGGTGGATTGCTGTTCATTGATTGGGTCTCGGAGTCATCGCATAATCTATTTGATTTGTTATACTCTATCTATCCAACTTGCAATACACCTTATGGCAGCGTTATATCACCAATCAAATCGACAATCTATCAGAACCCCATCTCAAAGAGAGCGGGAAAAGAAAACTAGTGATGTCGTCTATACCTCCAATAAAGCCCCCCCAGCGCAAACGCCCCAACGGCAGTAAGTTCCGGCAGCCAATACGGCAAAGACGTATCACGTCCCGCATGAGCCTGATACAGAAACGGCGACACGCAAATATACGCCTGGACGGCGAGAAAAATAAGCGGGACGATCGTCCACACGCGGAACTGATTAGGGCCATAGGAGACGGTTTGCCGAATGCGAAATAGGCCCAGCACAACCATGGAATTGACCATTGCCCATTCGTATTGGTTGATATCGGTTAGGAAGACATAGGCGTCACCTTAACAAACCGTCAGTATTTGATACATGTGCAGCTAGAGAGAGAAAAGTGTGACAAACCAAAAGGCACAACAGTAATAGCCACAGACGCAGCCATGAACACAAGAATGTACGCATTCGCAGCAGGCGTCCCATGTATCGTTTCCCGAGCAAAGAACCTCGCAGCGGGGATGACATTCTCAACAGCCAGATTGCGCGCCACGCGCGCCATCGTAAACGAAGATGTCATGAGCGTACCATACGTAGACAGCGCCGCAAGAGCAGCAGCGATACGTCCCGCACCGCTGCCAAACACTTTACCCAGCAGGACGGCAACGACTTTGACTCCGGAGTTGCTGATCTCTTCCGGCGATGCGACGATGAAGTACGAAATATTCGTTAGGAAGTATAGGATGCCCACTAGCCCCACGCCCAGGATGCCGGCCAGGGGCATTGTCCGGCGCGGGTCCTTCACTTCGTCGAGGACATACGCGGCATTGTTCCAGCCTTGGTAGGTCGTGAAAACCTTGAGTAGGGCGGTAGCGTAGGAGTAGAGATCCGTGGACGAGCCTGCGAACGGGCGGTGGAAGCTAGCGGTTGGGTCGGGCACGCTGGGTATGAAGCCGCAGAGCGCGATGAGACCCGTTAGGATGACGAGCACTAATATGAAGACCTTCAGCAGTCCCAGGTAGTCCATGAAGCGAACGCTCCAGTCGCGCCTGGTAAGGTGGAGGCCGATGATAGAAGCGAGGACAGCGACCGAAAGGACGCGCTTAGTGAAATCACTCGCCGAAATGTCAACCGCGACGAGAAGGTTTTCAGAGACAACGACACTGCCGAGTCCGCACAGCGCGAAGATGATAAAGAACCCATACAAGGTCGTGATCAGACGAGGCGGACGCGGATACGCGACCTCAAGGTATAGCTTCTCTCCACCACTACGAGGCATCAAGCAGCCCAGCTCGATCCATACGAATAGCCCGCATAGCGCTAGTCCAAGTCCAACAAGCCACAGTGAAAGACTGGCGCCGACGCTGCCGACGCTTTGGATGATGGCGGAAGGAACGGAGAAGATGGCCGCGCCGATCATGCGATTGGTCCTCGGGTACAGATTAGCTTTGGCCAGAGGATCATTATGCACAGCGCGTTGCATGCGTCGCGTCGTGTAGCTTACAGGAGAAGAGCCGTGGAGAGAAGCCCCAAATGGCGCTTTTTGTCTTGATCATTTTCCACAAACACCCGGCGCTCCTCGTGGGATACAGACTGGTTTGCGCCGAACAGGAGTTGTTGTGTTTCGGGGACGTCCGAACCCAGGGGTTCTTGTGGAGTCATGACCATTCCCGGCCAATAAACTGATGCGACAAACCGGACGCTGAACAGAGGGCGTGGGCTGTGATATCGTGGTGGTTTGAGGGTGTAATGAAGGCCCTCATGGCTTTGTTGTTCTCGTCATATGCCAACTGTCAAGTTTGCTGGGTTTCTGCGTCTCATCTCATATGCACCTGCTGCATACTGGCTGACATAATCACTTTGTGCATATTAATATGAACTATCAAGGATTGTTGTTTGGTCCTATCTCAATTAACAGCCGTTGAATTGGGACTTATGCTCTTAGTCGCTTGTCTGTGTGCATTGTTTAAAGCCGTGTGTTGTAGCTGCATGATATATATAGCTTAGCTTGAGTATTCATGGTTGATCGGTCTTTAATTCTTTTCCACGAGATCTTACGCAAGTATATATACTATAGCAGTCACTTAGTTTGGTCTCCCAACAGTCCTTCAAAGGTAATATCAGCCCTACAATGAATGATTTATTCAAAGAATCTCCATATCAACGGCAGCTTCTTCGCCCATCACCGACTGAACAAAAATCACGCATTCCTCCCTACTTTTCTCAGCCGCCAAAATCCTCATCCCAAGAGCACTTTTCGGAAGAGGGACATCGTTCTTCTCAGAGCCATCCGACGAGGTTAGACAAAGAGTTTGGCCTCGTATCGAAATCTATATAACATGAGAACATTGTTTTATCTTTGAGAGTACGAACTCCCACTCACCAAATGAAACTTGGTCGCCGTAACGACAGGAATGTCCATGATATCCGTAGACAGAAACTCTTGCACCCTGCGGTCACCCGAGAAGATATCATCTCCCTCTATCAGGACTTTTTGACACCCCTCTTGAAGTGAGGTTGCTCTTATGCTGGAAATTTGGCATGGACGACCATTCACAAAGACAAAGTCATTTTTCCGTAGCTCTGAGCACTCCTTCGTGTGGAAACTGTAGATCTGACCCATACGTTAGCATCGACACATCCTCGTCATCAATCATGGGGAAAGTCTGTGCTGTGTACTACCAAGTCGTCTGTCATGTTTTCACCACCATGTGGGGAGTACTTCGCGGAGTGTAAGTATTACATCGATCAGGTGGACGCAAACAAGGGCCGTGGGACAGAATCGCATAAAAAAGGCTCCTGTAGTGGGAGACGAGCAGCCTAAGAACCACCACACCGCGAAGTAACAATCGAGTCGTCATAGCAACAGCCTTGAGCCGGTGACCTGAGCGCTTTATTGTATATAACTGACCTAGGCATACTGAAATACTCGAAGCTGGGATCCAGTCCTGTGATCTTTCGGCTTTCCCGAACAAAGGAATATAAATCAAGTTCTGACATTGTAACCAGTCGAATCAATGCCTAAGCTATTCTGTCATGTAAATTGGAGCCACGAGATGATATGAACAGCGATCTTAGAATCGCACAGGAAACTTAAAACCGGCCTTCAGCAGGTGTGGTCTCGATTGTCAAAGTATTGTACCATCTACTCAGAGTCATTTCAATGCGTCTCAATCAGTACCCATCATCCCATCCAAATAACGCTCCTAGTCCCACCCGTCAAGGCGAAGACGCATGTCGAATCATTCCAACCAACTCCTCATACTCCCCCGTATTCCTCATCATATCCCAAAACACGCCTCTCTTCTCCACCAACTCAGCCGGAGAACCATTCCTATAACAATATCAATCAGTACCCGTATGCCACAGCTCATAACCCCCCACAAATGGAAAGGGAAATGGAAGAAACCTACTCAACAATCTCCCCATCCGCCATGACCAAAATACGATCATAATCCATAATCGTCCGCAGCCGATGCGCAATCGCAATGATTGTGCAATCAGGGAACTGGTCGCGCAATACGCGCTGCATATGCAAGTCCGTCTCGTGGTCCACTGAGGCGGTTGCCTCGTCGAGTAAGACAACTTTCGAGCGGCGACACATGGCGCGCGCGAGACTGAGGACTTGCCGTTGGCCTTGGGAGAAGTTCTCGCCGTTGGCCGCTACTGGAGACTGTAAGGAAAGCTGACTATTTCTTCTATCGTTGGTTTCGGGACCATGGTCGTGTTCATCGTGGTTGTTGGTATGGATGGAAGCGCATGCAGATAATGCGGACTGGAGCTCTGTTTCGCTAGAGGCACCGAATGGGTCGAGGTTGGATTGTACATCGCCAGAAAAGAGAACTGGCTCCTGTGGAATGAGAGTGACGCTTGAGCGGAGGCGGTGCAACAGGAGCTGGGTGATATCCACGCCATCGATTGTCACGCTTCCACTCACGAGGTTGACAAAACGCAGTAAAAGGAGCCCCAGGGTACTCTTCCCACTTCCGGTGCGGCCGACTATCCCAACGCGCTCCCCCGAGTGTGCGACAAATGAGACCCTGCGAAGAACGTCCGGGCCGTCGGGTGTGTAGCGCGCCGTAACGTTGCGAAACTCCACCCGCCCCGACGTAGGCCAGCTGGCTGGGGTGCTGTCTGCTATATCTGCGAGACGGGCCTTGTCAAAGGTTTCCTCTGGTTCAACCTGGCAGTATTCTCGCACACGCTGGAACGAGTTCAGTTCCACTTCGAGCTCATTCATAGTGCGGACAAGCGTCAGGATTGTCTGGCTAAAGCCGATAGCGTTGGTTAACGAAAATCCAACTAGGCCAGGCGACCCCGACCAAAAGTACGCGACGCATCCTGCGGCGGCTGACACGGATGCCGCGCAGAAGTCCGTTCGGACGGATACCCATCGGTTGCAGTTGTATTGGGCTTCTGCAGAACGGGCGTGCACGGCCAGCTTCTTGGCCAGAAGCTTTTGGAAGGCCTTGTCCATGCCCTGTCGGGCTCGAATGACACTGATGCCTGACAGAGAATCGGTGAAATGGGAGAAAATAGGGGAGTAATTGACTGAACAGAGCCGTTTGATGGAAACCTGCGCACGGGTGTACATCTCACCGATGAGGAACCCAGCCGTGCAAACTATTGCAGCAGGAAGCGCGAAGATAGGCATGATGGACGCAACACTAGCTATGCGGAGCAAAAACCGCAGACCATTTTCCATCGACATACGCAGCCAATCGATGATAAGCGCATCGATAGAACGCATATCGTTACCGAACCGATTGACCACCCTCCCGACGGGGTTTTCGTCAAACCAGGATATAGGCGCAGATAAAACAGCTGTCACCAACTTTTTGTGCATCGTTCTTGCAGCGGCCCAGCCTCCATACTGGTAGATAAGGTTATTGGTAAGCTGCATAACGAGAAACGCCATGATCGCTGCTCCATAGACTGTGAGATAGAAGATATTGTTCTGGTTGCCGTTTTCCCCATTGGCCTCTGTCCAGATTGAAAGCCAGTACGTGATACCGAAATATGCAAGTTGGACCGCGATCGTTGCTAAAATGGCCAGTGGTGCGTAGAAAATTCCACCAAAAAGCTTCATATACTGAAAAACTAAGACAAGTTTAGCACCCAACCATTTGAAGTGGGGGCTGCGAACTTACACAATGAACGTGGCACGCGACCTGTAGCAGACTGTTCTTTTGCAAGTTTGCCTGTTTGGTCACTCTCATCCACTCGGAAAGCTGGCGTGGCCTTAATTGGCGGCTCTGATGGGGCATCATGGATTTGGTCCTGGGTCTGTAGCATGTTGTCGGTATTGGTATTGGTCTGCGTGCTCGGCGTGCTGCATCTTGTAGGTTCAAGAGACGCCGAGCATAGGATGGAAGGTGTTTCAACAGAAAAAGATCTTCCATGCTCCAAACGGATCGCCTGTTGGGCGTCTTGCAGGGCGGCTGGCAAGTGTGTTACAAGCACGACCGTTCTGTCGGAAAGCAAACCACTGCGGAAGCACTTCTCGTAGACGAGGGACGTAGTGTGGGTATCGAGAGCAGAGAATATATCATCTAATAACAATACTGGCGAATGGGAATACAATGCTCTTGCCAGGGACACTCGCTGTTTTTGCCCGCCAGAAAGTGAGGTTCCCTTCTCCCCGACCAGAGTGAGATCACCAGCGGGCAGCTGCTGGAGATCCTGCGAGAGACCGCTCGCGTCGATGATTTTTGCATAGCGAGCCTCGTCGAATGGACTATAAAAGATCACGTTTTGGCGGATGGTATCATTCTGAAGCCAGGCCGCTTGGGGGACATAAGCTACATCTCGCGGACAGGTCGCAGATCCGGATTCCAGAATGGTCTCTCCCAGTAGCGATAGAAGTAGCGTAGTCTTCCCACTTCCAGTTGGACCTGTCACCACATTGAGGGCATTGTGCTTGAAGGAAACGGACACCTCCTTCAGCCTGAAAGCAGCAATAGGAGTCCGCTGGAATGTTGCCTGTGTGAGCTCCAGTGGCCCTTCCGGATGGCGTTTTATCTCCCCAGCGGACTCGAAAAACCGATCGACGCGCCGCAGGGATTCTGCGCCCTGAGCAGTGTATCGACTCACGTTGGACAACCACACGAACTGTGATCGTAAAGCCTCCATGATTGTCACGGATGTAAATGCCACCGGGGCCCTCAACGTGCCATCGGTAAAAATCACAAAGGCCGAAAACGTGACCAGCAAACTCACCAAAGGTAGCAAATCCCCGGCCATAGAGATAGCCGCAGCGTAAACACTCCGTTTCCAGAGGCGGTCTTGCTCAACCTTCCGAGCATCATTGATAGTATCGATGGCCGCATGCTCCCAACCAAAGTACTTAAGTGTGCGGATTGAAGCCAGATACTCCGACACTTTTGACAAGCGGGCATCTGTAGCTCGCATGACAGACTGCTGAATGCGTGAGACTTTGCGCGACGCGAAGGCAGGGAGGGGCGTTAAGAACAAGAGCGTAAAAACTCCAAATAGCGACGGCCAGCCTAGTAATTTATACAAAAATACCAAAGCAATAGTGGTCGATATGGGGCTAGCAGTGGCGACGTAGAAGATATCCCGGGAGTTATAGATGGCATCGACATCGTACGACATAAGACTGGTCAAGTTGGCCTGTCTAGATTTAGACGTTCCCTTTGGTGTATCTGCCAGCTTTCCATCTGCCTTTTGTGCTCGATCAACCGAATCCCGTATTGAATCGTCATATATGTGCGAGCGCATTGCGGTTTGGTATATGTCCTGGACAAGAGATATATTCACTCTAACCAAAAGCCGGGTGGCAGTGAAGATATACTGTTGATAGCATAAGGACCGTAGCACGGGCCCAATAAACAGCAAAGATATCCAGATTGCGGGGTGGACAATCGCATCATCTCGCGCTTCTAGGTATGCTAATAGGCCTAGCATGGAAAATGGCGCAACAAAATCCATGACTGCAGTGGCGGCAGACCAACCCATCATGGTCTTGATTTCAGTCTTCAATAACCGAATAAGAGTCCGGAAAGTTTTTCCACCTTTCTTGCGCTGCGTTTGGATTTTTTTCAACCATAACGACGGTTCATCGTATGAAGGCAATGGGGGCAAATCTTCCATCGTTAGATCCTTCCGACAGCCTCGCAAGATCACATAAGTGACCCATTCATACGACCAATAATATGAAAAAAGGGAGCAAGTTTCCTCCGGTGATACCCTGATATCCTCTACGCATAGCTCTTCAATCTCTTCGTTACGCACGAGTGGACGACGCGGTCGCGGTGTTCCCAATGCGATGAGCACCACAGCAGCCAAACATGTTAACAATGCGACACGGATGGGGCTAAGGAGATATTTCGTCCCTATAATCGCCAGGGGCGACAAATGCTGAACGATTTCCAAAACCAACGCAACAAAAGCAATTGCGTTCATATGGCGGTAGAGATGGGCACGATAGCGGCTATTGGTGAAGCAAAACCGCAGCAGGCCCAACAACAGCATATAGCTCATCAATGCCGATTGCCTCCAGCTGGCTCTCTGATGCGTCTCAAGCCAGCTGAGAACGCACGCTGCAATAGCGACAGCCAGGTGCGCAAAAGCAAAAGGCAGCGACTCGGCAATCTCCAACGAAACCGGGGAATCATCTGGCCGAGCTTGACGCTTTGATTTGCAAGAGCGAAAGACATAATGGCGACATATCGAAAAGAACAGCACGACGCACGATACCAAAAAAGCAACCGTATGCAGGCTCCCGGTCGCCACATAGGCGGAGACATTCTGCGCACGGCGTTGCCAAAGATGCCTGAATCAATCCTTAGCGACCGAACCTGCAAACTTAATCCGAATTGGCTCGAACGTACCTTTGCAGTGCGCCACCACTCTCTAAAGCGCTAGTAAATTCATTATATACAACATCTGAGACCGGGGGGCTCAAAACATGCTGAACAGCCCCGGCAAAGTGCTCCATTGTCGCTGATCAGACAGTGGGACACCCAACAAATGATATTGGTGTCAATCATGGAAATGTGGCCCACGTCAGGTCCATTGATGACGAAGAGACGGGTTGTTAGTGCTAAGCAATTGTCCTAGTCTCTTCTACTATTGGGCCTTGCTCGTTGAAGGAAGCGGGGAGACATTCATCATCCTGCCATTGAGACGACGCGACCGGACTGCAAGTACAATGGGGATGATTTTGAATGATTGGGGGGATTGACAATGCAATTGGGAAATTAGATGGAGAGATGACAGGAACTTGGCGGTGGAAATCTCTGTGAAATCGTGGATCGTGGAGAGAGAAAGGAAGGAACTTTTGGGTCGAACCAGATTTGAGAATTGAGAATGGCGGTGTTGATCTGATAAGCGGGGCTGATGCCTCAGGAGTCACTTTATACTAACTTGCTAGATACATTCTCTTGGTTATACTAATTATCTTATAATTTTTCGACGAGCATTCATCTGAATAGTCTATAAAAAAACCTCTTGAAACTAACAACAATGGTGATTTTTGACAGTTTTTTTCTCATGGAAATTTGTATATCTAGCTAGACAATATTCACTTCTATACTATCCAGAAGAATCAAGAACCGAATATACTACAGTCCTACGAATAAAGATAGATAACGCAGTTGAGAAAGTCAATTGGGTATTCTAGATTACATCAAAGATACTACCAGCTCTAAACACAGAAATACAGTCAATCATTCTATGATAAGCTTGAAATACCCAATATAACCAATCTGCCTTCAGCCTCTACCAAGTCATGGGTCCCCACAATGCTGCACCGGAGCCCCTACAAGGAGGATGTCACGTTTGCTTGTATTCTTCTTGACATGGCGGTATGCTCCCATTTCTGTAGAGCCACAGCCGGCTGAGATCTTTTACCTTCAATGGTCTTCCGCCAACCGGGTTGCCATGATTATCAGATCGCAGTGGCCCCGATGCATTGGAGGTGACTTGGACTGACGAGCCTTCTCCGTTATCATCTTCTTTGTGGTTGCCATTAACCCCTCTAGCCGACTCAGGAACGGCCATATCCACTTCCGTCTCCATAAACTCATTCGTCTCCAAAGTCCTCATATCAGGCCCCAACGGAAACATACTATCCATATAGTGCTGATTCAACAAATGCCCCGGCCCAGACCGCACAAACAACCGTCCCATGTATCGATTCGGAACGTTGATAAAGTTAACCACGCCCCAGAGACCCACAAAATCCTTTGAGTTCACATAATGCTCGATATGGCAGATACTCTTCCCGTCCTGCTCAGCGGTGCGCTGTGAGTGGATCAAATCTGCGCGCTTGGACTTCGTCGAGCGGAAATCTTGCACTCGTCTGAATGGATTGTTGAAGTGGTTGGCTGCGTTGCCGAAAGTGTACACTTCGAGATGGCAGAGCAAGTCTTGGGGCATTTCGTCCAGCAGCCAGTCGATGATTAGGCCCCCTTCAATGCCGCCCTGGCTGTGGAGGAGCAGTATCACTTTGTCAATCTCCGGGTTTAATAGGGCCTCTTTGATGATTGCGTATGCCTCCCGTACGTCTTGGGTGGCGTATGAAAAGCATCGCTGGATCAAACATTCGATAATGTCGAAGACGATGCCGAATCTGCAAAGCGTCAGGTTGTTTGTTATCTTAAGGAGTGGTCGTGGATTAATAACATACGTCCTGTTATGGACCCCGGTGATTTTTCTTCCGAATGTATATGCCAACCGGTCAAGATGCTGCTGCATCCAGTGTTGTCTTAGCAAATTAGCAAGATTCCCATATGCATCGGTAAACAGAACAAGGAATATAAAAGACATACGGACATCGAAAACAAAGAATATCAATCAAAGTCAAAATAAAGAAAAAAGAGATTACTCACCCAGCAGCAACCCCATTAACATAAACCCAACACTCCCTCCCATGCACCTCCTCCCTATCCACATCCACACCCGACCTCAAAACCCTCCCCTCCCCATTCAACACCCTCCCACAAACCCAATAATTCACCCCCACGACAGCAACCACATAAACAAGCACCCACAGCGCGGGCACCAAGCAAATCACACACACCACCAGCGAGACCAAAAACAGCAACTGCGCAATCACAAGCACGACATGCACGACACCGCACCAGATATTCTGCCTAGACGGGTACGTCTCGTCTAGCGCGCCGCTCTTGCACGGCCACAGGGGCGAGAAGAGCCATTGCACACTGCCCAGGTGGTGGATGACCAGGACGATGTCTGAGGCGAGCAGGCGGAGGGGGGAGGATGTGTAGGGGAGGGGTGTCTCGTCTGGTGAGCCTACCTGGGAGGGGAGGAATGATACTGAGGGCATTGTGGTTGGTGTCTGGTGGGTTTATTGTGTAGTGTTTTGCTCTGTGGGGGAGGAATCTTTGAAATAGACGGTGGGGTGAAGAGATAAAAGTGAAGAGATAATAACATGTGTTTATAGGCGGATGTCTTTGAGCGAGTAGATCAGGTCCACCTGATCTAGGATAAGTCGATCAACTGATGGGCGGGGAAGGCGCCAATGTCGCACTTGATCCAGGGTATCATGTCCGGGTTCCTCATCCGTGAATGTGATGCTCTTATCTTAGTTCTATATGCTGGAAGTTAAAGTGTCTTTGAAACTCAGGCTCAGTGCGAAACGGGTTCTTCAGAAGCTGGATACCGGGGTGCGGGTTCTAGGTTGTAGCTTCACATGGTGTCATGGCACTCAGGGGTCTGAAACCACTAGCGAGAAAATGAACAGTCTATCAACATCGTCTTGTTTTGCTTAGGGATGACGTATTTGGTCGACACCTAGTCGGATAATATAGGGATTATTTATGCTCGCACCCATGCTCTTTGTTGAATGTCTATTGTTATCCCAATACACCCACAAAAGAAGAATCCACGGGGGAATACGAACCCTGCACAATGATCAAAGAACACCAGCCTATAAAGAACCTCTTAAGCATTCACCCTTTGTTCCTACATACCTCTCCATGGACCATCCCCTCCAATAAGTATCGGCCTTCTCCCCCAATAACCCCATCCCTCGAGAATGTCATTGTCGCAAGCACAAAGACCCCCTCACAAAGCCAAAGACACAAAGATATAAATTCCGCAGTCTCCCACATCTAGACCCTTTCCATCCAATATATCTACCCCTGTAAGCTAGCTAAGAATGTTTCACCCCATACCACGTATAACCCCAACCCCCACAGAATCAACCCCAACCCCAACTCCAACCCCTACCCCAGCAGACATCTATACCACAGACACACCAGACTAAGGCCCAACCACCATGCAACGGGCCTCAGCCCGCCCAGTCCTCCCGAGGTACCCATTTACGCTAACAGACCTCACCAGAGCGGATCTAAACATGCTAATCGCCGCCCTAGCCGCAGACAAGACCAGCGACAGCAAGATCAAGTCCGCCATCAGACATCTCCCGCTGGCCCTCCGGCGCAACTTCATGATCAAGCTGGTTAAGAACCCCGTCGTGCAGCCGGCGGTGCTCTGCGGCTTGCACAAGAGCCTCAACCCCTACGTCATCAACCATGTCCTCAGTCTCGTGAAGCGCGAAGTCACGGTGCATCTGGGCTGTCTTGACGGGTACATGGAGCATCTTGCTCCCGAGCTGAAGTGCGTGATGCGGTCTATCGGGGCGATGAAGGGCATGTGGTGGGTTCCTTCGGCTGCGGAGTGCGAGCCGCCTGTGGGCGCGGTGAGGGTCCAAGATAATGGCTGTGAGGCGTGCATGTTGGCGCGGGTTGTGTCTCAGCCGGTGTACATGACTGATCTCCGCGGGGCGTTGTTGAGTCGCACGCGGACGAGAGGGAGTACACATCGGGCACCGAGGTTGCTGGCCTTTGTTGATAGCGCGATCAACCGTCAAAGGGATGCGGCAGAGCTGTTCTACATCAGCGGCCAAGTAGGTTTCGAGCTTAAGAAAGCGAGGAAGCAGGCGGCCAGGTATTTCAGGAGTGAATTGGAGGAATACAGAGAGCGCGAGCCAGCGAAGAGCGAACATTCGATTATCGTGTACCTGGATCCGAACGCCAAAGATCCAAGCACTGGGCTAGAGCATGTTCAATATGACGACACAGGATACGATCCCAGATACGACCCCAGATACGATCCAGCCTCACCGGGAGCCACCTCAGACTGCGACGCGATAATCGAAGAGATCATCATGGCATACGCCAGTTTCACAGACGGCAAGAGTGTCCACGAAGCAGACCTGCCCCCCGTTGACGACTCGATCGACGTGCCTCTCGTCAGCCCACTATCCGTCACAAAGTACACCGGATCAAGCTTCTCTTCGCCCGAACCAGACCAACCGCAATTTGTTTTCCATTCGGGCAATTTCCCCCGAGAGATCGACTGGGACCATATAATCAGCCAACCCAGTCCCCTGGAAGCATTGAAAGAAGTAATGCGATCTATCATTGAAGAGGATCCTCGCTGTACGGCGTTATTCGAAAGTGAGGAGCCTGCAGGTCGCTGCCGCGAGCTGATCGACACATGGTTTGAACGTAATCGGATATCCGAGTATGAGGATTGCCCCGTGAATGAGGAAATCGGGCCGGCGAGCAGCACTTGGGACTTCGTATGCAGATAGCGATAATTCACCGCAGAGTCATTTTTCTTCGGTTTCAGAGTCGGTAAGCCGAACGGTCAGTTTGGATCCAGGTGGTTATGCTGTCATCTGACATGGTCACAGGCGTATATACATTGTTCTGTCAGCACCCGCAAGCTCTCACCTGATATTGGCTTTCGATAGAGAGCTAGGAAACACCGAACTAATATGGATGGCGGTCACTATGCCCCATCAACCAAACTGGTCCATGCCAAAGAATATTATAGAAAACTAGGTACAGTACAAGGAATCGTGACAATATAGGCTATCGGTCTTGGTGGCCGATTATTAATACAGCAGTAAGATATGCAAAAGACAGTATTGACCTATGGTGGTCAGGAGGCGCCCTGCAGCTCCCAAATTTGGACACGGGTCCAAACACAATTAATACTTGGGCAAGAGAAGAGAAATTCGAACGACGAAGCATAGGGGATTAATTTTATAAGACACTGCTGGTCACCCCGTGATTCACCCCCTTGACGCTGGGAGAAGAGAGACTCGGGGCCTTGCGGCGCAGGCGGGACCGGGTGTCGGGCGGATTTTCAGGGGAAACGACCGCCGGAGCAGCCGTGACATCGGCTTTGGCCGCGGCGGCTTGAGCCGCCTCGTGATCTACTTGTTGCTGGGAGGTGATCCGGGAGCGTTCATAGCGGGAGGTCACATCGCCCCTCCATCGCGTTTGCAGAAGACCATCCCAGAAGGTGAAGAACGGCTGCGAGAAGTTGGTCTTGATGCCCCAGCTCTGATGATGGATGTCATGGTACGCAGCATTATTCGAGGTGAAGTGCTGCAGGGGATCCCAGGGGAAGTGGTAGCCGGAGTGATCATCCACCGTCTTGATCGTACTGAAGGTGAACAGGAACATCGCTTGCCGGTTGTTCATGTGGGCCGTGAGAAATGCAACACCAGTACCAGCGGTGTCCAGGAGGAATCCCTCAACAGGGTGATTGTAAAGCGCACCAAACGCATAGGGAACATAAAGGCGGTGATGACGCGAGTGGAAGGTGACTAGACATTTATTAGACCGAGCTCTTCAACAAGACGTGTAGTAGGTGGGGGTACGCACCATATAACCAGCGATTCAAGTGCATCGCACGATGAAGGAAATACTGCCATGTGTCGATGACAAATACAGCCCAGACGAATTGCAACCCGGGGATCAAGTACCAGTAGATGAGGCTGGCAGCCGCCAGTTCCCAGCCAGTGAAAGCGGGGACGGTGGCCTCCATACCATTCTCCGACACCATCGACTGGGTAACGGTGGGATAGTATCCCCCGCCAAAGCCCCACCAAGCATCGTATAGCCATTCTGGGACAGATTCTTCGCCAAGCTTGTTGCGTCGATACCAAACAAGCCAAGCACATAGGGAAAGCTCCTCTGCACCACACGGAGACGACTAGCCCATACTGCAACATCGTAATCCTCCTTTCCGATAAACTCCGGCTCATCGAAGTACGACACCGAAGCGCCGGCGATGGTCTGCACGACCTGTTGGAAGATGACATCCCTCACTACCTCCCATCGTGACACATGGTTGCGCTTGAGGAGTTCGGCTGGCGTGTGTAACCGGTACTGCGGGAAATAGTCGTTGACATCGATGTAATGGAAGATCATCGATAAGCCCCAGTAGGCAACGATCGGTAGGATGAGGGCTAAGAAGTTGTCGGGGATCGGGGCGAGAACCGGCACACGGGGGGTTAACGTATACGACGGAAGGGGCGGAAGGTCGTAGGTTGACGCATTGACCGCCATGGCGGAGAAACAGACGACGAGGCGTCTCAGGTGCGATCGAAGGTGGACGTAAGACTATCTGATGAGGGAGAATGAACGCATCTGTTCGTTCCGACAACGGCGAAAGAACAGACTGCGGCCAAGTATTCCAAGTCGGGAGTATCCAAGTAAAGAACCCGACACTAGTGGCGTTCTGCAAAAGGTGTAGGATCGCCGAATCGTAGAGTGGTGGTGTTGTTGTCGTGGTCGAAGGCGAGGCGTCAATGGAAGGACGGATGATCGGATCGAAGCCTTCCCAGAGCGGCTCTCAATCAGGGGAAGCGCGGACGGCGGGCGATCCAACGGCGGCGAACCTACGGAGCTAGGATATAACAAACAAGAATGAGAGAATCGACAAAGGAAATCAAAGGAGAGTGTATGGCGATCAGAAGGCCGGTAAGATGTAGGAGTAAGAAGGAATGAATAGGTTAAAGTAGTCCAGCATCCAAAGAGGAGAAAAGGACGGATCGCAGTTGAACCTCAGTGGCACCACAAAGAACCGGCGGCAATCTAATCAGCATCAGTCATCAGTATTCATCAGTGTATGGTATTTATCATGTATTCAGATTACGCACCTACAAGGCTGTTATTACGATAAAGATGGATCATAATACAGGTATAGTTCTGTAATTATGCCTCCAATTATACGGTATTCACATGATGATCGGTGCTTATTGATGCGTGGCAGCCTCATTCCTGAGGCAGCATCAGCTTGACGGTTGGATCCGACAGTGCATATACAGTATGCATCATACCTCGTTCTCTACTTCTCCAGTGGGATGATAATTATGATATCTGATCATATGAAAATGACAAGGATATCGAGACATTGCCATCCATCTTGCTATAATCAGACTACCTACTAGATACTACCCAACAAAGAAACTACCTTGAAACGAACCCACCAGTCTCGAACAGGAATAGTGCCGGTCCTTCCACCCAAAAGGTCCAGCAGGGAAAAATACAGAAGAAAAAAAAAAAAAAAAAAGGAAGAAAAAAAACCCCACCAAGACGGGCGCCACTAAACAATCTACAGTACAAATTTCCCCTCTTTTTTCCCCTACTACGGTCACGGCGGATCTTCGTTTTTTTTTTCCACTTCCTTTTTTGCTCTTCCTTTCTCCAGTCTTAACTCTACCTCATCCTTCTCCCTATCTACCCTCCTTCTTTTTACCCTCAGACTCCGTCAATCTACCTTCAAAATGATCATCTACACCGTACGTGTTCCCTCTCTGGATGTCCCCTTTACCCCACCATGCAAATCTTCCTGAAAATCGCTTAATGCGGCCAAATCTCTCCCCCAACGAGTGGTAAACAAACAAGTTGCTGACGTGGAGATTTTGCACATTATAGGATATCGTGTCCGGAGACGAGGTCCTCTCCGATACCTTCAACATCAAGGAGGTCGACGGAATCTTCTACGAGTGCGACTGCCGCAAGTACCTCAAGAAGGGCGGCGAGGATTTCCAGCTGGAGGGTGCCAACCCTTCCGCTGAGGACGCCGCTGACGATGAGGGTGGTGAGGGTGAGGCCGTCATGGTCCACGATATCGAGGACCAGTTCCGTCTCGTCTGGCTCAAGTCCGAGGAGGGCATGAAGCCTTCCAAGGATGCCTTCAAGTCTCACCTCAAGAGTATGTCTATATGACATTTCGGTCGCTTTCAAATTTCAATCAAATGCTAATTACGGTCGTACAGCCTACATGAAGAAGGTCCTCACCAAGCTCACCGAGAAGGGTGCTCCCGCCGAGACGATCGATGCCTTCAAGAAGGGCGCCCCCGCCGGTGTCAAGAAGATCCTGAGCAACTACGACAACTACGATGTGCTCATGGGTACCTCCATGGACGGTGATGCCATGTATGTCTCTTGACTTCCTATCTCTAGTTTCCAATGCTAATATATGTGCAGGCACATCCTGATTGACTTCCGTGATGACGGTGTCACCCCCTTCGCCCTTCTCTGGAAGCACGGCCTCGAGGAGGTCAAGGTCTAAGCACCTCCCTTCTTACGGCAATTGCAGTCTGTTGGTTTGAAAGCAAAAAAAGAAGAAATTTCTCACGAAGAAATGAGGAGAACGGTGCATGACCAATTATAACGTCAGCCTTAATAGCGCGGGAGATAATCCTAGATCCCGCAGTGCATCTCAGTACCCTACTTGATCTGAACCGAGTTACGCCTCATGAATCCCATAGCTGTTCCGTCATTTATGACCTCGCCTTTTCCATTAGTCAATTTTAACTCATCGTATAGCTCATCGGGCTTGTCATTTAACCAACCTATCCACCATGATTGTCCGATTCTCGTGTGGACGAACCTTTCACCTTCAGCTAGTACTTGTTATTTTTTATTACCATGTATAAAACTACATGTAACTGTAAACTAACAACCGGATATCTCGAAACATCATGACCAAAGTTACTCAGATCCCAACAGGGTATATATAGCCGTAAACTACCTAACCTATATAACTAACCTATACCAAAACAAACAGTCACTTACCCGCTAAACCATAGAGCCATAAAACCAACCAAAACCAAACACCATACTTGTCTTTCCCCCGCCCTCCTCACTTAGGATCAAGAAAGAGGTCAGGACAAAAGACAACAAAAACCAACCAACCCCAACACGTGTTAAACAAGTGTAAAACAACTACTCCCCACCCCCACCCGTCCACCCCAAATCCCCAAACTCAAGACCCGTAACAGGATCCAACTCCATCAACTCATCCGCAACCGGCAGATGCTGCCCGAAGACAGCATCCCATTGATCCCAGTCGAAGTTCAGGTTATTGGGGTCGACCATCGACGGAGGCGTGGGGGCTGCTGCCATTACTGGGTAGGGCGGGGCAGCTCCTGCTCCTGCTGGTGCCGCGGTGGGAGGGATGATAGGGGGGTTCGTTTCCATGAATGGTTGTAGGGGCATTGTTGTGGGTTGGGTGTATCGTGGGATTGGGTGGAGGAGGGGTTGGTCTGGGGGTGTCGATAGGTTTGGGATTGTTGAGGTTCGGGGTGCTGTTGTGGCTGGGGCTGGGGCTGGGGCCGGGGCGCTTGTTGCTCCTATTGGGGGTGTTGCTGTTGCTGATGTGGACTGTCGCAAAGCCGAGTGCGCGGGCTGCGGAGCAGGTGTCACCTGTGGGGTTGCCGGGATAGTAGCCGGGGCGGAGGCAGCTTCTTCGTGCTTCCTAAGGGGACTAGGGTGAACAGTCGCATCATTATGCTCGGATAAAGTATGCATTCTCGTCATATTATAAAACGTCTTCGAGAAGTCCACCGGCGGACGGCGGAACGCAAGCGGCGGGGGCCCCCCTGCCGGCGAAGAAGGCGAAGAAGAAGAAGGGGAGTCTGTCGTGGACGCCGGACTACCATAGTGGTCTTCTGACACGGGGATAGCGCCGGCTTGGACCTGGGCTTGCTCGGTCCACAGCATGTGCGGATCGAGGCCGGCTTTCTGCCACGCTTTCTGGCGCAGTCTGCGGATCATGCCCCATGCTTCGCGGCCGCCGTCTTTCAGGGGGCGTTGGGTGGAGATGCCGTCTTCGCCGCCGACGACGCCGCCGTCGGGGCCCGTTAGGGAGAAGATCTTGTCGATGAAGGCGCGGGATTTGGGCGCTTCGGGGCTGCGGGGCCGTTCGTAGAGGTCGATGAGCATGATCATGGCTGCGTGCATTGGCTGGTGGTTGCCTGGCCAGCTCCATTGGAAGGGCTGGAAATCGGGATCTGTGGCGAAGGTGATGAACTTTTCCATGAAGCCGTGGCAATGACGGAGAGCACTGGTTGCGTTAGAATTGAAAGATACGACAACAGACTTTCCTTTGACATACCTTTGTCGGGCAGCGGGCCAGATACGACTCTTGGCGTTTTTGAGAAAAGGTTGATATGCAACACAGAAAGCCTAGAATTATATTAGGGTACTTCAGACTTCAGTATACAAATGGATTTGGTACTTACCTTGTCTATGAAAAGAGAGAGAAGTATCTTCGCCCACTTGTGAAACGCTACGAGGACAGGGGTGTGGTACTGCTCTGAACAGCCAGTCGGCCCGTCCCCTGGGAGCTCGGTATCGCTGGTTCGAACTTCAGCTGGCGAACGCGAGGACACAGACCATGATCTGTTAGAGTTGGCCGGAAGATCATGAGCTTTGGGTTCTGGAATCCGATCGATAATCGAGTTCAACTGGACTTGCAGATCGAGCAGGATGCATCTAAGCTCCTCCATATCCTGCCGGGTGACTGGTTTGGTGCCTAGCTGGATCCTCATGATCCTGCGAATAGCGCCTGCAAGCATCACCGCGTTAGCTTTGGTCAAACTAGGAACGTCGCCTGGTTACTTACTGGCCATGACGTATTTACCCCGTGCTGACAGGTAATACACGTTCACGATCGACGAGCCTCCGCAAACTGTCGCGTCATCAGGATTGTCGCGCGGCTGCATACCTGCAGCAACCAGCTTCTCGTACTCTTCTGCCTCGGGGGTCCCGAGTAATGTGTCTTTCACTTCACTGGCCTCGCGAACATCCCAAAAATTCTCGTCACTAACCAACGGCGGCAGTCCGCTTGACATCGACACCACGACATCCATGTGCACAATATGCCACCATATCCGACGACGATACTCCGCTTCGTATGGCTGGATTCCAAACTTCGCAGGATCCCGATGCAGTCCCATCGTTTGGGCAACTCTCATCGCAAGACTGACAAACAAACTGCTTGCCAAAGGTTCCTCCTCCTTGGATAGGATTGTTTGAACCAGAAGGTAGGCCGCCAGTCCTTGCAGCGATGGACTTCGCGGGAAAGAAATTCTAGTCAACCACCGATTCACCTCTTCGTTGTAGGTTTTGGACAATGTGAACCGCGATGCCACAGTGAATTCGGATTTGATCGTCCTTATCGAGATTGTGACGGAACCGGCATACCATATAGCGTAAAGTAGCGGGATGAAGGACGAATCCAGGTAGGGCTCTCCGGAGTAACTGCTATAGTCGTACCAATCCCAAAAAGCGTTGTATAGTTTTTGGATGGTTGGCGGGTGCACTAATGGGCTGATGGCATGTACGCCAGACATGAAGCCCCTGTATAAAATGTGACTTTGACGCTTCGACGGCACGTTTTCCAGCATTTCTGGCTCAACGAGTTGATTCTTCGCCAGCGGAGACTCGCTGGATGGGAAGACCACCGACTTCTGGAATGCATCGCCGCTTGAGGTTCTGTCGTTAAATAACCCGTCGGGACTCTCGACCGACCCTCTCCATGGGGTTCGAGGAGTCCGTGCGGGGGTGTCCGACACAGAGTCGTCAAACGTATTTCCATTGCCGTTCTGCTCACCGTGGGATCGGTTCTGATCCCTGAGTAGCTGATTGAGTTCGTTTATCTGGCCATGTGTAAGTATGTGATGATCTCCATATTCGTGACACGAGTAAATGCATACCTCGTGTGATATATACGCCCAATATGTCGTTCCAACATATCTAACACGCCGATGTCAATACTAATCTATCGTTCATGACATGTAAAACATACCTAGATTTCCCTCCATCTTCGAGACTCAAATGTCCCAAGTTAAGACTGCCCACCGGATCCACCAAATCCGTAGCCGACCCAGCAGGAATCGGGAATTCGTCCCCGCCCGAATCAGCGACGCGACGTGGACTACTCACGCCTGAGGCTTCCGAGGGCTTCCGCGCGGGAGCGTCGACCGACCGAATATCCCCTCTGGTCGACCTGGTATCGACATTCTGAGTCAACAATTGTCTCTCTGCCGGGCTCAGCGGCTGGTTGGTCTTGCTGAGCCGCTCGATCATCGACGTGAGCTTGTCCAGTCGCGCCTCGATCGCCTGCGACCCGTACTTCTGCTCCGTCGACGACTCAGCTTGCCTCAGATGGCCGCATATCGATTCCAAGTCATCGATATCATCCTCGACCGGTCGCGAGGTCTCTCTTCTCCGCTTCACGCCGTGTTCAAGCTTGATTTCGTCGTCGTGCGACGCCGCGTTCTTCGATGACGCATCGTAAATGCACTCGGTCCCGTTCTTGATGCAGTTCCCGCAGATCGGATGCACCTAGGAAATATAAATTAGCTCTGCATCCTTATGATAGATCTCATGAAGCGTATCAGATTAATTACCTTGTCGCATTTCACCTTCCGTCTCCGGCAGGTATGGCAGCTGTAGCTCGCGCGGTTCCGGGTGATCTGGCGCCCTCGCGCCCTAGCTGACGAAGACGATCGTGGCGCAGAGGATACTGGAGCAGGTACGGGGACCGAATTAGGTCCATACTGAAACTGGGATGTTGGCGACCGATTTGGCAGCCCATGGGGGGCTTGGTCGCTCGGTGAGCTCGAGCTCATGGTCGCTCCGGGTGTTCGTCGCCGTGGCGAGGTCGGTCGGCTCAATCCATCGAGAAAACGCACTGTGGGGGGTATGCAGGAGCGCGCATGGATTCTGTTGCGTTTAGAAACACGGGCGCAAAGAAGGGGGGTGTTTTCAAGCACACAATTTACGTCGTAAAGTCGAAACTACAATTGGTGGGGGTGGGGGGCGAATGATTGGCGTCACTGTCTGGAGCGGTTTGAACCGTACGGAGGAGTAGTGTGAACCTTCGAAGAACCCAAGGGAGACCGCCTTATCAGCGACGATCGCTTACTACGCCAACACAACTGGACTTGGTTATGCAATGAGTCAAGTTTCAGCTCATGTCACTCAGTATAGGATGAAAACAGAATAATATGATGTCAATACATGACGCTGTTCGTATCTAAGAATATTGTGGGGTATCATTTACAGAGTACCCAAGAAATAAGATAGTCGAGTAGCTTTTCGATTTCCACACTGGTATCAGAGAACAGCATCAATGACCTCTTAACGGTCAAATATAAACGCCTTTCGCCCGTACAATGCAGCCAGAAACACTATGAAATGTGCGAGTACGATCGCAAGAAATTATTCCCATGTTCGCCATCGTTGGAGACCATCATGCCTTGCCCTTCTTCTTGTCCTTCTTCTTCTTCTCGCCGCTGGCGCCGGCCGGTTCACCACCACCTCCCATACCCCCCATACCTCCCATCATAGCACTCAGTGCACCCATATCAGGCATGCCGGGCATCTGCGGCATTCCTGGCATTCCTCCCATGCCCTGCATCTCGGCCATGGCATCCTTGAGCGGGTTGTCGCTGACGCCGCCGCCGCTGTACGCGGGGGAGTGGATCGGGAGAATTGTAGGGATCTTCCAACCACGAGGGGCGGGAGGTGCGGGGGGAAGCTTTTCAGGCATCGGTAGTCCTTGAAGCCTCAAACGGTATGGAGATTGCTCGGTGGTCGGGTGCGCTTGGAGGTACTTGGCCACGAGGATGTATAAATGATGCTCTAGACGAGTTGTTAGCGGTGCTCCCAATTTCTCCTGGAAGTCCACTCCTTCCGATCCAACCCCTGTATATCATAGGAGATAGTGAAGGAACGTACTATTCTTAATATTTGAATTCGTCGGCTTCCCATCCTCCTTCAACAACACCCTAACCCGTCCAGGATTCGCCCAGTCCTTAGGGTGCAGCTTCTCGGGCTCCAGTCCCGCCGTCAAACCAAGCATCTGCACCGCATCGACAATATCCCGAGCCAGTGGGTTCTCAACAGCCAGCTCGGTGCCCACCTTGCGGCCCTCGGCGCGGGATCGTGTCTTGTCGAAATATATAGGGTAGAGGCACTGGTAGTGCTTGGGGATCTCGCGACGAATCTCGGGAGGGGGTCTCATCGGCATTGACGTCGAATTTGCCGTTGGGACTTCAGCTGGACGGATAATCGAGTCGTTGGAGACTAAGGAGGGGACGACCTCTTCGGGGTCGGAGTCGGACACCTCCTCGACCTGGGCGTTTCTCGACATGGTAAGGGTTTCGATGTGTTTCGGTTTATGAAGTAATTATATTGGTATAAGTCAGTTGATGCAGAACGGCCGCGGACAAGAGGCGCTCGTGGGTGGTGGATATGGTCTGGGGCAGCTAGTCTGGCCTTTCTGTGCGGCGTTGGGTTTGCCCGCCGCCGCGGAGCGGAGAACTGGGGGGTTTCGTTAGCGCAGCAACATCCACCGCCTTACATTGCCTGTCAACTACCTGCTATTGCAGATGAACGAATGGATCTGATCAATAAGTTGGTAATATTGATTTGATTTATATACATAATCAAACGAATAAGTTGGTACTAATTAAGCAATTAATGAAATCTAATTTAAATAAGAGGGAATGTAGAAAGAACCGAACAATTGAATGATTCGTAAATACAATACATGCTGTAGCACTACGGAATACTAATTCCATCTACTCCGTATATATAGTTGATATATTTTTCTTTAATCAAAGCATCTACTCCGACTACACCAAGTACCGAGATAATTTCTTTCTTAGTATTCTGATATATGTCTGACTCCTTTCCCAATGGGTATGCCAAACTATTGCTATATACTAGTACTACCCTAGTGTACCATCTGGCCACACCTAGAGTTGTGTTTGTATACGAACTAAGAACGAAGTAGATGCAAAGTCATAGATCGATTAGAGCTAGAGGGGAATAATAATACTACCTAGGTAGTAATATCAGTGGATACAAAGCCACTCAAACATCCGAGTACCTGGATGGGCGACTTCCCACCCAGGCAAGGACTCTATCATACGACCGATCTTCGCATTCTTCTGCTTGGTGACAATTGGCCAGCGATCAGAAAATTTCAGTTCTTTTCTCCAGTCGATGTCGTAGGCTTATCTGTGCTGTGTTGGCACGAAGCTCGAGAGCCAAGTACTCCCAGCGATGTCGTCGACAGCATAGCGCAAATATCAGTGCTTCCGTCCCCAGCTAGGGACGTAGTACTTTTTCGATCTTTCAGGATCTTTTCGGCCTGCTTTGCTTTGCCACTCGCATGCAGAATTCGGGCGATCGTAGCGTGAAATTCTAAGAGTTCTGGACTGGGGAGTTCGAATCGGGAGTCGGCAGCCTCAAACGAGACAATCCCAGATCCAGGGAAATAGGTCCCCACGATATCACGAGGTCTGTAATTTATGATCTTGTATCTGTGTTCGACATCAGTCTTTTCCAAGGCAAATTTAAAGGCCCTGAAGTGGTCATAAACCATTGGAAATAAGGTAAGCGCGTTGCGGTGGTCGGTGATGCTGTCCTGGGTAAAGTGGAGCTGGTTCCATAACATTGGGAAGCACCTGTTTAGATTCGCCCAAATCTCCGCCTTAGCATTTCGCTCGACGACGGTGTCCCATATGTTTAAACAGAAAGGCACTATATGCGCGCACTTAGTTTCACACCAATGTGTTTCCTCATCACCTTGGTCAAGTGGGATGCCCTCATCGGCCACTCTGGAAACAAGACATCTGTAGCCATCCCGCTTCAAACAATCCTTCTTCACCTGAAGCAGTCGGGCCTCCGTTTCTATCATCGCTGGGGGCTTAATTTGTAGAGAATCACTTAAGAAAAGCGCAGGTGTTGTGACGATGCTTGGGGTACAGGATCTCGACTTCAACGGGTACAGAAGCCCATCAATAAGGCACTTCGCATGGGCTCGGATCTGGTCATCCGATTGGCAAGCGTATATATCAGTCTGTAGGTTCTGCTTCCCGTCTTCTGGAAGATTGTCGAGGAAGACTTGCAGTACCCGTGCAGTATCATCTTCCGGTCCGGTTGCTTTGTACTTATAGACACGGTCCATCTTGACGTGCGTAGCCAAAGGGAGAGAGGGTGTTAAGGCGACTTGGCCTCCTCCTTCTTGCTCGCGGGAGAAGGTCTATTTGGTAGAGGGGGTGAGCGAGAGAATGGAGAACGTATGGATGTTTTGCCAGCCAAGCTCTTTGGAGGGGCAGTGATTTTGTAACGTGCTTGGTAGACGCTTAGCTTGTGTCTTGACTACTTGGCACTGAGCGTTGGGTAATAGTTCAGAAAGATTCGATGATCGTATGTGGCGAAGGACGAGTACTTGAAACCGTAGAGAGTGGAACTTGATCCTTTGAAACCTATTCGATGAAGTAATGGGGCACACTATGATAAAGTAAGAGAATTACCAAAGTGCAGAGATAAGAATTGATATGAGTGTATAATGGGACTGTGATGATATTCGAGTGGATGCTTGATTGGCATCTTATAAAGAAACGAGGTAACAGGTGGGTTTATGGAAACCTAGTATAGTTACTATAAGGCAACTACCCAGACAGGAACTTATTCACCACCCCGAGGGGGACAAGGCACCCCACAACCTATGCCTTCCTTTTTCGTCAATTTTCATCGCAGTCCAGCCTTTTTTCTACGGTAAAAGAAGAATATATTAACACAGAAGATAGTCCATTGTCGTCCCATGTTAGCAATTCATCTAAACAAATCGGCATCCACCGGCCGAACCGGGCCGTCGGAGGTTCAATCCAATAAGACTCTCGGGATCTCGATCTCGGCATACCGACCCCACCGACCCCACATGTTGAATGCTTTGGAGTAACGTGGATGGCGCGGTAAGTATAGGCTATAAAGCCGGTCTTTTCCACCCATTGCTCCCCACTCGAATTCCTTTATCTTCCCCGCTCCAACCACCTATACATACTCCCGTCCCATAACAACAACCTCCTGTCTCCCTACTAGTCATTCAAGTAGGACGCAATCATGACCCAAGGCGTGTTCACCCCACCACCCTCAATGTGTTACACATTGAGTCACTAACATGGACACAGTCTCCGCCAGCCACACCGCGGTCCTCCACCGCGACACCCGATTCATCCCTAGAAAAGCCATCGGTGGGAAAGGCAGTTACCTCCACCTGGAAGATGGCACCAAGTTTCTTGATTCGACTGGTGGCGCAGCTGTATCCTGTCTCGGCCACGGCCACGAGGAAGTCTGCAAGGCCGTAGCAGACCAGGTTCACAAGGTGGCCTACTGTCACACAGCATTCTTTGGCACAGAAGTCACCGAGGAACTTGCTCAATTCCTTGTCGACTCGACAGGCGGTAAGATGTCGAAGGTGTTTGTCAGTAGCTCAGGTATGCCATCCAATTTATTATCCGAACTCGTCATGGGGAGTGCTGATGTCCCTCCCAGGCTCCGAGGCCGTCGAAGCAGCTCTCAAGCTCGCACGCCAGTACTTCCTCGAGCTGGAGACACCCCAACCACAGCGGACTAGGTTCATCGCCCGCCTGCCCTCTTACCACGGCACAACACTGGGCGCCTTATCAGCAGGTGGACACGTCCAGCGTCGCCAACCATTCGAGCCAATTCTCGCCCAAAACACATCGCACGTTTCCCCATGCAATGCGTACCGCGGCAAGAAAGAAGGCGAATCAGACGCAGACTACGTTGTCCGCCTAACCACGGAGCTAGACGAAGAATTCAAGCGCGTCGGGCCTGAAACCGTGTGCGCATTCATCGCCGAGCCGGTTGTCGGAGCAGTACGTCCCACCCACACCCATATTCAAGGACTGAAACTAACCTTGAAAAGGCCCTCGGTGCCGTCCCCGCCGTCCCGGGGTACTTTCAAGCCATGAAAGCCGTCTGCGAGCGGCACGGCGCGCTCTTCATCATGGACGAGGTCATGAGCGGCATGGGCCGCTGTGGTACGCTGCATGCGTGGGAGCAGGAGGGCGTAGTCCCTGATCTTCAGACGATAGGAAAGGGTCTGGGAGGAGGATACGCACCGGTGTCAGCGCTCCTGATCGGGGAGAAGATCGTGCAAGCCATTGACAGAGGCACGGGCGCGTTCCGACATGGGCAGACGTACCAGGGTCATCCTATCTCGTGTGCAGCTGCTTTGGCCGTCCAGAAGATTATCAAGAGGGATAATCTATTGGAGAATGTGCGTGCTATGGGTGCTTACCTGGAGGAGAAGCTGAGGGATACATTGGGAGGGCATCCGTTTGTCGGTGATATTCGCGGCAAGGGGCTGTTTTGGGGTGTAAGTTTGACTTCTTTCCATTGGGCGAGAGAGATAAAAAAAAAGACCTAGACCTAACGAGGCACCGGCTGACAATCACCAGATCGAGTTCGTCAAAGACAAATCCACCAAGGAAGCGTTCCCTACGTCCGCCTCGCTCGCTTTCCACATCCAGGAGACTGGTTTGGAAAAGGAGTACAGTCTCTCCCTGTATGCCGCATCTGGCACGGTTGACGGCATTCGCGGAGACCATGTTCTCCTCGCACCGCCTTACAACGTGACGAAGGAGGAGATTGATATTATTGTTGCGAAGACTGCACAGGTGATTGACCATGTGTTTTCGAAGGTCGTCAGTGTCTAAACATTTGAATCGGTTTGCATAATATGTTCTGTTAGTCTAGGATTGAGGGATATCAATTGCCTCAGAGATGGCTTTGTTTACTATTTATGATATATAAACCTACGAATGCCTGCGTTTCTTTCATAATCGCTACCTGAGTTATATTCATTGATTTAGTATGTAGCAACCCGAAGAAAAGCGCCCATATATTCCCCGTCAAATCGTGCATACACATCCCAGAATCCATCAAGAAACAGCAAAGTAAAAGTTAAAAACCATGATACTAATACACGAAATATCCCTAACGCGTTAATCATGCCTTGGCGTCAACTTCCGCGCCCTTAGCCATATCCGGCGCGTCGTTAGTCCGCTCACTCGCATCCCCATTCGTAGCATGAGGGCCCGCCGTCTTAGGATCCTCAGTCCACATGCTCGCAACGGTTTCGACCGCTCGCTCCGTGACAACACGGACACGGTCCCTCACCACGTTATTCGCACACTCGACTTCAAGGTCTTCCAGCCACACGCGCGCAACGTGCTTGTCGATCTTGATTTCGATTCCGGGGAAGGGAATGCCCAGGGCGTGGAGCCGTGCCAGTTCTGTTACTTCCCATTCTGTTACTTCGTCTGAGTCCTCGGTTTTAGGTTGGGGAGTCTGGGCGCCGTCGGGTCCGGCTGGGGTCGTGGTCTCGCTTTTGGGTGCGCCGTCGGGTTGCTTGTTTCGGGGGCGTTCGATGGGGGCAATGTCTGAGCCGAATTGCGCTTCTAGCATCATGAGGAGTCGAGCGAAGCGCTCGTCGACGGATTGCGCCGCGTGAGGATTGGGGAGTTCCAACATATCGTCGTCGTGATGGTGATGATGGTGGTTGTGTT
This sequence comes from Aspergillus campestris IBT 28561, assembly GCF_002847485.1. NCBI lineage: Eukaryota > Fungi > Ascomycota > Eurotiomycetes > Eurotiales > Aspergillaceae > Aspergillus > Aspergillus campestris. The sequence goes on along the minus strand of NW_020194336.1, from coordinate 4,494,860 downwards.
TTGCGGATTCTGGAGTTAGGTCTTGGTTAGCAATTGATTTACTCGATGTGCGCGGGGGTTTGAAGACTAACGTTTTACGGATGCCGGACTGCTTTCCACCGTGAGAAGAACAGCCATGACCGCGTCTGCCACCCCGTCGTTCATCATGTTACCCTCCCATTCGAGCTCGAGCTCGCGGGTCCGCGGGTGATATCGGAGAATCACACAGCCCATGACGAGATAGGTTTGTTCATTTTCCATGGGGATCTCTTCATCGGCTGCTTCCTCTTTGACGTTGGGTTCTTCCTCGTCAGTCTTCATCACGGAGTCCTCGTCCATGTCTTCTCCCTTGACGTTGTCTTTCTTGCGAGTACCAATTTCCTCAATGGCACCAAACGTGCCCTCCAGCGCCCATTTGATCAGATCCATGCTTGCAGAACTGAGGGTGAGATGTTGCTTGCATGTGATCGTTGTCGTGGTGAGACCTGCGTACTCGCGGAGGTCGTCTGGTGCCATCAACGACAGATCAAAGCCGTTCTGGACGAGCACGCCTGCCATAAGGGGGCCGTCTTCTTGGTCAGGAGGTGCCACTTGCGCTAGTTTACCCACAACCTTTGCGATCTTGTCTTTCCGGAACGGAATGCGAACCTCATCGCAGTTCGCTGGGGTGTAGACTTTGACCTTGACTGTCTTGTCTGCATTGAGACTTAGTAGTTTTGATTTGAGTCGCATCATCTGATGTTTTTCGCCATGTACGAGAATCTAAAAGCAATTAGACAATGGATCAAGAGAGAGAATTGGTACAAGGATACTGACCACAACAGGCGCTGCGACTTCCTCGATAAAGTTTCTATTCTCCACGCCGTCCACATGAGCCGCAAAGCTGACTTCATCCACGGTACATCGTCGGGGTATCATGACCTTCTGGTCCTCGTCGTTACCAGTTATACCTCTTCTGATTACACCAGTCGTGGCTCTTGACATCACGGCAGGGATTTGTTCGGGTTCGTTGAGTATTTGCTTGGCCATCGTGCCCTCGACACTGTAGCCGGTCATGACAACGCCGTTGCGTTCGTTGGGAGCCCAACGCTCCAACAACTCCCGACTTGTTCCTGTCTGCAACATACCCGGCGAAGCCAGCATAACACATCCCCCCACGTCGTCAAAGCGTTCCAGAGACCGCAGACTCCGAACAAACCGGAAATCCCACGGCCCAGCGCTGACGCTCTTGTCACCACTCGCCTCTGCTTCCGCCATACGCTGGCGGAAAAGCCGCTTGATATTGTCGTTCATCGCCCCGATATACGTCTGATATACCACCATGCACCTCCGTGCGGTGTTACCGATGTAGTAGATCGGGATCTTCTGCAACTCGGGATGTGTCTCCCAGTATTCGTCAAGAATCAACAATAACTCTTGAGCTCGACCGAGGGCAAACACTGGCATCAGGACTCTGCCCCCACGATTCAACACCCCCGTGATCGACTTCATCAGAGCCGCTTCGCGTTCCAAACGAGGCGGATTGGATGAGATTCCGAAAGTCGACTCCGTTATAAGCACGTCGATCTTGATGCCACGCGGTACCTCTGCAGGAATAAGATGCCGGTCCTCTTCCCGTGAATAGTCACCAGTGAAAAGTATGTTTAACCCAGCGATCGAGACCAGAAACATGGCAGCCCCGAGCACATGGCCAGCTGGGAACGGGGTTATACGAATGCTGTTGATCGTATGGGTCGTGTTGAAATCGATTGTTTCGATAAGCGGAAGGGTAGACAGGTGGTCGTGTTCTGTATAAAGGGTAGTGCGCTGATCCGACGATGACGCCGTATTGCTGACTCGAACGTTGTCTTGGATAAGCCATTTGTAGATTGCCTTGGTCGCATGTGTCATGAAGACACGGCCCTTGAAGTTGGTCTTGCTGAGGACGTATGGGAGCGCGGAGGAGTGGTCAACGTGGAAACTAGGTAACGCAAAGTTCATCAGTCAATCGCATTTTCATCCATGGTGACGAATCTGACGTAGGCACGAATACGGAAATATACACCACAAAATAAGACATATTTAGCTAGTATAGATTGACCTGCGCTTCTTGTACACATTGGGGCTGACAAACGCCCCATAACGAAATGCAACTCTCGACCGGAAACAAGTCGGTTTTTGCCCGCAAAGACCAACCACGCGTTCTTGGATACAGTGCCCGAAAAGCCCAAGGGAGCGGAGAGTTTCACATACTGGCTAATGAGGAGTATATCCACCGTGCTCAAATCGAATTCGTCAAAGAACGGGAGGGCCGAGAAGCCTTCTTTCGCAGGGTGCATGCCGGCATCGAGCTAAACAAGACCGGAGGTTAGCAACACGATCAAAATAAGTGCTGGAAACGGGCGCATACCATAACAGTTTTGCCCTTGTACTGAATAATATGACATGATCGACCGACTTCGTTTCCTCCACCAAGGCAGTAGAATGCCAATTCGTCCGAGGGGTCGACAGGCTCGTCATCGCCCGCATTCAAAGCGGAAGCTTTTCGCTTTGTCGCCATGCTTCCAGGTTAGGGTACAAAACCAGATCCCTTGGGTCGAGTAATTAGAATATGATCTAGCTGCCCAAGGCCAGTGGTGTTAAGCCTCAAAGGTAGATGAATTGTTAGCTAGGAAAGGATGTTGCTGTCTCAAGTTGTCGGGTAAAGACCGATCATGATAGTCGTTAAACGCCAATGCTGTAAAGGAAGGACATCAAGGAATCATATATGCTCATCGCAAACCCGGATATTAAACTTCCGGAAGAAATCTCACAGTCTCAGCCTCAATAGAACCTCGATTGATGAGAAGAAAGCGCAATGAACATCATCGCCAGCAGTCCATGTACAGAAGCGCAAATCGGGGGATATCTTACATAATCCCACGTGACCAACGGGCAGCGTGCGGGATCTCGTTGCAGACCTCACCAGTGAAGCTCCCCTTCCGTCTGCAAACTACACGGCCACCCCTGGTCTATTCACCGCGCCATCGATCCGAGACAAAATTCAGTATCCCCCGTGACGGACGGCTTGAGCTCTATGTTTATCACAGCACCTTGAGATGGTTACACCTGGCGGCGGTGGTGGTGAGAGCAATCCGCTCAGTTTTTCGGCCCACGCGCGAACGTGCTCTTTGCCTCAAAAAGCGTGATACCTGGCTATCCGGTGTATCAACTATCTTCTTTGACAGTCGCTAGTAATTTGCAGTCATCATGGCGCAAACCCAACCCCAACAGTTTTCCCAGTCATTCTCTCCCCCGGGGTCATCACCGTCCCCGGGGGTTGGCTCGCCGGTGAATGGAACCGGTGTCCCGCAACATCCGGCCAAACGACAACGCCTCTCTCCCCTCACACAGTCCCCTTACGCCTCTCCCAGCTTTGGGACCTTGCAGTTACCTCAAAATCAACCCCCAACGCCGGTAAATGGGACGAACATGAATGGCATGGCTCTAAACCCAGGATCTGCGCCTCAGACCCAGCCTCAGACCCAAGGCACGATGGGACCGCCGTCTCGGCCGGTGGAAAAGGCCACGGATGCCGCTGAACTCACAGATGTTCTGGCATCTTCTGGTATCGATGTACGAGAAGAAGAAGCTTTTCTTACCAGCAGCTATTCCGGTCCTGGCGTTCAAGTACAACAGCCACCGCGTCTACAGCAACCACTTCCTCCCCAACACCAGCAGCAACAACAACCTCAGGCTCAGCAATCCTTTGTAAATACCTCTTTCACCTCACAGACGTCCACGACCGGGACAGCCTCGGCAAACGCGAGCTTCAGCGAGCCGTCACCCCTCAAACCGACCCCGACTCAAGAATCCTTCTACTCCGAACCGTCCACTCAACCCCCTGCTCCATTCAAAGATCCCAATCAGCCGACTCGAGAAGATACCGAAGCCGCGCGACGCGCACAATACCATCTCCAGGAGCCATTTCTATTGACGAAGGTGTTGGAACAAAAGCTTCAGAAGCGCGGGTTTGAGCTTGGAGTCCGCATTCCCGCAGAGGGCCTATTTCACCCCATACCTGATCGTCCACAGCCGATCGAAGTCACCGGACCGGATGGCTCATCCGTTGTGCGTACCGGCAAAACTATCCTCAACCAAGAAGGCGCACCCTTGGTGGACATACTGAACCTCATGTCCATATCTTGCGAGGAACGACTGAGATCCGTGGTAGATTATTCATCGACTCTCGCGAGAAGCCGTCGGGCGCACTCCCACGGAGTCGTGCCCGCTGATTGGAAAGACATGGCGCAAGCTTCTAGGGTCAACGAAAGTGTAGCAGGTCAACAAACACCTTCGCTGAAACGTAGGTTTCAACCCCTTTCAGAGAGTTGCATGGCCACACTAACTAGAACCAGGCAACCATTCATCGACGGAACCACCCGGAACGAAACCTTTGTCTGAACGGTGCCGCTTGCTGGTAGAGAGGGATAATTCTAGCGAGGAAGCGCGCGCGTCCAAACGCGCCAAACGCAGCGCGAGCGCGATCCTGGGGGAGGGTGGGACCAAATCCGAGTCCCTGGAAACCCCTGGCTCCGCGCCGTCGACGCCAGTGGCAGAGAAGGCGCCCAGTCTCGACAAGAAAAGTGTTTCCAAGAAGGAAGCCAGAAAAATGGTCGATGCGCGAGCTACCGAAGCGGCACAACACCAGCAGTCGGTCGAGACGGCACGAATGGCCACCAACAGCATGTTGTCGAGTCGGATGTTTGGCACGAAGAAGTCGTATTCGTGGCTGAATCGCGGGCCGGCTACTGGAAGCGGGTTTTCGTCTCCGTCGCGTGCCACTGCGGCCACTCCAGCTCCTGGCAGCGAGAAATCCGGGCGCTCTGGTGAATCCACCACGGTGACCTCCAAACGACTGGGGACGTGGAGGGAAGACAAAGAGAAGGGAGCGGGGGTGCAGGTTCGGGATATTCTCTTTATGCTGGAACTGGATGGGCGGGGGTCGCGGCATGTCCAGAAGGCGTACTCCAAGGATGTGAAGGAAGACCGGGTGGACTAGCCTGGCAGGCTTCCGTTCCAGCCTGATTCTGCCTTTCTGCCATTCTGCCTGCCTCTTCTAATCTTTATCAACATTTCTTGCACCTTTTTTTCTACTTTATTAACGTTTGGTCTTACGCACAGTTACTGCGGGATACTAGGCGTGGGCGTTGCGGATGGTTTTGATGGGTCACCTTGTGCATGTTTCTGTACTACTGCGTGCATTTTCCTCGAGGAGGTAGTGGGGCGCGTGCATCTCTTTCCAGCTGTTCTTCTTGCTTTGGTGTTTATTGCTTCCCGGTTCTTTTCCATCTTCTTTCCATTATCGATGTATTGTGCGCAATGTGGCAGGGATTGCGTCTATCTAGTGGGCCAGACAACTTTCAAAATACGGATACCCCTTAAGGAACTCCCAACTTTTCCACCTGTGTTAGCTACGACCAAAATCTTGGAATCAGAACGATCCCACCCAGTACCCACGAGAGATTTAGTAGAATCTAAGGCATTACGGGGTGCTAGGAAGTATTCAACGCCACGTTATGAACCAATGCCACGGAAAGGAACAACCAAGGAAGCGTATCGGCATGGATTAGTGTCTACCAAGACCATCGAACCCTAAATGGGAACGAGTAAGGACTGGGATGGAGAGGACGGGGCCCGGGCAACAGTGACATTACCGTACGGTTAGGGTTTACTCATCCACTCAATTGCTAGCCTTTGAGATCTCATCCTGTTTGACATGGGTAGAAATATATTAGAAAAAGGTAGACAGGGTAGAAAATACTAAGAAGATCACAATAACAATGACAATATAACTATTGAGTAACCACAGTGATGGAAATAATATACAGTAGATACTAGATACTATAGTGATCATTATTGATTCAATTAAACATGACATCAGCAACCCAAGTGGCCAATAACCACCAAAGACAGTATTAAACCAAGGAAAAAAGGCGGAGAATGAGAGCGAGACGGGGGGAGAAATACCGACTCGTTCTATGCGTCGTTACGAGGGAGACAGACAGACAGACAGACAGGCTAAATTCTTAGTGTACGATCCCCATGCTGCGGAATGACATGCGGCATGGATTTCTTCCATACATTCTTTCATTACAAACACCGTAACATTGATTAGATTATTATGATTATTGATTAATGGTTATTTACTGACTGCCTCCTATTTCATAAACACAACGTGCGTTTCTTTTCTTTTCTCCGTATTCTTTCGGTCTGTCTTGTTATCCCCCTAGTTTTAGGCTTTCCTCCACGGGCGTTGCCACATCCAACCACGAGTGATTGATCATTTGCCTCACCCTTCTTCTGGATGATGGGGTTTCGTGATCATCTCGAGTTTGTCCTGTCAACAACCTCTAAATGAAAAAGGGTAAATCACTAGAGAGGAGAGAAAGAATAAGAATGATTCTGTTAGATGGTAAGAGTCCTGCAGGCAGTAGGTAATTCTACGCCAATCAAAGCCTAAACGTTGGTCCCCGACGCTATAGATATTCCCTTGTACCCTATTTCTTTCTAAATTCTAATTCTTTTCGCCCCCCGATGGCTGAGCCTTGCGATCCTGCGACATCTTACTGACATACAAACACGAAAAAATACAGATTAAGAGAGCGTCGGATTCTTGACCAGAAACGAAAGATTGATATTAAGATTGCCTCGGACATCCGATAGATCGTCACAATTCAATGTCGCGAGTGGAGATTCCAAGAGGGTGTCTGTATCATGATACACGATATTACATGAGCGATCATTCTTGACGGGCAGAAAGAGTTTAGTGTGTGGTTGTGTCGTTGTCGTAACCGAACACTTGATGGCCACAATCCTAATCATTCTATACGGATGGTGATGATGATGACATTCTAATAATATTCTGTAATCCTCCAACAATCCAGATGTACAGAGTAATTAGTAGTCACGGTCAAAAAAGAGTAGAATGGACACTGTATACTATGGTAACTGTAGAATCACTTCTATCCCTCACAGCCTGCTTCTCACCATCATTACCCGCTGTTGCCTCTGGAACCAACCCCGGGTTCAATCATTCTTCTTCCGCTCTTTCTGGCCCTTTTTTATGTCATCCCTCGACTTTTTCGGTCCCTCTGCCAAATGTGTTCTCATCATCCAATGGCCTCCTCATTGACTGTTTCCTTTTTCCCCTTCGAATGAGCCAAACTCATTGACTTTCCCCCAGTCGCAAGTCACCGGAGCGCGAGGAAAAGACTCTCTCTGCTTTCTCCCCGTCCGACCGCCTCGCCAGCCATCATCCATCCCCACGCCTCACGAAATCCTTCATTCTCTTTCTTCTTTCCCCTAACCCCTTGGACTGGTGTTGATTCTTGTCCCTCTGCGATCTCTTCCCTGTCTGAACAGCCTGTCTGAACAGGTGTGGTTTTTCACCCTCATCGATCGGTTTACATATGAGAGTCCCCAGGTCTCGAGTCCCCTGTTCTCTCTGCCACCCCCATCCCCAAGTAGATTAGGACGGCGGACTGCGATCCGACTGCGCTGAACCTCACTCTGCTCCCCTCCCACCATCCTTTTCTGCTTCATCTCTTCTCGACTATATCACCGGCGGTCGGCCTCGGTGGTTCATCATGTCGACCCCCTCCACCGCGACTGCGACTCACCCTACGCATCATCATCCTCATCAGCAACCGTACCCATACGTCCACCCTCCCTACCAACCCAATACGTCTTTTCCGACCACGTCCGCTGCAGGGGCCGCTCGCCTGCCGACCTCCTATCCCTACGCCGTCAATCCCTCCACGGCCACCCTCCCTTTCGCTCAATCCCCAAAGATCCTGCCGACCGTCCCGACGCCGCCGACCACAATGCCTCCCTCCCACAACGGGGTTGCCGCCGACACCCCGACACAGAACGGCCGACGGAAAAATCCGGACTGGAACGAATTCTACAAGAACGGCATCCCCAAGGAGGTCATCGTCATCGATGACACCCCTCCCCCGGAACAGTCCAAGGCGCCCTCGACTCGCAGTTTTGCGACAACCTCCACCGTGACGGCTCCCACCGCCGCCGCCTTGCCCCAGCCGGCGGGTAAGAGACGCCGCACCGGCATAGAGACCACCTACGACCTGGGCTACTACGATCGTCCCTCCTACTCGATCAACCCGCAGCACTACGGCGAGGAATCCTCCGCCGCCTCCATATCCACCGATCGAACCACGTCCTTACATACTACTGCACCCACGTCGCTGTCCCAAGGGAGTTCGGGGGCGAGCAACGGGGTGTTCTTTGAAGATGCCAATATTGGCCAGAAACGCAAGCGTGTCGCCACGCGAAAGGCCGTTCGGGATGAACAAAAGCGGCGGGAACTGGAGCACGTGGGTGATGCGTTTTTGAGCTACGTGCCTCCTCCGAAGCCTCCCATCAAGGCGAAAGATGTTCCTGTTCCGGTTGTCCGTGACGTACGTGTTTCCCCTTCTTTTCTTCCCTTCTCTTCTTCGTCTGAATCCTTCGGTGAACATCTCTAACCTCTATACAGTACGTCAATAGAAATGAAAAGGTTGATGATAACGATGGTCACTATATTGTGACTGCCGAATCCCCATTGACCGACCGATGTGAGTAAACTTTTGGCCCTGGATCGTGAGCCATACTGACCGGTCAGACTCCATCATCAAACTCCTCGGACAAGGAACCTTTGGAAAGGTGGTCGAGGCGTATGATAAGCACCGCAAGTCTCGGTGCGCAGTGAAGATCATCCGGTCGATTCAAAAATACCGGGATGCATCGCGGATCGAACTGCGAGTGTTGTCCACGCTCTCTTCGAACGATAAGCAAAACCGCAACAAATGCATCCACCTGCGGGATTGCTTCGACTACCGCAACCACATCTGCATTGTCACCGATCTGCTCGGACAAAGTGTGTTCGACTTCTTGAAAGGGAACGGCTTTGTTCCGTTCCCCAGTAGCCAGATCCAGAACTTTGCTCGACAGCTCTTCACGAGTGTAGCCTGTGAGTGTCCTCTCCGTCTCCATGTTTGATGACTTAAACTCATTCGTTCAGTTCTCCATGACCTCAACCTCATTCATACCGACCTCAAGCCCGAGAACATCCTCCTGGTCAGCAACTCCTATCAGACCTTTACCTACAACCGAACCATCCCGTCTTCCTCCCACGCCATTACTCGCACTGCACGGCAACGACGTGTCTTGTTGGATAGCGAGATCCGTCTGATCGATTTTGGCTCTGCCACTTTCGACGATGAGTATCACTCGTCGGTCGTGTCTACTAGGCACTATCGGGCCCCGGAGATTATCCTGAATCTGGGCTGGAGTTTCCCCTGCGACATCTGGAGCATCGGGTGCATCCTGGTGGAATTCTTCACCGGGGACGCGTTGTTCCAGACGCATGATAACCTCGAACATCTAGCGATGATGGAGGCGGTGATCGGCGAGCGAATTGACACTCGCCTCGTGCGGCAAGTGATGCAAGGTGGACGAAGTGGGAGTCAGAACCAGTCGGCCAAGTATGCCCCCTCCCCCTCTTCTCATGCCAGGATTTCGCTAACGACGACAGATACTTCAACCGGAGCCGACTCGATTATCCGAATGGAGAGACTACCCGAGCGTCGCGCAAGTACGTACGCGCCATGAAACAACTCACGGTATGTCCTCCAATACTAACCTCAAAAACTAGACTAACGCCGTGTCAGGAATTCATCCCCACCAATAACCAGTTCCACCGACAATTCCTCGACCTTCTGCAACGCATCTTCGTCTACGATCCCAAGAACCGCATCACCGCCAAGGAGGCTTTGAAGCACGCGTGGTTCAAAGAGTCTTTGGTGGATGATGGCACGGAAGCGTTGCGGATTGGGGAACAGCTGCAGAGGAACCAACGCCAGTAGACGTGTATCCGGTCAATCTGGCACCGGTTCCCTGCGATTGTTGTATGGCTAGGAGGTTCCACTGCCCCCACCTTACTTTAATACAGCTACAGTTACGATAGATGGTTTCTTTTGGTTAATGTGCATCCAAGGCATACCATGAGGTTTGCAAAGATGAGGATGCCGGCATATCCTGGGCTATGGAGTTGAGTGTGCTCATTCGGAGGAAAGGTGTACGGGGTTATTTTCTTTTTTTGCTTCTTTACTTCTTTTATTCGCGCTTGATTTGGGATGCCATCCCAAACCGGATACCATCCCAAACCTGGCACTACAGAGATACCGACGAACCAAAGGATAAGGATAGGGATAGGGACAGGGACATTTATTAGGAGGGCATATTGTTTGATTGATTTTCATTCCGACACGTGGTTTATCTTACGAGATTGCCTGGATCTATGGTTAGGCTTGTTTATTTTTTTATATCTTTTCGTCCCACTTTCTTTCTTTTTCTTCCTTTTTTTCTTTATTTATGATGTGCTTTATATCACCATTGTTCTATCATTCTCCGCATGGTCGACTCGATTTGATTCGACCGAGCCTATTTTATCTTTTATTTATCTATGGTTCGTCGTCTTATGACGCTGGTTTATGATCATACAGGGTTCTTTTGCATAGTGATACTTTTTCTTTTTCTTTCCGGTGTTCTGTCAGGAGTGGATGAGCACGAGGGAGGAGAGGAGTCAAGGGGGAGGGGTAGTCAATTACCCACTACCTACTCCCTACCTGCCTGCCTGCTTACCTACTACTATTCACATACGCATCGCATCGCATCTACAAGACATATACTGCCTAGGAGGTGATGCCTTGATAGAACATTGCATTGTATTATACCACCTATCTACCTACTTACATACTCTATACTGTTTGATAATTTCATACACAGCCACGAGCCTACCATCGAGAGGCTCTCATCATCCACAACCCACCGATTCCATTCATCCCATTCATCTACCTTAATCAACCAGGCCTACACCATCCCCCAAATAATACCAATAGAGAGAAACAATCCTTAAAGCACTACCCAATACTCCACCCCCTACTACTTAACGGCAACACCAATGAACGGTACGCAACTACCTACCTATCAAGGGGCAGATTGGGATCACGTATTCCTGGGCTTGGCTGGGACGGACGCGTAGATAGCAATACCCCGCCATCGCACCGACTCCACGTCACACTACACTACACTACAGTGTTGACCCTTGTGCGCAGAGGGTTGATGCGGGCCAGGGGTGGAAGATTTGTTCTGTTTGGGTTAGGCGTGGGTGGATTGGTTGGTGCATGGTTGGTGGGGGAGGATAGGAGGGTGAGTGGTTAGAGGGGTGTAGATTTGATGGTACGTATGGATATAGATATATGTGGATAGATGGATAGATGATTACGAGTGATGACTGCAGTATTGTTCAATTACCGTTCAATTACTGGAAGTTAGTAGAGTGGAGTACAGATCAGGTTGTCGATTGTACCTGAATCACCATCATGTAGTGGTTTTATCTGTGTATATCCAGGTAGTGAAGGTAGAGAATACCCCGCAGGAAACTAACTACAGACATTCTGTGCAGTAGGGGGATACATGCACGAATTGAAGTGCTGTTACTACGTTGACGTACAGTACACTCTACAGGTCAATCATATCTACTCCACCGAACAGACCAGACACTAACAGTTTACCCCCCACTCAGTCTATCTCCATCTCCAATTATCCACTTCTCCAACTACACTACACTACACTACCCTACACTATTATCAGTACCTCCAACGCTCAATCCTCAGGAATATAAATAACATCTGCACAAGAACACACACCACAATCTTTCCACCCAACTCGAACATCCATTATATGAATGAATATGGACAACCCCCAATATACTCATGTCCACGAACTCACCATCCCCGCTTACCACGCCGCACTCCTGAACGGCACAACAACATGTGAACAGACTGTTTCAGCTTATTTGGCTCAGATAGATAGGTATAATCCTACTCTTCGGGCTATCGTCACGGTAAATGAGAACGCTTTGGATGATGCACGGCAAAAGGATATCGAGCGTCTTCAATTCCTCCATGACAACAACACCAGCAGCAACAATCCCACCCCAGAGGAAGCCGACTCGAACGATTCAATCCCCAGGAAGAAAAAGCTACACCCCCTACACGGCGTCCCCCTCCTCCTCAAAGACACCTACACAACCACCCACCTCCCAACAACCTCCGGCGTCCTTGCCCTCTCCACCCTCCACACCCACACCAACGCCCCCATCGTGCAAACCCTCCTCGCCTCCGGCGCCATCCTCCTCGCCAAAACCAACCTCCACGAATTCTCCCTCGAAGGAACAACAACCTCCTCCCTCGGCGGGCAGACCCTCAACCCCTACGACCTAACACGCACCCCCGGCGGCTCATCAGGCGGCACCGCCGCCGCCCTAGCCGCTAATATGGGGCTCGTGGGATGTGGCGGCGACACGATGAACTCGCTGAGGTCGCCCGCGTCGGCGTGTGCGGTTGTGGGGTTCCGCCCGACGATGGGGAGGGTGTGTACGAGTGGCGTGATGGGTGTTTCGAGGACGCAGGATGCGTTGGGGCCGATGGGGAGAGGGGTGGGGGACGTTAGGGTTTTGTGGGGGGTTATGAAGGGGAGCACAGCTTCTTCTGCTACCGCTGCTGCTGCTGTCGCTACTGCTAGCACCAATACTGATGCTGCCACTGATACTCCTAACCCCAACTCTACTGATAAAGAAAACATCCCCCTCCGCATCGGCATCCTAACAACCTACTTCCCCTCCTCCGACTCCTCCAACCCCGAAAGCCTCACAATCAACAACATCATGCAAACCGCCCTCCAAAAAATCCAATCCTCACCCACCCTCACCCGCCCAATCCACTTCATCCCCCTCTCCCCCCAACCAACCTGGGAAGTATCCCTCCTCCGCACCGAAGCAGACACCCAATCCTTTGAATTCAAAGAAGAGATGGACTCTTTCCTGCAATCCCCCTTCATAAAACACACCCCGCACAGATCACTCGCATCCATCGCTGCTTCCGACGAGTATCATAAAACAGCAGTAACAGCCGTATTCCACGAGACGTTACAAACAGAGAAATTCAACACGCAGTGCGAGGCGTATAAGGCGCGTCTACAGCGAATCAAGACGTTAAAAGAATCCGTACAAACGTGCTTTGTGAATGAGAGACTAGACGCAATGGTCTACCCGCATCAGAAGAACCTGGTTCTCCCAGTGGGCGAGGTCGTGCAGAGCGGACGAAATGGGATTCTGGCGGCGTTGACGGGGAGGCCGGCTGTTTGTATTCCTGGTATTTACCTCCCCCCCCCCCCTCCTCCTCCCCCTCCTCCTTCTTCTACTTCTTTTTCTTCTTCTCCTTCTGCCCCGTCCCAATTCCAAATCATCATATATGATATATATAATTGCTAACCACAATATATGAGAAATAGCCGGCTTCGCTCAACCCGCAGAACAAACTCCCGGGCCCGGTATACCGGTTGGACTAGAGCTAATGGGCACACCATGGCAAGACGATGAATTGTTGGACATAGCGGAGGTGTTTGAGGGGATTATCCAGGGGAGGAAGCCTCCTTTACTCACGTCTGATTTATCTAGATCTGGGGATCTATAGTTTGATCTAGATCTAGCTAAAGTATATAGTGTTGTATGTTGGCACTGTTGTATATACCATTGTGTGCAGTTTATATATAGGTATATATACTTTTAAATCGGTAAAAAGAACCATTGGAACGAAAGAAAGACTGAATAGTATTGACATATCGTTCGGGATCAAGGCAGGTTGTGACAAACCGATGCATATATTAAGGGTCCTCCATAGATTATTGTGTATTGAATATATATAGATAGACAGATAGACCTCGGTTAATACGGTTAAATATCAAGATAAGCCTTATCGGAGGCGGTGATGCGATAAGCTCGGCCTTCAATCCAATCGGAGTTGTTAATTCCCCGAGATGTGGGTCACTTCCCACCGCCTACGAATTTCCCCGGACTTATTTTCTCTTATATTTCTCGTGTCAATGCTCACATACTGGTAGGCAGGCTTACTGATTACTGTTTGCAAATTTAGTAAAACTGATATCTGTATAGATACACTAGATACATAACGGTGTCGCTCGACTCAATCAACAAGATAATAAACTCCGACAGTACCAAACACCGTACAACAAGGAAAGGTAGGGGTATTTCTAAATTTTGTTTCAAATGCAAAGGAAACACAAAGGAAACCCAGTGGAAGAGAGTGAAAGTGCCCGTGTCTTAGGTTAAGACAGACGGATCGAGTCATCTATCCGTAAATGGTACACGCAAGAAGAAGTACTGGACGCAGTCATGAATCATCGGAATCGAAAGGATTTGTGAGCCAAAGGCGAGGTAGGCGCATGGCCAACCGGACCAACGGGTACACGGATGCGATTCCGGCGGGTTGGGGTCTGCGCACAAAACACGCAGACGTAGGAAGACGGGAGATTCGACCGCTCGAGGCCGACGCATTTGGTGTGGAGCCAGTGACTGCATGATTCGCTGGTCGAGTAAGTAGAGCGTCCTTAAACTATTGGTCATCAAACTTACCACTGGATCATGAGGTGGCCGCCGTTGTCCATGGAATTACAAATGCATCGGGTTCCACTGCTAGGATTGCTGAAGCGGTCGGTGGTTGGCGTGGCCAGGTCGGGGTCGGTCATCGTGGTCGGGGAGGAGGCGTTGGGAGGACAGGCGTTGAGATCTAACTCAGCCCCGAATCGTGGGGGCGAGGAACGCAGATGTGCCAGCGAAGGGGGAGCCCGGGTGCGTGACCCGTAGCCGACGGTGTGTGGACGGGACACTTGCCGTCGCTGCCGCACCACCTTGCGAAGCGCATGCTGCGCGTCCCCGTCATCCTCCTCCGATTCGGGCAGAGGCATTACGGCGGAACTGGCACTGCGGTAGGAGAGGTCCGAGTTCACAACCTGTCTCTTGGGCGTCGTTCTCTTCCAATCCTCGATGGTGGAGTGGTACGTCGGCCGTCTCGCCAGTCCCCGCGTATTCGACCACGGAGAGACCCGCCCCGACTGGGAGGACGCTGCAGATGTGTAAGACCCCTTAGAGTGGGGCCGGGACCCGCAGTCACTGTGGGCGAGCACAGATCTACCGGCGTCAGAGAAGGCAAAGGAAGGATTACGGCTGGGAAAGAGCGAGCGGTCGAGATACTCCGCCGAATCATACTCGCTCTCGGTCGTTGAGCCATCCAAGTCCATACCCGTGACCGGGTCCGTCAACCCGGTCGACGACTCAGGCACGGTTTGCATCTCCGTCTTCGCTCGGCCGTCTCTGCCGATCCGGAGGACGACTGACTGGGAGCGAGTGGGAACACTGGCAGTCGAGCTGGACCTGGATAATGGCTGGCCTGCGGGCTTGATTGGAGAAGACCGGCCCTTCTTGGACGGGCTCTTGCGGATACCGTTGGTCGAAGCCATCATGCCACTGGACAGCGGGCGCCGAGACGTGGCCGCCGTGAGCGTGAGGCTGCGAGTGAGTCCTGGGCGAATGGGCTGAGGTTGTCGAGGGGTGTGATCCTCCTCGTCCTCCTCGTCAAACCCCAGCAGACTATGGTGGGCGTTCTGAACGCGGCGAAGCTCCTCTCGCTTCGACTCCTCGGTTTGGTGGTGGTACGGTTGACGGATGGGAGGTCGGGAAAAGAGTCGCTTCTCGGGAGTGGGCTGGGGGCCCCCAAACCGCCGGGCAGGAGAGCTCAGGAACATAGCTGGGTCCTCCGCTTTGGTCACCGGGACTCGAGGGGAGGTCGAAAAGGGTGCCGGGAAGAGCGCCGCATCGGTCGCTGGGGCGGACGAGATTCCGTAGAGGCCGCCTTGGAAATCGGGCAGCTCCATGGTCGTCCCGATATCGGGCAACTGTGGGATCTGAGAGTCGTGCATGGCATGGGCGTTGACTGGTAACGTGCCCGCGGGGTGGGCATCGAACACACTGGAATGGTGGTCGGGCAACCCGAAATGGCTTCCCGGCTGCTCGAAATCATGATCCCAGAACAGCCGTTGCTGGGGGAAGAAAGGAGAGGCCGAGGGGTCCATGGTCCCGAGATGGAAGGGATCCGAGGACGCCTGGAGATCGCCAAACAGGCGGGGAGAGGCCCCCATCAAGCGACTAGGAGTCTCCAGATGGCTCCCATCCACCACACTGGAGGCGGACGGGCGTCGATTTGTATTTTCCACGTTCCCCAGGCCCGTCACCTTTCTCTTCGAAGCGCTGCTGGGCGGAGGGGTCTGCATCGAGGCCGCGGATTTGGCAGACGCCACGGTCTGGGGAGCATCTTCCTCCGGAGGGCCCCGTGGGTTTGCAGGGCGCACACGTCTGGCCGTATCGGTCTGGTGTTCCAATGCCCTTACACTGTGGCCGCCCGACCGATCTGCGCCCGTCTCGGGCAACCGCGGGTGGTTGATTGAAGGGGTGCTCAGGGCGAATTTGTGGGGGGTGCGGAGGAATTCCGGGCTCGAGGCATACGGATCGGAGGTGTCCCAGGTGACCCGGGGGTCAAAAAAGCTGGACTCAAGTTTGGGGGTCTGGAACGCCGTGTCGCCAAAGACCGGAGGAGTCCTGGTGGGGGTTTGAGGTTCACCGTTCGGATAGCTGAAGCTGCAAGTGAAGGGGGGTTCGGTCAGCATCATCGTTTCGAACATTGATCACCGGAACGGAGCTCGGAGGGAGCTCCGTCAAGAAAACAGGAAGATCCGTCTGGTGTATATGCAACAAGATTGAAGAAGACAAAGGGAGGGATGAAAGAAACAGATTTAGAGTAGGACAAGTCGGACAAGGCGCCGCTGGCAAGGAATAGCCGTTGCAACCCAAAGAGACCCCGCCGCCGAGCAAGAATGTCAGGGAGTACGTAAATTGAGAGCAGAACATACCTGTGGACGGGCTGATCCCAACTCATGTCAGCAACGGTGATCCCAGCAACCGATGGGAGCAAGCTGCCAGGCAACCCTCTCTGGCGGGCGGAGTCCAGATACTTGAGGAGTGGTCTGGAATGCTCAAGGAGAGGGGGTTTGAGGAGGGATCAAAGAGCCGACGAATGTAGACCTCCACAGGACCATTGAACCAAAGCTAAATTTGCGGACGGCTTTGTTGACGAATCTGGAACGTCTCCGCAGGGAACAAAGGTCCTGGAAAGAGAGACCGGGACGATAAACGGGAGATATAATTTTTTTCTTCTTTTTTCCTTTTTTGTTTTATTTTTATTTTATTTTTTCTTTTGGTTGTTTTCCAAGCAAAGAGAAGGAAAGGGGGGAAAGGAAAGAAGGAAAGCGGAGAAGAGTTGTCTGTTTGCTTTAAAGCATAGTCTGGAGTGGGAGTGGTAAGAAAAAAAGAGCGAGATCGACGGACAAATAAGCCCGAGATGGTGGATGGAGGAGAAGAGGAGGAAGACAGGGTACGATCCGAGGGATTGAGATGGGATGAACAACGAATGGATTGGAGGAGTCGACTTTAGTTGTTGGCAGGGTAGGCTGTAGGCAGGTACCTAGGTAGGTAGGTAGGTTGGTAGGCACCGGATCGGAGCTCTCCTGAAGGAACAAAGGGAGGAGAGTTAAAAAGCGGAGGAATGTGATTAGTGCCTAGAGGGAGTTTGTCCTTAGTGATATCCTTGAAATGAGAAACGAGGAGAGAAGGAAGCAGCAGTACCTTGAATGGAGAAGAATTGGCAGATGAGAGTGAAGAGAAGAAGAAGAAGAAGAAGAAGAAGAAGAAGAAGAGAAAGAAGTAATGGTTGGAATCCTCAGGCTGTCGTTACGATGAAGAGGATTTTTTGTGTTTTCCTTTTTCTCTGTTTGTAATTTCGTCGCTTTTTTTTCTTTTTACTTTTTGGGTTATTTCAATTTCAATTTTTACTTTCTTTCTTCTTATTTGATTCGATTTTATTTTTCCTGGATGGGGCTTTTTATTACTGATTGTTTACTCCGCAGATCCACAGGAATAGGAATAAATGACAGGGTGGGAGTAAGGCTAGTATCAACTGAGAGATACAACAACTGAACCATGAGAATGGACTCGGATCAATTGCCAGTAGATAAACAGATAGACCTATACATACTTAGGTATTGTACCTACTTGATTCCCTGCGTCGACTCAACTACGTGGAAATCGATCTGATGTAGGTCACATGATAGGTCACGACGTAGTTCTTGGTAATGGATGCATAACTATAGTTATGTTGGGATATCAGTCAGGTTAAGCCCTACTTTATACCTGACGTTATACCTACAAACCCTTGCAATCACTCTCCGTGGTTATTCGTTCCATCACTCATCCACTACAGTCGACCCCGCTATCGCATATCAGCCCTCCTGGGCATTACAGACAAAGACGACCTAGCCAGCCCTAGTGAGGACGGGTGGTTTGCGTCAGACTTCTACCTGTTCCACTATCTCTGTCCCCGCAATTTCCATGACGTGCGTGTTTCCTGTTCCCTGTTGTCTTGTCCCTTCTCTGCTAATCTTATGACTAGCGCCTGACCAAATATGGCTGACGTGCGAAGACCCGTCGGCCCTCGTCGCAAAATAACACGAATTCCTTCATGGTAATTTGGAAGGGGACCGGCGGGCGGCACAGAAGCTCATGGGGTAGAGGTCGGAGGTTCGATCCTGCATATGAAAGACCTCCACCGTCTGCTGCAACCAAGGTCATCTGGGAGCACTGGGTACTGTCCAGCAGATAGTCTTTTCTGCTGAAAACGTCGAATGGGAGATAAGCTACCAGCCTCGTCTCGGTCTGCCCCTGATATCATATCACAACAAGTGGCTGTCTCTACGACAGGTCCCTCCCTCTCCTTCTTCGACCAGTGGGCCAACCGGCGAAGACTGGCGGCAGGCGCCTGGAACGCCAAAAGTATCTCGCAGAAGAGTACTTTGCCGCAAAGCCTGGTCCGAACGAAGCCGCTCCAAATATTGGCCTACATAACTGTCTCCAATATGTCCTCAATGGCGCTACCTACCCAAAAGACAAGGTAGATAGCCTGACAGAAACCACGGCGCACAGACTAGGGGCGATGTACGAAGCAGACTATCTAAGGGAGCAGATAGGGCTGGAGTTCCCTCCATCATCGGCATGGGGACCCTTCACCCAAATAGCGAATCACCTCGCAACCGGTAGTTGTACTCACAGACATGGAGCTTGCTTCGGGACCGGGATATCTGCACAACTCCAATTGGGATCCGCCTGCATTTCCCCAAACCCCTCCAGTATCTCGCACCTGCGCTGGTGGAGTCATCCACGTCCTGGGAGATGATCCAGGACCAGGTGGAGGCTATGGCCTCTGAAGCAAGGTCTGGTTCCGGTTCATCTACAGGGCGTGGATGGGAAATCGAGTTGCCCGTGACGAAGGAGTGATGAAGAGCAACCGGGCTTTCCTAGAGGCTTGCAAAAAGCTCAGGCATTGGCCATGAACGACGCCGTCGACGCAAAACAGCCCTCGTGGTATGTCGTCACCTATTCTTACTTTCACTTACATTACCGACATCTCCTCTATCTCATTCCGTACACGGCTACTCATATCACATCATCGTCCTCCTCATCGGTCCACTATTAGTCTTAGCATATTTGGTGTGAATTCCTTTTCTGCCTCAGGCACTGCGCTCTCGTAGCTAGATAGTTGAATGGAGATCGACTTTGTCATTACGGGCGAACGCCATCTCGACTAAGCAGAAAAGCAATAATAAGAATTACAATAATAAAAAAGCTGATTTCCAAGGTCATGAGTATAAACTAATCAATTGATCCCCTTCCCCCCTTCGAAGTTAATTACGTGCATCATCTCTATCCCTTCCCACCGTAGCGTCATCATTGGCCCTGAAAACAAGGACTCGACGGATCGTCTACTGGTGGATCGACTACCTCGGGTCAATCTCATGGATCAATCGAGTCAGATACATCTGAACGGAACGGCAGGACCGAAAAGCCTATGGTAAGCTGATCGGAATCTCTTCCACCGAAACAGCCAATCGATCCAATATCCAGAGTCCTTCGGACAGAACCTGATAAACAGAGTGAAGGTGTTAAACCAGACCAGTGACACCTCTTTAGGCTGCCTTCCTGCCTTCCTACCTAGTAGCCACGGTCCCTTAGGTTAGGCGGACATGACCTGGTGGAGCTGCTAAAGGCTTTAGTTCCCCGCCAAGGGGACCAGGCTCTTTCAGCTCCAGCCTCGATCGATCATCCCACCAGTCCACAGTCCATACTCCATAATTAGTACGGAGTACCAACGGAGAGTCCACCCAATGCCCCAACATGACGACATCCCGTCTCTGCGCGGAGGAACTGACCTGGTTGTATGATTTGGATACCAACCCGCCCCCATAGTGTACCCCTGACTACCTACCTACACTATGAGAGAGGACCTTTGACAAATAACGAACCATAACTAACCAAATTGAATTACGTGGTTCACTCCAACCCAACGTGACGGGCGGAACATTTTCCATCGTCGCTTGCCTCTAGCTCACAGCCTGGCGATGGATGATCCATCCTACCTACTAGTTAGTTAGCTTAGTTGGCATTCCCACGGACCCATCTGAGAACATCGGGGGATTGGCATTGGCCCACGCAACACAAAACAGCGATCGGATGAGAGGCCAGTTTGGAAGTCTAGACTATCGTCTCCTATCTATACTCTCTCCGGAAGGACTTGCCTGTAAAGTGCTTGATTGGTTGGGTATTTTGGCCACGGAATGAGGTGTAGAATTACACCGACTGGCAGGCCGGAGGAGAGCCTCGCGCAATTCCGCTTACTTAGATTAGTACTTAAGGCTTATTTGCTATTTATGATGGAACGGTATGGTGGAGATCCAATCTAAGCCGGGCTCCTAATTATGGGCGTGTTTCCCCGGTCGCTATTGCTACGCTCGTATTCCCCATATTGAACAGGGCGCCTAATGGCCCCGGGCCCTTCACCACTACCCCTACTGTACTATAAGCATCCCTAATAATAACACCCCAATAGATCCTCCCCCCCTAGGCAGAATCCCTCCCCCCCATCTAAACCCCGTACCCTTCTCGTCAGCCATGCAGACGCACCCATGGGACCTGCAGCAGACTAGGTGGCCCACCCTGCCGTGTGACGCCGTCGCACATACACTATGCACGTCCGCGGACAGGAGAGCTAATAATGTCCTGAACCCCTGACATGGTCTCGCAGCCGCCCTGCAGCCAAGGGCCCAATTATCGCTCTCCCTGTCCCCCTCTTCCCCCCAGCTTCTATTTGCGTGGTTTTTAAGTTGAAGACATCGGCAAGGGAGTTGACCGCCTGTGCTGGACTGGACTGGGCTCTCTGGCAACCAGTTCTCACTCACCCCGCCTTGGAGATGCCATATTGGTGGTAGATGCAAATGCACGTTGGCTTGGTATGGTCGAATCTGGAACTGAGTTTTGATCGCTGCATGCATGGTTAGCATATATAGACAATCCTGCTGATCGGTAAGTCGCTGGCGACTGGGGTTTCAAGCCTGGTCCATGTCTGATCGAAACTCTGCTCTACTATATCTGATCTTAACCCTACCAAGGCGCAATGTCCATGTCTTGCCCTATATCCCTGGAGATCCATGTCCCTTAGAGATCTGACTCAGGGAGAGTGTCGTGTTCTAGCCCTTTCATAACCACTGAGTACCAGCCAAACATGCCCGTAGCGAATGTCTAACATGCAAAGCGACATCTGGCTGGCACCGCCCGAAGGCTGTTTCGATGATTGTCTCGGTATCGGCTCTCGGATCCGAGACCGTACGCTCTGGACAATGAAGTCGAAAGCAGACTGAGTCTACCCGGTGGCACTCGTCAACCACCAAACGGAGATTGACTGGAACCATCTGCGAGCGTCTCCCGGGTGATTCTCGATCATGTACCGTCCCGAACCTCCAGTCTCCTCAAAGTGACTTGTCATCTTGAGATGCGATGCGAAACTCTTGTACCACTTGCAACTAAGTTTGCCTCATAGTTGCCACTCCATGCAAAGCCATCCCACCGTTTAACCTGGGGGGGGGGATTAAACGGTGGGATGGTAATGGTCATGATCATGACCAAATGGTTGAATGCTTGACACTTGGAGGAATCGATCGCCCACACGGTCCTTACAGATCCATTTATGCCTGATATACAAGGCAGCAAAGTACACCGCCTGGTGCCCCTCAATGAGAGCGTTCATACTGGGCCACGATTGCCCCATGATTCAAGCGTTGGTTTGGGCAGAGACCGGGTCGCTTCTCCTTTTCCATGGGTCTCCATGTCCTTATCTTTGCTTAGTTCCTTCCTCTTTGATCATGATTTCCTAAATAGAACAAGACATGGGTGTGCCGCTTTTGTCAACAAGTATCAATATCTGATTGTTCCATGATCTATGATCTTTGTGTCGGTCTGCATCTGTGCCCAAGCAGATGATTCACTCGCTCTTTGATAGCAGCTCAATTAACTACATATGCCTCTTTGTCTGACAATCACTACACTTCTCTTTCATATTGAAAACATAGATAACCTGTTTTATACATTCTCATGTTTTCATCATCTTTCTCTCATCCCAGTCCTTTCCACTACTACCCACTTTTTACGATGACTCCAACGATGCGATCCCCGCGCAGAAGACACGCCAGGAGGCCGCACACCCACGGAAAGAGTCGTCCCGCAAACCGGTTTGCGAACAGGTCGATTTTATCCGATCTGGGCCAGACGCGCAAAAATAGTCTGTCTGGAGGACGCCGTCGCGGCGGTAGCCTGGTCGGTGTCGCCGGGATCAACAAAAGAAGCCCGGTGCGGGGCACCAGCAATCGGCGCGCACAGGCTCAGAAATACGCCAGACCTCCTAAGCTGCCGCCTTCGTCTGAGCCTTTTGAGGTGGTAAGTGTTTCTGTCCTAGGATGATTGGTATCTTGGGAGCTATCAAGTCCGGGGTATAGAGAGAAATACTGTAGGTGCTGACGGAGCGGCGGGTAGAATTGTTTTGAACATGATTCGTTCCCCGATGGTTATGTCTTCGTTCCTAGGGGGGATGTCTACATCACTCGGAACTGTCGTGCGAAAACCAAGCAGTCTCATCGGATAGTTCATTTAGTCTGGGTGAGTAGCCCCTCTCCAGTGACTCATCAGCAAGACCTAACGGAGACAGGATCGATCGGCCAAAATTAAGCTCGGCATTCGCGTCCCAGCAGACGTTTACGCCGCGGTTCTCGAGTCGGCCTCGGCGACAGCCGACACACGCGCCAATGCAACCATGGCTCGCGACGAGAAAGATCTAGCCCACTCCCAGCAGCTCCTGCGTTCGCAGTTCCCACTAATGCCGGACGAATCCATGAAGATCATTCTCGACCATGCTTTTCGCAAGGGCTCGGGGCGTGTAGGCCGGTCGTCGAATCTAACGGATCACCATAAAGCCATACTGGCCGTCGAGGCGCACATCCGCCATGCACTCACGCCATACGAGGACCTTTTGCGTGCTGGGGTCAAACGGCCAACGGCGCGTCATTCGGTCTGGGGAATGATCCAGTCGATCAAGAAAACCTGGGAGGGATGCGGTGCATGCAGTTCACAGCCCAAGCCTTTCGTGTTGCCTCTCAGGAGTGCAGTCTAATCCTCTTTCTCATTGTTATATTTGCATTTTGGGTGTTGGGTTTGAAGTTAACAACAACTTCGGTGTTTATTTGTTTTATGCGCTCATCTATACACGTCTGCAGTATTGCTGGTGTTTCATCGCGATGGTGTGGTTTTGAAAGAGAAAGAGTCTGCCAGGCGCAGCTGAAAGATGGATGACTTTTACGAACCCTATGACGTTTACGAGAAATTATATAGAGAGGTGGCACATGCCGGTGATTGATGGAGGTGGGGGGATAGATTCGATACATGGCTGTTTATCATTATATGGTGCTCGCAACACACCTGTTATTTTAGTATACCAACCCATACCATATTTCTTTTTGCAGACTTCTACTCTAGTAGGCATATACAGGCTTCCACTCCAGTATACATATAATATATAATATACTAGGGAAGATAGTACAATGGGTGCATCCCCTTCTTTACTGGGGGTATCCAGAACAGAGTACGCAAGCAACGCTGTGCAAATCACCTACCTACTGCAGGAGGACCGAGACTTACAGTTAAAGATAAATGATTTTGACGAATCCTGTGAAATAAGCAGTGACTACAATCAGTTAAACATCAACTAATCTACACTCCTTCTCCCACATATTTGACTATTTGCATTCTGATGTTCCTTGCAAATTACTCCTAATCTCTTTAGATTTAATATCATCGAGTCTTTCATCGCTTTGACTGTGCTCCATCTGTTCTTTTCCCGATTCTCATGGCTACAAAGAAGGGGTGGTTGGTTGCGAGAAACACGGAGAGTCAAAATGACAGTTGATGTTAGAAAACACTGCAAGTTAGCCGGTGTTGGTTGAATGCATATCTCACGCTTCTACAATATATGATAAACCGTGGAGGTTAGACACGATGGTTGTATACCCTTCTTTACTGAGGTCTATGTCAACGAGACAAAGGGGGCAATGCTGTGCTAACGTCTGTCTATCTACTAAGGTTATGTAGCAGGTAGGTGCCAAGATATGATCTGGTTTCTTGGTGGATAGTACTACTGTGGAGGAAGTTTACTGGAATTACTAGATGCGGAGGTCGTGATACTAGGTTTTTGATAGCCTGTACGGCATTTATGTTTGTATTCTGAGCATACTATGAGGTATTGTCAATAACGAGGGAAATCATAGTTACCCTTCAAGTCCCAAAACAAGAAAAGAGAAAAGAAAGGGAGAGAGAGGGAAAGAGAGAAAGAAAAAAGAAGATAAGACCAAAGAAAAGAAAGAAGTTACTCCCACTGGATAACAATTGCCATCTCAACAAAGTCACACCCACAGGGAAACGCACTTCCCTGCACAGCATGCTGATTGAAACAAACAGAAAGGGGAATCTTGTCGAAAAGGCCATCATCGCGCGGACAGGTCGCCCGCAAAAACTGCTTATTTGCCAGATCAATGACTTTAGCAGGCGAGTAATCCGGCACATGCAGCTGCTTCTTCAGGTTGAGCTTGATGGCGAGCCGGCCGGTGTTTTCGGCGGGCGAGCCCACTGGGTTGTCGTAGCGCTTGGTGGTGTTGCGGCGGAGGAACTCCTCCTGTACGGCGCGGGCGACATAGTACATTGTGGGCTCGGTGACGGCGTTGATAGCTGGGACGTCGACCTGGAGGAGGACCGTGTCGGTCATTGCAGAGAGGTCGGGGGCCAAGTTGCCCTGGGCATCTAGGAAGGAAAAACCTTCTTGGATGAGCATTAGCTTATTCAAGGTAGCGGGGTCAATGGGGGTGTTGGGTGAAATGATTTTCATTGACATTGTGATGGCCCGGGTACTCAGCTTTTTCTTCTTTTTCTGTTATTGGGTAAGAGACTTGGAGTCTGGGAGCTGACGGTAGATGAAGTATTTGCGATGGTGATAATGATGATGGTGAGAGATGAGATCCGATGAGCTGGGAAGGACGGGTTTATATAGTTTTGCAGATTTACCTACAGGTATATGTAATTTCGCACTCAAGCTTTTGATATCATTGTGAACGCCATTGTTGAGACGAAGTGGATGATCTCTTAGTTGTCTGATAGGCTCTTTGTTCAGAAGTATTCCTTTGTTGTAACTTCGAGAACTATATACACGAGCTATTGTGCAAGAATGAAGCTCTCTGTGTTGTTGCTGAATAAAACAATGTGCTGGATAGGAGCCTTTGAGGTTGTTGGTATGTAACAATTGTGTTCATTGAGCTCTCAAGTATCTCAATGATAAACTATAGATGACTGTAGTTTGTTTATGCCTGCATTATGTTCAGTCTGGGAACAATGCATGATTGTGATGGGAATGATATCAAGAGGAAACAAAGCAGTATGGTGTCTTGTACTTGTATCGAGTGTATTTTGTTGAAGATTGCGGATATAATATAGAGCTAGTTTTCTTTCTTTCTTTCTTTCTTTCTGCATAATGCATTCAATGATATCCCCTATCCTTGACAAAGATAGATCAGACAAGTGTAGAAAGAGATATACTATATCGACCGATCTGGTAATAGGGCTAGCCCTGCGCTAACCCGTTTGGGACACGTCCTTGCGGGACTCAGCGCAGGCTCCATCTCCGTTTCCCGCAGGAAGCTTCTGCTACTCCGCAACATCAATCTCTCCTCCCCCACCATATCATCGCAATGGAAGGTATCGATATTGTCGAATCGCCGCGTAAGCGCATCAAGACGGACAATGCCACCGCGACCGATGACTCGGTGATTCCCCCGTCCGACGCTCAGCCCGCCGCGGCCAAATCCGACGAAGATGCCCAGGCAGCGAAGGAGATGGAGGTCGGAATCACGGATTTCGTCAGCTCGGAGAACCAAGGATTCGCCGGTATCTTGAAGAAAAGGTTGGTGATACCACTCGATTGATAGGAGGCTTGAATTGACGGTTCCAGATATACCGATTTCCTTGTCAACGAGATCCTGCCGTCGGGCGAGGTTTGCCATCTGCGGGACGCGCCCGTGCCGCAACCTCGTGCGAAGCCGACTAGCGACACTGCCCAGTCGACGAACAAAACGACCGAGGGGGAAGCAAAGCCGGAAGAGGCTAAGAAGCCGGAGGAGGCCGAGTCCGCCGCTGGGAATGATACCCCCGCTGGAAATGATACCCCCGCATCGGAGAGCACACCCGCCATTGAGTTCCACATTGCAGACGAAGACCTGGCCCTCTTGGAATCACTTTTCGGCGCCGATTCCACGGAGAAGATGATTTCGCTTCACAAGCGTGCGTTGGCCAAACTCAGGGCCCGACCCAGCGAACTCGGACGAGTCCCAACTATCGTCGTTGATGACCGCGACGTGCGCATCAAAATGCACCAAGCAATTCGCCGGATTTTCAACTCCCAGCTCGAGTCATCCACCGATCATGATGGCTTGATGACCATCTCCGCCGCTCCCAACCGCAACAAGGCCAGCCGTGGACCTAAGGGCGAGGGCGACAAGCATACGCAGCGGGGCCGGATCAACTGGGACGAACTCGGCGGTCCTTATTTGCATTTCACCATCTACAAGGAGAACAAGGACACCAT
Source organism: Aspergillus campestris IBT 28561 (assembly GCF_002847485.1). Taxonomy (NCBI): domain Eukaryota; kingdom Fungi; phylum Ascomycota; class Eurotiomycetes; order Eurotiales; family Aspergillaceae; genus Aspergillus; species Aspergillus campestris. Next base: position 4,467,828 of record NW_020194336.1, on the reverse strand, counting down.
GGAGGTTCTCTCCTTCATCGCACGCCAATTGAAGATGAACCCCAAGAACTTCCAGTTTGCGGGTACCAAGGACCGGCGCGGCGTGACCGCGCAGAGGGCTTGCGTTGTCCGCCTGCAAGCCGATCGCCTTGCCAGGATGAACCAGGTCCTCCGCAACGCCAAAGTGGGTGACTTCGAATACCGCAAACACGGCCTGGATCTGGGAGATCTCTGGGGCAACGAGTTCGTTGTGACCCTGCGCGAATGCGAAATTCCCGGTGTCAACCCCCAGGATTCCGAGACCGCCGTCTCGACCGCCACGGAGCTTGTCGGAACTGCGCTGCGGAACCTCCGCGAACGCGGCTACTTCAACTACTACGGTCTCCAGCGGTTCGGCACGTTCGCGACGCGGACCGACGCCGTCGGCCTGAAGATGCTGCAGGGAGACTTCAAGGGCGCCTGCGACGCCATCCTCCACTACAGCCCGCACATCCTCGCCGCGGCTCAATCCGGCTCGGACAACACAACAGTCAGCTCAGACGACAGAGACCGCGCGGTAGCGCTCTACCTCTTCGAGTCCACCGGCCGCAGCGCCGAAGCGATGGAAAAGCTCCCGCGTAAATTCTACGCCGAGGCAAACCTCATGCGCCACCTCTCGCGCAGCAAAACCGACCACCTCGGCGCTTTGCAAACCATCCCCCGCAACCTGCGCATGATGTACGTTCATGCATACCAATCTCTTGTATGGAACTTCGCCGTCGGCGAGCGCTGGCGCCTCTACGGCGACAAAGTCGTCGAAGGCGACCTCGTCCTCGTCAACGAACACCGCGACAAAGAAGAAGAAACCATCATCGCAGCAACACCCGCCGTAGACGCCGACGGCGAAGTGATCATCGCGCCCCAAGCAGACGACAGCGCCTGCGCCGCAGACGACATGTTCACGCGGGCGCGCGCGCTAACCGCCGCCGAGGCCGCCAGTGGCAAGTACAACATCTTCGACGTGGTGCTGACCCTTCCGGGCTACGACGTCGTGTACCCGCCCAACCAGATGACAGACTTCTACAAGCGCTTCATGGGCAGCGAGCAAGGCGGCGGCCTCGACCCCTTCGACATGCGCCGCAAGTGGAAGGAGGTCAGTCTGAGCGGGAGCTACCGCAAGTTGCTGAGCCGTATGGGGCCGGATTACTCGGTTGAGGTCAAGCCTTACGCGCGCGACGAGACGCAGTTTGTGCAGACTGATCTGGAGAGACTCCAGTCTGCTGGTGCCGAGGGCGGTGCTCCCGCTGAAGGCGGCGCGGAAGAAGCCAAGGAGGACAAGCTTGCTGTTGTGCTCAAGTTTCAGCTCGGGTCTAGCCAGTATGCTACGATGGCGCTGAGAGAGCTGACGAGGGGTAAGGTCAAGGCTTATCGCCCGGATTTTGGAAATGGGAGGTAGGCTCTACCCTACTATTCTGGGCATCTAGATAATTGCAAATGGTGTGGGGTGAATAGAGCTCACCACACAGAATAAGAAAAGCTCTGTAGATATATAAAATTATTTGAACTTTGATATATACGGTTAACTGTAACATAGAGGTTGCATATAGTATGTGCCACCCGTAAATACTCAAGACAAAAGGTAGGGTCACCTGGCCAGCCCCATATAAGTGCAGGTGCCAGCTTCCAATCCGGATCCATCCACCACTTACAATACCTTCTACACTTCGCACAAAGTACCAAGGCAAGGCTATAAACAGCAAGTCGCTTCCAGGCGAGCATCATAAACCCAAACGGGACAAACGTATAGTCAGTAGACACCTAGGTCGATATACATACGTACTTGATTTTCTTGACAGCTCGAAGGCTTTCTCTTTCCATTTGAGTGCTCACCCCTTGCTGCTTTTTACTCACCGAGTAGATCTGAGCACGCCCTGACCATGCTCTAAGCAGCCTGAGACGATCATCAAGCAAGAGATGAGTATATGATGCACACGGGCGATCGAAGCACGTCCTGCATCGATCATGCGGAGGCTGCGCAGCTCATGTGGAACTTCAATTCAGGAGGATCCTGGTCGTCACGGTCAGGACGAAGCCACCAACCCCTCCCCACATACGAGATTCGAATACCCCAATTCCATCTCTGAGCGTTCCCGCACGTTCTGGTTTTGGCTTGAATGACAAGAAGACCGAAAATGGAAACAGTAGATTCTCCGCCCGACCTGCTTCGCTAGCCCAGCTCCGCTCATTCGCTATTTACAGGGACTATTGGCTGGGCCGTTCCGCATGGGCGGTACCGAAACAACGATGGCCAGTGCTCGTTTCATCCGCCGACCTGAGATATTGGAACGACAGAGTACAAGGATAATGAAGGAGTTCCTATACGGTGGATAGCCACCCCTTCCATTCTGATAACGAAGTAAGCCCTCGGATAAACCGACGGGCGAACGAAGGCGGACACAGCGTCTCGCACAAGCTGCAAGTCTCAGATTCATGTGGCAGGCCCCAGTCCACTGGCACGCTGTTGCCAAAGTGTCGGACAAAGTCACAGTATGAACGCGGCCTCAACAAATGCGTGCCCCAGAACAAGCTGAGGGGATCCATGATATCTGTCTGGGGACCAGAACGCCGTGACGACCCCTTGCTTTGCTCTCGCAGGAATTTAGTGTATAGGCTCTCGATCTGCGACGACTGTAAATCAAAGTCGAGAAAATCCGCACTTTGCAGTGTTGATGCTGACTTGGACACTCTCATTACAGCTGTATGCAGATCACAGGAAGAGTTTCCAAGATATTGATAGTGCTCGAAGATATTATGAAGCAGGGGTAGAGTTTGACTCCCAACTGCCTCCGTGCTGGCCTGGATTATTTGGGTTATACTTGGGAATAGATTCGTCGGGCGTGTTTCCTCGAGTAACAGGTCCACTAGAGACTGTTTTAGAAACTCGTCTGTCGTTTCATTGGGAGCCAACCCGTCGTCGACACTCCAGCAGGCCCCGGGCAACGGAATGTTTGTCTCCAGGAGTAGATGTAAATCCCGGCGGAGCTTCTGAGCGAGAAGAGCGTCTTTTCGTAGAATGAAACTGCACCATTGGCACACTTGTAAGAACCCATCATCTGCTAGTCCTTTGCCGCGCCGCGTCGTCCACGGCACAGCGGTCTGCTTCTGACACCGGAAGCATTCGATAGGAAGGGTTTCAGGGTCATTAACATTGTCCCATGCCAGCTTTGTCATATTTTCGAACTGCAGCCGGCAGGGCTCGGGACACGAATATTTCAAGCTATCCGGGTCTATATATTGTGAGGCCAGCTGGAGGGGAAATCCTCCGTTCCATAGTGCCATCTTCTGATATCGAAAACAATCCTCTCCGAAGGCTTTGGTATGCAGTGTCAGTGCATGGAGAACCATCAAAACATCTGTCCCGTCCGAGTTAGTCGGGGAGCTTTGACCGGCGTCAAGAATACATACCTAATGGAGGCATCTGATCCCCTGTCCACGTCCATCCGCCATGTGGCCCGTATGACTTTTCTAATACCTGATTCGAAGCGGGCCCTGGAGTGCCAGTCACTGATAAACGAGTCCACCAAACAGAAAATCGATGGATAGCCCGCGAGACATAGATTGACCACCGACTTTCCTCCGCCGCGGACTGCCGAGCTGTCGGGTCTAGTTCGTGTTTGTTTTTATGGACATACTCGGTCTTGAACAGGCCCTTTGTCTTCAAGACCGTCTGCTTCAAGTCCAAGAAACATCGGAGCAGCTGTATATGTTGCTGGCACTCCTGCGCAGGCACGATTGGTGCCGCCTTCTGCAGTAAAGGCGTGGCCTCGGTGAATATCTTGGTTCCTGGTTTCTCGCGGTCAAGCATGATGCTGCTGCTGTTTGTGGTCCCGAGACGGAAGAACAAGGTCTGAAGGTGTCGATAAGTTCTCTGACGAGGTTGCAAAGATCGGTGTTTCGTTTCCCCGTGGGACTCTAGCCTGGTGTTCATTAGCCTATCACAGTCTACGTGCGTGATTCCTGCTTGGTGTGGAAGCCATAGGATATGACGACACCTGCCTCCTGCCATCTGGCAGTTCACCTCCGAGCCCGCAGCGGTGCGAGTTCGGTGGCGGGGGGGTAGAATCCGCAGCGAGTTCAGTGCCAGGGGGGTAGAATCCACGGCGGACTCGAATCCCCGAAATAAACTCAAACTAGGGTTAGCTTAATTTGACTCTTTTAGCTTAGGTATTCAGATAGTATTTCAATATATGTACTAAATCTCATTATCATCGCGTCCCAAACAACACACACATACAAGCGTCCATTATTTAACCCCACCGCACACAACAACACAAACAACACTGAACATCAGCACATCAACATCAACGCGGCCTCACCCTCTCCCTTTCCCCCTCATCATCACTAACAGATGACACAGACGAGACGTCATCGCGATCATGCAGGTGTGCGCGTCGGTCGCTCATCGCTGACATGACAGACAATTGGTCGTCCATGGGGTGGTCGAAGGGAGATCGCGGTCGTGGCTCGACTGCTTCGTTGTGCCAGAGGCTTCGCTCTGAGATGGGGTCTCCGGTGGAGTGGTAGGGTGAGTGTGGGTGTTGTACTGGTTGTTGCTGCTGCTGCTGCTGTTGTTGTTGTTGTTGGCCTGCGCCGGCGATGAGGATGGCTGGGTAGTTAGTGGGGAGCTGGCTGGTGGGTCGGACGGTGTCGCGGGCGTGGTCGCGTTCTCCCTTCGTTGCTACCGCTGCGGGTGGTTCAATGTTGATACTCGGGTTTAGGTGGCGGGGAGATGGCTCTGCTGGTACTGCTGTGAACGGCGCGGGGGAGTGCGGTTGCGGGGACGGGAAGGGTGGGGGGTATGGCTGTGTATGTGCAGGTGTAGAAGCAGCCGTGCTCATGACGAGATTGTCTGCAGAAGGGACGGCCTTGTTTCGTTTTTGGCGGTTGCGACGGCGGAGGAAGAAGTAGATTAGGGCTGCGATTATGAGGGCGCCGACTATGGAGACGGGGACGGCGATGGCGACTTTTGTTGTGGTCGGCATCCCTCCTCCCCCTCCACCTCCTTTTCCTTCTACGCTGTTGCTCTTGCTGTCTTTGCTGGCGGAGGTGTTTTTGGGGTGGTCAAATGTGGTGGTTGTGGTTTTGGCTGAAGGTTTAGACAGAGTATGTTTTGTTGGTATCGGGTCTTCTGTCGTGGTTGGGAACGACTGGGTCGTAGTAGTGCCGGGTTTTGGGTGAGGGTTGTGTGGTTCCTGGTCTCCCGGTGAAGTGCGAGTCGTTGGGCGAGGGTTATTGTCGTTGGTATTGGCTCCATCTTTCGAGGTGGATGTCGTATTTGGGTCTGATGTTGTCGGCTGTGATTGACCAGTTGGGATTGATTGTGTGGTGAGTTGGGATCCGTCTGTCTTGTGCTCCGTCGGCTGTAGTCCAGGAGCGGTATTTGGGAACGTCCCATCGGAGGTCTTTTCTGTGCCTGTGCCTGTGCCTGTGCTTGTGCCTGTGCCTGTGTCTGCCGATATGGACTTGGCTCCGGCTACGTTTTTGTCAGGACCGAAATCATCGCTCCCTGTCCAGGAAAACTCGGTACTGCTGTCTCCGTCAATCATTGCAGTCGCTGTATCTATGTCGTCAGGCGCCATGTTTGTATGCATATCTCGCCGGGCGGACGACCGTTCTCTGGGGGTAATGTTGTTCAACTTTCGAGGTATACTGGATTGCGTCGCTTGTTGTCGGGTGGGTATATTCGATGACGATCCCGTCTCGCTGGTTCGAGAGTTAGACAAGACACAGACCAACTCGACTATAGAGCCTCATATCGCAAAATGCGACACTCACAGTGGCAAGTACCCGAAGCAAGATTATGTGAAACAGATGGTGGGCACCAGCATGAAATTTGTTGGCGACATCTTTGTCTGCAAGGCTATCCGACAACAAAGGACGAGAAACGAACGACGAACTAACCGGCTGGCCTAATCTACAAATAAAGGAAGGGAGAAAAAAAAAATAAGTGGGATAATAATTCAATAGAAAAAAAAAAAAAAAAAAAAAAACTAACGGCCAACGAGGCGCAGCAACCGGGACGTGATCACCCCAGAACTACTCCATAGTCCATCCTCTTGTGTTTCGTCTACTAGTCATATAGAGTGGTGACAACCAATCAAGAAAGGTCACATAAACGCCCAAGATACGAAGCGGCTGCTCTGGCACCGCGAGACGCATGCGACGGGATATAGGTTGGTGGGTTGAGATGCAGTAGTCGAGGAGCGCCGTACGCGATCTCTATCGAATGTGCTTGTCTTTGCAAGCGCCCACGGCGTTCATTGTCTCCACGATGGTGCTGGTAGGCGCCCATCAACAAAGAAGGCGACCCCGCCCAAAAATGAAAATAGCACGTCAGCCGTTTCTCGAGTGGCAGTAAAGCGGAATCAATAAACCTTGACTCGTGGACCAGGTATTCAGCACTATTTGATACTTAGCATCCTGATAGGAAGAAGTGGTGGTCGAAATAGTATTAGCACTGCAGCCTTGCATGGCCTGTCCATGGGGCCAAAGCCTTCAGGATCGTCGCCGCGGACCAATACTAACCCTAGAAGATTTCAGCAGTGCCCCGTCCTCACCTAAGGATGGTTTGGGAAGGAGTTCAGCGAGTGTCAGCAAGGTGGGACCATCGGATTGACGAGCATCGGGTGTGAATTGAGCAGCTCGTCATCATTCTGACCGTCGATCAAAGAATGGAGAACGAGAGTGGAAAATGGAGATGGAGATGATGCCAAGAATAACTGATGGATAAGAACAGCCCTATCCACAGCTGAGTCATGTATGTAAAGCTATCTCCACGTGATCGCCACGGGAGATAGATCACCCAGGGCTAACCCTATCCGGTTAGACTCGCATCCTGATACGTGTGAACCAACGAGATCACAGCGATGGATGATGCATGACGACTTCCCCCTCGTTCTTCCCCTCCTCCCCTCCATTACCCAATCCTCGTCTGTTTCATTTCTCTCCGATCCTGGTCTGATCGGCAAATAGTTATATTGATTATTGCGTAGATCGCAATGAGTGGATTGAGAGGAGTTATCAAAGAGGGCTGGCACCCTAAAGGCCGTGAGGGCGGTAAGGAAAGTTGGCGGGGCGACTTCAAGGGCATCAACCAAGTGGTACGTCTCCGGTCAGGCTGGGTTCAGTCCTTTTACTCACTGTATACTTTACATTCATAGGCAGGATGGATGGGTAAAGGCGGCAACAAAGACGGAGAAACGGAAGAGCGCGTCTCCCGACCAATCTCGTCGCTGAAGGATCCCAGATCCTTTGGGCCACCTCCCAAGCATATCCAAGCCCATAGCCCGGCTGCTGCTGCCAACCGGGCGTCCTCGGGCTCTAGGGGGCTAGGAGCTCCACTGTCGCAGGATGAGGTCGATGAGCAGAACTATCGCGTACAGCAAGAACGGCAAGCGGAGTTGGAGGTTCAAGATGCAGCGGCACACAAGCCGTCGCCACCCCCGGTACCGTACCGGTTGAACACGACCGGTATCGACACATCCACGCTTCCGCCGCCCCCATCGAGGCGGGTAGATGCAGGTACAGAACACGGGAGATCGTCACCAATGTCGACGTCCAAGCCAAGCCTCCCTCCTCGCGTTCCTCCGCGCACCAACTCCAGCACGCAGTCGCCGGCCCCGCCTCCAGTATACTCGGCACAACAGCCCTCAGACTCCTACATCAACGAGGGTGCAACCGCCCGCCTCCAGAAGGCAGGCGTGTCTGTCCCTTCGCTCGGAATTGGGGGTAATAGCGGCCAGGGGCGGCGGGATAGCAACCCACGTAGCTCGGCATCCCCGACCACCGCAGGCTCTGGTGGCCAAGGCTCCCTGAACGAATTACAGACGCGTTTTCGCCAGATGAGAACCGATTCCGCGCCGTCTCCCACCCAGGCACCTTCCCCGCCAGCCCGGAGGAGCACATACGGCCAGGCGCAGTCCCCCGCGCAAAGCTCCCCCAGCTCGACCCTGGGAGACCTGCGCGAGCGACATGGGGACAAAATCCAAGCCGGAAGAGAGAAGATCAGCGGTATCAACGAGAAGTTCGGCATCAGCTCGCGCTTCAACAATTTCGTGGATACTCACCGGTCCTCTCCCAGCACTCAGACGCCGCTTGCTGCGAGTACGCCCCGGCTGGCGTCTACCGGGGCGTCTACGGGGGCGTCTATCGGGTCAGCAGACGTCAGTGCGGAAGCGGCACGTAAGAAACGCCCGCCTCCGCCGCCGCCTAAGAAGGTGGAGATGCGCTCTATGCCTGTTGGTGCGGCTGCACCGTCGCCTCCGCCGCTGCCGCTGGATACTAAGCCCCGCTGAGCGGGTTTGATTTGATGCTGTCTGGCTATTAGTGTGACCCTACTTTCGGCTGGTTATATTCTCGAGTAGATTGGTGATTATGTATAACTAACCCTGTGGATGTCTGTACGAATAGAATTTGTTTATAGAAAGGGTCACTACTACTATCTTACCTTGTCATAGCTTAGGACCACCTCATGCTGTCTAGAGTAGATAACTATACGACCACCAACATTACGGTTCAGGCTAGTTCGATATCTGGTCGACCTAGTAGGTTTAGCAAAAGTGTATCAACAACTGAACGGAAAACAACATTGACTAAACAGCGTCATAAGTACTAGGATGCCTCCCCTCTCCCTAGACTAGATGCAGCTCATGTCAACTGTCCCGAGGCTACTTATGTTCTATACTAAGTAGTCCTCTACCCAGCACTCACCGCTTCCGATAACCCATCAAACCAGCAAACACATTCATTTCGCTACAAACTCCCACCCCACCTTCCGAGCCCCGAGGGAGCAGTCCTTCCGAACTTACCCTACTTGCTGGATCCTCAATCATGGGTTCATACCCCCGATTTATCTAAATTAAATTGAATGGATCCAGGCAAACATCATGTCGTTGCATCCCCCCACTACCCACACACTGGGACAGACATCCAGATAGTTACTCAGTGGGTTTCTACTCAACATCAAGAAGACAGTGCCTCACCGCTCAATGAACGCAACAGGGCCGCGCAGCTGCAGAGTAGCAGCTACCTAGCTAGCCCCTGGCATTCTTGTTGCCTTTATGCAAGGAAGATCTCAGGGCAGCGTTTACTTTCGGAACTGCTAAATCTAGTATGTTTGTTTCTGCCTTTCATTCCTTGGGGCAGATCCCGACTCAGACCCCGGGCGAGAAGGATGATGGGGTCCTGTAGGTTACTAGGTAGTCCATAAGTGCAAGACTCGGGTGATCTCCATGATTTACGTACAGAGTATAGCTGTTAGGCGATATGCATCCTGTTTCTGAGGTTTTGTGGAAAAAGATGATAACGATACATAATTATGGCTCCGAGCTGGTATATCTTGGAGATGGAAACAGAAAGGGTCAAATAATAATCGACTAGCGTATAGAATTAGCCCTGTTGGTAGGCTGGAGAACAGTGGAGAAATGTGTCTAATGCAGCAGGCTAAGACATTCTCAGGTTCGACTGCTTATCTGAGATGAATCATGGAGGGGAAGGGATTGATAAGATAGAGTTTGATGGGCGACTGTTGATTAGATATCTATCCATCCATCTATGACAGTACAATGTCTTTGTTTGTGATGGGCATTGTTCATGGCGCATTGTGCTGGTGGATTGTTCCAATCATGGGCACACTATGCTTATGTCTATACTTTGGTATGATCAATAGAGCTGTATCTTCTATTCTTGAGGCTTGGATGCTGGGCAGTTGGTAGTCAGGATAGCATTGACGGCGGAGCTAGAAGATAGCACGATCATCAGAAGTCAAGAGAAGGGCGTATCAATCCAGATCTTGGTTTAACAATAGATAATAGGTGTCAATTGCTTAAAAGGATCTAGTAATGAGACTACAATACGTTTATACCGAAAAGAGAAAGAATGTCAGGTCAACAAGTTAGTGCAATTCAGATCTAATTAAGCTGCCGTATAGACAGTCTAATGGTGGGACCTCGAACTTTACATCCGTGTGATGCTACATACATCATTTGTCCGAACTCCGATGTGTCTTGTCTACACTGGGTAACCTGTCAAGGTACCCAGTTGTTGAATCTATCACGCTTGATTAAGACCAATTTATATGTTTCATCCAGATAGCCCAGCTAGGGTACGGCTGAGTCATGCCTTATAAGGTCCATATGGATGGGAAGACATTTCCAATACTCGTATCATAATGACGATTCGGCTCTGGGGAACGAATGGGGAATGAATGGAATGAAGGGGACCGAGGTGCCATGGAAGATCCAGTGGGGAGTGGCGTAGGAAAAGCTGCATCATCATTTGCATCGCGTGTGGAATCCGACGGGAGAAAGTTTTGCATCCCAACCAACCAGTCTTATGTCTCTTTTTATTGATTCTGGTCTTAACAATGTTCAAATTGATACATAGGTCAAGATATATTATTGATTCATTCTTTTGAAGTTCTATACTCTGTCTATTTCCATTCACAGGATCAACACTTGTTGGGCCGAGGTCCTGCGTGAGGCTTCCCAACAGAATCCACCGACCCACTTCATTGAATCAACTCCAGGTTCTCATTCTCGATCTGCCAGGTTGATCATTCAACGGTTCATCTGGTTTCCTCGGACCTTCTGTCCTTAACCAATGGCTGTTCTTTTTTTTTTATTTCTTGGAATCTTTCCTTTGCCTTTCCCTGTTGATTTTTCTATTTTTTTCTTTTCTTTTTTCCCTCTTTGAAACACGTTTTCTCTGTTTTTGCCTCTTTTCGGCCGATCTGCACTTGCCATACACTAGGCCGAATCTATCTTCAACTGGATCCACCCGCCTTCTCACTAGTTAATATATATTTTTTTTCCATTTTATTTTTTTTATAACAAGGCCCTGTCCTGTCTTTTCTCTTGATTTGGTTCTTTCTCTCTTTTGCTGTCTCTTTCGTCTACTCCATCCATTGACTGGTTGTTTCCCTGTCGCCAATCAACCATGTACGACTTCAATGTCGACACCGCGTCGGGACCGGCCATTGTCCGCATTGGCCTCCCGCCCTCCTCCCTGCTGAGATTCCCTCCCGACCAACTGCCCAACACCCTGCCCGCTCCCATCATCGATCAACCCACCTGGGACCAGCCCTTCAACATCCCTCCCACCCTCTACAACCAGGCTCTGGATGTCCGCGTCCCCATCACCATCGCCGGGGTCTACGCCGTCACCGTCGTCCTGCTCAATCGCGTCAACAAGGCCCGGGGTTACAAGCCGTGGGGCTTCAGCCAGTCCAAGCTCTTCAAGCTCTTCGTCATCCTTCACAATGTCTTCCTCGCCATCTACTCCGCCTGGACCTTCGTCGGTATGCTCAAGGCCTTCCGCAACTCGCTCCCCGCCCGGAACGATCCCAATGGCCTGATCAGCGTGGCCGACGCCATGTGCAAGATCAATGGCCCCCGAGGCTACGGCAACGCCGCCACCTACAACCCGTCGATCGACCAGTGGACCATGCGCAACCCGGCCTACCAACTGGCTGAGGGCGGTGTGCCGGACTCGACCGATGTCGGCCGTCTGTGGAACCAGGGTCTGGCCTATCTGGGCTGGATCTTCTACCTGTCCAAGTTCTACGAGGTCGTCGATACCGCGATCATCCTGGCCAAGGGCAAGAAGAGCTCGACCCTGCAGACCTACCACCACGCGGGCGCGATGATGTGCATGTGGGCGGGAATCCGCTACGTCGCTCCCCCCATCTTGATCTTCACCCTCGTCAACTCCGCCATCCACGCCATGATGTACACCTACTACACCGTGACCGCTCTCCGCATCCGCGTCCCGGGCGTCATCAAGCGTTCGTTGACCAGCATGCAAATCACCCAGTTCCTGATCGGCACCACGTGGGCGGCGTCCTACCTGTTCGTGCACTACACCCTCCCTCTGGACCCGTCCGCCGCCAGTGCCGCCGCCGCCGCTGGATCCGCCGACGCGGGCTCCGTCTCGTGGCTGAAGAAGATCGCCTTCCGCGCCGCCGGCGCCGAGGGCATCGCAGAGAACGTGGGCCACGCCGAAGACGCCGGACAGCGTCTCCTCGTGGGCCCCATGACGACCTGCATGGACACCAGCGGCCAGGGCTTCGCCATCTGGCTCAACGTGACCTACCTCCTGCCGCTGACCTTCCTCTTCGTGCGCTTCTTCATCCGCTCGTACCTGTACCGCAAGGAGCCCGCCACCCGCCAGCCGACCCAGATGCACTCGGCCGAGAAAGCCGGCCTGGACGCGCTCAAGGGCGTCAGCCGCGAGATCCAGAAGTCCGTCGAAATGAACGGCGAGACCAGCGAAGCTACCGACGACGAGGTGATCAACAAGGCCAAGGCCATCCAGGCCAAGAAGGCCCAGGCCGCTCCCCCCGCGGACAACTCCCCCGTGCGGACGCGCGCCTCGGCCGCCAACAAGCAGAAGTCGCGCGTCATCGCCAGCGAGACCTCCGACCAGGGCTTCTCGCCCGTGACCAAGAAGGGCGCCAAGAAGGCCACCAAGGAGAACGACCACTCCAGCGCCAACGCCAACATCAAGGGCAACAACCCGTTTGGGGTGCTTGACCGCAATGCCTAAGCTTTCGGCACGTTGAATTTTCAAAAAACGACTGCGAGACAATTGCGGTCCCATTTACGAGATATTCGAGATAACGCCACGAGCTACGAGGATCGTTTTCTGGCATCTGTCTTATTTACGGCTCGACGATTTACGATTCCGTCGTTTCCCTGCGTCTGGCCTGTTTGATTGGGGGCTGCCTATCCATACCATCAGATGGCAGACAGCAGACAGCAGACAGCAGACAGCAGACAGCAGACATGCAGTTCCACTTACATGATCCTTCAACACTACCTACCTAGGCTATGATTATCACTATTGATTACAGCCTGGTCAAAGTTGGATGGTATCATTGGTAATTGTTGGAATAGTGCTTTCACACTGTATTTTTTACCTTTTTTTCATTTTTCATTGTCCCTTTTTCCTCTTCCCTTTTTGTTTTACCTTTTTATTTTTTGTGTTTTGTTCACCCTATACCATGTGTGTTGTTGTACATAGTTCTAGTTCATACAGATCAGAGACAGATCCGCCAGCGTCGGGATTGACGTCGGGGCGTGGAAGGAAAGGAAAAGAAAGAAAGCATCGGTTGATGATGCAATACAGGATATTATCATTATTTGCTCTCTTGTAGAACTTGATTTGTCGTAACCTTAAACAAAGTATAAGTATAGCTAGCTAGCTAGTCACAGACACCTCCCTTTTTAAGCTCCATAATCATCTAACTCGATGGATCTACCCTCAAGAGGAGTAAGTGAGTAATAGTACCTACATAGTTGAGTTACCTACTATGTACCTACAGGTATCTAGGCAGTAGGCCCGAGCTGCAAGCTGTACCTTCATCCATAGAAATAAATCAAAGGATCAAAGGATCAAATGATTAGAAGCACTTGCCTTGAAGGTTACCTACCTACTACCTACCTATCTACCCATCTATAATATCCAATCGAAGCTGAGAGGTTGGGCTTGACTGATTGATTGATTGATTCACTACCGACCTACCAGGGAGGGTCTCGGCATCAGTGTGGAACTAGAGGATGCATACACCAGTTGGTAACTGTAGGTATGTGGTTTATCCTTGTTAGAGATGTTGTGTTCTCCAATGAATTATTACTGCACACTACCTCTTATCTTAATCACTGATGATCTCTGTCTATCCCACTAACAAGGTGGGAGTCTAGATCATGCATTATACCTAGGTCTATAATAATATGTACATCATCTTCTACAACCGGTCCAGTCCAATTAATTTAATCAATCTAATCAATCCAGGCCAGGGTTTCGTACCTAATTGAATCACGGAAGTTATAAATCGATACTTATATATTAGTATACTTGAAACCTGATCACCATTTTCTGCCCCCACGCTTGTCCTTTGAGGGTGAATCATTTTCATTTACAGGTGGATGTATATCAGTGATTGTAATGGCTGTGGATGAGTGTATGATGTGCAGGATGGTTATCTACTTAGCTCCTTGGGGTTAGTTGGTGGGAACCAGTAGATACTAGGTGGTGTCTGGTCTGGTTTATTGCCATAGATGCTTGCAGAGTCTGTGGCGAGCTTGTGAGCTTGGTTGGTTTCTGTATGTTTCCATGCCTGGTTGGATTGACGAGATGATTCTTGATACCTGATGTATGTGAGGATTTTGTGATCTCATGGGTCAGTGGATAATAAGCAAGTCTACCGAGTCTACCTATACTTGTCCAAATCATTGTCTGGTATCCAGAATCTTTCTTCTTTCCACACGGTATCCCACATCTACTGCTAGATAGCCTACAAAAAGGATGGATGGATGGATGGATGCCCATGTCTGCAATATCTACATAACACCCCCGTCTGAGCCCATGCTGTCGAGCAAACTGATCCATTTACCATCTCCAATCACTATTCCGTACCATGTCTATCTTATACAGTCAACCATACATACCCTGGTGTCTTTTCCATGCCCACCGTCTAATTGTAAGAATGATCATCATGGAAGAGGCGCCATCCTCCTCCGACAAAAGTATCCTCCGATCTAGACGCCAGTATAGTGCATCCATCCATCGTTCCAGGCCGGTATGACAGGTAGGTACTGAGGTACCTGGTAGTTTCTATACTTCCCCCACAGATAACACTAGGTTCAATCCAATATCCAGGACGCAAGCCAACCAATCAGCAATATACAAATATACATAAACACTCGCATATCATTAACTTCAATCAACTAAGTAGTCCATCAGAGGTAGCTACCTAGGTATTAAAAACCAACCCACTACCCAACCATGCATCCATATTTTATTCCGCCATATAGATTGATATCGATTGTATACATGCTACCACCATGCATTTGCTCCACTACCCGTTGATGGACAATCGTGTGTCTGTCTACTGTCTATCTACTGAGAGGTTATTATACCAGGTACCTACAGTAGTTAAGTAGTGTCAGGGGTAGACACATCATCCACATACCAATATGACGTGACGTATTCATGAGATGGTCTGATTCTCCCTGAGTATTGTTATATGATTATATGAATGAAGACGAGTTGTTATCTGTTCCAACCTCCATAACCATCCATTATAATGATCACTATATTGATATTGCAGTGATATCTAACTCTGATGATTGATCGACCCCCTGTAGACGACTATCTTTGCTAAGGCGAGTGGTCAACGCACCCTGCCAGACAGATCACTCCCAAATTACATCATCACCTACATCACCTAAAACAGTCTACAACAATGGTCCTGTTAAACTACTTATTCATGAATATCAGTACAAATGTAGGCGTATTAAACCCTACCGGGTCTTGGCATTCTCTCTTGCTTTTAGGGCTGGCACCGATTCTCGCTCGCGCTGGACAACATGAAGAAAAGAAAAGGAAAGAAAAACACAATATCAGAACAGCAAAGGCCATGATGCTGAAATAAAGAAAAGAAAAGAATCTTCAAATGAAGGCAAGCGAAATGTGTTGTTGTTGCATACCGTCCAAACAAAAGTTATTACCGGCAACACGTATGAAAGTTCGAGCGAACGTAAAATAGCGACGCCGAAGTCAAAAGATACAGAATGAAGTTGGATGCAGTTCACAGGCAATGAAAAGAAAAGAAAGAAAATAGAAGAGAAATTCTGGATGCTGCATGTACCCGACCGGCCAAAGCATACCACTGAACCATTGCCGCAATGCTTTATGTACGGTGGCCCATGGCCACAATCAAGAATAAATCAAAAGATAGGAACCGAAGATTGACGGACTGACAACCAAGCAGATAGTGCCCAACTTCCACGCTCACAAAGAAAAGAAGCAGATTAGTATTTGAAACGGAGGCTCGCATGCACGTCAACCTCGAAAGAAAAGCGTCAAGGTCGCAACCAGACCAATGAAGAGTTGCGTAACAGCCCGAAGCGAAGACGATAGATCTGAAGCCCAAGATCGCCGTGCAGAGTAGATCGATGCCAAATGATCCGGAGTGGGCAAGCATTCTCCAACCACGATCTAACCCATTGCCAGTAAGGCGCAGAGGGAAAATGCATCAATGGCCGAGTTTCAACTGCCATGCCGCCCAGAATCACGTCGCTGAGTAATCACTCCGTATCCCCGCATCGACGATGGAGACGCAGTGAACATCCGCTCTAGAGAAAGAAAAAAAGTCTACAGGTTCAAGACACCAAGGCCGCATATCACACCGTCCACAATCCAACAGCCGTCCGAGAATTAAAAGACACAGGTGACAGAGCGTAACGCCGTTCGAAATGCAACGATTAAAGAAAGTGGGTATAGACCTTCGACGTCTCGTGAACTTCCATCTCCTAATACCTAGTTAGTACTGATTGCAACAGGTGGAAGATAATGACGCACCATCTTGAAGTTGTTCAGCTCCTCCTTGATCTGCTGAGCAAGCAGCGGAGTCAAACGGTTGCACGTCGCGATGTCTCCCCGTCGGTCATATTCCCCACTGGGCCAGGTATCGTGGAACTGTATCCGTGGGCTGAAGATGAGGCTCTTGGACATCATCGCGTTCGGGGAGACCGGGGCACTCTTGCTTTCACTGACGAGTCGACCGTCCGACAGGTAGTCATCAACACCAGCAATCTTGACCGCGTCGGCACGTTTCCCGGACCGGGCCTGGTCCTCAGGGGTGCTGGGGGCACTAGAGTGCGGGGACTCATTGCCCTGATTGGTGGTGGGGATCGCCGGCTCGGAGTAGGTTTCTAGGTAGATGTTAGCTAAGGAGTTCGGCAATTCAGTAGAGTATTTACTAACTTTTGAGGATACCCTTCCGAACCGCGGCAAGAACTTCGGCTCGCTCCCTATCGCCCCCGACGATGCTCTTTCGTGATTGAGACTTGTCCACTGCGTCACCATCGAGTGCTGAGGGATCGGCGCCGATTTGTTCAATCTTGGCGAAACCATTGCCAGCGCGAGGGGGCTCTGGTGCATCAGGGATGCCAGTTCCATTCTGCCGGTCCGCCTCGACGTTAACCACGGACAACTGAGGGGCCATCGCCTCAAGAGGTCCGTCATTGGAAGCGGTGCTCATCACGGACTTCGGGCGGAACAAGCCCACGAGGGACCGCCCAGACCGCTTCACTCCCTTGCCCATCTTTCGGAGCATGATGGAAGCCGACGATGCCGTCGAAGACACGGAGAGATTGTCCGTAGAGCTGTTGAAGAACCGGCCTTGATGATGAGAATAGATACTCTCACCCAAGCCACCGGCTTCTTGCTGCTCAGCGATCGCCGCCTGTTCCGGTCCCAACTCTTCCTGGAGAAGGTCCCGGCGGGCCTTCTCCACCGCGATGGCCTCCCGCTTACTGACGCTGCTCTGCTGCGACGCTTTCAAGAGCTCCGACGCACTCCCAAAAGAGAAAGCCCTTCGCAGCCGAGATTTCCCCGGCCGGTTCGGCTCGTTTTTGAGATCGGTGAGGCGTTGAGCTGCAATGCTCTCCGGTCTTCCCCTGCTTTGGGGCGGGGCAGGCGTTGACTCTGGGGGAGGAGGATCCGATGACACGGGTTGGGACAACGGCGACGGTTTGGTCGTCCGCTTCGGCTCCTCCACCTTGAGGGCGGCCTTGTTGGACGACGACGCCGTATCCGGTTGGCCCGTCTCTGGCACCGAAGAGCTGGACGAGTTGGCGGAGGGGGTGCTTCCTGTGACATCACGGTGCGACTGAGCCGACCGTGGCCGGTCGAAGTAGTCTTGACCCCCTGTGGTCGGGATCGGGGACGACGTCGGCAAATGGAGCTGTAGGTTAATGAGTCCAGCATTATCTATATTTCCCCAGCTCCGACGCCGATACCGCTTGGCTAGTTCTGGCTGTGACTTTTCCCGTCGGAGGGTGTCGTCCGCACTGGACACTCGATTATGGCCTGGGGGTTTAGGTCCGGAGGCACTTGGTGGTAACAGTGAATCGTCAACGATCCCACGAGCCGACGGCGGATTGCTCGCCGGGGTCGTGGCAGGCGGGGTGGCCAGACTGTCTGGTCGTCGATTTCCACGGCGATAGCGATCCGGAGAGGGGCGAGATACGGTCGGAGAAGATATGTTCATGAAGGCGGGAGGAGAGGGAAGGTTGGCGGTCGACAGGGGGCGGAGAGGCGGTTCAGCTTGATGCTGCTTAGACGGGATCGCCGTGTCGTCTTTCGACACGTACGACTGGACGGAGGAGTTGGAGGAGGTCGATACAGAACCAGCTGCAGGATGGTTGGCTAATCGCGGGTTGACTCCGCCGGGACCAGGACCGAACGACACTTGAGGGGCGGACGGGGCAGAGGAGGTGCGGTGTTCGGGCCTCAGATGAGGGGACCAGGATTGACGGTTTTGAGAGTTGGAGTTGGGGACGTTAGGGGTACTGGTGAAGGCGTAGGGGGCCACGACCGGGTGGCCTGCCCGATAATTGCCTGGGTTTCCCATGGAGTTGTAGGTATTCCAGGACACGGCAGGATTCCGCGGGTTCTGCTGTTGGGAGGGCTGAGAGGGAGTAAAGGTGCCTGATGAGGAGGAAGGGCGAGTCTGGAGCACAGGAACCGTGCCACCTTGCTGAGGAATCGTCTGTACCAACGCAGCCATGATGTTCTTCTCCACGGTTCGGAAAGGAGGTGCTCCGACGCGTAGGGACCGACGCCGTTCGATGGAGTATCGTCAAGCGAGCTTGCCAGAATCCGCGGAACCCAAGGCAGGAGGGAGAGAAGTCGTGTGAGGGGACAACTCGAGGGGAGGGGAGGAAGGAAGGGAAAAAAAATGAAGAAGATCCTGTACCACGTAGTCGTCAGTTTGGATTGCACAAGGGCAACATCGTTCCCACATTGGCTGCACTCTCCAAGGTCGACCACGTCTGCCGACGAATGATAATCTTTATTGGTCCTCCAGGGGGGTCATCACTGATTGGGGAGGGGAAAGCGTACCTGTTCTAATAGATGCAGAAGAAACAAAAGAGATTATATTGATACAAAGATTAAAAAGGAGACGCTTAGGGAAATGCAGAGAAAGGAATGTTGTCGACGGCGAAAGGAAAGGCTCGAATCAGGCGATCGAAGAGAGGAGCCGGATACGGGGGGAGGGGCGACGTAAGGAACAAAGGCTCCAGGATGGCAGATGCTATCTAGAGCGGTCGAGCCATGTACACGGGGGAGGCGTGAAAAGGGGAAGAATGTCGGAAGCCGGTGGATAAGATGCAGAGAAGCGACGGCGATGAGGTGAGGAGAAGGAAAGAAAACCAAGAGGATGCGAAACCAGAAAGGAAGAAGAAAAGAAGCAAACTCAGAAGAAAAGAGAAGAGAGAAGAACCAGATCCTTGGAAAGGCGCCTTATCTTCTGAATCAAGCAGAAGATGGGGCCGTTCACTTGGATTGGTAAGTGATGGAAGGAAGAGAAGGAAGGTGAGGTGTAAGGGAGAGAGAGATGGGCGAGAGATGAATGGGTAGGAGGGGTTGACAGAGTGGGAGTGGAAGAGGGGAGGAGAGGAGAGGAATCAGGAGAGAGAGAGAGAGAGAGAGAGAGAGAGGGAGAGAGAGATAATCGACCTGGGGATAGAATGGGATGGGATGGATGGGAGAGATGGATGGATGGATTGGACGGTCTGCTAGTCGCGGACGGGCTTTAGGGGAGAGACTGACAGGCGGAGTCTGACGGACGGGCTTTTCCCTGAGAAAAAGCGAGCAAGCACGCAGTTCTTCTCTCTCCCACACACTGGAAACTACCTTTTTTTTTCTCTTTCCCTCGTGAAGTTTATTTTCTTTATTTCGGTTGGGGTTTAAAAATAAAAATAACAATAGCGATGGAAAAAAAAATAATATAAAAGAGAGCTTCTTTCTTCCTTTTACTTTTCTTCCTCGTAATGTTATGGGGATGTGGTCGGAAAATCCACGAGGGGGGGAGGGGGAATCGATCTGGCGTAATCGTCGTATAATAAAACTAAAATAATAATAATGATAATGATTATAATACTACTAATGAAAATAATGAAAATAGTAATAATAAAATGACAATGATAATAATAATCATAGACAATTCAAAATCCAATCTGCCCAGTATTAGCTTTGTATCTCCCGATTACTATTATTGCAGCTGCAAGTCATTACCAAAGCCAATGCAAAATCAGCGGTGGTATTATTGTATGTTGATGGATACGGTAAGGGGAGTTATCTATGGGGTCATGAATTGAATGAACGATTCCAATCTCAGCTATGAACATCATACGAGAACCAAAGAGAAAAGATAATAATGGTAATACCCCTCATGACTCTCCTGAAACTCCCTTTCCAACATCAGCCAACCGTGCAGAGGTCCGTCCATCCCATCCGATCCCATATTCGCACTAGCACAGGCAACCTGCTAAAGGGGTAAGACAACCTACGGAATACTCTGGGGCTGTAAGATGGTAAGTACGGAGTCGGTACGGTTCAGCTGCACCCACAAGGTACCGCTGCAGATACTGTGGTTCAGCCGGAAGATCCAGGTACCCCATTCCGTATCTTGGTTTGGGATTACCAATAATACACTAATTCAAACCCCCTAGTAGGATCCTCTCTCTCTCTCTCTCTCTCTCTCCTGTTGATGCGACATACGGTGTACACCTGGTGCACGGCCACTCAATCCCTCCGAAAACACCTCGCTCTCTTCATACTGTATGGAGTACTCTTTCTTCGTGATGTGGGGTTGACGACAAAGAAATCCTAGCTTTGCATATTCCACCTTTTTTTTGAAGCTGGGGCCTCTAGAAGATAAACGATAGCATAGTAAAATACCCAGAAAAGAAAAGAAAAGATAAAAAGGCAGAATATCCTCAACAAAATCCACGCAAATGGAGTAATTACATGGTGAATAAAATGGTGAATAAATGAAAGGGAATGAAATATGAAACCAAGATAAGAAACAAGGAACGATAAATAAGAATCAACCAGAAGAGAACGTGCTGAACAGTGGAACACATGAGACCACACATACCATCAATTAATATCTGGCAAACTGTACATAAAACGAGCGATTGGACGAGCAAATCCGACGCTGATTTGCGACCACACCCAGCTCCGGCCTAGAGGCTAAATGCAACGCCAACCTAACATCTGAACGGGGTCGTCTCCCGAGAACCACACACCACACTGGCACACACGGAGGCTCGGAGAAACAGTCTGGTAGCGACCGTCTCGAGGGTGGGCTCTCCCCAACAGACTAGTACGTACAAAATAATCGACAGATGGGGGTGTACACCAATCATGAATGTAATTCTGTTTCTCCGATCGTTGTGTAGCCGGTCCTCGATAGTGGTTCTAATCATCTTCTGACGCGCCAGGGAATGGCGGTTAATCTAATCTGAATACACTAATTAGAGTGCGACCGACCTGTCCTCATTATAGATAAATAGCTATCCCACCCAAGCTGGCCCGCAGGGTATTACCCTACTAGGCATTATAGGTAATGAGATGATCTGACGACGACTGGGCACGATGATCCCCGGATCTTCGTCTTCGTCATCTTGCTAATCTACTCATCTACAACCTTGCCTCTATAGTGCTCTACATAGTATCCTCTGCATAGCATTCCCCCATAGTAATGGCGATATCGAGTCGTATCGACCAGTTTGCTCCCAGCTCTACTCCGTACCTTCTACAGTCTACCAGTGGAAAACTCCCGTCTGTCTGTTCCATGGATCAACCAGCTCCGCCCAAATGAACCAAACTTTTCACCGATCATCCCCTGTTGATGTTCCGCTGAGCTGTCCCAGAGTAGCAGCCTTGTGGGTAATCCTGCCCCCGTCCCGTGTACCGTGGCATTAAGCAATACCCGAACCATTAACAATCAACGATGACCTCAACAGATGTCATCTCCAGTCCAACCGTTAATATCGAAATACTCCTCACACATATATAAAATAATACCCGATCAACTCACCTCACCACTAGCCAAGTGTTCAGCATGATGGGACCTGACTAGAAAAACGTGGCTCGACAAGAGACACCTAGTTAGGTTGTGAACAAGGCTAATGTAGAGTCAATCTCCAGACAACAAGGTTTGGGCTCCTTATGCAAGCGCAGTGCATTGAAGCCGTCCTTGTTATGTGTGCATCGTCGCCGAATCCATCCCCCAATTGTATGGTGGGCCGGTCGCGATCCGGATAGGCTACAATTCACTCATATTGAAGCCTTGTATATTTGCCCCATGGGTACCTACTTCTGCCCAGGCCATACGCCCTTACTCACCCATAATCCATCTGCCACATGGAAATCGAACTAATTACGAATATATATGTATGTATCTCAAAGATTAAGCACAAGATCGGCTAAATCTCTCCCAGAACGCCTACCACCCCCTTGGCTGCATTTACGGGAAGGGCGCCGCCCCTAGGACAGATAGATAGATACTGGCGAATGTCAATGATCTCGGATCCACGCACGCTTGAACCAGACGCGGCTGAGGCTCCTTTTGGAAGTGAGGGGACATCCAGGAACCCGTTCAATAATCAGTAGACGGCGAAACCTTCTTTTTGGTCTGGAAGACATGCTGGATTTGTCGGTGTGCCAGGTACGCTGCTGCAAGTGGACCTAACTGTACCTGTTACCTACTTGAGTTCAATATTTATGCACTTTATGCTTTTGGATAGAATCGAATGATAGTAATCAGTGTTGAGGATACCCACTCCCTCTAACTACCCATACTGTTAATTACATACCTACCTATACGATAACTATGTAGATATGTAAAGATGGTAAGGTAGATACGCAGATAAGCAGGTGGTGGTGATAAGTTTAGGATGTGGTGATTTGCCGCATGCGGAGCAGCGTAATCCAGGCGACCCACATTTAGTTTCCTTTCGTTCTCGCTCAAATTTTCCCTTTTTTTTTCGTTTCCCTCTGAAATTTGAACCCTTCTATGGACTGACTCGTAATTATAGTTTCAGGCCTTCAGCTGGAACAGCTATCTATAGCTCCATTCGCACGCCTAACCGAGGTCATACCAGCTCCCTAGGGCAGTATACAACCAAAAAAACCAACACCCTCTAACAACATACAACATAGACACCATAAAAAAATACACGAAATACACAATACAGTAACCACCTTACTACCATACTACTAGTCAACCAGTTAGTAGCCAAAAAGGATCAGTTAGTCGCAACCGCCAGCAGATCAAAGTAAGGAGTTCCCGCGTGATCGACACAGCAAACGTCGCCCATCCAGGCCTCTGATTCGGGGCTTTCCTCTGCCAACCGCGTCACTGCGCTTGACACCGGGGCGGACGACGACGGGGCGCAAATCACCCAGCTATCTTGCGTGTTTCAGGATTTCCATTCGACGGGGCAGCAAATCTTCTTCCCCACAGCCTTGGCTTTTCGCCGTGAACGCAGTGGGAGGTTTGGGGGGGGGGGGGCTCCATTTTGGTTCCACTTGTTTGCTTGGCCTGATTTGTTTGTTCGACTGTTGGGAGTGGGAACTTGAGGGCTGGATATTGTGTTGGTTACATTTGTAGACGGGGTGGTCGTGGCTTGTACCAAGTTGCCCCTCAAAAAAAAAAAGAAAAGAAAAGAAAAGAAAAGAAAAGAAAGAAAACGAAGAAATTGAGAATGTTGAAATGCGTCCAACAGCCTGTATTGAAATGGGTGTTCTGAACCAATTAAACAGGTTACTGATTTGACTATCATTTGACTATCAGGAGAGATTCCGTTCAAGGAAGGAGAAGGAGATTTTCCCGGTCGATCCATCTTCAACAGCCCACAATCCCCCTCCCAAAGTTTCCTAACTTCCTAACTTCCTCGGAAAATCGAGGTTTGGAAAGTGGAGAAAACGTCGTTTTGGATAAGCTTGGTACGACTAGCTCGGTAACAGTCAATTACGGGCAGAAAAATGTCCAGCTACTTACTAGCTATAAAATGTGGAAGGGAGCAGCTTCCTTCGTGCGGAGAACTTGCGCACGCCATTGTTGGTTCTGCTGGCTTTAGTTTAGCTGCTGTGAGTCTTCCACGGTGTACGGGACAGTGCATACAGACTATTAATATCTGTCTAGCATTAAAGTACTTATGTCGTGGAGGTTCTTCGCAATCGGTATCTTTCTCTTCCAAAACCCGGCCGCCTGGGGAAGTAAATTACCAAGTATGGAAAATTGGAGATAGTCAAACCAGCCAAGGCGACGGCCCACCCCCTGATATCTATCCCAACCATGGAATGCCAACCCTTCTTTTCGTAAAGGTTGAGCCGCTTCACTTACAGTATGTCGCTTAATGTCATGCTGTAGGATAGTGTCTCGGGAGTTGCCAAGCGGAGACCTGCGTCCTCACTTCCCAGAAACCAAGAACTCGGATCATGGAATTCTACATACAGTAGTTAGCCCCTGTGCCTAATGCATAGTCTAGGGGGCTCACACGAGGCGACAAAGGCCACAGTCAGCTGAGGCTGTCAACAGTCCCGATGCGGCTGTAGACGATC
This sequence comes from Aspergillus campestris IBT 28561, assembly GCF_002847485.1. Lineage (NCBI taxonomy): Eukaryota > Fungi > Ascomycota > Eurotiomycetes > Eurotiales > Aspergillaceae > Aspergillus > Aspergillus campestris. The sequence continues at coordinate 4,443,387 of NW_020194336.1, read as the reverse complement.
ATGGTAGTGTTAGCGATGGCCCGCTCGCTCCATTCCTCAAACCCCCAAGTCATGTACATGCTTGACTCAGTCCGCAACACCTTGTACCGTAGCGGAATGCGGAACCAAACTTCCTTCGATGGACCCCACTCCCTGGAATCTGTACCACTGTATGACAGGCGTCAAACTGCCATTGAAGTCTGAACCCAGCCGGTATTGACTCAAGCGCGCGAGACGCATGACACACCATTGTCGATTTACCTCCGACAAGATAGTTATCAGACCCGTTCGTTTCCTTCCCTCCTACCCCAATCATCCATATCGTGTTAGATAAATCACCCCCTCTTTGTGTCCCAAGACCCAAGCGAGCTTCTCAACCAGCACCTACCTAGTGACGATACTGGTCCGATATCGTACTCGAAGACACCTCTTACCCGTTCCAGACAAGGGGGCATCGCACTACAGGAGTCAAAAGAGGAACTCAAACCGCCCGTGCTGGGACCGGATCCAACAAAGGGACGATCCCTGACCTATTCGGATTAGGGGTGGGGGCAAGAGGGATGAGCAGAGCCCGTGAGGTTGTGTCAATGTGAACGCCGAGCATCCTTCGGAGGAGCATTATCTGGGGAAAGAAATTGTTGTGGAGTCGGCCGAAACTCGAGCTGGGGTTCCTAGTCTAGTATGGTTGGGAGATTGCTTGAAATGGAATGAGTGAGTGTAAAACATGGTTCTGATCTTACCGGCTGCTGGGCGGTTCAGTATTCCTTCCTTGTCCGATGGAAAGGTTTGGTATAGGGATGTACTGCGCAAAGAATGTGGTAAAAGTGTTCCGACGCGGCGGAACAACAAGACCAATTATAGCCTGGCACTTCCGGAGCAGCTGGAGGTTGCAAATACCTAGATCAATACTGAGGTAGGCTCAGGTACCACCATCACCCCGCATCAGAGATAGGTTCTGACCATTAGATTGAGCTAGTGGGATCCTAGCGGTGTAATCATGCAATGAGATGATGAGATCCCATCTCCCCTGTCCGAAGTAAAGACACAAGCCAATGACCTAGGTACAACAGCAGAGCCACACAAGCTGATATCATTGGTGGTCTGTAAACTTGCTCCGATCCGCTCCAGGTGGAATGTAGGTAGTTAATATTAGGATCTTTATAACCCAAACACAGCACTATGGTCCTACCTAGAGAGGTTGCGAGTCATGTTGATCACTGAGAACAATTCACTCTGCATTGATGGATAGTGACCGGCCAGTGCCAGATCAGTGTGAAACGAAACAAGACCCTCCCAATATGTAACTCCTCCAATATGTTTCGAGATATTGTACGGTGTAGTGACTGGACTCATTATGACCTCAAGGCTAGGGAGAAAATAAATAAATAAAAAATAGCGCACAACACATATCTACCATCTCCAGGGTAATCAACTTAGACATCTGCATAATTAGCCTGTCTAACACCTTAGTGACTGTATATTGCGACCGGGGTCAAATCAGATCATATGACGAACTTAACGGCCCTAGTCTCCAAGCTAAACTTATCTTATAATCGAGCACGAAGTATCCTTACTCGCCTGGACTAGTTGACCGTAGATTTAAAGCCTCTCTGCCCAGAAGTTAGTTAGGTCATCCGGCGGAGTTTAGGCGACAGGGGACCCGGGCAATAACTCCAAAGGTATCCATTGGTATGTTGGTGACCTGCATGTCGCTGCAACCGGAAAGCCACCGAGCGGGGTCGGGAGCCCGGGAGGGGGGGAGAGAGGGGAATGTCCGGCCTCCGTATATGATAGTATCTTGAATGTGAGGGGCAGATAAGTTTAGGCGACCCACCTGCTGTTCGTTGATAAGTTGATAAGCGCTGGAAGCGTGTGTATCTCGTTCCGATACTCCTGGAGGCGTACTTGGAGGTGTGGTAGTGGAAGGGGTGATTGGGTGGTGATTTACTTGTTGGCTCTACAGTGAATGGATGATGTCAGGGGTAGTAGAGTAGCTGCATTGTCTCTATGCTTAACAGGGTGGTATTGGTAAAATCCACTAGGTCTTAGATGTTGAAGACAAAACCCCACTTTATAGTGCTGTTGAGTTGTCTATATTCTTACAAGCCAGTCGCAGCACAGTTGTTCCAGATATAAATATCTTTTATATTAGCGAAAACTTTCCTCTGACCCACTTCGAGATCCACATGAAAACGCGGCAAGTATCATATGGTCGGTAGCAAATATGTAACGAGGGTATGTAGTGTCTATCATTCCCAAGTGTCCTTATCCACTATACTCAGTACTGTGCGGTGACGGTGGCTTACTAGAATGTAAGAAGATGCCCCTCGGCTTAAGCGGGGAATTCTGCGGCTATAGAATGGCTTAATCCTAGGAAATCGTATTGGGTTTGAATTTACATTGCATTCTCTTCTTGCTCTGATATAAGGAGCCGATGAGAGCTCCGGAGTGTAGCACTGGCATACACGGGCATGAATCCGTCCCTGCGATTATTCTTCGAAAATATGGAATACCTCCGGCCATTGGCTCTGCATATCACCAGAACTTCTCTTGGGTATATCAGTCAGGTTGAGCCCGATACCAAATGTTGATCAATGCTTTGGCGTAGAGACTATGGTCTTATGGAGCAGATTCCAGGTCGGCCTTAAACGAGCCCAGAAAATCACCCGAAACCTTGGCCATTTTGGTTGATCGCTCATCTGACCGTCGCTCATTGATCTTCGAGGTCTTTCCCAGCTTCAAATCCACCTTCTCGCGGAGCACCTCGTAGATAGAATGGAACTGCATCTCATTGTACACCATCATCATGCGTTGCTCGCGCATCTGGTTGACGGTCTCGAAGACGGGGTCCACATCACCAGTCACTCGGAGCAATTGTCCCGACTCAAGCTCCTGCAAGAGATGATCGAGTGCGATAAACACGCCTGTGCGGCCGACCCCTGCACTGCAGTGCACAATTAGCGGGTTATCCGGCGTGCACTTGGACGTCGATAGCGGGATTAGATGGAGCAAGGCGTCGCGATCCTCGCCCTTGAGTTCGGAGTAATCTGCCCATCTGAGGAAGAGGAAGTGCCAGACAATCTTTGACTCGGATCCAAATGTGAGCTGCAGTTTGCGAACTTCCGAGTATGATTGAACATCGACCACTGTTTCTAATAACGTGACATGTCCCAGCACCCCGTCATTCATGTCCTCCTCGGAAGCATCGTTCGCAGAATGGTCGCTTTCGTCTTCACGCAGGACCATGGTGGGACTCTCGCTGCTGAGAGGGAAATACTGGGAGCACTTCTCCCGACTAGACTCGAAGGTCTGGGTGAGCATGACGACCACGCCGACGTCCTTGGTCTCATGAAAGACCATCTGCCAGAAGTGTGAGATATTTTCGAGTTTCGGGCCCTATGTAGTAGAACGGGGTTAGAGGCAGCCTTTCACAATGAAGTAATACCGCCACACTCACCTGGGTGGCAATGTATCTTCGTTCCTCCTTGGAAAGCGAATCCGTCAACACGATGGGCGACGCATTGATGAAGTCGCACTTGCCATCGGGAACCTGCAGATGGATGCGAGAATTTGCCCACGCTTGCACGTTCAAGAATCGATTTCTCGCCTTGACCTCTGGGTCTTTCTCCAACGCCCAGCGATGCGACGGATCCTGTGCCATGATGCCTTCGTTGAATCGAGCTCTTTGGATCTCTTCGGCTTCTTCGAATCTTTTGTGAATTTCTGAGACGACACTATGAGCCACGTGACCCAACGACAGCCCGACCAAACGATCCGCCAAAAGACCGAAAGAAAGGGAAAGAAAAAAGTCAAAAGAACCAACCTTGTGGTGACTGGCACAAAAATGGAGGAACCTCATCGGTATCTCCCAATTCCAATGCTGGTCTGTCCAGCTCAAGCCCGTCCATAACTTCCACCCCCTCTTCGTCATCATCAGGCAGACTGCGTTTGTTTGCAGAAACACTGGTGCCGACCTCGATAGGATGCGCCATTTTGGAGGTCAGGTCTACTACTTCGGTGCTGGAGGCCTGTGAGGCATTGTCAAAATGACCACCTTGAGCATTGATATCGGCCCCCTTATCCGACAGTATCTGCATAGACTCGTTGATTCCGTCCTTCCTCTGTTCATCCTCGACCAGAGAGGGGCGACCTGTTAATCTTTTATCTAGGAGCTCAAAGTCTGTCGGCAAATCTTTTGGCTTTAAGAATAGCCAGTTTTCCGGCTCGCTGAGACGTGGCGGATCGTCATCGTCTTGGATGTCGAACTCAGAGGGGTTCGGTCCATCAATTATTCGTTTCCCGTCATGAGTAACTGCTACAACAGGCATATCATCCAACGGTTCTGTAAGGTGATGCTGCGGGGAGCTTTGGGTCTTTCTAGCGTCTGCATTAGTGCTGCTCTCGTCCGAACCTTCCTGAATACTCCACGTATCGTCCAGACTGTCTTGTACATATGACAACGAGAGAAACCCCAAGAACTTCAAATGCTCTGCGATATGATCTGAGAGTTGTTTGTAGGGCCGTTCCTTGATAATGGGTAGCAAGTTCGCCGGTACACAATCACAGAGAGGACATATGAAAGGGTCACGGGTTGCTATTCTTTTGTTGCGTCTCGCTCGCCCTTGGAGCTGCGATTTTGAGAGGTTTTCAGCATGTTCATCTTTGAGATGGGTTAGAAATGGCTCTTTACGATCGAATTCTAGTGGTTCGACGTGCTCAACGTCACAGTACCACATCTCCGTGTGAATCTTCTGTGCCCAGTTGATAGTATGTCGCGTATGCATATGCTCCGTCCAATCATTCTTGGATTTGAAAAACCGGGGCGGCTCTCTGCATTCTTCAGAAAGACAAACATATGGCTCGAGGTCCCGGTCGATGTGAACCCTAGTTTAACTTATTTAGTCACCTGATTGTCAAGTATTAACTGTCTACTCACTTCCACGAGTTTTCTGATAGCTTGCTGCTTTTCAATGGCTCGGAGCAGATACTGCAGGATATGTATTTCTCTCCGGATTTTGGTCGTGGTCTGGGGGGATAATAGAATGATGTGTCTTGGTTTTCTTGGACAGTAGAGCCTCGGCTTATCATAGATCCACTGGGTTTCTTGCCCCGGGAAATATTATTTCGCACAACATGAGACGGCACGGTGTCGACTGCTGTGCTTGCATATTGTCCACTATTGCCTCTATCGTGGAATATTATGCTTGGACCATCCGGTTTTCCTGGCTTATCATTTGCACCGCCCTGTACTGAAGATTCTGGATCTAACAAGTCCTTCCGTTCATACGCTAGTTTCTCATTGTGTCTCTTGAGATACTGCATAGATAACCCACGGATATGTATGGATGTGCCGATTTGGTCGCAAAGGGCTTGCCGTGCGTGGGGGAACTTCCTAATCACAAGCATACAACAGAGCGACTGTTCGTGTCCACTGCTGTGGGTAGAATATCTTGGCTGATGGCTTTGTCGTCCCGATCGGCGTATAGAAGCTCCCAAAACTATAAGTTTATTGATCGCTGTGCCGGCGGCTTTCAATCCTGGTCTGGCTATAGCGGAAAAGTCCGTCTCGTCGACTTCGTCATCAGGAGCTAAACCGGTCTTCTCCTGGGCCTCTGAAGTAATATCAAGTTCTGTGGTCCTGTTAGTTCTGAATACATTCAACCTCTGAAAAGGTGTCTCCCACACGTACCCCATTGTATGTTTCTTTCCACCATATCAAGAAGCTCGATAACCATGTCTTTTATATCCGGAAATGGAGCCAGTCGAGAATCCAGAGATGCTCTTTGTGCCGCAAATACTCCAACATATTTTGCCCAAAGATAAAAATGTCCCTTCAGCTCTTCGATAATCAAGCTTTTTTCGCTGTTGTTTTCGGCTTTTGCGAAGCTTTGCTCAAGGAGTCTGGAACATAAACGCGCGGAATCATAGATAGTAGTATGGTCCTCCATGGAATACATGCCTACTATCATATGTAAATGGATGCTTAGGATTACCAAAAAAGAGGGACAAGGATAGAGGTGTGTTTGTGTGATGAGACACTTGGAAAGGATGAGAGAGCGCCAAGGTGGGCAGCGAGGATTGGAAGAAGCGCTGATTGTTAGTTACCCCGCCCCGGCCTCACTGAACTTCTGATATTCATTCTGCTTCAGAAAGAAGGTGCTCGTTGTCCGAGCAAACTTCTTTCTAGAGCTGTTTATCGCTATCCTTTCTGGACAACATGCGGCTTTGCGATGATCCAAAAGGCTATGCACGACTATTTCTCTCAGTTCTCCCTGAATTTGTGAAAGCGCTTCCCCGTCCTCCTTCTCCCTCTGTCACCACCGGGTTGCAACACGCTGCTTCGCGGGAGAGTGAAGCATTGAAGAACTCAATCACTTTGTTGAGGATTGAATTCAGGGAAATGCAAAATACTTTCGCCGAATCATGTTGTTCTTCTAACCTCACTGTCGACGAATTCAATACCGCGAGGGATGCTTTGGAGGATGTTCTGTACTTGCTGGAGGGATTGGCAGACAGCTTGATCCCTGTTCATCAAGGTAATGAGCACCCCCATTCTCATATAACCACCTTTGTCCACTCTTTTTTGACCTCCTGTCTAGTAAATCAAGCCAAGGAACGGGAGTTGCCAAAGCTTCATTCTTTGAGTGATACTGTCCTGACATGCGAAACGTCCATATCGTTCGGACCGGCAGCAGCACGTTATCGATTAGTACACTCTCAAGCTCGGCAGTTCAATGAGACCATGAGACGAATATTTGATTCGCCAACAGTTGACACAGAGTCACAAACTCGCCCCTTTTATCATGAAGAGGAAGCCACTTTGGAGGGAGACAACTTAGCTATGGGCGAATTAATTCAGGCCAAACGGCTCTCTGATACGGCAAATGCTCTGTTCAAGTTGTTGGCAGAGGAACTCAAATCTTGCGAGCCATCCCACTCAGCTCATATTCATCTCAGTGGCTTCAGTCAACCAGAAATTGACATGCTCATGTCCCTCTGCGGCCCAAATGGGACTCGAAATTGTCATGGTGTTTCGTGGAGGGGCAGAAGCCACAACCGCCCTTCGGTGGGAAACAACTCCCCTAGGCATGGCATATGTTCTACCTTGAAACGCTATTGCAAGTTTAAAAAGCGCCTGCTAATCGAAATAAGCCAGGATGGAAGCTGGAGCAATGCTGAATCTTCCAGTGGCCGAGTGAAAGACGACGCCACAGCACCGACATTAAAACTGGCAGAGCTACTCCATGTGAGGAAAGGCACAACGATGTCTTCTGCTAGATTACTTAGAAAAGACCGCCTCCACTTGGCAAAGTGCATTACTAAATCTTCACTTTACCTCTTGGGCGGCCCGCTGTCACCAGAGGCGTGGAGAATGGAGGAAATCTATGTTACACAGGATCATGACTCCCAGACTTGTTCTTACAAGCCTTATATTCTCCAGAAATTTACAGATCAGATGTTGAGAGAGCCAAAGCGGGGCTCTGAATCACTTCTCTATCTTGGAGTTCTCCTCTGGGAGTTACTATTTGGCCGCAGAGTCACGATAATGCCTGACGACGAAGAGTACGACGATGAGTATCAAGATATTTCACTGTTCAACGCTCTGAGCCGAGAGGAAAGCGAACTGCGCGAGACTTGTGTTGAAAAACCTTTTCTAGACATCATAGCCAACTGTCTCAACATCTACCCTGAGGTCGAACTGGATGACCAGGAATTACGAAACAAGGTGTACTGGGAGGTCCTGAATCCACTCCTTAGCTATGTCGAAGCCTACCAATCCAGCATGTCGACAGCAAAAGTCTGCAGAATGGAGACTACGTGGCCCTTATTCCAAGGCTATGCGGAGGAACACTTGGACCCAAAAGCCGGAACGCCTAAATCTTCCCCAGAGTCCAGTTCACTTCCTTACAAACACCCAAAAAAAGATCTATATTCAGATAGAGGCTCTTGTCGTGATTATCATGATGTTACAGTCGAGTCCCGAAGCTCTCAATCCTTGCCAGAAGAGTCTGAAGATGAACCTTATAACGGACTTGGGAAGCGAAAGATGTCTCAAGTCCCAATGAGCGAAAGAAGCGGGAAGTCACGCCTAGAACCACAGAAATACAACATTGCCATTGTGTGTGCTCTTCCCAAGGAACATCTTGCGGTTCGTTTACTGTTCGATGAGAAACACCGCAAACCCGATATTCCCTCGGAAGACTCCAATCAATATGCATTTGGCTGTATTGGGCGTCATAATGTTGTTACTGCCTGTTTGCCTGTTGGAAACTACGGAACAAGCCCTGCGGCTCTCGTCATTGCTAATATGAAACGGACTTTCACTTCCATCAAGTATTACCTCTTGGTTGGCATTGGTGGTGGGATACCGAGCAAGCGGAATGATATACGTCTCGGAGATGTTGTGGTGAGCATCCCAGAAGGGGCCTTCCCTGGAGTCATTCAGTATGACCGTGGAAAGCGTCTAGGAAATGATGAGTTTGAAAAGACAGGTTCTCTTCCGCCTCCACCGCATGAAATACTGAATGTTATCAGCTACATGCAATCTGATCCAGGCCTCCCTCCGGAGCCACTCCAATCGTATCTCAAGGCGATCTCAGACCTTCGGCCGGAATATGGACATCCGGGAATGGAGGACAACAAATTTCTTCAGGGCAACGGGCTCCCTGTAGTTGATGAAAGTCACACATCTGAGTTGACAAACAGCCAACGAATCAACGCCAGAGATCATCCAAAGATTCACTATGGTTTAATTGCATCCGGGGATCTGGTTATAAAGAATGCGGAGTTCAGAGACCGTCTAAGTCAAAGATACAATGTACTTTGTGTCGAAATGGAAGCAGCAGGAATCGCAAATGTTGCCAGCTGTCTTGTCATCCGAGGTATTTGCGACTATGCCGACTCCAGCAAAAGCAAAGTTTGGCAAGAGTATGCTTCTGCTGCTGCTGCATCTTACGCTAAGCTACTACTTTTCTATCTCTAATGTCAACATTTCTAATTTAATTGTTTATTCCAACAAAAAACCAACGCCTTTCCACTGTGACCCACAGTGACTCTATAGTATGCACCACCGTCAAAACTCGCAGCACGCGGCTTGCATATATTATTACCAGCCGTAATCATTCCTCGGGGCCTGTAATATCCAGACTTATTCCTTGCCTGGGACACTGCAATAAAGTTGTTCCGCAGAAAACACCCTTAGAAACCGGTGGATACTTGCATACCTACTGCTTATATGAGATATGGCACAGATTGACCAAACCCGTCCATACTTACAATAGTATATAGGAGTTTAGCTGGACTTACACTCAATTGGCATGGAGAGTTTCTACCGTACAGACTATTTCAATACTTTGCGGACTCGGACTCATTTAACAAGTAGCTAGAGATCCTCTCCTGTGCATAAATCATTACCCTTGCATCGAAAAATAGGTAACGTGTACTAGAATATCAGCATCTGTATATTGTACTATTCTGAGATGGCTTCTTTCTCTCAAATTCTTGAGTATTCACTGAGAACTTCTTTTCGAGATCGGAAGCCTGTCTCTCCAGGTATGAAGTCAAGTTACTTGATGCTGTTATCATGCAGCATAGAGAGCAAATCTCTCGACTAAACGAGTCCAGGTATAATCCTTCAGTCTTATTGGATCGACTTCACAAAAGCCCGTGACAGGCTAGAAAAGGGCGCTTACAATATCGTGGAGACCTGGCTACGTCACAGCCCCTGACATACAAATCCTTTACATTGAAAGAGCCTTTACATTGAAAGAGCTTTTACAATGTATAGGCCTCTTTTTCATCTACATGTTTGAAGTCACTTGTTCTGACGCACTCTGCCAGCTTGTAAAAAGAGATTAGCTACAGGCTTTCTTTCATGAGTCTCCGTCGAGTTCATGCCCTTCACTGAAAATAAGTTCTACACCCTCTCAATGTGAAGTGAAGGCCACGCGGGTCCGACGCGGAGCCCTGAGGTCATACCCAATATTGTTACTTAGTCTTCACGCTCGGCGACGACTCACGTCCTAACACGGTAAAGAACTCATGATGGACAGCGTCATGAGTTAATTTGCTATTATTATGGCACCTGTATATAAGCTCACACGTCCCGTGTTTCCTATCTTCAATTCTGTCTCTGGGTCTTCTTGTACTGCAACATCTATCAGAATATCTCTAAACAAGGACGTGCATTTACTACCGAGATCGGGTTTTTTTTCCTGATACTACATTTCTAATGACCCAAAGACCCAAAAGAAGAAGAATACAAACGAGCCATGTGTCAGATGATTGTGTTTTGGCATTCCTGCGGCCATCTCTATGCTTCCTACCTACAGTGTCCTTTCAAAGAGCTAGACAGACATGAGGACAATTTTGCTACAGCAGCCAATGTAGATGTCAAATGCTGGGCGTGCAAGATGACTGAATGCCCCGTGACCAAACAACTGAAGACAACCCTTCTGACCGTCGAGCACCTCGAAATTATACTCGGAGAGTCGTCCACTGACCCAGGTTTCCTGGAGTCGGTCATCGGGTTCTACGCACACGGAGACCATTCCCGCTACTGGGACCAGCCAGGGCCCCGCAAAGCCGAGTACGTGTTGGACGATCCCTATATGGAGGATATGGAAGACGAGGCCTATCTAGAAGCAGCTGCCCGGACAGGGGAATTCGCAGGTAACGCGGGATTCGCCTTTGATCTGGAGATCGCGCAGGCTGCTCGAAACGATCCCCAGAACCACAATAATCTCAATTGGTTTGCGAGAGGCGCTTACTCGACATACCCTTTCTACTACCAATTGTCTGATAAGTCTGTGTTCCAGCCCCCAGGAAATGTGCCACGCCCCGAGCCCAGGGATGCCGGCGAGGTCCGACGGCCCCTCACTCTCCCAGAGGAATCTCTTCACAAGAGACCGGCATCGAATCCCAGGTACGGTAATACGACTACACTTGGTGAAGACAGTCTTCTGGCGTCTGCATTTCACCCGGATGATGGCACCTTGTCTACAGAGAACAGCCCCACGAGCGAGATACCGCAGCTAAGCAATAATACCACAGGCCCCATCCAGAACGATCCCGCCTTTGATGATTTGAACAACATGCTGGTTCCCATGTCAGCAAACGTCAATAACCCCATGTCCAATGGTGTTGAAAGCTCTGCTGAGAATAACCTCGCAGTTCACTTTCAGGGCAATGTCGTGGTGCCTACTCAAAGCGACGTCGCTGATCCCTTAGTTGACCCTGTCACTAGTTTTGTTCCTAACGCCACCACGCCTTCCTTCTCCAACGGAGCTACCATCCCTTTCCTGGAACGGTTGATTGACTCTATGCAGAATGGCACTGCGAGCCCCACCCAGGGTGAGCTCATAAGCATCCAGACGAACGCAGTTGCTCCCATTCAAGAAAACGAAAAACACATCATGGACTACGAGTATACCCCAAGGACGACCACCAACAGAATATTCAGTTACGACACAGAGCTACCAATAGAGGAAGACAATGCCAATGACCTAGCCATTGACAGCCCTAAAAACGACCCCGAATTGCCAGACCACGGACATTCTTCCACTGGGGCACAGAGAGAAGGCGAACACTTCAACAACCAGCAGCCTCAAGACCCCCAGCAGCATCAAAATGCATTTGTATCTTACCAAGCTTACTACCAATTCACCCACTCTACACCCACCTCCACAGCAGGGGCTTTTCCCGAGCTGTCCATGGACTCAACTTCTCCTGAGCTGCCGCCGACCCAGCATCCCCGTTCCCAGTTTTTTTCTGGGCTTGACGACGTTGGCGACTTCATGCTAGACAATGTTTCGATGGATGGTAATCCCCCATCTAGCGATACAATCGAGGATTGGTCAACTATCTATGACCAGGATAGTGTGGGGGATGTGATGCAGGATGACGACAGAGAAGCCGCGAATGAAGCTTACTCTCAGACTGAGGAATGATTCTCTACCATCTCTTCGATATTGATCGTTCAGCTGGAGCTTTTAATTTGGGGTGTTCCTAGTGACACACAAAGACTACCTTCATGGTTGTTGTATTTGGGACGCCCCTAGGTCGGTCCTTATGGATATGTTTGCTGGAAACCTGGCTTGTCAGTTAGTGGGGGGATTTTCTGCAACGAAGGGGAAAGGAAAAGCAATGCTCCTGCAAAGTGAATTACAGATAGAAAAAGAAGAGAAACCATCTTCAAATAACGTCCTTTCTATGACTGTATAGTCGACTTTCAAGTTGGTCCTGTCTTGCTGTATCTCCGCGTCACATACTCCAGAACAGACCCAATACTGGACATCTTCATATTTCCACCATACTTCGTCTTCTGCCGTTCATCAACACTCAATCCATACATAATAGAGCTGTATACCAATTTCACTGCCATATGCCATATATAGCAGTCTTTTATTCCTGATATCCAATGTTCCTCACTATGTTATTTCAAGCGGGGAAGCAGTCAAACAGTGCAAACACTGGTAACCAGATGAACACCCGCTTGATATGGAATCCCCCGGCTTGACCTTACCCGATTGGTAAACACCGCGGTAAACATAGACATCACCAGCCACATGTATTCTCGGCTCGTCCGAGGCCCCCCCCCCCCCAGCCCTGCGCAAAGCTCCCTCCTTTCTTACTCAACACCCCTTTGTATTCTATGATCCCCCTCAATCCAGCCTCCCTTTTATCTTGCTCCCAATCCAACGCTCGTGAGATGTGATTTGAATGCATTGCAACCCACAAAGTTCTATGCGCCACCTCTAATTGCCCATCAGCGACCGCAATGTCTTACCGTCAAGATCCTCGTCGGCGGGTCGCACCTGGCACCGGTTTCAGCTCCTCGGGGCGACGAACGGTCCTAGGATACTACGCCCCTCTAGCTTTAACTGTCAGCGTGGCGGCAATCGGCATTGCGGCGTGGATCTGGAGTGAACGCAGTGAAGATGACGATGATGAACGCGACCAACCCGGAGACGACAATCGCATCCCCGCGTCCGGCCCCGATGGGGGTGTCTACCCCCACGACACATATCCTGATGGTTTCGCCAGGGCAGAAGAGGGTGAGGGCCTCCCCGGCGACCCTGGCGTGATGGCCCGCTGGCAGGGAGCTTTGCGCCGCACCCCCAGTCCTCAGCAGATCTTCGACGGCGCAAGCAAAAAGGTCGCCGCTGGCGTGGCTGCTGCGGGAGCGTTTGTCGGCGGTGCCCTGACCTCGATCCGGGAGGAAGACCGAGGGGCCTTTGAGGACCATTCTCGGTGGTCCGAAGAGGTGGAATCTAGAAATCAGCGCAGGGACCAGCCCCCTGCCCCGTCTATGAGTGGAGCGCTCCCAAGTCGCGGAGTCGGTAGCGTCGATAGAAAGAAGACGGTAGCGATTGTGGTTTCGTCGGAGACTTTACCGGTTGACCCTGAAGATTTAACGTCCGACCATGTGGTAAGTCATCTCGTCTGTGGTCCAATCTTCTTCTCCAAGTGCCGCCTGCTGATGATTGGGACAGTCCATTCTTTCTCACCTCCCTGAACATGTAACCCCCGAGACGGCTAAAATCTTCGTCATGATCTACGCGCCCGGCCTCAAGCATGCTCCCCACCAGGGGAATGATTCCCGCCCTACATTGTCCATCGCTTCGTCATATTCGAACATTGCCCATGAAGAAGCTGCCTCTGCCGACCTCGCCAGCGGCGATTTGGCCTCTCCCGGTTCCCACCACGGCGATGAGAGCGAGGATACCTCCCCGCTTTTCAAGACCCTTTACACCCAAGCCCAGGCCATCGTTGAGAAGGAGACCACCATCATGGCGTTCAGCACTCCCGGAGGCTACGTGCACCTGGTGCGCCACATCTCGCCCGAAATTGTGTATGTCCAGGAGTCCTTGACCGGGAAAGAGGGGAGCGCCGCACAGCACATCTCTGGTTGGGTCCGACAGGTTGTGGTCGTGGTCGGTGATCGCGGTGGTCTAATCGACAGCGAGGATGAGTCGGCCCTGGCAGACAAAGGCGAGAACTGGTGGGAAAAGGAAGGCATGACGGGTATCGGCAAACGGATTGATGTTGTTGATGTGCTCCGTGTGGGCGATGATTGGCGACGAAGGGTGGCTGGTTTTGACTAAATGGCTGAAGTGATGCCCACACGGTCTCTAAATGAGACACTGTTGATATGCTGGGCTATTACTTGGATGTTTATATGACTTGTTGTTTTCTGTTTCTTATTATCTTTACCTGACGATCGATTTGATTCCCCTTAATGAAATGTGTATACTCGCGTGATGCGTGCATTCATGGATGATTGTGTAACTTCTACTTTTTGCAGAAAGGAATCGTGTATATAAACAAATGTACATCATTGAGCTCCACCAACCTTTGAGCCTTTGTCTACCTCTTTATTCCATCCTCATTCATCCAGAACTGAATGACTACATGTCATGTGATAAGGCTCCCCAGATGCCGCTAAACCCCATGCAGGTATCACGTGCCCCGACCTCCTTCACGCCCGCGGCTTGGCATCACCAAACTCCCTCTGACGAGCCACCGCAGTCGACGGGAATCAGCTTCGCCGCATCTCCCCTGCACTCCTTCGCAGGTTTTTGGTCTATGGCCGTCCGTGTCCTCTTTTTCTAGCGGCTCCGGGCTTGGTGCAAATTTTCGATTCAGCTCCGGCGTGTTTGTTGCGGCGCGGTGACACCCTCAGCTCCCCACATGTCTCGCGCCCCGGTCATATCATCCACGATTTCCGGAGTTCGGCTTCCCACCATCGTCATCCGATCTGCCCTTCCGAGAAGTCGCATCCGCGAGATACCGACTGTAATCGCGTCGCACACCCTCTACCGGCAACATGGCGACCGCGATCTCTAATCATACCTCTCACCCGCCGAAGATGAAGCGACCGCCCCCGCCTTTTCCCCAGACGGGAGTGAATGGCGTCAAGGCTCAGCAGTCCTCGTCCCCGCAGCCTGCCTCGAAACAGCTTCCGGGTTCGAGTCATACCACCTCCGCTAGCTCTACCGGGCCACCGATTACAAACGGCGCCAATGGCGCCGTCGATTCGAAAGGTGCCCCCGGCAAGGGCCCCCTGAATAAATCGAGGAAGGATGCGCAGAAGGCGAATGATCCAGCCGCGCGGATACCAAAGCATTTGGTAAAACCATTGTCAACTGACATTGAGCGTCGGCTGGGCAAGAAGTGCCCCGAGCCTTATGGTGAGACCTCGCAATGCTGTGTGCGGAGAACCCCTGTTTACTGACACTCGCGCGCCCGTCAAAAGTCAAAACAACTTCCTATATCCTTAAGAAATTCTCCAAATGTCCGCCATCCCTTATCGTACACCTACATCCGACACATTTTCGTTTCGAGCAGCAGGACGGAAGCTTTCCCTACAATTCCGAAATGAAAGTCATCATTGAGCATATCCGTGCTGGGACCGTTCCGCACGATATGATGGAGGAGCTGCTGCGGGCTAATGTTCGCTTTTACGAAGGTGATTCCACATCATATGGACGACGAGCTGTGGACTGTGACTGATTCTTTCTTTTTTCTTTGTTAGGCTGTCTCATTGTTCGTGTAGTCGATCACAAGTCGGCGGTAGCGCAGGCGAGGAAATCGGCCGCAAAGTCATCGAACGAGAACAACGCCCCCTTTTCAATCCACAACTACAACGAGCATATTACTCCGTCGGCCTTTGTACCATACCCGAAGCAGAACCAATTGACTTCGGAGAAATCAAGCTCGAAAGAACCCGCGTCAAACCAGTCCGGCGTCAAGGCTAATGGGGATCCGTCGACTTCTCCCGCCGCAAGAAATGAGTCAACTTCTACCCAGCGAAACCAGCCTCCTCCGAAGCCTCGTGTTTTCACCACTGTCCTTCACCCTACCCCCCGTTCTTTGCAGGCAGAGCTCACTTTGCTTGCCACTACACCCGATCCACGAGCCGCGAAGCAGACCAATCAAAGTTCGGCGACCTCTGCTCCGGGAGCGGCATCTGGCCAGACCGACCGCGGGCATGTCGCAAAGAAACAGAAAATGCTGGTTGAGCCGTCGGAGCTCGTGGAATGCGAATCTAAGCTTACGAGGGCGCTGGCACCGCCCCTCTTCCTGGAACCTGTTAATAGCTTTGATGCTGTTCAAGATCTCCTGAAATACATGGAAAGCCCTCTGCATCGCGATCCGCCACCGTCACCGAAGAGGAGAAAGAGGACTGTGGCCGAGCTTGCCGCAGACGAGGCGTTGGCCGCCGAAGAAGAACGATTTATGCTTATCATGGATGATCGACTGGAGCCTACGACGTCAGGAGGCGCCGGTGCGACGAAATCTACTGTTGATGAGGCCGGTGGTGGTGCGCCTTTCGAACCGCGCTTTTCGAGATTCAAGACCTTGGAGAATATCCGCATGCAGCACGAGGAGAAGGCGAAACGCGAACACGAAAACAAGCTCAAACAGGAGATGGTCAAGAGACAGCAGCAGCAGGAGCAGGAGCGAGAACGACGTCGCCTCATGGAACAACGACAAGCGGAAGAGCATGCCAAGGAAGAAACTCGAAGGCAACAGTTGGCTGCCCAGCAGGCACAGGCACAGCTTGCAGCAACCCAGCAACAAAATCGGCACATCATGGCACAAGCCAACGGGGTCAGTCAAGGGCCGCAGTCCTCGCCAGTGGTCCGCCACCAAACACCCCACAATACCTCATCGCCTCTTGTTAGCGTTCCCATGAGTATGACACCGTCGATGCAGGGTGCGGGGAGTCCACCGAGACCGCCGTCTGCTCTACAGCATGCTCACCCGAACGTCATGAGCCACCCCATGGCAGCTTCCCGAAGTCAACAAGGACAGAGCCGTCACGGAACTCCGCAGATGACCCAGGGCACGCCAGCCATGTCTCATGCGACACCCATCATGCGTAATGTAACGCCTACCCAACGCATGAGCCACGCCAGCCCGAACCGTCCATCGATGGCCCCGACCCCCGTTGTGAACCAGTCGATGATGGGGACTCCGCAAATGGCTGGTGGGATGGGCCTTACGCCTCAGCAGCAGCAGATATTGATGCAGCAGAGACAACAAATGCTAGCTCAGCAGGGCCAGCTGACACCGCAGCAGTTGGCTCAACTGCAAGCTAGCGCCCATGCCCAACAAAATATCCAATCCCACCAGCACAACATGATCCAGGCTCAACACCATAATCAGCAGATGCAGCAGCAAAAGGTTCAGAATCCGCAGGCATACCAAGCTCAGTTGATGCGGGCGCAGCTTGCGCAAATGCAGATTGTCCAACAACAGCAACAGCAGCAACAGCAACAGCAACAACCGCAACAACCGCAGGCGCAACCTCACCCCCAACCTCAACCACAACCACAGCCGCAGGCCCCACAGCCGCAACAAGGTCAAATGCACCAGGCCAGCCCGCAGTTGAACTCTCAGCAACAGATGTTAATGGCAGCTGCTCAAGCCAACGGAGGCCAAATTCCACAGCATCTCCAAGGAATCAACAGGGCCCAGGGCGCCATGGCCCAACGGTACAACCACCTTTACCAGCAGCGCTTACTGCAGTTACGGCACAGCATGGCGAACCGTCTCATGGCACAATTCGGGCCTCCTACGCAATATCCACCGAACGTCTCACACCAGTACCAGGTTGGGCTGGAACAGACAGCCAAGACATGGATCCAGGAGATCATCCGACGCGAACGAGAAATGGCCCAGCAACAACGAGCCAATCAGGCTGCGGCCGTCCAGGCCCAGGCGATGCAGCAACAGCATCAGCAAAACATGATGCAGGGCGGCATGGGCAAGTAGACGTGACATCTCTTGAACTCGTACCCCCGCCACATGCACACTTCCATCCTTCACCTCTATGCCTATCCTTCTTGTTCTATCTATTTAGACATCACATCACGATCGACAGCGAACTGGACTCAACAGGGTCCCAACTTCTTCACTTCATTGGGCTATGTACACGGGACTATGTGTTTTGCTATAAAACAGGGCGGCGTTTAACAAACGATCGATCGACACTCGATCTTGGAGTTCATCATTTTCCTCCCTTCAATTTGCTTTTCTTCATTCCATTCTACCCTATCCTATTCTATTTTATTCATTTTTTACGTTTTGTACCACTTGGGAAGCGTGGGTTCGGTTGGCTGGGATAGCCTGGTTGGTCGGTCGGTCGGTCGGTTGGTAGGTTTTGTTAGCTGGCTGATTACTTACTTACTTACTTACTCGCTTACTTACTCACTTATTGCTTGCTTGCTTTGCTTCGCTTGAATTTCAAGCCCGGGAATGGAGAGCAAGAAACAGACTTGATACCATTTTGTACAGATGCTCCCCCGTTTTGCGTTGACTTTTGTTGGCAGATTTTGCCTTCACATTTTTGTCGTTATAATGAGATTTGATTAGTTTTTCTTTATTATTGATTGTCTGGTATTTGGTGCTGTAGGGGCGCTATTCTGAATATATCATTTCTTTGACTGGATTTTGTAGTGTTGTGATGTATGTTGTAGTGTTGTAGAGTTTGTTTTGGGCTCTTTTGTTTGGGCTTATTGTGGATGTGTAGTAAATATCCAAAATCCCCGGCTATAGTCACTGTTATAATTACTAGTAGATGGTATAGGATTACTCCTTATTATAAGGCATGGTTTAATATAGCCGTTGTGGAATGATTTTCCGAGAATAGGGGTTGTATATATATATATACCCCTGATCCTATCTGGACAGGTATATACACCACAGACATTACTCTAAACAGATATATCGGAGCAGAACAACTACAGCGATGCACGATACGAATAGACCTAGTGTATATCATGATCTGATCAAATAGAACCGAAGAAAATTGATTATCTAGAGTCATGGCGTCGAATACATATCCCTAACACTCACTTCGGAGCTGACTGACTATACCAGTCTTAATACCTATGTCGAATTTACTAGAAACCTATTCACTCTCTGAAAGAGACAATTCAATTACTATAGTAGAGCTCTAGATCTTTTGGGTAACAGGTAAGATTGCTTCTACGCCCCTAAATCTGCATGGTACTCGACATCCTGGATGTAGCTGGTGTATATAACTACACTACCATATGTGCCATTCTAGATATTATCATGCTAGATATTTCCCATGGTAGATATTTACTACTGCTGCTAAATATCTTGATCCATCATAGAAGCCGTTCGAGCTCCTTTCCTTAAACTACATATCCATCGATCAACATCAGCTCGTCCAACAATTCGCTATCATCTCACCTCCAGTTAAAAACCCCAGAAGAGAGCAGCAGCTTCTGCCTCCTCCACCTCCACCTCCACCACCATAAACTCCCAATACAACCAAATAAGAAACTCACGCACTCGCTCACCGACTACTCAAGTCAGCGAGCAAGTGACCAACCAGCCAACTATGGCCTAGACTAGCCTACCTACCTATCTAGGTAGGTAGTTGACTATCCAATTACTAACAAAAACGACCTAGATTCTTCGGTGCAACACGCCACCGCATTTCCCAGTACAAAGATAGACAGACAGACAGACAGTCAACCAACCATCCAGTAAGCCAGCGAGTCAACCAGTCCAACCAATCTCAAACGAATCGCGCTCAACATGGCATGCGTGTGTGCGTGCGTTCGTGCGTTCGTTCATGCGCGCGTACATACTTGGATCTCCGTCGCATGTTACATGCATATCGAACTATGTATGGCGACCGTCGTGTTGCATCTGGAGGACTGTCTGCCTGCCAGCCTGCCAGCCACTGTTTTGTTTTCTTCTACCTGCAGTAATGGCTGGCCTCAGTGAGTGGTTGTGACTATCCTTTACTATTACTGGTACTGGGACTGGGACTGTTGCTAATGTGGTCTTTACGAGGTTATGTGACGCTACATGACTACACAACTACTGCAGACCTAGACAGTCAGTTCCACACCACTATTTCCACACTGTATACATAATATAACCAGCATATACGGAGTACACAAACATAACAAAGACAAAAAGAGCAGAGACCACCATTACCTGCGGGAATAATCTCCAACACAGCCCACACCTAATGACACAAACCCATTATCTACCTACCCACCGATGCAAGAAGGTGGGCTCGCCGTGCTGCTCTTTTTTTAGGCCGTCCTTCTCATTCATTTCATTTCATTCCAATGCGAGCTAGACGCAGAGGACCCGCTTGTGGATGATGGTGGTTCCAGAGGACTGACTCACCTCTACTTCCCGGTCCCAACCACCTCAACCCCAATGCTATCTGGTGTTGTTCTGAGAAGGAATGGTTTCACTTTCTCGGGGAGAAAAAAAAAAAACGGAACTAGCTATTTGTTGATGAGACAATACGGTAGGTATGTATGTATGTATGTATGTATGTATCCTCCGAACAAGCTCGATCCTATTACGGATACAATAGGCTAATATCCGCGTGAGTCAATCGACAAAACAGTCGAAGCCGAGAAAGCCCCAAACAAACGACTAGATTAGCTTAAATCGGCGTGTCTACCTAGGTATTCAGTACCCAGCTAGTTCGCAGTCATTAGTGAGGTTAGGTAGGTATTCAAAAATAAATAAAACAAACTGACGTATTGGAGAATGGGAGTACTACCACCTGATGGACGGTCACGCAAGGACGCAATGACCAGCAGTTAGTTCGTTACTCCAGCGTTTGATGTATTTATTTATTATTATCATAATAACCCATTAATTTATCCTATTTTTATTTTTTCTTTCTTAGGAAGAAGAGTCCACAGGCCGTTCGTTGCCTATCCACACCCCCAACGGGGGAAAAGATAAGCATGGACGCACGAGACGTAGAATTTAGGATTGGGGGGCGGTGATGATTATTTTCCAGGATGATCCATGTTACCTTCCACCGAGTAGGTAGACAGATTGATCTGATTTGGTCTGGGTATTGTTCCACCCCCACACACCGATGGGCTCCAAGAACCGGGAATGGAGATGCAATGCAATGCAACCCAAATCAATGATATTGATTCGAGCTTGAAAGACGCAGGCTGACTGCCACGGTGGCGAGAAGGGACGAAAAACAAAACAAAAAAATGAATAAAAACAGCACCACCTCCCGGGGACGCAAGGGGGTGGTTAGGTGGGAGGTGGGAGGGGAAAAGCCAAAGGCACAGATTGCGCCCGCCTTCGAATCTGGCTGGCTGGTTCTAGGGTAGGGTGGTAGGGTAGGAAGTAGAAGGCCTGAGGTAATTTGCCTTTACCTGCAACAGATACCTACTGGTAAGTGGCTCATTGGGCCCCGCCGTTCGTGCCCTGCATAAACATCGACGAGATAGGAATAGGTCGAAGCATGGGAGAGGAAGCTGCATCGCAGGTGAGACATGGGAGAGTTATTGAGAGAGGAAGGGGGGTTCGTCCTCTGATCTCGGTGTAGATCTTGATGGAAATCATCCGAGTCGCCCCCTATATTGATTTTTTAATGGCCGTTAATCCGCCTAGAAGGATGTTCTCGACTCCGAGAACTTCCAAAACAGAAAAGTGTAAAGCCTGTTTTATGCACGACTATTGATCAACGTAACCCCAAGAACTCTATCCCTGTACGTACCTGCAGCAAAAAGGTAGGGAAACAATGAAGACAAAAATAAACGAGAGAACCAAAGAATAAGATATGGACTAATGTCGGAATTTCCATATTCAGTCTGCAGTCCCACACACCACCTCCCTGCTTGTTAGGACTAGAGATTAGTAGATCGCGCAACTTCGTCAATTAGGATAGGATGATTTTCCATTTGTCACCGGGCAACTGCTCGAGGCTACTAAGACTTGCTATTATCAGTCAATGCATTGTGTAGGATACGTGATCTCTGAAAACTGGAAGGCTGGTAGGTAGACAGTGGCTGTTCATGCCTCGTTAATTCCTAGCTGCTGTTCTTCGATCGGTCTATACAGACCATTCGCTCTGCAATGGATGTTTGGCACTAAGTGTCGTTAAAGCGAGGAGATCCGTCATCAGATCCCTATTTTAGCAGCGTTGGTTCCTGGTGTTGTACGTATCGTGCCTGGTCGGCCCATTATTTGGAGACGATCGGACAAATGTACGGCTGGTAGGGACTCTTTTCTCCAAAGCCCCCCCCCCAATGTCTTACAGGCAATAGAAGGAAATTGACAGATAGGTTCATCTGAGGGTGGGGGAGAAACTAGCATTCAATTAGATAGCTTGGTCCTGCGTAGACGTAGACTCATATCGACTGAAATCCCATAGTTGGCATGGATCCCGACGCAGGAACTAGACCGACTGGCGCTATGCATGATCTCCGTTTCCCGTTTCTGGTTGATATGCTCTTTTGTCGTCAATGATGATGACTACCATTGGTGCTTCGTCAAACCGTTGGGATTCAATAGTTCGTGGATAATGGTCGTTCAAGACACCCCTCGAAAGGTCACGTCATCCCAGAAAAGTACCCAGAAGCTCGGCACTTCTTAGGGACTGGTTTCCCTTGCTATAGCTGATCAATATATTGATTGGAAGGGGGCACCTACCTATACTAGAACGCTTGAAACAAGATTCACTTATGCTCTTGGCGACCCCGCCCATGGAGTTTAAACAAGGAACAGAAAGGAAGCAAAGTAATATATCGACATACAACTAGGGGGAAATCCGGGGATGGATTTAATTGTCCGGCTGATCCTTGCTGCATACAGGGCCCGTGTTGCAGGGGCTTTGCTTCCAGGTTCGTAAGTAATCAATCTATCTGGTGGCGGGCCTGTTTTCCTCCTGGAGATGAGATGAGCGGGGTATTTATTGGTTTCTTGGCGATTTGGGGACAAACAAGGGCAGTTGGTCCTGGCTGTAACGTCATCTACCTTTTTCTGGTAGGGACCCCAGTATCAGCCCTATAGTCACTGAGCTGGCCATTCTAGCAAGGATATGGTGACGGATCACCAACCGTTGAGCGGGCATTTAGCACGCTGGGTCACCATTCTGCTGTGATTGTTATTGGCTGTGTTAACCGGCTATGTCGAGTGGGTTAGTTGCCTTTCAGCCATGGTATAGAGATGCGGCTCCGAGCCAAACCAGCTCCGTCGGCCCCCTCGTCGGACAAGCGGCATGACTTATCGATAATTGAACTATAAGTCGCATCTCCCGATACTTCCTGTCCCCCTTCAGTGCTTTCGTTAGAATTGGCTATTGCGATGCTTTTCCATAAGGCTCTACGTGTAAACAGCGCTAGGCCGGGGTGTTTGGTTGAGTCGTAGAGTCGTAAACGTAGATTTGATAAGAAAATGGCCAAGGACCCACGAAGTAGTTTTTCTGTAGCCGAGTGAGCCGCTTGCGTAGATGATCGTATGGTGCTGGCTGTACCCGTCGAACTATACATTACCAGGGTTTTGATGGGGTTGACGGATGATCAGTGGGTTTTTGTCCTGATATGGCAATAGCCGAAGCCTTTCAAATGCCGAACCATTGTACCACAACGTATTTCCCGTATATACGTTCCTGCTATCGAGACAGGGGTAGAGAAAGTTTTGACCGAAAAATAAGAATCACTGTTGTAACCAGTCACATGTGGCTCATCAGCGTGGCTTGTGGCGAGGTAGGAGGGGAATGCCTCATTGCCGAAGGGAACCTCCGTAGCGGCCCAAGATCAATAATATTGGCAATCTAGCTTCCGTCTTGCCTAATGTGACTTCCCCTTGTACAGATCAGCCGAAGGACCTCGGGATAATTGGAACGTAGGTCGATGCATCGGACCCCCTATTTTCAAATTCTATTCATGGCACAAAGCACACAGTGTGGGCTGATAATGGACTGCAAAAATGCACGTCTGAGGCTTGTGGGTGATTTCTACTCGAATATGAGATGACGGCGCGGTGCACTAGCAAGAATCTGACGGATTGCTTCGCAGGGGAGCTATCAGATATTCCCCACTCGGTCTCCTGCCAAGGCCTAGGATCATGGCGTATGGGGCACATGTCGGTCATGTAGTTCACAATATTCTGGTCAAAGTCTGCTGAGCGGTCATTGAGGTCTACGTCGTTTGTATCCAATAGTCGATGAGGAAAGGATCGATTTCTTTGCTATGATCAACAATTGCCGATCGTATCAATGGGGCTCAATATCTTTGTGTTCAGTGTACGCTTAGAATGCGTCAAAAGGATATTTTCGGGAATGGCCCTAAATCTGGCTGGTTGGCAAAATCTCCAACCAGAGACCTATCGTCCGTAAGAAGCATGACACCGAGATAACAGGCTACATCATGCGTGCAACGCCCTAGGCTTTTGGCTCAAGTTGCCAAATCCCGACACGAGAAGCTCCCAGCGGCTCGTGGACATTCTGACAGTGTAGCAAAATGTATATAGATATACGATTTAGTTCGACACAAACAAGACGCAGGTGATGCTTTCACGAGACGGTGGCTTTCGTAGATTAAACTTCAGTATGTTTTGATGCAAACCTCCCGCGCCCGGAAGAGACAAGCAATCGCCGATGTAACTGCTGAGCTCAGTGGCGATTCGGCTCAAACGAGACGGAATGTGACTATGGTTTCGTTTCGGTCCACCAGACAGTAGAGTCCAGGGGGCTCTTGGATAGTCTGATTGGTAGAAATCGGGCATTTGGTCTTGCAGGAGGGTCAGGCCACTCTGGTAGGTTTAACATTCGATTGACGCGTGACAGGTCAAAACTTTGCTGGTCTTGTCTTGGCCAGGGTGGCTCGCCATTTGACCGCTGACTTGTAGTGCTAGAGGGCCAAAGCAGCCGTCGGCCAACCTGGCGACCAAACAAAAGGGAGGGGCTATGGGAGAGAAGTGTTGTTGACCAGCCATTGGACGGCCTTGGAGCGGAAAGCGATTGCCGTTGTGACGGTGTGGATGGTAGTAGGTATGTGACCATATTGGGAAGTCAGCCAGCCCGGGGTCGCACATCCCCACATTCCAATGGGTGGGACTTTCGTAGGTCAGATAGGGTGAGTAAAGTACCTGGTATCTAGACACCTAGTACGAGGCTATTACTCTGTATTGTACTGAGACTGTAAATCATCGGAGGGTTCCTGGGACGGCGGTTGGGGAACAGTTGGAGAGCGTGGCTGTTTGCCCGACCGGTGACTGGTCGATCCTCTGCTGGTCCAAGCCTTGGGGCGGATGATGTGCGTCTGATCAGGGATCGTCGGTCAAACAAGTCCCACAATTGTCTGGGCTCAGTGGTTCACTGGTTAGTCCCGTCGATCCCAGAATGAATGGGTTCCCAATTTAGCATCCCGAGTCCAGGCTACGTCCATTGGGGCACCCTGAAGTGGGAAGCTTCGACACCTGGGCCGAGAAAGTATGTTATTTTCTGTTGCCTTCTACCCACTTAGAGTCGGTATACGCTCTTGTCAAAATTGGGTCAAGAGTAGTTGGTAGCACAAGCAATGAGTTCGAGCTGGTAGGTTGGTCGCCTTTGGCGAGTTAGAATGACCAGATCGGCGGAGATGGATCCCGTGTTTCACTGGCGTGCTCTGGAAGTTCTGCATGGTACGTAGAATTGATGTGAAACCCAAGACGTGATTGATTGACATTATTCAGAATCACGATCGGGTCATACACACTAGGTGGTCGAAGGCAGAGAACGCAAGAGATTCTTTTGTGGAAGGAAGCCATAACTGGTTGGTCAGGAAGGAGAGAACCTCAATGGTTACTAATTGTTTGGATGACTCATGTCATTCATTACCATTCATAAATCTCATAAATCGAGGTTCGCACAGGCCACGCTAGGCAGTAAACCCTTGTTACATTGGGTTCCGAGTTTATTTTTATTGTTTATTTATGTTGTGTTTTGTCCAAGGCTTTTGCTTTCTGGTCAATCTATTATTCCATTTTACTAACAATCAACCAGGATAGGAAAAAAGAAGGGATCAAGAGGAGTTATAGATAGAACCACTGGGTGGGCGAAGACTGGCTCTGATGGCAATCCCGAGGAATCTGTTGACCCACCTTGCTGTGAACTGATACTAATTCTGCTGAACTAGAGGATGGGCAGATATCTCTTCATATCGTGCTATTTGATTTCTGTATTTTCATAATGGTTATTATAATGAATTTACTTTCATGCTCCTTGTACTCTTTAGGCGCTATCTAGAACTGAGTTTTTGCTGAGGAATCCATTATCCTTTCAAGTTATATATGGTGTGGCTCTCGTGTTTGGATACCAAGCTGCGCCAGTAGCATCGTTCTAGCGTAGATCATTAATCCTTCCACCTTGGTTCTAGACTGAAGCGGTCTGGGGAGAAGAGGTGGAGGGTGTGGAGGCGGCCCCAGAGCTTGGCCGATTGGGATTAACATTCATGACTATGGCCTCAGTGGCGTCACAGTGCACGGTGCATTCCATTGCTATTATCAGAAATTAGATGAAGATCTTCAGGCGAGGGCGGTCGATAAGGAAGAAGTCTGTAGGAACGCTATGGAAATTTAATTGCGCAATCCTGTTTCGTCCCCCACGATCTTCCAGTCCGCGTTATCGTTGAATCGATCTCTAATTATTTGGTCCCTGGACATCCCTTGGCGGAATTATTTGATCAAGAGAGTTTGGAGGGGAGTATTTGCCTTTACCTTGATTTATCTCGATAGTCTGTTTGCCAGGAAGGTGTTCCTGGCAAGGAAAACCGGCCTCCCTCTTTTCTCCATGTGGAGATGGGAAAATGTCGATCATTCAGGGTCTTGGAACTTGGACTTGGGGCGGATACGATGGTTGCACGGTTGCACAAGAGAGACATTCTCAAGACATTGTCCAGAGCATTAAAAAAAAAAAAAAAAAAAAAAAAAAAAAAAAAAAAAATAGAACAGAAAAAAAAAAAAGGTCAACTGGCAATGGTCCAAACCCGCATGTATCTGCTGATGCTCAGTTACGTTGAGTCTCGTCAGGATGGAGATTGATGCGCGATCCAGCGGGGCCGAGTGGGGACCTGGTACCTGCGATACGTCCGTACCGGCGTCCTCTGTAAACAATACCAATAAGAATCGACGTACCGGTATGGATCAGGTACTAGGGGGGGGGAAAGTTAGTACCTAAACATGGAAAGGTATATACTACGTACCTACGTCGAGTCTCTCGGGGAAGCTCCCGAGTATGGTGGATGTGTGGATGACGAGTGTCGATCCCTTCTTTGGTTCTTTGGTGCTCAAGCCCCTCCCCAGTCATGGTCGCGAAGATAGTGGACTCGGGGCGTTGGGGAACATTCCAGCGGTCCTGTTAGTCTCTGTTACACTACTACACCCTCCTCCTCCGTCCCCGTCTCTCCATTCCTCGGAAGAGGGGAGAACTGACCGGTGTGGTACGTGGACATTGGTTGAAGAGAGCGTACAGGAAGGATCTAGTTCGACCATGAGGCATCTAGTTATCGTTTCACCCCGGCCCACCACTATGGAACGAGTCGGTATGTTTTATCGGGAGTTGGCTCAATAAAGTTAAATGAAACCAATGAAGATTCACGATAGTAATAATAATAGCAATGGTGAATGAAAACCACGCTAAGAACAATGGCAAAGACACCCGGTATTACCTTATATTGATTGCAGATTGAGACTTGATGAAACCAAGGTCGATGAACCCCGTCCAACGGTTGAAGCATGGATTAAGAGAAAAAGAAAATATCAGAATCAACCAGAAGACAATGAATGCCATTATGATGGTTGATTTTGTTTTCCTATCAATATACAAATCAGAAAAGAAAGAAAACAGAGTAAAAGACGCATGATCAAAGACAGCAAGAGCACGAAAGGTTGGAACAACAGAAACCAGAAAAATAGATAATAAAATCAAAAAAGACAGAAAGCCGAAAAAGAAAATATTAAAAACAATCAGAAAATAATAAACAAGAAAATAGAAAATAGAGAACGAAAAAGAAAATCAAACAGAAATAATAAAAGAAAAGATCCACTTCCCAGACAGGTATAGGGCCACCTCGAATTCCGAGAGGGAACAGAAACCTGAGGTTGCTGTAGGGCGACAACAGCCACAGACAGGAACATAATGTTGGAGGTCTGGATCTTCTGCGTCCTATAGTAGGCCTATACCTACCTGGCCCATACTAATCGTCCTCATAAATACCATGGTTAAATTCGTTAACTAATCTTCCTATAAACCTCCTTCCCCAGCCTGATCTGAACGACTATTACCATCACCTCCCTTGGTATACTTTGCTCTCTAGGTCTCCTACCTTGCCTCTCCACTATATCTATTCTATCCTTCTTCTTTCTTCCTCCACTTCGAGTCAGGAACCACGCCTTCAAGGGTCAAATAATCACGGATTATACTTCTTCGCCGCTAATAATCCTGAGACATTTCATCCTACCTGCGTCGTCGACGGCTGTATCCAGTCGTCCCCTTGCTGGTGTTTCCCTGGCCACCCTTTTGGCCTATAACTACATCCCCCTCCGGCACATCTGAGACCAATTCCCACCCGGTTCATCACCCCTCGATCCCTCAACCCTGAGTCCAGGATCCTCCCGTATACCGCGTCAAAGGGTTGCTTATCACCACTCGACTCTCGCCCTGTTTCCTCCGTCCTTGTCTTTTATCTCAGACACAGTCGCGCCTCCTAGGAAACGGTGACCTTGAGCTCCGCCTCTCCAGATCAGGTCATTCGCTCTTCGTTACTCGAGGAACTCTGTGGTCTGCATTCCTGGCCTTGCTTGGGCCTCTCAAGGCACGCGACGCGCCTCTCATTTTTTTGGATCTTGTCTTGACTTTGTCGCTCTACTTTGGGAGAAGAAAAAAGAAGAGCGATGATGACTAGCTGTAAGTCCGACCGCCTCCCACCCCCCTCCTCCCTCTGCAACCCTGCCACATATATTGAATGTCCTGGCATTTTGTTTATTTCATCTCGTCCGTCCTCCTCCTCCTCCATTCCCCCAACCTCACTTCCTTCTTTCCCTCCCACTCTCTTTCAACTATTCTCATGTCGACCATCCTTCATTCCTTCTAGCGATTGTGCTCAGCACATCAGTCTTTCTCTTTCCCCGTCCCAGATGCTACTCTCCTTCAGTCCTCCACTTGCTGCATACTGATCCTCCTTGCCTATTCTCCACATTCTCTAGCTCAAGATTTCCTTGTGTTGTAGTCTTTCACTTCTTGTTCGTTTACTTGCATCCTTGGACCTGTCATCGTCACAACCTTTGGTTCTCTATCAGTCATATCATTCTTGTTCAAACGAAGACTAAACGGTGTGGTGTATAGGTGGAAATCAGGACAAGCCTCTTGAAAAGGAACTCGTGAAACCGGAAGATATGCGACACGCCTCTGATCGGTTGACTGTTGAAGTGGACTGTCCGTCATTGGGTTCCAGCGAGTGCCCGTCTATGAGTTCGAGTTTCTCACCTCTGGAATCACCTACCCCCACCCCAACGAGCATCTATAGCCAAGGGTCGCTTGCCTCGCCCAGCTGGCACGAGACCGGGTCATATCCTGGTCACTCCTTTGACCGAACGACCGGACCGGCGCCAGTTCGAGGCCCTTTCCGCTTAGCCAGCATGAATTCCAATGAGAACATGGCGTTGCCTCACTATAGCGGCATGGATCCGCACGAGCGCATGCCGATGCCGGATTTCCTCTCCGGATACGACGACAACGTCGAACAGTTCTGGATTCCTTCGGATGCGCCCAAGACCTATGAGCCTGGACATCAGGGTCTGCCGTATCCGCCGGCCATGCAACAGTACCCGCAAATGGTTCGGGGAAGCTATCGGAGCCATGCTCCTTCATACCTCCCAGAGTCCGCTACCAATCCTTGCCTATCGCGGTCTATCTTCCACCATTCCGAGCGTGTGCCGACGTCGATGTCCATGAGCAACATGCTCCCGTGGATGCCCCCGCCAAGCGAGTCGATTGCGCCTCAGACTATCGCTCCCTCACAGGTCGCACCCGTGACCCCGCCGCCTTCATACACGGACTTCCCGGCCTCCATGAACAATTTCAAGATGCACACGCCAACGACTCCAGTGCGCTCATGCTCTCTCGGGACCGCTTCTGGGACCGACACGCCGATGAGCCGTCTTTCCGGAGGTGCTGCAGACTACATGGATGACTTCCAGCAGTCCCCTGTCTACGCGGATGGCATGGTACCGCCCCACCGCCAACAGTCACGGAAGGTTGCTCGCAAGCAGTCTTCCCGCCAGAAGATGTCGCTGGATGCCCTGCCCCATATCATTCGACAGGTCCAGTTCAAGTGCCAAGAGCCCGGTTGCAAAGGGCGATTCAAGAGACAGGAGCACCTGAAGCGGCACATGAAGAGCCATTCCAAGGAGAAGCCCCATGTCTGCTGGGTTCCCGGATGCCAACGCGCGTTCGGACGAAGCGACAACCTGAATGCCCACTACACCAAGACCCACAGCAAGCGCGGCGGTCGCAACCGATATGTGGCGACTCTGGATGAGACGAGCCCCGACTTCGATCCCGACTTCCGCGGGCAACTCTCCCAAGATGGTCGGCCTATCTACGGGTCAAAGCTGGAAGACGTCATCCCCGACACTCGCGAAGTCAGTGTCGACGCCTGGGATGACTGAAGTACATATTCCTACTGGAACAAGCATGATACCCCATGGCATGTCCGCTTGCCAATTTCCTTCTGTCGTTAGATGGGCACAGATATGCAGGGCCAGGCGAACCTCGGTCGGCGCGTTGCGGCGTTTCATGTAAACCATGTCCTGGCACTGTTTACTGGACCGCTTGTGCTTTATTTCCTATTTATGTTGCATACTTTTTTTATTTCCTATCTATCATGTCCATTTGGTGAGGCTTTTTACATTTCCTCCAAACTCAATCGTCTTTGTTCATTGCTCATCTTTCCTTTGTTTGTCCTTTTATTCTTTTTTTTCCTTTCTTTTCTTTTTTCTTTCCACCTACAAAGGTCGAATAATTTTGCATCACTCGGACAGGATAAAAATGGAAAAGGGGGGGGACGAGGGAAGCATTGTATGATCGTGTTGCTTCCGATCTGACAGATCCACTAAATCACTCATCATTATATGAGATAATACCAGCCATATACTATATGTTATTTGAACAACTCCGCCAGCGGTACCCAAAAAGAAACCCGAACCAAGTAAAAAGCAGTAAAAGCAGACTCGTCTTCTGACAGCTATCATCCATCCACATCCGCTTTGACATTGTTGTATAGCGGGCCACGAAGTTAGTGAGTGATTCGTGACGCATCAGCTGCCCGCTGCAAGAGCCCCTCAGCCTGACGAAGTCCGATCTGGCGGCGATCGTTCCTTGATTGCCCCGTAGGCGATGAGTAGATGGCGCATGGAAGCCGTACCGAAGTCAGCAAGACCATGACACGTCATAAACATGAAGTGTGCATTGCTGGAAGGTAGCCATTCCCCGCCTCTTTTTTCACTTAACACTCCTACTTATTCCTTGAATTTATGATTTGTTTATTTATTTATTGATTTTATTAATATCATCGTTATGAGACTGTATATTACCTATACCAATCCAACCCCCCAATCTCCCACCAAGTAATTCCAAACGCAGAGCAGAGTCGATCAGCCGACGATCGATATCAGACGGTGTCATATACGACGCACGGGTGTACTGCCGGTGTCATCCTTCAGGGCAGTGATTGACCGTCGATCCGCGATCATTCCCGCAGTGGGTTCATTTCCCAGGGGTGCTGTTTGTTTGGTTCGGTGTCTAGTCGTGCTCCACATTCCGTCTTGTCTTGGATGAGAGATGTGCTTATCTTATTGGTGGGTTACCAGTAGACTGGGTGCCTACTAGATAGAAGTGACTGGTGCCCGAGAATGGGGCAACATTGTAGTACCTAGTGACCTTGGCTGTAGTAGCAATAATAGGTATCTGGGTGTCTGGTCCTCGTACGGAGACTTTGACCTCATTTTGTCTACTTATTTCAGCCACCTAGCTGTGAGGTATGCCTACTAAAGGCCAATGCTACTGAGTGACGGGTGTGGGCAGGAAGGTGGGTAGTATTGCAGTTGCATTTCCATTGCGTAGTAACGGTGTCTATCTACCGCTGTCTTGTCCATGATGTATGAGCATGGTTTAGGTGAATAGGTAGGTAAGGTGGGATCTGCGCATACATTCAGTGACATACATACATACATGCCGTATACTGGGTCTTAGTGGATAGATCGACACTAGCTCTTGATTTGCGCTGCACTATGGAGTACGACTGGGTACTACCCCCGTCAGGTTAGTGGTGAGGATCACTGCCAGGTTGTGGTTGCCTTCAAGTAGATATAATATTTGGATTGTTGGTCTTTAATTACGGAGTAATGGATGAGGGCATATTTGGTGGTTTTTGCTTAATAAGATAGGGTTACAGAAAATATAGCAAAAAGCACCTTCGACAATAACATTAACAGCAATAATACTAATGGTAATAGAGAGTAGTAATACAGAATAATAATGATACTAATAATAATACTAAAAGAAGAATGAACGCCACATGATTGGGCCAAGAATCCCGGATACCTGGATATTCATGGAGCTTAACGCCGCTAATGGTCCCACATGCCAGGATATGTATTTCTATTTCTTGAAATCGCAGGTTGTGTCGTCTTATTTATTTATTTTCTTTCTGTCTTGGTTCCTAAAACATCAATATATAAATAGGAATGAGCTAGATGGATTTATCTGATCTACATAAATAAAAAAACACCTAGCACTACCGTCATACACCTTGAGTCTACTTCAAGGGCAAGGTGCCCGACAGCCTAACGCTGCGGGTCGATCACCAGGAGTACTGTACCTAGTATCCGTAGATCACTGGCACTAAGCCACCTACTCCAGATAGCACCTACTCCAGATAGCATTTCAATGTCTGGGAAGTATCTGTAGCACCTTCCCATTTGTTACACCGAGTAGTCCGTAGTTCGTTGTACTAACCCCCACTGCCACGCCCCAAGAATGCGCATATCCCTATCCCTGTTCGGTGTGATGTCGCACTGCAGCATCTCGCACAGATGATCGACGGCAGTGAACTATTCGGCTGGCCTGGTATCTTGGCAGGAGGCCCATACATTTATCTGATTGGCAGGGTCTTTTATCCATTATGTGGACGTGCTTCGTGGGCTGACTATCTGCTAATAGACTAATCTTGGGAAGGAATTCGGAGACTGGACCTGCAGAATTGCAAATAAATCTCTCTTACTCTCTCTTTTGGGTATATAGTCTTGCGCTAGTCGGATTTGAGGATGGATTGTGGGGTGAAGGAGGTGCAGTGCAGTGCAGCGTGTGCCCTGAATAGGGGACGGGGCGGTGTTGTGGAAAGTTTGGATGTAGGCACTAGACTGAATACAGATATTCTGCTGTAGTGCCCATTACAGCAGGTTATTGATGGAATCACAATAGGTTAATTGTGCCGAGTCTGGCGGTGTGGTCGCATACCAACCATGCATGCCGACTTCGCCGATACTACCTCGCTATGTATGTGTGTACTTTCTGCCTTCGGTAAACAAGCTTCGCCGGAGCTCTCGGGCCTCTGCGTCATTAAAAAGCAATAGCTCGTGGGCTAATGAATCAATTAAGCCAATTAATGGAACGGCCGTTGGTGTTGTACTCGTATAGCATGCCAAGGCATGCACCTCGAGAATCCGGCGGTATCAATCAATTGCACGGTAGTAATCCTACT
The DNA here is from genome assembly GCF_002847485.1 of Aspergillus campestris IBT 28561. Taxonomy (NCBI): domain Eukaryota; kingdom Fungi; phylum Ascomycota; class Eurotiomycetes; order Eurotiales; family Aspergillaceae; genus Aspergillus; species Aspergillus campestris. Next base: position 4,409,845 of record NW_020194336.1, on the reverse strand, counting down.
AGATATGCATCCATGATCTCATCTACAACGACCAGCCACCCAGGCCTACCCTGAAGGTTAAGTTCCGTGCGGTTGTTGACTATTCCCAGCCTATCGTGCCGTGGATACTGCGTGGAAAATCTCGGGAAGGCTGAGAGAAAGCGGATCGAAGCCGTGGAATGCCAGGGATGGCCAGCTGGCCGGCCTGGTCGTGCTCCATCCTGGTATGCATCATGTGCTACCACATCTGACTAGGCTGGCTGAGTACATTAGGTTCTTATCCAGAACTGGAGGTAGCCTGAGACAGTAATTTACCAAGCAACTCACGATCCCCTCCTGGTCCTCCTATTTGGCTGCCCTTCTTCTTCATGCGGCGGGGACCTGACCGGAATGGTTTGAACTCGGGGACAGTACCTAATTTCCCATGAGTTTCTCAATGCAAGAAAAAATAAATAAAAATAGATGATCAAAATAGTCTCACCGACTCCTTCTGTCGATCCACCTACTCTGGTTCTGGTGTTGTGCTCTTGAGCCCTCTTGCTCTAGCCCTCGTGACCTCGTCCTTCCGTTCAGTGTGGTTTCTATTTCCATTTTCAGTTTCTTATCAATCTTGCTTCTACAATTATTCCCCAAACCTCGATGTCGTCAGACAGGGTCCAAGGCAAGGCAACCACTGATAGCTGAAGATAGCCAGCTTCCGTGATGTGCCCCTAGGCCAGGATTGACACAAAATCACCACACATACAGAGAAAAGAATAGCCACTACCCCAGACCAAACTCATTAATTCAATCTTCAAGCCAAGTAAGTACCACACCAACGTACTAACTCCCATAGCAAGAAGTCTGGATCCCCACTTTGTGATATGTGATCTCACATGCGGCCATCTGGAAAATATTGGGTCGATAGTCTGCCTGAAGCCTCCTCTCGGTGTTTGGTGGGACCTTGTAGGGGAATTTCTGAGGGACATTGTCCGGAAGGATCAAAAGAAATCAAGTTTTTCAGCCACGAAAGTGTGGCCGTCGTCTCGCACTTGGCAGGACAGCAGGTTTGAGGGCGCGTCGGTTGGTTCTCATTTCAATTATTGCGTTGAGACTTTGGTACGATTGCGAAGCTAGTGTTAATATCTGGATAGTCTGGATAGTCCCAACGGTCTCGAGAGGCTTAACTTACTGTATCCAAAAAAGCGGACAGATGAAGAACTTATTGAGGTATATTGAAGCCTACTGTTGACGACAATGGAAACAAAGGGTATTGTTCTATACACTTATGCAGTGCACAGTGTCCGTATTAGTCACGTGCATAACTATGGCCGGTTGAAAACGCACTAAATTAGCGCGCTTACATAACCTCGCCTTTATAAGCCCACATTCGCGAAGCAAATTCTTCACCTTCCAAGCAACAGCATTTATCGTGCGTTTCTCAATAATGGCCTCCGAACCACGTTGAAAGACTGTATCCAAGCGATATAGTACTTTGTACTTCACGCCTAGGATGTTCATTGATCGAGAGTCAGGTCTACAGCCTGTTAATGTGCAGGATTAAGACCCTCCGAATATGAACCCATAACCGACGCAAAGCAAAGCAAAGCAAGAAAACAAACGTCTCGCATTACTATGATGACTCTCCTTCTTTCTGGCACGATGCAGACTCTGCAATGGGTGTCCATTAAAATATCAAGCTCAACAGTCTGAGTTCCATCGAGACGTTTGTTTGCTTGCCTTGTCTTCGGATATGATCGGTTCATAAAACTTTTTCCATATAGCTGCTATACAATCAATATATCATACCATGACCGTGCAAACCGAATCTAAGAGAGTAAAATCAAAGAAGCAGATCAAGACAAATCCAGTCCTAAAAACAACGTCCCCTCCAACGGCGTCTCATAGTAAGCCACGATCTCCCGAAACCCAACCCGCCGGTACAACCCAATCGCCCCCGCCATCATAGGGAGCGTATCGAGCCGCATCTCTCGATACCCCAGCCCCCTCGCCCGCTGCACAATAGCATCCACCAACGCCTTGCCCAGCCCCATGCCGCGCGCCTCGGACGAGACAAACAGCCGCTTCATCTCACAGCATGTCGCCGTGGCGTTTGCGTTTGCGTCCACATCCACGCCGGGCTTGGTGGGGAGCGGGCGGACGGCCACGCATCCGAGGGGCTGGTCGGGCTTGGTGGTGCTATATGCGAGGAGGATCTCGCCTTGAGGAGCGCTGTATTTTCCCGGGAGGGATTCGAGTTCCTCGGTGAAGCCTTGGAAGGTGAGGTCTAGGTTGAGCCACTCGGCGTAGGCTGTGAAGAGGGCTTTGGTGGCGGTGATGTGGGCTGGTGTTTCAGCGGGTGTGATGCGGAAGGGACGCGCCTTCATAGTCTCTTCCATCGTTTCTTGATACCTAGTATATGTGCGGAGGAATATAGGCCTTGTTCAATCTCGTGGATGTATGCGATGCGGATGGATGTTGCGTCACGTTGCCCGGGGTCAACTGATGATTGGTTGCGAGCCTGATCACGAGTTGAGATTGTGCTATAGGATTGGTCTATGGATAGTGTGAGTCTTCAAGTCGTTGGAGATTCGAAGCACTTGTCGCCCCATATCACATCCAGTTGAGCCTGGTCAGTTTGCTGATATCGCCGACTGTGAGTCAGAGCTTGACTCATAGACGGGTATATGACAGTCAACAAGCACATGATTCAGGTGTGAGGAATGCTGCAGATAAATCTCGACAAAAAATGAAGATATTGGGACATAGCTATTAGGCTAAGATGATCGTAGTGTCGATATTGGTATGGGCCTGAGACCCTAAGCCAACAATAGTAGCAAATCGCGGCTGAAATAATCCTCTCCTATTGACTTGCAGGCAATCGTCACGTCAGTCTTCTGGTCCAAAGTTCGTTATGTTTTTTGATCTGTATCTTCAAGGTGTTTCAAGGGACACGGACCCATTTCTGATCTGATAGATCTTGTTAACATGGGTGTAGTCCATATCTGTGGATGACTTCAACCTCTTCATATTGAGAATCTCCGTCAGCTCAGCCACTGACGCCCGAAGTGGACGAGACAGCCCACTAACCCGTCGAGCGAAGCTTATCGTCCGGTTTTATTTTGATTGATGGCCTGTCAAGCATAACCCCTGTCTCCAGTGCGGGGGTAAGTCTCCCAAATGCAACTCCATCTTCGTATCATACCCTGCCTGAAGTTGTGGGCAGAACGTCCTAATTAAACACTGTCGCGCAAGCTCCCCGTTGAGAGAGACTGTTAGTATGCTTCCATTCTATTTACAAAAAGGTACTGTACGAAGAAACCGTTGTTGATTCGCTTGATTCCGCGCAATCTGACAATCCAGAGTGAAGCTGTCAATCAGTTTCACGGAAATCCTATGACGATCACTTCACCAAACACAACGAAACAAATGCAAGATACAGCGAGGAAAGACTACACGATGCAACGCTTTGATACATGGTCCTGGATTTAGATGACCCTGGGGTACTCCGTGATCATCAATTCCCTAATTCAGCGTTATGGTGCACTCCGTTCCCGCCCAGTGCCTGAGTCTCGTCCGATGGCCCCCCGACGGCCATCGCCGGACGCTAACTGCAGACGAGCGGCGCGTCGCGCCATTGGCTGGGCCCTGTTTTAGCACGAGATTAACCAAGAGACGAAGAGTCTGGAAAGGTGACATCCGATCGTCCATTGCCTTTGGGATCTCCGCTTCAATCACAACTCCTGCCGAATCAGCAGGCGCTTACCAGAACATGTGACGTTGTCTGCAACGTTCGATGTTAATTGTCCGCAGCGCTGGCCAAGTCGCGGTCAGACATATGGTGGCGTGAACAATAGGAAAGGAAAAGACATAAATTGAGCCATGTGCCGGCCATCCCCCAATTCGTATTGTTCCTAGGCGCCCCTCCCCCACAACTCGGTCGCTATCATTGACGAAAGCCACAATCCGCCAATATGACCGCTACAGTATCGAAGCCGATGGGCATCTTTGCCCTCAGCACCCTCGTCGCAGGTGTCCTGGCTGGCCCTCAAGCCTGCGAGGCCGACACCCCGCTCAGCTGCCAGGGCGACGCCAAGGCCAGCTGCTGCTTCAATGCGCCTGGCGGTGCGCTTCTGCTGACCCAGTTCTGGGATACCGACCCGGTGACCGGACCCAAGGATTCGTGGACCCTCCACGGTCTCTGGTTAGTCAGACCCTGTTAGCCCTTGCAATGTGACTGCATTTACTAACAGCATGCTAGGCCCGATAACTGCGACGGCACCTACGAGTCCAACTGCGACAGCAGCCGTGAGTACTCGAATATCACGGATATCCTCGAGGGCCAGGAGCGGACCGAGCTGTTGGCCGATATGAACAAGTACTGGAAGGATTACAAGGGAGATGACGAGACCTTCTGGAGCCATGAGTGGGACAAGCATGGTACGTACTACTCCCCAACTAGGCCTGATTGTCTGTTTTGGTGGATATAGTCACTGACATACATGATGCAGGCACTTGCGTCAACACCATCGAGCCTGACTGCTATGAGAAGTACACCCCCCAGGTGGAGGTGGGCGATTATTTCCAGAAGGCCGTCGATCTGTTCAAGAAGTTGGACACCTACAAGGTAGGCTCCACCCGATAGACTCACAGTCTATCAATCCCAAAGCAACCATGCAAAGAAATAAGAAGAAATACCGGAGATGCTGACCTCCAACGCAGGCCCTCGCCGATGCTGGCATCAAACCCGATGAGTCTAAGACCTACAAGCTCTCGGAGATTGAGGCTGCCTTAGCCAAGCTGCACGGCGGCAAGAAGCCCACCGTCGACTGCGACAGCGGCGCCCTCAACCAGGCCTGGTACTTCTACAACGTCCAGGGCAATGCCATTGACGGCAAGTACGAGCCGGCTGAGCCTCGTAAGTTCCATACACATTTCTTTCCCAACGCCTTTCGGGCGTACATGAGCAAAGTGCTGACTTGCCATAGTGGCCGATTCTGGTTGCCCTAAGGACGGCATCAAATATCTGCCCAAGTAAATTACCACGAGTGCCACGATTCCTGTGAGGCGGTCCCCGGCAAGAAAAGCGTACGGGCTTTCCCAGTGGGTGCGAAGTGATCAATCCAGCTCTTTTGAGAGCGGGTTGTAGCAGATCGGTAAACTCTGACGGGCTTTGAGATTCGATCGGGAAAATATGTATGTATTGGCTTAGCTGGAAACCGCATGTGACCTAGTATTAGATTCATGAAGACCATTGAAACACTGAGAGCTGTACAAATAAAAAGCCCACTGTATACCACTTTTTGACCCATCGAGATTCTAAGCCACCAATAGTATAATTGCCACCGTCAAGCTTCGTCCCAGAGTACTATTGACCGAAGGGTAGTACGCGCAACCTCTGCTCGTATACTGCGGTTGTATTCGACGGTTTGCTAGGATTTGAGTAGCAACGATTGTTTCTTTGTTCTCTTTAATAAGACTTTGGTCATGATGGTTTCGAGACAATGATATCTCTAGCTGGAAATGTCCACAGTCCATTCGGAATCTTTCTTCGCGTAGAAAAAACCCTTATAGTGTGACATGATCGAGGAATAGGAAGCCGCAGCCCACGCAAACCAGAATGAAAGTTTCCGTGTTGTCTTGCAATTTTTGCGACACTCTTTCAGGACTGAGAATTGTCCGCAATTGGACATGCGCTGTGGTTGGGCAGGATACAGGATATTTGATCATGCCTGCTTGTTCTGATGCCGTGCCAACTCGACACTATTGGATGGTTGCCTGTACACACGTTTAAGTTATCAACCAAGTATACTGGACCTTTCGTGGAAATCCAATAGATTTGTTGGGTTTGTTGTTGGGCAATTCCGGAAATATTGGTCTCGGGGCGACAGGGCTACCCGTAGGCGGGATAAACGAGTACACCCACGAGTTCATCCCGCAGCCATCTGCTATGGATAAGGGCCATAGGGCCATTCCACTGGAAGGACATCTTTGGTGTATCCAGTAGAAGTAAAGACGTAAACAGGAGTCCGTAAGAACCCCTAAATCCCCTTCAAACGGACATTTCTCCTGTCTTCGTCCTCCTTGGCGCCAACACGGTCCAAGAAGTCCATACGACCAAGGAAGCCCTCTTTGGCTCTGCTGTGGACGGTGAGCTCGTCCCGGATGCCAGCCTGATCCACGTATGCAGCCCAGTCCAAGCGCGACTTCTCGACCGTATTGATCTTCGGGCCACGAGCATTCTCCTCCTGGCCTGTCGCATCGATCGGCTGCTTCTCCCAGCTTTTTTTGATGGCTCCAGTGGGGTTAGGATCAAATCGCGAGACCTTGCGAAGTGGCCTGCGCAGTTTGATGCCCGGTATTCCATTCGCGTCATCCTCAGCATTAGTGGCCACCGCTCCTGGATTATGTTCGTTTGCTAGAAAGAGCCTTGCTTCGGCCGAGTCCTTCGGAACGACCTTCTCTTCGGTGATCATCTCCCCTGCAAATTCATACGTCCGTTTGATCTTTATCATCTCATCCGTATGCTGGGGTTTCTGCTGTGTCTCCTCGGTTGGTGCTTGCTGCTCGCGCATGGCGGTGTCTTGTCTTTCTCCGTCCGCCATGTTATCGTCTGTTTTCTCGGTATGCGAAGGTGCCGCGGGGGAACCGGAATCGCGTTCGTTCATTTTGGCCCATAACGCGTCAACGTCGACTGTTGCGCCATCGATCTTAGCAAGTGGTTTTCGTTCTTCCTTCCTATAAGCAATATAGTCAGAATAGTTTCTTGTGATCCACGATCCAACGAACCTACATTTGCATCTTCATGGCGCGTGTCCGTACAAACCCTCCCGGGCCACCCTCGTCGTCGTCGAGATCCAGATCGTCTTCATCGTCACCTTTAGCCTTAGACTTGTTTCCCTTTCTTTTTTTCTCTTTTCTCGATTTTGCTTTCTTTATCGTGACTTCGTCTCCGGAATCTAGCGCAGCGTCTTCTGTTTCGGCCTTTCGTTTCTTGCTGGCCTCCTCATCGGAATCGGAAGACAACACCTCATCATCCTGGCCGTCGAGCTTGAAGTCTTCGTCCGCCTCCGAGTCATATTCGTCGTCATCTATCTCCATCTCAGGATCCTGAGATACTGGTTTGGCTGACATTGTTGCGCAGAGATAAGGGAAAGCAGTGATCGAATAATTAATTGAATCTTCATCGAGGGTAAAGCTGGAAACCGATGCGATAAAAGGATTCTGCCAGGCGGTGTGTGGGCCCAATCTACGCATGTTATGTAAGTAATCTTGACCAATCATCAATGACTATTCGAGTACCGAGGTATATTATGGTGGAGAAGGGTTCAGGTACGTTCGCGATCAACTTACACCACCAGCCTAGCATCTACGCTGTATGCCACCAGCTCTTCGGCATGTTTTATATTCTGAGATAATACCATATGGAGCGGCTAAATCAGGGCAGGCATCCAGCCCACCTGGAGCCACTGGAGCTTGAGATTCTAGAGCGGAGAGATGCCTTCGGCTTGCCCCCCAAGGCTATCTGCGACGTCTTGGTGGATGTCTTCTTTAGATGGGTATCTCCAATCTTGCCCGTGGTGAATCGGCATGATTTTATGAAACACTATCACCATACTGAAGAGCGTCCGTCGATTCTTTTGCTGCAGGCAATGTTCACTGTGGCATCTAGATTCATAACGGGTCAACAAAGTCAAACAGTTACAGCAGTTTCACCGCGCTGGTTCTACAAGAAAGCGAAGGCACTGTATGATGCTGGATATGAGCAGGATCTCCTAACTGTCATACAGTCTGTGACACTTCTGGGGGTCTACTGGGATGGCCTTGATGGTAAGATATCCTACGAGTTAGTTGTTATGAAGTGTTGACCTGTCATAGATCTGACAGAAAGTGGTCTCTTTTATTGGAGTCGGCTGGGGATTGCATTAGCACAGGAACTAGGGTATCACGAGAGGTAACAAGTAATCAGGTTTCTATAAATTGCGAATGCTCACACATCCTGCAGAGAAAAGTATTTGAATCTCAGTCAGCCAAAGCAAGGTCTGTGGAAGCGCATCTGGTGGACTCTTTACACGCGAGACCGCTCTGTTGCTGCAGCTTTTGGTCGCCCACTACATATACACGCGGATGACTGCACAGTGGAAGAGTTGACAGAAATCGACTTTGTCGAGCACGACGAAGAGCTCCAAATCGAGTACCCTACTGATGAACTCGGGGCGCGATTCTTCATCCAGTATGTCAAGCTCTGTCAACTCATGGATCTAGGCCTATGTTCGAAATTGTCATCTCGGTCAGATCAGGCTAGTCGACAAGTTGAAACCGCACAGTGCGAGCTTGGGTTGAACGAGTGGCTTGTATCTTGTCCACCCACACTGGAGTGGAGGCAATCGCGCCATAACTTCTTATCCGCCATGTTATTCTCTACATTCCAGTAAGTACTACTTCTTCAAAAATAAGCCATTGCTTTGTCGCTAATGTATAGCAGTACACTTGTATGCCAGTTGCACCTCTTACAGGCACCAGTGTCTTCCGTGGAGTCTCGAAGCTCGGCATTTCATTCCGCCTCGACTGTAATCTCAATTCTGGAAACTCTGCAGTCTCACGACGAGCTCCAGTACAGTCCTTCTTTTATGTAAGTCCTGACTCTGGTCTTCATCTGAACAATAGCTAATGACAACTAGTATCTGCCATGCCGTCGTGTCCTTTGTCACTCTCAAGTGTCAAATGGAGGCTTCGGTGCCGTCTCTCCTTCACGCGATTCGATCGAAACTCGAAGCCAATCTCGAAATAGTGGAAATATTATCTCGGACATGGCCCATCGCCAATATATTCCTGGAGCTGTTCCAGAGCATGACGAGTCCGGAACGGTTCAACCACTTGCTGTCGGCTGCGGTGGAAGAATGCCGAAAACGCGCCGGTGGTGAGCAAACAGGCACATCAAGACCAACTGGACCTTTCAGAAGGCCGAAAGTAAAACAGGTGATTCTTCCGCAAAGCAGGCTTGTTCTCCAGATCCTACGAAGGGAAACCTTTAGGCAACCGACCAACCTATACCAAGCGTCAGATGCAGCCAACCAAGACTCGACGCTCAATGGAGAATCTTCCTCACATAATGCTACATCGGAAATCTTAGACGACTACGAACTAACTTCAGGGGCACTCGAGCCTTCTGCGGTGTTGCGAAACCTGCAGGAGATGATTCGGCTCCGTCAGAACCATACCTGAGTCGCTTTTAGCTCCTCTATGGGTATGGTGTTACGGAATGGTTTAGATTGTTCTCGCCTTGCAGTGGGAGACCATGACGGGGATTACTTCTCGCAAAGTTACTGGGGCTTGCCTCGTCTCGAATCCGTTGTGGATGGAGATGCTCGTATACATCCAGAAGATTGCTACGCAGTTGAGCTTAAATTTGGACCCAACGGTGCTTATTCTGGGCAGCGGCCTTATGCCCACCCAATACTCTCCCGTCGCCGGATCCAATCTCGAGTTTGTGCCCGTCTTTCATGAGTATATTTATCAGGTCGGTGCCCTGTATACTATCTTACAAGACGCGACATGTGAAATTGATGCTGGCGAAGCTGAATACGAGGAATGAGCTGGTATTAAAAGCGCCCGCAGGCTCATCAGCTATTGACGCTGTGCGACCGCTGGTTCCCACTTCGATCTATACATAAGCGAATATAGATGTGACATTGGGGCTAATTAGATTAATTAGTTTGCTAGCTGATTTGTATTAAATGCAGTTAATGCTGGGAACAATTCCATTAATGATTAACAGGCACATCATTTATTAACCCCTCCCTTATTGCTAATAGCATTCAATAACGTAAACCCATCATCCCCAATCTGCCCAAGCACGTATTCTTCCTGTGTTCCGAACCATATTGCCGATGTATCATCCTCATCCAACGCCGGTGGAAGCCACCGCACATCATATCTCCCACTATCACTGTGCGCAGCATGGACCGGAATGATAGACGGCTGACGTGAAAGACACCAGTGGCGAACAGCAGCCACGGCACTATTAGATGTAGTGATAAGTAATCGCGTTTGCGAAGGATGCCACACTATCTGTCTAACAGGGTGTTCATGGACCAATATCGAGACCAGAGCGGTCGTCGGTCCCAGCTCCCAGATCCATACGATGTTGGGCCGGATTTGGTCGACTGTCGTTAGAAGGTTGCCGTTAGAGTTGAATGCGATGAGGGAGACGCCCCGTGGGGAGCCCGTTGGCTCTGTGATGACGCTGAATGCTTGTGGCCCGGAACAATCACCGTATTCGAGACTGCCGTCGTTGGCGTACCGTTCGCTCCAGACGGTTGGGGTGTGTTGGTCGATCTGGAAACTGTGCGAGAGGGAGGTTGAGCAGGAAAACTGGAAACTCTGCAGTCAGATACATTCCCCCCAAGATATGTAGAGGCAGTTAAGGTGTTCTCACGGTTTTGGTACTCAACAAGTCGACTGATCCATCAACCTTTGCAATAGCCAGATACTCTGACGCACCTCTCCCACCATCGACAGGTCCCCATTCAAGGCCTCGGACGCCTAGATCAAAGGAATCGTCAACTCCTGGAGGACCAGTGTACGTTCTAAACAGCTGTCCATCAGCCGTGAAGATCAACACCTTGGTGCCGCAGCTAGCAGCATCCCAGACGGCAATCCATCGCCCATCCGGGCTCCACTTCAAGCCCTGTGCATCGACTGTTGGAAGCACCGAGCGTCCAATCACTTCATAGGATCGAAACCCATGGATCGTGAGGATGTCTGTCGTGTCGGGCTTGAGGAGAACCGCAAATTCCCGGGTCCTCGGTCGGTAGCCGAAGCCATTATAGTGGGCGAATTTCGGGCTCTTGATAACCTGGCTGCGACCAGTGTCCAGCCCAAAGATGGTCAACTTAGTGTTCCATGCGTGGAAGACGATGACCTCGTTGGAGTCGCCGCCGAAATCGATGTTCATGAAGCCCGGCTCGAGACTTTCGATTTCAGCATGCAGGTCTAGTGGATCGAGCTGCCAGACAAGAAGACGCGTATCGCTTGCATGGAGCAAGCGTCTTCCGGGCTCGTTATCGTCCCCGGGTGATGAGGAAGGTTCTTGTCGTGAGAATTTTAAGAATTTGGTGGTGTTTTCTTTGACCTTGACGGTTTGTACATCCTTGAATTGGGATGAGGTTGGATTGAGATGGACGAAGACTTCTTTGCCATTGATCTGGGCCGCATATGCCCCATCATCAGATAGTGATATCGACGGTGATACTGATTCCATGAGTCAATTGATATCCAGCGTGTAGAAGATAGCGGGAGATTCACCCCCTCCAGTAGAGTCCATTATTGATCCACGACAGACTACTGGTCGTGATATGCACAATTTGAACTGTGATTAAAACACAGTAAATCAAAATGTCTAGAAATCATAGAAAAATTCCCCTTGATATGTTCATAATGCGCATCTTATACTAACAATTGACTGCCCGAGAGCAAGTCCGGTGTCATGTAGATAAATCCCACTCAATGCGGTGGAACGGACGCCAAGCCTCAGATAAGATAAAGGCAACGGGTCAAAGATAGTCCGTTCCGCGATAACGCCGCCAAAAAAAAGACCGATTCCCAATCGAGAGGAAATCTTCGGTATTGAATAGCGACAGCGCCTCTTTGCCCATTACACTGTGTTTGGCCTCCATTCGCAAATATAGGCATACTACGACACCTTGTCCCCCTCCTGGGGCGATTTTTACCCGCCGTTGAACGTTCAAATATCCTGAAAATGGCTGTTCCCGAAACCCAGGCTCCGCAGCAAGCCCCCGCCGAAGCGCAGAATGCGCCGGCGAAGCTGAGTTCTGAGCCCAAGAAGAAATTGCTGGGCAGGGAGCTCTATAAGAGTCTTGGGAGCCCGAAGTACATCGTTGCGCCTATGGTGGATCGGTCTGAGTTTGTATGTGTTCTTATCCACTCGTCGCGAACTATTCACTGACATTTTGATTGAAATAGGCCTGGCGCATGCTCACCCGATCTTTCATGCCGTCCGATAGTCCGACCCCACTGCTTTCTTACTCTCCTATGTATCATGCGCGAATGTTTGGCGAAAATGCGGGTTATCGTGACTCGTGCTTCAGGCCTACTCGCGCGGAAAACGGCGACGAGAACAACACTCCCTACCTCGACGGAAACCCCTCGATCGATCGACCGCTCTTTGTGCAGTTCTGCACTAACAACCCGGATGAGTTCCTGGAAGCGTCTAAGCACGTTGCACCATATTGCGATGCGGTGGACTTGAACCTAGGGTGCCCGCAGGGGATTGCGAGAAAGGGACATTATGGAGCATTTCTGCAGGAGGACTGGGACCTGATCTACAAATTGATCAACCGGTTACACAACGAGTTGCCAGTCCCAGTGACTGCCAAATTCAGAATTCAAGAGACGAAGGAGAAGACACTCGAATATGCCAAGATGATCCTGTCCGCGGGCGCAAGCATCATAACGCTGCATGGACGCACGATAGAGCAGAAGGGTCACAACACTGGCATCGCAGATTGGAGTTACATCCGGTACCTGCGGGATAATTTGCCGCCAGATACCGTTATCTTCGCCAACGGCAACATCTTGAGCCACGATGATCTGGAGCGCTGCCTTGAAGAAACGGGCGCCGATGGCGTCATGAGCGCTGAGTGTAATCTGTCGGACCCAAGTGTCTTCAGTAAGCCACCTGCAGAAGGCACTCACGGACGAGAATACTGGCGCGGTCGAGACGGGCGAGGCGGGTACCGAATTGATGCGGTATTCCGTCGGTACCTCGACATCGTCTATAAATATGTTCTAGAACAGCCAGCACCAGAACGGAAGCCACTCTACCTCCCATCTGATCCCGAACAACCCGAACTGGAAGCCGATACATTCGCCGAAGAGGAAGGCGAGGGCCCACCAAAGAAGAGGCTGAAGCGGGAAAGGAACAAGAGGCCGGCCTCTCCTAGCTTAGCAGTCATGCAAGGCCATCTCTTCCAACTCCTGCGGCCGATGATCTCCGTGCACACGAATGTCCGCAACGCACTAGCAGCCTCACGGCCCGGCGACATGGCCTCCTTTGAACGTGTCCTGTCGCTCACCGAGAAAGCGGTCAAGGCAGGTCTAGACGAGTACGAGGAGCACCCCGAGCGTTTCGAGACACCCGCAGATGCCGAGCTGAAGGGCTCCAAAGTGACAATTGCGGAGTACGGGCGGCCGTTTTGGGTTTGCCAACCGCACATTCGACCACTGCCCGAAGAAGCTATGGAGCTCGGGGCGCTCACGGCGAAGAAGAAGGGGAAGGGCAAGGAGAACAAGCCTGCTGCAGACGAGGAGCCTTCGGACAAAGAGAAGATCCCGGATACGAAGGGAACTGCCACGCCCTCTGACAAGCCAGTAGAGCCGGATTCGGCTACGGCAACGCCAGACCGCTTGGTGAGCGGGTGAACAAAGCGTATGTGGTTCAGGAGTATGGGATATCATATTATTATGGGTTGAGCGTTGGGCTTGATCTACTCATGTTAGTATATACTTAGATATTAGAATTGCATAGCGTCTGCTAGTTAGATAATTGCCAATGCATGTGTCCTATCACGCGTGGCCAGGAAGTCATCTGATCAATTGGTAGGCTTGAAAACAATTGGTATCACGAAGTCAAATACAGAAAAATTTAGCCAACCCAAACTCCAAACGAAACCCTTATCAACACACAGTGTACTCAGAAATCCATCGTAAGCTGCGGCGCCATCTTCTCAAGATCCTCAACCTATGCCAGCATGTCAGTTAAAACGAAGAAGAAAGAAAAAACATATCCAATCCAAGTATACTTGTAAAAGGGGAGACAAACCTCCAAAAACCCATCCCCCCCACCACCCTCGGCCCTCTCATAAGCAGCCCTCGCCAACGCCTCCCTCACAAAGACATCCACATATTTAGCAATGACCGGATTCGCCTCCTTCGCGACCTTCGTCTTCGGATTCTGGAAATGCTGGTGCAGCAACCGCGTGAGCAGCTTCGTCGGGATAGCAGGCTCACTCGAGAGGACGTCGTCGGCTTCGGCCTGCGCGTCTGTTATCTCCGCGAGGATGTAGTCTGGCTCTGGGGAGGGTTCGCGACTGCTGATGCTGCCGTTGCTACCGCTGCCTGATTCGGAGCCGGATGCCGATCCCGGTGGACTTTCGGTGCGCGCGGGGCGCTTGTCTTTTTGTTTCTGTGTTTGCGGCTTCTCTTTTGGTTGCGCGGGTTGAGAGCGTTTGGCTTTTGGTTTAGATGAGGAGGATGAGGCGAATGCTGCTGTTGATTCTTTTGGTACTGCGGGATCGGTAGGCTTGGAGGGCTTCGTTTTAGGTTTCGCTTTGGATGTGCTCGTGGAGGGGCCGGCGGCGCTGGCGCTTGGGGATGCGCGACTTGGAGGATTAAAGGGAAGGCGGCGTCTCTTTTGGGGAGGTTGTCTTTCGGGAGGCATTGCGGCTGACCGTGGAAAGAATAAGCCCTATGCAGATGTGAGAACTTATTTGGTGGATTTACTTCTTCCTTTGATGCGGCGGGGACGAGATGAGATGAAATGAGATGCCACGATAGATGCGGATAGATACGCGTGGGCCAAAACGCGTGGTCATGTGATACTGCTTATATTTGACGTCATTTTCTACAATTACGGGGTATATATATATGCTACAACACACAATTGCCCCAGTAGAGTGTCTTTGAGGATACCAAAATACAGTCAAGGTTGACCTAAAGACCAAGTGGTTCCCCTTGTGGTCTCACGACCGTCACTTCTAACTCCGCCTCTTCCAACACCTCCCTCGACAACTTCCAGTCCACCCCGAACAGTCCCGAGTTGAACCGACATGATCGCAGCTCTCCCAGGGGTACACCATTGTCGGGCTGAGACCGTAATTTCTCTAGCTGGCTTTTCATGTCCGCCACCGCGAGTGCCGTGTTCTGCAAAATGACGGCAGGCGGGCTGACAGAGCGCCCAAAGCCTCTCGACGTGAAAAGACAGATGATCCAGTGTCTTTTCTTTCCGTGGTCTTCTTTGTAGTCTTCTTCTTGTGGTGAGATTATGAGTGATGTGCCAATTGGCAGTTGGATCTTTCTAGTGGTCTTTTGCTGCTGTGTTTCACCAGAATTCTCAGCCCCGGTTGTCAAGAATTGCTTGTTCTCGAGATATTTTTGACAGTGAGCTCTGTAAATTTTGAAAGCAGCAGGATACTGTACTCCATTGGTTCTTTGTTATCAACGAGTGGCAACCAGAGGGGTTTCTCTATGACCTACCTTTTTCTTGAACGCTTCAGCGATCCCCTTCCCCCAGCTTCCTTGGCAGTTACACGCATCTGAGCAGTGCGAAGACGATTAGCTTATGTGCTCTCTTTCTGTGGTAGAGAGGGAAAACCACATACGAATCAAGGCCGCTCCGTCTGGCGCGTCGAAGAGATCGCCTTGGACTTCACTTATCTTGCTGCTCGGGCTAGAGCTCATTGTGACTGGATGTCTAGAACACAAATCGTGGTGGACGGATGGATGGAATTTTGAGACAAGCGTGCTATGTAGCAGGTGGGGATGCGAGAGACTTATATGGAAGGTAGAAACAGGAGAAATAACAGATGGGTGAAAACAGTGCATAGCGTCGAACAACTCGTATTGGCCAAGCGGGATAGCAACCTAATCAACAGGCAACAGCACGTCATTGAGTCATTTCACACGAGCTATGGTATACTCAAATTCATTTATTCATACAACATCTATTGATATGCACGCCTTTTGTCTTTTTGTCATAAAACCCAAAGAATAAAGTGCAGGAATTTCCATCCAGGACATCAAAGAAGAAAAGGAGAGAAATGCGTCACTAAACATTGTCCGAAGATCCAGGAACCGATCGTCTGCGCGAAAGCAGGCGTCCCAGATCGTGTGCCTTCTTGACAGACCAGGACCTTCCGTCTTCTCTGCCAGCGGAAAGCTCGCTGTCTTGGTGCTCGTGCCCTGATGCAGACGCAGCAGTTGATTCTCGAGATCTATGTCCGTATCCCCACGAGGAAGAAGTCGTCACACTGCTAGATTTCAGTCTTCGAGTCATCGATCGCGAGATGTTTTTGAGAATCCCTGTCTCCTGATCATAACGCTCCAGCCGGGCAATTTCACCCATAACAGTCACCCCGTTGTTTGCAAAGTTTTCCTCATGAACAGGGATGTACAGAACCACACCGCGGTTTGGGGGGACTTGAAGCAAATCTTGAAGGGCCGACTGAATCAGGATGGTGCTGCGGAGGTTTGTAATCGGGGCTATAAGGTATGGCAGCGCATATATCTTCATCAAATAAGCCGGCGATCCCAAGACGCCAAATTGGATACATGCATTCTGCTGGAGTGTGACCATCATGAAAGGGGTGGGTTTCTGGTAGACCTGTGCGAGGCGAGACGTAATTTGTGAGACGAGAGTTTCGTTATCCTTGATCTGTCTTGATCAGTCCTGATCGGACAATTGCACCCTTGATCACGGTTACATACCCTGGTATTGTACTTAATATCCACTACAACGATCGACTCTTGATTGATCCGGGTCCTCGGTGACACCATCGGCCCACGAGCGCTGAATGCATCCTCGAAATATCGAGTCTTCACTCGAGAAGCCGGCTCCTCCTCGAAGCTTTTATTCACCAGGCGAGGGGGCTTTGTATCTGTCGATGGACGGGATTTCATTTCCGGAACCGTGCTCTCTTCCTCTTCTGCCTCGTCGATGAACACCGAGGGGATGATAGGGTTTCTCTCCAAACTGGACTTCTGCTTCAGAGTTACTTCTGATACGGTCCCAGGCATCATCGCGTGGAACATTACAGGAGACTCGAGGACCGGGATTATGGGATCCAAATTGCTCGAAGAGTCGGAAGTGTTGTGGTAGCGCTTGAAACGACTGAGGTCCAATCGATGGTGTTTCGAGCTCATGATTACCCAGATCGAATGACCGCTAAACACTCAAGCCAGTCCAGCCAACCCTTAACGTGTTGCAGCAAATGGTGGGTTGAAAGAGATGCCGCTGATGCTTTGTCGGAGAGAAGAGCGAAGGTATCGCATGATCCCTTGTAAGATACTGGCAAGACTTCATGCCTGGACCTTCCTATCTAGTTTGGCCGAATCTGTCTTCAACGTGTGAGGTTCCGAGTTTCGCCAATTTAGGTTATACACGAAAAGAGGAAGGAACAAGTGGCACTCCTGCCATTATCAATACCAACCATGCGATAAATCGGTGCTTTCTGAATGACCCTGACGCGATGCAGGAAATACAAATCAAGTTCATACGATAGCATAACCCAATCGCCTAAACACCATCCACGAATGCACGCCAGTCAAGTCAAAAAAGCCAGATAGTCAAATGCCGAATTCCCACTGAGAAAAACCTTGTCTACCCTGCGTCTCTTGTCCCATACCACGTCGCCGTCGGAGATGCGTTTGATATAGATGATGCGATGCTGGGGGATAAACTCCTCGTCTGTGGTCTCTCTCTTCCACGACCCCAGACCAAGCTCCAAGCGCCCTTCAAATCGGTCTTCGTATCCGATTATGTAGTCGTCATTGTCATAATTCTCATCCCAAATAAGGCGATTGATCACATCTGTGCTCACCAGGTCAATATGGATCTATAAAAGGGATTTGCAATGATTGTGAGGCTGTACCAGACACGGGGCGCAACTTGTTCTCTTTGGCCGGGGAAGTGTAGCCGGTGCTCTTCGGTGATCGGCTTGCAGGTGATGGAGTTCGTCTTGGAGACGAACTTTCTTGAGGCGATCTTTCTTGAGGCGAGCTTTCTGAAGGTCGATACTCGATCTGCTCTGATCCTGGGACTTCTAGGTGTTGCTCCGACGCCATGACTTAGGACTGATTTTTGTTTTCGGTTATAGAAATATGAAGAAATTTTTGTGATGCTATTGAATACAACTCCATTCCAACTGCTTTCTCCTTATAACATTTGAAGGGTTCCTATTTACACATGTCACTGAAGCCTAATACGCCTCAGGCCCCCTTCCTAGAAAGCATTTCAGGATCGAGTCACGTCTAGCTGAGCGTTGCATCACGCAGGATGGTTAGGCTCCCTGGATTCTGACACGAACTCCAAGAACGGAGATTGAGATGTAGAGAATATGGGGATACAAAGCCATTCGTGGTCGACCAACAAATCATAGTCATCGTGTCGTTACTGCGATGAGTCAAAGGCTGTGGCTGTGGTGGTAACTATCGAACGCCTGGTTGATGACACATGACTCATCCATGCGCATTGAGCAAAAGTAGACTCATGCCTTGTGGAGCATGATCATGGTGCTTATCATACTTTTTTACTGAACAACACAACAGGTTTAATGAGTTGTCGCAATCAATGTCAAGAAAAGAGTATTGAGACTTTGTCCTGATCGGGATGATGATCCGCCCGCGGTGCACCCAACAACGTTCGCTTGGCTCCACCATCTCTCCCGCTGTCGCGCCCGACGCGTCCCTCATGGAAAACCTCCAAAGACCACACTCACCACTGCGCTCCTCCATAATTTGCAATCTTATTATTAATGAGGCTGTCAGGACGCTATCAATATGAATGACACGTCGACTTCTTTGCTCACAGAGCATTTCAGCTACACCCCTTTGGTCAGTATACCTATCCTCGCCGAGTTGTACCGTTTTGCGCTCTGCACCAACGCGCAGCACCCCACTTGCTCTTGCTAACCCAGCGCAGTCCCTGATAGACGACATAATCAACTCGATCAACAATCTCATCTACCAGGCGATCTCGAGTTTAGAGTCTGGTCTCTTGTCGACCCCGCCAGAACGGCTAGGTTTCGGCCACGCTCAGAACGGCTCCACGATCCCTGACACCGACGAGGACGGCAACGTTGTTTATCCAGAGGCGCAGTTGGAGATCGAAAATGGACTGCATCAGTTGGAAACGCTCCTTGAATCGACCGTTGACAAGGCGTTTGATAAGTTCGAGATCTACCTACTGCGAAATATCCTTACCGTGCCGGAGGATTTACTGGGTTGGGTGAGGCTGAAGCACTACGAGGTGGGTCTCCATTTTTGTCGCGCATAATCGTGTTGCTGCATTATCAGTCGTCTCTGTGCGCATGTTGCTAACTAATTCCTCCCTAGAACCTTCAACTGACCCCTCCTCCCGATGCGCCGACCCCAGAGACAATCCAGCTACAGCGCAAAAAACTACACGAAACCAGGAAGTTGAATCATGCTCTAAAGCAAGAGAGTGCCCGAAACGAGACTATCATTTCGCAGCTACAGTCAATTCTATCGACGGTACAAACGGCGGATGGCGCAAATGGCACCAAAGAGGAAGCGCAACCCGCAGACACAACCACCCCCTCCGCGCACCGAGGCCTCGACCTATCCTTCTTAACCTCCAGTCCAGCTGCGCGGCAATTACGAGTTGGTGTTGACGCTGGCTCCGGCACTCAACACACGCCCCTCACAACCAACACAACGTTCATACTCTCCCAACTCCCCGCTCTGCAGGCGGTGCTGCGCCAGCTTCGGCCGAAGCTAGCCACGCTGCCCAAGTCGGGAGACGCCATGGAGGTGGATTCCAAAGGCGACGAGCGACGAGAATACATTGAGAGTCGGATCCGACTGCATCTCGAACGTACCGGACAACTGGCCGTCGGTAGCAACGGCAATCCGGTCGTTGCTGGCCGGAAGATCGACATCTCCGAGGCGCACGCCCTGGAGATGGTCACCGGGATGCTTACCCAAGGCGACAAAATGACCGACTAAGATGGATGGCAAAGATCAATGAACAAAATCCTTTAATGGATCTTCTCTATCTCATTTTTGGTTTGCAAGCATCTAAAACCTATGCCGACCAGGACACGCTCCATGTCTGCTGGTTTCTCCGGAACGGAACGACGTCCACCTTGTCCGACTGCAGGATGTCCATGATCGTCTCGTCTTTCCTCTGGAGGGTAATGAACTCCTTGGTTTCCTCGCCAATGCCGTAGAAGGCTCGGCCAAATTTGCTCATGAAATTCTCAATAACCTGGGGAGTGATGTCTTCCTCTTTCAACACGCCGTTCTCGCAGGCCTGCTCAAAGGCGTCGACCACGAGCTGGGTCGTGTACGGCTGCGTAAACACGCCCGCTGCGATCTTGTCCCCTCCCCGCTTGGAGGCAGCCGGGTGGGGGGCACTGTCCGAGCCAAAGAAGAACTTGGGGTCGCCAGAAACTGCCGCGCGGAGGAGGGCGTCGCGGTCAGCGGGCGTCTTGGCAACGGGCTTGCAGAAACAGAACGGGTCGCCGGCCCAGTGGTCGATGATGATCGACAGATGGTGTGCCGTGATGGAACCGGCCACCGTGGGACCGCATTTCTTGACGGCCTCGACAGCCGCCGCCGTGGTGCAGTGCTCCAGGATAATGCGGAGCTTGGGGAAACGCTCGTGCAACTGCAACAGGGTAGGCAGGAAGCGCTCCTCCGCGGACAAGACCGTGACGTCACCCTTGGAAGGAATCTCGCCGTGGAGGTTCAGGACCAAGTCCTGACGCTCCATCTCGGCGAACACGGGATAGAACTCGGTGTAGTCTACCACACCCGAGGAAGAGTTAGTGGTTACACCGGCCGGGTAACTCTTGACGCCGGCGATGCCTCGCTTCTTGGCGTCGATGATCGTCTCGGGCGTGACGGTCTCATGGAGGTACAGAGACATGAGGAAGGTGACATTGGGCTCGATGGCCTGCAGGCGCTTCTGGTACTCGAGCGCACGGTCGACAGTGGTCACAGGGGGGACCAAGTTGGGCTACAGATGTTAATGGCTAGCCAGAGTAGATAGACACAACAGGCCTCTTTCTCACCATGACAAACACGGTGTTGACGCCTCCTTGTCGGATAGTGGGCGTCACAAGCTCCATCATATCTCCTTCGCGCAGGTGCACTACATATAAATCAGTAAGGCTGTAACAAAGGGGTAGTATACCGTAGAGTAAGGTAATACGATCGACGCACCATGAAGGTCCGCAGAAGCGGGGAGCCTGACTCCATTCAATTTCGACAGCGGCATTCTGGCACGAGATAGCAGACGCGAGGTCAAAGACATTAATCAAAATGCTACTTCAACCGCGGTGTAAATCAATAGAATATAAACAGCAATATAGGGAGAATTCCGGGGGCGAGTCCAAAGATTTTCTGCCTTTTTTTTTTCTTCCCCGCCAAATTTTATCGGCCGTGGGGGTGATTGTCATCGGGGTTTTGATTGGCTGGTGGGTCTGGTGATGTCACGGGATTGGGGATGCACGTGAAGTTGGGGAAATACTGAGCCTGGTATTCAGACGTCTCTTCATTCTGTTTTGTTTCTGCTTGATTTCGATTTCCATGATACCCTGCTGTCAGACCATTCCATTCGTACGACTCCACCTCGGGTTTGATCCAGGTTCTCCTGATGAACCTTAGCTGGTTAACAATAGAGACCAATCACAATCATCTGGGCCTGATGCAGCCGCCCATGTGCTGGAAATGAATGAATTAGTGGCGCTTCCGAGGCCAATAAACAGCCATATTCGACACCCCTGATGCGATGAAAGGGAGCGTGCCTTAGAGTTCGTCAGAATGGAAATCCAGTTCTAGCCTGCGACGCTCATTCGTTCCCTCTTGAAGGACAAAGTTCCATATAACCGCCCACTCGGATCCTTTGCCCTGAAGATATCCACAGTGGTTCTGCAGAAGATGTAGTCTGGTCTCTCCGCATGCAGTGACAGACAAACCAGCGCCTGGGATCTGGTCAGCGGCTCGAGGGTGTCTGTTACTGGTGTTTCTGCGCAGGTCTAGAATCATGAGGGTGTGTGATGATATCTGTATATCGGGTATTTTTTTACTGTGACGGCTTTTAAAAGACTTCATTGTCCGTTCCTTTGAATGTATAGATAGGTGTTTTTTTTTTCTTTCTGCAACACTTGTTGTTCTTTCCTACTTTCCTTCCTTTCGCTCATGCTTCTATAACCCAACTTCTATCCATCCTTAGTCGTTTTGGTCTTCTGGAAAGGCCATTTCTGAAATATCATCCATTTTTCATCCATTCTTTCGACACATCGGTTGACTCGCCACGATCTACTTCTATCTCATCACACAACCCCTACACCTACCATCTTAGCTTCCCACTTAGCTTTATAATTTTCAACACATCAAAACACAATGAGCTCAAGCTCTACCACAGAATCCTACCACGCCTCCTACGCATCAGACGAAGCAGAGTCGAGCTTCCTCCGTCGTGATCGTTATCTACGCGTAGTACGTCTCGGACTCGCCGTCCTCATCTTCTCGCTAGGGGTTTCCATCATCGGCTGCGAGGGTGCCCCGCTACACCACTACCGCCAGACATCCGTTTACCAGCAGGCCTGGCTGCCTCTGTGGCCGCTGAACCTTGATATCCGTCCCACGATAGCGATATTAGCCTGTGGGTGTGTCGTTGCGGCCTTGAACCTGGTTTACATTGTAGTGGCGCTTCTTCCGTCGGTTAGTCTTTTATTCTTCGACCCATATATCTTATGTCTAGACCTACGTTCCCTACGACCCGAAACCATGTGAGCAATTAACTGACTGACTCTGATCCAGCCCCACTCAAACATAAAACGCCTCAACCTCCTCGCATCAGCAACCTCCATCGCAGGTTTCCTAGCAGCCCTTATAACCCTCCTCTTCACAATCTACCTCCCCAACTCCACCCAGCCCAGCAAATTCACCTCATCAGAAACGCTCCTTTCATGGACATGCAAGTGGAAGACTGTCCGCGGCAGCCCATCCACCATCCCCGCGGCCGCGCACTTCGGGCGCGACTGCGCCGCCAGCCGTGCGGGACTGCTCCTTCTGGGGGTGCTTTTGGGACTCGAGGTTGTGAAGGGCGCTGTTGCTGCTGTGGGGGTTTGGTGTGGGTGGAGGGTGGCGAGACTGCGCGGGGCGCAGCTTACGCAGGCGAAGGTTGAGTTGGTGGGGAAGTATCCGGGGGTTTGATTTCTCTTTCACTTTTTTATCTCGTTTTTTTGAGTATGTGTTATTATGGGGATGGGAGGGGTTGGGGTGAGAATTAACCACTGGATTGGTTTAGTTAGTTAGTTAGTTTGCTTGTTGGGTGTTAAGGGGTATTTGAGGATATATGGCGCATGAGGGACACGCTACTGCGAACTTGAATTATGACGAACAATGCATGCTTTAGTTCCTTGGTAGGTTAACAGTATATGAACTATATCCAAGAAGCTCAGACTATATACACCCCAGACACTCACACAGTAACCTACAATCAAAGCAAACTACAGCTTCGACCCCCCAGCAGGAAGCAACCTCAAATCCTCAAACGGCAGCCCCAAATACTGCCACATAAAATGCCACCGATCGCTCCCAAAAAACGGCTCCGACGTTCCCTCCTCATTCGTCACCCAAAACCAAGGGCATCCGTACGCGCCGAGCTCCTTGACAGCGCGCTCCGTCACGGCCGACAAATCCGCCTTGATCTCCGGGGACGACGCGGCCGCAATCACGTCGCGGACTTCCTGCTCGGAACGGAAGACCTTGCCCAGGGCGGTGGCTAGGTGTTCGGGCTTGGAGATGTCGACTTGGCCGTTCCACATTGTGTCGTAGCAGGCGAGGAAGGCGGCTTCGAGGGTTGGTGTGGGGTAGGATTTTTTGATGTGGGTTAGGGCTCTTTGGGGCTGTTCTTGCTTTAGCGTTCATTTCATTTGACGTGGTTTGTATAATAAATAGTTCAATACGGAGAGGAGGGTATGTACCAGTAGAGACAAAATGGGGAAGAAAGAGGGTATTTGGAAGTCATGGCCGAAGTACTTCTGGGCTCGTTGGCCGTCGAATTTGGAGTAGGCTGCTTTTGCGGGGAGGGTCCAGGGAGGTTTGTTTCCTGTGAGGAGAAGGTGTGTTGGTTTCGTTCACTCCATTACTTCGTGGTAGTGGTTGTAGGTTGGACTTACCGCTGCCCACGTTGATCCCGCCCAAGAAGACAGGAATGTATCTATTAGGTGTTAGCATAGCATTCTGGGCTCTGTCTGTATGTGGTAAGGTAAGTATTAGGATGATAGATAACATACTCAATCTCCACACCCAGACTCTCCAGAGCAGCCTTGTTTTTCTGGAGATAGGTGAGAGCGTAGAAGCTGTATGGCGATACTGATATACACGTGATTAGCGATTATGCTTTCAACTCAGTATTTTATCATGTTGACTCACCGCAATCTAGGTAACATTCAATCTTCTTGCCCATTGTGTCTGTCTTGTTCTTCTTATGATGTGTATCCGTACTTGAGTTGGTGGTTGTAGATGTGTTTCATTCCAGGCACGGGTATGGTGGATGTTGAATTGATGTTCTTGTGACCGTGTGGGGAACCGAGGCTGCCGATCTACACGGTTGCCGACGTCGGGTCGGCTGGGCAGCTTTCCGTGAGGGGCCTGATTGCCTTGAAGTATACTATAGTCTATACTGTACTTACGGAAGTTTTACCCCGGAATTATTGTTTTTCTAGGTCCTTTGGTTGTCTTGTCTTATTAGCTGGTACAAGAAGACGGAATCATTTTCCTTGTTCATCCTGCGCCAATCATAATTCAGAGTTCCATATAGATCAGTCCGATTGTTCTATGTATTCCTGTATATCACCAAGATATCGCTGTTCGTTGATTTCGAACTCTGGGTTAACACTGCAGTGTTTTCTATCGAATTTTACAAATTAAACACCCCCCCTCCCCCCCCCCCTTCCCCGCCATGTCCATCAAGGTCTCTTTCGCACTACTCGTCAACCAGCAACAAGTATCCCTAACATCTTTGGCTGCCGTGAAGACATTCTTTACGGTAAATTTGTTTGAAAGGTCCGAAATTTCTGAATCTGAGCATGCATGTAACAAAGAAGGCAATCCTAGCCTGACCGTGGCTCATCTTGATATGCTCAATACCCAGCTGTAAGCCTACAAATTGGGGCATTGTCTAAACCTACATCATAGTCCTCGCTACATATATCTTTCATCTGGGTCATAGTGCCCTCTGTCATCTCCTTCCTAGTCTCTCAGCCACGCAGACCAAACCGCAGACTAAACCCCCAGCCTCTCCACTAACAGGATCAGCTCGTATTATCCTAGAAACCTCCGTACATCTTCATGGCTCCCCTCTACCTGATTTTTCGCGGACCCTCTTCCAGCCCACCCACAACGCCACAAGTAGAAGAAGCTAGAAGGAGGAGGAGGAGGAGATCATCTCCAGATCCGTGTCCCTGCAGGTTTTCGTCAGCCTGCTCGCCCTGTCCAATGAGCCATATTCATCACACCAAGAACTACCGGCAGTACCCGGTCACACTCGGTCCGGTCCGCTGCTTAGCAGCCAATGTAGAGGGGGTCACACGTGGCATATATGGAGTTAGCGGTTGATTTTCATGGAGAAATGCGCTGTAGTGTCTGGCATGCTTGCTGTGTCGATCAGTGTGCTGGCTGAGCCTGCGCTGATCATGACCTGGGAGGTTGGTCTACGGGGTCGTTGTGTATTGTTGTGTTGAAGTTACGGGAAAGATAGTGGTGTCAGGGAAGGAGATGTAATTCGTTACTACTTATTCTCAGCTGTCGCATTGGATGTAGGGATGTTTGCGAAGGTTAAGAGTGGCATGATATCTTTGTAGCAGAGTGGTAATTTCGAAAGTTCCTTTATTTGTAACACTTGTCAGTCGTAGTCGTTTATAATTCAAGCCAGTAAGCCACGGTCAGGGTTTATTACGATATCCAATGCGAGGAATGTTAAGTGATGGTTACTGGCGACTGGTCCTATTGAGTAAGATGAAAAAACAACAAAGCAATATAATGGCCTTGACAGCGCATCGAGACGAAGGATGTCGGACGAACGGAAGGTTATATAGAAAGAGGGCGTATGGCGTAGTGGGAATGTTTCGGCCGAAGATACGAGAGGAGCATCCCACTTTGATTATTGCAATTTTGGCGATCACGCCATGGGGGGGCTTGTTGTTATGGAGGGATGCTTTTTTTTGAATTCCGCCAAATAAGGGCTGTTGTGATGACGTTTCTCAGCCCTTTATCGTTTTGCTTGTGTAGGGTGGGGGCAAGAGTTCTTGGATTCATCCTTGTCACTGAGTAGACTATCTTGTGGTTTGCATGATCAATCAGCTATTGACTAACTGGTGAGCCGCTGATTTATATATTTGATTGTAGATGGTGTTCTTCAGTGCATGTATGGTGGGGGGCCATTGCAACCCAGCTTTCAAATTAGCAATTTTCGTCGGCCACCCCTGGTTTGATCTATTGGGGCTGATAGAGGGGTTGCATTCACTTAGGCTGTGACTGGACCGGAAATGCATATCCTTGCTGGGGCATTCCAAGGTCAAATTATTTATTCATGGACACTGCAGTCAGATCGGAGATTCTAAAGTCATGCGGAAACATGGATATGATGAAAAGCAGGTTGGGCTTCCACTGAATGGGCGGATTGGATGGAGTATGCGATGATACGTGAATGAATATCAGTGATCCATAGGTATATCTACATATTGTATAGTCGGGTTTGATTAACAAAAAAAATAGAAGTAATCTATATGATATATACTCAGTCAGAATACGTGATGCAACCTATTGCTTACTAGTAAGAGATTCAGCTGGTCGAATCCTTCATGCATGTTCATGTAGCTAGCCATAGATCTTCTCTGTCCAGGTATGCATTATGCTGAATACCTACCATAGTGCCAAACATGCCGCAACTGAAAATACGAAACTACGAATGAACATTTTGAAATCCAATATCTTGGTCAGGTCTACAGTCATGGCACACATCCATATTTACGTAGCTACCAAGTGACGTATTAGAGAAAGTATTGCATTCTTGGAGAAGTCACATCAAACTGCATGATCAACGATTGGGATGAAGGATGCTAGGGTGTTGGACCAAGCAATCCCCCAGAATAAAAAAACCAAAGAGGCAACCCAAAAGAAGAACCAGGCGCAATTGCAACCTTATCAGGTAAAGGAGGGTTGAAGATCTCCGTAATTCAGTCAACGGGCCAGGCCGCCCCACTCCATACTTCGTAAAATCGCCCACGACTGTTTCACCTGTTGAAGGTATGATCGCCAATCTAACATCGAATATCCTGCTTTGACGCATCCCTGATGTCTAAGTCCTCAGCTCAGGACTGGCTAACAGCTCCCGTCTATCCTCTCTGATCATTCGCTTGCTGGTGATACGATCTGGATAGTTCCGCATAAACATGTTCGTAAAATGCGTTCCATAATGAATACCCTCCCTAGGCTTTTGCCCCCCGTCATATCCTGGGAGAGGACGCAGCACTGATTGGAAGCTCGGCTCATGAAAGTAGGCGAATGCAAAGCGCTCCCGAGTGTTAAGACCCACCTTGTGTGGTGTGGAAGGGAGATAAGAGTCGGTTAAATATTGCATCATATCACCTAATTAACAGTCAGTCACGCGGCTCGAAGTCTTGTTGAAGAGTCAGCTTACCAGGAAATACTGTGAAAACATCGGGCATTGGTGGCACGTAAACCCAGCCAGAGTCGTCCTCGTGGAATCCTGCTGCACTTTCTTCCCAATTTGCAGTAGCTTCGTCGGCCGAAGGGGGGCGGATGAACAAGCCTGACCCTGTTATTAGCAACAGCTGTGATTGCAATATCCGGATACTAACCTCCCACTTCATCTTGGGCAGCAATGACCAGCAGACCGTAGTCTGTATGAGAGCCAATGCCACGACCTTCTTTGCCTTTCCCGTTCGTGTTGCTCACAGCGGGGAACCTGCACACTTTGTCAGTATCTACCTTCAATGCGGCTAAATCGGATTGATATACCTGAGAATACGCATGTGATGCCAGCCATCGTTTGTGTATTTGGTCAGAGACCCTGGTGGGACACCGAGTCCACACTCAATAAGCTGGAGGAGCTTCTCTCCGCTCTGGCCAAGGTATTCCATATACTGCTCCATGGGATCTTTCATCTCCAAGTCTGGCCAAGGACACGGGCCATGGCAGGGCCAGTGGTTTCTCACCCGTGGCTCAGACAGATCCAAATCTTTCGTGACGGTGAAGATTTCCGAGTAGTCGGGTATACCGTCCGTAATCTCTTCGGCGGACGCTATATAACCAGAATAACTCTGCGAGTCGACACAGGCCGCTTTCTCACTGTGAGGCTTTCGAAAGAATCCTTTGCTGGCATCGAAAACCTCATCCATGAGAGACTTTTTTGTGTCTTTCATGGAGATCTGGAGGATGCCATCACTGCGCCAGGCATCTACTAACGCTTTTCCCAGCTCGACATCTGTCGGAGTGCCGGTGACCTGGGCCGGGAGCTCAAATGTCTGCAGCTCACCAGGGCGAGCGATATAGTTTGGCGGCATGGTGGCTCCAAGGTCTTGCTTCGCGGGAGTAGCCGCGGTGGCTATGCCGTGAGAGGTAACCATGGTTCTAAATCTTCTAGAGTAGATGACACGGGATCTGGTTATAATCGATAGCATGAAAGATGCGGGCACAGAATAAGAAAAGTCTGGTCTGATCTGATGAGATAAATGCTTTGTCTCCGCTTTTTTACTTAAGTGGCTGATGATGGTACGCAAAGAAGGAGGGAGTTGGGCCCGTATAAATACACTTATGGCCGTTGCATTGACATCAAAACTGTCGATCTCAAGCCGAACCAACTTCTCGCTCATGACCATTGTCCCCCTCCATCACACTAACTGCGGACAACTCGGGTCTTCGCACCATTGGAGACTTTAGAAAGATTATGTGTCTCTATCTAGAATTAGAAAGAGCCGACCCTTTCCACGTCGGGAAATGATGTCACTAGTCTGTAGAAAAGCAAGATATGTCCAGTCACGATATGCTTTTGTCGCTTCGAACGTGCCCCAAACACAAGGAAAGGGATATCCTGATGTTGTAATTCGTGACACTGCCTGTATGCACTGTCTCACCATTGGGGAAACAGAGCTGTTCATCTTTGATAGTGTATTCTATGAGCTCTCTGGCATGGTCTGCAGAGCGCCTGGCCAATGAGGCAGAGATTCCGCCATATTCCGAATCTACGACTGAGAATTCTTGCGTACCAAGTCCGTTACCGTTCCCTGCAGCTAATACTCTTGCAGCAGCGGACCTTCCCTTTGAGGTGGTCTCCGGTTTCTGAAGCACACATCTATGCCCTCGATGTAGTCACACGCATACACCACTGCATACTGGGGCTACTGCTGTAGGTGAGGATCGGACTGTATCCTCATTTATCGTCCAGTTGGCAGATAGTCAATGTAATCAGTTTTATGAAAGAGCCAATATATATCTGCAAAGTCTGAATTTTGTTTATTTTACACCTCTATTAAGTGATTGAGTGGGTGAGGTTGGGTAGGTATAATGTGAGGTAATAAGTCATATGTCCAAATGAGCTTACGGATTACAATAGAGACCATCAGAGGTTCTACTTCACTTGTAATCAAGAGTTGTGAAGAGATGAATATCCAGATCTGTAGGTATATGCTAGATTTAATCACGATGAGCTTCGGTTGCGCAGAGCTATAATTTAAAATTCATATGACAGTAGCCCTAATGCTTCCCCTCAGCGATATTGTAAGTGGACTATACCTCAAGGGTGAGTGTTAGAAACTTTGATAATAACCATTCTAGGAGCAGGCTGGCCAGACAATATCAAATACATAGATATTTCGTTCTTCTCTTCTACCTTAATCAAATTACGCGCAATGCTTCGCAGCAAGTATGCTGCACGTAGCCAATGCTCTATTTGGATCAATTATTCAGAGATTCAGAACCAGCGTGATGATCGTAAATATGCATGCTTCAAATGTCACTACTAATGAGATAATAATCCCTATCTACAATTTCGCCTTCCTCATTTTCACGCTATCCATTCTATTCCCTTCATCATCCTGCTCTGCCACCTCCAGAGACGGAAGCTCCTGTGGCATGATTCGTCGCGGGCTCGACCCAGGCACAACCGAGTATCTCGAGAAGTCTGTCACGCCACGATGCTGACGTAGGAAGTCCTCGTCGAGCGTCAAAAGTCCATTGACCTTCTGCGCGGGAGAATCGAGGATAGCCAAGATGGCATCAGAGAAGATAGTCTGCATCGTCTATCAGTTGAAGCTTTCTCGTATATTACCAAGAGACTTACAGGTTTTCGGAGATCCCGTTTCATAGACTCGTTATTCGCGGTGGTCATTTCCGTCGCGGCAGATTCAATGGACTAGTCACATTGCATCCAGCTGTTAGCCTGCCCCCCACATAAAGCTCAAGGAAGAAGAGTGCAACCTACCACAGCCGGCCAAATACTAGTAATAGCCATACTCCTCGCATCCTGGCGCTCAAAATCCATCGCCAGACCGCGCGTCAGAACGCTCATACCCACCTTACCTAAACCATTCAGTCAATACACGATCAAATTCAAATATAGTGAGCGGAACAATAAACAGTGACACACCCATAGCATAAGCCGTCTTTCCCCGGAAAAACCGCGAATAGATCGGCGGCGACACAACAACGATGCGCCCGCGCCGCCCGTTCCGCTCAAACACAGGCAGCACGGCCTGCACAGCCGCATACAAACCCTCCGGGTTGACGCGCTGCATTAATTGGAACCGCTTCGTAGGCGTCTTGGCCACAGACGACCACCAGATCGCACCGGAGTTGTACACGAGGACGTCCAGGCGGCCGCCGGACAGACGTGCCGTTTCTATAACCAGACGCTCGACCTCTCCAACATGGCGCACGTCAACGGAGAGGGCATATGCCTCTCCGCCGGCTTCGACGATTTCGCGTGCGACGGTGTTGATGGTTGAGTGCGGGGAATTGGGGTCTGGGGGGAAAGGCTTCCCCGGGGCGTAGGCGTCTGAGGTTGTTTTTGCGGCGACGATTACTATTCTCTTGTCAGTGTACTATATCTGATCGTAGATATGCTCATTTGTTATGGTAATTATAGAAATCATGAGGAATAGTAGGAATAATGCATACCCTTGTAGCCAGACCGGGCCAAATCAATAGCGATCTGGCGGCCGATGCCTCTCGAGGCGCCGATGACGAGCGCGACGGGTTGAGAAGAAGACATGTTGGAGTATGATATGGGGTTGTTCTAGAAAACTAGAATACTTTTTCTAATCCATTGAATCAGGGAATCTCCGCTTTTAAGAAAAGTGAGGGACTCTGGAGTATCCTCGGCTGACAAGGTAGGTGACGTGTTTTGTCGTTTCCCCGACGCCCAACTGACGGTGAATCGCCGAGCTCGGGTCGGCCCGTCGGCGATGCTGTTGTGCTATAGATAGTAGTTCTTGGTCGATTCATCACAATTATTTCAGCTCGATCAAGTTCCTATATTTTCTTCACTTTTACTTGGAATTTACTGTAGACTTGCAGCTATATTGGATTTGTGGATTCCCCAACCTCTATGTATCGGATGAAGGCCTACGTTGCGCGAAGAGAGTACAGTTCAGAGTACTCTACAGTTTATTGCAAACAATATATTCCTAAGTCTATTCTTCTGAATCTAAGTCACAGAAGCTGTGGTTTTGCATTTATTGTGATAATGACTTCCATGCTCGTCTTTGCATTTGCGACCAAATCATGGAAATGGCATTCAGACTACTTTGGTAGATCCAACGTGGGCCGTCTCCATAGTTAGGCTCATCACTGCGGGGAACCAAATAAACTCCGAGGTGAAACTCGGAGTCTTGTTGCTGAAACAATCATATATCTAATCTAGTCTATAAATGTCAATGACCCGAGCATTGTGGATGTCCAGGCTAGAACTCAATCATACATCTGCATGGTAGAAGCCCTACTTCTAACTATATATTTCGCAAAAGAGAATACCGAAGAATTCCCTGTGAGATAGGTAATCATATTTTCCATGGATTGGGGGTGAGTGACACTGAAAAGTTCTATGCATGATCTCGTACACTGTTTGATGTTGGCAAAACAGCGCAATGCGACACCGAGTATGCATGCTTCTATGCGTCATGTGTGTTGATCAGTAACACACATGCAGTATCTTCGGGATAGGGCATGATACTGTGTGTAACACCAACATGTGTTTCATTCTTCAGGTTATGCGAGTGCCTACATGCGTATGTCAGGATCGACATAATATTGATATAATATAACTCCAGCCTTATCATTGACACACTACGAGTTCTTGGATAGCTTACGCCTTAGCTCTCTCTGGCTAAGTGCTTTTCATGTAGATATTCATAGATGATATATACTATGACACACTCAATCGGTCTTGTCATCCAGGTGACTTCAAACTTTAGTAGGTTTTAGTATTAGAGTTCGGCCAATTCACTTTATTGGAATCTATAAACTGTCATCACATGGAGTATAAGGCCACAGGACTTATATTAAGTTGCTTGGGGCACAATATCGAATTTCTAGGTGCGGTGCGTAGTTACTGAAGTTCTAATGACTGGGGTTGCCACCGGATGGTCGAGGTTCAGGATATATACACCAGGGACACAAGGGTAATATCTGATAGTACTCATATGACAGGCCCTACGCATGACTTAAACACCTTGGCCGAGGCATGTTTACACGAGAGATCTTTCTCCGCTATATGCCATGAATTACACAGCTTGACAGAAAGTATAGGAGGCGACTTGACATGCCGAACCTCTTGCACTCGTGACAAAGCTATAGAAGGACTTCTATTACTCCCCATCGAGATATATAGCTTTTGTTTGAGCATAATACTGACGTTTTTATATAAAAAGGCATACAATGACTAACAATCATGGTAATATAGAAACTGACCATCTTAATGAGGTATTGACATTTCGACAAGGCACCTAAATATGTACCTGAAAAGACGCCCTAAACACCAGTTCAGGCATGATCCATATCTTATCGGACCCTATCTTATCAGGCACCAGTGCTGATTGCCATACTAAAAAAATAGAGACACACCAACCAATCACAGCGCCCCCGCTAACCGACAGCGGATGAGGGCTTAGGGTTTGCTGTCACGTGCGGCTGAGTCACGCCCCACGGGAATTTCACACTCTACCGTAGGCTCTGGGCGAGTTCACTTCGATTTGATCGATTGTCGCGCAGCTCTTTCCGTCGTCGAACAACCGCATCACAGACAAAATGGCCCCCGCAAGAAAGAAGTGGTCCAAGGGCAAGGGTACGTTTATCTCTACTTTTCTCCCAGGGTGTTTTTTTGTTTCCCATCGGCGAGGGGATAAGCAACCACCTGGGATGATTCGGAGACCGCCAGCGAACTATCATGGAGGTCATGAAGAAGGATAAAACTAACGCATCGAAATACAGTCAAGGACAAGGCCCAGCACGCCGTCGTCCTCGAGAAGGCCACCGCCGACCGTCTCAACAAGGATGTCCAGTCCTACCGTCTGATCACCGTCGCCACCCTTGTCGACCGTCTGAAGATCAACGGCAGCCTTGCCCGCAAGGCCCTTGAGGATCTCGAGGAGAAGGGCCAGATCAAGAAGGTTGTCGGCCACTCCAAGATGAACATCTACAGTATGTCCCCTACCACATATCGCATGGGAGTCAGTCCTACGAAGAAAGAAGATGGAAAACTGACCGGTACAGCCCGCGCCCCCACCGCCGAGTAAACGTTTCGAACAACGCTGGTTTCCTCTTTTTCTCGCGGTTTTGCTTGTGTTTCCCTTTACCTACGAATGATATCAATATTCGAAGTTGGGCGGGCGAATGATGGTTGTATCTGAGTGAATGACAAAAATTCAAATAAATCAATCCCGGAAGTCAGTCCCGACAGTCGTACGGTAGCGGAGGCAAAAGAAGTTTAGGAACGGACGGCGAATGATGTCCGCGGGGACACGCATAAGCACGTAGATTGAGGAACAAGACAACGACAAACAGACTTATATGCAACTGTACACCCAGTGTACAACATAACACTACCCAATAAATCCAACCAACAAATCTACCAACCTACGCCCTCCCCTTCAAATCCTTCCTCAGAGGCCTCTGTTTCCTAGCCGCCTCACACAACACCCTCTTCTCCTTCTCCTCACCCTCACCATCCGTAACAACCTCCCCCACCCAAAAGTACTTCTTATGATTCCTAAAGAACCCCTCCCAATGCGCCACCTGCTTGTGCACCCTCGCCCTCGCCAGCCTTCTATCCTGCTCACGACGCACCTTCTTCTCCCCCGAGGTCATCCCCACATCATCCCCCTCCTCATCAACAGGGATGAACATCTCCTCAACGCCTTCCAGATCAGGCGTCAGGTCCTCCTGGAAGCAGCCAGTGACGAACGCGCGCGTGGCGTCGCGCCCGGCGAAGAAGTTGTAGTTGCCGCCAGGGCCGTAGACCATTCTGTTGGCGGAGACGTCGAAGATGGACCCGTTGACGGCGATGTAGAGCGGGAGGGTGGTGTCCGTGCCGTTGTAGAGGGTGAGTTGGGTGGGTGTTAGGTGGATGGGGCCTTGCTGGTGGGGGTGTTAGCTTGTTTTGCTTTTATTGATAGGTTGCTTGTGTATGTGGGTAGATAGATAGGTGGGTTATAACGAAGAAGTAATAGGGGAATGTCTACCAAATATTGCTTCATAACCGGCCACCGCGTATACCACGGTCTGTATCCCCACAGGACAGACTCGCCCGTCATGTAGTAGGACAGGCCACACGAAGCGACCACCAGGGTAAGCAGCACGCGGAAGATATCCAGAACGCTGATGCCGCCGCCGCGACTGCCATTGTTTTTCGAGCGGGGGGTGGCGGACGAGGATGGTGATTTGGGGGTAGCTTTCGCGGTCTGTCGCTGGCGGAGGTCCGACATGGTCGTTGTCGCTGAACTGGCGGTGCCAGTGTAGAATTGGCTTATGAGGGTGGTGTTGGGGGATCGATTGAGGAGAAGAAGAAAGTCATTTGGGATGGGGTCATTGCTTTCTCGGCGTTGCGGTAGATGGTGAAACGACTGGCGGCTCTTTTAGACCGAGGTCCTTCCAGTAAACTGCCTACTAGTAACTAACCATGAACAACAAACGCGTCTCTACAGAATCCCCCCAAACTCACCCACAACTAAAATGACCTTCAGCATCGAACTCACCAAACCCCGAAAACCCAATACAGAGCTCTCCTCCGAAATCCGCGCAAGCATCCTCCCCGGCCTACAAAACAAGATCCCCGCAGCCCAACTAGCAAAGCAGTTCGGCGTCTCCCGGACCACTATCTACGCTACAAGACAGCGTTTCCAACTCCATCAAACTGTCAAGTCTTGTCCTCGCAAGGGGAGGCCTGCAAAGTTGAGTGATGCGGCTGTACGTTATATATCGCTTATAGCGCGTCGACAGCCTGGGATCTCGTCGAAGACACTTATGGAAAGCGCTCCTGAGGGGGTCTCGGAGACGACGGTGAGGCGGGCTCTATGTGAGTATGGTTTACGCGAGGGGGAGGGCAAACTTTGGGTCGTGGGACGGCGAGGAAACGACGTGATAAAAAGGTTGAATAATGCCTTCATTGGGCATTCATCGTTTCCGACGAATGCTCACGTTGCGAGACATGTTAAGACGCAGATTCCGGATACAGATTATTTATTATGACATCAAATTACTTCGAAAATATCTTCATTCATAAGCACAAGGCTATTTCGTTTCCAACTAAAGCGCAACCTGTCATCCAAGTCGCCCATCGTATCAACCACTCCAAC
This sequence comes from Aspergillus campestris IBT 28561, assembly GCF_002847485.1. Lineage (NCBI taxonomy): Eukaryota > Fungi > Ascomycota > Eurotiomycetes > Eurotiales > Aspergillaceae > Aspergillus > Aspergillus campestris. The sequence continues at coordinate 4,374,242 of NW_020194336.1, read as the reverse complement.
TGTCTATCCAATCCTCTATTATAGCCGCTTCCAACTCGCATCAATATCTAGAAAGAATCTATTAAACCACGTTAGCATAATTCAAAGCACACAGTTGAAAGCAAATGAATATTGTGGTATTTCTCTCAGACATCCAAGGAAGTAATGCGCACAGTGCACGTCTGAATTAGGTTCGATCGACGGCTAGCGTGGAAACTGCGAATGTAGGAAGTTTTTCATCATCGAGAAGGGATGTGAAGTAAAATATGGGATGGGAATGGGAATGATAGGTGCTGGTGTCCATAACATTCGCGAAGAGAAGAAAAAAACAAGCACTGCTTACCTTGCTCATAATTCTGGTGGAATATCCCTGCTGTAATTAGTGGTCAAACAACATTATGTTTGGGGACAATGTCCATGTCGGAAAACCGACGTTGGCTGGCAGGAAAATATTATGGGAAAGAGATGAGAAGGAGGGAAAGTAGAGCTTTTTGTAGTACGACAGAAAAAAAAAAAAAGTGTGGGTCAAGTCTCCGCCTAGTGCCGACTGCCTTGGTGCCTGAGGTGTCTGTTACTGTCAACCTAAGGCTGCCAGCATTATGGCCAATCGTGGATTATTGCTAGGGTATTCGGTCGCATGGATATTAAGCACCATTTGTGAACTTAACAATGCAACCATCAGAGAACTACCAGAGTCCTACCAAATCGCACAGAGGAGAGGTGGTGACTGAAAACAGGCCAGCCCACTACAAGGAACCGTACGGCGCAAGAAATCGAACCGGTACTTGATCAGTTAGATTTATTCGTCTGGCTGCCCTGACGCCTTTGTTATTCTTGGCTCAGGGTCCTGGTCTTGTTCCCAACTGCGAGAGAAAACATCATTCAGCGCCTCCTGGAAAGTGCGGCAGTTCATGTCGATCAGGCCTTTCTTTTCCTTCGCCTCGGGGTTGCGGATGACGGAAACGAGACATAGATATCTAGCACTGTCAGCGGGATTCGTTGTTATACTGAGAACGACATCACGTACTTGTTCATTTCGAGCAAATGTATCATCGTCTCATCATGCAGCACCACGTGGCTCTCGGCTTCCTGGCCCTGCTCGCCCCTAGGCTTGCGGTCGGGATGGTCCCACGAGTACAGCTCTGAAATGTCCACGATCACGTCGATGTAATCCGAACACATCTCGTAGCACGACATATCTACCGGCCTGGTGTCGGATGCAATGTAGATTTTGCTCAGCACATCAAATAAATAAGTCTTCTCAAAGCCGCAGTTGTTGGAAAGCGTATTGATCAAGTTCTCAAGGGTCGATAGATTAGGTATCAGCTTCTGAATGACCTTGCTAAAGGCCTCAAAAACGGAATAATCGTAGATGGATGTCAGATAGTAGTGCACAGGTGCGTTCTCGTATCCCGCATCGCTAAGCTCGTCCGAAATCAGCTGCACAATATCCTGGAATGTATCCGTGCGGTATTCATCCGAGAGCCCATCCACCTTGTGAATGAACACCTCAATGTTGATGTTGGGATAATATTGCTGGACCGTCAAGATTGTACGATTCAAGCGCGCGACCGCATCCAAGTAGTCATCCTGGGCGTCGATCACCCAGACGAGGGCACCCAGGCTACCAAAGATGTCCTCCAAGTCGAATGACGGCTCCAGGTACTCCAACTGGCCGGGGAAGTCCCACACTTGAAAATCCATGAACGAACTAGAAGGTGACCGGTCAGCACAAGGTCCGACACAGCAGAACTAGATCCACTTACTGGATAGAGTCCTTTTGGATGCGCGTGGTTGATTCCAAAAACAGTGTCTCATTTGGGGGCATTTTGTGAAAAACAACACTGGCAATGGAGGACTTTCCGCTCCTAAGATGGGTCAGTATACCGTAATCTTCATGCCGGAGAGGAAACCTACCGGCGCAGTCCCATGAGGAGAAGACGCGGTTTGGCATTTTGAGCTTTGCTCTTCGCGTGCGCGGACGGGGCCGCCGGCTGATTCGCAACCTGTAGGAGATCCTCCAAATTTAGCTCAGCACTAGATTTACACACGCGAGGTCTGCCATGCAACATGGATTCAGCGAAGACATGTCTCTCCGGGCCAGGGTCCAGGTACCTGGACCCGTGGCGTAAAGGGGTAATCATGAAAAGCAGAAGTCGGACTTGAAGGGGTCACGGGTTGCGAGTAGGGGATGACAGGCTCAAACACCAAACATATAGAAACAGTTCCTTTTATATGATAGATGATCACGGGATTGTGACAGCGAAAGAGACAGGCGTCCATAGGTGCCAAAGCACAGTTTGCGATACCCAACAAGATGACATGGCTGTGGTCAGGGTAGCAACGGGAAGCTGCATACTCCTGGAAACGCACGGAAGGGGCGTTCGTCTCATTTTACAACCAAGAGGGCCATGGCGTCTTGAAGTTCGGGTGCCCCTGGAGCAAAAATAAAATGAAGGTATCTCAGGGGTACTGCCATCGCACCACGTCATGGCAAGATCGGGACAAACACGGCCAAGGCATGAATCGGCAAGAACAACGCCGGAATCCCAACAAAGATTTCAGAAAATAGCTTCTTACCTCCATAATATAAGATCTTTGATCAATAGATTACAAAATCGGAAAATAAAGCATGGAAAGATTCTGGACGCCAAGTCAGCTTCGTGGTTCTATCTGGCAATGCCCGCTCTGACCCATCTTCGCGAATCCTATGTGAGGGCAACGTCATGGAACATACCAACAACAGCGCCGTGGCTCTTCTGTCGATTAACAGAGCTTGGAAATAAGAGGGAAAGAAGTAGACTATTTGTAATACGATGCCAAATATTTCACTTCTTTTGGCGAGCCTTCAATGGCATGGACAATGCCAGTCAGGGACCGTGTAACGTGAGCCCTAGGATTGATTGATTAAGCTCCTTGCTGCACAGGATCCGAAAGATAGTTCAGCACATTCCGACGATCATGGCTGGTAGACAAATTGTTCTGCCACACTGAGGGGGAGGAGAATTGGCGGGATGGTAAGAGGGTCCTGGATGATCCCCGGATTTATGTCCTACACATGAATGAGGTAGATGAGGGGAACCAGGAAGAGATGTGGGGGGTGGGGAAATGTTGGCCGTGGATGATGTTAGGTAGAGATCAGCGTCGAGAGTGGTCGTCAGCAATTCCAATTGACCGGATACATGCGAGATGGGATGGTTTGAGCGGAAACGACGTCTATCTCTGGCAAGTCGTGTCGAGTAAGAACGAGAGTTGCGGCCTGGAGTGGACTGACCGATGGAGCGGAGACCCCAGGCGACGGGCGAACCTCAGGCAGAGATAGCGAAAGCGGTGGGCGATCCCAAGGCTTGGCGGATTTGTCAGAGAAACAAACCCATTTTCTCTTCTTATCATTCCTAATCATTCCCAGATCTACATAATGAGATCATGATCTACTGTAGGATAGATAACTGGAGGTGGACATTCTAATAGTCTTGTTGCTGGGTTTGATATCTGTGGAGTAGTCATTGCAATTTATCAATCTGAACAGTCATTTCGACCATGCCGAGGTTCGTCATTGACAGGCCCTCTATTCGTCCGAGCGCCGACGTCCTCATAGGCTCATACCTATACTTATCATGACACTGGCATTCGCTACTTGTTATTCTATCAATAGATTACAATACATCAAATGTATTTTTATATAATTCCATGCAAATAACGACTCCAGCCTTGTCGGATCCCACGTGGTCCACGATAGCCGGTCCCGGTCACCTGATTGGTCACAGCCGTCTCCAACCTGAGGCGGCCGGGCCTTAGTATCTCATCCTCATTCAGGTCCGACATTGAGTCAGTCCGCTTCACTCTCCTGCTCTGTTCAGTCCAAATTGATTGAATTGTACTGGCATTTGGAATTGACAGGAGCTTTTTTGTGTTTTCCTTTGACATTTATCCAATTCCCGATATCCCTCTCCAGATGACCACCCTCATTCCCCGCGGGCCGTACTCCGAAGACGAGCTTGCCCAGCTCTACCCAAAGGAACTGAAGCTGCAGTTGGTGCAGGTGGTATGTCAATGCCCTCACAAATTACAGGATCAAAAATTGCTAACGGAAAGACACTGTATAGTTTCTTCGACATGGTGAGCTCCTAGTCTCGCACCATATTGCGCAAAATCCCTATTGACCGCTTCTTGTGTAGGTGAACGGACCCCAGTGTCATCGCGTTTCCAGAATGTGCAGTACCCTCTCGATCAATCTATAATTGTCTAATCGACATTATACTAACAGCACTTTCTATTTAGGCTGGCCTCGCTCCATGTAAATCCCCTCCGAACCCGATTCCTTCCCAACCAAACAGCTAACTGACGACTTTCCCCCGCAGACTGGTCATACTGCAATGTCGCCCGCCAAATGGTCCAAATGGCCGCAAGTCGGAAAGATCTCAAGGCTTGGAATGGATTCGAATTCCGTCGCAAGATGGAGTCGTTCGGAGATAGAGACCAGGCCGTAGTGACAGTCGGTCCGAGAGGCGATATAGAGGGCATCTGGCAAGTTGCAATTCCGAAACATCACCTGCGGAGAACCCACCGCTGACGGAAACGCATATAGTCAACACGGTGAATTGACCGACAAAGGACGGGAAACCACCTTCGCGCTTGGGCAGCGTCTCCGACACCTGTATATCGACCAGCTGGGCTTCCTGCCCAAGATCAAGTCCGACACCGAAGACATGTACCTCCGTGCGACCCCCATTCCCCGCGCGCTCGAGTCCCTCCAAGAGGCCTTCTGGGGCATGTACCCGCCGAATGCGCGAACGCAGGACTTCCAGCCGCCGGTGATCGTCGCTCGGTCCGTATCAGATGAGACTCTGTTCCCGAATGAGGGCAACTGCCGTCGATTCAGACAGCTCGCCCGGTTGTTTGCCGACCGAGCAGCACAGCGATGTACGCGGCATTCTCCCTACCCAGCAAACACAATCTAACCTAACAAACCGGATAGGGAACAACACGGAACAAATGGATTACATCAACAAGAAAATCTCCAAGTGGATGCCTGAAGAATCCCCCAAGGTAGCCGTCGACGCGCACCCGCGTCTCTCAGGAATCATGGACACGATCAACGCCACAGACGCCCACGGACCCGCCACCAAGCTCCCCGCCGAATTTTACGACAAGACCGCAAGGCAATACATGAACGACATCGCCGTCGACGAATGGTTCAGGGGCTACAACGAAAGCAACGAATACAGAAAGCTCGGCATCGGCGCCCTCCTGGGCGATGTCGTCGACCGCATGGTCAGCACAGCCGTCGACGGCAGCTGGAGCAGCGCGACGTCAGCATCAGGCACCTCCAGCGAAGCGAAGCACATCAAAATGGCCCTCAGCGGCTGCCACGACACCACCCTCGCCAGCATCCTTAGCAGCGTCGGCGCCTTCGACTCCAAATGGCCACCCTTCACCTCCTCCATCGCCGTCGAGCTCTTCTCCCGCGCCCAATCCGCCGCTCCCTCCTCCCAACCCACCTCCCCCAAAGACGCAGGCCTTTTCTCCCTCTTCTCCAACCAGCCATCCCCCACAGAAACAGCCCGCACACCGCTCACCGACCTCCCATCCTCCGCACGCACCGCCCTCCAATCCCACTACGTCCGCATCCGCTACAACGACGTCCCCGTGCGCATCCCCGGCTGCGCCGCCAAGCCCGAGAACCACCTCCCTGGAGACGACACCTTCTGCACGCTCGACGCGTTCAAGGAGATAGTGGATAAGTTCACGCCGAAGAGCTGGACGAACGAGTGTATGCGGAATTTGGATCAGGGGCTGTATGGGCCTGACGGGCGGGAGAAGATTCCTGCTGGGTTTTAGTTTATAGGCTGGATTATTTACCCATGAGTGGGGAAGAGAAGAAGATGATGAGGATGATGATGAGGATGATGTCTGGATGAGTGGAGTGGTTCAGGGTAAGACTATGTGGTCAGTAACATCTAGTATGAATAGATACCTGCTATATCTGCTACGGTCTAGTAGGTTAACTACATGCTTGGTTTGTAGTCTCGTCTCATATTTCTAATTCTCGTACTATAGGCTAAAGGACAGAAGGTCAGCGGCTCTGTTCTATTATATCTGGTACAATGAAGAAACTCTCCGGGGAAGAGATGTGTATATAGTACAATCCGTATCTAGAATGTCTATGTATATACAAGACCAACAACAACAACAATATGCATCTTCGTATAGAACAGTTCTAGTTTTATTTCAAGACAACCGAAAAAAACCCTCAAATGCAATCGAGCTCATAAGAAATCAACAAATAGAAATCAAAGCACCATATACAATACTAAAAAGAGTGGGGGGATTTCTAGTCGGAAATCAAGATATAAACAAGCCTAAATCCCAAACGAAAAACTTCCTCCAAAGTAATCGTAATCACCGCCCACTAACATCTCCCTCCCCATCACTAGTCCCCCACCCATCCTCACTCTCACTCCCAAACCAAACCGCCCTCTCCTTAGCATCGTACAACTCCTCGATCTCCCCAGCGGAAGGCAACGGCGTCGGAGTCGTCGTCTGCTCGGTCTTCTCCTCCGCCGCCTTGGCCTTGGCCTTCCCCATATGCTTCAGCCTCTTCGCCTCCGTGAGGAGCGCCTCCTCGCGCTCGCGGAGCAAGCGCTGCTTCTCGGCCATCAGGGCGACGTGGCGCTCGTGGCACTCGTGGAGCTTGTCGATGACGCCGGCGTAGGATTGGGTCGTGGGCATTTCGCCGACGCGGATGCGCATGTAGTCGTAGGCTGCGACGATGGGGATGGTGAGTTTGGGGCTGCGGTAGATGGTTATGGGGGCGTTGTTGGGCGTGTTGTTGGTGGCGGTGGTGATGGGGGTTGGGTCGTTGTCGATGTCGTCGGGGATGTCGGGGGTGACGAGTTGGCCGGAACCGCCGGTGGGTTTGATATTAGGTGCGGTGTGGTTTGGTTCGATGGCGGAGGTCTTTTGGTAGCGCTGGCTGAAGTGGGTGAGGACGATGGCGCGGGCGTTCATGAGGCGGCCGACTTCGAGGGCTTCGGCGACGGTGGAGTGCTTCTTGGCGATGGCGGAGCCGCGCATGTTATCTAGGAAGGTGGCTTCGTGGATGAGGACTGTCGAGCCGTGGCCGATTGTCGCGAAGGGTCGCGAGGGGCGGCAGTCGCCTGAGAAGGAGACTTTGAAACCGTGCGGGAATTCGAGGACGAGGGCCATTGCGCCGCGGCAGTGCGAGACTTTGACGGCTTGGAGGTTGGAGAGACCGGTTGCGGAGCGCAGGTTGGGATCGTCGAACTTGAGTTCCGTTACTTGGGGGCCGGGGGGCTGCGTCTCGTTGTGGCCCGGGTAGGTGCCGTCCGCACGGCAGTGGCGGTAGGTGAGCTTTGTTCGGAATTCGCCGTCCTCGGTGTAGGGCGCGACGCTGAGAGGCATTACGCGGCCGAAGCCGAAGTCTTCGACGTTGGCGTATTCTTCCAGCCACATGGTCATGTGTTCGTCGGAGACGACGAACAGGCGCTTCTCTTGCAGGAGCTTGGATACGTCGGTCTCGATGGCATCCGAGGCTGGGATCCCGTCGGGGTAGTTCTCCCGGTACCAGGCCTTGATGATGGACGCGGTGCCGAGGTGGTGGTCAGCGTGGAGATGGCTGATCCAGACCATGCGCAGGTTTTGCAGAACCTCGCGTAGCTCCTCGGGGTTGTAGACTCGCTTGAGCTGCCCGAGCGTGTTTTCACCGGCGTCGAGCAGGTAGTATCCGTAGCCGGGCACCTTGACCAGGGTGCCAGAGACGTTACGGTACTTCGACGGGGAGGATGACCCTGTTCCCAGGGCGATGATCTCCGCATCTGCCCCCGGCGTGTCCTGCTGGTATTGCGCCAGCATTTTGCGGAAGGGTTCTTTTTTCAGGCGCGTTTCGACCGTCTGTAATCGGGTCGTCACAGAGCGAGGCATCTTGCCCAACGCCGATGCAGCGTTGAACAGCGGCACCACCTCCGAGGGATTGAACGCGAAATTGGGTTCCATGTTGATCACGAGACCGGACTCTAGTGGCGAGAACAGCGACGCACCAGTCGGCTTTCCAGATCCGGTCCCCGGCTGGGGGAGAGTCACGTTATCGTGGACAGGCACGATGTAGTTATCTTTGTTGATCCGTGCCATGTTGACCGACAGTCGGGCGATACTGGCCATGGACAGGTAGTTTGGAGAATAATCGGAGCTGGCCACGGTGTGCTTGCAATGGGGCGTACTCTTCACGAATTCGTGGAGACGAGGGTGGTCTCCAACTCCCGGTCCCAGAATCCAGACGAACGCCTCCAAGTTCGTGGTTACGGAAGGGGACTGCCATTCCGGCCGGCTGACCAGGTTGTCCACGTACTCCGGCGTCGGTAGATCCACGACTGCGAATCCCTTTCCAAGCCGCGCCGGACCTAGGACCATGTCCGGGGTGATCTCCTTCCCGTCTGTGCTGGTCACGGTTTCACCCTTGGTCAGGCGAGCATAGTCTGGCCCTCTGGCAACGTTCAGTGCAGCTGCTTTCTTGGGGTCAAATTTGCCGCGAATATCGTGGCTCCGCACGACATAAGAAACAGCTTCGTCACACGGCGTCGAGGCCGGGAGCCTCTCGACGGTGGCGCCTGGCCAGGGCCGTCGAACAAAGACGTTGATGTCGGGGAGCGGCTCGTCACTTCCAGGAGCAGGGCCCTTGTACTGTTCAAGGTCTTTGGTTTCCGGGTTGCGGACAAACATGGCTGCAGGCATCTTCACCTCAGCCAACGGAGTCTCGGTCAAAGCGTCCATCTTCCACGTCGAGTTGAACATGTCGTTGACGATCGACTGCCTAGCAATCTGGTCCTCGGCGTGCCGATCCATGGCGGTGGGCTTTTCCTGGAACTCGTCGAGACTCCGCTTCCTCGCGCTGTTTTGACTGGAACTGGAACTGCCCCGCGACCGCGACGAAGACTGCGGGCTGACGGGCATAGCCCACACTTTGATATTGCTATCCGACCAAGACGGCTTCTCAAAAGGATCACCGCCATTAGTCGCGCCATTGGCCGCGCTTTCCGAGTCGTACTCCCTCGTGTAAACGGGCATGCCCTTCCGGAACACGAATCTGCGAGCAGTGGCCAGGGTGTGAGCCAGATTCCGTCCGCCGTGAAGAGTCAGATGCTGTCGCTGGTCGATCAACTGCCCATCCTTGATCGCGTACGACCCGCCATGCTCCTCCTTGACACCCTTTCCCTTCGAGATCCCCTTTTCACGGTTGAGCTCCTCCAGCGCCGTTGCCGCACTGGCGAGCGCATCCGCCTGCGTCAGGATGACACCGATCATTCCACCGGTATTCGCCCATTCCATCCGCCCGGAGAGAAACACATCGGTGAGGTAGGAGAACTTGACTCCGCGTTCCGTGCATGCCCGCTGGAATCCCTCCGAGATCTGCCCAAAGATATAGCGCTTGTCGGGGAAATGGAGGAGAAGGGCGGTGCCGGGGGTGTCGGCGGTGGGCGTCGTCACCACCTGGATGTAGGACTTCATTGGCTGGTTTCCCGTGGGCGGGGTCGGCAAGTATTCGATTCCGTGATTCTTATTCCAGATCTCCTGGTTGTAGATGGGGTAGGTCTCCCTTCCTCCTCGTCGAGAGATCGTCAGCGGCGGGAGTAATCGGTCCCCCGGTGTGCCTAGCAGGCGGCTGACTTTGTGGAAGTTCGCGGTGCTCTTCAGCGGGTAGACCTGAGTAGGCGTCGTCTCAGACTTGTGGGCTGCCTTGCGCGGTGGTCTGGGGACCGGTTTGACTGTGGGCGGCGTGGATGGTACGGGCTTGGGGGTCTTGGTTATCCGCTTGGGTTTCGACTCGGTCGCGGTACTGGACTTTGGCTTTTCAGATGGCGACGGTTTCTTGGATGGAGGTTCGCGCTTGGGAGTGCGTATGGGGGAGCTGTCAGTCTTCGCCTTGGAGGGCGTCCGGTAGCCTCGAAGAGCGGGGACCGTCGAAAAAATTGAAGCGGATCCTATCCGGGAAACGACAAATCCGCGCTGGGCTCTGGCAAACAGGCCCCCTGATAATGGAACGTAAGCCAACTTGGCTGGTAGGAGGGAAACAGAGGGAGAAGGGTTTTGAGGTCAGTTAGGCAGCATCTCAGAACGAGACAGCTCCAGAGGGAAGGGGAAAACAAGGCGACTGCTGGAGTGATTGGAGAAAAAACGCGGCGGTTGAGGGTCGGAGAAGGAATGATGATTGGCTTTAGCCAGGATGGATGGAGACCCGCCACTGAGCCTCAGTCCACTCTCCCATCCACTAGTACTACTGGAGTGTACTTCGATGTTTACGAGCTATGCCATGCTTATTACTTCATCTTAATGTGATTTGATTGTATTTAATCTCATTTCAACATCATTAGATTGGACCATCTTTCACGGTCTGCACTTTTATTCTTGTATTGCTGGACAATCCGTCCTGACAGCCAGCTCAGTAAGGTATCCATATCCCTAGATCGCAATTCCATAAGGCCGGTCCTAAAATCACAGCCAAAATCAAACAATCCGGTAACCCCTATATAATGAAGCAAAGAAGAAGAAAAGGTAGAAGATAAGTCAAAACGACGGCAGACGCAATACAAATCACGGGGTCATAACAAAGGAAAGGCATCTGGGTCTACAAAGAAAGCTTGGGGTGAGAAAGTAAAAACTAGAACTCCGAGTAGGAAGAAGAGGAGGAAGACGAGTATAAAGGTAAGGTAGAGGTGGGGGGGGGGGGGAAGGAAGAGAGAAAAGAAAGGCACAGAACAATGGGCCAGAGAGCATCGATCGGCTCAGGCTCACCCAGAGTATACGACGTGGGGAATCATTAGAGATGAGAGGTCACCATGGAGACGCGTTGGAAGGCAGCTTCCATGTTGTGGCAAAGGTAAGCAAATCGGTTCGCGGCTGCCCGAGAGTCGGTTTCGACCACCAGTTCAAAAGTAGGTGCGGATTTTCCCGAAGAGAGGTCGCCAGGGAACTCCATGGTGTTGCTGTCGGGGGTGGTCGGGGCAGGAGAGTCGGCGAAGAGAGCAAAGGCAGGGTCAGATTCGTCAAAATGGACGTCCGGGTTCTCAACGCCAATGGTCGACTCTTTCGTTTCCTCTGCCGCCGGGGCCTGTTCCATAACAGGAGCTTCAACCTTGGCTCCCGTCACCTCCGGGAGGCCAGGCACACCGAGATCCGAGGTCTTGCCAGAGAGAGCGGCGGTATCGACAACCGGAGGCTCGGGAACCTCGAGCACAGCAAAAACGGGGGCGTTGCCATAGCTGACGTCGATTCCGGAGTTCCAGCCACCGGTACCGTTCAGGCTCAGGGTAGACATATCCACGTTCTGGTTGGGCACCATCACCATACCGACCTGGGAGTTCTGCTGCATGGCGAACTCCTGGGGGCCGTGGGCCGAGTTCGTCTCCTTGGGAAGATGAGGCTGCAACGACGACTGAGGCGCGGTGGGTTGCTGGGATGGCATTTGCGACTGGGACTGCTGGGGTTGCTGGACCGACTGCTGCTGAGGCTGCGATGGCGTGGGCATCGGCAGGCCACTGGGGTTCATCTCGTCGAAGAACTGAGAGAACTGGGGCGAGGAGAGAAGCATGCGAGCGAGGTCGGTAAGGCGAGTATTCTCCTCACACAACGCACGGTTGTGGAGACGGAGATCATGGGCCTCGTTGGTTCGAGCGGCAACTTCACTCTCAAGCTGACCAATATATTCTGCATGATGTGTTAGCTCGCTGTCCGGTCTTTCATCGGTTATGTGCGGAAGATGGACATACCCTTTCTCCGGGAACGGAAAGCACGCGCAGACACCTTGTTGCGGAGCTGACGGCGCTCCTTGCTGCTGAGTTTCTTCCCCTCCTCGCTGGCGAGCAGTCGCTCGTCTTCATCCATATCCTGTTCTTCCTTTCTAGCCTTGGCCATCTGGGGCAGCATGGATGGGGACGGCGAGTCATCGGGCGAACCCATGGCGTTCTGTCTCATCTGCTGCAGAAGGCGGGAGATCCGCTCATCGACCGCGGGGTTGGAGTTGCGCGACGACTGGCTCTGGGGAGATGATGCCTGTGGTGCCTGCTGTTCTTCCATGTGGCGTTGCTGCTGCATCTGTTGCTGGCGGAGCATCTCCTGCTGTTTCTGTTGGGCGGCCTTGGCCATCGCAGCCTGCTGCTGATGCATTCCCGGGTACATCCGACCGACTTGGGTGGGTGGGCCAGCGGAAGCGGCCTCCTGGCCTCCCAGGGCACTCGGGTCGACAAACTGGCTCTTGCTACTCGGGCTGGGAGAGGAATAGTAGGTCGGGACGGCCCCCATGTTGTGGAACTCCAGATCCATCTCGGAGTTATTGCGAGCGGGGATGGTGTTGAAATCCAGAGGAGCATCTTCCCGCTTCAGTTGACCGGCATACATGTCGCCATTCATGGCAAACCCGGAGTTGGCACCGAAGCCCATGCTGTTCATCTGCTGGAAGGGCATGGCCTGGGCCAGGGCACCCGGGGGGAGACCGGTCTGCTGTTTGTGCTCGTCATACTGATGACTCGGGCCCTGGAAACTCAGCGGGGATTGACCATTCTGGGGGAAACCAGCCCCGTGGATCTCGGCGGTGGTGTATTCTGTGCTGGGGAGGGCGGGTTGACCACCGAGGGCGGCTTTTGACCGGGCGGGTTCGGAGGAGGTGTAGGTGAGTTGGTCGAGGTTCAGGAAGCTATCGATGTCTTGATCATACGACGGAGCGACCGCGGGATGTTCTGCGAGGGTAGCCATGATGAGAGATGCTGAGAGAGGTGTGAAGTTGTGCGAGGGCGTATCCGAATCCGGGGAGCCCTCTTAACGAAAGACTGGGAGAGTTGCTACAATGCGGCTCAAGTGACGAGAGAGACGAAGATGACGATGTGTCGAGGAGTGCGGAGGTAGGTAGGCAGATAGGTAACGATCGCAGAGTAGCGAGCGACGATGGGGAACGAGAGACGAGGGTAGTCTGATGGGCGGATCCAAGGGCTCAAGAGGAACTAGGGAAGAGTCGAGACCACGATTCTAGAACGAGGGAATAATGACACCCGCAAAGCAAGAAAGCAGTGGATGGGGGTGAAATCAGATCCAAGGTTGAGGGAGAGTTGATGGAGAAGGTGTAATAAGAAAAAAATAAATTAGGATAATAATAAAAAAAAAAAAGGGTAATGGTAACTGATGAGGTGGTAGGATGTGAGGATCGACAGGAAGGGTGGATGATGGGAAGGGTTAAGGGAAGAGGAAGAGGGAGGGAGAGAGAGAGAGAGAGAAGAGAGGGAGGGAGGAAGAGAGGGAGCCAAGTGAGAGTAGCAGAATGGGGTTCGTGGAGCGTCCAGGGGAAGGTTGGAAGGTTGGAAGGGGATCCGTCTCTGCTCCGTCTCCACGCCAGGAATAGAAATTCAGGCCAAAAGGGATTGCGCGGCCTCCTGACTCAGCGGGACGCCTGCCCAGGTGGGCTGCTGATTGGTGGAGACGGAGCCCTGAAGTAGGGCTTATCGATATCCGGCTAAGGCAGCAGTTCTTAGTCAGCCGGGCCTCTCCACTCTCCCAGTGTAACATTTGCCCCGTCGGCGATCTCCAACAACAACAATAACAATAGTCTTTAGTATGTATGTATTTACTCCGTATGTATGTACTATGTAGGTAATGCACAGATGCTTTGACTCCATCAGAATCCATGACTCGATGGGGATCGAATGTTTGTTTATCATGGTCAAAACATCACCCTTGGTGTCCCGGTTCGGTGGTCGGAATGGAGATAATAGCCACTAGTGAAATACCTCTTACAGAATTTAATCTGTCCCAAACAACAACAATGAGACCGACACACACCAAAGGGAATGGACAAGATGTGGCCCCTCCTCCCTTGGTGGTTGCCCTGCCCTCTCTTTCTTTCCCATTATGTACGGAGTATTGTGATTGATCTCCTGCCTCCCCACTCCGAGACTTTTCCGTTTCAAGCCGATTGCTCCCCCCTCCGGCTTCAGCTTCAGGTTCAGGGTAACTGAAACGGCGTGTTGGAAACTTTGGTTAGGGTCAGGGGCCGGTGGGCGGCCTCCATGGGACTCAGACAAGACCCACCCCCCATCCCCCCAATGACGTGAGTGGCTCTCCCTTGACCCAATCGCGCCCCCCAGCCAAGAATCGGTGGCTGTTCTTCAATTGCAAAAATCAAGAATGTGGTGTCCACATGGGTTGGCGGAAAGATCACACTCAGACGAGTGCAGAGCATTCCGGACGTATCCAATTCCTCTGTTTCATCTCTGCGCTGGTATCCTCAAGGGAGTGAGTCAGGTTAATTGGGCGATATATCTGTTAATTGTGTAGGCGCTCAGTGTCAGTGATGGCAAGTAAGTACCTAATTAAAGGAGCCATGTATGGGGGTTCCCTCCATACCTGATACCCAGCTAGATATGTACTCCTTACTCAGACAGCCTCTCTTTCTCTCTCTCTTTCTCGGTCTCCCCACCAGCGTCCACTCCACTTCGCCGCCATGGTCTAGAATCGGTCAGTCATTCCACTCGTCCCAAACAAAATCCCGCTAGGTTAATTCGAAGACCCTCAGGAACGGGTGCTCGCCAAACCCACAGAGAGTCTTCGACCGTCCTAAACTAGTCGATAGTGTCCGATGGGATTGGCGGTGAGATCCAGTGGGAAGATCGGAACAGCCTCTGGAATTACCGCATGCAAAGCTTGGCACCGGCTTTCCTACCGGCTGAAGGACCCGCCGGTCGGCCGTCTCTTGGTCAACGCAGGCCGCAGGGTTCCATCGCTTGTTTTTCTTGTCTGCTGTCTGCTGTCTGCTGTCCGCTGTCCGCTGGTCCGCGCTTAGGAGGTCATTTCAAGCTGGTCTGTTCTCCCATAGATGGGTCAGAAACGTTGTTTATTTTCTGTACTTCTCTTTGGTTCCTCTCTGCAGTGAAGCTAGTGTTGGCGTCTGAAGAATGGAATTAACTGCCAAAACCTCCAAACCACGCATCTCACTATCGGAATAACCTATCGTAGCAGGACAACAATAGACCTCAAGCTCCAACGTGTAATACACTCACCGCGCGAGATCAACAATCAAGACGCGATAGTCAACTTAGAATGCTACTATCATGCCCCAAACTCTAGCTACATGATCAAACGAAAGTCGGTCAGCATCATCATCATGCATAGAGTAAATAAGCCACGCCACGATACCAACAACATATGCACAGCTTCAATAGATACGCATAAGGATAGCTAAATCATACACCACCAATCCAAAACCCAGTTCGCGCGGATCTCCCGGTGCCTGGTATGGAACAGAGCCCAAGACCTCTTCGTCCCAAGAAGCTGGTGGCAACCGCGGTTGGTATGGATGGCTTATACCTCACTGGCAACTCACCTTAATCTTACTAGTTTGAGAAATTAGATACAGTTACTTCAGATCAGCCCTAGGGAAATGACAGTCTAACACTGAGAACAGCAATCCCATCTCTATTCCTTACTCATCACATCACCCAAACAAAACAGGCAAGTAACCCTCGATAAGCGCCACCTTGGCACTTCCATTCTCAAAACGGATGAAGCGAGAAACCAGCCCGGCCCACATAGCAACTTAAACGAGGCGAAAGAGGTGTGGATACTAGATACTAAATCCAGGAAGATGCTACCCACTCTCGCTAGTTTGCGTGAATTTCTCTCCATCCTACGGAGTAGTCCCAATCCTAATCCTAATCCTAATTCAATCCTTCCATACGTCATTTGTGAGAACTTGCCGAGTACGGAGCAAACTGTCAGATCCCGATCGTCGGCACTAGCTGGTATTCGCTCAGTGGAGCTGGTGAGACAGTTTGAGGCGAGAAGAGAGTCAGTCCACTTTACTATATCCAAGCTAGCTGGTTTGGGGTGGTGGAGACGCCGGGGCGGACAAGCCGGCTGGGTTATGGTTGGTTTTCGGAAGCTCCGTGGTATGGATGGTTGGATATGGTTTATATTGCTGCCTTCATACTATCTATCTATCTATGTACAGACTGACAATATCAATATTGATTGTGAACAAGGCAGTAACATTCTTTGCTATATTTAGCAGCTATTGTCTAGATTGTCTACGCATATATGTTCGAGTAATGCACATGGATTTTGATGTCGACATGTTGGAATCGCATGGCCATATGTCGGCTGCTATAACGGGTTTAATCTGGATCAAGTACGGAGTAGATAGAACATATCAAATTAGGGAGCCCGAGTAATATCCACCGCACTGTATGTTAGACATTGCAATAGCATTCAAGCTGTCGCTCGGGCCCGATAGGTAGACGAGCGGTCTGATTTGCCTCTACCCATTGACACCATGAACTTGCCACTCGACTTTCCAATGCGGTGTATGCTATGGATAGAAATAGAAGATGATCATAGGCAGGCGACCGAAAATGGAAAAGGAGAGAGATAAAAATCCCACATCCATTATCTGATCTCCACGGCGTGATATTCGTCATGCATGTGTAGAATCATTTCCTGGAGTAGGTGTTTTGGCTTCGGTAAACCCGAGTATCCGATGTTGGAGAGTCGATCGCAAACGACCATGAGATGATGTCAGGATCTTCACTATATCACTACGCAGCACTACTGATGATTGTGGGTTCTCTCCTTAGACAAAAACAGATCCCAATATTGATTGATATTGGGATCTGTTTTTGTCTATGGGGCTTCAGGTTATGACTGTCCTCTACTCAATCTCATGATTATGCCAACTATGATAAACTACTACAGAGGGGCGTGTTCGTATAGACCGTCCCCAATCACTTCCTTTTCAGAAATTAATATCATTCAACATTAAGGACTTTGTTGTACATGCATTTTCCCCCTGATAAAATGCCACACAATATACCACCACATTGATCTTTAAGATCTGGACGACATGCCACGATCACATATATTATACACTACCACCGCTATCCAACATCGAAGAAAAACAACATCCCATGATCACTTTTCGCGACGGCCCAACATTACTCGTCAGGGTGACTCAACTGGTCATGAGTGAAATGGTATTTGCCCGCAACATCAGGCTGGTCGGTGTCTGGGTGGCTCAGCTGATCGTGCTGCAGCTCATACTTGCCCGACACATCGGGCTCATTAGGACCGGTGGAGCGAATCGCAGTGGACTGGCCCTATCCTCGACTCAGTACTCCGCTTTGTTTGGTCGGACCTCAATCCGGCATAGATCACATACCTGGCGGTAGGGGTTCTGGAATCCACTCTGTTGTTGACCCTGGCTGCGCTGGCTCTGCTGGCCCTGCTGCTGCGCTTGATCCTGGGATCGGGTCGTGACGTTTGGGGGGATATTTGAAGTCATAACGTTTGCTGTGTGGTTGTAATAGTATACCATTATCTTGAGACTAGGGCAGCGTTTGGAGTTGTGGGTTTGGTCTGCTTGCTTGACTTTATATAGGTGGCGGGCTGTTGCGCATGAGGTCATGGAGGTTTATCTGACATCAGAATAGATGGATAGACATGGTTCATGGTATAATGTGATTTATTGGCGGGGTACTCCATATGATCTAAGAACAATGACCGCTGAATGCGGGGGAAATTATGGGGTTCCATGGTCGAAAATGCTCTTTGTGTATTGTAGTAGGCCAGGTGGTTCAAGTGACATGGTTCATCAATGGCGAATCTCGATCGATTCAACATCTCACTGGGTGGTTACGGACGCAGTAGTATGGTGGTTGTGAGTATAAGGCGTGACTGGTCTATGGCGTCCTGGCTAGAATTTCTAATACCCAGCAGCAGTTCTCAGAGAGTGGTTTCGTCATCGGGAGTTCAATATGTGAGTGACATTGGAGTTCGAATCTTCGTGGCAATAAATTAGGCAGATTTCCTCGTCTGTGCTTTTGGATCAACCTTCTACGACTTTATGTAGGTGTGTAATCATAAAATGTTACTTGATGTTATAGATATCCGCGCTCGGCAATATATATAGGTGTGGTGTCATGGCTACGCGGAAAACAAAACCTCCGAAAGCATCAGATACAATGAAAAACACACACTCTAAGTAGGAAAAAAAAAAAAAAAAACAAAGCATTAAGTCTGATGAAGCATCTATAGACAACATGATATTGGAGACATGAAGAGAAAGAGTAAAATCTGCAGCAGAAAATGTATTAAAAATATCTAGTTAACTATGGAGTAGGTAGACTGCATTCTAGATAGGTGACAAACCGAGTATTCAATCCATCAAATTCACTACCAACATTACAAAAATTATTATACCATACAGTTTATTTACAATACACATAAGCAGCAAACTCAAAACTCGCATATCCCTCTCTGGGTCAGCATCTGACATACTGTTGTCATTGACAGTGTCATTAACCGGTCGCTAATAGAGCAATAGATGGCATCAGTATTTCATCAATTGGGGCTGTGGCGCAGTTGGTAGCGCGTGTGATTCCAGTCCAGGAACATCCACAAGGTCGTTGGGTTCGAATCCCACCAGCCTCATCCTTTTTTTCTTTTTGTTTTTTTTTTTTTTTTTTCTGTTCCCGTCGCCTGGAGCAGATATGCTGGTTATGCCCAGTGCAATTGATCCCACGTAATTTTTTTGCTATACAGATCTGTAGTATGACCTATCGAATAACTGAATGCTCACAGGGGCAAAAAGAATTTGTGAAAATTCTGTTACTAGAAGAGTAATCTCTCACATATTTGTAAGATGTATCTTGTTTGTTCTGTACAGGAACTAAATTACAAAGAATAAAGATGCTGCGCTATTGCATGGAATTATACCAGTCATCTCCCGATAGCCGTGTAAGGCACACAGTACTGACCTGTTTGTGGAGTTTTTCAGCACCCCTTACTGTAAATGTCTTGTCGATCAATATTTGGAGGCAAGAGTGCAACACAAGTCAATTTATGGCCAATCCCTTAAAGGGCTGCCATTTTGCATCCGTAACTGGTTCGAAAACCATTTAAGTTCCAGAAAGGCTGAAAGAACTACTCATTCAATGTCCATCAATAGTGACACATAGGTAACTGATCGGAGGGGTTCCCCCTCTGGCCATCAAGAAACCCTTCCAGAATCGGATATTCAACAAGAAGGGGCTGTGGCGCAGTTGGTAGCGCGTGTGATTCCAGTCCAGGAACATCCACAAGGTCGTTGGGTTCGAATCCCACCAGCCTCATCCTTTTTTTCTTTCTTTTTTTTTCCTCTCACTTACATAGTTTCGAATTCGCATGCTTCCTTCTCCTCTGATTTATCTTGCAATGATTTCTCCCGTTGGAGGGCACAGGCAGTACTAGGTAGACTCGGTGATATGCACCCCACACTACGAGGTCTGTGACATGCACGTAGTATACTGTCAACTTTGGTGCCTCTAGCCCTATTGTCTTCGATTGCCGATCTCGAAATGTCGAACAGTTCATGTTTAAATGAAGATTCCGGGACCCTATTGAATATTCCCGTATGTCTCTCTACATACAATTTCCATAAATGGATCCGACGAAAGCCCGACAGCCATGCATATTTATTTACCCTGTGATCTACTTATGACATTTTGGTTTGATCACGACTCACATATTTATACAGTCTCAATCACATGCAATCAGTCACCACTATTTCTGTAATCTTGCACATGAGTACCAGTATTGATTCTTATTGATTCCTTATGCAGCAAGGGACCGCTATCCCTATCTAGGCCTGAGATTCACGGAGTCAAAGGACCAAACCTTTCGGGAGAGATGTATATCAGCTCGGATTCCCCGTCAACTACGTGCTTCCTGATAGCTGACAGCGGCGGAAGGAAATGAACAGTCTCAGTAGATATGTCCAAAGAAGTAACCAAGTCGTTCTAGATGCCTTATAGCGACTATAGACCCAAGTAGAAGAGGTGAGTCAATAGGAGGTCTGATAGACTTAGCCATCACTGGATAACTAATTATTTTCAGACGGGTATTGTCGAAGGTTGAGCAGAAGATCAACAGATATTGACTAGGATTTTTGGAAGCTGTGCGAAAGTTCGTAAACTATAGTTATTCGGTCCCCATGACCGCGACCTTGTCCATGTCGTTTGTGAAGGGATTATCATCCTGCATCAAAGCAATCCGCCGACCTGTGAAAAGGGCTTTGAGAAATAGAAGCCACGACCAACCTATTAGGGTAAAGTGAACTGCCACAGGCACACATGGAGGCGCCTCTTCGCGAAAATATCCAGCTCGGGAAGACGAAAGATGAGAAACATTTGTAAAAAACGGGGATAGTGTAGGGTACAGATGACTTAGACCAGTACAGCTGATGCAGGTATAAAAAATATCCATGCACAAGTAAGGAGAATGTTGTGACCCCCAGCTTTACAGGTAGATGGCCTATCATGCCTGAACTGATAGAACAACCCTATAGTTAGCAGGAGATGCCAAGCCGGCGTGATGATCTCGAACCATCAATGCGGTCAACGACTCGGCCCGCCTTGCTCGGACGATTCCTTATCTGCATCGCTGATTGGTTCTACCGCGAAGCTTACTTGATCGTCGTTTCTGGCCTGAGGTTGCTAGTATACTTTTTTTTTTTCCTTCTTTGTTCAGTCTTTCCCCTCACCGCATCATCCCAATATATTGACGATCTCTGAAACTACATCTTCTATTCACACAAGACCGCTGCAGAAATGGAATAACACACGCTACCCTCAGTTTAAAACCACCGAATCTATCCAGATACCAATCAATCGAACCCGAATCGATCAGAAGACGAGCCAATACTGAACACAGCCTTGTTACCGCGCAAAGAAAGAACTTTACCGTGCCATCAAAAACCCCGCATACACTCACACCATCTTCTTATTGGTCTCAATAAGCACTCAACCGATACTATACCAGATTGTACAATGGACATACGTGGAAGATTGAAAACAGTCCAGTTTTTCCAAAGTCCATTGGGGTAGTGGTGCACCCCAAAGAAAGGAGTAGGGCACGAGGTGTGCTCGACCATATCATCCGACTTTTACATACATAACGCATACGAGATACCCTCCGGAGAGACCATCTATAACCGCAAATTTTTGCCCCTTGCTTAGATACATCGCCCAAGTTAGGGCTGGGCGATTGCATTACATTTCCGTGCCTTGAGGCCGGAACAGCCGACATGATCATGGCCCGTATGTTCTGTACCCCGTCAAGTGAAATGCCCTCAACCCTGCACGACCAGGCTACACTGTCAGTCGCTTTGATCCGTTGTCTGACATGATTGTATAGTCCGGAGGTGGCAGAATCTCCTTGGTCGAGGCGTCATGGCGCTGCTTCCCCCAGCAAACTTTCTCACCCTTCACTATGCTTATTTCATAGCTGTATCCATTGTATGCAGCGTCATATTTTGGGGCGCATCTACGCCTCCCCGCAGCGTATCATACGCGGATTCGCTGTTTATGTGCGTCAGCGCCATCACTGGGGCTGGTTTGAATACTGTATGTCTTCCTTCCCATCTCAGATGTTTTGAATGCGGACTGACCTTTCAGGTGGATCTATCTACACTGAACACCTTTCAACAGGCTATCATGTTCACACTTCTCATTGCCGGGCATGCTATCCTGATATCTATCACCGTCTTGATCGTTCGGAGACGGGCCTTCAAGAAAAAGTTCAAAGGCATCTTGGAGGACCGTGACATGAAACGCGCAACCCACGGTGCTGTCGTCACGCATAATGGTGGGGCGGCTGTGGACGTTGAGAGCCACAGGAAGACACTGTTAGCTCCCCCGGCTACTATGGCCGAGGGGCAGCCAAGTTCCCGCAACGATGAACACATCCACTGGGCTGATGATGGAGATGTGATTACTCTGGCGAGCATGCAGACCCGCCAAAGCCAGCACCACCATCGGGTGTTTCCGATGGTAGGAGTCGGCGCGCGGTTGGATTTGAACAACCACCCGCGAGACGCGGCCCCAAATACGCCCAATAATGACGAGAAGGAGGAACCCCGGCTGACAGGTGTGCTCTCGGGAACGCCCAAAGATCCTGCATCGGAAGCATTGGTTTCACGGAACTCGCAGTTTCATGGCCTCACCCTGGAAGAGCGGGAGCAGCTCGGTGGGGTGGAGTACAAAGCCTTGTGTTTCTTGTCCGTAATCGTTCCTCTGTACTGGGGAATGTTCCTTATCATCGGTATTATCGGGGTCGGAGGTTGGCTGGAAGTAAATCATCCTGATATACCTGGGAGAAACGGCCTCTCTCCATTCTGGACGGGCGCCTTCTTCGCGGTATCAGCTTTCGTGAACAGCGGAATGGCCCTCTTGGACGCGAACATGACCGCCCTGCAGACAAGGTTCGTTTGACGCTCGGGACATCTCCCACGTCCTTCAGATACTAATTGATATCTGTAGCGCATACCCACTGCTCACCATGGGGTTGTTGATTCTTGCCGGGAACACACTCTATCCGTGCTTCCTACGCCTCATCATCTGGACGATGAGAAAAATGGTTCCGGATCAGCCGTCGTGGGCGACCTGGAAACTGACCTTGGACTTCATCTTGAACCATCCCCGGCGGGTAAGTACAGGAAACTCATTTCTTCACTCACTAGAGCTAAAGAACGACTTAGGTGTACACGAACCTGTTTCCGCGACGCCATACCTGGTACCTACTAGGCACGGTAATCATCCTGAACGGGATCGACTGGGCTGGCTTTGAGATCCTCGCGATCGGCAACAAAGCACTCGAGAGCCTCCCCCCAGGCTACCGCGTCCTCGACGGACTATTCCAGGCCCTAGCCGTCCGCGCCGGCGGTTTCTACGTCGTCACGATCGCCGACCTTCGACAAGGCCTACTAGTCCTCTACGTCCTAATGATGTACGTCTCAGCATTCCCGCTCCTCATAACAATGCGAAACACAAACGTATACGAGGAGCGCTCGCTGGGAATCTACGCGCACGAGGACTCAGTCCACGAGACCAACCCGTCCACAGCATCCCCCAACGCCCTAATCGACCTAGTCCGCCACCACTTCCTAGGCCGTCAAGACGCAGGCACAGCCGAGTCCTCGCGCGGCTACTTCGTGCACCAACAGCTCCGATCCCAACTCAGCCACGACGTGTGGTGGATTGCGCTAGCCGTGCTATTCATCGCCATCGCCGAGGCGCCCCACTACACCGAGAACCCAGTCGCCTACTCGACCTTCAACATCATCTTCGAGGTCGTCTCCGGGTACGGCTGTGTGGGCGTCAGCGTGGGCTTCCCTGGTAGCAATTCGTCGTTTTGCGGCTCGTGGCACACGGTCAGCAAGCTGATCCTTGCGGCTGTTTGCCTTCGTGGGCGCCACCGCGGCCTCCCTGTTGCTATTGATCGCGCTGTCATGCTGCCTAGTGAGTCGCTGGCGTGGGCGGAGGAGGAAGATGCTGTGTTGAGACGGGAGCAGACGCGTACGTGGGGGCCGGAAAAAATGCCTGTTGGGGCTGCTTAGTGGGCTGGTTGGAGTGGGATTTTCTTTTCTATGTTCAAAATTGCAGTTTCATTTGGTATATTGTATGTTAGTCTTTAATATTGTTGTGATTGGCTGCTTGGGAAACCAGTCGAATCGAGTTTGCGTGTGTGCACAAGATTGATGGAATTTATCAAGATTTCGGAGTTCTAAATAAGGACTTGCAAATCTGCAAATGTATGAAGAGGCAAGTGTATTACAATAAGAGTATATGAAGAATTGGGAGAGACTTCATTCGTAGTCAGGTGACGATTGCAATCATCCATCCTTGTTGAATCAAAGTCAACACATCCTTACACCAAATCCAATACACAAACATGTACACATGTCTCTACCACGAACAATCCAAGCCCAACTTTTATATTGACAATATAACATATAAATAAACATACCCCACAAACCACAGGGAATCAAACACAAATAGGGAATCAACAGAGAAGTGTCGGTCAACCACTACTCATCTTCCATCTCAAACTCCCCCTCATCCTCATCCTCACTCTCCAGCTCCTCCTCCTCCTCTTCCTCCCCCTCATTCTCATCATCAGACGAACCAGCCTGTTCATCACCCTCCCCGTCCTCACTTCCGCTAAACCCATCAATCATAGCCTCATCCTCATCGTCCTCCTTATCAGCCGCCCGACGGCGCTCCTCCTCGCGCCGGCCCTTCTCAAGCACAGCAGCGCGCTCCTCCCGCAGCTTCCGCTGGGACTTGACGAACGCGCCAAGCGGCGTCGACTCCCAGGGGAGGTCCTTAAGGAAAGTCTCGACCTCGGCGCGGCTGCGCGGGGCGTAAGAGACGGACGCACGGCGCTCCTCGATGAAGCGCGAGTTGGACTCGACCTTCTGGATGAGCAGCAGCACCATCTGGTTGACCTTTGTGTTTTTGTTTCCTGAGGCGCGCGCGCTGACCTGTTTGAGCCAGCGCTTGAGCGCCACGACGACGGGCACGGACAGCTCCGGGAAGGCGATGTGCTTGGTCCAGAGGACGAAGAACTCCGAGAGCAGCTCGGTGACCTGCTCGGCGAGGCCGTCTTGGTAGACGCGCGTGCGGAGGTAGGATTTGGGCGCGCGGATGGTCGTCGAGAAGTCGAGCTGGCGCAGGGTGCTGGATTTGGGCGACTTGCGCATCTCAGTGAGTTGCAGGACTTCGATGAGGGCTGAGGCCAGGGGGATGTAGGTTCCTGTGGAGCGGGAGAGACGCAGCAGGGCCCGGACGAGCTGGAAGCGCAGCGGGAGGTATTGCGCTGTGGGGATGAGGCGCATGGCGCCGAGGGTGATCTGCACGACGGGGTAGATCAGCGGGCGCATGGCGGATTGTTTGCCGGCTTGGGCTTCGACGAGGCCGTCGCAGTGTTGCGAGAGGACGCGGGACCAGAAGTCCAGTGAGTGCACGTATTGCCAGTTGTAGATGGTCTTGTAGGAGTCCTTGGAGGGGTGGGTAATGCTGCTGCGGAGATGCATGGCGAGCTGGCGGATGAAGTTGAAGCCCGCTGTGTAGGCGACGTTCTGGTCGATGCCCCACAGCTCTGCGGCGGAGTTCTTCATCAGGTTCACGCCGGCGAGGGTGTGCACCGTCGTGTTGCGGCTGCCCTTGATGACGCCTTCGTAGGTTGTCTTGAGCACGGCTTCCCTGATGCCCGCGTCGCCGATGATCATCAACCGGCGCAGGAGCAGGAAGCCCGTGATGCGGGTAACGTCGGTGGTGGCGACGTCGGACCAGATACCCACCACCGTCTTGACGAGCACCTTGAGGAGCTTGCGGAACTGGAGGAGGTAGGGCAGCATGGGCTCGATGGCGGAGAGCGTCAGCTTGAGCGTCTGGGCGTCCGACAGTCTGTTGAGCAGCTCGTGCACCGACGAGACGAACGATTTGATGAGCGGGGTGAGCGTCTTGAACTTCCTCGAGTCCAGCGACACTCTCACCTTGCCGGAGGCGGACTCCTTGACGGGGAGGTGGTGTGCAAGCACGCGCGGCACGGTGCCGAGGGCCGTGACAAGCACCTGGTGGTAGACATCAGGATCCGAGATGGAATATTTCTGCTCCTGCTGGTCGGCATCGTTGAGGTATGCTGCGGCGCGGAAGGCCAGGACGGTCTGCCGCATGGCGCGGATCGAATGTTGCTCCTCCATCAGCTTCTGCCACTTCTTGACCATCGGGATGGTCAGCGTGTTGTCCGTCTCCATCTCCTCCTCCTGCGCGGCCGCCTTCTTCTTCTTCTTCGCGGGGGCTTCCTCCTCGCCCTCGCTCAGCTCATCAACCTCCGACAGGTCACCATGGTCGCCGAAGTCGAGAAGCTCCGCGTCGTTTTCTTTCAGATATTTGTAGAATGCAGGATCCTTCTCCTTCAAAGCCTCCAGCTGACCCAAGTGCTCCTCAATCCCATCGGATCCGCTAGCATCAGAGTCTGCGGCCTCATCGTCGTCCTCCTCCGCACCGCTAGACGCTTCCTCATCACCCTTCTGTTCCTCGGATCGCTTTCGTTTCCCGATCTTGGGCGTGACGTCCTTCTTCGAATTGCCCTTCTTGGCCTGATCGGGCGTGCTATCTGCGATGTCGAACCCGCCGGCGAAGAAGTCGTCGACGTTCATCTCGGAGAAGGAGTTCTTCTTCTCATCGTCTTCACTGGCGTCACCCGCGTCCTCTTGGCCGTCTCCTCGCGACCGGGCATTTTCCGCTTTGCGCTTGTCCTTGAGGTGGTTGCGTTGCTTGACCTTGGCGTGGGCCTTTCGTCGCTCGAGGGTATCCTTGAGGTGCTTCTTTTCAAATTTCTTGGTGGATTTCTTTTGAGTACCAGCCATATTGTCAAATAGCTATCCGTTCACCCGGACAGCAAGGTTATCAGACAATCGGGTGGATAGGGATAGGGGAATGAGATGTATGGACTGAGACGGGGAATGCGATTTCTTTAGGCGGAGAGAAAAGTCCGAAAAAAAAAAAAATCGAAGGGTCGGCGGCAGAAAAAGGCGGAGCCAATCCGCCCGATCGGGTGACCGCCTTTGGCTCTCCGCCTTCTTCTGCAGTCGTTTCTATCTACTCGCTATCACCGGCTTCTATATCGTTGATAGTGGAGGGTTGATTTGTTTTATTGAACTCCATCTTGCGTGATGTACACCCAACGCCCCCTGGCATATGCCCCTACCCCCTACAGCTACACCCCGAACCCGGCCCGGTCGGCCTCCATCAATCTCGACGAGGTACGACTTGTGTAGTCTCTCATTACGTCTGTCCTCCGCTCACTGCCCCGCAGGAAGTCAAACTCGCATCCAGCTCAGCACAGCGCGATCTGTACGAATCATTAGCAGAAATCTACAGCATTATCATCACACTCGACGGCCTCGAGAAAGCCTATATCAAAGATGTCGTGACGGAGGCCGAATACACGGAGACCTGTACCCGGCTCCTGAAGCAGTACAAGTCGAGTCTGGGCGATGATACCGTCGCCCGCGAATTCGATGACCTGGAGACTTTTAAGCGGACATGGGGGGTATGTCTTCTCTTCACTTCCCTACTTCTTAGCGAGAAAGAGAATCCATATACTTTTCGAAAGTGGTAACTGACAACAACCCTCCAGTTGGAATGCCCCCGCGCTACCGAACGCCTCCGCATCGGTCTCCCGGCGACAGTCGAGCAAGCCACGCACAGCGCCCCCACCGCGACGATCGGGCCTTCAGCGTCGGGCACCGTGGGCGGCACATCCGGTAGTCTGATCCTCACGGCGACGGAGAATTTCATCACCTTCCTGGATGCGCTGAAGCTGAACATGGTGTCGAAGGATGCGCTGCATCCGCTGCTGAGCGAGGTTATCCAGTCGGTCAACAAGGTGACGGACGGAGACTTCGAGAACCGGGGCAAGATCATCCAGTGGCTGATCACACTGAACCAGATGCGGGCGACGGAGGAACTGAGCGAGGAGCAGGCGCGCGAGTTGGCATTTGATATTGAGCAGGCGTATCAAGGGTTCAAGTCGACGTTGGGTTAAGTGTCGTTCTTTATATGGAGGGAGATTTTGTTTTTGATACCTGGAGTTATGCGGAGTTCACCAATACCCTACCATGGTTTTTCTACTTGTGTATAATAGTTGCAATACAGAAAATAAATCCCACATGGATATAATTTGGGCTAGAAACCAAAGGACATCGGATCTTTGGGCCGCAGCGGAGCCGACCACGGAACGCTGCACGCGAACCTTTCCCGATTGGGAAACCACGACTTTTTTTTTGCATATTTTTTTTCCTTATCCGCCGGCATAACTGCCAGGCGCCGGTTTTGCCACGGGGGCCCGTGGCTATTCATATCAAGACGACAGCAGATGTAATTACCTCTCCATACTCAACAATCTTCATCTACCCCCATTGACCCCTTCCAAGCCTCACCGCCATGATCAGTGCCGATCCCAGCGAGCCACTTCACGGTATGTGCGCTGCTTACTCTACGATAGTGGGAGCGATAATGGTGCTGATAAGATCGCAGTGCTCGACCTCCCCCAAATCTACACCAAACCGTCCGGCACTGAACTCCTCCGCGCCCTAGACGTCCTAGCGATCAAACCACGCAGTTTCACTACCCGGGCTGCTGAAGAGCCGGAAAAGGCCCAGACTGTCCTGCCGGCGGGCGTCACTCGGTATCTGACGTCTATCATCTCGAGTCCGTTATCATGGTTGGAGACCGATGAACTCCGCGAGGCTGTCTGGGATGCGACGGGTGCGAGACTAAGCGAGCGGTCAGGGCGAACAGGTACCGTACATTACCCTCATGGCGTCTCCACCGGGTGATGGAGCGAACCAAACTCAACCCTTATCACGGTCTAACGTGTCGTTGCCTATAGCAATGCCTTCCATGTCCCGCGTATTCACAGTTCCCAGCCCATGGGGCGAAGAACTCACCCTCACGCTGCACGAGCCCTCCCTAACAGCCGACAACCTGGGCATGAAGACATGGGTGTCGTCGTACCTGCTCTCCCAGCGCCTGCACTCCCTCCTCGAGCCCGCACCGCAGCTAGTCCCTACATCATCTACAACCCCCAAGACCAGCGGCGATCGCACGCTGCGCGTCCTCGAGCTCGGCGCAGGAACAGGCCTGGTAGGCCTCAGCCTCGCGGCCATCCGCGGACACTCAGCCACAGTGCACCTGACGGACCTTCCCGTGATCGTGCCCAACCTCGCGCACAACGTAGCGCTCAACGTAGAGATGCTGGCGAAAACAGACGCCACCGTCACGACGGGCGTGCTCGATTGGTCCGTTGACCCCGACCCGTATCCCACCGCAGACGACCAGTACGATGTCATCCTGGTCGCGGATCCGCTGTACTCGCCTAGTCATCCGCAGTGGCTGGTGAACACGATCGGCCACTGGCTTAGCCGCGGGCTCGACGCGCGGGTCGTGGTCGAGATGCCGCTGCGCGATGCGTACGTGCCGCAGCGGAGGGAGTTCCGGGAGCGGATGGGCGAGCTGGGGCTGGCGGTCGTCGAGGAGGGAGAGGAGGTTGGGTACGATGACTGGGAGACGGCGGACGGGGGGGCCCTGGCTGTTAAATGCTGGTGGTCTGTTTGGGGATGGAGCGAGAAGCTTTAGGTGGATTTCTTTTCTTTTCGGCCGCTCACTATGATTTCACGAGGTCAACGATACACGATAGAAAGATGGACTAGATTGATAGAATACTAGAATAGAACCTATCATTTGAAATTGTTAGTCAGGAAGGCATTAATACATCTCTCTTGAAATCAGCTAGGCCAGAACGACATGTGTAACGAAGATATATCAAGAAGAGGGGTCGTCGAAGTATGAAGAGATCAGGTTGGTCAGTCCCATGAACCGAACGAACGCCTCATGATGAAATTGTATGCCTCAGGCATACATTGACGCCACCCAGCATGGCAATTTATTGAGCGGCTTGAACATGCATGAAACATTCCATCACTCCACTTTATACTTTATTTCTTATAAGTTTGAATCAATTTACGTCGATTTTGTGTTCATTCCAGTGATACACCTCCGAAAGCATATTTGAAGAACATACTATCCCACTACATCCACATCATCCACAACCAAGACTAGACAAAACCAACCGACATCATGGTCATAGGCCTCCTCACACTAGCAGCCATACCGACGGTGACGGGCTGCGCGATGGGTGTCAGCGAACAGCGCAAGGCCAACGAGCGCAAGAATGACGCGCGACGCATGGCAAAGTTCCACATCAACGTGGAGTGCAGAGACGGTGCGCAGACGGAGGAAGACGACGAGGTACAGGGGCGGAGGTTGGTTTTGAGGGCTGATCATAAGGTATGTATAGTAGTAGATTTCCCCGCTCTGACTCCCGCTTTATGGCTCAAGTTCCATGATGGTGATAATATGTACAAAACTAACAATACCCCAAAGGTCTACCTCTCCGACCCAACAGTCCCCTCTCACACAGCGACCACATTCTACATCGAATACCCCGAGCTCGAAGAAACGAAGCACCTCAAGCGCGGACTCGGCCTAGTAACATCCATATCAGACAACCCGCCCATGCTGGGCTGGATCTACGTCAACAAGGACACGCACGAGCTGAAGTTCGGGAACCGCACGGACAGTGTGATGCAGATTCCTGCGCCGTGGGACTGGGCGGACGACGAGCGGACGGTCACGCTGGAGGGTAAGAAGGGGTTTTTCGCGGTGGAGGAGGACGGTGGGGGGTGGGCTTTGTATTTTGATCGTGATGGGGATGAGCTGGAGAGGGTGTTGGAGGAGCAGGGGAAGTTGGAGAATCGGTTTGCGCCGGTTGTGTTTAGGAGGAGGTTGATTGAGGTGCCGGCGGCGTAGGGGGTGTTGGTGGGGCTGGTTAGGGGATGGGATGGGGAAGGACGCGATGGTGGTGGTGATGATTATAACGTTGTGAAATGATAGCATTATGATAATGATATTGAAAGAATTGGGAATTCGTAATATATTTAGGGTCTCTTCGTAAATTCTAACCTTCCATCTGTACAGCACGAGACTAATCGTCTAACCCACTCCACTCATCGCCACTGTCCTTATCCGCGACGCCCTGGTTTTGGGATTTCCGGCTGCGACTAGCCGCGATAGCAGCCTTCTTGTTGTTCTCCATGCGCCGCTCAAAGCCACTCTTCGTACTGATTCGAGACTTAGCGCGCTGCTTGTCGTCGTCGCCCGTGGACTGGGTCTGCCGGGCCTTGACGCCATGCTTTTTCAACTCCTTCCGGCTCTTCTTGCTGAGGTCCGGCAGCGAGTCGAGCAGCCACTTCTGCACGGACTTCTCGCCCTCCGTGCCGCGCAGCTTCTCACTAGCGTCGATGATGTTGGCGATGCTCTTGACGTACGGGATATCCTCCTTGGTATAATAAGTCACTGCGACGCCGCCTTCTCGCCCGGCGCGACCCGTGCGGCCGACGCGGTGGACGTAGGCTGCTGCGGAGGTCGGGATATCGTAGTTGACGACGCCGTTGATGCCGCGGAAGTCGACCCCGCGCGCCAGTAGGTCCGTGGTGACCAGGATCCAGATTTCGCCTTTGCGGAATCCTTTCATGATGTCTGATCGCTGGCCGTCGGAGAGGTCGGAGTGGAGGACGGCGATACGGGACGAGCCACCGGCTTCGACGGGGATGTCGTAGCGCAGTTCGGAGTGCAGGGCGACTGCTCGTTGGATGGTTTGGGTGAAGATGAGGAATGGAGGACGGAGGCGGACGTCGGTTGCGGACGCCGCTGCTGGGTGAAGGAGCTGTCTCAAGCCTAGCAGTTTGCCCTGCTCCGTGGCAGCGTAGATCAGCTTGTGTTGGATGTTGGGGATGGCTGAATCCTTCAGGCCGACGACGAGACGGATGAATGGGTAAGATGTGGTAGCGCCAGATGCCTCTTTCCGCTCCGCGATGGTCGACTTGGCCATATCCTCGATGTTTGACCCCATCGTAGCGGACCAGAGACTCGCGCGGAGCTCGGGATGTGTGCATGCGCGCCAGATATCGAGGGTTTGGTCGCGAAACAGGGGGTCTAGGAGAACATCGGCTTCATCCAAAATCAGACTCCGCACCAGCGGCAGCGCGGCTACCGGTTTGGTCTGGTGGGCGGAGAGCGCATTGACCAGTTGCAGCGGTGTCGTGACCAGGATGTCGCTTTTCGTGACGGCAGCTTTCGCCTTGGTCTTCTTCTCCGGCTTCTCATCGTCTTCGGATTCTTCGGATTCGGAGCTGTTCTCGTTGAGAATATCTTCGCCATCCCCATCAGTCTCCACCACCTGCATACCCTTCTTCATCAGCGTGATCTTCACGCCAGTTCCCTGGACCAGCTTTCGCCCTTCGTTAACAATCTGGCTGGCAAGCTCCTTAGTCGGAGCCACAACGACAGAGAGAATGCCCCGTTCTTCCGAGCGTTCATGGTGATGTCGCACGACCTTGTTGATAGCCGGGATCAGGAAAGCGAGCGTCTTGCCGCTCCCCGTAGGCGCAACGACCAGCAGATCCGGCTCAACAGGCGCCCCAGTCCCAGAAACCTGCGCAGTAGCAGAATCACCCAACAAAAGCGGCAAAGTACCCAGCTGCACCTCCGTCGGGACCGAAAACCCCTGCTCCGCGACATTCTCCGCCAGACGGCGCGAAATGCGATACTTGGACCGCAGCTCCTTGAACGACACGAGCGGCTGCGGGAATAACCGACGGGCATTCTTCTGTTCTTTTTTGGTAAGCGCGCGGGGTGTCTCCTCTTTCTGCTTGCTCTTCTTCTTTTTCTTCTTGGGCTCCTCAGCCGGCGCCGCGGGCTGGATGTCCTCGAAATCGCGCATATCAGTGACCTTAATCTTGTGCGCATTCAAGATCGTCCGGCACTGAACATCATCTATAACGTCGCTGGCTTCATTGTCGGACCCTGAGGCGGCATCCTCCTCGTCAGACGGCGGTTCGTCGATCTTTTCTTTCTTCGCCGACGAGGGCTTCCCGGAGCCGAAAAAGTCTAACTCGGCGTCATGGGCGTCGTCTGCGTCGCGCGCTTTGGAATCATTGTTCCTCTTTCGCTTCGTACCGTGCAGGAGCTTGTCTGCTTCGGAGTTCTGGAAAAGCTGCGGGTTGGCGGCCTTGCCTTTGGACGGGAGGGTGGACGCAGTTGTAGATGGCGTCGCACGGCCTGTTTTCAGTTTGGTGGAGCGCGTCAGAAGCTTGAACGCATCCATCTTACAAAACTGGGGGGTTTTGGGACCCAAACAATTCGGCGCAAATAATAGTCGACTACTCCGATTAAACAATCTCTAGTAGGAAGTCGTAAT
The DNA here is from genome assembly GCF_002847485.1 of Aspergillus campestris IBT 28561. Lineage (NCBI taxonomy): Eukaryota > Fungi > Ascomycota > Eurotiomycetes > Eurotiales > Aspergillaceae > Aspergillus > Aspergillus campestris. Next base: position 4,341,566 of record NW_020194336.1, on the reverse strand, counting down.
TAGTCAATGTCGCATAGAGTCGACTGGTGGTGGTTGCGGACGGCAGTATTCTTAGCAGGGGAGAAAAAATGTCACTCCGACATTGAAATTCTTTTCCGCACGGACCAATCAGTGTCCGCGAGCATCAACTTTATCTCTGACCAGCTTTTGAGCAGTGTAGCCCATATTTCTTGATATATTAGGTAGAGTATTGCATATAGTTGTCTTGCTACTAGGGACTTGGATACTTTTATTTCATTTATGGATCCAATTGTCGTGGGAACAGTCGTTTTCTCGACATGTTCTGCTCTAGGAACCCAATGTGAATGGCTCGTAAACATCATACTTGCGACTACATTTCTTACAATTTTACAGAGGAGCGTGCAAAGGCACTCCGCACACGTAGCGTAGAAACAAAGGAAAGGTCTATTTCCTGATAGTACAGGCAACTCCATGCCAACCTCCACACACAGCCCTCGCCGGATCCCTCGAGAATCCAGTCATAGTAAGACAACCAGATACCCAGAGATCTCCAAAATAACCTCAGACAACAGTTATATTCCATCGTCTATCATACAATAGTACAGGACACAAGGGAAATAGAAAAGGGAAGAAATGACTAAAGGAAAGCGGGGGAAGGAACAAGACGGGGCCAGCACGACTACTCAATCACGCTTGATTTAGTGGTCGCCGTGGTGCTCAGCGTGGCCCCGGTAGCCGACAATGTTCATGCGGCCGATCATCTCGCCGACAGTGAAGAAACCGATAACCTCGGCGGCGGTCACACCCGCCAGGGCGATCTCCTTCTTGCTGGCGCCGCGGACACGGGCCAGGATGTCGCCGGGTGATACGAAGTTGGCGTTCTTCAGGGTCGCAGGGTTGCGGAAGCCGTTGATCAGAGGCTGGAAGTACGACTGGAAAGTGACCAAGTTCCTGCCGAGCAAGTTGCTAGTTAGCGGATGGTTTATGGTTGCGGTCTTCGCGGACACTCACGGGGGGCTCATGTTCTGGCCACGGAAGACGAGTCTGGCCAGCTCAAGGCCGACTTTCGAGTAGTAAAGAGTGGGGGGTATCATGGCTGTCCAGTACGATGTGGTTAGCAATGATGGACAAAAAAAGATGGAAAAAGGGCAGGCAGGGGATGGCTTGCAGCATACAGCACACAGCCAATGAACACATTTATCACGCCGATGTCCTTCACTTTCGTCGAATGACCGATATCAAGAGAAGTAGATCGAGAGATTGCTATGAACAGAAAGTAGAGAAAGAAGGGTCGGCTTACAGTCGATGAGAGAGATGACCTTTCCGGTCCGGCCGCCAATCTTTCTGAGCGACTGGGCAGCGCCAGACAGGGCAGGACCAGCGGTGGAAGAGACACGCGAGAGACCATCAGAGGCCTTGGAGGCAGCGGACTGCGCAGCTTCACCGGCCTTCTCGGAGGTGGAGGAGGCGTGTCTCACGGCAGTCCTCCGAACGAGGAACTGCGATTGCCGGAGCACTGCACGGGACGCCGTGGCGGGCATCTTGAGACCTCTGAAAAATGGAAAAGGGTGAAAAGAGGGAAATTAGTCGAGAGACAGGACACGGGAGTCCAATGGAAGGTAGGTCAAGAGCCAGGGACACAGAGTCGTCGCGCAATTGCAGAGAGATGGACTCGACTGAGATAGGATTTGATTTCGGGAAGTTCAGGGAATGGCGCCTCAGGTAATCAGATCACGTGCAGAGATCTCCTCACCCGGCATTTTCTCACTGACCGCCCCACAGTGTTCACGTTACAAACCCTTGATTGAAACTTTTATACTAGAACCGTCTTGTTGTTATATTGACTTTGTCGATATACTGTGCACTCTATCTTCTCAGCTGATACGATATTATCATGACTTAGCACTAGAACTGGCAATTACTCAAATATAACAGTACAACCTCTCACCACCACTATATATTAAACCTGTGATCCCGAGCCACCTCATAAAAGACGGCATATAAACATTATGTTCAGAAGTATATGGCAGATGTGGCGGTATTCCTTAAATAATTCTAGAAAATCCTCAACAAATTTGTACGTCAATTTTTCTTTTGAGAATAATTAACTTCGGATGTTTAGCTCAATTACTACCTAGTAAATAAGGGGAAGCCATGGATATATTATATTACATGACAGCCTCAGGTAGAGGGCAGTTATTATAGTGGTCTTTGAGCGTCTGGTATAGTAAACTGCTACTGCAGTAGGCAGGAGGGCAGTCAATTGAACATCTAATGCAATGGAAGAAACAATTTTGCCGTGTTCAATATAATTTGATAGATACCTTAATCATGCAGAGTCATAATGCAAGGAAGTCATAATGAAAACGGAACGTGACACTGTAAGATGCCCATCTACATGAATCTATACAGTTTTCAACAGAATAGAAGTTAAAAAACGAGATATACTTTATGTTGCAATAAATAAGGAGGAATTACCACTCGACCACCAAAGATATCATGACACTTTGGGCCTTCTAAGTAACCCTCCGTTCAGTACGTCACTTAATATCTAGAATAGCTCCTGGCAATACAACTTCTCTTGAGCATAATCACAGTCTCAATTCATTCAGGAACAACATAGAACTATTTCATATATCTATTCTACTACGTAGGCAGTAGTGATTAGATACTACTATCTTCAGTTTCCATGTAATCAATAAAATGACGTGTGAGTAAAAAAGATCACTTGTGGGAAGTGCTTTTACTGTATCTGACCCAATTAGCCCACACACTGTGATAATATCTATGAGTGTTCCGAGTAAGAACTAGTTGGTTTTCTTTACAGCATTTTGCACCTGCTAAGGTATAACTGTTTCTGTCAGTTCTTCCACAACTATGTGATCAAGCCTTAACCCTAACTTGTATAACAGCGCGAAATCCTAGCTCTGATATATTCACAATAACTTTCTATATTCAAAGCAACAAATGGATTACTTGTAAAACCAAAGCTCCTCACATGCTGCTTCATAATATCTCTATAGCCAAAAACTGAATATCCTTTGTTTGCGACAAGCGTTGGATCCCTGACCGTCATGACCTGACGCTACACACGGCCATCTATGCACCATATCTATTAGGCGAACAGAGCAATCCCTAGCAGTAAAGCACCTCCTCCCAACTGCATAATCTGGGGATAATCTTGCAGCAATATAGCCACCCAACCTAGCCATGGAACAGATCCCTTGACAACCCCGATGATCTCTTCACGACCAAGAAACTCCTTTCCAGCAGGGTAGAGCAGCGTGTCGTCCACGACGTTATTGTCACCCTTCGTCATAATACCTTGTCTAAGATTGATACCGCTTAGTTTCGACTCTCCCACTTAGTAGTAAAATTCATCGATACCAAATCCGCTAAATACGTGGTTCTTACCTCATGGTATCTAGAACCACCGTTCGAACAGCACGGTGGACCATTGGAAGCGGTAGGCCCTTGAACCAGCAAACTGGAATCTCGCCGACTTGGATCCAGGGTTGTCTATTCCATAGAAATAGAATGTCGCCGCGATTAAAGGTCGGGGACATTGACTCTGAGATGACCACGATTATGGGATGCGTGGAGCCGGTGATGATTGTCAACGCGTTCCAAAACATGATAGGAACCGCTAGAGCGAGTGAAGCCCTTAGACATAGGCCTATAATTCGCCGAGTAAGCATTTTTAAAGGGAATCGCAATTGAAAATCAGTAAAATGTATGAACACAGCCGTCTTCGTAAGGGGGGGAGGGCTGCATTTATAGTGCGCTTAAGGGCTTGGGGGCCACATATAAGCCCCAACTAATGAAGTTAATGGTAACTAGTAACGTTGTTATTGGCAGCCTTGTCCTCCAAACGTCAGGATCAATGCGACGTATAATCAAATTTATGGAGTTATATAATTCTTAATCAGAGTTCGTTCCGTGAACATTTCTATCTCAGCAGCTACGTCGCTTCAAGAGTCTGGATGAGAGCGAAAAAAAAAAAAAAAAAAAAAAAAAAAAAAAGAAATATTATATATATATATATATATATATACAACACCAATATCTGATAGCCTTGCGCTTCATGTCTGCATTTGTTGAGCAACACAGTACATCTTCCCATACTCCCACTTAGGAACACTCCGAAAGAGAAAATTAAACACCCACAACGCGCCCAGCAGCTGATACAGCTTGCGAGCTGTGCCCGTTTATTCTTGGGTATTGTGGACGACTTGTATCCACAACTTGGTCACCACCGTCTCCCCAACCGTAGCGACGGCGTTGAGCAAAAACCAGAAGACATCCTTCCAATAGACACACCCCATAGTTTGCTAGGCGACCAGCGCATGAGCTACACAAGCGATGCAAAATCTTGCTTTGGTATATGGCTGATGATCTGGCGTACGGTGCCTCCTTCAATAGTTCTATAAATGGCAGTAATGAAGGCGCCCGCCGGAGGAGTGGTCCTCTGAACGAGGCGAGCCAGGCCCGCAACGGAGACAATAGCAGCAGATGTCGACAAGTCTAAGAATAGTCGCCAGTCGTATACTCTGATCTCAAGATAAGTCAATAGCTAGAGAAGAGAGGAGGAATACCGAAACGACCGGAGGATCCAACGCCAGAGACTAACCTGTATAGTCGCCCCCGGCTTCCTTCTATGCCTTGTGTTATCCACTACGCAATCCTAAGCTGACACGATATGATGATATCTTGAATCAAGTGTCTTTTAGTCCGAGTGGAAGGGCCACATCGAGTGTACGCAGGCCAGTGCCAGATGTGTACTAACCAATAGTAAGTTTTTCGAAATACCCGGCTCATTTCTGTCATCTCGCTTCTTCACGTAGCATGAGGACCAATGGGACGATGGTCTCAAAGAACAACCGAGGGGTGCAGTAGCGTAAGGACGACGGTTGGCTACCACTGGATTCAGTGTAATAGTTCCGAGAAAAAGCTGTAAAGGACATCGGAGTTATGCAATATGCTGACTTCTTTCCTCTCAATCTCTTATATATATACCAAATTCCTATTTACCCCTACCTAGAACACCATAGTGCGTGTTCCTATTCCAGTGCAGGATCTTTGCAGGGATTTTAAGAACCCATATAGATTTAAACTTTCTGTCAAATCGATCAAATCTCTCGTACATATTGCAATAACGTCTAGAGATGGGGTCGGGCGAAATCCGGTTAGGGCTTTGTTCGGGCCGTGGGGCGTGGCGGAGCCCGACCCGCAGCCCTATAGTACATGCTAGCCCGAGTGTTTTCGCCAATCGCCCGACATCCCGATCCGACCCAACACGAATGGCCCGTGCTGAGTTGGCTGTGGACTCACGCTTATCTGTCCGTGGTAACTTCGTGCGCCTGACTCGCGGCTAGATGCCCGTTTGGGGGCCGAATGCACTAGCGGTAAAGAATACTTAACTGTTTCGAGCCCGGATAGGGCGCCGCGCGCGTTAATGCTTACAGTCTTTGTTTCAAACAAGTCTACTCCACTAGGGTTTATTTGGTGTATGACGTACATGGACTTGTAACAGTGTGAGAACAGGGTAGTACTCTGCAGAGAGGCCGGACATGAAGCACGGGCCGCGGCAGACTTTTGGCTGTTGCCATACATAGCCTAACGTTGTCCTTGATAACACCATCAAACGAAGTTGGTGATACCTGTTCAAGTGTGAATGGCAACTTCCAGGGCTACATATCCACACCGCGAGACATAACACACAACAATGGAAGAGTTAACCGACCTCAAACAACCCATTGCCATCCGCAACGAGTACATTGCATCCTACCCAACAACCATCTATGTCAAGCAACATAAGAAATCCAAAAACAGCGCCGACGAAGACATCACAGTGTGGAGGGGGCTAGACGGCAGCAACAGGAGCCCAGACGAGAGAAAACTATTCGCCATCGACAGGGACTCTGCACCGTTGACTCAATACCGGTATTTCCGCGGTGCCTCAGGCCTTCCGCTTTTCGAGCTCGCGCTGAAGAAATATGGCGTAACGTGGTTTGTACATCTGCCGGGTGGGAAGGAGACATCGGAGTCGATTGCTGCGATCGCTCCAAGATGGAACCCGCTTAAGAACATATTGGACGTCTACGTGAGGAATTCTGCGGGGGACGGGGAGGAAGTAAAGCTCAAAGTCCGCGGGCAGGATTTGTCAAGGTCGAAAACGCATGTCTACTTCAACGGGGCGTTGGTCATGACGGCCCTGAGAATGAATGGGCATATATCACTCACCGAGCTGGAATGGGAGGTCCAAGTTACGAGGGGGTTGGATGTTTCGCTGGTACGTTCCTCGTGTCTTCGAATTGAATGGACCGTAATTAGTCTAACGTTATTGCTGCACAGGCATCGGTGATTATGGTCGTCATGGCCTATATGTTGCACATAACGGCTGCGTCTTCGTACCGTGGAGCCGGTGATTGCCGTGCAGATGGTAAATAATTTGTAGTGGTCATTGTGGAAGCTCGCGTACCTTGGAGAGAATACTCCTCCACAAGTCGGACTGCTTAGATTGTCTCCCGAGTTAGATACCCTTATTTTGACCCTAATGAGGGACTATTATATCATGTGATTTTCAAGATTAATTGTTTTTAATTTCACTCAAAGAACTTCTGCATGGCAATCAGCTGAGAAGATACTGGAATTAGCGCAGGCCAGCGCTGAACTGATCGTAAAATCTGATCAGACATGGACGCAACTTGCCTTGACTTTAGGGAGAACCGATGGAACACGGTCGAAATATTGATGATATTGATGATGATGAAGAGGTTTCAAGATTGCAAGACAAGTCAAGATACAGATAGGGTGGGAATCTCTTCAAGTCAGCTGACACGGTGGCCTATTGCAATTCCACACAATCGATCGACTTGGACATACGATCGGACCAGTAGAGTTCGGGAGGGAGATCGGAATAAGTGGAGAGAAACCCACGTAGCGGATCACTTAAGGTGATCTCCTGGGTCATCCCTGGTTATAAGCCATATGTCCGCTGCAGTAGTACTCGCCTGGATTTGTTTAAATCAAGGCGTTGAGGGTATCAATAATGTAAGACCCAGACTTCAATTACCCCAATTCTACGGCGCTATAGTAATGTATCTCGTAAACAGACCATGGAGAGACTCGGAACCCTAGAGTATGTGTATGACTATCGCGTCAACAAAGTGAAATACATGACTGCGATGCTCACTTGGCCTCCGTGCTAGATAACTGACTGAACTGGGCAGATGCCTTCTATGATACAGCTGTACCTGGATCATATCTCTATCGTTAGTGGGAACCGTTTAAGGATACTTGCTGCATTGATACAGTAACAAAAAAGTGTAAAAGCCCGCCCCGGATGCTACCTTGACCATTAACTCGCAAAGACATTACAGAACCCCGAAAACGCCGTATCCCAGACACCCTTGACCCATGATCAACCCATCAAGTCCGGACCGCATTTCTCGACGTATCACCAATAGGATCGCCCATCAACCATTGTGCAAACGTCTTGAACCCAGCTTCATTCAAGAACGTAAAATCATAGCGGTTAGTGCGGCGCACCAACAGCTTCTGGCCATCAAAGTATGCTTCAATGATACGTGGATGCTGTTGATTCAGAGAAAAGAGTAGAACCTGACATCATGATCAGCTTTTTGTGTTGAGGATGCTCAGAAGGAGGTAGACTTACCGGTGCAACCATATCATCAACAAACTCCTTCAGCTTCAGTTGGCCCAACATGATGTGGATGACAGTAAATAGTTCCCCATAAAGTAGATGACTATCATCTACATCAATGTCATTGTGCATGATGCATTTAATGTGCGGCTTGGAGCCATCAGAGACGTGACGTATATCCAATGTGCCAAATTCAGGCTCGTAAACTCGGTATAGAATATCATCACCAAATATGTAATCGCCGATCCTGGAGACACGATGAGTAAAGGAATATTTGAATAAGGGGTAGTACAGGGGACTTACTGATAACGTGACCACGTGTGTGAGACCTCTGGGAAGTGAAACCTCAACTCGCTAACATAAGACTTTAGGTAAATGGAGATCAGTCGCCCATATTCGTTGGACAGAGTTACGTTGTGATTGTCGTATTGGTTGTCAACGTATTCCTCCGTTGGCTCTGGCATATCTTCGGGAGCAAAAGAAGTGAAAAATTTTGGTGCAAGCGAGTCATTGGCATCAAGGCTTAGGGGTAGGACTTGAACTCGGTACCGTTTCAGCATGCTTTGATCCAAGATAAGAGTCTCCTTTTCCAGGGCTTTGATGTCCCTTTCCATGATGGTGAGTGCCTTGCGGAGATTATACCGATCACGAGGCTCGACGGGATCCATGGCCATGATTTAGGTAGGACTGGCAAGTAGAAGAAAACAAATACTATGACAGAGAGCTGTCCACTTTGAAGGAAATGAAGAGAAGAACTGTATAGTCTTAAATGCTCGCGGTCAACCTGATGATGTACCATGAAGGGTGGTGGTCAAAGCTCTGGGGTTGATGATCTTCACTGACGGTGGATGGAAATCTCCCAGCGTTGCCCCGCAACGGGTTCAGACCCAATCAAAGTCGATCCCCGTTGCTGCTGCCACAGCCCTGCCTCACCACCTGCAGGTCCAGGCCTCAATGGCCTCATCTCCATTCTCTTTGTTTGGTATCTTCATTGGCCACGAAGCATCGTGAGCTGTCAGAAGTAAAGCGCCATGCACGAGTCTTCTCCTAAGTCACTTACTTGTGGTGATAACCAACTTCAAAATGTCATGTCTATTGGTCAAGGAGGCGCTCAGTCACAGCAGTCGGGCCAGGTCAATCACCAGACAACAAACCTGACTGAGTGATATGGAGGAACAGTAGTGTCGCAAAACTAACTAGTACTTATACAGCACGCTATGATGCTGAGTATGGCATACTTGAAGAGGAGTATTCATGCAAGAGCGGCCCAAGTCACCTAACCACCCGTTCGCATAAAAGGCCCCGTATTCTCTGGGACCATAATCGTAGGCAGTGTTGTCCTCCTTAGCCAACTTACTCTCCTTCACGATCTATTCTGTTCTCCGCAATTAACCACCCCATTTTTCAACATGATTGACCCATCCACGCCCGTCCCAGAGACACATAAGGAATGGCAGGAGCAAGTTGACATTTTGGGACTGGGCACCCAAACCATCCATGATATCCAGTTGAAGTCGGCTTCGCATGTCTCCAGGGAACAATTCCTATTACTCCGAGTGCTTTGGAAAGTCAATGCCATCTCTAGATTACCGTCTTTCCTTGACTTGAACCAGTGGCTGCCAAAAGCCAGCGAGAAGTTGGAAAGTCTTTCCTCATGGAAGAAATACTGCCAAAGTTTCACGGGCTCCATCCCCGAAGGGACATTTGCACCAGCCCGTCATTATCAGCTGGAAGTCTCTAGAACAACACAGGATTGTCTTACTGGCAGTGTTGTCTTCACTCCCAAAGTTCACATGACTCGTTCCAAGAAGCACGCCGCACAGCCTCCGATCCGCCAACCTGATTTTACCGCCGTGACTCCTCCCTCGAAGCCCTACCAGGGCTTCGAAACACCCCATGTTGATGACGAGGAGGATATCAGTTACCTAGTTTCTTCGTCGCTGCCTCCATCTCACCACAGTACTGTCAGCCCCGACGATGAATTTATGTACCCCCCAACGGAAGATGAGCAGATTGTGAATACAGCTCTCTTGGTCTTTCTTGATTCTATCACACTCCATTTCAACCTTTCTGTTAGATGGTCCGTGCATCGTATAAATTTGACGGCGGAATTCACCAACGCAGCGTTCCAAGCAAGAACAGACGGCTACCTTGTCGATCGCAGCGGGGATGTCAAGGCCATCATCGAAGTCAAGCCGGTACTCAGGCAGACAAAAGCACCGCAGATTCGCATACAAGAGAGCCACCAGATGGTAGCTGGCTTACTGAAAGACTATAAGTCATTGGTTCCCGCACATCAGAAGAAGCCGTAAGTGAACGATTCCCCTATCATTTATTCCTCAGTCCCGAAGTAGCACTGACTCGACAGATGACAGTCGTATTATCATATCACAAGATAGGCATGAGATCTGGATTTCCGTCGCTAAGTACGATGATGAATACATCAACTATCTCCGGACAGGGGATATGAGCAGCGATCCTTTCTTGGTAATGCATCAATTCGGTCCCTGGAGCATTAACAGCGCCTCTGCCATGTCCAAAATAGGTCCAATTCTTCTAGCGATCAGCCTTAGTGCCCAGCATTACTAAATGGATGACCGCGTTTTTGATACTTGTCCTTCTTCTTGCTTTTTGTATTTATTCCCCTGCTCTGCTAGTACTAGTATGTGGAAAAGAATTACCACTCGACTGCAAAAGATGTCATGACACTTTTGCACTTGCAAATAACTTTGTACTATGGCATAGCATTTGTAGTTATATGATTTACAATATCACTTTAGTTCCTTATTTGACTTTGAGACCTCCTGGGAAGTATGTTTTTCAGTTTCTTTATCCCTGGCAAGACCCATCCCAAGCACATACATAACCAAGAACATACTAGCCGGACTTCAAAGGAGTCAACTAGTAGTTAAAGGATCTATAACATCTAAGCCTAATTTTTCTCTAACTTCCGCTGATAATACATGTATAGGGATCACCTTGCTGCGCTACTGTACCTTATGTTCGAATTTTTGTTCACTTACACTCCCCACTGTGTGAAAAGCCAAACTGAGTATAGAGCCCATCCTCGGGTTAATGTAAGACACTACGTTAACTTGCATTTCTGGGGAAGATCACTTTTATTAAGCTTTTTGGTAGCATAAGAGCACTGTGATTTGGCTCACCATAATGGTATGTTGCAGTATACAGTGATGATACAGTCCCGCTCAATCACTCAGTCATATGATCGCAGATCATAGATTCATTTATCTCGATTGACCTCTTCTTGCGTACCAGACATGATTATAGATATAGGTGGACTTGCGCCGCCTTAGAAGTGAATCAAGGCTAGTGAATCTGATCCAGGACAGCCAGTTGCTTCACCATTAGTTTGCATGAGTGATGAACAAACTGGGTGTTTCTTGTAGGTACTAGGCGACAACACTTGACCGGCTCTTAATAACAGCAACCATATATCAACATAGTTACCTTGCAACAAGAGTCAAAAGCGTGACTTGATGAGAAAGAACGGACTAAATGGGAGGTATGGTAAGTACACTATTAGTGACAGAATCCATCACTGTATTCTCACACTTAGCCTTCGATAGACAAAAGATGCATCTCCACATGGATCTAGGCCACGTCATGTTAAACATGATGTACTAGTAGTACATCGTTGTACTCTCCACCTTCCACGACAGCTTCAACGTCGTTAGACTTGGTCTGACATTGCTGTCGATGGTACCGCACACGACCATGAGAGATTGAGATTGCCGTGCGTTCCCGACTGAGTCTTTCTGTGAGACTGATACGCGTCGTCAATGCCCTGCTTTTGGGTGTAACTCTCTTCCACAAAAACATCATCCCACTAACCTACGTCAACCGGCTAATTGGACGGAATGGGATTTGCAGTAGAACAGAGCCATGGTGGGACGAGACATCCGTCCTTGGAAAATGCATGACCGACAGCGCAGAGATAGGAAGAAAGCTTGCAAGAAGCGACGGTCAATGTCCTCTTTGTGAGCTCAGCGCCCCAGCAGACGTAGCTGTTCAAAATTGAATCAAGGCTCTCATATATGGTAATTGTGAGTCATGGATATCATTCTTGAATTGAGGAACATAATTCTCATCTTGACTGCAGTGGATTTAGGGTCATCTAGGCTGATGGGGTGTGGTAAGTGTATAGCCCGCGGATTTGATGGACTGGTATCATACAGTGAGCAGAAGGCGTGAATCACAACAGACTGAGAGAGGGAGAAAGGGGCCTTTACATTATAGTCGAATATAGTCATCGCCGCCTGGGATCCTGCAGAGTACATAAACGCCAAGAGCAGTAGTAAAGAAAAAAAAAAGAAACTATTCCTATACCGGTCAACGCGTTTCCATCCTCTCGCCAGTTGCCAGTTGCGACTGGCCACTCTATTCCCTCGCTCTTTCGTAACTCCATGTTAAAACCCCCCACACAAAAATCCATAACATTCCAGAATCTTGAGAGATGCTGCCAAGACCACTGCTCCACGTCAATATCTCCGACGCCAGACAACTCCGCGCCCTCCGCGCAATCCAACGGTTGGCACCGACGATTGTCTCCACTCAGGATCATGGAACCGAAGGAAGGGAAAAATAGAAGGAAGGAAAAGAACGGCAGTAAGAATAGCGGACTGCCTAGTGTTCCCCGGTACGGTTTATGTCCGGCTATGGCCCCATGAACGGCCCCAATAGCTCTCCGACTGGTTCACAGATGCATCTCCCGGGCTGCTGGAAATACTGCCTAAAGTGGTAAGTACTTCGGCTAGCCTGGAGCCCTGTATCCAGTAACTCATGAGGTACCTGGATGTACGGATAGACTTCAGGGTGATCATGAGTCTACCAATAATGTGAGATCACATACAACAGGGCTAACAATCAATAATTGTCGGAGATTTCAATCCAACCAGCTCGCGGATTCACTATTCAACCGGTTACTTTCTGTCCCTTTTCGATTACCTCAAATATTGTTTGATATCATCACTGACTAGGCATAGAAGAACCATGCCTTTCCCTAAGCACTAGTAGGCATTGTTATATACATCTACAACTGTCTATATTATCCTTTCAGGAAGCGACATCCGACAATGCCTCACTTCTAGATCATTCTACCCATGGAATTTCATGAGGTGATCAAGTTCAGACACTAAGGTCGGACAACTACTCCACACTCTCGAATACTACGTTATCGAGGATCTTACCGGGTTCGGGATAGTTGGTTGGCGACCTCGACCATAATAGGGCATCTATTGTTTCTAGCGCCAAGTTGTGTTGCATTGTCCCTCCACCCCCGTCTATCCCCTCATCTACTTTCATACCTATCTTCTTACACGTCTAGTATACACACATCATACCATCGTACCTCATATGTCAAAACCACTCAATATCCTCCCCCAAACTCGATCATCCGATTCGAGGATTACTCCGTCTGCGCCTCCGTCTCACTTTCATCGTGATATCAAAGATCGAGCCAAGTCAACCAACCCCAAATGGGTAGACCGCGATATATTGGCGGTCTTGGGAGTGGGAAACGGGCTGGCTGCAAGTCCGACAAATGACCGAGATGACATGCACGGCAGTCTCTCGACAACGTCCGTGGCGTCAGCGTCCGTCCTAGTTTCAATGCTAATATCCCACGGGGTGCCGTGCGTCCCTGCTAGTCCACTAGGGCCTCAGCGGAGGAACCCGTACCCATGTCGTGAGACACCGTCCGATCTGACCAATGCCCCAGCCTCAGCACAATCTCCGATTATTGCATCTATTTCCCCCGCTGCCGAGCTCCGTCGTGCTGCATGCGCCCCCCTTCTGGAATGTAGCCGACGTCTCATTTTTAATTTATCTTGAACTCAATTAAACTTGTGGTCTGTGCCAAGTCTCTTCCCCGACCGACATCTGGCATAAATACTCCATGGTTTTCCCGGTCGCCAATTCTCAGTCTGGTTGACATCCACACCCATTCACTACACCGTGAACCTCAAATTACGCGGTACAATGAGAGCATCAATGCTCTTGCTGGCCCCCCTGGCTGCGGGGGCCGCCGTGCTTGGTTCCCGCTCGGAGGAACAGAGCGATTGCCCGGGATACTATCTCTCCAATATCCACGAGAAGCACAACTCTCTGACGGCCGATCTGACTCTCGCTGGCAAACCCTGCGACACCTACGGCAAGGATTTGAAGGATCTGAAGCTTCTGGTGGAATATCAGTCTGGTAAAAAAACCCCGCATTTTGATTCACCCGTCGCTTTCTATTGTACTCATGGGCGACTTTAGATGAACGTCTCCATGTCATGATCTATGACGCCGATGAGCAAGTTTACCAGGTCCCGGAGTCGGTTGTCCCTCGCATCGAGGGAGTCGATAGCACCCGCCATGACTCGGAGTTGAAGTTCCACTATGAGGAAAATCCCTTCTCGTTCACCGTCACTAGAGGGCAAGAAATCCTCTTCGATACGAGCGACTCGACCCTTATCTTCCAGTCGCAGTATCTGAACCTGCGTACATCGCTCCCCAAGAACCCTAACCTGTATGGACTGGGCGAGCATATTGGCCCTCTGCGTCTGCCGACCACCAATTACACTCAGACTTTCTGGAACCGCGATGCTTACGGTACTCCCGAGGGCACCAACCTGTACGGTACTCATCCGGTGTACTATGACCATCGCGGCGAGGCCGGTACCCATGGTGTCTTCTTGTTGAACTCCAACGGGATGGACGTCAAGATCGACAAGACCGAGGACGGCAAGCAGTATCTCGAGTACAACTCCCTGGGCGGTGTTTTCGATTTCTACTTCTTCACCGGAGACACTCCCAAGGAGGCCAGCATTCAGTACGCCGAGATCGTGGGCCTTCCCGCCATGCAGAGCTACTGGGCCTTCGGTGTAAGTTCAATTTCTTTTACCTTCCTTCCACCTGCTCGATGCTAACTGCCATTCAAGTACCACAACTGCCGTTACGGATACCGGGATATCTTCGAGGTCGCAGAAGTCGTGTACAACTACAGCAAGGCTGAGATCCCGCTGGAGACCATGTGGACGGACATTGACTACATGAGCGGAAGACGGGTGTTCACGCTCGATGAAGACCGGTACGACCTCGAAAACGTGCGTTCGGTCGTGGATTACCTCCACGACCACGACCAGAAATACATTGTCATGGTCGATCCGGCGGTGAGCGTCAGCGGTACGTTGAGACAAGTATCATCTTATGCCGGGCAACACTGACGATCGACAGACAACGTTGGGTACAAGAAGGGTGTCGAGCAGGATATTTTCCTCAAGAACTCAACGGGCGACCTTTTCATGGGTAGGAGCCTACAAGCTACCCCTACCACTTATTGATACTAATGCATTGTAGGCGTCGTGTGGCCCGGTGTGACTGTCTTCCCCGACTGGTTCAAGGAGGGCACTCAAGAATACTGGAACGAGCAGTTTGCCGACTTTTTCGACGCCGAGAAGGGCGTGGATATTGACGGCTTGTGGATCGATATGAACGAAGCCTCCAACTTCTGCCCGTTCCCCTGCGCGGATCCCTTCGCCTATGCTGAGGAGGCAGACATGCCCCCGACACCGCCCCCGGTGCGACCGAGCAACCCCCGCCCACTGCCCGGCTTCCCGGAAGACTTCCAGCCGTCCTCCAAGGTCCGACGGGATAGCACCAAAGGCAATAAGCTTGGTCTTCCCGGCCGTGACCTGCTGAACCCGGCGTACAAGATTCAGAACGTCGCCGGAGTTCTTAGCAACTTGACTATCCACTCGGATATCATCCACGAGGACGAAGAGTATGCCGAGTACGACACGCACAACCTCTACGGAACGAGTAAGTTGAAAGCAACCCCAGACTTGGCAATCACTGACCATTTCCAGTGATGAGCAGCGCATCCCGCGAAGCCATGGAATCCCGCCGTCCGGGCCGGCGACCCCTGATCATCACGCGCAGCACGTATGCTGGCGCGGGCAAGCACGTCGGACACTGGTGAGTAGCCACTACTCCCCCATTAGTCAACATGTTACTGACGCATAAACAGGCTGGGTGACAACCTCAGCGAATGGAACCAATACCGCCGCTCGATCGCCCAGATCACGGCATTCGCCTCGATGTTCCAAGTCCCCATGGTGGGCGCAGACGTGTGCGGCTTCGGCGCCAACACCACCGAAGAGCTCTGCTCGCGGTGGGCTGCCCTGGGCGCCTTCTACACCTTCTACCGCAACCACAACGGCCTCGACAGCATCGCGCAGGAATTCTACCGCTGGCCCAAGGTCGCCGACTCGGCGCGCAAGGCGATCGACATCCGCTACCGCCTCATGGACTACATCTACACGTCGTTCTACCGCCAGTCGCAGACGGGCGAGCCCTTCCTGCAGCCTCTGTTCTATCTCTACCCCGAAGACAAGAACACCTTCTCCAATGACCTGCAGTTTTTCTACGGCGATGCCCTGCTTGTTAGCCCCGTTCCCGACGAGGGCGCTACCTCCGTCGAGGCGTACTTCCCCAAGGATATCTTCTACGATTGGTACACGGGCGCGCCCATCCTCGGCCAGGGCGCCAACATCACGCTTGAAGACATCGACGTCACGCACATCCCGTTGCACATCCGCGGCGGCAGCATCATCCCCGTGCGCTCGTCCAGCGCGATGACCACCACCGAGCTGCGCAAGCAGAACTTCGAGCTGATCATCGCGCCCGGCCTGGACGGCAAGGCCTCGGGTAGCCTTTATCTCGACGATGGCGACTCCCTGGAGCAGGAAGCTACGCTCGAGGTGGAGTTCACTTACGAGAAGGGCAAGCTCCGCGTTAAGGGCAAGTTCGAGGGTGGCATCAAGGCCGTTGTGGATGACATCAAGATCTTTGGGGCTCACAAGCACACTGGTGTGAAGACTGCTAGTGTTAAGCACCGCGTGGAACTTACCAAGAACACTGAGGTGAAGTTGCTGTGAGTGTTGACGTGGTGAAGTGTTGAAGTTGCTGAAGTTGTTCTATTCGGTACCTTGTGTTATAGGGTGATATATCACCATAGAAATTAATCTATCTTTTTTGTGAGAAGACCGACGACGAGTATGACTAGAGCGTAATAGAGGGGTTGAGATCAACAAAGAACCTACTGTAGTCCGAGCGAAGGGATGAACCAGGGGAGCTGAGCTACTGATACGATGACATTTACTCACTCACCTTGACCTGGCTTGTTTACACAACCCTAAAAGAATCATACTGCATAAGACCCCAATGATCGACAAGTGCAAGTCAACAGATCAGTCATTCGGAGCTTTCCATGCGCACATACATGCACCCCAAGATTGATCCATTCTGCAGGTTTACAGTGAAGATGCCAGACATGCCCTCGAGGCCCAAAGCAAGGGATATCCCCCAACTCAACCAACCACACCGTCTGAAATACGACAACATAGGTACGTACCTAGACTGCCTAGCCACCCCCTAGACAGACCTCCTTTACATCTGGGACGCAGGAACAGAGATAAAATCCTTCCATCTGAGCTCTCCCCCAAACCCAACTCGATCTATCTTCAAACCAACCACTACCCTCACCACACGTTCTCTTCCAAAACCAAACAACAACACCAACAAACAAGATGCATCTCTCCTCCCTCCTCGCAGCATCCCTCCTCTCAGCAACAGCACTCGCCCGCAACCCCTTCGTAGACTACTTCTGCGACCTCGCCGCAGACAACACCAAATTCATCCAGCAGCCATACTGCTGCTCCGATCTGGTGCCGGCGCGACACAACGACAAGGGAATGATGGGTGATAAATGTATGGCTGTCCTCACCTTATTATCTATTCTATCGTGTTTGAGACCGATGGACAGGACGATGCTAACGTGTGTTTTTTCTTTTCCGGATATAGGCGAGCAACTCAGTGATGAGCATGTTATTGTTAAGTGTAAGGATGGGACGAAGCCTGTGTGCTGTTATACTGTTGTATGTTCCCCCCCCCCCCCCCCCCAAACCTCCTCCTTCCTTTTCTCCTGGTGCTATTCTTGGGTGTGTTTGGGTTGGGCTAATAGATTTTCTGTTCGATGCAGGGCCCGAAGTTCATTTGCACTACTGTCGCCAAGCTGGAGACGGCGGCTGATGAATGAAATCTCTCTGTGCTTGGAATGACACGATGCTTTTTTACTGATCATGCAACTCCCGGCTGGAAGAAGCGGCGGGTGGTGAGTGGTTGATGTATTATGGCTTGTCTGCTGTTATGTGATATGGATAAATATATATATATATATATATATTGCTTTGAGATTTGTGTGTCGCTTTTATAAGTTCTGTATAATGCGGTAAGCTTTGGATTTATTGTGTAGTGCTGATAGAATGTACGTCCCTACAAACGCAGTGTCGTCGAGAAAAGGCTCGCATGGCAAAGATGCACAGGTTCAGTATAGCGAGTTACTGTCACCGTAATGGGCCAAGTCTTCTGTTGGGAATATCAGTCATATCTAGCCTGTAGTATAGTTGGCTTGAGAGATATTTCACTAGGAACTCTACAATCAGTTCGCTTTCCAAGCCTGGCTCGATGGTACACGGATAGGCAGCTGGACTAGAGAATGTTATTGATTTGTAGTGATGTATCGAAGCAAGGCTTATCTATAGTAGGCTGGCATGCTCCTTGCTGGACCTATGTTTGTACAATTCAGGCCATCGACCTCCGTATAGCAATATCAATATATACTATAAGCCGGAGCATGAGTCTCCCAAAGGAAAGAAGTAAAGTCTAGAGAAAAAAATCGTGTGAGCTCATGTGGAAAAGCATTTCCCACACACGGCTCGATAAACTTTACCACAACCTTGGACCCACATCTAGCATCTTTCACCTCAGGTCCACCTTGCCTCCACCGACGACTGACTCCGTTTGTTCCATTTCGGGTCAATTCTATAACCCCAGTAAGCCAGCTCCATCGGTGATATCCAAGGTCTTCCTCCACCCTTGAGGGTTCGCGCCCATGGGTTGGGCATTGGACAGGTCACGATGGACTACCCATCCCTTCTACGCTCTAGTCATCTTGACCATTGCGTGTGGCAGTATCCCAAAGGGTTAGCTTCCATTGACATCGGATATTCTCCCCACTTTTCTAACTGTCACCGTTTATTGATACAGGCTACGACGAAGGTGGTTTCAGCGCCAGCGTCAAACTAGACTCCTTCGTAGCCGACTACAACCTTGGCCCATCGCATTGGAAGGATGACCCGACTGGCTTGGCAGACCGCAAGGCCAATATCACCTCGTTCAATGTGCTGGGTGCTGCCTTCGGTGCCCTGTTCACTTTGCAATTGAATGACCGTATTGGTCGGTTGTACTCGTGGCGTGTCGCTGTCGTGGTGTGGGCTACGGGTTTATTGGTCCAAGTTTTCTCGTCTGGGATGTATGGGATGTTGCTGGTTGCGAGGATATGGAGTGGCTTGGGGACTGGTGCTTTGACTGTTATTGCGCCGCTGTATTTGTCTGAGATAGGTGAGTTGTTTGATAGGGTCCCAGAGTCCTTCTAACGGATTTGATAGCACCGGCACGGACTAGGGGATTGGTTGTCAGTGTATACATGGTGATATTGCTGGCAGTCCTTGCCATGGGTATGTCCATCCCCCCACCCGCTCTATCAATACCAATTCTAACTATCAAAAGGCTTCTTCATCAACTACGCCGCCAGGCTACACATGCCTTCTACACGCACCCAATACCGCCTCGTCCAATCCATCCCCTTAATCCCAGTCGGCCTAGCCTTCCTCGCCTCATTTCACATCCCCGAAACCCCCCGATACCTCCTCTCCAAGCAACTCCACGACGAAGCACGCATAGCCCTCGCCCTGCTCCGCGGCAAACCCACCACCGACCCAGAAGTGGAATTCGAATTCACCTCCATCAACCACCACCTGCGCGCCCAATCCACCCCAGTCTCCCACTGGGCCGCCCTCAAAGAAACCCAATCCAACCCCAACTACCGCCAGCGCTTCTGGCTCCTAATGACCATGCAGACCATCGCCCAATGGACAGGCGGAAACGGCATCACATACTACATGGCCACTATCTTCGAATATGCAGGCGTAGTCGGAACAGAGCAGGCCCTCATATCCTCCGGCGTCTACGGCATCGTCAAGCTGGTCTTCACGATGGCGTTCACATGGGGTCTAATAGACTACATCGGGCGTCGACGCTGCGCCCTCACAGGCCTTACCCTCCAGCTCGCAGCACACATCTACATGGCCGCCTACATGGGCCTCACCCCCTCATCAACAACAACCCCCACCCTCACCCCAAAAACAAATCAGCCTCCACAGCAGCAATACTCTCCATATTCGTCTACGCAATCGGATGGTCCATCGGGCTGTGCACAATCCCCTACCTCTACGGAACAGAGATCTTCCCAACACGCATCCGCAACATCAGCTACGGGCTCAGCATGTCGCTGCACTGGTTTTTCCAGTTCGCGGTTGTGCGCGTCACGCCGAGTATGTTTGTTGAGTTGCGTGTGTGGGGCGCATATGTTTTTTGGGCCTGTGTTTGCTTTGTGGGGTTGCTTGTGCTGGGGGTGTGGATGCCGGAGACGAGGGGCGTGCCGGTTGAGAGGATGAGGGAGGTGTTTGAGGGAGTGTGGTATATGCGGTGGGCTGGGGGGTTAAAGCACTGTGATCGGGGGGACGGGGAGGGGGTTGGGGATGGTGAGGTTCGTTCTGAGAGGGAGGTGATGGCGAAGTAGATATAAATATAAGTCCCAGGATGGGGTTTAGGCGTCGATGGTCAAGTCTGATTGTCTGGTTGTGACTGACGAATTAGTAAAAGTAGTCTGGGTGTAAGATTAGTTTTCCCTGCGAAGAAGCAAGCCGTGATACTCAAGTTAGACAGTGTGGGTCCAAACTGAGGAAGGAACGAAGTTCAACTCCGAAGTCCTGTACTTTCTGAGGTTGCAAAAGCTCACTAAGCTCTCCAGAAAGACCCTTAACAATAGTGTTTATAATGTCAGCGCGTAGCCTGGTTTCCCCCAGTTTGAAGGCAGTAACAAGAAACGAGTGTAGCATAGCCTTCTGGGCCGGCAAAAGGTCTCTTAAATTATGAAGTGTGCCTCCAACAGTCCTGCGCCCTGTTGGTGAGGGTAGACATGTAAGAGTGAATATGTCCTCAGACAACTGGTGTGCGATGCTGGATTGTGCCAGCAGTGCACGAGGATATGTAAACCCAAGGTGCGAGAGGACTAATTCCATGCAAACATCAACTAAGGGGTTTTGATTGCTAGGTGTCATATTCTTCGGAATGATATGCATGCTGTGACGAAACCAGCTAGTGGAACCAGCCATGTGGTCATTCAGAGAGCATACTGAATCGCAAACAGTCAAGGGTGTGTCAAAAAATCTCGTGCACAGGTCCGTGAGGCACGTCTCAACCTCTTGAAATTCTGTAAAGGCACAGCTCATATGAATGTCAGCATGGAGTTTACCCCAGAAGATAGCGTGACATGTCTCAACTTCTTCCAATCCGGTGTTAGCTGCAAGTTCCTTCAATCGATATTCGGTATCATCCAGGCCCACTCTGAGGTTGTTATAGGAAATTTTCTGTTTCTCAAGGTCACATCTAATTTTTATGAACTTATTCTCAGCACTCTCAGCTCTCTCGAATAATGCCTTCTCCCTGTCTTTTATGATTTTATTTTCCTCATCAGTTGGATTCTGAATTTCGAGCTTTGATTGATCATTCTCAGCTCCCCAAATACGGCAGAATTTGTGAAATTTCTTATCAAGCGCGTCGTTCTTAATGTTTTCCTCGTCCAATTGCTCCTTTTGCGTAGCGGCAGTTGTGTTTGCACTGTCTAACTGCTGCAGCAGTGTTTTTATTTGGCCCTCCAACTCGTCAACTGCCGTTATTTTCCTGCTAGTCTGCAATTCCTCTATCGTCGTACCTAAGTTGTCCAGCAGTGCTTGGAAGCTTTTCTCTCTTTTGTTTGTTGCCATGTTGATTCTGTATAAAACTCCGTGCTTCAGATTTAAGTGCCCCTTGTCAGCGGACTTGAGATACATTGTTAAGTTAAGACTGATACAAAACAATGTAACAAGTAATCAACCCCGGATTCCGACATTTTGTCCACGTTGGTTTACACTCGACCGGCTTTGTGGTTTGAGTCAAAGTGAACTTGACGACTCGCGACCCTGATCAGGGCTAATTGCGAAGTCAAATAAAAATGCTCACGCCCTTTCACTGACCTTGGAATCATCAGATTGCCCCGCTTTGTGTTGTCTTCCCAGGATCTCGGCTTGAAGTTCAGGATACCATCGCAACCCTGTATCTGCGTGGCTGGCTATATAGTTTGTCAAAAGAGCCTCGCCAATTGTGCCCTTGTAAATCTCTGCCAGGAACGCATTTACATCTGAATTGCCTTTGTCTCCCCGTAAGGATAAGATATGATCTGGCAATTCGATTTGCATATCCTCTCTGGTAACATCTAGACCCAAACTTTGGAAGAACGGGAAACTTAGACGTAGACCAGCAGAAGTATCCGATTCTTCACGACAATAATGCCTTGGTTGCAGAATGACACGGTGGGTGGTAGCAACACAAACTCCCTGAGTCAGGTTTTCGAGTGATCGACCAATATTCACGACCAGCGTGTTTGCAATAGGTGGAGCAGTGATCCACTCCCCAGCTTTGTTCTGAACCTCCAGACAGGAGTGGTCTGTGCCTTGTAAAAGGTAGGTTAAAAAGCTACCATCTTTGTGAGCGCCGACACCTTGAACCCCCCCTTCTGTATTTCCGAAGACCTTGGGGCAAGGATAAGCAGCGACCCGAAAGTTGATATAACGGGTTTTTTCCAATAATCTGGTGAATACGGTGGGATTTATCTCCAGCGCCTCTGCAATCAGAATCACAAAGGTATCTGCTAATGATTGGATCTGATGCATATATGTGTCGACTGCTTGTTGGAAGCTTGGAACAGTGGATTCCGGAGGCCACTATGATACAGAGTTAAAACAATGGTCATGTATATCGAAAGACAGGACAATATACCTGGTTTGGTCCAATTAGATTATGGTAATTTGGCGCATCCGGACCTGGTGCTAGGGAATCGAAGGAAACCTTCATAGCCATTTATCTTTTAATGATTGTATTCATATTTGTACTAATCTCATATCGTACGTACTGTAAATGTCTCCCGTGCATCGCTCTTCATCCCTGTTTCTTCACTTGCCAAGGAAGCGTACCCTCGAAAGTGTTTACTCTTGGATATAGCCACCTCCTGTTTCTTGGCCGTTGGTAGATTGAAGAATAAAGCAGATTTTTGGACGAGGGCCTCCCGAGCTTCGACTTCTATCGGGGGATTTCGAAGGTAAAAGAATCCAACGCTAACAAGAGCATGTCTCAGGGCACTTAGAAACCTAGGTTTCGATGTAGGAGATACCGCATCGTCATACTCTAGTATAGGGATCGAACTGAAAATTTCTGCCATGGTCAGGCTCGTGGACGAAAAGGGCTGTGCACCACAAAGCCTATAATAGTACGGAGTAGTGAGGCTGCAATATATAACCCAAACTGCTATTGACGTGGGATGCTCCTACACTTATACACTTATGAGCGCTTAGCCAATATTCCCTCGGCTAGAATTGCAGCAAGACCCATATTTTACCGGCATAGAAGTGTGCCCCTTATCCGGAACTGAACGCGACGATCATGGATGACGTGTCTGACTGATAGGGTGTTATACTGACGCTGACCGACTTCTTGTTACATTCGTTCCTGTAATGTTTGGAATGTGAGCCTACGCTGTCCTACTCTGGTAAGAATGACCAGAAACGCAAGGGCTTACAGAGGTTGCCAGCTTCTCTATACGGAATGGCAAATGCATGCTTCTACGTTGGTGATGCCACATCAATGCAATCACACCGATCCATAGACCGATTTGCGACCTATCATCTACGACCGCAGTGAACACGGTAGGGGCATTTGCCTGGATGCTTTTGAGCAAGGGGTGGGGGGATTTAGCTAATCCACTAGTGGAATCCTAGGTCTAGGTCTCGATGAAGAAGTGGTTTCTTCACCTTTCCACCTAGGGGATCATAAGGCGCTGGGACTGCTAAATAGGGTAAGGTTAGGTTTTCTTTATATGCAGAATGCTGCTGTTCTAAGGGCTTAGAGAATCTACCACTTCAGTTGGGACCGTAGCGGGACCTGATCCCAACCCCTAGCCATATGTATTCGATGAGACCATCAGCGCCCTGTGTTCTCCTGCGAAGCTCCAGCTAGCCACAGAAACTAGGTTTTCGATTAAAATGTTCTAGGTTCCTCCACATATTGGAAGTAAGGGTGTCGGCGCATAGGAATCCTTTACTCATAGTCCAAGTCAGCGTATGACGTGTCAAAATATGCCCACCCAACAGTCTCCTGCTATCGTGGAACATCGATCACTTAATGTCGGTAATCTGGAAGGAATCAAATCTACAAATCATACTGTGAGAGATGCCGTCAAAAAGTAACAACTTGACGAGACTTCGAGTCTCTTGGACTCTTTTATCGTACTTCTAAAATGGTCTTCTTACACATTATAAGCATTCGCATTAGGAGACCATCCTCACCAAACCTTTGGCCTATATCACACTTCTGCCAACATTACCCATACTGACAGATTGCTTCCTTTGCTGTGGTTAGGAAAATAAGCGGATCTGGGAAACAGTAAAGTCATAAGATCTGCCCTAAATAATAATATATTGACGTACGGAGCAAAGTATGAATTATGCATAACGGTGGATCCTGACTTCGTATCCCGGTGAAAGTCGCGCATCAACTCTTGAACGCAGTCACAATGCTGGTAATGCTGAAAAGAGATGCGTGTTCTCAGTCCTCAAACCTTTTACAGAAAATCATTCTCATACAAGATCAGATGGAAACGGCTATCGATTCCGACCTCTGACGTCCTTGAGCTTTCATTCAAGGCTTGTAGTAGCTCACTAGTCTTCGCTTTAAGCAAGCTGGTTTAGTAGGCATCTGCCCCTTCCCTCCTCCTCCTTCAATGTCGATCACGGGGTATGCCTTCCGACTATGTGCAGGCGGTGGTGTATGTTTTCACGCTACACATACCACGATGGATAAGAACGAAGTGGCTTGCGCAGTTCTTATGCATTTAGGTCAATCGAGGGCAATATGCTTTGACCGGCGACAAGGGCGGAATACGTCTTCAAGCGCATGTCGACCGTGAAACATACTGACTACTTACTCACGAACCAGGAGTGAGTCCACAGGCGGCACCCAAGCCAAGAAGCTCAAAGCTCGGCAATGGCGGGCATCTTAAACAATGTCCTAAAGGATACCCTACGGTTGCATCCGGAGACTGTTCGTGGGTTGCCCTTATCCCGGATGGACTTATTATACCCAGGGAACCCTAATCATGATCTCCAGTTCCCCCAAGCTCGATGCGTCCATCTGGCCTGGTCGGGATGAATTCGACGGTTATCGATTCTTCCATCAACGCCAGAAGGCGGGTTCCTTCCTTCACAAGCCAGGCATCGTATAACTTTACATTACCCTCCCGGGACTATTTCAGTTTGGACTACGGATGTTAAGCGCGTTCTGGGAGATTCTTTGCGTCATATATGCAGAAGGTACTTGTCTGCCATCTAGTCATAAGTTATGGAATTTTGGTCACATTTCGGAGGAGCGCGCATGGCTTCTTTTTGAAGACCCGTGTCCAACGAAAGCAGGAGGAAATTATAAAAAGTCTAAATGTTCCCGGTCTATGTAGGGCTGAAAGGGCCCCTCTTCGCCAGAATCTCACGACTGATCTATCTCGGCATAGATTCGTAAATATATCATGCATCAACTTGATAGTGGCATTTATCTGTCGCTATATACTATCATCCTAACCCACTCTACCACGAAATATTATCCTTCCCTCATGTAACGGGTCTAGATATTTCTTGACTCTGATAGCGCTAATTGTGGCTGGCCACGCCCCGGCAGATCCATTGAATAAAAAAATAAAAAATAAGAATGAAAATAAAAATAAAAAGAGGCCGCAGCCACCTACATTCCGAGTACTCAGCAAGCAGGTCGTGGACACTACATTGAACTAATTGAGGCTAATTTAGTCACAGATTGAAGGCCTAGTTGGCGACCGTATCAATTGTTTCGCTGTTTATTGAGGTGCCTAGATTGAAAGAATCACCATGATCGCCGAACAAAACTAAGGTGCACAATAAAATAGTTGAATAATCTCAGTCAAGGTTAAATAGCCGCTTAGCCTCTTCCTGGAATGCTGCCGAAGCGACAAACTGAAGCTTGGGTCCGATGCTAATACGGGAAACACCGAGGGACGCAACTTCCTTGGTTGTGAATCGTCCAAAAAGGGACACATTCAAACGGCCCGCGAAAGCCTCTACTAGCTCCGTGATCTGTTCCTTTGTAAGGGCTCCAGGATGCGGCCCCTCCAGAGGACCAAGGACGAAGATACTTGTCGCACCAGCAGCAAGGTATACCCGGCCGCGCGAGATGACCTCCTCAATTGTGCCGCCATATAGAAGCGGATCGACCCTTGCATTGACCACGAAATCAGGAACGCCTAGGGCGCTCGCGGTAGATAGCACCAGCTTGATTCTATTGGCGGCATCGGTTGCGCTATAAAATCGCTTGTTCTCTATGTCATAGTCTTCGAGATTGACACCGACGGCACCAGCACTAATGACTTGTTTGATTACGCCTCCAAGCTGTTCACCGTATCCGTCTTGGATGTCGACGGTCAACGGCTTTCCGAGCTCCTTGGTTGCCAATGCAATTGCTTCAACACCTCTCATATTTTGTTCACGTGTCAGCTCCTTGTCAACCGTGCCGGCGGCTTCGGCAATCGCATAACTGGCTGTTGCGATAACTTTTGTGGCGGGCAGGGATCCGACGGCTTTTGCTGAGATACCGTCGTATACATTGGCCAAGATGACTGGTTGATGTGGCTTATGTAGACTTTTGAATGACTTTGCTAGGATGTTCAAATCAGAAGACATGATGGACTTGGTCACGTGGATTGTTATTGCAGGAGGGGAAGAAGGTAAACTTGTTGACACTGATATGAAGTATTTAGTGGGTGAATAGTCGACATATTTATGTTCTCCTGATCACTTCTACCTAAAGTAAGGCTTGGGTGTTAACCAGACACCACTGTGCGTGAGTGGATATCGCGGATGGTTCAAGAATCGAATTTTGATATTATGCCAAGCCTGCCGGATGAGCCAACCTGCCCTGCTTTTTCTGGCAATGTGCTGGCTGTGCGCCTAGCCTGCATTGGTCTGCACAATCTATAGGGCGAGGAGGAATAGGTTTCACGCGAGTGCATCAATCGACGTACAACTCCCAGTTTGGCATCCACACAGTCTGGCATCCATTATCCCGCTCCTCAAATAACCCCTAGTCTCTTGTGAATGGGATGAGCCAGAATTTTTACTTCCCTGAGCTGTTTGGTTTGTGAGGCACACGGCACTGCTCCAATCATGATCTATACTGCAAACAAAATGACACCTGTAACTGAAACTGCTGATAGGAACAAGATCTTTCTACGCTGAGGGCTTATAGGAGCTGTGTGGCTTCCCATATTAGTTATCTAGATGGCAGTCGGAGGTGAGCCCGGGTGGTGTTTGTTTTGGAGGAGAGGGGATCGCATTAAGAGGTTCGGACCATCTCCCTGCATAATACACGCTCACAAGAGTCATCAAAGGTCCTATTTTGCATGCCATGTACATATTCAAGAGTTGCTGTAGCTTCGGGCACTATAATTCAGTGAGGGGCGACTTTATTAACAAATCAAATTGATATAGTCTCTTAGGCTTCCAGTTCAGATTACTGTGCGTGTTGATTGCAGGCACATTCCTGCTATATGATAAAAAGTAACAGCGACATCTTTCGACAGTCTAAAGGTTTGAAGGGCGGCATGATAGTTTCTACAAAGTAACAGATCCTACCGGAACTGGTCGATGCACGCGCTGGAACCCAATAGAGATAGCCTTCACACCGCTAAACAGGAAATGTATCAAAGGCACAGCAGACGCTGATTGTGTTGACCCACCCTTGATGTCCTTCTATGGCTACTTAGTTTGTGTTCTCATACGCAGTAAGATCCTCATCGCTCTTTTTTCGAGGCACACTGTCTTGGCTACCTACACATGTCAGCAGCCAGTCATATGATCAATGCCCCCAATAGGGAAGCGAACAGCAAAGTACAGCACCATAATGTTATTGAGAACCGCGCTAACGCTTGGATGTATCACCCTCGTTTCTAATAGAGGGGTCTAAACGTGGTATGGTCCTTACTCCCCTGATTGCCCTTCTTACAGCTGGTGTGAGAGAGAATAGAGATGCACTCTTATCAATGTGAAAGTCAATATCTGAAAGGCAAAGTCACTGCTTGGACGAAAGCCTATCTCCTACATTGGGAGATAATTAGAACGGAGTGATCTTGCCTTATGACAACCTGTCCAACAAGGCGTCTCGTATCAACTGCCGAGACTTTACGCCTCATACAAATTGGCTTAGCAAAGCAGTCTCTGCACCTCGCTGGATGATACCAAGCCGGACCAGAAAGTCCCAAAAAAAGACTCACGAATTGAGTATAAATAGATTCATTATAGGTTAGATGGATTCGAGTCCTTGCAGCCATCCAGAATAAGCGGTGGAATACGCAGTATTTCAAGAAACACTCGCTTTGGCACGACCCAAGCTATCTGAGGCAGCCCGCAGTATTACCATCTGCATTACGCCCCTTGGTTGGAGGAGAATGCAGCTCTAGACTAGTTTTGTCCAAAATACAAGCGCACTCTCTAGTGAAAATCTCAAACACGAACCAGTATGATGGATCTAGGAATCACTCCACGGATTCTCCACGATACATGCTTTCAGAACATAGTTTCATGGATCTCCCTCCTTACTGAGCACCTGGGACTCTATTCACTTGATAACGTGAAATATATCTGCGGGAAGCTGCTTCGTATCCGAATCATTCTTTTCCCCCGGCGTAATTTATGACTATTTGAGACGCTTGCTCCTAGTTATGCAAAGCAGTCCGAATGTGTTTGCATTAGCGCGCATTCCGGCCCTGCCCGGGACCCTTACGTACTCTTTCTTACCCTTACTTCCCTCCTTGTAAAACTTTGGTGTCTTTTCCAGCGTAATGGGTAACCATCAGCTATCAGAGGTGGAGGTGTGCTTCCTGCTCTCTCTAAGAGCATCGTTCCAAACATGCCGCCAATGTGTTGCGGTACATATAAGCTTATACATAGCCAACGTCTTGTTAGCACATGATACCTACCATCCTTGTTTCAAGCCCGAGTGCAACACACTATCCCTTCCCCAGTGTCCGTGGCAAAACTGCCTTCAACAGATTCGGAGATGGCGAAAGACTCTATCACTGTTTTCCCCAGAAACACTGGGACTACCGAAGATATCGGCGCGCAGTTTGCTCCCGACTTAAATAAAACAGATACAACCGTCTGGAAATCTTTTTCCAAGTATGCATGCTTTGATTGTGAAGCACAGCGACAATGGTGGAACGACAGTGGAGCGCTTATTGCACGGTTCCTCAACTTGACAAATGCGGATATTCATGAGCAGTATCAGTATCTACTCTTCATGCGAGAAGTGATTATTCCAGCACTTGGCCCGTACCCACCTCTCCGCCGCTCCCGTATGAATGCCACGGAAATCGGGTTCGAGTTTAGTCTCAACTTTCAGGGGGCTGAAAAGCCAGTGTTTAGGTTCAATATCGATCCTATCAGCAAAATCACTGGCACACATATGGATCCCTTGAACATTGATACAGTCAACAGTATGGTAGCGCGACTAGCCGTCATTGGCTTCAAAGGCTTTGATCGCACACTTCATCATCACTTTACGCGCGAATTCTTCATGCCCGAGCAAAGCATGAAGACCCACCAGCAAGATATTGGAGAGGCCAAGGCATGGTCGCAGACGATCCTTGGGCTTGACTTCAAGGACGGCAATGTGGTAGTTAAACAGTACATCTGGACCCGATACGCGGCTCATACGTCTGGACTACATCCGCATGCTCTTATTCGTCGTGCGATCTCGCGGGTGGACGACCAGATGCGTTGTTCCGCGGCCGTCAATACTGTTCTAGATTATATGGAGACATACAACGCTGATCTGCCGGTGAAATTCTTCAGTTGGGACTTGGTCGACCCGTCCAAATCACGACTGAAGCTTTACGTCATTACCCGTCAATGGTCCTGGGACAAGGTGAGAGAGGTTTGCACGCTTGGAGGGAAGCTTCACGGGCCGGTGACGGATCGCAGTATTGGCCTCTTGAAGAGGTTATGGGACATCCTGGAGCTAGACAGATTTACACCATCAATGCCATTCACATGGAACTATGAAATCCGTCCTGGCCGAAACTACCCCGATGTCAGAACATACTTCCCGATTTGTGACCGAAGTGATGAAGAAGTTGCACAGGCTGTGTCACAGTGGTTCGAACTTCTCGGGTGGCATGAAACTGCAAGCTCATACTTAGATACTTTGCGATATCTCCAGTAAGTGATCCTTCGTTGCTGTTTCTCATGGGGAATAGATTAGCTGACGAGGATGGTAGGCCCAACCGTGACCTTAGGAATACCAAAACCGCTCACACATGGTTGTCGGTTACAGTCACGGAGAAAGGCGTTAACACGTCCGTTTACTATCACAGCTTGGGAAATGGACCGGACAACCATATGATCAGCAAACCATAACATTGAACAAAACACGGGTTGACGATTTGGTTCCTGGTTCAATGACTCCGCAGCGAGGTAACAATATTGCTAGTGTCTATCTTTCAAATGCTAATGATTCCGTGGTGGTCTATAATTAGTGTGACATTTTACATTCCTACACAGCTTGGCGAATTCCTTAGGGGTATCTCTTGAGAAGGTCTTGCTTGTTGCCTGTCGCCTGTATGCTTTAGGCTGGCAAGTCTCCATGCATGAATCGGATAGGATTTTTTTTGGATATACTGTCGCTGGGACAGAGAGACAGATTAATTATCATGAAGATTGAATTGGATTCTAAGAAAAGAGCGTGGAGTTCTTAGATTGTTCAGTTTGAACTCCCATTCAAGAGCACTTAGATTTCTTGGTTATTGGCTCCGGCCACCTGAAAATTATTACCATAGACTAGGTGTGGGAGGCGCTTGGCACGGATAAAGAGTAGGGATTAACACCAGAGGCCAGAGGTCAGCGGTGGGGTGATTCTCTGTTCCCCGAATAATCGTTGCTGTTGAAGACAGTGACCACTATCACATTGTCCATTCTTAGTATGTAGCCTCCTCTGCATCATCTCAAGAAGCAAGAGATAAGCAGGCGGACCAGGTAAAGCAGATCTCAAGGGACATCGGGCAAGGTGCTTCCCTGGTATCAGGGGCTGAGAAAAAGATATAATCCTTCTTGCCTATTGATTTGGCTATGCAGTGTCCTAAACAACTATACCTGGCTATATATAGAGAGAGAGAGAGAATTGTATTATCCTTGAATATATTGCTATTTCCAGGATCCTTCCAAGATGCTGATGGCCGAGGGGCCCAAGTAGGGCCCGTCAGCTCGTATTAACATTGTGGTCATGAGTTTATATTATCTTGGGTACTTAGTATAGGAGTGAGAGAATAGTAATACTAGCAGGCTACTTAAGTCTTCCTACACAGGTGCTGAAACTATGGTTCTTAGTCTATTCTAGCTTTATAAGCCTAGAATTAATGATAGAGAGGGAGATACGGCCTGCTAGACATGACCAAAATTTTAGTATTTTATATATAAATATAAAGAGTATTATCAGTTTGATATAATTAAGATAATATAATATAATATAATATAACTGTAGTTTTAAGATCTCTTAATAGATATATATTAGGGTATAGTAACTAGAGTGTCTATAACTTAGATTTTTAAGAATATTTATTAAGTCTAACTCTAGATATATAATATCTATAGTTACTTAGTGTTCTTAGCTACTTTAAGCAAGTCTATAGCTTATATATATACCAGGTTGAGTACATGGAATAAGAGATTCCTTTGGAGATCTAAGCCTATTTAGCAATGGGTGATCCTTATGGGACCCCTAGGTAGGTAGCTAGGTAGCTAGGTAGCTAGGTAGCTAGATAGCGAGAGATAGCCAGGGATAGCTAGGGATTTTCAGGAGTATTCCCAGTACCCTGGTGATATAGGTATAAATGGCTTTTCCAGGGGTGCCGGCCACGCTCGTTTCGACCGATTCGAAGGAGGAGAGGTGTAGAGACGAGCGGCTGCGTGGTTGAAAGGATGCAAAAGCACCTGGCTATATAATGATGTGTTTGCTTGGCTAGAATAGTTGGTTCTGCCGGTCTCCACTGATGGCGTGCGTGATCCTTCGTGGCTCAACAAGATCCCTCATCAGAGCTATGCTTGAACGATTTCTAACAACTTGTTGGATAATATTCGAGATCCTATGTCTTATCCATCATGATATTATACGTGTAATAGAGATAAGAGCTAGATAGAGAATAGAACTAAGGCGCCAAACAAGTTTTTTCTTCTCTATAATTGTCTCTATGACTACCTCAAGACACAAACCATCGTGTTTCCAAGGCTCCCATATCAGTCCCGTCATTTAAGAAAGCTGCAAGTCAACAAAGTCCACGGCATCTTGTTTGTACTTAGCAGCATAGCTCGCATGTATCGCCACGGAGTCGCCGTCGGTACAGAACTTGTCTCCCTTATCACAGTATGACTGGATCATATCTGTATATGGGGCGCAGGATAGGTTTCTAGATCGAGACCGGGTCTATTCCAATGTTAATACTAGTGCAGGCTAATTGCTATATTCAAACTTACCCCGGATGCGGTGGCTGTTCCTCGGTTGAAAGGCGCACCAATTGTATAACGGGGATTGCCCATCCAGATCATAGCCTTGACATGCAACCCAACTATACTAGATATCGTAGGTTCGGTGCTACTGATGTTCACTGTGGGATCAGGGCCACCACACAGGGCGTCATCCATAATTTCTGCGCCCTAGGACGGTATTAGAGATGAGATATGCCAGAATTTTAGTGGTAAGATAGAGGGCTTAGTATACCTGGGAATACCCAACCAGGACAATTTGAGTATCAGGACATGCCTCCACAAATTCAGTAACCTGACTAGTGACAGCTTGAACACCCAGCTGGGCAGACCACGCGAATTCATCCTTAGTCGCTCCCATAGCAGGGTAATGAATGGGTTCGGCCGTCGCTCCAGGGTTAGACGCTAGGATCAATTCCACAACCTCCTTTGCGCCGCCATAATCATCTGTTGCACCTGTGTGGCGTGCCCCAAAGATATGGATTCTAGGACAACCCCACTGGTGCTTTGCAGTCTCAGAAGTAGCAATAGCGCCACTGGCGAGCAAGAGAACCGTCAACTTAGATAGCATTGCGGAGCGCGAGCGGGAACTTGATCGTAGCAGGAATGTATTCTCGATATTCTTGCGGTGGCAGGTAGGACTTGTAACTAAGAGGGAGGATGTTCGCCTTTATACATACTTTCAGTACAACAGATGTCTGCTGTTGCTGGGGCAATTCTTCTTCGTCTCATTATATGTTGTTTCCAGGGATATCAGCCGGTCTATGTAGGAGCCATCGTGGTTTGTAGGTAACACAATGAACATGCTTCAACTGTGCTTGGTATGCCAAGCAGAATGCGAACTTTGAGGGAGCAGGAAGAGCATGACTCTGCAATATGCTTGGCCTACTTCAATGCCACAATTGAATTAGTGAATTCTCCCAGTTTGGCATCCATACAGTCTGGCATCCATCATCCCGCTCCTCATATTCTTCAATGTATGAAATACTGTACTATTCCCAAGGTGTCGGTTCCAATACATACACACATTGTACACGCACAGGCTGACCATTTATTCAGAAGACAGAATCAGTGCATTGATGCAGATGAGCAATATCTAGCAAACTAAATAGAGACTAGAGTGGTGCATGTAACTTCTCTGCCAACGTGGCGCTGAAGCGCTGAAGAATGGTCGGTCGTAGTGGTTTACAGCGCATAAATTTATTAGTAGGGCACGTCAGATATCTCCCTCAAGATATACTGCAGGAGGCCATGGAGGAGAACATAATTGGCCACCGGAGAGGGCCCTGGCTCAACGCAAGAGGCGTTCTCCGACCGCCCCAGGAGAATCGCCAGGGCGTCTAGTAAGAGGCTTTGCTCGTTCGGAACGGTTCGCCGGATTGAAGTCCATTCGTTCTCATCGCGAGCGAGCCACTCCTGACAGGTACACGGAAGACGCAGGTTAATGTCGTGGACGAGGAAAATAGAAGGGACATTGTAAGCAATAGAATGGATATTAAGAAAGCAGAATGCGGCCAGTTTCACGCGCCTAGCGGATTCAAGCTCGATCCAAGAGTGCCAATTGAGAGATTTAGGGCCGGGACGAGCCTCACAAAGACCCGCCTCTTTAATCAGCTGAATCCAAACGACTCTGAAGACTGAGAGCTTCACTCAGCATCTTGCGGCTCTCATGCCAAGTGGCAAGGATGACAAGGATAAGCAAGGATCTTATGAGGGATATAAGGCGATTTCCTTTGTGATTGTGGGAGCTGGAAGAGTCGACGGAGTTGGCTAATGTTTCCGCCTCTTCCTGGTATTGCCGCTCATGCAACATGGCTAAGGCAGCCTCGAACAACATGAGCGCTTTGCGACGCTCGTAGCGATATTGAGCGCCCATTGCAGCCAACGCCAATAAGAGCTTTCGGGGTCGCAGTTCTGCATCTGAAAGGTGATCGGATGTAGGAGCGGGAAATGCGGATGGAATCCATCAAAGAAGGCGTTCAAAAACCGGCTCAGTGAACATCGGGAAGGCATCGAAAAACCCCACGGAACTCGTTGGAACCGATTCATAGCCTGCATTGGTTGATCCCTTTGACTTTCTGTAACCTCGATGGTTGGGAAGTAATTCACCGCTCGGCCAGCTGCGTTTTAAACCCTATCGGCTTATTTGAAGGGTTCAAAGTCATGGAAGGTAGGACACCAGTACAAAGTGGTTTTGTTTGGAACCGGTAATAGTGTTATTGACTGTATGTGGTCATCGACATCCGGATCGACCTCGTCAGTCGATCCATGCAGTCTGTGGTGACCCTCTATATGTGGATCGCGGGCTTGTGTTGCAGGCTGAAATCCATCCTCCCCACAAAGACCGGTATCCCACCCAATGGAGAGACCCATGCTGTTAATGAAAAGTGAGAAGCCTTCCAAAGTGTCATGTTCTTCGAGGGTTTGTGAGAAGCTAAATCTGTTCTCGTCGCCTGGGTCGAAAGACGACACTGGATCTACTCGACTTACAGGTAGTGCTTGAGAAGTTGGGTGCTGTTCATGGAGGATTGTGGCATTTGCTGGGACAATGAAATTCGGTACTTGCCGCTCCACGTCTAATCCATGGGGTGGATAGGTGTCTCCGAGGCCAAGTACGGGCTCGTCGTGGCTTGACGCCGGACAGATGGATGGGTGCCTTCTGCGTTCAACCAGGTGTTGGCCCTCATGACGGCCCGCCAGAACGCCGGCACGAACCTACCCGCCCTACTCGGTGTGGGGTAGGAAATTGCATACATGGAGGTAGTATGTGCACGCAAGTGCGATGAGAATGCGAGATATCGCCTCATTTTGAGAATAAGCAAAAGAAAGAGAGCAAGGTAACTACTGTTCCAGCTCTTCTACTTTATTACCTGAGCCACTTACCTATGATACCTATAATAACCATTTGATTATAGAGTAGAAGGGGCGGTTTGCTTAACAGTTATGTTAACATGTTTTTCCCAACTTGTATAGAATCACCAAACGTAGTACTTCCAAATTATAAACCCACCCCGCATTACACCATCCATGCATTCCCACAAGTATAAAGGCTAGATAACCCAGTATAATATATCACATCATCGACTCCTCAAACTGCGTCATATTCGTCGTAATAGGCTCCGCATACGAGAACGCCTCAAACACCTCTGGCGTAATCTCATACGAGCCGGGACTTTCCAGCGCCATGACTGCGCTCGGAATCCCTCCTATCAGGTGGGTTGTAGCCATGTGGGGGTTGCGGGCGTGGGAGGGGTCGAAGTTGGCGGCTGCGGCTGGGGTTGGGGTTGGCGCTGGTGGTGGGGGAGGGTGGAAGGGTGTGTATTCGGGGAGGAGGGAGGCGGCGGGGGGGACTCCCAGGGGGGGATTATGGAGCCTGGGCCTAGGGGGGGTGTGGGGTCGGTGGGAGTGGTTGTTGTTGTGTCTGTTGTTGTTGATGGTGGTGGTGGTGGGGAGAGGTCGAGGCGTGTGTGGATGGGTTGGAGAGGTCGAGGGGGATTTGTTGTTGTTGGTTGAACTGTGGGGAAGGGGTGTTGGTCTGGTGGGAGTGCGATTGGGGTTGGAATGGCTGAGTTGACTGCGTCGGAGGTAGTGTGATGTTGATATCGACTCGAAGCTTTTGGAGTTCCCGATAAATGAGGCCTAAAGCCGTCGCCATTACTGATATCTTGGTCAGCTTCAAGATCTATATAGAGATAAACCCGATATATAAATGTAGACATACCCGGATTCGAAATCTTAACCCTCTCCAAGGCGTATATGCAGAACTTCAACTTCTCGAGAGTGCCCGGCGCCACATACTTCAGCGCCTGGATCTCAAGCAGAAATATCGAAGCAGCGGTGTAAACGCTGTAGGCTAGCGACAAGACAACATGGCCGTCGCCAAAGGTGTTGGAGAACAGGTCGAAGAGAGATAGGATGGCGGTTGCGGAGATCATGCACTGGACTAGGTGGCTTTTATCGTATGATTGGCGAGACTTTGAGCAGAGGATCGGGCGGTGGAGGAGGATGTTGATGGTGTGGTATAGGCAACTGACTCGTCAGTGATCTCTTTCCCTTTCTTATGAGGAACAGGGAACTATGCTTACTTTAGTATGACGATATGCGCTGGAGGCGAGTAAGGAGGAAGATCCGAAACTATTAGCTTCAGGAAGTCCGGTAACTCTTCCCACCATTCGGCCAGGTTCTGCGCCTGCTCCTCGACACAGCTGTAGAACTCCATCTCCGACACCTGTCGGATCGGATCGTAGATGTGGATTAGAATCTCGTTCAGGATCTCTGCAAGCCCACACATCTTCACAAAAGCGGATGTGGAATGGGCCTGGGTAGGAGGATAGTGGAAACCATCCGGGAAGACGACGCCATGCGGCGTCCAGTTCTCGATCTCCGCAGTATTATCCAGTATCGTCTGCGGCGGACTGACTCTGGAATTCTGCATTGTAGGCGATCTCCCAAAATAAAGGGAGACCATCTTATCCCAGAAGTAACAGCTCCAGAACAGCCTGTTCCGGATCTCAATGTCTTCATCATTGAGCTTCGCCGAGTCCGAGTATTTGAGACTATCGATCGATACTCCCAAATCGTCCAGCATCCGAAACGCCATCCCACTGTACAACCAAGCCTGCGTCCTATTCCCCCGCCCACATTCCTGGGCAC
Source organism: Aspergillus campestris IBT 28561 (assembly GCF_002847485.1). Taxonomy (NCBI): domain Eukaryota; kingdom Fungi; phylum Ascomycota; class Eurotiomycetes; order Eurotiales; family Aspergillaceae; genus Aspergillus; species Aspergillus campestris. The sequence goes on along the minus strand of NW_020194336.1, from coordinate 4,304,459 downwards.
TGAGGAGGAGTAGAGTCTGGATTGTGGGGATGCCGACATGCCCCACTTTGAGCGAGTCATACAGCTCCGTGACAGCTCGATGCGAGAACTGGGCTCCACCGTCGAACGAGTCGAGGATGGGCCCGATTTCAGGCTCGGTTTTGCACCATCGTACCGAGTGGGAGAGAAGCGCGTTCAGGAGAGCGTCTGAGTAGTAGGGCCCGTTGATCTTCAAGTCTCCTGGTTTTGTATCTTGGATTAGTGTCTTTCTTAATTCCAGCAAGGGGTCGGACACGAACGCGTAAATGCAGGCCGGTAGACGAAGTTGAAGAGTGGGTGAATCCAGCACCAGTGTGAGTCGAGGAGGTATTGGTATGGTTCCTGTTCAAGATTAACGGCGTTGGAATGCGTCCCTCGATGGCAGTGGATGGATCAGGGGTAACGTACCGGCATGGCCGCCATTTGCTCATAAGCTCTCTGACGCCAGGCATTGTTGACCAGGCGTTCCTTACGTCCTTCTATGGGCGTGATAAGCTGAGATGCTGATGATGTTTCACTGAACACTCCTCCCGGCAGTTGAAACAAGCTGGTCGGTCCATGGAAGGATATCCGGCCATCATGCTCGACCTGTAGCCCGTCGAGATCCCTCGCAAGTTCTTCGCTGCTTTGCCGTCTATCCCTCAGGGGGGTCTGAGAGCCCGGGCTCCTCGTGCGCTTGGCAGGCGAGGGACCCTCGCCGGAATCCGTTTCCGATGGCTGCCGAGCATGCACATGGGACAAGGCATTCTCCAACTGTGCGACCCGGGCTTCCAACTGCTTCGTATAAGATAATGTCGGGGCTCTAGAGAACAAAGGTCAGACTGAACGTGATCGGCGGTAGAGCCCGGAGAGGCCGAGACAGGGGACCCTCGGGCAGCTAGGCAGAAACCAAGAGATGAACAAACTGACAGGCTGTAAACACAGAGTTCCCCTCGGACCGCACAGCGCGAGCAAGCCGGACTGGCTCCGTTACATTTCACCTGAAGGCATTCATCGAGTCATCAATCATCATGTGCAGACAAATCTAAGCGAGGGATCCTACAGACTTGTATCTCGGATTCCACCCGAGCTCGGGTAACAAGGATGGAGTCAGACAGGAGGGAAACCCACCTTGCGCTTGCGACAGACCTCGCACGAGAAGGCGCTCTTCCGCGGGAGCTTGGCTTTCAGTGACGCGTCGGCCATCCCTAATCGATGCGGCTTGACCACCATTGACTTTGTATAGAGGAGGCGGCGGATCGTGAAAAATCGAGCACGATGCGCCATGAGATGAGGATCACACTCGTCCGACACACGAAGAAAGACGACAGGTTGCCTACTAGTGCGAGGGGGGCGAGGAAGCGGAGTGGGGATGGGCCAAAACCGATTCGATTCTAGCACTGAGCTAGTAAAAGGTAAACTTGTAGGGCAGACCGGCTTTCCTCCCGTCTGGTCCTGGCGCTGTACCTGTTGCTTTTTTTTCATATTACGCTGTAGTTGGCTGCGACCAACTTCTAGGGCTAATGGATAGCCCGGACGTGTTACTCGAGAGGGATAGGCCGACGATATCTGGTGGGTCGAACCAAAGGAGATGCAAAGCTTCTTCTGGATCCTGCCAAATAACAGGCTGCCACCACGGAGCTAAAACCTTAGTGAAATCCATGACAGATGACAAATGATTAGATGATGGATGTATCGGGCAATTTTCACGACGCTGACCAACTAGTATGCAAGCCAAGGCTTCACGATCAAACTCTAGATGAACCCGTCGTGGCAGCCTACTGAGGCAGGGGTTACCCATGGCTCCCAAGTCCGAGGAGATATCTTGAAATGACTCACCATGAGAATCTGGTTCTGAATATCGTACATCTATATATTACACCCCGGATATATTACATGAGTAATAGGTATCATACAAAACGTCTCTCTAACTGGACCAAGAGATCGTGGACACGGTCCACCCGCAGTGGAATTCCCCGAGGTTTTTCCAGGGCCCCCCCACCCAAGTGGCTGGAGATCACCTCTCGAGTTTTCTCGGCACTCCCATTCGGCTTTCCCCGGAGTTGGCCGCTGATATCGAGCGAGATGCGGGATTCGGCGATGTCCTTCGGCCCCATAACGAAGATGAGGTTATAGTTCATCTGCTTGGCGCGCTGGATCTTCTTTCCGAGCGTCTGGGCGCTGTCGTCAATGTCAATCAAGAAGGTCGAGTCGACGGAGGTGAGCGGCTGTGGGACTGCGCTAGAGTTTAGGCCGGGCTGAAGCGCTTTAAAACCGGAAATCTGGGCCACCGCCTCGTGCGCTTTCTGGACCACGGCCTCATCCTGGTTGACGGTGAGGACGATCCCCTGTCGGGGGGACATCCAAAACGGCCAACGACCCGCATACTGTTCGATCAACAGGGCCAGGAAGCGCTCGATCGAGCCAAAATTGGCCCGATGGACCAGCACGGGTCGCGCCCGCCCTGGTGTCGCGGGGTTGTAGTCCTCCTCGCCTTCGGCCACCTGGTACTCGAGTCCGAACCGCTCAGGCAGGTTCATATCCAGCTGAATGGTCGATAGCTGGTGATATTTACCCGCATGGTCCTGAAGCTGGATATCGATCTTCGGGCCGTAGAATGCCCCGTCGCCCTCATTCAACGCCCATTCCCGCCCCGTGTCGTTGAGGGCATCGCGCAGCTGCGCTTCAGCGCTGTTCCACAGGTCGAGACTCCCGATAAAGTCCTTCTCCGGGCGCGTCGACAGCACCAACCGATACGGCCCCAGTCCAAACGTCGTCATCACCAGATCAACGAACCCGAGCGCCGATGCAATTTCGCCCTTGATCTGCTGCGGCCGGCAGAAGATATGCCCGTCGTCCTGGTGAAAGCGACGCACTCGCGTCAGTCCACTCAGCGCGCCCGAGACTTCGTTGCGGTGGAGCGGGCTGAAGTCTGCGTAGCGGATGGGGAGTTCCCGGTAGGAGTGGTTCTGCGATTTGAACAGGAGACAGTGGCCGGGGCAGTTCATGGGCTTCAGGCCGTAGGATTCGTCCTCGCCCAGTTCGCCCTCCCCTTCATCCATGGCGCCTCTTCCGCGGACCTCGTACATATCATCCTTGTAGTTTTGCCAATGGCCGGATACCTCCCATAGCGATCGTTTGTAGATGGTCGGGGTCAGAACCTCGCGAAATCCATACTGCAGGTATTGGGTGCGGAGGAAGGTGATGAGTTTGTTGATGACATGGGTGCCATTGGGAAGGAAGAGAGGTGATCCAGGACTGTAGGGGGACGTGGTGAACAGGTCTTGTTCGAGTCCGAGGCTGCGATAATCCTGCGCCGAGGTCGACGGTTGAGTTGGAGCTGAGGTTTGTGTTGGGCTAGACTGCGGCTCGGAGCAGGAACAGAGTCGCGTCGCGGTTGTGGAGAGCCATCGTGCTCTGGGGATCCGGAAGAGGTGATGTCGGGAGACAGGTGACTGGTGTGAGTAGAGCCGAGACTGCCGTAAAAGCAGGTGTAATCGACGCATAGTGAGGAGGTGGCAGGGCTGAAGTACGCGTGAAGAAGCGTTGAAGATGCAGTCGTCGGCGAGGATGGAATTTGTGCCGACCGACGATCGGCCCAACGGGGACTAGTGTAGCCGTGATGTGTCTGCATTCCCCACTCTGAGGATTGTTGTTCTTCACCCGCCGCCGCCGACGTATTTACTCGGGATTCAGCAATCTGGGGATAGTGATCCCTTACATTTCGAGGAAATTGAGCGTATATAGTGGGCTAGGGTCCACTGTGGTGTCTTGAACTTCCAACCAAAGTCTGTTTCCCGTCTTGATCTTCATATCGGCCAACATCCGAGATACACCAAGTACCGATGTCAACAAACGCCCCGCGTCCCGAGGAGCGTCCGATCCTGGGCGAGTCCTGGGTCGTAGCGTCCAGCCAGCCGAAGGAGGAAGAGCAGACCATTTTACAGACAGCGTCGCCGTCCAAAACCAACACCTCAGAACACAGTCCCCGACCCAAAAGCGAAAAGCGCAGCAAGGACCGCAATGGCTCGGACTCGCTGGCAACCTCTGCGTCCTCGCTCTCGGGGCCAGAATTGATCATGCCCTCGATATACGAGGCGCCTATCTCCGAGGGATCATGGGTTGCGCCCGTCGTGCGGTCGAAAGGGCAGCTCAAACAGCGACACCAACGGCCAACACAAGAGACCAAGCGAGACAGCCAGGCCTATACTACAACCCCCAAGAAGGACCAGGACCAGCCTACAGCATCAAACACCTCGCGAAAGACAAGCGCATCGAGTCCCCAATCCACCTCACAACTCCTAACCACCCTCCGCCACGTCCTCAACGCCCTCCTCATCCTCGCAATCGCCCATCTGCTCATCCTCCCCGAACTCACCCAACAATACCAATCCCTGTGCAACATACCCGCAATCCCAACCCTCTACCCAACCAGCTGCACCCCACGCTTCCCCCAACCCCCCACCCCGCAACAACCTCACGACCCCATCCAAAACGCCCAAGCATCCCTCGAAATCCTCTTCAACACCACCCTCCAAGAGATGTCCCCCCTCAGCCCGAGCCTCAAACAAGCCGAGTCCAAGCTCCGCGCCGTCCAGTCCGCCCTGAAAGCCGCCTACCCAGGCACCAAGCACGAGCTGGACCTCGAGTTCGACGGCTGCTGGACGGCAACTCGAACCGCAGCCTGGAAGTTCGACTCCCTGCAAGCGGATATCCGCTCCGCCGTCGACAACCTCGTAGTGACGGGCGCCGCCTCAGCAGCTAGCAGCGACAACGGCGCGCAGCCCTCCGACGTACGCCTGTCACTGACGCAGATGTCGCGCCGCGAGCAGTACCTCGACCAACTGACCGCGCGCATGCAATCCAAAGCGGAGGCGCTATCCAACGATCTAGCCCGACTAGACGACCATATAAAGTCCATCGACGCCATCGTCAACAGAGAAACAGGCCGCACCCCACCGACAGGCTCCCCCGGCCCATCAGGCAGCATCAAAAGTCTCCTCAACTCCATCATCCCGGGCCGCGCCCTCGGAACCTTCCTCTCCTTCACCGACAGCAATCAGGAAATCCCGGCTCCATCATCCCTCCTAAAAACATTCCGCGAAGCCGCCGCACAGCACGAACCCGTCTCAATCGTCGTCGACAACCTTTCTTACCGGTTACACGCGTATCAACAGAAGAAGGGGAACATTATTTAACCAGTATTGCCTTTTTTTCTTTTTGTTGTTTTTGTTGTTTTTTTGTGGATAATGTGGACAACCTGCCACGTAACACAACGGTTATCATGATGAATACGGACGATTAACGGCTTTGTTATATGTGCGTGGCGTTTGGACGTGTCGATGTGAGTTAGCATTAATTTATTTACGAAAGCTTTAGTGGCGATCAAACATGCGTATGTTTACGTACTCCGTAGCTAATAGAGTTATCCCAATCCTTGGCTGCATGATTGAGTTTATTAGTTGGATGGTAGGTGCATAATTGTACAAGTCAGAACAACTTTGCCCGGTGATATCACCGTTAGATGGGTAGTACGGAGGGTGGAGGTTGATTGAGTCCGATAGGAGGAAGTCAGTAAAGACGAGTGGGATTGACACTTCACAGTGGCCCGACTGATTGACTGCCTTAGAAATGCAATATTTGCGAGTTAGAAAGGAAGAGAAGGGTGATCAAATCAAGACCTACGACTAGACCATTTTAAAACAGTTCACTAGGAAGTTAAGGAAGTTAAGAGTAAGAAGAAGACATACGGTAGCCAAACCGCTGAATGATATGTACTATAGCTACAGACAAGCAAGCACACACAGAGGTATTCAGAAACCAATCAAAAAAGAAGACAAAAAAAAAATAACACAAAAAACCCGCATCATCCCAACCCAACCAAGACATAAAAGACAGTAAATAAATTAATAAATCATTAACCTAAGCACCTGGATACGGACCAGTTAGCATCCAGTATAATCCCGCTTAGAGTATTCAGAACTGCAGCATGGCAGTGAAGAGGCCTAGGATGACGAGGGCAAGAGACGATCCGTCCATGGAGGTCCTGGAGGGGGCGGCGCTGTTGAAGGAGCTGGGGGAGGGGGTAGAGGCGCCACCAGAGGGGGAGCCTGAGGGAGATCCTGATCCAGAGTGGGAGCCAGAGCCGGAGCCAGAGCCAGGGCCCGTTGCAGACGCGCCGTCGCTGTCTTCGGTTTTTGAGGCGGCGCTGGATCCAGTTGGGCTTGAGGCGGACTCGCCAGTGGTGGTCGCCTCGTCTGAGGAGGTGGACTCCTCCTTTGAGGAGGATGTAGTGGAAGTGGAGGAAGAGGTAGAGGAGGAAGAGGAGGAGGTGCTTGAGGAGTCTTCATCATCATCATCATCATCATCGGAGTCATCCTTACCGCCTTCCTTCTTGATGCTCTCAAAGGAGCCGCTGTTATCAGAGTAGCTGTACTCCGAAGCGGGGTTGTCGTTCTCGATCTTGACGGACTTGATGTAAGCCGTGAAGGGGGCAGCGCTGTAGTCGGTCTCGCCGCCGGCCCACTCGATGGTGCCGGGGTCGTTGTCCGGGTCGCCGCCGGCCCAGGTACCGATCTTGACGCGCATGGGAGTCTGGGGGAAGCGGGAGCCGCCCTTGGCGTCCTGGAAGGCTACCGTGCGGATAACGTTGCCGTCGATGGACCAGGTCATGGCGTCCTTGTTGTACTCCACGGTGTAGGTGTGGAAGGTCTCCTGGGGTCGGTCCACATCCGCGAAGGATCCTCGGTCGTAGGAGGAGTGGTCGCCTTTGCCGAAGTAGTTGGTTTGGATTTGGGTGGTGTCGCCTCCGAGGGTTTCCTGTGTGTTATTAGAATGGGGTTTTATGCGCGTGCGCACTTGTTTCCCTCGAGTTTCAACAGGAAGGCAAGAAAGAAAAAAAACATACCCAGTCAATCTCATCCAAAACATCCGACTCAAGCACAATAGTGCTCACGATACCCGTCCCCGGCGCAGCCTTCATCTCGACCTCGACCTTACCAAAGAAGATATAGAACTCGGTCGCAACAGTCGGGTGATCACCCTGCTTGTCGATAGTGAGCTCCATACCCTGATCGCCGAAGTTGATCGACTTGGACTGGGTCTTCCACTTGTCGAGGGCCGACTCGCCCTTGGTGAAGTCGGCCTCGTAGGACGAGGTATCCAGGCCCTTGTCGTTGGGGCAGGTCTCTATAGCGCTGTTAGTGGTGTTCACCAGATGGTAGAACGGGCGGAGCGCAACCGCCTGGAAAGCGTAGGCTTACTCTTTAACGGATCGCACTCTGTAAAGGTCTGCGCTGAGGCCAGAGGCGCCAATGCAGCTAAGGCTGCGGTCGCATACTTGAAAAACATGGTGTGCACGGCAGGTCAGGTCGACCAATGCGAGTCGCGGTTGCGAACGAGGGTAAGTGTGGAACAAAAAACGGCGCCAGTTAACGATGGATAAAGGCGACTTAATCTGAGGAAGGTTGGTTGAGAGAAGCGAACGTTTAAATGAGAAAAAAACAGAACGACAGAACGAATGACCGATCTATGTAACCACGACAAGCGTTGCTGGAGAAATGGGGAAGTAAGAGACTAGGAGGTTACCTGGCGATAGTGTCAGATAGATATAGTACTCGGCTTACGGAGGTCCCCTGCTAAATTGACTTTCGCATCCCCTGAGAGACAAAGAAGGCTGGTTAATCAACCGGAGGGACTATTACTGGTGGATAAGCCTAGAGGTCTAGAGTTTGGATGATTACGGCCTATTGGAGGAGGGAGCAGCACTGGGCTTCCCCTGGGGCAAATCGTGGGATTGTCCGAGAAGGAAACAGCGCTGACAAAGGTCAGGCTGCGTCACGACATGCAATGGCTAGACAATGTGATTGAGCGAACGGGTGGGTAAGTGAGTTGACCGGCCACCGATCTGATGGAGCCCTGGATGGAGACGGACCCATTCATGGTTGGTGAAAGGAGTGATGGTGATAGGACGTGAGGCCACCCACGAGTTGACCATGACCCACAGGGTGACTCTAATGCAGTCGGGAGGATCACTGGTTGCGTAGGATGGGGAAAGCAGCGCATAAAGAAGGGGGGTGGCACGGGAAAAGCTTGTGCTTTTGGACAGCTGATCCAATTGTACGGAGTATGTCAGAATGACTGGCTTGATTTAGGGTAGCATTGCTCATGAGCTCGTGTTGTTTGGGTGGTGATTTGACAGTTATCCTCGCCCAGCCCATAGAGAGTAAGAAAAAGGGTCAGTGCTATCTTTGGTACTTTGACCGGAGGAGGCGTGTACTACTCAGACACTAGGAGTAGACGGTGCTACTGGTGTAGAGGGGCCAAGGAGCACCACGGTAGGACGCCAAGTCGAGGAAATGAAGAGATCGTTATTTGCCACTGGGAGAGTACGTGGAAGGGAGGACAAAAGAACATGGATGGAAGAGGTGAAAGGAAGGGAAGGAAGCGTGCCTGGATGGTGTCACGATAGGCGACAAGATACTGGATAGAGAAAGAATCAACAGAGGAGCAGAGTCGATCTGTTGATCATGTCAGGGAGTTGTCGCAGGTTGACGGGGCGAACCCACCCGAGCCGTGGGCCGGTGGAATTAGTCTGATTTCTGCCTTTTTATTCTGCTTTTTGGATGATTCGCTTAAGGGAAGGAAGAGAGAGCTGGAATGGATGAGGTGGAATAGATGGAATAACAGGAATGGACGGGAATGGCTAGAATACTACGGAGTGCTCCGTACCAGATGATGTTCTTGGCTGTCACAGGATTGAGAGTTACACCTGAGAGTCAATATAACGACACTAATCAAACTAGAGATTCCCATTCCTCTAGGTTGCTGACAGAGGCCTGTGCGCTGAGACATGGTACACCACCTACTACTTAGTGTCTACCAGGTAGGTATTGGTAGACGGGTTAATGAGTACGACTCAGTTACTTTCCTTCTCCAATATTGTCCAGGTAACTGATAGTCCAATATTGGTTACCTGGACAATATCAGAGGAGGAAAGTAACTAAGGTAAGGGACCCTATGCCTATCAGCAAATCATCATGATAATCAGTACGACTAGAGTGGAATCCCCCCTATCCACTCCAAATGTAATAATTTCTAGTCTGATTGGACTCATGACCTCATACTTCAATACTCTGTATGAGAGAGAATAAAATGTGGATGTTGATTTCAGTAGAATTATTGAGGGTGGATGATATGGGGAAGACCCTCCTTTTCCCCTCTAGAATGATGGAGTCTACCAAACCCCATGATGAACTTCTCAAGTAATACATCATTTTGTTCTGGTGGCCATAGTGGAGGCCATTTCCCAAATGGACCTCTCCCACAGCCACACCCCGGTTCAGGCTGGTTTAACGGAACACCCCCACAGATGAGACCACGGCCGTCGGCTGAAAGTCCCACCTTTGGACCACGTACTGCATACTCCATATTACGAGTACGAAACAGGACATCAGATGAGATGTTGCAGCTGTATCATGGCCACGTCGGACAAAACAGTTGGATTGTGTAATTCCTGCGTGGCAGCCTCAACTGACATGTCCGTACGGATCATGGAGTTTCAGGTCTGGAAAGGAGATATAGGTGGAGGTGAACATCGATAGTTTGCTGTCTTGGTCAAATTCACGGGACAGGGAGAAGTGGGCCGAGGAAGGTCCATGGAACTCGAGAACCCGTAACAAAAAAATATAAAGAGAGAAAGATAAAAGGGAAAAAAAGAAAAAACTGACACCGGCGAGGCTCGAACGCGCACGCTCTGGGTGTCAGTCAGCTGACTGATTACTACCGTCGGCCTTCACATGACTCGACCAACAGGGGTGCGCATTATGTAAACATCTGCTTAACAGATTTATCCAGCCGACATAATTAATGTATCAGGAGGTAGGGAGTACTGCCTGAATCTACAGGCACAATAACCTTTCCTAATCGGACTACCCCGCGACCACCAACCAATGGCCGGATGAATCTGTTGGGGATGCGGCATGTTGGGGCGTCATTGGGTGCCACGTTGAATACAATGACCCTGGCCCCTCTTCTCCTTTATTCTTCATCTCATTCCTCCTCACTTCCCTCCTCTTTCCCTTCGTATACTACAGCATCAACCACTCTAGAAAGATTAACATGGGCCACTCATCCTCCAAATCATCATCCCGCCACTCACACTCCCGCTCCGTCACCAGCGCATCCTCACCAGTTCCCAACCCGGACATGGATCGGAAGGTCTTTATTCCGCTGTGTTTCTGCCTAATCTCCTTTGCGGTGATGGTCTACGTCAACTGAGCGACCGTCCGGACCCATCAGGTCGATTTGATATCTTGATATCGACGTATTCTATTCTATCCTATCCGATACTGTGACACCCGACGAAACCCTGCAACGACTCCGTGTTCAACACACATCCATCTCCCCACCCATGCTGGAGTACCACGAGGCGATGTCCCCACCCTTTCTCCGCCCTACCCGGTGCCCGACATCTGGACTGTATCGCAAGCGGACCGGCTGTCCTACCGCATGATATCAAACGTGACCACCGTCTGTACGATGGGCAGAGACGGGCATGTTGTGCGATGACGCTAGCTACCGTCTTGTTCGTAACCTTGCGACGGGGCTTTTACTATCTTGAGGACTAGACATTATCCCATCCTCCTCAATCACATTGAGTTACTATGATGCTGTGGAACACTGAAGCGTGAACATACGACATAGCCAGTGTTGACCCCTTGATGATCGCTTCTTATATTCGATATCCACCGATATGATGCGCATACTTATCGCGACATGCCCTTGACTGATGTGCTTGATTGATTGCTATACCCCAAACCGACATATCTATGAAACTGGTTGAACCAGTGTCTTTCCCTTTGTCTTCTTCCCTTCTGATCTATTGTTTGTTTTATTCATTCTGCCCATATACCCCGACTGCATGTCTGTCTGTTTGTTTCCTATGTTTATGTTTCTACATTGATATCTTCCAGAGCTCAACACTCAACATTCAACACCCAACATTTAGGGATAGTTTATATTTGACTTGAATATTCTATATTTCACTTGACTCAACCGTGGACTAAGGAAACGCCTAATGTCATAAAACGGAGTAAACTGCATCTTGCCTAATTTCAAACTTACATCCAGCAATCTCACACCTACTAGAACGCGATATTCATATGTTATACCTATGTTACTAACTGAAGGAACTACCATATTTATATACAAAGAACATCATCGTCCAATGCTGATGCTATTACAATCCGCCAGCAAGTCAACATAGGATAAACAAGCCAACATAACATAAACAATGCCGGGCAAAAGCCAGACGTTTAAAACGACTGTGCTATGCTTGAGTGGAGATATCATGCATTGCTAATAGTCTATCTACTACTCCTACTACTCCTACTACTCTGCCTCATATCGATCATGACTATGGGGTAGACACCAAAGATATACACTTATCTTCCTGTTATCTCAATCAACATTAACAAGGAAGAATACCAAAAAGACCATACTAAACAAAGGGTATATCGATTATACTATATCGCTAACAATAATTCAAAACACCACACCACACCAACCTCAACAATACACAAACCAAAAGCAAAGGTCAAACCCACGAATCCATCCTCTCATACTCCAAACCCTACCCCGTCCCATCCCAAACCAACCTATCCCATCAATCAACTCATCAATCAATACAAGACAGACAAAACTATTCATTCCTCCCCCCCTGCCCCATCTCCAGCACCCGATGCGAATCACTCATCTCCACGCCCCCAGTAGTAGCAAGCAACTCAGCAGGCGGATACGCCACAGGGACAGGCGGATGAAGCGGCGGCGTCATCTGCGACGTATTCGAGAAGCTGTCGACGTGTTGTGGTCGAGTAGGTGGACGCTCTGGGGCCACAAAATTCTTCTTCTCCTCTTCTTCTGCCGCCGCCGCCACCGCCGCCGCCGCCGCAGCAGCAGCAGCATCTCCTCCCCCAGCGCCAGCAGCAGCAGCCGAATCCCCCTCCACCCCAGCAGCACCCGCACCGCCCCTCCTCCCCAAAAACCAGCCCAGCAAAATAAAAGCCACCGCACCAACAATCGCCCCGACAATCGCGCCCGCAATCGCCCCCGCACTCGGCGGCGCACTCACCGGCACCTCCACATCCCGATCAACCGTAACCGTCTCCGTCGCAGTAGCCGTCGGCACCGTCGCCTTGGACGAGAACCCTTCCTCGATCTTAAACGACTTCAGATCCGCCTTCGCGGTGGTGACCCAGTCGCGGTTATTGCACTCGTGGCCCTTGCCCTGGGTGCAGTTGTCTTGCATGTAGAAGTAGATGCACCAGTCGCCGCCCTGCGCGTCCCAGTCGAATTGCTCGCCTTCGGCGTGGTCGATTTGCTTGCATGGTTGGATTTCGTTGGTGTGTTCTGTGCGAGGGAAGCCGGAGGCGTTGCGCCAGATGAGGGCCCATGCGGATGCGGTTGAGGCGAGGGTTAGGGGGAGGAGGGGGGTGAGGGGGTGCATTTTGGTTGGTTTTGTAGTGTTGTAGGTATTGTAGTGTTGGCGATGGGTTTCTGTGTATGGTGGAGATATCCCTATGGAATAGGCATAATTGTAACGATATGCAAAATGTAGCAGCAACAGTATGTAATATGTAAAGAAAGAAAGAAAGAACTGAAATAAGAAGAATATTTCCCCCTATAGCAAACCAACCAACACGACCGAACTAACTAGTTAACTAGATTTTCATCCCAGGATTCAACCTCTAGTGCCTCCCAGCCTACTAACTGACAGCAGCCCGTGCTCGTGCCCACGCCCACGCCCTCTTCCCCTCGCATATATCCACCCCATCCATCCACCTCCCCCTCGTCCATTCTGCAGTTAACAGTAACAGTTAGAGGACCAAAGAAGGCTAGTCACGGATTTCACCGCGCTGATCACCTTTTCCTACCCAGAGAGGCTAAGTCAGCTAAGAAGGACCAGTAATCCCGTTCGCTGATTCCACAGACGGGGCCCCCGTCTTGGCTGCATGAATACGAGGTTTTGGTCCCGTCCTTCATTTTCCACTTCAGCCTCGTTGACTTCAATTAGTTGGGAGGGGGCTGAAATAAAGATTAAGATGTGGGGGGAGTGAAGGGAAGGGAAGATTCTTTCGATGGCATCGACATGACATGACACTTTTGTGAAATGTAGGGTTAGGTAAGTAAGTACCTTAGGTAGGTAGGCTAGTGCAGACGGAGTCCTCCGCCCTCCGACAATGCTTTGTTCAGTGGATTATAAGTCCAGACTAATACCTACCTACCTAAACCTAAACCTAAGACTAACTAAGTTGAGTAGGCTAGAGAATAATTACCCAGTGGACCAAAAACACGGGATAGCAGTAAAGCAATCCTGCCTACTATCCGACCCTCGGAAAATTAAATAAATTCAATGGCCAGAATTCTCCACCCAGCCTCGTCTTGGCCTGTTGGTTTAAACCCAGGGATTTCACCGTTCATTTCACCTATTGGTCTGATCTACTGCTTGTTGCAATGAGAACAAGAGCTGAATGGTCTGGACTGGACTGTTGGCCGTATATAACACCCTGGCGGAGTTCGTATCGAATCTACTTCCAACGCAAGCGTGAATCTCTCATCTAATCAGATTCGATTCGATCCAGATATAGTCCGCGTGTGTCTGACAGGGCCGTTTCGGGGTCCCCGCAAAGTAGATTAACTCGCTTATCGTGTTACATGTGCCACCGAGACTAGCTAGCTAGCTATCTTACGAGATTCATATGTATAGAAAGAAAGGAAGGAAGGAAGAGAGAAAATATTAGTATATCGTTACAGTAGATGATCTTCATCAATAATGCTTGAGTAATGTGCTATCCGAAATCCATGCCATCCCACCTGCGGCTAATAAATGATATCCAATGAAAGGCTGATAAGGTAGAGTCTATTGACCCTTCTTGTAGGCCTTCTCGACGGCCTTTTCGTTCTTCTGGAAGATCTTCTTGCGCTGGACCTTCTGGGCGGCGGTCACCATACCCTGTTAATCGTGTTAGCATTCTGTACAGTCGTTGACAAACGGAGGAGACAAGGATATACGTACGTTCTGGGGAGTCCACTCGTCCCTATCCAAAACAACACCTTCGATGATTTCAAACGCCGCCAGACGGCCCTGTCGGCCCGCTTTCTGCAGCTCGGCCAGGACGAGGCTACGGATCTTGGGGTTGTCGATCACGTCCTCCATCCCCTTGCCCGGGATATCATTGTCCTTCGCAAGTCGCATCAGGGCAGGCTCCGCCGGGACGATGATAGCGATCGGTCGGCTCTGGTCCGCGGCGGCGAAGACGCAGATGTTGGCGACCAGCGGCGATGCCCGGTAGATGGACTCGAGCTTCTCCAGCGCGATGTACTCGCCGTTGAGCGTCTTGACGAGGTTCTTCTTGCGATCGATGATGCGGACATGTCCGTTCTTGTCGAACTCGGCAATGTCGCCGGTCATGAACCACCCGCCTTCTCGGATGGCGAGCTTGGTCTCCTCCTCGTTGTCGTAGTACGCCGTGGTCACCGGGTCTCCGCGGATGAGGAGCTCGCCCTGGGGCGGGTCGTTGGTGGTGAAGTACCCCGCTTCCGGGAAGTCCACCAGCTTCTGCTCGATTGAGGTGGGGATGTCGCCGTGGGCGTCGAACGTCAGGGCGAGGGGATCGCAGAGCGCACCCATCGCGCACGTTTCGGTCAGACCGTACCCGTTGATGACGGGGCAGACGGCCATGGAGATGAACCGCTGGGTGTCCTTGGCGAGGGGCCCGCCGCCGGACATGGTCAGGCGCAGCCGCCCTCCCGTGGCGGCACGGACTTTGTCGAAGACCAGACTGTCCAGGAGCCGGATGCCCGGAAGGTTCTTCCCCACGAGGAACTGTTTGAGAGAGAGAGCGCCCCAGAAGAGGTTGCGGGTGAGGAAACTGCCTCCGTTGACCTGGTTTACGATGCCCTTGCGGATCGTCTCCCAGACCGCCGGGACGCCGACGAGCACACTCGGGCGGAATTCCATGATGTCGCCCTCACAGTTGCGGACCGAGGCCTTGGTCAGGGTCCGGGGAGACCCATAGCCCATCGTCGCGCCCCAGAACAGAGCCGCGTTCTCGAAGAGGAACTCGATGATGTGCGCCTGCGGGAGATAGGTGAGGAGCCCATCCCCGGGGCCGATGTGGGGGCCGACAATCGAGGTTGCACCGGCAATCGCCGCCACGACGGCTTTGTGCTTGATGGTCACGCCCTTGGGCGGGCCCGAGGTGCCAGAGGTGTACATGACACAGGCGAGATCCTCGGGTTCCGGGAGGACATGCTCCGCCGGGTTCTCCTCGCCTAGCTGCTTGATTTCATCGAACTGGAAGACCTGGACATGGGGGAATTGGCGCTGGAGCCTGTCCAGCTCGGGCTGGCTCGGTTCGGACTCATTGTTGAGGATGACGTATTGGATGGCGGGGGCCTCGGACAAGGCATCGTTGAGCGTCGACAATAGGCTCGCATCGAGGAAGATGGCTTTCGATTTCGTCTGCTTGAGGGACCACTGGAGACCCTCGAGGCCGAGGGTGTCATAGGCGGTCACGATGGCGCAAGATCGGGTAAACGCGCCATGTGCCATGGAGAACCAGTTCATACTACAGGGGTCAGCTTTATAGTACACTCCATGATCATGCGACGTACCTGGTTGCGCCGTAGAGATGGATCTTATCACCCTGCTCCATCCCCATCTTCTTCAACCCGGCACCAAGGGTGCTCACATGGGCCTGGAACTCGACAAACGACAGAAAAGAGTAGGGACTCAGTTCGAAGTAGGACCACTCCTTGGGGACGTCCCTCTCCGCGCCATCCACCACCTTCTTCACGACCTTGGTCTCCTTATGCACCTTGAGGACCTTCCGGGTTCCGATACATCTCGCGTTGCCGAACTTTTTGGCGCCGTAGGTGACGACGTCGTAGATGGTTCGGACCGAGGGGTCGGGCTGGTTGATGAGGCCGTCCTTACATCTGATGTTCCGGCGGGGGAGGGTTTCTCCCGAAATCTTCTCCACGTCGGAAACCTCGAAGGAAAAAGGAGGTTTCTTGTGCATCTTGGGGATGTAGTGCTCCCGCTGGTTGGCCATGATGTCGGGTCCGGAGGATTTCCGAGACTATTATATTATATTAACCGAATCGTGATATATATAGAGTCGGATCCAGCCTGCTGAATCGAACGGTGGATCGTAGGAATGGGGGGTTGGTGAAGGCAAAAGCGAGCGACCAAGCGAGAGTGTGAGTGAGAGAGTGAAAGGAAGAGGAAAAGGGAGGAGAAAAAAAAGACAAGGTGAGGAGCTGTGGCAACAGGTTCCAAACTAGTGAGAAAGAAAGACAGTCCGTCGAATTTATTGCGGGGAAGGGAAAAGTCAGAAGACCAAATGGACAAAAGAAGACGGGAAAACGAAAAAGAGGAAAAAGAGAGCACGGAGCTCCCGCTCGAATTAGCCCAATCCGACACGCGGTGGACACCAAAACACCAAAGCAAGACCTTCCATGGTTCATCTAGTCCACTCTAGTCCCGGATCATCCATCCACATGTCAGATATTAGCGCCCGTCAACAACGCACATCCGCACCGAGGCCAGCCCGACATTTTGATTAGTAGGCCTTCATTCTTAGCGTATCGGTTCATGGGACCGAATCGAGGTCCGATCTCATCCGGTCAATCTAGGAACCGGAAATCATTCCCTATACTGCCGGGGGGTATTAGTTATTCCTCGGACTGATCGTATAGATTGGATGCAGGAGACCACGCAAGGTACAGACCTCGAGACCAGTGTCAGTGGCCCGAAGCAAAGATAATAGAATAATCAAACAAATCCACGGTTTGATAAAAAGAAAAGTGTTCCAAGAAATATACAGGTCAACTCAGCTTCACTACATGGTAGCTCAGGAGATCAGTTGTTATCTCACGCTTCAAATCTCCACTCCGCTACTTATCGTCGACACTCGACGGTAGGCTATGCACCGCATTGACATTGTGACACCCCGCCACCAAACGGTCGTTACACCCTCCAACCCCACTAAATCAGCCGTATTTGTGGTCAGCATGACCCGGTGGTCCGCTGCTTCCAGACCACAACAGGGTCTTTATTCAAGCCAAAGACGCCATGTACTGATGCGCCACGGGCTCGTTTTCAGGGTCATCTGCCCTCGGTGCGAGTCGAGAGCCCTTGGCACCGAAAGGGTCTTATCCGTGTCGGTGTACGGTGGATACGGCGCCGCCTCCTGCGCTGCTAGCCAGATGCTAAGGGTAGCCGAGTGCTAGGAGGTGAGTGGGGTAGGGTGATGAGCCGAGAGACGATAGTAATCGGCCAGATGGTCTGTTGTTTAGTCTGGATATCGGTAGTTTGGACCGAGTATCGAGCTAGCAGTGATGGCTGGGTATGGTATCCTTGTATGTCGGTTTCTGGTGATTAGTTCGGGGATAGAGTATGTTAATGCCAGGAGAATAGGAATAGAAGATATAATCTGCTGTGAAGATAGTTCTCGATAAACTCGCTAATGGATGAGGATGGAATATCACTGGTAGTATAGCTTGATAAGATCAAGAATGTCCAGTATGAAAGACAGTAGATAAAGACTTAACGTGGCATAATTAATGCACAATCATAACTAGTCAGAACTGCAAATGGCTTTGCTCATAAACCAAGCTACGACTCGAGTATATAAATTCGAGGCAGCCCATGGCCCAACGTGAAATACAGCTTACCAAGCCTCCATCACATCAGCTGCTGGTTTAACAAACTTATCATACTAGACAATCCAAATGTTCCTGTCATACTTAGTGAAGTTCCTGTATGGTATTTTCCACATATACTATGCGACTCCTGGAACAGAAGATGCCGTGTATATGACTTTTGAATAGGCATAACAGCTCTCAACAACCATACCAGTATGCCGATAATAGAATATACTCTCTGGAAAGATTTTTAATATTTCTTCTCTACTCATAACAGTCCAGAACTGATAATTCTCCCCAGTTGGTTGACCAGATATACAGGCTTGGCTAACAAACAATGCAAACAACCGCCATCACAGCTCAAATGACATAACCCATCAATTCAATCAATCAACTATCAACCACACCAGTTCCTAAACAACTTACTCCCTTGAAACCACCATCATCAACCAAAATGGCCGACGGAGGCGGCTGGAGCACAATTGAGTCCGACGAGGTATGTGCATCATGACCAGGAAATAGGAAACACAACTAAACCACTGCAGGGCGTCTTCACCTCGCTGGTCGAAAACCTCGGCGTCAAAGGCGTCCAGTTCGAAGAGCTCATCTCACTAGACGCAGACACCATTCGCTCACTTAGGTATCCCCCTCCCAATTCCGTTCCATTAAAGAATACACCAATTCCATGGCACCATCTAACAGACGAGTCCAGCCCCGTCTACGGCGTAATCTTCCTCTTCAAATGGATGCGCGACCAAGCGCCCACCCAAACCACGACAACCCCCCTAGACGGAACCTACGACACCACGCCCCCCGAAAACCTCTTCTTCGCCGCGCAAACAATCCAAAACGCCTGCGGCACGCAAGCTGTCCTCTCCGTGATCCTCAACCAAGACAGCAATCCCAAGCAAACCCAGCCCATCGAACTCGGCCCCACCCTCCACTCCTTCAAAGACTTCACAACCGGCTTCCCCCCGACCTCCGCGGCGAAGCCCTCTCCAACAGCGAAGAGATCCGCACAGCGCACAACGCCTTCGCGAAGGCGAGCCCCTTCGTCGATGAGACGACGCGCGACGCGAACGAGGAAGAAGGAGACGCTTACCATTTCATCGCGTACACGGCTGTGAATGGCACGTTGTACGAGCTGGACGGGCTGCAGCCTTATCCCATCTCGCACGGGAGTTGCGCGGGTGCAGAAACCGGTGGTGGGGAGGACTTCGCGGAGAAAGTCATCGGTGTTCTCCAGCGACGTATCGCGCGGTACCCCGAGGGCGAAACGCGGTTCAACCTCATGGCCGTCGTGCGGGACTTGCGACTCCGGGCGAGCGAGATCGGCGACGCGGAGCTGATGGAGAGGGAGGAGCGGAAGAGGCGGGCGTGGGCGTGGGAGAATACGCTGCGGCGGTCGAACTTTGTGGGGTTCATCGGGGAGGTGTTGAAGGGGGTTGCGGGGATGAAGGAGGGGAGGGGGGAGTTTGAGGAGTGGGTTGAGAAGGCGAAGGGGGAGACTCAGAGGAGGTTGAATAGGAGGTAGTTTCTTCTCTTTCTTTTTTTTTTTTTTTTTTTTTTTTTTCTCTATTCTCTATTTCTTATTTCTTCAGTTACTCCTTTTATGAGATATGTCTGGAGTATCTGTGTCTTTATGGCTATATTATGAATAGACATGATTGACGTCCCTACATGGCTATAGGTATTGGCTCCTGTAGTACCACTTACCACTCATTATATAACCCCATTCAGTATGTGATATTGAACCACTCTACCCTAGGAAATGACCTCGATACTTTGATTTGCCCATTCCTATATTTCAATAGAGATAGAGATAGAGATATAGATATAGATAGATACAGATCAATATCATACTACCAGCAAGACAATACCTTACCTATACACCACCCACCTAATCTCCCAATCACCCCACCCATAAACTAACTACACAAATCCATGCAGATATAAAAGCCCTCGTTGAACAGAGCCATGTAGATTATTAGAGCTAAATCCACTCGCTATCATCATACTATGTAACCAGTTATATGTACATCGTGAGTCATGATATCTGCAGAACAACATGCTGACCCTGTTGAAGAAGTCGTTCCTCGCATTTGTCCGTTCGAAGCTGTATCATTCATATCGACATGCACCCCCATCACCCTCTTATCATCAATGCAGACTGTTGATCGATACAGGTTAGATCAATAACCAGTCATTCGCGCTTTGGCTTTCTCGACTGTCTCTGCGGGCAGCTCGTCCTCCCGGATGAGGTTCATCTCGAGCAGGTCGGCCCAGAAGAACATCGCCCTATCCTGGGAGTAGGCCAGGTAGTCGAACTCGTCTTCTTCGTCGTCGGCTGCGGTGGAGTCGACGGACGGGGTGCGGGAGTGGTTTCGATTGGCGGGAGATTCCGTAGGCGAGCTCAGCCCGCTGGATACTGCGTCCGCTGCGATGCCCTCTTCCATGCCGTCGACCTTGGCCTGCACGATGCCCCAGGCCACCCACTGCGCGGAGTTGAACACGCGCCAGAGTCGCGTCTGGTGCATCAGGCTTTGGATCTTGGTTTCCATGCTGTCTTCGTGCGCGCGCACTGTATCGGCTGCCGCCTGCGGATCGGCGTCCGGCGTGTCCAGATCCAATGGGGCGAGGGTCGACATGTGCGCGGACGCCATGCCGCGCATGAGAGGAGTGATTGAAGGAGAGGATGACGGTCCTTTCATTCCGGGACGATGAGTCAAGTACGCCGTGATGAAGCGACGCTGCTGCTCCGGGGTGGGGAAGGCTTTGGTGTTGCACGCCCAGGATCTCTCCGGGTCGTGGTAGTTGTAACACCATTCAGACTGTTTCGTCAGCGTCAGCGAACAAAATCAAACGCAACCTGCGGGGGCACTCACGAAATGGTTGGCGAACTCAAAGCCTGGCGTGTTCGCCGACGCATATTCAAAGTCGATGACGACCAGCTGCTTGTGTTCATTCTCGGGGCGGAGCAGAGGCGACTCTGAGGCGGGCTCCAAGCGAAGTAGATTGCCGTATTGGGTCTATACATCCATGAGCCTCGGTCTATCACATCGAAGAAGGGGTACTCACATCATTATGAGCGAAAACGAGATTCTGCTCGATCTCGGTGCCTCCCCCGCAACTGGTAACCAGCCACTGTCGGTAATTATCGACGGCTTTGCGGAAGGTTGTCCACGGGACCCCGCAGACAAAGCCCCGTCGGCGCCAGGGCTCCGACGCCGATTTCGCCTCGTTGTGACGGGATCGGATCTCTTTGTCCAGCCAGTTGATGACTTGTTCGCAGCGGTCCACCCACTTGTCCCAGTTCTTGAACACCATCGGGCCGCCTTCTCGCTCGTCCTCCAGTAATTCGACACCCTCGTGCAGCTCTCGCATGCGCTTCGCGATCTGCACCATGGTCGCGGGGTCGCGCAGATCGGGCGGGGTCAACGTCCGTGCTTCGAAGTACTCCTCGAAACGACCGTTCTTGAAGGTGCCCAGCACCTTGGGTCCGATGTTCTTCCGTCCGAGGCGTCGCAGGATCTGCAGTTCTTTCTCGCGGTCGATCAGGTGGTCCACCTGGGGCCCATAGATCCGGAGAAGAAGTTTGCTAAGGAAGTTAGCAAAGAAAAAAAAAAAAAAAAAAAGGCCGCATAAGGACTTACGCGGGACGCTTGGCAGGCACCAGGGTATAGGAGCCATCCTCCGCTTTGGGCGGGGGAATGTTCTGTGGGGGATTGACGACGTAGACAGCATTGGTCAAGGCGCCGCTGAGTCGGACCACTTCGATGTCGCCGGCCAGGTCCGCGGGAAGCTTGCGCCATCCCCGGAGCCGGAGCGTCTGCGTAATACGAAGGATCTCGCTCTTGAAGACCATCCAGGCCTCCCGGTCCGAAGCTTTCCGCGACAGCTCACCATCCTCGCCGTCCTCTTCCTCGGCGCCACCACCGGTATACGCC
This sequence comes from Aspergillus campestris IBT 28561, assembly GCF_002847485.1. Classification (NCBI taxonomy): domain Eukaryota; kingdom Fungi; phylum Ascomycota; class Eurotiomycetes; order Eurotiales; family Aspergillaceae; genus Aspergillus; species Aspergillus campestris. The sequence continues at coordinate 4,282,806 of NW_020194336.1, read as the reverse complement.
AGGGTCTTGGAATTATCGAGCACCGCATCGACCGCGGGGGGAGCCGCTTCGACATCCGTGCAGTCGGAATCCGAGACGGAGCCCCGGCGGAGTCCCTTGCGTCGACGGCCCGGGCGACGAGCCGGCGGCATTCCGTGGGTCGCATACTGCAGGAGGATCTTTTCTAAATTTTCCAGAGCCAACGGTGGGGCGGCGTCATGCGACGGCGGCTCCCTGGACGGTGCCGCGGGGGTATCCTCGTCGTCGTCATCTCCATCGCTTCCCGGGCCATCGGTCTGTGCAGCGCCACGGGACTTCTGCTTATATTTTTCGCGTTGGAGCCATTCGTAGACCTGACTGAACAGGTTGTACTGGATATCATCCTCGCCATTCTTCTCTCGGTCCTCGCGGGTGAGGGGTTCGTTGAAGGTGCTGGAGGTTTGGCTGCTCATGGACACGGTATGGCGATGGGAACGGGACGCGGGTCTCATGCTGATGGAGGTACGGTGTCTCCGGGGGAGGGCATGATCGGGCGCCACGGCGGGGGTGCCGTTTCCATTGGCGGCGGGGCGGACTTTCGGGAAAGGGACACTCAGACCGGTACCCAGGATGGGCTGCAGACCTTTGGAAGAGGGGTCAGAATCCATCAATCTCGGTCGGAGGAAAGAGAAGAAGAGGTTCAGATGTCGCGATGGATGGAAGCGAGAGAAGAGAAATTAGGCGCAGAGGGGAGAAAAGATCGGGTAGAGCATCTGGGCAGAAGAGAGAAAAAAAGGAAGGTCGCAATGGGTGGTTTGATTTGATTCCCGGCGAGAACCGCAGAGAATCTTACTCCTACAAAAAGAGGGGGGTGGGGGGGGAGGGAGGCAATGGGGCAAGGTCAAAAACCAGAAGGATTTAAGAAATTAATAAAAAAAAATCCGCCTACCTTCAATCTCACGACCGGAGTCAGCACCATTGGGGTCGGCGAAGGAAGGCATGGCCAAGTGAAGTGTAGAACACGAGACAGGTGTTCACAGAAGGAAATCGGTCACGTTGGGGATTGTCGAGCTTTTTAAGGCACTCGGGAGGTCCACCGTAGACCCGGACGATGGAGCATGTAGCACTCGTGGCCTTGAGGGTACGTCCCCTCCTGATTCACTCAGGATGATGGAAAAGATCAGAGTGGATAATAGGGCGGGACAAAAATAAAATCAAATCAGAGGTTGAAGAAATAGTAAGGACGAGGGAAGGAAAAAAAGGAGACGATCGCGCCAAAGTGGGGGCAAAAAAAACCAAATCTCAAACGGGTTAAAAGGCACGAGAGTCAGAACGTGACAAGTGGAGAGAAAGAGTTGTCAGGTTCAGGGACAGACCAAAAGATGGAACACTTAAGGTAACCAGCGATGGATGTGGTGACTGAACAGGAACAGGAGGCAGTTCCAGGAAGAAGATATGGTCGGAAGTGGTCGTGGTGGATGATGCAAAGTGGCGACAGTCCAACAGTCCAACAGTTAACAGTCAAACGGTTAACAGTCAAAAATCAGGATAAAAGAATAAAATAAAAGGATCAAATAAAAATCAAAGCCAAGACTCATGGAAAAGGAAATTCAAATAATAAAAAAGGAATAAGATAAAAGTACCAAAAAGCCGAAACGAATGGAAGCTTATCAGGCAGCGAGGTGTGCCTCAGGTGACCCGATGTCACCCCAAGATGATGCCATCATCGATACTAAAGAGCAAATTTGATGGCTTTGACACTGATCTGGGCGATGTTCTACCATGCCTCATCCAGAGTCTGATCAATCCATCTTGAACAGCCTGGTGATGGATTCAATCTGGTTGACAGACACTCCACAGTATGAAGATGGATGGTGGTGGCTTGATGATGCATGACGCATGCACGGCTAACAATCCGGGGCGGTCGAGCATACAAGATAAGACCGTCAATCAATCCATGATAGGCATCGTGGATCAACAGGGAGATAAGGGATAGACCGTTCATGTACGGAGACTCCGTACTCCGTACTTGAAACAGCATCGTCCCGCTGGTCTGGGAGCTGATCCCGTACGATGGAGAGATAGTCGCATGGGAAAGCTGGAGTTGTCGAACCAAACTCCTTCAGGATAGAGATGGCCCCTTGATAGGTACGGAGTGCGCTATCAGGCACTATCATAGGTGGATTGATTCTCCTTCTTTCTTTCTTCCTTCTTCATCGCTTGTTTTTCTTCATCTTGGAGTAATTATTGTCGCTTTGGGATAGTTGTAGCTGTAGCTGTAGCTGTCTGTACTGGAGCTGTAACTGTAGCCGGACAACCGGATAGCCGAATATTGAACATCTTAAGGGTCATACAATGGCGCATGGGATAATAAGCTGCAAGGGCAATATTTCAATCAATCAATTCTTCCATGGTGACTGGACAGTGGACATGGACAGAAAAGACAGTCGATGGTTTGTTTGCTGTTGGTAGTTTGAAAGAAGAAAGAAGAGGGGAAATTCCAAGTGGGGAGAGGGTCTGCATTAAAGAAGATTCCGAGAGGGGAACAACCACCACCAACAACATTCTTGCTGTCTCACAAGCCTTTCCCTTTTTCCCTCCGAAAACCCCGTTTGTCTGCCTGAGCAATTTCCTGCCGTCGCTGCCCGGTCGGCTTGGCGTGCTGATGTGATTGTGCCTGAGGCATATATGGTGTCTTTATCATCTGCCTCGGGCATTACAGTAATTACTTGTAGTTAGTTAACTAGAGATATTGTACAGAATACTCCGTAGAAACCATATATTATACTATATAGACGCTATCAATCCTGACTGTCAGATAATCCAGGACAATAGGTAAAAAGTACTAATGATAAGTCACACTCCAAATCGTATACTCCCCGCTCTTCCCCAGCGGGCTCCCGTCGGTATACTCCAGCTTATACCCCCTCCCATTCCCCAAGAACTTCGTCCGAACATCCGCCGCCTTCTCGCGCTTCGACACCAGCGTCCCGCGCGGTCCAAGCCACCTCCCATCCAGCGCGCTCGACACCCGGAAGATCTGGCTCTCCTCGTCCTCCGTATAGTGGATCACCCACCGCTGCTTGCGATCGCGGTGGTCAGCATGCGCCGGCGCGCGCGTCACCGCACTCGCATTGTGACCGGGGTTGGTCAGCGCCTTGCCCTGCTGTTCGAACGTCAGGTATCGGCCCTCTGTCAGGGCGCCAACAACTTCCTTATACCCGTCCTCGAACCACAGCGCCTCAGTCACGTTGTCCTGCTTGCCGAAGGGTGCCGGCGGGCGCGTGAGCGGGTGCGTCGCCGCGCAGTGCGCCATCCCCGTGTAGAGATCGCCCAGGGTGCGCGGCTCCTCTGCCTCCGGCAGGTCGGGGAGGGTCGGATCCGGGTGGTCGAGGTCGAGCGCGCCCACGAGGTTGGACATGTGCTCGCGGCGCCAGGGGACCATCTCCGGTGTGCGGACGTCCTTGTACCCGCGGGCCTCCAGCCACTCCTCCACGAACAGGATCTGCGAGTTGTGGTCTGCGCGCTCGGTGAAGACGCGATTCCCGCGCGTCCAGGGCGAGATCATGTAGAACGGGACGCGCACGCCGGGCCCCACGAAGACCTTGCCGTATTTGCCGTATGGGTCTTCCATCCATTCGCCGGGGGTGTCTTCGGGGGAGTGGAAGGGGCTGACGTGGTCGCCGAAGCCGCCGGATTCGTCGTAGCTGATCATGAGGAGGGTGGAGTTGTATTTGGGGCTTTTGGTGACGGCGTCGACGACTTGCTTTTGGAGCCAGGCGCCGTCTTTGGGCTGGTAGGGCGGGTGCTCGGACAGCGGGGCCGGGCCGATCAGGAAGCTGATCTCGGGGAGGGTGCCGTTGCCGGCGGCGGCGTAGAATTCGTCGAAGGTTACTGTGGACATGCCTTTCTTGGTGAGGGGGGAGTCGTCCGAGGCGTCCTGGTATTGCTTGAACCAGGCGAGCGGGTTGTCGTCGAAGTTGTCGTTCATGTCCTGGTACAGCTGCCAGGAGACGCCTGCTTTTTCGTAGATTTCGTAGATGGTTTGCCATTTGAGGGGGTAGCAGTTGGTGTGTGCGGGGAAGCAGCCTGTTGGTTAGTCTCATGGATACGGGGCAGGAAGAGAAGAATATATACACACCTGGGATTTCATTGTTGTCAATGTAGGGACCGCCTTGGTCGGGGGTCTGCGGACCGCCTGGGATGTTGATCGAGCCGCTCACGAGAGAGACACGGTTGGGACTGGTGGAGGTGATGTATGACTCCTACTGATCGTTAGAACAACCCTGCAGCCGATCCCACTATCTACCAACCTGATACATATCGCCCGTCGTCCACCCTTCAGCCAGAGCATACTGGACAGGAAGATCCTGGCGCTTATAGTACCCCCAACTCCACGCGGTCTGAGTCTTCGCCCAGAGGTCATTCTTTCCATGGTTGACGGCGCCCTGGTTACCGTAGTAGAAATTGCTTCCTGCGATGAGGCACTGGATCGCGTCCGTCCAGTATTCGGTGTCTTTGTATCCCAAGTGCCACGGGAGGAGGTGTTCTGCGCCTTTCGACAGGACGGGATTCACTTTTCTATACAGATCAACGGGTCAGTGTGCGCCAACACTGATAGGTTTTGTAGGTCTTACTGGTACCACACCGGCTGACCATCATCGTTAATCTGCACGTTGGGATCATTGAATCCTCGAACACCGGCCATGGTGCCAAAATACTAGCGAGCAGAGCATTAGCGATAACCAGCCAAAACCATATCCAATCAATCAATCGACCAATCAATCAAGTGAGCATACACTATTCCACGACCGATTCTCCTGCATAAAAATCACAACATGTTCAATATCTTTCAGCGAGCCCGCCGCAACAGGCGTGCTAGCCCCCAGCAGCAGCAGCAGGGCAGAGCCCAGCATAAAACCCATTGCTCCGTTGAATAACCTCCGAAGGAACGCGGCGCAGAAAGTCAATTCAGCGTCGAAGGATCCATGCTGGCGGGGTACCCCATGATTTAAGTAGCTGACAGATTTTCTCACTACTTCGACTGCGATGGAGACGATGGTCGCGATCGGCGCATCGGATCGGCCTCCCCATCGTCAGCACCATCTCGGACCCCGGATGAGGCCTCCTCCTATACTATTCTTCTACGGTGGGTTAGCTGCAGGGCAGTCCTTCTTATTATGGACTGCAGGACATCACGGCCCGTCTAGGTACCACGTAGCAGGTACTAGGTAGTCTATTGGACGACCATTAAAAGCCATTTAGTATCCAAACGGGAGACAACAAAAACCTAACCGGGGATGTTTAAGCGAGAAACTCCAGCTTTCCAGGCAACGGTCGGTCTGTCATCCGGACATCCGCCAATAATGGGGCAGAAAGAACTGGGGGGCCCTCGGTTGTGGTTCAGGGGCATGTGGTTCGTTAAGGGAGAAATCCGGTTGCGATGTCGATCTTCTGTCTGCAGTAACTGCACTAACTAACTAACAGGATGGTTGGGGTTGGTTTATTGATAATCGGAGCTCTGTCAGTTGTCGGTTACATCCGCTTGTCGTCCAGGGGAAGTGGATCTTCCTTGATAGGAGAGAGAATTGAAGGGTGTGTTTAGGAATCGGTGTCAATTGGATCAATTGCACGAGGGGAAAGTTGCATAAATAGAACACCCACAGACCAAGGGTGGACTCTGTCAAATGATCGGACAATTAAAAAGCTGAAGACCCATAATAGCAATTAGTAGCAATAATAGTAACAATAGCACGGTCAATGCCGAGGGAAGAACTGATCTGCGCTTTATGTAACGGTCAAGTTTGCTTCCCCACAATCGCACCACACTAGCCTGACGCCCTGGATGCTGTAAGCATCATGATTCAACAGACTGCACCAACCTGGGTCTTGATACTGTTTTGTAGACAATACTAGACTGGCAGTCTCATCGCCCGAAAGCTTAGACAACCACAGAACAGCAGAATCCTGGAACTACCGACAATACTCTGTTCTGCAAAACATGCCAACCAGCCATCATGAAAAAGCGATCCTATAGCATCTTTCTCTACCCATTAACAGTATGCGCCTTGATCCTGGTAGTCTTCTGGCAACAGACCAACACGCCAGACCCACTGCACTTTATTTCCCCGAAGATTTCCCCTGCAGCATATCCAGCAAATCCAGCAAATCAATCACACCAGACAAACACCAACCCTGATGCTCTCCGTCCAAGCATACAGCTCCATCCAGAAGACCACATCCACCGCGCCCCGACCACCCAACACCTAGATTGGACCGTAACAGCAGAGGGCATCCGTCCAGATGGGGTACTTAAGCGCGTCTATCTAATTAATGGTGCATTTCTCCTCTTCCTGTACCTCACACCTCCAACGCTAACAACAACAGGCCTCTTCCCCGGCCCAACAATCGAAGCCCTATCCGGCGACAATCTAATCATAAACGTCACCAATGCACTCCAAGATGTGCCATTTACCATCCACTGGCATGGCCTCCACATAGCTAGTGAGTCCAACCCCCCACCCCCCTGTCAAGACTACAGCTAACAACAAACAGACTCAATGGACGGTGTAGCCGGCGTCACACAATGCGCCATCCCCCCAGGCTCATCGTTCATCTACAACGTCTCCATCCCGTCTGACCAGAGCGGTACGTTCTGGTATCACGCCCATACAGGACTAGCCCGCGCAGACGGGCTCTACGGGGGTTTAGTCGTGCATGCCCCGTCTGGGGCCGGCGTAGCATCGGAAGGAATTCACGATGCAAGTGATGGAGATATGCTCCTCCTCATCGGAGACTGGTACCATCAGCCTGCGGAGGAGGTCATGGAGTGGTATATGCAGCCGGCGTCGTTTGGGAATGAGGTACCCTTTGCCCCTTTGCCCCAACTCTCAGACATAAAACGACATGAACAAAAACAAATCTGACTTACTGGAAAACGGGACAGCCCGTCCCAGACTCCCTCCTCATCAACGGTGCAGGTATCTTCAATTGCTCAATGGCAGTCCCTGCACGGCCTGTTGATTGCGTTGATCATCATTCTATGAGTCTGCCGTATCTGCATCCTGGGGATGATACGTATAGAGTACGGATTGTCAATACGGGGTGAGCCATAGTATCTATAATGGATAGATAGGACAAGCTAACAGAACGTACAGATCATTAACAGGGCTCACCATCACTTTCGACAATATGGACGTGACCCTCATCGCAGTGGACAGTATCGCTGTTGATCCGCTAGATGCTGCTCATCCTAGCTCGCTGGGCGTTCTGTATCCGGGCCAGAGGATGGATGTTCTTCTTAGACGATCTACCAGCGCGAGCACAGATGGAGTGTCTGCATCTGCGTTGAGAATTGACCTGGATGAGGAGTATGTTCAACCCTACCTATTCTACCCTACATATCTATATACCTACCTACACAACCACACAAACTGACACTAAAACGAACAGATGCTTCAAATACCCCAACCTAGCCCTAACACCCACCCAACTCTTCCCCATCTCCCCCCTTCGTCCCCTCCCCTCTCAATCCCCCCAACCCCAACCCCAAATCCAAACAAATAAACATCCACACAATCCCCTCCCCCCAACACCTCCTCCAAACCATCCCCCCCACCGCATCAACAACAGCAGCAGTCTACACCAAAATCCAAAAGCTCGCCATCCGGCATAACGCTCCCTACGGCTTCTTCAACGGCACGTCGTGGCTACCGCAGCGTGAGCCGCGGGTTCCAGTTGCTGCGTTGGATAGGAAGTTGTGGGATGAGAATCAGTTTGGGGTTGGGGTTCCGTACTCTGGTTCTGGTGCTGGCGATGACTCCCCCAGTGCGGAGGTAGAGCGGGATGGAGACAGCGGAGAACAGTGGGTCGACCTAGTAGTCAACAACCTCGACGACGGGGGTCATCCGTTCCATTTGGTTAGTACTGCCTACCCTACCCATCTACCTATTCACCTATCTATCCCCTACCCACCCACCCCCACCCCATCTACATCACCTATATAACACCAAAACCAAACCAAAACCAAAACTAAGAAGCAACAGCACGGCCACCACTTCTACATCCTCAGCACCCACGAATCCCGCACAGGCTGGGGCTCTTTCAACCCTTTCACCCCCTCAGATTCCACCTCCCCCTCCACCCCGAAACAACAATATGATCTATCAAAAGCCATGCTCCGCGACACAGTCTACATCCCGCGGCGCGGGCACGCCGTGCTGCGCTTCAAGGCGAATAACCCCGGCGTGTGGATGTTCCATTGTCATATATTGTGGCATTTGGGGAGTGGGATGGGGATGTTGGTTGATGTTGGTTATGATCGAAGGAATAATACTTTGGGAGATAATGGTGGGGTTTCAGGGGAGGTTTGTGTGGTGTGATTTGGTTTAGCTGTTGGAGTGGATTGGATTTATTGATAGAGTAGAATTTATTAGAGTAAGGAAAGTAGGTAGGTCAGTACCTATACTACTAGGCTAATATGGATGACCAAGTTCATTTCGTCGTAACAGTTGAAACATAATTATAACAATACCGAGAAAAGAGAAAAAAAAAGCAAGCCAAGCCAGCCTGTTAACGCCACAACCACCAGCTACGCCGAATTAGACGCCCACTCCACAACCTCCATAGCACACATTACAAGTACAAGCGTTGAGGGAAGGATCCTGTCCTTATTAGCGAATGAAACTAACTTCGAGTATAGAAAGAATACATACCAAACCACATAGCTCTGGAACAGAAGCTTCGACATGGCGGACACATAAACGTTATTGATCTGGCAGATCTGCGCCAGCTGCAGCGCCGACGGCGCCCCCGTGAGCAGGAAGCAGACGATGATGAAGATCGGGTCGTCGAGGATGCTGACGGGGACGTATTTCGCTAGCAGGGCGAGGAAGGGTGCCATGATGAGGGTTGGGAGGAGCATGCGGGCTACCAAGGAGGCAAAGATCAGTTTGTTCTCCTCCTTTGGGTGCTCCATTTCTAGTAGGGCCTCCTCTGGCAGTGTGTTGCGTGCTAGGTTGGCGCCGAGGACTACCAAGATCAACGGCACGGCTACCTGTGCGTTTTGGCCAATTGCGCGCGTCACGGAGTTGTGGACGAAAGTGCCCTCGTCGAAGAATAGGTGTTGGAGCGATGGTACGGACGCTGTCACGATCGCGACTAGCATGGCCCACAGCGGCGGATTCATAAAGTCCCACAACCCCCGGAAGAACCTCCGTGCGCCACTGGAGCACGCAGACAAGGTTTTCTGCATGATCGGGGGAAGCTTTTCGAAAATCGCGTCCATGCGCTTCCCTCCGCTGCTCGCGACACGACTACCCATTCGGGAGATAGAAGCCCTGGCTCTGCCTACCGATCCTCTCTTCCGTTGCTCCCGAGGAGGAATCTCCACGCTGGGGAAGCACAGGATATCCCCGCGCGAGCTCAGACGGGGCAGGAAAGGTCCCCGTGGAGGGGCGAGATGCGTCGGGCTGCTGGGTTCCGTGTCGGCTCCGTCCTGCTGGGAATACTTGGAGTAAGTGTGCGCGCTGACAGGGGTTTGCTCCCCGGAACGGAACCCAGGACCTGGTTCCCCAGGACTGACTGGCGGGCCACCCAAAGCATCCTCGGAAATTCGCGTACGGATCAGTGGCTCCTCAGTATGCTCAACCTCATCTGGATTATCCCGGTATGGCTCCTGCGCGTCTTCGACAGATTCCGCCTGCTCCCGTTCGCCATCCTCCACGTATCGCTCCCGCGGAGCAAGCAGGACGTGGTATCCCCAACTCCAGCGGACGAGCTGGCCCAGCTGTTGGAAGATGAGCAAGTAGAGAATACCCCGAGCCGCCACTTCGTCATCGTTGTCATTGGGGACGCGGTCCCAGTGCAGGCCTTTCAGAGTCTGGGAGAGCGACATGACTAGGGAGATGGGGAGCGAATTGGAGTTGCCGAAGACCTATCATCATCAGCAATGCAAAGACTGATGTCGGGAAGGAAAACTTACAGCCATGGCTGCCACGAAATTTGCCGGCCGTTTCTTGAAGCGGAGACATCGCGAGACCGCCCAGGCGCAAAAGTACGAGACACAGGTCTGGACCACGAAGATGAATGGAATGATGGCGAGATCGGTCAACTTCTCCGCGGTGAGCTGGGACCCAAGCTTGGTGAAGACTATGGCCAATTAGCAAGATGGAAATTCCTGTTTTACGGGTCACATACTTAGACACGGAGTGAACAAGAAGACGTTGAGATTGGCGACAAGTTTCTGCGCCTCAGCATCAAACATCCCCTGCTTCGCAACGATATACCCCGGCAAGCTCACGCAAACGACCTCCAGAACAGCTTCAAAAACGAGAAGGACGAGATGAAAAAAGGGCGGGTGACTGGAATGTGGAGCCTGGACATCCTGAACCAGGTTGACGCCCACCTGCGCCTGCGTCAAGAGCGCGTCACGGGGAACCAGAGAGGCGGCATTTTGCAGAGATCGCGGTGCCGTAAAAAAGGCCATCGAAGGGGGGAAAGTCAAAATTGAACAGGGGGTTGGTGTGGACGCGATGTTGCGAAGATGAGGGTTGGACAGGCAGATTGATTCCAGCTGGTCGGGTTGACGAAATCTTGCCCGACCAGGAAGGCGGCAGGCAAAGATCTTCGGAAAGCAGGTTTTGTGGCGGTTGAGCTTGCTGATAAGGTTGATAGCTCCGATCGGGGAGATAGGGAGATGAATCCAGGTAAAAACCTAATCAGAGTAAGGGCGTAGGACGTGGAGAAGGTAGAAGTTAATTTGAAGATGAACAGAATATAATCCAGAGGTGAGCCTGGCAAGAGGCGGAGCTTGATTGACGACCATAACATCACATCATGTCATGCCTTGCATCCTGAGGCATGCTCCTTATCTGGATTAACTGTGGCGACTTGGCTCATTCGCGGCCCCTGATAGGCGGGAAGTCACTGCCTGAGGTTGGCGATCGCTGCGCCCAGTAACCCGCCAAGACCTTGCCAAGCCCTTATCGCTCACTCTAACCCAACGGTGATTTGTGCCCCATGGTCGGGTTGCTGATGGGTCCTGGATCAAGTTGGATGACGACATTGAACATTCTGGGCCGGTTCTGGGATACGATCTGGACTATAGCCTACTGCACAGTAGTTACGGGAGAACCGTCCCGTCTCTGTAGATCTAAACATGATGAAACAACTGGCTGTAAAGGTATGTGTCGATCGAGGCAACTGGCAAGTAGTCACCATCCTGATGATCAGGACTGGGACAACCTAATTTCATTTCGCGGGGTGTTTCAAATGTGATGTGAGGTGGACCAGTAATGTTGATGCAATATGCAGCGCGGGACGGCACTCCTTGAAGACCCCTAGAATCTACCGCGTCACATCACATCCAAGACATCGAATCGAGCCTTGCGAGTGGTGTGATATGGCTGTAGACAGTCTTGCCTCACTCCAATAAGTGATGTCTCTATTTGACTGATTACGCGGTCCGCATGTCTCTATTGATTGAGACGGATCTGGATGTTCAAAGTACGGAATTCAAGATAGGATGGATGGATCATGTTGCGCCATGGCGTCCTTGTGTTACTCTGCCAAGATTGGTGCCAGACACGGGAGGAATAGCAATCGCAGTGACTCCGTTGATAAGCAGTAGGGGACTTCCCATTGGAATTTGAGATTGACCCTTACCATCAGAATGCATATTGATTCGTTTTCAACTGCCATATATGTATGGTCTTCTCGTACCCTTCGATTCCAAAACGCAAGGAAAGCATTGAAGAGACTGTATGTGCAGTGCCCCACCCCGTTACTCCGCCACAGCGGGAAGATGGTGGGATCAACAGCACTAGCAGCCAAAATAGTTAAAGCCAGTTTCGTGGTGTAGCACACCAAGCCAGTGTCCCCTGAGGGTGAGGCGCACGGTTTCAGGGCATTGGTTCAGATCCCGACCGAGTGGTATGCTATGTGGTCGATCGAAGCAACCAGGGGTGGATTAAACTTTAGAATTGAATTGGGGGTTTTCAGATTGGAAGAATGAAATGACCAGATTATGGTAAGTATACGCAGTTTTGTGACGAAAGATTGGGGAGTATCCCAATGAACGTATGGATAAGAGGATGTTGCGGACATATGGATGGGAGCTGGAGTTGGTTAGCGCCAAGGGTACTTCCGGTTGGCTTGAAAACCAAGTTATCCCAGTCGTAACCAGACTCGGGAACCCCGTTATTGGTGATACCAGTGGTGGCGCGGTACATTAGTCGGTAGGTTGCTCTACACCGTAGGTGCTAGTCGGGTATTATTGTCCAGACAATGCCATAGTCCGTCGCATTGCTCTCTCTGAGGCGGGACACGGCAGACAGACAGTATTCTACAGTGGCTGATATCAATGAAATCATAAGTGTCAATTACTCATGCAGTGGAGACCGATGGGAATAGATGGGGATTAACCAGGAAGACAGTGTACAGGGTTCAATTCATCTTGAGATCCGCTGGAGATTTTTACCCCCTATCCCTACTCCTGATTGGGCCCCATTTTGCGGTATTTTTGACTCGGAATCCGGCTGCGGCAGTCTTCCCATCCGACCCTCTCAGGAAACGTCCTATCATCTGTAGGAGATGGAAGGTTGAACGGAATCGGGCGGAGCGGGGACCGGTTGGCCGTGCGTGGCAACTGCCATCTGCCAACGATGGGGCAGAAATGAAAGATTCGCCACCGATCCATGAAACAAACCCAGGGAATTCCAGGGTAGCACGGTCCAGCCGGCCGCACCAGGACCAAACCGCTCTGGGATGGACTTCAACAGAATGACAGTGGATAGGAGGAAAAGGCTTGTTTGATGCCCTTTGTCCGAATTAGAGTTTAAACTCTCTTCTAATACATGGTCAAGTACGGAGAAGTAAAGACCTGGAAAGACTACTAAGATATTGCGAAGGTGAAGTTAAAGAGGCGACCATCCGGGACTGCTGATTGGCCGGGGAGTCATGCCACAAAGTCCAGGCAGGAAATCCAGAATGCATGCCTGGAGAACCTGAGGTTGTCGAGAATCTCCTGATCGGCAAACTTTCAATATTTCAATAGATGTTTCAATAGGTACTTGAATAGATATTTGAACGACATTTCGATCGATGTATGATAGATATCTTAATAGAGAATCAACAATATAATATTGTTAAATTGGACAGACTTGGCTTGGCTTCCATACCACCCCCTATAATTGAATTTGATATCGGCCTAGCTGGAGCTGGATCCAGTCATCTGAATCTGGTGTTTTGGTCCCGCGGCCCAATATGATTATTTTCTTATTTTTTTTCGAATTTGCCTCTCCAACTATACCCCATTTCTTCCTTGACCTCACTTCTCTTCCTGTTCTCGCTTTTCCCCACCAACGACTGCCCACTTCTCTCCCTCTTCCCACTTCCACTTCTCGTCCCACTTAACTCCCTCCCTACTCCCGATCCAGGTTTTTTCTCCTCCTGTTTATCCTCTCCTTGAACTCATCGATCTATTCTTCCTTCCTTCTTTTCTTTTCTGATTTACTCGTCGTTCGATCTGACTGGTTCTGATTGATTCCCTTGGACGGGTCCATTATCACTCCAATACATGTGATTATCCCGACCGCAGTTGGTTCGGCTTCCTAAGTGTGCGTGTTTTGTTCCCTTTCTTCCCCCATCCCGTATTTTGCAGTCACACCCGTTGCCCCGCGCCAAAAAAACGAACGTGTCCGCCCGAGCGATCATTCTTCCCTTCGAAAAAGACACCACTTAATTGTTGCGAATGTGGTCTCGATCTGGCTAGCTGACCCGGTCTGCCTTTCAGGAGTTGGCAACCACTCTCCAATACAAAACGGATCCCGCGATCCCCCCCTACACAATGGAAACAGAGCAACAACCGTTGCCCGACGTGTCTCCCTCGCATCCCGACCTCAGCGCCTCGGAGGATGATGCCTCGCCCTCCATGACCCCCCAATCCGCGTCGGTACCCTCCCTCCGTCCGATCTCGCGCGATACGGTTTCCGCCCCCGGCATCACGGCGTCCTCCACACACATCGGCCAGATCAATGCCGCTCGACGTGGTGCCGGGACCCCGCCCCGACCGCAGCCCTCCATGAGCGGTGCGCAGCCCGGTGGACTGAACCAGGATATCATGGCCAAGATGAAAGCCTTTTCCCTGTCCCGTCAAGGCGCACCCCCCAGCTTGTCCCATACCGCGTCGATGGGGGCCGTTCCCAGACCCTCTCCGGGCGTTCCCCCAAGCCCCGTGACCGGTCCCTCTCCGCCTCCCGTCAATGGCCCATTAGCCGGTGCCACCTCGGGGCGTCTTCCGCCGGTCGCTCGTCCAGGCACCAAGAATTGGGCCTCCTCCCCAACAATCCCGGCTAGTTCGAGCCCCGGTTCCTCGCCAAGACCCGGAGGGTTGGCTGCGAAACGGATGAAACCGGGGCTGAAACTGTCCGATGCGACGGGGTCGTCGAATGAGTCGCCGGGAGCCGACTCCGCCGCGAAAGGTCCCAGTGGGTCGGGCGAAAGCGCCTTTAGCAAATACTCGGAATATATCGACACCAAGACCGGGACATTAAACTTCAAGAACAAGGCGATCCTTCACGGAGGGGGTGTGGAGTTTTCGTCGGGGCATAGCTTCAAGATCTCCTTGGATGAGGTGGACCGGCTGGAGGAGCTGGGCAAGGGAAATTACGGGACGGTGTATTTGGTCAGACACCGGCGGCCATCAATGCGCAAACCGGGCATGGGGCTCGGTGGGATTGCAAAACGTCCAGAAGCGCTGGAGGCGGGCTTGAGCCCCCCCAAGGATCATCTGTCCGGGGTCGTCATGGCGCTGAAGGAGATTCGCTTGGAGCTGGATGAGAGCAAATTCGCCCAAATCCTGATGGAGCTGGATATCCTTCACCGTTGCGTGTCTCCTTTCATTATCGACTTTTACGGTGCCTTTTTCCAGGAAGGGGCGGTCTACATCTGTGTGGAGTACATGGATGGCGGTTCGATCGACAAACTCTACAAGGGCGGCATTCCCGAGAACATCCTCCGGAAGGTGGCCCTCTCGACGGTCATGGGATTGAAGACCCTCAAGGACGACCACAACATCATCCACCGCGACGTGAAACCGACGAACATCTTGATCAACTCCCGGGGGCAGATTAAGATCTGTGATTTCGGCGTCAGCGGGAATCTCGTCGCCAGTATCGCGAAGACGAATATCGGCTGCCAGAGCTACATGGCCCCCGAGCGGATTGCCGGTGGCGGTGTCCAGCAGTCCGGAGCGAGCGGCGGCGGAACGTACAGCGTGCAGAGCGACGTCTGGAGCTTGGGCCTGACCCTCATCGAATGTGCCATGGGTCGGTACCCATATCCTCCGGAGACGTTCAACAACATCTTCAGCCAACTCCACGTAAGCTCCTTTACCAAATTATGTCAACTTTATGAAACAAGAAAGCTAACCTCAATAGGCCATCGTCCACGGCGATGCCCCGACACTCCCTGAAACGGGCTACTCGGAGGAAGCGCACGCGTTTGTCCGCGCCTGTCTGGACAAGAGCCCGAATAACCGCCCGTCATACACCATGTTGCTCCGTCATCCCTGGCTCGCCCCGCTCATGAAGCCTCCCACCGAGTCCAATGGCAGTGCCGAGGGCCATGAAGAAACCGGCGCCTCCGTGACCGAAGATCCGGAGGTGGCCGACTGGGTCAAGGACAGGCTGAAACTCCGTCAGCAGAGTCAGCAGAACGGGTCTGACAAGCCTGCTTTGCACGCTGTCGCGTTGGATGCGGTTCCTGGTAGTCCTCTTCTTGACGATCCGTCTGCGATGTTCCAGGGATAGACTACACTGTCAGGGATACACTACAATATTCAGGAATAACGACGTGTCTTGTTCTTGAATCTAGGGTTATGAAACGTCTCGCGTCGAATTAACACCAGGGTTCCATTTTGCGAGCACGATCCCTAGGCAGGATCGGCGCAGCCAACATATCCCTGCGTCAACGTCTTACCAATATGAACCCCAACAACCCTGGTCGACTTGAAAATCATAACCATTGAAACAGTGACAGATCTGACATCGGGTTGGGTTGTTGGATTTCTCTTTCTGATCTGATATCTGATATTTGATATTAATCATGTGTAACGAGTATGGAGGGATGTAGTACTGGGTATGATGTTTACAGCCATTTCTTTCATTTCTTCTATTTCTTTCATTTCATTTCAATCAGTTCATTTCGCATTGGCGATGAAGGGTAGGGATTTAACGATGAATTATATCATGTTATTAGGATCTAACGAGATAGAGCAATTTTTTTTTTTTTTTTTTTTTTACTATACTATACAATATGTAGGGTGGTTAGTAATGTGCCATTCACTGTGGTATTGGTGGTATTGATGTTATGTGGGAAGGGGAGTGAATAACCAGGTTTGTATGTACCTTGTGAGCTACCTACGTATCAACTATCACCAAGGTCCTTGTTCTGATATCACACTTGCGTAATCAATTCCCTGAAAAATCCTACATCTTTTTTTTCTACAGATCTACAGACAAATGAATAGTAAGAATGACATGACACATATCTTTCTCCGTTTAGAGGCTTTGGCTGCTGCTCATTGCTTTTGTATAGCTTCCCTGCCTATATCTTACGTAGCTAGCTAGAGTAGAACTCGCTCAGAGATGAATGGGTTGTTGATTACCAGCTGGCTGGGACACCTGCAATGATTAGATAGATAGATGACTACTTCCAAAGTGAAGTCAACCTGTCTATCTGGCAGTTTGTTATTAGCGTAGAATAGTGAAGTCAAGTCTGTCATTGATATGGAATAGTGAATGGATATCAAGCACGCAAGCAAGCATGTCAGCTGGTCTCAAAGAATTTCCCCCACAGATTATACTTTTTTGACTCCTTGACTTACAATCTTGCAAGTACTTCTATATTCTATTATTTCAAAATCATAAAACTGATATTGCCTTTGTCTTCTTTTGTCACATAGAGAGACATACAATCAGTAAACAAACAAGCGTGCCAGCTGACACGCAGTGGAAACTCCTCGCAGGTTGTTTCCCTCACTGCCTCGTGTCTTCTTGCAATCTTGCAACTACCTGCAGCTGTGCGGCTCTTTTCCTGGTCTTGGATCGCTTGAGGTATTGGTGCTTAGGCTATTTTCTTTAGTCCCCCCCTTCTTCCCTTGGTTGTTGATATAGGGATATATATATATATATTTCTCTCTCGAAAGGGTCTGAGACTATATGTCATATGTATCATACGATGTATATATGAGCAACCAGACAACAATATCACACTTGCTGTCTAATAAGCTCGATCACGGTTCTACCTGTGGGTAGGGGCGCTTTCACATTGATAGTCAAATTGACACATTCCCACCCTACTGATCACGGATACCACCAGGGTATGAACATTTCCGAAAAGAATAGAAGAGGAGTATACTAACTGGAGTTAGGGCCCATCAAGGCTGCTGGTGCTGGTCTTGCTGGCATCCATATGTTGAGACTGCATGGGGGGTGTATCTCTATCACATATTTTGGAGGTGGATTGGAGGTGGATAGAGTTGAACTGGTATAGTTGTTGGATCCAGCGAATGTGCGGCCTGGTTTTTGATATGGTGATCTTCTTTTACGATATATACGGGTTATATATTGAGGTAAGTCATGGCCCAGTTTATGTTGCGGAACTAATCTGGAATACAGTCACCGTTGAACAACTTTCCCGTGGAAGTATCCATGTCTATGAAAAGGATGCAGATGAAAAGTAAGTATATACCAAGTTAACATCAAGTCTAAGCTAACATGAATCAGGGCCCTCTTCCGCTACATTCGCAACAAGACTAGAGAAACGCAGAGTTCTTACACTGACCAGAAGAATATCCCATGGATACTATTTTATCTGATACACAGAGATCTGTATATCTGTTATATCTGTGATGAATCTATGGGTTTATTGATCAAACCACTACCTCAGGAAAAGGTCGACGAGGACGAGCATGAGGTGCGGTGAAAGTAGGTATAGTATTTATCAAGTTGATATTAGGTCTGAACTAACTAGAAATAGTGGGGGTTTTGAAAGACATTCAGACCCAGCATAGGAGACAGGCGGACTTTCTCCACGAGCCAGGATTTTACTGCATGGTTTTGGTTTTACCTGGTATACAGTAATTTTGCATGATGGTGATTCATTCATGACTTCATGAATCGTTCAACACGCTCATGGAAAGAACGTATCACTTTTGAAATGAGAGAGCGAATCTAATAAGTTGTTTAGATATTTAAACATCTCAAGAGTTGCTATAGAGTATTTCTACAAGCTATTCGAAGAGAACAGCAAGTAAGCAAAAATCTCGTTTATTAGAATGCTGCCCGAGTGCATCGCTTTCTGCCAACCCATCACAGGGGGAAGAGCGATAATGAGTCTGACTGTATTGATTATAGAATGCTCTCTGTCGGCAATCACAGAACTACCCAGATGGTCCAGATTTGCAGAGTTCCCGAACATCAGGATGTTGAGAGCACGCAGGTCATGTTCGCTTTCTGGATTTCGGAGAATATGGATACAGATCAGCAAACCCCTACGGAAGCCAATACAGATTGGATTTCAGATGCAATCGGGTATGTAGTATCTCTGATTTAGTGATATATGCTGATAGAATGAGATATAGGTGCGTCCCGAGCACGCTGCTCTGGCGGCCGAGGTGTTCAAGCTGGTGGCTAGGGTTGAGTCAGCCCCCTAGCTCACCGCAACGCTTGCAGAAATAAGATAATCAGAGAGCTTTGTTGAACACCATAATTGCTACCCGGCATGTGCAACTGGATATAGCTGGACGAATTGACGAGGCGGCTTGCGCATCAACAGGGTTTCCATAGCTGATGAACTGGGCGCCTGTGGATTGCTCTGAAGACATCCGGCTGCTAGTTCTCCACGATCTTCCAAACCGTGATACATGCCTTGTGACCGCGCTGTCTGATATTGAGAAAAAGGCGAGTACGGTATCCAAAGACAATCTGATACTGAATTCCACGCACCTGGATGCCACCGAACGACCGGAACCGTACGTCGACGCGTCCCATCAAAACCATGAAGATGTAAATCCTCCGAAGGATATATCATCTTCCATTGTGAATCATTCAACATATCTTACAGCTTGATTCGCACTTCAACGCCCTGGTGCCTCGGCGCTTGTGATTCCTCACCGCTACGCCCATGTATAATCGTGCAATCGATTTCTGCGGATATCTGGCAATGCTGTGAAATTCAACGTGGGAAGAAGACCCTCGATGGCCTTTGGCAAATGCGAATTCACACTGTTGATCTACAATATCCGGCAAAAGTCCAACAGCGGCACATGAGATCTACATTGTCCTGGAGTTGCAGGACCGGATAAAGACTGACAAGAGGCTCACCACCAATGCCACTACCATCACCACCATCATACCATTGGTGCTAGTCAACAGCAGAACAAAGGAAGCAAAACAGATATAGAGATACTCCGGCGACTGGAGCTGCTAGTTTTGATACCACGCGTGAAGAACACTCGACGCACGCAGGGAAACTTTCCACGACCAACATGGTTGCATCTTCGGTGAAAGATGACGCCAGCTTCACCTTCTGGTGCTCGATAGATATATATCCCGGCATTTTACTATCACGCGGTTTATCTCAGCGTGAGTTACCTTATGTGGCCTTGTCCAAGCTCGCTTTCTATGGTGCATGCACTGCCTACGGACGGCGGTAAAGAATTTCGACCCAGCGGCCGACGAGTCTTCTACTGTCAAATGCTTCATCGATGGCAAGACTTTGGTGTTGTGTCGCCAATGCTCCTCAAGAAATGCGGTCTGTGATGAGGTAGGTACGTTTCCGCAACTCTGTTTTTTGTATCTCTGACTTATATATTTGGTAGGCCATGACTGGCATTCTCGGAGACGGTCATGATCTTGTAAAGATCCGCGAATTTCTATGTACGAAGAGTTAACTAGAATATCTGCATGATTAGCTAACGCGCTGGACCGATTGCAGTTACTGATTCTCTCACATCTCGAGTCTTATAATGCAGTGCCAGCTGCAATAAGAAGAGTCTATCTATACCAACACCTCACAAATGCAGGAAAGCTGCGAGCACGCCATTACGATTTTGTCTTCTGCGAAAGAAGATGTGTAGTGCTCTCCACATCAGCAGAAATCTCCCAAGGAAAATGGAGACAAAGTCAGGCACCGCTATTGACCATTACGAAAACCCAGACTGGTACAGTCGACCGCGAACAGCTAGAAGATAAGCTACGCGGCTGTATACTCAGCTGTGTAATAGAAAGGGAAGATCATGGGTGCAACATTTGAATACTGGGTTGGACATCGAGCAACAATTACACCAGAATTGAAAGCGACAATTAATGCAACCATACAAAAGCGGAACGTCGCTCCAGAAAATTTGACAAACATGACCCATTTTGGCAATACACCCTTGTTACAGCCGGTCTCCAGAATAGTGGAAGAAGAGCCTGATCCCTTAGATCTACGGGAAGAGACGCGATCAACCTATTTGCGCATTGCTACAAAATGGACGTCATAGATTGCTTGAGTGGGGGATTACTTTTTTTTATTACTCTTTACTCTTTATTATTACAATCGGACATCATCTCACAATAACTAGTAAACACACAAATCCACATATAGCACCACCGACTTGACTCCATCGTGTCTGTCTAAACTAACCCAATCTGACCCACATATATAATGCCCCACAAAATAATGATTATAGTAGTTCTCAGTCTCCATAGTACGACGTATACGGAGTAGCAGTAGGAAGGTAAATAGCACGATCTAACCCACACTATAATCAGAAAGTGTACACAACCCAAAGGTAAAAAAGAATTAAATAAGTAATTACCTAATTTAATCCTATAAGCGTTGAAAATCCACCCATTAATAGCACCAAAGTCCAACTAACTAATTTAGACCGATGTAAGATTTATAAAAAAAAATATATTCCTGAATCATGGGAGGTGGAGAGCATTAGGTTAGTACAGTCGGTACAGTAAGTGCTAGGTAGGGCTGATGAGATATTATCATCCTGTAGATGCCACGTGCGTGGTGGTCTATATATAGAATGACCCCGGCATCCACCACACTCCGCACTTACACCCGGCCTAAGTAGGACTAAATAAAGGTACAGATGTCTCGCTTTGATTATCTATTTTTTTTTTTTTTAAAGGATACACTAGTTAGGTCAGTACTGATTCGTCGGATAAATTGACATAAACGAGCACAATATACCCAAAAAAAGAAAGAAAGAAGAAGGAACGAAAGAAATGAAGAGTCCCTGCATATACGAGAAGCAGTCAGTCAGTCAGTCAGTCAATCAATCATCTCAAGTGGATACGGTATTACCTACCTACCTAACTACCTAACTACCTAGTAGTACCCACACAACCCTACCTATCCTACCTATCCTCCCTAGTGCTAGCCCTAACCTAGCCTCAAATCTACACTAGATATGCATGACGATGTTAGTTCAGCTACTCCGTATGGAGTTGACTCGGGGAGATGGGAACAAGCTAAGTTAGTTTATGCTAACCCAGTGTAGTACCATACTACGAGATCGTATACGATCTGTATATGTGAGGGAGATTACGGATATTCCTCCTACCTATATTTAACATGCATCCCTGCTTTTCGGGTTCTTGCTTGTTTGGCTTGGCTTGAGTACTCATTTGAGGTTTTTTAGCTGAGGGGTATCTGTCTATATTTTATCATTATAGTAAAGAGTATACGATAGATTATTA
Organism: Aspergillus campestris IBT 28561; assembly: GCF_002847485.1. Classification (NCBI taxonomy): domain Eukaryota; kingdom Fungi; phylum Ascomycota; class Eurotiomycetes; order Eurotiales; family Aspergillaceae; genus Aspergillus; species Aspergillus campestris. Next base: position 4,261,087 of record NW_020194336.1, on the reverse strand, counting down.
TACTACAGATACCAAGTCTATCTACTTTCAGTAACTTCGTATTCCGTGATTGAAGGACCTACCTAAGCAGCTAGATATACATGAAACCCGCGTTAAAAAACTACCTGCACACAAACAACCTAACTAACATCCCACCTCCCTATAAGGATAGATAATCACGTTGATCACCATGCAATCCGAGCTTCTGACATCAACCAACCCCTTCCCCCCCCTTCATCCCCCCTCATCCCCACTTGGTCACTTCATGCACTGGCTACTTAGTACCTACTTAGTACATACCGGTTTGTTTGGGGTCTATTTATAGATCGGGTTAATCAAACTTTATCCAACATTTTACTATACTACATACTATACTAACCTAAACTAGGCAGTTGGCACCTGCGTCGAAGACCCATTCACTGAGCCCTAGGTGGTTAGCTACCTGCGTCGATCGCTAAAGATCGATTCCGCTAGATAAATCAAGACTGGCTGGTCAGATTTTAGAGCTATTCTATCACTCTTGACGATGATCATGATAATGATAGTGGTAAAAATAGTAATAATGGAAGCAAAAGTAGTAGACCAAAATGATGAGATGGTTTTTATTTAGCGCTAATTGGTATCAAACCGTGGCGGTTTCTCCGCAATACGACTCGCTGTAGCATGGCAAAATGAAAACAAGAATAGAAAAAAGTGAACTCCACATCTCGTGACTAATTCCGTAGCGAGCGTCCTGTATGCAATATCCCGTAGCTGGTCAATCAATCAATGAGAAAAAAAGAAAACGTAGAAAACGTAGAAGAAAAAAAAAGAAGAAAAAGGTATAGCGCATGCCTGCTGTTCAAATACAAAGTGGGGAGAAAATAAATCAAACTGGCAAGGGGAGAAGGGGAAAATGGAGAAAAGTGGCCCGCCTTCTAATCGCCCAATATCAAACAAAATATCAAACACAAACTATCCAAAAACGTTGGTTCCATGACCAATCGTAGGTATAGGTATATAAATAGAATATCATATCAATCACACGGGGATAGTGCCGGTCCAGCACGGCTCGGCGGCGCTATACCCCCCGACGATAGCCTGTGGTTCGCTGTAGAGGCCCAGGTTCAGGCCCAGGGTGTTGTCCACCCGGGAGAGGCTTCCGCAGGCTAGGTCGGTGCTGAATGGGGGTGGGAATGACGGGGAGGGCTGGAGGGAGCCGGCGTGGCTGGAGTCGGAGTAGTCCTCGTGAGGTTCGGAGAGGAGACGGGGGGAGGGCGGGTAGAGAGGCTGGCAGGCTGGGGCGGTCACGTACGCGGCGGAAACGTCAAAGGGCGAGCTCGCGACGCTCACGGCTGGTGGAGATTGAAGGGGTGGAGTGTATGGTGGGTAGGTCGCGGAGGTTGAGGAGGGCGAGGACGAGGATGCGAGGCGGTAGTCGTGGTAGTGGTATGGGCTGGGTGGGGGAGGCGGAGAGAAGTGGTCGATGGAGGTGCGTGGCGACCAGTGGATGCGGGTTTTGTAGTTTGCGACGATATGGCGGGGAAGCTCGAGGATGGCTGCTGCGAGCTGCAGCTCGGCGTTGTAGGGGTCGGCGGTGCTGGTGGTGAGCACAATGCGGTAGATTTCTTCGATCGGGGCCACGGAGAGCGGTCCTAGATAGGCGCCTCCAAGGTCGGGGAATAGACTGTCCAGCGCGACTCCCACGCCGAAGAACTGAGCGAGGATGGCCAGTGCCGGGAAGTCTGCCTCACCACCGCGCAGCATCGCAGGCGGCAGCCAGAACAGCCACCGGCGTAGCGGCTGCATCCGCTCAAACGCTTGCTGGGGGGTCTGCAAGACCAGGTCTCGGCGGAAGTGACGGACGAACTCGACGAGTTCCGCGATCCGGCGGTAGTGTTCGTGGTTGTGGGCGACTCGATCCTGGATATTCTGGAGGGCCAGGACGGTCTGATCAAGACTGGTCAGGTCTTCATCCTGGAACTGGTATCCTGACATCCCGGGGGTGTTGGTGCACCCCAGAAACCGCTGGTTCTCGAGGAAGAGGGCCAGCTCAGACTCATCTTTCCAGGCGGGATGCATGGAATCTAGGACGGTTGTGAGACCTTGTTGCAATGAAGCCCAGCTTTGCCTGTGCCTGGTTAGTACCGTTGACATGGTGTGATTCGTAGAGTCACTCACCACTCTGACGCTTGCCAGGATAGGAGAATCGAGGCAGCCAGGATCGCATCGCAATTCTCCCGCGAAAAGGCCCCAATTGCCTTGTGTAGTCCTTGGATAGCAACACCTCTGTGATGGTAGGCCAGCTGCTTGGTCTCCTTATTTTGCGTGATCCACGCGAGATGGGAAGCCGACAGAGTGAGGATCGAGCTCATCACGAAGTCGTATGACAGGGCGAGGGATAGAAAGCTGCGAAAAGTCAGTGCCATCATTTCTGCCAAAGCGCACTCTTAACAACTCACATTGGCATCTTCGGGGCCCAAACCGTGCATCCACTCAATCCTCGCCGGTGCAAATCAATAGATAAACCGATAATATGGTGAATGAGTCTCAAATCGGTTCGCGACAGCCTGCTCCACGCATTGCGCGGGAAGTGCATTAACTCGGGGAAGGGTGGGATGCCCGTGAGCTGCCAGTTCTTGATCTCCATTTCGATTTCGGCGGACATGAGAAGGTCAGGAACTTTGCGGACCGGATGGGAGTCGCCCTGCACTGCGGTCACATCCATGTAATCGCAGCGACAGTTGTGTTTGGTGCAGTTCCGGCTGGGGGATGTCAGCCATTTCCATCAGTGCAACGACCACGAACAGGGGGGTGTCTACCATTGAGGGAAGTTCTCATCGCAACGAATGTGTCTTCTCTTGCATGTCCGGCAACCAAAGCGCGACTTGGTATGGCTCTTGCGAGGGGGGCCACCGCCAGGGCCAGCCATGTTGTCTGATAGGAGAGGTGTAGAAGGAGTGAAGGTAGGTTTGAGAATGTTGAAGTAGACCACACTACTTCGTGCAAAGCAAGTATCAACAGGGGGAAGCAACGAGTTGTTTGATGGGTATAAGAATAGAGACGACAGATGAGGTGGGAGGATAGAGGGATATATAATGACGAGGATGGGAACCGAGACGACGGGTCAGGTCAGGTCAGGCCAGGCCAAGCCAGGGTATATAAGATAGCTCGGAGGACCAGCCTAGGGCGTGACAGAATGCAGACTCCAAAAATAACCTCGAGCCGCAGGGCCCCAGGATGTGGAGGGCGGGAGGAGGACGGACGGACAGATAGGCACGTGGAGAATACGAGAAAACGGTAAGGAACAGAGGTTGGAGGAGCAAGTAGGGGAATTATTTTTGATGTGGATCTTCAGAGAGCACGGAGGAAAACGAGGTGGAGGAGATCGAGGTCAGAGATATAGATAATAATAGAAAAGAAACAGCGGTTGTGAGTTCTCAGCTGAACGTTATGGGAGATAAGATGGAGAGGAGGAAAATAACGAGAGAGGGAGGGGGTCCCACTGTGGTTAAAAACCGCGAGACTAAGAGTTATAGTAGAGGAACAGTTGAGGAGAAGATTATCATGATGATAATATTAACAAGAAAGACTTTGTAGGGTTAGGGGGAGAAAAGAAGATGTAAGAAGATTAAAATAAACCAGGAGGGGCGCAAAATAAATAAATAATATAATCAAAATAAGAAAAGAGAAGAGAATGAAATAATAAAATCAATAAAATCAACCCGTAAGAAAAGACGGGAAAAATAATCAAAAGAAAAAAGGAAGTTCAAGACTAGTCAGCCTGGGGAAAGGTCTGTCAGTCTGAGAGAGTCGTCGAAATCGACCAGGCAGTCCAACGCCACGGTACAACCAGTCAGATGTTGATCTCTGGAATGCACTAGGAGAGGTAGGTAGAAGTAGGTAGGGGAGGAGAACCAAGGTTAGGAAGAGGACAAAGGAGGAATAGAGGAGGAGGAGTTGCAGGAAGACCGAGCAGTAGCGGGATTGGGTATAGTCTCAGGAACTAAAGACTGGCTAGAACGATGAGTAGATAATGAAGGAGAAGATCAGAGGAGAAAACAACAGTCCAAATAGTGGAGGGTGGAGAAAGTGCAGAGGATCATGACTTTGAGCCTCCTCGATAATCTGCTATTAATATTAATATGATATTATCTGGTTGAATGCGGGCTAATCTAGTCTGCATGCCTCACTTGTCTATATTATCTCATTTGCTATTGATAATATTTTGATATTATTAAAATTATCATATATTATACTAATGAGGATGTTTGCCCAAGTTTGCCCAGCATATTAACGTGATCAGGCTGGACTGCACAGAGGTTCAGATCATGGAGATCGTTCAGTAAAAGTACTTCTTCACTCGATGTGATACCTACAGCTACTGAATACTGAGACTAGAATGACCCCCCGTCCTCAGCTGAACCAGGGCTACTGCAGACGGACCAGTTCCATCCGTCCCAAGCCCCACCCACAACCCAGTGCTCGTCCCCAGTTGGAGGACAGTCATCCTCTTACAAGTTAGGCCACATGGACTCAGCACCAACTACCAGACAAATCGGGTCGTACTAATTCCTACACTTTCCCTCTCTGGTGAGAAGTGTCATGGTCCGGCGTGCTAAGACCACGGGCTACCAAATACAAAAACAATCCACAATAATAACGATGTGGATGATGATGACGATGACGATAACAATGCTAATAATAAGAAAAACGGGAGAATCTGACAGGGTCAGCCAAGAAAGACCCTTTTCCAGCCTCTAGCCCATCAAAGATCATTGGTTACTGGGGAGTTTCGTCCAAGGGGATCCCATCCGTCCCCCCGGGTGGTTTAGATTCACACCGGGATCCAGGATGGATGGATGGTGTCTGCGAATAGACTAGTTGGAAACCTTAGTCACATCTGAGACCGACAATCCAGTGCTTTGTCCATCTGGATGATGGGGAAATTCCCAATCCCAAGGATGCTGCAAAGTTAAAATAAATGTCCATCAAAGGATACATCGATTCGTCGTTCTGGTCCCCGTTCTGGATCCAAGACAGATGCAAGAGACACAAAGCTCCCTCTGTCGCCTTCCCCTCACTGGCGGTGGCGGCTGGACCCCAGATCGTCAGGAAACCCCAGACACAGGGGGTGTGACGGATCACTGACAGAGAGCACATGTATGTAGGAGTCATTCCAGGGTCAGGGTCCGCGGAGATCGCAACCATCCTGTTTTCTCAAGAGAGACGGGAGGTGAGAGATCCACAACGACTTCTCCTTCTGTGGAAAGGAATGGCACTGAGGAACAAGATCATGGATCTCTTCCCCCCTCTCGGGAATAGTGTGTTTTTCGGCCGGGGCCTTTGATTGCCAAGCTAACGGGACATTTTTTTTGTTTTCTAGTCCACCCGCTCGTGCTTCGCTTACTCCCACTGTCCCTTCCTAGTCAAGTTATTTGCTGCGTGTAATTAGGCCCTTGGAGGGTTATGATGACACATTGCATGACAGCCAATAGCCAGACAGAGCTCTTCTACCCTTTTAGGAGAGAAGGGAGAGACACCTCAGAAGGGGACAGAAAAAAGAAAGAAACAGAACAAAAGATCAATTGACGGGCGAGGAAAAACAAACCCTAAGACGACAGGCCCAAACGCGACACCAAACGCGAAAAGGAAAAAGAAGAAAAAGACTAAAAGAAAGAAAGAAAAAAAGAGAATTCATTTGCTGTCTTGGGAAGGGGCTCGCTGATCCTAGCTAGGCCGCCATGCTTATTGTTCCGCAGTGTCAGTCTAAGGAATTCTTCTGCTGAACCTACCTGCCTACCTACCTATTCAACAACCAGGCACTAAGTACGAGTAGACTGTACATATCTCAGTTGTTACTGTCTCACGCCCTTCGCTTGACAAGGGGGAATGGGCACAGGCATGGGCATGGGCATGACGCTTTACATGCTTCAATCAACAGTCCCATCCATCCATCTCCCTTGACTACTAACATCCCATTGGCCACGCGATCCTTCTCTCCCGTGAACAAATCTCAGATGCCCCTGAAATTGCTTCTTCCCTTGGAATTGATTCAATTCCAATCCCCATTCCCATTCCCCGTTGGCATCGCCCTCCCATCCACATTCTCAACCCGTCACAGCCATATATTGACCCACTAGTCAGTTGCCTACTAACTCCGAACCGAATCGTCTGGGGTTAAGTTTCCCAGGAGGCGGTCGATGGTTGCTGCCTCGGGCGGATCGGGCGCCCCAGCACAGTCTAATGGAAACCTACTACCTTACTTCCGCGGGTGGGTTCATCTATGCGCCGTTTCTATCCGACGGGGGAAAACTGTCTTTGTGCCGCGGCTCAATGAATGCCAAGTCCTCAATCACTATGAACTCATGCTCCTTCTGGGGAAAATATACCCTCGTGACGCGCATGATCACTACTTACTTACTTACCTTCCCAACATCCAAAGCTCAAAGCAGGAAGAACAGCCGAACACTACCACCAGAATCAGCCCAAACGGCGATAGCTGCGGTGCGGCATCGACAGGTTTGGTCGATGAGGGACAAGGCGCGTTCTGTGATTCGTCACGTTGGTGCCCGGGTCGATGCCAAGTGTCTGTTTTGGGTATTCCGTACCCTCGTTTATTCCTTAACTCAGTGTTTCTTTAGACAGAATTAAATAGATGGGTGAAATGGTACTGTACTATATATAGGTAATATAGAATAGATAGTTCCCCGTTCGCATGGCTACACTACCGATCTCTGTGTAACAGCGTGCGGACCATGTTCAGTCCTCGCTTGTGTGACTGTTAGTTACTATTCCGTCGTACTGAACCATTTCTCGAGAAAAGAAACCAAGAAAAGACGCCAAGCCGCCAAGACAAACAACGCATTTCCACACGCAGAAAAGAGTATAGGTCAGGGTCATGGCGGCCTGCGCGAGGATGTAATTATAGTAGGACTAGTCTGTTTACGGTTTAACCTTTTAAATCAAGGCAAATCATCTTGAGGGGCCCCGAATCATGGACGCGGCTGATTCAATAAGTAAATAAATAAATGAATAAAAAGAAAGGAAGGGTAGGAAAAAAAGAGAAGAGGAGGAAAAAAGCAAACCATGGTTTGTCCAAGTCTGGACTTGGGCCTGTCTGCCTTTTTGGAGTAAACTTGCGGCTGACGGGGCAAAGTCAACAAACACCAGATGTCAAACCAGGGTTGGAGGATTAATTAGTAAGAGAAATGAAATCTACTCTTCGACATCCTTGCCTGTTGTAAGGAACGCTACTAGTCGAATCTGGACTAGGTCTCCAGGATGGATGGATGGATAGACACACCAAGGGATGATGGACGATGGATGATGGATAGATTCAAGGGGTGACACAACGGCAGTCATGCCCTCTCGGCAAGAGTAAACGACGGTAGGTAGTTGTAGACGGTAACACCGGTTTCAGCCGTCGATGCAAGATCCAGACTCCGTGTTACAGCATCCCAGGCGGTCGGATGAAACACGTCCTGGGCATCCATGGTGATGTTCGCTTATTTTGATCGAAATCGGATATGACCCGCGGGTCCTGGCATGATATACGTCTTGTTTCTTGTCAGGTGGGTTAAATGACAGACAACGTTGTGGCTTCCTCACCGGTCAACTGAGACGTTGTCCACAGCCTGGCTACAGAGAGAGTTAGGGTGGTGTGATGATTGGCGGATCCAGACTCAATCAAGGTTGAGGGGAGATTGCCTGGAAGCCTTCCGTCGGGTCGACGCTTGTTGGCCCGGCGAAGGAGAGAGCTTGAAGAATATGATGGCCAATTGAGGGGGGATCTCCGACCATGGTTCTTGGGACGAGGCTGAGCACGTCCCAGATTTGGGCTTGACGTCCTCCACCTGTCCCAGCACCAGCACGGTCAATCCATCATCAACCATCATTGTCGTCTTCTGACTTGAAAGCTGATAGAGTATGGGACTCATCCTGCATTGTCCAGACCACGGTTGCATGGATTTGTCGCACAAGATATCATGCCACGTTTTTCAGAGTAATCCTAGTATTGACGGATTAAGAGATGATCATGATAAAAATAACCCGAATAATCATAATAATAATCAGAAGGCGTGGACGTCCCCAGATCAAACCGCCATGTGATCACCATGGCTGGGGATCCTTGTCCGTAACTATTGAAAAGTTAAATTCGAGAAAATCCACTGGGAAGTCTGGATGGAATGTCGGTTCGAGGGATCAACACTGTCTGTCTTGTCTTTATTTCTGTCCCTGTCTTTATTTCCGTCCATAACATTCTTTAGATGTGAGTCTACAATCTGATCGGGTTCCCCGAGATTAGCTAAAGCAGGTTAATCAAACGGAATGACTACTTCACCATAGTGACCACCAAGCAAGGCTATCCTAGGTATTCCCAAGTAAAGCCGAGCCCACCATAACCCCCGGCGTCATCCCCATTCCAGTAAAAAGAACGACGGCAATTCCCGACCCGCAAATCCACCCCAAACCCACCCCGGTGTCCAACCACTGGCTCACCACCATTCTCCACATCCGACCAGTCATGATCGGTGGAAGCAAAACCGGAGATCGACCCAATGAAGACCCCTGGTCTGGTGCCCTCCCAGCGAATGATTCCTCAACCCGGGGACCACGCCTATTTAGACTCGCGAGATGGCACCTAATCTGGCTAGAGGGGTTGCTCGCTGGGTCACCGCTGATTGTCTGCTGTTGGACCTTGGGATTGGTTTGTTGGCGATTAACTCTGACTATTGCCCCCGTCAGGCCTAAGTTGGTTTGGGGGACTATCAACTTTAATTTTATCCAGCTCCTGGCCAATGTCTGTTCGTTGTTACCAGATTGGTTTAAGGAGGATCTTCTCCTGAGAGTTGATTTAGGGTGTTCTCCTGAGTTTGAATAAAATCACCGAATCTGTTGACATATCGATAGCGGTAGATATGGCGACAGTCTGACTCGACTTGTCAGGCTTCTGTATCCCGACCGTTACACATGCCAGGTTGCCATGTGGGCTGACAGTCGCCGATCTCCACGATTCTTCCCCGTCAACCTAGATGAAGAGGTAATCAGCACAAGCCATCTGTCGAAACACCACGACTCTCCTTTCCCTTTACAGGGACAGCCCAGATACCGGCACAATAGTAAATAATCTTCAACGATAGCCACGTCAGAACCCAATCCGTGTTAGCGTCCTGGGCTAGCTCGGTCGATAGGCAAGAAGAAGTGTATCGAAATTAAGATCCCCAGTCGAATGACGGCTGACAGGCTCATCAGAGATTCTTTCCCTTCTTTCCTTTTTTTTTTGCTCTTACCCCATTTCCCCCTTTTGGACGAGTGACTGGATGCCTTCCCCTAAACTTGCGGTTCGCCCGACATGGCTCCAGCTAGGAAGATTCCGCTCCAACAGAACCAGTCCCGATCGAGAATTAAGCTCTGCCCAATCAATGACATATCCGCGGGCGAATGGTCGACCCAGACTCGATGTGTCGCTGTATCACGTTTTTTTCCCGTCCCAGCATTCTGTTAAGCAGTCGTGTCTAGAGTGCGATGTGGGAATCTGCAAGGGCTGATTGGAATGGAATGGTTGAGTCACTGGAGTGTAGTCCTATCAGAGGCGACGACGGGGTTACCGTTTCGGTCGACGACATGTCTTGGTCAGCATGTGCGAGGCAAGGCAACTGACTGGTACAACACCTCCTAAGTTGTCCTGGGTGGTTGAAGGGAGGTTGCAGCTTCAATGGGGATCATCCTCCCGCGGTTCCCTGGGTCAGGACAGCCACATCTAGTCATCTGCTACCTGCCTTTTATATTGCTATGCTGCTACGGAGTACAGTTGAGGGCTTCAACTTCGACCAGCTGCCAGTCAAGCTCAAACTCAACTCATAGTAAAGTATGTAGCCAAAGATCAATTTTCATTCATTTCTCGTTTTGCTATTCTATCATTATCATAGTTTTTATCATTATCATTTTATCATTGGATAATATGTTATGTGCCAATACTCTCCAATCAGGAAAATACTGAACCACACCTATAATGAACGACATAATTAATAAAATCAAATCGAAACATCCATCTATAATAAAATTAGTATGGAACGGTGTCCTCTCAACCAGTTTGACCCCCCCATCCCCAGCCCGCATTGTATACTCCCTGTGTGGCGAGTTCCATGAGGTTTGCCCAGCTAGATGGAAACCTAACCTACAAAGTTGATACTACTGTAGGTACTCGAATCCTGGTGGCATCTAACCTAACTCTACCTTCGTCACGTCGATTCTAAATAGTATATACCCAAGTACCTGTCTTGCCTCTCTATCAGGGTATCATTGATGAATCAAATGATCCGGTGTACCTTACCAACATCTGCCACCGAGTATAGTAACAGTATACTATATATATCTAACATCATATATCGCAAAAGTATCCAACATCTACCCCAATAATCCCAACCCAAGCATAGACCTCGTCTGTGCTCCAGTCCCTTCCCCACCATCTCACCCACTCATTCCCAACCCAACCCACCAACTAACCCAGTAAATTGTAACCCACTACCTAACCAACCCAAGTTACATACAATCCCAATCTATAAATACCCACTCCCAAAAGCGAACTACCCACGAAAAGCAAAAGCAAGAGCCAAAGCTAGATACTCAAAATCCTCCCCCAATCTCCAAACCCGAGGTTTATTTCTATACTTAGCCTTACCACCCCACTTAGTCCTCCCGTCTAAACCCACTCCGGTATGGACTGTGATGTTAGTTGCAGTACCACACCTGCCTGCCCTGTAGTTACTAGTGATAGTCCCTGCCTGTCCTGTCCCTAGGGGTCAATGAATCTCGGGGAAAACCACCGCATGCGTGATCCCTGGAGGTTTAGCAGATGCAGCTAGTTGCTAGTATAGTATTCATACTGGGAGGAGAACGGACTAGCTGGGTTGAGGGAGGTTTTGGGAATAGGCTAGGGGATTGCTTGCTTGGTTTCTGGAGTGGGGTGGATTGAATTGGGCTAACTGGATGTGGTGTCCGAATGGTTATATCTTTTTTTCTTTTTCATGTTTTCATATAAAAGTGTTGAAGCCAAGACATGATAATCCTCTCATCCCCTCGTCTCATCGTCTCATCGTCTCATCACCTTTTTAACATCAAGCTAGTTAGTTAGTTGCCTAGTTAGCCAGCAAGAAGAAATGAAGCGGCTTACCCCGTCTATGCTTTCCTTTAGAGGCGGCATGTTGCGAGATGCATATACCAAGAATATCTAGATGCTCCATATATAGATATAGATCGATATAGAAACAGATATACGGATAGAAAGGCGAAGAGCTATTCTTGTCATCGTATACGGAGTACCCTGTTTCTATTCTCGTCGAGAAGTGGACTACCTATCCTGTTCTTCATAGCTTTTTATGTTATTTTATCTCATTTTGATTTTGATTTTATTTTCCTTCCCTCAGTGCATTCCTCAGCTTCCATCCCCGTCTATCTTTGGCTAGTAAAGTAAAGTAAAGTAAAGTGACGGACCAGGAAGTGAAGTGACCTCGACGACGATGCCTTTAGCTAAACCCATCAACAAAACAATATCTCATTTCAATCCATCATTCATCCGCATGACATAGGCAGAACATGGTCACCACCCTCGATTGGGGAGAACTACTCCCAGCCTTGTGCGGCTGAAATGTCTACCACCATCACCTTATTCAATCATCTTAATCATTGATTCTTCCCGTCTTTTGGCTGCCTATTGCCTTTCTTTACGCTTCCCCTTGCCCTTCCTCACTCTTGCCGATGGGTTTACACAATAGGTTACCAACTGTGGAGACTAGGACTGGGATTAGTATAGGTATGTACATAAGGGTATAGTTAGTTGCTACAGCCCAAGTCTTTCTCGCAGTTTTAGTCATGACTTTAGCCATCTCATCGAGGCCAGTATACTATACCCAGTAAGTAAGTGGTGAAATGTCCTCCCGGATTCGAAGATTCCTCCCTATCCTACATGTACGTCAAATATCTGTTCTTGAAATACTAAACATTGGTATCTATCTAATTGGGTTCCTACTAAGGTGATGTAAGGTAAGGTAAGGAAGGTACCTAGTCTATCCCATAATGAAAATGATACAGGTAGGAGGTAGGTAGGTAGTAAGGTACCCGGGGGGTGGTCAGGTCATCGTCGTGAGAGTAGTCCGTTACGCATCGCTTCATTTGTTCCATTCCATTTCCAGTCATTCATTCATTTCCTTCTCTTCCCTGGTATATAGTTTCCTTAGATCTGAAGGTGATATCCCAGGCTGGAAACATTTCGGGCTTTTAAAAAGAAAACAAAAAGAAAAAATGAAACAAGAAAAAATGACAGATCTTTCATCACATGTTGCATCCATTGTCTGGATCGACACACTTGAGCTCCCAGTGTTGATCGGACAATCAATCAAAGGTTGGGGGAAGAAAAGAGCACGCCACAGGCCAGAAGCAGGAAACGTATGTCCAAGGGATCGATATCGGCATTTCCCCCAGCACATAGTCTGGTCCGGAATAGAAAGAGAGAAGGAGAGAATGGGGGAACGAGGGAAAGAGAGAAAAGGAGGAAGAGAAAGAGAAAGTAAAAAAGAGAAAGACCACATGCATGATGCAATTTTGATTACGCCTTTCGCCATGATATATCCCCAAGGGACGAAAAAGAAAGGTGGAAATCACAAATGCCGCATATAGATCTAAACCTGGTATACAGAACGAAGCTTCTGCGCAACATGGGCCGGAAGTTGCGAGAGGAAGGAATCGAAATCGGGTATCATATTTTTGTAGCCTTGCAGGACCTATGCAGCAGTTAGTACTGGAAACCCCGCCAGTTCGCGCATTGGACGCTTACCTGCTGGAAAGAGCTCTGAATATCACGGTAGTCCTCCTGACTGATCGTCTTGGCCGGAAAGGATGCGATGGCCTGGAAGTATTGGACCAGAGATGCCTCCATAGCCTGCGGGTTCTTCATGACGACCTGGTTGAAGCCCAAGAAGGCAGATGCCTTTTCCCGCGTGAAGTCAATCCGACTCATCGACTTCAAGAACACCCCGGCATACTCGCCCAGGTGCGGAGCGAGCTGATCCGAGCAACAGATCCCAAGTCGGCCCAGCGCCATGGCGGCATTCTCGATCACCGAGTCAATGATCTCCTCGTTGTTGAGAATAGCGACCAAGCCGTGGTACAGCTTCTCCACGTACGGTGACAAGGCCGCCTTCTCGTTGACGGCAATCTCTCCGCAGGACCAGCAGGCATTGTTGAGGACACTGAATCCCGTGTGGCGATCATCGTCCCGGATCAAGTCAAGATCGAGCTGCTTGATCAAGATAGGAACCACGTTGGGGATGAACTGTTCGAGTTGGGGGAAGATGCTGATGGCGCAGTCACCCAGCAAAGCGTATGATGACTGGCGAACCTCGTAGTTGGGGTCCTCCATGCAGAAGCAGAGAAGATCAAAGAACCGGGGCTGCGAGCCGTTCACCAGCTCGCCACTCTTGCGCGGATCGATAGCTTGGATGATCGCACTCAGCAAGTCCAAGCTCGTGACGAGGAAGTCCTTGTCAGGCTCATCGATCGCCTGGTTGTTCACCGAAGCCATGTACCCCTGGAGATTCTCGTAGATGATCTTGGTGCACCGCTGGAAAAGAGGGGCCGCGAAGGGCGAAAAGGCATCGCCGTAGGCGGCAGCGACGTACCCCAAGCACTCCAGCAGAGGGAAGAGCTCCCGAGACTGATCCGACACCATGTTGTACCGATCAATGAGCGCGGGCATGAGGATTTCCACCAGGTGGGGCTTGGCCAGTTCCGTCATGACGCACTCCGCCAGAGTCTGCACGCAGTCGTACAGAATGTACATGTTGCGATCCTTGTATTTTCCGAAGCACTGGACGAACTGGCGAAGGATCGGCTCGCAGTACGGGATCAGGTTCGCATCGGACTTCTCCTCCAGACTGGCAAAGGCCGAGGCGGCCGCCTCCTGGACCTTCTTGTTGTTGTCCAACATGCGGTGCAAGATGCCCTCCATCATGGGCTCGAAGAAACGGGCTCGCTCGGAGGGGTCCGCCAGGTGCGAGGCCCACTCGGAGTACCGACCCAGGCACCAGCAGGTGATCTGCCGGACGACGGGTTGCGAGTCGTTCAGCAGGGAAATCAGATACGGGACCAGCTCGGGCAGGTGGGGGGTGACGGCATCCATGCATCCGTCAGCCACGGCACCCAGGGTGAGGACAGCGGCTTCGCGCTGGGGCCACTGCTCGTGGCGAATGGTCTCTTTCAGGTAGGGCAGAATGACTTCGAAGATGGGCTGGTGGTAGACGTTGGCGAAGATGTCCAAGGCGGCCGCGGAGCATTTCCGCAAGGTCCACTCGCCCTCGGGGTCGTCCCCGAACTCGGAATCTTCGATCTCGCCTTCACTCAACTCATCATCCTCGTCCTCCGCCGCGGGCGGCGCATTGCCGTTGGCCTGCGCCTCCGTCTTCGACCCATCCATGCGGGCGCCCTTGGACTTGGCGAACTGCGGTTTGAGATCTTCCGCACGGTCGTCCTCATCGGCGTCGTCGCCCTCGTTCGTCAGGCGGATGGCTTCGTCCTCATCGTAGACCATATTCTGCAGGAGCACCGGCACGATCTTCGACATGTGGGGGGCCAGCGGTTGCTGCAGCTTCGCCTGTTCACCGGCCACGAGCCAGAACTCTGCGGCATCCAGAGCCAGCTCGGGATCCTCCTGGTTCTGTTGCTGCATGATGATATAGTTGACCAGGCCCTCCATGTGGGGGATCAGTTTCTCGGGCGCAAAGTCCACGAGCTGCGCAAAGGTCTGGCAGGCCTCGCGTCGCACATCGGTACTTTGGTCGTTGGCGAGTTGGAACAGCTGCGAGAGAAACAGGTCCATCGAGGCGATCAGGGCTTTGGGGCGGTGAGGCAGGAAAACGTGGATGGTGCTCAGCGCCAAGGATCGGACCTTGGAACTGGGGCTTGAGGTGAACTCCAGGAGCTTCGGAATGATCACGTCCAGGGGGCATTGGCCCTGGTAGTCCCGGTCCAGGATGCGACGGTTGTCCTCGCAGACCTTGGCCAGCGCGGACATGGCGGCTTCCTGCACCATGACGGGGGCATCCTGGGAGCTATTATCCACGAGGGAGAGGAGTTGGTGGAGGACTTCGGGCCAAGCCAACAAGCCGGCTTGTGAGACCAATTCGGTGATAATGCTGCCCGCGGAGTTGCGGACCTGGTTGTTTGCGTCGCGGAGACCAATAAAGGTGGCCGACTGGATGTAGGACAAACTCGGTTGGGGAATTGTGTTGTATGCTAAGTGGATCTTGGTCTTCAGGTTCATCGCGGCTGCGAACCGCACGTAGTTGTAGGTCTCGCCATCCATGGACACCGCAGGAGGGACCTGCGGCGTGGAGAACAAGTATGTAAGATAGTTCACATAATCCGGTGACGAGGTTGCTTGTACTAGCATCTAAGGTAGAGGATCAACGTCAGTTGGCTTTCCCAAATATTATTTTCCAATATTGGAGGGGGAAGAATTCAAGTCGATAGTCAAATGGTAACATGGTGGGGGGATAGAGCGTGGTCAACTGGGTAGAATAAAACCATATATAGAAGTAGAGCGAGATAGAGTAAAGGAAAGGGAACAGGAAAACATAGAAGTAAAAAAAGAGAGAAAGGGAGAGGAACTGACCTGTTCAGCCTGCTTTTGGGCTGTGCGATTATAAGCGTTTAAAGAATCTTTGAGACAGCCCGAGAGCTGCCTCAATGGCTCATCTTGAGGTTGCCACTCCATGATGAAGGTGGAAAAGGAGGAGAGGAGGGGGGAGGAGGAGGAGGGGAGAGAGGGAGGGCGAGGAGAAATGACGGGATTAGAGTAGAGGAAGAGTAAGAGGAGGAGAAAGTGGTGGAGAGAGAGAGAGAGAGAAAGAGGAGAAGTGCGGTTAGTGAGAGTGAGAGAGAGGGAGGGAGAAAGAGGGAGGTGGGTTGTAAGTGTAAGGTACGTATGGTCATCCTTTTCTAAGTGGAATACCGTAATTATGGCCGTAATCTAGGTCTTGATAACCCCGCCGTCCTTGCATTTCCACTATCATAGGTTATCGTCTGTTCCACACCCACCTCCCTCAGAATTTTCTTACGCCGTACAGATGGAGGATAATCTGTATGTCAGCCACAAGAAACCTATCTGACCAATTCTGACATAGGGATCATTATCGAGTATCAGAATTTCAATCAAAATGACACTACAAAGAAGTGGTTCTGGTGGAGGAGCATCGAGGGGCATATATTACAGTCAAAGATCGAATACCAGCTGTGACAGAACCATCACATATCCAGATAATGAAAGTTTTATGGTTGGTTGGATGGGCGGTTCCTGTCCACTCAGGGTTGTGAACGCTACTGGATCATCCATCTGGTTTCGGTATAGTGTCCTCGGATGATATGTGTCTGTCATGATAATCACTCCGCTTGAATGAGCCCATAGGACCCATTGTTTCTGTGTCAGTTGGTTCCAACAACGTATAGAAGAAGACACGGAGGGGTTCTCATTTGGCGGGGAAAGTTGGGTACAACGGAGGTGGTATCGTATCAGTCACTGGTAACGGACAGATTAATGGCGGGGAGATATGTTCTGTATCGAGATTACCTTTCTTACCCGGGTTATGGGGCAATGGTGATGTAACTATAGTATTCTGTATACCATCATAGATCAACAGATTGGCATCCTTATTGATGTTGTTTGATAACAGTGCAATGTTTGTGCTTGCTTTGATTGCTTGCATATATATAACAGAATATTATATCCTGTTTGTTTGAACACTATCTTAGTGGCTGGCTATATACAAAAGATCCTAATATCTAAGAGCATCCAAATCAGGTGTCCTTTCCTTGAATTGTACGGTTTGAAACTGGGGGTTTCTTCAGCTATAGAGTAGCTACTGCTTTATTACGCTTACGAATGATTTTAGAGTGGCTGTTGTCTACAACTGTCCCTGGACTTAAGGTAGCTCGTATTGTCCTTGCATGGCATCCCTTCTACACTTATCAAGTTCAATCCAGGTTTATTCACCCTTGGATGACCTTCCAGAATGCCAAACTATGGCTAGCCAACAGTGTCATAAGGCCTAATGATGAACTTCCAGAAGAAGGTTCGGAGTTGCATGTAGGACTATTCGTTCTTATATACTGGCCTACATATAGTCGTTATCAGCCCGATTGTACAAGGTTAAAGTCAAAATATTGATCAAGATGCCTCGTGACTATACAAGATACGATTGGTAGATAAAGAGATCAAGGTGAATCAATATCTCAAAGTAGGCATAGTCATATTAGCCTTGATAACCCGGTATGATCATCTCCGTACATACTCCGGTCAATGGCCTGGACCATCCAATACTCAGTACTCACCAAATACCATATAAACATAGGAGCCTAGAATAAGTGGCGCCATACCTCAGAAAATTAGAAAATAAGACTAATAGGGGAAACAGTCTGCCTCTAGCTAACTAACTAACTAAGGGACTAGATTAGTCACTGTGATATAAGTGTACCGTCATACAGAACGGTGGGCCGATTGCACTGCAAGGGCACCCGTTACTAAAGCCATCTTTCCCCATATATCGCCATTGACGGAACTTGACCCTTCCGACCTCACGTGTCGGATATACTGATTCCTATATATAGAGAAATACCACCAAATGTCTCCGATTGTGCTACCAGTCTTTACAGCCCACCGCATAGGCGTCAATTGTATGCATGATGGACGTCCTCCTTGATGTCCTCGATACTTTCCTACTCGACCGGTTCTACGCCACGGTCCTCCCCAAGTCGACAGACCAGTTCCAATGGACTCCCATGAATGGCACTGAGATCCCTAGCACGTTGAACGAGAGGGTCAATCGTTACATGCCCTTGGAACCGTCGAAATGGGCGACGGAGAGTCTCCTACCTAGAGACCATATTGTTCGCCAATTCCTGAGTCTCTTCGCCGTCTCATGGTATGCATCCCGCTTTCTAAGAAGAGGATAATAATGATGATAAAGACCAAGTAACTAAAGTATTCACGCACAGGCTCTTCGCCCTCATGCTCTACTACCTAACAGCAACACTCTCCTTCCACCTCGTCTTCGACAAACGCTCCATGAAGCACCCCAAATTCCTCCACAACCAAGTCCACCTCGAAAAGCAACAAGCGTACAGCGCCATCCCAGTAATGGCCTTACTGACAGCGCCCTTCTTCGTCGCAGAGGTACGCGACTACACCAAGCTCTACGACTTCTCCACAGACGCCCCCTTCCCGCTCTACACAGCCCTCCAGTTCCCTCTCTTCATCGTCTTCACCGATTTCGGCATCTACTGGATCCACCGTGGACTGCACCACCCTTGGGTGTATAAGAACCTGCACAAGCCGCACCATAAGTGGATTATCTCGACGCCGTTCGCGAGTTACGCGTTTCATCCGCTGGATGGCTGGGCGCAGAGTGTGTCTTACCATGTTTATCCGTTTCTCTTTCCGCTGCAGAAGTGGGCTTATCTGGCGCTGTTTATGTTTGTCACGGTTTGGACCGTTATGATTCGTACGTTCTCCCTCCCTCTTCTCCCTCTTACTTGCGAAAAACCGCAAGTCGCCTCTAATAGAGATCAATCAGACGACGGCGAATACGCCATGAACTCCCCCCTCGTAAACGGCTCCGCCTGCCACACCATCCACCACTACTACTTCAACTACAACTACGGCCAGTACACCACCCTGTGGGATCGTTTGGGCGGTAGCTACCGCAAGCCCGACGCCGCGCTCTTCAGCCGCGAGACGCGCATGAAGCAGTCTGAGATCGACAAGCAGGTCAAGGAGATGAACAGGCTTGTCAAGGAGGTTGAGGGGACTGATGAGCGGTGTTATGAGGTAGCTACTGAGCCGAAGAAGGTGCGGTAGTTTTACTTTCTGGATGTGATTGGGTTTGGTGGGTTCTTTCTTGAGACTGCGTATTCTCAGGGGTGGATTGTAGGTATTTTTAATTCATTATTTGTACATTATCTTATTTCATCAACTTTCTTTTGAATAATGAAACATACTAGTAGATAATATGCTCCTTTGATCTACACCTCTAAATACGACTTGTCAATTGGTGATATTCGTTAATTCTATATCATACCTACAAATCATCCCAACCCCCTACCTTAAAATACCACACAGCATGCTGGTCGGGCTTGATATAACTGATATCCCAACAAATCAAGACTTCTCCACCATAAACTGATCATACTTAACGACCGCCTCCAACAAAGCCTGCGTACCAATAGCACTGCAACCATATTAGCGAAACTTCTTCCCCAAAACAACCCAGGAAAAACTCACCAATCCTCAGCCCGACAATACTCCTCCGGATGATGGCTAACCCCATCCCTACACGGCACAAAAATCATCGTCGTCGGACAATGCTTACTCGTATAGACACTATCATGGCCCGCCCCGCTAGTAATATCAAGCCAGCCATCAGCACCCACCAGCCCCTCAGCGGCATCACGCACAGCGCCGATGCAGCCCTCGTCGAACTTCGCAGCGGGTGAGTCTGTATCGAGCGTCCAGTCAAAGGTAACGCCCTTTCCGTCTTGCGCCGCGATGCGCGCAAAAGCATCCAGGCACGCGTCTTGCACGGCGTGAACCACGCTGTCCTCGGGATGCCGGATATCCAGCGTGAAGGTCGTCTCAGATGCAACCGTGTTAGTAGATGCGTTCGACGGGATCTGCAAAACACCCGTTGACGCCAACGCGCCGTGCACCTGCGCGATGTCGTTCGACGCAGCGATCATCCTCGCGGCCGCGAGGAGCGGGTCCTTGCGTGCGCTGAGAGGCGTCGTGCCTGTGTGCGCGTCTCGTCCGTGCACGGTGAACTTCAACCATCTGTAGCCCTGCGCGCCTTGCACCACGCCGATGGAGCGTCCCGTCTCTTGCAAGATCGGGCCCTGCTCGATGTGTAGCTCGAAGTGCGCGCCTAGCGGGTGACCCGTCGCCGGATCGCTTGAGCAGGCCAGCTCACCGAGGTAGCCGTGGCGCTCGAGCTCGGAGCGAAGCGTGACGTTGTGGTTTTGGATATCGCGTAGCTCCCAGGCTTGCTCGATGGGGATGGCACCTGCCCAGACGCCGGAGGAACACATCGACTTCGGGA
The DNA here is from genome assembly GCF_002847485.1 of Aspergillus campestris IBT 28561. Lineage (NCBI taxonomy): Eukaryota > Fungi > Ascomycota > Eurotiomycetes > Eurotiales > Aspergillaceae > Aspergillus > Aspergillus campestris. The sequence continues at coordinate 4,240,985 of NW_020194336.1, read as the reverse complement.
ACCGCGCGCCTTCCTCGCTGCATCGCCACTGTCAGTATCTATGTAAACCCCCGGGGGTGCGCAAAATCTACACAGCAAGCAAAAAAAAAACCAGGGTCAAGAAAGAAGGGGCCATACTTAGTCCAATTAACCAACCCCACATCGAACCCCGTCCGAAACCCACTCTCCTTCATCGTGCGCAACACCTCCAAAGCAGCCATCACACCCAACACACCATCATACCGCCCGCCCCGCGGCTGCGTATCCAGATGGCTGCCCATGGCGATCATAGGCGCAGACGAGCGCAGCGAGCCCGCCTGGCGCGCGAACATGTTGCCCATCTGGTCGACTTGCAGCGAGCAGCCCAGTTTGTGGACCTCGTCGGCGAGCCAGCGCCGCGCGTGCGCGTCGTCGTCTGTTAGTGTTAGGCGCGCCATGCCTGTTTCTTCGGGGTGGCTGGGGCGGGTTAGGATCTATTGATATGGGGGTTGAGGTGATGGAGAGACGGGCTTACGGTCCGTAGCGGTGGGCGGCGCCCCATTGGTTGCATGTTTGGTGGATGGTTTCCCAGAGTCGGGAGGAGTTGATTTTTAGGCCAGATGGGGGGTTGGAGGTGGTTGATAGGGTTCTGGATGGGTTGGAGAGGAGGGCCCGTTTGGGGATGAATCTGGTGGAGGCCATTCTGATGGCTGGCTGTTTTTCAAGTCTTGATTTTTTTTTAACGTCCTTGAACCTTTGATGACAGAAGTAAAAAGGATAGATTTTGATATAAAATATGTGTAAACTTGTATGGTCACCCGGTCATTCACGGTGGCAGGAGATGTTCTCGAGAAGGCGCGCAAAAAACATCCTTCAAGACCCACGATGATGTCGCGGGAAGGCGCGCGGGGAATGTTCAATCTATACAGCGATCAATCGACCCCTCCACTCAAAGCAAAGCACCTTTCTCATCTTGAAAAAATTCCAAATATATTTTCGGCGATAATTGAGTCCAGTCTAATCCACATCGTCCAACCATGTCCTCCCGACGCCCTATATACTTCAATCCCGCCGCCGCGACAGCGCGCTGCGCAGAACCCCAAACTGCGTCGCTCAAGGCATTCCATCAGTCGCTCCCTGGGTATAAACGCACGCGCTTAACTGCGTTGCCGGATTTGGCAGCGCAAATTGGCGTTCGTGCTGTGTTTGTCAAAGATGAGAGTGATCGGTTTGGACTCCCTGCTTTTAAGGTGCTGGGTGCGTCGTGGGGTTGTTACAGGGCTATTGTGGCGCATTTGGGCCAGGCGCCTACATCTAGTTTGGAGGAACTGGCGGTGCAGCTAAAGGGTACTTCGCTCACTTTGGTGGCTGCGACGGACGGTAATCATGGTCGCGCTGTTGCGTTCATGGCGAGATTGCTGGGTCTCGGGGCGCATATCTATGTACCTCAAGCGATGGACGAGACTACACGCGGACACATTGCTGGGGAGGGTGCCAGTATTTCTGTGGTTCGGGGTGGGTATGATCAGGCGGTGCAGGAGGCTGCAGATGCTGTCAAAGCTATGGACGGGGGACTCCTTGTTCAGGATACCGCGTTCGCGGGATACGAAGAAGTCCCCTCGTGGATTGTGGAGGGATACTCTACGATGATGGCAGAGGTGGAAGACCAGCTGGCGGAGAAGGGCTTGAAATGCAGCGTGATGGTTTCCCCGGTTGGGGTGGGCAGTCTAGCTCATGCTGTCGCGAAGTACTGCAAGTCTCGGGACTCGCCGGCGACGATGGTGGCCGTCGAACCGGATACGGCGGCCTGCTTACACTCCAGCTTGACGATCGGGAAAGCAGTGAGCGTCGACTCCTCGTCCACGATCATGGATGGCATGAACTGCGGGACGGTTTCGGCTACCGCGTGGCCCGACCTTCAGCGACTCGTCGACTCGTGTGTGACGGTCTCGTGCCAGGAGACTCACGGCGCGATCCAGTATCTCGCGACGCAATCTGTGGCGGCTGGACCGTGCGGTGCTGCGTCGCTTGCTGCACTACGACGCCTTGCTTCTACGGGCGAGGCAAGCTTTCTAGGCCCAGATGCTGTTGTCGTCTTGCTCAGCACGGAAGGACCACGGCCCTATCCAACTCCATTGGACGTGACTGTCGAGGACTCGGTTGGTCTGACGCAAGTTCTCACCACCATTAACTCCTCTAATCCATCTCTATCCGTGACCGACGGAATTGGAGAAGACCAAATCGTAGACTACCTAGCTGGGTGGTTCGCCCACCGCGGCATCGAACATCACCGGATTGAAACCGTCCCTGGCCGACCGTCCATCGTGGGCGTCATACGTGGCACAGGGGGAGGCCGCTCACTAATGTTCAACGGCCATATCGACACGGTCAGCCTTTCCAGCTACGAGAAAGATGCCCTCGCCGGGTCACTCGACGAACGAGACGGTCGACAGGTGGTTCTGGGCCGTGGCTCTCTCGACATGAAAGGCGGATTATCAGCAGCTCTAGCTTCCCTGGCCTCGGTCAAGGCCAGCGGAAACCTTCCTCGTGGCGACATCATCGTGACGGCGGTTTCTGACGAGGAAGACGCTTCCCAAGGCACACGGGATGTACTCGCCGCGGGGTGGCGGGCAGACGCCGCCGTAATCCCCGAGCCGACCATGGAGACGCTCATGACCGCGCACAAGGGGTTCATATGGGTTGAAATCGACATCCTCGGCGTTGCCGCTCACGGGTCCGACCCCGCCAACGGAAAGGACGCCATTCTCTTAGCCGGGTGGTTCCTCCAGGCCCTGGAGCAGTACCAGCGTTCGCTCCCCGTCGACGAAACTCTGGGCGCGGCATCCCTGCACTGCGGCCTGATCCATGGTGGACAGGAGCCGTCGTCCTACCCAGCCAAGTGCACCGTAACAGTTGAGTTCCGGACCGTCCCTGTGCAAACGGAAGCGTCCATCCTGTCGGACCTCAACTCGATGCTGGAGGGCATTGTTCAGGAAAACCCACAGTTCCGGTACGCAGCACCCCGCATTACGATGGCCCGTCCGACCCAAAAGCTGCCCACGGACCATCCGTTTGTTGAGATGGTTCGGGCTTGCGAAACCGCTGTGTTTGGACGTCGGTCGACGCCGTCTGCTGCGGCTTTCTGGTGCGATGCTGCGCTTCTCAGTCGTGAGGGGATTCCGTCTGTTGTATATGGTCCTAAGGGACATGGGCTACATGGAAAGGAGGAGTGGGTGGAGGTTGAGAGCTTGCAGAAGCTGCAGCTTGTTTTTGAGAATCTCATCCGTGAATTTTGCGGTTGATAGAACATGTGCCAGATAGTTGTACATATCCATATACTGGGAGTTCTTAGAGATAGACATCATCAAGTTATTTCAGCATGATAATTAGCAAGAAGTAGAAATGATAGAAAAGAAGAAGCAAGAAGATGCGCTGTAGATGTAGATAGAGAATCCACTAGACTATAACCGGCTAGACTGCCAATAGTACTCGCTGAGTCAGCCGCCTCTTATCAACGACGCATATCTAACTATCTATCATATCTATCTGAACGACTCCATCACTTCCCTCGACAGAAGACGGTATATCCAAGATGGTCGATCGTATGGGACTAGATCCCTTGGGTCTATCTACGCAAGAGGCCGTCTTCCCTGCCGGACCCGACGACGAGAGAAATACAGTGGCGACGGAAGAAGAGTGTCCGTTTTTCGACTGGGACTTGTTCACCCACGATACATACAACTCGTCCACAAATCAGCCTGAACTGCAATGGGACTCTTTAGAGAGCAACACTCTGAACCCTAACACCGTCTTCTCACCTCCCAATCAAGGCGGTGGCTTCACAACACAAGAACCCAACAGCGAGTTCATTCCACCCGCCAATCCTACTACGACCGCCAATCTACGCCAACCCAGTCATGGGTTCTCCGACGTCTCCCAATGGCTCGACGGGGCTTACTCTCCACCCCACCCATGCAGTTACTGTCGCAGGCACAGACTGCAGTGCCTGATCTTACGCACGACATCGGCAAACCCAAACCCCATCACATCATGCTCCAGCTGCGCGGCGCTCTTCCGCGAATGCAGTCTGGCCCTCGGCGAGAAGCGCCAAGCGTCTCGATTTGAGACGGAGGTGCCGGTCCTAGGGCACCTTCACGGCGTCACCGAAGAGGGCGGTGATGGCTTAGCATCACAACCAACAAGCACGAGCATCCCTATCAATCCAGGCCTCCCAACCAGCCAAAATGAGAACGAGTCCGCTTCAACAGACTCCAAGCACTTCATACGCAAAGGCGCCCGCGTCCTGCGCGCCTGGTTCTCCCAAAACCAAGAACACCCCTACCCAACCGACGAGCAAAAGGCGCACCTCGCGCGCGAAACAGGCTTCACTGCCAAACGCGTCTCCACCTGGTTCGCTAACGCGCGCCGTCGCCAGCGCCTCAAGGTCCAGTCTGCTATTACCCCCCGGGTTACCCGCGCTGGGTCTCCCATGCCGCAGCCTGTCGTCGGCCGCTGGACGTCTATGACTCCGCTTGAGCGGTGGGAGGCTTCGCCGCCGGATGATGAGGCCGTGCCGGAATCTGCTATTAGGGATGCTTTGGCGGCTTCGTCAGAACCTACTACCTCGGCTGCATCGTCGGCGTCTGCGCAGACGGATGAATCCTTTGCAGATGCTTTCCTAAACTTTGAGGATACATCCTCGTGCTTTGACTCGTCCCTCTCTGGCAGTGGACTCGGCAGTCACCACTCCGAGACATCCTCCAGCAGCGTCTCCTCCGCATGGAGCCATGGCTCCTCACCGGCACATGTAGACCCCTCCCCATGGTCTTCCTCCACCAGACACCGCCAACGCGGCCGCCCAATACTATCATCTTCATCATCACCAACGGCCAAAATCAGCCACCACCAATTCGAATGCACCTTTTGTCCCAAATCCTTCAAAAAGAAAAGCGACTGGACCCGCCACGAAACCACCATCCACCTGCCCCCAATAGCAACCTGGATATGCACCCCAGATCTAAACCAACTCCTTCCACCTTTTCCCTCCTTCAACTCCGATACCAACCCCGATGCCAACTCCTCTCCCTCCCATCACCACCAACACAACCCCAACCCAAACAAACAAGAATGCCCCTTCTGCCCCTCCCCTCCCCCCACCCACCCACCTCCCCACCCACGAATTCCAAACCTGCGCCTCGCGCCCCGTCCACGAACGCACTTTCAGCCGCAGAGACCACCTCGCGCAACACCTGCGCAAATACCACTCCTGCACAAGACAACACCCCCTACCATTCGCGCTAGACGAATGGCGCCGCACGCGCCCTGACATACGCAGTGTGTGTGGCTTTTGTGGGATGCAGTTAGAGAGCTGGGCGGAGAGGGCGGATCATTTAGCGGGGCATTTTCGGAGCGGGTGCAGGATGGGGGGGTGGGTTGGGGTGTTGGGGTTGGGTTGGATGAGGGGGTTTTGGGGGGTTGAGGGGGTTGTACCGAGGGGGAAGGGGTTGTTGGTGGTGGTGATGGTGGTGGTGGTGTTGGTGTTGGTTGATTAGGGTGTGTTTGGTAGAGGGTTGGATATACCATGTTTACTAGGTTTTGATGATGATAATGATGTGGTGTGATGTGATATGATATGATAATGGTGTGAGATGAGGGAATATAGATGTGTCTATTGAAACATCAAGTCAATTCACAATGCACTATAATAAGATATACTAGATACTATTAACACTATTAACACGATCTTGGCCAGAGACTATACTATCAACTATCAACTAAATATCATAAATCATCAAACTCATATACACAACCAAGCAAACCTCTGCACCAACGCATCATCAATAATAGTAATAACTATAAATATAAATGTGCCAAAAATGTGCAAACACAACTGCGAGAAAGATATATTCTGGAAAGAAACAGTCAACCTGAAGAAATAGTCGACATGAAAAGCAGTCGCACTAGGAAAGCAACAAACCCTGTCGGGGAGAGAGAAACAGGTCAAGCCCACACCAACTTCTTAACGTCATGCACAAGCGTCTCCAGAATCCCCGTCCTCTTCCTCGCATCCTCCAGCGAAATGATCTCTCCCTTCTCAACAACAAGTTGATCAAGGCCTTCCGTGTCCGGGCTGGCCAACACAGCCCGCTGGATCTCCTCGCAAATGGACCGTACCCAATCGCCCTCGCTCACAGCGGGACTCCCCGTTCTCGTCTGGGTCACGGAATTCGAAACAGGGAGCGCCTTGAACGCCATGAGCCGGGTGGTCGGCGCGCGCAGGCCCTTGAACCAGGAGGAGACGGGCCATTCGGAGGAGCGGGCCGCGCTGGTATTGTCGAGCGCTGTGGTGTCGACGCTGCTGTGGAGGGAGCGGGTGTTGACGCGGAGGTCGTGGGTGTCGCCTTCGCGGTACTCGATGACGAGGCCGACGTTGTGCCGTTCGGAGGTTTGAGCGGTTGTCAATGTGGAGGTGATGTATGTGCCGTGGTTGATGCGCGAGATGGAGCGCAGGGAGACCCGCTCGGAGGACATCACTTTGTCCGTGTCCCAGTCGAAGCGGCAGTTGTAGACGGCGGCGTCGGTGAGGAGGAGGACGGATTCTTCGAAGGGGAGCGTGCGGAGGGTGTTGGGCTCGCGCGGGGTGAGCATTGTCCAGCCGCCGAGAAATTCTTCGGATGGGTCGCTGATTACGATGCGGCAGCTTGTGTCGATTGCGTTCTGGCGGAGTTTTTGCACGGAGATGCCTGGGTCGGCGGTTTGGAGCTCGGTCGCGAATTCTTGGAAGACTTGTGTGGAGACGTTGCCTAGCAGGTAGTCGATGCAGGCTTGCGAGAAGTAGTCGTTGACGATGTTGTTGAAGTACCGGGTGAGCGTGAGGCCGAAGTCGTTCAGCGCCCCGCGGTAGTCGCGCTTTCGTGTCCGCGTGTAGTCGCCTTTTAGGGCGGCTGTCGAGGAGTATTGCTTGGAGATGGCGTCGCCGTTGTCTGCCCAGAGGGTGTTGAACCACTGCGTGGAGGAGTCGCTGGCCAGGTCGAGGTCGATGCCTTCGGATTGCAGTTCTCGCTCTAGGGCCCATTGGGCGAAGGCGCATTGCGCCACGCCGGTGCGGTCGAGGCAATCCATGCAGTTGGTCCGAATGATGCCGGCTTGGGTCCGGAGGACTGTGTTGCTCTGGACCATCGTGTCGCCGTACTCTTCGAGCGTGGGCTTCAGGCGATCGACGAGTCGACTCACGTTCTCGAATTTCATCCCGCGGCATTCGCTGTGGAAGTCGAACCACTCCAAGCCCAATGGCTTGCCCTCGATCCCCCGGCCTCGTTGAGTGACTTGGTGTACTTGTCAAACTCATTGCCCAGCTTGAGCTCTCCGGCCAGCTTGTCGATGAGGGACACGGCTTGGACCTTCCCGTACCTTCGGCTCAGACTCCGGAAATGCTTTTCAAAAGCCAGTTCGTTCGTCTCGGTCGAGTGGTGGAGTATGGGAACCGGCTTGAGCGCATACGGCGACTGAGAAAAGTACAGTGGAATGGATCCGCGGATTTGGAGATAGGAGTATACCCGATGCGCAGGATCCCAGTCGGGAACCGAAAGGATCTGCTCCGTCTCCACGGTGTTGGCGGTGTTTCCATCATCGTCGACCCCGCGTCGCAGATAGCGCAGTCCGGGACGCTTGACGGACCGTCGTGAGATCAACGTGAGCAGGAAGTCCCGCTTGTTCGCAGCGGCCTCCATGGCCTCTGCCGCAGATGTCTCACCCAGCATCCGGCCCTCCGGCCTAGCCGAATCTGATGCTTCAGTAGACGGGCGTCCAGCACCAGCGACGGTGAACTCCCGCTGACCGACGAACCCCTGCATGAGCGGTAGCACATAGCTATGAGCGCCCGCTCCAATGAAAGGCGCCATGAGATGCCGATTCCAAAAATACTGCGATAATCCATGATTAGCGAACTATATCAGACAACAACACCATCACACATACCAACTCATCAGCAACCTTATGCGGCGGCAGCAAGCTCTTAGCCGACAGATCACTCGTCCCATAATTCCTCGTAAGATCATAATCATAAGCGAAGAAGAAATTATGCGACGCAAAGATCAGCTTCGTATAGCGCAACAACTTCGGCAACAGCTCCACACCCGACGGCGAAGACGACGGGCCCTCTCCCCTCTCAGGACTCGATTCACTCCCCGACGCAGCCAGCGCCTCTTCCGTATCAGATCCCGTCGGACTACCCTGTACATCCGCATCCTTCGTATCCAGCCGCGACCCATTCCCATCATGATCGACCGTCCCGAGACCAGGTAATCCCAACGTTTTCCTCGACAGCCAGTTGGCCGCGAAGCGGCCAAAGGGAACCCGTTTGCCCATCACGTCCTCAGCGATGCTATTCGATCGATTGTGCGGGGAGTGCTCTGTCTGAATCGGCGAGGACGGCGCGGTGCCAACCTCGGTGTCCCCTGCATCAGTCTCCGAATCGGACGCCGTGCCATCCGAGTCTATCTCGTCTTGCTCGTCATCGTCGTCGTCGTTCCCCTGCCGGGAACTCTCCCTCGCCTGGGCAATCGCATGCGAGGCATCTTTCATCGACGACGTAGGGATAACCGCAATATTAGTGACAGCGTAAACCGGCTTTCCTTGAATCTGCGCCACCTGCTGCCGCTGCGTGATGGCGATCAGGAACGAATACGACGCGACGGACAAGAGGCCTATTCATCGGGTGTATTTGCTTAGCATAATCATCATCACGTATTGGCCCAGCATATCAAAAATGACATGAATGCATTCCAAAAGCAAGTAGCAACACTGGCAATCCTACCAACAAGACCATACGCCTCCAGCCCCGAATCGCGCTCGCTTAGCTCCGACGCGGAAGCCGGCAGCGACGAGACCCGCCCCGTCTTGTAGTCGATGAGCAGGGCGGAGTCATTGTTTGCGTAATTTCGCAGGTTCGCGGCCGGGGGCTGCAGGATGAGGCCGTCTACCGCTGCGAAGATGACCAGTTTTCGTAGCAGGCCGGGCATGGTGGTGGCATTGATTTTCGTGCGGGGGAGCGGGGCGGAAGGAGGGAGGGAGTTGGTTACGTCGTCCTGTCGAATACTCCAGATACGTCGCGGTGTCCGCTGGGCTTCATCACTCCCAGTTTGGAATTTAAAAAAACGATCGCGGTGGGTAGGTTTAGGGAGAAGGTGTACGAGTACGAGTGGTTACAGTGGCAGACGACGATCGGAACGGTGACTGAGCGGGACAGCTGATCTCGGCTGCAAACCACCACCCCATGTGGGCCGCTCGGTCGACATCGTCACCAACTCCAATCTCCGCCACGTGGTCCCCACCATTTTCCCCTCTCAGGGAGTTTTGGCGTGAGGTGGATTCGAAGATTAAGTTCATGGAAACCGTCTCAAAAAATAAATTTCGGGATTTTACACCACTATATACATTTCAAGTCGGTTTGCAGGGAGTGTGACTACCCGATCAACGGTGTATATCATGCCCACACCAGTCCCAAACAACGTCCCAATCCAGTCATTCATGAGCATGTCTAGTCTCTCTTGCTGGTATCTCCATGCGCGCGGAACGAAATAAAAATACAATGTATCCAAGGGATAGCAAATCAAGCAAGGAGGGACATAAGACGGCCAAGTATCGGCAAAATGAGAAGGAGAAAATATAAAGATATAAAAGGGGAACAGACAGACAAGGAAAAACGTAACCACGATATGTTTGTTCGTCAAGCGATATCAGTAAAATAAGGAAAAGGAAAAGAAAAGCAAAAAGAGGATCAAGAACGAGATCGATTCGGTCGTAGCAGACTACCGCTCATCATGTTTATCTGGCGGATGCGACGTGTGTGTGACTTCCCCATCCCGCTTATATGTCGGGCCTGGTTCTCCATCACTCTCCTCGGTCAAGTCAGACATGCCGAATGCCTGGTTTTCGACGTCATAGGCATGCATCAGACCTTCCCGGTCCCCATGTCCATTCATGTAGGTGGCCGAATTCCGGCCGTCAGTGCTGCGGCGGGTCTGCATCGAGCGCCGGGTCTGGTAGCCGGCGATGCCGTCCGTCGGCACTCCGTCGTCCTCCATCTTGGGGTTGACCAGCTGGTGCCCGTCTGGGTCGTACCGCGAGAGGTTCAGCAGGTAGACGCCCGAGAAGATGATCAAGAAACCACAGAGCAACGAGATCGTGTTCACGGCTTCGGTGGTGTTGAAGCCCTTGAAGAGGATGAAGGAGGCACACAGCGTGGCGGTGGTGAAGGTGACATAGTACAGCGGGTTCACGCTGTCCCAATCCATTAGTGCCAGCTTCACCGGGGGGGGCTAGCGGTCAACTTACATCGTGGTGGAGAACTGGTTCAGGGCCTTGTTGAAGTAGTTCATCTGCGTCAGGATACAGAAGCCGGTCACGATCATAAAGACGTAGGTCGAGGCGTGGGTGAATTGGTTGTTGCCGCCCAGTGTGAGCTTGACCGCGATGCCGAAGGCCTTGACGGACATGACGGAGACGGAGCCGACGGTGGAGCAGATCGAAATGTAGATGAGGGGGTTCTTCTTCCCGTGCGCGGGCGCAACCCGATAGATCATAACGGTCGAGAAAACGGATACCACGACACAATAGAGAAGGAAACCTGCGGAAGGCGCTAGATTAGTACGGTGCCGCGCGATCTCGCGAGAAGTCCGTGACCAACGTACCGGGCTGCAAGGCGTAGGCCAGAATCTCGTCAATTCTATCCACGGGCTTATCCGGGGGCGCATGAAGGACGATGACGACCGATCCCAGCAGGCACATGGCGCAACCCAGCTTGCCCAGCGTCCCTAGTCGCTCGTGCAGGAAGTATGATCCCAAAACGGCGCTGGAGAAGCGTTAGCGAGTCAACCCAACCACCACCCCACGGGGCGCAAGGGGGGTTCCATACCCGATCAAGACACTCAGCGCACCCAGCGGCGTCACGAGAATCGCGGGAGCGAATGCATATGCGGCGAAATTTGCGATTTCACCCAATGCCACTGCCATCCTCAGTCAGTCCGGTCGGTCTTTGGTCCAGGGACCGGGGTAATCGCAGCTGGGGGAATCTGGGGATCCGTACATGTAATGACACCTCCCCACCACACGGGACTTTTCAGATATTGAAAACCTTCGCCCTCGAAACCATGTCTCTCCGAGGCTTGCATCAAACCCTGGTGGTGGCATTGGTTAGTGTCGTGTCGAGGACCGCGGAGGACCGGCGCCCGGGCGAGGCCGTTGGATTCGGGGGATCGAGCGACAGGGCGAACGAACCTTCTTGGTGATGACAAAACTGGTGCCTAAGGCGTGGTCAGTGGCAATTGGAGACGGGGCACGGGGAAGAGAGAGCATACCGATTGCCATTGTTGACAGAATGGCCAATATGAGGCCGACATACCTACACATGACGGATGGCATGGTTAGCCTGGAACGAAACGCCTCGCAAACAGAGGGCGGCGACCCGCGAGTAAGCCATACTTGTCTGATAACATCCTGGGACTATCCGAGGAGCCGAATGCTCCTGCTGACGTAGAAACTCCAATACTCGAGACGGACGGAAGAGGAGTGATCAAATCCGATCGCGAGTCGCAGAAGACGGCGGAAACGAAAGCGCGAGGGGTCCAAGAATGGTGGTAGTTGGAAAGCTGAGTTGAACCGGACAGTGGACGACGGCGGGTTTTTGGGGGGGGGTTTGTTAGGTGGTAGGTGGTTGGTTGGTAGGGTCGGGCAGGGCTGGTTGGTCAGAGGTGGGCTTTTGAGTGGGTGGCTAGCCAAACATCGGGAGGAGCGCAAGCCAACAACAATGAATAAACGAATGTCAAGGGAAGGGTAGAATCAAAGAGAGACGGAGTAAACTGGGGGAGAGAGAAAAGAGAGAGGGAGGGAGGAAGTGGATTGAGGATGGAAAGGGATCTAAGGAGGGATGAATCTGCAGAAAGGAAGACACGGGGGATGTATTGGCCAAGGGAGGCTGTGGCGTGGAATGAATGGGGGAGAGAAGAGGGTTTTGTTGGAGGGATGAGGTATGCTGTAGAGTAGTAGTGGTGGTCAGTGGGTTGAGAGTCTGGTCGGGTCTGGGTCGGGTTAGTTTGGTGAGGTGATCAGTAAGAGAACCGGTGGCAGAACAAGAGAGACCACTATCTGTCTCTTAGTTTAGTAGAGTAAAAGCTGCGCTCGTGCGGTGGGGTTTTCTCTTAGACGGAACCAGGTCGATTCTGGACGCGTAAGTCCCACAGGAATTGAACATTGGCACGTCTAACTACGGTTGGGACCTTCTGGTTTTGATTAGGTATTACGTTTCTGATTGCTATCCTCCTTTTACATATCTTAGCTGATCGATACTATCCGTATTTATTTATATTTTTATTTATTTCTTAATGCTCTTTCTTCGAGGGTTTGAGTATATCAAGGAAGACAGACAGAGATGAGAATACATGTATGGTTGTATCAATACCCCAGGTGCCTGAGGATCCATCACTCCATTACACAACATCAACTACCTAAGCAGACCAGAATAGGAATCAATAAGACAAAGAGAAGCCCAAAACAGCCAGTTCAAGATGAATCGTAAGGACTAAGGATAGGTGGCCACAACCAAATCATCCTGACAATCCAGACCAGCCACCCCCAATCATCGGGTAACCCGAGGGACGATCGGCGTTTCAGCTCTGTTTGTACTTTGGACTGATACCTAGTACTATGAGTAGTACCGTCTGCGTACGGCGTATCTAAGAATATCAGTTGGCTCCTGCTTCCGTCGAGTATTATTATCATTATTATTATTATTATCATTATTTTAGTATTGATTATTTCTCTTCATAAATATCCTATAACATCAGTATCATCAGTCTAATATAAACATCCATCCAATATCTATAAGGATACGACGATCCACCACGAGCCCAGGAGAATAAACAGTGGATAATCCATGTGATCTCTCAACCATTCAATAAATCATATACATTCTACTCCGTATCAATCCATCAACTCCAATCCTAACGAAGCATCGCCATAGGTAGGGATCATTCAACCATCTCCTAGATTCAATCCTCAGATCAACCCTCAATATATCTCCGACCTACGAGCGAACCCGTCTTGGCCCTTACCTAACAGATGGACCCTGACGCAGTAAAAATAAAATAAAAGCACCCAGCCAAGACAACCAAGACATCCCTTGCTCCCCCTTCACATGGAATCGTCCATCTTCCCATTCGTTCATCTGGTGGAAAAAAAAAAAAAAAAAAAAATTTTAAAATGGCAGGGAACCCTGCAGCTGCGTCGATCTATTCCCCCATAGTCTCGACTGATCGGTTGCTCAATATACATTATATACAGTAAATACCTGAGTCCTACCCTGTGAGGAGACAGATAGGCCCGGCCGATAGGGCAAGGCAGGCAGGCAGGCAAGCAGCGCCCGAAATCAACCAAAATCAAGGGGTGGGGAATTGGCCCTGCCGGCCCTAGCGTCTAAAACGGCTTCCCCTGTCTATTACCTACTTAGTCCTACTTACTTTACTATATACATACTAGCCTGGGTTGCTCGGTAGCATCTTGTCTTCCCCAGCTTCTGTGCAGTATGGGATCTATTTAACCTCCAGATCGGATATATCAAAGCATACCTATCCTCGTTCGTAAAACGGGTCGTTCGGATCGTACGGAAGTTTTGCGCACTTCCCTCCCTCCCCACCGAGCTAATTACTCCCAGGGCAGCAAGCTCCGTCGTTGACCTTGGTTGGGGGCGCAAACCCCTCCTCGACTTGACTGGGTGGTTTGAAGATACTCGCATAGTCCATGTGTGCCACGTTTACTACCAAGTGGGTGGTTTGTATGGGAAATTTATCAACAGAAAGAGAGAAGTAAAAACACCATTACTATCAAGCAGTCACATTAGAATAGTCATGGAATGTACAGTCAATAGCAGGTCCGTCACCGAAACTCCCTAACACCAGCCCCCATGATACCTTGTAGATACCCACGATATCCACGGCCCATCCAGATCAACCCAAACAGTCCAGTTGGAATCGTATTTCCCCACACGGTACCACCCATTATAAATAACTGAACAACGCAGGAAATGGACAGGATCGGAAGTGACAAAAACTAAATCTCATTGTGCGGACCAGCAAGCCAAGACGTCAAGGTGTATATCACCCATACGCCATCGGAGGCTAGCTGCCGTAAAACGCTTTTTGGTATCAAGCATACGCACTAAAAACACATGCCCTTTCGCAACGCCACTAATCCACAGGGAAGTATCGGGGTATCGCTAATCCAGGAATCACGAAGGGGTAAAAACAATCAAAACACAGTCCTCCAAAGAGGAATAAAAAGAAGTACAAACCTAAAAGGCCGATCGTGCATGGATCGACCGAACGACACACGAGGTATGCTATGGAGCAATACCTCCTGCACGAGGGTTAAGTGTTAGTATTCCGCGTAGAAACACTTACCTATTCATCGGAACCGAAGGAGGCAGTCTCTCTAGCTGATCAGGTGACGCAAGAAGACTCCTCGCTGCCTTGAGGATAATAGTTCCTATAATATGGCGCGGGTATTGGCCGGTGCGAAACCTTTGGCCAGTGTAGGTCGAACGCTAGATTGGTTAGACGTGGGGAAGAGAGGCAAGGAATGTAGAGATGATGAAAATGTGGGCGAGGTATAAAAATGTTCAAGGTGCAATCATGAGCGTCGCCGTTTGGCATCGGGCGAAGGACCTTCGTCCAAACCAAACTCGTCGTCTGGCTCGCGGTCTCGTTTGGTGGTCCCCTGGCCCTGGGAGGTGCCAGTTTCTTCGTCACCGAACATGAAGTCTTCCGGAATGCCCAGATCTAGGTATTCGTCTCCAGCGCCAAAAGCCAGGTCCTCAGCATGCTCTAGACCAGCATCCGGAGATTGGCGTTCATATTCTTCATGGACCTCACCGGACTCATCACTCTCCTCATCCTTCCCAGGACTTTGAGCGGAGTCTTCTGGTATGCCTTCAGTGCGACCCACTGATTCGCCGCCGACATCCGGAGTAGGGAGGACGCTGTTATGTGGAAATTCCGACAGAGCTTCGTCGACAACGGACTGGAGATCTTGATCAAACTCATCCTCATCGTCCCCTTGCAACGTTTGTTCGCTAACATCTTCATTATCTTGAGAAGCATGTTCTTCTTCATACTCATCAGGCTGAGCAGCATCATGCTGGGCGTTTTCGGGAGACGCTTCCACGTTTTCAGGGGCATCGGACTCATGAGTCTTGTCGAGATCATCGCGCCCATTTTCTGCTACATTATCCGAAGGCTCTGTAGCATCCAGTTCACCTTCTTCGGGGTACCATTCAGTGTCAGCGCCCTCTTTGGAATGATCGTATTGAGCTTCAGAGCTATGCTGAGCGTCACCAGCAATATGCGCAGATTCATCAGCAGGCTGTTGCTCATCTTTCGACTCAGAAAGAGGTTGCTGATCAACGGCAGCCACGGAAGCGACTTCTTGCCCCTCCAGTGCGTGAGACTCTTGCTGGGATCGGTGATTATGTTCGTCATTCTCCATTCCTGGATGACTAGTTTCTCCGTCTTCTCTGTCGCCTCTGTCGCCCTCTGCAGCATCTTCAGTGAGTATGGAAGGGGCTTCTTCATCAAAAGAAGCAGACTTGTCAATATCACCAGCTTCCTGGTCCTCTTCCTGGTCCTTTTCTTGATGCTCTTCTTGATGCTCTTCGTGATGCTCTTCCTCGTGCTCTTCCTCATGCTCTTCTTGGTGCTCTACTTGATGCTCTTCCTCGTGCTCTTCCTCATGCTCTTCTTGATGCTCTTCTTGATGCTGTTCTTGATGCTGTTCTTGATGCTCGTCTTGATGCTCGTCTTGATGCTCTTCTTGATGCTCTTCTTGATGCTGTTCTTGATGCTGTTCTTGATGCTCGTCTTGATGCTCGTCTTGATGCTCGTCTTGATGCTCGTCTTGATGCTCGTCTTGATGCTCGTCTTGATGCTCGTCTTGATGCTCGTTCTGATGCTCTTCATGCTCTTCTTCATACTCTTCCTGACGCTCTTCTCGATCCCCTTGCTGGACCTCATCCTGAGTGTCCGTAGGTTTTTGCGTTGGAGCATGCGATTCGGCGTCGGAAGCATCGTGGGCTTCAAAGGGGAGCTCTTGCTGCTCAGTGGTGTGCTGGACGTGTTGCTCGGATGTAGGCACCTGCGCCTGTTCGAGAAAATCTGCTTCGGCTGCATCCGTGTCGTTATATTCATCCCAAGAGTTGACTTCGGAGAGGCCTTTCCCTTCGCTTGCAGCTAAGAGAAGATCAGACATTGCACCGGCAAGGGTCAATCTCGTGCTCAGCGTAAGGTAAAGCGCCTCAGGCTCATCAATCCCATCGTTATGGCACAGTTGCAGATACAAATGAACGATCTGATTCAATGTCACCTTCGATGTGTCGTAGGTATCCTAAAACAGTAAAGATCAGTTTGAGACTCCAGCAACTATTCCAAAGAGAAGACAAACCTCGTTTAGTTGGAGATTCAAGGCATCCACGTCCATCACTAGGACTTCATTATCTCCAATGTGGTCCCGAAGCACTGCACGGCAGGATTCAAAGAGTTTTGTGAAAGGTCCATGCGCAAGTGACTCATCTTCGAGAAAGAATGTCTCCGAAGCGTCACCTTCCCGGGGTGGAAACAAGGAGATTTCATTCTCCTGGTAATAGACTTTGATCGGATATAATGAAGAATCCCCAGTCGTATTGGGCTGCGGTGCTGCTTCTTGCTCATTTTGAGCTTCGACCTCCCCTGACGCAGGTGCCTTCTTCTCTTCCTCATTATCCTGTGATACTCCCCGCTCTTCATTCTTTTCGGCTAGATTCGATCCTTCCACCTCAGCACTGTCTGCATTTTGTGAGACTTTAGGACTTGCAGCGTGGTCAATAGGGCCACTACTCCATGCTTCCCGTGAGCCTCCTTGACTATCTGCGTTAGTTCCGTCGCGGCTTTCCTCCGCGTGCCAGGATGCAGGTGCATCTACTCCCTGTGCCGCGGAACCAGACTCTTTTTGATCACCAATTTGTTCCTGTCCTTGATTTACCTCCACGCTGGGCTCATCCACGTGTTCCACTGTGATTTCCGGTTGTGTTGTCTCGGCGGGCTTTTCAATCTCTTCGATATCGACGTCGGTCTCGGTCGGTGCCGGGGGCTGGTGGTGTTCACGTTCAACAGGCGGGGCGGGCTCTTCTCGTTGTTCCGAGACAGGAGCATCGATATCCTCATCGTAGTCGTCTTCCAGCATATCGGCTTCGTAGGATTTGTCTTCGTCCTTCATCTCCATGTTATAGTCGTTCTCCTGGTAGTGGTCTTCGGCATCGATCATGACCGACTCCGCGTCATCGATCATGTCCGCGTCCTTTGTCCCTTCCTGGTTGTATTCTGTACCGTCGATCGATTCTATGTATTCATCAACTGCAGTCATGTCTCTATCTGCGTTCGAGGCCTGATCCTCCATGATATCGATGTCGATGTCAAAGTCATCGGCATGGCCTTGATACGGAGAGGCCATCTCCATCGAGTCATCAAGCGTGGGAACCTCCATGACAGGAAATGCTACTGATGGAGTAGATATCATGACATGAGTGATGTAGGGGACAAAGAGGTCAGGGGGGGAGGAAACGCGTCCGAATTCAAGCGTGGCGTTTCGAGTGTCGGGGGGTAACTACGGACGTGGATACAAGCGAGAGAACAGTAAGGGAAAAAAGAAGGGAAATAGAGAAACAGAAATATCACCCAGGTATTTCCAAGTAGGTTGTAGTTACTGAGAGATGGGTCAAAAGATCAAAGGGATATGATATGAAAGAATGAAGTCGCAAGCGGCGACGCTTCTTGTGGTCTGAATGAGAAAGTAAGCGAGGCGGTAGTGTTGTGCACGGGCCAAGGGCGGCCGAAGAGAACAGCAAGCAGTTTAGTCAACTTACTTGTTCGATCTATCCCGATTGTTGTCCGCTTTCAACCCCCTTTGCCTCGTTCTGTCACTGTCGCCGTCGTGCTAGATCCCTTTTGTCCCAACGTTGCCTACCTCTTGAACAGACATGGTATGTTCAAATGCCTTGATTTCCCGTTTATAAGGGCGTCCCAATTCCTCCCCCGGCGCTAATCACCGTTCACCCTTCAACACAGGTTGTCCTCGCAGCGTCGATATGCACCCGCGGGGGCAAAGCTGTGCTTTCGCGTCAATTCCGCGAAATCGCCCGCTCGAGAATCGAAGCCCTCCTCGCGTCCTTCCCTAAACTCGCCGATGCCGGTACTCAGCACACGACCGTGGAGCAAGACAATGTCCGTTTCGTTTACCAGCCCCTCGATGAGCTCTACATCGTCTTGATCACCAACCGCCAATCGAACATCCTCCAAGACATCGATAGCTTACACCTTTTCGCCCAAGTGACCACCAGCATCTGTAAGAGTCTGGATGAGCGGGAGATCTTGCGCAATGCATTCGAGCTGCTCAGTGCCTTTGACGAACTGGTGACGCTTGGCTACCGGGAGAACTTGTCCCTTTCCCAGATCAAGACATTCTTGGAGATGGAGAGTCATGAGGAGAGGATCCAGGAGATTATCGAGAGGGTAACATATCCATTGGACTTCACACCGTTACGGCCGGCTGATTTGTCAAACAGAACAAGGAACTCGAAGCCAGCGAGGAGCGCAAGCGCAAGGCAAAGCAACTGGAGATGCAAAGAAAGGAGGCCGCCCGCACTGGCCGTAACATGGCCCCCGAACCCCCTCATACCCCGTCTACACACCCCCCGCCCGTCCTACGGTGCCAGATACATACGATACCTATGAGGCGGAGAAGAAGAAGTCGTTTGCTAAGTACGTCATCCCCCTTCCGCTAGCGCCTGTGCCATTCACTAATGCAGTTCCTACCATAGGCCATTGGTTACACGGGGCAAGGGCATGCAGCTGGGCAAGAAGTCCAAGGCTACGGATATATACGAGAAGGTCCGGGGTGATTTCGGGCCCGAGGTCGAGGAATCGAGCCCCTTAGTCACTCCGCAGGTGTCCACACCCGTTGGGGACAATGCCTCGTCCGCTCGCGCATCCCTGTCGGCCGACAGGGACCCCATCCACGTTACTATCGCCGAAACGCTGTCCGCCACACTAACCCGTGAGGGTGCGCTGAAATCCTTTGAAGTCAAGGGTGATCTCCAACTTCGCATTTCCGATCCGTCGCTCACCAAGCTCAAACTTGACCTGCTGGCCAATCCGACCCACGGAGCTCAGTTCCGCACCCACCCGAATGTCGACAAGGCCGTCTTTACCAACTCGTCCGAAATCCAATTGAAGGACATGTCGAAGCGCTTCCCGGCAAATAACGCAATTGGTGTTCTGCGCTGGCGGGTAGCCGGCGGCGGGGATAATGCCGACATTCTCCCTATCACTTTCACTGTCTGGGTGAACAAGGGTTCTGACTCGACCACGGTGACGATCGAGTACGAACTCACCGGTTCGGACACCTTGCGCGATGTTATCGTTACCATCCCGTACGGTGCGACAGAGCCAGCCGTGTCTAGCTTTGACGCGGTCTACGAGGTATCGGGCGATAGCCTGGACTGGAACGTCGGAACCGTAGATGAGAGCAATGCCTCGGGTAGCTTCGAGTTCGAAGCTGCTGGCGACGGCGACGAGAACGATTTCTTCCCCATGAACGTCCGCTTCTCCAAGGCCACCCCCTTCGTCGAGGTGGATGTCAACAACGTTTATCTGCTGGAGCAGGAGGGCGAGAGCGCCGAATTTGCTAAAGAAGTGAGAACAGTCGCGGAGAACTTTGTCATTGAGTAATTCCTGTTCAGTTTGTATAGAGTAATAATGATGTTCGGACCGGCTCTGAGGCTCGCGGCGAGTTTCCTTTCTTTTCTCTTGTTCTCTTTTTGGCTTCCCTTTGCGAAAGGGGCTTATTATCCTGTTCTTATTGCGCCAATGCAGATTTTATCCGTTTTAATGGTCCTTACATTGCTTTCTCCCTGTAATTGTGAAATTGCTGCGAGCTTACTACATACAAACGCTATGTTGCACTTGGCCCAGGAACTGATATCGTCCAGAGTTCAAAGACGTCGACAATGTTCTACGAATTTACCTAAACACTATTCCGCAGTATAACCTCCGCAGTGATTGTTCAATTAGGGCTATGCAGGCAGGTTGCAAACACAAGATGTCAGGTGATGACAGTCCACCAGGGGAACCCAGCCAGCCCCAGAGCTAAGTCAACTAGGTAATTGTGCGAGGTTCTATAGGTTTCTCTAATATCAGGACATATCGGGTTGGCGGCTTCCCTTGCCCGGGTCAGGTACGGAGGTGAAATTTTGGTACTGTCATCAAGACCCAAACCCAGCGTCATAGTCTTCGAAATTTGCTTATCATCACGTCAGGGTTCCATGAATTGGCTGACATCAATATTGCGGAAGAATGTCGGCGGTGGGTGGTCGATATGTGACGGAAAGCACTACCGATACCAACTCTATAAGTCAGCCACGCTGTGACTACAGAACCATCGCGAAGAGAAGATAATCCGCTTCACACGGTGATGACATGATGGAGAGTCATCTGCCCGTCTAGACGGATTAGAGGTGGCCGCCAGCTATACCAGCGGGTCACGTTGGCAAGGTCTGTATTCTGAGCTTGGAGTCTTTCCTATACCAAGGCACAATCAGATCCATGATGTTTGATTCACTATAACTGCTACATCAGACTGCAAGATGGACTCCTGTGATGCCTGACTCGATGATCGAGATGCGTACCTTCCAATCTGAATGGCTCACGTTACATGTTAGAGCGGTTGGAACAACGTTGGCCCTTCCCTCCAATGCGCTCATAATTCCGAAAAACTTTAGACCTACTAGGAACCAGGAACCTTAGCTGAGCTCTCTGTGCGGTATCAAAATTTACGTCACAATTCGTGAAGAAGGAACTACCGGGAGGTCATTGTTTTCAACCTTCTCGCTTGCACTGATCTCCATCATACTTCCATCCTCCTCTCCACTCAACGTTTTTGCGTCCCTTTCTTTCAGCCAAATACTCTGAATTTCAGGTCTGAATACTAGGCACGATGACTGGCACAGCTGAGGAGAGCTCGATGGCCGAGTTTATCGATATCCCAGACAGCTCTTACACCTCACCTGCTATTGATCCTAGGGGATTCCAAGATGTGCCGGAGGACGATACTGACTTTCCTTCTCCTTGGTTTCCTGGGCACCAAGTCGATATTCCAGGATCTCCGTCAGGAAACCCTGAGCTTGTTGCTAGTTACCCACAAGCCAACGTTCCGGCTTCTTCTGGATGGTCCGGTCCGGGGTTAGGATTAGGACCCGGCAATCTTAATCAGACGTACGATCAACACGCTGTCCCTCATTCCGCACATGCTGTCCCTCATTCCGCACATGTCCACCCCTTTTCTTTTCACAGTTTCGTCCACGGTAACCCGGGCATGTCCCCTGTCCTGACATTGGGAAACCAAGGCGCTATGCCCGTTGTGTGGCAAAATAGCACAGTGCCTGGCGGCGGGAACGTGAACTATAACCCAGAGCCGGTCAGTGACTTTGACCGAAGGCACTCAGCGTCTTCTCTTGAAAGCGTACAGCATAGTTTGATGTCCGTGCCTGGTGCCAGACAGAGCGTGTCGGAATACTACGCGTCGGGTCAACCCCCTCAGCTCAGCGGCGATAAAATGCCCATTCCTCGTTTGAATAAGAGTGCTAGATCCTCGCCAGAGAGGTCCCGTCGCCGTTACGTTGAACAGGCTTGTGAGAGATGCAGGAAAAAGAAGCGTAAATGTACGGGACAGGAAACTGGCTGCGATAGCTGTACGGAACAGAAGGTCCATTGTTGGTATAGCGAAGCGAAACGGGGAAGGTCGAGGAGGGGAGGATGATCCTTCAAGCGACCTCTCGTTCTATGTGTTGATTTCTTGCAAGGGACTCAACAAAGACGGTGAGCAAGTTGGAAACATACGAACGTGTACTTGGAATCATTTATCAGCACCTTGACACGTCTCTTGATGAGTTGACTAACCAGGCAGACACAGATGAAGTAGGCTATGATTTCGGCTATTGGATGAGGGCGACCTGGCAGCTGGAGCGTCTTTCTTTGATTGGGCTGCTACTTATGGGCTTGTTGATTCTGAGAGAAGGCGTTGGATGGAGAGAGGGCGCTGTTCGTTGACTGATCTATTAAAACTGGTTGTATACTAAGAAACTTGGCTATCAAATTTGATTTTACTTTACCTCTACATCGATCTTGACTTTCCACTCTTTGACGGCAATGAGTGGAGGGCATAAGATCCTCGGAAGCAGTTTCAAACCGTATATGCTCCCAGTCTGTAGGTTGGTTGGTTTGGATTAGGGGTGGATTTTGCGGTGGACTCTGTACGTATCTCGTAGGGTTTTTGTTGTCTCGTGGGCTGTCGACCTTTGTAGAATCTGTCGGGTCGACACAGCTCGTCCGGTAAATATATCGGTAGACATTGGACCAATTGATGGTAGTCTGGGAATGTAGCGTTGAATAGAATCGGGTTTCGCTGGTATACTGTTTACCGCGGTCTACGAATCAAGGAGGGGTTTGATATGTTGATTCCATCTGTATAAAAGGTCGGAAGTATATATGTATACAGTCTGGAGCATGTCAAAAGCGTCAACGTAAATCAACGATGGTCAACATTATTCGTCTCATGGGCGATGTCATAATATGATAGAAATCATTTACAATAAAGTAGTGAGTCAAATAATTAGAAAGACCTACTATCAGATGAACAACAGTCATATGTGCAATGTTGTTAATTTCGATGCTACCTCTATGTAGGTCTGTTAACATATCAGTGACTGGGCTTAAATAGCCTAACTAGGATTTCGAAAGACAATTCGCTGTTATAATGGTCGAATGGAACAGACGGTCCTATGATGTAGAGGTTATCATGCCAGATTTTGATTCTGGATACCCGCGTTCGAATCGCGGTAGGACCTTAATTTCTTTTTTTCTTTTCTTTTTAGTTTTTGTTCTTATCAATTGCTATCGACTATTGTTTTTCTTTTATTGTCAAATTTCTTGATTTTCCATTCTGCTCTTACATCTCTCCTGTAATCTGGCAGTATTCATTACAATTTCCAGTCCATGTATAATATACCACCCCTTACCTATCTCTCTACGAGGATTGCCAGCAGTATTAATATATTACTGCACAGGGAAGGAGCGAATGTATATACTAGATGCACCCATTAGGCAGGCCGCATCTGCCCAGTCTTCTTACGTCCCTAGGATTTTGGGTCAGCTCGGCAACATTCTTATCCTGCGCAGCCGCGACGCAAACATTCGAGTATATGATCAAAAACGGGCTGGAGTTTGGTTGCCTGACCAATGGCCGTGTCAAAGTCGTGTGGCTCGGATTGGCGAGGACTCTCATATCCTATCGACTTTCGACCACCTTACCTGTGACGACCTCGAACAGGGGACAAGGTGGATTCCATGACAGTTAGAGACCGGTCGCCTTCGAGTGAATCTGATCCTGGCAGACTGCGTCTTACTTGCAGCCCTAATTCATGTTATACAGAGGCCGTTGATGGGGTGGGGTGGAACCTGTCTGAACCACGACAACTATATCCAGCTTCATCGAGAAATTGATCGCACACGGCGCGAGATAGAAGATGCGGGCATGCAACACCTAGACCTACTGTACGCTCCCAGAACATGCTATGGAACCAGGGGCAACAGCGTATAAGGGCCCAACACAAAGAAAGGACCCTGCCTCGCCGCGCGTTGCATCCAAGCCAAAAAAAAGGTACAGGATATACATGATATTTCCGTACAGCACCAACCCAGGCGGTAGGTTCGCATATTCTGTTCG
Organism: Aspergillus campestris IBT 28561; assembly: GCF_002847485.1. NCBI lineage: Eukaryota > Fungi > Ascomycota > Eurotiomycetes > Eurotiales > Aspergillaceae > Aspergillus > Aspergillus campestris. The sequence continues at coordinate 4,217,168 of NW_020194336.1, read as the reverse complement.
ATATCAGCCATGTGCAGACTGGTCAAGTGACGATCCGGTATTTGGTGCAGTGGCTGAGACTTTCTATTGCCATTTGAGCAACCGAGTCTTTGGTCCACAGAGTATTGGAACGGGTCTATTAAGCTCAGGGCCATGCATGAAGTCTAAGATGCCCAGTCACAACTAGACTAATTGAAACTATATACAGAATAAGCCCATGCTAAACTGGCAGGACTAATCCCGGTAAATCGCAAGCTATAGGTTGGTCGCGTGCGGGCCCAGGGAGTTCCGGCTCGGCGAAGTTGAACCCCGAGGATCAAGTGAGCTGGCGGAACTCAACGGTTTCTTCGGAATGCCCGAATTTCTAGAAGATCGCGATCATTTTGAGATATCAAGAGTCTCGGTCTGACATGGAGAAGACTTATACTTGATCTTCTATGTTAATGTGGAGTACTGTCGGAAGTATATGGGAGCATCTGCAAAATGACGGTTTTGAGGATACAAGGCATTGAGAAGACCCTGACTTCGTGCTACTCAATCGGAATCAAACGTCATGATTTCAATCTCTCCAGGAGCTTTGAGTTCCCCGGCTCCGTAATCCGGCCGAACAAGGGTTCTTCACGCCGACACGCTAAGCATGTCGAGATAACTTAATCCAACTCGTTCATTCTCTGCAAATTGACCTAATTCACTCTAGAAATCATCCAGTATACATCGCAAGCACTGATCCGACAGACAATTCCATTCAATATCGTCTAGTCCGCCAAGGGTGATCGTATAGAAACATGGACCCATAGTGGAGACGGGGGTGTAATTGACTCTATCGCCGATTACACATAAGGCAGGCCGCCCTTCATTCGCCGATTGGCCACCATACAAAACCATATTTGATGTCAACGACCGCATTTATTCAAGTTTTTATTCTTCTGTTTTGCTTGCTACAATCACTTGAGAATATTGTAGACTATCTTTGCAAAAGTATAATATTTAAAAATGTTCGTGGCACGGGGAAGTACACGGCTTGCTCGTACTGGCTTGCCTTGTATGGCTGAGATCTCGGCCTCGGCCTCCGCGTCATGTCATCATCAACATCATCATCATCCGCTACGAGCTACCTCCCAAGCTAAGGCGCTTTCACCACAAGCCACGCGGGCATTCACACGCTCTGCGGGAATCATCAGCCGCTATGGTTCATCACAGCTCGGAGGGCAAAAGTCCCAAATCCCCTGCTCACAGCGCATGTATACCACCCCAGCAGGAGGAACATCCCCCAACAACCTAGGCGACCGCTGCGGCGTGGAATCCACCACAACAGGTGAACCCACCATCCACGCGATCTTCGAAGAAAACACCAGCACATGGCAATACATCGTGTCAGACCCGGCATCCTCCGCCGCAGTGATCATCGACCCAGTCCTCGACTACGACCGCGCCACGCAAACAATCACCACAGACAGCGCAGACGCCCTGCTGCAGAAGGTGCGCGACTGCGGCTACAAGATCGAGATGATTCTTGAAACGCATGCCCATGCGGACCATCTCACTGCTGCGTCGTATTTGCAGAATCGGCTGGCGCATCTGCAGCATGGTCTGAAGCCGCCGATTGGGATTGGGAAGCGCATCGTGCAGGTGCAGAATCTGTTTGGGGCGCGGTATGGGGTGCCGGTTGAGGAGTATAAGGGGGTGTTTGGGAAGCTGTTTGAGGATGATGAGGTTTTTCACATTGGGGAGTTAAAAGCTACGACTGTGCATTTGCCGGGGCATACGCCTGATCATCTTGGGTATCGGATTGGAGGTATGTCACAGCCTAGCCATCCCATGCATGCCAACAACCAACTGATAAAAACGAACAGAAAACATCTTCTGCGGCGACTCCATCTTCCACGCCGACATCGGCACCGCCCGCTGCGACTTCCCCGGCGGCAGCGCGCACGCGCTCTTCCAATCCTGCCGCAAACTCCTCCGCCTCCCCGACAGCGTCAAGATCTGGACCGGCCACGACTACCCGCCCGAAGACCGCCCGCGGCCCTGTCCCTGGATGACGGTCGCAGAGCACAGACGCCTCAACAGACACCTGCGCGACGGGACCGGCGAGGACGAGTATATTGCGCTGAGGGAGGAGCGCGATGCGCAGCTGCCGGCGCCGAAGCTGCTGCATCAGTCGCTGCAGTTTAATATAAGGGCGGGGAGGTTGCCCGCGCCTACGAAGGCGGGCTTTAGGTTGTTGCATTTGCCGTTGAGGTTGGATGAGGTTGAGGAGTGGTAGTTTATATGTGCTGAGTGTGTAGGGTGGGGAAGCTGGGCTTTGGTTTGCATGTAGTTCTATTTTTTGTGGTATATATTTGGTTGGGTGGGTTGTATTTTAATATTACTATACTCTATACTCTAAATTTCTCCTCTGGGTACGGCGTACTACAGAATATTAGGTATGACACCCTCCAAAAAAAACAGTACCAATCGATCCATCAATCCCAGCCCAGCCCCGCTAACGAAAACCCAAGCACCGCATCTGCAATCCTTCACATACACGCAAGTCCAAAAAAACCCATACGTACTTCTGAAAAGCCCAGCCCTAACCACCAGTTGAGCAGTCCGTGCACTCATATTTCCAGGTGAAACACGGGGCGATGCATTAAGCTAAATCCTTGGATTCCGGCGGGCCGGTATGCGGGTGTCTCTTTTTGTCCACTCGCTAGATAGGGAAGGAGAGATAGTGTTTCGGATGCTTGGTTGAGACCAGACTAGCTTGATAGGTCATACTATGTGGTGCTAGGTCTATTTCTAGTGTTCTTGGGTGGTGTTTTGATGGATGGATGGATGGTATGAAGTAGGTACTATAGGTAGTAGATAGGTAGTAGGTGGTATTAAGAATTTGATCAATCGATCGCTGATACTAGATTTATACAGTAGTGAGAGCAACCCCCCAATGCATGCGTAGCGACGTATATCCAGGTGGCCAAAGCAGAACAAGGTTAGTTAGTTCGTAGAATTGAGTAGTCGCCTAGTAGATTATATTCTCAGACACAGGTATGTAGGTAGGTAGGTAATGAAAGTTTCAAACATCAATATTCCCAGACAACCACTAAAACTCCAGACTCTCGGCACGGCCGACGACAGCTGATTTTGATTTCTCCACGAAAGGAACCCCGAGACTTTGAATGAGATGACACCAATAAAGAGAAAAGAAAAGAAAAGAAAGGAAAAAGAAGAAGGGGTTCCACTTCACGGTAGAGAAACCACGGGGATATGCATAATCTTAGGCCTACTCCCCGGTGCCCGCCTCGTCTGGGCAGTGTTGGAGTCCCGTTGGGGCGCGTCGCGGAATTTGAGGGCTTGCGCGAGAATCGAGTGGAGCTTGACGGCTAGGGGGCTTGCAGGGTCGGATGGCGAGTCTACTGTTACGCTGGTGACCTGGTTGTTGTGGTTGTCGTCGTCGTCGTCGTCCGCGTAGTCGTCGATTTGCTTGCCGTTTAGGGAGTTCATCCGGTGGGAAACGAAAGAAAACAGGGCGAAGGAGGGTAGCGTCTCTTCGGCGTCGCCGTTTGATGAGCACGGGCTCAGTGGCTGTTTGGCCTCGGGTGTCACGGGGTCAAATAGGTCATCCGTCCTCGAGACGAGATGCCACGGTAGGCTGCAGAGGAAGCCGATCACGAAATCGGGGTTGGCGCGAGCGGCGGCGAGGCAGCTCTCTCGGTATTCGCTTGTGAAGGAGGTGTCGGACGCGGCGGGCAGGAGGAGGACAAGACCACGGGCGAGGATAGGCGGGGGTGGAAGGTTACCGTGGGGGGTGGAAGAGATCGCTTGCTCGTTTTCGGAGATCTCGATCTGTTCGGTTGTGTCGATGTCCAGGAGCGATTCTGTCGAGTCTTCCGTGTGTTGTGAGATCGTCTGGGTCAGCGAGATCGTCGACGCCTTCCGGGGAGGGAGCGCCAGTCCGCTGTCACCCGCGGCGTAGTCGGAGGTGAGATAAGGTTGGGGCGAGCCGTCGTCATCTCTCTTGGGTATCGATTCGTGCACACTTGACGGACGCTCGTTCGTGCCATTGGCTGTGATCTCCGTTCGGATGGTTCGCACCGAGTCTGCGACGGCCTCTCGGGCGGCGGCCTTCAGGGTCGGGATTAGGATGTCCGCTTCTTGATTATCCACCGCGACGCCCGATGCCCACGCCGTTGCGAGACTGGCCCAGGACGCTGCTTTGACGACACCCTTGGTGTATCTTTTCCGAATCATATCGATCAATTCATTCCGGACCTCGCGCGTGTCGGATTTCTGCCGGCCGACGACGTCGACGGTGGAATTGAGAACGCGACCGGCTTCCCAGATCAAGAACGAATGCCGCTTGGCAAGCGCGGTCAACTGGCGGACGGTCTCATCCGACCAGTCATCGATGATGTCGGCATTGAGTTGCAGAACGGCGATGTGCGGACCGATCAGAGAGGTGAGGTGAACTAGATCGTCGGTGGTGGTGATGGTGTGGGAGGGAGATGCGGAGACGGGCAAGCCGTACGGTAACCCTGGTTTATTTTCCGCCAAGTGGTTTAGGTAGGCGATCAGACGGTTTTCGGGAAAAACCGACGACTCAAGGGTAGGCGAATCCATCTTGGAATGATTCTGTAGTGGGAGAGGAGATTGATGGGAGGGAGAAAGAGGGAAAGAAGATGAGGAGCTGTCCCTCTTTACGGGCGATGAGAGAAGCTTGTCCCAACAAGGTTGGCCCCTGTGATAACCCCGAATAATAAAACAACAACAACAATAACAACAACGATCACTGGCGTCGGGGAAAAGGATTATTGGGTCAACTGGGTCGACTGGGTCGAGACAAAATGATTGACGGGGGGAGAAAAACTCCACTTTTTTTCCTGACAGTTAGCTCGAGTCGAACCAGATAAACCGGCAATTCGACAGGGTACTTTGTCCGTGATTATTTATTTCCTTGGTAATGGACCCTCTGTACTCCGTACAGAGTACATGGTCTCATTTGGTCTCATCTATTTACTTCCTCCTTTGTTGATTTCAGATGAATCAACTTTGTGATCGTACATGATTGTCTGATGAAGATCGGCTGGCTTTCTGTTTCATTTCCCCCCATTTCTCTGACGGTAATTAATGGCGTCGTGTATCAGGGACTATCCACCTTTGGCCGCCCTATCTCTCTATCCACCAAGGACGGTCAGGGGGGAAACAGCGGGATCCGCCTGACTGGGGCGACTTTGCCGTCACTTTGGTACCGGATTTCCGCCCATGTTTCAGTCCCTGTTATTGATAGTGGGTGATTGATATGCAAAACGGTCTAAAGAGAGGAGTCAGGGGATCAAAGGATGCTCAAGTCCTCGGTAGCGCAACGAACGGGCCAGGAAAAGGATCTTCAATCTCACCAGAGTATTGGATAGTAGTAATTTACCAGGTAAAGGCTAGTACCGTTGAATCCATCATCGGATGTAGCTCAAACCCTCCGTGGATACATCTCCAGCAGTTGGTCGTACATCATGTAATATGTACGCTGGGACAGTCGCAATGTCTGTACGATATATCCACTGGAAGACAAAGAGCGAGGGAAAGAGAAGAGAGAACCTCCCCAAGCCTGCGAGTCCTCATCAGGAAATCGAACTGATCCCTGTAGACGCATTGACGACCATGCAGGAGACATGCACGTTGGACGCACCAAGCGTCTCCGGACAGGAAAGCTTCTTCAGCCTCTCATCAAAAGTCCTGTCTGTATCTGATATACAGGTTATTATGGGTCGGATAGCTCAGGCTGTACCGCAGGTGACGTACCATACCATACATACATCCAATACCTGGTGGCAAATGCGGTAGGCAGGATGTACTATGGATGTACTATGGAGATGGAGCGGATGGAGTAGGGAGTCCCGGCTCTGTATCTCCGTCTTCCGCAGGTCTTTCTGTTCGGATCCTTTCCCACGAATAACGTCAGGGATGTTCAACCCATATCATACTGGGTGATGCAAGACAGGAACAGGGTACGGGGCGATGACAGGATCCGATTTGACCATCACATAGTTTATGGTCTGACATTCTCAATTAAGGACACCGTAAGATCAATTCAAGCCATGGTCTGTCCAGTGTCATCCCGTCATCCCATAGTAAGACCATGGATGTCTTGACTGGTACAGAGAAACTATAACCAAGAAATCAATGACAGTCGCAGGGATAAAACCTGAATCGCATATTCCTAGTGCATAAAACTAGGCGCCTTAATTCTTTGGCTCAGGGGTGAGCAAGAGTCCCAAACAGGACTAGCGTCTCTGCGACGAGACATCTCAGTCGGCGATCTCTAGTTAAGTCTCTGGAGTCTTGACTCTGTAAGTTCAAGTCCTTCAGCCACATCGACCATTTACAACCTACTTTAAATTTATTATTTTATTTTGTTTTATTTTATTTATTTTCTATACTCATTTCAGACTCCTTGAGACACTAAGTGAGAGCAGTAGTCTATAGTTTTAAAGAAACCGTCCAACGTCAATTATTGTTGATTAACTCTCCTGTCTTCTGCTTGGTCAGCTTTTTTACTCTTTTTTTTTTTAGTGCCCTCGTGCGGAGCCGTCGGACCCGATCCGCGACCTCACGCCACTCCCTTGTTGTCTCCAGATCTATCACTTATCCTTTTCCCCCTACAGCCTCACTCAATCGACTCATCCCTCCACCTCCATCCTTTGGTCACACTCGCTATTCCTTTTCTCCAACCACTGCGAATTTTCAACAGACGTTCGACCGTTGGCAACCATGCCTGGAAGGGTCCTACCCACGTTCACCGCCGCCGAGGTCGAGTCGCATAACAATGCCGACTCGTGCTATGTGACGATCGGCTCCCAAGTTTACGACATCACTCCGTTCGTCGAGGACCACCCGGGAGGCGGGGATTTGATTTTGGAATATGCGGGCAAGGATGTGAAGGAGATTTTGCGCGACGTCGGATCCCACCAACACTCCGAGTCCGCCTACGAAATTCTCCAAGATAACCTCGTCGGCTTCCTCGTCTCGGATTCGGAGGCGAAATCCTCCAAGACGCAAACTTGCTCTTCATCCGGCCCCGTTTACGCGACCACCGGCATGTCCCGCGAAGAGGACCTCTCCGTCGACACCGACTACACTCACGACTATAAGACACACAAGTTTCTGGATCTCAATCAACCGCTCCTGCTCCAGCTGTGGAATAGCGGTTTCAGCAAAGAGTTCTATTTGGAGCAGATCCATCGCCCGCGTCACTACAAAGGAGGAGAGTCGGCCCCGTTGTTCGGCAACTTCCTGGAGCCCTTGAGCAAAACTGCATGGTATGTGGTGCCGATTGTCTGGTTGCCCCCCGTCTCCTACGGAACCTACTTGGGTTTTGCTGGACTGGGTAATGTACCGGCAGCGGCCGCCTATTGGTTGGGTGGCCTATTCCTCTGGAGTCTCATCGAGTATCTCATGCACCGTTTCTTGTTCCACATCGATGGGTACGTTCCCCCGCTTTCTCCCACCTCCCGGTCGGACCCTAACAACGATCCAGTTTTCTCCCGGACAATCGAGTTGGACTCTGCCTCCACTTCCTTCTTCACGGCATTCACCATTACCTGCCGATGGACAGGTATCGACTCGTGATGCCTCCGACCCTGTTCGTCGTGTTGGCGGCGCCGTTCTGGAAGTTGGCCCACACGGTCTTCTTTTACAACTGGCATGCGGCGCTGCTGGTATACTGCGGTGGTGTCTTTGGCTACATCTGCTATGACCTGACCCATTATTTCCTCCATCATCGCAAGTGAGTTTCCCATGGACCCCGCCTGGTATGCCGCGTATATGCTAATCACGTTGTTCTCAGGCTTCCCTCGTATTACCAGTCCCTCAAGAAATACCACCTGGAGCACCATTTTGCCGACTATGAGAATGGGTATGGAGTCACGAGCCGCTTCTGGGACCGCATCTTTGGTACGGAACTGGTGACGCCGCCGCCCAAGGATGTGAAGACCCAATAGATACTGTCGTCCCGTCGGTTTTTCTCCTTGCCCACTTGGGGAGGATGGAGAGGTCACTTCTCCGTCTAACACTCATCCTCCATCTATACGAAGTAATGCTGGGTTTGCATCTGGAATCGTTTGAACTGGACTTTCTTTGACTTTGTTTTCTTTTCGGTCGTCGTAAAGACCACCCTTCCCTTCAATCCGCCCCTCCGTGTACAGTGATCCCGCCCTGCATCCTGCATCTTCTGGATGATTATTCTGGCTGGAATCGTGCCCGTGGCAGGGATTTGTTTATACATAGTGTTTGCATGACAGCATGATCATAATACTTAATACATACATATCTAATACAATAGTGTATTTCTCACTAATTTCTGTTTTCATTGCTTTCTTCTATGTTTCTGAGACGCTCTTGTCCTATATCAGAAATGGTAACATGTCATTCCAATCTATGTCACTTCACAGAGCCACAATAAATCAGCTGTGCACCTGTGTTCATCTGAGGCATTGTCAATACATTGCATGAGAGTAACACTGATATTAATAGCTGACGCAAGGATCTTGGGCCCAGACCCCATGGTTCCTGTCTCAAAGTGTGGCTCAACTGGCTATAAAGAGGCAAATGCCAAGCTGCACGTGACATGGTCGTTTTCCCACCTCGCCCAACTGGACCGACTTGCTCGGTGCCACCCGATTCATCCTGATCCTTACTTTCAACTCAAAAACCCAACCCACTCACGACATCCCATTTATCATCAAGAAACAGACCGTTGCTCTCCATAGAGACAGTTTGAAGATTCGGCGTTGATACAGAAGGGTTCGCTCAAGTCAAAACTTCACTGGCCGGCGCAGTCTAACCTAGCCACAAGTGATCCAACTCCCCTCCAATACACGACCTCCCTTTTTCTATTCAGGTTTCATCCAGGGAACAAGGGAAACCAACCAGCCATCCTATCAATCATGTCGGGCCTCGACGTAGAAGCTTTACTCGAATCGACCGCGGCCCCAGCCCAGGACACCCCACGCTCTCAAGAACCCGATGACCGCTCCAAGGCCGACAGCGGCGAACGCCGCGATCGCTCGCGCGACCGAGAGCGCCGGCGTCGCGACCGCAGCCGACGCGACGCTGACGGGGACGAGGACATGAAGAGCCCGAAGAGCGAACACGGCAGTGCTAACGGAAGCCATAGAAGCAGAAAGAGGAGCAAGAGCCGTGACAGTCGGAGGTCCCGTCGCGACCGTGACGACTACCGCTCCGGCGGCGGCGACTTCTACCGTGGAGGTGGCCGGGCCCGCACCCGTTCCCGGTCCCCGATTGATGATCGCTACTATCGCCCTGGGGGCGGCCGGTCTCGTCGTGACGAGCGGGACGAGGATAGACGATCGCGACGTGAACGCAGACGCTCCCCGAGCCCCCGTGACAAGACCCCGCCGCTGAATGAGGACGAACGTGACAGGCGCACTATTTTCGTACAGCAGCTTGCTGCGCGGCTGAGGACGAAGGAGCTGATTGCTTTCTTTGAAAAAGTTGGCCCTGTTAAGGAGGCTCAGATTGTCAAGGATCGTGTCAGTGGAAGGTCTAAGGGGTATGTCTTTTTCTTCTTTTGTCTTGTTCTTATTTTTCTATCATTACCCCTGCTAACAATCACAGTGTCGGTTATGTCGAATTCAAAAACGAGGAATCCGTCGCCAGTGCTATCCAGCTTACAGGACAAAAGCTTCTAGGAATCCCAATCATCGCACAGTTGACTGAAGCGGAAAAGAACCGCCAGGCTCGCAATCCCGAAGCCAGCAGTGGGAGCAATAACGCTGCCCCCTTTCATAGGTTGTACGTGGGTAACATCCATTTCAGCATCACTGAGAGTGACCTCCAGAATGTGTTTGAGCCGTTTGGCGAGCTTGAATTTGTCCAACTGCAAAAGGATGAAACCAATCGGAGCCGCGGCTATGGTTTTGTACAGTAAGTGTCCATCCGCTGATTGAATGTCTTTCATACTAACGAGGTATCCAGATTCCGCGATCCCAATCAGGCTCGAGAAGCGCTCGAAAAGATGAATGGTTTCGATCTTGCTGGTCGAGCGATCCGCGTTGGCCTTGGCAACGATAAGTTCACCCCTGACTCGAACGCACAACGCATGCAGAGCCATGGTGCAAACCAACCGAATTTCCAGGGCTCTTCGTTCTCTGGCCAGGGAGGACGTGGCGTCCAGGCCGGCGGCACCAACAACTTCGACCGTGCTGGAGGTCGCGAAACCGAAAAAGGAGCCGGCGCCAGTGCGTTGGATGACACGGACGTTGCCGGTGTGAACTTCAACAACTACAGTAGGGACGCATTGATGAGGAAGCTTGCAAGAACAGATGAACCTGCGGAGCCCACCGCCGATAATAAGCAGAAAGTGCTTCGCCCTAAGACAGAAACCAAGCCGTTACCCGTCAATGTCAACATGGCGAGTCGATGTGTTATGCTTCGCAATATGTTTGATCCTTCTGAGTATGTCTCTATTTATATCCATCCTCTCTATTTTACATGATACTAACAGTTCACAGGGAAGAAGGTGACACCTGGGGTAAAGAGTTGGAGGATGACGTCCGCGCTGAGTGCGAAGATAAATATGGCCATGTTGTTCACATTGCACTAGATCCCAATTCCCAAGGCGATATCTACTTGAAATTCGACCGAGTCCAGGGTGGTGAGAACGCCATCAAGGGCCTGAACGGACGGTTCTTCGGTGGAAGACAGATAACCGCTCAGCCGGTCGTCGACGCTGTCTACAGCAGTCTGTTCTCCCGGACCAAGGCGATCTAGTGCTTACCAGATGGCAACGCAGCCTACCAAGATTTTTCTTTAATGGTAGGTATTCATCTAATCGTTATTAGGTGCCACCTTCGTGCTGGTAGAGCCCACACACTGCCTGCCTTTTGTTTATTATCATGGCCCCCGTTTGAGCTGCACCGCACCGACGTGGTGCTTGGTTTGGCTTGGATGACACTACCCCTGGTAGGTGGCAGTCCTTTGACCTTTCGCTCTTCGTGGTCGTCTATAGCCGAATGGCTTTGTTTGCAATGATATGTTTCTAGGTGTTTGTACATCCATAGCGAAAGCAATTTATATTCTGAACTTAATCTTACCGCAGTATACGTAGAGGGTATTTAATGTAGAGCTCGTCAGGACTGTAAGTTAAGTGAGACGCAGATATCATCTTATGTTTCCATTCTTGCCACACTAGCCGATCTATCTCATCATAGAATTCCAATGCCGTTTGAATACAGGGAATATCCAGCTATGATCAGCGTTTAGACAAACATGGAATGGCAGGGATATAACAGACAATGCAGGAAGTCACTCTAGAGCAAACTGTATATATTCCAAAAGTTCAATCCCTCCTTCACTGCCATCTATCTACTCTCTCCTTAGGTAGATCTGACTCATAGTCTCTGGCAAGCTTTCAAACTTCCCCTTAAGTTTACTATTAGAAAGTGCGCTTGATATTACTCACTCTACTATATATTGCTCATGTGTGTCCTTTATTTCTCTGGAGACTTTCCTGCAAGAGAATGTGCATAATATATAGTTTCTCGGATTTCATGATATAAGGCTTATTAAAGAATATGGAAGACAGTTAACCCTGTCCACAGCTAGTGTTCGGAGTACACTGAGGGGCGTATTGATTTATCAACATAGAGCCATGATCTTCTGTGCACTCCATAGACAAGCTGAACTTTGTAGATCAAAGAGTGACAGCATTGCTTTGTTTTCAAATAACCCACAATTTGTCATATTTTCTCTTGTCTATATTCTGACAATACTACATAAGGGCTTGTTCCAGGATCCAGCCCCCCTTCCCCCCCGCGGCTCGCATATAGGGATTATCCTTATAACCCATCTTCTCCCTAATCTTCTCTAAACAGCATCTGAACAGTGCAACTGAAAAGCAACAATCTCAAACAGCTGTCATATTTTCATGAGGGAACGCTAAAGAGAGGCTCTACAGCCATGCTGGCATCGCTCATGCCACACCACGGACCTTCATGTTACCACCTTGGATATGTGACAAGATATCCATGTCACGTAACGTCTCATCCAGTCGCCTTTCGGGGTGGCTTAGGGAAGGAGACAGGGGAGGACCGGTGCCCCCCAAGGAACAAACCCCCATGCGCAGGCACAGCCCTCAATTACATGACCAAAACACAACGAGGTGACTTTGAAATACTAACTTACCTACTTAAGATGGTATCAAACGATGTTTTGACCAATCCAAGAATCAAGTGGATGTGCCAGTAGCCTGGCCGGTACCTATGGTAGGCATGGGCGAGGCTGATATGGCTATAGCGCCTTTCACGCTTAATTCCCATCCAATGACGATCATCCTCACCCATGTACAACCCGTCAAGGCCCTTGCAGCAAACGTGGGGGCTGTCACGGAGGATTTCAAGCCTGCGCCGGGATCTAGCGCCGCCTCCCGCAGATAATCGTAGTGCCTAGGCTAACTTAATAGGGTAAATGGTGAATTCTAGGATGACATGAAAATCAGACCTTGAGAGACCGGGTTGTTGATCTCTGTGGGGACAAGTATGCTAACTCTAGACTTTGACCTAAACGATGTACTCTGTCAGAAGAGACACTGCCCACGTAGCTACTAGCCAAACCGGCATAGAGTCACTAGCTGGGCTACTACATCCCTAATCAAACCTTCATATGCAGGACAAAGAGAATAACAATTCCAATCTAAATATGAGGAAGCACGCACATGTCCCGTACTAATCCACTGCCACCACCACAACTCCCACTATCTGCATAGCCCCGCGGAGGCGTGGTGTGCCTGCTGGGCCCGGAACTTTTCTAAATCGCCGAAGATCTTGGCTGGCCATATCTCTCTCCTGCGTCGGTGTCAGTCCGATGTTTATTTTCTCTCTCTCTTTAGATTCCCCCTTTTTTTTCTGAGGGGAGAGGAGGGATACGAGCATTGCAGTGGGGGCCGTAAGCTAGCCTTGGGGTTCTGCGACGGCCGCCTCCCGGCAAAGAGCGCCCCCGTCCCTCCTCCAGCCTTGGAGAACTCTCGCTAGCTTCCTGACTATAGAGTTCTGTGTGTCTTGGGGGAATATGTTTGTCTAAGTACACCCGGTGGACTGGCTGTATCTGGTTAGAGCAGAGGGTAGGATGTGAGAGTGATTCTGTGGCATGGTTGTCAGCGGGAGTAATGTTGCCCGAGGGTCGCTGTCTTGGTGCTATCTTCTCTTTTTGCTACTGTTGGCTTTGTCTCTGTGGACGAAAGGAAGAAGAAAGAAAGAAAGGACGAGGGTAATGTGGACCCATAATATAGCAGTCTACAGACGTCGTGATTTTGAAGTAGACAGACGAACACAGGTTGCTTTGTGTAAACTTTTCTAGAAGATAGATAGATGTACACATGCGATGCAGAGAGAGGAATTTCCAGTAGTTACTTGACATTCATTTGTAAGCCTCCACCGAACCGTACAAGCCATTACGATATAAGCCCATTATCAAATCACAACACAGTAAATAAGCAGTTCAGGCAGTCCAAGGCTGCGCAGTGCGTTTCTTCATCGCCAATTCATCTTCTAGCCACTCTATCATGCCGTCACTTTTAATGCGGGCCGCTCTGTGGTTGATGAGCCAAGTCCCTAGGCATTTTTGTCAGCCTGCCTTTCTCTTATACTATGTCCATATACTTTTTTTTGGGTACTTACCGAGAGCTAGAAGCGCATACGACTCGGCATTATCAAGGGCTTTGTCTTTGGGTAGCCCCGTCGCATCATCCCAGAAGTATCCATGATCATCAATTTGCGGCTTTGGCTTGACCTTGGGCGTGTGAACAAACTGCGCACCCCTTGTTAGAATAACCAGATGGTATATATGTCACAGCAAGCTGTCCCTTTTTATTGCAGATGCTAGACGTACCTCATGGAAAAGCGTGAGCTCGAGACCCGCAAAGTCGTCGATGTGGACCTTATGTCCGTACATATTCATCAATATCTCGTAGCTGTCGTGCATTTTCTTGTTCTGCGGCTTGCCTTTGCCGTCGAGTATCGGTGTTTGGCGAATATCCTTGAGAAACTTGGGACATAGTTGCATAGTCGTCTGGCCTCGCCCTGCTTTGGTCTTTTCCCAAAAAGCGATCGTATAGGCCATAGTACCCTTTCCCTCCGTAGTATCCTTTCCCTCCGTAGTATCCTTTCCCTCGCAATCCTCGAATAATTCCTCGCTGATAGTGAAATGGCCTAAGGTGTCGTTATAATACACTTCCTGGTTCGAAGCCCGAATCTTTTTCTTAAGTCGTTTCTGCGTGCAATAGATTATCTGTAGTCACATTTCAAATTAACACAACGATAATAGGCCTATGAAAAGAGAAGAGGCTCACTGGATCATCGACCTGGCTGTTGCCCATGGCGCTTTGAGCGCCAACTTTCGCGATGATATCTGGGAAACAAAAGGCGTGAGCAGTAGAACTGGATACCGTGGGTAAGATGTCAATCCTACCTTTGACGTATGGGAAGTCTGCCGTGTTGAACAAACGTGCTGCGAGTTCATCGACATCTTTGTCCTTCCCTAGAGACTTGGCGACCTCTGCTGGCCACTTCATGACGTTCTCTACGGCCTTTTCAATGTTGCTTTTCGCAGCTGATCTTAAACTTAGCGGGACTCTGGATGCGAAACTTGAACAACCCAACTTACGACCACACGATTGGTCGACTGACCACCCAGCCCAGGTCGGGGTGAGAATAGCGCAAAAGACCACGGCGGAGAGGGCGGACTTGACCTGCATGGTTGGAATGCTTGCAAACAACAGGCCTTGGTCAACTGAAGCCACTGGAAAGACGGTAAGAAAAAAAAACAAGACAAGAAACATATGAGATTCCACGGGTTTACTGACGCCCTTTTAAAAGTATTTGGCGAGCTGCTCCTGGGCCAGTCTCATTCGCTTAGTTTATCGGTTCTCGTCAAGTGCAGACTACGAGCCTATGCCACCACGCCTCCGCCCCGAATTGCATCTATAATTATCACAGGAGAATCCTGCAACAAAGTGATATCTTTGACCTAGTTCAACACCACTCCTCATGGCGTCGGGCTCCCAAGTTGAATCTAGACTTATCCCACAGGCACTGTCGAGTGCACTCAGCCCCAGGAACTATTGAGTCTAACCCTAGAATCTTGTTGGGCTCTAGTTATTGGATGGATCATCCCTGTCAAAGATTAGGGTTCGGATAGAGGAGCAAAAACGGCCCGCTTCCGGCCGCATGGGGAAAATGGTCCCGCGGGGCCCCCGCCGTTCCTGCCTGCGTCTCCAAGGATATACAGGGGTTCATAACCCGTGTTGCAACGTGGGGTCCAAGAAAACATCATGTTTGCTTCGCTTTGATGTTTGCTGGCCATGGTATGGTGCGGGATTTAACACTAGTCTCCCGTAGCGAGTATGCCTTGCGGATATCCAACTATAGCACGGCACTTTGGATGGAATTGGATTTTTTGAAGACAGCTTGTCGAGAGCGTTCAGGATTCTATAAGATGCGGTGTTGGAACTCGGATTCGAAATCTCTCCGTCCACCAGCTCTTTTCTTTCACTTCTGCCAGTTCGCTCACCATGCTTCGTCTGTTTCTCTTTGTCTTGGGCTTTCTCACTTTGACCTCCAGGGTCTGCGCCCAGATTGACTCTTACTCCGCTGCATACTATTGCCGCGAGGAAGTCGGCGAAGAACCATGGAGATGCGACGACAAGTTCTGTGGAGGCGAGCATAAGAGAAAAAAGGGCTATTGTGCGCGCCCGATATATCGAACGACGAAATCGAATAACCAATGGGCCCTTGCAGCACCGCGTTATTGCAAATGTGGGGATAGCAAGGGGTATGTTACCTTCTGCTGATGGGTGCAAGCGAAAGCCTTATTGACGGTGAAATTAGCGACGGCGGTGGCAAAGTGCCTCCCATAATCCCGTTCCCTCCTCCCCCGCCCGGTTTCCTTATTCCTCCCGAGGGGGTGCCTAATCCCAACGACCAAGACAGCTGCCCGGAGGACTTCACCGACACGAAGTGCAAGGATTGCAAAGACAAGTCAGGGTGGTGCACTGAAGGGCCCCGCGCCGGCTGTCCGTGTCGGGATGAATGTCCTGCTGATGATAGCGACGATGTGCCCCATTGTAAAAATGAGATATGTCTAGGGAAGGATGGAAAATGCACCACGGTGAGTTCCAGTGGATATGTGGCGTGGGGAAATGATGACTGACTATGATATAGGGTCCTCAAGTTGATTGCAAGTGCAACGAACACTGCCCAGACCCCGAGAAGAACGAAATCGTTCTCTGCAATGAGGATGAGTGCAAGAGTGAAGATGATAAGACCTGTAAAGAGGTTCGTGATATGTCCATGAGCCTGATCTGTGGTCACCCACGCTGACCGCCTGGATAGGGGAAGTTCCGTGGATGCAAATGCGCATTTGTTGCCAGTACTGGCCCGCCGCAGCAGAGAGATACCAACAAGATGAAGCAGGGGCTGGACAAGCTCAAAAAGCTGAAGGATATTTATGACAACTTCGACAAATATAAACAGAAGCCAGACACCAAGTGCGACGGCACCTACAGCGACGCCCTTCCAATCGAGAGAAAGCAAGCATACGAATTGGCTGACCAGTACTGTGACAAATTGGACAAGAAATCCAAGGACACGAGCAAGGAGCTCAAGTTGGACCGTTACACCTTTCATTTCAATTACAAGGCCGGCAACAAATGTTGGTCTGAGTGCAAGGAAACTGTGCACGATATGATATGTAAGGACTCAGCTCAACCACCTCACACAGATGTGGTTCACATTCCAGAATCGTCATCTAACAAAGCCCTACAGGCTCCGGATACGACAGCCACTCCATCAAGCCCGAAGCCAAAGCGACCTTCAAATGCGGCGATGAATACAGCCTCAAAATCACGGACCAATCCAAAGATCCGAGCGGACTCGATCTGAAACACACCTGCGTGGACCCCAAAGAGATCAGTAAGCTCCCCGGCAAGGTATCCAGTGAGCTCCAGGAAAGGTGGGGCGCAGAATTCTGCAAGTCGATGGCAGGCAAGAAGATCAAAGCCGGCGATAGACCGATAAACAAACTCAATGGGGATGATGAAAATAATCTCTATTCATACACGGTGGGGTGGAACGGGGATTGCAAGAGCGAGGTCACGGAGCTTGATGTTCAGTTTCCTTTGGGAAAGGATGACAAGAACACCTGCGAGTCACTCATGCGGTCCGCATACAAGCTGTGTGATAAGAATGGTGGCATAGGTGGACGTTATGAGCTTGGTTGCGCGAGATATTCATTTGTTGCATCGAAGAAGTCAAGGCCAATCCGGCCAGGCTAACGCCACACCACGCACCTTTATGTAATTGGTCGAGATGATGAATTCAGATACTTTGGAGATATAATGTCATCCTGGAGAGAACCTGCTACCTGGGACGAATAAGTGTTATAACATCTTTTATGATCGAATGGTATGGTCTTTCATTTGCTCCACATATGATAAATGATCAATGTCACGTGATATTGGATACAGACGCCTTTGGGGGTGGCTTGCAAGGAGGAAACTTGGGAGAACCACTCCCCCCAGGAACACCCCGCTCTTTTGGGTGGGCAGGCACAGCGATCGATTACATGCCCGGAGATAAAAAAAAATAAGCCCCCAGTGACAGTAGATTGAAGTGGGATTGTGTTTATAGGGGGAAGTTCGTGTTTGGCTCGGGATAGAGAAGGGTTCCCGAGGCCGCCAGTGACTAACTGAGTTAGTGGTAAGTAGGACAACCAGAGCTGAATACTCATGCATGGCTAAAAGACAGCCAACCACTATTCGAATATGCAAATAAGCCCAAAATAGAAGACGGAGGCCAGGTACTTCAGGTAGTGTGATGTTCTAATTCTATGATCGATGTTGGATTTGAATGTTGCCTCCAGATTGGGGATTTCTTCCTGCATCGGTTATGCAATATTTTCATAACCACCTACCTAGACCAATGTTACTCTACAGCTATATCAATATGTAATATATCCAGGCAATGTAACTGGTGGCCGGAAACAGCCAGTGTTCAGTCATCCTGAAGCCTGAGGTTTGTCACCGTCAGCCTGAGGCTGCCAGCCAATGACGACCTCATATCACCTGATAGTCCGTGATGGCCACCACGGGGCTCTGCTCATCCCACCTCAATCCGTTTGGTATTATATCTTCACCTTCTTCCTCACCGTCATTCTGTCTCCTGCACCCGGACTGGTGGACTGAACCAACTACGGCTAAGGAGGATCCTACATTAAAAGGGGAAGTCGGCCTTGCTTATCATATCAACCTTATCGCCAACCCTCCCTCAACACATGGCCAAATAACAATCGATCTTTCCCCGGTTTTCCCCTGACGACATATCGAATCCTAAATCGTTCCATCCAGGGATCTCCTTGATCTCATCCATTTTCCCACTGTTCTGGTTCCTCTGATCTGGCAGATCTCCCACGTCGAGCTGCCGGTCTGCGTTCCCCCCCAATCCCTGTCGATCGAAGCTCGGGCCCGGAAAAAAAATTAGGGCGTTTCTGGAAGGGTTGGCACGAGGCATCTACGTGTAAGTGCATTTGCTCGAATACACACTTCTCGGTGGCAATAGTTATCGCTCCTTTGACGCTGTAAGACCATCGCAGCTTGAGGAGATCCCCGATCTGATTTTGCTGACGAGTCCTGTACATCTGACTTTCTAGGCCACCACACATTCATTTCCAAAAGACAACGCGCTCGGCACCCCGTGGAACCTTCGGAACGACCTCCTGTTCCCACCCAACCTCCGTGACGACTCCGCTGGCTTTCGGTTCACCATACACTCCTTTCCCCGATCGCTCTCCTCCACAAATCCACCTTTCCACTACATCACCCGCATATCAGAGATAATGAGTTCGCGAACAACGGGACCGCAGGCCGCCCAGGCCGATGAGTTGCTGTCCAGTAATGGCTCGGTGCAACAGCCACTGAAGAGCGACGTCGCGCAGAGCGAGGAGGAGAAGGAAAACGTATTCTTGTTTGCTCCGAATCTCATCGGTACGAGCTTCCTGCTCTCTGTCTTACCCCTCCCTGTCGACTCGCAATGACCCTCTGACTGGGATTAGGCTACTTCCGAATCGTCCTCGCCATTGCGTCGCTTTACTACATGCCCCTCCATCCTCGGACTTGCTCCATCCTATACAGTGTGTCGTGCCTGCTGGATGCGTTGGACGGATATGCTGCTCGGTACTTTAAACAGTCCACCACGTACGGTGCCGTCTTGGACATGGTGACCGACCGCTGCACGACCGCGTGCCTCCTGGTCTTCTTGAGCTCCGCCTGGCCGCGCTGGGCGATCGTATTCCAAGGTCTGATTTCTTTGGACATGGCGAGCCACTACATGCACATGTACGCCACCCTCAGCATGGGGGGGTCTGGCCAGAGCCACAAGAACGTCGAGGCCACTCGCAGCTGGGTCCTATACTGGTACTACCATAGCAAGGTGCGTTCGACGGCGCGGAAAACTCGATCAACACGACGTTTTCGATGCTGACCAATCCCTAGACCGTGCTGTTCATCTGCTGCGCTGCCAACGAAATCTTCTTCATCGGCCTCTACCTCCTGTCCTTCTCGTCGCCGATGCTCTCCCCATCCCTGCTCCAGCCCGTGCAGGGCTCTGACAACCCCTGGAGCGCCGGAGCGCTGGAGCTGGCCCGCGCCAACAAGATCGACAGCTTCTGGCCGTGGGTGATCACCGGCGTTTCCGCTCCCATCATGGCTCTGAAGCAGTTCATCAACGTCGTGCAGATGGTTAAAGCCAGCAAGTGGCTGGTGGAGGGCGACGTCGCCAACCGTCGGGCGGCTCGCCAGGGGAAGAAGAACTGAACTGGACGACCGGCCCGGTGGATTGGTCTTGCCTTTCCCTGGGGCTGTTGATCCGGACAGGGCATCCCGTGATTGACGCCAACGTTCTTTCTTCAACCGTATCATCTTCTCTGTGCATGGTTTTGGTGCTCTGGCTGGTTTCTGGGGATCGTGAGCAGCCCTTGTCTTTTATTCGCTTATCTCCTGCGGATCCAGAAGGTTTTGGATCCGGTGGGAAGACTTGGGCGGCTGTGTTCGTTCGGACCATCCCAACCTTTCTCGAGTATGGATTTTTAGTATACTTTTCTTTTCTCTACTTTTCTTTCTCTGTCTTCTTATTTCCAATCTTTGATCTCTTTTATTTTCTTCACTTTCACCTCTTGATACTTCTTGTGATTAGATTTATTGTTTGGCATGGTTATTTCTCTCTTTCTTGAATCTTTGTTGTTTTTTCCTTTTTGCTCCTGCTGCTACTTCTTCCCTGTTGTCTTCAGATCCTTGTGTATAAGAGTAGGAAACAGTATGTAGTTTTATTTGGGCAGGGGTCGTGGAGACTCCCTGATGCAATGTGACCAATGATGATAACAATGCTCGAGCTTAGTAACCAGCGCTCTCCGGTGTCGGCGGCGTGGGGGGAAACTGATCGGAGCTTCGGACACCCCGCCATTTATTTCACTTTGGTATTTATTCCTGATTCATTCGTCTTTCTGTTTGCGATACCAATTGCTTCATTTTTGGTTCCTGCTCATCCCCTGATAACTCCTGATCATCATGGCCCCCTACAATGTTGTCGTCTTCGGTGGTGATCACTGCGGTCCTGAGGTACGGCCCCACCACACTGTTGAGTTCTGATGCGAGGAACACGTACTGACCTGACTCTGGTGATAGGTGACCGCGGAGGCTGTTAAGGTATGAATGGAGTATCATATTGGGTACAAAGCCAAGAGGGTTCATTATCTAATTTATCATTAAGATCCTCCGCGTGGTTGAGAAGGCCCGTGAGGGTGTGTCGTTCAACCTCCAGGATCATCTGCTCGGTGGTGTAAGCTCCCGACTTTCCTCCCTGAAAATACCGTCAATTGATAACTGTACACTTACACAAGACCCATACAGGCCTCGATCGACGCCACTGGATCGCCGTTGACGGACGAAGCCCTCACCGCCGCTAAGAACGCCGACGCCGTTCTCCTGGGTGCCATTGGTGGACCGGTACGTGTGCACCATATTGGAGAGATCGAGAGGGGGAAGAAAAAAATCAAGAGACTAATAGGGCACAGAAATGGGGTACGGGCGCTGTCCGCCCGGAGCAGGGCATCCTGAAGCTCCGCAAAGAGATGGGCACCTTCGGCAACCTGCGACCATGCAACTTCGCCGCTCCCTCCCTGGTCGAAAGCTCTCCGTTGCGGGCCGACGTCTGCCGCGGCGTCGACTTCAACATCATCCGCGAGCTTACGGGCGGTATCTACTTCGGCGAGCGCAAGGAGGACGACGGCAGCGGATTCGCTATGGACACGGAGCCTTACTCGCGGGTCGAGATCGAGCGCATCATCCGTCTGGCCGCGCACCTGGCTCTGCAGCACAACCCGCCCCTGCCCGTCTGGAGTCTCGACAAGGCCAACGTGCTGGCTACCAGCCGTCTGTGGCGCAAGGTCGTCACCGAGGTCATGGAGAAGGAGTTCCCTCAGCTGCAGATCGGACACCAGCTGATTGACTCCGCTGCTATGATCATGGTCAAGGACCCGCGCAAGCTGAACGGTATCGTCGTCACGAGCAACCTGTTCGGTGATATCATCAGCGACGAAGCGAGTGTCATCCCCGGCTCGCTGGGTCTGCTGCCCTCTGCTAGTCTGAGCGGTATCCCCGATGGCAAGAGCAGGGTGAACGGTATCTATGAGCCCATCCACGGTATGTCTTTTCTATATTCTTTCCCTTCCCTTCTTTCCCCCTTATAATACGCAAATGAACCACAACCCTAACCAAACGGAATAAAAGGTTCCGCCCCCGACATCGCCGGCCGCGGCATCGTCAACCCCGTCGCCGCCATCCTCTCCGTCGCCATGATGATGCAGTACTCCTTCGGCCTGTTCGACGAGGCCCGCGCCATCGAGAAGGCCGTCAGCAACGTGATCGAATCCGGTGTCAAGACCGGCGATATCGGCGGCAAGGCTACCACCGCGCAGGTCGGTGATGCTGTTGTTGCTGAGTTGGAGAAGTTGTTGAAGTGATTATTTTCCTCTTTGGAAAAAAGAAGGGAAGAGGATTATTGATGAAATTTATTAAATGAATAATAATAAAACAATGCATGGATGAATAGATTTTGATATCTCTTCCTTTCCTCTTTTATGATCAGTATGTGGTTTGAAACATACGACCGTACATAGAACATATCAATATGTAGCTGGGATAGAACTAAAAGATGTGAGTATAGCAAGGCAATAAATCAATCATGGGTATCTGAATTCTCAACTGAACTCCGAACAACAACACTATCCCTTTGATAAGAAGAAAAGACAAAACAAACTCCCTCCCCCGAACCAACCCCCCCACAAGACAGAAGAAATACTACCGAATAACAGGCTCCCCCATCCACTCCGGCTCCTCCAACCCAGAGACCTTCCCCCGATCAACATCAGCGCCACCACTCCGCCCATCGAGCCCATCATCCTGGGTACTCCCTCTGAGCGAGCGGCGCGCACTATGCCTGCGCACGCGGCCGTCAGCAGACGCAGACGGGGCGTTGCCCATCCGCCGACGGTCGTCATCGCGGGCGAAGACCTGAAATCCACGCACGTGCGTGTCTTTCCCGTTCTGGTGGTTCTCCATTATGCGCATCTGTAGGACCATGGCTTTGAGGACGTTGCCTGCGTAGGGGTCGTCTTCGTCGTCTTCGTCGGCGGTTTCGTCCGCGTCGTCTTCGTAGGCGTCCATGTCGTATTCGACGGGGTTGTCTGCGTCGGAGAATATGTAGTCTGGCCAGGCTTTGGAGGAGGTGGGGCCGCGGTGTCGTCGGTTGTGGTCTGTTGTTGTTTTGTGGGGTTTGGTGGTTGTTGGGTGACGACGTCGGCGCTTCTTCCGGACCCAGCCTTCGCTGCGGCCACCGACGCCTTCGAGAGGTACGTCGACCCAGCCGCAGGGCCCTTCGCCTTCCCAGGTTGCGAACTCGACGAGGTCGTTGCCGCCCATGCCGGCTAGGAAGTTCATCTTTGTGGGTGTGTAGCTTTCGTCCATGTCGAAGTCGAGGTAGACGCGGATTTTGACCACCGCGACGAGCTTGAAGAAGTGTAGGGTGAGGGTGTGGGGTTGGGGCCCGTCGGACTGCCAGTATTGCGAGGGGGAGGGGTTGCGCAGTGCGGATACGCCGCAGCCGGGTTTGTGTGTTGAGACCGTCCAAGATGCTAGGGAGGAGATTTCGCGCAGATTGGCTGGGAGGGGGGAGGGTGATTTTTCTGTTATCGATCCGGTGTTGTTAGTGTTCGTTCGTTTCTTTGTTTGATGGGGAATTGCGAAGAGTGCATATATACCTCGATCATGCATCGGCTCGTCCTCCTCGACAAAATCCTCTTCTTCCTCTATATCGTCCCCGACCATCCCTTCCATCTCTTCTTCCGACGCATCGACCACATTCCCCTCGACATCCACATCAAAGTCCCTGTGGTATCCATTCATCGTGTCCTCCCCCATCTCCTCCTCCTCCTCTTCTTCTTCGTCCTCGAATTGCCCTCGTCCATTACGGCCCCCGGTTGTAAGTGCCGACTAGGGACGCCCCGTCCAAACATGGAGAAGACTGCCGCCTGCGCCGCGACATTGGGGTAGACGGGGTCGCGGTCTGAAGCCTCGAAGGGCCCGGACGACGGATGGAGCTGGGGGATTGCCTGAGACGGAGGCGTCTGGAACTGCAGGTGGGCGGAGGCATGGCCGAGGTGGGCGCGCGGGGGACGCGGATGGGGGGAGTCGCCGCGGACGGAGGGCGTCGTCGCGGGGGGTTGCTGTTGTTGACGGCGGAAGAGATGGTGTTGGTGACGGGGCATGGTAGAGGATTGAATATCAATTGTTTGAAAGTATTAAGTATTATGTTGGCATTGTTGAAGCTTTATCGGGTGGCTCCAGAGTTTGAAGCTCTGGGTCTGTCGATTGTTGTCGATCTGATAGATGGAAGGAGCTTGGGTGGGTTCGTCGGGCGGCGCGTCCCTCCGCGATATCACGTGCTGGCGGGATATCTACCAGATTTATGAGAACAGCAGAGATACTTCTTTGCCTGAGTATTGGTTGGAAAATTGTAGCTACAGCTCATGCGCTCTGCCTTACTCTGGAATCGGTTGAACCTGACATAGACCCTGCATACGATCAGGAATCCATCGTGGATGGATCGATCAAGTTTCCGATTCTCTTTTACTTAGCCCATACGTGTTATACCTCGATTCCTGTACACTAGAATCTGTCATACAGATTAGACTATAACAGACATCGGGATATGTATTCCTAGACATATAGACATGTAAAGACTAAGGAAAGAGTGAAAAGACAAAGTCAATTAAGATGATATCGTGAATTTCTCACCGCCCGTCCTGACCGCCTACAATCACCAGCAGAACAGCACACCGCCTTCACGGCTCATGATTGGCCGGTCGTTTATCCTGATTACTTCTCGCTCTCTCTCTGTCTTGTTGTTGTTTCCTCTCATCGTTTTTTCTTGTTCTTGTCTCTTCCCATCTTTTGCTTCTCACTATTTCCTACCGCTGTCTCTATCGTGGGGCTTCTGCTCACTTCATCCCAGTGGAAATCCCGGGGTTGGGCCGGCGCATCCTCCCGTTACGGAAGAGGACACCCAACCGCTTCAGAGCCAGCCTCCCAGCAACCTACCTACCTTACCTAGACAGTGATTAGAGTCATTCGGCCAATCTGACTAGACGCTCATCTGTTTAATCCTAGCGGTCACATACGTTTTCTTTCTCTTCTCTACTGCCATCCTTCAAATCATCGACCCCGCGTGTTGCCACACTGCATACTATGGGCCGTTGCTAGACTAGACCAAACAAGCAAGCGTCCAAACGAGAATGCCTTCTATGGTTGAACCTACGGCGAACCCGCCCCTTGCAGCCGGGGACCCTGGAACTGATAATCCCCTGGGCTTCACGCTGCATGTCCTGTGTCCTTCGCTCCCTCCTCCTGGCCGATTCAGCTTCAACAACCTTGCCGCATCCACCTCCATCGCGGAGTTGAAGCGCCTCATCCAGGCAAAGATCCCCGGAAATCCCGTCCCGGAATCGCAGCGCCTGATTTACAGCGGTAGACCGGTTGTCGATATTGGCTTGACCTTGCAGTCGATTCTGGAGCCAGAGGAGGTAAGGATAATCCGTCCGCCTACGATACATGCGACTGACAAGTGTCTATTCAGGGTTCACAGCACTCGATCCACCTCGTCTTGCCCCCAGCCCCTCCACCCAATCCTCTTGCGGCCACAGGCACCGAATCGCTGATCCCGAACGGAACCTCATCGGCTCCCCAGACTACCGCTTTGCCCGGCCGTTCCCCGCAGTTCGAACAAGGCTTGCGACTGAGAGGCCAGCAGGCTCCTCTGACCGTCAATGAGGCCGAGCTGGGACATGCACTTCGCCGCAACATTGAGATCATACGCGAACAGCTCAACGCAAGAGAAGGAGCGCGACCAAGACCCACCCACCTTTCTCGGGAGCTCGCAAGCCCCGTTGCTCCAGGGCCCTGGCACCAATGGCACCCACAATCGTTGTCCGCAGCGAACGCCTCGAACATGCCGAGACTGGTCATCTCCGGGACACATGCGCAGCGCGCTGAACAAGTCAACCGTGTTCTGACCACCGTCCGGCCTCGCATAGAGCAGATGGAAGCAGAGTTCGGGGAAGGACTTATCCCGTCGCTGGAAATGACTATCGCTGCCCGTACTCAGCTTCTGGAATGCCTGGATGAGCAGACCCAGAACCCCCTCATGCCGCGCAATGGTGAAATCGAGCGCCTCCTCGATCGTCTCTCCATCATCTACCGTCGTGCCGACACCCTTCGCCTTAGCCGTGGAAGCGGACCAACCGCCACGAATGTGGCCGAACGCAGTCATGAGAGGGCTCCCGTGTACCTGTTGACTTCCCCAGACGGGTATCAAGCGCTCGTGGCGTCCCCGGAAACGCAGATCATCCCGACGTCGATGGCTGCCCTCCGCGCAGGACAGATCCCGCAGCCCACCCCGACCACCGCCCCGCTGCCCAACGTGCCGACAGCCAACCCGGACCCCAACCCGAATCCCGCCAACCTGAACCCGAATGCGATGGTGATGGAGAACGCCGTCCGCCAGGCCTTGATCAACCAGCGGGCCGGAAACAACGACCAGATGGGCATGGCACGCTACGTCCGACGCATGTGGCTGTTTATCCGGCTGTATTTCTTCTGCTACATGCTCAGCGAACCGGGAACCTGGACACGGGCGATCTACGTGGCCACGGCCATCATGATCGCGCTATTATCCGACACCACCATTCCCCAACAAGTGTACCGCACCCTGGTCACGCCCTTGCAAGAGCACCTGGAGGGGTTGGCCCATCCCCTGGAAAATGAACACCCGCCCAACACACACGCGGCTGGTGCGCCGAACGCCGAGAACCGAGTTACCAGAATTGCCGGCGTCAGCCTGGCCGACTTTTTCAGCGGCGTCCGTCGATTCGAGCGCTCCGCCGCGTTATTCCTAGCCAGTCTCGTTCCCGGCGTGGGAGAACGGCAGGTAGCAGTCCGCCAGGCAGCGGAAGCTGCTCGGAATGAAGAGCGCTTGAGGGCAGAAGAGGACGCCCGTCGCCAGGAGGCCGAGTCGAACCGTGAACAAGAGCCCGGGCAGGAACAGGATGGGGGAAGTCAACCTGCACCCGAAGCTGAAAGCCATCCTCCGGGAAACGGCCCCAACGACCATCCACCAGTCGAAGCCGCTCGCGCTGAACCTCACGCCCACAATGAATAGTTATGCCCCTTCCCTTCCACAATACATGATACCCCAGACCGACATCGAACAGTTGGATTTCCATTCGCCAGGCCTATTTCTAGTTTGGTCTATTTCTATTCCTAGTTCTACCTCTAGCCAGGTAATAGAGTTAGACTCCACAAAGGACGAAGACGACTGGAGAAACCCCCTACCTCATTGTTCCACGCTCGGCGTTTCTTTTTCTTCCATGTTCGATACTGATTTTGAATTTCGGTTTTTTTCCTGTGTAGCTTTTTGATCATGTTCTTGATCCCCTTTTGTCGTTGGTTTGGCTTGGCTTAGCTTGGCTTGGCTTCACTTGGTGACGATTCGATTTGTATCTATGTCTGCAATTGTCAGTGTACATAAGATTTGAGATTTCTGCGTTTAAGCGAATCGAACTCGAGTGTGAGTGAATACAAAGCGTGAGGGTAGTAATGATAGCATGGATGCTTTACTTGTTATTTACTACTCATCCTATCTGTTCTATTTCAATAAGACTGTACCTGCCAGTACCTATCCACTCCTCGAATAGTCCCCG
Organism: Aspergillus campestris IBT 28561; assembly: GCF_002847485.1. Classification (NCBI taxonomy): domain Eukaryota; kingdom Fungi; phylum Ascomycota; class Eurotiomycetes; order Eurotiales; family Aspergillaceae; genus Aspergillus; species Aspergillus campestris. The sequence continues at coordinate 4,189,838 of NW_020194336.1, read as the reverse complement.
AAGTTCTCTTATGAATAACAGCTACACACAGACGACAGAGTGTAAAACGAATGCGAGGGTATTTAGCCCTTGAGACTTGGCCCCGTCGATATCTTTCTGGGTATGTATGTATGTATGTATCTGCCTATTTACATATCTGTCTGCCTGTCTGTCTGTCTGTCTGTCTATCTATCTATCTATCTATCTATCCGCAGGCCTCCAAACCAGGCCTCCAAACCAGGGAGTCTACCTGCCTACCTGCCTTTCCACCAACCTAGTCTATCCCTCCATCTACTAGTAACCCTGGGTATACCAACAATATACAGCAACACCACAAGATGGCTCAATCATAGCTTCGTCCCCGTCCTAGACCCCGATCCCTCAATCGACGAATCCCGTCCCGAAGTAGGGAACGCAGAAGGTGGAGCCATCGGTCCTGTATCGAAGGATTCTTCGCCGCAGAAGTGCCTATCCATGTTTTATTAGTATCGTTATTGATTGGTGTTGTAGGTGTGGGAGTGAATGTGGCAAGACGGAATGAACGAGGTAGGGAAAAAAAAAAAGGAAAATATAAGAAGGAAAGAAGGAAAGAAGGAAGGAAGAAGAAGGAAGAAGAAGGAAGAAGAAGGAAGAAGAAGGAAGAAGAAGGAAGAAGAGAGAAACATACCACCCCCGTTCAGCACCCTCGCGCAGAAAACTACAGTCCCCGTTCGCAATACAATCCCACCCCCCGCCGACACCACGACCGCCTCGCCATTGCGGGACGGTGATTGTGTCTTTTGTGAGTTTTGTTCCTGGTGCGAGGCTGGATGTGTCTCTGCCGCTACTGCCGCTACCGCTACCCTCGACAGGAGAAGACATCCTCCGCCGAAAAGTACTCAAACCCGCCGTAAAAACATTAAAGTCCTCCACGTCCGGGTCATCAGGCATGTTACCGGTCAAGGCGCGGCCGATAGCGATGAGAGGGGCCGCATGCGAGCAGATAAGGATGGCTTTGCTGGAGTGTGAACCCGTGGCTTGCTCGTGGGCGGCTACCTCGGCGTCGACGTCGGCGATTATGGAAGATAGGGCTGTTGCGAGGCGGTCGTGGAGCTGAGCGATGGTTTCGCCGCGGGTGGAGGGGATCACGTTTGGTTGTTGCTGGGGGGAGATTGTGTCTGTATCTGGGAGGATGGCTGGGAAGTGTGTTTTGAGGGTGCTAGGCGTGGAGGGCGAGGGGTGGTGGAAGAAGGAGGTTGGGCCGAACCATTCTCTGTTTTTTTATACTTGTGTTAGCTTTGGACTTTCAGTTTGTTTTCGTCGCGACGAAGAGGAAAGAGAGGAAGTAAATACTAACCCAACCCCATTCTCAACCCTAACATCCAAAACCGCCCCCTCATCAATCCCACTCCCATCCCTCCCCATCCTCCCCTTCAACGCCTCCACCCCCGGCTGAATAGTCTGCAAGCACCGATAAAACGGACTACTATAAACGCGAAACGGCTTCGGCACGACCCTCTCACTAACCAAATGGTCCGCCAGCTCGCGCGACTGCCGCACGCCGTGCGACGTGAGGGTCGGGTCCGCGGGGTTCCCCGTGGGTGTTGGGAATTGCGATTTGTATTCGCCGGTTTGGTAGTTGATTGTCCAGTTTAGGCGGTGCTAGACGGTTATTCTGGGTTAGTTATGGATGGTATAAGACCGGGGATGCAGGGAGCAATTGGAGAGTGGGTTGCAGGGTTGTAAGGGATTGGTTGGTGACGTACGCCATGGCGGGTCAAATATATTGTGTCTAAGGGCATTTTCGAAGCTGTGTTTTTGCAAATTGAATTGGGATTGGGTTGTTAGAAGATTGAAGTAATTTGATTGAGGTAAGTTGAGCGAGAATAAGATATAGTTGCATGTGGATAAGACTTGCGGGGAAGAGATGGCAGAATGGGGCGGTCTGCTTGTACCTCGGTCCGGTTTTTTTTTTTTTTCCTTTCTTGATTATACTAACGAGTACAGGCTATAAACTACAAAAACTACAAGGAATACAAGCAACTACAGCTTGAATATATAAAAGATGACCGGAAAAAGTTCACTCAGCTATCTATCAAGTTTGTGTACAGGTATAATCCCAACCCGGTAGACAGATATTGAGTACCTCTCTCTCACCCGACCATTTCAAAACTTTTCAGATTTTTTTGTTACCAGACAGGCGAACCCATCTAGTAGAAGAAGCCGAGGAGCTTGCCGGCAACGTGCTTGCGGCGAGCCTCCTCGTGGTCCATGATACCAGCGGAGGTGGTCAGGACGACGAAGCCGAACTGACGCGAGGGGAGCAGCTGGACGGCCCAGGTCTCGAGGTCACGGAGCTGCACGGGGTAGCGGGGGTTGATGACACCACACTTGTTGAGACGGCCGTTGAGCTGGATGACGATCTTGCCGGAGCGGTGGTCGTCAACCTCCTCGAACTCGCCGATGTAGCCTGAACTTTATGTTAGTATTTGCGAATACAACACAAAGCATAATGATCAGGTTGAAGAATGTAGCAGGAATATAAAGGTCGCCGAGCACAGAGAATAGAGTCCCGGAAACTTGTAAGATTCCCGCCATGTGTTTGATATCTCGGGCACTTAAAGGGCAGACGTTCGTGTGAAAATTGAAAGCGTCGCCTAGTTATCAACCCGAATTTTTGGTTTTTTTTCCAGGACTCTCATCTCATGCCGACAACCAGGATTTTCCCACATTCCCTCTGAACCCCGCATTGAACGTAAAAAAAGGAGTAAGAACATACCGTGCTTCTGCATGACCGAGAGGAACTTCACAATAACCTTGGAGCTGGGGCGGACCAGAACCTGGCGCTTACCAGCCTTCTCGGCATTGTTGATAGCGTTAAGCGTATCGTTGAGGACGGAAGTGCGGACCATTGTGGCGGGTGAAAGGAATCGAGATTCTCAAATCGAAAATACGAAGGGGAAATGAGGTATCTAGAAAAGGGAAAAGTCCTAATGAACTCCCCCTCCCTTTACCAACCAGGAGAAAAGAAAGAAAAAACCTTTTACCAGCATTTCTTTCCCCCCCCCAGTCGATAAAGGAGAGAGACATCGGGACCACACAAGTCAGCCACCAGTAGTCTTCGAGCGCAAAGAGTGCCCCTTCAGTGGAAGAGAGAGGAAAAGAGAGAAGACAATATTTCAGTTCTACTCTCTCTTTCCTCCTCGCCAGGGTTCTTCAGCCCGTGCCGTGATGAGAGATGCGTATCACCGGATGGCTTCCCCCTGGCTCTAGTCCGTCATTGAGCATTTCTGCTGCCGGAGAGCCAAAAGGCAACCCGGTGATTGCTCTCCCAGACTAGCTGTGAGGCTGGTAGAAAGGGACTTTCGACATGTAACACATACCTCGAGGTGGGTTGGGCGGGAGTGTTGACGCTGGGTGAGGATCGGAGTCGGAGCAGAAGTTGAAGGGTTTTCTCGGGTGTGCGTGTCTAGGGCTCCACTCTTGGCATGCCCTAAGCGGGTCACGTGACCGCCACTTATGCATGCCTGAGGCATATACTATTGCCCTATCGACTCATACTCCAACTACACCAAGGCTACCATGAATATGCAAGCTTTTCTCATTCTCTCTATACAGGGTCTTTTTTGGATCACACTGGATTATACGTGGAACAGGGTCAAAAAATTCGTGGCAATATCTTGGCAGGGGTTACATCACTTTCGGGCATACATGAATCGCTATAGGGGTCTTGGTCTAATGGGGAAGAAAATAAAAAAGCAGAGGTGGTGGATAATGATGGAGGAAATCAAGTGACAGGGAGAAGGGTAGAAAATGCATGAATAGGGAAGAAAAGAAAAGGAAAAGGAAAAGGGTCATAACAGGGACGAGGGTAAAAGATCCGAAAGGGGATTGGCGGGTGGGGGAGAAAATCGGTTGAAGGGGGGTGATGAAGGGGATGATTGTGTTGATGCAGTGATCATTAAACACCAGGGCTGCTGCCAATAAGCTGACAGACCGTTGGGCCGGTGAATTTTCTGCCAATCGTCTGATGCTGCACAGCATCATCCCATGGGCGATGAGCGCGCTCCATGGGTGGAGTCATCCAGGACGCAGATCCGTGACTGTATCCAGCGAGAAGTCGATCCGAGACGGGTGCTCCCGAGAGGACGGGTTGAGGATGGAACCACGGTCCCAATTTACGCCATGGACTGGGCGGTCGCCAAGCTGATCTGTCGCTTGACCTGCTCGCGGGCCCAGCGGGCGGTATCGATCGTGCGAGGTCCGAACTCCCGGCTCATCCGGGTCTCCCGGACCAGCGAAGTCACCCAGTCGTTGCGGAAGAAGTTAGCGAATTCACCGTTAGGGAATGACTCCGCTAGGTCACCAATGACACCCATGGAAGCCCGCATCAAGCCTTCGCTGCGGGTGGGATCCTGAGAGATCAGGTGCAGGAGCTGGAAGATGGACTCGATGAAAGGCTGGAGTTGACCAACTGCAACTGGTTAGCACTGGCTAAGGACACTTAAACTCGGGACTCATACCTGAAGGCGTGCCCTTGTACGACAGAATAATTCCACCCCAGGCATCCATGATACCCTCACGAAGCGAGATGATGTAGTCGAGCATCTCCATGGTGACGTCGGCACTGACGGTGACCACCGAGGCCTGCTGGAGGACCTGGCCCACCACCGCCAGGTAGGTGTCAAACTGGGTGCCGATTGCCTGGCAGATATCACCGAAGCACTCGAGGATGGCGGGCTTCAGCTGGTTGGAGGCGCTCTGTAGAGCAAGTTAGCGTGACGTTCTTCCGAGCAGATTCGTGCGCGGGACTTACGCTCAAGTCGGTAAGTAGGTAGTTCATGAAGGTGTCGCAGTACGGCTGGACCTTCTCGTTCAATGCACGAGAAATATCGCTGACCAAGCCAATGGCCATGGAGCAGAGACCAGGCTCCTCGAGGTTGCCCAGAGCGTTGTAAAGGAAGGGGGTGAAAGGATCCATGTACTTGACGAAGTCGTCTTCCAGAGCGCCAGCGATGGCACCCACGGTGGCGAAAACAACATCCGGCACGCTGGACTTGGGGGGAACCGTCGTGAGGATTTGGAGCATGACGTGCATGATACGGTCGGCCTGCGGCTTGACGTCGGTCTCCAGGCGTTGAACAATGGCCTGCAGGATTAGCGAGCGAACTTTGTTAAAAGGGAAAGGGATCTTACGAGAACAACGCTGGTCAAGCTGGTCTGCATCTCCTCCAGGGTAATGCGGTCCTCCACGCTGACAACCTGCTGTTGCATGGGGATGGTGTGCTCGAGACGCTGCAGAGCGACGTCCGAGAGAGTGGCAACCATGGGAAGACTATCGTTGGCGGCGTTGGTGACGAACGAGTTGAGGACTTCATATCCGGCCGTGCGCAGCTGGTTGTCGGCATCTTGTCTGTAGGGAAAAAAGAGGGAGGGTTAGATGATCCGATCAAAAAGGCGGGGTAAGATAAGTCTCACCTCTCGGTCAGGGCGAGGAGCGACTTGACGCTGTCCTGGAAGTGCTTCGAAAGGGGGTTGGTCTGAGCACCGACGTCACCGGCGAAGCGGTCGGCCACGTTCATCAACGCCCAACAGCAGGAGCTGGCGATCTTGGGGGTGCTGGCCAGGCCGTTGAACAGGCAGGAGATGAGGGGCTGGAGGTGCACCTCGGGGTCGAGGGTCTCCGAACAGAAGTCGCACACACGGCCGAGAGCGTAGGCAGCCGAGTCGCGAACCTGGATGGAGCTATCCTCCATCATGCCGATGAGCACACCGAGGGCCTGCTTGATGAGGGGCTCCAGAACCTTGGGGTCGGGGCCATCCATGATGGCGCCGAAAGCGGCGACGGCGGCATCACGGTGGCGCCAGTCCTCGTTGCGGATGTTCTCCTCCACGAACGTCAGGACGGGCTGGATGGCATCACCCTGCACACACTGGGCGTAGAGTTGCAGAGCCTGGTAGGCAGCGCGGGAGACGTTGTACTCGTCGTCCGTGGCGTCCTCATCCTGGCGACACATGGTCTGCAACAGGACGGGAACGACCTCTCGGCAGGCGATCCGAGCAAAGCCGTAGAACGGGCGAACCTCGGGGGCGCCGTCAGCTTGGGCCTGTTGAATGATCAGTAAGAAAGAAGTTCCCGCAAAAAGTTATAAGGATGTATAAAAGGGAGGGGAAAACGAACCTGGGCATTGTCGTCTTCGATGGCAATTTCCTCCTCGCACACGGTGCACCAGAACTCGATCGCCAGCTTGGCAACATCTTCCTCCTCGCTGCGCATGCCCATCACGCTCAAGCCAAACAGAGCCTTCTCCATGTAGAAGCGCATCTTGTCGTAGTAAGCGCCCATGATGCGGTTCAGACAGCCGAACGCGCCGGACTGCACGCGGAGATCCTCGGCCTGGGTGGCCTCGCAGACGACCTGCATGATGTAGTTCCGCTCGCCCTCGTTCTCCATGTTGGACCGGACAAAGTCGACGGAGTCACTGAGGGCCTTGATGGCGGCGTTCCGGATGTCCATGTTCTGCTCCTCGCGGCGCGCGCCCTGAACGACAGCGGTCAGGATGGCGTTGGAGTGGGCGCCCAGGCTTTCGCGCAGCTCGGCATCCTGAGACTCGCAGATGAAACCGATGGTGACCAACGAGGACTGCTTCAGCTGGTCGGAGCCGCTGGCGACGTTCTGGACGAGAATATTCATCAGTTCGGGCCACTCGTTCCGCGGCAGCTCGATGGCGGCGACGGAAACGATGAACTGGGCGGCCGATTGGCTGGCCTGGCCATGCTTGGAGCTCAAAGTCTTGAGAGCAAGTTCCTTGACCTGCGACTTGATTTCGGGGGTAATTTGCTGGAGCCATTTTGCTTGCACTTCACGCAGTTTTGCGGCATCTCTGAAGGTGAAGGCGTTCTTCAGGGCGATACCGGCGGCAGCCCGGATGGGGGGTGCAGTATCTTCGTTAGCCAGTTCCTGGCCGAGAGTGACGAGGTAGCCGGCCTAGAGAGGAGAGAGTTAGTGAGAACGGAGATGAGATCATGGTTAAAGGATAGAGATAAAAATCCAAGGGAAAAATCTTCAGAAAAAAAGAGGAAAAAACGGAGGGGGTAGAAAGTGGGGGGTAACGTACGAAGTCAACTTCCGCCGCATGGGCGAGCTGCTGTTCGGCATTCGAGCGCGCCGTCGCATCTAAGAAGCAGAAGAAAAACCGTCAGCGAGGATATTCGTATCAAAATATATCCAGCAATAAGACCAGAGGATCCAACATACCAGGCGACAGGGTACTCTCCAACACCTGCGTGACATTCATGTTGCCTTATGCGGGAAGAAAAAATAACAGGCCAGTAGGAAAAAAGGAAAAGGAAAAAAAAAGAAGATCAGGAAAGGAAAAGAAAAAAGAAAGAAAAAAAGTTCGAATAGGGGGTCAATCCAGTGAGAAAGAGAATCAACTCAAGAGACTAGAGAAAAGGGTGGTTGAGAGAGAAGTCCAACACAAAGGAATGAGAGTGCGGACCAAAAGCGGGCTGGGATGGATGAGATGGAGGAGGAGGTGAAGGTTAGGTTAGGTTGTTTTTGTGGATGCGGATATATGACGAGGCATGCACCAGGTCTAGTTCTTTCCGGGGGGGGGGGGGGGAAGTAAGTGGCAGTAACACAAGAGAGGGAAGCGGTATATGCCAGAACAAGGGAGGATTAGCCCCAAGGTAACTAGCTTAGTTAGGGTTGAAAAGATCCTGAGATGAAGAGAGTAGAAAGTAGGAAGCGAGGTGAAGAGATGAAGATGGAAAAGAAAGAGACAGAGAAGAAGAGAGAGAGAGAGAAAGTGATGAGGGCGTTCGCTTTACTTTCTCGAGCTGTACAGAAAAAAGACTGAACTGAAAGACTGAAAGAATGAAATCAACGAAACCGGCGTGACAGCGCACGTGATCCGTGGCGGGTTATGTAAGACACCCGCCCATGACCATGACAATACCATACCCATTTTCTCCATACACCCTTAATTCCCCTTCCAGTCAATTTACTTCTCCAGAGTACGACCTAACTAATGATCTATACCTCCAACAGATACTTATTAACTATCCGTATATTTCTCAAAATGAGATAAATACCTCTAAATCGACAGATCCAATCCAACCCCCTCATCAACCAGCAGCAGCTGGCCCCCTGATAGAATCCTGAGACAGCAGCTCCAATCACAAATCACAGACGTCACCATTGCGATGCCGAATCATACCTATCATATCTTACCACTCCATACACCCCGTAAGAAAAAGACACCCAGACCATACAATACCCTTTCTGTGTGTGTATTGTAACGATTTGCCCCTCGTTTTTGGCTTTGTTTTGTTTTGGTTTTGCCGCTTGGAGCTGTGGCCGTGAGGATTTTGCCTGGTGGCCTGGGCGACCGTTTGTTTGGTTTGGCTGGTTTTTACTGCTGCTCTGCCTGGCTGAAGGAGAGATGGTTCTAGAAGGTTATATAGGGAGTTATTAACTGAGTTATTAGTGTTATTTGCTATATGAATTACCTTATCTGTTAAGGAAGATACTCTATTTTTACGATGATTGTTTTTTTCTTGGATTGCTTTGATTCGCTTATCAGGAGTGTCATGAAGTAGTGATGATTTAACCTGTCAGGGGTCATGGTGATCGTTGAACTATATTAGTATCTAGGAGGGGTTGATTTGTCCGATAAATTTAGCAACTAGTATCAAACAATAAAGAAAAGGTTTACTCCTTCACAGGTACTACTTGATAGAATTGAAATATATTGTATAAAATACCACCCATCTCTATCAGAATAAAAAGAAAGAAAGAAAGAAAGAAAAATCATCACTCATAACAAACAGTCCACCCTCCATACCACACATAGACAAAGAACTATTCCATCTCATCCTCCTCCACTTCAGCGTCCAAATCCAGCACCTCGTAGCGCAGTCCATCCCCATACACCACACAGATCGCCCGTCGTCCCTGTCGCCCGTTCACATCGATCCGGGCCGGTTTGGCCTTGACGCCGCCGGTCGCAAAGCGATGTTTGATTCCCGCCCCCCCTGTTGAAGACGAGACTGACATGTCTAGTGGTGTCGGAGGAGGAATAGCCGTGGTGGCTGTAGTATTGCAGTCGGTGTAGGTCACGGCCGACGGGCCTACTTCTGGGGATGATGGCTGGAAGGGGAGGTTGAGGAGGTAGCTGGATCCTTCTGTTGTAAGATGTGAGTGGGTGGGATGATTAATCGTATTAGGAAAGGAAGGGCTTACTTTTGCTAGTCCAGAGTACCATAAGAGTGTCGTCTTCGACGAACTGGATCTGTCGGATTTCTCCGTCATGGAGGGTTAAGGCCCCAAGGGAGGTCGTTCGGGTCGAGCTGACGCCGTTCTCCGAGTCGAGGACTACGCGGTATATGTAAACTGCGACATATGGTTAGATACTCCTAGTATAACGTCAATACGTAGAGGGGTGCGTACGTAGATGCTTGGACGAGGTCGACCGGGTCGCCAGATAGACCACGCATGGGCTGTCCTTCTCGGCGTCTTCATACCGCATTGTCATATCAATGACGTTTCGATCGCAGTCCGAATGCAGAGCAAGAGGCGAGCGGTGGAGGATCCCCCTCCGCTGCGTCAAGGCTATCTGTCCGAAGACCTTCTCGAACTGCAGACCCAGCCGCTTCGTCAGGTCATTCATCTTGGGAAGCTCGACGTGGTTCGCGTCGTCGTCCACCCCCTGGCTTTGCTGCCGCAGGAGCTTCTTGAACGTGTCGTAGAATGACCGGTCGTGGCTCTGGCCGGTGGGCGCCCATTTGTCCATCGAGGCGGCGGACGGTGGTGGTGGTGGCGGCCGAGGGATACCCATCATGGGCAGCTGCTGGATGTAGTAGCGGAGTTTGCTTTTGGCTAGGGCCCCGCGAATGTATTTGAGCGTCTGGGGGTATTCGACCAGGTCGGTCTTCTCCATCAGCTCTTCGAGGGTTTGCGACATGGGCTCGGCGCTCTGCATGTCGATCTCGTGGCGGAGCCAGCGCGAAAAGCTGTAGAACTGACCGAGCTCCTCGTTGGTGTGGATGAGGATGTGGTGTGCTAGAAGGTGGAGGCAGTCCATCGTCTCGACGATGGCATTGAGGTCGGACGTCTCCAGTCCGAGGACCTCGCTCAGCTTTGTAAACTTGGAGAGGCCGATAAGCCGGCTGAGCAGGACCTCGCATCGCTCTAGAGCTGGGAGGAGACATTCATGGGTCAGCCGTCGAACGTTTTCATAACCGCTCGAGACAGCCTTCTCCCATCGTTTGTGACCCTGTACACATCAGTACCCATTCATATATCAGACTTTCAAATTGAATGCGAGAACCTACCCTCTCTCCCACAATATCCACTAAGAACTCCCTAAGCGGGTCGAAACAATCCCCGGTGACAACCAAATGATACGCAGCAGTCACGAAATCACAATGGCACTTCTCCTGCAGATCCTCATTCACACTGCGCATATACCGCGCAGGGAGCTCCTGTGCATTCTTCCATTCCAGCTCAATCTGCCTCTGCACCTGGTTGATGTAGCGTAGCAGATTCTGCAGCTGGGTGGTCTTGTGCGCCAAAAGCGACAGGTAGCGGCCGGACCTCGTGATGAAGCGCAGATCCAGTGTCACCAGATGCAGAGAGTTCAACGTCTCAGCCAGCAAGGCATGCGTCGAGCTGAGCGGATGCGAGGCATGCTGCAGAATCTTGCAAGGTGCTGACCCTACAGGGCTAGCAATCTGGATCGAGCCAATCTCGAAGCAATCAAAGATACGGAGATGAACGGTACCGTCCTCAAAAGCCACTAGTAACACGTCGACCGCATCGCTCGTGTGTTTGGTCGACGAGTGGAAGATGGCGTCGATGGACGGGCGGGAGCTGAACACATCATCGCTGGAGGGTATTAACATGTTTCTTCCAACGGAGATTTAAGATAAAGAAAAGGAAAAGAAGAAAAACATACTCTCCACCCGTAGCAGGCAGCGTACTCAACTTCGGCAAAGAAGACTCAACATCCAGCAAAGCCAACTCACGCGGCAGATCCGCCCCAAGCAACGCCGCGGCCTTGGACGGATGCACATCCGGCGACAAGAGATCCTCGACGGAGACTTGGCCAACAGCCTCACGCAGATTGGCGCGCGCGACGCGAGAATCCGTGAAGTTCACACCCCACCCGAGACAGGAGACCTGGGCGGGGACATTCTCGTCCGGTGAGCGGTAGACGTCGTAGTGGTGGACGGTCTTGCCGCTGTAGGCGCTGATTATGCGGACGGTGTTGTCCGCGCATGCGACAGCGAGAAGATAGCCTGTCTTCCTGTTAGAAGATATCTGTTTGTATCGTCCAGCGAATTGGGGAATGGAGGAGAGAAGAAGGGAGGGAAGAGAGATACCATTATTTTTCCACGCCAACCCACGAATCTCACCATCAGCTTCGTCCTCCCCAAGATAAGGATCCCCCTTAAACGAGCCCCCAAACACGCGCTGCCCATTCAGCCGAAAGACACACAGCTCGTCATCGTCGGTGACAAGAGCAATGAGGTCCATCGTGGGACAGTAGGTCAGGGAGCCTGGCTTGCATTTTGCCGGCAGCGATTTCTCCGCGATGGGAGAGAGCTGCGGCTCGTGGCGCGTAGACTGAGACGCATCTTCAGCCATATTCATTGAGATCTAGATTTCTATTCCATGCTTTTGGGGATTGAATGTGGTGTTGCTTGAGCGGGACTATCTTTGGCTGGGTTGTTGTTGGTGAAGTACCTTATTTGCGGGTCGGGACTCTTGGCATGTGGACGACCTTTCACTCACTTTATTACTCCTGTACAAGCCATAAACCCTCACTTCGCTCAGCGATTTGATCACGTGGCTGAAATTACTCATGAATATTTTATAGATTTCATCCATATGAAGAGATGTTGTTTGATCAATATTGTAAGAATGAGAGATATAGTTATACTAAATAACTGTATAGTTTTTATAGCTCTGCAAAGTACTCCGTAGCCGCAAACCCCCTAAAAGCATTCACGTAGGAAATTCCTACATACCTACTAGATAGACTGCCCAGCCGGTGGAGTGCGGATCCCGAGGTCGGTGGACCCTGAGGTGCCGGCGAAAACCCTAATGGGGATTTCTTCTCCTACCGTCACCAGAGTCCATTTGGATATTTGATATCGAAGAGCAATGAGGAGTGATCGAGAAACGGCATGTCGTTAAACAACTTAACTACGCCTTCAGAGCATGTGACTAAGCCTAGGCCCCATTAGACTGTTATTGGATCGGTGGACCCACTTTCCCTGAAAGGCCACTACTACCTTACCTACGCCATCGCCTTAGTACGAAACCTGTCTGGCTGAGGTTTGGGGTGTATAGTCCAATACCTATAACCTAGCGACGGAAGGGCGCGTTTAAGTTGAACACATCCGCCCCAACCAGCTAACCAAGGCCGGCCGTACCCAACATGGCAGCTTGCGCAGTAACACTAGGCCGTCAACTTAAGGGCAAAGCAGGACTCTACACAATAACGAAGCAATTACAAGAGAGCGTTTGGCTAGCAACGTAATGTCCCGGTCCTCACCTCTTACCAGTTTCTAACGCTTGAAGCCCTGCAGAGCCCAGAACAAGGAGACTGTCGTTGTGAAGAGCGTTCGGCATTTTCGCCTACAAAATGAAAGGGACGTTCTTCTTCGTTTCCAATCCCAGTCTCCGTACCTCCGTCCCCTTCTCGATGAAATTGAAGACCCTCCAGGACCACCGGCTCTCATCCTAAGACACCTCGATGACGATCTTTTGCATGCATCAAACAGCAAGAAACTCTCACGACTCGAAGTCAAATATGTTGCAAAGAGGGTCTTGGAAGCGTTAGCAATATTGCATGGGGAAGGTTACGTCCACACTGGTATGTCCCTGAGTGCTTCGACTTCGACTTCAAATGGCTGAACGCGTTTATCAAAGACATCAAGCCTAGCAATATACTAGTGAACTATCGACATAGTGGAGCTCGGTTTGGCGATGTTCAGCTTGCAGACTTTGAAAGCACCGTTCACAGGGACTCTCCTTATGCTCGTCGTGGAGACTCGATTGGAACGCCTATCTTTAGGAGCCCTGAAGCACATTTATCAATGAGATGGGGTACTGAAACGGACATTTGGTCCTTTGGCACAATGGCATGTCCCTGTCACATTCGACCGCCTTTTTTTTTTCTCGAGACTAATGCATTATATTGGATTTCAGCTCATAAGCTTGATGTACGGGGAAGGGTTTCACATCTTTAAGCCCGATGTTTCACCAGATGACGACGAATATGAACTCAAGATCCTCATGAAGCATCATCGGTGCTTCGGGCCATTTCCCACATCATATGAGCAGATCGCCGACCAGGACCGAATCGCAGCCCTGTTGTGGATAATGCAAAATAGTCCGACCGAGACACTTAGACCCTTCCATCTCACAACAGCGCGAGAAATTTGCCAAGAAGACAAGGAATTTGTGCTCAGAATTATGAAACTCGACCCGAGAGATCGACCAACGGCCAAGGCACTTTTGGAGGACAGTTGGTTTGATCAGCTCTGAAGCAATCTCTGACTATTCCTACAATATGTATTCCCAATATTGTGTTGTCATAACGTATGTGATAAGGGAAACTTTCCCTGCACCATTTTTTTTCAACACTACCTACTGAAAAGAAGAAATAATTGCTATTATATTCCTCCTCGGACAGTTGGTAGCCGCAACTTTACAAGATTTCATTGTATCAGACGATCTGAATCGACGTCATACCAAATCCGGGCGCAGATTTACTTATATGTAGCTCCAGCCGCCTGGATATCAAGGTACTATACGGTGAATGAAGGCTCATCCGATGGACCTTATACGTCCCTTGCGGCTGCTGTCGTGATGTCTCCATGTCCCCAGACGTCCAAAGGCGCCTAGCAATTACCTACCAGGTGTATTGTAAACATAATACGGAGAGCCTGCACAAATATCAGCCACTAAGCCTGTGTTCTGATTCTCTCTTCGACCGCAATAAAATAATTCCGCCACCGAACATCCCATCACTTCTATAGACTATAACGTGTCCGGCCACTTGCGTTTCCACAACCTTTGATCTTGAGATTCGCACTTAGGGAAGAGATGGGGAGAGATGGCAAACGTCGGGCTTCGACCACAAGGCAGCTGGTCAACAAGGTATGTAAGTAAAGGGGTCAATTTTGCCGCCATCCTCACGGGGGCGTGAGCCTCTCATTCTTGATTGGATTGTTCTATATGATGTGGCTCGAGCTCCAGCCCGCAATTTAATCGCTGATTCGTTCCCATTTGACGATCCATCTTGAAGTAATGGCGTATCGCTCTAAGATTGTCTATTTGAGATTCTTTTTGGCCCCTGCATTCGAAGAATCCTCCTCGAACACTTGGAGCCAACCAATGTCGCCTGATAGAGAATCGCCGGCCACTACTCTTCTTTCAAAGCTAGACAGGGGTCGAAGCTATTTCAAGAATCGGACGAAGAGGGCTCCTTGGAAAGAAACGCAGGGTTGGCGCGAGCCGAAACGCCTGCTGCTTCTACAACGCGCATATGGCTATAAATGTGTAGGGGACTGTGGGCAGCTGGCCTTCTGGGATGAATATAAATACTTACCTTCCTGTCCTGGTGGAGTTAAAAAACAACTTCTACAAACATTGCTTCTGAAGTTCGTTGGCCTCAAGTCATGACTTTCAATCGCGTTTTCAAAAAGATCCCTATCGGTGCCATAAGAAAAGGCCGCGACGACATAACACTATCTATCGCCACAGAAACGTCGCTTTGGAAGAGGCCTGAATCAATGGCGATCCAACAAGGCCCCGGCTTCCAGAAGGCCGTCGAAGCTTCACCGCATTGGTCCCAGAAGGAACCAAAGATGTTTGCCAGAGGTATATGAGAATACCCCCTATTAATCATTGGCCGAGTCCTCTGACATTCTATACAGGGAAGCTCAGCACACAAGCGACGATCCACGCGATCATTATACTGGTGTTTGTTTCGACGACAAAGGGGAAGGTAAAAGCGTTCACTTCCCCGTCGAAAACACTTGAAAGATGTTGGATATCTATCCAGAGTCTTTGTCATTGGAAGAAGGGAGATCATCAGTCGAATATCTACATCTATTGTTAAGTAATTGTGGACGAGTGAGGCATGCAATCGGCCCGATGTCAGCAGTCTTGCGTTGTTTTCCCACATACATTGTTATCTTGACTCTTCAAATTGTCTTTTTCTGTTTCTTTCTCTTTTGAGCAATCTTACAATTGTTTTCGCACTTTTCATAGTCATCAAGATCATTATCGTGACCTTTTTCATCAGTTTTCCTATAGTAGTTAATTACTATATAACTTTGGATAGAAGTATTAGTGGCACTATATATATATAAATTGAAACACCACGTTACAGACTGTCCGTCAAATGCCTGGGAGAGGTAAATAGTCGGCCCGTATTGCTGACATAATTGATGTCTTGGACATAAGCATTCTAAAGGGAACCAATCATTAATTGGAACAAAGAAGTAGGTACTAGTCTGATGTCTTGTGTTGTAGCCTTTCTAGGTGAGGAGAAGTTTCCTTCTACCTGGTGTGGAAATAGGGGATGAAAACGCGCCCAAAGCGATGAAATTGATGATATTCGGATTATGGAAAAGCTTGCTTGATTGTTGGAATACAAACGGTCAAACTGTGTGGGAAAAGGACTCGGCAGGTCAGCTGACATGCCAACCGATTGCCGTCACTTCCACACCGGGGGGGAACCTTGCTTTATATCTCTCCAAATCCCCTCGGTCATCGTCGGTAGGATGTCATCGACCCTGGCCTTTTGGAAGCGGTTGTCCTATCGCAAACGTGATCTGTAGAGAAAAGCGTACTGCGCCTCTATGAGTTGGCGCTGTAATGAGCCCATGTGGGCATAGTGGTTTGAAATTTGTTGTTTCATGCGACTAGGTTGCCTAAACCCTACAGTACTAAGGTACCAGTTTATGTAGTAGAGTCGCAGCCGCCCTCTGAGGATAATTGTGGCTTTATATTAGGAGTGTAGTCTATAACATTGTAATATATATTTGCAGTACTGCTAATATTCCAAACGATATGAAGAGAAATGTTCTCAAGACATTCAACATGCAAGGGTTAATAGTCTGGAGTATATTTTTGATGATGTCTTATAATTTATTAACTTATTATAGCAGTTATAAGTGATAGTTCAGAAGTGCTGTAATGAACTATTGTTATCATCATCATCATTTTTATTTACGTATGATGGGGAGTATGTTGTAGAGTGATATATAGATAGTCTCATTATTTTTATGACAGATATTCGAATGTCAATGCTCATATAATATAGAACATACAAAACGCTAATACAACACAACAAATGAAACAGTCAATACATCTTACATAACCACCCACTCCCTAAATCATATTCTTCAAATAACTCAACTCATCCAACATCTCCTGCACCGCATCCTCAGACCTCCCCGCACGCTCACTCCCCCCCGCCGAAACAGCACTCCCCTTCCTCGACACAGCCGCATCCGACCCCCGCTCCGGAAAACGCAACACAGGCGCATCAGGACTCCTCGCCAGCCCCAACGCCTCCAGCGGATCCATCTCGCCGAAAAAGGCTGCGTAGCGCTTGGGATTGGTCTCGACGTCGTCGACGGTGTCTTCGATGGAGAGGCTGGGGATGTCGAGGTCGTCGGCGGAGTGGTGGTGTGGTGGCGGGAGACCCGGCCAGCAGGGGGAGTCGTCGCCGCCGATGACTGTTGTTGGGGACGGTTTGCAGTTTAGGGGGAGGTGCGGGGTGTCGGGGTCTTCGGTTGTTGTGGAGGGGTTGAGGAGGTCCGGGACTTCGGTGCTGTCTGGGACGGGAGAGGTGGCGTCGTGGTTGTGGTTGTGGCGTCTGGTGTTGGTGGTGAGGGGGAAGTGGGTGGATGGGATTGTGGAGTCGTGGGTGATTTCGTTGTCGGTGCTCCATGAGGAGAAGCGGCTGCGCTCGCAGGGGGGACTGCTGCTGGCGCGCGATGAGGCGTCGGTTTCGGTGAGATCCGAGAAGTGGCTGCCGAGGTTTTCGACGTCGAGGGCGCGTTCGCGCTCGTCGAGGTCTGCGAGGGCGTCGTCCATTACGGAGGAGGGGGAGTTGGGGAGCGTTGGGAGGCGCTTCTCGGTGAATGGGGATGGTCGGGGCGTGGCTGCGCTGTCGGACAGGGCCAGCTCGGCGGCGGTCGCTAGCAGCGGTGGGATTTTGGTGTCGAGCGGAGCGAGGAATTTCTGTGCTGGGCGGGCGTGTGGGCCCTGGTCGCTGCTCGTGGTTCTCCGCGGGAGGCCTGGCCGGGTCTGCACGGTCAACGGCACGTGGGAGGACGAGGGCGCCGAGGAATTCGAGCTTTGTGCTCGTCGGTCCTGGATCGATAGGGGCTGCGATTCGCGGCTCCCGGCGGAGGCGGGTCGTCGGAGAAGCAGCGTGTCGTCTGGGTACCGCGGGGTCCGGTCACGCGGGGGGATGCGGTCGGAGGCACTGCGCTCGGGTCGGTCCCCAACCAGGGCATGGCCATGTCGGCTGCGCGGGCGGGATCGCGCGAGGGCAGTGGTGGGCTCCACGGAAAGTTGGTCCGCGGATGCCAGATCCGGGGACGACGCGTTCCACTGGCGGAAGGCGGAGCGGATGCCTCTCGACCGAGGCGGGGAGACGGAGCGGGCGGACTTGTTGCCCAGGCTTCCGCTGGAGTGGGTTGCGCTGCGCGGCTGGGAGGCGCTCCGGTGGACCAGGGCGCCCAGGGGCGAGGCGTTGAAGGACCATGCGGGGGCCGGCTCTTGCAGGTGAGGCGGCGAGGTGCGGAGACGGGACGCCTTGGGTTTGGGGGGTTGACGCGGATTCATGAATTTATCCTCCGGGTTCATCGTTCGGTGGTCGTTTCTAAAACCGGCTGGACTCTGATCGCGCGAGCCGGTCGAGTGCGTGTCGGGGAGGATGACGGGGACGTGCAGCACGTTGACGGGTTGGCCGGGCAAGAAGGGACAGCGCGAGGTGACTGGTTCGGCCTCGTTATGGTGTTCTACATCATCGTCCAGCAGATACTACCGTTGGTTAGCGCGGATCTAACGATAGAGGAGGATAGGGAGACGAACGTAATACCAGTAGGTGGCACCCATTTTGAGACCCCCTGAGCGGGACGAGGGACTCTGGGATTGTCCGTCGCAGACGATGTCGGTAAAGGTATGGCAGCCCCTCCATTGTCCGGCGCCGGTGCGTCGATCCCTCTCCATGACGTAGGGTTTGGAGAAATTATCCCACGAGCCGAGTAGCTTGACGGAGCGAACGTGCGGAGGGGCGCATCTGTGGGGGTTAGAGCATGTCCACGAGGTTTCACTGAATGTGACTTACAGGAGAAATGTCATCAAAGTCGTGGAAGTCATGATGTCGGTCAATTGCAAGAAATCACCATGAGAAGAACACGAGAATCAGAGAGTGCAAGTGGGCGACGGAGATTATATGCAGGACTCGAAAAACTCCGACAAAAGCAATATGACCAAGACCAGCCCGGATAAAACAGGAGTAAAAGGTACAAGACGAATGAAGATACAGAAAGAAAAGACAAGGATAATAAGAAGGAAAGGACTCGAAAGGGGTTAATGTTTGTGTTTGTATTGCAATCCGGACGAGGATCAGGGTCGAGGTCGAGGTCGAGGTCAATATTATAGTATCGGCTGGAGAGAGATTGGCGGCAACACCACGCCACAAAATGCGATACGACGACGAGTGCTTCAGCAGGCGCGATGGCACAGGCTGAAGGCGCAGTACCTGACGATCGATGTGTTGGAACCAATCAAAGTGTGGACGAAGCGCCGAGGGTCTGGGAGGAAATAAGAGGGAGAGGGCGCTTGCAGCACGATCCAGTCGGAGGATTGTCCTTTAATAAGTGGTTTCACACGTGGGATGGGGAGAACTCCGGGCGATCAGGGGGGAGATATTGAGATCGGATTGAGATAGGATTTGAGATTGAGTATTCGAATTGAGTATTTGGGTGGGACGAGAGGAAATAGTTCGGTGGTCTATCTCTTAGGCCGTGAATAGTCCGGGACGAGACAGAGTGGAAAGAGGAAAAGAAAAGATGAGGATGAGGATTGAGATTGATGGATCAACAAAACCCCAACAGAGCGCTTATTGATATTTATGAATTATGGTTGAACCTGGTTGACCCTGGATCCACCAGAATTGACCAGGATACGAATGGATCGACAAGGGACCAGCTGGAGACGTCACAATGTGCTAGAGAGCATTCATTCTGTTCAATCTTAAAGAGAGAAAGTGGCGAACTGAAGCCGCTGATCATGGATCGAATTGATCATAGTCAGGCCCTAACATGCCGTCCATCGGTGGAGACTTTTCTTCATTCTCTTTTATCGTGAGGCTGGAGATGGCTTGAGCTGATCCGTTCTGTCGGAGAGACCGAGACTGAGACTATTGACACTATGATCGTGCATTCCGTCGTGACAAATTTCAAACTCTATCTTCTTTCTCCCTTCATTGTCCAAATGGATAGAGAGTAATTGACTGGAGGCATAGATTGTCAATCGTGAAGATCGTTCCCTCCCCGACCACGGTTCGCACCAGCCACCGTCGATTCGGTCCCAGACTGTTGGGTTTCCCCTTAATATAGATTAATCTATTATGGAGTTCTCTGTTAGACCATTCAACAGATACACAATCAGATCCACGGATTGATGTCAACTATTCAATTTCCCCTGATTAAATTCCTATTGATCAAACCTGGTTGAGATCCACCAACACCATCTGTAATTATTCCAAAAACCAACCAAAACACCCAAATCAAATCCACCATAAAACCAAATAAACAAATCAAAATAAACCAAAAAGACCATCATAAATCAAATGAATTAAAAAACTACCAAACCTCTCGCTGATCAAACTTCCGATTAACCGCTCCCAGCACACACTTCAGAATCCCCTCCGCACTGAGCGTCCCCCCAGACCGACCTCCCCCCCGCCAAGGCACCGTATCCACAATATCCCTCAGCCGATCCTGCTTCGACAGCCGCACAAGATCATCATCCAGCGCCTGCAGATACAGCCTCGCCGCTTTATCATCCCCCACCTGGAAGAACTGCACGCCCACCTGCCACGGCACAGCCGCGCAAGCATCCAGCCGCCTCGCCGCATCTATAAGCACGCTCTCCGCATCGTCGGTGAACTCCCCGTCCGTGATGGCGATGATATTCAGCGGCTTGACGCGCTGCGTGTCGGACTCGACGCGGCGCAGGTAAGGCCGGAGCAGGTCGTGCAGGCGGGTTCCGAAGGGCGTGAGGCCTTGCGGGTGCACGCTGTGGAAGATCTCGCGCACGTCGTCGGCGGTCGTGATGTTCGTGTAGCCGCCGGCGGGGTTGTTGCGGTTGGAGCGCCGGTGGTTGAGGAAGTAGATGTCGATGCCGTCTTGGTCGTGGTGGGTGCAGATTGGGGCGATGGTCGCGATGGCGGATTCGGCTTCTTTCCAGCGGGAGCCGGCCATGCTGCTGCTGTCGTCGACGATGAAGACGGTGTCGAATTCGGAGAGGAAGGCGTAGGGCGAGTGGTCTGTTGTTGTTGTGGGTGGGGGGGAGGATACGGTCGTGGTGTAGGCTGGGGGGGACCATGGGCTGGGGGCATTTTGAGGGGTGCTATTGTTTACTTTGGTGGTGGAGGAGATGGGTTGGCTTCTTGAGGTGTTTGCTGTGGTGTTGGGGGTGTAGTGTTGCTGATGTTCTGCTCGATTGGTCTTGGACTTGGACCGCGAGAAGGGGTGAGAGAGGAACTTGCAGAACGACATGGTGAAGAGATGGTATAATTCCGATATCACGATAGCATGATAGCACGATGTAACGCGATGCCTCTAGGAACAGCCCGTCGTCTTATATATATAGTATACCGAATCCCTACGTATGTACGACGTATGCGTTCCACAAACCCAATCACACAAACAAGGCCGAGCAACAAACAAAGCCTCCTTGTCAACCTTGGTAGAATTCTACATATCCGGCGGAGTTGCACAATCCACAGCCTGTATCTGAATATCGCCCATTCAATCTGTGGAGTTAACCCGTATGTTGTACAATCACCGGGTTATGTGGACAAGGCTGAGGCCACATGATAGTGAATACTCTGGAACCGGACCGGGCGTGATGGCGCAGTTGATGTGGTGAACCTAAGGGGTAAGGCAGATTCAACACTGCCTCGCCGGCTGCGGGGGAACTAGGGTTTGTGGTCGGCCAGAGCATTTGGTATATGTCGTAATGATGATAAAATCATTAACAAATGGAAAACAAAAAGATTGACTGAATGAAATGAATGAATAGAATAAAAACTCAGATGTAATAGAATCAAAACAAGAAAGAAAAGGTATCGGTAGTACTGTAACTAATAGCATCTCGATCATTTACCCAACATGAAACCAACGCTTATGCCAATAATTGCACCCCACTTGCGGCTCTGAAAATGAAATGTAAACAAGCTCTACTCTATAGATCAATCATCTCCACCAACAATCTACAAAGCCTCCACCTCCCGATACTCCTCCGGAATCTCCGGCCACTCGTCCACCCCATCCAGCAGCACCACTCCCATCCCCCCAGTCAGATGCACCTGGATATGACAGTGTAGCAAGAACGCCCCAGGATTAACCACGTGGTACCGAATGGCCATCCACGTCGGCCCCGTCGCCGCCGGCGGCGTAGTGGCCGTATCGCGGATCTGCGGCGTCTTGAGGTTGAAGTCCCCCGGGCGGTGGCGCACGGCGTCCGCAACAGACGTGTAGTTCCACTCGCCGTCGCCGGCGCCGATAACGAAGAACTTGTTGGAGTGTTTGTGGAAGGGGTGGGGTGGCTGGAGGGGCCGCACGGCCGCGAAGACCAGGTCGACCCAGGTGCCGTTTTGGGTGGAGATGGTTAGGTCTTTGGGGCCAGAGTCAGGGTGGAAGAGGAGCGGGTGTCGTGCTCGAGGGAGAGTGGGAGGCTTGATTCCGAGTCGCCTAGATACCACCGGTATGAGGCTTTGTAGTGGTCCATCTTGAGTACGTGCGTTTGGGCCACGTCTTGGCTGGGGACCTCTACGGGGAAAGGTACGAGCTTGTTGTCGTTTAGGACGGTATGCTTGCCAAGGGGCACGCCGGTGATGTCGATGGAAGGGGTTGAGGCGCGCCGTGGGTTTTTGGGAGGGCTAGTATAGGACATCACGGCTGTGGAGTTGATGATCTGGTTGATGCCTTGGTTGGCTACGCGGATGGTGTAATCCCCTGCTGGCTTGTCGAGCGCGACGAGCACCGAGTAGCGGTTGCCGTTGGCGATGATGAGGGAGTCGGCTTTTGCCGGTTCGACGTACCGGCCGTCTACTGCGTAGATCCACATGGGATGCTCGTCAATCGAGAAGACAGTCATGGCCAGCCCGGCTGCGCCGATCAGATCGTAGCTGACATATTTGTCGAAGGGCTGGACGGACACCCTCTCATGCGCTCCTTGGGACGGGACGCAGCCTGACCAGAAGGAGGATGGCACATCAGTGAGGTTGTGGGGATAGTCCCCTTGCACAAGAGTCGGAGGCATGCACCTGATTAAAAGTCAGTGTTCGTTCTGCTTTCAGAACTAGTAGTCTACAGAATAACCCATACCCTATGTCCGACAGGCTCTGTTTGCCCAGAATCATCCGGTGCTCGGGCGTAGTGGCCTCGTCCAGCGCCTTCTCGCCTAGGCAATTCACGGAGCCCTTGCCGTTGATCAGGAGTGCATTGACACAGTATGCTTCGAGCCCAGTTTCTTTCTGGACGCGCCACATCTCTTCAGAGGTCACCTGGCGCCAGTCCGATAGAATGATCGGACGGGTCTGGTCCTCGGCTTTGCGCATGGCGCGCAGGTCGTTCTCGTCGTCGGCAATGAGCTTGAACGGCCGTTTGATGGTATCGTCGGGCCGAATATAGATCGCTCCATACAATCCGTCTTCGACTTGACCTCGACTGTGAGCGTGGTAGAAATAACTGCCGTATTCCGTAGCGCGCCATTTGTAAAGGAACTGTCCACCTGGCGGGATGGGTTTCTGCGACAATCCAGGCACGCCATCCGACCAGGGTGTGCCGGTTTGGGAGATCCCTACGTATCCGCATTAGAGAGAATGTGATTTCACGACAAAAGTGTGTGTGTCTGTGTGTGAGAGAGAGAGAGAGAGATTGCGTACCATGGAAATGGACAGCACTAGCCACAGGAAGCTTATTCGTGACGAGAAATTCCACATTGTCGCCCTGACACAACTGCAGTGCGGGCGCTGGAAATTGGCCATTGGTGAGGATCATCTTCCGGGGGGCGCCTGTCGCGGACCATTCTTCCCAGGTAAGGGTGATCTCGAAGCGCACAGCCTTGTTTGATTGCGCGATCGGTTGATCAAGACCCTGCGCGTTGGCAACCCCGCACAAAAGCAGCCAAAGCAAAGACAAAAAGGAGTGAAATGGCGCCATGTTGTAGAAGCAGGTGCTGCCGTGTCGAATGAACAGGGAGACGGACGAGGAACGGCATTGGGGATACAATCTTCAAAAGACTGATCTGATCGGGCGGCGATGGAAACAGTAGACTATATAAGCACGATCCACTAACCTATTGACAAGGCTTGTCCGCAATCGCAATTCTAAATAAAGAGCGTAAACAAGAAGCCTCGTCCCCACCCCTGCAGCAATATGTGTGATACGAGTACATCGTGCATGAGACGGCCGACCCATCTGTTGGATCTCCCTTTTCAATTGCCCTTATCCAGACTCACTGGCTAGATCATGCACTGGGGGCCTGATGATGTTGTTTGGAATGTAAAGGCTCGCAGGGAGACATTTGAGGCTGCAGGAATGGCGCTGCCGACGGTGATTGATCCACGTTGACGGAAGGCAGGTAGTGCATCATGTGGATCTGCCCGCCTCTTTTCAAATCTATCCAGTCAATGAAGGGCATTATCGAAGGTTTTGTGTTTAGGTTTGTTTATAGAGAAATAGAAACGGGATTGTTCGGAGAATAGAAAAGGGGTGATGGATCACAGAATCAACCTGAAATGGCTGGGCCGCACCGATCCACGTGTTTTTGGTAGCCCTAGATTTATCAGTTGCAGAATACGATCCGGCAAAATTTCCTAGGCGAACCAGAACGAGAGCCTAGAGGACTATAAGTTTGCCTGAGAAGCTCTAGTATAGTAAACTGATAGACTTTCAATCTTCCTGTACGTCATATTTCTGGCTGACTCCTGAACATTTTCAGACTCCTGCGTCATGAATATTGCCCTACCGATTTTGGGCCACTATAATCTCACCACCCTTAACATCCAAGTACCAAGAGAGCGCATGCCTACTTGAAATGAATCTGAAAGATGATTTTTTCTCAGTGTAGAAATAATAGACACAAGAATATTGAATTGATTTGATGATGAAAAGTTCCGCTAGAATGGAGAGCGATAATGTTGACTAAAACAATAGCAAGAGGGATAATAACAACGACCACCTCTGCTTGTGAAATGTGGGGGAAAAAAGGAAAGAAAGAAACCATCAATAACAGAGGGAACACCGGAAGCAAAAATAAGATGAGAATAGGTAAAAAAGAAAGAAAGAACAGGAAGAAATGGGGTGATAAATAGGGGAAGAAGCGTAAAAGCATATCCAACCAACTCAGCCATGGACAATGAACGGATACACCAGCTTCTTCTTCACCTTCTCCTCAGTAGGCACAAACACAGGAGCGTCAGCACGGAGAGCACCGCTCGAAAGCTGACAGGCTTCGTGGCGTTGGAGGCGGCTGTCAATGTGGTGAAGCTGGGAGGCAGAAGGTCCGAATAAGCTCATCTCCTCGTCGAGAGGGCGTCTGTGGTGTTCTGTAGAAGGGGCCCGAGGGTACTCCTGCTTAAAGTATCTGTTAGTGGTGCTGAAATTGTCTTCATTGGTCATTAGAGATCTATGTAGAGAACACGCACCGTCTGCATTCTAGGGGATGGATAGCCGTGGGTAGCCGCCCTTTCCATGTCCATTAGATATTGCTGTTGCTGTTGCTGTTGCTGAAGCTGGAGCTGGTACTGCTGACGCTGGTGGTACTGCTGTTGATGTTGGTAATTCTGATGCTGCTGGTAATTCTGATGCTGCTGGTAGTGCTGTTGCTGGGGGCAATGCGGATGCTGCTGATAATGGGGTGGCTGTTGAAGATGCGGCTGCTGTTGATACTGCGGCAACTGCATGTCCTGAAATGGATACATAGATCCAATTTCACCACCCCCAAAACCGCTAGCAGAAAACACCATTTGCGTTGGGGAGGGCCGACTAACACCAGGACCTGCGCTGCAATCAGGGTATCCCATCATTCCGAACGGCGCAGGACTACCAACCCCGCTACCATGACGAGACCAGTTCGCACCCGCATCGACACCCGCTCCCATAGCATAACGAGGAGCATAATCTGAGAAACCCCGACGGGGAGGCATCTGCTTATCAAAGCCACGGTTGTGACCATTTGAACGAGGATAGCGGCCCCCGTTACGACCCGGGTTGGAATGTGATTTCATCTGGGGACGCGGATTGGGATTAGGCCTGTTTTTGGGAAGAGGAAGTCCTGGAGGTAGCGGCCAGCCCTGTCTAGCCGGAAGAGCATGCACGGACGACGAAGACGACGATAGTCTTGACGCTGATCTCGATATCGATTCTGAACTAGGGGGCTCCATTCTGGGAGGCTCGTCGCAGGGTGGTCCCGTAGGTTGGCCGAGGAGATAGGGAGGGCCATCGTCAGGGAGAGGCTCGTTGATGGTGGAATTGGAGGTGCGTTTCTTGAGGCTTTCCTGCAGTAGATTTGGTAGTGGTCAGTTTGCCATACTCTTTCTTCCTGTTTGTTTTTGTTTTGTCCTCTGGAACTGCTTGATGCGCATGTCTCAGGCATTCTCAGGCTTTGGGGATAGATACCTTGCCCTTTCGCGACTTCTGAAATTTCCCCATTTTGAAAATATGTCTTGTGTTTGCTTAAAATAAAGAGTAAATGTAAAGGAAGTAAGATAGGAGCAAGTAGAGATACAGACAAAATCCCTGTATAGGGCTGAGAAGAAGATGGACCACTACTCCATCCTTGTTGCGCAAAGGACTTGAAATCTCTGCTTGATGAGTGAGACGCGTATGTAAGTAGCTCACAGCAAGATCAAAACAAGACTGAAAATTTTCATGGATTTTTCATGTCAGTGTAAACAGTATCCATCGCTTAGTCGTGCATCAGTGATTCACTCAACCACTGTGGCGGATGGCTTCTTTGTGAGTGAATCATTTTGAAGCGAGTTATCTGTGTAGAAGCGTTAAGAACAGAAAGAAGTCCCAAATAAAACATAGGGGATTTAGGATTCAATGTGGTTTGTCAATCAGGAGTTTTGGAAGGTGTAAGGGGGACCTCTGAGAATTTGATATCCAAGGATTTTTCTACCAAAACGCCTGACATAGCACATAGGAAGATTCTTGGAATGGCATTCCAATTTTATTGCAGTTTTCGTAATCATACATGACTTTGTTTTCTTATCATTATTCTTCTTTTCCCTAGACAACCTCCTCTCCCCCTCAGGCCCAGGCCCGCTTACTGCTGGTTCAGCTGGGCCTGGGCCTGGGCAAGCTGCTCGCGAAGGACAGCGCCGGCCTCCTCCTTCTTTTCCTCCTTCTTCCTTGCCTGCTCTTCAGCCTCGGCCGCCTCCCTCTCCCCCGCCTGGTAGTCGCTCAGCTGCTGCTGGAGCGACAAGGCTAACTACACACAAACAAGCGTCAGTCAATATACAAATGTAGGAGATAGTGTAGTAAAGTCCTTACCTGGAGGAATTGCTTCCTCCTGCCCGCCGTCGTCTCGTCACGGGCGCGAGCGCACACCTTATCGATGCACGCTCGCGCGCCCTCAACCCCTTTGCCGTCGGCCTGGGCCGGTCTCACCGAGCGGGGGCCGCCCGGAGAGACCGTCATCCCAGACCGACGGTACGCCCGAGGGTGCTGCGGGCTTCCAGTGGAAGTGAGCGCAGATTGCACCCTGCGGACTCGGGGGTCGGGGGCGCCGGTGGGCTGGACGAGAGTGTCCATAGATCGCACCGACCCACGACCAGGCGACGGCGCCGACGGCGGAGTCTGGCGTGCCGAGGCCGAAGGGTAGGCGTCTTCTTTCTTGCCCTTGGCCTTGAACATGCTGCGGAAGCCACCCAGGACCCGGCTGCCTCTTGAGGGACTCTTGGCCCGCTCAGGCCCCCCCGGCACGATGTCGTCAAAGGTGACCTTGCGTGCGCCAGCATCGCTGAGGCCAGGGAGGGGACTGGATGGCTTTGCAAGCGTGGGAAGATTGGTCATCGCACCGAGAGATGACTTGCGTGGAGGGTGGGGGCTGGAAGGCGAGCCGCTAATGTGGCGGAAGACGCTTTGCTCGGGGATGGTAGCAATGGGGGCCACAGGGGTAGACTGTTCGGTGCTCGGAGGAGTGGTGGCTTCGGTTGGTTTGCGGGTACCCTGTGCGCTGATTTTCGGATCCTTAGTGAGCATTTCGAAAGTAATTTGCGGCCGACTGAAGTTGCGCGGTTTGGGAGTGCTTTCATTGCTACTCTGTGTATTCTGGGATGCCGATGTGGTGCTTTGCGGGTTTGGTTGCTGGGATGCTGCGCCGCTGGGTTCAGGCAGATCCACATATCTGATTCTGGCTGGGCTGGATCTCTGAGTGATCGATGAAGGAGACCGGGCTGAATCGTTGGCCATTTTGGCCGCGGAGGAGAGACGCGGACGGGTGCGATACTCACCAGTGAAGATGGTTCTCACCGGCTTGACTTCGTCGTCCGAGCCAAAATCCCAACTATCGACCGACGACGAAGAGTCGGATAGCGGATGCACAAGCTCTTTGGTTCTTCCCTGGGTAGCTTCAGACTCGGAGACGCTTCTCTTGGTGATGGGGATACGGGATCCAGAGGCGTAAGGTTTGTAAGGGATATTAGCTCCGCTGGCAGGGCTTTTGGACGCTCCTCTCTCAAGAGTGTCGACCATTCCGGTGACACTGCGTCTACGTATGGCAACAGGAATTGCACTGCGGCTGTCTGGAGTAGATCGAGCACCGCCCAGCGGAGTAGCTACGCGCCATTTGTCAGTCGCCTTGGAGACATCGCCAATTTGGGTGTTTTCTGTTTCCTAGTTAGCCGAGTTCTTACATAGAGACAAGGCAAGGCGTGTGGGTTATTACCGTCATCTTTGTGAGCCATGGCCAGTGGCTGCTCCATGGGAGACGTTTCGGCGTAAGCGAATGGGTAAGGCAAGTCTTTGTCAAGGCCTGAATGCTCTATAAAGCTATTAGCACTCGAAGAGTCAGACACGGGAACTTGGGTCATGATTCCAGCGAGGACGCCTGGAGGGGCTAGAACTCCTACAGACTGGGACGTAAGAAGAAAGGCTCACCTGAAAGAGAGGCTTTGGTACGACGGTCATCGGTCTGATGTCCTTCAGGACCTTTGACATCCACAAAAGGATCGAGAGTCGCAGGAGACTGGTTAGCGGGCATTTTGTAGTACGAAGGGGTAATCGTGATCTCTGATGAGTTGGAAGACAGAATATCTAGTTGATTTTCGTCGGAAGTGGGATCTACTTCAAGAAGGTGTTGAGGAAGAGGAGAAGAGTCAGAAGGTGGGAAATAAATAAGAGGACCTCTGTGAGACGAATTGGTGAATGAATCCGCCGTGGACGATTTGTCGTTCATTTCCTCAGGGGAAATATTCTGGTAGTCACGCGAAAACGCGCCCACTTCTTCTTGAGGCAGTGAACGGAAATGACTAGTGGTTTCTTCATTATCATAATTCACCCAAGCAGCAAAGCGGGTCTGTGGGCTTCCTTGCTCGGCGACGATGTCAGAGCCTGGTGAGAAGATACCAGTAGATGGGCTTCCAATGCAGGAATGACCTTCACTGTTTTGGAGGAGCACAGATCGGCTCTACATCAAGTAAGTAAAAGCTCAAAACCGAATAAGGATTAGATTGCTAACATACGCTTGTAGTTGATTGGGGTCTTTTAGCCCTGGACAGACCAAGATAGGATGGAATGCCTTTAGATGTTCGACGAATTCCTAGAGTGTGCTAGATGAATCACCTTGTTAGTATCCCGTTATACGTGGAGTATGTCTAAGAGATCCACATACCTTGACATCTGGAACTTGCTTAGAGGTCTCCTCTTGACTCTCCTTCTCGTGACCACCGACGCGTTGCAACATTTGAACCGGTGTGATATTGGCAACCACATGTGTCAACGTCTTCTTAACCTTGGAGCTGGGCTCCTTGATCGAGTTGCGTATTCTATTTCCTATTCCTTCATGCTTGGCAGCAGCTTCGGAGGCCCCAACTCGACTTGGTATGTATCCTGATGCAGCAGGTGGTATTCCTTTTGGGATTGGAGGTGCTTTGCGTGGTGATTCAAATGCCCCTGCTGATGTTTCCCAGGGACGTTGTGGTGTTGTCTGAGGGTACTTATTAGGTTGGTTATCTTGAGACCCATGTCTATGGAGAGGCCCATTTTCTGGGAGCGGCCAAGATGGTTGCACAGATTCTGGAGGTCCAACAGCTCTGGGTATTTTGGAGGTCTTGGGGGAAGGGGCATGGTGGCTTGCAGACGTTGTCTTCTGTGACACTTGCTCCACTGTTTTCCTCTGAGCAGATGGAATGCCTGATCTGAGAAAGAGCTCCAAGGTACGCACGCTTTCGGCACAGTCCATATTGAAGATTATCGCAGCAGACCCTAAGAGTCAGTGTTGTCCCCGGCGAGGTTGAAGAAAACTTGCTATCCCAAGCATTCAAAGAGGACACCAACAATTTCCCCGAGTAGAGACCAAACCAACAACGTGGAGAGACACCAACCGTGTATTTTAGAGACACGAAGTGCTTTTGTGCTCTAGAATGTGTGAAAACAGGCACGTGTGTATAGGGTGTCCTTCTAAAAGATCTGATACAGGTAGGATGGCGAGAAAAGGATGAAAGATGGTGAGACTCCAAAGATATTTGATGGAAAGGAAGAGAAGACTGACTGGAATTCTTTGTGAGAGACAGACTACAGTACTTATACTCATCTTCTGGATACAAACATGCATCTAAGCGAGCGATCCCATATTGGGAAATCTGAAGCTGGTGAAATAGCGCACGTGCCCTATGTGCTGCTTTGTGAAGACGGTGATAAGAATACCTACTATCACGGATTAGGCACAGCATTCATGAAAGCCAAGCGTGTATATCTGGTGAGTATGGTTCACAATGATATTCATGATAATGGGCAAGGACCTCTTCTGAATCTTTCTAGCATGATACTATTTAAATCCCAACAACATTACACATTCCAGGTGTACATACGTCGTTTTGCAAGAATTATCATGAAATCAGACATGTTGTTTTATGGCTGTATTAGATTCAAACTGAATGTATTATCTGAACATTATGATTACTTGCGCTTTTGAGAAGAGCTGCCCTCAAGACTGGTACGTCCGCGCTTTCTTTTCCCTGCCGGCTGAATGGCATCTCCAGATCCATCGGTCGACCACTCGCTTACCTCCCATTCAAAGGTGGTAGACCGGTCATCGCTAGCACCAACTCCGTGCCTAGATTTCATCAACCGACCCAGTTGGCTTCCCTCAATCATCTCCTCAAACCAGGGAATCCCACCCACCGTGCCCTGTCGGAAACTGCGCGTGAGACCTTGTTCATTCCCACCAGAGGAAGTGATGGCGTTGGCAGTAGTCGAGCGAGATGGGATCACCTCAACGTTACCGGTTTCCTCTTCCTCTTCACCCGATGCCTCGGGAAGCAGATCGAGATCTTCTAACGTTCGCTGGTCCTTCCCAGACAGACTGCCCAGTGTCACCGACATGAAGTCTGCATCCTCCCGGGGGTCTTCGCTCCAGTGCGTAAGTGGGCTACCGCAGAATCCACAGAAGACACGCTGGGTTTGTGGTGCATGGAGGGGAGTGTAAATCCGCCGGATGCTGCTATGTGTTTCGTCGGGGAAGAACGATTCGGTGTGCGATTGGTACCAGCTCAAGGGGACTCGCAACCATGCCGTCAAAGGACTTCCTTGGAATCTCCCTAGTCAAATAGAAGAACAACAAGTCAGTTTGGAGTGTCTATCTCATCATGGAGTTCGCATGTGGTATCAGAAATCCAATCAAAACGTACGGTTGTCCCGGCTGTCGTCGAAGTATATCTGGGCGTGATGGGTCACATCTTCGGGGATGTTGATCGTATATTGGTTACGACCACAGAAACAAGAGCCATGCAAAGGGTCAAGGGTATCCATCTTGGGGGTGATTTGAGTCGTCCAGTGTCCGAGAAGCAGCGATGTCGATCACAACGGTGTGGTCTTGGGTCTGAGTTTGTACTAGGAGTATGAGGTCATAGATCGCTCCCATCAATTCAATTGACGGTTGGTCCTTCAAGCACTAAAGGCGAAAAACTAGTGGGCATATAGTCAAGTATCTCGCATGTCGATATTTCCTCAATGCCGCAGTCAATTGTTCGGAAAAGGCAGAAATCGAAGGGAGAAATGATGATAACTACAGAGTTGCAGCAGGTCGATGACGTCGCATCCACCGAACTACTCCGTGGTCGGAACCCGCATTGGCATAACTGACAGCATAAACTGCTTAGTAATTATACAAGCATAAATTGTTTACTTCAATCACTTCACCCTCCAGGCTTCATCCACGGTTCAATTGCAAATCATCCAAGTTGATTCCTTGAAGAATAATCACTCTTCTCTAGACTATGATCCACTAGTCCACCTTCACCTCTGCCAATATAGATGACAGTTCTCCATTTCCAGTCTCTCCAGCCAGTTGGGGTGTCATGAATGTGTCAAAAAATCGAGACATCTCGGCATAGTCATCCACCTCCCCGACCCAACTCACATACTGATCCGGTCGAATAATCATGCTGGCTCCATGGTCTGGGTTGATACCATAGTTGACATAAATATGGCCGTGTCCCTCGTGGTAGGACTGGTCATCGACAAACACCTTCCAATAATCCCAGCCTGATTCCTTGTCGTACGGGTGAAATGCCTCCGGGAGATCGAGGAGCTCGACTGCTGTTCGTGGCCCAGCATGGACAGTCAGAACTTCGATCAGGCTGTCAATCGGTTGCCCCGTTGGTGTATATCGACGAATAAACGAGTCTGGACCTGCTAGTTTCGCGCCGAGGTCTTGCATGCGCTCCATATTTCGGGGAGTGGTGAGTTCGCCAGGAAAGACAATCACTCGCCAGCGTCCGTTGCTCTTCAACAGTTCCTGGAGATGCCATGGGCGGGCATCCGACTGATTGAGTACCTTAAAACTAGGAATACGCTTGCCAATGTCGATTCCTCTGGCTAGCTGCGGCTTGCTTTTCGCATAGGTCCCATCGCCTTTCCCGGATGCTTCACTCTCTTTCGCAACGATGACACTGGCACCGTAGTTGACCGCTGCAACAGTCAGTATACTGTCATAGTCGGGGAGAAAATGAGTCTCACCGATTCCGCTTGCAAATTCGTTCCCTTTCTCAAATGCACGCTTAAACTCTTCCATACTGACACCCTCCTCGTCCATGACATCCTTGGCTGGACGCCCAGAGAATAGTCTCGAAAAGCGATGGTCAAACGCAATAAGGTCTTGTGCGACTTGCCTTCGTTCGGATTCATACGTCTTGAGGATTGACCCGCTGCTGTACCCATTCACCACATGCGCGATCTTCCATCCAAGATTGAAAGCTTGTTATAGTATTAGCAAATGACCTTTCGACACCTTTGTTGCAGACTTACTATCTTGCATGCTTATGTTCATCCCCTGTCCTGCTTTAGGCGAATGGGTATGAACCGCATCTCCAGCCAGAAAGACTCGCTCCTGCAGCGAGAATGCATCCCCCACTCGTTGGCCGATTTGATATGCAGTCCACCAATCGCAGTACGAATAGTCCAGCTTATAAGGATGCATGATTTGCTGCGCGGATTTCAGAATAACCTCAGGGGTGATGTGTGACCGATCCACCTTGGCCCCGTCTTTGACATCGGTGGACTGTAGCTGGATGTAGAGTCGCACGAGCTTGTTCTCGCGCGGTATAATCATGACGCTACCAGAATTGGCGGAGTGGATGGCACACCGCTGCCGAACGTCCGGAAAATCAGTGATTGGGACGATGTCCAAGACACCCCAGATGTAGTCGGTGGAGTCCCCCTCTAGTTTGAAGCCGAGCTGGCGCCGCACCCACGAGTGCGCCCCATCGCATCCCACCATGAACTTGGCCCTGACCGTTTCCACCGGACGGGAGTGGTCTCCATTCTTTGCGGCGCGAATCAGATCATCGGTGTCGTCGGCAGCCAAATTACTTCGGAACAGCCCGTCGCTGGTAGATCGCTGGCCATCTTCGGTCTTCTGATGCTGCAGCCGCTGCTGAGGTGTGGCTTCCTCGTCAGACAAGGTACGCAGCGTCACAGCGATAGGGTAGTCCCCAAAGTCGGCCGCTTTGGCTTGGTCGAATTGGAAGGAAGTTGGTAGCACACCCCTTTCGACAACAATGTCGCTATGCTCTTTGATAGAATCGAGGAAGAACCTTTCGATACGGCCCTGATGCAGGACTACCTGTTGGAAGTGACTAATTCCTGGGATAGTATCAGGAATACGATCCGACCGCCGAATCGTACCGGTTTCATCAGGGTTCCAGAGGCAAATTTCTAGCATATGATTTGACTCGCGCCAGACACGGTGGCCGAAGTCGAAAGAATCCAGTATCTCTAGGGTGCGGCATTGCAGGCCATCAGCTTGGCCGCTGAATACCTAATTCGGTCAGAATGTAATGAAGCAAACACCATGCAATATCGAAAAGTCCCACCTTGGTACCACGCTTGTCGACAATGCGAGTCTTGATGTTGAAGCGACTTAGCCAATTTGCCAGCATGAGACCTGCTGGTCCAGCTCCGACGATGAGAACATCGGTGTGGCTCTCTTTTGTTGATTCAGGGACTGTCATAATGCTCACTTGTGCGCAACGATATGTGTCAAGGGAAAATGCGAGGGAGAATGAGAAAGTTCGTTGACGAAATCTCCCAAAGGCACCTGCCGTGTTTAAATAACACACCCCTTTGCACAGCCTAGCCAATAGTCAAATTTTCGATATAGGCGGGGGCCGTAACATACCCCAAGAGACCCCTGCATTTTCACCAAAAAGGATACGACATGGGGTCACCTAACATCGATCTGTCGGCGGAGATTCGAATATGTGGGCCGTACCGAACCCGATACTCGGACCAAACGTTCCAACCTGGGGAATTCAATGATCAATGTGACTATCTATTCTTGGATACACCCACCACTACGTTTGAAAACCGTTTACTAGCTTCCCCGAAGAAAGTTCGGGACAGGGTCCGTCGGACTTGGCTGGTATCCACTGCAGCAACCACTATGAGGAGTTGACGTCGGTCATGGTCCAATGAGACCCATTTCAATCCTGCGGGGTGGAAGATGACATGGAAGGATCAATCTGGGCTTTACTACAGTCGCTTCTGATTTGCCTGATTTCCATCCTATCTTATGGGCTATTTCACCAAATTCCTCCTTCGGAAGTAGTCAGATCTGCAGTCCTAACCGGGTAGGCTGTTTGACGCATCGCAGCATTTGGTGTACCCGCCTGTCCCTTCTTTGCCATTGTATCATGTCAAATGGCTGTGGGAGAAGATCACTCATGTTGGATTTCTACGAAAACACTAGTACTTATAGATACGATGCTCGTGCCGTATTTCCAAAACAAGTCAACAGGCTAGCGACAAGCCTTTCTCTTCTCCATCCCCGCCTGACAAAACGCCGCTCCCGTAGGAGACAATGCTCTTGATCCTTATATATGCAAAGGCCTCCCTGTCTAATACACAATGCCTCTTTTGGGCTGAGAGTTGTCGAAGAACAGTGATCGTCTACATAGGAATGATGTCCTGTCAACCACGCCCGCAGCCATCAAGGGTCCTTGTATTTGTCGGAGTAGAGGAGCTTGTGCGAAGTGCATGCAGATGATCCAAGAAGAAACACTGCGAGCACCGCACTGAACGAAGATCACCAGAAGATAACAGACCTTCTCTCCAACGTATGGGACCACGTCAGCAAGCGTCATCGCGGTTGTCCCACTCAGTTCTGGGAGTTTTTCTCAGATTTCATCGCGTCTAATGAGGCTCCGGCGCAGAAGGTCGAAGTGGCCTTGCATTGGGCTATACCATCTCGAAGAAATCTTCGTACCACACCTTAACGCCAGTTGGACATCAGATGGCGACTCTGCCCTGGGTCCTCTCAGTTAGCTGACTTTAGGGAGATTCTCAGCCGCATTTTCGACGGAGACTCCGATTTAGTTTGCTGAACGGGACCAACGCACAGCCCATGGGTGTACGGATATCGTGGAATTTCCTGTTCCGAATCGCGCCGTTGTGGCTCGAACAGTCTATCTTTGCTCGATGCAGCAGGATGAGGCTGAACGAGTGTCGAGTGGGCCGTACCCCGCCTGAAGACCCATTCAATGATCTGGTCTCATTGACGAGTAGTATACCTGATAGTCACGCATGTGGGACACGACCATGCAGATAACCATGCGGGAACAACATGGAATTTTCCGGTCTCGCTATCTACCTGCCCGCTTCGCGTCGACGGGGAATCCAATTGGAGTCAATGCCGTGGATTTAGCTGCTTTGGGAGGAGGGGAAATGGGTTGAACGAGAAAAACGACACACCACTACTCTTTCTGGACAAGGCTGCGTAGTGGTCACGCAGATGCGACATGACCATGCAGAAAACCATGCAGGGGGATCTTGGCAACGAGTAAGGAGGCTGTCAACGTACTGCTTATAGTGACTGAAATCATCATCTATAGGCTAAAATCATGAAGGATCAACAATGAACCGTTGAAACTAGTGATGACACTCTGCATCGGCGCCATCTACCATCCACTAAGCACCGGCAACCGTCAAGACCAAACTTGGAAGCTAGTCCTCCGTAGGTCTGACAGCCCACTAAATTGGTACTTTCTGCAACAGATATTATGCTGCTACCTTGGGGTATGGCTTTAAGTCTTGCTCTGGGAGTTCCTTGGAAGTGAAGTGTGCGTGACCTTGTTTCCTAGCGCGATTTATATTAGGCTGATCCCTCGGAGGCTCTGGCCATGTTAGCATGAACCGCATGTGCATTGTCCGTTCACACACACCTAACTAAACCCTTTGCCACTTACTTCTTGTCCCCCACATCATGGGCTCTCTCCCCACTGAAGATGTCCTGGACGCGCTAATCGTGGGCGCCGGCTTCGCAGGCGTCTACCAACTCAAGCGCCTGCGCGAGGAGGGCTACAAAGTGAAGCTGGTAGACAGCGCCTCAGACTATGGCGGCGTATGGTACTGGAACCGATACCCTGGGGCCGGGGTCGACAGCACCGTCCCACACTACGAGTTCTCCGACCCTACGCTGTGGAAAGAGTGGACGTGGTCGCAGCGCTTCCCCGGGAGTGCCGAGATCCGCGAGTACTTCGCATTTGTCGCGCAGAAGTGGGACCTACGGCGAGACACCGAGTTCAGCACACACATCGCCAGTGCCAAATGGCACGAGCCGAGCCTCACCTGGGTCATCAAGAGCAGTTGTGGCAAGGAGTACCGCTCCCGGTTCTTCCTCCTAAACACGGGCTTCGCGGCCAGACGATACATCCCGGACTGGAAGGGCATCGACTCGTTCCAAGGCACCTTCGTCCACCCCTCCTACTGGCCCAAGGAAGAGCCCGACCTCCGCGGCAAGAAAGTCGCTGTCATCGGCAACGGCTCCACAGGCGTGCAGATCGCGCAAGAACTCAGCCAGGTAGCGGAGGAATTCGTACTCTTCCAGCGGACGCCGAACACAGCGCTGCCCCAGAAGCAAATCAACTTCAAAGACAACGAGCACGAGCGGGTCCCCAAAGAAACCTACCCGGCCATCTACGCCGGACGCACGACCAGCTTCGGCGGCTTCGACTTCAACTTCCTCCCGCGGAACACATTCTCAGACACCCCGGAGCAGCGGCAGCAGGTATACGAGACCCTCTGGCAACACGGCGACTTCCGCTTCCACCTCGGCAACTACCAAGACCTAATGTTCTCCGCCGAAGCCAACGAAGAAGCGTACGCCTTCTGGCGCGACAAGGTGCGCGCGCGCATCCACGACCCAGCCCTCAAGGAACTGCTCGCCCCCCAGAAAAACCTCTACCACTTCGGCTGCAAGCGCATCCCGCTCGAGATCAACTACTTCGAGATGTTCAACCAGCCCAACGTATCCCTCGTCGACGTCAACGCCACCCCTATCGAGCGTCTCACCCCGCGCGGCATCCAGACCACCGAGAAGGAGTGGGAATTCGACTACATCGTGTGCGCGACGGGCTACGACTCCTTCACGGGCGGTCTGAAGCAGATTGATATCGAGGGCGCCGGCGGCGCGGACCACACCCTCGCTGGCAAGTGGAAGGCTGGCACAAAGACCTACCTCGGTATGTCGGTCTCTGGGTTCCCCAATATGTTCTTCACGTATGGGCCCCAGGCGCCGACGGCGCTGTGCAACGGGCCGACGTGCGCGGAGTCGCAGGGTGAGTTCCTCGTTAGCATGATGAATCATTTGGCGAGGGAGGGGCGCGGGAGGATTGAGGCTGGGGAGGAGGGCGAGGCTAAGTGGGGGGATGATGTGAGGAAGTTTGCGTATTCGTCCTTGTTGCCGGGGACAAAGTCGGTTAGTTTTCCCTCTTGCTCTTGGATCAAGTATTTGAGTAATGCTAACTACCACAGTGGTACATGGGCGACAATATCCCCGGGAAACCGCGCGAGCCACTTATCTACCTGGGGGGCGTGCCGAACTATTACAACTCGCTGAAGGAGTGTGCTGAGCAGGGGTATGCTGGGTTTGCGATATCGTGAATCCGTCTTCCTCTACTAGCTGCCTTTGACTGGATTATGAACCTACTATGACTTATCACTTGCTACCATATCAGTTACTGTTATTGGGTATCAGTATGGAGTTAGTGGATATGAATAAATGAATATATTGACCATATTGATGACTTTTGAAAAAGTTCATATCATACTAGCCAGAAGTCACAATGCTCTGCGCATATAATAAAGATAGTACTGAATAGACATATCGATCAACAGTGATATTGATATCCAGTACTAGTTAGGTAGATAGGTGGTAGTATAGTAGTTGATACAGACAAGCACACCTATGCGCCCAACGCCAGTGATCCCCAAACACCAGGGTAGACAGGGCAAATTGACCGTCAAACAGACAGAGACCCACGTGTCCAGCTCAGTGAACTAATTCCATCCATCTTGAATCAAGATGGAGTAAGCTGGAGCAGGCTTGGCGCGTTCTCCTCCCTTTTGGAGTACCCCGGACGAAATCATCCCCCCCATGTGATAAAAATAAACCGATCCAATCCCATCCCGGCACATCCAGTTCCAACTCCGCAACATAGATAATAAAGACAAGACGAGACAAGACTAGGACGAAAAAGAAGAGGACAAACACTGAGGTCGTCCGGAGAAGAAGGATCGGACCTCGGTTGGTTGGGGCAAATGCGCAAGTGCCGCGGTGGGCCCATCTCCATCTTTCTCCATATCGTTCTCCATCTCCATGAACCGACGCCACGGGGTGAAGCGCACAATACAACAATGTCCCCTAGGTAGATATATACCATACATAACCCATCACATCGTCAATCATAGTAGTAGTGGTGGTAGTAGAAGTAGAAAGTAATCCCTCAAGTAATTTTACTCCACTCAGAATTTAACACCCTCTTGCGAAAGAGAGCAAGAAAGAAGGAAGGGGAGGGATGAATCATGACAAGCGAAACCCATCCTCAACTCTCCCCCCACGGCCCTCAATCTCCGCAATCAAGTCCTGCCGCTCCTGCATCTGCATCTGCATGAAATCGACCGTCTTCTTGAGCACGATGCTCTCACTGCGGCCCTGGCCTTCAAGGCCCGGCACCAGCTCCGTCAGACGGTCGAAGCCCTCGCGGATGGCGGCGCGACGCTTCTGTTCCGATGCGATGTGGTTGTTTTTCTTCTCTTGCTCCGTCAGTCGCGGTTTGTCTTTCTCTTGCTGGGCGGCGGCCGCTGCTGCTGCTGCTGCGGCCGCGGCGGAGGACGAGGCGCCCTGTCTGGCGAAGGAGGCTGTGGGGGTTGTGGAGGAGGAGGGGGAGCGAGCGCTTCCGGGGAAGGGGAGTCGGAGGGGTCGGAGGAGCTGGAGGCGAGGGAGGCGATGGAGGGGGGTTGGGCGGATGGCATGGTGGATATTCTGATTATGGGACGGATATGTCAATGGCGGGTGCGATGAAGGGTTTGTTGGAGAGAGAAGACGGCTTTTGAGCAAAGGGGGCGTCGAGGAATGCGTGGTAATCGAGGTATTGCACGAGATGCGCCGGGGGAGCGATTTTCATGTGACGGAGGGGGGTTTTGTATAGGAGTTCGTCAGATGGAGAGTAGTGTCAGAGTTGCGGGGACAATCGTACGAAAGGAATGGAAAGAGTGAAAACTCAAGATGCAGTTGAATGTCAAGGAGAGAAGAGAAGAGAAGAAGAGCCAGCTTTGCAAGAAGATTGAAGAGAAGGAGAGGGAGAAACAACAATCGGCGGTGATGGATTTACTGATTACTGATTAGCGTGCGGAGAACGAGCCATATTGGACCGCCAACTGGTCTATCCACTTCCTCAATGGCCATACTCTATACTCTCGACTAGTCAACCAAACTCCGATATAATACAAACTCAAACGAGGTACAGACCATACAGATTATTCCATAATTAAGATCTAAACATAGTACTCAAGTGTAAAGATCAAGATAAACGCTTATCAAACTGCCCCCACTGACCGCTTTCACCCAATATCTCCAACTCCACTCAATCCACTTTCACTACAACAACCACAACCCAGAAAGAGAGAAAGAAGAAACCAGAAAGAACTGAGAAAGAACGAAATGGCCGACTCCAAAACCCACCTCCTCTCCTCGGACTCCTCCCCCGAGGACGAACCCCAACAACAACAACAACAGCAACTCCAACAACAGCGCGCCCCCCTCCCACGCCCCCCACCCTTCTCCCTCCCCTTCCTCACCACCCTGCGCGAAAAGCGCACCATCCTCGCCTCGCAATCCCCCCGACGCCGCCAAATCCTCTCCCTCCTCGGCCTGCCCAACCTCGAAATCATCCCATCCCACGCCGCCGAAGACCTGCCCAAAACGCTCGAGCCCTACGAGTACGTTCTCGAAACAGCCACCAAAAAGGCGCAAGCCGTCTACGAGCAGGAAATACAGCGCGCGAACACAGAAGCCGACGAGCCGGCGCTCATCCTCGCCGCTGACACAGTCGTCGTGGACGCGTCGACGGCGACGATCCTGGAGAAGCCGCGCAGCGAGGCGGAGCACATCGCGATGCTGAAGGCGTTGCGCGACGCGGGGGATTACCACCGGGTTTATACGGGGATGGCGGCTATGGCGCCGCTGGCGAGCGCGCGGCAGCCGGGGTATGTGCTTGAGACTGCTTTGGAGGAGACGAGGGTGCGGTTCGATCCGGAGGTGTCGGATGAGATGATTTTGGCGTATGTGAGGACGAGGGAGGGCGCGGATAAGGCGGGGGGGTATGGGTTGCAGGGGTTGGGGAGTGTGCTTGTGGATAGGATTGAGGGGAGTTGGGATAATGTTGTTGGGTTGCCGCTGCGGGCTGCTGTTAAGTTGATGGAGAGGGTGTTGGTTCGGGCGGATGATGATGATCGGTTGGAGCAGGAGGGGTTGGCGGGGGATAGTGAGGAGGAAGATGAGGATGAGTAATTCGTTTCTTTAGGTATTTACTTTGGATAGTGAAATGATATAGAGATGTCTATTATATGAGTAGTAGACATGTATGCCTATCATATGGAGTGATATACATGTATGCATGTCATACAGACAGCATGCATATCCACTACAAGACAAAAATAAAAAAGAACAGTTCTCACTGACCTAAAACATATACACATAGACAGAAGAAATCTCAACGAGAGAATATCAAAAAACAACACCAAACAGTCAAATCAAACAAAGGGTAATTTTTACGCCGTCCACACCCTCCGGATAGCCTCCGTCAAGCCCACATCGTTCGTCTCAAACTCATACAGCCCAACAGCGGTACCGAGGGTGAAGGCGCGCAGGAGCCAGTTGCAGGTGGTGTGCGTCTTGGGCACGCGACGGGTGGGGAAGTAGTCGATGATGGAGGCCTGGAAGCCGATGTGCGAGTGCAGGATCAGACCGGAGCAGAGGACGGCGTCCATGACGGGGTTGAGGGAGCCGGCTGCGAAGGGGGCGACGCACAGGGGGACGAGGCCGAGGGCGACCAGACTATTGTAGTCAGTATTTCTCACTTTCTTGACTTCGTTTTCGGACGCGACAGGGGTTGACGTTGACGTACCGCTCAAAGGTCCAGTGGTAGCTGCCTTCGGAGGGGTGAGTCTCGGGGATGGGAGCGGGGTCGTTCACTGAATTGATATTGGTTAATTCAGCTCAATTCAATTGATTGTTGAGACTTCTCTCTCTATCTCTCTCTTTCTTTCTCTTCGCATGCTTCAATCTCGGGATATGACGGTGTTTACATACCAGTTCCCTCCATAGATTCTACTCGCAATTAGCACACACTCTCACTCCAACCCCAATCAACACCATCCCCTCAAAGATTCAAAAACTCACGAGGCAAAGGAGGCAGAATCTGCTTCTTCGCAGAAGCATGGAATCCAACCATCTGCGACACACCGGCCGGCCGGATCGCCAGCGGGCGGGCAGCGGACAGCCGCAGAAGGGGAGACTGGCGGGCGAGGGAGGCCATGTTGACGTATCTCAATTGAGACAAAGGAGGGTATAAAATCAAGAAAGTAAGGAAAGGGGTGACTCCGCAGTGGTCCTAGACTCGCACAGGTAACGATCCAAGATGGAGAGAAGTGAAGTCGAGATGGAACCTCGGGAGTCCGACTCGGGAGTCAGCGCTTTCTCGTGCCGCTGATTGGTGGAGGGGCGATGGGACAGCCGAAAATGGCCGAGATGAGTCAGCTTTTTATTCTGTGTTTATCCTTCATTTATCCACCTTATTCTTCATCTTCATCTTCATCTACTTATTATCTACAGAGACATATCTACTACATCTACTTAGGTGAATTGTATCATATAATTTAGATTGATTCATATCGACTCATATTACCCCCTTCAAAGAGAAATAATTAAACAATTAAAACTTCAACACAGCCTTCCCCAGGTTCTTTCCATGGAAAATGCCCACCAAGCCCTCAGCAGCATTCTCAATGCCCTCCGTCTCATGGATAAGCGACTTGAAAGATCCATCCGCAATCCACTTCTGCACATTCTTCTGATGCTCCTCCGCATACTTAGGCCCCATCCCCTCATCACTGACAATAAAGCCGCGCATCGTCAACTTCTTAGTGAGCACATTCGCAATGTTCGTAATCGGATAAGGCGCCGAGTTATACTGCGAAATCATACCGCAAAGCACCACGCGGCCGAAATCGCGCAGCGCATCCAGCGCAGCGGCCATGTGCTCGCCGCCGACATTCTCATAGTAGATGTCGATCCCCTCGGGCGCCAGACGGGCCAGCGCGTCGGCGGGCTTCTCCTTCTTGTAGTTGAAGCCGCCGTCGAAGCCCAGCTCCTTCGTGATGTAGTCGAGCTTCTCGTCGGAGCCGACGCTGCCGATGACGGTCAGGCCCTCGTGCTTGGCGAGCTGGCCGACGAGCTGGCCGACGGCGCCGCTGGCGGCGGAGACGAAGAGCGTCTCGCCCTTCTTGGGCTTGCCGATCTCGTACAGGGACGAGTAGGCCGTTAGGCCGGGCATGCCGAGGGCGCCGAGGAAGACGCGGATGTCTTCGATGCCGAGCGGGTTGTCGACGGGGCGGATGCGCGCGATCTCCTCGCCGGACAGCGCGATGTATTGCTGGATGGGGACGAAGCCCAGCACCAGGTCGCCTTCTTTGTAGGACGGGTTGGCGCTGCGGAGGACTTTGAGCACGGAGGAGCTCTCGATGGGCGCATTGAGGGTGAAGGCCGGCGCGTAGGACTTGATGTGGGCGGGGCGCATGCGGCCGCGCATGTAAGGGTCGAAGCTTGTGTAGAGCGATTGCAGCACGACGCCGTTGGCGGGGGCTGGGGTGTTGGCGTCATAGCTGACGGGCTCGAGGACGAGGTGTTCCCCGGGGATGGGGTAGGTCTCGGGGACCTTCTTGAAGACGAGGGCTTGGTTGGACATTTTGTTCTTTTTCGTTCGTTGTTTCTGTCTTGAAAGAATGGTTGAATGGTTAGGTAGGGATGATGGTGGAGGGGAATAGTAGTATTTATGTAGGCCCAGTGGAGAGGAGATGATGCAAGCGGGGCGACATACAGCTAACTAAGATAACTGCAGCAGATTACCAAGCACGGTGCAATACAAACCACCGTCCCAACAACAGAAGTGGAGACACCTTCCCAAAGAGTCCCTCGCCATCCGTCACGAACGGGACCGATGCACTTTCTAGGCAAGAAGACCGTGCCGAGGAAGGAGGGGCACCGGAGGGATTTTTAATCTTAACAATCGAGCTTAGCGATCTGTTGAGAATGAGTTGTACAGGTTATTCTAAACTGTACGGAAATATCTAAGAATTTTGGGGAGTTCTACTCGGGGTTTTTGGGAGTTCTACTCGGGGTTTTTGGGAGTTCTATGACGGAGGTTTTTAGGGGTTCTACGCGGAGGCTTTTAGGGGCCATACTCGGAAGCTTTTGGGGATCTACGCGGAGGCTTTTGGGAGTCCTATGCGGAGGCTTTAGGGGTCCTACATACATAGGTGCTTTCCAGGGCTATACACAGGGACTTTCGGGGGCCCAGCTTTCGGGGGCTCTAGGTGGGGGCTTTTAGGGACGTCTACGCAGGTGCTTTACAGGGATATAAAGTAGTAAAATCCAACTACCTTATAAAATAATCTACAAGTATTCTAGCCATTCGATCAAGCGGCCGAGCGAAACGAGGATTCAAGGCTTGTTCTGTATAGGGAGGTTATACTACCTTGGCTAGCTAGTCAGTTAATAAAAAACCTGCTTCGAAATGTATGGTGTCATTGACAAGATTGATAATCTGGGGTCGGAGCCGGATTGATTAGGTTAATGATCCGTGTGGCTTGCATTATGGTTATTTAGTGGTCATGTTGAGTAACCTTGTCGATTCTTACTTATATACTCTATATTTGTATTGATAGGGGT
Organism: Aspergillus campestris IBT 28561; assembly: GCF_002847485.1. NCBI lineage: Eukaryota > Fungi > Ascomycota > Eurotiomycetes > Eurotiales > Aspergillaceae > Aspergillus > Aspergillus campestris. Next base: position 4,145,587 of record NW_020194336.1, on the reverse strand, counting down.
CGTATTATTTGTATATTCTTATTTATGTAATATGCCAATTGTATCATGAAGCAATCCATTCAATGCTACATCAGGATATAAAAACAAAAGCCAAAAAACATGCTTGGAACAATCCCAGATCTACCTCTTAACTCTATAAACCCGGGCCCACATCTAGACAACCCAAGCCAAAACCAAAGAAAAAAAATATTGAAAAAAATGAAAAAATGAAATGTAAAAGATGAAGAGAGATGAAAGAGATTATATCGACCGAGCAATCATATCGTCCCGGGCAGGCCCAGTACCGATCCACTTCACGGGAACACCACCCAGACCCTTCTCGATGAAAGCAATGTACTCGCGGGCCTTCTCAGGCAGCTCCTCGTAGCGCTTCACTCCCATGGTGTTGCACTTCCAGCCGGGCAGAGTAACGTACTCGACCTCGACCTTGTCGAGGACGTCCGAGTCCGCGGGGATGGTGTTGGTCGTGCGGGTGCCGTCGGGCAGGATGTAAGCGACGCCGACCTTGATCTCGTCAAAGTCATCCAGCACGTCGAGCTTGGTGAGGTTCAGCGCGGTGTAGTGGTTGATGGCCTGCGAGTAGCGGCACAGGACCAGGTCGAACCAGCCGCAGCGGCGCTTGCGGCCCGTCGTCACGCCGAATTCGCGGCCCACGGACTGCAGCTTCTCGCCGTCGGCGTTGAGCTGTTCGCTGGGGAAGGGGCCGGATCCGACGCGCGTCGTGTACGCCTTAACCACGCCGATGATGGACGAGATGCTGGTGGGGTTGAGGGACAGCGCCTGCACGGCGCCGCCCAGGCCGGTCGACGACGACGTCACGAAGGGGTAGGTGCCGTGGTCGAGGTCGAGCATGAGCGCGTTGGCGCCTTCGACCAGGGTGTTGGGGGAGTCTTTGTACTCCTGAAGGAAGGCGAGTTGGTCGACGATGTGGGGGGTCAGACGGGCACGGAAGTCCTAAACAACATTAACCCCTGATCCATAACCAGAATAAGCAAGGCGAAAAGAAGATACCTTGAACAACGCAAGCTCATCCTCCACATTGTACTCCAGATCGCCAAAGCGCGCACGGTACCCAGCATCCAGATTGCGCAGCTTGCGCTCAAAGACAGCCTCATCCAGGATCTCACCGACACGAATACCGCGACGCGCAGCCTTATCGCTGTAGCAGGGACCGATACCCTTACCAGTGGTGCCGACCTTACGGCCACCCAGACGGGCCTCCTCGAGGCCGTCAACCACAGAGTGCAGGTTGAGGCAGACGTGGGCGCGATCGGAGATGAAGACACGCTTAGCGGCGCCCTCAAGACCCTTGGTCTCCAAGGAAGCCAGCTCCTTGAAGAAGCTGGGAACGTGGACGACGGTGCCGGCGCCGATGAGATTCACGCAGTTCGGGGAGACGAGGCCGGAGGGGAGGATGTGGAAGTCGTAGGTCTTGTTGCCGTGGACGATGGTGTGGCCGGCATCTATATACGGTCAGAGTGACTCATCGCAGACCCGGTTTGCGAGATGGTAAGGGGTGGGTGATTAAGAGAGGAACATACTGTGACCGCCAGCAGCACGAGCACACAGCGTCGCCTCCTGCGACAGCATATCGGTGATCTTGCCCTTTCCTATCGTTCAAACAAACCGTCAGTATCATATCACGACGACCGCGGGGATCAATCAATCCATCTCAAACCTACCTTCATCACCCCACTGACTACCCAGAACAATTGTGATACCCATGATGATCAAATAGAAGCAACAACAACAGTAATATCAATCCAACACTCGAATATCAAATCCGGTCAAATTCGGGTTCGCAATGGTCGGAGCGGAATCGGATGGTGGGGATGGCGTCGGAAAGCTAGATAGCCAAACAACCGATCGAAAGGAACAGAGAAAGAGAAATAAAATAGAAAAGGCCAGACCAATTCTATGTATAATACAGTAATGATAATGTCAATGTCAAGAAAAGTAAGGAGCAGAAGCGAACAAATCGCGACCGTCAAAGATCCAAAAGCCGAAAACAGGAACGAAGGAGGGGAAGAGGGGGGGAATCTGGCCGAGAGATTATATACTACCCAAGTTTTCTCTGCCAAGGGTTCTTTTCATTCCGTGACTCAAACCGATCGGCCGGTATTGCCCGTATTTTTCCTCCTTCCATGCTTTCTCCGATGCGAAATCTATGTATGTGCCAAGGCGGTGACTGCTGTAAATTACCGTCACATGAGATGGTTCTGAATCGCCACATCGGGCAGGTGGCGGCCTCAGGCGGGGTTGTCTCGGCGTCGGACCTGAGGGCTTGGGGCTCAGGGTTAGGGCCGGGGGGGTCATTCATATTATACTATTATCATCATTCCTGGTCGTTCTATATGAAGATTGAATACTCATATCGATTGGTAGGATATCTTAGTATATTACAATAAATCATGAATAAATCCCCCAGCGCCGTCCATGCATTTCATCGGTCCTTCGGTCCATCGGTCCATCGATCTATGCAATCACACAAGCTTCCCCCCGTTCCGGATCCATTCCCGCATCTCTCCTAGCTGGAGGATACAATCCCTGTGCATCTCCCGCGCTACCTCCCAATGCTTCTGTACCTTGGCGTCCTCCTCGATCGCCCGGAGATAAGCACTGAACCCCCCTTTACCCGCGCCAGCAATCATCTCATCCGCGGTATCATCCTCCGCCCCATCGCCATCACCATCGGGACCGGCCTCCTCATCGCCATCCGCACCGGCGACCCCGAGACGAGTCGAGTCTCCCACGGCGCTGACCCAGTTCGGGCTCATACCCGTCTCGATAGCCTCCTGGCGGGCATTGAAGTGGCCCAGAATCCGCCGCTGGAACCGGTTCCAGTCGCGCATGTAAGCGTGCATCTCAGCCACGTAGCGGTCCCACGCGACCCGCGGCAGGCCCTGCTGCTGCGGGTCCAGTCCGAGGGGTACCTTGGCTGGTGGCTGTGGCCGTTTCGGCGGGTTCGGACAGATGAGGTTCCGCGGGCGTACGTCGCGTGCTGTCGTCTTGGGGACCTTGGCGCGGGACTCGAAGGGGAGCGTGGCGAAGATGTCTTGGAGGTCGTCGATGCCGCTGCCGGTTGTGTTGGTGAAGGGCACTGTGTTTTTGAGGTTGGTTAGGTTGAAGAGGTGGTTGGGCTGTGCGCGGTTGGCGCTGTTGGTGCCCTTGTTGGCGGTGGGCGGGGTTTTCGGTACTGGGACTTCCTTGGGTGGGTCCTTCGGGACACTCGCGGGCTCCGGGGTAGTGGGCTTGGTGCTTCGAGCTGGGAGTTCGTCGTCAACATCCATGGCCTCGGCGTCGCCGTCGCCGTCGCCGTTCGCCGTGGGCGCTGGAGCTGGTGCTGGTTCCGGCGGCTGGTCTCCGTTGACGGTCGCGTGGGCCTCCTCGTCCTCCGTCGCCACGCTGGCCTGCTGGGGCACAGGTCGTGCCTTGACCGGGGGGCGAGTGTGTTTGCGGGGGCTGCGTTGACGCTGGCTGGCTGCGGGCGGTTGCTGAGAGCTGCCGCTCTCGGGCACATCCCAGGACATGTTCTTGAGTTTCTCGACCCAGTCTTCCGTGAAGAATTGGCCAGAGGGGAATGAAGTCGGTGGTTGTTGGGAGGCTGTCTCGGGGCGCGGGGACTCGTTGTGAGAAGCACTGCTGGAATAGCCGCCCCGTCTGCTCGAAGGACGCCCACGATTGTGAGTCGGGGTTTCGCCATTCTCCGATGATGTCCCTGTGAAGAAGGAGGTCCGACCCCAGTGCGCAGCCGAAAATGGCCTGCGGAGATCGTCATGACTGGTGCTCTTGAATGTCCCATGGTGCGAAGGGTTGGTAGAGGCGTGTGTCCTGCAGCAGTCAGTAAGAACCTTCCGCATCCAATGGGAGGTAGTCACATACGGGTCAAAGGGATTGCCCGCCTTGGGGAAAGAGGTAGACGCGAACCTGTGACTGGGGGAAGCAGCACTATCGGAATCGTGGCCTGGACAAAGATTAGCATCCCTACAACACTCTAGACACCACAAAATGGAACCTACCTCCCCGGTAACTCCACTGATTCGGCACATGAAAGTTCCCAAACTTCTGATTCGGCCGCATCCGACTCCTCGGCACAGCCTTTGGCTTCCGCCCCAGCACCTCATCAAGCTCATCCTCAAGATCATCCTCGTCATCATCGTCCAACCCACTCGAGCTCGTCGACGAGTAATTCCGACTCCGCTCAGCATTAAAATCCGGACTAGCACTACGATGCCGTCCCGAGCGCGGAGGCACCGGACTCGGCGGGGTAGTCCGCGGCTGGGGTTTGGCGCTCTCAGGCGAATTCCGCACGCTGGAAGAGCGGCCCATCCCCGCGCTGGAAAAGAACGCCCGCTCCCCTCCGGTGCCGGCGTATTTGCTGCCCGTGCGCTCGATGTCGGGTGTCCGCGTTTGCTCGGTCCGGGCCTGGAACCCGGCGGCGCCGGCTGCTTTTCTTGCGGTCGGGGACGACGCAGCGGGCGCGAAGAAGGGCTTGGAGGCTTGGGCGCGCTCCGCGCGCGGGACGTTGGAGTAGGCGGAGGTGTTGGAGGCCATGGGCTCGTCTCCGCCGGTGGCTGCCCGCGGGGCGAATCCGGACTTCTTCTTGGCGAAGGATGCCGACGCCCGCGGGGATTCCGTGCTAGCTGTTGGCTTGGGCGACGTCTTGAAATACTCGTAGGCGGACTTGGGGCGCGCCGACTGGCTGGAGTTGGCGCTGGGTCGGGGCACGCCGCCGGGATGTTGGCCGGAGCGGCCTGTGTGAGGATCAAACTGCGTCCAGCCGGGCATTCCACTACCCTTCATGTCCTGGAACCCGCGGTATGCATCGGCGCGCGTCTGTTGGTCCTCGTGCCGCCGCTCCCACGGCTGCTTGGGGGCCGCTCGCGCGTAGCTCGCATAGCGCTGCGCACCGGCGGACGGGCCGCCCTGGAAGCTCTGCGGGCGCGACGCGAAGTTCGGCTTGGGCGGGGTGGATTTCGCGGTGGGAGCAGCGGTGGAGGTTCGTCGCGGAGGGGGTTTTGTTTTGGGCGGGCCGTAGTATTTCCCGTAGCCGGCGCGTAATCGGTCGGTGTCGTATCGGAGTCGTTGCTGGGGGTCGCTGAGGATCTCGTTGGCGGCTTGGATGGACTGGAACTTGGCGATGAAATCCACCTCTTTGCCGGGGTTCCTATCGGGGTGATATTTGAGGGCTACCTTGTCAGCTACCTGATTGCAACCCTGTCCTCCCCACGGGACATCCTACCTAGCTTTCTGAACTGCCTCTTGATATCCTCCGACTCCGCGCTGGGCGTGAGACCCAGGTCCGCGTAGTAATCCCTCCGTATATCCGTCTTGACCATTGTGAAGGGCGGATCTTATAGTTTGCGAAAAGAATGTGTCCTGCTAAATTCGCACCAAATCGGGGTCGAGCTGCTCATGACCTTGTCGCCGATGGAACAAGTCGCAGATATAATGAATCGAGAGAAAGAAAAGAAGAAAGCGACGTCGAGCGATCGAATAGGTTTCAACCGTCCAGGGGTGAAGGCGATGGAGCGACACGACACTGAATAAAGTACAGCTCGCCTTCGAATTATAACCCAACCCCACTGTCAGAAAGCGGATTGAACGATCTTCTCACCAGACAGCACCCAACCGAGCATGATAAGGGAGATCCAAGCAAGGGTTCGTTCGGTTCGGAGGTAGAGAACTCGAGGGGAGGGATGGCGGGGAAGGAAATGGAACTGGAAATGAAGCCCACGACAGAAGTCTTTGAAGAAAGACTGCGAAATAGGATCGACCGTAGCAGCGACTCGAAAAGGATTCCAAGAATAAAGAAGCCGAAATTAGCTACCTAGTTAGTACCAGGATCCAAGCCGAGGGGAGTTCATCCGTCCCAAAGGAAGAAAATAAAAATAAAAATAAAGGGCCAGTTGGTCCAAGCGCAGTTCGACAAAGAAGATCCTCAGATCTCTCTTTTCCTCAAAGAACTGAAACCTGCTTCTTCCACCGTCCCTCTTATGTTCGAACCCAAAGAATTGCAGCGATAGAGAGTGAAACACACACTTCCTCTCTAACTGTCTGTCTGTCTGTCGACGCAAGAAGAAATGCGCTGGCTAGCGCCAGAGAAGAAGAAGAAAAGACGATGGTTCGTTGGATTGTTTGATTGTTTTGCCGGTCTTTGTCTCCTTGGGAACCAACCTTTCTGCCTCAGTCCTTACTCTCCGCCCTGGATTTGTGCCCAATTCCTGGTTTCTAGCTGGTGTAGCCTCATTTTGTCCCAAAATCCAGTTAACTGATGTGGAGCATGATAGTAATAGTAATAATAAAATATCAATTAACGAGAATGGTTCTATTAAAAGATGAAAGTCTACTATCCCAGCAGTAGATGGACGGGATAGATATATATCAGGTACAATACGTGGTATCGACAGTGGATTGAAAAATATCTAACAGTACAAAAGCCGATTTCAAGAGAAACAAATAGATATAGGTCAATGTTTGGGGGAAAGTAAAAAAAAAAAAAAAAACAAAAAAGTTCATAAGTCATACAGTCCAGTCAGTCCTTGGGTATATCAGGCCTCCCTCCCTTCAACAAATCTCCTCTCAACAAAATAGCCAACACATCAACCAATAAATCCGATTACCGACGAAGGAAGCAAGCAAAGAAGAAAGGCTACTCCTCCCCGCCCGGCCCCGGCCCCGATCCCCCAAAGAAATACCCATCAAAGATGTCATAATTCGCATTCTCGCTCCAATCATGTTGGAAATCGACCGCCATTCCGAACCCCAGATCGATGCCCACGCTGTGGCCTGCGCCATGGCCCAGGGACGGAATGATCCCTTGCATGTTACTGCCCTCGCCCTGCTCGTCGGGTCCGAACGGCACTTGGCTCTCGGCTGCGGTGGGGTCGAAGTCTAGGAAGTCGAGGCCGATTCCGGATGCGTTTCCTTGGTCGGTGGGTGGGGGGAAGGCGGCGTTGTGGGGGTGGTGGTGGTGTTGATGCTGTTTGGGGAGACGCTTTGGGGGGAGCCGCTGTAGTAGTATTGCTGGTGCTGCTGTTGTGGTTGTTGTTGTTGTTGTTGTCGCTGCTGTTGCTGCAAGGTTTGCGGAGAAGCAGGATTCTCGTACGAGCCATAAAACTCCACCGGAGACGTAGACGCAGGATGAGATTGCGCCCGCTGGTCGGACGAAAAAGGCGGGGAAGATTCAGGGTAAGGCTGTACTTGCACGGGCTTCCGCTTATCCGCCTGCTCGGGAACAGCCCCGTTATGATCGCCGAACAGATCGCCGAGATTCATATCAAACCGCGGCATCGGACGAGCCTGGCGCATCTGGGTTTGCCGGCGGTTTTGACCAGGCCATGGGCGCTGGCGGTACTGTCGGGGGCGGCCGGCGTATAGCGGAGCTGGGTTTTGGGGTGCTATCGCGGCGGCTTGGAACTGGGTTAGGTCGACTTGGGAGCCGAACCCGGTTGTCGAGAGGCACATTTGGACGGTCGCTTTGCTCATTCGCTCGAAGGCGTCTCGGCATGCTTCGGCTGGTGGGCACTTGTGCATTAGATCGCCGAGGACGGATGTGGCGGCGAGGACTGTGAAGTCGACCTCATCGAGTGTCTTTGACTCGTTAGACATATCCCCAAATATTGCAACAAGATAGAGTCAAGAAAAGGAAAGAAGGAGTGAAAACGTACCAAGCGACTCCGTACCAATGGAGAGTGCCACAGGGCATACAAGAAAGAAATACCAGCCATAAAAATATGGTGCGTAGCCAAATAAGTATAGTTCACCAGACGCACCCGATGCATCTGGCGATATATACGAATGACCTTCTGACCCGCCTCCGCAACCTTATAGTATATATCATCTTCATCGTCAGCCTCATCGACATTCGAGAACGACGGGCTAGATACATCCTCAGCAGGAGTCACCTCATCAGCGAGCTCCGCCGGCGCCGTCAAACTCTGCTGATACAGCATAATGACCGCCTGCCAGTAATTCAGCTCGAGGAACTCCACAGAGAATTGCACCCCCGTGTCGCGACGCGTCGGAGCAGACTGCTTCCACTCCGCCAGTCGGCGGTGGACGTCCTTGCGCCAGGACCGGAACGACTCGAACCCATGAAGGAAGGGCGATGTCAGATCAGAGCGCATGACTCGCCGGGCCGCGTAGGGCACCCTCTGACGCGCGAATCGCGCCTGCTGATACTGGAGCACGTCGTGGATTTCGGACTGCAGAACCCGCAGTTTGAAGTAGTGGTACGAGGCGTACTTGTAGCTCGGGGTGCCCTCGGGCGGCTCCGTGATGCCGGTCTTGGTGATGTACGTGTCCTCGACCAACGAGGGGAATTCCGTGCTGATAGCCTGGTCGCTGATACCGAACGGACGACCGACGCAGCAGCTGACAAGGCGGTCGAAGCTGTATACACACCACCACAGCCGCCGCCGGAGGTCGCGGACCCATTCCCGCCGGCCGCGCTCGCGCTCACCGATCCGAACTTTAGCCTCGTCTTCGGGCTTGCCGGGTCCACGACCAAAGCTGTCGTCGCCGGGCGAGTCGATACCCGCGCCGTCCTCATAGTGCAGGCCAAGGTCCACGGCCAAACGCGTGGCCACCCCAACGATATACCACAGACCCGGTGCAACAGGCCGCAGAAGCGCGAAGTTAGCGAGAAGAAGAACCGCTTGCAGTTCCTCCAACGCGCCGAACCCGTCTCCCCCAGGTGAAGTCGCGCCCAGGAAGGACTCAAGGTGGATGACAGCCGACGCGTGATATTCCTCCGGTTGGTATTGGTGGCTGGAGAATCGAGGTTTCTTGGCCGTAGAGGCCGAGGGCGACTGGTCACGGTCTGCAGCCTTCTCATCGCCGGCCGGTTTATCATCAAAAATAATCCCCGCGCCGATGGCAAAGACGATGTTCAGAATATAGAGACTGCGAGGAGAGCGGCTCCTCTCGTCGGCCGCGTAGGTGCGATCCATCATCTCAACGAATTCGTTCCGGTGGAGGATAGGCATCTGGGGATTCGCGTGTTCGAAGTACAGGCCCGACAGCTTATCGGCCAGCTCGCGGTCCGGGAAACCAGCGCACTTCATCATCGGTCTCGTCTGGAGGCCGAAGAAAGAGTCCCGCGTGGTGCTGCCCCCCGTGCCCGTCGCGCTGTGCGGCAGACGCTCGCTGGGACGCGCGGGACCGCGTTCCGCCGGGTTCCCGGGGACGGTGCTCTTGACAGCGGCGAAGACGACACGGGCAAAGGAGATACCCGACGTTGAGCCCAGATACCGGGGATCTGACGTGCCCTGCACGGATACCGTGCCGATGTTCGACACGAGGTTGTTGATGCGCCAGGAGTCATCCTTGTCGGGATTGCGGCTGCTCTCCGAATCCTCCACGTTCTCTGTCCCGCCTTCGGGCCTCGCAGCGGCCTGATCGTCTGTCTCCCTCTTAATACGGGGAACCTTCCCTTCAGTCCCGTCCGGCGCGGGCGAGTCGGTAACAATGGACGCACCCGTCTGCTGGACGGGGTTATATCCCGTCTCAGCCTTGACAGCCCCTTCCTCATCAAACGGCGCCGCTTCCATAAACGTAACATGGTTCTCCATCAACAGACTCTCGAGGTACGCCACACGGGCCTCAAGAAAGTAGACATAACTGCGAGGGATCTCTCGTTTCGTAATAGGATCATAACCGACGCAGCGGACGCCCGCTTTTTCACAAGACTGGCACCGCGGCAGCCGCTGATCGCAGCGATTTTTGCGCAGCCGGCACCGATTGCATGCGGAGACGTTCCGGAAGGAAGAGGAATTGGAGGATGCGGAGACAGAGGGTGACGGCAGAGCAGCGAGGCCGTCGCGACGGGGAGGCGCGCGCTGCTGCTGGGGCGGCGGCGGCGGGGACGGTTCGATATCAGCAGAGGGGTGCGGTCGCTTTCTCCCGAGAGAGGTCGGGGAGACCGGGGAAGCAGGATTTAGCATGATCGGAGCGGGAACGTAAACGAGTGAGCATATCTCGTAGGTCGTTTGATTCTGTGAGAGGTCAAGCAGTGAGGTGAGGAGAACGGATTGCGACGAGACGGATCAGCGTTCATGTTAAGCCATGCGCCGATGACTCGTCTCTCTCTTTCTTCCTGTTTGTATCCCTCCTGCTTATATCGCAATAGAAGCGCGCCTAAAAGTCGTGCGACAGTGCAAGATCAAAACTCAACAATCTGTATCCCGCAACACAGGCGATTCAATCCCGGAGCGGGAAACGGTCAAGGCGTCGTCTATCGTGGTATGGGCAAGACACAGTCGCAACGGCAGCCCATGACGAAGAGGGAAACCAAACCTGATCCCTCCACAGCGAAACCAATTCAAGCTATATCACCTCGAACAGTATCCCAAAACAATCTCAAAACAATCCAATTGCGTTGAAAGACCACAAACCCCATCAAAGTCCAAAGTGGGGGATGCAGTGAAAACGACCAGAGCGAGATGGAGATTGCGGTGCCTAGGCCACTGCTAGCGTCGTGCTAGTGTACCACTTCCTAGTCAACGGCGCCAACGTGCCGGAATCGATATATACTCCCTCCAGTACCGTAGGTAGTAGACTCTCGGGCGAGCATGCAAATTACTCTCCCGCAATGGAATCGACATCATAGGAGGGGAAATGCTCGCCGTGGAGAAGCGCGACTGGAAAATCAAATTTGGAGATGGATGCGTTACTCAAGCATTAGTCACCCGGTCACCATGCTTAGATCACGTGAGGTTATACCGCTGATTGGCGGGTGGTTAAGCCTCGGCATGTCCAGCTTTACTGGACACCTCAGGCTCGCCAGACTGGTCGAGATGGGGATATCTTGTATTGTGGGTCGAAGACCCTGGAATGTACTTATGTTCGACATTTCTGGTTCTCTGGAATAGATGATACCTATACTGCAATTGTGTCGACCCAAGGCAACTGGTCCCAGTCCATTCCACCTGCTAGATGACGTTCTCCGAGCCAGCCTGCATATCGACCACCACTGTTCGTGGAATGAGGGGCAATGCAGCCAGCCAGCCATGATCCCTGTCTCTGTCCTCGCAAAGAGGGGCAGAGGGGCACTCATGACATCTGGCAAGCAATGGTGGCTTTGATTCTATGACTACATTTTTGCTACGTATCAACGACATTGATGCAGTTGGGCATCCAAAGCAAATAGAGCACAAGAGAATGATGTCAGTGAATCACAATAATAACAGGGACTAGGGTGAACCCCGAGCCCCGTCGCGAATGAATTGTGCCCTCATAAGAGTTGGATATAATGGTAATGACAAAAAGCCTCCCTGATGCATAAAGTGATGCGTACCCACGATACCTCCGAGCAATCCCAGAACAAACGAACGAAACAACAAAAAAAAGACCCTGCCGACATGCTGTGTTTTTGTGGGGGATGCATCCAATCTATCAAACTGCGCCAGTACCAAATCTTGAATCATGATCTAAACGAGAAAAAAGGGGAAAGTGAAAGGGACATAAAACCGACGGAATCCGGGAAATAAAAAGAATACGGTAAAAGATGGGTGGGAAAAGGGGAGAAAACAGCCAAGGGAAACGAAGGCAAGTAGGCTGGATGAAGAGAAAGATGTGACAGAAAAAGGCTATGCAAAGAATTGAGGATGCGATCGAAAACAAAAGTACGAGGGGAAAAAATAGACAGAATCCACACCAGAGAAAAGGAAAGATGAGAGATGGGGAGGGGAGATGAGAAGAAGGCAAAGAGGGGAAGTGAGGAAAATAGTAGACCCTCGAAAATCAGACATCTTCAACCTTTGGGGTGACCGTGGTCAAAGACACATTGGGGATTTCCGAGTCGTCGACGCTGGTTCGCGTGGAAGAGAGCAATCGCCGCACCTCTTCGGGAGTGGCTTCTTCTTTGCCGGCCGTGTAGGCACCCCGCAGAGGGACTTTGCTGACGTGCAAGTCGCTGGCCTCGGGTTTCTTCTCGGCGTCTTCCTTGGGCTGCGTCTCCTCCATCCAGAAGCTTTCGATCACGCCGACGACGCAGACCAGGCCGCAAGCCCACCAGGCCAGCACCGAATACCCGCTCTCCAGACCCTTGGAGTGGAGAAGGCCGGTGACGGTTGGGCCAAGAGCACGGCTCAGGCTGGCCGTCGAGGCGGCGGCACCGTTGATGGAACCCAGTACTTTGGACGACGGGGCGGCGTTGGCGAGTAGGATGGCCGTGGCGGGGAAGGCGATGACATGGAGGGTGATCTTGGAGATCAGGGCGACGTAGACCGCGGCGGGCTGCAGGACTTCGGGCAGCAGAATCAGGTAGGGGACCAGCAGGTACAGTGGCGGCCAGACCATGAGGACGAAGCGGAAGGTGCGCAGAGTGCCAAAGTGTCGCACGACGAAGGGGAACAGCCAGAGTTGCGCGATCATCGAGTAGACGCCTTGTACCGCGAGCATGAACCCGATGGTTTTGGTGGCAAGGCCGAGGCCGCCCGTGAAACGGAAGGGGAGAGCGGTGTCCTCAGTCGGCTTGGGCGTGCTCAAGAAGACGGGCATCAACTGATCGAACGAGACGCTGTGGCTGTGGATGATGTTAGTATCGGGGGGTGGAAATGTACAGCGGTCAGCCCGCTGACAGGAGAGAGCGCCCACTTACTATGCGAGAATTCCGTAGGCGATGATGTTGAAGATCACCTGCCGCGTAAAAGCCTTGGGCGTCGCGCACTGCTGGTCCTTCTTCTGCCCTTCAATGTCGTCATCGCCGGAGAAAGTGTCCACCTCCTTGGTTGGGCCCAAGCGGGGGGAAGACTCGGTGCTCCTGTATGCGGGGGGCGGAACCTCCTCAGCATCGTAGGGTTCCTCGTAGAAAGCGACAGTGTTTGGCGTCGCTTTGGCGTCGGTGACCTCGGCCACCTGCGCACGCGAGGCGCTGAATATTCCAACCAGCCAATGACCGAGTTCCAAGCCAGGGTCGCGGCGGTGTTTCTTCTCCGGATGGGTTTCCTCGAGAAAGAGGAAACCAACAACGATGCCTAGTACCAGGACGACAACGCAGACGAGGTTGGGCAGCAGGAAGGGGAAACTGTCGAAGATAGTGCCGCGTTGGAAGAGCCAGGGATAGCTGTCGCAGGGTTTTGCCAACGCACCGCCCATCGCCGGACCAACGATAGAGCCCAAGCACCAGACAAATGGCATAATCGAATAGGCCCGGGGTTGGTGCTCCTTGACGGTCACGATCTCCGCCACCGTAGTCTGCAGGACGCCAATGTTCCCATTCAGCAGACCTCCGAGGGCTCGGGCAATCATGGCGACGGGCAGGTTGGGAGCAAATCCGAAAACAATCATGCTGATGGCGGTTCCAATCAGCCCCATGACCAGGACCGGCTTCCTGCCAATCTTGTCGCTCATCCGGCCCCAGAACATGCTAGCAGAGAACTCGGCGAACGTGAAGGACGAGGTGATCATTCCAGCGTAGAGGGCAATCTTACGGTCGTTATCCGTCACGTGGAAGGATTCGACCATGTGATAAACGTAGGGGAAGATAGACATGAATGCGATTGGCTCGCAGATTCGGCATAGTGCTGATACAGTTGTCAGTTTGTTTTTCTTTTTCCGATCCTTCGTTCAAGAACCCCCGGTTCTCCATGGGTCATAGTCCAACGTTGGAGAAAATTGAAAAGAACAAGCCAAATCAAAGCAAATAACAAAGAAAAAAAACCAAAAAGGGGAAGGATCCTGCGGGAAACAAGTAACAAATACAAATGGCAAACAAATCCATATTTGCCATGCCAATGCATAAGTGGTGAAGGTCTAGGCGCAAAAGCAGGTAGCAAAACACTGTACGTACCGAGGACGAAAAGTTGGCGTAGAGGGAACGCGGGCCAATCAGCACGTCCATCACTATGCCGGCGGCCTTGTAAACATGACGGACCCTTAAACATCTTGTCGGAGTCTGTGAGTGAATGGGTTTGGATGGAGTTCTGTTGAGGTTCGAGCAGACAAGCTCGTCGAGATAGAGACCCGTCGATAGGGAATATCAAAAAGGAACGAAAACGAGATATAAAAAACAAAAAATGAGAGCCAGTATCTCTCAGAAGATACCAGGTCGGTTTCACGGAATCGCAAGGAATGTGTCTTTCGGTCCAAATTCTCCGCTGTTTCAAGAAGGGAGGGAATGCAATGACGATGATAATATCATGCACTGAAGAAAGGAGCACCTCTTTTCAAAGGGGTTTGGGCATTTCTTGCCCCCTGTCGAAAGGTTGATCTCGGGTAATTCCTTCCTTTTTTTTTACTTTTTTCTCTTGCTTCCTGTCCGGTTTGGATGTTGGACCTTGGAAGGTGGTGACGCTGTGACGACTGCAAGGGAATCAAGTCATGCAGATCTTGATTGGGGATAGATACCCGCAGGAGGTAGATCTAGGGAATTGCGATTGGGCGGTGGCGCGATCTCAGTTGCAGGTAGACGGGATTGGATAGTCGAGGGAGATGGGGATAGAAGTATACTAGGTAGGTATCGCTGTGATGTGATGCCGGAAGGGAAGTTCAGGTTGTAAGAGAGCCAGGTAGGGAATGTCAAGGGTTGGTAGAAGTATGGGATCGGGAAGAGGTAGAAGATAAGTAAGGTTGAGAGGGAGGAGGTATAGAGGAGCTTCAATGGAGGAGACTAAATCAACAAGAAGGATATGGACCGGAATATAAGTAGGAAGCTTAAGTGTATTTGAAAAATAAAGATGAAAATAAAATCAAATCAAATAAATAAAAAAGAAAAAAAGGAAGGGAAGGAGAAAAAGAGATAAATAAAAATCAAGAAATAAAAAAATAAAATAACAGAGAAGGATTTGACCGGGAAGGGGAATTAAATGAAGTATTTCAAGTGGATAAGCTACTAGATATGTGATCAGGCGAAAGACTAAAACGTCAAACGGTTCAACATCACAATGGAACCCAATTCGGTTACAGCTGTACAGAACGAGAGACACAGAGAGCAAGAGAGAGACAGAGAAGACGGTGGGATGTAATGTCAACAGCAAACAGTCGAGGAATAACAGGCCCCACTTTTGCGATCTCTGTTTATTCATTTATTTGATTTTATTTATTTCTCTGGTTTTATAATTTAGGATTTCTTTTCTTTTATTCTTTTATTATTTATTTATTATTTAGCGTTGGTGGATATATTATAATTTTGATTATCTCCATACTAAACTACCAGTATGATGCTTCCAACAGACAGATAGACATACAGGAAGACACTAAGATGAGAGAGATGGGTCTGCGCCATCCGACTGGGCCACCACTTAGTGCTACAGACCTGGACATGGATACCCAGACGGCAGGGGTAGATTGAAAGAGACCAAGAGACTGGTCATGAACAGGTAGGTAGTGGAAAATCGAGATTAGAGATGGAAGGGGGAGAAGATAGAGAAAGAACAACAGAAAAGAAAAAAAATAAAATAGGGGGGTAAAAAAGAGGAATGAAAAATAACAGTCATCATAAGAGTTAACAATGATGAGATCATAAGAGGAAAAAACAATAAATCGTAAACTAATAAATCCAGACAGAGAGAGAGAGAGAGAGAGAGAGAGAGGGAAAGGGACCTGAAAGGGGGTGGAGCCAAACGGCAGACAGAGAGAATCCGGTCACTCCATACATCATTTTAGGTACTCAAAACTAAAACTTCAGGTCGCTCTTTAGTTCGTTAGGTACGACACAGATCGGAATCCTAGTACCGTACGGAGTACGGAATACTGTACCAACATTAAACAATCAATAATCAATCAATCAATCAAGCGCCAGCTGGCCCGGAAAATCTGCCCTAATTATGTTTCCGTTTGCATCCCCATCTTGCCCTCCGATGATCAGGATGATTCTTCCCCAAGCTAATGGGCCATCACATCATACCTTGAGGGGAGAAATGGGGAGATCAGATTTCGATCCCAGCTGAGTCGATTCATCTACCTAGTTTATTATTGATCATTTCCTTCCCTCTTTACCCAGACAACGAAATAAGAAAATAGATCAGAATAACCCATTCAATAACATCATCGTCATCCTCTCATCATCACCAAGAATCAAAGAAGGGGGAGACAGAGAGAAAAATAGAGAAATAGAGCCGCCCACAGATTAGCCGGTAGTGTAGTCGACCCATCGACTTGATTCCTGGCTCCGGGGAACCGTGGAAAAGTTGCCAATCTCCTTCCTCTGTAGAAGCGCGCTAAATCCGGCCCATAAGGCAAGGATGATCGGCTTTCCAGAAGTCTGGTTTAGTGTGACTTAGTGAGATGATAGATCTAACGCACCCCTCCACCTCTCTCTCTTTCTCTGTCTCTCTTTTTTGGTCTCCTTGGGTGTCCCGCCCCAGCTTAAGTCGCAAGGTAGACCAGAGATCGTGACACTTGGAGAGATCGAAAATGAATGGGTAAAAGATAGAAAAAATTATATTAAAAAATAAAAATAAAGAAATAGAATAGATAAATAAAAGGAGAAACATGAATATCTTTCTCTTTCCAGGGTTATGTACCTTTCCGTCGGTCCACACCTTCGGATTCTGGAAAACCAGCCGGTTTCCACATCCAACTCCCGCCTGTGGATAGTCCTACGGAACAAGCTAAGAAATGAAAGCCAGAAAAGTGGAAAAGAAGGGGAAATCAAAAGAGAACCAAATAAATAAATCAATAAATAATAACAATATGGGTGGGGAGAGAAAAAAAAAAGGGATGGATCACCTTGCTGAACTCACCGCGATGTGTCATTTATCTCGGGAGCCCGGGTGGTCAACCAGCCAGGACGGGGTTGCACAGAAACTAGGAAGGGAGACCAACGGCCGACATCCGTTGATTATGGACAGGTAGAGTTAAGGAATTTACCGGTGATTTCTGACAGCCAAGTCTCTGTATCGAAAGTGAAACTGGGAAAAGAAGGCAAACCAAACAACAAAACAACATCAACCATCATAATGACAATACAAGATAGAATATAATAAATAAATAAAGGTAACAGCAAAATAGCAGAGTCGGACATTAGGCATGCATTGTTTAGGGTACTGATAATATGCGGTGTATCCCAATCCCCAGCATCCAACCACTCACAGCCGGAAGAGGTGAACTCCCCGTCGGGAAGTCGGGCTCAGAGAGGGCCTAAATGGGAGAGACTAGAGGGTGATGATAATCCGATGTGAAGGAGAGAGAGGGGACCTCACTGAAAGGAGGGGCTAGGACAGGACAAGACAAGGCAAGACAAGGAACAAGGGGAAGGCCGAAGAAACGAAGAAACGGTCTCGTAATGGATCGTAAGAAAGAAAGAGAAAAAAGTAAAAAAAAAACCAACAAAAGGTATAACTCTCCACTGTCATTGTTCGAAAATCAGTGTGGGCCCGATCATCCATCACAACTGCAAATAAGATATGAAGGCGAGCAAGCAGTCGAGCAGCCAGCCCTTACGGTGAGGGAGGCGCTATTCCTCTCGTTGCTTGACTTTTAAGTGGGCCGGGAAAAACGGGGGAGAAGTTGATTGACAATTAGTGCGAACATGACCCCGAGATACATGGACAGATACCGAGAACAAAAGAAAATCATTCATTCATTCTTGCTTCTTTGTAGGGAGTTCGGGTTCTCAGCCCGACCGATGGATTCGACAGATACGGTATCTACGTAGAGATTCATGGAGATCTTCTGATCCGAAAGAAAACAAACATAACCTAACTCCCTTGTAAGGATAATACTGTGCCTGGCAAATTACCGGGAAATGACCACCACACCAACCACCTTGAAGGGTGGCGGTCTCTAATCGTGAAGAAACAGAATGTCAAGCTTCTGAGGACTTCTGAGGACTCCTGGGAGGAAATGGCAGTGTATGGAGTACGATACATACAGATACACTCTGATCAACACAATGATATGATAGCGATTGGCAGTCCGATCCAAACTCTAATCAACTCCTTTTCTTTTCTTTCCATATTCATGCTTTTTACTTTTGTGCTATACCCCGCCAGTCAGGATAACAACAAGTAACCTACCTAAATCCAAACGAAGAAACCCAAGACAAGACAGACACAATCCTCGGATTGATAGATGGCTACCTAAAAGACCAAGCTACCGTTTGACGTCACTCAACAAGTACACCTAAGTATTGGACAATCCTCCACAACTAACTGGCTAGTCTGTCGCGTCTAGCAGTAGCCTCTGATCCTGTCAAAGCAACCATGACTCCTGAAATCCCCCCCGATTCCCCCAGGTTGAAGTCGGAAATAAGATATCTACCTACTAGTTCGGAGCGTCGAACCATGGATACATGCGGTCTGGTACAGCAGCACATAGTTTGGTAAGGTATAAGGTATGTATGGTACGGCGGATCCTCCGCACTTTTCCCAGAAACTGAAATTCTGCGCTAAATGGAACGACAGCTGGTGGATTTGTCGTTGGGCCCGTCCCATCCGAAAAGTCGGTAAAAGGTCGGTCAGTTGTTGATTGCTTGAGCGGGGGGAAAGTATGGGAAATACAAGAACTACTAGTCAACTATGATTGGATTGTTGGGATACCTTACTGTAGCCCAGCATTCCTAAAGCTTTGAATTAATTAATATATTTGACATATTCATTATCTGCTTTCAGATCATACTATCGTAGCGCTCATTGTAGTAGGTATTGTTAGGTGACTCTGACGTAAGGTACGGTAGGTACTAGGTACAGAGTACGATACCAAGTTGAAACCGCCCGCGTTTGGCCAGATCACCGGATTAGGAAAACAATATGATCGCGTGGGTGGGTCAGGATATAGTGCCTGACCTAGTGCAGCTCTGATCAGGAGCCACGCGAGTTAATTAAGGGTCAGGAGGAGAGAAGAAGAGTCAAAGAAGCCTGATCGAAGGACCCTCCCCAGGGCCCCAGCTGCAAGTGATAGTTTGACCCTCACGATTGATGCTCTATTATTCCGGTATGGGGGGGGAGTCAATCAACTGACCATACATCTTGCGAGAAAGTCAGCCCCAAGTCAATAAAAATGAAGGTGGGGTGTAGGAAAAAAAGAAGACAGAACAAAGAAATCAAAAGAGGGGGGGGGTAATAGTCACGAGAATACACCGAGAAAACAATGAAATATTGAAACCGCCCAAGAAAATGGAAGAAATTAACACAAATACAAAACAGCGACGTCATCGCACCTTGACAGCACTACTGACTATCCTGTTTCCCAAACGTCTAAATTTCTAGAACTCCATGACCCCAGATGTGCTGACCTGGCAAGTCCATTCTTACCCTACTCCGTACAGCAAGATAGAAGGAGAAGAGGGGGGATTCATGCCGCCCACGCGGGGAAATGCAGCCTAATCCAGGTCATCGCGAGGGAATAAATTAAAATGAGTTATGATCCTTCCCAAGGCCAGGGTCAACTGGTAGATCCCGATGACTAGGGCGATGAAAAAAACAAGACAGATAAAAGATAAGGCAAGCAAACACGACATCCTCCTGCAACTTAACCACTAGCCCCATTCAATTCCCAGACCAATACTAGCGCTTCCTTATGAGCCCGATGCGTCAGGTAGAAGTAAACACTGCTGCTTCTGCTGCTGATACTACGATGATTACAAACAAAAGCACCGAGATGAGTATCAGGGTGACGTGCGGCCGATACTTCCCCTCTATGCATGAAATGCATGTGGCCGCAACTTGGTTGCTTAATCACCATTGAGCGAGAGAATGAAAGGGAGATAACAGGAAATGGGAAAAGAAAGGCAAGGGAAAATCAAGAAAGAAAGAAAATAATTGAATAGAAATAAGAAAGGAAAGCGAAAAAGAGATAGCCATGAGAACTGACTCGTCCTGTAACTCCCCTCCCCCGAGGTAATCCCGAACGGAAGATATGAACATGGTTACTCACTAGTTCAAGAAACATAAGCGTGTCCATCACGATATCCATTCGGACAGTTCGGAGATCGAAGAGCGGGGGATAGACGAAAATGCATTATTAATAATAATACTACGGAGTAATGTGATCAAGACTGGAAAACCCCCTAGTAAGAGAGAAAAAAAGCAATGCCTGACGAGATACGATCATGTGTAGGAGGAACTCGTGCCCCCACGGAGTTAACGGGCTACAGACGGATCATGTGAGCAATGTGCTGCGACTGTCAACTCCAGCTGGCATACGGGGTAGCATGGCATGGCATAAGCATGGTGGTCGCCGCATCCTGTCGGGATTTATTGGCCGGTCGGGAAGATGGTGAGACAGCTAAAGCCGACTAGGAGCTGGCAGTAGCTCACTCGGATTAGGTAGGTCAGATAGGCTATCAGCATCGGTGAGCTGGGAGGATTGTTGGGGGGTTAGACTTCTCCGCTTCAGCATAGAGAGGGACCCTGCAGGTGCGATGTTAGTGGTGCGCAGTCCAGTCGGGAAGTAAGCAATCAGACACGACATCCTTCATCGTCAGGATCAGGATCAGGGTCAGGATCATCATCTCAACAGTAGGATTGGCAGGACCGGTGGTAAGCGGTGAGCGAAAGGCATCAGGAGGGGAAGACCGGAGGAGGGGGAAAAAAACAGAGAGAGAAAGAGAGAAGAGGGGCTTGCATTGCAGCTTCTGTTCCCCTCCGAGCTTGGGTACAGATGACATACATCCAACAATTGGCAGTGACTGGCAAGATCCTGGACGAGTTGTTGACTGTTGGCTGCAGTGCCCGTGCGTGTTTCCAAAATGTTATTTCATTATTATTATTATTATTATTATTATTATTATCTATTTTATGTACCCTGATAGACTGATCTGTCCAGGCGGTTAGCTTGGGCAGAAACCGAACTTACGGGTGATTTCTGACTTAATGCCTGGATGATTTTCTTTCAGACGCAGTTAGCCCTTGAATCATGCGGGCACCTCGGCAGTGGACCTTGAAAATGGCCCTGGTTCAACTTGCAGCGGCCGAACCCAAAACATACGGTGAGCATGAGCATGACAACATGCCTAATCTGATACACAGCCACCATGGCGGTCTCTCGGAGCTTGGGAGGGCAGCAACTCTTCCTCGATGGTCATTGACTACTTTCTCATGCACGGCAGATAGTTTTTTTGATTGCTGTGTACAGGAATTAGCGGCTTGACTTGGCCACGATCGCACGGCGGGGCAAAGGTTACCATGCCCCGCAGTTCAGTACATCCATCGACTTTGATAGGTAGGTTGGCTGAGGGCTCCTTAGTTGTTATCGAGTCGGTGAACCCGCCGTCTCGCCGTGTTAGCCTACCGAATGCCTATACTCCCCCTCACGGAGTCGGATCAGGCCATACTACGTAAGATATATTGTCCAACAAACTCGTTTCGTCTTTTTTAAGTTTCATCCAATGGGTGAATGCATTGGGACTATTTGTCTTGTTGGGCTGACATCTACCCGCATCCCCTTCTCCCTTTCTTGCTAGTAGGTATCTGCCCTATGTGTATGTGCTGCTTGCTGTCTTGTTGATCGCCGATTTGCGGGACTGACATGGCTGCAGTTGGTGCCATGCGTGTATGCCAGGAATCCCGTTTCAGTGAGGGGCAAGTCCATTTAAATGATCCCGTCGTGACGAGATCAATGACTCCATTGACAAGTGGGGTGATTTACTGGTCCTCCTTGATTATTTCCCCTCGTCTCCCTCCCTCTCGTCCACCCGTCCCAACCCCACCACCACCACCCGCCCCCTTTTTATTTTCACCCTCGGTTCAAACATCCACGATGTAGATGATACACACCTCCACTTACTATGAACTAGGACTAGGACTAGGCGTTGGGTTCTAATTGTTTTTTCGCATGTTCTCAGCGTCCAGAAGCAAGCCACGACGCCGTCGATGTGACTCTGTCGGTTTGCGGAAGTGGATCGGTTTCAAGCGCAGCTCCTGTGCCAGACTGTCGGGTCCGTTGTTGGGAAGTTTGCTTCAAGGTCATGGGTCTGACTCCTGGCAGCAGTTGCATTGGGCATTGAAGCGGTGTCTACCGTCGGAATGAAGAGGAAGAGATTTTTTTTTATCCCATTTTAAAATTTCTAATTTTTTTTTTTTTTAATCTTTTTTTTTCTGTCCTCCCCTGTTGCTATACCCCCCAACCATCTATCTGGCTCCCAGACTGGGTGGGACTTATTGATGGGTCCATTGATCAACATGGATGGGCGGATGGATAAGCCGGCGACATGTCACGTGGCGCAGCGCTCATCCCCCACGGGCGGTGACAGAACGTCCGGTGTCCCGTATCGAATCCTTCTAGAAGGAAAAGGAGGTTACCCACTGCATCCATCATTCCGTCCACATCAGATGGGCGTTTCCAAGAACAGCTGATGCTAGCGCGGATGTGGCGGGTCAGGAGTGGTCCCGACCCGTTTCTCGAGATTCTGTTTCCACTTCCTTGGTTTGGGATCTGGTGTCTTATTCATTTCATTTCCTCGGTCATTTTACTATTTTGCCTCTTCCGTGGTGAGTTATCAACCACTGCGTGTCATTGATTGGATGGATATTGGTTCCACCACAAGCAACACCATCCGATAGGTACAATAGATTATGAAGTTGGAGTTGAGTTGGAGTAGGAGGATACAGAGGTCGAAAGACACGCATCGCTGACTTCATCCAGATGAAGGGCTACCAGGATCACAATGGTCTCTTTCCTTTCTCGTCAGTCATGGGGAATTAGTCTACTCAGCTGAGGCAATCATCGAGTCATGACCCCATTGCATGCGGCGACCACGCAGTATCGAGTAGATAGATGGATCCTTCGTAGTATATCTTTAGGTCTACTAGTAGGTTAGTCGGCACGGCAGACATCATCCACCAAGACAGCCAGCCACTCACTGACCACAGTAGCCAACCATCCATTGGTGCCAACTAAGGAGGCAGGTACAAAACCCACGGCTCTGTACCTGGGACCGGATTCGCATCCCCGACCAAATCACATCTATCCAACTACCCCACCAGCGTGTGATATGAAACAGCTCTCTCAGCGTTTTGAGACGCCATTCGCCGGCCGAGAAGGGCGACGATGGTCGTTGGAGGTGTGGGGTGGGGGGTAGTACCTTAGTGGTGTCAGACTTTCTCGACTCCGGGGAAAGCAACTTCGCTTCGGGACACCCAAGGTACACCCACCCGTGGTACTTGTGACGGGTAGAGTACCAAAGTACCTTATTGTGGATTCGCTTCTTTTACCAGGAACCGAATGGAATGGAAGGAAACAAAATTAAATAGTACGGAGGGGGAGGCGATGGTTGTGGGTACGTTGAGGACGGTAGTGTGGTAGTGTACCAAGGTTCATGTCCGTACTTAGTATGGACGGGACTTGTTATCCGTCGCCGCGGCATCGGATTATGCATTCCGATGGGGGCAACTTAAAAGGGGAAAGGAAAGGAAAGGCGGAAAAGCCAAGCGAATGGATGGACGGGGATTCCATATTTCCATATTTCCGGTTTTCGAGAAAGTCAATTGTTTCATTTGTTTATTAGACTTTTTTAATCTATTTATTTATTTAGATATTATTATCTTAATTAAGTTTTTATTTATTAGCTGGATACAGAAAAAATGAATGGAATGATGAACCATTCCCCTCTTCCCTGCAAACATGTTGTTGATTGATTGATGGATGGATTGATCTTCCAAGACATACATCCACACATGCATACGTACGTACGTACATACAGACATACATACATACACACATACATCGGTACATGTTCCGTACTCCGTACGTTATGTACGTCCGAGTCAAGGGTGTGTGGCTGGTACTTTAGTTTAATCATCGTCATCTTTATCCTACGTCGATCCTGTCTTTTATTGATTGATTTTATTTTTCTCTCCTTTGTCCCTTGCTTTCTTTTTTTTTTCTTTTTTTTTTCTCCTCTAGGAATAGTTTTCTCTCTCAGGGATAAACGTTGTATGGGGTTGGGGTTTTTTGATGGATCGGTCGATCTGTCTATCTTGATTATCTTTACCGTTTTGAATGGTATTTTCTGTCGCTGGTACTGGTAGATACGTACTTTTGAGATTCTTTCCTACCAGGAATATCCAACAAACTGACTACCCCTCATAGCATCTAGTAGATACTATCTACTCCGTACTGACCGGTATTCCATCTACCTACTAAGAGTAATGTACCTGTTACATATCTCTCTCCCTTGGAAAAAAAGGAGAAACAACCCGTTCCACTAACATCAATAGGTCCATACCATAACCCGGTACTTTGTTAATTTGCCCGAATCAACCGGCGATGATGGCATCCCTGCCTCCAAGTCCAAAGTAATCAAACGACGGAAGATACTATTGTTTCCGGGACCCACAATGGATCGGCTTCACCCCCCGGCTGCAGTCATGTGAGCTGCAGGAGAATCAACCTCCCCTTTCTCGCGGTACCAGGAACGCGCTCCCATTCGTCTATCGGGTTGATGGCTGCTGTGCTCCACTGTGGGACTCCCTGTCGTCTTGGTCGAACGGTCTTTTCTTTTTTTCATTCTTTTTATTCTCTTGGTGCCTTTCTTTGATTGGATTGGGGGTTCTTTCTTTTTTAAATGGATGGGGCCGTAAATGATGTCGATGATGACCTTGGGGGCGGCTGGGAGGGTTTGAATGGAATGCGCGACAAGCGTTCCGTCGCTCCACCCCTTGGGTGAGATAACCCATGCTTGACGCGTCGGGTTGTTGGGAAATGGTTGGTTTGGATCTATATCACCCTGACTGTGTCTGACTAGTAGGGACAGAAGGATGGGATGAAAATGAATGAATTTGACTGATTGATCCACTGATGAATCCAGACTGATTGGTTGTCCGTGCCGATCCGATATCATACCTACTCTACCTAGCAAACTACAGCTGGGCAATTCCTCTCACACCATCGTGGCATTGCCGCGCCAACCTTGCCCTGGTTGACTGTTGGTTTCACGATGATGCTATATCCAGGCAGCGAGCGGAGCCAACACACCGCCATCGGTCCATTCCACCAAGCTCGCACTGCATCCAGCGGCATGGAGTGTATGGATCATCTCGGACGCGGCTGAGACAGGCTCATCAGCAGCAATCAAGACACACGTTGCCTTTCCTGCGTTGGTCAGGCAGGCATTGTTCGCCTCATGGGGCTTAGTGACCTATATTTGGCACCAACAGGGAGGCGTAAGCGCAGGCGTAGGCGTATAGCAGATCATTTCGTCTTTCTCACGGGCTGAGCAAGATCGAATTATGCATGCCGTGCAGACCAGGATGACTTCCCATCCCAAACCACCTTATCATGTCTGTCGGTATTGTCGCACCAACATCTCACCAACAATGGGACAGGACCCACTGGGCGAAACGCTTCTCACCGTTTTCCTTTTCCATTATTTACTTTTTTTGTGTTTTGTTTTCTTGTTTTCCAACTGTTGTGCAACATCCAACGGGGCGTAATCTGGGCAACAACCGCCCGAAGTCACCGCTGGTTTGGTGTAACAGGCCACTGGAGGGTATGGACTAGGGATTATTGTATGTACGACCTTTTGCCTATCACGGATACTGCAGAGATCACCAACCACATGATTGATAAGGGCCATCACGTCACCTTGTCGCTTGTTACTCTGTCACCGCTTGTTATGATCAGTATACGGAGTAATCTGTACTATATAGGACGTTTTGTTTCCTGTCCAATTTCTTCCAAACATGACTAGACTAGGACGATGAGAAGATGCTAATCGAGTAGATCAATTCCATGTTAGCAATAGTTGCCTGGCATAGTCTATAAGTCAGAGGACTGTAGCGTAAGGGTGGAAAGATAGAGTCGATCCAGAACCAGCCTCGTTTCTTTTGCATACCATCGCACGATCTGGTCTCGGTGTTGGGCGGTGACAGCTCTGCACGCTGCACAGGATGGTACTTTTGTCGCAGGCCCACTTTCTCCCCGTCTGACCATTTGCCTCTAATGATGATCTAGACTCTCTCGGCTGAGACACCCATAGCAGCTACCCTAGTGGCTAGCCTCAGCTATGTGCCAAGCTATACATTAGTGGAAGGGCAAGAAAATAGAAAATCTAGTATGCAGCGGTAGTAGATGGATCCAGATGGAGCCGTTGATAAGCTAGTGAAGCTCGGATGGGGAGGCAGACAGGTATCTTGTCGGACAGTAACTGAGTGACTGAGTAACGTACAGTAAGAGATGGATCCATCCATAGATGGAGAGATGGATAGATCGAGAACTCCGACTAGTGGAGAGGACAAAAGTACGCCGAGTCCACCAGTCTGGTACCTTTTCTTTGTTGATTTTATCTCTATTCTATTTTTTCCTCTCTCTAAAAATGTGTTTTGATCCACTTTCCCGGTTCCAGACCGATCTGAATCTCCAATTCGTTCCTTCTCCCCCATATCAAGTCGTACGTTGCATCGGATTTTCCATCTCATCTCTCGAATGATCTCCCTCCGCCTCCCCCTTTTCTTCTTCTTTTCTTTTTCTCTTCGCCAGGGATTCTTCTCGATCGGAGCGTTTCCGGTCCCCATGATTGGCCCCGTCGATCTGTCATCATTGCATTCAGGCAATTTCGTCCAGGCTTGGCTGAATGGGTGGCGCCAATGATGCCACCGATGGCGGCGGATGGCGCATCTCTGTTCAGCATTGGAATCGCGAGCGGTCTATAATGATGTACATCTTTCTTTCTTTTTTTCTGTTTTTTTCTTTCCTTGGTCTTGATCCATCCCATGTTGGCTTTCTGTTTCGTTTCTTTTCTCTTTCATGTTTTGTCTCCGTTAGTGGTTATTTTTGGCCCGTCTATCTTAGTTAGTTCCCATCCCATGACAATGTGACACGTCTAGTTCGGCTTCCGCTCTTTCAAGTCGGTGAATCCTTCTTTCTTTTCTTTCGGGCATGACAAGGAAATTGTATGGGCATAAACGGCCGCCTTCCATTCCGTGGCTTCATGCGAACTGCCTACGTGCAGAATAAGACAAAGGATGTCATTCTCTCTTTCATAGTTGGGTAGCTACACTGTACACCAGCAAGATGTGCCTCACGATACAACCAACTACGAAACTACACTCGGTAATCGGGCCCCCATAGCCTCTCACACTATCGTGCTAAGCTAACAGATCCATCCCCGATCAACACCGACAAAGAATCCACACGTCCAATGAAGTCCGTCCCGGGTAGTGTCTCCCAGCGAACATCCCGCTGAAGAGAAACAGACCGGTCGAACCGATCCTCGATGCGTCCTCGGGAAGAAGAGATGATGAGTCGGCTCGTGCGTGACTAGCGCCTCGCATCCCGGAACCGGTCGCGCAATAGTCATCCCTTAACCTTGTCGCTATGGATATCTGCGTCGGCTCTGGGGTTGGCAGGTCCCGGCACTACTTTGCTAATATACTAGCTTGGAGACGACGGATGGGGGCCGGGGGAGCCGATGACGGCTATTCCTTTATCATGACGCTAGATGCCGACTCTGACTCCGACACGAGATGATGGCGATCTTCTGCTGGGGTGAGTCGCTTGCGGTTCTGTCAGCTGATGATGGATGGAGCTTATGGGTCCGTCTGACTGGCGCTATTGGGATGGGATGGTGGGGAGGGATATAGCCGACTGGGTGGGAGCTTGGAGGACGCGTTGGTGGACAGGTTGGAGGACGGGCTGTTGGCCGTGACTATCTAGAGTCTACGGGTCTGGCCGGTGCTCTGGGCTGTCGATTGTGTATAATGTTTCTTGAAGATTGTAGAGTATTCGCTTGGATCTAGTCTAGATGGATGAGGAAGTAGTGGTTCAATGGAAGAGTAACGGTCTAGGATATGTAATTGCTACCATGCTGTTGTTTTCGACGCCTTCTGCTTTATGGCTCTTTTGATGTCTTCGATTAGAAAACAATTGGTCTACACGGCGGGGAAATCTAACACTGTATACATGTTTAGTAGTGTTTAGTTGATTTGGAGTCCTTGATACTGTACTCTATATATATATATTGCGCTTGATGTTCGAATAATGATGTCAACTTCCGCCGTGATATATATTTAGTGTAAGTAGAGCCTGACTTACTTGTACTTGAGTAAATAATTGATTGATTATGTTCACTATCAATCCATTCCATCGGTTGGAAAGACACTCTACTGTATACTAAGAACTGTTGATGGTTCCTTCCCCGCATTACGTTGATCGCGTCGGGACAGAAAATGAAAACTCAAAGCGAACGAAAGAACCAACTTCCTGTCAACAATACTCTCATCGCATAAACAACCTTGGATTTATGGTTTATCTCATTTATCCTCCACAACTTCTACCTTACATCTGTATCAATCTGATCTGAGTCGCTCTTCGCCTGGTGATCGCCAATCGCCATTGATCATGGTCTATCTCCCTCACCTCCTCGCCTCCGCTTTCTCCGCTCTCGCACACCCGGCCGCCGATGACCCCATCTTGCAATGCTTCACTTACCACCCCGAAAGCCACCGTCACCTGATCCTTGGTTCCTCAAATGAAGCGCTTCGCTTGGCAACAGAGAAGCTACACGCTTTCCCCTTCAAAGATGTCGAGATCTGCTGGCGACGACTCTACACGGACGCGAGCATCGCCAAAGCCTGTCTGAAGGTGATCGACGGCTGCGGGGTTCCACGCGACGGCATCACACGGTGGTCCTCGATGGTAGAGCCCTTTTTCTCTCGCCTGATCCTTGATCTGAGCCAAGCTGTTCCCCCAGAGACCGAAGAAGGGGAAACAAACGGAGTCTCATGGAAGATCGACCCCAACGCACCGTGGCTCTCGCCCACCATTCACCTCCTCGACATGGCCTCGATCATGGCCGGAGCCCCCTGGCGCGAATCTCTCATTGAGGACTTGATTGATGCGCTGCAAGCTGCGACAGTGACGACGCCTTCGCATCCGGATCCTGAGCAGCTCACGCGCGACGACTCCGATGGCGCCCGCTCCACAAAACGTAGAAAGCTATCTCCAACCCTGTTTCCGCAAGACGCGATCCCCGCACCGGAGCTCCAATACCCCATCCCGCGTGTCTCGGCCCCCACATTTGACGCCATGGAACACCATATCCATGAAATTAGAACCCCCATCGTTATCACCGATGCCGTCGACCACTGGCCGGCCTTGTCTGATCGCCCCTGGACGTCCAGGGACTACTGGTTTGAGAAAACATTTGGTGGTCGCAGGCTGGTTCCTGTTGAAATCGGTCGGTCTTACACAGACAATGACTGGGGGCAGCGTATCATGGAGTTTAGAGAGTTTGTTGACCGCTACGTCTGGCAGGGAGCATCGGGTGCGGGGCCCTTTCAATCGAGACCTGGCAATGATAACAACCAGGAGAGCAGTTCGAGCGAAGGCGAAGAGGCAGGGACCGGATACATGGCGCAGCATAACCTGCTGGGGCAGATCCCCGACCTGCGGAAGGATATCTGCGTTCCAGATGCCTGTTACATCGACCCGCCTGCCCCGGATCCTGGGACCCCCGTGGACCTGAAAAAGCGCCAGGAAAGAGAAGAGAAAGCGGAACAGGAGCGGCGCGGCAGAACACGAACACGTAGTGACTCTGACACGGCATCGCATCCCCAGGACCAACGCGACCGCGCGAAATCCTCTTCTCCCTCGTGCACGGGTGACCCGATTCTGAACACTTGGATCGGACCTGCGTGGACCATCTCCCCTCTGCACCACGACCCATACCACAACATTCTCGTCCAGGTAGTCGGCGCGAAGTACATCAGGCTCTACTCCCCCAAAACCCCCGCCTGGCGGATCCACCCCAAGGGGATGGAGCCCGTCGGCGATCCCAACGAAATACTTGACGAAAGAGGGCCCCTTAACGAGCCGGATAATTCATCAGAAGAAGCGACAGAAAGCCAGTCCAGCTCCTCAGGACACAGCTCCAGGCTCATCGACATGTCCAACACCTCGCAGGTCGATCTAGCGGCCATTGAGCTCTCCCCGGCCGAAACAGAGCACTGGGACGAGATGTGGCCGGGCTTTTTGGGCGCGGAGTATGTGGAGACGGTGTTGAAGGAGGGCGAGTGTCTTTACATTCCGGTTGGATGGTGGCACTATGTGAGGGCCTTGAAGGCGGGTGTGAGTGTTAGTTTTTGGTGGTGATATCCTTTTTTTTTCTTTTTCGTCCTTGTATTTTGTTATTGGGTGTGAGGTGGGTTCATGCTGCTGGTTATAGATATTATTGTCTTGCTAGAAGGCGTATGTTAGCGCTTGGGTGTTATTGTTCCTTTCTCGGTTTCTATTCCAAGCCCATTATGCTATACCATACTTCGTTGACTTCCTCGAGTTATGCATGCTGTAAGCTGTACTTTGTTCAATCTATTCCAGTCATAAATTGATGTCTATGCATACATACAGGGTGTAAAGCCCTGTCTAATCATTCTAATAACTAGATTATAGTATCAACAAGCCCCCGCTCCCTTTTCCTACAGGATGAAATGACATATCTATACAGCAAGTCTCGCCCACTGACCCGCATCACAGACCATATCTATAGCAAGTCAACCCCTCCGCACAAGCATCAACGGCTTCCCAGCCTCAATAGGATCCCCAGACTGAACAAGGACCTTCTCAACAGTAGCGCCCACGACATCGGACTCGGCACGCACAGCGATCTCCAATTTCATCGCTTCGAGGATGACCACCACGTGGCCTTCGTCCGTGAGGCGGTCGCCGGGGCTGACTTGGACTTTCCAGACGTTGGCGTTGAGGGGGGCTTCGATGGGGGTTATTTTTGGGTCTGTTATTTCCTCGAGGGTTAGTTTGGGGCTCGTTTGTATTATAGGAGGGAAGAGGGGAGGAAGAAGGAAGACATACCCTTAAGTAACTCATCAATAGCATCAGCCGGAACACCCCTTTCTGCCTTCTCAGCAGCCCACTTAGTGAGAAGCTTGCTTTCGAGGCTATCCATCTCAACCTGCGCTTTGCGCTGGCGCGCGCGGATCTCGGATACCTCGGCTTTCGTATCGCTGAGAAGTCTATTGTGCTCTGCCATGTCGAAGGTGACGTCCTCCCACTGGTACTCGTAGCGGCCGCTGTTGAACAGCGCGAGTTGTTTCTCGTACTCGGCTTCGCTGACGCGGTAGAAGGTTATCTGGTCGAAGTCTTCGAAGAGCCAGGGTTGGTTCGCTGTGTAGCCCTTCTTTGAGCCCAGGATGTCGACGCCCGGGATGGTCATTCCGGTCATTTGGTACCCGCCGGGGGAGTCGACGTTGTATAATCTGGGTTGGTTAGCTAGCTGCTCCACTGGGTAGGGGTGGGTGGGACAGGGGTAATGAATGACGTACGCCATGCAGCTTCCTCCCCATGATATTGACCCTGCCGGTGTGTGGACCCGGCTGGGATTCATCTTTGGACAGTTCATGCGCTGTCGTGGATCGACGGGGAGGGACAGCGGGAGTGCGGTGAAGAATCCGACGGCGACGACCATGAAGCTTGCGCTGAGGTAGATGTTTTGGAACTCTTCCATGGTGAAGGCATTGTTCTTGGCGACGAAGGACATGTTGTCTGGGAGGTAGGAGGCGTAGGGCCGCTGCGTCTCCATGTACCGCTGGAGTGCGTCCTTTTGTCTCTGGCTTTCGAAGGTGAGGGGCAGTTTGAAGAGTCGACTGGGCATTTTGGCTGCGCTGAGGTCGCCGAGTTGGGCTTCGATGGTGCAGAGGTGGGTTATGAGGTCTTTCTGAGGGATCTTTGCGCCGTTGTAGTAGAGCATGAGGGCTGGAAGTGGTTAGCATCATGTTTTTGGTTATGATCGCGGAAGACGTACAGTTGCCACATCCGACCATTGCGATGAGCCCATTTGAAAAGGCTATGTCGCCCGTCCCATCGTTTAACGCTTTCTTGAGAGCAGTGACTCGGCAGCGATGGTTGAGGTCAAATGCGCCTCGTCCATAGTCGATCAGGATGTAGTCATCACCAGCCTTAAAGCTCAGTCAGTTTCAGCCTATAGATGGGGATATACAATGTCCTACCTGTCGATATGAAACAAGCGGCTGATTGCCCTTCTCCTGGATTTGGTGGACGACACCATTACCGCGACTATTGGCTGTCACTTCAGGCGGTAGATCACTTGAAATGGGAGTTACGCCGCTCCAGCCACTCCCCTGGGAACAGCACTGGACGACCTTACTGACGAATCGTTCAACGTCATTGCGGGAGGCAATGGCATCTGCCAAGGAAGTAGCCCTGTACTTGAGAGTGTCTCCTGCTTTCACCTGCCCCAGTTTCCATAGATCCGCCTTCACAATGGTATGACTGCTGATAAACCCGCCAAAGTCTGGTGCATCCTGCGGGAATATCACGGGGTCATCCCCAGTCCAGTTGAGTGATCCGATAGCGTATCCATACTCGATCAAGTTGGACGGATGAGCGCCGCCTTCGCCTCCATCCGAGCGCGCCCAGGTGGGCTTGGGGCCGATAAGTCGGATTCCACCTCGTGCAGCATTGTGTGAAACTTTCCATTCGGTGGTATAAAGCATGTCGATGCTTTCCGGCACGAGGTAGCCTTCGTCGTAGGGCCCAGGCATAGCCAGTAGCTCCCAGTGGCTTGGATACTTGGGGATGAGGTGCTCTGGGAGACGAACGTCCTCATCGGTATCTGGGATTTGGTCGGTGATTGAAAGGAGATCGCCCGAAGCAAGCTGTCGACCTTGGTAGCCTCCTACTCCGACCATAGGAGAGGTAGATTTTGATCCGAACCATTCGGCAACGTTGGAGAACCCACCATACACTGCCAGATAGGCTCTGCAGCCATTTCCCACCGTTTTGCCTATCTTCAAACGCTGGCCAGCAGAAACTCGGACCCGGGCCCACATCGGGATAGGACTGCCGTCGAGGCTGGCCTCAATCGGGGCTCCGCAAAGCGAGACGACCGCTGGCCCCAAAAAGCGCAATTCGGGTCCGCTAAGGGTAATTTCGAGCCCTTCAACGCCGACAGGATTCCCGACCAGCGCGTTCGCTATCCGGAAGGCCAAGGGATCCATAGGGCCAGAGTGACAGAACCCACGACCGAGAGTAGGACGACCAGGCCAGTCCTGAATGAGCGTATAAGCACCCCCAGAGAGCACGTCCACAGCCGAAATATTGTACTCGAAGTTGCTTAGAAACTTGGTGATCGTGTTCCCCGAGGCAAATCTCGCATCGGCGAGAATTGCGGCCAGAAATTGTAGGTTTGTTGGAGGACCGCAGATTCGTGATTCTGTCAGTATAGTTTTCATTCCCTCGATCGTCTCCTTTCTGCTGGGCGAATGGAACATGATTTTGGCGAGGAGAGGGTCTGAGTCTCGTTAGTCACCTGTGCTGGAATCATAATATACAACCGACGTACCATAATTCGCTGACACTTTGATTCCTCTGTAAACCCAGGTGTCGATCCTGGACCCCGGCAGCTCTTTCCACTCAACGCTCTGTAAAGTTCCTGGACATGGTGCGAAATCCTTCACTGGATTTTCCGCGTAGACTCTAGCCTCGATAGCACTACCAGACGGCGCATCCGTGGGTATCGAAGCAAGGAAAGTCGCTTCTAAGCCTGACTTTCCAGAAAGTTGAGCGTCCGCTTGTTTCAGCATTAGCTCTACCAAGTCAAGACCATAACACAATTCCGTGATCCCATGCTCGACCTGAAGACGGGTGTTCATTTCAAGGAAAAAGAACGCCCCCGTCTCGTCGTCCACGAGATATTCAATTGTCCCAGCTGACGCATAATTGATCGATTCGGCGAGACGGACGGCAGCCTTGCATAAGTCTTCTCTCAAACCGGGATTCCTTGTGACAAACGGACTCGGGCATTCTTCGATGACCTTTTGGTGTCTTCGTTGGATCGAACATTCGCGTTCGCCAATAGATATAGCTTTACCGGCGCCGTTGCCGAATACCTGAACCTCAATGTGATGGCTCGATGGATAGTAGCGTTCGATAAACATCCCGGCATTCTTGAACAGAGCTTCTCCTCTGGACCTAACGGTCGCAAACGATTCTCGAACTTCCTTCTCCGAGTGGCAAGTAAGCAGGCCCATTCCACCGCCGCCAGCTGTGGCTTTGAGCATAACCTGGGCCATATTAGCCTTGCGTAAAAGAAGTGGATTGGACCGTAGAATTGAACAATGAAAGTACCGGAAAGCCCAAGTCATTCGAAGTTTTGACGGCCTCATCTTCGCTCGTCACGAGCCCCAGCGAGCCTGGGACAATAGGGACTCCAGCTTTGGTAGCTAAATCCCGTGCCGTGTGCTTGAGTCCAAATGCCTCGATACTCTCCGGGGAAGGGCCCGCAAAAACCAAGCCAGCGCTGGACACGGCTCTCGCAAAATCGGCATTCTCAGACAAAAACCCATAGCCTGGAATGATTGCGTCGGCGCCAGCCCGCCTGGCAATTTCGATAATTTGGTCCCTGTCTGTTGTTAGAATTGCTACGCTGGGTATCTTCTTTACAGATATCGGTATACCCATCGATGTATGCCTTGGAAGGCGACCCCGAAAGCAGAAACGCCTGGTCTGCTAGGTGAACGTGGGACGAGGCAGCATCGGGTTCGGTATAGATAGCGACTGTGTGGAGGTTTAATTTCCTAAACGCAATCAATTAGCCACCTTGGACCGAGCTATGGAGACGATTTATCATCCGGCCTTCAGTGTTGCGTACTTTGCTGTTGTCAAGATTCGAACCGCGATCTCGCCACGATTCGCGACGAGCAACGTTTTGAGTGAGTGCATTGTAGGTGGGGTGCAATCAAGAAATAATTTCCCAAGGGCTATGTTCTCGTTGGAGACATTGCCTTTATATGGGAGGGGCCTCATCTGGGGACCTTCTCTATCGGCGGTTCTTTTAGTCAGACGAGAATCGGAGAACCGGCGAGTCGGTATTATAACCCAATGGCATTTGATGATTGCACCGATAATGACCGCCAAGACTCATGATGTAGTGAGTTTGGGGTCAATGTGGACCGAATGGGTTGGGGAATGTGGGTAAAAGTGCGGAGTTGCTCCTCCATGTGGCAATGATAAGGAAGAAGGTCCCCTTGGCCCGATTATCTATAAAGCGAGCGGGACAATGAACATTCGGAGTGTGGTCCAAAGTTTAAAAACCCCGCCCGACTCAGCTTGGATAATAATTCCCAGCAAGTTGCACGCTCCTTATTTTCGCTCTTTCTCCGACGGGTGAAAAAAGGGAAGGAAAAGCATCGAAAAAGCTATTAAACAACCGCAACAATGGCCCCAGTACAACATAAGGCGTTGATCAACTGCGATATGGGCGAGGCCGTAAGTCAAACCAAAAGTTGCTCTGTCTGGCAGTAATTATGACGTTGACGCATTCGATAGTACGGCAACTGGGCCTGCGGACCCGACCTCGAACTCCTCCCCATGGTCGATATTGCCAACATTGCCTGCGGTTTCCACGGCGGTGATCCCCTTATCATGATGGAAACCGTCCGAAACTGCAAGGCCCATAACGTTCTTATCGGGGCGCATCCTGGACTGCCGGATCTCCAAGGGTTCGGAAGACGGGAGATGAAGCTTTCCCCTGAAGAGCTCACGGCCATCACCATCTACCAGGTGGGCGCATTGCAAGGGTTCTTGGACCGGGAGGGAGTCCGGTTGAACCACGTGAAACCGCATGGGGTGCTTTATGGAATGATGTGCCGCGACTATGAGGTGGCCAAAGCGGTGATGCAGGGAATCCCCAAAGGGGTGCCGGTTTTCGGGCTTGCGGGCACCCAGATGGAGAAAGCGGCCAACGATCTGGGAATCGAGTTTTGGGCGGAGCTTTATGGGGATGTCAAATACGATGCTAAAGGCATGCTCGTGATCGACCGGAAGAAGAAGCCGTGGGATCTAAGGGACGTGGAACGACACGTGGGTCAGCAGGTGGAAGAGCAGTCAGTCACTGCGGTGGACGGGACTGTCGTGCAATTACCTTTGAAAGACTACCCGTTGTCAATTTGTTGCCATTCTGACTCCCCTGGCTGTGTGGACATCATCAAGACGACCCGAAAGGTGGTGGATGCCTTTAACCAAAAGTATGGGAAATGACTGTGTTGGCGATGACGTATGTATATATGGGCATGTGCAAATTGGGAGTCTGTACGGAGTAGATCATGATATTAAATATTAGAAATGGAATTGTGAGTAATAAACAGGTTTCAGAGGCCAATTGACGTCGCGTGCTTGATGTAGACCAGCCAGGGTATATGTAGTGGGAAGAACAGATCAAGATCAGAAGAGGAATCCATCATGGACGAGGAAAGTGAAGTTTAATTGATGGACAGAGATTGAGCACCTGAGGCAAGTGTTTGTTTTGATCTGTTTGCTGGATTTGTTTCTCTCCACCACGACCATCCATATATCTCTGACTCCTCCCATCTATATTCGGATTTACCCGACATGGCCTTTTCTGTATTGTTTCCCTTTACTGTCGCTTTCCAAGATCTGATATCCACATACATGGATCAAACATACTCTTCCAAGAAATGGGATTATGAGCTTGTCTAGGATAGCTGTCAAGAGATCAAATCACCTGTTCAGATTGGATAGATCAAACATCAAAGAACTCACGAGATGGTCCAGCGCACGTCCACACGAGGGCCATCGACGTCAAACAAAAGGGTCAACACGAGAGCCAGCCTCGGGATACGAGGACAGCCAAGGCATGCGACTGGTTGATTGGGACAATCGGTGAAAGCCACACAAAATCTGAAGGCAGTTTGGAACCTGTTAATGATCCAACAACAAGAGATGCTAAGCGTTTCAACAGTGCCTTCCTCTATATGGTGACGATCTGATACCCATGTCAGAGTGGATAAGGGTATAGGCGGATGATTCATACCTGCCGTGTTGGTGTTAGCGGCGATGCAGAATGTTCCCCGCACTAAGACACTTGCCCAAAATAGGTTTAGAGTTGTCATTCGAAGGGCGTCGCAAGATGCAGGGAGGAATATTTTCACCTTTCGGACGCCTAGGACAACTCCGGCCAGCCCCCATCCATGGATATCAGTACCTAACGCAGGACGGCGAATGACCGAAATACGGTGCCCCTCATCCACCAGACACTAGTGTCTGTGGATACAACCTCCCACAGGGAGGTAAACGATAGCATGGGATCCATAGTTTCGCAGGAGACATTGTCCTCTAGTCTACCTTCTGGCGGACCCACTGACCTGCTTATTCCCATATACTTGTGATATTCTAGCCGGTCTTACATCTGGCTTTCTCACGTCGTCAACACATTAATCCGTCCATCCACTTTCTTTATACTTTCCTCAATTTTGCTTTGAAATCTAATATCCTGCAAGAATTGACGTTGTACTGATCAGTTGAATGCTTCATATCTTTTTCAGATCAAGGATCACGTCGACGAATTCCTGAACTCTGTTTCATGGAATATTTCGATTTCGACGAGGCCTCCCATGGCTTTCGCGGACGGGACGATGATGTGGCTTCGGACCACATCGAGGTCGATGAGGATGACAACGCGGCGGCCAACAATTGTACCCTTGCCCTGGAACAACCGCTAGACTTTTCCAACGATCCCCAGGAACCACCGGTGGCAGAACGAGATCCCCAGAGTACCTCCCATCCGACCGTGGACAATCGAGTTTATCCCATGTTCCGTGCCAAAGATTCCTGTGACTTTTGCAGGAACATGGGCTTGGACTGTTTTGTTGCGACACGCGGAGTCATGCAGAAGAACGGCTGCACATGCTGCATATCTCTCTATCGCGAATGCAGTTTCAACCATGCGAAGGCACCTGGAAAATTCTTGGACACCTTACACCCAATCAATGAGAACGTGGACATCCCCACCGGAGGTCTCACGGGAAAGAAGGCGCTCAAATCGCTCTCCGGCGTTGCAGTCCCGGAAGACGTGGACACTCGGTCGAGGAAGAGCACGTCTCGACTGTCACGCGAGGCTGTTCGCATCCTCAAGGACTGGCTCTACGAGCATAAAGACCATCCCTACCCCAGTGAGCAGGCAAAGGATGAACTAAAGGAGCGCACAGGCTTGAAACGCATCCAAGTCTGCAATTGGCTTGCAAATGCCCGACGGCGCGGCAAGGTTCGCCATGCCCCGCGAAGCAGCTCCCCCGTCCCGGGAGCGATTGACATCCCGGACCAAGACAAGCAACGGAGGGACCTCACCCTCATGACTCCAATGGAACGATGGAAGCACTCCCCCCCCGAAAACGAACCCGCCGCGACCACAGATATTTTGCGAGCTTTGGTCAATACTTCGTTGGATTCTGTAAGGGAACGATCGTCCAATACGGGTCACGTGCGTTCTTACTCTAGGGTGACTGGGTCTAGCAATGACTCAAGCCATGCCAACTCCAATATGTTCCACACCCCATCCGTCTCTAGCTTGGAGACGAGTCGGTCTGCCACTCGTTCCTCAGCCTCCTCTCTCTCTCTTGTCTCGGACTTCTCTCATCGGTCGTCCCTTGGATCGTGGGGCTCAATGGAGCGGAAAGAGCGTCGCCGCCGTCGCAAGGCGTCGGCGCCCATCAACCCCTTCAACCAACAGAAAGCCCGAAGTGCCCGTATCTTCCAATGCACCTTCTGTGCCGACTCCTTCCAGACCAAGTACGATTGGCAGCGCCACGAAAAGTCATTGCATCTGGCCCTGGAGAAGTGGACGTGTTCCCCTCAAGGTGGGATCGTTCACACGGATGGTGCCAGCCGCTGTGTCTTTTGTATGGCTACCAACCCGGACAATGCTCACTTGGAAACCCACAACTTCAGCAACTGCCAAGAGAAGTCCCTGGCCGAGCGTACCTTCTACCGAAAAGACCATCTCAACCAACACTTGAGACTCATGCACGATGTCAAGTTCCTTCCTGCCATGGAGAAGTGGCGCAGCAACACCTGCGAGATCCGATCTCGCTGCGGTTTCTGTGCCAAAGAATTGGTGACCTGGAAGGACCGAGTGGATCATTTAGCCAGCCATTACAAAGACGGCGCTAGCATAGACCAATGGCAGGGTGATTGGGGTTTCGACCCCAAGGTCCAAAGCCTGGTCGAGAACGCCATGCCCCCCTACCTTATTGGACAGGAGCGGAGTTCGTTGGATCCTTACACGACTGCCGACAGCCTAAGTCGGCCACCGGGCCTCAAGGTACCCGACGACGCCAACTGCTTTGAACGTCTCCAACGTCAACTCACTGCCTTCGTTCATTCCCAGCTGGCAGGCAATGTCATTCCAACGGATAGGATGATCCAAGATGAGGCCCGGCAGATCATCTACGGGACCGATGACCCCTGGAACCAGACATGTGCCGATAACCCTGTGTGGCTGAGTGTGTTGAAGCGGGATTCCGGGCTGACGTCTCTTCCCAAATCGGACCATATCCAATTCGACAATCTTGGGATGCGACCTCCCTATGCCTCCGACCACGGTCTACCACGGGCTCCCATGGAGACCAACTTCCTCGCCCGGACCTTTTGCTCCCAACCGATGTTCAACTCAGGGCCATTCAGCTCTGGGATCCACAGCCCCGCCGCTCTAGGTACCGGGCAATCCTCCGCTGCTCCTAGTTTCCCCGGTAGCTCCTCTGGAAGCTACGTCGGGGGTAGTGGAGCAGTGCCCGTGACCCACCGCGCGGGATTGTCCGCAGACTTGGGAAGCAGCTATTCCCCCGGCTTCTCATCCGAGTCGACCCCAGCTAGTGGATCTGCCGATCCACTCGTGCAGATGGGATTCGAGCCGGCGTTTTTGCGGCGATTGGAGGAAAATTATGATGGGCTGCAGCTGGAAGACCTGGAAGGCTTGACCTCTGAAGACAACCCTGTCCCTGGAAGCGAATGCAAGACCGTGAAGGCTGCAGGAAAGCTTCCGGAGCCAACCCCCGAGTCCATCCGGATCTCGAACTCTAAGCAAGCCGACTCGATGGTGGTTGATGATCCGTGGGAGGATCCCGCACAAAGCATGCGCTACTGGGGATAGGCGATGAGGTACGGATGACGACTGGGAATTGCGGACATGATCTATTGGAACTTTGGCGGAACCAAAAGCGGTAAAATATTCTTTCCTTCTCATTCTCCCCTCTTTTAGTATTCTTTGTGGGCATATCCTGACCACGGCGTGGACATTAATGTTTCCCTGTTTCCCTGACCAAATTGAACATTTGAGACATAGTAATATGCAAGATCAGAGACATTTACTAATGAAAGCTACGGAATGGAAATGTAACCTCTTTCAAAAACAAGTCGTAACAATATGCACCTTCCCGCGACGTAGTTGAAGTCAGTGGCGTGTGATAGTACGACGTCGGATTTGTTTCAGGAACACACAAGCGTGGCGGAGAATTTCCAGCGCTTATCGGGTTTTACTTGATCGGCCCCACTGCCTGACATGTGATGATCGGCTCATTTCCTCTTGTTTCCCCTGCTTTTTATGCCTATTATCTTACTCCAGTTCGTAGTTTGCTTTATTTTCTTTTATCTCTCCATGTTCCACGGTTGCAGACCCCCATATTCCTGTCGGATAGATCGTTACCTTTTTGTCGGACCCCCACGGGAACCATGATCATCTAGAGGGGCAGGTTCTCAACCAAGGAACTTCTTTCCCAGCCACTATTCGGAGTCCATGGCGTCTATCAAGCTTTCTATCATTGCGCAATTCCCATCAGATTGATGCTCTCGCCTCTTTCCAAAGGTTCAAACCCCGCTCTTGCGTACCGCTATATATCCCACCCCGAAGAAGAAACCACTCTAGCAAAATGGACATCGCACCATCACCGCTGGCCGATACCATGCTGTGTCCGCTACCTGTCCTGGGCCTCTTCCAGGTAATACCCGCCTCGATCAGGCAGCGGATCCCTAGCTTGTATCCCTCCGTGCAACTGAAGACGGGCTTGGAGAGGACCGATCTGCCGGCGAAGGTGGGGAGAGACTGGTCGACCCTCCGTTCCGTTTCGGAGCCAGAGCTCGACTACTACGGTACGGAGCCGATCGCCACAGCAGGGGATCTACAGCGTCCTCAGACTGCGGGGAGCACGGCTGTCGACCAGGTGTCTTGCCATTCGCGGGTTTCGGGGAAGCACTCGGACTGCGGGAACGATCACCAGGTTGCTGACTCGGTGTCGCTGACGGCGAACTATGAGCCGCACTCTGGTATTGGGTGGAATCGAGTGACTCCGGGTTCGTATCCTTAGTTTCTTTCGGGCTGTGCCGCACTGGGTTGCGTAGGTGCACTCATAGTGAGTATCGTCATTACTGATCCCGGTCAATAGCGTTGAGCCTCCTGCAGAACTGCGGGAATGAAGCCCGACGACCCAACTGCGACGGCCGTCTGGCGCGTTCTCTGTTCCTTCACGCACTCGGCTATCTCCTCGGCGCCCTTCCAGACGACCTGTCTCCGGATGAAGCAACAAGCCTCAAAAGCAGCATTCCTGGCAAAGTCAAGCGGTCGATTGCGCCGTCGTCCGTCGGAACAGGCCACGCACCCGGGTCTATGACACGCCAGAGCGTACAGGACTCCGTGCAGCCGTCGTGCATTCATCGACTCCTCGCTTTCACGATCATCCAGTTCTCCCTTCTCGTGCACTTTCTGATGCCGTACATCAAGGTGCTGCTGCAAAACATGTACCAGTATGAGCGGTCCCACCGGATCACAGAACGGGTGTTCTCGACGGCCCTGGGCGCGGCCGATCACCTGGGAAAAGGCGGTTGTAATCTCGGGTCGAGGGTTATGACCATGCAGGAAGGGAAATTGGGTGCCAAGGTGTCGGGAGCGGCTGCGTGGTGGATGGAAGGCGTCGCGGGTGGGGTCTGCGAGGGCGTGGGGGAAGGAATGGCAATCCTGGGGTTCACTCGACCTGATCCTGACAGCACGGCGCCAGCGCAGTCGCCAGAAAGCTGATTTACAAGTTTTAGACTGTCTCAGATGAGCAGGGCGCAATTGGAGTTATTAGAATGGGAGTATTCGTGGTTGTTTCTGGGCACTGCATGTACTATGAAAATGTACTATCAGCAAGTGAAACGTTGGTTCTAGTCTGTGACGATTGATTCTGATTCTAAATAATCATGAACGCATCGATGCTGTCCTTCACTATTTGATACAGAATAATATTGTCCCCTTCTTGTTTAGTTTTCAGGTTTATACTTGCCCATGACACTATATACAACTACTCGGCTAACCTCGGAGATAAGGCCTATGCTTAGCTCCGGGTCAACCCCCGATTCGAGCGGCTGATTCTCCGCGGCCTTCTCCGCCATCCCGACCGCGACGCCTCCACCGCATCTCGAACCTCATTTCACCTCGAATTCATTATGTCGACTTCCAGATTACCCAACATCCCGGCCCTGCGCAAACATCAGCTGCTCCTGGAATTGTATGTTGTGTCCAAATCGTCAATTCACACGATGCGATACTAATTGTAACCGACCTGCAGCGCCAGCTTAAGACATGCTGCCCCTCCGGGTGTTTACGTGAGCCTTGCGCCGAATGATCCGACCCTCTGGAGTGCGGTTGTGTTTGTCCGCTCTGGTATGTAAGATGATACCGTGCTATCTATCCGGTCGGATTGCATCAGAGACAGTTTACCTGGTACTCGGGTCCCTTCAATCACTGACACGTGTTGCATTGCGCCAGGTCCCTATGCGTCGGCGATCCTCCGCTTCCAGATCAAATTCCCTCCATCCTACCCCGACCTTCCTCCGCTGGTGACCTTCTCTACCGACGTCTTCCACCCGTTGATCGTGCCCCTTACCACATACACGTTTAGCACGAATGCGTCGAACGCGGACCCTGTTAGCGCTACAGACGAGGAGCGGTTACCGCCCGGCGGGTTCAGTCTCCGACATGGGTTCCCGCACTGGTTCGGTCGGGCGAAGCGGAGTGATGCTACCTCTGATGGTTCATTGGGGGATGTCAGCGTGATTGAATCAAGCGTTGCTGCTGAGACTGCCACGGCTGCTGGGACGGAAGACTCCACGGCCGGCGACGAAGGGTCACCGGCGTCTCCAGTTGATGGAGACGGTGAGGCGACGCCTAGTGACACCACTATTTCGCCTCCGGTGGATAAAATAACAGAGACCAGGAAGTCAGTTCCAGTGCTAGTTCTGTTGGATTATATCCGATCTACCTTTGACGACGAGTCGGTTCTGGATTCCCTGCCGCTCGAGGCGGCTGGCAATCCCAGCGCATGGCATGCCTGGAAGGCCCACAGAAGAGATCATGGTGACAACCAAGCGCTGTATAGTTCCAAGAAGGGAAGCCCGCAAACGCGACTTCCCGGCGACTGGCACTGGGATGGGATCTGGGCCAAACGGGTCCAGGAGGAAGTGGAAGCAAGCCACTCGGAGGCGACCCTGTTCGGAACTTCGACTCGGGGTGGAAGTGAAGATTTGGTATGCTTACGCCTGAAAAGCCCACTGGATACTTTTGCACCGGGATAGATACTGACGCGACACAGGCATCACAGATTCGCTTTTCTCGACTAGACGATGCGACGCTAACGAATATCAAAGAGATGATCATTCCCCCGATGGAGGAGGCGCATGAATAAATAGACCGTCTGTTTTATTATACCCAAGATCGCAGTTTACCAATTCGACGGAAAATTACTCTACAACGCTTGATTTCAATCCCAACTTGCTGGAAAGGTTCTCGCACCTCCCCACCTCGCCCCTTCCCAAGTGACACAAAACACAAACTGCACCTCGCAGGTAACCCGGCAAGACCAACGGCCCCAATCCCAACCACTAAGTCGCTACCATGGAGTCTTACCTCGATGCACACACATTACCTATCCATAACACCCCCAATATCTAGCCCACTCGCACTGCATGCAGTATCCAGCTCAATATGCCTAAGAGTCTATATAAACTCCACCGCACCCCAATTATCGTGATCGCACTAGTCTTTATCCCAATCATCGTCCTCTTCTGCGTCCTCGCCGTAGCGCTATCATGCTCGGAATTCTGGAGCTCCGGACGGCCCAGCGTCTTGTTCGCGAAATTCACCTCCCGGATACGATGGACTAAGCGGTCTGATCATCAGAGTCAGACTCTTCCGCCTCCTGTTCCGTCACGGAGTCTTCCTAGTGTGCGGAGTCCGGGGAGGGCGAGTCGTGGTTGAGTGGTGTTGTTTCTGGTGGTCGTTTGTTTCGCATCACGGCCTGTGGATGGATGGATCATCGCCGTTTGGACCAGAACGACCTCTACACTTTGAGCGATTGCATAGCCGCCTCGTCTACCATTTTATATACCACGAAATCGTTCGATATGGAAGACCGGACCCCGAAGACCGAAGAGATACCATCGCCTTGGGGGGCTTGTTCAGATTGAAGTCAGTGTTTGGTCTCACCATGACCAACGGTGGAAGGAGGCTAAAACAACCATACGAGCGCAAAACAGACGGGGAGTTACGGCGAACAGCGACAGTCTATGCACTTCCTGGG
Organism: Aspergillus campestris IBT 28561; assembly: GCF_002847485.1. Taxonomy (NCBI): domain Eukaryota; kingdom Fungi; phylum Ascomycota; class Eurotiomycetes; order Eurotiales; family Aspergillaceae; genus Aspergillus; species Aspergillus campestris. The sequence goes on along the minus strand of NW_020194336.1, from coordinate 4,101,326 downwards.
TAATAGCATGCGATCAAGACCGCCATTAGTTCTTCTACTCAAGTCAGGTACGGGACAATGATTCGACAAGATGGCGATGAGAGGACGAGACTATCACCAGTATTGGTTGCGTTGACTGTGATGCGACCCCTAGTATACCCTCCTGTACTTTTTTCTGTCTCGACGTCTGTCGTTTTTTATCCTTGGAAATGACATTGCATTGCACGGCATCTTAATGGAGTCTACCTGGTACGGCAAATAGGAGATATATTCCTCCAATAGTTTGATCAACACATAAACAAATGGTCAGCCCAACTTGATATGACACGCAAAGTAGCGATCGTCACCATACTAGATAATAAACTATTGCACAGCATGAATCATGCGACAGGACAAGACAGGACAGGCAGGTGCATTATGATCCACAAGGCAAAATAAATAACCCCAAAAGAAGAACAGGCTACGTACCTGGTCCTATAACATGCTACAAACCTACTACAGAAATAATCGAGACCAGAGCCAATCGTTTCTCGCGTGGCAGGCTAATTGTCCGGTCGGAGTTGACGGAAACGGACGAGGAAGGTCATGTTGTCGTCATTGTTGCGAGACGGATGGCCGGGTTGGGGATAGATCGAATTCAGGTACGAGGATCGTGTACTACCTACATCTCATGCCACCCTGAGAGGGGTATTACTATCTATCTATAATCTAGTCGCATTGCTAAAATAATATCAATTCCCTCTTTCTTCATTTAATATCACCTGGATATAAAAGAAAAGATACCAATAATAGGAAAATGCCATCCAACATACCCGGCGCCACAGACGACGACATCTTCCACGAGCCAGACTGGACCAAAACCCACAGTCACCGCATCGGGCTGTACAATCGCGACGATCGCTTCCCAGGTCTGACGCATGCCGGAGACGATTGGAGAGCTGAGCTGGAGGAGGAGGCGGAGGAGAAGATCAAGCAGTTGAGGGAGAAGGTTGAGAGGGGAGAGTTGCTTACTGTGAGGGATTATTTGGCGAAGCAGCAGGTGAGATCTCTTTCTTTTTTCTTTCTTTGATAGGCTTGTGAAGATGGGATGGGGGTTTTTGTTGAAGAAGGATACAAGTTGATAGAGCCTTGATGTGAGTGTAGGACTTTCATCTGCGACGTCCGGAAGTACACCCCGAGCATTGGAGATATGTTCTCCACACAACGGAGAATCATATCAAAGAGGAGCAGCCGTGGTTGATCAACGAGAAGAAGAGAAAAGAGGCAGAGACCAAGCAGCGAGAGCAGCAGCGGCGACAGGATAGCGGGATAGAAATAGACGGCGCCGCTCACCCAGAGGACGAGAGCAAGAAGTACACACCCGAAGAGCAGGCACTCCTAGATAGCCTGCTCAAAGAACGCGAGCATTTCTTAGCCATCAAACCCAACGACGGAAAGGGGTCATCGCCATTCAAGACAGGATACTACGAGCCAGCCGAGATCGACGAGACCGACCAGCTCACCCCAGACAACTGGGTCCCCCGCTCAGGCAACCTGATCCGACTAACAGGGAAGCATCCGTTGAACGGGGAGCCGCCGCTGACGCAGCTGGTAGACGCAGGGCTCATCACGCCGAACTGGCTGCACTTCGTGCGCAGCCACGGACCCGTGCCGCACCTGCTGTGGGAGAACCACAAGCTGGAGATATCGGCGGGGCGGTCGCTGACGGTGTTTATGGATGATTTGCGGGAGAAGTTTGACAGCGTTAATATCCCTGTTATTCTGGCTTGTGACGGGAACCGCAGGAAGGAGCTGAACATGATCAGACGGTCGAAGGGCTTCAACTGGGGGCCTGGCGGTGTTAGCTGCGCGTACTGGAAGGGTGCGCTTCTGCGAGACGTGCTTTTGAAAGCTGATATCATGGCCTCAATAGAGGAGCATAAGAACGAGACGCTGTGGGTGAACTTCCAGGGATCGGAGAACCTCAGCGAAGGAAAGTACGAAACGTGTCTCTCGCTGGACTACGTCATGGATCCCACGAACGACGTGCTGCTAGCCTACGAGATGAACGATCGCCCCTTGCCCCCAGACCACGGGTACCCTGTGAGACTTCTGGTGCCGGGCTTTGTCGGAGGGCGCAGCGTCAAGTGGCTGGGGAAGATCTGGATCACAAACAAGGAGAACGACAGTCACTACCATGTGTACGATAACCGCGTGGTACCGAGCTTCGTCACGGATCGATACACGGAGATCGGAAAGGCGTTGTATAGTCATCCTAGTACGGCGTGCATGGAGCAGGTGCTGAACTCTGTCATCGCGCGGCCTGAACAAGGGGAGAAGCTGGATGTGGCTGATATCTCTCGCGGCAAGAGCACATATAAACTGCAGGGAATTGCGTATAATGGTGGTGGGATGGAAGTTCAGAGAGTGGAGGTCAGTTTTGACGGAGGAAGCACATGGCTGTACTGTATTCGTCAGGTGAGTTAGCCCGACTTCTGCTGTCTGATTTCGGTCGATTGTGTAACTGACACGCCCAGTACCCCGATAAACCACTGCGACATGGCAGGAAATACTGGCCTTGGCTCCATTGGCATTTGGACATCGACGCCGTGCGGTTCCTGCGAGCAGATAGCATCATGGTACGGTGCTGGAACGCGAACAAGAACACCCAGCCCGAGAAGGCAACATGGAACCTGGAAGGGTAAGCGCATAAACTCTTATAACATGTATCGTTGAAACAAAGCTGACGAGAACAGAATGATGAACAACTGCATCTACACAGTAAAATTAGAACTAGTATCAGACTCCGAGACAGGAAAGCAGTATATCATGTTCCGACACCCCTGCGAACCAGGCACCGGTCAGGGCGGGTGGATGAAGCCGTCTGCAGAAGACCAAATGGAGGACATGAAACGCGACGGGTCGACTCCGGATAAACAGTTCACTCGCGAGGAAATCGAGAAGCATAGATCTGCTGATGACTGCTGGATTGTGGTTAATGGGAAAGTTTACGACGTTACTAGTGTGCTTAGTTGGCATCCTGGGGGCAGCGCTTCCATTATGCCCCATGCGGGACGTGTCCATGCTGAGACGACGGAGGAATTTGAGAGTATCCACGATGATTATGCCCACGAGAAACTACAAGGTGAGCATGTCTTCTATGCGTGGTGCGAACGTGCTGACCGGATGTACGCAGAATGTATCATTGGCGTGGCGACGCAGAAGACACTGGACTTTATCAAGTATGAGGAAGAGCAGAAAGCCAAAGAAAGGGCAGAATCAATACAGAAAGATTCTTCTATCGCATTGCGACGCCACAAGTATGCCCATCACCTTGCAGTTCTAGATACAGAAAGCTAACCCTTTCACCAGATGGGTCCAGGCCAAGCTCATCTCCAAGAATCGCCTTTCCGAGGACACAAGCTGTTACACCTTCGCCCTTCCCTCCAAGGACCAAAAGCTAGGTCTCGCAACGGGCCAGCATCTTTTCATCGGGTTCCACTTCAAAGACCGCATGGTCTTCCGCTCGTACACGCCGACGAGACCGGTATCCGCAGAGGAAGAAGACGGCACCTTTGACCTAGTGGTCAAGACGTATAGTCCCAGCCCCGCCCAGCCAGGAGGCACCATGAGCAACATCCTCGATTGTATCGAGATCGGCGAAGAGGTCGAAATCAAGGGGCCAACGGGCGAGATCCAGTATGAGGGAAATGGCAAGTTCCTCCTCGATGGCAAAGAGCGCACCTTTGACAGGATCACACTTGTCCTCGGAGGGTCCGGCATCACTCCCGGTTACCAAGTGCTCTCTCGCATTTTGAAATCGGGCGGAAAAGACAAGACGAGAATCCGTGTGGTCGACGCCAACAAGACTGAACAGGATATCTTACTGCGCGGGGAGCTGGATCGGTTTGCCCAGCTGTATCCGGATCAGTTTGAGGTTACCCATGTGTTGTCGGACCCTGATAAATCCTGGAAGGGTGAGAAGGGCTTTGTTAATAAGGATATTCTGCACCGGTATTGCTTCCCGCCTGATGAAAAGAGTATTGCGCTTCTCTGTGGCCCTCCGGGATTGGTTCAGCATGCGGTGTTGCCTGTGCTGTTGGAATGGGGGTACAGCCAGGATCACAATCTCTTTGGATTCTAGTCATTTAGTTCTCATGTATTTGTCTTGCATGATTTGTACAGAATCACTTGTAGTATAGTAAGAAATTGACCTGCTTCGCATCTCCACATGGGCCTTGGGGTCAAAGTTGTTATAGATTTAATATCAACCCGACAGGCTATTGCACACTATGTACCATCTGCAAAGTTCGCCAGTGCAGGAGCACAATCCTCAATCGGCTTCCTCTCCCAAAGCGGCTCACCATCATCATCAAACTCAGCCCATTGAAAAAAATTACACGTTTGCTTCCCCGGGGCAAAGCCAGCATAGCACGTCCACATGTACCGACCCCGGGTCTCCTTTTTGCGCTGAACGCACCGTAAGATTGCATGTTGACCGCATTGGCACCGGGGGGTGTACTGCGGATGCAGCGAATCCCGGTACCACCGGTATGTGACATTGATGCGGCGGTTTCCTGACAAGGGGTGTGGGGAGATGGTTTGGGCCGGCGTGATGGCGTGCTTCCATTCTTCTTGCATTTCGGCATGCATGACCAGGAGGGAATTATGTGGGAGATGGATGGATATTTGGCCTTGCACGTCGGCACGGGTTTGTGGGACCTTTTGTAATTTTTGTCTCCGGGTTGGATCCCCTCCACTGCCAGCGGTGAGCACGTCAGTGCTGCTTTCTGACGGAGGGCTACTTGTGCCTTCCTCATCTGGGGGCACAATGCGTCGGACTCGAAACTCCCGTTCGACTCCCAGACTTAGACTGCCGATTATGGCTTTTGGACCCAGGTAGGTGAGTTCATCAGAGTGATACCCAACGCTCTCAGCCGGCCCATCGTAGCAGTTGACAAAGGCTGCATTTGGCATCCACTCTTTGGGCGATTGGAAACGAAGTTTCTTCCCCTCGGGGTATACGTTACGGATCCGCTTTTGAACTTCATCGTTCACGGTGCGCTGGACCTTGGCGGAGACTGTCCGCATGTGAGGCGTGATCTGCCTCACGTTGGAGCGATACGTCCCGCCGTAAGTGTACACGGAAGTATGCTGCCGATGTTCCTCCGGCGTAGAAACGTACACACTAGCTGAGTGTGGACTTTCCACAGTCTTGTCGAACACTTGAAATTTATACCTGGAAAAATGATGCGACTCATCCAAGAGTTCTAGAAGAAGTGCATTGGCGTGCTCTGGGGGGAGGAAATTGTGGATGATGGTGCATGGGGTGTGGGCCGCGACATCATCCGGAGAGAAAAGATGAAGGGTTTGCCCTTTCTTTGTAGGACGCCGCTTCGGTTCTGGAGTCCCATCCCCGAGTGTGGTGATGTGGGAGATTAGGGAGGTCTGTATTGAAGAACCTGACACTGCTCGCTTTTTGATCGGGGCTGCTGCCAATTGCTCCGAGATGATAGTCGCCGTGGCTTCAACAGACCCCGCAGACGAGACCAGGACATCGAGCAGAGTATCCTGCGACAGGTCGGGAAAGAGAGATACGAGCTGGGCCAGCTTCACATCCGTCGACTCCTCTTCCAAGAGGGGATTATCAGAATGGCGTGGTGCATCTGGTGCCCCAGATGAAGAGGACCGTGGTCTCTTTCGTGTCACATAGCGGTCCATCGATACGGTGACAGTGTACTGTACATGGCTAAGGAACTCTGATATCAAGAATGGTTGGATTGAAGAAGTTAGAGAAACCGAAGATATCCCATAAAATAAGAGCTGCACCCGATTATAAATACAGACACGTGATTGCTCTGGAAGTGGCCAATCAACATACGACAATGTACTTGTACTTCATTACTCGATATGTCCCTTTTATTCAAACAGGGTTTATGCCGATCCCATGTTTTGCAACTATTAGATATGAACGCTAATGGAAGGCTCTATAAGAGGCCGCTGTGCACGCTTCGCTCGATACACTATTATGCAATCAAACCCACTCCCCATTTCCAATATACACCCTCCCGGGCCGGTGATAGCTTTGGAGTCCTTTCCCCCACTGCCGTAGACCATCAAAGATTTCAACCAACGAGGACAGCACGACTGTGGTCCAGCCAGGATAGTCTCCCACTGCCGGATTCGAGTCCGTACGGTAGAGATCCGGGAAATTCTCCTCCACCATTTTCACGGGGCACAGTCCGTACTGGGGCGCTTCCCCCTTGAACTCCGCATGTTCCAGTGTAGCCGCCAGGATGCCAAGGACCCAACTATCAATCACCAAACACACTCTCAAACGGACGGGAAGCTCAATTGAGGGCAAGGTCAAGGCGACTTTGAAGTTATGGAATGCACTGCGCACAGCGCCCTCACTCGCCTGCTGGAACATCTTCTGGCTACTGAAAAGCCGAGACGAATAGGTATGTATGAGCATGCCAAGCTGCTCCGCTGTCCCGGGGAGGCAGCGTGGTAGCGCTTTTCGAATCTCTCGGGCGAGGGCGTGCAGGAAGATCGGGAGAAGGTCATCGGACTCAGGCGTGTAGATGGTCCGGTATATAATGGGACCCCAGGTCAGGGTCAGAAAGTCCCGCTCCGACCCTGGGGGAAGAGAACGCAGGCCGGGCTGCGCGCCCAGCTCGTAGACTTCGGTTTGGAGGAACTGTTCGGCAGCGGATGGCTCATCGATAGGTGATACAGGGGATGGGGGAGATCCACTTTGGGAGGACATCGTCCTAAACGAACGGGAGGAGGTATCTGACAGTGAAAGAATTTTGACCTACCTACATGGTTCATGCACTTCGAGATATATACTGTCGTTTTGATCAGTGGAAATAATTTCCACGGAAACTGAGTTCTGATTTTCTGGGTCTCGGACGAGTATCCTCGTCATCGATGGCAAATCCAAATATGAACTGTTTGTTTATTTGTTGTCCCCCTCGCCCGATGTGTTCTGGACTTTGAACGAACAGTGTCGGTCCGAATGAGCCTATATGAGACATGGAGTTCGCGAAAGGTCCTCTGAGGATGATTGCAAGACGATCCCCAAGCTCTGCAGATCACATCCTCGCCCATCTGACAATGACGTCGGGGGAAAATATGGGTTCATGTCATGTGTTACCGATAGCGTGCATTATCAGGCATAAATCACGGGTTCTGCCGTCTCGCCACTATGAAGAAACTGTGGGCTGTAAAATCCATATTCCACACCTACAGTGTACTGAAATTAGAATTGACCAAAAATAGAACGATAGAAAAAGCTCTTCATAAAGTTTGATCGAAAATTGGATCAACCAGAGTGTGATAGTTTTCGAGGTTGTCTGGATCGCCACACCATGAGTCGACCAATTCGGCAGGCGGTGAGGCAGGCGGTAAGCACCCCGGCATATGTGCCTCAGGCGCAACCTCGGCTCAGCGAGTGACCCAAATTCCTCCATCCATCCTACTCCCCCGCAATCAATTCAACTCGATCACTGCACCGCACTCCACTCAGTCTTGTCCGACGGCCATGATCATTATCAACGCTCGCTAATTTTGGTCTGGTGCTCATTTCCCCTCCTTGCCTTTTCGCCCTCCGCGTTTCCTTGCTCTTGAGACTTCCCCGCTTCGCCGACTTCCGCCCGAACCATGCTCCACTTCCGTACCGAAGGCTACAACGGCTGTGCGGTCAAGTACTCCCCGTTCTTCGATAACCGGCTCGCCGTCGCCTCTTCGTCAAACTTCGGTCTCGTGGGTAATGGACGGCTGTATATCCTGGAACTGACGCCCAACGGCATTGTTCCGACAAAATGGTACGCGCCTGCCGGAGTCGGCGGTCGTCCCGCCGGCAGTCCTCCCCGCAGCCCACCGAGCAAGCGATATGCAAAGATACTGACAGACCAGGTTCACCACGCAAGACTCGCTATACGACATGGCCTGGTCGGAGATGCACGAGAATCAGGTTCTCACGGCGTCGGGTGACGGTAGCATAAAGCTGTTCGACATCGGGCTAAACGACTACCCGATCCAGAACTGGAAAGAACACAACCGCGAGGTGTTCAGCGTAGGCTGGAACCTCGTGGCCAAGGACCGCTTCTGCTCTTCGAGCTGGGATGGCACAGTGCGCGTGTGGTCGCCGCACCGCCCGCACTCGATCGCCACGCTGCCCACCCACAGTTGCACCTACTCCGCGGCCTTCGCGCCGCACTCGCCCGACCTAGTCTCCTGCGTCACCTCCGATTCATACCTAAGGTTATTCGATCTGCGGCTACCAGCCTCAGCCTCCAACCACCTAGCCCTTCAGATTCCCATCCACGCCGCCCCCGTGTCACCCATCCCCGGCAGGCCGGGCGTGCCGCCGGCAGCGTGCGCACCGTCGGAGGCCCTGACACACGACTGGAACAAGTACCGCCCGTCGATCGTGGCCACGGCCGGTGTTGACCGCACGATTCGCACCTTCGATATCCGCGCGCCCCAACAGGGCCCACAGTGCGTGATGACCGGCCACGAATACGCCGTCCGCAAGGTAGCCTGGTCGCCGCACCTGTCCAACGTCCTACTAAGCGCCAGCTACGACATGACGTGTCGCGCGTGGAGCGACCAGACCGCGCCGGGGGCCGTCGGCGACGTCGATAACATGCGCGCGGGGCCGGCCCCGGTCATGGGCATGGAGATGGGCCGCATGGGCCGGCACACGGAGTTCGTGACCGGCGTGGACTGGTGTCTCTTTGGGAGCGAGGGTTGGTGCGCCAGCGTGGGGTGGGATGAGAGCTTGTACGTGTGGGATGTACGGGCTGTGATGGGCTAACTAACGATTACGGTCGTCTCTGTTTGATTTGTACTTTTCTTTTTTTCTACGTCTGTATTGGATATTAGATTGCATGATACCATACTACTATCTGTTATGTTAAATGCGGTTGACGGCATGAATATACTAGCTATTGAATACTTTGGATTGGTGGAAGTGGTGGACGTCAACCGACTGGTTCGACACAATAGGCCTGAAAAGTCCGTGCTAGATCCCAATACGGTGGGGCATAGTTTACCACCCTGTCTACGGAGTAGACGTGGGGCTTAGAGATGTGACTTACAAAGATATGCTAGTCATACTAATGTCACAAGACTATTCCTCATGCACTGATATAGAAGTCTTAAGCTTGACATGGGAGTCTGAAATGTTATAATGAATGGATATAAAACATCCTATAACAGGGCAAGTAGCCTACTCTCATCGTTTGGACCTGGATCTGGAAGATATAGGTATAGACAAGAGGGCCATAATGATATACACGACGTCTCAGTCGCGAACTAGTCCCCAAAGCATCCAATTCCAGAGACATGGACGGAGATGAACATATATACTTAACGCGATCCAGACATGCATCTGCTCTCAGCCCTCACTCCAGTGACCACGCCCCAGGATCCAGGACGAAACCAGTATAGAACACACGGACAGACAAAAATTTATTTAGCCAGTCTGCCCTCGACCTTCTTCCTCTCTGAGTCGCGCACACCCGCAATCTCCTCTCGGGTCGCATCGAACGCAACATGCGCCTGGTTGAACGGATTCTCATCACTCTTCTCAAACTCCTTCCTGCAAAGCTCGTTGCGCTGGTTCCGCCGCAGACCAGGGCTCTCCTGCTCGATCTCGGGCATGCGCCGCGCCTCGTAAGCCGCGTAGGCCGCCTTGTACCGCCGCTCCGGGTGTCGGTCAATCTTGGAGGTGTCCTTGTTCGTGAGGGAGAGCGCGTCCAACGCGTTGTCGATACCGGTCGCGTTGAGGGAAGCACCCTTGCGCCCGTCGTCGTCGAGCTGGGACAGGTCGAGGCCTCGCGACGGCGCGGCGGTCTTCTTGCCGGCGGATTTGGCGCCCGCGCCCTTGGGCTTCGAGGGCTGGGAGGCTTCTTCGGCTTGCAGTTGGGCGTCACGTTCGGCTTTCTTGCGCGCGGCTTCGGCTTTCTTGGCTTCTGCGTCTTCCCTGTTTTTGGTTCATTGTTGTTAGTTTTTTTTTATGTTATTCTTCATTTCTTTTTCATGTGTTACCCTCTTTTGCGATGGATAGCACAGATAATGTAGCATATATGTGATGAGATTTAGGGAGATGACCGGACATACTTCTTAGCATTGCCTCCCTTTGCACCCTTCTGCCACTGCTTGGACTCCTCAGCCTCGCGCTTCGAGTCCTCAGCGGCCTTCTTGCCCGCAGCGGCTTCGGCTTTCTGTTTCGATCATAAACCTCGTTAGTCCTAGCTCATGACTGGCCTCTATACTCATTCTCTGAGCCAAGCGCACTGAAATGAAGCGGGAAAAAAGTATCTCAGAGCAAGATAGTGGGGGCGGGGTAGGTGAAGCTGCGGCTGCTGCCGCCGTAGGGAATAACGTACACGGGCATTTCCCGCTGCCTTCTTGGAGTTATCGGCTCCCTTCTTGCCTGCCATGGTGGATAGAGTGTTCGTTCCTTTTTGTACTGTTGGGTGGGTGTATAGCAAACGTTGCGGTTAAAAGATCAGGTATGACTCTGATTCGGGTAGGATGACGGAGGAGCGAAATATGTAGGTGATCGAATCGGGTTTGGCTCGTCGTAGAAGCTCCGATCGGAGGATGACTAATGGGAGGGACATGTGATCTGGTGAGCCCTTGTTTGGGATGGGATCATGTTTCTGATGCCAGTTGTATTAGATTGGGATAAGTGGATTGTGACTAGTAAAGGATCTCGTGAATTGGTGATTATAATTTTATCGTACAGCATATCATCCTCAAACATCCCCAATACATAACCTGACCTCCATGTCACACGTACCTCATAATACATACCGGTCGAAGAGCAAACATCATCACAATGGACCGGCGACGAAGCGATCTACCATCACTCCACAGCAGGAAGCAAATATCCGTCAGGAACCTCTGGCCACGCATCGTCCCCATCCAGCACAGCCAGAGCCATACCTCCGTTCAGGTGCATCTGGATATGGCAGTGAAGCAGGAACGGGCCCGGATTGACAACATGATACCGCAGAGCCAGCCAGGTCGGGCTGGTAGTGGCCGCCGGAGTCGCGTAAGTATCGCGCAGCTGTGGGTTCTGCAGATTGAAGCTCTGCGGCACGTCCTGGATAGCCTCGTCGACGGACGACCACGTCCAGGGCTGCGACCCCTCCCCGATGACAAAGAACTTGGTCGAGTGTTTGTGGATCGGGTGCGCGGGCTGGCGGGCTGTTGTCACGTTGAGAATGAGGTCAACCCACGTATTGTTGTGCGTGGTGATCGTGTACTCGGTCGGGATCGAGGTGCGATTGAGCAGCAAGGGAGTGGCCTCTTCGGCTTCGAGCGGGAAGCTGCTGTTGCCCATCACCCACCGGTATGAAGCGTTGAAGTGGCCCACATTCAGGATGTAAGTGTGGTCAGCGTGCGGTGCGGGCGCTATAGCTGGGAATGGAACGATGGTAGACTCGTCTAGCAACACGGCGTCGTTGATCGTTGCGGCCCCTGGCGTGATGGACGGAGTCGAGGGTCCGCGCTGGTTATCCGCGGTGCGGTAAGACAAGACACCCGTGCCACTAATGAGCTGGGCGCTGAAGCTATTGGCGGCTCGCAAGGTGTAGTCTCGAGGCGTCTTGTCTAACTTCACGAGGACGGAATATCGTGTCCCGATGGGCATCGTGATGGCATCGACTGCGACTGGCTCGACGTAGCACCCGTCGACCGCGTAGATGTACATGGAGTGTTCATCTATAGAGAACACGAGCTGCGAGCTTCCGGTCATACTGAGCAGGTCAAAACTGGCATATCGGGTATCAGGGTCCACTATAAACCGCTCCTCTGGACCCTGACTGGACCTGCATCCATCCTGGAAGGTCTCAGGCAAGATGTCTGCATTTTGGGGGAAGCCAGAGCTATTGCCAGTAACAGCAGGTATGCAGCTGTCGGGATAGCTTAGTACATATCGAATAGCATAAACAGAATAGCAAAGCTTACCCGAGGTCGGTCAATTGCCCGTCTCCAAGGAGTAGTCGCTGTGTAGGGGTAGTGCCTGCATTGAGCTCGTCCCGGGAAAGACACTTCACGGACCCCTTCCCGTTGAGCAAGATTGCCACGGAGCAAGTACTTGGGACGCCAGAGTCCACTTCGGCCTGCCAAATCTCCTCGGCCGTAAGGTGGCGCCAATCCGAGAGCATAATCGGCTGGGTGTTGCGCTCTGCCTCCAGCATGGCGTCAAGATCGTCTTCGTCTTCAGCAATCAACCCAAAGGGTCTCTCCTTGGACTCATCGGGCTGGATATACATGGCCCCGTAGCAGCCGTCGTCCGTCTGGCCTCGCGTGTGCGCATGGTACATATAGATCCCATACTGCTCGGCCTTCCATTTATAGAGATACTGGTCGCCTGGCGCGATCTCATACTGCGATAGACCAGGTACGCCGTCGGACCAGGGGGTACCGCGCTGTTCAATACCTGAAGTTGGTGAGTATAGAGTCGGGATAGGCGAAAGATTATACAAAAGGGGGGGGAGCCAACCATGAAAATGAATTGTGGACCCAAAAGGCATCGAATTGTTCACCAATACTTCAACATCGTCACCTTGTTGGATCCACAACGCGGGACCAGGGATCTGCCCGTTCGTGGCAATGGCTTTCCTCGTAAATCCGGCGACTTCCTTATCTTCCCATGTAATATTGAGTTCAAATTGAACTACCTTGCATGAGACCAATTGAACTAGAAAGATCAATGTCAGCAACGGGAGCTTGCTCTGGAAGACAGACATGCCGCCTCGGCGCGCTCAAGATTAAGTCTTGCACACAAAAGAGATGAAGATATATATAAATCAAAACAGTGAGAAACAAACAACAAAAGAAAGAGAAACAATATGGAAACCAAGAAAATCAGAAACTTTTGAGCCACCACCTACTGATTCAAGGACAGCAAGATCATCTTATATGTGAAGTACTTGTATCTTGATCCCAACACGATTCGACGTGCCATTATCCTAAGCGATACATGTTCCAAAATAAACGACACGCCAAGCTAGGGAAAGTAATGTGATAGCTCGATGGATAGAGAGCACCCGAAGCTCACACTGAGATGATGTCCTGCGGGTATATGCCTAAACGAGCCGAGCAGCACATGTCTGCGCTATTGCAGGTGGAATTCGACAAAGATGCCTGTCGATGTCTGCAACAGGATGTGACGCAAGGGTCCCTGTAGGAGGATTCAAATAGCGGGCAATCATTCAGTGGACTAGTTAGTGGGGACGGAGGCAAAAACGAGGAAGGAAAGACGAATAAGGGTAGGGCAGCCTGTGCAGTGTTACGGGGCATGATAGATCAGATTGGATTGTCCTGACCTGGCTGGTGGCTGAGCCGAGGGCCTCATCGACGAGTCGGCTAATATGTAGGTTGGTTATCTACGCGGAGAAGATTCATTGTCTTATGAAGATCTCGATTGACACGAATGAAAGAAGAGATAAAGAAAATAAAGAAAAGAAAAACATGCGCTAATTTGCAATGCGTAACATAACACGTCCACGGCGATATAAATCCCAACCATGCCATCATAGAAGATCGAATGAAAGCTTGAACAACACATTATTAAATAGAAAAGCAATAGCCAAACTGTTCAATGAAAAAAGACAGATCTCGTCAGTCATCAATCATATTTCTGCGTACCCATGCATGAACATTGATCTATTGGTTCAGTTATAGAACACCGGACATTGAGCATAGACAGCTGCAGCTGCAAGCTCCAGGTCCATTAATTCGACCACTTCCGCTGTCTTGACAGCGGCATCCGTCACGGTGCGTGCAGGGTCTTTGGATTCCGTCAAAGGATTTGGCGGTGCATATGTGTCTGCACGCTCCTCAGTGAGTGGCAGATCAGTCTCGGGCTCGGATTCCAAGTCAGATTCAACCACGGACTCGGGAGTGCTCCTCAAAGGGGTCATATCTGCGGCGATAGAGGTCGCAGCTCGTGCCGGGAAATCATTTTGGGACTCGACCTGGGAATCGTTCGGGGAATCGTTTCGATAATCGGTCTGAAAGTCGGTCTGTGAATCATTTTGGGACTCGACCTGGTACGAATTCTGGTATTCTTTCCGAGAAACGGATGTAGGAGAAAGAGGCACCGAAGTATGCAGCTCTAGTTCTGATCCATCCAGATCCTCCATGCCCGGGGATTCGAAAGGATATGCAGAGTCCGCACTGGCTACAGAGGAATATTGCTCCAAAGACACGGTTTGCATAGAGTGATAATTCACCATGTCCGAGCCGGACTGTCGTAGCCCAGTGCTGGTGCTGTCAACTCCAGATCTGGAACCAGTCACCAGGAAAGCGACAAGAATAGCAAGGAAAGCCAGGACGACATTGCGCGGATCGCTGGCCAACACCCGGACATAATTTACCAGCAGCGTGTTGAGGTCAATATCCGCCGGAGGCGTACAATAATATTGACTCGATATATGATCGCTCGGCGACGGACGGCGGTCTGGTGGCGTCTCCGAATCCAGATTGGGCGATCGTCGCTTCTCGGTGTCGAGGCTCATCGGGCGTGGTTCGTGATGCACAGTGGAGATCGGTTCGTGCTCAAAGGTCGGCTCCGACTCGCTTAAAGGTCCTCGTAATTGCGGTATAGGCAGGCGGTTCTCCATTTGATATATCTCATTTTCGAGCAGTCTCTTCTCCAGCTCCCTGCGCACCTCCGACGGAAGCCAGAGTCCAACTTCCACATCCACCTTCTCCATCTCCCTCCAAGCTGCAGCCCAAGCCCCGGCCCGCATGAGGCCATTCGCTGCAAAGACTTTGATCTCCCACTTGCGTCCAGTGTCTCGGTGACGGACTACTCGGCCCCCACAGTCTGGACACGGCTCTCCTTGCTCGTCGTCTGTGGCGCTTTCCTCCTCACCGTGAAGTGTATCTTCTTCCTCCTCGGACTCAGTCTCGTCTCGACCCAAAAAGTGACCATGGTCAAGCCGCGGTCGCTGTAGCTCCAAACTCTCCAATAACCGATCCTCAAGTAAGTCGTACATATCCTCCGGATGGGATATAAGCACGCCCCGGTCGCGAAGCACCCCCGAACCGACCTTCTCCTGCAAAAGTTTCCACCGCCGCCAATACTCCCCAGGAAGCACCTCCCTCAATATCTTCTGATCAGGTTTGTCCGTTGATCCCGGGATAGGAAGCGACGGCGGCAGCAAGGTGCAGTGGAGAAGAACGAGCGGGTATTCCTTCTTGGGCTTGGGCTTGCTGGCGGACCCACTGGGCGAGTAGTACGGTGACCGCTTGATCGGAGACGAGCCCGCAGATCGCATGGAGATGTCGGAGAGACGGGCGCCGCCTCGCCGCTTCGGGGGTGTCAGAAAGTCGTCGTCACCTTCGTCTTCGGTGTGCATCTGCATGGCTCGCACTGAGCTGGGCTTGCGGAATGCGGTTTCGCGACGCCGGATGGCGTTGATGTTCTTGAAGGGCGAGTCCATCTTGTCGTAGCTGCTGTGGTTGAACTCGTCATCCCAGGGGTGAAGGGCTATTTGATCGTGCGTTGCGTCTCTGTTGAATGGTTTCATGCGATCCGGTGGTTGTGTAAACACCGAGGCTGGGAGCGACGAGATAGAAGATCGGCTCGACGCTCTCGAATGCACACCACCTGCCAGATCTCCTTCGTCTGGAATCCCGCTCAGTATATCACTCGAGTGTTGTGTCGAAGAAGCCGACGACTGATATCCACAATCCTGGACTACCAACTGCCCATTCTCGCCGTCTAGCTCGTCGTGGTGGAACGATCGATCCGGTACATATTTCGCAATCGCTAATGTCGGAGACCCCGGGGTCGGTTCGTCAGCCTGGTAGGTGCTGGACAGATCTCCGGATTCCATCCACCGGAACCCATGCGCAGAGTCGTCCATCGGCACTGGCTTACGCCCTTTCAGGCTTTATATATCAGTCACACGCAGAGCGAGGGGTATTCAAATGAATGTATCCGAATTCCGAATCACGTCCGGGCTGTCACACATGGAAGCTCGGGAATGCAGGGGCAGATTCCTCAATTGACAATAAAACTGAGGGACAAACCTCAGCGCCTGGAGATAAATTGGAATGATGATGTGTCGTGGGCGTTTATGCGGTGGCTGGTGATGCTAGTATATTGTTGGTGTTTCACCGCTAGGGCCGTTGTCTGGGCAACGATGATCTCCCAGCCACATATTTATCGTGTCGATCTTGGATAGGGTTGGTTTTTGGGCTCAGAAGTGTTGCGATTCATTTTCTTGACTCGTGGTAAGGAGGGTAGTTCTAATTTGATCTTGGTATTCCCGGTGCCCTTAACTACTAACACCATTTGGTTGCCAAGTGAACAATTCCCAAGATAGTTTACGCATGTAAAAGTCGACCTACGCCCAAGAATGAATGTAAGAAACTTTGTTTCATGCAGTAGTTATCAGGTCAATATGGATACAGAGATAAGGGCTATATGCCACCAAAGACATCCACCAGGTGCTATAACTCCGACCGCAGATCTCACCGTAAGTCGTCAAAGCCGTAACTAATAACTCATAACAGAGATACTCCTTTGCGCTAATTCAACCCTTGAGAAGAAAACGAGGGGCCGCAGAACATGAAAGGCAAGATAACAAACGCGGCCGTTAATCGTAGAGGTCTAATTTTGGTCGCAAAGACCCAATATTTCCTAGACGCCGAGGGAAATGCTCTCGCTAAACCCTCAAAGAGCACATGGTATGGGTCACATCATAGGGTAAGGTTGGTGTACTTCACTGAGGGGGTCGTGGAGTACTGTCATGGGAATTCATCATAGTAGGGTAATGTTGATGCTCGCCAAAATAGCTGAGGACATCCGGAGGAAGATATTCGAGCCAGGGGAGAATATCCCCGCTGAGAGCGAAGGGAAGTTGGTCCTGCTGTTGAAGGGTTGCCATGTCGATATCCTGGCTCTCAATCAGAACGTCACGACCCCGTGGGGCGAAACTAGTGTGGTATTCAGGACCCATGGGAGTCCCACTTGTGGACTGTTCCGCAGCGGCCGTTGGCATATGATAACCGTACGTCGCTGGTTGACCTCCCATCCCCGATGTCGACGGCAAGTCCTGGCTATAACGGGACTGCGCACCCGGTGGATGGGATCTCGTGGTCGGGTACGTTGTATTCAGACCCAGGAGAAGATTGGCATCGGAAGTCGAAACCCGGCCAGTAGGTACAAGCCCTGGGTACTTCTCTGCAGCTGCAGCGATGGACGCGCTGGGGGTGGACACCGTGGTTCGCGCTGCGTCCACTGGCTGCGAGTAGGAGCCGGAGACTTGACCAGCACCAGGCGGAACGGAGAGATTGGCGTAGCTATGACTGTGCTGGGACGGGAATGTAGGCTTGTCAGCGGCCGAGTGAGAAGGTGCGGCAGGCATTTGATACAGCAAGCTGAGGTTGGGCTGCGACGAGTCAATCGCTCCGGTAAGTGCCCATCCAATGGCTGGGAGCCGGATAAGTTAGTCAATCATCTGGGCGATCAAAAGTACGAGGAAGGATTCTCACCTTGACCGGGATCAACCCTCGGGGACTGCGTGGTATCAGGTGTCGCCTGGCCCGACACTGCCGAATTCTCTGCATTTAGCGGGGGCCCGAGCCCTCGTCGGTGAGGAGCAGGGAAGGACTGCATAGTGGACATCTCGGCCGTGTTCTCCATCTCCTCCACTGTATACAATAGGGGATCAACAATCCCCTTGGCCTTCTGATCCAAGACCGTGATAATATATTTGGTACCCTCCCAGTAGGTCTCAAGTGCCTTTAGCGCCTTGTAACATCGCTGGTAATTGTCCTTTGCGGCGGATGCAAGAAGAATGTGCTTGGCCGTAGCTTTTCGTTCCGCCCCGCCCGAGCAATCTATAGTGGGTAGAACGAAATTACTGGTTTGGTTGGGAAAAAGTGGCTGGCTTGGTGGGGAGCCAGACCCCGACGAGGGCGATGTGTAGTAGGCACTCTCCATCAGGAAGGCGCAAGCAGCGATATACATCGGTTGGCTTGTGAATGGATTACCAATAAAGCTTTTCCCATCCACAAGCTCAGAGAACGACAGAATATCCGCAATGGTCTTAGCCGACGACATGGACAGCTCCCTGCTGTTCGGATAGAGGTGCTGGATCGTCCCACCAAACGAATTCAAAAGCGTTGGCTGGTGCAGTAAGACAATCAAAGTGTGAAACCAGAAATGAAGGAGTATGAAGTTCGTCCCCTCTTTAGCTTTGACATAGGCCTGGAAGTTGGCCGCATTAAAATGAAGCCTGGGGGACAGTCGCTGATAAATGCCAGTCAGGTCACTTTCCATCCCGGCGAGCATTTTGAGGGTCTCTGTCGTGACATGGTTGACAGCCTGTATTCCATTTATGAGGTCGGTCACCCGCCCGTAGAGGTGTATGATACGGATCAACGGCGGGAATGGGGCCGGCCAACCGTTTGACAGCTGCGATTCGGACTGGGTTGGAAAACACAGCTCGATATCTTCATCCCGTAACGTGACCGGGCGACCTGTACCAGACGAGATCACTCGATCTAGGAAGAATATGCTCCAGAACGTGTCCACTCTCCCGCGCTCCCAAGCGCGCCGATCTTCGATGTTCTGTGCTTTTTTGGCGGGGCTTGGTGGGACCTGGAGATCGCCATATTGATCTTCCCCGAACTTCCCCGCCTGTCCCGTCATGACCGTATTTGGCGCCACCCCACTCTGGCCATAATTATACTTCAATCCCTGGGGTTTCTGCATGCCGAGGTCCTGTGCCATCCGAATGGCAATGCCCAAATACATCCAGAGACCACTATCGTGGTTTGAGCCAAAGCGCTCGTAAGCAAGTAAGAGACACGCTTGGACAACAGAAAGTGTGGGGCACGACAAGGAGGCTACCAGGGCGCTGATGGCTCTCTGCGCGAATGATTGACCACGGTTCGACTTCTTCACGTCGAGAGGTGGTTCTGATCCATCGATCGATGGTGCCTGTGGGGGACTCAAGAGAGGATGCGGGGAAAACCTAGCAGACAAAGCGCAAATGGCATCCACGAGCATAGTATCAACCTTCTTTTCTTTGAGCTCGTGGAAAAACCGTTCACGCTGCAAGAAGGGGAAATTACAGCCCAAATGTGCAAAGAAGAGCTCGCACAGATGCATCACCAGATTGCTAACCGGTAGCGAGTCATCCCGATCGTAAAATGGAATGGTATTTGCATCGCGGGCGTCACGGTTGTCAAAGACATTCAAAGAGTTGACCCCGGCTTCAGTAAGCTTTGGGCTGCGGAGCGGAGATAGCGACTCTGTAGGTCCCGGGAATCAGCATGAGAAAACCAGTTTATAGCTAGAGCCAGGACTATAGCGGCGTGTTGTCTTCTGCCAAAAAAGAAATGAGGGGAACAAGAGAGGCAAACCTGACGACTGTGACGGGTTGCTCCTGCGTGAGCCTCGCACCTGGACGACCTATAAAAGGTTAGGTCGCAGTTAACCGGAGAAACCTGTGTAGTCCAACCATTTGTTTAAACCCGGGAACAATAGCCGTGGGTCCGAAATATCGAAAGTAAGGTACGTGGGTGCGAGCGCCTGAGCTGAGAGATGTGCGACCTATGGAACCACGCCGTCGTTAGCGTTTGTATAATTTGGCGTCGACCAATATACGGGCCACCCGGGCACATACTGCTTTCAGGAGTCTCCCCCGTCGTCTGCTGTTCGGATTCTTTCGTTGTTCGTGACATGTCCCTTGAAACAGAGCCAGTTTGAACTTCGAGTAGCTTAGCGCCTTCGAATGACTTTTCAACGCTCGCAATAGGTGGTGGTGGTGCGTTGCGAGGAGGCGAATCTGACGGTCCGCTCTTCACTTGGGTATTTGAGCGCAAACCCGCTGGTTCGCCGGCGTCGGGCAAAGTGCGCATTGTCGGAGCTCGTGATGCGACCTCGGGCGGTGGCCGAGCCGAGGGCGGCTGATCGCTGTATCCCAGACATTCATGGTTGTAATCGGAGCAGGTCCTACACACTATCCACGAGGTGACATCTGTTAGAAAACGGCCAGCTACTGCGTATTTGGCCCTCACTCACCTGGCTGTTCCCCCGAGCATCGTATCTTGCGCTTGCGACATGTTCGACAGCTGCACAACACATGAGGACGTCAGCTAGAGCTGAGAGAGGGAAACACTTGTCAGGAAGGGCAGGGGCATGCATACGCAGCATTAACCCGTCGGCGTTTGGTCTGAGGTTGACCGTCCGTAGAGACAAAGCGGATCTGTTTCGGGGGAGGGATATTGTTGCCGCCGTTCTTCTGAGGAGAAGGGTGGCTCATCGCGAGCAAAGTATCATCCGGGGTCACGACACATTGGGCACCTAATCATTTATCGACGTTACGGCGAACAGACGACGACAAGTGTGCACCTCAGGGGAATCGCAAGCAGGGAGCGAAAGTGGAAGGTAGGGCGGATGGCAGGTCTTTCGAAAGAAGCACTAAGCAAAGAGCAAAATCCATGGGCAAAAGGTCCCACGCTATGTAGCTGTCGTTGTTGGGCGTTGACGTCGGACGATCCCTGGATGACGAGGACGAAAGGAGCGGAGGTGGGTAGTGAGGGGAGTGTAAGGTCAGCTACAGAAGGAGTATCGGTGTCTGGCAGGAATCGAGTAGTGGGGATGAGAGGTTGATCGTCCTCGAGGATTCGATGTGATTGAACGATGGGGTTTGGTTCGATAGATAGAGATGGACAGGTAGATGAGTTGGTAGATCGATAATCGCGGTGAAGGCCGTAGCAACGAACGGTTCGACGAGAGGGGACGAGGTCACCTTCCCGGGGGAGCAGATGTTGGACGGGGGAGGAATAAGAAAGGCGAGGTTAAAGGGAGCGTAGTGAAGGTGGTGAGATGTTACGAGGATCCGAGTTCCAACAGTGACACTATCGTCGGAAAGCCACAGAAACGGCCCAAGCCAAATGTCTAGCCTGACCGCCCAGGTGATCATTCCCCTTTCCCCATCAATGAATCCATCAAACAAATCTCTGTTATCCACCTGACTGTCTTTCCCATCGAGGACCCGCAAATGAATCCACTTTAAAAAAAGGAAGTATACAAATCAAAACTGATGTCTACGGATTAGGGCCAAGGAGCCGCTAAATTGGGTTGAATCCATCTGTCCAGCCCATCTATGTCTTTGCAAGGCAATCTCATATTCAACGTCTAAGTTGTCCAATGTCCTCATGGTCTGCAGGTGAAAGAGGAGCACCAATTTAGGCTTATGGTTCCTGCAGGTACATGGTATCGGATTTCGAGAATGTTCCTGGTCACGGCTCCAACGAGATGGAAAAGATCATCAGGATAATGATCCCATCGGGGATGGGGGGATTTAGTAGAAGTCTGGGCCGGCAAGAGTGGGTTCTGTGGATTCTCCCCCTCTCCCCGACCGGGGGTAGCGGGGTGAGTTTACCCACTTCTCTACTCTGGTGGTTCCAATGTCTCCGCGGTTCGTCCAGCTCTGCCGTCGGTCGGGGTCATGTTCAACTCCGATGCACGATGCTCAGCCTGGTCGAGCCAAAAAGCCTATATTACCATTCCCGGTGCCCGGTAGACATCTAAATTGCGTAATGCGATCTCCACAGGGCTCAGGGTTGCCCGGTTCTGGGAAGGGCATACAAAACTCATTCCATGAACCATGATTACTAAATACTCCGTGTGTCCATCGTATAGAGACGATTGTTCAAAGAACCTTGAGCAGCGTCTGTCTTATAATGACGTCAACACGCGATAATAAGGAGTAAAACAAGAAAGATAAAAATAGACTGACCGGGACAAGTAGACATTTTTAGAGAAACCTGGGCAGAGTGAGAGTGCCTAGTTATGCTCATATCCTGATACTATCAGCGCTTGGATAGTGGAAGGAGGGGTTCGATGAGGCCAGCGCATCTCTCCAGGTTTATTCTAGTCTGAAGGACACAGTAATAGAAAAGGAACTACCCCGTTGGTGCCATGGAGATTGAGTTCCATCTGACCTAATTGTTGACAATGGTAGCAGCAGCGACAAGTGTTTTCTCGGACGAAAAGATTAGTAAATGTAGGGCTCAAACCCCCTATTCAATGCATGTGCATCTACGACGCATTGCATTAATCGAAAATCGAATGAAAAACGAGAAGTCTGCTTTTCACCGTGAAGAACTGGATATATAATACAGCAGTCATATGTACTGAAATTGATATCATTTCAACATCTGCAGATCAATGTCATTTCCACGGCCCTTAAGGTGATAACGCACTTGAAAACAAGGATTTTGTGACGATTGACTGACCACATACAGCACGTTACCTCTCAAACTCAAGATAGAAATGCGGAAGAAATTTGCCATGTATCCATAACAGTGTTTTAAGTGATGTGTTCACCATGATGCATGTCCCAATTGGTCTGCGCACACCCACCCCTGAAGCGGTGGACTCTCTCGGGCGAAAGGCTTGAGTACCCATATACTCAAAAGTATAAAGTAAGATGATCACATGTTCTGAGCCCCGGGTCACAGTTGTCCTATCCTATGAGTAGGAAAAAGCAGATCAATAGGTGTGATTGATGGATTGGAACGAGTGAGGATATGGGGCCTGTATCGCTGAAGAGATGCCAGCTCATCGCGCAGAAGATTTGAAAACATGCCCCCTTCAAGGCATCATTCTCTAAAATGGTAAATGTGGTTTTGCGGGCGCTATATGCTCGAGATCTATATATTTCCGATCGCGCTAGTATTTGCAGAATAAATTGTGTTTTTGCCCCCGTAGATACAAATCGAGTAACGTAGATTCAGATCGAGTAATGGCCATGTATATCCAACTCGATAGCTTATGACGCATTGTAATTTGCAACAGCATGGTCGAGAATTAAAAACCCTGCTATAGAGACCCAATATTAGCACAGAACCTTGTAATATGAGTTCGGGCTTCCCTCTCAGTGACTAGGCAGATCTTAGCTATAACATTAGAGCAACCATGGATCCTCGAGCAGTTGCTTTGCTGTCTTGCGTTCCTCCGGTAGCCATTTAAGCATTGACCTCATAAACTGGATAAACGATGCTTTCTCTTGCCCAGACAGTCGCCTCTCCACGCTCTCCAGCGAGACCAATGGTATGGCTGCATCGTCATGGGCCACCCAGGCGCCTACGTACTCGTCAGACAGCTGTGACTGGGACCACAAAATTTTGCGAAGTCAGGATACTTACCCCTGGGGTCAAAACACTGCTCCGTCGTCTCACTACGTCTGATAAATTCTTGCGGTGGCGGTCCAATCAATGCAACCATGAGCGCCAGATGTTTGAAGGGGTCATGACCTCCTTTTCTATCAAATATCTCCCCAAACAGATGCTCCCCTTCGAAGAGGTCCCAAATCTACCTAGTGATCAGCAAAGGACCTCCATGTCGGCTGCAGAGGCGCTGTACATACCAAGCCTGCCAAATTCCAGATATCGACAGGACTTCCCCACGGCATCTCGAAAATTATCTCTGGTGCTCTATAAATATGTGGTTGGACGAATGGGCCGGACTCCTGTCTTTTTCCAATTCGTGCCTCGCCAAAGTCACAAAGTATAGGGAGCCCTTAGCTTTCACCTCCAGTGGGCCGACGGAATTTTTTCTACTCTGGTAGATAATATGTGACTCATGAACCTTCTTCCGAGGGCTTGGATCTTCAGCTTCTGCCTTTGCAAAATCCGCCAGCATACTATCATCCTCCAGACTGAGCATCAAATTATCAGTCTTTAGATCTAGTTCAAGTTAGAAAGGAGTTGTTCCCGGGATATAGTGACCAGGCTGAATACCAGTATGAATGATCTCGGCGTCAGTGTGCAAAAAGTCAAGGGCTAGTAGTAGTCGCTTGACAGTCATCTTGAGGAGGGGTAGGTCAAACGGCCTCGGATTTAGTCTCATCATCTCAAGAAGTGTCATGTGCATCGGTTGCAGCACTAAACAGCGGTGCTTCCCAACAGGACCTTGAATAACAATTGAATCGTAAAGCTCGCGGATTAGTGATTGGCCGGGATGCGAAGAATTGACATTCGCCAGATGCTCATAGATCTTCAACTCGCGATCGGTTGCAGTTGGGTGAGTTGGCAGCGACGTAGACACCTTCAATATTTTATACTTGTTCTCTCTGGGCATTCTTGAATTGTTAGAGGAGAAGTTGCTAGGGAAGGTCGTAAGAACGCACTGAAGATCTCGGCATAGCCAACTTGTGGAATACGCCCCATAACCAATCTTTCCTGAGACCTGGTATCTGGCCTCATACACATCTCTAATGTTGACTGTGTAGTAATGCTCGGGTTTATAGTAAGGCAGAGTCTCTTCCTCCAAAGGTATCCCGAGCGGCAGAGTAGAATATGAAACGTTGGGAGTTCTTCTCGATAATGAAAACTGTTGCCGCAGAGGGTTTCCCCACGCGCTTAATCGTGATGCCATGCCTACATTGCCAGACCATTTACCGCTAAAGCACAGCTGCAAATAACAGGTGAATGGAGGTATAGGCACTGTTGTGGGTGGTGGGCCAAAATTCGAAGAGAGCCAGCTGGTCGCTAAACTTAACAAGGAGCTGTGCCATGAGCTGTGACATACTTAGTCACATGACGCCCTGATAAATATAGAGCCAACAATAGTATATAAGCAAGTCTATGTTATCTATCATTAAATCTAACAATATGAAAAAACAAATGAAGATTGCAAGGAGATAAAACAACCCAAGCGATCTATCCACGCCTAGATCTGAGGCCTAGGAATCTCAAAAGCCTCGGTGGTCCGGCCATACTGGATGCCTCCCAGTCGACTGATCGGCTTCAACACCTTAAGGTCGATGACACTCTTTTCCTCATTGATGGCATCATCACGCACCCAGAACCTGACGCCCTCAATAATAGCCAAGACGCCCGACTTCTTGCCGGGATTGGCGCGACTCTCAAACTCCTTGACCTCGACGAGCTTGCCCTCGATCGCCAGAATGGACTCCTTGACGCGAGCAGGCTGCACGACAGAGGTAGGCGCCTGGTGCAGACCAGAGATCTCCCACTCAGAGACCCCATAGGGGGCATTGACAGCGGTGGCATTCGCCGCCTCCACGAAATGTTCAGAGATGATGTTGATAACGCACTCGCCCGTCTCAGTCAAGTTTCTCAGCGAGTCCTTGGCCTTGTCGAGAGCGCCGACGAACCCCACCGTGAACATAGGTGGGTCGTAGCTAACGACATTCGAGTAGCTGAATGGCGCCAGGTTGGTGGTCTGGCCGTCCTTGGACTTCGTGCTGATGAGCGCGATCGGTCGCGGAACAACCCCCGAGATCAGGAGCTGGTAGTTGGATGCGGGGGACCGACCCTCTCCATAGGGGTCGATTTCGACATGGTTCTTTCGCAGGCTTTCGCCGCCGTCGTTGGCGCCTTCGCCCTTTTGCCAGGCGGGATGGGGCGGCTTGGTGTACACGGCCTCCGCGTGCTTGAAATCAGGTCGGGAGGCCTGGACCTTGCTGAAGTCGACTCCGGGCTTGGACATTGTGCGGGTGTGGCTTGATGAACGAAGTTGACGGCTGGCTGCAGGTGCTGTTTGGCAAGAGGAAAAGCGGTGATGCCTGCGTCGTCCTGTTAATAAATATGTACAGCATTGCTACCAGTCTGCGGGACCATCATAATGATTCTAACTAGCCCTTACTTGGTGATCGAGAACTTACAATGGCAGACAGGGTACTCGAATGAAACTTTGCTGAAAACACTTGGAGAGAATACAATGCATTAAGGCTATGAAATTGCCAGATGGTTAACCAGTGGGGTGAGCATCGTGGGGTAGTGAAGCTCGGCATCTACTAATTCCACTCTGATATTGACTCAGTATTTCCACACCTACCTGGATGTACTACCAAAATCCCCTTGGGCCTAATACAAAGTATGTGGAAATAAACTGTGCAGAGATGATAAACGTTTGTCAGCGCCCCGCAGCGGGACCACATATTGCCCGTTTAGGTTATAGAGCATGCCCTGAGTGGTTTGGACAGTACTAGCTTAGCCCTCCAAGCTTTTTGGCCTTTAAAAGCGCACAGTGACACTTTAAGTATGTCTCCCTTCATATTCAAGACTTATCATGATCAGTGATTGGACAATATGAGATTAATAGGAGTTTACCAATGCTAATTTCGTCCAACTTTGGTTCTGGAAGTATCCTGCGGTGTACATCCCGAATATAAAATGTTCTAGTATGATGCTACCTAAGTAGTGACCTAGCATGTGAATACTAGTTTACTGTGCGAAAGACGCATGTCGCATATACATACATGAATTGCGACTTTGGCGTAGGAATAGTCATACCCTGTATCCAACATTTGCAGTACTGGCCCTGGATAGCCGTGGATATAATTTCTGACTCATGAGATTTGGCGGGCACTATGCAAGGACTAGGTACCAAGTATTAAAGTAGTAGTGTCCCCCACAATCCTGCGTTTCTCTCCAGTATCCACACTTCATCTCTCATGGAAGTCAAAGGGCCAACCACTGACTCTGATGTCACCAGATATAAGTTCTCTCAATGGCGAAAATGCCTCCTACTTGCAGGTTGCAGCTTCACGGTGTTTACTAGCGCATCGGCCCTAGCCTCCATATTCCCCGCGACCGCACATGTCGCCTTGGAGCTTTCCACTACGGCCAAGGTGCTTAACATCGCAAATGCATGCGTCCAGGTCGCAATGGGACTGTCAGTGTTTGTCTGGCAGCCGGTGCAGGTCTTCATTGGGCGTAGGAATGCTTTTCTTTTGGCCTTGCTGATCCTGCTTTGCTTCTCTATAGGCGCTGCACGGGCTACTAGCACTGGTATGTTCATTGCGATGAGGGTTATTGTGGGAAGTACGGGCACTTTCTTCCTTCTGGCGGGCCAGGAAATACTGGCTGAGACTTTCGAACCGGTAAGTTGGATCTTTAGGACTCGCGTCATTCTCGGGTATCCGCATGTCTCTGTACATGGGGATATTATCCATAAGAAGAAACCTTTGACTTTTGTTCTGATCTATAGGTGATTCGGGGTACTGCATTTGGGTTTATACAGATAGGGAATACCGCCGGCATGACGATTGGTAGGCCAAACACCAAACCCTACTATAATCCAAACCAGTGGGACTGATTCGGCTGACACTTTGCTTCACAGGCCCCTGTATTGGTGGCGCCATTGTTTATTATACCCATTGGCGTGTGATATACTGGGTACAGGTTGGCTTGGCTGGATTAAGCTTGATCCTATCTTTTTTCTCCATTCCGAGTGAGAAAGACATGAGCAACGACCAGCCAAAAGTAACGGGCTCAAAGTCTGCGACTCTGAATCCACTAAGGGTCCTAAAGCCTCTCCTCCATCCAAACGTCCTGATCACAGTGAGTCCTGGTTCCCATCTCTCGATCCTAGCATTCCCGTCCAGTATCTAAGATACTACAAATCTCGGCCAACCACTAGGACCTCGCGTGTGGCGTTCTGTGCTTCTTCCAATTCGTAGTCCTCACATCCATCCCCAATACGCTCAACCCGCGGTTTAACCTCACATCGCCACTGGTCAGCGGTCTTTTCTACTTAGCGCCTTTCGGCGGATTTGCTCTCGGTTCGCTTGCCGGAGGCGTTGTATCTGATCGCACCACCCGACGGTATATCAAGAAGAGGGGAGGCGTCCGTCTTCCCCAGGACCGGTTAAATGGCGCGCTACCCATTTGGCTGGGGCTTTTGCCTGTAAGCATGGTGATATACGGGTGGACTTTAGATAGGGAGGTTGGCGGAATGGCTGTTCCTATTATCAGTATATTCTTCGTTTCGTGCGGAATCGTCATGGCGTTCAACGGGCTTAACACGTATTGCGCTGGTAAAACTACCTTCCCAGTTCTCGAATTCTTGACAATTGAATTGCTGATCATCCCAGAAACACTTCCGGAACAACGGTCTGCTGTTATCAGCGGGAAGTACGTCGTTCAGTATAGTCTCGGAGCTGTGAGTACAGGCGCCGTCGTACCGATGATCGATGCCATGGGCGTGGGGCTGGTGTTTACTATCTGTGAGATGATGCTCTCTACTGCCACCGTTCCGGTGTTATAGCGCCGACAATACTGATATAGATATAGGCACTGTAGTCAGTTTCATCGGCGGAATTGCCGTATTCCTGGTCGCCAGATATGGGCTGCAGATGCAGAAGTACAGGATCAGCTGGAGGACATGATCTCATGGACCATCAGCAGTGATAGCAATTGTTACGATCTTAGAGGGCGCGGACCATTAATGTCCAGTCAGAGAGTGATTAGATAGAATCCCATTCCCGGTCTTTATATGGCAATATAGAAATCGTTTCAGTGCTTCGGTCAAATAGAAGGCCCTCGTCATAGTCTTGCATACAGGGGAGCTCAACAGCTTACTATCGTCGTAATTACGGGTTTCATGATTGGTACTAGGGGTAGTGTATCTGCTTATTATTGAGAAGAATGTTTCTAGTCCCTTCGGTGTTACTTGTTGAAACCAAGGCGCAAGCTTTGGGATCCAGCCTCGGAAGTGTTTTGTCAATGGATGCAGGAGGTATAATTGTATGGTACTGATGGAATACGGATATTAATCTCAACATGAGGAACCAACTGTATGCTTGAATGAGCTCTAGAGACAGCGGTAAAATGAAAACAAAATTCGATGATACTTTGAACGGTAAAGATGATGCAAAAGCAGGGAATCAGGCAGTGATCTAGGCAGGCTACAGCCGTAGTGATGCCTAACTACAACGGTACTGTACCCTTTAGATCTATGATGTTAACCCTCAATCTAATTTGAAACATCATCACAGTTCGTTGACCCCACGATCTCCCCCCAGCTATCCAGCATTTCTTGCTCCCGGGCGATACTCCCCCCTATGGCAGCCAAGGCATCCCGCCCCAAGGCCAACCTGCCAGGGAGACGACGTCCCTCGCATCTACCGGTCTTGGTAAAGGCCTCGAGCAAAACCTGGGCGCCCTTGACGGGATCGCCAGGCTGGTGCAAACTGTAGGCGGCGAGGGCGTCGCGGGTAGCCTGGGTTCCGGGATCAAGCTCCGGGATGTGGTTCTGGGCCGTGACCTTGTGGCCAGAAGTGAGGAAATTCGTGCGAAAGTAGCCTGGTTCCACACAGGTTACTTCAATGTTGAAGGGAGCCAGTTCGTTGCGCAGCGACTCGGTGTAGATGGCGATGGCAGCTTTGCTGGCACAGTAGAACCCCGCCGCGGGGATCCATTCCAGCCCCCGATTGAGCCAAAGTTGGCGACGATGCCGGATTGACGAGCGCGCATGGAAGGCAGAACAGCGCGTAGGACACGGATCTGCGAGAAGACGTTGACGTCGAATTGGTCGACGATCTCTTGGTGGCTGCATCCATGGTTTAGGGTTAGGGTTCTGAGGGGATTGACTCGACCCAGATAAGATAGACGGATTCGTACCTGCACTCCTCTACTCCTCCTTCCAGAATATATCCCGCGTTGTTCACCAGGATGTCAATTGGTCCAACCGTCGACAGGACATCGTCGATAACAGCCTTGACTTCAGCATCGCTGGCGCGCACGTCCAGCTTCTTCGCGATAACGCCCTGCGAGGCCAAATCAGCTAGCTTGGTAGGGTCGCGCGATGCAGCGACAACGGTGTCTTTGTTCTGGGCGGCTGCAATGGCCAATTGGCGACCGAAGCCGGAGGAACAGCCGGTGATGAACCAGATACGAGGCATGGCGGTTCAGGAAGGACTTGGTTTGACTGTATGTGGATATGGAGGATGTCGCAATTTAAATACGAAGCAGAAGAGGGCCGCGCGCGAGATGTAATCGACGAGTACTCAGTGTCAGAAATGGAATTCGAATGGAACTGGCTATCGCACTTTAAGTCGACGGAATATATCTCTATATATATTAACGTGTCGATCGGAGATACAACTATCTCCGATTAATTCCACAGCATGCCTTCTCTGTGTCAGCTCACACTAATTGCTTGGTCGTGCACGTTGGCATCTTCAATCGCGATGCCGGCTGTGGAGATACGGGATGGGAACGCGTCAGGAACAATGAAAATGATGCTATTAGGACTGTATAGAAGATTTAAAAATGGTTGCTCAAGGCACAAGATGGTCAAATGTGTGAGAAAAGGACTGCAGGGACGTCTACGCCGGTCTGGATCCGCACAACCTCTCCACGATAATAGGCCGCTACGACACCATCGGGCTCGGCCTCGCCCTCGGGGCTGGCATTTCTTTCTTCTTAGACAGCGAAGGCCTCACCATCGACAACGTCCTCAACTACCACGTCGTCCTCGCCAACGGGAGCATCGTCGACGCCAACGCAACCAGCAACCCAGACCTCTTCTGGGCTCTCAAAGGCGGCAACAACAGCTTTGGCGTCGTCACACATTTCGACCTCCGCGTCCTGCACACCCCCGGCGACGTCTACGGCGGCATCATCTTATACCCCGAGTCCTCGCTCGACATTTTGCCGGCGTAGTCTACGATTACCACATGCGTCAGGCGGTAGATGGTGTCTTCACGCACGCTTTGCCTACATACGGCTGCAACGGGACCACCAATGAGACCGTCAACATCACCCCCCTCGTTTACAATGCGAAAGAGAGTAAACCACCTTCCGACTGTCATGAAGGGGTGGACGGGCTATGCGGATTTGACACACGAGGTGAATCACGGCTTGCCCAATGGGTCCGTGTGAGTATCTCTGATCTACTCTCTTTGCTATTCTTCAAGACCTGGCCAGGGGTAGATGCTAACCCAAACGGCCAGGCAAGAACAGCGCATTCTCTCCGTGTACGCCGACGTCCAGCCGTACAAGGATATCCTGGAGCACCACCGCCGGTTCCTGCAGCGGTTTCATGTCGGCGCCTGGTTAATGCTTCCATGTAGGATGCTCACGTACTCTGGGTGGAATCAAGATGCCATCGCGATATGGAGAGAAGAGCGTGGCATTGCGTGAGGTGCAGGGCTTGTATGATCCCACGCAGGTCTTTCGGCGCCTGGTTCCGGGTGGGCAGAAGTTGCCGAAATAATAGGAGCTATTGATGGATTTGTTCGAACGTTGCATCTAGGGCGGACCTTGTAGGGGAATATGAGTCGCATTATGCAATGACGTCAAACCACACGGTTTGGAATATCTAGACAGTTAAACAACCCCTCACTAATGATTTCATTTGTCATGATTGTAAGCTGTGATGTATTCTACCCAATATCCCTCCTCCACTCGTAAGCACGATCCATAACCGTCACATGTGCGGGGTTATACGAGAGTTTGTCATGACCAGAGAGGGTTCATTTGTAACAACTCCTTTCTTCGCTGAAAAGTCCCAAATACCAGTCAAGATGACCGACGGAGACTATGGAACTTATCACCTGGGGGACTGGGAGCTCCAGAGTGGAGAGAAGCTTCTGAATGCACACCTGGCATACAAGACCTTCGGTGACCCCAGCTCCCCCGCCATTGTTTACCCGACGTGGTTCTCCGGACGTATGTCTCTCTCCACATCAACACAACATATATATACGCAGTAGAAACAAAGAACTAACCCAGCGCAGTCATCTCCGACAACTTCTGGCTAATCGGGGAAGACAAGACCCTCAACCCCCAAAACTACTACATCATCATCCCCGCCCTCTTCGGCAACAGCCAGTCCACCTCACCATCTAATTACCCCGCCCCGGGCCCGTTCCCAAAATGCTCCTTCTACGACAACGTGCGCGCGCAGCACCAGCTCGTCACGCAGCACCTGGGCATTACGCACCTGCGGGCTGTCGTCGGCTGGTCTATGGGGGGCGGGCAGACCTACCAGTGGGCGACGCAGTATCCGGATTTCATGGACCTCGCTGTGCCCTTCTGCGCGTCCGCTAGAACGTCTCTGCATAATCAAGCGTTTCTTGAAGGTGTCAAGGGGGCACTCCTGGCGGCGAAGGGCGTTCCATCGGCGGGGCCAGGCGAGGGCGGGATCTTTCGCGCGGATCAGAACCCGCGGCTGTGGTCTGCTGGGGAAAGGGAGATTGGGCTCAAAGCGTTTGCGAGAGTTTACGCGGGATGGTGAGTGATAAAACACAGTATTCGTTAGGGTAAATAGGCGCATACTGATCACGATGCGCCGAACAGGGGTTTCAGTCAGGCTTTCTACAGGGAGAAGCTGTATGAAACCGCACTAGGCTTCAAGGACTTGGAGGACTTTTTGCAGAATTTCTGGGAGGCATGGGCTCTGTCTAAGGGTAAGTGGCTACATGCAAGTCTATAGATACCATGTAATAATTTACTGATGAGTGCCCATAGACCCGGAAAATCTCCTCGTCATGCTTCAGACGTGGCAGAATGGGGATGTCGCCCAGCAGGCCCCGTATGACGGTAATTTCGAAAAGGCCATGGCCTCGATCAAAGCGAAGACTTTGGTGCTCCCGGGAAAAACGGACCTATACTTTCCGTGAGTCTCTCTTTCTTCGTTTTTCTCTTTGCTTTCTGCCTCTTTCGCAGCGGAGGCCTAATATCTGTACAGACCAGAAGACTCGCAGTATGAGCTCGTGTGCATGCGACCGGGAGTTGGGACACTCGATGTTTTCCCTTCTATCTGGGGCCGTAAGTGTTCAGCAATGTATAATGGTCATTGTTCCTGCTAACCTCTTTAAACAGACTGGGCTGGCGGGCCGGGGGATAGTAAAGATGACGTCCAATGGTTGGACAAGAAGCTGTCAGGATTTTTCCAGATAAAATAGTTGTACTGGCACTCAATGGGACAGGAGGTCTGAACATTCAACAGCGTAGGAGTAACCGATGGTGAATGGAATACGGGTGGAGATGGCGGTATCAGAACTTTGCATGATTCACTATTAATAGTCTCTTCCAACTAGCAGGGACAGAAGAGTAAGAAGGGCTGTGAATTGATTTGTTTCAATACTCTCCAGGGGATTGTGATAGCCATTGATGTATCTACAGTGAAGTTGAAAACAGCCTGAACTGGTGAATGGGTGAGTTTTGGACTCATCACCAAGCTACCTGCATCGCATAAGATAAGGATAAACCAGACAGAAGCAAGGCGTGGTGTCAAAAATTATCTGTTTAGCCGAGTATACATATAAAGATCTATTCGCCCATTGGCACCTGCAACATTGACGAGACCTCTACTCTAATATGTAAGCCATACATCTAGACCAGATGTCAGGAGATTTTCCCTGAGTTGCTAGCAATCTGGAAACGCTATATATTTACAAGAGGGTGATTATCTTGGCGGAATGAGAATTTAGTCAAGCACATCAGCCCATCGAGATAATTCTATGTTATTCAATTAAACTGGACAAATAGAAGAAGGGATCCAAGTCCCAGCTTCAAGGAAAGTATCAGAGGGCTCTTCTAGAGGCAAGATCCTCACGCAGTGACTTCTGCATCTCCGATTTCTCTCATCATTTTTATTCGCTTATTGCTGTCTATAAACTGTCTAAACAACACCAGTCACTCCTCCATCACAAAGATTGTCTTACCCAATCCGTAACCCGAGAATTTGAGACCCTTGTTGGTAAGAAAGATGTCCCTATGGTGAGTTTACCGTAGTCATCCGAGGAGGGACTATTAGTGGCATGAAGGAGGGAACAAAGGACTTTTGGTCAGATGTGGCATGGAAATCATTAGAGATGAGAGGTTGATTGCGTGCTAGGGTACATATCAAAAACAAGCAGAGATGGTAGTTCTTAATGAAGCCGATATATGTGTCTTTCAGTAATCCAGCTCCATAGCCAGTATGATGTCTGTTACAGCATTTTATCTCTCCATCCATTCCTCAAGGTGGTCAAAGAATGCCTCATGGTAAGGATTTCTACCAAGCCAATCATCTGGTGTAAACATGCGCCCAGATTCAAGATAAAACCGTGTCAATTCTTGGTTCAAACCTTTATCAATTAGTAAGTCTTTCCTTGCGAAGGACATTGTCAAACATACTATCCAGTGACATGGGACGGGCCGGTTGTAGGGAGAAGCGAGATTCTCGCTCACGAAGGAGATTCAGTGATTTTGGAATATTGGTGCCTTTAAGAAGTCAGTTCGGTTTGAAGAAGCAGGGGGGGTTGGTCACCTTTAGGTATGCATAGGTAATGAGGTTCAGCCGCGGGCTGACCACTTTCCAATCCATCCAAGTAATTATCCCACGACCTTCGTGTAATTTCTTGCATGAAGTGTGTATTTGGCATGAATAATGCACCATTTTAATCTATCCAGGTCAACATTTGAATGAGCCTTATTTATGATTGCGTACCATCGATCGTGATAGTCGGGTGGACCAAGCCATCCTCAGATACTTTAATTCCATCTTCATATTCCCAATCATCTTGTTCAAAGGCCCTGTTGAAGAGTCTCGAGTCACGGTGAGTCTGAAATCGATACAAGGTTGCCGGGAATGTCCTGTGCATGGACATGTAGGAGAAAGCTCGCTTGTTTGGGTAATGAGCGAGACCACGGGCAGGGCCCTG
Organism: Aspergillus campestris IBT 28561; assembly: GCF_002847485.1. Taxonomy (NCBI): domain Eukaryota; kingdom Fungi; phylum Ascomycota; class Eurotiomycetes; order Eurotiales; family Aspergillaceae; genus Aspergillus; species Aspergillus campestris. Next base: position 4,066,902 of record NW_020194336.1, on the reverse strand, counting down.
CGAGATACGAATGAGATTCTGAACCAAGAACATGGTATCTAAATAAGTCCCATGCACTGAGAAACTTGAGGGTTTGATAGGGATATATAGAGGACATTTGCTTGTCAGATTGGATGGGGGTTTTGTGGAATGTCCAACACCTTGGAGGCGAGCGGCCTGAGGTCACGAATCACATACTACCATCTGTTGCCAGAATTAGGCTTCTTGAGTAACATGATACTAAGCTTTAGAAATTTGGCTATTATTACATCTGGTTATCATAAACAAAAAAAAGGCTTGACCCATATGAAGAACGGCAAAGTATGTGGACTTAAGAATCAATCGTGGAAAGATTTTCCATACAGACGATATCATGACACTATTGAAATTCGTAAGTAACCCTATATTCAGTGGGACATTGCTTAATCTTGCGGTTTGTTGGACTAAATTACTATCAATCAATCATCTTCTATGGCCTGAGGTGTTTCTCCACGCTTTCCTCCTTCGTGAATCGTAGACCATTTTCCGCCAGAAAATCGGTGATCTTCTCGTTCACTTTCTAAATCCCGCATGATGAGCTGTTTCCCTTTTTAATCACCAGCGGGCGAGCTCACCTTCAAATGTTATTACCTCCCGGTGCCTATAGGGAATAGTGATCAAGAAGCCCGTAGACCATGGTGAGATCCTCGAGTAGAGGTATGTCTACGGAAAAATCAGCATTGATGAAGAAAGCGCTGAAGGCCTCGCGGAACAAACCCGCAGGGATGTCATAGACACACATATTGGCTCCCTTGAAAGAGCGCACAAGTTTTTGATATGTCAGGGACTTTGGATGCATAAATGTGTCGTTCGGCCATGTAAGGATGTATTAGTTATCCAAGGCAAATATTCCGAGTCTTGATTGCTTACATTCGTATGTTGAGGGGTCGAGTGCTTTGGAGCAAACTCTTCCTTGTTTCGTGAGGAGATCGAAACTGCTTGGTATTCGAACAAGACCTGACACAGCACGGGGCGAATTGGGGCCATTGTTGACCCTGAAGAGCTGTTTGGGTAACGTTGAATAAGACTTGGTGAATCTGTTGTATGACGCTCCGATATCTATATGAACAGAGTTATGACTCTTTCTATTAGCCCGGTATTTCCAAAATACACTATCTCATGCCGGCAGGTGGTCATAGCCGTCTCTGATGAGATATATAGTCAAATCTCCTTGGCGAGATGGCCCAGTCGACCTCCGGCTCTCCCCGGGCCTCGGAGAAAGCGTATCATAGGCAAGACATGAATCAAATGCCCCAATGACCGACTGGCCGGGCAAGGAACCAAGCAACAAGCACTAGCGTGTGTCAAAGCTGTTGATATATAGCCCAATTGCCTGCTTCTGAAAGAAAAGGCTAGAATAGCTGAACTAGGCTGCGGCAAGCACTAAAAAGACAGATAGGATGATATATCAAGTCGTGTAGGATTTCTTGGTCAATGTGGAGAGTTGCAGAAGAAAGAAATAGAAGGAGAGAGCGAGAGGGAGAGAGAGAGGAAATTTTTGGAGGAATATACAGGCAGCCAGGAAGCAGGCTTGTATGGGAGTAAGCTTGGATCTCGGGAGGTTTATAATCACCTTTCTTACTGATATAATGGATTTATCACTATCACATGAGGGGTCACAAAGTATGTAGTGATGTTATTACTGTGCTGAAACAAGGGGCTGTGTAGACTGACTGAGAAGTGACTAAAGAATTTGTCACATTAAGCTGTATAGACAAGCTGAAACATGAAGCTATTCACAGCTGTAGTCTGTCACTGCAGAGACCACTAGCCTACTGGAACCACCACATCATACAACTATTTCGAAAATTAGTACTAATATTATTACTATTAAGAAATAAAAGAAAAATCAATCAACTTCGACTATGATAATGCTAGGGACGCTCCAAGAAACGGAATATTAGTAGTTATGATAACAGCCATGACACGGGATGTAATCCACTTGCACTACCAGGTGGATCTTACTATAGCCGGCATGGCCTGCCAAACAGGTCAATTATTGGTCTTTTATAACATATATCCTCCTGCTTCTAATAGCCTCCACCATCACCACTTCTTATATCATGGAACAAACTGCCAAGAATAGCATATATAAAAAAGTGGAGCCGGAGTGCAATTTCGACGTTTGGGAGAAGAACGGAGCTTGTGGGCTGTAAGACGTGACTATGAGCGGAAGCAAACAGAAGGGTCCCGTGTTCAACCTAGACAGCTGTTAGAATATTTGAGCAAAGCATAGAAAAAGCTACTTTGTACTCTGTAGTCGGAGATGATTTGGCCATCTCTGAATGAGAAAGAGGAGATGAGATAGAATGCTGAGTCAGCCGACGATCGGGTGGCTAAGGTAGTTAACGAACTGAACGATCAGCCTTTGATTCTCTGCTCGACCCTGTCCGCTGTTCCCCGTCATCGAATCGCCCTCCTTTCCTTTTATTTCCTCTTCCTTCGTTGCTCTTTCCCTTGTTCTCGGTTTTCTTTGCTCTATTGATCTTTGTCGTCGTCTATTGGGTTCCGCTCTTTTACTCCGCCCTCGACCTCATCTAGGCGCCTGTCGCTAACGTCGGCACATCGTCAGTCCTGCTGCAGTGTACCTGGAATAATCAGAATGGCAGCACCCTCAACTCGACAATGGGGCGTCACGCCTCCGATCTCTACTGTCCTACCGACCACAGATGAGCTGGCTGCAAATGATGATTTGATTGCGGAGCTGAAGGCCCAGAACAACTTCGAGAGTCCCGCGGAGACCGAGCGAAGGTGAGACACGCACCCCCCAGGGACTCGATTGACTATGGACACTGATCGACTTGGTCGCGTAGGAAACAAGTCCTCGAATTGATCCAGCGCGTCATGCTCGAGTTCGTCAAAACCGTCAGTCGGAAAAAGGGGCTCTCCGCAGCCGCGGTCGATGCGGCCGGGGGGAAGATTTTCACTTTTGGAAGCTATCGCTTAGGCGTTTATGGGCCCGGTATGTCGTGCGGACTAGTTTTGGGTGGACTTATCCTCCGTGCGTTGCTGACCGTTGCTGTGTGACAGGATCGGATATCGATACCTTGGTGGTTGGCCCGAAGCACGTTTCGATTGATGACTTTTTTGCCGAGTTCCCCTCCGTCCTAGAGAAGTTGGCTCCAGCCGGTGCCATTGAGAAGATGACCCCGGTCCCAGATGCCTTCGTTCCCATCATCAAGCTCGAAATGTCCGGGATCAGCATTGATCTAATCTTTGCCCGTCTCATGGTTCCGTCTGTTCCGATCAACCTCGACCTAAAGAACAATGACTATCTGAGGGGGCTGGATGAACGCGAGGCCCGGTCGCTGAACGGCACCCGTGTAACCGACGAAATTTTGGAACTTGTTCCTCAACAGAAGACCTTCCGCTTCGCATTGCGTGCGATTAAACTTTGGGCGCAGCGTAAGTGGTCTTGTACGGAGTTCTCGAGTCCGTCAGCTAACCGCTCGCTTCCAATCCATAGGCCGAGCTATCTACTCCAACATTGTGGGCTTCCCCGGTGGTGTTGCCTGGGCAATGCTTGTTGCACGCGTCTGTCAACTCTATCCGCAGGCTACTGGATCTGTGATTGTGGGCAAGTTCTTCCGTATCATGAACAAGTGGGCCTGGCCTCAGCCCGTCCTGTTGAAGCCAATCGAAGATGGTCCTCTGCAGATGAAAGTGTGGAATCCGAAGGTATCAAATAGACCCGGCCATCTTTCACCCTGTGCATATGGCTGATTTTCCTTAGATATACCACGGTGATCGATTCCACTTAATGCCTATCATCACCCCCGCCTACCCCTCCATGTGCGCGACACACAATGTGTCACTGTCGACCAAGTGTGTTCTGCTCCGCGAGCTCCAGCGTGGCGGTGACATCGTGGACAAGATTTTCATGAAGCAATTGACTTGGAGCGACTTGTTCGCGCGCCACACATTCTTCACGAAGGACTATAAGTATTACCTCAGTATCACTGCTTCGAGCAAAACCAAGGAAGCAGAGGCTGTGTGGTCCGGTCTCGTCGAATCGAAGATTAGACTTCTGGTGGGGGCCTTGGACAGAAAAGCGACTATCGCAGTGGCTCACCCTTTCCCCAAAGGGTTTGAGCGCACCCACATCGTCGCCAATGAGGCAGAGCTGGAACAAGTTAAAAACGGGTCGACCAAATACCAGGACAAAGGCATCAAAACCGAAACCACTGACGAGCAGAATGATGCAACCCATCAAGCTGTAGCTCTGAATGGGGTGGAGAGCGAAAACGCTGAAGTCCCGGAGGCTGCTCAGAAAAAAGCGAACGGCGACAGTCGGACCATCTACACCACCACTTACTACATCGGCCTGGAACTGAAACTCGAGCCAGGTACGCCAGTCGTCTTCCCTGCGTGATTCCACTGACTTTGGTAGGTGCGTCCCGGTCGTTGGATATTTCCACCGACGCACAGATCTTCAAATCCACCTGCACGTCCTGGGCTGGGTATCAACCCGGTATCAACGATCTGGCCGTTACGCACATTCGCAAGTGAGTCATTACTCCAGGGTCGAGTTGAGCGTCGAAATTAATCTGCTTTAGCTTCGACATGCCCGACGATGTCTTCCAACCTGGCGAGACCAGACCGACACGACCCAAGAAGAAGGTTGTCAAGAGGGTTGACGGCGTCAGCGGTCAGAAGCGCACCCTCGAAACCATCGACGTAAGTGCATATAAGAGCGTTAAGACAAACCACGATCAGCGAACCACCCGCCATGAGTAATACAGAAAGCTTTCACACAGCGTGTGGCTGCCGAGTTCGAGTATCTGGGATTTACTGATATCAACCGTCTGTTTTTCAGGACCCGTCGCACCCTTCGAAACGCCAGGCAACATCCAACACTCCCAGCGCCGCAACGCCTGCCTGAGTGGTCTATCCACTGCAGGTCCGCCCGAATTCGCGTCGGGGCTGGTCCCCACGCTGTATTGTGCGCCAGACGCGACAGCACTACTGGTTTGAAATCCGTGCCCCGGTCTTTGGGTATACGTAGATACAGGCCGATCGATCCCAGCTGGTTCTGACTTGGGGGTTGACTCGATATCACCCGACGTCAGAGGTTCAAGGTTGGTTCTCGTCTTTCTTGTTCCTACCTCTTCCCCATAACGATCCCATCTTTCTATATCTTTCTTCCCGGCGCCGATATCGCCTTCGCAGATAACAACGGCTACAATAACGGCTACAACCACGCGGCCAACACTCATAATACAAAAACTGCACCAGCAAAGAACAGCCTGCAATCCCCTCCCTCGTTGGCAAATCCATTCCAGAAAGATGGATGTTAACTTTTTTTTTCAATGTCCTTCTTGCACCATCCCAGCTTGTTTAATTTTGCATGCCGCGCTCAAACACCGAGAGTAAGATGTCTTTCGTCCTTCCCTGTGGGTGATTTCACCACTGTACATATTCAGTTTGTTTGGTTTTTGTTCACTTTAGTTTTCTAGCATCTTTGCTGGCTTACCTAGGTTTAGTTGAATGAAGGCATCGTATTTCGTGGCCTACGGGTCACTTGAAACATTCTTCTGTGCGTTGCGCTGTAGACTGTAGGAATGGAAGTGGTCCACCATATCAGAGGACACACAACACAACTTTCCAGCTATCAACGCCTGGACTTGTAGCAAAAAGAAAGGGATAGGGAAAGTAAAGGAAAAAGGACAGGGAGTTAAATCAAATAATTAAGCGCAATGAACTGTAAAGTAAATCATCCTGATCATTCTAGAAAAGCCAAAACACTATACAATACTATACTACCAACTACAGCTCACATATTCCGAGAAAGCCGAAAGGATTAATTAGATAGTTGAATTAATTAATCTAATCATACGCCGAGATATATAGCCAAGTATAAGAACGACAGCCCCAAAAACCACCTCATAAACGCCGTATGGCACTCCAGGCCACAGCCCGAGCTAGGAATCTCCGTCATCGACGGCGTCAACTTCTTCCACAGCTCACAGCTCTCAACCTGCGCCTGCGGCACAGTCTCCATGTTCGTCGCACCGGTCTCAATCTTCAGCCTTTCGCCCCGCCCCTCGCCCCACGGCTCCCACACAGGCGCATCGTCGCTCTTGAACGGGTTCGGATCCAGGAACTTGACGAAGCTGATCCAGTAGCGCATGGTGACGGGGACGATCGCCGCGTTGGCCTCTCTATAAGTGTTATCAGGGGCATTATGCAGCGTGAAGGCATTCCCGGGGCCGAAGATAGCAGAGCTCTCCCACGTGTGCGGCGTGCCGTAGCCGCGATCCACGAACTGCGGATCCTGCACGTTGAACCGGTAGTTCCAGACTTTGTTGGGGGATAGCGACTTTGCGAGGGACTCGGCCATGAAGTTCCCCGGGCACACGAACGCGGCGTCCCCGTAGGCGGCTGCCGCCGACGAGAAGTACTCTGCGTGCTGGGCCGCGGGCTCGAGTTTCGGGTAGGCGTCGTTGATCTCGGCTAGCTGGGCGGGGCTGAGACCTGGGTAGTTGGCTTCGAGGAAGGCGGAGACGTCGGCCGGGGTGGCTGCGTTGTGGACGAAGTAGGTGCCTTCGTCGGTGTCGTCGCCGATGAGGAGGGGGACGTTGAGGTATTTCCCGTCTTCGAAGACGCGGTACAGGTAGTCTTGGACGAGGTCGCCGTCGACGACGGGGAGGAAGTACCATAGTGGGGGCGTTTTTTGGTTCGGGTAGGGGGAGGGGACGTTGGCTGCTTGGATCTTGGTGATGTCTGCTGAGCGCAGACAGGACATTGTGTCTCTTGGGCCGCTGCAGCCTGCGTCTTTGACGAAGCGGTCGAATTGGAATTCGGAGTTCTGGATGGTTGAGAGCCCCGGCCAGAAAGGTGACTCGACTGCTGCGCCTATGAATAGGCTGTCGTTGCGGCCGCCGTAGGCGGACATGTGGATGCCTACTGAGGCAGCGCCGGCTGAGGCACCGTGGAGGACTACATGGTCTGGGTTTCCGCCGAACTATACGACACGTTAGCACAACTTACATCCACAAGGATGGGACAGGAGATGGGTTTCTTTTTTTGTTTGTCCATACCTGACTGATATACTTCCGCACCCACTCCAACGCCTTCCGCTGATCCAAAAGCCCAGCATTCAAATCCCCATTGGCCCTGACCTCCTCGCTAGCCAGAAAGCCCAGCGCCCCAACCCGGTAGTTGAAATTGACGAACACGATGTCGCCCCCAGACTCCTCGATCACCGTGGTCCCGTTGAAGTTGGCATTGGAGTTGGACATGAACCCCCCGCCCTGGATGTAGACCCAGACGGGAAGACTGGAGTTCGGCGTCGCATGCGACGGCTTGAAGACGTTGACGAAGAGGCAGTCCTCTCCCTTTGTCGCAGTCGGCTTTTTGGCGCCCGTGCTGATGCAGATGGGTTTTAACTAGCAAAGCGTTAGTCAAGATTGATCTTCGCGCTGTCGACTCCGTCTGATCCGTGTTTAACTATATGGGGGCAAATAGGCAGATAGGATACTAACACTCGACGCGTCCTGTACAGTGGAGGTATTAACGGGGTCGATCGGAGCCCTGAATCGCAAATCCCCCAGCGGAGGGGCCGCATACCGCATGCCCAGAAACTGATCCACCCCGGTGTCAGCAACATGGCTGCCGCGGTATGTGGAATACCCCAGGTCGACGATTGGCGCGTCGGGGTCCACGTCTCGCTTGTGTCCATGACCGCTCCATAGCGTCTGGATCATCAACACAAGGGCGAAGAGGGTATACATGGCATGATTCCATGCATGGGCTGGGATGAACTGGGGGGAGGAAAGAATAAGGCCAGGTTGATCTGAGGGTCAGAGGTTGTTCAAAGGATCCAGGGCGTGTTGCTCCGCCACTTTTATGGGATCGACGTGGAATACTTCCTAGGCGGGTATAGTAACACGTCATCTGACGTCATGATGTGGTCCACTTTTCTCAGGGACCAGGGGAAATGTTTTACAGGGAGATCGAAAGAAGCTTTTGATTACTTTAATTATTTTAATTAAGTAGATGGATCTTCGTGATCATCTGTGTCCTAAGTACGTACTTGTGAACAAATGAACTTTGACATGAACCCTCAATCCAAACGTGTCATCATGACAATTTGACCACATCTCTCACTTTGATCCAACATGATAGGAAAACAGATAGATGAAAATAGAAATAAAAACCATCCTGGAGGTCCATGGAGCTTATCCAAAAGTTCAATTGACCAACACTCTCACCTCCTGGCTACCCTTTTGAGGTCGCGAGAAGAACAACTCTGCCGAAGCATCCACGTCTCTTTCTCTGATGGTGTCAAACAGAGACAATATCGGTCCCTGGTCGTTCGCACCGGGGCCTTGGTCAGGGTTGCAGCTCCGCACGATGCCGTAGAGGATGGTGTACATTTCGTGGTGCGCCACGTTGATACTAATCCGTGAGTTAGCAATAGTCCTATCACATCACCACTACTAAAGAAACGAAAGAAAAAAAAAAAAAAAAAAAAAAAAAAGGATAACCTACCCAATACACATCCTACTCCCCTTCGAAAACGAAAGCAAGTACCTCTCAAGTCCCGGATTTTCAATCCACCTCTCTGGAACAAACGATCTCGGAGACAGAAAGACCACCGGATCCATGTGCACCAGGAGTGGTGTCATACTAACGCGTGTTTCGGCCGGGATCGTCCAGGTGGCCCCATTCCGCTTGTCGGTATAGACCATTGGGTCGCGAGCAACTCGTTGCATGCGGTAGAGGACCCCCGGATGAAGTCGGAGGGCTTCCTTGACCACGGCTCTGAGGTAGGGGATCTGCTCGAGCTGGGCGACAGTCGGGGTGCACTCTGGGTCCGGGATCATGGCGGTCAGTTCGGCCTGGAGCTTTCTGTACATGGTGGGATTCTGCAAGAGGTAGAACATGACTGAGGACATTGCCATTGCTGTATTTCAGATCTATCAGACTGGATATTACTTAGTTAGGGAGATGAGAGATGGACTCACCGGTCGAGTGCTCGCCTGCGATGCGAAGAGTATGTATCTCATGGATGAGTCTCAGTTGTTCCTTTTCCGGCTGAGGAAGTTTGCCGTTGAGAAGGAGATGGAAGATCGTGCGATATTTGCTATCTTTCGTAGTCGGTTCTCCTTCTACTTCCTTGAGCTTCAGCACCCATTTCTGTATTACCAGTCAGCTACCATCATACGAACACCAACGGGAAAGAAAGGAAAAGACCAACCTCGTGCACAGACACCTGAGTCTTGAGTTTAGGAACAACCCTACTCTGTAACCAAAACGGCAAAGAATCGAACGCCGCCGCTATCCAAGGCAGATGCGCAAAAAGGTGTGCCTTTTCCAAGCTGCGCTCAAACTCGGCCCCAAACACGCGGTTATAATCATCTTTCAGCACATCGCCCTCGGATTGTCCAAAAAGAAGAGTGGTGATGGCCTCGCTCGTGGCTGCCTTGAATGCCGTCGTCAACGGCATCGCCTCGCCTGATTTCCTGTATGATTCTATGCGCCGAAGCAAATCTCGCAGCACCCTTTGCATGACTGGTTCGAGTCTTCTTGCGGCGGCTTTGGAGAAGATGGGGCTCAATGCTGCGCGTCTTCTGCGGTGGAGTTCGTGCGATTCGGTGCCGAGGGTTGATTGGCGCCCTGTATGGAGTATGTTAGGTTTTTCCAAAAGGGGGGGTCGATGGGCACATACATGACCATAGGCCCGTCATCAGGGGTCCCTTGTCTCGCTTTTGAAGAGGACCAGTGTAGAGGATGTCGATGAAGTCGGGATCGTTGACGTGAATTTCATGCGGGTTGATGCGGACGATGGGGCCTAGCCAGAAGAGAGATGGTTAGCGTTGTAAAGCATGAAGAGAAAGCTAGAGCATACCATATTGCTCGTGCATCTGCTGCACCTTCCAGATGTACTGTCCTCGATGGCAGATATCGTAGTAGGCCTGGTACAACCCCGTAACGGCTATCGTGAGTTAGCATGATGATGATATCCTTTTCATGATGGAATCAGTGCATACCTGCAAGCTTTGGTCCTGGAAACCCTGACAGCGGACTGAAGTACACTAGAAGACACCACAGTCAGTATAGAACGCTAGTTATAGCTGATTGATTGTACATACGTCGATAAATCATGGTAGAGATGATCACCGCTGGGCATAGCACCACGGCGATAGAAACGACCTCCATGAACGCTGACATTTGGCGATGAAACCACAGTTTCTACGGATGTAGAGGATGGAGAGGATGATCAGGGTTTAAAGGATTAGAAGAGAGCGATGGTGGGGAGGTTAGCCATTATATACAGAGATTTCTTTCTAATTTTAGCAGTCAACGTGATGGTTGATGCTCGAGTGAATGGATATTCATCAGTGATCATGGTGTCTATTATAAGCCTGGACTCAGAAGCCTTGGGTCTACCAGTCAAAAGATGGCAATGTAAACAAGGAACACCTGGACATGGGTTAGCATGGAAATATATAGAAGTCATTCTATACAGAGAAAGAACGTTTAGCTCTACAGTGTAAATCTCTTTGGGAAATCCTTTCAACTCGTTGATAATCAGAGATATCTACACTGGTAGTGAGAAATGATACTATTCCCCTGCACAAAGGATCTAATTCCAGTTTGTCGACAGTCAACATCTCTATATACACTCACATAGGATCATAACCCCATTCTGAAAGATATTATGCTATATTCTGTTATGCATAGTGGCATATGGCTTAGATTACCTAGTTGCCTCAAACCAAGCTCTAGCATGTATATCCTAGGACAGCTGGCTTTAGCCACCTAGTATAAACTATGACTCACAAAGTCATGTTTGAACAGATCAGTGGAAACAGTTACTTTATATTCTTATTCACTCCTACCTTCCTCTGATCTAACTGATCTAGATACTCACCTCTTTATACCGCAGCTCTAGCGCACGTGCAAGTCTAAGTCCACAAAAACAGTATATACCATGCAGCTCACCAATCAACTCCAAGCCTCAACAACCTCACACAGAGTAGACTCTCCCCCAACATTCCCCGGAAATACAACAAATGGCACGCCCTGGTGTCTCGACGTCGGCTCATCGCACCGCCACAAGGGTACACCCGGCGCCGCTTGGCCAATAACCATGGCGCGCTTGATATTCAAGCCTTTGGTTGCAGCATCGGAGGAAGTAATCCCACCCTAGAATCCTGTCAGCGCGAATCTCCACAACCGCTATATGCCATCAATCTGGTCCCACAAGGAACATACCTTCGTAATAATATACCGCGGCCTCACCTCAACCCCCCGCAACACTCCCACCAAAGCATCAGCGACCTTCGACCCAATAGCCAAAGAAGACAGCTCGTCTTCGCCAGTAATCAGTGTACGACTAGTCATGACCAGCGTATCCATCCCACTCCGTAGATGGCGCTCCGCCTGGCGCACAACCTCCTGGATCGACTGTGTTGTTCTCTCAGGTGAGGCCACGATCAGATCTTCAACCCTCATCTCGATGACGGCTAGCTGCCCGTTGCGTCCACGCGTATCAGTCAACGCCTTAAGCTGCGTCGTCGTCTTGGGCACATACGAGCCCGCGATGATGAGTCCACCTGTCTCTCTCGGGCTGGGGAGGCCCAGCTCGGAGGCTGTCTTGGGCGGTATCGAGCGGATACCGAGACGAGTAGAGACGAATGTTGCGCTTGTTCGGTAGATGTAGTGTTTTCCCTTTGCTTCGGCTGTAGTATATATCTGCGTCAGCAATGCCATACTCAAAATCTACTATACTAGCCGTATTGCAGAAGACCAAAACAACAAGAATATAGTGAAACCCACCCATCAACACACCCGCCACAAAAACACACATATCCGACTCCGCCACGGCATTCACAATAACCACCCCACCCCTCGGCACGCTCATCAGCTTCTCATAAACCGCGGCCGGCCCACCTAGCCTTATATCCCCAAGCGACACACTCACGACCCGCTCCGCGCGGCCCCGCCCAGGCGCCTTCTCCAGCACATAGTCCCTCAGACTAGAGCTGCGATAGCCGAAGGTCGCGTCGCGCGCAAACTGCGTCTTCCCAGCGGGGACGAGCTGGTCGCCCTCCGCGACGTAATGCACATCGTCGATGGTGACTCGACCCCCCTGGAAGAAGAACGGCGCGAGCACCCACGCGTCCGCGGCGCCGAACACGGACTCCGCGACGTCTGCTTCGAGCGGGAAGTGGCCGCGGAGGGTGCTGTCGCTGCGGAGGACGATGTCGATGGTTTGGTTGCTTGCTGCGGCGGCTTGGGCTAGGTTTTCGCAGATGGTGCGGATGAGGGGTTTGGCTGTGAGGGGCGGGTGCGCGCGTGAGTTCGTTAGGATGAAGAAGCCTGGGGGTGCGGGGGTTCGTTGGAATTCTGCGATTAGGGTGGGCGTGTCCCAGGTTGTGAGGACGGGGATGTTGTGGCTGGTTTGTGTGCCTGTTGGGTCGTCGTCGAGGATGACGAGGCGGTTGAGGCGGATTGTGGAGAGGAGATGCGAGATCTGGTCTTGGGCGCTTGTTGGGGATTCGGGGGGAGTTGCGAGAGGGTTTGCTCGCGGGGAAGGGGTGGGTAGGATTGTGGGGTGAACATGTTGCTGTTGTCTTCTTTCTTCTTCTTTCTCTCTTTGCTCAAATGGTAGGTGAGGTCTAGCATGGGTTATATAAAACATGCAGATGAGGGGCAGCCAACGCGGGGATCTACCGATGATCGGACCTCTTCTACAACTACAATATAACATCAATACGGTACATTGAGAAATCCAGACATACTAAATAACTAGTTATATCTGGGCATCAATTGGCTGAAATCTGGACGTATATCAACAAACACACGACAGGATAAGAAAATATGCAGAACCCCATAGCGCCGTGACATGTGTAGAGAATATGCAAGAAGGTCATCATGGACGAGAAAGAGCAGCGACAATGGGACAGATGCTGGTGCAACCACATAAGAGAAAGAAGAGATTGAAAAAGAAGGGGGAAAAGAAAGAGAAAGGAAATCCCAAAAGAATGACAGCATTATCCCCAATCCGTCATGACCCATACCCAATGATAACCCAACAACCCCAGTGAAGAGAAAGAAAAGTAAAGAATTATTGCCGTGCACTCCTTGAAGCCTCATCCCGCGCGGTGCTGATAGGAAAGGTATATGAAAGCAGATCCGAACGAAAGTTCAGAGCATGTCACATCAACAAACACGAACATGAACTGACAGGTCCATATCAACCCACCACACTGCGGAAGCTCAACGCTTCAAGGAAACCCCCAAGATCCTCCTTCTGCACTTCAACCACGCAGTGTTCAAAGCTATCGATGCGGACCCTTGTGTTAGTCTCCTGCACGACCTCCTGGAAGGCAATGCCAAACCGGTTGCGCAGGAGATGCTTATTGCTCTGATCGCTCTCCTCGTCCTCGGACTCGGACTCAGATTCCGACGACTCGTCTTCGCTCTCCTCCTCTTCGGAGCCATCGTCGTCTTCTCGCTCGGCACGTTCAGCCGCCCGCTGTGCCCGGCGGTCCTCCCGGTCCTTGCGCTTCTTGTCTTTCGCTTCTTTCTTTTTCCGTCGCTCCTCGCGACGTTTGGATAGCGCTGCGAAGTCCACGACGCCGCCGCCGCCGCCGGTGCCGACGACCACGTAGAGGTCCCGGTCTTCGTCGAGGCCGGCTAGCACCAGAGGGGTTCCGGTGCTGCGCTTGCGTCCGACCTTGGTGTCGCCCCGCTCTCGTTCTTGCACTTTGATCGCCTCGGCGATCCACAGCGCTAGCTTGGTCAGGGCGCCAGGGTTGGTGAATAGCTTGACGTCAGGGCCTTCTTTGACCACGGCGATCCGGAACGCGCGCAGATGCCGAATCTGGTGCTTCGAGAGCAGTGACGTGCCGGTGCGGAGGATGGCACGGTGAAGATGCTGGGCGAGGGGCAGAGAGGCGAGGAGTAATGTGGGGGACTCGGACGTGAGGGACAGCGCATCGTAGGCGCTCCAGAACCGGGGGAGAAGGCTAGACAGGTCGGACCCCGTTCCGGCCAGATCACTTTGCTTAGGTTGCGACACACGCTTGGTGTCCCATGAGCCCGGGGCCTCTTCCGGTCCAACCTCAAGAATCGCACCCACGATGACACCAACGTCAGTGGCTGATAGACATGCCTTCCAGCCCCAACAGCGGACAAATCCCCATCCCTCGCGGGAAGCGGCATGTCCGGATGCCTCCGCGGGAACGAGTCCGTCTAGGCCATACATCGGAGCGTACTTGAGCAAGCGCTGTCGCAGCACTCGCTTCAATTCCATGTCCATGTGGGTGTAGTTCTGGTGGGACTGGCTCAGACTGATGCCCATCTTGGCCAGAAGCTTGTGTAGGCGTTTCCTGCCGTTTTCGGACCACACGTGGAGTCTCGACGCCAGGTAGGGACTGTGAAGCATGCTGTCGTATAATGACCAATGTCGTACAAGGATGAAACGAGGCTCGGGAGACAGCCGGATCGACTTGTCCGTGGGAGATTTAGCCGTCGTCGGGATGATGCCGTTGATCTCCCCTCTGATATCGCGATCTCGCTCGTAGGGGTCTGGTGGATTCAACCGATGCACTTCGTCGCGCATGATTTGGCGTACTCGCTCTCCCCGTTCGCCGCCCCAGCCGGCCGATCCTCCCAGTTCCAGCGAGTTGGATATCCCGACGCCGGACATGGTACGACCGCTCAGTTCTAAGCTCGAGACTCCCACAATGGCCAGCCACAGTAAGTCGTTATCCTCGCGGCCAAGCTCCGACGCAAGAGAGTACACGAGGGAGGATATTGGTTCCGAGTATGACGTGCCCGCAGAGTAGTATTTCTGAAGCACACCCTCGTGTTTCTTCTTCATCCGGATCAGGCGGCGCCTTAACGAGAGAGCGGACGGCTGTCTTGGCTGCGCAGGGGACGGTGAATCTGACACGGGAGTAACAGAGCGCGAAGAGTTGGAAGAATCGTGGGCTGGTCTTCGGTGGCGGGTGGGAGACGAAACGAGGTATGAGGAGTTCTGTGAATATTAGCATGTTGCCCTCATATCCAGTAGTGAATGAATGACAAAGTCATCAAGCACAGTTCATCCCCGCAACAAGCACAAACAAGGAAGCACACACCGAATTACTCCGCCGTCGCTGACGAGGCGGCCCATCCTCCTCCCCCGACTCATCCTCATCATCCTCCCTCGACCACGACTTGCGCTTCTTCGAGTCCGAGCTCGACAAAAGATCACCACCACCCCCACCACCCCCACCACCATCCTCACTCCCCGAATCATCCGCACCCACATCCACATCCTCCTCATCCACATCCGGCATCTCCAACAACGCACAATAAGCATCCCTCTCCCTCCCCATCTCATCCTCAATATCCCCATCATCAAAGACAACAATCCCCCCCGCACCCCCAGGATAAGACGGCGAAATACACCCGCGATCAACACCGCGCGTTTTCCGGCGCGCAGTAGCATCAACAACCTCGCCCCCAGCCTCGCCGCCAAACACATTCGACAGATTCCACGGCCGCCGCGCATCAAACACCCACACCTCAACACCGCCCAGGTCCTCCTCGACGTCTTCGTTCTCCGGATCGTCGCTACTGTTCAAGCTAAGCAGCTCGCTGAGATCGACTAAGCCGCCAACGCCCAGACACACGACCACGCCGCCGCTGCCGCCGTTGGTGGTCTGCATGGGCTTGATCAGCTCGTCGCCTGCGCGCGCGAGATCGCCATACCCGGCTACCGGCTGGATCTTGTGCGGGATGTAGTCGCGTTTGAGGAGTGCTGTCAGGATGCGGCAGGCACAGAGCGCGTCGGGCTCGAGGGCCACGAGGATCAGGACGGGCGGGGAGAGCGGATGGTGCGAGCGGAGGAGTTGCAGGTAGAGGTGCGAGATGAGTTGGCGCGGGAGATACATTGTTGATTAGGTGTTTTGTATGTATATTATCTCTTGTATGTATGTGGGTATGTATGTAGAGAGGGAGGGCACACAAGAGGGGTGGGCGGACGCGGTTCGAAGGAGCAATTAGAGACGAGTAAAGAGGCCTGCAAGAGGCCTCCCAAACACAATCTCAGAGATGAGAGAGTATAGAATTACAGGCAGAAGACCGTAGACGGCTCCATCGCCCGTTATTTGTTGGCTGTGTTGGGACTGTTTGGTGGTGTTGGTTTTGGTGGTGAGGTAGTTCACTAGGGTAACAAAGGCGCCTTCTCTGCTCCGGCGCGCGCATCTCTTCCAGCCCCGGGACGGACAACGCGTCGCAAGTTGGTTCGGGACCCGCACGTGCAGAGACCAGCGCCAAGCCTGTCCATTCGTTTAATTAATTAGTGGCAGGCAATTGATGCAACATTATTCATGGTTGACCTGGAGAACATCCTGTGCGCAGATAATTGTCCAGGTTTTTTGTAAGTATGTGGGTTATACAGGAATTATGTGGGTTTGCAGGTATTCGAGTTTCACAGTGGCATTTTTTCCAGCTTAATGATCCACCCCGTCGCGTCAAAATAATCAATCAGTACTTACGCGTTGATGACCATACGATTTCTAGTATTGTGAAAGGATATCATAGGATATTGATTAGATACATAGCAAAACACCAATGACAAGTAGTATATACACCAATGAAGGAAATCGTAGATCACGGCTGTACCCTAACGCGCAAGTAATGCGACCATTCCCATCTATGCGGATGAGCGACCCAACTTCGAACCGGCAAACCAAATCGCAGCACAAGCGCCTAAAACAGATGTCCCGATCAACCGTTTCTCCCAGATAGCAACATCGGTCATCTTAGCAGGTCCAACTTTGGTCGTCGTGTCGTAAGAGTGCGGCTTCTGCGTCTGCGACTCGGCATCGGACAACGGCACGTCGGTGCGGTTCTGGGACACGTCGGCATGCGCAGCAAGATACTCCCGGTCGTGTGAGCGCCATTTCTCCACCAATCGAGCGATTTCGATCAGATCCTCCTGCAAAGAACCCGGCTCCGTGGCATTCGCGTTCTCGACCTCGACATTCTGGACGTTGCCAAAGAAATCCACCAACGTCCGCAATCGCCCTTCCTCTTCACCACCGGGGAAAAGGTCCCATCGCACGCCGGGTTGAGAGTGGATCTTGCTCTCGTCGTATGAGTCGAAGAGGTCGCCCAGCGTCAACTTCGAATTCGCACTCGTCACTTGGGTTTCGAGGAAGTCGAGCACGTAGTACGTCCACCTGGAACCGTTATCAGCATATACACACCATAATCCAGCATTTCTCGTAGGGAGCCATACCTGTCAATGACCGCAACACCCACGTCACTATCCGCATGGTGAGAGTAGGACGACTGATCGAGCGCACTGGAACCTGTCGCGACAATGTTGGGCGAGTAGAAATTGGTGTACATGGTGTTCGCCTGGCACGTATCGATCATGAAAAGCAGCTCATGATACCGCTTCTTCTCCCACATCTGACCGAACGCATCCGCCAGATCCCAGGCACCGATTTCCTCCGCATCCTGAAACTTCAAGAACTGGTCTCCACCGTGGCCCGTCATGTATACAAGAACGTTACTCCCGGCGTCAGACCCCAGCCGTTTGCTGCGCGGCACGTCCTCGTCTAGTCGGTCGGTCAGGAGACGGATAAAGTTCTCCACCGTCACTTCGTACCCGCGGTAGTCCACCTCGATGTTGTCTCCGTACAGGTCGACGGCGCGGTCGGCGTTACTGTAGACGGTCCCCGGGAAGGCGTTGCGCGGGTTGCAGGCCATGTCGTCGGGGAGCATCAGGATGATCTGCGAGTCGGGGATCCCCAACCGCTTGACGGTGCGGTACAAGGAGAGTACATTGGCGAGGTGGCGGTAGTTGAACCAAAATCGTGATGTTGAGACCAGGACCGCCCAGTTCGATGTGTGTTCCGCGGAGCTCAGGACCGCAAGGAGGGGGAGGAGAAGTAGGAGGACTCGCGTGAGTCCGAGAAGGTGTAGGGCCATAGCGAACGGTCGGAGGTCAGATCATCATAGGAGTTGGTACAGGGCTGGGTGAAAAAGAAAAGACACCAAAGAGGTGTATACCGCAAGCGAAGATCAGCCCAGACCCAGTGGGCTATGATTCAAGTTGTTTCAGGTAAAGAGAGGATGAGAGGGGATCTCTGGCAGTAGATGAAGCTGGGGAAGGCAGAAGACAGATCGGGAGTTTCCTTGGGCGGGTGGAGAGCCTTTGACCCACTGGCCGATAGCTGATAAAGCGCTTTATGTGCCAAGTTGTGCTTGATTTGTCAGCCTGATATGAACATCTTTCTTGACTCTACGGACTTCCAGCCTCTTTTAACCAGATGGCGCATCTAATGATCATATCTGAAGATCATAGGTACAAAGAGTGCGGAATAACAGCATAACTATTTGTTCCTAAGTTTATCAACCTGTAATGATACTAAGTATGCACATACACCTTCTGTATCGTCCTAATTAGTTCTAGCCCTGCGGTCATGCCGTATCACCACCACCATGACAGGACTCAATCTTCGAGCTTCTACATTCTACACGCCCTGATGGAAGAGCTTGACGCAGCCCTCATTGGAGCAACTTTAAATCATACTCAAGGCCAACCTGCATATATAGTGTCAGAGGTGGTTTCCCGATTACCCAGGTGCATCACGTGCTAGTGTCTGGAACGTAAGCAATTTTTCAGCTTTATACATAACAGCAGATTGGAACTGATGTTGCCGCTGTATACGTGCTACTTGACCGCTGAGAACGGATACACCAATCTAAAGGATCAAATAAGTAATCCACTACGTGATAACCGTAATCTATCGCAAACAAATATTTTGGAAAAATCTAGGAATATGTATAATACACCAATGTCTTCACCTGTATATCCATCTATTTGGAGATCTCAACGCCACCGGTGACGCCCAGGAGACGCTTGATGTCACCGTAGATAGCGAACTGGCCAGCAGTGATGCTACCAACCATGAACAGACGGGCACCGATACCGGCGTACGAGCCACGGAAGCCAAGCTCCTTGCCGATCTTGAACAGACGGGTCATGGTACCCTCACCAGGGGCGCCCTTGGTCTTGTTGATCTTGCTCAGCATGGTGTCAGCGGGCTGAGAAACGAGAGCGGCGGCGAAACCGGCGATGAGACCGGAGCCCAGGTTGATACCGGTCTTGGTGCCGTCGGAGGCGGTCTCCTTGTCGACGGTGCGGTAGATGCTCTCGGCAACCTTCTCGAAGACGACGAACTTGGCCATGGTGTAAGGGACCCTGAGAAGTGGATTAGCATCGTGATGGTCGCGTTCCAATGCGGGGACTGGACTTACTGCTTGAAGAGCATGGGGCCGAAACCAGAGTAGAAAGCGCCGATACCCTCGTTCTTGAGGATCTTGCCGAAGCCGCTGACGAGACCGCTGGCGAACTCGGGCTGAGAGACGAGACGGATACGGGTGGCCTCGAGGGGGCACAGGGCGATATCGGCGAAGAACTCAGCAGTGGCAGACGAGGCGAGGTAGACAGCGGTGCGGTTGTTGGAGGCGGTCTCCAGGCCGAGCTGGTTGATCCACTGCTGCTTGAAGAACTCGTAACCACCGAACTTGAAGGCACCCTGCAGGAAGTAACCGGCAGCTATTTTCCACGTTAGCACGACGGATCTATGTGATCGAACATGGATAATGGCGTCAACTTACCGGTAGGACCGAAGCCAGTGAGGAGAGCGCCAGCACCCTCTTTAGCGACGACCTGCTTGAAGCCGCCGATCATGCCACGGTTGTAGGTGGCAGGGTCAAGCTGGATACGGGTCTTGACGCTGTAGTATGGAAGAAAATCATGTTAGCGCTACCGTCGGTGAAAACAGGAATCCGGATGGGCGCGGTTCAATGACCACCAGGGCTGATTGAACTCAAAAAGCGCGATCAAGGTGGACTTACACATCGACAGGGGTCAGAGCACCGTGAGTGACGGAGCAGCAGACGGCACCAGCGAAGGCGAAGCCGGAGTAGAGCTGGAGACCGCTCATCTTCTGGGGAGCAGGGGCGACCTTCTCGGCGACCTGCTGGACGGGGGCGGGGGCGTTGGAAGACATTATTATGATACAATCTCTATATTGTATTCAAGCAAAACAAAAAGGAAGAAACGATGGACAAGAAAGACAGGAGAAGGAGAGGAGAGTGTGGGGATGCGACAGCACGAAGCAATTGAAGAGGAAAGAAAAATGACGGAGGGAGAAAAGAGAGACAGGATTTGAAAGGGATGGCCGACTAAACAAGTGGCACTAGCGGCACCGAACCCGAAAACTTTTCGCGGGCCAAGTGCGGGAGACGCTCGGGCGGCCGGTAGTGTTCGTTCTTGGTCCGCTTGCCAGTTGCCACTCATCTGGTCTATTTTCCGATCACCCGGTCAACTGATGATACTATATTATTTCTTGGACAAGAATCTAAATGGTTCTGATTGGAAGACCAAGTCATTGTCTGTCAAAGACGTTCTAGTCTCTGGTCAAAATGACTAAATTCTATCCAAATTCCAGATCTCTCCCAGAGTTGCTGATGTCATCGCTTGGCTTTCTTGACGATGGAAGTCACCTGATTGGCCGTCCAATCCTCATGGGTTGCCCAGTCCATCTGTTACCTCATTGATACTTGGCATTACAATCATCTATTCCTCCAAATGGGCCATATTTATCAAGCATGGGTGTCTATTCCACCTCTTCTCCGTGTTATACTAATTGACTTCTTGTGGAAAGTAAAATATACAAAACAGAATTTTCATCCAGTCGATTATACACATGGTCCACGGTAAGACCGGAAGGTTTCTTACCTAAGGGAGCGCCACAACTCAAACGCTGCGGCTCCACTGCCGCTCCAACAACCAACTTCTTCAGTGTGTATACCAGAGATACGAGTATATATAGGATTTCTACATCCTAGTCCCCGGGGCGCATTGCGTCGTCTCTTCCACCATCTAACCATTCCATCTGATGCACTGCGCTTGCGACAGATCTATATTTTCAGAACTTCTCGCCACAAGCAAACGAGTTCCTCTAGGCGATGTGCGCGCAAACAGCAAATCACAAGATGTTACAATCCTGGCGCATCCATTAGCAAATACCAAGTCTATCAGTTGACGTGGTTTGCAATGTTGGTTGCGGTGCCAAGTCGCGTGTGGAGTGTTGGTCCGTATATATGACACATAAAAGGCGGTCTCGGCCGGATGACGCTTCCTCAAACCCCCAGATTGCAAAGGACATCTATAGTCCTGCCAACAAGGGGTTTTTGTCAGCTTGGTTTATTGTGCCTTTCGTATGAGCTTGTTGTAGTAGCAGACAACATGTTGAAACTGGTTGGTAAGTTGAAACAGAATGGTGAGTCGATCGAGGCTTGCTTTTGAAAGAGTGACCATAACCATATCTGAGACAAGAAAGAGACGGGTTTGTAGCTTCTAATTTGCCAATATAGCGAGACTGTTCAGATAATTCAGACAGGAAAGGATAAACTTATATAGGTCCTCCTATCGCACATTTTACCATGCATACAGATATATGGCTCAAATTCATGCCGTCTTGTCTTGTGGTATATACCATAGTGGTCATCAGGCGGTGACATACAATGACATCTGGAATTTACCTCTGTTCAGATACTTTTAGATCGACTGCTAAACTACTTATTCATATTGGGTAAATACTAGCGTTTTCCCTTGAGAGCTCCGAGTCAGATATAGGATCACGAGCGCACACAAGAACATAGAAAGTTCGAGTCCTACCGTTTCCGACACTCTACTAACAAATTTTGAAGTAATGTCGATTTCTAGACCCGAAAGTGGCACGATATCTTGTATAATCTGGTAATCATGATCGCCGTCGTCTTGATCGTACATTATATACTTCGATCATCCAACCAATTAGAGCTAGAAGGCCCTGGAGTTGAAACGAACCACTCTGGAGTCGGTGTCGATCACTGCATATATGGATCATATTTACCAGAAATAATCACCCATAAAAGCCCATCATCCAACTCTACCTATAGTCTAAAAGACTGACTTACTTTCTTCTATCCCTGCAACCACACCGACACTTGACTCCGAGTATTAGTAATACTGGCGGCTTGTGTCATTTTTCATGCAGATGTTGGATTGCTACTATTGAAATAGTCAAGAAGATCTCTTCCAAGTGACACCCATCAGAGCGCCCAATACTCGGAAACACACAGTAGCCACGCCGATGAGATTGTCAGACTCTGCACATTAGGTTGGTAGGATCAATATTTGCTGTCATGTTGCTGCAATAACTCTGAATCCGGTATCAAGCATATCTTGTGATCATGGTGCTATCTGTTTCTTGCATCCACAATACTGCAGGCCATTCGCTTAGTGACATGTGTTGCATTACGGTCTGGCGGTTTATAAATAGCATCACCCTCCCGGTTTTGATAGCGCAGATCCATCCCCCCGTTGAATAACCGCGCATCAGCGATTGACATTGTGACTGGAATCCTGCTGGATAATTATTTTGCAATCGTCGTACCTGATCGTGTTTCCTTAAATAGCTAATCACACCATCAATTCGCCAATGTTGTCTCTGCTGAGGAGTTGCAGTCCCAAGACAAAGGACGACAAACAACGCTGGAAGAAGATCGAAGGTGTGATCATCTCCTCTTCAGGTGTACATGGGTCCCGGCGAAGCGCAGCTAACTTCAACCAGACGATGCCGAACAACTCCACAAGCTCCCATCATGGGACGCCCCCGACAACACACTCCTCATGCAGGCCTTTGAATGGCACGTGCCGGACGATCAACATCACTGGAGTCGTCTCCGGCACGCACTGCCCGGCCTCAAATCAATCGGGGTTGACCACATGTGGATCCCCCCAGGCTGCAAGAGCATGAACCCTTCCGGCAATGGGTATGACATCTACGACCTGTACGACCTAGGAGAATTCGATCAAAAAGGAGCACGAGCGACGAAGTGGGGGACAAAGAAGGATCTACAGGAGCTTGTGTCCTGTATGCGAGAGCTGGATATAGACGTCTACTGGGATGCCGTCCTGAACCACAAGGCTGGTGCGGACCACACGGAACGTTTCCCAGCGGTGAAAGTAGATCCGGAACGTGGGTTTGATTCCAATCACTACCTTCCTTGGAAGTCTGTCAAGATATACTGATCCATGCTGCGGATCTTAGGCCGTGACATGGATATCATGCTACCCCAAGACATCGAAGGGTGGGTTGGGTTTGATTTCCCCGGGCGCGGGAACCTCCACAGTCCCATGAAATACCACTGGCGCCATTTCAGTGGCATAGACTGGGACCAGTCTCGGGAAGCGCAAACGATTTACAGAATCGATGGTCCCGGGAAACGCTGGGCTGACGATGTAAGTAAAGAGAATGGGAATTATGACTTTCTCATGTTTGCAGATCTGGATTACTCCAACCCGGAGGTGCGAGAAGATGTCCTGCGATGGTCTAAGTGGATTGGAGACCAGCTACCAGGCATCAACGGGATGAGACTGGATGCAGCTAAGCATTATTCGGCCGGTTTCCAGAGAGAACTTATTGACCGTATCCGGGCACGGTTCGGGCAGGAGTATTTCTTCATTGGGGAGTATTGGTCGGGCGAACTCAAGGCTCTGATAGAGTATCTGGAGATTATGAACTACCGACTGTCTTTGTTTGACGTCCCTTTGGTGGAGGCCTTTTCGAAGAAGTCGCAGGTCAAGGCTGCTGATCTTCGCACTGTCTTTGGAGACACGTTAGTCGCAAGCAAACCCGAGCATGCAATTGTAAGTGTTTCATCCATCTTAACTCCGAAATCCAAGACTCACTATCTGTCAGACATTCGTGACCAACCATGACACTGTAAGGATATCTCACACAGAGACCATCACAACCAATATATGTACTAACCCGCAATAAGCAACCAGGACAGTCTTTAGAGGTAAGGAACACCACGTCCACATGTCAGACTTCACACCGCGATTGGGATCTAACGAACCTTAACAGACTCCAGTGTTATCCATTTTCAAACCCCTCGCATACGCATTGATCTTACTCCGGGACAAGGGCCAGCCCTGTATATTCTACGGAGACCTCTACGGCATCCGACGCGGCGTCAAACAACCTATGGTCCCATCTTGTGGCGGCAAACTGCCAATTTTGTGTCGTGCTCGAAAACTGTACGCATATGGGCATCAGCAGGATTACTTCAACCGACCAAATTGCATCGGTCCGTATCTCACTATATAACGAAGCGTTTTGCAGAACTGACCATGCCAGGCTTCGTCCGCTACGGCAATCTTCAACATCCGTCCGGGCTCGCCTGCATCATGAGCAACGCAGCCGCATCGCAAAAACGTATGTATGTCGGTCGACGACGTGCCAAAGAGCAATGGACGGATGTTTTGGGGTGGCATAAAAAGACTGTCGTTATCGACAAGAAGGGGTACGGCGTCTTCCCTGTTTCCGCCATGAGCGTCAGTGTTTGGGTAGACTCAGCGGCGAAAGGGAGAGATACTCTCCAGAACCCTTTGTATGTTGACTGACCTTGCCTTCTTCCGTGCTTTGTGAACATTCCACTGATGGTACTCATGATAGTGATAGTGATATTTATGGTAATCGAGAATTGGAAAAGTCGTGCGTATAAATATGGTAATAATATCGGATGTTTTGAATATATACATCTGTACACCGTACTTGTTGACCATCAAATATCTATATTACTAAAAGGATAGCTACAATACAGGCGTCTCTGCTTTATATTGGGCTGGGCGACATGCAACAACCATTTAACCGGCTCACTTCAACACCGAGGGTAAAGCGTTCGTAGTCTAGCGTTGTTCGCTAGCAAGAACACCCTGGGAAAAAAAGGGCACACTAATAAACGTCCTACAGGTGAGAATTAATCCAATGAAGCTCTTAGCCTGAGAATTGGCCAATCTCCTAAATCTAGGCCGGGACCGATCCCTGTTCATCCTCCACTCGTCGGGTTGACTCACCGAATCAATCAGGACAATCTATTTTAGAACGAACCATGCCCCTCTCCTTGGATTTTGTTCCCTCACCCATCGCTCCAGACAATTGATTCACCATGGATCATCTCAAACAAACCTTTGCCCAATGCCATCAGGAAAGCCGTCCAGCGCTGGTCACCTACGTGACGGCCGGGTTCCCCACGGCGGAGGAAACCCCAGACATCATGCTGGGCATGCAAGCCGGAGGAGCTGGTGAGTCATTCGATCTACAATCTCTAATTTGATCCTGACAAAAAGATACAGATATTATTGAGCTGGGTCTTCCTTTTACCGATCCCATCGCCGACGGCCCAACCATCCAGAAATCGAATCTAAAGGCCCTCAAAAATGGGGTCACAATCACCTCCATGTTGGAGATGGTGCGGGAGGCCCGGCGGAAAGGGCTCAGGACGCCCGTGCTCTTCATGGGCTACTACAACCCGCTCCTCCGCTACGGCGAGTCTAAAGCCCTGGCCGACTGCAAAGACGCGGGTGTCAATGGCTTCATCATTGTTGATCTGCCTCCGGAAGAAGCGGTTCGATTCCGCAATGGTTGCGCGAAGACGGGGTATACTATTGCCACAACCCTAAACAACGGGCGAGTGACGAATTGACTCATTTTGACAGCCTCTCCTACGTCCCTTTGATCGCACCCTCCACCACCGAGGACCGCATGAAAACCCTCTGTAGCATGGCCGATTCCTTTATTTATCTTGTCTCCCGCATGGGCGTCACGGGCGCCACCGGTTCCCTCAATTCGCAACTGCCCGCCCTCATCCGGCGCGTCAAGGAACTCTCTGGCAATATTCCCGTGGCTGTCGGGTTTGGGATTAGCACGCGCGAGCATTTCCTGAGCGTGACCTCTGTGGCCGACGGCGCCGTCATCGGCAGCCAGGTTATTACGATCCTTGCTGACACCCCAGCCGGACAGGCCGCTCAGGCAGTCGAGGATTATTGCTCGCAGATCACACAAAGAAAGGTTGCTCGGGATGATGGTGTCTCAACGGGTGCACTTTCTGCAGCTACGGAGACGAATGCGGTCGCTCAGCTGGTGGAGGAAAAAACGGCTGCGACTGACGAACCAGGTCGGTTCGGTGCCTTTGGGGGTCAATACGCCCCAGAAGCCTTAACCACTTGCCTTGCCGAACTCGAGGCCGGTTTCCAGGCCGCTCAGGGCGACCCCTCATTCTGGGAGGAATACCGATCGTACTATCCTTACATGGGTCGTCCCTCCAGCCTGCACCTGGCTCAGCGCCTGTCCGAGCACGCGGGCGGCGCGAATATCTGGCTGAAACGGGAGGACCTCAATCACACGGGATCGCACAAGATCAACAACGCCCTGGGCCAGATCCTGATCGCTCGTCGACTGGGGAAGACGGAGATCATCGCTGAGACCGGCGCGGGCCAGCACGGCGTCGCCACTGCGACTGTCTGCGCCAAATTCGGCATGAAATGCACCATCTACATGGGTGCGGAGGACGTCCGTCGACAGGCCCTGAACGTGTTCCGGATTCGCTTGTTGGGAGCCACTGTGGTCCCGGTCGAATCGGGGTCACGCACGCTCCGGGACGCCGTGAATGAAGCCTTCCGCGCGTGGATCGTGCGCCTAGATACCACGCATTATATTATCGGATCCGCGATCGGACCCCATCCCTTCCCGACGATGGTTCGCACATTCCAGCGCGTGATCGGCGAAGAAACTAAGGCCCAGCTGCGCGACCTGGGCAAGAGCCCTGACGCTGTGGTCGCGTGTGTCGGGGGTGGGTCCAACGCGGTTGGCATGTTCTATCCGTTCTCCCAGGATCCCTCCGTCCAGCTGGTGGGCGTGGAAGCCGCCGGTGATGGCTTGAACACGGAACGGCATTCCGCTACACTGAGTGGAGGCTCCGTAGGGGTTCTGCATGGTGTTCGGACGTATGTCCTGCAGAACCAGCATGGCCAGATCTCCGAGACGCACTCGGTCTCCGCGGGGCTGGATTACCCTGGAGTCGGACCGGAGCTCGCTCACTGGAAGGAAACTAACCGGGCGAAGTTCCTTTCGGCTACCGATGCCCAGGCCCTGCAGGGCTTCCGGCTTCTGAGCCAGTTGGAGGGTATCATTCCTGCGTTGGAGACATCCCACGCGGTCTGGGGAGCGATTGAGACCGCCAAACAGCTGGGGCCTGGAAAAGATATTGTGTTGTGCTTGAGTGGCCGTGGAGATAAAGACGTGCAGAGCGTGGCCGATGAGTTGCCCAAGATCGGGCCTCAGATTGGATGGGACTTGCGGTTTTGAAGCTGAAACAGGGTGCTGTGCATGCTCCATAAGCAGTGGGATGGATACTTGATAAATGAGGATATGAACCACAATGACGTTAATCAAGCACAAAGATGCAGACCAAAGCAAACACTCGCTGTCGGCCTGTCTCGTCCTTTTTTTGTAAAATTGCAATGTCAGCTGACTTGCAGTGCATTTCCCACACTATTTGTATCTCGACTTTTCTTGCAACCTCGTAACCTTTGCAACCTCTCCATATGCATCAATTTCATCAAACTTCTCAGTACTTAGACCGTTCTCACCAGTCTCCCCACACTAGAAATACTTCACGGCCCAAGTCACCCTTTCGTCTCCTGATTTTTCGCCTTATCTCTTCTGTCCTGCATATGCATTTCTAAGCATATTCGATTATCATTCAGGATCAGCCTGCTTTTATATTGAAACTCAATTTAATGGACCTCATTCAATGATACTGATTGGAGCGCTCAGGCATGTATGAAATGACACACCCCACCCTGGATGACTTGCCAAGTAAGATTGAGGACTCCTAGAGACACTAGTTGAATCCTACACGCTAACAAAGCGTTTAGTCGAGGTCGGTACGATATTCGCATGTCTTGTATTCCAGGGCTTCTGACTCGGATTGGACGATGCTGGACCTTGTTGGAGTAAAATGGAATTGCACCCTGGTCGACTTCACCGGTATTGGAGTTTCCAAATGGCTACGGGGACGACATTCGGAAGGATAGCAAGCTCGGTCAGGGGCTGAAGTGGCTACAAGCTCTGAATGTTGGTGAATAATCGGTCACTTACTGCTGACCGATCGCCGAGGACTCGATGATCGAAACGTATCTCGGATATTTGAAAAAGCGGGGTGTTCAGTCGTGATGCTTCCGTTCTCCTGCTCCTTCTCGCGTTCTAGGCCTACCTTTATCTATCAGAGGATTTTTTGCCTTCCACTAGCTCTTGCTGGATTTACCCCTGCATGTTTTTTTCTCTTTTGAACAGAAGGGTAGAAGAGTACCTCGAACGATCTTCAATCGTCTCGCATCAACATTGAGCACACCCAACCAGGAATATACGTATACAGGATAACGGCACAGTATCCGTGTCTGGCACCATGCAGCTATCTAACAGTCTGGGGTTGACATCCCAACGCTGATCATTGCATACGAAACAGGACCTGCATGCGATCAACACGCTCGATTTCTACCTTGGAACCTCAGCTGAAGGCCTAATACGAAACGATGAGACATTGAGTCGATGGACTCTGCACAGCATGGATGTGGCTTGGCCTGATAAGATCATAAGCCAAGGAGTATCTATAGTCAAGAATGGAATGCCATCGGAAGCGAGACATTGTTCAATTCTGCAGTCATGCAATCAATTCATCTTGGCCAGACACCGGCCCACGCTAAGAGACACCTGGGAGGGTGAAAAAGGAGACTACGGAGATGAATGGAGAGAACGCGGTTAGACCACCCATGATCGTCTTTTTAGTCTTCTCGCTATCTTTTTGGCCCTTCTTTCCCATGCGTGGATCAGGAGTCAGTCAGTGCTGGGGATTTTTACAGCTCTTCATCCTTCCTCTCCTCTCTTTTTCCCGTCAGTTGTTCGATTGATCATGTCTGCATTCGTTTAATTCATTGATCACTGTTACTCTCTTTGCTGTCTATCGTTCTTTACTTCTGGGCCTGTTTGATACAGACGCCCAATGTCCACTCGTTATAATATTGATCAACCCACCGGGTACAAAATGAACAGCCCCTCCTACACAGGCGTTTGGGGGCAGAATACCAGCGGCCTGTCCTCCCCTGTGTACCCGGGCTCTGCATGCCTGCCACAGGAATTTCCGACTGAGTACCGGGTCGCGGTCGGATCAGGGCCATCTCAGCGCCCGTGGAAGTTCCTGGCGGCTGTCTCTCCATATCTGCTCCTTGTGGGGTGCGTTCCGAACTTGGCAGGATGACCAGATCGACCGATCCATACTGACACGCGATTGTCTCCACTATCCAGATACCTCGTGCTGCCTCTTTCGTTCAATGATTCGAAGTACAACGACCATATCGACAGAACAGGCGCCGCCGTGGCCGCGGCGGTGTTCATTGGAGCGGGGTACGCTCTACCGATCATGCTCCTCGCTGTCCAGTTTCGCGACCGGCACTATGTGATCTACTCTTTAATTCTGTGGGTCGATTCCAACCGTCTTGTCCTCGTTTTCACAAGCAATTCCAGTCTAATGCACCGCAGTCCTCAGATACCCACCAACCTGCTGGGAGTCCTCAATGCGCTCCTCAATATTTTCATTCGGGGCCTGCTCCCCATCCACTCCAGAGAGGTGGCGGCGATCGCTCTCCCCGGCGCCGTCGCTTTTTTCTGCACCCTTGCGGCATTGAGCCTACACGCCTTATCCTCCATCAGAATCACCCGCCGCAGTACCCCTAGTCGCGAGAAGGTCCTGCCCACCGAGGAGGAACTGCAACGGCAGCAGCTTCTTCGGCTTCTGCAGGAAAAGAACGGCAAGAGAGCTTCGAAGGGCGTGCATAGTACTTTCAAGATGAAGCTCTCAGGTCCATGAGATCTACGCAGACGTACACCTTCACGCTTTCTTGTGTCAGCTGTCAGAGTTGATGATGTCTTCGTGTACACCGCACGGCTTGAAATGATGATCTCATGCAATTCGTATATTTTTATGACCTTAATTTTCGCTATAACAGTACCGGATATTTTGAACACTGTGTTTCTGCTCGGGTGATGATGGGTGTGTCGCGCTCTCCCTCTTGAAGTCTCTGGGCCTAGGGCTGGTCACCCTTACTTGTCTCAGCGAGGGTACGTCGAGCGACCCAAATGTACTGATCCAGGGTTTCTGGGAAACGACAGCATCCCACGAGATCTGTGTCTTTCACATGGGGTGTCAGTCATTGATGAAGAAACGCGATCGTCATGAATCGGGGTATCTGTCTGGCCGGTTCTTGTTCTTGCCATCATGATTAATAATCATTCCGTTACTGAATGTATACATTCTGTGTTGTTCAAAGAGACGTCGCTGCATAAGACGTGAAATGCCGAGGATTCTCAACAAAATTACTGTTAGTGCCTAATACCATTCATCTCACTGGTTTATACACCGTTTGTGCAGAGCGGATACCAAATCCCATTACTCAGCAACATCCGACCCATGGATTGACGTAACGCCTCGGCTATTACCCGATTGGGAATCCCAACCTTACCCCGGGCCGACGCGTGGAAAAGGGAAAAAGGATCTCTCTGCCACCTGAAGAACTCCTTTGCCCCTGATCCTGCCCTTAGATCTACACTTTGCTGTATATTCATTCTTTTATTTTGCTTTGCTTATCGTATCGCGCTTGTCTTTTGATTTGTAGACCTCCCTCCATGGCGAACCGAGTGACCCTGTTTGAGCCCCCGCCACTGGATGCCTCCAGGGCGCCGATCGAAAATGTTCTGGACCTGACGCCGGTAGTCGATATTGGGCCGGTATGTCTCTTTGAATCGCTCTTCTGCTATTTAATGGTCCCTTTCTGACCCGTATTTCTCTTCACCCACAGGATGTCTTCACGAACACCCGTCCCCTCTGGCACCCCCCCGGTGCGCGGGGTATATACGGTGGCGCGGCCATCGCGCAATCACTTGCCGCGGCAATGCGCACGGTGCCCACCGATTTCGCCGTCCACAGCATGCACTGCTACTTTGTCCTCGCGGGCGACTCCGAGATCCCGATTTTATACCACGTCGAACGAGTGCGCGATGGAAGAAGCTTCATCACCCGGACCGTCCAAGCGCGCCAACGCGGCCGTCCCATCTTCACCACCACCCTGAGTTTCAGCAAGGCCAACAGCGGAGGAAAGAAGACCCTCCAACATGCGGCCCCGATGCCCGATGTTGAGCTTCCGAAGGAGCCTACACCGGGGTTGAGGGGAACTTTCGACCAGTCGGCTGCTGGTGGTCCTTTCGAGTCGAAAAAGGCCGGCATCGTGAACCGTAAGCCAACCCGCCTGCATCTCGTTCCCGTAACCAGTCCAGATGCTAATGCGCAACATATTAGGAACCTCCACCAACGCCGAAGAAAAGAAGATTCGCCGCTTTTTGCGAGCCCGGGGGAAGATCTCTGAGACGGGCGGCCACCAGGCGAATCTCTCCGCGCTCGCGTACATCACCGACAGCTTCTTCATCGGCACCGTCACCCGCGTGCACGACATCCCCCGGTTTACCTCGCCGCAGGAACTCGAGCGGGCGTTGAATGCGCTGAAGAACCCGTCTGACCTGGACGACGAGGACATTGCGCGCGCGCTCAAGGAGCTCAAGGAGGAGGAGACGCTGGAACTCCGCCGTCGGCTCGAGGGGGCCCTGAGCAAGGTGACGGCGGAGAAGAACAATGCCGACCGCAAGGAGGTCGGCATGATGGTCAGTCTGGACCACTCGATCTACTTTCACAACCCGTGGGCGTTCCGCGCGGACGAGTGGATGCTCACCGAGATGGAGAGCCCGTGGGCTGGTGAAGGTCGTGGTCTGGTGCTGCAGAAGATTTGGTCTAAGGATGGGGTGTTGATCGCCACATGCACGCAAGAGGTATGTTCTTTTCTTTTCCTTTCTCCCCTTCTCGATTTTAACTTATGCTAACTTGTAAAAGGGTGTTGTGAGGTTAAAGCAGGATGAGAAGCCTCGCTCAAAGATCTAGCAGTACTTGTCTGTCTTAGATCTCGTTTCTTTCCTTTCTTTTTACATTCCGTTATAGAGCTCTTTGCACAATGTCTTTCTTTCTTTTTTTTTTTTTTTTTTTTTTTTTTTTTTGTTTATATTATATACACCGATACACCGTTTGATGTTTAATCACCTTATATATTACTTATATTTTTTGTTGCAGATCCTTGCTTGCATGGCTTTACATCCAGCACGAATATACATATTTCATATGTACCACTACTCCCTGGCCTTATGTCACTGGACAGTAACAGTAGTACATTGTGGATACAGTTGAACCTAGGTACGATTGCATGTACAGTAAACAATACTCCTTCCAGCTGGGACTATGGCAAAGTAGCCTAATGAACTTGGCTATTACTGAGAATCTTCTCCCGTTGACAGTGTAGTCAGACGAATTGATTTGCAAACAGAACATTGATGATGCTGAACGCACAACAAACACATAGCCACCCAGTATGGAAATAAACCATCCAGTCCATGCAGAGATGACTTTTAACAACAGAAATGCAAGATGAATAAAATAAAAAAGGGCAAATCAATAAAAATCAGATAGCCGCCCACCCATTTTAGATGGCCCAGTCCCAGAGACATGCAAAACGAGAACGTCATAAAAAAAAAAAAAAAAAAAAAAAAAAGGTCATAATCCTACAGAAGTTCCATCCTTCCCCACACTTCGTCACTCTCACTTACACTTCCATCTTCTCCATCTTCTCACTCTCCATCCGATCTCTCTGCTCGCAGAACTCCAAGGCCTTCGCACCCCAGATTCCACGCCCCTTATATTCACCCACATAATCCGGCCAGCTTTTGATCTCCTTGGCTAGGTTCCGCAGCTCCTCCATGGGCAGCTCGTCCAGCGGCGTCAGGATCGTCTTGACTCCGAACACGATGGTTCCTGTTTTGGGCAGTCGACGGAATGTCTGTCGCTCGCGCCGGATGACGATATCTTGGGGCGCAGGGTCGGGGTTATCTTCGGAGAGGGTGGTGGGTCGGTAGAGCACTTCGAAGAGGTCCTCGCCTGGGTGTTTCACTTCCACGAAATAGTTGGATCGTTCCATTGGGGAGCTCGGGGTGAGGCGTGCAAGGAACCTAAAAAGGTCGGATGGTTAGTCGATGGTTTCTTCCGTTGTTGTTGTTGTTGTTGTTGTCGTTGTCATTGCCATCTTCAAGACATGGTTATATACTCACTTGCTAACGGAATTGGCCACGTGCTGGTGCCACAGAGGGACCGGATTGTGAAGCTTGGAGATCGTCCATCCGATCCGTTCCTGGACCGTCCATCCTACAGGGAAGAGGCTTGCGCTGGCGGCACTACCGAGAGTATACCCGTCAGTATGATGCGTGCATGCGTCCGCTGGGACAGGTAGGGAACTTTCCACTCACAGGTAGTACTCGTCATCTTCGTTTTTCAGCAACACGCTCAGGTCCTCCATGGTCAGCCGGACCGCAATTTCCAGGGGATCCATCTGGCGGTTGTCTCCGCCAAAGACGAAGGTCTCCCCTGTCATCTTGTTGTAGACGACTGTCTCGGGCCCGGATTTCTTCCGCTGGAACATATTTGGGAACCGCTCGCAGAGAAACTCCACCACTTCGTCCAATGCCTCCACGCACCCGTCATGCGACTCGGGCAGACACTGGAGGACCTTGCTCTTCTCTTGCTGCAGCAATTGGCTCCGGATATGGTGCTCGTCCATGTAGTTCTTGTCGATCGTGAGCCAGTTCTGGGCGTCCAGCTTCCGCACGTCCATCATGACCCGGTACCGCTCTCGGCCTCTGATGGGCTGTGCAGGGTACGGCGCGATGTGTTTGATGTCATTGCAATTGGTATTCTCAGGGCGTTTCGGTTCGGCACATGATGGACCTTGGCGCCGCTGTCGGAGCTTGACAATGACGAAGGACAGAATCAGGGCTACAATCCCAGCCCATGTCAGGTAATTCATCGCCTTGTCCCCGCGATCCAAAGAACACGGAGAAAGAAAAAAGAAAAAGGTTCACAAAGGAAATGAAGACCAATGGTTGAAAGAACAGACTCTTTTCTGGCGTCCCTCAAGTCATGCGGCAATCCACGAGGAGGATCTTATGAGGCAAGATGAGAAAAAAACAAAAGAAAGATGGAATGAAAGGAAAACCGCAACATGGCGAACCCTGGTCTTCATGAGGGCCATGGCTCCAGTTATATTGGTCCGGTGAAGTCTTGGACCGATCATCAGAAAGCTGGGTCAGACGATTAAAACTACACGGCGCCTCTGCTCTCCTCCCTCTCTCTCTGTCTCTACATGGGGGGAGCTGGGTTAAACTCTGATACGATCTGCCCTTTTTTTTCCCCGCAAAAGCCGCAAGACGCCGCCCCATCCCCAAAAGAGAAAGTATCCACATGATCCAGCGGGCTTTCTCAGCTGTCTCATTTTTTCTTTTGTAACCCCCCCATGTAGCTCCACTGGGGGGCTCGTTTGGGTGGACGGGGGTGGGTGGTGTGGTTGGGGAGGTGGAAGCAGGATCCGTCAGGAGATGAGCTTCAAGTGGGTAAGCAGCGCGAAAGAGGGAGAGCGACAGAGAGGAGAGGAGCAAAATCAAGACGTAATGCAACCCGTTTTGATCCGCAGCTGATCCAAGGCATGTATCCAGACTGCTACGGTACTATCGCTAGTCATGTACGTACTAATCTAAAACCCAAGGACTAAAGGGGGCAGGAATGAGGAGGAGAAACGATCAATCGTCAAGGCTACAGCGGCGAGAGCTTAGAGGATGTCCGTGCGGGGATACCCGATTGATTGGGGCTTTTTTTTTGGAGACAGACCAAAGATAGACCTCGTGAGCTAGGGAGCAGACCGAGAGAGAGCGATGCCAGTGTCTAACAGTTCCTGCGGTTCCGCTCCAGCGGTATTCGTCTTTTTTCTTCCGACGCAGACGCAGAAAACTACCGACAACGCGTATGATCTAAGAATTACGGGAGAAAGGGGGGAAAGCAAAGAAATACCGCACGCAGGTGGTAAAAAAAAAAAAAAAAAAAAAAAAGAAGAAATCGAAAGAGGAAAACGCAGGAGCTCATCGACAGACAGCCGATACCACCACGACCAACCACTACGAGGTAATACGTTGTTGTGCGACCGAACAAACAATTAAATTGCAAGCTGACTGGGATCGCAACGCGTGGGATGTGCAGCGTGGCCGAGAGACCATCATCCCCAACAACCCCAGTGAAGTCACACACGGTCCATCCTCTGGGACGACCGTCGGCTTCCCTCTCTCTCGAACACACACATATACGCTACCATTGAAGATGGCCATTCCGAGCTCTACGACTGGCTGGTCGAGACCTAAGCTAGCCGGACATCATTCAGTAGTCTCGCTGGACCAGAGACGCCCGAGAGGGGTGGGTTCGGTTTGCGTATGATGCATGGAGGCGACATTTGACGTACTATGAGGTGTCCTTGCAGTCGTCCCCAATCTGATCATCCTCACTAACCCTCCGCTCTCCGCGGCGATATTGAGCCCAGTGGCCCACTAGGGGAGGGGAGGCGCCACGGAGACGGTATAGGTCCTAGGCACCGACGACGCTTGCCATTGAACCCGACTAGTGGGAATCGGCCCAGACGGAGGTGCAAGGGTAGGAAGTAGAAACTGTTTGGCCATGCCAAAAACAACCCCGGCCGGCGATCCACTCCAGTCTGGATTTGCGCTCTGCCCTTGTTTTTTTTCCCCTTCTTTTTTTGGACTACGAGGCGAGTGGACCCAAAGGACCGAGTTGCACGACTCCACACTTCCTTTCCATTGAGTCCCCACTATCCAGTGTCCACTCACCCTGGCCAGACAGGGACCGAAGACCGACAGGACATCTGGGGTTTGCGCTGCAACCGCTTTGAATCTCGCGCAAAAGCGCGCTTGCCGCAGGGTAATCCAGACTGGATCCAATGATACTGTGGAAACGACCCCATCAATTAGTGAGTAATTTAATCAATTATCTTTTGCTCTTTTGAGATGGTCCTGATGGAGACTCTTGCTCAGGAATGCGCTTTTTTCTCTCTCCCTCTCACTCTCTCTCTATGTTTCTCTTCTTGTCGCTCACGGTTTATGCAGCATGCCCCTTTGCTGATGTAGCATCAGCCGAGCTTGATCTTTTTCCATCTTTTCACCTTTTGATATTTTCAGATTCATTCCTCTTCCTATTTCCTTTCCTGTCATTTTTCTTTCCTTTTTCTTTTTTTCAATTATAATCATGATAAATACTATCCCCCCATCGTTGCCTAATCCCATCCATCCCCTGATTCGATCGCGTCCCCTACCGAGCGACACGTTGATGTTTACTTTTTCCTTCTCTTCCGTTTTTTCCCTCGTTCAGTAAAGCCAACCGTCCAGTCAGTCGACTTCCACCCTTACGTCCTCCTGCTAAGTGGTCTGACGCAGCTGGAGCACCGACCAACTGGACGGAAGGGCAAAATGCTCCGAGTGACATTCGCACCAACGCGATGACATCGTCGTCTCGTCGTTGCTTTTTTGCGATGCCAGGTTGTCCGTTTCTGGGGATGGAGGCAGATGGCGTAGCGTAGCGGAGACGATGATTCTATGTTTCTCCGGAAACTTTTTTCCTTCTTTTCTTTTCTTTTGATTTTTTTTTTTTTTGTTTTGTTGTTCTTACGTAGACAAACACTGGAGCCTTTGACTAGACAACCCTGCACATACTCCGACCAAGCCATGGTCGAAACCCAAACTCGTCCATCCTGTCTTTCGCACACACACACACACACACAGAAGCGAAAAGTGAAACAAAA
This sequence comes from Aspergillus campestris IBT 28561, assembly GCF_002847485.1. Classification (NCBI taxonomy): domain Eukaryota; kingdom Fungi; phylum Ascomycota; class Eurotiomycetes; order Eurotiales; family Aspergillaceae; genus Aspergillus; species Aspergillus campestris. Next base: position 4,030,184 of record NW_020194336.1, on the reverse strand, counting down.
AGAGAAAGAAAAAAGAAAATCGATCGATCCTCCCTAGTGATCATCAAATGACAAGCCCAGGATTGACACTCACAAATCCCCCAGCCAAACGGGACTACTCCGATGCTGGCTGAGTGGGCTGGCTGGCTGGCTGGCAGTCTGGGCCGGGCTGGGCTGATGGGAGGAGAGGAGAGGCGAGGAGAGGAGACGGGGAAGGGAAGGGAAATCTCCCCGACGAGACATCATCACCATCACCATCATCATCATCGACTAATATATATTGTAACAGGTGGAGAAGTTATGGCCTGACGATGGTCGAGACGGGTCTTTTTCTTAGGGTCTTTGTCGAACGTATACCTACTTATTTGGGGATTGGGGTGCCGCTGTGCCAATGGTGGATCCATCCACCATCTAGCTTTTGAGGGGCAGCTCAAGCTGGAGCTCACTCACTCGACTCGTTCTATCGTAGAGTAGAAGAGGTAGCGACTAGCTAGCTACCTAAGGTGATAGCGAACTAAAACTAAAGACACGAAGTGAGTGACTAGCCCGCACGAAGGAAGGTGGATCACGAGTTAGTTAGCCAGTACTTTTGCCTTTTGCCTAGCTAAACTAGCTTTCGACCGGGGCTAGTTATTGCATGCGCCCTACTCTTCAGGTATAGGGTATAGGACCAAGCGCAACTTAACTTTTTGTTGTTCGTTTTGTCAGACGGAAAGACAGAGTTCGGGCGATTATGGGGTATATTCTGGGGTATACTCCGGGGTTGAAAAACTAGTGAGGCTGTTGGAAGTTGATTGGGAGGGTTGGGTCTGCAGGGACGGGATCGTCGTTTGGATGGAGGGTTGGCGGGATGTATGGGGGTTGGTGGTGAGGTGGGTGCCGTTGGCGTAGGTGGCGTTGGCGTTGAGATAGGTTATACTGCGGTTTTGGGAATATGGTGTGCTTGGTGGTATGTTTTGTTTGTGATGATACTGTGGTTTGTATGGGTTGGTAGAGGTGGGATGGTGGTGTGTTACTTACTTACTATATAGCTACTATACAAATGAGATAGTCCAGGCATCACAATGATCGAACATGACTTAGCAAATAGATAACAGGAAGACAGTAGTTGTCTATTGTATGAAGTGTACAGAAGTGGATACTCGTGTAGGGGTAGTATTGACTAGAGAATATACACAAAAGCAAACATCATAGTGAAGTATACAGACAGAAGTAGTAACAACCTCAGTCCAACATCCAACCCAACAACCCCAATCCCCCATTTCTATCCATCTACCTACTACCTACTACCTATCTCGTCCATCTACATATATACCCCCAAGCATCCATCCACCATCCATCCCAAGCCACACATCCCAAACCAACAACAACAATAACCCCAGCAACCCAACCAGTCAATCAAACAACCAAGCAGTACGTAAAAGAAAGGCATTCATCGAAGTTACTCAACCAAGTCAGTCAGAATTTAGTAGTCAGTCACACGGGGATGGAAACGTCCAACTTGCCTACGGGCTAACCAATGACTTTCTATGCCTGTATCGGGGTAGTCATAGTAGTAGTCATAATAATGGCCATTCTATTACTTTAGTGATAGTAGTGGTAGTCGGGTGACGGTGATGACGATGGTGATATCGTTTTAGTCCCCGCTTTATATCCTGGCTCGGCTCGTGTGTTCGTTTTGTCTGTCTATCTGTTTAGGTATTTCCTGGGTTTGCATGTGCTGGTGCTGATGCTATTGCTAATGAGGCTGATGACGATGATGCTGATCCTGATGCTGATGCTGATGCTGCAGGTGGATGTATGTAGTAACTAACTAGTAGTGGGTAGTTACTCGAGCAGAAAAGGAATCAGTGAGAGGGGGAGGGGGAGAGGTGAAGGAGAGGAGAAGAGAAGGTACATCAGACATGATCTAGCTATTCGTCCTTCAAGAATGGATCATTCAACAATTTCCTTATAGTCATATCTATACCTATACCTATGCCTAGCTAGGCACCTACCTCCCTACTTCTCCATGGTGTAAAGTCAAGACTATATGTCATGCGTGATCCATACTATACTAATCTAGCACTGTATATACTATCTAATACTTTATTCATTGACTACGCTACTCTATCCGTCTATGCTCGAGAGAAAGGTTGGGCCTAGGTACCTACTCAATTTTCTCTGTCTATAGACAGTGGCTTAAGATGTATGTATACTTGATGGCAATGTCATATAGTAAGTATACCCAAACTACCCAAGTTTGTTGTATATCCATCTACATCATGATAGTACTATCCTACCCTAACCAGCCAATACAACAGATACCAGAGTCATGTCAATAAATCAAAATAAATAAATTTAAAAAATCAATAATTCGGCTTAGCTCGTATAAAGGTATCCGGCAAGAAATGAAGAAGAAAAAAGAAAGAAAGGAAACTACTATAAGCCACGAAGAAAAGGGTAAAAAGCATCATCTCCTCAAATCAACAACCCATCCCCGTATCAACATGTATAAAGGTAATGAAAGAAGGTTGAAAGGTAAGGTAAGTAAGTAAGAGCAACGCCATCCTGTGCAATGTGGATCGTATATTCGCTCGAGCCCATGATCTGATATCATATCATATCATATCATAATATATTGTATCATATCGGTCGGATGAGGCTGGGCTGGGACTGCACTTCTTTATTGGATTTTTGGGTTTTTGGGTTTATTGTGGATGCTTGTTGAAGCTTGCTCGCAGCTTCGTTGGTCAGATAAGGCTCGATTGATCACCGGAATTTGGCGCGGCATCGGCCCATGATTTCGCCCTGGCAGACCAGCTCCGCGCTGAACTCGCTGCCGTCTAGCGTAAGGTAGATGTCGAAGTAGACTCGGTAGAAGGTTCCCTGGGGTGTGTCCATGCGTTCAAAGTCGGTTTCGAGGTTCTTGCGCGAGAGATCTGAGGTGAGAGTGACGACTTCCTTGATGCCTGTTGGGGGTTTAGTATGTTTCACGATTTCTCCTCATCAAAGGGAAAGAGCAGAAGGTAGCTTACGAGGATCCTTCGTATATTCAGGACAGACATCCTCATCACAGGCGTACAAGATATCCTCGTACATGAGGGTCGCACCGGGCGCGACCTGTCGGAAGAAGCTGACCTTGACCGGCTCGCCAATCTTGACCCGCTCGCCCTTTTGGACGAAGATCTGCCGCGTGTACTTGCAGCGATCGCGGCCATCCAGACTGGGGACCCGGTATTGCTCCGGGTGGTAACCTTCCTTGAACGGCTGCAGCGTGGCCATGAGGTAGTGGCGACGCGCGACACGGTGCGTAACCACGCGTTCCGTGATGCCGGCCGTCACGGCGCCCTTGACGATGGCGGCTACGGAATCCATCGGCCGAACCACCTTTGCTTGGTACTGCGGCGGCACGTGGAGCTTGATCTGCTGGAACAGATACTCCGATGCACCGAAACCACCCACGACGAGGACGTTCTGCTAGGGTTAGTCGGTTGATGGGATGAGAATGGATGGTGGTCATACCTGAAGAGATCGGTTCTGCGCCTGGATGGCGATGATCTGGTTGCGGACCAGCTCGAGGATGCGGTTGACGACGGGCTCGAAGCACTGCAGGATCTCCTCGTTGGTGAACGTCATGTACCCCTCCTCGATGCCGGCATCCGGAAAGTCCGCCTCGATGCCCACGTCCACCGCCCACTTCTGCCCGTTGTTCCGGAAGTCGGCCTTGATCCGGTTCTCAAAGTCCATGATGCACTTGGCGTAGACTTTGCCGGCCGTGCGCGATCCGTCCGGCAGCTTCATCTTGCGGATCTTGGCGCGCAGGATGTTGCTGAAGTTGCGGTTCAGCGCGGTCGAACCGCACGAGTCGCCCGATCCGGCGGTGCATTCGGCGACGCTGAAGGGCTGCTCCTCCTCGACTTCGTAGGCGATCAGATCGACGGTACCACCGCCGCAGTCGACGATCAGAATGGCGTCGCCGACCTTCAGGTTCAGCAAACCGGTCTTGGCGCAGAAGATGGCGGCGGCCTCGGGCTCCGAGACCAGGGTCAGACGGTTGTCGTTCTCGTCCCGCAAGAACCCCGCCTGGAGGGCGGCCGCGCGCGTGGCGGCCTTGCCGGCGTCGTTCCAGATGGCCGGCACGGTGATGTAGTATCGGATGTTGCGCTCCTCTCGCGTAAATACCTCACCCAGCGTCTTCTGCAGCTGGGCGCGCATGGCCTGGCGCAGCTTGAAGAGGTAGTCAGCGGCGACATCGATTTCGGACTTGCCGGGCGGCAGGGGCGGGAGGTTGATGGGGTCGATGTAGGTGTTGCCGGACAGCATGAGCTGCAGCTTGAACCACTCGACCTTCTGCACCCCTTGCTTTGGATAACCGGTGGGGGCGAGCGCATCGGCGATATCAGGGCCCCAACCCACGACCTTCTGGTACTGGTCGTAGTACAGGACGGTGGGGATCTATGACAAATGAATCAGACGGTCAGCGGGATTTGTCTCACCCGGGGGGATTCTCTCAGGAGGGGAAGGATGTGCCGCAACCCGGAAGGGCGGTGGGGGAGAGGGGAGGGAGAGTCAGGGGACGAAGAGTAACCCAACCCACCTTTTGTTTGGTGTGTGTCCCAGCCCCAGCCCATTCTGTGATAATATCTTCCCTCGCCTCGTTGTTCGTGGCAAACGCAAAGGCCACACCGGAGAAGGTGGTGCCAAAGTCGATCCCCACGATCAGCTGGGCCTTACTCCGACCCGCACCTTCAACCTCGACGGCGGGATTGCGCATGGGGTACTGCTGAGCCTGGGGCATCCCCGGGGCCATGCCATGGGGCGCCGGGGGTTGCATCCCATAGCCGGGAGGCGCACCCATATGGGTTGCGCCCGGGGGGGCGTAGGGCATGTTGGTGTTGAGCGGGGGCGGGTGGTGACCGGGCGGCATGGGACTCGTGGGGCGGGCGGCGGTGTTGTAGGTATAACTGGGGGGGCGACCCAGTTGATTTTGGTTATTCATGGGGAGGCTGGTGGAGGAGGAACTGTGACCGGAGGGCAGCGAACTGGGAGAGGTGGTGGAAGCGGGAGCGGCGACGAGGGTATGAGTGCTGGCCTGACCACTGGAGACGGAGGCGTCGGGTGAGGTGGTGGGAGAGGAAAGTTGTGGAGGAGAAAGCTGGGGTGGAGGAGCAACAACGGGTTGGGAGTGATGTTTGTTGCGTTTCCCAAAGCCAAAGGACTTTAACCGGGAACTCATCAGGTCCATGTGAATGATTTAGGGGGACAATTCTGGAGGGAGATATAAGAGGGGGGGGAAAGAGGAGAAAGTGTCGGAATTCGCCAAACACAAAAAGAAATTCAGAAGTAAAAATGGAAAACCAAAAAAAACCAAAAAGACAGACCAAAAGATGACTGGAAAACAAAGAGTCAAATCGAGGGGGAAAAAGAGGCAGTGTTGGTTCTGCTAAGCCGCACGGTGAGAAAGTGAGAGCGGGGGGAAAATTACGGCCAGCGAAGGAATACGAGATCAATCAAAGAAATGGGAGGATTCCTTCTTCATGATGGACGGGGGAATGCAGCAGAGTCTGGAATGTAGAGGAGGTTATTTCAATATCTACATATCATCTCAATCCTACAAAGACAGATAACTACCAACGGGAGGAAAAAGAAGAGATGAGAAGATATTAATAGATGAATATCAATTGATGCCATGTCGGGCATGTTCATCGCCCCCCCAATCCATCCTGTATCATACCGTCTCATACCGTATTTGGTTTCTTACCAGGTCAGGGGACTCGCTCCTCTGCTTGTGATCAGATCCTATTATTCATCGTGGCTCCTCTTGGCTGTCTCTCTGGCTGTCTCTCTTGGCAACGTTTTGATTCCGAACGATGGAGAGAGGCAGGCCACAGTCCCTGAATGCTGGGAAGTTCTCGTGGTCGGATATGCCCAAGGGAATAGAATGGAGAACGTGATCAACCCCAGGTTCAGGTGGGGATAGAGCCTCAACCAAACTCCTGACCGAACGGGGTAACCGTTAAACCCCATCCTCAAGTTTTCAACCCGTCAACCCATCAGGCTCCCTAATCTCCCAGTTCTTCCCCCTCCATCCCACATACCTGTCTACATCAAACCAGGAAGAAGGACCATGGAGCCTGATCTGGCCTGACAACCCATCGGGCCTATCTTCATCGCTCCTCGACTGCGGCTGAAGATGGTCGTGCCGATCCCTGTCACGTTCCGTACTAGTCCATACCGTCATCCCCTTCCTTTCCCCCCCATCAGCCTGTATCGTGCATTCCCTCTCTCCCCCACAAGGCAGACTGCTCTATACATAGTATCCTCCTCCTCCTTATAGGGCTCGCATCTGACTGTGTCGGGGGCGCGTTGTGGCTTTGCGGATTCCCTCGGTGGCTGGTCGGTCTATCGTTTGGTTGAGACTATGAAGGAGTCTCATGCTTGATGGATGGACGTGGCGGAGTTGTACATATATCGCTGGATTCCATGTGATTTGTTAGACTTCTGTGCTTGCTGGATTTGGTGGTATTATGCGATGGTTGATAATTCTAATCAATTCCAGACAAGATCATGTCACTTGGACTGATATCTAATCAATCTAAACTATCAGATTGAATAATGATAGTTATACCTATCATGGCTGTAGTGCGATATTATAATTGTTTTGGTCTTTTCCTGATACTATCCACGACTACTACTTCATCTGAGAGTGATTCGGAGAGCGAGGGTAGATCATAAGACTGATAAGCACCGTCAAATCTTGATAAAATTGGTGAAATCAATGCTATAGAAACAGTCATAAATTGTATAACTGACTGAAAAGGGGATATATAGACTTGAATGTGGAACTTGGCGTGACTAGCTAAGATGTTTAACTGATTATATCACTGAGTCTTCCATCTATCACAGTATATATAACTTGTGGTTCATATCTATCATCCATAATCTCTCAAATAGATTGACATACACCCTTAATCTTGGACACCAACTAATGTATATAAACCGAGTTCAATTGTACTGTAGCATTATCATGAGCGATAATTAGAGTAAATCACAGTACCAAATAAGCTTATATATGGCAACCAAAGTATCCATCTGACATATGGGAAATGATAAATCAAACCTGGCAAAAGTAATGTAAGGCTAGGAAAGATAATGATTGTATAATGAGACACAGATCTGTCAGATATACTACTCAAAGGAGAAGGAAATAGTGCCTTACATAGTCAGTAGATAGCTAACATAGTCACCATTCTTCCATAAAGTATAGTAAATCATATAACCAGCTAAAGCATAATCAGCATCGACCTATCGAAGATCTCTGACAATATTCATGTTTCTAAAGCTAGCCGCTGTTTAATATGCGCATTTTGATTGACTACCACAACTCACTGGCTTTACAAGGCCTGCTATGAACGCATCTCAAAAACACATCAAGATTCTTGAGCACCACTCACCATCGATCCCCACCCGTACGCGTGATGAAAGAGAAGGCCCTATTATCTCCAGTATGAATTAAAGCCTTTCTACTAAAAAATTGCGATAATACTGTTCAGAAGCAAGACGTGCAATCAGGCAACATGTTGACTGACGTGCACTTTTGACTACTCATGTTTTGTTTGCAAATACTCGCAACCCTTCCATCAATTACAACAACCACATCGACATCTTGACCGTTTCCATTGGCCCAGTACCAGCCAAAGATGGCCCAGACCTATGAGTTGTCCAAAGCTCGGTCTCCATTCTTGGTAGAAATCTACGCAGCCATATCAAGGACCGACTTGTGGGTTAAAAGGGACTTGTGGGTTAGAAGGAACAGCACATATAGTCAATATGCCATGTAATGTTGCTTGTACTAGATGTGGGAGGACCGATGAGAACAGTCCATAACCATGATGCGTTCGATGATCTGGGAAAATGCTATGGAAAAGGTTACGAATGGTCGCAAGATTGCAAGAAAATCCGAGATACAAAAGTGTGGGTGGAGTTCTGCGAGTAAGCTGATGTTGGCTGATTGCAAGTCAATCTTCCACATTGAATAGCACTGCAGATATATGGCATAATGTGTTAGAATCCAGTCAGTTCAAGCCCTCCCAGAAGCTATTCAGTATCTTGGTGCAGTGGCTGTTATAATGTAAGTAGCTCATCTGAGCTCTGGTATTGCCATGTATATAATCTAGTCTCAAGTATTAGATTGAGCTCTGATAGACTGGACAGGATGCCAACAAAATCAACTTTGCTTCCATGGGTTCATGTTCTACGGAATATCCAAATGACCCTCAAGGAGGATCAAATCTGTGAAACAGGATAAACAGATTAGACCCTGCTCTGTAGCCAGTGGCTGATCATGCTTCCAATTATATGCTTTGACTTGTTATGTTCTCTATATTGCATCGTAAATGGGTGGCTCTTATGTTTTTGAGACAACATATCAGCTTTGAAGATTAAGCATAACAGGAAGAACATCTTACTGGTTCGTGACTAGCACTTGATACCCATTGGTGCTGGCTCTTTTCTCCTTAATCATGCTTTCTCGGAAAGAAGAGATCTATGTCTACTTAGTGATGTATACTTGGACATGCAGTTATCTACATTTACTATCTCTGATGAATTACATGATCAGAATTCTTGTCAGTCCCGTGTCATCTGCAAGACGTGGAGGTTATAACTACCATAAGAATCCGGAAACATCTAGTATCTATGCTTGTTTGTCTTTTAAAGATTCGTCCTATTCCATTCACGTGGCCAAAATATCTTGATTCACTGTCTCAGTTTAGTTCTCTTTCATAGAGTTTCTAGGTATTCATCTATTCATATGTACAGATAAACCTTGAAGATGTAGTATCTATCACATCTCATAGAAACTGCAGTGGCTGTAGGTAATAACATGACATCCAACACACATGTCCTATTCAAGTAATTAGTCTAATGACAGATGACAGAAACGATAGTTTATACTCTTGCATATATGATATATAGAAACCATAGCTATACAATCAGCACTTTGAACTGACAGGCTTAGGTCAGTATCTTGCTAGTCCCTGCACGACTTCCTATATCCGAGAGTGAATAGTGGCGTACTCATCCCCAGGTCAATACTTGCTAGTCATTCCATGTCGTTTAATACTTGAGTGAATATTGAGCAAGCCATCCTCAGGGAAGAGATATCATGGCAGTTTGGCCTCCGTAAGTAAGCATATACTCACTGGGACAGATTGTTATATAGGATATGCTCCATCCTGATAGCTAAGAGTTTGAGATGGTAGCTGTGTAGTGTAGGTTAAGCTGTTGGTATACAAACAGCATGGTATCTTTCATCGAGTGCATATCCAGATAAACCCTTCCTTGAAGTATAGCATGGATTTTTGTGCCAACTTCGAGCACTACACCATTGACAGCCATACAAATCATAGCTTCCGCCCATAACTCAAACCCACAAATCATAAACAAACAAACAGACAGAAGTCACCCAGTGCGAACATCCCTTTTCCCTGGCCTCAAATAGCCGCCACACCGAATACTCTCCTTACGCATACCACAAAAGCCACGATATCTTCCACAGCCCAGCATTAATTCCTCCCTTCCATTATCTGTCAACATCAACAAATCAACCATGCCCCTACCTACGACTTGTCCAAGAAAAGCCCCTACCACAACCCTAATACAAGCACAAAAACCTGACTCAACGCGCAGCTCTAGAACCCCACGTCGTACGCGCCACGCTCTACCCGGGGATTCCGATTAGCTGTTCTCTCATGTGGATCGATTAGATTACCTATGTGTGTAGCACTGGAGATGTTGGTTGGATGGGTCGAGATACGTAATAATCTACCCTAACTTTACCATGCTACACTTTATGTGTTGGAATTGTTTAGTAGTTGGTTTTGGATATTTGATGTACAATCTTCTATCTGTGTGTCTAACCTACAGTACCTCGGGATAGGTCACAGAGTATTCCACCAACTACTAGCATCCAACCTCGATAGTAGGTATTGACATAACCAACCACAGAATAACATTCCCAATCCAAGAACAAACTAAACACTGCAAAGTAAGGTACCTTCCAATTCCATGGAAAAGTCGCCACCCAACCACGGTTCTCCCAATTCGGAAATCCTGCTCCGAGGCCGGCATGCGCAAAACAATACTAACCAATAGTGACGATGGGGGGCAGAAAAAAGGTAGGGAAGAAAAAGGGCTATGATGTGCGACGGTAGTGCTCGGAACCCATCCCGAGCCGCTCGTCCGCACCAAGGTTAGGCATCCGAGACGACGTGAGTTTGAGTCGGTTGTGGAGCTGTTTGGGCTGTGATTTGTTGACTTTATACGAGGAACGGTAACTCGGTAATGACTTTTTTTTTTTGTGGCTTGATTCTTGGCGTGATTTGTCTCTTTTATTCTTATTATCTGTCTGTCTGTTTGTCTGTAGATATCGAAGTAGGATGTCTTGTTTACTAGTTTTACGGAGGAAATATTGAAACATCATGGTATAAATTAATATCATGACTAAAATAATAATATGACCAACTCGATATCCACGGAAAGTGGACAACTGCAGCTCCCACGTGGACCTCTCCACGGCATTCACCGTAAATTAATATACTACACACTGACCCCTTACCAATTAGGTAAGTAGAAAAAGGTCCATCTTAGCCGTCCCGTGTTCTTCGGTAAGCAGGTAAGCAGGTAGTAGTAGTAGTAGGAACCAAGGTACGTATACTGTCGTATGCAGATGTAGACGGTTGACAGACGGCTGTCAGACGGCGCAATCAACACGAGACGAAGACAGGACACGTAGGGAAACTCCTGCAGACCAATCACTAGCCTAGGCTAGTTTGAATTAAGATTTTATCCTTAGTATGGAGGAGGTAATTGGGATGGGGTGGCTGATGATGCCGATGATGACGACGAGGGACGGCAGGAGGGCACCGTGCTCGTGCTCGTGCTCAGACCTAGGCTAGTATCCACGGATGTCTCCGAAGTAGTATCTGAGTAGCCAACCAGTAGAAGAATTGATAATATTTAACTTCCGGTAGTGAGTCCTCGGTTAGCGGGAGGAAAAGTTAGTCCTCTCGTTATGGGGACCGGAGTCCGGAGAGACGGAAAACCCCTCAAGGTGTGAACAGCCTAATACCAGTCCGGCATTGACTGCGAGGATTTAGAAAGGATTGGGAAAATTAAGGTGCAGCGGCCGAGTGTCACGGGACGGACCACAACCACATGGAAAATTCAGTCGGAGGCAGGCGATCCAATCATCTTTATACTTCTTACCACTTAGGTACTACAGTACCTATATATCTACCTAGTATAATCTATGTGCCTACTTTAGATGTTGATATCACTATCCGCATTACTATGCTATATGATATAGAATACTATACTATACAATGTTATATTTATCATATATATTATCTATTCAAATACTATACTCAGTCCCAGGTCCAGAGATGAGATCGGTAACCATAAACGGAGACTAGTCCCCCGGCTGAACGCCGAAATTAGAGCGCCAGGATGACGAGCCCAAACCCCCAAGACGGAGTAGTTCGGTCCCTTGTTTTAAATTTTTCCTGTGCGTGCCATGCTACCACTGTACGCACTAGTCTCCTAGTCTACTAGCCGCCACAGGCTAACTCCAGAGTCGTCGTAGCATCGACGCGGTGGCTCACGGTCCGTATCATGATCGGATCTCGGTTAGGAGTAGCTTATTGACTACCAAGTACTAAGTTAACACCACACTACATACGGAGTTCGGAGTACTACGTAGTTGTTGAATATCACGTCACCTTGGGTTTGACGGGGACCATTTGAATCTGGATCTGTTTCGATAGTTGATTCCTGCGATGGGCCCGAGTTCAATCCGTGCCATGCTGTCTATCTGATCGTGCCGCCGGTCAGTCTGCGGGGAAGGTTTATCCTCCTTGTTCTTGTCTGGTGGTTGACTTTCCTAATCAGTTGGTGGAAGATATTTCTGGAATATTTATCATCATGAGATTATCACATCATGATTTTTTAAATAGTTAGAAAAAGAACGAAAAAAAAAAAAAAAAAAAAAAGAAAAGAAAAGAAAACAGCGGCTAACCACCCGAACAATCAAGCTGGAGATTATTTCCGACTCGACGCAGGTTGGACGAGAGCCGAGTGCTCAGGCCTAGCTGCAACTGCAGGCACACTTGGCTGTAGGCTGTAAAGACTATCACGGGGAGACACGGCCGAGATGTGACCATGCATGCTGTTCCGTCTAGTCGCGGGGTCGTCTAAACCTCTAGTTTTGCTTTACTACTACCGGCCGATGGAGTCGTGGGATCTCGAGTCTGGAATATGTGGTTTTCGGCCGAAGATGGGCTGAACTGAAATGAGCCACTGGGCTGATTGCGTGTGGTCAAGCCACGCAGCCTTATCCATCTCCATCTATTCTAGAGTTCCTGTCCGTGGGCTGGATAAATAGGTGGGGTTATGTCGGTCTCGGCCGAGGATTTTGTTTACCTTACATCCTTGTTGGTAGAGGTAGGTATAGAATGTATCTAATGACACGAGGAAACTCGAACCCTCGATATGAGATTCGTCATATCATCAATACTACGTCGTCTACCTTACCCTAGTAGACGTGGACCTGGCGGACGGGAAGAATGAAACTCGGACGAAACACGGAAAAAAGCATGGAGAGTGAGAACGGGAGCGAAAAATCTCCGGGTGGGGAAGTAACAATGAAAAAGATAAACAAATAAAGGGAATAATAATACCGAATCGATTCACCCGGACCGAAAGGTGTGATTGGAGGCGGGGACCTCAAATCGTCGGGGTTCATCCAGGTCAATCGTCGCCGGATCGAGTAGTAGTTTAGGGCTCTCGGGCCTTGGGCCTTGGTCGTTTGGCCGTCCCGGTTGAGCCATCCGGGTGTCATATCATAATCTACTGACTAGGGTTGTTTTTGGTAAGTTTTGGATCCTTTGGACCCTGAATAGTGTATACAGTACAGTATACAGTATAGTATACACCCGGTTTGTCCATTCAATGAACCGATAGGAGTCACCCAGTAAATCTTGGTAAAATAATATAGTAGAGGTGAAGATGATGAATTAGACACCATGTGTCCATGGCCCATGCAAAGCATTTCCCACAGCCAGGAACACCCAGTCGGCTCGTCTTCCTCGGACCCATCTAACCGCAGCAGTGGCCGGGATGATCATCGAACCGTCGGATGAGATGTATGGAGGATTCGGTAGATACTAGTATCTAATTAATAACCCTCCATACGAGGATATTAGTGGACGCATTACCCTAGACTCGTATCGATGATCCTGAGGTTGCTTGGGTGGCGACTCGGATGAGACCATGTCTATAGATACACGTACCAACACTAGACTAAAGTCGAGCAAACTAAGTAAAAGTAAATAATAAAGTAGGAAGAAAATAAGAATAAAGTAACAATAAAATAACGGTTATATTGTCGGACTAAAGTCTCAGGCACCCCAGTCCCGACCGGGACCGGAGCGGAAAATAGACCAAGACTAGGGTTTCTCCTCGAGGGGGTTTGGTGTGGGGAGAATGGAGAATATTATTTTATTCTATTTTATTCTATTTTTCATCTTATTTTATATATTCTACGTTTAATTTACACTGCCACTGTCGATCTCGGGAAAGTCCCAACGTTAGTCTCGGTCAGACCTCTGGGAAAAGCATGTCACGAGGAAACGAAGGACCGAATGAGAGACAGACTGACAGACATGGGAGAAGAGGAAGAAGTACGAATGGACAGGGATAATTTCGGAGAGCACAGGAAATGCCAGATTAAGTTCCAGATCAGAACCAAACAAGAGCCCAATATTGAGGGAAGAATCCAAATAATACATGAGATAGAAGAAGAGCAAGTTCAACCCGAGTGACGACCAGTGGACGAAAGGAACGATAGAATGAGATAGAAGGAGCGTTAGTCCCCGACGTGTAGTCATCATAGTCATCTCTATCTCTATCTCTACTCTCGAGGAATGGAGCAAGAGAAGATTCAGGTTCTGCAGGAAGTAAGTCATGGTTGGCTCCGAATCCCCATCCGGAAGAAAGAGGAGCAAATCTCTGGGAAATTTCCCTCTTGTCGATCAGGTTCTCGTCGAATCGTTGTCAATGGTTGGCGTTCGGATATGATTCTCTAGAATTGATGCTTCTCATTGGTATGAAAATATGATTATTATAATAACATAATAATATCGGATAGTATAGTGTAGAATAATGGAACGAATAGGGTGGAAATAGAATCAAGTCACTAAATCAATCTCATGGATAATAATATACCACTGATGGAGTTTCCAAATTATTATTACTATCACCATTGTCCTATTTGTGATTTGATTATTTTATTCGATTTGATTCTAATCTATTTCATCACTCTATTTTTCTATTATTATGCGTCTGATTCGATCTTGATAGGATTTACCCATCGTGTTGGTAAATTAGCCCTCCTCCCTCATCGTCATTCACGATACCTCCTATACCTCTCTTCATCTCCCCTATCTTGTCCGGTCTTTCCTATTTCCAATTTTCCACGGTCCCAATATCCACAGATTCCCGTTTGTCTCTCCTGAGAATCTCCAGGGTGGGTTGACCCCGGCCGTGACATCCCCCACCAAGGTTCAAAACAACTTCAATCAAGGTCAACACACCCGATCCCTTTGACTCCACTCAATTCCCACATCCCCAACTTTCGACAACGAGTAAACCACCGGTTGCCACCACCGATCTGCTTCTCCCGATAAACCCATCCCTCTGCGATCTTTTTACCCTCCCCGTTCCTGCCCGTCATCTGTCCCCGTCATCTGTCCCCGTCCTCGTCCCCGTCCTCTTCCCCGTCTTCTTTCCCCCCTCCCCAATTGCATCTGCATCAACAATCTGCCCCCGGATGAACTGCTTCGGGTGACCATGCAACCCCATTATTTTCGTCCGTCGACGAGTTCCAGTCAGCCGGGCGTGCCCTATGAATTACCCCCCGTGCAGGCGGTGACTTCGTCGCCGAGCCCTTTCCACCCGGGCCCTCCTCCCCCAGCCGCCGCTCTGCTTTCCGCTCCGCCGAGCAGGCCTGACAGCGGCCTGAGGATGGCCCAGATCTTACAGCCCGTAGGCCATCCGGTGCCAAACCCTCCCCCTCCCCCGCCAATCGGCTTCTCTCGCGCCTACGAATCGAGCGGCTCCCCGGCGGAAGGCCACTCCATCCTCCCCGATGCCCCGTTCGGCGCATCCGCATCGCCCTCTGCCCTCCACTCCGGTGGCGGAGGACATCAGATGCATCACCCGCTGCAGCAGAAGCGCGCATATCGACAGCGCAGAAAGGACCCCAGCTGCGATGCATGCCGCGAGCGCAAAGTCAAGGTAATCCTCCCTCCACCTTCTTTCCCCTCCCTGTCCCCTCCCATCCCCTTGGGTTACCCGCTCCCATCCGAAATCGGGCGAACCGAGGAGGCGTCGTATGGCTAACCATAATTCTCCTCTCAGTGCGATGCCTCCGAGTCCTCCAGCTGTACTGAATGCACCAATCGCAAGGTGCGCTGCCAGTTCACCAAGGAGACCAACAGGCGCATGTCTTCCATCAAGTTCGTTCCCGTGGGGTTGTCATTGTGTTCGTTGAAGCAAGCCCCAAGATTCTGATTTCTGGTCTCTCCATCACCCACAGACAAGTGCAAGATCTGGAGAAGCAGCTCCTCTCGACCAAACAGCAGTTGCAGCAGCTGCGCACAGGGATGCTGAGGTCGGATAATAACGGTCTGATGGATCTCGGCATCGACGGTGCCGCAGCACAGCCGCAGCTGAAACTCCCCGAACTCGGCCACCGATCCGAGCGACGGCCCCGCGCGCCCGTCCTGCAGGATCTCTCCGCCGCGCGCGACAACATGCGGAACTACGGCAGGGGCATCTGGAAGGCGCCGACCCCGTACCGAGAACCGGGCCCGGAATCCCTCCTGACCACCGATCCGCCCCCGCTCCCGGCCAAAGACCTCGCGGATCGCCTCCTCCGCCAGTACCACGCCTGCGTGCATGCGGTGCTCCCCGTGGTCCACTGGCCCAGCTTCACGGCCGAGTACGACCAGATCTACAGCGCGGGTTCGCTGTCCGGGGTGCGACGCGATTGGGCGGCGGTGCTGTTCGCCGTCTTCGCCTGCGGGTCCCTGCACTCACTGGAGACGGATCGGGAGCACCGCGGCAAGGAGTTCATCCGCATCTCGTGCGGCATCATCGACGTCTGGCAGGACCACTTCACCCTGGACCGCGCGCGCGCCGCCCTCCTCGCCAGCATCTTCCTGTACGAGGCGAACTCCAAGTCCGCGAGCTGGGTGTGGATTGGGTCGGCCGTCCGCGTAGCGCAGGAGATCGGACTGCACCTCGACTCGGGGCCCTGGCCCGCCCTCGAGGGCGAGATGCGCAAACGAGTCTGGTGGGGCATGTACGCCTGGGACCGGCTACTCGCCCTCGAAATGGGGAAACCAGTCCTAATCAACGACCAAGACTGCGACGTCGACCTCCCCTGCCCAGTCGACGAGAAGTACATCTCCGACGGCGGCGGGTGTCCCCCCGACAGCCAGCAAACAACGCCCCTCCTGGCAACAATCCACGTCGTGCAATCCATCGGCCAGCTAACGCGCACCCTGCGCAGCTCAACCATCAGCCCGCGCACGCTCGAGACCTTCGAGCGCCACTTCAAAGCCTGCCTCGCGACCTTCCCCGCGCAATACCACCCCGAATCCGACCAGTACTTCGACCCGCGCTGCCTCGCGCCCATGGTCTACCTCCAAAACGCGCGCTTCATCCTCCATCGCCACAACATCTCGCCCTTCTGCGCGCCCGACGTCCGCGCCGCCGCCCTCCACCACTGCGTCTCCACCGCCCAAGACACAGCCCACCTGCTCTCCCGCTGCATGCTGCAAGCCACGCCCCCACCCCCAGGGTCCCCCGCCACAAGCGACGACCCCAGCCCCGACTGGCGACCCCTCCTCGCCTCCTCAGCAGGCACAATGCTCTGCATCCACATCTGGCGCAGCATCCTCGTCCTCCTCTTCCGCCAGGACTACGCAGCGGCCCTCGTCTGCGCGCAGGCCGGCTCCGCCATCGGCGACGCCCGCGCCGTCAACGCCGCCTGCGGCCGCCACCTCGCGTTCTTCCTCCGCTGCCTACTCGACCGGCTCCGTCGGTCTGACGTCGACCTCGACCGCGACGAGGAAATGATCGCTTACATGTCGGGCGACATGCAGGGCAACACCGACGGCAGCTGGATCTGGCAGGGGTACGAGAATGGGCCGGGCTCTGCTTCTTCCCCTTCGGCTGTTAAATTTGAGCCTGGCTCGTCACCCGTCGATCACTGCCTTCCTCGTCCTCATGGTAGTCCTGCCGCTGATGAGCCTAGTGGTTGGGATTGGATCGAGCAGACGGTGGGGTATCTTTATACGGAACGGCAGAAACAGCAACAATTGCAGCAGCAGCAGCAGCAGCAACGAGACGAATACGAGGCCCAGGCGCGCTCCCCGCCCTATCTTAGCCCCGGAGCGACGGCGACGGCGACGGCGACGGCTGTGACGGTGACTGCACCGACGGGCGCGTCGGAGTCTGCGCCGGCTAGTTCGTCGCATTCGCGGATGACGATCGCTAGTATTATCTAGCGTATTCAATCTTTGGGTGGATGCATGCATGCATGATGCATGGATAAGATAGACGATATGAGCATGAGCATGAGATACGGGTTACGATTTTTGGAGCGTTGTTTGTGTATATATTGTATATGTTTGATTAGATTCTTGTCTATATTTGATTTATTTTTTGTCTGTATCTAGACTTGTTTGTGAGTGAGTGAGTGTAGGGAGTAGGTGTGGAACGAGGAGAGGTTAGTAGTGGTTTTATAGAAATAGGCTTTGAAAAACACGCTATGCAAGACCTCCGCCATCTCACCTTCACCATAGTGTACCAAATAAAGGCTGACACAGACAAGATTCTAAGGTTCATTTCTATCTTATTTACGTACACCACCACCCTATTAACAAAAGTGATACACCCCAAGATCGACCTAAACCTCCAAATTAATACTCCGCCCAAACCGCGCATACAGCGCGACCTTCAACTCCTGCAGTTCGTCGCGCACCTCGCCCAGACTCTCCTCCATCTTGGCGACCTCGCTGTCGATGGTCTCTGTTGATGTGGACAGGAGGGACTGTGCTTCTGCTAGGGGGAGTTGGAAGAAGGTGTCGCCGATTTTGTACCTTTTAATTATCAGTATTTTGTATTTGATTCGATTTGATTTGGGGGTTAGGGGATTGGAGGTTAGGAGGGAGAAGGGAAGGGAATGGGAGCTTACGGAACGAGGTCATCTTCGTCGGCGAGTTCGAGCTCCATGGAGACTTCTTCGAGGTCTTCTTTGTCTTTCTATACAATTAACTAGGTTAGTTTGATCTTTATATCATACCATGTATCTATCTATCATGTATGTCTGGGACACAACACGATGATGATACATAACATATACATATGTATATGTATATGTATGGTGTCCACAGCACACATAGTAAAGAGAGTAAATCAAGAAGAAGAGGAGAAGAAGAAACGTACATTCTTCCCCTGAAGCAGCTCCTCCAGGACCGACTCGCGCTGATGCAGCCGACTGAAGCGGTTGATTTTCTCTTGGTCTTCGCGGCGCACCTCGTTCTCTTCCCCGCCGGCGGCGGTGACTTCTTCGTCTTTGGAGAGCTGTTCTTTATTAGTATTTGATTGATAAATCAGGGAGGAGAGACGTACCATGCGTGTTCGCATCATTTTGGCGGTTGTTTGGTTGGTTGGTTTGGAGGGGATGATGGACGATGAATATTTGGTGGGGAAGTCGAGATTGGGCGGTCAAGGCAGTTGATTGCCTGTTTGGGAGGTGGTATTGTGCCTGGTATGATAGATTACATGATATTCAATGGATTGATTCTTTATTTTATTTTACTTTGAATCTTTGTTGTATTATTATCTATATTGATCTCGATTCAGTTTGAATTCTTTCTATATATTATTTATATACCTTTGTTATATGTGGGTGGTGAGTAGATGCGTAAGTTTGGTACTAGTCTTGTATCAGTCTGTCTTTGCATCTGAAACTCTTGTTCATTTGTTCAGCAGGTAGATATATGAAATCAATATAATTCTGATAGATATTCTCTCAATTAAATCTCGATATATTGTGTTTATAAATAGTGGTCGTTCAATATCAGTTGTCCTTCAATACGCAGGTCAAGTGACATCATCTCCCTCGTCATCTGTTCTGCCTCCACACCTCATCTTTCTTTCTCCTCTCATCTCCAACTTCTCTACTTGAGATTTGCTCCCTTATACCATTACCGTCTCTTATTTATCTCCTCATTTCCACTGGTGGACCACATCCTATCGTCGACCGACACCCCCCCCCCCAGCCAGCCGTACTCGGAGAAATCCCCACCGCATCCCCGACACTTCAATACCGTTACCAGCCACCAACGACACCTCCTCACCTCCGATCCAGTTCCAACCCTTCATCCATCAATCAATCTCCACAAACACACACCATGCGGATACCGCTCGCCCTCACCCCCCTTCTATCCGCCCTCGCAACGGCCTACACCTTCGACTGTCGTCACGTCATCATCAGCGATTACAAGTACGACCTGAGTCCGCTCGGCGGCGTCCACGAGGTCTACCACGCCGAGCAACAAGGCGACGCCCTAATCAACACAACCTACGCCATCAACATCTGTGGCATCCTCAAGGGAGCCGCAAACCGCGATGGCCTGAAGTGCGGGACCACCAAAAACAGTACCGTCCCCATTCCCTCCTAATCTGTCAAATGAACACCACTAACAAAAACCGTCTAAAGTCTGCGGCTTCGAATACAAACTCCCCCTCGACAACAAAGACGCCGAACAGCCCGGTTCCCCCCTCCGAGCCCTCCCCATCGCCGGCCTCGACCCCGTCGGCCACGGCTCCAAAGACACCGAGATCACGCGCCTCCCCGACAGCAATGACAAGCCCGACCAAGACGGCCCCGGCCTGCGCCTGAAGCTCGGCGGCGGAGAAGTCAAAGACGACGCCGGGAAGAAGCAGGGCGCGCGCGCCATCATCGACCTCTACTGCGACGCGGAGCGAACAGGCCTAGAGGGCATCGAGACAATAGAGGACGTCGACGCGGACGGCAACGCCAAGCGGGACGATAGCAATAACAGCAGCAGTCTGCAGTTTAAGAGTTTCCGCCAGTCGGACGACGATGACGCCTATGTGCTGAGACTCGACTGGCGCACGCGCTACGCTTGCGACCATTCGCTGGAGGAACGCACGGATAATTCTAGCCATTGGGGGTTCTTCACCTGGTTGCTTATTATGTATGTCTCATGTTTTTTTCACCCTTCTTCCTATCTTTCTTGCGAAAGATCCCCCTGAATACGTACTGACAAAAGAAAAGTTTCTTCCTCTGCACAGCAGCCTACCTCATCTTCGGCTCCTGGCTCAACTACAACCGCTACGGCGCCCGCGGCTGGGACCTCCTCCCGCACGCGGACACCATCCGCGACGTGCCTTATATCTTCCAGGATTGGTTGCGGAGGGTGGTGAATACGTTGCAGGGGCCGGGGACGAGGGGGGGATATAGTGCTGTTTGATTTTTCTGTTTTCTTTCTTTTTCTTTCCTGATTTCTTTTCTCGATTTCATTCCTTTTTGTCCTCTCGATTATCTTCCTTTTCGGTTCGTTTTTTTTTTGTCGAAATGAAGTTAAGGTTATTTTCATGATATATGTTTTGCATTTGGTATTATGTACGTCTTTGTTAAGTGCGTTTCTAGTAGGGGTTGAAGGCGGAGGGAAAGAGGACGAAGAAAGGTGGTTAACTCACGGTTATATAGTTATGGATCTGATGCATGAGGTGTATTTAGATTTGGTTAGAATCTTCATCTTCTTTTTTTCTCTTTTCGTGAGTATGATAGGTGGATGGGGGAGTTGGTAGTCTTCCTTTTTCTAGACTCGATTGACATTCGATGTGGATGAATGTTACCACGTAGGTATAGTAGATGAGTAGTAGATGATAGGATGTAATCAAGGCTTAAAGTAGATGAAAGATAGTAGATAATAACAATAGATAGATAGATACAGTCTCCCATTCCTAACCATAACCCAAAACAACCGTCAAAGACACACGATACGTAAGTAAAACGAACATGTCATCACTCGTAACGTCTGACCAGGTAGATAGTGCCAGCCAGACGATGATAAACAAGACAGAACTAGTAGACAGAACGCATATATATGATCAAGAATGATTCAAACGGATTCAAGAACAATTTCAAGAACGAGTCAAGAACAAGCCGAGAACGAATCAAGAACAAGTCAAGAACGATTCATCGCAATTCATCAGTCATCGCAGATACGATAGTATCGTCAGTTTACGAGGCTAAACCTTCATCGCAAACTGCTTCAG
This sequence comes from Aspergillus campestris IBT 28561, assembly GCF_002847485.1. Lineage (NCBI taxonomy): Eukaryota > Fungi > Ascomycota > Eurotiomycetes > Eurotiales > Aspergillaceae > Aspergillus > Aspergillus campestris. The sequence continues at coordinate 4,008,782 of NW_020194336.1, read as the reverse complement.
ATACAGGTAATCGGCCATGTTGGCGTCGACCGTCTTGCGGATAAGCGCGGCTGCGTCGGCGCCGTACTTGGCGGTCCAGTCCTGGTCGTACTGTTCTTCGGTTTTGACGGGGCGGGGCTGGTTTGGTTAGTTTCTCTGCATTGACTTTAATGTCATCATTGGGTAGTAGATGGATAGACATACATGTTTCCGCGCCTGTAAGCCCCCAGACTCGATCGCGTCGTTGTGGAAGCCCCTCCACTTCTCGAACTTCTCGCCCACGTAGTGATGCTCTTCAGGGCTGTCCCACTGGAGCATGTCCGGGTCGTACTCGACCCCGACACTGCGGCAGAACGCCTCGATCATGGGCGCCGGCTTGTCGAGTAGGTCGTCCGCGTCGATGACGCAAATCTCGTCGCCTGCGCGGCCACCACCGCCCACTCCGTTGGAGACCACCGCGCGACGGCGGTTGTCGACGATGTCGTCCGCGGAGTCCTCGCGCGTGGCGACGTGTGGGCCGATCTGGCCCTCGGCGCGCAAGAAGTCGAACATGCGGCGCAGCTCGTCGTAGCCCGCCTCCGACGGGTCGTAGTAGTAGAATCCAGTGACGTCGTCAAGCGGCGGGATCGTGCAGCGGTAGTACGACGGCACGCTGAAGTGCGGGTCGCGGATCAGGAACGCGAAGTGGAACTGCGCCAGCGTGGCCTTGGGCATGATTGTTGGGTTGCCTGGTTCGGCAGGTGTGCCGTATGGGTAGGGCTGCTTGGACGCGATTTTGAGCGGCTTCGTGTATTTGTCGGTGGGGGCTTGACTGCGCCGATCCGCGTCGGTGCCGTCGGCCCCAGGGGTGCCGTTGGGACAGCTGCCGCCGTTTGCTGTCCCCACGGCGGAATCATCGCCGTTGGCGACCGGGTTGGTCCCGACGCCGCGTTTGATTCTCTGCAATGAGGGGGCGATACTGGCGGGGAGCCTGTCGGGAGGAAGAAGGTAGTGCATGATGTCCTTGATGAAAATGCGCTTGTCCTGCCATCGGTAAGTGACTGGCCAGGAAGAGAATAAACAAGCAAGGCAAGTCTAGCACGGTAGATGAACAGGTTGGTCACGGGATTGCGGGGATTGGGGGAATGAGTGCATGAGATCCGACCACAGTCCAATGGATGCATAGTGCATGTTGAGGGGGTGCGAGAGTCTTGACAGTCCTTCGACAGACAGGTTGAAAAAGAAATGGCCAAGGAAAGAAGCAAGAAATCAAAACGAGTCGGGTCGGACCTCAGAAGCTTCATTCTCAATCCTCTGCAGCACGGTATTGAAGGTCGAATCAGCGAAGCCACTCTCGATACGGGCGGCTTCGTCATCGGCGAATCGAGTGGCCAGCCTTTCCGGACCATAGTAGAAGGCGTCTCCGAAGGGCTCGTGGATACATTGGATGGTATCCCGACGAGTCATGAAGACCTAGGACGGTTAGATTCGTCCGGGAGAGTGGGATGGAAAGGACTTGCACGTTCGAACGCCGTAGAACAGGCGCGAGGGTGAGTAGCGACGAAGATGGGTTTGGACGACATTTTGTCGGAGTGGTTTTTGAAATATCACGTATAGCAGTATATCGAGTATAGCACGTAGAGCAACAGCGGTAGCAGTGCAGTGCAGCAGGGCAGAGGTATCACGTATGCGGTCGTATATCTAGATATAGATATAGATACCGCCGGCCAGTTCACCAACAACCAGGGAGTCTAACCACCGGCGCAGCGACTGATCAGTGGGTCCAACGGGAATTGCCGCAGGACCGTTCTGTATCTCGCAAGGAAGAATAATCCTCCCAAGCAGAGTGGATGGGAAAGCAGGTGGAAACTCGAATCGTCAGGGGGATCGATCCAGTCAGAGGTGTGAGCGATGGCGAAATCCGACCGGGGGGAGGAGTGATCGGGGGCAACGGCGGTTCTTATATATTGAAAAATAAAAATCGATTTGAAAAAAGGCAACCAAAAAAGTCCACCCCAAAAAAGAAACCGGGAAAATTCAACCAGGAAAAAAAAGGAAAAACGTAAAAAAATCCCAGCAAGGAAGGGAAGTGGATGAGAGAGAAGGCTGTTTCACCCGTGGAACCACCATGCCACCAATGCGCGATATTCGACCATTCCTAACCATCGTGGGATTTGTAGGGAGGACGAGTGGTGTTGGGCCCGGAATTGTTCGCCTGATTATTCGATTGATACTGATAATGGTTAATAATAGCGGGCGTTATAGACAACGATGCGCAAGGCTTGGAGCAGATAGGTCAACTGCACGAGGAGAATTCGGATTGCGATCTGCAGGGAGACCCCTCGCCTTGCGACGTATCCACCAGAGCCTAGACATCATCTCGATGAAGTCAGAACAAATAAGCGTGCGAAGGCGAGCGAAGAGGGGCGGATGGGTTTCCACCTTGTGACGTCAGGGAGGGCGGCTTGGGCGGGAATGACGTGAAAAATGGACGAGTGAGAGAGATGGAAAGGAGAAAAAGAAAGCAGAGAAGGAGGATGAGAATACGAGAGAGTCGAAGAGGAGGATGAGGGGTAAATGTCGCCTTGCAGGAAACTAAGGATTAGATCGGGGAGAGAAGAGGAATCCGTGAGATTTGGTGGATCTTTTGGATTTGACTGGAGGTGCATCGTGCTTCATGTACCCAGGCATGCTGGTACATAAGCGTCGTGATATTGCATGGATTAGTCATCTCTTATGCTGATAGATAACTATCACCACATCAACACTTCAGCTTCACTTCAACACCTCAACACCAACATCTCCCTTACTCGACTCTACTCTACCTCTCATAAGTATATACAATATGTCCCACAAACCTCCCCTCCCCTCCACTACGTGGAACCCCACCCAGTACCTCAAATACCACTCCCAACGCACCCGCCCCGTCCACGACCTCCTCTCCCGCATCCCCCAACTCCCCTCCACCAGAGAAGCACCCACCATAATCGACCTAGGCTGCGGCCCGGGCAACTCCACCGCCGCCCTCCGCTCGCACTTCCCAACAGCGCACCTCACAGCCCTCGACTCCTCCCCAGACATGCTCGCGCGCGCCCGCGCCGCCAACATCCCACCCCCGGTGCACTTCGCCCTCGCCGATCTCCGCACCTACGTGCCCCCCACCCCCGCACCGGACCTCTTTGTCGCCAACGCCGTCCTCCACTGGGTGGACCGTAAGCGTCGTCTGCCGCTTGTGCGCGCCCTGCTCGAGTCTCAGCCCCCCGGCGGGGTGTTTGCTTACCAGGTCCCTGATAATCTGGCGGAGCCGTCGCATGTGCTGATGAGGGAGGTCGCGAGGGAGGAGGGGCCCCGTGGGAGGGGGTGTTGCGGGAGGCGGGGCGTTGGATGGGGGTCGAGAGGCGGTTGAGGATCCGTTGGAGGTGTGTGATTTCTTGGAACCGGTTTGTGGGAAGGAGGTTGATGTGTGGCGGACTACGTATTACCATGTGTTGAGGGATCATGACGAGATTGTGGAGTGGGTTAGTGGGACGGGGTTGCGCCCGTTTTTGGAGCCGCTGGGGAACGGGGAGCTGAGGGAGGCGTTTTTGGAGAGGTATAGGGCTAGGTTGGAAGATGCTTATCCGGCTGCGAGGGATGGGGCGTCGGTGTTGTTTCCGTTTCCGAGGCTGTTTGTTGTTGCGGTTAGGAAGTAGGGGTCTTTATACTTTTGATTATGCCTCTTTGCTCAATTTCCTTTCCTTGGTCAAGGAAAGGAGTGCTTCAATGATGATATGACTAGGTTATAGCGCATGCTACTGCTGAGCTCGATACCACCGTGCAATCTCCCCCGTTTGGCAAAACTCCACCTCGTCTCCCCACCCCTTCAGCCACCCTAGCAGTCGCTCCATCATTCCAATAACATGCGCCATCCCGCTCGTGTCCGGGTGCATCAGCACTGGGAATACGGGGTTTTCCTCGTTCTCGCGGATCCACAGGAACCGGTCGCGCCAGAGGTTCTCGACCACCCGCACGTCCGTGTACCCGTGCGAGTTGTGCGTGTGCGGCAGGTACTGCATCGGCGTCATGTCCTCCATGTACCAGTTACAGGGCACGCAGACTAGGGGGCGCCGGTCCGCCGTCGTGGGTTCGATGGGGTTCATCCACGAGGACGCGGGCTTGGAGAAGTCGATGGTCTGGAGCGGGGGTCTGCGCGGCGCGAAGAACGGGTGGCAGTCATGGTCTGTGAGGGAGGCATCTATTGGCTGATTAGACCAATTCAATCATCACCATGTCCGACAGACCTACCGTATTCAAACCCATACTCCTCCAACAGGTCCAGCGTCGACTCCCGCAGCTGATACAGCGGCGCCCGGTACCCGACCGGCTTCTTGCCCGTCAGCTTGGTGGCGAGGTCGATGCAGCGGACGAGCACATCCCGTTCCTGATCGGGAGTCATCTGGTACGCTCCTTCATGAGCATACCCGTGCAACCCAATCTCGCATCCCGAGTCGACCACCTCTTTCACCTCCGCTGGGAAGCTCTCCGCGGAGTGACCTGGGATGAACCATGTGCAGCGGTCCGCCAGATCTAGCTTCTTCAGCATCTTCAGCAGACGAGGCACGCCCACTTGGGCGGCAAAAAAGCCGGACGAATAGTCTGCCAAAACATTGTCGGGATGGTGACCTTGACTTTGTTTTAGTGTCTTTGATCGAGGGGGGTGGAAACACATCACTCACCCGTGCCCAGCCAGCCGGAGACCGCGTCCAGGTCAATCGACACGGCAATCCGGATCTTATTCCGCTTGGGGGCCGACAACGCCGCGGGAATTGATTGAGTCGTCTGAGGGCCCGTGACCGTACTGGTGCTCGCCCCGTTGATACCCAGGCACTGACCCGAGATATTTCCCGCAGCACGATGAGAAGCAAGGAAAACCACCGTCCGGGCGACATCCTCCGGCCGTGCGGCATTCCGCTCATCCAGGCCAACAGCATTGATCCGAGCATTACCATTCAACCGGACGATATCGTCCTTCACGCTCTGCACCAACCCCGCCTCACCTCCAACCACAACAACCGCCAGATTCTCGAGCTCTTTACCCAGACTTCGCTGCGCCGTCTGGGCCTCCCGCAGAAAGTGCTTCACGGCTAGAAACGGCCCCCGCACAGTCACGCGGTGGACCTCCTCCCATGTCTTCAGGGGGAGGTCCCAGATGGGAGAGTGGCTCCTTGCAGCGGGGCAGTCCGCATTCACGAGTAGGATGTTAATCGGTCCAAAGCGCTTGCCGGCCAGGGCGATGCTAGAGCGAACGGACTCTTCGTCGGACCCGTTGCCTTGCAGGGTGTTCAGACGTGCGTATGTTTCTGTAGGTGTGTTTGGCTGGTTGGGATCTGGCCTGGAATCTGACCGTTTGGGATCCGGTCGGTTGGAATCAAAAGCCGAGACCTTGCAGCCGTGGTCTGGACGTAGATTAGTGACACAGAAACAATAAAAAATAGAATAGAGTGGGATAGAATAGGAATACTAGAAAGACGAACGGAGAAATTCTTGGACTGCCTGTTTGCCAACGGGACTGGCAGCCTCAGTCACAAAGACATGCAGACCCTCCAGGCCCAGAAACGAGGGATGCGCCATTGTTACGTGGGGCCTTCTGGGAACAATACAATATCTGGGGAAGACAGACAGCCGGGCCTCAAGAAACCTACTATGAAGCAGGGAAAGAGTCTGTGCTTAGTAGTTGTTAGTTAGTGTTATCGTAGGCAGATCCTAGCAATAAGGTAGAATGTAAGACAAACTCCAGCGGTCAGAACTCAGAAGTTGTTAGCTAACTTAGGCAATTAGTTGCCTCGACTCGACTCGTCACCATACAGAAAGAAGGCGGCCAGATCACGGGGTGACTAGCCCGTTAGCTGCATTCCTCGCCGTCTTGTCATGTAAGTTGTAAATTTCACGCCTGAAACATCTATACCGTTTTGATTGTTTCAGATGGGAATTTGAACAAAGGATCCATTTGGACTAGGTATGAATTCTTTATGTGGGATGCGACTGGGGTGTAGCCAGGGTGTTGTGTTTAAGCTCCTGCTAATGCACGCCTCGGTATTATCAATAAATTCATAATAACAATCAACAGTCATAATACTCGAATCAAGAACAACAACAACAATGGCAGAAGAGACAGGAGACCAATGTCTTTTAGTGGGGTGAGTCGTGACATAAAGAGTCAAGCCATGCCTAGGTTTCAATTTTTACTATGGCGTACCAGTAGTAAGTACCCAGGGGAGAGATATCCACTTGCTAATATAGACAAGACAGCTCTGTTCTGTTAGTGAGGTCTCACTTTTGACGGGTTGGTGGCTGATGGGGCTTGAATTTTGCGAGAAGACGTTGGCAGTTTACGGTACCACTATCATTATCCATATATTTAATTTATAATTACCTCGTTTAGAGCGAAGTGGAATGTCAGTGTCATTCTCAACGGTGATCGACACGGTTCATGCTTTTTAGCATTTCTATTGAGAACATGTATAATAGAGGATAATATAGGTCACTACTCACTACTCACCTACAGTAGTTGACAGCGACACCACGTGGGTGCGTGGTTGTCGATCATGAATTAACCAAGCCATTTGCTACCTAATGGATATGAGAATAGGAACCGAATACGGACTACCACCGGAAGACGTACGGAGAGAGAGAACGAAAGACAGAGATCCACCCTATCAGGTCAAGTCACCCCCAAGGTTCTCACATTTCCATAAATCCCGTTCGGTCCTGTCTCGGCTCCAGCCCGAAGGACTTCATGTCGGATGGAAGTAGGAGTAGGAGGAGGAAGTAGTGCGGTATTTCTTCACTATACTTTCTTCAGCACTAGCAAACTCCTACTAGCGATTTACTCCAAAATCCTCTTGTATATTCAACCATCTCCTCCTATGAAACTTCCCATACCATATAGGCCGTACACAATGCACAGCCAGAATGAACCGACATCGGTCGGCAGCGGTACCTATCCCGTCCCGTCCGCCCAGGACATACCGAGTATACGTCTTTCACGGAAATAACGCACCAGACGATCTGCGTTCCTGGATCCGTGGACTGCGGTTGTGATCGTTGCCCGACTGGTGGCGAGTGGGTGGGTCCCGAGCTGGTTGATCCATGGGATTGGGTTTTGTATAGGGTTTGATTACAGTACGGATTGGAGTTGGAGTATTGGGGTATTGGGGTATACCTGGTATCTAGTTATTTGAGATAAGAGTTAGATGGGATGTTAGTATATGGAGAATCAAGTGGGTGAAGGGGATTGGGAGTGTAATTGAGCTTACTGAATTAGATACGCAGCATATCTAGGTAGTAACTAGTAAGCAAGAATTGATAAGGTTCGGTTTGTAAAGTCAACATTGAGTCGATTTGGGTAATATAGTTAGTTAGTTAGTTACTTGGTAGATAATTGCCGTCATCAACAAGACTAACTACCAGGTAACACCCCACAGGGCATACACAAGGTAGACCTACAATCCACGGTAAACGATGGATACCTAATTACTACCTACCAGAGAAGTAACTGCTCGGTTAAACCAGCGGAGTATAACCAGCGGGGAAGAATAGAGAAATACAGATCAGATAGCAATACCATACCATATACTAGGTATGTATGGTAAGTATGTAAGTATGTAAGTCAGAACCGGTAACGGTCTTCGATCGGGAGATCGGCAGTTGGGCGCACAGCTCAGCCGGCATCCTTGACTTGACTTTAGCTTTGACTTTGACTTTGACTTCTCGCCAAGGTTAAAGTTGCGTAGGTACTTTCCTTATACACAGTGGTAAACTCAGCACTGCGTTTATGAACATAAATTATCAATCTTTTTACTTATTTGTTACTTGGTAAGAAAACCCCAGGTAACTATCAAGATAGGTAAGTAACACAATGCATCCCCCAGCAGTCCCCATAAACCATCAACATCAAACACCAACCCCGTGATCTACACACACAGTAATCTATCCAGTACGGATGCGCCCCGAATAAAACCTCGTTGTCACCCGCCCTAGTCCCAAGTAGTAAAAAGAAGAGGAATGGAAGGAAAGATGAACCTCCAGAACCACGGTTCGCGGGCTTCGGGTTCTGGTCGGTTTGGTGGGTTTGTTTGGTTCTGCGTTGCGAGGTCCCCACTTTTGCGCGCCGATCGGGTTTGGGGTCGGTGCCGGTGGTTGGTGGCAGGGGGGTGTTTGGGGGGGGGGGTGGTATGGGTGCGGGCTGTGTTTGGGGTACGGTGTGTATACACTACCAATTTGTTGGGGTATGACTCGGGTTGTATGAAGTAGCTGTGTATGTATATGATGGTTTCGAGGCGAGGTTGTAGTTCTTCCAGTGTAGTGGTGGAGCGTCTTATCGGATGATAAGATACGATAAGATAGTACGGATAGTATGTATATAGTCAGATCTGTTCCATCTAGGTAACGCGCATAGGTATCATTCTAACAAATCAAAATGTATACAAGAAATTAAGTAAATTACGGTTCCGGTTGACGGACGTGACCACCATGTTCAACATAATCAGGCGGCCGTTCCTCCCGTTCCACCGTGACAGTCACATCCTGGCGGATACGGAGCGCACGTTCAGAGCCATCCTCGCTGGGCATCCGCTCGTCACTATTCGAGTAGCTGGTAAGGTCCGAAACAGGCTTCTGCGAGGTGACCATGCTGCGGTTGTAGGTGTTCATGCTGACGTCGCCGGACCGGAACTGACTGGGCGGTCCGTAAGGGCGGTGGGCGGAGGTGGCCTTGCTGTTGTTGCCGAAGCGGTACCAGTCCTTGGTGGTGCGCTTGGAGCCGCCTGTCCAGCTCTTGAGGACGGGGAAGACGTCGCGGAGCAGCGACCAGATGAGCGGCAGGTTGGTGACGAGGATGGCGACGGTTGCTTCGCGGAAGTACCAGTTCATGTAGACGTAGGAGATGAGGGAGGGGACCAGGCAGTAGACTTTGTTGAGGATGGCGGCGACGATGACGAAGATGCCCATGCCGAAGAGGATGATCAGGATGAGCTTCTGCTTGAGCTGCACGCGGACTTGGGCGAGGAGGGGGATGCCGATGAGGAGCATGAAGATGTCGGCGGAGATGGAGATGCATCCTTGGACGATTTCGTAGTATTGGTAGGAAGAACATTGGTCTGGTGCTGTTAGCTTCGGGTTGATATGAGGAGGGCTGAGTTGAACTGACAGTCCGGGGTCGGCACGGCCCAGTAATTCGTCAGAGGCCGACAGATCAAGAAGAGAGATAGCTCAACGGCGACAAATCCAAATGCGACGTAGATGGCCAGATAGTTGACCCATCTGCGCTGTTGTAACCCGTTCCTGTCCTTTGTTAGATAGAGATTATAGCGAACAGCGAGAACGGAACGTACGTGATGCGGGCATATATTACCAACATGCAGGCCTTCATTGACCAGACCGCCAGTATAAAGGCGTGCTCGGATACGAACACCCACTTACTCCCACTCTCTCGCTCTGCATGGATGGCCGGCGTCAAGTGCTTAATGTCTTCGTCGTCCATCAGGTTAGATCCTCCCCCGGAGGCAACCTGATTCAAAGCAACACAGAGAATCGTATACCATATCACCGCCGATACCATCAAGTAGTCATCTGCTTGGAGGTTCCGGAAGCCTAACCGTCGTATCCGTGCAATGCTGTCAAAAACGGTCAATACTGGACGAAAGTGGTGGGTATTCAGATGGCACCTACAATCGCATCACAACCCCCAGAAGCCCAACCGCATAAAGCGTCCATGTTTCTTTGGCAAAATCTCGCCCGAATTCCGATCCGAGACTCGACATCTTGATCAGGCACCAATCCGTCGAGAAGAAGAGAGAGAGGTATGCAAGGGCCCGAAGACGACTAGTGGGAAGCGAGGAGTTTAAGAGGAGCCACGCACATCATACCAAGAAAACTGGGGAGTCGGGCTGAGGATGAGGATGAAGGACTATTGGATTGCGAGCCACACTGGGGAAGCCATGTAAAAAAGCGGTAATAAATCCCAGATACACAAACGGCGGAAGGTTCCATGGGTCCAACCTCAGGCCCATAGGCGAGGAGGGAAAGAGTTGCGGGTCGATGCGGACCATTTACATGAGAAGATTTCCCTGTCAGTACGGAGTACTTCATACTTCCTACTTCATATTCGATACAGTAATACAATTTATTTCTCTATTCTATTTAGATTATACTTTGTTTTCTCCCTTCATAACAGGGGTGTTCGCCCCTGGCGGAATTTGGTAGAAACCGACTGTACCTACTGAGATTGGAGTGGCCCAAGAGATCTATAGAGCGCAAATCATACACCACGTGCGGGATTTGAACCTGGACAAGTGGGGATCGGTTCATCTATGGTGTTTTTCTCATTGCATGATGTTTGATATGGAACATCCACTGCTGATCACCATCCTCTCCATTTCTTTTTTTTTTTTTTTTTTTTTTTTTTTCTTTTTCTTTTTTGTCCAGAGCTTTCCCTCTTTGTCCTTTTTTAATTAATCCATTCATTTAATCCCTTCAATCTCGGTGGTCTTCTCCCCCAACTCAAAACACCGGTCTTTACCCATGGTATCCAGGGCCTTGTAACACTCCCTTAACTGGTCGAGGTAAAAATGGTTCCATGGTCATCCTTCTCTGTCGTGCTTCCCCTGGAGATCATCTGCATTTTTCGTCCTTCCACAGCTGATCTTTTCTGTTTTCTCTCCTGTTACTATCACGCGAGGATACAGCTCCAGCTGTCACTCTTCCCATGGCCCCCGCCTCCATCCATAGATCCTTTGACCGGCCTAACTCGGGTTATTGGCTGGCAGGGCAGCTGGATAATTACGTATCCAGTACTAGTGGTACTGTAACACATCGGTATTAAGTACAGCTGAGGGTGCTGACTGACAGGGTGAATGATTTGCCTGATCGATCGGGACCACCGAGTGGGTCCAAAAGGTCACATCGTGCTCGATGACGGACTGCAACCGAACCCTCAACCCTGCAGGCTGTTCCGATGGCTTGGGTGGCCTTTTGACTTCTGATTTGACGAACTACCTTGCCTCTCGGATAGTCTCCGGCTGTTTTTGATAATGGCATTGTGCGGCGGACTACCACACAATTCCAGCAAACCTTCTGTCCTTGGAGATTGCAATTTTCCTCCCAACCAGATCCAGATCTTTGTCATGCCTCTACCAGATCACCACGTTCGCGAGAGATCTTCCCGAGTACTTGATCAATGTGAGAAGCGCTACTGCAGACAGTGTGGACCACACGGGCCTTTAATGTATTTCTGTATATTGCGACGATATGAACGATATTTATAGCACCTTCCCATTCTAGAAGTCATCTCCTGGTCTCCAAGACAAAAATAAATGCAGGGGAAAAATTTCCCTCAACTAAGCTTTTGGTCTGGGCTAGTGGCATGACAAGGTCAGCCATGTACCAGCCATCCATGAGGTCCGATCGGGACTTGTTGCCTTGCGATCTCGCGCGCCCGATCGTACCATTTGAGTGGCTATGATCACTCAGCTGTCGGGTCCTCCCAGCCAGTCGTCCTATAGTGCGCGGGCCTTTGACTTTCGGATGGAAGAACCGGCCATCTACCGACTCAGGAATTCCACATTTACAATGAGTCAGGTCCAAGACATGATCAAGGCTTCTCAGCTGAAAGCACACAATGGCCACCGTGGGCGACAAGTCTAGAACTGTCCGTCTATTGAATGCCCCATTGAATGTCCATTGAACACTCTCCGATGGAAAGATTCAAGATGGGTTTAACCCTGGATGGAAGGAGATTTAAGATAAGGTTAATCTTGTACCGGATTGCCTAGACTTCAGGGGCGATGGTGGCAACACCACCAGCCATGGCTAACAACGCCACTGACAGGGGTGTCAGGGGTCGTTCCATTGCTGTTTTTGACGGGTCGCATTGTCTTGTGGTAACAATGGCATCATGACTATTAGGGTCAACCCATTGAGGTAACACTCTTTTCATCCCATCTTCATACACACAGACACACAGTCGTGATTCAAGTTATTGGGTAGAAACTGAGATGCAGGGGTCAACCAAAAGACCTCCGAGTCATCTGTTGAAGCTCCCCCATCCGGTAAAGGGCGATAATCCCGCTTCTCCGCATTCCTCCGCCCTTCAACCAGTCATGGTCCGTGATAACCACGAGAGAGGAGCACTGCTATTGATTGGATGTGGTTGATGGATTTCCCCGTCTCCACAGTGGTATCTACTAGTAAGATAAGAGGTTCAAGGGAAACGGAGGTTGTATTGATCGCCACTGAGAGACATGGATCCATTCATTTGTTAACTTTTAGCGGAGTACACCACGCTTTAGTGTCTCGTACTGGCGACATCGTCCGGAGTACTTCTCCAATACCCTTGCATTTCTCTACCGATTTCTCTTTTTGTTCAAGGTTCTGTCCGTATCTAGGGGTTTGTCCGAACTTCTCCTTCTTCTAATTGTATCCTCTTGTCGCCCACCTTTCGAAGTCGTCGTGGGACGAGCTCTCTGATCTTGGAGTTTCTGTCATTCCTTTCCCCCCCCGCCGATCTTTAGTAAACATACCACAGTTGAAATCATCCCTCTTTGCTACTGTTCCAGTCTTTGGTCTTGTTTCCTGATTTTGCATTCCCATTCATCCATTCATTCCTTACACTCCTGACATCCCTGACGTCTATCTCGTCCATTCTCCCATTCCTACATTTTTAGTCATTGTTCCACGTCCTTCTCGACGGAACGCTTCCCCCATGTTAGAGATGGATTCTATGGAGGAGTCCAAGGTGGCCGCGACGGATTCGTCCGCAGAGACACGGTCGTCGACGGAATTGGTCAACGCCTCAGGCCATCGCCAAGAAGTCGAGCGGAATTTCAGCCTGATCAGCATCTGTGCCGTCGCCGTCACCACGGGAAACACATGGATTGCCCAAGGAGGGAGTATAACGACCGCATTGAGCAATGGAGGGCTATCTGGGGTCATGTACGAGTTCATCGCCGTGTCGATATGCTATTGGCTGGTCGCTGCGTCGATCGCCGAGCTTGCATCGGGGATGCCTTCGTCAAGTGGAGGTATGTCGGTTTGAAGTGTGCGCTTGACGAAATTCGTTGTCGCTGACTAGGTCGCAGTCTACCACTGGGCTTCCATCACGGCTGGTAAATGGGGACGGGTGTGTGGTTTCTTCGCGGGGTTCTGGAACTGCCTGGCTTGGATCTTGGGTGCCGCGTCTATGTCGTCCATCCTGGGCCAGCAGACCGTCTCCATGTATGCACTGATGCATCCTGGCTTCGAACCCGAGCAGTGGCACATCTTTGTCAGCTTCATCCTCTGTACCTGGATGTGCTGCTGTATCGTGCTGTTCTGCAACCGCATCCTCCCGTATATCGGCAATATGGGTGGATTCTTCATCCTGGCCGGTGTGTTCATCGCCATCGTCGTCTGCGCCGTCATGCCCCACGTCAACGGTACGGGCTACGCCTCCGATAAGGACGTATGGCGTACCTGGGAAAATGGGACGGGATATTCGAGCCAGGGTTTCGTCTTCGTCGCTGGCATGCTCAACGGCGCTTACAGTGTGGGCACCCCCGACTGCTCCACGCATTTGGCCGAGGAGATCCCCCATCCGAGCCGCAACATCCCCAAGGCCGTCCTCGCTCAGATGAGCACGGGTTTCATAACCGGCATCCTGTACATGGTGGCCATCTTCTACGCGATCAGCGATCTGCCGAGCGTTATCGACAGCGTCTACGGCTTCCCCCTGGCAGAGATCTACCACCAAGCCACCGGCTCTCGCGGCGGTGCTCTCGGACTCCTGATCGTCACCTTCATCCCAACCGTCATCACCTGCGCCGGCTGCTACATCACCGCCGGCCGCACCCTCTGGACCATCTCCCGCGACCGCGTCACCCCGGGCTCCCGCTGGCTCAGCCGCATCAACAGCCGCATGCACAACCCCTTCAACGCCACCGTCGTCTGCGGCGTGATCGTCACCATCCTGGCCTGCATCTACGTCGGGTCGGAGACCGCATTCAACGCCTTCGTCGGCGCCTTCGTCCAGCTCTCCAGTCTGTCCTATTTCACCGCCATCTTCCCGCACATTCTCACCCGTCGCTCGTCTTTCGTCCCGGGCCACTTCTGGATGGGCCGCGTCGGCTACGCCGTAAACATCCTGAGCTGCACCTACATCCTGGCCTTTGTGGTCATCTTCTGCTTCCCCTACGCCCTGCCCACGGACGCCGCCACCATGAACTATACGAGTCTGATCACCGGCGGCTTGACCATCTTCGTTGCTGTCTGGTGGCTCATCCGCATGAGAACCTACGAGGGGCCCAAATTCGTCCCGCTGACAGACAAGGTCCTGATCGCGGATGCCAAATAGGCGCCCTCGGGGGCTGTGATAAAAGTTGGTGGTGCTCTATAGATTTCCGACCGCTGTCTTAATTTTCTTCTATGTTTGGCGCATGTCACGATATCCACATGATTTGTATATTTTAATTATATAAGACTTGAAGTTTCAACATTCAACTATCTCCCTTTGGGCGTCTCATCTGATGAGTGTTTCATGTTTCACACTCACGCAACTAACCTTCTAATCCATACTTGCTCCCCACTTCTTCAATCATACTATACACTATACAACATCTACCCGTAATCTATCCCCACCCACTAGTTGCGCAAAGACAAACCCACTCCAGGCATGGAACCCCGCCTTATCGCCGATAAGGGTCACGTGACGACGCGTTTCCAACCGCGTCCTCATCTTTCCCGATCCGTCCAGCCCCAATCCACCCATGAAGATGCGGATACCTCCACGAACTAATCCACCATCATCGCGATGGTCTTCAAACCCTTCAAACCTCCTCTAATGAGGAAACCCACAGTCCCGTCCACGACAGACACAACAGACGGACCAGCGGATCCCGCCCCTCCCCCCTCGAAGAAACCGCGTCTGAGCGACGAGCACAAGCAACCTGCCACCGAAACGAGCAGGAAGCCGTTGGTGCAGGTGCGGAATGTGCGTGAGCATCACCACGACTACCCGGTGAAAGACAAGAACAAGGAGAAGGACAACTCGGTGGATTTGACAGATGATAGATATTTCAACGCTTTGTGGTAAGTGTTCTCCCGTTTTGAATTGACATTCGACAAGTGGCACAGCTAACGCGCTTGGAAAAAAACAGGCGCAAACCGACGACGAAGAAGAATAAGACGTGGGATGGGGACGGCGTGCTTTCTGCGCGTGATGGGTATGTTTATTTGCAGGATGTTTCTGGGAAGGAGATGGGAAGGGCGATGATTGGGGCGAGGCTTGAGCAGGGTGTTATGTTGTCCATTGGGGGGAAGGAGGTTGAGGTCGATGAGGAGATTCCGAGGGAGGAGTATCTTTCTGGGAAGAGGTTTTTGGGGGGGAGGGAGGCGAAGCCTTCTCCCTCGGTATCGTCGTCGACGTCTCTGGTGGGAAAGGGGCCAGCCAGTGTTTCTGCCAAGAGGACGGCGGGTTCTACGGGGGAGACGAAGCTGCCGCGGGCTGGTGCGATTGCTACGGTGCCGAATCCTGCGTCGTTGGGTAGACCTGGGGCTAGATTGGGTGCTTATAAAAGGCCGCTTTGGGAGGGTGCTCCGCTCGCGCAGAATACGGCTTCTACTGCTGAGCCTATTCCGCGGCATGATCCGAAGCAGCCCGGCGCTTTGGTGATGAAGCGGCCGGCGTCTGCGCCCAAGGGGAAGCAGATTGTTGATGTCGTGGTGGATCCTATTCTCGTCAAGCATTTGCGGCCGCATCAGCGGGAGGGCGTTCAGTTCCTCTACGAGTGTGTGATGGGGTTGCGGCCGTTTAATGGTGAGGGGGCTATCCTGGCGGATGATATGGGGCTGGGGAAGACCCTGCAGACTATCGCGCTGCTGTGGACTCTTCTCAAGCAGAACCCTATCTATGAAAGTGGCCCCGTCGTGAAGAAGGCGCTCATCGTCTGCCCTGTGACGCTCATCAACAACTGGCGGAAGGAGTTCAAGAAGTGGCTCGGAAACGAGCGGATAGGAGTCTTTGTGTACGATGACAACAGAAAACGCATCACGGACTTCACGATGGGAAAGGCATATAATGTCATGATTGTGGGCTATGAGAAGTTGAGGACGCTGCAAGAGAACTTGACCAGAGGCGCTGGGGTCGATATTATCATTGCCGACGAAGGCCATCGGCTGAAAACGCTGCAGAATAAGAGCGGTATGGCAATCCAGTCGCTGAATGCCAACAAACGGGTCATTCTCTCTGGCACGCCAATCCAGAATGATCTGAGGGAGTTCTTCGCCGCCGTTGAGCTGGTCAATCCCGGCGTGTTGGGGACTTTCAAGGCGTTTGTTCGGGAGTTTGAGGGGCCGATTGTGAGAAGCAGACAGCCAGAGGCAACCCGGAAGGACATTGAAAAGGGCGAGTCGAGGAACGAAGAGCTGCGAGAGCTCACCTCCAAGTTCATGCTGCGCAGGACAGCGGAGATTTTGGCAGAGTACCTTCCCCCGAAGTCGGAGTATGTCTTGTTCTGCACTCCGACGTCAACCCAGGCAAACATCTACCGGCATGTGCTTGCGTCTCCGGTGTTCCAGTATGCCATTGGAAACTCGGAGAACGCTCTCCAGCTCATCACTATTCTCAAGAAGCTCTGCAACAGCCCGTCCCTTCTGACTCCCAAAAGTGCAACCGAGGCGCCCAGCGAGACGATCTCCGCACTCCTATCTTCCCTTCCCCCAAATCTACTCCGCCACTTCTCTCCCTCCGCCAGTGCCAAAATCCGTGTCCTGGACCAGTTTCTCTACAACCTACGCAACACGACCTCAGAAAAGGTCGTTCTCGTCTCAAACTACACATCCACCCTCAACCTCCTCGCCACCCTCCTCACCGCTCTCTCCCTCCCCTTCCTCCGCCTCGACGGCTCCACCCCAGCCCAGAAACGGCAATCCCTCGTCGAGGATTTCAACCGCCACCCACCCGACCTCTGCTTCGCCTTCCTCCTCTCCGCCAAAGCAGGCGGCACAGGTCTAAACCTGATCGGCGCCAGCCGCCTCGTCCTCTTCGACGTCGACTGGAACCCAGCGACCGACATCCAAGCCATGGCGCGTATCCACCGCGACGGCCAGAAACGCCACTGCCGCATCTACCGTATCCTACTCAAAGGCAGCCTCGAAGAGAAGATCTGGCAGCGCCAGGTCACCAAGCTGGGTCTTGCGGACAGCGTCATGGAGAAGAAGAATACTGCAGCGCAGTTTTCCCGCAACGAGCTGAAGGATCTCTTCCGACTGGATCAGGAAAGCCGGTGCCAGACTCACGAACTCCTTGGGTGCGAGTGCAATGGCACCGGCCGTGTTGGCCTCCCGCCTAGCGATGGTCCCTTATCAGACGATAAGAAAGACGACGACGACGAAGATGAAGAAGAGGACTTCCCTGACCTCCCCACCCTCATCAAAGCCTCCCAGGTAGACATGGACCAGCAAGAAAAACAAATCCGATCCCGACAACGAGGGCGCCGTTCTCGGCAGATAACAACAATATCTTCTTCCAGCGACAACGAAGAAACAGAAGACGGGGTGGAAGAAGAAAAAGATGATGATGATGACGACGTCCGCCCAGGCCGCTCCTCAAAGCAGCTCCAAAACATGCACCAGTCTCTCGCGCAGTACGCGCATATCGATCCCTGTCTACTCTCTGGTAATGAGGGAGAGAGTATCCAGCAGAGTATCGATGATGATGTGCTGCTTTCTGTGCTCAGGGATGAGGATAATCGTGTTGGGTACATCTTTAAGAAGACTAGTGCGGGAGAGGCGAAGGTTGATGCGTGATGGGTTTCCTTTCCTTCGTCTTTCCTGTAGGTATTGGCGTTGGTGTTGTTGTTGCTGCTGCGGCTGGTCTGGTTATTGTGCATTCTCTACGTGCGTTAGGATGATGATCATATATTTTTGCGTTAGGTATACATACATATCTAGTTAGACTTAGACTTGAGGATTTACATACAGCATACATACAGCACGCATACATACAAAGACACTATCTGTGTATGACTCTAGATATGACAGATTGATGGATAAACAATCACACACCATAGATAGATAATGCCCGAGTACCGGATATCAATTTCTACGTAGGTAGGTAAGTAAATACTTAAGTACTATCATGCGAAACTACAAAGAACACACAGCCAGCATGGATTGATTGAGTTAAATCATTTATTTCGTCCATTCATTTCATTGGAACATGAAACAGTAAGTAGTCGTACACGTATACACATGGAAACATCACATAGCATCAATATTGACATCAACATCAACATAAGGTAGTGGTTCAAACTCAGTGGAAATGGAAAGTGTGAGCAAGCAAGGAAGCAAGGGAATTTGAAGTGAGAGACATACGAATCAGATATGATCGTGTAGGAGTGTGATGATAGATAGATAAGTAAAGACTGGGGAGGAGGGGGGCAAAGAGCAATTCTAGCAGACACGAATATCAAAATAACTGGCTTGGGTATGAGTATGCAGAACAAATGAACAGAACATCTTTCAGAAATTCTCAACAAGTAAAAAGAAAATGGAAATGAAAGAACAAATGTGGGAAAAAAGCAACTCCAACCATCAAAATGCAACCACAAAAGCAGAAGTTAATACCTCAACTTCCCCACCAACCCAAAAGTATAAGCCGCCTCCGCCTCACTCTTCATCTGAATCATATATATCTTAGTAACGCCGCTCGTGACGCCCCCCTTCTTCGGCATCGCGCCGTTTTCGTTCTCCGCCCGCATCGACACCGCGATGCCTGTGCGGGCCACGCGCTCGAAGGAGCTCTCGCCTAGACATGCGTCTAGGAGGACTTCGTTGCGTGTCTTGCCCCGGATAAGGATGCGTTTTTCGAGCTCGATGCCGCGCTGGGGGGACATTGCTCCTGAGGCTGGGGGGCTGTCGCCGCTCTCGTCGGGGCCTGTTGTCGCTGTGGCGGCGCCGTCGCTGTGTCGGCTTGCTGCTGTGTCGGGTCGGCGCGGGGGTGCTGGGGTAGCCGGCATGATGGTCAATCGGGCGGCGCCCATGTCGCGCCACTTGGACTGCGACTCGCGCATGTATAGGCGGATCTTGGCGTTGGACAGGCCGATGCCGTCTACGCCCTTGATGGCTGCGGCGATGCGGCCGATGCCGGAGTGTGGGTCTGAGCCCGAGCCGGCGGAGCTTGAGTATAGGCTGTCTTCGCGCTGCCCGCTTCGGGAGGTTATGCTTGATCGGGCGATGCTGAACATTTTGCTGCCGGCGCCGAAGCGCTTGAGCGCCGAGAACGCGCTGCTCATTGTTCCGACGCTGCTGTCGGAGTTGTCGGCGAGGGACCGTGGGGAGGTCGATGCTCGGTAGCTGCGGCGTCGGCGGGGCCAGCCGAAGAGTCCGCCTGTTTTGTTTGGGCGTTCCATTGGGACGGGCTGGTCGGCGAAGGGTCCGCGGGCGTTTTGCAGGGCGATGTAGGTTGGGTTGTTGATGCGCGCGTGGTTGATGAGGCCGTATAGGACTTCGCATTCGTCGGCGTTCCGGGAGCGGAACATGATGTTGTTGCTCCAGTTGATTTTGGAGCGTGGGGTGGGAGGGGACCGGATGCTGATGTCGATTGCCGTGCCACGGCGGATGGGTACCAGCGGCGTCAGCTCGAGGGCGATTATTGGGCGCCATTGCTTGGAGGGTGTGCCGTCGTAGTCCTCTGGGGGCGCGGCGCTCAATTCATATGCCTCGATCAATCCAGGACTGACAAGGATTTTACAGTCGTCTGATAGCAGACTCTCCCATGATCCTTTGTCCGACCAGGCATATACCGATGCAAGCGTGCTGGAGGACTTGCTGGGCTGCGGAGGGACAGATCTATACCCGCCCTGAGAGATGGGGTTCGAAGGAGAGATGGAGCTGGAGGCAGACGTGACGACCGAGCCCTGCACAGTCGATTTAGAGTCTTCAATTGTCCGTGTTGGGGATGATGCCATATCATCGTCAGAGTCATCTGAAGTATCCGATCCGGAATAGTCCGAGTCCGAGTACATATCATATCGCCGAACAGTCGATGTATCCGAGTCGGAATACGAGTCGGACGCCGTGGATGGCTCATATTCGTGTTTGAGGGGTGAGGATCCCCGGCGCCTGCCGTGGATTGTACTGGGGCTGAGGACGGGGGTGTTCGGGAGACTTGATCCGATGGAACTTGGCGAACGGGAATGCGAGGGAGGTGGAGGCGGTTCATCGTCATTGCACTGGTCAGAGTCCGAGTTCGAGTTCGAACGGGAATGAGTCTTGGCCCGCGATGGGCTGGATAAGGTAGAAGTATCGACGGGAGGGTAATCCTCCTCTTCATCAGACTCGGAGGGTAGTGATTGGGGAAGATAAGTCTGGCTGCTGTTCTGTCGGAGCTTCGGGATAAGAGGGAGATTCATCGAGGGAACAGAGGAAACTCGAGGAGAGTCTTGATCGGAGAGCTCGTTCGCCGGGGTTACGGGAGGGACCTGCGCTTTGGGAACCTTCTCACGGGGTGTCTCTGGAGCCTTGTCGGTGCGTTTCAGATCACCATGCTCTCGAGTAGGGGTTGACGGAGGATCTTCTTGTCCTGCGCGAGGCTCTTTCGGTGTGCTTGGGCTTGCTGGTGAGTTTTCTCCATAACGTGAAATCCTCTTGGCCTTGGACCGCTTAAGGCCAGTAGACCCCTTATCATCGGCATTACCAACTTTGCGAGGATCCCGGGCGTGCAGGATAGACGACTGCGGCGAGGCTTTCGCCGGAGACTCTTTTGTTGGGCTAGTCATATCCGAATCCCGAGTAATGGCGGTGTTCAAAGACAGTCGCGATTCTGTGGCCAAGGAAGACTCAATAGTGCTCGGATCAGATAACTGCTCTCTTGGCGAAGAACGGCGTAAGGTACGGGACGTCGCCCTCTCCCCGATCGGGACGTCTGCGCTGGTAGGGCTCGGGGGCATCTTGGGGACGGGGACACTGTCGGTGTTGGTTAGAGTCTGCGCCCGTTGTCTATGTTTCGCCCGCTCAATGAAGCTCTGGCTTCGCGAGACAGTAGGCGGCTTAGGTTCCATCCCCAGCATCTGAACCCATTCAAACCCAACCTCATCCTCCTCAATGCGAAGCAAGAGAATCTCCTGCCATGGTGTCTGCTGTCCAGGATCACTACGCAACATGACCACAATCTCCCCTTTCACATCGCCGTTGCGGGCAGACACATATGCGAGCTCTATGGGAGGAAAGAGGAGCCATCGATCCGCGTGATCGATCTCACAGACAAGCAGGTCACCTCCCAGGGCGTTGCCAGCGCCATTGTCTCTCAATAGCAGCTCCGCTCGACAATCTATGACCTGGCCAGAGGAGTGGTATACGGAGAGATTGAAGAAGTCTCTAGCCCTGACGCGTCGGTCCTTTCTAACGTTCACACCAGCCAACGGCCCTAGTGTGGCAGGGTCGCGAGCGCGAGTTGGGTCGACGTGCGCAGCAGATTCATCCTCGAGCCTTGCGCGCTCTTCCCGTGCGCGGCGCCGCGCTTCTGTGACGAGCTCCTGGAATACCATTGCCGTTTCCTCTGCCTTTGCGGACGGCTGAAGGATGTTGATTCCTTTGAATGTCTTTGCCAGGTATTTGAGGCGAACGAGAGGCCGTTTCAGCAGATATGCGACGTCGACCTTCTCCCCGTTGCTGTCGACCACGTCTCCGTTCTCATCTCTTGCCATTCCTTCATCGAGGCTCTTGGTCTCTGCATCGTTTGAGGCCTCTTCTTCTTCCAGCGGAGCCAAGTTCACAATGACATCCTTGAAACCCAACCTCCAAGCCTTGAGGTATACCTTGTAGACTCGCTGCGCTCCGGTCGCCCAATTCAGCAATGCCTCCGCATCCTCCCTGGGTACTCGCTTATGCAGTGATTTTAAGCGCTCAATGGCAACCCCCATATCAACGATCGGTTGGCTAAAGTTCGCTTCATCCTGCGGGTCGATGGAAGGGCGGAAGAGACCAGCGGCGATAGCCGAGTCGGATTTTGAAAGAACCGATGTCAGAAGCACGGGAATGACACCCCCGACTAATGTCTTGAGCTCGCGCATATATTTCGTCTCGTCCGCCGAAAGCTCCTTCAAGATATCGGGTACCGTCGCATTGGCAATGCGACTTTTGTTGGTTCGGATGCTCCGGGCAGATCGGATGCTCCCACTCCTACCAGTGGGAGCGGAAAGAACCGATATCAAGTCATCGTGGGTGGTGAGACGTCTTTGCAGCTGAGAGATGATCGACGGGAGTGAATCTGGATCAAATCTGTCCCTTTCTTCTTCGTCGTCCTCCTTCTGAGTCGAATTCGAGGTTCGTCTATTTGGCACAACCCCGGGTGGCGGTTCTCGCGACTTCCCAGTAGTACCAGTGCTTATTGACTCCACCGAAACGATTGTCGACAGTCGGTGCGGTCCTGTGGCCGGAAAGGGCTTTTTGCGGCAGAGAGGAACGGGCGCATTGTTTCCAGATACCTCCGAGCCTTCCGATAGAGTTCCTATCTCCGAAAGTTCCTCCTTGTTATCATCCACTCGAGTGAGCTCTTCTACAATGGAAGATGCCCGACTGTGTCTGTAGTCGCCTGATCGCTTCCCGCTGGCAGCTGAAGCAGTGTCCTCGATCGACTTCGCCGGCTCATCCAGTAACGACTCACCCCTACTTCGTACTCGTCGTTTTCGCGTGCTCCTCCGCCGATGATGGGCTTGGGGCGGCCGGTCGGAAACCCGGTCACGGTCTTCCTCCTGTTTGAGAGGCTGCTTGGGTCTGGTCCTGGTGTTCAACGGCGCAGGAATCTCCACCCCCGGTTCCATCTCGTTGTCCATGAAGGGATCCGGGGTGTCCGAGAGCCACGCCTCGATCTTGGTGCCCCGGGTCGGGGTAGGCTTCGGCGGTTCCGGTTTTGGGGCGGATTCCGGCCGTCCAAACATCTTCCTCGATTCATCCAGCATGTGCCCAAATATGCCATTCTTCGGGGGTTTCGGAGCCTCGCGACTTTCGCGGCCCTTCGGCGCCGGAGGCGCGCCCCTTGCCCGTCGCTTGGATAGTTCCGAAAAATCGGCGTCACTGGCCGCCCATTCCGAGTCGTATTCCATGCCAGCGTCCTTCTTCCCGGCGCTCTCGGAGGGTTCTGACTTGGCGCCCGTGTGCGGCCGGTCAGCCGTGCGCGGGCGCGAGCCTGACCGCGAGGACCCATTGTGAGAAAACGCCCCCTCCTTCAGAGCCTTGCTGTCCAGCCGCGCCTCCACGTCTCGCGGTGCTCGCGATTTCCGCCGCTCGCGGGCTACTGACTCGGAGACCGTGCTCGCTCTCTCCCTTGTTCTCTCCCTGCTGCGCGACCGCAGATCACGAGCGGTATCCACCGTCTTGTCGTGATTTTTCCGTCCTCGCGGCGAGGTCTGCATCCCATCGTTGGTCGTGTACTCGGAGATGCGCTTGGGAGGCGCTAACTTGGGGGTGGCGCCGGTGTTGATGGAGGAGATCGAACTGCGATTCAGCTTCCAGTGCTCGTCGCTCACGAGTCGTTTTCGCGGGGCACTCTTGCTTCGTTTATGCGTCTTGGTATCATTTCCCGGTTTAGAACTGGACTCCACCGCGGAGTTCTCGTCATCTTCGTAGTAGACCACCTCGTCGGCCGTGATTACCCCACCCCCTTGCTGTTGCCACTTGCGAATCTTGGAGCGGACGGAATTGGTGTCATGGACCCCCAGCGGCTCACCGATATCCAGCGGTTTCAGCTTGGTCGGGGACGGGGAGGATTTGGCAGCAGCCCCTCCTCCCCCGCGGTTGGAGGGACGATGTGGTGTTGCAGGAGACGGCATCGATACCTGCGATCGAGAGATTCTGTTTAGTATGGTGTTGGGAGACTGCAGCCAGCGTCCAGACTATGGGCTGCTGGAGAGGGGAAAAGTATGAGCGATGTATTGTTTCTTTGTTGGGGCACGACGTCACCGGGAGCGCCTTGTTTGTTTATGCGGAGTGGATGAGGGGAAGATCGATTGATCGGTGGGTCGTAACCAAGCACTTACCACAGTTTACAGCATATCCTAGGTTCCTCGACTGCTGTGCTGGAGGGGATATGCTCAGGAATGTCGCAAGAAATCAACACACCAAGGAGCGATGTCAAGAGGAAGGAAATGGAGGGGAGGGGACTAAACAATGACTTGGCGATGATCCGCAGGAACAGGCGGTCAAATAGCCTGCAGAAAATAAATAAAAAGAAAAAAAACACGATAGACAGAAAAGAAGAGGAAGAAGAACAAGAAGTGGAATCACCAGGCTTGGGGTTCCCACTCGTTTTGACTGAAAGATGCCAATGATCCAGTTGATCAGCCTCAGCTCAAGTGGCAGAGTCAGGTGGGAGAGGAGTCATCCCCAATGCGATCACAAGCACCACCGAGATTATTGAATGACCGCCAGGAGTCTGATGATTCTTGTCTTTCTTCTGTCTCTGTCTCCCACTTGTTATCTCTCTGCCGTGGTTGAATTTCTGCCCGGCGCATCCACAGTTAGGTTGACTGGAGTTGGTCTATACCAAGTGACTTCCTACCATTGGTAAAGCACAGGCTGCCGGGGAAACCAAGACGATCAGCAAGATCCGTCGGTCGCCCAAATGGTTCTCATTTGCTTGGCCGATCCACGGGATTTATCTTATTGGACATTTCCCATCCACTGGGATAAATTGCTTGGAGTTGCTGGCTAGATCGCGACCGACTGAGTCTTATTTCTTGTTTCGATTGTTGTTGTTGTTGTTTTTGACTTGCTGTGGTGGTCATAACACCCGCTGACTACTGTGCATAACGTACAACCATCCTCTTTATAATGTGAAGGCTTGACGGAATCAATGCTTGATCTCCTCGACGATATCTCCACATCGCAACTGGTCGCACTCCTTGATCGAGTTTTGACTTGTTCTATTTTAAGACAGCACGGACGGCACGGACACGCCACTCCAACACCCCCCGACAGCAATAGTTCATGTACTCGGAAAAGTCTGCCACACCACCTGCGTCCCCTTCATTTACTTTGTCAAACCAGCCTCCGTCGAGGCGTCGGGTTCCCGTATCATGGGTAAATGACAACGGTAATGCATTTCTCGTCCATATCCCCGACGGAAATCGGGAGACGCCCGTGTCTCAAAGGCCAGCCAGTCCACATCTCCCACTCGTTGTCGACCCACGTCACGGAGTGGGCCAGACGAGGCAATCCACACCCAACCGCCGTTGCAGAGCAATTAGGCAGTGCAACAATCGTCTATTCTAAACTTATTAAATAACACTATCCTTCCAGAGATGTGCATCATCTTGACATCAAGAAGTTTCACAGGGCGATAACCATGATGGATTGGAAACGTCATTGGGATTTACGTTCCCTCGACAGCTCCGTCAGTCTCTTGGAGGCGTTCGACACCGCCCTCACGCTCTGCACAAAGTAATCTAGAAAGCCGATTAGCAGCGATCGTGGTAAAAGACCCCCCGAAAGACCTACAAAGCGGAATGACGATCCATATGAAGTTCATCAGGAAATAGTACACCCAGAAATAGTAGGGCTCTGGCCGAGAATACGGACGATCATGGGCGTAGTGGTCGAAGAGGCTAGTCGCATAGTACAACGAATCTCCGTAGAGATGCGCCATACAAGCCGTCAGCTGCAGCGGATGCCGCAGTGAACTGCGCGAAAAGATGCTATACGCTACCCAGAGGCACAGCGGGCCCCAGAGGAGCTGGGGGTTCTGGGTCAGTCCCGACGCTCTTGTTTCATTTACATTCACATGGGCTCGAGGCAAAACATACCACGGTCATGGTCTCCATACACAGAACCAAGGTGTCCGAGGTGAGATATCGCGAATCGGACAAGGCATACTCTTTCCACAACTGACCGATGAGGTCTTGGGCAGATGCCATGCGATCATGATTGAGCATGAAGTACCCTTCAAAGACGCAATGGATGGCTCCGGCTGATGGATTTCCGGCATCAGTTTGCGATGGCAATACCATAGACTATCAGGAATACTAACAAAGTACAAACCACAAAATTGCTAACCGGTCTGCATTATTCAAACTGGGCCTTGCTATCGTGACCAGCGTAAACGTGGTTCCCAGTAAACTCATGGCGACAAAGCTTGCGGCACCAAGGAGTTTAAAGATCGTGGCTTCATTAGCCACATACCCCTTGATTTGCGCATCTAGCGGGTAATACGGATGTGAAATGCCATCAAGAGACATGTTCCTTTTTTAAACAATATATAACAATGAAATTGTGGAACTGCGAGTGGATAGTTCCAGATCGATCTCTGGGGAGAAATAACAAATGTATGGAATCGGAGTATCCGTCAATACCTTAAATATCAGGGATAGAGACTAACCCAGTCTAGCTAGTGTCCATTCCTCAGGCAGACACCACTCGACTCCTCACTCCTCAGGCACACCTGTCTCGGCCAAGCGCAAGTTGACGACAGCTTCTCCATCCTCCCTCTAAATGCCGTCACGACTGTGATCCACTCTCTCCTCCGATCACTCTATGGAGGCTCCAATCTTCTATCTTGTATAGCTTTACTGCAATGGCTCACGGACCCTTCAGAAGAAGGCCCCTGGGGCTTGACCTACCCCGCCCGTCGTCGGTTGAGTCGCCGCCTGGCGTTGCGGCGCTCTTCGTCATCCGCTTCGATATCAAAGCTGGGTAAGTCCATGCAGTTGATGCTTCCCCCAATGGTGGTCTTTTGTTGCGATAGTTTGGCTGACTGTTGTTCGTGTGTAGCTATGTGATATCTTGGAAGCGTACCCTCCCCGGTGGTAAGTCGCACGTACAGAATGCCGGTATACTGGTGGCCGGGAGACTAATGGAGTTGGTTGCATAGTTGACGTCGAAGGGGCTGTCGAGTACAAATCGCTCCCGTCGGGCCTACATAATGTCTCGGAAGATCTAGTGTATGTTGAACAGGATTATGAGTCTAGTCTAGGAGCTGACTGGTCTTCTCGCGCAGCTATTTCATCCACGAACAGTATGCCGGCATCAGCGCATTTGTCAACCAACCGGCCGAGGAGGCTGAACGGAATGCGAAGATGTTTGCCATCGGAGTCTTGGTTCCGTTGAGCTCGGGGAGATTAGGGAAGAGCTGGCGACATGTCCCCAAGCTCAAGGAGCTGGCCCGGTGAGCCCCGACTCCTGAGGAATCACATGCGGACCAAGCTGATATGGAGATGCGTTCTTAGACAATACGCGGACGACATGTCGAAAACACAGCCACTATCGGATTACTGGGAAGCCAATGAACTCCGCGGGGGAGACTCTCCGGCCCAACAACCCGAATCCCCATTGGAATCGCCTCTAAGCCTCCGGTTAAGGGCGCATGGAGACCGGTCGGAGAATGCGCATCGCAGCCGTGCATTCAGTGACGCCATTGTGTTGGAATCGCCCAGGCCGGCCCTGACGCCTTTCCATCCAGCTTCTTCGCTCCCCGATTTTCTCGATGCCTTTGGCCCTCTCGTGTTTCCCTTGTATAGAGCAGCGCTACTCCGCAAAAGAATTCTGTTCATGGCGGAGGCGCCCGTCAATATACCCTGTAACTATGGTACGGCTGTCCTGTCCGGGATCGCAATTGCAAATCGTCAGCTAACGCAGCACCAGTGTATGATTTGTCTTTATTAGCATCGCTTCCTAATTCCATCCTCCCACTACTCCCACCGGCCGGTACTCCGCCTCCACGGCCGCGCCCTCTCTTCAACGTTGGCATCCACGACATCCCATACCTCTCTTCCTTCGTGGGCAAGACACCCAACTCCGACCGCGACGCTGCGTGGATCGCATGCAGTACAGACAGTGTCCTGACAATGAAGTCCGACCTGTTTGACGTTCTGGTCACATTGCCCGGGCCCCATACCCAACACGCCGCCGAAAAGACCTTCCCCCAAATCTCCATCTTGCCAACGCCCACTGCACGACACAACACGCCTCAGGCCATCGAATTGCGAGCGACCCAACGCGACGCAAGACGCTACCTCACTCTCCGTCGAGCCATCCACCATTTCTCTCGGGACGAGAGTCGCCAGTCCGAAGAAGGCGAGGGCTACGATGACGAATCAGACGCCGCGTCGACATTCTCCTCCAGCCCCGTCGTCGAGCCTCTCTCCTGGACCCGACTAGCCTACACCTCCTTCATCTGGTGGGCGTCCGCAGGCGAAAAACGCGACGGCCTAACAGAAGAGGAAGAAGAAGAGCGCCGACTCGAGCAAGACACCCGCCTGCTCGCCAGCGTCGACAATCTCCCCAGCCCGCCCTCGGGCTCCGCCGGCCGCCGGAGCATCCAACCCGCTGAGGCCACGCGAGAACCGCCCGAGATCGCCCTCGTCGCCTACTTCCGCCGTCTGACTACCCAGATCTTCGTCACTCTGTCCGACGTAGTCGCCCGTCAAGACAGCAACAACGATCCCGATGACGACGTCGCAAGCGACGCCGACTCCGCCTCCTATCGCGACAACCCAGACGAGGAGCCCGACGCATTAGCCAGACAGCCCACCCATGATAGCATGGATGACAACAACCACAACAGCAACGACGACGACAACGACAACGACAACGCCCCCCTCCTACCACCCCAGGACAACAACAATAACAACCCCGACGACGACCCCGTCACCATCACAACAGAGGACATGACCGAAATGGGCCTAGACGTATGGAGCGGCGCAGACCGCATCTTCGTCGAGCAGCTCGTCCGCACCTGGTGGAACCGCCCGGCGTATATCGACAGCGCCAGGATCCGGTGCTGCGGTGTTTCAATCTTGTAGATAACATATGTCTGACTGTCGCCTTTCCGCCTTCTTTCTTTCATTTATTTGTCAAGTGGTGTGCATTTAGTTCGTATCTAAATGGCGGGGATATATCAATGATATATCCGTTTCGTTTCCTTCTGTCCCTTTTCATTTTCATCATTCGTCTGTTGGTCTATCGGGTGTGGCAGGGCTTTTTTTCGCTTCTTATTGTTTGTATACTGGGCGGACACATCACAATTATAGGGTGATTTACATATTTCTTAAAACTCTCCGTGTTGTGAACACTTTTCCATATCACTTTTAGTAGTAGTAGTAGTAGTAGTAGTAGTAGTAGTAGTAGTAGTAGTAGTAGTAGCAGCAGTTGTGGTGGTGATGGTGATGGTGATGGTGGTTGCACCATGACAACTAAGATCTCCTCCAACACCAAGCCCTCCTGAAACAACCTACCCCAAATAAACTAAACCATTAAAGTCAATGTAGATGAATTCTATGAAAAAAAGGTATAAAAAAAGGATCGAAGATATATGTACAGCGAAATCAACTCTCAACTAACAAAGGAAAATTCCATTAGCAGGATCAAAAAAGAGCGTCAAAACTGCATACGAACAGAATATGCGAGCGAGATTGGAAGTAAAAGAATGCGAAGTATTAAATGGATCAATACCTAGATAGATAGATAGATTTGTCCATGGTGACAAATTGGGGGAAAGGAAGTAAAATGAAGAATGCATCAAGCATAATTAACAGAAACTTGGAATAAGATGGAAAGAAAGAAATGAGAAAAGACAAAACGCGTAGAATATGCAGATGATACCACCATAAACAAAAACATATATATACCAAACACCCCCCGGAAATAACGCCTCATTGCTTGGAGCATCAGGGGTATCTATCATCATAAGGAGTAGGCGGCCCAGATGGTTTCTTTTTTTCTTTTTTTTTTTTTTTTTTTTTTTTTTGAGCCAGGCCATTCCGTTGAGGTCGTATAGCGAGCATGAGAACGTGAGAGAAAAGAAATAGAAGAGACACTACTTATGGTGCATCCGGATCGGTGCACTCATATCCCGGCGGCGTCTGATGTCCTCTCTTGGGTCTGAATTCTGAACTCCCGGTATCCGTCGAGCACCGCGGATCGGAGTGATTCCCATGCCGCCGGATCGAAAGGTGCTTTCACTGGCGCTGACGGACCTTGGCATGCTGTTGCTGCTGTTGCTGCTGGTGCTGGCGCTGTTGCTGCTGTTGCTATTGTTGAGGTTTGTGCGGCTCCTGCGCGCCTTGATCTGGGCGAGTGCGTTTTCCCGGTTGATTGGCATCTGCGCTGGGGGGTCATCAAGGCGCAAGGGAATTTTTCTAAGGTTTTGATGGCTCTCGACATGCTGAGAGGGGTTCAACTGTGGCGGCGGTACAGGGTCAAACGGGACGTCGATAATGGCTGGTGTGGGAGAGCCAGGAGGTGACGCTTCGGTTTGAGAAATCTCAGGCGGCGTGTCTTGTCTGGCGTTTTGGACTTTCGCCAGAGGGCTTCCCGGTAGGCGTTGTTCCTGGGCGGCGGCAGCGAGTCGCACTGGGGATGGTATGGTATGGAAGGTCCCCGTCTCAGGTGAAAACGTGATCAAGGGCTCTCCGGGCTCGTCGTCATCATCGCTTTGCTCGTCCGTCTGAGCGGGCTCAGGCTCTTCAACAATCTCATCGGGACTGGACGAACGGCTGGTGTTCTTAGGCTCGGCAAGCATGCGATGCTCGTTGAATTCTTGCGTAAGTTCAATGAGTTGCAGGGGGTTGGGCTTCTGGGCTTGAGCGGTGTTTGTGTTAGATGAGTTCTTCGGGGTGCGGTTTGGCGAAGAGCCTCTGTCGAACAGTTGGGGCTGCGCTTCTTCGGGCAATCGCGAGTTCGCATTCTTGGATGGCCGCGGGGTTTCCTTTGTATCTTCGATCGTCTCCGAAATATGCGGCGTGTTGGAGTTCTCGATGCTTTGGTTGACTCTGGCCTCCTTTTCCGCGTGCTCCAGCAAGCGACAGGTGCATCGCTTGAAATGGCACTCTAGTTTCAAGAATTCGATCATGTCTTCGGCATCGGATCTCAGTCGCTGCTCCATCTGAAGAGCGCTTTCCAGTTGATTGACCATTTCCGAACGCGCATCGTACAGGAAAATATCCTGGTCTTCCTTGACAGCTGTGATATCCGACAATCTTGGTCGCTTCGGGGGGTGGGCGTCGCATCGACGGTATCATGGGATTGGTTGGTCATTGGCGAGGCGGCTGGTCCATCGGCCGGTCGCTTAGGCCTCCGTGGCGTGGGCGTCGCGAACATGGCGAGATCCCCCTCCGCCAGCGACATTCTCCCGACGTTATCTTGGTGCATCTCGTGGGCCTGGGCTTGCAGATTCTCGGAGTGGTTGTTCGTTTCGGCCGACCGCAGGCGTTCCTTGAGCGTTTCCAGCTCTTCCGTCAAGCCCGCGAGTGTGTATGCCCGCTCAAAGGCTTCTTGTCTAGCTTGCTCCTTCGCGCTGCGCTCATGGTGAAGCTCATCCCTGAGTACTCGAGATTCCGTCTTGGCATGCTTCAGCTCCTCTTGTGTCTTGACTAGCGTTGAACCGGCGCGGAAAGCTTCTTTCCGCGCTTTTCGGATTTCCTTTTCGAAAATGCTTCTCTCGTTGGCCTGGCGCTCCTTGGTCGTGTGCAGCTCTTCCAGCAATGACTCGAGTCTTTCGCTTATCCGACGCTCACGGGATTGGGCCTCGGACAGTTGAGAAGAGACATGAGCCAAGGAGGATTCCGCTTCCTCACGGCCCAAAATGGCGCGCTGTAGCGCCGCTGTATTCGCTGCCGATGTCTGGGCTGCGCTTGCCGGACTGCCGTTGCGGGTGAGGCCGTTGAGATAGGCGACTTTAGCTTGCACGTCAGACATCCCTCTGCTCTTCCGTTGCGTAGCCCTGAGTTCCGGGTAGATCGGCGAGCCTGATCCTGGTTGTTGATTCATCCGTTCGGGCGATAGGGGGTTGAGGGCTTTGGACGGGCTCTTAGATGGGCTCTTCGAGGGGCTCGATCTCGCGCTAGATGGAGAATCCATCGCGCCAGGTGGTGCTATGATAATGTTCTAAGTTAGTAGAATCAGGTTGGTGTTGATGTCGTCAGGCGAGCATGGTAGACAATCTAGATGGATGAAATAGGAAGGGTGGGACGACCGGTTCGTTGTTCATCGACCGTTGTGGAGATGTTTTTCTTTCTCGGCACTCTGGCGTTGTTGATCCCTAATCAGTGACGCAGGCAACAAACACCTGTTGGCCTCGCGTCGAAGGGTCAGGTGACCGTTGCCCTGGACGACAGCGCTAGTCCGCATCGGGTCGACATCTCACGTGTCTGTCGCACCGCGCTAGACCCGATCAGGCCAGGTCAAAAACGTGGGGGCCTGAGGTGTCACTGCCGGGCTTTCTGCGCTGTGATGCCATTGATGCCAGTACCAGGTCGTCATCAATTCCCCAGATCTATCCATCCAGTCGGATATTGAAGTATGCGTGAGATTATTACACTCCAACTAGGCCAGCGTGCCAACTACCTGGCGACGCATTTTTGGAATCTTCAGGTATATCGTCTTTTTCTCCAGTCCCGCCTCGTTCTCACGTGGCACTAACATGCGGAACAGGAATCATATTTCACCTACGATGAAGAAGAGTCCCCTGTGGACCATGATGTTTTATTCCGATCTGGGACTGGAGCTGATGGCTCTGAAACCTATACGCCCAGGACCCTGATCTATGATTTAAAAGGTGCTTTCGGGACGCTTCGAAAGTATAACGCACTCTATCAATTAAGCGAAGATGTAAACCCCGGGCAAGGTTTATGGTAAGCGACCAGGTGCGATCCTTTACCACCAACTGGATCGCAGCAATCAGTAGTCTCGAGGGCTGGGGTATCTGCAGGTGCTAACATGTATGCAGGGATGGAAGAGAGATCATACAACAGCAACCGTCTATCCCTCAAAGTGATTACCAGAAGAACCTAGACGCAGGGCTTCCTGCCCCGCCACTGTCCGCCGAGACAGTCCGGTACTGGTCTGATTACAATAGACTCTTCTACCATCCCCGTTCAATTCTTCAACTGAATGACTATGAGCTGAACTCCAAGGTCATGCCTTTCGAAGATTGGGAAATGGGAGAAGAGCTGTTCAATAATATTGACAAAGAGCATGACCTGCTGGACCGGGATGTACGGCCATTTGCCGAGGAATGTGACCAGATGCGTGGGCTGCAGATCTTCGCAGGATCCGACGATGCGTGGGGCGGTTTCACGGCTAAGTATGTGGATAGGCTGAGGGACGAATATGGCAAGAAGGCAATGTGGGTGTGGGCTATCGAAGATGGTGCCCAGGTCGACCGAGTAAGTACTATCTGATCGATGTCTGTTCGTCTAGTACTGATACTTTGCGCACAGCAAGCTCGAAACAAGCGGGACATCAACAAAGCCCGCTCTCTACATTCGATCGCACCCCAGTCGTCCCTATACACGCCCATCATTGACCCTCCGAGTCGCCTTCCAGGGTCCATCCATCTTAATCACAGGTCACAGTGGTACACGTCTGCACTGATTAGCTGCGCTCTGGAAAGCGTCACCCTCCCTACCCGCCTGCGTGCATACCACGCCTTTGAGGCGTCTCTAGCGGGAGATGATAGCAGCCATAATATTTTCGAGCTCCAGTCCACGATAATCCAAAATCAAGACAAGTATCGCCAACAGCACCCTGTTTCTGCAGGCGTGTCTGAAGACACGGATGATCGGGGGTCACATCCCGCAGAGGCCCAGACCAAGTTTGACATAGATTTCACTTACGATGGTTTCGAAGGCGAAAGACCCCATGTGTTCAATCAACTACTTGTCATGCGTGGCATTGAGAGCCCAGAGGACGAGTCTCCTTCTTACGAAGACACCGGCCTTCAGCGGAAGAAGCGCCACTATGACTCACAGCCAATGTTCCAAAGGTAGGTTGCCCGCGCATGCTAGGTATCTGTGGGTTACTAATTCGTGATGTGTAGCTTCGACACGCCATTGAAACTCCCCATTTTGGACAGCTTCCCCCAGGACATGTTCCGAGAAGCACCACCTGACCGCAAACTCGGTGTCCTTACCGGGTTGACGACTTCCTCACGCACCGCGGAGAAGATCAAGTTGATGGAAACCGTTGCGCGACGGATCATCAGCATCGACGAGCGCGAGACCATTATCAACGGGCTGGGGGAGATTCGGGAGACATATGAGACGGGATGGATGAGTGGCTCTGATTCTGACGATGAGTAACTGTTACAAACCAATAGTAATAGAGGAGTACAGATTTCCAGTACTACGTAGTAGATATATGTACTCCGTACCAGTAGTGGGGATAAATCCGGCCGATCTACGGAGTGATCCGCAACAAACCATGCAAACAGGCCCGCCCAACGTGTCCTCTCCGGTTCGCCGCTCCATCTCGGCCTTTCATCTGCATTCTCTCAGTCACCAACTCTTCTCATTATTCATATTCTATGCTTACTGCCAGGTGGCCACTATCCCAGTGCCTGGTGTCATACTCGATGGCTTTTTGTACCTGATTTTCTGTATGTCTCCTTCTTGAACCCTATATTTTCAATCCCCTGCCGCCATCTGCACCTATCCAGCCAACTGACTTGACTGCATAGCTTATCACATTACGTCGTTGTCCCTGGATTGGATTGCGATCTCAATCCTTGACAATCCAGTCAACTTTTGACTGATTAATACTCATTAAAGATGGCTTCTGCCCGCCAACGGACACGAGGGATTACCTCGTCTCCGATTCTCTCGCTCCTCGTCCTACCGTTCCTCCTGTTTTTCATCGCATTTCCCGCCCCGGCAGCTGCTGCTGGATCCGCAGTCCTCGGTGTCGATGTCGGAACAGAATATCTGAAGGCGACGCTGGTCAAACCCGGAATTCCCCTCGAGATCGTTCTGACGAAGGATTCCAAACGCAAGGAATCCGCCGCGATCGCCTTCAAGCCCACCGGAGACAATGCGCCTTTCCCCGAGAGATTCTACGGCGGTGATGCACTGTCACTCGCGGCACGATACCCGGATGATGTTTACGTGAATCTGAAACCCCTGCTAGGAATACCGTTCAATGGTGGGGAGGAAGAGATGGTCAAGACATACCACGACCGGTTTCCCGCATTGCGACTCGAGAACATTCCCGAGCGAGGCAGC
Organism: Aspergillus campestris IBT 28561; assembly: GCF_002847485.1. Classification (NCBI taxonomy): domain Eukaryota; kingdom Fungi; phylum Ascomycota; class Eurotiomycetes; order Eurotiales; family Aspergillaceae; genus Aspergillus; species Aspergillus campestris. Next base: position 3,973,824 of record NW_020194336.1, on the reverse strand, counting down.
GTCGGACTTCGGAGCAACCGCCTTGGAGAGGCCGAAAAGGAGGACGCTTTCCTTGTTGAAGAGATCCTAGCTATGCAACTGAAACAGGTCAAGGCCAACGCCGACGTTATGGCCGGCCAGGGCTCCGATATCAAGGATGTCGTTATCACGTACCCCGCATACTACACTGCTGAGGAGAAGAGGAGTCTGCAATTGGCCGCTGAATTGGCCGGGTTGCATGTCGACGCGCTCATTAGCGAGGGTCTGGCGGTTGGCTTGAATTATGCCACCAGCCGCACATTCCCTATGGTTTCGGACGGACTCCAGCCCGAGTACCATGTGGTTTACGACATGGGCGCCGGCTCCACCACCGCCAGTCTCCTTCGCTTCCAGAGCCGCCAGGTGAAAGATGTTGGAAAGTTCAACAAGACCATCCACGAGGTGAACGTTTTGGGACTCGGCTGGGATAAGACGCTTGGTGGAGACGGCTTGAACGACCTCATCGTCCAGGACATGATCGCGAACCTGGTCGAGGACAAAAAACTGAAGGATAAGGTTTCTGTCGCGGACGTTCGAGGACACGGCAAGACGATGGCCCGACTCTGGAAGGACGCGGAGAAAGCTCGCCAGGTTCTGAGCGCCAATACCGAGACCGGAGCTAGCTTCGAAAGCCTGTATGATGAAGATGTCAACTTCAAGTATCGTATCTCGCGCTCGCGATTTGAGGAGCTTGCTGGTCAGCACATCGAGAGAGTGAGCAAGCCGTTGGAACAAGCTCTGGAGAACGCCAACCTGAAGTTGAGCGACATCGATTCCATCGTCCTGCATGGTGGCTCGATCCGTACGCCGTTTGTGCAGAAGGAATTGGAACGATTCTGCGGAGGATCCGGCAAGCTGAGAACCAGTGTCAATGCCGATGAGGCCGCTGTCTTTGGTGCCGCCTTCAAGGGAGCGTCGCTCAGCCCTAGCTTCCGCGTCAAGGACATCCGGGCAACCGATGTTGCTGGTTACCCCGTTGTACTGAAGTGGCTCTCGGACTCCAAGGAGCGCCAGCAGAAATTGTTCACCCCGACTTCGCAAGTCGGTCCCGAGAAGCAACTGACAGTGAAGAACTTGGACGACTTTGAGTTCAGTTTCTATCAGCAGGTTTCCACGGACGGCGGTGTAACGGACATTCCCGTCCTTGGTGTACAGACGAACAACCTCACTGCCTCCGTGGCCAAGCTGAAGGAAAGCTTTGGCTGCGTTCCGGCTAACATTACTACCAAGTTCTCCATTCAGCTCAGCCCTGTCAATGGACTTTCCCAGGTTGCCGGTGGCTCTGTGAGCTGCGAAGTCGAAGACACCAAGCAGGGCGGTGTTGTCGAGGGCGTAAAGGACTTCTTCGGCCTTGGCTCCAAGAAGGGCGAGCAGGTTCCCCTGGGCGAAGACGGGGAACCCAGCGAGTCAATCACCCTGGAATCCGAGGAACCTCAGGCTTCGACGAGCACATCTGCTGATGAAGCGGCCTCTACGGCTTCTGCCAAGGATAGCAAGAAGAGTGCGCCGCTTACCAAGGTGGAGAGCATCCCCATCAGCTTCACCTCTACGCCTCTCGGGACTCCTCGGCCGTCACCCGCCGAGCTCACCCGCATTCTCAGCCGTCTGGCAGCCTTTGATGCTTCGGACCGCGACCGCGTCCTGCGCGAAGAGGCTCTCAATGAGCTCGAAGCTTTCATGTACCGCAGTCGTGATCTGTCGGAGGACGAAGAATTCGTCAAGTTCCTCAAGGCCGACCAGCTGGCGGACCTCAAGGAGAAAGTAGCGGCTGCGAACGACTGGCTCTACGACGAGGGCTCCGATGCCAAGACCGCGGAATTCCAGTCGAGGCTCAAGGCCCTGAAGGCGATTGTGAACCCCGCGCTGAAGCGCAAGCAAGAGAGCTCGCAGCGTCCCGCACGCGTTGAGCTACTGCAAGACGTCCTGAAGAACGCCAAATCCGTGATCGACCTCATGGACAAGCAGATCAAGCAAGACGAAGACCTCCACTCGTCCAGCGTCGCCGCGTCGTCCACCGCTGAAGCCGAATCCTCCGAGTCCTCCTCTACCACCACCGCCAGCGAGTCAGCCTCGACCGCCGACCCTCTCGAGGACCTCGAAGCCGACCCCTACGCGACCACCTCCCAGTCCACGAAGACGACCACCACAACCACAACTGCGAAAGTCACGGGACCGAAATACTCCATCTTCCAGCCCTCGGACCTCACCACCCTGTCGAAGAGCTACGAGACCGCCAAGGCCTGGTTCGAAACCCAGCTCTCCGCCCAGGAGAACCTCGCCCCAACAGACGACCCCACCTTCAGCGTCGCCGAGATTGACTCCCGCCTCAAGGACCTGGAGCGCTCCATGAACCGCATCTACGAAAAGATGGGCGCCGCGGCCGCGCGCTCCCAAAAGGACCAGGGCAAGAAAAACGGCAAGAAGGAGCCCACCGCCGAGAAGGAGAAGGCGAAGGGGAAGGGAAAGGAGAAGGAAAAGAAGCCCAAGGATCCGAACCGCAAGGATGAGCTTTGATCTGATCGTGTTGTGTAAACCAATTTTTTTTATACAGCGCCGTCATAGTTTTTTGCTCATTCCTGCTTAACTCTTATCTATATCCTATCTATCTTGTTGACTGAATGATGTTGGGGGAGTTCGGATTCAGCGTTTCTTTTATAAAATCTTTTCTTTCTTTACCACGTTTTCTACCTTGTCTTTTTGTGTTTGTAATATTTGTTGATCATGTGGGTGGGAAGAGACATTGTACTATCGATATTTGGCTCCTTTTTCCTCCGTGTGATCTGATCTGATCTGATCTATCTTGCCCGTGCTTGGTTATCTATGTAAATTAATATCTACCTAGACCTGAATCTTTGAACGTCCGTCAATGCAGTGGCACATAGAAGAAGGGCGAGGTGTTCTCTGATGACAAGGGTAGTACTCCGTACTGGATAAATTATCTGACTCATTTTTTTTTTTTTTGAATCCATAATTTTGTTAACTAATCTATTTACATACATGCTGATTGATAACCGTGATAAACTTGATATACAAACCAGACCGTGATTGAACAAAGACATAGAAATGGGGTAAAAGAAAAAAAATGAAGAATGAAGACAGTCCGGGTATTTAACTAGGCAAGAGAAAGCGCAAACGAGAAGTAAGAAAAACAAGGGAAAATATATGTCAAGATAAACATGCACATGAAGAAGGTAATAGGGACGAGGGCATACAGCCGCTGGATCCAGCCCAGCAGATAGAATCCCAAGGAGACAGTCAAGTAGTAACGAAGAGGCAATCAAACACCACTCATTTGCACTTCGTACTCGCCCGCCCCAGAAACAAACTCCATATCAACCTCCTCGCGCCTGCGCAGAAAAGAAGGTTCCTCAAAGTCGTCCACGTCAACATCCATAGTACCCTGCTTCTGCGCGGCGACGAACCGACGACGCTGGCGTCCCAGCGTTGGAGCCAGGATCGTCCGTCCTGACACGGGCGCCTGGCCCATGTTCGTTGCCGTGGTGTTCATCCAAGGTTCACTCGGAGACCATTCGGCGTTTGTGTAATGCGAGGGGTCGTCCTCGTACTCGTCGGAGTCGAGGGTCCGTTTCTGGCCGGAGACCAGGGAGTCGACGGAGTCTTGGCTGCTGGGAGGGAGGGAGAAGGCGTCGCCGTCGTCGGTGATCAGCTCGTCGGTGTTCATTGTGCATGATGGGCGAGAGAAAGGGCCCACAGCGTCGTGGTGGTGGCCTGGTTTCGTCATCCCGCTGAAGGGGGCCAGTTCGGTGGTGTGGGGGCCTGAGACTGGGTGTTGGGTCTCCGGGGCGGCGAACATCATTGAGTGGCCGGGGGTCTTGGTCTTGTATCCTTCTGCGACGGACTTGCGGACGCGCATGCCGACGGAGAGGAGCGAGGATTGGACTTTGGCGGAGACGATGGGGGTCGGGGAGTAGGTGGTTGCGGCGTAGTGGTTGTGGGAGAGATGCGGGGTGTCTGTTGGATTGGAGGTTGTGGAGAAGAAGGTGGTGATGGCTGGTTGGAAGCGTCTGCGTTTGGAGGTGGGGTCGTTGTGTTTGGGGTTGGTTGCGATGGAGGAAGGCATTGTGGATGAAGTTATCCGGGGATCCGGGTTATCGTTGATAAGGGGGATGTAAATCTCTGCCCCGCTCCAATGAGGAAGATAGTTGGAATACAAGGTAGAATGTGGAGATGGTTGAATTGTAAGACCTTCCAGTAAAGGGTTAGGAGGTATGCAAGGCGCAAGAGGAGTGGAGAGAAAAGAGAAGGGAGGATAAGGAGGAGAGAGACGTGACGGAGGAAGAAATGGAGGAAATGGAGGCTGGGGATTTGCCGGGACGCGTCGCGCCCCCGTGACGCGCTAAGGCACGCTCCCGTGACTTTCAATATGTCCTCTTTGGGATGGTTTAGGGCTTAGGGCTGTCTATCAGGTGATCGTAGTTCTAGGCCTGAGGTATACAGATTGTAGCTATCACTCGTCAGAACATGTAGAGCTCAATGACCTCCAAATCCATATGTAAGAAAGTATAAATAGCTAGATTAGTATTTAGAGCAAGCACCTTTATCGGTACTGCTATGTATAAGGTCTATCTACTGTTTTGAGAACGACTCAAACATCCATCGGCCAACCTATGACTCGGCCCTTCAGCAGAGAACAAGAAGGAGCTGTTCCTATATCAATTTATGAGGCAGGCTTGATAGTGGTACCTTGTTTGCCAATGAGTGGGTGTATCCTCGATGTTTGGAATAGAGGATGGGTGGGTAGCCTGGCAGAATGTAGGTTTGGGGGTTGAGTATACAGATATATATAACATGTCAGGCGGGGGAGACCAGAGGGTGTAAGATGGATAATTGCCCTTCTATGACACAGTCTAGTACAATTCGAATATCGAGATGATTCTATATATTCATATCATTCTCTTAAATTATCTCATACCCCACGAGAAAGAGTAGACACGTTGTATGCTTTGATTGATAGTGAAGTCTAATCTATCATTGAAAAGACATACTACAAGTAACCGTCGTAAAGTACAACTTTAAGGAAAATGAACTTCAACACCAATTCTCATCATCATCATAGTTATGCTACTTTTATATGCTCAACTCAAATACTCTATCTGAAAAAAACCCCATTCAAACCCCACCTCACATACCAATATTACCTCTCCGACCACCCCGCTTCTGTCGGTCTTGATGCGCCCTCAACACATTGCGCGTCTCGACCAAACTCCTCTTGTTCTTGCCCTTCGCCTTACCCAGCGTCATGAACAGATTCTTCCGCCGCTGCTTCTCCTTGTTGGTGGTACTCTTGCCCTGCGACTCCTTGCGCTCCTTGCGCTTGGCCGTCACGCTCTTGTGGTCCTCCCGGTCCGTCTTGAACTCCTTGGCTCGCGCGATACGCTCTTCGCGCGTCGCCTTGCCTGCGGAGAGGGCCGCCAGTCCCTCGATCTCTTCCGCCGTCAGGGGATCGTCGATGTGTCGGGCGGCGTTGGAGTTCTGCTTGCGGGACGACTTGTTACCCGGGACGAGGGCGTCCACCGCGGCGTTCGTGCGCAGCTCTTGGAGCTTGGCCAGGTCGGCGGGGGTCAGGATGCGGGTCGTGGCGAGGGTGGAGAATTTGTTCTCGAGCTTGCTGGCGTCGTTTGACTCGGACTTCTCGTCGGCGGTGCCGTCTTGCTTGGCCTTCTTGGACGGGCGCGAGGGATCCTTGTCCTTTTCGTCCTCGGAGTCGCTCAGCTCGATCTCGGCGTCGCTCTCGACCTCGATCCAGCCGCCGGAGTCGTCGCTGTCTTCGTCATCCTCCACGTTCCAGGCGTCCCAGTTGTCCTCTTCGTCTTCGTCCTCGTCGTCCTCGGCGTCGGAAGCAAGGCCCTTCTCGGCCCGTCGCTTCTTGCGCTCTTCCTCCTTCCACTGCTCCAGGAGCTCAATGCCCTCAATACCGCCGGTTTCCTGCTCGCCGAAGCGCTTCTCCCTCTTATCGCCCGACCGAAGACCCATGGAGGCATCCTTGCCGCGGTCTCTCCGCTTCAGCATCTCGGGACCGACCTCGCGGAACAGGCTGAGCAAGCCGCGGCCTGCCATCATGACACCCTTGTCTTTACTCTTGCGGTACATCACCAGGTCTTGTAGTAGGGTATCGTTCATGGCAAGGGGTTGACGCACACAGATCTCGCGAATGGCGTTGAGACCCGCCGTAGCTACCTCGGATGCCGACGCCTCGGACACGAACTCGTTGGCGATCTTCAAGACCAGCGGCTCCAGGACGTCCGGGGGTACCAAGTCATGCGTCGCTTGCGCAAGCGATGCGAGGAACGACGTGACGGAAGGCTGTCGGGGCGTCAGGTACTTCTGGAAATAGGAGTAAAGGTGGATGATATGCAGCTTGTGCAGGCCGACGAGGCGAGTCACCAGCTGCAGCACAAGAAGCTTCTGATCGAGATTGAGCTTCGACTTGGCGGTCTGCAGGTGTCTCGCGAACAGGGACTCGGCAAATCCCTGGGGATCGTGCAGCAGATGCAGCGCGGAGAAGTTCAGAGGGTGAGGCTGGTTCTTCTTGCGCTCCTTTCGCTTGACGGCGGCCCTTGCCTTCTCGACGGATTTGGCCTTCTTCCGGGTCTTCTTGTTGATGCCGGCCTGGTGCTTCACTTGCCCCATGTCAATGGCCTCTTCGTCACTGCTCTCGTCCTCCGCCTCCTCACGCTCCTTGTCGCCCCCCAAGAAAAAGCGAACGCCGCCCACGACGACCTTCTCGTTCTCCGCCAAGCACGCCTCCTTCATGACCTCCACTGTCTTGGCGTCCGTCCAGATCTGTCTCTTCCACAGCTCGCGAACCAGCTTGATAGCCCACAGCCCCTTGGACGACGTGCGATCCGACGTCACCAAGTTGAACAGAACAGTCTGCATAACCCGGTTGAGCTTGTGGTTGATAGTCTTCTGGTTCGCCGTGCGCAAATCCATCAGGATCTTTTGGAAGATCAACGCCCGCAGTGTCTTACTAGGCGTTGTGATGAGAATGGGAAATAGCGTTTGTAGCAACCTGTAGCACATCGCCAATGATCAGTATACTGGAGTCAAGCATCATCCGTGGAAGAGGGTCGCAAAAACATACGTCGCCGAGTCAACAAGTTCTTTCTTCCTTAGCAGAACCAGACTCCCGACAATCTTCTCCCGCAGCTCAGGTTCCAGAACCAGGTGGTGCTGCGTCAGGATGTCCATGAGTTGCTGGGGAAAGTCCTTGGTGATAGTAGGGTAGCAGTCGGCCACATGGGAAATGAAATCGATCAACTCGCGCAGCGAAATGATGCCCGTATCGTTGGCAGACGTGGGCGCCGCCATGAAAATTTCCCGGTGACTTTCATACTGATAGTGCTGAGCGCGGAAGTCCTCAATGTACGACCTAAGTACGACACAACAGCGTTAGAAACATGAACCTAGAAAGAAACCATAGAGAAGAATAATAGAGAAGGCGTAGAAAAACTCACTTAGGATCTTTGCGAATTTTATTTTGTAAATTAGGCCTGTAGGATGGGGAAAAAGAGTGTCAGTCGAGCGTCCGTCGCAAGTCAAATTTCCCCTTCAGTTTGCAGAGAGAAGAATGCTTACAGGTCAGCTTCGACCTTTTCCAAGGCTCCCAACTTTCTTTTGACCATCGTGTCGGTTGTTTGATGTCCAATGCAGCAAGGATGAAAGCTGGAGGACACAGGGTGGAGGTTGCGATGGGCCGGCAACCACAGTATAGGCCTAGCTCCGTTGATTTTTTTTTTCTCCCTCGGAGGCGGAGGCCGGCCTATCGATAAGCGCCGAACCCACTATCATTTTCTACGTTTATCTTCCATAAAGCACTCCATCAATAGGATGATAATTTCATTTATCAGATTGTGATTGTAAATAGATATGTATTACGGGACCTGGGGCAATTTTACTTTATGTTCTTGCCCTCAAGCGTACAGACAAACATTCACTTTCCAAAACTCTTTACGAAAAAAAGAGCCTGGTAGAGAAGTGCAGTATATTTTTCTTTTTCATACAAATTTTTTTAAGTACCGGCTTCAAAAGTTCGAGGTCTTCATGATCGCATCTTAAACTACTATAGAAGAAAGCCGTCCGATTCTCTCATTTTTGGAACTCGCTCCCTCCCATGGTTGTTGTTCAGGTTATGTACAGCCGCGCAGATGCATGCAAATACGACTGAACCCGAGTAAAACCCCCCGTCCACTCCAGTACACATAAAACCCGGAACCAAACGGAGAATACGCCCAACAAAACCCTTTTACCGGTTGCTCTTGGCAACACGCTCAAGCTCGTCCTTCTTCTTGATGGCGTACGAGTTGGAGCTACCCTTGGCGGCGTTGATCAGCTCCTCAGCAAGGCACTCGGCGATGGTCTTGATGTTGCGGAAAGCAGCCTCGCGAGCACCGATGGTGAGGAGAGCAATGGCCTGGTTGACACGGCGGAGGGGAGACACATCGACGGCCTGGCGACGGACGGTACCGGCGGAACCGATACGGGTGCTGTCTTCGCGGGGACCGCAGTTGACGATGGCATCAACGGCAACCTGCAGAGGGTTCTGGTCGGTCATGATGTGGATCTGTTCAACAAATATTAGCATCCTTCCATTCTCCTTCGATTTCCCTGTCGCTATCACTCGACCCTGCGGTCCTGGAAGATCTGGAGCAACGTACGATCTCGAAAGAGTGGGCAACAATGCGGACAGCCATGAGCTTCTTGCCGCTGTTGCGACCGTTCATCATGAGGGAGTTGGTCAGGCGCTCGATGATGGGGCACTGCGACTTGCGGAAGCGCTTGGCGGCATAGCGGCCAGCAGTGTGAGGAAGGTAGACGGGGTTACGGATCTGGACGTAGTCGCTGTGTGCAATCCCAAGTCAGTAACTGTGTTGTTGCAAAATTTGCTCGATTTCCGGATGTCATTGCGCGGTGTGTTCGATAAATTCCTCCAGTCCCTTCTCTTGTCCCCTTCGCATTCATCCACCAGACCGTATTTTCCTCAACCCCCCCTTCCCAGCGGCCGATTTGATGCAATGTGAAGTCGGGACTCGTTCTCATTTTTTTCGATAGAAAGCATAGATTGGGGAAACACCTACGTCAAGGAGATGTCCCTGATCTCAACATCCTCGTAACTCCAGCGGTTGAACAGCTTGACGCTGCCCATCTCCGCAGCGACGTCCTTGGGCAGGACCTGGAAAGCCCCGGAGGGGTTTTCGACCTCGACTTCCCCGTGGTCAGACATGTTGACGCCGTATGCACCTGTTGTCGGGAGGGCTTGGGTGAAAGGTGACGGACGGTGTCGTTGGGTGATCGCTTTCAACGTCGACAATAGCAGGTCAGTCGGCTGAAATGTTTCCGTAGGCGCAAGGGAAATTCAGGTGTGTCTCGCTTAGGACTGTGGGTGGGGTTAGGGCAGACCGGTAACCAATCAACCACCTGCGGTCATGTGATGGATACCCTAGCCTATACCGGACTAGCGTTGGACTAGTGCATGGATACTGGGGCTTACCTCAGATCTGCATAATCCTCGTTCACTAACTTATGGATTCTCCTGTATCGCATTAATCCATCCAGCCCGTCTTGTCTTGGAGTCGGTGGATACTTACCACTGCTAGTATGAGGTGCCGCTGTTATTACTATGCCACTCCTGCCCCGTCAATCCCACTGGTAGACCAATATTGGATACTGTGTACTCCGTAGACTGTATTCCTTTAATTTGCCTGTGACATTTACATCTACACAATCTCCATTGTAGATACTGGCTCTATAATAAAGTACACACTAGCCACAGTGTCAGCAGCCTCAGTAATTAGGCACCTGAAATACGAGTGACCCCACTGTCAATTCCTCGCATGGACACGGTAGGTGGAAATATTCCGAGTCAAGCACAAAGCCTTTGTGGTATACCCCTGAGACCACCACCCTCCAATGACGACAGCTGCAGAGGGAGGACTGAGTCCCGTTCTGGTGGAAAATGACGATCCTCGTGCTTTCCAGTTCGTTGGAATGGAGAGTCCAAGTTGACGCTAATGTGGCTGTGCTGGTCTTCCTAATGTTCTGATTCGTGGAAACTGTCGAGGTGGGACGCCCTACCCGCCGCGGCAGGTGACGGGACGTTCAGCTGTGGCTCGGGAGGTCTTCAGGCGCGGAGAAACATGACCAGACGGCGACAACTCGAAAGCCAGATAACCTCTCCTTCTCCTGGTCTACTACTAGTAACGAGTCCTTTTACAGACCTTTGAACTCCTGCAGGTCATTTTTGCAAGGGGTCACTCAAAGGATTTTCCACTTCCCTCCCCAAGTGCTTCCCAATACAAAGGACCAACCACCCCCGCCCCTTTTCCGCCCCTCTTCCTCCCCGTATGACTCTGCGATGAGGATAGCTTGGCTTCTACACGCCTAGTCGTACGTGAATTTGAATGAGAACTCCTCAACCTAGGCCACGTTTGGCGGTTTCGTGAACATGGCGGACGATAATCCGGCTCTCCACAATGCATTGCATGCGCTCGACAGGGAGTATGAGGTACGTAACCGTCTGACAATGGTGACCTTGCGGAACGGTGGTGACTGACACCTTTTCGTCGGTTGATAGGATGGTGAGATTACTGAGAAAGGGTAAGTGGCCTGCTGTCGGGCCTGATGCGATGGTCACTCCAAGCGACGACGAGAGAGAAACCGCCCCTGTGAAACAGTCGGACTTCTTTACGCATCCTACCCATCCCACCTGATTAGAACCGACTTCCCGTACATATGGAATCATGGCGGGGGCTAACCTGACCAAAGTTACCAGAAACGGCGCACGATCCTCCTCTCCCAATTCTACAACCCCGGCATGGGTCTGGATTTCAATTCCCCCAGTCCAGGTCCTTCGTCGTCTATGAACAGTGGGAGTCAAGCCCCTCCGGCGATCCTGAACGTTCGCCCACCTACGGCAGACTCCTCGGCCCATGGTTTCGCGGGCGGCCATGATACCATGTACAGCAACGGAGGATTCGGAGCCGATCGAAGAATAAGCGATACTACGCAGGGGTCCATGGAACGAGATAATTCGATGCTGCAGCAGCTGGATCGCATGCCTTCCACGGGATCCTACGATTCCCTGTTCCTCCCGAGACCGCCCCCGCAGCCCGTACCGGTCGCGACGGAGGATTCCCGAACCGCCACCCTTTTGACGCAGAACTACGCCTTCCACCCCCCTCTCGTCCATGATCAGTATGACGACGGTATGGGCGTTTATGATATGCCGCCCGGTGCGGTCACGCGGCAGTCGACCATGCTGGACTCGCAGCAGGGGTTCTTCTCCGACTTCGCGGGTCAGCAGCAGGATGATTACCGGGACAGTTACGGAGGCAGTGGATTCCACCGCTACTCCCAGTCCGATGCCTTCTCCCCGACCGCGAATATGGCGCCCCGCTGATCCCCGCGTCGGAGCTCCCCCACGGGCCCGCCATTGATCACCTACTGCCCCTGGAGCCTCGTGACATTCCGTTCGCGGTCCATGACCCCCATGACCACAATACCACAATGTCCAATTTTGACAACATCCCGGCTGTCCTCCGCCACCGTGCCAAGGCCCATGCGAAACAGGCCGCGTATTGGGTGCTGGATCAGAAGGGCAAGGAGATTGCCTCCATCACTTGGGACAAACTGGCGAGTCGCGCCGAGAAGGTTGCGCAAGTCATTCGTGACAAGAGCAACCTATATCGTGGCGACAGAGTGGCCCTGATCTATCGGGACACCGAGATCATCGAGTTCGCCGTGGCCCTCATGGGTTGTTTCATTGCCGGGGTCGTTGCTGTCCCGATCAACAGTCTCGAGGACTACCCCAGCCTCAACCTGATTCTCACGTCGACCCAGGCACACCTTGCCCTGACGACGGAGAACAACCTCAAGACCTTCCAAAGAGACATCACCACTCAGAAGTTGAATTGGCCGCGGGGGGTCGAGTGGTGGAAGACCAACGAGTTTGGCAGTTACCATCCAAAGAAGAAAGAGGAGGCTCCGGCCCTTGTTGTTCCCGACTTGGCTTATATCGAATTCGCGCGAGCCCCGACTGGCGATTTGCGCGGTGTCGTCATGAGTCACCGCACGATTATGCACCAAATGGCATGCCTCAGCGCTATGGTGTCGACGGTGCCTGGATCGTCGAGTGGGCGGCCTCATGGTGAGACGATCATGAGTTACCTTGACCCGCGTCAAGGGATCGGCATGATCTTCGCCGTGCTCCTCACCGTGTATGGCGGCCACACGACTGTCTGGCTCGAGGATCGCGCGGTCGAAACTCCGGGTCTCTACGCCCACCTTATCACCAAGTACCGGGCCACTCTCTTGGCCGCCGATTATCCGGGTCTGAAGATCACGGCCTACAACTACCAGCAAGATCCGATGGCGACCCGCCACTACAAGAAGAACTCCGAGCCTAATTTCGCAAGCGTGAAGCTCTGTCTCATCGATACACTGACGGTTGACTCGGAGTTCCATGAAATCCTTGCGGACAGATGGCTGAGACCGATGAGAAACCCGCGAGCCCGAGAGATTGTCGCCCCCATGTTGTGCCTGCCGGAGCATGGCGGCATGGTGATCAGCGTCCGTGACTGGTTAGGCGGCGAAGAACGGATGGGATGTCCTCTGACGCGCGATATGGACCAAACCGACCTCCAGGAAGCCAAAGAAGAAGAGAAGCGGCACGAAAAGGCTGGAAGCAAAAGCGGTTTCGGAAGCAGTCTCCTGGGCGGCGGATCGACCGCCCCGGCGCCCAAGGAACAAACAAAGAATGACCTCGGAGAAGTTCTCCTTGACAAGGAAGCCCTCAAGAGCAACGAGGTTGTGGTCTTGGCCATGGGCGACGACGCCCGGAAATATGCTGCCACCATGCCGCATGCCGTGCGTGTTGGCTCTTTTGGCTACCCCATCCCCGATGCCACTCTCGCCGTTGTTGACCCGGAGACTAATCTCTTGTGTACGCCCAATGTCGTTGGCGAAATCTGGGTGGACTCCCCCTCGCTTTCCGGAGGGTTCTGGGCGTTGCCGAAACATACCGAGGCGATATTCCATGCACGCCCGTACAAGTTCGAGGAGGGCAATCCGACGCCGGTCTTGGTGGAGCCAGAATTTTTACGGACGGGGCTGCTGGGATGCGTGATCGAGGGCAAGATCTTCGTCCTGGGGCTTTACGAGGATCGACTGCGTCAGAAGGTCGAGTGGGTTGAGCACGGACAAGAAATTGTTGAACACAGGTATTTCTTTGTTCAGCACATGATTGTTAGCATCCTGAAGAACCTGCCCAAGATTCACGATTGCACCGCTTTCGATGTCTTTGTCAATGAAGAGCATCTTCCGATCGTGGTCCTGGAGTCATATGCAGCGTCGACGGCACCGACAACCTCCGGAGGTCCTCCGCGACAACTCGACTCGGTTCTTCTGGAGTCTTTGGCAGAACGGTGCATGGAAGTTCTCTACCACGAGCACCACCTGCGTGTCTTCTGTGTGTTGCTCACGGCTCCCAATACTCTTCCCCGTGTCACCAAGAATGGGCGGCAAGAAATTGGTAATATGCTCTGTCGAAAGGACTTCGATGCTGGAAGCCTACCGTGTGTCCACGTGAAATTTGGCGTCGAGAGGTCAGTCTTGAATCTGCCCGTTGGGGTCGACCCAGTTGGAGGGATCTGGTCTTCGCTCGCTGTGACCGCAAGGCAGGAACTTCTGTCCCTGCAGGAGAAGCAGTACTCTGGCGTCGACTACCGCGATGTGGTCATGGATGACCGGACGTCTACGCCGTTGAATAACTTCAAGTCAATTGTGGATCTTCTGCAATGGAGAGTCTCCCGACAAGCGGAGGAGCTCGCGTACTGTTCCATTGATGGTCGAGGAAAAGAAGGCAAGGGAATCACCTGGAAGAAGTTTGACTTGAAAGTTGCTGCGGTGGCCAACTACCTCAGAAATAAAGTCAAGGCTCGTCCTGGTGACCATTTGATCCTGATGTACACACACTCCGAAGAGTACGTCTACGCCGTCCATGCTTGCTTCTGTCTAGGCGTGGTGATCATCCCCCTCGCGCCTATTGACCAGAATCGTCTATCGGAGGACGCACCTGCATTCCTCCATATGATCAGCGACTTCAACGTGAAAGCTATCATTGTCAACAGCGACGTGGACCATGTGATGAAACAGAAGATTGTCTCGCAGCACATCAAGCAGTCGGCCCAGGTGCTTCGGATAGGTGTCCCGGCTATCTACAACACAACAAAGCCCTCGAAGCAGTCGCACACCTGTCGCGACCTCGGCTTTGTGATGAGGGACACATGGCTGCAGAGCAACACCCCCGCTATGATCTGGACGTACTGGACGCCAGACCAGAGGAGGATCTCGGTTCACATTGGCCATGACACCATCATGGGCATGTGCAAGGTGCAAAAGGAAACTTGCCAGATGACCAGTTCGCGGCCTGTTTTAGGAAGTATCCGTAGCACCTTGGGTCTGGGCTTCCTCCATACGTGCTTGATGGGCATCTATGTCGGTAAGTCACAAACCTAACTTACATTACCCCGAAGTAGAAGGGGACTAACTATGCCGTAGGTGCTCCGACTTACCTTGTATCGCCTGTCGACTTTGCAACCAATCCCATGACGCTCTTTGTCACTCTTTCGCGGTATAAGATCAAGGACACATATGCCACCAGCCAGATGCTGGACTATGCCATGACGGCAATGGCCGGGAAGGGCTTCCAGCTCCAAGAGCTCAAGAACCTGATGATCTCCTCAGAAGGCCGACCGCGTATTGATATTTGTAAGTATATCGGTTTACGCTGTTTCTGAGCTTTCTAACGTTCAACTGTAGACCAGAAAGTGCGCCTGCACTTTGCCTCTACCGCTCTGGACCGCACCGCAATCAACGTTGTCTATTCGCATGTTCTCAACCCCATGATCGTTACTCGGTCCTACATGTGCATCGAGCCCATCGAACTGTGGCTGGACCTGCGAGCTTTGCGGCGAGGTCTTATCATGCCAGTGGAGTCAGAAACGGACCCAGCAGCTCTTGTCATCCAAGATTCCGGCATGGTGCCAGTAAACACGCAGATCGCCGTTGTTAACCCGGAGACATGTGCCCTGTCTCATGTCGGTGAATATGGAGAGATCTGGGTCCAATCCGATGCCTGCGCCAAGGGGTTCTACGGCTCTAAGCAGGAATTCGATCACGAGCGATTCAACGGCCACGTCTTGGATGGAGATCCCAATGTTTCTTACGTGCGTACTGGTGACCTGGGCTTCCTGCACACCGTGACAAGGCCCATCGGGCCTGGAGGCCAGCCCGTGGAGATGCAAGTCTTGTTCGTTCTTGGCGGCATCGGCGAGACCTTTGAAGTCAATGGTTTGAACCATTTCCCGATGGACATTGAGAACTCGGTGGAGAGATGCCACCGTAATATTGTTGCTGGAGGATCGTAAGTGACCTTCCCCGCTGCTTGATGTTTGACGCTCGCTGACATTGTAATAGTGCCATCTTTCAGGCTGGCGGTCTGATCGTGGTCGTGGTGGAGGTGACGAGAAAGGCTTACTTGGCGTCCGTGGTGCCTGTCATTGTGAACGCCATCCTGAACGAACACCAGGTGGTTGCGGACATCGTGGCATTCGTCTCGCACGGAGACTTCCCACGGTCCCGACTGGGCGAGAAACAGCGCGGGAAGGTTCTGGCGTCGTGGGTTACGCGAAAATTGCGCACTATCGCTCAGTTCAGCATCCGAGACGTGGAGGGCGGCGAGAATCAATTCGGGGAGGCGCCTCAGCATCGCGCCAGTCGAAGCTCCAAGCCAGGCAGCACGGTGGGCAACAGCATCCGCCGGTCCAGCGTCATGCCGGATACCGACTCAGCCACCGTTCCTCGCTCCCCAGCCCCTATCCTTGTCGAACAGCCCGAGGCAACATCCCCGCACAGTCTGGTTGACCAGGGGGCGATGAACAGCCCAACGGTGCATGCAGAACCCGCGCAGTCCATCCCCCAGATCGCCGAACCGACGCGCCCGGGCACCTCTTCCACCGCCGGACACCCTGACCCCTCCCTCGCCGTTCAGAACAACGCGCCACCCGCCAACCTCGGCAACCCCGACTTCGGGTTCGACTTTGGCGACTTCGCCCATGCCGCCACGACCTCCCCGATCGGCGAGTCGAGTGTCCCCGCCCCGGCGACGGGAGCCCCCCTGCCATTCCGTCCCTCCCCAGAACCGACTCCCTCCCCAGCCAGCAGCAACAACAACAGCAAAAGTACAGCGCCTTCCCAGGTGGAGGCATATCCGAACGACCGATGTCACGGGACACACCCAGCCACCAGGGCGACGAGCACGATTGGCCGCAGGAAGCACTGATGTACCAGTCGACGTTGGGCGTCGACGAGCCGCAGGGCGTGCACAGGGCACCGAGCGGCACCAGCCAAGTGCAGAGGCGCTATGACGGGAGTGAGTACGGAGTTTGAAGCCGCTTAGACTCGCATATACAAAAAGAGCAGATTAATCGTGATCGAGTTTACATCTATACCCCTATGTACTGGAATATGCACGACAGATGTTATCTTTCCGTTTTAGTGCTCATCCTTTGCCAACTTTTTTGTTTGCTCACTGGGTAGCCTCAGGCCATACATAATACAGATACAGGTGCATAGTCGGCTACTCTCCCTACCACAGCATCTTTGTATATAGTCACTGTGGTCTGTAAGTTTTGGACTCTACAGGCCGGTAATTAGTTCTTTGGATAGATGAGTTATATGAGTGTATTAATTTGGTTAATTGCATTTTCAGGAGCATTCTAAAAGTAGTTTTACGCTCTAGATATAGTGACCCTACCATATTGATAACAAATAGAGAAAAAAATAGAAGAGAAGAAAATAAATAGTAGCTCAATAACTAACCACTACATTTGCAGAAGAAGATGATGATGAGCAATCACTATCTTACTTATCTACTGGTTGATGGTCACTATCTCATATAGTTATGTACTGGCTAATAGCTCAAACCCCTTACAGCATACACCTCACCTCCCCCCAACCAAACCCCCGGAACCACCCCCCAAAATACCCCTCCAGCGCATCACCCGTCGCCTTCCCCCCCACCAACCCCAAAACACACCCCACATACCCATCCGGCCGCACAACAACCACGCCTCCCCCCCGCGGATCAAACCCTAACTTCCTATGCGCCGCCCCAGGCCCACCCGGCTGGCGACGCGCATCGTCCGAATAGATATGGTACCGGTAGGGTTGGAAAAACGGCGGCAGGGAGGCGATGTCGATTGAGGAGCGGATGGCGTTGAAGATGATGGAGAATGTGTAGAGTGGTGAGTGGGGGTTGTGCCGGCTTTCGAAGGAGAGGTCTACTACCTCTGTGTCTGTGGTGCGGGGGATGCGCGAGAATAGGGAGGTTCGGCGGGTGAGGTGGGTGGATAGGTCTGTTAGGGCCTTGTGTTGGTGGGGATGCTGGCCGGCGAAGATGTATATGTGGAAGCTGCCGTTGAAGGGGACGTCGCGTTCTAGAGGGATGTCGTGGGCGTCGATTACGCGCGTTACGGTTGTTGGGGGGAAGCTGCGGCCGGGTTGGGGCTTTGTATGCGTGGGGATGATAATGGGGTTATTGTTGTTGTTGTTGTTGTTGTTGTTGTGGCTGGCTACGGTCAGCGTGCTGGGCGGATACTCGACGCCGTAGCCGCTCGTCAGTAACGAGTTCTCTTGGAAGATGCGGACGAACTCGTCGTTGGCTTGCTGGGAGGGGTTGTGCGAGCTGAAGAGGCCGGCGTAGGTGGCGTCGAACTCGATCAGTCGGGAGGCTGCTGCGTGGCGCTCTTCTTCATATGTGTGTAGTAGTTCGCGGCGCATTAGGTTGGATTCGACGAGGTGGAGCTTCCAGCTTAGGTTGTGGGCGTCGAGGAGGCCGTAGTTCATCCCTTGGCCTGCTTTGGGCTGGTTTTTTTTTTAGTTCAACCATACATTGATTGAATCCTTTTTTATTTGCTTAGACTGAGATAGATGTGACTTACGCTGTGCGTGTGGCAGGCGTCACCGCCGATGAAAATGCGGTTGTCTAGTGAGTACTTCTGCGAGATGCCTTGGCCAATGTGGTAGGCGGAGTACCAGTCGACTGACACCCATTCCACGCGATACGGACTCAAAATCTCGTTGGCCATGTGCTGGATTCTCTCCGGGGAGGCAGATGCTGAGAGGTTCTTGCTCTCGTCGGGCGATATCTGGACGTAGATGCGTATGCGGTTGTTGCCTTGGGGAATGACCATGCAAGAGCCGCGGGGGGTCCGAACAGTGCATTTGATCTGGATGGTTAGTTTAGACAATGGTTAACTAACGGATAAAAGGGGAGCGAAAAAGAATACAGAAGAAGAGGGAGAAGCTACCTGTATATCGGGAAAATTGGTCTTGACGACCCCGTCAATCACACTCCACACGTGAACGGTTGGATCTTTATAGATCATGGGAATGCTCAATAGTTTGCGCACCGCACTGTGTGCGCCATCGGCTCCGAATAGATACTTGGTCTGTAGCTTCTCCACGGCCGTACCATCCACGCTGACCAGCTCGACGTCAACGGGGTACTCGACGCCCGGCCCACGGTACGTGGCCGCACGGATCGTCCACGGCCGCTGGACCTCGACGCCCCGCGAGCGGAGGTCAGCAAGGAAGACACCTTCAATACGACCTTGGTGCAGAGCCGTGGTGAACGGGTAGCGGGTGTCGACATGCTCGGGGTAGCTCTTGGTGGTGCCTATACGTTGAATGCCCTGTCCGTCGGGAGTGGCGCCCCAGAAGGCGACTTCGTAAATGAGACCCGGCCTGAAGGCCCAGATAGGCCTCTTCAAGTCCATACTCTTCAGCACGTCCAGTGTGCGTGCCTGGATCCCGTCCGCTCGGCCGATGGCCGTCGGCTCGGCGCGGTTGTCGATGTGCTTGATCTTATAGGAGCCGAGACGGGCAAGACAGGCAGAGAACATAAGCCCTACAGGGCCGGCGCCCACGACGACGAAGTCGTACTTCCCAGGCATATTGCTTGATTTAGATTTATTGACGTTGGAGTAGGGGGGGGGGGGGAAGTAAGGGGAGAGGAGAGACAGGTGACACCCTGCTTTGTTTCGTGCCGATCAAAAGGCAAGGTGTGAGAGAAAATTCTTGGAGGACATGGCAGATGATGAATTGGACATGATTGTATGGACTGGACACCAATGCAGAGGACAATGCGATTCAATTTGGGCTTCATTATACGGTGGACCAATGGCTTACTCGGGTCCAGCGCACGCATCGTTTTTTCTTTACTTTTTCTTCTTTGCTTTTCTCTGTCCAGCCACTTTGAAAAGGTCGATTTGCAATAGTGCTGTCTGGGCCAGTCGATCAGCTATAGGGGATCTAAGGCCTTGCCTCGTGCGGGTGGCTTTCAGCTCGCCAATCTGGTCCTTGCAGGAACTAAAGGTTAGCGCTGGTTCTTGTTGTATTCAAATTTGCCATCGGTTAGACTCGCCGATCGCCATCTGGTAGTACAGCTGAGGGTGAGCGAATTTGCGGTGTAAGCGATGATGGGGGCGAGATGCAAGATGCAAGATGCAAGAAGAGACAGGGGGGAGAAGAAAAAAGGGAGTGTTGGTGGTGCTTCTGGACATGTGGTTGGCCAAGCCCTAACCGATCTACCATAGCATTGTCTTGCCACTTGAGGTTTCAATGTAGAGAAGTATCGGAAAAGGACGAATAGAATTGAACAAAATACAATTAAAGAAACACCATATCTATCTTCGTCCAATCTCCACGCAGTACACGTTTCCGTAGTCACCGAAGGGCTGAGAGCTGAAGCACCACGCGCGACGATCCCAGGACGTGTATCTCCAGACATAGCCTGCAGAAAGCAGAAACAAGCTAGTAAAAGTAGACAGATCAACAGCATAGAAGGTAAGAACCGTGATAGTCCCGAGAGAAGCGCAGTTAGCGATTGGTTGCTTCTGTGTTGGAATGGCGGCCGACATGGATGACTTCAGCTGGCATCCGTCGCTCTTGACAATCTTTTCCTCCTGCAAAATGAATCTATTTCCATTCGGTTGCGCCGAAGCACCACGTCATCTCAGGTAGGACAGGAGACTGGTGGGTTTCGAACGGTGGCACTGCATGGGGTGGGTCATGTACAATGCCTCGGATTCCTGCATGTCTATGGGAGGAGGTCCACTAATACGTAAAGCAGCCTCCACAACATCCAGATGTATATAAGATTGGCTGGATAAATGTTATGTGCATGAATATAGTATTGATATGTAAAAGGCTATACGTATACTGCTGAGATATCCCCAGATTTATATGTGGTATTCGCCTATGTAGCATATACCATGCACATACGGAGTACCCCGTACTATTGGAATAAATAGAGACTGGTCTAATTTGATCTATTTCAAATATGTACAGGTACATAAATAATCTCGTCTAATCTCAATAAGACACATAGTAGTCAGTTTCACAATACCTCTGTGAAGCTCATAGGAACTCGATAAACTTGCTGGTAAGGCTAGCCCTACCAGTTCTGGATTATGTATATAGCACAATCAACGTACCAGAATTGTTTACTATCTAGTATTTACTAGTTCATACTACTTTCTGATAGACAAACCTGCTGTAGCCCACAGGGCATTTCCGGTACTGGATCTATTATATGTTGACTCCCTGACTGAGGAAGCAGAGAGAATAGTTCGCCCCTGAGAGTCGTAACCCAGTAAGATTAATAACTCAGCCAAAGATCAGCCACGAGCTAAGATCGGCCGATTAAAAGATCGTGAGGAATAGTCTCCTGCACGAGACGAGCCCCTACTTCTCTTACCCACTTATTCTTTCTTTTTCCCCGTGTGGGTGGGTGGGGATGTAGACGGACGGGGCAAGATGGACAGCAGGTATAAAGCCAACCCTACAGACGGGCTATCCATACAGCCATCTTCCATTCTCCCTGTATCATCCAAACATAATCCTCCAAGTTCCCCTTTGAAAATCAATATAACAATGGGCGACGCTCACTCCCCCCCACCCTGCTCCGTCATCCGCAGCATCAACCCAAACTACATCGGATACGACTACATAGGCTGGTACGTCGGCAACGCGCGCCAAACAGTCTCCTACTTCGTAAACCACTACGGGTTTGCCGTGCTGGCCTACCGCGGACCCGAGACAGGCTCCTACGCAACAGCATCCTACGTCGTCGGCAACGGCACCGCGCGGTTCCTGTTCACTTCGCCGCTGCGCTCGCCTGATGGCTCGGACGGAGACACACGGGTGAGTGACGACGAGCGCCGTCTCTGCGCGGACATACACGCCCACCTAACCAAACACGGCGACGGCGTCAAGGATATCGCGTTCACGGTGGACGACGTGCGCGGCGTGTGGCAGCACGCTGTGGACAACGGGGCGGAACCCGTACAAGAGCCGACTGTGCTTAAGGATGACGACGGCGAAATCCTCCTAGCATCAATCCGCACATTCGGCGACACCATCCACACACTCGTCAACCGATCCGCCTACCAAGGCGCCTTCCTCCCGGGATACACCCAGACCCCCCAGCGCAGCGACAGCTCACACGAATCTCTATCTCTACTCCCCCACATCGACGTCGTCGAGATCGACCACTGCGTGGGGAACCAGCCGTGGAACGGGCTCGAGGGCGCCGTGCGGTATTACGAGAAAGCGCTCAACTTCCACCGGTTTTGGACGGTCGATGATAGCGAGATGTGTTCTGAGTTTTCGGCGATGAATTCTGTGGTCGTGGCGTCGCCGAATGAGGTTATCAAGATGCCTATGAATGAGCCGGCGGCTGGGAAGAAGAAGTCGCAGATTGAGGAGTTTGTCCCCCTTCCCCTCCCCCCTCTTCACTTTCCAATAATCCTTTTACCCTGGAAGGGGAAAAGGAAAAAGGGAAAAAGAGAGAGACTAACAAGAGAGCAGGTTCTGCGACTACTACAACGGCTCTGGCTGCCAACACATCGCGCTCCGCACGCCCAACATAATAACGGCAGTGCACAACCTCCGCCAGTGCGGCGTCGACTTTCTCTCCGTGCCCGAAACGTACTACGCGGACGTGCGGGCGCGTCTACAGCGCGCGGGCACAAACGTCGCCGAGGACATCGACACGCTGCAGCGGTATAACATTCTCATCGACTTCGACGAGGGCGGGTACCTGCTGCAGATCTTCACGAAGCACGTCGGGGACCGGCCGACGGTGTTTTTGGAGATTATCCAAAGGGAGAATTTTGAGGGGTTTGGGGCCGGGAACTTTAGGAGTCTTTTTGAGGCGTTTGAGAGGGAGCAGGCGCTGAGGGGGAATTTGTGATTTATTGTGCTTGGATTGTGGATGTGTTGTTATTGATAGATGGGGTTATGGGAGGTGGTGGGTATGGTGTGATTTAGGTTAGGTTGAGATGGGATGGGAGTGGGATGGCTCTGTGGAGGGATCAGAGATGGTAGACCTGGATGGTGCTGTTATAGTATGGACTGAATGAATGGACTATATCATGTCTCCTGTAACCCAGCTATAAAATATTTTGATTTACTTCCTTATGCTTTATATACTCAGGACAATTCAATCACCCCAAAGTAGTCTAAGAAATGGATATTAAATTCCTACCAAAATATATAGAAAAAAGAAGAAGACACCAAAACGTCACATTTTATCCTTTCGTTTCGTTTCATTTAAACCTCCTACTGATTCTCCGCTTGTCGCGTCAGCTCTTCGATGTTCACCTGCGGCTTGGCGGACCCGGAGCAGGCCGCCTTGGCGGCTGCTACGGCGGCGTCGTTGCCGCTGCCGCCGTGGTTCAGGAGATCCAGAGCTTGCAGGTCATCGTCGGTGAGGGTGTTGGAGCGACGAGGGCGGAAGGGGGCGGGGGAGCCGGCGCGGCTGGTGAGGAACTGCTTTTGTTAGAATCATTTTCGCAAGGAATGTAAAGGAGAAGAAAAGTGTGGGGAAGAACATACAGAGCTGGCGGCGCTGAGGAGGGCGATCAAACTGGCTTGAACGACATCCTGGTGGATACCGACACCCCATACCTGCTCCTTGCTACCGGCGGCCGTGCACTGGATGTATGTGGCGGCCTTCACGTCACGACCCAGACCCTTGGCGTTGCCGATGGAGTGCTCCTTGTAGTCGACGACGTCCAAGTCGATGCCGAGGTTGGCCAGGGCGTGAGCCAGCGAGGAGATGGCACCCGGGCCGACGCCCGTGATGGCGTGCTGGATGCCGTCGATCTCGACGACACCGGTGAAGCGCCGGCGCAGGTTCTTGGTGTTGAGGGCCTTGCCCGGCTCGGGCGGGGCCGGCGAGGTGGAGCGATCGGTGGTGATGTTGTAGTCGACCAGGTTGAAGCGGGGGTTGGACTTGAGGTGGTAGGCCTCCTCGAAGAGAGAGACGATCTCGGCGGCGCGCAGCTCGCGGCTGACCTCCTCGGTGCGGCGCTGGACGACCTTGCTGAACTCGACCTGCAGGGCGCGCGGGAGATCCAGCTCCAGGCTGCGCAGGATGACCCAGGCGGCACCACCCTTGCCGCTCTGGGAGTTGACGCGGATGACCGCCTCGTAGTTCCGGCCGATGTCTTCGGGGTCCAGCGGCAGGTAGGGGATGGTCCACTCCGTCTCCTCGTCGGCGGTCTGGCCGTCCTCGCGCAGCTTAAAGCCCTTCTTGATGGCGTCCTGGTGGCTGCCGCTGAAGGCGCAGACGACGAGCTGGCCACCGTAGGGCCAGCGCTCGTTGACGGGGATCTTGTTGCTTTCCTCGACGAGCTTGATGACGGCGTTGATGTCGGAGAAGTCGACCTGGGGCGAGACACCCTGGGTGTAGAGGTTGAGGGCCAGGGTGACCAGGTCGACGTTGCCGGTACGCTCGCCGTTGCCGAACAGAGTTCCCTCGACACGCTGCGCGCCGGCCATCTGGGCCAACTCGGCGGCGGCCACGGCGCAGCCGCGATCGTTGTGGGGGTGGACGGAGACGACGTAGGTGTCGCGGTCAGAGACGTGGCGGCAGAAGTACTCAATCTGGTCGGCGAAGACGTTGGGGGTGGCCATCTCGACGGTGGCGGGCAGGTTGAAGATCAGGGGGGCCTCGACGGTGGGCTCCCAGGCGGCCTTGACGGCCTCGCAGACCTCAGCGGCGAACGCGGGCTCGGTGTCGGAGAAGGTCTCGGGGGAGAATTCGAAGTGCCACTCGGTGCCGGCCATGGCGGGGTCGTCCT
The DNA here is from genome assembly GCF_002847485.1 of Aspergillus campestris IBT 28561. NCBI lineage: Eukaryota > Fungi > Ascomycota > Eurotiomycetes > Eurotiales > Aspergillaceae > Aspergillus > Aspergillus campestris. The sequence continues at coordinate 3,949,576 of NW_020194336.1, read as the reverse complement.
TGGTGATTGAGCGGGCATACTTGGTGCAGCGGACGGCCATCTCCAGACTCTGCTGCTTGTCCATGTTGAAGACAATGCGACGGAAGCACGAGCTGGTGGCCAGGTAGATGTGCAGGATGGCCTTCTTGGCGCCCTTGAGGGAGTCGACGGTGCGGCGGATCAGATCCTCACGGCAGGGCGACAGGACCTGGAGCCAGACATCGTCGGGGACAACGCCGGGGGTCTCGACCAGACGGCGGGTGAAGTCAAAGTCGATTTGGGAGGCGGAGGGGAAGGAGACCTCGATCTCTTTGTAGCCAATCTCGACGAGCTTCTTGAAGAAGCGCCATTTTTGCTCACCGTCCTGTACCAACAATCAGCAAAGTATATTAAGATTGTAGAAGTGACAGTCCCATACCATCGGATCCGGCAGACTCTGATTCCCATCTCGAAGGTCGGTGGCCAGCCACCGCGGGGCCTTATCGATCACCTTATCGGGCCATTGACGGTTGGGGAGCTGGAGGGGTTTATAGGGTTTGTATTTTTTGGAGGGATCTTTCAGCCTGATAATCAATTAGTTCAACGATTGCGATTGAGAGGGTTCTTGATCAATTGCGATCGATTCATGGTGGGGGTTCACGTACATAGGCATGGTGGCGGTATATGTATCGGAGGTAAATCGGAGTGAGAAAGAGAGGCGGGGTAGGGGAGGAGGGGTGAAAGGGACAGGAGGAAAAGAGTATGGAGAGAGGAGGAAAGTAAGTACAAGAAAGAGTATAAGAAGGAATGGCAGATGAAGCCAATAAACGATGTGGTATTGAAAAAGAAGCTGTCGTGAGTCACGTCGGCTTAAAAGCTTCAAGTCGGAGTTTCCACCGCCCGGGCGTGCCTTGGACCCTCAGGCATTTTCTGCTCTTTTTTTTCTTTGCCGCCCCGACAGCGGCCTGGATGGATGATTGCGACCCACTCTTCACCTACTGATGGTACTTCCTACTACTGTACTTACTACTCAGTACGAAGTAGTTAGGTATTTAGTAGATGATTAATTATATCATTTGTAGTTACTCCTCTCTGTATAATATAACACAATATAGAAATTTTGAGATCGTTAATCTAATGAATAGAGAATAAATAGACAGACAGATATAAGTATGAATGTACAGAATAATGAGGCAGCAGCCGATACCGGAGGCCACAGCTGCCTGACGCCGAGAACAACCGGGGGTAACCGAGTCTCCATAAAACGATCCATCCAAACCAGCACAACATCTCCATTGCAATATCCTGCATACACGTCTGCACACACGTCTGCACGCAGTAAGATTGGATTGGACCCATTGCGACACACGGTTCTTCAGACACCTCATTTCTTTCCCTTCTTCTTGTCCTTCTTCGATGCCTTGTTGGGCTTGGGCGCCTCCCGCTCCGTCTTGCCCTTCTTCCAGCCGGGATTGCCCTCCATCCGCTGCCGCTGATCGTCCAGGCGCTTCTTGTCCTTGTTGCTGAGCTTCACCTTGGATGATACCGACGGGCCGTTCAGCAGCTCCGCTCCCACCTTGCGCGCCGCCTTCTTGTCCCGTTCCGTTTCGAACCAGGTGCGCTTGGGCCGCGACTTGATCTCCGCTTCGTGCTTGATCAGGTTCTCGCCTCTGGTCACCTGCATCTCGGCCTGCGACAGCTGCTTCTCCAGCTTCTCTTCCTCCAGAACCGCCTCGACCTCCTCCTCGAGGTCATCCACCTTCTTCGACCACGAGTCCGCCACGCTCTGTTCCACCACCCGGCTGACGATCTTGGCTCCCTGCGACTTGCCCGCTCGCACGGCGGCCTTGACCACCTTGCGGTCGGGCTCTGCTGCGATGGTGCACGCACGACCGGAACGTCCGGCACGCGCTGTACGACCGACACGATGGAGGTAGATTTCATGGCTCTGCGGCGCTTCGTAGTTGATTACCGTCTCGACACCCTTGATATCCAGACCACGGGAGGCCAGATCGGTCGCGAGTAGGAAGGACACCTTGCCGTCGCGGAAGTTCTCGACACTTTTGATACGCTGCGATGGGGTGGTCATGTTAGTATCGCGTTCATCCCAAGGGGAGGGGTCAGTAAACGTACCTGCTCCTGGCTCATGCTACCGTGGAGTTCCGCGGCCTTCAGTCCCAGCAGTCCGAAGACGATGCGCACTCGGTGCGCCTCGCGCTTCTGCCGGAAGAACACAATCACTCGGCCCGTGTAGAGCTCCTTGCACAAGTAGAGAAGGGAGCCGAGGCGCTTTCCTTCGCGTCCGGGGCGTAGTCGCACGAATTCCTGGACCAGCGTCACGGCCGTATTCTTCTTCGCGTCAACCATCAACCGCACGGGGCGGTTGAGCCCGACGCGGATGAGCTTGTCGACCGTGTCCGTCATCGTAGCCGAGAAAAGCATCGTCTGCCGCGACTTGGGGATCGTGGTCAAAATCTCGTTCAGCTCGTCCGCGAAACCGTCCTCCAGCATGCGGTCCGCCTCGTCCAGCACCAGGATCTCGAGCGTGTCCACCGTGAAACTGGCCGAGTTCCGCATGTGGTCGATGAAACGACCGGGTGTAGCGATGATCACGTCGGGTCGTCGCTTCAGGATGTTCTCCTGCTCGCGTAGACTGTAACCACCGACCAGCTGACAGAAGGTGATGTCGGTATATGTCGCCAGCTTGGTCGCCACATTGTAACACTGCACCGCCAATTCACGCGTGGGCATCAGGATCGCCACGCGACTGGTGGGCACCTTGCGAGGACGGAAGAGCAGACGCTCCAGGATGGGGACCACAAAGGCCGCCGTCTTACCGGAACCCGTCACGGCACTACCGACGATATCCTTGCCCAGGAGGGCCACGGGGATCGCCTTGCGCTGGATGGGCGTCGGGTTCGAGAAACTGACCGCGGCAAGACCGCGCAGAATGGGTCGAGACAGGTTGAACTCTTGGAAGGAACGCTTCGACAGATCGGATCCGGCGGGTTCGCTGGGCTTGTCGTCCTCCGGCGCGAAGAACGCCTTGCGCTTCTCGGCCTCGGCTTCATCGACTTCGCTCTCGGCGTCGGAATCCTGGTCCGATGCACCACCTATGTCGTCAGGGTGGCCGACGGGCGTAGCAACGGAGTCATTGTCGGAAGCGGCGTCGTCGTCATCGTCGTCGTCGCTCTTGTCATCCTCCTCGTCGGAGTCCTTTTCTGCCGCAGAGTCCTCGCTCTCATCCTGACCATCAGCGCCCATGCCGAACCCATCTTCAGCCAGCAGCTCATCGTCCTTGAAGTCAACAGACATGTCATCGTTGTCCTCCTCATCATCATCCGCAATACCTTCAAACTCACTCCCCTCTTCCTCCAGCTTCTCCTTCCTCTTCAGCTCCTTCTTCCGCTTGCGCTCCGCATCAACTTCCTTCTTGGCCTGCCTCCTCTCAATAATCTCATCGATATCAACAGCCTTCTTATCCCCGTTTTTCTTGTCCCCAGGATTATTACTATCCGCACCCCACCCGTCGAAATCCTCCGTCAAATCCTTAGTCGCACCAGCGACATCAAACTCAAAGTCAGAGTCCAGCGCGCCGTCGTCTTCCCCAGCGTGTCCCTGCTCTTCCTCCTCCTCACCCTCTTCTTCCTCGGGCTCCTCCTTGGTAGCCTTCCCCTTCTTGGACTCCTTCAATTGCTGCTTCTGCTGCTTCTTCTGTTTCTTGTTCTTCCCTTCCGGCTGCGCAGCAGCAGCAGCAGAAGACGCCGTGTCGCGCTTGCGCTTTTTCGTCGCGGCCTTGTCCGCGCTGTCGATCTCTTCTTCGGCCTCGTCCACTAACGTATCATTTTCGACCTCGTCGTCCGAAAGCGTCAGGACGAAATCGTCGTCTTTTCTCTTGGGAGCCATGGCTGGCTCGTGTTTTGGAGGTAGGTCCGTAGGTAGAGGGAGACGTAGAGAGTGAAAATTTCCTGATCAATAGAATAAAACAAAGTTAAATAAAAAAAAGGCGAATCGACGAATAGAAAAGTTTCAATGGCTTTTCTTTCGTCCCCTGTCTGTCTGTTCGATTGTTTCCAACTCCAGATTCCGATCTCTATCGCTCGGCGGAGACTAAAAAAAAAAAAAAAAGTTCCAATTCCGAAGGCGGTGGGCTGGATATCATGGCAGAATTTAGGCGGTCTCTCCTCCTACTCCGTTTATTACTGTCGTATTGATCGCCTGGATAGCGTACGGAGTACATTTGGGGGGGAATGAGAACAGCCTTCTGCATTACCTCGCTTGAGATTTGGATCTCTGCTTCCTAGACAATCGGTGTAAATTATAGAGACTAAACACGCTCTTGATATCCTATTCTACTGCCTCAAATCGTAATGACTTCCCGTATGTACACCCTCTTACTGATAAATCAACATGCAACTCAATAACACCCACCATCACAGCATCTCCATCCCCATCCCATCAACCCATCGTCATCTCCGGCCCCTCAGGAGTCGGCAAAGGGACTCTAATCCAGAAACTATTCACCACCCACCCCAACACATTCGCACTAACTGTATCCCACACCACACGGGAACCACGACCCGGTGAAGCCGAGGGCGTGGCCTACCACTTCGTCTCTCACGATACATTTCTGTCTCTGATCTCGCAGAACGCCTTCGTGGAACATGCCTTGTTCAGTGGAAACCACTATGGGACTAGCAAGCAGACTATTATGGATCAGGTGGCGAAGGGGTTGATCGTTGTTTTGGATATTGAGATGCACGGTGTTAGGCAGATGAGGGAGAATAGCGGCAGTAGTAGTGGTGTAGATGCACGGTATGTTTTTATCAGGCCGCCGAGTATTGAGGCGCTTGAGGCGCGACTGAGGGGCCGTGGTACGGAGAGGGAGGAGGATATTCGGAAGAGGCTTGCTCAGGCCAGGCGCGAGCTGGAGTACGCTGAGCAAGGTGTTCATGATAGGGTTATTGTCAATGATGATCTTGATAGAGCGTATAAGGAGCTGGAGGAGTTTGTGTTTGGGTCGACGTTATAGTTCTGGATGAACACAGTCACTGCAACTCCCCTTTATTGCTGAAAATGATATGGTAGTAGTAGTTTGCCGTTTCATGCTAATCTTCTTGGGTTTTGACATGGAGGCTGCATGGGTTCCCGTATTGACTATTCTCGTCACAGTAATTGTCAAACAAAGGCAGAGCATCCTGACCATGGCCATTATGCATGATCCTAAGAGTCTCAGCAACATGTCCATCCAGCTCCCGTTTCCTGAAAATCGAGGGTTTTCTCTTCGACAGCCGAAGGGCATAAACAGGTACCAATGTCTTGCATTCATGAGCAGTCTGATAGATGTAATCAGTGTTATTCACGTCGACCACGAAATAGGAGTGTTTTCCGCGGTAGATGTTGACCGCGACGAAACAGGTCTTATTATTTGCATCTTGGTCGTGGAGACAATCTTGGACTCTTGAGGCAAATGGGCGTATGGATTCTAGGTAATCTTTAGGATCGAGAATGCTGTTTGGAGTATCGCCGAGTACGCGCATTGTGCTTGAGCCAGCGTCTCGAAGGAACTCGGATAGGGCCTCTTGGATTTGGCGCATTATGTGGTTGCGAATTTGTTCTGTTGAGTCGTCCATTGTGAGGATAGTAGGGAGTATATGTGTGCTAAGAGATGGGATGAAAGATAGTGGATATTGCTGACCTTCCTGATGCCTATTCAAGGAAGATAGATTCAATCAAGGGATGTCACTACTGAGGAAAAGATAGAGCAAGTTTTGGTACTCAAACATTTTTGTTTTGATTCTTTGAAGCTATTTATCATTTAGAGCTGAGTTGATCGTTGTAAATTTAAAACTCCATATTCGCCTTCCAGCCTCTTCCTTTTTTTTTTTTTTTTTGCTTTGTCTTTTTTTTACTTTTTTTTCTCTTTGTTGCTTTGACTATGGATTCACGAAATTATGCCCAAGAAGAGAACCGTGATAATGAGAACAATGTTGGTAATTGAAAAGTTATGAAAAGATCGTCCTTCCATCATATCAACACTTGACCCGGGTGATAACTATCGCACAAGAATGTCACATAGTGACCCATGCATCGTGTCGATGGTCCTGATCTCCCATCAGTCAATCCAACGTCACTTGGTAATGACCTTCTAGAGAACTCACCCGAGTACAGTACAGTGAAATCTGCTTATCGATCGAATGCCACGCCCTCGCTGTATCCAACGCTGCGCACGAGGTAGCTCACGTGTTGGCTGTCTATATTAGCAGGCGATTCAAGAGAAAATGAGAAGGAAACTCACTATTTGCCAAACTTCACTCTATTCCCTCGAAGGAGACCCTGCTCTTCGAACTCAAACACCCGATGGAGCCATCCTTTGACCCAGGTATATGTCGAGCTATCGTCGGCCGGGAAGCTGAGCGCAAATGTCAGCCGGGCAAGCTGGCGCTCTCCGTTGTTGGTGTATTCCGCAGGGACCTCAAAGTTGTATCCGCCCTTGGGATTGTATGTGGGATCACACATGCCGAGCAGCTTGTCCATCAGACAGCGGCCGATTCCCTTACGTTTGGCCTCTGGCCTGACGAAGAGCTCCAGCTCGGCGGAGTAGCGGGCGGCGGTGCGGCGGCCGACGAAGTCGCACGCCAGCGCGTATCCCATAATCTTCTCGGGGTTGTCGTCGCGGATGGCCCCCGTGCGCCGCTCCACCGCTACAAGGAACGGCAGGCTCTGCTGGTGGCAGTCGTCAATGCGCTGGCGGACGTCGCCGGTCTCGATGGGGTCGACGCCGATGCTTTCGGGGCACTCGCTGATGTAGTAGTTGAAGATTTCGACGAGCTCGGCTGCGTCGCTTGGCAGCGCGTGTCGGAGGTAGATGTTCGCGCGCGGCGATAGTGGGTGCGGCTCGAGCGCTGCCTGTCTGGTCTGGATGTAGATGTCTCGGGCTCTCTCCCTGCGGATTGCCTCTTTGAACAAGCGCTCTTCTTCTTCTTTTCGTTGGTGCAGCTCCAGGTTGTAGCAATAGCCCTCGGCGCTCTCGTGACGGTGCAGGCGGGTCTCTTCCACGGATGTGTCGATGCGGGTTTCGACGTCGTCCAGGCTAGGGATGAGGAAGCCCCGGACGCCGTCCGGATGGGCGGTGCCGTCAAAGAAAGTTTCGTGGTAGATGTCCGTGTAGCAGACTAGGGCCATGGTCCCGTCCATCCAACGGCGGAACCAGTCGATGAACTCAGCTAGGTCGGAGTAAAGGCGAGGCCGGGTCTCCCACTCGGGGGTCCACGCGTCTTCCCACCTGTGCTTGCAGTCCTGTTGTCCGGACCGGAGCTTCTCGCCAGCGGTTCTCGCTTTCTCCTGCATCTCCAGATGCGCCTGGCTTGGCTCGGATGATAACACCACCTTCCCGTCCACGACGTCGGAGTACACAGCGCGGCTGTTATTGTACGCCTGCCACTGGGAAACCCTTTCTTCGAACGTGGGGAGATCAGGCGCACCGGCGTAATCTGCAACCTCAAACGAGGGCTGCTCCCCGCCATCGGGACCTGCAACCGATAGCGCAGATCGGGTTTGTCCGTCGTAGCGATGCACCCCGATCCTTTCGAACACCTCAGAGTTAGGGTCGTTTCCTGGTCCCCCTCTGCAGATCTCCATGAACTTGGCATCGGCCACCGGGAATTCGGCATCTTTGAAACGGTTCTGGTGGGCCTTCTGCAGGATATCTTGCTGCAGCTTTTGTAATTCCGCCATCAACTCCGGATTCGGGGGCTTGTAGTACTTCGCCAGTTCCGCCTCCTGAGCGGATTGTTCCTCGGGGCTGACAACCTTCTTTGCCGGCGTGTTCGGCGGCCTATTGTTGTTTCTGGGGTCATTGGGGAGGCGGGGAGCTCGCTGCCCGGGCTGTCTCGAGCTAGACGGTGTCGCGACGCCGATGTGCGCAGCCTGAGTTCCATCCTGACGATTTCTGGCCCCGTCCTGCGGCGCCCTTCTGCCCTTGTGGATCACGGTTTCTTCCTCCGAAGTGGTGGACATTCTGATAACAACCTGTTTGTTGTTCTCTTTTTGATTGTTAGCCACCGCTTTTGATCCTTGTTGCTTTGTGTGGACAGGTGGAGACGTACTAGCAGGAAGGCCTTTGAGAGGGTGGGTTTGTACTTGGGGCTTGTTAGAAGGAGAAGTAACTTCATTCCGCAGAGTAGAAGGCCTCTGCTGAGGGTGACCTCTTGTTTGGGTCTGTGAAGGAGGCGGGGCTCTTCCCCCAGCAGGCTGGTGCCGCGAAGGAAATTCACTCATTGAAGAATCTGTGGAGTCAAGCATACTGCCTTGCTGTTGTCGCAGTAATCTTTCTCTCAAAGGGGGTGATACATACAACGCGGCAGATGGTCGATGCCGAGACGATGCTGAGGGGGTCTGGGTTGAAGTGATTGGGAATGTTGATGGGGCAGTCTGATTGATCTTTTTCACCTCATCCACCAAACCTTGCTGTCCTCCTTTGACTTGCTCCCCTTTTGGCTCTGCTGTTGGTTCTGACTGCGCTGTCACCATCTGTGACCAGGGGTCCGGGCTGTCGCTCATGCTGTAGGTTAGGGTCTACCAACTGATTGGAGCCTGCCTCTAGGGATTTAGGCTATGATCCTATCCAAAGATAGATTTGCTTTGTACTCTATCTGGTTTCTTTCTTATCAGGGTATCCAAGATAGATAATGATAGATTATTTTCCAAAGTTGAGGAGGGGTTTGTACGAAGCTCGAGGTTGTATGACTCTGGGAGCTTTCTCTAGATATAGGGATATTTATACCCAAGAAACAGAGAGGCAAATCTGAAGTGGACAACTAACATAGATCTTATTATAGAAATATATCACTGTATACTTATCACTCTATGGATAAATATAGGGATTAGTGAAGAAGATTTCTTGTTACTCTGTGCTTTAGTGATATTCATCACAGAACATGCTGTTATGATTTAGTTAGACTTATATCTGTAGGACCTAGGCTTTGTTAGACAATCAAAGATATATAGAGTATATAGAACAAAGAAAAAGCATCTAGCACTAGTATCTACATAATAATTAGCTAGTAGAGGCTGACATACGTGAAATATTAGACATATTCTACACATGGTCTTGAGGATATATAATATATTCAAGACACTATTCTCTATCATGTAGCATGTGCTTGTGTATATTATCTTCGCTGATATGGTACATATAAATATCTAGCATAGATTATCATAGTGAATCTATACCATGAATTATAAAGCTCATTCCTTCACTATGAATAGTATACCAGATTCAACTAGCAGTAAATGTAAGATTATTACTTAGAAAATCTACAACTATCACTGAAAGTCATACTTTAACTTCATTGAAGAACCCAAGTAAGTAGTATATACGTCATACTGCCAGACTAACAACTAGTTATACAAAGACTGCTCAGCATCTTTAGGCACCACTGATAAATGGTCTACAAGCTAGGCAGAAGGCAAAGGTGAAGTTAAAGGCCTGAGGCCTAGATTGACTAATCTGAAGGAAACCATCGAGGATCACTTGATCGTTGCACGAGTGTCGTCATATCTAGATTTATCTGACGGATGTTGCTCTTTCTGTTTACTCTGTTCTAGTACCAGTGGCATTCTTGTACCTCACGAACTGTCATTGCTTTGAAACCTATTGGTATTCTTTCTCTCCCTGACTGGTCAGCAAGGACAACACGGGCTATACTTCACACAGAGTCTCTAACAATGGTAGATACATACGCCTACAGTGTCTCCCAGCAATGCAGGATGCTGCGAGGTGCTCATGCTACGTACTTTTGTGGTTTCTTCTAGACATATAATGATTATACTGACATACTAAGTATTACTCCTTATCACAGGTGTCATCTTCGACTTGTACCCCGGAAACCATGTCACTTAATCAAGAGGGGAGTATCTTGATGCCTGTGGCTGCTCATTGAGCCGTCGGAAAGGAACATTGCCTTTTCTTTGAATAAAATTAAGCAGAAAGCCATTGGGTTCGTATCATCTATCATATCGTATTCTATGTTTTGATGTTTTCAATTGAATGTCGATGTAAATAGCTAACAAACTGGAAGAGTTGTGACGGTATGAAGAGCCCGATGGCAGATTTATATATTCTGATGCTAGAGCCATCACACAAAATCCCCCACAAGAAAAAATTACCAGCCAACCCATCCCGTTCAGCAATTACTATTTCCCTTATTATCTCACCGGAAATTCCATATAATTCGAATCTATTCTATCTGTGTTTACAAAGGTACGAAAGTAGGTCGATCTACGAGTTTCTGACCAGTACCCTAATGCGGATAAGCGATCAGAACAAATCTGGAAAGAGTTTCGAACGAACTTGGAACGAACTCCGAGAGGCACCACTGAAACTTTTGGCGGAGGAATTTGCCTCGGTCTAGGGCCATGATTCACACTCTAGCAGAGCCCTATCTCTTGGAACTCCGACCCAGCCGGTCTGGTCGACGTCACGCCCAGTGGCTGTGCTCTGCAGGCAGTGCAGGGGGATCCGTGGATCTCCGCCAGGTTTTCTACCAGGTACCAGATAAGCATCATTATTTTGCTTTTTCTGATTCCTTTCCTTACAATTACTCTCTCTTAATTTGATTAGTATTGCATGAATAACCATGGTAGTGATTCCCGTCCCTGAATCTTAATTCCCCTGATCCGCGGGGCGGGAGAGAACGAGATTTCAGGTCGAGGGCCCACCGACTTCCCACCGTCCCAGTAAACAACCTACCATCTTGAGCAACATCAAAATAAAGGCCCCGACCATGCCCGACCGGCCCTGAAGAGGATTCTATCGGCCTGCAATCCCAATAACCCGATCGCAGCAAACAATCTCATTGTCATTCGGGGAATAACACCGTTCACCCGGTCCAACTACTCTCAGGAGAGGATGCAAGACCCGCCGCACGCATCATCCAGTTGGACCAGTTGGGCCATGATGCAGAGGGCCATCGTCGAGTTATTGTTTGGGTGGGGCAGGAAGCGACACGGATATGGATTGTGATTAGTAGGGAATAGTTTGGATATGAGCTGGAGGTTCCACCGTGTACGAAAAGGAAGGAAAATCTGGGTTTCGCCGGATTGACGACATGGGTTGAGTACTGTGTCGGTCGGAGAAGAGTCGCGTAGAACGTATCATCATAGGGAGTAGGCTCATATTCAACCGGTGCGAATATTCTCATCAGTATCATCAGTAACAGTAACAACATCAATATCAGTATCCAAGCTGGACCGCCCATTCAGATGTGCCTGAGCCACCGAGACTAAGTCGGGAATAGAAACTCACCCCTCTTTACCCTCCCTGTACTCAGCTCTCTCTCCTCTCTTTCTCCCCCTTCCTTACTGTCGCCCAATCCCACCCCACAATCCCTGGCTGACGAGTGACGACTGCATACGCGACCCAGACTCGATTCTTGTTGTCGTCGTCGGCCTGTGTTTGTCGGGTTTGACTCATGACCTTTTTTCCCTTTCTCTCCCCTCCATTCACTTGATCTCTTTTTCTTTCATCTATCCTTGTTCTTTTTTTTTTGTCTTCAATTTTCTTTTTCTTGTTTTCGTTTTGTTTCGGCTTTGATTTTCTTTGTCTCATTGTGTAGTCCCTTTTCAGATCTCACAACCGCGCCCCCCCGGTTCGACGATCTGACCGATCAACTGCCAAGGTGGCCATGTCTTCCACCACCGATCCCGAGGGCAAGGGGGATGTCAATGATTTCCTCCTGCGCATTCGGGAACTCGGCCAGAAGCGCGACAAGGAGGACGAACAACGCACTAAGAAGTTGGAGGAGGAGATCTTGCAGGGTCGCAGAGAGAGACAGGCCCGAAGAGCTGGTAATTTGTCTCCCCCGTTCTCCGTTCTCGCCGCGGTTCGAGTGGAAACTCCCCCCATCATACCGCAGTGGACAGATTGCCACCTGATCCGGATGAGAGACTGATGAAATCCCTGTGAGGACGGAATATAGAACGTGCCCGTTCGCTCTCACCCACCAAAGACTCCCCGCCGTTGTTCGACCCGGCTCGGATGAGCATGTCCGCACTGGGCCAGCGAGCCATCGATCCCCCGCAACAACTCGAACCGACACCGCGCACCCCGGAGCACATCACCCCTCCCAGACCTGCCTCGGTACGAGGCGACGAGTTTCCGAGTCCCAGTGCGAGCCGCAGAGGCTCCACGGTGGAAGCGACGAGTAGCCTGGAAACGTCCCCAAGACCTGCATCGCCCAGTCTGCGGAGTAGGACCGGGACCCTGTCCTGGCAGCAACGACCGGCCTCGCGCGACCTGCATACCAACAGATCGCTCTTTTCGACCTCCCCGACGCGCACAAACCGCCTGCGAACCATGTCGACCGCGTCCAACAACGACACGGGAATTCCACCGAATCTTTCCGCTTCCTCCCCTTCATCCAAAGACACGCGATCGCCGCCGCGGCCGGACACAATAGGACTAACATCCCCACCCCGGGAAGGGTCGAAGGAAGATCAACATCACGGCTCACCCTCCGGCGCAAGTACCAAGGCGACCGCCATGGACCGTGAGAAGACTCCCGAACCGACCAAGGAAAGCGCCCAGCAGGAGAACCTCGATGAGCGATCCCGCTCCCCGTCAAGAGCGAGCTCGATATTTGCGGAAAGCAGCCAGGGACAGCGGTACTCGAGTGTATCGTCTGTCTCGACGGCTACGGGTCTAGGTTCCCCGGTACCTCTGTCCAACGCGCAGAAGTTCGAACCCCCACAAACGGAACCGGCATCTGAAGAGCAAACAATGGGCCCTCCGTCCCCACGACGAATGTCCCCCGAACGGTCCACATCACCGACAAAAGGACTGGGTGGGTTCGTCCAGAGCGCCATGATGAAGCGGTCCGACAGCGTGTCTAAGCGGTGGAGTGCTCAGTTACCATCTGGGCTGTCTAGGGCAGACCCCTTTGCGAGCAATCGCAATAGCTTTGCCGCGCCTACCGGCACTGATGTGCTCTCCCTTTCGCCCACCTCCAAGGCGGCTCGGGAGGGTTCGCTGTTACCCTCTCACCGGCCCGGCTCGAGCCATAGCGAGGCAACGGTAGTCCGTCCGATGAACGACAGCGAACGCCCCGTCACCCCGCCGGTCCCTGGCAGCGTCACCGGCACACGAGCCGATGAGAGCCCGAGACGCGCTCCCCTTTCCCTCCATACAAGACCGGGCAGTTCATTGGGCAGTGAAGTGAACTCGGAGTCCAATCCGCCATCATCGTCAAACCCCGCGGCCTCGCGGACGATGGACCCGAAACGGTGGAGTCCCACCAAATCAACCTGGTTGGAAAGCGCCTTGAACCGCCCCGATTCCCCCCGTCACAAGAAGAGCCCATCCCAGCAAGCCACCTGGTCTCCGTCCCGGCAGTCGAGGGGTAGCACTGATCTGGGTCGCGTCAACAGCTTCAAGGAGGTCACACCTGTCGGGCTGATGCGCACGGCTGCTCCTGGTCGCCACTCCAAGAAATCCAGTGTGTCCGGCATTCCCGACGTCTTTGGTATCGCGAATGACGCCGCCAAACCTAAGGCGGACCCAGCCTTGAAACCGACGTTGGAACCAGCCTTGGAATCGACGTCGGACTCGGCCTCAAAATCGACGTCGGACCCAGCCTTGAAGTCGACGTCGGACCCAGCCTCGAAATTGGTATCGGACCCAGCCTCGAAAGCGGCAACGGACGAGAAAGCCAACGTTCCTACCCCTACGGAACGACCGTCCGAGTTGCCTGTGGAGAACAAGGACTCGGTGCCGCGCGCAGAGGAGAGTACAAAGCCTCCTGCTGAGTCACAAACGCAACCTGATGCCACTGAAGTCTCGGGAGCTCCTCTGTTAAGACCGGAAGCGGATACTACAGGCCGAAAAGAGATCACTCGCAAACGTGCCCCATCTGTCTTGGCTCCGGTACCTAGGACGGATAGCGAACTGCCCCTGTCTACCTCTAGAGATCCTCTGCTCAACCGACCGAAACCGCAGTCCCCCGTCATCGATTTCCGAGCGAACTTGAAACGGCGAGAAGTTGTCAAAGATGACTCCCCTCGGGCAGAACCCGAATTCAAGAATGTCTTCGGAAGGCTGAGAAAAGCGGAGTCTTCGACCTATGCCGCCCCCGACGAGCTCAAGGATAATATCCTCAAAGGGAAAGCAGGTCTCAACAACTCAGGGGGCCCGAGAAAGACACAAAGAGTCGATGAACTCAAGGAGAGCCTGAACAAGCAAAAGGAAGCCATGAAATCCGGTGGAGGGTCTACGAGAAGGAGTACAGTCGGGCAAGACGATGCCCCCGCAAAGATTGTCGTTCCAGAGGCGATTGCAAAGCGTCAGAATCTGGCCAAGTCTAATAGTGACAAGACCAACGAGCATGGCGCCGCGTTGTCCCCCCAATCTCCGCGGGAAACAGGAACGTCTTCAGGGTCCCCGGACCCGCCCTTTTCGGCGCTGTCACCACTGTCACCTCAGCCTGACGAGTTCGGGGAGAGTCTTCGCAGCCCCGAAATTCCCACTTCGGGTACGGACGAGGACCGCAGCCAGGGAGCATCTCCGGCTAAGGAGGAAGAGGGGACTAAGCGGGACCTTGTAGATGCCACGCCTAAGCCCGAGCCTGCGGGCGACACCCAAATTAAGCAGGATATATCAACCGAGGAAACCATGAAACCGGTGCGTGACTTGCCGTCGGGGAGTGTCGCTCAGGCTGCAGACACGCCTGCAGCGGCTGCAGCTCCTCCTACTAAAGGGAAACTTGCAGGCCGACTAAATCCTGCTTTGGCGGGTCTCTTGTCGCGTGGTCCTCCCCAGGTGGGCGCCATGAATACATCGTCCTCGCTGAACGCAACAAGCAGCGAGACTGGATCGTCGAAAAGCGAGCCTGCGACACTGACACACATAACGAAGAGTCGTGCAAGAGGCCCTAAGAGACGTCTGCCCAAGACCGTCGTCCCCGAGGCGGCTGCACCAGAAGCCCCAACTTCGCCTTCGAAAGAGGTGCCTCCAAAGGATGAGACCACTCCGACATCGTCGTTCGATATCCAACGATCAGAGACAAGCCCCTCGCCGGTGGAGGAGCCCATGCCCAACTCTAGCAACTGGCCCCTCCCTGATAAGGTCCTCGACACGCATGCTACCGCACCGGACAGCCATGCGTCCCAACCTACTCAACACAGGATTAGCAAGCCGACAGAATTCAAAAGAAGCTTGCCTCGTCTATCAGAAAACCAAATCAAGTTACCTTTGGAAAGTGTTAGCTCAGATCCTCCCACGGAGGCGGCCAAAGCCCCTCATGATCCTGGGACAGTTCGTGGCGACTTGGGAAACACGAGAGAGACCCCCTCGAACCGGTCGTCTCTCATGTCTAGAATGGCCGCCTCTCCATCCACACCTCCGGTAGGCCAAGCGCGCAGCTCGCAAATTCACTACTCTTCTCCTTCTCCGTCCCCTCTCCGAACGAGCCTCAACGGGAACCAGGCCCCGCCACCTCCGACGCCCCCGAAAATTTGGTCTGGCATCCCCTTCATGTCTTCACGAGAGACTTCCCCCAAGCACAAGTCCTTACCCTCACCTCCTGTGCCCCGGAAGAGCTCTAGCCCCTCCGTCGATCAGTCTGCCTCACCTAGATCCTCGGGGTCGCTGGTACCCCAGGCCGACGAATCATTGGCGGCCATCTCGAGTTTCTTCAATACGTTTCCCAACTCGAGCGACCGCGTGAACATTGATCCCCAGTTGATGCTGGCCAGCCGGGGCGAGACCGACCGAATCCGGACATTGAAGATGCAGATATGGGAGATCACCGGCGATGGCCGGAAACAAGACCTCCCGGTCAACCAAGAATACATCCTTTACGAAGGTAGCATGTACCTGTGCGTGCATGTGTTTGAAGACGAGACGAGTCAGCGATCAGAGGCCCAGCTTTGGTGTGGGGACGGGGTCCCCGATTCCGCCATTGATGATGCGCAGTCCTTCTCCCGCAAAGTCGCCAAAGAAAACTGGTGCAAACTCGAGGTCATCAAGCAAGGCAAAGAGCCCGCTCGTTTCATCCAGGCTCTGGGAGGGATCCTGATCACCCGTCGGGGATCCAGCTCGCGGTCCAGCTCGTCTGCGATCTTCATGCTCTGCGGTCGCAAGCACCTGGGCCAGATGGTGTTCGATGAGGTTGATTTCTCTCGACGCAACTTGTGCTCCGGATATCCCTTTGTGATCTCTTCCATGTTCGGCAAACTGTTCCTGTGGAAGGGACTGGGCAGCTCCGCCGAAGAAGTCGGCGCTGCGCGGCTCATCGGGATGGATCTGGGACTGACTGGGGAATTTGAAGAGGTGACCGAGGGGGAAGAGCCCGAGAGTTTCTCGGAAGCTTTCCCCCTGAGCGATGACCAAGGGGACTACATGAAATCCGACCACTGGAAGCTCAAGCCTCATCACAGCCATTTCCAAGCCCGGCTGTTCCGCGTTGACCACGAGCTGGGCCAGCGGTCCGGGTTCTGGATTCGACGATCGGGCTCCAATTCGCCCATCATCCGGCCGAATGACACCGTCCAGGAAGTCGAAGTGTTCTGCCAGAAAGACATCTCCGCCAAGGGTATCTACGTGCTCGACACGTTTTTCGAGATCTACGTGTAAGTTTATTCAATCTCCGCTCGCTCCCTATATCTGAGCTAACCCTAATGCCTTATGTAGGATCGTTGGCGAACAAGCGTCCAAACGACCCGCGGAATTCGCATCCGCCGTGGTCTTTGCGCACGAATACGGCATCTTGGCGGCGTCTCTCCAAGACCGACCTTTCATCCCCAAGAGCTATGTCTCTCTCGGTGGGGTTCCGGAATCCTGTCGCAGCGCGCTCCGCAAGTGGGACGGGGATGCTTCACGGCCGGCCCCGCAGGTGTTTCCACTGAACGCGGCCATTGAGGCCATCCGGTCCTCATAGAGCGCCTTCCAGAGCCTTCTACTTCCTTCCTCATTCTCTTATTTTTCCTTTGTAGCTGAACATCCTTGTTCTTATGGACAATTTCCTTATCTGTGAATAGAGTTGCATCTGGCCCGGTCCATATGGTGGAAGAGAGACACGACGACCCGGGGAGCATCTTTCAAGGAGCCTGGGCGAAGGGCGGGGCGAATTCGGGTTTATCTATCCATGTATCTCTCTATCTGTTTGATGGGAGTTTATCTATTTTTGTTTCTGGCGTGATTGGCGCTCGGGGTGGGCGGGGATTCATACACTGCTTGCTATGTTGTTGTATCATTCTCAGATGATCTAGATGATCTGTGGGAGTGAGTGGATTGTATGATTAACTCTCCTACCATGATTTGAAAGGACTAGACTAGGTATATGCCTAGGTGTTTACCTGACTGCTTATGAGTATTGATAATAGTCATAGCTGGCTAGCGCATGGCATATATTGGTTTTCTTAATGATATTGCATTTCTGTATTGTGTTTCTCTGCCACGTGGGAGGGTAATGGAAAGATACGCGACACGTCCACTTATTTAGACTGTCTTTGTTTGTTCTCTCCGTCAGATGGGTATTTGTCTGAATTGCCCATCTCTTCAAGTATACCATTCCACTGTTTCGTTCCTATATTCGCTGACTTGTGATCCTTACAATGGTCCATACTTGCACTTGAACTACAGGATAAAATGAACCCCTTCATCCGACTCAGCCGCTTCCTTCGACGACCACCATCATCACGACGCAGCATATCCACACGCACGCCTCCTAAGCTAGATTCCTTCACAAAAAACGAAGAAGAGCGAATGCCTGCATTTACACGAGGATTATACTATCCCGTCAACCTAGGCGATATCTTCCATTCCAGATACAAGGTCCTCAGCAAGTTGGGGTATGGGGCGAACTCAACCGTGTGGTTTTGTCGGGATCTGCAGTTTGTAAGCCTTTCCTTCTTCTCTCTATAAAAAAAGGGATGGCTAATGGCGATTATGTAGACATCATCAATATGTAGCGCTGAAGATCTACACCGGCAGCAGCAACAGAAACAGTAGTAGTCCTAGGGCTAATCAGGAAGTACGCGTACTAGAGCATCTCGCTAAAATGAAGACAAACCATCCGGGCAGCAGTTGCGTCCACAACATGAAAGGGAAGTTTGAACTGATCGGGTCCAGCGGTGTCCATCAGTGTATTGTCTTTGAACCGCTCGTGACGAGTCTTTTGCATTTCCAGGCGACGCTGGACCCGAAGAGCTTGACGGAGGATATGTTGAAAGGGGCGTTGCAGCAGTTGTTGATGGCGCTGGATTATTTGCATGCTGAGGGTGGGGTCGTACACACTGGTTGGTACTGTTTAGTAGCCTGTGGTTAATCAATGGCTAACGTCTGATCCAGACATACAAGCGAAGAATATCATCATCAGCGCAAAGGATGATTCAATTTTCCACGAGTGGGAGAATCAGGAAGCGGATGATCCCAGTCCCCGGAAGATCGACGGTGGGAGTAACTACACCGTCTATCAATCGCGTCCATTCCATCGAACGAAAGGTTGGAATCGCAGTTTCGGGATGCCACTGCTCTGCGATTTCGGGGAAGCCCGCCTGGGAAAGGGAGTCCACGATGGACTGGTCCAGCCGGATATTTATCGGGCGCCGGAGGTTATCCTCGGATTACGATGGACGTCGAAGGTCGATATATGGAATGTTGGGGTGCTAGTAGGGAGATCACATGGGTTTCATGTTTATTGATTGACATTCAGGCTAATAGGGTATTGAAATGCTGTAGATATGGGACCTTTTTGAGGATCACCATTTGTTTGATGGTCGGGGTCCCGACGGTAGACATTCGGATGTGCATCTGCTCGCGGAGATGGTCGCGATGCTGGGTCCTCCACCGGTTGGTTTTCTGTCCCAATCTCCTCACAGCTGGAATTATTGGAATTCATCGGGTAGGGCTTCTATCATTATGGTGTTTGAGCTTTCTAGCTGATCAATCAATAGGAGAGTGGATAGGGTCTGCGGGAGTCCCCGACATGTCCCTGGAGGACTCGGAAGAGTACCTGGCAGGCGAGAACAAGGAGACGTTCCTGCGCTTCATGCGAAAGATGCTGCGATGGGACCCGGAAGAGAGACAGAGCGCCCGTGAACTTCTGACGGATCCTTGGTTGACGAGTCCGTAGTTGATGTCCTATCTTATAGTCTCTGAAACGGACAGTATAGAAGGAGCAAAGGCGGAGTCAAGCATATGCAGATGATCCGACATAAACCCGCTTGATAATCTCATACTGGATCTGAATGGCGAAAATCGTCCGGACCGACCACTGACCCACAACTTTCCTCCAATCTGCTGCATTCGTCAGTCCAGTCGGCCCACTCGGATCGAATTTGCATTTCTTTAATTGACGGTTCAATTCTTATCAATGGAGTGATGATGATAATATCATTGTAACCCCTCTTTTGTTAACGGTCTGGGTGAGGTATGTTTGGTTGAGTGGTTCCTTTTTCTCCCTACATTCTTCGCATCAAATCAATATCAACACTGACTCGACTATAACAGTCATAGAATAACCAGTCAGAAAGAAAGAAGAAGAAAAAAGAAAAGAAAAATGGACCCCACCGTCCTCCGCGAACTCTCCCGACTCGACCCCGCGGTCCCATTCCGCGCGTCCACCCATCACATCCATCACACCTGGGCCAAAACGTTATACTCCCGCCCCGAGCTCTACATCCAACCGCAGTCGCTCGCAGAGATTCATAAAGTGGTGACCTTGGCGCGACGATGCCGTCGACGACTCGTAACTGTCGGCAGCGGCCACTCGCCGTCCGACCTGACCTGCACGTCCGCCTGGATGGTGAACCTGGACGGGTTCAACCGCGTGTTGGAGGTGGATCGCGATACAAGCATGGTGACGGTGGAGGCGGGTATCCGGCTGCGCGACCTCGGAGAGGAGCTGGAGCGACGCGGGCTGACGCTGTCGAATTTGGGGAGTATTGATCATCAGTCGATCGCGGGGGTGATCGCGACGGGGACGCATGGGAGTTCGCTGCGCCATGGGCTGCTGTCGGAGTGTGTTGTCGCGTTGACGCTGATGCTGGCCGATGGGCGCCTGGTGCGGTGCAGTGAGACGGAGAACCAGGCGCTCTTCCGCGCGGCGCTCATTTCGCTCGGTGCGCTCGGCATCGTTGTCGAGGTGACGTTCCAGGCGGAGCCGATGTTTAAGGTCGCGTGGCGACAGGCTCGGGTGGACTTGTCCGAGGTGTTGGCCAAGTGGTCGGGCCCGCTGTGGACGTCGCATGAGTTTGTCCGTGTCTGGTGGATGCCGTATCAGCGGAGTGCGATTGTCTGGCACGCTGACAAGACCGATCGTGAAGTGCGTGCGCCGCCGACGAATTTCTATGGGGGCTCCCTGGGGTATCATATCTACCATAATCTGCTGGCGCTCTCTAACTACTTCCCGCGCATCCTGCCGTGGGTGGAGTGGCTCGTGTTCGGTTTGCAGTACGGGTTCAAAGCAGGCGCGACGGTCACGGAGGCCGTGCAGCCCGCCCGCGACGGACTGCTGATGAACTGTCTCTATTCGCAGTTTGTCAATGAGTGGGCGCTGCCCCTGGAGAAGGGCCCCGAGGCTCTCATCCGTCTGTCGGCCTGGTTGAACGGAGATGTCGAGACGGCGCGCATTCCCTTCCCCGTCGACGGTCTGTGGGTGCATTGTCCGGTCGAGGTCCGCGTCGCCGACTCCACGCACAACACTAGGCCCCGTCCGTTCTTGGACCCTACCTGCCACGATGGACCGACCCTGTACCTCAACGCCACCCTGTACCGGCCATATCTCCGGGACCCGCCTTGCACGGAACGGTACTATGAGGCGTTCGAGTGGCTCATGCGGGAGGTGGGCGCGAAGCCACACTGGGCCAAGAACTTTACGACCGGCCGCCAGGAGCTGCGAAAGATGTACGGCAAAGACATGGACGAATGGTTGAAGGTACGACAGGAGGTCGACGCGGAGGGGATGTTCCTCGGCGAATGGCACCACCGGACTCTGCCCCTGCCCGGTGTTAGTAATGACGATGAATCATCGGAATCTGCGAAGTCGACTGCTCTGCCGCTCTTGGAGCGCGAAAAGGCTCGTCGGCCGGCTAACTTCCGCGGTGCCGGCGATGGCCAGGAGTGGATTGGCGATAGGGCAGGCCAGGGGAGCACAGGGCTCCAGGATGTGTTGCTCAATCGATCTGAGAAACCATGCCCCAGTCCTCCCACGAGCGAGGAGAGTTTCGACTTCCTCGCTGCCAGCGAGGCCAGTGGGATTCTTCCTAACGAGCGCACGTGAGACGGTGGAGACGATCTGACTGGGGAAGAGAAGCCTCAACGCAGAAGCAACCGGCCAGATTTTTTCTTTGGCTGGATATGAGTTAACTTGATGGATGAATTTTTTCTCTTTCTTCTTTTCCCTTTTTTTCTTTTCTTTTTTTTTTTTCACGTCTTAAATTTTTCCCATTCTTCTTCATACCTTTTTGTTTTCTCCCACCATTCCCGGTCTTCTGACTCGGTACTATTGCTCGTGGATTGGGCCTCTGTTTGCTAGATTCGGGATTTGGGCCGGCTCGCAGTCGCAGCGAGTCAGATGGATAGAACCCTCCTTCAGTCCAGTGGAGGGCATGACGTCGGAGTATCCGCACTCCGTATGGGAGATCGACTTGAGATTCGAACCACATCTTTACTGGTCACGGTTCCTTTCAGCCTGTTTCTCTGGTTGGAAGGGTTGTGATGTAAACAAAACATCATTCAACCCTGTTTAAGCCAACTACGGGTCAACAAGTCTTGCCCCACGCCCCGATATCACGGACACAGACACGGTTGTCCCACCTACAAGGCCATGTACATACACTCCATAGCACATACACCCAGACATTCCACTGTCCCACCCTGACCCTCGAGGGGCTCCGTGGTAGGCCGATAGATTATCCAGACTGATCACCGGCATCTAAGCACTAAGCACAAGCACAAGCACCGCTAGCTAGCACTAACCATGAACAATCAACCGCATGCATCAGGACATGCCTATATGCCTGCCTATCAGGTTGTGGTATGGACTGAGTTGGGCCGCACACGGTATTGGCTCTTCTGTCGTTCATTTCACGATGACCCTGGTCTCTTCTCCCCGGGCTGGTTGGGCCACCCTTGCCCCGTTAATATCTACCGGACTCGTTCTTCATCGAGTTTTTATTAGTTTCTCCCCTAGACTAAAGATGAACTGGCTCTGATGTCGTTTATTCCATGCAGCTTCGGCTGGGATACGGTGTCTGTCTCATGAGATTCATATCGAGTCGCTGATCATGAGACTATTGTCTCCTGGATGGAGGGTTAGGGTTGGCTGGATGTAACTTTGAAAGGCTGCAGCGGCTAGAAACAATAAGTATGTTCCAGTCTTGCAGTGGTATTCTCAAGTGCGTGAACGGCGGATGTTGAAATGTCTGGATGTGACAATAGAAAAGAAAAGAAAAAAGTAACTAAGCGGGATGGAAACTGTATGGAGAGAGTCGAAAGTGGGAGGTACCTCAGGCATCCTCATTGGTGCTGCTTTGTTTTCTTCTGCACACCAACTTCATCTTCTCCATCTTCTTCTTTCTTTCCAACATCCACTCATCCATCCGGCTTTCATCCTCTCAACTCAGTCTAGCTTGGTTTCGCCTCATTCTCTTCGTTTTCCTTCGGCTTCTTCCTCTCTTACCCCGTATTCTATCCCAGACTACCTACAGTCCCCTCGCGGACCAAGGAGGAGGGGTCAGTGTGCCCGACGGTGACTGGGCAACTACACCTTGCAAGATGGTTTCAGAAGACAGAATGGCTCACACCTTCATACAAGCATATCAAATAACAACTACATAGTAAGAAAACCAACAAAGTCAGCGAAAGCAAGTCAGAAAGAGACATCATCCCCGGAGTCATCATCCAACTTCCCCGCCCCCCCCTCCCCAAAAGAACGAATGCAAAATTTACTTCATCCCAGCCACACCTCGGACGGGTTCCTGAGTCTGAACCAAAGTAATGATGGTCCATCTGTTTTTCCTTCTCACCCTCCCATCTGCTCTGTCGCGTTGAAGATCCTCTTGCTTCGAGCGCATGATGATCCATGGTGGGGAATCCCAGCAGCACCGACCCCTCCAATTCCCTGCAAGTGGACGGACCTTTTTGCCTGCACGGACGAGTGCCCATGCACCTCTTTTGCATAACTATCCAGGGAGAAAACTTTCAGCGCTGCATGTTCTCAATGAGGGGTAGAGCCCGTCATCATCCCTGTCTTCGCAAGGCTGCTGCTAACGACTGGTAATGCTCCCATCCGGTTATCCCTGCTGAGTTGGAATTCTCGAAATCTATCATCATTTAGGTAATCGTCAGCATCAAAGAAATCGGAACGGAAGCAGACAGAAAAAAAGAAATTAAGGAAAGGGGGAAAGAAAATAAAATGATTCGTCTTGGACGATGGACATGCTCGTGCTAGGAGACACTTTACTTTTCTTCTGTTTTTCTTTTTTTAATTTGGCAACCGGCGTCGCGACAATGGCAATTCTATTACGCAGTAATATTATACACCACTATATGCGCTACGTACCAGGCCATGCTGTACAACCCCTGTGCCCTCTGATCGCAGGCGAATGGGTGGCCCGTGGTTTTAACGCCTGTTGGATGTGTATTGAATCTACCCTTTCGAGGACAGCCACTCCTGTTGCTGTCTGGCAGAACACCTTCAGTTAGGTAATTTCCAACGACCAGACGGCTTGTCCTGGTTGGCCCTTTTGCCACCCCATACATGGCATTTTATTCATTGCAGCCTGGGCGGAACCGTGCTTTGATCCTTTCCCTGCTGTCTCTCTCCGCGCCTGGCGTTCTCATCTTGACGTTCGACCGTCCAAAGAGCGGGGGAAGATGGAAAAAGGAATTAAAATGGCATGATGAAGAAAGTCTTCAGAATCGCGCAGTCGATCCGATCTTGCCGCGGTGATTATCAAAGCACTCCTTCAAGGAGAATTTCTTTTGTCCAGCTCTTCGAAACCCTCCAATCAACAAAACTACGCATCGCTATTAAGTAAGGCGGACATAAGAAAAAAGCGCAAATGAGACGATGACATTGGACCTGCCTCGGTTTTCTGCCTTGGCGCACGGTGGATCCAAGAAGGGACTCACGCTCCTCTACTGCAGATGGTGGGCCAAGTTGTACTGATGATGGTCACTCGTGCGCCAATGATAATTGTGGGATCAACCGATAGGCGCCCAAGGGGCAGGCTGTTAAACAACCTTGGATTTGGCAGCACATACTCTCGAACCTGGATGATCCTTTCCTTCTGACGATGGTAGGTCAATAACAATGACAATAATAAGAATGAGAGAAAATGGAAAAAGAAAAACTCGACTCCACAGGTGCAATCTCGCTTTGAGGCAGGCATGCAGCCCTGGCACCAGGCGACATCTTGCTTTCCCTGACCATGGCACCCCCGGGAGTAACCCTCATATGCTTACCTATTTTGCACTTTGCGGCCCAAATGACCAGGGCCGGGTTATGCTAGTGCCGATGGATTATGCTATGACGCTTTCTTTTGCTCTGACGGCTCGGACCGTCTACGGGCAGAACTAACTACTGGCGAGTCGTGGCCAACAGGTCATCTGTGTTGACAGCCTCGAGCCAAGCTATCTGGTTCGACTGCGGGGCCCCTGGTATACCGTCTAGGCTGCCACAGCCACCGAGGTCTGAGGGATATCGAGCGACCGTACCGATTGATATCGTGACGGATCACAATACACGTCACTGTCGAATCGGCCTATATAAAGTGTCCGTCGAGGTGGGGGCAGAGTAGTGTCGCGCGTACATGCGGGGCCCTTCGGGGTGACAGACAGCCCGTTCTCTGATAAACCTGATATCAAGATGCATGGAGCGAGGGAACCCTCACTCAGCCTCTTCTTTTCTTGACAACACCCGTGCCCCGCTAGCAGTTCTCCAACTATTATTTACTGCCGTCTGCCCCTCCCCCTCCTTTGTTCTTGTTCCCCTGTGACCCCACGCTCGATCTGTCAGGATCTACCCAAACACTCTCTGGTCTTAGGGATCAAGACGACTACTTCGACCTTATTTTTTCATCCCCTACAAGTTACTGCTTCTGGTCGTGATGGATAGAATGTCCCGTCAGCCCAAGCTTCGCCCCAAGTCGTACATCCCGGGCTTCCCAGATGCTATCTATGATCTGTCTGCCGTTCAATCCTTGTCGCAGCTGGAATCCCGCGCGGGGTTAATCGATGACAAGCATGATCAACGCGTCTTTCGGGTCAAGCGCAAGCATGTCCTCAAGGCTTGTGACCGATGTCGCGTGAAAAAGACCAAGGTTGGTTGAGTCGACGCTATTCTTCTTCATGTTTATACAATGTTGTATCGTCTCGCACGACTCGTGCCGGCTGATACTTGGTTAGTGTGATGGGAAACAACCATGCAATCGCTGTTCAGCATACAACCACCCCTGTCTGTTCCGGGAGAGGAAGGCCACGCAAACCAAAGTGTACTCTCGGGGGTGAGTCGATCCGTTTCTCTGCTCACTAGGACTAGGCCTGGGCTAATAGGTGATATCCCATTCAGGTTCGTCGAGATGCTGGAGTCGCACCATTCGCTAGTCGTGAAGGCCCTGCAGAAGCTTTACAAGTTGTGCCTCAACCAAGAAGGATTCCCGGGGAGCCGCTCGTCGAGTCACCCGATGGTTATCCTCTGACCCATGCTATCCTCGACCGTCTGGGTCTGATAAAACAAGCTGAGGAGAGCCACGAGGACGCAGAAGAAGACACGGAAGACCTTCAGTTCTTGCGCCTGCTGTCCACCTCGACAGACTCAAGTGCCGCATCGGATCCGTCCCCCGAGCCTGCAACGCCCCCGGACCCTTCCCCTATCACCAGCAGCCCGGTGACCCTTTCCCCTCGGACCGGAGGTCCCTGGAAATGGGAATTCCCGCCAGTCCCCGCCGGACACGCAGGGCAGTATCAAAGTCTCTCGCAGCCTGGCTTCCAAGGCATCTCTCTGTCGCGCCCCTCTCTTGAGACTGCACACCCTACAAGCGAAGCTAAAATGTCACAACCCGTGGGCCCAGTTCCCAACCCGGACCATCACTACCCATATTATGAAAATGACCACTGTAACGGAGTACCATCCAAGACGTGTTTCGCGCTGCCCGGTGTCTCCGCGGCACCAGGGTTCCGCCCCGCGACGACCGCACCCGGTATGCCGGTTGACATGCTATCGGACTACGCGCTCCCAATGGCAGACCACCAAGCCATGTACCCGACGGTTGCACCCGGCTGGAACTACCCTTGTGGATGACGACGGCTCTTCCAGATCAACACTCGCTCGATTCATATTTGTTTCAAATCCATTCTTCTAGTGTTCGGTTGCATACCCAAGCATTGACAGCTTTTCCATTCGTTGTATTTATGTTCCTCCGCATGCGCTGTATATCGCTTGCATTGTCGAGGTGTTTGCCACCACACATTCCTCCCACTCCCATCTCCGAAGGATGATGATTATCGTATATGATGCTCTCATCATCTGCAATAGCAAGTCAGGACTATCATACCATGCATTCTTTGATCAGATATCTGCCATCTATATATACGCCGAGTCTATACCATCGTCAATGAATTATCATACCATCCAGCGGCCCTTCTTGCCCTGGAGTTGCATCATATACGAGATAAAACCATACGATCGCTAAGGCATACTTAGTAGTATTTACAGTGCTGTTATACTCGCAGATGCGTCACATACGTACTTGCTTTTCTCGCCAGCTCGAAGTCTTTCCCTTTCCGTTTGAGGGCTCACCCCTCGCCGCTTTTTGCTCACTGAGTAGATCTGACCACGCCCTGACCACGCCCTGAGCGGCCTGAGGCGATCATGAGGCGATCATTGAGCAAGGGGTGAGTGCACTGAGTAAGCCAGCCTCAAATAAAACGCACCCCTCTTCATGACCATCTATCTCTCCACGCGTAGTCTACTTTTTTCGAAGTTCATGGCCACTTTGCTCGTGTTTAATAGCCCATTGTGCCTGTGCTCAAGCTTATGGTTGAAAGGACCTGATACTGTTGCTCGGCGTAGCTACCGCAAGGCTAGAGCTTCCTGCAGCAGCGCTCTTTGCCGAAGGCTTGACAGGATAAAGTAGAGAGCCCTTTGTATCAAGACAGCCCAGTATCCCGTCCAGATCATAGACCGTGGAATCTAAAAAGGGTGAGTGTTAGTGGAATTAACATTCGCTGAGGCTAGGGTTAGAATACCTAGGTCAGTGGCCTGAATGTTTATGCCACCGCTCGCTCCATAGACACGCGCTGGACATTGCGGACGGTGATGCAGATGAATCCACCCAAGCAAAGCACCGCTTCATCAACCATTATTGGCTCCCAGAACCTCTCTGAGAACATTTCGACCTAATATCGACCCCCGAGTTTCGAGCTCAAACGCGCCTTGAAAGGCCAAGAACAGTTGGATCTATCAGTAAATCTTGGCTTCGACTCCTACCTTCCAAGACAAGAGAGCAATTCCTCTTGCGTTGAGTTCCTTCAGAGTACCATGGACTGGATGATAACTCTCCTTGAACGCGAAAGAGAAATCAATATAATAGTTCGTGAATAGCTAAATCACATTCTAAGACCCCCGACAAGGGAAGATTTGGAGAGAAATCACACAGGAGCTTCCTTTGTCATAAAGCCTAACAGGTAGAAGATGCATCTGAGCTTTGAGAGAGACAGCAGTAGCTAATAAAAGGTCAGTGAATATTTTGTGGCGGCCATTGAGTACCATCACCAGATAATGGCGTTCTCAGACAAAGAGCCTGCTTGGCCTACTAGATATAAAGATCCCCTGAAAAAAAATGTTTCCCAAGTTAAGGGAAACAATAAAGAAAAGCTTACACAAAAGCCGCTTACTACTTGCAAAGAATATGGAGTCTGCTTCTATCCCAAGAAATAGTAACAATATGTTCACAGAAAGCGGAACAGCAAGAAGAATGATAACACTTATCATATCATGGAACTCTTGAAGGGAGTTGCTACTGCTTATATATGATCCAGAAAGGAAAGTCAAAAAATTGTCTTATTCGAGAAGAGTCACTACATTTTCGTACGTCCCCATAGGCCACAACTACCTTTACTCAAGATCTACCAAATCAACAAGCACCACTTTTCATCGTACTTTGTCACCATAGCAAGCCTCAAGAGCATATCACACCATGAATGATCACGGGCCCCTATTCGATCACCATTCTTGAGGAGCACATAAAGGAGTCAACTGCAAAAGGATATGGGCACTAGTACCATACTCAAGACATGTCAATCCGAAGCATTCTTGCAAATTCTGTGTTTAGAGAGTCATCCGTATCAGAGATCTGTCGCGGACTTTCTTCTTTATTCATGTTAGCCTTGCGCAACATGTAATCAGATAGTCATTGTGGGAATACCGTGATCTTTTGCTTCACTAGAATATTCATTATCATGCTCCCCTGGAATTCTTTTTTTTTTATCAGTCAATTGTGTTCCCATTGCCGCGGATCCCACTATTGCAAGCCCAATATTCGAAACTGTTGTAAATGCCCCCGAAGCAGCGCCTCCCATTGCAGCTCCCTGTAAGGTGGCAAACAGACTCCCAGCTTGGACTGCTCCAAGCGAAGACTGCCATGCTGCAGCAAGAGAAGCCGCAACAGGCCCTGTAGCACTGAAACCAACGGCACCTAAGATTACAGGGCCAGTGATAGGGGCTGCAGCCAGTGCAAGTCCTGTGCTACCAACAGCTAGGGATTTTGGATGTTCTCGAATAACGTTCTGTCCGAAAGAAACCATCGAGGATGCTGATTTTCTTAGATGTTCCATGATAGCTCTGGCCGTGAACCGAGGATATAAATATGTGGGAAGGTTGAAGGGATATGGTATACTAGATAGCAGGGATAGACTAGAATACTAAGTTTGTTATAACTGTGATGGTGCTTAGGTCAAGATTATGTTAACAAGTGAACCAGAAGAATATGGCCATGAAAGAAGAGGCAGGGATGGATAGGTCTTAATAAGAACATCCGTTGCGGGGAAACTGCAGATCATATGACCAGAGTCTTGTAGTCATATTATCGTGCGCATCTGTCGGCCTAAAGCTGAGTGACGCACTCATCATCTAGTTACATAATATACCATCCTTGCGAAATTACTACATAGGGGGTGGAAAGCCGGGATTTCTGTGCCTCTAGTCAAGTGTGCCTAATGACTTAGGATTGGGCCCAAGAGAAAACCTAAAACCTGGGGCAACTCTCACATTCTTCCACTCGGTAGTTATAAGGGAGGCTACTAAGTTGGAAACATGCCATAGACAACCCCCATCACTTCCACGCACTGCATATGTAACCAGATACCCCTTCCTCCACCGTCGCCTGGTTGTGACGGCGGCAGGATTCGAGCCCGCTACTCCTTGTTTATAGACCTGGATTGGGCCCAGAAATATAATTCATAATTAAGAGAAAGTTGTTAGGGGCGGCTTATCGATCGACGAGCTAGCTACGTCTACGTACAAGAAGGGTTATAGTACCACCTTGAGAAGCTATATAAGTCCACTAACATTAATTAGAAACCAGTGAAGAGATAACTCTATAAATATTATAAAGTGATCTAGTGCATATGGGCAGAACACCTCAGGTCGCTATTTCTTTTAAATATATAATATATAAAAATATACATATATTCCTACCCATAGCTGCATATCTAAATACATTTCAAACATACTAATTAAAATTCATCAAAAGTCCTCCCAACAGATATACAAATCGTAACACTCAACGAATAAGCCCCTCAGCAGTCCCCTAGTGCCGTGCTACTAGTCACAGAAGAGTCCGCCTCACGCAAACTCCTCAACCGCAAATAACACTGCCTCGGCTGATGCGTCAACTTATCAACAGCCGCATAAGAATTCACCTTCTCCGGCAACACCCCCAACTCAAAGTCCCAAAGCAACAACACAAACACAATCTTCAGCTCCATGTACGCCATCCGTCGCCCAAAACAGCCCCTCGGCCCCAGTCCGAATGTCAAAAATGGGCCCGCGGTCGAGTCGAACACTTCTTTCCCGGTGTCCGGGTCAGTGGTGAGCCACCGCTCGGGTTTGAACAGATTGGAGTCGGACGGATCCCACACCCCGACACGGCCCTTCGCCTTCTGGCAGCTTTCGCTGCGCTCGTGCTCGGCGATGGATCCTACAGGTGGAGCGTGGAAATCCGGCCCATTGCCCATGAGGAAGACGGTTGTTCCCTTTGGAATGCGGTGGCCTAGTAGGACGACGTCTGTGGTTGTTGTGCGGGAGATGGCGGAGCCGGTGTTGGATTTGCGGATGATTTCTTCCTGCGTGGCGTCGAGGTAGGGGATGTGGGCTTTGGTGATTTCGTCGGCCGTTGGGCGCCGGTTTTCGCGCAGGGCCGTGGAGAAGTTGGTGTGCAGGGCGGAGCGCAGTTTGGTTTGCACTTCTTGGTGGTCGGAGAGGAATTTTAGACCCCAGGTTGCTGTTGTTGAGGTTGTGTCGTGGCCGGCGACGAGGAGGCCGAAGAGCTGTTTCTTGCGTTAGTTTGGATGGGATGTGGATTTGGGGGTGAAGCGTGCTTGTAGATACTGCTCCGGTGGGGGTAGGGGGTGTCAGTCTTACCTCGTCATACATGGTCCGGGTGTCGTAATCAGGTTCGCGGTTCTGCTTCTGCGCGGCGGCAATCTCGCGGCGCAGGATGTCGTCCATGGCGCATCTAGTGGCCGGTTGCTCGCCGTTAGCTTGCTCGACTAGTCGGGCTTTACCGCGGGCGAGCTCCGTCGCGATCATCTCCTCCTTGACGGCTCTGGCGTCGCGCATGGCCTTCGTCATACTAAGAAGCTTGAACGACAGCGCCGGGATGGGCGCGATGAGCGTTTTCTCCAGGCTGTCTGTGAGGGTAAGGATGGCGTCCTGCGCAGCTGGCATCGGCGGCTCCGGGAACGGAACAGCATCGTCCTCATTGGCGGTGAACGAGCCCGGCTGGAGGTTTTTCAGAGAGCGGAGGAGCTGGAGCCGGGCGTGGATAATCCCGTCTTTCAGATCTTGCGGGAATGTGACGCCCCAGATTGCGTCTAGCGCTGCGGCGAAGAAGTCATCGCCTGCGATGAAGGGACGGCCGTGAGCCAGACGCGCCTTTTCAGTCCACAGGTCGAAGAGAGCCGAGAATGATGCGTAGAGCCGTGGTGCGGAGACCTATCGGTGGGTTAGTTTGGGGGCGGTATTTCCAACGCGGTAGCGTGATTCTCCCAACTCACCTCGTTCAGAAACTGCGGCGTCATCAGATCCTGGATCAGCCGTCGATGGCCCTTGAACTCGGGGTTCGTCGATTTCATGGAGATATGATGATCAGGGACCAAGCCGCGGAAGATGTTTCCGAACGTGTCGCTGCGGTCGAACTCTTTCGTGCGTCTCAGCAGGATGTCGTAGCTCTCGCGCGAATCGGAGACTATGACCCATGGCTTTGACAGCGGCTTGATGAACACCTGGAAGATCGGGGTGCCCATCTTCTGGGCCTCCAGCGCGAACCAGCTTAGCTTTTCGCCGGTTTCCCGCGCGTATTGCTTCACCCTGGGCAGGTCGCCCAGGAGCCGGTTGGCCGAGTCCTCGTTGTATGGGATTCCCGGGATTGGGTGAGGTCGGCATTTTCTGTAGGCGATGTAGATGATTAGGGATAACAGGGCGCCTAAGACGGCGCCGGTTGGTAATGATGCCATGGTGCAAAGCTATACAACAGCTCTGGGACCCGGATAGAGAACATTAGAGAGAAGACAGGGGCGGCGCATGTCGAGTCGTCCCCTCGGGGATGATATATGGCTCTTTTTTTTTTTCTATTTTAATTTCAATTCTAATTTTGATTTTTTTTTTTTTTTTTTTTTTTTTTTTCTTTCCCTTCCCTCAGATAAGCCAAGAACCGGTTTGTCGGATGTCAAAAGGGCATATTAACTAATTGGATGGTTTCACTTCCAATTGGCTTGGATGTGGTTAGCAAGGGAGACTCCATCCGCTGACCCACCGATACAAGAGACCAGTTCCTAACTATCCTTTTCCCCGCATGCGCAGTTTGTCCGACAGCTATCATCCCGAGGGTCAAGGGGGCTTTGGTGTGTTCCCTGAAACAGTTAGAGTCGCGACGATGCCTGTCGATCGGAGGACTAGCTAACACAAGTACGTTCATCCGCCAGGGGGTGGATTAACGGAACTTGAGCAGCGTACACCACGGCAGACTCTGCTAGATCCATAGTGGAAAAGGAACTTGTGTCTAAAAGTCGCATCCTAAGTATCATCCAAGTTGACTGATCCCTTGAAACCGTTCTCCTTGAGGGCAATATCGGAGATATTCGCGTGCAAGTGTTGCCCGGTCGGAGCAATTTCAACCCGCTCCGGACGTTTCGTGGCACCGATCGGCATCAAGGATAGACCCAGACCACACGGCATGACAGGTGGGCTTAGGCCGCCCTGTCTGCGACTGACTGAGACAGTCCTAGACCATCGCGGAGGACATCCCGGCTCGACACTAACAGGCCAAGGGTATGACTATGAACGTGAAAATGAACGTGAAGATGGATATGGACTCATAGTGGGGAGCCACCGCGCAATACTTGCGATAGGCCTGCCATAATGAATACCAAGCAAGCCAACAGAGCTAATGCAGGACGTAAATAAGCCAATATACCACCATTCGTGGATCTGCAACTAACCTAGCTACTCATGCTCATGTGAGTGTCAAACGAGGGTGTAAGGAACGGGATCCTTAGCGGGAGGGAAAGAAAATAACACGTCTGCTTATCCTGAACAGTGGGCCCATTCCAAGCTTCCGGCCCTCCCACCGCTCCGGTCTGTGCGTGGAATAGTACCCATTACTTGGACACTGACAGGGAGGATGCCACCGCATTAGAGCATGAGAGATGTATCCAGTACCGGAAAAACCCCATGGATGCGGGTGGCCGTCGGCCGTCGGCAGCTGGCGGTTGGCAGTTGGCAGTTGGCAGTGATTGTACAACAGATAACAGAGTAACGAGCTTGGGAAAACCGGGACTGCCAATACATGCTACGTTTCTGAAACTGGTCCAACATTGTTAGGAAAAGATAAAAGGAAAGAGAAATCCCGGAAAGAGAAGGAAAAGAAAGGTGTCTCACACAACCATACAATCATACCCTGCTCCAAGCCGTCCCAGACCTCGTCTGTAAATCAATCGTTGACCACATCCGTCGAGGGATCAGCAAGTGGACACACGCCAACGCCAACCTCGCCCGCATCCGCGTGCCCCGTTCGACCTAGCGACCCAGCCCCGCCGTACCGTCGCAGTCAGTGGACCCAAAGCTCCGGGCCAGCTGCGTATCTCGAGCTCGACTGGACGGGAGTCGAGCCGTAGCGATAGAGGGTGGGGGGATGGGGGGGTGGAGGGAAGCCACTGTCCACTAGGGCCTCGGGCTGGAATCGCTGTCAGACTGCGGTGTATTGACTATCCGCGGGTTTCGACTTCCCTGTCAGACACGCTGTTAGGCGAGCAGCTGGGACCTCGTGGTGTTCACTGCTTGGTGTTGGTTTCCCGGTGATTCCCGTCCGGGTTCTCCATCCGGGTGAGATGCGTTGACGTCTGTCCGAACTAGATTGCCCCTGTGTATGGATGTACCTCTAGTGGTGGACCTGGTGTGTCATTTGATCCTGCGCACTTAGAGTATGGTACTAATAGATGTCTCGTGAATGGTGAGACGGGGGTATGATATGGGAAATGATTTGTTGGCCATTATAGGGACGAATTCTTGACACTGCTGGGTTGGGAGGGGACTCCACCTCCATCGTGTGGGAGATACCCAATCGGTGAGAATGATGGAACTCATGATGTTACTGATAGATTCCACGAAAGATAGGATTTAGAGATGTGGAGAAGAGGGAAGATTCAGACGTGCAGATTCCGAAACGAAAACCATCAGGCACAGTCAGGTGACACACGCGACGCCTTGAAAACACGGCCATTCTTCATGCATGCCTTCGGCGTTATATTTTGATTTTGCCTACATAGGTACTACACCCAGGCAAGTTGAACATCATACCGGGTCTACTCAGAAATAAACAGGTAAGTAATACGAATGCTTCAACATGTCAACTTCAACGCCTGGTCTCAATGCATGATAATCTAACACAAATCAAACCCAAGTTCAAGTTCAAGCAAACAAACCCAAAGAAGCCAATCAAGGTGGTGCCCATGAAAGCGAAGGATTGTCGACCATAGGTAAGGTAGGTAACCCAGTGCTCCTAGGATCACTCGGGCTTTCCACTCCGTCCTTGTCCAGGTAGCCGGTTCCAAGAAGATAATGCTGAAAAACAAAGAAGGAGAAAAGGAAAAGGAAGAGCGAAAGGAGGTGAAGAGGGAAAAGAACAGGCAATCAATCGGCCATTTTCCATCAAAAAAAAATAAAAATAAAAAGCTAGCTAGCTGACTCGCTCATCCATTCCTAGATTATAGGTTGGCTTGGGGTAATTTATAAATGTACAGGACGGTGCTTCCCCTCTTTTCCTGTTCTTCGGTTGTACCTTTCAGATAAATGATTTTCTAGTATTGCTTTAGTCCTCGACGTCAGTCTCGGTGTTGGTATCACTGGTGTCTCCCGCGTCGCCGTCCGTGTCGCTTTCGTCTTCGCTGGAGTCGTCCGACGGCTTGCGCGGCTTCTTCTTGGGGGCTTGACCCGTCTTGAGCGCGTGCATTTGGCCGGCGATGGAGTCTAGAGTCATCAACGTTAGCGTTTGTTAGGTCTAAGTCAGCTGAGAGGAAACACATACCTTCATCAGGCTCGCTAATGTCGTCCTCGTCGTCCAAGGCGGCGGCCTTGGCCGGGTCGTCGATGTGCAGGGTGATGTCCAGCTTCGTGTCGAGTCCGAGGTAGCTGTCACAGAGCATATGCAGGACGAAGTGGAAATCCCCGACCTGCGGAGGCGCCTGAAACTGCATCTTGAGGGTCTGGACGTTGAAAGTGGGCTTGCCAGCCTCGTCAAACAGGGGCTTGTCGAACGTGGTGAAGGTAAACGGAGGCACGGCCATCTTGCCTTGCCGGGCGTCGGCCAGGAAGATGTGCCAGCGCGGGGCGTGGTCGCGAGCCAGATAGGGGGCGTGAGCAAGCGGGGGTTGGATGGCATCCGCCTTCTTATCGGTCTTCTTGCCGTCGGCGGTCTTGGTGGCCTTGTTCTTGGCGGGCTTGCGGCCCATCAGGGCGTCAATGTCATCCTCATCCGGGTCGATGTCTTCCAGATCCAGGGGGTTGACCGCAGGGGCGTTGCTGTAGCCGGGAGGGACGAACCGCGCCTTGACAACCAACTGGACCAGACTGCTGGGAGTGATGACCTTCTCGCCCATGACCTTGAAGAAGGCCTTAGACACGTCGAGAACCGGGAGTTGCTTGGCCACCTGGATGGCGCTCGTATATTCCTTGTCGGACAGGAGACCCGCCCCGACGGTGAGGCTGCGCCGTTTGTCCTCGGGCATGTCCATGTATCTTTGCACGGTAGTATGGCTCTTAGCGTCGGCGCCCTCGACGGACTTGACAACAGCGTCGGTGAAGTGGGGCAGTTGCAGGAGCGGCGATGAACCGGGGGCCACGGCTTGGATCAACTCCTGCGACGTGTGGAAAGCGCTCAGGATGGGGCGCAGGTTGCCAAACCCGAGCGAGATGGCCGTGAAGGAATCGTTGAGAGATAGGGCAATGGGGGCGGCCTCAAACTTCTCCCCGTTCAAGACAGTATCTTCCAGGTCAATCCGGCCGAGATAAGCCCACAGCAATGCCAGGGCCTTGCGCCGGCTTGAGTCATCCAATTCTTTGAGGGCTTTGCGGTCCTGAGCCGAGAGAAACTTGTTATCCTCAGCGAGCACCTTCTGTTCCAGCTTGGCTAACCCAGCGTCGCTTTGCGGGCCCTTGAGCATCTCCTTGAATTCATCGCCCGACGACAGGGCCTTGACGATGCCCGGCTCGAGGATGTCCTCCTTGTATTCGCGGAAGATGTTTCCAGCACTGGCGACGAGAACACGCTCCTTGGTGTACCGCTGCGAGCCATACCACCAACGTCCGACGATGTAAGGCAAAAGCACACCCAGCAGAGCTCCGTAAACCAGCAACACATACTTTCCATTCCCCTCGGTGACGATAAGCTTGGGCAGGGCGATTCCGATGCTGAAACTCTGCTTGCCATCGGGATGGCCGAATTGGATGTAGTTATTGCGCACCTCCTCGTCCGTCAGCGCTTTGTATGCCTTGGTGAGTTCCACGAATCGATCATTCAACGTCTCAAGCGTCTCATTCTTGGCAGGGTCCGGTCTGATCTTGTCAGGATGGTAGACGAGCGAGAGACGCTTGTAGTGCCTGGAGATGGCTTTCTCATCGGCGCTCTGTGGGGTATCACGTCAGTGTATGTTCATCAAGAGGATGTAACGTGCAAAAGGCCAGTACTTACCCGCGAAACACCCAAGATGTCATACGGATCCCAGACTTTGTCCACCGTCCGGGCAGTGACAATAATGAGATAGATCATCCACGCGATGGTGGCATAGCCCAGAATCACGGTAACAATGCGCTTTATGCGGCGCTCCTTGCGCAGGCGTTTCCGCTTCTGCGTGTCGATAAGATCGCCATGCTCGGGCGTGAAATCTGACTTTATTCGGGGCGCGGTGTTTTCGAGCTCTGCGCGAAATCAACGTTAGCCGGAGGTGATAGAGTGGGGACAAAAACCGGTACGAACCCTTGCTCGGTTTCAGAAGATTGTATGTAAGAGGGAAAGTGACCAGACCGGCGATGGTCAGGACGAAGAATGGGAAGAATTGCCCCTAGAGAACCATCAGTATGTGCTCGTTGACGCCATGACGAGGGATCTGGGTAGGCACCTTCTCGTCATAGTTGTAGTCCGTCGACATGATGCAATGTATTCAGCAAGAAGACACGGTCGCCCGTGATGGGCAGAAGTGATGGCGAACAAGGAACCAGGACCTGTTCGGCACAACAATGTGTAACAAGACCGAGTTTAGTTCCTGACCGGACAGGCGAGGATCACGGTACAAAGGAAACAGGAACAGGAACAGATTAAGTCAGGGTCCCCAGAAGCATGTCCTCTTGGAGTCAGTCAAGTTCCTTGAGGGGAGAGTCGGTTTCTAATATCAATGGAGGGAGGAAGAGAGAGTGACAAGTGAACAAACATCACGTCCGAGAGTTATCGCCGCATCGGCCTTGGACTCTTGTGATCGACCGTGTCCTTTACGGGTCCTCCTGGTGTTCACCGCCTTCCTGTTTGGGATGCTGAGGTCAGACGCCCGCTCTTTCAGGCCACCTACGCAACCGCAGGGCTTTTTTCTCTTAATAGTTACTTCTAACTCCACTACTGGCTAGACAGTGTATTGATCTCTTCAGATATGATGGAGTGGGTGTCTTTTATTGCCTTTAATATTCTAGACTGACTATACTTAATTTATACTAGCGCTTTTTTGGTGCGTTGTAGTTATCCGGCACTTTTATATACTTAGTATGCATACTGAAAAAATAGAAAATATATTCAGCTAGAGATATATCTACAGGTCTTCCATTCCTCACATTCATCAACACGTGGGGTGGTGTTGCAACATGCGCCAGTGGCCTATGCCAGTCAGCCTTCTCTTAGGTGTAGATTGTATAATTACTGCCTACACCCGTCCCATCTTGATTAGATCTGTGGGTTTCAAGCTTCTCTCTCAGGTATAGATTGAACTCTTACCTCCTGTACTCATCCCATACCAGTTGGTCATGTATATCTCAAGCTTCCTTTTCCGGCGGTCTCTCTCAGGTGTAGTTTGATCACTTACTACATCCTATGTCCGTCCCATCTCAGTCCGTCGTGTTTTCTCAAGGCACGCCAATCTCATGAAACCCTTCTATTCTCATACCTGTCTGTCTTTTCTCAACTGGAGCATCACGCGGGACATATTGAACCTCATTTGAAGGCACTGCCGCTGCATAGGGTGATGAACACCAAGGCGGACAGAAGCAACAGTCAATGCCTTCATTCTGAAAAATAAAAATAAAAAAGGAAGAAAAAAGACTGGGAATGGATCGGCAGTATCAAACGCAGCAAAGATCGCAGAGCTTGGTGGAATATATTATGCTCCCTGGCGCGGCCGAGGACGACCGCATATACACCTACCTAGGTAGGTAACATCCCTGGCGGACTATATGTTCCTTCGCCTTGGGATTTGAGTTCAAAAGACTTTGGTCCCTGATTGTAACTGAAGATTGATTAGAGTCGATGGGACAATGAGTGATATAAGTAGTAATATAAAAACACCAAGATTTATTA
The DNA here is from genome assembly GCF_002847485.1 of Aspergillus campestris IBT 28561. NCBI lineage: Eukaryota > Fungi > Ascomycota > Eurotiomycetes > Eurotiales > Aspergillaceae > Aspergillus > Aspergillus campestris. The sequence continues at coordinate 3,911,284 of NW_020194336.1, read as the reverse complement.
TAGTAAAGAGAGTGATAAAGTATACAAAGTATACAACAAATAAGTATATTAGTCTAAAAGTAACAATATTTCAAGTCGATCCAAGTTAGTAAGGTATTAAAGAGTGGGAAAGTAATAATAAGAACTATCTATCTTAAGGCCAATAAGAAGACTACCCTATAATTGTGCAACACACCACGATACTAAGCTTAGCGACATGCTTTCCCCGTTTAAGCACGCTATACCAGGGATATAGTTAGTTACTTCAAGCCACCGCAGACTACAAAGTACAACTAGCTAGCTAGTCTTCAATGGAAATAAATAAAATTAAAAAAAAGTAACTTTTTGTCGTTATTCATACAAAACTTCGCTCACCCGTTCTGGGTGTACAGGCATATATCAGGATATCAAGACCGGCTAATAAACAAATCTAATTGCTTTTTATACCCTATGATCATTTCCCCCCCAAGGTAGCACGGAGGAAAAGACATATCAACTGCGCGCCCTGTCTCCTTTCCCTGCGCGTTTTCAAAGATGGTACGACAGCCCATCGAAAGAAAGAGTGCAAAGACAGAGACGCCTCATGCACCGCTCATGATGGAGACGCAGGGCCAATACCCGGCCAGCCACCGTGGCAGGGAATTCAAGCGCCAGCAGGCGAGGCGCAAACTCAACCCACACACAAAGCAGACATGGCCAGGTCATGACGGTGATCTCGACACCATTCGCGCGCAGAGTCGTCTCCGTATCAGAATTTCTGCAGGCCAAGTCTATAGGACCAATCCGATGTCATTGCTGAGAATGACATCTTCATTGCTTCGAGTCGACGGCTCGGGGATCCACTGAAATTTGATGCTCCCGCCTCTTCGAGCGTGGGTGTGATATCTGTGTTTTTTTTTTTGTTGCAGAGAGGTTGTTGTCCTCTGGGCGGGTTTGACTTCCGCCATAGAGAGGACTGGGGCCGACGGATAGGTTGCGGAGTAGCCTTTTTTTCGAATGCGTATTTTCCCCTTTTCCCTCTTTTTATATATATTGTTTTGTTTGGAATGAGCATCAACCGAAAGCAGCGAGTTACCACTGCTGATAACTCATCCGGGCGAGTAATCCATGGATTGGTAGCTGTTTACCGTTAGTGTTGTTCATATGTACGTTACAGGAGATGGAGATACTCACGAATTTATATAATCGAGACCACCAAAATATTCGAGCATGCGGTAACAAAGACCGACGTCGTCTCCCGGTACACCCCCAAACAGTCGACACTGCTGTGCCTCGAGGCCCGCTTCTAGCCGCACATTCCGTTCACGCCTCGACCACGCCGGATGTCCCTGATGCCAGGTGGGGGCGAGGACATCCGACATGGAGCTCAATTGATCAATGGCGACATTGGTGGCTATAGGGCTGGACTCGATAGGAACAAAGTGGTCGAATGTGGTCGGCGGTAGCGATGGATCGGCGGGAGTCAATTGGACATTGCGATTTCGAGATCGTGGGCGTGTGCGACGTCTGTTATGCCTCTGTCCCATTCTCTAGGGAACGTTTTCTTTTTCTTTTTTTTCTTTTGGTTCTCTCTATTGTCTGATATCCGATCTGACAATTGAAAGTCGGGGAAGAAGGATCGTAAACAAATGTTGAATAACCAAACGTGTCGAGGGAGATCACGGCGGAGGACAAATAAAGAAGGGAGTGACCATCATCCCGGGGAAGGATGAGATGAGGTAGGGAAAAAAAAAACCCAGGGGAGCCATCTCGAATGCAGTCGGGAGAAACAAAGATCTTATATACTGAAAGCCCCAAGTGGGAAGCCAGTCGAAATGGTGTGACTCACTGGAGCCGTAGGAGAAGAAATCCTTCAATAGGGTTTCCGCCGGGAAACCCAAAGGGATCCACCGACCCTCGGGATCCGCAACTCCACCCACTGGGCAGTCTAGAAGCAGACGTACCTAAAACCTTGCGGATGGCGCAACATGGGCTCATCGGCAGTCGGAATTACGTCGTGCTGACTGGTTTGGTCGGGACGAAAATCCTATCTGAGGATCAGTTGCCCAAATTTGGCGAGTCACCCAGTGGCAGCCGTTGTGGTTACCTTCAGGCATCTATGGATTGATCGAGGGGATTCAGGAAACCACGCCATCTGGCAAAATCTTTCCCTCGAATCACAACATCTGGCGTAAGGGGATGGGACATGGATCATAACAACTGAATCCTGATCTGTTGCTAGCTACGGAGTACTAGTTAGTATCTCATCAGGCAAACCGACTTCCCGAGGATGAGTTAGCCCTGCAAATTGGCAAGGATGGTGGATGCATGTACAGGGTCGATCAGGAGACAAAAAAAAATTATTATATTGAGTGGTCTGATTGAGAGATGTGACAATACGGTAATACTGTCAGACAAGACCTGTCTGGCTCTCACGGCAATTTTGGTGCGAATCTTCGGCACCGTCCGCTCCGGCCGAAAGTGTGACAAGCCCGTACAAGCTTTCAATACGGACTTCTTGTTCCAGGAAGAATCTTGGCAGATTCTTCATCCTTACCCAATATAATAAAACAGGATCAAATTATAACGGCTCCTCGGCAGGAATCGAACAGAAAGAAATGATATCATCGGTATAATTTTTCCATTCTAGCTTCCCTGAGAAGGTTCCGAGTTCCAAGTTTACAGCACACCGCACACTTACCAGACGACCTACAAAACACTATACTACCTTGGGGACAGGAGAAAGAACAGGAGTGGTCCCCTCCTATGACCAGTCAAAATCTGCTACCTACATCGTGCATATTGAAATCCATCTCGGCATGTATGCTGCAGTTTGACACCAATGCTAACCGACCGTATCTGCATGTCCACCCATACTTCTACAGTTGTCCACACATGCTTCAAATTGACATTCCACCCAGTAATATTATCATCGTCATTGACAGGCACCACTTAGGTGCCTGAAACACGCATGTTCCATTTACTGGTCTATGAGCACCGTGAAATTGAAGGGGGATGAGGCGAGGGCAAAGTCTAGAACGGTTATCATCGGCACCCTGGTTTGAGATGGGGCACACAAATCAAACCGGAGAAAGAATCAAAATAAAATAAAGCAAAAAAAAATAAAAAATAAAATGACGAAAACAACAACAAAAAAAGGAGAAAATAAAATAAAATAAAATAAAAATAAAAAAAGAGAAAAACCAGCCCGGCTCATTTTTCCCTGCAGCTTCAGTTCAAACTCCACCCAGTGGCGTGTTATTGGGGAAACATGGCCCAGTTTTGAATTATCTAGCGTCATGCAGGCCTGTCGTGGCATGGCTGCTGTGGCCGTTGAACGCTATCATCCACTGACACATGTTTGTTTGATGCGTAGTATATGTAGGTCAGCTATCTAGAGTAAGGTAGAGAGAGAGCTCTGTACTAGGTGCACCCTGTATAAACCCCATACAACTGTGTATACTCGTGCATGTATGCAGTCAAGACTCGGGTGAGATGGAGTGGCATGTCTGGTAGCTGTAGCTAAGTTTTTACGATCTTGTCAGATGACAGTCTGAATTATACAAGGTTAAAAGATTGAAAGAGAACTCGAAAGAATAGAACTGATTGGGTGGATATCGACACGGCATTGGTTTGATACCTTCTCTTTCGGCCATACCTGACTGTGGGAACCATGTCCCTCAGAGGTTTCCTTCTCTCGGACGATATACATTGTTAGGTCTGGTTGGACATATCACAACACCCGATTGCCGCGCATGGTCGATGGTCTCCAGCAGGACCGGCAAAAGTTGCCTACACTCACATCGAATCAATAGGATTCAAGAACCAGATTGGATAGTACTCCCACACTGGTCGGTGCCAGCACTCGAGGTCGGGAAGTAAGCTTCCAGTTACCGCATGCCTGCGCATTTACCACTCATTGGATGGGACAGACTTACTGATGACTACAACTACGTAGCTAGTCACTTACTTCGTGGCCGATTTTGCCTGTGCCCGCTGGGATTGAAACTGTGGCTCCGCGAATCAGTGCTTCTCGGGTTGTCGTGTTACCCGTGGCACGACAGCTTTCGGGCCCCAGAGAGCTGCAGATTGACAATTTGGGTAATTCTCGCTCTCGCTTTCTGTTTATTTGTGTCTGAGACTTGGGTTGAGTGGGTTGAAGATTGCCAGAGGCTAGAAAGGCTAGAAGGCTAATCGGATGCAAATATAGATTTCCTCAGGGTGAAGTGGAACCCTGCAACGTCACGCTAGTGGTCGATAGTAGCCCTAACTATTTGCACAACGGAGGGCAAGGGGGTTCAGACATGGTGACACTGACGATCCGTATAAACCCAAGAAGTCTAGACTGGCTGAGTAACTTCCCCCCGAGGACATGAAACAGGGTATGACGATGGGGGGGACGGAAATGAGAAACCACCGTTGGCTTAGTTAGCTACTTGTCGATCCCGCGACGGATGATCTCCAGCATCGCCGCCCCTTTCGGCGCCGTCGTCAAGTTCTCGTACCCGGTGCCTGTCACCAGGATGTCGTCTTCGATCCGCACCCCTCCCACACTGATGTACTTGGCGGCTTCCGCGAAGTCGATGTACTGGCCCAGGGGCTGTTTCCGGGCGTTGGCGAGCGCAAGCTCCGAGAAGTAAATCCCCGGCTCGACCGTCACCACCATGCCCTCTTCCAATAGCGGCACGGACAGTGCGCTCGAGGGGTGGCTCGCGGCGGGGATGAATTCCCAATGGTGGCGCCTAGGGCTTCGCTGCACGGCGGTGATGGGCTGCTCGGACACGTCGTGCACCTCGAGCCCAACGTGGTGGCCGAGTCCGTGGGGGAAGAAGACGGACGATGCGCCCGACTGGCGGATCTCATCTACGGCTCCGTTCCTCAGAACGCCCAGTCCCTGCAAGCCCTTGATGGCAATCACATGTGCGAATTCCTGGATGTCGCGGAACCGCGCGCCCTTCCTCACGGCTTTGATACATTCCTCCTGCATCTCCTCTACGATGTGGTATATATCTCTGGCGTTCTGGCTGGGCCAATCGCCGCCCAGCGGAAACGTCCGCGTCACGTCGCTGGCGTAGCAGTTCCATTCGGCGCCCGCGTCGAGGCAGACCAGCTGCCTCCCTGCGAGGGACTCGTTGTTCTTCACGTAGTGAAGGGTGGCTGCGTTGGGGCCCGATGCCGCGATGATGGCATACGCTTGGTTTTTAGCGCCGTTGGAGACGCAGGTGTCTAAGAACGACCCTTCGATCTGTGTCTCGTTGCTCATTTGGAGGATATTCTCCAGAACCCTCCGGTGAGCCAGGCCCGAGACCTCATTCGCGCGGCGGATCATGCGAATCTCGTACTCGTCCTTGATCACCCGCGCGGCGTCCATGGCCGGCAGCAGCCGCCTGTCATCCACGTAGAGGCCCGTCCCGGGTATTGTTGGTACCTGGGTGTCGTGGAGAGCGTAGATTGGAGCGGCCCGATTATACCTGTTGACCCACGACACCAGATCCGGCTGCAGAGAAGCCTGATAGCAGGCGCGGTCCACGTCAAATCGGTCGAGGGCGTCCTCGACGGTCAGGGTCGGCCCCATCCATATCGCGCGGTGCAGGTCAAAGTCCGGGACGTAGAGGGTCAGGAGATCGTTCTGGATATCGTAGGTTAGGTAGCAATCTGGCTCATCGGCGCCGCAGAGGTAGTAGAAGTAGCGTCGTTGGCGGAAGGGCTGCGGTTGGTCTGAATCGTCCAGGTTGATTGTCGGCTGGCCGACGAGGTAGATCAACCCCGCGGTCGCCCCCAACTTCGAAGCGACTTTGCGCGCATGTTGTTTGGCTTAGGGGGTTGGTTGTTAGTGGACATGGATTGTATAACCGAAAAAGGTCGGCTCTGGCACACCTGGATATTTATCACAGCCATTGCCGGTCACGGTGAGACGAATGTCACAGGTATCTGTGAAACGGATGGCCACATCAGACGAGCCCACGGCGCGCATTCTGAATGAATAGTCGCTGTATATACAGAGAGATGGGTATATATATCAGTAGAAGCGATAAATAGAAATATCAGGACCGTAAACAACCAAGAAAGAAAGGTCGCTAGGCAAGGGATGAAGCTATTGACAAGAGTGTGTATAGGTAAACAAGGCGATTGGGGAACACGGTAAGTTACCAGCTGTAACCGCCCGTAACTGACTAAACCACAAGACTCCAACGGTGGTGGCGTTTCTATGATATCAATACGAGAGATGCCTGGTATTATAGGCTGTCAATGTGACCTCCCAAAAGATAGTATTCGAATATCAGAAGATTCTTTGGGATTAATTCGTTTTCCCCTATAGTTCCTTGCCTATAATGATTGACCTATTGATATAACATCCATATTGATCAAGGCATGTGCCACTATCGCAACGAAGCGTCATCGGCAGTCTTGGCCCCACATGATGGCTCTCTGACCGTCTTACCGTCCGTACGTTCAATACAGACTCAGCCTCCAAACTGACTAAGTTTCTCGAAACTCTCTGACGCCTCCTCTTGTCTTTCTCTCTCTCATTTCTCTTCTCTCGCCCAACCGGTATCTCCCTCATACTTTCCATCCAATTTAACCTCATCCCTCCCACTCCGTTTCCCCGTTGAGGTGTTCCTGTATTTCTGGATCCCCCCCCCGCCTTTCTCTCTCCCGCTTCGTACTCGGTCAATCCCGTCCCATCCGTATCGACGTCAGGTCAATGAACGATGCGGGGACCTGAGGCATCGGGGCCTGGGGCTCTGATGGGCGCTCCGTCAACCCTCACCACCTCCGTCCGATCGACTATCTCCTCCATCCATCCCACAGCCGATCCCGAAGTGGTCGCGTCCAATATTCAAAATGTCCTGCTGTCCGTGTCCTCGAATTCGAATGGCGGTCCCGTCGCCGTCACTGGCACCCCATCCGGGTCAACCGGGAAGGGTATCTTGATCGGCGTCCTATCCGCCTTTGGATCCGCCCTCGTTGCGGTATTGGTGCTGGCCATCTTCTTCTTCTTCAAGTACACGCAGCGCGGCCGCATCTTCCTCGACAGTATCGGCCGCCCCGGTGAATATGATGATGAACAGGCGTTTGCGCGCGAGGAGGAGGAGGCTCTGGAAGCCATGGACGATCTGTCGCGGTCGGAATATTTGAGGGCGAAAGGTGAGTGCAGCCCGCTGGGTTCCTATTGGGTTTGTCGGGTCCGATTCTGGGTGCAGGTCGCTGACAATTCTCTGCAATGGTAGCCTTTACCGAAGCCTATCCCCCCGAGTCCGTGCAGACCGACATTTCGCTTTCGCAGTTCCTTGCGATTCAAGAAAAAGGTGTATCCGCCTGGGAATTCCAACCGGAGTTGGAGATCGCCAATTGTTTCGTCGAAGCCCGCACCGAAGTCGAGTTCTTCGACTCGGAGTGTAGCGTCCAGACCAACCTTCCGGTTCCGAAGCAGAATGATGTCTACTACTGGGAGGCGAAGATCTTTGATAAGCCGGACAGCACCCTTATCAGTATCGGCATGACCACCAAACCGTATCCTTTGTTTAGATTACCAGGTTTGTACCCGCGCATCGGTTTGTGGCAGATCACTACTTACACGACCGATTCTAGGCTTCCACAAATCCTCCGTGGCATATCAGTCAACGGGACACCGACGCTATAACCAGCCCTTCACCCCAACCCCGTATGGCCCTCAGCTACTCCAAGGCGATGTAGTTGGCGTGGGATACCGGCCCCGTTCGGGAACCATCTTCTTCACTCGCAACGGGAAGAAGCTGGAAGAGGTGGTTCATGGTCAGAAAGCGCAGAACTACTTCCCTACGATTGGGGCGAATGGGCCCTGTGCGGTCCATGTGAACTTCGGCCAGATGGGATTTGTGTTCATCGAAGGGAACGTGAAAAAGTGGGGCCTTGCTCCGATGACAGGAAGCCTGGCTCCTCCGCCACCGTACGGCAGTGAGCAGGGCAGCATCCTGCTTGAGTCTGGTCGAGAAAGCGCCGCGCAAATCTCCCAGCGAGTATATCAGAACGCCAACTACGCGCGCACCAACTCGACCGTCCGGATACCCCCCTCGCACAGTCCCGGTCCCGTGCGTTCTCCCACCGACATCTCCCTTACTCAACTGGCCCATGTCCCCTCCAATGAGGATGTTGGCGAAGGCTCGAGTCGTACTGGCGAAGACGAAGACCACCAGCACCCACCACTGGACCCAGACGATATCGACCAAATCCCACCACCCGAGTATTCAAGCCCCGACGGCAGTCTGCGGGGCAGCCATGACGAGGAGCACCCGCCAATACCCAGCTATGATGCGGCGGTTGGCAATCACCACGACCATACCCGGTAGCTGGTTTTATCTGTTGCATTCATTTCTTTTCCTTTTCGGGTGTCATTGGCGGGTTCCTGCAATGCGTATACGACATTTCAGGCCAATTCAATCCCCAGGCGTTATCATTTCCCGGTTATCGATTTTAGCGGCCACGGTTTCTGGCGTTTTTTTACGGGAAGGACGGGTGGGTGTCCTCTGGTGGGATCGATCATGCGGGACAGTGCTACCCGGATTGTGGTAATACGGGTTTTCTCTTTTCAACGTATATATGGAGTGGTACTTTCATGTCTTGCTTTGCTTGGTGGGTGTTATGTATTGTTCGGGATGGGTTGGGTTTGCTTTATCTTGTCGAAGGGTTCAAAGGGACAGACAGACAGGACAGGAAGTTAGTGTGTGGAGTTGCAATTCAACGTAATTCCCCGCTAGCTGTCACGAGTATCTCCTTTCTTACCTTAGTATTTGTGCTCGATTCTCGGCCTTCCAGTAGAACATTGGTGGCTACGTATATTTCCTGTCCTGATTCTTTATTGGGATGCTCTAACACAGTATCTCTACAATGCCAACGCAGACACAGCCTCTGCATCAAGCTTGATACAGTACATCTCAAGCCAAGATAATGAATAGGACCCCCTCACAGGCCGACCCAACCCCAACTAGTATAACCAAGTCACGACTCCAAACCAAACAATCTCGCAAACTCCCCATCCGCCTTACGCAGTAACTCCCGCGGAGACCCGACTTCGATCACCCGGCCACTATCCAAGACAGCAACTTGGTCAAAGTCGAGTAGACTGCGGATTCGATGGGCTACCATGATCACGGTGCAGTTGGGGAAGGATTCCCTTATGACTCTTTGTACTTTGGTGTCTGCTTCTGGGTCGAGACTATACGTTACACGTGGTGTTAGGTCTCTTGTAGCGATCACGAAAGACAAAACCGAGGGAATATAAATGGGATAAACGTACCTGCTCGTCGGCTCATCCAGTATCAAGATCTTGCTCCGTTTCAGCAAAGCGCGCGCCAGACAGAATAGCTGCTTCTGGCCCTGTGACAGAATGCTGTTGTCTAGGATTGAATCCAGGATCTTTTCTTCCTCTTCCGTGCTATCACTACCACAGCCCGCCGCAACAGAATCCCAAACCCCGACAGATTGCAATGCGTCGATTATCCGCGCGCTCGAAACTGCGTTCAGCGGATCGGCGTTCTGTCTGACGGTGCCGGGGAAAAGGAAGGGCTCTTGGCTGAGACAGCTGATATGCTGGCGGATGGATGAGCGGGATAGGAGGGAGATGTCTTGGCCGTCGATGAGGATTTGTCCGGAGGTTATCTCGTTGAGGCGGAGGAGGGAGAGTGCTAGTGTGCTTTTGCCACTATTTTGTAGCGAGCAAGCAATTTGATTAGCCCTGTCTGCGAAGCCAAAAGACGAGTCGATGAGAGGTAAGTAAGATTCACCTTCCTGTCCTCCCACACAGGCCAAACTTCTTCCCCGCAGGGATCCGGAGATTAATGCCGTTGAGTAAAGGCTTTGTCTCAGAGAGGGTCCAAGAAACACTCGCACTCACAAACGCGACCTCCCCCTCAGTCAGCCACTCCGGGACTTCGCTCTGAGCCTGAACGACGGCATTGCTCTCCTCACGACATGTCCCCTCAGCAAACTCCTTAATCCGCGAAACAGCCCCCAACGATGTCTCCAACAACGTCCAGTTCTGAATCAGCTCCGACAGAACAAGGCCCAGGTCCATCATCATGACGAGGGCGATGCCTAAAAGGCCCGCGTCAACACGCGTGCGGAGCGCGAAAGCGATGCCGACGAGAAGTACTGTTGTAGCGGCTACGATCAGATTCAGCACGAGGCTCAGCCAGCGTTGGATGCATAGGAGGAGGTAGTAGGGTCTTTGGGCGGTGTCCAGCTTGGAGATCATTCGAGATGTGGCGGCTTGGGTCCAGGAAAAGGCGCGGATGGTGATGAGCCCTGATAGGGACTCGATGAAGTGAGTGTAGAGGGGACTTTTGAGCTCAATTCTGAGGGTGGTGTGGATTAGCCCTAGCTCCGTGAGTGCAAAAATAAAGTCTCGGGGCAGACCAAGGTGGAAAGGTATAGGAAGTTAAAGACGCACTCTAATAGTCGCAGTTGGCGAGATGTCCTTAGATAAAACCGTTGGATCAGAACCAGGACTCCAAGGAGAAGCGGCAGAGCTGCTGCCAAGTAGGGCAGCGAAGCTATCGCAGTGGCGCCTTGGGCTATGGCTCCAAAGAACACTAAAGTCGTTCAAGTTAGACTATCGACCAAGCATCCATCTAGTAGTTACTTACAGAATCCCGTAGATATAAACCCTCGAGGTAGGATCATGTCGACCAGCCTCATGTCCTGGCTAAAGCGGGTTACCAGTACTCCGGTGTCAACTTTCGACAAGAAGGACAATGGAGCGCTGTAGTTGTTAGCCATTTACCAAGACGGGTGTCAATTGCAGTAAACTCACCCCATGCAGGCGTGCAGCACAACAGAATGAAGGTTTTTAGAAGCCGCGGGGACGATGATGACCCAGGTCCAGCTAGTATCAGACCAGAGATGTCAGTCAAGGCATTGGATCAAGGGCCATTGTTCAGGAGCTTACAATACGGCAAGTGCCAGAGAAAGGGCTTGAATGACGGAGAATGCTCCATATAGTCCAAGCCAATAGCCTAGGCGGGAGGCTGTAGCGTTGTCGCTGCTGGAGGACCAAAGGTCGACCCATACGTCTACGGAAAGTGAGCCATACGCTCTCGCCAATAACTCATTGAGAATATATTTGCGACTTACAGCGGAATGCGTTGATACCGGCGTCGGTCATCAGGAAGAGAAGCAAGGCGGCGATTCTGAACCATCCCAGCGCAGAGAAATAGTACTTGTATACAGCAAGGTCGGTCGTCTGCCGATGGACACCTGGGGAAGGAGCACTGATAGACTCTGTAGTGTCGTTTGAAGGGTTCTCTAGGTCATCAATTTGCTCCGTTTTAGCTGTTGGCGTGAGTTTGATTCCATGCCTCTCAGTGAGGTTGTGCGCGTGGTCTCGAAGTTCGGTATAGCTGCATTGCTTGATGACTTGGCCATTTTCCCCGAGGACCATGATCAGGTCGGCTTGAGGCAAGTGATGGACTGGACATCATCAGTGTGAGATTTAACTGTTGATCAATCAAGCGAACACATACTGGTATGAGTTGACAAGAACACCGTACATCCCAGCCGACGTAACAGTCCAGCCGGACCAAAGACATTATCAAAAACATGCCGGGCAGTTGCATTGTCAAGACCACTGAGAACATCATCGAAGCAAGCGATTCGTCTACGAGCATAGACGGCTCTGGCGATAGCCTATACAAGCGAAACCCGTTAGTGTTTTACCAACACACAAAGGAAGCAAGGCAGCCAACAATTCTCTGACGTTGTCCTCCGCTAAGTTTAGACCCTTTACTACCCACGGATGTCTTGTCGCCTGCTGGCATTCTCTTGAGGTCCACATCTAGCGCACATGCGCGCACAACTGTATGATACCAGTCTGGATCAAACGTGGATAGGTCTTCGCCCGCAATATTCTTCTGTATTGATGCATTGGATAGCCATGGAGTTTCATCACAAAATGCCAGATCCGGGTACTTGATAAAAAGCTCACCTTCCAACACTGGTGTTTCACCTGCGAGGCCCTTCAGAACGGTAGATTTACCGCAGCCTACTGGACCGACGAGGATAATGACAGTACCGGTGGGTGAGGACTCGAGCTCAAGTGTGATACCGAGTGTCTCTGATGAAGAGGGAGATTTCCAGCCAAATCGAACATTTTGGAGTGAGAGAACCACTTCTTTCTGCGTTTGGGAACTTTTTAGAAGCGGGCATAGCTCTATGCCGGCAATGCTATCTGTCGGTGTTGGGTGAGATGATACTGGCTGAGAAAGCTGTCTCCTATCTGTGTACAACGATTGTTCTATCAGCCCTCACTGGGAGATGGATTGAATGATTCGGGATCTAGGTATAGTGAAACGCGCTGCAAAAGATCATATAAAGAGAGATGGGTACATACCAAGACGGCTTGGATTCATGAGGAAGTCCTGTATCCTATTAAGGCAGCCTATCGATGCATATGTGTCGGGAATTGCCATCAAAAGGTAACTCAGCGGAGTAATCATCAAGCTTATAAGCGACAATGACATGATAGTTTTGCCGACGGCAAGACCTCCGGAGCCCTGTAGCAATGCTAAGATCGCATAGGCAGCGAGAGTCACAAGTTGTCCCACAATCATAGGAGAATTGACTAGGTCGGTGTCAGTTCATAGTGAGCCTGGTAACACAGTATGGTTGAGTTGAGATAGGAATTAAAGCACGCACCCATGCATACGCGGATTGACTGGAGCTTGCGGAATTTTTTAGAAATCTCAAGCTCTTCCGTGCGCAATCCTTCAACCATAGAGCTCATTACCTCGGTCAACCCGAGAACTTTGACGTTGCGAATCGAGCCTAGGATGGAAGTCGTAAAGTTGATACGCTTCTCGGTAGCCTGAAGCCAACTTTTTTGTCTAGCGGAAACGGCATTGCCCATGGCAAACGAGAAGCCTGTGAAGACTAGACTGGCACTGTTAGACAATGAACACCGTAAGGCCATCAATGATTGGGGAGAAGGGCAGACTAACTTATCACCACTAGAATAGGAGCGATACAGACAACGCCGACTTGGGTTTGTAGCAACCAGGTAGCCAGTGTCAATTGGAGTACATTAGCCCAAGTCTCGCAGACTACCGAATAGAAATATTCAGCAACCATTTCTATGTCAGCGCCTAGAAGGGCCATAGCACTAGATTCGTCATTGCTTCCCAGTGGCAGATCCATCATATGCTGGAAGACAAGGGCCATCAGACCACCACGAAGCATGGTTGTGGCACGATATCCTAGGTGTTCGTAAGAGGCTCGCGAGACCTAGACCAGAATGTCAATTTTACTCTTCACGCTGCGAATACACATCAAGGAGCTTACAGCGATCCCGGTAAAGACAATTGCGGTTGCTGCAATCAAGGCGTAGCCCATTTCTTGCGACAACGGGCTGGTCTGCTGTAAGACGGTGACAACTCTCCCAATTAAAAAGGGCTGCGCGATGCTAAATCCCACGACACAAAGCCGTGGGAGGGCGATCGTCGCGATTTCCCATCGCAGACACTTGATCACCGCCACGAGCAACGCGTTCTGCCCCTTCTGCGGGTGGCGAGTCCACGAGTCTGCGAACCGAGTCGACAACTCTGAAGACAAGAGCTTTCTATGAACAGTAGGCAGAGCATCTCCGGTCAGTAACACGGAGTGCCCTTTCCACAACAGGCCATTCAACCAAGTAAATAAGCCTCGACTAAAAGGTCCGCTCACGCTTTCGGTGGAGTGGTCCTTTTCCGTGTGCAGAAACCATTTCCGTTTTTCGGTATTAGTGAGTATCAAGAGAAGGAGTTTAACGGCTAGAGACGCGGAGAGGCAAGCTGGGTAGCCCTGATAGCCGGCTAGCAGCCAGGAGGTACGCACGCGCGCAAGATCCAGAAGCAGCGTGACAAACAGGTAAGCAGAGGCAAGGAATGATGGTCGGATGGACCGGAAATGCTCCATGTCAACTAGTACTATAACGACTAGCGCTGATATAAGATCCAAAATGGCACTCGCAAGTAAGATGCGCCCTCCGGCAAGGTGCTGCATCGCAACAAGTACTAGAAGTCCAACCTGAATGGCTGCAAAGGTTACAGAGACAGCCTGCATGAGAACAATACTTAGCGGTAGGTCCTTTTCATGAGAGCCGAACGCCAGATAGACGTAAGGATACTAACTAATGTTATCACACGATATGCGGAAGAGAACACCTTGGGCGCCTGCCTAGACAGCCGAAACAGGCGAAAGGTTGCCGGCAAAAGGAAGCAAGCCGCTGGTAATATGTTCAAGATGCCGGATTCGAAAGCCACCGTGAAGTCGAAGCCCCCACGACAATCCGCCGTAGAAACAATGGCACCAAACTGGCTATCGCCGCATGCGCCGGTTGGCGGGGTTGATACTGATGCCATGGTAGAACTGGCTCGAGGCCAAGAAGAGGTATCTGGATGTTGGCCCTGAGGGACATCGGCTCTCGAAGCGCTGGTAATCAAAGACCATGCACAGAGGGGAAGTAAGCACCAAGAGTAGATGATATAAAAGTGTAGCCTAAGCCTGGCCGGGCTAATCACGCAAGCTTAGCACCAAACAACTTCTTTGTCTTGTAAAATCTACTAGCCCAGGTCTGACTAGCTGATATTATAGCACAATTTCCAGTCACACTCTACTGACCCATATATGCCAAGATCACAATCATTGCTTGTTGGCAAGGAATGAGCTTCGCCCCCGGAGATCCACCAGCGCCTTGACAGCCAATCATTAGTAGGACCCTGGTTGTTTTAGCGAGGTTACATCCAACAACTCCAATGATAAGGCGACAGAGACTGGCATTCTACATCTCAGTGGTGTAATTGTGGGCTTGACATTTTGATAGATCTGGCTGATGTAGTGCATGAGACCACAACGACAAGAGATCTCGAAGGCAATCAAAAAAATAAACCCGAAAGAACAGCAGTCGAAATAGAAAGTGCGGGAATGGATCGAACAGATAGCAGCTCTCGGATGGACATGTTGAACGTCGTCTTACCCAAGGTAACTTGAACTAGATTCAATACTAGAATCATCCTACCGTCTCTGCCAGTGGCATGTACTACTCGAAGCATATTCTATAGCAGCGCCTGCACCGAAACCTCGATTAACCCCACAAAATACGAATCGCGATCACAAGGTATGGCCCGTTCCGCATCTGGCGAAAGACTCAGCCGGAATGGAAGTCGAGAAGTTGGTTTTGATGTGTTTGTTATAGGAGGCCTTGTCACCCTCGAATAATGTTATAGGGAACGAGTGGGTTAAGTCATGGGGACCATCACGCCCATTGAACTGAGTAAATCTATATAGCATCTTACCACTCCACCCGAAAGGATGTTCAGCTTCGTAAACTAGGCCTCATCGCTCTCGTCTCCCTGAGCAGGGGGGTGAACAAAGAGCAGGCCCAGCAAGCACAACACGAACGACCCTGCCAGACCATAATACGGCAGGCCCAGCGCTGTGCCTCCTAGTTTCATCCCAGTCTCAAACAACCACGCAAATGCTGGCCCAGCATACAGAGACCCAGTCGTCTGAACTATACCGATGGCCGTATTCAATTTCGCCGTGTCCTGTGGTGCCACGTAGCTCGTTGCTAGCGAGCGACACAGCGGAGCTAGACCGGACCCGAGGCTGTGAATCGCTAGCCCAGCGATCACCAATTCTATCTCCGACGCCGCCATGCAGAGTGCTCCGACGGCGGCGATAGCGACAGATGCACGGGCGAGTGTCAAGTCCTTGACTGGTGAGGGCTGGTACCGCAAGAGGATCTTGGAGAGAAGAGGAAGGGTGACGAGTAGGACTACCATGTGGAGGACCCCGCGGAGGGTCAACAGATACCCCGTGCTGGCGAGAGGCCAGTCAAAACGCTTGCTGATGTATTGTGCCAGAAACTGGGATGTACCGAGGACCTCCGGGGCGACTGTGAGAAAGGTGGCCAGGACGATAACCAGAGAAGAAGACTTCAGCGATGCGATGGAAGAGCCGAGTTGGAGAAGAGAAAGGGGTGATCGGAAGTCACGAGGCTCCTCTTCCGACTCTTGCTCGGAGAGGGAGTCATGCTTTGATGGTGACAATGTCTCGGGTACGAAGAAGAGCGGGATTAGAGCAACCAGGCTGACGATGAAGGCGATGAAGGCTGAAATCCAAGGTGAAAATGCTTCCATGAAGATGGAGGAAAAGGCTGGCCCGACAGAGGCACCGACTAGACTGGCGAATGCCATGAGGAAGAATGTGGACGCTCTGTTGTATATGTTAGACTTCACATGATTCATTGAGGTGGGTGACTATGAGAGCATACCGGTCTGATGGAACCACCAAATCCGATGCAATCGAGTACAGATTCGCGAGGAGCACGGTGTTTCCACCCCCGACGACAGCAAACAACGGACCAGCCAGGATGAACTCGACCCGGATAATCCTCGGCATAGCGATTACAGCTAATTCCCAGGCCAAGGATAGTAAGGTCCCAGCCATTGATAGAATGATAATGGGTTTCCGACCGACCCTGTGGATGATCTCAGTTTCGATTCCTCTTCGTCTTGAGGGTAACTCAAAGATCGCCTCACCTATCAGCCAAAATTCCAAATGGAAAGGCCACAACAAGTCCTAGAGGAGCCAATCAGCACCGGACACTTGAAGCAAAGGTAAACCATCACCCATCTAGTACGTACCAACCACGGCCTCTACAAGAGGGAGGCAGCCATTAAGGTAAGCCAATCTGGACTGGATCTTTTCAGTCTTGCAAAGCTCTTCAGTCGGGGCACCTTGTCGAACATATCGACTGCAAAGGTTGTCTTCGATGAGTCGCGTTAGGGGTACATTGAGACAAGCCCCCGCGGCGGACAGACAGAAGACAACAGCAGACAACCAGTAGATTGATAGCCACCTCGTGGCTTTCTGCTGTCTACCAAGTAGTGGTGTGGTCTCGTCAAGCATCGCTACTAGGTGGGTAGTCGTGGTAGAGAATGACAAGAGGTGAGAGAGGGGAAATATTGACGAGTCGTGCTAAACCAAAGGGCGCTACTCCAAGGTAGCCAACATTTTACTGCAACCCTGATTGGAAATCCCATGTGTACCCGCTATTGATAAGATTAACTTCGGTCCAAGTCTAGGGTTTATGGTATATGTATAAATCCCGGTAAGGTATTTCGTTGATCAGAATAGAGCTTCTGCGCAGATAGTATGTTCGTTCGAGAGGGAGTGGTTGACCGTTGAATATGGCATTACTCTCGTATCCAATGGAGTAATTCCAGATAGTGTCGCAAAGCCAGGTAAGACCCATCCATTCTCTGATAACACATCAACAGGACTGTAAATTTCCAGTGTTATGTTGGCTTGTCAAGTTCGATAGTCTGTTGGGTCGGTCTTCTCTTCAGCTTTGCTGCATCAGTTTATTCACACCCGGTGATGTCAAGGTGAAGTCCGGGGATTTTCCACCAGGATAAATCCCATCACTATCTGGCAGAGACGTAGGGTGCTGGTCGTCGACTCCATCCTGTCGCAGGTCCGAGCATCAACCTTGGTCGTGCTTATCTCGGGGGGTTCAATACCTGGCACGAAATGCCATCATACCTGCCAGTTAGTGCTTACCCCGTGTGACAGGGGTGTTCTCTTTATTTCCTAAGCGACGACATCAACTAGTTTGTGGCCATAACAAAGGACGGAGACGGTTGTGTAAATTTGATATCCGGGTGGATCGGAGATATATACCAAGGCGGATCACGGGACTCGATCGCTTTGATGAACATCTTTTGGGGATAATTATAGACAATGTTAACTAGATTCAATCAGCATCCGGTGGAGCAACTGCACCTCATTCTCCCCTCTTTCACCAATAAGATCCAGTCCATGCTGCAAATTAGACTTGATCGTTGGACAAGAAACAAGAAGAACGATTGATCTACAGTGCTCCGTGCACCTCTAGGAAGAGAGCGTTCAATTAATTAGGTTTGTGTCTTCCTCTCATGTGCCCCCCCTTCATCCATCCAGGTTATTCCTTATATTATGGACTACACCCTCTTCAATTTCCTTTCGCATGTCTGATTTCCTCTTTCTCTTCATTTATTTTCCCCTCTGTCACCTTTGGCCCCTTAACTGACCCCTGTGGAAGCCCACCACTCTTCGACCAGCCACTCCTACTCCGTCTCCGCCACGGACATCCCCGGAAGTCTCCCCCACACAGATCGACTGTCTTGAACGGAATTCGATGATCTAAGATCGGATTGATTACCATTGGCCTTGTCTCATCCCCACACTCTCGTACGCTCAAAATCGTGGCTTTCGCCCCCTCTCCGACCGGACCATCTCCCAGCCACCGACCGCAGCCGTACAGCGGCCGCTTAGTTGTCAGTCGTCGAATGCGGAAGTGTCTTCCCCTACCTCTCTCATTGGTACGCGCCCGAGCGAGGTGCAGCTCGACTTGTGTGACAGAAGTCTGCTTAGAAGACGTCGATTCTAATTACTTTGGACCAACGATTCGTCATTCGACCGGTCCTATTGCGCGTGGGCGGCGTCGCTAGTTCCCTGGAAGGCTGGTCATATTTTCAATCCGTCCCCGACCACCCAGATCGGTGCTTTGGATCATAGTTTGAATCCCAGCTGGTCCTTAACCTTGGGTTGATGGTGAACACCATCCCCCGTAGTTGATTCGAGTGCGACCATTTCCCATTCCCTCCTACCTATCGACTTACCTCCGACAAGCGCCGGGGGTTCGGTCATACCCTGCGACTGTGCCTTCCTGTCTGACAGGGTTTACAGCCCGTTCACGCACTTGCCGATTTCTCTCATTTTGAACCACCTTCCTGGCCAATATTGACCCGTCCGTGTGACTTCACAACGCTTGACACGACCTTTGCACCTTCTAGAATCGCAGGCAATGCGGTATCCGCTCGTCGTTTTGGTGGAAGCCGCGAGCAGCGCGTCGCCGAACTATAAAAGCATAAAGCGGTCGGTCGCTTTCTGATTCTCGATTATTTCTTTGGTGGTCACCACAGCTTGACTTCTAGAGTACACCACTCGACAGGGTAAAAAACAAGAACAATCACATAATAACCGACATAATTCACAGCGCTACAAACCTCCAGCAAATAGCTATCCGGGGAAGGCTCGGGAAAGGCGCTCTCGTCTGTGGTTCGCCGTACAGTCTACAGACCGCTAAACGGATGCGATAGGCCTATCGGAAAATGCATCCGAAGTCATCTCGTCATGGAGGAGTGGGGGCACACAATGCAGCGATGCAGGTCATTGTCTTGGTAAGTTTGTGGCCGTGTTCTATTATATACCTGCATGTCTCATTCTTTCTATGGCATTGTTCTTGGCGCCACTTTGGGTGTCACGCGTCCGCCCTGAATGACGCCGAACACTCCTCCATTTCTGAAGCCTAGTGAATTATCGATTCTCCAAGGCGATGGCTGACCTTATTAAACCAAGGGCCCAACTGGAGGTCCCCGTGAGGACAGGATCACTTCGTTGCTCGTCCGATCCACATCCACCGATTGGTCGTCCGGCTCGGTGATCTCGGTCGATGCAGGTACCCTCCTTTGTGGAATCATCCACGCGTTGGAGTTGAAAGACAAGGGGCCGTTTGCGGAACTTCCCTTGCCCAATAAAACTGCCCGGGCCAACGCCGTGCACATCGTCCGAGAGATCATCGGCGCGGTCCTCATCACCCACCCTCACCTCGATCATCTGTCGGGGTTCTTCGTCAGCACACCGGCTCTCGAGGCAGGAAGCGAGCCCAAGCCTTTGGCGGGACTCCCCTCGGTGATTGCCGCCATCAAAACTCATCTTTTTAATGATGTTATTTGGCCCAACCTCTCCGACGAAGACGGAGGAGCCGGGCTCGTCACCTATCAGCGTTTGATTGAAGGTGGCAATCCCCGCATGGGTCGTGGGCATGAGTTGGGCTACTATCGGGCCTGCAACGGGCTGCTCGTAAAATGCCTAGGCATCAGCCATGGAAAGTGTATGAGGCGGCACCCGCCGGATTCCACTAATCCTAGCCAGTCTAATCGTGTGAATTATGCGCCTGTCCCCGGTGAGATGGGAGACGCAGGGTGAGCGACTTCCCACCATTAAGATCCCCTCGGGGAGATCAATTGCTAACACGTCGATCTAGGACGCTGTCTGGGATGTCCCCATCATTTAGCACGGAAACGCATACGACGATCGACAGCTCCGCATTCTTCATCCGCGATCATGCCACGGGCCGGGAGATTTTAATCTTTGGTGACGTCGAGCCTGATTCACTGTCACTCAACCCGCGCAACAAGCATGTATGGTACACAGCCGCACCCAAGATCGTGAATTCTGATTTACGCGCAATCTTCATCGAATGTTCCTACAACGATGGCACGGAGGACTGCGTGCTGTACGGGCACCTTTGTCCACGGCACCTGATCAAGGAACTGCTCGTGTTAGCGCACCGGGTCTTCGCACTCCGAAATCCAGAACAGATCCCCGGAGACAAACGTAAACGACCAAGCACGCCCGACGTGGCGGGATCTCGGGCGTTTGGCAAGCGAGCGAAGAGTGACGCACAGCATAGTCTGCAAGGTCACTCGGCGAACCTAGTAACTCGCACAAGAAGTTCAAGCAGACGTCCATCGAGTGGGATGGGTCTGGACAGCTTGGAAATCAGTGGCAATGATCCATCGACGGACAACTTGACAGAGATTCCCTGGCAGTCAGAAGATCCGCCCCTCTCTGGTCTGCATGTATGGATCATGCACATCAAAGATGATATGACGGATGGACCGCCCCCAGGAGACCGAATTCTGCGAGAGCTCCGTGGGCAAGCGGACCAGGTCAGCCTGGGGTGCAATTTTCGGATTCCGGACCGTGGAGAAAATATCTGGCTATAGGTGACTGCCACGGGAGGCGACAGACATGCCTTGACACATGATTCAGTCGCTGATCATATTCTCGGGCCGGGTGTGTTTATTTTGTTCTACCGACTGGACTCAAAAGCCCTTCCTCTCTTACGCACCACACTATTCAAACCAAAACTCCCTATCGATACTCTCACCCTCACCGCATTTGCATACATGTATCACCATAGAGGGAGAGGGGGATTTCACTCAAACATACATAACACACATACATAGTCATTGTTAGCTAGGGTTGCACACTGCTATTGTTCTTACATTCTCTGGTTGACTGCTGCAGGGCAGCTAGCTGTATTGATAGACTGGACATGACAAGACAAGGTTTATGAATCACGTTCTGCATGTGTTTAATCCACTGAATATGAATTTTGGGAAGAATGAATGCTGTTCGATTATTGTAGTGATTGAACGAATGAGGAAGAAGTGGAGAAAGCAGTCACTAAAAATATAAACAACAGACCAAGTCATTTCTTTACTGGACTATACTAGATTGACATTATGCTCCCATTCCCGTCGGGAAAGTATATACTTATCTCAGCTCCAGCAAGTTAGTACCTACTCGTTCGTCTTCTCAGCCGCCTTGCCGATGACATCCTCCCACAGGGAGTTATCACCGCTGGGAATCTGCAAGCCGGAAGTAGAAGCATCAGCCGCAGAGGGGCGGTTCTCAGGGAGATCCAGAATAGGCAGGCCGTCACGGGCGAAAGCGAAGAGGTCCTCCTCGGTACCCCACTCGCCCATAGCCATGAGGCCGACAGGGACGCGCGCGCCACTGTCAGCATGGCGGACGTAGCCGGCGGGGCAGTTGATAGCGGGGCAGCCGGTGAAGTTGGCGAGCCAGACGTACTCCATGTTGCGGACGGAGGACTTGCCGTCTGAGAGGCCGCGGGAGAGGTCCGCGGGGCTGCCGATCTTCCAGCCTGGGATGGGGGTGCTGGGGGTGAGGATGAGGAGGCCGGGGTGAGTGCGGAAGAGGTAGGCGAGGTGGGCCATGAGGAGGCTGCGGAGGCGCTGGGAGGCGTTGAAGTCTTGGCCCGTGATCTGCCACATGCCCATGGAGACGAGGACCTTGTTGGGGGCTGTGATTTGGCTGATTTGGGAGGGGGAGAGCCCTGAGGCGATCTCCGTCATGATGGTGAGGACGTGTGCGCGCTGGCCTTCGGGGAGGTAGGGGATGCTGATGTCGATGATGGTGTAGCCTTGTTTGCGGTAGAGGTCGAGGGCTCGGTCGAAGATGGCTCGGACGGGGGGCTCGGCGCGGTCGATCCAGTCTTTGACGATGCCGATGGTTTTGTTTTGGGGTCGCGGGGAGGAGGACGAGAGCGTGCTGAGGGGGTGCGGGAAGGCTGCGGAGGCGGGGTCTTCGGCTTCGGGGGCGGGCGCGGCCATGATGCGGTAGGCTAGGGCGAGGTCGTCGATGCTTGCTGCCATGGGACCGAGAACGCCGACGGTCGGCGCGAGGGACTGCGAGGGTGAGCCGCTGACGCGGCTGTGGGATGGCTTGAGTCCCCAGATGCCGCAGAAGGAGGAGGGGATGCGAATCGAGCCGCCGCCGTCGGCGCCCAGCGCAATGGGCACCAGACCGGCACCTACGGCGTATCCGGATCCACCGGAGGAGCCACCGCAGTAGTAGTCGGTGTTGTTGGGGTTTCTGGGCGTGCCGTAGTTGGGGTTGTTGTTGTTGGTGTCTGTGGGGTTAGGTACCTGTTAGCTAGCTATCCAGTCCAGTTGATGCTGTCCCGCACCCAATCTGCGGAAAAGGTGCTTGACTTACCCAGTCCAAGCTCATGCATGGTAGTCTTGCCAATCACGATTGCACCGGCCTCTTCCCATTTCTTCACGCACCAGGACGTGCCATCGAAGCCGCCCTTGAAGTCCAGCTTGCTTCCGAGGGTCCGCCGATATCCCTCGATGTGCACTTCATCCTTGATCGCAACAGGGATCCCGTCCAGCGGCCCTAACGGCTTTCCATCCTTGTATCGCTTTCCCGACGCCTCCGCGGCCGCTCGGATCCTCTCCGCCTGCGACTCGAGAAAGGCGACCGAGTGTTTGCCGGGGGGCTTCGCATCGCGACGGACCAGAGGCAGAAGTGTCTCGACAACTGCAAGTGGGGTCAGTTTGCCGGACTGGTAGAGCGCGTGGTAGTCGGCGGAGGTATAGTAGTTCGCATCGGTCTTCCTTCTCTCGGTTGGGGCCGGCAGAGCTGCAAGGGATGTGCTGTCGGCATCTGTAATTGGCACGACGGTCGGGTCGTACCGGGGGGTATACTGCCGCAGATGAGGAATGTTGTGGATGATGTCAAAGCCCGCATTGCGCCAGAAGTAGCTCTGCACGAAGTTCAGATTGTGGATCCTAGAGCACGCAAAAACAATTTGATTAGGCTCCATGATTGAACGCGACTTCGTGACTATCCAATTTCCCTACTCGAATTGCTTGCGCATTGACTTACAGAGTCGCCCCGATAGCCAAAGGTGTGCCGCGAAACACAGGCAGGTCCTGGTCCTCGTTCTTATAGGGAACGGAGGGACCTTGGCGGACCTCTGGATAGCCAAAGAACTCAGACATGGTATGCAGCCTATGGAAATCAGACTCGATGATGAGAGGTGAGGAGGAGGTTGAGGATGGATGATGGATGATCTGATGCCTCCGCTGATCGTCATCCATGTGCTGCACGTGACTTTAACCTCGGCCGATTCATCTCCACAATATCCGGTTTCTGTTTGACATCTGCTCATGGCCTCATACACTGACCAACTCGTGAAGTACATTCCTCAGCAGTACATATCACTCTCTATCTAACCTTGTGGATGATAGTATATGAGTTCAGCATCGACATGTATTCATACACCCGTCAGCTGCGAAATGACTTGATGCAGTCAATCGGTCTACTGCTCACGGCACCACCGCGCAGCTGTATCGTACTCAAGCGCAAGATGCTAAGCCAAGTCCAGCGATATCGGAGCTGCAGATACTTTTTATTGCTTGGAGACAGCACAACCCTATAAACACCTACACAGATAGATGAAATAGCTGCTCTAGATGCGCTATGTCATCTCATGCTTCGTCAAACCACCACATACCCCTTTGTTTCTATAGCCTGACTACAGCGAGTATTCTACAAGTGTGTGTCATGCTCACGTTCATTCGTTTCCAAAGACGTTACAGTCTTCAGTCTTATTGCTGTGACCGTATGCCTCGGACACGCCCAAGCGGGAGCAGGTTTTCACAAAACAATTGACTTCCTGGCCGAGGGAGTTCTCGATAGTACTGGGTAAGCCAGCACAGAAAGGCCCTGGGGGTATACAACTCATGGAATGTATAACATAGACTAATCCCTCTTGAATGGGTGAGTCATTGAAAAATCTCGCCCCCGGATACTGGTTATTCGTGAGTAATCTCCGATACATATCGACATAGTAGTCTGCTCGAAGAAGACACTCATATTATACCCAGGAAGGTCACTGCAGCATTGACGTTGATCCTTTGATTCATGCTCGTGTGTTGAGATCTCTCAGAGGGAAGGTTGGATTAAAGACGATTACTAATAATGCAGACATATGCAGGCGCTTTACTGGGTCAGGCAGTAGTCGCCAGATTGGGAGATTTGGGTCCATCGGAATCAGATCTGCTCCGTCTCCACTTTCTCTCTTCATCCAGTATCCATACTCGGTCCCTTCCTCTCCATCAGTTAGGTTGGTTACGTCCACGGTTTCAGCACCTCCTTGCTTGGTTATTTCTGCTAGCTCATTGGATGAGCTAGCAACTGTTGATCTGTTACCGTGCTGAACTACGGCTTACCTTGCTCCAGTTCAGGCAAAAAGCAGGGGCACACGGGTCTTTCCAAGCCACTAAGATCAAAGCCAGTCAATCTTTCAAATACCGATCCAACGATCGGAGGCTAGCCCTTCCTAATGAATCACTTCCCTATATTAACTTAGATTGTTTTCCCCTCAAAGAGTCCTCATCCGCCGGCACCATTGGATCATCCTTCGCTACTTGCTTCTACCATTAGAAAAATCTCCGTGTTGAGGTCGAGAGTTAGACTTCTCCAGTCTCGGACACCATGCCTAAATTCAGATTAGGTGGTAACCAGCCGTGGTGTTGCAACCCCAATTTGGTTGCATCAGGAGGATTCCTCTCGGATAACTAGTCAGTGGATCTGCGATGATGGTTGTATAGTCCTGTTGCTGTCTTGGAGATACTGATTCTAAACGACAGTAGAACTGATTCTGTTGTGGCCAGTCCAAGAAAGGACAGAAGAATACTCCTTCCGCCACGACCGTTCCTCGGTGGATGTTGTGTAGCCTGGGCTCCACCATCAAACCCTAGTCCAACTCAAATATCGTATAGAAAAGGAGAACAGCAGCCTACTACAGTGTGTAGTCGTGTTCTCCTTAGGGCTCCTTCGAGCGAATACTGCACGTTCCTGTGGGGTACTCTAGCCCGGTGGAGCGCTGTTTTGGAGACTACAGTGGAAAGTGAAACACAATGCTTTTGCTTCCTCATTACCCAAAACGTTGACAGCGGAAACTTCATCCATAAGCTGAACACACGAACTGGTAGGCTGTGAGCTGATCTCCACTTCAGCGGTTCGGTGCCTTATTCGGCACTTGAATTTACGGGACTCCATCCATACAGACAGGAAAAGGGAAAGCGGAATGGCTTCGTGTCTCCGTCTTGAACCATTCCTGGAACCAATGCTCACTCAATCGTTGAAAGGTGTACGTCATGCATCGGCTAACAGTCCGTTGTTTACGTACGCCCAAATCCCTCCCACTTATTCGCTCTGACGCTTCGATTTTGTTATGTATTCGTTCCTACCTTTTCGTTTCTGTTCCCCTTCCAGCCATTTCCTCCGGCCCATTCCGCCAGTCATGATATGTTTTCCACAGGGGCGAAATACAGATATAATCAGGGAAAGGGGAAAAGGAAAGTGAAAGGGTAAAATAAAAAAACAAAAAAGAAAACAGGTGGTATAGATCACTGGGTCAACCAAAATTCCACGACCAAAAGAACCAACTGGATCGGGACAAACTCCTTTGGACCCACCGGCCTCTCCCGCTTATTGTGGTTTGGTCGATAACCGAAGAGGCTTTCCATAGTGAGTGGAGTCGATCTACCATCCTCCCCTCGTGGCGATTACCGGATACCACCCATGGTTTCCATGTGTTGACGACTTACCTCCTTCCAGACTGGAACGCAAAATAGCCTCCAAGAAAACTTACTGCGATGGACTTTTCTCGGAGCACGGTCGGATATTGCCAGCTCTCCCTAGTAAAGATCTCCATGGGCTTAGCTCATAGAGGTTAAGAGCTTGGAACTGTATGATTTGCCCAATCCTCAAGACCGGAGAGGCACTTGTCCAATGTCCCTCTAGCGGCCGCCAAGAGCGGTCGATCTCTGGATCACTGATTCCAAATCAGACCCTGGATCGATCGCTAAGGAGAGGGAAGAAGCCTCGTGGCAGGCTTATGGACGAGATTCCCACTCCGTTCACACTAGTGGGACGCACTCGAGGCATGCTAGAACTCGTATCCTTAGCCTCCTTTTCGGCTGACCCGTGTTTTCAATTAGACCGTGATTCCACCTGCTGCGCTTCTACTTCCTTTTCTTGGTCAAAGAAAAGAGAATGGGCAGGACAGGCAAGAAAAAGTAAACCAGTTTCGGACAATTTCAATCAGATTCATAATCCCTAAAGAGGGCGACTGACTCCACGGACCTGAATTGCGGATAATAGATCTAGTGTGTTTACATGCCTATAACAACAACAACTACAACAACAACAACCAACAAAACTGATCGATTTACTCGACCCAATCTCAGAATATTTTTGTTCAAACTTACTTTCAGGGGATCTCAACTGACACTACCATGTGGCCTGGAGTTAGGATGGATCCACCGGATGGCTTCCATTTTTTATATCCCTCAACAGAAGCTTGCCGGGTCCTACCTGGTCGTACCCTGGTCCGTGGGAACCGGACGACGAGGCGCCCCCCACAAAAATAGAAAAAACGAAAAGACGAGGAACGATGAGTGACAGGGCGACCAGGCTCCACGATAGTGCATCTACTCTGCCGCAGTGCCCACATGATCGAGTTTCCATACCCCGGCACTGCCGCCATAGGACATCGGTTTGTTGGGCCCTCTCCCCTCCCCCACTCCGTCGCGAATTACCGCGCCTCTGTAGGCTGGGAGGATTGAACGATGTGCATGGCGTAGAGAGACCCATATTAATGGGGCCTTGGGGAAAAGGCGCTACGCCCGAAAGTGACCATAAGCCCATCAAGTTACGTGCCCACCACCCCCTTCCAACAGGGTCTCTTTCCTGCCGGCTGTGCCCATTGGCGTTTCGGTTTAACCTTGAAAGCCATCGTTATCTACAAGGATATGGTGACAGCTGGTGGTTACTCCGCCCGGGACTCGACGCTGTAACTCGGTACCGATCTGGAGACCGACTGATTTTTTGGAGCTTTGCATGTCTACTCCGTAATCCCGACCAAAGCTGAGCTCTGCTGTGGTACCTTTCTGCCCCCCATCCCCTCCCTGGCGGAGTCTAGCAAAAAAAAAATTGGCGTTTCTTGATCTCGCTTGGACGCTACTTCTCCGCTGGGCCTCGTCACTCCACATCCATCGCTTCACTAGGGGGGGGCTTTGCTCAAACCGTTCGTTCATGCTCAGGGCAAGAAGTTCTGCCTTAGTGCGACCCACGCACATGGAACGCCCGTAGTCACATATTGAAAAGCAACTCATTCGC
This sequence comes from Aspergillus campestris IBT 28561, assembly GCF_002847485.1. Lineage (NCBI taxonomy): Eukaryota > Fungi > Ascomycota > Eurotiomycetes > Eurotiales > Aspergillaceae > Aspergillus > Aspergillus campestris. Next base: position 3,883,699 of record NW_020194336.1, on the reverse strand, counting down.
GACACACTTTTGGGATGCATCGCATTTTACCCATGTCTATGCTTGTTACCTCCTCAAGGCCACTCTTTTGCCCCCAAATTTCATCCTGCGGCTTCATTCCCTTTGATGCCACGATGAGTCCCAGATCAGACACCACGCCGCCCAAAAAAAGGGAATCCCGTGCAGGGACCCGCAAAGTGACATCGTTGTCGGCCGAGCAATTGGAGAGAAAACGAGCCAACGACCGGGAGGCTCAGAGGACCATCCGTCAGCGGACGAAAGAGCATATCGAGGACCTAGAACACCAGGTCAGGGAGCTTCGGATCAAGGGAGAACAATTTGACGACATGGTACGAAGGAATGCTCTGCTGGAGACGGAAAATCGATCCTTACGACACCAACTGGCGATGACAAACAGCGGACCAGGCTATCCAAACATGGGTGAGTCCGCTGACGCGGTTTTGGGGCACTGCCTTGTTGCACACAAGGCTGTCCTGCCACACCAGTTAAAATTGACAAATGACTAACTTTTTTGTTCCATGGAGTAGCCGAAGGGTCGTACGCTGGTCCTTCTGGGTCGATGATTCCGTCATCTCAATTCCCCGAGGCTCTCGGGGTGAACCCCGTCTCTAGAGCACCGTCAGTTTCCTCCACCCCCGGCCGGGTCTCAACCGCTCCTGACTGGCAATGTTGTAGTTCGACACGGTCTCCGTCCGCCTGCGGATCCTCAGAGACGGACTACTCGCATCGCGTGGAGCCGTATGCCTTCGAGGGTGCGTTGCAACCGCCGAGTGCCATGTCCGTCGCAGCACCGCCGCACGTCGGGTTCAACGTGTCCGGCAGCAGTCAGCCCCCGGCCCCTGCGTTCCAGGGCTATCCCCCGATCTATCAACCAGGCAGCGCGAGTCACGGCCACAGCGAGGATCCATCGATGTCTTACATGCACCCCCAGCAGCCGATACCAGTCCAGTCTGCTCCTCCGGACCGGGACGGCGGAGGCTACCCTGTTCTGCCGACAGCGCAGCCCTACCAGCACCCCGTGCAGCCACACCAACATCATCCTCACCAAAACATTCACCACCACCCGCATCATCATCCCCATAATCCCCCGAGACCCGACTACAGCTACGACTGGACTCACCACCCCTGACTGTCGTATGGGGTGGTCGAGGCGGTCGGCTGACGCCCGGCCACACAGCAACCAGTAGACTGAACGAGCCTCCAAAGGTGCTTCCAACCGGTCTGACCACGCGACCGAGTGATCGACGCAGTTAGTATGCCTTTTCCGAACCTTCCAAAGGATAGCCCCTATCCTAAAAGATATTCCCTAACTGTTCCCTGCTACATCTAGGATCGAAAGAGAAAAGCAAGCCAGAACGGCAATCGACCGATCGATCTCGAGCAGCCTCTCAAACGCAGCTCAAATTAACGTCTTCAAGAAAGACACCGAGTCTGACGAGCCGAACGGATACACATACATACACCTAGAGGCCCAGTATTACGACCATTACTACTACTATTACTACTACTACTAATTAATCGGCATGACTGCCACATTGTGTACGCTTAACTTTTGGATGGATGGATGGATGGATGTTGTTTATTTACCCGCCTACTGGAGCATTGTCGGTGCGCAGCGGAGAGACAAAAAGAAAGACATAATATTTACTTACCTACTATACTGGTATTGATTAATCGATAATGATAATTCTAATAGAAGGGTTGCGAGAGGATCTATTGATGTGTGGTGTGTGGTATTACACTGGATGTTATATACGCATGCATGTTGAGGGATATACATAGACTTTTTGCGATTTATTACACAGTATTCAATCAATATAGATATAGTATCTACTATGTGGGTGGATAATAAGGCGCAAAAAATTGACTCGAGTCCTGGAGTCTAATATTGTTAATCTATTTATGTGTGGTTCAATATGAATTCTACCATAGAATGCGGAAATGCCTAAAGATACCTCATATATATATATAACCAAAGATCTGATTCAATCATTCCAAGTCTATAGACTAAAACGCTCGACTATCATACATACGTACATAAACACAAAAGGAAAAATAAGAAAAGAAAAGAAAAGAGCTCTTAATCATGAAAGAAACCCCAGCCCGTATTTCCCCGCACATATTGTATATCGCATATAGTGCCCAGTTCATGACATTGAAGGTCAAAGCGTGGATCCACTGCAATAGTTGAACGACTCTGTCTGGTGGAATGGAATTCCATATGTACGGTGATGTAACGGTGTGACGGCAGCTGGGGAATTAGGATAATGAGATAGATTCATTTATCCATCGCTTAATGGAATGCTCAGTTATGTTATATTCTTTGAATATTTTTTTTTCTTGATTATTTATTTCAGTTTGGTTTATTCTCCTTTTACTGAGTGTACTGCTTCTGCAGAAGCTTGGCGATGGTCTGCAGCTGGATGTTGCTGGTACCCTCGTAGATGGCGCCGATCTTGCTGTCGCGGAACATCTTCTCGGCGATGCCCTCGCGGACGAAGCCCATGCCGCCCATCCACTCGACGGCAGAGCCGGCGACACGGCCGGCGACCTGGGAAGCGTACAGCTTGGCCATGGCGGCGTCGGCGACGAAGTCCTGGCCGGCCTCCTTCTTGCGGGCGGCGTTGTAGACGAGGGCGCGGGCGGCGGCGATCTCGGTGTAGCCCTGGGCGATCTGGTGCTGCATGCCCTGGAACTCACCGACGAGGGTGCCGAACTGGCGGCGGTCGTTCCAGACGTAGCGGGCGGCGTTCTCCCAGGCGCCCAGCGCCAGACCGGTCATCTGGGCGGCGATACCGATGCGGCCCTCGTTCAGGATGCTGATGGCGTACTTGTAGCCCTGGCCCTCCTGGCCGAGCAGGTTGCTCTTGGGGATGACGACGTCGTCGAAGTTGAGCACGCAGGTGCTGCTGGCACGGATGCCCAGCTTCTTCTCCTTCTTGGCGATGGAGAAGCCCGGGGTGTCCTTCTCGACGATGAAGGCCGAGATGCCCTTGTAGCCCTTGCTGGGGTCGAGGTTGGCGAAGACGATGAAGAAGCCGGCCTCCATGGAGTTGGTGATCCACATCTTGGATCCGTTCAGCTTGTAGCCGTCGGCCGTCTTCTCGGCCTTGGTCTGCAGCGCGAAGGCGTCGGTGCCGGAGGCGGGCTCCGACAGACAGAAGGAGCCGACGGTGCCCGTCGCCAGCTTGGGCAGCCACGTGCGGTGCGCCTGCGCGTCGCCGTACTTCATGATGGACGTGTTGACCAGCGTGTTGTGCACGTCGACCATCACGCTGACGCTGGGATCGACCCGCGCCAGCTCCTCGATCGCCACGATCGCCGAGGTGAAGTTCATGCCGGCACCGCCGAACTCCTCGGGAATCTCGATACTCATCAGGCCCTGCTCGAAGAGTTGCTCGACGATGGCGGGGTCCATGGCCTCGGCCTCATCCATATCCCGGACCTTGGGGCCGATCTGCTCGGAGGCAAACTTGGACACGGAGTCGGACATGAGAGACTCGGTCTCGGAGAGCAGGGTGATCGGAGTCGGCGTCAGGTGGGACAGGTCGACCTCCCGCCGGCGGGAAGTGGTCGAGAAGGCATGGGTGCTGTTCGGTCAAGACTATTAGCCCACGACCTCCGAAAGTAACAAAACCATCAAGGTCGATCCGGACCTGGTCCGACAGACATCGGAATGCCGAACCATCAACTCCGAACACCGAATTTCACATACCTCTGGGCAAGTCGGTACGGCATCGGCTGTCTCGCAGCCGAGCGGAGAGAGGTCGAGGTGGCAGTGCGGGACAAAGGCCGCAGGGCACGGGTAATGGAGGCCATGGCGATGAAGAGGAGTGGTGTAGTAAAACCTGACTGGTCGAAGCGGAATAAAGAGGGAGAAAATCACTGATCCTGGGGAAAAGAGGGGGGGAGAAAGAGGAGAAAAAGAGGAGAAGGAGAGGAAAGAAGGAGGAGGTTGTTCGGGGACTGACAATCACAAGGGTGGCAAGCAGAAAGGGACCTCGGCGTCGGTTGAACGCGGATATGTCCCCGACTCCCGCCCGTCCCCTCCTCCGTTTCCCTTCCACTCTTCCACTACCCGACTCACAACGAGAACTTTGAGATAGGTTGATTCTATTCGTCTGCATATCTAACACTCATGGGGTTATCACGGAAGGACTTTGAAAATAAAAAGAACAAAAAGCTTGACACCGAAAACGCCCCGTTCCCTTTTCTCCCTTAGACTCGAATCGCCTTTTTCGCATCAAACCCTGCAGACTGCGCAAAATAATACCCCCGTTGATTCGTGACCACCCGTTTCCCCGTCCGACTCTCAGTAAAATCGCAGTTGAAGTGGGTGTGCCCAAACGCCCACAGTCGCACTTGAGGCTTCTCCCAACACGGTTCTCCCCGGAGGTCGGTCGCAAACGCAGACGTGATGGGACTGTTGGCGTGTTGCGGGTCGACGGCCTCCGCAGCGATCGTCGGACTCTGATGGGTGAAGACCACGATCTTGCGGTGAGGATCTTCCTGCGCGATACGAGAGACCTGGTCGTTGAGCCAGGCGCGATCGACCTCGTGGGCCGCGCAGTGGTCGTCGACCGTCCAGTCCTGGATGTCGTAGAAATCGTTCAGTCCGAAACTGACCTGCTCCTCCTGGGTGGGACAGATGCGCGAGAACAGCGTGCAGCCGAGGACGGTGAGCTCCTGGGAAATATCATAGCGGGTGCGGTCGAGGAAGACGAATTGGCCGAGTTTCGACGGTCCGGAGGAGGCCTGCGCGCGGCGGTGGTGGACGGAATCCGAGAACTTCTGTAGCTTCTCCCGGACCGCCGGCCAGCTGGAGTAGTAGGGTTCGTGGTTCCCGAGAAGCAAGAAGACGATCTGGAACTTGGGCAGCTGGGCCTCTAGGAAGGCGAAAAACCCGTCGTCCCGGACGTTGCCAATGTCTCCCAGTAGTGCCAGGTAGGGCGCCTGCGCCACTACGTCGAAGAGGTTGTACCCCGTGGGGTTCTCCAGGTGCAAATCCGAGAGGATCTGGAAGGAAGCCATCGGCCACGAGGGGAGAGGGGCCTTCTCCGACTGTGACTGCTAATTGATTGGTTGAATTGTGGGCGCAAATCAGTTATCGACCCAGCGAACTAAAGTAAAACAAAAATATTCACCCCGGGCTGATATCAGTTCAGGGATCTAGTTGAGGATGATAGCTCAGACACGGTGAGGGCGAATGAAACGCAGAGGGAATGAGCCACCAGATCGGATCCCTCCGCGAAATCCACACTCGGACCTGCCTAGAAGGGTCTGGAAATAGGCCGAAATCCGTCGTCCTATTCAACGGAGGCCCAATATTTCTATCTTGGGGAGAAAATCACCCCAATGGATCTCAAACGCGTGGAATTGTTGGGACTGCGTCTGTATGGGTCCCTGCAAATCATTCGGTGGCCAGGCAATTAAGGCAGATTAAGGCGGATTCAGGCGCCGATCTCCGGATCTCCGGGTTGCTGCCTGGGTGCCTTGGACCCTGCCTATGACGAGGATGACTCAGCCATTATACACACAAACGCTCCGAACCCGAATCTGGTATACGCCGAACCTGCATAAGCCCCGAATTGGCAGCTCTCTAATTCGGCTAGACAAGGACTAAGATCTAGTAAAGACAACCTTCCGAGCCAACCAGCAACTGACGGACATTCCGACTACGTTTCCCTGTGCCCCGCGCTGGAACGCCAGGGTCCAGTTACCCGGAGCGGGGGCATCTAAACCCCGCGGATAGGCGAGAAGCCACAGGTCCTCCCCGAGATACCGCATGGGGTAGGCCGGTCCCTGTCCCAAAAACCCATCGAACGAGCCATAGAGCATGCCACCTGTTCCAGTGCAGTGGAAAGTGGACTCTATCTCGCCACATGAGTAGTGGCCGGTGTATTCCTCTCCCTTGGGTGGCTCCTGGGGTGCAGCGACACGTCTCAGGGAGATAACCCGGTTATCACTGATACGGCGAAGCTCGATCGAGTGATCGCCGAGGGTTGCACGCAGCGTCTCGGATCGAGCGGTCTGGGTATCGACAAGAGCGAGCGTCTCGCGGGAAATTGCGTAGGAGATGGTGATCCGGTTCTGTCCGCCCTGGGTCAACTCGAGTGCCATCTGAGCATCGGGGTCGAAAAACGTCCCAGCTAAGCTCGGAGAGAGGTTGATCGGGGTGGTAGCCGGATTAAGTGTCTTTGGAAGATGGAGCACTTCCTTCACGACGTATGTCGCCACCTCCTTGGCATCCACTTCACTGTTGAGCATGACCACAACGGACAGCCGTTCGGATGGCACTTGAAGTCGATGAAGACGGTACCCTCGGAGAGCGCCACCGTGTCCGATGGTTTTAAAGCTTCCAATTCTCCCATGTCCCAACCCGTAGCCGTAACTTGCTGGATTCCCATCCGCAAAACACGGTGGCTTGGCGATTTCCCGGTATATGCTTTGTGGATCCGCCCAGCTCTGGTCCAGATAACGCTCATACTCGATCATATCCGCGAGAGTGGCCACCACCCCGGCGTCTCCAGACCATTGCATGCGGTTAATCGCGCGGACGAATCCCAAAGACTCGGAACCTTCATATCCCTCACAAGGGGAGGGAAGCTTCGACGTGTCTGCACCTAGACGTGCGGTCGCCATCTGGGCCGGCGTGAACAGCCGTTCGCGGAGTAGCTCGTCGAGCGGCTTTCCCGAGACATCCTCCAGCACCCGAGCCAGCACATGAAAGTTCAGGTTCGAGTACGAGTATTGCGACCCGGGCGGGAAATGCAGCGATGTCGTCCGCGCGATCACCTGGTCCGCGTGCTTCGGAATAACGAATTCACCTTCCGGAGTGGTGCCCCAAAACATCGTCATCGCCCAGTAGTCGCGGATTCCGGACTGCATGTGACACAGGTGCTCGAGGCGGAGGCCGGTGCTTTCGGTGATTTCCGTCCGTAGAATCCGTCGGAAACTGGCCGAGAGCTGCTCGTGCGTAGGGCCCCGCGCGGCCATCTCGGGCGTCGGGTTGCGCTCGAGGTCTTTCAGCACGATGCAGACCATCTGCTTGGTGATGGAGCAGATGGGCATTAGTGTCGAGGGCGTCATGGGGATGCGCTCCTCCAGATTTGCGTAGCCCCAGGCATGCTGAGCGACTAGTTCCCCGTCTTTCAACACGGCGATGGATCCGCCGGGGCCTCGATAGATGGACGGTGCGATTTCGAGAATGCGTAGAACTGATTGTCTATCCACTGCTATTATTAGAGGTACAATCTACTTTTTCGGCTGGAATCCACCAAACTTACTGGTTACTTATTATCAATAACGTGAGTCTTTTCGTCTCGTTGTTTAGTCTTTGTTCTACTGAGAAATACGTCTTGCCGTCAATCGGGTGAGTAATGATAAACAAACCGAACAGACAGACTGTTTTGGTTATCTAGCAGAAGAGAGAAGTGACGAAACGGACAAACCGGGTTGACTCTCCTCTCCTTTAGTAATAACCTCTAACGAGGCCCTAGAGGCTCATATATTCCTATCGCTCCTACTCCGCCCGACAGCTCTTGTCCCCGCACTAGAGTTACATTCGATGGGTTATTAATCTAGATAGACGATCTACTATCGCATGCTGCTAAATCGCTAGTCATGAGTGGTGCCATCTTAGGGTATTTTAGCATCGACGATCATGCGGTATGGCGTTTAGAAACTGATATACTACTCTAATAGCTGGGAAGTGAATCTGGCTCCACCTTCGGGCTCAAGTACTTAGTCAAGGTACCTAATACTCCGTACTATGAGGATGAACTGGCTGTGTTCTATCGCCACAATGTGCAGTGTAATAGTTCTCTATGGTCTATTTGTAGTATCTAAATAGCTACTAGCACGCCATTCACTCGTATCTGCGAGTTGTCCATAAGAGGCTTTTCCAACCGTGTACTCCGTACATATCATTGGAAGTATCGCGGTCATTTATAGAACGGTAGCCTGAGGTATACATAATTAGGGCTGCATTGGGTTGACCTGATTGGCTGAAATAGACCGACTGCCGTGATGTATAGCGCCGGGTTTCACGCTCAGACTGTCTGGCGGCAACGAGAGCAGAGAGATAAGTTGAACTATTAATAGCTAAAATACTACATTCCTTGTCGGTCCACGTTCCAAGAACTAACTGCGACATTCCAGATCAAGAATCCAGGCTGGACCAACCACTGACACTCGCCACATACCTCATACCTCATCTGTGGCGGTGCATTTCCAGCGGAGGGAGTGGCGCAGGCAACCGCCAAGACCCGGCCTTGGTGATGCCTTGAGTCTCCCCGTAATCCATATTAAATCCATTAATCGCCGACGGGTCTTCCTCCCTTCTTCATCTCTCCTCGGTCTTGGTTTTGGGTCTATCTCGTCTGTCTACTTTGGTTTCACGGCTGTATATCATCTCTGCGCTGGTTCGCAGTGTCTCTACCCCCACAGCTTTCTATCACCCTATTACAGCGGCTACCTTGTCGTGTATACTTCCTCCTTCCTCCCCCCCGCGGTTATCAGTCAACGCCCGCCCCGCTCTAGCGCTACACTTCATTTGAGTCGCCTCACCCCTGAATTGCTTCAACCTTGCCATTTATAACGCCCTCATATCTCTCCATTTTCTCATATTACTGAAGCAACCATGTCTTCGACCATGCATGACCCCAGACTTCTCTACAGCATCAACAATATCCTCGCGTTCCATCTCCAGAATGGCGAAGAAACAGAGCTCACGCCCTCGGGGCCTCAGACACTTTCGCTCTTGATGGTCCCAACAAGTACACCACAGCCTTCGAATTCCAATGCGATGGATGGCACATCCCCCGAAGAGGACTTCTATCTGCACCTGCACCTCCCCCCGGAGCTCGACCTCGCGCTTCCGGCCACCACTCAGATCTTCCACCAACCTCCCAATAGCTATCTGATCCCCCGCTGGGATCTGGGGCCCGATGCAGGCGCTTTTATCCGGATTCAGTTTCCGGGAGTCGGGTCGGGGCCTGGAAAGGTGGCGCAGGAAGACGTGGACACCTTCGAGACGATTCTGGCTCAGTGCACGGCCTTTCTGGAGCGTGCGCCTCCTCCTAAGAAGGAGAATTATGTTGCGTACAATCCGGCCACTTATGGCCCGGGCGAAGGCTACGTCGGACCCGCAGCGACTGATTCTAAGAATCCGCAGGGGCGCATCGTCCTCATCGACGAGGAGAATGGCAGTACGGTGGGGGAAATGGAAGGCTATGACGTAGTTGAGAAACCGGGAGTGCAACCAGGGTCCAAGAGTGAGAATTGACCCCATTCCATCGGATTAGGGATTATTTTGGCTGACAACAGGCTCTTTCCAGGACCCGTGGAGATCCAACTCCCCGCTGAAGGTGAAGGCAACCAGATCAGCGTCAGCAATGCCTCCGAAGAGTACCTGCAGATGGCGCGACTTCCCGCCTACAAGTCATCCACCCTCGTCCAGACCTCCGCCACCGCGTCCCGTCTGATCGTGACCGGGTCAACGTACCTATCCAACGCCCTGACCGCCGGCGCAGACACCTTCGCCAAGAAGACCAAGCCCAGTCCGAAGCCCATGACCTTCTCCGAGAACGCCCACACCCGCATCCGCAAAGTGGGCACCATGTCCACCAGCGCAGCCGACCTCTCCGCCAAAACAGTCGGGCAAGTAGGCAAATACGCGCAGAACTTCGGCGCCTCGCTCGCCCGCCGCAGCAAAGACAACGGGAAGCAAAAGGGCGTGGACAAGTACAGCAACGAGTACAAACCCGGCGTGCTCAACAAATCCATGATCGCCTTCTCGACACTAGCCGACGGCGTCGAGCAGAGCGCCCGCAACGTGCTCACCTCGAGCTCCGTCGCCGCCAGCAACATGATCGGCCACCGCTGGGGCGCCGAGGCCGGCACCGTCGCGACCGAGTTGACCGGCGGCGTCAAGAACGTCGGCCTCGTCTACATCGACGCCTCGGGCGTCAGCCGCCGCGCGCTCCTCAAGTCCGTCGCCAAGGGCATGGTCGTCGGCCGCATGAGGGACGGCAAGCAGGTAGTTGTCGGCACGGGTGACGGCGGAGCCGTCCCTCCCGACGTCTCCTCTTCCTCCCCCTACCCTGGACATTCTTCCACACTGGACGCCCGCGATCCCGTCCACAGACGCCCTTCGCCCGGCCCAACTCCCCCGCCTGCTTACGGCGCCTCGGGAACCATGTCTATGGGTGGGGCTCCCATGTCTGGGGGGAAGCACTGACCTTTTTCTTTCTTTCTTTCTATTTTTTTTTTATATCTTTTTTAAGTCGGTATCTGACATTACATACGTTGGATTTGGGGTTTACCTTGGCTAAAGACAATGTTTAACATACGAGTAATATATGAATGACCATATGATACTGGGTTGGTAGTTAGTTGGAAGTTGTGGTCCAGGCGGCTGTACATGGCAATATACTTGGAAGATGATTGATTAGGTACTTTAGATATCTAGATACTACACCAAGAAGACTCAAGTTGACTGTTATATACACTTCTCGATTCCATTCTAGCTGCTTGGTTTCAACCTATTAAGCTATGGCTCTTACAAAGCGAATTTAAAGCTGTACGCTTGATACATGCATAGAAAGAAGGTTGACGTCCTTCGTTATGGAATGTATATATCCTGTGAAACTTGACCTTAGTTCACCATGGCGTGCCTTGTCTTCTCGTTTGAGTTGTGATCGGTAGATGTAATGTTGAATTGATATAGTAGGCTAGACAGACAGACCCAAGTGGAAGATGTTGGTAGAAATAATCCTTTAAAGGGAAAAGCGATTGGGTGGTATAGACACGGACGCTTGCGCATATTACAGTCGAAGACAAAAAGTACAAAAAAAAAAAAAAAAACAGATTTCGAATCAGCTGTCAAACGTATACCGCAACCACTCGCCCACCGCACGCAGACTCTCCCATCTAACCGACTCGTCCTTATCAGCCATCAGCTCCATGACTCTCGTCTTCAGGCCAAGTCTCTCGAGCTGGTTACGTCGCTCAGGCAGCTCCTTGACCAGATGGCCGACGTCGTTGCAGCCGATGGCGAGCACCTGTTTGTCGTTGTCCCAGCTCTTGGTGAGGATCTCGGCGAGCTTCTTGGGGAGAGCGCCGTTGGAGTCGTCGAGGATGCGGCGGGCGTTGTCTTTCCAGAAGGTGGGGTTGCGGTGGGGCGGGGACCACCGCAGGTGGCCGGATTGGAGCTCCGCGGCGTACTGGTCGAAGGTGGTTTGCGTCTTGGTATACTCGTCGAGCACCTCGGTGAGGTACTTTAGGTCTTCGAGGAGGTCCGGGTCTGTCAGGTGGCGGCCTGAGAGGTTGGTGAGGAGCGCGGGGAGGCGCACGAAGACGGCGATGGGGAGGAGGTTGCTGCGGTTGGTTGAGAGGAGGTTTTTGAGCGTTGCGAGGAGGAGACGCGTGGTCTTTTCCTTGGGGGAGAGGCGCAGGAGTTGCGTGTAGAGTTGGATGAATTCGTAGTCGCTGCGTTGGTGAGTATTGGGGGGTATTGCTGGGTTGGAGGAGGAACATACTCTTGAATTTCATCACCGATCAGGCGCCCTTCAAAGCTCAGCTGCCACATTACCAACAGGACTCTATATAGAAGTTGGAGGCCAACCCCGCCGGCGAGGCCTGGCTCCGCGGATCGCGAGCTGCCTACTAGCGTGCTGGCGCTGCTGCCGTTATCCTTGGCTCCTGCGGCGGCACGTAGGATGTCAATCAACGGGGATACCGTCTGGTCCCGCTGCTCCCAGAAGATCACGCGGGACCGCGAGTTCCGCAATAATGCCGACAGCTCCTGCACCCCGATGTCCTGCAGTCCGCTGTCTTGGTTTTGCGTCAGGGACGACAGGTATGTGTACAGGGGTGGGAGTGCCTCGTCATCCCTTGCGGCTGGCTTGGACGTCGACGACAGGCTGATCGATACCAGTTTCGTGAGGCAGGTGGAGGTGAGGAGCGGGATGGGATCTTCCGCGTTGGTCGAGTGTCGCAGGAGGGGGAGGAAGGACTTGTAGGGGGCGGGGTGCGCAATCAATTCGGAGGAGAGAGACGGGACATCTGTGATACCATAGGATTAACACCGGTAATTTTAACCCCAATTTCAAATCCTTTCTGGTCGTTCTCTATCGTAGGACCCAGGAGGAAGGGTGTAACCCACCGTTGATCAAGTCCACGGTCAAAACGAGGATATACTGGACGATATCGGACCGCCGCGAGGCAGCCTCCAGCACACTCTGTCCCTCGGGGCCGCCCGCCAGGAGACTGACGTAGCCCGGGAGATCCCCCTCAATCGTCTGAATGCGTTGTTCCTTGCGAACCTTATCCACGGCCTTGATTTTCTTCAGATGATCTTCCGTAATGCTGCCAGCTCGGACAGCTCCATCCCATGGGATCGGGCGTGCTCGGATGTTGTTCTGCAACGAGCTGAGATAGGTGGGGGGCTCCAACGACATAGTCGACATGGTAGCGAGGAAGCCGACCGGCGGGGGGGAAAGACGAAGAACAGAGGAGCAACTTGCTCGACAGGGGAATGGGAAGAGAAGGTGAGGGGAAAGATAAGGGATCGTATGCCGGATCAGCTTCGGGTGACGAGTGACGAGTGAGGTAGGCCTGAGGACCGAGATCACGTTGCCAAGCCGGGGACTTAATCTCTCGCCGCTCTCGTCCACGCAATCACCCACTCTTTGCTACGGATTCGTGCTGGACCCCCCATTTCTTCCTGTTTCATGTTCCTTTCTCTTGTCTTCTTTTCCTCTTTTCTACAGTTACCTGGATTCCCTTGGTTCAGGATTGTTTATCGGGTTTTGGCTTTCTAGGAGACTTTTGTTGTCCCCGTATACCGAATCCTGGAGCAAACAACAAGCTATCTCGCTCGACTTTCTCTACCTACGACCTGACGACCCACAGCTATCAGGTCGCATTCAATTGTTGGTCGCATGGCCCATCGCCACTCATGAACTAATCCCGCATCGATCGAGTTGGTCGCGACACCCTTGCATACGATAGTTCGCAACGATAGCTTCCCCCGTTCGTTTGACGATGGCGCAGACCCCGCAATCCCCGAAACAGAAATGGAAGGTCGGCTCTTTCTTCCAGCAGGCCGTCGCGGGGGTGGAGTCCAAGTTGGATTTGATATTAGCGGAGGAGGAGGACAGGAAACAGCTGGAACAACTGCAGGCGAAGAATAACCCGGCGCAGGCAAACCAGACGGGCAGTACGGTGCCTCCGACTCTAATCTGAGTGGCTTCTGTTTCGGTGTTGTTCGCACGGCTAACGGGTCGCAGACCTCTCGCGTAGCTCGTCCAATGCGCGCAAGAATGATAGACAGAATCGGCTCCAGGAACGCCTGGCACGAGCCGTCGTGGGGTCCAACGGCGGCCCCAATGCGTCCACCTCTTCCTCCCCGAGTCGGCCCGCCTCCCCCGTGACCAGTTCGATAGCGAGTAACGATGCGCGATCAAGTATGGATGCGGAATTTAGAGTCACCTCGCCTCTGGCCAATGCTGTAGACGTCGCTTCGAACCAGACCGCGTCGGATGATGCCCCAGCTACAGCGGTCCCACGGGCAAGCTATGATTCGGGGATCTCCTCGAGGAATTCGAAAGACATAGGCGCCTCTTCGACGGATAATGCTACAGTACAAGAAGGAGGATCTGAGTTACCAGTCCGATCTGCGAGTGCCGCAAATCGACCCTCTGACGATACGGGGGCGCGCCCGTCGAACGAGCTCGCGCGTAGTGCGGCTGACTCCCCTGCGGAGCCGGAACAAGACGATACCACTCAATTACGGACGGAAAATGACGAAGCCGAGTCCGAACGACAGCAGGAAATCTACGGATATATCGAACGTATCGATGCGTTACAGTCTAAACTCAAGTACCTCGCAAAAGAGGCCGCCGAGTCTGCCAAAAAGGCAGCGGCCACAGCGGAGCCTGGAAGTGTGGAGAAGCAGCTCCGTGAGAAGGACGAAAAGATTGCCCTATTGCTCGAGGAAGGCCAAAAACTTTCGAAATCCGAGATGGACCACCGGGCCGCCCTCAGGAAGCTCCGGAGTCAGTTCTCCGAGAACTCAAAGGCCCAGGTAGAAACTAAGAAGAGAATGGATCGGCTGGAGCTGGATGTAGCCAACGCTGAAGCCCGTGCCAAACGCGCCGAAGCGGCCGAGAAGAGGGCCAACGAATCGCTCTCTTCCCAAGCGAAGACCGCTCGCGATCTCGAAGCAGCCGTGAATGAGCGGAACGCGCTCACTCAAACCGTGCAGGAGATGAAAGCACAACTCGCTCGAGCTACCGCCCGGGCTGAATCTGCCGAATCCAAAGCCCAGTCCGATGCTTTGGAGAAGGAGAAGCGCCGGGTCAGTCAACTCGAAGAGGAGTTGTCCAACGCAAAATCCGAACGGGATGCCAACGAGGAAGCGTTACGACGAGAAATCGATAATCTCAAAGAAAAGGGTGAACAAGAACGGGAACGAACCCGCATGCTGGAGGCAGAGTCAAAGAATGAACAGGCGGTTTTGGAAAGTAAGCTGGAGTCTCTTCGCTCTCGCGCAGAGGAAGCGTCTTCGGGAGTGGCCGGTGATGCACAGGCCAAGCTCCTGCGCCAGGTTGAAACCTTGCAAACCCAATATGCCGTTGCCAGCGAGAACTGGCAGACCTTGGAGGGCTCACTGCTGGCACGGCTGGCCAGCGTGGAGAAGGAACGGGACGAGGCCGCGCGACGAGAAGGGGAGATGCGACGGAAGGTTCGCGAAGCGGTACGTATATAACTTTGGCTCACACCTTCCCCGCCATGTGGTACTGACCGTCTGGATAGAATCTCAAGGTGAAACGGGTGGAAGAAGAACTCGACAACGCCAAGGACACCGAGCACGACCTCGAAAGCAAGCTAGAGGAGCGTGCACAGGAGTTACAAAAGCTAGAGCAGCGACTCCAGAAAGCCCAGCACGAGCTCGAATCAGCCCAAAAGGACTTCGTCGAGCAGAAGAAGGTCTCCGACGCGATCTGGGCGCAGAAGCTAGAAGAAGAACAAGCCAAATGGCGAGACCTAGCCATGCCAGCCCCGAGTTTCCTCAAGCAGTCGCGGAACGCCTCGCCCGTGGCATTCAACCGCCGACCCAGCACCCTAGAAGCCGCCGCACCTCTATCCGACTCCCGCCCACTAAGCCGTCGCTCATCAAACCTGCCTATGTCTCCCGAGATCGGCACCCCGCCCCGCCAGAACTCTTTCCCGCTGTCAACTCAAGCAAGCATGTCTCCTGTAATCAACAGCGCCTCGACCGCCAACATGGCCGAGCCCTCAGCGATGGCCTTCGACTCAGACGAGTTCTTCACCGGCTCCGGCTCCCCGTCTGCATTCGGCGGCGCCCCCACCCAACACTCTCGCGGGATCAACGACCTGATCTCGGAATCGACCGTCGGCGCCGGTCCCTCGGTACAACTCGTCGAGCGCATGAGCGCCACCGTGCGTCGCCTGGAGAGCGAACGCGCAGCATCCAAGGACGAGCTCACCCGGATTACCTCCCAGCGCGACGAAGCGCGACAACAGGTCGTGGACTTGATGCGTGAATCCGACGAGAAGAAGGCCTCCGACGCTCGCATCCAGGAACTCCAGAAGGACATCGCGGCGCTCGACGAGCGCTATCAGACTACGTTGGAGATGCTCGGCGAGAAGAGCGAGCAGGTTGAAGAGCTGCAGGCTGATGTGGCGGACTTGAAGAGGATCTACCGGGAGTTGGCGGATAGTACGATGAAGTAGGCAGTGATGGTGTATAGCCTTTACCTTTATTCCGTTATAATATTTCGCTGGCACATATTCCCCCTTTCTTTGGCTTATTCCCCATTTGTACATAATATCTTTGGCGTTTCTTGGCTACTATCTATTTATTTATCTTCCTCTTTCCCTTTTCATTTTTTAGACATGGTCCAAGGATTGGCCTGGTCAAATTCTACGGAACATCATTTTGTTATGCTCCGGTACCAACTGACTGGCACCGCTATACTTGCGCAAGGCCTGGGTATGCATTCGCATTCACATCTTATTTAACGTAGAAAGCACCTCAAACATCTACAACTCAATCCCTTCCCGCTCAGCAGTCTGCACAACATACTCCCGCACCTAGAGATACAATCAGTCCGTCTCCGCAACAATCATCTAACCCACAAGCACAAAACAGGACGGGAGAACCTACCTTCCCATCCGGAGCCAAATCAATAGCCAACTGACCATCCGCATCCCTCTTATCCGGCTCCGCACCCGCCTTCAGCAACATAATCGCCGCGTCGCCGTGGCCCTCCGCGATCGCCTGATGCAGGGCCGTCAAGCCGTCCATATCGCTGGCGTTGACGGGGCTCTTTCCCACTTCGAGAAGCTCCTTGATGATCGCCGTTGAGCCGATCGCTGCCGCGCGGTGGAGGGGCAGCTGGCCGCGTCTGTCTTTGACGCGGGCGCTGCATTTGTGGGAGAGGAGGGTGCGGATGGTGGAGAGGTTGCCTTTGGAGGCGGCGAAGTGGAGGGAGTTCTGGGGGGTTTCATTAGATCGGAGCTGCCGTGGGTAATCTCTTTGATTTGTATAGAGATTGAAATAGACAAAAGGACGGTTTTTCAAGGTGGGAGGGAATTACCTGGCCTGAGTTACTGGTGACAGTGGCGTCTGCGCCTTTGCGGAGAAGCAGATCGAGCATGGGGTCGCCTTCGGCGTTTTTGAGACTCGTGGCGATCATGAGTGGTGTCCAGCCGGATCCATCCTGTTCTCACCATATTGACGTTGGTTAGATGCTATATGTTGCTGTGTGTTTATCATGGGAGCTAGGAGGGAGCTCACCTCCACGTCTGGATCGAAGTTCTTGGTTGCGACTAGTTGCTCCACGATGTCCCGGTGGTTGTATGCGACGGCCCAGTGGATGGGAAGCCGCTCGTCATCGTCTTTCAGGGTTGCGAGTTTCGGGTTTGCCTATATCAGGGAGATTCGTGTGAGTATGTACGTAGGCTTAGATAGGTATTGTGGTGGCGTGGGCAGCTCTAGTGACGATGCGGGGTTGCGCCAGTAAATACATACGTTTAAGAGAGATTCGACCACTTGAGCTGTTGAATGGTTAGCTTGAAGATTATAGTGTGTGAAGGAAGACTTACTCTTGCCCTCTCGAGCGGCCTCGTGCAGAGGGAATTTGGAAGTCTGATCTGGCTCCATGATGGGATGTCTGATGATAAGCATATAGTGTAGAGTCGAGCTCCGGCGATGATCGATGGATCCCGTTGAGCTTCCCGCTGTCTGCTCTGTGATTGGCTGGTCAGGACTGGAGTGGCTTGGATGCCGTGGTGCCTGAGGCAGGCACACCGCTCGCCGCCCGCGGATTCTTCTTCATGATGGAATCACGACGGGCTATCTATCCTTCTCCACGCCAACTCACTCTCCCACGCCTCTCTCTGTTACTTATAGGTCGCTTGCACGGCTTATTCCCTTATCAGTTGATTTCTTTATTCCATCAACTCTCGCAATACATCGTCTCTGAGGAGCAGACGCAAGCGACACGTCCGGTTCCCCTTCGCGTCCTCTCCGAGCGACCCTAGGCTCGACTTCCCCCCGACGCAATTAATTCATAGCCATCTATCAACACAATGGATGTCGCTTCGACCACACCAGAAGATGCCGTGCGCATCTCCGCCAAGAGAACCGCGGACCTGTTCGGCCCCGACTATCTGATGGTGACCCCGTCCGTCACCAACGGGTCCATTGGCCTCTCCTACCGACGAAAAGCAGAGTACGACGACGTGAAGGAACTGCCCCCAGCACTCGCCGCGAAACAAGCCCAGGCCGCTGCCGCAGGCCGTGCGAAGCGACCGAAAACCCAACCGCAGGCGCAGGCCAACGTGGATCAGAGTGGCGGGTCGATGTCTCTGGTGAAGAAGGGCCCCAGTCCGAGTGCGGGCGGTGTCGGTGGTGAGAATCAACCGAAGAGCTTAGTTCAGCGACCGTCGGCGACGCGACAACAGCGACCGGATTGGCACGCGCCGTGGAAGCTGATGCGCGTGATCTCGGGACATCTGGGGTGGGTGCGAGCGCTGGCGGTGGAACCGAACAACGAGTGGTTTGCGAGCGGTGCGGGCGATCGAACGATCAAGATCTGGAATCTGGCGACGGGACAGCTGCGACTCACCCTGACGGGCCATATCTCGACCGTCCGTGGATTGGCGGTGTCTCCCCGACACCCCTACCTTTTCTCCTGCGGCGAGGATAAGATGGTCAAATGTTGGGATTTGGAAACCAACAAGGTCATCCGGCATTACCACGGCCATCTGAGCGGTGTCTACTCGCTCTCGCTGCACCCAAACCTGGACCTTCTGGTTACCGGTGGTCGGGACGGTGTCGCCCGAGTGTGGGACATGCGCACGCGCAGCAACGTCCATGTCTTGTCGGGCCACAAGGGCACCGTGGCCGACGTCAAGTGCCAGGAAGCCGACCCGCAGATCATTACGGGGTCTCTGGATGCTACGGTCCGCCTGTGGGATCTGGCCGCCGGCAAGTCGATGGGGGTGCTCACGCACCACAAGAAGGGCATCCGCAACATCGCCATCCACCCGCGGGAGTTCACCTTCGCCAGTGCCAGCACCGGCAGCATCAAGCAGTGGAAGTGTCCCGAGGGCGCCTTCATGCAGAATTTCGAAGGCCACAACGCCATCGTCAACTCCATCGCCGTCAACGAAGACAACGTCATGTTCTCCGGCGGCGACAACGGCTCCATGTGCTTCTGGGACTGGAAGACGGGCCACCGCTTCCAGACCATGGATACCATGGCGCAACCCGGTTCGCTGGATGCGGAGGCCGGCATCATGGCGTCGACCTTTGATCGCACCGGTCTCCGTCTATTCACGGGCGAGGCCGACAAGACCATCAAAGTGTGGAAGCCCGATGATGAGGCCACCGAAGAGTCGCATCCTCTCGCGTGGCAACCGACCCTGGGACGGCAGAGATACTAATGCGTGATGCTTCAGACTGATTCTTATACCCCGTTCAATCAGTTTGTCAGGAAAGAGGAGATACTTGAGGAAACCATGCTTGTTTTGGTGCAGCTTCACGGAGTTCCGGTGGATTGAGGTTTATATGTTGTCTTTAGATATGATGGTTTCTCCCTGTAAGGGCACAAAAAGGATATAATTGCCCATGACTGAATTGTATTATATGATGTTAGATAGATATCTAACCTGGGCTATCCCGAGCATTGCTGATTCTACCTCTATATGGTATACATTGTACACCTACAATTGATTATCTAGCCTACTTACAGCGAGGTAGCCCAGAGTGATAGACTGAGTGACCGTGGACCCAAACTGCAATTTCCTATTTGGGAAAGTATGTCACCAGTTCATTCATCCAAACAACATCATCAAATTGCTTCTTTGCTTTCCTTTCACTTGCTTGTCCCAAGTGCTGCAATCACTGTTTGCTTTCCTTCTGCCAATGAATGCATCTATCTGATTTCTCCCATGGTGTGTTTGTGCCTGTATGCTGTGAATGGAATTGATCTTGATTCTTCATCTCCCATACCTTTATTTATTGCCAATCTTCCACTGCCTTTTCTTTCTAATCTTCAGATCTCTTCTCTATCCCATGTTCTCCATCTCCATCTCTTCTCATCCAGACTCTTACAGGTTGTCTCCTGCCAAAGTCGGGTTTTCTAGTGTTGTAATCTTCGTGTCGTTTCAATCCGCTTATCCTACTGTTCTGACATTCTGATTCCATTTATCCAGGCTAACCCACTCTGGATTTCATCAAAATGGAGTGAGTAGCCAAGAAATCTTCAGACAGGAAGGAATATACTGACATACCTCCCAGTCCTGAGTCGTCAGCAGCCGAAGGTAAGTGTGATGTACCCTGACAGGATCATCTGAACGGATCCAACTGCTTTGACATACCCTCACTGACTTGTCTTCAGAATGGCAGCTTGTAGGATATGGGCGAAAGTCTCTGAAACCTCATGCATCAAAGCCTACGCCTGCCAAACCTACCAACCTCAGCCAGCCAGATCAAACACAGCCTACTAACTCGACCCAACCTGTCCAGCGTCCTGAGCCTGTCTGCAAAGATCAACCTACTGCCAGCAAAACACAGCCGGCAGCCCTAAAGGGACCGCAGAAACAACAGAAAGCCCAGGTTCCGTATTCCCAGGCCCCTAAAAGACCAGCTCCTCATACCGCTACGCAGCCTAGAGGTGGTTATCAGAGCGCCAGAGGACGGGGAGGGTCCAATGTGAAACGTGGACAGGGAACGCCAGCTCGACAATCCAGCCGTCTTTTCAGCGATTCCCCTGCTAAGTCAAAGTGGAGAGCGGGCACCCCGCCTACAGGTGAGGATATTGTTCGATCGAACCCTATCCAGATCAAGCTGATCGTGGGAATCTGCATAGCGTCTGTGAGGTTATCTATTCCATGGGGGTCATTCAAACACGAGTAAGACCTTCACGACTCAGAACGGCAGCCATAGGACTTACCCCGTTTCCTCCTCACGCAGATTCTTTGCAGCAGCAAGATCATCCGTGATGGGCAGCGACTCATCTTCGACTCAGTGTCGATATGAAGTCTTTGAAGTGATCAACCGGAAGACTGGTGCCTACGTTAAACCCCCTCATTTTTCAGACCGTGTATGCCACAGCCCTCTCCCAGCAACAATAGTAGTCACGGTTTATGCTCACTGCAATATATATAGTTGATCCTTCTATGGGGTGAGCCGTCGCAAGCGGCATCTGCTCAAGACCTTCTTCAATTGGTTTTGAATAAATGCAAAAGCATTTCATCGACCCTGAAGAAGAAATCAGAGTGGGCCAGAATCCACGGCCATTCTGAAACCAAGGAAGCCATGTTCGAGTTGCAAGAGCGACATGGAGCTATCTTACAGCAACTTCGAAGACCGCCAGAGTCGCTTGCAATGTACCCTGAACAGGTCGGTGTGTGCCTTGCCTCTCAAACATTTAACTGCTTTCTGACTCCTTTGAATTCAGTTGCTCTTCTTATGGCCACGGGACGGCCCGTCTCTCCGAGATTCTCTTGGGCCACAGCTGGAAGCCTTGGACACCATTCGGGCGAAGTTCGCGTGTCATCTGTTCATTCCAAACGGCCTTGCGGACTTCATCTGTGTCGTTGGTTGTGATCATGACACGATCAAGGAAATTGTTCGCCGCCTGAGGACAAAGTGGAGCGAAATAATCGCGAGCAGCAGCGTCAAGGCTAAAGTTTATGTCGTCGAACCCCCACCGTCCGGCACCGTGAGCAGAATCCTTACCGAAAAACCAAAGAATGCGCCTTTCGTGGAACTTGCTCTGGTTCATGACAAGATTGAAGGGACGGCCCTTCAACAGTGGCTGGGACGAGCTGCTTTGATCCTGTCCAAGAACGATACTCGTCTTCTTAACGCCATTGAGAGGTCACTGCGGGGTGTCGCCTTCGTTAGAGGACACTTGCGCATGCGTGTGAACCTTGGCTCGTTTGTTCTCTACGAGTACCGCCGTCCATTGAACGGCAAGTCTTACGATTTTGAAGAGCTCCGGGAGATGCTCCTACATGAGCAAACCAAGGGTCGTTTGATTCCGGGGTAAGTCAATGGAAATTCTACGGTCAAGTAACCACTGACTGTCTTCCAGGTTAAAGACAAAGCAAGATGATCTTCTCCAGAGATGCTATGAAGCAACCGATCTTCTCGCACCATATGAGCGCACGTCGTCGTCGTTGAAAGATCATGAACTTCTGTACTCTGTCAACTTCGAATTCCAAGGGTCGAACACTGCGATGCTACGACTAGAGGCCGAGTTTGCCAAAAGTCCTGGGGCGCACGAATACGAAGTCACGCAAAGAAGATGGCTCAGGCCTCGTGGAAGCGGCTCAGTAACTGAAAATCGTCCTCCCTTGCAGATTGGAGTCGTTGACCTTGAGAGGTAGGAATATGGATCTTCCCCGGTGGATTGTCACCCAAGCTGACTGAATCAGATCGGATTGGCAGATAGAGATCAAATCCCTTGAGTTCTACGAGGCGTCTGCGATCGATTCTAAATTGAGGGCGTTTTCTCACTCTGTGCGGTTCCAGAGAAATTCTGATACTGGCGACATTTGCGCAGCGCCTCGTAGGAAGGTCATATTCCCAGACTCGGATCCAGTCTCACGGTTTGTGGAAAAGACCGCCATTAGGTATCGGCTGAAAGGAACAAGCTATATCTTCGAGATTGCCCGCTATGATGAGTACAGCCGTCCCCGTGGCGCGGCCCTTTTCGGAACTGCCTCGGTCTCTTGGGGAGCGTCTGTGTTCGATCCCAACTGGGACAATTTGTTGGGAGAGCATGCAAACCTACCAGTCGGCCATAGTGCCAGATACAGCCCCGGTCTGCACACGTTCTTCCCATCTCGAGAACCAAGCTCTGAACCAGATTACCCGGGCTTCTGGGAGTTTATCGGCTTGGTAAGACTGGTTGCCGAATTGCTTGGTCCTGTCCGGGCTTTGACTGAGCACGCTGTGCATCCTGCACCTGCTTCGAGGGACGCGAATAACAAGAAAGAGCCGATCTCGTCAAATGATGCAGTGGCTGTTGGTGACCGTGGCGGGATGCTCGATGCTGACCTCGGTACTCTTTTTTGACTGCAGGCCAAAAGAAAAGTGTCTGAAATGGAGCTCGGATTCTGGAAGAACCTCCTCCACGCGGGTTCTATGTTTTACCTGTTTTCTACCGTTTTCACTGCCTGTTTTTCCTCCAGTTCTATGCGGCACCCGGTTATAGCATGTTAGCGTCGACACTACCAGCTACCCCTCTCGTGTGGAATCCGTGCTGGAGATGTGCATGAATCATGTGTCGCGCTAAGGCTTCCTGCAGTTTATGAACGATGAAAGTCTATGCCATAATCGGGATGTATCATTACTCTGTCCACAGCCGCAAATATCATTTCGTCTATCGTAAAATTTTTTCCGACTATAATATTCTGTACACGGAACCTGATATAGATTCAGCCACCGCCCGCGGTAGCGGCAGCAGGGGATTGTGTGCCTTCACTGAGCAGTTTGACCCTCAGAGCTAGACGATGTCAGTAACCACACATACAAGAGTCATATGGAGGGATAACGGTACCTTCTTCGAACAGCCTCTGCTGTTGGCTCTTGGTCTGCACGATCTTCTCCAGCTCCGTCAAATTGGCCTCCAGAACCTTGACCTTGTCATCGTAGAAAGCGATAGCTTTGGCGGGAGTCTATTGTCGTAATTAGCACAAACCCTTCTCCTCAAGAGATAGGGGGGAGGCAAAAACAAACCTTCTCAACATAAAACCCCGTCCCAACATCAACAAGCACCTTCTCCCGATCCGCCATCTTCCCCTTAACGTAGAGCGAGCTCGTCAACGGAACAAGGATATCATCCCGTCCGTCGGTGCCCTTCTTCGACGACCCGACGACACCCTCGTTGATAGAACGCACACAGTCGCGGAACTTGGACTGCGCGGCGCGCAGCTTGGCGTGCGAGGAGGTGAGGTGTTCCAGCTCGGAGGAGATGCGGGATTGGAGGGCGCGGAGTTGTTGCGAGGAGAGGGAGCCGAGGTTTACTGTTTTCGTGCAATTATAATGTCAGTCTAGGATACGAGGTACCATTGGAATGGGTCTTCTTTTGGGTGTCTTTTGTGTTTTTTTGTTGGGGGGGTTCGAATTGGTGGGTTGGATGGCTGGTTTACCTGCTCCGGGGGGTGCTCCTCCCTCTGCGGGGGAATCTTGAGGGGCCATTTTTCGCGACGTTGGTTTGGTTTCTGCTGGCTTTCTTTCTGTCTTTCTTTTCAGAGCCCGAGTAGCGTGTCACTCCAGATGATCAAGAAGGCCTGCCCGGCTGCGCTGATAGGTATTACGGCCGTGTGGGCTTTCCGTTGGAGATGTTCTTCCGATTGATGTACAGAGGGAGGATAACGAGCTAAAGTTGGTGGGAGGGGAGCTGCTGATTAGTCATGAGTTGTGCTGGTGATTGATGAGTCAGGTTATCTTTATGTGTTTTATGTGATTTGTGTATGTGGTGGGGCTGGGTGCCTGATTGGTAGGGCATCCTTGTTTTTTTAGCCTGGGGTTTATTTTATTCCTTCTTGTCTCTACTTCTTTTTTACTATTTCTTCACTGGGTCACGCTGTGGATGTCTGGGAAATCATAATGGTTTTCTATTGTATACTGGGTGCGGTGAATGATACAAAGAGTATGTCAAGATCTATGAAGTTTCATGGAGAAAGCTGTACTGTATCAGATCAGGGCTGCAATCACAGCTCAGATGCAGTATGATATCTAGTCATCGCTGTGTTGCCGTGATGAATGAAGATTCACTATTTGCCTGGATAGCAAATAGTCATAAAGAAACGTAATCACTTAATCATGTCAAAGAGCGTACTTCTTACCTGTGGAGTTTCCGTATATATACCCTGACACCACCTACTTCCAACCTACCAACTTAACCACCTCTCGGACCCATTTCGACATTGATATTGCACCGTATATATCCTAAATATGCAAACCAGAAGCCTTTCAAACCCCAGATTAACTCTTTTTGATATGACTAGAGTGGCCTTGACAAGTCTATTTAGATCTATCCAGATCTATCCAGACCCATTCAGAACCACTGAGATCGACAAGGTACTTTCAGCGGCTTAGTTCAAACCTAGACCGTCTTGCTTCCTTGTCATCAGGACAGACTGGGGATATGGCCATCGCAGCCTTTGACTTTTGCTGGTGCAATGGCCAGCTGACAGAATTTGGCCCTCACAGGTATCGCTGGGCCCACTTATAAAAAGAAAAAGAGGCTTATCTACAAACCCGACAATGCCCACATCATGGATCTCTTTTGTTAGGATATCAGTCATGTCAAGTCTAACCAAATACATATTTGGTATTACAGTGGATGAACCCATCGTTCATGGCCGTGTGGTAGCTATTAGCTATCTTTCTGGCGCGTCAGCGCCCTACCTTTCGGTCAAATCGAGAAGCTGGCCAGACTTCCAATATTCGCGGCATCGTGTTTTGGAAATGGGAAAAATTGCCCACAACATAATGGACTGCACGGAAGCGCTGCGCTGAACGAACCAAAGCTCGTAATCTACGATCTGATATATATATTTTCAACTGTTCAACACACACTGCGAATAATACATTTGCATACCGGCAGTCTACAAGATGCTAGGATAAGTGGGAGATGCTAGGATAAGTGGGCAATCATGAACCCGTCGAATGGTACACAGGCGAATCCTGTTGTCTTTTGGGCTTCTACTAGGGCAACCCAAGACATCGATTTGTCTCAGCTACTGCACCAAGATACCGAATCGACGTTTGATCGGGCTTGATATGGCTGATATCTCAACACTTTACGACAGCCTCCGTCCAGATGAGAAGCAATGTGGAATACCGATTTTTCTTTTACTCAACTTTTCTCGACAATACTTGTCAGCTCGAAAATAGTCTGCAATGTAGGCTGGTATTTATGCTCAAATCTTTCGATATGCGCAGCAAAACCAGACTGGGACTGTCAGTTCATATGTATAATCCGAGCCGTCAAGACGATC
The DNA here is from genome assembly GCF_002847485.1 of Aspergillus campestris IBT 28561. Lineage (NCBI taxonomy): Eukaryota > Fungi > Ascomycota > Eurotiomycetes > Eurotiales > Aspergillaceae > Aspergillus > Aspergillus campestris. The sequence continues at coordinate 3,858,142 of NW_020194336.1, read as the reverse complement.
AGCTGTCAGAGTCATGGCGCCTTGGAAGAAGTGTCATCTGGATATGCCATAAGTCAATCAAAAGGATCCCCGTTGGTTATTGTGATGAGATAAGTCTGGTTATTGTGCCAGCCAAACTCATAGACACCTGGAAATCTGAGTGATCAAATCCATGCACCCACGTATGGACATGAGCCCTGGGCCCTTTTGCAGAAACACCTCACTCGTGGAGGCCGCTTTGTCAGCCCTATAACCATCAATCATCTGCAGATTCTTGAGACCGATTTGTCGCACATGCTTGTCATGTGGACGCGTGAGCAGACAGTTATTACAGGCGACGTCCACTTTGTCAATGCGAGACTCTTAGTAGTTTGCTCAGCAGAGCAGCCGCTATCTCGTCCAAAAGATTTGTCCCTGTCGAGGCAAGAATCGGCTGCGTGATTGTTGCAGGCTCCTGCGTTGTACGGCGCACATCAGATTGTTAGGGATAGCAGGTCCACAAATGGAAGGACGATGTGCTTCTTCCTCTTTTACTTACCTCCGCTAGATTCCTTGCGTAATCTGCCCTTTGACTCCCCAAAGGGAATCGACAATGGTCAGTATGGCTAGCCCTGTGTATCGTCGGTTGCTTGGAATGTACTCGTGGTCCGAACGGATGTGTGCGTGTTCAGATTTATAGACCCTGTGAACTGCAATTTCAACTCTCGCGGGCTTATTTCATGCAAGTATGTATTGATCAGCTCGATGATGGCGTTTGCGGATCTGCGATATGGAATGACGATGGCCATGTTCTTGGTTTTTCTCGCTATGCATTGAGGTCGGGGGACTTGATAGATAAGGGTTCGCTGGTGCTTGACATCATGAGAAATAGTCTTCGAAGTATATATAGTACAGCCATCGCAATAATCAAGAATTATTCCCTTCATACTTCCCATAGTCTCGGTGTGCGTACAAATAATAGTAGTCAGTATAGACGGGTTCTTCAATCCCAGGGTTTAAGCCAGTACTCAGAACCATCCACATGAAATTTTCAAAGAAACAATGTATATAAATCCTGACAGAAACGATCTAAAGTCTAATCCTCAAAACAAAATGCACATATCAATCTCCATGTTCTAGACAAACAGAAATCCACCCACAGTTAATATCGCACCAGCACAAAGTCTATGGAAGAAAATAAAGAAACGCCAACAAAACCATCGAAATCAATATCTCGGGAGCCTAACGCAGTCAAGCAGTCTGTTTGTAAATATCCCACGGATGCAGGCCGCTTCTCTGACGGAACAGATTGACAAGCGGCGTAAAGAGGACCTTGCCCTCAAAGGTCGCCATCGTGCCCTCCGTCTCTGCCTGGTTGTGCTGTTCGTACAAGGACGCCACATCCTCCCAGCTCGCCCATCTCCATTCTTCGCATTTCTCCGGTTCCATGATCTGTATGTCGTCAGTTATCAAATCCTTTCATCCTGGTATACGTGCCATGACCATCCATCGGAAATGGGGACATGTAAATATAGAAAAAGAACCCCCAAACACACAAAGACAGATAAGAATAAAACAGCCGACGATGAAATCAAAGGGTAGTGCTTACCGTCAGCGTAGCATTCTCGTCCTCCAGCCGACACCCCACAAAGATAGTCACGTAGTGCTTCCCCTCAGACTTCATGACATCGTTGGTAGCAGTGAGGAATTTAATATCCTTCACCTTGACGCCCGTCTCTTCGAGAACCTCTCGCTCTGCGCAGGTCTCAAAGGACTCGTTGAACTCAAGGTGGCCGCCTGGAAGCGCCCAGTGGCCTGTTGTTTCCATGTTAGTATTACCGGTGGTGGCATGAAGGTCAGGGAATAGTATGGGGGACTAACCAGCTCCGTGGCTTCCCTTCCGCTGGCCGAGAATGAACTCGCCTTTGGAATTGAATACGAAGACGCCGACGCCGATACGGGCATTCATTGTTGCTGGTGCTGTGTGAGGTGGTGGAGTATGAGGGGTGTTGTGGGTAATAGAATTTTGAGTTTGGCTGGAGCGGATAGAGCGAAGTAAGTGTCAGAACTTGTAGTACTCCCTTCAGGCGGTATCTGTCTGAATTTATAGATCGACTGATTGAAAGGTATATTGAAAGCAGTACGTATTTTCGTAGGGCGTGGCTTTGTGTGTATAGTCTTTGATATTCTTCCAGCGGACTTCCCTGTGGATGCCTGCGGGTGGTTGTGTGCACCGCCCTGAAATTGAACTGCGCCCGCCTGAGCGTGATAGCGCGCCAATGAGCATGGATAATGTCCACCTGTCGTTCATCCCAGACCCTTGCTCGACAGTATTTTCTTTATCGTGGCTGAAATGAAAGCATATTATCAGTGATGTCATGTCTACTTTTATACGGTCTTACCAATCACAGAGCCATGCTTATATTTACTGTACAAAGTCGTATAATACATCTACTTCCCCACTGCGCCGGCTGCGGTTAGAGCCTCTCCAACAAAGACCGCACAAATCCAGGCAACTGCTCCAGTGACACCTCTTCCCTCAGGTTGTGCAACCGGCGACACTGCACCTCCACCGTCTGCTGGTTCTTCCAGCCTTTGCCAACCACAATGATCACCGGATACCCGATCAGGTCGGCATCGCCCAGTTTCCAACCCATCTGTTTGTTGCGGTCGTCCAGAATGATATCTAGTGGACTGGATTCATCTGCGGCAAGGGTATCGTATATCTTCTCTGCGTCCTTCTCCAGACCTTTGCCCGGAACGACAACGACCTCGTAGGGTGCCATCACTCGCGGCCAGTTCAGCCCCTTTTGGTCAGCCAGGCTGTCGGCCACAGCTGTGATCATGCGCGATACCCCGATGCCGTGGCAGCCCATCTGCATGGGCACAGTCTGGTCAGATGTGCTGGAGCTTCCCGACTCGCGAAGCGCAGCCTTATCGACCATGACAGACGCTTGGAGGACTTGGCTGTACCGGGTGCCAAGGTGGAAAGTGTGGCCTAGTTCGATTGCAGTGTGGGTTTTCACGGTGCCGTCGCCGCATTTGAAGCACCTGTCTCCGTCGTGTATATTGATGATGCTAAGGCCGTTGTTTGTGTGTGGGAAGCGGTCGAGCATGGAGTAATCGATGTCGCTTACTGTACAGTTGACCTGCTGCAGTAGATCACTCAGTGGTGGCCGCTTGTACACCCGCACCTGAGAGTCGTACAAATCGATCACCTGGGGGCGGTGCAAAATCGTCGAAGATCCAGAGGCTTTGTCGGATTTTATTTGCGCCGACCACTGTTCAACAGGGTTTTCAATGCTGAGGTCAAGGTCGATGCCAGCGGCACTTGCTATGGATTTGACGGCATGAGAGTTGACTTCTCGTTCTGTTGGTTCTTCGCTGGGTCCTTGCATGGAAAACTTGGGGTGCCATGCCCTGAGGAGGGTCCTCTTGTCTTTTGAAATCGACAGCCAAAGACCAGTCGATATCGTTGGTGGCGCCTCCGTGGAACCTGCCTCTGTGGCAAAGCCATCTCGGCTCTCTGTGCGCTGCTCCCCAATGTCATGGGATTTTCCATCGGCCAGCTCTTCGTTGTAAACAGTATCGCAACTGGAGCAACTGACGACGGTGTCTTCTCCCTTCGGGCTAGGGAAATGGAATTCATGACTCAAATCACCGCCCATGTTACCTGAGTCGGCTGTGGCAACGAGATACGGTATCTTGAGCTCATTGAAAAGTTGCGTATACGCAGCCTTTACTGAAGTGTAAGTTTGCAGCGCGTTTTCTACATTGTGGTCGAACGTGTAGAGATCTTTCATGATGAACTCCCGCCCACGGAGAAGGCCTTGCCTCGGCCGTGGTTCATCTCGGTATTTCCGAGCTGTACTAATATCAGCACCTGACTTTTATTATCCAATGCTTGACTCACAAATCTGATATACTCGCAGAGGTAAATCACGGTATGATTTTGTGAGACTCCCTACCAGAGTAGTAATCTCTTCCTCGTGCGTAGGCGCCAGAAGCAATCGAGACTCTTTGCGATCAAGAAATTTAAATAGCTACATGCCATGTGAGCAGATGGCAGGGGCATATACCAAGTTGGATTTACCTCTGATCCCTCTTTCAACCGCCCGGATTGCTCCCAGAGTTCCTGGGAAGATATGGACGACAAAGAAACCTTTGAAGCACCTGGAATTTATCAGTCTCGACCATTTCTCCAATAAGAACTCGGTGTAACACACCAACAGATCGCATATACTTGTCAATCAGACGTTCTAGCTTCTCCTGCACACGCAACCCTAGGGGCAGCATGTGAAAGATGCCCGAGTAGGCCTGGAAAACACCGTTAGACCGTGTTGAAGAGAACTATGACGAAACACACCTGTCGAAGAAAGCCACCTCTGACCAAGAGATCGTTGGCATCCTCTATATCACTGTCAATGAGTCCAATCCTCTTGGGCTGGCTTCGTTTAATTACCTTTACTTCCCTGTACATGTTTTTTTGAGACCCCCCCCGTAGGTGTCCAAAAATTAGATGTCCGACTCCTACCATCAATCTATACCATCATTAATACGGCCCTGCTCCCGGGGTCAATAATTCCATACATGATAACTGCATCTGGGCACTCTATGGAGCCGGAGGAATCCCGAGAACGCTCGATGGGGCCCCGAGCAACGGCCCGAGGGCGGCCGACACCCAAGTAGCATGGATCAGGGGATGCGAAAAAAGAAGTAACTCTATAATGAGAAATCTAGCTTTCAATGGCGGCCGTTCATCGTCCAATATGCGGAATCTGGTCTCGTCGCGGATCGCAACAATGGACATTGAAGATGGATATGGCGCGCCGGGTGGTCCGAGCGCCCGGCAAAACCGTTTCTCCGGCGGCGTTTGGAGATCTTCGAGCGGCAGAAAAAAAAAAGTTGCGATAGCATTCAATCGCCGTTTGTACATCTCACCAAACAAATTTCCCCTCCATGGCTAAAGGAAAGGGAAGACGCTCCTCCGGGGCGAATAGCACTGTCGCAGATGGCGGAGTCGCCGTGAGTGACTCCAAGCCTGCTGCGAACGCTGTTCCCCAATTGCAAGAGGGCGCTTTCGCCGGCCTCCGACAGAAGATCGAACAAAAGTTGAAGGAACAAAGAGGCCCGAAGCAGAAGAAGAATGCGGCTGTTGCCAAGGAGGCTTCTACCGACTCACCGGCCAAGCCTCAGGAACAGGCCCCTAAGCCGAGCCCGAAGCGGAAGGTCGATGACGACAAGAATAAGGGCAAGAAGCGCGATCGCAACGGTGAAGTGATCGCGAGAGACGAGCAAAAGGGCAAAAAGGATGTGCCAAATAGCGGGAAATCCAAGTCGAGCGGTGGAGACAAGGATGATACCTTGCGACAAGAGATTTTGGCCATGGGAGGTACAGATGAAGATTTCGATTTGATTGCAGGCATCGAAACGGATTCCGAGGAAGAGGAGAGCGCAGGCACCGCGAAGAAGTCTACAAACAAATCGGATGAGGCTGCGTTGAGGAAGGAGTTGTCGAGCATGCTTGCTGCTGCTGGTCAGGTCGTCCCAGATGACATTGTCGACGAGGACGAAGCAGAGATCGACGAGGACGAAGAGGAGGAGGATGAAGAGGAAGAGGACGAGGACGAGGATGAGGAAGAGGTGGATGATGAGGAAGAGGAAGAAGCATCTGAAGAAATCCAGGAGGACGAAAGCTCAGCCGATCAAGAAGACATTTCAGATGAGGAGGAGGAGGCTCCTCCAGCCCCGGTTGCCAAAGACACCAAGAACGAATTCAAGACGGGAAAAGCAGCTGAAAATATCTTCCCCAAGCAGTTTTCCAAGCTTGTAAGGATTCCGTTCCCTTCTAAGATTGCCTCCCACTAACACGATCACAGATTGTCCCTCCTCGGTCGGACTGGTACATGACGGAGCTCCCTTCCATCCCATCGAAACAAGCGAATGCCTTGCCTCGCCACTTGGTCGATCGGGTATACGGTCGCGCCGTATCGCTCTTGGAGAAAGAAAACAAGATGTATGCGGATGCGCAAGCAGCTTCGGCCTCTTCTTCCCACAAATTCTACACGACTATCATGTCCACCGGTACCCTGAGTGATAAGATTTCGGCTTTGACTCTCGCTGTTCAAGAGTCGCCGCTGCATAACATGAAGCAACTGGAGAATTTGATTGCCCTTGGAAAGAAACGCAGTCGTTCTCAAGCAGTGGATGTTCTCAGGTCACTGAAGGATATGTTCGCGCAGGGTACATTGCTTCCCAGTGAGCGCCGCCTCAGGTCGTTCGCCAACCAGCCGTCCCTGGTATCCGCGTTCCAGGGAGCAGGTGGCCGGTGGTCTGAGGATGACCCTCTGCCTGGAGGTCTGCAGAATAGTCACATCATGGTCTGGGCCTACGAGCATTTCCTCAAGGAGCAGTACTTTGAAGTCCTCAAGATCCTTGAAGTGTGGTGCAACGATGAGATCGAATTCTCGCGCACCAGAGCTGTGAGTTATATCTTCGAGCTACTCAAGGAGAAGCCCGAACAGGAAGCGAATCTGCTGCGGCTCCTAGTCAACAAATTGGGCGATACATCAAAGAAAATTTCCTCGCGTGCTTCCTATCTGCTCTTGCAAATTGAGCAGACGCATCCGTTGATGAAGCCCACTATCATTTCCGCTGTTGAAGAAATTGTCTTCCGTCCGGGCCAGAGTCAACACGCCAAATATTACGCTATCATCACGTTGAATCAGACGGTCTTGAGCCTCAAGGAGGAGAAAGTTGGCATGCAACTCCTCGATATATACTTTGCACTTTTCGTTTCCTTGCTCAAGCCGCTCAAGCCTGCCAAGGGTCACCAACACCAGGGTGGGAAGAATGGCAAGCATGGCAAGCATGGCAAGCATGACAAGAAGGGGGCGAAGGGTAAAGGGAAAGATGAGGAGGAAAAGGGCCATGCTCAGACCGAAGAAATGCAAGAAAAACTTACTTCGGCCGTGTTGACGGGTGTGAATCGGGCGTATCCGTTTACCAGTTCGGATAGTGATAGGTACGTTTTTGCAATTATCAGTTTGGCCGGAACTACTGATGCTAATTACATCCAGGCTTTCCAAGCATATCGACACCTTGTTCCGGATCACCCATTCCTCCAACTTCAACACCAGCATCCAAGCGCTCATGTTGATCCAGCAACTGACGCTCTCTCACCAAATCGGAACTGACCGTTTCTACCGCACTTTGTACGAGTCTCTTCTTGATCCCCGTGTCGCTACGTCGTCCAAACAGTCGTTGTACTTGAACCTGCTGTTCAAGGCCTTGAAGAACGACATGAACGTCCGACGTGTCAAGGCGTTCGTGAAGCGCATTGTCCAGGTCCTGGGAATGCACCAGCCAGGTTTCATCTGCGGCGTCTTCTATCTGATCCGCGAGCTGGAGAAGACCTTCGTTGGTCTCCGGACCTTGTATGAGCAGCCCGAAGACAATGACAGTGACGAGGAGGAAGTGTTCAGGGATGTGCCTGATGAAGATGACGAACCGCAAGTCGTCAACGAAGCAGCCGACTCTAAGCCGAAAAAGCCGACCAATGGTTATGACCCGCGAAAGCGCGATCCCGAGCATAGCAATGCTGACAAGACATGCTTGTGGGAATTGGTGAATTTTCCCTTTTTTTTAACCCCCTCTCTTACTATGACATGTACTAACTATGTTGGCAGCTGCCTTATATGTCGCATTTCCATCCCTCCGTGTCCGTCAACGCGTCCCATCTGCTTGACAACCAGCCCATGAGCGGCAAGCCCGACATGACCCTGCACACGTTGACGCACTTCCTTGACCGCTTTGTGTACCGCACGCCCAAGGCATCGGCCGCCACCCGTGGGTCTTCCATCATGCAGCCCCTTGCAGGCAGCGAGGCGAAGGACCGCCTGGTGGCTTCGGGCAACAACGCGCAACACATACCGCTCAACTCGGAGGCCTTCTGGAAGAAGAAGTCCGAGGATGTGGCCGTCGAAGACGTCTTCTTCCACGAGTACTTCAACCGTGTCGGCAAGGACAAGGACCGGGCCCGGAGCAAGAAGTCCAAGGACGCTGTCGACCAGGACGAGGAAGGCGCCGACATCGGCAGCGACGCCGAGTCGGAGATCTGGAAGGCTCTGGTGGACTCTCGACCCGATGTCGAGGGCCCCGAGGACAGCGACGACGACCTCGACATGGACGACCTCGAGTCTGCCTACGATCAGAGCGACGACGACGAGGAAGCTGGCGACGACGACGAGGTCATCTTCAACGACGAGTCGGACGCCGATATGGACGAACTCGAGGACGAGGACGAAGAGCCCGAAGCCCCGAAGCCGGCCCCCAAGGCCAAGAAGGAAGCCAAGTCCAAGAAGGCCGCCAAGGAGGAATTCTCCGAGGAGGAAGAAGACGACTTCGACATGGATGTTTCCGACGACGGGGCCTTCCTCGAGAGCGACGAGGACCTGCCGTCGGACGTGGAACTGTCGGGCGGAGTGGAGCTTCCCAAGGACGAGCCGTCGGACCGGAAGAAGAAGCGCAAGCTCAAGCATCTGCCTACGTTTGCTTCGGCCGACGACTATGCGGCTCTGCTGGCTGGGGAGGACGAGGGGATGTAAGCCGGAATATTTGGGTTTCTATATCATTTCTTCTAGTACTACTGTCTATATACAATTTTATTGCAGATACCATCAAAAGCTACAGTTGATTTCACGTTCATCCTTTCGCTCCCTTAAGCCAACCCTGATCATCCACCCGTCGCAACAATTCTCCTAGTAGATCTGGATATCTGACCCGCTATCAATAACCAAACCATCAAGCAAGGAGGCCCCCACACGAAGCACCAAGTAAGCAGACAGGCAACGTGTCTCATCACGTGCCGTAATAATCTTCAAGCAAGGGATATACAAATATAAGCATGAGCACACTGCCTTGTCCAAAGTAATGAGTAGTAGACCCTTTCCCGGTGATCGACAGTGTAAAAAGCCACTCAGCTTACTAGGGCTTACTGGGGGGACTGGGAAGGAATCCTGCACGACCTGCATTAGTTGCTTTGCTAAGATGTCCACGTTAGCGAGCCGTCCATTGCCTTGAGATAGATGTCTTTGAAGATTGCGTATGGATTATGCAGGGTAGTTAGTTAACTATGTGTGGGTATGTTGGAATGATATCACTCCTCAGCCCCCACCTTGCCCTCTCAGTAAATAGGTATGTAGGTAGTGTAATCAGTCCCTGTCACTGGGTATGATGTTATATTTGGGGTATAGTGGTAATGTAGCAGTCACTACTCCGCATTATCATTATTTTCAATTGATTTTCTTTTTTCTGTCTTTACGGCTTTCTTTCTTTCTACCCTTTTCGCAACAGCCATAAACGTCACTTCGGAGTATCAACCTAATCTCGAAAGACCACCAGTATCTAGAACCCCACGTCCCTGTATCTTATCAAGAAGACGATAGTGGTACCGGGCCGTGGAGTATATCTATCCGCCCTCAAAACTCAGGGCACCAGGTCCGCGAGACGGAGACGGGCGGAGAAGAAAAAGAAGACATGGAATGGAATCACGCCATATGTTAGTGCATAGCGTGCCTTGAGTTTAATGGGTGGATAGTGCCTCCTATTAGGTTCAAGGTTTGCTTTTGTGGAGAAATGGAGTGTTTGAATTTTTATTTGGGGGGGCAGTTATCTCAGGCGTTGATTGATCACGACAGCTTGCACTGCAGACTGTGTATGTACCGTTCAGTAAATGCATGGATCATGGAATCTTTCTTTCCATCCCAGGACACCCTACCTGGTAGGTACTAGGTAATGAATCAAACGTACATCTCGGCTAGCCACACATCCACCATAAGAGCTAAACCAATGAACAGATCACGCACGAGTCGGGTGATTACATCCATGACCTGACTGCATTAGGTAAACCTTCAACAACCCAAATAAGTGTATCGGTCATGACCCTGGCAGGGGAGGAAGGGGAGGAAGGGGAGTGTTGGTTGTCCCTAGTACGTGGTACCTGTACCTGTAACTGTGCCTAGCAGAGCTTCCAGGCCAAGATCTAGAAGCGTTTGCCCGGACGGATGCGGGACCAGCGCCATCATGGAACGGAGATTCCGACCGTTGGTTCCGCTGGTCTGATGGGGGCGGTGATTGGCTGCGGAGATGGTCATGGTTGCAGCTGGGGACTGGGACCTATTAGGTTGGGATAGGGGAGAGTGGGGATCCGCTTCTGCCCCTCTAGACCCACCAGTCCGTTCAGATGGCTAACCCGATCGCATTGATCAAATTTCGTTGCACTTTTCTTTTCTTTTCAGAGGAAGATATTGGATCAAATATTATGATTGTCGCTAAGCACTGAGTTGGTCAAAGAATCAGGATATCTTGAAGTTTAGTCTATCATTTCTGGTCTGGGATATCAAGCAAGATGGATCGGCTGCTCCGGATTGTAGTCCAAACAAGCTACCCACCTAGGTATGTTACTTTCTCATTAACTTCAGGGATCAGGTGCATTTGGTTCTATCACTATCCCTTACCTAATTGTCAGGGCCACGGTACCGAATAACGACATCCTGAACCTCCAGTCCCTCCAGTGCAGTCTACGAGATCATCACTCTCGTGGAAGCTTGGATGCGACGTCATGGGCTTTTCTGGATGGGTGACGAGGGACAGGGATTTGATAATTCCAAGACCTAGATCTATCCAACCATGAAGTGAGATCAAAGGAAGAAAGAAACTCGTTCAGATGAAAGTGTGACAGGATGATGAGAATCCAGGTTGCTGATTGCGTCTGGGGAGACTCCGAAAGCAGCGACTGCCGAATCGGGTAAGTCTCGTCCTGAGGCCAGTGAGGTACCTCAGGCCCTGATCGGAGACCCCGATCAGATATTATTTATTCCTCAGTTAGTGTACATAATAATACTCCTGATATCAAGTAAAGAGATTAATATGTTCAGTCAATGATTGTCTTCCTGTTGACTCAGCCATCCTTCATCCACTCAACCAGTTCGATCTTCAGATCCGCCTCTTTCTTTCCTCTTTTTCTTCCCTCAAATCAAGCGTTTTCTCTTATTTGCCTCTCGCTTGGCTGGAGTCTTGTCTCTCTCTCTGCACTCGGTAAGCCAAGACGCCCCGACTCAGCCCGTCCAGCCCATCCAGCCCATCCGTCCCCCACGCTCGGTGTCTGGGGCCCTCTCTGCAACTGCGTCGCCAATCCGCTACTCTCATTGTACCAACTAGTCTGGAGCTAAATGTCCAGAGATCCATCCTTCTGATTCTTAGTTCCTTGGTTAATTATTATCTTTTTTTTCTTTTTTCCCGGTTTCTCTTTTCTTTGCTTTTCCTTTTTCTCAGACGATTTCCCTTCTCACCCAAATCACTTCATCGGAAACTCTCCGGGTCGCTTCGCTTTCTGTCTCCTCTCGTCCCCTCACACCGTCATCGTCGTCGGGATTCCACCTCCCTGCTAATCTAAGAGGGCAAAAAGAAGATCGAAAAAGCAACAGAGGCCGTTCATTTGGTCGACCTCCATTCGATAAAAGATAGTAGTTAATATCCAGCCGGTTCCATACCTCGTTGTTGTTCGCCGTTTCTCGACAGATCAGAAGCAGTACATGCATCCGAAGGTCTGCGACGTCTCTGTCTTTTTGTACTCCACCGTCTCCTTCCACCTGCGGTTGGTCCGCTCGTTAAAATGGCGGCGTCAGAACCCAAGGGCGAGGACCAGCGCTCTCATACCTCGGAGCGCCAGTCTTCCTCCGCCTCCGAGAATGGCGACCCGCCGCTGTGCAAGTCTAAGCTAGATCCCGAAAGTCAGATCCCCCAGGGCGCCATCAATTCCGATTCCGAGTCCGGGGATGTCGGCCGTCAGATTGAGTTGGAGGCCGGTAACTCCATCAAATACCGCACCTGTAGCTGGCAAAAGGTGTGTATCATCCGAGATTGCCCATCTTGACACAGTATGGGACCACTCTGGCTAACCGATCCGAAAGACTGCAGCGCTGCTGTTTTCCGAATATATCTGCCTCGCCATGATGTCGTTCCCGTGGTCGTATTCCATATTGGGGTTGGTTCCGGGGCTGATTTTGACCATCTTTGTCGCCGGTGTGGTGCTCTACACGTCTCTGATCATCTGGTACGTCTCTCTCCGTGGTCGGATAGTGGTGAGACTCGATATTGACCCCCGATCAGGCGATTTTGTCTGCGTCACCCCGATGTCCGTGACGTGTGTGACATTGGGCAGTATCTCTTCTGGGACTCGAAGATCGCTTGGTATTTCACCGCCATGATGTTCCTGTTGAACAATACCTTCATCCAGGTACCGTATCCCGACACTATCTTCTTTCTCCTTGTTGTGGAGGTTAATTGAAACAGGCATTGCACTGCTTGGTCGGCGCCGAATGGTTCAATACGGTCACCGGCCACGGATCCTGCACCATCATCTTTGCCCTGGTGACGGCCATCATCTCCCTGGTCTGTTCGCTGCCGCGGACGTTCAGCACCCTGTCCCAGATCGCCACGTTCTCGGCGTTGTTCACCTTCATTTCCGTGCTGCTGGCCATGATCTTCGCGGGCATCGAGGGCAAGCCGGCCGGCTACAACGACAAGGATGGCCCTCCCGTCTTCTTGGCCTTTCCCGCCCCTGGGACGACCTTCGTTCAGGGTCTCAATGCATTTTTGAATATCAGCTACACCTTCATCGGTCAAATCACCCTTCCCAGTTTTATTGCGGAGATGAAGGAGCCCCAGGACTTCTGGAAGTCCGTCACGGCCGTCACCATCGCGGAGGTCATTCTTTTCAGCCTCGTCGGATCCATCGTCTATGTGTACACCGGAAACCAGTACATGACGACCCCCGCATTCGGCTCTCTGAGCAATGAGATATATAAGAAAGTGTCCTTCTCCTTCATGGTACCGACCCTCATCTTCCTGGGTGTGCTGTATGCGTCCGTATCGGCCCGCTTCATCTTTTTCCGCATCTTCGATGGCACCCGCCACAAGGGCAATCATACGGTGGTCGGATGGGCCACCTGGACGGGGATCCTGGCCGTCCTGTGGATGCTCGCCTTCGTCATCGCCGAGGTGATCCCGTTCTTCCCGGACCTGCTCTCCATCATGAGCTCTCTGTTCGATTCATTCTTCGGCTTCATCTTCTGGGGTGTCGCTTACATCCGTATGAGACGGGCCGACCACGGACCCCACTTCTACCGGAAGCGTGGCATCCGCGGCTGGGTCGGTCTCATTGTCAATGTATTCCTGATTGGCGTTGGGTTTTTCTTCTTGGGTCCCGGAACCTACGTAAGTTTCCTCTCCACCGCTTATCGTGCAAGGGGGAAGATGCTAATCCTGGCTTCTGCAGGCTTCCGTGATGGCAGTGATCCTAAACTACCGAGCAGGAACTGTCGGCGGCCCCTTCTCATGTGCCGATAACGGTTTGTAATGATGCCCCTGACGATGTGATGTTATTCTTTATGTTCTGTCTGTCTTGTGATCCTTTTTATCTTGCGTTCCATGCTCCTTCCATGTTCGGGATGGGTTAATGGAGGTGTGGATCGTCCACCGGACGGAGGCGCCCTGGAGATTCTGTTTCCCCTTTTCAAGATCGTGTCCATGATAGACGATCTGTGTGCGCGTGCTTTTCTATGTAACCGGTACTTTGTACCACTGCCCGCAACCCTCCTCCCTAACCCAGGTGGGGAGGGTCCCATTGGATACCATATACCCGTCGGTCCCCGTGATGTAAGCTTTTACTTTCGATGGTGATGAACACCACGAAAGGGCGAACACGCTTTGAGAGACCAAACCCAATGCAACCGACCCATCTGTCGACCACGCATGCCATGCTTTTGGTCCGGAAAACTACCCTAGTCTTCTGGGGAAGACGCCTCTTATAGATTATAACCCCTCGTTGCACATAGTGATGTAGAGATGTTTAGATCGAAGGTTATCGGGTTAGAGATTAGTCTATAGAATAGAGGGATGGAGAGGGTGGGATAGAAGGATGGATTGCTGTGGAGGAAGAGGATGAGAAGACAATGGGTGACATATACTATTTTCAACCCTGTCAGAAGCTGCACTTGATCGTGCTTCTGCAGATTATCGACCCCCTTGTTTCGGAGGACGAAAAGCAGCAACAGCAGTCATCTTTCTATCCACATGTGAGCACCCGCATCTCGTCGTATATAATTCGTTGAATGCACAGTTAGGGTTCCCAGAGCAAGAACCCAAGCCGGTTAGTGGCGATGACTCAAGGGCGTTAGTACCTAACTAACCCCCGCTGTTCTAGTACGAGTGAATGACCCTCAGTACACATCCTATGGACACTATAAACCCAAACCCGCCAGACAAGTATGCACCAACATCACCATGAGTGAAAGAAATCCCGAGCTACGCTTCCCATCTCCTAAAGTCCCGCCTCGGTTCTTCAAAGCATGCCGACACTGCAGAAAGCAGAAGATGCGCTGCGACGCACGCCATCAGTTACCGTGTTCTCGATGCCGCTCTACCGGCCGAGACTGTATTCTCGATACTATCGAAAATGAGGACGGAACGCGACGTAGTGGGCGTCAGAAGGCTGCTGCTGCTGCGCATTCGCAGACACGGTTGGTGAACCCCGGTTGTACGACAGTATTACTTCCTATTGACACTACGTCTAGGCGACAGCGGCTAGCTAGTTCGCCCTGGGAACAACAACAGCAGCAGCAGAGTCACTCTCGGACGCCTTCGTCGAGAGAAATGGACTATTCTCCGGTTTCTGGACGAGACGCTGGTGTAGAAACGACTCCCATGGATGGAGTGGACGAGCTCCAAACATCTCAGACCGATCAGCCCGGTCCGGAATCCCAGCAGTTGAATCCTAGCGATATGATGGCGCCGGTTTCTGTTGTGCACTCGATGTCGGTCAACCTTTTAGGATCCAGTAATGTGCGTTTAGTTCCACCCCGACCTAACCTGACAGCAGGTTGTTGGTGTTTGCTAAAACCTGCAGATCTTCATGGAGAACTTGTCCAGGACAGATCTGGACAGCGACGTCATCGCTCGAGGTATAATCAGCGAAGAGCGTGCGCGAGTGATGTACGAGCGGTATGTAGACTCCCAACGTCCTTCACAATCATCCAGGTATAATTTATTTTGTAGGTTCATGGGCGGAAGCAAGAACTTTCTACCTCTGTTCGACCCTATCCGCGACACCTTCGACTCCATCCGCTCGCGGTCCCTTTTCTGCTTCTCAGTGATCATGTACCTAGCCAGTCGCGCAGCAGTGGAAATGCGCAGCGACACGCACCTACAGCGCGTCCTTCAAGACGAAGCGCAGCGCCTGGCGGAGGATAGCTTTTTCGAGCGCCCGACAAAGGTAGAGACGGTGCAGGGCATGGTGCTACTCGCAGCGTACTCTGAAAAGACGTGGTTCTCCACAGCCCTGATCTTGCGCACTGCGTTGGACTCGGGGCTCGAGAAGTCCCTCGACCGCTTGCTGTCGCAGGAGAACGTCCCGCGGAGCTCTCTGTCGGCGACTATGGAAGACCGCAAGCTGGTGTGGCAGACGAGGACGTGGCTGATTAGTTTTACGCTGGAGCTGGATGTCGCATCTGGCACGGGGCGCAAGTCTCGTATCGCGGAGGTGAATGTTGCTAAGTTGCGCAAATTTCTTGAGTATCCGCTGTCGCTTCCGTGTGATATGCGGACGGTGTCTATTATAGAGATTCATCAGCTGCGTGGTGGGTCTATACCTCTCAGGCTATAGTAGACCGCGAACTGACTCGTTCTAGGGCAGTTTCGTGTGATCATCGAGAACTCAATGACGATCCACGACATTGTCGCGACGCATCTACCGGCGATCATGACGAGACTTCAGACATGGTGGACGACGTGGGATGAACTCCACGATAGTGAGCCGTCCCTTGATTTACGACAAACATTATACAGACTAATGCGTGGCCTATCTAGGCAATGGATTCCACGCGAGAGCCTTCCAGCGCTGCAGCCTCAAGCTCATGCTTAACTACGCCAAGATCTTCGTCTTGTGCTCTTCCTTAGCTCGGATCCAGAAATTGCAGTCTAGCTCTGATGCAGGGGAAATGGGAAATGACCCAGAAGCTACGAATCTGTGGCCATCGCTCGTGACCACCATCATGGACCAACTATCCTTTTGGATCATGGAGACATCCTACCGCTATCAATTCCCGTGGGCGCCAACATATCCAGCTCTGACTGTCGCCTTTATCAGTGAGTAACCCTAGCTTCTCACCTAGCCAGAAAGACTCAACCGATTAATTCACTCTAGCAACATTCGCACTCCGAATCGCCCGCTGGCGCCCCTCCCTAATCGACCAACCCCAGCTCCTAGAAAAAGCAGAAAAAATTTGCGACTACCTAAAGCAGCCCCCCTATCCAGACATCCACCGCGCCGTCTCCCTCTTCGTAACATACGCACGAGCCCTCATCTCCAACCAGTGTCTTCATCCCGACAGCACAGACATATCAGACCAATGCGTTGGCCAGGAATCATCCGGCGCCAGAGAACCAGACCTATCCCTAATGAACCTCCCCCCTCCTCCTCCTGCTGCCGCTGCTCCTCCTCGGGACCCACCACCAGTAGACTGCCAGGGCCCTATGACGGGGCCCACTATCGCGCAGACCGACAAAGACGCCGCGAGCAACCCAGCGAATGACAGGGCTGTGCCTCCTCTCCGGACCCCCGTGCAGGGCTTACCGGGGACAGTGGAATTTCCGAACTGGACGCTGTCGAATTCGATTGCGGATTCGTTTGGGCTGTTTGAGGAGGAGCAGAATGATATTTTTGATTTTTTGCCTGTTATGCCGGGTATGCCTCAATAATATGGTCGACTTGTTTGGACTTTTGGGAAAGGGCAGAGTGATAAGGTATTTTAGCTTTTGACTTATCATGCTGTCTATGCGCATGACAGACGAGGAGAAGCTGAAGCTCGGATACAGCGGCTGATCCCGATAATCCACACATACAAAGTATACATCATAATGAAGATAAACAGCGCAAAAGCATCATCCCCTGACACATGTGTAGCTCAAACCTGACAGATCAACTCGATACCTGCATTATCGTGACTCCTTCCGAGTCCCAGTCTAGGTCTAGGTTCCGACTCGGACGCACGGTCCAATAACCAGCCCAGCCAACGCAGGTCAAAAGACACATGCACCTTGTCGGTACCCAAAAACACCAATCCCAAGAACGCCGTCAGTGTCCGCACGGTGTGAAACTAGCTACGTAAGGTCGGTCTCGACCAGATCGACAACCGGAGCCGTGATGTAGTCCGCGTTGAACAACCGGCGCCGGACCGGCCCCGGTCCTTTCCCCCATGTCGGCGGGAACTGAGGGCCTTGACAGCCACTCGTGCGCGTGCATTCCTGCGACGTCAGAAATTTTCCGCTGAGTATCTCGGAGATTCCTGCAGGAAAGGATTACATAGCTATGATTATCATTATGACTATGACTCAGTGTGCGCCGGTTTATGGGATCCCCACTTGCCGTTTGCAGGGCTATATAACGCGCGGCTGGTATGCTGGTCGTTTGGGGATCGGTTCAGGAAGGTTGAGCATGGGATATTAGGGAATGAATGAATGTTTATTCGGACGCTGCTTTGTTTCAATTACTTACTTATTTGATTTAAGAAGTATTTGTTTAGGTGGACAGTATGGTTTCGGAGAAGAAAGTTGGTGAGACGCTCTCGTCGGTTGTGCCTGTTTCCCCGGGTATGTGACGATCTATATACTCCCGTCTGCCGGCTACTATACTGACTGTACCATAGGTAGTGAGAGTCCTCGTGGGGAATCGGTTTCCTCCCTTCACTCCGAGCAAAGAAGTCCACAGGCAGACGATAATGATGGATATCAATTGATTGAATTAGGCGACGGCCATGTCCTGGTCGAGTTCAGTGACGGGTCTATCAAGAACCCGAATAATTGGTCTACAGTGCGTGCCATCCCCCCCCCCACCCCAATTAACCAACTCATCACTAGATATACTAATAGTATGTCTTGCACAACCAGGGCAAAAAAACATACATGGTCCTCGCAGCCCTATTCCTCGTCATGAACAGCGGCATCTCCGCCTCCCTACCCAGCAACTGCGTCCCGGCCATCATGGAAGAGTTCCACATCCAAGGCAAGGGCCAGAACGTGCTTCCCACGGCGATCTTCCTAATTGGATACGTGGTTGGCCCGTTGGTGCTCAGTCCGCTGAGCGAGACTATCGGACGAAGGCCCGTTCTATCTTGGACGCTCACGGCTTTCGTGTTGGGGACGCTGGCTTGCGCTCTGGCGCCGAGCTGGGCCTCGCTTCTTGTCTTTCGGCTGGTGTGTGGGCTTGCTGGCGCGGCGCCGCAGACGGTTGTGGGGGGGTTGTATGCGGATTTGTTTGATGATCAGAGGACGAGGGGGAGGGTTATGGCTTTTTATATGGCGGTATGTTAGGCCTGCATATACTACTTTCGGGGCTAATGTGCAAAAAGGCATCCAGCTTTGGGCCTATTATTGGCCCAATTATTTCAGGATTCGCCGTCCAGTACGGCTGGCGCTGGACGTTCCGTATTGATGTTATCCTGGCGGGTTGCTGCTGGCTTTATCATCTCTTCATGTCGGGTGAGTATTCTTGCTGAGGTACCACCGGTCTGGACTAACGTTACCGTGTAGAAACGTTCGCACCGGCCATACTCAAGAAGCAAGCAGCGAAGCTGAACAAAGTGTCTGGGTCAACGTGCCATGTCTCTAGGAAGCAGTTGCAGGCTATCAACGCCAAGTCTAGCTTTGTCCAGACCTTTACCCGGCCCATTACTATGCTTGTCACCGAGCCTATTGTGCTATGCAGTTCGATATACATCGCTCTCGCGTATAGTCTGATATTCTTCTACTTTCAGGCTTATCCGATTATTTTCCAGCGTATGTTCTATACTCTACTTTCATGGGACGAATCACTGACTATCATAGAAACCTACAACTTCGACGAACAGAGCACATCGCTTGCTTACATACCTAGTACATCCTTCCCATGTTCCCCAACCCTCTATATCCCATACTAACCAACCTAGTGGGCATCGGCGCCGTCTGCTCGGGCCTATTCACCTTCTACTACGACACGATCTACGAAAAAGCCAAAGCGCGCGGCAAGCCCTGGACCGCCAGCCCCGAAATGCAGCGCCTACCACTCTCCTGCATCGCAGGACCGTGCCTAACAATCAGCCTCTTCTGGCTAGCATGGACCGCCAATCGCAGCGTACACTGGATGGCACCCGTTCTCTCAGGTCTTCTGTTCGGCCTCGGATATCAAACGATCTTCATCTCGCTGCTCACGTACGTCACGGACGCGTACCGCATCTACTCGGCTAGTGCGCTGGCCGCGTCTGTCATCCTGCGCAGTATTGTGGGGGCGCTGTTCCCGCTGGCGGCGGATCCGCTGTATGCGTCGCTTGGGGTCGCGTGGGGGACTTCTGTGGTGGGGTTTATTAGTGTGGCTTGTGTGCCGATTCCTATGGTGTTTCTTTATGCTGGGCCGTGGATACGGAAGCGGAGTCGCTTTTGTCAGCGGTTGTTGAGGGAGGATGAGGAGATGAAGGGGATTGTGGGGGGAGTTAGGGGGGTGAGAGAGGTGTGAACTGATTGGGAGAGTGGATGTTATGATAATGACTATAGATTGACACGTATAGATAGAGGTTGGATAGGATAGAGTAATGTGTAATGAGACTGAGTTTATATATCCCACCAGCTCTTCTATAGTATATACTGCATAATAATAATGCATGTATCTGACTCATCAGCCGAGGTCCCTCGGTTTGTTCCGTTCAGCCCCCGCCAATCAAACAGAGACAATCCGATCATGGAGAATCGTGGATCCTCTTCGCCCCCAAGACTCCATCTCCGTCCTCAAAGGCTCCGCCGTCGCCAGGTAGCCTCTCTTTCGTTTGCCATTCTTTGCACCTGGTTGGCTAGCCTTTCTCTTTTTGTCTCGCCCTCTCCGTCCAGCATCCTGACTGGGTAGTCGATAAATCGTCCCGGGGTCTCGAACCATCTCACCTCAGTCTTATACCCGACCCGTCTGCCCGGTGACTTTTTTCGTTCGCCTCGTGCGTCCACTGTCACCATGGCGTCGCGAGTCTTAGTTTCCAGATGTGTAGCCTCCGCCGGGTCTGGGTCCGGCTCCACTGTGAGGGCTTGTCTACCGCCGACTAAATCTCAATGGTTTGTGGCTCCGGGTTCGACGTGGTTCGCTCAACCGCTCAACGTTTCGCGTAGATCATACTCTTCCGGTTGGTGATGCCTCTTTCCTCCTCTCCTTTCCTCCCTACTCTACCGAGACCAGTTCTAGCATTGTGCTCACTCAGCCGACTACACCAGCCTCAAGCATAACCCCCCCTCCCACACCCAAACCGCGATCCCGTTTCCGCCGCTTCATCGGCTTCACCTCGATCGCCGTCCTCGCCTTCTCCGCCGGCCTAGCCTACCAGACGCAAAAGACCGTCTCGCGCATGATGACAGTCGCCGTCGTCCCCACCGACGAAGACACCCTCAACGGGTTCCACCCGGTCGACGACTTCACCCAGCAAGTCGACGAGCACATCCGCACCCACCCACTAGCAGAGTCATTGCGGAAGAACCCCGCCTTCAAGGAATCGCGTCCACACCTGAAGATCCCGGAGGAACTGCGCGCACGCAGTCTCACGGCAGGCACGCTCGCACGACCCGACGGCATCACCGTCCCGCCTTACATCTTCTGCGAGGCGGGTGGCAAGAGCCTCGTTTCCATCTTCTACCTGGGGTCCAGTGTTTCAGGACACCCCGGTATCGTGCACGGCGGCCTGCTGGCCACGCTGCTGGATGAGGGCCTCGCCCGTTGCTGTTTCCCGGCCTTGCCGAACCAGGTCGGCGTCACGGCGAACCTGAATATCGATTACCGCCGGCCTGCGATGGCGGGTACCTACCACGTTCTGCGGGCAGAGACGGTGAGGGTTGAGGGCCGCAAGGCTTGGGTGGAGGGTCGGATTGAGACGCTGCCTGAGGAGGGGCAGGAGCCGATCGTTTTGGCGGAGGCGAAGGCTCTGTTTGTGGAGCCTAAGCAAGCTGCGGTATGTTTTCCCCCTTCTTTCTGTTGTATTGAGTTTTGTGGCTGACGATTGTGTGTGCAGGCTATGGCCGCTCTCTCCAAGATGGCCAATTGATTATGTGAATAGATGAGCTGCATGGGGTCTCATGATGGAGACCGATATACATGTTCGTCGTTGGATTAGACTTGACGATAGACATGGTTGTATAGGTCTACGGTCTATATTTTGAAGATACGATCTTTTTATTATCTGTACATACTTGTTAGAGATGCATCATATTATACATATTTCTCATATCTTATTCAACATATCTGGTGGACATTTTCAATTGTTATAGCTATAGTACGGAGTACTACGGAGTAGAATAGTGGTAGTGCCACCGAATCCAGACCGCCTGCGGGTCCGCCTCCCGCCGCAGCTCCAACAGCGGAATAGCAACTCTCACCCCGACATAGGTTAGCTATACTCCGACCACATCAGCTCCCCACCTCATATACCTTCACATTACACCCCTACACCCTATGCCCGCCCCCTGAGCGCGGCAATCTCCATATCTCCTTCTATCCAACGATTTAGGATAAACCATCATGTCCAAAACAACCAAATACCTCCTCGTCTCCCTCCCCACCTCCATCACCCCCTCCCACCACCGCGACGACGCCCTCGACGCCGTCTCCGCCACAGTCGGCTCCGACAACGGCTCCGTTGCGCCCTTCCCCATCCCCGAGTTCAAGATCGGCACCCTCGATGCCCTGGTCCAGCAGGCGGACGAGCTGGCTAAGCTCGAGGCCGGCTGCCAGGCTGTCGTGACCAAGGTCAGCGATGCGCTGAAGAATGTTTTGGATGGTGATGCGGGGCAGATTGAGAGGGCGAAGGTTGTTAATGATAGTATGTTTTTCTTCTTCGTTGCTTGTCCAGAGGGGGAGGGGTAAGGAGGGGGTTGGCTAACGATGGGAACGCAGAGCCGGTGGATCAGTATCTGCGGACGTTTGCGTGGAATAAGGTTAAGTATCGGGCGGATAAGTCGCTGAAGGAATTGATTGATTTGTTGCAGAGGGTGGGTTTGGACTTTCATAGGAGGAGTCTGTTGTCTGTCTGTCTAACGGGTCACAGGAAGCAGCGAGTATCGATAATGATATCCGGTCGAAGTACTCCCAATATAACCAGGTGAAGAATACGCTGGCGTCGCTGCAGCGGAAACAGACGTGAGCTGATTCCTCTCTTATATATTATTTGGCATTGTAACTAACTGGTCAGCGGCAACCTGTCTACCAAATCCCTCGCGTCCGTCGTCGATCCCCGCTCCCTCATCCAAGATTCTGAGTACATCGAGTCGCATCTGGTAGCCGTGCCCGCCCAGCAAATCAAGGAGTTCTTGAAAACCTACGAAACCGTAGCGCCGATGGTGGTGCCACGGTCAGCGACGCTGGTCGCCTCCGACAACGACTTCACGCTGTACGCGGTGACGACGTTCAAGAAGCACAGCGCGGAGTTTGTGCACCGGGCGCGCGAGCACAAGTGGATCCCGCGGGAGTTCAAGTACGTGGAAGGCGGCAAGGAGGAGGAGCGACGGGAGGTGGAGCGCGTGGGCGGCGACGAGCGCAAGCTCTGGGGCGAGACGCTGCAGCTGGGTCGGACCGCCTGGAGCGATGCCGTCATGGTCTGGATGCACGTGTTGGTGCTGCGGGTGTTTGTTGAAACCGTGCTGCGGTATGGGTTGCCGCTGGATTTCGTGTGCACTATTATTCGGGTATGTTTTTTCTTATTGGGAGATGGATTGGAAGGAAATGGCTAACAGTGATAGACACCCAATGCGAAGCAGGCGGACAAGGCCAAGCACAACATGGACGAGAAGTACTCGTACCTGGCAGGGAATGCGTTCGGGCGGGACAAGAAGGGACGGGTCAAGCGCGACGACCCGCATGAGATGTCTGCGGGAGGCGAGGGGCATGCGGAATACACTGCGTATGTGTATTATGAGTTTG
The DNA here is from genome assembly GCF_002847485.1 of Aspergillus campestris IBT 28561. Taxonomy (NCBI): domain Eukaryota; kingdom Fungi; phylum Ascomycota; class Eurotiomycetes; order Eurotiales; family Aspergillaceae; genus Aspergillus; species Aspergillus campestris. Next base: position 3,835,146 of record NW_020194336.1, on the reverse strand, counting down.
CATTCAACTAGGCAACCAGACAGGGGGTGATGTTGGTGGGTTGATACCACAATTGACAGCGTATGCATGATTTACAGCACTGATATATAAGTATGATGAATTGGGCCATAGATAGGCAGTATGTACAGAGACAAGGTATATAGCAAAATCCTGCACCAAACCTCCATCTATCAAGGCAGATCTATACATGAAGATAAACAACAACAACAACAACAACAACAACTGTAAAACTCAAAACCACAACCAAGAAAGAAAGGAATCTACTCCTTCTTAGGCGGCAAGTACCCCTTCGAATCAAGGTACTCAATAATCTGCTTCACAGCATCCTGGACAGGCAACTCATGGTTCTTGATATGCACCTCCGCCCTCTCAGGCGCCTCATACGGGGCCGAGATGCCCGTAAACTCCTTAATCACACCCTCACGGGCCTTCTTATACAGACCCTTGGGATCCCGCTGCTCAGCAACCTCGACGGGGACATCAACGTAGACCTCCACAAACGGCAGTCCCGTATCCTCACCAGGGGTAGGGACCTCATGCAGAGCGCGCGCAGTGTCCCGGTCCGCCTTGTAAGGCGAGATAAACGAAGTGATCGCGATGGAGGCGCTGTCCGCGAAGAGCTTAGCGACCTCCGCGATGCGGCGGATGTTCTCGTTGCGGTCCTTCTCGCTGAAGCCGAGGTCTTTGTTGAGGCCGAAGCGCACGTTGTCGCCGTCGAGGCGGTAGGCGGAGACGCCGCGCTCGCGGAGCAGCTGGTGCTCGAGCTCGACGGCGATGGTGGACTTGCCGGAGGCGGAGAGGCCGGTCAGCCAGATTGTGAGGCCGCGTTGGTTGCGGAGGGTGCTGCGCTCGGCGCGGGTGAGGGCGCTGGCGTGGTAGGTGATGTTTCTGTTTTATTAGTGTTGTTAGTTTTTATGTATATTATAGATTATATATATATATATATATATATATATATTGTTGGGGTTGTGGTTGAGCGTACGTGGCCATTTTGAAGGTGTTGTGTAGGTGTAGGTGTAGGTGTATAGTAAGTGTATGAGAGGGGAAGAGTATGAAGAGTGAAGAGGGAAAAGGAGAATTGTGGCGGGCGGCGGACGGCTGAAACAAGCGGGGCTGTCGCGGGGAGTTTCTTTGGTATTTTACCCTCCAGTCTACCCTATCTATTCTCACTATATGTGGAACATCTGAACAGGCTACTTCTGACATATATTACCATATACTATTTCTACTCTGTCTAAAACCACGTACGATTCATGTAACTATTCTTCATGTCTCTATCTGTATAGTTCATACCTATCAAGATAATCGGCCCAAATTCGGACACACTTCCAAGCAAACCCAACAATCCAACAAATCCAAAGGTTATAAGTTTGGTCCGCTGATTCATCACCAATCAATCCCCATCCGGATCCACGATTTGACGCCATTCATTCCAGTATTTCATCCCCTCACTATTTATATCTGTTTATCCACCGAGATTCGTGGTCTGTCCGACGGTCGATCCTTCATCCCTCCACAGTCCATCCTGCACCGAGCACCACCACTCGGTGTTCTATATTGGGTCCTCTGAAAGACCGGTCCAGATTCTGGCCAGTTCCACTTCCTCCTCTAGTACACTCCGTCTCTCCCCCCGATAACCCCGCCTACTTTTATTCTATACTCAATTCTTCTTATACTTCCCTCCTCTTATACCTCTGACATCCCCACCATTCCTCAACCCAAACCATAAACCATAAACTATCCCACAAAAAAAGAACAAGAATAATCATAATCATAATGTCTACCCCAATCCCCACCGCAGAACTCCAATCCTCCCTCCGCCAACTCTCCATCGGCCGCAGCTCCCCAGCAGCAAAGGACATTCCCCGCCCAACAGTCCAAACCACCTCCCTCGTCAAAGAAACCGCCAAAAAGAACCACACCAAGTTGAAAAACAACAACAACAACAACCACCACCACCAGCAAAACCACATCGCCGACTCCTGGGAAGACGAACTCGACTCCTCCACCCCCTCCTCAGACGTCGAAGCTGACCCTTCCTCCGCCGCTCCCTCCGACATCCTCTCCCCTTCGCTAAGCGTCAGCGCTGAAGGACCGCTCGATCCCCCGCCGACGCCTATCTCCCCGCAAATCTCTAACTCCACTACCGCTCCTTCGGCGTCGTGGTCTGCGACCTCGCCACCCCGCTCGGGCTCGGATTCCCCGGTTTCGTCCGCGTCTAGGACACCTACGCCTACTTCTGCTGCTCCTCCTCATACTAGTACTGGAGAAAGGGGAGGGAGAGAAGGAGGAAATACCACCGCGCGCAGACCAGAGAAGCAAACAGCCGTAGCGGGCCGCTTAATCGCAGGAGCATTGGGCATCCGGGCCCCCAAGCGAACGGAGGAACAGCGGGCTTACGACCGCTCCGTCAAAGAGCAGGAGATTAGACGGCGGAATCGGGAGAAGGAGGCGGCTGAGAAGGTGCGGGAGGAGGAGGAGAGGGCGAAGGCTGCTGTTTGGGATGCTTGATTTGTCTTCTTTCTTCTTTCTTCTATCTTCTATCTTCTATCTTTTTTATTTTTGATTGATGGGATGCTTTGAGTGATTTTGTTTGGTTTTGCTTGTTAGGGAGGCTCTGTCTGATTTGGGTTCTGTATTGTGTGTGTGCATCTCTTTGTATATGAACTAGTATTGTTGTCTTCTTGTTTGCATTTCTCCGTTCGTCATTTTGTTTACATTTTTGTCTTTTGTCTTTATAGCATAAGTCAGGTCTGTACAATAATTCTACTCGTATTATATCGGTTACCTAGATGATGTGATATATGGTTGGTCGCTTATTATGAACATGAAAAGCAATGCTCAGTTCAAATGCAAGTTCAATTCATGACTATTTGCCTGTTCACAACTACTCCGTATGGCCAAATAGTGCAGTGCTCGTCTCTCCACCTATCCCCGCTGTAGGTACACCCGTGCGCCTAATCTCATATGCGGCAGGGGAAAGAAAGTAAAAAAAAAATTGGACTGGAAATCGTAAAGTAAAGGGACATCAAAAATAGAATACGAAGGGAAAAAAAACAAGGTGACAATTGTAGAGACGAGCAGCACAAGACAGACACACGACGGTAGGTATCAACGCAGTTTATTCAAGAACTGAACTCCAGAAACCAACGGTTCTGATGTCGTGACGTCTTGTCTTTCTTTCTTTCGTTCGTTTCTCGTTTTCGGTTTTGCTTTCTACCCGCCGATTTGCTCCTGGTGGACTTCGAGGGTGTCGCCGTCGGCCATTTCGAGCTGTAGGATAAGAGGTTAGTTCAATAGTCTAGAATGTGGAGACGATGTATCTGTAGTGTAGATCAAGTATGCGCGTGGATCGCGCGTACTGGGAGAAAGACGTAGAGCGCAGCTGGCTGGAAACCTAGGCAGAGATAGACGTACCGTATCGGGGGTATCTTCAGGTCGTACGCGAGTCCCGTCGAAGAGGAAGCGGACGGTCGACATCTGCTTGCCCTGTCTGTCGCAGAAAGCGTCCATCAACTTCTTGAGCTGCGTGGATCGCTTGATCTTGAAGAAGACTTCGTTGTTGTTGTCCGTGACCTTGATGTTCAAGTGCTCGACCGGCGCGGGGGCTTCTCCGGGGATGTTGTCGGAGTCGGCCATTTTGCGAGGTGTAGAGGTAGATCGGGAGTGGTTTGATGAGAGGTCTGCTGCGATGATGGGGGATGTCAGTCTTGCTGGTAGAAGTGAAGTATGGTGGTTGTCGCAAACATGAAGCCACGGGAGGGAGTGAGGGTCTAGAATTGGGTATACGTACTGGTTGAACTGGCTGATCAGCGCTGTCAGAATGAAGTATCTGGAGATAATCTGGCAGAGAAGAGAATCAAGAGAAAGGAACAGAAGAAGTGAATGTCGAAAGGTGAATATATGGTGTTGGGTTGGGAAGGCGGCGAATGAACCCCCACCAGTGAAGAGCGGCGGAGAATCTGTTTTTGCGGCGCAGGTCCAGCTTCTCTCTCTCTTCTCTCGCATGGAGAACAAGAGATGCTTCATTCAATGCTGAGACAATCTACATTCACTACTTCACTTTCTGACATTTGTTGTACTAGACTGTCTCAGGAAGACTGACTCCAGTTCCTGTCACTTACTTTATCTTTTCTGTTTGATTCCCCTTCAATTGGCCACATTTACCTCTCTCCTTGTCTTATTGCGTCATGGTAAGCATCCAGCTACTATGGAATTGACCGGAGATAACAGTTCAACTCTAGGGTTTGAAAGAAGATATCGCGTTTGATCCGCCTTGTCATCCACGAGCTGTATGTTTGTATTTTGATTTTGATTTTTTTTTTTTTATTATTTTTCTATGCTGTGTTCTAACAAATCCAGTGTGCCATCCAAGGTTCGACACCATGACTGCCTCAGGCTATTACTGCCTCAGGCAATCACTGACCGCACACAGCCTGCTTAACGAAAAACTCGTTCAACGAAGACAAATGCCAGGCACAAATTGATGCCCTGTACGAGTGCTGCAATGCTTTCTACCAGGAACGTGGAGACCAAGGCCAGACTCCAAGCTGTCCCAAGGCCAGTCTACTCCGACTGAAGATGAAGCAACGAGCCCAAGGGAACTGAAGAGTTTTCTCTTTCTCCCTGACCATATTTGCAGTCGACAAGTCTCTGTATAGAGCTGTGTATATAGCTGTGTAATTACTGGATAGAAGTGACTAGAGCAACTGTTGTGTTGTACTCATCAATCATCAGAATTCGTAGAAAATAGATGTGCCAATTCCCTTGCAGTCTGAACTCCCATATAGAGAGAGCTAGACTAATTGAAGAACTGCCATGACTGCTCTAAGACAATCTTGAGCACGCTGAGAGGCCGTTTTGACCTGAACGAAGATAGAGAAAACGATCGTTCCGAGACTCTAATGATTGCCTAATTGACATTGAAGAAGAAAAAAGAAAAGAAGAGGAAAGAAAAGCGAGAGGGAGAAGGTTTTTATACACCCGTGTGTTGGTGCGCGCTAGTCTGCTTTGGGAGCTAGTCCGCCCGGCGCCGCCAAAACACGCCCCGGCCAGGTCGGAGCAGCAACAGAAAAGAAGTTCCTCTCACTTCTCCACTGTATTTGCCAACCAGGCGGACCAGGAGAGATATCTACACGCGCGTATGGCTCCGTTACCTCGCCCAGCGGGCGCGAAGGCGAACCCCTCTCCCTTTGCTTCGTTTAATGTAGGTTGTCGTCGTCCTCGCACAGCGTTCTCGTTGCTCCCGCGGTGCCCTCGCTGACTTGATGCCTGTCTTCAGCCTCTACCTAGAAATGTCCCCGACAATACGGATATAATTGAGATCGATGATGACGATGATGATGAAGATCAGTCCATGGACGATGACCAACAGGACTTCGACGACGACGAGGAGATGGAAGAAGACCAAGAAGAGGAGGTATCGGAAGACGATGCTCCCATGGATGGCAGCGAGTCGCCGTTGGATCTAGGCACCGTCCCAAATGGTCACAGTATGTATACTTCACATCTGGGGATTTATCCAAGGCTGACCGCTTGCAGATGGCTATGATATGGAGACACCACAGCTGTTTACGTCGGCCGGTGCCCAACAAGCTTTACATCCCCTTCGTCGCACCGCGGACCGGGTGACGCGCCAAATCGAAGCCTTTGCCGAAAAGTTGGACCGCTTCAAGCAGCAGGGGAACCGCTCCGACGACTTCCAGAACTACCAGGCCGCCTACCAGCTCGTCAAGAGCTACCAGACTTTCGCGCAAGACGCCATCAACGATATCACGAAGCAGGACACCCTGAAACGGGCCAAGATGGGGTGGAGCTCCAGTCTGAGCAACGGGTCACCGGCGCGGGATCCCAAAACGGACGAGGAACTCCAACGACTGCAGCTGGAGGCAAACACCTGGCAGCTCCTTCTCAACCTCATCAGTATCGGCGATCCTCCGTCTCGCGCGAGGTCGAAGCAGGCCCAGGAGACCGCCTTTCAGAAGTTACACCGGTACTCGTCGGATCGCGAAGTTTGGGAACGGTTTCTGGAAGCCGACCACTATGCGATGGAATGCGTCATAGCGATGAAGTGGCTCGAACGGACCTCGCGATCGGCGGTGCTAGATATCGACTCGGTCATCCACGAACTCGAGACGCAAGCCGAGCGCGGGCAGAACCTATGGACAAACGGCTGGCTGTATACCAAAGAAACGATCAAGGGACACAAGCGACTACGAGCCTGGCCCCAACCCCTCGAGCCAAATGATCCAAGCATCACCGCCTCGCTTCTGAGCACGGAGAAATCGCAACCGTTGATCACGCAGCTGGACCCCGACGCCGTCGTTCGCCAGAAGCAGGGCTTACAGAAACAGGACCAGTTCTACGAGCGCGCCACGTGGATGACTTGCTGGAAGATGCTGCGACAAGGTGAAGACTGGACGAAGATCCGGGAGTGGTCCCGGGAGCGTCTAGAATGCTGGCGAGCAGTCAGCCTCTGCGGCTCCAGTGTCGACAAACATGCCCATGAGGAGCGCACCCCCGTCGACGACGGAACCACCCGGATGATGAACTGCCGGTCCCAAGAAGCCTGGCGGGCGGCCTGCTCCGCCCTTGCGCGGAACCCCAACAACGAAGACTTCGAGCGGGCTGTGTATGGCTTGCTCTGTGGCGAAACCGAGGCGGCCTTCAAGGTCTGTCAGAGCTGGGACGACTACCTCTACGTCTACTTCAACAGCGTCGTCCTGTCGCGCTACCGGGGATTCTGCACACAGCTGCAGCGGAAACTCAGCCACTCGCCTACGACCCCAGTGGCGTTTGTGCCCGAGGCAGCTGGATATGCCGAGTTCAACAAATTCGTCCAGTACACCCGGGGCAACCAACGCATCGGGGTCGAGGCACGCAACCCATACCGCACCATCCAGGCTGCCATCCTGGGCAAGGGGTACGATTCCTTCTTCCATTCCTTAGCCAAGGCCGTCTCGCACCTGGCAAACAGCCGAGCACCGGCCGACACCTTCATCCCCGAGCTGCCGTCAGCCGCTCTCGACGACTCCCTGCTGATTGCCGCCGAGGACCGCGACGCATTGCGGATTGCCTCCCATCTCTACATTCTCGCCAGCGCGTTGGGCTTTGTCCGTTCGGACTCCCATTTTGTGGAACTGGTGTCGGTCAACGTTATGGGGTACATCGCCGACCTAGAGGATGCGGGGATCTACGACATGATCCCTCTGTATGCGTCGATCTTACCAACGGCCCAGGCGCACTCGGTTCTGGGACAGGTATTGATCGACATCCTGGATCCGGCAGAACGGATGCAGCAAGTCCGACTGATGAAGAAATACCGGATCGATGTCGAAGCCGTGCTGCAAGACCAGTGGCGGTGGATCAGCTCGAGTGTCTCTTCGGTTGACCACTCACGTACCCTCCGAGGCTACCCCAAGGTGGTCCGTCGCAAAGACGGCACCCGTGAATTAGTACCGGTGAAGAAGGATTTCATCGGCACCGAGATCTCCAGCGGAGACGAGCGCCTCATCCGCAGTCTCGAATGGCTTCGATACGTGGATGGACAATGGGGACGGATCTGCCAGCTCGGTGCTCTGCTCTACCGGAAATTCTACAGTACGTCTTTGTGGGGACGTAGTTTGATTCATTACTGACAGGATTCTACAGTTGCCGGTAAACTCTCGGCGGCTCGCGAGCTCAGCCGACGCATGCGACTGTCTGATATCTCGCAGGAATCGTTTGGGTTTGACCTGACCGAATTTCCGGTGGTCGAGGACGAGGTCGAGCCGCTATCTCCCGAGCCGACCAGCCCGACCAAGGCGAGGATGCTAGGGTCTCACAAGCGTAATCAGTCCTCGCTGAACGGAGCGCCTCCTGGCGACCAGACGAACACGAACCTCCTGGTGCAACAAGCCCAAGGCATGCTTGACCTGGAGCAGTTGATCCTGGCACTCGATGCCCTGGAGCACTTTGCCTATGTGTGCGACAAAACCGACAAGTATGTCACTGCTTATTATGGCCCATGTACTTACTAGTTCCGTGCAGAACATGCTAACCTATGAACACAGACCCAAGCACCGACGAGACTCGGGCGCAATCAAAGACCTTCGAGGCGAACTGCAAGATGCACTGGACGAGATCGGCATGCACATCGACTCCATGCTCGACGACTGGCTAATCGTCGGCGAGAACGGTACGCAGCCTCACTCCACAAGCTCAGTCAACTCAACACTAACATGGTATCCTCACTCAACAGACGCAGAGCAAGCCGAGCTCGACGAAATCCGAACAACATACATCCCAGAAGTCTTCCTCGACTACCACAGCGCCCTGTACTACTCGGGACACATCCTCAGCAGCGATATCCTCGTGCAGTGCATGAACCTAGCCATGCAGGTCTCCGAGAACGAGTACCTCACGCGCAGCTTCGTGGAATCGCAACGGATGGCCGAGCTGGTCGACGCGTTGGCGCTCTCCAGCAAAGCCATGGTGAACACAGGCGCCCAGCCGGGAAAGAGGCTATTGGGAGGCGAGTCCCTGGGGATCTGGAATGTGCAGGTATCTGAGAATGAGGACGGGGGGGAGGAGTGAATCAGTGAGTGATTGAGTGGGAAATGTACATTAGCCAAGTTTTTTGAGTCTTGTCTTTGATCATTTCTTATTTTTACTTTTCCTACTTCTTATATTTTCCTTTTAATATTGTTTTCCTTGTCTGTTATTATCTATTGTCTGTTTTGATGGATTGCCATGTTTCTATCCCCGGCACCATCAAAACACGCCCGCATACCTATCTGGTTTGGACGCGATAATATCGATAGTATTAGTTGATTTATTTACTGGGGAGAAGAAAGGGAAGGAAAGGGCAGGGGGCGTTTGAGACCTCCACGCATTGACAAACAATGGATTATCAATATCATTAGAATAGGATCTTGCAGATTTTATCTCGCCACTGTGTAGTCGTACTTACATAGGTATATACGGTGTAGTATACGTATATAAATACGAGCATTAATACGCGAGGAGTAACCGAATAATCCCTCCCTTGAGAAAAACATGGATATGGATGATCGTGTGGCAAGTTAGACAGTATCAGCCAAACAGCCAGGAGATGAGAGAAGGAGAAGGTGGCAGTGTTCAATAGACTGACGGGTTACGGGGACTAGTCTTGGTAGTGGAGGGATTATTGGCGTGGCATAACTTAATACCTAAGGTTGGTAGGTGAGTAGGTACCTGGGCATTCGAGATGGCTGGCTGGGTGGCGGGTTGGCTGGCTGGAAGGTACAATACCGAGGTAGGGACTTCTTTATGGTATTGGGTACTATGATATTAGTTTGGTTTTGTTGTATATATACTATTTGTGGCTGGTAGGTAGGTAGTAGGTACAGAGTACGGAGTAGAGGTAGTAGGGTTTATCTATGATCGAGAATCACAATATATCATCTCAATGACAGAGTTCATAGATAATAGGAATAGTTGAACCCATTCAATAAGTTCCTAGAAAAGGTAGACAGATGTATAGAACGCATCCGTAGTGAGCCGGGCAGTTGTCTAGTCTAGGCAAATTGTGGCATGATGACTGGTACTGCATTGCTTGATGACCTTTCGATTAATCGATCAGGCCATGACGATGTATCAATCAATTACTCCCGTATACACTGTATCATCACAAGTGGCGAGCGAGGCGTACGGGTTGAGTCGGTGAGCGCATTCTACTCATCCATATACGAACACTTCATATTCGTGATAGAGGATGCTCCCCTTGTGAGCTGTCCGTCTTGGTCTGGTTGACCGCTTGGCTTGGACGCCAACGCTGACTGGAGCTCAGCTCTCCCGTTGGGAGCATTGGTCCAGCCACCGTTACTCACACTGCTTTGTTGGGTAGATACCAGTTGTGTCTGGAGGGTCGTGCCACTGTATTGGGAGGATCCATGGTGAGTAGGGTTAGGGTTGTTACACGCTGCGTTGGAGGGAGTGTTTTGCTCGGATGGCGACAGATGATCTACCTAGGATCTTTATTCCTTTTTCCCTTTTTTTTGTATTCATAGGTAGGAGGATGGTAGTCCCTGCGTCTGTAAGTGAAGATGAAATGTGATATTAATTATTGATGTTGTGACCGGTAGCAGAAGTAAGCCACAGCGCATGAGGTGAGGTCACGCACATGGTACAGGATGGACTTGTATATGGCGCAGGAAATATAAACAACTAGAAATTAAAAAAACGATGATCAGTGGGGACGGTACATCCGATATTAATTACTGAAGACTGCATGGTTCTGGATTGTCCTCACACTTTACTCCGGTATAGAGTACACTATATGAGACATTGGCTTATTCTAAGTGGCAGTATAGACGGGGGATGTCCGATTCTCCGTCCATCTTCCATATGGTCTTCCAGTCAAATGGATGAATAGATGAATAACGGCCAGACCCCAAAGCCAAAACCGGATGGAGCACCGCCCCTTTGCCAAGTCATTCGGGGATCGCAATTTACATAAGTCTGTCCCTCCATGCATAACAACCCTGTCCTAGTCTCTTTCTCTTTTGGTCGAGATATCCACTTGACCGTTCTTCATTGGACTGCAGAAGCGATTGGTAGGATTTATAGTTGGAGAGATGAAGTGTTTACGAGGTTCAAGGTTCATTCTCCCGAGTTGACAGCTGGGTTGCTTTCAGGGCATCGATACCCAAAGAGAGGCCGAGAGCCCTGGATTGGGTACTAGAGTTTGTTGAGCCTGTTTGCGTGTTTGGGCGTCACTTGGGGACGACACGGAATTATAGGGTTGGTGAAGAAAACAGGGAAGATTTCTTCCCATTAGCTGGCCATTACGTAGACTTACCTTTTCCAGGTTTTTTGATATTAACTGGTTTCACTGGGCGTGACCAACAAGAGGCAAAACTGGATTGACATCTTGAACAATATTGAGAAATATTATTGAAAAAAAAATCTCAATCCTAACAGGAAGCCAAAAAGGAGGGTTAGTGACGGGTCCAGAAGGAGGCAGTGCAAAGCGGGAATGACGAGTGAGGTTGCAGCATCTCCGAGCTCTGCAGGTCCAGCTCCATGTCAACCCTGGAAGCACACCAGATGGTATAATAGTATAATATAAAACAGTAAGATAAATACTCATAAATCAATATAAATTTATAGAATAGAATCATTATAACACTTACACCAGACAGACATGAATCTGTAGACACTCCTTTCCCTTTGTATACTCCGTACTAGATCAGAGCTATAATCCATGGAACGTTCCATAACGCTTCGGTGTATCATCCATACCGATTCCTGGTATGGTCTGCAAGGAGACCTTGCAGCTCTTTCCACCCCCCGCAGGCAATCGGTGATACTCAACGTGGTACATCAACTGCGGCTGTGAATGGTTTGATTTGGATTGGATTGGAATTACCCGTGGATTCTATATATTATATATTCTCTAGACCAGACAGAGGACCTGGTATGTCGGTATCAATAATACAGACGCAACCGTCATAAATTACCGACTACGGCAGAAACGGGAAGACTAAAGAACTTCCACCCACTAGTCCGGGGACTCGTGAATGGGACGAGATCTTCAACTTAGACTATCTTCCTGTCCGAGTAACCTTCACTCTTGCACACACTCTCTCTCTCTCTCTTCTCTCTTCTCTTCCCCTCCCTTATTCCCCCCAATCGATTCCCCCTCAGTCCGTATGGAACAAGTCATATGATTGGGTGAGTTGGTCCTCTTCTGTTCTCCCTCACGCTTCATACATGCCTCACTCCACTTGCCATGGAGAGATCGTCATCTTCCCTCTCGAGACTTCCTTCGACTTCCAATCATCGCCGTCAGGGCTAACATGTTTTAGGTGCCTCGTGTCCCAGAATTGGCATCATCACCGTTGGCCGTACCACTCTCTCCTCACGCGGACCGGAACCGCGTCCTTGTAGCTGGTTTCCTCCGTTGCATCGACTCAGGGTCCCTGGAGCATTTCTCAATCATTTTCCCTTCCCCGGCCCCAATTCGACCCGGCGATCTCAGACGCTCTGCATTTGGTGACGTCTGATAAATAAAAACACCGACCTGGACGGCACTCGCTCCCATCGATGGGGCCTTTTCATTCTCCGCCAACCTCGCGCGTGTCTCCGCTAAACGCTTCTTCATGGACAGGAAGTTTGGTGATCTAATCCTCACAAGAGACTGTACAGGATATCGAGCGCGACATTCCTCCCAATCGTGCATCGTCGCCGTTTGCTCTGGAATGATCGCTGTGGCCCTTCCCTTTATCCCCCCACCCCGCCTCTCGATTTGATAAAGCGGCAAGGTGTACTTGACCTGCTCCTTCCGGGGCTACATTCTTATTGATATCCATATCCCTTCCTCCTCCTTTCTTCTCCGCCCTCGCTAGACCCACCTTTCCCCCCCCCCCCCCCCCCCCCCCGGGATCATTCTATCCCTTGGACGATCATGTCGGATTCCAGATCCGATGGGACGAATTCCGTGCACCCGGCCTCTCCCACCACTCCTCTCCGACGGGAACGGGCCCCAACGATCACCATCGACACCTCCGCCGTGACCACCTCCGATCAGAATGAGCACCCGCCCCAAGTCGTCTCCCGCCCATCATTGCAGACCTCCGACAGTGCCGACGCGAATGATACGAGTGCCCTGCTAAACGGCGGGAGTGTTTCGCCCTCGGACGGCCGTTCGCAGGCCTCCATCCGCTCCTTCACTTCGTCCGAGCCGCGCGACCACGAAAGCAGACCGACCTCCCCGCACAACGTCTCCTCGCCCACGTCGAAGATGAACGAGCCCACGACCAATTCCAACTACCTGGCCGTCCCCGGCGCGAGATCGCGCGGCAATTCGTTGGAGTCCGACGGCACCACCCCATCCTCGAGCTCTTACGGCGGCGACACCTACGTCAACCCCGCCTCGCAAGGATCGCACGCTGACTTGGGCAAGGATGCGCTGGTCAGTGACGAAGAAGCCCTCACCCCGGACCCGGGGCGAGAAGCCGAGTTCGAGGTCGAGGACAACCGGTTTGCCTTTTCGCCCGGTCAGCTGAACAAGCTCCTGAACCCCAAGAACTTCAGCGCCTTCCACGCGCTGGGAGGCATCCGCGGACTCGAGAAGGGACTCCGCACCAGCCTCCGCAGTGGCCTGAGCTGGGATGAAACCGGGTTGGACGGGGCGGTGAGCTTTGATGACGCGCTCTCTCAGGCCTCCGGGCCCAACTCGCCGCCCAAGTCGGATCCGCCACGGCCCCCGACCCGATCCGACACGACTCCCGCGAAACGCGCCGAGAACGCCTTTACCGATCGACGTCGCATCTACGGTGAAAACAAGCTGCCCGAGAAGAAATCCAAGTCCATCTTCGAGTTGGCATGGATCGCGTACAATGACAAGGTCCTCATCCTGTTGACGATTGCGGCCATCATCTCGCTCGCGCTGGGAATTTACCAATCGGTCACGGCCAAGGGTGGAGAAGCGCGGGTGCAATGGGTGGAGGGCGTGGCCATCATCGTGGCCATCGTCATCGTGGTGATCGTGGGTGCCGCCAACGACTGGCAGAAGGAGCGCCAATTTGTGAAACTGAACAAGAAGAAAGAGGACCGGACGGTGAAGGTGGTCCGGTCCGGGAAGACCTCCGAGATCTCCATCCAGGACGTCTTGGTCGGCGACGTCATGCACCTCGAGCCCGGTGACCTCGTCCCCGTGGATGGTATCTTCATCGAAGGCCACAATGTCAAATGCGACGAGTCGTCGGCCACGGGCGAGTCGGACGTCCTACGCAAGACCGCGGGCGGAGAAGTCTACCGCATCATCGATCGCCACGAGGGCCTCGGGAAGCACGATCCGTTCATTGTATCCGGTGCCAAAGTGTCCGAGGGTGTGGGCACGTTCCTGGTGACCGCGGTCGGTGTGCATTCGACCTATGGAAAGACCATGATGTCTCTCCAGGACGAGGGCCAGACGACCCCGCTCCAGACCAAGCTAAATATGCTCGCCGAGTACATTGCGAAACTCGGTCTGTCTGCCGGTCTGCTGTTGTTTGTCGTGCTCTTCATCAAGTTCCTCGCGACCATGAAAGATATCCCCACTGCCGATGACAAAGGTCAGGCGTTTCTGCAAATCTTCATTGTCGCGGTCACCATCATCGTCGTGGCGGTCCCGGAGGGTTTGCCGTTGGCGGTGACGTTAGCGCTGGCGTTCGCCACCACGCGGATGCTCAAAGACAACAACCTGGTGCGACTGCTGCGCGCGTGCGAAACGATGGGCAACGCCACTACCATCTGTTCCGACAAAACGGGCACGCTGACGGAGAACAAGATGACGGCGGTCGCGGCGACCCTGGGCACGACCTTTCACTTCGGAGGCAAATCCCCCACCGCGTCTCCGACCCCAAATGGGAACGGGGATGCCCATGCCGATGATGGACAAGGCGAGCCCGAGGGAACCACGGCCTCTCCGTCGGAGTTCGCCAGAGGCCTTGCGGGACCGGCCAAGGACCTGCTGCTGAAATCGATCGTGATCAACTCTACCGCATTCGAAGGGGAGCAGGATGGCGCCATGGCGTTTGTCGGATCCAAGACCGAAACCGCCCTGCTGGGGTTTGCACGAACGTACCTCGGTCTCGGTTCGCTCGGGGAGGCTCGCGCCAACGAGGAGGTCGCCCAGATGTTCCCCTTCGATTCGGGTCGAAAGTGTATGGCTTGCGTGATCAAGCTCAGCAATGGGAAATACCGCATGCTCGTCAAGGGTGCGTCCGAAATCCTGGCGGCCAAGTCAACGCGCATCATTTGCGATCCCACCAAGGACCTCTCGGAAAGACCGTTGTCGGATACCGACCGGTCCGCCATGGACGGGATCATCAACCACTACGCGTCCAATTCGCTGCGGACGATCGGTCTCGTGTATCGCGACTTCGAACAGTGGCCCCCTCGCGGGGCCCCCACGCAGGAGGACGACCGTTCTCTGGCCGTATTCGATGCGATCTTCAAAGATATGGTCATGTTCGGGGTATTTGGCATCCAGGATCCTCTCCGGGCAGGCGTGACGGAATCCGTCAAACTGTGCCAGCGCGCCGGCGTGTTCGTGCGCATGGTCACCGGCGACAACATCATGACCGCCAAAGCCATTGCCCAGGAGTGCGGGATCTTCACCCCCGGCGGTATTGCCATCGAGGGCCCCAAGTTCCGCAAGCTGAGTAGCCGCCAGATGACGCAGATCATCCCGCGTCTCCAAGTCTTGGCCCGATCCAGCCCGGATGACAAGAAGATCCTGGTCACGCAGCTCAAGAAGCTGGGCGAAACGGTGGCGGTCACCGGCGACGGGACCAACGATGCTCAGGCGCTCAAGACCGCCGACGTTGGATTCTCGATGGGTATCACAGGCACTGAAGTCGCGAAGGAGGCTTCCGACATCATTCTGATGGATGACAACTTTGCTTCCATTGTCAAAGCTATGGCCTGGGGTCGAACCGTCAACGACGCCGTGAAGAAGTTCTTGCAGGTACGAAGGATGTCGCACGCACGCCGCTGGCTCGATGCTGATCAATCGTCTAGTTCCAAATCACGGTCAACATCACGGCCGTTCTTCTCACATTCGTCTCTGCAGTGGCTAGTAATTCCGAGGAATCTGTCCTCACGGCTGTCCAACTGCTGTGGGTCAACCTCATCATGGACACTTTCGCTGCACTTGCATTAGGTATGTGAACTCATGGACACGACGGCCCTAGTCCTGGCAGCTAATCATCCCAATAGCAACGGACCCGCCTTCGCCTGAAATCCTCAACCGCAGACCGGAACCGAAGTCGGCCCCTCTGATCACCTTTACCATGTGGAAGATGATCATCGGACAGAGTATCTTTCAACTAGTTGTTACGCTTATTTTGAACTTTGCTGGAACTTCTATCACCGGGTACGAAGACATATGGCTGAAGACTGTCGTATTCAACACCTTTGTTTGGATGCAGATCTTCAACCAGTGGAAGTACGTGACGAAACCCTAGCTACCCCTCCATGCGGACTAACTAACTATGACTAGCTCCCGCCGCATCGATAATAATCTAAACATCTTTGAAGGGGTGTTCCGCAACAGATGGTTTATTGGAATCCAGTTTATCATTGTCGGCGGCCAAGTGCTGATCATCTTCGTCGGTGGAAAGGCGTTCTCAGTCACGCCCCTCAACGGTCCTCAATGGGGTGTTTCTCTGGTTCTGGGCGTGCTCTCCCTCCCGGTTGGAATCATTATCCGATTGATTCCCGACGAACTTGTTGCGAAGCTCATCCCCACCTTCTGGCACCGCAAGAAGGGGCCGGAGCTTCTGGTGTCGGACGAAGACCGTCGATACGAGTGGAACCCCGCCTTGGAGGAGATTCGGGATCAACTGAAGTTCATCAAGACCCTCCGCGGCGGACGGCTGAAGCACCTAAAGCACAAACTGCAACACCCGCAGCAGCTACTCCCGAGATCTCGGAGTGGCTCCCGGTCACGAGAGAACTCAGCCCCAGGAACCCCAGTCAACGAAAGCGCAGGCACGCCGCCGCCCTCGACACCGGAGTCACGGTCGCGCAAGCAGACCCGGTCTCGGTCCAACTCCGCGTTCGGGCCCGCCGCCGCCATGGCAGGCGTGGTGGCCGGAAGTATTGCAGGCTGGTCGCCGATCGAACGGGGGCCCAGCAATGGCGATACATTTGCCTTCACCACGAGCCCTCACGGCGGGCTGAGCAGTCAGCCTGGCATCGAGATCCACCCGGAAACCGCGGCCGACGATAACGTCGTGGGAGAGTACCTGTCTTCGTCGAAGACACCTCCCAGCCAGAACCCCGACCTTCTCCCTTTCTTTGAGCACGCTCCGCCAGCACGCGCGCCCTCTCACCGCAGTGCACGATCGACGTCCAGACGATCTCGATCGAGCCAGAGCCATAGCCAGGCTTAGCCTCGGACTCCATACATACATACCTTTTCTGTGTACATGATACCCTGTCTTTTTCTTCTTCCTCCAGCCCACTTTCCTTCCTCCAACCCACCACAAATGAAGCCCCAGATTCGTCCATAGACTTCTTAATTCCGTGTTCCCTTTTACGTTGCTTTTAATATCTTACTCTGTTTATTTTATCTTCTCTTTCTTCCTTTCTTTCTGTTCATGATTCACCCTCTCACCCTCCTTAATGGGCTTACTTTGTATTCTCCTAACTTTTCAAACCCCGTCGCCCTCCTATTCATCTTATCTTAGTTCTCCGTGTTGATACGTGTTTCTTATTTCTTATCGTTATTAATACTTTCTTTGGGCGTACGTGGTCGGAAAAACGAAAAGAAGGTTTCATATCTTTTACTTTATCTTTCTGTTCAATAGACATACCCCTCTCGCATAGGGTTTGGTTTGGACCTGGAGCAAGAGGGGCTATCTTTTTTCTTTCCTGCACTGTCTTTATCTATCTCTATCTCTATCTCTTTCTTCCCTTGGCCTAGTATCGTTCCCCACCCTATACAATAAGTCATTTCATTTGATGGATGTTAGTTAGGGTTGGGGGTAGGCAAAGGTGGTTGAGTGAGCTTTTCTTTCCTTTTTTTGCGTCTTTTTTCTTTTCCTCCGTGTAATTGTGATGGACTGATGTTGTTCCTGTCCTCAGTAAATAGGTAGGTACATAGGTAGGTAGGTAGGTACATACATATGTGACCGCAGTCAGTCAGTCAGTCAGTCCACTTGTTTTATTCTTATGGGGTTTGTGCGATTTGTATTGTTATTCTAATAGTATTATTGTCATTACTGGTACTGTTGCTACTGCTATTGCTATTACTACTACTATGGCTGTTACATGACTATCACTGACTGATAGATAGAAAGATACCCATTATGATGATGAGTGCACTACGTAGTCAGGTACTCAAGAGATGAGATATCTTATAGTCAGAGAGATTATATCTAGTAGGGCACGTGTCCATCACTCCTGTCACTAGAATAGCGCTTACATCTCTTATACATGTAGTATGTCAAGACCATGCACTCGCTAATTGGTGTTTTTTTTTGGGGGGGTGGGTGAAGGTCAAAATAAAAGAAATGCTAACAACATATACTAGCTCACAGTTCCCCCTCCATCTGAATAGACCCGAGGCCTTCCAGCTATTGGCTGTACCGCTTATATCTAAATATGATATGGTCTGTCAAACCAAATTGTGCCCAGAACACGGTCCTTGGGCCTTGGACAGTTCACGGGCAACGAGTCAGCATAAATATATAGACCTTCACGGGATTCTTTTTTTTCTTTGTTCTCTTGAGGGTGTCTCGTAAGTATAGGGTTGGATGCAATTGCTGATGGGTACTACTCAGTACCCACTGGGGAACCTGGTAGGGCTTACAGAAGGGGAAATAGGATAGATAGATCTAAGTCTTATAGAAATATTCACTGGTCTGCGGGTTTTACACGCAACAGTGACTATAACTATAACTAGGTATATAAGAAGGAAGGGCTGCTAGCATGGCTGAATTAAGCATTCAGTGGTTGAGGCTGTCGTCTCACAATAATATACCATATCAGACGCTCTTGAAGCTCTCTGTCCTAGGACCATCCGGTATACTTCTTGGTTCTGGGTTTGGGCTGCCTTTCGGGTGTTGGATATTGAGAACATCTCACTCGCCAAATTGGTTTCTTTCTTTCTTTCTTTCTTTCTTGCAGGGTCAAATGGTCAAGATAAAAATATGCCAATATAGGGCACACACCAACAACACCTTTGAAAAGGTCTTCTACTTCCACGAATAATGAAATGACTTTCATGGGACTTGAAACAAGGATAAGGTACATACTCGTATGCAAGTCCGTCACCCTATCCACTATATATCGTCGACATATATACCTTACCCCATACCCGAACCTACTATGTATATCCTACAACGCTGACCTTCCTTCACATGGCAGGAGCTGTTTGCGTGTGTGTGTGTGAGAGAGACACGGGACAATGCAGTCCTCACTTCCATTTGATCCCTGCTGGTTGTACATTTTGTGTTGGTAGCCATACTCATAATATAGGTATGGGTATAGGTGTAGGCAGTAGCTATCTATTAGACATACTCTGCTGAATATAATATGATTGTGTTGTTGGAGTGATAGCCTAATAGTTAATGACGTTGTCTATTTTGCACCTTCATTATTTACACACACATGCATGCATGCATGCACACACACATATAGTTATAGTTCTGGGAGAGTTCCTAGAGGTAGGTCATATGAGATTAGGTGGTTTGAGTGGTGAGTGGGCTTTTTCTTGTTTTTATTGCATTCCATTCTTTTCTTTTGCACATTGGCCCAGTCGCTATCTCTCTATCTCGCGAAACTATTTGATATAAACAAAGGAAGAAGAGAAGAGAAGTGAAGAAAAGAGAGAGAAAGATAAAAGAAGAAGAGGCAAAGAGCCCCATCCTAAACTGACTGGACAAGTAGCCAGCTCTAGAGAATGACTGACTAAGTGACGAAATTCAAGCAGGATGAGCCCCGAAATAAACAGCGAATAGCAAGCTAGGAGCCATAGGCCAGTGCGTCCATTATCAGCAGGAATGATCAATGTAGGATCACGCTCCGTGGGTGCGAGAGTTAGGAATGTATGTATGTTTGTATGCTTTTAGTACACCCCGAGCCTGAGGGTGGGATCCGAAGGTTCTTGCTAGAAGTGGAAGTGGCTGTCTGTTAGTTCTGGATTGGTACGTGTTGTTCTGTAAGAAGTGAGATTTAGAAGTATAAATATTCATGTAGTATATGCTCACTTCCTGTCCACCCAAATACGGGGTCTTTGATTTAACTACTGTTACAAATCAGAACTCCCCATTCTTCCCAACTAGCAGACCAGTATGAGCTCATCCTGACGTCTAATCATTCAACTCCCCGGGGTTTGGTCGGCTGTGGTCTCCTTGCTGGCAGTACATACCGGACAACGGGGCTGGGAGAGCTTAAATCACCAATATGGGCACACTCACTGGTATGTGACCAGGCGCGTGAAACAACCGTTTTGTCACCTGTATCAGCGTGTATGAGGGAATCGAATTCCTGAATTCCTGCTGGATTGTGTTATCGTGCGGGAATTTTTCAACAGCATGTACTTCTTCACGGCGCTTTTTTCCCTTTTTTTTCTGCAACGACCCTGTTTGCTCGTCATCCTACAGGGCGATCACCAAAAAAGGGGGCAGATTAGATGATGTATCTCTGATTTGGAAATCCCGCTCTGTACCTTAAGTTGCAGGAGGAGCGTATGTAGGGCCCCGTCCGGTCTGGTGCATATCGGCCGTGGAATGTCGATACCAAGGTCGTGCAGGTGTTACGCTGAGGACAATAAGGTGATGTCAAATCAGGTCCATGAAGTAACGGCAGTGCCTTTTCTCCTGGAATTTTCCCCTCGATTCCTCTCTGGCCTTTCAGCGACTTACTTGGACCTATATATACCGTTAGTCTGACTCAGTCATTCCCCGCAATCTTTTGCTACGTCTGGATATACCCTTCTTGATCTCTATATCTAGCAAACGGATTCGATACCACGGCTCTCGCTGTTCGTTCTTTAGGCTATCAGCCTCGCACACGTCAGGATGGGAGCAGATGTCGAAAAAGACCACGGATCGGCGTCTTTACACAGCGTGACCGCAGAGGAATTGGGAGACCGTGCGCCTGTGGAGGTAGTCCCAAACTCGAAATATAAGCGATGGGCCCAAAATATCAAGGGTCTCGAGACCCGCGGCATCGAGCCGGTGCCACTTGAGGAACGCTCAGATCCCAGCTCGACGGCTCTACTGCATATGTTCCTCATGTGGCTCAGTATGGGGATGGCTGTGAACAACATCGTCATCGGATCAATGGGGACCCTTAGAAAGCAGCTAAGCTTCACCGACGCTGCGCTCTGCGCGGTCTTTGGAAACCTCCTAGGCGGGTTGGCGGTGGGCTATATGAGCACCTGGGGGCCTCGGAGTGGAAATCGGACACTTGTATGATCCACCTATTGCGTTACGTTGTGTTTGATCTGTTCCCTTACTCGGCCACCTTGTCACTCGGCTACATTTCGCAGGCAGAAAACTTATGGCTCATTTGGCTTTCGATAGATCGTGGCCCGATACTTCATGGGATATAACCCCGCCAAGGTCTGCTGTTTATTGAATGTGCTGACCAATCTGGGCTATGGGATGATGAGCTCAATGGTGGGAGGCCAGATACTCTCCAAACTATCGGATGGAAAGGTTTCGGTTGTTGTTGGGATAGTGATTGTTGTCGTGGCGAGCTGGCTCTTGGCCACATTTGGCATGCGCATATTCCAGCTCTATGAACGGTGAGCATTGTGTTCCCCGGGTTGGTGACTGTTGTGAACTTATGCTCATCCACTGCCCGCGGTTCCAGATACGCGTGGATCGCGCAGTTAATCACTCTGTGCATCATCCTCGGCTCAGCTGGACCCCGGTTTGACTTTGCTACCACATCGGCTGGGACACCGCAGGAGATCAACGGGAATCGCCTAGCTTTTGTATCTCTTTGTTTGTCGTCCAGTCTTTCATGGCTGCCAGTCGCCGCGGACTATTTTGTGAACTACCCGCCGACCCTCGGGAGATGGACAACATGGATGGTCACTACTGTTGGGGCATTTTTAGCGATCACTTTCACTCACCTACTTGGCATCGGCCTCGGGTCCGGCGTTGCCCACACTCCAAAGTGGTCTGCCATCTATGACGGGACGGCGGGGAGTTTGTTGATGGCAGGTTATGACAGACTCGGTGCCTTTGGCAAAATCTGCGCTTTCATCAACACTCTGAGCGTGGTATCCAACAACGCTCCCGGCTCCTACTCCATGTCGATGAATTTTCAGATGCTGGGCGATGTGTGGCTGAAGGTTCCTCGTCCTGTGTTCACAAGTCTCAGCACGGTGATCTATACCGCGTGTGCCATCGGTGGGCGCGATTCGCTTTATGAGATCTTCAGCAACTTCCTGCCGCTAATCTGCTACTGGACCATCATCTGGTTCACGATCGTTCTGGAACAGGACCTGTTGTTCAACCGCGGCACAGGGTACGATTGGTCTGCGTGGAATGACCGAAAGAGGTTGCCGTCGGGCTTCGCGGCCTCTCTAGCCTTTCTCATCGGCTGGGCGGGGGCGATCGTCGGAATGGTATGTCCCCTGATTTGATATGTGACATGGAAGGGCGGGTCACTGATATGTCGACAACAGGATCAAGTGTACTACACCGGTCCAATTGCAAGCGCGGTTACCGGGGGGTGTGATTTAGGAATCTGGCTCGGAATTGGCTTCACGGGTATTGCGTTTCCGCCGCTCAGACTGATAGAGATGAAATATGTCGGTCGCTGAGCCATATCTGAGCTGGGGCGTGAGGTAGGGGCTAAGAAACGCCATGGCTTGCATTGGCTTGCATTAAGTAACTCGCATCATGCCATTGGCGTTTTAGCTCGCTCGCTAATTTGGAAGCCCCCCACCGTCGTGGAGTCGAAATGTTCGAATACGAACGTTTTGTATGTACGTTTTATTAGTTATACTCAATTCTGTACCATATGGAGCCGATCAAGAAACAAGATATTAATGTATGCCTTCGTTGTCGTCTCCTCTTGTCTTCGTTGCTGGTTAAAGCTTATGGGTATCAACCACGCGACGTTGACTGCATGGACCAGCGATTATCATGTCTAGACTCAAGTCCACACATTTCGTGTTATGAGTTGTCAGAACTTAAAAAAGCCTCGAGATTCTGGGAGAGAAGGGTCTGGTTGACAGGATCGGCGCGCACCGTCGGCAAGTACTAAATCCTTCAACCGTAAGCGGTTAGTAGTTATCCATGTTCACGAGCGCTCGAGCCATTTCTTTCGAGTAAATGTTGAATACCGTTCGTTGGATGGATTGAATGGGTGCGTCGGATTTTATCAGTCCAACACACATAAGACGGACAGGTGTAGGTGTTTGCGTGTCTGGATAGAGTAGCCCAGAAACCATGCAGTGGGGAGATCAGCCAAGTGAGGTTCGGACCGAGAATCGCGGTGAGGGGAGAAGAGATGGAGATGGAGAGCGAGAAGGTGCGGGGAATGGATTACTAGGCCTTCAGATCCGGAGAGTATCAGCTACGCCACTAACAGTCCCTTCTTCCCCTAACACTAGCTTCTATTTTTCTTCGCACATAAAGCCTGCATAGACCAAGTTGATTACTTTGAAATCTTCATTTTTTCGCCCTCCCTGTCCTTCTGGTCGACTGACGTGAGTTTGTTTGTCATTGCATAGTATTGAAGCAGGCATTGGCAATTCTCCGCGCCCCTTGCCAGTTGTCATCCCGAACAAATTGGAATTACACTTCCTCTTCCTTTTTCTCTGGTCAAGCGCATTTAGTCCCACGCAAGAAATAGGGCAGTACAATCTCAGTCATCATGAAAGGCGCCGTTCCGATAGACCTCAGGGTTCTCCTGGAGAAAACTCCCTCTCGCGATCTGGTCGCGTGTGCACTGGCGGTTGTGTCGGCGTACCCGGTCCTGGTGTCGTTGCTGCGATTCCGCCGCATGCGAAAGGTGCATAAAAAATACAACTATCCAACTCGGGAATCCTTCGCCCGCATGACAGACGACGATGCCTTCGAGATTCAGAAGGTGTTGCTGCAAACCGAGTTTCCCTTGATGTTCGCCAAAGCCCTTCAATTTGCGCTTTTCCGGGTCAGTTCCTACGCCCTCCCGCGTGGTCTCCCTTGCATGCGGTGCGAAGAAGCGCGCTAACCACTGGTCTGTTCAGACATATGGGATACCCACAATCTCCGGTCTTCTCACGAAGACGAGCCAGTTCTCAAAACCAGAGACTTCCTTGAAGCGGTACAGCGATACCGGCGTGTTGATCCAGGAATTCGCCGGCCACTCCCCCGCCTCGAGTCGTGCGCTGGTCTCCATCGCGCGCACCCGCTGGGTTCACAGCAGTTATCGTGCCTCTGGCAAGATTCTGGATGATGATATGCTGTACACACTGGGCCTCTTCGCGGTCCAGCCTGTGCGATTCATCAACAAGTACGAATGGCGACAGCTGACGGATGTCGAAAAATGCGCTATCGGCACGTTCTGGAAAAGCGTCGGTGACGGTCTGGAAGTCAGCTACGACGCTCTTCCCTCCGGGAAGACGGGTTTCCGGGACGGGCTACAGTGGCTCGAAGAGATTGCGGCCTGGAGTGACGATTATGAAGTCCGTTGCATGGTTCCGGCCGTCAGCAATCGGGAGACTGCCGATCAGACCACCGCAGTCCTTCTGTACATGGTCCCTCGGCCTCTGCATCCCCTCGGACTAAAATTCGTGTCCTTCATGATGGATGACCGTCTTCGAAAGGCGATGATGTAAGACCCGAGGAGAATCATTGACCAAAAGAAGCAATGAGCTAATATAAACCAGGTACGATGCCCCGGGAGCCTCTTACACTAAGGTATTTTCTTCGCTTATATCTATTCGCCGATTTGCGCTGCGCTATCTCGCACTGCCGCGACCCTACTGCATGCGAAGCAGCCCGTTCACCGAGAATCCGGATGAGAATGACCGGAACTTCCTCACGCAATGGGACGGAGCCCCTTACTATGTCAAGCCGACCTTCTGGAACCGCTGGGGGCCAAATGCCTGGTACACCTGGGCACTTGGTCGACCTCTGCCTGGCGACGAGGGTAGCAAATTCTACCCGCAAGGCTACTATGTCCCTGATGTAGGACCGAAGTACTTTGAAGGCAAGGGTCGACAGGCGCTGGATGACGCCGTGGAAGGATTGAAGAAGACGCGAACAGGCCAATGTCCGTTTCATTGATTGTTGTCCCTGAGCTGTATAGCATCTGCTTCGCAGAAGATAATTTAATTGCTACCTATTAATTTTGATTTACGTATATTATTTGGATGTCTTATGATATGTTTTTCTTCTAGACCGTCGCAAGGTCACCTCTGCCATATTGGTGGAGTATGCACTCAACATGGCTACTCCATAGATTATTCACTACTTGAGGATTATATGTCAATAATGTGTTGTTTCAAACAATCCTCCTGATCACTAAAGATATCTCATCTACTAGTTACAGAAATTACGTATGAAGTTTATCGATTGACCCTAGCTATAGCATGACTATAGGGAGGAGGGCGTGACGCAAAGCAATGACCCGGCCAATGACAGACTGCGCTGGAGCTCCCTTCCGCCGCTCACAGTCCTAGCGTCTCCCGCATCTTCAACCCGCAGCTCTCCATCTCATTTCGTCTCTTTCTTCCACCCAAGTTCTCGACTACTCCTCTTCAACAAATATTCCTATAACTACGCATTCCTCCAACCAGGTCGATCTTTATCCTTGTCTACCCACAGTCAACACTTATGGCGTCCCCAAGCCCCGAGGGCGGCGCCCCGCCCCCCGCGTCGAACTTCCCCCAAGAACCCTCCGAGTTCGACAGCGATCCCCGAATCTCCTTCTCAAAACTAGACGACAAATTCATCCTAGAGACAGACGACGGCCGGGAATTTGAATACGATACGGTGTTGAAACGATGGATTCCGACGGTGTGTGCGCGCCTTCTTTCCAGCCGGATGGTCCCTGTTGCGTTTTCTGGCCGTTGAATACTCGTTTTTGCACCCCTCCTCTCCCTTGAACCCCTTTCCTGCTTTTTCATTCCCATATGGTGTCTACGATACTGGTGATATGCGAACCATGATTCTTGTTCTTTGTCGAGAAGTATACTGGGGAGTCCCGTGAGTGCGTGGATATTGGTTGGTTCGTGAAACTGATTTCTCGGTTGGCGCGGCTTGTGCGCCCGTGGATGTCCCTCAGGTCGATGATGACTTGCTTCGGAAACAGCAAGAAGCATACAAAGTCCACGGGGTAGACGAGGACGAGCAGATCACGCCTGCGCAACTTCGGAACAAACGGAAGCAGCAGGCGGGTTCGGATGAGGTGAGTTAAATAATCCTCGCTGTTAACGGGAGCTCGCGACCCCGGGGGAGTGAGCTACAGGAGCTAATGAGAGTGGGAATTTTACAGGGCCCTGAGCAGAAGCAGAAGAAACAGCGCGTCAATACCGCCGTCTACGTGACTTCGATCCCGTTAGATACAGAGCTCGAGGAGCTTCGCGATGTCTTTTCCAAGTGCGGCGTCATCGCCGAAGAAATCGACAGCGGACGTCCGCGAATCAAGATGTATGTGGATGACCAGGGCAACTTCAAGGGCGAGGCTCTCGTCGTGTATTTCCGACCGGAGTCCGTCAACCTCGCGATACAGATGCTGGACGACACGAATTTCCGGCTAGGAGTCCCAGGGCCTCAGGGCCCCATGAAGGTTCAAGTTGCGGATTTCTCCTTCAAGAGCCAACAAGATGCGCCACCCAAGGCCAGCATGAAGGACCGGCGAAAGATCATTCAGCGGACCCAAAGGCTCAATAGGTACGTCCTACCAGCTGAACCCCGACCAACGCAGTGTGTTAATACGCAGGGAATAGCAAACTCGCCGATTGGGATGACGACGATCCGTCCGCTCTGCCGGAGACAAATTCTAGATTCCAAAAGATTGTCGTTTTGAAGCATATGTTTACTTTGGAGGAACTGGAGGTGCGCCCCCTCTGTAATCTGTTACGGCACGTGACGGGAGCTGACACCATTGGCAGGAGGATCCGGCGGCTATCCTCGACATCAAAGAGGATATTCGCGAGGAGTGCTCGAAATTGGGCGAAGTGACCAACGTCGTTCTCTACGATAAGGAACCGGCCGGCGTGGCCATCGCCCGCTTCCAGGATGCAGACTCGGCGAAGCGGTGCGTCCAGGTAGGTGTTCCCCATTAATCCCCCGATGATTTGACCGGACCTAATGCCGGTGCTTTTCCCTAGGTCATGGACGGCCGTTGGTTCGGCGGTACCCGCGTTGAAGCGTACATTTCCGATGGCAGCGAGAAATTTAAGAAGACCAATGAGCGACGGGCGGCGTTGGAAGATCTGGCCGAGAAAGGTCTGGATGCGGAGGACGAAGAGGATCAACGCCTGGACGAGTTTGGCACATGGCTGGAAAGCTCTCATACCGTGGAGAATACAGCCAAGTGAACGTGACGGGGGATCGCCACCAGGATACCTTGTCCGTTCAACCGTTGTCTTGTGAACTGTGAACTTTCATTGACGTTGTTGCTGTAATGCCCTCTGACGACCGACGCATGTCCGGTCTGTACCATACTAGTAGTATCTTTACCATGACACCTTTGTCTCATTGTATCATCCTCATTGACCACCAAGTAGACAGTCCGATCTTTGGGACGCGTGCCGACGTGGAAGTGGAGTAGCCATGAGATGCCACCTGTGGTTCGTTCTAACACGGATAGCCTCCTGAATGGCCAATAGTGCCGTGGAGGGAGACCATTTAAGCCCGAACAGGAATCCCCCTATTAGACCAGCCCAGGTCTTTGCCAGTAATCGCAAGACTGACTAAACCCAAGCGGGTCTAGTGCTATTTACATCTCTGCATTTCTCCTGCCTGACTGTTGATCCCTTTTGACACCCACAATCCACACACAACGAACGAACAAGTCGCTCGGCCCCTTCACCGCTCAAAGTCTCCTCAGGCTCCTCTTTCCCCCCCCCCCAACAAACTTGAACTCACTAGTTCCGTCTCCTTCCTCTTTCTCTCTCTCTCTCTTCCTCTCCTTTCTTTCCCATCTCCCTCCCCTCACATCGACATTCCTCGTCCCACTTCTCTCTTCATTACTCCCCCTTCTTCTTCTTTTTCTTTCCTCTTCCTTCCACATAATTTTATTCGATTAATACCCCTTCCACTTCGCCAAAATGCGTGAGATTGTATGTTGTTTTCTTTCCCCTCCCTCGTGGAAACGCGTCCCGGGAAACTTTACCCCCCTGATGGAGACCCCACCGGTTCCTATTGACCACACAGCGTTGCTAATGTTACCTCCGTCATATAGGTTCACCTGCAAACCGGCCAGTGTGTAAGTGCGACGACGTGTTTTATGAATTGCTTGCGGGGTGTTGCGGATCTGGTTGGTTAGGAACACATCGGGCTAAATTTGGGGTTGGGTGATCATAGGGTAACCAAATTGGTGCCGCTTTCTGGTATGTTTGGACAGAGTGCAGGACAGGCATGGCGGGGTCACATGGAATGAGGGACTCCGTCATGTCGCTGCCAATCAGGTCTCTCTTGGATAACATTGATTCGCTGACAACAATGCAGGCAAACCATCTCCGGCGAGCACGGCCTTGATGGCTCCGGTGTGTAAGTATTGCCTTGACGCCCACGGATATACCCTCTTCGGGAATGGGAGAGCGCTTGGAAAAGGGGATGTCGGTCCGTCTAACGCTAAGAATAGGTACAATGGCACCTCCGACCTCCAGCTGGAGCGCATGAACGTCTACTTCAACGAGGTTCGTACTCGCGATCGTCTGCTCTGAAAATACACGGCAGATCCCTAATTCCTTCCTCAGGCTAGCGGCAACAAGTATGTTCCCCGTGCCGTCCTCGTCGATTTGGAGCCCGGTACCATGGACGCCGTCCGTGCCGGTCCTTT
Source organism: Aspergillus campestris IBT 28561 (assembly GCF_002847485.1). Taxonomy (NCBI): domain Eukaryota; kingdom Fungi; phylum Ascomycota; class Eurotiomycetes; order Eurotiales; family Aspergillaceae; genus Aspergillus; species Aspergillus campestris. The sequence continues at coordinate 3,806,670 of NW_020194336.1, read as the reverse complement.
CGGCCAGCTGTTCCGCCCCGACAACTTCGTCTTCGGCCAGTCCGGTGCTGGTAACAACTGGGCCAAGGGTCATTACACCGAGGGTGCCGAGCTGGTCGACAATGTCATCGACGTCGTCCGTCGTGAGGCCGAGGCCTGTGACTGCCTCCAGGGTTTCCAGATCACCCACTCCCTGGGTGGTGGTACCGGTGCCGGTATGGGTACGCTCCTGATCTCCAAGATCCGTGAGGAGTTCCCCGACCGCATGATGGCCACCTTCTCCGTCGTGCCCTCCCCCAAGGTCTCCGACACCGTTGTTGAGCCTTACAACGCCACCCTGTCCGTCCACCAGCTGGTCGAGCACTCCGACGAGACCTTCTGTATCGACAACGAGGTATGTGGTGGATTTGGATTATATGAAAAGTTGGATCGAACCCCAGTCACACTAACTGGTATCTAGGCTCTGTACGACATCTGCATGCGTACCCTGAAGCTCTCCAACCCCTCGTACGGTGACCTGAACCACCTGGTCTCCGCCGTCATGTCCGGTGTCACCACCTGTCTCCGTTTCCCCGGCCAGCTCAACTCCGATCTCCGCAAGCTGGCTGTCAACATGGTTCCCTTCCCTCGTCTGCATTTCTTCATGGTCGGCTTCGCGCCTCTGACCAGCCGTGGCGCCCACTCTTTCCGTGCCGTCTCCGTCCCCGAGTTGACCCAGCAGATGTTCGACCCCAAGAACATGATGGCTGCTTCTGACTTCCGCAACGGCCGCTACCTGACCTGCTCCGCCATCTTGTATGTTTCCCTCGATTCGTCCACAACGATAGGATCCCCATGCTGACCCCTTCTCTAGCCGCGGTAAGGTCTCCATGAAGGAGGTCGAGGACCAGATGCGCAACATCCAGAGCAAGAACCAGACCTACTTCGTCGAGTGGATCCCCAACAACATCCAGACCGCCCTGTGCTCCATTCCCCCCCGCGGCCTCAAGATGTCCTCCACCTTCATCGGCAACTCCACCTCCATCCAGGAGCTCTTCAAGCGTGTCGGTGACCAGTTCTCTGCGATGTTCCGTCGCAAGGCTTTCTTGCATTGGTACACTGGTGAGGGTATGGACGAGATGGAGTTCACTGAGGCTGAGAGCAACATGAACGATCTGGTTTCCGAGTACCAGCAGTACCAGGATGCCTCCATCTCCGAGGGTGAGGAGGACTAGTAAGTTATCACCCTTATCACACCCATTGATCAATAAGACTAACAGCTTGACAGCGGCGAGGAGGAGCCCCTTGAGGTTGAGGAATAAATCCGCCCCGACCGATCGTGACGCAAATTGAGATCTGCTCGCAGTAATACCCTTGATAAGCCCTCGTTCTCTATGAGTCTGGCTGGGCCATCCGGTCGGCGTCATGGACTTGTTTTATCGGAGCGCTCTTAATTTCTTTCCTGTTTTTACTTTCTTAGGCCGAACGGAGCCTGAAACTTGACCAGTAGCACATAGTTTAAAAGCAATCAGAGACTAGTCTCTTGTATCTTGTCTCGTAGTGGTCGTGTAGTGGGTTCAAATCAACCAGGCTATCATGAGTGCTATCCAGCCTAAACACTTGAGACTGTCTATACATGCGGTAACCCTATTAGAGATGATTGACCACTGATATCACCACCAACCAATATCAAAAACAAGATGTGAAAAGAAAGGAGATCAATTAGGTATATACTTGGTAAGTAACTATTATATGATAAAAGTATACACAATAACATCCAACCCATTATCAAACAGAAAAAAAGAGGACAAAAGGGTATGAGAAAGATCAAAATCGGATAAAGTAAGTACCAACAAAGTAAAGTCAGAAGGTAGACGCCTCTTCCCTTCTGTTTGTTTACCCTCTCCAGGCAAGGGTATATAATTCCAATAATATAAAAAAGAATAAAATGAATAGTAGATAAACTACCTAGTAGTAGCCAGGTCAGGTCAGGCCAGGCCAAGGCAAGAAATGAATGAATGAGGCCAATCAAGCCTTCGCCTCATCGACACCACCATCGGTGGCTATCCCCGTCTGAGGGATAGACATAGACCGCTTCGTGGATGAGCCGTCTCCGTTTTCGCTCGGCGAGGGACTGATGACGTCGCGGGTGAGTTCGACGTAGTCGTACTATTCATGATTATATTAGTTTCGTTTCTTCCCACGTTCCACTTCTTTCTAGATTGGAATATTGTGTGAGGAAAGGAAGAGGGTAGGGGGACATACAGCAAACTCCCCAATCTCAACATCATCCATGCCCATGATTTCGTCGTCCTCAGGCGCACGGAGACTCAATCCCGGGACGAGATTGATGAGGAAGAGGATGATGCAGCTGCCGAAGAAGGCGTAGGCGAGGCCCGAGACGGAGTCGGCGAGTTGGTAGCCGAGTTGGATGTAGTTTTGGTTGAGCCAGCCGCCGTCGATTTCGGTGGTGCCGTCTAGGTGGGCTATGTAGTCACTTTTCGGGTGTTAGTTGTTTGTTTCTTTTTCTCTCTTGGGGTTGAGGGGGGGGGAGGTATTAGAAAGAGGGAAAAAAGAGGATGACTTACGCGGCGAAAAGACCAGTCAGAAGGTTCCCCACGACGCCCCCCACGCCGTGTACGGCGAAGATATCCAACGCATCGTCAATGTGAAGAAGATACTTCAGCTTAGTAGCGTAGTTGCAAGCTGCCGCGCCGACGACACCAAAGATAAACGCCGCCCAAGGCGTAACGAAACCCGACCCAGGAGTGATAGCGACGAGACCCGAAATCACACCAGAGCAGAACCCCACTGTCGACCACTTGCGCTCGAGCCTATAATCCAAAAGACACCAGGTAACGCCGCCCACGGCAGCCGAGAGGTTCGTAACGACAGCAGCCATGACAGCACGCAGGTTCGCGCTGAGGGCCGAGCCCGCGTTGAACCCGAACCAGCCCACCCAGAGGAAGACAGTGCCGATAACGACGTGCGTGACGTTGTGAGGGCGGTAGTTGAGCTCGTGGGTGCCGTGGCCGCGGCGTTTGCCGAGCATGAGGGAGTATGCGAGTGCGGTTGCGCCGGAGGCGATATGCACGGGTGTCCCGCCGGCGAAGTCGAGCCCGCCGAGCTGGTAGACCCAGCCGGAGGAGTTCCAGGTCCAGCAGGCGAGCGGGTCGTAGATGATTGTTGACCAGATGAAGATGAAGACCATGCAGGGGAGCATGCGGCCGCGTTCGGCGACGGCGCCGACGCCGAGGGCTACGCTTGGGGTTTGTTAGTTTTGGGGTGTCTGGGAAGAGATGGAAGGTTCAAGGAGGGGGGGGTTATGTGACTCACGTAATTGCGGCGAACATGCCTTGGAAGACTGCGAAGAGGAGGTCGGGGACCTTGTCGCTGCCGACGGACGGGGCGGCGAGCACGCCCTTGAAGCCGAAGTTGTCTAGGTTGCCGATGTATTTCCCGGCTGTGTGGGAGAAGGCGAGCGAGTAGCCCCAGAAGAACCATTGGAAGGATACCATTCCTGCGGACATGATGGAGAGCCATAGGAGGGATAAGGCGGACTTTCGTCGTGCGAGGCCGGAATAGAAGAATCTGGGTGGTCTTGTCAGTGTTGTACATGGAAGGGCTGGTGCTGGTGAAGCCGTACCCGACGCCTGGGATCATGAGCAGCACTAGAGCTGTCGACACGATGACCCATGCTATGTCGCCTGACTGGGGAGTGTTAGTTATTCTGATGTCAGATCGTACAGGTTGTCATGGAGGACTTACATTGTAGTAGATGTTGAGGTCCTCGTGCAACGAGTCGCCGCCCGTGCCATCGGCTGCCCCCTTGTAGGGCACCGGACTGTCCGCCATGATGAAATGTAGTGCTGTTTGGGATGGAGGAAAAAAGCGACCACAATGGAGTTGAAACACGGCTCCGACAAACCACGATGAACGTCTCGCCTGGCTACCGACGACTTACAGGGTCTAGCCTGGAAAATTTACAGGGAGATCTAGGAAGTGCAAAGGAAGAGAGAAAGAGGAGGGAAGAGACACCAGGGAGATGGTGATCACTGGGCAAGACACTTCTGATAAATAATATTCCTGATAAGAGACCACCAGTCATCCCTGAACCCACGAATCTGGTCCGCACTATGACACTCGTTAGACAGGATAAGCGCAAAGCAAATCATAGATACCGGGAGACGATTGACCAGTCCTAGCTAGGTCATTCCCTAAGGCATGTGAGTAAAGTGCCTAGATCCCACAACAAGCTTGAGGGGAGCCCATGATCGTGTGAGATTTAGATATCTATTTGATTTGAATCTATGAATTAATGGAAATGAACCACGGTCAGATCAAGGCCCATGGGGAGTGGCTGTAGATAACCGGCTCAGGTGCCAATCACCTAGCCTCCTCTATGCAATAAGTCCGCGGACCATTAGGGCGTCGTACCTATGTTGATATGCAGGTACTTCATATATCCAATGACGAATCGTATGCCCAAAAGGCTGAGCCCTTATCTGTCAGTCTTGGGTTAGGATTGCAGGCGATGATCTTAACCACTGGACCCGACTGGGCACGGAATAAAGTTCGCATGAACGCCCTCTCTTTGGTCCGTTTGCTTGTCCTCCGTACGCTGGGGTTGGAAGGAAATGGCCCGGAGGATGAAGGCCAAGCCAACGCGGAGGGTCAGTGGAGGTAAATAGATTGACACGGCCACTCCATCGAGTTTGATATATCACAGCGCGGTATCAACCGTTATCAGGGACACTAATGGCCAATCAGCACTGGCCCTGGTGGCTTATCAAAGTCTCATGTCTGAGTCCCATCCGACTGTGGCATTCCATTGTTACGACGATAGCGACTCTATATTTAGTCACCGATTTGTATTTCCATGCCACATCAACTGATTGACCATTGTCAGGAGTGAGGATCACTGCAGTCACTGGAGTTTCAGGTAGCTTCTCCGCTTGGATTCAAACAATGAACTCCAAGATCTGCGCCAGAGGATCAACAAATGATGGACGGGGAATAGGGGATGTGTGACGGGATGCGCCAAACAAGAGGTAGTATCATGTAGGTATCGCGCGGGAGGTATGTCAGGGACAGTGACAGTGGGTGAGATAACCAAATCCCCCCCAGTATAGATGGAGAAGACGAGGCAGATAAGCTGGGATAATTCAATTGGCCAGGACGACATTCATGTTCGGCATCCCGACTGACTCGGATTTAGCGGACTTGGCACCGCTATCATCGTGGGCAGAAGTACCCCCTGAGGTAAGATCCTTGGAGAGACATCCTCTCCTACCATAACTGCTCCTGAACATATCTAGGTACCTAGGTACTTAGTATATAGAATGCCTTCGAAGAATAACAACTCATCTGCAGTTGTGGAATCAGTCCAGAATAGTTTTCAGCCGGTATCTCCAATTCTCTCAAACCTGGCACTGCGGCACGAAAAACGAACCCCAAGCTTGAACCAAGAAGTCACGTACAGTGATGTAAACTTCTACTTGACCACTTCACTGTTCATCATGTCAGCTTTACTGCCCCATGATGTTACTCCAGGAGGACACGCACGAACCCCTGGTCCTTCCTGACCCGCTGCACCCGCTAGTGCGAGAGCGTTCGGTCCCACTGATCCGCAACCTTCTCCGCCTGGCACACATTGCCTTGTTCTTTCGATCTTTGTGGCATGATGACTGTATTAGGTAGGATGATAGTGATGCAGTAGTGTGGAGGCTAGATACTTCTATAAAATAGGATGGTTGACCTATCTTCTAGAAAGTGTAGGTGGACTTATACTGTGTAGTAGGCCATATTTGACTCTCGAAATTGTCACTGTTGAAGGTTGACCTAGTGGGTGCTCTAGATTGGATCTTTCTGGTCTTTCTGACGAGTTGTATTGTACAATAAAATCCAATGATCCTCTTCAATTGGCGACTCAGACCTGCAGCACTATGATAGAAGGATAATCAGACGCCCGAAGCATGTTGATATAGCGGGGATCTTGAGATTTCTCTACTTATAAGGCAACATCCATCTTAACAACCGCCCTAGCTATCTCAGCCGACGCGTTGAGCTTGTCTCGGTTGTCTCTTCACTTCTTTCCTGTTGAAGGTCATGATAAATGTCATTAGTTCTGGCTTGATACCTAGTACATCTCCTTCTCAGGGTGTAGTAGGATTCCGAAGAGTCCAATACACTAAGAGAATCCATGGCTTCCCACTTATGTTTTGCCATGCTTGTCAGAGTAACGTTTGGAAGAACAATTAGAAATAGATTCAAACTACGGAGTATTCCGGATTGATTCCAGTATGATTTCTGTTCCAGGTGGTGAACTGAGAATCCAAAAAGTCGCTTAGTCAGCGACGGAGCGGCAGGAAGCTGATTCATCCTCTCCAACTCCATCAATCCATCAATCCTCAAGAACGACGACGAACCTCCCATTCGCCTTCATTTATTTCTTCGTCCTCTATTGTCGCTGGGTTTTCCCTTCCAAATTGCATGGATCATCAGTTGACTCCATCGTTTGATAAATAAAAACTACCGATCTCAAGGTGGCCGCGGTGGTCCCCCGAACAGGTTCCACCAATCCTTACTAGTTCGTTTCGATCGGCCAAGTCAACCGGGAGTCCACTGAGCTCCCAAGCCGCCGCCGCCGCCTCCGCCTCTTCACAAACCCCCCCAATCACCCCCCGGGACGCGTTGACCAACGGCAAAGCTTGCTTGACAGCACCCCTCACACGCCCCTATCTCATACAGGTTCTGTCATCAACCGCCCGAATCAACATGCGAAATGGACCCTCAACAAGATGTTGATTTTCCAGTAATGGAGCATCCCGATATGAATAACAACGACTCCGATGGCTCGGGGTCGTCCGACGATCTCGTGCAACAACCGTATGTGAGGAGCACCTCGAGCTTCACCGACAGTTTTGATGGCGCTGTCCACACCCCGACGTCCACCATAACTTCCTCTCCTCCCCCGTCGGCCGCCAGTGCCATCCCATCGTGGAGCAGTACCACCTCTTCTCGGCCTCGTGGCTCCAGCCTTGGTGCCGCTGCTCTGGAGAAGATCCCACTCCCCGATGGGCACGCGGTATCGGAGCGTGACCTAAGGCTACAGCGCCCGTCCGGTCCTGCTAGAACCCCCTCCAACACATATGCCCCCCAGCGGCGCCCTCCCCAGTTCATCAACCTACAGAATGACCGTCCGAGTCAGAGGTCGTCCTCCGTGAAGCGAAATGCGAGACGAGACCCCAACGCCCAATACCGCGCCCAGGAGAAAGCCTACGTTCAGCGAATTCGCGCGGACCCCCAGGCTTGGTACGGTCGGTTTGAAGATGCCCAGAATATGAACGCCGCGGCCATGGCCGATTCGGATTTGGAGGAACCTTCCCCCTCCTCCGAGGTCCCCTTCGACGATGACACCTACGACCCGGACACCCAGTTGTTTCTCTCGGACGACAACCAGCCCAGTTTCGATGAACTGAAGAACCCGAAGAACCAGGAACGGCTGGAGTGGCATTCGATGTTGGCCTCGGTCCTGAAGGGCGATGTGGTGAAGCAGGAAAAGCAGCGGCTCATCGGAACCACGGAAACGAAACGGTCGGCGGCTCAAAACAATGAGATATGGCTGGGCGTCAGAGCGAGGACCTGCGGGCGAAGTGTCGCCATGCAGCGGAAAATCATCGAGGAGGCCCGGGGTGCCTTGGGTGCTACCGTCGAGGACATCATCAAGTTTCAAATCAAGGGGGAGACAGAGATTGGCAAGTCCCCAATCAAGCAGGTGGAGGACTTTGTCGAGCACATTGAGAGGTGCGAGCGGTTGTATCCCACGCATAGCGAACTAGAAACTGCGCACCCCCGCGTGGCTTCGGAGGAATACTGCTCTAGCCGTGACGCGATCTTTGCGTGGCACAATACCACCATCCTCATCAATACCGAGCTCTCCATCTTGCAGAAATGGGTTGGAAACGCCGAGTTGGATTTCAGCAAGCCGCGGGTCAAGCCGGCCAACAGTGACTTGAGTGACGACTCCTCGTTTCTGGACCGCATCATGAAGGAAGATGGGCTGAAGACGCTCCAGGGAGAACACAACATGCTGTACGGCATTGGCGAGGTAATCCGGAAAGCAAAAAACACATTGATTGATAATGCCGAGTCTTTCGCCAGACGCCACCTACCCCCCTATATCGAAGAGCTCCTGACTCTCATCAATTTCCCTTCGCGTCTCATCCAGGAGATCATTCGGGTACGGTTATCCTACGCAAAGAACATGAGAGATCCGGCACAGCAGTCTCCCATCTTGGTGGACCAAATGATCTCGCAATTCCAAATCTTGATGCGAGTTGCAGTGGAAATCAAGCAGCGCTATCTCGATATCGCCAAACCGGAGCCGGGCTGGGATCTGCCTCCTTGCATCGACGAGAATTTCGATTCAGTGGTGCTGGATGCCATGAAGTACTATTTCCGGCTTCTGAATTGGAAACTGAATGCCAACAAGAACACGTTCAAAGAGGCAGAAATTCTGGAGCAAGACTGGGAATTCTCCAACGAAATCGGGCGTCAGCTTGAGGGTGGTGACATTGAAGTGGCCGAACAGTTTAGGTACGTACATCTTAACCTACCGCAGTTCGATCCATGACTAACGGCGACCAGTGCCCTGACTGCGAAATCAATTCAACGTCTGATGATCCACTTTGAGCGCGAACTAGCCACGCGCCCGACTGAAGATCCAGCCGACATGGACAAAAGGTACAAGAGCGTCCTGGATTCGACCCGGATCCGGCAGCGAAAGCTCTATCGATTCGCCCGGTTCCTTCGTCAGCTGTTTGAAAATGCCACGGAGTATAATCTGCCGGCTGAGATTGCGTATGAATTCTTCGAGTCGCTTCTGATTTCTGATCATTTCCTTATCAAGTCCAACAAGTCGGTCGGACAAAAGGGTGTCTATCTCTTTGGACACCACGCCCTGTGGGACCGCCACGCGGAGATTCAAGCGATCCTGGGCACTCACTTCAGGGAGGAAGATACCCCAAAGGATTCGCCCCATGTGCCGTACATCCTTGTAGTCCGTCCCGAGAAACCCCTGTCTTGGGCTGGCAAGGAAATGTTGGTGGACATCTTAGAACAACCCACGGACCTGCGGCTTGGGAAACTCCGTCTAGTTGTTGAGGGAACCCAGCAGCGCCTGTCGAATGCCCGGCTCGAATTTTCCCAGTTGACGGGCGTCCACCTGGACATGGCCATCGAACAGCGCGCCAATCTTGGACGGGTCAATGTGGAGCTCAACAAGATCAACAAAATCTCGTTCAAGCTTTCCATGACCATCATGGATAGCGTTGCGTTCATCCGGGAACAACTGATAGAGAAATGCGTGGAGAACCACGATCTCATCCAGGCCTGCTACGCTTTTGCTACAGAGTTCGGTAAACGATCCGCCAACGTTGATCCGAATCGGCGCGCGATGAACAGCGCGAGGCTTGTGGACCTGTCGTTGGAGTGGGTATCGTTCGTTTGCGATGATTGTGACGCCGCCGATCGGAAGACCTTCAAGTGGGCCGTGTCCGCTCTCGAGTTTGCCATGGCGATCACCTCAAGCCGGCACCTTATCTCCATGCATGACAGCCAATTTGAGTACCTCAGGCAAAAGGTCGCCGGGTGCATGTCACTGCTGATATCGCACTTCGATATCATGGGTGCGCGGTCATCCCGCGCTGCCCAGGCGGAGAAACAGCGAATGGAAGAGCGAGCTGGGTCAAGGAAGATCGGTGCTGGCCGGATTCTGACTGACGAGGAGGCTTCGAAGCTCGTTCGTGAGCAGCGCCTTGCCCACTTGACCAGCATTGAAGACCAGAGAGTCGAAGAAGACGCCAAACGCCAGGCACTAGGCAAGGTGTTGGAGAGTTCCAACGAGGCCGACCGGTCTCTCACTGTGCTATCGGCGTCAGCGACAAATGTCACCCTACGTTGGCAACAAGGGCAGTTCATCGGAGGCGGGACGTTCGGCTCGGTCTACGCTGCCATTAACCTGGACAGCAATTACCTCATGGCTGTCAAAGAAATCCGTCTTCAAGACCCTCAATTGATTCCCAAGATCGCCCAGCAGATCCGGGACGAGATGGGCGTGCTGGAAGTGTTGGACCATCCGAACATCGTCTCATACCACGGGATTGAAGTGCACCGCGACAAGGTGTACATCTTCATGGAATATTGCTCGGGAGGATCGCTCGCGAGTCTCCTCGAGCACGGGCGTGTAGAGGACGAAACCGTCATCCAAGTATACGCCCTTCAGCTGCTGGAAGGACTGGCGTACTTGCACCAAGCCGGCATTGTGCACCGCGATATCAAGCCGGAGAACATCCTGCTCGATCACAACGGCATCATTAAGTACGTCGACTTCGGCGCTGCAAAGATCATCGCGCGTCAAGGGCGGTCCGTGCTCCCTATGGATACCTTCTCCAGTCCCAGCAACAAGGAGGCCATCGTGCCCAAGGACAACGCGCGGGGCAAGAATCAAAAGACCATGACCGGAACTCCGATGTACATGTCTCCGGAAGTCATCCGCGGCGATTCATCGAACTTGATCCACCGCCAAGGCGCCGTGGACATCTGGTCCCTGGGATGTGTGATCCTGGAAATGGCCACTGGCCGACGACCCTGGTCGACGCTGGATAACGAATGGGCGATCATGTACAACATCGCCCAGGGGAGCCAACCTGCGTTGCCGGGCCGCGACCAGCTCGGCGATACGGGCATCGACTTCCTCCGTCGCTGTTTCGAGTGCGATCCCCTGAAGCGGCCGACTGCCGCGGAGCTACTTCAGCACGAATGGATCGTCTCCATTCGCACCCAAGTCGTGCTCGATCCCACCACTCCTGGGAGTGATAATAGCAGCGGCAGTGTGAGCAGCGGGAGCCGACAGAATTCCAGCTATGGTTCTGTTACCGGATGAGGTTATTGTCGCATCATGGCCTCTCCAATCTGCCCTCTCTCTCTATCTTGAGGGGAAGCCGACGAGCTTGTATTCCCGGCTATACGCATGGAAAGACTGTTTTCCTAGAAAAGCCTGTCATTTGTTTTCAACCAAGAGTTGTGTATTTATCCCTTTGTCTGGCTTGTCTTCGTCTCTTTCTTTCTTTTGTCTTTCCCCTTTCCTCCCCTTTTTCTTAGTTATTGTTTTTTTTCCTTTATTGCGATCACTCATGACTACCCTACCTTTCCCAAAGGATTGACTGCATTTGATACCCCTCCCAATCAATACTACTCTTGTTTCAATCATATCATGCTACGGTCTACAATCGATCCCATTCTTCACGCATAGTCGGTGTCTACTTTATGTATCGATGGCCGGTTGTGGCTTGTTTCCTCTTCTTTTCATCCCTGATTCGGTCTTCAATAGGGCTTGCCCGTGCTTGCTCGAGAGAGAAAGCTACTATAGTCGATAATGAAGATATAGATATTATACATTATTCACTCACTACTCCGTATAATAATCAATCCTCCGAGATTGTTCATCAAGTAAATCAAATCACATTAATCAACATGAGACGCGACATTCAGGAGGAAGTCAGGACCAGTGTGTGATAGATAAATCAGACAAATTATCATTGTCTAGGCAGGGTCCCACGTGGGAGAAGGAGAGAGCGGGTGTGATCATCCATGGGACCGGTTAGGCTAATTCTATGTTTATGTATAGGATGGATTCGAGATATCGCTTCTACTAAGAACGAGTCTATCGAATCTGATAGTCTGCAATGTCTTGTGGAGGGGGGAAAATGTGTATTTCTCAAATGCCGCAGTATTCTCTCAGGGTATGTTTCGAGAATACGCGGCGGCAGTCAGACGCTATGGCTACCAAATCATTGCATTCGTCATGCCCAAACGACCCAATTAAAGTAGAACAGAGATATAGATAAAGTGGAAGAGAGGGAAAGAAAAAGATGTCCTTATCGCCACCGGAATAATTCGAATATCGCTCCATACGTATGAAAAAAAAGCAAACGAGAAAGGGAAGAACGAAATGAGAAGAGAAAAAAAAAAAAAAAAAAGAGAAGAGAGAGGGGAAAATCTGGATACACTGAACATGCAGAGTCAATGATCAAAACCTGTTTGTCCAATAGATACGCCATTTCAAAGAAGAGCACCATCATAAAGCGTTACGGTATAGGGTGGAAGAAGGTTGCTTCCCAGGAGCTGACAGAACGAGACAACTGTCTTGGAAGCATCGTGGAAGTAGACGTCGCAGCCGGAAACTCGGGGCCAAATGGGAGTGGAGAACGACGAGGTAGAGGCGGAATGAGGCTAAAGAAGATGTGTGTAGTGGTGGCTGAGTGACTGACGCGTAAGGAATGGTATGTTGTTCAACGGAACTCGATCGCTGGCGTGCATCCATGGTCTTCCACATGTTTAAGCTCCAGTTGTTGATACCTATATCTCATTAGCACAACATCCATAATCAAAGGAAAGTTAGACACATACTTCTCACTCTTGGCATGAAAGTATATCCCAGTCACGGTCCCCTCCACCTGGTTGAAGCAGATATAGTAAAATCCCTCGAAACTGGCGCCCGAGATCGTCCTCACCCGATGGTCCGGGACAAGGAAGTACTCCTTCCATCGCATGAAAATGTGTTCCCGCTGGGCGAAATTCCGGTAGGTGAAATCCGGTCGCTTGGCCTGCTTGGCCAACGGGTGCCAGGCGGGGAACCGCGCCCAATGAATCATATCGGTCTTTTCGGTGGCCCCCCACGCTTCATTCCTGGTCTTGAAGGTATGTTTGTTCCCAATGATTTCTCCCTCAAAGAATGTTGTCAGGGTCGGGTGATCCTCCGTGAGACCTGAACAAAACGCGCTCGGTTAGAATGTAGATCGATCGAACCCGGGCGACATCACCGACCTTGGATGCGAAGATAGCCACAGAGGTAGGACTCGACCATGTCGACATGCTTGATTTCCACGTCGACATTGTACACCTGACGATCCGACTGTTGCGTGCCCGTGAACTTACTCCCCGGGCGCAAAAACGAGGATGTGTAATTAGGCAAAAGCTGTCGCTCAAGTTAGTTGATACAAAGGGCGTAACGAGAAATCCCAAGCTGCCAACATACCCTGATGTTGGAGAATTCGTAACTCAACAGGGAAGTCGTTGAGGGTGCCGTGACTGATGGCGACGGGTTGGCTGGGTACGACGGCTCCCTCGTGGGCGGACTTAGCCGTCCCCCAACTGGCTCGTCATCCGGCTTGCTGAGACTCTTTGCAGGAGCGCCGGACACCGTATTACTCCTCACTCTCAACAAATCTGGCTGGGAGGGTGCGATGGCATCGTCCGACCGGGTCAGCACGGACTGGGAGGACGCCGAGGCGGGGGAGAGAGCATTCTCGGGGACATCGCTCTCCGCGGTTGACGAGTCGGGGGAATCTCTCCAGGCAGGTAATCGCTCGACCTCCGGTGGACAGGTGGTACGGATTTCTTCAGCGATCGAAGCAGCATTGAGGCGAAGCGTGTTGTCACTGGGGGTCGGCATTGAGGCGAATTTAGAAAATGAATGACATCGGATCGACCTGTTGGGTGTGTACGGAGTAGCAAGGAAGGTTATCGGATACAGGAAGCGATCAGAGAGAGACAAGGGAGGGAGGCCGTGAATGTGGATGAAGAAGAAGTAAAGGAAGAAGAAGCACAACAAAAGGATGAGATAGAAGACAAGAAGAAGGAGAAGCTGGAGCTATGATGAATCAATCAGTGATGGAAGCCCAAACAGGCTTAAGTCGACCCGGGGCGGATCATGCGAGCGCGGGGGAGGCAAATTCGGGCGCCTGAGGCGGAACAGCGAAAGCCACAGCCTAAAACAGTATGGTGGATCGTACAACTTTGCTTCTCAAATATGTCTGATCTTAATACATATATACTTATATTTGGCTTCTTTTCTCTTGATTGAGTTGGCTATTCAATTTGCATTGCGTCATCACAGTTTGAACTTATCACTGTCCATTCTCAATACCCTCATTATGGAATCAATAACGCCCTGTATTCTCCCCTCGATAAATAACAAAAACCGTCCAATGCCATTTCCAGGTCACATTGGGTTTGAAGTTTAGATAGGTTTGATCTGAAGAAAAAAGAACACAGTTAGCAAGCACGTGGGTGACCAACTTATCCCAACATTCATTACCTTGAAATGGAGCGAAATAAGCGAAAAGATCAAGGCCTTCAGGTCTTGCACAAGATAGTAGAACACCCGGAGACCTTCCGGGTCCGCGGACTCGGTCACGTCCACCAAAGAGCCGATTTTGGCGGTCTGCCAAACACATGCAGTTAGAAAGGGCAGGCAGTCAAGTAGGAGGGTCAACACAACGCACTTCGAACGAGATGTGCTCATTCCCCAGTCGGATCTCCAGTTCCTGACGTCCATCCTTGTTCTTCTGGGGCCATTTCGAATCGTCCTCCCTGCATCGCATCAATATCCATGTGGAGTCCACTCTCCGGGCGGTGGATAGGTCACATACTTTAAGATCTCGCTTTCCTTGATGATGCGCTTCACTTCCTGGATCATAGCCGCGCTCACGCACACTGGAAGTGCAATCCATCAGTGAAGTTCAAGGCGATCGAAGTCTGTCGAGCACTCACTTTCTTTGCGGATCAGGGAGTCATTGCGGTAATTCGAATTGTTCGCATACCGCACAGCGGCACTGCGTCCATCGCCGAGAGTGCGAAAGTCAAATTCTATTAGGGACAGAAAGGATATTAGCTTCCAAAAAAAAAAAAAACAGTGATGAATCCAGGGAAGAAACCCACCTAGAAACTCATGCCCAAACCGCCCAGAGTGACCTGAGCTGCGGTGGGTTGTCAGCGGCAGCGGAGGAAACCCGGGCGACACCAATCCAGCTTACTAGTAGCGGAGATAGAACGGGTCTCCTTGAGTGGTCATCTTGAAGAGTGAGTAGCGATGCCACAAGCGACCAGTAAATCAATCAAATCAATCCCACGTAGTCGCACAGTTCGCACGGGAAGTTATAGCAGATGCTGGAGGCTGCTTTTGCCCGAGTTGGGCGGGATGGTCCAGGCGGCTGAGTCATCCACACACTCCGGCCAGCTTGCTCCGCCGCGCAAATGGACAGATTGGATCAAGAAACCCCCCAAGTGTCCCTATACAACCACCCCAAGAGAATCGCCTACCTTTGCGCACATGAATCCAAGGCTGGTGAGGGGAGTTCAATTGTTTTAAGTCACACTTCCCAACCATCAAATACCATCTCAGAGGAGAGTTGCTGCGGTTGGTCCCTCCCTCCCTCCCCTGAAGGGTCAAAACAATCGGACACCTTGGACTTATGGACTGACCCGACCACCATCTAGCTCTCCTCCCTCCCACCTTCGCTCCCTCCGTCACACCTCCACCCCCCAATTACTTTTCGATAACCGGTCATCATGGCGTTGTATCTGGAAAATGCATACAGCCTGATCCATCAGGACAACACCGCTGATCAGCCCTCCTTGCCGGAGTTGAAGCTGCAGCTGGAGAAGGGTACTGATGAGACCAAGCTGGAGACAATGAGGAGGGTCATTACGATCATGCTCAATGGCGATCCGATGCCGGCCCTCCTGATGCACATCATTCGCTTTGTTATGCCATCGCGGAGCAAACCCCTGAAAAAGCTCCTGTACTTCTACTACGAGATCTGTCCCAAGCTGGACGCTAGTGGGAAACTGAAGCAGGAGATGATTCTGGTCTGGTAAGAAGCAACGATCCAATTTGTCTCAATGCTGAGACCGTGCTGACCCTTGCGTCTCACAGTAACGGCATTCGCAACGACCTCCAACACCCCAATGAATATGTTCGCGGAAATACCCTTCGGTTCCTGTGCAAGCTTCGGGAGCCCGAACTCATCGAACCTCTCCTGTCGTCGGCCCGCTCGTGTCTGGAACACCGCCATTCTTACGTGCGGAAGAACGCCGTGTGGGCGGTGGCTTCGATCTTCACCCACTCGGAGTCTCTCATCCCGGACGCCCCCGAGCTCATCCAGACATTCCTCGAGACGGAAACCGATGGTACCTGCAAGCGAAATGCCTTCGCGGCTCTCATGTCCATTAGCCACCAGAAGGCGCTGGAGTATCTGGCTACTACGTTCGACAGCATTCCGAATACCGATGAGCTGCTTCAGCTGGTGGAGTTGGAATTCATCCGCAAAGATGCGATCCAGAATACGCAGAACAAGGTAGGTCGCTACAGCGCAAGTCGATCTCTGTCCCATGGCTGACCGCTCGGTAGGGTAAATACTTGCGATTGATCTTCGATCTCCTCGATGCGTCTACGAGCACGGTGATCTACGAGGCGGCGACCTCTCTCACGGCCCTGACCAGCAACCCGGTCGCGGTGAAGGCCGCTGCTGGGAAATTGATCGAACTGAGCATTCGGGAGGCCGACAACAACGTCAAGCTCATCGTTTTGGACCGAGTGGATCAGCTGAGAATCCGCAACGAGGGCGTCTTGGACGACCTCACCATGGAGATCCTCCGTGTCCTGTCCAGCCCGGACATCGATGTCCGCCGGAAAGCCCTGGGTATCGCCCTGGAGATGGTCTCGAGCAAGAACGTGGAGGAGATCGTCATGCTCCTGAAGAAAGAGCTTTCGAAGACCGTGGATGAGCAATACGAGAAGGTGAGCCTGTCGACGCCAATCGGGAATGATATGATGCTGACTCGGCCTACAGAACAGCGAATACCGCCAGCTTCTCATCCAATCGATCCACACCTGCGCCATCAAGTTCTCCGAAATCGCCGCCAGCGTGGTGGACCTTCTCATGGATTTCATTGCCGACTTCAACAACAACTCCGCCGTCGACGTCATCTCTTTCGTCAAGGAAGTCGTCGAAAAGTTCCCCCACCTGCGGGCCTCCGTTGTCGACCGCTTGGTCTCGACCCTGAGTGAAGTGCGCGCCGGAAAGGTATATCGGGGCGTTCTGTGGG
Source organism: Aspergillus campestris IBT 28561 (assembly GCF_002847485.1). Lineage (NCBI taxonomy): Eukaryota > Fungi > Ascomycota > Eurotiomycetes > Eurotiales > Aspergillaceae > Aspergillus > Aspergillus campestris. The sequence goes on along the minus strand of NW_020194336.1, from coordinate 3,789,759 downwards.
TCGTAGGTGAATACTCGCTGGAGGAGAAGGATATCCGTGAGGCCTGGAAGAAGATCCGGGCGAGCCTGGGCGAGATCCCTATTCTCGCATCTGAGCAGCGGCTCCTCGACGAGGTGCCGGACGACAATGCGCTCAAGGAGCAGATCAACGGCCATGCCAAGCAGTCTGCCCCCACCGGATCCCGCAAGGTGTTGGCGGACGGCACCTATGCCACGGAAAGCGCTCTGACCAGCCAGTCGGCGGCCGCCGCCCGACTGGAGGCCGTCAAGGCCGCCCAGAAGCCCCCTCTGCGCCAGCTGATCCTGGACGGCGACTACTACCTGGCCACCGTTCTGTCGTCGACCTTGACCAAATTGGTGATGCGCCACTCCGAGGTGTCCGAGGATACGGCGCGGACCAACGCCCTGCGCGCCGAGGCGATGCTCATCATGATCTCGATCATCCGCGTGGGCCAGTCCCACTTCGTCAAGGCGCCTATTGACGAGGACTCGGTTGACCGCATCATGACCTGCGTGCGCTCGCTTGCCGAGTTCTCGCAGAAGAAGGAGCTGGAGACGTCGTTCCTGGAGGACACGCGGGCGGCGTTCCGGGCCATGGTCCAGGTGGAGGATCGGAAGCGGGCCGACAAGGAAGCGAGCGAGAAGGCCAAGACGGCGGTGCAGATCGACGACGCGATCCCCATCCGCCAATTCACGAAGAAGTCGGCCGTGGAGGGCGCCGAGGAGATCGAGCTGGACCTGGCCAAGGCGACGGGCGGCGACTCGACGGTGGAGTCGGTGTCGTCCAAGCTGAGCCGGGTGGTGCAACTGACGGGCTTCTCGGACGCGGTGTACGCGGAGGCGTACGTGACGGTGCACCAGTTCGACATCGTTCTGGACGTGCTGCTGGTCAACCAGACGCTGGAGACGCTGCAGAACCTGTCGGTGGAGTTCGCGACGCTCGGAGACCTGAAGGTGGTGGAGCGGCCGGCGACACACAACCTGGGGCCGCGGGACTTCTTGAATGTGCAGGCTACAGTCAAGGTGTCGTCGACGGACACGGGAGTGATCTTCGGAAACATCGTGTACGACGGGGCCAGCTCGACGGAGACGCACGTGGTGATCCTCAACGACATCCACGCGGACATCATGGACTACATCCAGCCGGCGCACTGCACGGAGACGCAGTTCCGGACGATGTGGACCGAGTTCGAGTGGGAGAACAAGGTGAACATCAACTCGAAGGCGAAGAATCTGCGGGAGTTCCTGCGGCAGCTGATGGAGAGCACCAACATGGCGTGCCTGACTCCGGATGCCTCGCTCAAGGGCGACTGCCGATTCCTGAGTGCCAACCTGTATGCCCGGAGTGTATTTGGTATGTTCTTTTCTTTTTACCAGTCTTGTTATCTACAGTAGCGCTAACCAGACCTAGGCGAGGACGCTTTGGCGAACCTGAGCATCGAGATGGAAGGGGACGAGGGACCGATCACCGGGTTTGTCCGAATCCGCAGTCGGTCGCAGGGACTGGCATTAAGCCTGGGATCGCTGAAGGGCCTCAAGGCGCAGACGGCATGAGATGGCAGGCTGGACGTCGACGGTGCAGCGTTGGAATACCGATTACCCTCTTATTGACTTATTATACACCCTCATAGCTCCTCGGATGGGGATCTTGTAACCGTTTCCTATTATCAATTTCTTTTTATTATTTCTGATGGATGAATTTGTTGAGTACATGTTTGATCTTTTTTGCGGAGCTGGATGAGGATTGTTTTTTTTTTTCTTCTATTCATTCTTCTTCCTGATTTCTTTATTTTCTATCTTTTTATTATTACTTTCTGTTTCCATTATGAATATCGAATAGACAGGTTTCTGGATAACAGGAAGTAATCTACAGGTGGATCTGATTCGTAGTCAGGCGCCCCACCACCCCGCGCGGCGCGACCTCGGCAGATGATCCTTGGCTGCATGGCCGTTCCTCTTCATTCTTTCAATTGCATAGATCGGGGAGTATATTCAATATTTGTTCGTAGGGGTTTCATTGACCAAGGGATATCTTCAGTTATGTCCAACTTGAGGGATAGAAAGATAAAAATAGGGGGATGACCTGTCGCATGGGGAGTCGAACAAGATCGCCCTTCCGCATCCATTCAGGTCTGGCCACCGACAATGGGCTTGTTCCGCATGCGGCCTATCGCCTCAACCAGCCGAATATCCTGCAGAATGACAAAGAATAGAGAAAGTGGTTCCTGGCAGGGGGTGGGGTTCCGGAGGCAACAGAAATAGATCTGGAGGGAGAGGCAAAGTGGAGTGTTGATCCGACTCTTTCTTTTATAATAACGATGGTCGCCTGATTTTGTCTAGATGATCCTTATCCATCAGGCACATCGTCGTCAACTGGTAAGTCTGCCATCAACTGGCGAGTCTGTCCTCAGGCTAACCAACTAGTGCCTGATTAGTTCCAACCGGGAATTGCTTCCTGTTCCTGTTCCTGTTATGTCCTTCTTCTTTCTTCTTCTTCTTCCTCCGATTCTTCCGTCTCCTCCTCCTCTCTCCTCTCTCTCGCCTCTCTTCCTTCTCTCTCTCCTTCTTTTCCTCTTCGTCTCCACCCCTCTCCTCTTCCTTCTCTGGCGCACCCTGTATGATGCTCTCTTTCCCTCTCGTCGCACCATGACTTCACCTTCTCCCAATGGGGCTTCCCGTCCACCCTTGACCCATCCGGATCAGCCGGATTCCCAGCAGCACTTGCTGGCGCACGATGCCTCCCTCACGGTCGCACAATCCGTCTCTCTCACCTTGGCCGGCGACTCCCTCACCATCCTTGGTATGTCCCAACTCCTCTCTCTCTATCTCTTCCCCCCGCGTCTCCATCATTAATTCATTTATGCAGACGAGCGCCCGTCGCGCCAAGCCGATCGCACGTGCTGCGGCCTCCTCCCCTTATCAGGTACAATGCATGACCTTCCTCGCCAGATCATGCGGAGCGACTAACCTGCCTTTCCTGTCACAGCACCCCAAGAGACCCACTCCATCGCCCTATTTAACATCCTCGATGCCGATCTTTCCCCGACCGACTTGACCATCACATACGCCGCGCCGCAACCGAAATCGGAGATTTCCGTGGCCACCCTCCGCTACCCGGTCGCGCAGAAGGAAAAAGCAAAGATCGAAAAGTGGGTGGCCAAGCTGCTCGACCTCGCATACGGTGCCGCCCAGCGCCATCGTCGCCTCAAGGTTCTGATCAATCCCTTTGGCGGACAGGGTGGCGCCGGAAAATACTACCAGAAGTATGCCGAGCCCGTCTTCGCGGCTACCGGGTGTCGTCTGGATGTGGAAGAGACCACCCACCGCGGCCACGCCACCGAGATCGCTGAGAATATCGACGTCGACGCCTACGATGCGATCGTCTGCTGCTCTGGGGATGGATTGCCGTACGAGGTCTTCAATGGTCTGGCCAAGAAGTCGAACGCGAGGGAGGCCCTCGCCAAGGTGGCTGTGGCCATGCTGCCGTGCGGGTCCGGGAACGCCATGTCGTGGAACCTCTATGGCACGGGGAGTGTCTCCGTCGCCGCCCTGACGATCGCCAAGGGCGTTCAAACCCCCATAGATTTGGTCTCCCTCACACAGGGCCAGACTCGGACCCTTTCCTTCCTGTCGCAATCGTTCGGGATCGTCGCGGAATCGGACTTGGGCACGGATGATATCCGCTGGATGGGGGCGCATCGGTTCACGTACGGCTTCCTCGTGCGACTCATGCGACGGACCATCTACCCGTGCGACCTGGCCATGAAGGTGGTCCTGGACGACAAGAAGACCATCAAAGACCACTACCGGGAGTACGCCAGCCGCCCGGCGCCCGGTCGCCCGGAGGAGGTTCCTTCCGGCGGCCTACCCGAGTTGCAGTACGGCACGGTCCAGGACGAACTCCCGAGCGACTGGGAGGTCATCCCCGGGGAGACGATGGGCAATTTCTACGCGGGGAACATGGCGATCATGTCCAAGGATACCAGCTTCTTCCCGGCCGCGGTGCCGCACGACGGGCTGATGGACGTGGTCACCATCGACGGGACGGTCAGCCGGGCCACGTCCATCAAGATGATGACCTCCATCCCGGAAGGGACCTTCTTCGACATGCCCGACGTGCACGTGCGAAAAGTGGTGGCCTACCGACTGATCCCGCGGGAGAAGGAGGGCTACATCAGCGTGGACGGCGAGTCGATCCCGTTCGAGGGATTCCAAGCCGAGGTGCACCAGGGGCTGGGCACTGTGCTGTCCAAGTCGGGGCACCTGTACGAGGCGGACGGGCCTCGGCCTTGAGATAGATTTTTCCCCTTATTATTTTGTTATTGGCTTTTGGTTTTGGTTTTGACTTTGGCGACTACATGTCTACCATGATTTGTATCATTACTGTTTCAAGTCGCACACCTGATGAGATACCCGGGCGCAAGACCCAGTGGCACTGGCATGCATACATTCTTACATTTTGTTTCGTTTTGCGTTGTGGATATGGATAGCTAGACTGTCATGTATATAGCGTCTTGATAGTAAACATCCATCTTCATTTCATTATACTTTTACCGTCCTTCCTTTTCTTTTTCATAATACTCCCCCCTACTCAAACCCACCCCACTCACTCCCATCATCACTATCCTCCTCAACCTTCGCCTCCTTCCACCCCCACTGCACAAGCCTCTCATCAGCCAACGCCTCCGCAGCACGCACCCTCACAGGCTTATACGGGCTCTCGCGCAGCAACGTCTCAATCGGCCTAAGCAGCAGCTCCGCAGGCGGGCCGCCCTCCTTCGGTTTCCGCGTCGACTCATCCTCACTGTCGAACTCAAGAACCTTCTCCAGCTCATCCACCCACAAGTCCAGAATATGGTACCGCAGGCCGTCGGGGCCGTGAGGCATGGGGACGTAGTCGTTGGCTTCGTCGGCGGGGGCTTGGTCGGGGTCGAAGTTGCGCGGGCAGAGGGGGCCGTCGGAGATGAGGGTGATGTATGATTCTAGGGTGGACCATTGGCCTTCTTCTTGTTGGTTTGTGGTGGAGGAGGAGTCGTTGGGAGGGGCGGATTTGCCCTTCTTCCCGCCTCTCTTCTTGTTAGACGCAGCAGCAGCGTCGTCCGCCCTCTTGCGCTTCTTGTCGCTTTCGCTGGTTGACACGGAAGAAGAAGAAGGTTTGAGCAAAACCTCAAAAGCAACCCCCACAAAACACCTAATCAGATACAGGTACTTATCCAAGCGCAACCGGTCCAGCGAGTGAAAGTCCCGCCCGATGGTTATCCAGAAGGCGCGCAGGAAGGGCAGGAGCGTGCTGCGCGGGAGGGTCGGGACGAGGTTGTAGGTGAGGGCGCGCGCGAGCGATTGTTGCGTTAGGGGGCGGTCGGAGTGGTAGAAGCCTTCACATTTTTATTAGTATTTGTATATAGATGGATATATTTGAATGTGAGGGGGAGGGGCATACAGTAGAATAATCCCTTCCAGAGCTTGAGCAGCTCGACGAGGGAGAGGTCGGTTTTGGAGCGGAGGAAGAGGGTGAGGGATTCGGTGGCTTTGTCGCGGATGCGTTTGTCTTCGTTTTTCAGTTAGTTATTGGGCGTTGTCGTTTTTCAACAATAGGTGGTGAGGATTGGTACCGCTTGACGCGAGCTCCCTCACAAAGGGAGTCTTTTGCATGTCGCTCATGACTATCTTTGATTTCTTCGTCCGTCTGCGATGGATGATGCGATGCGGTTCGAGTGTTGCTATCACCGGTAGGGATTGGTGTGGTCGTTCGTGGATTGTTTATACCTAGTAGGTATGGTAGCGACAGTCCTTGTTAGAGGACGAATGTGAATGCGATGCGATTGTTGGTTGGATTTGTAGTATGATACTACCAGATGCAGCGGTGATATCTTTTTTTTTTTTTACTTTTTTTCTTTTTTTCGGAGGGTATGTTTGTTTTGTTTGGTTTGCTGTGGGGACGTTGGATTTGGTGGTGTGATTGGTTGCGGCTACAGTATGTACAGAATGGATCCATGATCTTTATGATATCTCTGGGCGGCGTAGTAGATGTAGTAGGTGATGATAGGTCACTAAATCACTATTTATGAAGTTGGCAATGATAAGCATGGGTGTCCTTCTATCTGGATGACCAGGAAATGTAAAGGTACGTGGAGGAAGTGTATATCAGTCAATAGGTATAAGAGAGGCTATCCGCGGTAGTAGATTCTATGCGACAGGCAGGTGGAACTTTTCTACAGTGAACGGGATAAAAAAAAGTCTGGAACACATGTACATTCTTTCTTCTTCCAGGAAATGATAAGTATTGGATAAAAAGAAAAAGGTAAAAAAGAATTATGACAAGAGTGGGATTCGAACCCACGCACTCTGGGAGTATTGGGATTTCCAGTGTTCTGGTAGAAGCTTTCGCTTGAATCCAACGCCTTAGACCGCTCGGCCATCTTGCCATTTGTTGGTGGGTATTTAGCATTTTGGCTAATTGTACACGGTCTATTTGTAGAGTTGACATTCTCCGGTTAGTATGATTTACATCAGTAGGTGAATGTAAATTATTTATGTAGTTGTGTATCATAGAGTGATGTTATTTGTAATATATTGCTACTAAAGAATAGTAACTGGTTTTTTGTGAATGGCCGAATCTCTTTAGGTAACAAACGTGGGTTTTAGTAACTATATATATTTCTAGTACCCTGGGGTCTGGGATTATTCGTCACAACCTCCTGTTTTCTTCGACATATGCTTGGTCTTGTTGGACATCAAAAAGATAAGAAGATATGCTAACATGTCTATGCCATCGATGGCAAGACGACTTGATCACCTACACAGGGTTCACTGGGTTAAAAATAGAAGGCGAAAGCAAGCAGGCCATCGATGACGGACTGGCAACGAAGCAGGGCTTATCCATGCCAGCAGTTCTAAAACAGCGAACCAAGGACCGATCGCACGTGGCCTTGGTTATCTTACTGAGGTGTCTGTTCCCGGGAGGAACGGGCGGAGGTGGCACTGGTCATGCTGGGGTAACTAACATGCCTGGAAGGCTAATGATTGACTGCTCGAACTGTTTCATTGCCACATAAGGAAGTTGCCAGAATAACGCGCAATAAAGTAGAGGGAGCGCCGGCTTCACCATTTCCATGGGTGGGCGGTCTCCACCAGTGAGGAATACAATGAGGTCATACAGACCACAATCAAACATCTTCGAATGCTGCAACCCATGACCACCAGTCAGCGAAACATAAAACCATGGAATATTGACACGTGCCCGAACAGAAGATAACCCTGTCACGGAAGGTACAAAAGAAGGCGATTGGATGCAGTGCTTGGATAAGGGACGGTCTATGGAACCATAGAACAGATGTCCCCGTAACCCTAAAAAGTTCTAGAACAAAGAACGTCGCCATCCCAAGCAGACTGTACCATGACCCACGGTTCTAGAACAAATCAGCCAGAGGAACCCTTTAAGGAAGAAAGGCACAGATAGTACAGCCAGGGCAAACCTTATCTGGGGTCGGCCACACGGGGCGTTTTACCCAGCTTCGTGGGCTCTTGCCACGCTCTTATTCATCTGGTAGCACATGTCCTGAAAGCAAGGTTATGGCAAACTATGGTTATATATAAAGTCAGCCGTGGTAGCAATACAATGTGCCCTGGATTCTTTGAACTATCAAATCTTCCACTTCCTCCCTCCTCTCCTTCCAGACAATACCCAGAAAAGAATGACTGGACTGTACGAAACCTCCTTTTATCAAACAGCAAATACCCATTTCACTCCATCCGCACGCCGGGCCTCTTTATCCGCCCCGCCCTACCACGTCGCCATGCTCTCATGCGACAAACTCAGCCAAGAAGCAGAGAACAAAGAACCAGATCTCCGCCGCTGTATCGGCCACGGCCGCCTCATGAACCTGACCGTCGGCATGGCCCACGAGGACGCCAAAAACGCCCTCACGTCAACATATATCGACGAGATTGATCCCGAGAAAGATGTAGATCTGGATGATACGCCGTTGGTTACGACTTCCGCCTACCCTAAGAGGAATTTCCTATCCGCGATTCGACAGTATATTCGGAGATTCTTTAGATCGCTAGTCAAGCATCGCCGGAGTGGTCGGAGTGGTCGGAGTGCACACTATTAGGTGAGAGAGGGTTTGGATTGTTTGCATTTTGGCTTGACCGGGTCTTCCTGAGGGGAGCTGGTATCCTTCTCTTCTTACTTTTTTTTATTGCGGTTCTTACGGCGTTTAGCGGGGGTTATGCTCTTTGAAAGTGTGCCACAATTTTTCTTCGGGACCTACGCTGTGCGGGAGCGGGTTCGCAAGGAACCAAACTATAGATTGCAACCGCGTCATCCGGCTGGTTCTTGGACAGCACGTTGATGTAAATGATACCGCATGTCAATTTCTGTATATATATATCATACTTTGTTTTCGGAAATTTACACTGATACAATTATTTCATTATCTTCTGTCATAATTTGAAGATCGAGACCCAATTCAAGCGGTAGGTTCTATACACACCATGTCCATATCGAGTAATCTATAGGCATTACTACCTGCTTCCCTACGACTTGGGTTGTATATGGAAGGGTTCTATAGAGAATCAGACAGAAGTACGGAGTGAAAAGTGAAATCACGCACTCGTACTGACTTGAAGCGTTGTCATTCCACTGATCAAGTAGTATTGTGGGTGGAACGTTGCTAAGCTTCGACCCACTTGATGGCGTGGCTCCACGACGTGGAGAACGAGGGTACGGCATCGACTCGGGTGATTCGGGTCGCAATTATCGTCCTTGATAAGCGTGAGTGAGAAGTTATTAGTCCTTGCTATACCCCCAACAGCTCCACGGGTCAAGGATTGAGGTATATTGGACCTTTACGAATAGAGTTAGTAATCGTGTCACTTTACTTGTTTCTACTCCCTTTATTAGCTATGTCCTTGAAAAGGTACATGGTTATGTACACTGGTATCCTAAATATGTTCAATGTTTCAATCGTTGATATACGTTTGCTCATATTACGAAAAGTATCTGGAATTTCTTTAACGTCAAATGTCTCTTTATTAACCCGATAACTTTGTGAGGCCAAGGGACATGATATGCAAGGCTATTGTAGTAAGATGAGAGGAGCTGGGAGGGACTAGAATGTCAGCGCACTGGCAGTGAGACAATAATCCACGCTGACGGTTTCCTGTTGAATTAGACTTAGGATATCTTAGTGAGGGGTATAAATGCCATCTCCGTAGCTCATTCTTGTCACATTTTTGATGACTGGCTATTCGGCGTCACAAGGGCTCGTATGTAGGACATAACTCCGGGTCGGGTAGATGTACATTCGTATTAGTTGGACAGAACTCCTCTATGGCATTTTAGATTTAGAATAGAGTGCGGTGACAGGGGCTGGCTGTCAAGCCTAATAAGATCTGTGGATAAGGGAAGGAAACTAAGTACCTTACGATGTACTTTTCGCGAGTGGAGACATGTACCCACTTTTTAGAATTTCCTAGCGCAGTAACGTACGCCGATCTTCCGATCTCCCGCGCGGGCCTAGATAGATATCTCTAGTCATAAGTTCCTGCGATGTTCTGTTTGATTTTACCTTTTAATATCAAGGATAAGAGAATGAAAGATAAGAAGGGATAATCTTTGAATATAATCTTATAGAATTCGTGGATTAAGGGGACGGCGATGCTTATGGGCTTTGATTTACGGCGTCTCGTTATGGCGCGTCGCGGCAAGGTATAGTCTTGCATATGAAGCAATAGTGAACAAAGAATGATCAAATCCAACATGAGAGATGCATAAACTAACCCGTAAATCTCATGGAAGCCCGGAGGTTTTCTCTTCCGCTTTGTCATCCCACTTTCTCTCCGCAGCGCAGCAGACCGTGAAGTCCAGTCTTGTCTTCTTCCGTATTCGGGGTGTACAGCCTTAGCAGTTGGTCCTCTCATATCAATTCAGATTATTTGTCTGACTGATGAAGATAAACCAAGATTATGGGATATTCCTCTTCTCTTCACTGGCTGTGGACTGTTGCACAGTGCCCAAACCGAAGTGTCACTCATGACGTCACCACCACCCTCTAGGCCAATGCAAGCTAGTAATGCCCTGATCAGACCAGAGCAGCAAACAGGTGCTTAGATTGTGTCCATGAATCTGTCGTTGATGAGGTTCCGCTGACCAATCAATAGGTACCCAACCTATCCAAGTCATGAGGTAGGCTGCGGAAAAGGGGTTCTTGCTGCTGATGTTCAAGGGACGTCATCCTCAGTGGTCGTTCTCATCACTCCTGGTTACTCACTGAGTATCGTCCCCATTAGCCGATTTCCCCACCCCCTCATTTTGACTGTCAATTCTGGTTAAACATCAAGCCACTGTCAATCTCGACACCGCCAACTCCAAGGCTTTGGGAGCTTTGAACACCATGGAGCAGAGTGGCAGCCACAGCGATGTGGCCAGCTCTCACTCAGAATCCAGTCAATATGAAGGAATTCGAGCCCCGCAGCAAGACCAGCGACCGCAGACGAAAGAGCGCAGTAACAGTAGGGCGTTTGAGGAACTGAGCGACGAAGATAGAGAGGAGCTGGCTCGCATCGCATCCAACTTTCCCAAACAACAGACAGCCGACAGCGGAATTAATGGCCAAGGTCTCAAGAGAAAGGAAACTGCGGGAAGCGTCAACCTCGACGACCCAGCCCTTGACCCGACCGGCGATAAGTTCGACCATTACAAATGGTCAAGGATGATGCTCAAGTTGATGGACCGACAGGGAATCCCACGACCTCCGTCGACTGGAGTAGTATTCCAAAACCTCAACATCTCTGGGTCCGGCTCAGAGCTACAATACCAGAACTGCGTGCCCGATTTGCTGTTAGCACCGTTTCGACCACAGGACTACATTAGGTTTGGAAAAGCGCCGGTGAAACACATCCTACGCGACTTCAATGGACTTCTCAAGAGCGGCGAACTGCTGATTGTCTTGGGGCGGCCCGGTAGTGGTTGTTCCACGTTCCTCAAGTCTATCTGCGGAGAACTGCACGGACTGAAGCTTCGCAAGAGCTCCGAGATGCAATACAACGGGATACCTATGGAGAGGATGCACACAGAGTTCAAAGGAGAGACCCTGTATAACCAGGAGGTGGATAAACATTTCCCTCACTTGACGGTTGGAGAGACGCTCGAATTCGCTGCGGCAGCTAGGACCCCAGAGCATCGATTGCATGGGGTCAAACGACAAACATTTGCTAAGCATATCACCAAAGTCGCAATGTCCATATTCGGTCTATCCCATACGTATAACACGAAGGGTAATTCCACCCCCTCGTCTGGGTTTTCAAGCGCATATCGCTAACGATACTTCCAGTGGGTGATGACTATGTCCGAGGTGTTTCAGGGGGTGAAAGAAAGCGAGTTAGGTTAGTACCCTCACAAGTCTATGCTGTGCTTCTCTAATATTTTGCTCTAGTATCGCGGAGATGGCCTGTAAGTAGCTGGCCTAAGTGGTCTGCTCCTCGCGCTTATATTAACAACTATAGTGTCCGGGGCACCTCTCGCGGCGTGGGACAACAGCACCAGAGGACTTGATTCTGCCAGTGCTTTGGAGTTCATCAAGGCATTGCGGGTTTCTTCAGACTTGGTCGGATCATGCCACGCAGTCGCCATTTACCAAGCTTCGCAGCCGATCTACGATCAGTTCGATAAAGCCATAGTTCTCTACGAAGGCCGAGAAATATACTTTGGTCCCTGCAGCGAAGCAAGAGACTACTTCATGGAGATGGGTTGGGATTGTCCGCCGCGCCAGACGACGGGTGACTTTTTGACTTCCGTTACAAACCCCCGAGAACGTCAAGCTCGTGAAGGGATGGAGAATAGGGTCCCCCGTACACCCGATGATTTTGTTGATTATTGGAAGAAAAGCCGTTTTTGTGCCGACCTTCAAGCACAGATCGAAGAATATCGCCAGGAGTTCCCACCTGGGGGCGAGTCAGAACAGACATTTAAGGAGATGAAGAAGTTCAGGCAAGCCAAGCATGTCCGGCCGAAGAGTCCTTATGTTATCTCTATCCCCATGCAGATTAAGATGTGCACAATCAGAGCTTATCAAAGGTATCCGGCCCATAACCTCGAGCCTGTCTACTCCGTTGTTGGATGCTGACCACCCAGGATCTGGAACGATAAACCCTCGACATTGACATTGTTTATTGGGCGAGTTGCAATGTCTCTCATTATTGGCTCTATATATTACGGGTAATCTCCCCATATAGCCTCCAGATTAGAGCGGCTTCTCACTATCCTCCTAGGACGCCAAATGCTTCGGCGGGTTTTCAGAGCAAGGGAGCTGCTCTCTTCTTTGCTGTGCTGTGAGTCTCGCTCTACCCCGTACCAGTTATTTTGCATACCATTGATTTGGAATATATCCAATGGAGTATCTCGTTGTATATCTATTAACAAAATATTAGTATGAACGCCCTTATCAGTATCACGGAGATCAACTCGCTTTATGACCAGCGACCCGTTGTCGAGAAACAAGCCTCTTATGCTTTTGTTCACCCATTCGCTGAAGCTCTTGGGGGTATTGTATCCGATCTTCCAGTGAAATTCATTTCTGCTGTGATCTTCAATGTCATATTCTATTTCTTAGCCGGTTTGGTAGGTACCCCAAATCCGTGACATCTTTGGTGCCTTCTACTCACTTCATCTAGCGTTATGCGCCATCACAGTTTTTCATCTTCTTCCTCTTTACATTCCTCAGCACACTTGCGATGTCTGGAGTTTTTCGAACCCTGGCCGCAGCAACGAAGACATTGGCACAGGCGATGGCTATGGCCGGTGTGATAGTTTTGGCTATTGTCATCTACACTGGTTTCGTGATCCCTGTGCCGCAGATGTCGTCCATTCCATGGTTCAGCTGGATCCGTTGGATCAACCCTGTCTTCTATACATTCGAGTCCTTGGTCGCGAACGAGTTTCACGGTCGACGGTTTATTTGTTCTCAATTCGTGCCTGCATATCCAACCCTGAGTGGCGACTCCTTTATCTGCGCTGTTCGGGGGGCGGTTGCTGGAGAGAGAACCGTTGATGGAGACACCTTTATTCGAGCCCAATACACTTACACCTACACACACGAGTGGAGGAATCTGGGTATTTTGATCGGGTTTTGGATCTTCTTCACGGTCATTTATCTGATCGCTACGGAGCTCAATTCCACGACGTCGTCGAAAGCCGAATTCTTAGTCTTCCGGCGTGGTCACGTACCGCCGCAAATGCGCCATCTCGAAGACCCCAATGCTAACATGGATCATACGCCCGGAGATATTGGTCAAGATAGTAATGAAAAGAAGGAAAACCCACCAGAGAGAGATGCTTCTGTTATACCGGAACAACACAGCATATTCACCTGGAGAAATGTTTGCTATGATATCCCGGTCAAGGGAGGGCAACGACGACTCCTGGACAATGTTTCTGGATGGGTCAAACCCGGCACACTTACAGCGTTGATGGGTGTCTCTGGTGCAGGAAAAACTACTTTACTAGATGTTCTAGCCAAGCGGGTGTCTATCGGTGTTGTTTCCGGTGAGATGTTGGTGGATGGAAAGCCTCCTGACACTAGCTTCCAACGAAAAACAGGGTATGTTCAGCAGCAAGACCTTCACCTTTCCACTACCACGGTAAGGGAAGCACTGCGCTTCAGCGCACTCCTCCGCCAGCCAAAGTCGGTCTCCAAGGGCGAGAAATACAAATTTGTCGAAGAAATCATAGAGATGCTCGACATGCATGACTTTGCAGACGCAATTGTTGGAGTCCCTGGGGAAGGGCTGAACGTTGAGCAGCGGAAGCTTCTGACAATTGGCGTCGAGCTGGCTGCGAAACCTGCCCTGTTGATTTTCCTGGATGAGCCGACAAGTGGTTTGGACTCACAGAGCTCCTGGGCAATCTGTTCTTTTCTCCGCAAGCTGGCGGCTCATGGCCAGGCGGTGCTGTCCACGATCCATCAGCCAAGCGCACTGCTCTTCCAGCAGTTTGACCGTCTGCTGTTCCTGGCGAAGGGTGGGAAGACCGTTTACTTTGGGGAAATTGGAGAGCAGTCTCATACAATGCTCGAGTACTTTGAACGGAATGGAGCACGCCCCTGTGACTCCAAAGAAAATGTAAGTTTCTGGAACCTGGCAATATTTCACTGTACCCTAACGTCCAAACTAGCCGGCCGAATATATGCTCGAGATCATCGGGGCTGGTGCATCGGGTAAATCCACCAAAGACTGGTCGATAGTCTGGAATGAGAGCCAGGAGGCAAAGGATGTGCAAAGAGAGATCGATCGGATCCACGACGAGCGAGCATCGACATCTGACACTGATACGGACGATGGTACCCAGCACCAGGAATATGCCATGCCCTTCGTTTATCAGCTGTGGTATGTCACGCATCGGGTGTTTCAGCAATATTGGCGGGAACCAGCGTACATATGGGCGAAATTGATCCTGGCGGCGGCTTCGGCTGTGTTCATTGGATTCACTTTCTTCAAACCGCAAAGCTCCATGCAAGGGTTCCAAGACGTGTTGTTCAGCGCTTTTATGCTCACGGCGGTTTTCTCAACCTTGGTGCAACAGTACGTATTGTCTTGTCCTTACTCCTTTCTTTGAAGCTAACATAAATCGTAGGATCATGCCCAAGTTCGTCGTCCAACGTTCGTTGTACGAGGTGCGCGAGCGACCCTCGAAGGCATACTCTTGGGCTGCTTTTCTTATCGCCAATGTAATCGTGGAGATTCCCTGGCAGATCCTCGCGGGGGTGATCTCATGGGCCTCGTATTATTTCCCGATCTACGACTCCCACCAGTCGCCCCAGCGCCAGGGCCTTATGTTGCTCTTCGTCACGCAGTTCTACCTCTTCACCTCGACGTTCGCCTCGTTCATTATCGCGGCCCTCCCTGATGCCGAGACCGGCGGCACCATCGCGACGCTGTTGTTCATCATGGCAACAGTCTTCAACGGTGTGATGCAGCCACCGAACGCGCTCCCCGGCTTCTGGATCTTCATGTACCGGGTATCCCCACTGACATACCTGATCGCGGGCTTAACAGCGACGGGGCTCCACAGCCGACCCATCATCTGCTCCCGCGAGGAGTTGAGCGTCTTCAACCCGCCGTCCGGAACGACATGCGGGGATTACCTAGGCCCATACTTACAGCAGGCGCCAGGCCGACTGTCCAACCCAACCGCGACACATGGCTGCGAGTACTGCCAGTTCCGGAGCGCCGACCAGTATCTCTCGATGACAAATATATGTAAGTCTTCCTTCTTATCATTCCCCATCCGACAATGGCATTAGGGGTCTCAGCATGCTAACGTGAAACAGTCTGGAGCGAGCGCTGGCGCAACTACGGCCTCGGATGGGCCTACATCGGATTCAACATCATGGGCACAGTTGTCCTATACTATCTCTTCCGAGTCAAGCACTACAACCCCACATCCCCGATCCGTGGCCTCGTGCGCGGCGCAAAGTTCCTATGTCGGGTGTTCAAGCGACGCTCAGGCGAGACGCCCAAGGGGCGGGAAGCAGAGAATGGACGATTGGTTTGAGTCTCATTACTTCAGTGGATGTTCAGTCTTGTCTTGCTATTATTTCTGCATGTATCGTACCTATCAGGTAGGTAGTTGAATATAAACCAGGGCTTGGTAAGTGAAGCCAGGTTTGAATCAAATAGGGAACCACAAATTTCATCAGCGAATCACAATTCGTATGGCTTGAACAAGCAGCATCATTGGTCTAGTGGTAGAATTCATCGTTGCCATCGATGAGGCCCGTGTTCGATTCACGGATGATGCACTATCTTTTTCTTTTTCTTTCTTGTACTGTTTTTTTTTTGCTTGTCGCCTTGTAGATAGAATCAACCAGTTACATACAGGATAGGTACTTTTATTACAGTACACCCGTTCTCTGTCTCTCTAAGTGGGTACTATCTCTCTGATCAAGGATGGCGTTGATTTATCTGTATTGCGAGCTGTGTGTGGTAGCCACTGCCCTGTATTGACTGCTGCTATACGTATATAGATAAAGAACGACGATACTGAGTAGACCTAGCTAAGTAGATAAATAGCTAGCTAGGTATGTATGTATGTATTGTGTTGAGTACCTATAGTACCATACATAAGGCAGAGATATCTGTCTGCCACAAAGTGTACCAGATTGATTGAACTATACCAGACTGATTGATTGGTGGATGGAAGACAAGACATGGCAAGTGCAGCGGTGGGAATAAAGCAATAGGTTATGTCATATGGTATGGGGGAGACGAGGGATGTGGAAGATAGATATGGAATGATTATGAAAGATTGATATGAACAGTATGATGATAGAGATAAATCAGAAAATAGATAAAGTAAATAAATAAACAGCAATACTTGGGTATTATGCATGCAAATGAGCAATCATGACCATGACCTCGAGAGGAAAAGAAAGAAAGGGAAAGACAACATAGGCTAATGATTTGGGGATGGATAGATGGATAGATGGATCCACAGGGTTAGTAGGTACTAGTGGTAGTAGTTATAGTAGTGTTAATAGTGGCGTCTGTCATGGAAACTTTGTTCATGTTTGCGGTCGTGCTGATATAAGCTGTGTAGGTGGGTGATGGGTTTGTCGTCAGTTGTCGAGCTCGATTAGTTCATAGGTCGTGACACGGTGATGAAAGAATTGGCTAAGATAAAGACGGTCGAGAAACGACCAAGGCGTTGACCACGTGCGCTGGATTCCATCCTTGGTCAACGAGGGGAACGTGTTCATTGAGGACTCTCCCGAGATATGCGATCCGCACGCGCTGGTTCCTGGCGATCTGCAATGCACATGTCAGTTCGGGACTATATATCACATCATACTATGAGATGGTTTGACGTACTCCCGCCTCCTGTTGCACTTTCCGGGCAATGAACGCCACGTTCTGTGCCTTGTTGACCACCACGAGAATATCCGGCCCCCGCGATCGCTCAACCGCGCCTTCACGTGGATGAGATCGCGCTCGCTCGTTTTCCCCTTCTCGTCGCGACGGCGCTCGAGTTCGTCTGAGATGAGTTCGTCGTCTGATGCCTCGTCTAGGGATAGCTTGCCGTGGTCGGTGTCAAAGTCGTCGTCGTCGTCATCATCGTCGCGACGGGGGAGCGGTTCCCGGACTATATTCTGGGGATCGCTCACGATGCACTGTGGCAGCCGATAGAGCACGCCCTGCTCGTCGTAGCAGCCCTGGCAGAGATCTCCCGTGGGGACGGTGACGCCAGCCGCGTCGACGATACTCTGGGCGGTGGCGAGATCGCCCGCCCACATCAGGGCGATGGCCGTCGACAGTGCAGCCCAGATCTCCGACCGTCCCGTGACTCGGGTTTCAAAGAACTCTCGGCGCTCCCGGTCGAGCTGTGTGCGCGTCCACGCGCGGCGCTTGCTGTACCAGATATGTTGGCGGACGGGGGCGTTGAAGTGCACGTCGAGGGGGAACTGGTCGGAGGAGGTCCGGACGACTATATGGGGGGTGGTCGGCGGGAGGTTGGGTCGGTTAGACCTGCGCGCGGCGGCGGCGGCGGCGGTGGAGGTGGTGGTGGACGAAGAGGGCGCTTCGGGGAGGACCTCTGAGGGATGTTCATCGTGGCCCGCGCTGGAATGGCTGTCGTCACGCGACACAGAGAAGCAGCAGCCCTGTTGACGAAGATTAGCTCTCGTTTGTGACTATACACCTTCTTTCTTCAATTCTTTTCTTTATTCTAATCTGGCTTGATATCTGGACTAGGGAGTAAGGCATATTCCATGCAGTCACCCCACGTGGATGCGCTGCGCCACAATGGATGGGATGGGCATACGTACCATATTGACCAAAACGACGGTGATCCGGATCCATCAGCCAAAGCAGAAAGAAGCCGACCATGCAGGCATGCAAGAAGAAAGCAAGGGGGAGGGACGATAATAAGAATGGAATATAAAAAATCAGGGTGATGCTGGTGACGTGAGAATTGGATACTCGGTCGGGGAAATTAACCGGGTCAAAATGGGGGGAAGTGGTTGCCCATCAATCAGACGACCCAGTGGCTTCAGACTGGATGGACCCACAGGGTTAATCTGCCATTTCAAACAGATAGTAGTTTATTGGCGAGAGAGGGAGAGGGAGAGAGCGAGTGAGTGGGGAGTGAAGAAGAGAGAAGAGGAAGAGAACAAAGGATGAGAGACCGAAGAGAAGAGAAGAGAAGAGGGGGTGACAGGCTTAAAGCACCGCCGGATGGTTCGTCGCAAAGCTTATTCCCTCTTAAACAACATCAATAACAACAATACGAATAATTCATGCAATGAAAGCAATATTGTCGATTGCAGAGATGCAGTCATATGAATATACGGTGTATATTACCCCTACCATAACTATCATTATAATAGAAAAAAAATCATAACAACAATCCATGCATATTGTAGAGTGGAGTATACCTTGACTAAAGTGCTTGGAGCTTCCCCGCGTTGGAGCTGGATTAGCTGCGGACTCGTGTTGACTTGCGAATCTGTGTCACACGCAGGACAGATCACTTTTATTGATTCATTTTATCTATTGATATTAAATCATTTGATTTCTTTTTTGAAAAAAATTGAAATTTGTGGCGTAGCTTGGCTAATAAGTTCATGAAATAATACATCGTCTGCTTAGACCGTTGAGATCGCAAACCCTAAACAATGGCCCTAAAAATGTGTATAGTAGACTGACCAAGTCTCCCCCCTAAACCATGACACCCCTATACTAGTAAACGTCTACTCCTCATTCTCATCCTCATCATCACTCCCGAAGATCGCTTTGAAAACAGCCTCCCCCGGCCGATCCGCTTCCAACGCGTCGTTGCGTTCCGGCTCCACCACCACCGGCGGCCGAGGCGGCGGTGCCGACCCGGACGTGGCACCCACCGCATGCACTAGTTCGTTCATCACCGCCTGCGAGACCAGCTCCTTGGGACCAGGAGCGGTCTGCGCACCGCCAGACGGCGCAGGCGCCCCCGGGTCCTGTTGCACATGACCCGGCGGCCTGACGTTGAACCGTTTGCACAGCAAACGCGTCGGGTAGAACGAGATGCTGCTGCGCGTCATGGGGCCAAACATGCCGATGTGAGCGGCGGCCTCCGCGGGGTCTTGGGGCTTCTCCGCTGGTCGATGAAGACCTGTCGCATCGGGCGAATCGGCGGCCTCGTCCGACGACCCTTTCGGTCCCGACGAGGCGGACGTGAACCGCGACGCCATGGCGCCCGACATGGGCTTGAAGACCTCCGCCGCCCGGGCGAATTCATTCAACTCCGCCGTCCACTCGTCCGTCGATGACCCCGGAACCCGGTCGGGGAGTCG
This sequence comes from Aspergillus campestris IBT 28561, assembly GCF_002847485.1. Taxonomy (NCBI): domain Eukaryota; kingdom Fungi; phylum Ascomycota; class Eurotiomycetes; order Eurotiales; family Aspergillaceae; genus Aspergillus; species Aspergillus campestris. The sequence goes on along the minus strand of NW_020194336.1, from coordinate 3,770,432 downwards.
ATCGCGCAGTCCTGCGCGGACTTCTAGGAACACCCGGTAGCGGGATCGCTTGTCGAGATCCTCTGCGTAGGGCATCCAGCCGCTGGCGGCCCGGGCCAGCGCCTGGGCTGCCACATGCTTGCCCAACTTGGGGACCAGATCCCATAGGTCTCGTTGCCGCTGCGAGTCCGAGCGCTCATGTCCTGGTGGGGCTTTCTCCCCCAGCGCGGGAGGCAGGTCCGTTTTCCCCGTCAGCTTCGCGATCCGCTCGCGGGCTTCGGGGGTCATCCAGTCGAAGATGGATTTGCCGGGCAACTGGGCTTCTCCTAGAAGCGCCGCCCGCGACGTCGGATCCAGCGAGGATGCCTTGGCGGCATCTGCCGTTGAAACGTAGGGGGATGCATCCTGTTCTTGCGCCGGCGCTTTGCTCGACTTCCAGTCCTTGGGGATCTCTGGGGGCGCGTACTTTTTTTCCTGCGAGGAGATCGTCAGGATCGAGATGCCGTCGGCGAGAACAAAGCCGTCCAAGGGCAAGCGGCCGTCATGGCATTTTCGGAACCCGGCTGAATTCTTCGACGCCAGCACTTTCTTGGAGATGAAGACCGGTTTGGTGTTCAACAGCGGATTAGCCGCGGCGACAGTCGGTTTCGCATCTTCGGCCTTGGCCTTCTTTTTCTTCTTCTTGTCTCCACCGATCACGCGGCTGTATGAGATCTGCGGGCCTAGGGAGTATGGGTCTTCATCGTCTGAGCCCGTATCGTTCAACACACCGACACCGAACGCTCCCCGACGGGGTCCCTTTGTCGTCGGCTTCTGTTTCGCCGTGCCCGTGAGCCGCCGCCCGAAGAACGGGTCGCCCTCGTCTTCGTCCGATGGCTCGCCGCCCGCCTTCGGGGCGTCCAGACGGGATTCCCCTTCGAATCCGACTCCCTTGCGATCCGTCTTGTGTACGAACGCGACCATCGGCGGGTCGTCCGGAGCAAACAGGTATGTCTGGTGCGGGTCGGCATTCCCATCGTCGAGGTCGGCTTTCCGCCGGACTTTGGGTCCAATCCCTTGGCCCTCTTTCCAGCCCATTTTCCTTAAGAGTCTGACACCCATCGTCTCGCCGCTGGTCTTGAACAGATCGACCAGACCCCCGCGGCGGACGGCGTCAGCCCCCGTAGACCCAAACCCAGCAAAATCCTCGTTCGCCTCGACCTGCCGTGCCTCCTCCGCCTCGCGAAGATCCTCCTCATCCATATAATCCTCCACGCGCTGAGCCTGCGGACGGTCCTTGGCGCGGTTCTGGCGCGAGGACACAAACGTCGCGGGGGTCCATCCTTCCTTGGATCCGACGGTGTTGAAATATCTGGACACACAAAATAAAGAAAAAGAGAACACCAGTTTAGTGAAACTGTCCAACGCGGTAGATGAATCGTGGGCTCACCCGGCACTGTATCCACCGGTGAAGGCGCCGTGCAGTCGCTTCCTCCCCCGGTCGTCTGTCACCTCCTGCTGCCAGACCGGCTTGTACGAGCCATCGTCGCGTGCGCCGGCATCTAAGGGGGGGAGCGGGGTGCCGTAGAAGGCGTAGGGCGATTCGTGCGCCTGTAGGTCCGCTTCGAAGGCGGATCGGGTTCGTTTGGTGGCCATGGTGGATTCTGTCCACTAGTTGTCGCTCGGGATCATGGTCAGCTGGGAGGGAGTATTGGTTAGTTTAACGGTGTTTCGAGACATTTGAAGTCCAATCTTACCGATTATGTTGCCGTTAGAAATCAAAGGCAACCTGAGATCAATTCCAGATCGGTTGAGTGGTTGGTAAGAATGGGTGGTGAGGAATGACGGATGAGGTCGTGGGGCGCCACATTTCCGTGGCTGACGAGTGCAGAACGTGGCTATTACTATTGTCAGACTGCAGATTCATTCAGTCAATCTACGGCTCTGTAGATCAGTGGTAGATCGTTGGTTTCCGGCACCAAAGGTCGCGTGTTCGAGCCGCGCCAGAGTCGCTTTTTTGTATTTTTTTACAATTTGTTTTACAATGTTTCTATCACTTCATCTTATTTGCCAGGAATTAAGACTCCTGGATAGTTCAAATGCCGAGATATATTTAGATGAAGACCAGACCGATCTAACCATATGCAGTCCCAGCCATGTCAATAATCAAGATATCCCTCACCGCCTGCCTTTCCTGTCGCTCCCACGAGTCTCTCCATGTGAACCATTGGATTGTCTGTAATGCAGCAGTTGTTAACTTAGCAGGCACTGTGATCACAACTAATGCTGTGAACAACTGACCAGCCTCTCTCTTTCTCATTCCTCTCATTCTCTTCCCTCCTCCTTCTCCTCCTTCTCCTCCTCTTCTTTCACGACGAGAGTCTCCATAGTCTATCACTGATCGGGTCGTTGTCCCTGGTGCTTTCTTCTCCGCAGCTCATCTAAGCCGTCTTTCCTTTCTCTTCTCAGCTCTCCCCCCGTCATTCTCACGGGGAACTGATCGTCCTCCTTTCTCCTCATCGCTGTCTCCCTTTCAGGCTTTCCCATCTTAATAGTCCTGTCAACTTCTTTGTCTACGTCTTTGTTATTTCATCCTTTCACCCCCCCTTTTATAGTAAATTTTGAACTGTACATGGGGTCATCTCGAGTTGTTTGCTGGACGTTCCGACGCTGGCTGCTGCTTCCTTGGGGCGCCCGTCGTCAGCACACACCATCTCCCCCGCCCGCCCCCCGACCGATCCCTTAGTCCATCTTTGGGCATTGTCGACACCCCTCATCAAATCCTCCCCTCCTCTCTCAACGACACTACACCTTCCATCGTCTCCTCGGAGCTCTTGCGTTCAATAGGCTGTCCGATTTGATCGACCGAGGTACACTTTCTCCCAACTTCTCGGGTCGTGATGTCCACAGCCGCCTCGTCATCTGCGTCACCGTCCGTCGTCCGCAGCCATTCTACCTCCTCCCACGCTCCCTCCCAGAGACCACCCCCATCCGATCTGCCTCACAGGACCCGAAGCGTTGCGCTCAGGCCCGCGACCGCAGCGCATCCTTCCTCGCAGCCGCAGTACCAGCCGCACGGCCATCATTCTCACTCCAAGTCCCAGTCCTATGATCGTCGGCCCCCGTCCAACCAAGCCGTCTTCGATCACCTCTCTCGTCGGGACCTTGAGGCCGCCAGGACTGCCCAACCCGTCTCCACTCGCCGCGAGAGTTCCGATCGCTCGCAGGAGCGCTCCTCCGCCGCCCACCGCGCTGATCCCTCGTCCAATCAGAAACCCCGCCGGAATCTCGCCGTCCAGGGGCACCAGCGAGACAGTATCGACATGGCCGCTGCTGGCCCGGTCGCCGGTGATGGCGCCGCCCACTCGCAGTCCAGTTCAGCGTCGCGCTTGGCCCCAGCCGCCACCATGCAGTCGAAGCGTCGCACCACCATCTCCACTCCATCCGGTCAATGGGCCTTGGGGAAAACTTTAGGGGCCGGGAGCATGGGCAAGGTGAAAGTGGGAAAGAACTTGGAAACGGGCGAACAGGTGAGTTGACATATATATATACAAATATATATATATATATACATATACATATATAAAATGCGAAACAAGAACTAATGTCAATCAGGTGGCCGTTAAGATCGTCCCCAGGCAGTCGACGGAAGAACACCGGAGCTCGCGCGACGCCGAACGAGCCGATCGCTCCAAGGAGATTCGCACGGCCCGCGAGGCCGCCATCGTCAGTCTTGTCAATCACCCGTATATCTGCGGCATGCGGGATGTCGTCCGCACCAATTACCATTGGTACATGCTGTTCGAGCTGGTCAACGGCGGCCAGATGCTCGACTACATCATCTCCCATGGAAAATTGAAGGAAAAGCAAGCTCGCAAGTTCGCCCGCCAGATTGCCAGTGCCCTGGACTACTGCCATCGCAACAGTATCGTGCACCGTGACTTGAAGATTGAAAACATTCTCATCAGCAAGAATGGCGACATCAAGATCATTGACTTCGGTCTTAGTAACCTGTTCTCTCCCCGGAGTCTGCTGAAGACGTTCTGCGGCAGTCTCTATTTTGCGGCCCGGAACTCCTGCAAGCTAGACAGTATACCGGTCCCGAGGTGGACGTGTGGAGCTTTGGCATCGTTCTGTACGTGCTTGTCTGTGGCAAGGTGCCCTTTGATGACCAGAGTATGCCCAAGCTGCATGCGAAAATCAAGCAAGGCGTGTTTGAGTATCCCCCGGGTCTCACTACAGGTTAGTACCCACTCTTTCGTCTGATCCTCGCGCCCTCTCTCTCTTGGATACTAATGGTGGGTGCAGAGTGCCGCAGTATCATCTCCCGTATGCTGGTCACCGATCCCAAACAGCGGGCCAGCTTGGCGGAGATCATGAGCCATCCCTGGATGAACAAGGGGTTCAGTGCCCCTCCGGACAACTTTCTCCCCCGCCGGGAACCGGTCAATCTCCCCCTCGATGCGGATGTCATTGAGAAGATGACCGGGTTCGACTTTGGCCCCCCCGACTATATTACGAACCAACTCCTGAAGATCCTCGAGTCCGAGGATTATCAGCACGCCGTCAAGACCAATGTCCGTGAGCAGCCACTTCCGGTCCACAGCGAGAAGAAGAGAGGCGTCTTCGACTTCTACAAGCGGCGGAGCTCGGCGGCCAGCCGAGATACGTTGTCAGCTCCATCCGCGGAGGTGGTTCCCTTGGGAACGGATCCGCTCAACGCGTACAGTCCCCTGTTATCCGTCTATTACCTGGTCAAGGAGAAGATGGATCGGGAGAGGTCCGAGACCAACCCCGGTGCTCTCGGAGTGCCCCAGTCGTCGGGAGACGCGATGCTTCAGATGCCCGATCTGCCCGCGCCGGAAGCGGCCCACACGAACCAGTACCAGGTCCCCGGCGAGAAGGACGCCGGCCGGCGCTCTCGACCCCGCGCCCGGACCCACGGGGATGATGACATCACGGACGGGCTCAAGAATGTCAACCTCGCTCCACCAGCCGAACAGGGATCTCCGGCCCCCGCATCGCAGCCGGAGACCCCCGCGCGGAAGGAGAGCACCGCCGCAGGGATCTTACGACGCTTCAGCACGCGCCGCACCAAAGAGCGCAGCCGCGATCCGGACCGGAGACGGGTCGGCAGCCCCCCGTCGTTGAACGTCCAGCCGCCGGTCGATTCGGCCTCCCCGTTGAGCCGGGGGCTCAGCATCCGGAGGAAGCGTGCGGACCCGACCCCATCCACCATCCCGTCCGGGGGCAGCCAGCCCCATCACCAGGGCCTGCTCAAAGCCCCCGGAACCGCCGAGGCGGACTCCCGACCCAACAAGTTCCTGGCCCGGTCGACCAGCGTCAACTCGGCCGACTACCGACCCCGGCGGGTGCAGCGTCGCAGCGACGCCGACGCCTTGGCCCATCCGCCCGCCACCAGCGGATCCGACCATGCCGGCGCAAGCACCCAGCAGGATTCGAACCCCGCGCGGGAGACCCGGCTCGCGGGTCGCTCGCACGCCTCCCGGACCATGTCGCTGGGCCACGCCCGCCGCGAAAGTATCCAAGCTCGGCGGGCCCGTCGGGAGGCGGCCCGGGAAGCCAACGTCCCCGAAGAGACCGACGCAGATATCTCGGGGGCGGGGACCGCGTTGGAGAGTGCCAACGAGGGCGAGGATCTGTCCAAGCCCGTGTACCTCAAGGGCCTGTTCAGCGTGTCCACGACCAGCAGCAAGCCACTCCCCGTCATCCGGGCCGATATCATCCGGGTGTTGAAGCAGCTGGCGGTGGATTTCGAGGAGATCAAAGGAGGGTTCAGTTGTCGGCATGCGCCGAGCATCGAGCTGGATAAAGTGGTGGATACGGGACCCCCGAGCCCCGAGCGGCAGGGACAGGTCTCGAACCATCGCCGGCGCATCAGCTTCGGGGGGCTGCTGAACCACGACGACGGGCATCAGTCACGGACTCCGCGACGGACACGGGCGCCGGACCGCAGTTTCGTGACCAACTCGGAGGGCTCAGAGGAATACGTGGCGTCGCGCGATCCCACCGTGGTCGTCGGGGAGCGGGTCATGGGGGAGACGACGACGCGGGTGCAGAGCGATACGGGCGAGAACCTGGTGCTGCGGTTTGAGATCCTCATCGTCAAGGTGCCGCTGTTCTCGCTGCACGGGATCCAGTTCAAGAAGGTGGCAGGTGGCATGTGGCAATATCGGGAGATGGCCAAGAAGATCCTAGATGCGCTGAAGTTGTAGATGGAGTAGAAGCCCACGTCACCCAGGTGATGTATCACATGAGCGTGTTCCTTTTTTCTCTATTTCTTTGTTGACTTGTGACTATTTCCTTTGTCTTTCTTTCCTTTTGAGTTCAGTTCTGTTTATGGTGTACTACATTCCCATTCTTCTAATCCGATGCTTTCCCACTCGCCGCGTCCTATGAGCCCCAGCCCTATCCAGAGTCGATTCTACCTCTGATTGTGGTTATTGCAGTTGAGCTGGCTCCTCACCGCGGTAGGTGTCTCTGGGGGTTGAGGGTGGGTTCATAGGGGCCTTGACATGGTGTATAATAGAAGCTGAGTAGGGATGCATCTTTATTTGTGTTGTTGGGTTGTGTTGGGTTTGAGTTTAGTTTGAGTTACACTGGTTTGTGTGACTTGGGCCATGGCTGTTTTTGTAAATTTGGATTTTATATCTCTATGGATATGGTTTAATTGATGTAGGTCTATTACCTGGGTATTATTTATTATTGGGTTGTAGGGTAGGGATGGGGTCAGGGATGAGACAGCAGCTGGGATTGTGGTTATACTTGTAATGAGTGCTTTAGTGGTAGGGATTGGGTATAGATGTTTTGGACTTGATATACTCTGTACCAAGTATTGGTTTAATTGTTGAGTGATCATCAGTAAGACTGTCTCACTCTCAGTGATAATTTACTTGATATGTATAGATCTGGATATATCACTGATATTTCTAGTTAAGTGTAATAAGTGTTACAGGTGAAGTACTACCTAACTACTCAGGGAGAACTTATGTCCTGAAGAACTTCTTCCCCGTCACGGAGGACTCCTCCTTACTGTGGAGGACTCCTCACATGCTAGATATGGACTTACTAATAAATAGTTCAATATCATAGTATTTATTCACAAGTCATAGTTATTAGGAATACAATTGAACTATCTAATTCAAAAGACATTTCCCTCAATAATGCTCATATCATTACAAAGAAAGTATACAACCAACTATACACTGTAAACTGTATACATCACCGTAATCATGAATAGATCAACAGACAAGACTCGCCAGTTGGTGTTTCGGATAGCCACCCGCCTCCATGATCAAACCCAGCACTGGAGATTATATTCTGTATAAGTTATCTTGAAAATCAATTGACTCAATCTACTACAATCTCAAGGCTATACAACGGTCAACAAAATACCATCTTCGTACTATATAATACGCTGGAGTATAGATCGGCCCCGTAGGACACTGGACGGGCCGATCAAGGCGGTGTGCGCCCGTCTTGGCATTGATACGCCCTATCAAAATGGGGACCCTGGATTTATAGATAGCTGGCCATGCTTTGAGGGGGGTTTATGAGCGCGTGAATGGGTGGATTTTGATGAAAGTTGGTGGGCTTGAATCTGTGTGTTTTGCTGCAGTTTCTGATGTCTTTTGTGATGTAAAATATCTCAAATTTGTGGTGTAGGGTTGAGTTAAGCTTTCGGGCTCTGGGGCTTGCGGAGTTGCGGAAGCTATGGATTAGCTGGTTCGGTTTCCTACATTTTGATATCCGTTTTGCTATGGACTATTTCAGCGGGTTCCTATCAGCGTTTCAGATGGCCTCGAACTGCATTGATACTATTGATTCTCATTTGGTTTCAACCCAGGATAACTGATTTACTATAGAATGAAACAGTAAATCCTAATAGTTCAACTTCCTTTTATGTCTATAAACACAATTTCAGATCTATATGAACAAATTAGAAGTTTAGAATTGATATCAACCTGACTAAGCAACACACCACCCAAAACAGACTAGCCCCGAATTCTACACGGCCATTCCCAAGAGTTTCTTTTCTTTCTCGCTATCATCACCACCCTTTCCGATCAATCATTCCCCAGTCAGCCAGCCTCTATCGATCCTATCATCCTCGCCTCCCCACATCGGCTCCGACAGCTCCATTCCCATGTCCCGAATCAGATCTGCAACCCTTTGATCGTCAAGGGCCTGGCTGATTTAACCTTATTTCTTGGGATTACTAACCCCCCCTTATCTAATCCTAATCAAAATAATCCTGTATCTTTAATCTGGATGGTGTCTCGGTCCCCGGACAATATGGTCATCGACTTGACTAACGATTCGGATTCGGAAGATCAGATCCAGTCCCAGGTGGGTTCTTTCTTTTTTCTTTTCTGTGCCTTATTTTATAGATGATACTTTGTTTTGGTCTGGGTGTAGATTGGCCACGCGTGGCGTTGTCCAATTATATTGTTCATATTTTGTGATCTGGTGGTGGATCTTAGTATATCGGGGCCATTCATTATGCTACATGTATTATAGATCTATGGATTTTTTATATGGTCTGACTTGACCGTGATCTTGGACTGGTTGTGGCCTAGACCAGTCCGCGCTTTGGATCACTCCCACTACACGTCCATACTTCCAAACTCCACTGACCAGATCTAGTTGAGGACGGAATACGCAACCCATGGACAGGCGTCTCCCTCCTTCACGCTGGCCCATCGCGTGGTCAGCCCTGTCGTCCCTCAGAAGAGAAAACCAGCAGCGGAACAGATCCCATCATTGTCCGAGCCCACGCGCGCCCTGCTAAACTCGGTCACCCTAAATGGCCATGTCCCCTCACAGTCCGTCCCGCACCGGGTGCAGAGCCACACCATCATGTCTCATGCCGCCGCCACCTCTCATGCTGCCCACACAGAGCGACAGCGTCTCCCGAGCACCCCCAGCCCGGGCCTCGACCCCACCACCGCACCGCTCCCCACCGTCGTGGTGCCCTCCCCCTCGCGCCACCTGAAGAAGGAGATTGACCGCGCCCGCGTCGTGCAGAGCACACCCCACAGCACGCCTCCACTGTCGGGGCTGTCAGACCGCTTCTTCCCGACAAATGACTACGAGAAGCGCGCGCGCCGTGGCGCCTACCCGGTAGCCAAGACACACCCCGTCGACCGCCGCACAGTGTCGCTCTTCATCAGTCGCACTGCCCCGGTGCTGACCGCGCAGCGGCCGCGTGTAGCGGACCAGCTTTTACGCGCACTGCAGCGCAAGCTAGCGACTATCAAGGGACCCCCCGTTACCTTTGCAGCTGGCAACGAGCATCTGCTGGCGGACTTTGCGTCTAACTTTGAGTTCATCAACGCGTACAAGATCCGTCCGGGTGTTGAGCCTCTTAAGGAGGAGTTTATCGGCGGCTGTGGCTGCAGTGGGTTTTGCGATCCGACTCGCTGTGTTTGTCTTGAGACTGAGGAGGAGAACTCCGACCGGAAGCTCATTGCGTATGGTGGTGCCGCAGATGATCCGCTTGTGTTGGTTCTCAGGCCGGAGATACTGCACCGGACGGTGATGATCGTGGAGTGTGGGGCGCGCTGTAATTGCGAGAAGGCGTGTTGGAATCGCGTGGTGCAGCGGGGGCGGACGGTTCGGTTGGAGATTTTTCATACTGGGGAGAGAGGATTCGGTTTGTCTCTCTTTCTTCCTTTCTCACTGTCCCACCCCTTTCATATGGAGATATTAACATGGTGGTAGGCCTCCGATCCCCCGACACCATCCGCGCGGGCCAATTCATTGATTGTTATCTTGGGGAGGTGATAACAGAGGAAAAAGCCGACATCCGCGAGGAGATCGCGACAGCGCAGCACGGACACTCGTACCTCTTCGGATTGGATTTCTACCCCCCGTCTGACGAAACGGAGGGCATCTACGTCGTCGACGGGGAGCGTTTCGGCGGGCCGGCGCGGTTCATGAACCACTCGTGTCACCCCAACTGCAGGATGATCCCCGTATCCCACACCCCTGGCGACGAGCGATTGTACGACTTGGCCTTCTTCGCAGTTCGTGACATCCCGCCTATGACGGAGCTTACCTTCGATTATAACCCCGGGGCGCGCGAGAGTGGGCGGCCGACGAAGATCGATCCGAGTGCGGTGCGGTGTCTGTGTGGAGAGAAGAACTGTCGGGGACAGCTGTGGCCGAATCAGCGCAAGGGGACGAAGTAATCTCTGTGTTCTGTGAGGGAGTCTCTTTTTCGATCTTTTGTGGCTCTGAAGATGCATTGCGTAGCGAGAGCGATTTCTTTGTTTATTGTTTTCTCTGGAGTTGGGTTGATTCTAAGAGGGAGATTATTGCAAGTGAAATACCCCGAGTAAATAGTCTGTATTAGCCATTGAATTCAAATCAATTATTGACAACAAATGTTAGGATATACCCCGTAATTTATAGTTGTATATAGGCTGATACATGAGATGATAGATGAGATGCTAGATAAGATGACGATCTCTTCCCGAACGAGATTGGGATTCGGAGTTGTCTTGGCCACTGTCTGTCCGTTTCATCCTCCGCCATGGATTCACGGACTCGATCTCAATCTCAATTCAGACGTGGAATTGTCGATGTAAACGTGAACATTCTTGGATCGGATCCCCCGCTGTCATCTTCTGAATGATTGATCCGTCAGGACTTTCCTTCCGACCACCTATACGGTATACACTATGCCCACATGGCTTTTTGGACGACGACGATCCACCCTCCTGCTGGCCACAGCAGCCATCCTCTTCTTCCTCATCACCTCGCGTGATCGAGTCGTCCCCAGAATCCACACCGCCGCGTCCCACAGCTGTCCCATCACCCCGCCGAGTCCCCCCTACTCGCCTCCCCGCGATGGCTTCAGCTGGCGGGACGTCCCCACGCGCTACCCGGTGGACCACCTGGCCCAGCTCCCGCACCGCCAGCGCGCCGCCGCGGCCCCATTGCCCCGCGTCCAGCACGACTTCACGCCCCTCCCGCGCAAAGCAGAGGCCATCCGCCGCGAGCGCCAAGCAGCCGTAAAGCGCAGCTTCCAGCGCGCATGGAAGTCCTACGAGACGCACGCATGGAAGAAGGACGAGCTCGCCCCGCTGTCCGGAACCTCCAAGACGACCTTCGGCGGCTGGGGCGCCACGCTCGTCGACAACCTCGACACGCTGCTCATCATGGGCCTGCAGCCGGAGTTCGAGCGCGCCGTCGCAGCCATCATGGACACGGATTTCCGCCCTGAGAGCGCGTCCCAGTCAACGCTCAACCTCTTCGAGATCACAATCCGCTACCTCGGCGGGTTCCTCTCCGCCTACGACCTCACAGCCTGTCGCGACACGCGCCTCCTCGACATCGCCGTCCGCCTCGGCGACATGATCTACGCCTCCTTTGACACCCCCTCCCGCATGCCCATCACCCGCTGGAACCCCCACGCCGCCATCTCCGCCGCAGAATCCACCACCCCGGCCGACAAAGACCACCACCAGCAGTTCGCCGCCGAGAACGGCATCATCGCCGAGCTCGCATCCTCCAGCCTCGAATTCACCCGCCTCTCCCAGCTAACAGGCGACATGCGCTACTACGACGCCATCTCGCGCATCACCGACGCGCTCGACGCGCAGCAATCCCAAACCCTCATCCCGGGCCTCTGGCCCGTCGGCATCGACGTCGCAACCCCAGACCTGACAACAGGCACCACCTTCAGCTTCGGCGCCATGGCCGACTCCGCCTTCGAATACCTCGGCAAAACGCACCAGCTGCTCGCGGGCACCACAACCCAGTACAAGCGTCTCTACGAGCGCGCCACGGCAGCCGGCATCGACCACCTCCTCTTCCGCCCCCGCACCCCCGACAACGCAGACATCCTCATCCCAGGCACAGCCCGCGCCTCGCCCAAGGGCGACACCATCACGCGCGACAACTCCGGCGAACACCTCACCTGCTTCGTGGGCGGCATGTACGCCCTCGGCGGCAAGCTCTTCGCCAACGACACGCACGTCGAGCTCGGCCGGAAACTAACCGACGGGTGCGTCTGGCTGTACCGCCACTCGCCGACGGGCATCATGCCGGAGAGTTTCGCCCTCCAAGCCTGTCCTTCGTTCGACGAATGCGACTTCCCCTCCTCCTCATCATCCTCATCCTCCTCCTCTAATCAAAAAGATAAGAAAAACAACAACCACTTCACCTCCGTCCGCGACAAACGCTACGCGCTCCGCCCCGAAGCAATCGAAAGCGTCTTCTACCTGTACCGCATAACCGGCGACGAGAGCTACCGCGACGACGCCTGGGAGATGTTCACCGCGATCGACGAGCTCACGCGGACGCCGTACGCGAACGCTGCCTTGCTAGATGTCACAGGGACGAGCTTTTCCTCCACCGAGGGCTCTGACGGTGAGGATGGGGGCAAACCGGCGCAACAAGATAGTATGGAGAGCTTTTGGATGGCGGAGACGCTGAAGTATTTTTATTTGGTGTTTAGTGAGCCGGATGTGCTCAGTTTGGATGAGTTTGTATTTAATACCGAGGCGCATCCGTTTCGGTTATAGATCTCTTTTTCTTTTCATATATAGCTTTTTGGGATGTGGATGGTATGTGATATCTATTAAGGGTAGACTGATTTTTATTAAATCCTTTGATAATATCCAGTATGATACCTAGAATACCTGCAACTCCAAACCACTCATATCAGATGAACTCCACAACATATCAGGTGGAGATAAACCAACCATCACCCGATAGTGTAACCATTCGTCCATCCATCCAGTACCACAGCCAATAATACCAAACCCAATCATACCCAACCAGAAAACAAATCAAGAAACAAACCGCCAACCAATACCCATCAAAAGACAACACCAATAAAATAGAATAAAGGAAAGTCAAGCCCTCCCCTCCATGACCTCAAAAATCCCCCCCATAACAAACTTCGGCTGCGTCATCCGCCCCTCCCGCGTATAACCACTGCAACTGCTCCCACTCTCCGAATAGCAAGACGCACTCGCGCTAGAAAGCCGACACCCCGCTCCGCTTGCCCCCCACGCATCCAGGCCGGCGGGCGTCAGAGGCTCGAACGCGAAAGCCGGATCCACCGGGCGCGGCTCCATCAAGTCGAGGCCCTGGCGCTCGATGGCGTCGCAGTCGTAGCGGGAGCGCTCGGCGGAGAGGGCCATGTCTATTTTGGAGGGGCGGCGGCGGAGGAGGACGGGGGTTCTGGGTGGGGATCCGAATCCTGAGCCGGATGATAGGGGCGGGGTGGTGGGTTCGATGGAGGAGAAGGGGCGCTGGTGCGGGTGGAAGAGGCAGCGTCTTGGGGGGTTGTTCTTGTTGGTGGTGGCCGTGAGTGAGGCTGGAGAGGTGGGCGAGGAGGTGGGGGAGGTGGTGGTTGAGCTGAGGGGGTGGTGGTGTTGTTGTTGTAGGGACGATCTTGCGGGGGTGGTTGTCGGCGGGATAGTTGCGGATGAGGGTGGTCGAAGGAGGTGTGGAGGGAGAGATGTGGTGACATCTTGATCTTCTTTTTCTTTCAACGAAGACTTCTCCTTTATTTCTCGTGACCTGTGTAGCCTGAATGGAGGCAGTGAAGATAGCACCGACAAGCCGACAAGACAGTAAACGAACCCACGACCACCAACGAACGAACAACAGAAGTATACAAAGTAGAACAGACAAAGAAAGAGAACAAGATCAAGAAGGAGAAAAAAAAAAAGAAAATAGATGAAACACCAAGATAAAACCAACAGCACAGCCTCCCAGCCCAAAACGATCGATAGATGAAAAAGGAAGCCCGCAAACGTGAGAGATTAATTAATTGCGTGCAGCGGGCTTGGCTTGGTAAAGACTAAATAGTCGTGTCAATCATGAGCTAGCAGATCAGGAGAGTCAGGAGTATCGTATCGTATCTCTTTTGTCTTCTTGTCTTGGTCGTTTTATAGTATCCTTCTTTTCCCCTTGGTGACGGAGACGATCCTCCTCTCCTGGAAATTTGAAATCCAGTTAAGATCCAAACCCCAAGAGATAACAACCATAATAAGAAGATAGGATAAGATAAATGCAAGGAAACAGCAAGGTGGAGTCCCAACCAGGGACCACCGCCGACGAACACTCGGGATGACGAATGCAGCGCGGATGCGACAATCCTTGTCGATCAGGGATCCATACTACTCTTCTGTATCTGTATCTGTATCCATACTCTGTACAGAACAGACTAACTCTGACGGATCTGTCGAGTGATGGAGATGAGTAAATGTCATCCACAAAGTGGAATCCAACCTTGAAAGTATTGAAAGTATGGAAGCATCGCAATGTTGGGAACAGAGAATCCGGGGAAGGAAAAAGAAAGTGGATGGCCTCTTCTCTCACCGCCTCCGCAAACGGTCCATCAATCCGCTTTCATCTTTCTATCCGTCCATCTATGGAGTCCTCTGTATCTCCTATCTATTGATTCAGTTCAAGATGATACTACACACTACGACAAAAATCTACCACAATCAAGCTCACCTCCCCCCTAGGTCTCCCCTGGAGCTGTTGACTCGCCGAATCCGGCCTCCCACCCTTGCAAGTTACGCTATTGATCAAGGGAGAACACTATCGTCCCTTGAGATTGATCCTGAACTATTATCCTTGATCCTTTCTAGGAAAAAGAAGAAAAAGAAAACGCGTAATGTCAATAATACCACGCTACCGCTAATCAACAGTGTTGGGACTGTCTCAATGCAACCCTCGATCGTATCCAAGATCCTATCCAAAATCTTATACAAGTGATCAAATCCCGAAGGGTTCAACCATCCACGAATTCCACTCGGTTCAACATTTTTGCTAAATCGGTACATGAAAGAAAAAAAGTCAAAAGAAGAAAATTCAAGAAGAGAAGAGAAGAAGAGAAGAGAAGAAAAAAGGGTATAGTAGTATAATAACAAGAAAAAAATTGAAAAAAATAACAAAGGACATCTATCATATCCATACACATCATCGGCCGTTCTCATCTCATCATATACTTTCTCCCCCCACTAACTCTCCGACGGTCGTCGTCGGTTGGGTCGTCGCTCGGAGGGTCGTCGCTGTGTAAAGCTGCGACGGATACTCTCCCCCCACGCCGAATCACCGAACGACAGCATCACATCCTGCACGCTCGCCGTGTTGTCCGGCCGGGACCGGTCCGACAACGCCGCCGACAGGGGCGGCTCCTCCTCGTCCATCCCCGGCCCCGGATCGTACGACGACGTCGTGTGCGCCCGCGGTCGTCGCGGTGACAAAGACGGGCTGATGCTCGACCACTCCGTCGGCGAGCTGGTCGCCGTCATGCGACCCGACAGTCCGCCCGCAAGCGAGGTGTCGATGCGCGGC
The DNA here is from genome assembly GCF_002847485.1 of Aspergillus campestris IBT 28561. Classification (NCBI taxonomy): domain Eukaryota; kingdom Fungi; phylum Ascomycota; class Eurotiomycetes; order Eurotiales; family Aspergillaceae; genus Aspergillus; species Aspergillus campestris. The sequence continues at coordinate 3,755,126 of NW_020194336.1, read as the reverse complement.
AGGGCGGCGCCGCCACTCGTCCGCGGGGACGAGGGCCCGGTCTCGGGCGACGACGGCGACAGCATTGTGGTCTCGCCCACCAGCGCCTCCTGCGCCATGCGCCGCGCGTCTGCCTCGTCGGGCTCCTCGCCGTCGTCGACGAAGATCTCCGGCACCGTGAACTGCGGCGGCATGCTCATGCGCGCCGACTTCTTGTGGTCCACGCGGCGCCGGAACTCCCGCGACCAGTACAGCGTGTCGAAGAACCCGATCACCGTGTTGCGCCGGATCGTCTCCTCCACCCGCTGCAGCCGCGCCCGTCGCCGCAGGAACTCCTCCAGCCGTAGACTCTTGCTGTCGCTGATCACGTTGTAGTGCGCTAGGATCATCAGGCACGAGTGGAACGAGATGCCGCGCTCTGGGTCGGCCGACACGAGCACCTCCTCGTAGAACGTATTGAGCCGCGCCCGCCGCATGCGCACCGTCTCCACCGGTAGGTCGCGCAGGATGCGTGATAGCTTGTCCAGATCTACCCCCTCGAACACCCGGTTGAGCACAACGGGCGACGAATCCCGCTGGTCCACCCGGCACTCCTCCAGGATGCGCCCGATCGAGTACTCCCCGTCGTGGATGCGCATGTCGAATACCCCGGAGAGCTCCCCCAGCAGCCGCGGGAACTGTTCCTTGGAGATGTACCCCTCCCCGCGCGGATCGTAGGTCGCCCACGCCTGCTTGAAGCGCCGGATATCCTCGCGGCTGATCGCGTAGAGCCCGCTGCTGCGCTGGTAGACGTACGAGAAACTCTCGAAGATCAGCGACACAAAGAGCGACACGAAGATATACATGCTGATGATGTTCCACGCGATGAATAGTGGCCGCGCCCACGCCGCGCTGCCGCAGTCCCCCAGAAGAAAATTGTCTTCATTCTCCGTGCACTTCGGCGACACCATCGTCGCAAAGTCCTCCATGATGTCGTTCCACCCCTCGCCGCAACTCATCCGGAAGAGCAGGATGAGCGTGCGCGGAATGTCGCGGAAGTTGATGTTGTTGCTCTCGTTTTCGCCGAACTTCGTCAGCCCGAACGCCTGGTTCATGGCGATGCCGAAGACCAGGAAGAGCACGCACCACGTCGCCAGGAGATTCCCGATCGACGTCAGACTGGCCGCCGCCGTTTTGAACAGCTGGTCCAGCTGGTTGTTTCGCGGGATCAGCAGAAGCGCGATGGCCACCAGGAAGAGTTTGTTCAATTCCCCGATCACGAAGGTCGAATGGACAAGATGCAGGACCGTCGTGATCAGGGCCCCGGGCACTACCACAAGCGCGAATACATCCCACGAGCTTCGGCTGAATCGATGCCACCCGAGTCCGAGCAATCGGATGATGACGTTGGCAATGTAGAACAAGTTGAACACGATAAATAGGCCCTCTATGTGGTATTAGCAAACAGCCAAATATTATTAACGTTCGTGCTGTGTGCGAACGATCAGAATGGCATGGACGACTAGACGACATACCTCGCACATTGTCCCAGGGTCCACGTTCAGGGTAGAATTCGACCACCAGCAATATAAGATGGAGAAGCAAAATTATGCTGACGCATCTCGCCCACCGACCGTGCTTCTTGACCGCGATGCGATAGCACCGCATCTTCCACTGGCTGACCTTGGCGTCAAACGACCGCTTGGAAGGCGACACCTGTCGAAGCAGCTTCCTCAACTCCAGCCACGACCGCTGTTCGGCCGTAAGGTACGCCACGCCCGTTTGCTCCGTGTAGTTGCGCATGAACACCGACACGAACAGCGTCAACACGAAGACGGCACCGAGTAAATTGAAGACAATGAAGAAAAGCCCGTTCTCCGGGGCGTTGTTACTTTGCGGCTGTTTGCCGACCCCCGTGATGGCCATCGCGCTGGCCTGCACACCGGTCCACCCTTCTTGGGAGACAATCTGGAACAAGATGAAAAGGGAGTTGCCGAAGTTGTCAAAGTCGTAAGACGGGTTCGACGCCGCCCGCGGCGCCAGAACTTCCCAGCTATAAGGCTCGCTCATGTACTCGCCAACACACTCGTTCAATTGACCTTCATGGTTGTCGTCGTTGCAGGTGACCATCTGGCCGCTGAACAGATTCACCCCGTATATAGCGAACGGAATCAGAAAACTTAACGAGACGGACGCCGCGGAAATGACCTTCCAGCCCCCAACAATAATGACAGAATGAAAAGTATCTTTGGCACTGTCACTGACGTTCAACAATCTCAACGCCCTCAGAGCTTTGAAAGCCCCAATGGCTCGGGAGATATTCCAGCCTGCGGAGAACGAACTAGCGACGTTGATCCACAGAGTGACGAGCACAATCCCATCGATGAACCCCCAGGAGCCGCGGAAGTACGCATTGGGGGTCCAGAAGAATCCGTCTGCGATGACCTTGATCAGGGCCTCGAACGAGAACAGAATCGCAAAGCTCAGATCGGTGTAAGTGGACCAGTTTCTGATGCCGTTCTGGCCGGTTTGACGGTGCTCGAGCTGGTATATGGGCGTGGTCACGCACGCAAGCAGGACCATAGCAACGATCGCCAGGTAGATAAAACCCGACAACGCAAACCAGATAGGCTTGTACGGGTCGACGCCTTCGACCCGCTGATTGCCGCGGCCCGGTCCCACCATGCGCTGGCACAGTCTTCGTACCGGGTTGTCGGGCGCAAATATGAACAGTGATTTGTTGTACGTGGGATGCCGCATCAGATACTCTCGCTGCGCTCGCTTTCGTTGTTCTGCAGCCGACACCACCTCCCTGGCCATAGCCCTCGGATCCAGTTCCTCGTACGTCCGGGACAGTTGTAGCTTGGAATAGAATGGGTTCGGTTCCCTGCCTAGGATCGCCGAGGTTACCCTCGTCCACATGCGCGAGAAGATTCCTGGCTCTGACGTCTCCGCTGTGGTGGTTGCGGTATCCAGCGGCTCGCTCTGTCTCCGCCCAGTCCCATTCGGTCCTTCTTCCTCGTCGAGAAATTCCCGCACGACGGCGTCTTTCAGGAGCATCTCCAAGGCTGCCGGTCCGTGGTCCAGGGGATCCCGGTAACGGTCTGGGTCCCTGCCAAGCATGAGGATCTTTGAGAGAGACAGGTTGCCTTGCGAAGATGCGTTGACCTGTTTCTGCTCTAGGAAGGCCCTGACCTGGTGTAGGCGCTTCTCATCCTCCGACACATCGAAGCTTTCCTGAATGACAGCAATGAACATGTTCAAAATGATGAAGTTTGCCACGACGAACCACAGAATTAGAAAAGTCGCCGCGATCCAAGACGTATTATACTGCTGGGTAAACCCCGTCACCGAATACAGGATCGTGGTCCAACCCTCACTCGACAGGATCCGATACATCCCAACGAAGGAATTGTAAATGTTAGAGAACGTGATCTCGACCTCATTCCCATTGGCGTCCTCTTCGTATATCTGGCCGCGGAAAAGCTGGGTTGCAAAGATGGATGCGAGAAAGGTAATCAGAAACACGAAGACGATCAGATTCAGCAGACCGGTCGCATTGCGGAACACTACCTGGATCAGGTTCCGCGTGACGGAAAAGGCAAGTACGACCCGGTAGACGCGAAGGATCTGAAACATAGTAAGAACGGTGTACGCTCGTCCCGAGTTCCGGATGGCCGGTATTTGGATGATACTTGTGATGACGGCGAGTCCCAGATCGGTCCAATTACGCCGTTTCGTGTGGAACTTGCGCCAGTCGGATGCGAAGCGCAAGATTATCTCGGCGAGAAGGAGGATGGTGACGACTATCTCCGTATTGCTGATGATGTTCCCTGTATGCTTGCTCATACTGGCACTTCGCAGTGCCTGCACGACAAGATCAAATATGATGATACACACCCAAAGCCACTCGGTTTTGTCATATAAGCGTTTCAAGGTGCTGATTTTCTGAGCGGACAGGTCCTCTGTATTGACACCATCGAGCTTCTGAGAGGCGAACGCACTGCGCTTGCTCTCCTCGCGAATGACCTGGAAAGAGTGCGTGATGACGGCGACCAGCAAGTTCACCATCCACAGACTGAGGATGAGAAAGCCCATCGCGTAAAACAGCGCGGCTACAAGGTAGTCGCTGTCAGTTGTGTAGTATAGGAGGTCTGTAAACGTGTTGGAACTCATAATGACAAAGACGAGCTCAAGCGAATGCACGATATCGTCAAAATGCATGGTGTTGTTGAACGGATTGTTGTCCTGTTCAACACAACGAGAGCCTATCGGGCAAAGGTAACCCTTCGGTTCAGAATGGCTGGAAATGCCGTCTTTATATTCCCAGGGGTTTGGATGGCCTGTTGCATTGAGGAATCCACCACAGAACTGGATTTTACCTGCTGCGTCGTTGAGATGATAGTTATCCTGACCATCTTGGCCGTCCCAAACGCAGTTTCGCCTGAAACTGGATTTGAAGCTTTGCATACCCACAATCGCAAATAGCAACCAGAAGAAGCCAATGAGAAATGCGACGTGGACCAGTAAGGGGGCGGCCTTTTTAAGACTTCGAAGAATGACCTAGTTCTGGGTTAGCCGGTCTTCCCACCAGCAGATATTCACAGACTACCGCTTACCGAGGTTCCGTTGGTTAGGGCAAGAAGACGTAGAATCCGCAGACAACTAAGCATGCGAAAGACGTAGAGTCGCTGCCTATCTTCGACACTGATCACAGCGAGCACGAAGGAAATCCAATACGCCACGACCGCAACAAAGTCCAGACGATTGAAGGAATGCCGCAGAAACGCCCGGTGGGCCAGTCGCACGCGGCGCTTCTGGAGAGGGTCATCTGTGGGAACCTCCTGTTCCATCTGGCTAAGGCCGCCGGTAAAGGTCCGGATGATAGAGGCTTGCGCTTGGTCTGGCATGACCGACGCCTTCTTCGTAGAAAACTGCCGTTGTGGGGTGATGAGATTCTTGCCTTTCTCTATAACTGCTTTCTTGAGCCCCAGTGACCGGTCGATGGTGGAATAGTCGGTCGGGTTGATGATGAACCCCGACACGATGATCTTGGCGATCAGCTCCAGCGTGTATATGATGAAGATCGCGAAGTACGGGTAGTCCATTGGGTTTGCCCCCCAGTGCTGCGACTGTTCTCCATCCCACACCCACGCTGACGATTCGATTGTCAGCAAGACAGTTTGGATCACAATGACCAGCAGGATGATGGGTTCCGTAAACGGATGAACCAAGATATCGCACAGTCCCATCCGAAGGCGGTTCTCTGGACCGAAAAGCATCAGGGACTTCCCCTTCAGCGGGTTGTTGTAGATCCTCCAAATCTTCCCGGATATCCGCTTCGGTTTCTGGCTGTCTCTCGAGGGACCATGTGGCGCATCGTGGGCATAATCGGTCAGAGTCGGTAGCACCGGCGGCTCCTCGAGTCGGGAACTCTTCTGCAATTCCTCTCGCAGAATCGACTGCTCCACCACCTCCGGTTCGTTACTCAAGTTGACGACACGCTGGGACATGGATTTCATCATCGAGCTCGCTCGCTGCAGCGCGGACCCCGACGCCGACGGGGACAACGACCGCGCCCTACTCCGGGTGCTACTCTCACCGCGGTCCCGGCCGCTGAAGCCATTTTCCAAGTCGTCGCCCAGGCGCGCCCCTGGGTTATCCAAGGAGGGGAAGCGGGTCGTCTGTTCGCTTGATCGTGGAAAGGACTCGATAGATGCTCCATCGATGGGCTGCATATTGCCGGCATCCGTCAACGGCGAACGGTCGGAGTAATTGGAGGGGGTCAGGAACCCGTGGGGGAGGGCGACCGCCTCTGGGCTGGCGAGACCATCCGACCGTATACTCCCCATCTCATATTCGCTGTTATCGCTGCGCCGGCGGGCCGGCGTAAAGGTAATCTCCGGTGGCTCGAGCTGGAGACCAACCGTGGCCATCGCAAACGCCCCGGGATCCTCCGGGAGGTCATCATCGCTCTGGGAGTGGGCTCGATCGCGACGAGTATTATGCAATGTGACATTACTCTCCGTCGGGGAGTCCCCGGAGACCCTCTCGTAATCCCTCACGGATCCTCTTCGTAACGAGTGTATCCTTCTCCCCACACCACTTCGTCTGGTAATGTCCGGCGGTTCAGATAGATCTTGCAAAGGGATCGAGTGATGTGTCGAGCGGTGGTTATCGTTACTGTCGCTGCTGTCGTTGTCGGTGCCGCGGACATGGCTATTCGAAGCCATCGTGGGCAGAGTCGGATGCGCTAACCGAACGCAGACATCGCAGACCGCAGCTCTAGACCGGGGGAGTGTCCGATGTGTCGCGATCCAGACGCGGGGACGCTATAAGGCTGGGGGAAACAGTTGGGGAAGTGGGAGAAGAGAGACGGCGTTGTTATTGCTCTTTTGGTGGACGGGGACGGGGACGGGGACGGGGACGGGGAGAGGATAACCGCAAGGCTAGTTGAATATGGGAAGACCTGATCTAGGCAATTAACCCAAGAAAACGAGCGACAAGACGGATGAGGGCCCGGAGAAATGCCCAGAGACCCGAGGATTAGAGTAGGGCAGGGAAGAATAAAGTGTTACAGAAATGACAGCTCGAAGAACCTTCGATCGATCAAGATTGCACACGGCGTCTAAGGCGGGAGCTTAGTGTCGGACAGGACCAACTGGGGATTGTGTGGCTCATTTACCCATCTAAGTAGCATATTGAGCTGAAACAGTCCAGCTGGGGCGTCCAGTCTGACTGTTTCTAACTTTGTCCCCTAACCTTACCGTACCAAGACGGATTGCGCCACAGGGGAAAGAGAAAAAAAAACACCCGAGCCTTACGGGTTAGCGGTACCTAAAACTACCCAGTAAGGTACCTTACGTACGACGACTCCATCCCCCCCCCCCCCCAATTTTAATGGACCTGGGGTTAGATTGGACACCTTTTGGTCCCTTGGTAACACGGACTTAGCCCCCATTCTAGTTGAATCGGCCTGATCTCGATCCCTATAGATGCAGCTGGAGCATTCTTCTTATCTTAGGGGGGGGGGGATATTGCCGTTTTCTGTCAGCGCTCTTCTCTTCCTGTTAACTACTCCCCCTTACTGGTTGAATCTTTTTGAATTGATTGACGAACTGAAGGATGAGGAGAAAAGGTCTCCTTCCAATGATTGCTGCCTAGGGTCGACTTTCCCCACCGGTTGTAACCAAAAATAGGTAAGGTTCTCCTCGAGGCCCTGGGGCAGTGTTGATGGACACCATGATACTTTGTACGGACTAGTACCTGCAGCCGTACGTGGTGGGTAAGATACGGGGTGAGAGTCGAGTAACTATCGTATGTATTTACCAACGCTTAGCCTCCTCAATTCCTGGACTCTATTTTCTTTGAATAAACTAGCATTAATCGGTAGTTACAACAGGCTAAAGAACATGCTCAATCGGTCTCCATCCCATCGCCCCGAACATGGTTGCGAACGCCTTTCAGAAACGCTTCAACCGCTTCACCCCCGCCTAAGGGCACCCCTCCACGACGCATGAACCCTCCGTTTTCAACCGGAATCTTGAGTGCTTCGCTGATACTCGGGAGACCGCCATCCCGGATAGCCACCGTCAGGCTGGCCAGACTCTGCGTAAATTGAGGCGACCGTAGAATCTTCGTCAGGATCTCCTTCTTCTGCGCCGGTTCGAGAGACCCCATGGCGGCGGCTGCGATGTCCGGATCGCTGTCGGCAGCAGAGACATCCTCGACATCTTGCGCCAGGAGGAGAAGGGCCGGTGGTAGATAGCTCAGAAGACCATCCACAGTTCGGTCATCCGCACATTCTAGGAAAGGAAGCGTATTCGCGGGGGACAGGAGGTCTTGCAGAGTAGTATGGGGTCGGTCGGGTTCCTGCGACTGGCGTGAATTGCCTTGCAAAGACTGGAGGAAGTTCTGTACAACGGACGATGGATTCTCGGCGGACGCCCTACAAGGTAGCCAGAATGAGTTAGCGAAGGTCAGACTAGAGATGAAGCACGATTCGGAGTTCATCCAACTGGGATACTCCGGAACTGTAGGGAACCAAGAAACACAGGGCAAAATCATAAAATGCAGAACTATGTACCTACGCTCTTCCACCGTCGGCACCACCTTCCCGGGACCCCTGGCCCTCTTCTCTGACATCCCCACCCGTAGCGTCAGGACCTGCTCCGCCCATGCTGCCGCCGCGGTGATGGTTGGGGTCGTGGTCGGTGCCTTCAACATCCTCCATCGTCTCGTCATCGTCACCACCCGATCCGCCCGACCCTCTGGGAAGGTTTGCAATCTCCTCCTCCACGTCGACCTCTTCACCCTGGAGGAGCGTGTTCACAATCTCGCCCAGCTTGGCATCCCGGGGGCTGAACCAGCTCGGATCCCCGCTCTCATGCTGGGACTTGGATTGGAGCCAGAAGAGATAGCGCTGGGAGCTGGAGGAGAACTTCAGCACAAAGATCCGACCGTTCGTGGGCTCCTTCCCGTGAGGCTGGTAAGGTGTAAAGCTCCCATCGGATGGGACCATGACCAGGTCCAACGTGGGCTCGGTGTGAGGAGCAGTCCGAGGACGCCAGCAGAAGTGGACGAGGTCATCTTCCGAGTAGAGGTAGATGTAGCCGGGAGTGGGTTGGGGTTTGACCACGGAGTTGGATCCGGTAAGCTGTGGAAGATTGAATATTTAGTACTAGATCTTTAGACATGCCAACTCGGCCACTGGATAAACGAAGGCTCAGGTGGACGTACATCCAGGTCACAGATACCCGCTTTGAATGTTATGATCGGCGTTACCGACATGGTGACGGATGTGGGAGGGAATCAGATAATCGGAAATAGATAAAATAATGTCTGATCTGTGTCAGTCCCAGCGGTCAATCTCGAAAGAATAATCAAGACTGAGGTACAGTGGTGGGATGTTGACAGAAGAAAGCAGAGCTCACAGAGGAAGAGAGAGATACGTCAGTCAGATGGGCGGCTCGAGTTGTTCGAGCTCTGCTTACTAAGATTACACATTTGGTCTGTTTGCACCACCCCCGAGTGTCTGCCTCAGGCACTATCAGAATCCCTATCGGTCCGTCCAAATCGGCACTAGCGCATTTCGGCTAGGGCTCGTTCTCCCACAAACCTGAGGATTTTCCGCACTGGGCCGTAAGTAGAGAGTCACACATCCAACTCCATCAACTACCCGCCGTCGACAACCACCCACCCCCCCCCTTCATTCTTTTCGGTCTCCTTCGTCCCCAGCAGCCAATATGTCGGACTCTACTGTTGGCCAGACGAAGCAGTTTGGAAAGGGCCAGAGGCTCGTGCCGGCCCAGAAGGCCCAGAAATGGTACCCCGTGGACGATGAGTCGCAGCCCAAGAAAGTCAGTACAGCCCTTGATGCAAGCAGAGCAACAACGAAGAGCGACCGGAGATACGATCTGTTATGAATGAATGCGACGATTGCGCCGGTCATTGGGATGGTATTTTTGTGTATTGTGTGTTGTGTGTGGGGGGAAACCAAAGGCCGGTGTCAATGGACCATGAATTGATAATCGGAATCGCTATCTCCGCCGCTATCGAATATGTCTCTGGGAATATCATTTTCGCCATGAATGTGTGGATATGGTTTAAGTGAAAGGGAACCGAGTTTCTGACGGAATATCATCATACAGGTCCGCAAGACTCTCCGTCCCGCCAAGCTGCGCGAGAGCCTCAAGCCCGGTACCATCCTGATCCTCCTCGCTGGCCGCTTCCGTGGCAAGCGTGTCGTTCTCCTCAAGCACCTCGACCAGGGTGTCCTCCTCGTTACCGGCCCCTTCAAGATCAACGGTGTTCCCCTCCGCCGTGTCAACTCCCGCTACGTTATCGCCACCAGCACCAGTGTCGATATCTCCGCTGTTGACTCCCAGACCCTTGAGAAGGTCTCCGCCAAGGACTACTTCACCAAGGACAAGGCCAGCCAGAAGAAGTCCGAGGAGGCTTTCTTCCAGCAGGGCGAGAAGCCCCAGGTATGTTCGACCATGGTCGATCATTCGGTTCGATGATCGGCAGATGCAAACCGAAGGGCTACCCAGAGCCCTTCGTTTTACGTCCAAACCAGCAGATGCTAATACATCAATCTCTCAACAGAAGAAGGTTGTTGCTAGCGCCCGCGCCAGCGACCAGAAGGCCGTCGACCAGTCCATCCTGGCCAGCGTGAAGAAGGAGAACTACCTTGGCAGCTACCTCGCCAGCTCTTTCAGCCTCCGGAACGGCGACAAGCCCCACGAGATGAAGTGGTAAATGTCTCCTGGCGGTGGCCGCGGGTTCGGTAATTCATGTGGGGGAATCATGATGATGTGCGGGACGGCTTGAAATTTGCGAATTGGCACTTCCCAAGGTTGGGAAGCAAGCGCCAGGAGGGAAACGGTCTTTATGAAACCATGTAACTTTCGATTCCACGGATCCGTCTTTTTATTTCTGCTATTAGGTTATGCGAATAACTTTCGGGACCGAAGATCGGGTTATATGGATCTCAACGGCAGTTTCTCCCAGCGTGGGGCCGATTGGCAAGGAAGCCGAAATGTCAAACAAAAAGAAGCAAAAAAAAGAAGAACGAAAGAATACCTCTTTTTAACCAGCTGTTACTTGTTCCCCTACATATAAGGCTGGGCGTTTTTATGTTTAGTATGATATATCTCCAATTTCCAGGTCCGGGCGGAAATTTCAAAACTGAGAAATGAAGGTCTTATTTAAGTTTATTAAGTTTATAATGTCTTTTTAATAATATAGGTTTGTACATGGTTACAATAAGCCTGGTCTTGAATTGTTCTCGGCCTTTTTTAGGTCCCATACTAAGAAGCTTTGAGTGATTACACGTTCCCACCGTCTTCTTGGCGATCAATTCGTCAATCCATTCATCAGTCATATACATACACTGTTAATACAACAGCAGTAGGAACTGGTGCTATCGTTACATCATCACCAGACTCAATATCGAACCATCATTCACCCCGTCGCCTCCTCATCCTCCGCTCTCTCTCCGACCATTTCCTCTTCGTCGACTCCTCCACAGCCCTCCGGATCTTCTCCTCGAGGGACGCATCAGGAGCCGAACCCCCCATCACCGAGCCATTCACCTCCTCTTCATCACCATCACCATCTTCCTCATCACCCCCCACCGACGTCCCGAAGACCCAATCCAAAACCCCCCAAGGCCCATAATTCCCCTCCGCATCTCCCACCAAATGCATATCCGTTCTCCGCGCGATGCCGCCCAGGAAGAAGTTCGTCGGCATGACCGAGTACCCGGAGTACGCGAATGTCTCCTCGAGCGAGACCACGGAGAGATAGAGAAGGTAGGTGAGAAGGTGGAAGCGGAAGACCATGGCGGGGACGTAGGTGGGGATGAAGTTCGCCAGGAGGTATACGAGCGGGTGGTCGTAGTGGGCTGTTAGAGGGAACGGGGCGCGCAGCGAGTGGTACCAGGATTTGTGGCGCTTTGCGATCGTGGTTGTCTTTTTTGGGTGGAGCATGTAGCGGTGGATGACATATGCTAAGGCCTATGGTTTGAGGGGGGTTAGCATTCATGTTACTACAAGGACTAAGGGAGAGTAAGAAAAGAAAAGAAGCACTCTCACCTCCCGCATCAGCAACCCCATAGACAACTCCTTGACCATATCCCACGGCATCGGCAACCTCATCGACACGCGAAGCGCACTACGCCATCCAAGCACTTGAGTCCGGACTTCCTCGACAGCAGCCTGCGCAGCGAAGCCCAGCACCAGATTCAGCAGAGCCCACCCCGCGACCTTGATATCTCTCAAACGAATCTTGCCGCGCTTGCTTCCGCACGGAAGGCCCGTTTCCCCCTGTGCCTTGACCACAACGGCCGCAGAGGGCGTGAGGATATCGAAGAGGAAGAAGAGCACCGATGGCACGATGTAGAAGACGAGGCGCACGGCGAGGGTGCCGAAGAGCTCGACGCGGAGGGGATCGTGCGACATCACGAGCGTCGTCCATGTCATGTAGAAGAAGATCAGGTTGAGGCTTGTGCCGTAGGATGCGAGGGTCGGGACCAGCAGGAGGCTGAGGACTGGGAGTCCTAGGAGGGCGTCTATCATTTTGGCCCCTGGTTGAGAGATTGGGTGGATATGTAGGTATTCGGTGTGCTCGGTTGGTGTGGGCTTGAATTCAATCAAGTCAAGTCCTCGGGGTTGTCTGAGCGAGGTGTAGCGCTGGAAATCAAAGGCATGGTTTCTGTACAAGTCTCTTGGGAAGAAGGTTTCTCCAGATTTACTAGAACAGGAACATCATGTCATTGAGGTGACAACGAGGCTGGGATTTTGTCCGTTTTCGCATGTCACGACGTCAACGACGTCACCGCCAATGCGTGTCAGATGGCTGGGCGGTCTCCGACTTGGTGTCTTGGCGCTGTGCCATATCATCTGTTAAACACCTCAGTTACTTTAGTACGTGTTCATCGCCTGTTTACGAGTCAAAGTTTACCTTCTTTCCAAAGGGTTTGGAAGGTTCCATAAAGGTGGGGCTGTTCTACTCCGTAGATCACTGGAGATACCCTAGGGACTCAACTTTACCACTTGTATTTTCTTCTGCCACCAGTACGTCTTGGAATGATTTAAGTAAATCATATCACCGTTCTGTTTATTCTACACTTGGCATTGCACGACTCTTCTTGCCTGGTTTGTTTTGACAGGAGTTTCTTATACGAAGGTCGACATTCCTCCACATCCAATAGACATCTCACTTTACACGCTCTGATATACAGACATATTACCAGGCGTGGATGGCAGTAACCCGGTGGATTTTCTACAGGGACTGGCATGCCAAGTATTAGGGGTTTGGAAAGACTCGATAGTGGTCACCTACATAAGTATGCCTCGGGTGGCAGGGCATACTTCTGTATAGTGTACCCGATTCCGTGCAAATGACTGGACTGATTACTCTATTCTTTGTAGTTTCGGGTCCTGGCATGTCGTCTTGTTGAAGATTCTCCCTATTTGATGCGCCCAGCTACGAGCCAGTATGGAAGTAGACGCATGGGTCTGTCAGATAAGGAAGATTCGTCCATGGACCTTTCGACAGTAGGCATATGCTTCTAGAAACTTTATACTGGGCTGATCAAGGGAGAAGGAAGAATGGATTGTCATATTTCTATGAGTTCAACCAGTAAATACTAATAAAAGAGTGTCCAATACATCATCACCATCATCATCGCAAAATCTCATTGATGCCCGCTGGGTAACCTCTGAGACTTATCCAAGTCAAGCTGACAGCTCCTCCGACATTTGCTATCCTCAATTGTTCGGAAGCACCTAAAATAGCACAATCAATCGACCGCTGCGCATATCCTATGACAACAACAAAACTCACACTTAGATAGCCCCAGGGCAACGAACTATATCAGTCTTGAGGCAATTGGATCCATCATGACCCTCACACTATTCAAATCAATAAGTTGTGTTAATTTCACATACTCCTCCTGACAAGTTGAACAGGATCACGTACGCTTCCCTCAACACAAGGCCTGGATATCAAATGTAAGTTTGCAATCTTGATAAAGAGACTCATGGAATAACTTACTGAGGCGAACCACCCACCGCGCAATTACCCCCGATGCAAAGCTGTATTTTGTTAAACAAGGTCCAATGTTAAATGCTGAACAAGGAATGCCATACACCACTTTCCCTAGCATATTTCTCAGCTGGGGAAGCCATGGCCAGGACACTGCTGGCCAGGAGAGCAATAGCGGTGATAGAGAGCTTCATTATGAATGATGTTGGCTGAGGATGTGGTAGAGAGATATTGAATTGACACAAGAGAGATTGAAAGAAGATTGTTGAAGAGTTGATGATGAATTAGAGAGAAGTACAGAGGTTCTTGCCAGGTTTATATAGATTTCATCAATGACTAGCCAGCCTTCTCAATTCCTTTCCACGCCACTTTCACAATTCCATAAGGGTCCTAGCTACTCTCCTTGATGTTGACGCGCAATCCTTGATGGTGTACCAGAGGCTGAACCCTAGGCATAACAGTGTAGCGGCTGTAGTTGTGGAGTCGGTACTAGGCTCCATCCACATCCGTGGCAATCAGAAGTCAACAGTGACGTTGTAGTTTACCAACTAGCATGAAAATCTTTACTTGCGCCTCTTCTTTTCAGCTTGGTTCTTCTTTCAGCTGCTAAGAGTTGGTCGATCGTTACTGGTTGAAGCTCAGCCTGATCCAGGTATGCTTTGTGCACTTCATATCAGGCCGACTAAGAACGAATCATTACTACGGCTTCTATGAAGGCATTGATCTCCAGTCGCCATAATGGGGGCATTCAGTCAAAGCAACAGTGAATAAAGATTTCTCCCGAGGCACCATATGCAAGTAGAATTTCACATCAAGGCAATAAGAGCCTCGTTGACACACCCTAACAAGGCTCCGGCCGATCAACTCCATAGTGGATAGGCTCAGTCCAAGTGAACTTCACACTTCTCTGTACATTGGATGAGAAGGCACGTTAGCCGGACTGATCTTCAGGAATCTAAATAACTTAGCTTCAGATTTTACCCTCGCCATTATAGCCCCACACCAAGCTTGCTATGGTTGGACATGAATTGCTCGGTCGTATTTCAAAATTAAATAGTCATGAGATTTGGATATGGATGTACACTGGTGGAATCCTCCCTGTTCAGCTGTTATCTGGAGGCATTCTCTTACCGGACGCTGCCTATATGGCCTCTTGGAGTCCTAGCTTCATTGGAAGACCCTCTCTCCAAACGTCGATGCAAGCCCGCCAATCCCAATGGTTGGAAACAGTGCGATGCCATTGAGGTATTCTGTGATGAGGCTTGCTCCTGCCCAGGGAACACCTGCCCAGACCTTGAAGGCGGTATGATGGTGGTTTGCAATGGCGAGACCTGTTGCAGGGATGCGAAAGGAAGCATGGTGTGTCCGCCGTAAGTACATACTCGCCCAGTCGACCAAGCTGCAAATAATACATTACATTTGGACGGATCACTGAGCAGGAGGAATAGGGCAAACCCGTGAAAAGATATAAACATTGGCTATCCGATCCATCTGGATATCCGATCTGTGGTGGATGAAATGAATGCAGATGCCAGGCACCTCTAGGGTATTGAGAATGGGAGGGGTTATTGATCATCGATCATTCAAGGAAGTGCGTTTTAAGATGTGGAAGAATCCAGACAGGGGTATTGAATTGTTGGAACTGTTAAAGCTAAGCCTCGTGCGGCTCGTTCCCTTATGCGCCATGTCTGCAACGCGCTCGTTTTAGGGTTTTGCGAAGCCACTAATTGTTAGACGGCTCAATCTATTGAATCTATTTCCCGAATTAGAGTTATTCACTACTCGGATCTTTCTCGTCTCATCACATCTTAGTATAATATGTTCATCATAATGTACAAATAGGGTCTATATTACTTCGAGCTCGGCGAGGGAACGCCGTTCTTGACCCCCCAGTTCCAAGCCTTCCTCTTGAGATCAGCGATAATCGGGACAAACACCAGATTGCTAAGCCAGCCCGTCAGGGTATCGAGGATGACGGAGTTTCGCGGACTCACGCCCAGCGCACTTCCCTTCATAATGTGGCCGACGAACATCGTCGTGATCAAATAATCTCCTCTCTCCAAAGCCTGGATCGAGATCTTGGCAACCTCCTCCGGAGTCTGTGGCTTATCAGCCTCCTCCAGCTGCTTCGTCAGCTCGGGCTTCAGTTTCTCTTCATTCTCGAATCCGGGGCTCAAGATGCCCATCGGGAAAACAGTATGGATCTTCACGTCGGCCGGCGTCGCAGAAACTTGGGACTTGGATGCGCGGGACCCATTGTACAGTTCAATCTCCTGGCTGAGGGTATCCGACAGCGAGCGAATGGCCGCTTTCGCAGGAGCGTAGGGCCCGTAGCCCGCGACAGACACAAAGGCAAGCGTGGAGCACGTGAAGATAAGGTGTCGTCGAGGCGCCGGCGTTTGCGTTTGCTGCTGACTCGGGTCGGCGGGAGAAAGCCACTTCCGCAGTGTCGCGTGGGCCGTGTTTGCGGCGGTCCAGTATACCGTGTCCATCTGGCTCCGGAGCGTTTGAATCGGGGTGTCGACGAAGAAACCTGGGTTGCAGAATCCGGCACAGCACCACACCACATCGGGTGGGTGACCCTGGTTCCACTCGGTGACCTCCGTGATAATCCGGTCGCACTCCTCGGCGTTTGTAAGATCGGCGCTGATGTAGTGGAATCGTTGCTTCGTGGTATCTGCTGCTGCGCTCTGAGAACAAGTATTAGTATCATTTGTTGCTCAACATGGGTGGTAGTATAGCCTACCGCGACTTCTTCGAGAGCTGCCTGCAGCTTGCTGACGGTTCGCGCAACCAGGACAACATTTGCACCTTTCTTCGCAAGTTGGCAGGCAGCGGCCTTGCCCATCCCCTCTGAACCCCCCGTAATCACGACTGTCTGTATTGAAAGACTATATTAGTAGAATACTTGTAAGACAGCAGGGCCGACGTACCCTCCCCTCAACGACGAACTCATTGCGCGAACCGAATCCGAACATTTGGGCGGTTAGATAAACGACCAATCCGCAAATAGCGACTGAGATCCCCAATGTCGTGGGCGACAAGTCACTGGAGAGTGAAGACAGTATTGAAGACATCAAGGATGGATTGAGGGATTCCTCTTTGCACGAGAGGGTCCAAATTGTCAATCGATGAACGGGCAAGATAATTAGTATGGTTGGAGAGAATAAACATCCGGCTGCATCATACATTCTGATACACTCACGTATTATATTCTGCGGAGTTTTCCAGTGGTTAACCGTATTTTAGGTAATTATCCCGTAATATACAAACAGTACAAACATGCCTATCTCAGACTAGCTCCACGCGGGCGGTGAGCAGTCCCACCCAAAATTTTATTGATTGAAGTTTATCGGCTTTGGAGAATCTCTCGACGAGATTGACTACAATCCCAGTCGATCATCCAACACTCCGCCATGGGAAAAAGAAAGGCTAGCGGTCGCCCCGCCGCGCAGAATGCGCCCGCTCCCCAGAAAACCAAATACAACGTCGAGGAACGATTTGACGGCTCGGAGGATGAGTTCCAAGCGGGCCGCGATCAGATCCTGCTGGAGGAGGCTCCGGATGCGAAACGGCGGAGAAAAATCGCTGCGCAAGGTTTGTCTATCTTATGTGCTTATATGGATGCTTTGACAGGGATTTTGTACTGACTGCTTTTTCTTAGATGAGTCGCTTCAGCTATCCGACGAGGAGATAATGGGCTACGATTCTGTGGACGAGGACGAGCTGGACGATGAGGATGAGTTTGATGAGGGTCAGGACTTGCAAGAAGATGACGACGACGACTTCGATGATATCTCAGGAAAGGACCGGAAACGCCGTGGCAGCTTTGACTCTGAAGACGAAGAGGGCATTGCCGCGTGGGGCTCCTCCAAGAAGGATCTCTACGATGCGGACCAGATCGAAACGGAGGCCGATGCGCTCGAAGAAGAGGCGGAGGCCAAGAGACTGCAGCAGAAACATCTGCAGGCGATGGACGAGGCGGACTTCGGCTTCGACGAGTCCGAGTGGGCCGAATCGGGCAAAGACAAGGACGACGGACAGGACGGCGCGGGGGTGGTCACTGAAGTGCTCCCGCAGGTGGAAATCACGGATAAGATGAGCTCGAAGGAGAAGATGAAGATCTTCAGGTCGAGATACCCTGAGTTTGAGCCGCTGGCCAAGGACTTCATCAGTCTGCAGCGCAAGCATCGGGGTCTCGCGCAGGTTGCCAAGTCCACGAAAGTCTCCGAAGACGCCGAGTTCCTTCCCGTTCCTGTCGTCAAGTTCCAGGCTCTGTCCGCATACCTGGGTGCGATCAGCTTGTACTTCATGATGCTGATGTCCCCGTCCTACGATTCGACCGGCAGTTCGCCTCTGCTGTCCCCCGCCCAGATCCGCGCACACCCCGTTATGGCTTCGCTAGTCAAGTTCCGGAAAGTCTGGGAGGACGTGAAGGACCTCACTGCCCCCGAGACCAAGTCTCAGAAATCGACCCCGGCTACCGTGAAATCGACCAAGGAGACCGTCCAGAAAGCCGCCCCCACGGAGTCCAAGAAGCAGAGCGCGAAGCGCAAGGAAGCCCAGGAAGCCAAGAAGACCGAGAAGGTCTCCAAGGCCCAGCGCGCCGCAGAGGCAGCCCAGGCCGAGGCCGAGGCCCGGAGAGCCGAGAAGCTGCGCGAGACCGAAGCCAATCTCGCAGATCTGTCCGACCTCGTCACCAAGCCCAGCAAGAAACGAGCCGCGCAGGGGAGCAACTCCGCCGCCAAGGACAACGATTCCGACTTCGGCGACGAGGACGCTCTCACCACCAAGGAGGCCGAGGAGAAAGCAAGACAGAAGCGCTCTCTGCGCTTCTACACTTCCCAAATCGCGCAGAAGGCCAACAAGCGTACCGCTGCTGGTCGCGATGCCGGTGGTGATGCGGATCTGCCTTACCGTGAGCGTCTGAAGGATCGCCAGGCTAGACTGTTGGCCGACGCCGAGAAGCGCGGTAAGGCCAAGGCGCAAGGGGCAGAACAGCTGGGCGGTGACAGCGATGACGAGGATCATCTCGCTGCTAAGGAGATCCGGGGCGAGGGGTCCGACGAGGACGAG
Source organism: Aspergillus campestris IBT 28561 (assembly GCF_002847485.1). Taxonomy (NCBI): domain Eukaryota; kingdom Fungi; phylum Ascomycota; class Eurotiomycetes; order Eurotiales; family Aspergillaceae; genus Aspergillus; species Aspergillus campestris. The sequence continues at coordinate 3,736,541 of NW_020194336.1, read as the reverse complement.
TACTACGACATGCTGGCGGCGCGGTCTAAGGGGAAGAAGGACGAGAAGAAGGCTCGTGCGGAGGCCTACGCGGCGGCCGCTCGTGAAGGCGGACAAGTTGCGATCCAGGAGGAGGTCGGTCCGGACGGCAAGCGAGCCATCACGTACCAGATCGAGAAGAACAAGGGTCTTGCGGCCAAGCGCAACAAGGACTCGCGGAACCCGCGTGTCAAGAAGAGGAAGAAGTACGAGGACAAGAAGAAGAAGCTGGGCAGTATTCGCCAGCAGTTTAAGGGTGGTGAGGGCCGCGGTGGATATGGTGGTGAACTTACTGGTATCAAGAAGAACCTGGTTAAGAGTGTTAAACTCTAAGGGGCTCTCTTTGTGGTTGTTCGCTTGTCTTGAAATATCCAGAGGATTTGTGCAGTTTTTGGCGTTCAATGTGTGTGGTAAAAATATATTTCGACCTGTACATATATAATTCATTCTGACGATGTAACATGCACTATCTTGTTGTCTTGTATGGCTTCCACCGGGTACTAATTCTAGAATTTCTTCGAGTAAGAAGCATAGGGGACAGCAGAGAAACTAACTTTGAAAACGTACCAGACGCAACAGATCGTATAAAGTATACAGTTTTCAATGCCCCAGACCATCAAACAGTTCATCAAGCATAGTGTCCACAACCTCAGGGGCAACGTCTTCCGATAAATCCATGCTCAAGAACCTCCTTGCTACGACATCCTGTGCTAGTCAGTCTTCGTTACTCAAGTAAATCCTAGGTGTAATATGGTCCATACCGCTTCCTTGAGTGCCTGCATTTCCTGGGTGGATACCACCGCACAAGCAGCAACAAGGTTCTCACCCCGAGCAGCAAGAGACGCCAGTTCATTGGCACGATCAACTATTGACTGACTTATCCCATTCATAGCAGCGCAGCTGTTGGGGACGGTAAGCAAAGCCTTTCCCATGCCTCCCCTGTGGAAACATACATTGTCCCGAAGCTCTTGTTACACACCCCAGGTCGAAAGCTACATCCTTTTCATTAGTATGTGAGTTTGACATTCGCATATGTAGGGCTTTCAACTTGTATAGATAAGTCATCTGGTCTTCTCCCTCGTGGGGCTCCTCGCAGACCTGGACTTCCATATGACCAAGCTGCAGACGAGGCCCCGATGTAAGGAACCCATTTTCGAGTATCTCGTGGAAGTGGGTAGCGGCAATCACTTTTGGTGGTTCCTCGCGGTTGAGGAGGTGCTTGAGGATCCCGCAGGCGAGCCCAATTCCATCTATGGATGTCAGTCAGGTATAATTCAACAAGTATGTGTCAGGCGAACCGCTCTCGTTGGTGCCCTTGCCGAATTCGTCGATTATAAAAAGGCTGCGACTGGTGACCTGCTTCAAATCGAATGAAATTTGCTGCAAATCATTCATAAATGTGCTCTGGATCTGAGATATAGTCAACACCAAGCCAGTGAGTCTCAAAGCGTCGCGCCTCGTACTTGGGAAATGCTGTCCTGTGTACTTGTCTTCACTAGTATTTTGTCTGTTATCCCAATTTCTGCCTTTTCGGCTGGGACAAAGCTATATGCCTCAGTCTATTGTTCCTGTAGGTTGATTTCTCGACACACCTTCCAAGCTGTGCTAGATAGACGATCAAGGCCACCTATCATGCTATTAGGTCTCGGAAACAGGATTGATGGTCTTATTCATACTTGTTTCATGTAGATGCTCTTCCCGGAGTAGTTTGGACCCGTTAGCAATAGCATACTTGGTCCGATCTGAGAAGTCTGATCTGACACATTCCTTGCTGACCCACCACCCACTATGAAGGTATCATTCGGCACGTATGAGGGGACTGTCAGCTCTTGAAGAATGTGTCTTGCGGCATGTTAGCACATGTTAGTTCGTACAGATTGTCTTCATTTTTTTTCAATCTATTACCTTCCTCCTTTTATACTTATGACATTTTCTTCCGTCATCGTCGGACGAACCAATTTATAGAAGCCCGCGGCCTGGACCAACGCAAGATGGCTGTCCATGGTCAACTTACTGCCATCTCAGTCAAGTTTCTAGGGTCTCACCTATCAAGCTTTCCACATAAGTCTGATGCTTGTAGAAGAGTCGTCTCGTGCTGAAGCACTCGTTGAGCGAGATCATAGACAATCTCTATTTCCTTTTCTACTTGTAATCAGTACCCTGCCAACAGACAAGTCCATTAACTTACCGCAGATAAGCCCATATATGTCCCCCAATTTATCATCCATCTCTCTCATTCGAAAGTCCTTGAAGTAGGCACGGTTCTCCGTGATGAAAAAGAGTTCCCAGTCTTCACCGGTGCTGCTATATGCTGCCGTACCCCTATAGTTTAACGGAATTGCAATATTGAAACCCAGTTGGGGGAAATATATGACGTTCACGTCAATTCCAAGGGCTTCCGGTATTGTAGCTGCTATTTCTATTGCAACTTTCTTGAGCAAGTTGCTTAAGCCGTCATAACTGTCTTTAAGCTTGTCGAGCTCCCTGTCCAGCCCTGGCTTCACGACTGTTCTACCTTGTTCTTCGGAGCTGTCGATGTCAACCTAGACTTTTTAGTATATAGAGTAAAGACGCATGTGAAATGCTGGCAGAAGTAAAAGCGGGCGTACGATTTCTTGTATCATTCTTCCAACCTTGAACAACTGAGCAGCTTCCAGTGTCCTTAGCGCCTGTATATCATGTTAGTACCATATGTACCATTGATTCATACACCCACTTCGTTATGCAGATCCACTTCATGGCCGCCAGCAGTTTCTTTGAGCGCATCATGAATATCGATACCGTAAAAGGTAAACTAAACCATCGTCAACCAATGCCATCACGATAAACATCGAGAAAGCCCACGCACCGCAAGTAAAGTAGCCCACACAGTAGTTTTAAAACCCGCAATTTTCCCACTTCCAGTACTGATCCCCTTGCGCAAGTTCAGCATAGTGTTATGAAGATTCTTGATATGTTTCAAGCTTTTTATAATCTTATTCAGAGGGTTGAAGTTCTCCGGTCGAAGATACACGCTGACAAAAGCATGTCGCTCACGAACGACTTCCAAATCCACGCTCGGCCGAAGGAATAGTTGTCTGAGTCGGTTCCGTCCCTGGGGTGTATGTGCAAAGCGCTGGAATAGGCCATACACGGAGAGTCCTTCTTTCGAAGATGATTTTCTCCCTAGTCCTTTATTGATCATGCTCGGGTGAGATTCGGATTCAAGGATCTGGAGAGATAGCAGGGTTCTCTCGTTGACAAACCTATCGTCTTGTGAGCAACATGTTGGAGAACATAGAGGTAACATTTACATTGTTCCACTCAGGCTGAACATCTCAACCGAAAATATCTGGAAAATACCGGGTGCAGCGTCCCCTGCCACCGAAACCGTCGCTCTCCGCCGTTGTAGATAAGTAAGAACAGCACCAGCACAGCCAATCGTCACCGAACTATCCACGTCAATCGCACCTAGCACGTGTAAGTGACGGGCTTCCTCCAGGGTGAAACCCAAGTTCTCTATCTCTAAGTCCTCCGTGTTCATCAATCCATTGTGGGGCACGAGGAATTTGATGCGCTCTTCGTGTTTGGAATATATTTCCAAGGCCACTAGCTTGTTCTTCGCATTGAGGTAGCTGAATTCCTGTGATGGACGGACGTCGAGCCGATAAGGGAGGTATGAGCCTTGGCCTTCTCATCTGTCAATAATCACGCTCTTTTCTTATAATGGTGTTCTTGTTCACTTACTATCTTCTCGTTCGAGATTCTGTGATCGCTGCGCGTCGAAATGATCCACACGAGGTGAGGTTAGGAGTACCGTGGGCTTCGTTTGAAGGATCACTGGCGCACCGTCAGTATCAGCTAAGCGATGGAACTGTGTTTGACTAACAGGTGTCAATGTTATCACTGCCGAACGATGGCATGTCGCCTAGTAGATACAGTGTTTCTTCCTGTGTCGAATAGTATGAACAACCGATGGTACCAGAATCCCTCACGTCAATAGCCACGACTACTAGATCGAGGTCATCGTCTGTGAGATCGCCAGCACCGCCATCGGAGTTGTAGTAAATGGCATTATCTCGCTGGAGTGGGTTCATGATAGCAGGTCTCCGCAGACTTGGATTTGACATGTCTGGTTCATCAGCGTGGGCAACTGGAGTAGAGAGGATGGGGTGTCGGAATATCTCACTACGAGACTGGACGGTTACTATTTGGAGCCTGCCTCAGGCTTCTAGAACAACAACTATGATTGAATCGAATCAAGGAATTTCCAAAGAATGAATGCTTGTGGTATTTAGCTATACTGTACATAATATATTACACGATTATACAAGAGTTGAGTGAGGATGCTTCTTGAGAAACCGACTATTTGCAATGACACCGACCATGTCCAAATCCGGATAGATCTCTCCAAGAACAACTTGTCCTCCAAACTAACCGATCATTCCGGCAACACCTCGTTGTCTGTTGGGTTTCCAGTCTCTGAGGTTGCTGATTTGACCGCCGTAATTCGAAGTTGTTTCTTATCGGCGTCCAGCGAGACATGCGCAGTCTGTCCAGAAGTAATCTCGCCGCGGATGATCTTATCGGCCAGCCTGTTTCCAATCTCCTTCGAGATCAACCGATTCAAGGGACGGGCACCGAACTTCGGGTCATATCCTTTATTACACAGCCAGTCCTTGATTTCGCCGTCAACCTCCAAAACAATCCGTCGGTCGTCAAGTCTGGATTGGAGTTCCCTGATACGAATGTCGACAATATCTCTGAGTGCCTCTCGGGACAGTCTCTTGAAGATAATGAACTCATCGATACGATTGAGAAACTCCGGTGGGTATGCAGACTGCACAACATCCATCACGGCAGACTTGATCTCGGGAGAAATCTCACTGTCCTCGTCGGACTGTCTGTGGGTATGCAAGGGATCGCCTCCAACAAGGATGTTGGCGCCAAGGTTAGACGTCAGGACAATGAGAGTGTTCCTGAAGTCAACTTTGTGGCCCTGGGAGTCCGTGAGATAACCCTCATCGAGAACCTGCAGGAGGAGGGCAGAGATATCGCGGTGGGCCTTTTCAAATTCGTCGAACAGCAAGACCGCGTACGGCTTGCGTCTCACGGCTTCGGTAAGTTGACCAGCATCATCGTAGCCAACATAACCCGCGGGCGATCCAATCAAACGGCTGATCGTGTGCTTCTCTTGGAATTCGCTCATGTCAAATCGCACGACAGCAGTTTCTGTTGAAAACAGGAACTCGGCCATTTTCTTGCAAAGCTCAGTCTTTCCGACACCGGTGGGGCCCAGAAACATGAATGATGCCAGCGGCCTATTCTCACCGCTAAGACCTGCCCTCTGCATGCGTACCGCGTTGGCGACAGCGGTAAGAGCTTCATCCTGTCCACGAACGGCTTGGCGTAGTGTGTCTTCCATCCGAATCAACTTTTCGACATCTCCCGCCATGAGTTTATTGACAGGAATGCCCGTGGCACGGGAAACAACGTTCCCAATGTCGTCCGCTGTGACGGAATCATGGATCAGGGACTGAGGTCCGATAGTTTGCTCTTCCTTGGGCAGCTTCGCTTCCAGACCCGGGATTGTCGAGTATCGTAACTCTCCGGCTTTTGCGAAATCGCCTTCTCTCTGAGCCTTTCCTAATTCAAAGCGCGCACGCTCCAGCTCTTCTTTCGCGCGCTTGATCGACTCAATCTGGGATTTTTCCTTCTCCCAAATCTCACTCAATCTAGCAGACTCCTCCTGCTTAACCTTCAAGTCTTTTTGTAATTTGTCTCGGCGTTCGCGACTGCTGACGTCGGTTTCTTTGCGGAGCGATTCGAGCTCAATCTGGATTGTTGTAATATCGCGATCCAATTCTCTGATGGCGTCAGGCTTTGACTCTTGTTGCAGCCGTAGGGCCGAGGCAGCCTCATCCACCAGGTCGATGGCTTTGTCGGGAAGGTAGCGATCAGTGATGTAGCGGTTGCTATAAGTTGCCGCAGCCACTATTGCACGGTCTGTGATCTGTACACCATGGTGGACCTCGTACTTGTTCTTGATACCGCGCAAAATAGAAATCGTCGCCGCCACTGATGGCTCAGGAACCTGAATCGGCTGGAATCTTCTTGCCAACGCGACATCTTTCTCGATCAATCGATATTCGTTGAGAGTCGTCGCACCACAGCATTGAAGTTCACCCCTAGCCAATGCCGGTTTGAGGAGGTTGCTAGCATCAATGCTGCCCTCGGCTTTCCCAAGGCCAAGAAGCGTGTGAAGCTCATCAATGAAGAGGATCACTTTACCCTCGGCTTCCTCGACCTCCTTGAGCACCGATTTCAGTCTTTCCTCGAAATCTCCTCGAAACTTGGCGCCAGCGATGAGAGAGCCGAGGTCCAACGCCACAACCCTCTTCTCCTTGATGCTTTCGGGCACATCGCCTTGCACAATCCTTTGCGCCAGGCCCTCGAGAACTGCCGTCTTTCCGGTACCTGCAGCGCCAATGAGGACGGGATTGTTCTTTGTCCGTCTCGATAAGATTTGGATAGTCCGGTGAATTTCGCCGTCTCTTCCAATAACCGGATCCAGCTTCCCTGCCTTCGCTCGGGCAGTCAGATCGATACCAAATTGTTCCAACGCTGATTTTTCCTGCTCATCCCCCAGGTTCATTCGGTGCGTGCCACCTGGAGGGTGAGGTCTTCCGTTGGCATAGTGACGAACTGAGTGGATCGATTGAAGACCGGTCGCATTCGCGGTGAGGGAAGGTAGTAACCGTGACTGGGGGAGTAGACGCAATCTCGGGGTCGGGTGGATAATCCGACTTGGAGTACGCAGAAGCCGACAGCGAGTCAGCTGTAGCCTCGAGGCCATGGTTGTGGCTAGTGTGTTGAAGTATAAGAATCAACTGACAAAAAATCAGTGATCCTTGTGGGAAACCCAGCCTTTTAAAGCCTTTTAAATATCGGAGAAGGATGCCACCAGACAAAACAAGTCAATTACATCGTCGATGCCGTTCAGCGCCCCCCAACGTCACGACGGTTCTCGAAAGCTCCACCGGGTTGGAGATGAGTGGCGGGAGCTCTCTCTGGACCAGCGGGAACCGACCAAGCTCATTTTCATCGCCGCGGTCACGTGTCCCATCGAGGGGCGCAATGGAAAAAATTCATAGCGGGACCCGCAGTGGGAAGAAAAAATACTTCTGGACACCTCTTCCCCCTCCCTCCCTATTTATTTCTCTTCCTCTTCTCCTCTTTTCTCTCCCATCTCACAAATCTTCATCCATAACTAAATCATTCACAATGGGTTTCACCGACTTTGTCTCTGAGGCTGGCCTCACCCGTATGTGATCTTCCTCTCCTTGCTTTTTGTTCTGCATTTTTTCTTTTTCTTTTTTTCTCTTTCTGCACTACCCTTCTTCCCATACTGGCGCTTCCTTTTTTACGTCTGTAACTAATGATGCCCCTCAGTCGCCAACAACTACTTCGCTAACCGCAGCTACGTTGTTGGGTAAGCCTACCTTTGCCTTTTGTTTTCTGTTACGCATTCACTTCCCCCCTGTTTTCCCTTCATATGATGAAAAAAATTGGTCCGTGTTTAGGAGGCGGCTTAAGACCCCGCCGTAGGACTACACATCCAGCGAGAAATCGCGTTTCTGATTACCTGGAAAACTTGCTTTTTGTTTTTGCCGTCGTTTACAGACTTCCACACATCCACACAAATGTCATGGAATTTCCATTGAGCTAACGTGGGATGATTCTAGTGACGGTGCTACCCAGGCCGATGTCGTGACCTTCAAGGCCTTCTCCGGTGCCCCTGACGCCGAGAAGTACCCCAACGTTGCCCGCTGGTACAAGCACATCGCCTCGTACGAGTCGGAGTTCTCCACTCTCCCCGGCGACCCCACCAAGGCTTTCACCACCTACGGTCCTGAGGCCACTGAGATGCCCACCAACCCCAAGGACAAGCCCGAGGCTGAGGAGGATGATGACATGGACCTCTTCGGCTCCGAGGATGAGGATCCCGAGGTTGTCCGCCAGCGTGAGGAGAACCTTGCTGCCTACCGCAAGAAGAAGGAGGCCAAGCCTAAGGCTATCGCCAAGTCCATGGTGACCCTCGAGGTCAAGCCCTGGGGTATGTATATTTCTAGCGAATCCATGGGGTAACAGCACGCTAACTCGACTTGCAGATGATGAGACCGACCTTGAGCAGATGGAGAAGAACGTCCGTGCCATCGAGAAGGACGGTCTGGTCTGGGGTGCCTCCAAGTTCCAGGTCATTGGCTTCGGTATCAAGAAGCTCCAGATCAACATCGTCATTGAGGACGACAAGATCTCCCTTGACGAGCTCCAGCAGGAGATCGAGGAGGACGAGGACCACGTCCAGTCCACCGACGTTGCTGCTATGCAGAAGCTGTAAATGCTATGCCAATTATGATGAAGCGCAATGGTGTGATGAAGGATCTACGGACGTTATAGTATCATGAATCAGAATTAGAATCGACTGGTTAACTCCGAGTCGTTTGATGAAGACAAAAAAAAAACAAATACCCATTTTAAATTCAAATTTGCCTTTTCATGTGTAGTGCCAGAACGACATTGAACCACCAGCTCCAGCCGTAGGTGCTATGAAAAAAAGAAATCAACCCCACCAAAATGAAACAAAGTGGTGCCCAATCAATAAAGCACTTTCTAGAAGACCTCAATCAGGTTGGGCTCCCAGTGTCCACAATGGCGGGGTTCCTCTCAACTGAAGACAGCCCACCAAATCTGCATTTAAATTTTTGAGCATTTTCTTCATTTTAGGGGGTCAGTAGCTGGCTAGTTCATGAGGCAATCAGTCGACAAAAGTAAGCAAGAAAGTCGCGTGGTCTAATGGTTATGATTTCTCATTCACATGTCTTGTATCCTGAGAAGGTTCCCGGTTCGATCCCGGGCGCGACTATTTTTGTTTTTGCCGGTGGTTGATGTGCGGTGCATGTCATCAGTTATAACAGCTGCTAATGCATATCATCTTTTTTTTTTTTTTTTTGGCTCTGTTCCTTAGGGATGGATTACTTTTGTTTTTCGGCATACTTATTCTTCGACATACTATTTCCTTGCCATATATTTGAATAGGGGTAGTCAGTCTAGTCTACAGACTACTTGTATGTCTTTTCCCTATGTAAGCGGGTTTTATATAGGATACAATGTAGGTTTCGGGTTTAGTCCAGCGCCACGCCCTTGACAATCAACCGTAGAGGTTTAAAAACCAACATCAAACAGGCAAAAACATATCTTTACCAGGCCTCTGATTACGTCAACACAGTCGCGTGGTCTAATGGTTATGATTTCTCATTCACAAGTTCTGTTTCCTGAGAAGGTTCCCGGTTCGATCCCGGGCGCGACTATTTTTGCCTTTTGATATACTGTAGTGCATCCGTATCTTTTTTTCTTATATATCTTGCCTATCTCGATACGATAAGAACAGCATTTGGGCGTTGCTTACTAATACACGATCCCGTCACCTGACCCATATCGTGGACATCAACCCGGTACGGTAGGTAGCTATCCACGTAGCTTATCTGGCAGCCAGCATAAACCACGCCATATACGAGCAGAGGCGGCTTTTTGTTGAGTTCGCAGTATAGACGCACGCCTATTATCTATTTTATTGAGTGGTTAAGGCAGACAGCAACCAGGATGGGTTTCATCTCTCGCGTAGCCACCCTCTTCGGGCTGGTGCTGCTCGCTCACGCGTACGTCCACCCGCTTACCTCCCAGCGACACTTATAGCAACAGTCGTACCAGATGAGAATTGGCCGCTAGCGCATTATCCAAAGATACATCTATCTAGGCAGGCAGACAGAGCTAACGAATTGCAATCCAATAACAGAGCATACTCCGCCCACGAACACACCACCCTCTACAGCAACGCGCGACTCCCAACCTCGACAGCCCTCCCGCACGATATCGTGATCGAAGCCCTCGTTTCCATCGTCTTCGTGTCTGTGGGCTTGGTCCTCGGCGCGGAGAAGCTCAAGCCTGTTAGTTGGAGCGAGTGGGCGGGGCAGATTGAGCGTGAGGGGGGCGCGAGGAATCCGTTTCGCAGGCTGGAGGAGCGGTATAGTTTTTGGGATGTGCGGGTGAGTTTATTTTACCTTGTTGGTGGAGAGGGGTTATACTGTTTGATGGTTTATACATGGGTGATTGCTGACTGACTGGTTTTGTGGATAGGCTAAGCGGAAGGAGTTTGCTGAGTGGATGAAGGGGGGTGTTCCTATGGAGAAGTGAGGGTGAAATGTGGTGGATGGATGGATACTGGGTGTCGATATGTGGCTCAGCGTCTTTCCCGACTTGCGGGCTGGTGGTGACGCTGTGATGTACAGTATCTTTTGGGTTATGGAATAAAAGTTGACTGTCGTCTCTGTCTGTGGATTGTATGCTTGGATGCGGCGATACTGTCCGCCATCGAGATACTGCGCTGTATCAGACCGCTTGTCTACGATCGCCGTTTAGATGTCTGCGTTTACCTGCTAGTAATGTTGATAGGGATTGTGAAGCTCAGGTGCACTGGGTTCAACCCCTGCTTTCTTCAATGCGTGTGATGGGCTGGGCAGGCATCAATACGTCTCTGGAGTCAAATCACGGAGTGACCATTGTTGCAAAACGCCTTGGACCTTTCCCGCAAGCTTTAGACCAGTCCCAATCCTTATGTGTTCCAGTCCTTGGGTGTTCCGACCTCAGGCATTTGGACATTACATGATGAGCCCGTATATCCATGATATATTATCGACATGCCAGTCCAGAAACCTACGCTCATCCCTGAATCCATGGAACTGGGCAGATCGATCTAGTTCACCCCAAAAACACAAAGCAACGCGTCAAGCTGCAAGGAGAGATTGCTCCCCATGTCCTGTCCGACAATATGTGCCATGCAGCCCGTGCGAAACAAGAAGCAACAGGAGTCTAGAAATCCAATAGCTAGGAGTATTTTTTAGGCCAGTCCAGTCCTATTTTCAACTCCCCTTTCCAACCCCTTCAATCAAACCAAACATCGATCGGCCGTGGTCTAGACTATTATTCGTACAATCGAACCAAGCAAATAGGTTTATTTACCTAAGTAATAGAATAAAAAGGGGGAAGGAAGGGGGAGAAAAAGCCACTGATGGTTTACGGCAGTTGGCGAGATGCTTAATCGTAGAAAAGGTTACTTGCTTACCCCCGAAGAATGGAAAAGAAAAAAGCCATCTGTGAGATCGGAATCCACTATGGATAAGGTCAGATATCACACGTAGATTAAGAGGGTTCTCCACTTCTGTTCCTGTGGAAGATTACCTACATAACATATCGAGTCAGACAGCCCACACCAGTTGAACAAGGCTGGCGAGTAAGCCTGACAGCCAAGCTGGACTGAGCGCTCAGGCTTTCCACATTTATTACCAAGTCGGGTAAGGTACTTTGTTCACCAACGTGCCGACTCATCATTCCATTATTCCAGGCTCAAGTGTGCCACTGCCTAGACCTGTTGATTAATCACCCGCCCTTTTCGACAGCATACGACAGCAACGCCACATCGCAGCACACAAGGGGTTCTGAACGAGAAGACCCCTTGCATCGTCATTGCTTCTTTCCCCCTCTGTCAAGAGGAAACATTCTCGCCGAATCAAATACCATTCGCACGCTAGAAAAGGCAATGTCTTGGACGGTGCATGATCGACACGTCTTCATCGGACGCAAGCTGTCAGGTCAATTCACGGAATGACTCAATGCACCGAAAAACAACCTTTGCGTACGTGGACTTGACTTGCGAACTGGATTGGACTGAAGGAGGGAGGGGATTTGACCTCGGTTCCAGGGCCCCCTGTCGTTAGGAACCCCAACGCGATATGATTGGGTTTTGCGAGGTGGGAATAACACCCCCTCCCTCCCATCCCTCTCATCACTAAGTTCAGATTATCCCCTCACCTAGTCGGCGATTCGATCCCGTTCAGTCTAGCTAGCTAGTCACCTACCTACCTACCTAGTCTACAACAATTGCCGCCGTGTTGATCAATCGGCCTTGTCTGATGATCCCCTTGGCCACCTACGTAACAGCAATCTATCTATCCGTACCTATGCCCGGAGTATCCGTAGTTAGTCAATTATGTCTCGCGGCAAACTCACCCGGCCAGCTGCAGAGGCGAGCCGCGTGAGCACTACGCTATGCCTCCGGCTATGTCATCGTCGAGTGTCAAGGGCAGGGGAGGGTAGTACCCAAGTAGGAGTAACCCGTACCTACCTACCTACTACCTAGTAGACGTAACCAGGAGGTAGCAGTAGTCACAGCAAGGCTAGCGCCCAGCCAGCTTAGACCCCTCCCTAATGCCAATCAGAGCATGGGAAGAAGCACGCGATGGCTGGTTCAGGTCGTGCATACGTATATACCATTGCCTCGTCGATTACGTGGACAGGTGTAAGGTCAGGCCTCCCGTAAAACAATCCTTTCTTTTTTGTCCTTTTTTATTTTTTTATTTGTTATTTTTTTTCTTTTTTCCGGGCCCCCTTTTTGGAGGGGAGGCGCGTACAGTGCATATGTGGTGCATGCGGGAGACGTATACACATACACATACACATTGACCTGGGATGGACATTGTTAGGGGCCCTGCAGGATTTGTCGATGGATTGGAATACGAAGAACCCAACTATAGCTGTAGGGTCATTCGGGCGAGTGCGGCAGTGTACCGGCCGGTCCGGGAGAGGTGTTGTAGGCTTGTAGGGGCAGGGTTGGTTAGTATTTACGCAAGGAAGTGTTATATATATATCTTCCTAATAGAATAGACAAATGAAATGGAAGTGACAACAACAATAGTAAAAACAGGGATAAAAAATAATAAATGAGTAAGATAAAATCAGCTGAAATGACGAGGCTCTCAAAGAGTATGCAGGTAGTAAGAAGGAGCAGGGGAAACTCGACGAGTATGGATATGTTTTTGATGAGACTTCCCGTGTCTTGCTTTTGAACAGCCTTCTTCATATTTGATCAAAGCCAATTATATATACTATAAAAATTAGAATAATTAATACGAAAAAAAAAAAAAAAAAAAAACAAGAAACAAAATACAAAGAATGAATGATTAAACAAATAAAATGAAAATAAGAAATGCCCTCTCTTGGCAGTTCGCACCCGTTAGAATGAAAGAAGAGGGGAAGAAGATCAACGAAGATTCCAGTCAATCCTCCAAAGTCGACGACGCATCCTGCAGTGATCAAAACCCCCGAACAACGCAGAGAAGGCTTCGCTCGACGACAACAAACTGTAAAGAGTCCGAATCATCACAAGGACCGACCAAGAGAAACAATGTTGCAGAGATGGAGTTGGGCTGGAGACTGTTATTGGCTGGTGGACGTGGTGGCCCCCAAAAATAGGCCAGAAGCATACGCAAACCTCCCCGGGCTTGATTGAACTTTCTTTGTGTCTGGTCAGCTTTTGTTTGTTTATTGGATTTATTTGAGATATTTTATAATTTGTTTTTTTACTCTTTTATTCAGCTTATGTCAATAATCCTCATGGAAATGAATGCTCTGGTATTCTTTTTGTGTAGTGTGCTCCCTGATTGGCCGTTTCATCAATATGAAGAGTAGCCTGATCGATTTGATTGCCTGGTGGAGTCCTCATCTTTTGATCACTGGGGTAGTCAAGTAACAGTGACAGTAACAGTAACACTCACAGCAACAATCATCCATCGTAAAGACGCTCGACCAACCTCCACGCACATCATCGATGCTCATAGGGCCAGGATCAGATCCTCGGGCCGCGAAGGATGCCCTAAACTAGACACTGAGAGACATTCGATGGCAACAGGAGACCCGCCTCCACGACGGGACAATTAGGGTCAAGATCCCAAGGGTGGCTCCACCCTTGGGGAGGGTGACAGGGTTAGAGAAATGCAGGGTGGAGTGACGACTCGTCCTAACCCAGATTGGACACACCTGGCTCATCCAACATCCAATATCGAATGAACCTGGTAGATTGGCGCCGGTGCTGGCGCATCCCTCCCCCCTCCCGGCCAGCCTTTTCCCGCTTGGTCTCTCTCTCTCTCTCCCCAGCCTCAGAAGCAGGGCTGAGGCAAATGAGCGGATGAGGAGATTGGATGGCACCTGTTCCTGCGGGATTGGGCCCCCTACCTCGTTTTTCTATAAAAAGACCTTCCCCTGCACCTGTCATTTGCTCTTCCCTTTCCCTCCCCTGTTGTTGTTATACATATAAAGCGCCTCTCCCCGTCCTCTGATTCACTTTCTCTTTTCTCTTCCTTTTCATCCCGATATCTCTCACCTGTTGATCGCCTGCAACTTTACCTGCAACCAATCTCTTCGATCACCAATCATCCTCCACACTACTCTCAACATGCGTGCCTCCACCACCCTCGTCATTGCCTTCTCGGCCCTCGTTGCCGCTCAGTCCGGTGCCCCCTCGGTAAGCGCCATCTGAAAAGAATCCCCACATGGGATCATCAGATCGTCAACATAAAACTAACGTGGCTATCACTCGCAGGAGTCCAACGCCTTCTCTCTCCCCACTGTCTCGCAGTCCACGGGTGCCGTTCCCACCTCCACCGGTCTCGGCTCTTCCACCACCGCCGCCCCCTCCAAGTCCACCAGCTCGGGCGGTGCCGCCACCAAGACCGAGGGTGTCACCAAGACTAGCGACGGCTCGAAGAAGACCGGCGCCTCCGGCTCTCCCACCGAATCCGACAACGGTGCCGCCCTGGCCACTGCCGGTCCCCTCAGCGGTCTCCTGGCTGGTGCTGCCATCGCTCTTTTCCTGTAAGCGGGTCGCTCAGCTGTCGTGGTCGGGGATATTCCTCTTCGTGCCATCATGACCTGATTGGACTCTGCTGCGGGTGCAAAAGACCGAGAGCTGAAAGAGTGTTTTATTTCCTTTGTTTGTTCTGCTGCAACTTTTTGGACCGGAATACATGTATCATTGCCCCAAGGGGGTCTTCGCTTTCCGACTTGACGCCACTGCCTGCAAGAGATGCATGACTGGCGAACGCACATATTATCTTATTTCCACGTGAGATTAATCATAATACCTTCACGAGATCACGGTAAATAGAATTCATTGAACTTGAACATCCAATAAGACCTGCTTCATGTAAGATAGCTGTAAGATTGGACCAGTAGCGCTCACTGGAGGATCTGACATGATCACTGCATAATAGGAACAGTCTGATGGATGACAGTCTCGATTGAAATTCGACGAATGTGTCAGATTAAGCCGTCGGCTTTGCAGAAGTAGTATTCCGTCGTTCGGGAATTAGCTGTTGACACTTCGGTGTCATACATCCACCGGGGCAACTCGGCGATTACTGTCGGTGCATTTCATTAGTTCGGCCCGCCTGAGACGCTAAAGCTGCCGCTCAGTGTGGCCAGACCAACGGTCGAGACATTCTATAGACTGCGCAGAACAATTCGCAATAATACAATCTGGAATCAGTATATGTATGGCGACCTTCTGTATTTAGGACCAGATTAAGTTCGTCCCTGCATAGATATCATCAGAATAGATAAAAAAGCACTAGCAGACTGCGGTCATCACGCGCTGCCCATCATATGTGCACTGCTTTTCAGTGTAACATCCACCACTCCATCTTCTATGGGATCCATCTAGTTCGAATGGGTTCCAATCCATGCATAGAAAGATCAGTAAGTAGCTGAACGCAACGTACGTAAAGCTATTAGGCCATCACAGGGTTTGTATGACCGTCGCGCACTTCTGTCTGTAGCAGACGTGCCTTCACTATAAACACGGGCTTAGTATGCGTAAACACATCGCTCCAAAGTCTTTTCGAGCGTGCGTGGTAGCCCGTTCTTGTAAAGCATGTGCATGATCCTTAGCCAGGATGATATTGCTCCAGTGCATCGTTATCAATATCCGCGTCTTGAGCCTGGTGGTTGGTGCCCACGTGACAGGTCATCACACTTCCTAAAACGCGCCACGCGCACTCCACGTGACCCGGAGCGCGTCTTGTTTGGGCCGAGACGGTGTCAGCGGCAACCTCAGGCAACCTCACCAAAACAAAGAGCGGAAAGAGTCGCCGTCGCAACCAAACCCTTGTCTGATCGGCAACCACGATTCTTGGTCTCCTTTGATTCATTGATTCCTGTGACTGATCTATTCTGATCTAGCTGAATCCAATTGGCTTTGTTAAACGAGACTTTTTTCACGCGAGATATTGGATTGTGAGCTCGATTCCGCAGCTATTCAATTCAATTATATTACTAGCTTGAGCGAGAATGGTAAGTGTTAACAGACTTTCCTACCAAATCCAGCTTGACTTCTGCTGGCGCACACCGACATGCATGTCCAAGAAGTATGGCAATAGATTGACTGACATGTCCAATCGCACAGGTCTCCAGCTTCAAACGCCTCGCGGCGGACCACTCCGCCTTACACGATGATCTCCCCCCAAACTACCTCCTCCCCTCCGATGACGCCTCCGCCGATGACCTCACACAACTCACTGCCCTGTTGGCCGGCCCACAGGGGACACCGTACGCTCAGGGTCTCTGGCGATTACATTTGAAGATGCCTCAGGACTATCCCAAGAGCCCGCCCAAGGCGACTTTCAGGACGCGCATCTGGCACCCGAATGTCGAGGAGTCGACGGGCGCTGTCTGCGTGGACACATTGAAACGGGATTGGAAGTCAACGTTGACGTTGAAGGACGTGCTGGTCGTAAGTGCAACTCTTTGTTCGCTGCATAGCCGGAAAGGAGAAAGGCTAACTGTCACAGACGATATCATGTCTCCTCATCTACCCCAATCCCGACTCCGCCCTCAACTCTACAGCTGGCGCATTGCTTCAGGAGAACTACGACGCTTTCTCCCGCCAGGCCAAACTGATGACGTCTATACACGCCCTGGTTCCGTCGGAACTGCAACACGCAGTATCCGAGGCGAAGATGCGCGGCGAGGACGCCGGCGCGGCGATCATCCCAGAGCACGAGGATTCGCGCTCTCTACGGCCGCGAAGCAAGGGCAGAACGCCCACAGTGACTATGAAGAAGAGGAACACCCGACGTAATACGGTCGAGGAGGGCGCCCCGTCGCGGTCCATGTCAACGCCTCGGCCTCCTAATTCGATACCCGAAACCGAAGAGCAAACCGACGTCCATCAAGACCCAGAAACTGACGACGAACCAAAAGAAAACGATCCGTCTCTATCTCCCTCGCCCGTGAAATTTGCTCCACCCAGTCCCCGCAAACACGCACTTGGCAAACGACCACTCTCCGTACTGACAATGCCCGTGGAGACGGATCTCGCGACAACGGGAGAGGATGACCCCGACGCAGACGGAACAGGCATGTCCGCCTCGGAGAAGAACATCGCTGCGAACTGTTCCGCAGACGCGGACGGCCCTCCCCAAAGAAAATCCCCCAAACTATCCATCATCGAAAAAGGCATCAACGCCTCAGGTCGCATCCGCGAAGACGTCAAGATCTTCGAAGACGCGCCCAACCCTGGCGACTCAGGCCACCGCCGCAACCCCAGCGGCAACGGCAAGAAAAGCCATCTCTCCCGTAGCGGCGACAGCGCCGCCCTTAAGGAACGAACAGCAGTATTAGGGCCTCAAAAGCCCACTCGCAAACTAGACACCTTCGACTCCTCTTCATCCTCATCAACGCAACTTGGCCCACAAACAGTCACCAAGCTAGTCGTGGGCGGGTCCCGAAAGCCCTCCTCCGCATTCCATAATGCGCAAAAACCCAAGCCACGAATCGGTATCCGCCGACTCTGAATGTCTTGTTTCTTCTCTTCTCACGCCCCTTATGAACATCATCATCACCAGCATCCACTTATGCATTTCTCTAATCTTTTATCTCATTTCAATTCTTTCTCTTTTTTTCGTTTTAGATCATAGCCCGAACACTGGCATCAACAACGGCGTTGTCTTATCTTGTCTTGGCTTGGCTCTCGAGAATCTCAAATTTTATTTTCTCTTCTCTTCTCAATGCATGGCGTGGAACAAGTTTATACATAGGTGCATGGGGTGACTTGCGGCGGTAGAGTGCAATGAAAATGGAATAAGTGTAATTTCTGGGCGTATCATCTATCACAAGGAGTTTGTCAATTGTTGGAAAGGGGAATGGAAGGAATGGAAGGGAAGGGAGGAAGGAAGGAAAGGAAGGCTAGATTCTTTTAGGTACTACTTATTTCAAGGCTTTCTCTCTTCAATGGATGCTTCTCTTTTGATTACTTTATTTCCTTGATTTATTTTTTATTTCTTATTTTTTATTTGTGATAGACCGAATGGATAGACTTGCATACATAGGCACATATACAGAGACATGCTTTATATGGTATATTGGTGTCTTCTATCAATCTCTACAGAGTCACTCGTAAATTACTTTATGACTACGGTCCGAGGTAATACTCTCAAAGATGAAATAGATAGAGCCGACTACCACAGTCCAATGTGCAAAAATACAACGCTACTGATGTCCTACGATACATCCAATACTTCCGGAAACATCCGAACCATCTGGTTAATGGAGATAAGCTATGCAAACATCTAAGACGAACAGACGCAATTTTCCTCCAAGGCATCCCTGGCGGTTGGCTCCCCGTCAGCGGATATCACTAGTCAATACCATCGAATTCCCGTCCTGGCTCCTTAGCGCACCTTGCGAGGGATCAATATACACTAGTCTTGAACCCAAGAATTAGTCATGGCTCTTAACCATGGCTTTTGTCGAAACTGAAGACAATCAACCCGTCAGGATGATCTTGCAAAGCCCAGGATGGCTCCAATAAGAATAATGAACAGAAGCAAATTAACACGCTAGACTGATAAATCAATACATAATAGCAGAGGCTCAAAAGGTCTTCACAATATCGCACGAGAGAATTGTGATCTGGAGGGTAACAGCCACGGCCCAGTGCATGGCAGTCACTGTATAATATAGGACCGCTCGTGACAATCTGCCGAGCTGGCCGGAAAACGCAAGGTTGCATGTGCAACGGGCGCATCCAGAATTGGAGACGCTCTACAGCGAGTAAGGGTTCACCGAACGGATGGTGAGACAACTGGAGATGCATCGTTAGTCCAGAGTACACAGAGGCAGGATAGCAAAAAATGCAAGGATAACTTACGGAGGGCTCTTGGTCAGGTCGGTCTTGAGGATGATGGGAACACGGGTCATCTCGGTGACATCCTGGATATAATCTCCATCTTCCTCCCTGAGCTTGAAGAGCTGCATATACTTCTCCTTGTTGGTCATCTTGGCCTCCGGGGCATCGCCCGTGTTGGTCGGGATCTTCGGGTCAGAGCGCGTCCGGTGTGGGGCCTGCGGCAAGTGACCGTTGCGAGTCGGCGAGGGCGGCATGCTCTGCGTGGAGCGGTCAGCCGACGAGTTCAACGACACACCAGCGGCCATCTCAGTGACCTCGGAAACATCGTCGTCGTCGTCAAACAGCGCATCGACGTCGTCCGCAGACATCGTGCCAGTCTCGGTCTGCTTGCGCATCGCCTCCTCCCTTTCACGGGCGCGCGCCTTGGCGGCTTCCGCTTCGCGAGCGGCGGCAGCAGCCTGAGCAGCCCGCGAGTTGGCGGGCTTGGGACGTTCATCCTCGGGGATGTACGCCGAAGAAGGCACATCCTTCTCCCAGTACAGCTCCAGAACCCGGCTGTCTTTGCGATATTCGGCCTTCTTCAAGGGCAACTGATCGCAGTGGACACGCTTCTCGAAGCCATACTCAGGAATGAGAACGTCAAAGGCCGACTCGTAGACGCAGATGACAATGCCCTCGCTGATCAGGTCACCTCCGGCATCCTGTCTCTTTTTGTCCATGGCACGGCACGCTTCGATATGGACGCTCTGCTCCTGAGCGTTGTGAGCCGAATCCTTCTTGTTATTACAGAGATCCGCCGTCTTGCTCAGAGACTCCAGGTCTTCCGAGAACTCGATGGCCCCGTCGGACAGGGCAGCTTCGAGCTGACGGTGGACGACGATATCGGCGTAACGGCGAGAGGGGTTCGTGAAATGAGTGTACACGGGCATATTGAGGGTGTAGTGGTGACGCTCCTCGGGCACGTTGCTGGCCACAAAGTACTTGGCACGTTGCATAGCTTTCACCAGAATCGTTTCCATGCCCTGTTTCTTGGTTAGTAACATTCTCTTTTTTCGAGGGGTGTGTGGCAACGGCCTGTTTGCCAGATGACCAACCTTGCGCAGTTCGTCGTCCTGGACATTGCAAAGGCTGCTCTGCAAGCTTCCACTGCTCGTCATGTCCAAGTTAAACCCGAGTCGGTTCATCCGATCAACAAAAGTCTGGAGGCGTCGGCCGTTGGGAGATCCCTGGCGGCGAAGGAAGGCTTTCTCGGGGAAAGCGCCAACGATCTTGCGGGCCACGTAGTAGTTGGCCTTGTGGCTGAGTTCCTCCACCAACTCGCGGACCGCAGAGGCGTTGAAGACGTTGTGCTCCACCGGCACATTCTCATCGTCAAGCTGATACAGGAGACGAAGCGAGGGCATGCGCGAGGCCCGGTTTCCGAATCTCCCCTCGCGGAATTTGGAGGCAACGGCCTGGAAGAAGTTAGATAACGTCGGTCAAAAGTAGAAAGGAGGATATTTACATAAAGCGACTGGATGATCTCGGAAGAGATTCCAGGCACCGAAACGGCCGAGCTGCCTTGAATGACGGATTCGACTTCCTCGTAGCTCAGTCCGCCTGCGCTCTTGATGATGCCTTTACCGATCCAGACATCGTCATCCACGACACCCGTTTCGGGGTTGGCCGTGAGGATCACGCTGACCGTCAGACGATCCTGGCCCGGGAGCAGCGCGCAAAGCTCGGTGGAGACGCGCGGAGGCAGCATGTTGACCAGGCGATCCATGAGATACACCGCCGTGCCACGCTTTTTTGCTTCCCGATCAACCAAGGAGTTGCCCTTGACGAAGTAGGCAATGTCCGAGACGTGGATGCCAATTTCCACGCGACCGTCGGGGAGGTTCTTGATGTGGTAGGCGTTGTCGAGTTCCTTGGTGCCCTGGGGTTCGACGGTGAAGGTCGTCTCCTGGCGGAAATCCCGACGAGAGGCGAGCAGCGCCTCGCTCTGGGTGTCCACGGACCAATCCTCAAAACCGATGCTCTTGAGAACGGCCTCGGAGAACTCGTCGGAGCCAAAGTTGTTATCGCGGAGCAGCGCCTCGGTTTCCACCCTCAGGTCGCCCATCTCACCCAGCTGCTCCACCAGCGTACCAAACGGATGCAACGAGGTGATGGGCCACCGCTTGATGCAGGCAACAAAGATGCGGTTGGCGTAGTCCTGATGCTTCTCGACAAAGTCGCGAGGGGCCTGCTCCGTCGGGATGGCGATCAGGGGCACGCGCTTATCAGTCGGCTTGAACCACACAATCTTGGGCTTATCCTGGTGGCGATCATGTCCACGGCCGCCAGCGCCATCGCGGGCCTGCCGTTCGGCCTCCTGTTTCTCCTTCGTCGCCTGGCTACTGGGGCGAAGGAGACCGAGAGTGCCCGAGAACATCTGACCGGCGATTCGTTCGATCACGGCGACGACGTGTCCGGCGTACAGCGGTTTCTGCTGGTCGCTGATCTCATCCTCCTCCACCAGGAGCAGGCTTTGACCTTCCACCTCGACGTCGTCGTTCTTCTTCTGCGTCGGGCGCTGGCGCAAGCTCCCACGGCGGCGGATGCTCCCGTCGGGGCCGACCTCCTGGCGGTCCCCATTGGGGCCGGAGTCGGACCGCGACAGCTTGTCGGAGCCGCCATTGTTACCGGACCGAGCGTCCGTGATGTCCTTGCGCTTCTTCTTCTCCTCCTTCTCCTTCTTTTGACCCCAGACCTCGTCGACATCCAGGAGTTCCACCGCGACGAAGTCGCCCTCGAGGGCACGGTTGCGGTCTTTGCTACCGCAGATGAAGATGTCGGCATCCAGGTCGGAGGTGGTCACATAGGCATCGGAACGGTTCTTCTTGTTGACGCGGAGGACACCGGCGACCAGCTGGCCGTTGCTCAGCAGCGCGGGCAGATTGGCCTGGGGGAGGTAGGGCGTGAAAAGCGTCTTGCGCTGCTGCTGCTGCTGCTGCTGTTGCTGCTGGGGCGACAGCTGGGGCGGGGCGTGCTGACTCGCCTGCAGGCCCCCGAGGCCCTGGGTGTTCATCTGCCCATTCTGCTGCAAGGCCTGGAGTTGGGCCAGCTGCAGGGGGTTCAGCTGCTGCCCGCCGCCGAACATCTGGGGCTGGGCCATGACCACCTGACCCTGGGGCAGTTGGATGAGCTGGGGCTGGCCCGGATACTGGAAGGAACCGATGGACCCCATGGACTGGTTCATGGACCCACGGGAACGGTGACCGGGCTGGAAACCACTACCCTGTTGGCCAAATCCCTTTTGCTGCTGGTCCTGTCCTTGGTTTTGGTTGTTGGGCTGACGCCAGTTGCTGTCGAAGTTGCGAGACGAGCTCCGGCCATGGCCACCGGCCTGGCTGCCACGTCGCTGGTTTTCTGAGCCGTCGTTCGACATGGGGAACTGGAACCCACCGGCACCACGGCCGGAGAGCGAGCCACGGTTGCCTCCGACGGCCATGGACTGGCTCCGACCGTGACCACCGCCACCGGACCGCATGTTGCCGGCGCGATGCAGGCCGAGGCCCTGGGTCTGCGACGGCTGCGGGGCCGTGGGGGTCGACTTGCCGTCCGAGTTGCCCGCACTGTCCGACGACTCACTGGGGGCGGGGAACTGGAAACCGGACGCCGTCCGCTTCTGCTGGGCCAGTTCGGCGGCCTTCTTGGCTTCGGGCAGGGCCAGCGAATGGCGACGCTGGTGACCACCACCAGGCGGGCCACCGCGACCACGGCTGTTGTTCCCATTTTCGTTTCTCTGGTGGTTCCCCTGCTGGGGTTGGTTGTAGTCGTTATAACCCGACGCCCCCGAGGACGGGGCGGGTGGGGGCCCCAAACCGAGGCCCGGAAGTGCCGACTGGTTGCGTCGGTGAGAATGTTGGGGCACACCCAGGCCCTGCTGCTGCTGCTGCTGCTGCTGCTGCTGCTGCTGCTGCTGTTGAGCAGCCTGGGGGAACTGGAAGGCGTTGAGCTGAGGGGAAACTCCAGCCATGCTTGCACCTCCCTGAAGCGAGGGAGAGAAGCCGCCAACCTGACCCAATTGCTGTGGTTGTAAGAGACCCATGTTGACATATTGCTGATGCGTGGCGGCAATCTGTTGCTGTTGCTGCTGAAGCAGCTCGATCTGTTGCTGAATCGCCAGCTGTTCCACTGTTGCAGGGAAAACACGACCGTTAGCGCGGTTTACTGGAGAGAGAGGGTGGGTTGGGACGTACTCATGAGAGGGGTCAGTTCTGAGGGGCTTCGCCGGTGAGCGATATGGAGCTTGCGGCCAGCGGGGCCGGGGACCCCGGATTGGCCTTGCTGATCCATGTTTGCCGGAAGCAAGCGAACGATTTATTGAAGATCAAGTGCTGCGAAGGACCTGAGAGAGCGTTGGGAATGACGGGATCGCACTTGTCGGAATATAATGCCAGGCAGACCGACCGAAGTAAGTAAGTTTAGAAGGACAGGCACGTAGGATACTGGATAAGACGAAACGATCGGTTAGTAGGTGCGGGATGATAGGATGAGTTGTGAGGCAGAATCAGAATGAGAGACAATGCTTGAGAAAAAGGTAGATGAAAGAAACCAGCAGAGGGGAAAGCATTGTGGGCGAACGGAAGCCGCGATCGAGCCTGGGGTCTCCCCATGGTCGAGTGACATCAACGGGAGCCCCCGAGGACGGGTGGGTGGGTGAGAGTGGAAAGAACGGCAGAGGTGGCATGAAAGACAAATAAACCCACGATGGAACGGCGGTATTATTGCCCAGCCATGCCACCGGTGGATTGGAAGCGAGAACTGACCTTTGAAAATGATCGTCCAACGTTGGGAGGAATGTTGTGCAATGACGTCTGGGCGAAATTTGAAATTCCCTTTGCCCCTTTTACACAAAGCGGGACAGCACCGACAGTCAAGAAGCGGTGCGGAGCCGGCAACGACAGTTTTCGCAAGGATAGAAAACGGATCGATTGAGAATCCGAAATGGTGGAGTAGAAAACGAACCAGGCGAAAATCAGACTGCAATGGATGAACACCGGACTAGTATAGGGGGAGGGAGGGAAAAAGGAGGAAGCCCCTAAAGAGAGATAGAGAGAGAGAGAGAGGGAGAGAGGGAGGCGGAAGCTTCAAAAGATGGAGGGGGTGGAGGAAGAGAGAGAGGAGAAGAAAGCAGCAGCAAAGAGAGGGGAAGTAAAAGTAGCGAGTCAGCGGAGGAAAGCTGGCGGTCGACCCCAAGTTTCAACTGCCATGCAAGCGATCAATGGATCCCCCTAATTGCTGGATTCTATTGTAGCTCTCCCTTTTTTTTTTTTTTTTTCGTTGGCCTTTTTACCTTTTCTTTTCTTCTTCGTTTTTTTAATTATTCCAAAAGTAGTATGGTTTTTTTTTTCTTTTCCCCCTCCTGTTTGTATCTTTTTATGATCGACTAAGATCTAAAGGAATGGGATCGTAAGGAGAAGTATTCCCGGATTCCTTTCCGTTGATTGACTTGACGTGTGGAATCCCCTAACCAGAAGGAAGAGGAAGAATGAAAAGGGGTGTGGGACAATCGCAAATAGTTCGAGAATCCGACAAAGGTTGGGTTGGTTCCAAGAGGTGAGGTCAGAATGGTGAATCCGCTTTGTCCAAGTGGATCATCAAATGGACGAGACACGAGCAACGAGCTGTCGGACCTCGAGCAGAGAATGACAGGAAGTGAAATTACTCGGTTAGAGTGATGCTATTAGCGGTTTCAAGCTTGAAGGAATGATTGAGGGGTTGAGAAGAAAGAGGGAGGGGAAGATCATCAAAGGAGAGTAGATGATGAGAGGGGAGAGAAGATGGGATGGGGAGGAAGAAGAAGAAGAAGAAAGAGGGAGGTGAAGAGATGGAAATGAGGAAGAGGAAGAGGAAGAGGATGAGGAGAAAGAAAGAGAGAAAGGAAGAGAGAAGTCAAAGATCCAAGTGAAAGAGTTGATGGTGGTGAACCCATAATGATCACATCAAACCATAGTACGGAGCCTTAGGCTATAAGGCAATACATCAGTATCTACCATTATTACTCTACTCCTACAACAAAGGGCAACTAGAGATCAATTGATACAGACAATGAAAAACATCCAATCTTCACTCTTCTTTCTATATGATGGATGGATGATGATGAAGCTATACTATCAATCCATGCAGGATCCTCCGTAACCCCAGCGGTGTGGGGGAACAACCAAGAGATACCAGAAACAGCAAAAGCACCATCTCCCATGTGGATAGTCCAGAAAAGTCAATACATCCAACCAAATCAATGGACTTTGTTCGTATCAGAATTACCTACCCTGCCTCGGCATTCAACGGTCTGCCTGGACCCTGGGTGCATCACGACAAGGATTGCATCACGAGGGAAGAAGCAGCTATGGTTTGAATCCTGTCTCCGGCACTAAACCAAAGCTACCACACTTTGCAGACCACCGGAGGCTGTATCTTGGTTCTTGGTCTGTCATCGAGCTTGAGCAATGGGGGGTTTTGGTTGGTATTATTGAGAGGTGGAGCTGGAGCCACCCGTGGAAACCGTCCGAATCTGTCGTATTTCCACCAATTAGATTCTCCTTCTTAGGTGAAAGAGTGAGGTCACTGTGGGTAGCTCTGATAGACATCCATTGTCATATCTAGATGTGACTCGAAAGCTGCATTCTAATCGTGGTACAGCAGAAGTGGTGGGACTTGTAGATTGAGGTAGATTCGACAGACATCATTCATTAGAGAGAAGGGAAAAGAATACATTGAAGCGGTGACGGTATTGATACACTAGATATGTCTGCCTTCTGGCACCGGACCAATCACCAGCCTGTAATTTTGGTCTTCCGAGACCCGCAGCAGATCCAGGAAGTGCCAAGAGTGGAGAGGCGGTGGAAGATTCCTCTGTATAGAGGATCATTAAATCATGACTTAGGTAACTGATAGTGATATAGTAGTGGCTGGGAGATGAAATGTAGTAAATATAATTGAACAGACATAAACATTGAGATGTATAATCCTGATAGTTAGTATGTTATGGGAGCACTCGGACTGAGCTTTGGTAAATCCATCGATCCACCGGTGATGTTCATGATGATGCAAAGGAAGCCCCATCTGTCGACTCTGCAACCAAAGAACGACTACCCGAGCGGTGGACTCGGTGGATGGTTGGGACAGAACGGTCCTAGTGTGTATCGGACTCCTGTTCTGTACCGGCAGAATACGCCTGTTAATTACCCCCTAAAGGGTCTTGCAGTTTGCATGTTTGGCCATTCCTGGTTCCTGAATCTCCAGGCTGCTATTGATTACCTTATCAATGACTCAGCCAGACCTGAGACCAGTCTAACTTCCTTTGGAATAGTGCGAGTCTCACTCTTGGCTTCGACGTTGTGCCTGTCGAGCGCAACAGATGCGCATCACATCCAATCCACCAGAGCAACCTGTTGGTCCTTTCCTTTTCTCCAGTCCAATTTCTCTCAAATAGAGATACACTCTTTTTTGCCTGCCATTCTATACAGGAGACATATCCACGAGATCTTTTTACTCCAATCTGCCCTTCAATTCCTGTTCGAGGACCCTGTCGAGAACTTCCCGCGATGCTTGTATGAGCAACCCTAGCGCGACACTGTGACCAATCTGCTAGGATTGACCCTGGAGCCGACAACTCAAGCTTAAGCAAACTTTGATCTATACTCCCGTGTGGCCGTGGGACCGGGCTCCTCTGTCCTTCCTTCCAGAGAGCCGTGCTATATTGATCCTGTTGTTGACTCTGATCTTTCGGCGTGTTTAGAGATATTGGATGATATCTGCCTCTGATCCGATTCTGGTTATCTCATTATCTATTTCTGAGAACAGTGCATGAGGTTTACATTTCTTACTGTTTTCTTCTAGAGAGTTGCTAGGCGACAGGTCGCTATTCATCCACTGAGCTGCATCCAGTCACTCGAAGAGACTCGGTGAATCGCATCAACCCCCATTACCCCAACGTATCAAAGGGCCTGCAATACCTCCAACCGCAATCTCTCTATTCCTCTCTATTCCTCCAACCTCGCACCTCACACACCATGGGTCGTCTCAGCTACCCATCCCAACTGGACAGCCCGTCTAAGCAATTAATCTTCGAACTAGCCAAAGATCTCGAAGAACTCCGCATCCACAACGCTGAACTGAAGAAAGTCAAAACCTACGAACGCCGATCCTTCTACGAGAACCTCGACCGCATAGACAGTGAGATTGAGGCCCAACACAATGCTGCTCTGGACAAGGTCGCCGCGGAACGTGAGCAGGTGCGGCACGAAGCGGAGGAGACGTTGCGCGTCCACCAGCGAGCGGTAGAGGAAGAGCATCGCCGAAAGGAAGAAGAGGCTCGACGGGAGGCGGAACGGAAAGAAAAGGAACGACAGGAGAAGCTCCGGCGCGAGCAGGAGGAAGCAGCCCGGCGAGAGGCGGAACGGAAAGCGGCTGAAGACGCGAAGAAGAAGGCAGAGCAAGAGGCGGAGCAGAAGCGCAAGGCTGCCCAGGAGGAAAAGGAGCGCAGTGAGCGGGAGCGATTGGAGGACGAAAATCGGAAGCGTCAGGCGGCGGCGCAAAAAGCGGAACAAGACGCTGCGCGGGTCCGAGAGGAAACGGCGAAGAAAGCGGCGGCGGAACGACAGAAGCAGGTTGGAGGGGCTCGTTTGACGCCTGAGGAGATCAAGGTGCAGGCTCGTTATGTGGAGTTGCATCAGCACCTCAAGAAGTTCCGACAATACATGAAGGACGAAAGCAAGACCAATCTCGTCGTTAAACAGAACATGGGAGACATGCGCCGGTCGATCAAAAAGTGTGTGGGCCAGCTACGAGAAGGAAAGGGAACCAACAAGGGCCAGGTAAGCCAATGCGCTCCTTTTTCCTAGAGTGTCGATGTTAACAAGCATGTTCTGTGTAGCTTCAAGAAATCCGCGCGACCCTCGAAAAGGCTGCCACCATCTCGGAACCCTCAGTGGATATCCGCCAATTCCTCGCCTTCCCCCCAGACAACATCGCCAATTCAGACGACAACAAGGTCCCAGCGCTGCTGATCTACGCCCTGAACATCTTCTCCAAGTCTCTCATCTCATCCCTCATCACGGAAGCCTCCATCAACCACGGGCACGCAGAGCCAGTCGGTATAGTAGCAGCCCAGATCTTCTCCTCGGACGCCTTCATCTACAAGGGATGCCACATGGTTGACATCCTCTGGGCCAAATACCGCGCGATCTGCCCCGCCCTGTGGGGATTCCACGGCAGCGAGAAAACCGAAGGCGGCCGACGCGCGCTAGGTTGGTGGAGAGACGGGCCCGGCGGTCCCTATATCAGCGAGCAGGCGCACGCAGACCGAATGACCGCGCTGGGCGCAGGGTACTCCGCTCTGACGCTGCGCAATTTTGGAAAAACGCCTCGCAAGAATCCCTTCCCCAACACCATGTTCTGGATGACTATGCATAAGATCCTGTCGATCCCCCCGGCCGAGATCCAGGAGACACATCTCATTCTTCTTTCTGCTATGCTGAAGTCCTCCGCGGAGAGGATCGTTGGCTTTTTTGGACATGTTGGACTCGCGTTGATGAGACAGGCTATTGTTGATCTTCCGAATGCGCTTCCCCGCCAGAGCATGGGAGTCAACCAGCTCAAACTTCTCAAAGATCTGTATAAAAGAGAGAAGAACATTATCATCTGATTGTTATCAAGACACATTATGGTCCATAAACATTTCACAAACATCAGACCACCATTGTCATCCTCTACCGGCTAGTCGAGGTCTCAAGTCACAGATCTCATACCTCCTCAACTCCCGCCAAGGATCCAATCACCATGCAATCCTCGGCAACCCCGGACCATCCATCATCCCCCGACGCAATCCTCCTGCAGTGCTACCTACCACTACCACTTGCACTCGCATGCAAACGTACGTACCCGGGATGAGACGAGACGAGACGGGGAAAGGATTGGCTAGCCAAATACCCACGCCCAGGTATCTTATCCACACCTCGGGCCAATGACTATTACCTGACGACTTGCAAGTCTAAGGGACATGAGAAATGATAATTTATGTTTGAATAGGGTCAATCGATATTGGTCATAACAATTACAGTTGTAAATTTTTTATTATCTATTTGTCAGCTTCTTTCTTTCATCTCTTGCATTCCCGTAGCTTAATATCTTTGCTTTCCACCGCTCCGGGAGCTGGGTCCGGTTTGGTTTGGACCGTTTGTGTAGCCCTCGCTGCCTCTAAGTCTGCAAGATGTCCCCAATGCGGCGTACCTCATGCGATACACTAATGCTTCGTGGACCCTGGGTGTAGACGCCAAAGCTCAATTCACATGTCTGCTGCTATATCTTGAGAACTCGAACTGAGCAACCGTCGTCCCCAAACTACAAGACGAGGATAAGCTGGACGAGAAGCGACTGTTGGATCTAGATGCGACATACGTGATCTGAGCAGAGAGGGGGCTACCTGAAGCAGCCCACCGAGAGCCATGGCAGCCATATGATAACTATCTGTCGGAATTGCGGTTTGCTAGATATGGGAAGGTCGATGATTGTTTGGGAATGAGATAAAATGCCGTGCCGAGTTTCTCAGCCATCGATATCAGTATATTGGTGAATATGAAAGGGTGTGATTCTAGAGACCTGAAGTGTAATATACCGCAGACTTGACTGCGGACGGGCTGTATTAGGCCAAAGAGAAAGCCAGCTTCAGAAAATTCTTGATGCTTGTTGGGTTATACCAAGTCTAACAGTACGATACTCTTTTACCCCTGGATAATGATAGCATATAGTAATATTATAAACAATGAGTAATGGAATATTGCAAAGCACAGTGTACCCTAACACAAAACAGCATACCACAAGACCACCAACTATTTCGATCCTACTACCAACAAATCCACAAATCAATCAAAGTACTGGTGAGCTTCGATAGGAACTTTGCAATCCTTGGGCTCACGATTATCGACATACTCCTTGGTCCACGGACCCGGCTGCTTGCCTCTCCACCACGAGGCATCGCCCTTAGGACCACAGTAATGATGAATAGTGCGGTCGACATCGCCAACACACTGGACCACGCCATGCTTCGAGACATTGATTCCCCGTGCTCCAACACTGCCCAACTTGTTGTCATTGGGCGCATAGATAGTCTCAACCGTCTTCTTGTTTACGATGCCGTTGCAGGGATCGTTTTTGATTACTTCCACCTTGAACGCAGTGACAGCCTGGTAGAAAAGCACGCAAATGTTTCCTCTCTGCTTTGCAACGCCGCCACAGGTGAAAGATTGCGACACGGAGTACGACTGTGACTCGGAGACTTCCAGGGCGACGGACGCCCATTCCGTGTTGACACCACCCGTTATGGACCAGCTGAGACCGTGCTCGTAGGCAGACGCCGTAGCGCCATCCTCTGCGGAGCACGATACTAGCGAGCCGCCCTTTTGGGTAATGACAAAGTTCTGGTGGGGATCTCCGTCCCCTTTGAGTTTGTAGTGAATTGATGCGCGGGTATTACAAGTATCCCACAGCTTGACGCCTCGCTTATCGACATCGACCGGTGGATTTCCGTCAGAGTCGGGAGCGTCCATATAGGCGCCTCCCGCCTCGACAAACTCGCGGGCAGTAACGTTCATTACTCTGGGAACGATCGTGGGGGTTTCATCGTAGTCTTTCTGGTCGAGGGGTAAAGGAGTCGCTGTTCCCATGGCTAGCAGAGCCATGGTAAGGCCAAATTTGAGGATCGATTCGCGCATGTTGCTTGATGTGAAGAGGGACAATCGATAAAGATCAGGTTGGATGATGGATTTGTAACTGTCGCTGCCTTGGAGAAGATGGAAGATGTAGAGACGTGATATGGAGGTGATTGAATGGTGTTTATATAGTTCTTTTTTCCCCATAATATACGATGGACTGCTCTCTGGACTTGATGCATTATTTCCTACAGGCTCAGCCTCCACACCTGTCGAACCTCAACTTGCCCATGATACATCAATATGGCCCCCACACAACACAAAGTGGGATGGACCACACACCTCGAATGGACGACAGAATAGATTGAAGCTATTCCCTCTCCTGGATGTAGGGCTTGGCTATTGTCTACCATAGCCTCCACCACAACCTCCGCGATATAAGCCGCCACTGGACTTATGTTGTGCCTTGCCATTTAGAAAGTCAACCTTGCTTCTCGCTACTGATAAACCAGTCAACTACAAGATGTCTTTTCGCACAAAGTAACCCCCTTAATGAAGGATCCAACATAAAACAGTACGGTGTAGATTCTAACTTGCGTTTTAGGGTTGTTGGAAGGGGCACGGTTGACATTGCACTGCCCCACATGATAAGAATACGAAGTCTCCGAAGAAGATTATCTGCAACGTGCACGAGATAAGATCTAGGTTAAAATTGCAGCTCAGCCTCCAGCTACCTTCTATATGAGCTTCCCGTGGCACCAGTATCACGAACGGATATTCCCCGTGTCCATGGACCCGCCAGGGCCGGAATCATGGAGTGGTATGTTACCTTAGCACATGACGGACGCTGCCACACTGGGGGCCAAAAACCACCCCAGTGCACCGTGCAACTTGCAAGGTTTGGGTGGGATGTCTAGATCAAGCCATGGCTGTGTCATTTGTTGCTTTATTTTCGGATATCACGCAGTGAAAACATCAAGTCAACATGTTATCCATTGCTTCCCGCAGTGGGCCCAGGAACCCATGATGCGTACAGCCCAATAATAGCAACGAAATCAACTGATTTTGAGAGTTGATTGTAAATCAGAGCTCTTGGATAGTACTCTTGTAGCAAAATGAAGAGAGTGATAAGGTAGCGAGTGACTGATCTCTGCTGATACCAGCGCTTCCACTTCTCCATCTACCTACATCAAATGCAGGAACGTCTAGACACCAAAGTCGCCTGGGAGATGGTCTAAACCCCTCTCGCCTAATCTCCAACTTGTACTTTCCGTTCCAGCAAACATTTAACAGGAGAAAAATCGTCTCTAGGCAAGCCGTGACCATTATGCGCCTTCGGTTTTGCTCAAACAGAATCCATGTCGAGGCCCGCATACGCAAGGTTTACTCATCTCAACGACATTGTTATAGAAACTTTGAAGATGGTAAATTAGAGGATTCCTCGTCTTGGGTTTTTGCATTTGCAGCTGGTTTGAAGGGGTCGTGTGGATATGTTATAGTTCTTTTATATCCAAGCGATGTCAAGGATTATAGATATATATATCTCTCTCTATACCAAGAAGAAAAATCCAGGATCTATATCATTGCTATTGTATGATTATCCTACATCAAGTCAAATCGATTAAGATAGGATCTTATACAAGTCAGCGCAGTCAATTATCGCATCTCGTCGAACAGAGCCGTTCGACCTACTAGGCATACTCCATAAACTGGCCAAGGGGAAGAAGTGGGTGGTGCGACGGCCCGTCACGTGCCCATACCCCCCGCCCCACCGCCGCCGCCAAACGCAAGCACAACAACTAAACCAAATGCCCCTCTATCTCCGTCTCGGCTCCATCACTACCTTACTATTGTTCTATTACTCCCTTTCTCCTCATCTCCCCCTTTTACCGTCATTTAATCCACAAGTACCTGTAAGTTCTCACATATTGACTTTATTTTACTTCCTATACAGTAACTCTATCTTTTGTCGCATTGTCGCATTGTCTCGTTTTGTTTTCTTCCCCGTCGAGGCGCAGCATACGGAACAGGGGGAACCAGTAACTAACAGATCATCGCTATTGTTCCAGACCTCTTTTTCTTCCCCCAACACAAACCACAATGTCGGTAAGTGATGATATTACATCTATATATTCCAAGAAAGGATTAAGACATTTAGGACTAACTTTTTTTTTCGTACACAGCTCGCATCTGGGTACGTCAACGGTTGTCGCCTCAACTAGGCCCCCCCCCCCCCCCCCCCCCCCCCGGAACCACCCGGGAACCCCGCGACAACGTACTGACGATTTACAACCCTTAGTGTCGCCGTTGCCGACGAATGCGTCTCCACGTTCAACGAGTTCCGCATGAGCGGTAACAAGCACGGCGAGAAGACCAAGTTCATCATCTTCAAGATCACCGACGACAAGAAGCAGGTTGTCATCGATGAGACCTCGTCGGACCAGGACTACGAGGTGTTCCGTGGCAAGCTAGAATCTGCCCGTGATGCCAAGGGCAACCCTGCCCCCCGTTATGCTGTCTACGACGTCGAGTATGACCTGGGTGGTGGCGAAGGCAAGAGGTATGAGATTCCCAACACCTCTTCTAGTTTCATGCAATGGAGATCCGCTAACTTGTCCGATCACCTGTAGGAGCAAGATCATCTTCATCTCTTGGGTCCCCAGCGAGACCCCCACTCTTGTATGGCCACTTTACCCCCCCATCCCCCCTAACAGCCCTGAGCTTGTGACTGACACCAAACAGTGGTCCATGCTTTACGCCAGCAGCCGGGAGACGGTGAAGAACGCCCTCAACCTGTCCACTTCCATCCACGCCGACGACAAGAGCGATATCGAGTGGAAGACCGTTCTGGCTGAAGCCAGCGGTGGCAAGGCTGGCAAATAAATGACGCCCGCTGGCTGGGTCCGGACTCGGTGATCTTTGTGTGTACGCGCTGGTTCCTGCATGGCATCACTCCCCGCCGGTCCCCAGCTTGAGAGGTTGCCACGGAACAACCGATTCATTCACGTTCTCTGCACACATTTAGTTCAATATGAGATCTTTACGACTTTGACTGCTTTGATAGTGACCGTGTCATCCTTGCTGTTGGCGATCGTGGCACTTTCCGTGAACGAGCGTTAGGGAGGGGGTTGTTTTCCTTTGGTCAGCGTTTGCCTGTACAGAATACTGCCACCTGGTATGGGGTGTGATTTCAGCGGATCGGTGTAGAGTTCAATACACAACTTCACCTCGTTAGAATTCCGTAGTCTTGGACGTTCCCGTCGTTCGGAGGTATAGTGTAGTGGTTGGTCATCGTACGAGTAAATCGGCAATCCACAAGTTCGGTTCATATGGAAATCGTCTCTATAGGACTAGCCTGGGGATTAGAACAGAGCTGGAATGAACCTGGGGAGAGAACATACTGGTAGTTATAAGCATGTGCCATCAAAACGGATGAGGTGAAGACGGACTCTCGGGTGACCAAGGGGACGTGGACCAATCAGCGGGCGGGCAAAACGGACTAAGCCAACCCGCCGGATACTCGACTTTCGACCTCAAACCACCATCGGTCGTTGACTTCGTCTCCCCATCGCGAGCCCCGACCACCTCCTCCACTCGTATTCTAGCCTCATCCAACCCTCCCCAGGAGAATTCTCTCTCTCTCGCTCCCGGAGATTGTATTTTTATCGTTCAATTGATCGCTTTTCGTCAACCGCACAATGTTCGCTCGCTCTGTCGCCCGGGCTGCTCCTCGCAGCTCGGCCCTGCCCTCGGCGGCCACTCGCTCCTACCGCACCATCCCGGGCCCAATGGCTTGCTTGAACGCTCGCCCGCAGCTCGAGAAGAAGTCCATCGCTCCCCAGCAGACCCGCGCCGCCTCCGAGCATGCCATCGCCAACCCGACCCTCGCTGGCATCGAGAAGCGCTGGGAGGGTATGCCCCCCCAGGAGCAGGCCGAGCTGTGGATGCAGCTGAGGGACCGCATGAAGGTCGACTGGCACCAGATGACCCTGCAGGAGAAGAAGGCCGGTAGGTTGATTTTTTTCTCTCTACAATTGCCTCTTTTTCTTCCCTTTTTTCTCTCCCCCTCCATTGAATACTCGCCTGTCCCGACCGAACAGAATTTTGCTGATGGTATCTCTTCTTCCCCCACCTAGCCTACTGGATTGCTTTCGGCGCTCACGGCCCTCGCGCCGGTGCCCCCAAGGGTGAGGGTCTGCGTATCCTGGCCAAGGTGGTCCAGTTGACTGCTGTGTCCTTTGCGATTTTCTACGTCATCCACCTGTTCGCCAAGCCGCAGCCCAAGACCATGTCGAAGGAGTGGCAGGAGGCCAGCAACGAATACGCCTTGGTACGTGATACTGGTCGCCCAGTTGCGACTTCATCCGGTCTCTTGAACTCGGATGTTATTGGACCACTGCTAACGTTACGTGCGAAAACAGAGAGAGAAGATGGACCCGATGACGGGCATCAGCTCCAAGGAGTACCAGGGCAAGGGCTTCGTGCAGAGCCCCCCTCTGGAGAAGTCGTAGATGCGAGGCACCGACCGCCCCGATGACCGCCGAACGTGATGGATAGGCCTTCCGTTGTGCAATTGAAACTACCCCTGTCTATTTCTCCCTTCCACTCACTTTGCTGCCGCCGGATCAATCAAATCTCCCATTGCGGATGGGCACTTCCACCATAGTGTCTCACTCGAATGTTGTCAATTCTAGCCCAAAAGAATCCGTGTATCTCGTACTGTGCAATAATCGATGTATTTCCTTTGTGGTCTATATACATTTCATATTATCTATCTCATTTTATATCTTTTTTTCCCTTGGTAATGCGTGTTGTGGTAGCTTGAGCGGATGTTTCCGGATCCGGAGTGTCAGATCATCTGATCGGTAGAGTGATTTCATCATCGCTGTAGCAGACATCATCTAGGACTAGTACCCGATATATATATACATCTCATATCTGCTATTTAGTAGGCATTGGTTTTACCATTTTGTGTCTGCTGATGGTACATGTCATGTTGGGTTAAGCGGTAAGCTATTAGTAGGAGACTACAGTACACGTCGGTACGAGCATCAACCGGTGTATATATAAATATATATATATATCTAGATCTATATACCTATATATACTTATATACCCCAAGTATACCTAGGTATATATAAAGTATATACACATCTATAGAAGAACTTATATAATGTGAAGGTCTACATATATGAACGTTACCCTAGGTCGGGATGACGAGTCACGGGGACAACCGTCAGAATTTTTCCCCTTCATTTCCCCCTTCGTTGCAGCGTTCGTCCGAAAATGGACAGCCGGCGTTTACGGTTGGATCACCCAGGGAGACGACACAACACAACAGATCAGAATCATTGTATAAAAAAGTTTTAAATATATAGAATTAAATACTAGTTTGAAAAGATTAAATAATTATAAAGAAGTAAAAAAAAGAGATACAATATGAGCCTCAGTCAATCATTGCAGATATCTGAGGTTGGGGCTAATCCGGGTGCCAAGACTCTCCTCATTTGTGTGCGATTTTTCCCCTAAGCCCGGTTTCCGGAGGAGCCAGGAGGTACCTAGTAGTGAGACTTATTCCACAGAACAAATATATCAACAATATAGATATCAAGTAAAGTAGAATCAATAAGATCAAATAAAATAAAGAGACATAGAAAAATAATTAAAAAAAGATATCAAATTCAAAAACATAAAGGGTGAAAGGCAATGCTCGGCACATCACGGGATCGTCGGCAAAACCGCCCCGGACAGGCTAAGGCGGACACAATTCGCCCGTGTGTCCAGCTCACCTCAAACCCAGTCAACCTCTTCCCTTCCAAGTTCCCTTTCCCTTCTCTCTTCCTTCTCCCCCCATCTCCTCACTTTAACCTCATCTTCTCCCCACCCCATTTCGCTCTTCAACACCTGAACCATGTTTAAGAGGTTAGTCTCCTACCCTTCAACACTTTCTTGTAGATTTAATATCAATTCCCCTTCACTTCCCCCTGCTGACCGTCGTTTTTTTCTCCCCTTCACAGCGGTCTCGCCCGGACCTTCGGGAGGGCTGCTTTCGCCCGACCTGCCCCCGTCGCCCGCCGCGCCTTCCAGCCCAAGGCCAATGGCTTCCCTTCTCTGGCCCGCTTTGCCAGCTCTGAGGCTGCGTCCACTGGCAAGATTCATCAGGTCATTGGTGCCGTCGTCGACGGTATGTTGGTCGGATACCCGAGAGAAAAAACCCTGCTTTCCCGGGAACCCCTACGCGAAAATCTTTTCTTCATCGCCAAAACCATCAACCACGATTCGAAATCCATCGAGAATTTGTGACCGCTGACTTTCGACTGCAGTCAAGTTCGACGGCGAGAAGCTTCCCGCCATTCTGAACGCCATTGAGACTCAGAACGGTGGCCAGAAGCTCGTCCTGGAGGTTTCGGTATGTTCTGACATGGAGACCGAAAAAAAAAAAATCATTCGGTCGGATGGTATCAAACAAGATCATAGCTAACGTGAAAACAGCAACATCTGGGTGAGAATGTCGTCCGTACCATTGCCATGGATGGTAAGTGTCCTCGTCCTTTTCCCAGTTTATTGTCCACCAGGGTGTCGCTGTCTTCTCCCTTGACCGCTCCCTCTTACGTGGTCTTTCCCTGGACCGACAAACTAACCCCCCCCTCTCAGGTACTGAGGGTCTGACCCGTGGTGCTGCCGCCCGTGACACTGGCGCTCCCATCACCATCCCCGTCGGTCCTGGCACCCTGGGCCGTATCGTCAACGTCACTGGTGACCCCATTGACGAGCGTGGCCCCATCAAGGCCGCCAAGTACGCCCCCATCCACGCCGAGGCTCCCACTTTCGTCGAGCAGTCCACCTCGGCCGAGATTCTCGTCACTGGTATCAAGGTCGTCGATCTGCTCGCCCCCTACGCCCGTGGTGGTAAGATCGGTCTGTTCGGTGGTGCCGGTGTCGGTAAGACCGTGTTCATCCAGGAGTTGATCGTAAGTTTTGTCCGATCCGGATTGAGAGAGAGGCTTCTCTCGCGATGGTTTTGTGCTAATCGCTAACCCCAATTCAGAACAACATCGCCAAGGCTCACGGTGGTTACTCCGTCTTCTGTGGTGTGGGTGAGCGTACCCGTGAGGGTAACGATCTGTACCACGAAATGCAGGAGACCGGTGTCATCAACCTCGAGGGTGACTCCAAGGTGTCTCTGGCTTTCGGTCAGATGAACGAGCCCCCCGGTGCCCGTGCCCGTGTCGCCCTGACCGGTCTGACCATCGCCGAGTACTTCCGTGACGAGGAGGGTCAGGATGTGCTGCTCTTCATTGACAACATCTTCCGTTTCACCCAGGCCGGTTCTGAGGTGTCTGCCCTGCTGGGTCGTATCCCCTCCGCTGTCGGTTACCAGCCCACCCTGGCCGTCGACATGGGTGGCATGCAGGAGCGTATCACCACCACCAACAAGGGTTCCATTACTTCCGTCCAGGCCGTCTACGTGCCCGCTGATGATCTGACGGATCCCGCCCCCGCCACCACCTTCGCGCATTTGGACGCCACCACTGTGCTGTCCCGTGGTATCTCCGAGTTGGGTATCTACCCGGCCGTCGATCCCCTGGACTCCAAGTCCCGTATGCTGGACCCCCGTATCGTCGGTGACGACCACTACAACACCGCCACCCGCGTCCAGCAGATGCTCCAGGAGTACAAGTCGCTCCAGGATATCATTGCCATTCTGGGTATGGACGAACTGTCCGAGGCCGACAAGCTCCTTGTCGAGCGTGCCCGTAAGCTGCAGCGTTTCCTGAGCCAGCCTTTCACCGTCGCCCAGGTTTTCACTGGTATCGAGGGTCAGCTGGTCGACATGAAGGACACCATCAACTCCTTCAAGGCCATCATCAACGGCGAGGGTGACGACCTTCCCGAGAGTATGTTTTCCTATCTTTCCAATCTTTTGCAATGCTTCCGTGCTAACCGGTTTCCAGACGCCTTCTACATGGTTGGTAACTTCGCCTCTGCCCGCGCCAAGGGTGAGAAGATCGCTGCCGAGCTCGAGGGCCAGTAAATGTAATATTGTTTTAAAGCGCCCTATTTCCTCCTTTTCCTTTTTGTTAGAATATGGAACTTCCTTTCTTCCTCAAGTGTCTCCGTTTTTTTGGTCGGATACGTGTACAGTACTCCAATTAAGAAAGGGAAGTTGAACGAAAGAAAGGCCTTTGAACCATTTCAAACAACAAAAAAGAGCAAGAACGCAGGAACAAGAGCACCTCTCATCCTACATTTTTCCTTTTTATCTTTAAAGAAAGAAAAGAAAATGATTCTGGACGGGGGAACCTGGAAGAGAGTCGTTCTTTCTTCCTTCTGTCTGGGTAGTTTTTTTTTCTTTTTTTGTGTTACACTATGTGCCTCATGTAAGTAAGTCGAAAATGACCACAGTCAGCCTGAATACCCTCTGGGCTGGGACAATTGTATTCATTTCTTTTGTTGGATTTATCTTCTTTTTCCTTTTGCGCTTTTGAGGTGTGTGTGGGTGGAATGGTGGTGGTGTTCTTGCTGTAGTCCGTTGTAGATTCTTCGTAGGTATCTATCCACCTAGCTCCTTCTCCTATTATCTATCTATCTATCTATACTTCGTATATTAAACACTCTTACGCCTACGGCGTGCTTCCGTATGTGTCTTGTCTTCTCATGTCCTGGGCAGGTATAATATTTGTGTGTGTGTGTGTGTGTGTGTGTGTGTGTGTGTAGGGTATAAGGATATATGGTGGTCTAGTCGAACCCAACTAGATAGGTCAGGACTATACAATCCAATGGGCGTGGTTTTTGACCGGCTTGGATGCAACCTATAGCTACCTAGGTAGGTAGGATGATGTACATGGTGAGTGCCTCACGAGCAGCTACGGAACTTGGTGGGTTCTGTGTATGTGTGTGTCTAGTCTAGATGTATGTATTTCCTGTTTGTGGCGGGTTTACTGGGTGATGACTGCTACTGGCACTGGCACTGGCACTGTCTTTTCATGGTGGTTTTATTCTTGTTTACTATGTTGTAGTTTTACTGCTGGCGGATAGAATAGAAGTATGTATATTGATTGGTCTAGATACGGCAATGGAAATAGATATGATTGGAGGACTGAATGTTGACGGTGGTATTCGATATGTAACTACAGGGTTGTTTCTTCCAGTGCCAGGACCTAGGAGATAGAATTGTTAGTGGAACTGTTCCAGGAGTGATCGGGGTCATGGGGAGAGGGGAAACCTACCACAGCCGTCCGCGTCGGGAGATAAACCTGCAAGAAATTGGCACGTCCATTCCACTCCATATCCGTCGTGAAGAACCTTGTCTCCTTGAGATTACGGCCCAGCCCCCCAAACGCCTTGTCGTCGGTGTCGAGGACAATGCGGTAAGTACCGGCGGTCTGGACGCCAACGCGGTAGTCGGTGAAGCTCTCGGTC
The DNA here is from genome assembly GCF_002847485.1 of Aspergillus campestris IBT 28561. NCBI lineage: Eukaryota > Fungi > Ascomycota > Eurotiomycetes > Eurotiales > Aspergillaceae > Aspergillus > Aspergillus campestris. Next base: position 3,696,365 of record NW_020194336.1, on the reverse strand, counting down.
GGATGGAAGTTGAAGATCCAGAGGAGGCCCGCGCGCTCGAAGACGAGCACCTTGTCAGTCTCGTTCTTGAGGCTGACGTACGCTTGCGACGCGTGCAGCCAGCCGTATTTCTGCTCGGTGAGCTGCATCGCGCGGTCGAATTCGTTGAGGAGCCCGTAGCGAAGCAGGGGGTCCTCGGTTAGGTTGAGCTGCCGCCGCGCGTACCAGAAGGAGTTGTTGTTGCCTTCGCGCGGGAAGTCGAGCCATTCGGGGTGCCCGAATTCGTTGCCTTCGAAGTTGAGGTAGCCTTCGCCGCCGAGGCCGTGCGTTACCAGCCGGATCATCTTGTGGAGGGCCATGCCTCGCTCGATGGTCGGTGTGAATTCTGTTAGGACTGACATGTTGGTGTACATCTCTTTGTCGCAGAGCCACATCATGAGTGTCTTGTCGCCGACCAAGCTGGGGGTTGTTAGCTTTGATTATCTTTTCATTATTTTGTTTTTTGTTTCATTTTGTGCCCTTGGACAGGGGTTATTGGAACGTACGCTTGGTCGTGACTTTCGGCATAAGCGATCGTCTTTTCGCCGTGACGGCGGTTGGTGAGTGTGAAGGCAAGATTGCCGATGTCCCACTCGATGTCTTGCTTCTCCTTGAGGAGCTTGATATACAAGTCAGGAACAGCCATGGCGAGGCGGTAGTCGAAGCCAACTCCTCCCAAGGTGTGCGGTAGGCACAGGGCGGGCATTCCGGACACATCTTCTGCTATGGTGATGCAGTTGGGATAGAGTTCGTGGAGCATGTCGTTGGCGAGGGTCAGATACATCACGCCTTCTTCATCCACCGAAGGACCGAAGTATTCATGGTAACCGCCGGAAAAGCCCCTGGACATTGTGAGTAGGGGTAGAGCAGCAGCGTGGATGGGTAACGTACGTTCCGATACCGTGGTGAGTATAGAGCATACTAGTAACGCCATCGAAGCGGAAACCATCGAACCCATACTCATCCATCCAGAATCGAAGGTTGCTGAGCAGAAAGCGCAAAACCTCATGACTGCCAAAGTTGAATAGTCGGCTATCCCATAGGGAATGCTGCCCTTTCTCGCCTCCGTGGAAATATTGGTGGTCCGTGCCGTCGAACCTGTTAAGCCCATCGAGGACATTCTTTGAAGCGTGGCTGTGGACCACATCAAGGAGAACCACCAGACCCATGCTGTGGGCGGTGTCCACAAGCTCTTTCAGGTCCTCAGGCGTGCCGTAGCGGCTGCTTGCGGCGAAGAAGTTGTTAACCTGATACCCGAAGCTCGCGTAGTAGGCGTGTTCCATGATTGCCATGAGCTGAATCGCATTGTACCCCAGGTACTTGATCCGAGGTAGCATGTTTGCTGTGAACTCCTTGTAGGTCGCAACTTTTGTTTCTGGAGAGGATATCCCGACATGAGCTTCGTAGATACGTAGGCTCTCAGGTTTCTTTGGGCGCGAGTGCCTAAATTGGTATCGCTCTGCCGGGGGAGGGTTCCAGAAGACAGGGTCATAGACGGGGGACACATCCAGGTCTTGAGTGACGCGTTTGATCCACGCGGGAACCCGGTAGATTCGTTCGCCGCTGGGGAGGACCATGGTTATCTGGAAGAAGTGTCAATCCTACAGGATGTGATCTCTGGAGAACCCTCACGGATATACCTTGACTTTGCTATCATGTGGAATAGCTGGGGCCCCGTCCTTGGCCGGCACCGTTACCTCCCAGACTCCAAAGTTGTCTTTCGTCATCGGGTTGGCCGTGGCATCCCAATTGTCTACCAGCTTCAGTATTACTTCACTAGGAAATATCCGCACGGATCAACGTACTGAAATCGCCGACTAGCTGGGCCTCTGTAGCATTGGGTGCCCATTCTCTGTAAATGATGTCGCCATTGTCGCTGACATTGAAACCGAAGCGCTCGTAGCCCTATAGTTGGTTTCGTCGGTCAGTCGCAAGACATGGACTGTCGTAGAGAAACACCGTAGCAACTGATAATTCAATTGCCAACAGAATAACTTACTCGACTGAATTTTTCCAAGCCACCTTCTGACTCGTTGATCGTCTTAACCCAGCTCTCCACGAAGCTAAATCGACGGCGGAGAGCGTCCTGGAATGGCTCCAGCCACGGGTCCAGTTTCAGTACGCCTAGAGAAATTCATTAGCAAAAGAGTTCCCCAGAAACTGAACCCATGAGTCGTTCGTTCCACTAACCTGTACCGTCGGTCGGTGTTGATGTAGAGACATCTCCAGCTTGAGTCGCCATGGGAAGCTCCAACAATGGTTAAGATCAGCACGAAATGACAATCAAGCAATGGAATACTACTGTCAATGATTGATAGTTCGGAAAGCAGAATAAAACAGAAACAGAGGTAAAATTATAAATCCCCAGCAACAAGTATCAAGTAGAAAAGAAAGAGGAAAAGTCTGGATAGAGAGTAGCAATCAGTCTTCGCATCTGGCCATGCGGGGAGGTCGAGGCCCAAGCTCCCGTGACATCAGTCAGCCCCTCAACGCTTTTTTTCTCCTTGTCGCGCTCACCAATCTCCTTCTTTGCCTCTTCCTCCTTCCAAGGTTTTCTTCCTTGTTTTTTCCCCTGTTAACCCCTGTTGGTCCTAGTCTGGATTCCACTTAGTTCATTCGCAGTGAGCTGCCGGTGATCATCGTCCGATAAGGGTGTTATCTGCAAGTGATCGTTATCCATTCGACGCTCTAATAATCCACCTGCATGGTTCTAAACGTCCTAGCCTGAGACAAACAGGATGCAGTCTGATTTATAAATATTATCTGCACGAAGGATTGACAATAGAATCAAGTGGCCAGAGTCATTACACGGAAGACCTGCATCGCGCGTACCTGCATGTCAGACTCTGACTGGTTATTTCGATCGAATTGTTCCATCCTTTCCCACTGCATCAAACGACATAGTTATCGCCATGATTTGAACAAGAACTGCTAGACGCATAAACCGTTCTGCCAATTTCGGGTACTTGCTGGGTGTCATTAGCTGCAATGTCATGGGACGCTGCTCTGAGAGACCAAACAGGCTCCGATGAATATAGTGCGGACAGGCTGATGGTGTCTCGTCATGTCAACCAGCAACTGAATTGGAATTGGCAGCGACTGCATATACATCGGAAATGGCAGATGATATTTGCCAGTAAGTTGCCGCGGCCGGGTAAAAAAGACATGGAGATTTCCTTTCAGGTCGGAGTAGAAACTATCGTTCTGGTCGTGGTATAGAGTGCTCTCTCTGCTCGAGAAATGCTAATACAAAGGTGGTGTGTGTTGTTGTGGCCTTAAAACGAAGCAAGTACACCAATACTATTATATCTTCCGGGGCTTTGTCGGCAAATATGTTTGAAGAAAGACTGCTACAACCGTTATTCTTGATCACCATCGTTCGGCCAGGATCTCAGATGATCAGATTCGAAAAATGATACGAAGGATAATTGTCTCAGCGTGAAGAAACACATGGCCCTCTAGGATTTCGGCCACAGTAGATGTTTGTCCCGAATATTCTTGTATGGTCGCCGAGGACTTCTTATCGGCAAGGGTTTCCCTTGACCGTTATGAGGCCTGTATCGATATGCTAGATATGAGCGCCAAGGGTAGCTAGACTGCCTATACTCGTTTGGCGAGCTAGGGATTGTTGCTTCAGTTGTCGACACCATTCAGACCATGATTGCCGAAGACTCAGACCTAAGGGAAGAAGCCCGTTGAGACTACCTAGTCGGCGTGGTCTCTGCTTTCAATGCTCACCTCGACAAGCTAAATATAGTTGCAAAGCTTCGCTGGCCCAAATAAGTGATGGAGCGCACTAGAGCAGCGACGGCAGAGACTGTTATGGGTTTCTCGCTCCACCGGACGACATCCATTCGTCATCACGGACTTTGGTGTGATTATCGCGAAACAGGAAGATCGGTACGTATAGTTCACCAATAAGGATTTCGATATTATTGTTTTCTTTAGAATTTCAAGGCTTGTTCAAGCTTCTATTATTGTCACCGTCGGTTTTTCTCGGGATGTGTCCAGTACACACCTGCTCAATGGATTCTTGGGCGAGTGGATCTGCGGATCCGCAACTTGAAACGGCCGTCCCTATTTGGATCGCTGGCTACCTCCCATGTTCCCACCTCCAGCCCACCACACGTCAGAGTGGATAAAGATATGCTCACGCACTCCTGGCCCCCTTGTTTCTTACCAAGCCAAGGAACACAGACTCTGCGCGTCAAGTGGGATCCCATTGATCCCCCACCAATCGTATACAATGGAATCTACTTGTTTGGGCGTTCTGGTAAGTCCGGGGTTGTTCTTCACCCCATGCCCTTCCAGAGTAAATGTGATTAACAAGCACGCTCATTATGTCTATTGAATCGTAGATTTATAGTGATTAAACATATATCTTTAGGAACTCCCAGAATATGCAATAGGACGTCGGTCCAGGCTCGAAAGGAAAGCAAAAGAAACCCGGATAGCGGATAATGTACATTTAGTTTTCGTGCTGTTCACTGTTGACATGGCCAGACACAGTGGCTTTCCAAGCAGCGAAGTGGGGATTCACGGTTCCCGGGGTAGATCAAGGGACACACTGGGCAGATTAGCATCGATCCAGACACCAGCCAAAGCAGGCAAACTCACAAATTTACAGGTTCTCGCCGACGGTGCCGACAACGTGGCCAAGGGGATGGCCGAGGGCAGGCAGGCCAAGACCAGTAAGGAGGCCAACAACGCTGGGCTCGAGGTGGATCAAAAGGTGAGAGCCGTCCTCACCGACAACAGTCAGGAGCTGCTCAACGGGCCAGGCAAGGTCCTTGAGGAGATCGCCAACGCCACCGGCAGTCTTGACGATCTTGCCAACAGCGCTACCAACACCGGGGAGACCGAGACCGGAGATCAGCTCAGCGACCTCAGGGCTGAGCTTGACGAGAAGCTGCTTGGAGTCTTCACCGGTGACCTGGAGGATATCCTTGGCGACGGGGGCAGCATCCTCGAGGAGGCCATCCTTGTCGGAACGCTTCAGGTTCTCACCGAGGGTACCCACAACTTCACCCAGGGCGTTGCCCAGGACGGGAAGGCCCAGGCCGGAGATGAGACCGGTGACTTCGGGGTCGAGCTGGATCAGGACGGCGCCGAGATCCTTGTCGACAACGGTGATCAGGCCGTCGACGGCTTCGCCGATGTCCTGGAGGAGATCGCCGATGGCACCGGCGGTCTTGATGATCTTGCCGGCGGGGACGCCGACGCCGGGAAGACCCAGGCCGGAGAGCAGTTGGCTGACCTCAGGGCTGAGCTTGATAAGCAGCTTCTTGGTGTCTTGGCCGGTAACGGTCAGGACCTTGTTGGCACCGTGACCAATATCCTGGAGCAGGTGGCCGTCGTCGGCGGCACCGCTGGGAGAGACAACGGAGCTAGGGGAGACGACGGCGCTGGGGGAGATGACGATGTTGGAGGTGGCAGCGGGGATGGCAGAGACCGAGACGGAAGTGACCGTGTCGAAGGTCTTGGTGACGGCGGTCAGAGCACCGGTAGGGGCGGCGACGGCCGAGCCAGCCAGGGCGGCGAAAGCGACGAAAGAAGACTTCATATTGGTTGTATGGAAAGAGGTTTTTGTTTTGAATGAATGGACGGATTCGCGAAGAATCGAATGAATGACCCGAGTTGGACTGGGGAGAGCAAAAGACTTGAGCGAAAGAATGAACGTTTGGACTGCTGGAGAAAAGAAAGAAAGAAGTCAACAGGGCATTGGGATGTCGAGTCTTAAATATGGTACGGGGATGACCCTTTTCCTACTTTTTAGTTTTGATCGTCCTCTTCCGGAAGCCTTGATCATTGCATACTAACGTGCTAGTTGGGCTGGCGGGTCGTTTCTGTCTAGACCTGGCATTCTTGCCCGAGAGAGCAATCTTACAAGGTGGATGGGGTCAGAATGGTCTATCTTGTGGATACTCGATGGAGTCTATACTAGCAGGGCATTTTCCGCCGGTACTCGGGTATTGTCCCTCCCTCTAAGTTTTGATGGAGGATACTCTTAGGAAGTCATGGTAAAGGACCAGCCACGGAAGCTCTCTAGTTCACGCGTGTCAAGGTCTTGTTTGATTGAGGCTACTGACGAAAGTTTACAACACTCTGAACGATGCAAACCAATGCCCTCCGCTAAGGTGATATACACTGATCAATCGAGAAGCAGCTAGTTGATCAGCAACGGCATTGGTGAAACAATCGGATGGTCAGGATTGCTCATCGGAAAGAAGCCGGATCCGCTAGTGGACGCAGCAAAAGGCTGTACTTGATCGTGATCCCCTATCGCCATTGGGATCTGCGCTTAATCTTACCAGGAGTCTAATGACGCCAGTAAGGCTTCGAGCCCATGACGACATAGTCCACCTTCACAAAGGATGTTCCGCAGTATGTTAGTGCAGAACACGAGAGAACTATTGATAGGTATTGGACTACCTCGTCCGATCTGAATGCGCCCTAACAATGGGACGGAGACATCTACGTGCAGGCTTTTCCATCCCGACTGGCTCTATAGGGCTCTCTTAGTCCTTGATTTAGAGTTTCCAAGAGTGACCCGCGTTTAATATTATTCCCTCTAGTGGGACTTGACTGCCACTAACGTGGCCGTTAACAAAATATGGGGCACTTCACATGCCCAGCGTTGGTAATTGATCTCGTACTTTTTGCCAGTCAAGGCAGGAAGTATCTCCAGGTCAATGATAAGATGTACCAAGATCATGTTTGCCGCTGACCAGCCATTCTCTCTCTCATCGGCCCTCTCTCACTGGCCAAAGATAGAGATGCTGTTCGTTGCGGACCAACGGATGCGCGGTAGAGCCGTGCGGGCCCCGGTATCTGACCCATAAACCAAGAATTTCTTGGATGCCAACGAGCCAGGGATGGGACTATGAACGGCACTCACGGGAGCATTGTTCCAGCGTTATCAACAGTTTGGTAAGGCTTCTAGTGTAATTCGTCCCCTGTCTATCCAGATTCGTCCCCCATGAGGGCCCACACGGCTCCTCTGTACATGAACAGCGTTGGAGGATGTGGGACGTCATGCCACCCCGTTCCATTCAATTTAGAGTGGCATCATAGCATGATCAAAGGGAGTGTCGCCAAGCTCTGGAAAGAGTGTCTATTTTCTTTTTCAAACACAATTGCCACCGACGTCAATCATGGAATGGGAAGGAGATAGGTAAGAGTAGTGCAGAAGATCAGTGAGGCCCACATGGGTACTCCCAGAGAACCACAGGTGGCTTCGTACGATCATCAAGCTTATTGATTCGGTGGAGATTTGTCGATCCTCATCATTCTGGTCCTCCAGGTTTGCGCTAGTTGCGGCACACACCCTACCAATCCAAGTTTCCAGTCCATATCCATACGCCCTTACCGCACGGAGACATGGATGGGATCGGCACTGAATGGAGAACTGGGCCAACCGAAATGCTGTTGACTGTTTTCCGCCAACAATCTTTGATGTCCGTCGTACAAGTGCTCGATCATAAATCATAAAACCAGTATAATCGGGATTCCTCCTGACTTTTGCGTTTACCTCGGGCGGCTTCCCGACAAATCTAGTCGGCCTAATCCCGATTGACTGAGACGAGATGGGCCGTTCTTTCATGTGCCATTGTCACGTTGGACTTTGAGACTTGACACCAGATAGAAACTACTGATCGGTCTGGGCAACGGCGGAGATACCGCGAGCTGTACTCCACCGACTTTCTGTTCCCCTTTTCCCCGCCAGCGAGGGGTGCCTGTGCTGCACGACTCCTGAGTTCTGACTTGAATACATCAGACTACTGGGAAATCAGGGCCCATCGCGGTGGATTCTATCCCCCTTCTGAGGTCATCGCCAACATTTTTGACTGGGACCAGCCGCCGACCCCCTGCCCACCTGGAAGCGGACAAGGCGACAGTATCCGCCAATTCTTGCGCAAATCGCAGCAAACACAGCCCCATAGAATTGTGCGATGCGGCGAGGCCGAGACGGGCTCGAATCTCTACCATAGATGTCTGGACTATTACGTTGGTGATGGGTCCATTCTCCTTTGCTCCAGTGCCGGGCCAGCCGCCCAGGTGGTATATCCCGTCGGGCCGCATCTTGTTTCCATCGATTGAAACATTTCTCCTTGAGAATGGAGCATTTCACTGCGTCAATGGCAGATCCCACTCGGCACTGGGTGCAGATCAAAAGTACGAGCCACAGTTATCGGCGAAGAAATAAGAAAAGGGGAAGAACCTTCCACCAGAGAGTTAGTTCCAATGGTGTTCTGGATTTATTGACCTTCTTATCCCTGTTCTAGAATATTGAATTCTTCTTCTCGGAGTTTTGATGTTCTATACTCCCTAATGACGCATGGTTGATAGGGGCTGTTCTGACCCCTTGATGACTCGTTATTGAGCAGGAACCTTGGCAAACAGTGGTGACTACTTTGGCAGATGATGAAGGATGAGTATCATGGCCAATTCTACGAAAATACACGAAGAAGTGTGTCACTGAGCCGACGTGAGATGGCGAATGGTGAAATCGCCATGATCCTACCAAGGTGCTATCACTATTCCGGCGATGAGCGAAGCAATGGTAGCACTGTTACAGTCATGTCATAGTTGTTAATTTTCGACAGGCCTGAAAGCTGCCAGACATATACAAGGCAACTCTTGGTTTCTGCTTGAACGATGATTGCGAGACCAGACCCATGTGGCTATGAACTTACCCACTCGCCATGCGCACCAAATACTCAGCGAGTACAGAGACCCAATCAGAAACCAGGACCAGTACCAGCAGCTTGCATGTCCTCACATCAGACCATCATAAGAATGCTACGTGATTCATTAGTAGGCCTCTATACTATGTTCCCCTGTCGGGTCATCGCCTGATGAGCGTACAGTGGATGTTAGCAAGCCCGAAACCATCTATCCCAATCTGATTTTGCAGCCAATGACCATAGAAGAAGACCGAAATAATATTCACGTTGCTATGCACAAGTAGTCAGGTGAGACCTTTACGGTTATCCTATACTCTTTCTACAAAGCACGGAATACCATTTGAGTTGAACTACTTTACCTGATCCTCTAAACAAGTCCCATCTAAGGATACACATCGTAGCTCTATGCAACGAGGATGATAGGGACCTACTTTGTTGGACTCACGAATTAGCTAGGAGCAATCAGTATTTGTATGCTACAAGAAGTTGTAGAGAGCCTGATATTCGAGGCACCGACCGTGAATACGCCTAAATAGGAAATGTTGTTAGCTTTTCGCGCCAACTGGTGAATTGTTCTACTTATGACCTGCTGACTCAGCCACCACTACTTTCCTCATTATCGCCCACCTTGGTCTCCACCAACTTTTCTATAGTGAAGACAACTGAACGTATCTTTCCAAGGCTTCAATCACCCCTGCTGTCTCTTGTCCTAGGGCTGTACTATCTGATCCTTCTCACTTGCCTGACGCGCGACAACAGCCAACATGGCCACCCCTCAATTTCCCTATTCAATGTGAGCCACTGAAATTACCCCACCTCCAAACAGAAGAGCACGTCTCAAAACCACCACCAACGGCACTGACACTCGTTAGGAAAATCTCCCTTCCTCTTCCCACGAACCGTCTCGCCTCCGCCGCGCTGCGCAGCCTTGAAGTCGACGCCGAGCTGTCTCAGTTCGTCCAGCGGAACCTGGAACTGGTGCATCCCGCGAAAGAAGAAGCCCACACAGAGGACGAGTCGGACAAGACGGTCCTGGATATCACGTACCGGGCTACTACAAACCGGATGTTACGCGTGGCGGTGAACGGGTTCATGGAGAGCGTGGGGGTCGTTCTGGGGGTGATGGAAGAGCTGGATGTGGACGTTTTGGAACATGGGGAGGAATGAGTAATGAGTGTTGAATGGTAACGAGATTATGATCCTCTCCCGTCTCATTTCCGCCTCGAGGACCAGCTGTTCGTTACCTCTGTGTGGGACACAGCGACGACGCATGCTCCCAGGCGTTCTGTTATGCTATCCGGGTAAATGGCCCCAGATACCGAGCCAGCGGCGGGTGGGAGATCGCGCGCGGGCTGCGCCGTGATTCTACGGGAGAGATGGATGGGTCTACTGGCTTCTCAGACAGGGGGTGGGTTGCGATGTCGATTGGATGAGGCTGTCGTGCCGATTACTTTGGACGGCGGCATACGGCATAACTGTCTCCATGTGAGAGTGTGGACTGCAACGGAATGACGCGCCAGGCTGGGTTTGGACAGAATGTTTTCAAGAAACAGAGCATCGTCTTGTCTTTCGGAAAGACCATGAGATCCCACCTCTACGAGTCCGGACCTGGGAACCTCCGCGCACGTGCCAGATGTCAATGTGAGCTTGAGAAGAGCGTGGTTCAATACTGCAGATTTATTGTGGTATAGCGACGTGGTATGCAACAATGGATATCCTAGTCGTTGTAGAATACATTGCAGCATTGAGGCATTCTTGTACATCTGTATTCAAATGACTAGACGTCAGGATCGTAACGTGTTGTATCTGATAGAGCTCAGCTTCACTGCTTGAACAGTTGAATCTAGAGGCGGTGGCAGAATCCTAGGCAATCCCGGCAGGAAGACGGCTGAGTCAGCGGGAACAAATCGGATCGAAAGCAGGCGGTTTGGAAAAGCGGGTCATGTGATTGGCCGGCGGGAGGGCGAACAATTTGACTCCCGAACTTCAACCTCGCATCTCCAGCGTTGACCGTGTCCGCCTCTCTCTGTCACCCCATTCCTCCTCCACCTCCCCCTTTCTTCTCACCCATTAAGTCTATTTGCATAATGGCTTCCCGGCGCCTAGCGTTCAACCTTAACCAGGCTCTGCGGAGTCGCGCCGCCCTCAAGGCCATCCAGCCTGTGAAGCGTGGCTTTGCTTCGCCGGTTACCCTGCCTTCCACCACTCAGTCGACGACTCTGTCCAATGGATTCACGGTACGACCCAATGACCGCCAATTGATCCTGTCTATCAGTTCGCCGGCTTACTGACGGCTTTTAGATCGCGACCGAGCACTCCCCGTGGGCTCAGACTTCCACTGTCGGTGTCTGGATCGACGCCGGTAGCAGGGCCGAGACTGACAAGACCAACGGTACCGCGCACTTCCTCGAGCATCTTGCGTTCAAGGTAAACCAGAACATTACGAAAAAAAAAAATCAAACGTGGGGAAGGATATTGACCTCGTTATTAGGGCACCAACAAGCGCAGCCAGCACCAATTGGAGCTTGAGATCGAGAACATGGGCGCTCACCTGAACGCCTACACCTCGGTAGGACCCGGAAACCCGGCTCAAGCCAGACTTGAGGTGGTAGGAACAGAGAACTAACTACTCAACGATAGAGAGAAAACACCGTCTACTACGCCAAGGCCTTCAACAACGATGTCCCCAAGGCCGTCGACATCCTCTCCGACATCCTGCAGAACTCGAAGCTGGAGGCCGGTGCCATCGAGCGCGAGCGTGACGTGATCCTGCGCGAGCAGGAGGAGGTTGACAAGCAGCTGGAGGAAGTCGTCTTCGACCACCTGCACGCCACCGCCTACCAGGGCCAGCCCCTTGGCCGCACCATCCTCGGCCCAAGGAGAACATCCAGACCATCTCCCGCGACAACCTCGAGAACTACATCAAGACCAACTACACCGCCGACCGCATGGTCCTGGTCGGTGCCGGTGGCATCCCCCACGAGCAGCTCGTCCGTCTCGCCGAGGAGCACTTCGGTGCTCTCCCCAACAAGCCGCCCACCTCTGCCGCCGCCGCTCTCACCGCTGAGCAGAAGCGTCTGCCCGAGTTCATCGGCTCCGAGGTCCGCGTCCGTGACGACACCGTCGGCTCGGCCCACCTGGCCCTGGCTGTTGAGGGTGTCAGCTGGAAGGATGACGACTACTTCCTCGCCCTGGTCACCCAGGCCATCGTCGGCAACTGGGACCGTGCCATGGGCAACTCCCCTTACCTGGGCAGCAAGCTCAGCTCCCACGTCGAGCACCACGCTCTGGCCAACAGCTTCATGAGTTTCTCCACCAGCTACAGCGACACCGGGTGAGTTTTCCCCCTACCTTTTGGATCGAATGAATTACTGATCTGTATAGTCTCTGGGGTATCTACCTCGTCTCCGAGAACCTGACCCAGCTCGATGACCTGGTCCACTTCACCCTGCGCGAGTGGTCTCGCCTGTGCTTCAACGTCACCTCCGCCGAGGTGGAGCGCGCCAAGGCCCAGCTCAAGGCCTCGATCCTGCTGTCCCTGGACGGCACCACCGCCGTCGCCGAGGACATCGGTCGCCAGATCATCACGACCGGCCGCCGCTTGACACCGGAGGACATCGAGAAGACGATCGGCCAGATCTCCGAGAAGGACGTGATGGACTTCGCCAGCCGCAAGATCTGGGACCAGGATGTGGCCGTCAGCGCGGTCGGCAGCGTCGAGGGCGTCCTCGACTACAACCGGATCCGCGCGGACATGAGCCGCAACACCCTGTAATCGAGCAATGTGATGTTTTTCTAACCCGTTTTGCGCGCCGCGCGGCCCATGGCGCTTGTTCTTTTTCTTTTCTTTTCTGTTGGAGGGTAATAGACCGCGGAGGTGGAGCCGGTAGCGTGTCTTGTACAGTACCAACTGTCGCTGATATACTAAAACTGTATTGTTCTATTATTCTATTCAGTACCCTGTAGGTTCAATCCGTAGTCTACTTGACGATGAGTTCAGGGAAACAGATCTATCTACCCGACATAAACCATAGATATGAGAACTTACCCAACATAGTCGCCCAATACAGGTGCGTGCGCCTCATCAATCAATCAACAATCAACAACCAACCAAACAACTGTTCACTTACTCAAGTCCACGAAAACGACACCCACGCAAGTAATTATTAAAGTAGGCAAACAATCAACCCACCATCACGCGACCAGTCCACCCAACCGAATGATTGGCCATGCCAGAGGCGCAGCCCAGCCCGTCAGCACAACCACCACCATGGGACCTTATCAGCCCCGCTAGAAATATACGAGGCTGCCGGAGATATAGTCGTTCGATGGATCGGCTCGGTGGGGAAGTTGCACGTGAAGGTTTTGAGACGTTTGTTTGGGTTATGGGGGTATATAATAAGGTGGGCTTTGCTTGGTAGTTGGGACTCTGCTTCTGTTTTTTCGTTTTTACAAACTTCACATCTGTCTGTCTGTCTATCTATCTAGCTGCCTTGGGCTGTATATCCACGAGAGTGTGGTAAAGCTGCACTACGCCCATCACTCAACGCATATCAAGACACATACCCACCTACCCACCATAGATACAATAAACCACCCCCAAACCACTCCAAAACACACACCAAAGTGAAAGAAAACATATAAATAAACTTACAAAATGTGCTTCGGCTCCTCCAAACAACCCTCCCACACCTCCCAACCTCCTAGACCAGTCGCCTACAACCCCAACCCCAACTACCAACAACAACAACAGCAAGGACGGTACTACCACTCCGCACCCAACGCCTACACACAACAAAGTCAAAGTCCACACAACGCATGGCAGAACGACGCAGGCCGCAGGAAGAAGAACCCGAAGGGGAGGAAGTGGGGGACTGTTGGGCATGGCGGAGATGGGGGCTCCGGGTTTGGTTCGGGCGCTGATGGGGGAGGATGTGGAGGTGGAGATGGAGGGGGAGGAGGGGGAGGAGGAGGAGGAGGAGGAGGAGGAGGAGGAGATGGTGGTGGTAGTTAGGGGGCTAGCTTTGGGTTTCTTTTTTTCTGTTTATGTGTTTTGTTTATTGTATAGTCTTATTTGGGATGGTGGGCTTGTGAAGTTTAGGGTTGATGTTATTTGGGTTTAGGGTTTTATATGGTTAATATGTTTAGGGATGTTGATGATGGCTGGGGGATTAAGAAATAGTCTTATTCATTTGAAAGAATATGTCTTTCATGAAGAAACAGGTTTAAATATTAAACCCAAGACTAGTATAGTATGTATTGTATGTAGTATCCACGATTCTACCCAAACCTGATAACCAACCCACAGGTATCCCAAAGTCAAAGCTAATCATAGAACAAAAGAAAGAGGAGGAAATCGATCGATCCGGTGAAGGAAGTTGCACGGTATGGCTTTTCGAGACGTTTCTACTGATTGGATATGTGTAGATGGTAGAGGGGGCGAATATAAAAGGAGGGCTCTTCGGTCAATATATTGTCTACGTGTGTGGTGAAGCTATACTGCGTATTCTGCGGTGACGATAAATTACTTGATATGGTATATATATAGCATTCCTAATTACGGAAGGTGCTTCACTGCTGCTTGACCCGGGCATTTCGGTTGACACTTCCCCCAAGTCTATTACTCAATGTCTCCCCCACCAGGCAATCCAACCCCCCACTGACAAGATCCTGCAGCGCCTGGGAGATTTCCTCCGACAAGCTCTGGGCAACAGCCGGTTTCAAGACACGGGGAGAGGCGATCACCTCGATGTCTAATCCGGTCGAGGTCGGCGTTGAACAGATCCAAACCTCCGATGACGGATAAAGCCGGCCGGGTGATGAGAACGCTTGTGACTTGTTGCCCGCAACGCAGAGGCCAAGGTCTCGCTCGATATTCTGGTGCTGGACGATGAAGCCGAACCCACTGCCAGACTCCCACTGTGTGCACTGTTGCACGATCTGGTCCAGGTCCATCCACTCGTGCCCGAGACTGCGCGTGGACTGGCGCTGCGCGTGGTCTAGATACATTCGTCCTGTCATGGATGGTTGGATCGCCACGCGAAATGGAACGTAGTTCACGCACGGCCCGACGATTCCGTCGATCCCTGCAACGGGCAGGCTTCGGTTGTTCACGGTCTGGCCCAGAACGACATCGGTGGTCCCGGTCCGCCGGGACACGGCCACGGCCGATGCTGCCTTGACCAATGTGGCTGCGGTGATACCAGAAGGGATGGCCTGGACGGAAAGCTCCAGTGCGGAAAGGCCACGAGTCACCGCGTCGGTCTCGATCTTGATACTAGTACTGGGCCATCTGGTCATAGAAGAACCCTGCAGGTAGTTGCTCCAGAAGTCGAGGCTGTCCGAGTTCTGGCTGTGGGGGCGCGCGTCGAGATAGTCTTCGAAGTCGGTCTGTTGTATAGCGGCTTCTGGAAGGTTACAAAGGGATTCCAGATCTTGAAAGAGGGTTGGAATGCACATTCCGTCGTACTGGGCGTGTGAGAGCCTAATCAGTAGGACGTGTTGCGCAGCCGCTACGTTGGTGACCAGGGTAAATCGTGTTGGTGGTACAAAGCCAGTAACCGGGGCATTCTGCTCGGCTTGAGATAGCGTCTTGGTCACTGTCTGCACATCCTCTGGAGTTGTCATTACATGCAGCGGGGTATCAATGCTTTCTAAGATGACGTGAAGAGGCTGCCCGTCCTGAGCTATAAAAAGACTGCGAAGAATACTGTGGGCTTGGGTCAGACGCGCGATTGCCCCTTCCAGACGGTCCTGGTCCAGCCATCCAGCGAAAGAAAAACAGAAATGCGTCCATGGGTATCGTGCAATCAAGAAGGACTGGGACCAAGTCGTAGGGAATACATGTCGGATTTTGGACCCTGTTGGTAGACATTTACTGTCTACTCGACTGGCTTTCAGCTTTTCGCATCCGAGGGATTCTCGGCATCTCGACGATGCTGTGGGTGGTGATGTTGTGTTCTGAAGGCGACTCAACGATTGGAGCGTACTGCCCTCCATCACATCTGCCACAGTCAAAGAGAACCCAGCACGTCTCGCCAATGCGACCATTCTCATGGCAGCGACCGAGTCACCCCCTAGACTCAGGAACCGGTCATCCATTCCGATCTCCGCGCGTGGAATGCCCAGTGTCTTTTGCCAGATGTCCCGGAGTCTCCGCTCGTGGTCCGTGGCAGGAGCTTGCTTCTGGTCGGGACATTTGCAGGAATACGCTTGCAGCTCCCGGTGTGATAGGGCTAATAGAGCGCTTTTGAGGCTCCGACGATCCAGCTTCCCCGTTAACGTACGAGGAAACCGGAAAGCCGAGATGATAACGGACGGCACCATGTAGGTAGGCAAGAGTATCTTGAGCTGGGCCAGAGCCGATTGCGCACTTTGTAGGAAAGTCGCGTCCGCAGGTGCGAGAATGGGCCCTAAACTCCCTTGCCCGTTCGACGCTCCCTGGGCTTGCTTGACGACGGCAATGAGCTGGGTATTGTTCTGGGCCAATGGATACTTGATCACATCGGCCATGACCTCTACTGCGCCAGGAAATACGTTTTTCAGGGTTGTTTCAACCTCGCCTAGTTCGATGCGTTGACCACGCAGTTTAACCTGGGTATCCTTGCGTCCAATATAGCGGAGGGAACCGTCGTGCTGATACTGAACCAAGTCCCCCGTGCGGTAAAGACGCCGGTCGGCGTTGTCGGTGTTTCCGGGCAAACTGACCCTCCAGTCGGGCCAGGACAAAAACGCAGCAGCGTCTGCCTCGGGGCGATTGAGGTACCCTCGTGCGAGGATGGGACCTTCAAGGAGGAGCTCACCCATGGCGCCAATAGCTGCCAACTTGGATGGGTCGGACGGCTGCGTGATCCATCCAACGCCCCCAACTATGCGGCCGATCACACCCGGTTTCCATCCATCGTCGGAGATTGTCGCCACGCCACAGATGGTAGCTTCGGCCGGTCCGTAACCGTTGATTAGCGTGCGCCCCTTTGTCCAGGGATCAGCTACACTCTCAGTGACGTTCTCCCCAGCCAAAACAACAGTGCTTAGCATCGGCACCTGGGAGGGACGGAGGATCTGTATTGATGATGGAGTGAAGAAGGCACAGTTGACGTCAGCCCGGGCAATATATGATGCCATGTCGTTGTTCCTGTCGAAATGTGAGGGGATGCAGACGCAGCCGCCGCCAGCCATCGTGGTGAAAATCTCATAAATACTCATGTCGAATGCAAAGGATGAGTGATGCAGCAAGCGACTCTCACGACCCACATTAATTCCCTCCCGGTGATGCAGGATACTGGTCGCCAGGGTTGAATGCGGCATGATGATCCCTTTTGCTCGCCCTGTACTACCGGATGTAAACAGGATGAAGGCGGTATCATGAGGCGAAATCGGGATATCAGAGGCCCAGTCAGATGGCTGGTCTTCTACCTGCTCTGCGAACTGTAGAGAGATCTCAACTTGGTTGGCACAGAGTCGATCGGTTAGCGGAGCTGTTGAAGAGGATGTGATTAGAAGGCTAGCAGCACTGTCCGCCATGATCTCCTGTATCCTGTGTCGCGGGTGCTGCGGATCCAAGAGAACACACGCGCCGCCGGTACGCAAGACAGCGAGGATTGCTATGACGGACCACTTGCTCTTCTCCATGCAAATGGCCACCGCTGACCCTGGGCCCGCACCACGTGTGTGAAGAAAGTGAGCTAGCTTGGAGGATAACACGTTTAGGCGCTGGTATGAGAGATCCCCATCCCAGGACGAGACCGCCGTCCTGTTTGGTTCCAAAGCGTGCTGGGCCAGGACAAGGTCATGCAGACAACAATTATTCTTAGCCGGGATGGATCCATTCCACTTTTGTAGGACTTGCGAATCCTGCGGACTGATCATTTCAATCTCCTTGACAGGCATGTCGACTTTCCGTGGCGATTGGAAGATCTGTCGGAGGATATGTTCGTACTGAAAGACGATCCGCCCAACCTCAACGGCGCTGAGAATCTTGGGGTCATAGCTTACTTGGATCTCAAGGCTACGACTGGCCTCTCCGACATTGAAGGCAAGAAAGATGCCATATGATGCGAAGGGAAGGTAAGACATACCAGTGGCTGCCGAGCCGGAGAGAAGGGGAAAAGTACTTTGAACCGGGGTTTCTTGAAGTTGGACGAGTAGTTGGCTTTGGAAAGCACAGGCCTTTGCTGCGTCTGGACAGCTTTTGGCAATGCGTTGCAACCCGGCCTGCTCATAGGGAAGCATTGAGACGACTCGATTCTGGATCTGATCCAAAATGCCGTCCACACTGTCCCCTTGCTTGACATGAACTTGGAGGGGGACTGTTGCGATGGTGGGTCCAACCAAACTTTCCACCCCAGAGACAGGGGCAGCACGCCCTGTATTGGTTATGCCAAATACCACTGCTTCTGAGTCGGTATAATGAGCCACCAAAAGGGCCCAGGCCAGCTGAAGATAGGCGGCATATGTATTTCCGCCTTTTGGCTTCTCCAGATCCGTCAACATATGCCGAAACTCCGCGGAAGGACAGGGACGGTAGTCTACCGACGGTAGAGTTGGGAAGGTTGGGGCTTCCAACCCTTCTAGCTGCGACTTCCAGAACTCCTCAGCGCCAGGAAGAGTCTGGACATGATGGACAAAACGACTGAAGGGCTTGGTGGTCGGGGTAGCATTTCCCCGGTATGCTGCCTCGACCTGCTCCTGGAGCAACTCGATCGACCAGCCGTCACAGAGCGCATGGTGGACGACCACGGTCAATTCCTCTTGCTGGGGCTGGTGACGAAAGTAAACTAGCGGACCACCCAGATACTTCCAACCATATCCAGGAGGTCCTGACCCCGGATCCCCCTCCAGCCAATCGATCTTGTCTTGTACGACCACCTGGAAGAAGCCACGGCCTGTCTCAATCATTCGGGTGCGAAGGATGGGATTCATATCCGCCGTCAACTGCCACGCTGCTTTGAGTCGAGTCGTATCTGTATCTTTAGGAACGCGAAATTTAATCTCGCCGACATACTTGCCGGGTGTCCGTACGGAGGCCGCAAGCATGCCTTCCTGCATTGGGGTGCAAGGGTAGATATCTTGTATCCGGGTCGCTTCGAGGTCACATTGCTCCGCTGCTATACTAACAACCTCGGTCCGGGTGTCTGGGTCAATCATGGAGAATGGTAAGTCCCCTGCGATGGAGGACGGGTCAGGAAGCAATTTTCTCATTGCACCCGCCTGCTCCCGCAGCGACGACCGACGAAGTAGACTGCCGATGGCCACATCGAATCCCGCCTGTCTCGCGGCTCCGACCAGTCTAATGGCCGAAATAGAGTCCCCCTCAAAGCTGTAGAGGGTGTCTTCCATCCCGATGCATTCCACGGGGACACCAAAGGTTGCTGCATATAGGTTTCGGATGGCGTATTCCGCCTCATTCAGGGGAGCAGACTTGTGGTCTTCCGAAATGTACGTCTTCAACTCAGCTGGTGACATTTGATCTGCATGTTGACGAAGGAGCCGTCTATCCACCTTGGTGGAAGCCAGTCGTGGAATGTATCTCAGTGGAATGAGCACCGTTGGAACCATATATGCTGGTAACCTCTGCCGCAGGCAGTCCAGCACGGAGCGAGCTCGCGCAACATACGCGGAATTTGGTTTAAGAAGAAGAGAGTCCATGGCTTTTTCCTTCACCTGGCATGCTAGCACGGAGCCTGGCAAGACGAAACCTGCAAGGTTTCCGTTGCGGACTTTCTCTACAATAACGTCGGTGACCTCGTCAAAGATCTCAGAGATATGGTGCTCCACTTCGGCCAGCTCCACGCGCTGTCCACGAACCTTTACCTGTCCGTCTTTGCGGCCGACAATAGTAAGAGAGCCCTTTGCATCCTGGAATGCCAGGTCGCCAGTTCTATACAATCTGTTCTGACTGATACCCCGGGGTAGCAGCTGTAGCCATTTGGGCGGATCGATAAACGCGCGATTCGACGCCTCCGCGTTGTTTAGATAACCACGACCTACTATGGGGCCTTCTATGAGGAGCTCCCCGACAGCCCCGGTAGGCATGAGCCTCTCGCAATCATCTGGATCGACGATCCACGCGACTGCCCCGGTGGGTTGTCCGATGGTGTTTGGTGGGCAGCCCACCTCCAACTGCTGTACGGATGCATTGACCGAGCATTCCGCCGGACCGTAGGCATTGAATAAGGTAATTCCTCTGCTGGTGAATGCGGCCACGTCAGACGCGAGCATCTTTTCGCCGCCCAGTATGAGGGTTTTCACCTGCGGCATCTGGTCCCAGGGGAGCATCCTGGCGAACGAAGGTGTCAGAAGGGCGTGGGTAACACCAAGCTCCCCAGCTCCCTGCGCAAATAGCGCGGGATCTGTGCGTGCAGCCTCTGGCATGACGCACACGCAACCCCCTGACATCAGGGTACTCAGCAACTCCATGATGCTGACATCGAAGGCGTAAGACGCAAATTGCAAAACTCGGGATGTACGGTCCATCCCGAACGCTCGACAATGTGCCTGGGCTCCCGTGCAGTACGAACCATGCTCGATCACCACCCCCTTCGGCCGCCCAGTCGACCCCGATGTAAAGGCCACGTACAGCGCATTGGCGGCATCCACTTGCGGTGATCTGAAGGCATTCTGCTGCGGAAACCAGCTGTGGTCCAGATGCTCGATGGCTATTACATTGGCGAGATGTGAGCACCGGTCGGCATGCGCCTCGGAGGACAATATTATGGTAGGTCGGACCTCCTGACATATAGACTGCAACCGCTGGAAAGGCCATGAGGGATCCAACAGGACAAACGCGGCGCCTGCCTTTATTACACCAAGAATGGCAACCACTGCCCATCTTGATTTGTCCGTACAGATTGGGATGAATTCCTCAGGACCGACCCCGGAATGTGTCAGACGGGATGCGAGCTTTGCCGCCAGACGGTCGAGCTCACCGTATGTAAAAGCCCCATCCCATGACTCAATGGCCGGGGACTCTGGGGATTCGCGACACCACTTTTGGATCTTGTTATGGACACAGAGATCCAGACGCGTAGGAACCCTCTTGTTGACCTCCAACACGCGATCAAGTGCCGTTGGGCTGATCTGCATGAGGTCCCGGATCGCCAAGTCACCACGGCCCAGTGCCTGGGAGACTGTCCAAATAAACTGGTCGAGGAAAGCCTGGCAGTGCGGTGTACCAATGGATGCATCATCGAAGACCATGCTCACAGATAGATTTCGACCACGGTGTTTGCAGTCCAAGAAAATGGGGACGAGTGGATACATGCTGGATCGACGTTGCCCAACGGCGGAAGACACATTCCATGCTGGCGTATCATCTTTGCGGTACAAAAGAATGACCGGGAGTTTTGTCGACGGTCGATTTTCCACGATTGAAGAATCTGAGATCTGCTTCTGGATCGATTTTGATTCCTCGCAAACGGAGAGGTCTTGGTCAAGGGCAATGTCCAACACACGGAGACCGTCACGGTAGTCATTGCTGCGAGATGTCAAGATGTCGAGCACACCCACGGGACCAGACATGCCCTGCTGGTAGTACTGTTGGAGGACTACCCAACTGAGGACCAGAATCGCCTGGCCGTTCCGAGGGTCATTGACAACGTTCCCGGGCCATGCTAGGCTTGACTCCAGCAACTGCCAGCTGCGAGACCCGGAGTGGCAGGCGATGTCCGCACAGAGGCTTTTTTCTATGGTCATGTTTTTATGGAGACAATATTGAAAAACGAACTATTAGATTGATGTTCAGAAGGAAAGGAAAAAAGAAGGGAAAAAAAAGAAAAACAAAAGAAAAAAAAGAGAGACCAGAGGCTTAACCACAAGCAAAGACCATACTCGAAGTCAACAAGCCCGGAGCATTCATTGGAGACGCCGCATAGTGGAAGAGGAAACCCTTGTATGCATAGCCGGAGGCCTAGAGCTAACTATCGCCGTCCCCACCTCCCAGGCAAGGGAGATAGTTTGCTAGCTTGCTAGTGGGTTCTGCAGAATGACATGCATTATTACCTCGATCCCTTGACGGATTCCGATGGAGATATGCGTCGTTGATGGCAATTCATGGCGAGCAGCTGGAAAAAATGAACATGCATGGATCAACTGATCAATAATTAGTCGGTGGCCTCCAGGCAACTGACGCAAGGAAATGCTGAAACCAAGAAAGGGCGACAGCCACCACTCCCTGAGCAGGTATTGGGTTCCGATCAGCCGAGAGGGTTGGTTGTCTGGGCCATCCAGGGGCTGTCTAGACTATTCTAGTGCAGTTGTAAGAACCTCTAATGATTTGCGAGTACCTTCACCGACGCTGAAGATACCGGCCGTTCGACAGACTGGATGGATGGGACAAGGGTGATGATATCTGGATGGCTATCAGCCAACAGACTCTGTAGAACCACGTTCAATCACTACGTCGGTCTACTTGATATATGTAACGTAAATATATATAGTACTGCTAGAAAAGGAAAAAGCTCTCAGAGCTCCATAGAACAAATCAATGAGACTATCAGCTAAGATATGCTTCTAGCAGGACTGAGATGTTCCGCTGTGTCCACTTGGTCCGGCTGACGAGGGCTACATCTTCCCGGCACGAGGCCTGATTCGCGCCTCAATTTCAGTATTTGTCATAAAAAACGCACTCGAAAAGATATTGAAGGGAAGTTCCTGCCCGCCAGGCATGCAAGTGACATCGAAATCGAGGAGGATTTTGGTGAAGACGGTTTGGACGACTCTGCTCGCCATGAAGCGACCTGGACACGTGCTGGTGCCGTATCCGAAGCCTAGAAATTTGTCGGAAGAGGTCGTAACACGTGCAGTACAGCCCCCCGAGGACTCATCGTAAAAGCGGTGACTATCAAATTCATCCGGGTTTGGGTACAAATCCTGATCGCGTGACATCCAGTACCAGGGCAGCGTGAGGATCGACCCTGGGGGAAAGGTGCGGCCAAGGGAAGGGATGTGGACTGGTTTTATCACAAGACGACTCGAGCCGTCTGGTAGGTTTGATGCCTCGTTAGTGTCTCTCTGTAACAGGGACCGGGGAGATTGCGCACATAAAATAGTGCCGTGAAGACGCAGGATTTCACGCATAAAGCTCTCCAACTTGGGGCATTGGTTCATCACGTCGGGAGTAGTGCATTGTCCTGTGGGCAGAGCTGCCTGTAGCTCCTCACGGAGAGGTGCGATGCACTCGGGGTTGACCATGATGCGGTATATCATTCCAGTCACGATCATTGTGATCGGAAGAGCGCTTTCAAAGTGAAGGAACATGATCTTGTCGGCTATCTGGCTGATTTGCTTTTCTTCATCGTAGTACCTAGTCTCACGGCCGATTGTATTTTCAGCCATACACTCCTCGATCACGGCATTTAGTAGCGAACATGACCTGTTTTGAGACTTTTCGGAGCGTAATCGACACACTTGGCGACGAATCTCGGAGATGAGCCTGCTCTTTAGCTCGCTCATGACTGCCCTCATTTTCCGGTTCGTCGGAGCAAACCGTGAGATTAGGGAGTGCAAAGGCCTTGGGAACCTGACGCAAACGGCTGTATGGGACGTAATCAAAGAGTTGTAGGACATATGGAGCTCAAGGAGCTTTTGGTCGGATGCGAATTCTGGTCCCCATATGCACGCAATCATAATTCGCGAGTTGACATAGTATACTCTTTCCCAGACATTGATTACCCTCCATCCTGCGGTTGAGTTGGTCACTTGTCCGGATTTCTCTCATTTGCACTGGCATCCACTGACCTTTTTCACCGGGCCTCACGGAAAACGCGGACGGTATGAGCTGATCGACCTGACTGGCGACTAGGTGGGAGAATGCATCTGAGCCTTGTATTAGCTCCGCTCCTCTCAATCTCCTTTTTACTTTGCATCCCAGGGGCGCACAAATCTCACCCAGATAAGGCTTCTTATTGCATTTGAGGACGGCATTGGTTACCGTCTGGGATGCCATGTCTGAGTGGCGGTGGTGTATATTTTCCTGAAGGGGTCACCAGCCTGACTTTCTCTGCTTCTCGTGGGCTGGGCCTACCTTTTCGGCCATTTTGATGAAGCTGAGATGGTCTTGTGGAAGATAACTCCACTCTCTGGCCGACTGCGGTGGGAGGATTATCCAGTAGAACCGGTTGAGAGGTCTCATAGCCCATGGGAGGCCATTTTTGGTATACTGTCCAATGATTAATTGTGTTTCCAATGGAGACAAGAGATGAATAAGAATCTGACCTGTTGGTACGCGTGGGTAGTCTCTTTGACAAGATCGCACTCGGTTGACCTCCATTGAAGCAAAGAACAAACGTCACTGTTCTCACCGACAATGGGAATATCCCCCAATTGCTTTCGGATGCTCCATCCGTATAGATAGTCGGCGACAACAATTACGAGGCAGACAGTAATCACACTCACAAGCGCAGCCAGCACGAACCCCGTTACAGGCTCCCACTTTGAAGAGAAATCCATGGGGCGGATTGAAAATAATGTAGTTGTTATCGACATTGTTTGATCCATCTGTATTGGGGAGGAAGGGGTAAAAACTCTTTCTTTGCCTGTCAGCTTGTGCCATCATTCCCATGTTTACCTTCTGCCTGGTTGACAAACATGCCGCTAGGTTCCCCTTGCAGTATACATACAGATACGTTCGTCACGCGTGTTCTACTCTCCACGTTCACTGCATGAAAGTGGCTGGGGATTTTACTATGTCGGCGAGACAGCAGGTATGGTCTAGATTCATTCTATTGCCTGTTTAGAGTTCCCCAAGCATTGATCCTCTCGGTCCGTTTTGTTTCTCGGCCTCGTCTACATTGACACAAATGAACCAGAACCCGTCGTATACGACTATAATCAATAGAGCAGAGTGACTGCTGGTAACAAGCTTGAAGCTATCGCGAATCCCCCTTTCCTTATCACGCGGGCCGTACATACTGGTACTTCATCCTGAATTCCATGTGCTGGTGGACAGTAGTCCGCTTATGCTCCCCGACAGGCATCGTAGCAGGCTTCCCTGTGGTCTGAGGCACCAACACACCGTCGCTTCTTGGATTTACAAAATACGGGATCGAGAATCTTTCCGTAGTCGTACTCAAGCCTGGCGGTGGGGAAGGGATCATCACTCGATGTTTGGACGCAGGCAGGTAGCCATTACTCCATACTTCTCCAAAGTCCCCCATGGTAAACCAGATGCGGTCTCGAATCTCGGTCGTGGCCGGAATGAACGTCCCGGGCTGGCTTCGGTCTTCGATCTCCAGTCCCTGGTTCTGATCTTGGATGAGAAATGTGAAGGTCGTAAAGTCAGTGTGCGGGGGACACCAGGTGGTCGCCTGACGATCGATGGTCGACTCGAGGAGTGATGGATAGTGCAGTAGTCGGAATCCGCTCTGGGGGCCGGCGTGAAGAGAGCGGAAGTAGTCGGCCTCGCTGGGTTCTACTTCCAGTCCCAAGAGCAGAGCGTCCAGGACGGCTCGGTGCAGCTGCTCCAACTTCTGGAGGAAATCCGTCATGAATGCCCGGAATCCGGGGAGAGCTTTTTCGTCGACCCAACGATTATGGTGGATAGGTTCCTGGTCGCTTCCAATGTCGTAGTGCTCCTGCCGCCGAATGTCCGGTTAGAAAACTTCAGGAGGAACAACACGATTGATGACCGAACCTTCCAGTCCAGAGCTTTGTCTGTCCTGACGCCCGGATCGTCTGCCATGGCTTCCAGTTCATCCTTGCTGTAGATCCTTTCCCTGCCCACGCCAGTGTATCCGCGATGCGGCACTGTGCCATGCGGATGGTCAACCTTTCTCTTTTCCTCCAGCGGCAGATCAAAGAACTCCTTGGACCGTTGTAGCGCCTCGCGCCAGGTGTCAATGTGGATGTTGTGGCCAACGATCCCGCAGGCTCCTTGCCCGTGGATCGCCTTGACCAGTTCGTCTGCTTTGGCCTTGCGGGAAACGGGGTCATTGCTATGGAGATAGTCAGAGATGTCGATGGTCTGAAGACCGTTATGATCCGAGAGAGAGCCCATCTTGGATATCGGTTGCAAGCAATTGGGAAGAAGGGTCGGGCGCAACGCAAAGTGTAAGCTTGTTTAAGGCAGGGCACACCCCGGGGACAATGAGTTGACTGCCGCGCAAGAATCGGCGATATAAACCCCTTGCTCGGTCTCACATGGTATGCTCTAGATCTATCGTATATACGCCTTGCATTAGAAAAAGAAGGAGGTGCCCTCAGGTACGAAGATTCGCGTAATTAATTTTACTGCGCCACTTCTGGTCTCACATGCCATACAGTAATGCATTGGGCCACCAGCTGACTGTCCTTGACCTAAGTCACTCTCAAAGACGTCTCTCAATAAGCAGGTCAGGTCTACCAGGGTAAAAGCCTTCGACGTGTCTCCTGCCGGACCTCAAGGTATTTGCGCAGCTACTAGTATTATATCTCACCCCCACAACCCCACAACCTGGATCAATCCCTCGACTCTTTGTACCTTTAACAAGCGAGTCTTGCGTTTACATTCTTCACCTCTATCTACTACAAGCGAATGGATGTGACAGCATCGCAAGTTTCAATGCAGCGGTGTCTGTAAGCAGTCTCTTATGTGATTGTAATCCGTCTACCTACCACAATATCTGGTAGAACGGTATCAATCACTAACACAAAGCACCTGATCTTAAGAAGCGTGTAGATTGTGAACTGAGGAGAGATTTATCGACCGCATTATTGGAAAGTATCCGAGGCAGATACAGCAAGTGGCGCGTGTGTTGCCCAGGCGAGATGGCGGTGTGCCATCTCCCCTGGAATTCAGAGAGGCGTCTGGATAGTTCTAGGCCGTCGAGGCTCCCTCAGCTGATCAGTTCAATTCTGGACACATGCGGGCACGAGCGCAGAAATATCTCCAAAACCTTGCGCAACTTTGTTTGAAGTTAAAAATTGCTCTCTGCCTGCAGACTGGCCGAACGAGGGTCAAAAGGAGCAGATGCACTTCGACTGGTCAGATGCTGACTGACTGTGTATTTCCAAGCAATTGACCTGGGGTTTTGGGGTGTCCACGCTATTCTAGGCTCGAGAAGGACTTAGCTTTGCCTGCCTTGTTGCAGCACTACCACCTGGGTGAAAGTGTTACGGGAGATGGGTTGCGGTTGGGATCTTATACCTTTCGATTGACTTGATTTGTTATGGCATGACAACTAGCCTGCACCTAACGAGTGATGACATGGAAACCAAAAGAGAATGTGCTAAACAGATAGCTAACAAACCCTCACGGTCGTGGGAAAATATATGTCCAAGATGAACTGTGGGAATAGGGAATGGGAACGCGTCCTAAGCGATAAAATTGATGATATTCAACTATGGAAAAGCTTGCAGAAGTGGTTGCAAATACAGAAGGTCAAACTGCGTGGGAAAAGGACTCTACAGGTCAGCTGACATGCCCCGATTGCAGTCACTTCCACATATACCAAGTACGCCCCTTTCTGCTAAAAGATCACTGGAGTATAAGTGATATAGGTCATTAATCAGACTGGAAACATCACAGCCAAACCATCAGGCTTGCTCAACCAATGACATTCGTCCAAAGTAATTCGAAAACTTAGTGGTATACACCATATAATGCGCTAAAACGAGATTTTATGCACAGTGCTCAGAGCCTCAGGGGAAGCTTATATCTTGGGAGTGAGTACAAGGTCTCGCTGCAACCAGGATAGTCACATATACGGCCCTTGGGGAACTTTCGACTTGGATTATGGGTATCAAAGTGCCGCTGCAGCGAGTCGGTTCAAGCGCACCTGTCTCTCGAGTAAATGGATCTAACTCTTAAGTAGCTCTGTATCACTGATAGAATCCACATCTCTGTTCTTGAACCCGAGATTTGCTAGAGCTTTTCTCTTAGATATTATATAGAAATATCTAGTTCAAAGGCGATCAGTCTACCCTGATAGTTCATTTAATTTCTCATATTCTAGGAAGATCTCCCATATTGCTGATCATTAGCAGTTAAACGTAGCTTTTCTCTCTTTTTCTCTCTGCTTTGATCTTATTCTATAACCTCCAAAACTCTGCCTACAGAGTGATATAATGAGCAAAATATGATTAACAGTATTATGAAATAATCTTCTTCCAGAGTAGATATATCTGCTTTAATTCTACCAAACCTGGATCACTTTCAATTGTCGTCTTCTGCTAATCACTTAGCTACTGGGGTGCAGATATACCCCGGACCCGGGTCAGGCTTGGATTTGACAATCGGTTTTGTAGAGCAGATCATTGATATTCACAGGTGGCTGTGGCTTCACTCTCATGTAAAGCTCAAAATAATCAGTAGGCATCGTGTATACAAGCTACTTCAGTTAGTTATCATCCTTGTTGGCTAGGCGGGGACTTGCCATGTTTGTATTGCGTCTAAGCTCATAATCAAGAAGACTATCAACTCCTCACACTAAACAATCGGAAAATATCGTGCAACAGAAGTTCAGACTGGTAAGCCATACTATGTGTACTGAGATACTAGCAAAGGAATCTCTCTATCACTCTAAGAGTGATATCTTCTATCTAATAGGGGTAGTCAGGTGGGTTAAGATTCTATGAAAACCCACAAGACTCGTGAGGAAAATCCTGTTCAAATCGCTGTATGGAAATGACATACCTCTTGAAGTTTTACTTCATGACTAAATCGCTCTCTTCATTGATTTTGGAAATTACTATAAACTTTGCTATTAGGTTGCTGGACGAAGGCATTTTAATCAACCCGAGCGGCGTCATTCGCTATGGATCGAGGCATCTTGTGAGACGATTCGGTTCACACTGCCCGAAGATAAGTGGTGAGCATCTTGAGGAGCTCATCATTATTGTTCTTAAACACTCTGTTAGTATATTCGATGTACGCATCGAATACATTGATCTCTGCCCACAGCCTGCACACAGCCAGGACACAGCCATCACACCAAGACAAATTAGACATAGTCAGTTCTGACTTCTTAAGGCAGCGATCAGCCTCGTGGAAAGAACACGCTTATAAGACCAAAGACCACGCACAACCATGGCCATCACCCACAGTTACTCATCATCACATACATGTCTACCCACTATACCTACATACATACCACACCCAAAGATCTCCCAAATCTCCAAAGACAAGAAGAAAAAAAAGAGAAGGAAAATCAACAAATAAACAAATATAGACAATGTGCTTCGGCTCCTCCAAACAAACCCCCTACTCCTCGCAACCTCCCAGACCAGTCGCCTACAACCACAACCCCATCCATTATAACCACAGCAATAATCACCTGCAACAGCGAGGATGGTACTACCAGCCCGGGAATACCGCCTACACACAACCAGGACTACACGACGTGTTGCAGGATGGTGCAGGCCGCAAGAAGAAGAAGCCCAAGAAGTGGAATCAAGTTAGATATGGGAGGAGGGGCGTGGGATTCTCCTTTACAGGGGCTGGTGGTGGTGGATGGAGTGGTGGTGGATGGAGTGGGGATGGGGGAGGAGGAGGAGGAGGAGGAGGAGGATGCGATGGCGGCGGTGGTGGTGGTGGTGGGGGAGGTTGTTAGAGTGTTTGATTTGGGTTTGGGGTTCCTTTCTTTCTTTTTGTGTATTTTATAGTTCTTGTTTGGGTTTTTTAGATTGCGATGCTTAGGTGTTGATGGATTTTGGATTAGGATTCTGTCTGATTGATATGTTTAGCGTTATTGGTGATGGCTGGGATATGAGGGCATGCTATAGACTTACTTAATCTCAGAGTATATAGCTTTCATGAAGAAACGTATTAAACACTGAGCCCAAGACTAGTATAGTAGTATATCCATATCGTATGTCATCTGTCATATGTAACTAGTATGCAGTATCCACAATAACCATATAACCCAAATCAAATAACCAACCAAACAGGTATCGCAAAGAAAAACCTCCGAGAGGCCAGCCATAAAACAGAAGAAAGAAGGAGAAAAAATCACTGCGCATGATAAGCCATCCCAGGAGGAGCCTGATACCCCCCCGGAGCCTGCATACGACCCGACTGATCGTCAACTTCCTTCTCATGCTGCATGAGCGAACAGCAGGGGCAGAAGTAGGCCGACGCGCAGTCGCCGCATCCAGAGCCCTGGATGCCGAAGCGTTCGCGGAGTTCGCCGCGCTTGAACATTAGGGGGACCCAGTGGAAGCCTAGGTAGGCTGTTAGGAGGTAGATGCAGCACTATATATGTGTGTATTGGTTAGTTTTCCATATCGATAGTAGGATTTGAAGTGTATTGGGGTGTGAGAGGGAGGGAGAGGTGGTCGTACGTCGCCATTCATGGATTTGCCATTCTTCAAAGCAGGGTCTCTGAGTCGCGAGGACGTTTTGCCGTGAAGACAGCATGGGCAGCAGAATCCTTCGAAGCCTGGGGTTGGTTGTTGTTAGCTGGGGGTTTCTCTAGAACCCGATAAGAGTACGACTACTCACATGTTCCGCTCGGGGAGCAGCAGTCCCAGAAGCTGTTGGACCATTCGTGGCCGTGATCACCGCCCATTTTGCAGTTGGTTTATGTGATGTGTGGCGAGAGGCTATAAAGGGGTACAATACGTGTATAGAACTGTAGAAACAGGGATGAAAGAGTGAATGAATAAAGAGATAGGAAGGAAGAATTGAGACTGGGGTCTAAGCTATAGTATATAGCTTTTTTTTCTCACTCCAGGGTCCAGGCAGACAAGACGGAGCCTCAGTGGGGGCGGCATGGTTTGAACTAGCGTTGAGCTAGCTGCTAGGCTAGCCTCAGGGCTGGATGCTTTGAATGTCTTATTTTTTCATTGTCTTCTCGTAATGGGCTGAGATGCTTAGTATCAAACCGGGGGCGCAAATAAGGCCGTGGAAACGGAGGGCTGTACCAATTGAATCGTATGTTCACGTTGGTCTCAGGGGCAAAGAAGTCGAGCTGTAGGTCTGACTTCCTCGATGTTTTCTGGTTTACAGGTAGGCATTGAGGAGATTAATTACCGGAATAGCACTACGGTGATGGTGAGAAGAAGTCAATTTTGTGATAAGTTTTCTCGGCTCTAGAATACGAGGTGTCCAATCTTAGAACACGATGAGAGACCGTAGTCAGTCCATGTAATGGATGTCGATCCTTTCGAGAGAAGGCTAGTACTATGGCTAATGCCCTACCAAAATGGCGGTTTAACTCTGGCAGCCTCGTTCAGGGTGGGAGGTTGACCCATCAACATGATCCACGTTCACGAGCTCCCCTCAGGTCTCGTCAATGCGAGCCGTAATCTGCCGATCTGCCGATCTTGGTTGGCTGGCACCTATAAATATTAATGTTCTGGGTTGGCAGGTCTCAGCCGACTTACATGAACCGAGTACTTATTGAATCAGGAGGCCCTAGGGGTCTGTCAGCAGTGAGAAGCTTGGCAAATGCAGCTATGAGGAAGAGAAATGGGCCGTGAAACTTTGCTGTTCTGCTGTGTCACCCACTAGTTATTACTTAGTTCGTGAGCTTTGGTGGGAACGGGGTAGTGGCTCGGGGCTGTGCCCCAAGTGGACTTGACAGTCAATAACTGTAGCTAGGTCGCGGTGTTTGCCTTCGAATGCTTGAACGGCGAAAGGTTAGGTACCAGTAATTTCCATAGGGGATCTGGTTGTAGATCGTGATCTTGACCGGAATTCCCCTGGCAGCGCATCTGTGTTCGAGCTGTTGTGCTTCAAATTGTAGGACGTCGTAGGTGCCGGCGCTTACTACGTAAATCTTTCTTGGAGGATGTTTTATTCTCGCGATACATTCGAGCATTGTCTCCATATTGTTGGATATGGAAAACCACCCGTATAGGAGTAGCCTTTCGAGACCATCCGCCAAATGGCCGACGGGCTGGGTTGGTGCCGGGTGGTCCTTGCAGTTCCCTAGTAGGATATCCGGCTGAATACTTAGCCGCTTGAGCTTGTGGAACTGCCACACTGGGGTGCAAAATGGGGAACATCCTGGCGAAAAGCTTCTGGGCGGGTCACCGAACGTACTACTGGGGCCCATTGAGATGTCCAGTTCTTCAAGGGTGTCCTGAAATCGTGCCAGACGCTTCCAGAGCACGGCGTTAGAGTACGAACGAAGCACCCAAGAAGGCACGCCACTGAAATCTAGGGACAGATGAGTGAGGCCGGGGAGAGAATCGAGGAGGCACCAAAGCTCACTGAGCTGCGAACAATCGCCCAAGTCGATTGCGAGTCTCGTAAGGTGTGGAGGGAGCGTCGCGTTGTATGGCGGGGAGGACCACGTCAAGATATCAGGCACTAATCTGGCTTTGATCAAAGTCAGTTGGCGAAGGCTTGGGAGAAACGTGAAGGGCCGGTTCTCGTCAATCTGGAGGGAATAGCCGCCCCTCGTGAAATTCCCATCTGAGGCGACAAACAGGCGTTCTAGCTGCTGCAAAATCGGACCCTGTGGTCGAGATTTGTTCGAGACCCAACGAGAAGGAACATTGACTGCGTAGGAGAGAAGGATCTCCATAAACGCATCTTCATCTGCAAAGTTCATGTAGAGTGTTCTCAACCTCGGGAGGCACGCGATGATCAACGCAGCGAGTGGGGTGCTAATATTTATGCGGAAAACGCCCACGATATTATCTAGACCTAGCTCGGAAAATCCTGCATGTATGACGGCTCTTCCAACAATTTCGAGGTAATCATCGACTAGATCCCCGACGAAGTTGCGGCTTCTTGGACCGTTATGTTTTAGCATATGCTGGATGTCGACCGTCCGGACTTGATTCGCAAGTCTTGGGGACTCGACTATCGTCCGGAGGAACTTCCATGGACGATTTCTTTCATGGAAGCTGCCGTCATAGATGAAGGTGTGATAGAGTCTTGCACTGGCGGCGAAATAGAAGTTATGGTTCACCAGGCATAGATTGTACCCTGTGCGCCACGGAATCAACTGGTTCCGTTGAGATACAACATACTGGTCTGGGTGGATGTAGGAAAAGATGTGGTCGAGCATCTCGATAGGTAGAGCTGGTGCCGGCATTGTAGCGCTTTGTAAATTACTCTCTGTATGGAAGTCTCGTTGATAAGACAGTCAGTCTATGGTAGCGCCCACTTGATATAGAAGGTTGAAAATATTGGCTGTCTGCTGGTTTAAGAGTTGCCTGTGGCAGAATTTGCGTAAAAGGCCACGTCACCATCAATGTTAGAACGGTTTTATTTGTCTACTGTCACTGTTAATAAGAACGTGACTGTATGAGATGCCTGTAGGTGTTGATGAGATGAAAATGACACAGTGATACATAACTGCGGAGGTTATAAACCTCGCCCGCTTGCTGTTTTGCTCCAAGTTTGAGAGAAGACAAGCGCCATCTGCGCAGAGCCCCGACTCTATATATGGTCAAAGTCTGATGTCGCATAAACTATAGCTCGATGCCTTCGTGTTCGGTGTTAATTCTAAACTGACGACTAGGTAGTGGACAGATGCGAGTATGTCCTCATCGGGTAATCGCCATGGAGGATGCTTTGAAAGTAAAGATAGATCACGTCTCTCCTTCTTAAATATTATTTTGCAGTACGAGATCTATAATCACACGACTACGTACATAATCAACTGATACTTGGTTGATTGTAATGCCCACTATGCCGATATCATACGGAGTTCAAAGTTTCTGGGTAGAGTTCTTTGATGTATACTATAGCCCTAATGCTTCACCTATACACTATATCTCAAGACCGCTACGCCAAAACGTTGACCAACTATTGGTATAGAGCTTAACCTGACAGATATACCCACCACTATATAGTAACATCCATACCCAAATAAGTTATATATTTTATCTGAGAGATGTTACATACTAAACATACTCATATCCCAGAATCATCCTGTTCATGAGCTGCCCCCTTAGCATACTTATCCCACTTATCGCACGTATCCTGGAACTTCTCCATATCCATCAACGCCGGAATCTCCGACTCGCGCTCCACAAACTGGAGCGCCAGACTCTGGCTCGTATGCCATGCAATATGGCAATGCATGAGCCAGGATCTATTAAATGTTTGCTTAGCGAGAGAAAAAAAGAAATAAGCGGGAGGGAAACAAAACTTACCCCGGATTGTCCGTCTCAAATCCGATTACCAAATACCCGGACCCTGCCATGGTAGCTGTGTCGCGCCGGGGCGGGTTCTTGCGGTTGAGCTTAACGGTTGTAGGGTTGTATAGGCCGCGTCCCTGGGCTAGGATGTGAAAGTCGTGGCCGTGGAGGTGGAAGGGATGGAATGCGTCGACGAAGCCGACGTCTTGGATGACCCAGTAGGTCCACTGTGGGGTGTTAGCTTCACTCGTTGCCGATATTATTGAGATGATGCCGGTATTAGGACATGGAATAGCAAAGCGTACCTGGTTCCCCGAGATGTTATACACGTTGGTCTCCTCCGGATATTCGACCGCATGCTGCGCGGCGAGCAGGTCCGTCGGATGGCTCCAGTCAATGGTCAAAGGCTTGGTGTTGATTGCCCAGTGAAAGACCAGATCCTTCTCGTAGAACCACCCGATGCCCAGATCCTCCTGCGTGTCCGCCACGTCGACATCCTTGGCCACGTACGGCACGAGCTTGTCGTAGGGTTCGTCGCCGCACGCGGGCAGGATCGGCCACTTTTCGCTGGTCGGTTCCTCGTCGGGTTCGGCGCCCTCGTAGTGCAGAATGCCGCGGATGTCGTTGCGATCGATGTCCAGCATGTTGCACACCGACTGGTACTCGGTGCGCATCCAGTAGTTTCCAACGTCCTGGTCTGCCTCGAAGATGATGTCGTAGCGCTGGCCCGACGTTATCACCACATTGTCGGTCACGTATGGCACGATTGGGACTAGGTCTGCTGCAATCACGATCAGCTTGTGATTGTCGATGGAGACTCGCATCCACCCGTCCAGGCTGGAGTCGATCAGTCGCATCCGGTACCGCTTGCCCTTGGTGACGGTCGTTTCGCTGCGCTTGCCGGTCCCCAGGCAGGCCGGGTCGTCGCTGTCATCGCAGGGGTAGTTGTTGGTGCTGTTGAAGAGCCCGTTTTCGGCATTGGCATTGGTACGCGCGGGGAACCCGCCGTACATGGTCTTCTGTCTCCAGGTGATGAAGGCGCTTTGGTGGTACCAATCGGAGACAAACACCGGGCCCAGGTCGACGTCGTAGTCGGCGCTGGCTGGGCCGTGGATTACGATCGGCCCGTAGAGACCGTCAGCCATCTGCATGCTGAAGTGCCCATGGTACCACGCGGTGCCGTACTGCTGGGCGCGAAAGCGGTACGTCATGGAGTCGCCGGGGGCGATGGGGCATTGCGTGACGCCAGGAACGCCTAGAAGGGTTAGAACGAAAATCACCAGGGGGAGGGAATTAAGTTCATATACCGTCTGAAGGATTGGAGTTCTGTTGGCGAATTCCGTGCCAATGGACCGTGGTCCTATCTTGTCAGTGTGCGATTGACTACCGGGGCACAGCGGGAATATCTACCCATTGTCTGTCAATTGGTTCGTCACATGGACTACTACCGTGTCTCCCCAGTCTGCTTCAATTGTTGGACCTGGTAAACTTCCGTTGAAGACAAGAACCTGTCGCTCGTAGCCATCAGGGGCCAAGGTGAGATTTTGCGCTGCGAGCCAGTACTACCGTCGTGAGCTGGGATCTCCGAAAAGCCTGAGTGCCCACCTACCTCTCTTGTAACACCAGTGTCAGGCGTGACAACCGAATAATCAGTGGTGATATTGTATTCGCCCCAGCAACGTCGGGAGGTAGGGGAGTTTTTGCAGGGACCATTGGCGATTGCCTGGGCGCAGTAGCAGCTGAAGACCAGTAAGCGCTGCCAAAACCAATTCGTTCGCGCGGGTCCCATTTTGGGGGATGGGTAGTACTTAAAAGATTGTCGCGCACATAACCACGGGGGAATTGGAGGTTTTAAACGAATCGATCCGAGTCGTGAAGGGCGCGAAGTAAGTGGCTGGTCACCCCGACAGCGAGGCAGTCCATGTGAGAAACGGACGGATCTAGGCTCCTCGGCATTGACAAGGTCGTTTTAGTCGAATTAAATTGACTTTGATTCCTCTTGACTGATACCCCGCAATAGAGGACCGCAGAGCAGGGGGGATCGGCCGTCGATCACCTTCAACTTCTACATCATATGTGGAATCTTCACCCTGATTGTGGTGACATTATGTTGGAGATATCAGTCAGGTTAAGCCCTATACCCAGCGTTGATCAAAGGTTTGGTGTAGCGGCTTTGAGACATCACCCCGAGAGTACGAAGCCAGAGATCTTGAAGCCTTCTGCTCGCATTAGTGTTTAGGGCTCGGGATCGAGATAGTGTTCCTATTCGCGTTGGCCAGAATTAACGGTGGAGAAGAGAATGCCAGATCATTCTTTTCCCTTTCAACATGTCAACTGGTAAGTAGTAGCTGGATAAGAGCAAGGAACCACTTGCCCAAGTCAAATAGAGAAAGAGTGATCTGGTGGAACCTTCTTCCTCTCAGCAAATATTCTCTACAAAGTAATCTCAGCTGAGCTGCAGCGATGGACTCACCCAACCATCCATTTTATCCCCATATTTGCCTATCAGACCATATATTTACAACATGGACAGTTTTAAATTCTGCAGTAGATGTAACAAATCGTTGCCCGAACTTCATTACCTGGGGCAAAATAACCGACCGTGCAAGACCTGCAAGAGATGTCGGACCTACTACGCAAGTCTCAGTTTGCCTGGCAAGGGTCTCTAGATTCCTTATCTGTTTTACTGACACGATACATCAGGTCAATTATCGAAAGAAGCGAAAGTCTCTCAAGCTCAACTCACCACCAAATCGCCAGACCGTGAAGGGCGGAATTCAGACCAGAAGCATGGGGAAATCCTCACTTGTACCCCCCCCTGGCACCACCGGCCTCAGACCGCTGCGTCCTAAACCCACGACGTCTAAGCGTTCAGTACCTGTCTCTGCGACCGGACTGGTTCTTCCTGAACAGGCGGGCTTTGCGATGCCGTCCTCCAGCGAGGCTGGAACCGGGAAACAGCCGGAACAGAATCAAACACCGCATTCTTCAGCGGTTCAAGAGCATATTCACAACCCACAACCCATCCGACCTAGGCCAGTTCTTGCACATGTGTTAGATCCTTCAACCCCATAGTGCCCGATGCGGGTCGTGCGTCAGGAGAAAAACTGATACTTTCCACGGTGCTGTGTCCGTGGAGACCCCCCGAGGTCTAACTATAAGTAACGGCAGAGCAGCTGCAGCCTAATCAAGGCATATGCAGCGGCGGTCAAGGGTGTCTTTCTTGAATGAACAACAGTCCGATTACTTGGAATGGAAATCACGGTTTACCATGGTATATGAAGGTTGGAATGGACAATGTAACTACAACACTCGATTCCCTCACGCAATCCAGAACCATATTCTCTCTGCAACAATTAGCACGTAACCACTCCCACGAGCTCAAAGACCTACCTAGAAAATTGCGAGGTTTGGGCTCCTCCCACACCGACTCCAATCGGTCTGCCTCCGCCTTCCCAGACCAGAGATCCATGTCCTCCAGTCGCACGAATTTGGTCCGCTTGACAATCTTGTATCCCAGGAACAGACAAGCAAAGATCGGGATATCGATGTACGGCGGCACGAAGCTCTTGGCGCTGAACCTGCCAGGGAAGAAAGCATCGTATCCGTTGAAAAAGGCGACTATCGTTGAGAACCCGATGGCGAAGTACGCCAGGTACGGCTGAAATGGTGATTTGAACGGGAGCGTTGATCGGTCGATGCCGTGGTGCTTGAGTCCACGGTAGAACCGCACATAGGTGATAGAGATGGAGGCCCACACGATCAGTGTGCTCACCGAGCTGAGGTTGCTAATCCAGAAGAAGACCTCGGCTGCACTGGCGGATACATTGAGATAGACGAGCAAGCTGAGAGCGCTGGTCACGGCCACGCAGGCGTAGGGGACGCCAAACTTCTCGTACGTGAGGAACCGGGGGGCCTTGCCGTCTAACGCTGTCGAGTAGAGGATGCGCGTTGAGGCGTAGAAGAACGAGTTGCCCGCTGATACAGCCGACGTCAGCACGACAGCGTTGATGATCGACGGCAGCACGCGGATGCCGCTGTTCGCGATGGCGATGACGAACGGGCTGGCTCCGACGCCGGCTGCTTTGTTCTCAATGGCGTTGAGGAGTCGGCTGTCTTGGGCAGAAACACACAGCCCAACTAGGAAAACGCTGCCGACGTAGAAAATGGCGATTCGCCAGAACACTCGTCGCACGGCCTTGGGGATGTTGCGCCGGGGATTCTCCGTCTCTCCGGCTGCGACGACCACCATCTCGCTGCCGCCGTAGCTGAACGTCGCCTGGATAAACACCTTCCAAAAGGCGAGGAACCGTCCTAGTGACCCCTCCGCAAGATACTCGAGCATCGGCCCTGGGTGCACCCAATATCGGAAGCCGATCCGGTCATGGTTGGGTCCGCCGCCCAGAGTGATAATGAACATGAGGATCATCAGTCCGACGATGGTCAGCAGTTTGATCGACCCGAGCACAAATTCCACCTCGCCGTAGACCCGCACCGGGAGGCTATTGGTCACGACCATGATCGCGAAGAGAATGGTGATCCACGCCGCTGTCGACACCCCGTTGGGCCAGTATTCGATGACCATTACCGCGGCGCTGATCTCGATCGGCACCCCGATGGCAAACTGATACCAGTAGTTCCATCCCAGCGTGAACCCCAGCGCTTCGTCCACAAATCTAGCGGCGAATACAGGCACCGCCCCCGTTAGTGGCAGCCAGGTCCCCATCTCGCCCATGCTGTTGATGACAGCGAACAGGTTCACGCCGGTGATGGCATAGGCGAGTACTGCGGACAGCGGACCAGCCAGAGAAAGCACCTGTCCCATCCCGACGAAGAGCCCCGTTCCTATCGCCCCCGAGAGTGCCAGGAATTGGACATGCCGGGATTTGAGTCGTCGTTGGAGTGTTCCTACATTCTTTTGCTCGGCCGCTTCCTTTTCAATATCGGCTGGCGTCTTTTGCGTCTTACTTTGGTCGATGTTGGTGACGTCGATGTCATCCTTGGAGTCC
This sequence comes from Aspergillus campestris IBT 28561, assembly GCF_002847485.1. Taxonomy (NCBI): domain Eukaryota; kingdom Fungi; phylum Ascomycota; class Eurotiomycetes; order Eurotiales; family Aspergillaceae; genus Aspergillus; species Aspergillus campestris. The sequence continues at coordinate 3,657,637 of NW_020194336.1, read as the reverse complement.
TGCATGTTGATTGTTGATAGATACTAGACAGTGCATGGCATGCTGTGCTGATAACCCTCTCGTGATAACCACACACTCTGCGGGGCAATACGAAGCATCCATACCCAGACCGCTCTTAGCGTGGGAGATAGCGTTCACAAATGCAACGGTAATGTTATCGTCATGTCAAACCCTTGCTTTGATTAGTGCGGGGGGTGTGCATTGACTTGTTCGACAACCAGTCAGAGTGAATGCCTTCGACCGGGTGTAGCCGACGGGAAACTTAGGTATAGGTAAGCTGCCTCAAGCCCAGATCCAGTGAGCCTTCTTCCCCTCCTTTCTGTTTCTCTTCCACTTGGTATCTACTCTACACCATTCACGATGGGAGAAGCGGATGTAGCTCTTGGCTCTGGGCCAACGCCCTTTGGGAAGGAGATGAAGAAGCATTTCTCCTTTGCTCCTGGATACCACAATCTCAACCATGGTACATCCCCACTGCTTGCTGTCGGGCTCCTCGTTCTCTACTTACCGATCCAGGGTCCTACGGCACTTGTCCCACCGCAATCCAACGAGAGGCCAATAGGTTGCGCGATGAATGTGAAGCCCGGCCTTGCCCCTTCATTAAATACCGCTTCCCTGAGTTGCTCGACGAGTCGCGTGCGGCAGTCGCACAATTCTTGGGAGTTCCGCGGTCGACTGTGGTCTTCGTGACCAATGCGACCACTGGTGTAAACACTGTGTTTCGCAACATGGTCTGGAACACCGACGGCAAAGATGAAATCATTGAGTTTGACGTGGTATATGGCGCATGCGGCAAGACAGCCGATTATATCTCCGAGACGAGCCGGGATCTCGTGCGCACTCGCCAAATCCAACTCACCTACCCGGTTGAAGACGACGATTTCGTCGCTGCTTTCCGAGAGGCTATTGATGCCTCCCGCCGGGATGGGCGTAGACCCCGCATTGCCATCTTCGATACGATCAGCTCTAATCCGGGGATTCGACTGCCATTTGAAGCCCTCACGGCCGTCTGTCGCTCTGAGGGCGTGCTGAGTCTCATCGACGCGGCTCACGGGATCGGACAGATTGACCTGGATCTGCCATCTCTTGATCCGGACTTCCTCGTCAGTAACTGCCACAAATGGTTGTTCACCCCCCGTGGGTGTGCCATGTTTTACGTACCGGAGCGCAACCAAGCCATGATGAGAAGCACTATTCCGACCAGTCACGGATTTCGTCCACGACTAGCACAAAACGAAGAAAAGAAAATTTCGATTGCACCGCAGTCACACAGCGAATTTGAGCTTAACTTCGAACATACCGGAACATACGATAACATTGCGTTCTTGACTGTGCCTGCGGCTATCAAATGGCGCCAGACTGTCTGTGGCGGCGAGGAGAAGATCCGCACCTACTGCACAAATCTTGCCCGTGAAGGCGGCAAGATTGTAGCAGCTGCGTTGGGGACATCCGTTCTGGATAATTCCACCCACACATACACCGACTGCTTCTTGGTCAACATCCTCCTCCCGGTCCCGCCGAAGGAAGGCGAGTGCATGAACTGGCGGGGACGTCCAGTTAACATTTCGGAGTGGATGCAGAGGACGCTGATTGAGGAGTGGCAGACCTATATGCCGGTATACTGGTTCAAGGGGGCATGGTGGTTTCGGATCAGTGCGCAGGTCTATCTGGAGCTGAGCGATTTTGAGTGGGCGGGGTCAGCCATGAAGGAGGTGTGTCGAAAGGTCAACGAACTGCTTGGATAGACTTATAAATTGGATGTATCATATGCAATGGAAATCGGATACATCGAATATATATGCATGCTTCCCCAGCCGGGATTGATACGGATCAGCATACTTGATCGGAGAAGTGCTGCCGGTGGAACAGACATATGCAATTATTGCGGGCTGCACTTGGAGTGACTGTAATCTTTATACTCACTTCACCAAGCTCGACTATAGCATTGCCTTCTCTGGTATGATGCAGAATATACCGAGGAGTTGCAGGAATGTTGTTCAACCTGCACACTTGTCTTAGGGTTTAGGGTTACATCCTACCATGAGTGAACCCGTCAGGGTGCCTTATTAAGGAGAATAAAAGGTCAACATACTATTATAAAGACCCATATTCAGCATATACATCTCCATCGATTACTTTAGAAGCAACCTTCTAACGGTTCTTGCCCAGAGGAGTGTTCCATGCGCTACTGTCTACCAGCCAGCACTACTTTTATGTAGCATCGAGATAACAGCGTCCTCACTCAACCATATGCATCTCATCTATATACAAAACTCACTGCTCTTTTAATCACTTCTAATTTACGTAAATCATATCCGACTAGAAAATATATATTTAAATCACCCTCAAATCGAAGATGTATAGATCGTGCTGACTAACTCGGGATAACAATGTTCCTGCAGATTGTTCGACGAGCGAAATTCCGCAAATCGACGGCTTCTTCCGTCGATCGAGAATCCACAGCGTCGAAAATCCAGCTTTTCGGCAGTATACGCGCTCCATCTCCATTACTCGGCGCCATGGGAAAACGTGGCGGTAAGAAGGTGAGTCTCTTACTTGGTCTCCAATCGAACTTGTCGCAATCTCAACCCCACTGACAGCTTCTTCTACCGACAGGGCGGCAGAGGCGGCGGCCGCGGCGGACAGCAGCGCACCAATTGGAGGGACCAACCGAAAATCAATGAGAAGTTCGAGAACTACTACAACAACCAGGACTTCATTCCCGATGAGGAGAAGGAGGCGTTTTGGGCTGCGTTGCGGAGGGATCTGCCGAACAGCTTCCGGTTTACGGGATCCAAAGGGTATGTTTTGTCCGTGCGATATTTGACTTTGATTGATTTTTGCCTTTTCCTCCCCATTCGCATATCTGCAGTTGAAGTCGGGGCCCTTGTTGTGTGAATTATACTGATTGTCATAGTCATGCGCTCGCCGTCCAGGAAAGACTCAAGGACTACTACGTCCCCCAAATCACCTCCATCGAGTATGAGGGTAGCTTCGTTGAGCCGCCCTGCCCCGTGCCCTGGTATCCCGATCAGCTCGCGTGGTCCATGACCACCCCCAAAAACGTCGTCCGTCGGTTCCGCCCCTTCGCCTCGTTCCAGAAGTTCCTTGTCGCCGAGACCGAGGTCGGAAACATCACGCGCCAGGAGGTCGTCAGTATGATTCCGCCGCTGTTGATCGGTGCCAAGCCCGGCATGACGGTGCTGGACATGTGCGCCGCCCCCGGTAGCAAGTCCGCGCAGTTGATGGAGCTGCTGCATGCCGGAGAGGAGGAGGCGATGGCGCAGGTGTCCACGCAGGTGAAGAATGGATCTGCGACTCCCGAGCCGATGGGCCCTGAGGGTCTCAACGACGACGGAAGGACAACGGGTCTTCTCATCGCCAACGACAGCGACTACAAGCGCGCGCACATGCTTATTCACCAGATGAAGCGCCTCAGCTCCCCCAACTTGATTGTGACCAACCACGACGCGACCATGTACCCGTCCATCAAGTTGCCTCCCACCGAGGGCAAGAACCGATACCTGAAGTTCGACCGCATTCTCGCCGATGTGCCCTGTACCGGAGATGGCACCACGAGGAAGAACCCCAACATCTGGGAGACGTGGACCGTGAGCAACGCGCTCGGCCTCCATGCCGTCCAGGTGCGGATTCTGGTTCGTGCCCTGCAGATGCTGAAGGTGGGTGGACGGGTCGTCTACTCGACGTGCAGTATGAACCCCATCGAGAACGAGGCCGTCATTGCCAGTGCCATCGAGCGCTGTGGCGGCTCGGCGAACGTCCGGATCGTCGACTGCAGCAACGAGCTGCCCGGCCTGCAGAGGCGACCCGGTTTGCGGTCGTGGAAGGTGATGGACCGCGAGGGTCGCATGTGGAGCAACTGGAAGGAAATCGAGGAGCAGAGGGAGCGCGAGGGTATCAACGGACTGGGCCGCATCGCCACCAGCATGTTCCCGCCCGAGGACGCCGACATGCCGCTCGACCGGTGCGTCCGCATCTATCCTCACCTGCAGGACACCGGTGGTTTCTTCATTACCGTGCTGGAGAAGCTGTCCGAGATCCGCGCCAAGCCGGAGGACTCCATCAAGGTCATCCCCAAGGGCACCGTCGCCGCCCTGGCCGAGGAACTCGAGTCGAAGCAGAAGAACAGCCCCGGCGAGCCGCTGGAGAAGATCGACGCGCTTGACGACATGGTGACGCCCGACAAGGCGGCCGAAGAGGAAGCGTCGAAGAACCAGTCAGTCGCGCAAGCTACGCACCAGCCCCCCTACTCGGCCACGAACCAGATTTCGCCCGCGAAGCGCGACGCCGATAGCAGGGAGGACGAGATCCCGGCTAAGCGCACCAAGCTCGAGGACGGCACAGAAGTGGTGCTGGGCGACCGTCCCATCCACAAGCCTCACCCGCTCCCGGAGTCGGACGCCGTCGAGACCTCCGACGCGACCTCGTCCACCCCTCTGCCCCAGGAACCCGCCACGCAGCCCGCGCCGCAAGCCGAGGCACCGAAGAAGAAGAAGCCCGGCCAGCCGACGGAAGAGCCCTACAAGTACCTGGACCCCAGCAACGAAGAGCTGGACCCCATCTACAAGTTCTACGAAGCGTCGGACCGCTTCCCGCGTGATCGCTTCATGGTCCGCAACGCCCAGGCCATCCCCACCAAGACCATCTACTACACCAGCGCCCTGGCGCGCGACATCCTGACCGCGAACGAAGGCCAGGGCATGAAGATCGTGCACTGCGGTGTCAAGATGTTCGTCAAGCAGGACGTCCAGCGCGCGGGCGTCTGCCGCTGGCGCATCCAGACCGATGGCCTGCGCCTGCTGGAGCCGTGGCTTGGCCCCGCGCGTGCCGTCACGCTGACCGAGAAGGAGACGCTGCGGAGACTGCTGATTGAGATGTTCCCCAAGGTCGACGACAATGGGTGGAAGGATCTCGGCGAGATTGGCGAGCGCGTCAGAGATATCCCCATGGGGTGCAGTGTTTTGTACATTGAACCCCAGGCGACTGGTAATGAGCAGGGAAGGTATGTTCAAAAATTTTTTTTTTTTTTTTTTTTTTTTTTTTTTTTTTTTCAACCTTTATCATTTACATGTTCGAAACACCAACTGACTGACTTTGAACAGCGAGCGAATTGTTCTCCCCCTCTGGCGCTCGCTCCACTCGGTCAACCTGATGCTCCCCAAGGAAGACCGCCGAGCGATGCTCCTCCGTATCTTCAACGACGACACGCCCGTGATCAACACGACGATCAAGCGGCAGGCGCAGGCGAAAGAACAGACGGCCTCGTCGTCGGCAACGCCCGCGCAGACCGAAGAGGAGGCGCTGAAGCAGGAGAACCTGGCCATCGGACAGGATGAGCAGGAGTACGTGGAGACGCGCGAGACGTACACCAAGGCTGGAGATGAGGAGGATCGGTTCAACACGACAGTATAGAGTTTAGCCTAGTGGGGGTTGGGTTGAAAAAGCACTGGATTTGATGGAGTTGTATAAGAGACTTAATCATAGCTGACTACATGATTGTACATGAGAGATTGGTGTTTATTGGTGGCATTATACACTGTCATTCCTGTATGATGTTAGACTTCATCTAGGTAGAGCTGTTCCTTGTCGGGTAGCCTGGAAGATCGGACCGTACTTTCTGACCCCAGAACATCCCAGGATATACGATCCCGCAAGCTACTCCTCACCGTCACACTGCATTGTCAGGGATATATACAACTCCCCCCAATATTTCCGCCAATAGCGGAGATCTCCCCAAGACCGCAGGTAAGACAATTGAAGCAGCTCGCCAACCAGCAGTCTCTCCGATCGCCGTGGGTAATGTTCGGCAATGTTTCATGCACAGTTGTTCCTCGATCTGCGGGTGTAACTTATCGGTTAAATCGGAGAATTTCCGCCAGATCCGAATCCGTTAGTGTTGTTATTTGTCACTTTGTTTGCTCACCATGCGCGTCTTCAATGGTGGAGTCGAGAGTGGTTCACCCCGCACGGAGACGAAGCTTGACTTTGATCTGGGTTGTGATGTTGAGGGTATACTGTGGTTTGGGACACTCAATCCGATGAACACTTTCGATAATTATGATATTCACAGATCAATTGCTTGTCGAGATGACTATATATTTCAGACAGTATGGCATGGATGAGAGCAAAGTAGAAAGAAGGTTGAGAGAGAAAAAGACTAAGATCGAAGGAATGCGGAGAAAGGACCGACGCTAGTCCTGATTAGTCTTCCCGGGTGGAGATCCAGATGGACCAGATCCTCTCCTTGTTCGCGTTCATCTATCCTCTCCACCTCGTCTCCTTAAGACGGTTCGCATTACTCCGCACTACTTGGAGTCTCTGGACGGACTGACTTGTTGCGTCAATGGCCTCAGCTATTGGCAAAATATGGCCTCACGTGCCAAGGAATGTCTAGTTGACCATCCCTGTCCCACTGCGGTTCGACTGGAATGGAGGAGCAATGTCAATTTAAAGGGCAGCTCCACCTCGAGCTTGATACATTCCCCAACGACAGTATCTATTGGGTCTTTACGCCATGAAGTTGCTGTCTTTCGCTACCGCTGCCTTGCTGGCCACCCAGGCGGTTGGTGTCGCTATCAAGGACCGCCTCAATGGCTTCACCCTCATAGAACACCACGATCCGGTGCAGCGGGACCTGCTCCAGAAATATGTTCGTGTTTACTGATCTAAGTACTGGAAGCACGCTTACACGATGTAGGTAACCTGGGATGACAAATCACTCTTCGTCAATGGCGAACGGATCATGCTCTTCAGTGCAGAGGTCCATGCATTCCGGTATGTTCACTCTCTCTCCCCACCCATTGTGATGATCACGCTAACTGATAAGTCTCCCGGTCATCTCCCTCTGGCTTGACCTCCTCCAAAAAATCAAGGCCTCCGGATTCAATTGCGTCTCTTTCTACGTCGATTGGGCCCTCCTGGAGGGAAAGCCCGGTGATTACCGTGCGGATGGAATCTTCGCTCTCGAACCGTTCTTCGATGCGGCGAAAGAGGCCGGTGTCTACTTAATTGCCCGCCCGGGTCCGTATATCAATGCGGAGGCGTCGGGTGGTGGGTACCCCGGCTGGTTGCAGAGAGTCAATGGCACGCTGCGCGCGAATGATAAGGAGTTCTTGAAGGCGACTGATAAGTACGATCTTCGATTTACTACAGGCAGTCATATATGAGCGGCACTGATTGATTAGCTACATTGCCAACGTTGCCTCCACGATTGCCAAGGCGCAGATTACGAACGGCGGACCCGTCATCATCTACCAGCCGGAGAACGAGTACACCGGGGCCGTTGACGGCGAAAAGTTCCCGGACCCAGACTATTTCCAATATGTTATTGACCAGGCCCGCAAGGCTGGCATTGTGGTACCGATGCTCAGCAACGACGCATCCGCTAGTGGGCACAATGCCCCGGGGACTGGGAAAGGCGAGGTGGACATCTACGGTCATGACAGCTACCCGTAAGTCTACTCTCTCTTTCCATATAGAAGTGATCTAACGTGCTTAGGCTTGGATTTGATTGTGTATGTCACTCCTCCTAGCAAAGCAGCCACAGATGATCTAACAAACTAGGCCAATCCGAGTGTGTGGCCCAAGGGCAATCTCCCGACCGACTGGCGTGCGACGCACCTCGAACAGAGCCCGTCAACCCCATATTCTCTCGTCGAGGTAGGCCTTTTCACTCTATGGTGTGAACATAGTTAACGGTCATAGTTTCAAGCCGGTGCTTTCGACCCGTGGGGAGGTCCGGGTTTCGATAACTGCGCGGCGCTCGTAAACCATGAATTCGAGAGGGTGTTCTACAAGAATGACTTCAGCTTTGGGGTTGCCATCCTCAATCTGTACATGGTATGTTTCCCTACCCCATGTCATACTCATGCTAAGAGGTTAGACCTTCGGAGGAACCAATTGGGGCAATCTCGGCCATCCCGGTGGATACACTTCGTACGACTATGGATCGCCGCTGACCGAGAGCCGCAACATTACCCGCGAGAAGTACAGCGAGCTCAAGCTCATTGGTAACTTCGCCAAGGTATCCCCGTCGTACCTTGTTGCGACACCAGGGAACTGGACCACGGGTGTTTACTCGGATACAACCGATCTGGTCGTCACGCCGCTGATCGGACAGAAGACGGGGTCGTTCTTCATCGTCCGACACACCGATTATAGTAGCCAGGCGTCCACTCCCTACAAGCTTCGGCTCCCCACGACTGCGGGCAATGTGACTGTTCCCCAGCTAGGGGGAAAGCTGTCCCTGAATGGCCGTGACTCCAAGATTCACGTCGTGGACTACGATGTGGCGGGGACAAACGTGCTGTACTCAACTGCGGAGGTATTTACCTGGAAGAAATTTGGCAAGGACAAGGTTCTTGTTCTGTACGGTGGTCCGGAAGAACACCACGAGTTTGCGATTGCTTCCAAATCTGAAGCTGTCGTTGTTGAAGGCTCCGAATCTGGAATCGAGTCGAAGAAGATCAGGAATGCAGTCGTTGTTGCTTGGGATGTCTCGTCGACCCGACGCATCGTCGAGGTTGGTGATCTGAAGGTCGTTCTTCTCGGTAAGCCGCTGCACAGCCTCTCCAACATGAAGTCCACTGACTCGTCAAGACCGCAACTCGGCGTACAACTACTGGGTCCCTGAGCTTCCCTCCGAGGGGAAGTCGCCCGGACTGAGCACCGCAGCCAAGACTGCTTCGTCCCTCATCGTCAAGGCAGGCTATCTCGTCCGGACAGCCCACCTGCAGGGTGCCAATCTGCATCTGACCGCCGACTTCAACGCGACTACCCCGGTAGAAGTCATCGGAGCACCATCGCGCGCGAAGAATCTGTTCATCAACGGCAAGAAGACCACCCACAAGGTTGACAAGAACGGCATCTGGAGCACCGAAGTCCAATACAAGGAACCTGCAATTGACTTGCCCAGCCTCAAGGACCTCGACTGGAAGTATCTCGACACGCTTCCCGAGATCCAGCCATCGTACGACGACTCCACCTGGACGGCAGCCAGCTTGCGCCAGACGAAGAACTCAATGCACCCGCTCAAAACGCCAACCTCTCTCTACTCGTCCGACTACGGCTTCCACACCGGCTACTTGATCTACCGCGGCCATTTCACCGCCCAAGAATCAACGGAAGGCGACGACACAACCTTCTTCGTGCGCACCCAGGGCGGCTCCGCCTTCGGCAGCGCAGTGTGGCTCGACAAGACCTTCCTCGGATCATGGCCAGGCCTCAACGCCAACAAAGACTACAGCTCAACCTACAAGCTCCCCCAACTCCAAAAGGGCAAGTCCTACGTCCTCACAGTAGTAATCGACAACATGGGCCTCGACGAAAACTGGACCGTCGGCCAAGACGAGATGAAGAACCCCCGAGGCATCCTCGACTACAAACTCTCAGGCCACGACGCCAGCGCCATCAAATGGAAACTCACCGGCAACCTCGGCGGCGAAGACTACGCCGACAAGACCCGCGGGCCCCTCAACGAAGGCGGCCTCTTCGCCGAGCGCCAGGGGTTCCACCAGCCCAAGCCACCCACCCAGTCCTGGCCATCCAGCAGTCCACTGGAGGGGCTCACGGACCCAGGAATCGGGTTCTACAGCGCCTCCTTCGACCTCGACATCCCGCAAGGCTGGGACGTGCCGCTTTACTTCCACTTCGGGAACAGCACCGAGGGCGAGCCGGCGTACCGCGTGCAGATGTTCATCAACGGGTACCAGTACGGCAAGTTCGTGAACAATATCGGGCCCCAGACGGCCTACCCCGTGCCGCAGGGGATTCTGAACTACCAGGGTCCCAACTGGATTGCGTTGAGCGTGTGGGCGCTGGAGAGCGGTGGGGCCAAGGTCGAGAGTCTGGAGTTGGGGTATACGACGCCTGTGTTGACTTCGCTGGAGGTGGAGGGGTCGGAGCAGCCGGTTTGGAAGAAGCGGAGGGCTTACTAGCTGTTTTGGTAAAAGCTTGTGAATAGAGATCAGAGGGTTGGGTAGATCTTTGTCAGGTGTATACGATTCCGGGATAAGCTTTTGATTCAGGATAGTAACTGGTATTGATTGTTAATTAACATTATGCGTTAAACATTATATTTGATCGTAGAGTGAGCGACCAGCCATTTCTTCTCTTCAACAGATTCCAATAAGTAGCCATTTCTTGTTGTAAAGAATCACCACTGGACCACAGAATATGTCTTGAGGGAACCGAATGAAGCTAAAAGATAATTTACTGCCGCTTTCTACTGCCTTGTCAAGATTCGACGGACCATTCTGCAGTCTATATACACTGCAGACGGCCCTTTGGTAGAGGATAGGCTCATGATGAGAACGCACCAGCAGCATACTCCGCCGCGGGAAATAATAATTGCAGAGAAAGAACACCATGAAAACTGCAAGGGGGAGATTTGTGGAACGCATGACTCGTGAACACATGGCCTGGGAATGATGACTTGTCCCTATTTGACATTCTTTGCGCTTTGTGGGTAACCATATTGCGATATTTGTTTAAGATTGAGCCAAATGCAGTCTTCAAGGTACGTGGACCCATCTGTGGCCACTTGGCTCTCTTTGATTCCATCCATATCTCAGAATGGTTAATACTTCAGTCTGACAAAGTTTCAGTCTGACCCATGAGATCTGAGTCTACATAGTCGTTTCTGTAGGTGTGGGTTAAGAGTCACCCAGCTCATGCAATATCGAAGTTGCCAAGAATGTATGAAGGTCGTGAGTTAGGGTCAGCGCGTTCATTAGTCGAACAATAACAGCGTTGTTGATTACATGGATAACACCGAGGTTAAACTTTTCAGGATATTGTAAGTTATTTGTTTCGTATCTGGCTGGATATTATTAGTTAGGATGCAAATACTCATGGCGTGCTCACTTACCAGTGTCTATCCACTTTCTTCGCTGGTTAGTGATGTAAGATGAGATAATGAGGGAAGATGTGTGCTACTTCTAGATACTTTGTCGTATATACCACGCTCTAGAAGTAATGGTTCCGTCACCATCGGTGCTCTTGTATCTATCACGTTGTCGTCGGTTCTCGGCTTCCTGGGCATTGATTGAACAAGCGAAGAATAACGCACCGGCGGTAATCACGAGGCGGGCCACTGGCAAAACACCAGTAGCCGCTGCTTTGGGGGAGTGGGTAAAGAGGATGCCTTCTGCCGCCATGATGCGGAGGAGGTAGCGGAGCTTCAGGATGTCCTGTCCGAGGTACTTCGCCTGCCCTATGCGTTCGTTCGTCAGGCATCATGTGGCCGTTGTCGTAGTGCGTCGCGTTCCAGAACTCTTCAAAGCCGCCGTCGTCCATGATGGACGTTGCAGAGACCTCGTTACAGGGTACGCGCTCTTATTGTATGTGGAGATGCACTGCGGGGTTCTGATAGCTCTTTCTAGCGTTCTAGAATGCGAGATAGCTGTGTATGTTGGTGTTTTGACGGCCAATGCCTTTCTTGATCCACGTTGGTACCTATCCCACAACCCAGATACGGACATGACGTACAGGGCAAAAAGAAGTGGTCTATCAAATACCGACAGGTTTATAGCCACCGCTGGTAGGCACTAGTAGCCAAGGAGGACCCAGTCCTCAATAATCTCATATCGCAATGGAAGAAGAAAATTGCCCCGAGTCTGGTAGCTTGTCTCCCATTCATCATTTTCAGCAGAGAAGTAGATCTGCTGGGAGTTACCCAGTGTTCCCATGACCGTTACGCAGTCATATATATACTGGCTTTGAGAATTCAATTCAATATAAGTGGGATGGATGCTCTGTCCTGTTGGGTTTGGTCCTCGGCGTCTATCAATTTAGACAGCGTAGAACGGCGGAGGCCGTGAAAGACGTCATGACACTTTTATATAGACCTTATGAGTAACCCTATATTCAGCATCTCATCAAATGTTCGGTCTGCGAGCTGGTTATGGGTTCTGATAAGGAGCGATGACGATGAATTCATCCGGAGAGACGGGAAGTGGATCGATCTGCCTGGTTTACTGTGGTGTTGGCCTTGTTTTAACTTCCAGGTTGTGTGTCAAGCCTGTAGGATGGATAGGTTAGATAATTCAATTCAATTACTGGAGTTATATGGTGATACGTGATTATTCACCACTATTGTGAGTCTCCACAGTGACTCTATCCAATGGTCCACCATATCGTACCAACCACCAACTAAAGATCGGATATATCCGCAGCCGCCCTGGCAACCACGAGAGAGTCCGGAGTCTAAAGAACCACAAACAACCCATAACCATAACCTTAAACCACTACACATCACAACCTTAAATAATCAACATCAAACAAATACCCCAAATTCAACGACCACCAAAAAAAAAAAAAACAAACATACCCAAGAAGCAGGACTATGGGCAAATAATACCACCACCATGCCCGCTCTCTCCAGCACCACCACAACAACTCTCCCACCACCATGGCAAATCCAACGCCAAACAGAAGACCACCAACACCAACAACAAGGCGAAGAAGACGACCAACAAGATGAAAAAGAAAATGATATCCACCTCCACAAACGAACCTCTCCCCCCCAAATCCCCCTCCCCAAAACCGACTACCTCACAATCTCCATCCCATCCACCTACGGCCGCCTGAACACGTCCCCCGCCCCCGGTACAGTCGTCGGCATTATGCTGGGCAGCATCGCAGGTTTCCTCTTCCTGCTGTACCTGCTTTATCTGGGTTTAGGAGCGGGACGGCGCTTCGGGAGCGTTACGGCGGGTACAACTGCTACGATGACGACCATGTCGACGACGTCTGCGTCCGAGTCTGTCGATTTAGGCGGGAGGGGAGGCTATTATCGGGATCGGAAGCGGTATCGGCGGGGTCGGACTAGTGGAGGAGGTGGTGCTTGGGTGAGGAGGCCTCGTCGTGGCGGTGGGGGTGGAGGTGGAGGTGGTGATGGAGGCGTGGTGGAGGTTGAGGAGGAGATGTCGCCTTCGCCGGGGAGACGGTATCGGAGGGGGGATGGGGGCGGGGAGGTGTTTGTTGGGGAGGAGGAGAGTTCCAGGGGTCATCCGGAGCAGGATCATGTGGTGGAGGTGTTTGAGGAGCAGTCGAGTGTGGATGGGTCGAGGGTGTCTCGACCGCCGCCGGGACGGAGGTTTGGGAGGGGATATCGGAGGGAGGAGAGGGATCCGTTGGCTTATGGGAGTGAGCTTAGTTCTTGATTTTGTTTTCTTGTTCTCTGTTTCTTTTTTTTTTCTTTTGATTGTTTGTTTTTTGCGCGGACTTGGATATGGATGGGTATGATGTATGATGTAATGCAATATGATACCAATGCGAATGAATACAACTCGGTCATTAATAAAAATAAAGAAGACGAAGAAAAGTAGAAGACAAAACAAAAGAAGAAGGGAAGAACCCCATACTCCACGCAAAACGCCCAATCCATCTCATCTCTCTACCCCATCCATCTCCGTCTTACAAGACAGACGACGAGAAACAACCCCCCAGACACAACGACAGAAGGATATTATTATAACATAACCAACCACCAACAGCCCCCTTAGAACAAAATATCCAAACAACAACAACAAGCCAACGCAGCCATGATACCCGCGCAGATCCCGCCCCCGGACCCGCCGTCGCGGCCCCGATCATCGGCGTAGTACCCCGGCTGCGGCTGCTGCTGCTGCTGCGGATACCCCGGTTGCTGCTGATAGTACATGCCCCCCTGGGGAGCCCCCTGGGGCGGCGGCGACCCGTAGTAATTCTGGGGCGGAGGAGGTCCGTAGCCTTGTTGCGGGGGAGGACCGTAGCCGCCTTGGTTGTAGTAGTCGTTGGCGGCGCCAGGGCCAGGGGGTGGAGTGCCTTGGTAGGGGCCGGCGTCGTAGGCGGGTTGGGGGTAAGCTGGGGGTGGACTTGTCTGCTTATTGTTAGTGATTATTCCTCTTCTTCTTGTCTGTTGGTTTGTTGGGTTCTTGGGGAGGGTAAGGTAAGGGTGGATTATGCGCGGTGGCTTGGCTTGGGGGTTGGGAGACGTACGGGTTTGTTGTAGGACATGGCGACTGTTCTTCTTCGGGGTCGACTTAATGATAGAGGATTTTGTTATGAATCCGGCGTGGAGTGGAGGGAGGAAGGGTGTGAGTGAGAAGGAGAAAGCGAGAAAGCGAGAGAGAGAGGAGAAGAAGTTCGACTTGGCGCTTCTCGGTCCCGGTTAGGCAGCCACGTGAGCGGTCGGATGATGATTCTCAATTACGTCGATCGATGAATCTATTCAAATCTCCCCCGAAACCAGATCGTGCGAAACTAGGTAGGAGGTACCCGGGAATCTGCAGATGGGCATATTTATAGAATCAATTATGGACACCGCCACAGGGGTCAAGTGGCAGTGCAGGATGTATTAGGGATCGCGAAAACCAGGATGATATATCCATCTAACTTTTCATGCGCTATACAAAATTCAGGTGATCAACCACATCTCTCCACGATATCAACGCTTATACATGCAATGCAAGTCTATGCCTTCTCCTCCAGCGACGCCTTCTGGAGCTCCTCCGTCGCATCAGCGACCGCGTCCTTCTCCTGCTTCAGCTCCGCCTCGGCGGTGGGCTTGCTGTTGGCCTGGGCCGGCTTCTTGCCCGCGTCCGTCGCGCGTCCGTTCTGCGCCGTCTTCTCCTCCTCCTCCAGGCGCGCGATCTCGGCTTCGACCTTCTTGATGTTCTACTGGGGTTAGTTTTATGCACGGGGACAAAACATAAAAATTATAAGAAAGGGGAGGGGGAACTCACCTCCGCGGTCTTAGTAGCCTGGTTCTTCTTCCACTCGGTGACCTTCGCCGCCAGCTTCTCAATCGAGGCCGGCACGTCCGCCTGGTTCATGGGCGGGTCGATCTTAACCTTGGCGAAATCCTCGATAATGCCAACGTTGAGGTTGAAGCCGGTGGCCCCGCTGCTGGCCGCCGTCCCCTTCTTGCCCTTCTTGCCCTTCTTGCCTGCCGTCCCCACAAAGTAGTCGTCCTCCTCCTTCTTGACAACCTTGAAGCCCTTCATGCCGGCGTCGTCGATCTTGCGACCGACCTCGGCGCGGAAGTTGGCGCCCTCGTCCTTGGGCTTGTCCAGCTGCAGAGCGCCAAAGTCGTAGGCCGGGTCGAAGTGGCGGATCAGCCCCTCCGCGGTCAGGATCTCGTCGGTGTAGGCCAGCTGCGAGGCCTCCTCCAGCTTCTTATCGGCGACCTTCTTCCGCTTCTCGCGCTCCATGGTCTCGCGCTGCTCCTTCTGGCGCTCGCGGCGCACGCGCCACGCCTCGTCCTCGTACTCCTTGTAGGCCTTGCGCGCCTTGTAGTAGGTGTCCTTCACCTCCCGGATGGCGGTCCACTTCTTCTGCTGCTCGCCGTGCAGGCGGGTGCGCTCGTCGCGCAGGGCGTTCAGGTTCTTGAAGACGCCGTCCTGCTCGGCCTTGATGCTGTCCAGCTCCTTCTGGATCGCGGTGTACTGGTCGCTGAGGGCCTTGGCCTCCGGGTTATCGAGGGTCTTCTTGAGGGCGGCGATCTGAGCCTTCAGATCGTCGATGTTCTTCTGGGCTTCGTCCAGGCCGGCGAAGTTCTTGCGCTGCTTGCGCAGGTTGGAGACGGTCGACAGCGCATTGCGCTCATCCACCAGCCGCAGCGTCCCGGAGTCGACCTGCTTCTCCAGGCGCGCAATCTCGCGATCGATCTCTTCGACGTTCTTGAAGGACATGCGCGTGCGCGAGGTGTTCTGCTCGGCGATGCGGGCCTTGAGGGTGGCGTCCAGGCCATTGATCTTCTCCTGGGTGCTGGTGCGCGAGGACTTGAAGCCCGACTGCTTCTGGCGGATCGAGGCGAGCTGGGCCCGGAGTTCCTGCTGCTTCTTGGCGACGGGGGAATCCTTGTTGTTGGGTTTGGCGGTCTCAATCTTGGCTTTGACTTCATTCTGCAATCGTCAGATGGCGGCCCTAATCCTCGCAACTTTTCGAATCCACATGACTACGAACCAGCTTCTCCTGGACGGCAGCATGCTCCTTCTCCGCCTGGGCCAGGTCGACCTTGTAGGTCTCCTCATTGGGCTTCTGGGGCCGGGCCTGGGGCTCGTCAGCAGCCATGGCGAACTATAGAGAAAGAATAAACACGAATTGAACGAATCCAAGGGGGAATAATAAAACGACAAGAACGAAAGAAGCAAGGGGAGAGGAAAAGAAAGTGGGGGGAAACAACCAAGGGGAGAGAAAAGAGGTGGAGAGAAGAGGAAAGAAGCGAAGTTGTTCTTTTGCCTTCTTGGGACTTTCTCTCGTTCGGGCGTTGGCGGCGCTTAAACGGGTCCGGTCCGCCTTTAGCGCCGGCCGATTTTGATTTCTCACTTTGGACGGCTTCATCGGTCTCTTCTCACTACTTCACTTTCCACTTACCCCATTCCCCTTGTCTTCCTCTCTCCCGCAGTAACCATGGATGAGGACTACTCCACTGGCTCGGTCGACTCCGACCGTGAGATGACCCGGTTGTGGCGCACATGGCGCACCGTCTTCGAGATGCTTCAAGATCGAGTATGTCACCAAATCTCACCAAACAGCTGAACGAAAGAAGAAGAAGGAAAGCTAACATCTACCAGGGCTACGAAGTCACCGAAGAAGAAGTTCAAATCCCCCTCACCGAATTCCGCATCAAATACGCCGACCCGATGGGCTATCCCGAGTATGCCTACCTTTGACCTCCCCACCACCACCGCAGCAACACCCACAACCCAAAGATACCCACCAAACTAACCTCCCCAGTCGCAACAAGATGAAAATCCAAGCCCGTCCCTCAGAAGCCATGGCCGCCAAATACACGCCCCTCCCCAGCAAATCGAACCCGTCGCCCCAGCCCGACTGCGGCACCATCTACGTCGAGTTCTGCGCCGACGCCAGCGGCGTCGGCACCAAGCAAGTGCGCGCCTTCAACCACTTCGTCGACGAGAACAACTTCCACACCGGCGTCTTCATCACCCAGACCCCCATCTCGCCCTCCGCCGTCCGCCTCCTCGGCTCCCTGCCCGGCCGCGTCTGCGAGCACTTCCAGGAGCAGGATCTGCTCGTCAACATCACCCGCCACGAGCTCGTCCCGAAACACGTCCTGCTCAGTCCTCAGGAGAAGGTGCGGCTGCTGGAGCGCTACCGTCTGAAGGAGTCGCAGCTGCCTCGTATCCAGGTGTCGGATCCGGTGGCGAGATATCTGGGTTTGCGGAGGGGTCAGGTCGTTAAGATCATTCGTCGGAGTGAGACTGCTGGGCGGTATGCCAGTTACCGCTGGGTCATCTAATTTTTTTAATTTTTTTTTTTGTTCTTCTTTCTTTTTCCTGATCTGCCCGCTGGGCACAGCATGGAGAAAGAAAGAAGGCATGAAAAAGATGAAGAAAAGAAAAAAACGGGGCGAAGCGAAAAAACAAAGAAAAGAAAAACACCCGCATGGGCAGCATGGCGTATGGGCGAAATCTTACAGAGTGGACTTGACTGGGCTGTATGGATAGTATCCTTTTTTCTATTTTATTTTACTGGACTTTAATTTGTGTTTTTATGATTAGTCTGGACGAGTCATTGAAGCTATAAACGACCATTTACCTACCATCTACCGATTTACTGGCTAAACATATACTGACAACGTATCTATTTGTCGACTTTAAATCACACAAATTAAGACAATAAATCGAGCAATCCATGCTATATTCCATTAACTATGTGATATCCAGTGCATAAATTCATAAGTTAGATTCATGATATGTCCGTAATAAATCAGCGCCGTAGAAATCCGCCTGTCCACCCGCTCAAACGAACAAGATAGTAGAAATATTTCCGAGTCCTCCCATATGGTACAGCGTCTAACGTCGTGACTGCGTGAGATTATGTATGTGTATGTGATAATGAGGACGATGAGGATGTGGATGGGGATAGGATCAGAATGATGATATTGGGTGAATGAGGATAGGATGAGAATGGGTATAGGATGAGAATGATGATAGAGGGTGAATGAGGATAGGATGCGAATGGGGATTAGATGTGCCTGGGGATAGAAGAGGATAATGATCAGGAAGACCTCTCCAACAACCCCCCTACATCCCGCAGCTCAACCTCATACACCCCCTCAGGGATAGGCGGCACCGGCACATCCGACGACGGCCGATAAGCAGCAGCAGAAACGTAGTCTGGCGGATCGCCAAAATGCACACTCGGTCTGCGCCATTGTGCTGGGCTCGATCTGCGAGGGCGACTGGGTGCGGAGGACTGAGTAGGTGGGGCGGAGAGTAGGCCCCCCACGTCTTGGAGGGGGACTCCTCCTTCTTCGAGGGGACTCGTCGGTGAATAAGACTGGGGGGGAGGAAGTGGGTATCGCTGGGTGAATTGGAGGTGTTGTTGTGCTGTGGCGGTGGCGGTGAAGGTCTGGCTTGTTCCGCTGCTGATGTCGACGAGGGAAAGGTGTCGTGGTGAGATGCTGGAGTCTCTGGATTGCTTGCGCGAGGGCTTGCGTGAGGGGTTGCGGGGCGGCTTGTTCGTTGGGAGGTACTCGTGAGGATGTACTTTCATGTCCAGGCTGCCGGTGGTCGAGGTGCGGTCGTCGGCGTCCTCGTCGTCTGGACCGGGTTGCTCGCCCGGGAAGTGCCATCTCGAGCTGACGCCGTGCGGTCGAGGTGGTACGTAGGCGCCTGCCACGGGTGCTACCCGCGGGAGCCTGTGATCTGAGGAACACAGTTTCGGATCCAGACGCATGCCTAGGTCGCCCGCGAGGTCGTCGTCGCTGCCCCATTGGTGGTGGGAGATGGTTGCGCGGCGGGAGGAGCTGAGGCCCATGCTTTCGCTGACCGACGCGGAGCCGTCGGACTTCTTGAATTTGGTCTTTTTGATGCCGCGATCCCGCACGAACGAGCCGATGACGACCGCGTTGGCTACGGCTGTCGCGGCCAGGATCTCCAGGGACGCCAGCAGCGAGCGATACTGCTGCGACCCGTCGTGCTTGATCACAGACGGCACCCGGTAGCAGGTGATGCCGACGAGGATCAGCGACAGGGCGAACAGGACCACCAGCGAGAGCTTCCGCTGCGCCGTCATGTGGCTTCTGAGAATCAGCGGGATGGGAAAGGCCACCAGGAGGAGATCGGTAATCACGTCGCAGGCGCCCATGGTGATGAGGTTGGCATAGCCCGACCGGCAGTGGGGTCCCGGGTCCGGCACGACCTGCCAGTAGTGGTCGAACGGCTGGCATTCGGCCAGCGTGGCGATCACCACGGCGATCAAGGTGCAGACCAGGAAGTAGTAGAGGAATTGGAGGAAGCGCTGGATCGACCGTCGCCAGATCATCCAGGTCAGCCGTTTCAAAAACTCGCAGACGGTGAGCTTGGCTGTCCAGATACTGGTACGGAGCGTCAACAACCCTGGCCCCACGAGAAGGATCAAGACACGTACAAGATAGCATAGAATATACGGGAAGCCAGCACCATTCGACTACCGAGTTCGCGCAGTCGGATATCCTCCTCCGTCAATCCCTCTGTCTTGGTGTTGTTGGTGCCCCACTTCAGAACCAGATGCACCAAGGCCATTCGCACTATCAGCGGGATGACGCTGATCATCATCACCTTGTCCTCGGGAAATAGACGCTCGATGCGGACGTAGCGGCCGCAGATGCGCGTCACGATGATCACGAATGAGAACATAGTAGCCCACCAACTCACCAGCAGGGTCGGGTTGTCCTCCATCGCGGTGCGGGTATCCGGGGGCCCGGTAAAGCGGTCCAAAGGGGACATCATGGTACGCGCTGGAAGGGCCACTGACCCGCCTCCGAAGAGGGGCCAGACAGCGACAGAGAGCAGTGTCGAACAGTGAACCGGCGATGCACGGCACAAGAGCCCCAAGCAAAGGTGCCAGGACGCGCCGTTTACATTGTCTAGATGGTCACCGCGGAGAAATCGAACAGACCCGGTGGATGCGCACGTGCCTCCCCCAGATCCGACGTGGTCAGTGTGGCAGCAGACAGGCAAGTCGATCACGAGAGTAGTAGGCTAGCGGCCGGATCGATGAGAGCGGACGATCCTCGGGATACCAAAGGAGAATCAGGTGGGGGCGAAGCTGCGAGAGGAGATGCAGCACGGGGGGTTGTGTATGTCGATGCTTAGTAGTATCTGCAATGACAGAAACAGGTCCAAGAGAGTGGGAAAGGGTGGATTCATGTCTGGGACGAAGGACACCACGGACCAGGCCAAGTAAGTCCGGGGGGAGTAAATTTTAATTATTCACCGCAGGTTCTGACGTGGAGACACTTTATATAAACCTTAGTTGTGTTTTTTATGGCCACACAGGCCAGCGATAACATTCTATTGGGAAGCCGATCGCGCGTTGAGCGCTGGGCAGGCGACCAGGATTGAGGGGGGATAGAATCATAGCCAGCCACCTAGCGACGGTTGTGGTCCGAATCCCAATCATAGCCATCATAAATCACGATGATAAGAATTGTGCCAGTGATAAGAGTGATCAGGGTAATTAAAGGATGGTCCAAACTCAGTTGCCCATGCTCAGCCCGGATAGCCAGGATCGTCTAGTAACATTCGAGGGTCAGTACCAATATCACCACTGATACGCGCCATCCACACCAACGGTGAATGGTCGACCAGATAACAGAGACTCGAGCATTGGATTTTGGTCCAGCCAAAGCGGGGGAGCATCCATCCAGCAGGGAATAAGGCACTAACCGGGCAACTAGTGAGGCAGGGTAATGACTCCCACCCTACGAGAGGAACTCAAACCACGACTACAGCTCCTGAGGGGGGGGGCGGTTCCCATTGAACCGCAAGCAAATCTATTTTCCCGCATTTTGTGTGGCATTGCTTCTGAGTCAGATTCACCCTCCAACATGACGAGGAGACTGGAGCAACTGGTCAGAACACGAGCTGCTTTGTCAAACCGTGTCACTCAAGAGGAGATTGCATGGTCGATGTGGGCAGGCGATTATTGTCAAGGGACAACCTGGCGATCATCTGTACGCGAGTGGAGTAGTAATTCATGTCGGAGCTAATTCCTGGCTATCCGTGACCCCTGTTGAACGGATGCTACCTCTGCCAACAAGACGAGAAGAGGGGGTTCAGATTGGCTAGATGAGGGGATAGGAGGTAATTTTCTCGAGTCATTCGCGTGGAACAGCCTAGGGAGGGCTGAGATGTATGGATTCCACATGTGGGTTGGGGTCCGAGATTGAGGTACACGGTATCTTGGAACGACACATGGCGGAGGGACTCGGAGAATTAAGATGAAACTGTATGGACGAGGAATGGAGAGGAGAATAAAGCGACCTGGAGAGACCGAGTACGGAGTAGATCGAAGTAGGATTGGATAGAAATGGAGGATGACCCAAATAGGCAATTCGATATTGTCCCACGTGAGATGTCACAGGATTCTTAGTCATGCTGGGCAATCACAACTGCATATTAGTGCATATTTGCATATTATTGCTCACTCGATAAGGGAGTTGACCATGTTGACAGTTCGTGTTGAATAACGCGCCATGATGATCCCATCAGGGTGACTTCACGTCAAGACAACTGATCCTGTCACATGCCTCGGCAATCAAACCACTGTGAAGATACGACAATCAGTAACGTGGAAGCTAGGATCGAATCCTGTCCGCTGATCGATTCATGGTAGGGTAGTAGCTATTAGTACTTGCTCCGTCGGTATGCGATGGAGGAGATCGCTGGACAGGATAGGATGGGATAGGACAGGACATGGGGACTCGTCCGCTCAACCACACTGGTCCACCGGACGTGGTCGGTGGAGACCTGTTTCGGGTCTAATCATGACGTGATAACCAGCAGAAAATACTCGAAAGGGAAGATAAGGGGTAAGATCAGTACCAAAATGGGGTTTGTGTTGAGGCGTGCCCCCTGTTATAGATATCCTGGTCTAGGGCGATTCTAATAGATGAATTCGGTCTGGCTAGCCCTTTTTCGGTGTCATCTCACTTCCCTTGTCAGGGTCAAAATGAATACGCTGCACAAGGGGAGGTCGTGACGGTGGACAGATGTACGAGGAAGAAGGAATAAAAGGATCGTGTATATCTCTACATGCCAATGCCCAATCTATATACATGCGGTTCGCGTGGTTCATGCAGTAGTCCTTCCGCTGACTGACGGTAGTAGATACAATTGATCGAATCATGAGAGATCAATCGAAAAGTCCGAAGAAGAAGCGACAAGAATAAAAGAACACAAAAAGAAAAAAAAAAAGAAAAAAGAAAGAGAAATAATAAAGATAAGAAACGCCTTTATATATGCCATCAGATGTTGTCTATGAAAAGCGACCCACACGACTGGCAGGCCCGCCATGCTTCAATCGTAGCCATATCACGGTCTTTCAAACAACTACAGTACAAATGCTACCCGCGCGCCAACCTCCTCACTCGTCCTTAGACGGCGGAGAGGAAGGCTTCTTCTTCTCCTCCGCAGCAGCGGGAGCACTGGCCTTACCGGAGTTCTTGTACTTGTCCTGCTTTTCCCGCAGATAGCGCCAGGTCCGGGACACCCCCGACGTCAGCGGTCCCTTGGCCGTCTGCACCAGGCTGGGCCACCGGATCGTCTTGGTGATCGACGTCCGCACTTCGTCCTTCAGGTGGGCATCCTGGCCCACGCGCTGCTCGAACGGACCACCCTTCTTCCGACGCACCATCTCGGGGTCCGAGTCCATTCTGTCCTTCATCATCTGGTCGAATTCGACCCGTGGGATCTGGTACCGGCCCTGGTACTGGAAATATAGTTTTTGCCGGAACGACTCGGGCAGCCGACGCACCATGTTGCCGCGCTTCACCGGATCCATGTCCTGCGTCAGGCGCACGTTGGCGTCGGAGTCGTCGATCCAGTCGTTCTGGGAGCAACGCGGGTCATTGAACGTGACATTCGGGAGGTTCTCGATCAGAGGGGCATATAGCCGTCGGAAATTCGCCATCTGGCCGGTCACGATGTTGTTCACCTTCCGCGGGTCCTCCGTCGGGAAGGCCATGCGGATATCCCCCATGTAGCTCATCCCCGCGATCGTGCTGTAAAGCTGGAACTCTGTGAATTCGGACGGGAGGAGAAGAAGAGCGACACGGAGGGCAGAAAGCAAGTTGATCTGGTTCGCCAGTCGCACCCGCGGGTGGTCTCGCAGGATCTTCACCGGTTTCTGTAACCGGCCCGCGAGGTACATGGTGTCCCACTGGCTGAGGTCGCGGCACATGGTGTCTAGATTCACCACCCCGTACTTGATCAGCGTACCGTTGACCGTGACGTAGGGGTTGAAGTAGACGCCTGCGCCGAATTGGTCCTGCACTTGGGAGACCACATAAGATCCCATCGATCCGAGTCCGGAGTAATGATTGCGGTGCTGATGAAGGTTTAACGAGTGCCAGTGTTGAGAGTACGACACCCCAAAGATGAAGTCAATCATCTTGCCGTTCCCTTGCTGCATATTTGTAATGGCGGCCGGGGCGGACGGGTGGCATTTCTCGGCGGCCGGGGCGCTTCCGGGTTGCGGAAACACCCCCGATCCGTACGCAAAGGCATATCGAATTGGCGCGCGGAACTGCCACAGAATCTGACGCAGGGCCTCCTTGAACTCCTGATTAATCACCATGTGCTGGTTGACCCCAAAGTCTTTGGACGGAAGTTCGGAGAACGCATTGATCGACAGATTCGGGTTCTCGTCCCAGTCGCTCGCTTCATACCGTCGAGAAGAGGTCGAGAAGGACACCGCAGACGACACCAGCAAATTTCGGTACACGCCGGGCGACCTGGACGAAGCGACCGCAGGGAGGGTTTTGTTTTGAAATAATGAGGCGCCATTGAGACGTGATCTCGAACAGAGGGTGTCGGAAAAGGCACGGACAGAAGTCGGGATTCTGGAACTCCGCGGAAGCGACGGGTTGGCCGCGCGCAGGCGCATATAAGGACCGGAAGAATTCATACAGAGAGGCTTAAGACAGTCACTTGTTAGCATTATCCTCCACCAATAGACTAGGTCACTCTTACTGTTCGCATTTTCGCTATGATACCTAGGAGGGTAGAAGAATAGCACGGCAGGCGCGATAAAAAGTGTGTAGTCGAACTAGATCAAGGCGTATGGACATCTGCTGCTTACACCATACTTCGCAAAAGACTGATCCTAAAAACAAACAAAAAAGAGAAGAGAATGTCAAGTGAGAGAAAGAGACAAGTGTAAGACAAGAAAGTACAAAATGACAATTGAGAAAAGATGGATGGAGAGAGGGGAGCGAGGGAGAGAGAGAGAGGGCTCTGACGTACGGGCGACAACGGAGTAGTCTCGGCAAAGGTTCTCGGCCTGGTCGAATGGACGGCCTGAGGCAGACAGACGCACCGCCTCCTGCACCGCCGCCCGTCAAGCCACAGCGGGCGGTCACGTGCTGTCGCTCTTCCGCGGCGTTCGGGCACGCGCCCCCAAAACAACCGCTGTAAACAGAGCCGACGCCCTTGACAACCACGTCGGATTCAACGTACAGGGCCCACCAACACTCGTTTATCTTCCCTGTACCCAAAGATTTGACTAACCTTTATATCGGCGTGAAGTTGGGACGTGTTGATCCCCCCAATGTTCCTCGTGCCCTTCCCATCATGACCCAAAATATGGAGACCGTTGCCTCCCGTCTTGCCAGTTTCGACCTGGTGTTGCAGCCGGAGAAGCGAAGAAATTCAAGCACAAAGGCCGCAGAACCGATCGCTTGGCCTCATAGGAGTCCTTCGCCGACTGAGGTACACTTTGCGCACCCCTTCCTTGCTACATGCGACCGCTAATGCATAGATCCTACAGTTGGCGCATGCGGGCTTCTATTACCACCCTTATGAGACGAATCCCGATAATACAGTATGCTATTTGTGTCGGAGGGCCCTCGATGGCTGGGAGGAAGAGGATAACCCGGTCACGGAACACCTGAAGCATTCGAGTGATTGTGGGTGGGCGATTATGATGGACATCCAGCAGCATAGCTCCAATCCCGCCGAGATCCAAGACCCGACGAGTGAGCAAATTTTTCAGGCCAGGCTCGCGACCTTCAACACGGGGTGGCCCCACGATGGAAAGCGGGGGTGGACATGCCAGTCTGAGAAGGTAACGTCAATCGCGCACTCTCGTTGACCGGGATCTAACGTGGTTGCGGCAGATGGTGGAAGGCGGGTGGTATTTCTGCCCCAATGAGGAAAGCAATGATCTAGCCAGCTGCCCCTATTGTAAACTGTCTCTCGATGGATGGGAGCCGAAAGATGATCCTTTGTATGTGCCGGTTGCTCCTTCCTTTTACTCTGACTAACCGTGTCAGTGATGAACACTACCGCCGATCCGCCGAGTGCTCCTTCTTTGTCTTCGCGCAACCTCCTGGCAAGAAGGGGAAAGGATCCCGCTCTAAGAAGGGACGCGGGTCAAAGGTGTCTCGCTTGTCAACGCAGTCGACTGTTTCGGAAGCACCCTCGGATCTCGACAGTGTGATGGACCAGAGCATCATTTCGCAACCATCTACCACCAAGACGAAAAGCACAAAGAAATCCAAGTCGAAAACAAAGGATGCACGTTCCAAGAAAGACGAAGAGGCCGACAGCCATATGGATCTCGATGCTCCTGAAATTACGGAGCCTGTTGCAGAGCCTGAGCCTCCAAAAGCCAAACGAGCCACTCGAGGCAAGAAGAGAACAAGCGAAGACGTGCAGATGGACGACATGAACATTGCGCGCGGGGAAAGCGTGGAAGATACCGGGCGACCATCGAAAAAGCGAAACACCAGATCTCGGGCCAGTTCCCAACCGGTTCACGACTACGATAATGTCGAGTCAATGGTCACTGATCAGGGCCAAGTGGATAACCGAGAAGAGGCCCAAGAGGCCCAAGAGATCCAAGAAGTCCAAGAAGCCCCCAAGAAAGGCCGCGGGGCAGGCAAAAAGAAAGGAAGTGGGAAAGGCCGTAAAGCATCATCCGCATCGTCAACGTCGAAAACCATACCGCAAGAAGAGGAGCCTGAAGATTTGGAGATCACTGCGGCCATCGAGGCCGATCTCGAGCAGGACCATGTCGAGCCGGTCGAGCCGGTCGAGCCCACCCCAGAGGTGACAGAGAAGCCCGCGAAGAAGTCGAAGAAGAAGGGCAAGAAAAATGAGACGGCAACCGAGGAAACCGGGGCGGCATCAGAAAAGAAGCATGAAACGAAGGAACTGGCACATGTTGACGAGTCGACCAAGCCGGGAAGACGCCAGAAAGCACGGGCTTCAAATGATCCCCAATCGACTGGCCGGGCTCACACCGAGACACCTGCGCCAACATCCCCTCCACGGGACACGCATGAACGAGTTGAGGAAGACACGAAGATGGAGCTTCACGAATCGTTCGTCTCGGTGGAGATCCCCGCGCGAAAATCAGATCAACCCGCCGAGGTGGAGACCAGCCAGAAACCCAAGAAAGAATCCAAAAAGGGTTCCACAGGCCGGGGGAAGAAATCTAAGAAGACAGAGGAGGCCTCTACTGAACCAATTGCACCGGCTGTTGCGCCGCCTCAGCCCCAACAAGATGATGATGCGGAGGAGCCCAGGAAACGGAAGAGTTCCCGGAAGCAGAAGTCCGCGGACCACGATCTCGAACAACGCGAACCAGACGGGCCACCTCAAAAGGAAGAAGCACAAGAACCGGAACCTGAACGGCGGACCTCACGCCGTAGGTCGTCTATGGCCCCTCCGAAGACGACAGAACGATATAGCGACATTCCGCAGGAGGAACACCTTGCGGAGGCCCTCGTGGAGTCCCGCCACTCCAATAGCAGCCATCGACAATCTGGCGGCAGCGATCCTTCTAGCAACATAGCCCAGAAAGAACGTGACGTATCACCTCTTCCTGCCTCGAAGAGTTCGCCATCCATGTCACCGCAATCCTCCGATGCCGAAAACCGGCCTCCGTCTCTGAGACCGACTGCGTCTCGGCCGCCAGTGTTGTCTCCTTCCAAGCCCACCCCGGGGCGACTTCCCCTGGCGCCCAGTACACCTTCACCTATCAAGAAGTACGCCAACCGGGGAGGCATCGACACGGCTCATGCATGGCGGCCAGCTGATGTGGATGAGATTCTTCTTGCCAGTGGTAGCGACAAAGAAAACCTCGACCTGCACGCTGCCCTCAAGGACATCAAGGGTGAACTAACGAGCGAAGAGAAGAAGATGACGGTCGCGCAATGGATCCAGTGGAACGCCAAGAACGGCGAAGAGCGACTCCGACGCGAATGCGAACGACTGGTCGGACAGTTTGAGAAAGAGGGGGCACGAGCGATGCGTGCCCTGGAGGGCATTGAGTGCAGTGAATGAGCGCAAGCTCCTGCGCATGACTTTTTATACCAGTGGTGTCAGGCAAGGGGCATGGACCGGGGGGGGCGGCGTTAGATGATCTTTTTTTTCTGCTTATTTTTGTGATTGGAGTTATTAAGTGGTACATTACCGGGGGGTATATTCAAGCAATCTGACCCAGTACATTCTTCTATTGTCCATCCATCCATGCTGTAAACCAATCCCGAACGCCGTGGGTATATGCAATCTTTTGGGTAGCCCCTATAGCAAACAAATTGAAGCGAATCCCTCCATATCACGCGATGATGCCCAGACGACCTTCCCAGCTGTCTTCCTCCTGCTTGACACCGTCATTGCCCCCCTTCCGACGCTTCTCATTCCTCTTCCGCCTCTTCTCCTCCCTCTCCTTCGCCTCAATCTGCTCCCTCTCCTGCAACCGAACCCCCAAATCCAACTGCCACGCCCTCCTCTCCTCCTCCTCCAGGACCCTCCTCCGATGCGCCAGCATCCTCAACCGCATCCTCACATCCTCCACATTCGCCAACTTCACCTCCCCACTCTGCCCCGTCGCAACCAAATGCTGCTTACTATTCAAATGCTCCACCAGCTGCAAATTATCCTTAAACGTCAGATCGCAGTCCTCGCAGTAGAACCCCGCGCTGCGTCCGCGCTTGCCGACGCCCGACCCGGATGGCACGATCGTCGTCTTGCCCACCATGGACGCCACGTTCAGCCGCTGATTGCGCGCCGTCGTCGCCTCCAGGCTGCTGTAGTCGACCGGCGCGTGCCATTTCTTGCCGAGTAGTTTGGCTTCGTAGCGGGCTTTGGACTCCTCTTTGCGTTTGGCTTCGGCGGCCGCGGCGCGCTCGGCGTATTCTTCGCGGTTCCATGTTTTGCGGAAGTCGGTGTCTGAGGCGGGGGGGTTGGACATTTTTGTTGGTTTCTCTTGGTTTCCTCTTTGGTTTATTTGGATGAGATGAGGATGAGGATGAGGGTTTGGTTTTGGTTGTGAGTTTGTTTGGTGGTGGATGGAGTGAGTTGGAGAGGCGGAAAAGATGATGCGATACTGCCGGTGGTGGACAGGAGGGGTAGGCGGTGAGAGTTATCTACTTATCGTTATCTTACAGTTCACCCAGTATCTCCATCCACCAACCACTACGAACGACTCCACAAAGCTGAATATTGGAGAATCCATACTAAAGCACTAACGTCTCAGAAAACACAACAAGCTGGAGGATTTCGATTGCTCATTGGATCAGTCGTCTCTGGGCACTATTTTTAGAGCCCAGCCTGATACACCTGACATGTCATGAAACACCCTGCCGATCCATGTCATCACCACTGGATGTCGATGAAACATTATCTCCACGATGACCTCCGCTCGGGCGTCCAACCCCCCCGTGTTGCTACGGTGCTCGATCTGCGAGCTCTAGTGATCTGATCGAATCTAGGGTGTGAAATGTTGCAAAACAGCCACCGTGTTTTGTCCCTCGTATTAGGCAGCAGCCCTACTCTACTCTTAAATATATATCATCCTCTCAAATAGAACATTGGGACCGACAGTGTTCCTCCTATTGTCGTATCCATTTCCTCTCCCTCCTTGTACAGGCAACATAAACCATGGACAAAAGCCTAATGTACCTCCCACCAGAACTCCACATGCACATCGCATCGTATCTCTCCTACCCCGACGCGCTAGCCCTCAAGCACACCTGCCGCCATTTCTACAGCCTCGTCTACACAGGCGTGCACCTCAAAGTTGACTGGCTAGTTGAGCGCTTCGAGCGCAAGCTGGAGTGTCCCATGGAGAAGTGCTCTTTCCGCACGGACGAGTCCTTCTGCAACTGGCGCATTCGGCGCATCATGGAGCGGCGACGGCGGCATTTCGAGTGCTCGCGGTTCCGGGGTGGGTGTTTGGTGGTTGAAGGGAGGACGTGTCAGATGGATTTGGTGCCGACTTGGTTGAAGAGGCAGGGGCGGATGAAGGTTGTGAAGGATGTTGGGAATGAAGGTTGGTTCTTTTGATTTTCTGGAAGTGTGTTTTTGATGTTGAGGCTGATTTGGTATCTAGTCTTGGTGCATGGGGTGTTGTTCCTGTGTATCAGCTTTTTGTGGAACTTTGGGGCGAGGTCTGTCCTGTTTTTGCCCATGGATTTGCAGTGTTGTGGCTGATGGTTGCAGGTTGTTCTCGTTGTGACAGGTTGTCTCCAAAATCACTTAGGACGCCCATGGTGACCATAACTATCTGCATTACCATGGCATGCCTAATCCCACTCTGAACGCCAGCATCAGCATTTCCACTTCTCGCCACGCTCTACTCCATTCTCTCTCATCTCTCATCTTTCTGCATCGCGTGCCTGTTCTTAAATGAATGAGCTCCCGTCGTGCGAGTTGTCGCAAAGACAAGGTGCGCTGCAACACCGTTGTCCTTGTGGCCGTTGCCAGAACGCAGACTCGACTCGAATTGTCTTCGAAAAACGAAAGTTCTTATCAATCATTAGGTTCGCCTCCAGTCAAACCAACGAGACACAGACCTCTGGCCTGAATACCTGCCGAAGAGCTGCTCTTCGGTGGCAATCCAAGAGATCAAA
The DNA here is from genome assembly GCF_002847485.1 of Aspergillus campestris IBT 28561. Taxonomy (NCBI): domain Eukaryota; kingdom Fungi; phylum Ascomycota; class Eurotiomycetes; order Eurotiales; family Aspergillaceae; genus Aspergillus; species Aspergillus campestris. The sequence continues at coordinate 3,627,759 of NW_020194336.1, read as the reverse complement.
TTCGTGGGTTCACTGGGCCCATCAGTTTCTCTAAAGACGACATAGGCTTGCTGCGGATTCAGAACATCGCCTGTGTCAGGGCAAGGCGGATGATTCCACTATCTCCGCATCGTCGGCGCACTGGGGCTCCAAAACTCAACGTGTGAACTACTGAAAGATCCATCCATCTCCCACCGGCTGATATATGTCTTCTTATTGAAATCAGCCATCTCCCTGGCGTTCTCGGCCTCTGATCCTCAATGCCTCGCGAGAAAGAACTTGACAGTGGTTACGGTTTACAGTCCGTTCCAGTGGCGTGTTCATCAGGATACACCATCCAATGTATTAACAATATGAATTATGTACTAATTACTCCATCAACCTAATCAATATCAATAATAATCTTCATGGCCTTTTCTTTCGCGGCTGCGCGACAGGTCTCGTATGCTTGCTCCGCTTTGGAGAAGGGGAACACTATCTGAATCAGTAACAGCTTCCCATCCAGAGATATAGAGACTAACCATGCGTGATGAGCGGCGATCCGTCCAACTGGCCGGTCTCAAACAAACGCAGCAGCATAGGCGTCGAGGTCGTATCCACCAGCGAAGCATGGATACCTGCGTCGTCAGCAAATCTCACACAACCAGACAAGGAGAACCAAGAAGAAAGAAAGAAGGGAAAATACTGATATTCCGATCCCACAACCTCTCCAAATGCAAATCCACCTTCTTCCCATGCACACCCACATTCGCAATCGCGCCCCCAACAGCAACCACCTCCTGCGCCATCTCAAACGACCCAGGCACCCCAACCGCCTCAATCACCGAGTCAAACCCCTTCCCCTCCGACAACCTCATCAACTGACCCAGCGCCTCCTCATCCCCGCCCTCCCCCGAACAATCCACAACCTCATGCGCAGCCCCCAACGCCCTCGCCATCTCCAACCGCGCCGCATTCCGATCCACAACCACCACCAAAGACGGCGCATACAAGCTCCTCGCCATAACAGCAGCCGCCAGCCCCACGGGCCCCGCCCCGATAACAACAACACTACTCGCAGGCTTCACCCCGGCAGGCTTAACGCCGCACTCCAGCGCCGTCGGAAACGCATCCGACAGCAGCGCCGCCGTCCGCGGCTTCACGAGTTTCTCAGAGCCGTGCGTGCCCAGCTTGAACAGCGAGGACCGCGCATGCGGCACCCGCACATACTCCGCCTGCATGCCGTCGATGGTATTGCCTAGTATCCAACCTCCTTCGTCGTCCTCGCAGTGCGAGTACAGCCCGCCCCGACAGGCGGGGCAGACGCCGCAGGCGGAGACACACGATAGGATGACTTGATCCCCTGGGGACAGGCCGGACACGGCGGAGCCGAGGGAGTGCACGATGCCGACGCCCTCATGGCCGAGGATGAGGCCCGGTTGCGCGGTGGAGACGTCGCCTTTCAGGATGTGCAGGTCTGTGCCGCAGATGGAGGAGTGCTGCATGCGGATGATGGCGTCTGTGGGGTGGGTGAGGGTTGGTGCGGGCCGCTCTTCGACGGTTATTGTGTTCGGGGCGGAGTAGACGATGGCTTTCATGCTGGGGGGGAGTGGGCTGGGGGGCGCTTGGGTTTGTTTGAGCGTTGTGCTGCTTAGGGGGCGGAATGGGCGTTGGAGGAGGCTTGTTGGAGGACGGGGGGAGTGGAGGATGGATCGGGGGAGGAGGCGGAGGTAGTTTCTGGTGTATTGGGCCATTGGATTGTAGTATGTGGTGTTTGGTGAATAGTAGATAACTAACTATTGATGGGGGTGGGGGGGGGGGGGGGGGGGTGTGGAAGAGTGTACGATCTACTTACTATATACGGTTGCGGATGATGATATCACGACTCGGTATCTACTACCACCTCACATTATGTGTACAGGTTGAGACATACGCCGAAAACCACCCCAGCTAGAAAAGAATGACTGGACAATACCATCAATATCACTACCGTGTGAACCCTGTAATTAATCATCCAGGAACTCCCTCGTCTCCACCCCATCCCGCCCCTCCTCTACCGCCAGCATCGCCAGCCGCCGCGCAACCTGGGCCATTCCCGCACTCCGCCACACCTGTGTATCAGGACAACTCACATCCTCGGGGTCGGGCTCATTTGAATCGTCATAGTCCGTCATGTAGAAGCAGACTCCGGGCTCGCGCACGAAAGCAGGCTTATCCAGCACGACGGCGAACACCCGGTACGGGCCCTTCAGCATCGCCTGGGCGGTCACTAGCCGGTCGCTGCGTCTTTGGGGGGAGACGCGGGCGTGACTTTCATTTGGGGGAATCGTATGGCGGGCGCCGATGGGAGTATTCTCGCCTTCTTCGTGACGGAGGGCGTCATGGTCACGGAGAGTATCTTCGTATGCGGGAAGAATGGCAGACCAGGAAGGAGACGGCGGGATGCGGAATTCGAAATGCAGCTTTTCGAGGGGAGAGAGATGGTATACGACGGCCGCGGTGAAGAGACGGGCGGTCTTTTCTAGAAGTGCTGCGGCTTGGTCGTCCGCGTCGAGATGGCTTAGAAAGGGCACGTAGAGGAGATACTGTAGGTCGGGCGCGGCATTGTCAGGCGTGTTGCTGACGATCACCGTGGTGTCGTCACTGTGCGAAACCCGGAACGCTTCATCGAGGGTCAAGTTGCTGTCGGCGAGCTGCTGGTCTAGCTGCTGCTGGATGTGCTCCTCGGACGGGGGTGCCGACCCAGGAGGCTCGCCCTCGTACGTGTCCAGTCCGTAATGCAAAGACCGCTGATCCGGACCGAAGCCTTTGCGGTTTCCAAAGACGTTGAGCACGGTGTGCTGGCCGATGGTCTCTTGGCGCCGGACGCGCACGATGTCCATCTCAAAGGCCTCGGGGTAGAGTTCGCGAGGGCCGAACGAGGATGGTTGCGCGGCGGAGACTCGCTGGGCCGTGTCGACGGTTGGGAGAGCGTGGGCGAACGTGCGATTGAAGGCCAGCCAGTCTGGGGCTGGGCCCGCCGCACGGTAGGCCTCCTCGTCGGTGATGTATCCCAAACGGTAGCTGTGGGAGTTGCTGAGGACGCAGCATCCGATGGGAGACTCGTATCGCCAGTGGAAGAAGTAAGGGATCAGCGGGGCGGGGTTCGACGTGCTCAGCATGGCATGTTGATGCTTTCGAAAGGCGATCTCCCGGCGGTTGTGCTCGACGCAGGCGAAGGCGTCAGCGGGACAGTAGGAGTAGATCTCGAATAAGGGCTTGGGGCCCTCGAATGACCAGCTGCTCAGTAGATAGTCGCGCAGAGCAGTATGATCTTCGTCCAACGGAACGGTGCTGTAGACCTGGATTGCCACCTGCTCTGTGGGCTCAGGGTCAACATTGGGCGTGATGTACTCTTCCAGCACCACAGCGTTGCCCAGATGGTCCTCATAGTGACGTCGTTGCTGCCATTGCGGTCGTGGCTCGTTAGGATCACGACGGCGTCTAGGACGGAGCATTTTCCTGTTGTCTTTGAAGTCAAATTGTTGGAAAGGTAAAAGTGGTGTGAGGAGAGAGGAGAGAGGAGAGAGGAGGAGGGGGAAAGAGAAAGGGATGACGATGCAAGGATGGGATTGACCAGGCAGACCTTGTTAGATAAGCCACAACACGCGGTTTGAATGGGGAAACCGACCTTGCTTCGGGTGGCTACCATTTTACAGTTCAATGAATTGTAAATGAATTGAACTGAAATTGACTGCATTTTGTGGTGTTGACTACATATATCAACATCTAGGTAGAGATCCGACACAAACCCTATCACAACCAAGACACGGTCAATCATCCCTGACAATCCACAACTCCACTGATTCCTGCTAACTCCCCTAGTAGAGCTATTGTAACCATTGCAGTTCACATGGACGGGCCCTGGCCATTTTACTTTGGAGTTGCACTTGGTTTAGACGTGGTGGAACTCTCGGAGGATGATGAATTTGAATCCGCTCCCCACCCCTTCATCTGCAGACAATATCGCTTGTTCTTTTCAAACGAGCAGCTGGTGTCATTACCTTTACCACCAGAGCGCAGCGATGGATTCCAGTCTAGAAGCTGCTTCTCGTTGATCTCCCAGATAACTTCCGCTGCCTTGCACGGAGTCACCCCAAAGTCATACTGCAGGTCCTCGCCGTCGGCGTATACTTGACAGTCTTTGGACGTCCCTCGTGCTAACGGCAACTTATGGGGTTTGAGAACAGGTTTGTATGTCGCTGAAGGGAGAGTGTCCCAGGCGATGGTGGAATAAGAGGGAACATACCCCGGGGCACCGGGGTAGTTGTTGATATCTTCCACCGGCGTCACGCAGTAGCTCACGTCGGAAAGAAGGTTGGTGCAGCTGTTCATTCAATCGTATCAGCAATATGATCAAAAATACTTCATAGCGATGGTGTAAAGGGGCCTACTTCGCGTTCAAACCGGGATTGAGAATCCCCAGGTCCTCCCTGCTGATACCAAATCTTTTCACCATGGTACCGCAATCCTCCCCCTTCTTGACGGCGTAGTACTTTCCACACTGTTTTGTTGTTTTATCCGCCACGTTGGTCGGCGTGGGAGCAGCAGTGCTGGCAGTCGTCGCTGAAGAAACGCTGGTTGGAATCCCAACGGGTCGCGATGGCGGACGATATTTGTCTCCCGGCTCGTCCATGCAGATCTGTGTGCCGATCGCGCGGTTGAAGTTGTAGCAATTGCCGTCGATCCAGGGATTGTACGAACGGAGCTGGACGGTCGTGATATTGTGTGCCTTGGCAACGCTCTTGCAAGTGTCGCCGTCCTTGACGGTGTAGACCGCACACTGGTTCATGATACATAGATCTCCCTTTGTGGGGAAGTTATGGCAGTAGGCTTGCAGTTCGTTGTCGAGAAGAAGCTGCATGGTGGCAACACTCTGAGACTTAGATACGGACTCGCAAGTATCTCCCTTCTTAATCGTATACTTCTCACCCTTGCAGGCGGAGCTTGTCGGTGTCGCTGACACCGAGGTGGAAGTTGAATTCTTACTTGTCGATCTGGACCAGTCAGCTTTCGCCCCGACCAAGAGGAGAGGGAGCATACGGAGAAGGCTTCGAAGTCGGAGGGGCTGTCACAGGGTATCCGGTGAATCCACAGGAGGACGTGAAGCTGGGATAGGCCTCCGAGTACACCTTGGGTCCGCTCCCATACGGAAACTGCGCCTCGTTGCGCAGTTTCAACAGGGTACACTTGTGGCATTGATCTCCGTCATTCTTGGTCAGGTTCCCCAGAACCAGGTTGCAGTATTTTCCCTCGTCCTTGAGGCAAGTCTGGTTGAAATTGAAGACCAGCGTGCTTGCAACAGCAGAAATGGGGAAATCATTCCCCCATTCGCTGGTATAGGTGACTCCAGGACATGCCTTCTTCACCGTTTGCTCGTATTTCTGGAGGTTACCACGACACTCATCCTTACAAATGACATCGAGACCGTGTTGGGAGTAGTGGTTATTGGAACTCAGTCCGTGGACTGCTTTCAGGCAGGTGGTGATATTGGTCGACAGAGCATCCGCACACTTCTTCTCATAGTCATCGACTGCTGAGTCTGGAAAGACCTGCCAGCATGTCGCAAGACTACACCAGAGCAGAATAATTGACCACCAGGCCATTGTCATCGTAGCGGTAGTAGTAAAATCCGCTGGTCAAGTGGGACATCAACCGCGGGGATCGTTATCCGCTTTGCATTTAAGGAAATAAATCAAAAACATTCCACGGAACGAACCCCTCTGGTATCTCCGGCTAGTAAACTCGAGCTTGAATTAGGATCCCAATCTCACGGGTGGGTATCGAAGACGTGCTCCAGCCAAAGCTACCGAGTAAAACGGTTTTGCGCCGTCTCCTCCCTCATCTCAGACATTCCAATATCAAAACCCTTGCAGCACGTGTCTCACTGCCATAACATGAGTCTCTGACATCGAGGGGCTTTCCGAAAAATGTGAGCCCCGAGAAAATGCAAGCCTCCTGCTTGCTCCCGCATTAACTCAAGACTGAGACGGGGTACCTGACCTTGGCTGTTCTAAAGCATCCCGAACTGAGACTAAATCAACCCTTGCTGGGTCGACGAATTTTTGGCCGCGTAGCACCTCCGTTGGATGATAGAAACTCCACATTCCAGGAGTCTCAATTTAAATCCTCGGAGGTATGCACGCAAGGCTGTGTAAGACGTATCCTTGGGCGTCGAATGAGAGGGGTTATTCGGCGTTGAGCCTCGACGGGAGAGAGACCAGTATTTAGCAGATCATGGCCCAATTCCCCCGGAGTTTCTTGGGCTACATCAATCCAAGTCTCCTTGGCCATGACTCGAGGGATACTGAGCCAGATTCTTGTCGCATTTCTCTTCCTGTCCAGCGTCCTCGCTGAGGTAGACTCCGTGGACTCCGCGGACTCCGTTGACTACTTTGACGACATCCGGGGTGTATCTCTCGCACCGCTCCGGACGCTTCTCCAGAATGATGAATACGTTTGTAGCAAGAAAAAGCCTTGCAAGAATGGAGCCTGCTGCGGCAAGTCCGGAAACTGCGGCTTCGGCAAGACCTACTGCGGTACTACTGGTAAATCGCCCAACGACGCCTGCTGGAGCAACTGCGATGCCCATGCAGAATGCGGCAAAGATGCTAAGAAAAAGGGCACCAAATGCCCTCTGAACGTCTGCTGCAGCGAGTATGGCTTCTGCGGAACGACGGAGGAGTTCTGCGGGAAAGGGTGCCAGAGTAACTGCAAGCAGCCGGGTTCTGGCGCGTCCGATGGAAATGTGCAGGAGCGCATCATCGGGTATTATGAAGCGTGGAAGCATGACAAGAGCTGCACGGGCATGAAGATCCATCAGATCCCTGTAGAGAGCTTGACTCATGTAAACTGTATGTTCTCCATCCTCTTCTTCTCTTCTTCCTCACCTCTTTTTCCAAAACATGCTAATGAAGAATGAACGGAAGATGCCTTCGCTTACATCTCCCCGGATGATTATGAAATCGGGCCCATGCCTGATGTCCCGGAAAAAACACTCAAGGAGTTCACCTCCTTGAAAGAGCGTAATCCGAAAGTGGTCCTGGGGGTGTCGTTGGGTGGCTGGACGTTCAATGACAACCACACCGACACCCAGGGGGTCTTTGCAGACCTCAGTTCCACAGCCCAGAAACGTTCGAAGTTCATCAAGAACCTTCTCTCGTTTATGCGCCACTATGGGTTCAACTCCGTCGATATCGACTGGGAATACCCCGGCGCGCCAGATCGCCAGCCGCCCAAATGGGACGGGAAGAACGACGGCAAGAACTATGTGAAGCTGATGAAGGACATCCGCAAGGCATTCAAAGACGAGGGGCTAGACTTCGAGCTGTCCTTCACAGCGCCGACCTCGTACTGGTATCTTCGCTGGTTCGAAATATACGAGATGGTCGAAGCCTCCCACTACATCAATTTGATGAGTTACGACCTCCACGGCATATGGGACGCGAACAGCACGATTGGCAAACACGTGCTGGGACACACCAACCTGACCGAGATCGACCTGGCTCTCGACCTCCTGTGGCGAAATAAGGTGCCTGCGAAGAAGGTCAATATGGGCCTAGCCTTCTACTCCCGCACCTTTGAGCTCAAGGATAAGAAATGCGACATACCAGGCTGTATCTACAAAGGCGGCGGCAAGAAGGGCGCCTGCACCGACTCCACGGGAATTCTCGCTTACAGCGAGATTGTCGACATTATCGCGCAGGACGACCTGACCCCGGTGTACGACAAGGAATTCGCGATCAAGTACATCGTCTGGAATAACCAGTGGATCTCGTACGACGACCAGCAGACCTTCCAGCAGAAGATCAAGTTTGCTAACAAGAAGGGCCTGGGTGGTCTTCTGCTCTGGGCCATCGACCAGGATGATCGCAATCGCGACGCCTTGCGGGGCGTGCTATACCCGCAGGACCTTGTCATGTCGGACAGTCTCAAGGATGACACCAGCTACTGGGAGAGTAAACATCCTGGCAACTGCGTAACGACGGAATGTGGCAAGAAGTGCGGCACCGGATACATCGAGATGACCGATTTCGACTGTCCCGATGGCGACGGCGTCTCGCGGATCTGCTGCCCTATCTCCGCCGCCCCGGACCCAGAGACGTGCAACTGGCGCGGTGGGCCTCCATTGTGCAATGGACAGTGTCATGGCGGAGAGGTAGCTCTGGCTTCCGCAGTAGACGGAGGCAATGGACACTGCTCGGACGGTAAGTCGGCTCTTCATCATATCCTGGATCCCTTTGGCTTCTTTGCCAGATGTCTAACAAGAGCAGGTCGTCAATTCTACTGTTGCCCCATCCCCGAGGTCGCTGCTGGCGGTGGCATCAACTGCGGCTGGGCGGACCAATGCTCTGATGACCAGGAAATTATGACCTTCGCAGGAACGTTCCTGACCACCATAGCAGACACTCTGGATTTCGCGGGGCTGGTGGGTCAAGCCCTAGGGGATATCCTGGACGACATCGACATGGACAACAGACGGTCATACTGCTGCTCCAAAAAAGAGATTAAGAACTGGAAAGACTGCTACTGGGCGGTGGGTTTCCCTTCTTCCTAACCTAAGCCTCAGTACAAGTGTCTAATAAGAGAAACAGGGAGGACCAGGCCGCGGAATTCACAGCTGCGATGATAACCATTGTGAAACTGGGATCGATGTCGAGCTCACGCTCAGTCCCTACGGTGAAGGAGAGGACTGCTTCCCTACGTTAGTCTCCTTGCGATTTTTCCGCCATTCGTTTACCGAATTGACAGCTAACGAATGGTTGTCCTTGTCTTTTGCAGTGCTCGCCAGAGAGCCTTCTGTTGTACGCCGGAGAGTGGCGAGACTCCATTCCTCCCCGTGCCGCTGGAATATCTGTTCCCAAATCCGCCCCTGGCTGATTCCGACGACCCGGATTTCAACCTGCAGATCGACGATACCTGGGGCACAGGCGACACAAAAGTGGACGATGAAGATGAGCCGGATGTATGCACCCCCTTGTCCTGTAGTATAAGTATAGACGTGCCACGAATGCTAACGAGAGATAAAGGACGCTGCCTTTGGCTTCGTGGTGATCACTGCCCCCGACGAGGTGCACGTCAGTCTGGACAAGAGGGATGGATCCCCGTGGGAGCTGATGGGCTGTCCCGATAGCGACAGCGAAGAGGCACACACCGTCCGAATGATCTGCGCTGATCCTACCAGCGGTCGATGTGACCACATCCACCGCGGCGATGGTGTCCCCGGGACCATCCTCCAGATGCCTCCTCGATGTGGTCCCGGCCGCTACGCAGTCGCCAAGTCGTTCGACGTCTCTGAGGACCAGTCTCTCCCCGGCCATCTGGCCAACGTCAAGCGGGATCTGGGCGGCGCCTCGGTCTACGACCTCACGTTCGACTATGACTTCCAGCGTGTGCCGCGTGCCTTTGGCGAATCCCAGATGCGGATCGATTTCAGTAACCAGCCGGGATACTGGGACTCCGTGGTGGACAGGCCTGCGGAAGGGAAAGACGAAAGACACATGAATAAGAAGAAGCGTTCTGAGACAGGCTACCATAAGAACCGCAAGCGTTGGATCGAGGACGAATGGCGGGACGCCTATCATCATGGTGGCATGGACCGTGACCAACTGCATAAGAGATGGTTTGGAGAAGGTGTCCTCAACTGGCTGGCGAACTTGATCGTTGTCGGCAAGGCCGAGGTCACTGAAGAGCTCAACCATAAGGTCAATGAGAAGGTCGAACTCGTTTTGATTGATCAACAGTTTGGCCCATGTCCGGTTGGCCCGGCACAGGTTCGTTACTTTGCTCCCCCCTTCATCCTGGCATTGTCATCGGGAAGTGTCTGTTAACAGGAACACAGGCTCAAGCAAATATCCGGTCAACGATCACGGCAGAGCTCGATGTCGAGACCTCTTTCGGTCTGACCATCATCACGACGCTTCACGACGGCCTGAACCTCAGCAACTCGTATCTCTATTTCAAGAACAAGGGCGAAGTGAAAGCCAGGTTCGAGCTGGACGCAGTGGCCTCGTTGACCTACTCTACGGGCGATATCAAGTTACTCGGCCTGGACGACTTCCCTGGCGCCACCTTCCGCGTGCCCGGGGTAGTTACCGTCGGTCCAAACCTGGCAGTGTATGCCTCGGCGGATGCCTCCCTCGTGGTATCCGGTCATCTCGAAGCAGCCGTGACGCTTGCCTCCTGGGAGGTGCAGCAGACCTACCCTCAAACCAAAGAACACCCAGCCGAAACTCTCGACAAGCCAGACCGCGACGGCACACAAACCATCGGCGATCCCACCTTCGACTTCTCCGTGCAGGCCCACGGCGAGATCGCCCTCCACCTCAAGCCCACCGTGACCTTTGGCATCGTCTTCGACAAACGTTGGAAAGTCGACCGCTGTTCGGCGGACCTCGTCCTCGATGGATACATCGTCGCGCACGCTGATGCCGGGTATTCTCGCAAGGGTGACAACAGCTGCCCCTTCCACTATGGAATCGACGCCGGTTCGACCATCTACGCCCAGCTGGCGGCCCCCGATATTTTTGGTTGGGGCGGCGAGCACCGCGTCACGCTGTCCGAGTCGCCTCGAAAGCAGATCACCCCCGACACCTGTCCCAAGGAAGAGGACGAAGATGAGAAGAAGAAGAAAAACAAAAATTCGACACCCAAGCGCGCCACAGTCGATGCCCTCGACCTCGCAGGCGAGTATCTTTCCCCCGCGGTCTGGGGGAACGAAGCGCTGAAGATGCTGAGCCCCATGCATGGCAAGCGGGACACCCTGACCCTCGGCCCGCTCGTCACCATCCCCGACAGTTTCCTCAACTGTCCCAGCGACGCAAATAAGTCCAACGGGTCGGCGTGTGCCTTGTGCTCCCTGTTCGGCGAGTCCGACGACAGCAAAAGCGAGAAGAAAACAGCCCTCCTGACAAGACGCGAGGAGGGCGACTCTTGCCCCTACTATCCACCGGGAGATAATGCGCGATGCTCTAAGTCGGACTTTACCTCTCGGGATCCGCAAGAGGACAAGACGATGACTCTGTCGTGGCTCGGATCGGATAAGTATGTATACTCGAAGTATCCGCGCTGTAACGCGAAGAACAACGGACCCACCAATGTGGCCAAAGTACGCTTTTTCCCCAACCAGATATACACACTATCTTGTATGCTTGAACATCAACTGATCATCGGTAGTGGTACCTGCCGGAATTCATGACCGCCAACCAGAATATTGCGGTCAGCGACCCAACACGGTGCTCCGCAAAGACCATCAAACAGTCCACTACGCAGGTTGGCAGCAACTGGCTGGTCAATGGACTGGCTGGCCTTCCCGCAAGTGACTTCCGAACGGAGCACATCTTCGAAGTGCACCTGGTCAAGCATTTCCTCGAGTGGGTGTGCGCGGGCAGCCAGGAGCTCTCGTACGCCGGTCTGGCCAATCTCCCGTTTCCGAAGGGATGGAGTCGCCCGAACCACCAGTGGTGTGAGGATCTATTCGGAGGTTCGTTTTTCTTAAGCCCTAGCTGGCGCTACATGATTTGATGAATAGCGGAGAAAAGGGAGAATGAATGAAAGAAGGAAGAGCTGACGCAAGTACCCATCACAGACCCGGAGAGCGGTGGATTGGCGTGGAAACAAAACGGCAAAGGCTCGGACATCAACTGGATCCAGCAGACTGCCAATGTACTGGGAAATAACGACAAAGACGACCTGCTGGTCATGTACCACGACAAGCCGAATGGGGTGAAGAAGGTCATCACCGAAGGCCACAAACCGGGATACGGGACTGCCAACGAGAAGGGTACAGCGGATGCGATCATGATGGTATGTCTCTCCTTCACCCGTTCCTTCGTGAATCCAGTGTTATCGGTTATACCGTTATCTTCTTACTGACTTGTCATCCAGAGCGCCACGGTCTTCGACTACCTCCGCACCCTCGAATCCAAATGGACCAAACCTTCTAAAGACATCGAGAAGATCTGCGACGACTTCGACAAGCAGTACGAGTCGCGCAAGCCCTTCCAAACAACCGGCAAAGAGCTCAAGAAGCCGGCGAAGCCCCCAGGAGTAACCAGCTGGGGTCTGCGCACGCTCTGGTGCTACTGGATCGACAACCACCTGAGCAAGGTCGAGCAGGTCCAGTCAGCGTGGCTCACGGCCTCCAGGTCCAAGATGGACGGGTTTCAGACGCAGCCGGCGACCGACTTCATCACCCAGGTGATCGACTCGGCCACGGGCGCAGCCTATAGCAGCAAATTCAAGTTCCCGCAGCCCAACGCGGGCAAGGCGCTTCCTGGGCAGCCTGGAGGTGCGGCGAATGATGTGAGTTTGTATGGCATGTGGGGAGGGAATGGGTTGGGGAAGGTCGGATTATAGTACTACCTACACCACTGTATACATAATAGTATATACTACGTAGTAGTATCAGATGTAGTATGTTCCTCCCGAAATCATGTAATGATATCGCCTTCTTTGGTTATGTTGTCCCTCTGATGTCACGGTCGTCGAAGAACCGGAAATCGCAGATGTAGCCCTGACGTCACCGGGCATATTGTGTACCCCGGATAGATCATATAAAGACTCACCTGTATCTTTCTCCCCTATGCTCTTACAATACTGCATAGACCCTTGTTTAACAGACCAAGAATAATAAAGAAGAAAATGTCCTCCACAATCCACACCAGCGCCGGCGACAAGCCCGTCGACCCCTACAAGGCCAAATCGCTGCAAGACCCTCCCCTGCCGCAGAAGATCGAAGACCTGACGACCTTCATCTCAAGCACCAAATTCGGGATGCTCACCACGCAGATGCCCAATTCAGAGTTCCTGACGTCGCGGTGCATGGCACTCGCCGGGATGGTACTTCGCTTCCCCCTTCCATCCAACCCCACAGCACCCCAAGACATGCAATAAAAATGTACTCACAAGGATGAACGGATAGGAAAACGGCGGCGTTGACCTCATCTTCCACACGAACCTCTTCTCCAGCAAGACCCTCGATCTCAGCGTCCACCCCGCGCAAGTCAACATGTCCTTCTACGACCCTGTCAGCGGAGGCTGGGCGTCGGTGTCCGGCGTCGCCAGTATCATTGCCGACCCCGCCACCGTCGAGAAATACTACTCGCCTGCGCTGTCCGCCTGGCTCGGTGATCTCGGAGATGGAGTGCACGACGGGAGTCCGTCCGATCCGCGCATTGGCGTCATCAAGCTGGAGGCCCGGCTGGCGACGTATGCGGTTGCCAGGCGTGGTGCGATCGGCCGGGCGGTCGAGACTGTGAGGAGCGTTGCTGGTGGGGATGTCCCCGCTGTTAATAGTATTAGGGAGTTGAGTTCGGAGGAGTTGCAGGAGTGTATGTACCCTTTTTTCCCTCTCTCCTTTTGGTTTGATTTTCAGAGATGGATGCTGACCTTCATTCTTAGGGCGTCGGACTCACTCGTAATTGGGATATTTAGTCTAGCTCGTTGTTATATTGATGTAATAATTAAATTTATTGTCCCATAATGTACAGTGTACGGTCCCCGGACCTAAAGCTCCTGACTCCATGGGTGTAGAATTAAGAGGTAAAAAAGAATAAGGGACATCGCTCTCGTTGCGTCGTAAGTGTATGAATCACAGATCAAATCTGCTTGTGTTAGTGCACCAAAACCCGAAGTAAAACCAACGAAGATACGATCAGTAGAGAAACGTACCAGTCTCAGTGGCATCCGTGCCGGCAACCGCCCATTGTGCAGCAACATCGCGATGTTCTTGTTGGGCGTCGCCTGCAGCTTGCGGTATGCCTCGCGGATATGTCGCGGCTCCACCGGCGTGCGGCCCTCCTCAGGAGGATCAAACAGACCAGTTTCGCGTTTGCGCTTCTTGGCACTCTCGCCGTTGTCCGCTCCGCCGCGGCGGTTCTTCTCGCGATCCTCGCGCTCTTTCACCTTGAGCGCCTCTTCCGTCAATGTCTGGACGATCTCGAACGTGAGAAACCCCAGGATATCGACGATGTCATCGTTGGGCTTGGACTCGGTGACGATGCCGAACCCGGCCCATTCGCGGAACCGCTTGCTCTTGCGGTAGGTGAAGGACGCCTGGCGACATTCCGACCAGAACACGTACTCCTCCTTAGTCATGTGCTTGGTGCGCTCGTCCGCCGCTGCCAGCCGCTGCAGCGTGGCGTAGTTCTGCTCCTCCTCTTCTTCGTCTTCTTCGTCGTCGCGCTCCGGAACCTGCACCGAGTAGAAGCTGTTCACGTCCCACGCGAGACCGACGCGCGCTCTCTTGTTCTTCGGCTTGGCGGCCATGTCCTGCGGCCCTGCAACCCCTCCGGCCATGGGATCGTCCGCTCCGGCAAAGTCCGCCGCGTCGGCTCCACCCTTGTCGTCCGAGTCTTTGACATTCTTGCGCACATCCTTCCAGGACAGGAACGTCTTCAGACGCGAGACCTTGGCTTTGTCGTGGCGGATCAGGAAGATTAAATCATCAGTGGAGATGGAGCGGACTCCGCGACGTGTGGCTAGAGCCGTGCTGCGCGCAAGCTGGACGGAGGTTAGTCTGGACCTTCAACGCAGCCCGAGGGAACATACAATCTCAACGACCTGCTGGCGAACGATCTCCTCAATTAAGGTGGTCGTATCTACGGCTGGCTCGGCAGTCTCTCCAGAGACGAACATCATCTGGTGGAGAAGGTTAGTAAGAGTGGCCCTAAAGAGTTCCTCTGGGTCACTGGGCTCTTGAGGGGGCTGATCAGTCGGTCCGTCTCCAGCCTCAGAGCTAAAACACTCCGCATCAGAGATTGGAGAACCAGAGGCTGCCCAGTCCCTCTTGTATGATGGAGTATCTTTAGGCCGGGTGGCTGAAAAGCTCATGATGCCGGGAGTGGTGAGAGGAGACGATCAACCCGTTGCTGTTGAGGCTGAAGACAAGCTGGCCAGAGATAGCAAGGGGAAAATGGGACAGAATCAAGGAAAGGAGCCATCGGCTGGGGAGCACTCTGGATTGCCTAATGCAGAAAATATGCGCAGAAAGCAAATGCTCACTTGTCCTGATATCAAATACCCAGAACGAGGCCAGACGCGCAGGATCAAGAGGACAGCCCCTGGTGGAACGTGGGCTGTATTCCTTCCCAGGGTATATCTGGGCTTGCATCTTGCATAACAAAACAATGCGACAGAAGTCCTAATGAAAAAAATGACCTACCTGCTGGATTTCCTGCCGATACTTGGGGGTCTCATTCGACATGATGGAGATGGATATAGCGACTGGACATGTTCTAACAAGGCTGACAGCAACAACAAACGTCTTTCATTCAAATGCGACAGACGTATCGAGTCGCAATGGGTTGTAGACAAACAAAAGAAGGCAGAGATATAAAAAACGAAAGTATAGAACTAGAAGAAGCTAACAAGGAAAGAAGATGGAGAGATGATGCTGGACCGCCTGGACGCGATCGGCCCCGTTCCTTATCCGGATCATCGTTTCTCCAGCCTCCGCTATCCCGCCGCATTCTGGTGGGGTCAGAAAATCTTCATTCCCCTCGACAGCCCAATTCTAGCAATTGATCAATTTGCTACTTCTTAAAACTCCTACGACATAATGCTGTACCTTGTGGGCTTGGGTCTCGCCGATGAGAAGGACATCACCGTCCGGGGCCTGGAGGTGGTGAAGAAGGCCGAGCGCGTGTACCTGGAGGCGTATACGGCCATCCTACTAGTGGAGAAGGAAAAGCTAGTGAGTGTCTTTTACGGCTGATCAATGGTGACTTTTCAAGGCGACTATAGCTAAATAACAGTCGGTTCAGTAGGAAGCGTTCTACGGACGCCCCGTGATCGTGGCGGACCGAGAGCTCGTCGAAAGCGGCAGCGATGAGATCCTCGCGGGATCCGACAAGGCGGACATCGCTTTTCTGGTTGTGGGCGACCCATTCGGGTAGGTCGATACGTCTCAGGTGAATCTAGACTGGGGAAGGTTGACGGACAATAGCGCGACCACGCACACCGACCTCGTCCTGCGCGCGCGCGAATTGGGCATCGCGACCAAGTCTATCCCCAACGCCTCGATCATGTCCGGCATTGGCTGCACGGGCCTGCAGCTTTACAACTTCGGGCAGACGGTCAGCATGGTGTTCTTCACGGAGAACTGGAAGCCGTCGTCGTACTATGACCGCGTCAAGGAGAACGTCCAGCTGGGATTGCACACGCTTGTCCTGCTGGATATCAAGGTCAAGGAGCCGTCGCTGGAGAACATGGCGCGCGGGCGCCTCGTCTACGAGCCCCCGCGGTACATGACGGTCGCGCAGTGCGCCGCCCAGATGCTGGAGACGGAGGAGGAGCGGAAAGAGGGCGCCTGGGGGCCCGACAGCCTTGCGATTGGGGCTGCGCGAGTCGGCGCGGACGATCAGAAGCTGGTCGCGGGGACGCTGAAGGAATTGGCGGAGGTGGACATGGGTCGTCCACTTCACAGTCTCGTCCTCCTGGGTCGGAAGGCGCACGATCTGGAGAAGGACTACATCCGTGAGTTTGCTGTGGATGCGGCCACCTTCGAAGCTAGTTGGCAGAAGGGGTACGGCGCCACCTCGTAACGGGGGATTGGTTCAGCAGACAACGACCGACATACGAAATCAACCCAAACGCCATGAAATTCCTATTATGACAAAATAGCGCTAAGACATCCTTGTACATCGCATCTCGACGTGGGAGCAAAAGCAGGCCCTCAGGCGGCCTTTTTGGTGAAGAACCGGGCCAGTTTGCCCGACAGCTGAGCCTAATCGCAGTCAGTAGCAGTTGCGCATGAAGCAGCTTCACATGGAAGAAACAAAGCAAAGCTCCCAGGCAGACAGTAAGCAAGTAAGAAGATAAACTCACCGTAGGAGTCTGCGGAGTTTGCGGAGTCTGCGGCGTCTGCGGCTCGCCCTCATTCTCCTCCCCCTCATCCAGATACTCATCGTCCTCCTCATCCAACACACTATCATCGTCTTCCTCATACTCAGGGAAATACCGCTCCGGATCCCCGTTATACACAATCCACCACCCGATTTTCTCGCCGGCCGCATACTTATCGCGCATCTCCGTCAACGCGGCCATAGCCTCGTCATCGAGCCCAGAGTCCAGGGATGCGATCTCGTCGGCGCTCCAGCTCAGGCCCGGCGCGGGCGCCCCGGGCTCTCCCAGCGCGAGACAACGGCCCGCGACGTAGGCGAAATCCTTGCTGACGGCGGTGTGGCTCGTATCTTCGGGGTCGTACTGTTCGATGAAACGCAGCTCAGGCAGTCGCGACACGATGCCGGGTTCGGTTTTGGCGAACGACTCGAGCAGCAGCTGGGTGGTGATGGGCTGCTGGAGGTATTCGGCGGTTGCGTCTTCGAGGTTGTGCAGGACGATGTAGACGCGGATGCCTGTGAAGCCGGCGCGCGGCCAGCGGAAGCCGTAGACCATGTAGACGGGCATTGTTTTCGAGTGCTTGAATGATGTTGAAATTGGGTATGGCTTGATTTCGGGACTGAGAAGGGAGGAGGCTGGGGGAATTCGGGGATCGTGAGCGTCTTGGGTCTCGTTCGTCGCGTGTTGGTCGGTGGCTGCTGACTGCTGGGTTAGATGCGGTGCGGATGCCCGGATGACACGTGGTGTATGCTCATATTATGGCTGTAGGCGTAAAATGCAGCTGTCAGACAGAGGTTGATGCATTTGTGGGCTTCGTCTCACAATGACTTGTCGCGATCAAGTGATTGGTGCCTGTTTCCTGCGGCATGCGGCGCCAAGCCGATCGGATCGATAGATTAGCTCTCTTGGGCAGCATGCCACAGCTGTATAGGCTATTATAATCCAAGTTCAATATAGTTAGTATTTTCATGAGTAATAATATTTTCATATATGTATATACATATATATATATCTATTATAACTAACCACTTCAACCAGGCCTGTCTAAAGGATAGACAGAAGATAGAAGAGACAAAGGCGGTGAGCCGGCAGTATGAGTCCAGGCCCGCCGCATTCGAGCAGAGCTGCGGAGAACCTCCTGGGAAAGCATCCAGATCACAGCAGTCCCTTGCATCAACATCGCCGGGGATCTCATGTGTCGGGATGGTTCTCTCATTCATTCTCGTTCAGAACCGACAGTATGTGGCTCCCTTGTTGCTGCGTATAGCATCGCACCCGGACTGACCACCGATCAGGGGCAAGACACGACTTGCCAAATGGTACGCTCCGTATAGTGTGAGTCCCCCTGCCCCGTCTTCAGACTCGTTGCGACCAAAATGGACGGATGTTAATGGAGACTGCGGTACAGGATGAGGAGAAGATAAAGCTCAAGGGCGAGGTTGGTGCAACCCATCATCATTCATCCACGGTGGCCCGACTATAGCCATGTCAAGCGGTCAACCGGCCTCAGTTACTAGATACTGAACGACACTCTCAGGTCCATCGGTTGGTGGCGCCCCGCGACCAGAAATACCAGTCGAACTTTGTCGAATTCAAGCGCAGCACCAAGGTCGTGTACCGGCGGTATGCGGGGCTGTTCTTCTGCGCATGCGTCGATGCGACAGACAACGAGCTAGCATACCTGGAGGCGATCCACTTCTTCGTCGAGGTGCTAGATCAGTTCTTTGGTAACGTGTGCGAGCTGGACCTGGTGTTCAATTTCTACAAGGTGTGTGTTTGTCGGAGAATGGTGCAATTGCGCGCTGTCGTGCCTCCGGAGATGAACCGGTCTGGGGTTCCGAAGCTGACCGATGACAGGTTTATGCCATCCTCGACGAGGTCTTCCTCGCCGGCGAGATTGAAGAAACGAGTAAACAGGTCGTCTTGACCCGGTTGGAACATCTGGACAAGCTGGAGTGAGGTGTCGATGTATTTGGGGTCACACCCGCCGGAGCCGGAGGTCGCATTGAATAGACTGTGGGAGGAGAAGTGGCCATAATATGGAGTTGGCGTTGCGGGAATCCTATATCATCGTTCCATGGCGTTGTGATTTACTACTGTTCCTTGTGATATTTGCCTCTATATTGCCAAGTTCTGTACTATTAAGCTCTACCGTCACCTGTATAGATCACCCGATCAGATAATATAATACCCACCAAACACTCCTTTTTCATTTTTCATTGTTTTAAAATTAAAAAATCAATTAATCGGATTGGACTGAACCGAATTGGTCAGAACCCTAAGTCAACGACCGTGGAACCCAACGCCCAGTCCGGGATAGACGCGCTCGGGTTGTACAGTACCTACAGGGCTGACAACAACAGCCGACATCAGATGCCGTGATGCTGCGACAAGCGGAGTCCACACCCACCTGCACCCAGCACGCCATTGCCCTGTCAATTAAGCTCAGATAACATTTCGGAGCTAACTGTAGTTTGTCTGGGGAGCCGTACGGTGGTAAATTCAGTAAGATGGGTGTCCCAGGCCGGGCCAGTGAACAAGGTCTCCAGGTGAGGTGATCGTGCCTGAGGATTGCGAGCGTATATAACTTGTCTTGGCGGACATTTCCTTTATAAGGGCTTGCGCACGCCACGATTGGGTTCTCTTTTTTATTTTTCTTTTTCAATGTCTTTTGGAACTGATGATTAGGAAGATTATCGCATTCTCTATACCCATCGTCATGATCATGAGAATTACTACTATCGTCTGCATGGACCGATCCCCCTAACCTCACTTCCCAGACCCAAACCACCCCCCAATGGCCTAACCTTCGGGGGCCCTTCCCCTGTACGGAGGGACTCCTCCTACCAGCCCGCCAATTTTCCGACCTCCCACCGTCCCCCAACTCCAGCGATCAATACTGTCCACAGTCGTTCCGTCACAGTACGTCTCCATACAGACGCATACATACGGAGTACATACCGCGGGAAATACCGGCCCATTCGAAAAGCCCACCCGTCGCAGCCAAACTCGACCTCCGTAACGGAGAAACAAAACAGAATGGCAGGAAAGGGAATTGAAGATCGTCATTTGACGAACGAACCCAGGCCACCTATGGGAAGTCGGTGACACCGCGGCTGCGTACCCCACCGGGAGGTTAAAGGTTTCCAGTTAACTGTCCGCCCCCTCCACTGGCCGTGCTAAGCCGTCTTGGCATAATCATTATTGAGGACGAGGATTGAGGAACTTGCTGGTGATGCCCACTGCCAGGAACGAGGCGATCTCCGACGGCGGAGGACGGGGGACTGCAATTACACAATTGGCGGGAAGGGGTCATGGAACTCAAGATGCTACAGGGGGGAACGGGGAGACTAGACGGACGGAGATGGTGGCCATTACTTCGGAGGATTAGCGCAAATGCTATCTAGACGGGAAAACTGCTACGGTCACGGAGGATGAAGGTGAAGGTGAATGTGAACATCATGCGAGCAATTTCCTGCCACTGAAGCCGGTCGACCATTGGATGTCCACACCAAAAAAAGGGAAACGGAAAAAAAGAAGCAGAAAGGCCAACGAGTGTGCTCTGCCAGACCCATCATATGGACCGCCGCCGGATTCGGTAGGAGAAGCACCCAGCCGTGCCACTCTATACTCCACACTTGGCGGGTAGTTAGTGTGAGTTCTGGACTGACTTGCCTTCTCAGGTACGGAACGGATACTTTTGGGGACACGTTTTGTGTCAAGCGTCCAGTCTGTGAAACCAGAAGCCAGACGGATTCATGACTCTTGAAACGAGCCAGTCTCTGGTGGGGTCTCATCTGTGATCCGGACTGATATCCACACAGCCTTATCTCATGTATTTTGACCATCACGGAGTCCTTGCGGGTATGAAATCCTAGGGGATCAGTAGCCTCCAGATGATACCGAGGACGCCCCAAAGAGGTGTGCTAGCGAGTTGAGCCACACGGGCCCCGAAGCAGATGGGGAAAAGGAGGAAAACGCACCAAAGAAGACAGAAAGAATAGAAGGGAAATCAACCTGACACGATGTGGAGAAGAGACCCGTTTCACGAACCTGGTCCTGTCCGGAAAATGGAAATGGTACGCGTTGCCTCTGGAGTGGACAGCCAATTAGGACTCGGATCCTTCCCCGACGCACGGTACTCCTTTTTGTTTTATTCCTTTTTTCTTTTCTCTCAGGCCTTCGAGACGCCCTACAGCCTTGGTGTAGGGACCCACTGATCGGCAGCTTGAGGACTTCTCCTGCGTTCTAAGACGGGGAAGATCCCACCACGAAAAAAAGCCATACGGCGGATCGCTTGTGTTCGCCGACCGGGTCTTGGCAGTTCCTTCCCCTGTCTGACTTACTAGGGGGCGTTTGACCAAATTCCAAGTTTCAATCCCGGGGCACCGATGCAGTCTGGATAACAAGAAGATGGCCACCTCTGACAGGAAATCCTTTAATGAATCCAACCGCGGGTCCTTGATAGAAAAAAGAATAAGGCACGGGGGTCTTGGCAGTGGTTGGACCGTGGGAACACCTTCGGAACCAGTTGTTCAGAAAACCCGCCTCCTGACTATCGTTGTTCTTTTGGGCCGATCCCCATGACGTGGGCCGTTCTTTTTTTCCCTTTCCCCTTGGTCCTCATTCGGCTTTGAGTTTCCACCGCATCTGCCTCTTTGGTCCAGAACGTGGGTGAACCCTCTCCTTTCTCGAAGATTGACCAGAGGCGATATGATACATGGTATGATGGTGCACCGTCGGGCTATGGAAGAAATCCCCGTTTCGGACGGTTAGTGGATGTATCCCATTGCACCAGGATCGGCATGAGAAGACATGTATCGACTATCGACTATCGAGAATCCCTGATCGGTCTATGAGAGGGGACGGAATAGAATGATCGAATCGCATGTGCATGGTTGCCACATCCGGATTGACTTCCATGCCCTGGGTCTTCCGGAAGGGACTGACAGATTGATTGGAATTAATTAATTACATTCACAGATTTAGTAGATGGAATCCAAGTGGAAAAGAGGGTGTTACGTGGAGGACCATTCGGGTCTATTGTCCATGGGCCACTAGGAATCCAAACTCAACCCCAGAACCATCACTTTGTTTTTTATTGTCTTTTTTTTTTATCTATTATTTATTTTATTTTATTCTATTTATTATTTCTATTTTTTGCTATTATTATTTTCTATTCTTGATCTTGACTCTCCTTTTTAATCTCTTCATCTTCCAGTCCACTTTTTCTTTATCTTCTTCGCTCTCTTCTTCAATTACCTCCTGTCATTCTCTTTTTAATCTTGGTCTCTTCCCCGACCTTCGTTGATTTTGTTGTGTTCTCTCATTCCACTCCGCCCTTCTTTATCCCTCGGATCGGTATACTTACGGCTCTTATCTAGCCGTCCGTCCTTCGCTTCCATCCCACCCCTCCCCCTCTATACGATCATATAATCTATCCCACCATGTCGTTGATCCACTCCGACAACCTGGCTCCTCAGCCTGCTACGGATATCTTTACCGATGACACCTGCATCGATAGGCGCAAGTGCCACCGCACCGTGCCCATGAAGGTGCTGGCCCTGGGTGTGGGCCGAACGGGAACTGCCTGTATGTGCAACACGGCTCTCCGTCCCCCCCGCTTATAGAACACACGCTGACGGGGTGTAGCTCTCCGCATTGCTCTGGAGCGTCTGGGCTACATGCGATGCTACCACATGATGTGCGCCAGTATGGAGAACCCGCCCGACTGCCTGATGTGGCACGACGCCCTGGCGGCCAAGTATGACGGCGTGGGTGAATTCGGCCGCAAGGAATGGGACCAACTGCTGGGTGACTGCCAGGTATTCCTCATCTCCATCCTGTTGATAACAGAGCTCAACTAACTCAATCCCTCCAGGCTGTCTGCGACTGGCCCGCCTGCGCGTTCGCAAAGGAACTCATCGAAGCCTACCCCAACGCCAAGGTCATCCTGACCACCCGCGAAGTCGACTCCTGGCACGCGTACGTCACTTCCCTTTAATCCTCCAGCCTATCGACTACTTGCTAATTCCACCGCTATAGATCCGTCATGAAGACCGTCCACTGGCGCGTCTCCGATCCCGAACACAGCTTCGTCTCCAACTTCAGCTGGGCCGCCAGCATGTACTACCCGATGCTGAGCAAGTTCTTCGAGACCTTCTTCCGCGGCGACTTCCCCAACAAGGGCAAGCAGGTCTACGAGGACCACGTCGCCTTGGTCCGCTCCCTGGTTCCCCCCGAGCGTCTGCTCGAGTACCAGATCGGCGAAGGCTGGGGCCCGCTGTGCGAGTTCCTCGGCGAGGACGTCCCCGACACGGCCTTCCCCCGCGGTAACGACATGGCCGACTTCTTCAAGCGCTGCCGCGGCCGCAACCGTCGCCAGATGCTCAACGCTGCCCTGCAGGCTGTCACGATGAGCGGTGCCTTGCTGGCGACTGGCTTGGCTGCCACTATGGCGTTCAAGCGGTTTGTCCGGTAAATCTTTTCTTCTCTTCTGTTTATTTTCCTTCTATTTCATGTGATATCAAGCGTGCGCTGGGCGCAGTGATGTTTTCCTATTACTATTTTTTATTTTCATTTTCATTTTCATACTCATTTTCTTTTTCACCTTTACATTTTATCTTGGGAGTGGACAGGCCTCGGAATCATTTTTAATCGCTTTCAAAACTTGGTTCCACTATTGCTGTGGTGGCGTTAGTACATATACATACATACCTATACATACACATACATACACACATACCATATGCATACATATACATAAATGATCGTCCAGATTGAAATGCCTAGATAAAGCCAAGGGTCACTGTTTCTATTTCAGTGCTCGGGCTGGCTACTGTTTGTTACGGTGGGGCTGACGCTCACTAAAGGTCTGAGCGTAGAAGTAAGACTAGGTTATAGCTGGAGGTAAGTAGTGTGATAGAAAGTGATGACTGTAGATGAGACTCTTCTTTCCTTTTCTTAGTTGGTTATGGTATTCTATTTGTTCATTTATTCGTTTGTTTGTTTACTTGTTTGTTCCATGTTCAAGTAATACAATAGCCCTCCTATCTCGAAGTGAATAGACCTACACTACCTACACTAGTCTCAACAACACAACACAACTATCCATTATGTAAACACGGCTATTTATCATATACCAATAACCTACTCCGTAGTAAACACATGCATACTTCCAAAAGAAAAACAAATAACACTCAATTCAGCCCTGTAAATCTTGCTGCCTAGAGAAGCAAGGGCTACCTGCATATCCCGAGTAACTTAACTTCGAACATGACGAAGTATGTCTGAACGTGCATTGCACAGTTGACTTGGCATTGCTAATTGATTCTCTTGTGGTACTTGGATACCTACCTAGATACCTCAGCTGGAGATTTGTCTTTGTCTTATCCATATATTACAATACTGATCTTCATTCATTACTAGTTTTCCCTCTACAGCCAAGCCCGGTCTGTTTACCGCCAAGTCGCTATCCTGCATCCCTTGTGTGTGCGCAATCCAGCCTGTTTCATTTGCTGGGCGTTATTGCACTGAAATAGGAGCCTAGATACCTTTGTTGAGAAATTAATATCGTGCTATTTGGTTTGAGAGACAACATGATAGCTGGCTAGTATCACTATGTTAGAAACCCTCGTGAATAGTAGGGGCATAATTACCCCTTGGCTACCAGAGACTGGGGTCAATACAAATACTTTACTATGAGATAAATGAGCTAAGCGGAACAACGCCTGCATGTACAGATTAAGCAAAGACTATGTATATCAGACGTTCATTTCTCGATATCAACTCAAGCAATATCTTATCGTCACCGCATCGGACAAACAAGAGTGATGTTCCGTGTCATACAGAGTGCATGGTAAGGAGCTACACTAGACAATTGGGATGAGATGGAGATTATCTCGACTTGAAACCCCGTCTCTTTTTGAAAAGGCTTCTCTGGGGAAATGGCCGTTGAACAGATCAGCTAGGCTAGATCAGCAGTACACTTCATGTGTTATCAAGTCCCCGCTGATCCCAGCATATCTTATATATAGACAGCCAATATGCTTCGTATATAGCGCAATATATAATAAACTAGACACCATTCTACTACATTGCTAGGGCAAGTACTACATGCACACTGACTCAACGTCCCCACCAGCCGCCCTCGTGAAACAATAAGAGATAACCCGACTACATAACAAAGAAGGATGAGTCCTTGGCATGCTGGGTCCATCTCAGCCTGCATTGTAAGCGAATGTTTCACAACATTAATCAGCCCTGCACAACACGTTAGATTAACAATGACTCGGAGGCATCTCTGCAGGTGGAGGTTAAGCAGGACTTTTGGCAATTCTGCTGCAGCTATTGATATTGTGTATAGCGTTGGTCTTACGCGATAAGTGTTTACTTGTGCAGACTCCAAATAAAATGATTATTCCTTCAAAAATACCACAGAATACCATATTACTTAAGTATACATTAGATATAGTTATATAAATTCCGTACTTTTATACTCCCCCTCGATCGTAGAATACCACAATGACGTCATCCAACATACCAGTCAAGTCCCAAAATAGCACCACCATCTGCACCACAAATGCGACAAGTCCAATCCCGAATATTAATAGGTTACGCCCATCTATCACCCACAAATAGAATCAATCGCAACGACATAGGCACCTAGGTGGCAATCAAGGCGTTTGTCCCCAAGAGTGCCGATCTCGATCGCAGGCCCCATCCCGATCCCGATGTCGATCCCGCCTGTTCTCAAGCGCCGGACGGAACAGCTCTTCGTAGTCTTTGAGCGCGCTGCGGCTTTCGTCCGAGAGGGGGCGGTCCGAGAGCCAGTTTTGCGAGATGGTCCGTTGGAGCCAGGTTGAGGAGTGGCTGCTGCTGGTGCTTGTTGTGGTTCTTAGGTAGGGCCGTTCTACGAAGTGGTCGGGCTGGTTGTTGTGTGACGTAGTTGGGGATAATGTTCTTTGTTCGGGGATGTGCGAGAAGTAGTCTTTGCTGGTTGTTGGGGCTGCGGGTGGTGAGGATGTGTGGGTGGGTTTGTTGCGAGATTGGGGCTTCATCTTCGGATATAGGAAGGCTTGGTAGGTGTGTGTATGCATGAATGAGTGAATGGATGAATGAATGATCTATGGTTTTTCTGTCTGTCTGGTGGATGGGTTCTTCTTCCATTGTGTGGCTGTCTGGTATACCTTATACTTTGGTGCTTTCTTACTTTGGTGCTTTCTTACGTATGAAACGCCACATTCCATGACGCAATTGACCACATTGTGTTCTGATAATGAGAGTGTGGTTCAGGTTTTTCTTTGTTCTTCTTCTTTGTAATCTATACATATTCAATATTTCTTTTGTATATTGTACTGAGTCTAGACCTGCGGGGTAGATCGAATAGCTAACCTCGCAGGCTGCATAGTAACTCGCCAGTCTCCCGGTATTGCGTATCGCCATCAACGTGGCAGCGCATTGCTTGATACACAAGTATTGCTTTTTTGTTGGAATAAAAGACAGCGTAGAAGCGAATGCGTAGATGGGGCTTATCATTAGCATTTTCTTATAGGGGGAGAGAGGGAGGAGGAGAACACCAAAACATCCATTATCCTACTATATTCTGCCTCACTCGACTCGCCTTCGCCCAACCCTAACCACTCCCCCACTTCTCCATGCCCATCTCCCTCAGCCAGGTCCCCCGGATAACACCGGAGCGCCCGTATCGTCCCGTCCGTATTCACGCGGGACAATAAACCCACTAACACGCCCAGCTGGCGGCCTGTCACTATCCTCGTAGTAGTATCAGCAGCAGCAGCCAACCTCTACTCATTGAAGATTTCTTCCTGGCTCAAGACCGTGTGCTGAGATCTAACTAAAATGTTTCGCAGACCTGCGAGGACCGATTGTACTAGGGTTGGTTTCTAGTATACGCCATAGTCATTGTTGGTACAGGCCCACCGGGTGTATTGCTGTCGACATACCTTTGGGCATCGCGTTTCTGGTGCCCATGTTGTCGGCCTGCGAGCCAGAGTCCGATACTAAAGAAGAATTTGGACATTGACATCTTGTCTTATCTACTGTTGGTGGGGTGTGGTGAGGCTGGTGGTCATTTTAAGCGTGGTCGGTCGGCTTGGCTGCACAGCCTTGGGCTAGTTGCTTATACTAAATTAGGGTTATGTGTAGTCTATATTCTCTATGTTTATGGACTGAATATGGACTAGATTGAGGAAATCAATTGTTATAAGTGATTTAGTTCATCGAATGTCAGTTTGGATTAGATTAAATTAGTTAACTAGCCAGGTGATGGATCACTCTTGTCTATACAATTCTACTGTAGTTGAAGATCTCGGAGATTTTACAATTTTATCCCCAGATTCAACCTCTCTACTCCATACTATTCCCCAGCTCAAGAACTCACGACGTCATCCCATCATAACAGCAATGACAGCCAGGTCGTCTTGGCAGACGAATCTTTATTGATCCCTCCGTCGTTTAACATGCCGATCCTTGCCTGTTTATCATTCCCCATCCCTGTGTCCATCTTTTTCACCCCTGGTAGCGGAGACCTTTTCTACTACCTACTTTACTTTAAACCGTCCAAGGATCCTTGTTTATCTCATTGGTAGCTGTGTCTGTTGACTGGTTTCGCTTCCATGACGGAACAGAGCAATGGTCCATGTTTATATCTACGTCCACGTCCAGGGTAATGTCAAGGTCTGACATCACAGGGGGATCGGCAATTCGCACCACGTGTGGCGTTTGGCTTCTCCTGTTGAACTTGCTGCATGGCGTGCTGCATGGCGTGCTTGCAGAGGGTCCTGCCTATAAATCGGTAGGTTCTCTTCACCATGTATAAGTGTCTGACTGCTGATCCTCCAGCGACCTGATCTCTTCCCTCCCGTCTTAACGGTCGAGCACCGTATTCCCGACCAGCTCAGTCCGGGCTATATATTCGTCGGCCCGTACGAGACTGACAATGCAGGACCGTACATCTACGATGATACCGGAGTAGGTGATGTCCCTGAGACTATCATTCTAAATTCGTCGCTGACCATACAGGAACTGGTGTGGAGCGGCTGGGGCAACTCCGGCCCCGGAAACGCCCACAACGTACACGTCTGCCAGTACCAGGGCGAAGACCACCTGTGCTTCTTCCAAGGCGTGCAGCAACGCGGGTACTGCCGCGGCCACGGCGTCATCATGGACCGACGCTACCGCATCGTCAAGACGGTCGTACCGGGCGGAGGCATGGCGTCAAGCGACATGCACGAGTTCAAGCTGATCGACAACGGGCGCCACGCCCTCGTAACAGTCTACCAGCAGCGGGCGTTCGACCTGAGCGCGTGGAACGTGCGCACGGGGATCGGATGGGTGATGGAGAGCGTGTTCCAGGAGGTGGATGTCGAGACGGGGGCGGTGCGGTTCGAGTGGCGGTCGCTGGACCATGTCGACCCGTCGGCGGGATACACGTACCCGGCGCACACCGACACCTCGGGGACGGGGCTGGACCCGCGCTCGCCGTGGGACTACTTCCACATCAACTCGATCGAGAAGAACGCCGAGGGAGACTACCTGGTGTCGGCGCGGCACACCTGCGCTGTTTACAAGATCTCGGGCCGCGACGGGTCCATCCTGTGGAAGCTGCACGGGGCGGATCCCAGCTTTGCTAACCTCGACTTTAGCTTCTCGCAGCAGCACGACGCGCGGTGGCTGACTGAGAACGCCACGCATACCGCGCTGTCGCTGTTCAACAACGGCTGGAACGGCTTCAACAAGACGCATGACTTCTCCTCGGGCATGGTCATCGTCATCGACCACGTCGGCCAGACCGCCGAGCAGGTCCACCGCTACGAACCTCCTCCCGACCGCCTCACGCTCAGCTCCAGCCAGGGCAACATGCAGACGACGGAGCAGGGCACGGTGGTGGTCGGGTGGGGGAACCGCGCGGCCATCTCGGAGCACGACGCGGAGGGAGGGCTGCTGTTCTGGGGCACGCTCGGCCAACCCCCGAACACGACCAGCACAACCAGCCTGATGAACTACCGGGCGCAGAAATTCCGCTGGGACGGCGACCCGACCGACATTCCGGCGTTATGGGCGTATGCACCATCTCTAGAGCAGAACAGCACCAGCACCACCCTCTACGCCAGCTGGAACGGGGCGACCCGCGTGCGCCACTGGCGCTTTTACGGCTCCGTCAGCCAGCACACGGGACCCTACGAGTTGCTACAAGAGGTGGTTAAAGACGGATTTGAAACGACATGCTCGGTGGCGCGGTACGTGCGCTGGTCGTACGTGGAGGCCGTGGACGGCGAGGGCAGCGTGCTGGGCAAGTCGCAGAGCCGGTTCACGTTCACGCCGTCGGGGGCGCTGCGGGGAATCTGCGGGCAAGGATCCTGCGCTAATGCGGCGGCGTTTGGGGTGCCTGGGGAGGAGGAGGATGCGGAGCCGTTCATTCCCCCGACGGGGATCAACACGGTGCCGTGGATCGATCCGGATCATCCTGAGACGCACTTTGACTGGGGTGAAACGGGGGTGCCGGAGGGGTATAATGGGTATGATGAGGAGGATGAGGTTGAAGGTAAGCTTTTTTTTTTTTTTTTTTGATTTATGATAATATAGATTATATTGAAGATACTGACTGTATAGAAATCTGGTGGTTAGGTGTGGTGGGTGCCCTGGTGGTGGTCGTCGGGGCTATCACGGGGTGGACGCTGTATCGCCGACGAGATCGATTTACCCTGTTGGACAATGGCTCGAGTGACAGTCTAGAGGAGATGGAGGGACGGAAATCATCCCTATCCTCGGACGACATGGCGTGGTGGAATGGGCAGGCGAGTCTGCAGCATCAGCATCCATATGCACATCGGATGGACGATGGATGAGTCTGTATCAGGAGGTAATGGGAATACTGTATTATACGGTATGGTTGTGTAATAGAATACATCCGTAACGTTTGACATGTTCCTGACTAACCAACCTGGAGCATCTGTCAGTATCCGCATATAGTACACTATCTATACTCCTAGTATGGAGTATACAATGGTCCTACGTAAGCGGCTGTGAGCTTCATAGAATTGATGGGATAATCAAGACCACTGCACGTTCCATGGTTGTTTCTATTTCCATCAGAATCTCGACCAGCTCTCTGACTCGCCAAGACACGGGTTTCAATGGTGGAGTCAAGCGTCGCAAGCCCAGCAATGCCGATCCTTGTATGGATGGTGTATCGTGTAAGATACTTGACTCCTTTCATAGCTGGGATTTCTCTCTTTTCTCTTCTCTCTTCCTCTCGGACTCTCTCGGACTCACTTTCTCTAACTTCCTATCTTTCTCTCTCTTCTCTTTTTTATCTTCTTCTTCTCTTCTTCCCTCCTTTATATCCAATCATTCGGTTCTTTCTCCAGGCTAACGGGGATCATGCTGAACTAATTTCCGAAACCCATTCCGATCCTCCGTCGTTTCTCCCCTCTATTCTATTCTATTATTTTATTTTATTTGATTTTATTTTTTATTCTTTCCTCTTTAACCGGGAAAATAAAACAATAAAATAAAATAAAATAAAGAGATAATTCTAATATACTAATAAAATAATAAAATATCTGACTTGGCGAGTGACGACCGCCAAGTCTACACCCTCAATGCCAGTCTCCAATTCTGCATTCCAAGGACATCGTCGTCAGTCGTCCACGACGACCGCTATTCCTTCCATCTCAACCCACCCTGCCCCGACTCCCTCCTCGTCTTCCTCCATTCAGCAGCCCAAGAGGGACCGGAATGCCCATCACTCCCGGGCCACTTCCTGGACGTCTGGTCACGATCAAGGTCCCGAACCCTCCCCCGTCTTCCCCTCTTCCTCCTCGCGCCGTCGCGGGAACTCCAACGTCTCCCTGGCGCAAGTCTCCGAGGGCTCCTCCGGCCGATACGACGACAACGACGACGACGATTTCCACTTCCCGGACGACGCCGGCGACAATATGAATCTCAAAAGTACCTCCTTCGAGTGGCAGGGCCACGCCCGCAGTCGCTCCGGCCACTCCATCTCCCGACATCTGTCGTCCTTCCCGTCCGATCTCTCCCCGCAACCCCGGCCCGGCCCCGTGACCTGGATGTCACTGCCCCGGAAGCAACAGCTGGGGATCTTGGGTCTCTGTCGCGTCTTCGATTTCCTGCAGGTCGCCTCCCTGCAGGCTTACATGTTCTACCAGCTCAAATCCTTCGACGAGACCCTCTCCGACTCCGACGTCGCGACCCAGGCTGGTATCCTCCAGGGCGCCTTTACCGCCGCCCAGTTCGCGACGGCCATCCCTTGGGGACGTGTTGCGGACGCCGAATGGGGCGGTCGCAAGTTCGTGCTGCTGGTCGGCTTGTTGGGTACTGCGCTGTCGTGTTTGGGAGTTGCTTTTTCGACGTCGTTCGCGCAGGCCGTGTTCTGGCGCTCGTTTGGCGGTGCTATTAATGGTACTGTTGGTATTATTCGGACTTCTATCGCGGAGAATGTCAAGGAGAAGAAATATCATTCGCGTGCTTTCCTAATCCTCCCAATTGGGTTCAACATTGCTTCACTGTTTGGTCCGGGTAGGTTTTTCCTCACCTAGAATGTTCATGAATATATGTACTGACGAAATAGTCATGGGCGGCATGCTCGCGGATCCCGTCCGCGCCTATCCCACCCTGTTCGGCCCCAATTCGTCTTTCGGCGGCCAGACCGGCGTCGAGTGGCTGACGCGCTATCCGTACGCCTTGCCCATGTTCGCCAATGCCTTATTTTTGAGTGTCACGGCGGTCTTGGTCGGCATGTATTTCGAAGAGGTACACTATCTTCTCCATCTACCTACCGGAACTAGGCTAATCCATCCAGACCCTCGATGCGTGCAAAGGAAAGCCCGGCCTGGGCACCTTCATTCTACGACTCGTCGCCAAGGTCGTCCGTGCCGCCGTCCCGTCATCATCCCCCCTGCACCAACGGCTCCCCTTCGCCGACTACGACGAAGAGGGCCCACTGCTACACCGACACCGCGAGTCCGAGAGCTACGAGCTCGAAGAAAAGGCCGCGCGACCCACCGCGCGCGCCGCGCGCATCCTCCCCTTCCGACGACTGTGGACCAAGAACGTGCTCTGCACGCTCCTGGCACAAGCCTTCTTCGACTTCCAGATGGGCGCCTTCAACAACCTCTGGCTACTCTTCCTCTCGACCCCGCGCTACGACGCAGCCGACCCGGCGGCGCCCGCGCGCCGACTGCCCTTCATCTTCACAGGCGGCCTTGGCATGCTACCGCAGAGCGTCGGCTTCGCGACGGCCATCCTCGGAGTCATCGGCATGCTGCTGCAATTCACCATCTACCCGACGATCAACGGACGACTGGGCACAGCCAAGAGCTACCAGTACTTCCTGACACTGTTCCCGCTGGCCTACGCCTTCGCGCCGTACATCGCGCTGGCACCGTCGTCGACCCCGCCCCCGGGCCAGGCAAACGGCATCTGGGTCTGGTTCTCTATCGTCGTTGTGCTGTTCCTGCAGGTCACGGCGCGCACCTTCACCCTCCCCACCTCCATCATCCTGCTAAATAACTGCTCCCCGCATCCGTCCGTGCTGGGCACCATCCACGGCGTCGGCCAGTCCGTGTCCTCGGCGTTCCGCACCGTGGGACCTATCTTCTCCGGCGGGTGGTACGGCTACGGGCTGGAGATGGGCATGGTCGGGTTCGCGTGGTGGCTGGTCGCGCTGGTCTCGGCCATGGGGTGCGTCGCTGCTGTATTTGTGTATGAGGGGTCAGGTCATGAGATTCTACTCCCTGGGGAGACATACGATTAGTGTATAGTTTCTTTCTTTTTCTGCATTCTTTATCTTTCTTTTCCTTTTTCCTTTTTTCTTGCATCCTGCACTGCATTCCTTCAATGTTTCTTTCGTTGTGTTATTTTTGATCCCATGTATATATTTGGGTGGTGTCTAGTGACTTGTACAGTTGGATGATAGATAGAGTATATAGAGTATCGAGGATACTTGGCCATTTGACTTGGACATTTCATAACACGTAAGGTAGCTAAGGTAGCTAACATGTAACATCAATCAATCCTCACAACCGCCTCAGCGCAGCAAACCGCTTCGTCAAATCATCCACTTCCGGGATTTTACCCCCGGGTGATGATCCTGACTTATCATTATCATTAGTATTTCCACTCTCATCCCCACCTTCTTTCCCATCTCGAGCAGTATTTCCACCATCCCCCTCCCCAGCAGTATCCCCCCATGACCCCCCTCCCCAGAAGAATCCAACCCATGCCCCCCAGGATTATACCTCTCCGACCTCACAGCATAAGCCCTCGCAATCTCACTCAAATAACAATCCACGAGCTCCTCGCTCGGCGCACGCACCCGCAGCGCCTTGACCAGTTTCGCCGGCACCCGCACGCCCGGCACGCGGTCGTCTGCGGCCAGCGCGGCGAACTCTTTGCCGTATCGCTCGGTGAGGAGCGCGCGGAGCAGGGTCAGCTCGCGCACTTCGGTGGGGAAGCGCGCTTGCGCGTAGATTATGGAGGTGCTGGCTGTGTCGAGGGGCGGGGAGATGTATTCTTTTTCTTCTTCGGGGGGTTCTTGGGGGTCGGATTGGTGGTCTTGTTGGGGCTGTTCTTGTTCTGTGGAGGTAGTGGTTTGCTTTGCAGATGTAGACGACGGAGAAGGAGAAGGAGAAGACGGGGGAGGAGCAGGCGAAGACGGAATCGACCTCCAAAACGAAAACGAAAACAACCCCGCCTCTTTCTTCTTCTCCTCCCTCGTCGCATCCCTCCCAGTCCTCGAAGAACCATGCTGCTGCTGCGCCTTCTGCAGCTGCAGATAATAAGCCCTCAAATCCCCCCTCATCGCCACCCCCTTCTCCGAAAACGCCACCTGATCCAGCAGATTCGCCCGCGCGAGCACCAACTCGCAATACAGCTCGACCATCTCCATCACCTCCACGGCGGTGTCGGTCGCGATGACATTTTCGACCCGTATGCGCGCGGACTCGTCGCGGCCTTCGGCGAGGAGGGCGGAGAGCTCGCGCCGTTGGTGGACGCTTTGCGCGGAGGACTTCTTCTGCAGGAGGCGGAGGCGGGGGATGAGGAGGTGGAGGGTGGAGGTTAGTTTTGCCTGTTTTTTTGTTAGTATTTTCTGTTATTTTGGCTTGGTGAGTGGGGGGGGGGGTAAAGATGGACGTACGGTTTGTGGGGATGGAGGCATTTTCCCGTCTCTTTCTTGCTTTCTCTTCTTCTGTGATTGTTGCCTGTTGTTGTTGAGTTGGTCTGTGTCTGGGGTGTTCGATGATGCGGAGATAGGGTGCTTATGTAAGTGTTTATCGGGACTATATGAGCCCTACTATAGATATAGTTACATGGATTAAACAACAGAGATGACTTGAAATACAATAACAAATAAATTAATAGATAATAATAATAATACAGTATTTTAGAAGTAAAGACAATAACATCGTAATCAATGCCAACATAAATCATAGGCAGAAGTATCCAAGTGTATATAAAGCGAGGCCGCTTATAAGGCCTCACGTACACCCAGCACACCCATCACCATCGCCACTACAAATCCCATAGATACTACCTCCCGGGTACTTCCACTCTGGGCAGAGGAAGAAGGCGTCGCGGTCCTGGTCCCCGCAGACTGGGCAGTACCGGTCTCGATCAGCACCGGCGGTCGGTAGGTGTAGCTGGAGGAGGACCCCCCGCTGGAGCTTGGGCCTGACGTGGGGCGCGTGGTGGAGGCCGAGGACGTGCTGCTGGTCGGGGCGTCGGTGCTGGTCGGTGCTTCGGTGCTAGTTGGTTCTTTGGTGCTCGTAGGTTCCTCCGTGCTGGACGGGATGGACAGTGTCGTCGAGGACCCCTCGTCGTCCTCATCCTCATCATCCTCGTCATCAGAACCAGCCTTATCGAACACCACAATATGCGCCTTCGCCCCCTTAGGAACAGTAACCACGCAGAATGCACCGCCCCCGGCGCCCTCCTTCTCCGACTTGCCGCACACTTCATTAACAGCGTTGACATCCGGGTCGATCTTGCACGGCAAGCCTTGACACTCGCCCCCATCGCACTCGATCTCCACCCCAAAGTCCGGGACCACGTCGCGGAAGGGCGTCGCCGGCTCCAGGTAGACGGGGTTCCACGCGAGCTTGACGAACGTCTGCCCTTTTTTGTCGGTATTCGCTCCCGCCACGTAGGGAGACCAGTTGCCGTATGGGTTGGATGAGGTGCCCCACACGCAGGCTGTCTCGGGATCATACCCTGGGGGGTTGATGTAGAAGCTGTTTTTGGTCAGTTCTTGGTTTGGGGTTCATGCGTACGGGGAAGAGGGGGCATACTGCGCTGACGTCTCGCACCAGTACTCCGGGTCGGGCACCGCCAGGTCCGTCACGTCCTCGACCATAGTAGGGATCAGCATCGCTTCGTTCCCTGGCAAGACGGTCTGACAGAAAGACACCCCGCCCTTCTTGCACTTGCTGCGGGCGGCCACCGCGCCGGTACCGTCCTGGCAGTAGGGTTTGTCAGGGAAGGGCTTCTTGATCTTGCCGTCGTCGTCGCAGTAGAGACCGCCGTTCTAGTCCTGTTAGCCGAGTTCTATCAAACTACTTCTCCCAATAGCGTAGCACCTACCATGGACGCAGGATAACTGTACGAGGTCGCGTCGGGGTCCCACTGCATGGACAGCTGACCCGGGGGACAGGCGTAAGGACAGTATCCGCCAGGCTCGCACGACTGATCAGGGCTCAGGGCCCAGCCGCCGTTCGTCATGCTCGGTGTGATCTCGATCAGACCGGCGTCCTTGGGGAACTTGCAGCTTCCACTCCGCTTCTCAAGGGGCTCGTCGACGCTGGCGTAACGATGGCGGTGGCGGTGACTGTGTCCGTGGCCGTGTTGGGAAGCCCCCGCGCAGGCGAACAGCGCCAACCATGTCGTCGTATAGTATCGCATCGTGATATCGATCTGATCCGGGGTCTACAATCTCCAACGAAAGACGAGGTCTTGAACCCAAATGAATGACTGGGGTGAAAAGGGACAGACCGAGAGATGCATCAACGAAGGAAAGAAAGAAAGAAAACAGAGAACTGGAAATGAGAGAGGCACAAGCAGGCCACTGAGGCCGGGGGCTAATGAAACCATCGTTGGATTAACTTCTTAGCTCGTCCTTGGCAGGAGACTGCGCCAATCAGTCTCTCCCCGGGTGTTCATGCGCGTCTCCACTGTAGGGCTATCGTTCCATTCAATCCCGGAGTATACATGGACTCGAAACCGCTTCAGATGAGGATCGGCCGCGGAAGACGACTTAGAAGCGTCCAGACCCGAGGTTCACCGCGATCGGCACATCAATATCGCAGTCTGGCTGTCGCCGGATTTTTTGGAATGTGATTTAACGATGGCGCTTGCCCATACACTTCTATACCCCCGACGCGCGCTGTGGTGTAGTGGAGAGTTCGTAAAGGGGTCTCCGTGTGTCACCCTAATCGCCGGAGAAGGCGTCAACTAGTCGCAATAGTCGCTCTCGCAAGAGGACAAAGGACCCGATGAGAAATGATGATTGCAGCCAGTCAATCGCCTGCGTCTAGCCGTCCTTCTGCCCTTCCATATCCCTCCATCCATCAAACGCGTCCGTCGTCTGCCCCCCCGTCGTCCCCTCGCGCCATCCCCACGCCACGCAGTAATGTCGAGCCAACAGCCTCCACTCCTCCATCTCATCGAGCATCTCCAACCCCGCCACCCGCTCCTTCTCAGCCTCGTCCACCCACCGCTCCCACAAGAAATCCACATCAGCCGCCGCCTGGCCCCCGTAAAACCCGTGCTCCTGTAACCGCCGCCGCTGCGCCTCCAGCGTCGCGTACTTGTGTAGTGTGGGCAACTGGATGCCCCGCGTCGCCAGATTCGACACCATCGTGCGTCCGAATGCGTCGTCCGGCCGGATCGGCTCGTACAGGATGAGCCCCAGCGGCGACGGCGGTGCCTCTCCGCTTCCTCCGAACAGCGTTTCCGTCAGATATCCGACCACGTCGGCCGCGTCCCCAGGCGCTAAATACACTAGACAGCACTCGGAGATCACCAGCGTTGGCAGCGTCGGGTCCACCTCGCGCAGCGCTGGCGCCGAAGTTGTCGCATCCCCATCCGGCACGCCCTCCCCCTCTTTCTTCCCTCCCTTCTTCAACGACCGCAGATCCAACGGGTGGATGTGATACGCAGGGGAGTGCAGCGCATCCCCCGCCGCGGAGATAGCCACATCCGCGCCGAGCGCACGCTGCAGCAACGGCGACGCGCGGATGAATTTAATCTTGGCAGCTGTATTCACGGCGAAGTCGATCTCATGGTAGACGAGGTTTTGGACGGGCGGGTGCGAAGCAGACGACAGGAGGCGGAAGATGCGCGTGTCGGTGCCCGCACCGAGCGAGATGACCTGTTTCCTGCTCGTCGCGGGCATCCCATCGAGGAATCGTCGGATGAGCGTATCGATTACCGTTGTTCGCACGTAGGTGCCTGTAGTTTGTGCGATTCGGAAACGATCAGGCGGGCGCGGTCGTCAATTGTGGAAGGATCGTCTGCTTACCTCTGTTGATTATGGGCAGGCGGCGGGTCTCTGCCCCTGGCTGCGTCAGAACCGGCGCATATGGATCGTCGAGATACCCTAGGCGAACGGCGCTCAGACGCGACACCCCGGCGTCGTTGTCTGTGCCTTGCACTACCTGGTCTTGATTGCCTGTCTGCGGGCCCCCACCACGACCCCTCAATCGGCCGCGACTCCCTCCGCCTCCGCGGCGTAGTGTGTTGAGGTTGGGGATCTGTGGTGCCGACATGCAGGGTGTTTATAAGCGAATTGCGCGAGAGAAATAAAGTAAATGCGCAAGTTAAGGTGTTGAAAGGAATAAGTAGTTGGATTGAGGGGAGAAGCTCAGGCCGATCGGAATGATGTGATGCCAATCCAGTCTAACCTCATCGGGTAATGCACGACCTGACTAAAGATGATGTCTATTTTGTCTACTCCAAATCTCAACCCATTCCTCTATACAAAGCTAGCGTTGCAGATCACACAAAGTTGAAGTTGTTCCGGCACAGAGGACAGCTGCTCTGGTTGCTGCTCTTGAACCACCGGTACAGACACACCGAGTGGAAGGTGTTCTTGCACGTCGCGCACCGCTTGTTCGGCGTCTGCATGTCCGTCGAGATGACCGAGTAGCAGATCGCGCACTCGCTCTGTCCCTTCAGGGCTCCCTGCACGTTCTTCCGGAACGCCAGCAGTCCGTCGACCAGGTTTCCGTTCGCGAACATGATCACCCCCTGGATTGTGATCATCCAACCCTTCCACTTCCGCTCGTCCACCAGCACCCGGCTGCGTCCCGTCACGAGTGCCGGCTGCAGCGGGTATGCGGGGGGCAGAGAGATCGACACTGACACCGGCGGCGACTCCTCGTCTACTGGGATGCTGGCGATGATTTCCGCCGTCTTGGGCGAGATCTTCACCGCCAATGCACGTTCCTCGTTAGGGTCTTGCGTCGCGACCCACTCGGTGACGCTCTGGAAGGAATCGGCAATGACCAGGGGCGAGACCTGTCTGGATTAGCATGTATAAATAGTGGAATCCCATATGGTACTCACGAATCTCTCGGTCCAGCTTTCTACCGGCCCCTTGATGCGCTTCTTCGTGTCAATCCACCATCCCTTCGTCACGGTGGCAAGGTGCTTTAGGCATAAGTAATACAAATGAACCAGAAGCCACTGGATCTCTTTCTCATCCGTCTCCGACTGGTCGAGTTCGAACGAGCGAATATCAAATTTGGATGCGTCCACAAGTTTTCCGTTCGACGTCTCAAGAAATTCAAAAGTGAAGTTCAGCAACGGAATGAGCACGTCGTTCTCTTTGATGCTGTTCACGTAGTGCTCTTCCACCGTAGCAGACTGTTTTGCGTAAGCTGGGATGTTCCATCAGAAGGGGTGAGGCTGAGTATAAGATGACGTACCGTGTTGACAAAATGGTCAAAGACCACTTGCCAGCTCAGCAAATATGACCGGACCTCTGCCCACATTCTATCATCGCCGTCGGAGAGCGCTATCGATTCCGAGCTCGGCGCTTCAAGCAGCAGTGATATCAACTCATTAGGAAGTCGGACAGTCGACTTGGATAGAGCCACGTCGAATGACACTTGTTCCTGGGTACTTGGCACGTAGCGATGGAGAATGGTATAGGCTGCTCGTTGCACGGCTCGGCTCTGAGCTGTCAGAAGAGGGAAGAACTTGCTCACTTCCTCGAGACCCTCGGTCGGAATCACGGTGATTAAGCGACAGAGGAGGTCGACTGCGACATCCCGCGGCTGGTAAGAACTCGTCGATGAATCTGCCCGGTTATCAATTAGCGGTCCCTACTTATCCATGGAGGAATTGCTAACCAAATTTTCTCAACGTCGATGTCAAGCTGTTGAACAAAATCGCCTTCTTATCAGACCAGGCGTCTTTCACGTCGTCATTGCTGTCCTCGTTGTCGACAATTGCCTTCAGGCGAGAGAAAAGTCGGAACGACGAACACAAGACAGGCAGCGCTTCATCGCCAGCGTTTGTGTCTCGCCATGTCCTACTGAGGATCTCCACGCACTCTTCCCAGTGTGACCCGTATATTTCACTGATACAGGGTAGCACGAATGACAATGTCTGGAAGACTTCTCCCTGGACAGCCAGAGATATTTCCTCAGACTGAAGGCACTGCAGAAGATGCTTGACTAGAAACACCACACGCTGCGTCGGGATAGACGCTGCGATGTCTTCGTCTCCGGGTATAAGAAGATTCAAGAGCGCCAGTTTTCGCAGACCTAGACTGAGTCAGCACCAAAGCAAAAGCAAAGTTTCCTTCCTTGTCACTCACCCTCATTTTTCTCGTCCGATGGTTTCAATCCAGTGGAATCTGCGACAAGCTCATTGCAAAGTCGTGTCCCGGTAGGATTGGAAATGATCGAGTCTCGCAGAACGGCAACCCAAGAACTGGACCAGATGGCATTTGCCGTTCGAGTATCTCGGCAAAGTTTGGTAACCTCCTCCGGAGATTTGGCCTTGTACGACAGACTGGCACTGTCCATGATCTTCGTGAAAGCTTCGCCGACCCGATAATCCCTTGGAGAAAGACCAGCCAGCTCCCCGAGTTTACTTTGCCAGAAGGAAGTTATCTTGGGGGCAACGCTTTCGGACTCAGTCCAATCCCTCATCACCTTTCGGCCCTCATTGACGACTGCCATGTATTCCTCTCGTTGTTCAGGGAGAATCAGTCCAGTGATGCCGTTAGAGTTCTCAATGCTCAAGTCATCGTCGACCAGTTGGACCGACAGAGGAATGTTGAAGAATAAGGTTTCGAGTTCTTCGGCATCGAGATCCATCGTGATGTTGAAAAGAGAAAGAACCCTGGTGGTGAAATAGACCAGTCGGAACGCAGGTGAGCAGTGGTTAGAATCGCGTGGCACTTTTTCATAGCGTTCCTTGAATGTATCTGACAAGGTACGATCAATAAGATGCACAGTGCCTCCCAGTGGGCTGGTGATAACAGTTGAGGATCGAAGAGGAAAGTCGAGGAAGGGTTCTAATGCCGCGGTCCAAGTTTCGCGCGAAGGTAGCACATCCTTCGCGATACGACGAACATCTTCGGGTTTGGTGTTATGTAGCAGTTCTTCCGCGATAATCAGCAGCGATTCGATCCTTTTTGACGTTAGCAGATACCCCATATTTCATTCCCTCGGCGAAGCACTTACGAGAGCGATTCTTCAGTGACATGATCGAAATTGTGCTGGAGAATCTCAAAGCTAGACTTGGCACTTGTCTCGCTAACGATAGAATCCTTCAGCGTCTTGATCAACGACTCAGAAAGGTTGGATACTTCCTCATCGGAAGATTCCGCCAAGAAGAGTAATTTCCCGGTCAGCTTGGAGCCATTGTTTCCACTTTGGAAGCTACGGACAGCTTCCCGAACGGAGCCCGCGATTTGCGAAAGCCCGTGCAAGGCGTTGATGACTTTACTTCCATCAGACAGTGCATCAACAATTGACATGAACACCTGATCCGTCAAAGGCCCGTGGGAACTCTTGTTTTGAAGGACCGCGATAACAATTGACCAGTGTAAATTGCTACCTCTGCAGGCTTGGTCAAGAGCCCGCATGATCAAGGAAGGCAGTCCGCTCTGATCCCCCACCTCCTTGAAATCTAGGGTTGACAAAAGCTTCTGCACAGCATGCGCGTTGGACGATCCAGGTTCAAACTGGGCGACTCTCTCAACGACACTCTCAAAGCTTGGACCGAACCCGTCCCACGAGCGACAGGACAAGATAATGGAGATCAGGCGGTCGCCAGATGGCGAAAACAGAAGTTCAGGCGCATCCACTTGCACGAAATTCAGCAAAGCTGAAGAGCCTTGCGCAATTTGGGGAAGCTTCCGAATCGTCTCCTCAACGACACCAGCTGCTCCATAGGGCTTACCATTTCGGGTTCGCAACACTTCCAGACAGTTCTCAAGCAAGGCCGAGTTGGCGTTTTTGAAAGTCGCCAATATCCGGGTTTCATGCTCCGAATCCGCTACTCGGGAAAGGACCGCAGCCTCCAGGGCAGAAAGACGCTCGGCTTGGCTGCACACTGCATCTTGGGAAGCCCTGAAATCCTGGGACTGCTCTGGACAGGATAACTTGACAGCCTGGAGCAAGTCATCCGACATAGCCGTTCCTATATGTTCCAGTTCCTCGTGATATCCATGCGTTGCTAGAGTGACAAGATAGTCTGTGCAGATTGCTTCAGCCGCCAAGGCAGGAAGCGACCACTGCTGTCGATCCTGTTCGGGCTTCACGTATTGCAATGGGATAGGAGATAGTCTGTTGCGCAAGAATTCCGTCCTACTATCTTCTGGCAGCAGATGGGCGAGCCATATCCCAGTATCAATGTAGGACTTCCATGCAGCTGCCCGGTTCTGACGAGGCTCTTCCCTTGAGTTCAATCCCTCTTGGAATGACTCTACCAACACCGTGGCGCCTCCGAGTCCGATGTTGTCTTCGCCAGTATTTTGTAGGTCAACCTTGGCCAATGTTTGCAGAGGTATGATTTGCAATAGCTCATAAAGATTTGGCCAGAACGAGCCGGCACCGCCCTCCGAGCCCTTCTGGACGTACTGTAACAAACGCTTTGACGGTGACGATTTTCCAGTATAGTCTTGGCTCCATAATTGAGGCCGCACAGATGTCATCCGCAGGAGCGACTCGGAAAGATCCGAGGAAGACCCAAGCTGAGAGATATGCAAAGACTTGCCGATCACAGCGGCACTTACAAGCTTCCAGTCCAGCAGTTCCGGGCCTTTCGACACCGCTGCTCTGAGAAGGGTATATATCGACTTGCGCACAAACGGATCTTCGTGATAACAAAGAGCCCACAACGATTTACTACCTAGTAGTGTTTCGATCGTGACGAGGTCTTTTTCCAGATCCTCCGCTGCTGCATTTCCTACTTCGAGTCAGGCCAGATTAATATAATGCTGGGTTTCCACGGGCATACCTAAGATCCGATTGAACAACAAAAGCGCAGTTCCTACCACACGAGCATACTTCGCTTCCGCATCGTCTGGCTTGACCGTCCTCTCGTCACTCAGAGTCAGGGCAGTCTGCTGAAGGACTACATCATCTACAAACCCAAGGATCGAGCTCTGGTAGACCTTCCAGACACCATTTCTCTTTTCATCGGTGGAGAACACACGAGTAAATGACTCCACAGCAGATCGATGCACGGGCTTGTCGTTGTCGTAGACTCCAGCAATCCATGGCCCAATAACCTTGGGTAAAAAGCGGACAATTCGCTTCCCTACAAGGGATGCAATGGACCCTTGTGTGAAATGAGCATTTTGTCTCACTCTCCGGGAGATGTCGATTGACGCCCGGGGATATATTTTGACCTGTCAGGTCTGCGATCAGCAAATTGTCCGAATCCGCGTAGAATGGAGACATACCCAAGCTTCCAGAAATCCGTCATCGAGGGTCCCCTTGCGAGATTCTACACTCGC
The DNA here is from genome assembly GCF_002847485.1 of Aspergillus campestris IBT 28561. Classification (NCBI taxonomy): domain Eukaryota; kingdom Fungi; phylum Ascomycota; class Eurotiomycetes; order Eurotiales; family Aspergillaceae; genus Aspergillus; species Aspergillus campestris. Next base: position 3,584,900 of record NW_020194336.1, on the reverse strand, counting down.
AACATAATCCTTCAGGTCATCTAGTGCTTTCGTTCGTGTGACTTCATCCTTTTTCAGGAAGTTCTTGAATGCGATTGCCAACTGTGGCTCCGAAATCTGCGACAGATTGGGCGGCTCCGTCACATATGTGAGAGACGACGGTTCCCTCCCTGAGCTAGCAGACGAAGAAAACGCCCCAAATGAGCTAAAGGCACTCGTAGCGGCGCGGCTACTCGAGGCCTGAGATTTGAACTTTTTACTCATTAGTGAGTGTGGGGTAGGCGGCGGGATATAAATGAGCGAATAGCTAGTTGAAAAGGTAGGTCGGAAGAACCGAAAGAGCGTCTGGGAGATTGATGACACTCTATCACGATCGGTGTCTATTGGATCTGCATTCCAATTGTCCGTTGTCAGTTTGTTTGAAGTTGTCGACCGCACCAAGGCGTCATTGGGAGAATAATAGCTGGTGATTTGATTGATGATGATAGGCGTGACCCACGATATCTTATGTCATCAGTCGGGCTTCCCGATCGGGTTATCGCGGTGCACGTGATGTGGTGTCATCGATCGCCCAAAGAGGAAAGGCGCCCATGGATGCCTGGCCGCGCTGGAGACTAAAGCTTCATTTCTCTTCTCCGTCAACTGAACCAGCTTGAGCCTCCAGCTCAACCTGCATCATGAAATTCTTTATTGAGTAGGTTTAACCCTTTCTGACCCCCCGTTCTTTATGCAGGAAAATTTCCGTTCTAACCACGCGCTTCGTCACAGTGAACTTCCGGTTCTTTTCCCGTATCCGCGCATCTACCCCGAACAATATGCCTACATGTGCGATCTCAAGAAGGCCCTCGATGTCGGGGGTCACTGTGTCTTGGAGATGCCTTCGGGAACCGGCAAGACTGTTTCGCTTCTGTCCTTGATCGTGGCTTATCAACAACATTATCCGGAGCATCGAAAACTCATCTATTGTTCTCGAACCATGTCAGAAATCGAGAAGGCCCTAGCAGAGTTGAAGGAGCTGATGAAGTTTCGAACTGAACAACTCGGGTACACCGAGGACTTTCGCGCATTGGGCCTGACGAGCCGGAAGAACCTGTGTCTCAACCCGTCCGTCAAACGAGAGAAGAGTGGTGCGGTCGTGGACGCACGATGTCGGAGTTTAACGGCCGGATTTGTCAAGGAGAAGAAGGAGCGAGGAGAGGACGTCGAGCTGTGCATATACCATGAGGTATTTAGGCATCCAAACACCAATGTAGAGATTGTGACTAAACTTTCTAGAACCTCGACCTTCTCGAACCGCACAACCTCGTCCCACCCGGTGTCTTCACTCTCGACGGTCTGCTGAAGTATGGAGAGGAAAATAAACAGTGCCCCTACTTCTCCGCACGACGCATGGTAGGGCTTTTCACCTATACATCTGACTGGACCAGAGCTGATATGCTTAAGTAGATGCCGTTTTGCAACGTTATCATCTATTCGTACCACTACCTCCTCGATCCCAAAATCGCGGAACGAGTCTCCAAAGAATTCTCCAAGGATAGCATCATCGTCTTTGACGAGGCGCATAACATCGACAACGTGTGCATCGAGTCGCTCAGTATTGATATCACGGAAGATTCCCTACGAAAAGCTACCAGGGGTGCGAACAACCTCGAACGCAAGATCACCGACATGAAGAGCTCAGATGCGGACAAGCTTCAAAACGAGTACACAAAACTTGTCGAGGGGTTGCGGGAAGCAGAACAGTCCAGAGAAGAGGAGCAGTTCATTTCGAACCCCGTCCTTCCAGATGACCTACTCAAAGAGGCAGTACCGGGGAATATCCGGCGCGCAGAGCACTTCGTCGGTTTCCTCAAGAGATTCATCGAATACCTCAAAACCCGAATGAAAGTCACACACACCATATCCGAAACACCTCCTTCATTCTTAACACATGTCAAGGATTTGACCTATATAGAGCGCAAACCTTTACGGTTTTGTGCAGAACGCCTTACCTCGCTGGTGCGCACTCTGGAGCTTATCAACATTGAGGACTACCAGCCGCTTCAGGAGGTAGCGACTTTTGCAACGCTAGTCGCAACATACGACAAAGGGTTCCAGTTGATTCTAGAGCCTTTCGAATCGGAGGCTGCGACTGTGCCAAACCCGATTCTACATTTCACCTGCCTAGATGCCGCCATTGCGATCAGGCCCGTGTTTGAACGATTCAAGTCGGTCATCATCACATCAGGAACCCTATCGCCTTTGGAAATGTATCCGAAGATGCTTGGATTCGACGCTGTCCTGCAAGAGTCATACAGCATGACTCTCGCACGGCGGTCTTTCCTTCCGATGATAGTCACCCGTGGATCAGATCAAGCGCAGATCTCCTCTGGTTTCCAGATACGCAACGACCCCGGCGTCGTCCGGAATTACGGCAACATTGTACTTGATTTCTCGCGAGTAACGCCAGATGGGGTCGTTGTCTTCTTCCCTTCCTACCTATACATGGAGTCCATCATCAGCATGTGGCAAGGCATGGGCATCCTGGATTCCATCTGGAATTACAAGTTGATCCTTGTCGAGACCCCCGATGCCCAGGAGTCATCTCTTGCGCTGGAAACATACCGGACGGCCTGCTGCAATGGTCGAGGCGCTATCCTTTTCTGTGTCGCGCGTGGTAAGGTTTCCGAGGGGATCGATTTCGACCACCACTATGGACGCGCCGTGCTGTGCATCGGCGTTCCATTCCAGTACACCGAATCCCGCATCCTAAAGGCTCGTCTCGAATTCCTCCGCGAGAACTACCGCATCCGAGAAAACGACTTTCTTTCCTTCGACGCCATGCGACACGCCGCTCAGTGCCTAGGTCGCGTCCTCCGCGGCAAAGACGACTACGGCGTGATGGTCCTCGCTGACCGACGCTTCCAGAAGAAGCGGGCGCAACTCCCAAAATGGATCAGTCAGGCCATGCTAGACAGTGAGACGAACCTCAGCACCGATATGGCAGTCTCTACGGCCAAGAACTTCCTGCGCACTATGGCGCAACCCTTCAAAACAAGAGACCAGGAGGGGATCTCGACGTGGAGCATAGAGGACCTGGAGCGGCATCGCGAGAAGCAGCTGTTGGAAGATGAGAGAGTCCGTCGCGAGGCAGTAACCAATGGGCACGCGATGGACGGTGTCACTCACAATGGTGCGGTCGCTGCTGCGGATGAATTCGATGATGAAATTGACGAAGACCTCATGATGCTAGACGCGCAGTAACATAACATCGGTTATCTCGGTCTGATAGTCCTTTTTTCTTACCCCTCTTATTTTTTTTTCCCCCTTCTCTTACCTTATGTTGCATATTTGGGTGCGCTTTCCTCAACTTTATACTATCGCATGTAACATGATACCAGGGCAGTTTTGGTGTTCACATTGGGAAAAAGGAAACAATAATTTACCATGTTATAGCGAGTTTAGACAAATCCTGGAACTATTTAGTTACTTATTTATTTATTTATTCGATCTGATAGATTCGCTTCTAATGGGCGTCAGATGTCATCTAAATGCTGTCAAAATAAGAACAAGACTTTTGTTTTTTCTTGATTCCGCTGAAACAGAACTCCGAAGATCGTAGGACACATCAATCAGGACAATAAGAAGAGAAAGGAAATTACAGAAGACAGAAGAAAACAAACAGATGCATAGTAAATACATGATCAAAATTGCAAAGCATATACAGCAAAACACACTCGTCCAGTCCAGTCCAGTCAATATTACTGGCACTATACAAACTCATGCAGATTAGGCAACAGGCGCAAGAACATCGAAAGCACCGGTACCGACGGTGCCCACACGACCAACCACGATGCGACTACTGGGACTCTTCAGGTTGTCGAAGTCCCGCTCGATGACAGAATCCTTGAGGAAGCCAACGGTGGTTTCGAAACTCATCTTGGCAAACGGCGACGAGCCGTCCCTGACGAGACCGTTGCGGTTGAAGGGCCGGAAGCTACCAGACTGGGTCATCACGTCACCGATCAGGTTCAGATGGCGGTTGTCGACGGAGATACTGTGACCTTCGAAAACGTCCGACATTTCGCGTACGATGGAGGCGCGCGCGGCCTCGACACCGTAGAGGTTGAGCATGTGGTGGATGGAGTTCGTGTAGAGACTGTGCGGCTTGATGATGTCCTGGTAGTCGCGCATGGCGAGCAGGTTGACGCCTTCCGTGATGACGCAGGCAGGCTCACCCTTGGTGACATCGGCTTCGACGAACGTGCAGTTGCCCAGGCCGGGAATTGACTGGATGACGGCGCTGCGGGCGGCATCTTCGACCAACGGCAGGAGCAGCAGCTTGGAGGTTGCGATGTCGTATTGTAATTGAATGGTGCACGAGATGCCTTCGGAGGGGCTGAATTTGAATTTGTGAACCTCGGCAAACTTGCCCTTGATGTCGTCCTCACGCAGCTTGCTCTCTTGGGCCTGGTCTTCGGCGTCTCCGTCATCGGAGGCATCGTTCATCTCGATGTCTCGAGGCTTGGCGTTGCCATCATCATCCTCCTCGTCGTCATCCTGCGCTCGGACCATATCGACTTCTTCATCCTCGGGACCCTCGTACGAGACCTGGTTAGACCGGTTCTGCGCACCCCTGGCACGCTTGGCATCGTCTGCATCCTCCTCGTCATCATCGTCGGCCGCTCCTATCTCTCCTTCGCCGCCTCGCGCAGCTTCTTGAGTGGTGCCGACAGAGACACCAATCTCGGGCTGGGCCGTCGAATGATTCTTGAGGGTCTTCTCGTCATCACGCTTCTTGATTTCGTGCCTGGTGAGTTTAACCAGCCTGGGGATGAACTTGTTCTGGAGGGCGTTCTGCAGATCCTTGGCCTTGATGGCATATTCGGCCATATATTCTTCAGGCGGGAAGAATGTAATTTCGACATCGTAGATCTTAGCCTTGACCTTGCCAGTCGAAACTCTTTCTTTCACTTGAACCTTGTCAATGACCTCGGCGATACTGAGCTTGCTGATTGCCTTGGCGAAACGTTCCGAGTGTTCCTTAGACAGCTCCTCGTTCAGTATCAAGGTCATCGTCGGCGTCATGATGTTGGCACTGGCAGTCATGACAATTTCACGCAGACGGGGGATACCCAGTGTGACGTTCTTGGCGGAGTGACCAGCCAAATGGAAGGTATTCAAGGTCATTTGGGTGGAAGGCTCTCCGATAGACTGGCCAGCAACGATACCAACGGCTTCACCAGGATCCACGACAGACTTCATATACTTCATGTTCATCACCGTGTTGAATCCCTTCTTGCTGATAACACCAGTGCCAGGCTTCTTCTTGTCCTTCAAGACCTGATCCGGGTTGCTATCCTCATACTACACAAAGTTATTAGTCTTTGAGAAACAATCAAAAATTAGGGAGTTCCATACCTTTTTGAGGGCTTGCGAGAAGGCCTCGGACGTACTGCCAAGGTTTCCGCCGGGGTGCCATATGGAGAGGGCCGGATCCATGGCCTCGGGTTTACCTGTCTTGCGCACCTTCTTCATAGCTTCCTTGTGCCAGTTGGCAACCTCCTCCTTTTCTAGGTTGTGGAAGTCGCTCGTCAGGTTGACCTGAGACATGATGGACTTGTGGTTCAATGCCAAGAACTCGAAGTCATTCAAGTGGACCTGTTTCGTGATATCCAGACCGTCCTCTCCGTACAAGAACTGGACAATCGAGCCATCGGACGCTTCTCGGACGGAAGAGTCGTATTCCGCTCTCAACCCTTCCATACCCTTGATCAGACAACGCTGCAGGTAACCGGAACGAGAGGTCTTGACGGCAGTATCAATCAGACCTTCACGACCGGCCATTGCGTGGAAGTAATACTCCTGAGGCTTGATGCCCGTCAAGAAACGACCACAGACGTAACCACCAGCCATAGGATGCGTTTCGAAGGCTCGGAATGAAGGCAGCGTTTTACCGCTAATCATGACGGGCACACGTCGGCCTTCCAGAACTTGCTGGCCAAGGTTACACGAAATCAGGTTGGCGTTGACACCAGAACCCTTGGCTCCGGAAATTGTCATCGACTGCATTTGATTCCACGGGAATGGTTTGACCAGACCTCCCGGGAGACAGCCCTTGGTGATTTCACTAGACAGAGTGGCAGTCCGGGCGTTGGAAACGCTATCCAAGCCGCCCTGCTTCTCGTCGTCACGGAGAACGTCTTCCAAGCGTCGCTTCAATTCACCATCCTGGTCGGGAACTGTGGTCTGGTCGAGCGTCACGTACTTCAACGCAACTTCCTTGCCGATTCTAGCAGCCTCCTTCAGCTTCTCTTTGCGGACACGGTCACCCTCCTTCGTCAGCCGAAGGTCGTCAATGCCGCAGGTGAAAGCGCGCATGTTCAAGAACCTGGTGAGCAGCCGGCCCAGAATACTCATCAACCGGCCAGCGATGGTGTGACCATAGATCTCGTGAATGGAATCGATGAAACCGCCAGCGGAGGGACCAATCTGCTTCTTATCAAGAATACCGCAGAGCAACTCTCCGTCCTTGAAGATGACAGTCCCCTCTTCATTGCCTTCGCCCCACCGGTCACCAGGAGTTGATGATTTGCTCTTCAAGTTGAGACCGGCTCTTCCTGGAGGCATGATGTTCTTAAGGATCGTTGAGATGATCTGCTTTCCGGTCCAAAGACGCTTGGGCCGAATCACCATAGGTGGCATGAGCTCAATCCGATCCGAGACAGTATGAGAATTCTCCGGTCGTAGACAGTTGTACAAAAGCTGATGATAATCTTCCTCTTCAAAGAAGCTATCACGGCAAGTGAACCATGTGCTCATCGAGATATGATCCTGAATCAAACCTCTCAGGGGTTTCCCGGACGTTGCGACCAGATACTGATGATCCGCGTCCGCAAGCATCATGGCTTCAGCTCGTGCCAGCTCATTCTGAGGAAAGTGCATGTTCATCTCGTCACCGTCGAAATCGGCGTTGTAGGTATTGCAGTTCGCATAGTGCATGCGAATCGTCCTCTCGTTGGGAAGCACACGCGCTTTGTGACCCATGATAGAGGGCTTGTGAAGCGTAGGTTGACGGTTCATGAGCACGACATCGCCAGTGGTCAGGTGGCGGTAGACCTTCTTGTTGCGCGAGCCCTTCATCCGCCAGTTAGACGGGGCCAGCAGCTGGTTGGCCAGTGCCGTTCGCTCGTCGAGGCTCTTGAATTTCAGGTTGGTGACCTGTCCCAGTTCATTCTCAATCGCGGAAGCACCGGGGTATTTGTCGGGGCCGTTGATTACGGCCTGCTTCATTTCCCAAAAATTGTGGTTCGTCACAGGCTCCGGATAGGTCAGCTTCTTTGCAAAGACAAGCGGGACACCGATCTCATTGGTCTCGATGTTAGGATCGGGCGAAATGACACTTCGGGCGGCAAAGTTGACACGTTTGCCCATCATGTTCTTTCGGAACAGGCCCTCCTTCTTTTCCAGAATTTGCTTGATGCCGTTGGGGGCGCTGAGGAGGGCTGACCCGGAGAGTCCGCTACGATCGCGGTCGATCAAACCGTTGACAGTATCTTGAAGCTGCACAATGGCCTGGAGGAGATCGCGATAGTCCCGCAGCCGAGAAGCGGAGTCGGACCCCAGGTTCTGCCTTTCCTTGCTGATCTGATTGATGATGTCGCAATTCTTCAACACCTGGGTCAAGGGCGTGTTCTGCTGTGCTTCCATGATCTCACCCGGTCCCTGCTGGGCGGCGGGGCGGTACTTATTGGGCGGGACCAAGATGTTCTTGATGAAGAACATATCCGCATTGATGCGAGATTCCTTCTTCGACAGCGGCCTGGAGTTGTAGACGAGGCTGAAGATCTCGGCCTCCTTCTCAAACAACAAGGTGATCGCCGCATGGACTTCGGGAGACGGAAGATACTGGCCGCCGCCCTCCCCAGCAGATTGTTTGGTACTCTCCATCTGGGATAACACGGCGTTTCCGCGAGCCACCTCCTCTTCGGCACCATGGGTCGTCGAGTGGGCTTCTTTCTCCTTGCTGTTGAACTGCCTGGCTTGTTGAAGGAGAACCAGAGGGTTCGGTGCCTGGAACCCACCAGTAACCATTGCCAGTTTCGATTTCTCAGACAGCACTTTTCGGAAGACCTTTGAGTAGCGATCTTTTCTGTATCCGGGTGACATTCCTTTGCAGTGTGCGCACTTCTTAACACCGACAATCTCCTTGAAGAATTCACTGATGAGAACCCGTCTATTCTCGGCCGCAATGGGGTTCTTCGAGCCGTTCATCAGGCCTTTCAGTTTGCCGGATGCCTGTGCTTCGCGAATGCTTTTCTTGACATAGGTAGCTCGGCGCGCAATGATATCGTCATCGTCATCCTCCTCTTCGCTACCGGAAGCGTCACCCTTCTTCCCTCCCTTGGACTTGCCCCCTGCGCCGGCTCCCATTTCATCGATGGCGGCCGCCTCGTCGATTAACCCGTACTGCAGGAGACGCAGCTTGCAAGCGTATTTGTTGATTTGAACCCGAGAGATTTGAAGACGGTGGCAGTAGATACACTGCGCTCTGAGCAGGCGATACATCTGATCGAAGTGCGTGACATTGTAGACGTGAACCGGGAGCTCAATGTGTCCAGGATGGCCTGTACAGGCCCATGAGCTCAAGCGACAAGTCGTGCAGCTAAAACCAATTAGTTTTTTCTTGTTCTGCAAACACGGTCGAGGGGACCTAGAATCAGACAAAAAAACACCCCAGCGTAAAGACTTACACATGATCACCCCAGGCTCCCATAGCCGAGTCATATAGACCACCAGGAACAGGATTGTTGAAGGAATCCAACGTCGGGGTATTGTGGATTCGCTTTACTGATACGGCCTTGACATCCTCCTCGGAGTAGACGCCAAAGTCCACTCCCGAGATGGTGGAGGCCACAGGACGTGCGAAATTGGCCATGGCTCCCTGCAGCTCCTAGAGCGACCGATGACGGCGTGAAAGAGTTCGTTGGTCGCAGTGGAGGGGAAGCTGCAAGCAGAAGCGGGTTCGTTCGGTCTCGATGCCGCGAAGAAGAAAAAAAAGTTCACCCAACTTTTTCTGCCTTGCGACACCGCCATGGGGGCTCCACTTTTTTCGATCATCTTGAGTTGCAACTCACCTCATGTTATTATTTCCATCTATCTTGGTGAACTATTGATCTCCTCCCGCCAATTCAACTCTTCAGCTTGACCTGGTCTTTGTCGCTGCTTAAGGGTCTCTCGCTTATTTTTGTCTACCCATAAAGTCACACTACTTCTAGTGGGTGAGTTCAGCGTCCATGGCGGACATGTCGGGCAACATGCTGAAGAGGCCTCACCCCGAGGAAGGAGATGATAACTCACAGAAGCGAACTCGCTCCAACGATGGATCGCCACGTCCTGGCCAGGGGGCGCCTGCAGCCACGGGAAAGGTGGATATTGAGAAGATGGTGGCCGAAGCGAGAGCAAAAGCCGAAGCCGTACGCGCCAGGCTTCAGGCGGCCAAGGGGATAAGTCCCTCTGCAAGCCCAGGGATTGCCAGTCCTAGTCCTACACCTTCAGCTGCGAGTCCTGCGATGTCTAGATTGGAACAAATGAAGGCGCGCGTGGCAGCTGCCACTGGAAGAGCCAGCACACCGGCCCAGCAACGACCCGTCGTTCCGATACCAACCCCTCAGCCTCCTCCCCTCGAAAACGAAGACGACGGCCTCTCGAAGGCTCGAGGTGGTTTAGACGTTGGTCTTCATCCCGCTTTGCTGTCGGATACGATTGAATTTAAGGGCAGCAAGGGACGGCAACAATCACAGTCAAAGAACCGACGGACAGAATCTCCAGCTACGGGAGGGAGACCCAATCGAGCAGGACTCGATCTGTCGGGGCCTTCCCTGGAAGAGATAAAGAGCAATCCCTATTTCGATCCGACTTTAGGCCCGAAGGCTACGGTCGCCAAGCCACGGGGCTCGCGCCAGCTTATTTTCAACGAAAAAGGCAAATACATCCAACAGGCTGCCGCTTTGCGTCGGCAGGCCCAGTTGGAGGATATGAAAAAGCGGATTGCGGAGCGAGCGCGACAAGTGGGCATCGATGAGGATCTGGACGTAGAGAAAGCATTCCAGGTACCGGAACCGCCGGCGATCGAGTGGTGGGACGAAGGCCTTGTCAACGGAGCGGACTATTCAGCTATCGATGACGAGCGGAATCTCAAGATCGATACTGCCGATTCCATCGTGACTCGCTACGTTCAACACCCGGTTCTTCTCGACCCCCCACAGGATAAGCATCTGATCGAACAGAAGCCGATGTATCTGACTCAGAAGGAACAAGCCAAGATCCGTCGCCAGCGGCGCATGGCTGATCTGAAGGAACAGCAGGCGAAGATCCGGCTGGGTCTGGAGCCAGCTCCCCCGCCAAAGGTCAAGAAGTCGAACCTGATGCGGGTCCTCGGAGAACAGGCCGTCAAAGATCCAACGGCCGTTGAAGCACGCGTGACCCGCGAGATCGCCGAGCGCAAAGCCGCCCACGAAGCCACGAACGCGGAGCGTAAACTGACGAAAGATGAGCGTCGCGAGAAGCTGGCCACTCAGCAAGAAAAAGACGCTGAGAAAGGACTTGTGATGTCGGTATACCGGATCGACAGCCTTGCGAACGGACGCCATCGATTCAAGATCAGCAAGAATGCGGAACAGAATGCGCTCACCGGCGTCTGCGTCATGAACCCTCGATTCAACCTGGTGATTGTCGAGGGCGGCGCGCACTCAATCACCAACTACAGAAAGCTCATGCTGAACCGGATCGACTGGACGGAGAACGCGGGGCCCAATGCCGTGCGAGAAGGCAATCGCGAAGCTCAAATTGCATGGCTCGCGGCCGAGGACGAGCAGACCGGCGATCTCAGAGACTTGAGCCACAACACGTGCTCCCTCCTGTGGGAGGGTGAAGTCAAAGCGCGAGTGTTCAGGAAGTGGCTGGGTGCGCGGATCTGCGAGAGCGACTCGCAAGCGAAAGACGTTCTGTCACGTTCAAAGATGGAGAATTTCTGGACATTGGCCAAGAGCGCTAAGCAAGCCGAGACGTGATTTTTTATCTCAACGAGGAGTCGGCTAACAGTCGAGTTGTATATAGCTAGCTACTCGCCACATGCTGCTTCTAAATTCTACGATTCATGTATAATAACCAGTAATACCATCCATTATCCTGTAAGAACAGCAGGGTCATGGAATATACTCTTATGAAATTTCATTAAATCGAAACTTTTTTTATAATAAAGAATAAAAACCCACACAAAGTTACCCGGCTCCTTGAATGCAAAGTCTATAGAATAAAACTCATCAAGATATCAACAACGACGCTGGCTTCACGAAGGCGGCGGCCCTTGATTATTGTTGTTATTGCTCAAGTGTCGCAGCAGATCCAACTGCGCCTTGACCTGGTCGAAATTCAACGGGCTCTGTGCCTGCGGTTGGCCAGGCTGCTGCGGTTGTTGGTACGCTTGATGTTGCTGTTGCTGCTGCTGTTGCTGCTGCAAGGCGGCTAAGAACATCGGGTTGATGTGAGGCATCTGCTGGTAAGGATTGGGCTGCTGGAAGGCTTGCTGGAAAGGCATCTGGAAGTTGAACGGAGCCGGCATTTGGCCCTGGGCGAACGGTTGTTGCGGCTGCGGCTGCTGCTGCTGCTGCTGCTGAGGCTGTTGCTGCTGCTGCTGCTGAGGGAAATACGGGAATGAAGGGAACTGCTGCTGGTTCATGGGGTAGGGGTTTTGAGGGTTCTGGGGATAGGGTTGTTGTTGGTAGTTTGTAGGTTGCGACGGAGAGTGGGACCCATGGTGCTGATGAGAGGGCTGGCGGTCGTTGTTGTAAGACCCTCCCCGGCCACGACCACGGCCTGCGCCCCGACCGCGATCAGAGCCTCGGCCACGGCCCCGGCCACCACGGAATGCAGGGGTCACTCCCGGAGGCCCGTCCTTCTCAACAGGCGCTTCCTGGGGACCCATCATCTCGTGCAGATTCTTCGGACGGGCGAGCGGGGTGTAGCCCTCGTCGCCTGCGTTATCGTCGTAGTTGAGCTCAGTGCGGGCGAGCTTCGAGGGACCCGGGGGTCCCCGTTGGGCACGTCCACCCTCCTTCGCGCCCTTCTTCTCCTGGCGCTTTTGCTTCTGCCTCTTCTTGAACTCGGCTTCTGCCTCGTCATCGGAGAATTCAACTTCGTCCTCGGGGATCTCTTCGTCGTGGAAGTTGGACGCATCGCTGCCCTTCAATCCCTTGAGAGGCTGAGTGAAGACAAAAGTGGACTTCTCCTCAACGTAGTAGATGTTCGTCCCTTTGGAAATGCCACGCTCGGTGATGGCAGCGGCGTCGGGGTATCTGACCGCATACAAGGGGTTCTCGACTCGGCCTAGAGTCTCGGAAACCACACCCGCGAGTTTCCGGTCTTCAAGACAAAGTATAGAGCCCGACTCGAGGACTTGGTACTCTCCCGAGGTGTTCGCTGCGATCAGAAGCGTGTTCTCGACGATCGCTTCCACCTGCCCCAGGAACACAACCTTCATTTCAGGAGTGATTGTGATTTCAGGCAACGGCGGGGCTTCGTCTGGAACCTCGTTCGCCGTTCGAAGCTGGCCACCCGATTTTCCCTTCCCGTCGCCTTCATCATCAGATCCAAGCTCTGCCTGCATCAGGATGCGCGCTGTCTCCTCGGCGGTTAGGATAGGATAGTCATCGTCGCTGTCATCGCTGTCGTCGTCGGAGGAATCGGAAGAATCGTCAGAGGAGGATTCGTAGGGCGAGGAGTCAGTTTCCCATTCGCGAGGCTCTCCCTCTCCTTCGCCATCAGCGACCTCCATCGCGTCCGGTGCATTCGTATCGTTGGTGGTTTCGATGGCGTCTTTAGGTTTCGTCTGATCCCCATCCTGCTGCACATCCATTGCCTGGGTATTGTCTGCATTCTCTCCGGTGGATTCTGTTGTCGTAACCACTTGCTTTTCACGCACAACGCCTTCCGTCGCATTGACAGTCTGCGACGGGCCGGAGTCGTTGGAGACGGTCTGGTCTGAGTCGTTCTTCACGAGGCCCAGACCAGGAATCGGCGCCGATGGGTTCGATGAGTTCAGTTCATCACGTTTCTCTTGAGCAATGTTCTGCTGGACTTCTGTGGCGGGCACCGGCGTCCCTGCCATCAGAGGCGTGTTGTAGAAGTCGCTCCCATCGTCGGCGGGTGTCGATGCGATGGGTGGGGTATCGTTCATGCAGGGCCGTTTCACAGGAGGTCCTTCATTGGAGCCCCCTTGAGGGATGTCCTGTTGCTGATTATCACTCATTTTGAAAAATAAGAAAATTAAAGGACAGGAGAGAAGTGTGAAGAGAAGATGAAGCCGGCGGAATTGGAGAAATCTCTGGGCCGGATCTTTTTTTTCTGCCGGGGCGGTGGCGGCTCTTATCGATAAACACCTGTTCCATTCCGCATCGCATCCTCGATTCCTCTTCACTGCAACCTTTGTTTACGCTTATCGTCCTTGTTCAGGATGTCGTCGCCTAGAAGGAGAGTTCAGGTCTCGTCTGCTTCGTCAGGGGATAAGCAACCCCTGCCCAAGAACGGGTATCCAATCCCTCCGTTGACTCCTCATTTTCCGATTGTTTATCAAGCTAACACGGAAATGCCACCGCAGTCCTCCGTCGCCCTTCTATCTCCCTTTGGACATAGCTTTCTACATCTGTCTGATCTCGAATGGCATAGCGGCATTTTTGGCGCCGATACAGGATTGCGATGAGGTCTTCAATTTCTGGGAGCCGGCGCATTATCTGAACCAGGGTTACGGCCTTCAGACATGGGAATACTCCCCGGTTTATTCGATCCGGAGCTGGCTCTATGTGGTCCTTCATGCGAGTGTGGGGAAGATCGCATCCCTCGTTCTGAGCAGCAAAAGCTCGCAATTCTATGCCATCCGGTTTGTCTTGGCTTTCGTTTGCGCCGCATGTGAGACACGACTATACTCGGCCCTTTGCCGGATACTTCGCCCTCGGATCGGTCTATTATTCCTCATGGTGGTCGCATGCAGTCCGGGCATGTTTCACGCTTCGGCCGCATTTTTGCCCTCGAGCTTTACCATGTACATGTCCATGCTGGGTCTGACGGCTTTTCTGGATTGGCGGTCAGGGCAAAAAATTGCGCAGGGGATTATGTGGTTTGGGCTCGGTTCAATTGTTGGCTGGCCATTTGCGGGGGCGCTGATTCTCCCGCTTCTGCTCGAGGAAGTTGCCATTGCCTTTGTGGCGGGGTCTATGAAGGCTATGATCCGCAGCATTGTGAAAGGCGCTTTGAGGTGTCTGGCGATTCTGGTAAACTTCGAACCGGCGAGCAATGCCCGATATCTCTTGCTGACTGCTTCTAGGCCGCGGAAGTCGCCGTCGACTACACTTTTCTCCGCAAACTCACCATCGTGCCATGGAATATTGTGGCTTATAACATCTTTGGCGGAGAGGGTCGGGGTCCGGAGATCTTTGGTACAGAGCCGTGGACATTCTATGTCAAGAACCTCCTCCTCAATTTCAATGTCTGGTTCCTTCTCGCGGTGGCCACGGCGCCGTTGCTGCTGCTCCAGACTGTGTTCCGGCCCCGCACGACCAACATGGACACCCTCCTGCGCACCGTGACGCTGATCCTGCCATTTTACATGTGGATGGCGATATTCACAGCCCAGCCCCACAAGGAGGAGCGGTTCATGTATCCGGCCTATCCTTTCTTGGCCCTGAACGCGGCCATTGCGTTTGACATAGTGCTTTCGTACATCGGGTCTCAGAACCCGAAGGAACTCATCGGGCGCGTCCCGGTGTCGCTCAAATTAACAGCGGTGATGTCGATCGTGCTGTTGGCCGTCAACGCCGGCTTTTTCCGGACCTTGGGCATGGTCACCGCATACAATGCCCCGCTGAAGGTCTTTGAGCCTCTGGAGCAGCCCGGAGTTGTGCAGGCGGGCGATACCCTCTGCCTCGGCAAGGAGTGGTACCGATTTCCATCATCATTTTTCCTCCCTAATGGGATGCAAGCTAAATTCATCCGGAGCGAATTCCGGGGCCTGCTGCCGGGAGAATTCCGCGAGGCCGTCGACTACCCTGCTCTGATCGATGGAACGTCTCGAATTCCTACAGGCATGAACGATCGCAATGAGGAGGATCCTGAGAAATACGTGAGTTCTCCCAGGCCTTACCCCCGCGCCTCCCGACTAAAACCCAGTGTAGGTGGACATCTCTCAATGCACATTCCTCGTCGACTCCTCCTTCCCAGGGAACCCACCGACTGTACTGGAGCCGGACTACATCCATGACGAAACTCAATGGGAGCAGGTCTCCTGCCGGGCATTCCTGGATGCATCGCGGACAGGACTCCTGGGACGTCTGATCTGGATCCCGGATCTGCCCATAATCCCAGACCGGTTCCGGCGCCAATGGGGCGAGTACTGTCTTCTCCAACGACGCGGTGACCCCGCAATCTTGTGAGCGGACGTGCAACTACCAGTAGTGTAAATAGACTTCCATCAATTGCGGATGAGACGGGAAACGAGGCTTTACCCAATTGGGATAAGAAATCCAGGGTGCAGATGCAGCGTGATAAGCAGGTTCACAGCAGTTGATGATCCATTTGGTTCTTGCGCTGGTCGCAGAGGTGGTATCTGTTCTAGTGGGCGATCTTGATCGCATCCACTTAACTAATCCAGTAACGGTTATCTATGGCTCTCTAGCATCCCTGTGCATGTACGATGTAGTCCAACATGGACGCACTCCCCAGCCAGGATGTGACCGTCTTTTCTCTCAACACATCTTGATGCTCTTAAGATTGGTAGACTATGTTCTTGACTGTTTCCAGAACCATTTGATTTAGACCAACCCCTACAGAAAGCATGATTCTGCAAATCCTAGATGTCAAACATGCCACGGTCATCGGCCTCGTCGTCTTCACCTTCATCTACCTCCTCAGACTCTTCACCCAGAGATGGAAGGCCAGCAGAGATTCTCTCAAACCCGAGAATAAGACAACCGTAACCAAGTTCTCCAAACCGACTCGCAAACCGGGAGGTGCGTTATTCACGTCACTCCATCTATATCATCCCTATACCCACCTTATCCATTAAAGAAACAGACAAGACAAGCACAACTGACCAACCCACAGAATGGATCCCCTCAACCTTCCAACGCCCCCCAGCATCGCCCTACCCAAACTGGGATATACACACCACAAAACCCATTCCCTACCGGCCCTTCAAATACGGACCGTGAGTTGACCAACACACCTCCCTATCAGTATATGTCTAACCTGAGCAGGAAATACTTCATCACGATGGGCCTGCGCAGCATGAAATGGGATGAGTGGATCGGTCAGTCCATCCACATATCTTCTCGACTGTCCTACAGGAGTAATAGTAGAAAGGATGTCTGACTATCAACAGAACTGGACAACCAATACGATCGCTACCACGCAGACAAGGCACGACGGATCGAACAGCGCCGAGAGAAATGCTGTCGTACAGCACCGGAGGCGTATGAGGGAGCGTGTGAGCTTCTCGAAGAGCTGTATATACCCATTCCCCTTCCTCCCATCTCATCCCCTTTCCCATCCGCTCCCAAAACAAAGTTCAACGAAAACAATAAGACAAAGCCCCATACTAACAATCAAACCAGAAGAACCTACCTCCCCCAACGCTACCCCACCATCTTCCAGCAGACCCCAACCGGCCTCCACAACACCCACACGCACGAAACATTCAACACAACGCAGCGCCCCCTCCCCGAAGACCCCATGACAACCAGCGCCCGCCTCATCCAAGACGACCTAGCCCTCATGATCGAGCGCCCCGACGGCGAATACTACCTCCTCGCAGGGGCAATCCTCCTCGCCGGCTTCTGGCGCCTCAGCGACAAATTCGGCATGCGGCTGTCCGAGATCCACACCTCGGGCTCCGTGCCAGGGTATCGCGAGAAACTCGAAAAGGGCATGAGCAATTTCTTCCGCCGGCTGAAGCCCGAGGAGCCTGTTGTGCGGAATAATTACTTCATGCAGGTTGATGACGGGCTAGCGTGGTCGAGTAGTATCGGGGATGAGGATGGTGCGGATGTGTCGTGGAATACGGCGGAGCGGGATCGCGGGGTTGAGAAGCATTTTTTTAGGTCCGAGAGGCAAAGTTTGAGGAGACTGCCGCGGTCGGGGGCGATTGTGTTTACTATTCGGACGTATTTTGAGCCGGTTACTGCTATTGTGAAGGAGTTGGGTGTGCCTGGGCGGTTGGCGGCTGCTGTGAGGAGTTGGGGGGATGATGTTGCGAGGTATAAGGGGAGGGAGAAGTATGGGGCGGTGTTGTTGGAGTATTTGGATCGGATGCATGAGGAGCAGGTTAGGGGGGGTGGATTGAGGAGGAGAGGGAGGAGAAGTATCCTTTTTAGCTTCTTTTAGTCCTTTGGGATCTGTTATAATGAGTTCATGAATAGGCTATGTACAAGTAGCTCCTGAGTCGAAATGATAATACCCAAACGCCGACACCAACCGTATGCAAGACACTGATATATTCCCAATACAAGACGCTCAACCCAACATATACTATGTTAAACAACCCGCGAAGAAGACCTCCCCCTATTCCGCCTCGCATAAGCCCACTCCCGCTCCTGCCGCCACGTACACTCATCATTAAACTCACAAATCCGACACTTCCACGCATCCATGACCTCCACGCCGCGAGGGGCGCGCTGCCCGCGCCACCACTCCATCTGGTCCGTCAGGTACGACATCATAGACGTGGGGTCGAAGAGGAACGATCGACTGCCCAGCACCCGCGGCTGGAGGTCGTCGTCTGCGGGCGTCGAGGAGAGGTACCGTGCTGTGAGCAGGGGGGAGATCACTGTGGCGTATGATTCTAGCAGGCGGGGTTGGAACTCGGAGGGGATGGAGGGGGCGCTGGAGATGGGTGGGGAGGGAGATGATGACGATTGGGATGGTGGCGGGGGGAGGAAGGTGAGGCGGAGCTGGTCTTTCATGAAGCCCCACAGTTGGGTAAGGTTGCTGTGGGTGAGGAGTATGCTAGTTGAGTCCTGGCTGCTTCCTGGGGGAGTGGAGCCCGGGACGACCTCGGGGGATGAAGACAAAGCGTCGAAGAACTGGTCGTTGAGGCCGCCTACCTCGTTAATGAAGGCGTCTGTGAAGCGGCACTCGGGATCTAGGTCGTAGCGCGCGGCGATCATCTCGATCGACACGTCGTCGCTGGTGACCATGCGGTTGAGCATGTGGTAGTAAATCTGCAGCTGGAGCAGCGTCGGGCGGAACGACGAGCTCTTGACGGTGGGCACCGAATTGCTATTTCGGGTCTTGACGTCCGTCATGTACACCCGCGGTAGATTGAAGGCCTCCTCCGACTGACTGCTCCCTCCGGCGGCCTCGTCCGGCGAGCTCTGCTGCTGCTCGGCCTCGTCCGGCGAGAACACATCCGACAGCCGCTTGCCGCCCTGCGTCGGCGACAGCAAGTAATCCGACAGCGACATCTGATACTCAGGCATAACATCACGGGAGGCCTCCACATCAGCGTAGTAAGACGCGGCGGTAGCCTCCAATTCCGGATCCGGACACTCATACGACAACTGATCAATCACACCGTTGACCAGCTCCCCGTCCACAACGCCCCACACCTCCAGCTCACGGGTGATGCCGTACTCGCGCAGCATGCGCAGACCCTGAATGACGTTCCAAATGCGCAAAGCAAGCGCATCCTCGCGCGTGGTGATCTCCACCGAGACAGTCGTGTAGATCTCGTCCTCGAGCGTCTTGTGGATCGTCGACCCGGTCTTCATGGCCGCCGTGCGCCGCTTGCGCCCGAACTTGGTCAGCGTGTACCAGTACTGCAGCTCGCACCACGCGGGCGAGATCAGGTCCGTTACCGAGAAGGCCTTGTTGGGCGGTCTTCTGAAGCGCTCCACGGGTGACCGCGTGTCGGGTTCTGTTGTCGCGTCTGTGGTGGTGGTGGCGGTGGTGGTGGTTGCTTGTTGCTCGCGCGTGCGCTGTCTCTCGCGGTCTCGTTCACGTCCTTCGGGCGAACTGGGATGTTCTACTAATCGCTTGTGGTCAGGTCAGTCTTTCCACCTATGTTCAATGCACAACTAAACCAAAGAATATTCAAGAAAAAAAAAAGATAGAAGGAGAAGATGAAGATGAAATTACCAATTGCGGCACCACCGTATGGGCCCTGATCTGGCGACCGACGGAACCTCGCAACCTGCCACGGAGGCATCTCCCTCCCCAGCACGCGGGGGACGCGCTCAGGAACAACCTCATGACACTGTTCAATATCTGTTACCACGACGGGTGCTGTCGAGAGATGTAATTGCGGTTGTTGTTGCTGTTGTTGTAGTTGGTGGTGGAAAGGCTGGCGAGGGATGATAGCGGGGGCGGTGGCGTGTTCGGCGACGGCGTTGGTGAGCAACTCATCCAGCAGGGTCTCCTCCTCGGGGGTGAAGTCCGATCCGTAGTCGCTGCTGCTGCCGCCGATACTGCTGGAGTTGAAGCAGTCGTCGAATGCGCCGGGCATTAAGGTCGGGGATAGTGGTGGGCAGGACATGCCTGCGGAGTGAAGCGGAGGTCATCGGGATGGATGATGGAAGTGACTAAGTTGATCAAGGCTGTTTAGTTACTGGATTAGGCTTCAACCTTAACCACGCCGTTAGATAAGCCAAGATAAACATATATATCTATCTTAGAGTAAAGAAAAAGAATAATCATAACGAGGTCTTGTTATGGATTCGTGGATATCTACAGTTCTATAACCGAATAATGCGAATCTAATCTAATCTATACTATCCAAGCATCACACCATCCCAACACTATATAGAGTAACAGAAATGAAGAACGCGGCAATCCAACTACGCCTTCAACACAATCGAAGCCTCAACCGGTGACGGCGACGAAGTCGAAGCCAACTCAGCAGCAACCTCCGCAGCCTCCACCTCCCTCGCGGCCTTCTGATTCAACCAACTCAAATAAGTCTGCCACCCAACGGCAATACAACCCGAGAAGATATTCCGGAACTGCGGCGCCACATACATAAAGCTAAACGCCGTGACACCCGGCCACAGCTTGCAGCTATTGACGATGCTGACAGGGAGGGCTTTCTTCAGCCGCTCCCAGGTCTCCTCCAGCGACGCGCCTGACAGCAGGGAGTGCACGCTGAAGAAGTAGGTGTTGAAGACGGGGGTGAAGACCGCTTGCTGCACGCAGACTTTGGTCAGGATGGAGAGGAACTTGGAGGCGAAGTTGAAGTTGTGGTGGAGGAACATGAACCTTTCCATCTCATCTTATCAGTAAAGCCTTTCTTCAACAAGTAAATCATAGAGTGGAAGGGAAAATCTTACCAGTTATACGACGGAATACTCGACGTCGCACCGACTGTTAAATGTCGCAGCGTCCTCCACGGATCATACCCTCCTCCTCCTCCTCCTCCTTCTCCTTCTCCTTGTCCCTCCCCTTCTCCCTCCCTCCCTTCGCCATCACCCCCTCCTGACCTGTCTGTCGTACCGGTTTCCCCCCACCCGGCGGAAAAAAATACTGCGCGCTCAAATCCCCACACAGATAAACAATCACCGAACTCCACAGCTGCGTCGCATAGGGTCGTCTAGCCTGGACGCGCGAGTACGCCCGTCCAAGATTCCCCAGCGGCCCTTGCACAATAACCTGGCGCAGTGTCCGCCGCGACCCCGAACCGGCGGGGATGGTAGCAGGCGATGGCGGCGCAGCGGTCGAGGGTGAGGGTGTGGTGGCTGGGGTGCCGGCGTCGGGGGAGGGGGGTCGTTTTGTTTGAGGTGGGGTTGGGAGTGGTCTTGTTGGGGGGTTCGGGGGAGGTGGATGATGTGTGGTTGTTTCGTCGGGGTCGGATGCGAGAGGGTGTGGAGGATCGTAGGGTCGTCGTCGTCGTCGTCGTCGTCGTCCTGGTCCTGCTGAGCAGGTGGGAGGGGAGGGGAGGTCGCATCCCGATGTATGCGACCGGCGACCGGAGGTTCAGCGCTCGAAAAGGGTCTAAGGGAGAATCATGGACAGGAACTCAATGTGTCTATCAGAGAAATAAAATGAACAATCAAAGAATAAACTTGAACTGAGGGAAAGGAGAGAGAAAAGAAAAGAAAAGAGAGAGACAAAAAAAGAGAGAGAAAAGAAGTCTATACAGATGACTGGAGTCGGGAAAACCGCCCGGTCGGCAACCGCTTAACAGTCATTCGGATTTCAGGCCGAGGAGTTTGGACGCCACAGAACTAACCCTATTTATAGCACGCCATGTGGCCAAAACTACGATGACTACAATAATGGTAGGAAGATACTGAATCAATGTAGTGATTTAAATCAATCTATTAACCGTGAATTCATCATGCTTTCATGACTTCATTAACTCTTCCCATGCGAGTGAATAGCGCAACAGATAATGATAATGTACAGACAGTCAAATCGGGTATATCCTCGAATCCATGCAGATCAACAAAACAAAGAACAGAAAGTAGAAGGAAAAAGACAAAGGAAAGGATTTTTTCTTCACGCTCCACCATGCAAGTCACATCGACATCGAAGTGTGAACAAAAGCTGTGCTGGAAGCGCTATTAACAGTAATCATTATCGAGCATGTCGGTATGCATGCATGTCTATCGTAGAAAAATGTCCCGGTGTATTGGAAAGGTTTTAATGGAAAGACTCCCGGGTGTGCACACGGTCGATATCGTACGGGTTCCCGTCGTACACTGAGTGGTGGTAGGATCCAACCGTCCGGGTCGAGGCCTTGCTGCGGATCTGCTGCATCGACGGAAGCTCCTCGACGTCCGACACTGATCCGTTCGATATCGGGCGCGCGGGCGCCGGAGCCTCGGTGCGGTCATACCCCTCGAGCTCGACCTCCTTAAGCTCTTCGTCTGCGGCTCCGTCGTGGGTCGCCGTCATCTGGGCCTGCTCGTCGTCCGCGGCCCCGTCGTAGGTCGTCGGCTTGACCTGCTCGATCATCTTACGCATGAAGGCCTCGGACTGGGCGGCGAACTTGCAGCGGCTGCGGATCGTGTGGCCGTACTTGTAGAAGAGGAAGGGGAACGGCACGCAGGCGACGGCCAGGAACGCCGGGATGGACGAGGCCCAGTGGATGCCCAGATCCTCGTACATGTAGGTGGTGAAGAGCGGGAACACGGCACCGAAGATGGACCGCATGACGGAGTTGGCTGCCAGCACCGACGCGGCGAAGATGGTGTACGTGTCGATCAGGTAGCTCATGATGCCCAGGAACACCAGGACCATGCCGAAGCCGAAGGGGACACCGGCAGCCACGGGGGCCATCCAGTGGACGGAGGGGTAGTTGGTCCACGCGAACCAGAACAGGCCCACGGGGATGGCAATGGACGCAACCATGCAGGGAGGCAGCCGAGCCTCGGGCGGAGCGAACCCGCCGTGCTTGGCTTGGGTCTTGATATAACGCCGGTTGTCGATAAAACTGTAGGTCACCGCCAGTAGCATGCCCACCATGATACCCAAGAATGGAAGACTGCCGACGCCCTGGTTCCAGCCACGGACGAACTGGAAGACGATCGGGTAGGCGGCGAACAGCATGTAGAGCGTGCCATACACAATGGCCCTATGTCTCGTTAGCGAGAGATCAGATCCAGACGATGGGATCTGACTTACATATACAGAGAAAGCAAGAAGACGATCGGTTCGCGGAACAGCAGAATCCACGGACGCGACAGGGCAGTGGCGAACGCATCGCGGGGAGACATCTTGCCCTGCTCAATATCCAACTCGCTCCGGTACACCTTGCCAGTGATCTTAGACAGTCTCTCGGCGCGGCGGCGCAGGAGGACGGGTGCGTAGGTCTCCGGAACGAGCACGGTACCCATGATCCAGACCGCACCGGAGAAGGCACCCAGGAACCCCATGACCCATCGCCATCCGGCATTCATGCCCAGGAAGCCACCGATGATAGGACCGATAACTGGACCCAAGAAAGGAGCGACGGCGAACATGCTCATGGCAACACCCCTGGTCTTGGCGCTAAACATGTCGGCAATGACGCCACCGGCATTGGTGAACGGGGACGAGCCAAAGGAACCGGCGAAGAATCGGAGGATGACCAGCGTCCAGATATTCTTCGATCCTGCGATGCCACAGTTGAACGCCGTGAGCGCCATATAGGTGCCAAAGAAGACCACTTGACGACCGAACATCTCACTCAGTGGAGCCCAGAGGAGGGGACCTATCAATGGGTTAGTATCCAATTCGACGAGGCAGCGGGACCAGACATTCAATACGTACCGACGGCAAATCCAAGGACGAAAAGAGAGACACCGAGCGTCGCGACCTCGCTGTCGACCTGGAATTCCGCTTGAATCTCTAACATGCCACCAGTATATGCGGACGACACCAGGGCCACGGCCAGTGTCGCAATGGCCACCAAGATCGTGATGGACCATTTCTTGACGTTGCTAAACGTCATGGGGTTGCGGGGGTCATCTGGAATCCAAGTGACGGAGTAGGGGTCCTCCTCGGTTCCCGAGCCGGGGTAGGGATAATCCACGATCTCCTGCGTCACCACGCCCTGATCGGCCACTAGACGCCAGTATGGAATTTTGCGATATGCTGGAGATTCGACCTTGGAGAGGTCGCCGGCCTCGCGGGCCTTGAATTGTGTCATAGTTGCACCGAATACCATGCGGTGTAATCGAATGTTGTTTGAGTCGTTTAACAATAGGTTGTTCGGAATAAGTTGTTCAACAAGAATAGATCGACTGAATGATAATGACGATATAATTCCCAGGTATACTAGGTATCAGTCAGGTCGAAAGGGTCGATAAGTACGGTATGATGTTGAAAGAAGCAAGATATCAACAAGCACAGAAATATCCGAAGACTTCATATTCAGGACGGGAACAGACTTGATCTATATATACAGTCTGGTTAACTTTTCCTGTTACCATTTTTTTTCATCTGGTTATAAAAAAAACTTACTGATCACTTATCGCCGGTAACTTTAGCCTCGGTCGGATCGCAACCGGGCTGAGAACAGCCCAGTTCGGCCCCACCAATGAGCCAAAAAGGATACTCTGCCGAAATCAATGCATTAATCTGGGTTTATGCACAGGATTAAGGGTGTCGTGGGCCCTCAGCCTGGTGGGCGAGACTGGTCGGGAGAAGCCGAGTGGAGCCAAATCTGGATTGAAATTGGAGGATCCACGGAAAGGGCGGATCATGCGGCGAGTTCTTGATTATTGATTAGTCGGATTATGCTCATTCATATCAGTGACTGACATTGCTGTCTATTACTGGGAAACTGGGATGTGAACAAAGAAACAGGTTGTTATATGATGATCAACAGTTGCCTTGTAGTTCAAGAGGTGTTGGTGTATACATGTTGTCACAGTGATGTCGATATGAAGAAACCAACACAATCCGGACATATCGGATGGACAAATTAGGTGACTGCATTATGCATAATTCCGACTCGGCCGGACCGGCAGAGTATTTCCAGTCAAAAAGCACACCAGGGATTTCCTGAAATTTCTGCGCCACCGACAGCTGTTTGACCCGATCGACTGAAGGATTCTGTCAGATCCACTGTCGGAGGTCGGCTGCTCCGTCATGACCCACTCTCATATCTCTCTTTACTTCAGTACTTTCAGCAGTGGAATAGATACGGTGGGAGATAGGAATGGCACGAAAAGTCAGATACCCGATCCGTGGTGTTTCTGCATAAGCCGGGTTGATTATTCATCCCATTGTGAACATATTCTCTTATATCATAGTGGTTTATATATATCTCTCAGTATCTATGAAATATATATCTGATATAACTATCTTTCATATATATGCCCCTCAACCTCGATGTGATGCTATCGCTCAACAGTATTCTAATCTCCAGTAGCCAATTTGAATAAAATGGATTCCAACCGCATATCTCCTATCTATATCAGGTGGCTTGATTGAATAATCCTCCGACCACCGGTGGCGTCCATCCTAGTCCTCACCCTTGTCCAGGGGCGGCCATGATTTCTCCAAAGTCTACCATGTTCGCACTTCGTCAACTTCCCAGGGCGCATTTTCCACCTCGGGAGTATCTTCCTATATCTCGTATGATCTTTCTGCACCCCCCACTAGTAAGGACCACGGCTTCCCTTTCGCGTCCACCCGCGCGTCAACCACCAACAATAACAACAACAAACTACGTCACATTAGATTCATCAAGACAGATCGAGGAAACCCTTCCTCTGTATGGACCGGAAAACTACTACCCTGTTTATACCGGGGAAGTATTCGTGTCGAGGTACCAGGTAGTCTGCAAGCTAGGATACGGCACGTCTTCCACCGCGTGGCTCTGTCGAGATCTCGAGTAAGCTTAAGCATTCAATAGCCTACCGGTAGAACGCGAATTAAAATGCTTTTAGGAAGCAACGCTTTATCACACTCAAGGTCTGTGTCCAGGGCCGTGCTCCCGACCATGAGATCAAGATCTCCAGGCACCTGAACAACGCAGCCGATCACGCTGGGAAGAGCCGAGTCCGTCTAGTGCTGGACTCGTTTGAGATCATCGGTCCTCATGGAAAACACACCTTTCTCGTCTACCAGCCGCTTGGGATGACATTTACCGAACTGCGAGATCTACTCCCAGACAACATCTTCCCAGAAGATCTTCTTATACAGAGAGGTATCCAGCTCGTCTTGATATCGCTGGTATTCATACACGAAAACAATGTCATCCACACCGGCAGGGTCCCCCATCATACCTAGGTCCCCCTCATCCTCTATCAAATAGAAAGACTAACCCACCTAGACATCTCTCCCAACAACATCCTCCACGCCATAGACAACGATTCTCTCCTTTCCCGCATCGAAGATGACGAGACAACTCGACCAGTAGCCAGAAAAGTCCTCCCGGACCACACCATCTACTTCTCCCGCCCGATGCCACCCTGCACGGGCCTACCGGTCCTCTCTGATTTTGGCGAGGCGAGAGTGGGGAGTAACAAGCACAGGGGAGACATCATGCCTGGTGTATATCGAGCGCCGGAGGTAATACTGGGTATGGAGTGGGATTCTAGCGTTGATGTCTGGTCGACTGGCATGATGGTATTTCTTTCTATACCATATTCTCTCCGCCATATAAAAAGACTAATAGATCGTGTAGACGTGGGATCTTGTAGAAAACAGCCATCTCTTCTTTGCGAAGAGAGATCACGTCCTCAGTGATGAGCAACATCTCGCTGAGATGGTCTCTCTTATGGGACCGCCTCCACCAGAGTTTCTGAAGAGGAGTGAGAGGTGCGATCAATTCCGGGATGCAAATGGTATGTACTTCTCTTCTCTCTCTTATTCTTGTCTCTCGTTCTATTCTTTCTCGTTCTATTCTCCCTATTTAACTATTTACTCTTTTGATCTTATCCCCTCCGATCACTAACAGCTGTATACATTCCAGGCACCTGGAAAAGCTCTCTGCCCATCCCGAAGCAATCCCTCGAAACCCGAGCGCAGCGATTCACAAACACCACCAAAGACAACACGCTCTTCCTCAACTTCATGCGCAGAATCCTCCGCTGACTACCTGAGGAGCGACCGTCAGCGGAGGAGCTCGCGTATGATGAATTTCTAATGCCGCCTTTGTTGGCGACGGGACAAGTTGATTCTAGTCCATAACTACTAATACCTACTACCTACACTACTGGATATATTGAATCAGCCCACCAATACCAACCTACAATGTAATTATAACAATTATAATCATAAATGATCTCCTGATCATATATCAAAGATTCTATACATTCCGCCTAAAAATAGACATATAATCACGCCACGAAAGGACTAGTCCTCTGATCCACCCAAGTACCTAATCAATCAATCAATCTCCGAAGCCAGCCTAAGAGTGTTAGTGTCATCACTCCCGACCGAGGCATCAATCATCGGAATGCCGTTTTATAAGCACTGATCCTCAATTCGTATCTTACTATTTATTAGTTTAATGGATTAAAGATAATAGAGTAGAAATAAGTGGTTATTTTTAATTGAGTCATAAGTTTTGCCTGTCTGTTCTTTCCTACGTGGTCGGTTCTTGCTGTTGGATTACACCTTGGGATGGCCACCTTCCGTACTCTGTACTATTCGAGTAACTCATGGGGTTTATTTCTGAATGACAGTATACTCAAGACGTGACATTAGATAATGTCATGTCTATCGTGGTTGATCTATCCTCTGAAGGTATAGCGTCGTCAACAGTCGACCTTCAAGGACAACGTCAATACACGTAACGATGCGACCGTTGACTACATTTCTGCCAGTCTAACATTTACCCGGTATAAAATAATCATAATTCGGTGGATTGTCTGGTCATAGATGTATTGGTCTATGCCATCAATGGCGCTGAAGGTCACCATTGGGAAAACAGTTCCATAATGTACATGATTGATGCATCCCAGCAATCCACCCGACCGCCCCGTAGAGCAGCCTCCTAGGTCTTGCGCAGAGAAAACAACTAGAACCCATAGCCGAAACCCGTGATATTGGAATAAAAAATGAAAAAAACCCATCATTGATCGCCAGTCGTAAGAGAAAAATTAAAGCAAAACCCCGTTATCGCCATCCCATAAGAGCCAACCCAAAGAATGACTCAATTAAGAATCGAAATTTACGAGCGCTCACCGCGGAGACGGCGGGCCAGCTGGATATCCTTGGACTGGATGGTGACACGCTTGGCGTGGATGGCGCACAGGTTGGTGTCCTCGAAGAGGGAGACGAGGTAGGCCTCGACGGACTCCTGCAGAGCACCGATGGCGGAAGACTGGAAGCGGAGGTCCGACTTGAAGTCCTGAGCGATCTCACGAACCAGACGCTGGAAGGGCAGCTTGCGGATCAGGAGCTCAGTGGACTTCTGGTAGCGACGGATCTCACGGAGAGCGACGGTACCTTTGAATCTGTTAGTCGAGTTGATCGAATGGATTATATTGAGTTGCCACTAGGAACTTACCGGGCTTGTAGCGGTGAGGCTTCTTGACACCACCGGTCGAGGGGGCGGCCTTACGGGCAGCCTTGGAGGCGAGCTGCTTACGGGGAGCCTTGCCACCAGTGGACTTACCTAGTGAGGGATTAGTAACGGTTGAAGTGAGACGCGAGGGACCCTTGAAGCGCGACCGTGACGCGACGAGGGAACCCCTCCACCAAGGGAGGCGACGGTGAGGTTAAGACTTACGGGCAGTCTGCTTAGTTCTGGCCATTGTAGCAGATTAGGTTTGATGGATTTAGTCGACTTGAAGATGGAAAATAAGGTTATTGATGGAAAAGTCGATGGATGGATTGAGATAAGAGTCGACGTGGATGAGGAGATGTAGGAAAGATGGAGGAGGTGGGTGGGGGGAGGTATTTGTAGTAAGCGGGAGGTGGGCGGGTGATCTGGGTTGGGTTGCAGCCTTAGTCTCACTCTTCTTTTTGATCAAAGGGGGGCAGAAAAAAAAGTGGACGGAAAGCAACACACCATAAGCGTGATTTGGACGGGAAGAATTAGGTGCAAACCTGCAAACCCAGGCAGGGACCGGTGGCAGCCTGGGTCAGCGGGAACTAAACGAGCTAACGCTAAGCGAGAGGTTGTTCCGGCTCGGCCAATCAGGTTGCAGGATCACTCCTGTAGAATGCCTTTCCTTTCCTCAGGCAGAACCCCTTCCTGATCCCAACCACAAGGGGGAATTTGGATTCAATTCCGCTGATCCGTCATTTTCTGACACTGATCAGGAATGTTCCTGATATTTTTCGGATTCTTGATCCAAGGGGGTTGGGGGGGAATCCGATCGGATCAACGGAGGCACCGGTCGAATCATGGCTGCTCGGTCAGCAATCCCGACTGATTCAACCCGCGTCCCGGGGATCCTGCCCTCTCATTGGTCGATCTTCTGTCTAGTGCGTGATTCCAGCGCTCTCTCCACGCTCGTCCCTTCGCTATACAAATAACCCCCGTCCCAGACTATCTTCCTTCCTTTCCTCTTCTATCTCCTTCAACTATCATCACGACTCCACCCTCCATAACCAAACCAAAACCTTAACTCTATTCTTCAACTACCTTCAATATGACTGGACGTATGTATTCTCTGCCCTTTTTTAAAACATGATAACCGTCCATCGATCTAACAATCTATCAACAGGCGGAAAAGGTGGCAAGGGTCTCGGCAAGGGTGGCGCCAAGCGTCACCGCAAGATCTTGCGTGACAACATCCAGGGTATCACCAAGCCCGCTATCCGCCGTCTCGCGCGCCGTGGTGGTGTCAAGCGTATCTCCGCCATGATCTACGAGGAGACCCGCGGTGTCCTCAAGACCTTCCTCGAGGGTGTCATCCGTGACGCCGTCACCTACACCGAGCACGCCAAGCGCAAGACCGTCACCTCCCTCGACGTGGTCTACGCCCTCAAGCGCCAGGGCCGGACCCTCTACGGTTTCGGTGGCTAAGCGTGTCGTTTCTCTTTTCGTCTTCTCTTTTGCTTTCGACCATCCTGCGCGGGTCGGCGCGTCATTTCGCCCCTCCGACGCAGTGACGCGGCGGGTTGCTTTTTCGGACTGGTTCACGGGATGACTGGGACGTTGGGGTGTTCTTGATCTTTTTTTATTACCACAAGTGTCATGGGTCTGGGTTTTTCTTTTTATTTTATTTTATTATGGCGCGTACACTAAAGGTCTGCTGGTGTACGCGTTTGATTTCATGTATCATAGCGGCCTTTATGCTTCCAGCTTGCCATAGGCTTATGATCGCATACCATTCAGCGATCTTATGAATACGAACATTAAAATGGCTTTTTATCTTCACTATCTGGGTTTTCTGGATTTGTGCGTAGTTTGTACGCGACGCGTCTGTTGTGTTAGGTTTCTGCCGAACGGCGTCACGCTTGTATTCTACTTCATGTGCCAGTGACTCGGATTCTTACGTGTTGTTTGTATGTTTTACGCGTCTGCGTGTTATTCTCTTGTACCAATTCGAATGGTTTCGTTTTAGTATAACTGAGGTGTACCTTGAGTCCACTGTAGAAGTTCTAATAAGCGTCACGCTTGCCTTGATCGTGGTGATATTCAGTTGTATCTCTATATCTATATAGTCTGTACTTGAAAATTTATTCTTGTTTTATTGTAAGCCACTATGCAGTGTACTAGGATAATCAAAAACGGTGTCGTATGATCAGAGAAACAGTGAAGTATAAATATATATAACAGTCAACCTATCTACAATAGCAACACCTACCATCGACCACTCCAGAAACACCATGATAAACCAAAAGAAAAGAACAGTATAGTATGTACAGCACATTCCCAATGAAAAGTGATCAGAAAAGAGCAACAAATCGACCAGGATCACACTCTAAAGCAACATATACCCTCAATGCAACCTGGTAGATGTTCTCAGAATTCAACGATCGGACGGTAAAATCTTACTCTACCTATTTCCTATAAGAGTTTAAACTAGAATGCTGCCGGGACAATGTCCTAGTGGTCATTATTATTTTTTTTCGTTGGTCGGCCGCCCGAGCAGGCGCCACCGGTTCGAGTCCCGTGGATGGACATTTTTTACAAAATATCCTGGGTAGGATGCACATGTACGGATACTGCACCAGCATTATTTTAATGCGTCTGATCATTGTGATTTTGTTCTTCAAGATTACGAAAGAAGACAGAGGTATAAACATACTCGACCCCAGCTATAGCAGAACAGCAGAACAACAGAACAACAGAACGACACAGATACAAAATCAAACCTACCTCAACTATTCCCGGCCAGGTATACCCAACACGACAACCATCACTACGCGCCTCAGTCACAACCACCCAATACCCCTCAAAACCCAAACCAAGTGGATATCCACAGACCCTACATATACGAGAACCGTGGATAGACTACAATGGCCGTACTGCAAGTCACACACAATACACCATACATACCCAAACCCAAGTAGCGTCGCCCTGCAGCGCTGCTAGCCTGCTACACTACACCACAGCACCCGATCCACCCACCAAGCGGACGAGCAAAGCTGATCAGAAACAGACGAATCCACAGAGATAGGAGAGGGGCCGCCGATCGAACGATGCAAGGGCC
This sequence comes from Aspergillus campestris IBT 28561, assembly GCF_002847485.1. Lineage (NCBI taxonomy): Eukaryota > Fungi > Ascomycota > Eurotiomycetes > Eurotiales > Aspergillaceae > Aspergillus > Aspergillus campestris. Next base: position 3,553,851 of record NW_020194336.1, on the reverse strand, counting down.
CGTATTCTGCAACAGGGTAATAAATATATCTGATACTGTTGTGGGATCATCTTCCTCTTCTCTCTCTCCCGTCTACACCTCTGCAGGGTGATACACCCGGGGATGCAGATGCAGATGCAGATGTCAGGTGAGATGAGATCGCATTTACCACTTTACCTACTCCGTAGTCGACAAACTCACTTGCTGGCCGTTCCATTGGCACGTCTTTGCGAATACCCCAACGAAACAGCCCCATTCCGCAGCGAAAGACGGTGGAGGTGGACCCCTGCAGATATCAACAATACAATATGGAATATAATTCCGTCCCAATAAGTAACGGCCACATGGCAGGGAATGGGGGATACACGACGCGTTATTGCAGGTTGAGGTGGGGATCGTCGATCGCTGGAAATGAATTGGGGACGCTTTGCAGTCCTCTTTTGGATACCGTGCGTGGATGTGCCCACTTGAGTATATTGTAGGCACTGTACTATGCTAATTATATATAGCGTCGTCTGACCAGACAAAACAGACGAAACCAAGCCACAACAATACAATCCACTAATATACCCACCAACTCCAGCACAACCAGACAACTGTACTACACACCTACCAAGTACGCAGCAAGTACTATATACCTGTCCTCTGGAAAAACAAAGAGCGAGATACACGAAGAATGCAGCACAGCTTATCAAACAGCCACCCAATCATAATCCCACTGGTGGAGCAGTCCCTGCAGGATGGTGTCATGATCGACAGGTGTTATTTTCACTCTGTTACCGACGTACATGATACATTGTACTACTGTATGTACCATATTTGCCATTTTTATCAATTATCCCGTGGGTAAAAATAACCACAATAAAATAATAATAGTAATGGATTGCTTTATAATGGTTTGTAATGGCTTATAATAACCAAGAATAACCAAGGGTTTTGTAGACTTAATTATTGATGGTATGGTATTTATCGGGTATCACACTACTGTCTATATATAGTCATTCGAAAGAGGATAGAGGATAGATACTATGTATATCTGTATATAGATGGAACTTACAGATTAACAAGCAGACCAGCTTGTCTATAAATCACGTGGAATAGACAGCCTTGACCATCTCCATTCTTGATACATACCTTACCACAGGTAGACAGCACAGCCCTACCACCCACCTACACTAGGTCAGATCTAAGTAATAAGTACAACAATATAACCATATCAATCAATCCCACAGTAATAAACCACCACCACCAACACAACAATCAACCGAGTAAACGAAAATGAATCAAAAAGCGCGGGGCAGCCACATCCCCAAGAAGACTTGAACAATAAAAGTGGACACCCCTACTAGGTAAGTATGCAGTAGTCTCCAGTATGCCGCCCTGCCCTGCGACAACTACCTCTTAAGGTACTGCCCAAAACACCAAGACTCGGCCGGGAACTCGACGATCCACCGGGTTAAGCCCGCACACTCCTCCCCTACTAGTATCTACTTTGCGATCTACACTTGCTAACTGCATGAACCTACTCTACTGTTTTTTTTTTTTTTTTAAGTTGATGGATATCGTAGGTGTGTATGCTTTGATTTCTGTAGTAGGTAGGTAGGCCAGATAATACTATACTATCTATAGATCTGCGTATTTATTATAGTTTTACAACATATAATAACACCCGACAGCCTCGTGAGGGGCTTCCGAGCTACCCACCTACCTAGTAAGGACCCAGCTAGGAGCTCCTGCAGGATTGATAGACATGGTCCCTGCGGTATAGAACCCGCGTTTTTGTGAGGTGGACTAGCTTGTAGCTTGTGGCTGACAGGGGATGGGCCATGTGAAACCGCCATTCAAAGTAACTAACTAAATAACCCACCCATGGGGTAGTTCGAGCGGGGTACAGTATACGTACTACTCGCTACACTACTCTTGAGATATTAATATTGAAGGAATTAGAAGTGAATGTAGGTATTAATCAAATACTGTACAAAGTACCAACTAACTATACAGATGATCCCGACCAGGGGAGTCCTAGTCAATCCAATCAACCACCAACCAGCCAACCATCCCAATGCAATAAAAAGAAAAAAAAAACGTAAGGCGTAACGATCATACAACAAGAACATATGGTACAGACAATGTCATCCTATGTAATCCCGAATAAAGATAACGAACATGGCTTTCTTTTGGATGCGAACAATAGAAACTCAAACCAGACCAAACCAAACCAACCAACCAACCAACCAAATCTAAACCAAATCATTTAAACGTAATAAGAAAAATCAAAAAGGCTTGCTGTCGTAAGGAACTGCGTCATCATCGTCTAATATTGACAAAAAGCGGATGTGGATGGTGGATGGAGGGGGATTCCGTGGAAGGAAAAGGATGATGCACGTCACGGCGCCGATGGAGTCGCATGATGTCATCTGGGCTGCTCGATATCCGTCAGGCCCTCAGGCTCCCTGTCTGAAACGGAAGCGGTGACCAACGATCCGGTCCCCCGGAGTGGGTCTGCGACCCACTTCGGATATCCCATGACGTCAGAGGCTTTTCATCGTCATTCCTGACTCATGCAGACGTTTCGATGTGGTGGAACGGGGGGGGGGGAACCCCAATCCTGGAACCCCAGGTGGTAGGACAATACGCCCGGTAAGACAATACTCTTGTATTTGTTGGGGCGTGTGGGCTCACTCCCGACCGCGTCGTCGCTGCTTGCCTGGCCAATCGACTTCGGGATGCACCACCCGCATGTGCCGCGTGAGCGCGTCGTTGCGGGAGAAGGTTTTCTCCTCCGTGCAGAGATGACAGCGGACCTTTTGCTTGCGCGCGTTGTGGATCGTATCCTCGTGGCGCGTGAGATCGTAGGGCCGCGAGAAGATCGAGTTGCACGGCTTTCCGGTCGACGGGTTGATCCGCTCGCACTTGTGGGGGCCGGCCTGCGAGTTGCGCGAGGCGCTGTCGCGCCCCACGAGGTGGCCGCCGGGCGTAGTCTGCCGGTGGGCCTCCCGCTTGTGCTTCTGTAGTTTGGCGGGCGTCGGGAATCGCATCGTGCACCCGTGGTAGGTGCAGGTGTACGTGCCGCTGTCCGCCGACGTGTTGGCCGGGCGCGGGATGTCCTCGTGGATCATCATCATCTGCTCGGGCGTCTCCGTGCTGGGCAGCACGTCGTTGCCGGTCGGCTCGAACTGCGTCGTCTCGAAGGTCGGCAGCGACGCGGGGAAGTTGGGGGTCTGCTGCAGGACGTCCTGGGGCTGGGGTTGCGTCGACGGGGGGTGGGACGGCAGCTGGGCCTGGGGCGGCTGGGGCGCACCCTGCTGCGCCTGCTGCGGTTGCTGCTGCTGCACGAAGGAATACTGCGGGGTGGCCGGCTGCGTCGCGTACTGCGTGGGGAAAGACTCCATGGAGGTGAAGCTCTGGGACGGCTGGAAGGAGCCGGAGCTCTCCCGCCGGAGTCCTAGGGCATCGCCCAGGTTGAAATCGGCCTGGGTGGAGGGGTTGAAGTCGGCCTGGGTGGAGGAGCTGAAGTCGGCCTGAGTGGAGGGGGTGAAGCTGGACTGGGTGGCCGCGGGGAAGAGCGGCAATCCCGCATCGTCAGGCTCGTGGAAATCCAGCAGGGCATCCTTGGGCGACATGGTCTTGGGCTCCGCAACGCCCTGGCCGACGGCCAGGCCGGTCTGGGGTACGGGGACGCTGGTGGTCATCTGGGAGCGCGGGAGACCGGACGTGTTGAACTCGGTGGAGTAGGGCGAGTTCTGGCGGAAGGGGGAGTTCTCCCGCTTGACGCTGCCGACGGGGGACTGCGACCGCGAGGTGAGGTGATCCTGGTTGGCGGCCTGCAGGCGATCGGCGAAGACATTGCGGTATTGCGGGGTCAGCAGGTTCTGCTGGCCGGCCAGCTGCTTGGACACCTGGGGGGTGACCATGAGGGCCGGATTGTACAGCTCGTCCTGGTAGACATCGGAGATGGTGCGGTTGAGCTTGGGGACGCCCACGGGCATGCTGCCGCTGTTGGGGTTCGCGTAGTCTGAAAGTGCGTCGGCTCGTAAGTACTCATTCATCCAATGATCTATATCGGGGGACGGATCGGTCTCACCATTGACAAGCGCCTTGGACGAGTCATCCAGCTCCTCCAACTTGGTCTGCGGAGTCACCGGGGAGTTATGACTCACACTCGAGACCGAGGGGGCCAGCGAGTGGTCACTGGACTGGTGCTGGTGGTGGACCTGCTGTTGAGGTTTGTGCTGCTGCTGCTGTTGGTGGTGGTCGATCGCGGCCTGACGCATGGCCAGCCCGGCGTGATTGGCGCTCACGTCAAAGGACGAGGGATCGTAGTTTTGGAACTGGGGCGCCAGAAAGGAGTTCTGGACGGGCGTCTGGGCGGGCGTCGGCAAGGGCTTGGACCGCTGATAGGAACTGCCCGCGGGGGCCTGCCGCGTGGCCGACGTGGCGCGGGAGTGAGAGTTTTGGGAGTGCGAGTGCTGCGGCGTGCGAGCGACGTTGTGGTTGTTATTGTTGTGTTGTTGTTGTTGTTGTTGTTGTTGTTGTTGTTGTTGTTGTTGGTGCATGCGAGCGGGACTGAGAAGCTGCATGTTCCCGTCCCAACCCGGGTTGTTCGCCACCGGTTGTTGCGTCAACATGGGGTTGTTGTCAAAGAGGTACTGCTGCGGGTACTGGGGGAGGTAAGACTGGGAGGGGGAGCCGGAGGATGGAAACTGAAAGGAGAGATCGTAGGAGGGTGCGGGTGTCATGGAGGGAGCCTCGAAGCAGTTGCCGTCGAACCCGGCGGGCGTGTAATCCCCCGCGACCGCCGTGGAGTTGGGAAGGTAGGAGAAGGAGGAGGTGGGCGAGGAGTCGGGCGAGGAGGGAGCGGAGGAGGGCGGAGAGACGAATTGCAGATCCGGATTATACTGGAAGGGCGACTCGAGCTGATGCGGTTGCGGTTGCGGTTCCACGTACTGTGAAGGGATCTCGTGGGGAAACTCGGGGAGTAACTGATCGTCCTGGATACAGACGGGGTCTTGGTTGTTGAGGAAGGGAACTTTGCGTCCAAAAGGGTGCATGAACATAATGTCCTCTCTTAAGAAATCGGGCGTCCAAAGACGGATGACGCCGCGTGGAGCCTGTCCCGAGAAGTATGGAGAAGTTTAAATAGGAGGACCGAAAAACGGTTGACGAAGGTTTGGGGGGGGGGGCCTAAAGACCCGAGATCTCGCGTGCGATCAAGTTTTCACTTAGGTTTGACGAAGCAGACGGAAATTGATCGGAGTCCCAAGGAAGATGAAGGCAGTCGAAGTCACTGGAAGAGTCTGACGGAGGTAAATCCAATCAAGTGAGAGGAGGGAGGGATCTATAGTGGATGATTCGTCGGTCAGCCCCAGGACCAAGGAAACGAAGGCAATGGAAAGGGTTGAAAGAGAAGCGTGTGTAGAAAGTCTGGTAGAGAAGAACAGATGGAATGGATGGACCCAAAGAACAGGTAACTTGGATCCGGTTTTTCTTTTAGGCTTTCTGATCTGGGGAGAAGTATGAAGTATAGGGGGATCGCGACTTACTATATAGAGGGTAGAATCGGAGTGGGGGCAGGAGAGAGATTGATAGATGGATCAGAGGACAATGGGAGAGGAAGATCAGCGATGAGACAAGTGGATCAGAGGATTGAAAGAGTTTAAGAATGAAAGATAAGAGTGAGAGATGGGAAAGACAATGGAGGGGGAGGAAGAAGAAGCAGTAGAGGGAGATTGGGGTCTTTTTAACTATGGCACGATGACGTTGATTTCCTTATTATTATTATTTATTATTGGATTGATATTTTCAGAATCATTACAGCAGGATACAGGATGATACGGGGTCTTCCCTGCTGCTGGTAATTTTGACCACTGAAGATCTGCGGTCTAACCGGATCGGGATTAGTCTAGGCTATCTGGGGAGTGGGTGGATAATTCGGTGGATAACTCGGGTGGATAACGGGCTAGACCAGTTTCGATCATCGCTTATAATAGCATTAGCATTGACATTGACATTGACATTGACATTGACATTCAACATTAGAAATCACCAGTCTGGATGAGTCAGTCATGTCTAGTAGACATCATAGGACTCGTATTGGTCTCAAGTGTAGTTGAGCTGTCGTGCTTCAGATCGAGACAGTTAGTACTCAGGCTATGATTACTATGATTCATGGATTGTAATGGACTCCAATAGAAAGATGACTACTATGACTATGACTATGGACTACCTTACTACTCAGGTATCGACTCCGTACTAAGGTATCTACAGACTAAGATGTACTCCGTACTAGGGCTGCCAATCATACGTCTCCTTCTCCATAGACTCAGCCACATTCCCAAGCCCATGGAGAGATCCCGTCCGATCTCGTGTAAAAGACTATTCAAGGAAATCAAAAGAAAATAAAAGGCGGACCCTTACAGTCCCAACATGCATAAGTGAGGTCACACCACAGTATTTTCCCTCCTTCTTCTTTCTCCCACTGGTGATGAGTGGAGTCAGGAAAACGCGGGTAGATCATCTCCTCCCCCATCAGCCACAGAAAGCAAGATCCATCTCCTCGGCTTTCACCTTACCTTTCAGAACCCTGCTGAGCCACAAGCAAACGTGGCTAGAGCCCGGAGTGAGCGACTGCCATTCATTGTGCTGACTCACCCATACCCCATCCATCTGGATTATTTTTATTGACGGAGTTCCCCGGTAGTAATGATTTCATCATGATTACCCTGCTTTGTCATTTCTGTCCCAGTCGACGGCATTCTCCCATCCAGTTTTTATCATTTTCATTTTCATTTTCATTTTCGATTTTGTTTTTCTTTTCCCAACAAGTTTTTTTCAGGTCTAGTTTTTCCTGTTAGCTGTTGTTATCTATAGTATCACCGAAACCCAAGCCCTTCATCGGCCGAATACTTACATCTGGTGAAAGTTCTGACTTGTTTCGTTCCGGCCATGATTCGGCCGGTCGGGCTGCTGCAATACGGTACCATACGTACGGCCGGAACGGGTCCGAGCTCCGAATCGTTACCGAACTGGGCCTCTTCGGCCGTAGTATTACTTTTTCAGTATCTTCGACTCCGGCCGGTAATACTAGGTAAGTTCTGCCATGCCATGCCATGCCATGCCATGCCATGCGCCAGCTGACTCGTCCATGGCATGACAAACTGTCTTTTGGTCTCAGGTACTGGATGGAAGTGTCTGGATACGACCCTATCTTTTGGCACATGACCTTTGAGTCGGTCTCACTACTGACTGGTTGGTTCGCTTGGTTGTTTGTTTGGGGAAGAGACAGGGTCGAGTTCTTTCACGTGTATCGTAGCCTGAAAATGCAATACAATAACATGTATATAAAATAATAAATAAATCATACAAAATATCAAATATCAAATACAAGAGAGAAAAGAGAAAAGAAAAAACTCGTGGCAGTCTTGACCCATGCACAAATCATAGCGCAGATAAACTATGTCGATCTTAGTTACCTACTGTCAACGTTAGCTCAGTCTAGGTCGACAGGTGGGACTCGGTATTAGGCAGTATCATTATGATTATGCTCAGCAGCATACCTAGTACCTAAGAGACTAGGTAGGTAGGTAGGTAGGTAGGTAGGTATAGAACCTGAAGAGCCTCTCGGACATGCCCACCAACCGGATAATACCATCCCACTGTGAGGGTAGGATCTCCAGTGCCCCGGACCCAACCTGGAACTCAGACCCACTGCCACAACGTGAACTGGCTGGAACATGAAGACGACAGCTGAAACCAGTGGCGAGAGCTGCCAGGTTCTGACTTGGTACCTGAGTTACCTTTCCCGTGGGAAACTTGACGTCTGTCAGTCAGTTGTCATTGTCAGTCGTCAGTTGGGGAGTGAGTCACCGGGGAGTCAGGGCGGACCCAGACTGGTTTTTCCTTTCGTTATTTTATTTGTTTTATTATTTATTTTATTTTATTATTTTATTATTTTACCATTTTATTTGTTTTCACAGTCCCACACACCATGACAGTTGGACTGTCTGGGTTCAGCCTCAGTATCATTGGCGGGATTGCCTTCCTACGAGATACCTACTTCGTCCCTAGTTACCTAGTTTACTAAGTTCCCAACTAACTAAGCGGGGAAGGGTCTAAGTGGATAATGATATTCAATGTTGAAAGCTGGGAGGGAGATCGGACGGTACCACTCCTAGTCTACCCTAGTCCCTCTAGTATCTACAAGTGCCATACTATCCATTACCGAGGGGAAAAATCTAAGCTGAAATCCCCCAGACACATCTAGAATCTTTTTGAGCGGAAATCGGAGGATTCACGACGGTTACGGACAGCCGGTATCCTGCCTGGACAGCCGGTTGTAAAATTTTTCATTGGTGGGAGGATTTTACAGGGGTTGGGATGAAGGTCAGCACTCTAACCAGTGGATTGGTTCTACTTACTACCTTACAGATAGACAGAAGCTGAATACAGCATTTGTAATATTAATAATATTAATAATGATATGATAATGCGTAGATAATGATAATATGATAGAATGTATGATACAACAATTCAAAAGAAGAATAGATATTATGCATTATTTGGAAATTTAATATGTACGGAGTACACTGTTGACCATAAGAACGCGCACGCACCTTCGAGAAGGGTTGAGTGCACAGCCACAGCGGAAGGGAATTCGCTTCGATCGAGGGACAGTTCTGCATACAGTTGAATACGATGGGTACGAGTCTGTAGGTTCAAGGAACTAAAAAATAAAATACAAAGTAAGTCAATAAAAAAAGTCACTAAAACTCAGTGAAAAAAAGCCTGAAAAAAATAAACGGACACCCCGATCCCGATAGAAGAAGGAAACATTCCAGAATCTTTCTAATTTTGGGTCTGTATAGCACTAACCCCGATCGGGCCACCACCTGCATAAAAGCCTGCATGAAGGGGGCCGCATGGGCAGCAACTGCTGGCCGAAGGGGGTGTCCCGCGCTAGAAAGGAAGAGTTTTTTCCATGCAGCGTTCTAGTTCGATCGGCTTGCATGTTCGGTGTGACTGTCCCCTTTTCCGAGTTCCGGGTTGACTTTTGGTGGTCTTGTGAGATGAGCGAGGCTAAGCGAGGGCTTGACTTGCTTTGATCTCCGCGGGGTAGTATTCTTTGTTATACCTACTTTATACTTGATCTTAATTTTCATTATTTCACCACTTCGACTGTAGTATCTATGTGTACTGTACTTATTATTATTATGTAGATAATATTGCAGGATGTCGTCGTCATATCCTGCGACCGGAATGAAAATATGTAGAATGACGGAATAGTATGTACTGTCCTATGTACATTAACTGTGCACTGTGCACTGTGCACTGTACAGATGTACAGATCGGCCCGGTCGATCCTCGGTCGGCAACAACGGCAGTTGCATTTGCGCCCGGGGAGAAACATCCATCCATCTGACTCTTTCTCAGCCTTGCATCCGTCAATACTACCCAGTCAGTTTAGGCCACTAGGGACTACCCAGTAAGCTAGCTAACACTAGCCTTGATACTGATATCCTCGTGCCAGTCAGTAGTCACTAGTAGTAGTCACTGTAGACTGTCTCAGTATCCGCACTAGTGTCAACGTCGGGTAAAAATATCTTCTGGATCAAATGTTCCAGATAAGCGACAACCTTGAGACAACGTCTGTCTGGTTTTCGGCGTGGATGTTTCCTATTCTGTTCATGGCTGTCAGCTTACTTCTGCTTTCCTATACTACATGCTACTACATGCTACTCTGGACTACTACAGTCCGACTAGGTATTACTACCTACCCAAGTCAACAAACAACCGATGACCTCGGTCCTACAAACCATCCCGGTATCTAGTAAGCGCTTCTTCCAGTTCTGGTCTCGAGGCTGTAGTTAGTGAGTCATGCGGATAACCAGCACAAATAACTCCATTCTATTCCATAGGATTATGCATAATCTATTCCATTCCATTCGATGCATCCATTTATCCATTCATATCTGTATAAGTGTATAGGAAAAGATGAAAAGATTTTCCTATCGGCTGACCAAACTCAAAAAAATCAAAGGTCTAGACTTTGCTAAACTAGTCCTTTGGTTAGTTTCTATTGATGGATTTCTCCGGTCGGAGTCTAGACCCCCTTCTATCGATGCCCAATCATTTCTCCCTTTTTTACTTCCTTTCTTACTTTGTCTGAGACTTCATGGATGGACTATCTTCTACCTAAGTATTTTCTATGTCCTGCCTAGTTAGTAGTGTAGGTGGAGATTTATGCTAGTTGTATTTGATTCTGTATTCTGATACCGACTTTTTTTCTATCTATTTTAGTCTTTCGGGGGTGGATTACTCTACTACCTACTCTACTACACTACCTACTCTACTACACTACCTACTCTACTATATCCACTCATTATACTAAGAGTCATATCAATATACTCTAACCACTAATCTAGTCATCTAGATATACGCTTTTGTTGAATCATGCATGTATGTCATCCTCATGACGACCCGATCACCGCCGCGCGCGCATCCTCGTACACAGGCGAGATCCCCGTCCAGTGTTGGAACTGTGATTGTTAGTGATCTGTGTAAAATAGGGTAGAGCACAGGGGAAAATATAAAAAAAAAGGGAAAAAGGGAAAGAAATACCTGATAAACACCCTGTCCGACCAACACCTCCAACCCCGGAATCGTCGTCCACCCCGCATCACTCGCCAGCTGCATCAGCGCCGTCACAGCCGGCTTGTAAGCCATCTCCAGCAGCACCCGCGGCGCCTTCTGGCCCTGGTTCATGACGGCCGCGTCTAGCTTCTGCGCGTCCTCGAACATGTGGCACAGCGCCTCCCGCATCGCCGGGTCGATCGGCTTGTCCGCCGGGATGGTCCCCACCGCGACGCGGGGCACCGTCTCGAGCCGCTCGTTGTTCTCCACCACCCGGATGTTGTAGCTGGTGGGGAATGTCGCCACCATCCCCTGCAGCTTGGCGGCGGACCGCCCCACGACGTAGATGGGCGAGTAGCCCATCTGGTGGAGCGCGTGGATGGCTGCCCGCGCTGTCCCGCCGCCGCCGATGACGATCGCGCTGTCGTCGCCGTTGGCCCCGTAGATGCCGACGTTGCGCAGCGACCGCGTCATGCCCTGCCAGTCGGTGTTGTATCCGATGAGTCGTCCGTTGGTCGGAACGATGGTGTTCACGGCGCCGATGACTTCTGCCTCCGGCGCGATCTCGTCTAGCAGGGGCATGATGTCTAGCTTGAGCGGGATCGTCACCGATGCGCCGCCGAAGTCCGGCGACCGGATGAAGTCCCGCACGTCGGCGACTCGGTCGGTTTCCAGGCGAGTGTACTCGTGCGGGAGCCCGCTCTGCTGGAAGAGCGTGTTGTGGAGGGCGGGCGAGCGGGATGCCGAGACCGGGTTGCCGAAGATGGCGAATTTCTTCGCCTTGATCTCGCCCAAGAGCGACAGGCCGCGGCGGATCTCGGCCGCCGACAGCTGGCCCGGCGCGGCCTTGAACGGCAGGCTGGGGTGGGAGACGGGCGTCATGAAGCCGTTGAGGATGCGGCTCAGCTGTCCGTTGTCGCCCATGTTGATTCCGATCATCGGCGTCTCGTACGCTTCTTCAGCCCAGGTCTTGAACTTCCGCAGCGCCGTGTTGTCGTCTAGCGTCTGCGCCACGCCGACCAGCTTGATCACGTCGCCGTACTCGAGAGCCCGGTTGTAGTACTTCATCCACGACATGTTGCCCCACGCCAGTTCGCCCTTGGGGTCGTGGTGCGACGCGATGATCTTGGAGTGTCCCTTCATCTCCGTCACGGCCCGCAGCATCTCGTCGGGGAAGGTGATCTCGAGGTCCACAAACTCGCACCCCGATCGCACCGCCAGACGGTACAGGTCCATGGCAGCCTCGTGGGCCTCATCCGGGAACCGACCGCCCTGGCTCTTGGTCCGGATCGTGAAGATCAGCGGCAGAGCCGTGTGGCTGCGGAGGAAGGACATCTGATCGGCGACGTAGTCGACCGAGGGGATGTCGCCGTCCGACGACGGGTCCTTGAGCAAATCGACCCGCAGCTCCACCGCATCGGACCCCACGCACACCTCCTCCAGGATATTGCTCGCCGGGCGCAGATCGGGCAAGGTCAGCGACACGAAGAACGACTGAGGCTTGCTCTTGAGGGCGCTGAGGTGGTCCACCTGGCCGGTGACCACTTTCAGGAAGCGCGCGAAATCCTCGGACGCCAGAGCCAGTCCGCCGGCGCTCGCGTGCTGGCTGTAGTACTGGATGTTGCTGCATTCCTGGAACCACGGCTTCCGGCGCAGCCACACGCCCATCATGTCCTCGACGTAGGCCGGGCGCGTCTTGTCAATCGACAGGAAGTCCATGACCTGGCGGATGTCCCGCATGATCAGCAGGACATTCCCCTTGTTCTTGTGGTAATCGGCGAGCAGCTTTCTGGCCTCGGGCATCTCGACCACACCGCCGCCGCAGGCGAAGACGTAGCCGGTGGACCGCTCCTTCATGGTCGTCTGCAGCAGGTTCAGCTCGGCGTCCCGGAAGCCTTGCCAGCCACGCTGCTTGATGATCTCAGGGATGGCTAGGCCCTCGTTGCTTTCGAGCTCGGTGTCGAGGTCGATGAATTCCCGGTTCAGCGACTTTCCGACCCAGTGGCCGGCGGTGGTCTTGCCCGCCCCACGCATGCCGATGATGAACACGGACGCGCTGTCCTTGTTGGTACCGCTTTCCACTTCGGACTCTTCCTCCTTCAACTCGCGGCCGGCCAGCTTGACCGAGAACAGCTGCCGCAGCGTGTCCCACCAGCCGGGCCAGGTCTTGCCGACGCACTCCTTCTCCAGGATCAGAGTGCTCTGGGGCGCCACGAGCGACAGCACGCTGAAGCTGAAGGCCACGCGGTGATCATCGTAGCAGTACACTCCGCCAGACGGCTGCCGGAGAGTCGTCCGATCGATCCCGTCAATCTCGAGGCCGTCGTCGTGTTCCCGGCAGACGACACCGAACTTGGCGAGCTCGTCCTTCATGGCCTTGATTCGGTTGCATTCCTTCACCCGCTGGTTGGCGATACCGTAGATGCGGGTGGTGTGGTTCGCACCGTCACCACGGGCCACGGCGGCGAGCACCGAGGCCGTGAGGAACGCGTCGGTCATCGGCTCCATATCCACGTTGGGCAGGGGGCGCAGAGCGCCACCGGCCACTCCCGTCACGGTGGTAGAGTTGTCGGTCTGCTCGACAGTGCAGCCCATGGGCGCCAGGACGTCGACGGCGAACCGCGCATCGCCCTGCAGGGACTTGGACCCGATGTTGGGCACGGTGCACTTCGTGCCGGTGATGGCGGCAATCGCCAGGGGGTAGGTGGCGGAACTGGCATCGCTCTCGACCATGTACTCCGCGGGGTTGACATAGCGACCCTGAGGGATGTGGTAGGTGTGCTCCTCAGTCGTCGACTTCTGGACGTCGATCCCGAACGACCGCATCATCGCCGTGGTCATGTCAATGTACGGCTGCGAGATGGGCTTCCCGCCCACCAACCGCAAGGTGACCGGCTCCTTGGCGTAGGGCGCGCACATGAGCAAGGAAGACACGTACTGCGAGGAGACCTTGGCCGCGAGGTTGATCTGGCCGCCCGCAAAACCCCCGGAGGCCGCAATCCGCAGAGGCAGACTGCCCTTCTTCTCCATATACTCGACCGAGGCCCCGTTGGCAGTCAGGGCATCCACCAGGTCGCCGATCGGCCGCTGCTTCATGCGGTTGTTGCCCGTGAGGACGCTCGAATCGACACTGGTCGGCGTGGCCAGCGTGGCGACGGTGGTGAGGAACCGGGACGCGGTGCCGGCGTTGCCCAGGTAGAGTTCCTCGGGGCTGGCCTGGAGGTCTCCGCCCTTGCCGTTCACCACCAGGACCTCGCCCTCCTCTTCCCACGAGAACGTCGCGGCACCAATCCGCTCCAGGGCGTTGAGCATGACTTCGGTGTCGTCGGAGTGCAGGAGGTTCTTGACGCGGCAGGTGCCCGATCCCAGCGCCGCCAGGACCAGGGCGCGGTTGGAGATGCTCTTGGAGCCCGGGGGTGCGCAGACAACACTGGACGACTGGGCGACGCCGGGGAACACCTCGATGCTCGGAGCCATGACGACGCTGATGTCCTCGTTCGGCACCACGCTCGCCTTGGGCTCGTACGGACGGCCGATCGCCGACAGCAGGACGATCTTCTTCTTCGGGCCGTCATTCTTCTTATCCAGCGCCATGTTGAACAGGACCTGGTCGACGGAGCAATGCTTGCCGGCCGTCAGCTTCCGGATCCGCGCGTCCTTCACGGTAGTCGGCAAGCCATAGGCGGCGATACACTTGACAATGCGGGCGACCGCCACCCCCTTCAGGAGGCCCAAGTGGCGGGCCAATTCTGCCTCCTTGACCATGCCGATCGCGACACATTCACCGTGAAGGATCTGCGGGGTGAGAATCGCCTCGATGGCGTGCCCGATGGAGTGGCCCCAGTTCAGGAGGTTGCGCAGTCCACCCTCACGCTCGTCGGCCGACACCACGTTGGCCTTGTGGCGGGCAGACGCCAGGATGCGCGCCTTGAGGATCTCTTCAATGCCCTCGAAGCGGCGCTGACCGGGCTGGACCACGCGACGGACCGCGGTCAAGATGGTCTCCGCATTGTCTTCCAGAGCGGTGAATTCCTCCTCACTCGAGATGGCGGCCGTCTTGATGACCTCCGCCATACCGTTGATAAATTCGCGCACGGGGAGCGTTTCCAGGAAATCCAGATCGATGAAGATCCTCGTCGGCTGCCAGATGGCACCGATCAGGTTCTTCCCGAGCGGGGTGTCGATCGCGGTCTTGCCTCCAATCGACGAATCCACCATGGCGAGGAGGGTCGTAGGGACCTGGACGTAACGGACACCGCGCATGTAAGTCGAGGCGACGAATCCCGTCAGGTCACCAATGACACCACCGCCCAGCGCAATGACTACCGTATCGCGTCCACATGGCGGGTTCTGACTTAACATCCAATCCTCAATGTCGGCCTTGGTCTGTCGCGACTTGGACACTTCTCCCGGCGGCGCATAGTAGACTAGGAGGCGGGGGGAGGGGGAGACGCCGGCGGCGGCCTCCTCGAAGGATTTCTGGAACGCAGGGGTGTAGATGGAGCCGATGTTGGTGTCGGTAATGAGAACGTAGGTCGTAGAGGGCAAGGCACTGACCAGGTCCTTGGCGACATAATTGCGCCAGAGACCAAAGTCAGCGACAATGCTCTCCTGACCCAGGATGCTGATCTTTGTCGGTTCGCTCATCGTAGAGGATGGGTAAGAGAGGGACTGAGGTCAAGCTGAATGGACTGCGGTGGACACTGTATTTTTTACTCCACTCGTCAGTTCATGCTGTGAAACAGGAAGTTCAAGTAACCCGTTTTCGCCAAATCATCCACCAACGAGTCCAATTGTCCGTTCAGACAATAAAGACGATGTGACAGGGAACAAGAAAGGTCTGATGGTAGAAGTAGAATCCAGAGGGTTACTGACTCAGAGGAAGCTCGGGAGAAAATTGGAGCGCGCGGGGTGGGGAGGGGAGACCCTCTATCACTTCAGCCAAGAAACACCGAGATGTGAAGGGTTACCCAATTGCCAGATGATTGGATATTGCTGAGTGAGATGGGGCTGACCCCGAAAGATGATCTGACTGTGTAAATGTCCCGAGGATGAGGAGAAGGGATAGAAGAACGACAGAAAAGGTGAAAAGAAAGAAGGGATCTTGACTCACCGGGTCCCGCTCTCCGATATCGCCCTCTAGTAAGCCATGCAGTATATAGATAAATAGGGACAGTATTGTTATGGTTATAATTACTACTTGTTTTATTTTGTAGTTCTTATTTTGAATTTATTCAATCCCTATTGTGTGCTGTTATTTTATGTATTTTACTATTTATTTCTGAACAAAGATGGACGAAGCGATTCCTCGTGGATTCATTGATTCATTCGAGTTGACCAAATCGATCGAACCCATAATCAAATACTATCAACAATAGTATTCATAGCAAGCATCGTGTCCTCCCAAAATCAATAAAAAAAAAGGGAAAAAAAAGAAAGAAAATAAACTAGGTATACACGTCTTCGCCCTCTCTAGTAACGACCGTATCCACCCGAATTCCGAGAGCCATATTGATCCTGTCCGCCACGGGAATATCCACCGCCGCGGGACCCTTGACCACCGTAGTTGTGAGAGGGTCGCCCGGTGTAAGGGTCGGTGTAACCGGACTGGGGATACTGTTGCGACGACTGCGACTGCGAGTAATACCCCTGCTGACCCCGACCGTAATAGTCACCCCGCGGCTGCGACTGCGACGCGCCGCCGTCGTAGGAGCCTCCACCCCGGGGATAGTTATTGTAGCGACCGCCACGGGGAGGCGGCGGCGGGCCTCGCGAGAACCCAGTGGACCCGGCTCCTGGAGCACCACCCCAGGCCTGAGGCATCATCTGGCCACCGGGGTTGTTGCCGGGCACGAAGTTCGGATCGAGATGAGCGGCGAAGGGGTTCGCACGGTTCTGACTGCCGTTGTTGGAGTGCTGGTCATTGTGGCGGTCGCCGCCGCCGCCGTAGTGCATGCGGCCGCCTCGGCCGCCGCGGAAGGGCGCTCCACCGAATGATCGGCCGGAATGCTGGGCGCGGTTCTTGACAGCCTGGATGTCTCCGTTGTCGAGCGCGGGCGCCGCGAACTTGACACCCCGAAGGAGCATGGACTTGTGGGTGTGCTTGGATTTGGGAACGTCGTAGTCGACCCTGGAATCTCAATGTTAGCCCGACGGACGGAGTGATGACGGTGATTAGAACGGGAAAGAGCAACCTACATCAGGGAGTGATCTTCGTCCAGCGACGGCATGCCGTATCCCTCGAGGGCGGACACCAGGGAGCTGTGGGGGATGTACGACTCGTTCCGCTCGACGATCCCCGCCAGCCCCTCGCTGATCCGCAGGTTCAGCTTGTGCTTGGGGTCGCCCTGCTTCTTGGAATAGAAGTTGGCCACCAGGTCCTGGTAAAGGGGATGCCGGTCGGACAGTAACAGGACGTCCCGTCCGATCTCGTTGCGGATTCTTTCCTCGTCGGTGAGTTCAGGGTATTTCTTGTGCATCGCGCCCAGGAGACGGTTCTCGTCGATGAATGGCAGGAGGACGACACCCTGCCAGGCAAACTTCTTGCCGTTCAGATCGACGGCGAAATCCTCCGGATAGAAATCGATGATCTCGCTCTCCGGGTTGCTCATGAGGTCGTGGAAGATTTCGGGGATGGCGTGGTTCGACGAAGCCGGCAGGACACCCATCAGTTGCTCATAGGGCTTGAACGGGGTGCCCTTGTCGAAGGAGACCTCCATGTCCCCAATGTCCACAAAGTCGGCGGCAAAGGGGGCATAATGGTAGGGATAGTACCAGGTCCACGACGGGCACCCTTGGAAGTAATACAGGAGCACCCACGCCAGACCTTCGGCATAGGCTCGCGCGACCTTGTGGCGGAATTCCTTGTTTTCGGGATCGACACCGAACTTTTGCTCGTAGTATCGGTCGGCATATCCTTCCTCCCACAGGCGGACGGTATCGTGTGGGAGGCCATCATCGCCAGTGTTGTTGTTGGGATCCTTCTTCGCCGCCTCTGGCGTATTCTTTTGGCTTTCGTCGGCCTTCCGTTTACCAAGGACCACCGGGTCGCCCGGCTCTTGGTCCTCGACTGGGGTTTCGTCCGCATTCGCCGTTGGGGTCTCGGAATCCTCCGAGGGCTGCTCCTCCTGGGGGCCTTTCATCAGCCGGCTCTTCAGGACGGCAGCGGCACTCTTGTTGGCCTCGTTCGCTTTGTAGACCGCTCCGCGGTTGCCCACCATGCTCTGAGTGAGCTCTCGCGTCTGCCGGGGCAGTTCCCCACGGGCCGGGGTGATGAGCTCGATCCCGCTGGGAGCGGCGTTGTCTCCGCCGCCTCGGCCCCGCGGGCCTGCGAGTGACTCCTGCGAGTCGTAACTCGGGGAGCTCCGTCTTCGACGCTTCGACCGCTCCTCATTTCGGGCTTTCTCTTCGTCTTTGCGTCTCTTCTCATTCGCCGCCCTCCGTTCTTCGCCCTGTCGTCGACGGCGGAAGATGGCATCCTCTTGCTTGGCGAGCCCTTGCAAGATTAGCTGAACGCGGGGGAAATTGACATGTCCATCCTCCGTCACGTAACCGTCCATCAGCGGGAGATTGTCCCGCCAGATCGCGATCAGGGTGTCGATGCCATTCTCCCGGATGTCCAAGGACGGCAAATGCGGAAGGAAATCGTTTCCTACGAAGAAACACATGAAGACCCAGTCATCCAAGGCGCGCTCCAGGTTGAAGGGGAACTTCTGGTGCGGAACGAAAAGCTCGGCGGCAAGATATTCGCGGAGGATGGAGACGTGGAGCCAAATAAAGGGCTTGAGGGCAGTGCCCTTCCCCTTTTCATCGAACTCGCCATTCTTCTCCTTCGCCTGCCCTCTGCATTCCTCTGCCTTGTGGCCCGGTTGACCGCAAATTCTGCACGTGCGTGGTTTGGACTCCTGGAAAAAGACATCTTCGCGCAGCACTCGGAAGTGCGGTTCGTGCGTGGCGAGACCCAACATGATTAGATCGGCATCCTGAGAATTAATGTTAGCTCTAGTGGGTGAGGTACAGTACATCGCACGCAACCTACCAAGCCGTAGATCACATGGCGGGTGTTCGGATCGTGGTCGGGCGAGGATCGCTGCGATCGGACGAACTCCATGATCTTATGCTCTCCTTCTCCGGGGACGGTCGCGTCGGAAATGATGATTTTCATCTACGCTCATCAGTCAGAATGACGCCTCTTAAACAATCGCGTGAAAAGAACCATACCTTCTCCCACGCGGGATCCGTGTTGAGCTTGTAGGCGATCCAGTAGCGCAAGGATGCCGCCAGAATATCCATGAACGGCGTACCCGGGGTGATCACGTTGCTATCCCACGTCTTCTTGATGACCTGTTCCTGGATCTCGTGGTCGACCTTGTTGGCGTTCTGTTTCGCCAGCAGCTTCTGGAACTCCTCGTTTTTCTCATCCGCCTCCTTGGCCTCCTGGGCGGAACGGAATCGACGTGCACGTTGCTGGTTCATCTTTGCGCGCGGGGCGACACCATCTACATTCATTCCATCGCGTCAGCTATCATTTCCCACAAGACATCAATACCAGGATCGACTGGGGTCCATACCAACAGCAATCATGAGGAGCTTCCGAGGGCGGACCATGTTCACCACGCGATCCGTGTAGCGGAAGATCTCCACCATCATCTCCTGCTCATTCTCCGGGGGCGGTTTGCCTTCCGGATGGGTACAAGGATGAACGATACCGTTCATATCCAAGTACAAGTTATCCATCTCCTCTCCATTCGGGTTGGGACCGGTGGCGTCCACCGGAACCTCCTCCCCGTTGACCTCATAGGGACGCTCCTCGATCACCGAGGAAATGATCTTGGGGTATTTGTTGGAGAGCCATCTGAACAAAGCCGGAACACCCATCTTGGCGATCAGAAGAGTCTATATATCCGACGGTGAGAGGTAGCGATCGATATAATGAAATTAAAAGGCACTGTTGTTGAAGCGCTCCATGGGCTGCCGGATGTGTTCGCGCGGGATGCTGACGGCCGTTTCGATAAACCTTGACTGAGGATAAGAGGGTTTCTAGTAATCAAGAATTTATGATAATATCCCCATGCAACCTGCAAGTATAAAGATAAATTCTTCAACAGAAAAAAGAAAAGAAAAGGTAGAGAAAGAATCAAATGAACTGGTGGAGTAGTTGAGAGTAGGAGGAAGATCAATGAATTCTCTGATGCGATAAGTCGGGATCGCGATGGAGAAATTCCACGGGTCTTCCGAGTTCCGGAGCTCAGCAGCAGTACTGGAGTCTGGCACTCTGGTAGCTTACCTTAGAGACCCTAATAAGGTAGTAATAGTGGGAGTGCCCAGAGGTAGTGGAGACAGGGACTGTTTTACTACGGATGATTCGCTGTCCTCCCGCAGTGAACAACTTTCCACTGATACTCTTAGTTAACAGGTCACTATTAACTGACTTAGCTTCCCCGTTCTTTACTAACAACTCATATGGTTGATCTGCTACCTACTACTGACCTTACTTCCACCCATTGCGCATTCCATGCCTGTCGATTTATACGCCCGCGACCGGCGGTGACCATGATATTACGACCTAACAAGTGCGATGTTTCGAATCCTCGAGTCTCAGGCTCCGGCCAAACAATCGGCCTCGGATACTATTGACACGCTGAGCGGTCGGATCCAGAGTGCCACCCTGTTGGAAGATCGTCGGGCGGCCATCCAGGGATTGAGGAGTTTCGCCAAGGTCTATCCAGCTTCTGTTGCGTCGGGCGCGCTGCGACCGTTGATCAGTTGCCTCCGAAATGACCGGGAGGATGTGGACACGCTCAAGGTGGTGCTGGAGACGCTGTTGATGCTGTTTTCTCCGGATGAGGGGAGTGTATGTGGTTTTTCTACAATGGTCCTTCTACGGGGGATTCCAATTAAGTGTACTGACAGGGGTTTGTAGCCAGAAGCCTCCGAGGAGATCGCGCTCTGGCTGTCCGATGAGTTTACTCAGGTACGTGGTTGGCTGTTGGGCGGGATGGGTGCGTTGTTCTTTGCTAACGGCGCGAAAGCGACAAGACAATATCACCTCCCTCCTCGACCTCTTGGACACCAAAGATTTCTACTCGCGCCTCTATTCCTTGCAATTGATGTTCCAAATCTCGAGTGCGCGACCGGAGAGAACACAAGAATGCATCTTGACGGCACCGCTGGGGATCCCGAGGCTCGTCAGTGCGCTGGGAGATGCTCGGGAGCCGGTTCGCAATGGTGGGTTTGGGGAAGATAAGGGCGGTCGTGGAATTGTTCTGGTTTGCTGATGATTGGGTGATCTTATAGAAGCACTACTGCTCCTCATCGCGTTGACGCCGGACTCCGAAGAATTCCAGAAACTGGTCGCCTTTGAGAACGCCTTCGAGCTTATCTTCTCCATGATCGAGACGGAAGGGGCCCTCACACACGGATCCGAAGTCGTCGAAGACTGTCTCACCTTACTCGCTACCCTCCTGCGCCTGAATATCTCCAACCAGTCCTACTTTCGGGAGACGGGATGCATCAAGAAAATCACCAAGCTTCTCGCCGATGTGAATTACGAGCAGCCGGCAGAGGAACAGGCCCCCGAGTGGACGCTGGCCCATCGCGACAAGAATATCTGGGGTCTGATGGTTATCATTCAGCTTTTCTTGGTCAAGGGTGGGATCAACACTCCGGTCAACCAGATGGCGTTCTGGAACAACGGGGTGATGGAGCAGGTCCTGAGCACAGCGTTCAGCCAGCGCTTCAATGTGAGCGTTACGTCGAAGGCGCTCGCCACGTGCGCCGATTTGATCCGCAGCAACCAGCCACTCCAGGAGAGGTTCGGCGACGTTGAGGTTGTCTGGGGTCCGGCGCCTACCAGCCTGGATGCTGTCAACGGCGATACGGCCCCGAAGCCACAGCAGATTAATGTCATCGAAGCGCTGCTGAAGCTCAGTCTGGAGCCGGCCTCAATCCAGCTCCTCGATGCACGCCTTGCGGCGTGCGAATGCATCAAGTCCTTCTTTTCCAGCCATTCGGGGATCCGGATCCATGTCTTGCGGAGAGCGATCAATGGGCATGTGAGCGGCCAGGATGATATTCCGAATATCCTGTCTGTCCTGCTCACTCCACCAGAGCTTCGACGGAATGCCGATCCGTATCAAACCTGGATGGCATCCGTGCTGATGCTCCAACTGCTCTTTGAGAACACCGAAGCAAAGGTGGTCGCGATGGAAGTGACCGAGGGCAACGCGGACGAGGGTGAGGAAGTCGTCACGTGTATCCAACTGATCGTGGGCAATTTAATTACGGGCATGCAGCGCGGTGATGACGAGCGGATCTCTCTGGGATACCTGATGCTCCTCTGTGGCTGGCTTTTTGAAGAGCCAGACGCTGTCAACGATCTCCTCGGGGAAGGCAGCACTATACAGACCCTGCTGCAAGAGATCAAGCACCGACTAGCCTCGAACGTGCTTCTGTCCGGCCTTTGCACGTTCCTCCTGGGGATCATCTACGAATTCTCCTCGAAAGACTCCCCCATCCCCCGCAAGACCTTGCACAAACTGTTGATCGAACAGCTGGGCCGGGAGCAGTATATCGACAAGATCAAGCGGTTCCGAGAGTGTCCCGCGATTCGGGATTTCGAGGTGCTGCCTCAGACCGTCGGCCCCCACTACGAGGGCGGGCTCCCCGATATCTTCTTCGACAGCACCTTTGTCGACTTCCTCAAGGATCACTTTGGGCGTATGATCCGCGCGATTGACCGCGAGCCCGGGCTCGAGATCTCCGTTATCACGAACGGCATCCAGCGCGGTATCTCGCGGGAGATGGTCGATTCGCTCCGGGAGGACCTCCAGGACAAGACCCAGGCCATGCAGAAACTGGAAGCGGACCTGGTTGCGCTGCAGAATAAATTCGAGCACGAGCAACTCGAGCACAGGAAATCAAAGGAGTCGGGGACGATGGAGTCGACCCGGTTCCAGCAGCTGCATGAGTCTGCGCAGAAATCCCACGAGCACGAGATGCACCTGCTGAAGGAGCAACAGAAGAACGCGCAGAACGAACTACTGCGACAACATGATGAGCAGCTCCGAGCGATCGACCGACAGCTGAAAGATACGTCTGCGGAGTACGAGCGCAGAAGCCACCGGGTGAAGGAGCACCACGACGCGGAGGTGTCTGATCTCCAAAAGAGACTACACGTGTTAGAGACGGAACTTGCTCGAGCCAAGGAACAGCATGCCAGCGCGTCTGCCGATCTGCAGGCGACGATCGAGACTCTGAAGTCCGATGCGGACAAGGCCAGGGAACAGCATGCGGCTCAAGTTTCTGACCTGAACAGCACCATCCACACCATCCAATCCGGAACCGACGACAGCAAAGACCGACATGCCCGCGAGGTGAACGACCTCAGCGAAACGATCAAGAGCCTGCGATCCGAGATTGACCGTGTTCAACAAGGGCATCGCACGGAGCTCGCCGAATTGAAGTCTGCGAATGAGAAGCTACACTCCGACCTCGAACGGCACCAAGCAGAGTTTGGCGAGCTGAAGTCTGCGAACCAGAAACTACAGTCCGAAGTCGAACAGCACCAGAAAGAGGTTGGCGAATTGAAATCCGCGAAGCAGAGTCTACAGTCCGACCTCGAGAAGCACCAATCCGAATCTACCGAGCTACAGTCCGCGAACCAGAAACTGCAGTCCGAACTCGACGGGGCCAAGAACCAGTCGACCCAAGATGCCCAAGGCATCCGTGACGAGCTTTCCTCCCAGTCTTCCGCCTTCGAAAAGCGGGCCAAAGAGGCGGAGAGTAAGCTCGCTCAGATGGAGGCGGACGCACAGCGATCTGCCAAAGCTCTGGAGGAGGCACGCCAGCAACTGGAGAAGGCCCAATCCGAGACCAAGGAGAAAGAGGAAGCCCGCCAAGGTGCGCAATCCGAGCTGGAGGATCTGTTGATCGTTTTCGGAGACTTGGAGGCGAAGAGGAATGAGGACAAGGTGAGTCACTGCTTTCTTTCTATTCTTTCTTCTAATTTTGCATGCGCATGACTGATTGAATCCTAGAAACGCCTGAAAGATCTCGGACAGGAAGTGTCGGAGGATGAGGATGAGGATGACGAGGAGGACGAGGAGGAAGATGATTCATGAGGAATTACCGGGTATATACGCATTATCCAAGACATTTTTGCATTGCGAAGAAAAGCCTTGTCATTATTCTCTTTTACTTCGTCTGCGTCTTACTGTCGTAGTTACATTCCGCATAGACACGGCTCATATTGGTGGTTTTACAATGGTCCTCACAGCATTGAGTCCTACGGGCTGAACGAGTGATGAACGTCTCTCAATCCTTTCTCAATAACCAAATTCAGTCCTTCAAACCAGACGAATATACAAACAATCTAAAGAGTCAATCCCAGCCTCATCCTCTCTACTTTATACTGTAACGTAAATGCATATCCGATACCGCCAGGCGGGGCCGCCACACTGATTGGCTCGTTTTCGGTCGGCGGGGGTGAACGGATTAAGTGAGTCAACTTTCCCGACCATCTTTTTTATCGAACTTTACCCCGCGGCCCATTCCACTCCCCTCTCTACGGAAGATCGCACACGACTGTCACGACCCGCAACGCTCGCCCGTCATGTCCATTGATTTTCCCCGTGAGGAGGAGGCCATCCTCAGCAGGTGGAGGGAGATCAACGCCTTCCGCAGACAGGTTGAGCTGTCCGAAGGCCGCGAGCCCTACACGTTTTACGATGGCCCTCCGTTCGCGACTGGTCTGCCTCACTATGGTCACTTGTTGGCGTCGACTATTAAGGATATTATCCCCCGGTATTGGTCGATGAAGGGCCACTATGTTGAGCGTCGGTTTGGTTGGGATACGCACGGTGTACCCATTGAGTACGAGATTGATAAGAAGTTGGGCATGTCGGGCTTGGAGGCCGTTGAGAAGCTGGGAATTGAGAAGTATAACGAGGAGTGTCGCGCGATTGTGATGAGATTCGCGACTGAGTGGCGTCAGACGGTCGAGAGACTTGGTCGGTGGATTGATTTTGATAACGATTACAAGGTATGTTTTTACCTGGGTTCCGTGTGCTTTTTTTTCTCTGCCGTCAATGTACTTTGCTAACTGGGTTCTATCTTTTCTCTACGATAGACTATGAACACGTCTTTCATGGAGTCCGTCTGGTGGGTCTTCAAGCAGCTCTTCGACAAGGACCTCGTCTACAGAGGCTACCGGGTCATGCCTTACTCGACCGCCCTCAACACCCCCCTCAGTAACTTCGAAGCCCAGCAAAACTACAAGGATGTCCAGGATCCCGCCGTCGTTGTCACCTTCCCCCTCGTCAACGACCCGGAGACTTGCATGCTCGCGTGGACGACCACTCCGTGGACTCTGCCCTCCAACACGGGCCTTGCGGTGCACCCGAATTTCGAATACGTCAAGATCTTCGACGAAGCATCTAAAAAGCACTACATCCTCCTCGAGGCCTTGCTCCGGACCCTCTACAAGGACCCCAAGAAAGCCAAGTTCAAGGTCGTCGATCGATTCAAGGGCTCGCACATGAAGGACTGGAAGTACGAGCCTCTGTTCAACTACTTCTACGAGGAATTTAAGGACCATGGATTCCGCGTCCACAATGCCGAATACGTCACGGCCGAAGATGGTACCGGTGTGGTTCACCAGGCCCCGGCCTTTGGTGAGGACGATTACAAGGTCGCCATGGACGCGGGTGTCATCGGTGATGGACGCCTGCCCCCCAACCCCGTCGACCCGCAGGGCTGCTACACCGCCGAAGTCCCGGATTTCGAAGGCCAGAACGTGAAGGCCGCCGATCGAGCCATCATCAAGCACTTGAAGGCCGCTGGTCGTCTGATTGTGGACAGCCAGATTACGCATAGCTACCCGTTCTGCTGGCGTTCCGACACTCCCTTGATCTACCGTGCGGTGCCGTCCTGGTTCGTCAAGGTCCCCCCCATCATTCCTCAGATGCTCCAGGGCATTGATGAGTCGCACTGGGTGCCGTCGTTCGTCAAGGACCGGAGATTCTCCAGCTGGATCCAGAATGCCCGCGACTGGAACATCTCCAGAAACCGTTTCTGGGGTACGCCGTTGCCCTTGTGGGTCAGCGAAGACATGAAGGAAGTCGTGGCCGTGGGCAGTGTTGAGGAGCTCAAGACGCTCAGTGGATACCAGGGTGAGCTGACGGATCTTCACCGTGATAAGGTGGACCACATCACCATCCCGAGCAAGCAAGGAAAGGGTGAACTGCGCCGTGTGAGCGAGGTGTTCGACTGCTGGTTTGAATCGGGCAGCATGCCTTACGCCTCCCAGCACTACCCCTTCGAGAACAAGGAGCAGTTTGAGAAGGGCTTCCCGGGTGATTTCATCGCCGAGGGTCTGGATCAAACGCGCGGTTGGTTCTACACCTTGACCGTCTTGGGTACCCACCTGTTCGGCAAGCTGCCGTTCAAGAACTGCGTCGTCAACGGAATCGTGCTGGCCGAGGACGGCAAGAAGATGTCCAAGCGCCTGAAGAACTACCCCGATCCCACTCTCATCATGGACCGCTACGGCTCGGACGCTCTTCGTCTGTACCTGATCAACTCGCCCGTTGTCCGCGCGGAGCCGCTGCGTTTCAAGGAGACCGGTGTGAAGGAGATCGTTGCCAAGGTCCTCCTGCCCCTGTGGAACAGCTACAAGTTCTTCGAGGGTCAGGCGGCTCTGTTCAAGAAGACCAACGACACCGACTACGTCTTCGACCCGGAGTCTGAAGCCACCAACACCAATGTCATGGACCGCTGGATCCTGGCCAGCTGCCAGAGTCTCCTCAAGTTCGTGAACCAGGAGATGGCCGGGTACCGCCTGTACACCGTCGTCCCCCGTTTACTCGAGCTGATTGACAACACCACCAACTGGTACATCCGCTTCAACCGGAGACGTTTGAAGGGCGAAAACGGCATCGAAGACACGCAGCACGCCCTGAACACCCTCTTTGACGTGCTCTTCACGTTGGTGCGCGGGCTCGCTCCGTTCACGCCTTTCATTGCCGACACCATCTACCTCAAGCTCCTCCCCCACATCCCGGAGGCTCTCCGTAGCGAAGACAGCCGGAGCGTCCACTTCATCCCCTTCCCCGAGGTCCGCGAGGAGCTCTTCGACGAGGTCGTCGAGCGGAGGGTTGAGCGGATGCAGAAGGTCATCGAGATGGGTCGTATCTCCCGTGAGCGCCGTACCGTGGGTCTGAAGACCCCCCTGAAGACGCTGGTCGTGATCCACCAGGACCCGCAGTTCCTGGAGGACGTGAAGTCCCTGGAAGGCTACATCCTGGAGGAACTGAACGTGCTCGAACTCATCCTGTCTTCCGACGAGGAAAAGTACAACGTGCACTACAGCGTCAACGCCGACTGGCCCACGCTGGGCAAGAAGCTCAAGAAGGACGTCCAGAAGGTCAAGAAAGCGCTGCCGTCGCTCACCACCGACGACGTGAAGAAGTACGTGGCCGACAAAAAGATCCTGGTGGACGGCATCGAGCTGGCCGAGGGTGACCTGGTGGTCAAGCGGGACCTCAAGCAGGACGCGTCATCGGCCAACATGGAGCCCAACGCCAGCGGCGATGTGCTGACCATCCTGGACGCCAACCTCTACCCCGAGCTGGCGCACCAGGGTCTGGGCCGCGAGATCATCAACCGCCTGCAGCGTCTGCGTAAGAAGGCGGGCCTGGTCCCCACCGACGACGTGAAGATGGAGTACGCCGTCCTGGCCGATCCGGAGGACGTTGGCATCGGCGGGGCGTTCGAGACCCAATCCCCGGCCATCGAAAAGGCGGTGCGTCGGCCGCTGGAGCGGGTTGACCTTGTTGACGGGAAGGCCCCCAGTGGCAATGCCGAGGCCTTGATCATGGAGGAGGAGCAGGAAGTCCAAAAAGCGACCTTCCTGTTGCGATTGCTCAAGCTATAGACGTGATCCGGTCCGGGATAGTGGCGGATATGACGTCGGTTTAGACCTCTATTTTTCTTAACATATAACGCTTTCAAGAGTATTGAATTTCAAAAGAAAAAAAATTTGTTCACTCTATAGATAATAGAAATACGTATCGTATTCTGTAATGAAAGAACCCCCCCATGCGCCAAATCCATGCAACTGGGCCCTACCTTGCGGCCCTCTTTAAGCCTTCTTAGCCGCGGCCTTTTTCATGCAACAAGAATTCCCAGTCAGTATATTATTCCCAACCCGAACCACCCATGAAACCTTACCAGATAGCAATCTTTCAACCTCATAAACTCCTTAGCACACATATCCTTCTGAACTGCGGTGTAGTCCGCTACAATGCATTTGCCATATGCAGCCGCCTAAAGAACTCGTCAGCGCTGATCTCTCAACATCGAGCATCAGTGCCCGAAATCGGGGTAATCACCTCCACTGAGCACTTGGCTGTGGCCTGGGCAAACTTCTCAATCGGTCTGATCCGTGGTTGCGACATTGTAGACTCGTTATTCTCTGGGGATGTCAATCGAGTCTCACTTTCCATCATGCGATGCGGTAACTTGGGCGACGCGGGCGCGATTACATCAGCACATATCACACGTGACCCCGCCATTCCATGTTTGGGTCGGCGCGACAACAACAGCAGGAACGACGGACAGTGGGAGACTTACCAAGTGACTGGGAGTGTTGGTGCCTTTCTCCTTCCATTTTTAAATCGAATTCGAATTGAGGGGCATTGGACTTGCCGAGCGGTGTACTGCAGGTTCTCTCTCTCTCTATACTCGCGATTTTCGGGTCCCCGCAATGATTGATTTCGTTGTCCGCCTCTATGACCCATTTGCGAAAAACGCGCCTTAGGTCGCGGATATTTCGATGCCTCCCATTTCCCGTCAGAGAAGACCTCTGTCCTATGACGATCCGGCGCTGTCAGACGAAGGTATACTTTCTTTATAGCTAGATTATCCCTCTTTCTTCGCCGGGCTCTAATGTTGTTGTCTCGATCCAGATGTCGGCCTCATCTTTCAGGTTATCACTTTCGCGGAGGCCGACCCCGAGGTCAAGCGCCTGCCCTACCGAGCTCTATTTAGGGCATACGATCAGGTTATCGAGGAACATGGCGTCGACGCCGACCCGAGCTATGCCTGCATGCGGTTCCTGCTGAAGATGGGGAACAAGAATGTTATGGGAAATGACCTCTACGAGAAATTCGAGAATCTGTTAGAACAGGTGGGGATCGTGCTGGAGATCGGGACGAATGCCGACGAGGGAAATGAGTCGACGTATGCGGGCAGTGTGTCCTCGATCGACAGACGGCCGAGGAAGAATGTCCCTCCTGCCGACGACACGACCCAGGCTACCCCGCGGAGGCGCGCTTCTTTCAATTCGATGTACGATGTGGGGGACGATCCCACGCAGCGGAGTTTGCTTAATCGCCCGAGTTCGCGCTCCTCTATGTCGCGACTCCCCGTGGAGAAGCCGGAGTTCTTGGATCAGGATCAGGATCCGGATCCGCGGCCTTCTCCTGGGCGGGCGGGCGCTCGCAAAGGAACTGAGTCGCCGGATAGGACGCAGCTGATTGCCCAGTTTCTTGACGTCGGTCGCAGACTGATGTACCGGATGGAACATCTGGATCCGAATAACGAGACTGGCGGACAGCCTGTTGTGGCTGGTCGTGGTCGCCGTGCGAGGTCTGCTGTTGACAAGGACCGCTCAGCGAGAATGGTCGAGAACGCCATGCCGCGCATCCAGTTTCGTAATCCACACCCGCTCAGCTCGAGCGAGGATGATGAGGGAGCGGACGAGTCGTTGTCTGTCTCTTCGCATAACGATCACGATTCAGTTGGACGGGTGGAAGTCGCTTCGGAGATGCTGTATCGCCCATCATTGTCAGACCTGCTTAGGGACGCGTCAACGTTCAATATGTACCGACAACGCGCAATCAATCGAAAGATCTTGGCTCACTGGGTCAAGAAGGCTGTCCAAGCGCGGCAGAGCCACCGGCATATGGAACTCGTCGCTGTGAACCGGGATAGTCTTACCCTGATGCGCCAAGCGTTCGAAACGTGGCATTCGATCATCCGGAATAAGCGGCGCGCAGTGCAAACGGAGCGGTTCTTCAAACATCTCGAGGAGCGCGCCGGGCGAGCGCGAGACCTGTATCTTGTCACAAAGGCTTTCAGCCATTGGGCGCAAGTTGCGTCCGACGAAGTGGCGAAGACATCTGCCGCGCGGCGACACATCCTCGGCGTGAAATACTTCAGTGCGTGGCGCGAAATCACCGCCGTCAATGAGATGAAGGCCCAGAGGTTCGCCTTACCCGACCCTTCCACAACTGGCAACAGAAGGTCCGTCGGCTGCGAGAGATGGAGGAAACCGCCGAAGCTACGCGGCAGGCCAACTTGAAGCATAATGCCTTTTGGCAGTTTTTCCGGGGTTACTGCGAACGCCGCGCTCCTCAGTGGTACGACTATCGTCTAAAAAGGCGCGCCCTGCTATCCTGGCTACGGAAGTTCCGAACCAACCGAGAACACTACCAAGAGATCGCGCTGAACGATAAACGGGATGCCCTCGGATTCGCGTTACAAGCATGGTCGCAGAAGTTCAGGACGATTGCTAGTTCCGAACAACAAGCAGTGTCCTTGCACCGTGGACGGGTCCTCGAGGACACATATACGGAATGGCAGGTTCAGACCCGCCTCGCCCCAGCGGCACGCCAAGTGTCTTCCATGGTCGACAAACGGATACTTCAAACAGCCTACAAGCAATGGGTCACCCGGATGCAGATGATCCAGGAAGCAAAGGAGATGGATCAGCGACGGATCCTGCGCAATGCATGGACCAAGTGGAACGATCTTCTCCGGTGCCAGGCACTGAATGCGCGCATAGAAGAGCGGATCAAACTGGAGACCATGTACAAGTGGATCCTCGCCGAACGCTTCCGTCTGATGCAACGGATCCGAGAAGCGCGAATTAAACGCGAGGTGTTTGCACGATTCGTGACCAACACCCGTCGGACGTATACCCGCTTACTCGACCGCGCCGAAGCCATTGAAGAGAGTCGGAACGAAGACCTGCTTCGATCGAGATTTAATTGCTGGCGGGACAAGCTCTCGCTCCAACGCCAGCGAGAGGCTGTTGCGTTTGAATTTTACGCCCCACGACTGGCACAGGAATCACTGGTGGCCTGGCGCTCCAAAGCTGGCCATGCGCTCAGGTTGGAGGAATGGGCCCGGGATGCTCGATTCTACTTTCTAGCCACGAAGACCGTCAAGCACTGGTACGCAGCGTCACTGGTCGCTGCCAAGCGTCGCCGTCAAGACGCTTATGCGAGAACGCGGCGGATGGTCAAGGTCCATCTTGCATCCAGTGCGCTGACCACCTGGTCCGCCAGAGCTCGCCATGTCGCGACCATGGAACAGCAAGCCCTGGAATTTTGGCGGAGGCGATCCATGAACATCGCGTCTGGCGTCTTGGTCCGGTGGCGGGGGGAGACCGACAAGCGAGTCCAGGAGTGCGACGACGCGGAGGTCTACCGTGCTCGACATGTCGCCTACGATCAACTCACGCACTGGGTCGAGAAATTGATCAGTTATCAGCGCATGCAGAAGCAAGCAGACGACGTGTACCGCCTGCACAGTCTCCCACGCGCCAACACGCAATTCCGCAAACTCAGTCTACGCATCTTCCAGATCAGCAGTCATTACGAGACAGCAGATGCGCTGCATGAACGCAACTTCCGGAAACACGTCCGGGGCGCGTTCCGCAACTGGTTGGAGAAAGCTCGAATGCAGCTGGAAGCCCGCGATTCGCCCGGCCCCTTATTGAGCCCCTCGAAGACCACAACAAACGGCCACCTCGAAGGCCCGATGATATTCGACCCCTGGTCCCCGATCGGCACGCCTTTCAAAAACATGAGTTCCAACTTCGTTGCGGACTCTCAGGGACCCTCGGCCGCGCCATTCGTGACGCCCAACGATATGACATCCCCCTCGAAGCGGGCCGCGCGGGCGAAGGCGTTCGCCCAGGCTTCGACCACCCCTGCCACACCATTATATACGCCGTTTGCCAGTCGACTGCGACTGGCCTCAGAGGGGCGACCCCTCTCGAGTCTTCGGGGCCGTAGTGGTCGTGGGAACTCCATCGGGGCCAATGTTCGTTTTGTCGACGAAGAGCCGATGTCCCCATCAGAGGGACGGAAATCGGGCGGACGGCGGGGATAGACCATGTGGTTAATGTGATATGACTATCCATATCCAGATGACTTTTTCTTTCCCTTTTTTTCTCTTTTACCATACATAGTTAGGCAAGGTCAATTTAAGATACCCTTTTGCGCGTCAAGTAACAATGGTATGAATCTCTATATTCAGTATATTTGTATCCTCTAATCCTACTTGTTCTATAGTTCTGATTGTTCTCTAAAGATGCGGTGCATACTACGGATTGTCTGCTTTCCTTTTTCTCTTCGCATTGGATAGTTCTAGTGTTGTGTTTGTAACAGACTGTGTCATCAATGTATGGAAGAGTGGAAAGAGAAGAGAGGAGTCAACTCCTGTCATCTCATTGTTCTTAGTTTCAATGGTGTCAGGAATATCAGACTAGTTTGTAAGGCTAATACAACGATATCACTCCCCTTCCAGTGAATGTCAGTCCTTCTGTTTCCGTATATCACCGGATGCCACAAAACGGTAGGCTTGCCAGCCCTACCCTACAAGCCCGTGTACCCAGCCGTTGATAACCTACCTACTTGTCAGCTGTAAGAAACACCGATCTAGCTAGAAGAGGTGGATGTTTATTCACTGTGATACTGTGACAGCAAATACCCCTGTTGTATCAGAGTGGACTGTCACTATTCTCCTGGACCGCGCCTTCCTAATTTAATCTTGTCAAGTATTATAGGCGGCAGGTACGAGATGGGTTAGTACTACGTTCGTCCGGGAATCAGATCTCAGATCCTCTTTTTCTTTCTTTTCCTTCCTGTAGGCCTAACTGGCTCTCTTAACAAGAGTATCAAAGACAAGAACAACAACGGTTATAATGATATCACTCTGGAAGAAGCCACTGAAATGGGTTGTCGAGGAGCCTTGAAGATACTCATGCCAGAGGCATACATGCGCCTCATTGATTATGCCTGGTCTGTCTCTGCATCGATCTCCCAGACAATTGGTCTGTCCCTGAATCTATCCTCCAGGCTGTTTGAGCGAATTAGATTGACTCATTACTATTTAGGCTGGAACCTCAAAAGAACGAGCTTGGGCGTTTGGAGGCCGGGACACGCTCTGTAAATCCTGACTGTCCCGGCTACAAACGCCCGGGCCGGACAAGAAGCACGCGCGGTTGGGGGGGGGGGGGGGGTCATTCTGGCGTGGTTTTTGATAAAAACCACTCAGCATTATTTTCTTCTTCTTATTCTAGCTTTTTTTTCTTTTCAAAAGAAGAAAAAGAAGATGGCATCTCCAACACTGCGAGAGATTTTTGGTTGGTGGTTCCTAACCGAATTGCTCAAAATCGTGATGGCGGATGCGTATAGACGCATCATTGACTGGGTCATGTCTGTCTCTGAATCAACCTCCTAGAATGTTTGAGCGGATGAGGCTGACCCAATACCATTTAGTGCCCCTAAAACAAAAAATCATGGATCACTATCGATGGTTGCTGATAAAATCTCTCGAAATACTATACCAAGAGTTCCTAAATAGATGCTTGAAAGAGGAGTGAAACCATTGTTAGATCACTGTTGGTCTGTCTCTATATCTGTCTTCCAGGCTGTATAAGCGGATGAGACCGACTCAATGTGATTTAGCCCATCGGACGACCAGCAGATGCTCTGGCCTTTGTTTATATATCTACTCAAAGTATGATATATTATACATATATCCCGAACAAATACCCGTTGGAAAGCACTGGGTATTCAGGGCCTTCCTCGAGTCGCTCATCTGGCTAGCAGAGAGGGTAGTGGGCAAGCTGTTGGAGGAGACTGTGTTGTGGGTGTTTAGGCGTACCATCGAGTTGAGGCTCGATGGGTACTGGTCTGTCTCTGAATCTATCTTCCAAGCTATTTGAGCAGATTAGACTGACCGCGGGCAGGGGGGAGGATGGGATTGTCTGTCTCACGAATGACGGACGGCTCGTGTGTACCCGCTGCCTATACGACAGACATACCTGCTTGCGGTAAGCAGTACCTCTGTTTTGGAGTGTCCCTGCTAACCAATGCGGGTATAGGTTCGCCCCCCGAGCACCGCCCCCTCGCGGAAGAGGTTTTCGTGCTGCGGGCAAGATTGGCGTCCGCCACCCCCCAGTGGGTTGGTCGCCGGCGCCGGGCGCTGGTGGCCGCCCGGGAGGCGGTGGACGCCATCTATCGCCAACCCCGGCGTTTTTGGGCCTCGGCTGCGGCTGCGGCTGCGGTGTTCAATACCATTTAGCCCACCTGACGACCAGCCGGGGTCCCAGCACGAGGAGACCGGGGATTCCCTCGACCCCAGCCGCTCGGGGCTGACAAGCAAATCCTGCCAACAGTCATCGGCTTCCGGAGGGGTGGACGACGCCCACCTGGTTCCCGTGGCAAGCGGGGGTGTCTTTTATCATTCATACATACATAGATTGATAGGCCTCCGGAGTCCCCACGCAAATTGTCTCCTGATATTGTCGCGACTTCACTCGGGAGGTGTGGCGTCCGCCGGGCGACATGGGGATGGTATGGATGGCACCTGGTTGTGGAATATTGATAATCTGCGAATGAAAGCAGCGGGCTATGGCAGCAGAAGGCGGCCTCTTACCGGCTTAGACCCACGGGGCCCCTACTATCGATACCTTGGTAAACGCTGTGCGAGCGTTACCTGCTTCATGTTAGGATGCTTCGATCTAGCGATAGAAAATCAAGAAAGGCCCTGGGAAGGCCTGTGTCATGATGATGATAACGGATTTGGCTAGAGGGCTAGACGCACATTGAGAAAGCTATTACCAATAGATGAATTATCTTGTTGAAAGATTACCACTCAGCTACAAAAGACATGACACTTTTGAGCTTCGTAAGTAAACCTATCTCCAATGGGTGTCGTGCCGATGCTAAAGTATCAGGGAATAAACTCAATTTATCACCTAACAGCACCCCGAAACCACTAAAGGGTTAAAGAAATACTACTCAACACTTCGGCTCCCGAAGGATGCCATCAAAGTAGCCGCCCAGTCCGTCCACATCTTCCAACTCCCCAGTCCATCCAATATACTGATCCGGCCGCACCACCACAAGAGCGCCTCTCACCCGGTCCACTCCCCACGTTTCATACGCCTTCCCATCGCAGTAGCGATCCAAGGGGAACACGCTGTCACTCCACACCTTGTCATATCCCCAGCCCCACTTGCGGTCAAACAACCGCAACACTTCGGGGAACTCCGAGAGCTCGATGTCATCGACCGAGAGGCTATGGATGGTCTTCACCTCAATGACGGTATCTAGTTTGTGGCCCTTGGGGGTAAAACGCTGGATAACGGAGCCCGGCGAGGCCAGATACTGGCCGAACGCCACGACGCGCTGCTTCTGGCTCTCGTCTCGCATGTCTCCTGCGAGGAGCATAATGCGAAACCGTCCGTCGCTTTTGAGGAAGCGCGAGGTCCACTCCGAGGCACCGTCCGATTGGTTGCAGACCTTGACTAGGGGCAATCTTTCACCTGGTTCGAGATGTCTGGCAACGCCGGTTGCCTCTTTGAGCACCAGTGGGCTCGCTTGGTAAAAGGACTTGTAGCCCTCGGCAAACAGCTCGAATGCCTCCAGGACATTTCTCATGGTCTCGGCTTTGTTCTCGAAGCACGGCGAGGGACCAGTCTCCGGTGGTGGGCCTTCCTGGAAGTGGGCGAAGAAGTTACGGTCATAGTGGAGGACCTCCTCGGCAACGCGGTGGCGCTCCAGGTCG
Organism: Aspergillus campestris IBT 28561; assembly: GCF_002847485.1. Classification (NCBI taxonomy): domain Eukaryota; kingdom Fungi; phylum Ascomycota; class Eurotiomycetes; order Eurotiales; family Aspergillaceae; genus Aspergillus; species Aspergillus campestris. The sequence goes on along the minus strand of NW_020194336.1, from coordinate 3,518,376 downwards.
TATGTGTCAATTATCGACGGGTGGGCGATCCCTTTCAAGACGAGGGCTATCTTCCAGCCAATGTTGAAGCCATCCTGTATGGAGGTGTTCATCCCGAGACCTATCTTGGGCGAATGGGTGTGGACAGCGTCTCCGGCCAGGTGCATACGACGGCCACGGCTGAACGTCGGCGCCAGTCTCTGACCAACCTGATCCCTCAAAGCTTAGTCGAACACTTGCGATATCGAGTTTTCATGGGTAGGACCAACCTGATACGCCGTCCACCAGTCACAGATCTCGTAAGTGAACTGAAATGGGCTGAAAATTTCCTGCACCCTCTTGCTAATCATGTCGAGCGTTACCGAGGACCGCTCCTTATTACTTGCATCTTCGTCTACATCCTTCAGCGAGACGTAGAAACGAATCAGTTGCCTTTCCCTGGGAACAAACAGCATGGTCCCAGCGTCGGTTGCCACGAATCCACCACGGCGAATGTCCGCTAGCTACAGGTTAGCCCCAGCACGATCTTTCCGGAACGAAGGACACGAACGAAAATCTGTGATGGGAATAACATCCATGACACCCCTGCAAAACGTCAGTCTTGTGCCGGGGGTGTGACAAACAGGATATGGTACCATAAAGCCTCAGTTGTAGAGCCCTCCAGAGGTATGTTCAACTGCTTCCGGGTCCAACTGTGTGCCCCGTCACTTCCAATGATGAATTTGGCCTTGAGCGTCTCTGTCTCTCCTGGGTTTTTGGTCTTCTTGGGGGTGAGATCGTCCCACTCATCTTGCGGCACGTCGCTACGATCAATGACTCTCAAGTCGCCGTAAGGCAAACCGGTGTTTGCTTCCTCTTCGGTGAGCGCCCTCAACTTGACAGTGATGGGATATGCATCGGTTTCATCAATTTCCACATCATCGGTGTAGGATAGCGATTCCGCCACGATGCCCCTCTCGACATCAATGTCGGAACATTCCCTGATAGTATCCAGGAAGAAGCGTTCGATCCGCGCCTGGCTCAGTCCCATGGGGAAATAGGGTGAGCCGCTGAGGAGGTCATACTGTCTGTTACCACCATGCCGGTGTAACCCTCCGTTGCCGTCGGATCGCTGTGATACATCTGTCAGTCTGAGTTTCTCCGGGCCCAGATGCGTACGAAATCTCCCAAACGAACCCAAAAGGCGTAATGCACGAGACTCTGCGCTTCGTGCAAAACCTTGTGCTGGAAGCCTATACTGTCGAATAGCTCAAGAGTCCTCGTCCGCAGTCCATCGGCATGGCCCAGCATGACCTTCCTCGTGCGCTTGTCAATGACGCGGGCTTTAATCCCGCAGCGTGCCATCCAGTACGCGGCTGCCAGTCCGGCTGGACCAGCGCCGATGATGAGCCTGCATTATGGTAACTGTCAGAGCAGTCCGACTGTGAAGCGGGGGAGGCCAAGACATACACGTCAGTGTGAGAAACAGGTGAATCCGCCATGGTGCAGAAAGTTCAGTCGTCTCGTAGGCTAGCAGGTATGTGTGCAGCTGGTGCAAGCAGACAAAGGCGGCTTGAGAATAATTTACACGGTTCTACAGCTGGATGTTGAATCTTTATGCAGCCCATCTCTGGTACTCCCCCCACCTGTCACTTTTTGACACGAGATTGTCCTACTGCTGCTGACCGCTTCACAGATTATGGGCCAATTCGGAAGGCTGAGCTGGGCACGAGTCGCTGTGAGACATGGCGCTCTCTCCCTCAAAGATGTACCAACTGGCGCTCTCATTGGGAGGCCATCGTGCACCACAGCGGTTATCCCTGTCGCTAAACGAGGTCGTGTCGTGTCCAATCGGCGCCTCCGGAAAGCTAGGAATCACACTCGAGACTAGTCCCTAGTCACTTTACGAAAGACGTCTTCTCAGACGCTTAGATGAGAATCAGTAGACGATGCAGCTTCCACATGCTTAAAGCTTGTGTCGGATCGGCAAGGGTCCCATATCCATGCACGCTGATTTGGCTATTAATGCCCTGTTGACTGTGTCCAGTCAGCTGAGGTCAGCTGTGGAGAATGCTCATCGTTCCCAAAAACGAGCTGATAATGACCTGGTATGTCCCCGAAACCTAGCCACATACTAGTATCTCCTTGCTCGAATAATTGGGGCATCTTGAGGGCAAGTCCTGGGAAGCCAACGCAGCGTTATGTTTACCATTGATTGACATTTTTGGATCAACTGTCTTGGCAGGGTCTAGCTAAGGGAGAGATTTCTTACACTTCTCTCTTGGAGGGCGCCACCCGTAGATTAGAGCATGGTTATCGCGTTTGGTCCTTGCGGGAGAGGCTTGCTGACCTCTGATGTACCACCATCGAGTCTGCTGAGTAGGTTGACTTTACGTACCGATTGACCTCACTACTGCATTGGACTCAAGCAGGCGCACAAGTAACCCATCATATCTGTTACGCACAGGATATGCGTGCAGACTACGCACAGGCCCGAGCCCCGGCCCCAGTCATTACTGGCCCGCATTAGGGTTTCAAGCGCTCCCCCACTGGAAGCTGCAGCAGAGAAATACACACATGAGCCAGGAGACTAAACTCCACCCTCATGTTCAACAGCAGCAGAAGCACGAGTGAAATGCTCTGTTTACCCTTCCTACCCCTCAGGGTTGACGACGATGTGTATGGACCTCAGGTTCAATACAGGGTGCGTGCCTTGCAGACAGGCTCCACTGGAGCGAGCCCCTTGAGGCAGCTCGCCCCGGTCAACGTATGCACTATCCGGCAGACAATTTAATTGGCAGTGCGTTCGTCTCGAGGCAGGATCGGCAGCAAGCTTTGGCCTCATGGAACGCTCGTTCGGGCTCACTTCGTGGGGAGTGGCCATCCAACTCCATGCTCACTCACACAGCTTGTCGAGTCGACCTCCCTCAATCACCCTCGGAGGAAGGGATTCACATTCCAGGCACTACATTTTTCCTTCCCTTGTTTGTTACTTCTCTATGCGAATCCCTTTGCTGTACACCCAACAAGCGTCTCTCCTACATTCCCAGGACCGAATGTGTACATTTAACAACAGCGCCATAACATTCACGCGTCAAGGGGGAGACGAGCCAAAGAATGGACAACAACCCTCAGTGAAACCGAGTCATACTTAAGGGAATATTTTTCCTTTCCCTCGTCCTCGGGCTTTCCAGTTTCCTCAGCAATTCCATTCATTTCACCCGGGACGCTCCTTCCACCACTACCTCCTCCCACACTTGCACCAGAAGTCATCTACCGGCCTCTCGACACAATGCGTTACATTGTGAGTATCCCATCCAGAAACCCCCATAAAATCACAACTAACGAGCAACAGACCCTCAGCGCAGCCTCCATCCTGGCCATGGCGTCCAGCGTCTACGCCGACCCCTACGGCGTCGCGCAAGTCAGCGTGGCAACGCACAACGGGTGCGGCACGGGCCACTACCCGGCCAACAAGGCCGCAAAGGACACGAGCAGCATGTCCGCCGCGACCAAGGACACGTGCACCTTGATCAAGGTCAAGGACAAGATTGGCATCACGTCCTACTCCGTGGGCGCCGAGCTGATCACCAAGGGCAACTGCTACGGCGTTGGCGTCTACACCAACGAGGAGTGTCTCGGGGCGGCGGAGTCCGTCGCCTTCTTTGACTCTCATTCCCACAAGGCTCAGAGCGTCTGCTTCCCTAAGAGGGTGTTCGGGAAGCACGTTGCTGTCAAGTTGCTGTGTGATGAGCGGAAGCCGGATGTTATTGTGCATGCTCCTAAGGAGAACGAGAATGAAGGTGTGAAGCATGCCCCTAAGGAGCGGACGGCTGAGGCGCCTGTTGAGGAGGAGAAGCCCGCTGAGAAGCCTACCGAGAAGGCTGAGGAGAAGAAGCCTGCCGAGGAGGAGAAGCCCGCTGAGAAGCCTACCGAAAAGGCTGAGGAGAAGAAGCCTGCCGAGGAGGAGAAGCCCGCTGAGAAGGCTGAGGAGAAGAAGCCTGCCGAGGAGGAGAAGCCCGCCGAGAAGGGAGAGGAGGGCAAGAAGGACGAAGATAGCAAGAAGAAGCCCCTCGACGGCATGGTTCAGTTCCTGCGCAAGCTCGGCCTGTAAGGGCCGTACTTAGTGCGAGTACTGCCAGCTTAGCTGTCCGTGGTGTATGAGTGTGACACGTTAGGGATGTATACAAGTTAGGGATGTATACAAGCATCCCGATGTAACAATGGAGTCTATCTATTTCTTTATCTATCTCTCTATCTAGAATAATAGCAATTAATTTAATTGTGTTGTATCTTTGATCGTCATGACTTGTTTCAATGGGATAGATGGATAGCTTTGGTTTTGTCACGGTAGTAAGTAGTAGAAGTGTCGTCAGACATAGCATCTCCAAAAACCAGCCAGCTGGATTCACAAAAGCGGAAATGGATGGGCTATATCACCAAAGTGACGAAAGGCAGTAGTAGCCAAGATAAACACAGAATATTCATCGATTTGGTCCTCTCTGGAGACAGACACCTGCAAATCCAATGATGAAAGGAATTATATATTTTCATCCATTCATGTTATCTTACTATACTGTACTCCGCTTGTACTGATATAATTATTTCTTCGCAGTAGACATATATATGTGTTTACCGTCCTATCCTCACTACATATACATCACACCACATCCCACACTCGAAAAAGGTCACACCTTGTGTACCTAACAGTAACAAGTCGAATATCAAACAAATAGTAGAAAAAGGTCGCTAAACTCTCAATCATCACTAGCCACCACCAACAACGCCTGCAGCCAAACCACACATGATAGACAGAGCAAGGGACAGGAAAAGAAGAGGAGGGGGAAAGACTAGAACCCAAAACTATCAAGCAGCGAATTCGCATCCGGCTCATGGAACGTCGTCGGCGGCGGCTTCGGCTTCGGTTCCTGCGGCGCCTCCTCGGTGTCCACGGCTTCGGCTTCTAGTCCCTGCGGGAAGCTCGGCTTGATGGGCATGTCTGCCACTACGAGACTGCTCCGTCGGCGGAGCATCTTGCTGTAGTCGATGCCGTTGGCGTCGTGGTGCAGGATGGGTGATGGCTTTGTGGGCGGGTGTGGGATGGTTGGGGGCCCGCTGAGGAATTCCCAGTGGCGGACTAGGTCTAGGGCGAGGAGGTCGCAGCCCATGCGGTCGTAGAGGCGGGCGTTGCGGATGATGAAGTTCCATTCGGCTTGGGCGGAGACTTTGGAGGCGCCTTTAAGGGTTTGGAGGGTCTTTTCGCGGATTTGTTTGTATAGGACTACTAGTGCTGGGTCGTTGGAGAGGTAGGACTTTGCTTGTAGCGGGATCGTGCCGGCTGATGCTGGGGATGCTGGGGTTGATGGGATGAGGGTCTCGATAGAAGACTATCAAACACATTAGTTTGTATGACTCGAAAGACGAAATAGAGCACACGAGACTGAACAATAAGAAAGGGGAAGAAGGGAATAGGAAACTCACGATCAGTGATCGTACAGCCATATCACGTCGACCCAGTAACCAAAACGCCCACGACGCCATCCACCGGTTGCCGTCTGATGCCGCCTCCGGAATCACCCTCTCTTCCAGAATTTCTTTTAGCACCGGCCCATCGTCTCCCTCGTACGCACGTGTGATGGCGATAGCAAGCTGGACGTCGCCGACCTGGTTGAGACACACCATCGCGGCGTCGCGCAAGTGGTCTGCGAGCAGAAAGAATGCAGCCGCGTACTCTACACATATATGTTAGACGCCGGACACTAAGGCAAGGACACAAGGCTCTCCACTTACCAAATCTCCTCCTCCCGAGCAGAGCATATGCATTTTTCAAGGCAGAGGTTTTCCACCGTGGATCCTGGAAATCGTTCGCCAACAGCCGTTGCGTAGCCCCTTGCTCCCGATTCCAGTGCGCCATGCGCCAGAGTCCTTGTAGAATATTTTTCTTCCGGAGTGCCAAGTAGAACAGAGAACAGTCAACGGGGTTCTTCTCGTCTGTCTTCGTATACTCGTTTCGTGCTATAATCTCGAGTTGCGCTCGCTAAAGACTGTCAGTAACGGAGCCGCCTTGGAACGATGAGATCAGTACTCACGATAGCAGTAGGACTCGACAGCCACATGAGCATTCCGCTCTCCCGAGCCGACTTCCAGAGTAGCTTGCCACCAAATTGCCGGGACACGAGGTCAACGAGGATGTCCTGGCTCCCGCTATGGAATGCCCATACAATCTCCCTCCACGAGACGGTATCTTTGTTCGCAACACCCTGCGTCCTCCGCAGCATGTGTTGCCGGAAGAACAAAAGATAGCGAGCGGCATTGTCATCCATCGACCGTCTGTGCTTTTCGACGGTGGCAACGCACTCAACCGTATCGACCAGTCGGAACTGCTCCTGGCTGGAGAGCTGCGGCAGTGCGAACCGAGATAGGTACTCCGTGAGCGTCGCGGCGGAATTCTCATCCACGACACTAGGCTCATCCTCCATAGAGAGATCGCCGAAGGACGAGTTCAGGTCTTTCGACGAAGCTTTTGGCGGAGACTGTGAACGTCAGTTGTGTGCGACATAAGTTAAAAGTGGCCCAACTCACATCACTATCCAAGTAAAATCGTTCCAATGGCATCTCCAAGAAGCCATCAATGTCGTCACCTTCCGTATAGAATTTCAGCTTCCGGAGCAGATTCATCAAAACAGAATGCACAAGACCGGTCTTCCCACTCAGGATATACTGCGCCAAGAACTGGGGATGGAAAACCGGCAGCGGGCCATTCAGCCGGCTCACGACCTCAAAAAGATCTACCGTCGACGACCCTCGGGACGGGAACCGAAGATGCGTGATCAACCGATCCGTCGCATCAATCTCGTTGCCATACACGAACAGCTGATTGCCCGCTCCGATAGCCAGGTGCCCACCGCTGAGCCAGCAGGAATCGCCAATGGGATGGGGCGTGAGGTCTCGGATCCAGATTTCCCGAATCTGGGTCCATGAAGGGTGCGCATCCAGGTAATCGTACCGGAGCTGTGACAGTAGGATGACCTTGTGGGGAAATCCGACCGCAAGGACCGACTGCCGATCCGGGGTGGACGTCCAGTCGAGATCCCGGATGATATCGTGCTGGGAGAATTGCTCCTCAAATTCCAGCTGAGCGCCGCTCGTGTCCCAAATCGTTAGATGCGTGCGATCCTCATCCACGAGGGCGGCCTTTTTGATGGAGCTTCCGCTCGCCAGTGACAGATTCGTGATCCCCGTCTCGATCGTCGACGTCAGCAACCAGTCCACTCGGCGTTTCTTCTTGTCCACTTTCGCCGTCCACGTGTGGACCGTTCCACTCTTCGTGTACGACAGCGCAATATCCGGGGAAAACAGGTCAAAGAATCCCGACGTCTCCGTGGCAGGTCCGGCCGGGTCCACGGGGAGAATGTACGAGATGTCTTCTTGGATGTCTAAGCTGAAGGAGCAGAATTTCTCCAACGAACACCGGGGTTCGGGGGTCGCACCGTTGGCTTCGTGTGTTGCGGTTGGCAGCCGGATTTCCCAGACGAAGCCATTTAAATCTGACCCGATGGTGGCGACGTACACTACCTCGGAGGCCTTCTCCGTGGAGGGGACGGGGAGAACGCAGAGCGGTTTGCTAGACAGCTGGAACGTTGTCGCGGCGATCTTCTGCGCATGGAACGAGCGGATGTCCCAAACCGAGATCCCGTTACGATGAAGGTTGACCAGAAAATCGCCGCTTTCGACGACGCAGCTGCGATGGATGTGCTCGTCCGAGTATAATGTGCTCTGGCGGAGAAGCACCGGCACGCCGTGTCGCCGCGTCTGCCGCCATATGAGCGCCTTGTTGTCGCTGGTGCGCGAGGCCAGGGTATCCCCGATGGCATTGCGAACGATCTTCTTGACCGGACCGTTGTGGCCCGTCCAGGACGCTTTCATCGAGATCCGGTGCTTCCGCGGAGCCGGATCGAATAAGACATCCACCCGGGAATCGAACCACTCAATCCGGCCGTCGAAGTGGTGAACCAGTATACTGAGCGAGTCGTCCGCATGGGTGCTGTGGAACGCGCACACCTGGGCGTAGTCCTCCTCCGCGGAGCGGCCCGGCATGAACGCCAAATCCAAGCCCTCCACGTGTAGGACGTTAAACGTCTTCAAGTCCGCCTTGGTCTTGCTGCCGACATCCTCCATTGCCCACGCCGACATATGACCCTGACCGTCGAGCACCACGCAGATCTCGGGACTCCTCTTGGCGACCTCGATGATATGCTCCAACGTATGGTTCCCGTGGTTGCCGGAGCGCCGCTGGACGGCTTGTTCGGTTGCCACGCAAAAGTCTCGGCTGTCGACCACGAATCCGTATCGGCGGGTCATGCTCGTCTCGTCCGTATGTCGCGGTTGCACCGACGCGCCCATATCGATCAGCGTCCACAGCTGCAGCGCGGACGGGGTATGATGGTCCACCGTCGCCCACACTCGGATCTTGTTATCGGCACACCAGGTATAGAAGACGTTCTCCATGGACTGCTCGCGGTGGAGGGGTTTCCGCCAATGCATCCCGGTCACGACGGCGGGATGCGGCAGATAGGAGACCTCAAACCGCACGTCATCGGCCCCAAACGACAGCCGTCGCCACACCTTCACCAGACGGTCATATTGCCCCGTGGTCACGACGAGGGCCGCATCGGGGGAGAACTGGGCGAATTTGACGGGGGAGGCGAGGTCGCGCTTCCAGACTATGCGGGGGTCGTCGTTCAGAAACCACAGGGTCAAGTGCGAATTGCCCAGGAGCAGCTCCTGGGGCGAGCCCCAGGATAGCGTCCGAATCGTTTCGTCGTCATTGTCGGATCGGAGGGTATAGGCGAGCGACCACTGGATTCAATTTCTTCATATCAGCACGACCGTAGCTCCCGAGTTTCCACGCCGTAGTCATCCAATTCCGTCATCCCGCACCACGCGCCGGAGCAGCACCACGCACCTTCAACGTCTCGCCCTTGATCCCATACGGCTGGTATACAAAGACATCCGGACCACCACACGCCGCGATCTTGCCGGAGGCCTCATCAATGGTCACCGCCTCCAAGGCATCGGCATCGTCAATGTAGATTGTCTGCAGGAGTTTGTGTGGACCGCCGAGGATCACCAGTGCATTCCCGGAGATATACGCCTACAACACCACGCGCAAGAGTTAGTACCCGCGGGCCGAACACAAAGATAGACAGTAAAGTAGAAAAATAGCCAAGAAACGTACGACAACGCGGAGACCGTCCCACAGCGCGGTGGTGAAGGATTGGAGCTTGGGTGGGGGGCGCCCCGGAAGTACCGCTCGCATAGAGGCGGGTTGTTGTCAAGTCGATCAACTGCGCTCAAGGGGGGATTTACACCATTGCCAGGCAGGAGGCAGGAAGACAGTAAAGAAGATAAATCGAGGTAACGAGCAGGGAGAAAGAGTGGAAGAGACAATGAACGGTTCAAGGAGTTGTCAGCGCTGGAGAGGGAGCGAGCGGAAGTTGGAGAAAGGCGGGAGTTTCCCCGTGACAGCTCGACTTGGATTCCCCACAATTGATCTTTTGGTTCCCGCGCGTCGGACCCAAGTCGTCTAGCTCCCATCTCGATCCAGATCGTAAGCAACGTGTCTGCCGGAGAGAAAAGCCTGACACTTACCAACTTCCTCTGTTCTCTGTTCCTCTTTTCTTTTTTCCGCTTTTTGGGGTTTTGGGGTTTTGGGTTTTTTTTTTTTTTTTTTTTTTTTTTTTTTTTTTTACCCCGTCGGAGAATGGCTAGCGGGAGGGCGTAGGAGTTTACTTGCCCCTACCTGCCCTGACCTTATGGGAAGCCTTAGAAGACTTCCCCTTGCCAGGGGAGCCAGGTGAGGGTCCTCCACGCCCCCGGGAAGCCGATGACTGTTGGAAGGGTTCGCTTGTCAGCCCCGAGCGGCTGAGGTCCGGGGTATTCCCGGCTTCCAAACGCTGGGGCCCTTGCTGGTCGTCGGGTGGGCTAAATGGTAGGTATTGAATCAGTTCAATCCGCTCAAATAGCTTGGAAGATAGATTCAGAGACAGACCAATACTCATCGAGCTGAGGCCCGATGGTATGCCGAAACACCCACGACACAGTCTCCTCCAACACCTTCTCGACCACCTTCTCCGCTAGCTAGCTGAGCGTCTCGAGGAAGGCCCCGAGCGCCCAACTCTCTCCGACGGGTATTTTCTTTAATAGAAAAATACAAAAAAGCAATACAATTAAAGTAATATAGAAAAAAAAAAGATCGAGTTCTTGTCATAGTGATATTGTTCATATTGATGTATGATAATAGCTATACTACGAGAAAGGAAAAGAAGATCTGATTCCCTGACGAACGTCCACTACATGTATAGATGTTGTCTACCCACCTCGCACCTGCCGTCGAAGCCATCCTGTCACTGTTAGAAGGTTGGTTTGGGAAGGCACGGATCAGGGCGATAGCAACGGCGCACGCGGATGCAGCAGGGACATTCATCGCCACAGTGTGCATAGACACCCACCTCTTGTTTCTCGAGATCGGTGTCGCTCACGGGTCGCAGGTAGGTGATCAATGGCTGTTCACAGCATCCACAGGATCGGCCACAGCAGCCCCCAGTGTCCGCACAGGTCGCACGTTGAAAAATCCACGCATAGGAACGTCCATGTCGATCATGGTGTTCAACGAGGAGCAGGATCCGATCCACCATGCGGGTCAGTGGAGGTCTGTCGTCATATATCTTGGAAGCTTTGTAGGCACAGTCCCAGTATCGATTGGTCAGTTGGTGGATTTCCTCTTCCACAAGGTGGCTCGTCGATGAACTGCACGCCTCGGTGTATCCTGGCGGGTGGATGGGGGGCTTTGCTAGCTGGTTAGTCTGTCCCTCGGAGTCGGGCTGTCCTTGGACCTGGCCGTCGTTGTTCCAAGACAGAGCCCACAGCTGTCCCGCTTTCTTCGTCAAGGATCGGATCCAAGACAATAAAGTGAGGTCGGAGCACGTTTTGGACATATCCAGGGTTTCACCCAGCCAGTTGGTTGGTCGGGCGTGTTGGCCGAGCATCAAACGTTTCCTCCGCAGGAGACAAACCCGCCCTATTGAGTACTCTTCCTCGAAGGATTTGACCCATGCCTTGGCCTGGGCTGCTTCATTTTCTGACTCAGGAACATCGGCCCACTTTGTCTCCCATTCCTCATAGGCCTCGAGGAAGGCTTCCTCACACTCTGGTTTGGTGTTGTTGACTATGCGCGTCATCTTGTGATGTTTGAGAGGATTAAATCGTGGAAAACAGGTGAATGAAGAGGTAAGATGCAAGAGTTCTGCTGGGGTTCCCACCTGGGTATTTATACCTTTTGGGAGTATGACTCGTCTTGAAGCGATGAAGTCAGTTCGACGGCATTATTACACGTTATACCGCTGCCTGGCCCCGGGAGTCCCGGCCCATGGGGCGCATGATCAAATGATAAATTTGAGTAATAGCCTTCGATCATTTCTCTCAGAACTTCTAGTATAGAGCCGGCAAGCCTACCATTTTGGGGCATCTGACAATATATGGAAAGAGCAGGGCTCTTGTATTCATTAGAAGGGGATAGCAAAATTGCCATAGTGGCATGGCAAGCTGATCTGATATGGCACCATTAACATTCCACGAGACAGTGAGATAGACATATCAATGGAAGGCAGTATCCTAGGTAGGGGCCCACGTGGGTGCTTTCAGGGGGCCTACACGGGTGCCTTTAGAGGATATAATATAGTTAATAATAACTTACTTTCTAGAAGAACCAATAAGTACTTTCGGCCACGTCATCAAGCCGCCGAGCGAATCGAGGGTCTACGGTTTGTATTGTTATGTGGAACAAGGGGATGAGACCGCGTTCGAAACAATGCAAAACGATGATATTCAGACCATGTAGAACATTGCAGAATAGTTAAAAATACAAGATGGAAAACAGTGGGAATAAGGACTCTGCAAATGCTGCAGGTCAGCTGACATTCCAACCAATTGTAGTCACTTCCACAAGTTTTAGACATGAAGATTGCCCGGCAGATCTCCGTCTTCGATTTCGCCGCGTTGTAAATGCACACTTCTTGCCATGCAAGGAGCTTCTCGCATGGTCGTCACTGATGGCTGGGTTTTGAGAATTGTTCTTGCATTCCGAAGACAAATATTCCTAGGTCTATCCAGTTGAGGTTATGCATAACTATCAGTACTAGTTCGCGTTACTAGACGATCAAACCACCAAGGAAGGATCGCACCAGGCGAAGAGAGATTGTACCTCGCGGCGATGTACGTCGAGGCAACCAGTGAATCCACTGTTGACTCGCTGGACAGATCACCAGTCTCTTTGGCCAACTACTAGACCAACATGGCATTGAGAACGCAGATTTCACGAGGGGCACCGCATTTAAATGTGGCGCTTCATGTTGCAGGCTGGTCTGCCATAGACAGATTCGCTTTGTCGCGATTCGACCACGACAGAGGGCAGCACCGCGCCAGCGAAAAGTAAAGCAGCATCTGGCTCCTTATATCCGTGACCCGTGGGGACGGGAAGCTGTCAGAAAATGTATATATACAGCTATCTTTCATCAGTATCGATTGTGTGTAGGAAATACCCTCGGTTCTCTCACATGAATTGGAAAGCTGGTCAAGGTCGTTTGACTCTGTCAGGGTAAAACACTTCGACATGAACGTGGCTATTTGCCACTCAAGCAAGCGCACTGTCGTGGGTTTGTGTGCGCATATTGGTCCAGAACATGTCGACCATAGGATTGAATGAATGAGTATGTTGCGCCGTTCTATCTCGTCGTCCTCACAGAGGCTTCTCGCAACTTGATACCCGACTTTGAGGGTAACAGTAGGCAGAGCCACTGATGGTTGTGATCTCTCTTAAACTATAAAAAAAGCTTCTTCTGAAGGATGGGACGGTTGGTCCATGTTGTCATAAAAGAAGGGAATTACCACTAGGCCACAAAAGATGCCCTGACACTTGGGAGATTTGTAAGTGATCCTATCTCAGTGGAACAATTGGATGGAGCAGGATGTTGGTGGAGGGGTCGCAGAGGGTTGATTTTTCAAAGCAAAATATAGTTTGCAAGATGTCTAGAACTCAGTTAGCTCTGATTTTCTCAATGATTGAGACAGGGTGATTGGGGAGGGGTGATTGTGAGGAGAAAGAGAAAGGTAGTGAAGCTGCAAAGTGAGTGATTAATGGAGGACTTTGCTATACAGTGGAGGAGTACTCCGTATTAGAATTGAACTTGGACTTCAATCCACCTGTCTATTGATCTAACCTGTAACTCGCTCTAATGATAGGCTTACACAGTGATATAAGACAAAGTGATAGCCGCTCCTCTTCCCCGGACTACTGCATCTCTGACCAAACAAACATTCCACTCGGCAATCCTTGAACAACGCGTCTCCGCAGCCATGATTATCTCGCCTCCTCCTACTCTGCCATCAAGGGCTGTGATAGATGACGAGCGGAGATTCGAAACAATTACTTTGCCCTGTGAATGGGTGGAGGATTATCACCCCGGGGGTTATCATCCCGTCGTTCTCGGCGATGTCTTCAACGACGGCCAGTACAAGGTCATCCGCAAGCTCGGGGAGGGCTCCTACTCTACGGTCTGGCTCGCCCATGACCTGAAGTAAGCTCGTTGTCATTGTCTGCCCAAAGATCGCTACTGACGTCCATGAAGAAACAGTGGATATGTCGCCCTGAAGATTCTGGTGTCAAGACATCTCCAGATTGACCACTGAAGTACAAATGTTACGCCACATCACAGACACCGCACCAGCACAGGCAGCCCAGTATAATACGCGACTGCTGGGTGAGTTCGATCACCGTGGCCCCAATGGTGTCCACAGGTGTCTGGTCTTCGAGCCCATGGGTCCCAGCGTAAACACGATGGTCGAGGAGCTGCCGCAGTTTAAACCTCGTCTGTTTGGCATGAACATCCGCTATCCGCTTCCGATGGCAAAGAGTATCCTCAAGCAGTCCTTGCAGGCGCTTGCATTTCTCCACGAGAATGGGATCGCCCATGGAGATTTCCAGCCAGGAAACATCCTCTTCGCGCTAACTGATCTGGACTCGACCCCCGAGGACGTGCTCCGGCAGGAGGAAGACGTGCAAGCCCGATTGGTCTCGCCGCCGGTAGAGAGGCTCGACAGGAAACAAGACAAATGGGCGCCGCGATATCTTTGCGTTGCGCAGCCGCTGGTGCCTTTCACTCGCTACACGGAAGGGTTCAAGGTCAAATTATCCGATATGGGTGGCGGTCAGTCATCAGTTCCTTTCTCTTTCACGACGAGGATCTATACTCACATTTTGAACAGCATATCTCTTTACTGACCCCCCAGCCAAGCCCGTTACACCACTTGGGCTCCGAGCCTCCGAGTTAATCCTGACCGGCACCGTCAACAACACTCTCGATGTCTGGAGCTTCGACTGCCTGGTTTTTGAGCTAATCACCGGACAGCCACTCTTCTGTATCCCGGGACCCGAGCATGAAGATGATGACCATCTTCTCTCCCTCACTGCCCAGCTCGGGCCCCTCCCCGACGAGCTCTTCAAGCATTGGAAGACCTCGTCACTATACTTTACCCCCGAGAAGAAGCTCTTCAACTGCGAGCTAGGAGGAGCCACTCCGGGCGAGGAACCACTCATGGTGGAGGAGAGCTCCATGGAAGAGTTATTCGATCAGGCGGGTCCCGATCTAGATGACGAGGAAGCTCGTCAAGTGAAGGCACTCATTCGATGGATATTGCAGTATGATCCTGCGAAGAGACCGTCGCCTGCGGAGATCTTGTCCGATCCTTGGTTCAGGCAGATTGATATAGAGGACGATTCGTCCTAGATACCTATAGACTAGTTGTGCTTGTTGGTATTCTCCAGGCGTTTATAGTTTCGTGTGATAGGCCAGCGAGAGTCTACATAACGTAGAATTAGTATAATACCTCGCTCCTCAAATCCAGACACACAATAGCCAGAACGTCAGGATAGAGACCCATAAGGATAAACCCCAGGCCGACCCACCAGCTGCGTCAGGATGAAGCGTTTCCCCACGGGCCGCATCCCATTCGATGGACGATCGTCCCGCCCATTAGGCTGCACTAAACCAGGGGGAGTTTAACCGCGGGCATGGAGTCATGGAGGGGCGTTTCTCACATCACCGACCGAGGCAGGAGCTCAAGAGATAAAACAAAAGTACTCAAAAAATCTCCCTTCTTCCCAGCTACTGGATCCAACCCTGACTATCCACATCTGGCACATCACATGATAAACCGAGTCCGATCAGCCAGCCAATATGTCACGCTCTCTTACGGTTCAAAAAATTGACGGCAAACCGGGGCAGGTTTACTACCCGCTGCAGTTGCATGATACACCGAAACCGGTCCTTGGCCCCGGGGAGCTGCTAGTGAAGATCCACGCAGCGGCGTTAAACCACCGGGACTTGTTTGTCCGACAGCACCTATACCCCGGCATCTCATTCACCAGTCCTCTTCTCAGCGATGGCTGCGGCACGGTCGTTGAGACGGGCCCAGAATGCAGCGCGCAGCTGCTCCACCAGCGAGTCATCGTGTGTCCCGTCCGGGGGTGGGACGCTGACGTCGACGCGCCCGAAGACGCCAACCGCTACGCTGTGATCGGGGCGTCAAACCGGTACCCCGACGGCACGGCCCAGGACTATCTGGTAGTGCGCGAGCCAGACGTAGTGCGCTGTCCCGAGCACCTCTCGACGCTCGAAGCGGCTGCTCTTCCCCTCGTGGGCCTGACCGGCTGGCGTGCGCTGGTCACTAAGAGTCGCAACGCGCACCCGGGGCGCAACATCCTCGTTACGGGGATAGGGGGCGGCGTCGCCCTACAGGTCCTGCAGCTCGGTGTCGCGAGGGGCTGCCGCGTCTACGTCACATCGAGCGATCCCGAGAAGATCGAGCGGGCTGTGCGCATGGGCGCCCAGGGCGGCGTCAACTACCGCACGGAGGCCTGGGAGAAGCAGCTGCAGGCGCTGCTTCCGGCGGATCGACCTTATCTTGACGCGGTGATTGACGGGGCCGGGGGCGATATCGTGGCGCGGACGACGCGGCTTCTCAAGGCTGGTGGTGTCATCTGCGTTTATGGGATGACTGTCGCGCCCCGGATGGAGTGGGCTATGCCGGCGGTACTGAAACATATTGATATGTTGGCGTGCACGACGGGGTCGCGGGCGGAATTCCGCGCCTTGGTGGAGTTTGTGCAGGAGCATCAGATCCGGCCTGTTGTTAGTCGGGTTGTTCGGGGACTGGATAATTTGGAGGGGATTGATGGCTTGTTTGAAGATATGAAGGTGGGACGTCAGTTCGGAAAGCTTGTCATTGATGTGGATTCGACGGAGTCTTGAGACAGGGCTGCCATGTGACTGTCGAGATGCTCATCGATGGGCAGCAGGGGTTTGGTCGCAGTGTACGGGGTATAGAATAGAGTTGCGATGACTCCATTGCATTGGATTAGTCGCTTTGTCGACACGGGGCATGCTACAAATTACTTATGGGAATACCCTCAATATCTATACCGGAATTGGGAAGCAGGTTAAAGCATCGACAGTGGAATCAGGGCGACAACTTATAGCTCAAATCTTAGTCGTGGATCTGTTACATTCCGTCATCTCCCGGACTTCCTGTCATTTTGTTAGTATCTCTTACATGAAATAATAAAGAAGGAAAGTCTCATGTCATATAATCTCCTACAAATAGTAATCAAGTCTCGTTATCAATCATGGCAGACCACGCACGTTTCCAACGAACTATATGGTGTATAGAAGCCGAGGCGCCCCACTGCAGGATGTCATCCGCAAGGCGCGCGAGCATGCGGGTACTAGCGGGGGATGATAACAGACTTATAACGACGACGAGTCCGTCTCTTCGTCCCATCTCACCAGATCGATTTCAATAGAGGTTCGGAAAGCACACCATCATGGACCCCTCACCCTCCAAGAACCATCACCACATTGTCTACCTCCAGGGAGATTTCATCCAAACCCCCGATTTTCAGCTTCCGGACCCACATTCGTACACCAGCACGATCTACCCCCAAACGACACTCGCGGAAGTGCACGATCGGATCCACGATGCCTCCATTATTGTGCTCTCCGCCCTGAGGCTGGACGCCACCGCACTGTCTCCGGAAGTGTCCCCAAACCTGAAGCTCATTGTCGCCGTAGCCACGGGCTACGATTGCATCGACCTGGACGCGTGCCGCGCAAGAGGCATTGTCGTGTGCAATACCCCTAATTGCAATGTGGAGGCTGTATCCGAACATGCTATTGGACTGTATTTCACCACGCGGCGGAAGATGCTCGACCTGCATACCTTGACGAGGGCCGGGGAATGGCCCCGAAAAAGGACACTGATGTTCCAGATGCTCGACAGGAATAAGGCACCCCCGCTATCTTGCCAGGACGAGGTTGCTGGGATTATTGGGAATGGAGGCGTTGGTCAGTGAGATCTAGTCTATATTGGCGCTTCACATCAAGCTGACCGTAACCACAGGGAAAAAAATCGCCGCGATCGCACGCAACCTGGGAATGAAGGTTCTGATTTCTGGGCGCAAAAGCACAAATGGGTCTGATGTACCCACCCAGACTCACAATGGACAACCCGAGAGACTCCCATTCGACACGGTGATCAAGCAGAGCACCGTACTCTTCCTAGCCGTGCCGCTGATGGATTCTACCCGGAATCTTCTCTCCACCGCTGAATTCGAGGCCATGTCACCACGGACCATCATCGTCAATGTCTCCCGTGGGGGCATTGTCGACGAAGAGGCGCTTGTTCAGGCTTTGCACGAGGGCCAGATTGCTGGCGCGGCCACCGACGTGTTTGGACAAGAACCTGCTGGACCGGAAAATTCGCCTCTCCTTGCGGAGGACACCAAGGATCTTAATTTGGTTGTCACTCCTCACCTTGCTTGGCTGGCACAGAAGACATTGGACAACTACTCAGCGACACTGAAAAGGGCAGTCGAAGGATGGTGTGCGGGACAGCCGATTAATGTCGTCGTGTGACAAAAACGTCAATCAGGATCATTCAAGCTCAGTACCTAGGTATATATAGACTGATAGATAATGGACAGATAATATTTTATCCACAGCACCAAAACACTGTTCTGAGCTAAAAGAAGCTGAACATTCTGACGGGATTTTGCTGATGAAAGCCGTTGTGATCTTGACCACGTGATACCTAGGGAGGGCTGTCACTGCCTCGTTAGTCTGACGCAATATAAAACCTATAGATTTTACTTCCAGAACGCAGAAAATGTCTAAATATCGATTGTGGCCGAGTATAGTTCTTTGCCACCGATGCCGAAGAGCAGTGTGTTTATGCGTGTTCATGCCATGTATATGTCTCGTATCTGATTGGCCCGTTGATGGTGTCATATTAATGCTGAGTCAGCTGTGCGGCTGGATTATTAACATAACGAGGGGAAGTCAATCCAGCATCATTCAGCTCTCTCCACCACTTCTCTCATTCCTCTCTTTCCTCATTCCTCATCGCCTTCATCGCTCTTCTTGTTGAGTCAAGCTGTATGCCCGGGTTGCGAATAATCGGCCCACCGGTGCAGACAGGAAGGCAACCTTCATGTTGAACCGATGAACTATCAGACCATGGCGGGCAACGCCTCCAGCGCCATGCGCCCAGATGGATCATCATTTAGGGATGGTGACCAACGCAATGGACACGACACGGACAATTTCGAGTCTGAGCTCGACCCGGCCGAGACGATGCGACGCTCCCCGACGACCTCGCCTCAGAGCTTCACTACCCGGTCCCTCCTGGTGGGCATTATCATCGGCGCCCTGATCACCTTCTCCAACACCTATTTCGGTTTACAGACAGGCTGGATCAGTACGATGGCGATGCCATCGGCCCTGATCGGGTTTTCCGTCTTCAAAGTCTTCTCCAAATATCTTTCCTATCCGTTTACGCCGATCGAGAACGTCCTCATTCAGACGGTAGCGGGGGCGGTGGGAACAATGCCGTTGGGATGTGGGTTCGTGGGGGTCATACCTGCTCTGGAGTTTCTCCTGAAAGATGGAGAAGACGGACCCTCAGGTGATGGCGGTACCGGGGAAGGGGGTCCGCTGAAGTTGAACTTCTGGAAGCTCGTTCTCTGGAGCCTGGGGGTATGCCTCTTTGGGGTCGTTTTTGCCGTCCCACTGAGGAAAGAGGTCATTGTCCGAGAGAAACTCAAATTCCCTAGCGGGACAGCCTCTGCGCTGATGCTGAGGGTTCTTCATGGAAGCGGGCAGAGTGATGAGAAGATGAAGGGCAGCATGGCCCGGCCGTCCGACGCTCAGCGCGACGAAGAAAGTGAAGCGCTCATGGCAACACACGAGGCTGAAGAAAGCGACAGAGTCGTAAAGGACGCTGAGGCCCAGAAAGAGCTGGCCGACAGAAAAGACTGGCAGTCAAAGATGCGTTTGTTGATCGGCGCTTTTGGTGTCTCTGGCCTCTATGTAAGGTTCTTGAACATTACCAACGAACTAGAAGCTGACGGTGGTAGACACTCTTTTCTTACTTCGTGCCTCAAGTCCGAGACATCCCCATCTTTGGCCTTTCTCTGGCGCAGAACTGGCTGTGGACCCTCAATCCATCACCAGCGTATGTCGGGCAAGGGATTATCATGGGCCCGTCGACTTGTATGCACATGCTCTTTGGAGCTGTTCTCGGTTGGGGCATTCTTTCTCCGCTCGCCAAAGCGCGCGGCTGGGCCCCCGGACCTGTAAAGAGCTGGGATGATGGAAGCAAAGCTTGGATTGTGTGGATCTCTCTCGCGATCATGCTAGCCGACTCGCTCGTCAGCCTCAGTTGGCTGGCGATCAAGCCCGCCCTCACCCATGCGCCGAAATTGAAGAGCGCGGTTTTGCAAACCAAGGCTGGGCGCTGGGTTGAAACGCAACGACAAAACAAGTTTAGTCGTCGTTCCCATATCAGCTACTCCTCGTTGAGCCCCATCTCCGAGGAGTCGTCTATCCCCAGTCACCGGTCTCAGCTCGACGGAAGGGATCTCGGTTCGGCCCCCAGCGACGACGATGACGCGCCACCGTCACAGCTCATCTCAACAAGAACCGTTATCATCCTCCTCCCTCTCACCCTTATTCTGAATGTCGTCTGCATGCACATCGTCTTCGGCGACGTCATGTCGCCACTCCTCTCCAGCTTCGCAACCCTTCTCGCAGTCCTACTCTCCATCATGGGCGTCCGCGCCCTCGGCGAAACCGACCTAAACCCGGTTTCCGGGATCAGCAAGCTCACCCAACTTCTCTTCTCCATCGCAACGCCCGCATCCCACTTCTCCCGACGCACCGCACTCGTAACGAACCTCCTCGCCGGCGCCGTCTCCGAGTCCGGCGCCCTACAAGCCGGGGACATGATGCAGGACCTGAAAACGGGCCACCTCCTCGGCGCGAGCCCCAAAGCCCAATTCTACGGCCAGATCATCGGCAGCCTGGTTGGCGCCGTGCTCTCCACAGCCGTATACAAGATGTACGTCAGCGTCTACGAGGTGCCGGGCCCGCTGTTCGAGACCCCCACCGCCTACGTCTGGATCTTCACCGCGCGGCTCGTCACCGGCCAGGGCCTGCCCCCCATGGCCTGGCAGGCCTCCCTCATCGCCGGCGCAGCCTTCGTCGTCATCACTGCCCTCCGCATCTACGCGGCCACGCCCGCCGCCAACGGCGGCCGACCCGACACCACGGCGCCCTGGCGAGTGTGGATCCCAGGGGGGATCGCCGTCGCGGTCGGCATCTTCAACGTGCCGTCATTCACACTTGCTCGAGCCATCGGCGGCACAATCGCCTGGTGGTGGGCACGCAAGCATGCACCCCCCTCCCCTGAGGCTCTCCAGCAGCAGCAGGACGAAGACAACGAAGACCGTCCCGCGGTAGGCAAGTCCCCAGAGCAGATCTCCCAAGCCGCAGACGCGGCGTCATCCACAGTGGTGGTGCTGGCTTCGGGGCTGATCTTGGGCGAGGGCATCCTCAGCATTGCGAACTTGCTTATGGCTAGTGGGGGAGTTCCGCACCTTTAATATCTTTGTATATGGCGGGTAGTGTAGATGATCGTATCTTAGATATTGATAGTATATTTAATTAATATACATACATCCAATACCCATGCTTGATCGTTAATGGTCTGTTTTGCGATGATTATAGCTATGCTATCTATACTATACTCCGTAGGGTACATTGTATCACAAGCTACGCTATACCACAGTCTAGCTAACATAGTAGCTACACAAGAGGGCTTCAACCCACCTAGGTAATGCCAGAGAAACTAAAAGGGAAACCATGCAAATAAGCACTGCAATAATAACAAATAGCCAACCCCCTGTGAGCATGGTTCTTTTCTTTCATTTTTTTCTTTTTTCTTTTTTACCTTGACCATTCGACCAACAACACCGCTCGGCTGGGTCTGGATATATATCCAATAACCTCAACACATAACTTATGTAGTTCCTTTTTTTGCCCTCCCGGCGAAAGTATCAAGAACTCGGTAAATATAAGTTCATCGAGGGTTGTAAAGTACTTGTTTGTCTTTACGGATCTCTTTATTTTTATATATTTGTCTATTAATCTTCCTCGGGTTATCTACATTGATATAATAGTTGAAAACAGTGTTAGTGGGCCTGATTTTCATATTATTCAGATATATAATATTTGTATGGTATATTGGGTTTGAGTTCAAAAGATACAGTCATGTGTAAACACAACATTCAAGTGAAGAAAAGAAAGAAAGAAAAAACAAGAGAGAATCAAAGAAAAGAGAAGAAAGGGGTATATCCGGTCAATTCGAACCACACATTACAATACATTCAACAGGATATCAGAGACTGAAGCCAGTCTGATTATTTACGTTTGCTACTGTTTCATCAGACAGATAGACGATGCTGTATCGTGAGAAAGCGAATTGAAAGGCCAACAGAAGGGGAAACATGGAAAGAAGAGGAAGAAGCATAATAAGTGTAAGAAGAAGAAGGAAAATTGCAGATTTGGTATTTGGTATTCGCATTGGGCGATATGGGTCGTTCGTCGCAGACGCAGTAAACATCATAGTAGACATGTCTCCCGTCCAGCGGCGATTAGACGGGTGATCACCCAGATCGATGGGTGGGTTGCCGTCTGGCTAGAATGGAACAGTCATGGGGTATGGGTCCTTAAGCGTTGTTGTCGGGTGTCGTCTTCGCGGCGTCAGGAGCCGGAACGGCGGGGAGTGCGCTCGACGGCGGAGGCGTGGCCGGCGGCGCCAAGGGACTGGGGCCCGGTGGGGAACCCATGCGGGGGACTGGTCCGGCAGCGCCTCCGGTGCTGTTGCTGCGCTTTCTCTGAGCAGCGGCCATGTCCGGTCGCTGCATGCCCGGGGCTCCGTACGGTCCGGGGCTCATGGATCTAGGCGGCATGGGTCGCCCACCGGGGCCGGGGGACTGTGCGCGGGGCACGGGCGGAAACCGGGCCGCCGGCGACATGGGTCCTTGGGGGTAGGGACGGGGCGGAGGGCCACCATTGGGGGGACGAGCTGGGGACATGGCGCGAGGACCCGGGGACATAGAGCGAGGACCTGGGGACATCGGACGGCCTCCCGGGGATTGCGGGCGAGGATCCTGAGGGTAGAAGCGACCCGGCGGGGGCATGCGGCCATTGGGTCCCATCATGGGAGGACCGTAGGGGATCGGACCAGAACCCGGAGGGGGAGGGGGACGCGCACGGGGTTGCACAGGGCGAGCAGACAGGCAGGAGCGGGGAGCCACACCTTGCTGCGAACGATCTAACCGGATGCAAAGAGCCCATCCGTCATCGTACTCATGCAGCAATCGGACGAGCTGACCGGCCTGGAGCTCCAACTCGTCCTCCATGGATGGCGCGAAATCCATCTGGATGCGGTGCACATTGCTGGGCCCGGGCTCGGGACCTGGAGGGAGAGCCCCCGACGGTCCAAACGCCGGGACCGCGGCCACCGCAGCCGCTGGTGGGGCACCTGGGTCTGCGGCGCCAGCTGGCGACGGGTTCTGCGATGCCGAACTGGCGGGGCGACTGGGCAGATCCTTCTCGCCCGCTTTGGTGGCGGCAGCGGCGACAGCAGCGCCCGCGACCACTCCGGCCGCCGCTGCCCCAGCAGCCGACGGGTCATAGGCCGACGTAGGAGACGGCCCAACAGGCACATCGGGAGCGGGGGCCGCGGACATCGCGGTGGCGGCTGGTGGGCCAGTCGGTGGCGCCCCATTGACAGGGGAGGTACTCTCCGCCTGATTGCCGAACGGGTTGACCGGGTCACTGAAAGGATCACTGCTTTGCGGGGTCTGGGGAGGCGAGGGATGTCCGGTAAGATTGCGCGAAGCCCCGCCCGCGGCCAGAGTCGCTCCGGCTCCAGCTCCAGCGCCGGCCCCGGCGGCGGCAGCGGAGAGACCGGCAACGCCACTGGTACGCGGCGTCAGATCAGGAGCGAACTGAGTGATGGGGCGCATGTTGAGCTGCGGTGCAGTGTTCATAAACGCCATCGGAGCCGCCTTGGGAGGAGGCGGAGGGACATAGGCCTTTTCGTTCTCTGCCACTTCGGACAGGTCTCGGCTCTGCTTCCTCTTGCGAACGAAGAAGAAGATCAGGGCAGCAAGGAGCCCCACGCCCAAGATGACACCAATTGCGATTCCCGCCTTTGCCCCGCCGCTCATCCCTTCCGGGGCCGGCTCTGCAGAGATCGAGGGCGCCGCGGCTGATTGATTGGCGGTTGTCGACGCCCCGTCCAGTGCGGTGTTGGTCGACGACGAAGTGGACGTGGCGGTCGAGAAGGTCGTGTGGTCGGCCGTCTTCTCCGACTCGGTGGTCTCGTGAGTGGTATGTTCAGTGGGCTTGGTGTGGTGTTCGGTCTCCGTCGGCTTCGCTTCGGTGGTGTGAGTTGGCTTCTCCTCGACCGTGGTCTTCTCGTGCTTGGTGGTGTGAACGATGGGTGGGTCGGGCTTTGACTCGTGTGTGGGCTCCGGTTCTTCTTCTTTGGAAGCGGTTGCCGTCTGTCGAACCGGCTCACCGACGCCCATGTTGGGTGCCGTGGGCTTAGAGTCCGAATCGTCGTCGCCCATGGTCATATAACCGCCGACGGGGCCGTCGAAGTCCACGGGGGCCGTCACATAGATGACGTCCAATTTGGGGTGGTCGTCTGGGCTTCGGCGCTCCAGGTTGGCGCCATGGTCATGGTGTCCGTGTGCATGCACCATGATGGACGAGGACCGAATCGATCGCTCGTCGGTGAGATTTGAACCGGTAGAAGCAGTCGACTTTCGAACGGGTTGTTGGATCTTGGGGTAATCAGGGAACCCTTGTAATCGACTGTGATTCAATAGAAAAGAGAGTATGTATGGGAGCTTGCCCACAAGATCAAAAGTAGAAGATGAAATCAAACGAAATAAAAGAAAGAATCAATCAATCTAAAGGTGGAATGTCAACCACGAATGGATCCGAAGGTAGGGTCAAGCCCACGCTCCGATCTAGATCTCTATCTCAAAGCTCGACCAAGTGGCCGAGTGATTGGAAGTAACAATCCAAGGGCGCAAGCGCGTCAGGGAATGTGGCTGGCGAAACGTCCAGTATGAAAAGAATGTATAATCGGATTGAAGTCAATGGATGAATGCTGGACCATCGATCAAAAGAAGGGACAACGAGCTTCCAGGCCGCGCAGATCAAACGAACGAACTCGAACAGGGGAAAAGAAGGGAAAGGGGAAAAAATCAATCAAAAACAAGAGCAACGCGGGAGCCCCACGAATGCAGGGAAGAGAAGAAGAAAAAAGGGTAATCAAAAGAAAGCGAGGGTGAAGAGAAGAGGAGAAAGAGAGAGAGAGAGAAGAAGACGAGAAGATGATTGGAGTTGGATGGAGCAACGAGGCGGTACACTGTAATTACCAGTGTTGTGGTTCAAAGTAAACGAAATGAAGGAGGAGGGGCGCTGGGCCAATCATTGCTGGGGTGTGGTTGTGTATTGGGTGGAACCAATCTAACGAGATGCAGGGGAGATTCATGGCGATCTCCATAGTTAAGCCGGACGTTTTGATGACAGTGCCTGGTTTTATGACGGTAAGACAAGACCCATGGGACGGGAGGAACGTGCCCGTTGAATCTGCCCATTGCACGCGGGTATTGATACGGTAAGATACATACTCTGGGCTGCCAGTCTAATCTCTCGTTGGACTCAACCCTACTCCGGATACACCCAGGTCGATGCTGATTCCCTGCCATGGGTTGGAATCTCGGGGCAATCAGAGGCATCCACGGAGATGAGCCAAGCCTCTCGACCGTCCCGGCGCTTCCTAGCGCTCTCCACTCCACGGTCGTTCAGAGATCCGAGGTATGCAGGCACTCGATTCATAATCCAGTCTCACAACATGATGTCTGATGGGATCGGTGGATCAAGGCTCGTCAGGAACACAATGGGATTCTTGTTGAGCAGTCAATGGCACATGGACAGTATAGATCATGCGTTACGCCCGTAGAGCCGTAGGGGAGGCATTCGATCTCAATCGCGTCTCCGCTCGGCGAGGATAGCATAATCAATCCTCCATCACATCATACGGGCAGTACTGATCGCCATTCCAGTAAACGCACTCAGGAAGCAAACACCAACAAGACACACGGTGGTGGAGGTATCATTCTTGAGGTGAACTCGACTATGTCTCATTCTTTTTCTGCCCCCACGATGGAGCCGGCCTATCGCTGAGACGGTAGCCTCGGAGAGACCCACCATCATCTCCAGAATTTCGAACCGTCGAAGGGCTGAAACGCCTGAAAGTGGCTGTGGACCCACCCGTGATTGGCTCGATCCCTCTCAATATTAAACCCCGATTATTATGGTGGTATCGCTAAGCGTGCGACTATCCTCGATTCTTCGCTACTGGGGGGCTGAGTATTCCACCAACGTGTTGTTGTTCGTCCGGAATTCTTGGAGGATGGCTTCACATTGTTGAGAAATAAGGGTGTTTCAAGGCCTGGGGCGCTGTTAGGGTAATCCTTCTGAAGGACATCAATAGACAAGCAACGTACCTCTGCGGCGGACAACCGCTGGCCACTTTCATAACACACCAGCAAACTCACCAGGTCGCGGCCCTTGGAGGACGCCCCGGGGAGAGTATCATCCCACTGTTTGGCAGGATATTTATAGAAATGGACCTTGTCCCAATCGGGTAGTAGTTTCGTCTCCTGTGCATCACGTCAATACTGCTGTATAAAACAACGTAGGATAGAATTGAGACGACAAGAGAAAGAAAAGAAAAAGCGAATAAGAAAGCAAAGAACTTACAGGCCAGCTCTCTGCGTCTGGTGTACCCAGCGTCTTGAATATCGACTGGATGAGGGACAGGTCGCTCCCCAAAGGACCCGAGTCGAAGAGTTGCTGGTGCCCCACGGCCACGGCTTCCGCGACCACGCATCCCGCGGCCCAGAGATCAAGAGCAGGCCCATACCCTTGGTACCCGAACAGAATCTCTGGTCCTCGATAACACGTCGTCCCGACATCGGTGATTTTCTGGTCTGCTGGTTCAGACCCCTCGGTTCCTTCTTTCCATGCAATCCCAAAGTCCGCCAGGTAAGCAGGGCCATCGGGGGACTCCATCAGGATGTTCGAGGGTTTGATGTCCCGGTGTATGATGCCTTGCGCATGGAGATGGGCCACAGCGCGGAACATGTCACGGAGGATAGTCTTGGTCTGGGTCGCGGTAACCATGTCCCGACGGAGCAATTGCTCAAAGTCATACTGGAAGAACGGGAAGACGAGCACGAGCCGTCCGCCGTCCAGCTTCAACGTCTGGAGCAACGGAACTACATGCGCACTGGCAGACGCTTGAAGCAGCCGAACCTCGCGTCTCACGTCGTGTGGTTCTGCCAGGAGATGGGGGATGGTGACTTTGAGCGCGACCAGGGTCCCGTCGTCCCCTCGGGACTTGTAGATGGTGGAATGGAGCCCTCCGTAATGGTGCAGGCATGAGTGAAATGGCCCGATGCTCTCCCCTTGACCCCAGCTGTCTTCACTCGGATCATTGGGACCCTGCTCCCGGTCCCCGTCCACCGGTGCCACCGAGCCATTGGCCTCCGCGGCGTCGATCGCCTCCTGACATAATTGGCTATAATTCTCCTACGACCATGCTACGTGAGACGAGGCGAACACGCAAAGTCGTCATTTGGAAAACTGACCTTCGATGTAGCCAGATCGTAAGCTTCCTGTTCCAGCTTCCTGGCCTGCGACTGGGCTTCAGTAAATGCGGCTGTTGATGAGGCACGTTGGTATGCCGTCGTGCTGGGAAGTCATGAGCATGACGTTTGGCTAATTCAGGGGAGGAGTCCTCACAGGGACTGGATAGCAGTCAATCTATCCGAGAAGCCCAATTCCTTCTTCCACTCGGCGGCCATATCATAGAATCTAGTTTAGAACGTGAATAGAAATAAGCATAATCATATCAGATCTGTATTGAGTCTGGACAGGCCATGTGACCTCCGCCCCCGAGGCAGTAAGGCACTAACCCCCTTTGGGCGCATCCGTCTCGGCTGTTCCGAGGAGGCAGTTAATCCGTTGCAACGGAACCCCGTCATCGTCATCACATCCACTCTTCTATTCTTATCTGTACTCGTCCCCGACTTCCTCTGGCTTCTATTACGCTTCCGATTCATCTTTGACCTGGTATTACACTCGTCTTTTCTTCCTCGCGTGTTTGTTTCCCTCTCCCGTCTCAATTGCTTCGGAAGCGGGTATTCCTGCCGTTCTAGTCCCTCTATACTCCTTATTATGCGCCATCCGACCTCTCCTGACCAGACTGGCGATCTATGAGTATTAGCGATGGATCTCACACGGCAGGAATATCCAGCATTGCTGGTAAGCACACCATTCAATCAAATCTCCGTTCTTTGCTCCCAACCTCGAGAGCCCTCCGGACGCGCCCAGCTAACCCGGTTCCGCCGTCATGACAGGCCTCGTTACAACCCAGCCAAGCGACGGCCGTGCTCAATGATCGCATCCGACTGATCAACAAAGTCAATGCGGATATCGCGGACTGGCTCCAGGTAATCATCCCATCTTCACGCTGATTGGCGTCCCGGTGAATAACCCGTTCTAAACTCTTCCGTTCTTGCGATAGGAGCGCCGTCGCGTTGAGGAGGTTTATGCCCAAGGATTACGGAAACTGGCGACTCGGTCCCAGGCCAATGACGGAGCAGCGCTCGGGTAAGAACCATTGAAACATGCTCCCCCTTACTCTCCGCTCGGAGGGGTCGCGCCCCGGAGGATCACGATCACGAGCACGATGCTGATGTGCGGGTTCGCGGAGGGCAGAATCTTCCAAATTCCATGGCAGCGCATCACCAATGCCGTCGAGACTATCGCGGCGTCGCACGAGACCTATGCGCAGAAGATCGATGAGGATGTGGAGCGGCCACTGAAGGAGTACAGCAGCAAGAATCGAGAACTGGCCTCGATGCCGGGTGTCCAGAGCGATCTGGCTTCCTTGGCGAAGAGCTTGGAGGCGTCCCAAAAGAAGGTGGAAAAGGCCAAGGACAAGGGCCCCAAAGGCGCCGACAGGTTGGCCAGCGCGGTCGCGACCTCCGAAGAAATCAGTCAGCAATGGGATTCGAGAGCGCCCTTCGTGTTCGAGCAGCTGCAGGCGGCGGATGAGACCCGCTTGAACCATCTTCGCGATGCCCTGACCCAGTTAGAGACCCATGAGGTCGATCAGGTGGAGCGCTGTCGCCAGGCAGCGGAAAGCTGTCTCAATGTGCTACTCAACGTCGAGACGGCCGATGAGATCAAGACGTTTGCTGCCAAGGTGAACGGCGGACGGCCAGTTGTGTCAAGGAGGCAGCAAGCCGCTTCTCCTCCACCTGTGGCGCCTGTGGCGCCTCTGGCGCCCCCGCCGCGCATTCAGGACGACGCTGCTAGCCAGCACTCGGAGGCTTCGAATCCTGTCCGGACACCGCCTGGTGAGTCCCTTTTGTTGTTGACTTGTTGACCTTTCAATCACCTTGGTGGGATTTGGGGGTTGATGCTGACTCCATACTCGATAGCCCCGGAGCCTCAGCCCCGACACAACACTACTCTGGGTGGCCTCAGGCGCCTGGGCACTGTGATGAACCGAAGAAAAAGCATGGTGCAGCCTTCAGGCGGTGTCTTCTCAGAAAGGAAACACCGGAGCCCATTTGCGTCGTTCAAGAGGGGCGACTCGTCTCGGGAAATGCAGATCCCAGAATCCCCCCCTGACGGGACCGACCGTCCTGATACCGCCATCACCGCACAGAGTGACGCGACACGTCTGCCGAGCGAGTCTCATGATCGCGAGGGAATCAGTGCCCTCTCGACCAGCCCGGTTCCACCGCCGGCCCCGGCAACCTCGAATGGAACGGCACTACACGACGCGCCTACCGAGATTGGTCTTCTGAATCCACCGGCAAGCGAAGTAAGTACCATCGTAGACACGGGTTGGTCCCTATTGCTAACCTATCCATCTAGCCACCGCGAGTCGACTCGGAAGGCTATACGGAACGACCATCCACCATTGACGAGATCACGCGGCTTCAACGTGAAGCAGCCGGGTGAGCCGCCCCGTCCAGACCCACGAAATTACAGCTAGACTGACCCTGTTTATAGCTTGGACGAGCAGGCCATCAATCTGACCATCCGGGAGCAACCCATCTTTGAAGATGAGAGCCAAGCGAAACAGGCCATGGACGAGATGGCTAACCAATTGAGATTGGTCGGTGTGCCCACAAAACCTGCCCATGTCCGTGACTGACTCCGTGTACAGCGAGCCCCACAGAGTGGGATGAGACGCAACGCTGGTACCATCCGCGGTCGACGCGATGTCCGCAACACCGTGTTCATCCCTAACCCGACCGGTCCGGAACTACCTACTTTGCATTCGGGTGGCGACCCGGGCTCTATGCCCACTTCGCCGGCCATGCCGATCAAGCATGTCACGTCGCCGAGCACGGCCACTGACGACCATGCGATGTCAGATACCACCTCGATTCGCTCTTCCCACACCTTGCACAGTATCTCCGGCCCCGTCGCGCATCCAGATCTCCACGAACCCGGCCTGAATGCCTCCGTCGTCGAGACGGTGAATGCGTGGTTCTCCGAGGGCGCGGTGACGAAGGCGTTCGTGGTCGGAGAGCTCGCGCTGGCATACAACGCCGCGAGCACATTCCCCACGGACAATACTCGAGTGCGTCTGAACAACTTCCAGGTGCTGGAAAAGGTCGCCGCGAACCCGCATTTTGTGCATGAAGTCGCCGACCAGTCCGACGATAAGAGAGGCGAATACAGTATCCAGCTGGCCAGCATTGCCCGCCAATCACCAACCGTGGCGTTCAAGTATCAATTGCATATCGGCCCGTCGGAGGCGTCGGCCCACTGCCCCGTAATCTTCAAGCCAGCATGGAATATCGAGGAGTTCCAGGCCAGCGTCATTGTTTTCTACTCCCTGAACCCCTCCTTTACCTCCGCAGGCAACTCCATCACCCTCCGCAACCTGGTCCTGACCGTCAACCTGGATACGTCGCCCGAGGAGGACCGTGAGGTGGTCCACGCCACGAACGCCGTCATGTATCCCAACACCGGGGCGGCCTTCCGCCGCAAGCAGTCCGCCGTGGTGTGGAAGCTCCCGGAGCTGGAGATCAAGCCCACCGAAGGGAAGCTCCTCGCGCGGTTCACCACGTCCAGCAGCTGGCCGCGGAAAGGAAAGGTCGAGGCCAAATTCGAGGTGCCCACCATTGACGCTGGCTCGCGACTGGGGATCAGCGCCGCTGGGCCATCCCAGGAGACGGGGCCAAAGGCATCTGACCCCTTTGCCGACGACGGCACAGGAGTACAGCCTCCGTCGACTCCTTCCTGGAGCGAAGTCTCGACAGTCCGCAAACTGGTGGGCGGCAAATACGTTTCTTCATAGACCACATACCCTTCCGCCCGCCTGCTTTGGCGCTCTTCCAGGAGATTGAACCCAGTCTCCAATCTCCAGCCTTCCTCATACTTAGCATGTGGCCCAACAACGACCGATCTGATCACCTGACGAATGACCCCAGGGCCAAGACTGAACATAGTTGCAATCGATGCATGGATCCTAAAAAGCAGAGAGGCTCTTTTTTCATACCCACGCAGGGCCACTCCCAGCTCCACCTGTACATCGGAGTTCCTGAGTAAAAATGCCACATACAACACACACCACGACACCTGTGCTGTACTCACAGCACATACTAATTAATCGCTTACAATTTCCCACGGCGCAGTTTGATCTTATCCATCTTTCTTTCGTTATGAATGCGTTGGTTCTATTTTTTTTCCCTTTCTTTTCATTTTCATTTTCCTCTTCATCCTCATCCCTTTTTGACCGGTCATGCATATATCAACCACACCACCACAATCCATTTTGTATATGCCATACTCTCTCTTCCTCTCTGATCCAAGTGTCAAGGAGAAAGAAATTGCAGACCAAAATATTTGTTTGTAAATAAACCCTCTTTTTTCCCTTTTTTTTTCTTTACTTATCTCTTTTGTTCTCTTTTGTTTTCTTTTTGTTTATCCTCTGGATCACACATGCCTGTCTGTATATTCACTTTGTTTCCTTTTTTTCTCCTTCGAATTTATTTATCTTTTTGAGTGATAGTGCGTAGTAGTATTTAAGAATCTTGATTATATCCATGTTTGTGCCTTGCAGCTACTACTGCCATTCATTTGGTGACTAGGTGACTACACTACTGTAGTACAACGTCATAGTGATTGGTGTAAATCATACGCAAAGAAATACCTAGAAGGTAGTGTATACCATATTGCCAATACAGAGAAAAGGAAAGGATAGAATAGATAGAATAGAAACAATTCATAAACATGACACGGGGAATGCCTGTGCCGGGGAATCAATCAACCAACTTATAACCACAAATGGAAGACCGGACAAATAAATCCAACCAGATAGACAGACCAAAAAGAAGAGAAAAAAAAAAAAAACAAGAGAAAAGAGATGAAAGACGAAAGAAAAAGGGGGAAAGAAAGTTACATCCGCGCAGCGCGCGTCGTCTTATCATAAAAGTCCAACGTCATAGCAGCCAAGAAACAAGGAATGTCCTTTCGCTCCTCGACCCAGAACTTAATCAGGTGCTTGATCTCCATAGCGAAGAGGCTGTTAGGCCCACCCGAGATCTTCATCGTGCCGTTCTCGCCGTCGAAGATAATGGAGTTCTCCTCGTCGTTGCCCATGCTTCCCGGGCCGCGGGAGTCCGACGAGGCGTCGCCGTGGCGGTAGGCAGACGAGAGGTGGAACATGGAGGTGACGCGGACGCGGCCGTTGGGGAGGAAGTCGAGTTTGTAGCCGAGGAGGGAGGCGACTGCTTCGCGGAACTCGGAGGATTTGGCTGTCCAGATTTCTTTTAGACGACGCATGCGCTTCTCCTTGTCGGCGACGACGCGCTCCATGTCTTGGATTTCGAGCTTTAGGCTCTCGAGCGTGCTGGCGGGGACGGCCTTGGCGCCTGTGAGGCTGCCGCGGAGCTGGGCGAGGAGGTCCTGGTTCTCGGCTTTTAGGGTGGTGATGGTTGAGAGCTTGAGGTTTTCTGCTTCGGCGGTGGGGTTGTCGCGGAGCTCGAGGATGCGGGTGCGGGATTTCGCTTTGAGGGATTTGAGCTGGGATTTGACGGCGTCGAATTCCTTGCGCAGGAGGGCGGTGGCTTGCTCGGATTTGGAGAGCGATTCCTGCAGAGTCCGGTTTTTGCGGGAGAGGATGGATAGGCGTTCGCTCTCTGCGTCGCTTTCGGCTGGGGAGAGAGGACGCTTGATGCCCCGGGGCTCGGGGTCGCTCGGTTGTGGTTGCTCGCGCTGGGAGAGCTCTTGGTGGGCGGTTTCCAACTCCGCCCTGTATTCGTCGATGATTTTCTCCAGGTGGGCAATCTGCTCCGACTTGTGCTGGTCGAACTGGCCCTGATCTGCGTTCATGGTCTCTTCCTCGGTGTCGAAGGTCTTCAGCTGAGCGCGGAGATACTCGACCTCTTTCACAGCGAGGGCTCGTTGGCGTTCTAATCTTGCTTTGGCTTTGGTTTCGGCCATCGCGCCTCCAGCGGCGCTGCCTGCTGCCCGGAGTTTCTCCAGCTCCTGTCGCAAATTGGCCTTCTCTGATTCCAGGCCCTTGATGATTTCATCCTTCTCCAGGAACTGCGCTTCAACTTGGCCGAGTTTGTCAACGAAGCTGGCTTTTTCGATCTGTTGTTGAAGAAGAGCCTTGACGACTGCCTCCGGCGAGTCGAGCTCTGCAGCTTGGTCATTGTCTTGCAGGAGACTAGTCCATGACTGGCGCTCATCCTCTAGGATTTGTTTCTGGATTTGAGCGGTCCCCAGCTCCGACTCTATTTCCTTCATCAACTGCAACTGGTTCTCCAGGGATTTCTTTTGCTCTTCCACGACTTCCACATTCTTTTGTACCTTACGCAGATGCCGTAGCTCCACCATTTGCTCTCTGTTTGTGGTCTCCAGGTTCCTGATATGGTTGACTTGCTCAGAGAGTTCCCTCTTGAGAACTGCCAAGGTTTCTGCGTCGCTTCCTTCCGATTTGAGTCGCAGATTCTCCGTCTCCAGATCAGCGACGTCGGCTTCCCGCTCCCCCAGCTTCTTTTGTGTGGTTTGGACGCTTTCGCGGGCACTTTCCAGTTCACCTTGTAATTCCTCAAGCGTCCGCTGGAGGGACGAGCGGATCGTTTCGAGTTCGTTGATCTGATATTTGTGTTGTCGTTCCTGGTCAAGCAATTGCGCCTGG
The DNA here is from genome assembly GCF_002847485.1 of Aspergillus campestris IBT 28561. Taxonomy (NCBI): domain Eukaryota; kingdom Fungi; phylum Ascomycota; class Eurotiomycetes; order Eurotiales; family Aspergillaceae; genus Aspergillus; species Aspergillus campestris. The sequence continues at coordinate 3,484,635 of NW_020194336.1, read as the reverse complement.
GTGTCGCTTGCGTCTTCCTGCAGATTCTGATTCTGGTCTTGGAGGCTTCTAATTTTTCGTTCGAAGTCACCTTTCTCGTTGAGGGCGTTCTCTTGGGTCTCTTTGAGCTCTTTCGCGAGGGTCTCGGTCTTGTGGTTGGCACGGTGGCTAGCAGATTCCGCGGCCTTGAGTTAAATCCGTTAGTCGCTAGCCTCAGGTCACCATTTGTGAAGTCTCCGACGCACCTGGAATTTCCTGAAATCCGCATCCGCTTTCAACTGCAGGTCTCGCAATTCTTTCTCGTGACGCAATACCACCAAATCCCGCTCTTGCTTGAGGTTCTCCAATTCATATTTCAAAGTATTGTTCTGTATGCGCAATTCCTCCTTTTCCGTATCTGCAGTAAAGGATCAGCAAGGTCAGTCGCATCCCATCTCACGGACGCGCGAGCATACCAGGCTTTGTCGGAGGCGGAGGAGCCCGGATCGATTGTCGGAAATTCGGCGGAGCTGGAGGAATCGACAGCGGGGACGATGCACGAGGCGGAGAGCCCAAAAAGGGATGCGAATTCCTGCTTGAATCCATCTGATCCAGTCAGTTCGTCCGTTGTAAGCTCTTCAATGCACCGCACTTCATACCTGGTGATGTTGTTACCAGGTAGCACGCCCTAGTGGTCGACTGTATGGCATTGATCCCTAGATAGTCTGAAACTCACACCACACGATCTCCCCTTTACTAGCGGACGGTCACAGTCTCTCAAAAGGCAAGTAACTCCAGGATATGGAGAAATCAAACCGATGGAACTCATCTCTTGTTTTGCAAGTCGAATGAATCCATCCGAATCGGGACCTGCTGAGTCATCGACACTCACCGCCCGCGGCAGCTCCAGTTCCCGATCGGGACTAGTGCCAAAATTTTGAAAGGAAGAAATCGAATTTTTGCCATTTTGTTCGCGGACTTGGAAAAAAAGTGACCGACGACCACTACTGCGCAACTGTTGTCCTCCGATTCACCCCCCTCCCACCTCTCTACCTACCAGTTAAATTCACCTCGGGTGATACCAACCGTCACAATGGGCAAGGACAAGTCTGAGAAGAAGGACAAGCACGAGAAGAAGGAGAAGCGCGCCGAGAAGGACGGCATCCACAAGGCCAAGAAGGAGAAGAAGGAGAAGAAGGACAAGACCGCTCTCACCAACGCTGTCGAGCAGGAGCTCACCACTAAGGTTCTGGATGGCATTGACCAGGCTGTTGCTGGGGAGGCTGCCACTGGGGACGTGCAGATGGTCGACGGTCGCCCCATTGGCGCCCTCGTGCCGTTCGCCCAACCTCTGGTCGAGGACAAGGCGGCCAAGAAGGTTCTCAAGAGTGTGAAGAAGGGTACGTTTGATCTAGCTTTTATTCGAGGCGTCATATTTCTTGGGATGCAATTTTGTGTCTTGTTGCACGGACAATGGGAGACGCTTGTGTCTATATCCACTCTAGGGAGTTGGAAAGAGATACTCGCCCCTCTATTGTGCCTTGCTATCGGAATGAGCCATTAGATTAGTGTTGTCATTTGCTAACTTTATTCCAGCCGCTGTCAACAAGTGCCTGAAGCGTGGTGTGAAGGAGGTCGTCAAGGCCCTCCGGAAATCCGCTGTTCCCGCTCCCAACGAAGTTATCGCCATCCCTGGTGGCGTCGTCATCCTCGCCGGCGACATCTCGCCGATGGATGTCATCTCCCACATTCCCGTCCTGTGCGAAGATCACGGTATCCCCTACGTGTTCGTCTCCTCCCGAGCTGAGCTCGGTAACTCTGCCGCCACGAAACGCCCCACGAGCGTGGTGATGGCCGTGCCCAAGTCGGCCGCCAAGGGCAAGAAGAAGGACGATGCGGAGGACGACGGAGAGGACTTCAGCGAAGTCTATGAGGAACTGGTCAAGGTCGCCCGCAAGGAGGCCAAGAAGGCGAACATCTAGACGCCCTTCAGTCAATGGAGGGGGACCAACCGTTGATTTCATTTCCTTTTTCATCTCTTAATTCTTGAGCTTGTCTTGTCGCCTGCTATGACTGTACAGTTCCACTTTATTCTCTGACAAGACACTGCATGTCTTTGGGGTCTGGCCTATGGGACGTGTTTGGGTAAATTTTCTTTTTTTCCTTTCCATTTATTTATGATATGTCTGTTGCAAATCTGGCGTTATTTTATCAACAGGTGTATGAAAAGGCAGGAAGTATCAAAAATAAAAGAGTTCAATTTCAATCTTGCCAATCTTATATTTTTTTCCTCAATTGCGTGAGACCAATTAGTTATCGCTTCATATTCCTGGTCTCGTCGAATCCCACTACTCGGACCAAAACTCAACCGCATCCGAAAGACCGAATTATAAGAAATAAAAAGGGAAAAGTAGAAGAAAAAGAAAAGGCAGATAATCAAAATGAAACAATAACAACAACCGGTGAGTGTTCTCCAATAAGACCATGAACAACCCGACGATCCCAGCACCGAGGAGATATATGACCTCAGTCACTCACCCACAATAATGCAGCAGAAAAAGACATATCGAATATGAGCCGCGATTCCAAGAAAAATCATCGTGCAGGAGGACCAAATAGCGGCAAGCCACCGGAGTCTCAGTCCGTCAAGGCCATGAAGCTTATCGGCTCAACAGCCAGCAAGGGGCAGGTCATTCCATCCAGTATCTCCTGCGGGAGAAAACTCCAGATCTATTGCCCATTGGACGTGGGCTCGTTCGTCATGCAAGGATACATACAGTTCGGCATTAGTATTCTCTTGGTCGGTTGATATATCGACCGGTGGTGCAGAGCGCTTGGGATGCAGGTTGTGGAGGGTCAGTCCTAAGAAGCGAAGATAAAAGGTTATAAGTGCTCTCCAGCGACTGACTGGCAGGATTGCCCCATCCCGCGAGATCAAGATTCTTCGGCTACCTTCTCCTCCGTCAAGATGTTGGGATATCACACGGTGGTGCTCCTTGCGCTGGGCTGCCTCTCTGCTATCGTGGCCTCGTCACCACTGCCCGTGGCCTATGCCAGGACGAGCCACAAGCTCGTTCCCATCGTCGGAGCAGGCGAGAATGCATTCGAACCGGTAGGTTTTATATCCTTTTTACGGACTGAAGACCCGCGGGTCAAATCCAAAAGTCACTAAATTAGTAAATACTAATCCACGTGCTCACAGGACACCCACAAACCGTCCATGTTCTTCTTCAACCACTTCGTCGAACACACTGTCATCCCCAACAACAAACAAGACCACACCACCAGCTCCTCCTCCACGTCTTCTTCTTCCTCCTCGTGCACCACCACCTCCTCCGACCCACTCCTCGTTCACTGGACAAAGGACTTCTACGGACGCTTCATTGTAGAACGGCCCCGCACAACGGTCACAGACTGCCGTCATCCAAGTCAGGATGGACCCAAACAGACGAGTATCCTGTCTGCACTCCGGAACAGGGAGCGCGTTGTGGCGCCGGCAGCCATTCTGTTCGTCATGCTCTGGGTGGCCCTCATAGGGGTCGGACTTGTCGAGGCTGTCAGTTATCTGTGGGAGAAGTGGGCTGGTTCTGAGGAGCCCGCTGAGAGTGTGGAAGACGAGGATGTATGGGATGAGGTTACGGTTGGTGTTGTGCCGGTGGAGGACAGTGATGAGGAACGCGGTGGTCTGGGAGAACTCAAGGTGGCTGTTTTTTGATGGGTTACGCTATAAATTATGAAGTATCAACAGCGTTGTTGGTTGTCGATGGCACTAAAATGATCTCCAAGTCGTTTATGAAATAGGTTATGGAAACAGTACGAATCGGTTATTTCCAATCATTGATTATTCTATTATACATTCAAACTCAGACCCAGTCTGCCTGAAACCAAAAAAAAAAATCAACCAGAAACCAATCGCTCACAAGCTTTTCATCAAATCATACAACCATCAACCCCTTAAGCACGCTGATCCCGCTCAAGCGCCTCAAATCCCCCATGGTGAGACTCAACGTTCTTCTGCCTCGCACCGCCGACCTCAACACCACCCTCAGCAGCGCGACTCTGGAAAGTCCGCTCCGCAGCACGGGAAGGGTCATTCTGGTTTCCAATCTCGGAGTTGAAGCTAGCATTGTGGCGCGGGTCATCATCAAAGCCACCCTCATGCAAATTCTTGCCCTTAGGCTTGCTCTGACCAGGCAGGCCCGTCACATCCGAGACATACGACGGCGCCTGTCCGCCGATGTGCGAGTATCCGCTTCCGCTTCCACTGGCAGCGGCAGCTTGCTGCTGTTTAGCGGCGGTGGGACCGCCGACATAACCGGATCCGTGGACGCCGGGGAAGTCGCCCTGGCCGCCGAGGGCTTCGGGGTACTTCTCTTGGCGGTTGCGGTCTTCGCGAAGGCCGCCGACGGGCGCTGATGGGAGCTTGGTTGCGCCGGAGGTGGTCTGTTGGGTGGTTGTGGTGCTGGTAGTGTGGATGCTGCGGTTTTGGGAGAATCCGCCGCCGTGGGCGGTGGATTCGGCGGCTAGAGAGTCGCTCTGTACGGGACCAGTGGACTCGTGGATGGGGTTGCGGGTGGCGGCAGGGTCGTTGGTGACCTTTGTGCTGCGCTTGCCGTGAGGGAGAGGGTTTCCTTGGAGATCCATTGTGGTGGTTGGCGGTGGTGGTGGTAGTGGTGTAATTGTTGAAAACGAAAAATTGGATAGACTTTGCAAGTTCCAATGGAGGATATAATGAGAATTAATTAATTCGATAACGACTGAGGATGTGACAAGGCCAGCTATATAGCAACCTTCTGATATCTCAAACCCTAAGCAAGATGTAAACGACGTCATACTGACGGAGCAAGGTCCCAGACTCGCAGGTTTGCTCTCAACAACCAGATAACGTCAACGAAAGCATCACCTCAACCCCACAACAGGGTTCTAACTGGTACTATGTAAGTCTCTGATCCACTCCTTCCAATTTCATTTCGTCCAGACTCTGTTCTGGAAAAAGCCCGAAACGCCCATGGCCGGATAGTGGCCGCCAGTATGGATCTGCGCTGATGTGGTCTGCCCCACCGTTTCTCCCTCCAAGACTGGGATTGACATGTTGGCCGGATGTTGCAAGCCCTGGTTATGGGCCCCGCTAGACCATGTTCTGATATCAGAGTGAATTGTACATGACAGGGTGGGAGGTTGGACTCCGCCATTTGACGTCATGGCGCTGACCACCTGGAGAGCGTGCATTCGTTCCCAGCACCATCATGCTCAGCATGGGTATCAATACTACGGTTTTGAGAGAAGTTATTTGCAATTGTAGTCTCACTATTTGGTGGCATTTGGCACAATTGGCGCCTTTCAATCCATATCTAAAATGCTTACTTTTAGCCGTAGCTTCCATACTAGCCTTTGATTAGATATACGGGGTGTAGCTCATCTTTGTAGGCTTGTCAGCGATATTAAGATTGTGAGCAAGATCCTATCCTCACTTCTCTCTATTTTCAAGCGTTTCTAAAACAGGGGTTCTAAACTACGATAATAACTCAAGCACAACACGCACGTGAAGAATCTCAACGAGTCATCGCTCATAACATTACATTTCAAATCCATAAACTAAATATACATCATTAAATTACCGAGCAAGGGCATCCTTGGGAAGACCGTCGAGGTTATCCTTGCCCTGGCGTCCAACATTGGACGTGGGCGCAGTGTTCTTGTGCAATTCGCTCCCCGACTCGCGCACGCTACTTCCTGCAGTCGCCGGTTCCCTCAGAGCGCTGTTGGCTTCTCCAGAAACGGGGCCTTCGGTGCGACCGGAGCCAACGTTGACGGTTCGCGCGTCGGCCGACGACCAGTCACTGGCGACTGGGGGCTGCTCGGGTAGAGGAAGGTTGGCCTTGGTCTGCTCGATATCCTTCTTCTTGTCGGTGGTCTGGCTGATGTGGGACTGTAACGACGTTAGCATCGGAGTCTGCGCCCGGGAAAGGAAGGGTGACTGACCTTCAAGGCGGAGACGTCGGACTCCTTGGGGGGGTTGCCACCGTGCGCCTGAGAGACCTTGGACTCGGCCTTGCGAATGTCCTGGCCGGTGGGATCGATGGTGGAAGACATGATGGTTGATGGATGTAGACGGATGTGGATGAATCAGAGGGTGGATGGGGTAGTAGGTGGTAGTCGATTCTCAAGTGATTAAAGAATAATTGAAGTAGAAATCTGTAAAACAGAAAAGGACAGACAGAATCCAAAGCCCATTATATATTGTCTCATGGAGGGTGTGGATGCATGGGCGATGACGTTCTTTCAACCAAGATGAGACTTGCCCTCGCTATGATGTAACCAGGCCGACTCGATCAATTGCCCTGCACCTTACGTCGATATGCCATCTGGAATCCCTTCGTGTGGACCCATAGATGGCGTATTTCACAAGCCGGTCTTTTGTTTCTCATTAGATGATTTTTCCATGGGTCTCGATTTGGTTCTTCTTGTTTGATTTACTCATCGTGAATATTGCGGGAGAATCGCGACTCCGACTTAGGGCTTGGAAACACTCCCGCTATTACTCACTCTCCATAGAACAACATTATCCATTAACTCACGACACATACTCCGGAGTAAAGTATATAGATCAAAACAGGCTGCCACTGGTTAAAAATCCTCCATCCTATAAACCCCATAAGAGGGCTCCTCATACGGATGCGCCCTAGAAAACACATATATCAGACCAACAACCCATCATCGATACAGAGGTTTATCATACTTTTTCAATGCAGCAACAGCCTTTCTAGCGACCTCCTCCCCAACACACAGCGTTTCGACCCTGATCTCGTCGGTTTTCTCCAGTGCGCCCACCATCCCAATGTGGGGATTCGCCGCGTCGCCAGGGCGAAACTGGCCTTTCCCAGCAGTCGTCCAGCAGCATTCCGTGTAGTTACCGGGCCCGGGATAGCGGCCAGCGCCGGCAGCAAATATCGCCGCTTTGCATGCTGCTACTGCCGATGGTGGGGCGTTGAATACCAGTCGATATCGTACTGTCGTCATTTGGGTGTTGATGTTTGCTATACTGAGTGTTGGACTTAGGGCGTAGACAATAAGGTCGGTTATAACTTCCAATTGGGTTTCTGGGGTTGGGGACAGAGTATTTGGATACCAAAAGTAATAGTCTCAATCCTCAGTTGCGGGGTCAGCGCTGTCCTCTGTTGGGCTAAAGTACTATACTATCTTGTGCTATATATACACAGCCACATTAATGTATTCTAGAAAAAACAACCCGTAGACCCTCGCTTCGCTCGGCGGCTTGATGACGTGGCTGAAAATACTTATCTTATTAATTATTCTAGAAAGTAGACTATTATTTACGACATCATGTCCCCTAAAAGCACTCCTGTAGGATCCTTGAAAGCACCCACATAGGCCCCCTAAAAGCACTCGCGTACAATTTGGGGCACACTGGATCGACTTAAAACTCTAGATCACTAAAGACAACCCGCATCATGGCGCCCTCCAGCGGTAAGGGATCGACAATCTTCTCAATATACGCCGGCCAGTCGTCAAACCACTGCAATAGGGGGAAGATATGAGCATACTCCCAGTACGAAGGATACCATCCCGCCGTTTCCCAGTCCACAAGAGCAGCTACTTCATACTCTTCTTCACTTGTGGCAGAATTGACGATCTTTCTAACAACGACATTCTCTCTATAAAGATCTCCATGAGTAAATGTAGGCGGATGATTGAGAAGTGCTGATGGGAGGTGGCGAGCTAGATAGTCAGAGAGAAAACTGTGACTATTTGATTCACTCCACATAGCTTTCGAGCGAAGTGCGATGGCTTTCCCGAATTCTTCTTCCGTCTGAAAAGGGCCGGTAATGGCGGGGTCTTTTTCACGAGAAAAGAAATACCTATGGGGAACGGGTCCTCGGTTGACACTGCCGTAAAATCCTGGCGATGGCAGCGCTCTCATCTGATCAAAGATGCATCGTAATTCTCTAACAATCGAATTTTTATTTCCCTCAGTGAGTGACGCCCACACCGTCCCAAGAGAAATGCCGGGGACATATTCCATGACAATATACAGGTTGTCCTGGTCGCGGTACATCGCGTAGAGTCGTGGCGCTGCGATGTTGAGCTGTTCTTCAACAAAAAGAAGAGCATATCCCTCATTTTCGGCCACAAGGGGACCGTATTTCACAACAAATTTGTCTCTAATAACGACCAGGCACCCACCATAGTCTGATCTCTTGGGGAGGGTTCGTGTTGCTTGTTCAACCTCATGCTGATCAGGAAGAGGCCCTGGTAATTGATGAGCATCACGATAATAAGGAAGGGAGAACGGCATAGTTGGAGGGCAACGTCTCACTGAAGAGTTAGGAATGTAGACCCGAGTCCAGAGTGTCTATGTCGGATGCTGGCAATTAGGCTTCCAAATGGGGTGGACTTTTGGATCCTGATCCTGATCTGCTAGATTTCTGAATTATGGAATTTGATATAAATCTGCCTCGTGATTTAATATAGGATAAATTAGGATGAATTTATTTCAATTCTAATTTATATAGAATTATCAAGTCTTTCTTTTTTAGTTATATAAAAATTACGAGTGCATTTAGGGGCCCTACATGAGTCCTTTCAGGAGCTCTACGTGGGTGTTTTTAAGGACTCTACATGAGTAGTTCCTATATTTTGATTATTCTTTGAATAAAATTGTAAAATAATAATTTCAAAAACCCACGAGTTTAACTGAATCTGCACTGAATGCCACTCTACTTCAGGTTCTCTAAGCATGGTTGTTTTGAAAAGGATGGGCGAGTTGATCAGGAAATCCATTATGCTGTGCATAAGCAATATTAATAATTGCATAAATTATTTTTACACACCGCCTTCCTTCACGAGCCGGCAGAAATTGATCATTTCCCCGCGGCCACAGAAGTCCGAGTTTGTAAAGCATGCGTTAGAACAGATTAGATTTCATTCTGAAGCCATTCGCATTTGTTTTTACATTAGAGCATCGATAGAATTATCAGCATGCCGAGAGACCCGTTAATTGGGCTGGTGGGCAAGGTCTGTGTCTTCTATCTGCCTCGAGCGTCCGGCCGCTGACAGTGAGGGGCATGCAGCCATCTAGCGGAAAATCGACGACGTTGAACAGTTTGACCGATGCGTCTTCCAAAGTTGGTAAGTTTTTAACACAATTTGCTACAATTTGTTGCCGTGCTCTTACTATATTTTTTTTTTCTCCAGGAAACTTCCCGTAAGTTTACTCGAGTATCCGCGCCTGTGGACGAATCCGTTCGAAGTTTAAAATCCCAATATCCCACATCGAGACTCTGACAAACGGCAATTCAGTTTCACCACCATCGATCCCCAGCGTGCCATCGGATACCTCCAGATTGAGTGTGCATGCCAGCGACATGGCGTGTCGGATCGGTGTAAGCCGAACTATGGCGGCTGCGTGGAAGGACGGCGATCCGTGCCTATCGAACTTTTAGATGTTGCCGGTCTCGTGCCGGGAGCGCACCAGGGTCGGGGACTGGGTAACAAATTCTTGGATGATCTGCGACATGCCGATGCCTTGATCCATGTGGTGGACGTGAGCGGTACTACGGATGCTGAGGGTGCGTTATTTCAAACGCTTTGAGTAATTGGGTTTCGTTGTGCGCTAGATGCTGACAGATATTTGGGGTTATAGGCAAGGCAACGCGCGGTTACGACCCGTCGGTAGATATTGAGTGGTTGCGATCGGAAATTGTCCGATGGATTCTGGGCAATCTGATGCAGAAATGGTATTTGAGCTTCCCTGTCAGGCCAACGTGCAGAGAGCTGACCAATACAGGGGATCGATCAAGAGGAGACACACTGCGATCAGTGAGTTTACATATACCTTACTTTGGGAAGTTGTCATTGTTCTATACAATACTAATCTCATGGTATAGAGTCCACCGCAGTGGAAACCTTGCAGGGCCAGTTTTCTGGTTACGGAAGTACATCGCAAACCGTCGCACGGTGCCTAGACCGAATAGCCATTAAAGAACCCCTGGAACATTGGTCAGACGAGACCGTCCAGCGGGTTGTCGAGGCCTTTATCGACGAGAAGTTCCCCACCGTGTTTGCTCTGAACAAGATTGATCATCCCGACGCGGACAAGGTTTGTTCTCATCTGATCAGTCGAAAGTCTGTGTACTGATCGAGCTCCAAGAATATTAGCAAAATCGCCAAAATGCAAGATCCGCAAACGATTGTCCTCTGCTCTGCCATCTCGGAAGTCTTCCTTCGGAGACTGGCGAAACAAGGCTACGTCAAGTACATCGAAGGCAGCGAGTTTGTCGACACAAAGGAAGATCTCGAGGAGATGGGCGAGCCCGACGGAGGCGGGCTGAAGGAGATGGATGAGAAGCTGAAAACGTATGCTACTCCTGCAATACGTGAATATCTGAGACTAACGCCGCTATAGCCGGGTTGAGAACCTGAAAGACATGGTTCTGTATCGTTTCGGATCTACAGGAGTTGTGCAGTGTCTCTCGCGAGCTGCGGAACTCTTGGGCCTGGTACCGGTGTTCCCAGTGCGGAATATCCATACGTTCTCATCAGGCACTGCGGGGTCCGGCAATGCCGTATTCCGAGATTGCGTTTTGGTTAAGAAGTGAGTATCTGGAACAAGCCCAATTGACCCATATCTTGCCTAACACCAAACAGGAACAGCACAGTGGGCGACGTCGCCCACAAGGTGATGGGAGACATCCCCATCTCCTACATTGAAGGTATCGGGGGCACCCGGGTGTCGGAAGACGACATTGTTGAAGTAGGGAAACATGATGTATGTGTCAACTTTTCATCTTTTGCTTTTGGCACTAACGGCTAACCAATTTTAGGTTCTCTCATTCAAACCCGGACGGTGAAGAGCCACCCATCCTATGTACAGTTAATATGATTGTTAATGAAACAATGACCGCAATGACGTAATTTTCATGGCGTCTCGCCTGCGCATATACATCCAAACCGACCCATCAATATTTGGCGACATTGGAGGGAACGCGTAGCTGCATCATTGACCCTTCTGTTCGACAAGTCAGAAGATGTTTCCCGGCCGCGCCAGTTCACAGCTAAAACCAAGGATGTCAAAAAAAACCCACCTCTCCTCTCTCATCATTCATCCCAATAATCGGAGTCGGCGCATTAGGATGTTCCTTCTTCGCCTTCTCCGCCTCCTGCGAACCCTGCCGCTGAGTCGTCGCCTGCGACTTCGATCTATCCGCCTGACCCTCCCTTTCCTCTCTCTCCTTCATGCCCGCAGCAGCCGCATCCGACGTCGGATCCGTAGTGTCTCCCCTCTTCGCTCGATCAACCGCGTGGTCCTTCGTCGACGACTGAGTTCCTGGGGTAGGCGACGAGCCGTATAAACGGGACCGCATGTACCCGGGTGTGGGAAAGACGACTGGCTGCCAGACGGACTGGAGGGGCAGCAGGCACGGGAGAGGAGGACGGGGGGTGAGGGCTGTGCACACCCTAGACGCTACGGATGGGATGCGGGGGCTGTTGACCATGTTGTGTGTAGTAGGAAGTCGTAGTCTGTGTCTGTATGGAGGGTTCAAACTAGTAGGAGATGCGTATAAGGACAATTCTACAACCTCTTCCGCTGGTAAGTAGACCGATTGGTTTTATGTAATCCCCTACAATCCTGGAAGTTAATTATGCTGCTCCATATCGTCATTGCATCCTGTAACCACATAGGGCTGGTTTTTCTATGATCCGAAATAGATGACGTCTAGATGCTGCAATGACGACTGGTCAGTTCCGGCTTCTAGCTAGGGATGATTAATCGGAGCTAAGCTGCAAAGAGATGTGGGTCGCGTCGGGTCGCGTTCCACTTCGTGGCCTGCAGTCATGTTTACAGAGCAGCAATATCGTTGATCATCAATATCGTTGATATTCACGCGGACATACCATGACTTGCTGCTCAAAGATATTTACGAACAATGCGTCTTATATACCACTGACCTTACTTCGACGTTCAAATCCAGTTTTCCAATCCATTATCCGCCCTCGACAACTCAAATCGGGATATTTCGCGAGGCTAGGCCCCACAACGGCCTCAGACCGTCGCATCGAGTACAACTGAATCAAGGATGTGGAGACACTCGAAGAATATCAGCCCGGGGGTTATCATCCCATCAAGATCGGGGACGTGCTGAATGACAGATACCATATTGCAGACAAACTTGGCTTTGGGGGCTATTCGACGGTCTGGCTTGCCCTAGATACTCATCTGAAGCGATATGTTGCAGTCAAGGTCAATATTGCAGACGCGCTTCCGCGTGAGTCGAAAGTTCTCAAGGCTCTGTCTGCCCCTCTTCCGCCGTCCTCGTCCGTACATCCTGGACGTGGATTAGTGGCTGCTTTCCTAGACGAATTTAAAGTGCAAGGTCCTAATGGAAAACATATGTGCTACACGATGACCCCTGCACAATGCAATCTTAGAGAAATCTCTTTTAGTCGTATCTTCCCCCTCGAGGTTGCTAGAGCACTACCGTATAGACTTACGCAGGCCGTTGCTTATACACATTCTCAAGGATATGTTCACGGAGGTTTGCCATGTGACTATGAGATCTCCTTGGGTTTCATACCGGTAAGCTGACATTCCAATTGTTGCTTTAGATATACATCTAAGCAACACTTTGGTCAAGCTCCCGTCAAGCTTCGATGACCCCTCCATCAAGCAATTTTATGAAAAGTATGGTGAGCCAGAGACAGTCCCTGTCACTCGATGTGACGGGGAACCATTACCTCCCAATGCGCCAGCCAAGGCAGTGGTACCGCTGTTTCTAGGGAAGTACGCAGAGGAGTTCACATTAAGTGATGCGCATCCACTTCTGAGTGACTTTGGCGAGGCGTTTGCACCCACTTCGGAGACTCGCCTGGGACAAGACTGCCACACACCACCCGCATTTCGAGCTCCAGAAGCCAAATTCGAGCCGCAGACCCCGCTCTCGTATCCCTCAGACATCTGGAGTCTGGCTACGGCTATTTGGGAGATCATCGGGATGAAAGCCATTTTCAGCACCGAGTTCGTTCCTGCGGATGAGATCGTGTCTCAGCATATCGATGTGCTTGGACCTAAGCCTGCGGAGTGGTGGCGGCGCTGGGAAGGACGACCCCGATTTTTCGACGAGGATGGGTGTCCGATAGAGTCCTATCGGCAAAATCAATGGCCTCCGCTCGAGGAGTCATTTGAGGTCGGTGTGCAGAAGTGGAGACGGAGAGTGGGAGACGAGATTGGGGAAGACGAGAAAGCTGCGTTTCTGGATCTGATGCGTCGAATTCTGTCTTTCCGGCCGGAAGAGCGACCGACTGCTGAAGAGGTGCTACAGTCGGAGTGGATGGTTAAATGGGCATTGCCTGATTGTGAGCGGGGCTAGATCTATTATTCTCCATGTACAATCAATAATATCAAAGGATCTATGCGAAGTAGATCCGCCGTCTTATCGTGTACACATTCTGACCTTATGCGGGCAATAATGCCAGATTTAGTCAGACGAGCTTATCCTTATCGATAAGCTCCGACCGTGGATAGCTCAACGAAAGCGAACCTAGGCTTTCCCCCGCTCCCCTCCAATCCTACCGGTCGTGCAAAACCAAGATTGTAACGACATCACAGCAAGCTCAGACTGGCATTGTGACCATGAGACGGGAATTTCTCCCCATCGAGACATTGCCCTCCTGGGCAGTTCTCAATGACATCTTCGCCGATGGCGTAGCCTTTCGGAGACTGCGGTCCCTCGAGGACGGCACAGACAAGGGATCAGCTATCGTCGCAACGAGGGACAGACGGGACGATGGGTCGGGACTTAACCCGCAAGTACTTCTTACAATCCCGCTGGATATGGTTCTCTCGCTGCAGTCGGTTGAGAATCATGCTAAGTCTGATGGGAGTCTTCGGGAGGTGTTGAATGCGGTGGGAGATTATGGAAGGGTAGGTTGGTGATGTCCCTATCATTATATTCCCCTTTTTGCATATGCGCTGTGACAGTTGCTTTGGTGGGAGAGGAATAAATAACTGGATAAATGCGGTTAACACGGTGGGTTATAGATGGATAGAGGCGCGATCTTGATCTTCCTGATCATCCAAATGACACATTCGAGCCCTGATTTCGCGCACGAGCGACACCGAGTAGGATTATCGGGTCCCTGGACCGAATACCTGAAATACATGCCCTCCGACATACCGCTCCCGACACTATATACCCCGCAGGAACTGGAGCTCCTACGCGGGACCTCGCTAAGGATCGCCGTTGACGCGAAACTGACCGCGCTGGATCAGGAGTTCGAGAATCTCCGGCGAGCGACGGAAGAAATATCGTGGTGTCAGAAGTACTGGTGGGATGAGAAGACCGGCCGCTTGACGCTAGACGACTGGAAATATGTCGATGCGCTGTATCGGTCGCGGATGGTGGATTTGCCGGGGAGTGGCCATGCGATGGTTCCCTGTGTTGATATGGCCAACCATGCGTCGGAAAGTGCTGTGAAGGCGCTGTACGATGAAGACGAACATGGGAACCCTATTCTGCAACTGCGACGGGGGAAAGAGTTGAAGACAGATGATGAAGTTACGATCTCGTGAGTTTGTTCCCTATTGGGTTGACGCTTGGTTCCAGAAGGCTTACGTGTGTAGCTACGGGGGAGGTAAGTCCGCGTCGGAAATGGTCTTCTCGTACGGGTTCCTCGACAGGGAGATGGCCGATGCTAAGCAGCTGTCTCTCGACCTCGATATTCCCGACGACGATCCCCTGAAGATAGCCAAGAAGATGTTCTGTAGACACGCGCCTGGGTTTAAACTAAGTTCAAACCCTGGTGCAACAGAACCACCGACTACTAGCTGGGATAGCCCGATCGTGTGGTGGGCCTGCGTCAACGAAGAAGATGGACTGAACTTCAAGGTGCTGCAAACGACCGACGGAGCCCGAGAGCCCAGAGCCACGTGGAAGGGAGAAGACATGGAGCACCCCGATGCACTGAAAGACGTCTTGGCCGCGAATCCTCAGTTTGATATTTTCCAACTCCGAGCGGTGGTGACCATCCTGGAGCGATTGGAAACCCAGTTTTTTGTCCTGCGCCAGACCGAGCGCGTGGTATCGGAGATCAGGGAGGACGAGAACATGCGCGCCATCTTCCGACCTGATGTGTTCAAAACCATCGTCAAACTACGGGAGCTGGAGTCACAGCTGATGGAGAGGGGGATTGAGGACCTTGAGAGCCAGGTAGGTGGTCTTAACCACGTTCTGGACCATGATAGCTAATGCTCGTCTTCTTTATTTACAGCGACAAAACCTCATGGGCAGCGAAGCAGTGAGGGCGTATCTGAGCCAAGGAGAGGAGCAGGCTCAACCCGAAGAAGAAGACGATTTCTCCTGATATGTCTTGGCGAGAATAGAATCTGACTCAGGCAAGCCACCTACTGTACACTATCATCTATAGCGTTGTGATGAATATTACGCGAGGTTATCATTAAGATATGCAAAACTTTTGGGACCTCCCCCAATGTCAACAGACCAGTGGCCACCAAAGAACTCCAAGTAGGTCGAGGATCTTTAAAAAATACCCACCGTGGGGGACGATCACACAATCAACCTTCCCCAGTACGGGGTATAAACTGTAAAAAAAAAGAAAAAAAAAGCTCGGGTTTAACTTTGGGGGCCCAAAGTAAGTTCGAGGGTCGGGAGGAGTCAAAGTCGGCAGACAAAGAACGCATCCAAACCACCGGGCCAAGAAAAAAAACGACACTAACCCCATGACGAATCTCTTATGACGTTGTCCAAGAAAGAAGATACTCCACTTCTGACGACTCCTTTACTGTTTGGGGGGGGAACCTTTGGAACGGGAGTTGGAAACCTGTATGTACCTAGGACACTGCCAAACTGGATGCGGCAAGGCGAGAGATGGACATATCGGGCCCCCCCACGTGGATTGATTGACATTGCTGGGTCCGTCCTACTCCGTAGGTGGTTAAACAGGGAATGGGAAATGGGGAGAGATGGGAACGGGAAAAGAATTGAAAAGTATTTGTAGAAAATGCAGCCAATCCTGGACTGTCTTCTGTTGATCCATGCGGGTCTTCCAGGTCTTCGGGCACTGTGGCTTCGGTAGATGGACTGGTGCAAGTACCCCGTATTCCATATCCATATACATACTCCATGCATCATCATCAGTCAATCAATCAATCAATCAACCAACCCTGACCCCTTGACTTGTTGGGTATGTCCTACATGGTATGCTGCAGGTACTTTGTACACAGGACAATGGTAGCTCATGTGGGAAACTCTCGTTCAAAGACGGCAAGAGGAAGGAAAGGCAATGCCGAATACTCCCATTCATTATCATGCATAATCTATTATTTCCAAAAGTCTATTTAATTTCTTTGTCTCCTGGATTGAACCCCAAACTATCACCCCAGAACCAGCGACTGCATGAACTCAAAATGTCTGCATGGGTAACTTTCCGGGAAAACGCCGAGTTATGATCCAGTACTCGAATGATCTTCCCCGTGGGTAAGCATCTTTGGCTGTCATCACCCCGCGTGGGACCTGATATCGTAGAATATTAATGTGGTACAGTTAATGACGAACGATGAGGATGATGATGATGCTGATGATGATCCTGGGATGGCCCCGCTGTACTCCAGTTGCGAACGGACGGGGAAATAGACACAATGATAACAATAATAATTTATTATTATTATCAAAAGATCAAAAAATGAAATCAAGACGTGGCAATTGGCAAGACCGAAGAGTGGATGTAAAGAGTGGTCCTGCCAGACTCAACCAAACCTCAACCAAACTGAGGCAGACGAACCTGATAAGGCAGAGTGAGAGATTTCGGAGAAGAGTCGGCAGAAGCGTGGGGAATGATCAGGTCTGAGGTAAGGAAGTTGGGAAGATCGCCCTGGAGATGCCGAGTGAAGCCCGAGAATTTGCCTGCATGCGGGATGATCCACTTCCATCCAGGTTCCCTTTTCTGCCTGTTCGGGTAATACACCCCTATCGATATCTGTCTGACCTTGGTTTTGGGATGTTTCAACATTTGGAGTACTGGTGTGTACTGTGTAGTTTGTGTTGTTTATTGTATAGATATTATCAGAATGGAGAGCATGGTATTGCCTATTTTTATCCAGTTTTATATTCCAAAGAAAGGTGGATTCGGTCAAGATTCGGGGCGATCGTACATCGCTTCCCAGCAGGTTCTCTGGATGAAACTTGCCCTCAATCTAGCTGGAACTTGGATCACTGTTTAATCTGGTTGGCTTCTGGAAGAAAAAAAGAGGGAAAGGAGAAAGATGTTCTGGTTCGAAGATCCTCGTCACTGGGGCCGCTATGGTTGTTAAACTGATCGACTGCAGATACCTACTGTAGTAGTGTTGATTCTGATGAAGTCGGTGTGGGTGGCTGCAATCTACTACCGTGGTGGTTAGAGGCGATCGAGTTGTTATGATACCATGTATTCATCCATACTCATGCTGTCACGTCGTTGGAGGAAGAATCTGGGGGTTCTTGACCATGATCACCCGGTTCATCTAAGCTCTCGCGTGGCATCATGTCAGGTTATTACGATCGTTCTCCCAATACGATATACCCATATCATAATCCCAAGTCCTTAGTGTTATAGTATAGCTCAATCAGACGTGCTCGATTTCAGTCTCACCGCATCCACCAGCTTATCCACTCGTGCCAACGGCAGACCCCAGATCCAAACGGGATGACAGACCGGCTCTTTCTCCCTGTTTCATGCGCCACTCATCCGCTGTCCGGTATAATCCGATATCATCATCCACTGACTGGTCAGACGAGAGAGGGGAATGCCATCCGCCATAGTTGCCGAGAATAAGGTAAAGCAGGTCAGAGACACCGAATAAAGTTACGCTGTGGAAGAGTGAGATACGAGTGCCAATAGTTGGAACAGGAAGTCATTGGATGGACGGGGTTGATTGGGTTGAATATCGGCGCATGACTCCACATGGTCCAACCCCACATATCCCCATTATTCGATTATTTTATTATTTTATTATGATTTATTCTGTGATATTTTTGTGGTTATTGTTTTATTCGATTGATGTGATTGAGTCTGGCACATCCCAAAAAGTGACGGTTTCCGCCTCTCTCTCCCGCTTCCTCCTCTCTTCTCCTATATTATTCCCCGACTACCTGACTCGCTTCCTTCACTTCTCCTTTTCCCCTTTACTCCCCCACATTTACCTATTCCTTCCTTCTTCTATACTCCTCTTTCTACCTCTTCTCATTTCGCTGTCGGATCTTCATCTTCTTTCCGACACGTTTCTACCCATTCTCTATACTTTGCGGGATTTCCTCTTCTCATACTGTCCCGTTCGGTTCCTTGCTTGATTCCTTACTACCAGAACGATCATTATCCGATTAGTCGACTTTCTACCCTGATAAGGAATCAGCTGTTCAATATCTTGTGCGGCAGCTGCACAGCAGCATCCAGCCAAAATGCCCGGCATTCTGCCTATGAAAGTCATCAAGGTCGGCAACAGCGCCCAGAGTCGCATTGCCCAGGCCTGCGATCGCTGTCGCAGCAAGAAAATCCGCTGTGATGGCGTCCGCCCGTGTTGTACGCAATGCGCCAACGTTGGGTTTGAGTGCAAAACCAGCGACAAACTGAGTCGTCGCGCATTTCCCCGCGGCTACACCGAGTCGTTGGAGGAACGCGTGAGAGCGCTCGAGACTGAAGTCAAGGAGCTGAAGGACCTTCTGGACGAGAAGGACGAAAAGATTGACGTTCTCTCGCGAATCCATTCGTTTTCCCCCTCGTCGCAGCAAAAGGCTAGTGCCGCTGCGCTCTCACCATCGCAGCCGGCTAAACTGCAACCGTCCGATCCGAGCGAGGGCGCCATCCACGTTCCGTCGCCACCCGAATCTCGCGAAACGCCTGGAGTCCCCAGTGGTGGGGTATCAAGCACTCAAGGGTTCAACGGTAATTTTTCCCCAATCGATTCGCTCTAACGCGAACACATGAAGAGGTCAGAAGTGTAGAAAGAAGCGGCTCGCTAATATGTTCTAGATGTCTTCACGAACCGACTCATTGAATTGGGCCGGTTACCCTCAACGGTTTCAACCAAGGCTCTGACAACCTCTCCCGCCGTTCTCTCCCATTTCCACACCGATCAAGCCATCCAAACCGCGCCCCGACTGGTTTCCGACCAGTTGATCAACATTTTCTTCCAGGAGTGGGCGCCTTTATACCCCGTCGTCCACCGCCCGACCATTCTCAAAGCCTATGAACAATATCTTTCCACCGATTCGCTACAAGGGGGGAAGCATGATCTCGCGCAACTGAATTTGATTTTTGGCACTGCGGCTCTCACTTCAGGTGTAAGTATTGACATATCCATGTCGGGAGACCGAACCCATGGCTCACCCGCTCGCCACCACAGTCACGAACCAATCAAGATCCCACCTTCTTCGAAGAGAACTGGGTGCCGACGCTGGAAACCCTCTCGAGCGATGTCTCCGTTCCGACGCTACAATGCTTTGTCTTGGCCCAGATGTACTGCATGACACGGGGCGACTACAGCAGCCTGCTTCGCTACCGAGGGCTGGCTGTCAGCCTCTGCCAGCAGCTGAGACTCCACCAAAGCCAAAAGTGCCTGTCCTCGAACGCTCTGGCAGCCGAGACTCGCAAGAAGGTGTTTTGGTGCCAATATGTGCTGGATCGGTATGTCTTTGTACGACTCTGTTTAGACCCTCCAAGCTGACCTTAACCAGGTTCACCGCCGCCTTGACCGGCTTACCCGTCCTCCTCCGCGAAGGGGACATTCGCACCGAGTACCCCGAGGATATTGACGACGAAAATGTCACCGAATCTGGTTTCTTGCCTACGCTGCCCGGTGAATCCACTCGCATCTCCGGTGCGATCGCGTTGTTCTCCGCGTCGCGGATTCTGAACAAGACCCTGGAGGACTTGTACCCCGCCGACGGAGACTACGACATTCCGGTTTCGAAAGTGCGGGCTCTCAGCGGGCAACTCGACAGCTGGGAGAAAAACCTGGCTCCCCATCTTCGTCTGGAGTTCTCGCAAGACAAGCCGAGCACGAATGTCACAAGTAGCCGGTCGCCTCTTCTGGTAAGTCCATTCATCTGCAATCCCTGGTAAGGTTCCTCGCTGACGATTGCCCAGTCCTTGGTTTATTACTTCATCCGTTCCCTTATCCACCGACCGGCGGTCTGCTTCGGCGAGGAGCAAATCCGTTCGCCGTCCGTCCTGGCCCTGGCCGACTCGAGTAAGCACATCGTCCAGATCCTTCAGCTGCTCGACGAGAGGCGCCTGTGTCTCTCGCTCAGCATCAGCCGCAAAGAGGTGATCTTCACCTCGGGATTGGGTCTCTTGTGGCAGAACGTCGGCCTCAAACGGGAGAGCAAACTGGTCAAAGAAGGCCAAAAGCTCCTTACGACGATCATCGAACTCCTGGAAGCCGTGTCCTCTCCGGCCGCGGCCGAGTTCAGCGGCATGGCCAGCGTGCTGTTTTCGCTGGACGGCAACCGGCGTCGCAGCGCCAGCAAACCCCACAAGGAGATGTCACCACCCACGCAGCGGTCGTCCAAGTCGCCCAAGAAACAACCGCTGGAGACGTTGAAGGCCCAGCTGATGGCCCACGCCGATCCACAGCATTCCGTCAAGACGGAGTCGCACTCCCGCCGCGCCACGATCTCCGGGGACCGTCCCCCAACCGGACCGCGCCAGTCCCGGTCCAACACCTGGGCCGGCTTGCCTCCGGATCCCTTAGCCCACCCACCCCCTATGGCGGATCCCGCCTACTTCCCGCCCCATTCGTTCGGATACGATCCCTGCGCGTCGCTCTCCCACTCGGCGCCCTCGGACCCGGCCGCCCCGCTGACCATGTCAGACTGGGAAGTCGTCCTCGGCGACATGGACCGCGGCTACTCGAACATCTTCACAGGGATCTACGGCGGCAAGGAATGCGGCGAAGACAGCGGGCCGTTCGCATCCCTGACAGCCGAGTACGCCCACAAGCCGGAGCACCTCCCAGCCTCCTTGCCCACGGCACCCAGCGAAGCACAGGGCCTGTCGCCCGCGGCCTGGTCCGCCAGCAGCACAAGCGATCTCCCAGCGAACCACGCCGGGCCGGCGCAGAGCGTGTTGAGCTTCTCGGACGAGAGCCTAGGCGGCGCGGACGAGAAGATGCCGTACAAGGATCATCACCTGCACATGTCGCCGGAGCAGGCGCATCTGATGGACCCGTTCCGCAGCGTGATGGTGCCGACCGTGGACGAGGAGGTGGATGAATTCGCGTTAGGGCATGGGTGGAATCGACGGCTGGCCGTCTAGACAGTGTTTTCTGTTTTATTTTTTTTTTGATTCTTTTCTTTTGTTTTATGATACCTGGACTTGGGAGTACGCGGGATATGGATTGGTTCTATTTTCTTTACATATACGATAGTTTTGACTAGCAAGCCATTGATTCTTTCTTACACGTTGCATCAATTGTAAAAACCATCTAAATACTTTGATTATATAGACAGTTCGTACCTAGCAAGTGAGGACCGACAAACAGCCGCGCCCAGATCTCCCACCCCGCAATCTTACCTCATTCCGTCGAGTCGAGTGAGCGACAGCCAATACGACGCTATCTATCAGGCAACGGATCGATTGGCGAACCGAGCGGGGGAATGAAGCCGGGCCATCTCCTGGATCCGAAGGTAGGTAGATAATTTAATGAATGGCCTTGTTCATAACAATTTATAAGATACCTGGTTTGTTGATCCTGGCTTAGGAGGTTGTTGTCGGGTATACTCGGATTATCCCACCTGTGCATTGTCTCGGCCTCATCTTGTCGTCTTGGTTTGGAAGGTTTCTGGTGGAATCTGGAGTTGGCCTGAATTGGCCTGACTGCCTTATGACGTCGTCTCAGATGTATGGTTCGTAGATGGGTGCCTGAGGAGCCGTCCTCACCTCACCAGATCTGATGTGTTGGTTACTATCTCAGTAGATACCATATATGACTGACCTGATAAATATATACCGGCTCAACAAGGAAAGAAGAGAAGAAAAACCCGCATCCCATGTCACCTAAGTCTAGATCTAGACGCCGGAATGATTTTCTAGCTGCTGCGAGGTAAAAAAAGACCAGACGGAGCTGTGTCCTCCGACACTTGGCGTTCGCTGAACTTTCTCTTTCTTCTTTCTTTCACCGTGGATAAATGGGAGGTATAGCTGGTGGGAGGGTGAGGGATCTGCGTGGTACTTTTTTACTTGCTTCCATCGGAGGTATATTGGGTGATGGGATTGGATTGGGCTGGTGGGTGGCTTGGGAGGGGTACTTACTGGACTTGTTTATTTTTACTTTTTGAAAGTATTGGGGGATGATTGTGTGTATACTGTATAGAGCTGTACATATAGTAAAGAGAATTGAATCAATTGATCGGATGAATAGGTAGAGATCAATGGAGTGATACTCGTGTGTATAGATGGAGAGAGAGCCTGAGGCGGAACACCGTCATCCGATCCAAATTCTTGACGTCTTTCTCTCTTTTCCCCCACTTTCTCCATCAATAAACAAACACATTCAATTAACCATGGAGTATAGGTTAATTCAAATCAAACCCGTCTAGTGCCCAAGAACGGAGTGAGAATTGCCTATTGTTGACATCCCGAGAATTGCCCCACCAACTCATCCTTCTCTTGGTTTTTCCCCCCCACTTCTTCCTCTGCTGCTTCCACTCACTCACTGCCCCTCCATTTCTCTGGAGCTCCATACTCCGATTTCTTATTCTTTATTATTTCTTCCTCCTCCTCCTCTTCTTCTTCTTCCTCTCTTCCCTTCTCCTTCCTCATCCCTCCCTTCATTCATCCATTGTAGTTGTTGATTTCAGGTATGTCTACCCCTCATCTCATCTCATCTCATCATCATCATCATCATAATCACACCCCACCATTACTCTAACTAACCAACTTCTTCAGACTCAGCAATCATGGGCTACTCCGATCTTGATCAGTTGGCTATCAACACGATCCGCCTTCTCGCGGTATGTCATTCTTTTCTGTTCCCTCCAAGAGATGTCTCTATGCCACTGGAGAAATCCTCCGCGTCACACCGGAGCTCCCTCCTATATCGGCCTCTTCCTCTTCTTCCTCTCCGATGACGCATCAAACCGTCTAAGCTCCATATCCTCGCCGGCTTCGGAAATGCCCCTTTCAGCAAACCCGCCCCTCCCTCTCAATTGAAGAAATAAAAAATAAAAATAAAAATCCCATACTGATAGACAGCTCTAGGTCGATGCCACCTTCAAGGCCAACTCCGGTCACCCCGGTGCCCCCATGGGCATGGCCCCCGTCGCTCACGTTCTTTTCAACAAGTTCATGAACTTCAACCCCCAGAACCCCGGCTGGGCCAACCGTGATCGTTTCGTCCTCTCGTACGTTCTTCCCTTGTCGCTCATCATCACCTACTCGCTGGTTGAACAACGCAATGGACATCAAATAATTGACTGACGTGTATAGGAACGGCCATGGCTGCATGCTGCAATATGCTCTCCTGCACCTCTTCGGCTACAAGGTCACCATGGACGACCTCAAGAACTTCCGTGTATGTCCCTGCAAATTCATCTCTCTCTACTAAACACCTCTGATTGTTATCCAGCAAGTCGACAGCATCACCCCCGGCCACCCCGAGGCCCACGATACCCCCGGCATTGAGGTCACCACCGGCCCTCTGGGTCAGGGCTTCGCCAACGCCGTCGGTCTCGCCATGGCTCAGGCTCACTCCGCCGGCGTCTTCAACAAGCCCGGCTACAACCTCTTCGACAACTACACCTACATGTTCTTCGGTGATGGCTGCGCCATGGAGGGTATCGCCTCCGAGGCCGCCTCCATGGCCGGTCACCTGCAGCTCGGCAACCTGATTGCCATCTACGATGACAACCACATCTCCATTGGTAGGGTCCTATCCTCCATCCCGGAGTTCCCTCCTACGCGATGCTAACCAGTCATACAGACGGCGACACCAAGTGCGCCTTCACCGAGGACGTCACCAAGCGCTTCGAGGCCTACGGCTGGCACACCGTCTGGGTCAAGGACGGTGACAACGATCTCGAGGCCATCGAGGCCGCCATCAAGGAGGCCCGCGCGGTCACCGACAAGCCCTCCATGATCCGTCTGACCACCACCATCGGTTTCGGTTCCAAGCTCCAGGGCACCGGCGGTGTCCACGGCAACCCCCTCAAGGCCGACGACAGCGAGGGTGTCAAGGCCCGCTTCGGCTTCGACCCCAAGCAGTCCTTCGTCGTCCCCCAGCAGGTCTACGACCTCTACCACAAGCACGCCGCCGAGGGTGCCGCCAAGGAGCAGGAGTGGAACCAGCTCCTCCAGAAGTTCGGCGCCGAGTACGCCGCCGAGCACGCCGACCTCACCCGCCGTCTCTCCGGCAAGCTCCCCGAGGGCTGGGAGAAGAGCCTGCCTGTCTACAAGTCCACCGACGCCGCCGTCGCCTCCCGCAAGCTGTCCGAGACCGTCCTCGAGAAGATCCACGACGTCATCCCCGAGCTGCTCTCCGGCTCGGCTGATCTGACGGGCTCCAACAACACCCGCTGGAAGGACGCCGTCGACTTCCAGCCCCCCGTTCTGGGCATCGGCAACTGGGCCGGCCGCTACATCCGCTACGGTGTCCGCGAGCACGCCATGGCCGCCGTCATGAACGGTCTCACGGCCTACGGCGTCAACATCATCCCCGCCGGCGGCACCTTCCTCAACTTCGTCTCCTACGCCGCCGGTGCCGTCCGTCTCTCCGCCCTCTCCCGCGTCCGCGCCATCCACGTCGCCACCCACGACTCCATCGGTCTGGGTGAGGACGGCCCCACGCACCAGCCCATCGAGACCCTGGCCCACTTCCGTGCCCTCCCCAACTGCATGGTCTGGCGCCCGGCCGACGGCAACGAGACCAGCGCCGCCTACTACTCCGCCCTCACCGCCAAGCACACCCCCAGCATCCTGGCCCTCACCCGCCAGAACCTGCCCCAGCTGGAGAACAGCAGCATCGAGGCCGCCATCAAGGGTGCCTACGTCGCCGTCGAGGACCCCAGCGCCACCGTCACCCTCATCTCCACCGGCTCCGAGGTCAGCATCTGCATTGACGCCGCCAAGAACCTCAAGGAGAAGCACGGCGTCGCCGCCCGCGTCGTCTCCGTGCCCTGCTTCGAGGTCTTTGACGCCCAGGACAAGGCCTACAAGCTCCAGGTTCTCCCCGACAACATCCCCATCCTGTCCGTCGAGGCCCTCTCCACCATGGGCTGGGAGCGCTACTCGCACGAGCAGTTCGGTCTCAACCGCTTCGGCGTGTCGGGTCCCTACAAGGAGGTTTACGCGGTATGTCCCCCATCTTTTCTTTTCTTTCCTTTCCCTTTTCTCTCTCATGACTATATACTAATCTCTGGCAGAAATTCGAGTTCACCCCCGAAGGCATCAGCAAGCGTGCCCTGGCCACCATCGACTTCTACAAGGGCCAGCCCGTGCGGTCGCCCGTCAACCGTGCTTTCCAGCAGATCTTGTAAAGGTGTGATGGTTAACTGAATGAATTTTCTTATGTTTATTTTCCTTTATTTAAATTAAATTGTTGCTCTTGATGTCTGATTTTGAGAGACTGTGAAAAGTCCCTGGGAAAGTAAGTCCCCAAGGACCCGGGAAGAATGAAGAGTGGATAAGGACCATCTAGATGAATCTTTTAGAGGCAGCAAAAGAATACCATGGGTTAATCTGCGTTCAACTCTGTTCATTACGTGATCGATGGGGTCTTAAGCGTAGAAATGATTATGTAGTTAAGTAGACATCGCAATAATCGGTGGAAGATCGGAAATGCATGCTCAGAAGCAGATGGATCCGGGAGTACTCGTATCTAGAGATCTGGGGAGATGTCTGGACGGATAGATTGTAGTCATACATACATACCCTGACCGCGTGATCATACAATTATACAGAGGGGAAGAGATATAGATAATGTAAGTATAAAACATGGATTGAATAATCTCATCATCGTCAGATCGTCACTAATAATGCGTCCCACCAGCAGCACCCGTGCGGATGTCCCACTTGGAAAAGAAAAGAGGAAAAAAGGAGATATTAAACCGACACTGCTAGACATACTGTCGGAGAGACGATACCCATTTGTTCGAGGTAATGATATAAAGACATGATCTAATGGGATTTGTTTCAAACTTTTGTTTTTTTGTTCGTTGGGTTCGTTATTTTTCATTGTTTTAAAAAAAAAATCTCTAGTTCAGGAGCTTGCGGGCAAAGTTGGGCAGGACGAAGCTGGCACGGTGAACATCCGAGTTGTAGTAGCGGCAGAGACGCTCCTCCTCCTCGCGGGACCAGGAGCGGATGGGCTCGCGGACGTTACGGGAGGCGTCCTTGCAGCAGACCATGAAGCCGATCTGGCCGGAGGGGTAGGTGGGGATGGTGGTGTAGGCGTATTCGGCGACGGGGAAGACCTCCTTGCAGGCCTTGCGGAGGTCGGCGATCAGGGAGAGATGGAGCCATTGGTTCTCGGCTGTGGTTTGAAAAACACGAATCCAAACCGTTCCCATGCCGAGAGGCGAGGGTGGTTTGGGACGCAGATTGGTTAGCTTGTGATTCTTAGGACTACGTGGACGAGAGAGAAGAGAGGAGGAGAGAGAGAGAGGAGAGGGGATGAGAAGAGAGAAGAGAGGAGAGGGGAGAAGAAGAGAATTGGAAGAGAGATAGATGGAAGGAGGGAGAGGGCATGTGTAAAATAATTGGGTAATAAGAAAGGCGACGAACAACCTTGTGTGGTGATAACACCTCCATCACGGAGCGCACCGTTCAGGAGCTCAAAGTAGGGCTTCTGGAAGAGGCTCTCGGCGGGGCCCTCGGGGTCGGAGCTGTCAGTGATGATCACGTCGAACTCGTTCTTGCGAGCCTTGAGGAACTCGAAGCCGTCACCGATGTGGGTCTTGACGTTAGGGTGCTGGAAGCCGATGCTCATGCCGGGCAGGTACTTCTTGGAGACACGGATGACGGCCTGGGGGTCTGTTAGACTGGCCATTGGGAGGGAAGGACGTAGATGAAGATACCTCGTCAATGTCGCAGAGGATGGCCTCCTCGACGGACTCGTGCTTGACGACCTCACGGAGCACACCACCATCACCACCACCGATGACCAGGACCTTCTTGGGGTTGGGGTGGGCGTTCATGGCGAGGTGAGTGATCATCTCCTGGTAGCTATGGGGTGGTTAGTGGGGGTATATAAGTCGAAAGTCTCGAGACATACGAGAACTCATCGCGCTCGGTGCACTGGATGACGTTGTCCAGGACCAGGACGGTGCCGTAGTCGCTGCTCTCGAAGACGAGGACATCCTGGTACTTGGACTTCTCGTGGTGCAGGATCTGGTTGACCTTGAGGTTCATGGCCTGACCGGGCCACATGACGGACTGCTCGGAGAACCAGCCATCTGGAGGAGGATAGAGTCAGTGGGAATCCTGATTAGAAGCTGGAGGTAACAGTCCCAAGTCAATTGACCTCAGAGACCAATTCTTCTTGGATGTTGGTGGGGTTGGCTCTGAGGCAACTGGCGAGTGGGATGGAGGGGTAAGAGAGGGGAGACTAACCCTTGATGGTGGGGTGGGTGATGTCGCTCATGGTGATGGAGGAGAAGGGGGAATGTAAAGGACGATGAGAGAGAGAGAAAGATGCGTGAGGAGAGGAAAGAAAAGAAGAAGAGGAGGGGAAGAAGAGAGGAGGAAGAGGAGGATGAAAAGCCGGGCGAAACAAGCGAAGAGAGAATCGGGCCGCCGTGTGGGTGTGGGGGAACATCAGATTTCTCCTACTCAATTATACCGTATAGTAGTAACTTAGTGAGGCTTTTTATTATTCTAATTTAGTTTAGTTTGTTTCATTTTTTCATGTTCTTTTTACATTCTACTACTAGAATCATGCTTCCCTGCATAAATTTCAGACGAGTGGGGGAAATGAACCATTCAGCGTCGTCCGGATGCGGATGACCAGCCAGCGGTACTTTTACCCAATTCAGCCTAGAGATGCCTATCTCAACATGATAAATAGAACAGAATATAAAGATAAAGAAGTAGAGGAAGAAGATATAGAACGATCGATTGCTCTAATTAATGTACAGCGCAATCCAAACACGAGATTCCTCCATTTATTCGTCACCACCCTCGGCGAGACGACCGGGCTTGGATTGCAGGTAGTGGTTGCTGAATATTGTTAGTCATTATACCAACTAATTGTACAACACTTGCACAAAGGAGAGCAAGCAGAGATATAGGAGATATAGGAGAAGAACATACCGCTCAATGGCCCAGTTCATGGCGGCGTAAGCGGCAACGAACGGAGGAACGACATAGAGCACCTGGGCCTTGCAGCGACGGAAGGTGTTGAAGATGGCCGCGTTGAAGGCACCGGCCAGCGGGCGCTGACGGTTGGGCGACAGGGAGTAGGTCGCGATGCGCTGGGGGGTAGGGCAGCCTGAAGTCGATCGTCGATCAGTATGTGTTTCCAATTCCATTACTCTTAACACCTCAACCCTCGCAATGACCCTCGTAACGACCCTCGCAATCGTAGCATAGCGCCGAACCAATTCCTCACAGACCCAGGGTCCAATTGACCAACTGCGGTCGGGCGTTCGGGGTTGATTGTTCGGAGCGATACTTGATACTCGCAGGGGTCGTCGTCGTCGGGTCGACGGTCGTTCACGGAGTCGTCTTTCTCGAACACTTACCGAAGTTACCCCAGCCACCCATGAACCTAAATCACCCAATGATTAGCAATTGCATCACTCCAGTAGATCGATTGAAAGTCGCGAGAAAGGCCAATCCAGTAACCCGACGTCTCCGACACCAGCAAGGAGAGACGCCGACCGGACGACCGAGGGGTAGAATACTCACACGCCGTTCTTAGGATCAATAGAGCCAGCACCCATGATGAATGTGTTTATAGACTGAAGAGAGGAAGGGAAAGAAAGGTACCAGAAAAGAGTGAAGACAGACCAAGAAAGCAAAGGA
The DNA here is from genome assembly GCF_002847485.1 of Aspergillus campestris IBT 28561. Lineage (NCBI taxonomy): Eukaryota > Fungi > Ascomycota > Eurotiomycetes > Eurotiales > Aspergillaceae > Aspergillus > Aspergillus campestris. Next base: position 3,455,646 of record NW_020194336.1, on the reverse strand, counting down.
AAAGGCGAGGTTAACAAGTCGGGCCAAAACGGCAGAGAGAGCGAGGTGAGCCTTTCCGCCTGGAACTAAACCCGATCGGGACCGCAGCAAAACCGCTCGGAACATCATCTTCTCCATCCTCAACTCATCAGTTCTCTCTCCTCTTGTCCTTCTCCTCACCCCCCCCACCCTTCATCCCCCACGAATCCTCCACCATGTCCTCCCGCCTTTCCACCTATATCTTCCGGCTCGGTGTCCCCATCTTCCTGGGTACCACCGCCATCCAGTCCTCCATCTACGATGTCCGAGGTGGTACCCGTGCCGTCATCTTCGACCGCATCTCCGGTGTGCAGGAGAAGGTCATGAACGAGGGCACGCATTTCCTGATCCCCTGGTTGCAGAGGGCCATTATCTACGATGTGCGCACCAAGCCGCGTAACATCTCCACCACGACGGGGAGTAAGGATCTGCAGATGGTCAGCTTGACGCTGCGAGTGCTGCACCGTCCGGACGTGCCCAGGCTGCCAGCTATCTACCAGGTACCCCCCTCCTTGAATCGAATGGAAGAGAGAGATATATAAAGAAAGTAAGCTAACGGAATAGTCTTACGGCACCGACTACGACGAACGAGTCCTCCCCTCCATCGGCAACGAAGTCCTCAAAGCCATCGTCGCCCAATTCGACGCCGCCGAGCTCATCACCCAGCGTGAGGCCGTGTCGAACCGCATCCGCACCGATCTGATGAAGCGCGCATCGCAGTTCAACATCTCCCTGGAGGACGTCTCCATCACGCACATGACCTTCGGCAAGGAGTTCACGCGCGCCGTCGAGCAGAAGCAGATCGCGCAGCAGGATGCCGAGCGCGCCCGCTTCATCGTCGAGAAGGCCGAGCAGGAGCGCCAGGCGAACGTCATCCGCGCCGAGGGTGAGGCCGAGAGTGCCGATATCATCAGCAAGGCTGTCAGCAAGGCCGGTAGCGGACTCATTGAGATCCGTCGCATTGACGCCAGCAAGGAGATTGCGCAGACGCTGTCCAAGAACCCCAACGTTACTTATCTGCCGGGGAATGATGGCAAGGATGGGGGTAAAAGCACCAGCTTGCTCTTGGGGTTGAGGAGCTAGTTTTTTTTTTTCTTATTTCTTCTTCTTTATTTCTTTTTGTTCACGATTCTGCAAAGTAATTGATTGACTGGATGGGTTGGGCGTCGCATCGATTTCACTTTATGTTCAAACACCTGTAGCAATATCACTCCTCGCTCGACAAGCCTTTTACCACTTTGATTTGCGTATGCTCTATATACACTCATATAAACATAAACCAAAAAAAAAAAAAGAAAAAGAAAGATTAAACCCTCCGATAAAGATGCACCTGAAACCTCATATCCTCCAACCCGGCCCCCTCCCCAACCACATAACTCAACCGACTCGCCTCCCGCCTCCACCACCGCGAATCCCTCGAATACACCCTCTCCCACTTGCCCCCGGCAACAGACAGCAGCGCATGATCCAGCAGGAACTTCATCGGGTAGCGCCGCTCGGGTGCGCCCTCTTTCTCACCGCTGCCATCACCGGATGACTGACGCGCCAGCCGCAGCGTGGAGTAACTGCCGGGGCTGTCGACGACGAGGAGAAGAGAGCCTGCTTGGACGAGGTCTGTGATGCGCAGGAGGAGAGATGTGGCTTTTGCCATGGAGGTGGAGAAGAGTTCGTTGAGGGTGAACATTAGGGTTATTATTGTTGGGGTTTCCTTTTTGGTTGTAGTGGTAGGATCGAGAGAGAGAGAATCAAGTGAGAGGGTGTTGTCGTCGTTAAAGTAGAGAAGACTCTTGAGTTCCTCGTCGGGTATAGAGAGTATGTCTGCGCGACGGAAGCGGACTTGAAAATCTGTATCCTCCTTCTCATTCTCCTCTCCCTGCTGCTCCAACTGACCAGAAGTACCAGTAAACCTCGCCAAAGGCGCAGGATGCGACCTCCCACTAGGAACAGCATCAGAGCGCACAGCAGAGTCCAACCTGCGCACAACCCCAGACCAGTCGGCAATATCGACAGCCGTAACAGCGAGACTCGGTCTTCCAGACATCTCCCCTCCAGAAGGAACTCCGTTGACCAAATCCCTCATCGCAGCAGCAAGCGCAACAATCTCCGCTCCCGCGCCGCCGCCTAGACACACTACATGCGTTGTCGTCGTATCCACCTCAGCAGAAGTAATAGCACCACCCGTAGAATCCAAAACCCCCAAAACAGCCCCAACAACCCCCTAAACAGGCCCGCATACCCCAACGCCCTCGTCGCGCTCCAGCGCAGGGCATAAGCGCGCAGCAGGTCGTCGTCTGCGTCTGTGAAGGCGGAGTCGAAGTCCCTGTTGTAGAGGTGGGATTTGATGGTTTGGATTAGAGATTTTGTATTGAGGGTTCCTTCTGCTGGTTCTGCTTCTGCTGTTGCTGTAGTCTCTGGTTCTGTTGTTGTTGTTGTTGCTGCTGTAGACTCTGTCTCTGCAGTATCTGCAGTCTCTGCTTCTGCTTCTGCAGTACCCGCATTTTCCATGGACAAAGCAGTCACCTCACGACTACCTCCCGTACTGATACCACCAAGTCCATTAGAATAAAGCAACGCATACTTAAAAACATTAAGCATAAGCTGCTGCAGCGTAACCGGGACAGTCTCAGCGAAAAGATCACCATCACCGTCTTTGGAGTCCGCTGTTGGCTCCGCAGGGCCCGTCGTCTTCTTGTCTTTCTTGAGATCGTCGCGGGGTTGCTGAGGGAGGTGTTTGGGGGGTTTGGCGGGGGGCCGCCTCTGTGTTTTCTTTTGGGGGGGCGCATTTTCTTTTTTCTTTTTTATGAATAATATATATATAGAGTGTCAATATACAAATTTTTTTGTTATATATCTGGCTGGGTATATATGTTGGATGTATTTGATGGTCTGGTATAAAATTATGTTTCGGAAGAGATTTTTCAAGGTGGATGATGATGATGGCTCGGCCCGTGAACGTATCCGTCATTCTCTATTACCTTCTCTACTACATACGTACTATACATCCTTTCGACTACAGCTGTACGAGTAGATGGTAAATGTAGTCAGACTGATAAATTGTTTGTACTCAGACTGTATTGTAGTCAGACTAATGTAGTTGTCACTACCATCTGATCTCCACGCCGATCCCCGTACTCTCAACAATCAAGGAAAGAATGATCCCACCAGATATATCTGACAAGGCCAATAAGACAATGCCATGGCGGCAATGTAGATAAAGTAGACAGTGATCCATACATAAAATATGGGAAAAGATAAAGATATCAAGGAGGGCTCAGAACGAATGCAGGGAACGAAATGCTTGTCCATCAAGTGTAATCGGACATTAACGAGAGTCGAGAATAATAGAAGAAAAAAACACAGAGCATCATACATACTCTTACGCTTGAAACGACATACCGAGAAAAATGAAGAAGGGAAGAAAAAGAGATTCGTCAGACCCAAACGAGAAAAGAAGAAAGGCTGGACTGAACAGGAAGATAGAAGGGTCTCGGAAATAAAAAGTGAAGTGAAACGAAATTAGAATGAACAATCCGCCAAAATACCATATCGAAGAAATCGTAATCCAGATGGCTATTTACACGCACGAAAACGTCCCAGTATCCGGAGCGCTCAAGAAGGCCGATCTTCGTGGACAGTCCGTTGGGACGACGGCCGATCCTTGTCTTTCGTCCGCCAAAATTGCATCAGACGGCTGATCCGGCGACCCTTCCGTTTGGCCTTGTCAGGCTCGTCTCCCGGCGGCTTCTCCTCGTGACGGAGCTTGCTCCGTTCTGCGTTCGGGCCCACCACCAGCTTAGATAGGCTGGCAAAGCTCGATCGCTTCGAAGAGTTGGCCTGGCTCGTGCGACGGGGCACCGTGGCGGAAAACGACGCCGAGCGATCCGTCGACAGCCGCCGCCGGGGGAAGAAACTGGCCGAGAACCGGTTCAGCGTGTTTGTCATGGTGGATGCGCTGCTGGTGAGCGAAGGGACGTCGTCCGACGACGCGTGCGGGAAATCCATGTAGGGATGATGCGACGGATTGGAGAACTTCCGGTCGGTGGACGACGTCGCGATCGATCGAGGGACGTCGGAGGAGGAGCCGGTGAGGATCGGCGACGGGAATGAGGAGTTGGAAAGGGAGGCGCCCTGGAGGGAGAAGTGCGGGATATTCGGCGGCAGCTCGAGCGGAGAGGTGATCGGTCGACGGTCCGCTGGTGCAAACCGCGGGGAGACATCCGGACTGTGTGGGATCGGCATCCGCCGGAAATGGTCCAACGGGGCGTCAGTCGGAGCCCGCCGGGGGTCAACAAACGGATCCTTCACTTCCGGGGCGGGACCCGGGGCTCTCGAGCTGGCTGGTCGCATGGACATCTCGGCGTTCCGATCGGATCGGACACTGGGCTCAAGAACCTCCTCCTCCGCCGCCGCCGTTCCCCGCGTCGGGGTGCCTCGACCAGCTTCCGGATCCACTGGCTCAGTGGTGGGCCGGTGGGCCAGCGTATCGGAGCTGTCCCCGCTGTCCTGGGAATGTCGATCGCTCTCATCGGTGGAGGAGAAGACGGGGTACGATTGGGCGCGCCCCCGGTCTTCACTCTTCTTGGGAGATGCACTCGTGGCCGCCAAAAAGGCATCCTCTTCTTCTTCGTAGAACACGTCCGGATTGTCCAACGAGGGGTTGTTGGCGAGCCGGGCGCTCCCCAGGAAACTACGGTCGAAGGGGGGCATCTCCGGAGCACTCTCGGCGCGCCGATGATAACGCATCTCCGGGCCAACGAACTCTCCGCGACGCCCTCCACTGTACATCCGCTTGGTCGCGGCGGAGAATCCACTTTCCGGTCGGTCCTTGCGCATGTCGGGCGTGTTGAAGGGGCCGAGCGCCGCATCCAAGTCGATGATGGGACTTAGCACATCACGCTGGGGCTCGCTGTTTTGCTCGTAGAAACTCCGGGGCTTCCACGCAGTTTCCAACGAGGGCGTGGGCTCGACGACGTCCTCGGCGGACGAGGAGAGGGACCCGGGCCCGTCGGGACGGGTGGGCGTCCGCAGGACAACGGTGTTGTCGTCGTCAAAATCCACATCCAGTCCCGAGCCGACATCCGAGTTGGTCCTGGTGAGCACCGGGGGCGGAACCCGCTTCGTCCCCAGATCCGCTTTCGGTTGCTGTTTCTTGCCTTTACTCTTGCTCCTCGTCAGGATGGCTCCCGCCCACGAGCGCACCTTCTTCTGTCGCCGCTTCGCTTTGGAACGCTTCTTGGCCGTGCCGGCATCCAGATCGTGCTCGTCCTCGGATGCATCGGAGTGGCCGTCGTCGGACGAGGAATGCCTCGACGAGTCCGTCCAATGGGGATCATCCTCCGTCATGGCGTAATTCTTCCGCAAGGCAGCCTCGAGAACCCCCGAGGACATGCTCTTCCGGAACCGAGAGTGTCCCGCACCGGATAGTGGCCGTTTGGCGCGCGACTCGTTGCTCCCAGGTTCATTCGGACCGAACCAAAAGGATGCATCTGCCGTCCGGGGCCGGGGTCTCGTCTTATCCGCCCGCGACGGTGTCTGGTCGCGGGCGGGCAAGGAATCTAAACTTCTCGTCGGCAATTCAGGACGGACAGTGTCAGAACTCCTGGATTCCTTGGCCGACACGCCCTCATCAACCTCGATGGGCGGGCTGTCCCCGGGGGACTCGGGCGGATCATCCGGCGGGTACGGAGGCAACCTCCCGTCGACCAGGATCTGCGGCGAGGTGGGCGGCGTCACCCGCTGATGGAGGCTGGGACCCGCGTAGGAGACGGGTCGGGTGTTCTCGCCGCCCGTCGTCTGTGATTGGACCGGGTCCGCCGGGGTCGACGGTGCACTCCCGGCGGACGGTTGGATATTGAGCGCATTCTGAATCGCCGTCAAATCGACACTGGAGACGGCGGCGGAGCGGCGGTGGACATGTCGACGGCGGCCCGCGCCACCGGCACTAAATCCAGGTCCGGGGGGAGGGAAAGTAGGCGGCGGTTGGGGAGGTCGTTCGTCCTTGGGCGGACTCCCTTCCCTCTGTCCCCGACTCACCAGGTGTTCCCCGCCGACGAATTCGCTGCATCGCCGGCGATGACCGGCGCCACGGTTCGGGGCAGGCGCGGACAGGGATGGTTGGGTGGTATGCGCGGATCCGGGGTTGAAGGAAAAGGCCGGAAGGGCGGGACGACTCGTAAGCTGGGGATTCGGCGGCGGAGGGTCGTCCGGTGCGCGGGCGGGAAAGACGAACGGCGGGTTGGGCAACGGGGCAGACATGGTGAGGTTGCGGGAGTGTCTGCCAGGAGAATGTGCAGGAGGGCCCATATACTGGGCGAAGGCGGAAGCAGAATGCGGCTGCGGAGGGAGGGAAATCGAGGTCATAATTATCGTTTGTCGGGTCAAATCAATCCTGGAAGTGAACAATCCCACCAGACCAGACACAGGGACCCCCAGACCACAAAGGCTTCCCGAGAGAGGGAGGGAAGTGGATGGAAAGCCGGAGATCGCCTGGCGGTCGTCAAAGCCGCAAGATTCCCATTGATTAAGCGGACGTCAAGCTACACAGCCCAATCACCGAGTGTCAAACTCCGGAGGTGTACAGAGATGCGATATTAACGGGAGAGGAACGAAGGGTCCACGATAATGGTGAAAATTAAATTGAATCGAAAAAGGCCTCCTCGACTGTACAGGTGATCAACGGTCGACTGGATTCCAAGGGGGACGGGCAGGCGACACGGGGAGAACCGGTTGGGTTGAGGGGGGTTTCTTCTTCTTTTTTTGTTTTCTTTCGTTCTTTTTTTGTTCTTGTTTTCTGATTTAATTCTTCGATAGTCGAACCGGACCACGCGAAAGTGAAATTCAAAGTTGGAAAGGAGCGGACGGCCACGGATGGGCCAAGGCAAAAGAATACTGGAGCGGGATGCGGAAGTCGAGAGGGGGTCGATAACGGGAGTAATGAACGAGAGGGAAAGCGGATGAAACCACTTAAACAATAAGAATGATAAATAAAAAGGGTTTGGAGAAAAGAAGGGGGAAAAAAAGAGAGACGAGAGGAAAATGCGGAGGGAGAGGGAGGATCAACCTGGAGGGGAAGAGAGAGAGAGAGGGAGGAAGAGAGGAGAGAGAGAGAGAGAGAGAGAGAGAAGAGAAGAGGAGAGAAGATGAAGTGAGGTCGTAGGAGGGATGGAAGAAAACGAGACCTCCAGGCTCAGGCAGTTCAGGAGGAGCAGAAGGCGGCAGTGAACCAGAAACCAAACCTTACTCGTGGGGGATGGATGGGATTGGTGGGTTGTCCGGGAGGGGGCCATTTCAACGATACCGATACCATCCAGGACGGTAACTTACACCACCTGATCTTTATTACTATTTATTTTCCTCAAAGATTAAGGCATCTCATATCATTCAATACTATTACTGAGGACCACTTATAGATTGGGTATAGTTAGTACAGCTAGATAGGTAAGGTATCTTCCGAACTAATCTATCTCATTACTCAAGACGAGAGTCGATCCATTTTAGTCGTCTCCTCCAATTCCCCTGAAGACTCCCGGTCCAATCCCAGATTGAGATATCCTACAGATTGACCTTCAATATTCACAAAATATAAGACAGAGTATAAAGCATCGATGGTGTAACCACCTTACCCCATACCATACATCCCCCTTGATTGCAGGGCATCAAACCAGCAAAGTTTGGGGTATCGAAATCTCGCTTCAAAGGCCCCGGTGGAGCTGGCCGAGCGCCACCGCTAAACCAGACCCAGTAACTTCCCCTGGACGGGCAAGACTGTGATCCCTGCAATGCGACAAGAATAGAACGCTTGATTTCTTCTCATCTGGTGTCCTTTCTTTGATTGATGCATGGATGAGAAGGCATCTGTCAATCATTTTCAGAAAGGTGGTTTCTCAATTCCAACTTAAGTTATTACCCTCCTTATCTGGCACAGTCGATCCCCGGATCGGTCCCTCAGGCCCCTGTTTGGTCGAGTCCCCAAGGGGCCACCGAACCGGAGATCCTTTCCAGTTCCTGAACGAGCAGCGCCAACTACTAATAGTCTGTTCATAAAGATAGAAACTTATATATGGATCAATGGTATTGTATGATCTATAATTATACTATTTATCTTCTTTCTCTTTCCATCTATATTTGTATCCAATTTGATTTTCTTCTATCTATTATTTATTGATTGATTGATTAATGGTATTATTGATATCGACCCGGAACTTCCCCCCAATTGGCGGAGATGAACATGCGAGTCATCGCCCGCTGCAAGTCCAGCCGTGAGAACAGTTGGCCAGTTATATACAGTTTATACACCTACATTACAACCACCTTGAATACACCAATACGAGGACGACAAACTCAAATTCAAAGACCTCCCACGCATTGGGCGGAAACTTGGCCCCAATATCGGTCGCATCCTTACAGTACTAGGCACTGGCAGCAACTCTATGATCCGAATCAGTTAGACCCGTCTGATTGTGGAATCGGACAGCCAAGGGACGTCAATAGCCTTGATCCCACGCAAGGGCGTCTTCGATTGTGTCTAAGTCAGTCATCCACAATGCATTGTCTATCCTACTGAGAAGTTTAAGCTGTAGGTAGTTCCTACCAGGATAATATAGATCTTACCTTACCGACAATGTGTTTGTGGCTGTCGATACACAAACTACACCGTACTGATGACACCCATTGTTGCCACATATCAATATTTAGTTACCATTACTATCTATAATAACTACCATTTTATTACAATAAGCACTAACCAAACAACCCCCAAATACATACAGTAGAATCACGTCACCAATATGAAAATGATCAAGTCCCCACCAACCGACGAACTAGGGAAATCACCTCCCTTCCCGAACCACGGTTCACCAGTGGGAACGGAATTGTTCTGCCTTCCCTCGTCTTTCTTCCCTCCCGATCCATACGATGGGGATCCGTCAAGTGGAGGCGGATATCCATTCCTTTCTGTCCCCTCCGTCATAGGCAATATTGTATGATGATATTCTTGACACATTATTGGGTCCATGGTGGGACGGATGGGAGGGTTTTCCGCCGAACTGTGGTTCAATCTCGCTCTCTTTGTGTCTCTATTATTATTATTCTAATTTTATGTTTATTTATTTCTCCCTTCTCATGTTTTATTACACCTGTCATGTTCATCCATGGACTAACCCACTCTAACTCTGCGTTCAGACGCCATTCACAGACAGTGGTATAATCTAAACTGTCAGGTCGAATTTATGCATAAAATATTTCATATGATTCTAATCAACACCCACTATCCTACTGTACCTACTCCTAGTATCATCCCATAGAGTACCCGCGCAGTAATCCACGAAGTAGCCCACAGAAGAGTAGATAGTATACCGGTAGATCCCGGCCCTCCCACACCCCTACAACCCTCTGACGATCAAACCATGCGCTTGTTTCGGATGTCGGCGGCAACATTAAAGGATGATGATCTGGCGTGTGATAGTATAATAATACTTATCAGTATAGACTATAGTACACAGTACAGCCGATGCCGAAGGAATGTGAATGTCGGGTTGATACTCCATAAGAGGCTGGTATATGCTAGGTACTGTATATTCCGGGATTGTGTCTCTGCATGTGACGACGACCAGTGGAAAGTACCTCAGGTAGTAAGTAGGTAGGTATCGATGTGTTAGGTGTACAATGGCATAGTGATCATGAAGAAGTAAAGTGAACAGTGGTGTGGCTCAGGTGTATATCGTAGAAATCGAGTCGAGCTTCAAGTATTTTTTCATCCCTCCCACAAGTACGGAGTATCTGCAAGATAAACCACCCCATATCAAATATCAAGACAAGATATAACCCTACGAAGACAATCCCGCAAACAACTTATCGCACGATCAGAATCAGAATCCCCAGACACAGAGCACCCACGAATAAGTAGGTTGGTAGGTAGGCAATCAATCAATCTAGATAAAAACAAGCATACCAAACCCAAGTGTAAATCCTCCTACTCACCCACCAAAGTAATATCCAACTAACTCTTAGTTAAATCAAACAAGTCTATTAATTAAATTAGAAAGCCAACGCATAAACCAGGATGTTATTCCAGTCGAGTCCACATCTCTATTCACCCGATCTAGCAATACCCAATACCCAGGCTAACCAAGTGTCAACCACCTAACTAACAACCTGGACTACTACCGTCGTACCTCGCATGGACTAAACTCCTGATATAACCACCAATACCAGCCAACTCATACACTGAACAAACCTAAGCTAAGAACCCACTGCAGAATGCAATCTACTACCTCACGACCGATAGGTCAGCCCCTCACGAGGACAGGGATCCTTCCCTGTATCTACCTACTCACCTACCTAGCAGAGGAGCAGGGGCCGGGGGTATCCCACGTCTCCGATTCACCCCCCAGATGAAGCATACTGACTAGTTATATAGTTGACCAGGATCGGAAGCAGGATGCTAGCTTCCGCTCGTGAAGATCGCTGAATGGGTACTAATTTCTATATTTGAGGAAGATAAGAGTGTGCACTGCAGACTGCAGGGGTGTGGGAAGACGTGGTGGTTGGTACCTAGGCGGTATCCCCATACCGTCATGCATAAATGAGTCTACATGTGAAGAATGGCTTCTGTAACTGTTCCAGACAATAAAGGGTGGCTGCATTGTAGTAGAATGATGATTCGAGGAATGTACTAGATAATAGGTGGGTAGGTAGTAGATACACACCGAGACGATGTATGTAACAATATGTTGCATTATGTACGACCTGGATGCCGGGATACATAGAGCAAACGGAATCCAAGACAAAGAAATATGATTAAAAAAAGACATCTTACTCCATCGCAAGCAGAACGCCATCGCTTGAAATATGAATCAAATAACAAAGTGATAACCTCCACCGATGCTCTTTGGTATTCTACCGGTTTATGTTTCCACGGCGCCAGGGGAGATGGCGAGAATTACGACCAAAGCCGCGATGATCAATGCAGCAGCGATAAACGCAATGAGAGCGACACTGCCGCGACTTGCGGGGAACTTCCCCCGGATGATCCAGTACTGGCTCTCGAAGTAGCGATGGAACCCGACCAGGAGAATCACTATGGCAACCCCGATGAACGTCGTCCCCAGCGGCTTCCCTATACTCCGCAGTCGCTCGGATTTCGACGCGATTTGAAACGACGCAGTATCGTACATCTGGGGCGATAGGATCGGGGAGAGACCGGCGTGGAGCGGGGCACTGGCCTGCGCCGACGTACTTCCCTGGGAGGTGTTCAGTCGAAACAACTGGGTGATGGCTATCCCTATGGATGCGAAAGCAAGGGACGTCCGCAGCCACGCGAGAAACGTTCGCTCTGGAAGGCTGTCAGCAAGGCGATCGCACGATCCGGTAAAGCAAGTACGCACCTAACGCAAGGTGGTCTCGAGCGACGCTCCCCTTATTTTCTAGCTCGAGGCTCCCATACCGATCCGCCACGCGATGATACCAGGAGTGACGGGCTTCAGCTGAGTCGGTCGGAGAGTCCGGATGTGCCGAATCTGGCGCTGTCGGCTGTCGCTTCAATTGGCTGTTCCTCGCCTCCGATTCCCGATTCCTCAGCCCTTCGGTCGAATTATAGTTGCGCTGCGAGACCCCGTTGCTCACGATCGGGGTCACCTCGTTGACGGACGGGGCGAGCTGACCAGGCGCCGGTGCGCCGGCATAGTTCTGCGAAGTCAAGGGCGATATGCGCGGTCGGCTGCTGTGAGACGAATGGGAAGACGAAGATCGATGCGAAGGAGGTGCAGTGTTGACCCCTCTAGCGTAAGGCTCGGTCAAATCAGAAGATTGCATGATGGCGTGCTCGCCAGGCCAGCTCCGCAAGGGGTTTGTTCCAGTGTAGGGACGATATCTATCATGGGATCTCGAATAGGACGTGAGATAGGTCGGGAGGGGGGTCTATGAATTTACCCCAGCTTTCGGGTGCGGCGGTGGAGATCTTGGGTCTTGGTTTTACGAGATATTCAAATTAGCAACCCACGTCTCCCGAGAAAAGGGAATAGGGGGGAGACAAAGAATTGAGGGGGAACATACTAGCAACAATATATGGGGCAGAAAGGATATATGTGATCTCCCACTATTCTAATAGAATATTTGAACCCAGCTGAGCCGACTGCACTGTGACGCCAGAAAGGAACCTGTTTTATCCGATCAGTTCGCTCGCAATTTTCGTCCGTCATAATGTCACGCGCTCCCAATTCGGTAGACGGTCTTTTCCCCGCTAATCCCGTTTGGTATTACATCACCGCCGATCACATGAGGATCAGTGCGGCAACGCTAAGTCGGATCGAGGAATTGCCGCTGTCGATTGAGGAAGGCGGTCGGATATCTGCTTCCTGTGCACAACACACCGACTGTATGGCAGGCAGATGACTACCCCACAGTGGACAGAGACGAGTGAGATGAACAAGTGCTGCGACTCGAGATGATCAAATGACTGAGTATGTTTGGATTTGTAGGTGGGTGATATGGAAGATGACTGGACGTCCTGACCAGCAGGACTGTCCGAGCTCCACACGTATCACTTTGGTTTACAGTGTCGTTTCTATCATATATGAAAAAAACATCGAAGTGAAAATATAGTTAGCCTACTCGAGCGCAAGTGATATAACATGGATCCCGAACCCCAATATTGACTCCATTGATTTCTACCAGGAAAACTTACCTCTCATCCGAGAATACCTCTATAACAAGACAAGACAAGAAACTAAACCAAACCGCCATTAACCACCTCCAAGGAACCTGAACAACATAGTCAGCATCAAGTGTGGGGATCGCGTTTCCCCCACGGGACAACAACATGGACATAGCCCTCGTCGACCGTGTCATCGTCTCCCGAATCACTACTGGGCCAGGCGATCTCGTGGAGCCTTTCCTCCGCAGCAAAGACAGCATCAACGTCGTTGCCCGAGGGAGTAACAACCTCTAGCAAAAGACCACCCTTGGGGGCATCTCGGGGGAAGGCATGGACGGTTGCGAGTCTGTCTAGCGTGTCTTGGACCGCGGCGTAGTAGATGGCCTGGTTAGAGGGGATGTCGGATTTAGCGATAGACACTAGTGGAAAGTGGACATACAGAATGGGCGACATTTTGCTTGTTTCTGTTGCTTGTCTGATGGTTTGGTATGTTTTGCTGTGGTTGGATAGCGGTGGACTGCTCTATGGATTGGAGGATTGAACTGACCAGATGGAATGAGAAAGCAGTTGCTGATGATTCTTCCAGACAGACCAATATCAATGCGACAGCATGGAGTATTTATATCCAGGGCAGGGCATGCCCCAGATAAATGTCTTTATCAAAGGCATTCTTGACCATCCTCGACGAAGCAATTTCCATTGTCGAGTCGACGAGGTATCGCTCCAATCATCCCTCTCTATAGTCAAACCAAGACCAAACCAGCAGATAGCGACGATATTTCTTTCAATGGCGTTGTCGACAATAAAGAAAGCGAGACAAAGCACTGCACAAAGTCCCTTTATCTTTTCCATCGTCTTTGTCATAACACAATTGTCGTTCTTTGTCGCCATTACTTTGTAACACGGCCTTAGCATGGATTCGATATTGAATACTCGGCCACTATAGTGTTGACGACCCTTCTGTACCTTAGGACATACATCCACTTCCCTTGGACCGGACTATATGAGACTGCAGACATCTCTACAAAGACAGGTACCATCCTGACCATGGAACCGCATCGCGCTATGTCTTCGACTAGCATGTACAGTTAAGGTACCATCTATACTCTATACAATAAAAATGCCTTAAATCCAAGGCATAAGTCACATGACCATACCCAAAGTAGCAAGCGATCGCCATCCCGTGCTTAACCAACTCCGCCTACATGAACATATCCATAAAACCTAGACCAAGTAGCAACGCTATCCATCATATCCTCACACCATACCTCATCCCATACCCTCACAGCTAGATAGAAGAATTCCCCAATAAAGGAGGAGAAAACAAAAGAAAGAAGGAAAAAGAATGGCCGGAGACGAATACTCCACCGGCGGAGGCGGCAAGCTCAAACTCAAGTCGAAAGTGCACGACGGCCGAGTAGACAAGAAGAGCAAGAAGAAGAAGCAGAAAGAGAAGAACAAGACGGAGAGTGCGACTGCTACGCCGGAAGGAGTCGAGAGTGACCAGGGGAGGGGGTTGGCAGAAACGACATCGACAACGATAGCCACGACGCCGGGCGAGTCGAAGAGTCCTGCTCACGATGAGGGTGAAAATGACAATGGCAATGCCAACGAGAGCGAGGGCGGCGTGGTTGTTGGGAAGACGGAGACGGAGAGGAAGTATGAGGATGCGAGGAGAAAGCGGGTGAGTCTATCTTTCTTACCTCATATAGATGCATATTTGTTCTATTTGGAGCTTTGATGGATTATACTAACTAGCTAATTACAGCTCCAAGAACGCCTAAAGCGCGAAGGGGTCAAAACGCACAAGGAGCGAGTGGAGGAGTTGAACAAGTATCTGAGCCGACTGAGTGAACATCACGATATGTATGTCTTCTTCTTCTTCCCAGTCTTTCATCGGCTTTGATTGCATTGCCTCAAATACTAGGCATCACTATTTCATCCGGTGCCCCTAGCTAACTAACTGCCTACAGGCCGAAAATCGGACCGGGTTGATGGTCAAGAATCAATCCTCTGGAGGGACGGGCATTTCAGATTCATTTCAATTTCTTCAACTACCTACCTACTACCTATCTATTTATGTATGTATGTATGTATGTATGTTAAACGAGCACGCTGGGAGGTTCACAACTCAAACCCGATGTGACACTACCTTGCTTCACTTTACTAGTCTGTCCGCCGGTTGGCACAATGTGATACGTTTGGGCTGTTCAGTGGACCCAGCGATGTCGCTAATTGTTTCGGCTCCGACCTGGGTACAATACCTACTGTATTGCCTACGAAGCAGTTTTTGATTACGATAATTAGGCACTTAAACAGGTAAATAGTATGCAGTATATATTGAATGGTTGATAGGTATAGATAATGAGTCTTGGGTTATCTGACAAGCCAGTTCATCAACATTTGGGTAGGATCCGGGTCTCCAAATCTATCCACATGACTGATGACTGAATGGCTGTATATAATGGAAGAATGTAAAGAAATGATGATGATGACGACGGATAATATGATGGAAAATATACCCGTGTCGTCGACCTTGAAGCTCGTTGGAGCTCCCAGTCAAACGACAAACCCAAGCAAGCTGGCTCAATGTCGCTGCCCAAGGTGATTAAAAGAACAAACAAAACTCCTATGTATGAACGCCTCGCGAACCGCAAATTGATCGAAAAACGCCACCCCCTCCCTGAATTGTGACCAGTGGATGAATAAAGGGGAGGCGTATTATGTGGAAAGGTAGAAGACGACCTCCATGCCAGCAATCAAATCCAACACCACGCTAATTCCAAACGGTGTGAACCCGATCGCGACGGGAAGCCGGGATGCAAGACGAAAACGATCGACCTCGCGACGGCGGAGAGAAGCAAGTGCGACAACTCATACGCCCTTGATGACCTGGGTGCGTTCGTTGTTGAGCTTATCGGCGTTGCGGGCGTGGGACTCCTTCTTGCAGTCCTCCAGGCCGGTACACGAGTGGGCTTCGAGCATGCGGTGTTTCGAGCAGAAATGCCCGCTGCAGAAGCTGCAGTCGCCGACGATGCGTTGGGCGGCTTCCTTGCACTCCTTGAAATTGCAGCGAGGCTTGCGGATGGCCATTGTGAGGTGGCGAGGAGAGAAAGGCGGAGAGAGTTGCGGGTAGTGAGGTAGGTGGTGAGGAGGTACCCAAGGGAGGAGGTAGAAGGTAGAAGGTAGGGTGGATGTTCCCGTCGAGAGGAGATTGGATGCGAAAGGCTTGGAAGGGTGGTTGTTTGCGGGGTATTAACAAAGTGGTAGAAGGAAGAGAACAAAGATGTCGACGGGAGGATGAGGGGGACTAAGAGCCTTAAAAGGTGTGGGAAGTAGCGGACGGTAGATAGTAGAGGAGATGGGGTGGAGGTGGAGGGAGGGTGACGTGGAGGGAGGCGACTAATTAAAGGAGAGTTGAGGAGGCGGACCAAGGTTGGAGAAACCCTTTTAGAGTAAGTAGGGTAGTAGGGTAGTAAGGGTAAGGTTGATTAGGTTAAGTTAGGTAGATAAAGTGGTAGTTATAGGGAGGAGTAGATAAGCAGGCGGTCTGGTGTATATATAGGATACTATATTGGGAGGAAGTCGGGGGGCCGGGATAGGAAACAAACCGGGAAGGACGGGATGGGAGTGGAAAAAGAGAGAAGAGAGAAGAATGGACCGAAAAGTGAACGGAAAAATAAAATTACAATCAAATAAATAGAATAAAAAATGAAGGGAGAAAAAGAAAAGCAAAAAGGGAAAAAAAAAAAAAAAAAAAAAAAAAAAAAAAGGTTTAAAGATGAACAGGGTGGTGGCACCTGATGGAGACAAAGAAATCAGAGAGGATGGATTTATTTCGGAGTTGACTTCGTTGAGTGGCAGAGGCAAAAGGCCAGCTAAAAAATCAAAAAAGCCAAATTGGAGGAGGGAGCCGTGACGAGACCAGCATCCAAGAAGGAAGGAGAATGGAATGGGGATGAATTCCAATGAATTGCATGAATGAATCCCAGCTGAGTCACATTAATAATATGGGACTAGTTGAGGTCTAGTCAATACATTGAACGACCGGATCAAACGGGACCAACTATTGTATAGAGTACTCGATAGACATGATAGGAAATCTAGATTCTGGCCGTAATCCTACCTATCTAACAACATAGTGAACAACCCTACAATCATTATATGCCATCATCCGACCCAGGAGGTCACTATCGGATCCGACTTCCCAACGTCCTACTCCGTACAGTCCTCTGGATATAGGTTGGAGTCAATCTAACCCGATAAGGAGGCAAATTACCCGGGGAGCAATAGGGAGTCAGGTGGAGCCAGAAACTTCCATCATCGTCAAAGTCCTCCAATATCTGGCTGGATTCTGGATTCTGGATTCTGGATCCTGGATCCTGTCCGGATGCGCACGCGGGTCGGTACCAGACGATGGATGACGGATGATGAATAAGGAGGAGAATGATGAATCCAGAAGGAAGGAAAGTGGCGGTAATAAACCAGTTTGACCAGATGATAGATGGGTTATTCAGACTGGATCATGGATGGATCATGGATGCTGTTATCTCCCTTTTTCGGACATCCCTTGCCCATGTCGTGATTTGGATGGATCTTGCCTTGGATCTGCATTCTCCTCTCTACCCATATTCCTTTCCTTTTCCTCATATTTTCAATATCAGTGTATATTTTCAATATCAATGTGATTATTGTCCAGGCAATGTTTCTATAATTATAGTTCGGCCGAGTACATCCAAATCAGTGATGCATGTGTTCTCAGCATCCTAAACAGATCCTAAACCCGGCGGATCCTATAGTAGATAGTAATTGGGGTCATGACCCCTATCCGTCTACGGAGGACACTATGAGAACTCGTCATGTGGAATCGCCCAGCACACCATGCCACCTCACTTCTACCTATACAAGAGGAACATGTGTTGTCAGCTTTCACTCATTTTATAGACTTTATTTATTTAAATTTTCCTTATAGAATTTTTATATTACTTTCCCTCCCAGAGGGGAAGGATCAAGATTGAGCAAAATATAAATAAATCAACCTCAACAAGAGGTAAGCAACGAAAAGAGAAATTAATCTGTGTACCTTGACGATGCATTCATCGCCAATTAATGATTTGGCCTGCACTTGATGGCGCCCCTCGAATGTGACCACCACCGCCACGTGACAGCCATCTCCCATGCGCCCTGCATCGGTTACCTCCATCCTGGATCCTTTCCTTCTGGCTTCCAAGTTTTGCCTATCTCTTTCCTTTTCTTTTCTTTTTTCTTCTTTGTCTTTTTCACCAATGCGGTCAGGACGCTGATCCCAAGACATGCAATGTGTGGATCAGACTGACTATATCATCTCGTGTAGAGGACACAGCAAGGTGGTCAGACCCAGTCATGTATCCAAGCTCTACCGCGTGCTCTCGATGTTGGTACGACTACTCCTAAGAAAATGTAAAACTACGGGGAAGGCAACGAAATTGGCCCTCGTTGGTTGAAAATCGGACGACAACTCCAACTCCAACTCCCCCGCACCATCCAAAATGACCCCAAAAGACAAGTTACAGGTACTATGTAGGTTAGTAGAGTCGTTCAATGCCCAAAATGATTCCCCGAAAATGAGGCTGTCGGGACCAGTCAGGCCAAGCACCACCCACACATTCATAGTTCATGCGAAGCGAAGAAAATATCTTTGGTGAGGAGGGTGCAGCGGTCTTTTGAGAGAAGATCATTTTTGTCCATCACTTTAGCGTTGATGCCACATCGTCCAAGTGGGTCAGGTAGACGGCCAGACGGGGACCCGGAGTGATTCCTGAAGAAGTGGGTTGGGGATGCATGCCTGGGTGCCTGATCTTCACCTCCACTTGGTTGCGCTGGGTAGATCGCTGGTTAGGTGCGTGACACGGTGTCTTATGTCCTACACGATAGAATATAGATGCGCAGAGGGTTTGTTTCGTTTGTTTGGTGTTTTGGTCGCTTGATATGCACGCAAACCAGGAACTATATTCCTGCACAGGATTGAAATGAATACGTCGACTGGAAGTCTACCCCGGCGCTTCACTCCGGTCTCCACTTTCCGTCCTATATAAAAGTCTAGGTGGTGCTACGGGTCCCACGGCCTACAAAGGCAATTATGACGAGGGGGTCACGTTGGCCTTCGCACTGACGCTGCAGTACGGAACCCGGCAGGCTCACGTATGTATCCCGATCCATCTGACTCGGGTGGATCACTTGTGAGAAATGTCGGTCCGACAAGTACTCCTCGGGGAGGATCTTAGGGTAAAGCATTGAACCACGGTCTGACAAATGGGCTCCTATTCCAGAGGGTAATTTAGCTATCGACTAGATATATCATTCAGCTACCATATGTTAGAGCTAATGGGGTTGATCTTGACGTACTATGTAACCAATCATGGAGTCTGGAACCAGCTGCAATGTGCGTCTCCGGATATGGTTATCATTACGGACTGACAGAGTACTCGACCGGCACGAGGCAGGAAGGTAATGCACAGTTAACTCAATATAGTAGAAACGAAGATGCATTGAGGGGCATGGACGGTAGGCAGCCTCAGGCATATACAATATATATTACCCACCTCAAGCTCCAAAACTCTTGTGTCGTCTTAGTTCTCCATTTTGCGAATGCCTGTGAAGATCTAAGAAAGAATTTATGTACGTTACCTCGACGATGTTAGCAGAGAAAATAAGTACTAAAATGAGTTTGAGCTTCCATGGCAGGTTACATGCTGCAGCAGGTTTCGGATGCGACAAGAGTATCTGCAATAACCACAACAGAGCTTGAATATAACCTTGTCCTTGTATTCCTGATTATTCTTCAGAAACCCTGGTAATAGGCATTAAGCTTAATAAAATGCCAATGACCATTCTAGATCGCCGGTTTCCATCGCCGGATCCAGCCAAGCTGTAAACACAAACGTCATACTGACACAACAATGTCCAACCGCCACAACCAAGGTATATCACAGCTGAGCTACCTACTCTTTTCAACCAACTTTTCTTCTATCCCATCATTAAGACCTGTAATAATACAAATCACACCAATTGACACACCATGGAGCAACACATCGAACAGCCATCCAAGGGACCGCAGTCCCAGTTCGAGACTGGTAACTACCTATCTACATACACCTTCTCAACCCATACTAACAAGAAAAAGGCCACAACCCCCCAGTCCAACACATGAAACAACCAGGCCTCCAATCCCAAATGGGCGACCCAAAACCCACATCCACCCAACTCCCCACCGAAGACAGCGGCTACCAGACCTACAAAGCCGCCGGCAAGCTCACAGGCAAGAGAGCCGTCATCACAGGCGGCGACTCCGGCATCGGACGCGCCATCGCCATCCTCTTCGCCATGGAGGGCGCATCGTCCCTCCTCGTCCACCTCCCAGAGGAGGAATCCGACGCTGACGAGACTAGAAAGCGCGTCCAGAGCGCCGGCCAGCACTGCTACTCGCTGGCTGTGGACCTGCGCAGCAAGGAGAACTGCCAGAAGGTCGTCGATACCGCGATGCGGTGTCTCGGTGGGATTGACATCTTGATCAATAACGCCGCTTATCAGAATATGGTTGATGATATTCATGATCTTGATGAGTATGTACACCCTATACATCTCTTCTCCTCCTTTGAGACACCCAGATGCTAATGAAAAAAGCGACCAATGGATCAAAACCTTCGACACAAACATCCACCCCTACTTCTACCTCTCCAAATACGCCCTGCCACACATGAAACGCGGCTCAACAATCATCAACTGCGCCTCCATCAACGCCTACATCGGCCGCCCGGACCTCCTCGACTACACCTCCACCAAGGGCGCCATCGTCTCCTTCACCCGCGGCCTGTCCAACCAGCAGATTGGAAACGGGATTCGCGTGAATTGCGTTTGTCCCGGTCCTGGTATGTCCCCACTTTCCACCTACTCCCTATTGTCGAGAAATTGTTTGGTTGGTAAGATGCTAATGGGAAATTAGTCTGGACGCCGCTCATCCCGTCTACGATGACTAGCCAGGCGATGGAGCAGCTGCATGCGGTGCCGATGGGTCGGCCGGGCCAGCCGAGTGAGATCGCTACTTGTTTTGTCTTTTTGGCGAGTACGGATAGTAGCTATATCTCTGGGCAGTCGCTGCATCCGAATGGGGGGGTGGTGGTGAATGGGTGAGGGCGGTCATATCATATGCGATTGTGGTGGTTGACGTCATGGGATTTTGGAGGGATATGTGGTGGGGTAACAAAAGTATATGTACACGAAACAGGATTATAGGAAAAGAATGTGTATAGTATAGTAATTCAGTCATATCTTCATTTCATTTTACCTAATTGATTCTGCGCCGTACATACTGCGATAAAGAGATAAATGATGTTAACAGGTGAAAAACGCCTGTGCCAGTCGGAAAAAAAACACTCCTGTTTAGCTCGACAACCAAATCACTGACCAGCGGTAGCAAAGAAAACAGGACTATAGGAAATCATCATAGAAAAAGGGAAAAAGGGGAATCTACATGGCCATCTCTTCCTTGCCAGCATCCGGATCCAGATACGTCTCCTTCTCGGCCGCTTCGTACTCCCCGATCAGATCCATTACTACTGCTCGCGCTTCATCGAACTCGCCGAGACCGTCGGAGAAGGGGCTTTCCTTCTTGTACTGTTCCAGGAAGGCGTTGCGCTTTCGCAGTCGGTCGTACTGTTGCACGATCCGCTTGAACAGTGTCGCGACGGATGTGTGGTTCGCGAGCATCAGGCCGCTCACGCGGTTCGTGTTCTGGATGTAGGGCGACTTCCGCGTCAGGGCAACTTGGATACTGGCCGGGCCCCATGGGATAAACGATGCGAGGCGTCGCTCGCGGATACGGAGCAGGGACTTGTGAACGTCTGTCGGGTCGGCTTCGCCCTGGATGATGTTGAGGATGCTGATGTAGCAGCTGGATTTGCTGGGGTTGATCGAGACCATGCGGTTCTTGGGCTGCAACAGTCGACGCATCACGTCTAGGACGGTCGTCTTGCGCACTGTCTTGGCCTGGTCGATGTTGTCGCCTGTGAAGGGGGTGTACGATGTGAGGAGGAAGTGGCTGCGTGGCGTGGGGATCAAAGAGGCGATGATCCCGACGAGGTCGTTGTGCATGTATCCGGGGTAACGGAGTGTGGTGGTCGAAGCGGACATGACAGTAGAGACCTGCTTCTGTTAGCTTCGTACGCTTCGTGGTTTTCCGGGAGATTCTCACGAGTTGGTTAGTCTGCTGGAACGACGGTTCCTGCACGTGGAGTCGGTCGGCGACGATGCGCGACAAAGCGCCATTGTCCAACACAACCTATGTCATCTTTAGCCGCCGAACGTATACATCGCATCCGTAGAGCCTTACCACCGAGTCGGCATTCTGCGTCAACCGCCTCATAGTGAGTATGCTGTTGTACGGGTTGACCACCACGTCTGCTGACTGCGCGTCCGGAAACACGGAGTATGTCTGTATCAACTTCTTGGGGAATCGATCGTTCATGCGCTCCAGAATGAAACTCCCCAGACCGGAGCCAGTACCGCCTGCGATTGAATGCAAGAACATAAACCCCTACCAAAATGCCGTCAGCCACTCAGTTCAAGTGCGAGCAAAATCCCGGAGTTCCAAACCTCTAGCGAGTCACTGCCGTCCGCTTCCCGATCAATCATGTCAAAGATTTCCTCCTGCACATGCTCACCCGCAGCGTAGCCGGCGCCCCAGTTGTTCCCTGCACCACTGCCATGTGTCCCAATAAAGAAATTCTCGGGGTTGTAGATGTTCTTGTAGGGTCCGGTTTGGATGGAGTTGAGAACCTAGTAGGCCGGTCGACTTTTAGTGCGCTGTGCTTTGAAGACCGAAGCATGTCGGGATCACCAAGGTGGGTTACGTACCCTAGGTTCTAAATCAAGTAGGATCGCTCGGGGAATGTATCGCGTATCATCGCTCTGAGATTATCAACGTCAGCGTGCTTTCCACAACCACCCGTCGAAGTGTCGCACCTGGTAGAAGAACACGTCCTTGCGATCGCCGCCTTCGGTCGCGAACTCCTCTAGGTTTCCATCTTGGTTGATACCATGCTCCTGGCAAAGCTGTTGCCAAAACTGCCCACCGACTGCAAGTTACAATTCGTCAGCATGGGCATCGGGTTATCGCAATGGGGGCATCAGTGGTGCTGGGCAAATGGAGATGAAGATCGATCGTATGGTTTGCGGGTTTCATACCGTTGTTGCCGCACTGGCCGGCCTGGATGGTGATTATTTCCCTGCATGGTATATTAGTATCCTCGCGAGTATGTACACAATAAGTCAACTGGTGGGGGACACTGGATGGTGGACATACCTGGGCATCTTTGCTTAACCAGCGAAAGTGGTTGAGTTCATTGCGCACGCGTAGCGCGTTTCCGCGGGGAAACTTCCTTGCGGTGGCAGGCGGGCTGATGCCTGAGGCATAATAGTACTGCCGACAGAGAACAAACACAACGAAGATAAGGATGATAACCATTATCTTTGAGTATTCTTTATAAAAATGCTTTTACATACTATATTATGATATAGCTATTCAGTTTAATATACAATAAAGCTAACATCCGGTCCAAGGGTCAGCTCTTGTCAGCTGAATCCAGATATACAAAACCCATAGGCTTGACAGATAGGTTTGAATAGCAACAGCCCATACTAGTCGGTGCTCAGAACCGTGCTTTACACGACGTTACCAGCATCCCAGCGCCAGCGACAACGCCGTCGACGATGCTCACTTGACTTCCACGCTGCACACCGTAAGCCTTGACACATCCTTCTCGCACTGCGTCCTCCATCCCTGCCATACCGGCACAGCCCATACAGATCGCGGACAGCGGGTTGGGTGTGCTCTTAATCAATCTTTCGGTGGCTTCTATGATCCGTCGCTTCACTTCCTCTGGGGCAGTGGTATGCAGTTCCACGGCGGTAAGTCCGGTGGTCTCCACGCCAGCGAAGCGACCCAAGGAGCCCATCTGACCGCCAGAACCGACAAGCATTTGGGCAACAGCATTTCCGAGCTCTTCCTTCCAGACACTGCCGGTAGTAACTATCCCAAACGTATCCTTTGCTTGGGACTTCTGGAGGTCCTGAGACACCGTGAGTTGGAATGAGCTGATCAGAGACAAAGATGCCACAATGCTGGCTTCAAAAATTCCAGTCACGTATTTCCTTTTGATTTGCCCGGTTGACGAGGTACTAGTATCGGTTGCTTCCAATTTCGCCAAATCTTCTTTGATCATGCCCACGAGGGGATGAGCCGAATAGCATGCCACCAAAAACCCATCGTAATTTGGGAGGAGTGGTTCCACAAAGGGTTTGCAATGTAGAGCCGACTTGGCGGAATCATCCCCTGAATTGATGCTGGGGATGCCATCAATGACACGCCCGTCTGGAAGAGTGACTGATTGACTTGGAGCCGTGAAGAAGTCGAATTGGATGTCGGCGTAGTTGAGGTCTTCCACTATGGGACACAACGCATCAGTCATGTGGGTGGATGTGTTTGGGTTGATAACCAGGATCGAGAACTGCTTTTTAGCTGATGTAGACATGATTTTGATTGTAAGTAAATAGGCAGAAACAGTGTTGAATAGACTGTGCCATCCAGACAAACCCGTTCTATTTGTATCCTGGGCGTGGAAGTGTGGAGATAGTATTAGTATACAGCGGAAGTAATGGATTTATGGATGCGGGGAACGGCTTATCGCCCGGCATCTCCTCCCAGTTTCACTTCATTCAACTACTGACGTGCTTCCCATTCCACCATCTCGTAATCGGTCGTTTTATCGTTGATCGAACTGATCTTGAGAGATACAATAACATATCACTCTACTGTAAGTCATCCATCAACACACTATAAATCTGCGTCGTTGTTCCTGTCTGACTGTGTTGCTACCCCGCTATCTTGCAGCGATCAGTCGCATTCCGGTCTTCAGTCCCACAGCCTTCATCACGATACTTTAACGAAATGCCTTTGGTTGCTCAGAACCCCCTTCCCAGGGCCATCCTTGGTCTGATGACCTTTGGGCCGGATGAGTCCAAAGGAGCGCGGATCACATCGCTGGATGAGTTCAACAAGTGTCTCGATTACTTCCAGCAGCAGGGCTTCAACGAGGTCGATACTGCTCGGGTTTATATTGGTGGAGAACAAGAAGCCTTCACAGCCCAGGCAAAATGGAAGGAGCGTGGTTTGACTCTGGCAACTAAATGGTATCCTATCACGCCCGGTGGACACAAACCCGACGTTCTCCGTGAGCGCCTTGAACTCTCCTTGAAGGAACTAGGTACCAACCAGGTGGATATCTTTTATCTCCATGCACCGGACCGGTCGGTGCCCTTTGCAGAGACTCTGGAGACCGTGAACGAGTTGCACAAGGAGGGGAAATTCGTCGAGCTGGGTCTCAGTAACTATACGGCTTTTGAAGTTGCCGAGATCGTTACCATGTGCAATGAGCGCGGCTGGGTGCGACCAACCATCTACCAAGCCATGTACAACGCCATCAGTAAGTTTTTCGACAAGTGCAAAAGGTGCACCCTGCACTACACACCTACTGACCTAGGCCACTGCAGCGCGCTCCATCGAAACCGAACTTGTGCCCGCCTGCAAGCGCTACGGTATCGACATTGTCATTTACAACCCCCTTGCCGGAGGTATCTTTTCTGGCAAATACAAGTCGAAGGATGTTATTCCCGAAGATGGCCGCTACAGTGACAAGACGCACACTGGCGCGGTATACCGCAAGCGTTACTTCAAGGATTCGACGTTCGAGGCTCTGCGAATCATCGAGCCGGTCGTCGAAAAGCACGGCTTGACGCTCCCTGAAACCGCAATCCGCTGGGCGCACCACCACTCTGCCCTCAACATGGAAGGAAACGGTCGCGATGGGATTATCCTCGGAGTGAGCAGTTTCGCTCAGCTGGAAAGTAACCTTCGGGACGTCCAGAAGGGCCCCTTACCTCAGGAGGTGGTGGACGTTCTCGACCAAGCGTGGCTGATTACCAAGGCAACAGCCCCCGATTATTGGCACCTGGATCTGAAATACACATATGACACCCAGGAGGTTCTATTCAGTTCGAAGGCGAAAGCCTAGACGGCTCTAGAATGGCTACTAGCCCTTGGGATGGAGCCCACTACATACATAGCAATCTCATGCATCTATTGAACTCTAGCCCGTGATCCGAGGGATGTAATAAGCTATTTTAAACCGGGAGTCCAGAGTAAAGACCACAAAATACAGACAAGAACGGAGCATTTAGTCAGTCCCGACTAAACTCCAATAAAGGACGGAAAACGAACCCCAGCATGCCAGAGCCCTAGTACACGCCCTGCACGAAGTCCAATCGAGGATCTCGTCCCGAATTCTGGCGCATGTGCATTAGCCAGGATCTTGGGAATTCCACCTCACAAGGCCGGGAGGCCGGGGGGGGCTAGAATGCTCCTACTCGACCATCTGGATCCTCACAGCCCGCAGCGACGGCCCTTACCTTGAGCATGAGCGATATGCCAAAAAGCACATGACGAGATTCACACGAGAACTTGGTCTATAGTCACATTCTGCAGCCTGTCCTGTTCTAGTTAATCGGATAATCGTCGAGGGGTTGGTTGGTTACATTGGGCTTATCTTCTCTTCCTCTTCTCTACCCCAGCGCTCGTGAAGCGAAGAATGACACTGAAACATACATACATGCGGTCTTTAGCGTAACGTGACCATATACACCCTTCACGAAAGCCTTGGAAGGCGTGCATTCAAGGTCCGATATGCTACACTCTACTATGTGATGGTTCCTTGCCATGATACCGATTCCCTCACCCCGTATACTGAGACCCTCCTATGCGGCTACCAAGGAGTCCAACCGTGGCGTCGATATTTGTATCAAGGGGTCTATCTCATTTGATCTCATCTCGACGTTAGGAGTCATGGTATCGGTTATTTTTGCTTCAAGGGTATGGACTCAAGACATCCCATCGCGTGGTACGTTGTGGAGATGAACTAATTCATCTGCATGGAAGTTCAATTCAAATCATTCCCCTTCGGCCGTAACTTTAGATCCCGATACCACGCAGAGGCAATACTATATAACTGGCGCATGAGGTCGCTCCGGTCCCATGAAACTCTATACCTTTGCCTGTCATACCGTATAGGGATCCATCCCCACCTAATCCCGGAAACATGTCCCTAGCCATAGCCAGTCCACTCCCCAAGGGTATATCAACCGCCGACGACAACTCAACAACAACAACAACATCATCATCCTCAGACCTAGAGAAACACGCCAAAGCCACCACCATAAGCGTCACCGAAACGACAACCAAAACCCCCGACTCAAAATGCGCACCGCTAGGCAAACCATCCACCAGTCGCGGATTCCGGTTCCGCCGCTCTAAACGACACGATCCAAACGCAATAGCCACCCAGCCGTCAGTGTTCGACGACCCCGATCTTGCAGATGAGTACCAGCCACGGCCGGATTGGGAGAACATCCACCGGTTTGATCCCTCGGCGAGGTGGACGTGGGGTGAGGAGAAGGTGTGTTGTTACTTGATGTTGGAGTAAGATTTGTCTGTTAGGGCGTGCTGGCTGATGTGCGGTAGAAAGTCGTTCGGAAGCTGGATATGCGCATTATGGTGGGCGCTTGTTTGATGATTACGGCGTTGGAGCTGGATCGGTCGAATCTGCGTATGTTGGATTGGATGTTTTGATTTGTCTTGTGCGCTTGGCGTGTGGGTTGACTGACTGACTGACTGTCTGTAGAGCAAGCCAATGCGGATAATTTCCTGGGCGATCTCAACTTGACGAGAGACGGTATGTTCTATCGAGTGTCTTCTCTCTTTCCCACGTGGCTGGCGCATGCGATGGATGGAGGTCTGACGATTCTAGATTACAACCTGGGCAACACCATCTATCGATTGTGCTACATGCTCAGCGAGATCCCCGCCCAGTGTCTCGGCAAGAAACTCGGAGCGGACGTGTGGCTTCCGATTCAGATGTCATCGTGGTCGATCGTGGCCTGCTGTCAGTTTTGGCTATCGGGGAGAACGTCGTTCCTGGCTTGTCGGGCTTTGATTGGGATTCTGTCTGGGGGGTTTACGCCAACGGTGGGTTTGAGAGAGGAAAAGAAAAGAGAGGTTGAAAGAAGGGAATGCGCTGATTATTTGGTTACCCTAGATGATCTTATACCTTTCCTATTTCTACAAACACCACGAGCTGTCTATTCGTCTTGGGTTTTGGTATGCCGGGCTTTCGATGGCCGATATCCTCGCCGGATTTCTTGCCTATGGGATTCTGCACCTGCGTGGCGTGGGTGGTGTTGCAGGGTGGCGCTGGCTCTTCTTGATTGAGGTATGTCCCGTGGATATGGAGAGAGGACTCGCTGGTTAACCCAATTAGGGTCTGCTCACTTTGGTACTGGGCATCACATCTGTGTTGTATCTTCCTGCATCGCCGACGCAGACGGCAAACTGGATCCGAGGGAAGAAGGGCTGGTTTACAGAAAGGTACGGACGGCTGCACATGTAAGTGTTTGATACTAACAATCAGCAGGGAAGAAGTCGTGCTGGTCAATCGCCTGATCAGAGAAGATCCGAGCAAAGGCACGATGCACAATCGTCAACCGCTGACACCTAAGCTTGTACTGAAGAGCCTCTCGGATTTCGACCTGTGGCCGCTATACATTGTCGGGCTTACCTTTCTACTGCCAAAGAGTCAGTATACGTGTCCCGCGACGGCGATGTCAGGATCCTCCCGGGTGAACTAGGCTGATGATGTGGTTTGCAGCAACGGTGTCACAGTACTTCACTCTGTTCATGAGGGACTATGGATTCGACACCTTCGACACGATCCTGCTGGCCATCCCGTACAATGTAAGACGAGCTCCACGAGGCGCTCACGCTGGAGGCATGCTGACGAGCAGCCAGATGGGTGCGATAGTGACCAAGATCCTGCTGACCTACACCGCGGAGGCGCTGGGATCACTCGCTCTCATGGGGCTTGTCGCGCAGATTTGGGTCCTACCCCTGCTGATCTACATGAACGTCGTGGATTTCAGCCAGAGCAACAAGTGGGTAGCATGGACGATCCTCACACTCCTGCTGTCCCATCCAAGTGGTACGTTCAAATAGAGATTTCTCTAGTGTCGGTGCTCCAGTGACTGACAGCCCCAGCCCATGCTCTTCAGGCGGGATGGAACTCCCGAAACTCGAATAGCGTGCGCTCTCGGGCCCTGGCCGCCGCACTGTACAACATGTGCACGCAATTGTCGGGGATTATGGCGTCAAACGTCTACCAGGACTGTGAGTGTCGAGTGTCTCCCCAGTGGGTCAACGACACACGTATATAGATAGATGTGGCTGACGTGCGAAGGGGATGGACCTCGCTATGCGTTTGGGAACCGCCTTCTGTTGGGGATCGCGTGCACCAACATCGTCCTCTACATCGCGACGAAAGGATACTACATGCTGCGAAACCGCGACCGCGACCGAAAATGGACAGCCATGACAACAGACCAGCGACTTGACTACATTGCCACGACGACCGACCAGGGGAACAGACGACTGGACTTTCGGTTTGCGCACTGAAACCCGGGTGGCGGGTCCCAGTCAACGTAATGGCTGGGGGGAGAGAATATTGGTCATGGCCAAGAAGCTCGGCGCAAAGTCAAGGGGCGGAATGAGACGTGGTTAGTCATTTCCGTGGCGGCGTTAGGTAACTGAATGATGTGGAGGTCTGGAGGACAAGTAATTAAGTGGTTCCTGTTCTTTTTTCTGGGCATATGACTAAAAGATTGAACATGGGTGCCCGCGTTGGTAGGGATTTGACAGTAAGGGGGGCCAGTTCACTATCATTCCTTTGGACACAGCCCTGTGATCGCGTGGCGCCGATCGTTTTCCACTGGTGTTGTTGGTCGGATGGGATGAAGGATGTCATGACGAGTGGGCGATCGGGGCTGGACGGGTCAGCCTATCAGTATTCTTGAGAGACAGTGAGAGTAGGAGTCTCCTGATCATGTCTGATATTATCTCCAGTATTGAGTCGCAAGACAGACGAAGTTATACAAATCAATATATTGCAAGTAAGTTATGATGGTGATGATGAGTCAGCCGGATAGTTGCGGCACTAGTCCCAGAACGGAAGGTCATTGGGCTGGACCCGATGGGTCACGTGTATCCTGCCCGAAGCGGACTAGCGGCGTCCGATCGGCCGCATTCAACGTAACTGGATCTCTCGCCTCTCTCATCTCTCTTTCCCTCTCCTTGACTCTCTCTCGGTGGTTGTCATTTTCCATATTTTTGGTCTTTTTTACTGTGATTATATTTTAGATATTTTTCTTTTTTTTTCACCCATGGTTCTATCTCGAAATATCATCCCTCTATGTCATATTGCAACGCCTCATTCCCCCTGAGTTAATCGGCTTAGTCCATTTGGAGCCTGGCCTTATCGCAACCCGCATCTACCGCCATATCTCTTTTCCTCGGCTTCATCCACGCACAACTTCACTCCATGACTTGACTGTCCATTGGATTCATACCACTCCTCCATTCTTCTGGAAATATCTTCTGTATGGAGAATACGGCTCTTTTCTCCACCATTCCCTCGTTTTTACTTCGTCCGTCGACGTAAGCACCAGTCTTTCCGATCGAGTGCCGAGCATTCCCTAGGCATTCCACATCTCCCATCCTGTACAGGCATTCTCCCCAGGTACCAGATCAGGGCGTCGTGTCTGTTGAGTTTCCGTCGATCGGCATTTTATATAGCTCGATGAAAGGGCAACGGTCCTGAGATTGATACAAGGTGGCTTCAGCGACGAATACGCAACCCCCGGGTAGGAGGGAGGATCGCAGCCTATCCCCCGTTCTCGATTCTTCTGAACCCCACCATCACCCTGATGCCTCCGGTTACGATCACGATTCGGACGACGACGAAATGAATCGGCCACCTATGCGACAGTCGACGGAAGTCGCTCACCCCAATCAGCCGCTGCTGAAGCAAGAACAATCGCGACTGTCCACCTCCAGTCATCGCGATGGTGGTGCAGAAGGCAGGCCCATGCTGCACCATACCCGGCGGCCCACCATCCGCAGTAGGAGCCCGGAGCATACGGCGGATCGGGCCACCCGTCGCAAATATATCATCGCATCTGGTTTTCTGGTCTTGAGTTTGGTCAGTTTTGTCGTTCAGACTGAGACCGCCGTCTATATACAGCACGATTTGGGCTGGGACAAGCCGTATTGCATGCTGTAAGTGTTTCGCCTTTTTTTTTTTTTTTTTTTTTTGGGCAGATGCCTAACCACTGTGCTCGGACCAACAGCTACCTCACGCACGGATCATGGTCTCTCCTCTGGCCCTTCCAGCTCTTGATCTTGCGGTTACAGAATCGGAAAATGACATGGGATGCATTCTGGCGGCGCCACGTCTTCCTGTTGCGCACAACGGGGCAGATGGTGGAGGCCCAGGATATTCATCCCACTTCGCGCCATTCCCCGATTCCCTACCTGCTCAAGATGACGGTGTTTGTCACCAGCGCTCTCACCGTCGCCGGTGGGTCGTGGTATGTGGCCGTGAACATGACCACCGCCAGCGATCTGACAGCCATCTACAACTGCTCCGCCTTCTTCGCCTACGCGTTCTCCATCCCCTTACTCAAGGACAAGCTTCGCGCCGACAAGGTGTTTGCAGTGGGAGTGGCCATTGTCGGCGTGCTCGTCGTCGCCTACGGAGGTCACACTGAGAGCAAGAAGACGCCCGACGGCACGGTGGGTACGCCCCATGACGAGGCGCGAAATAGGTTGCTTGGAAATATCATCATCGGAATCGGCAGCGTGCTGTATGGTCTATACGAGGTCCTGTATAAGCGATACGCCTGCCCCCCGGAGGGCATCAGCCCCGGCCGGAGCATGATCTTCGCCAACACCTTTGGCAGCCTCATCGGCTGCTTCACGCTCTCCGTCTTGTGGATCCCGCTGCCCATCCTGCACGTCCTGGGTCTGGAGACCTTCCGCTGGCCCACGGGCGAAGCCGCCTGGTTGCTCGTCATTTCCGTCATCGCCAACGCCAGTGAGTTTCACTCCCTTTCTCTCCACAACAACCAGCCCCCTTCACATATTTTTGCAATAAAAAAAGACTGAAAAACTAACAACAAACAGCATTCTCCGGCGCCTTCCTTGTCCTCATCTCCCTCACCTCCCCCGTCCTCTCCTCCGTCGCCGCCCTCCTCACCATCTTCCTCGTCGCCATCGTCGACTGGATGCGCACCGGCCAGCCCCTCTCCATGGGCTCCATCATCGGCGGCGTCCTCATCATAGTGGCCTTCTTCCTCCTCAGCTGGAGCACCTACCGCGAGATGAACGAGGAGCGATTAAAGAAGTTGGAACACGAGCAAGTCGAGTCGGGGAGTGATGATTGATTGGTTTATATAGATTGGTTTTTTCCTCTTTTCTTTGAGTATATAGATTTTCCTACCTACCTACTACCTACTACATGTTTCATTTACAAGATTTACTTCTTTTATTATTATTCTTTCTTTTTACCCTTGTGTTTTACCCTTGTGCGTGTGTGGTCTTATCTCTTACAGGTTATTTTCCTCCACTGACCCGCTTGCCATATATAGAAACGACGTGTCTCATCTGGGTATAGATAGACTTTTCGCGTTTATACTTTACTTTCTTTCTTACTTTCTGTCTATTGTTTCATTTGTTTTTACAAGCATCAGCTGGCGCTTTTTTCCCTTTTCTCCTTCTCTTCAATTCAATGGATAGATCTCTCCCCTCCTTTCTGTCATCCGTTGCTTCCATCTCCCTGCCTGGTCGGGATAATTTCAATATAATATATATAGTATAGCGTTATAGTATATCAACTACTCTATATGACCACTACTACTGCCCACAAGTATACACAGGTCCCGTATCACACCGGGTGCTCATTTTTCTATATACTAGCTACATTGAAAACGGGGGACACGGAAGTGTAAAAAAGAAAAATTGAAAATGGAAATGTTGGTGTTGATCTGGGGGGAATAGTACCGAAGAGCCTGGTTGATGTTGAGTCCTTTCATGTATGTAGCGGTGACCGGTCAACTGGTCATGAGACGTTTGTCTAGGTAAGGGAGGGCGAGGGCGAAAGAACCGTGCATCAACAGGAAGCGGGGGTGGTTGTCTGGGGGCTAGACTAGGGAGAAGAGACGGGAGGGGTGTTGAGTAGGGATGAATGCGACGTTTCGCTTTATCTCGGACCGAGCTTGGCCAGGGCGC
Source organism: Aspergillus campestris IBT 28561 (assembly GCF_002847485.1). Classification (NCBI taxonomy): domain Eukaryota; kingdom Fungi; phylum Ascomycota; class Eurotiomycetes; order Eurotiales; family Aspergillaceae; genus Aspergillus; species Aspergillus campestris. The sequence continues at coordinate 3,422,716 of NW_020194336.1, read as the reverse complement.
GAGCGCCCTGTTCTTCCCACTCTTGCTTGGAGACCCACATGTCTTCCTTGTCGGCGATCTGGAGAGAGTTAGATAAGAGGATAGGGGAGGGTTGGGTCAAGGGTTCGTACCAGGTTGGCGAGCACAGCTCCGCCCAGGAACACCATGTGTCTCCGTCGGGGCGGGTCCTCGATGCGCACCTTGAATTTCTGGGACACGTTAGCGGGAGGGGGACTAGGATGGTGATCTGAGAAATCAACATACGTTCAACCGCTCCGGATCTCCTTGGAGGACTCGCGTCAGCCACAGCTGCTTCAGCTCCTTCTCCAACCGCGACGGCAGACCCGGGTACATGCTGCTACCACCGCTGAGCACGACAGCCTTGTACAGACTGGAGCGCACATCGACATCGGCGCCCTGGATGGTGTTGAAAAGCAGTTCGGCGATACCGGGCTGGTCGACGTCGACCAGGTGGGGCTGGAAGAGACACTCGGGGGCCTCGAAGCGCTCGCTGCCGACGCGGATGACGCGACCGTCGGGAAGGGTGTAGGATTCGACCAGGACGGTGGTGTCCTCGGAGAGCTGCTTGTCCAGCTCCAGGTCGTAGGAGACGTAGCAGAGCTTCTCCTTGATCTGGCGCACGGTTTCGAAGTCGGCCGTGCGGTTCAGGGCGTAACCGCGGCGCAGCAGCAGCGCGATCAGGTTACGGGTGACATCGCGACCGGCCACGTCCAGCCGGCGGATGTGGTGGTTCAGGACGGTGGATTCGTAGACGGGGATGACGTGGGTGACGCCGTCACCGGAGTCGACGACCACTCCGCTGCTGAGACCTAGACGGGGGGTCAATCCGACAGTCTCCGAACGGGATCCAGCATGACTATATTCATCCAGCGCACTTACCCTGGGCGTACAGTGCAAGCACAGCTTGAATGGCGACGTATACACCGCCAAAGTTGTAGCCCTCCAACATGGTCTCGCACATCTGCTCGCGGTTCTTCAGGGGGTTCATGGGAGGTTCGGTGAGGAGGATCTTGCGACCCGTGGGATCGATCTTCATCTTTTCGTAAAAGGTGTAGTTCCAGAGATGTTGCATGTCGTCCCATTTCTTCACGATACCGTTTTCCATCTATGTCGGGGGAGGTCGTAGGTTAGCAGCGGAACGGGCACGAGCTAGGATAGTAGGGGGCTGGCTCATGGCGGGAAAGGTCGACTCGGAGCGGTAGGCGAGGGAACGTACAGGATAGCTGATCTGGAGCATAGACCGGGCGGCGGCGGCTTCATCACCACACATGATATCCTTGACGACGATGTCTCCAGCCTGCTCTTCAGTTCGCAGGATGGGACGCCCCACTATCGAGGGGAACTGGTGCTCTGGGAAGTTCTGCGGGGGTTAACGTTAACAGGGATCCCCAGTAAATGCAGAAAATCCAAGAGACAGATATCGTACCTGCGCAGCATATCCAACCTTGAGGAAACCGGTTCCTCCGTCGAGCACTGTGAAGGGAAAGCTGGTTAACCAGGATCGGGCGGGATACGTAACCCGGGGGGAGCTCACCAATGGGCATATCCGCCATGATGGAAGAGGGGGAAAGGAATTCAGGGGGAGCAATCTAGTCAATTCCGGTACGAGAGGAGAAAGCCGTCATGAGAGGGCAGAAGAGGGAACAAAAGGTGGAATCGAGGGACAAGATGGGGGGATGATGGGAAGGTCGCAGATGGAGGAGAGGATGGATATGAGGGGAACAGCAGGAGACGCAGTCACCGCCGTTTGCCTGGTTTGTTCCGTCACTGCCTGAGGCAGACATCTCTCCTTCTCCATCTCCACACAACAACATCTATAGTGGTATCCCCCACGATCATCTAGACGATTCAGATAGCTATAGAGCTAATCGTGTAGACTCGTGGCCATCACTCGGTATATACACTGATTCCGACCCCCCGAGCCCCGTACGCCCGCGTCCGGCCGACATCGGGCCCACCCGGCGGGTATCCAGCACCTCCGTCTATATCAACCGCTGATAGACTTGATATCTGATACACTCTCGACATCAATCCAGCAAGCAGATCCACCTCATCAAGATGACCAGAATCGGCTGGGTATGTTTAACCTCCTTTGCCTCCACAATAAGAACATCCGAACTGACAAAAACAGTACGGTCTCGGGTCCATGGGCCTGGCCATGGCCAACAACCTGCAACGGCACCTAGCCACCAAAAATGCCCTGAGCCTGCTCTACAACAACCGCACCATGGCGCGCGGCGACGCCCTCAAGGCGCTGGGCGGCACGCCCGAAGCTAGTTTCGAGCAGCTAATCGGCAAGTGCGGCATTATCTTCACCATGGTGCGTCTACCCATCGTCAGGGAAGTATCGGATACATACATACATAGTATTATCCTCTACTTCAACCCACAATGCAATGCAATGAATGGCAGCAGCCCATCAATGTAAACAACAAGATAATAACCCCCAAAAAGATCTCCAACGACACCGTCCTCCAAAACCTCATCAGCAAAGCCCTCGCATCCGGCCACTCCCTCAAAGACAAAATCTTCGTCGACTGCTCCACCGTGCACCCGCACACCGTCGGGCTAACCGTCTCCAAGCTCGCCGCGCAGCAAGCCTCCTTCGTCGCGGCCCCCGTCTTCGGCGGGAACCCCATCGCCGTCGACGGCAAGTTGGTCTTCGCGATGGCGGGGCCGAAGCGCGCTACCGACGCCGTGCGTCCTTTGATTGATGGCGTTATGGGTCGGAGGGTGATTGAGTGTGGGGAGGATGCGACGCGGTCGTCGCTTTTGAAGATTGCTGGGTTAGTTTCCTTTCCCTACCTTCATTGTATTGATTTCTATCCGTATGGATATAGAGACTGATTGCTTGACGGATGACATTATAGAAACATCGTCACCGTAAACCTAATGGAAGCCGTCGGCGAAGCGCAAGTCTTCGCCGAGCGAACAGGCCTAGGAACCGCGCCCATGGAGGAGCTAATCGGTGAAGCATTCGGGCCTGTCGCAGGAGGATATTCCAAGAGGTGATCCCCATTCTCTCTCCTTTCCTTTCCCCCCTTCATCTTTACAACCTCCCAAGTTCGAAAATACTAAAAGAAAAATAGATTAACAACAGGCGCCTACGCGCCCCCCCTCAGCACACGCCCCGGCTTCGGCGTCTCGCTCGCCATCAAAGACGCGAACCACGCGCGCACGATGGCAAAAGACCACAACGTCGAGTTGCCCGGGTTGGAGATCGCGCAGGAGAACATGGAGGCGGCGCGCGACTACGCGGGCGAGTGTCTCGATAGTAGTGCTATGTATGGGGTTCTGCGGCAGAAGGCTGGGATGGAGTTTTGGAATGAGAAGAGTAGGGGTGGGGATGGACAATAGATGTGTTTATATATAGAGCATCGTTTAGGTTGAGAACTAGATCCCAATACAGTGTAGGATAGATGAGGTTTTGATTATCATGATAAGCTTCCTTGATTCTCGCTCGTCTTGTCATTGCGCCAAGATACGAGCTATTTGAATATATAAATGTACAGAGAAGGTAATTAGAAGGTGGTGGCACAGGGGTTCCGGACGCGTGTGCGCGTCTCATGCCGTGGTATCTATCCAGTGTCGCTACAAGATCCGGCCCCGACCGTGGGAGATGCCACGAGGTAACAGCAAAGTAGCCATGACTAGACTACAGAGGCCAGACGCAGGCCTAGTTGCATACGGCGACCCGGATCAGGGATCGCCGGGCCTAGTTGGGGAAGTATATATATTCCCAGGCGCCCATCGCCTAGCTGAAATGCCAAAGACACCAAATCCACGATTAAACCCATGAGGGGAGATCTGCTGTGTTAAGCAAACGCTGCGGGAAGAATAATAAACGGATAACTCCGCTACGTTCAACCGGTATTCTTGATTCTGGCCGTCTCGGCCAAGCCAGGAAATGCGTCGACGAAGGCCGGGCCCAGTGTCCAGTTCTGCAAGTTGCGCAGATGGCGCTCAAATACCGGGTTGATGATCAGTTCGTCGCTGTCGCCCGTCGATAGGAGGCAGTCTGTCGCCTCGTACGGCCAGTTGACGGAGAGAGTGCGCGTGTACGGGATGAACCAGCTCTCGAACGGGTAATCCTTGTGCGCCGTGATCACCCGGTCCCGCATACGGGGCCATGGCAGGTAGTCCATCCAGGCTGGGTGTGGGGTGAGGATCTGCGACGGCCGCGGCGTCAGCCACTCCGGCAGGCGGTCGTAGTTCTCCGGCGTGGAGTAGATTTGCCACCGCATCAGGAGGAACATCATGTACAGCACGCCTATTTGCTCGGGGAGCGACGAGATATCCGGGAATGTGCGCAGAACGTCCGTGAACACCTTGGACAGCGGGTGCGAATAGACGCTCATTTCGGGGTTGAGCAACGACGACACGCTGGGATAGGGAGGGCCCACTAGCTTCTGCCTGGGTACGCCTTTGGCCGCCTGGCGCTGTCGATTGTGGAGGAAATCCAGCAGGATCGCATCAAGCGTGCACGTCGGCGGGATGTTTCGCACTGGCGTCTGGTGAGCCGACGCCGACTGGTCCTCGCTGGGAGATGGGTATGCCGAGGTCGGCGTCATCTGCACCGTTGGCACGGCCTCTGCCGAGCGATGAAAGCTCTCCACTCGCGGAACCCGTTGCGACGCGTCGAGGAGGAAGTCGAAGCCCATTCGCTCATCGGCCCCAAAGTCCAGCCCGTGGGCCAGGTGATGGCGCTGGTAATCGAATGCGATGCGGAAGGAAGCCCCTGCAGGGCCTGTCGCACTTCCGCGCCCGCTCGCCCCCAAGATCGGCGCCGAATGGGTGGAAGATGGGGTGCTGGTGATGGATTCGGAGAATGATTGATCGGGCGGGGCCGTTCGATGGCTATTATGAGGAAATGTATGGTGCTCGAGAAGGGAGGAGGCGGACAAGGGGGCTATCGATGTCTGAACCGGGGCGGAACCTGTCGCTGGAGAACCTTGGAGGTGAGTCAACTTCCCAACCATCAACGTCGTAGAGAGAGACAAGGAGAGAGGATGAGACTAACTGGATGATTCATGTTTCCCAACCAGGGGCTGGATAATGTCCATCATCGCCTTCAAACTCCGACGAATCTCGCGATTCTCCGCCTGGATCGCCTCATTCTGCTTGAGCGCGGACTGCAGATCCAAGAAAGGTTTCTGGGAGCTCAGCTCACGGACCTGCAGCTCCAGCGCATCAATATGAGACTTGGTCCTCTCACGAATCGCGCGCTGGGCCTGCCGATCGTTGGCCCGTTTCTTGGCCAGCTGGTCGGGAGTCAGATTTGCGACCCCGCGGGCAGACATGCTGTTCAGCTTGCGCTTTCGCCCCGCCGGACCGCATCCGTCCGTCCCCGGCGTATCCGCGTCGGCGGAGTTAGGCCCGGACGGCGTGGGAGATGCCTCCAGTTTGACGTAGTCGGGATCGAGGGGGGCGGAGGAGGGGGCGGTCGAGTGGGGGATGGACGAGGCGGATTCGAGGGCCGCGGATGATGCTAGATCATCGATATTAGGGATGCGGGTGGCCATTACCTCGCTCGAGTGGTGGTCGATCGAGAATGGCCATTCACATGCGCAGGGAGCGCTCGATAGATGGGAGGGGTTGCGCAGTCGATGGTTTCCAGAGGGACAATCTGGTCAACAAGGGAGGGATTCCGGGAGGAAAGCGTTGGTCGAGATGAGTGGAAGCAGTAGGGCGATCAATATGAGTGTGGCAATTGTTGTAATGACCTCCAACGTCGGCGGAGAGCGATGATAATGTTCTTATTGGAAACGAGCAAGGGAGAAAGAAGGAGAAGGTGAGATGAGTCGGCTCGGCAGGCGTGGAGTTTCTAGCGGCTGGACCGACCACTAAAACAACGGTGGAGAATATATCCCAAACCTAATCCTCACCACCGACCGTTCGATTCTATTTCTTAGATGTCTTAGGATTCCGGATCACTTCGTCGGCAGGATGACGCGAGTGGCAATAGCAACAATTCCAATTGGTAATTTCAAAGGATTGAAGGATTGGAAATCAGCAAGAATCATATGGAAGATATGTCTCTATCATGGAACGAACACCCCTTGAAATTAAACGCCGAGCCACTGACTCAAGAAGATACGGCGGTATCCACAGTGACTCAATATGAGAAAATAAAAATAGAAAAAATGAAAAGACCTGGTCCGGAGCGAGACACACACCAAAGAATGCCAACCAAAGTAACCAAAATCCCAGAGAAAAACACAAGGTCCAGGTGGAAATAGGAAAGGGAAGATTTACAAGATCGGATCCGTCAATGACGCTGCGCTTTTCATGACAACAGAAGCTCCAATGGAGGATGAACATGAACAGAACATTGAGTATATAGAACGAGAAAAAGAGCCAAGAACCCAGCAAATGAAGAGCAGAGACGAAGAAAAGAAAAAAGCCCTCATTGGATCATATGACCCATCTTGGAAATCTGTAGGACGTCGTCAGCAATCAAATCCTCGCGGAACAAGAACAGGAGAGAAACCAACCTTGGTTTGTAAATAGCCCTCAACTTCTGTACTCTTGATCCCCAGCTTCCCCCCAGACCTCCAGGCCAACGGGACCATCGGCACCCGCTCTTTCACCTGCACCTCCCGGTTGGGGCCCTCGACCGCGCGCACCTTGTCCGGGTTGTTAGTGAGGAGTCGAATGCCGTGGGAGTTGGCGTCGGCGCCCAGGCCCAAGTCGACCAAGATGGCCGTGGCCAGACCATAACTCCGCGCATCCGCGGGATGGCGCAAAAGCAGATTCGCCTCAACAGTGTCCGACCCCAGATCCTGCAAGTTGTAGGCCTTGAGTTTCTCCCCCAGGCCGATCCCGCGACCTTCCTGCCGGAGGTAGACGATCACACCCCCAGACGTGTTCGACGGCACGGGGAGGGCAGACTCAGTCTGCGCCGCGACCGCCGCGAGGGTCTCCATCGGAAGCGACATCAACCGGGCGGCCTCGTCGAGCTGTTCGCCACAGTCGCAGCGGGCGGACCACGCCGTCTCGCCCGTGTAGCACTCAGAGTGAATGCGCACCAGCGGCGCTTGGCTGGCGTTACCCTGCGCCGACGACGGACGGACAGGGAGGAGACCGTCGGCCGTCGCGGATCCCTCTTCGTGTCCCGTCTCCTCGTCCCAGCTGCTCAGGCGACCGGGGTGCAACTTGCCGGTGTACGCCCCCCGGATCATGCGATCCATCTCCGTCTCCCCCGGTCGCACCTTGTCCAGACTGCGGCTCCGGATGCTATTTCCGAACACGATCGCGAGGTGCTCCTTGTTGTCGAGATCGTTGTGGTAAAGGTGGAGGAACATTTCCGCGCCATTGGTGGTGGGGATGCGCGCGCGCACGATGCACTCGACCGAGGGGAGACGAGGGAGGAGTTTGGGCCGCTTGCCCGTGGTCGCGGGCTGCGTGTTCGCATCCCTGAGGAGCTGCTCTTGGTTCAAGGTGCCCCCAGGGGTTGCGGGCGGGGTGAAGGACGGGGAGAGGAGGGAGCCGGGGACGGCGGGGGTCATGTCGCCACGGTCTTGCCCCAGGCTGCGGATGTGGCTGGCGGCATCGTTGCGGAGATCCTCGACCCTGGCGGTCCGAGACGACTGTGCCTCATCCGACGGTGCATTCAACGACAGGTCATCATCTACTGCCGGGGCGGAGGGGGGTTGTTGCGCGGAGAGGGTCGGGGAGGCGTGAGACGGGAGATTCGACATGGTGTGGGATGATAGTATTGCGGGGAAATGATAGAATCGAGGGACCGAAATTATAAAGCGACCAAGGTCATCCTTGGAGGCAAGGGACACTCCGAAGCAATTGTTGGAATTGCAAAGAGAATAAATCAACGGAGTAGGGAGGATTGCAGAGTCTCAGGAGTCGGAGTCATTAAGAACGGCATGTGTTTCGGACCCTCGGGATAGCCGTTTCGGCGGGGGAATTCTGGAGGCTGACTCAGCCGGCTAGTTTCATCATCTTTATTTATTCTCTACACAGACTCTCCAGGAAGATAGTTGATATTCCAGCGTCAATTTGATCTCAAAAACCAGCACTGCTAGAAAGACAATTCGCTCGACATTCAACCCCAAACTCCGTAACGCAGTTCAAACCCCGCCGACTAGAGGATAGCCAAAAACCGAAACATTAATAATAGTAAATCCTTCAATGGGTATCACCGTACTCCCCAGATACCTGAAAAAGATAGGAAAGAAGGAAAATATCAAATAGGACAAGTTCATACGCCTTCATAACGCGTCATTTTCCGGGAATGTCCAGGACGAACCGGCGGTCCACCTCCATCTCCTTGTCGTCTTCTTCGCCTTCGAACTTGAGACGGTAGGCCTCCTTTCTCAGACCCATCACCTCCGCTCGGTAAAAGGTCGTGGTGTCCGGGTACCGGGCTAGGACTTGTTTCCCCGTGGTGTACGAGGGCAGGGTCGTCCCTGCGCGGGGGATGGGAATCAGGGAGGCCGCAGTGGTCCGGTAGACGGCGCCCTGTTCACCATTTTCATTTGGCTCCGGATCTTGGACGTCATATCTGTCAGGAGTCAGTCATGCGTCGAATGTCTGAGGTGAAAATAAAGATAAAAAATTAAATAAATATGAACCATATAAGATAAAAGAGAGATGGGGGGTGGAAAGAAAAAAAGGAATAAGATAGAAGATACATACCGTTTCTTCTGGCCGTCGCCAGAGATCTGTTTGATGATGCACTGGATCCCCTCGCCCTCCACTCCCTGTTTGTTCTTGTTGTGCTTGAACACCACCTCGGCGCCGATGGAGAGGATCCCGTTACGCTCGGCCTGCGTGCCCTTGGTGCCCTCGGTGCCCTCTTCCGCTTTCACCGACACGCTGTCACGGCTGTCGCGGCCCTCGCGGGCCTGCGTGCTCGAGACGCTAGTGCTCCGCTGAACACCGCCTTTGATGCGGCTGGCCTTGTCCGACCCGACGGCGCCCGAGGGGCCGGGGGAGTCCGTGGCCGAGCTGTCCATGTCGTTCCGCTTCTTGCGGGACTTGGACAGCGCCGTGGCTCGAGCGAGCGGGGCCTCGGCTTCGGAGGCCTGACGGAGGGCGGTCAAAAGGCCCAGGTTCTTGATGACATCGCTGGGCTCGTCTTGGAGGATGGCCCGCTCCTCTTCGCACAACTTGGCCATCTGCCGGTAGAGTGTGTCCAGTTGATTGTGCTCGGCGAGACTTGGCTCTGTTGATGGTTAGATGGCATGTAGGTCCGTAGAAGATGAGATTGATAACAGGCCAAAAACAGACAGTGTTGGGGGGGATGGCAATCGGGGATAAATAAACATACTGCTACCATCTTTGCCAATCTTCTCGTTCAACGCCGTAATTTGCTCCGACAAGGCTTTCTGCTTGTCATTCTTCTCCTTGGCCTTGCGCAGGTCCTGGAGGATGCGGTTCCACATGTCCGTTTCCTCGTTAACGGCCAGCCCATTGTCACGGGGCACCGGCGGGCCTCTCGGCCTATTACGCGACATGTTCCCAGGTGAAGATACAGGGGGAGCAGGCGGCTTTGTTAAAACCACGAGCTTCCGTTCCTGAGTGATGTGGAGCTTCTGTTCCTGAGTGGTTTGAAGCTTCTGTTTCTGAGCGGTATGAACAGTCGTCCTACTCGGGGTTGAGTCCCTCGGCAGCTTCTGCAGAGCCAACTCTTCCCACTCGAACGCAGAGACTATCTCCTGATGAGCAGAACTGCGCGTTCCACGGGCGGCTCCCTGTCTCTGACTATGGGGACGACAATGAGGGGAAGAAGAGCGATCCGAAGGTGGAGGAGTAATGGATGAGAGATGACGCTGTTGTTTGTGTTCATGATGGGGCCGGGGATCGTTCTTGGCATGCGGGAGGTGATTGGTGGATGCCATCGGGAAAGGGATGTTCGGATGTTCCGATCCGTATATCAACTATAGAGTATCAACCAGGAGAACAACTCTATTGATTTGAAACGGTCGATCAGAAGTTGGTCAGATTGTTGATGAAGATGATGGATGGTCAGTGGGAAGGGGGAAATTGGGGGGGAAGTGGAATTTCAAGTCAGAATCTCTCTTGCCTTCTGGAACCAACTGTCTGTCACTGACTGCCTTGGTATTCACTACATCCTACCAGAGTCAATGTAGGATATCCAGCCATGAGTACTACTTTATAGCTCCTATCACAAGAATTCTTTGAGATATCCTGTTGATTTTACTGGGAAAATTGCTTAATTAAAATTGACGCGTCTAATCTTGATGTCCGCCTGGAACGTGTGATAATAACTCATGATGATTACATGCTCCAGCTTTCTCACCGTTGTTCCTTCAAGTATAGGCACATGAAGGGATTGAAATGAAAACTAAATAACATAGGAGGTAGAAACAAGCCATATTGTCGTTGGGTGGCAGAATAAGGTAAGTCCAGCTACAGAAGGAGCTAGCAGGAAGTTCGTTATAGTAACTGAAGCTATACTAGTATCATGTCTGTTCTGAAGAATGGCATTGAGAGCAATACCTTAATCTCTCAGACCGTTACATACTGTCTATGATACAGATAGTACTCTGTAGTATAAGTTTCATTCCACCCCCTTACCTCCATCTATACGATCTATCCACACACGACTAGTACCTCCAGTCTCCACTTTCAAACCCCGCGATCTCTACCGAGGTTATGGGAATGATAACCCAGCTGAGCCCTGAAAACCCGAACCACTCTTCCCTGTGGAGGATCGTCGAGCGGGGACAAACAAAGCTGTGAAGAGCCCACATGAACCCAGTCATTCCATTCATTATGACCTAGCCAATGCGCCCCCGGCTTGCTCTCCTGTCCTCCCTTACCTTCAACTCCACCCACAGACTTATCTAGCCAGCTACTGAACTACTGGGCTTGCCGTGCTGGTCAAGATCAATCCACCCAAGATAGTTGTCTCTCGCGATGGCTTCACCACCCACCCCACAACCGCTCTCCTTCCTGGAAAAGGTCGACCTCCTCGCAGGCCAGCTGTCCATCGTCGGGTCCGCCCTCTGGACTGTCGTCACGGGCGTGTTTCGCGGGGATAGTTACCCCAAGGAATACAAGATTCATGTGCTGCACTCGATCGTCAGGAAATTGGTGAGCCGGCTGAGTGGCCGACAAATGCAGTAAGTTTCTCTTCCCCGACCAGTTCAAAGGACATTTCACTAAAATGCTGCATAGAGCCCTCACCCCCTCCACCAGCCGAGGATACGAGATCTTCATGAAAGGCCAACGCCTGCAACCAGAGACCGTTGCGCTCCAGCACGGTGCAGCAGGCCACTGGATTGGAAACAAGGACGCGAAGAAAGTAGTCATCTACTACCACGGTGAGTCCACCTCCCACAACCCCACGAACTCATTAAACCAACCAAACAAACACAAACAATCATCCAACAAATACTGATAACAAAAAAAGGCGGCGGCTTCGTCCTCCCCGCCGTCCCCGCCCACTTCTCCTTCTACGCCCAACTAATCTCCTCCCTAAACACAACCGGCCACGACGTCTCCCTCTTCTTCATCTCCTACTCCCTCGCCCCAACAGCCATCTACCCAACCCAACTCCGCCAAGCGATCTCCGCCCTCCGCTACATCCTCACCGACACAAACCGCAGTCCAAGCGACATCCTCCTCGCCGGCGACTCCGCAGGCGGGAACCTCGCGCTCTCCACCCTCCTCCACCTCACCCACCCCCATCCCGCAATCGAGCCCCTAGACGTGTCTAGCCCCCTCGCAGGCGTAGCCGCCTTCGCGCCGTGGGTGAACTTCGGCACAGACGGGGCGTCTATGCGCGACAATATGTACAAGGACTGCATTCCGCCGGACATTCAGCTGATGTGGGCACCGCAGTATCTCCACGGGATGAGTCAGGATGGGAAAGAGAAAGAGAAAGAGAGACAGGGCGATGCGTGGAGTGAGCCCTGTCGGGCGCCGCTCGAGTGGTGGGTTGGGGCGAAGGCCGAGGAGATCATTTTCCTGGCGGGACGGGACGAGGTGTTGTTTTCTGCTATTGATGGGTTTGTGGAGAGGTTTAAGGTTGGTTTTCTCTGTTTCTTCAATTCCTTCCTTCCATTCTTCTTTCTCTCACTCGAAACATCGATTTCAGTGGTTGGTGAGGTTGTCGTATATGCTAACGGTGTAATAGACTGTCTTTCCCAAAACGACGTATTTTATCGGATATGGCGAAACGCACGTCGCTCCCGTGTATAGTAGTCATGTCCTGGGTAGGGAGACGCAGCAGGGTGGGGAGTTGCAGAGGTGGTTGGGGTCTCGTCTGTAGTAACCACATTGTATACTCTATCGATCAATGCAAGACAAATGAACAGTGCCAGACGTAGACACGTATGATAAAAGGATGATACCAGTATCAAACAGTATAGTATGTGTCTGTCTATCTATCACAAACTCGAGCCATAGCCATACATCAACCCCGACAAGAAAACAGGGAACCGAATAACAGGCCTCGCTGGGTAATACCTGGACAATAGAATGCACCGGCTATTGCCATCATAAAAAAAGGTGTTTAAAAAAAAAGCTAAGTGTAATAAGGAAGAAAAATAAAAAAGCGGAAAAAAAGCTCCAATTGCAAGCAACCCCAACCCATGAATGAACGGAATGACAAAGAGAAGAGAAGAGATGGATTATGCTAAGAAGACACACGCGGGGCGTACTTGGCGGCGGCGACGTCGAACAGGTCGCTCTTCTCTTGGATGTCGGCCAGCAGGGCGTGCGAGGGCTGGACTTGCCTCAAGCGTCTGCATTTGATTTCAACTGTTAGTATCGAGGTATAATAATATAGAATATAAGAGTGGGGAGGAACGCACGATTCCATTTCTTCCGTCGGCTTTCCAGCCAGCACGTTCAGCACAATAGTATTGGAGATCAACTCCGCCTCTTCAGGATACTTCTCCAGAGCGGTCGACAGCGCGGCTTCAGCCTCGGGGATGCGACCCAGGTGGAGCTCGGCGACAGCCTGTCCGACAATGGACAGCGGGGCGGACGAGCCAGGCGCAGAGGCCAGTTCCTCGTAGACGTAAAAGGCCGATTGGTATTTCTCGCCGCCCTGGTAACACAGCTCCCGTTAGCACACGCACAGCACACAACACCAGGTGAGACAGGTGAAACCGGTTTCTCAAAGACAGGAAAGGGTACAACGTACGACTCTCAATCCAACCCACGACTCGGCCAGATTAACCAGAAGCGAATCCTGAGCCCAGCGCTTCGCAGCCTGGACCTCCTTCAGGGCGAGATCCGCCCGATTCTGCTGCAGGTGAATCTGCACAATCAAGGCAACACTAGAAACCACCAATTAGCCAACCCATCCACCAAACCATATTCCAGCACCTCCACCCCCCAATGGGATAAAACATACGCTTCCAAACTCCCCTGATGCTTAGCCAACAAAGCCAACGCCTCCTCGCTCTTCCCGAGCGCCTGGAACACCGTCCCACCCAGCACCTGCACGGTAGCATTATCCGGGTAATTCTCCGCTAAGTCCTGAGCGAGCTGAAGCGCAGACTCCTCGTCGGCAGAGGCATGCTGCGCGAGCGCCTTAACAGCCGCCAGGTCCGGGACGCTGTCGTCGCTGCTGATCTCGGCGAGGGCGCGGTCGGCCTGGCCCTGGGCGATCAAGGCTCGGAGCTTGAGCACGCGCGCGGGCAGCTGGTTCTCGGGGGAGAGGGCGGAGGTGTCGAAGTCGATTACGGTCTCGTATTGGCCTTGGTGGAAGGCATTGTGGATGTTGATGAGCTCTGGGGTAATTGGTTGTTAGCTATCAGCTAGGTAGGTAGCTGGTAGGTACACGTCTATAGGGTCTTGTGTCCGCATGTCGGAGAGCTTGCGAGGGGGGAGAAGAGAGAGAAGGGGGGTCGGGGCTACTCACCACCCTCAGCGGAGAACGGATCCATTGTGTATTGAATAAAAGACGTAAAAAAAGATACCAAAGAAATGTAAAGCTTGTCGTTGTGTTTGCGCGGCAGAGCAGATAGGTCCAAGTGTAGATAGATCAATAGATACCTTGCAGCGGGGAGACAACAGAAAGTCGTCACGTTGTCTTTTCCCCGTGACCTGGCTGACCGCTCGCCCAGAATCCGTTGTAGGGGCCCAGCAACCAATCACCAGCTTCTATGGTCTAGTGGCTATGACATGAGTCTCATATCTTATCAGGATGTGACATTGAGGTTAACCTCGGTGAGAAATCTCAGGGTCCTGGGTTCGACCCCCAGTGGAAGCAATTCTTTTTTTCTTTTTCTATTGTATCTCCATCTAAACAACACGTTTAGGGAGGTCTCTATCTACCCATGTCGATCGTTGATCAGTTGGAGTGCATTGTTTTTCTGCTAATTTTATAGGTATATGTGGTTATTATCCAACTACAAGCTACAACATGATACAGCTACAAGGAAAAAAGTCAAGTCTGAAATGTTATATATGCAGCCAAAGGCCTAGAACTAAACGAGCGTCCCAGCGCGTCTTCCATGACGGATAGATAATAAAACAAAAATCGAAGAAATATAATAAAGCGAAAGACAAGAACGATGTTTCATCTCCGCCACGCCGCACCACTGCCAGAAGGCTGGCCGCGAACAGGCTGGGGCGGAGAGAATAATGACGAATCAGTCAATGACTCGATTTCGCAAGGACATAATAGTACTATGCCATGCATACATGCACCAGGCTTCGCCATTTGTTGGGGTATGCAATTTTATGTCCGAAATGCAACCAGTTTGAGCGACGTGACTGACTCCCCGAATGCGACTGTCCATGTCCAATGATAGTGATGATGATGATGATGCTCAGAATGCGTGGTGAAATGCCGCCGGTAAGTAACCCTTGCCCTAAGACCAACCAACCCATACCATAATGCTAGCAAAGAAGAAAACAAATAATAAAAAAGAGAGACAACCAGACTCTCGATAAAAATGAGGCAAAGAAGAAAAACACATAGAGGGTATCGCCAAACATGAACAAGTGATCATCCAGTGACAAGAATTAAACACAAAAGATATGATAAAATATAGCAACGGCAAAGGGGGGGGGGCTGGGTGGGAGGCCACTGATCCATTGCGACAAATCTGCAAGACGAGATGGGCTCCTCTTATTGCTCAACAACGTTCAACAGCAAACGAATAAAAACGAAAAAGACAACAGTTGGCTAAAATAGATGCGACACAAGCTGGCGGAACTCCTGCTTCCCTTTATATTCTTGGTGTAAGAAAAATCAATCGAACGATGCGGGGACCAGAAAAAATAAATAAATCACTTAAAGAAGAAGGAAATGGTAGAAGCGAATGATGTAGACGAATGTTAAGGCGGCAACGACGCAGTCGATGTGGTGGAAACGGTGGGCGTCAGAGCCGGAGACGTGTTCCCCTCAGGGCTTGGAGGCGTCTCGCTGCTCTCCTTTTCTCTCTCTGTCGAAGAGGTGCGCTTGAAGACGGTCTGGCCGATCGTTCGGAGAATGCCCATGCGCTCAGCCCGAAGTTCCTCTGCGTCAAGTCGATGCACGGAGATAGGGGTCTCCTTGGTGATTTTGCAGAAGAGCGTGGAAAAGAGGTACTGGTCACCGCCGGCGTCGAACAAGGGCAGGTACCGGTAGCCCTGGGAAAGGCTGCTCAGTTTCGCGGTAAACGTAGCCAGCTGAACACTGCCGTTGTTCCCGGTGCTGCGCCCGTCCAGAGAACTCCAGACTGTCCACCGGACGAAAACCAGATCGGGATATTTGGTCTCCAGAGACAGCCTAAAGCGATCATTGAAGATCGGGCTGTACCCGTTGCTCTGCTCGATCTTGGTGCGGCGACGATGCGGAAAACCAATGCCGGACATGCCGTTGCGCGCGGATGCGTCCATGCCGCCCTCGCCGAACACGAAGCTTTGGCCGCGGTCATCAGCGCTGAACATCTCAATCTCGACGTAGGGATTGATACTGTCATCCAGGCCGATGCTGCGAGGACGCGGCAGCTGCTGCGCGGAAATCACGTCGACCGAGAATCGCACAAGCTTCCGTTCCGTAATCTTCCTCCTCTGCTCGTCAAACGAAGTGGGAGAGCGAAGAGACTCGGGCTTGAGCACGTAACCGGTGCGATCGCTGCCGGCGGCGAACATGGCCTGGTTCAACTGCATGCCGACATCGTACGTTTGCCAGTTCAGTGCCGCCATCTGGACGCCACGGCGCCAGAACTTCAAGGGGTCGAAGTTGGACGAACGCAGGCGGAAGCCAGAAGGATATACGCGCGTGAGGTATTTACGATTGTGCTTCTCCAGCTGGAATTTGTTCTCGGTGTCCCGGCAGATTCCCTCGAACGACCGCTCCGCGAAAGAGTACACATGGTTATACCGCTGAGACTCGGCGGACGCGAAGCTGTGCCACTTGTATCCTCGGGTATAGACGCCCAGATCCGACAGCGGCTTGGTGATCTTGCTCTTCTGCCGTTTGCGCCGCTCCTTCTTGGCGGACACCAGCGCTCCGTCGCTGTCTTCCGTAGCGCTACTCATACTCGCCGTGGTGACCGACCGCCGGTCCTGTGTGAGGAACGAGCTCACATTATCGAAACCGAGCGTCGGGGGGCTGGATAGAGACGGGAGACCGGCGACAGTCGCGCTTTCCATCATCGATGGGCGCAGGAACGGGGAACTGGCGCTGCGCTTGCGACCGTGCGTGGCAGTGCCTGGATTCGATGCCGACTCATGCTGCATCTCGTCGCAGGTCTTCACTTTGACCAGGATGCGGCCCTTCAGCTCTTCGGGAGACGGAAGAACGAAGGCGTTGGTCAGCAGCGGCTCTAAGATTAATTGGTCCTTGAACGCGTCTTTCATGATTTTCACCATCGCCAGCTGCTGCTCGGGATTGCAGTGCACCTCCAGGGAGAGAATCAGGGGAAAATCGGTGGTGATGAAGGCGTAACGGTTGATGACGGTGATGCAGTCGGCAAACAAAACGCTGGTGGTCATGGTCCGGCCATGGGAGACGATCGGTCGGCCGTCCGCACCATCCCAGCAGTCAATCTCGACGCAACGGCATCCTTGGGACAGGGCGCTGATGTACGCCTCGGTACTGGAGGCACCGGCCACCTGGCGTCCCAAGAGGTACGTGTTGTGGGAACTGGATATAAAATACTCGTTCAAGGGTCGATCGAACCGCGACTGGGGAGCGCGAGAAGCGTAGACTCCGTTCCAGGACGAGGTCAGAAATGAGGTGAGCGCCTCGAGGCCCATGCGCGAGACGTTCTCGCCGGCTCCGGGTTCCGGGGTAACCTGCCCCCGGGACCTGGACTTCCGAACGAACCGGTCGAAGACGGAAACCCAATAATTTCGATCACTGACGACGTCCTCCTTCTGCACGTCGCGCAGAAAATTCAGAAACTCATCGAGGGTGAGACCCGCCTTGGGCTCGGCGGCAGTGGCCTTCAGAATTTCTTTCACGTCTTTCCGCTCCTTCAGGCGAGCGACAAAATCAACAAACTCCGCAAAGTTGAGTTTGCCCTTGCTGCCGAGATCAGCCTTGGAAAATTGCGCACGGAGCATGTTCTTGGAGCAATTAATGTGTAAACTCCGACAGACGCTCTCGACCGCGTTGAAATCGAGCCGTTCCTGCTCCCCGGGCCGGAGCCCCAGCGGGAACAGTCGGGACATCTCCCTTTGCCAGTGGGCTTTGAGAACGGCTTCACTCTGACCGGAACCAGCCAAGCCAGCCATGAGGCCAATTCTATACCGGGAGATGTCCTCGAGGGTCGTGGTCCACAGATCGAGGATGCGGTCGTTGGGGGCGATGAGATGGAGGATCTTAAAGGCGCGACCCTTGGCCCGCTCGGCGTCGGCAATCACGACCGTGAACCAGCGCCGCTCCGCGTCTTGCGGGACCTGGTGCTCCTCGCGGTAATTGCGTGCGTCCGCGCCAACGCGGATTTCCTTAATGTCATCGATGTAGAACCGCTTGGCCGGGTTCGACACATCCCAATACACCTTGCCCGCGTCGAGATCGAGGAAGAATCGCACTTGCTTTCTTCGCTTCTTCGTCACCTTGGTGAGGATGGTTCCGCGCTGGATGGCTGAATCGACCTTGGGGGCAACGGCACCCGAGTTGCGCGACATGGCCATCGGGTTATCACTCGGTAAGCTGGAGGCCTCCGAGCCGCACCAGACACCCAGCGCGTCCAGGGCATCGTTGCTGTCCTCCTCATTGCTGGAGTCCAGGGCATTGTCCCGCGCGGCGGGATGTTGCACCCCCGTCTTGCTGTCGCTCCGTCGGCGCATAATGACGGGGCCAGAGCTGCAGTCCCGCTTGTCGTTCTGCGAGGCCGACTGCCGCCGCCGGGTCAGCTTGTTGGCCGCACCGCGGGATATCCTGCGCATCAACCCCGGACCCTTGTTTGGGTTTGGGATGATGGGGTCCCCCGAGCCGGACGCACAGGCATTTCCCGGGACTGCCATCACAGTCTCGCCGAGCTCGAGCGGAGTAGGAGGAATGGAATTGAAAGAAGATATGCGACCACGGAGTCCCTCTGAGGCAGGTTGTAAGGGGGTACTCGAGGAGCTCGAAACATTCGAGGGAAGGGAAGTCGGGTGGAGAGTATTGGACGTCGAGAAGTAAGAGGCGGCGTCGTATGCGGGGGCGGAGGAGGGATTGGGAGCGGGAGGGAGAGAAGTTATGACATGATGCAACTTGGGGGGTTGAGGGAGGGAAGTAGTGAGCTTTAAATTGGCGTGGGAGTCGCCATTCATGGTTGACGACGAAGTAGCGGCGTAGGCCATCGCGGCTCCTTCGCGGTCAAGCGTGAAACTGTCAAGCTGTTGTGAACCGTGCCAATAGTCGAGTCACCTGGACTCGTGAGGGGGACGAATGAACAACAGCGCTGTAACCAAATATGCTTGGTTTGTAATGGTGGGCCTATAGCTCAGCTGTAGTAATACGAGCCTTAATAGGGAGCGTGCCTGGGTGAGCGATGGTAAAAGCCACGTCCTTAGCGGGATTGCTCTGTTTTTGATATCTGCATCTTGGCCTGCCTTTGATGCAATGCGGAGGAGCCCTGTGCGGGAACACTCGCGACGAAGGAATCCTGGTTCCTGATAACAAGTGAGACAGGCACTGATTTGTGTAAGTTTGACTCCGCACAGGGTATTTTTTTTTTCTCTCTTGTCGTATTGGGAAGGTTTTTTGCTTTCTCTTTTTTTTTTTTTTTCAAAAAAAGAAAAAAAGCAAAGGTTGCGAACTGCGGCGTCGGATCGCTCACTGGGATCGGAGTGATGATTTGTCGCCAAGTAAGAAGCCCCTTTTGGAATCGATCTTCGGCACGTTTCTTGATATCGGTTCAACCTTTTTCTCTTTTCAACCCCTCGTCCAATTTGAAACACTTGATTTACCCCTCTTCGATCGGTGATCGTTTGATGCGTGGGGAAAGCTGTCTTCCTGCAGCAAGACGGGTGCGGAGATGACTCCGATGGGGAGACCGTTACTGGCAGACGAGGTTCTTCCTGGCTCGAGCCGGCGCAAAGTAGTTGGTCGAGGCAATAACCAGCGAACGGACGCAAGGGAGAGGCACGAGAAAGACCAAAAAAAAAAAATTAATCGAAATTAAGGACAAGGCAAAAGAGACACCGAAATCAAGGCGAACACTAGTATTAATTTCCAATGACAGGGTTCTGCACGTCAACCAGGCCGTGTGCGCTGCGCATGTGGTTGAGGGTCAGCAGAGCCCCTCCGCAAGACAGCTAGCTGTATGTAAGATACCGAACTCGAACAGGGAAATTCCGCGCTGGATTGACTGGACGGGGAGTTGGCGCAAGGCTGCGAGGGATGGATGGGTAATCGGCGACGAGGATGGAGGCTGCAATGCAGGATTGCCTGACAACACAGTGACGCAGGAGGTCCAAAGAGGAAGGGCGCAGAGGAGCAATCGGAGACTGGACCGAGTAAGAGAAAAGCGCGCGGAGTGTCGCAATGGTCTAGTGCGTGTTTCGATGTCTAATAAGTTGCCCAGCTTGTCCTGCACGGTTACGTGGAAAATGTACTGAAAAAAAGGACCTGCAGCCAAAAGAAAAGAAAAGTGGTAAAAAAAAAGGCCGCCAGTTGAAGTATATTGTCAGGAAAGGCGATGATCATGCGACGGGGAAGGCGGACTGGCGGCAGGGTATCTATCCTTCGTTCCCGGGTTTCGGATCGGTCCCAAACCTGTGGATTGTTTCGACAAGAGAATAAGAAAGTTGAATTGAATTGATAGAGGAAGAGGAAGGAAAGGAGAGAGTGGGGGGGAGCTGGAATAGAATTTCTGGGAGACAAGAGAAAGTCGAAAGATGTTCGACGGGTCTTCTTAAGAAAATGTTGATCCAGCAAAGAGACCCAGTGAGACAAAGGCGGAGGGCATAAAAATAATAAGAATAATTGATCCAAAGAATAATAAAAAGGAATTTCAAAGCTCGAAATTCGAAATTCGAGAAAGCGCTGGACTGTTTCAATGGAAAGAAAAGCAGCTGGAGTGGAGTTTACCGTGGAGTACCGAACTGACTAGCTAAGGCAGTAGTACGAGCTGGTATCGTATTGGTTTGGTCGTATTGTCACAGGTACCCGTTTTGTCGGTCAGGTATGTGACAGCGAAAAGACGAGAAATACCAGAGAAACTACCCAATCGGGCAATACGGGGAGGAGCTCGGAGACGGAGATAGATGGGTAATAATGATATAACCACCCGTCAGCGATATGGAGGGGTTATGTAGAACTCAACCCGACTCGGCTGAGAATAGATAATGATAAAAATAAGATAAGAGGGAGATGAAGAATTTCAAGTAAAGGTAGGTCGAACCCTGTCTTTTCAATTATCTCTGTTCTCTGCCACAGGAAAGAGAAAGAGATCAAGAGATAGGATGAAGACAGTAATGGGGCGAAAGGAGAAAGGATGAAACGGATCTATATACTGAAATTCCCAAGCTGGCGAGCAAGGGAAAGGGACGGTCAATTCTGTCATCTAGTCCAACTGGGCCGTTATCGCTGGGCATAACTGGGAAGGTTGAAGTCTGTTTTGCAGATTAAGGTGTGAGATCAAATCAAATCATCTCATCTCATCACATACTCCGTACACCGTAGGAACAACGGCGGCCCAAGCAGTCAATCTCCTACCCAGTAATCAGGCATCCTTTCTATTCTTTGTTCTGATTCTTTCTGTCTTTCTTCTGCTTCTATTTCTGCGTTTCTCTTTTTTCCTTTCATTTTGTGACTCTTTCCAACAAAGAAGAAAATTACTAGGATCTACCTGACTAGACGTCATCGCCCGATCGTATTCTCTCAGGAGTATTTCATTGCTTTTTTTCTTATTTCCTTTTCGGCTTTCGCGCCATCTGCCCGGTGAATGGAATTCCGGGGCTCAAAGCCTGAGGTCATTGGATATGGGATACCCCGAGTTAGGTATGGCGGACATAGTACCACCTCTTCTCCCAATCCCTGCATCAGTATGCGGAAATTACTTTTTTATTCTTGTTTTTGTTCGGGAGTGTACCTAAGAGAATGGGGGAAAATGAAGAGAACAGAGGAGGATTACCCCCCATGGTCCCAGCGGTCAGGCCGATCGGTTTCCTCCATTGGACGATCATCCCTTGGACTTGTCAATCTTGACAAGTTTGGATGATGATAAGGGCGTTTCACATTTCCAGAGCAGAAGAATGTGACCCCTGATTGGTATGATGGGATCGAGCTTCGCCTTGGGGATGGGTGATCAAGGAGAATGACTGGCATACTCCGTTTGAAAAGGGGGGTGGAGGGAGAGGAGAGGGAAACAAGGGGGGAGATCTCTCTCGAGCCATGTGCATCCTCATCATAGGTGAGCGGTAGATAGTCAGTGGTTGGTGGGGACGTTCCCATTCCCATCGTCAGTTGGTTGTTACAGAAGTCAGTAGTCTGTTAATCCACAGGATCCTTATTCATTCTCCCGTTGTCCATCCAACACACGGTCACGCCGTATTCAGTAATCCGGCGTGGTTTGATAGCCAGATCAACAGTGGTCTTATCCGAGGCTTTAACATTCTCTGGAAAACCATGGCGATGACGGTCATGGAGGTAATAGAGGTAATGGCAATAACCAATACAATGACCTCAGACTTAGCGCCGGTTCAAAACTAATGCCTTACCGGCGATCCACATGGATGCGCGATAGGCAGCCATCTATTTTTTTCCATACGAAGCTGGTAGGACCTTGGTGTATACCCAATGACACCACAATATATCCGTTCAGTTAACGCTTAGTGGGAGTCCTAAGGCACCGGCACGATGGTCCTCCGGGGAAGACCTCAAGACGGGCAAACGAAGCTTCTTCTCATTGGGTCTTGTTGGGTTTTCCACTTCCTTCAACTCCTCCTTCCGACTTCATCCATGAACCCATAAGCTTTTCCTCGGTATGTGTTAATACGGAATATACGCTAGGTACTATCGACAATAGTGAGTACTGAATAGACATCATCATCCCCCTTTTTCCCTTCCTGTGGACGTTCAACACAGTGGAGATGTTCTCTCAGCCTGGGGCAGCCGTAGCCTGCACACCATTACCCATGTGCCTTAGCATCTAGTACTAGGATGGGACCGGATCGAGCTTCAGTCCAATGACGGTACACTTCCTCTTTACTCTTCTTCGGGGACTTCTGACGATCAGATTCGGTGACTAGTCACATGACCGTAAACAAGGGTATCCAGCTAGGATAGATCAAATGTTCAAATCACATCCATTCAATCATAGGGGATGTCCACACTGATTGGACTCTCAAGTCCGCACCCTCCGGAGAAGAACACAAGAGAGGTGGTGTGGGGGGTGGAGAGAACGGGCAGGAAGGGGGAAGAAAAGGAGGACCATCGACGGTGGGAGACGGCAGATGCCGCTCGTGTCTATTCGACATGGCATCATTGTGGAGTTTTGCAAAAGTGGTTCTCTTTGATGGGTTCACCGGTTGGTAAGGCAGGCGGGGACAAGACTGTTGAACCACTGAAAAGGTTTTGAAATTTATTATTTTTTACTTTGGTTGACTCATTTCCAGCGCTTCTGTTCTGTTTAGCTGAACGCGGGGAAGAGAAAAAAAAATTAAAGAAAGAAGGAAAAATGAGCTAGTGCGAGATGGGTAATTTATGGGGCGGTATGGATATGTATTTGTAACTGGTTACTGGAGTAAGGCTAACTCTGTTACTTACGGAGAACGGGGGGCCATACACAGCATACCTTGACCGTGAAAGATGATCTTAGTCAGATGGAGTATCCACTGGTGAGGCTGGAGCGGTGGCAGTGAAATAACAGTCGGGGCGGTGCGGAAAGGGGCAGGCAATAAAAGTCGACTGATCGTCACCACAATGGAGCGGTAAGGATGATGAAACCACGATCTTAAACACTAGCCGGTAGATCCATTAGGAGAGGGAAACCCCGTACGGCCAGTAATATTCTGTATTTCTATGTCTCTGTGGGGCGCTTTTCTTCCTTTTTCTGACTTTACCTTCCTCTTTTTTTGTTACACCTGTCTATTGAGTGTTGTCCATCCTTACATTGATTCATTCAACGGCCTCATTTCTCCTATCATATACAGAAGTGAAATAACAACCTACGCCTTGTCAAATGTTTCACTGAGGCAATGTAATCCAGCATCATCCTCCAATACCAGACCACCCGTCAGGAGTCCAATCTCCCCGACACAAGATCCATCCATACCTACAGTAAGTAGGTTCTCCGTACGACGGTTTTATTTTTGGCCCCCTCCGGAGTACACCGCTTTTACTCGATTGGATTATCCGTAATGTCAGCACCTCAGCCTCCTGAACTTCCCATTCGTTTCTTGATCTCGGCCGTACGCGACCTTGATTATAGGCCGGTGTGTCCGTTTCCTTGATAGTAGAGCACGCGCCTTGTTCTTCTAATCTATATAGAAAGGTAAATATATTTCTCTTGGGACGGCCGAATAAACCCACGCGCATCGCTGTCCCCCAGCGTGCATACTATCTACACACCAAGGTATCGTCCATTACTTTACGTATTGAAGGTCGGATTATAGATGCGCCTCGGAGTAGGGGATGATTTCAGCTCCTCAGGCAAACCAGCTGCGAGGTAAACCGCGCCATTTTTTCTCATACATAGAAAAAGCATCATCATGATTTAATGAAACAATTTGAGAGAAAAGCAAATAAGCAAGAAAAAAGAAGTAAGACGAAAAATGTCGGCTAAAAAAAACATCATGTTCGGGGAGTGGTGTTTCCCAAACCCCGCACGTAGCTAAGCCACTTCTTGCTGAGTTGGCGGTGGTGGATATTTCCCTCTTGTCCGGATATCTCAGCTCTCTCTGTCCATCCTCTAGTTACTTGTCGTCAATCCACTCGCTCCAGCGGTCTGCGGTCTGTGGCCTGTCCAACGGAGCTGTTTAGTCTCAGATTTGTCTTGATCTCCGGTCGGCCGCAGAAATTGCCTCTCCTCATGACGATGCGGACTACTCTACTACGTACTAGGTCATAGGGCAGGTTTTCCATCGTCATGTTGTGCGGGGTTGGGACAGGTCTACAGGATAAACCCCCCATCTTGTCTGCAAGGGTTTAAGATAAAGAATAGGATGATAAAAAAGCAAATATAGCGAGGCTATCTATTCGCCTGCTGCTGCCACTGATGATACGTCTATCGCTACAATAAAGCTGTCATTGTTTACAGTGACATTTGATAAGGTGCCTTGGGTGGTGATAAGGAAATGTCCCCGCCGGGCAGCGTCGGCTGAGGAAAAGTAAAAAAAGGCCCAAGACGGGGGGAGGCTTGTTGAATGAATCGAATATTCCTTCATCCTTCCATTGGAGCAAGGTCAAACTTCGGTTCCGGGACGTAATTATGGTAACCTTAAAATGTCTCAGTATATACCCAGTCTAGCAGCTAGTCCCGTTCAGGATCAGGACATTCTTCCTCTTACTAGGAAGTCCAATGGTTCGGGATGGGTCCGCTGACCAACAAATCCCTACAATCCCCGAACCCTGGGGCTTTAGCTCGTACAGCATGCAATCTTGTTTCAGGAATGCAGCATGAAAGGAAGACAGAGTCAGGAAAAAGGGAGGTTCTGTATGGCTGTGCGGATGCCCGATGTTTTCCTTCGACCAACTGCGGGTTAGTCCCTTCTGATACCGATACCCTCGCGGTTGTGGCGGCATGGAGGCTAGTGCCTTGCTCTTTTGTGAGTGGACATGTCTCATTATTTGACCATGACGCAAGGCAGATTGCATGTAGTATAGGTAGGTGCTAAGAGTATGGAGTGCAGTTGCAGTACATTCACGGACCCTGGTCCGCATACAGTTGGTACTGAGCAAGCACTGACATGCGGGGACCAGGATGCTGACGATAGAGCCGAGTAGCAGAAGAAATTGAACACTTCTCATGTGGAGGGTGCGGTATGTGACTTGTCTGTCTGCCGGGGGGCAAGTCCGGCTGCATGAAGATGGAAGTGGTATGCACATATGAGCACATCACGGATAATCTAGGGACGGATAATAAGGGCTGTTGATACTTGATAGTGGTTAGTACCTAGGTACCTCTCCCACACGCAGGTTCAGATGCCTTGAGGTGGTTTACCCCTCCTTTCGCCACCAGTTATCCCTGAGGAGGGGGAGGGGAAAAGGATGAGTATGTTGTCACCGTGGTGCGGTGCGGTGCCCATGCTCAGCACGTTTTTGAGTCTGACCGCTTCCTCCCCGACAATTAGACGGCTGGGAATGGGGGCTGGTGCTCCTGATGACCCAAGGCGGGAAAAAATGAGGGGCTCATTCTCAGTTCCATTTCCTCGGCTCGTCTCATTCACTTGCGCTCTGGCGTGCCACGAAGTCATTGGAGTGAGGAGATTGCAACGATCTCGTCGTATCCTATCATCATCGCTGGCTCTCCTGACTGGAATTGTGGCCTATGAATGACTCTTCATTCGCGCTGGCATTCTCCGGCTGTCTGTCACTTCAATGTTGGAACCACGGACCGATTGGTAGGGAGGTAGGGTACGGAGATAGAAAGGTCGTACCAACGTGTAGTATCCAGTAACAAATGAATCTCTAATATTGTCCAACTAAAAGATTAAGATTATCCCTGTCGGCTAGGCAACAAAGCATCGATATTCTTGTCTTTATTCTTATTTTGATTATCATTCATTACTACGATAATTACTACAATTATTACCATTATTATTACTATTATGATTATGTCTTAGTTTTGGTGTGGCCGGGATTTTACTAGGTAAGTCGGGAGGCCTGAGGTACTAAGGATTCAGTTCATTAAGTGAGCGATTGCAAGCGGTCATAAATCATTGGCCCGTCCGGGTGTATCTCGTGGGGGGGTTTGACTGGGTTTGACTTGGTGTGGAAAACGGTGTGGCCCACTCTTGACAGCTTCCAAGCCTCTTCCATTCCTAATCAGTAAATTATCATAGCGGGTTAGCTTTTTTTTTTTTTTTTTTTTTTTCTTTCACGGTCAGGATCTTGCATCCGAGAACTCCTTGCTACGATCACACAATATTGAGACTACACCACCCGGGTCATCCGTGTATCAAAGAGTATGTAGAATGGTACAGTACGGTATTCAATTCCTTTCAATTACCAAGTCTTGTTTTTTCTGGTTTTCTGTCTGTTTCCCTTCCGTCTTGATTTCTCATTCACCCGCCCTTTTTTCATTACCCCACCACCATTCCATGCTCATCGGCTTTTAAGAAAGGGGAGAGGGACGATCTCCCTTACTACAAAGTCCTCGTATTGGTTATTCATCGGAGAAATCCCTAGTCAGTTTTCATCCTTAATTGTAGACAGGTTCAATGGTAGCCCTGGATGGGCGGAGTAAATGCTGTAGGAGGTTATGACATCATTAATTTCAAAGCATGCCAGACTCAAACGGAGGAAGGTAGTATTGTTAACAAGGGGTCTCCACTCCCAGGAATGGATGCAGGAATTAGGGGGGAGACTGGACAGGGCAGAGAAAAAAATAAAATAAAATTAGGGAGATACGGGGAAGAACAGGCTTGATTGTTTCCACCATAGTGGTTATAGTACCTTAGGTAAGATACTGACAGTACCAGTGTTATTGCATTCGGGTGTCAACCTCGCATGACAGCAAGGCTGTCATGTAATTACCGTTTAGCTCGTAACTTCAATACAATACAATTGAATCCCGACACTGACAGCCCTAGGGTGGTATCGTGGGAGAACCGTTCGCTTTAGATCAGGGGATTTTCGCTTCAAATCCTTCTGTTCATCTCCTTGGGGGGAAGAGGAGAAGAGGAACAGTAATAGTAGGGTTACCTCTAGTCCACCTTAGGAGGCTCCCACCTTTGACTGGGATCCTAGACAAACCCATTATTGACATCCTTTCTGCCCCCCCCTCCTTTTCTTTCTTTTTCTTTCTTCAGTTGTTGATCTTCAGGAGAGACGGCTCAACAGGCCAGTTTGTACCCCTCCTTTTTCTTTCCTTCCCAAATCACTTTCTTCCTATCTTCTTGTTCTGTGTTACCTATCTTAATGGTTTCGCGGGCTACAATGGTCATCATCCTCGTCCAATCGACGCATTCAAAATACACACAGAACAATTTGGTCTGGTGTGTACTGTAAATGATAAAATACCGAGAGTTCCCAACTGGATGGAACGTTGCGCCTCCGAGGGCAGGGGGTGTTGGCACGTCATTCTATGATTTATTACCTGTATACCCTGTCGAACACTGTCCTGCAGTATGTATCCAGAGTTTCTTATATACAAATACCAATTACCGGTGTCATAACGGCCTGGATGGAAACATGCAATCTTCCAATAGCTACGGAGTACTCCGTACAGTGATGTCTCTCAAGGTAATTAACCAGGGGTGTCAGACTTATCACGATTGTTGCGAGTAAAATGAGAAACTGAGTCAACACCAGACACTAGCAGCAGTAGTAGTAGTCCACAGTACTAGTTACCATATAGTGAGGTAGTCAGACTGAAGGAGTCGCTGTCTGCCTGAGGCTGTTCGCTCAGCCTCGTCCATTCTTCCATGCGCCTTCGATGCTTCAGCCCTTCTTCCATTTGATCTCAGGCTTCTCTCGTATAGCATTGTCATCAGCCTTGTTGTCCTGGTCTTTTCCACTGTCATCTTGCATCGTCCGAGCCCTGCTCCTGGCGCTTCCCCCATTGTCAGCCAGCCATCTAAACGTACTAGGGGATGTCTCGTAATCAATAGTCCCATTTTCTCTCGCATTTCTTTGACGGTGGCTTGCATAGACACCCGCCGCTATTTCCAACTCGTCTGCTTATCTAGCCTCGTGATTACCTCCCATTAATGACTTGTTTAGTTCTCTTTTTTTCGTTTCTTTTTTCTTTTTTCGTCTCCGGTACTTTGCATGACAGCCTCAAGGCAGAAAGTGGTCCATTTCCCGCCCCCTTCCCAACAATCAGAAGGAAAAATCCAACCCTGACCTGTGAGGCTACTTCCGCGATTGGAGGGCGAGATGTTCAGCCTGTGACTCCCGTACAGGGCAGACCAAATCCCGGCGGCTATCACATCATCTTGAGTCACGCCTGCCCTGCTCTTGTTAGTTGTTCTTGTTGCCTGATCTTGCGTTACAACTGGCCAGGCGATTTAGTGATGCTGAATGTGTGGTGAGCCGCATATTCGTTATCAAATCGGCAGATCACACAGAGAGCTGCTGCCGAACTTACTTGCACCTTTAGGGCAAGCCATCCTGTGGCAATAAGTTGGACTGGTGATGGCGGAATCGATAGCCGCCGAACTGTTTGTAGACAAAGTCCTCGACTTCGGCTGTCACTTTGTACCTTTGCTCACTTCAAAGGTACCTATCTATCTTTTATCAGGGCCAAGTCTATCTACTCATTATGCCGTCCTTTCCTATATGCCGCTTGGGCTAGTCACTAACCACAGAAGTAACGGACCAACTCCGACGTACAAAGTCCACGGTACAAGATATTGATTCTCAAATACCGTACACGATTATGTACGTTCATCAATAGCCCATAATTAACCAATGTCTATGGTATGTAGGATTATCTCGCTGTTGCTTCCGTTCTCGCCACTCTGAGCATACCGAAGTAGTTACACTTGACTTTCGGTCCGGTCCGACAAAACAAGCCACCACCGGAATAACGGCTGCCACAAATGACCACGGAAAATTATGGATAAAGCATCATGCGTCCTCCGAAGACACCCTTTTCTCGCTAGCAGAATCGACGCGGTCTGCAAAGGTTTCACCGATGTACATAGATTGTTGGACTAAACGTCCATCGATGGTATATCCATTCAAACGATGAATCAAGCTGAGCCACACAAGGCCAATCACAGCCCCTCCGTTGCGGCACTTGCCCGAGTTGGTGGGTTCTGTCTTCAGCAACCCACTGTTCCGACCAGTGTATTTCCTATCCAGGAACGGAGATGCCTTACATCTTGCTAAAAATAGCCCTATCCGATAGAGTTGGCCGCCCAATCGTGTCAAGGCCTGTGGTTTCTGGAATGCTTCGACGCTAGCCCCGCATGGACGTCGCAGTGTCAGAGATATAGACGATTGGAGAGGTTTCAATGGGCTGTGTCTACGGTGGAGCGGCCGCACCACCGGGATCGAGAGATCCTGGTCATTGATACTGTCGGCAACTGCTGGAAGCATCCAACGAGATCATTCGAGAATTTACTCTACCCCACAAGAGGCTGGCACGAGTCAAATACCGCAAACTCAGCCATTGGGGATCCGTCCGCCCGGATTGTCATGCCACTATGTCGACGCATTGAATATCGCTTGAGACCGCAGTATTAGGAGGCAGTGCGTGAAGAGTACGTCGGACAACCAAACCGCACTATCCCTCCAACCAGCACAGCAGGGTTAGTCATTATGCATCCACCTCAGGGTGCCTTGCAATGAAACTTCTAGAAAAAGGGGAATGAGGAGAACGGCAGACGGGAATCTCCGTGATGCTGTGGGACCGCGGATTGTGCAGTACACCCCAAGTTCGAATTACCATCAATTTGATCTGTATATCAGGAAAATAAAAAACGAATGTCTTCCACTTCCGTTTGTTATTCCTCGTTTCCCATCTCCCCTTTCGTCCTACTCTTCTTTCTGCCTTACAACATTCGAAGCGCCCGTTGGTCCCCACTTTTAATTAGATCCGCCTTCGCACCCGAGACCGCGATGGTTATTACAATCTATACGAAACCGAAACAGGCCAGCTGTCCAACCGAGGCGGTTTCGCCGCGGCGAGATATTGCGACGTGACCGATATTGGAGACCGGCCAGGGGCTTGCGGCTCAAGTAGTGCGGTCGGTATACGAGAACGGCCTCCGGGCTATCCACGTCAGCAGTCGGGCTGCGTGCCGGGGCTATGGTCCCACGAGAGGGATTTTTGACAATTGATACTGTCGCTAACAGTTTTGGAGTCATTGATCAATCGCTGGGCTATATATGCCGATAAGCGAACTGACTGGTCGGTCGGATCGATTGACAGTTGGATACGAAAGCAAGGCTTAGCATGCCTAAGCTAATTGGTAACACTGTGGAGGGGGAGAGAACATTCGAGGAATGCATGTCTGTTGCTTACTTGGAGCAAGCAGGACCTTAACCCCAGGATACAAAAGTCCTCTCCGACATCTTGAAAATTCCAGAACTGCAAATTGGAAAATCCAAATTTACAAAACATCAAGTTAGCAATACGGAGCTACCTCACACCTAAAACACAGCTCAATATATCCAAGGAGATTAGATCGGTTCTAGAATCCGGGGTGCATCAGCTGAAACATCCGCGGATCCGATCGTCACTACAGCTAGACTACACGGGGCGCACAGGGTGGCATGATCATAATTTCACCAGCTGTTTTATGCCTTGCGCAGGAGACTAATATTTGTGGATAGTCGGACATTGCGATACGTTGCTGTTGGATTGGATTCTCCCTTCGTGAGTCAATTTGAGACGTTGGGGTGGTGGTTTTCGGGGAATTGTGGGCGACATCATATAGGCGAAATTGGAGGGTAGATTGGAGGACCGATTTGGGGTGTAGCACCAGATGGCGACTTCAGGTAGAATGTTATGGACTCTTTCCATACTGGTCAATTGACACTTTTCCTTGAGTGCATGATCTTCCGCATAGAGAGCACATAGATATGGAGGGTCAGTAATAAGTATCATGCTATGATGGCCGAAAAATATAGGAACAGTCAGACTTCATAGCTTCCTAATCAGGTAACAACTTGTCAATAATCCTAGACAACTGTATAATGTGCGATATCTTGAATGTAAACAGAGTAAAAACCATACCAAAATGTACATCTTTGAAGGTGTTGATACGAGCAAGGGTTCCTTCCGGTCACCTGCCATTCCCATCGCTCTCACTTCCCCCTCATCAACGGTTGTCAAAATCAAGACTTCATCATCACTCCCACCTCCATCATCATCATCACATTGTCTCATAAATAAGCATATATAGACGCACAAGCCACACAGTCAGCACTATACAAGCTAGAAAAAGCAAAAGAATAACCCAAAACACCAGACAAAACAACCAGAATGAGCCCCACCAAACCCATCACCCCCGCATTCACCAAATCCCTCCCCAAGGTTGAGGTATGTACACTGTCCCCACAATCTCCAGAGATGATATAGAACCCAGTAGCTGATTATACTGATTGATGGGGAAAGCTTCATGCCCATCTTACGGGCAGCATCAGCCGCCAATGTCTGCATGAGATCTGGGCGCGCAAGAAGGCTGAAAATCCGGCTTTCGATGTGCAGGATCCGTGGGAGGTCATGCCTCCTGGTAAGGTGGATTATTCTCTGGCTACGTAAGTTTTTCTCTTTATTCTAGCTATTGTACAATGCGGTCTCGAGCTGCACCGTGTGGAGAACCATGCATCAATGGACAGTTTCACTTCAATGATGGAATCGAACGTGTTGGGGGGCAATCCATGCTGAGAGGAAAATCTTTGAAAAAGCTTCTTCAACGTCTTCTCCAACTCGATCTACAACCTCTGCTCCGATCTCCCCAGCATCGCCTACGCGACAACCTCCGTCCTCAAAGACTTCCACGCCGACGGCATCCACTACCTCGAACTGCGCACCATCCCGCGCCCATCTCCCTCCTTCTCAAGAGAAGAATACCTGCTCACCGTGCTTGACGCAATAGACGCATTCTCCCACACCCAAGCCACTCTCGACCCCGACACCCACAAAATGACGACTCGAGTAATTCTCGCTATTGACCGTGGGCAGATGTCTCCCGCTGATGCGAACGAAGTCATAGATCTGGCAATCGCCAACGGGCACCGTGGTGTCGTCGGCATTGATATATGCGGCAATCCCACGAATGGCGACGTTTCTATATTTGCGGTGGCGATGGAGCGCGCGAAGAGTGCTGGATTAGCCCTGACGGTGCATTTCGGCGAGGTGTCTTCTTCGACTCTCGCGTCGTCGTCAGCGAAGACCGCAGCGGAGGCGGAGAAGGCCTTGGAGAGTGAGTTGAGGGAGATGCTGAGCTGGAACCCACGCAGGTTGGGCCACGTCATTCATGTCCCCTCGGACATCAAGGACGAGATCAAAAAGAGAGGCCTCGGGCTCGAGCTGTGTCTATCGTGTAATGTGCATGCCAGCATGTTCGATGGTGGATTTGCGGATCACCACTTTGGGGAGTGGTGGGGGGGTTCTGATTGTGTTGTTGTGCTTTGTGTGAGTTGTCCTTTTTTCTGTCCCTTTTTTCCTTCTTGTTTACTATTCCTTTGCTTGAAATCCACTCGATGCATATTCACCTCAACCTACCTGGTCTTCCCCCGTTGCAGAAGAGCTGACTGTCTAGACTGATGATGTGGGCTTCTTTTGTAGTCCCGTGTCGAACGAGTATTTACTCGCGGCGGAGCATTTCAAACTATCGCGGGCTGATATTCTACGTCTGTGCCGGAGATCCTACGATGTTATCTTTGAGGACGAGACTGAGAAAGAGCGGCTTCGGCAATTGCTGGATGAGTTTGAATCCAACTACGCGGAGTGAGCGCGCGCATCATGAAGAACAGAAACGAGTGCTATTGTAATCTCTATCAAAGAGTATCCCAAACCATCGCTAGATAATTCTGCAAATCAACCACGCCATCGGAATTTCCCCTCCTTCAACGTCTTTACCACGCCCAGCGGCATGAACTCCCTGTTGACAGCCGCGAGACCCCCATATTTCTGCACCATCTCCGTCTGGTACAGTTCTGCCGTCCACTGCCAGTACGAAGACATACCGTACCATTCATCCGATATGATGTAGCTGTTGTGGGTGCTGTCGCCTGTCACCGCCTCATCCAATGACATCTGGTTGCGGCGCAGTTCCGTCGTCTGGTTGATACTGATCTCCGCAGGCACCGATATCAGATCCCTGTATGCGCTCAGTAGCGAGGTACTGTACGACTCCGCGTACTGCATGTACTCATCCAAGGACAAGAAATTCTGATCCTTTATGTCGAGCGTACTAGCGAGGGCGGCCAGCGCCGGCCCGTTCTTCTCGAAGACTTCCTTGTCGGACTGGTAAAGCGCCTCATCTCGCACGAAGGCCTTGCGCAAGTGACCTTGCGGCGTCTGCTTGATATTCTCCCGCATAGCGAGGAAAGGAATATACGGGTTCACCAGCCCCATCCCCCCGAGCTCGACGGGGAAGAAGAAAAACCCCTCGGGGAGATCTGTGACACTAAAGCGCTGGGCGATCATACCCCGCAGGTGGTCTGTGACGCCCCCAGGGCTGTCTGGGAACAGGGTCCGCTCGATGCGACTGAGGGTGGCAATGGCCAGGTCGATATGCGCTCTCCCGAAGCACCTGGCGGGTTTAGCGAAATTGTTGGTGAAAAACCGCCCGAAGTAGCTGTTCCAGGCCTGGACCCACGCGAACACGCTGTTGCAGGACAAAACCTGGTGCCGCAGTTCGTCGATGTGTGTATCGACCTGCTCCTGGTCGATCACGAAGCGCCCTTCGTGTGGATCTAGCTTTAGGAAGCCCCAGCGGATGTCGCCCGCGGGGAGAGACGGGTGGACTTGGGTATCTCGCGGCTTTTGTTCAAGGGCCGCATCGTCACCACCTTTGGTCTTTTGCAGTCGTGCTGTGCCGGTCTTTTCCTCGTTGAACTCCAGACCCACGACGCGGGCAAACTCAGTCATCGCACCCCACGCCGTAACGCACGTCTTCTCACTTCCCCAGAACCAGAAGTCATCGTGGAGACGGTAGAGGTATGCCCCGTCCGTAGCCTGATTCACCGTGTAGTCCATACAGAAGAGGACAACCTCGCCCAGACAATCGGACAAGGCATGGCACATGGGGATTCCGCGCCTGCGCACCTGGGCAGGGGCATCAGGGCCGTCCTGAGTGAATTTCAGCGGCGCTTCCAAGAACGTCCGGAAGAAGTTGAGCCAGGTCTCCGGGACCCCGAAATAGGCCAGCACCGTCAGCATTGTGGGATGCGGCAGAGAAGGCCCAAACCATTTGAAGTCCGACCGAACTACCGTAAACTCGCCGTGCAGAGTGGTCTGCAGAATGGACTCGGTGACCAAGAGATGTAGCAGGGAGTGCTTGGTATCCAGAGCATTCATCGGCTTGTCGTCTTCATTGCCGTCGTCATCGCCGTATTGCGGCACCCCCGCTTCGACGGAGGCCGGAAGCTGCGCCATGAAGTAGTCCTTCTTGTAGGTTTCCTGGCGGTGGTCGTTGATACACGTGGTGGCAGAAGCGTCGTCGAGGAAGTATTTACGCCGATCCCGATACGCTCTCGGGATGTGCTCGCGGGCGTTCGTCCACGCGGGGCTGGAGAGAAAGGTCTCAAAGGCGGAGCGAAAAGCGACAGCCCACTTGAGACCAAGGTACTGGAACATAAGCGCATCCAGCAAATCCTCATCCATGAAAACCCTGTATTTCCCGTTCAGCTGGCGGCGCATCTCCAAGGGAATGCCCTCGGCGGGCCAACCCCAGCTCTCCAGAGACGCAAGACGCATGTTGAGCACGTCGACGACCTCCTGGGCGACGGAGGGGTTCCGCATGAACTCTTTCAGAATCTCCGTTTTCTCCTTGGTGAGAAGGTCGGACTTGAGCAGCGCCTGCGACACCCATTCCAGCTCACCGATCGTAAACCACGTCCTCTTGGCGGTCATCTCCGTCCCAAACGACCTGATACTCTCGCGGAGAGTCTTCAGCGCCTGCCGCGACAGGTTCGTCTTCGCGAACAGCGAATCCAGATACGCACGGATAGCACCCTGGTCTACATCCGCCTCCTTAAACGCCAAACTCTCCCACATCGCCCGCTGCTCATGCATCTCCGCGCGTCCCACCTGCTCAAACTCGGCCGACTCCCCATCGCCAGCATCACTCTGCGGCGCAGCCTCAGACCCGCTCTGCAAATCCGCCAACCACTCCGTCACAAGCTCACTATAAAAAGCGGCATGCTCATGCCTCAGCTGCAAAAACCGCAACTCCTGCTCCAGCTGCCCAATCCAGTTCCCCAGGCTCCTCTCCGAAACAGACGGATCGTACCGACTCTGCAGGAGGAACCGACGAATATTGGCATGTGTCGCACGCGGGGTGCCGTTCTGCACGGCAGCCTCGTCGTCATCTGTGTCGCTCAGATCAAGGTCTTGATCTTGATCTTCCTGGTCGAAGGCATCGCCGGGGTAGCCCTTGAGCTTGGTGACGCCTTCGAGGAGCACCTGGGCTTTGGAGCGGAGGTCGGGGGTGTTGGCTGCGAGGTGGAGGATTTCGCCTTTCCGTTTTTCGAAGAGAATGCGCTGTTTGGAGAGTTCGTTGATTTTGGTGCTTGTTATGGAGTGGAGGGTTTGGGGGAGGGCGGAGCTTGATGTCATTGTATTGGAGTGAGATGATTTGCCAATTCTTGTTGAAGGCGCTTTTGATATAGTAGCAAAGCAGAATTCTTAATCTGTTTTTGAAAGACTCAATCTGTTATTTCAAAAACAGCAAGAGAAAAGCGATAGAGAGAGGTAAAAAATCAAATCAGGCTAGGAAAATCATGCAAGCTGTCGTGGACGAAGGCGAGAATTTATGCAGATCGCGGTGGGCCGTTAATCGTGAGTGAGTGGATCCGCGATCGCAACCTAATCAAATGAGATCAGCCTCATGAGTCAATGGATATTATTGAGTCATATTCTGGACCTGATGTTTACGTATACTGGTGGGTATGTCTAAGAATGTGGATATATTTACAGTATGTGGATTGATTGGAGTGTATGTAAGGTAGGATTTGCTTTCCTGTTCGGTTCCCCGACTGTAGTACACTTTGACGTATGACGATTGGGGAGGACAGAATTGGGGTAATTAGATGGGATCATCATTTTAGGATTGTATTTATACATATTGATCAAATATAACAAGGTAAGTGTCAACTTATAGATATATAGTTATACCTACTATCAACTCCCATCCCGGGGTATATACATCGATCTCTAAAATATATACCCACAGGCACACAAACACGCATATATATATAGGCATATATATAAAGAACCAGAATCAATAAAAAACCAAACACCTAACCTCAACACTCTGCCTCCCCGGCACTCCCTCCGGTGTATTCGGATCCCAAAACGCCGAATGCCCCCCGCATGCGCCACCCCCCTCCCAGTATTCCCCCCCTCCTCCCCAATCATAGTCTCACTCCACGAATCAAAACACTTAATAAGCATCACCTCCTCCGGCACCATATCACTAACATAGTAGAACCGATGCGCCTCGCTCGGCGCCACAACGTAGATCTCCCCGCGCACGGCGTACCCCGCTGTGGATGTCGCGGAGCCTGGCTCGGGGGGGACTTCTTTGCCGGTGCTGTCTGTTTCGGACTGGGTTGATTCGGGGTAGAGGAGGTCGACGGGGACGAAGTCCTGGGGTGTGGTTGTGCGCCAGTCGATGACGGAGAGGGGGTAGTCTGTGGCTGGGTTTTCGATGGGGCGCCAGACGTTGATTATTTGGTAGCGCTTCTGCTTATTGTTTGTGTCGGTGTTGTTGAGGACAGCGTCGGCTTCGTCGGCAGGGAGATGTCGACGCACACGCGCCGCCGCCGCAGCGGGCGTCTGGTCCACGTGAAGCATTTCGACCGGACTGCGCGGGGACCCGGCCACCCTGCGACGGATGGTATGGTCGAAGGGGACGACTTTCTTGATAGCGGGGTGGATGGTGCGTAGGAGGGTGTCTACTTCTGCGTAGTAGGCTGTGCGGATTGTGGACTCGTCCGTGAAGGTTTTTTCGGTGGATGGGGCATGGTGGAGGGAGAAGCCTGCTGTGTTTATGGTGAAGTCTGTTGTTGTCGTCTGGTCTCTGAGGTTGGTGACATGGCGGGGAAGTGAGATGAGGTTGAAGGATGAGCCTGGGCCGTCGACTTTGCTCCAGGGTTTGTGGAAGGGGGCTGTTGCGTGGGGATCGTAGGATTTGGGGTCGATGTGTTTGAATGATGCTGTTGTCATTTTCTTTCTTTCTTTCTTTTTCCGGTTCCTTGAGGGTTGGTGGGGATTGAGTGGGTTGAGAGTATCAGGATAAATATTGAAATGTCCGCTCCCATTAGTCAGTCAGCTTGACCCCGCTATGAAGCCATCCCCGCACTGATAAGATACGGATTTATATGTATGTGGATTGGAGATATCCTTCAGATTGATCTTCATATATTGATAGATATTACTTGGGGAACAAACAAGTATAATCAAATGAACATGTCGAATTAACAGCTGGTATCCTATCCCATTACCCATATAAAGAGTTCCCAAAAATAGAAAATGAACAAAGAAGTTTACAACCCTCTCAACCCACTCTTCGCTCCCTTATAATCTCCATCCCTCCCTTTTAACCCCCCGCCCGCTTCTCCCTCTCCCTCCCATCGATCATCCCCATACACCTCCTCTCCTTCCGCGACAGACATCGGGTCGTCGTCGACGTCTACATCAACTTCATTCCACACCGCACTCGTCGCCGGGATGGGCACAGCCCACGTCAGGGCGTAGTACATGGCGAACGAGACGAGAAATCCCGACACGTAATTGACGTTGTAGATATACGTCGCACCGATAGGCACCTTGCGGCCGACGGCGCCTGCAAACCCCACGATGTTGACCAGCAACCCCGAGAGATACGCCGCGTATGCGTGCCACGAGAACCCGCAGCAGTAGTAGTACGGCGAGTCTTTGCTGGCGCTGTAGAGGTCCTTCGTTTGGAGGTAACCCTTGCGCACGATGTAGTAGTCGCAGATCATGGGGCCGGCGATGGCAGATAGGAAAATTGAGTAGGCGGAGAGGTACGTCGTGAACTGGTTCGACGAGGAGAGGAGGTTCCACTATCCACCCATGCCTGTTAGCAAGAGGAACCATCGGATCAAACAAAAAAAAAATAGAAAAAAAAAAAAAAAAAAAAAAAAAAAAAAACATACCGGGCACATTGCCAAACCAATCATCGCGCAGATATAGCTCCCCCGGCGAATAGTGAGATACCGTGGCAGCAACGCCGTCATGTCTGTACCAGCCGACACTGAATTAGCTGAGAGGTTGGTACCCAGCTGCGCCAGCGCAAAACCGGTAGCTATGACAAACACCCCGAATCGCTGGCCCGAGCCGGCCCCGTCCAGGAACATGCCCAGCAGGTCGAGCGGGTTCCACACATAATCCCCCCCAAAGATGACGGCCGACGACGAGGACGCGATGATGCCGATGAACGAGGTGATGCCGAAGCCGAGTGGGATGGTAAAGAGCTGCGCCCACAGCGCATCCTTGGGCTTGCGCGCGAACCGGGAAAAGTCCGGGTCGTTCATGATCAGGGCCGCGAAGTTGCCCATGCAGCTCATGATCGACTTGACCACCGCCCAGGCCAGCTGGCTGCCGTGGGCCTTGCTCGGCTGGTGCACGATGGGGCCGATCCCGTTGGCTCGCGCGATCGCCCAGGCGAAGAAGGCGATCGCCGCGATGGGCGAGTAGATGGCCTTGACCGTGAACAGATGGCGCAGTTTTTGGATCGGAACCCACAGGGCTGGGAGGGAGAGCAGCCAGAAGAGAAAGAAGCTGGTGAAGTCGCGGGTGGTCACGCCTGAGCTTTTAGGGATGCCGTTGGGGATGGTGTTGTAGCTCGGCCAGATCGCCCGGATCATCAGCGTCACACATTGACCTGCCACTCACATTAGACCTGCCGCACGGGTAACCCAAAATTCCGAAGACTCTTACCCCCAATGTATCCCTGCACCCCATACCAGATGACGGCCATCACAACCCGGTTCAGCACCGGCCAGAAAGAGCCCCAGATGCCAAAACTCGACCGAGCCACCACCGGAAAGGAGATGTGATAGACGGCACCGATGCGACCCGTCAGACAGACGAAGCACGCGGCCAGAAAGTATCCGACCCAGACGCAGATCCACGACTGCCACCAGGACAGACCGTCCACGATCATCGAGGAGGAGATCATCCACGTATTCTGCTTGTATCAGCCGCCGTTCGATATATATTTCGGAAGAGAGACGGCATACGATATTCAGCGAATCGGCGATCCAAAAGGCGATGAAATTGTACCAGCTCCACAGGCGTTGTTCGGGGTCGACTGAGGGTCACATCACGGCAAACGGTCAGTCTTGGAGGACTTGTCATGATTCAAAGAAAATCGACGGCGATCGGTCGGTACGTCCCCGTCAAGGAGACGGATAGGCAGGTAGACAGGTAGATAGGTAGGTAGGTTTCTCGGTCTCACCTGGCTGCAAATCAGGATTCGTCAACATCAACTGGGCAGTCGTCAAACCCGACTCCTCCGTCACCTCCAACTTCTCCATCCATCTCTTCACGCGAGGCATCGTTCTCTGCGGTGATTGGAGTCAAACGAGTGGGAGGTGTCTCCCACAGATGATAGATCGATCGTAAACAGTCAAGGAAAGAGAGCCCAGACGAGCCCCCCTCCATAGATATATACACTCCGCAAAAGCCTCGGGATCAGACAGCAAGAGACCCATCGCCACGGCCCCCCCGGTGAACCAATCGCTTGCCCTCGCGGGATGGTACGGGGGTTGGGGGGGCCCTGCATTGCATGACAGCATGAAGTCTGTGGCTGATAAGGACGACCGGGAATTGGCCCACGAGGTGCAGATCGGAGCTCAATGGATTCCTTTATCACCCTCCGTTTCACGGCCGATGGGATGTTTGATTCGCGGGATGCATATTAGTTTGTTATCAGCGACAAATCGTGGAAGTCAAAGCAGGTTGGTGGATCGAAAAGGGTAAGAAGAGAGGAAGATCCGGAGCACAGAGAGATAAGTGGGAAGACCCACTCGTATCTAATCTGTCTCCGGATCAAATGGCTGACTCGATCGCATTGAGTAACTAACTGTTTGCCAAGAAAAGAGCACAGCAAGTATAGGAACTCATAAATATTAGCTGGGCCTATACTAGGGTTTTCCTTAAACTATTGCCCTGATCCATGGTCTAGCCAAATCTTGCATCTATATAATTGTAAAAGTCCTCCTTGGGCCCTCGAGTCCACGCCCCTCACAAACAAAGCAACCTACTCGTTTATATAACGTGGGGCCATCAGCATCAGTGTGGTCGACTTCAGCAACCGCTATCCCAATTCCATGCGGATTATTATACGGCTCCTCGTCGTTGATGTATAACAGCCAGGCTTCTCTGATATCCCGCGACCTCGGACTGTCATCGAATTGAACTCTCACTGACCCACTTGAGACGGCACAGGAAGCATACTCTGACTCGAAGCCCCCCAAAACAACTAGCTCCGCGATACACTTGACAGTCAACTGGGCCGATTTGATCGCGCCGTTGGGCAGGTCCTCGTGAGCGGGAATCACCTCACACGAAACCACCTCGAATGAACTTTTGCCTTCGAACGTATTGATCTCGCCCAGGTCTTGGTAATAGACGGGGTGGGCACGAGACGCCCAGGACCATGATGGCGCAACGTACGACTCGTAGGCGAACCGTGGGGAGTAGTCCCTACGAGATTTCCAGATGAGGTCCTTGGTTAGGGTCGCGGACCAGAGACCGGCCCAGTACGTGCCCTGCCCGAACCGGGTCTCCCACTCTGACACTATGCCCATGACCGCGGGCATCTTGTCCGCCTCGTATGTTAAGGATCTCTGGGAGTATTGCTTGACAATCGCGACCCATTCTTCGGCATTGGCCGACTGATCATCGTAGTCTCCCCATTTTTCCCTCTCCCTTTCAACTACTTGCTCCACCTCTCTAAGGTTCACCAAAGGTTTAGGGTGCGCTGTGGCCAGACCACCATCAGATTGGATTGTATGTGTGGAGCATCGCAACGCAGGTCGCTGGCCATGAGGAAAGAACATGACAAGGCGTGGACTGAGGAGCGCCTCTTGGAAAGTCCATCCCCGTTCAAAAATTGGACTGTCAAAAATGTCTTCGTAGGAGAAGTCGCTTCGAATTTCTAGAACAGCCGCCGCCGCTTGGCTGGTGCCATCGTATATATCAGCGTGCCATGTATGGATTGACTGCTCCTCACGACCTTCTGGGTAGGACTGTCGCAGGAAGCCTTCGCTCGCAGTTTTAGCCGACATGACACAGATTGTGCAGGCGGCTCCCGAGTAAATGGAGGCCATCTTACCCAGCTCGGCAATCTTGTCCGGCCCGCTGTCTTGCACAATGCAGAACGCATCCACCCAGAGGTACTGGTAACCCATGCTAATTGCGACACGAATGGCATCCAAAATCGTCTCGGGGATCTCTGCTGTGTCAATTCCGGCTGTGTATGAATCCAACCGACTGGTCGTCGTCACGTTTGGCTGTGTGTTGCCCCAACAGTAGCTCAGGCAGACGTAGCGGACTGGAACGACATCAATATCCGACGCCTTGACGAGACGCACCGTCGGTGACATTGATGCCCCAGAAACATGGAGCAGCATCGAAGGAAGATCTAAGCCTTCCCGTGGCTTGCAATCAGGGTGATTAGCCGTACAATCATCAATCAAGGCGCGGAGAATTCGGCCATCTCGAGTTAGCTGTTGTGCTAGTGAGCTCCCATGTTGAAAATCGCCATTCGCTAGGGCCAATCCAGAGAATGCGAGATTGATAGGGCTAACTGTCTTATAGACCCGAAAGTAACCAGTGCGTTCCGTATCCTCGTCGCCACCGCCAGCGACTGACACCTTGGACCACTTCCAAGCATCCTCGACAGTAATCGAGAACGTGAGATCAGCAAGCAGCCCACCTCGTGTATTTTTGAGGAGCATACAGAAGATACACCCCCGAGACGATTTCCGCAATAGCAAATCAGTATTTTGACGAAAGGACCGCTGGGACCCAGCAAATGCATCCCGGTTACCAAAGTATGCCGCTGGGTCGATTGCCGTTTCGAAGGGACTTTCATCAGTAGACAGTCCAGCCGTACTCTTCTTGCTGCGATCAATTACGGCCAGAAGATGTTTATCAAAAACGGTTGTCTGACACCAATCACATAAGACAAGGCTCGATGGAGTCGAGTCTAGAATAATTCCCATAGTGACACTAGGAAAGGTGGCACAGAAAGCCCCGTCTAGCAGGATGGAAGGTGAAGAAGAATTTTGAAGATATCCAAGCGTCTGCTGTATCTGATGATGGCGGTAGAAGGAAGGAAGAGGAGGCTGGGGGTAGTAAAATGGTGGGGTGACAACCTGGACGCCTGAGGCACAATATTATACACCCCGCATCTTGCTATGTCTATCATGACAAGCGCCCTATAGTCTATCTAGACCTTTATATGAAGACGAAGAAAAGAGTAATATTGGATATAAAGACATGAACAGAAAGATACCGATCTAAAGATCACATCACCCCTTGTTCCACTTCCCAAACCTCACATAATCATCATACAGCGCCTTAAACACCGCCCGACCCGACACATCGAGTCCAGAATTCAGCGCCCGCATGGTATCCTTAGACATCACATCGAACACCGCATACAGTCCGGGCATAATCGCCGCCTTGACGTCCGCTGCCAGCGATCCGCGGAGCGAGCTCTGCGCGTACTCCATCACCAGGTACTGCAGGTACTGGCCCGCGATGCGCTTGGCTTTCTTAGTCTGATCGGTTAGGCCGTCGTGGCTGGCGCCGAATGGCGTGGGCCGGGACACGGCTGAGACGGTTGGGTCGCAGAGCGAGGTTAGCAGCCGGGTGAAGTGCACGGCATGCGCGGGTGCGAGCTGTGCGAGCCAGTAGGGTTGCTGCGCTTGTTTCTTTTCTGTGAGGGTTGAGCGTGTGCGTTTGCGAGACCGCGCGAAGAGACAGTTTAGGAGGCGCTGCATGGCTGGGAGGAT
Source organism: Aspergillus campestris IBT 28561 (assembly GCF_002847485.1). Classification (NCBI taxonomy): domain Eukaryota; kingdom Fungi; phylum Ascomycota; class Eurotiomycetes; order Eurotiales; family Aspergillaceae; genus Aspergillus; species Aspergillus campestris. The sequence goes on along the minus strand of NW_020194336.1, from coordinate 3,379,506 downwards.
GAGGTGGAAGCGTCCGCCTAGCTTCTGGCGGTGGAGGCCTAGGAGCGTTCCTACTAGGCGGCAGAGGCGGATGTAGATGGGTGCTGAGAATGCAGGGTCGATGTGGGGCCCAGACTTGGACGCGCACACGGTGACGGCTACCAGGATGCTGTCGATGTTCCACTGGCTGACGCTGCGCGTGTGAGTGCGCAGGATGACGTCGAGACACTCTGTTGCGAGGGTGAACTGCTCGATCGTGCGGCTGAAGCGGAGCGATTCGGTGACCGCCGTACACAGCAGCGACAGGGCCTTGGTGGCCTCGCTCTCCTTGTCGTCGAGGGGAGGCAGAGATGCCGCCGCGAGGCCTGCAATCAGCAGGTGGTACTCGGCGTGGTCGCCCGTGAAGCCTAGTTCCCGGATTTCGTGGATCCCCCGCGTCAAGTCCTCCAGCGACAAGGACCGGAACCGTTCGGTGGTCGACTGGACAAAGAGCTGCTGCTCTTCGCCATACATGTGCTGTAGGGGCAGAGAATCGGCGGACTGGATCACAGGCAACACGATACTCCGATCGGATCCCCGGCCGGCCAGCACGCGTCGCCGGATGAGTCGCCGCAGGGAAGATCCCGAGTCGACCGACTTTTCCACGTAGCTCTCGATTTTCAGCAGGAACTTCTCGACATCCGAGTTATCCGTAGCAAGGTCTTCGAAATCTTCCAGCGCATCCAGGATCTTGATCAGCGTGATGGTCTCCCCCATCTCCTGCTTCTTGCACTGATCCCTGACCGACTTCACCTCCATCACCACCAGGCTGAACACCTTCTGGCGGCACGTCGCGAGCTCCGTCTCGTCGACAACCCCCGTGAGCTGCTTCCGGTGGATCCAGATCTGGGACAAGGAGATCCGCAGGAAAAAGCAGTCCATCGAGTCCCGGTCGAGGGACCGCAACTTGGACGCCTTGGCCAGGACCTTCTTGGACATCTTCTTGAACATGCGACGGCGGTCGTCCTCCGACAGAACCAGCAGCTTGGCGATCACTGCGCGGTGGAGATTCCGGAACGCCTTCATTATCTGGAGATCGACATCCGTCCGCTGCAGCGTAACCGCCTTGGCCATCGTCCACATCGGCTCCCAGTCGTTGGTCAACCCGGCTGTAGATTTGGGCATGTCCGCCAGTTTGGCCATCAGTGACAAGATCCCAACGGTGACAGTCGGCGGGCTGTCACCCTGAAGAATGACCTCCTGCAGCAAGTCGAGCAGAGTTGCTCTCTGCCGGCGCGTGACCAACGGGGCGGGGATTCTCTGCAAGCTCTCAACGAGGAGTTGGCGGCTCGACACATCTTCTTTAACTTGGGTCGAGAGGACCTTGATCAGATCGACGGCGATGGCAGGTGCTGCGAGAAGGTATTCGTGGCATACCACGGCGGCCCAGGCTTGCAGAAACCTCGCGTCGGGGTGCACGGTCTCCAACGCCGTCGAGGAAGAGTGGTACTGCGACGTTGCCAAAGTGAGCAAGTGAGCAAAGAGAGCGTGCCTAGTCTCCGGGGCCACAAGGGGCCAGATATAGGGGTCATGGATGAGGGTCACGATATAGGCCAGGGCGAGCGAGGAAGCGGAATCCAAAGTCTCTGTGCGGCCGTCCCACGAGGATCCCAGGGATAGTAGTGCATCTTGCGCGGATACCGATTGGACGAACGCGGCGACGTCGCCGGTTAGTGAGCTGAATTTATCGGCATCACGGCAGTCTCCAGACGCGTTGACCGCGGTGAGGGCAAACCGATACGCTTCGAAACACTCGAGAGCTCCACACGAAACTTTCAACTGCTTCTTATGGAGAGATCGGATCGATTTGGAAGCAACGTCAACCAACTTGATGATCGCTTCGTTGATGGGATCGCCAGTCGCTTGCACGTTGTTCTCGAGAAGATTGCGCGCAAACCGCCACAAGCGCCATTGCCAGTGGGAAGTCTGCTTTGAGGAGAGGGTCGATGACATGGTCTCGACGATAGAGGTCAAGGCTTCGTGAACGTCTGGGAAGTTCAAGCTTCGACTCCTCAAGCCGGCTTCCAAGATCACAAATTGCGCATATGCTCCGGGGGTATCTGATACCTTTCCAGAGCTAGACCTGATCTCCTGCGCGGCGGCACGCATTTGCGCTGTCGCATGCGCCTGGACAAGCGGACTGCGCATGAGATCGCTGTAGACATTGCAAAGGTCATCATCCTCCCACACCGAGAAGAGGCTCAACTTTCCGTCCTGCGACCGCGCCTCTTCCACGAGGATAAGTTGCGCGTACCACGCTTGCATGAAGGAGGGCAGGTCACGGGCGCTCATGAACGCACGCAGTAAGGGTACCACGACGCCGTTTTTGATGATGTCGTAGTTGCTGTCCGTTTGGGTGGCACCGCTGCGCCAATGGAGGATAATCTTCTCCAATAGAGCTTCCAACAGTTTTGGCGCATCATCCAGGCCCGAATTGGGAAGGAAGATATCGGCACCCAGCTCAATGAGAAGGGCAGTGAGGCTCCAATCAACCTGATACAAGCCATCTTTGAGAAGACCGGTATACGCTGCATGCGTACGGAGGGTGTGGAGGGACAGTTGCACATTTCGGGTGAGGACGACGCGGAATAGAGCCTTCAATATGGTGACGAACTCGGCGACATATGTCGTGGTGTTTTCCGTCTTGACCACGGAAAACGCTAGCTCCGCTACGGCAACGAACAGCGTCTCCAACCAAGGAGCCTCGTGAGTCTGGCGGCGGAAGGTGTCTCGGGGGACTGAGCGAGTTGCGATATCGAAGAATTCGGGCAGCAGCTCGGCTGTCTTCCAGAGACCATTATCTTTGGTCTTAGAGTCACTAGAGTTCGTGGCGTCGAGAATCGGTCTAAAGGTGTCTGAAACCGGCTTGACTGCGCTCCAGTCGGGCTCGGGGGCGGAATAGTCGATACCAGATCCTCCTCTATCGAAGAATGCGATGCGCGCCGGAAGCACCACATGGAGAGCAACCAGACGCTCCACCCCATGTAAAACATGATTCTTCTCGTCGGTGTCCAGGCGGACAGATCGGACGGCAAACTGTAGTCGCAATGCGCTTTCGAAGCAGTACTTGCCAAAATGTTCCTAGAGTATATCAATCAGCATCACAAGCAACATATATGCTTTGAACATGTAAATGACATACATTACTCGATCCATTGTTCGCATCGTCCCCGCGATAAGACCGCAATTCCCACAGATCCAAGACAGCGGGTAGCACATAGAGCAAGTGTTGCAGGTCAGTCGTCTTGCGCGGAGTAGAAAACTGGGACGTCGCCACAGCAGCGAGACTGAAAGCCTTCCCCAGCGTGACCGCCACGGACTCAGATCCACCCTTGAGCGCATGTTTCAGATGAGACGCGGCAACCTCGTCGACTCCCGCCTCCCTTGTCAGGAGCTTCACGAGGCTATACAGACAATCCAGCGCGCGGATAAAGGCCAAAAAGCACGACGTCGGCGTCTGCGGCTGATCATCAACATCCATCGGGTCCGCACCACCGCCATCTCCAGCCCTCTTCCGCTTAGTTCCCTTCTTGTCCGTCTGTGCCCCATTCGAGCGCGGAGAATCGCCCAGCGTCCGACTGGAGTCCGAATCCGCGGGGAACAGCTCCGTCGTTCCATTCTCCAGACCGGCAAAGACATCGTCCTTCAAGTCGGCGATCGCAAGGTCCAGGGTGCCCAGGAACTTCTGGTCCTTCAGGGTCGTCGCCAGCGATTTGGGCGGGATGAGATCGATCAGTTGTCGGAGCAGGAGAAACGAGGTCGGCTCGACGCGATAGTTCTTGCCCATCCGCAGCTTCTTCAGGAGCCATCGGAGGACCCATTCCTCCTTGGGGGCGGCGTGAGTCTGTACATGAGGGGTTCGGTTGATGCGCGGATGACTGGCGCACAGCGCGAGGTCCAGGCCGATAATCTGGGCGGCCTCGCTCAGTTGCGACGACGGCGACGCGGTGCCCTTTTCGAGACGGAGGAGAGCCTCTTGCGAGGAGCGCGCACGCTGTATAGCGAAGAGAAGTTAGCCAATATGCAGACTTTAAATTCTTTTTCTATTTTTGTCCGAAGTGAAATCAGTCTAAGAGAAGATCGGATGGATTCTCACCTCGGCGAAAGCAGGCATCCTAAATCACGTCGTCCCGTAAGTCAATTATAATAATCTCAAGAAACCGATCTGCCTCTAATCAGGGCGGAATCGGCATGGTCGAGTGGTGGAGAAAGAATCAAGAAAGAGAGTTGACCTGATAGCAGAAGAAGATCTAAAGGGAAAAAAGATAGTTCGTCCGTCCCGCTTCGACCCAAGCCTGACAGGACGATTTCAAGGCACTAAACCGTAACGGGAACCTACCTCTGCAGTTTTTCCCGACCGCCTTTGCCCGAAGCTCAAACGTCGTACCCGAACGCTTCCATCGTCGTCACTCCTGCTTCTCTTCGAATTGACTTGTCTCTCAGCTTTCTTTCTAGACTTAATCTCACCACCGTCTATTGCATAGAGTATGTTTAATCGCACTGCAATCAGTTCGAGAAATACACTATTATTCAGACGAAAGCTAATACCTCTCCCAGTCACCGCAATGGCCGAATCCAACGACTCCATCGTCCCCCGGGCCACCAAGCCCGTCAGCGAGGCCCTGCTGAACGAGAAGGTACTGTGACCTCTCGCCCTATACTTCCCTCTTCTTACCACCCGACTCTATCATCCGACATCAACACCGGCACCCAATGGAGTCCCCCCTCCCTTACCCCCTCCCCCGCGGGGAACCCGGAACAGGACGATACACAACTCAAACACCGAATCAATAAAGAAGCCCAAGCTAACAGATCAACCCTTACAGTGGGACCGCGCCATCTCCTCCATGATCATCCGCTCCTCTCTCGGCCTGTCCTTCGGTGTCGTCTTCTCCGTCCTCCTGTTCAAGCGCCGCGCCTGGCCCGCCTGGGTCGGTCTCGGTTTCGGTGCCGGTCGCGCCTGGGAGGAAGCTGACTGTATGTTTATCTGGCCCCCTTGGTTTGGTTTCCGTCTAAAATACTGATGTAAAACAACAGCTTCGTTCCGTCGGGGCGACTCCCCCGTTAGAGATGCGCTGCGTAGGTAGATTGCGCTGGGTTCAGCTTTCACACTGTGTATGATACCTGTAGAGCTGGGGGACAATCAGATCGCGTTGGGGTGGAGAACATATATACGTTTAAAAGAGGTTTCTACTGTCTAGCATGCAATTTATTGTTTCCGTTTGATATCTGGGGTATACCACAGGATTGTTAAAAGATACGAAGGAGGACATCCTCAGCGGATCCGTCTATTCCATTTCGCCTGTTTTCATGTCTACATGAGTGAGGCAAACTCATACCAGGTCCAGAAACAGAAACGGCGGGCGAGTAGGACCAATTGGCCGACTAGGGCATACACGTAGGCCCTTTGACAGGATGGGCGTGTAAAATGGAATGATAATAATAGTGAAAATAGTAAAATATAGAAAGAATCGAAACACCTAGAGGAGATCACACAAACATGGTAATCGATACAAAGAAGTGGAGAAGCGCAAAAGGACAAAGTGAGTAAACTTTAGCAGGATCCAAAGTCTATCGACAAGGGTATCATGATCATCAGTCGTCCGAAATACAAAGCTAAGGTCGAGTAGGGATATCGGAGCGGGAAAAAAACGGAAAAGGAAGACCCCACACTGGAGTGGGAGGACAGATAGAATGGATACCGAGGTCTCATAACATAGACGATGATGAAGGGGTCTCGGATGGATGATTGAGATGCGGCAATCCAGATGTGTCGAGCTCTGGTCCACACGTAGAGGACATGGCAGGTTGGCTTATACCCAACCCGTGGTTTTCTGGCGGAGGTGGCTCCAGAGCTATCCCGTTGTGGCCGTTATGGGTGAGGCAGCCTACACACTGGCAGTCGCTTCCACATTGGCAGCTCCCTGTCACGTCCGAGCAGGCCGGCTGGAATCGGACCGGATACTCGAGCGTGTAGTATTCGGAAGTGTGCATCATTTGCTGGGAAAAGTCGGTGGGAGGGGACGAGAAGCCGTTGGTGGGGTCGCTTGAGGCTGGGACCTGCTCACTGTAGGGAGTCATGTTGATTTGCTGACCAAAGTCCCCATACAGATACTCCTCGGACGGAGAGTCCTGTTGTTTCATAGGCAATGGCACATTGGGGTAAGCGTCGAGACCATTCGCATTCCGGGGTGTGCCGTCCAGGGCAACCATGAGACCCATTTCGCGCACATGCTCTTTGGTGGTGTTGTTGAAAGGATGAGTCGCACAGCCTAGACACTGACATTCATCTCCACAATCACAGGTATGTTTCGGTGATCCATCAAAGGCGGCTGGGACTGTCTGCGTAAAGCTCGCTGCTGAGTCGGGAACGGCCTGTGGCGTTGTGGAATGGTCAAACCCATTGCTGCTAGGCATATTCGGGTCATGGAAGCCGAATGACGGCCCCGCCGGGGGGTGGGACATATAGCCCGCCACGTAATTTAAGGGATCCGCCGGGGTGTGGGGGATCGAAAAAGGCGGCATGAAAGAGGTGGTGTCAATGGCTTTGAAATCCTCCCAACTTGACACGGGAGTGTGTGATACAGCGGGGTAGGGCGAGTTGTCGGTGGCATAATATGAGCTGGCGATTCCATCACTTCCAGAATCCACCTTGATCTGTGGCTCCGGCTTTTTGCAACAGGAACCACCCGAACCCGAGCCTGAAGCCGAGCCGGAGCCGGAGCCGGAGCCTGAGGCCGAACCCGGGGTAGAGGTCTGCGTAGGTGGTTTGGGGGTGCGAGAAGAACAACAGGAACCGCCGCCTTTCGGGGCCGAGCTCTCGGCAGTGCCCAACGTTTGGTTCTGCGGCATGAATGTACTGGGCGCTGTGACGCTCTGTTCAAGTTTGTCATGCGACGGGCCAGACCCCGGGTCCTGCAGGTATGGAGGTTGGTGTGAGGCGCCATTCTCCGCGGAGTAATTTCCAAAGTGCGGGATTGCGTCCAAGGCTTTGACGAGGTTCTCGGATGGGGCTTTGATCTGTCGTTTGCTGGGTTTCTGGATCTTGCCGGGTGTAGACGAGGGCGTTGGAGCAGTGAGGGCCGGCGGTGTAGTGGTGGAGGGGGACTGGTTTCCATCCACAGGAACCTGATACACAGGTCTACATAGACAAGTTGACCCTATATGGACATATGCATCAGTGGGGGTTCTATTTGAGATCCAAGGGTTCTCGAAGATGGGGGGCCGACCTTTGGGAATACGGATCATGAACGCATAAAGCTTCTGGCAACTGCACGTCCCCTTTGGATGAGGGCATTTTGCCAGTGGACGTCCAGCTTTGGGAACTTTCATCATCAGTCTGTCAAAGTGCTGGCATTTTGACGAGCGATGGCCACGGATGCACGGTTCGCTGGGGCAATGTCAGTCGGACTGGGGGATATGACCTCAAACCCAAAGGGCACCATACCATGACCATTTCGCGCCTTCTTCATCATGAGGCATGATGACCAAGGACCAGGCAAAAAGGCCTCAGAAAGTGACCAGTGGCTTGAAACCCAGGCACTGTTTCCTTATCAAGCCGGCGCGAAACTGCGCAACAGCGCTACCCCGCCCCGGTGACTCCGATACTCCTCCCCGCGGTTCAGCGAATCCAAAGTGTACAGGATTGAGATCGCGGATAATCCCGTGGGTATACAGGTAGCCCGCGCAATCAGTCTGGCAGTCAGATACACAGCGCAGTCGATGTCCAGGCCAGGTGGAATTGCGCAATCCCGTATCAACGCCAAGAGGTGCACAGATCAGAGAGAAGAAGAAGGCGGGCAGAAGACGAAGATTACCGACGGAGCCAATAGGTGGGGCGGATTATTCACCGTCACTTGTCAGTTGGCCCAGTGAATGTGGAACTGTGGGCATCACCAGTGGAATTCCACTCCGTCATTCAAAAGTAATTGACGAACTAAGAGATCGAAGTCACTGACAGGGTTATACCGAGTATGCCATGCGGGGGAGACCTCAGCTCATCTTGTCATATAGGAGAGTTTCGGAATTCGAGGGTGGATGACTGTCATTCCTTGTGCACTTTTATCCCTCGGATATGCATTGTGATTGGAGCCTGAGGTCACCCCAGGCACTGCACGCCATCTGGACGGCCGCATCGGGACTAGCGTGAGACAGTGCCTGTCTGCCTCAGGCAGTGTATCTCTCCCGTGATCATTGGGCGATGATTGGAGACAGACGGGGATTATTCGATCCTGATGATGCCCGTTATTTATGAGTCCGGATATTGTTCACTCCATCCATCTTCAATTGACCACACTTGTCTTTCGTTTCCCTCTATTCTCTCTTCTGTTCTTGCCAGTTATATAGTATAGCTGGTCTCCATTTTCCACTCTATTGTTTTTCCTTTTCTTTCTTTCCGTACGTTCAATGACCTCCGACAACCACGATACCCCCGGCCAGGCGCCGCCCACTGCCCCCATAACGCGCGCTCGCGACTACTTCACGGTCCCGGCTCCGATCAAGCGCATCTTCGATCAATTCCCGCTCGTCACGTACTCTCCCAATGAACTGCCCCAGAGCGCGTGGGCCACCCAGCACGGCAATCGGCTATTTGTCTTTGCGGATCCGGGGAGCGCGAAACGGGGAAGACCGTCCTTCAACCCGCAATGTCTCAAGTGGCAGGTGGGTTACTGATTCATGGATCAACACACAACGGGACGAAGCTAAATCATGTCTCTATCCGTATGACAGGCCTACTTGAAATTCGTGGGAATCGACTTTGACCTCGTGCCCTCGACCAACCACGCTTCCCCCACGGGGGCCCTTCCATTCCTCCTTCCCGCCCACCCCGTCGGCGGCAACACCCCGATCCCGTCGGGTAAATTGCAGAAGTGGGCGATCGAACAGGTTCACTGCGAAGAGGAACAGCAACTGAACTTGCGCTTCGAGGTGTACGCGTCGCTGCTGGATAACCGGTTACGGAATGCCTGGGTAGGTCGGCACAGCCGAGGTTGCGGGATAGATGTTGAACATGGACCGCGCTAACACGCAGACAGCTCTACGCCCTCTACCTAGACCAGGCGAACTTCAACGCCGTCGCCCGACGGATCTACGTCGAGCCGTCGACGACCAACGGGCTCGTCCGGGCCGCCCTGTCGTTTCAGCTCCAGCAGGCCGCGCGGGATGAGCTGCTCAAGACCGCGGAATACATCGACGCCAGTGCGTTGGAGGCGGGAGCGGGCGAGGCCTTGGAAGCCCTGGCGACACTCCTCGGCGATGACCAACACTTCTTCGGCCGACCGCACCCGGGCCTGTTCGACGCCAGTGTGTTCGCGTACACACACCTGATCTTGGACGAGAGGATGGGGTGGAAGCGCAACCGGCTGGGACAGCTGCTGCAACAGCACGAGAATCTGGTACAACACCGAGAGAGGCTGTTGAAGTTTTTCTAAACACGAATAAAGAAAAAAAGAGAAAACAATAGACATGTACACTACCGACCATCCAACCTCTACCCACCCACTACAATAACAACAACACATTCATCCTCCAAAAGAATCAAAGAAAGAATCAAACAGAATCAACATCAAACCCTAGATCCTCCGAAAACAAACCCCAAACCAAACCACCACCCCAATCCACTTCCTCGCCCTCTCCCCCAAAACCCCCACCATCCCCTCATCCACCCTCCTCTCCCTCACCTTCCTGTCGCCCTCCCCATCCAACCCAACAACCTCCAACCCATTCTCCCCCGCAACCCTAACCACCTCCCCAACCTCGTAAGAGTAACTCACGGGCCGAATCTTCTTCCCGGAACCAGGATCCACAAACCCCGCCTGGCTAATCGCTCCCATCTCTGCATGCATATTCGTCAACAGTAAATATCCCCCAGGCTTCAACAGCGCCGTCACGGACGCGAAAAACTGGGTTAGAGGGACGTGCTCCAGCACCAGTGTCGAAATGATTCCGTCTGCGGATGCACTAGCTAGAACGCCCGGATCTGGGGTTAGCAAGTCCAGAACAGCGAGCCTCACCCGTGGCGCTGGTCCCGTTCCCGTTCCAGCATTGGAATCGACGTCGGCTATACGTTTGCGCGCAACATCCAGCATGCCAGGCGATGCGTCCAGACCGAGTATCTGTGTGGTAGGCGGCGCGTGGTGCATTAGCTGGAGTGTGTTTCGGCCGGTGCCGCAGCCGAGGTCGATGAGTCTTTTGTTTGGGGTGGTGGATGTAGTGGATGTGGTAGTTGTGTCTTCCACGCGGTCCAGGAAAGCTGGGAGGAGAGTGCGTAGTTCGAGAGTGTCGAGGGCTTGGAGGAAGTTGTTGTCTGTGTCGTAGACCTGGAGATATATTAGTATGTGTACAAGTCTAGTATGAGGAAGAGAGGGGATGGATGGAGACTAGTGGGTGATGGGGAGAGAGAGAGAGAGAACGTGTCATTACTTCTGCCCATTTGTTGTATGCGTCGACGGTGTCCATGTATTGGATCGGGTGTTTATTAGGGCTGGTGTCTCCTGCTGATGATGCTGCGAGGGATTGTTGGATTGTGGGTGTTATGGTCATTTTAGCTTTATTGCTGTGGTTCTGATGCTTCTATTTGTATTTTGGGGTCTGTTGTACGGATGTGTGAACGGTAGGTATGAAAAACAATGCTGGACGATACAAAGACAAGTGATAGGTAGGTACAGAACTGTGAACCCGCACTGCAATTCAGACAGACTTTATAGATAGCCATACACACCATACTTCCATTTGAGGTATGGAGTCTGGCAGCATATGCGGGGATCTATACGATGTGAGTCATCTCATCACCGACCACTGAAAATGCGAGACCATGCACTCCGGCCTGTCATACTCTGCATGGACTGGCGTCTGCATGTCGGTTGCATATGGCGGGGACTTGATTCGGTGGTGGGGTTACGAGGTATAGTTTATTTATGTAAGAGATCGAAAGAACAGATTGTGAAATTGATTATTATCATTTCTTGTCATTCCCATTCTACTCCAAAAGTGTAGGAACATGACACATAGACCGTGAACCGTAGAAGAAAAAGAAGATGATGAATGAGTGACGAGAAAGAATGAAATAGATTGGGAAGGGAACGCTTGATCCGCTTGATCCGCTTGATCCGCTTGATCCGCTTGATCCAACGCCGTGCCAGACGGGTGCTGTTCAACAAAACATGTATTAAAGAAAAATGGGGAAAGAAGAAAACGGGAATCGAAAGAGAAATGGAAAAAAAAAGTAAAGCAAGGAGGGTGATAGAAAGTAAAAACATGACAAAAGAAACATTGCCAGTCGTGCGTCATGCTCATGCTCATGCTCATGCTCGTGCTCATTACACATGCGGACTCAGATCATAAACGTCAGCACACCGTCGCTCCAAACGGGGCTGTTTCTTTGAGATCCTCTACCAGGTCTTCGACGTTGTTGAGGTATCGTCCCAGCAAGGCCTGCTTCTCGTCGGTGGTGCGAGTGTCGCGGGGCCCCCGGGAGTTTCTGTGCCCCGGAGGGCTGTGGGAACTTCGCGACATCTTGCTGGGGTTGCGCTGTAGGCCCGGAGGGGTGCTCGGGGTGCCGGGCCGCGATGGGGTTTCCGGCATCAGGTAGAAGTAGAGAAACTCAACCAGCTTGAGCTTCACCTCCCGCGACGTCGCGCGCTGTTTGAATAGCGACGTCACGGTGAGCAGGCCGTCCAGCTCCTCGAACGTGCGCGTGTTGGCGGGATGGTCGAGCAGGGCGGTCACGAGGGTCAACAGGGTGGCGGACTGGATGGCCGGGCAATTGATCGGGTCGAGCAGGTCCAGGAGCAGGTTCATGTAAATCTCGCGCCCGAACAGGGTCCGCGACGGCGGGTGCAGGAGCAGCGCCCCTTGGATGAGGTCGAGGGTAGCGAGGATGAGAAGATCGTTGGTTCCGTTACTGCCTCGGCCTAGGAGATGCTCGAGACAGATGACTAGGCGCATGCCGACTGTTCCGAATTGATTAGTGCCCGCCATGGCTGACGACGGTCCAGGTCCGGTCGGACGTACCATTCCATTGAAACCCCTCCTGCAACTTGAAAAATTCCCGAAAAGCGAGGTCATCTTTGAGTTCAGACAGGGATTTCGGGACGAGTTGTGGACCCCCGAACGACAGTAACGACCGGCGTTTGTCAGACACCGGCTGTTTCGATTTGGACAGGCATATTTGTGCGAGGAGCCCTTCGACCTGGCGTAGCCCTTTCCGTACCTTGCTGGGCTCGTACGAAGAGAGATAGTCAAAGGAGTGCGCCAACAGAGCCTCCATGAGTACGACACCAATGGATATGGAGGAGAGGTAAATGGATAGAAGGGGAAGAAATAAGAGACTCAAATCCGAGGAGAGTGTGCGTGGGTGTTTGCGTGCGTGCGGACAAGGCCAGTGTTTTATCTCTACCCACCAGTGCCAAGCCAGACAACCGCCGGGGTGATGATGATGTGTCCGACGAAGTGGAGGAACAAGGAAAAATAAAGTCAATCTGAACCAATCCAGGAACTGGGAGGTCTCAGAGGCTAAATCTAAAAGAAATCACCTTTGACGATAGGATAACTGGACCAAATAGTCGGCCGTGGATACTATGGAAAGATCAGATCCACTTCAGCTGGTGGATGGATCGGAGGATAGCCAGGCTCCAGCTGAGATGGATGGTTCTCTCTCTCCACATCGGGCCATCCACTCATCGCGTTGCCCCGACGACCATCGCCCATCACCGGTGTCTTTGTCCACCATATCTTCTTCAGCACGATCTCGGAGACAATGCCAACCATGATGATGATGTCAAAGCTCGTCCCAGCCGTCTGGGTGGATGGAGATTTGGGCCCCATCAGTTCACCGCCAGTTTCCCCATTTGGTTTATTTGATTATGTTTTTTTGTTTCCTTGTCCGATTGTGAATTATATGAAACCAGTGTCTCTGTTATTGGTAGGAGAGCGGGGCAGCCTGATCTAATTTCGAATTAATGCAGGAGGCTGAGGAGGCTGAGGAGGCTGGGCTCCAATCATGACACCCCTTGACGTGATCCTTACATAGCTGGTTTTCCGGTCGGAGATCTGGTTTGGAATTCAAGGCTATGGTCAATAGGTTGGGCTCGGCAAGCACGACGATCTCTTGCCGATGGAGCCCGAGTGTTGATAGTACTAAGTACTCCGTAGCGATGATCCGATCCAAGACTGCCTGATCAAGATTCAAGAATGGAGAGAAAATCAAGGCGGAGATGGAATCAAACTCACGTGAGGCGGTGAGACCCACTTCTGTTTGTTATTTTCCGCCAGGATTCAGGCGTCCAGGCGCCAGCTTGATTTCAGCCAGCCAGCCACCTGGTTTTCCTTCGGACTTATTTGTCGTATTTTTTCGAAGAGATAGTGCATCTCTTCATAAACTGGGATGTGGAGCTTGTAGTCCGGTTTCTGTGAAGGGCCAATCACAAGAACACACGCAGGGGCAAATGGCCGCGGCCACTACCCCTCCTCACGAGCTCCGGTCGATCATCCGACTTTGGAACCACCCCGCAGTATTCGGTCATAACAACGCAATCCTTAATCCTTGATTATCCTTATCCCTATACTAGTCAACACGATCGTCATGCCGTCAGATTCGCCTTATCAGCATCCTGTCATCCCTCCGCGCACGAGCTCCACCGGTATGACGGACGTCAACCATCAGGGGAAGCCCCTCCACGCGATCCCGGAGGTGGATCGCGCGGGCAACGGCAACGGGGAGGGCCGACTACCAACGAATAGTAACATCCGGAGTAAGCACTTGCGTCGCCGCTCGAGCATGGATGGCACCAAATACAGGGATGGGCAGTGGTCGTCGGAGAAGGAGCGGATCTTGATGGGTCCGTACGACTACATGCTGCAGAACCCGGGCAAGGATATCCGACGGCAGTTGATCAACGCCTTCAATGTGTGGTTGCAGGTGCCGGCCGAGAGCATTGAAATTATCAATAAAGTGGTGGGCATGCTGCATGCGGCGTCGTTATTGTGAGTTCAACTCAAAGTCAGGGGATAGGGGAAAGGGAATACAGAGGCTGATTAGTGTAGAATCGACGATGTAGAAGACGACTCTATTCTTCGCCGCGGAGTCCCTGTGGCACACAAGATCTACGGCACCGCGCAGACCATCAACTCCGCCAACTACGTCTACTTCCTCGCGCTACAAGAACTCCAGAAACTCAACAACCCAGAAGCAATCAACATCTACGTCCAAGAGCTACTCAACCTACACCGCGGCCAGGGAATGGACCTCTTCTGGCGCGACACCCTCACCTGCCCCAGCGAAGACGAATACCTCGAAATGGTCGGCAACAAAACAGGCGGCCTCTTCCGGCTCGCCATCAAGCTCATGCAAGCAGAGAGCCAAACCGGGCGAGACTGCGTGCGCCTAGTCAACGTCCTCGGCCTAATCTTCCAAATCTGCGACGACTACCTCAACCTCTCCAACCTCACATACACCCAGAACAAGGGCCTCGCAGAGGACCTCACCGAGGGCAAATTCTCCTTCCCCATCATCCACAGCATCCGCTCCAACCCGCACAACCACCAGCTCATCAACATGCTCCGCCAGCACACCAAGGACGACGAAGTCAAGCGCTACGCTATCTCGTATATGGAGAGCACGGGCAGCTTCGCGCACACGCAGCAGGTCGTGCGTGACTTGCGCACTACGGCGTTGGGGCTCATCGATGAGATTGGGCGTAGTGGGCGGGGGAACCCGTCCGAGGGCCAGGATGACGGGGCCATGATCCGCGCTATCATGGATAAGATGACTGAGGCGACGCTGGCGGATACGCAGGGTGACAGATAATACAGACTATACGGACCTTGGTATATGTTGGATAAATGCGGTCCGTCTTTCTTCGTGGTTCTGGATGTACATATAATACGACTGACGACCGATCTGCATGGCGAGTGGTTCTTAATTGATTATCCTATCCTTATTTATCTTTTGAATAACACACAAGACATGACATGAGTATGTCTAGGTCACAATATTCCAAACAACTAACCAAAGATAGTAGATAGTAATAGAATCAGGGTATAACAAAGCAACCTTCCACATAATAGTATCCATCCTCGGCAAAGATGGCAAAGATCTATAAACCACAAATATATAGTATATAGTATATAGAAACCAACCCTACATAACAACACAACAAGCCTTCTCCAACTTGCGCACCACACGCGGCAAAACCCGCCGCACAACCTGCTCGACCGGATCCTGCTGGTTGTGACGCTGCGGCTGCGGCTGCGGCTGCGGCTGCGCGTGCGGTTGTTGATGGTGCTGCTGACCGGGGTACTGGTGTGGCTGCTGCGGCTGGGACGAAGGAGGAGGCATGTGAGCCGGCCCGCCGGAGAGATTCACGTAGATGCGGCCGGCGTTTTCCTCGGTGGTGTACTGCACGCCGAGTTCGCGACAGACTTGTTCGACGCGCGGTTTGATCTTTTGGACGTGGTGGGTGGAGTGGTTGCCTTTGCCGACGATTCTGTATCATTCATTATATTTGTTAGTTGAATCCTTTTCTTCACTTCCTGTAATCTTTCCATATCCCAGAATATATGGTTAAACTCACACATGTAAATGCGTCTGCCCATGCGCCTTCGCATACTTAATCCTCTCCTCAAGGATCTCCTCCGCCTCTTCAACAAACTGTCCGTGCAGATCGATCGTATCCGCCTCGACGCGTCCGTTGGCGTTATTTTCGCGGAAGATGAACTCCGACGCCTGGCGGTTGTACTCCTCCATTTTGCGACCGTGGGCCTTGCCTTGCTCGGAGAGCTCCTTGGCCGCCGCGCCGTCGCCGCTGGTGTAGGCTTCTTGGGACTACATCGTGTATCATCCACGGGGGGTGCTCGTTAGTGTTCATTGTTTTCGGTTCCTTTGGTTATGCGGATTAGGTGAAGAGGGACGCACTCGTTGGAAACATGATCCGCGCTTGTTGGCTTCTTGTCGCGCGAGATCGCGGAGTCGGTCGTACTCGGCTTCGGCGTCTTGGCTCTGGTCGTGGTTGAAGGCTGGGTTGGGTCAGCTTGCGCTTGTGTGATACGTACTTGGGTCTGGGTGTATGAGGGGGTGATGTGAGATGGGACAAGATGGATGGGATGGGTGAGCTGAGCTCAGCTGAGCCGAGCCGACCAGGGGTTGATGATTCTGATCACAGGCAAGGTGTGTGTACTCACCCCTCGGGCCCATTTGCGACATCTCGTGCATGCTGGATAAATTGGCGATATCGCGGGGATAAAGAATACGATTGGGGGTCGGTTTACAGGGATTGAACGCAAAAGATGGTGGATCAGAGACAGAAAGGGCAGAAGAAGATCAGATCGGACATTGTCTATTTACCGCGACGCCCCACAGCCCAACTTCGGGTGGCCATTCAGGGTCGGCCAATGCCGCCCGTGTGGGTGGAGAAGCCCTGGCCCCGATCGGTATCTTATATACTAGTCCCGAAGGGAGGGACGGAGCGCTTCCGAGGAGGAACAATTAATTCCTCAGTGGGATCGTGTCGATTCATAAACCCTCTCGGTTGGGATCCTTGGGAACTATAGAATATACATCGAGTGTGTTGGTGGCTTGCCCGCGACGATCTCTGACAGGTCAATCGCTTTCTGGAAATCCGATCTATTCATCCAATCCTAACGATGCATGTTATTGACCGATGCATCACGGATCCCCTCGTAATGTACGCCATGCCACATATTGGGGGCAATAGTCGCACATTCCTCCGAGCGATAAGTCGATCGCGCTTCTCCCGCTCGGAGCCATGCGGCGATAGCGGTTCCGTATCACGATCCCAACTACCGTGTGCGTCATGTCGCCACGACGCCACCCGAGAAGAACGAGCGTAGAAGGGTGGGTGTTAGGTACCATAATCTGGGGACACCGGGTCCGCCAGCGAAGGCGACTAGAAGCAATAGACAATGGGTCATCTGGAGCAGAACCATGGATTCAGTTTTTGTACCTTGAGGGACAGGAACATCCGGCGGTAGCATCCTGAAAGGAATACATGGATACGAGTTCTCTAGTCAGTATTCAGTAGTCATAAGGTAGTTGAATAAGGAGTGGGGGGTGGGGTGCTGATGAATGGACCTTTCTGCACGCTGGTTTGGTCCATCCATGATCCCTGTTGTGGCTCGTCAGTTGTCTTCCTGGGCACTTTACATGACAAAGCAATAAGGGAAAGAAATACTCAATTCGAAATGATTAATTTTGATCAATGAACAAAATGCAAAAAGAATGAAAGGATAAAGAAGAAAGAAAGGAAAACAGGAAATGGTTTCTGTGCGGAGAAGAAAGAAAGATCGACGGCAGTTCCAAGTGGAGATGATTCCATACCATACAGTACCATCATTCTGCCAGAAGATTACCATGTCGGTACCTTAGGTATCTCCCGCCATATGAATGCCAGAAACTCCTCCCCAATCCGTGGCCACAGTCCATAGATGTAATACTTCAATTGACCATCTCAGTCCTCCTCCATATATGAGTCAGTCCACTAATGGTTAGCGTGCATTAAGGTTGCCTCATCCAGAACCCTAACCTCGTTCTGTCCACACGCCGGACCCTGGGTGACTGCTCAGTACAGTATGTGCCTGGCGATCTGGTCTCCACCGTGGTGGCGCACTGAAACGAAAAAGATGGCCCTTTTGCCATGCCGAAGACCAATAATAACCACCAACCAGACAACACCTCGTGCATATCATCATCATTCTTCCATGGCATCAGTTTCCTGTCCACCATACTCCGGAATGCCCGTTAGAGGAGGCGGCGGGAGGGACCTCCGTCACCCTGAATGCTTCCAGAAGGTGTAAAACAACGATCAAGACGGATTGTCTCATGCCCTGCAGGCCACGCTGATCTGCACCGGCCGGGAAATTAAGTTCTTATCCCAGTTAGGAATCAGTAGAAACCTGCAGTCACCTTCCGGGGAGTAGACCATTGTCGCTTCTCCTGATATGGCGGAGGGGACCTAAGATAAGACGGTCTACTCCACAGTCGACCACACCTCCGACAGTCTTTCATCATCCAGCCGACATTCAAGAGGATACAGTCAGAATTCCCGGACTGAATCAGTTCGTCGATGCTCTAATGAAAAGGGGAAGTTGGCTTCCTGAGGCATGATTGGCTAACGTGACTTCTCCTGTCACCCCACCCCCTTAACCCTTCCACCAATCATGACTCTTCCGCAACCCCCTATTGCTGATCCAGTGAAATTAATCCTGGTATTTCATTTACAGGGTGTAATTTTGCGGTAACCTTACGGACATCCTTTTCCTCTCTGACGATACCTGACTTAGTTCAACTTCTCTACCCTCCTTTTCTTTCTCACTCTCTTCACTCTCTCTATCTTTCCTTTCTTCCTCTCTTTCTTTCTTCCTTCCTCTCTTTCTCTCTTTCTTTCCCAACTTCTTCTCTGGATCTCTCACCAGACCGACTCCCTGGAGTCCCTTCTGTTGGTAAGTTATCCATCCTCACTCTCGATAGCCTCATAGTTTGTTCTTTTCTACTTCTTTTCTTCCACCCTTCCCTCTTCCCAATCAGACCGTCTTTATTGCTCCTGGGATGAAGGTGGAACAATTGGACCGTCATCCCGTGGTGATATCAATCCTTTCCCTTTTCTGTCTGCTGGTTTCGTTTCGTTTGGTTTCGTCTCATTTCATCGTTACAACGTTGTATTACCTTACCCTACTTAGTCCACTCGGTTCCCTCTCTCTGTCTCCTCTCTCTCCTCTTGCGCGTCGACATTTTGAAATTTCCCCTTTGCTGTCTTCCTTTCATTCTCCGGTCCTCCGCGGTCGCTTACACCCTTAGTAATAGTAATCTTCACGCCCTTCGTTTCTCTTCTCTTGTTGCTGCTTTTGTCAATTCATTCTCCCATCTCTCCGACAAACAAGTGACTTTCACTCATCCCAGTGAGTATTTCGCCCGTTCTGTCTCCCCTTGCATTGGTCGTGGCTGGACCACTCTCTCTCCTCTCTTTCTCCTCATTCTATGAGACGGGTGCTCCCTTCAGAACTCCCTCCCCCCCTCAATCCCCCCGATTGATCTATCAAATTACACCTCCTTGCGTCTGGACGATCGCCAACCTCTGGTTTCTTGGGAGAACTCCTGTGTTTTTTGTTTTTTTTTTTTTTTTTTTTTTTTGTTTCTTTTCGGAACAACTCGCAATTGAGACTACCATCTCGTGCCACGTTCGGACTCGCCGTCCGTGCCCGATATCGCTCAACAAACCGGAGAATTCCTTTTCGCTGACCATTTGTTTCGATAGACTTTCGGAACTGAGTTCTGTGCCATTCACTTGAGGTTATCCCATCGTTTCCTATCAATCTCCATCCCGCCTATCGTTTTCGTCCAACGCCGCCAACATGGGTTGTGGTATGAGTACCGAGGACAAGGAGGGCAAGGCCCGCAACGAGGAGATTGAGAACCAACTCAAGCGCGATAAGATGTTGCAGCGAAATGAGATCAAGATGCTCCTGCTCGGTATGCGAGACCCTTTCGGATGCGCGGGCGAGGACGGCTGGCTAACGGTTCCATCCAACTAGGTGCGGGAGAGTCGGGCAAGTCCACTATCCTGAAGCAGATGAAGCTCATCCACGAGGGCGGATATTCGCGCGACGAGCGCGAGTCGTTCAAGGAAATCATCTACAGCAACACCGTCCAGTCGATGCGCGTAATCCTGGAGGCCATGGAATCGCTGGAATTGCCCCTCGAGGACGCCCGCAACGAATATCACGTTCAGACCGTCTTCATGCAACCGCCTCAGATCGAGGGCGAGAGCCTGCCCCCAGAGGTTGGCAATGCGATCGGTTGCCTGTGGCGCGACACCGGCGTGCAGGAGTGTTTCAAGCGCTCGCGCGAATACCAGCTGAACGATTCGGCCAAATAGTGAGTTTGGTCCCGCGCATCACTCCCCGAGCCATGGTGCTAATCTGCGTCTAGCTACTTCGACTCGGTTGAGCGCATCGCGCAACCCGACTACATGCCCACCGACCAGGATGTCCTGCGCTCCCGTGTCAAGACCACCGGTATCACCGAGACCACCTTCCTCATCGGCGACCTGACATACCGCATGTTCGATGTCGGTGGACAGCGTTCGGAGCGGAAGAAGTGGATCCACTGTTTCGAGAACGTCACTACCATCCTCTTCCTGGTCGCCATCTCCGAGTACGATCAGCTGCTGTTCGAAGATGAGACGGTCAACCGTATGCAGGAGGCGCTGACCCTGTTCGACTCGATCTGCAACTCGCGCTGGTTCGTCAAGACCTCGATCATTCTGTTCCTGAACAAGATCGACCGCTTCAAGGAGAAGCTGCCCGTCAGCCCCATGAAGAACTACTTCCCCGACTACGAGGGTGGCTCCGACTACGCCGCCGCCTGCGACTACATCCTCAACCGGTTCGTCTCGCTCAACCAAGCCGAGCAGAAGCAGATCTACACGCACTTTACGTGTGCCACCGATACCACACAGATTCGCTTCGTCATGGCCGCGGTAAATGGTATGTGCTCTTTTTTTATCTTATATTCATGTTTTTTCCCCCTGGTGCCGACGATGCTGACTGCCACTAGATATCATCATCCAGGAGAACTTGCGGTTGTGTGGTCTGATCTAACCACGGATCCAATAAGGCTGTCTTGTTTATCTCTACCTGGCTTGTAATCTGCTTTCTTTTATTATTTTATACCTCGTCGCAATTTCTTTTTTCTTTTCTTTTTGTCTGATTTTGAAGAACCTGGCGTTGAGACATTCATTTGTCTTCCTATTCCTTTTTCTACTAATTCCCCCCCGATTTCCTTTGTCCTGAAATGATATCTAGCCGGCTCTTTGTTCTCAGCATTACCGATATCCATCCATGACACAGAGCAGGAGTTTTTATTTTTCACCTTTCTCAATTCTCTTTCTTCCTTTTTGTTCTCTGCTCATTGAGCAGCGGGTAATCTGTGACTCCCAATTTCAAGGTCCTGTCGAACCAGGCCTCGAACGTATATGTTATTATCTCCCTTTCCAATCACCTTGGAAGAACCCAACCCGCCTTGTCTTATTGAATCCTTTTTTTCTCTCCATTCCCCTCTTGTATGTTTTCTCCCTGCTCGTGTCCTGGCTATTCATCCAACCCTCAATCTATCTCGATATCTTTTCTCTCTCTTATCTTGGTCTCGCAAGCTGGATATCCCACCCTCTGTTGGTGTCTTCGTCGCAGAGTTTGTAGTCAGTGGCGATGATGGCGACTGGGGGGACGGAAGGACGGCGCTGAATCAAGAGGACGTGGACCGTCATCTCATGTCTCTTTATAACTATTTTCTTTCTTATGCGTTATGCCGGGTTGGTTGTCATAGTCAGAGTTTTTGTACGGATTGTGGAATATCAGATATGTCTGTCTTATTGTCTTGTCTTGGCTTGGCTCGGCTTGGCTTGGCTTGGCCTGTACGTGTAGTTCTATTTACATACGTCGATTGCGACTTCGCCTCCGGACCTCCAGGTTATCGAGGGAACAGCGAAAAGAAAGACAAAGAAGATCAATGGATGTAACCTCATCAATAATACCAATAGAAAAAAATATGTGTCAAAAAGCTAAGCCACCGCTAAAGATACCAAAAATACTAAAATAAACAAATAAATGAGTTAAAACCTCAACTTCGGCCCCAAAAACACAATCAAAACAGCCAACAACCACAGTCCAAAGATCCACGCATAGAGCATCATCCGTCCCCACCACCCCTTCCCCTCCGTCATCCGGCGCAGGGTGCCCATGCGGCGCTCCGCGGCGCCCATGGAGCCCGTGGAGCGGTCGAGGCCGTCGACGGCGCGGGCGAGGACGGATTTCTCGGACTCGAGGGAGGCGTGGAAGGCGTGGGAGGAGGATTTGAGTTGGCTGGCGAGGGAGAGGAGGGAGGTGGTGAGGTCTTCTTGGGTGGTGCGGTCTGTTGTGAGTTGGGATTCGGTTTGGGAGGTTGATGAGGGGGTTGGGTCGGTTTGGGCGTGTGGGAGGGGGAAGAGGTCTGTCCCTGTTCTGGCTCCTGTTGTTGTTGCTGTGGGGGTTGTGGGGGCTGTTGTTGATGATGATGGGGGGAGGTGGGATCTGTTTCGGAGGGTTGGGAGGGCTGGTTCTGGCTGTTCTTGTTTGGTTGGCTGTGTTGTTGTCGTTGCTTGCGGTGGTTGTGTAGTAGCTGTTGGTACGGCCGATGTTGTAGTAGTAGCAGTAACTGAAGAAACACCACCCTCCTCATCTAACCCTCCCCGCCCCCCATCCCCAGAAGTACTACTCCCCTCATCAGGCGTCAAAAGATCCTCACCATCCAGCGACTCAGACTCCGACTCATCGTCTCCTTCATCCTGGCCCGCAGCACCGCGACGAGCAGACCGGAGGGTCTCCGCCTCGGTGGTGATCTCGTCGAGGACAGCTTGCAGTTTCTTGAGCGTCTGGCGGTAGAGCAGGAGGTCTGTCTGGAGGTCGTTGCGGTGGTCGGGGGCTTTTATCGTTGGGAGGGCGCGTTCGAGTGAGGTGAGGGTTGATTGCGCGAATGCTATGTTCTGGTTTCTGTTAGATGGGTTCTATCTTGGTTTGGGGGCTGGCGGAGCTAGCTAGCTCTGGGGCTTTTTGTATCTCTTTGTATACGCTCCAGGGGAGCGCGGGACTCGCGAGGATACAGTAGGTAAGGGAAGAACGTACAGCACCAACTCGCATGCGCTGATACTCCGACTGGCGTAGCGGAGAGAGATCCGCGCTTGGGACCAAGAGATTGAGCTCGAGGCGGTGCACGAGGCGCGATAAGGAGAGCGCCGTCAGATCGGGCGAATCTGCGGCGGAGACGGGATATGTGGTGAGTGTCATTTTGGCGATCCTCCTAGAGTATGCTGGTGTCGTGAGGGTATCATGGGAGGGACGTAAGAGGGGAAGAGAGAGTGAGAGGGAGACAGTTGGGCATCATGCTGGACGGACTGAGTCCAATGATGATGAAGTACGTTTTTACCGCATTGGGTTAGATCCGTAGCAATTAATGCTGATGACTCAGCTGGATACTTTACGGACATAATGGTGCATACTTAGTTGTGAAGTGCGTATATTGGAGCAAGTAATTGAATTCCAGTTTCAACATCGAATATAAGTGAACAGTAAGTGATGGCGCAATCATTAGAATCATACTATCATCGGCATACATAATATCGGCCACCATTGCTACCAAGTACCAACCCAGTACTATGTCTGCCTATCTCATCTCCGCCACAGACCATAGCCCAACACCAAAATAGGTAGTCTCATGTCAAATCCCCACCCGGAAAAAGAGCACGAAAAGGGACAACACGGAAGAACAGGGAAGAGGCGAGAAAAACAGAAAGGATGAAAGCAAAGAGGGAGACAGAAAAATTGGAAACGTAAAAAGAAAAGGGAAATTAAAATGAGAGAAAAGAAAAAAAGAACATAACAACCTAAGATGCAGGAAAAGGAATGGAACAAACCTAGAAGGATGAAGGATCCATCCCGCATCAGCCCATTGGACAGCTCGTCATCCACTTTCAGCTATACTCGACCATCAGCCGTCTCCATGTCCGCACGCCTTCTTCGTCAGCATCATGGAGTAGCTGAACAACTTGGCGACTCTTCTGCACCGGTGGCCGCGGGCCTGCCGGCTCGCCCGATAGCTCTGATTCATCGAAGTGGTCGTCGTGGGAGGGGGAGGAGTAACCTGCTAGGCTTCCCACCGGCCGCCACTCAGTCGGTGTAGGCGCCATCGGCGGTAGCGAATCCCTGGGCCCAGAGTAGCTTGATTGATCACTCCCGCCGCCAGACAGGTCACTGGCTTGGGTCTCTGAGGTCGACGGTCTCGAGTGGTCACTCGGACCCGCGCTGGCTACAGGATCGCCGCCGGGGCTACCTGCTGGCTTCTCGTTCGCAGGATGCGTGGGCTGTTTTGCGCGGCCTAGGATGGCCGCGAGATGGCCACTGGAGGGCAGTGGGGTCAACTGAGACAGCGGTTGGAGGATATCACAGGCAGACGGGAAGGATGATGTCGCCGCCGTCGTCGTCATCACGTCGTGGGAAGGGTCCTTGATGCAGGGCGCCGCTGCTCCCTGACTTGCAGACATGTCGCCACCGGACTTTTCTGGAGGAGATGAGGATCGTAGTGAGTCCTGTCGCCTCTTCTCGGGGAGCTGGTACTTCCGCTGTCGGTGGTGTCTGATTCGTCGCGCAAGAAGGACAATGCCAATCACGCAGAGCGCGGGATAGAGGACCCCGTGTGTGAAACTCTGGATAGTGGGAGATGGGACACAGTCACCATGCTCACGGCCCATCGCCGTTGGTCTCCTGCGCGGTGGAGAGAGATCTCGGCTGCCTATCAGGCCGTAATGGAATCAGTTTATAAGCCGTAGTAGCGATGCACCAGTGGAGCCCTGGGCAGAATAGCAATGGTGATGGCGATGGTGACACTTTCGATGTTCGGAAGAGATCAAGGTGAAGTATGGACCCGTTGGTATATGTGTGTCTTAAAAGCTTAATGGAGGTATCAAGGATTTTAACCAGGGAGCAATAGCACAAAGAAATCGTCTGTTTCCCTATCAAACGAGAACAGGGAAGAGGAAACGACCGTTGGGTAGGTTTATAAACTCATCAGAGGCAGATCAGACAGCCCCCCCCAAGACCACGAAAAGACATTGACTTGCGCCTCTTGTGACCCGCAGGGAATTTCACTTTTCTTTACACTAAAAACCCAAGGGAACCAAGACCCCCTACCATGCGGAGACAATGGAAGATCTCACAGTGTGAAACCCCATCCGTTTGAGGGAATAGTCTACAATCCTAGTATGAAGAGGGAGGAGGGTCTATGGCGCGCGCCCCCTCCCAGTCCAGCTGGGCCCTGATCAGCCACGAGTCCTGCTGCGCTGCAGGGGATCCACGAGTGCACCACCATCTATCATATCATCCAATATTATAGGACCGGGGCGGGGCCGAGGGTCGGAAAAAAACGTCGAAGTCCAAGCAGTTCAGCTGTGGAATGCATGCGCCACCGCCGTCGACCCTCGCAGGCTCCCGCTAGTTCGTTAGACGGGGTTTAGCGGGTCCCGGCCTAATGTAAGGCTGGCTGACTGGATGGGATCCCTAAGGGGTGGTCCGATGAGGCTCGATCAGTGAGATCGATCGCTCTAATGATAGGCAGTCATCATTGTTTCAAATTGTGATTGAAGGAAGAGGATCCAAGTTGGAATTGGATGAAGTTCCGGATGAGAGACAATTGAAGTCTCAATGGGGGGAAATGAACCGAACAAACAAGGGCAAATCCCGTGACTCCCGATCACTGGACTTTTCCATCCCGAGTATTCTCCTGCTTCAATAATTCATTTCAATATTCTCTCTTTTCCCCTCCATCATTCAGTCAGCCAAGATGTCCGGATCGACACGTCCCCCTCATCTTTCCCTGCTTGCAGATCCGTCTCTAATCCCGCTGCTGTTCGGCAGTCAAGGTTTCGACAGTCCGATCGGACTTGGTGGGGACATGCTTGCCATCAGCTCGCCATTGTCCAAATAGTCGACCATCCATCTCCACCTCGGCCATACACGGTCTATCAGATTCCCAAACTGATGATCCCATCATCTCCATCATTCCCACTACTTGGTCGCCAATTCATTCGACCGAGTCGTGGGTTCCTCCCCATCCAACGAGATGCAATTCGCCTACGTGGCGGTGAGAACCGTGCATCTCTCGGGCACCGTGACAAATACCGATGATCGGGCTGAGGGAGCGAATTGATCAGATCTAACTTATCACAGTATAGAATCGCCTCTGATCGGGATTAACTACTGGTCTATGCCATCCCTCCCCCTCCCAGAACCAAATAACCGGGTCGCCCCCATGCAGCCTGTCGATCAGCGCAAAACTCTAATATGGACGATGGGAATTCCAAATTCCGTCCAGATTTTCCAGCCTGATTCATTTTTGCCCGATGTCGCTGCCGCTCTAGCGGGCGTGCCCTGGGTGTTCGCAGCCCTGTCCATCCGCGACGCAAGGGAAGATCCATGAAGACTCATTCGATGGCAAGTGACACCTCTGAGAGAAATTTTACGTTTCGTATGACAGCAAAGAAAAAAAATATTCAATCAGCAGAGTCAGTGGCAAGTCATCGAGCACGATTGTCCTTAGGTTGACGTTTCTCGACATTGGCTTGGAATAACTAATGGGACCCAGTACTAGAGGCCTATCACTAGTCAATAGGCTAGAGTATCCTACAGTTTCTCGGTGTTCACCGCTACCTGGACCATGGTAGCACCCATTGTTTACCGGTAAGACTTTTTAATGATTTTTGATTGGTGAAGAGCTCTCATGCCAGTAAATGCAACCTAATCGGCAAACACTTGGCCCCTCCTGCCCAAAAAGCAGATTCTGGTTCTTACTGGCAATCTGCAATTTTGAACCTTGTACACCTCTCACATACTTTACTTGGTTTATGGGTTAATACAATCGCGATCTATGTGCTCGAATCAATACCCCGCATTGATCCGCCAGAGTATAAACAGTGTATAGCTTCACCCCTTGAGGGGCCCCCCAAATTAATCTCTATAGTGGCTGTGCGTGGACTTATAGTTTGGCCCGGACATCACCAGTCTTCTGCTGAATCTCCTTCTGTGCCTGGTCGCGAAGTGTCTTCCGCAGGATCTTCCCGGAGGGATTCTTCGGGATCGCGTCGAGGAAGACCACGCCGCCCGTGATGCGCTTGATCCAGGAGACTTTTCCGTCCATGAACGAGGTGATGTCCTGCGCTGTGGCGGTCTTGCCGGGGTTCAATACTACGTATGCTCGGGGCCGTTCGTCGTCGTTCCTGTTACCGATTGTTAGTACCAACTAGACGATTGCCTCATTTCGGGTAGGTAGGCAACTTACATAGTAACGCCGATGACGGCAACATCAGCAATAGCGGGATGTTCCAGCAGGATGGCTTCCAGCTCGGCCGGGGCGACTTGGTTGCCCTTCACCTTGATCAGTTCCTGGTTCTGTTAGCCTCTACTCATTGAATTCCCGGTCACGTAGTAGAGTCAAGTACCTTTTTCCGGTCAACCACGTGGAACTTGCCATCTGTGGAGACGTAGGCGATATCGCCCGTCTTCAGCCACCCATCCTCGGTCAAAGTCTCCTGCGTGGCTTGTGAATTGCGCCAGTATCCTTTCATAACATTGGGGCCTCGCACCCAGAGCTCACCGCGCTCGTTGCGCCCTAGCTCGGTCACTCCGTCGTCGGCCATGATTCTCGCCTCGCAGTTGGCGTTCAGCTCTCCCACCGAAGCCGTGTAGCTCTTCTGGGTGGGGTCCCATCCGAGGATCGAACATGTCGCTCTGTCTCACTTAGTACTCGGAGGTCGCAAGGATCATAAATTGGGGGAAAGAGGCTCAACATACTCCGTCATACCCCATCCCTGCTTGACATTAATCCGTCCCGGCTCCCACAGCTTCTCGACCTCCTCACAGACCTCGCGTCCGAGAGGAGCCGCCCCACTACCGACCGACTCAACACTACTCAAATCATACTTACCGCTCCTGACCACAGGATGCTTCGCCAACGCCACCACAACAGGGGGCACGAGAATGAGATCCGAGATGCGAAACCGGTCGGTATACTCGAGCATCTTGATAAAATCAAACTTAGGCATGATGTACACAGGTACGCCACGCGATATGGCCGCAGCAATGAAGATGCTCTGGGCCATGGCGTGGTACATGGGCAGAAAGCACAGCCAGCGAGAGCGGCTCTGCCTCTCCTTCCAGTCCGGATCCTGGTAGAAGAGGTGGTTCCACTGCAGCATGTTGGCGCAGTAGTTCTTGTGCGAGATCTCCACGCCCTTGGGCCGTCCCGTCGTGCCGCTCGAGTAGTTGAGGGCCAGCGTGCGGCGGGCCGCCTCGGGGGTGGACAGCTCGTCCCACGCAAATCCGGTCGCTTCGCTCTCCGACGCGATGAGCTCACCCCAGTGGCGGCAGCCCAGGCGGCCTTGCCCCCGCCCGTCGTACACAGCATTGTCGAATACAAACACGCGGTCTTGGGGGAGCCCCGCCAAGCGGGCCGCCTCGATGCCCGTGTCTAGGCTGGCGTCTGCGCAAAGCAGGTATGTCGCACCGCTGTCCTGCAGCTGGTAGGCTAGCTCGCCCGCGACGAAAGTGGGATTGGCACCGGAGAAGACGCCGCCGGCCATGATGATGCCCATGAAGACGACGGGGAAGAAGAGGTCATTGCCAGAGAACAGCAGTACGCGATCGCCGGGTTTCAACCCGGCACGGCGCAACCCGGCAGCGAACCGCTGACTCCAAATACGAAACCCATGGGTAGTGAAGTAATGCGTATCGGGGCGAGCAGCCTCGGCGAAGCAGCGGTGCGAGTTGGAGAGCGGATGAGTGGGGGAGGTGAGGAGAAGCGATGCCAGATGACAATCGGGGACGTCAATCTGCCAGCGGGATTGGAAGGGCATTTCAATTATAGTAGTGATCGTATATATACCGATATTGACCAGGTTGTTTATGGGTATAGAGTAAGATTTTGGGTGTAGAACAAGGCCAATGGATATATAGTGTTTTCATCCCCGCATTTCGGTCGGTTATTTCCTTGCCGAGACGGGAGTGGTTGCCTCGGGCTTCACTATTCGAGATATCCATCGGCCCATCAATATTGATTACCTTCGAGGATATCCATTTCTAAGGATTATGATTGACAGCATGCATGTTTGATCTCCATCTCTATATCTGGGGCAACTCTACACCATACTCCGATATCTACCATACTACACTCCCAGTAACACCCCGCAATATATACATCCCGGACATAACACCACAAGATATATATCAAAACAAGATACCCCACAGATCATACAACCACTAATCCAAAGCTAAAACAACACATGATCAATCGACCATCCTTGGCATACAGACGGCGAACAAATCACCAAGAGACCCGACCGTTGGATTGGGAAAGCGCAAATGAGGGGTATGTAGTATTTTATCCGTGTTTACTGGAGCTTCTTTGTTGTTCCCAGCCTCGGAGGGGTATGTTTACTTCTCTGGATTTATTTACTTGGGTATATCTATCTACCCCCAGATCTATCCCCAAACAGCACATAGCATACAATAAAGAGACATACAGACAAAAAACAGCAGAGCAAATACACAAACTGAACATAAGACAGAGATAGAAAGAGAGCAAGAATGTGGTCCTCCATCCTCCTAGCAAGCACCCTCCTAATCAACCTCTCCACCCCACAATCCTTCGACCCCAACCAAGCCAATCTCCAAACCTTCGATCTCGCCCTCGTCGGCACCGATCGCTCCACCAACAACGCCTCTTACCATAATCCCATCAGTACCGTTAATGCCGGTGATCCGTTCGTATTTCCCCATTATTCTTTCTCCTTCTCCCCAATCTACCGTGGCTTATCTAATAGAAGTGAACTATATGTTTAATTCCAGAGAATGAAGGCTAATAATTGAATAGGTTCGTCCTCCGCCATGAGGATTGGTACTTCTTGACATACACCACCAATGATAATATCACGCTGAAGAGGTCCCGCTCTTTGACGGATAATTGGGACTTTGCGGAGTCTCAAGTGGTTTTTAAACCTGATGCGTCGAGTGGGGAGCCTTGGTCGACTGATGTGGGTTTTGCTTTTTATTATCTTCTTGGTATACACTTGGATATGTGTGTACAGAGGTACAGAGCAAGGTATATATAGCTACTAACTCTACGCAGTTATGGGCCCCGAACTCCACCACATCAGTCAGAAATGGTACATCATCTTCACGGCAACCCCCGACAAAGACGCCCCACCGCCGCTGCAGGATGCAAAATGTCCGATTAACTGCCCCGCGGTTAATCACCGCATGTTCGTGCTGGAGAGCTCGGGGCCCGACGCCTGGACCTCGACCTATGCTCTACGGAGCACCCTCGACACCTTCGACCAGTTCGCCATCGATGGTACCTACTTCCATCACGCGGACCAGATCTACCACATATACAGCTGCTGGGAAGATACCTACAGCGCGTGGCCCGCCAACCTGTGCATCACGCGCATGTCCGACCCGCTGACGATCAACTCCACCCTGAGCGAGCGCGCTATCATCTCCGTCCCCGACGAGCCCTGGGAGCAGGTGCCCCGCGGTCGACCCGTGCGGCTTGCTACCAACGAGGGTCCCCAGCAGCTGGTGAATCCCCACACCGGCCAGAACTTCGTCGTGTACTCCGCCGCCCGCGTCGACACTCCGTTCTACTGTCTGGGATATCTTGAGCTCGTCGGTGATGACCCCATGATCCCCTGTAGTTGGCGCAAACACCGCGAGGGCTGTGTGTTCCAGCAGAACCCCGACGCGGGGGTCTATGGCACGGGACACGCGAGTTTCACTGTTAGTCCGGATGGGACGGAGCATTATGTGGTTTATCATGCACAGACGACGGACCAGCCGAAATGTAAGTCTTTCCTTTCTTTTCTTCTCCCATGCCCAACTCGCTTGCTGCTTTGTTCCTCGGATGGTAGATCGAATGCTGACCGATACAGCAAACCTCTACCGCACTATTCGGACGCAAAAGTTCACTTGGGGTGAGAACGGCGCGCCTACCTTCCCAGCCGCGTTGAATGGGCCTTTTGATGTTCCGCGGGGACAGAATTAACGAAATCTGCATGGCGTGTAGTCGACGTTAGGTCGGGGCTTGTCCGGAGGTGACATGATACACATAATCATTCTCATAGTATTAGCACAGTTCATGATGTCAGTAAGTTCATAATGCCAGTATAGTTATTTCAGCAAAAACCAGAAGATTAGACTGCACTCGATCAGGTCACCCGCGAGAATGATGAAAATCTCTGTCGACCGGTGATGATAGCGTGGTTGGGATAGAATGTCGGTGAACAGAGGGAAGGTCCGCCGTACCCCGTCAATGGTAGTAATTAACAGGAGATTAGAGTCAACTATCAAAGCACTTTGCCTTTGTTTGTGCTCGAAGTGGATGTGGAAATCATGGTGAAAGGGGAAAGGGGGGAAGAGGGTGGGAGCATTTGGGACTCTGAAGGGGGGCGCCAACGTGGCGATATCCTTAGTCCTAGAACAAAGAGAAAAAGGAAAGGAAGAATAGAAACGACGCAAGATGCACGTTTAAAGAAACGATCTTCCTTCCCAGGAGAGCCAGTTGTTCCTTCCACCAAGGAGGGGCGAAAGATTGCCACCACGCGGCCCTAAGCGAAGGATGGCTGGATGATGTGTATCAACCATCATATGTCCATGACGATGCAAAGATGAGAAAAGTGGCATACTGATCAGCCAAGGCTGACTTCGTTTCGTATGTTTCCGGACCAACGATTGTCTTCACGGTTCGCTGACGAAACAGCCAACTGTCGGTGCTCGAGTCGCTTCCAGCGAAAATACCTCAGCCCATCAAGCGACCGGTCTGCTTACTGTGGATGAAAATACCTCGAGAGATTACTATAGCAATGTCAGACGAGATTATCCTATATGGCCCCCATCCGATAGAGTAGACTAGGACATTTAATGGCTCATTGACGGGATCCCGGAGTTAGACCTGAATGATGTGGCCCTAGGGTTCCCATTTCCCATGATTTGATAGACCGCGTGGTTCGAGGCCACCTCGTCGGCCAGCCCCTAGGTTGCCCCGTCAGCCAGAGATCAGAGTGTTGGTCATCTTTGCCCTATTGTAAGCTTCTGAAACGCGGACTGCATCCATGACATCTGTTTCTCTGCTAGTTCCCCTACGGATCGTCAGCGTAACATCGGCTAGAGGCCCACGGAAGACAGTTGGTCCTACTCGCCCCTGAAGAACGACTGGTCCAGGGATGACTACTTTGTAGATGACATCGCCTTCCAAGGTTGTCGGTCTGAGCTAACAACCACACGGTGATTTTCTAGAATCTGACTCGGTGGCATTTCCCGCCGTTGACGTGCCGGAGAGCCCGGCCCCCCTGGCTGACTGGCATTGAGAACAGTTGTAACCATCGCAGGAAGACCTGCCACTAGACGTCGTCACAAGACAATCGTCAATATAGGTAGGATGTCGGGTGTCGGTGTACTCTGGAACTCTTAGCCCGAGCCGCTATCGCTCGGTCAACCAACAGAGTATCATGCAATTTTCGATATGTTGGGCAATGGACATCAGTCATCTGATCCTATGTAGAATCTTACATAGCCAAGCGCTATACCGACTCTCAAACTATCGCAAAGACGTTGGCAGGTGGACCCATAATCATCATTTCGCACTTGGCCACTTGCCCATATCCGTCTAATGCTAGATTTCTTGTTTGGGCGATAGATGTAGACGCCGTCGATGAACCCGGGCCAATCAGAAGCGTCAGCACGCCCTCAAGCTGGATAGCTTACTATATATAAGATTCTTCTCCACAATCGACAAGGGCGCACGGATTAGCGCTTATAGCTTAATCAACCATCCCGCCCTCGCTCTCGGACCAGGTTGGCGGACCAGTCCAGGGGGGCCGCTGGTCCATTTCCGCATGTTGCGACGTTATGACGGTCGCTTGGGTCGAGCCAACTAGCGGAGAACTGGTCGCGCGATCGCGCCTAGGATGGGCGGTGCTTGTGGTCCATGATGCGTTAGTGTCGTTGGATATCAATTCCCAACCAGCAAAAGTGTAATCTGAAGATATAGATAGCATCATCAGATTTCATCGCCCCAACACTAGTCCCATTCTAGGTGAAGATCGTCAGGTTCACCTGTCGGCTATTCTTGGAGGAACCGGTCCAGAGGTGGATGGCGATATGCAGAGACCCAAGACTCCTCTTGTTGTTGGATTTGAAGTGGGGGCCCTGTCATGTTGCCCACGGACGTCCCTCTGGGGTTGTGTTGGAAAGCAACAGAGTTGTATCCGACTGGTTCTGACTCGCTCTCGATCATTCCGTCGAAACATAATCCGTCTTGTAGCAGACGTGTGATCATCATTTCTTCACAATTTGCCTCAGTGCCCCGTAAGCATGAAGAGCATGTCGATCTGCGTCATTTGGTTATCTGGATGGAGGAAAGAATTGGAGAAGGTTGGTACCCCAGGGGCCTCAGGTCGTCTTGGCCCCCAACCTGTAAGGCGGATTCTAAATGGTTCAAGATATTGAATCGACACAGAGGCGGGGGTTTCATCCGAATGTGATGCTATTGTTAGATACACATAGCGCGTAGTTAATATCAATTAAAGGCGTCGCGGAATAGACTTGGTGTGGCTCAGCAGATATGAAGCAAGCCGACTGGAACGAAGGCAAGGTTTAGGATGAAGCCGAAGTGGGTCAGGATGAAGATTGAAATGATGACCCGTGACTTTCCTAGTCGCTCTTCCCTCTGACTGGACCCGCTAAATTTGTCATGGTGACCAAGTCACCATCGCTACTCATCTCGCTACTTTCTAGTTCTTCGACTAGTCGGAGGTTACTCCCTTACTCTTGACTCGATTCGATACCGCGTCTGTGTCAGACAGACACCGGGCGACGTGCCTCGTGCGTTCCCTTGGTGTCTCCGTCCATCCATGCTATGGGTTGGACGATGGATCCATTCATGTCCCCCACGAAGATCAGCCCCCCCCGATCGTCATCATCCATTCTTTCGTTCTTTCAGGTCTAACTTGAGATTAGCCTTGTCCTATTAGCAGGGAAACGAAAATAATAGAAACGGAAAAAGGAAAATGAAAAAGGAAAAGAAGTACAGGGCCGTTTTAGTGCCAAGATGATGAACAGAAACCATTACTGGACATGGACGCTCTCAGCCTCTCGGCTCATATGCCAAAGTGTGTCTATGAGGGAATAGAATGTTCTCTAGACCTTCTGTAATCTTGTATAGATGGTATATATTCGCCCTGTCCTCGCTCAACGATGTGGGACAGGCTCAAGTTCTACACACTCAACCCAACCCAAAGGCACTCTCGTCCTGACAACCTCTCATCCTCTTTCATTTCACCATGTACGCCTACAGAAAAGGTTCCCAGCTCGTCGAAATCCAAGACTATGACGAGAGGCGAAGGATCCAAAACCTCTTAGCCCAGCGCAGGTGGCGTATGTTCCCCCGTTGGCGGACCCGACCCTACGACAGGTGCTGACCCAGGATGCAATACAGGTCAAAAAGCTCGCCAGAGGGGAAGAAGCAACTCGCAACAGAGTCAGAGCCAGAGTCCCGAGCCCAAGTCGGAGTCGTCGCCCAGTCCTCCCTATATGGGGTCACAACAGCAGCCCCGGTCTACCCCCGAAGCTGGGGTGATCTATACTACCCAGCCCGATTCACATTCTCCTTGGATGTCGCCATCTCCTCAGACCCCTTACATGGACCCCAACAGTCTTCCACATTTGCCCCTGGTATGTGGCTACTGCTTTCTTCCCTTTCCCATATCAAGGAGAGCTCTTGTCTGACTGATGAAATAGATGGTCGATCCGAGTCGCTCGCCTCCTGGGTTACCAGTGCAAGAACCACTCTATGGACACCCGACGACACCCGAATCCACAGTGGGGTATGCATATATCCCGGCCACCTCCACCAGTTATCCGCAGACAAGTATGGCTGCAGATACCACCCAAGCTGCCCCGTATACGATGGCACATTACGGTATGAAGCTCTAGTGGTTCTTCTGTACCGAACGCGACCGACTGACCAACACCCGTATAGACCCTCAACTCGCCATCCCAGTCCCAGGCCCTGGCGTTCCCACCCCGGAAAATATGGATTCAGATGTGAAACGAAAGATCCTCGAGTCGCTGGAGGCAGCAGAGGGACTTTTCGATTGCGGAGTGATGCTGAACGTGTTCCCCGCGGACGACACCTTCCAGCGGCTTGTCGCCGAGGCTAAGTCGCGATTTCTTTCACTTTCGGCCACGGTATCATAAGCCATAAGCCGGCCCTTGACTATCACGCGCGGACATATATTAGGGGTGGAGTTTCTTGGCGATCATGTACATATACACATTGGCGGGATGGCGTGTTTAGACTAAATTGACCGAGCGGGTCTCGTTGGTTTGGGTCTTTTTTTTTCTTGAGGTGTTGTGAGTTAGAAGTTGGATGTCGTTGGACGTTGAAAGCTGAAAGACCATTATAGAATACCCAGAGCTGTCTGTTTTACCTGCAATTTCCAGTTCCAACAATCAACAAAGCTAGTAGTCTATTCGGGAATGCATGGGCTGGGATGCCTGTCCAATCCATACCACCGGTACATAAGGATATGCAAGGCTACAAGGCTACAAGGCCCGAATTCTCCGGATTATCGGCCCCCTCCTTATTTTAGCACGAAGAGGTCGTCTTCCAGTAGACCAGCACGGAGCATGGACTAAGCATACTACTACCTTCAATATCTACAGTGGGCAGTGGGCACAGAGGAAGGGCCCCACGGAACGGTGGGGACGACGGAAGCGGGTGGGTTTGAGCCCTACCGCCGGGGCCTATAATTAGGCGTTGCGCCTTCTGGGGGTTATCATTACCC
The DNA here is from genome assembly GCF_002847485.1 of Aspergillus campestris IBT 28561. NCBI lineage: Eukaryota > Fungi > Ascomycota > Eurotiomycetes > Eurotiales > Aspergillaceae > Aspergillus > Aspergillus campestris. The sequence goes on along the minus strand of NW_020194336.1, from coordinate 3,344,053 downwards.
GGCGGGGGCGTGGCTAGCTTCGGGGTGGACAGCCCTGAGTGGTTGGTCCGCAAAGGGTGCTATCGTACCTTGGGTAACTGATCGTTGGGTCCGGCCCTGGCCTAGTCTTTCCGCCCCCAACAAACCACTTGCTTGATCCATGGTTGTTTTTGGCCCCCGTGCTTACTGGCTTTGTTTGTTTGATTGAGGGGGAGGTTTACAAAGAAATTGGTCATGAGTTTGGGGGCTTCGAGATGGGTAGTTTGATTGTGTGGTCTTTAGGTTGGCGACCATTTCAATTAAAATGGTATTCGCTTAGTTTGTTTTACAATGGTACCACGTATGACTGAAGACCTAATATTGCTTTTCTGCTTTGCATAGTATGTTATGATAGGGTCTTCTGGCAAGTTCACTCAGCTGAGATAAATCTAGGAGTACTAACCCCTGAAAACGGTAACGCGACATGATTCTATTGATTCCATATAGTACTGAATAGAGTGCTGGTAAGCCATAGATTCTTGCCAAGCAAGACTCAGTCACTTGCTAATCAACCTTTACTCCCCTTGCTGCCCACTTATTTCAGCATGCATTGGTTGGGAGAGGCTGGTAGCTAGGTAGAGAAGTACATCTTTCTCATGGGATAAAACATACCCTATCAATGGTATGTAACCAGTAGTTTCCTACTCAATGCATAATCTGCGCAACTAGTCAATCATCACCGCCCCCCCTGGCCTTTTGAGGTCTCGTGGTATCTCACAAAGCTGTTGTTGTCCATTCCAGAACCACTTAAGTAAAATTGCTTGGGGGGGGCGCATATGGATGACATGGGAGTTGATACGCAGAATTTCACCGAGAAAGACGCATTCAATGAACACATGGATCATTGTATCAACTCAATCTGACAGAGTTTCATGTGCTCATCAGACATAGCGACAATCCATTAGCAATGGGATGGCGAAGAACAAGTCAATTTAGCTAATCCAAAAACGGTGCACATATGTAGGGACTTCGAAGCCCTCCGGACTTGGGGGCTTGAAAACCGCGCTGGAGTGTTCAGCACGAGTATCCCCATGTGCTAAAATTTTTTTTATAGAATAGAGACCACGTTCAGCGTTTTGTTGATCGTGTTTGAATGTGAACATCTCCTTGGTTTGTTGTGTTGAATGGCGATGAAATGGGGGAAGAAACAGACGTGTCGATATAGAATCTAATCCCAATCCGGTTAGCGGGCTCGGAGGTTCGGGTCCGCAATGCGGATCATGCCCCAGGCACTCAGGCACTCATCAGGCTCTTGACCCAGCAGGGAATGGAAGCTCCACTCAGTCCCTCTATCCTCTTCTCGCACTCCAGTGTACACTACAATTACCACTATTGAAACTACTATGCCCTCATGCCAGCTACCCAATCATCCTCTTCCCATGACCTGATCTTCATCAGCCAGGAATCCCTCCAAGGGCGCAAGCAGGCGCGTTCGCACCTCGCCCGCGCTGGCATTCGAGCGAGAATTCGGAGACAGAACCACCAGATCGCAGATAGTGGGAGTCACCGGACGACTCAAAGACGAAGTTCATCTCCACCGAACCTGCCAGGTGACTCGGGGTCTGCTTCCAGATCCCCCAACCCCCCCGGCCCAAAACCCCCGCGCAGATCTCGCCGTCCGGCTACTCGCTGGTCGAGTACCTGATATCCACTCACGTCTATCGGGAACTCGCCAGCACCTGGGGTGTCAGCCCGGCCATCTGTCCCGGCCCCACGCATCTCACCCATGGTTTATCACGAGCGTCTCCCGTACTGGATGCCATCTTCCGGGCCAGCGTCGCTTTTCACTGCATTGACCTCAACATCTGGTCCACCCAGGATCAAAGGCGAAATCTCCAGGTTGCGGCGCTGACCTACCGCGGAGAGGCTATTGCCTCAGCACGAAAGGAACTCCTGGACTGGATCCAGTGCGGTCCAGCAGACCATGAGGGTTCCGGTCACGTGTTAACCCGCGAGGACAGTGCAGCAGACTGGGAAGCCAGCTTCAGCATTGTCCTGCGACTTCTGCAGCTGGACTACCGTTTTGCCCGCAGTAGCGTGAACTCCCACTTTGCGGCCTGTCGTCGACTCCTCCGGGGCTCGTTGGGCGATCTTCGGGCTGATCGTAGATCCATTGGCACGCTTGCTGCGACCATTCGGAATCCCAGCCTGCATCACATCATGATCGCGTTTGAGTTCGCTCAGTCCACGGCCGAAAGCCTCGTCTGGAGCGATCGTGACCTTGATTTTCTCCAGCCGTGTCTGCAGGGATTTGTTCATCGGGTATCTCAACTGACCGCGGCCAGTGTTCATTTTGACCCGCAATCGTCTCCCCGGCTCCCGCCGTCGACCATCTTGTGGCGATGCCTGGCCAAGGAACCGGGAACCGTCGCCTCGAACATATATGGCGATGTATCCGAGGCCAGTGTCCAGTTGGGGAGTATTATGGTCCTCTGCTCGGTCTTTCTGGACTACGAGGGGAGCTGTGACAACCCGCCCTCTATCCCACAACAGTGTGTCGACGAGCTCGAAAACGCGCTGTTCTCTCTAGGAGAAAGCGAAGCGGTGTCCAGCGCCCTCAACGTCTCATGGCTGTTAGGCGGAGGCTTGGGACTACCCATCCATCGCCGGCGCGAGCGACTCTGGTTAGTTTCAGGGTTTGTATACGCTCTGAAAAGACGTGGGTGTTTTAGTGACTCAACCTCAGAGATCGACTTGAACGCCGACTCTGTAAAGGAAATTTGCTTGGATTTCCTAAGCAATAGGACGGAGACAGGGTGATGAGCTATTTTATGTGCCATGTTCTTGTGGACTCAACCCTAGTCTTGAACCCTGGCGCATCCCGGGCGATCTCAATTCTTATCCCGATTAGGAAATTGCCTAATCAGGAAAAGCTCCAGCACGCCAAGTCAACAAATTTATGGAGAAAACGGACCCCCCCTGATGGTGTTCTTGAACTTTATATGGTCCCATCTACTCCGTACCTTGCAGAAGGATAGACCACACTACTAATCGCTATGGCTGGACCGCTCTCACCACTCTCCCTGCGGAAGTTTTCCGATCACATCCGCATCTACGATCCGCAACCCGACAAAGAGCCAACCAACCCCAATGCGCCCACGACCGTCGTCCTATTCACATGGGCCGATGCGTCCCCGCGCCTCGTCCAGAAGTACGTGCAGGGCTACCATGACCTGTACCCATCTGCCAAGATAATCACCGTCACGGCACGGACCATGGCGACGTTCTTCGGCGGCCAGGAAGCCGCCAAGGCCTTGGTCAAGGACATGGTGTCGCAAGAGCTCTACAACGACGGCAACACCGAGACCATCCACTCGTATTCGTCCGCAGTGGACGGGTCCAAAGAAGAAGGAGACTCTCTCTCGGCAAGAAACACCCAAAAACAGCCCCAGATCCTCATGCACGCCTTCTCCAACAGCGGCGGCCTCAACCTCGAGGCCGTCTCCTCCACATGGCACGCCATGCAACACGCCTCGGGCAACAACCCGGGGCCGATCCCCCTCCACGGCCTAATCCTGGACTCCACCCCAGGCGGGGCCTCCTTCCGCCGCGAATTCCCGCGCTGGGTCGCCGGCATCGCCATCGGGTTCGCCTTCCTGCCCAAGCCGCTCGCCAAACTCACCGCCGCGGCCGTCGTCGTCCTGCTCATGGGTCTGCCCGCCCTTCTCGGCCTGGAAGGCCTCTCCGCGCGAGGCCGCCGCGTCGTCAACTCCCCAGACCGCATCCCCACCAGCAGCGCCAGACTCTACATCTACTCCGACTCCGACCCGCTCATCGGCCACCTCGACGTCGAGGAGCATGCCCGCGAGGCCTCTGAAGTCCAGGGCTACAAGAAGGTTGTTCTCGAGAAGTTCAGCGGCTCTGGACATGTGGCGCATCTGCGCCACGATCCGCAGCGGTACTGGGGGGCGGTTTCCAAGTTCTGGGATTCGTGTTGCTCTTCGTCGTAGGGGGGTTCCGTATATATGCTTGTAGATTGGGTTTATAGATGTTTTTAGCTATGTTTGATGAGAGTGTCTTTTATCAGCTAGATAAATTATTGATACTAAGTCCCATCTCTTTTTTCTTCCCTACAAGTATCCTTTCACCAAAGATGTAGAATTGAGAACGTGTCCCAGCAACATGCATTATACTGCTCAACCCTCCCCCCTCTAATTATTGTCGAATTGTGAGACATAAAATCGGCCATCTTCAGCCGACCTACAGAGTTTCCCTCTACAGACTGATTGTTGACTCTTCATGTTTTGCTTGCACTCTTGCAACTGTTCGTAATCTCTCCATAGCTTTGAGATTCATCAATATCATCAAAATTCTGAGCGTTCTCATCAGTCCTCCACAATCATCACTATTGATATCATTCTTAGAGTAAGCAAAAGAAAAAGTGCCTTTCTCCTCACTTCTCCTTTGCAGGAAGCTGCACATTACCCGCCCTACTTTCCAGAACACTTGAGGGGCCTGGCTGGTCTAGGAGGAGGTTGTGGGACTCAGCATAGGCGACGAAACTGTATGCCTCGCTCCGCTTCAGCATGTCCCACACCGCCACAGGCATAGTCACCCGGCAGAGGCTGGAATTGGAGTTTGACTCGAAGACAGCCTCTACCTTGATGTTCGCAATCGGGTCTGGGATTAATGATGTTAGCCATCGTTTCCACTTACTAACGTCTGGTATCGCCGTCTTCTCCCCAATAAGGATCGAAATTAGTACTTTTCCGTCCGCTAGCTCGCAAGTCCTTTCTGGAGCTGTAACTTTTCTTGGTCCTCTGTAGAGAGGCCGGAGGGTGATGGACGGATTTTTGGCGCTTGAGACGTGAATAGGGGTATAGAACAGCTCCCTGTCGGGTTGGTTGGTCTCCTTCACCAGTCTGGCGTGGATTTCAGCTACTGTAATGTCCGTATCGTTTTGGGTTTCAAAGGGTCGACAAATCGACGGATGAAGCTTTTCCCCACAGGTGCAGTGGCCGGAGACTGCAAAGCCGATGCTGCCAGGTATTCGTGATTGTCAGCGCCCATTGCCGCGGTTGAAAAACACGAGTCTAGGATAACTAAAGTATCGGCATGGCAGATCGTCGCCAATCCTGCTTCCACGAAAACCCACGGGAGGCTCGGAGCTCTGGGGTTTGTCGCGCCACTATCGTCTCCATTAGCTTGTTTCGCTATTTCTATCTGCAGGGAAAGAACGGACCATGACAGCCACTGCACCAAAATACCAAATCGGTATGTGACCGGGCTTAATATAACTGATATCCCAACATACTATAAAGTGAGAGGTGAAGCACTGGGATCAGTAGTCACAGATGAGTGACCTTCATAGATAATAATCAGGGGCACAGTGGTACCCTGTTGTTGATGGGAGTGCCGTGTTCACTGCTTGGTTGATGGAGGTTATAGCCTCGTGGAATGATCTCTCGTGCTCCATGGAGTGGATAGATCTGGTGACGGATGGAGAGCCCATTTTTGCGTCTATGATGGAAGGAGAAAGAAAGTAGACTATCTCAGCCACTGCACCAAAATATCAAATCAGCATTTTGGTCAGGCTTGATATGACTGGTATCTCAACAAGAGCGATGAGATGACAATGAGAAGATGAGAAAGGGACTATGGGAGGTGAGGAAAAGAAAGGGGAATAAAAGGTTATCCTCTAGCTGGTAACTCTCTTATTTCCTGTGAATTCCTTTCCAGTGACTTACAGTTTAGTTTGATATAACCAGGGTACAGGGATCAGAAATGTATTACACGCTTTGGTCCTAAGTCAGGCACTAATATGTCTCAAAATAGTTCTTTAGTGTTCCTGCGGCCGCGCAGGCCAAGGTAGCCTACTATACATCCAGCCAAGTAACGTTATTGATTTAGATTAACAATGATTGATAAGCTATTTAGAGTCACCCCGCCCCCATTGGGCCTGGACGGCCAGGACGTCCGTCTTACGAAGGTATAAAAGCACCTTGAATGCCAGGCTGGTCGGTAGAGAGTCAAGTGCCTCAGTAGTGGCTCATCGATGTGCGCATCATACTTACTAAGTAATAAGTAAAACATCTTTGGGTGCATCGAACAAGCTTCAACGAATCTCTATAATCCGACCTTGAGTCTAGTCCATTCCACGGAAACAGACAGCTGCAACGTCTTCCTGAGTCTTATTTGAGCGCAACATGGCCGCCACCAACGTTCCCAAGGTGATGCGAGCATGGCAATACAGCTCGATCGCAACGACCATCGAGAACGCCATCCAGCTGAAGGAGCTGTCGCTCCCGCTTCCGCCCAGCGGACTAGGTGACGACGGCATTCTGGTCAAGGTCTATGCCGCCTCGCTCAACCCAGCCGATTACAAGTTTCCCGAGCTCCCCGGTTTCATCGCCCACCGCGTCGTTCCCGTGCCGGCGACGCCATTGTTGGACTTCTCTGGCACGGTTGCGGCCGTTGGCGCGCAGGTCAGCGATTTCCGCGTTGGCCAGCGCGTGTTTGGCAGGGTGGCCCCAACCAGCTGGGGCGCGCTGGGCGAGTACTTGGCCGTGACCTCCAAGGACGCCATGGTCGTCGAGCTGCCGGAGAGCGTGAGCTTCGAGGCCGGCAGCGGCCTCGCCGTGGCGGCGCAGACCTCGTACCAGTGCATCGCCCCGTACGTCCAGTCCGGCGACAAGGTCTTCGTCAACGGCGGCAGCGGCGGCACCGGCGTCTTTGCTATCCAAATCGCCAAGGTCTTGGGTTGCCACGTTATTACCAGCTGCTCAGACCGCAACGCCGACTTCTGCCGCAGCCTCGGCGCCGACGAGGTCATCGACTACACCAAGGACGACGTCTCGGCCGTCCTCCGCTCCAAGGGTCCGGTGTTTACCCTCGTCGTCGACACCGTCGGCTCCTCGCCCGCCGACCTCTACACCGCCGCAGACGCCTACCTGAAGCCCACCGGGCGCTTCATGCAGATTGGCGTCGCCATAAGTCTCGCTGGCATTAGGAGCGTGATGGGCCGCCTTCTGCTCCCCTCCATTCTGGGCGGCGGCAAGCGCAAGATCAACCTGGCTTTGACCAAGGACACCCCGGGGGAGCTTGATCTCCTGGTTCGCTGGGTCGCCGAGGGCAAGGTCAAGGTCCCTCTAGACGAGGTTTTCCCTTTCGACAAGGCACCCGATGCATTCGCTAAATTAAAGACGGGCCGTGCGAGAGGAAAGATTGTTGTCAAGATTGTTGATTAGAGCCACTCATGGCCTGCGAACGGGGGCTGATGTATTGCCCAAATGACACTCTCACCCTTTTGGACCCTAATAACCATACTAAATGAGTTTGAAGCTATTCCCAGTCACCTAAATAGGCGTTTTTCATTTGAAATTATTAACTATGATATGTAGGACACCTGATTCTGGTAGCTGTTGGATATTATAATCAGAGTATATTAATAAACCATGTCTTAGCATGCTCGAAGATAAGAATACAGAATTTATCATAGTCTCTCTTAAACTATTCTCTAGCTGGTTTTCCTAACATATCAGCCTGTAGCCACGAATCCACCTTCGCAGTGGGCTTCTAGTCTGATAATGTGAGTGATTGCCTGACCGCATATCAACTCTTCGCCAAGCAGGGTAATCCATCGAGCCTAAATAAGGTCATAGAGCAGAGTTCCCAGGTCTCTCACGAGACAAGAGTAGAGAGCAACTCCCACCAGCTTGAAATTTAAGGTAATCCTGTTCGACGGGTCTATCAGAAGGGGCAGATTGTTCTCGGGCGAACATTGTACCCTGAGGTATCCGTACTCCGCGACTCTCCATCAGGTGCTACAAAGCGGAGAAACACAAGCTTCTGCTGCTGCAAGACAGACGCTCCTAGACCGTAAACAAGCTATCTTCAGTCAGATTCCGTGTCAATGTCTGACGTGTCTCTCAGATAGTAGTTTCCTTTCCTAAGGTGCATGGAAGACAACTCATACCTGCATTATCCCCATGTCTCAGAATTGGAGGATACATATTGATACATACTATAAGTAGACATGGAAGTACAGACTTTGCTCACATCTTCCTTTCTTCTTTACTTGTTCCTGTCAACACAATTCTACACTCACAATGGAAGATAATGACAAACTGAAGGTGTGGTAATTGAGTGACTATCTGATTACTTCGCTTCGCCTCTTCTAGACTTATCACTTCTAAGAAAAAATAGGTACTCGAGTAGTGAGTGTGAGTGACATCTTCCAATAGATTAATCTGTCCTGATTGCGCTTACCAGTACTGATCAATGAAGTGAAGTGAAGTGCATTGCCATGGCATCTGTCACCCCAAAGTACTGCTGACGAGTGAGTACTGTTGTTTGACCAGGGCTTCTGATGAGCGTCCATTGGATATTAAAGTTCGACATCAATTGGTCGTTGTCCGGTCAATTGAACCATGAAATCTCCATGAGAAACCACTCAACATATGGCGAGTTGATAGAAAGTATCATATACGTTTGATTCCTCAAACGCGATAACGAGGATTGCTCAGAGCCGTCTCGCCGCCCAACATGGAGAAAGCTGTGCAAAGCAACCTAGGCATTCATGGCCAATTAATCAAGCGGAAAACAGATCCGCGCGGGACTAGTATATAATTAGAAGCCGTAGCGCCATCTGAAGAAATCCTCAGCATCTCGATTTCGAACCAATGATCTCACTTGAATATTGGACCCCACGCTCGTTTGACCCGCTATATGATCCTATCGAGTGAAAATCCAGATGCTTCCGGTGGTCCAAAGGACCGTCATCAAGGGAGAAACGGCAAATGCGCGACTCAACACACATCGGATATGCCAAAACAGACACATACAACAGTGTGTTCATAGTCTGAAACTACAGGCCGCCACCCATCGTACCACTAGTTGATCGACGGGGCGGTGCCGCGGTGGCTTGTATGCAGTCAGGACCTAGTAGTCAGTTGGGTCCCTCTTAGTGGACGACGCTGGCGATCGCTACGCCCCATCCCGCGAGGTTTTGGATGGATTCCTCGGCATTGGGGGCAATGCTGCCATCTTCTGTCGTCATCAGGTAATAGATACCGCACTACCAGCGGAGGCGCATTCTAAGCTGCACGAAAACTACCTTATTGGGTAGGTGACTTCATATCTCCATGGCAGGCCAAGAATGTTCCAACATGTCAGAATGAGGAGGTTTCCAACGTAAGACGCAGATCCTTGGCTCTTTTGGCAGGAACTATTCCTAGCTTTGTATAGTTTCCCACGATAAGTTTCCTCAGATGTATGACGCTAAGCTAACAGGGCATAGGGCATGCGGTATATTGTAGGCATAAGCAAGCAGCCCTAGACCTAATTTTTGCATCCAACACGAGACAGGCTGCAGATCGCATAGATGCTGCATAAGGCACCACTTGTGGGTGAGAGGCTGTGTTCAAGTAAGCACGCGAGTCAGTATCCCTCTAGCATGGGATCAGTCGTCTATAAAATCCAGCTGTCGGCCTGTCCATGGAAGAGAAGAATCAAACACATCAATTGCCTCCAACGAGCCCGGAAACCTACTCGCTAATAATTACCAAGTTGTTTCTGTGCCATCATGATGAAATCCTTCCTTTTGCCGCTGCTCTGCGTTGCGGCTACGTCCGCATTGGGGATTCCTTCCAAGGATCTCCTGGTGGGAGAGAGTGAACTGGACAAGAGAAACCCGGTTGCGATTATCATGGGAATGACCATGATTGGGGCTTCCGGGAACTCGGCGGCACAGGTGGTGAACATGAACTTCGACGACAGCCTGCCTTTTGTATGTCTCCCGAAGGTCAATGTCTAAACTTGACACCAGTCACTAACGAGTGTAGAACGAGGGTTCGGGGAACTGCCGGATGTTCATTTCTACTCAAGGAGGGGTAAGGGCCCAGTATCACCAGGGACATTTAGTGGACATGCTGACAGTACTAGGTAAATTGCGATGTGGAAACCACCCCTGACTCCCGAGCAGGAGTTGGGACGGACACGACTAAGCATGACGGAGACTGGAACGTCTGCTGGTGGGACGATGAAAAGAAGATTTCTGGACGGCAGTACTTCACTGACCCGTGAGTCTTCCTAATCAAGACACATCGTTTTCAGAGCTGATACATAATCGTGCAGAGGCATTGGCAAATACAGCATCGTCTTCACTGCCCGGGATAGTGACAATGTGAACGAGGATATCGAAGGGGCCGAAGGCTGCGAAGGAGAGGGCATGTGCCATCCTCAAGTCACTTTCTACCGCGATGGATATGATCTTGTGCTGAACACTTGGGAGTCCGTGTATCAGGGTTCCGTCTCGCCTGATGGTGTTGGGCTGTGCCAGGGTGGTGTCCTGGATCAATTCCACAAGGGCGGTATGGTGCTTGGATATACGTGAGTTTTCCTTCGATCTTTGATGGATTGCATAAGCTGATCAACTGGCTAGGTGTGCTGTGCCTTGCGAGGGCGATAAGGGTATTCCCAGTGATAAATCTTGATGGGTTCTCACCCAGGCCAAGTCTGTCCAGAATCCTGCAGATTTACAATCTGTTCCAATAGTCATGAGCATTCTCAGATGTCATATGAATTTGTAGATATTGTACCATGATCTCACCTTCCCTTTGCTGTCAAATAGCTGTCGTGCAATGTATAAACCTGATTGTGTGCACATAACAAGTACACTCCTCTCGCCAGCACCTGAGCGCACTGTTTTTTGAGAGCCTATTGAGGGTTGACCTTATCGAACGTGTGGCTTAGGTACGGCTAAATGACGCCTGTGATAGTCTGTACTAGATTAGAAAGAGGAGAGGTGTATATGAGCAGAGATCTCACCTAAACAACGATTCTCTCCATAGCCACTGGCCCTATCATCTGGAGAGACGGGGTAAGTATGAACAAGGATGATGAGCGAATGCTTTAGGCAACACGGTCACCTGATTGATCCAGCCCTGCCCGTTAAAGCGGCAACATCCCAGGGAGGTACGGAGTAGAAGTGAGTTGTTTGGACCTCTGGGCAGATCCCTGGGTAGTACCTAGTCTACGCGAGTGCGAAATCCCTGACCTCATCGGCCAAGAAAGACTGTTCGCAAGAAAAGCGTGGAACACAAGGGAAAAGAGATATATTCACCACCGCCGATATCCTACTCCCCAACCTCTGATATCAGGACGACGGTCCCACCGTAAACATGCGTAAATCTAAGCTAGAACAACGACGACGACGACAATGGTACAAACGAACCCGACATGCTAATTGCAGTGTCAAATCAAATCAATCCAATCCAATCATGACGTCTCCTCCCCGCCAAGACAAACCAACGTCGCCTTCAACTGGCCCATGATCTTCTCTTCAAGCCGGTCCTCCGCCCCAGACGAGGGATCGACGGGCTTCTGCCGCGTCATCTCGAGTTCCTTCTCGTTGGTGGCGCCAATGCGAACCCGCAGCGTCTGCTTCCGCTCGAGCAACTCTTCGATGTCCTCCTTCACCTGCGCCTTGTCCCATTTCAGTTCCTGGATCGCCTGCGCGTCCACGCCGAGGCTGGCGCCCGCTTCGCGGAATTGGCCGAGGATGAAGGAGATGAGTGCGAGTGAGTACACCTCCGACGCCATGCTCAGGGAGATCCGCCGGGCGGAGGGCCCTGTGGTGGCCGTGCGGCCTGCTGCGAAGGAATCCGCGGCGCGCGCTAGCTGGCCTTCGAATTGGTTGAGGAAGGCTGCGACCTCCGGGGCCATGCGGATGACGTGGTACAGGAGGTTGAGGCAGAGTGGGAGGAAGCCTTGCGTCCAGATCGTGTACATGCGGGGAACGGGGTCGAAGGGTCCGAAGCCTTTGGGCTGCCGGAACATGTCGGCTAGTCGGCTGGTCGATAGCCGGATGAGGACCACTTCCACAGCGAGGTGCTCGGCCAGTATGGGGATCGTCGACAGCTTGACGAGGAATGCTACGCTGAGCTCGCCGTAGACGGGGTCGCCTGCCACTGCGAGCTGGTCGGCCCACGAGAATAGGGATGTGGCGTGTCGCACGACGTCGTTCTCGGCGACGTGGTACGCCATGTGCTCGTATAGCCGATCCACGTTCTTCACTTGCAGTGCGCTCTGCAGGATGGCTGTCAGGATGGCGAAGTCTTTCGGCGTGCACTTGTCTGGCTGGTCGTGCAGGTACGCAGTTAGGGTCTTGAACCCTTGAGCAACCACCGTCTTCACGGCTTCGACGACCACGCTAAGATCGGACGATATCTCCGCCTTCTTGGTCAGAGTTTCGGGGGCAGATCGCGAGGGTGTATTGAGATGGAACTGGAGAGACAGGAACAGGACGTTGAGAAGAGATCGGTAATACTCGGTGTCGTCGTTCACCAGGGCCTCTTCATATGTCGCGCGCCGAGTGCGCAATGCATCCCACGCGACCGAGAGCAAGCCAAACACCTCCGCACCTCGCGCCCCGGTCTCCACCAGTCGTTGGAGAAGAACCTGTGCGAAGTCCACTCGGCTCTGTTGGATCCGCTCGAAGATCGCCTCCTGTGGGACGCCCTTGGTGTTGGCTGTCAGGCAGCACTGCACGACGTTGGCCATCGATTGTTGTACTTCACGATCCGCCATGAAGTCCGCGCAGTGTTCAACAGCGAAAAACTTCCAGCTATTGAGAAGACTCTGTAGAGAGAACATGATTGTTAGACATTGTTTGTATACCAGTGATGCTCATACGTACCACCTGGGCCTCAACCAGAGACAAATTGATATTGGCCCGCTCGAATTCTCCTGCAAATCCCTGGTCCCGTTTTCCTGCCCATGCCACATCGTAAGATAACAACTTCGATCCTACGTGCAAATCATAGCAGTAATCCCGTCCCAGCGAGCGAGGCTGCAAGGGCGTCCTCTTGAACTCGATCAGCGTGCTACCAGAGTATCTCGACTCAAAGTTTCTTTTCAGGTTCGTATGTAGAGAACCATTGTATCCGGGCACCTCAACTGCTCCCTTGGCGTACCAAGAGACCAGCGGGATTAAAGTTTTATAGAATGAGCGATCATGCATCTCCTTGGCCGAGTGCAGGTAAACCGTGCAAAGATCGGCGACCACTGCTGCAATGCGGGTGCGGAAGATTTGCTCCTCCACAGCCAAAGAGGACAGCTTGAGTTTTGATACATAATTCACAATACTGGTAAAGAACTGCGAATGGTTCTTCAGCTCCGAAGTCGCCCACGGCCAATTTTCTTGCGCATGAGACACGAACTCGAGAAGCGCCACGGCGACTTGGGGATCAATGTGCTCAATGTTGGAGAGTTGGTCCAGGGCAATGCGCAAGAAAGGGGTGCCTCTCATGGCTGGAGATTTGCCCGCGTCGTCCTTCTTCAGCATATGGCGAGGGGACGACCCCGTAAGGATGTAGACCGACAGCCACTGCTGCCGCTTGCTGATGATCGTTGACAGCAAATGCCACCCAGCCAGATGAAGGCCACGATCGCCAAACGGTCTATCAAATTGCGACAGGACATCAAGGAAAAGACAGGACGACTCAGCCCCCAGATGGCCAACCAAGGATGGCGGCTCATCTGTAGGGTTTTGAGCAGCCCCAGAGATGAGAGTGTTGAGAAGGGCTAATGTTGGCAGCCGGTAAGCATCATGTAAAGCGTATAACTTTACGAGGACTGGGGTTGCTTTGAACAGCTGGACCTCCAGCAGGGAGTGCGAGGCTTCCAGGAGCTGGGCGGACTGTAGAAGTCGGGTTGCAAGTGCTAACGTCGACTTCGTTTGCTTCGTTATCAGTGCCAGGAATCGAAGATACAACGTGGGAGGGGTATGGAGGCCTTCAACAATGAGTCGAAGGATGGGATTGAAGGGCAAGTCTGCAGCAGACTGCGGCCTCAAAACATCTAGGATGTATTCCGCCGATGATGAGAACACGCCCGTCACTTTCGTATCGAGCTTCGTTATATCGCCTGTCCCGTAAGTGTAGCAAAGTATCCTTTCAAAGGAACTTGCAAGCACGGTGTTGATCTCAATCTTCTGCTCCAGGGCGTTGAATCGCCAATTACCGTTGCTGTTGTAAACTTCAACCATTATCCGAACGAAATTCACCAGGATTGTTCGCATCATACGCGAGGGCATTCCCGCGGTCCAATCCGACATAACTAGGGCTTTTCCGTTGAGCACATGAGGGCTCCTCCTCACGACAGCTCGGGAAGCTGCATCATCAACAACCGCTTCAAAGAACCGGACACACTCAAGAAGGAACGGGTAATCTCCCGACGTCACCTCGAGTGCTGAAATGACTGTAGTCATTATACCTCCCTTCCCGTCAGAGCCAAACAAGCTACTCCGGGAAAGTAACGGCCAAACTCTGCCTGGAAGAACGCCAAGGAGCGCAGAGACGAACCGCAAGCAAGCAACTGTGCAGTCCAGGATGATATCTGAGCCCGCTCTGGGACCGATATTGGAGAGGTTGTGCTCAAGGATCTCAAAAATGACAGAAATGACGTCGCTTTGCCGTGACAACCCATCACTTGCCAGCTCCAATATCCTCTTGGCTCCGGAGCCATCGCCATCCGGCGATTGCGCGTTCTTGGCGCCAACAAGAAGATCCGCGAAGAGTCCGATAATATCTGCGATACAATCTTCTCCCCAGCCAGCTGAATAGCCGCCACTTTCATTCCATTCTTCCAACCAGCTTCCAAGGTAGCTGAGGCAAGAGTACTGGTGTTGCCACATGATGACGGCAGGCCTTGACTCGGAGACAACTTGGCCAACAGCCGCCGCCGGGATTTCCGACGAGCCTGTGACAACCAGAGCATTACCTGCTTGTTTATCCGGTATTTGTCGTCTAGGGGCCGACTCCATCATCGGAAGGGATTTGATCAAAGTGACGAAGTTGGCATTTTCGTCTTCGCGGATTGTGTCATATCCATGGAAATCGAGAGGTACAGACTGCGTGAATGTTTCCATATTTTCCATCTCGTCGAGAATGACGGGGACACCTTCTTCATTGACCGAATGGCTGCTGACTAGGGCTCGGCAGATTTTCAAAAAAGGTACCATTTCATATGGGAACCGCGAGCGCGCCAGTCTGAAGATGTTATCCATAAGAAGATCGTCCTTCAAGAAAATCGTCCGGGGGTCAGTAGAGACAGCAGACAAGGTGTTCAGCGGCCACGAGGATCCCGGCTGTGGTCCAGCAAGAATGGCCAAAACGGACTGGACTATCTCAGGGCTATAATCCAGATAGATAACAGCGACCCGAATGAGATCCAAGAGCACCACCCGGGACCACGAGTTAAGCAACGCATCATCGACGGCCGAAGTAGAGGTGACTTTCGTGGCCAAGGCAATGATGGTATCAAACACCGTGGCCTTCATTTCATCGGTAGTCAAGAGTGCAATAGACTCGTCGGTTGTGAATTTGGGGGTCTGGGCAGAATCAATCACCTCCTCGTACAATGACTGCTCGGAAGCCCGTCCAGAGCTCGAGTGGGGTGTGTTGGACTGGAAAGAATCGACCGCGCTGTGAAACTGCTCCAGTTCGCGGGCGTCCTTATCGCTGAGTGCTAACTCTCTGAGGGTGTGCAAGATCAACCCCCATGAGAACGCACCGGGGTTTGCTATCTTCAGATCCACGCCCGCGGTCATAAATATTTCATTTATCTCACCAACATTTTCCTTGGACAGGAAATAGGGCGACTTCGATCGCGCTCCGGACGCTGTTTTGTCAATGATGGTTGGGATTGATAGAGACAGCTTCATGAATGCAAGGGTTGTCAAGGAAGCAAAGCCCTGGAGAGGTAGCAGAACCTCAATCGGATTGTCGCATAACTTCACAGGTTAGTTTCTGCAGAGCTTGAGCTTGGAGATATGACACTACTCACGACTTGCAGAGATTGTAAAAAGTTGTAGTCCACCATAACACGAAGCCAGGAGAGCAGGAGATCCGCCGTAGGTATACTCGCAGACGCCTGAAGTTGTAAAAATAATGTCTGCACAATATGCAGGATCTCTTCAACGAAGGTTGTCCTCCACATGTTTTCCACCGCTTCATTACATTCTTCAGCCGCCAGCCAGCCGCCATCCGTCTCTAGTGCGGAAAGGCGGCTTTGGATGGCCTCGATGCAAGCTTGCACGAAGGCGAACCACCCTTCTCCCTCCAACTTATTCTTGAAGACAGTGCCCCCTAATTTGCATAGCGACTGAGTCCGTTTGTTTTGCTCGGAGCTAGGCGGGGTGTTTGTTTCGACCTTGCTTTGCAAATGCAGGGTAAGGAGCTTGCGAGCGGTCTTGACTATATGGACCCTCTCCGAGAGATATAACTCGCGCAGTCGCAAGCGCCTATTTTCCCCCGATGCAAAGCTTGATGGATCCTCGTCTGGTCTCTGGCTGAGGACGTCGGCGAGGCTGGGTCCAGCTAGAGACACACGAAAGTTCTCGGCCCCAGCAGCACCCTGCAGGCTCGTTGTCTCCTCCTCTGTAAACCCAGCCAGCAGTCGCGTGGCTGGTCGACTTTGCCATTCCAAGACCGTCGTTCGCAGTGCACTGATCTCGTCGATCCCCGCTTGTTCACTCAACCACAGGGCGTCTGCCTTGATCTCCTTCAAATCGTAGGAGGTTTGCGCGGAAGTTTCTGCATGAATTGCGGCCGTCTTGGATTCGAATTCGGACTTCGTTTTCGCGGACCGCGGGGGGAAGGTATTTAGGAAATTGGAAAGAAGCTGAACGCTCTCGGGATGCGACAAAAATGCGTAAAGACTGCCGGCGTCATCGGCATGATCATTAGGGTTACACGTATACAGAAAGGCTGTTTTCCATGATCTAGAATCGCACAACTATTAGCAGACACACCCTCCACATTCCTCGAAGCAGGCGCATACAAAAGCTGGACGTCCCCAGAAAAGCACTTATCCAGGGACGGAAAATAGGCTTCCGAAACGGGAGCCATTGGCGGAACAAGCTATATCATCATAGGTACTTCCAGATACAGCAAGTGTATGGGCGAGGAGATGTCGGAGGAGGAGAGGAAGAGCGTTGGTTGGTAGTCAGAATGCGAAAGAAGACAAGCCGCAGCCAAGCTGGACCTCGAGGAATAATAAAATGTTACTTGAAGGAACGCCTAACTTTGGTACACCAGAGAGAGTCAACAATTCATTTTTGTTCTATCTGGGTTTAGTGCCAGAGCGGTCAGGCCAGCCGTTTGTCCTGTTTGACAGGAATTCCCATTCGGGCAAGCCGTCCGATTCTCACAGTGAGTCAACCAGACACGAGTTTCTGTATCACCACTATTGATCCCTTGATCAGTGTTGTCAAGAGGTAAGCGCACCTCTCCTTCTTCCTATTCTTTGGTGTCAATCAGGCGACTGGATTTTGTCTGGATTTTGTCTGTCGAGCCACTTGAAATACAATACTAACACGATTTGCCCCTCCAGACCAAGTCATCATGGCGGATCTAGTCGACCATTCACCCCACCATCCCAACAGGGCCGCGAAGCTGGACAGTGCCTCCAACGTCATCCTGATTGACAACTACGACTCGTTCACCTGGAATGTGTATCAATACCTTGTGCTAGAAGGGGCCGCCGTTCGAGTGTTTCGCAATGACGAGATCCCTCTGGAAGACCTGATCGCCCTCAACCCGACCCAGTTGGTGATCAGCCCGGGTCCGGGTCACCCGGAGACGGACGCCGGTATCAGCAGTTCCGCGATCCAGCATTTCAGCGGGAAGATCCCTGTGTTTGGGGTCTGCATGGGCCAGCAGTGCATCATCTCCTCGTTCGGCGGAAAGGTTGATGTGACGGGCGAGATTCTGCACGGAAAGACGTCGGTTATCAAGCATGATGGCAGGGGTGCCTACGAGGGGCTTCCGGCTGACCTCTCGGTGACTCGGTATCATTCTCTGGCAGGCACACATTCCACCATCCCCGATTGCTTGGAGGTCTCTTCGCATGCGGAATTGAACGATGGCAGTGGCAAGGGCGTCATCATGGGCGTACGGCACAAGAAATTCGCGGTGGAAGGAGTTCAATTCCACCCGGAGAGTATCCTTACCGAAAATGGGCGCACGATGTTTAGGAACTTCCTCAAACTCACCGCAGGGACTTGGGAAGCCAATGGCAAGTCGACCGCCCCCGCGCCTAGCTCGGCCCCCTCGAACGGCCCTACGAAGGCAGATAAGAAGGTTTCGATCTTGGATCGGATTTATGATCACCGCAAAGCGGCTGTTGCCGTCCAGAAAACCATTCCCTCTCAGCGACCCGCAGACCTCCAGGCGGCTTACGATCTCAACGTCGCGCCTCCGCAGGTTTCTTTTCCTAACCGCTTAAGACAGTCGCCATACCCGTTGTCCCTCATGGCTGAGATCAAGAGGGCGTCTCCGTCCAAGGGCATGATCGCTGAAACGGCGTGTGCTCCTGCACAAGCCCGGGAATATGCTAAAGCCGGGGCCAGCGTCATCTCCGTTCTCACAGAGCCAGAGTGGTTCAAGGGGAGCATTGATGATTTGCGTGCGGTCCGTCAAAGTCTAGAGGGCTTTACGAACAGACCTGCTATTCTACGCAAAGAATTCGTTTTTGACGAATATCAGATCTTGGAAGCCCGTCTGGCTGGTGCCGACACGGTCTTGCTTATTGTGAAGATGCTTAGCATTGACCTCCTCACCAGACTCTACCATTACTCGCAGAGTCTAGGCATGGAACCCCTTGTTGAAGTCAATACGCCCGAGGAAATGAAGATTGCAGTGGAACTGGGGTCTAAGGTGATTGGTGTCAACAATCGGGACCTGACTAGCTTCGAGGTTGACCTGGGCACCACAAGTCGTTTGATGGATCAAGTCCCCGCCAGCACTATTGTCTGTGCGTTGAGTGGGATATCAGGCCCCAAGGATGTAGAGGCCTACAAGAATGAGGGAGTCCGAGCTATCCTGGTCGGTGAAGCACTTATGCGGGCTCCGGACACATCTGCTTTCGTTGCAGAGCTTCTCGGGGGAGCCACGGAACAACTCCCGAAAGTGTCTCAAAATTCGCCTTTGGTGAAGATCTGTGGCACTCGTTCTGAGGAGGGAGCACGAGCTGCGATCGAAGCGGGGGCCGATTTGATCGGGATTATCCTCGTTGAGGGGCGGTCACGATGTGTTCCCGATGATGTCGCTCTGCGTATCTCTCAACTGATCAAATCGACACCGCGCCCTGGCGCTCAATCCACCGCCAAAACTCAAGGAGCGTCAAACGCATCTTCCATTGACTACTTTGAGCATTCTGCCAAGCTGCTACGCCATCCCACTAGAGCGTTGCTTGTCGGTGTGTTCCTCAACCAGCCTCTGGAGTACGTGCTGGCCAAGCAGCAGCAACTGGGCCTGGATGTCGTCCAGCTGCATGGTTCCGAGCCCCTGGATTGGGCTAGGCTGATCCCGGTTCCTGTCATTCGCAAATTCGCCCTCGATGAGCCTGGACTCTCACGCCGGGCTTACCACACACTGCCCCTCCTAGACTCCGGGGCTGGTGGCTCTGGTGAACTGTTGGACCAGACCCACGTCCAGCAAGTCCTTGGTGGCGATGATGGTCTGCGTGTCATCCTCGCAGGGGGCTTGAACCCCACCAACGTTGTTGATACGATCAAGAAGCTGGGTCAATCAGGGCAGAAGGTTGTCGGGGTGGATGTGAGCTCCGGCGTGGAGACCAACGGCGCTCAAGACCTGGACAAGATCCGAGCTTTTGTGCAGGCAGTCAAAGGCATCGCATAGATACTGTCATTTTTCGTTATTAGAATAAGGATTTATTGTGTCACGCATCTATGATGACGATCTTACTACGAGTTTTCTTGAGCTTTATCTCATACTTAATCCACTTGCCCTGTGCTCTCACTATTCTTTGAGCTGTTAGTCCAGGTATCGCATATAACCTTCAGTCAGATCAACTTCACATATAGACTCAGTATCTCTCACTTGAGCCTACTATCTTACTCTAGCCATACCTCACGACAACTCAACCCTTCTCTCGATCTCTATTCATCATTTCAGATTCCTCCTTTACACACACCCCATACCTTTACACACAACCCATACAACTCTCATCCAGTAGCACTTCGTTGATCATTAGATTCATCTTCACGTACAACCCATACCTTTACACACAACCCACACACCTCTCATCCCGTATCACATTGACTCCTCAACGCAAACATCCACACCGGCAAGACAAGCCCCAATATGGGCAAAACATTCGAAAAGATCAACGCCTGCTCCGCCGGGAACTTCGGCAGCAACAGCAACAAGATCCCCCAGTGGGTCAAAGCCAACGGAGGCCAGTACTCTAAGAGCGTCGTCGAGGGCGTCACCCATCTCATCACGACTGTCGAGGCATACAAGAAGGATGTCGAAGCCGGTAAGGCAGTATTGTATCTTTCTACATGACTTGGGCAGGACACTGACGGTATATATGTGTTACTACTACTAGTGCGAATGGCCAAGCAACTCCAGACTGTCAAGATCGTGTCGTACGACTGGTTGAGTGACTCGCTACTTTCGAAAACCCTGAAGCCCAAAGCGGAGAAGCAGTATCTTCTGGAGAATGTTGTGAAGAAGGAGAAGAAGGGCAAATCGCAGGTCAAGAAGGGTGTGGCGAAGAATCCCAAGAAGCCTAAGGGGAACGGTGCAGGTATGTCATTTCAATATATCTATCTTTGTTCAGCTACAGATCAACTGGATTTATTCTTATACTTTATTTCACACAGGGAAAGCTAAAGGTTCTGCTAAAGCCTCCTCTCGTTCTATCAAAACCAAACCTGCCGCCTGTAAGTTGTCATGCATGGAAATCCAAGTGAGAGAAAGAAACATAGCCCTAATCCACTGACGACTCGAATACATCCACCAGCCAACCCAGAGTACCAGATCTACATGGACAAAGAAAACCACACAACCCACAGCGCAACGCTCTACCGCCAGCAGCTCTCTAGAAACTCCAGAGAGAAGTTCCAGCTCAAGGTCAGACCCACTACCTCAAGCCCATCCCTCCTTTACCACTATATTAACGAGTGTCTCTCTCCCCCAGATGTACGAAACCAAGAAAGAGCCACACACATACACGACCTACACGAAGTACACTCGCACAGGCGTGTCTAAATCCGAGCTCCTAGCCCCACTGGACAGCACTCTCGACATTGCCCTATCCGCGTTCAAAGCGTTCTTCAAAGACAAGACCGGTCTGGACTGGGAAGAGAGAGCGAGCACCACTCCTCTACTTCCTAAGGCGGATGGCGAGGGAAACGCGCTGCCCCCTCATGAGGGATGGTTCCATTATGATGAGCGTGTTGGGCTGCTGTCTAGTATTCTGAAGAGAGATCGAGAGGATGCTTTTGACGCTAGCAAATTCAAGTAGGGTTGTTGGCTTTGTGGTTTTGCTCGTCCTTGGGGGTTTGGTTTGACGTTCTCATTTCATAGTATTTCTTACATTTGATTCTTACTTTTTGATATTTTTGCGATGTGCTCGCACGTTTCTTTCCGTTGGTTTGCTGATTATTTTTTTGCCCTCCCTTTTGATTTCGTTTCTAGTGACTTCTCATTGGAAGCACTGCATCGCATGGCTCAATACAGCATTTCACATCTGGGTTAGGTAATTGGACGGAACAATACGGGTTTCGAATATCCCAAGGAAAGATGATAGATGAACTATTATTTCTTATTGACAGTCGAATGTATATTCGCCGTCTCTCCCCAGTTGTGGGTATACATACAGTAATTATCAGAAATTCCCATCTCGACAAATGCTCGATTCGATAATCCCACTCCAATCCAAACACCTTGTACGCCAAGCAGACTTTTCTTTTCCTTTCGTAAAAATCCAAACACGACACCCGTTGCCAGCACACTAAACCGCCTAAAGGTAGTCCTTCTTGCGGCTCGTCCTCGTGTACTGCGTAAGCGCCCACTCGACATCACCGCTCGAGTTCTTCTCGAGAGACCCTCCGCGGATTTCGAACGGCCGCATAGTCATCCGCGGGCCGACCTCGGCCAGTTCCACGTCGCGATAGCCGGTCTTGACGAAAACGTGGTGTCGCACCTCAATACTGTCCTCTTTGTTCACGAAGCTGACAACCCGGTTGCCGACCTTTCCACCTTCGCGCGGGGGGAACAGATGCTTCAGGATCTGGACCACGCGCGCGCCAAGTTTCGTGTTGAACCCCTCGAAAACCAGGTGGGGGTAGCTCTCCGACACTGTGCCGCGCGCCGAGTTGGGGATATCCGCACGGAGGACAACGTTATGCAGCGAGAAGCTAGCCGTGGGGCCGTGAGGAAGGTGGGAGATGGTCATGGCGGTGGGCGTACCACGGTGTTCGTGGAGCAAAATCATATCCGACATCCCGGCACCGTTTGCGCTCGACACCAGGTCGGGAAGCACAGTGTTACCGCGGTTCAGCCGAATCGACGTAGGGAGGAGCAATCGAATTTCCTTAGCAAAGGCACCCAGACGAACAGAGGGGTTTCGAGACGTGGTGACAATCGGACGAGGGTCGACGATTCCCGAGGTGAGAGCGTATTCATCGTCCAGGTCGACATCGTCGCCGTCCTTTTCCAGCGACTCATCGTATTTGAAGTCTTCGCGAAGCGTTTTATCATCGGCGATGGACGGGTCGAGGGGTTTTCCGGAGGCCAGCGAAGCCTTCAGCTGGGCTCTTTTCTCAGCGATAGAGGCATCGCGGAGAAGCAAAGCTCTCCGGTAGAGATAATCTCGACGCTCACGGGCTTGACGACGCTACAGTAAATAAATGATCAGTAAACTGCGACACCACCATTATGCCCAGCCATTCCCCGGTATCGATCAAGGACTTACCAGCATTTTGGTTTAGTTGTTGTTGGAGAATCACATTGAATTGGACGGCGGGAAAAGAAGCGGGCAACTTTTTTTCTTGGGCTGCACTAGTGGTCCGCATTGGCCACCGCACGCTGTGTGGGATTTGGCGGCAATCCGCCCGATAAAACTAAGCCGATCGCAATTCAATGTTCCTCCCACCTTCATTATCCAATCCTCACAACAACATCCTACCATCTTGGATCCACCAGCTGGCATTTCACCTCAAATAATCACTACGGATCTCTACAGTGACGGTGATAGATCTCAATTTACTGGAGGGACTTGGCTAGATTAGTGTTGGTATTTCCCAGATTCTGCGTCCAGTGTACCTGACTGGGGTTCAACTCACCTGCATTTACTGAGACTCATATCAGCCTCGTTCCTTTCGCCCCTCAGCGTGGCACGTCGATTTTTGAGGGTCGTGATCAGGAACAATACCTTCTCTCTTTCGACGAAACCGGGCGACTGGCTTGTCCTTGACTTTTTCACGCGTTCGACGTCACATCTACGATAGAATCGAAGTTTCATTGATGACCATCTCACGACGTCGGCTTGCGAATTGAGCGTTTCGGCTACAAACATTCCTTTCCATCTCTCTATTTACATCGGCTGGATAACATAGCGACGCCCACGCTCGACTATGGCAGCTATCGGTGATGAGAGGACGGAGCTGGATGAGGCTACCTTCAACATGAACAGAGGTCCCCGGCCGCGGAGACATGACGATGACGATGAAGGGTCTGATAATATGGGAGACGACGATGATGCGGAAAGTACAGCAAGTGCTTCTCTGGCTCGCCGCTCAAAAGCGCAGGGTGACGTCGAAGAGGAGAAAGAGCTCCCTCCGCATGCATGTGCCTACTGTGGCATTCACAACGCGAGCAGCGTCGTCAAGTGTCTGTCCTGTAGCAAGTGGTTTTGTAGCGCTCGTGGAAATACCTCTTCGTCTCATATCGTCAACCACCTCGTCCGAGCTCGCCACAAGGAAGTCCAGCTGCACCCGGCCTCGTCCTTGGGAGACACCATCCTCGAATGCTACAACTGCGGTACCAAGAATGTGTTCCTGCTTGGTTTCATCCCCGCGAAGTCTGATACGGTCGTCGTGCTCCTCTGTCGTCAACCCTGCGCCGCCATGCCGTCTTCCAAAGACATGAATTGGGATACTTCGCGTTGGCAGCCGTTGATCGAAGACCGCTCGTTCTTGCCGTGGCTCGTCGCCCAACCATCGGATCAGGAGCAGCTTCGGGCTCGCCACCTCAGCCCACAGTTGATTGCGAAGCTGGAGGAAATGTGGAAGGAGAACTCCCAGGCAACCTTTTCGGATCTCGAGAAAGCCACCGCGGTGGATGACGAACCCGCCCCCGTCCTCTTGCGTTACGACGATGCCTACCAATATCAAAATATCTTTGGACCTCTGGTCAAAATCGAAGCAGACTACGATCGTAAGTT
Source organism: Aspergillus campestris IBT 28561 (assembly GCF_002847485.1). Classification (NCBI taxonomy): domain Eukaryota; kingdom Fungi; phylum Ascomycota; class Eurotiomycetes; order Eurotiales; family Aspergillaceae; genus Aspergillus; species Aspergillus campestris. The sequence goes on along the minus strand of NW_020194336.1, from coordinate 3,319,837 downwards.
GAAAGAATCGCAGTCGCAGGATGGGCTTATCGTGCGGTGGGACTTGGGTTTGAACAACAAGCACTTGGCTAGCTTCATACTCCCGAAACTAGAACTTGGTGACGTGAAACTGGCTGTTGGTGATGAAATGCGCCTCAAATACACCGGTGAATTGCGACCGAAATGGGAGGGAGTGGGATACGTTATCAAGATCCCCAACAATCAGTCTGACGAGGTTACGATCGAGTTACGCGCCAAGGGCGATCATAAGTCAGTGCCGACCGAGTGCACACACAACTTCACCGCCGACTACGTTTGGAAGTCGACCTCCTTCGATCGCATGCAACTTGCGATGAAGACATTCGCCGTTGACGAGATGAGCGTCTCGGGATATATCTTCCATCGCCTCCTTGGACACGAGGTCGCAGCTGCGCCAATGAAGACCCAGATGCCCAAGAAGTTCAGTGTGCCGGGGCTCCCGGAGCTGAACGGTAGCCAGATCAACGCCGTCAAGAGTGTACTACAGAGGCCGATGAGCTTGATCCAAGGCCCTCCCGGTACGGGCAAAACAGTGACCTCCGCCACTATTATCTACCATCTTGCCAAACTCAACGGCGGCCAGGTCCTGGTTTGCGCCCCGTCCAATGTCGCAGTGGATCAACTTTGCGAGCGTATCCACAGGACCGGTTTGAAGACCGTGCGTGTGACTGCTAAGTCCCGTGAAGACGTGGAATCTCCCGTCGGTTTCTTGTCTCTGCATGAACAAGTCCGCCTCAACGACACCAACATCGAACTCATCAAGCTGAACCAGCTCAAGTCCGAGCTTGGCGAACTGTCCAGCCAGGATGAAAAGAGACTGAAACAGCTTACTCGGTCCGCCGAGCGCGAAATCTTGAACAACGCGGATGTGATTTGCTGCACTTGCGTTGGCGCTGGCGATCCGCGTCTCTCTAAGCTCAAATTCCGTACTGTCTTGATCGATGAGTCGACCCAGTCCGCCGAGCCTGAGTGTATGATCCCGTTGGTCTTAGGCTGCAAACAGGTTGTTCTGGTTGGTGACCATCAACAGCTGGGACCCGTCATCATGAACAAGAAAGCCGCCAAGGCCGGTCTTAACCAGTCACTTTTCGAGCGCCTGGTCATCCTGGGTTGCTCTCCCATCCGTCTGAATGTCCAGTACCGTATGCATCCTTGTCTGTCAGAGTTCCCGTCGAACATGTTCTACGAAGGTTCGCTGCAGAACGGAGTTACATCTATCGACCGTCTCCGCCGTGATGTCGATTTCCCCTGGCCCATCGGTGACAACCCCATGATGTTCTGGTCCAACCTGGGTAACGAAGAAATCTCTGCGTCAGGGACGTCCTATCTCAATCGCACGGAGGCGACGAACGTGGAGAAGATTGTCACTCGGTTCTTCAAAGCTGGCGTCCAACCAAGTTCCATCGGTATCATCACACCCTATGAGGGTCAGCGCAGCTACATCGTCAGCTCCATGCAGGCCAACGGAACTTTCAAGAAAGAGCACTACAAGGAAATTGAAGTTGCCTCGGTCGATGCCTTCCAGGGTCGTGAGAAGGACTTTATCATTCTCTCTTGCGTTCGTTCCAACGACCACCAGGGCATCGGTTTCTTGAGCGACCCCCGCCGTCTGAACGTCGCGCTTACCCGTGCCAAGTATGGACTGGCCATTCTCGGAAACCCCAAGGTTCTGTCCAAGCATCCTCTGTGGAATTGTCTCCTGCAGCATTTCAAGGAGAGACACTGTCTGGTTGAGGGTCCTCTTTCCAATCTCCAGGAATCCCTGATCCAGTTCAGTCGCCCCAAGCAAGCCTACAGAGGACCCCAGCGGTTCCAGATGGCATACAACCACGCCTCCAACGTCACCAACGGAATGATGAACGGAAGAAACGGCAACCGTAACGAATACAATGATTCTGGCTCGGTGGTTGGTTATATTCCCGACGATGTGTCGTCCGTCCACTCTTCCGCACTGGGAGGAGTCGGTATTCCTTCTGGATACCCGCCAATGTTCCAGAACTTTGGCGACTCGTGGCCTACTCTTCCTGGTGGACGACGGGCCAACGGCAACCGAGGCAAGGGAACGCCGAGCATCGCTGGCGAGTCTGTTGCGGCCACTGAGTCCGACGTGACTGGAAGCATCGTCGACGGAAAGAGCGTTGACCAGGGTGGTGTCAGTCTCGCCGGGCTGAGCATTAACGACATGAGCAAACAGCCCAGTCTCAGCCAGTCCGATCGACTGAAGCGCTACGTTGAATCCGGCGGACGAGAGCCGTATAAACCCGGGGTCCCTGACAATGGCAGCATCTTCGGAGGCAGCTCTGCCAGCATTCGTGTCACCCGCGGGGTTCCCGGTCAAATTCACGACGACGACGATACGCGCAGCGTTTCCACTGCTTTTGCCAGTCAGATCGGAGGCAACTATGACTGATTGAGGAAATTTACCAACGACACCGTTCAGGATGGTCTTCCAGACTTGTGCTCTTTCCCACAACGCAAGGGAAGGTTGTTCGGTGGCCACCCGGTCACATCGAGTATGGTTCGGTGCTCTGGGAGTCCGCTCAGGATTCCATCGTCTCAGTCGGCATGACAGACCTTTCTGTACCTTCCAGGGTAGCATCGGTGAGAGCTGAGCCTCGTCCACGGGGTGGGAATTGAAGGGCAGCAGTCCTCAGGCTTTTCTTCCATAACACTTCGATATCAGTTACCGTTGCCATTTCACATCAGCTGGGTTGAAAGTTCGGAGTATTTAGCGGAGCAAATCATCATCTCCCTGATACCTACAGTGGAAGATCTTGATTTGCCAGCTAAAAGAAACGACCCGGGTGTTACGGCGACCAGTTCAACATCTATTTCCTGCAAAGAGCAGCCTTCACAGGAAGATCAGGACGATATGCTGGGAATCTTTCAATCAGGTGTCTGCACTCGTACCCGACTGCTTTCACTCTTCGCTAGCAAGTCCCATGCTTTTTCCCCCCAGACCGGTGGACGTGAGCGGACTCTTTGCCCCTAGATACCGTGGACGATTTTGCCATTACTGCTTTTCGTGCTTTTTTTTCATGTTTCTCTACCTTCTTTTCGCTTGTTCTGTATACGCTTGGGTTTGACACTGTTCTTGCAAAGAATAGGCTGCCAAGTTTCCATTCTTGACAACGCATGAGATGCCCCTAGAACAATGATCTAAGGGCGCATTCATCGCTGTCACAGCCCCCATCCCTATTCTCTGCCATCGGACCAAACTCCAACTCCGCGCCGTTCCGGTCCAGCAATGCCAATGTCTACCCAGCCCAGCGTTCCTCACATCTCATTCGCGAAGAGAGAAAAAAACAAAGATAATAATCCAACTATAGCCATTCGCTTAACAGCATCGCCCCCTTCTTTCGTATACAAACTATATCTGCCAAGCAAAGAGAAACAAACCAGCCACTGGAACTAGAGTATACACGCCGGGGAAGCCACGTAGAACACAGAAACGCCCTTCTCTACTCCACTATAAACCGGCCCAGGCATCCACGAAAAGAAAAACATGCACATCCTTGGCATTTCGGGACGGCGCTCGACACCGCAGTTAGACTATGTCGATCGGGGCCCTCGGGACGGGACGGGCGTAGGGGTCGTGCAGACGATCAACCCTATCGTATCGCAGATGAGGAAAAGACCGCATATACGCATCCGACTCCGCCACACTGGTCTACTCCATTGATAGATAAGTAGTACCCAGGCATCTCAATATTCTTCCTATTAAGAGAGCTAGAGTGGTGGGGAGGGAGGGGGCTGTAAGGTAAGTTAGTGAATCAATTTAACGACCCAATCACTCAATATACTACTATCTAGACCATGCAGAAGAGAATCATGAATGATGCAGTAGTACATGAGGCTGGGGAGGGACCTGTCAACCTCATGTCGTAAAATGCAGAGGGCGCTGCGCCACAAGATCCGCTCACTTTAAATCATCCTGCAGGGCTGGTTCTCTGGTTCTAGCGCGTTACTTGGTTCTAATAATGGATTTTTACTTTTAGGCTGCCTTATTTGGGGAGGGATATACTCAAAGTATCATTCATTGTATTTGTAATGATATTCTTCATGTACAATTGATAGTAGGAACTATACTGGTTGTGTACGGAGTAGGTACTATAGACGCTAAGGTGGCACAGCCTGAGGTGTCTTCAGGCACACGTAGACACCTATCAATCCCAACGGGAGAATCATGAAACATCAGCACTGTTGGTGCTGCATTTTTATTTGACTTTATTTTTATGATTGTTATTATAATTATAATTATTGATACATCGGAAAGTGGCTAACTGCAAAGCGATAATGAATGCCTAAGGTACCAACGGGGCAACCACAACGAAGCTCGGGAATCCCGACGTGGCCCAGGGTGGTTAAATCATGTTGACAAGACAAACTAGCCATGCAAGATCCTGCAGGCAACACAGTTAGGCATGGGTTTCAATCATCCCTGTCTGACAGTTGGAACTCAGGTCTGATCTGGCATTGGGTGAGCTGTACAAGAGTACAGGGCTGATGGGAAGATATCAACAGGCAGATTTGGTGATGACGCTGCCTGATCGACGTTCTGGTGGCTGAGGCGCGCCGTCACGCACGTGGGACATTTCTAATTGGCTGGTCTGACTTCCGTTGTGGCGGCATCCAAAAACAGCTTCGTCCTAGACGGAAGTAGGCGCTTTGACTGACTGACCACTCTTGGCCTATGATCCTAGTCAGGATTATGAGGCACAGTTTGTTGGGATTTAGTAATTTTGGCAGGCTAGTAAAATGTTCGGAGTCATTTTGTGATTACCAACTATCGGATTCTATTCAGTACTAGGGCAGAGAATCAGGCTCATATACCGAAAACTCGGTGGATTATCTGGTTGCCTGACAACCTTCTCCTTCCGCATGAGTCACTGCGCCGCAGCCCAAAGTAATACTTTACTGCTTCGAGCACAAGGTATCAATCACCGATGAGGTACAAATATAGCGTGTATCCGTCTTGTCAGACCGCCGTCATTTTGATAGGACTATATAAATTCTATCTATATCCCACGTGCAGCAACATTTGCCGCCGGCTTCTCTAAGACTATCACTATATATATTCTGAATATTCTACGCTTGCGACCTTTGTTAGTTTGTAATTCATCTCTATACTACCTACGACGATTTCTACGATCCTACGATCCAACGATTCTACGATTCTACGACTACGACGACGTCAAGTCCCACCCTCTGTGGCGTTGCCAAGACCGCTTAGTCACAAGCGACTTCCGTTTGTTGCCTTCTTGCCTTCTTGCCTTGCTACCTGATTTGAATACCTGAAAAAATCGGCACCCCCGTTTTTATCGAGTACGGAACCTCCAACCCATACTCCATCACCGATCATCCTCGAGGTGGTCATCGCAACACGTCGCCGCGTGTTGTTCGCTCTACTTTTCGCCTCCTTTCGTCCATTGGACATTTTACTGTTCTCTTCCCTTTGCGCGCTCCCCCGGGCTTGCTCACCGTCTCGCCTCCTGAGCCACCACAACACCCGACCCGCCGCCATCTCAATTCACCGGCGGGGTTTGCAACTGCGATATGGGCGACGGGTCTGATTATCCCAGTCCAAGAAGCGAAGGTCCCAGCGGACCTACCTCCATTCTCGTTGCCGCCCAAGAATCCATCTCTCCTACCCCCAAGATGACCGATCAAATGTCCCCCAGTTTCATGGAAGGGACGCGTCCGCGACTGTCGGTGAGACGTGCGCGGGATCCGCCCAAAAACTCAACCGGCCAAATCTTTTGCGACCACCCCGAATGCCAGCAGTCGCCCCCGACGTTCCGTCGCCCGTGCGAGTGGAAGTAAGTGCATTTCCTGGTGTTCCCGCTCGTGTGTTTTTATGTTGGACGCGACGCGAAACTAACCCGTGACAACAGCAAACACATGGACAAGCATGATCGCCCCTACAAATGCCTCGAACCCGGCTGCGACAAGATTCAAGGCTTTACCTACTCGGGCGGACTGCTCAGGCACCAGCGCGAAGTGCACAAGAAGAACGTCAACGCGAAGAAGCCGCTGATGTGTCCGTATACGGACTGCAATCGCAGCACCGGGAATGGCTTTACGCGCCAAGAGAACTTGAAGGAGCACCTTCGGCGCCGCCACATGCACACTGAGAATGGGCACGCGTCCGACCTACCCATGGTGCCCAGTCCTGAACTGGACGGCGCCGTGTCCCTCCCCACCTCGGCGATCAAGCGGAAGCGCGAGTCTCTGGACGGCGACGCCTCTGTCGAGCTTCCCGACGAAGAGGGACCCGACGTTGACATGCACAACGAGCTCAAGCGTCTGCGACGCGAGGTCGAGGAGAAAGATCGCCGGTTGGAAGAACTGGAGCGCATTGTTTCCGGGCTTCAGCAAGCCATGCCCCAGCCGACGATGTCGCAGGGACAGATGAACGCAACGTGAACGGCTTCCCAGCGAAGTCCAACTGATATGTCTCGGTATCTCTTATCATGATGTTGTTTTTGTTTCTTAGTCTGCCTTCTTTTCTCCCCGCCTTTTGCCTTTGTTTTGCTTTGGACTTTATCATGCCGTTTTCGCTTCTTATTGTGTTTGCATTCCATGGGCGTTTCATTTATATGCAGTTCTACGGGCCTGGGGTTTGTGTTCTATGTCTACAACAACAGAGGAAGGTTTATGGGAAGGTCTATATTTCAGAACTCGTGGATTTACAGCAAGCAGCTTTCAAGAATATGGCGTTTGCAACGAGGGGTCGACGATGCACACCCGGTGGTGTTTTTTTACGGTTTTATTCCTCTTTCTCTATTCCCTGACATATACCCAGGCGTTGTCCCCTCATCTCCTTTGTCCCCTCCCTGCCTACCTACCTAGCTTTTTCACTCTCGTCTCCACTTTTTACTCTCTCCCTTGCTTTTGACGCTGCAGCCAGCACTGTTTAACAGCCGCGATGATAGCAAGGAGGCAGTAATTCAACATGTGCCAGTGTTTTTGTGGTTCAATAATTCTATCAAAAATTGTAATATTATCGCAGTTACAAATATCTTCCTTATTCCACTACCCATCTTCTACTACCCCATACCCCGTGTCGCAAGTCAACCCAGCCTTACGACCCACGCGCGGCACGCCTGTCAGAGCCCCAGCGCTTAGACTTGCCCTCTCGTATACCTCTCGTATATTCACATTATATCACACGTGAAAGCCTCACGCCTCCGCTAGTGCCGCATCATCACCTGGAGCCTAGCCTTCGTCCTAGCCTCCAGTAAGCAGTGTCAGCATATCACTCATCTCCCCACCTTCTTACTACGGATTTATAGTTTAGTATAGTAGGTATTTCGCAATATCTCCGAAGGGCCGAGCTCTCCCCCGACAAGTTCATTTCTATAGTAGTTTAGTTCCACAGGCTGTGACACGCGTTATGACTCGACTTGGAGGCTTGGGGCGCTGTGACTCAACTAGTGTTGCTCGGCTCCGCCTTGCTCGGGTTTTTTGGATGAGTACTAGGTAGGGCGCGTGACTTGTTTGGGGTTCTAGATTTGAGTGTATTGTTGGTTGTTTGGGGGTCATGTGATGGTGAGGCTGGTGGGGTGATGGTGTAGTTAGTGCCTCAGGCAGGATGTAGGATTGAGGCTGGTGGTTTGTATTTGGTATTTTTAGTATTTTGTTTTATTTAGCTTTATAATATTAGAGTTGTTGTATTATTCGATTGATTCTATTCTATCTTTTATTTATCTGTTTTATTCTTGCTTGGTGAGCGATGACATGTCACCTCTGATGCTAAGGTAGAATTATGCTGGTAACTCCGCCTGTGCAAGCTCACCAGCAGAACTGTTAACCACCCGCCGAGTGGCATGTTCCCGTCTAACAATGATCGCAACCTTTCAAGTTAAGAATAAGGCATTGTATGCACAACATCAGTTGTTGAAAGTCTAATGAACAGACAAAGGAAGAGGCAGGTCTTACAAAGACCCCACCACGTTCAAGATGGTCGCAGGCTAGATACTCGGTATTAGCAGTCTAATCGATCTACCCCACATATATATCAGAATCCTCAACTCTTGACTCCTTGAGATGGTAATTTAATATACAGCAACAGCATAGATCTATGTTGATACTGGACACTGTGCTCAGCAGTGGGTCTGAGTATGCACGTCTTGATGAGTCATCCACAATTGATCAATGATAAGACCAAGGGAGAAATTTTAATCTCTAGTTCTAGTCAGTGTGGACGACTAGGTGGTTCTAGTCCGATAGTCTAGCTGCCTCCAGTCTAGCAGGTCTGGCACATTGGGTGTGTACTTTCCCAGTTGTAGATTGCAGAGATACTCACTGCTTACATTCACTCCCACACTGGACGGCTTTGTTATGGTATACATTCACTCTGTGGTAGTATGGTGATAAATATGCTCATCACAAAGAAACTAACACTGGTGGTCAATTGAAACGTCTGCTCATTATTTCCCTTTCATCTTTCTCAACGTTCTTTCAACTCCACCGGGTATTTATTTGTACTGACTCGATCCCATGAAGCCTTCTTGGATCTTGTTCTTTGGCACCACCGACTCTTCTTGTATCACTTGATTGCAACAAGATTTCTCAGAGATTTCATTTCATCTTCATCCATCACACATCTCCTGTGGAGCTGCTCTACTATGGCTTTTCTACCGCGTTGTAGTGAGGTCCCCATGTCTCAGCAGCCGGACTCCCAGTATGTTCGGACTCACGAATATACGCCCGGATCAGCGCCGGTACCACAACCATCCTTCTCAATAGAAATCTATGAACAGACTGTGGCCCAGATGGAACCCATCAGCCCCGCAACCCATTACTATCAAGAGGGGGAGTTTGTTCCGCCGGGCTTTTTCGACAATGTCAGCCGGGAGATCTTCGTCCTGCCAAGGACCTCCAACGACTGGCAGTACAACATGCGTCGCGAATGCCAGGCAATCCTCCCCTACCTCTACCTGGGACCCTGGGGATGTCTCAAAGACAGAAAGAAACTCCAAGCCGAACGCATCACCCTGCTACTGGGCATCCGCGACAAGCGCTTGGCCAATGCGGGACTGTACTCAGGTGACAAGGCTGCGGCCGACCTGGGCATCGAGGCTGACACCGTCGACATCCTAGACGGCCAGGAGCTGATCTCCGAACTGCCCCGCATCATCCGCCGCATCAACCAGCACATCTCCACTCCCAGTGTGGCCCGGTTCGGCCCCGTGCCGGACAAAAAGGTTCTCCTCTTCTGCGAAACGGGTAACGGACTCTCCGCTTTCGTGGTCATCGCGTACCTGATGGCCATGTTCAACTTGGACCTGGCCCACGCCCTGCAGGCCGTTCACATTCAGCGCTTCTGCATCGACACCGACGAGGCTATGAGGCCGCTGCTGGTGTCCTTTGAGTCCATCCTGGCTGCGAAACGTGATGTCGGCAAGGCGACGCGCTCTGACTTTGCTAGTCCCAGTTTGGCACCTCCCTCGACGGTGGCTAAGAAGAGGAGCTTTGCGGATCGGGAGGACGTCGACGGGGTGGAGGATGGGGGTATGGATCTTGATTTGGAGGAGGATTGGGTCCCTGATAGACGGCCCATGGCGCCATTTCAGGATCGAGCTGGATGATGGAGAATGGAGATTCATGGGTTCTACAGGATTTCTTTTGCTTATTTGCGTGTGGCGGTCATCACCAATACCCTTTCTTGTTATTTTTATCTTTTTTGTCTCTTGTATCTTTGTGTCGGTTCTTTTTGATCCAAGGGATCCTGTGTAAATACACAGATATGTTGATTCAACTCAATGGTATCATACGATCTACTGTGGTAGATACAGTTTACAATCTCGCTACCCAGCAATCAGTCTAGATGGTATGAATGTAAACCCCATTGCCTATGTCGTCACTGCCTCAGGCCCTGGTTTTCCCCATGTCAGCCACCAAGTTCAAGCATTGCAGCTCTTTCCCGTTTAAGCCATTAAATCAGTGATTGGGCTCATTTCACTTATCTTAACAACGAGCACAATTCCTTCTCCATCACTCCCTCTCTCCAATTCATTCTCATCCTGCTCATCACAATATGTTTAGAAAAGCACGTGTCTGTTTACGTGGCTCAACACGTTTATCTATATTAATTGCGTACGTGACTCAATTCTCTCAGCTCCATCATGAAGCTTCGCAACAGCATTCGACCCCCAGCACGATACAGTTCCGGTTTCATTTACACGTCGCCATCATCAAACATGTCCTTGCGAAAGAGAAGGATTCTTTGTCCGATTGTTGAACTTGATCCGAATCTACCTCCTGCCGCCTTTCCTACCCTAGATATACAGCGTGAGCGCCGCGCGAGCTATGCCAATGTCATCCATCGGGGACCCTCGACCGATTTTAGACAGACCCCGGACAGTGGTCGTCGAGACGGACAGAATGGCGATGAGGAGAAGGGAGTGGACTTTCAGGATACTCCACTCGATGAGCTCGAGAACTACGCGGCGAGTAATGGGGAGCATAACCCGGTCTATGTGAGGAATATGGCCATCCTCGGGGCGTTGACGGGGGACTCAACATCGTCTTTGGAGAAAGAGATGGAAGATAGTGATCTCGAAGTGGCGACGAATAGTAATGAGCAACAAGGATGTCCTGAGGTGAGAATATCAGACCCTATAAGGCGCGACACCTGCTGACTTTGTTTTCTTTGTCTACTCGCCAGACTACCCTCCCCATTTCAGACGAATCTTGGAAAGGCCTATGCCCTCATATGCAAGTTGAGATATTTGTTAATCTTCTTCAATACCACAGATGGTGGGATGCCTCCGAGATGCTGGGTTTCGCAGTGGAAGACCACGAAAACCTTCGAATGCTCCTGGCTGAACGGGACGAGCAGACTGACCTGGAAGACGCGGGTCTATCAGAGATGAGGGAAAGACAACTGAGGGCGCTTCTGATGCTGGATAATAGCAATCGGAGGCATGGCCAGTCATCCTGTCAGCTTGTCTTCCGCAAGATTTCCCGGCAGACCAGGCGCATCTTGAAGGAAAGCCTTGAGACAGACTACATTACATGCCCTGCTAAGGATGTCGCGGATGCGAAAGTATTCTTGCAGAAACGTGGAATAGATGACAGGTTCGTGGGAGAATGGGCCGACTGCATCAACCCACTGGGGCCCTCACGAGATTACACAGGACCCGAAGCACTGCCTTCAGGAGAGCTAGAGCCCGAACCTGCGGTCAGTACAAACAGCCCAAATCTCTCCAGCAGTAACATGTTCGGCTCCTTGAAAACTACGCAGCACTCCCCGGTCAACACCGTCGAGACCTCCTCTGCGACGGGGACAACGGATCCGTCACAGAGCCGGGGTGACTTGAACCTGCCTTCAGAGTGGCTAACCTTTCTTCATCAGAATTACTCACATGCAGTAGAATCCTTCCGGCTGACACCCCAGAACGATGGGCTGATTCGCCTCCGGGTGAACGCAGAGCGAGCTGCCCAGGTCGAGAAACCAGAGCGCGCCCATTGTGAACCAGCGAAGTTGTGGCATGAATTTCCGCCACTGGATCTCTTCTTCTATGATTCACCACCACCAGGTCTCGACGCAAGTGACAGAAACCCTACCCCCGAGCCGAAGACGGACGGTAACCCGCAGAGTCAGCTGGAATCAATGTGTGAAACCCACTTAGACAGTGCCCCAGCGGTCCCATTGGTAACCTCCTCGATGAGGCTCCAGCAGAGATCGGAAGAGGCCCGTGTAGAGGCTTGGAGAGAAAAGCCTGATGACTACTATGATACTGATATCAGTGAACTAATCACAACCCTAACCCCCATCAGTCGGTCGGCCTCGAGATCTCCGGGACTAATTCAACCCGACGATGATCAGATCAGCGTCAATTTCTCTGATTGGGTGCGCAGTTCTGCATATGATTCAGACTCTGACGATCCCGAGAGTGATGTTACAACGGAGATGTCCGATGAGGGAAACACCGCAACATCGTCAGTCACTCCCAGCACGTTAGATGGCCTTTCCGTGCTCTTACTGTCCGCTGAGGATAAGTCCCCAGTAATGGAAGAAGAGGAGAGCAGCGAGGAAGAAGATGAGATGGTCATGCTCCCAGTAGGACCAATACTCAGACAATGTGCAGCATGAAGCTTGATTGCCGTATGTGTCCGAAGTACAATCACTGCAAGGAATTGCCCATGATTAAGAGTGGGTCAGATCTCAATTCACTATTTTGATAACACATACCAACGAGTGGACTTTCTTTGTTTTGGTTTCTTCTTCATTAATCACTCTCCCTTCAGGTCAGGCTGTTTCTATGTTAGGTGTCATTTTCTTTGTTTTCTTTCACGTTTACATGGGTTCCATTTCCCTACTGGACACCAAACGCTGACGCTGGTCGACAACCAGTAACCATCGTTTCAGGGTTCAGATACATATACAAACCGCCCTAAATCAGTTGGATACAGGCCTTTCTTTTCTGTTTCTTTGTTGAATACTAAGCTACAGGTCTCGGGAATAGTGAAGGGATGAATAGATCCGGATGATTGTAATACTCTGCATGATCCAACAAGATGCAAAACAGAATGGAGCCGTATTTGTGAAATAATAATCGAATTTTAGCATTTACCAATGAAATACTTATAAAGGTTTAGGATAGACAACAAACCCCAGATTTATTCCTGGTACAAACTCCCCGCAGATCAAAGAATCACATTAAAACTTGGTCCGTGCACGAACGCGAAAATCCGCGTCGCCGCAAAGACAGCGCGCCACTCTCTTTGTCGTCATGCCAGGAGCCACTCCCCTGAGAACACTTTACAATCCACTCACATTGCGTGCTGGTGTCCTCAGGGTATCAAGGTATCCAGGCGATAATTGTACCGGTTGGGCTTTCGAAGAAAAAATAACAAATAACATCCGGGGCAGCGCCACCTGAGAATCTACCTGTCCTCGTTTCAACACCAAAACGAATCGAGGTTGACTCGCAGCCAGAACAATGTCCAACCCAGACACACCGATCACACCGACCGAGTCGCACGGGGAGAATCCCCTGCAGCCGGAGTCTACGCAGCCTTCGTCGCCAATGACCGACGGGGGCGATCGAGAGATGACCGATTTGGCGGCTGAACCCGAACCCGAACCTGAACCGCAGGATGTGGAGGGGATGGATGCGCAGGCTAAGGCGCTTATGCATCTTTTGAATACTAGTGAGGTGTGTTTGTCTTATTTGTATTTACACTGGGAGCTGAATGCGCTTTGGCTCCTGTCATGGCATGAGTGGTTACTAACGCCTTGGGGGATTAGGTCTTTGTGGCGATTATGGCGGATAAAATGAAGAAGCAGCAGGAAGAGGCTAGACTAGAGGCCGCGAAGCAGCAACAACGGCAGCAGAAGGCCCCCGCGGAGACGAAGAAGAAGCCAGAGCCCGCTGGGAAGAGGGAGACCCGCACGAGCGCCCGACAGAACCAGACGAACGGATCGAGCGCCGCTGAGACGAAAGCCGCTGAGACGAAATCCGCTGAGCAGGAGGTTAACGGGTCTAAGAGGGGGCGGGGGAGGAAGCCCGCTGCTCTTGCGGGGAAGAACGGGACCATTTCAAGCTACTTTCAGAAGGCAGAGGTCAATGCTGCTGTTGCAGAGGAGAAGCCGAGTGTGCAGGAGGCGCTGGAGCACGCTGCGGACGAGTACGAGTCGAACCCTACTGTGCTCGGGGGCCAGGATCTCGTCGCCACGCAGCAGCCGGAGCTGGTTACGGGGGGTAAGATGAGGAAGTATCAGCTGGAGGGTCTGGAGTGGCTGAAGTCGCTGTGGATGAATGGGTTGTGTGGGATCCTTGCGGACGAGATGGGTCTGGGGAAGACCGTGCAGGTTATTTCGTTGATTGCGTTCTTGAAGGAGAAAAATGTGTCGGGCCCGTTCTTGGTTGCTGCGCCGTTGAGCACGGTGAGTAATTGGGTGGATGAGTTCGCTAGGTGGACGCCTGATATCAAGACGGTTTTGTATCATGGGTCGAAGGATGAGCGGGCTGCTATTCGGAGGAAAGAGATGAGTCTGAAGAACCAGAGGGGTGCTGATTTTCCGGTCGTTTGCACTTCGTATGAGATTTGCATGAATGATCGGAAGTTTCTCTCGCAGTATCAGTGGCGGTATATCGTTGTGGTGCGTATTGAGTCTCTTCATGTCTCTCTCTCCTGCTCACGCGGGTTGCTAACATCTCCCAGGATGAAGGACATCGCTTGAAGAACATGAACTGTAAACTCGTCAAGGAACTTCTCACCTACAACTCCGCCAACAGGCTGCTCATCACGGGCACGCCGTTGCAAAACAACATCACCGAGCTGTGGTCGCTTCTGCACTTCCTACTCCCTGAGATCTTCAACGACCTCGACAGCTTCTCCAGCTGGTTCGACTTCTCGTCCATGCTCGACAAGAACGGCCAAGCAGACATGATTGAGCGTCGCAAGCGGTCCTTGGTATCCACGATGCACTCAATCCTGAAGCCTTTCCTCCTCAGGCGTGTCAAAACCGACGTCGAGACCTCGCTGCCCAAGAAACGCGAATACATCATCTACGCGCCCTTAACACCCGAACAAAAGGATCTATACCGAGAGATCCTCAGCGGCACCGGCCGCCAGTACCTCGAGAACAAGGCCGCGGAGCGCATCCTGGCTAATAACGAGAGACTGTCGCGTTCGACGAGCCGGAAGCGAAATGCGGCCGACAGCAGGTGTTCAACCCCTAACAAGAGTCTCAAGTCCAGCGGTGTCTCCACCCCCGTCAGCGTGGCCAGCTCGACCCGTCGACGGAGGGGATTGCAGAACTACAAGGATATCAGTGACCGCGAGTTCAACGCCAAACTACGGAAGCTAGAACAAGGCATCGAGGAGACGGAGGACACTCAGTGGCCAGACGAGAGCGAGCAGGAGGAAATCGAGCGAGCAAACACGATCAAGCTGGCTAGTAAGTCTCCTCCTCTTACAGAATCTAGGTCTAAACAGACAACTAACGAAAGCTCTACAGAAAAAGAGATCTCGCAAAAGAAAATGCAAAACCCCGTCCTCCAAGCCCGCCTCGCCTGCAACTCCCCCCACAACTTCTACTGGCCCTGGGGCGGCGACAACAACAGCCCAAGCACCATCGACAACACGCTCGTAACAGCCTCGGGCAAAATGCTCCTCCTCGACCGGCTCGTGCCCTACCTCCTCGCGCGAAAGCACAAAATCCTCATCTTCTCGCAATTCAAAACCCAGCTCGACATCCTCCAAGACTGGGCCACGCAGCTCCGCTCCTGGAACTGCTGCCGCATCGACGGCGCAATCAGCCAATCCGACCGCCAAGCCCAAATCAAAGCCTTCAACTCAAACGCCTCCTACCAGCTCTTCCTGCTCAGCACGCGCGCCGGCGGCCAGGGCATTAACCTCGTTGCAGCGGACACAGTCATCCTCTTCGACTCTGACTGGAATCCGCAGCAGGACCTCCAGGCCCAGGACCGCGCGCACCGCATCGGCCAGACTAAGCCTGTTATCGTGTACAGACTTGCAACAAAGGGCACAGTCGAGCAGACGCTTCTCGAGAAAGCCGACTCCAAGCGTCGGCTCGAACGGCTCGTTATCCAAAAGGGCAAGTTCAAGAGCCTTCTCGAGTCGGGCTCCTCCTCCGCTATTAGCCAGAACGACGTCGACGAGCTGCGCCACGCGCTCGGCGAGCATGATTTCGAGCGCTTCGAGGCCGGCGCGGACGCCGCTTCGTTGCTGTCTGGTGAGGATCTGGAGATCTTGACGGATCGCAGTGAGGAGGCCTATGCGCGTGCGGAGAAGGGGCTTGATCAGGATGGTCGGGCGTTTATGGCTGTTGAGACGAAGCCGGGGGGGATGGCTTGAGCCAGATTGTGGGGGAGTAAGCGTTTGTCCCTCTTTTCCTTTTTTTTTTATTGTTTAATGTGGCATTGTTCGTGGGGTGGCGTTTAGTGACTGTATAACGTGGGGGAGTCCTATCTAGAGGTTTATCTGTTTCTTTTTTAGCCCTTTTAATATTATATATGCATGTACTGTACATGGATTAGATAGATGAGAAGTGACCTGGTGTAATGTAACAGGAGTACTCTAGTCAGAATAATCCAAAATCTAAGCAAAGACAGAAGGTCAAAAGCAACAATAAAACGAAGGAAATCATTCAAACGCCCCGGACTCCTCGCCTAAAGATGTGTGTGGCTATACATCGAGACGAAAACAGGAATCACGATCGATCGATTCCAAGTGGCAATTAAGAAAGGGAATAGAATGAAACACGCCAAAAGTAGAAGGGGAAAAAATAAACCCGCCTATCGGGACAGCTTCTCCTGTTCGATTTGTCCCCGCAGATCGTCGAGCGCCTCCGTCCGGGTCGCCAGATGGCTCCGAAGTCCATCGACCTGTTCGGCGACCGTCCGCACATCCTCCCGTAGCCGTTCCAGGTTCTGACCCTCCTGGGATCTTCCCGTGTTCTCTCTCATCTCGCGCAGCTCGCGCTCCTTATACTCCAGCAGCTGGAGCGCCTCCTTCTTGACGAGCGTCCAGTTCGGACGGCCGTCGTTGCGAGGCTGATCGCGCGGGCCGCCCTCCGATGCCTTCTTGGCCGCATCCAGCTTCGACTCGATCTCCGCCAGCTCCCGCCGCAGACGCACCTTCTCCCACTCCTCGTCTTGGATCGTGTCGCTGAAGTCCGTGCCCTTGGGCGTGTACGACGTCTTGCCGCCTGCGCCCAGCCGGCTCAGGTAGGTGTCGCCGAACCGAGTCTTGCGGCCCGTGGGCGTCTCCGTGTCGCCGTTGGCGCCCCATCGCTGTGCGGGGCGCGCATTGTCGAGCTGGTAGTCGATCTGGTTGTTTTCGAACGAGGCGCGGAGAGAGGCCGGGATGGTGCGGGGCACGCGGAAGCCCTCGTGGCGGTAGTTGAGGATGTGCAGGAACACCAGGGTGGCGTCTTTGTTGATGGAGCGGGATGCGGAGGGGTTCACGAGGTTCCATGCGGAGCGGATGTCGGTGTCGGGGACGTCGAGGGATTCGTACAGCGGCTGCAGCGACTCGACTATGATACTTGCGTTAGCTTTCAAGCAATGAAGAAAGGTAAGGGGGGGTCGACGTACAGGTGATTTCGCCGCGATGGCTCCTATTGGCGGAGTAGATCTCCTCGTACTTGGACTTATCCTCCGGTTTCATATACCAGTCGAATCCGTCCTTCAACCCCAGCGTTTCGTCTTCGTCCTCTATCCGCTCGAACTGCTCCGGGCGGTCGCTCAGTGCCCGGGTGGCGTGAACCAGGTGGGATTTGGACTCCGGGACGAGCCAGTCGGGCAAGACATCCGGGACTTGTTGAAGTTCCTTGAGACGATCTCAGCATATGGCGATGGGGCCTCAGGGGGGAGAAGGGGCGTGGGGGGGAAAGCCAGCGGGAAGGAGGGGTATAGGCCCGACGGAATCAGGAGACGAACTTACCCCGTTAACCAGGTCGAACACTAAGCGCATGGCGACGCAGAATTCCTCAAAGTCCAGCTCCCCATCGCCGTCCACGTCGGACAGATCCCAGACCTTTTCCAACTGATCATCGCGAAGGCGACTATTCCTGAGCACCGAGGCCGCCTGAGAGTTGTTTAGGCGCGGTTGGCCATTGGACAGCGAGGCAAAGATCTCCCAGTATCGCTCGATTTCCCACTGCTCGATTCGCTTTGTCGCCATGGTGTGAGCACGCGAGAGTATTAGCGGTGAACCTTGTGGGGGATTAAGGTCGATTGAATGGGAAGCTGGTGTACGGGGCACGGAGTAGTGTAGTAGTAGTAGTAGTCGTAGTACGTAGTTTGGTCCAGACTCCGGAGCGCTGGGGGGGAAAGTCAATAATACTAAGCCAGTTGGCGGCTTAGCCCGATTGGGACATGCCGCCTCCTGCGTGGAGTCGGATCATGGTATTTCCGCCATATATTACGGGGTCTGGATAGAACTATATATAAAGAACTATATATGATGCATGGTTCATGCAGATAAGTTGGGAATGGGTTGTCTATTTTAAATTGGAGCATTGGTTGTATGCCTGCGGTCTAGTGTACATCCCCCCAAACAACCATGAGTATACAGCCATCGCTGTGAAACGGCCATCATTCGTAACCACGTGAGGATAAAAGCCCATACATCGCGCTGGTTCTGTCATGTATCCTTTTTGTGGCCCTCCGCGGTCGACGGTTCTTTCGGCTTGAGCTGCTCTTCTACTTGCGCAATCGCCCGTTCTGCCTCTAACGAAAGCTCAGGCGCGTCGAGGATAGAAGCCAACTTCTTAGCATCGCTGATGCGGAGCAGGAGCCGGTCCTCTTTCTTCGCCAGATCTTCGACCATGCTGGAAATCGGCATCTCGTTCGGAGGGGTCTGCATGGCGTACGACACTCGTTTCGCGTATAGGTCTTCGAGTCCGGGAAACGATATGGGATTCAACAGGTTGTTTTCCACGAGGTACTGCAGGTGCTTAGATCCGTTCAATGCTAAATTTGGTCAGCGGGTCACTTCGATGGTGGTGGGAATACGGGGAAGGACTCACCCCGCCAATGCGACCAGCCTCGGTAAATGAGATAGAAGAATGGGATATTAGGTACTCTGCAGTCGCGTTAGAGAAACACATGGTTAGCGGAGCTCCCTTGCAGGTAACTTCTTCAGGGCGGCTTGCGAGACGAAGCGGGCGCACATACACGGGAATCAACGCAATCGGGGCCGTGATGGGTGCCGCAATAAAGCTCCACCACATCTTCTTGCGATGCAACTCCTGCCGTTCCGTGGCGATTTTCAACAAGATCGCCTGCAGCTTGCCGGGCTTGATCGCATTTCCCGGGAATAGCACATCGATCTTCTTTGTCCCGTGGGCCTCATCCATCCGTCGCTGGGCACTCAGCGATGGGATACTCTTGAGACCCCATTCTTCAAATGGTATCCGTTGTTGAACACGATTCCCCCAGGTGACCAGGTGTTTCTTCCAGCCTTTCTCGGCCTCCTCCCATTGAGCCCACTTCTCAGCGGCTTTCCCAGTGATCCGGTCGGTCCATGAAAGCTCCTTCGGCGTCTGACCCTTGCTGATGGCCCGGGAATAGATCAAGGCGCGTCTCGTCGAGATCGGAATGACAAAGAGTCGCATATCAGCGAGGGCTGAGCTTTGCTTTTTTTCTTTATTTTTTTTCTTTCGTTCTTTCTTTCTTTGTTTTCGTTTTCCCACCTTTCGTTATGCCTTTCCTTCACACCCTCCTTTATTGGAAGGGCAATTGATGTTGGGTCGCGGGATAGGATTGTGGGTGGGCAGCCAAGGAGGTCAACTATCGACGGACTAGAGAAAACACCCGATTCCAGGGAGACTGTAAAAGTAGCATTCCTTTAAATGGGTGAGAGGTAGATTTGAATGACGACAGAGGATTGCGGGAAAATAGGGGGAGGACCGTTCAGTTCTATTTTTTGTTGTTCCTCGAAACTGAGGATAATTCGAGGGGAGCGGGAGAGACGTCATTCCGCACCCGGCGCAGACAGACAACCAGACTTGCTTTCCTGACTCCTTACTCTTCCGGGTTTAGCAGCGATCCAGTCAATCTTGTCGCAATCTCTCTTTGTCCAATTTCTCTCCCCCAGCCTTCCGATCATGTCTGCCTGTATCTGGTGTTTACCCCTCTCATGACAAGCAAGCCCTGTACAAGGGGCGCCAAAAGCTGTCTACAATCCCGGCGATTCCGCCAGCCCTCTTGATCCGGAGGGTCGCGATTCGCGAGTGAGGCGATGCGGACTAGATCCCCCATCGACCCCCAACGTCCATCAGCCCCAGCCAACATCGCTTGGAACAACCCTTGATCGGAAAGGAAATGGCTCAAAATGGTCAAAATTCGCGCGCTCAGCCCCTTGAATCGGAGGTTATCTCGGATAAGCAACAGTTGGAGTTCCCTCCCATTCCAGAATGGACCCCCGAGCACTCCGAGCAGTCGCTCAGCGGTCCGACCAGCGACACCCGCTCCAGTGACGCCCATCGCAATAGTACCACAGAACAGTCGTCAAACGTACCACGATTATCAGAGGACTCTGCGACCTATATGACGAGGGATAATCCAAACGGGGCAAAAAGGCTGCGAAGCGTACCAGGTAACTACATAACCGAACCGGGTTGTTCTGTGGGGGCGTGGTGGTGAGCGTCTACTAATGTTGTTGTACGTGCAGCATGGGTTCAGTCGGTAGATCACCCAGAAGAAGGCGACGGAGATGAACTAGCAGAGTCATCTGTGACGGACAGACTCCTTCCTGCAGAACCACACGAGGCTGTAGTCGCCCAGCACAATCACTCTCCATCTGCGACACGGACATCAAACCTACAACACCAGGGCGGCAGTGCCGACGAGGGACTTGGACAGCCCCCGAGGCGTGAGACTCGCTGGATATCATTTTCAAGAACGATCGCGTATCCCAGAGATCCCGGATTAGAAGAAAAGGCCGTGCCACCAGAGTGGCTAGATGAGAATTACAATGACTACTCGCAGCCCTGGCGAGGGCAGTTACCGTCCGACGAGACCGAAGACCCCTTGAAGATGAAACGACGCCGAAAGATCTGGTTTAAGCGGTTCCATTCGACCCTTTTGAAGAGCCCCATTGTACCGTTGATCTTCCGACTAACCGTGTGGTGTTTCTCCCTCACTGCTCTCGCCCTGGGGAGCTCCATCCATCAGCTCTCCGGAGAGTATCAGCACCCTCGAGGACCCTCCGCTCTGATGGCCATCATCGTCGACGCTGTTGCCCTGGTTTACTTGGTTTACATCACGTGGGATGAGTACACTGCGAAACCACTTGGGCTCCGGCCTCCCTCGGCCAAAGCCCGTCTCATCCTCCTGGACATCTTTTTCATCGTCTTCGATTCCGCCAATTTGAGTCTGGCCTTCGAGGCCTTGTCCACGGCAAGGGGCGCATGCACTAACACCGAGGTCAACAGGGAGCTCGCTCCCAAAAACGACGCCATATGCGACCGGCAAATAGCGTTAGCCAGTGTTCTTTTGGTAGCCTTGATTGCTTGGCTAACGACATTTTCGATCAGCGTTCTTCGGTAAGTTCAAGTGTCCGATTCATCAAAACAAGTAGTATCCTCGGATGTATACTGACTTTTTTCTCAAACCAGTCTGGTCGAACGGGTTGCAAAGTAACCCCTTCATTGTTACTCTCACGGTACCACGGCCTCCTCCGTGCATCTTATGTCTACTTTCATGTCTTTATTTTTATGGCCGGACGATACCCGGTCAGACGTATTCCCGCCTGCGCGAAGATCTCTTTATTTTTACACTTCTCACCCATTTGGTATAATGGAATTGTACATTTTGAATAATACGATTTCAATCAGAAATAGCCGGGTTGGTCAGTTGCGGTCTTCAGCCTTCCCTGTATCTCTGCATCGAATAGACCTTACACCGCGTTATCTTGCAAGTAGATCAATTCTCTTACAGTATACTCAAATACTTTTCAGTATACAGAAACTTTTCAGCAGGAGCGTACTTTCTCCCATCTTCATCCTATAGCACCTTTACAAAAAATATATCTTTCAATGAAACCTATACTACTAGATACTTCTATATCTATAGTTTATACCTACTCAACCCAACAGGCGTCGCGATGCAGTATCAATAAATAGCCCTTGCTTTGTTCACTCACACGGGCGTGAGCGTGAGCGTGGGCGTGGTGTGGCCGTCGACAGGAGCATGGGCCACAGATACCGGTATAGCTCCGACAATCTTCAACACCTGGGACTATGGCGCAGCTGGGAGCGCGTTAGACTGAAGAATCAACTTCAGCCTCCTACTTCCACCGAAGTAGTGTAATCTAAAGGTCACCGGTTCGATCCCGGTTGGTCCCATTTCTTTTTTCTCTTTTTCCCTCGGTTTTTTGGAACTGCGAAAAAAATCTTTTTTTTTGGTTTAATTGAGGTGGGTGGGTGGGTTTAGCGGTTGTGGTGGGACCGGTGCTGGCTATTCTTGACTTAGACTAGGACACTAAGTTAGGTACATGTCTGGTAAATTTATGTGGCTGGGGGAGGCTGTGTTGTCGACGTCGTATGATTTAGTTTGATAGTATGATTGTGGTGGGGTTTTGAGGATGGAAAAGCCGAGGCTGGAATTATATCAAAATAGATGGCTGGGAGACCGTGTGATATTTTGATATATTGATTATACGAGCTACAATTATTATAGAGAGTGGACCTTGTACTACTCGGCTTGCTTGGTGTGTAACTATCGCAATATATATATCCATAGTACCTCGATCATGAAATAAGCCCCGCGAGTCCTTATATTCCTGTCTCCAAGCAAATCAAACCAGACGCACAAGCGGGAGCAACAAGGAGACATGATGGCCCGAACTGTCGCAATCCAAGTGGATATAGTAGGATGATGTCAAAGGTTGCGATGGTTTATCAGCGGTCGTAAACTGGTTGCAGCTGGTTGTGATATGATTGGATATGGTCATGAACCTTCCATAACTATGTAATGATGGTTATGTCAATATTATCTCCATTCACAAGGTTTGATATAGTTATGTTCTTATCATATTACAGTCGAAGTTAGAAATACTCAGGCGCATAGGCACAAATATATACCTGAAGTCCGTGGTAGTAACTAGTGTAGACTACATCACCAGGAGAACTTAGACCTCCGACCAAATCCACAGATCAAAATAGTCATGAAGACAGTAAGATAGAGATAATAAAACTTAACTAATAACACTATAACTTTTTTCGGGAATAACTGGTTGTTCCTTAACTGATTGAAGCGACGGGTGACATCGACGACGGTGATCATGATGTTCGGAGAGTTATATATGCAACGCAGAGCAATATTGCTAAAGAAGATTCAAACTTTCATCACAAGGGACTATGGCGCAGCTGGGAGCGCGTTAGACTGAAGAACCAACTTCAGCCTCCTACTTCCACCGAAGTAGTGTAATCTAAAGGTCACCGGTTCGATCCCGGTTGGTCCCATATCTTTTTCTTCTTTTTGTTTATGCCAACCACGATGCGGCCCTTAGACCTGGGTAGTGGGACTTTCCTTTTGCTTTTCCTACTGTCTTTACTCATTTCTTAAGCACTATCAAACCTGTCTCGCAAACAAGCCGGATCATGCGAGTCCACTAGATGACCATATAGAACATCTCGCACCGGATTTGAAATCCTACCTACACATGTAGAGCTGGGCCATTAGGTCCAAACAATGGGTCTCCGTGAAACCATTCCACGTTCCTAATATTCTCAACCTGTTCCTCATCCTCTGGCTTGCCATAGCACATGTCCCATGACTTATCACCTGGATAGGCGCCAACCATCTTGAACCCCTCCTGGCCATCAAGGTCCTCCAGAAGCCGATGGCCCACACCGGCAGGGACAATGATCAAGTCGCCCTTCTCAACGGTAGGTTCGAACCGATCTGGGTTGTCCTCGCCACCGAAGCAAAGACGCGCACGACCGGACACAACCCCCAAGACTTCATGCGTAGTGCTGTGGAAATGTGTCTGGTCATACATCCCGTACACCCACTGTGGCATGACCTCTCCAACTTTGCTGAAATGGGACGCTAGCTGGTCAGGGGTCGCAGTGAAGGCTTTGTGGTAGATCATGAGGGGTTTGGATTGGATCGAGGTGTTTGGTATGTGCCGCCATCGCGGAATCTGGCGAGAGGTGACTTGGATATTCGACAGGGGTGCGATTGTCATTTTCCTAGGATCCAGTGTTTTATTGCTTCGGTGAGATGTTCGTGCGATAGGCGCGTCTGTATTACATCGATAATGAGTCTCTCGTAGCGAGATTAGGAAAAGCACGACTGCTGGCTTGAACTTATATACGGAGCATCCGTCAATGAAGGCACTGGGGTGAGCTGTCGATGACGTCACATCTAGGCCCCGTTCAGCCCAGACCAGGCCTGTTTCCGATGCTGAGAGCAAAAGTAGTATATGAGTTTAGGCAGACCAAGCTACGCTGGTTAGTGTATTGAACCACCATGCTAGGTCAGCCGCATAACGACATTTTCTCGGAGTGCCAATATCAGGTTATTGTGGTTGGTGTTCACATCAAAGAGTGGGTACGGACGGAGTACCTAGTTATGGCGCTGGAACCGCCCAAGGTGGGCCATGATGGAGGGAGGTACAAGGCAGCTTCCGGTCGCGTTCATGGCTGTTCAACAAAGTGCTAATGCCTGAGCCGTTGTGTAGGCACCACAAAGACAGGAAGATAGCCAAGTGCAGCTTCTTTCTTTCGAACATGAGTCAAGTAGAAAAGAAGATCTAGAACGGAGAACAGTCAACAATGAGGCTGTACAGCTCTTTGACCGCCTACCCGAACCAGCCATAAAACCCCCCCACGGCCTTCTCTCACCACCGCCCAACGCCACGCCTTTTCCCTCTCCCTCTGTCGATTGTTTTTGCCTCCTCTTCTTCCCTGCTACCTTTCCTGACATCAAGTTCGCTATCTTTGTTGGTGTCTCACGGTTCTGCGTTATTTTGATACTGGGCAGCCCTTACCTGCCTCGTCTGCTCTCCTTATTGCCCTCTTTCGAGTGCGCCGCTTTCCTCCTGCCTCGCTGGTGGTCAGGCGGTACTAGTCGGACTCACTACCGCAGCCTAAGCCGCCTACCTGGATAGTACGCCTACTGCTCAGGAGCAGACGAAAGGTGTTTTCTGGGAAAGCTCAAGTGAGTCACATCCTTGTCCTATACTGGCCTAACTCCATGCTGCCTCGCCCACCTGTCCCGTGGTTGGCTTCCAACTTCCCTGGCTTGATCACGCAGCTAATATATCGCCTCCAACTACAGTCTCACTTTCGTTCCAAATATCTTCAGTCGAAACATGCCTCCACTAATCCCACAGGCGCCTCAGAAGGAGGATCTGGATGAAACGTTGGTCCAACTCCAGTCCCATCCTTGGGTGGTCGCCACTAATACCGGATTGATTTCGCCCATAGATGGACATTCTTAGAGAAGGGTATCGATAGCGTGATGCTGAAGTTGGAGGAAGGCGTGGATATGAAGCATGTATGACCTCCCTCCTTTCCCGGGACGCTCCGACATGGTCGTTCTTTGACGCATGCTAACGTTGTGCCTGCGCTCTATAGTACATGGCCCTGTATACGTACGCCGTCTCCCCATGCCGCAATAAACCCAGCAAACTCTAATACTATGATAGGGCGGTTCATAACTTTTGCACGTCTCAGAAAGCAGTTGCCAACGGGCAAGGCTTGCAGTCGCATAGGGGTGGTTCGTTTCCGCATCAAACTTTGGGTAGTCGGTGTAGGCTGACATTTTTGGATAGCTCATCTGTTGGGCGAAGAGCTATACAAGTTACTGGGCGAATACCTATCGCGTCACCTCCAAGCGGTGTACACGGAATCTGAGAGTCACGCCGAGGAGGCCCTCCTAGGGTTCTACATTCGCGAATGGCTCCGCTACACAACGGCCGCCAAGTACATCAACCACTTGTTCCGGTACCTTAACCGTCACTGGGTGAAGCGGGAGATTGATGAAGGCAAAAAGAACGTGTACGATGTTTACACCTTGCATCTGGTCAAATGGAAGGATGACTTTTTCATGAAGGTCCACAAGAAGGTCATGGACGCTGTATTGAACCTTGTTGAAAAGCAGCGGAATGGGGAGACCATCGAGCAATCGCAAATCAAGAGCATCGTCGACTCCTTTGTTTCTCTGGGTCTGGACGAGAGCGACAGTACCAAGTCCACGCTCGAAGTCTACCGGATCTACTTTGAGAAGCCATTCATTGCCGCCACCCGGGTCTACTACGAAAACGAGTCCCGCCAGTTTGTTGCCGAAAACAGTGTTGTCGAATATATGAAGAAGGCCGAGTCTCGTTTCGACGAGGAGAAAGCACGTGTTGGATTGTACCTGCACCCGGATATCTCCAAGCACCTCACCGATACCTGCCTTGACGTGCTCGTTACGGCCCACTCGGAGCTTCTTCGGGACGAGTTCCAGGTCCTGTTAGATAATGAGCGGCAAGATGATCTCGCTCGGATGTATCGACTGTTGTCGCGCATTAAAGATGGCTTGGATCCCCTGCGAACCAAGTTTGAGACCCATGTCCGGAAAGCCGGCCTTGCTGCCGTTGAGAAGGTCGCTACCGGGGGCGAGACGTTCGAACCCAGGATGTATGTCGATGCGCTATTACAGGTACATACTCGCTACCAAAGCTTGGTCAACGAGGCCTTCAACGGCGAATCTGAATTTGTTCGATCGTTGGACAATGCTTGCCGCGAGTTCGTCAACCGCAACAAGATTTGCGCATCGAGCTCGACCAAATCGCCCGAGCTCCTGGCTAAATACACAGACTCGTTGCTCAAGAAGGGCTCCAAGGCCGCTGAAGAGTCGGAACTAGAAGAGATGCTCGTACAGATCATGACAGTCTTCAAGTACATCGAGGACAAGGATGTTTTCCAGAAGTTCTACTCGAAGATGCTTGCGAAGCGACTGGTGCATGTGAGCTCGGTGTCAGATGACGCGGAGACGAGTATGATCAGCAAGCTCAAGGAAGCTTGCGGGTTCGAATACACCAACAAACTGCAGCGCATGTTCCAGGATATCCAGATCTCGAAGGATCTCAATGGTAGCTACAGAGATTGGCAGGAGAAGGTCCTCGACGATGACGACCGGAAGAAGCTCGTGGACTCGCATTTCCAGATTCTGGGAACTGGGTTCTGGCCGCTCCAGGCGCCATCGACCGACTTCCTTGCACCACCGGAGATTGTCAAGACCGCTGAGCGGTTCCAGAGCTTCTATTTCGACAAACACAATGGGCGAAAGCTCACCTGGCTCTGGCAGCTGTGCAAGGGTGAGATGAAGACCAACTACATCAAAAACACCAAGGTCCCATACACATTCCAGGTGTCCACCTTCCAGATGGGGATCCTTCTGCTGTTCAACGAGAATGACACCTTGACCTATGAAGACATCCAGAAGGCCACCTCACTTGCCCCCGAGATCCTCGACCCCAACCTGGGTATCTTCCTCAAAGCCAAGGTGCTACATATCAGCCCAGAGGGCACCAAGCCAGGGCCTGGGGCGTCTTTCTCCCTGAACTACAACTTTAAGCACAAGAAGGTCAAGGTAAACCTGAACATCCAGATCAAATCCGAGCAGAAGGTCGAGTCAGACGACACCCACAAGACGATAGAGGAGGACCGTAAGCTGCTACTCCAGGTATGTCACACAACCCAGAATCTCAAATTCCTTCCACCGTCAGAAAGCATACTAACCCACCCACCCCCCCAGTCCGCCATCGTCCGCATCATGAAGTCCCGCAAGAAGATGAAGCATGTCCAGCTTGTCCAGGAGGTCATCCACCAAGTCAAATCCCGCTTCCCGCCCAAGGTACCGGACATCAAGAAGAACATCGAGGCTCTCATGGAGAAAGACTATATAGAGCGTTTGGACGGTGACGAAATTGCCTACATTGCATGATTGATTAATGCTATACACCACTCTCCCTGGCTCGGTTATCTATCTCTATTATCCTCTCCTACGTTAGCGCTAGTCTCTTTCTCTTTCTCTTCTTATATCAGTTCTATTACGTCTGAAATGAATGAATCAATTCTTACATAGCATTTGACTGGAGTAATGTAATTGATGAGATGGAAGTGGATGGATCTGTTTTTTGTAGGGCTATTTACCTCTGTTTCCACTATTGTCCCTTCTATACATGTTGGAATGGGTACAGATAGTAGCAGCACCTAGTAAACCACAGTAGACATGCAGTACGTGATATCTCAAAGAAAAGCACGTCCTCAAAGCAAGGACCAAGAAATAATAGTGAGTCCAAGTATATATATATTACACGAGTATCTTTGGCTATGATCATACCCATAGATGACAGATTGAAACAGACAAATAAAGAAAAAAATTAGCAGATAATACTAACACAAAAGTAAGCCCTGCATTTGGGTATCGAAGGTTCAACAAGTGTAGATTGTGAAATTGCCTGGTATTGATTGGCTTGGCTTGGTTTTAGACGTGTGATATAATGTGTTATAGACGTCGCTGGAAGAATCAAGATGAAAGAGAAAGAGAGAAAGCCACCCCGTAAGTAAGTGCCGTGTAGATCATCATGTCCAAGAAAGACCAAGACTGGGTAGGTAGAATGTCCGAGTTGGATATCGAGAAAGATGAAGAGGAAAAAGGGAGATTATTTGCTTGTGGAGAGACTGGTGGTCTCAGAGGGTAAGGCGGGTTTCTCATCACTTGTTGGCTGTTGGGGGTGATTGTCGTGTTGTTCCTCTTTGGTATCGTCTTGAGGTTGAGACGTTGTAGTATGGGTTTCTTTGGCGGTTACCGGGGAGGGTGGTGAGACCTTTGTTTCTTTCGGGGCCTGGGTTTCGGTATTGTGGTGGGCATCGGCACTCGTACTCGATTTGTCCGCATGATCTGTGGCCGTAACATCCGGCTCTTCTATATCTTCACCGAGCACCGGAGCTTCCCGAGACAAGGGTGATCTCGGATAAACAGGTTCGTAGTCGCTGCTCTCACCGCTGCTATCACCCTTCCGGTGGAGGGGGCCGAATTCGCCGCTTTCGCGCCTCAAGAGGATATTGCTCCATCTCTTTCTGCGGCTTCCGCTGCGGGAGAGAGAAAGGCTGACGCTTGAAAGGCTCGCGTTCGAGTCTTCGCTGCGACGCGCTTGGAGAGACTTCCGTCTGCCCCTTTCGGCGTCAGTTGTCTCGGCAACGGTGGCGAGGATGGGCGTTGACGGGGAGGTAACTGAGGATGGGGAGGAGGGGGAAGAAGTCTTCTTCTCCTGCCACTCCTTGCGTTTGTCAGAGGCCCAGGAGCTCCACGAGCTGATATACGCTCCTGCTTTCTGGCCCACGGAGTTGACTGAGGCTTGCGCTTGGTTGATGTCTAGCGGGGGCGCTTTGCGGCCCATCCAAGCGGAGCCTGCTGTCGTTGAAGCGGCTGCGGAATTCGAGCGTGGGAGAGGTGGTGGTTGCGGCGAGGATCCTCCGTCTAGGGACTGTCGCTGAGACTGCATTGCCTTTTCTTCGTTGCGCTTTTTCTGGGCTTCGCGCATCGATTCGATGTCGGACCAGAAGCTGTTGAATGCGGCGCTCATTTTCTTTTGGCCGGTGCTTAGGTGTCTATTGAGCGCTTCGCGGCCTTCGCGGACGCGTTCGTCGAGATGGAGATCTGCGACCTGTTGCGAGATACGTCGTTGGACATCGTCGATTGTGAGGCCTCCAGCGCAAGGATGACGGGGTTCGACGATCGAGAAAGGGAGGGCATCGGATGTTAGACGCGAGAAGAGAGCGTAGTTGGGAGTGTTTTGCCACATTGCCAGGAACTCTCCGTTGAATTCCAACGCCGGGTCGCCTTCAATGTTGAGTCCATCTATCTGCTCCTGGGTCCTCCGACCAGGATCACCGGCGTTGAATGAGTCAAGTTCTTCGTGGTACTTCATGCAAGCGAGTAGCGCGAGCAAGTATTCCTCAAACTGGAGTCTGATGAACTCCTCGGATCCCATATAGCCGTGCGTCCTGGGGCGTTCCGGGTGGCTTTCATCCCACGTTTCATTGATGATTTGGGTAAGGAGGTCGATCCAACGTCTATCCGCGGTCGACAGCGCCAATGCATTTCGTAAAGTCAGGGATGAGATATTGATGGTATCTTCGTCAAGCTAGAGCAATCAAGTTAGAAAACGCAAGCTACCGAGAGTGCAGCTACTTACGTTGATTAAAATATCACTATAGCGGTCCTTCTGTTGCAAGAGTAAAGAGTTCGTCGACCCGACAACGTATGACTTGGTTCCGTCATCTGCGAGCAGATCCAGCTGCTGTAATGGTGTGTACGGCCCGAACATGCTGCCCTAGGAAGAAGTCAGAACTACCCACAACGCTTCTCCGAAATGTGCAAACCTTTCCAAAGATTTGTAATGGTAGCCCCATATAAGATAGTACTGAAATAATTAGCCATCGTAGTTACAAAGGGGAAGCTGATCCCATACAAGAGCTTCTGTCGCTAGTTTTGAGGGAGGTCGGTTTCTGAACGGTTTGCGCATAGTTATCGAATGAGGGATCGGCACAGTCCCCGAGGCTGTTCATAAGGCCCGGTATGAGAGAAACGAGCGAGAACTGGATCATGCACAGGCGTTCGCATCTCGAGCCGAAGAACAGCATCTGTCGACGGTCAGTAACAAGGCTATGTCGTTTGCGCGAATTATCCGTACCTTTGGCTGCAGAAGCAAAGCCTTGAACAATACAAGCGTCTGGTACTTGAACTCGTGGATCATCTCCCGCAGCGAAAGTCCTACACCGATCAGACATGTCATATAGCACCCAATGCAGCAGTCTTACCCAAGTTTTGGTCTTTGAAGCTCTCATTCTTCTCCAGGCTAATCACCAGCCCTTCTCGGAATTTCTAACCACATATATCAGCATGTTTTCGAAGGGTCAGACCGCAGCGCCGAAACACACCTTGAGAATATCAAAGTCCGAAAAGTCCCTATTTTTCAACCAGACGAATCAGCCACATTCCCCATCGCATTGTCCCACCATATGATCACTTGACGGCGCGAGCGCCGCCACCTCCAGATCGGATGCGATCACCAACATACCGTTGCGCAAACCAAGCCGTCGTCACCACCGACAATTTCTCCCTCAATTGGCCCAGATATTGCGGACTATCCGTCACCACCACGACAGCCTTCTGCACAGTCGACCGCGTAACCTCCGGCGGCTTGTACTTGAGAATACTCGCGTCGATCTGTCTGGCGCAGGCGATACCAAAAAGCGAAGTCGCAGGCTCCGTGGCGGTCTCTTTCTGATGTAGGGTGAAATACGAGAATTCCTCGGTCGACCTAATCGCAGCGCGGGGACCACGTCAATGAAGGACTAAACGTTGTTTTGCGGGGTGTTCCGAAGACGGTATGGGAGGAGTGGGAGAAAGGAGAAATGGGAGGCGGTTCGTACATATGCGCGCCGTCCGATAGCGCCATGAATGGTAATAAGGACCAGTCATTTTCCACCGCGGGGTCGGTCCCCTCGTTTCCTATACAGTGCTCGATTTCGGGGCCCCTGTGGAGAAAGAAGAGAGATATGGGTTAGCCGATGTGTCCGCCCCGCATGAGGTACTCGTCGCGCCCTGTGTCGCAGTCGCATATCTGGTGGTGGTGGTGTGGGATGCGACTCGTGTGGAGTTCAAGCCGAAGAATGTCGCGCGGTATACAACGACGCCTCTCTCTTCCCCTCATTCGAGCTACTCACCTTGCATGGTGGAAATCAATGACCATAACAATGGGCACCTGTTGACTCGAGGTACTAGCCATAGTGGAGGGCTATCTGTGGGGTGTGACTTATAATAAAAAAGAAAGAATGACAAAAACAACCACCGAAAATGACACGTTCTAAGCCAGTTTCCTTCCTGGTGAAGGGTGAGGGCAGCCCTTCCAGAAAAGGCGAGAAATAAAGACGGTCGATCAAACCCCCCTCACGTGTTGACCCAAGAATGATAATTGATCCGTTATAAAGATACACAACCCAACGGTCGAAAGAGTTGGTCCGGAGGGAGAGGTTTACTTGTTTGGAACCAGGGGAAATTGAAGGGTTGCAGAATGGTTTGCTCTTCCTCGGGCGGTGACTGGAAAGTAAAGCTGGGGATCGTCAACTATTCTGACTTACTACTAGTAGTTAATGAAGTCTCCCTTCCTCCGTAAGCCCCGCTGTCTGAGGGCCTATTACGTAGTAGTAGTACGGAGTGGTACTGTAGCCCTGCCGGCCCAGTGGCCAAGTATGCAGCCATTTTCATTACGGTCGCCATGGATCTTCAGCCCAGGTGGTCCTGGTGGAGTGTTTCCATTTTTATCTTGTGACCGCGCCTGACCACCAGATGATGATCATGCCGACCTGGATATTGAGGGGTGTTTGAGGTACCTTAAGAGACTTCGATCATACGAGATTGATCCATGATTCATACGGCAGATTTCACACGTGCTTGTATATAATATAGATGATGTAAAGACGATGTCAAGATGAATTGTTCGTGTTACAGACGCGTTCAACTCCCAGGTCATCCAACTCTTAACTGAGTAACAATAGCATGAATGGTTAAAACCTCCACTTACACATTACTTTCTTCCGCTCTGAACAAAACGGCGACCGACAAAATTATCACAGACACATGGTGATAAACCGGGACAGGCCTGGACAGGTGGAATGACAAATGCAGACCACCTGTGCCTACTTGGATCATTGTCATATGGGGAGTAAAAAGAAGAGTTGAAAACTTCCTCATCATGGGATCAGCAATCGGAACTTCTCATGCAAACCCCTGCTGTCCGTCTCCGACAGGTCCAAAGACTTGACCGGCATCGGGGCCTTGGTCAATGTTGTGGAAATCCAGGATTTCCGAGTACCTGCGCATGTCATGTCAGCAGAGCATTCACCGTGAGTGCTTGATTTTAGAACGTGTACATCATGATCTTCCAGGTATCCACGGGCAAATCGGCGTCGTTGAATGACCAGTCAAACTTCTCTTCGGCCACCGGTTCATCGGTGGGGTCGTGGTAGGGGGCAAGGTATTCGTGTGCGAGCGCCTCGGTAGCGGAGATTCTCTTCTTGGGATCGAAGACGAGCATTTTCTCGAGGAGGTCCACGGCTGTGAAAGTCAGCGACCGAATCATCCCCATCCAATAACCGTCAAACTAGGCTTACCGTCGGGATCGGCATTCTTAAACTTGTTCGCCAGAGGTTGACGTTCCCGCTTGGGTAACGACTTAACGAATCGCAAAGTCTGTTGTGAAGACGATGTTAGCATGACGCCGCAAAATGAACCACAAGGAAGAAAACACTAACGTTCTCGCTGCAAATAGTCTGGATCACATCGTCCGGCGGAGTTCCAAGGAGCTCTGTAATGATCGAAAACTGATTCACATGGTCCTTGCCAGGGAAGAGAGGCTTTCCCTCGACCATCTCCGCGAAAATGCAGGCTGCGCTCCAGATGTCCACCTCGACGTCGTACTTCTGCCATGTAAGCATGATCTCGGGGGCGCGGTAGTATCGTGTCGAAACGTAGCCGGTCATCTGGGGATCTTGAATACGGGCGAGACCGAAATCGCAGATCTTCAGGTCACAGTTTTCATTGATAAGGATGTTGCTGGGCTTCAGGTCCCGATGGACGACACCTGCCGAGTGGACGTATTTCAGGCCCCGCTGACGGAAGGTTAGCGACCAACCTTCACCAAACCGGGGGGAGAGGGATCGTGGCCACGCACAAGGATCTGGTATAGGAAGTACTGAATGAACTGCTTTTCCAACGGTCGGGAGGTGAGGAGTCTATGGAGGTCGGTTCCCAAAAGTTCCGTGACAAAGTAGCTACAGCGTTCAGTCAGTTCAAGCCCTGTCGATCATCCAAGCCAGGATAAATCGCGTACATGTCTTCCAGGGGAGAAATAAAGATATCGCTCAAGCTAATGATCTGCAGATGGTCAACAGACGAACCCAGCGGACGGTCTTTACGGTCGGTTGGGTCGACTAACGTTTTCATGTCGCAGGTGTTTCAGCAGTTTCAGTTCGCGGTACGTTCTCTTGGATAGGACCGGGGTGCTGAACGGTTTCATGATCTTCTTCACGGCGACGGGCTGACCGGTCAATTGATCTCTTGCGGAGCTGATGCATTATCGGGGAACGTGTCAGCGCATGTTCGATGACGCGGGACGCGGGGTGTTGCAGGAAAAGTCGAAAAAGAGGGGTTGAGTTCAAGCATACCATACGAGACCAAAGGCACCCATTCCCACCGGCTGCAGATCTGTATACCTGCCAAACGTTTAGAAAGACCATTCTTGTATCAAGTCGAAGGACGACGGTGGAAAAAAATTGTACCTGCTGGTGATCTCGAAGGTGGTTCCGAAGATCTGGGCACGCACGAATTCCGCCATATTGGATCAAGGATGAACGACAATATTCGAGACGAATCCTTCAACGTTGTTGCTAATTTCTCCCTCGTATATTTAATTTTTTTTTTTTTTTTTTTATCTTTTTCTATCCTTTCTTTGTCTCAAGAAGAAGGGGAGAAAACGAGGGGAAAAAGAGGGGGAAGTGGAGGTGAAAGGAGAGGGAGGGGTTTGTGGATAAGGAATGGATGGGTGTTGGGGAAGATGAAGCCGAGAGTCGATAGTTGGATGATATTGAAAATCGGAGGGACAGTTGAGGGGCGAATAATAATAATGGGGGGGGGTAAATCAGAAAGCAGAGAGGAAGCAAAAGCCGTCAGTTAGAGTGTCCGACTAGGTGGCGGCAAACCTGGGTAGCAGGGTCGTAGGCATGTGGGGAAACTGGACTTTAGCCCGCTTAGTTGGAGCCTTTGCCAAAGACCAAAAGGAGCGATGACGTCCGCGACCAGAGAAGCAGGATCTGGGAAGATGAGTAACTGTAATTTCTTCCACGCGGTCCCTAATGTATAAATGAGATCGTCTTGGGCATTTGCTATTGGTCGGATTATGGTTCCAAAGTCACTGAAGCAAGATTGCCTACGCTTATCTAACGTTTGACTGGATGGTTTTTAGCTCAGCGCACGAAAGGCTTCAAGCCTTCCATCTTTCAGACCTTCTATTATTAGGTAGGAGATTGTGTACCTCTTGAGATGAGGTTATATATCCCCTAATATCCCTCATCATTCCAGACATCAAGACATACACTACTACAAGTTGACTGATGAAAATTGCTATTGCTATGAGTACACACCACTTCTCTCAAAGCTTTCTTATCTTTCTTTCTCTATTTTTCATCACCCACCTGGTGTGTGAGGCTCATCAATGTACGATCGGCATCATCTGCTAGTATAGTCGCAGTACAAAATGGGAGATATAGTATCGTTCATACTGTATGAAAGGCAGCAGACAAGGCTGTCTTAGAGTTAATATTCAATCAACGGAGACGAGCACCTCACCTACACTGAGCAATGACAATAAACTTATTAGGGTTAGACCAGTCTGTCTTTCTCAACATCTATCCCGACAAGGCTAGACAGTCCTATTCCAAGGCTGCAATTCCATCATAGTCCCTGTTCTCCAGGCTGTGGGGCTGAACGGCTGGCTCCAATCCGTTCTGGACGCTTCGTATCAGAGCCAACCGTACAAAATGAATCGGGACTCTTAACAGTAGTTAGATTTCATGGGTGTCCCTTGAAAGAGACGGGATTCTGTTGGTGAACCGGAGTATGAAAGTCTTAGGTAGGAATGCTACTCTGCAGTTATATATGGATATGCGAGTTAGTCTCTTGGAAATGCCCGAAGTATCAATCTGCCAAGCAAGATCCTCCTGTTTGTGACTAAAAACCGACCATGGCGTTTCAAGAGGAGACACGTATTATGCCGAATCGAAAGACGGACATGGAGAACTGCATTCCTTATCTAAGAGGGAAAGAAGGGTAGAATGCATGTCTGACCCACACAATGTAGACCCTCTGTATCTTTTGATGGTGGTTGTCCCGGAAAAAAAAATATAAAAGATTCAAAGAAGAAGGTTTTGGCCACGTAGCTTATCGCCCAAAGATTTCGATACAGCCTAGACACTGACGTTGACAATGGACATTCACAGCTGCCTGCTTACTCCCGACCACAATGCCTTAAGTTATAGCTATATAATGTCGGCACACTTCCTCCACGAGCCCAGGTATCCTAGATATTTTCTTGACTGTTTCACCAACCTCAGAGGAATCGATCGCCTCATGTAGTATTCCGAGGGCACTAGCCCCAACCCACCCATACGGTGCACGTGGCAACCCCATATCATGTCAATTTTACGGCCCAGTACGGAGTACCTAAGTGTTGTAGGTTCGCCTACTTCAAATATCCAACAGATTCAATAGATTTAATTAGGGTCATATCATCTATGGCTTACTTGGTCATTGCGCCTTTCTATTTCAACAAGAGATGAGACAGTCCCCACAAACTCTGTCTAGGATAGTGATGCTAGGATAAACCCTAGAGAATTCCGTCCTCCAACCAGGGTCCTGCAAGGGCATAGCCCGGCCTCAGCCTTGACATTCCCAAACCAGCATCGCGCGCTTGGACGGGGCGCTTCCGTGGGGGGGGGCTATGTACGGAGTAAACAGGAGATGTATGGATGTAACAAATCTAATGGTACCCTATCTGCGAGCCATGGGAGTGAAAGTGACGACACAACCGATCACTCTAGAGGATATGTGTTGATAGGATTTAGGTTGGATATTTCATGGTCAGTCTAAGACTGACTGTGCAGAGGTCACGTCGTATAGAAATGGATCTATTGTCTTGATCACCTCCGGATTGGGATGACGTTTGGTTTATCTTGCTTTTTATTCGTGGGGTTCTCATAGAATGGATAGATCGGACTCGAGAGAAGAGTAGGAAAGTAGGCAGTAATTTAATGAACAGGAATCCTTGGAAGAAACATTTCAATCAATCCTGGGTCACCTACAGTAACCGTCTTATCCGATCTCTCCCCGGTGGTCAATAATACGAGGATACAGGAGTACCTACCAAGAGATACTAATTCACGGTAGACACGACCGCGTAATATGGTGTATTAAATTAAATCATGGGTAATGGCCATTACCTGATCTCTCTCATCACACTCCCCCAATATGTGGATGATCATGGATGCAAATAGCGCCCTTTTAACCTTCGGCCATCCGACTCGGACACAAAGGATTGAAATTAAAACACTTCTCGACCCGACTCCGGACTCAATCTAAGTCCAGATTCTGTCACAAGGAGTTTCTCCTCATAGCCACCGGAAGTTAGATAGAGTAACACCGAGCAAGCTCTTATTTCTCCAATACTTGATTTATTACGGAGTACTCCGTACTTATAATGTTAACCATGACCCATCTGGTAAGCTTCGCCTGGTCCACGTTTTTTTTTTTTTTTTTTTTTTTTTTTTGCGAACAATACCCACACGCTGCGATCTGAGTTGACTGGGGTTTGTGTATGTAATCATCTCCACCCCCAATCGGTCCAAATATATGACGATTGGGAACCATCCACTCTGGGGGTTCTGAGGCAATATCTTCCCTTTCCTTCTCCTCCCGACGACTCCTACTACTCCTACTACTCCTACTACTACTACAACTCGACTACCCACACACGAATTCCACCGCCTGTTATTTGTTCTTTATACAACTCACCGCTACTGACCAGACAGTAATATCTAATAAATCCTAATTCCATTCATTCCATTGATTGTCTTTACACTTTCATCCGCTCACCCGCACCTGTCTCGTGTTTCTCCAGATTATTTTTATTCTTATTCTTATCATCTTCGTTACTATTCTTACTATTATTTTCCCATCCATTATTACATGCATGACACATTGCGTCCTGGAGAATCCCACACTCTGATCCTCACTGATTACATTATCTCACTGGAGACCCGCGCTCTCAATCCACACTCCCACATCATCCCCCCCGATCGACCTCTGTTATCCTTTTAGCGTCGGCTTGTCACTCTCTCTCGCCTTCTTGCTCCGCAGTTTGATTCTTGTCACCCCTCATCATTGCCAGCCTAATAAGGAGGACAATACACCACAAGAACGCTTGGACTCCCTTTCCAACCTTCACCCCCGTCCACCCTCTCCCTAGTTTCATCTGCATCACGAGCCATCGCCTTCCCTTCCCTCAAACCACAGCCCCCCTCCCCGCCTCTTCCCCGGGAGCTTGCATTTGTCGCTCAGACCTTCAGTCCCAGACCGGAATTATTATTGTGGTGCCTGCTTCTGGCCACTGTGCAGCCTCGATTCTTGGACCGAGCTCGTTCGTCGATCGCAAACTTGCCCGCTCCTTCTGCTCCCTTTCTTTTCATTTCCCTTGGCTCTTTCTTTCTTCTCTGTCAGCTCGCCTCCGAAACCCGATCGCGCCAGTAATTATTTTTCGCACTGTGATTTACTCTCTGGCGTTGTGATATTAGGTACCTGCGGTGTTCGTCGGGTCCAGGTGTCCTGATAGGTCGATGCTGTTCACCTCCGCAGGCAGCTAATGGTTGAGAGCCTTCGCTGTCTGGGACATCTAACGAGAATATGGGTTCATGCTTGAGCTCGGAGTCGACAGGAGATGCGGAGCAGAAGAAACACAGCCAGGCGATCGATCGCAAATTAGAGGAGGATTCGCGGCGTTTACGGAAGGAATGCAAGATCCTACTACTGGGTAGGTCTGAATGGTTTCTTTGATGATTCCCCTATGTCTGGCTAATGATCGCTTTTCTTTCCTTTGCTTTAGGATCCGGCGAAAGCGGAAAGTCCACGATTGTCAAACAGATGAAGATCATTCACCAGAATGGCTACTCAACGGAGGAACTGCTCTTATATCGCATCACGGTCTATAAGAACCTCTTGGATTGCGCCAGGTCCATCACTGGAGCCTACCGGCAGTTTAGTCTGGAGCCGTCGAGCCAGAAAGTTCGCGATTATATCAAATACCTTGACAACTACAATATCGACCCCGACCCGACCAAATTCCTCGATCCGGAAGTAGGGGACGCGATCACATACCTCTGGAATGACCCGTGCACGTCGACAGTTCTGGAGCATCAGAATGAGTTCTACCTGATGGACTCTGCGCCATAGTAAGAACCCCTGCTGGCGTTTGTGATATCACATGCCCATATTAATGCGCCCCTAGTTTCTTCGAGGAAGCGAAACGGATCTCGTCGCAAGGATACACCCCGAATGTCAATGATGTGCTTCGCGCGAGAACAAAGACCACCGGTATCTACGAAACACGGTTCACGATGGGCCAATTGAGCATACAGTATGGCTGACTTTCCCGATCATTCTTCCGTGCGGTCGCTTATGGTATATAGCATGTTTGACGTTGGCGGCCAACGAAGTGAGCGGAAGAAGTGGATCCATTGTTTCGAGAACGTCACTTCGATCATCTTCTGTGTGGCATTGAGTGAGTATGATCAGGTACTCCTCGAAGAAAGCAACCAAGTAAGCTCCACCCCGTGTCGCGCGACGAGACCTGATGCTGATGTGCTTTCGCAGAACCGAATGATGGAGAGCTTAGTGCTGTTCGATTCCGTCGTGAATTCCCGGTGGTTCATGCGGACCAGTATCATCCTCTTCTTGAACAAGGTCGATCTGTTCCGCCAGAAACTCCCTCGGTCGCCGTTGAGCGATTATTTCCCCGATTATCTGGGCGGGAACGACGTCAACCGCGCTGCCAAATATCTGTTGTGGCGGTTCAACCAGGTCAATCGGGCTCATTTGAACCTTTATCCCCAGTGAGTTCACCCCCAAGACCAGTTACCCAGAGGGGAGCGCTGACCTGTCTGCCAATATTCAGTCTGACCCAAGCGACCGACACGACGAATATCCGCCTAGTATTTGCGGCTGTCAAGGAGACAATATTGCAGAACGCCTTGAAAGACTCGGGCATCCTCTAGGTTTCTCCCGGTCCATCTCTAGCCACATGGCTGCCATGCCGATCAGAGCCACTACTTTAGCATGGCACTGGTTCGCAGGACTGACCTAACCTTACTGACTCCTCACGGTGTTGACGTTCCTTTTCCCTTTGTGCCCTCCTTTAACTCTAATCCCTTTGGCTTTTCTCTTTATTGATACTCTCTCGTGTTTCATGGATCGGGAACAGGCGTTGTGGTGCTATAATACTGCCTCTTAGTCCATTTGTTAGGCGCTGGGTTGGGATATTACCGTTGGAATCCCATGGCATGATTTCTTGACTTTAATCTGATTTGTTTTTGACTATTGTTTCTGTGTTCTTTCCATCCTTTTGCTTTCCATTTCCCATCTTTCCCATATTTACCCTTTTTACTGTCGGGAACTGTTCCATTCGCATGGTAAAGTATCACCTGCTTTGCCCCTATTTTCTGGCCCGGGATTCGATTCAATGAGCATATTATCCGAACATTCTGGATTAAAAGTTACTCGCCTCAGCGGGCACGACTTGCATATATGATTTGTGCGAAGGTTTTAATAACCCCCCTGCCTTTGGAAAGTGATCTGTTTCCGTTGGTGTTAGGGAATTTCCAACAACCGCGCCCCCCGCCCTTTACATATCCCACGCTTACCCCGATATACCTGTGGCGAACCATTCGCTTTGGATATCTTTTTCTTTGTGACCAGTGAGCTGCAATTCCCTTATACCATACCATACACCTCTATAGCGTTTTGCATGCAATCGATCGACTATAATTTCCTACCCTTGCCCGTGTCTTTTCTACAGTTTACGATGAATCTATTGCGACTACAAGGATAGAGAAAGCTCATTTATCGATGGTTATTGGGTGAGATCTACAGTAGTACGTATGTAGACGCACACAGGCTGACAGTGGTTCCTGTAAGACATATTATACCCCTCAGAGGGGTCTAGGTGTGGGGAGTAGAGCACAGGCCCAAGTAGGGTCACCGGAGCTCGGAATTGGTCATTAGAGAATGCACGGATGTTGAGGGGGGGGAGATAAATAAAGGACTTGTATATGCAAACATGGAAAGGTGCACAAAGGAGGTTTCAGTTCAGTTGAGAGTTGCATTCCATAAATAACCATTGGTCTTTGAGGCATGTTCCAGGCCTTTTCCCCACCCGAGCTTTACCTTGGTGGGTGGGAAGCATGCGTCATGAGTGAACTTTGTTAGTGGAGGTCTGGAGGGTTCGGAACGAGTTCTTTCTTTCATGATTCACCTGGTCACTTTATTAGGAGGAGATCTGTTGATTTGTGTACGGGTGAGAGCTGGAGGAGGTGTTGAGGAGGTGTTGAGGAGTGACTGTGTCTAATAGTAGACATCACCATGTACAGTTGAATACTTTCCCACTGCAGTAATCCACCTCTACTGTAACCAACCAGTCCCTTTCTATATGTACCACCCAAAGCAATACCCAGTCCAGTCATTGAATCAATACTGTCCAAGTGGGCCTCTCCCGTAGGATGATTGGAAATCTCGAGGCAATTGTATACACCCATCATCGTATGAGGGTGTAGTACCTATCTGCCCACACCGTGCTCTCAGGTACACCACCTTACTGTACTCCCCACTACTTCCAACATTATTTTCCTACCCCGCCACCTGTTGCTGCTGTTCTCCCTGTTCTGTAACTTACTCAATGGCTTGATCTTGATCTGATCCTGGTCAGCTTGTCACGAGGTCTCAGGTCTTCCCCTCTTCTTGTTCTCGAGCCCCTCTGGGAAGGTACATATCTATTCCCTCGGTTTCTCTTCTCTGGCGGACCTTGTTTCTCTTTCGTGTTTACGTCTTACTTGTGATATACTGACTCGGGGACTCTTTCGTCTTTCAGCTTGTGGTCTCTTTACAAGACTGGTGTCATTCGAGCTGCTGCCCCCTCTCCATTGCCAGCTCTCCTCCACCGATCGTCAGTCACCCCAATCGTCAACATGGCCGACGAAGAACGCCGCGAGCGACGCCCATCCATCGGAGCCCCCGTCTCCGAGCTCCAAGGCCCAGTTGGCCCCGGATTCAGCCGTCCCAAGCACAAGCGGACCTTCACGGGCTTCGGACCAGCGGAGATCAAGAGCGTTGAGGCCAGCATCCCGGAACCATTGAGAGAGGCGTGCGTAATATAAATCACCCCATTGATTCCTGTCCTTGTTCTGTGGAAATTTCTCCCGACGGTTAGCTGATAGCTGGTGGCGACTTTTGCTTCTACAGGTGGAGAAAACATGTGAGACCTTTCCATGTCTATGTCCGATTGGGGTATAGAGCGGGAAGGCTAACGGGTAACCCTGATGTAAATATAGTCGGTGACTGGGTTTACCAATAAGGATGAGTTTGAGGTAGGTTGTTGTTTGGTTTGAGGTTGGTTTTCTTGTGGGCTAATGATGGGTAGAATGAGCTGGTTCGTCATGTTGAGACGACTTTGGCGAGATCGCTCTACAATTGCGATGAAGCGTATGTTTTGTGTCAATTGATGAAATGTTTGCTGGAGTACTGACATGAATAAGGGCTGCATATTCGGGAACTGCCCTTGCCTTTCGGGACCGGTTGATCGTGGAGTGGAACAAGACGCAGCAGCGGCAGTCCTTGGCGGATCAGAAGCGAGTCTATTGTATGTGGGATACTCTTCTGGGCCCATTGGCAGTTATTGACCACTGTAGATCTTTCTCTCGAGTTTCTTATGGGCCGCGCACTCGACAATGCTATGCTGAATGTTGGGATGAAAGATGCTGCTAGAGGTAGGTGATGCTGATCCTGGTCATGTCCCGATGCTAATGGTCCGAACAAAGATGGTCTACAGGATCTCGGTTTCCGTATTGAAGATGTGATCAGTCAAGAGCACGATGCTGCCCTTGGAAATGGTGGCCTGGGACGCCTGGCGGCTTGTTTCCTCGATAGCATGGCAACTCTGAACTACCCAGCATGGGGTTACGGGCTGCGATATAGATATGGTATTTTCAAACAGGAGATCGTCGACGGCTACCAGGTTGAAGTCCCAGATTACTGGCTGGATTTCAATCCTTGGGAATTCCCTCGACATGAGATTACCGTTGATATCCAGTTCTACGGTCGAGTGACCAAACACCATGACGAAAATAACAAGGCAACCTTCGTGTGGGACGAGGGTGAAATAGTCCAGGCGGTGGCATATGACGTGCCCATCCCTGGCTATGGAACCCGCACGACGAACAACTTGCGGCTGTGGTCGAGCAAGGCGAGCAGCGGAGAGTTTGACTTCCAAAAATTCAACGCCGGTGACTACGAAAGCGCCGTGGCGGATCAGCAGCGCGCGGAGACTATTTCGGCTGTACTGTATCCGAATGATAATCTTGAGAGAGGAAAAGAGCTCCGATTGAAGCAACAGTACTTCTGGTGCGCGGCCTCGCTGCACGATATCGTCCGCAGGTTCAAGAAGACGAATCGACCGTGGAGCGAGTTTCCCGATCAGGTCGCCATTCAGCTCAACGACACCCACCCCACGCTGGCTATCGTTGAGCTGCAGCGTATCTTGATCGACATAGAGAACCTCGAATGGGATGAGGCGTGGAACATTGTCACCCAGACCTTTGGGTACACCAACCATACTGTCTTGCCCGAAGCCTCGGAGAAGTGGTCTGTCCCTCTGATGCAAAACTTATTGCCACGACACTTGCAGATCATATTTGACATCAACTTGTTCTTCCTTCAGTCGGTGGAGAAGAGGTTCCCGAAAGACAGGGAAATGCTTTCCCGCGTGTCGATCATTGAAGAGTCGCATCCCAAGATGGTGAGAATGGCATACATCGCCATCATCGGATCGCACAAGGTCAACGGTGTCGCGGAGCTTCATTCCGATTTACTCAAGACGACGCTGTTCAAAGATTTCGTGAAAATCTACGGACCTGATAAATTTACTAACGTCACGAACGGGATCACGCCGCGTCGTTGGCTCCATCAGGCTAACCCGAGACTCTCGGAGCTTATTGCATCTAAGCTTGGCGGCCACAAGTTCCTGACTGAGTTGACTCTCCTGGAACAGCTGGAAGCATTTGTGGACGACAAGGATTTCAAGAGAGAATGGTCGGAGATCAAAACAGCGAACAAGCTTCGCCTGGCCAAACACATCAAGGAAAGTACCGGGTACAGTGTGAATCCCACCGCTCTATTCGACATCCAAGTGAAGCGGATCCACGAATACAAGCGCCAGCAACTGAACATCTTCGGTGTGATCCACCGATATCTAAAGATTAAGGCCATGTCCCCGGAAGAGAGAAAGAAAGTCCTGCCGCGGGTATCCATAATCGGAGGCAAGGCGGCCCCGGGGTACTGGATGGCCAAGTCGATCATCCATCTGGTCAACAATGTTGCAGCCGTTGTCAATAAGGACCCGGATGTCGGTGATCTCTTGAAGGTGATCTTCATCCAGGACTACAACGTCAGCAAGGCCGAGATCATCTGTCCTGCCTCGGACATCAGCGAGCACATCTCCACCGCCGGTACCGAAGGTAGCGGCACCAGCAACATGAAGTTCGTCCTCAACGGCGGCCTAATCATCGGCACATGCGACGGCGCCAATGTACGTTCCAACCTTCCTTCTATTACCCCTTAACATAAACCATAACAGATCCACTAACCCACATCCCCAGATCGAAATCACCCGCGAAGTCGGCGAACAAAACATCTTCCTCTTCGGCAACCTCGCCGAAGACGTCGAAGACCTCCGCCACCGCCACTTCTACGGTGACTTCACTCTCGACGCCAACCTGTCCAAAGTCTTCGACGCAATCCAATCCGGCACCTTCGGCGACCCGGACCAGTTCTCCGCCCTCGTCGGCTCGATCGTCGACCACGGCGACTACTACCTCGTCTCGGACG
Source organism: Aspergillus campestris IBT 28561 (assembly GCF_002847485.1). Taxonomy (NCBI): domain Eukaryota; kingdom Fungi; phylum Ascomycota; class Eurotiomycetes; order Eurotiales; family Aspergillaceae; genus Aspergillus; species Aspergillus campestris. The sequence continues at coordinate 3,275,564 of NW_020194336.1, read as the reverse complement.
ACTTCGACTCCTACATCGAGACCCAGGCCATGGTCGACGAGGCATTCCGCAACCAGGACGAGTGGCTCACGAAGTCGATCACCTGCGTCGCCCGCATGGGCTTCTTCTCTACTGATCGCGTGATTAATGAGTATGCGGATAGTATTTGGAATGTGGAGCCTTTGGCTGTGGAGAAGTGACACAACTTGTTTCTGCTGAGTGCGCATATACAGTACATGTACACGGTTGAGTGTGCTGTTTGTTGACGGCTTTGCTATGCATTGATGATGATTTTGCATGTTTGTTTTTGACTGTTTGTTTTTTTGTGACTTTAATGCATGCTTGTTTGAGCCTTGATTTGATTTGTTCTGTTGTCTTTATGACTCTAATGAATGGCATATGCATACATAGTCTCACTCTGAAACTACTGTAGTCCTTAGTTCATCAGCTGATGGAGTTCACATAAGCAATCATAAGAGGTATATATTTATAGTAAATCTCCAACATAGGAAATAAGAGATAGATAGGAAAGGTGACTAAATATCTCGCCCGTAGAACATGGGAGTGGTCTATGAGGAGAGATAAATAGATGAGTAGATAGGTGGATAGGTATATAGATGGATGGATGATGGAAGGTGTGTTAGTGAGGGGGATATATAGGTATTGATTGATTATCGATCGTTGATTGGCTTGGGAGGGGTCATCCTTCTTGTCAGCTAAGAGCTGAGTTCTTCGACGCGTCTTCGGAGTTCCGGGACGGCGCGGAGGTGGAGGTCGAGTTCGTCTTTTTCACTGTTGATTGTTAGATCCGTTCATGTATGGTTTTGGTCATTTCAAGCAAGGGAAAAAGTGGCAGAGGGGCAAGGGGGACATACTCTTCCAGCTTCAACCGTCTCTCCCAATCCAGCCCCGTAAAAACATAACTCCCCTCGCCATCAAACTGCAGGATCATCTTGTGGTACTTCCAGAGACTGCGGCGGTGCGAGACAGTCATGAGCGTCGTGCCGAGTTTCTTGGCGGTCTCGTACATGACGCGCTCGATGTCGAGCGTCACGGAGGAGGTGCACTCGTCGAGGATGGCGAACTTGGGCCGGTGGTAGAAGAGGCGCGCCATGGCGATGCGCTGCTGGAGTCCGCCGGAGAGCACGTCGCGCCACTCTTCCTCGGCGTCCCAGCCGCCTGGGCGGTCGACCACGGAGGCGATCTCTACGATGGAGAGGATCTCGTAGAGGTCTGTGTCGGTTATGCCCTTGGCACGCATCTCGCGGACTCCGTCTGGGTAGATGACCTGTTGGCGGAGGGTGCCGCGGGAGAGGTAGGGGCGTTGCGGGATGTAGAAGATCTCGTCGAAGCGGGGTTTCTTGACCTTGCCGCCGTAGACGGGCCAGAGGCCGCCGAGGATGCGGAAGAGGGATGATTTGCCGCAGCCGTTGGGGCCGACGATGAGGAGGTGGTCGCCTGGGTGGACGGTGAAGGAGAGCTTCTGGACGAGGACGTCGCCGTTGGGGGAGACGATGGGGACGTCGGTGAACTCGATGGATTCGCTTTCTTCGATTGCGCCACGGCCGGAGAGGATCTCGGCGTTCTCTTCGATTGAGGCCGATGATACTAGTTTCTTTTCGAATCGTCCGGCGAGCAGGTCGTCCATGACTTCTAGGAGGGATGAGACGCGCGCGGTGTGGCCCGCCAGCTCGGAGATCTCCTTGTAGGAGAACATCAGTCGACCGAAGGCGTCTGAGGAGGACAGTAGCATCCGGCGATTGGTGACGAAGCCTGTTGGGTTGGGGTTAGATATTGTCCAAACCAAGCTATATGGCTAGCACTTACTTTCTGTGCGATCACCCATAGTCTGGCTGATCTGGCCAGGGACCTTGAAGAAGACAGGAATACTGCACAAGATCAGGCCCAGGGCACCCCAGAAGTATTTAATAACAAAGTCTTCCATGAAGCCGTGGTACAGTCGCCTCCGCAGGATCCGGTTAACGTGCTTGATCAGCGTGAAGTAGCCCTTGTCCAGGGTATCTTTTTCGGCGTCGTGGCCCTGGTACAGGGCAACCTCCTCGCTATAGTCGATCAGTCTCGAATGCAGGAAGCGGAACTCCCCTTCGAGTCGGGCCTCGTCGGCCACATATTTCCCGAACGGCGGCGTCAGCGCACGCATGACATTGGCGGACAGCTGCACCAAAAGGCTCATAATGAACAGCCCTTCGCCGCCCACGCTCTTCGAGAGCGAGTAGTTGTATATGCACATGTCGAGGATCGGTTTCGCCAAGTTCGAATACAGCTCCGCTAAGCTGTCTGAGAACCGGGACACGTCCACCGTGATCAGCTGGTCGGGGTTCTTGACCCGGTCATCCAGCGCGGAGATGGCGTAGAAAGTCATGTTGGAAAGGTATTTATCATGGATGTAATCCGTGAGACGCTTGCGGTAGCCGAGCGCGAGTTTGCATTGGTGATACGAGAGCTGTGAAGCAAGCATAATCAGCCGTCTGTCCATCGTAAGTCGGTCGATTGCCTAGTCCATCGAAAGTAGGCAACCGACCAACAGCACCGACAACAGCACCTACCATGGAATTTGTAAACGTGGCCGGCACGGCAACGATCATCCACCACACCAGCCCCAACAAGAAATCCTTTCCTTTGCCACGAACCAGACTACTAACAAGCCGTCCATCCAGCTCAGCAACATACAAACTGAGCAAAGTCCTCAGGACAAGAAAGACACTATGTCCCACCAGCAACCGCATCTCCTTACTCCGCCAACTAGGAATCACGATCTTCAGCAGACGGAGCAAATTGCGGAAAAACTCGCGATTGACTTCGACTTTCTTCCGCGGGCGATCGCCTTCTTCGTCCAGACTGCTCGTCCCCGGCCGTCGCCGCAGCTCGACCTGCTGCTGGGAGGCAGCTTTCTGCTCGGAGATAGCATTATGGATCCGTTTAGCGAGGGCGGCGAAGAGGGTCAAATAGACGGCTCGGGAGATCTTCGTCCGGTGACGAAGGTATGAGGAAGTTAGACTCGAGAAGATCTGGCGAACAGATCGTTCGGGGGGGAGGATTTTCGACTGGGCCGCCATTTTGCGGGGAGGGGATGGCCGCGCGGGAGGGGGGAAGGGGGGGGCACGATATGGGTTAGCCAGAGTCGACGAGGGAGAACATGACCGGTGAGACGATTTGTGAGAGGGTGTGTGTTGGAGAGGGTGGTTTAGGAACTGAAGTCGCGGAGAGAGGGGGTCGGAGAAAGAAGGAGGAAGAGGGTACGTCAAGTGACGAGAGGTTCAGATGGGGAATCGGAGACAACCGAATCGGTGGTTGACATGTGAACCCCGGGTCGTTTCTTCCTTTCCGTCTGGGGAATGCCGAGGAACTTGACTAACCGCCGATCTCAACACCACATACTCCTCCCCATATACTCTTTTTCCAGATACTTATAGATTTAAATCAGATTATATATATTATAGAGTAGAGTCCGTGGATAGACACGTATATACAATTTCACCACCATCTGCCGGCTAATAACAACCCATGCTAGAGTACAGTGAACTTAACAGGCAACATGCTAGAATGGACACAGACAAACAGGATAAACGAAAAAGATCATAAAAAAAGATAGAAAAAGGTTCCAGCGAGACAATAGTCGCTGTAACAGACTCCAAGCTTACAAAGATGTCTGCTCTTTGGAAGTTTCCAGGCCAGATTGGCTCCGCGAACTCGGTCTCCCGCTATTGATCTGGGCAGCGATTTGACTCTGCCTGAACTTCTGGAAAGCTTCAGTATCCTGCCGCTGGATGGTCCACAGTTCCTTGACAGTCGAACCGAGCTCCTCAAATGCTTTGTCCGTGCCGACCGTCTCGAAACTGTGGCGATTCTGCTGGTCGTGAAGACGGTCGAGCTTCTCGCGCAAGGCGGTAAGATGGGCGTCATCCATGGTCTGTTCGTCTTCCGACTGGTCGTAAGAGGGGTCGAGGAAATCACGTCGGAGGTTCTGTCCCAGACGGTGGACATGGCCCTCTTCTGAGATCATGGCACGGGAATGAAGCGAGGTGATGGAACTGGCGCGCGAGAGTCGGATAGCGTATTGGTCGGTATCTTCATCGTCGATCGCATTTTCATCACCCAGCCCGGCGGTCGGTAACGAGCTACCAAGAGGGGCAGCGTCCAAATCTTCGCCGGAATTCTGCGAATCCGTCTCCTGGGTAGTCGGCAGACCGAACTGCGGTGAAATCCGTGTCTCGGGGTATTCATCTTCGAATCTTTTGATCATCCTAGCCAGGGTGAAATCAAGGAATTGAAGGCGTCCTGTGGTACACATGGTCAGTAAATCTAGAATCGAAAACAAAAAGGGGAATTGAGACGGGACGTACGGTAGTTGTCGTCATTCCCGGCTCGGTCTTCTCGAACCAGAGCTGACTGGATCCTAGTCCGTATGTTGCGCGCCGAAGCCAACAGATTCTTAGACATATCACGGGGCCGTTTCTGGACAAGAGACCGGGATGCCCTATGTCTGGGCGTTGTCGTGCCACTAGGCGGCCCAGACTGATCTCCCGGCATATGCTGGTCCAAATTGCCCAGACAAACTCCAAGGGCTTTCACCACACCGGTGCCTCCGATAACGTAGTCTTCATCGGCGGCCGGCTCGTTCTCGACCATCTCCTCCTCAAACGGTTCGTCCGCACCGACAAAATGTTGCAGAATCTCAGGGACGGGGACGGTGGCGCGTGCAGAGGAGTCTGCCGGCTCGGAAATCTCTCCCTCTAGAGCCCCTATGGCCCCTCGTTCGAGGTTCTGGAGACAGTAGGCAACGATCTGGGATGCGAGGGCCTTGACAACCTCGTTGTTTTCTGCACTGGGAACCTGGATATCCACCGCGATGATTGTCCCCGACACACGCACTGCCGCCATCATAGAGGCATATACCGCACAGGCCTCCTCTTGGATGCGAGGATCTGTCGCAGACGCAAGCACACTGATGGAGGGGTTCTCAAGGATGTTGAGGTGGCACAGGCTGGGACTCTCCGGAATAATCTCGGCGAGAGCAATGACGTGGTCGGCAGATAGGTTCACGTCGGCTAAATGGATGCGCTTGAGCGAATGCATCTTGGGAAGGAATCGCCTGAACAACGCCAACGCATCCGGCTGTCCGGAAAAGAGCCCTGGATTGTGAGAGAAATCGATGAAACGGAGATTCGGTAGACGCGTCAAGGCTTGAAGAACCGGGTGGATGGTGGACGGCGTAAGGGCACAGTCTGCAAGGCTCAGAGCATAAAGCGGATGGTCTCTCCCGATAGCGGAGACGAGCAAGTCCAAGTGATCGCGGATAGGATTTCCACCGAGATCAAGGCCCTCGCATTTGCTGGACTCACAATAACGAACAACATGCTCTAGACCCTCCCTCGTTAAGCCGTTGTTCGCGAAACCCAGCCTCCTTAAACCAGCCGTTGCGGCGGCTTCACAGATTCTCTTCACATCTTCCGTTGCAGGCTTGCATTCACTGAGTAATAGTTCTTCGAGGTGGTCGCCGCCAAAGCGCTCGGCAAGTGAACTTGCAAATATAGAAGCGATATCAATGGCAGATCCTGGAGAACTATTCGTGTTCTCACCAGGTCCATTAGCCACGACGGGTGGCTTAGGGAAGGGAATACCCGAGAGATCAATAGCCTTCAAGGACTTCGAAAGATGAATGAATAGGCAAATGTAGCGCCAGCCCTCTCTGCCGATTTTGGGATTGTCTTTCAGGGACAGCTTTTCCACAACGCTATTTCTCTCTTGCGTCCCCGAAATGTCAAATCCCGACTGTTTGGTTCTTTTGCGCCTTTGCCTCATCTGCTCCGTAGTCTTGGTCGAAAGCAACGCGGCCAATATAGACCGGACAGAGCTATCTGCCAGAGCGCATTGCTCCAGGATGAGTTTCCGAACCGGAACCACAGCCAGCCAGTCACAGAAAGTGACGATATCTGGAGGAGCCATGGGAAAATTGCTAAGATCCAGCACACCGACAGTGCCAGGAGATTCGGCTAGGACCGAAGAAGGGGAGGAGATCTCGTCGACTACCCGTTTGAGCACAGGCGTTTCCCGCAGCTGACAACAGCGTCGGTAGATGCGAACAGGGTCCGTTGTTGGGTGGCTTTGCGCTTTGGGCCGAGCGGCTCCGGCCTCGGCCACACGAGCATCATCGTCCGGGTCATCACCATTCAGTTGCAGGGGGACCGAGCCGTTGGCTTCAGCTTGCCGGCGCCTACGATCTCGCCGTTCCCGTCGTTCCTCCTCCGATCGCTTTTTCTTTTCCTGCTTCCTGGTAGGTTCTCTGCCCTCGCTGGTGATTTTGACCTCGCAGGATGGAGGCTCGGGCGAGGCCACAGGGCTTCCAGAGCTAGCGGCCCCTTGGCCTGGTTTCTCCTGGTCGGCTACCGCGGTTTGTGGGTGTTGCGATGCAGTCGACTCGTCTCTATCCTTGGATTTCGAGTTGCTTCGTTTCAGCTTGGGCGTGGTGATATCTGGAACCAGACGTCGCTTGGAACATGCAGGGGGACTGCCTTCGTCGGACTCGCGACGGGATGTTCCCGCAATCTCAACATCGACACAGAACGCGACACGCCGCAGCTTCCCCTGATCCAGAGTGGGTATCTTGCACCTATCCCGGCCCTGGTCGATATTCATCACGCGACGCTGACAGATGACTCCATTGGGTACGGTCCTGCCAGAGCCACTGGATGCCGATGAGGAGAGCTTGCGGAAGGCATTTGTCAAGAACGACGGCGACTTGGGCGACGTAGAGACGAGCGGTTCATGGTTCTTTTCTTCCTCCTGATCCCTGGGCGAATATGCCGCCCCATAAGGATTATGGGTATCCAGCTTGGTAAGAGGAGCGCTTGCTCTGGGGGTGGCTGGCGCCCTCATGCTGGATGACGACGGCGGCGTGGAGCCGGAGGAAAACTTGGAGCTCAGACTGGAGATCCAGGAGTTTCTCCGACCTATCTGTCGTGGTGAACTTTTATGGGGCGCCAGCGTTGAAGCTGACAGCCTTGCGTCCTCCGCGCTCTCCTCTTTGTTTCCTCCATTTTCCACTCGAGCGCCAGCGTTCGAGGGTATCGGTTTCGGTTGGGTCACGGAAGCAGGCGATTCGGCTGCGGGTGGCGGAGAGTTCGCAGTGACGGGCACCGTCCGATCGGTTCTGGGTTGCGAGGTGGGCGGGGCCTCAGTTTCGTTACTAGATTGATCACTGACCGTCGACGAGGCCGATTTGCAGCGAGACAAATCCGCTATAATTGTGTAATCGTATTAGAAGAGGGACTGAGATGCGATCCCGACGCAGGACCAACTGGGCGCGAACAAACCTCTCTGCGTATGGTGCAGCCAGCTAACATCTACCGTTTCCACCCCCTCCATGTTGAAATTCGAGATATTGTGACGGTTGGCTGAAGGGCAAGAAGAAATGGGCGACTAGGAAGCTTTCGCGCTCGAGGCCTCAGTGTCCTGCCGTTGCGTGCGCTTGATAGCCTTGTCCGAAGTCACACGGGGTTTTCGGTGCGACAAAATGTGGTCGTCGCGGGCCTCCTGGAGAATTCCTTATGGCGGCTAGGAGAATGCGATCTGGACTTCGACGGAAATATTTTAGAAACAGCGGGAGTAAGTACGTTGCATCAGGACAAGGCGGCGGAGCATGGCGGGCATGATGGTGAGCGGAGAGAAGATGCTGGTCAGGTTGGGTGGGGAGAAGAGACAATGTCACAACATGGGATTATCGCACAGATGAAATCCCACAAGAGATCAACGGTTGAGACAGAAAGGGGCGGGATAAAGGAAATGGAAAAGGAAAAGGAAAAGAGCCGTGGGGAAAAAGGGTAATGAGGCGATTGGTAAGTTGCAGAATGCCCACTTTAGCGGGAATCCCTGCGGAGTCGCCGGCTAGCCAGGGAAGAGAGGATCAGAGACAGCCAGAATTTGGGCGGCGGGGCGCAAGGGAAGCGTTGTGCAGCTGACTACAGTCTCAATCAGTTCAAACCAGCAACTGGAATGGTCCAAAGAAGAACTTAAGCAATAGGAGGAACCAGAAGTTAAGCTATTGAAAGGGTCACTATGGACCTAGGTCTGTCTTGACATGTACCGTGTACCGATTCCCGAGGATCTTTCCAAGTCTCTTTACCACTACACTCTCGGTCTGAGGATCCATTCCACTCACACAACTTGTCACATATCAACTCCTCCACCCAGTCGAGCCAGTGAGCCACTAGTCAGCTCTTTCGGACGTCATCGTCGGATTGCTTGTCAGTTGCCACCAATCGTCCTTATATTCCGCACTATTGGTTCCGCCAAAAGGAGTCAGTCCCTCACACGACACAACGCCAAGACCACACACTAACCCCACTCACCCCCGGTGGAAAATTACGGTCATCGTCCAGAACGAGAAGGCAGGTGAGGGCGTGAGGCCCATTAGCATGATACCTAAAGAGGGGGAAACTAGGCTGTTCTGGGGGTTAGTCTGAGAGGCGATCCTTTTCCCCACACACGAGAGGCCTCTGTGCCATGTTTTAGTTGGCCACTAGGCACTGCTAAATACCAGTAGTACCTCCCCCATTCTGGGACTATCTGCGCTCTGCAGAGATCACGGCGGCCCATAACTATCTCTTCGCCACCGCTCTGTCCTATCCGAACTGATCGTGTTGGTCCAAATCCGAGACCCTCAATGATCCTTTTGGGGAATAGTGGCTTTTTCAGTCGACTTCTCCGCCAGTCCAGATACGAGAAGATGTTCTCTTGATTGTGCACTCTGGGGATAACTTGTTGATCCAAACAAGTACCTAGGGTTGGCGCGAATTGTATGGTACCGATTATGTAGTGTGATATGACATATTGACAAGGCAACTTCACCATTATATCGCGAGGCGGTGATAATAAGTAGGTCAGTTGTATATACACTAAATGTGGACCTACGAGGTGCCCATTCAGTCAATGATCCTCCCCTATCCGTCGTTCTAGTGTCCATTCCCGGCCGAAAGATACCCACTATCATGTAGTCCTTGGGCGGATGCTGGAATGACAATTCTGGGAATACTGAAGCCAAATAGGACGATTGGTGCGGTTGTCTCCATCGTTCCAGCTGAATGGAACGAAGTGCTTTGAATGATGCCCAAAAACGCCCCATGAGGATCATGATCATCGGTAAGAGAGGACGGAACTTAGTACACTGTACAGTGTACACCGCTGCGGAAGCACGGTGCAGCCGTCTTCTTTCCAACTGCTTCTATACCTAGCCTGTAGCCACCGATCCTCGATAGGTCCTGGTATAGCATTGGCTTGTGCAGAGTACAGCCACGACAAAAGTACAACATTCGCAAACCCAAGTCCCATTCTATTTTAAGTGTCGAATCAAGCACCATGTAAGGCGCAACCAAACCCGTGCACCAAATCGGGGAAGACACACCAGTGACGCAGGGAGCAGCGGTGGCCCAGAAAAACGGCCAAAGACTGGCACTGACCAGGGACGGGCTTTTAGGGTAGTAAACCTTTTCCCTTGAACAACAGAAATTGCCGCCCGGGCCGCCATTTCGACCTTACGCTCAATAGTGTGAACTTTGATTTCACTTTTTTTTCGCCTTTTCCTCATGTAATACTGTGCTTGGACAAACCAGTGAGAACGAGGGTAAAAAAGATCCTCGTAAGGAAGAAAGATCGGCGCTGATTGGAAACGACATGATGTCGTGGTGGAGAATGCATATGGTACTCCCGAAAATTTGGTGGGGCTGGCCGCACAATACGGCGGATTTTTGGAATTGGAAATTATGGGGGCAAAAGACCACTGATCATCACTACAATTTAAACTGACAATTCTACAGTCTTGGGAGTTTACTGGAGCAATTTAGAATCATCAATGTAAAATCGTCTGGTTCACCGTTGAATTGCCCCGGATAAAACTGATAGAATGAATAAAAACGTGGTCATAATCGATCATGAACGAGGCTACAAAATATCCCCTCGAAGAAAAACGCCATTTTGGCACCATAGATTGCCCCTGGTATATGTAAACTTGGTTTGTGAGAAGTTGAACTTTTTTTGGTTGACTATCGCACTCAATTATGCAACAAGAACGACAAGACGCCAATTTAAGCAGCAAGCTCACGGATCTTGTTCTCAACGCGAGCCTTGCGCTCGGCGTGGGACAGCTTGTAGGCACGGTTCTTCTTGCTCTCGGCCTTCCACTCCTCCTTGGTCTTCTTGGGACCGGCACCCTCAACCTTCTTGTAGGGGTCCTCACGGATGGCGGCGTGGGCGTTGGTGTAGAGCTCCTCGATCTCGCCAGCCTCAACGCCGTTCTCGACGTACTTGCCGAACTGGCTGTTGTAGCGCTCCTCATCATCGTCGGCAAGGCCCTCCATGTACTCGGCGATGTGGCCACCGTAGATGTACTGGCGGAGGGTGTCGACGTCGAGCTCCTCAGCCTCCTGGTCGTAACCGGGGAAGCGGCTCTCGGAGTGGGGCACGAAGACACCACCGTCGGAGGCACCCTTCATGGCAGCGAAGACACGGGCACCGGTGGAGGTACGGGCAAGACCGACATCAAGGAAAACCTTGAAGGGACGGCGGGTGCCATCGTCGGTCTCGGCGGCCTCAGTGACGGTGTACTCGCCATCAGCCTCCTCAACACCGGCGAACTGCTCGTCAAGGCCGAGCTTCTTCAGGGTACGGCGGGCAAGGAGCAGACCGGTGGCGTAGGCGGCAGCCCAGTTGGTCAGACCGTTCTTGATGCCATAGGCCTTGAGCTCGTGGGAGTAGGCGGCGGCGAGGACCTTGTCACCGGAGATCTCAGAGTAGACGACCTGGGTGATGATGTCGCGGTTGGTGAAGCGGACCACCAGGCGGTACTTGGGGGTGTTGTACTTGTTCTTGGCCTGGGTGATCAGACGCTTACGGGCGTAGTAATCAGTCTTTCCCTCACGGCGACGGCGGTACTTGGTCTGGTAGCGGCTATATTGAAGTTAGTGTGTGTCGCAACCAAAAATTTCTTTTTTCTGAGAAATCCTTACCTGTAGTAAGCGCTGCTCTTGACAAGCTTGTGGAAGGCCTGCAGTAACAAACACTCGAGTCAGCAATTTGCGCTTCAGAATTTTTCATCCGAAGCATCTTGCAAGGACCCGGTTCCCCCCTCTAGGGAAAATTCCCGTAGAACCATAAGGGAACGTGGGAGAAGAGATGACAGAGATGATAATAATCATAACAGAATTGGCTGTCATCCAGCTGGGATTCCAGTAAGACTCACCATCTTGACGGTTGCCGTAGGTTGATGACTGAGTTGTCGACGTTGGCTGGAGAGAGGGAAGTGGGAAAATTCGTGGGCCGACTTTGTGGAAGCCTTTCGCTTAGCCTGTGGCTGCATCCCGCTGCAAAACTGGGGTCGGCGACGAGCGGCGGGTCGGAACACCAAAAGTGCGGACCCAGCCAATTCCACCAATACTTACACTGAACAACAAGTTAGAACAAGAACTGGAATTGAATTGGTATACTCATGTTTGTTGTTGATCACCATTTTAGCATTGCTCAGTGTATATCAAGAAATATCTATTTGAACAAGAAAGTTATATAACCATGGAATATGCGCTGCAGTTGTCTCCATTACATCCATTACAGCCTGGCCTTGCCTGGATCCTCTAGCAAAGTCAGGCCAGTGATCGTCTCTAATTCTTTGACTGCATCTTGCGTTCGTCCAAGATTCACCTTAATCGTCCTCATTCCAGCCTTCTTGGCGCCTTTAAGGTTTTCTCCAATGTCATCGAGGAAGACGATGTCAGACGGGGCCATGCCCTTCCAGCCTTTCTTCTTCGCCAACGTATCCATCTCTTTGATAGCGACCTCGTAGATCTTCGGCTCTGGTTTCCTCAGGCCAGTATGTGCCGACGAGATAAAGAAGTCAAATTGCGACTTGACTCCGTTCGAGTCCGAGTTGAACGGATGTCCCTCAGGGAAGATAACCGTGTTCGACAACGCCCCGAGAACAAATTGCCCCGACGCTCTCAGCTTTTTCAACGCAGGAGCCATGTAAGTGTCTGGGGTCCGCGATACACGCATCATCTCCCAGAAGAGCCATTCCGCATCCACTTGCGGCAGCGCGGGGGTGGAGGTTACGGCGCCCGGCGCCTGTTTCTTCTGGAGTCGCTCATGAAACTGTTGCCACAGCTCGGGAATCCGTAAGTCGCTGTTGAAGCCGGCGAAGAATTCGGCATCCATTTTGATATCGCCCCGTTCCAGTTTGTGCCAACTCCCGTGAGGCTTGGTCCGCGAGATGCTGAAGTTCACCCATCCTGGGGGGATGTTGTTGGCGAGCTCGTAGTCTAAAATGGCTTGCATTGGCGACACAACCTGTTCATTATCAATAGACTGTTTATAGTGATAGCTTGAGGCGCAAATCTTACGCAGACTCCACCAATGTCGAAGAGAAGGCCCAAGGGGCGTTTACCGTCAGCCATGGCGATGCCGTGGTATTTCCTTGAAGGGCTGGGTGGGTTGGATATTTTTGAGGGCGTTGTAGTTCAGAGACGAGAAGTCGTAAATCGCCAGCTCGTTAGCCTTAGAGAGGTATGGGATGTTTCTTGCTCATCTGCGGAGTACAAGTGTAGAGGGATCGATGAGACAGATTGCCGAGGTTAGATAGTACTTGTCCAAGACCGAGGAAGATCAATTAGCTCTAATGCCACGCTTGCTTCCCCGGTAATGTTCAGTAATACTCAGATGCAAGGGAATCATCAATAGCCGTATACACAGAGTATAGACTGCGACTCAGAAGTTCCTCCAATTTAAGGAGTACCCTTCAGCAGTATGCATCTGCCAGTACGTAGACTAATCATTGCGGTGGGGCCGACCTCTTATCTAGAAGACACGAGATCAGTCCACGTGACCTGTTTATCGATAAGCGGTCGCGCGTCCTGATCCATCCCGCTTTCAAGACGAGATGTTTGGTGTCGCGATGGGGCCATGGAGTCGACTCGTACCATCACTGAACTGAAGTCCTCCTTCATCAGGGCTCAGATCCGGATTCTCTCAGAAAGAATTGAGCCTCCAGAGGATTGGAGGAGTTATGCGACTGGAAACGAAGAGGACGAGCTGAGAGAGAAGGTGGTGGAGGATGTCATACAGAAATGTACCGTTTGGCCCTTCGTTATCCCTCAAGCGGCCTGCCGCCTACGATGGCGAGACGTACTATGCCAACAGGCTTACTGACTTGGACATAGTCAATACAACGTTGAAGCAACATAACCGCATCGTTTACCCATCCCAGGCGGTCCAACATGTCGCGCAGCAAATCTCCAGTCTCTACTGGTCTTCTGTGAGCCAGGACGCGCGCAATCGGAACTCATTGAGATGGGGTGTTGAGAAATCAGTGGACCTATCCAGCCACATGTGAGAGCTGTCTCCCCCGAGTCACCCTGTTTTTGCGCAGTAATTTGCTTATTCGTCCGGTTGTAAACCAGGAATATCACCCAATTACCGACTGAGCTTGAGGATCAACTTGCAAGCGAGGAGGACCGCATCAGGTTCGGACACTGTACTGGCGGATTGCAGTTTCATCCGACTGATGAGTTATACAGGTATCAGCAACTACGAGAGCGACTCGTGAGCCTAGACGACCAGCGACAACAACGACGACAGCGCCTGGACCAACTGCGACGGCTACAAGAGCTTTTGGAACCGTTCGGCAACCCCCAGGAGAATATCCAACCCAATCTGGTCAAGCGCGATGGTGAACTGGTCCAAGAGTTGGAGAAAATGAGAATGCTGGCTGCGCGGGTCGGAGGCCGTATCGAACAAAACAGGACGTTGAGGTTCAACCAAGGAAGCCAGGATGGGCCCTTGGTGGATTCGGACCAAAAGCTTGCAGCTTTGATGGATATGACCTGGGAGGGGGATAACTAAGAACGGGCGAATCACCAGGAAGGGGGAAGAAGGAAGTAGTACCTAACCTATGAGGTGAGCAGACAACGAGAGGGAGATATCTACCTCTGATACCCATTGGTGGTGTTTACAAACAAGGCTGTATCTATGCCCACCGACACAAATGGAAATAATAAATTATCATGCCTAGCGAATGTTCTCCCTCCATCTCTGTAACAACCCAGAAGGTTACAGAATCGACTAGTTTCCACTCTAATAATAAGCCAGCATTCACCTAGGTAACTTTTCTTGAGACGTGCAAGGGGGAAGGTACTGTGGGTGCATTGACTGCACCTGCGGCGCACAATTCACAGCAGCAGTTGCCAGTGACAGGGTCAAAAAAAAACAAGACCAACCTCCTACTGTTGTCAATCACTAATAATGAGAAAATTCCATCCCCGTTGAGCCCCCTCAGTGCAAGCCATGTCAGAAATGATACTCCTCACAACCCCCCAGCAGCACGTGATGGAGGAGTCCTCAGGCGCACCAATCAGGGAGGGCTGTGAGGCTGACCGTCGGAGCCCTGGTTCCGAGGCACCGACACTAGACTGTTTTGGTGATGACCGCTCTCCTCCACCAGCTCCCCCAGTTCAAGCCGCTACTACTACTCCCTCCCCATCATCTCATGTCCAGCTCGTCCAGTCTACGCCTGATTCTTTTCCAGAGTTAGTCTCTGCGACAACTCTTGGCCCTGTGACGCCTCCCGAGAGCCCGACTAAAGACGAGCTTGCCAGCGCACCCGACATCATCGATTCCTCCACTCCTTCGCCTGCTTCCAGGGCACCCTTTGTGCGTGGGCACCGGCGTCGCTCCACCCACGTCAGTCGTCGCGACCTTGATCAATTCAGAAAGGACGTTCTGGGCATTGAACCGCCCACGGGTATCCGACTCGAGGAGGAGGGTAACATTCGCCGACGGATCAATCCCTCAGTCGACCCTGAGTTCGAAGATCTGAACCGTGCGTTCGAGTCCGCGAACATGTCCCTGAACAGCAGCGGTGGCATGACCAGCAACAGTCCTGGGTCGAGCATGTTTTCCAGTTATGTCGAAAACAACGCGGGTCCACCCAATATACCCAACGTTCCTCGCCAGTCCATGTCTCCCGCGATGCCTCATACTCCTGGCCAGGTCAACGGCGGTGGATTGCCTGGGATGAACGCGGGGATTCCTATGAATGCGGGTCACCAGATGGATCTTCATCATCTTTATGATATGGTGCTTGAACTGAGCGATGTGCTGAAGAACAACCGTGAGATGACCAAAAACATTGTCACGAGCGCGGAGGAGATCATGGTATGTCTTGGATCTTTTGTGTCTGATCTGAAATGGCACTTGCTAACGGTCGTGTAGAGACGCTCTTCTTCAGACGGTGCCAGTCCTAGCATGCAGCAGGTGAACGGTGAAATTACAGGTAAGCATCGCGTCAGACTTGTTCGCATCCCTGAGAGTGTTCTAATAAGCATGGTAGCCGCCCGCATTGCCGACCTCGAGCGTGCGCTCACGAAGGAAAAGCGTATCGCCGAGGTACTCAAAAACGAACAGGTGGAGAATACCAAGTTGATTGGCGAATACGAGGCGGCCGTGGGAACTATGGTTGAACAGATCCGGAACTACTGTCAGAACAACAACATGCAATACCTCGCCCAGAAACGTCACTACAACAGCCTTCTCCAGGCAGAACGCGATTCCCACTTGGAAAGCCGCTTGGACCGCGATCATTGGCACGCGCAGACCATGAAGTGCGCCGAGATGATCCGAACCGCCTACCGTCTCCGCTGCGAGGAAGAAGAAGTGCCTCTCCGTATTGTCGCCGGCCTTCAAAACGAAGTGCGTGCGTACCGCCACGCGCTCGGCATGGAACCCGAGAAGCCTGAGGAAGAATACGGCTGGGAACTCTTGAAGGACGTGCCCGGTGGACTCGACTAAGCGAACGCACGTGTCGGGGTGCGCAGCAACATGAGCTATGACAATGATCTCTGCCGATATTTACTTTCCTCTGCATGGGTCTGGCGTTTTTACCGCGGCGACTTTTACCGGGTGCGGATTTTCCTGGCGAAGATACCCATTTTCATTTTCTTTCTTTCTCACATTTGGAGGTTCCAGGACCGGACTCTCGAGGAGTCTGGATTCCGACCCTCAGGATATTCGGAAATGCCGGTCATCAGCTGGAAATCTTGGGGCCTTATCTGGATACGGCGGTCATTTAGCTGTCTTGGTTACAGTCATTTAATAGTACATTATTACCGGGTTTTCCTACCGTAAGCTCATGATATCCTCGTTCAATAAATGTACTATCCAAGTATGAGATACCATCCACCACCGGACCTTTTCCCAATGGCACCGGAATGGGACTTTCAACATTAATAATCAAAATTGTAGACTGCAATTTATTCTAAACCTGGAACACATGGAAGAAGTCAATGAGGGAAGAAATACTGCATTGCATCCATCATGGCTACGCTGCCAGTCTCTCGCTCTAGGGTCCGCCTGCACACCATCCTCAAAATCGCGTCGAGCATATTTCTACTAACGAACGATACACTCGGTGTCGAAGAAACCAGCTCTACATTGATTTAACTACTCTATTCATTCCAAGAAGGAGATATTATTCCCAATCCTATTTATTACATAGTCATACTCATCTATCTCTACCCCAAACACAGACCAAAAAAATCATGAGAAAATAAATAAACCAAACCCAACAGCGCCTCTTCATTACCATCATTAAGTAAAATACACATGATCCAACCCAAAATCCATAACACAAGAGTCGACAGAATCTTTAAAGAAAAACAAGACAAGACAAGGAACAAAAAAATCCAGCTACCGCTGCGTCTGGCCCTTCGGCACAGGTCGAATCCAAGCAACAGCCAAATTCGCCGCTATAGAAATAACACCGATAATCCAGAGCGCGCGGGCGTAGTCCGAATCATTGTATCGGAAGATGATAGCGAAGATGATACCGCCGAGGTTTCCCATTCCGCCTACTGCGCCGGAGACGAGGCCTGTATATCTGCGTTAGTATTTCCGTTTCTTTCTTTCATATGGTTTTACTTCTTTTGGGAAGGGGGTATAGATAGACTCACCATTCGCGAAGGGATGTACGTGCGGCACGACGGCGAAGTTCGCCCCGTTGCTAGCTTCCAAGAAGAAAGCCAGTCCGGCAGTGAGACCAAACATGGTAGACTCGCTCTTGGGATTCGATAACCCCATTGCTAGCTGGAAGGCGCCCATGACGACGCCCAGGAAGGAGATGAAGAGTTTCTTGGACCACACGGACCCCGTGTACTGGTAGAGGATATCCCCGATGAAGCCGCCCGCAGGGCGAAAGACGACATTGAGGAGGCCGAACATAGCCGCCCACCGTCCGGACTGGGTCTGTCCGAGGTGGGGGAAGTTCGCCGCGTAGTAGTCGCCGAGGATGGAGTTGATGGCTAGTTCTGAGCCGAAGGAGCACGCGTAGGGGATGGCGACTGCTGCGGTGGACAGGCTGAGGAGGACTTTGGTGGCGTCTTTGCGGGAGAGGGGGATGACGGTGTCGGCTGTGCGGAGGGCGTCGAGGTTGGTGACTATCCCGCTCTCTGGGGTGAGGGATGAGTTGGGGGAGTCTGTGCCTGTGCCGCCTTTCTTCTCGATGTCGGTGGTGAGGGTGTTGGTGTTGAGGGAGGGGGCGCTGGATGGGTTGCTGGTGGGGATGTCGACGATGTTGTTGTTGCTGTCCTTGGAGTCGTCGTGCTCTCTGTTCCAGATGTGGCGCTCAGACCATTTGCCTGTTGGAGTGTCGTCGCAGGTGAGGAGCATGCCCAGGGCGACGACGACGATGATGATGAAGGGGACAATGTAGGCCACGCGCCATGCTTGATGGGGGGACAAGCCTCGGGATTGAACCAGGGAGTCGAAGACAGCGGGCATGAGGAAGCTGTTGGACGAAGAAAGTGAGTTCATAAGTCGGAGCGACATGTAACGGAGTTAGGGCATACTTACTATGTGATTCCACCACCGGCATTGCCCCATCCGCCAGCGAGGGAATTAGCCGTGCCCACAATCTTCTTGTCAAAGAACCCCGTACACCACACCTGGCAGGGAACGAACGTTCCGCCCAGGATGCCCACGAAGAATCGCAGCGCGATTAAGCCTTGGGGGGTGGTGACGAGGCCCGCCATGGCTGTTGGGAGGGATCCAGCGAGAAGCAGTCCGACGAAGACGAGACGGGGTCCGAATCGGTCACACAGTGGGCCGGCCACGAACCTTACGAGGAGACTGGGAGAGGTGAGTGATATATCCTTGTTGTACATGACCGGGGGTTGGGGAAAAGCTTACGTTGCGAGGAGAGCAACGATGTTTGAGTTTGCGACTTGCGCGGATGTCATGTTGAGGTCTTTTTTGATTGTTGCGCTTAGCTGTGTGTTTGTTAGTTATTGATGAGGTATTTGATGGAGGAATGGTGATTGTCACCATGGAAGAGAACACTTACCAGAGGTGGAAACGCATACCACGAGAGGAAGGCGACCATGAATCCCATCCACGAGAAGAAGAAGACCCGTCCATATTGATCGAAAGGGTTCAAGATCGGGATTGACCTGGCCTTTCGATTACTCGGGTTGATCTCTGGAGAAGTAAACAATGATTTGCCGAAGCTCATTGTGGGCTTGTCGGTCGAGTCTTGAGTAGAGAGCTGGATACCCTACACTTTCTCAAGAATATATTGCAATGGTTATGAAGAGGATCAAGATGGTACAGTACGCCGTCTGGATATAGAGGCCTTGCACATAAACCGAGAAAAAAGTATGAATTTTACAAGAGAATCTAAACACCGAACAAAAGGGCAACGACTATATCTATATCTATACAGACAGAAAAGACGCAACAAGCCTAGCAAATAAACAGAGTCACATCTCATATCAATCACTTCACGGCACGCAAGCAGATAGAGAACACCTCTATCTATCCATCTATCTCCTACGAGGAATGCATGAAGACCACTTACTAGGTAGTAGGTACACCCAGACTAAGTCCGACAAAACTCCCTTGATAGCACAGATCCAATCAATTCACGAATCAGGACCCAGCAACCCATTTGGTAACAAAAACCCAGACCGAGATATAAAAGACCACGATACCAATAAGGTTTGCGGGATATCCACTGGAGTGCGACTCCGGTTCTTCCCAGGTCCGTTTGCTTAACGCGTGGAGACGGGAGGTCAATCGACTAACGAGGGATCTAGACTGCCACTCCACTCGCATACTGGTCTGGGGCTAGGACTGTGTCGGGGCATGGCCAGTGCTGGAGATAAGCTATCAGGATGATAAGACTGAGATTATGCTGGAACAACTCCGCGGAGCCAGTCCCTTGGGTTCTGGGTATAGAGGTAATGGCATGGCAGAGGCAAGAAAAATGGGACCATCTGTCTCCAGGCATAACAGACGGAAAACTGCCCAGGGATCGACATCAACCCATAGTAACAGGCAGACGAAAAGCAGATAAGCAAGTCTTACCTCATTGGCCATCTGTCAACAGAAGAGGCGCCACCGGGATCGACGTTAAGTCGGCTGGTGCTAAGTATAGTAGGGTGTACTCTGTTACTGTACTTCCTTCCCACGGTGTATCTAGGTCCGGGACAAGAAGAGGATGAACGACAGGGACAGGGCGTCAGATCATAGATCCACTTTGATCCTCCGCGGAGAAAGAGAAGCGCCTTTTTTTATAAATCAGAAAAAAAAAAAGAAAAAAGAGAATTGATCTAGGGAGAGATAACGAAGGCAGGAAGATCCACCTCTATCAGGGTCGGTCTCAGATAAGGCTCATAGGCTGTCGGGGGGGAGCCCTAAGCTAAGTTCCGTCTGGTCACGGCCCTAGTTCGGTCCACTTCTTTGTCTTTGTGGGTTTCTAGTTCTAGGTTTTACTCTATGGATTGGACTTCTAGGTTTTTACAAGTTGATATAGGAATCTATAGATTTGGTCTGTTTATTTCTGGTTGAACTTGGTATATAGGATTGAAACGGGCATAATACATGCAATATATGATATCAGACATTAGAACCATCATCCGTAATGAACATCACCAGTCGATCGACTTAGGCTGCGGTGACAAGGCATTCTCCCCCTGATGGACCTTATCCCCGATCTTCTTCCCCCGGATACCTTTATACTTCTTGTCATATTTCTCAAACGGATCCGGCGCCTCCCCCTTCCTCACCTTCCACCGCTCCGTCCCCAGCACAGAGTCCAGCTCCTCCACCGGAGGCAACTTCACGTAGATCCAGCCATCCTCCCTCTCCTCGACCGGAAAAGTAGCAATATTCATACTTTCATCATTGGAGCACCGTCCCGCCTGCTCGCCGTTCAAGTCAAAGTTGCGCTTGTGGTACGGGCACGACACCCAGTACTTCCCGGCGTCGTCATCGCCGATCAGCCCGTCCGATAACACAAACGCCCGCTTATGCGGACACATCTGCTGCGTCGCGTAGTACTTGCCCTTCACCTTGAAGACAGCCAGCTGGGTGTCTCCGCGCTTGACGTTCGCGGATGAGATCGCCGGCGGCCCGTCGCTGAAGTACTCGGCTTTGATCATCGGCTGCCACGAGAGTTGCGACCACTGGTGGTTCTTGAAGTCTTCCGTGGCGCTCTCCTTCGGCCAGTAGGTGGGGCGCTCTTGGTCTCTTTCCTTGACGGCCTCGACGGTCTCGACGGTCTCGTCTGTGTTGGCGAATTGCTGGAAGAATTTCCGACGCTTGGGGTCTCGGACCGTCTCGGTCCATTCGCAGAAGTAACTGCCTACTAGCTCCTCCATCTGCTGCTCCATGTCGGCGCCGATGCCTAGTTTGTCGTCGAGGACGACTTCCCGGAGGTAGTTGATCCCCCCCGGTAAGTTCTCGATCCATCGGGCTGTGCGCTGCAGCTTGTCTGCCGTGCGGATGTAGAAGATCAGGTACCGGTCGATGACGGCAACGACCTTCTCGGGGGGTACATCCTTCGCGAGCAGGTCCGAGTGTCGGGGTTTGGCGCCCCCGTTGCCTCCGACGTAGATGTTGTATCCTTTCTCGGTGGAGATCAATCCGAAACTGCTGGTTGTTAGATCTGCAAGGAGGATGAGACGGCATAAATGCTTACTCTTTGTTTTGGGCCTCGGCGCACTCTCTGACGCAGCCGGAAACTGCTCCCTTGAGTTTGTGTGGCGCACGAATGCTCTTATAGCGGTTCTCGAGGCGGATCGCTAGGCCGACGCTGTCTCCAATGCCGAACCGACACCACGAAGATCCAACGCAACTCTGCCGGAATGGTCAGTCTTGCTCAGTAGGGGACAGACAAGGATGCTCACTTTGATGGTTCGTAAGGACTTGGCATATGCATGGCCGCTCTCCATGCCGGCATCTACCAGTGATGTCCAGATATCTAGCAAATCTTGCTTCTTCGCCCCGAACATGTCGATCCGTTGCGCCCCTGTGATCTTGCAGTATAGGTTGTGCTTCTTCGCTACCTGGCCGATCGCAATGAGCTTGTCAGCGGTGATTTCACCGCCAGGTACTCGAGGGACGACGGAGAACGTTCCGTTGCGCTGGATATTGGCGAGGAATCGATCATTCGTTTCCTGCAGTTCGTGGAGGCCTTTGTCCATGACATTCTGGTTGAAAAGACTGGCGAGGATTGAGGCGATGACGGGCTTGCACAGTTCGCAGCCCAGCGATTCAGGGTTCCTTCCGACTGATTGCATCACGTCGTCGAAGGTCCGCAGTCTCTTGATTGCAATGACATTGTAGAGGTCGGCACGCGAGTACGGAATGTGCACGCATACTGTTCATGGGTTAGAGATAGCCATACTAAAAAGGCATAGAACATACAGTTGTTGGAAACCTCCTGACCCATGTCCAGCATGGTTTTGTTGAAGATTGACTGGACCAGCGGCATACAGCCACCGCATCCGGTCCCTGCCTTTGTGCACGACTTGACTTCTCCAATAGACTTGCACGTTCCATTCTTGACGTTAGCCACCACGTCTCCTTTGGTGACATTGTGGCATGAGCAGATCTGAGTGTCGTCATCCCTGTTATAAGTCAGCCTGCTTGTCTAATGGAAAGATTCCCGGCGATAGCCATACAAATCATCCGCATTCTCCTCTCCATCTTTCTGCGCTCCGAGAATAAACTGGCTGGGGGGTAAATCCAGCGGCTTCTGCGACTTAACCATCTGATTCAACTTGAGATAGTCTTTCGTATCACCGATCATCATGCCGCCAAGCAGGTACTTCCCATCGAGCGTGAACAAGTACTTCTTGTAGACACCGCCGAACGGGTCCTTATACGTCAGTGCCTTGACGGGCGGCTCCTCTCGATCGTTTCCAGCGGGGTGTCCATCAGCCGCGACTGATGGTCGCTGACCGGGGAGGAATTTCGGACCATCTCTATCAGCGAAGAAGTCACCGAAGCTGGCAACGTCTACGCCTAGGAGTTTCAGCTTGGTGCTGAGGTCGGGACGCGTGAAACTTTTTGGCTCCTTGTCTGGGTTGGTCAGGTTGAATGACAGCACCTCGGCCATCTCAATCCCAGGAGCGATAATGCCGAAGGTCTGATTATCCCAGCTTGCACACTCTCCGATGGCGTAGATACCAGGAATAGAGGTTTGGAGGCTGAATCTGTTAGATGGAAGCACACGTGAATCAATCCAGTGGTTAGACATACCTTCCACTGATCACGAAGCCCCCTCGGCGAGCACACTGGATGCCAGCCGACACACCGAGCTCGTCTCGGGAGCGCACTCCAATCTGCAATCGACATTAGCCGCCGTACAGACTAGGATTAAGACCAAACATACTGCAAAGCAAATACAGCAGCAATCGATCTCCTCGCCATCCTCAAAGACAATCCCAGCAACGTTATTATCATCATCAGTCTTGACCCTGGCTACACGCTTCTCATGCATCACATCCAGGCCCAATTCTCTGATCTTGCGAGTGACCAGGGTACCTGCGTCGCCATCCAGTTGTCTCGCCAGGACCCACTTGTTACGATCAATGAGCTTGACATTGCCAAAGTCCTGGAGATCGGTCATGGCCTTGGCCGCTTCAAGGCCCAGGAGACCGCCTCCGACGGTGGCCGCCGTGCCACCCTTGTGGTGCGCGGCATACTCGATGAGACGCTCTAAGTCGGAGATTGTTCGGTATACGAAGACTCCCTTCGCATCGTGTCCGGGTGTTTGAGTGGGGAGGACGGCGTCGGAGCCTGTGGCGAGGACTAGGATATCGTAGGAGATGAGGTCGTCGGTGGATGTCCGGACGGTCTTGCGCTCGGGGTAGATGTTGGTGACTCGGGTGTTGAGATGGTAGTCGAAGGAGCGGTCTTTGACTGAGCCATACTAGACGAAAATTAGTCAACAGCGTGACCCAGGTTCAGAAAGCAGGGACTCACCCAATCCGTCGGATTGAGGTACAAGTCTTCAATCTTGCGGTGTTCAAAGAACGACGAGAGGCCGACACGGTTGTAAGCGACGTGGGGTTCCTCGCCAATGACCACGATGTCGTATTTCCGCCTCTCAGTGTCTTGTTTGATGATCTTTTCGCTTTCAAATTATCAGCATTGAATGGTCGCTCTTCTCCGTCAGGATCATCCACATACATGAAAGAGATGGCCACCATGCCCAAACCCACCACTACAATTCTTTGACGTCCTCCTCCATTACTCCTCACATCCAGGCCGGTATCGTCGGCATGAGAAGATGATACTTCGAGATGAACGACGCCATTAGCACCGTCCCTGTTTCTCGCGCCGTCAAGCAGAGGCATAGTACCCAGAGCCCGGGTCAGTTCACTTCAATTACCTCAGTGGGGAATGGCGAAGGGAGGAATAAAAATTGACATTGGGCGTATGGAGATTGAAGCGCTTGAGCTCCATTATCTACTGTCTCGTGCCAGTAATCCACTGAGGCAAATCTCCGTGGCCAACACACGACATCGGGGTTTTACAAATTAGAGATGGTAATTCAAAACCAGGATCATTTACTGGTAGGATGATTCAATCACCAGGCGCGGGAATAGTAGGAAATGAACCGATTGATCATGGATCCAATTCATGGGCTGTTATTACTACTACGATTAGTGGGATGATCAAGAGATAAGACAGTGACGTACAGATAAGACTGACCAGGCCACAAACTGGACACCTCAGGGTCACCCGTTAGAACAGGTACTAAGTTACCTCACTAACCATAGTTGGAGTGGAGTCTGTTCGGACTGATAGAGAACGATGACCTCCGCGGAGACGACAACAATTAGTCTAATCTCAATCGCTAGTGCGAGAGATAAGCATCGGTCGTGCAACTCTGAACCAATCATTACCCTATCCACTCGGGTCCTTCTGTGTGGATTCATCGAATCCATACCTGACGATAATGATCATGTTGATAGTGGTTTACATTCAATGATTCCACCTCAAACGTAAGAGCTCGTCACTCGGAGGGATTACACTGACTATAGTCAACACAGGAGTGCCCATTGATCCACAGGCAGACCCACCCCAGCCTAGACGGACCCATTCTTCCCGTTAGCTGGCTATCCGCAGGTAGGGAGTCCAGATGACAGGGGACGGAGAAAGGCACACATTCCACAGAATGAGAGATTTACGATCGAGTATCCACGGAGATGTCAGTAGAGTTCCTCTCCCTAGGGAGCACAAGAACGCAGCGTTCAGGGTGGCTTCTCACGCTCCGAGTATGAGGCATATTTGGTTCCCGGATGGAGTCAGTGTTTCTGTCCTTGCATCCACCACCAGATGAGACGCCACACGATGGACAGGATAGCTTTCCAGCCGGAATCCCGACCATCAGAGCCCGCGGAGATGCCTCAGTTCTGGTAACCAATTGCTTTCTTTCTCCGCGGGTGAGACTGGATCGGAGGAGTGGCTAGTTCTGCGGATGGGTCTCTGCAAGTACTCCTAGCGATCTGGAGAACCGTTGCTCCGTTGCAGATCCCGTTTTAGTCCGGATGCTATCGGCGTCGGTCCCTTTTATCCTCGCTCCATGACCATCACCGTTGCGCTTGGTAGATTAGACTCTCACTATCTCTCTTCCCCCCCAACCATGGCGACTCTCACGGCAGTCCAAACAAGGACGTTGACTCTAACGGAGCCCTCCCTCAAGTCAGATCAGATCAGAATCAAAGAAGAAGAAAACGAAGAAGCACTGGATCTGCCTGATCTTCCACTACCGCCGCCATCAAAACCGCCCACGGAGATCCTGGCCGTAGATAAGGGCACCCCGGATAACCATGTGCCACGAGATGCCCGCCTTATCCGGTTGACGGGCGTACACCCTTTCAACGTAGAGCCACCTTTAACCGCTCTGTACAACGAAGGTATTATCCTGGTCCATATTTTCGTTGCCATTGAGGAGTGACCGTTCCTCACATCTCTTTACAACAGGCTTCTTAACGTCACCGGAGCTGTTTTACGTTAGGAACCATGGCCCCGTGCCGTGCGTCCAAGATGAGGAGATTCCCAATTGGGAGATTAGCATTGAAGGGTTTGTCCCCTTTCCCCATCTTCTTCCGGATCTATGATGTATCTGACAATGTGACAGACTGGTACAGAACCCGATCGTCCTAAGCTTCCGCCAGATCCTGCAACAGTTCGACCAAATCACATCCCCCATCACGCTAGTATGCGCAGGAAACCGTCGAAAAGAGCAGAACATCGTGCGCAAATCGAAAGGTTTCTCATGGGGTTCGGCTGCCCTGTCGACGGCCCTGTTCACAGGGCCAATGATGGCAGATATCCTGCGCAAGGCGAAACCCCTGCGCAGTGCAAAATACGTCTGCATGGAAGGGGCCGACAAATTGGTACGTGTCTTTCCCTTCTCCGCAGACATGGCCTCGCCCGCTGACCACGCCGCAGCCAAACGGCCACTACGGCACGTCGGTCAAGTTGAACTGGGCGATGGATCCCAACAGGGGGATTATGCTCGCCCACAAGATGAATGGAGAATCGCTTCGTCCGGACCATGGACGCCCGCTTAGGGCAGTCGTGCCGGGCCAGATCGGAGGTCGGAGTGTCAAGTGGTTGAAGCGATTGATTCTGACCGATGCACCCAGTGATAACTGGTATCATATCAATGACAATCGTGTTTTACCGTGGGTTTATTTGGCATTCGACCTATGTGCCAGGTGCTGATGTGCTTTCTTGCAGGACGACGGTTTCGCCGGAAATGGCATCTAGTGACCCTAAATGGTGGCGTGACGATCGATACGCCATTTATGACCTGAACGTCAATTCCTCCGTCGTCTACCCACAACACGAAGAGACTTTAGAAATCGCGTCCGCTGGACCGTCCTACACGGCCAAGGGGTATGCCTATGCTGGAGGTGGTCGACGAATTACCAGGGTTGAGATCTCCGTGGACAAAGGCAACTGTATGCACATATCACCCCAAAGAAACTTGCAACGCCTTGCTAACGAGTCTTAGCCTGGCGGCTGGCCGACATCCATTACGCCGAAGACAAGTACCGCGACTTCGAGGGCAACCTCTTCGGCGGAAAAGTCGACATGCACTGGCGAGAGACCTGTTTCTGCTGGTGCTTCTGGTCGCTTGACATTCCGTTGCTGGACCTCGAGAGAAGCGAGGCGATCCTAGTGAGAGCCATGGACGAGGCGCTGAGCA
The DNA here is from genome assembly GCF_002847485.1 of Aspergillus campestris IBT 28561. Lineage (NCBI taxonomy): Eukaryota > Fungi > Ascomycota > Eurotiomycetes > Eurotiales > Aspergillaceae > Aspergillus > Aspergillus campestris. The sequence continues at coordinate 3,249,022 of NW_020194336.1, read as the reverse complement.
TCCAGCCGCGCGACATGTACTGGTCCGTTCTCGGAATGATGAACAACCCCTGGTTCCGCGTGACAATCACGAAAGAAAACGGGGTTCTGAAGTTCGAGCATCCCACTCATCCGAGCAAGCCCGGCGGCTGGATGGAACGCGTCAAGCAAGAGGGAGGTGATCTAATAAACGGGAACTGGGGCCAGAGACATGTGGGTGAGAAGCCGAGAGCTCCCGAGCCGGTGAAGGAAATCAGTATGAAAAAGGACGGAGTCAATCGGATGATTGATCTGCAGGAGTTCAAGAGTGCATCCAGTGACGAGAGCCCGTGGTTCGTTGTTGACGGCGAGGTATACGATGGCAAGGGGTTCCTCGAGGGCCACCCGGGGGGGGCACAGAGTATTATTTCCTCTGCGGGCCTTGATGTCTCTGGGGACTTTCTCGCCATCCGTAAGATACCTACCTGCAACCCCAAGAAATGCCAGTCGCTGACAATACCGAAGACAGCGAAACGGCCAAGGCAATGATGCCCGAATACCACATCGGAACAATGGACAAGGCGTCACTCGAAGCGCTGAACACCGAAACTGCATCAGAACCTGCCGAGCCACGAGAGATCTTCCTCCAACAAAGATCATGGACAACAGCAACCCTCACACAAACAAGAGCCATCTCACCCGACACACGCATACTAACATTCCGCCTCGAGCACGACACCCAAACCCTTGGCCTCCCAATCGGCCAACACCTAATGCTCAAAACCCCAGACCCCACAACCAACTCCCCAATCATCCGATCCTACACCCCCATCTCCGACCCAGCCAAAAAAGGAACAATAGACCTCCTCATCAAAGTCTACTTCGCGACCTCCACCACACCAGGCGGAAAGATGACTCTAGCCCTCGACAAGCTCCCCATCGGATCCAGTATCGAGTTCAAAGGCCCGACAGGAAGATTTGAATACCTCGGCCAAGGACGAGTCACCATCAGCGGCAAGGAGCGCCGCGTGCGCTCTTTCATCATGATATGCGGCGGCACGGGGATCACGCCCATCTTTCAGGTTCTGCGCGCTGTGATCCAGGACTCCCGTGATCCGACTACATGCACTGTCATCGACGGAAACAGGCGGGAGGAAGATATCCTGTGTCGAGCGGAACTGGACGCGTTCGTGGCGGAGGACAGTGAGAGGTGTCAGGTGATACACACTTTGACGAACCCGCCAGATTCATGGACTGGCCTTCGCGGCCGCATATCTGAGAGACTCCTGGAGCAGTACGCTCCGCCTGATGAGGAAAGCATGGTGCTTGTTTGTGGTCCCGAGGCTATGGAGAAGTCTGCTCGCCGGATTCTCCTTGCGCAGGGCTGGTCGGAGTCGAATCTCCATTTCTTTTAGGGATTTGGGCGGGGATTGGACAGATGGCGTTCTTGCATGGTTTTTGGGAGTGTGATATTTGCTCGAAAATTTATGTGTCGGCGTAGACGATAATATTTGTGCTATCTTGGGTATCTGTAGAAATTCAACATCAAAGCATACAACCTTCTAACCCATAAATACTCCCAAGAGCTATAATCAGTAATACTTCTTCATATCCAACCGAGCCAACAGCTGCTCAAAAGCACCAGCAGGCGCTTCCCTCGAAGCAAACATCTTCCCAAACCTCCCCCCAGATTTCGACGACTCCTTAGCACCATCTAAGCCACGCAGATACCCCACAAAAGCAGAAGTCTGCTTCCGGAAGGTAGCATAAAGCCGATAAACCGTCGCCTCGCTCTCATGCCGCACACCCCGCAATCCATCCAGCCTCGAAAGCGGCGCGAACACGAGGATCGTGCCGAAGATGCCCTCGAGCAACCTGGCGGCGTCCGCATGGCGCGGGCTGAGGAAGAGCGCGAACAGCATCTGGTCGAGGATATCCTCGTGGTAGTCCCTGAGACTGGGGACGGAGTGAGCGGCGTCGATCGTGCCTTCGATGTCGCCGCGGCTGAGACAGGTGTCTATTCGGGAGAGCGTCTCCTGGAAGCGCTGCCACGTTGAGCCGATGCCGACGTGGAAGGAGTAGTCGCTCACGGCGAGGACGAAGTGCTGGCAGTCGATGCGGAATTTCTGGAACACGTTCCGCGTGTCGCCTGAGAGGGAGTCTCTGGCTGTGGAGTCGCGGATTAGGCCTTTGACTACTGAGACCATGCGGAGCAGGCGGAGGACGTGTCTGAAGAGGGTGTCGTATTTGGTGAGAGACCGCTTGGTGAGTATTGTTTCGAGAACGGCTGATGGTGTGTAGTGCAAGCGTAGAAAGTCCAACGCTTCGATCGCGTTTGGATCCCTGCATTTGATGATTTCTTCGTCGGTCAGCTCGCGGATGGAGAAGTTCAGTCCGCCGGGGAGTTCTCGTTCTTTGCGGGATTCCGTTTCGCTTGAGTGGTCGCCTCCGTCGTAGCATTCGTTGAGAATACCCATGAGCACCAGTCGTAGTTCGGAACTGGCTGGCGGCCATGTATCCCTGCTGCCTAGACGCAGGCCGGTGTGAACGCTGTTCCGTACTTTGCCGGATTTGCGCTCGCCGCTGGCCATTTCTGGGTCAAAGAGGGAGTGGGAGAGACGTGATGTGAAAAAACCGTCGCCGAGAAGCTGGAAACGCCATTGAAGATTTAGATGGTTTCTGAGGCCGTGTTCTTTGAACAGGAGGTGAAGACAGGAGAAGTCGATCAATAAGGCCTGAGATGATAGCAACGGCGCAATTGACAGATAAAGAGAGGAAACGAGGTCCGGACCGAATGACACTTCTTGTTCGAGTTCTCTGGTGTCGGTGTTTTTGTTGTTATCGAGTAGTTGCCCTATTTTATCCTTCTCCGACTGGAGTTCCAAAAGTCCGGTCGTGTTTCCACGATCGTCGATGTTGAACAACTCGAAAGTACCAGCGACTATCGCCGCGTCCCGTTTCTGGGGATCGCCAAGATCAGAGCTTCCAACTTCGTTATGGGAAGAGACTACTCCCCGGTTGTACTTGCGTATCTCAGAGCGGAGCCTCCTTTCATAGTCGTGGGCCTTGCCCTGGATTCTCTCGATGTCTTTCCAAGTTCTCGCACACTCAAACTTGGGAGAATTATCGCAAAGACCCTCGCTCGCAATTGGATGCTGGGGATGGGATCGTTTGAGCAACCGTAGGCTTCGCCCGCTTTCGAATATCAGCCTCGCTTGGTCCGTGGGTATGAAAGACGGCATTTGATCTGAACGATAGCTGTACTCAACCTCGTTCCTTTTCGACGCTCCTGCTTTGGAACTGTGTTCATGGTGCTCCAAAGCCACAAAGCTCCTCCCAGTAGTCGCTAGCTCATTCAACGCCGACGTCTCGGAGCGGAACCCCACCCAGCTCTCGACATGGCGCAAGAAAGGCTCGCTGATTCGATACACAATCTCCCGGAAGAGCTGTTCCAAGTGACTATACGTCTGAGAGAAATGGGCAGTTCTCTCAAGGACAATCGAAATGATCTGGGCGTCCGAGGCAGCTCCCTCAACAGCCTCCACCATATTCGCTAGTGCACCGACCAATTCCCCACGTCGCTCGAATAACGCCCTAATCTGAAGAAGTGACCTTGCTCCGGTAGAGCATCTCGCAAGTTGTCTTTCTAGCGTGTAGATGATCACAGCCATGGCGCTTGAAAAAGAGCACATCACGGAGGGCTCGTTTGACCTCATAGGTATCTTCTCGGCGAATCGTCGCACCTTCTGCATGTTTGTTCCACACTGTAGCACTTCATTCGTCACACCATTCAGTGCAGCTGCGCTGACTCCAGATACCCGGATACCATGCAGCACCTGCTCGAACCTCTTATCTTGGTCGTTATACCGGAAGAAGATAGAGCTCCAGCCCAGCCCGAGCCTAAGCAGGGCTTGTAGGAAAACACCATTGCGTACCACGCGCTTCGTGCCATGTTTATCGCCACTTGTAGTCTGCCGTGCCAATGCCGCATCGAAACCCTTCGGTCCGGACTCGCTGAAGTATGCTGAAACGGGCTCGGGGTACGTTCGGTCTGTATAGGTTTCCCACGATTTTAACCGCGCTTTGGTGTCGGGCTCGTGCTTCAAGTTGTCAAGCGCCCATATATGCTCCAATTCCTCATCGTCCTCATGCTCGTCGAGATCCAAGTTCAGGTGCGTATCGCTGGAGGCGTCCGTCGTCAACTCCGGCGGAGGATCGGGGTTGAACAATTCGAGTCCATGTACGTCGAGCTGGTGTAGTCCATGATTACGGTCTTCGAACAAACTCAAAGGACTCTTAAAGAAACCTCCAGAAAGGTCTAAGGAAAATCCGCAAATCAGTACTCCAAGAACCAAACGGAAGGTTTAACGATAACAAGACGAACCAGGAAGTTTCTCGTCCCATGGCAGCGGCTCTAAAGGCTGGATAGACTGCAAAGTGAATTTAGAGATCCTCCAGAGCCCATCACTAGAGAAAGGGTCCGTCGCATGATCATCTAACTCCATGATCACAGACACACGACATTGAACCTCCTGGGGAATGCGGATGATTTCTTATCAGTTGACGGCGCGTTGTGACGCGAGACCTTAGGCTGCGCTCAGGCCACCTCCAGCTCGGGAAACCGAAATTCGCCGCGGGCGCCGTTGCTGCCAGCCATTACCGCCCAGCGTCATCGCGACCTCTCTTGGAGCGCATTCTACAAGAAATCCATCCCCGCCATCCGCACCAATTGACAGATCAACACACACAACATGCCACCAAGGAAGAAGCCCAAGCTCACAGCGCAAGCCGAGCCCACGCCATCGTCAACGACTACCCCCTCCGGCGACACCCCAGCGCAGCCGAACACAGACTACGACGCTGTAACGGACCCGTGGACCGACGAGCAGGAGACTGCGCTGCTGAAGGGGATCATAAAATGGAAGCCGGTTGGTTCGTCACACTTTTACCTTGCAATAGGCGATCCCGATAAATGAAGAGAGGGCGGATGCTGATGAACCCCCGCTTTGTTAGGGATACACAAACACTTTCGCATGGTCGCTATCGCGGAGTACATGAAGAGCCAGGGATATGCGCCGTCGCATGCGGAGCATACGCGCATACCTGGGATTTGGAAGAAGCTGGGGACGTTGTATAATCTTCCTGCGCTCAATGAACGGGTATGTTGGTTGTGGATTGCTGTATTGGAGCTTGTCATTTGAGGTTAACTGGTGTCTGCGTGTCTAGGAAGATTCTCTGATTATGGATGTCGCGGATGATGGTGATGGGTCGCGGGAAATATACTGTCCGTTCGAGCTTCCTGAAGATGAATACGGTGAGATGATGTTTGAAAGACGGCTGGCGATGGAGGGTTCGGCATCGCCGGAGCACAGTGTCCAAGGGGATTCAAGAAGACCCAGTACAGTGGCTGATACAGATGGTTGGCTATTTCCATTCCAATCCCGACCCTCATCTAGATTATTACACTACTAACGCAAGGCTGTTTACAGAACCACGATCGTCGCCCGCGCCGTCATCGAGAGGAAGGAAACCCGGTCGGGGCGGCCGTCAAGCAGCCCGGGGCACACGGTCCTCACGACTCCACGTCGAGGTTGAGCGAAACAGGAAGAGCTCTGGAACTGGAGAAGAGGACGACGACTCGGAAGAAAACGACGAGGATGACGAGGACGGTACAGACGGTGGGAAGTACGAGAGCGAAGGCGATGAAGACGGTGATGGGGATACAGGAGGGTCTCCAACGACACGAAGCACACGCGCCCAAACATCTCGGACTAAGCAGAAGAGAGGAGGCGCGACGGGGACTAGACGAGGTGGTCGGCGGCGTTGAGTCGGGATGCCTCTTGTCTTGTCTTGTGTTGTATTGTATTGATACCTTCAGTCTCCGGCGCTGGCGTTTTTGGCTGTTGCTTGGCTTTGCATGGTTACTCGTGTTTTTATACCTGTCGTTGTGTCCTGCGCCCTACGGTTGGGTTACTCTTGATCGGCAGTCTCAATGACTGTCGACGAAGTAACCCAAGGCCTCTGCTTAATAAATCTTATCCAACAAAGAAAGACCAGATTATCAAAACGGCTTTTGAATAATTACATATAAGAATACGTAGGACTGATCAGTACATTGGGTCTAACCATTCACAGGCTAAATAAAAAAAGAGATGATAGACAAAAATAGTACAGTGAACACTCCCTTATAGGCGGTTCATGATGGCCCCAGCGTATTCGTGGGTCTTGGCCTTGCCGCCAAGATCACCGGTCAGGTACTGTAAGAATGTTAGTACCCTATGAGATAGAACAGGATATCATGACTGGAATATAACTTACCTTGCCTTCTTGCAGGGTATCGAAAGTAGCCTTCTGGATGCGGGCGGCGTGGTCGTGGAGACCCATGTGCTGAAGCATCATGATGCTGCTCAGCAGCATGGCAGTGGGGTTGGCGAGGGCCTTGCCAGCAATGTCGGGGGCCGAACCGTGGACGGCCTCGAAGATGGAGCACTCGTCACCGATGTTGCCGGAGGGGGTGAGACCGAGACCACCGATCAGGCCGGCGCACATGTCGGACAGAATGTCACCGTACAGGTTGGGCATGACAAGGACCTTGTCGTTGTAAGGGGTGGGGTCGGTGACAATCTTCAGGCAGGAGTTGTCAAGCAGCTCAGCGTCGAACTCAATGTCGGGGAACTCCTTGGAGATTTCACGGGCGATGTTCAGGAAGAGACCGTCGGACATCTTCATGATGGTGGCCTTGTGCACGACGCGGACCTTCTTCTTGTTGATCGAGCGAGCGTACTGGAAGGCGAAACGCAGCACACGCTCGGAGGCCTCGCGGGTGATGAGCTTGATGCTCTGGACAACGCCGTCGACGACGACGTGCTCGATGCCGGAGTATTCACCCTCGGTGTTCTCACGGATCAGGACGGTGTCCACGTTGTCGTAGGGGGTCTTGTAGCCCGCAACGGAGCGGCAGGGACGGACGTTGGCGAACAGGTTGAAGGTACGACGCAGAGTCAGGTTGAGAGAGACGTGGCCCTTGCCAACGGGGGTCTGCGATCATGCTTAGCAAGGTCCATCTCCGGCATTGGCGGGTGTAGACATACAGCAAGGGGACCCTTCAGGGCAACGTAGTTCTTCTTCACGCTCGCGATCGCATCGTCGGGGATAGCGGTCTTTCCATCTTTCAGGATCGGCGTAACATCGACGGGCTCCCACTTGACGGGGGCCTATGTGTGGTGTGAGGTTAGCGCGCTGTCTGGGTACGACAGGCGACACTTGAGGACACGAGGGAATCATACCTTCGCGGCGTCGAAGATGTCCTTGATAGACTGAGAGATCTCGGGACCGATACCGTCACCCTCGATCAGAGTCACCGTGTATTTTCCCTAAATTCCAATCATGTCAGACTCATTCTTTGAAATTGATTTTCCAATCGCGTAGCGTGGTCAATGCCGCGTGCAAAGACGGGCGAAAAATTGAGGCGGATGCCATCGGATCCAGACCAGCGCAGCGAAAAAAGGTCCAAGACTTCCAAAAAAAGAAAAAAAGAAAACGGGCAAAAACCCCTCCAAAAAGAAAGGATCATTCCCAAAACCCACGTACATCAGAACCCTTCTGTCCCTTGAACTTAGCGACCCGTTCATCAGCGGAGGCGAAACCACGCAGCTAAATATCCAAGTTAGCGATATACGGTCAAGCTAGTGGTGAGAAAATCATTACCTGCGAAAAGGGCGAGACAACTCTGGGGGTGACACGAGACGCCCGCAAGCATTGCCGGGCGGGGGCAGCAAAATTCCTAGCAGCAATCATTTTGATATAACCCCAGCACAAACAATTGATGTGAAAGAGGGAGGGATGAAAAAGGAGGGAGAGAGAGTGGAGGAGAGAGAGAGAGAGAGAGAAGAGACGGGCCGGACTGGCTTTGCGTGTGCGGGAAGAGAGAGAGAGAGAAGTTCCATTATTCCATTAGGCCAGACCAATCTTGGGTCTTCGGCAGCGCCGCACCCGGTCCGATAGTGGCAACATCGCTCGACCTTAGTACTTAGTACTCTACTAGAGGTATGGAATACAGTAACTCCCAGATCAGATAACACGGACGCGTCTATCAAGATTCAATGCTGATTCTACTTGAACGCCTAGTTTGAAGGATCGCCTCCTCTTCCCTCCGTGGACCACCAAGGAACATTCATCTCTCCTGGTTTGGTTAATGTTCCGTCGTCCTACACTAACCTATTTGTCCGCTTGGCATGACTGCTTGCTGCTGACTTGCTCCACCCTTACCGCTGCGGGCACCCTGCATGAGGCCCTGCTGGACTCCTCGTTCCGGCCATTGATCGGTCATCCCACCACCCTTCCTTGCGATCTGACGGCCTCCCGCCTCACCTTTGGCCACAATGAGCGACGCGGACATTGCCAGTTATTATAATCTACCCACGGCGTTCCCCGAAGAATGGCCGGCAGAGCTCGAAGAGGAGGAGGATCACCCGGAATATGACGGCCTGAGGCGCCGGGGTTCGCGGTACGTCGCTCTCGAGCGCAGCGGCAGCGAGCGCAAGACCATCAACCTAGGGTCGTTCAAGGCCAACACGGGCCGAGAGAATCTGGTGAAACATGACGAACCCGACCCCTTGGGGACACGCGAGAGTGTCCTCAAGATACTGAAGAGCAGAGGGCTGTCGGTGGAGGACGAGAGCCGTTTACGCAACCGTTTCTTGCTGTCGTCGAATTCCTTCTCGCCCGCCCTGTTCCTCTCCCAAGTCCACTCCGACGCCTCCATCCAGTCCCTCCTCAATGGACTCGAGTTCCTGTCGCGGTCGATCGATAAAAAGTCGGCGTCCCTGAAGGTCCTCGTTGAAGCGAACTTCGAGCGGTTCGTCCGCGCGAAAGCGACAATTGATAGCGTTTACACCGAAATGAGGAACCAAGGGAAGGAAGAGGAACCACCGGTCCGGCCTCGTAGATCGGGGCAATTTGGGAGTTACTCGAGCGGAAAGCAGAGCACCCCTCTGGCGTCCCCCACCCCTGGACCGAAGAAGAATGCTTTGGTGAAGGAGAGCGAATACGGGATGAAGGGGATCCGGGATCCTCTCGTCGAAGCGTCCGTCAAGGCCGAGGAAGTATGGGGGCCGGCGCTAGGGGGTCGGGAGAGGGAGCTGATGCTGAAATCGGTAGTCAGCAGCATGGAACGGCATCGCGACGTTTACGAAATAGGCGGTCTGCTGTCCAAGTCCATTAAGCAGCGAGATTACGACTCGGTTTTCGAGCAATACACCAAAGCCCGGACACTGGCAAAGGATGCGCAGAATATTGCAGACGCTGCGACAAGCAGACACCGACAGCTGACGGACGAGGAAACGCATACCATCTTGGCCATGGGGCGAATGTGGATGGATGTGGACCAGCAAATACAAGTGTTCAAACGCGATCTGTGGAAACGTCTCAGTGATGCTCCGACCACATCAACCACGGTGACCGCGTCGGGGGCCGTCGAGGAGCACATGGAATTAATTGGAGCGTTGCTGGAGCTGGGCGTAGAGGAAAATCCGATCTGGGTATGGCTGCTCAGCCGCTACGATTTCCTGAGGCACAAGATCTCGGCATTTTGCGAACGGTGCAAGGCAGAGATCGAGATACTGAGGCGCCGACTGCTCAGTCTGGAGAAGCCAACGGCCCAGGCCGTAGTGTCGTATCTCCGCCTGGCATCAAACGACATTCCCGCCGACGCACAAACACTACTGGACAACGATCAAATCATTGAGCTCTGGGACTGCATTCACGCGTACTTGAACCGACTCCTCTTATCTCAAGGCGGTCTCTTAGGTGAGGTTTTCGATTTCTGGGAAGTGACGCGATCGTTCATTGATGGGAGCAAGCAAAAGCTCCTCCCGGCTGGCTTCGAGGGGGAAAGCCGTAAGCACCACAGATTGTCACCTGAGAATGTCATGCACTTGCAGAAAGGGGTCGTCGACCTGGTCAACTTGGTCCGTGAAAGCGTCCTGACATTATTCGCTAATTCGCCGGTGGACGATGCGACCATGCTCACATCCCCCATCTCTCCTCCAACTCCCAATAGTCCCGTCAGTGTTGGCGTGACTCCCACCGAGTCCCGCTTCAAGCTGGACCCGAAGAATATGCCCTTCCCGACCCCCAAGCATGGAGAGCCCTGGGAGGACTTTTCGTTCTGGCCGCCTTTCTCGAATTCTCTCAGCGGTGTCCATTATCTCAGCCAGTTCCTTGTCATCATTGGCGCAGCTGCGAGTGAGATGGCAGCTTTGGGGCCGGTATCAAGAGACAATACGACCTCTGACCTTCTCAAGTCGCTCGTGAGTGTCGCTCGTGAGCGCTCGGCCCGCGCCATATGCTCTTCGTGGGGTAAAGACGCCGAATACTGTAAGATGTTGGAGGATTGGACGCGCGACTCGGAGAGAAGGGACTTGACAAAGATGCCTGGCTTGTTTGTGGCTTTCGAGAACGTAATTTTGAGCGGGATGCAAAAGGTCCTCTACATCTCGGAAGCGACAGCAAAGCCTGGCGCTGTCGACGTTGTGACTCAACCTCCCACAAAGCTGCTCCAGATGGTGCGCGCTCAGTTTGTGTCCAGCGTTTACAAAGCACTGAGTGGTTTGGTCGAAAATGCCGAACATCCATCGACGCCTGAAGAAGAGAACGAGTGGGTTGTCTCCAGAGCTGCGGCACGCAATAGGCCTGGTGCCTCTTCCCTTGCTGTTGCCGACACTATCAATCCCAAGGACAGGGTAAGTTTCCCGGCGTCTTCTGCGGTTGGACTCAGAATCAATATCTAATCAACTCACAGAACGCACGCATCCTGCTCACGCTGTCGAATATCAAATGCCTTCAAGCCGATCTCGTTCCACAGCTAATTGCCAATTTCGAGACGTCGTTTTCCGTCCAGTTGACCGAAGAGGCCAAGACTATTCGCGACGTGCTCAACCAGATCGACAATCGCCTGTTCCATGCATACACCGCACCGACGGTCAATACGCTGAACACCACTATCTACAATGGCGCCACTGCGCCCGACTGGGAGCCGTCCACTTCTCGGCCTGACCAAGTGCGCCCTTATGTGTACGCGACGATGTTGACTCTCGTGCTCGTCCACACCGAGATATCAACGACCATCCCGTCCAGCGCAGCACCACCTAGCCGCTCGAAGCCGCCTTCTCCGTCCCCCTTGCTATCTATCGTCCTCACACACCTGTTAACGAAAATCTCGTCATCGCTGCTCACGGCATTCAGCTCCCGGTCTTCGTACACGCTCGCCGCTCTGATGCAAGCCACACTGGACACGGAATTCATCGCGCAGACGATGTCGCTGTATTCGACAGAAGAAGCCGCCGCGATCCAAAGCCAAATCTACGTCGAACTCGACCGTCGGACCAGCCACGAAGCGCGCGCTCGACTCCAGTCCGAACTGGGCGAGATGAGAGGAATCCTCAAGAAGTTGCGGGAGAAGACGAAGGGAGAGTTTGCGTGCTTCCGCAAGCCGAGAAGCGGCACGGGCCAGAAGGGTTCGGTATCGTGATACAAACCTAGCCTACATACTCTCTGTGCGCAGAAAATCAACTCGACTGGCAACTATGTAAATAACTCTGCATTTCGCGAAATAATAGTCCATGCTCTTCTCTTATCTATCTCGAGTGGGTATCATATTTGAAACTTTTCTCCCCATATATCCACCACCGTCTCAAAAAAAAGTAACAAGGTAAAAAACTCTACGACTCCCCAACCAAATGCTGCACCCGACTCAACAAAACATTACTCTCCCTCCCCAACCGCCTCTTCCCATTCTGATCCGGCCGTTTCGCCCTCGCCATCGCCTCCCGATCATTCTGCCTAAACTCGCGCTCCTTCCGCCGTCTCTCAACCTCCTGCTTCCTCTTCTCCGCAATCTCCAACTCCTTCGCAAACGCCGACTTCTTCGGCTTCCGCTGCCGACGATCGCGGGGGTTCGGCTTCATGTTCGGCATCGGGTTCTCCGGTAGAGGCGCTCGCTTGGGGCGCGCCGGTTCGTTCATCATCGCCACGCGCTCCGGGTGGGGGTCGAGCGACACCGGTTCTGCATTATTATTGTCCTGCCCATCGCCGGTTTGGCCATCTTCAGTTGTGTAGGCGGGCTTCCGCGGAGCGTCCGCTTCCTGTGCGGCTTTGATCTTGGCGTAGGCTTTTTTGACTTTTGCTTTTTGGATCAGGTCGGCTTTGATTTTTTGCGCTGTAAACGGAGATAAAATTAGAAATGGGCCTTCATCACACAGGTGCGCCTAGGTTAGGTAGGTATGTAGATTCATGCGCTTGAGACAAGCACAAGCAAATTAACACGTACCCTTGCGACGATAGGTTCCATCGGGCAGGTTTTCAGGCCCGACGGAGAAGCCCTTTCGCTTTTTGATCTGCGATTCTGTGGGGTTTTTCGCGGCGGGGTTTGAGTCGGTGTCTCGGGGGCGTTTGGGTGCCATGTTTTGATTATTAGGGGTTTGGAAGAGATGTGTGGGTTAATCTTCTGTCTGGTTGTTATTTTTTTGGCTCTTCTTGATGGTATCTTGGAGCAAAACCAGCGATATGGGTAAGGCGGTGTGCGGGCAATAATTGGAGTTGGAAAAGATTTACTAGGCCCGTCTGGGACTATGCTAGAAGTAGTATAGTACAGAGTAGTAGAAAAAAAAGAGAGAGAAAGGCAGACGTGACGTGACCGTGCAGGAGGCGTAATTAATTAAATTCACAAGTCACAGACTGTTTGAGTATGAGGTGTCAACCACATCATGTCTTAACAGTAAAGAACATGAATACAGATATTCGGATGTTATTAATTATGATCATGATTACCTATAATGACAGAGTTGATATCAAATCAGTGTACTGAAAACCAGAGTATGAAAGTATCAAGTAGTGACGTACAATGGAATCAGTAATTCTATTACAGAACAAAAGCCGGAAGAGGCAAGATGGGCAAGTTGATCCTGCCATTCCACACTGCCATTGATATCATCGTGTATTATAATACCACCCTCTCCGCTTGCAGGATGGTAATATTTCATCCCATCCGGCCGTTTCATCCATTCAATCCCATCTCGCTCTTTGAGTCACCCATGATCCATAGTTAACTAGGTAGGTCTCCTGATTGCCTTACTTAACTAACTCTACCCTGGTGGATCCACTGACCCTAGTGGTCCGCATGACATGATGTATCGATGGCTTCAAACTCCCCTCATATAAGTTGTTCCCTTTGATCACCTGAAGCATTGGTTCGTTTTTCTTGCGCTACCCTCTAGTATTTCCCCCTGTGCAACCATACTACTATTGCTCTCTCCGTTATACTCCGTACTCCGTGATTATCTCCGCCGTCACCTTTTTACCGCCATCTCTTCCGCGACCCTATACTGCGGTTGAGATGGTTGGCTCTTTTCTCTTTCTATCTTGTCGTTATATATGCCTCTGAAAATGCCTATCTTTCAAGATCCAGATCGTCAACGGTTTTATAACTTGTGGTCTGACGACCGCCGCAGCCATAGCCGCCAACGCCACCCGCTGGTAAATGAGGAGGATCAACGACAGAAGGCGCTCTCCTGGTCTCATAATCATGGACGCAGTTGGCAGCCCAGTCCGGACCAGACAAACCCGGTGTTTCCATCTGATAGTCCGGCATTATACAATACGTCCGGTGTCCATACGAATGACCGAGAGGAGCTCATCCGGTATATAAAAAGCACCGATCCTTCGAAATGGAACCGACCCGCTTTGGTATGGTCTATTCCTTAACATTCCTCTTCCTTCTTGATCCAAGAAGATGGAGGTCACACATGTTCGTGTGCTGATTACTCGCGTATAGGCAGGAGAGACAAGTGCTGGTCACTGTCATCTCCCCCAAACATGCAATGAAACTCCGGACGTTAGAGCCGATCCCAATCATAATACCGTCTCTAGTGGTCCTCCGTTGGATGACCAACAGCTAGCGTCCCCGGCCGATATTGAACGCCCCCGGTCAGCATTACATTCGGGCGATTTTCGAGAAGGCACTCCTCAGCGCCAGGATGGACAGCAATTGCCACAGTCTGGGCCGAGTCCCTGTGCCGATTACCAACCTCCCCCTCTGGGCAGTTCTCCCACCACGCCTTGGTTCAGCCCGTCGTTGTTCTCTTCGGCTCGTGGGCCATCGACATCATTTCATCTTCCCAGTGACAAATATACACCAACAGCCCGTGCGAGGGCACCATCGTTGGGGTCGTTTTCTTCAAGTTACGTTTTGAAGACCCCGACAAGCCCCCTGGTATACCAAGCAAACAATACAGACTTGGATTTTTCTCCAAAGACCGACGCGATCGACCAATCGGAGTCATGGGGAAAGGCCAATCGTCGTCGTACATTACCCCCGAAACGTTCCGGGACCTTCAGTCGCCTTCGCCGGCGCATCGCGGGGCGCCAGATATGCAGTTCGGGGTCTCCCCCGGTCACTGGAATGAGCCAAGCTCCTTTCAGCGCTCATTTACGTCGCCATATAGCCTTCAGTTGGCATCATCTGTTCAAACACCATGCCCAAGTGCCCGAAGGCTATCCCTGGTGTCCGAAAGACCTGCCAAAGCACTCGCCCCGATGGTGGGTTCTTATGAAGAGTCTATCCTACGGGGCAGGATGTCGACCAACCCATCAAAGCCGCTGGACTTTACTGCCCAGATTGGCGTGCTTGGCAAGGGGAATTGTAAAGCTAATCTTAGATGTCCTCCACACGTCACGATACCGTTTCCGGCGGTCTTCTATAGCTATCCAACATCTGGGTGCGGACGATCGATATCAGACGACAACCCCAGCCCTTACGTTGGTCTCATCGACCTCGAAAACACCCTTCCGAAGGATACGTCAGGAGCCAGCCAACGCCGTAGGCATCATCAGAGCCAAACCCCAACACACAACGGTCAAAGCGCTCTACCTCCTACGCTCAACGATCAGGGAGCTATACGCAAGCGGGAGAAAAAGCATCGGAGGGCTGAGTCCCCTAAGTCTCCACCAGGCGGTTGTTATCGGATCCCGCAACAAGGCCAGCTCCAGATCATGATCAAAAATCCAAACAAAACGGCGGTTAAGCTGTTCCTCGTCCCGTACGACCTGAGCGATATGGAGCCAGGCTCGAAGACATTCTTCCGGCAAAGGAGCTATTCCGCAGGTCCCATCATCGACATGCCCTTGCACGCTCGAAAGAACTACGGGACCGACCGTCCAGAAGCGTCTCTGAATACTTCGGAAGATCCCCAAGACAAGCCTATATTGAGATACATGGTCCATCTCAACATCTGCAGTCCCTCTCGAGGCCGTTTCTATCTTCACTCCGTTATTCGTGTCGTATTCGCAAATCGGGTACCCGATGGAAAGGAAAGTTTGCGGAACGAGATACAGCACCCAGAACCTCGCTATACACCTTATCGTCCGTCTCGGGACTCCAACCATAGCCACTGTGGCGCAAAGCTGAGCTCTCAAAGGTCTTCCACTGGTCGAGAGTCCGCCGCAGTTTCGCATCCGAGTCCCTCCGCCCGGACGCCAGGAGCGCCGGCTACAAGAGAGGCGACACCGGGCGCAATCAACCCGGAGGACACTCAATCGCATCAACGTCCCCCGCATCCCTTCCAACCTATCCCTTCTTTGCGGGAAGAATCTCTGCCGGCACATGATGCAACGCCAACGGAGGCATACGCTCCTGGCACCAGTCACTATAGTAAGCTTAATACCGAGGATACTGGATATTCTCGCTATCCATTTAGCTCTTTCAACGGATCCAAAGCCCGGGAAAGTCTCCTGGCCAAAAGATTGAGGGAACTCGAGGTACAAAAACCCGACCCGCAAACCATGGATTGATATACATACCAGAAGTGAAAATTTTATCTGGACCTTTCAAATATCGCAGCTGTTCAGGGGGCTCTGGGGTAGCCGACTAATTGCGCAGGATTTGCCAGAGTGCCATTCATTTCATTCTCCGTATAGATTACGCTCCATTTAGTATTGAAGATGAATCAAAAGGCTCAAATGCACAAGGGACTTGAGGAACCCTTCTTTTGGTCTCTATTTTTACACTTCAGAATATCTGCGTTGGTGTTATGGAGGACCGGCGAATGCTTCTGACGTTTCTTTCTACCCTTGTTTGGCGTCTATCGAGGTAGCAATGGGCAATCCATAGCCAAGGTCTTTTCCTCTACGCTTTTAAGCCAAAATATAAGTATCTAGTAAATTGTTCAGTTAACTGGTTACCTGACATTCCTCCAACCTCGAAGGTAGGTAGATACCAGGAAATTGGCACAGTACATACCCGTAGGTATTTTTAAGTCCTGTACAAGAGTGTATGCAAACTCAAACTTCCTATCGATCAAAAACTTTGCATAGGTAGTATATCACTATAGAAATTAGCGGGGAGTAAACAAAGCATACCTACTATTCAAATCGTAGTAGGCTGCAATAGATAACCCTTCGCCATCAGAAATAACAGCAGCGGTATCAAACCGTAACGCTCGGGTATTTTATCCGTATAGAGTAGCACAGCACTTCCTTCCAATAAACCCCGCTCATACAATCAGTCTCTCCAACAAAGTGCCCGCAAGATCATTGCAAGGTTACAATTCAACTCCAGCACGCCAGTATATATATATATATCTATTAAACTATGGCTCAGGCCCCTGCTATCGGAAACGATGTTGATTTCTGCACGCTGGGCATGTTCATCCTCGGTATGCTATCAGTGCATCATCCACTCTCAAACGCCTGAACACCCCGCATAGCACGGCATACTCACCCTGATCATTTTACCTGGCTGCAGATGACATTGACTTCGGGGGTACCAGACCTAGCGTGAAGAATGTGATTGGCGGGGCGGCGTCGTTCGCTGTTGTTGGGGCGCGGATGGTCGCAGGGAAGGACGACGCGCGGTCTGTGAGTTGGACTGTCGATGTTGGCGAGGACTTTCCGGAGGAGGTGCTCGAGTTGATTAGGTCGTGGGGGACGGCTTGTGTGGTTCGGGAGGACCGTACGAGGTTGACGACGCGGGCTTGGAATGGGTATGGGGCTGATGAGAAGAGAGGTTCGTACTTTGTCCGTCTGTTCATTTGTTCATTCGAGGCACCAAGTTCTTTTGGGGGCTTTGGTGATGATTTGGGAGAAAGAAAGAGGAACTAAGAGAATTGCAGATTTCGCATACTTGACGCCGAAGCTACGGCTGGATGCTTCGAGTCTATCTGATGCTCAGGTGTTCTCGAAGACGTTTCACATGGTCTGCTCGTCTTCGCGCTGCATAGACATCGTGGAAGGTATTCTTGGCCGGCGGGAAGAGCTTCTACAGGATGGTAAAGCGCCTTCTTCCGACCTTGCTGCGCAACGACCTCTCTTTGTCTGGGAGCCAGTGCCGAACCTCTGCACGCCCGAGGAAGCAGACAACTTCTTCGCGGCGAACAGGGTAGTGGATGTGGTGAGTCCCAATGAGCTGGAGCTGGGGATGATGTTCGGGCAATCCGGGTGGAGCAAAGAGAGTCAGTTCGGAAAGGATATAGTCCAGAGGATCCTTGACTCTGGGATCGGCCCTGAGGGTAAAGGCACTTTGGTCATACGTGCTGGTAAAGACGGTAGCTACGCATACTCGAGAACGCACAGTATCTGGCTTCCCGCTTATCATCAACCTGGTGATGATGGGTCTACTGCTGTTGTCGATCCCACGGGCGCGGGGAATTCTTTCTTGGGCGCAATGGCGCAGGGTCTGGTCAGTGTGGGGAGAGTCCCTGCGGATGTCATCCAGTCTGTCCTGGCGGACTCCGCAGGCTGGAAGAGAGCGATGGAGACGTGGGGAGAACAGAGCAATGTCCCCCTCGCGCTTATCCTCGCCACTGTTGCAGCAGGGTTCGTGGTAGAGCAGATTGGAGTGCCACATATGTCTACGTCGAGCAGTGGGAGGGAATTTTGGAACGAAACTGAATTCACGGAACGGGTCCGTCTGTACACTCGGCGTTTGCACCAGACACTTGAAGAGGCTCCCCAAAAGCACTTGCAGATCAATTGACCGATCGATTAACGCCCTTCTATTGTCGTACAGCCCACAATATGAAACAAAAATTCCTGCTGTTTTGTAGCATCATCCCAGGCAACCACCCACCACATCGTAATCTCTTTTATGAGTCTTGCTTCGCAGCGGCTTGTTGTCTTTCGTGTTCAACGATCTGTCGGCTCCAGCTACATTGGACAAGCCCGTATCAGCATCATTCGAATCCACCTTCCCTGGGTGATGAACTTACTAGCGACTGGGGAAGAATCTGCCCGGCTCGGGCATCTTGTCGCGGTGCTCGCGCTCGGCGCTAAGACTCCAAGTCGCAGCGACAACTCCGAGCATGCCGGCGCCAATAATGGCAGTGTTGAGCCTCCAGTTCGCAGGCCGAGAATACCAGCCTCCGGCAGGAGACCAGACTTCCTTGGGATACCTGTATGGGCGATCCGTTAGTCCCCGGTTCCAGCAACAAATCGGATGATGCGGGCGAGTACATACGGGATCTTGCCGCCTCCGCCCATATTGATGACGGGTGTGTGTAAGAAATTGGAGAGGTGTGGTGTAGACAATGGCTCGCTGAGACAGCGTGGGTTCTGAGGGGTGTCGATGCCGAAAGGGCCGTCGACGTCGCTGGTCCGAGTCCCGTGACATTCGTTCCCGATTTGGTTTAGCGTCCTTCGCAACACCCAGACCCCGTGACTTCCGCCGAAGCTCGACTTTTCTCGTCCGGCCAAAAGTTCATACGAGATTCGTTTGAAGCCCTCGTCCCTATCCTTCCACGCAACGAATTGGGCAGTAGCTGTTTATTGCCCTTCTTCTTGTCTATTTTCTATTACATTCCTCCTCCTTTCTATTTTCCAGATGAAGCGGCTGCAGCTCCTCCGATGGAGCAGTTCGGCCCTCTCGGCGCGAGCGCGGGCTGGTGTCCGCCTGCAACAAAACATCTATCGCGGAGCACGATACCAAACGACTGTGTCGCCTGCTGCTCAGTCTGAAAACGATCAACTGGCTGATGAGCAGACATTCCCCCCTCATTTCTCTTCCAATCCCCAACAGTCGAAATACGCTCTTCCATCACCGCCGGTTGAGGCCGCACGCGAATCCGCAAAACTTGCCGCCCTCCATGCACGACTTTACCTCCCTTCCCGATTACCGCTCGAGACACTAGCACGGTCCCTCGTGGACGCCTCTGCGGATCCGAATCCCAACTTCAATAATGAATCGCTGGCCACGCTCGGTCATGACCTTCTAACCTACTACACCTCCGAACACCTCCTTTGCACCTACCCGCGACTTCCTCTGACCGTCATCTTCGCGGCCATGTACGCTTACGTCGGTCCGAAAACGTTGACTGCAATGGCGAGAGAATGGGGCGTGGATTGGGCCGCCGCGCCGGGAGGTGAAGTTGACCCTGGGCTGCTTCAGTTCCAGAGACTCCTTCCTGGCACCGAGCTGAACTCGGAGGGGGCTACAATGAGGCCCAACGCACACCAGAAGTCGTGGAGGAAGTCGGTCACTTCCCGGATTGTGTACGACAATGAATACGGGGAGCAGTCTACTACGCAATCCCTGGCTGATGCTCAAGGCGCCCAGGGTGGTGTCTCCTTTGAGCGGGCCAACGCGACTTTCGTGCGGGCACTGATGGGCTCGATCTACCTCCACGCTGGCCGGCCGGCGGCCAAGCGCTTTTTCGAGCAGCACTTCCTCTCCCGGCATCTCAACATCTCCGAGTTGTTCAACTTCTCGCAACCCGCCCGCGACCTGTCCCGACTTTGTGCGCGTGAGAACTTCGAGCCGCCTGTCGCCAAGATCATCAGCGAGACCGGTCGCAAGAGCAGACACCCCGTCTTCATCGTCGGTATCTTCTCTGGCAAGGACAAGCTGGGAGAAGGCTCCGGTGCCAGCCTGCTGGAGGCTCGGTCCCGCGCTGCCGTGGCTGCCCTCAAGGGCTGGTATCTCTACAGCCCGCTGAATGTGCGTGTGCCTAGCTCCACCGAGGAGGAAGGTGCCGCGCCCTGGAAGCCCGTCCACGTGGACCTGGGCGAGGTGATTGTATGAGATGGTGGAAAGACGGGACGCACTTGGAATTGCCGTGTTAGATTATGAAAAGGCGCTACACTTTCCGATTGTACTGCTGTCGAGGAAAGGCACGACAGCAACAACAGCATTACATACTATCTGTTTTACTTTTTTCTTTTGAATATCAGGTTTTGTACAGTATGGGAAATTTATTCGATTTATTAGATGATTTTTTTTTCTTTTTCTCTTATGTCTCTGTCCCTTTTAACCGTTTGTTTGAACTTGTGCGGCATTGATCCTAAAACTGATACGCAAGGTTGCGCTTTTAGACTTAGGTATATAGATGGCACCAGTCAATGCATCAACGTGACATTTATTTGCAGTGATGCTTCCCAGGATAACCAAGAAGAACCTCGCATCGTCATGGTATCTAACAGTGAGGTCGACTACACAACTACCCAGCAGAAACAACCACCTTCTCCTGATCTCTCTCCCTCTCTCCCCCCTTCGAATCCAATCCACAACCACACCCATCCAAATACTCCCCATACTCCACCCACAACCTCTCAACCCCAACCCCAAACAACCCCTTCCAAAACCCCTTCCCCTCCTCACAATAACCCACCCTCAACAACCGATCATTCAACATCCCCACCGCCCCCGCCCCACCCTAACATCCTCCAACCAGGCCAAAAAATACGCCGTATGCTGATACCCCTGATCCCACTTCTCGGCCCTCTCCTTCGCAGCACTCGGCTTCTTCCAATGCGGCGGCTCCAGGCCGGCTTGCAGCCGCACGAAATCCGCAATGCCTTCGATGAGGCCGGTAGGTGGGTGGGGTGTGCTTTTGTTGTTGGTTTTTCCGGGCTCCGCCGGGGGGACAGTGTGCTGGTAGCAGTGGACGAGCTCGTGGGTGATCACGCCTGGTATCTCGGAGGGGCGGTTGGCGCTGGTGTGGATGTAGGAGAGGGAGATAGTGATTTCTTTGTGGGCGTCGTCGAGCTCGGTGCCTGTTGTGTAGGCTACGCCGGGGATGTCGCGGAGGATGAGGGTGATTGAGCGGGTGGGTGGGAGGGATGGGGTGAATGTTATGATTGGGGTGGGGTGGGTGGCAGGGGATGGGGAGGAGGTATCTTGTTCTTGTTGTGGGGGTGGGACGGTGTAGAGGGTGCGGACTATTGTGGTGAGGGCTGTTTCGAGGGTGGATACGACGTCTGGGACTAGGGTTTGGAAGGAGAGGGCTCCTGGATGGCGGAGGTCGTTTATTTGGAGGCGGAGTTTGGGGGTGGGGAGGGGGGGGTCTGGTTGTCGGCGGTGTTCTTGGGAGCTGGCGAGATTGTTGGCGCTGTTGTTGTCGCGTGGGGGTTCTGCGCTTGGATTCGGAGGTACGGCGGAGGAACGAGGGGGTTCTGGTGTAGCTGACATGTTTCTGATGGATGGTGTTGGTGCTGGGAGTGTGGAAGGATTCATACAAGGCGAGCGGGGTCAGACGTTGGTCTTATAAAGTTCCTGGTATAATCAGTGGCGCTAGTGAGTCGGGACATTTCCGTAGCAAGGCGATATCTCCAGTAGGTAATTGATGAAAGCAGGTATTGAGGAGTCCATTGTAATAAATTCAAATAACCCGTCCGCAGGCTTCGTACCCCTGCTATATTCGATTAAGCTTATGCTGTTATCGATCCACCCCTCCGGCGATCATGTGGAGGTTAGCTTTAGGACTAAATCAGCAGTGTTTAACTGTATTTGATTGAAGATGACTCTTTAGTATTATGATGATTATCATTATCGTTACGATCATTCGAGCCTGATTGTGCTTTTATCGCACTGGTCAGAGTCCCAGTTAATGTGGTTATGATTAAGGTTGATATTTCCACCAAAATATATGTAGTCACCTCTTGTACTATTAAAGTCGACCGCCTTCCCGGTCGGATGTATCAACCAGGGTAAACAAGTAAACATTGAGTATAATTGAAATTGCTAACAATAATGGTGGTACTACAAATTCTCTCCCTATAAACCAAGCGGCACGCGTACAATCACCCTCGCTGCGAGGCATATTCTACAAACTCCCGCTCAATACATCACGTATGTTGATCTCCCACTGGCTGACACCCCGCCGAGGCTTATCAGGCCTACAGGATGATTGGGCCCCATTAAGCCCGCAGATGCTCCGAGGTTACAAAACAGACCAGACATAGGAACTGGTAGTCCTGTAGTCGCGATTAATACATAATTAGGTAATGATTTGATTATAATGATGATGATCTACTGTTTATAGGCGACAGATGTCTAGGATGAGATTAATAAATCCAAGATAGCCCCCGAATTGAAAGAGACAC
This sequence comes from Aspergillus campestris IBT 28561, assembly GCF_002847485.1. Classification (NCBI taxonomy): domain Eukaryota; kingdom Fungi; phylum Ascomycota; class Eurotiomycetes; order Eurotiales; family Aspergillaceae; genus Aspergillus; species Aspergillus campestris. The sequence goes on along the minus strand of NW_020194336.1, from coordinate 3,226,697 downwards.
TACAAGACAGTTTCAAAGATAGAGAACGAAAGTGGTGGAAGGCGGGGCCTGAATCAACCGTTCGGCAGCCTAAGGCTCCACATCTGGTTGCCCAAAGCGGCGTTAGTGACAGTTGTGGGTAAACAACGCTAATGTAGGGGAAACAAAAAAAAAAAAGAAGAGTTCCAAGGAGTCATCATAACAACAACACAACACCGTTGCTGGCCGGCTCTTTCCCCTCCTTCCTCTTCTTCAACCCCCCATCAACCACCGCCACAGCGCAGGATCCTCTTCTTTGACCTCTCGAGTCAATTCGCTTCCTCGACACCGAACAGCGTCGATTATAATAACGATCCCTGAAAGTCATCGAATCTCTCCTGACTCCTTGCGACGTGTGGAGTTTGAAGCGCTTATCGCCGCGTCTAATCGCTTATCGGACGAACGTTCAGTCCCTCTTTGCATCATCCCATCATCGTCGCTCCTCAGTTCAGCAACAACTCTCTTCTCCTCCGAATACCACCACTCAGACGCAATAGCGGTCTCCCCTCGTCGCTCGATACCACACATCGCTCCCCGCAGCCGTCCTCTTCGTCTTCCGTCATCTGGACCACTCACGTCTCCTCCGCCCGCTTCCTTCCCTCTTGGGACTTGATACTGAAAGCCTCTTCGCGACTGCTTCAAGTTACAGGTAAGAGCTCTTTCCTCGCCATCATGCTGTTGCGCTCCATAAACTACGGGCTTCGTCCTCTTCGCGCCCCCCGAATTCCTCTTTCTCTTTCACCTCACCTGTACTCGTTTCGTTTCGCTTCATCTTCGCACTGCTTGATCTCTTGATCTTCGTTCTGCAAAACCTGATATCAGCTGCTTTTGATTTCTTCCAAACTTGTTTCCGCTTCTCGCACAAAATACAAAGAAGAGAAAATAAAATAAAATACCAAAAAAGATAGTCGGCTTTCTATGAGCCGAATCTTGCTTGTTCACTCTGTGTTGTTTATTTTTGGCTCTTTTTGGCTCCTTTTGGTTTCTTTTTTGGGTTCTTCTTGGCTTCTGGCTCTGTTTACTCTTTTGGCTTTTTTTTGAAACTCCATTTCCGCATCAGTCATGGCGTTGTTTGAGGACTTGTTGTCTTTTGTTTCTTCGTGTCTCGCTTTTGTTTCTTCCATGTTTACTTGTGCGTCATCCTTTGTGGCTTGTGCCTTTTCCTTGTACAATTCCTTGTTCCTCTGTGTTTTTTTCTGCTTCGAGTATACTGCGGCTTTGCCCCTTCGCATTTTTGATGCTTTTTCCCTCTTCTGGGACACATTGCTGTCCTATGCCAGACTCGATCATTTACTGACATCTGCCAAGTCGTTCTTGCTTGGGTACATCGAGAATCTCGTTGCCTCTATCTACATCTTCTGTGTGAAATTACTGCTTGGATTTCTCCAGGCGTTGCAACAAAACCCCAGTCCCATTATCCAGGGCCTCCACAGCCTTATCACATCGATTTGGGAACTCATCACGAGCCTGCTTGTCTATTGTGAGGATGAGCTTTTTGTGACACTCTTCGTTTCTGTAAAAACATTGAGAGCCCTTCACCAAAGAATGGAGGCTAAGGCAGGAAAGTCCGCGAGCATGATGAGAGGGAGAAGCACTCCCGCGGATGCGCAGCTTGAGGAGTTGCTGTCTCTGAAGTGGGATATCAAGCAGCGAAACATAGTAGCGGGTGCCCTTCCTCACATGTTCGAATCTATTCGGTCAGCCATTGCTTCCAAAAACTGGACTCTGCAGAATGCAGGGTTCTCGACTTTGAAACACCTTCTCTCTCGCTTGACCATTCAGAGAATGGATCATCAAATTGCATCCCATGGCCGAGATCTATGCCCCGTTCTCCTCGAGCGTCTCGGCGATCAAAGGGAAGACATCCGTGCAAAAGCCGCGGAAGCTTTCACCGGCCTCTGGCCAGCCCTTCGGGACGAGGTGGAACACAATGTTCTGAAAAAGGCCCTTGAGGGTAAAAACCCCAAATCGAAAGCGATGAGCATGACCTGGCTCGCGAACGTAAGTGCTTGAATCCATCTGTTGCCAATTTGTCTGACCGGTTCCCCTGGTAGATGGCCCAGATCCATGACTTTCGCTTTCGTGCATATGTCCCCAACATGGTCGCTTGTCTCGAATACGCCGATAGTGGCGTTCGAGAAGCGGCGAAGCTGGCGATTGTTGGCCTTTTCCAGTAAGTACAAACCGGCGGCCTGTTCTTTCTCTCTTCTTGGGCCGCTATCCTTCCCACTCGTACGATAATTGGCTGCTAACGAGTGCTAGGGGTGCTTCCGTGACCGCCAAAACGGATCTTCGAAAGCAATTGGCCGAACACAATGTGAGAAGATCGATTGCCGATGATCTCTTGCAGACTGTCGGGCTCGACCCGGTGGAAACATCGTCCTCCTCGCGCCCTGCTTCCCGCGTGGAGACCACCAGAAGGCCTGCGTCGCGAATGGAGCCGCTCAAGAGACCGGCATCGCGGGTAGAGACTGCCAGAAGGCCGGCCTCCAGGATGGACTCTCCTAAGAGACCCGCATCGCGACTTGATTCTCCCACGAAGTCCTCGCATGCCAGTGCCCCCCGCGTCCAGCCCCCGCGACCTGCCAGTACGCCCGCGCAGGCGTCATCATCCCGACCTTCACCTTCCCAAGAGGGGGACCTGCAGCCGATGACGGTTGCCAGTCCTCGCGAGATCGACGACCTGGTAAGGGACATGCTTCCTTCCTTCGAGGGAAGAGAAACCGAGCAAAATTGGTTGCCGCGGGAGAAGAACATCATCACTCTCCGACGCCTTACACTCGGAAGTGCCCCACATAGATTCCCAGAGGCCTTTATTGGAGGAATAAAGACGATCCTTGATGGTAGCTTTAAGGCTGTCAATTCTCTTCGAACTACAGTGTCCACAAATGGGTGTCTGTTTATCCAGGACCTGGCACGATGCTGTGGATCTCAGATTGATTCTATGGTCGAAATCATCATGCAGAATATGGTGAAGGTTTGTTCGAACATGAAGAAGATCACCGCCCAGAATGGCAATGCGACAGTGTCTGTGATCATTGAAAATGTCTCCTACCACATACGTCTCCTCCAGCATGTGTCCAATGCATGCCAGGACAAAAATGTGCAGCTGCGCCTGTTTGGTACCGGCTGGCTCAAAACTTTACTCACCAGACAAGCCCCTTATAAAAGTTCGATGGAACACGGCGGCGGCTTGACTCTTATCATCATGTCTCTCAAGAAGTGTCTCTCGGACGCCAACCCTGGTGTGAGAGAGGCTATGCGGGGGGTCTATTGGTTCTTCGTTAGTATTTGGCCAGGTAGAGCCGACGAGTAAGTTTCCCGCCTTCTATCTCATATCAATGCCATGTGATCAACTAAGCATCGATAGGATTGTATCGACGTTGGACAAAAAGAGTCGAACCTTACTCGACAAGCATCCCAACAGACCTACCACCGCAATGGAAGAGACAGTGGCACCGCCGCGGAAGGCCGGCTCGCCAAAGAAACCCACGGCTCTAGAGCAGAGCGGAAAGCCTTCGCAGGCTGAGCAGACCGGCAGCACTGCGTTGCGGGCAGCAATCGCCGCTCAGAAAAAGGCACTGGCCAAACCTGCCTCAACCCTTTCTGCCGCTCCTATACGTCCACCAACTCGTACGCAGAAGAGGAATCCTCTCAATGAAAACACGGCGCCGTCGTCGAATAGAGGCCCAACCATTTCCACCAAAAAGTCGGCCCCTGCATTCAAAGAGGTTGTTGAGAGTCATAACAACGGGCATGGTGATGTCTTGGACGACCTTGAAATCCAGCACTGGAATGCGCATAAGGTCAGGATAGACGATATCGAGGCCCATGAACAGGGCTTGGAAGACCTTAGGAGCACAGGCGACATCGCAGTCCCAGGAATTGGTTTTACAAACGGCCACGGTATAAACGATATCGAAGTTCGGCAAAACGATGTCCACCGTGATGATGCCGGCGACATTGAGGCCCAGAAGAAAATCATTGCCGATAGTAAGGCCACAGGCGACGTCGCAGTACCGGATCGGAAAATCACAGACAGCGACATTGCAATCGACATAGGAACCCAGCAGATGAACGTACACCAGAGCGATATCGGCGACAGCGCAGACCAGCAGAGGAGCGGTCACAGTGGTGATACAGGCGACCTCGAAGTCTGGCAGAAGTGGGCCGCAAATAACGACGGTATAAGCGAGATCGCAGTCAGGCAGGATGGCGCGCACAGTGACGAAGCAGGCAATGTCCAGGTCCAGGAGAAGGGTATAGCGGACCGTAACGATACCAGGGACATCCAACAGAGCAACACTTACGTCGAATACCGGAATGGCGACACACCCAGTAAGAGCTCAGGCGGGATCGAAGCCCAGCAGACCGAAACTCGCAGTAACGGAGCAGGCGGAATTGAAGCCCAGCGGAGCGACGCGGGCAGTAACGAACCAGGCCTAACCGAAGTCCAGCAAAGCGACGCACGCAGTGACGAACCAGGCGGAACCGAAGTCCAGCAAAGCGACGTACGAGGTAACGGACCAGGCGGGATCGACGTCCAGCAGACGAACATACAGAATGACAGTGCAGGTGATACCGAAGTCCAGCAAAGCGGCGCACCCAGTGACAAACCAGGCGAAATCGAAGTCCAGGAAAACGTACAGAATGGCCGCGTAGGCGATACCGAAGTTCAGCAAAGCGGCGCACCCAGTGACGAGCCAGGCGGAATCGAAGTCCAGCAGAGCGACCCAGGCAGTAACGGACCAGGAGGAATCGAAGCCCAGCAGAAGAACGTACAAAATGACCGTGCCGGCGATACCGAAGTGCAGCAGAAGATTGTCCGAAACAAAAGCAAATCCAGTGGAATCGTTATCAAGGCCATTGAAAGGATACGAAACAATACGATGGATATCCTCGGTTATCGAAAGCTTCAAGGGCTCATGAAACGAGGAGATATTTTCCCCGAGGCCGGGGATACCAGGAGGAGATGCTATGTGCCCTTGTTGATGAGCTGGAAAAGCCACCCGAAGCCACCGATTTGCCTTTCGAGCGCTCGGTAGACCTGAAGGCTCAGGTCCTCCTTACGATTCGCCGCATGTTTGTACACAGTAACCTATTAGGTTATTTCCCCCGTGTCCTGACTGCCATCCTATCCGCCCGAAAACATTACCCAGCAGCTTCACACATCGTTGCTGGTCTTTATGACACAGCCAACGACATCGTCGCCGCCTGCGATGCTGACGTTGTTGAACCGGTGGTCGAGCTGGTTTCACGGGAGGAACGAGACGAGACTGTGACCATGGGCGTTTGGACGTTGTCAAATATCATGGATCGTCTTCTTCAAGGGAAGACAACTATTCGTGAGGAACTTGTGGACAAAATCGGGTTACTATCTGCGAAACTTCTCGCTGCGCCGAATGCCGACATCAGAAGACAGGTAGCATTGTTATGCCAGAGGCTATATGCGATGGTGGGCAACGACGCCCGGTTTTGGGAGATATTGGGGCACCCAATGGAGTCGTCCCGGAATCTCCTAGTGTACTACATCACTAGGGGATAGTGTTATGATACACTAGGAGATTCCGGGACGGGGTGCCCCGCTGGGGGGGGGAGGAGGAAGAGGGGCGGGGGGGTATACCGTGGTTGTTTATTTTTACACCCCAAGGCTCCGAGCCCGAGGCTTTGGGTTCGGGGCCTTGGGGTTATTTTTATGTTGCGAAGCATGGATATCTTGTATCAATAGCCTTGAGCCATTCTTATCATACTTATTATTATTACCACTACTTCCAGCTGTCGTAGAACAGTTCAAGCCATCCGCTAATGGTCTTTGGGGAGTGGAATGTGATGTTGCCATGGCGTTCTGCCCCTGAGGCAGGACTGGACGGGCTAGGCTAGAGGACAGTACCCTGGTACTCCTTCATATACAAGACCAATTCAGCATCTCGACTATAGCGGTCTCAGAAATGTGAAGAACCCGTACCAGTCCTTGTAGAGACATCTCTCGATCGAATGCTATGAGATCGAAAGTGAAACTCACAGCGAACGAAGCCTACGGAGGATCTTTGCCGTATTGAATGATGGAGAGAGCTCTGTTGGGGAATTGTAGAGTGAGTGCATGATGTATGTGATTTGGGAAATTATTTTAGCTATCTAGGTGATTCATGTGGTGGGATCTGTCGGGACATGGGATTTAAGGGTACCGAAGAAGTTGCCAGCCATTAGTGCGAATATGATTCTGAGTTTGTCAAAATCAAGTAACAGGCTTTGAGTGGGACTTGTGTATGTATCTTGAAAGAAAATATAGGTTGTAATGTATGGAGGAATAAAAGGAAGTGGAAACTTGATGCGACCGACCGGCGACTTGTTGACTTTACTTGGAGCAAGGGCCGATCATCGGCCGGCGGCGGCGGCGGCGGCGGCGGCATGCAGGAGCCCATCTGATTAGATGATGTTGATCTGATTAGATGTGTCTTCAGCCTTTGCGCTTCTGCCGTCAGCATTTTGAGGTGTGGCTCTCCTTTTCCAAGGTTTCGTTAGTTTGGGGGATAGGAAGGGGGGAAAGTAAAATAATAACAACATAATAAATGAATAATGAAATTACCATAATAATGACGATAGAACAAAATAAAATATTCCAGAATGCCAAACTATTGAACTATAATGAAGTAGAATAGTCGGGAATAGTGTATCCGTACGTCCCAATTATATCATCATCGTCATATCTTTTGGAATGGTGGTCCTGGGCTCCGACATTGACGCCCCTTTTCTGCTAGGTATTTATGATTCGTTTTATGGCTGGGAATGGAGACTCTGTCCTCCTTGGCTGGGCCCATCCCCACTGATTGTTTATCCATAATCAATGTTGCGCAAATATGTATGTCGGATATCTTCTACTTTTATTAAGGTAGTTTGTACCTCTTGCTTTGTATGGTTTGTTCCTTTATTCCGGAGAAACAGTATAAAGGGATTATGTTGGTGTCACAATCTGATAACAGAGGCGATGGTGACACGAGGCGGTGGAAAACAGAACACCGTGTAACATTAGCCCACGCCACGGGAATCAGTTATCAATCAATCAATCAGATTAGATAAACTGGGACTTTTATTCCGAACGTCTTGGGCTGAGGGGTCAGAACTTAACTTCCCGAAGTAATTTAATAATGAAATAATAGGAGTGGAGTTTGTCTCGGGCGTTCCAAGAAATGGCTACTTGTTGACCCTCATCTGATAAAATTGGGATGCTCCATTTGTTCCATAGTCTCCAATCCCTCGGAGGCTCGGACTCTTCTCCTGTATGATGCGATGATGATGGTAGTTCGTGTGGACATCTGCTTTGCCAAAGATCTGATTATTATTATGGGGATGTCTCAAACTTTAGAGCAAGATGGATAGAGACAAGTACTTACTCCCTACAGGATCGACCGGAATCTCTTACCTCTATTATGTATAGGTTGTACGTAGTCGGGTAGCATTGGGTCGGACGGGTTAAACCGCTTTTTATTTTTATTTTTATTTTTGTTTTTTCTTTTCAGTTTTCCATTCCCTTTTTCTTCGTTTTTTCAACTGTCTTCCTTCTACCTGCTGGTTTTCTTCTCTTTCTTCTCGTTATCTTTTTCTTAATTACACCTTTTTATTATTGTCTGTTTCTGCTCTTTCCTTCTGTGTACCTAGGTACTCCGTAGTCCTGGTGGGCTGAGGACGGAAGAGTGATTGGCCGAGAGGGATTCCGGGCAGAGTTATCAGATGAGGAACCTCCGACCTTCCTGCCGAGACTCGTCGTCATTGTCCTTGGCAGTCTGATTTTTTATTCCCTCCTGTTTTTCTTTTCCACCCCCTCGTTCTACTTTGCGGTATATAATTGTGATATAGACTGCTCCTGATTCTTATTCTGATACATAACAATCAGATTGCATCCATCATGCAAGGCGTCGGACATTAATCTCAGAAATCAAAACCCTCGGAGGGGAAAAAAAACAGCACGATCAGATAGGCAGTAGAGTGCAGTAGCGTGGCCTCGGTTATCAGGTACTGGGCGCAACAACGACGGGTTCCACTGGGTCTGCTCGTCCCCATCCACGAATAAGTGCTTGGTAGTGGGGCATTCAACCGCCAACAAAATGAAGACCAGCACAGAAAAGAAAAAAAGAAAGGTAAAAAAAGAGGGAGAAAAGATGGTCTGCCCTAGGATCATCTTCACAAGTCCAATATGGATATCCGCCGAGAGGCATTATCAGATGCCCACACTAACAAATCCATCCGGCCGCCCCTCTTGCTCCCCTGCCAAGTGGAGGTTCCTAACCTCCATTCTGGCTTGGTTTCATTTGGCTTTCTCCGCTTTTTTTCTGCTCTCGAGGGAGAGACCCTCCTCTGGATTCCGTGCCATTGCTGGCCCCCCCGATGTTCACTGCAGCTTTTGTTTTCTTAGCCCTGGGCCGTAACCGGAGCCGTTGTGATGGTTCCAAAATTCTCCCCCCCCTCTCTCTCCTTTAGTGCGTGGGTGGATATAGCGATGTGTCATGGGCCCTTTTACCTCCCCAGTATCTTTTCGTCTCTTTTTCTGGTCCGATCTTTCTCCCTTTCTCTCTCTCTTCCGGTTTCTTGTCTTTCTTTTGATTTTTATCTTTGATTCTTTTCTCCCCTCGGCCTGCCGTGTCTCATCCCACAATAACCCATACAATTCAAGGTTGTCTTTCTAGCGGGCATGCTTTGGAGGTAGCTTGTTTGAGTGAGCTGTTTCACTCGTCGACTATAACCTGCTAACTCTGTGGGAGATCTTGCATGTGCAATTGTTGATTGCCATTGATCCCACCGTTATACCTTCCTCACCATAACTCGGACAAGACCAGGGACACTCCTGAGTCCTCTCGGCAAACGAATTGCCAACATTTTACACCTTTGTTGAACTTTCGACAAGCTTTCGACGGGGTTGCGGGGCTATCTGATTTGGGGGGCGGCGATATACCCCGCTGTTGAGACCGCATCCTTCGGGAGCTATACTGTCGCGCCGCGATAGACATCATGTCGCAAAAAGAAGCGGCGGACGAAGGGCAGCCGGGCCCCAATGCTGTCGGCGATGTCCAGAAACCTTCATTTGTATGTCATTCCTTGTGTCACTTCTTCAAGATGTCTGCGGGCATATCTCAAGTCAAAGCTAATCGCATCCCGCGCGCAGATGCAAAAGGTACGGCGTTATAAACCGACGAAAGCCGACATTGGGAATTTCTTCGGCTACATCCGACTCCTCTTCTCGCTAGACTACACCAAGAAGGACGTCATCCTCATCATCTTGGGTGTGGTCTTCGCGATCGCCGGCGGTATCCCGTTCCCGTTACTGGGTATCGTGTTTGGCGATCTCGTCAACGATATGAATTCTACGACCTGCTCGTCGCAGAGCTCCGGGTCCGCCTCCGCCGAGCTCGCGTCCAGCGTGCGCACCAAGGTGCTCTACGTGATCTACATTACAATCGCCAACTTCTGCTTCATCTACATCCACATGTCGTGCTGGTGTACCGTGAGCGAGCGGCTCGCGCGCCGCTACCGCCGGCGGTACTTCGAGAGCATTATCCGCCAGGAGGCTAATTTCATTGAATCTCTCCCGGCCGGCGACGTGTACTCCCGTCTGGTCAGCGACATCGAGGTGATCCAGTCCGGCACGTCCGAGAAGGTCGGTCTGGTCATCACGACCATCTCCTACTTCGTGGCCTCGTACGTCGTGGCGTTTATCAAAGTGCCCCAGATCGCGGGCATGCTGGTGTCGGTCGTGCCATGTTTCATGGTCATGTCGTTGGTCGGAGGGCATTACATTAAGAAGTACGCAGGGATCCTCTCCGACAAGATCGGCGCGGCGACCTCCATTGCGACCTCCAGCTTGTCGCACCTGTCGCTCGTCCAGGCCTTCAACGCCAACGACCGCCTCGAGGCCCGCTTCGCCCAGTATCTTTCCGAATCCCGTGTAGCGGCCGTTAAGAAGGCCTGCACGCATTCCACGCAGCTCGGCTTCCTCTATTTCGTCGCCTACTCGGCGAACGCCTTGGCGTTCTGGGAGGGTTCGCAGATGATTTCGGACTCGGTGGCCAACGACAACAACGGCGTCTCTGTCGGTGCCGTCTACACCGTGATCTTCGTGCTCATCGACGCCTCGTTCATTCTGAGTCAGGTGGCTCCGTTCATCCACGTGTTCGCGCAGGCGGCCGGTGCCTCCGAACGACTGCTCAAGGTGATCGAGCGTCCGTCTAAGATCGACGGCACCGCAGACGACGGAGACAAATCGGCCATCTTCGGAGAAGAGGAGATCATGCTCCGGGACGTCCACTTCACGTACCCCGCGCGTCCGGACGCCCCCGTCCTGAAGGGGCTGAGCTGCGCCATCCCGCCGAAGAAACACACCGCTATTGTCGGACCCTCGGGCGGCGGAAAGTCGACGGTGGTTGCCCTTTTGGAGCGCTTCTATGACCCCGATTCGGGCGACGTCATGATCGGCGACAAGAACTTCAAGGACCTCAACGTGGGTTACCTGCGGGGGAACATCGGATTCGTCCAGCAGGAGCCGTCGCTGCTCGACCGGTCTATCTTGGAGAACATCGCGTACGGGCTCGTTTCGTCCTCGGTGGAACGGCACCGGCGATTGGCCCCTTGCATTCTGGATTCGAGTCTGTCTGAAATGGCTGAGAAGGTCAGGGCCGGCGCGTCGGAGCGCGACGCGCTTGCGGACCACGATGCCTGTGTCGCTGAGGTCGTCGAGCTCGTCCGACAGGCGGCTTCCAGCGCTAATGCGCTGAACTTCATCGAGAGCTTGCCGCATGGCCTGTCGACTAGTGTTGGCACCGCCGGGAACCAGATGAGCGGTGGTCAGAAGCAGCGGATTGCGCTCGCGCGTGCGCTGGTTCGGGAGCCGTGCCTGCTCATCCTCGACGAGGCGACTGCTGCGCTGGATTCGACCAGCGAGCAGCTTATCCAGGCTGCCTTGGCTAAGGTGTCTGAGCGCGTGACTACGGTGTCCATCGCGCACCGTCTCGCGACCGCCAAGGATGCGCATAAGATCGTGGTCGTCAAGAGCGGCCAGGTCTCCGAGGAGGGATCGCATGCGGAACTGGTTGCGCAGGGAGGCGTGTATGCTGAGATGGTGCGCCTGCAGAACCTGGGCAAGCTGAGCGTGGAGGATGCGGCTATCCCTGAGGATTTGATCCGCGATGAGAGGACGCTGGCCGCGAAGACGACCGAGCCGGCGGACGAGAAGGAAGCCATGGTCGGGGTGAGCGGGTCCGATGTCACGGAGGACACGGTGGTGGGGGGAGACTCGCCGCCGGGGTCCAAGGACGGGGACGGCGATCAGAAAAAGAAGCAGAAGCGGTCCGGGTGGTTTTCCACCAAATACACGTTCTCGCTCGTGCGGCCCAATCTGGCTATGATCTTCTTGGGTCTGGGCATGTCTTGCATTATCGGTGGAAGTTACTCGGCTGAGGCTGTTGTGTTCGGTCATACTGTTGGAAGTCTGAGCCCGTGCCGGACTCCGGAAGACATTAGCAGCGACGGAAACCTGTACGGACTGCTGTTTTTCGTCCTCGCTTTGGTGGAATTCTTTGCGAACGTGATCGGCGGCGCGGCTTTTGGCTGGGCTGCTGATAAGATCCTGTATCGGATTCGCGTCCTGTCGCTGCGGTCTCTCCTCGGCCAGACCCAGCAGTGGCATGGGGAAGACGATCGCAGCCCCGGGACCCTGATCACCCACATCACCGGCGATGCCTCCGCGCTGAGCGGTATCACCGGGTCGACGATCGGGTTGCTCCTCGCTACGGCCGTGAACCTGGTGGCCGGCTTAGTGGTCTCCTTCGCCGTCGCGTGGAGGATCACCATCGTCTTGTTCCCGACTATCCCAGTCCTGCTCGTGGCCGGTATGATGAAACTGCGCGTGCAGGCCAAGTTCGCCGAGAGGCATCAAAAAGCCTTCGCCAAGGCGACAGCCATCACAGTCGAAGCCGTGGACAACATCCGCGCCGTGTCCGCCTTCTCCCTAGAGAAGCAGTCGTACGAGGTGTTCGGTCGCGCGCTGCAGAAGCCCTACCGCGAGACTATGAAGGCCATCGCATCCGGAAACGTCTGGCTGGCGCTGGCGTTCAGCATCAGCAACTTGGTCTACGCGCTCGCGTACTGGTGGGGTTCGCGCCAAATCGCCGAGAACCGCTACTCGCAGACGGAGTTCTTCATCGTCTTGCCGGCTTTGCTGTTCAGCACCCAGTCCTGCGGGCAGATGTTTGCGCTCGCGCCTGATATCTCGAAAGCACGCGTCGCCTCGTCGAATATCGTCAACTTGCTCACCACCCGCTCTGCGGAGGATGAGTTGAGCCCGGGGTCCTCGCGCAGCTTCCAGCCTGCCGGCACCCTGCTAGAGGAGAAAGCGGCCGCGCAGGCGCAGGACGCGGAGAACTCGACCCCCGCGCACAAGCGGACTTCCGACACGGCCATTGGCGCCGAACTGCGTGGGGTGCATTTCACCTATCCCTCTCGACCGGAACAGCCTATCTTGAAGGGGCTCAATCTCACCATCCAGCCTGGGCAGTTCTGCGCGCTGGTTGGACCGAGCGGATCGGGTAAATCGACCACCTTCTCGATGCTGGAACGGTTCTACCGACCCAATGCGGGGTCGGTCATTATCGACGGGGTGGACATCACTCGCCAGTTTGGTACCGAGTTCCGCGACGACATCGCGCTGGTGCCGCAAGAGAATGTCCTCTTCGAGGGGTCGGTGGCGTTCAACATCGGCCTGGGCGCCTGCCCGGGCCACGAGCCCTCGCAGGCGGAGATTGAGGAGGCCTGTCAGATGGCGAACGTCCACGATGTCATCATGGCGCTGCCGCAGGGGTATGAGACCATGTGCAGCCACGACGGGAAGCAGTTCTCGGGTGGACAGCGGCAGCGGCTGTCGATTGCGCGCGCGTTGGTGCGCAAGCCGCGCCTGCTTTTGCTCGATGAATCAACCAGCGCGCTGGACGTTGAGTCCGAGAAGCGCATCCAGGAGGCGCTCGCGACGCTCGCCGGCCGGACGACCATCATTGCGATCGCGCACCGGCTGAACACGATCCACCGCGCGGACCAGATCTATCTGATTGAGGACGGCCGGTGTGCGGAACAGGGCACGCACCAGGAATTGATCCAGCGGAGTGAAACGTATCGGACGAGCGTGATCCACCAGTCGCTGGAGACGTAACGTCACTCTTCCGTTTGGGATATAACTGGTTCCTAAAGAAAACAGGGGAAAGGGGAGGCATTATTGCATTATTTTCATACATATTGGCGACTCATGTGCATCTGCATATATGGGATGGTCCTTAATTATACCTATACATCTGCTGGCGTTGGGGGAATAGAGGGTTACTTACTACCGTGATGTTGGACATAGCAGTCAGTACATACATAGGGTACTCTGTCTGTATATAGAATCAAGATCGTTGAATCCAGAACGAGCTGAATATAGAAAGATGTTCTGGACCGGGTTTATTTAGTATTCCTTAGATGATCAGGAGCCATCTGTCGATCAGGATTGTCGTTATCTTAGTACTAGTCAGTAGTTTCTTTAACCTAGTTAGTATCTGACATTGGAGTCTGAGCTCTGTCAGACGCGATCTGGACTCGTATTCGTCGTACTCAACCAGATTAGCAGATCCAACTCTTCCTGATCCTTTCCCCTTCACAGCCCCTGGGATGAAGCGATCTCGTTGGTAGTCAGGAACCCCACTCTGGATGGTCTGAGAGTTGAGTTTCCATGGATAGAGCCGGTCTATTCTATTAATATATGGGTCAGCGCAATCGATACCCGTTCGAATCTATTCCATATGATCATCTGTAGTTAAGATCTAGATGATAAATCCATAATTACCTTCTATATATTTGACGGATGGGTATAGATCAAGTGGACTGGGTTGGTTTGAGTTCAACCAGGATAATTAGGGAGGAAGGTGAGATTGTTATTCCCGCCCGAATCGAGCGCGAGTTTACCTGAAACATTGAAACCTCTCCCACCGTCGGCTGTGTTTCACCTCACTTTCTCTCTCTCTCTCTCTCTTACTCTTCCTCTCTCTTCCTCCTCTCGGTCTTTCTTTCTCCTCTATCTCTCCTTCTCTCACACTCGGACTACATCCTCCGTCTCATACTTCCAGACAACTATCCCATCCTATTCTCCTGCATGGTACGTTAGTCTCCATCACCGCCAAAGTTCCAGCCCCTCCGCCCGCCGCAACGCCCACTCAAACCCCCCTGCTCGTTACGATCTGGGGTACTTGTGTTTCCTTCCTTCGTTTTTTTTTTCTTTTTTTAAAAAAAGATAACTACTTCCCCCTCCCCCTCCGATCCTTGTCTTTTCCCCTACTATCAGACTTACTCCCCGGACCCTGGTCGATCCGTTCGCAGACAGTTAGTTGATGGTCCTTATTAGTCCGAGTCCTCCTTGTTCCGTTAATCAGACCCTGGGGAAATTGCGCTCCCACGCGCCAAACTCACCTCTCGTTACCGTCGATCGCCTTGACCTCGCTCTCACCACCCCTTTAATTTGAACTCTCGATCTCGCTCACGGTGCTGATGTGTCTGGTCGGATGCGGGGCTTGATTGTTGACTCCCCTTTCCAACTTCCACCGGCGTTCTTGGCAACTCTATCGCGGGCGCGCTCTTCGCCTACTCCTACTTCCCCCCCCTCCTCCTCCCCCTTCACCTTACACTCGGACGATAGCCCTGTCGCGATCGGAATCGCAGTCATATCGCTGGTTAACTCCCGGCGCTATCATTCACTATGGAATCACCCGCTGTTTATCCGGAATCGCCAATGGAGCAGGAGGACGTCCCGTTCCCTTGCAAGGGCTGTGGCGAGGTAAGCGTGGACCCCGTCGTTGGAGAATCGACCGGTCGAGATGCTAACCCATGCTTGAACGTGCATAGATCCTCGAAGAAGGCAAGGCCTTTGAATTGGGTGAGTCGCTTTGGGAATCTCCGGACTGGAAAACATGACGCTGACCGCTATTTCTTTCTATAGCGGGTAATCGCTGGCATATCGAATGCTTCTGCTGCAGCACCTGTGGCACCCTTCTCGACTCCGATGCGCACCTGCTCCTTCTCGGAGACGGCTCTCTCATCTGCAGCAACTGTACCTATAGCTGCAGTTCGTGCGGCAACAAGATCGAGGACCTGGCCATCTTGACCGGCGAGCAAGCCTTCTGCTCCCAATGTTTTCGCTGCCGGAACTGCAAACGAAAGATCGAAAACCTGCGCTATGCCCGCACCTCCCAGGGCATCTTCTGCATGGACTGCCATGAGTCCTTGATGCAGCGTCGTCGGAAACGGAACCGAGGCGCCACAACGTCCAAAAAACCACCCTCGTCGAACGTGAAGCTGGACAAATCGCTTCCCTCCTTGCCCCCCCAAGAAGCCGCGTCGCTCTCCCGCAGGGTCGCCGAGGACCTCGCTGCGGATTCATACGCGGATGCGACGACTGAGGTGGCATCTCGAGGTGCCGCTCCTGCGCTGGACGCGGGCAAGACCCCGAACGCTGCGGCCCCTCGACCCGCGGCCGAACAGCCAGGTGCGTTTGTGTTCTTCTTCCCCGAAGTCGGGTTTCGTGTCCTCATACAGGGTCGGAAGTTCTAACAGGGTCGGTCCCTCTGTTCTCTCTAGACAATCTAATCCTTCCTTCGAGTACCTACCGAAGCCACCGTCACTCTACGCTTCCCCGGGAGGCGGAAGCGGACAGCGCCGGCGAACTGCTGATCCCTGTCGCATTCGATCCGTCGGAAGAGCAACGGCCGTCGTGCGACCACGACCACGCCAGTGACGGTCACAGTTCTCTCCCGTCCGGCCACACATCCCCTCACATTGCCTACCAAGAGAAGGGACGGGACCGTGCCGCTGCGGACCCGGGCCGTTGGAACCAGGATGATCTGGCGGCGACCGCCAACGGTACGGCGCGGGCTCCACCGGGAGATGGGTTCAAGGCCCCCCAGGTCCCCAGCCGTACCAAGTCCGAGTCGGTCCGGAGCTCCCGGTCTGAATTGCGGACGGGTCGGGGGGAAACCAGCACCTTCTCGTCCCCGAGTCCGGAGAGCACGAGATCGTCCAGCACGCTGCAGAAGGATGGGTCCACGCTCGGCTCGCAACGATCGACCGCGGCGGATAGCTCGCTGACCTTCCCAACGCGCCCGTCGCATGAGCTCCGTCGCCTCCATGAAACGAGCGGCTCCCTGGATTCGTCTCGCTCATTCCTGTCGTCGAGTAGCAGCCATCATCTCCCCCGGCGAGGCGATTCCTTGGAGAGCAAACTGTATCAGGCCCCCCGGAGGGACGCCGCCGGACACTCCCCCCGGCCACCGTCCGTCCAATCCGGTGAGACGTGGCATGAACGTAGCAAGACCATGACCAAGATCGGGGAATCGCGCACTCCACGTGGCGACGTCGGCGTGGACCAATCCCGGCCACCCCGCCCGAATTCGATCACCACCATCCAGCAAGTAGACCGCACGGGTTCCCCGTTGTTGCGGTATAGCGCAGGCGGCGACCTGTCGATGGATGAGGATATGGCTCGGCTGATGGGTCCCGACGACTCCCATCCCGCGCAGACGAGCGACTCGTTTTTGCGCCGTGTATCAAATTCGGTGCGTCACGGTCGGAGCTTCAGCGACAGGGGCTCTCGTCTTTCCCGATATTCCAAGTCGCCCAGATCACCAGCTAACGGGACAACCTTCCAGGGCATCGCGAGTCCTCCCGCCGTCTCTCCTGACGCCGCGGCTGCGGACGAAGTCGCCTGGCTGCGGAGCGAGTTGCGCAAGGAGCGCCAACGTGTCCATGAGCGGGAGCTGAAGATTGCCGAGATGGAATCGGTGCTGCACGCCACCGCGGACGTCAAGCAGGTCAACACGGAGCTCAATGAGAAGCGGTCGACCATGGTCGTCCTGGATGCGCGGAAGGAGATCGTCATGCGCGAGCTGTCGGTCCTGACCGACCATCTGGAAGCCGAAAAGCGCGGTGGCAGCGGTCACCTGGACCTGGGGAAGCTGACCAACCACGTTCTCCGGGAATTCGTGGAATCGATCCAGCAGCTGAAGGACTCCTTCACGCCGCAGATTGAAGAGCTCGTGCAGAGCCGGAACGACACCGCGGAGGAGCTGGCTAATCTCAACCGCATGAAGGACAAGAGCTTCCAGGAGTTCGAGCAGCTGTCGTCTAAGAATGCCCAACTGGCTGAACTGAACAATCAGCTCGTCCATCAGATCCAGGAACTCTACAAGGCCACCCCCACCGAAGGCAAAGGCGGTGCCAACGGGCTTGGCATCTACTCGCACGGCAAGGAGAAATCGCTGTCGTCCATCGACGCCCTGCGAAGCGCCAACGATGGTGCTTCGACGGCCAACATCTCCGAAGAAGCGGAGCCCGCGACCATCCTTCCAGGGCCGCAGGTGGTCAGCATCCGGAAGGGACAGCCTCGCAAGTTCAACTGGAAGAAGGGCGGCCAGAACGTCGCCAAGGGTGTCACCAAGGGTATCAAGGGCGCCTTCATGTCGAGCGAGAACGCGGTGGAAGGCGGGCCTGGTCTACCTCGCTCCCAGACGCAGGACCCTAGCCGCCAAGGATTTGGATTTTTTGGAAACCAACGGAACAAGCAACAAGGTGGTCGGATGCCCCAGTCGGACACTGTTCCGGTTGTTGCTGAAAATGGACCCGCAAGTAAGGATCATGTCAAATTACCTTTCATCACGGTGTGGTAGCTAACGATTGGTTTTTAGCGCTGTTTGGCACCGATTTGGAACAGCGGATGGAGTATGAGAAGAGCATCATCCCTGCTATCGTCACTCGCTGCATCCAAGAAGTGGAACTTCGAGGTACGTCTTTCGCCCCCGTCTCATTTGAAAGAAGCCGACTAATGGAGAATCTAGGTATGGACATGGAGGGTATTTACCGCAAGTCTGGAGCCGCATCCGCCATCCAAACCATCCGGGAAGGCTTCGAGCAGTCCCCGCAGGATTACGACATTTCCGACCCCGACCTGGATATCCACGCCGTGACATCGGCACTAAAGCAATACTTCCGCAAACTCCCCACTCCACTCATCACCTACGAAGTCTACGACATGGTCATCGAAACGGGCGAGATCCAATCAACCGCAGCTCGCATCGAGAGCCTACAGAACTGTCTCCGCGAACTGCCCCGCGTGCACCAGGACGTGTTGGAATTCCTCGTATTCCACCTGAAGCGGGTCGTCGAGCGCGAGAAGGAGAACCTGATGAGCAGTCAGAACATCGCCGTGGTGTTTGCCCCGACCATCATGCGGCCGCAGAGCCTGGCCCGTGAGATGACAGACGTGCAGAAGAAGAACGAGGTCCTCAAGTTCCTGGTGGATAACTGCCAGGAGGTATTTATGGGATTGCAGGGGTAGTCATCTCATCTTATTACTCAACTCATCATCAACATCGTGGAAGGGAACCCGGTAGTTCAAAAATTGGAGGTTTAAGTCAATTGACTTTTTGGGTGTTTGTTATTCTTTTCCGCTGTTGTTTGCTTCGTTCTCGGCCTTGGACGGTTTCTTTCTTTCTTTCTCTTCCTCCTTGATTGCCGCACTGCCTCCTGTTATTATTACTGCTACTACTACTACCCACCCCCCCCCCCCTCGTTCAGCGTTAGAATACCCCGACAGACAGACAGACACTCTACACACTACACCACGTTTTGTACATACCATACATACCATACCCTCTGGCGTGGCTGCCTCAGTTTTATTATTACTTCTTCGCAGCTCTACCTCTCCTCTTTTTTACTTGATCAGCGCCTCCCGCTTGATATACCCTTGTGTGCGTGAGAGAGAGTGTATGCTTCCGTTTGATGCCGCAGGTTCGAAGCTAATTCTATTTATTGAGTTTTTTAAATAGGGTTGGTTGTGCGGTAGGGATGGTCCGTTTGTAGGTTGAAGTAAGGTAGGTAGATAGGTAGGAAGTAGGTAGCTTGTTAGGGCTGTCGACTCTATGCCTGTCTATCTATTCTAGGTAGGAATCTGACGTTCAAACTAAATGGTCTCATGTACACCAAGTACAGTACTATTCTGCTACTTTCTCACCCGATACGTAGGACGTATGAGCATGATCGATCTGAGGTATAAGTATACAGTATGATAGATAACCGATATACACGAACAGTGTTCAATATTTACATTTAGATCCCATTGTCAGTGTGACTTCTATAAGATAAAGTGATGAAGTTCGTTAAAGACCGATGAGATGAATAATGAAAGCAGTGCCTGACCCATATAAAATGGATTAGAAAGTCTCATCCTCCAGTCGCTCCGCTCGTCGGATCACACTCGGACTGTGGTCCTCGGGGAGGTCGTCTGTGGTGTCGTTTGCGCCGGCTGAGAAGAGGAGGTCTTCGACGATGCGTTTGGAGGCTTCTTTGGCTGTTTTTGATTATTTATGTTAGTGGTGTTTGATTGTTGGGAGGGTCGTAGGTGAGGTGAGGGGGCAAAGACAAACCGGGTGTTTTCATCAATCGGCTCTGAGGAATATGGAACTGCATCGTCTTAGGCGGACTCGGTCCACCCACAAAGTCCATATCGTCATCGTCGAAATCGTCGTCACTGTCCCAGACGGGTTTCTTGCCCTTGGCTGGGGTCAAGACGCTGATACCGGGCTTGGGGGTTGTGCGTGAGCGGGGCCCGCTGGGACGACGCTTGCGGCTGATGTTAGGAGTCTCGGGGTCGCCTTTGATGGGGGAGAAGATCTCTGAGTTGAGCTGTGGGGCTTCGAGCTCGGGGCTGGAGAGCGGGGAGTCGAAGTTGAATCGGGATGATGATGATGATGTTTGTTTCGGGGTGACGGTGAACTTGGGCCTGTTGCCGTAGGACTTCCCGATGGGCGTGGCCTGCACGCGGTAGGTCTTGTCCTGGAGGCGGTGCATGACGGGGTCGGAGGACTTGTGGGCGTCGTGCGAGACGGGCGGCACGAAGGGCGAGGAGGACATTGTGGGCGTGTCGGAGGGCCCGCCGTACCGGGGTTGGCCCCTTCCGGGGGTGGTGGGGAGGTCATCGTGGTCGAGGTCGTATTCTTCTTCTGCGCCGTATTGGCGTGAGGGCGGGAGTGGCGAGTCGAAGTCGTCGACTTCGTGCTTCAGGGTTTCGTAGGGGGAGGGGCGTGCGATCGACGAGGTGACCGTTGTGTCGTTGTCGTGGGATAGTCTCTCTTGCTGGGGGTGGCGCGGGGTGCTGTGCGATGACAGGCTGAGTGCTGTCAGGTCCAGATCGTCTCCGCGGTGGTGAGCGTCTAGTTGTTCCGACGAGGCCCCCTCGTAGGATGTGTGCTCGGTGGTCTGGGTCACGTTGGCGGACTCGTCGTCCTCTGTGACGGTTTGGTCGCGCATGGAGTCGTCTTCGTTGGGGCGCTCTTCATAGCCGGATAGGGAGACGTTGGCGCTGGCTTCGAAGAATTGTTTCCAGAACTGACGGTTTTGATTAGCTTTCCATGGTTTTGTTGCTTCCAGGTATGTTGTGACAAACTTTGGCGCCTTCCCAGACATCTCGTGAGCTCTCGGCATATTGTTCGACGACTGGTAGAATGCTCGTCGTGACGATGCGATGGGCCTGGCTAAAATTGTGGTCGATTTCTATATTCCAGGTGCAATTAGTATAGACAATTGGGTTAGATAATTGTGAGTTCATTGTTTACCTTGAAGCGTCAGTGTGATTGACTGTTCCAGTTTCTCCAATTCCTCAGTGAGCGTCAGAGGACGCTGTGACATGGATGAGGGGCGAGACATGACGATTCCAAATTCTTAATATCAAGGTAGAGTCCTGTAAGATATCCAGGACAACCCAAAAAGCAAGTATACAAGTCTACTCGGTGGTGACGCGAGGAAAAACGCGGGCACTATTCTGGTTCAGTGGGCTGGACGCGGTCACGTGGTAGGGCGGGGAAACGAAGCCGCCTTGTCGCCGATGACATCGGATCTTCTGCCTGCTATCAAAGAACATCAGCAAACTACATCCAGTCAGACACGCAACCATCGAGATGCCCTCACCGGTTGCAAAAGGTGAGCTCGATGCAGTTCCTACGTTGTATCCCATCTCCCATCGAATGCAACCTAGTAGGTGCACTAGGTGCATTCCTCAGACTCAGCGGGGCGGTGTGCTTATCAGTCGTTGATATGACGATATGCTTTCCACTACCGCAAGGCCCCCAATTCACATGCAGTCCAAGGACCAACACAAAGAATACCAGGTCGAGAACAAAAAGACGCAAATTATGCTAACCGGAACTTCAGGTCTTATCATTACTGTTTCAGCCCTCGTCGCCGCGGGTATTGCGGTTTACGAATCCCCTCAGTTCCGACAATGGGTCGACAATTCACGCCGTAAGATTGCGGTTGCCTTGCATAATCTCGGCGACGAGATCCAGCCACAAAATGCCACCTCCGCCGCTCGACAGGACATATCGATGACCGAGGAAGTCGGCACGGCTGCTGAAGAGAGGAGACGGATGGCCCGAGAGGACCTGGAACGCCGACGATCCTTGCTTGAGCATCGGACCCGGAAAGAACGCGCAGGTCCCGGGTCGTTTGATGCCCTGGTCGATGACGACGGTCGTCTACTCCATGAAGGGGGTCCAACGATGGATAGCTCTTCTCTAGCGAACTCGACCGCCGTGGAACCAGCAGGGTCGCAGTCTATCACGCAGCGCGGAGTAGGCAAGCAGAAAGACACGCTGATCCCGGTGGAAGGAGCAGAGTCAAGCAAGTCTGTCGAAAATGTCTCTGGTCAAGATGGATTACGTTTGGATATTCCTTCGCCTCAGAATTTCCGTAGTTCGCCGGTCGAGTACACCCCTACCTCCGACGGACCCGAGCCGAATCTATACGCAGAAGGCCTACGGACTCACAGCCAACCCGGTTCTCCATCTAGTCACACCGTTGATTTCTCTCCGATGATTTACCCACACCATGAGACCTCAGGCAACGACATTGGGCGGGGGTTGCGGTCCCCCTTCTCAGACCTGTCAGAAATGGATCCCGCCGCCTTCAGACGCGAAGATCGCCCAGCTACGCCATCCACTACGGGAAGTTTCAGTCAGATCTACGAATCTGCGATTGACGATATGACATCCGACGGCACAATTAGCGATCTGGGACGCTCGATGGGCGGTATTGCTACCCCGGCCAGCTGGTCGGAGATTGGAAGTGTGATTAGCCAAGACGATATCCCCCATCAACAATAGCTGTAAGTAACCAGCAGAGAGCGCTGCGCATAGACATTGGGAATTTCCGCGGGCTAGGAAAGATGATAGGCGCTATTTGGGACCGCACACGGAAGGATCAGGATTTCGATTAAGGTGTCTGAGGAGTTGGCGGTGTTTTTGATTAGTTTTTGATCTCTTTTTCCCTTTCCTCTCTTTTAGGTAATTTGCTGTAGGACATCACAAAGCAGAATAAAGATTGTTTAGATTCACTGATAGTCACAAAGAAGATATTACCACTCTACATAATAGTTCACGAATAGCATCAGGTGGACTTCCTGTCATTTAGTATTTGAGTAAACAGACATAGTAATAATACTTCTTGGGTGACAATGGGAAACACTACTTCACATAAATTCACAGACAGGTAGAAGCAAAGAGACTTTGCAGATGACTAGATATCATTTACACAAATGTATATCTAACTGAATCATGAAGGTGTGCCAGGTATACAGGGACTACAACCATCGGATAACACTGGAACTGGATGGGCCTCGGCTGTCACTCGGCTGCGATGACATACTAATACCATTCACTCTGGATGTCTCTCCGCTTTTCTTTCTTTCTTCCTTGATCACTCTTCCCTGTCCTCTCCACTCTACTATTTAAACCCTGTGTAGGTACCCTTCTTCCTCTTTTCCTACACTCCATCTCATACATCCACAACCCCATCTCCAACTCCGTGCGTAACCCGGCTGCAACCCCAATTTATCGGGGTTTCCCCGCATTCTCAGACCACCTCCTAGCTCTACCTCACTAACACCACTCTTCTAGTCCTACAATCCAATCCACATTTGTGAATCAACTACCATACCCACATACTGAACAAAATGGCCGCCGATCGTCTGAGCTCCATCCTGAGCCACCTCAAGCCTGGTGGTGGAAGCGGTATCAATGCTGTGTGAGTATTCTTGAGCTGCTATTGTATCAATTAGACCGTATTCTGACAGCCAGAAGCACCCAGAAAAACCCCGATGACATTGTCATCACCTTTGCGATGCGTACTCCCCTGGCCAAAGCCTTCAAGGGTAGCTTCAAGGACACCGAACTGGATTACCTCGTCTACGTCTTGCTGAAGGAGCTGATCGCCAAGTCGAAGATCGATCCCGCTCTGATCGAGGATGTCTGTCTCGGCAATGTACGTTGTTATTCTCCTTCTCCTCTCAGTTCCCCTCAATCATCAACCCAACACAAGCTGATACAATGGTAAACAGGTCGGAGACGGCAAAGCCGCCTATCTCGTCCGCGCCGCCTCCCTTGCAGCCGGTATCCCCCACACCGCCGGCGGCTCCTCCGTGAACCGCTTCTGCTCATCCGGTCTGAAGGCCGTGCAAGACATCGCGAACCAGATCCAGCTCGGAGCGATCGACATCGGAGTCGCCGTGGGCGCGGAATCCATGTCCTCCAACGGAGACCGTATCGGCCGCCCTTTCAACGAAGAGGTCCTCAAGAACCAGGAAGCCGCCGACTGCATGCAGCCGATGGGCCAGACTTCCGAGAACGTCGGTTCGGACTTCAACATCCCGCGCGAAGCGCAGGACAAGTACGCCGCGGAGTCGTTCCAGCGCGCCGAAGCCGCCCAGAAGGCCGGCTGGTTCGACGACGAGATCCTTCCGGTCACTACCAAGGTCAAGGACCCCAAGACCGGCGAGGTGAAGACCATCACTGTCTCCAAAGACGAGGGCGTCCGCTACGGCACCACCGCGGAATCGCTCGCGAAAATCCGCCCCGCTTTCCCCCAGTTCGGCAACCGCAGCACCGGCGGTAACTCCAGCCAAGTGACCGACGGCGGCGCCGCGCTGCTGCTCATGCGCCGCTCCAAAGCCATCGAGCTGAACCAGCCCATCCTGGCCAAATTCTGCGGCGCCACCGTCGCCGGCGTGCCGCCCCGCATCATGGGGATCGGCCCCACGGCGGCGATTCCCAAGCTGCTGACCAAGTTCAACCTCAACAAGGATGAGATCGACCTCTACGAGATCAACGAGGCCTTTGCGTCCATGGCTGTCTACTGCGTCAACAACCTGGGCTTGGACCACGCTAAGGTGAACCCCCGTGGTGGCGCCATCGCGCTTGGCCATCCGCTGGGAGCGACGGGCGCGCGCCAGATCTGTACCGCGCTGAGCGAGGCGCGTCGTGCTAATAAGAAGGTTTTGGTCACTAGTATGTGTATTGGGACTGGGCAGGGTATGGCTGGGCTGTTCGTGAATGAGCAGATTTGATTGTGCTTGCGTCTTGGATACGCTTTGGCATAGATAGACCTTTGGATCCATCCTTGACTTACGGTTGTACAATGGCAAAATAAATGTCGGTAGATAGCATATAGGAAATATGTGTATCTCAATGAAGTCACGTTATTCATATCTCATAATCTATCTTAATCAATCTTCCTACATCAAGTCAACTAAATCAAGCCCTCCCATCCTCCCCTCCCCCTCTTTATCCTCCATCTTCTCCCTCCTCATCCTCTCCTCAGCAGCCCTAGCCAACATCTCCCTCCTCCCCTCCACAACCTCACCACCAACCCTCCCCCTCCCACTTCCACCACCAAGCGCAAACTCCCCCCCACTCCACCCCCTCTCATCAACAACGCCCCCACCCCCCTGAAACCCCTCCCACTCCCCCGGATTATAGAACTCCCCCTCATCCACCCTCCTCCCCCCACTCAACCAATCCGCCCCCTCAACCTCCCTCTCAATGCGCGCCGTCAAGTCCCAAAACGCCCGATCATGCTCACTATGCACACAATGCGCCAGCTCATGACACAGCGTCTTGCGAATCGTCCTGTAATCGCGATACCCGTCGTACGCGTCCGTCCTTAAACGCAGCTCAATCGCCTCCCCATTGTTGCGGTTGAGGCCGAGCGTGCGCGAGTCGCTCGTCGTGTGCAGCGCGGGGTCCATTTCCGTGAGCAGCGGCACGGAGAACTGGTGCTTTGTCATGGCGGCGCGGATGCCCGGGTCGTCGCGGAGGCGGGTCAAAAACTGGAGGGAGCGGTTGGGGTTGGGCAGGTACGGGAGGGGGGTGAGGGTGTGGAAGGTGTAGTTTTTGCTATCGCCGGAGAGGGTGTGGATGCCGCCGCTTCGTGCTGTTGATGATGTTGGTTTGATTTGGCGCTGGCGTTGAGAAGCGAGTGCTTGCGCGCGCGCTTCTGCCTGTCGACGGGTCGATTCGCCTTGGGCGTGCAGGGCGGAGATAGCTTCTGTGGGCGTGCCGAAGAGGGTGATTTTGAGGCGGGGGGAGTCGAGCGGGATGGGGATGAGTGTGTGGAGCGGGGTTGCTGCGAAGGGGGGCTTTTGCATGCCTGGTTTGGGGGCAATCAGGAGCTTTTGATTCTCCGGGGGGATGTGCAGGGTGGATGCGATTTGTGATGCTAGGTCTTGGAGGGTTGCTGTTGTTGGGTCTGGCAGGTGTAGCCTGTGCGGGGTGCCGCTGTGGTGGATTGTGAGGTCCATATTGTTTCTCTTCAGTCGTGGTTTTCTGGCTGTATTTGTATCTGCAGAGATGAAGTGGTTATGATCATGTCATATAAGCAAATTAGTACAAATGTACAATGAAGAACGCGAACGCTATGCAGTCGTAGATATAATAATAAACTCAACCCGGAGGCAACATCCACTCCTTCGATGACATTCCATCATCCCATCCCCGCTTTGTCATCCGGAGATAACAACACTAAGTCCGTCTCACGTGACTGGATCACACTGCAAGGCAATCAACGCCGCGTTCCTGAAGATCAATCGAGCTTGGTGGTGGGATCATCGCGGGCTAAAATGAACGATTTCCCGTCGGTGGCCGGGGACCCTCGTCTGTCGGAGAAACTCCCCCACTTGGGTTTATTTTTGGCTTGGTTTAGCCTTGTCTTTGATGGGTTGTTTATTAGGGGGCTGGTGGGGATGGCTGGTCTTGTCTACTTTTAGCAGATATCAATGGAGTCCGGTACTAGCACTACATGAGTCCAAAACTAGAACTTATCACCCACCTGTAAGTCATGTCTGCTCATATATTTAGCAGTTGCTGGTATGTCAAAGTGTGGACGACATAGTGGGTGGCGAAGCGGATACCAGCCCAGTTCGAGCCTCGACAATAACACCCTTTAGTCTCTTGCTCTCTTTCTTTCTTACTTTCCTTGCTTTATCCTAATTATCCTAGATTGAAAACTTACAAACCCATTATGACATGCAATCATGACAGAATCCTATTATTCCTAATGTACCTAAGTAAAAATGTCTCCTTTTCCGTGGTCTATGCACAATGCTCGATCTAGGTCTTCACTTTTCCATTCCATCCCAACACCGTCATCTTCTAATAAATAAGACCGACACCGACAGGAGTCCAGTCCAGTTCGTTTTCGTTTCGTTGGCCAATTGCTTTTGCATCGGGCCCGAAAGGCAGTCCAGTCATCACGTAAAGCATCGCCAAAAGTCATTCTACACCAGCTGGCCAATCTCGCGGTAAAAATCAAGAGGTAAAAAGAATATAAAACAAAGGGAAAGAAAAAAAAATGAAATAAAAAAATAATGACGATTTTGGGGTCAATAATTGATTTGTTTGTTCATGGCCATAGTCATCAGGAATATGTGAATCTCGGCCTCACTGATATAAGGCGGGCGGTTCTTCTATAGGCGACACTTTCTACTGCTTCTCTTCGGCCTGGCCCTCCGAGGCATCTTTCATCTCCGCGTCGGTCTTGTCATCGGACTTGTTGGCGGCATCCGCAGCCTTCTTAGCCTCCTCTTCGGCCTTGCGCTTGGCGTCTGCCTCGGCGCGCTTCTTGGCGGCCTCTTCGTCCTTGACCTTCTGGATGGCCGCGGCCTCGGCCTCGGCCTTCTCGCGGTAGCGCTGGACGATGGGGCCCACGATGAAGCGGATGTCGTCCATCTTGGCGACGTAGATGGACTTGGTGGTGTCTTCACCGTCTTCATATAACCAATCCTGCATGGCAAGTCAGTATCGGTGCCTGGTAGGTTCGTAGGGTTGGGAGAGAATCATACCTCGGTGTCGGTCAGCTTCGCCCGCAGCTTGTCCTTCTCTTCCTCACTGGCAAAGTCTCCATAGACGGAGTCGATCTTGTCACGCAGCTCGTAGATATATGACTCGAGCTCGTTCTTCTTCTCGTCGGTCTCGGCGATCAGCTTGTCGTCCATGTACATCTTGTTCTCCTTCTCGGCCAGGTCGTTCTTCACGGCTTCCTCGGCGGAGGAGGTGCCGGAAGAGATAGGCAGATCGCCCTTGCGAACCTGCTTCTTGACCTTGCGGGTCTTCTTGGGCTGCTCGCCGTTGGCGTTGTCGGTGTCCATGGCCTGATTGCATGTTAGCATGTCACTTGACTGGTGGGGGACGCAAGGGGGTGAAAAAGGGAAGATCAGAACGTACATCACCGTTCTCCTCGGGAACGGGCTCCTCAACCTCGACATCCTCGACGTAGTAGCCGGACTCGAGGTTCAGGATACCGTGCAGGTTCAGGCGAGCCTTGAGCTTGCAGATCATAAAGTCGTCGTTGGCATCGGCCTTGACGCCCTTGACGGAGAAGCGGCCAATCCAGGGGTTGACCTTGCCGGGGAGCATCTCGGGCTTGGCGTAGCGAGCCTCCAGATCGAAGGGCTGCTTGCGGTAGAAGGTGAGGATCTTGGTGGAGGGCATGACATTGCCACGGTTGAAGACGGTCAGGCTGGTGTCCTCATCCGGGATATCGGCGGACTGCTCCCAGGTGAACTCGATGGGGTAGTTCACGATGTCGTGCACGGCGAAGTCGCGCACACGGAAAACGGGGGACAGGATGGCGCAGCTGAAGGCGGCACCACGAGCGATGGCCTCATCCTGGTTGAGAGTGAACGACAGAGTCTTGCCACCGAAGAACTCGGCGATGGCGTCCTTGATGGCGGGCACACGCGTGCAGCCACCAACCATCTCGACGAAATCGATATCTTCGGGCTTCAGCTTGGCCTCGGCAAGGGCCTCCTGGATAGGGTCCGTGACGCGCTCCAGCAGGGGCTTGACCATGATCTCCAGCTCTTCACGCTTCACGATGGAACGGACATCGACATCGTCCATGAGCGACTCGATGCTCATCGGGGCGGCGGGGTTGGCGGAGAGAACCTTCTTCATCTTCTCCGCGGCGGCCAGGGTACGAGCCCAAGCCTTGGGGTTCGTGCGGACATCGATCTTGAACTGGGTCTTGAACTCGTTGGCAAAGTGCTCCGTCAGAGCGCGGTCGAAGTTACGGCCACCGAAGTGACGGTCGTAGGCCGTGCTCTTCACGTTGAGCTCGCCCTTGCGGAACTCGACGATGGAGGCGGTGTAGTCGCTGTGTCCGATGTCGACGAACATCACTCGGCGGGGCTTCTCCTCGGGGCCGGGCAAGTCGACCTTGGTGATACCATAGCCGAGAGCAGTGGCGGTAGTGTCGTTGACCAGTCTCAGGACCTTCAAGCCGGCAATCTCACCGGCGTCAATCATCGCCCGACGCTGAACATCTGTGAACCAGGCGGGAACGCTGATTGTGACATCGGAGACCGGGAGTCTCAGTTCCTTGGAGGTGATGTCCCTGATCTTGGTCAGGTACATGGCCACGAGCTGCGTGGCATTGAAAGTCTCCTTCTTTCCCAGGTAGTTAACCTCGGCACCTGCTTGGCCGTTCACGTCACAGAGGCGACAAGTGTTGTACTCCTGCTCGAGCTGGACATCGGGGTCGTTGAAGGAACGGCCGATCAAGCGCTTCAGGTTGCCGACGGTGTTCTTCAGGTTGGAAGTCTCTTGCGTCTTAGCTGCCTCACCGATGGCTCTGCTTCTAGCGTTGAACCCAACCAACGTGCTAAAGGAATCAAGTCAGTTATCTAGTTATCACCCCATGCAAACTTCCCCCAAGAAAAGTGACAGGAGGAAGACAAAACAATTGACTTACGGGGTAGATCTGTTGGAAACTTCATTTGTGATCTAAATCACACATTGCGACGTTAGCAAAGTCCAGGCAGTGACGGCGTCCACACCGGGGTGGAACGGGTAGCAAGTCAAGCTTGGATAAGGGCATAAGATATACGCACAATATCAATACCCTTATTACGGGCAACACCAATCTTGGTGCTCTGCGCACCGAAATCAATGCCGACGACACTCATTGTCTAGAGAAAAATGGATGGTATGGTGGGAAAGGTGAGAGGAGGAAGAGAGAGGGGGAGGGGGAAGAAAAGTGGAATAAATGTGATATGGAGGAGAGTGGGAGAATGCAGAGGCAGAAAAGAGCGAGAAAGCAGGAGGGGAGATTTTCCAGAGCGCCGCCACCATTTGGGGGGGAAAGGCGATGACGGATTGCAGATGTGGCTAGTGCCGACGTGGGCTGTCCTGGCTCGTCCGTATCAACCACACGAACTTGACTGTACTTTGTCCACACTATTTAATCTCGTGAATTTTTGTACAAACTAGAAAGGATAGAAGAAAATGACATATTCTATACAGAATATATAACCCTATAAAGTCCAAATGATACCCTGAGCCCATTCTCAACAACTATAGAGGCCAGAGTGATCATATCCCGTCGAACCTTCTAGCTCCTGCTGGATCCTTTCCGCCCTTCACCGCCTGCGCCCACCCCTGCAGAACCCGCGGTTCACCGCCTTGGCGGGGCAAACCCAGTGGCTTATCGATAGAATAATATTAATAATGTTAACCCATTGGGTAGTAACGATCAGAGTTTTATTTTTCTACAATGGGCACAAACCACGTAATTAATTCTTGCTATTAGCTAATGCCCAGCTTACCTAGTCACTTCATTAGACAAGACAAACTACTAGTGGACTTCCTGTTGTCCCGAAGCGGTGGCAGAATCTTTTGGCCGTCCAATCCAGTTAGTCACATGTGACAGGTTGATCGGACTGATCAGTTGGACAGGTTTCATACACCCTCTGCCCTCCCTTTGTCGAGGACATTTTCCTCTTTCTTTCCCTCCCAAATTTGATTAAGATGAACAGACGGGTTTTTATTTTGGCTTCTTGGCTTCTTGGCTCCTGCTTCATGTGGAACCATCCTATGTCATAGTTTTCAAGGATACTACTCTTGCAGTACTACGGTGTAGGCCCACGTTCCACATCATAGGACTTTCTTACCTAGGAGTATATCCGTAGTGTTTCAGGGCCTATCCACGTGGCATGGTATGTACAAGTCAAGCACCATATGCAGTCGGACAACATGAGTCTCATGTGTCGTGCACGTTGCCGATAACATCCGGATATCAAGGGCTCGGCATATGAAGACTGGAAGCCAAACGGAACCATGCCACTACTGCAAACCCTCCAATCTAGACCTATCGCCTTCGCAACCGTGCAATAAAGTCTTCCCACTAAGAGTTATATAGTAAGATCTCATGGAAGACCCAGAATTTGAATTGCTTGAAGAAAGTGATAATCAATAAGGGCTGCGCCGACCTTATTCCTCGCTCGGGATCACCGTAGGTATATACTATACAAATATAAAAGTAATCAGACAGACACTTATGGACCATGGTAATACAGAGGAGAAGGAGAAGAGTTCAAAAGAAAGAAGAAAAGTACAGCGCTCGTTCAACTTCTAACTCATCTCAGTCCGGACATTCATTCCCCCAGGATGCTTCTCAAGAACTTGTTCTTGTTCATCGTTCGCTCACTGTCTAAATCGGAGTGCCCAAGTTCTCTGGATGGCGTCCTATGCCGAGATCACGCTCATAGATTCCCCTCGCAGCTCGTGGCTGTGGGTATCGGGGCCCGAAATCTTGGTAGCTCAGTGGTATTGGGACACGATCGCTGTTGTCCTTTGCGGCTCTCCGCTGTTTTCGGGTCCCCTGGCATGGTACAATTGGACTAATTGTACCAGAAAGCTCAGTATACCCGGTCGATTGGGATATTGGGCTTTCCAGCGCATTATCAACATCCTGGCAACTGCATCGACTTGAAGCCGCCACGGAATCATGTGCTCTTCGAGTTCGAACGTGCTTTATTGGATCTCCAACGCCGGTTAGGCACTCCACATGTTGTGGCAAACAGATAGACTCTGATCCAGAATCCCACGTTTGGGCCGAATTGGCTGAGCAGTACGGATGGAGAGGGACGTCGACAGGGTTGGCCGCAAGCCTCGGGACAGAGGTATCCAAATCATATCGCTTAGACTTGTAGATCCCGGGGTGGTGTGATGGGAGATACTCCTCGGTGTGATCTTCAAAGTGAATGGATGGCTTTTCCTCGTCTGTATTTGTCTGAAATGGATCAATCCAGGCGATCATCTCATGATCCTGCGCTTTAGTTTGCAAACTTCCCCTTCCAAAGGTGGTATCTCCGTCTGCTTTGGCAGCATCTGCTCTCGGTCCTCCCCATGTTCGTTGGCTGGCAGTCAAAACTCCATACACCACATAGAGCCAATTGAAGAATGGGTTCAATATAAACATCAGTGGATAAAGCCAAGCCTTGTATCGCTTCAGCTTTGCTCCAAAATAGAGCATGAGTAGGTAATTGAGCCCTAGAGACACACCAATGAATCCTACAGGAAGGTCTTCCACCCTGTGCGAGGTGGTAATGAGTGAGATAACCATTACGGGGAATAATAGACTTGTCGTCCGAACTGTATCCTGCGCAAGGCGAACCAGGCATAGAAGAGGGTACCGCCTCCATAAGCGAGTATCAGTCAACATGCACACCTCGTTGGTCAGATACCCGAGGAACCAACGACGCCGTTGCTTCAAAAGGCTGCGAAATGTCTGGACTGCTTCAGTTTTGCAGAATGCACTGGTGCACATTTGGATTTGATAGCGTTCCTTGGCCCCTATCATAAGTAAATGTGTTAACCAACGATCTTCGCCCAAATGGCATTTCCCAAAATCGAAAAGGTCATCACACTGCTCGGCTTTGTCCATGAAGTAGTATTTGGCCATTTTTCGAAAGGCCGAAAACCGTAAGATTGTCAATGCCCCAGGGAGACAAGTCACAGCGCCGCAGCCCGACTCCACGGAACGCTCGAGGAGCTGACCATGGATATATTCCATATCCTGAAGCACAGTGAGAAGAGAGTTATTTTCTGTGGTGGAAGTTATAATCCCTGTCATAGCTAGCATGTTGGACTTGCTGCCCGGCTTCAGGTCCATGTCGTACATGAAATTCTGAAGAGCCAACTTGTCGAGGATACAATCAGAGTCAATGAACAGCATAAAGAGATTATCGTTGTGTTTAAGGTAGTCCGAGTACACTCGGTCGATTAGCTTAAATGTCTGTTTCTGGCAATGCCGTTTTCCTCCGTGCTCAAAGCGCGATACTGTAATTCTGGCGCCTCGATAAGTCACATCTATGCTTCGCGGATGGTCTTTAAATGCGATGGGAATACCAAGGTGATGGATGACCTGGAGATAGGATTCGTCGATGGCGTCTCCGTCATACGAGAGGAACACATGAATGCAATATGATGGATAGTCACTGCGAACAACCGAATCGATGGCCTTTACCAAAATCTCCGGGTCTTCCTTGTATACTGGGATGACAATAACTGTCTTGGGCGCTGTACGGTCGTCTAGGGCGTTTTTGATTCGTTTTGTGCGCCCCAATGAGCTTGTGACCACCCTGTAGACACAAAAAAGCCAGGGTAAAGTCAGAAGCGTGGCAAACGTCCAGAATGCAAACCACTGAAGGAAGGAGATCATTCGCTTGGGGTAACGCCGTGTGATCTGAGCCGGCAATGGAAGAGTGACAAGCATAACCGGGAGGAAAATACCTCTTTGGGCGATCCATTAGTACCATGTCCTGTCAAACAAATCTGATCATAAGTGTACCTTAGCATAGAGAAAATAATTATAAGAACCACTGCGAGAGCTTTGATACTCCAGCGGTCTGCCTTCTGGTAGGCCTTGACAAAGCAGTACAAGAAGGCTGCTAGAAACAGGAACCATTCCAGAAATGCCGCCAGTAAAAGTGGCATGGCAATCGACATATATGCTATCTGAACCATCCATCAGCTGTGGGACACGCGATCATTGAGGAGATAAAAGGACAAGGAATAGACCCTACGTCTTTGGGAGGCCATGGCCTCAAGAGCCCGGTTCCATCATCTTTGCCCATCGCTAATATGTTCCGGGGCAGCGCCTTCAATCCTAGAATGCCAATTTCAGGCACATGCATGGTCCTCACCTCCCTTCCAAAAAGCGTTCTATAGTATATGGCGATATGCGTAACTAGGAATAAGACGGAAGCAGCGCATCAAAGAGTCGACTTGTCGGAATGGAGCAAGTATAGAGACCGTGTTGGCTTTGATCGAACCTTTGCTAGAAGACTTGATCGCCGTATCTGTCGTCTGAAGAAGGGCTGCGCTTTTCAGGAGGAGAGATATCTTGACCACGTTGACCACAATAGACAAAAGCTGGGAAACGAATGATTCATACAAAACCAAAGAAAGTGTTTTTCACAGAGCACGATGGAATAGATGTAGGGTTAAGAAAATAATTGTAACGAAGATGGTGAATTGGGAGTCGCGAGCTTGGGAGTTCTCAGAAAATGAGTTCCAATGGACGTGTGAAGAGCAAGCCATCAAGCTCCAGGACGGGTGTGTACGTGCGGTCCCAAAATGGCAGGCGCACGCAGACTGGACTGGAGGTAGGTTAGTACTTGGTGGTAAGGTAAGTAGGGGCTTGAGTACTGATTCAAAGTAGCCCGACAGACACGAACAAAAGATACTTATCATGCTCAGACTATTTTCGATGGACCTAGCCCTAGTAGGTGACATATCTCAGATGTTAGTATCTGTCCCCGTTCTACTACTCGAGTGACGATACGTATATTGTGGTCTTGACACCACCAGCGCCTGGGGCATAAAAAGCGGGATTGTTTAATACGTTCCCAATTCATCCCCAAGACATTATTCTGTACCAGGCATCTATAATGGGATATCATAGTATGAGGGTTCATGTGTCCTGGCTTGCCGAAGCCCCTCATTCCAGCGAAAAGCCATCACCTCTGCGAACAATTGCAGGAAAGTATACATCATGTGATTTCATGATAGGGTCAGATCAAATTGCTATGAAGTGTAAAATGGTACCAGCGGAATAGTCAAGTCAACCATAATAAGCTATCGTCGCCTTTGTACACTACCCGAGTCCGTTGACCGAGGTCTATTTCTTCTTCTTGGTCTTGTCCGTCACGTCAATCCATTGCGTCTTCAGTCCCCGCCGAAGTAGAGCGGTTTCCAATGCACGGCGTTGGTCGCCCTGTACCAAAACTTCCATCACACCCTTAGTGGCCCCTGTAGCCTGTGTGACGCTGGTGCTGCTAGCACACTTCTTTTGCAGCTCTTCGGCCAGTAAGGTAGGGATGATTCCAAATATCTCCAGATTGAAGACCTTGGTGACGGTCTTAGACCCCGTCCGCCGCTCAAGAGTCACATTGACCTTTGGTGCTGTGCCGGCTTTGGGCTTGACGTCGGCCATCGTTTGACCTTGTCTGAGAATGACATAATGGACTGTCATGAGGCCGTGGTCTTCGACGATGCGTTTCAAAAGGCCGTCTCGAGTGGTCTTTCCACGTGCCAAGGTGCTCTTGTCCTCGGAAGTTGATGTCGTAAAGATGGTGTTGGCAAGGTATGGATTCACTGAAATGATGCGACGGTTTCCCTTGTCAACAATCGGTGGGTTTTGGGATTGGATATACTGATCTAAACGACTGGAGACATCGGTGTATTTATAGTAGTTATCCGGGTGAGTTGCAGACAAGGCCGGAAAGATGGTCGGCACCAGTTTTCCGGTGGGTCGATAAAGGTTTTGCACCGTGATTGTCTGGCCGACTGAAGGATCATGGTCATCTGTCGCCGGAGCCTTCTTGTTCGAGGCAGATTTTCCTGCATTCTCGATGGCATTCTTCGACGGCAGCCTATAAGGGACAAATTCGTCTACCCGGCGATCGTCGAAGTCCACATCCAGGATGACGGTCTCTTGCCCGTTGCGATCTTTCGATTTGACTAGGCGCTGTTTGTCGAGATATTTGATGAACTTCTTGACGTTCTTCCAGCTTGTCTTCTTGATCTGATACCACTGCATCTGCTGGGCTGAGTAGATTGGCAGATATGGCGTGATCATGTTAGATATCAGGGCAGAGGGCTGCACAGGAAGAGAAAGCCCGTGGTTGGGCGATGTGGGGTTATCCTGTTTGAGTTTGTGTAGAGAGTAAAGGAAAGCTTTCTCAAAAGCATCGTCGATTTCTGCACAGCATCAGCATTGTCCTAGACAAAATTTGAGATTTTTTTGGAAATAGCGTACCTTTCATCGAAGGCTCCTTCTCGGTAGCCGTCGTCTCTTCTGGTTGATCTTCCGAAGGTCCGGGAAACCCTTCCCCATTCTCTTTCTCATCCAAGGTAAGGCCACCGACACCCTCCTGTACCTCTCCTGCACTAGATGCGTCTTGATCCTGTTTCTCCTCATCCCAGCCTTCTAGATACTCGGGGGCTGGCTGACCAGGCCGAGAAGACGAACTCCAGGCCCACAGCTCATCCCCCTCCCAATGCAAACCTTTAACCGCGTGGCCTTTTGTACCCTGTACCTCCCCAAGAGACGAGACATCGATCTCACAAACCCCCACAAACAATGGCACAGACCAACGGTCCAAGCCCGCGACAGCAACCACGGCCCCCTTCACAGCCCTTTGAGGGAAGGGTGGCTCGTTTGCCAGACCGGGGGTCATCAGATCCGCGCCCGCGTGCAATTTCCGCATCACCATTTCCGGAGTGTAAAGCAAGGGCACCAGGTTGGGATTGTTCCAGAGCGTATATACCGTGGGATATAAGCGACCGTCCGCACCAGGACCATGATCTAGTCTAAACCACAGGATCCGTTCATCGCCTCCAGTATGAGTCCCCACATACACAGTGCCCTGGACCTCCTTCAACTGTGGGCCTGCTGTGGTCGTGAAGCGCGCAGACGAGGAGTTCTCGGGCAGTAAGGCATTCCGGATGGTAGTGAGATTGGGGGTTTGGGGGGCAGATGCGCCGGGATCGGTTGAATCATCCCCGCTACGTTCGGGGGGAGGGTTGGACGGGATCTCGACTTTGTAGTCACGTATGATCTGATCGGCGATTTTCCGACGATCTGAAGACCGCAGCGGGGAAATATTTTTGATCTCCTTGGTGTTAGCGCGTCGTCGTGTAGGGTAAGTTATTCATGTGGTGGGGGCTCAAATGTGGTGGTGCAGTTTGCGAGAACAGTGCGGGGGAGGGGTTCACACACCGTCGGCTTCTTCTTGAACATGTTGGGCTAAGTATAGGTAGTGTTATTTAAAAAGATGCATGTACTTGTCATATCCAAAAAGCCTGAATCAATATCCAGCTCAATGTTGGACTAACCCGGTAAATGTGTCGGGGGAATGATTGAAGCTGGAAGAGAAAAGTAATCGCTGAGCTTCCCGCGGCGTGAGGGTCGAGCGGGGAAGAGCAAACCCAGAACCTGCCTATCAGCAAGCAAATCTTTTCCAATACTGAACAACCCACCTAGCAACTTACTGGTGACTACTTTCGTCATCAACATATCCTTACATTCAACATTCTATATTAATTGAAATATTTACTCACTCTTGTTTCTCTTAAGCCAGCTCACGCCATCAGAATGGCTAATGACCCATTGCCCATGACGGAAAGAGAATGGAGACGGTTTTACCGTTGAATTCAAGGAACACCAATCCCTGTGGATGAACGAGAAATTGTGTTCTGCGTCGAAAGTCACCTACAAGCAGTATTTGCTCTTCCGGGCTATCCTCCTCCCATGCAACAGGGGGGCCATGGCAGACTGTTCAGGACCCCAGCGATCCAACAACAGCAGGTAATTCGCAACAAGGCTGAGCAAGTTGCTTTTTGGTGTGCCTACGAATCTGCTGTTAACACTACTTTCGTCTCATTCTCTTACAAGCCATTGCGGATCTATTTCCTCAGTCCGGGCGCCAGTGGACAGCTGATAGAATACGCTTAACGGCTGGCTTTAGCACCCAGCGACGGGAAAAGCAGTCTGTTGCATATACCGGCGGACAACAAGAGACGTCCAGTTGTCGCATTTGGCACTCGTCGAGTGTAACCCATAGCCGCGGCAATACTATTCTCCAGCTGTTTATATATATAGTGGTTTGGATGAAGCAGTACCCTGGTGGACCAAGAAACGATAAGCGAGCGAGTTCGACTAGCCCAGGATGAGACCGATATTTATCTCAGTCTTTACTTACAATCAAGGATGGTTGCGCTATCTAAATGAAGGCCGCGGGAGTATCGCGAATGCCGGGCTACTCGGTGACATCAATCGCTATGCTCTGTTCAGAGATCGGCCATTGTACCAATGCCGAATCGGTATTTCGTCGGGCTTGATATGACTGATATTATCGGCAGACATGGACACCAGTTGTGCACTAAAAACCACAATGTGTTTACTCATTGGCCTAGGGAAGCAAGGAAATCAAATAACTGATACTAACTGGTGCTCTTGAGACCCACGCGGGATTAAATAAGTAACAAATACCGAACACCTTTTTGGGGTTACCGCAGGTTTCGCACGAAATAGAAAGAGGAAAAGGGTGAAGGAATATGAGATCTACAGCCGGTGATTATAGACAAGTCACGAGTCCTTGTTTGAAATATGTTATTAGAACTATAATGCTTCTTTTATTTCATCATTCTATCTTATTTGGGAACACTTGGAGATCCAGACTATCACTGATCATTACTCTATTTTGTCTTATTTTCAAGCGACTATCACTAGAAGACTATATGATGTATAGAGAAGGCAAGAAACTACCCAAACCAGCCTACTATAAATCCGGCCCACATATCCGCCCACGCGTATTGTATTTATCCGACCTTAGTACTTCGTAGTACCATGTCATATAGGATGAGTCAAATAAGTAGACCGTTAAGTTATAGGAGTAAATAATAATGCCCGCTATGATGTACCGCAGCGCTCAAAAAAGGAATCAGCCAGGAGGAAAGCGGGCATCCTTGAGGCAAATAGTATTTGAAATGGTGGAGTACCACTCGCCAGACGAAGAAGATCTAACACACTAGATAGGATGGGACAAAGAAAGCACCGACTCGGGAGGAATCCGGTAGCCTAGTTGATTTCCGGCCTGTTCTCAAAAGGTTTAGCGGATTCACTCACCGCGAGATGATTTACTCCAGACAATCGGGAAGATTATTTGTTGTTGAGTCAGGAAACTGACTCCTTGTCAGTGTGTGTTTACTGAACTATACCTAAATAGTTAAGTACCGGACTACTGTGGCTGACTAACACCCACCGCCCCAACCCAAAGGAGTTGATGCCATTCTCCCCTTTCCTTTTCCCTCATGCGGATCGACTGTGGGCGTATGATATCCTACTATCCGTCCAAATATTATTGATTTATTTATCGTATCTCTTAAGCTATCTCTGCGTTGAGTGTGTATCTTTGTGCTTTCTACCACGCGATTGTTGTTCGTCAGATTTGCGCCCACCGCCTCCTCCGACCCGTCGCCGCTCCGGTTTTTCCACTCTCCTTTCGATCTCTGCCGCGTCGCCTCCGCCTCCGCCATCTCTTACGCCGGTCCAGACCCCCCAACATCGTTTCTCCCACAAAACCCCCTCCTCTTCTCGACTGGATAACAATACGGACCGGCAATCCATCACCTTTCAGAACACTCGGTATCGCGTGATCCGCTTCGATGGGTGACGGGTGCTGTTGATTTCGAGACGTCGGATATTCTGCGCCCAGTCCGTATCGCTTCGATCGCAGTTTCTTCCCGACTTGTCCCGGAGGGCTTGGAGTTACGCACAGGTAGTGTTGGAGGTCGGCGCTGTGTCAGTGGATAAACTGGGTGCTTCGCAGCCCTATTATCTCCAGCTCCGTGGACCCGCGGATTCCGACGATGGGACCAGCAGAGGCCGCCTCTTCGCCTGCGTTTCCTGCCCTGGACCCCATAGTTGTGGACGACGAAATGGAGAACCCTTATCATACGACCAACATGGATTTTTTGGACTCCGCAAGGTTGCAGATGTCGTCTGAGAATGCTGGTCAAGATTTTGACGATCTCTTTTCCCATCCCACGTCCTCCCGTACCGTTACCGAACAGGGATCTGCCTGTCTGTCGCCCTCAGAACTGTCTGTGAAAAGACCCTACCAAGAACAACAGGATGCGCTGAGACCGCCGAACATCGTGAAGTCAGACTCTCCTGCAGAGTCGGCGGATGATTCGAGTCGGAGTTCGTCCTCGGAATCGCCCCGTAATCACCTGCGGAACCCATCAGTCTCTTCGTCTACCTCTGCCGTCCACAGCGAAAACCACATGATGCCTTTTGGATACACATCGGAGGACTGGGTGAACTCAGACCTTGGCTCGGTAAAGGAAGAATCGCTGTTCAATTTCGATCCGTCTTTACCAAACGTCGAAGTCCCGTTTTCTACCGAGCCCGATCTGGAAACCAGCAACAAAGCGATGGATGCAGCCTTTGATTTCGAAAGCGCCGCCAGCACACCTAGCCCCTTGAGGACGGAGCCAGCTCCGCAGTTG
This sequence comes from Aspergillus campestris IBT 28561, assembly GCF_002847485.1. Classification (NCBI taxonomy): domain Eukaryota; kingdom Fungi; phylum Ascomycota; class Eurotiomycetes; order Eurotiales; family Aspergillaceae; genus Aspergillus; species Aspergillus campestris. Next base: position 3,186,939 of record NW_020194336.1, on the reverse strand, counting down.
AACCATCAGAAGAAAGCCAAGCCGCGATTTCGGGGTGCTTCTAGTACTATGATTAGACAACCTGGGTCCCCTGTGAGTAATTCGACCATAGGCCATTGTCGCGATTATAACGTTCTAACCCTTCATCAGCACATCGCCTCCGGCGGTTCGCCATTCCCTACTCATCATATCAAGGAAGCATCTCCATTTTCGCCATCAGGGTTACCCGGCCATGGAAACACGCCCAATCAATGGGGAGGACAATCTCCGTCGTCGCTCCTAGAGGAAAGCTTCGGAGGGATCAACATGAACGGCAGCTCTCCTTTGAATTCCAATATCACTTTCGGCGCCAATCCCTTTGCCTTCGGCATCAATTTTGCGCCGTCTCCTCAAACCAACATTCAACCGGAAATCCCGCAACGCCCGATCCTGACCGTCCATCCTACGTCGCTGAAATCGCGAGTTGAAACTCAGATACCCATCCGTTTAACGCTTTTCCCGTTGCCTGCCGGAGTCAAAAGGCTCAGATTGCCAAGTCACACCATCTCGAAACCAAAATTTCTGGCGCCCCCATCTGCTGAACGCTCTCCAGACACCGTGGAGCTGCACACTAGCTTGGTTTGTACAAGTGCAATGCAAGATGAGGATAAGCTCAAGAAGGCATATGCACGAGCGCGCGGCGACTTCCGCCACTCATACAGCTCTAGTCCTCATGTTGATGACATGCAGGAAGATGATAAACCCTTGGAGGGTGGTGAAGTGAAGATTTGTGCTGGTTGCATCCAACGAGAACGGAAGCGGGCATTCCGCAAGAAGCAGAGGAAGCCAGAGGAAGATGAACTGTTTCAAAAGGATGAAGGGAAACGGGTGATCGTATTCAACACCAACGAGATCAAGGACTGGACTGAACCATCGAAAAACGCTGTTCCGGGCTATCACGATGCTCCGTTGCCAGCCGCACCTCCGGGAGCTATGCAGGTCGAGCTGCCTATGCGAATAGCCTGCTACTGCAGGCACCAGAACGAGAAACTCGGGTTCCAGGTCATATTCACGGTCAAAGACTACAAAGACAACGTGATCGCTCAGGCTATCACGAATTCCATCATGATCACGGATGACCACAAGACCCACCCTCCTCCGGGACCTCCCGCCCCTGGTCCGTCTCCTTCTTTGCCTGACGGAACGCAGCTTCCTGGTGTTAGCGTATTCCCGTCGGGCCCCAGCATCGAGGTGAGCAAGAGCTCTGCCTCGTCACAACCGACGTCGGAGGCCACGGATCTTCGGCAAAAATTCAATTCGGAATATCGGTTGAACTCGCACTCTTTGCCGGCTTCCCAAAGCTCGATTAGTGGGGCATCGCCCAATTCGCAAACTCCACGCAGTCTCTCGCGACAAACCTCTCCCAACGACTTCCAAGGTCCGATGAGCAAACGACGCAAACATAGCAGCTCTGGAAGACTTCCGTCAGAGTTGACGATGACCAAACTCGAGTCAGCACAAGGTTCTTCGGCGGCCTCAAGTACGCCGGGTGTCAATGCTGATACGCCATTTTCTGCTCCTCGTGGATTCGCATCACCTGTTGAAAGGCCCTTTGTTACCTCATCTGCTATGTCTGGGCAGTTTGCCAATGGTCCTCCGACCCCCAACAGTGGTGAAAACAACCTATTTTTCAATCCATCACAGCAACAGAGCCTAGACAACTTTATCCAACAGCAATTGATGTCTGCGCCTAACTCAGCCCAGCCTAGTCGCCCGAGCACGCCCGGTGGTTCCTCCCGCAACACCTTTCAAGATCAGAACTTCAATGTCCCGCTTGGGCCAAGTTCTTCTGCTTCGATGTGGCCGCCGCTGACAAATCCGGCGACCCGATTACCCTCCGTCATCCATAAATTGGTACCAGCGGAGGGGTCTATAACCGGGGGAACGGAAGTCACGCTGTTGGGAAGCGGGTTTTACCCCGGCATGGAAGTGGTCTTTGGAGACACTTTGGCTACAACAACCACTTTCTGGGGTGATAAGTGCCTCAATTGTCTAACTCCCCCTGCGCTTCAACCTGGGCTAGTGGCCGTTGTCTTCAAACATGAGCATCCCACATTTGGCCAGGTGCAGGCCGCCCAGCCTTTGATGCCAAAACAGCATCAGTTTTTCCGCTACGTGGATGACAGAGAATTGCAGATGTACCGGCTCGCGCTTGGAATCCTGGGGCAGAAACTCGGTAGCCAAGCCGATGCGTTCCACACAGCTCAGCAGATCATGGGTAGCGATCCTAAATCAATCTTCGGCCTCCAGAAAGACTTTCAAGGCGGGTCTGGTGGTCATCAGCGCCAGGTCCCCGGGCTGGAGTCACAGGGCCAATTGGGTGATCTGGATTCCCGGATGCTAACCTACCTCGAATTTGTGGACCTTGACGATAACCCTCGTCCGCCCAAGTTCAATTCTCGTTGTGCAACGGGTCAGACTTTGCTTCACTTTGCTTCTTCTCTGGGGTTGACACGCTTTGTTGCGGGACTCCTGGCAAGGGGTGCGAACCCAGATGTCCAAGACAACACTGGCAACACACCCATGCATCTAGCCGCATTGAATGGCCACGCCCACATCGTCCACAGGCTCCGTTTGACAGGCGCCAATGCAAGTGCTCGCAGTGCCCGTGGCTTCACGCCTGCCGATATCGCATCCACACTCCCTGCACACCAGGCTGCGTTTATCCCCCCTCGCAATCATCGCTCGCGCAGCGTGGGATCATTGGGCTCCTCGCGGCGCAGACGCAGCAGCTCTGCATCCGTCCACTCGCTTTGGGAGACCTCTTCTGGTTCTTTCGATGATGTAACCTCAGATTCTGAAGGCGATAGTTCGGAGGACGACGAACGCATTTTCGCTGCGTCGCGGCGATCTAGCATCCATCAGGATGCAGCTACGTCTATTCCCACGCCTGAGGCGTCTCCCCCGGCAGAGGACGCCAGGCCATTCTCCCCTCCTGCCGCCCTCGTGGCTTGGCGCAATCAACTGCAGGCTCAGATTAACCAATTCCAGCAGAGCGTCTCCAATGCGTTCCCTAATCTCCCTGCGCTTCCTCCTATGCCGGCTCTGCCTGACTATCAGGCTCATCCGATGATGCGGCGCATTACAAACCTCGTGCCGCACCGGCCAACTGCGAAGGATGGCTGGTGGGACCTCTTGACAGGCAACTCTGGGCCCAGTGCCACCGAACTACCATCTTACGACGACCTCTACCCACACAGCGAGAACGTAGATGAAGAGGAAGCCGAGCGAACGAAGAAGTCGACCCTACTGCGAGCTGCCACAGAAGCAGCTCTGGACCAACATTTCGAAGCACAAGCCAGTTCCTCGGTCGCGGCCGCTCCTGCGAAACAGGAGAGAGAAGATATCCAGGATATACGGATCGGTCGCAACGTGATATCTCGCGAACAGCAGAAACACCTTCGGGAGCAACAAGCGCGCCGGATGAAGGGACTCGGTAGTGACCGGAATCTGTACTTCATTTGGGTAAGTTTCTAGCCTCCCCTCATATCCCCCTTTCCAGCCTTTGCGAGCCTCTTGCTAACTCATTACAGATCCCTCTCCTACTTCTGGTCATTTGTGCTTGGGCCCGAAGCTATATTCCTGGTATTTGGCGAGTCTTCTCCGAAGGGTCTCAATTTATCAAGGCACGATTTGCGCAACCCGCTTTGGAAGCAGGGGCTTAGCTCTTGTTTAGCGTTCTTTTGTTTTATCCTCTTTCTTTTTTTTTTCCTTCTTCCTTTTTGTTTCTACAAGCTAGGGCGTTATGTCCTCTGGACGGATATCACATTGGACATGTGATTATTTTCTTTGTTTCAAGTATTGGTACTTGCATAATGACGGGATACGACTGCTTTTTTCAATTTTATAAGGGGCTTGTAGTTTTCAGTATGTTTGTCTTGGATCACTGGCGACCTGTTATACTTTACACAATTAGTGATAAATTGCGGTTTCATCTACTCGTCTGTATATAAACATGTATATATGTGTGGGTTATTTTAATAGACATTATGTTTGAGTCCCTGCTTTGGCCGTCGATATAGATCGCGTACCTGGGGAACTAGTCGTGATGAGGTAATTAGGATGTCCAGAGCCCACGCCAAGAAGCGGACAGCGAGCCCCAACGCGGAGAAAGACAGCGGCCGCCTTGGTGCCCCCCCAAAACAACAAACTCCTATCCCTGCCCTCCATTCCACTAAGAAGCTCTCGCTGTTTGGGGATCTGCGTTAGTCGCACAAGCGGCATGTCCTCGAAGTCTTGTCTTTTATACCCCGAATAGAGCTCGGGAATATGGAGCCATCACAACAGGCGGGCTCGAACAGTGTCACCGGTAAGGGAGGCGAAAGGACCGCTCCCCCTCCCCGCAAACACAGTGCTTTTTTTTGTGGATTGCTAACTAATGCTGTATTCATTTTCCTTAGTCGAGTATACTGATCCGTCTGGCTTGTTTCCTCTTGTTCAACCCATCATCGCGGACAAGGTCCCTCTCAAGAACCTCCACTGGAAATCCCCTAGCCGCCCCGTTCGGTCAATCGAGTCGCTCCGCATTGGGTTCGTACCTGTCCAGCAGGGGGCAAATGAACGCCCATCTTCCAGCGAAGGTGCGTCAGGCACCGTAGCGCATCGACGGCACCAAATTCCCGGTCTGCGCCAGACCCCCTATTTGAAGATCTACCTCCTCCGCTGCGACGACAACGACACATACAAGAACACGGCGCGGAAAGCACTACGGGAGTGGATCAAGTCCCATGCGTCAACGTCGCAGTCTGGCACCCAGCCGAGCAGCCAGGAGAAGCATGACGCTTTTGAGTGGTTGATTCTTCATGTGGCGCAGGACGGGGACGGCACCGAAAAGGTCGCGCCCTCCACCAAATGGGGTCGCACCACGACGACGGTCTTGGATAAGGTGAAGGCCGACTTTAATGGTACCTCGAAGTCTGCCGTGGATAGGGTGGCCCAGATTCGTCTCCCGAAGCCGGATAACAAGCAGAAGTCGCCCGAGCTGCGTGAGCAGGTCGAGGACTTTATCGAGAAGGTCAAGAATGGTATCCTGGCGTCCTTGGATCTCCGTGTGGCGCAGTATGAGGAAGACATCAAGGAGAAGGACTCGCAGCGGAGCTTGCCTGGTTGGAACTTTTGTACATTCTTCATTCTGAAGGAAGGGCTTGCGCGAGGGTTTGAGAATGTAGGGCTGTTTGAGGATGCGCTACTCGGATACGATGAGCTGTCTGTTGGGCTAGATGCTGCGATCAATGACCAGCTCGAAGGCGTCGAGCAGCACGGCAATATTTTCTTGGAGTACAGTAAAGATTGGCAAGAAAAAGCCAAAGCGGCTCTGGCCTCGGCGTCTGCCCGCAAGGACAGCGATGACACCCAACCAGCGTCGATTCCGGAAATCGATGTGCAAGACTTTCCCATTGACTCGAACAAAAAGGCGTATCGTGATATGATCCTGGCCAGCAATATCTCGGTCCTTGATTTTCGCGCCTATGTTTTCTCAAGGCAGCTAACGCTGCTTTTGCGGGCAGCAAAGGCGCCGTCAATGACCACTACAGACGTTGATACCAGTGAAAAGCCAACTAAGGACGGCAAGAAACCCGAAGATCTATTGTTACTCTCCGAGGTCTGCGAGAGAGCGGCTGAATTCGCCAGTCTTGCCGCTCGAACGCTCCGGGGTGATCTAACAGCCGGTCTAGCGGATGTTGAGTCTCCTGCAAAATCGGAGGTTATCCACAATCTGGTTTCGTCCTGGGCGTATGCTGTTGTGTCGCAAGTCCTGGTGCAGACGTTCACCCCTACCCTCACACTCCCCGAATCGTCTCTCAATACCATCAATAAGGCCGTGGCAGCGTCTGCGGAGAGCAGACCGGACACACCCAAGCGGTCCAGCTCATTAGCTACTACGACTGGAGCTCGACCCTCTCGAAGCAGTGAAATTCTACCGGCCGAGGCGCTTTCGCATGTACCCTCTCGATCTGTTCACGAAGCATCAAAGCCTCCAATCACCCTCAGGACAGGCGGTGAACAACTGGCCTCTACGAGAGGCGATCTTCTCCTAATGGCCCGGCGTTTACTAGAGGAGATTGCGAGTCAATGCGGCTGGGAGGAAAAGTGGCAGAAACTTGGACTTCTTTTCGACGACAAGGAAGATGACGACATGGACGAAGTGTCTTTGAGTGATACAGAGAAACCAGTCAAGCCTTCCCCAGTGGGCTCTCTTGCCGGCGTCGATCTTCCCCGCCTGAAAGCAGCGCTTTGTGGCCAGGAAGCCTTCCGCTCGCATTACGAGGAGCTCACAGATCTGATGTATCGACATTATGTCATTGCGAATCGCAGCTACTCAGCACACATGGCATTGGCAGACATGGCCCTGCTGCGATTCCGACGGGACGATCATAGCGCTGCCGCCTCTTACTTCCACCAGATCACGCCCTTTTACGGCAATAAGGGCTGGGTCGTCCTAGAAGGCGTGATGCTGGAGATGTACGCACGTTGCCTCAAGCAACTGCAGCGCAACGAGGAGTATGTCCGAATGACGCTTCGCCTGCTAGCTAAATATGCAGTCTACATACAATCAAGCCTATCGGCGCGGCAAAAGACGCTAGATGCCTCGCACATCTTTGCTGAGAATTCGCTGGTCTTCCAGTATGTCGAAGAGTTGTTCCAGGTGTCGAGCACGCTCCAGAAGGAGGTTTCAGCTTCCTTGACCGATTTCTTTGCGGATCTGGAAGTTAAGCCGTGTGTCCTCCATTTTGCCGACAAGGATGGTTTCCAGATGCAGCTTTCTCTGCGGTTTCTGCTGGGAAAGCGGATCAATATCGATTCCACTAAGGTGCGGCTCGTCAGTGCCGGCGGTGGTCAAAGCAACGAGCATTGGATCGAGGCTTCTACCAAAGCCACTGTCAAGTCGTCCCTCACAAAGGTCCTGGTGGATTCATCGGTAAGTAAACTCTTCTCCACCTACACTGGTCTCTGCTCATATCTGTCTAGATCACCTTGCATGGAAAGTACTATGTGGATCGTCTCGAGGTGCGATCTGGTAATCTCACTTTCACATTCGGCGGCGGGAAGAACTTGGCTCTCCCGGTGGGCTTCAGAGAAGCTGGGGAGGCCGAAGTTGAAGACAGCCGGCCCTACATCTACTGCTACCCCCCACCGGAAGGACTGCAGGCAAAGATCGTACCCCCTCACCTAGTCAATCTCGAGGAAATGCGAACGCTGGAGCTGGAACTCAATAGCGGGCGGAACGATATCAGCACAGGGACTCTCCGGGTCAGGCCCGCCACCGCGGGGCTACGGCTCCGAGTGGCAGAGGCCGAGCTGGTGGAGGGCGACATCACGATTGTCAGCAACAGCGACGGAAACATCGAGTTCGCAAGCCTGAGCGCACAGTCCTTCGTCCGTCTACGGATCCCTTACACAGTGGAGGAAAACCACCCTGTCCTATTCGCGCGAGCCGAAATTGGATACGAGACAGAAATCGGCCAGTTCTCGTACTCGTCGACACACAGCATCGTCTCCGGTCTCCCGATCAGCGTCAACGTGCAGGATGCCTTCAAAGACAGCGTCCTCTTCTCTCGGTTCACCATCAGTCCGGCCATGATGATCCCGCTCCGGATCCTGACATGCCGCATCCCAAGCTCCGACGTCTACCAGGTCCAGTCCAACGTCGGCGAATCCGTCGCGCTAGACGTATTCCCCAAACAGCCCGCGTCCCTCGTCTACAAGATCCAGCAGCGGGAGGACTGCGTCACGTCTCCGGGCTCGAGACGGTCGCTCCGCCTCAGCGTGGATTTCACATGCATCGACGACGAGTACCTGTCTGCAGTGGAGCAGACGTTCCAGGACAGCATCGCGTCCAGCAAATTCCGCGAATACACGACGCTGCTCACGTCGCACATCGTGGAAGCCGTCCGCGCGCAGTTGTCGATCTCTGACATGGAGGTGATTGCGCTGGTGCGTGAGACGGAAACGCTGGGATACACGAGTGTTGGTTGGGATGGGCTTTTAGGAGCACTCAAGGGGTCAATGGACGAGTTGAGAGCGTGGCTCCAGGAGTGGCACACGGTAAGTACCGCATACACGAACGCTTTAGACCATCTACGGCCGTGTTGCTTTAATCATGACAGACCCAAGACTGACGTTCTAACCCGACAGAAACACCCCGTCATCGTACTCCCAACCCAGCCCTCCATCCCACGCCGACACATCATCATCCCAGTCGACATCCCAGAGGTACAGGTAGTGCACACCGCAGAACTCCGCCTCAACAACCTAGCCACGGACCCGCGCCACGCAGCCGTCGGCCAGATGATCTCCGGCGATCTCGTCCTCCGTCACACCCGCCGATGGTGCACCCCAGCAAACCGCGAAAACGGCACCGGGAGCCTCGAATTCACATACGAGATCCACGCGAACCCCGAACACTGGCTCGTCAGCGGGCGACGCCGGGGCAACTTCAGCGCCAGCGAGGGCGAAACCACCACCTTCCCCGTGATGCTGCTACCCCAGAAATCAGGCCATGTCCTGCTCCCGGGCCTCGAGATCCGCACGTTCGTGCCCCCGCCTCCTTCGACGCAGTCGGCAAATGCTGCCGCCGCTGCGGCTGCTGCTGCTGCGGGAGGAGGGACGGTGCAGCGGCGCCAGGTGCCGAGCGAGCTAGACTACCGCAACCACGCAGAGACGCTATTGGTGTTGCCGGATCTGCGGGCGACGACGGTGCGGTTGAGTCCTGGGAGTAGCGGGCATGGAGTGGCGTGGTTGGTTGACTCGGAGCGGCGGGTGATGCCTGCGTAGGTGGTGCCTTGGGTGGTACCACCTGTTTCCTTGCATTCATGGAATGAGGGGTGGGGAGGTAGAAAGCGGATGATACATTGATTACCTACGGAGTACATTACGAAGTATATAGAAATTTAACCAGTAATATGTGACTAGACTGTAATGATTAAGCGCAGAGATGCCGTCCCTTGCTTCGGTACATACAAGGACTGTTTCACAGACAGTCATTCAGCTGGTCAGCTATGTCGACCCTCTATGATACGACGGGCCCAATACAATCAATCATATATCAGCCCGCCCATTCTATTCCCAAAGGTATCGAACGTAGTCAAAACGAAGACAAATAACCAGAAAAATCCCCCCCAATTCAACAAATCAAAACATGCCCTTTTCTTTTTTTTTTTTTTTTTTCCCCCTCTCACTTAGGTATAGACTGGAGTGAAGCCCCACCGTATTAGCGCCCGAACTCTAGAGATGGGAAAAGGGCTTGTTCAATTGACATCCCGAGGCGGGAAAAAAACTAGAAGACAGGGAAGAGAGTTTCCGCCCCACTTGGGTGGAGTCGGACCCGCTTCTCAACAAAACGATGGGCTGCCCCAACAAAATCTAGGAATTGACGGGTGGGAGGGGCCTATCAGGTTCTTTTGTTGCTTGGAGGTAGGTAGGTGCCAGTGTTTTCTGGGTGGTTTCTTCTTTCTTCTATAGGAGGTTTTGTCTACGGTAGATTGTTATCTACGGTAAAGAGGGAGTAGATGAAGTATAGGATTGATATGACTTTGTCGATTTGATGTTGATCCAATCGTATATAAAAATCGGATAGGGGATTCTTCAACCGTATCGTTTGCTCCCGCCGGAGAAATACAAATACAAATCACGATGAAATAATATTCAAATTGTAAACCAAGACAATCACATGCTGCAAATTCTCCCGTCCATCGTCTGATCATAATGATCACCATTTTGTGGCCCTTTCCACCAGATGGACATGGCTGTCTCGATGGGCAGGGACCATCATCCACCAGAGGCCGGTGGTAGGGGCCACACCATCTACTACTGAAGCCAATGGCCGGGATCGCATTACCTTGTTTCACGGATTGAATGGCCGGGCTATATGCTATGACTTCCAAAGTCAGATGAAAGATAGATCGGTGTTTGGAATACTGCATCTGTCGGTAATCGGTAGAGACTATAGTCATATGCTGGAATATCCACCTGGTTGGCATCTGAGAATACTCCGTACGTTGTAGAATCACATGAGGCGACTCAGTCTATCAATATCCAGAACAAAGGCCGAATGTGCTGTTGGCTTGATAAGGCAGTAGCAGTGTACCATCTCTCCATGCCAATCCCTACACAGGTCAACCAGTCGTGATAAAGAACATGGCACCCATCAGACCAAATCAAGGACACCCAATCCAGTCCCACCACGAACGATAAGATCCAAACCGAGTCATCTCCGTCAGGTAAGAAAGAAGGCGACCAATTCCATTCACAGGTGTTTCCGTTCCTCGCCCAACACAGTAGGTATCGTCCTTCGGTCTGCCACACTTTCTTTCCAGCGAGAAAGGTCTATCATATGATACCTCGGGCCCCTGTGAGGGACCGGAAAAGAAGGAAAGACGATCAGGTCAGATCGTTTGTTGAGAGCAGAACCCGTTCTTTCTGTGGGTCGAGACAGGATCCTATCTCTCTTGATTGGCTGTGTATTGTGGGTTTCTGATCCCCCGGTTCCTGGTCTGTATTTTACGGGGTTTTTTGCAACTTGCGGGTGTCCGGACCCTGGATTTTTTTTTTCTGATGGGATCAGCCATCCACATGGCGATCGATCCTCAACAGGAGCGGTGTATATCCGTTTATTCGTCTACTATTTTACATGTGACAATATGAAGATGAATAATAATAAGAAAAATGGAAGATAAAGATATGTTGGGAGACAGAGAGAAAATCCAATCAGATGATCGATCGAGGATTATCCGTCTGGGTGGCGGGCTGATCATGCAGTGTGCAGAACCACTGTTCCTGATGCAGGTCGTCTGCAGTGGACTGTGACCACTGTGTCTATTATATGATCAAGCTGACAGTTATTATTTATAGCTTCCATATCATGTAAGAGACTCTTGATGTACGGAGTACATCAAATGATAGTAACAATAATAATATGAGTGATAAAGCAAGAGTTGATAGTGACAGTAACACATACTGGCTGATCGCCAGTCGAGTCTTAGTCTGTAGAACCCTGAATATTCTCTCGATTCTCTCGAACCCGCACAGACCAAGGCACAATACACCATCCCCAACCAAACGCAAATTACCACCCAATACCAAAGATACCACCCCATCCAACCGACCCTCGCCTTGTCAGTGGCGCCACCACCCATTTCACCCCCCTAACGGTATCCTCTTCGGCCCCGGGGAGACCCAAAATTACCCATGATGGAGAAAGCGGGTCGCAAGGAAGTGTCTTTCGGTCTGATTTTCCTGGTTTTTCGGATTGGTTTGCAATTTTCGGTTTTTTTTTTCCTGTTCTTTTCCCTGCGCCACTGGTGGTTTGTGGACATCCTCATTGGTTGGTTGCGCCCCTTGCGCGATTCTTTGCATATTTCCATTTGAGTTCCCTCCATTCATCCCTACAAGTCGATTAGTAGTTGATTGCTTGGATGATCTGAATAGAATGATCTGAAACGGAATAGTAAAGAATTTCGGAAGGAAAAAAGAATTTATTTACAGCTTTTTTCAGTTGTATCTGGTGAACTGTTTTTAATTTTCCAATTTTCAACTCATTGTTTATATTGATTCAGTATATTTTACCTTATTTGGATTTTTTTATTTTTTATTTTTTTATTTTTTTATCTTACATTTATTTTTTTTTGCCTCTGCTCACCAGCTGAACCGTTCTTCGTCCCTTTTTCTTCTCGCCGACTTCCTACTTCCTCCTCTTCCTTCCCTTCACCTCTCTCCTCCTCTCCAATTCCCCTCCCTCTCCCCCTCTCAGGCCTCCGGTGGTGGTCCTTGACGAAGATCGGTCTACATACCTCCTATCCACCCTGACCGGATCATCCTCTCTCACACCCTCCGTCCCTGTGGTGTCGTCCCTTGGTAAGTCTCCCGTTAGGAGTAAATTCCCCGCACTGTCAATCGTGGTCAGGATGGGCAATATTTCACCCCCCCCCGGTGTTGTCCTTCCTTGTCCTTCCTTACCCCGGCGTGTTCTTCCTGTCCCACTTCGCATGGTCAAGAATCACATGTCACCACGCCCACACATCCACATCCACATATCCAGTTGCTGACAGCAATTGCTCCAGAACATCATGTCGTCCACCGCGATCCCCAAGCGCATGGCGCTGAACCGCAACCCCGGGACCGACTCGTCCGTTCCCTCCATCGCCCCCTCCCCTATGGAGAGCCCCCGGCAGTCCCCCTCGTCCACCTCCCTGTCGTCCATGGCCTCTGATGCCGAGGCCACCAAGGCCTCCAAGCTCCTCGACACCTATGGCAACGAGTTCAAGATCCCCGACTACACCATCAAGCAGATCCGCGATGCCATTCCGGCCCACTGCTACCAGCGCAAGGCCTGGACTAGCTTGTACTATGTCTTCCGGGACATCGCGATCCTGGCCGCCGTCTTCTATGCCTTCCACAACTATGTGACTCCGGAGAACATCCCGTCCCTGCCCGTCCGCACTGGGCTCTGGGCTCTGTATACCGTTGTCCAGGGTATGGTCGGTACTGGTGTCTGGGTGCTGGCTCACGAGTGTGGCCACCAGGCCTTCTCGCCCTCCAAGGTGCTGAATGACACGGTTGGCTTCATCTGCCACTCCGCCCTTCTCGTGCCGTACTTCTCCTGGAAGATCTCCCACGGCAAGCACCACAAGGCTACCGGTAACGTTGCCCGCGACATGGTCTTCATCCCCAAGACCCGTGAACAGTATGCGTCTCGTGTCGGCAAGGCCGTCCATGAGCTCAGCGAGTTGATGGAGGAGACTCCCATTGCGACGGCCCTTCACATGATCCTGCAGCAGCTGTTCGGGTGGCCCTTGTACCTCCTCACCAACGTGACCGGCCACAACCACCACGAACGCCAGCCCGAAGGCCGTGGCAAGGGCAAGAGCAACGGATACTTCGGCGGTGTCAACCACTTCAACCCGTCCAGCCCTCTGTATGAGGCCAAGGATGCGAAGCTGATCCTTCTGAGCGACCTCGGTCTCGCCATCGTCGGCAGCGTCCTGTACTATGTTGGCTCGACGTACGGCTGGCTCAACCTCTCGGTGTGGTACGGCATCCCCTATCTGTGGGTGAACCACTGGCTCGGTAAGTTTTCGAATCATCTTCCTGAAATCATGATCAGTTCTAATTAGTGTCCAGTTGCCATCACCTACCTCCAGCACACCGACCCCAGCCTGCCCCACTACGAGCCCGAGTCGTGGACCTTCGCCCGTGGAGCCGCTGCCACCATCGACCGTGACTTTGGCTTCGTCGGCCGTCACATCTTCCACGGCATCATCGAGACCCACGTCCTGCACCACTACGTCAGCACCATCCCCTTCTATCACGCAGACGAGGCCAGCGAGGCCATCAAGGAAGTGATGGGCAACCACTACCGCACCGAGGCCCAGACCGGATGGACCGGCTTCCTCAAGGCCCTCTGGACCAGCCCCCGCGTGTGCCACTTCGTGGAGCCCACCGAGGGCGCCGAAGGCGAGGGCAAGGGCGTGCTCTTCTTCCGCAACACGAACGGAATCGGGCTTCCCCCCACCAAGATCCACGCCCAATAGATTCGATCTGTCGATACATAGAACGTGTGGCTGTTGCAGTATTTATTTTGGTTTTTTCCGTGGTGCTCTCGCAGGATCGATATGGCCACGATCTGGACCTTCCTAGAGCGACTGCCAGTCGGTTGACATTAAGGCGTATTCAAAAGATGTTCCATTTTTTTTTTCTCTCTTTCGCTCTCTCTTCTCACTAATTGTTGTTAATTGCGAATGGTCTCATCGATGTTTTTCTGCCATCTTGTATCATCTGACATATATGTTTGTGTGTGTTGTGTGTGGTTGTTAATACGCCTTATCATTGAAGGGATCAGACAGTGAGCCATATCGAGCACCGCAGCTGAGGCCATTCTTCCCACGAGTTACGAGCGAATCATATCGCGCTGTTCGATCTGTCAATAGATAATAACACCGTGAAGCGAGCTATGATGTCATCAAAAGTAACGCAGTAGCAAGGTGCAGCAACTGGGGTAAAGCCCAAGCTTAGGCCTAGACCACAGTACTCTAAATAAATGGAAGAGCGAAATAAAGGTGGATACAGCGATCAGAAGATCCCTTATACCATTTAAGTATCAAGCTTGAAAGTGAATGAAGATTGACTATCCTAACAAAGCACAAGCCAGATCGGACGTTCGAAGCAAGATGCGGGGGCGAAAGATATTTATATACTGTAGCTCCGTGATCCGCGCACTAGCCCTGATTTGTTATGTACGTCTCTGTAAGTTGCTGGGGCTTTGACCACCAGATATGGTTTTACATGGGTTGGATTGACTTGATTTTTCTTTCTTTCTTAATAATCTAAATTTTGTGTTGTGTTGTATTGGGTAATGTAGGATAGAGCTTTGGAGTGTCTTGTCGTGTCATGTGGAGGCGAGGCGAGGTAATTGACAAGTGGATGGATTGATTATATTTTGATATCTATGGGTTTTGTTCCTCTATCCTGTATGATTTATTTATTTACCTCTATACCTACCACTTCATGGAGTACAGAGTTAGTGAGTTAGTATATGGCAGAGACCTACCTGCCTCTTTCGATATCCATATGGTACTCACTTTGTACTTCCGGGATAATGAAATAACGGGCTGGGTTACTGTGGAACACGGACGTGGGTATACTACCTATCTACCTATACAGATACCGAGCAAAAATCCACAAGTACCCTCATGCCTGACTGCCTTTCCTGTTTCAATTATACAGGCGAGCAGTGCCGTGAATTTCGAGACCGCACAACAACTTGGATCATTCATTAGTAGCTGTGGAGTGACTGCGTAGTTTATTCTAATATCATGGGTGTGTTTACTGCCATTTACGCTATAAACAAGTCTACCATCCACCCATCAATGGAATTGAGTATCATACTCTAGTTACAGAGTATCCAGCTTACTCCACCCTCACTCACTCCCCCAACCCCTCCATCAACCACTCATCATACAAGAGTTCCAAAGCCGTCGGCCGGTCCCGCGGGTCCCACTGCAAAGCCATCCGTAGCCAGCGTAAAAACCCTTCGTTGTCTTCCCCTTTAACCATCTCAGCAAGGCTCTCCAGGGTGATCTCTGGAAGGGGGACTACTTCCTTCCAGTCCCCCGACTCATCCCAGAAGACCGAACTGAGGTGTCTTTGTTCCCGGAATTCAGGCGGTGGGGGGCCTAGCAGGGCGACTAGCTCTGCCATGTGGACGCGGTCATCGAATACGCCGCTTGGGTTTTTGCCGTTGATGAGGGTGCGGGGGCTGACGATGTCCCAGGCCTGATTATCAGACAGAGTATCAGCATTTGCTTGGTAACCAGCTTAGGTTATGTTCACTCACGACCATGGCAATATTCCATATATCTACTTTATAGCTCCACTTTGATCTCAAAATCACTTCAGGAGCTCTGTAGACATTGGGCATGATATCTTCGTTGTGCTCTTCATCGCCTATTCGAGCTTCCCCGAAATCGGCGAGGAGAGGCAGCCCGCCTCTTGGAATGAAACTTAATGTCTTGTAGATAGTTCGATCTTTGAGTATCTTTCTGGGCGATGGATCTGTGACTTCGGCTTCTTCAAATCGTTCAAGACAGCTTGTCTCTGGGCCCGGGAGTAGCAAGTTCTTCAGCTGAAGGTCTGGGATAATGTTAGACTAGTAACTATATAGGGTCTTCTCCAGGGGAATTTAGAAATAATATCAGTTACCAGTATGAATAACATGACATTCCGAATGCAAGAAATCTAGCGCGATAAGTAGCTGTCGAATACCAGGCTTCATATCATCAAGAGTCATCACATGCCCAGGAGACATCTTTATCAAAACATTCGCGCTCGTCCCAAGGGGCTCGTGAGCCAGACAGACGTGGCGGCCATGCGGGCTCTGAATATAAAAATAGTCGAGGAGTTTTCGAATCAAGTTCCTGCCCGGATGCTTCGTTTCCACCGAATTCATATGCTTGTAGAGGTCCAGCTCTCGGTCATGGTCCCGGTTGTGGCCCGTAACGTAAACTTTCAGAGCAACATATGATGATGTGCTAGTTTTAACACACGCTATCAGAATATCGTCGATGAAGCAAATAATCTACTGCACCTACATCAAGTCTTTCGCAAGCCAAACCGTCGAAGTTACCCCGTATCCTATCTTGGCAAGTGTTTGATACCGCTCATTGAGTATCTCGCCCTGGCTGACCGGGTAGTGCTTCTCAGGTTGGTAAGTTGGCAGTGTCTCCTCGTCAATCTTGATAGACTGGTCAAGCAGCTTGGAATCCCGAGGTGGGAAATACTCTGGGGGTGCTTTTCCACTGTGATGACATGACTGTTCGATGCGGCAGAATTGTGGTTGATGATACATGGTTACTTAGAAAGAATCTTGAAATGCCAACTCTTAACATTGTTTATTCTATCTTATTCTATGCTATGCTATGTACGTGCCTGCACGCTAGCACGCCATAAACAGTCTATTATCTACCTATCATGGTATAGCATCATACTCCAGTCATGGAGATTCATCCATCATGTCGTAAAACCTTCATATATATGTCTAACTATTTACATCATCGAACAGCTCTAAGACCGCCCTCCCAAATCGTAAACTCAACCTCGTCGCATATATTGAACTCTTCTTTCCCGTAGACTCCTCCCCCCGTCCACGGAGCAAAGACAAGCTTCATTATCCGTCGGGTTGGCCTATCGGGTCGCTCGAGGGGATGTGAGGAGGGAAGGCGGTCTTTTGCGGCGGGGATAGTAGATGGGGGGGGTTCGGTGGGAGGTTCAGCGGCCGAGTTTTCAGCGGATTCTCGACTTGTTGTCCTGTTTGGTGGCTCTTGATATGGTGGTTTTGTTTCCTCCTCATCATTATTGCCCCCTTCTACTGTGTCTGTGGGGTCCTGTAACTGCGGCTGTGACTGTTCTAGGTCCGGAGGTGGTTTCTCCTCAGGATGATGGGACATATCCCCCCCGTCAGCCGCAACCTGCTGAGCACTGTCTGCAAAAACCAACTCGTCCAACGTGGCGACACGCTCTTCTTTCTTCAATGCAATCCGACACGCGATCTGCGTCGCCCACACCAGACCCAGCGCGGGCGTCTTCAGAGCCGGCTGCCTCTGGTAAGGACTCCAGGTCGGAAACGCCGACTGCCGCGTATCGCCCCAGCCGGTGAAAAACCGCTGCTGGTGCAACAGGCTGAGCATGTCGTTGCGCACTGGACTTCCTACCAGGTAGGACCCGTCGAATGGTGGCTGCTGGTGCGGAGGCCCCCCCTCTTCATCCCCTGCGTACGGCGAGGACGATGCGGGAGAAGATGGCAGTGCGGTGTGCTGGGACGACGGGTCTAGGTTCCCCGGTGAGTACTGCATCCGGGTCCGCACCAGCGGGGATGCTGTCGCTGGGCCGGGGTCCCGCTGCGACGGTGAGGAAGAAACGGGCGTCCCGTTCCCTGCTGTGGCTGCCCCTCCAATGCGGACGGGCGGTCTCTCCGTGTCTTCGAAGCGATCTGATACCTGGTTTGCGACGACTACGGCGATGGACTCCGCGGCCGCTAGGTTCCGCAGCATTTGGCCCCGTTTGGCGAGTTCGCCTGAGCGCGCGGACAGGCCGGACAGGCTCGAGGACGAATGTTCGGCGCGGTAATTCGACGTGATGGAGTCGATAATTACCAAGCCAACGTTGTGGCGCGCGACTACCACTGGAAGCTGGTAGTTGAGTATGTGATCCTGTGTCTCGAGGTCCATGGCGTTGATGGAGAGGATATTCTGCAGGGACGGCTTGGGGACAGCCGCCGAGAGCTCCGGGTGTGAGTCGAGCATCTGCGACAGACGGGAGGTCGATAGGGGCGCCTCGGTAGAGACGTAGACGGCATTCTTGCCTAGGCCGCGGGGTGACGGGAGCTGGACGGAGAGGAGGAGACTGAGGAGGAACTGGGTCTTTCCACTTCCGCTGTTCGCATTCAGTCAGTGTTCAGCTGTTCAAACTAATTCTGTGTATAACATGCAAGGGTGCAGTAGCGCAGACATACCTCTCACCCGTAACCTCCGTCAGATATCCCGTGGGCACCCCGCCTCCCAGCAGCGCATCAAGGGCGGGGTCGAGCGTGCTTATCGCACTCCATCGCGACAGATCCAACGCGGTTGTCGGGCCCAGGACGAGTGGCGCGTCGGCATTGAGGCTCGAGCTGGGCGGTTCGTCGGGAGATGGTTCGTCCTCGAATCCGATATCGTGGTGTAGAGCGCGCACAAGCTGGGTGGTCAAGCGACGGACGTCGGCGGGGGGGACGTGGGCGCGTTTGGCGATCTCGAGCGGGTCGAGGGTGATGAGGTCGACGGTGCTGATGTGGCTTCGCTCTAAGGGTGGGATGATATGCGCGTGTGGTCTGGTTGGAAAGTCCGGGAGGACTGAGAGAAGATCCATAGAGGTCAGTTCTATCGAGAGAGACGTGAAGTGGATGAACTTGTTGGAGCTCGGGAAGATGGCTGTGAACCAATCAGATACTCAATCGGGTAATAAGCAGCGGCCGACATGTCGGAGGGTTCATTAATAACGAATACTAGGACTGTGATATGACATGGTCAATTCCGATTGAGTAGTACCTAGTAATATAAACTAAGCTTATAAGATACAGATTACTGCTCTCCTGCGTTTATCACAGCTTAGTATTTCCCAGCTTCGCGGTAGAGGCTATGTTCATAGTAGACAATATATACATCCAACCCCTCCTAAACAGTACTCAACAGCACATATTTACAAACTACAATTTACACCCTCTCCCCTCAACCGCCCTCATCTGAATCTCCTGCACACCCTCATCCCCACACCTCACCAAATCCTCCCCCAAAACCGCCTCACAGCCCCCCAATACCTCCCCGCATCCTCCAAAACCAACGCACAATGCTCCGCCTCCCGAAACACAACCTCATCAACCGCAAACCCGGCACGCCTCGCATCCACCGCATGCGATCTCACATTATGCGCACCTACCATCTCATCGGCCTCTGAATACAGATATAGCCGGGGAACACCCGCCCCAAACACAGCGGGATCATTCAGCTGGCGGCGCAGATCGCGCACAGACGCCATGAGGTGCAGGTGCTGGAGGACCGTCACGGTCGCGATGGTCGGGTACAGCAGGGCGCGGCCGATGGACTGGATATGAGGCGTTGTCTCGGTGGGGAGAGAGAGCACGGCGGCGTTGTATGAGCGGCGGAAGGTGGTGTCGCCCGGGGAGCAGTCGAGGATGACCCCGCGCAGCGGGAGGGGGTAGTTGTTCTCTTCGTGCCATGAGAGGGCGAGCTGTACTGCTGTGTTGCTGCCGCCGTGGGAGAATATGTGGAGCAGGATGCTGCTGCTGCTGCTGCTGATGCTGCTGTCGCCGCTGGGGGATGTCACGTTGGCTCGGCCATTGTGGGTGGTGAGGATACGGGCGATCGCGTCGCGCGCGGGCTGAAGACGGGCGCGGAGGGCGTGGATGGTGCGGATGGTGATGTCGAGGACGATGCTGGTTATGAGGAGGATGCAGGTGTTAGGGAATTGTTGTCGGTACCCCTCGATGTACTTGTGGATGCGGCGGGGTGTTGCGCCGCCGAGCCATGTGCAGAGGATGACGAGGGATGGATCGTTGGGGGTAGCGTCTGTGACTGATGGGGGCTCATATAGATGGGTGTTTTGCGCGAGGGACTGGAGTGGTGTTTGTGATGCCATGGTGGTGCTTGCTGGCTTTCCTAGTGGTGAGAGTCATTGCTCTCTGGGGATGTTGTAGCGTTGCTGGTTTGCGCCGCATGCATTGGGGGGTGATCTGATCCCATAAGCCGTAGTAAGGTAAGCAGCTTCTCGTAGCCACCGAGGTTAAATGTATAAATCATGTCTTTCATGAGATATCCATGTCTAATATGTGCTTCTGTTGTATGGTATCTCTGCTTTCATATGATCTGGATTAGCCTCTCCACTACAGAGTACTACATAGTGCCATGCCCTGACCCAGTACAATAGGCCAATGTTAGCTGTTTGATGCTCACCCAATGTCAAGCTGCCAGACCAGAATGAAAAACCAACTGGCCATGACTCTAAACTACACGTAACTACCCATCGCCATCCAAAACATACTGCTCAATGACACTATCTACGTGATCGCCCACCCCTAGCTCTACTCTGTCGGACTAGGGAGTACCCACGCGGGAGTCAAGCCAGGCACCACCGCATTCACCACCACGAGGGCTTCGGCCGACCGCGCCAACCGAGTAATTCAAGGGATGGACTCTGCATACTCGCTGTAACCGAGCCCCGAGAATGCGAGGAGTATTCAGGCAATGATAACGGCGGGGAAACGCATACTCGGTGTTTGATGTCTCATATGGACGGCCAAGGTGCCGCAGGTCGGTTTGTTCCCTGAGACAAGGCTCGCTCCCCTTACATTGTGCATTGGTATGGACTGTGCATACATGATGGCGCGTGCTTTCACTTGCATATTGATGGTGTATCAGGAGACTACCTATCGAGTTGTTGGAAGAGTGGAGGTGATTAGCTGGATCGATTACCTTGCCATCGACGTCGGCTGGCGAAGCTGTCAGGATAAGACTATTCTATTATGTGACCCCATGATGAACAATCAACTGTACCGTATGGTAAGCTCCATAGTCAAGGTATTGGAAAGGCGCGAGAAAAAAAGCAAAAAGAAAGACTAGAAGACAAAATGATCAAGAAAAAGCTCACCATCGCCTCCTGGCGCAGCTGGCCCTTCCTGGAGCCAGGAGCGAATATGGCTCCTGCCATGTTGGGTTAGATCTATTAAAACATACAATAACCTACGGAGATACGTATTCAGCGAACACCATACTTGCATAAACGATCATACTCCGCCAACCCCATACGTACGCAGATAAAGTACCTTCACAAAGGCAACTGATCCAGCCAGAAGGCAACCACAAGGCAACGGAGAAAAAAAAGGAGATGTCAAAGCGAGACACTATCGCGCTCAGTGGCCGGATACGAGGGCGGAAGCTGATACATCACATTGTACGTCGCGTATCCACCGAATAAAAATGGGGGAACAATAACGGTCGTTAAACCTGATGCAGTTTAGCGGATCGGGGGACGTAGTTGGTGATCCTGCGATGGATTAGCAGGAGTACGAAGGATGAAGAAGGAGTTGGACCCATCCATCATCTTATTGTACGACGGCTGGATCAGTCGAGTGGTGATGAGGATTATTGTTGACGGGTCAATTCCATTGTCGGCGAGGCCGATGGGATTGTATACGAGGTGAGTGATGGGGTTCGCTTTCAGGTCAGTGTTGTATCTGGGTACTTCGTACATCGTCTGGACGTTGGATCGAAAAGGGTATAGTGAAGGCTCGATATATTGGCCGATCGCCAGACACCGAGTCAGACAATGGACAGAGGCTGCACGGCATCATGGCCGTTGGGAGTCAGTTGACAGGTGAGTGCGACCCCACTGCACTTAACTATATCACCTGAAGACATGACAGGGGATGACACCGTTTCTTTCTTGCTCCCCTGTCTATTGGGGTAGTTATCAAGTGGCAGGTAGGATTTCAGACGTATCGAGTCTCGTTATTCCGATGAGCCATGTAGGGATATCTCCCTTACCGAGTACTGGCTTGGATGACGGAGATTTAGGGCTTGAGGCTTGAGGCTTGCAGAGCAAATCAGGCCACAGGCTAGGAGAATGTGTCACGGAGGCGACTTATAGCGACGACGACTCATTGGAGCTGTCTCACACGCTATCTCACGTCGTATATTTACTCCGTAAGCCACATTTCCTATATTGATACGATGGAAACCTTAAAGCAAGGCGTGCTACTTTACTCTGTATACTCTGAACTACATACTTTGACAAGTGTGGTATTGTCTCCGAAAGACGACTAGATGTGTCTGGTATATACGAGACAAACACCGACAATATCAACAACGTCTCTATATAAAAACTTCTTATAGATTGAAAGTAAATTCTGACATGAGTGCCGTCACAATCTTCCGCGCGGGTATTGGCCCGTTATTAAACACACCCACTAGACACAGTGAATCAACAGGGATAGATGGTCACCACATAACCACCACCCGCAGTCCCAAACAGATTCAGAAAAGTGTCACTAGCATTCCAACCCCAATCCCTCACCTGATGCACCCGGAAACAACGGGTAAATGGGTAAGGGTGTGCGCTATATTTCGACGACGCCGGGCAAAACCGAGGGGTTCATATATAACGTAGTATTGCACAGATATACTCGGTGTATCCTTGGATAGAAGACGGCCAGGAAGTAGTAGGCAGAGAGGCACCCAGATATGCAAAGGGGCTGGGAATTTGGAAGAATGTATTATCTAGCCTAACGTGCATGCATATGATACATAACCTCGAGATCTGCCGATTCGGTGAGAAATCCCTGACCTCAGGCTGACAAGGACCGAGCGCTTAAGCCCTGTGTCTTAGTCCAATTATATCCATTGAGAAAGGATAGAGATCGACGAGGGAAGGCAACCCTGCTGGTTGATATAGATGTTTGTTTTCTATTAATCAGATTTAACTTCGCTGCTATGGACCTGTAGACGTTTGGCTAGGGGAACTTTTTGCAGGATTGGCCAACGGTCACTGGGAAGTCGACTCTGCATGAACGTGTAAAGACCGTTATTTAATAGGTAGGTATCCATGCGGGCAACTCCGGTACTGTGGTTATTGGCTCGCTTGTGGGATACCACGCGTATCAGTCCATGACGATGCCGCTATACTAGGTAGACACTCCGCCCAGCATCGTGATGTGACGATATTCTGAAGTCCGAGACCGCCATCTACCAATGTATCAAACTGAGACAGCCATGGCGATAGCTGCCAAATGCTCCGACAGCTATCCTACATCGAAGCCAGACTGATCATAGGAGGCGCTACAACCTCAAGACATCCATCGATAGGTATAACGTCTATTCCAAGAGGTCTGAACTCTAACAAAACCTAATGACTTAAACATAGCGGCTAGCTCAACAGTTTCTTGGTTACTGGGACAATCTGTGTGGAGGGTTCAAACGGCCGCAGAGGTAGTTTCCAAGCGATGACGATTACGGCGCCAAAAAGCCTTTAGTTACCATGGTTGACGTGCTTAACCCGCGTCGGATACCATCAGATATATCTTTGTGTCTATTTATTCAACTATTCAATTACTTAATATGCATCATACCGGGGGAAGGTGACAAAGTATTGTCCAAGTCCAAACCAATCAACGAGAGTCACACGATGCTTCAATGATTCAGGAAGACGCTCCATACCCGATGGTGTGTAGTCTAAGTGGGCCGTAGATTTTCCTTAGTGGCGCATGAGGAGATTTTCCAGTTCTTCCGTCGTGGTAGGGATGGGATCCTTGCCCAAGGAACCGCCTTGCCGTCGCATGAGTCGTTAGAACCTTCCACGGCTGGTTCCATCAAAACTCCCAACCTATCGCATCAAACCAGACCGGTCCAAATCCCCGAGGAACCTTGTTTCCTTCGTATAAAGTCTTCAGGTCTACTATATGGAGAATAATGCGAGAACAGAAGAAGCTTCTCGTATGGATACCTACCAAAGAGTGGATGGAGTCAGCTCTGGACCCGCTTCCCATCTATTCGGTGCGGACCGTCGGAGGGTGGGGACCATGTATTATTGGTTCTTCGATCATCTCCACCCACGGACAAATTGACAAATAAGCATTGTGTCAAGTTCTCCGAAAAAAAAAAAAGACGGTCTCGGACGAGCCGAGCGCGTGGCTTGGGAATGCGGCCGAGATTTCCCCTTCTTCCGCCAATGATGGATGGATTTTCGAGGACGATGCACGAGGTAGTAATGAGTGAAGATTTTTTTTTCTTTTTTTTTTCTGTGCCGTGATGGTATGGAGGAGGTGAGACAGTGATGGTTCGTGCATGTGCCTTTGCCAGCTAGCTCTGTACCTTGGTACGGAGCATCTTGGGCGGTGGGCCTCCTTTCATAGATAAGCACTTCTGTACCTGGTACCTACAGTAAGTTAATACTAGGTACTCTGTATAAGTGGAGGTATGTATTACTGGTACTAAAGACAAGTGACTTCGTCATTCAAGGATACCCTAGCGATCGACGCACCAAGGAAGCGGACGTGGGGCCTTCTTTTCCGATATGGACAAGGATGTTCCCCCCAAACCAATGGGCAACCGGCGACCCATCGTGGATGTGACAGATGGGAGGGAAAGCCCCCTGTTTTCGGCTAAATCTCTCTTGCCGGATTCAACCTAGCTCGGTCATGGCTGGTGGAGTCCGTGATTCGGTGGTTGTTCAAACCCCGGCTCCTGTCATATTCGGTAATGATCGCTCCCCAGACTCAGGTTTGTCGCCCGCTTGGGTCTGGTCGATACTGGGACTGAGTAATGGTGGGGACTCCACCCATAGGATCCTCGATCGGGTACGAGGTTAGTCGATCTGCTTCGATTCTTCTGTTTTATTTTCTCGTTCTTTTTTTGACTTTCTTCGGTTGAAGTGTAATTAATTAATTTTGGTTCTTTCTTTTTTTATCCTGGATAAAAGTTATTGTTCTTATGCGAAATGCTGGATATGCTGGATCATTGAGATGTGAAACAAGTAATGCAGGCAGATTAATCAGGCGGTATTATCCTCCATCTTCCTCTCTCTTTTCTTTCTTCTTTCTTTTCTTTTTTCCCTGTATTATGTCTAGGCTGAGAATGTGCTCTAGTTTCTCAGATTCTTGTTTTCTCATTCATGGAATCTGATCACAGTGCATGCGCAAAATCCTCCAGAGTTGGGTAGGAAATAAGGAGGGTACTTGATCGACATAATAGAATCACCAGGTCTTGCCATCGGGGAGGAGGGGGGTTTACCGTGCTTATGAAGATCATGGGTCTGGTGTATCCTATTACTACGAATTAGGCAGTAGGTTGGAGATACCAGGGTGATGATGACACCATAATTATCTAGCCGACAGCAGTTCCTAATCTCCCCTCTGATAGAGTCAGTTGTCTTCTGATAGGAATGAACAAAATAGATGCATGTCATCCGAAACTAACTTTTATCCCAGCGCAACGGATTCCGCCAGGTGTCTAGTGCGTTGGGCGCAGAATGGAATGCAGGCTGCAGGTGGCGGTCCTTACATTCTCAGCGGGCTTAGGTTCAGTCTGCGTTGGTTCCCAGAACGCTGGATTACGAAGGGGCTGCGACCAGTCCGTTGGGCTGGGTATGGCCACCGGAGGATTCAAATAATGGAACAATATAAATAAATATATTTAAAATACATAAACAAAATAGGAGAAAGAAAGGAAATGCTGTCATTGTCTTGGTCACACAGGTAGAACCTGAGAACACAGGCAGTCCAAGGTGTCAAATCCCCAGCTTTCCGGATCCAATCGTTGAGCTTCACACATGGTGCCACTGAATCCTTGGGATTGCTGCGGTTGTGTATGGGTCAGTGCTACTCTGGGCTTTGGGGAGTCTGGATCAGTGGAGATTACGTGTACGATAATCGATCCAAGATCTGCACTGCTAGCCTTGTGCCTGTCTCCGTCCAGGAGTCTGTTAGTCTTGCCGACGGGGGACTTCTTCGTTTCTGATCATATGGTCAAGAATATAGGGATACTACCCTTCTCTTCACTGATCATAAGAACAATTTAATCAAGTAAATCAAGTAAATCAAGAAAGAAAACGGTACCTGACCAGCACGATGATCAAAAGTGAGAGGGTGAGCACGCCAGCTGACTTCTTACAGGGGCTCTTAGTATGTGATCGACTATGACAAATTCGTCTAGTGCCCTAGTAATGGTACCTCCTACCTAGGAGAGATAATTTGGGATGCGCCGGGACTATCATGGCCGAGAACAATTGGTCTTCCACAAGGTCGCCTAGAAGAGAAGATCCACCCTAGGACAGAGAGGGGGGGGGGGGTTCAGGAAAGTTGGGACCGGGTAATCGGTGGGGTTACAGAGTTACAGCATTGGAATTTGGAACTGATGGGCCTGCCGCTAATCTTCAAGTGTCCTAGCTTGTCCCGCCCCGACGATTCCTCCGTCCAGTCATGCAGTTCCATTCCGCACTGGCGCTGGCGTGACTTTTCCCAATATTCCTCTTAGCTTTGAAATCATCGTCTGGGCGGAGTAAGTGATGTTTTGTCACTTGGGACGGTACGGAGGGCCCACTGGTAATGATGACCATTTATGCTCCGTAGTCCGTACTTTGGGTGAAACCACAGATCGAGGTTTTGCTTTATTTTTATTTTTACTTTTATTATCATTATCCTTTTTCTTTCTCTCTTCTTTCTTCTTTTCTCTCTCTTCTTTTATTCTTATTTTTATTTACCGATTTCTTGTCTGAATCGTGACTGCCAAGCAGCGGTGGTAGTAATTACTTACAGCCCTCGTGAAATGCCCTTACGGAGATACAGAGATACACAGCTTACAGGGCCCCTCCTCCTTTCTCTCCCCTTTTACCTTTCAGTTTTGGCCGTGCTGACCCAGTACCCACCATTCCGGCTCCGTGGTTGCAGCTGGGTCCTGCCTTGTTGGTAACAAACTTGCATACTAAGAATAATAAATCGAAATAAAGATATAATAATAAAAATAAATAATATAATAAAAGAAAACAGAAAAAGAAAAAGTACCACCCACTCATTTTACTCATCCAGACCGACCTGAGGAATTCATCTCATTCTTTGCAGTCTGGATAATCATTATTTTTCTTTTCTTTTTTTTCCCTTTTTTTATTCTATAGTACTCGAATAACTAGAACGATTCAAAGGAAAAAGTGTAGATAAATCATTACCAGTGGTCAAGATCGAGAAAGTGGGCCGTCCCCGTAGAAAAACTGAACCCATCAGGATATCTCGTAAGTACCAAGCTAGTGAATCTTACCACCGCTGGGGTTTAGTGTCCATGGTATAGTTAAATCATGATGGCGGCAACGGGACCGTGGTTACAGCTGACAGGTAGGAGGTCTATCTGCGCTTCCCCCCTCTTCTTCGCTAGTTCACCTTCATCTCTCCTACTCCCACCCCGACTTACCGACCTCTTCCACACTCTATCTTTAATCTTCACGATCCTCGTCCACCCTCTTTCTTTCATTTTCTATATAGGCCAATCGCTGGGATTGATCGCTGTTTGTTAAACCAGCAACAGCCTCAGTGATATTCTCCCCCCCCTCCCTCCCCTTTTCGACTCCCCATTCTCGCACCATAGAGGTTCCTCTCGTGCCGATAGATGCCCTGATCACCTGCGCCCGTCCCTTGTCCCGCTATACCTACGAGTCGGGTCGCAGCTTGAAATTTCCGCAGGATTCCTGGAGGAACGAACCAACAGAGATCGGACTGAACGCTGTATACGTATCAGTTGACGTGTGTGAGAACATACCTGGAAATCAGCCCTGGAGCTTGAGCGTGGCGTTTGAGGTTGTTAGGTATGTTATATTCCGGAACCATTGCCTTTCGTTCGCTTGATGCGTGTGATGCTTGGTGGTCAAGGGGAGACGGTCGAGAGTATACTAATGGTATCCAACAGGTTATCATTCGATCGCACGGGATAACATTCACGATGGCAACCAGAGGTCCTATGCCGCCTCCGGGCCCTATCGGGGAGCACTGTGTCAGCCGGGTCACTCGCGGCGGCAAGTTGCTTACCTACCGACTGGTTGTGGTGCAAGAACCACACCGTGCAAGGGCTTGCGGTGCCGGTGCTAAATGTGCGCAACGACTTCTAAACTACCCCAGAGAAAGAGACTTTGACGAAGCTGACTGTCGTTCGTCCTAACAGCGTCTGCGGACCGTCGTCCTGTCGACCCGCCCCCGGTTGTCGAGCTGCGTATCTTCGAGTCGGACCCCCACGATGAGCACAACAAGACCGATATCACGTTCGCCTACAATGCCAATTTCTTCCTTTTTGCTACATTGGAGAGCGCACGCCCGGTGGCACACCCAAGGGTCGCCCCTCCTCCCCAGTCCTGTCCGGTATTGACGGGGGTGCCCGTAGCGGGAGTGGCTTATCTGGACCGTCCGCACCAGGCTGGGTATTTCATCTTCCCCGACCTATCGGTGCGGCACGAGGGTCACTACCACCTGAATTTCCATTTTTATGAGGAGACCAAAGATAGCAAAGATATGAGCGAGGGCGCCCCGGCGGGCCAAGTACCCGCCCCCAACCCCAGCACTATTCCGTCCAAGCCGGCCCCTCCCCAGTCCGCGCTTGACTTCCGGCTGGCCGTTCTCTCTCACCAGTTCAGCGTTTACAGCGCAAAGAAATTCCCCGGGCTCACCATGAGCACCTCTCTGAGCCGCGTCATCGCGGAGCAAGGCTGCCGGGTCCGGATTCGCCGTGACGTCCGGATGAGGCGCCGTGGCGATAAACGATCGGACGACTTTAACTACGAGGAGCAAGACGCCTATCGATCATCGGACCGATTTCCCTCGTCGGATGCCTACGCCCGGAACGCCGCGGATCGCGACCGCTCGGCCAGCATCAGTACGACCGACCTGTCGTACCCCTATGGCCCCGATGCGCAACGGCGGCAGTCGACCGCGGAGTATGGTTATCCGGCCGCCCAGCCTTATCAACGACCCATGCCCCCGGCCCCGGCACCCGGCGTACCGGGTCCGACCGCCGCCGTCGCCCCTGTTGCGGCCGCTCCGCCTCCACCCCAAGCGGCTGCTTCGCACCCGTCGTCACACCTTGCCTTCGGCTCGACGCAATCTCAGTATATGGCCCCCCAGCCACCCCAATCCGCTCCCGTTACGACCCCGTCCGCCACCTATTCTCCCCATCCGCCATCGTCTCATCACCGGACTCCTTCGACGGGTACCGAGTATGACTCGATGAGAGCCGCTCCCCCCTCGGAGCCCCGCCAGACTACGGGAGACGACCGGGAGCAATTTAGGCTGCCTCCGATTCACCTGGCGTTTCCCAAACCGTTGGATACGGTACCCGCGAATGAATCGCGGTCTTCTGATCCGAGTACTTATCGGCCTACGGCCCCGCCTGCGTCTCGTCCTCTGGCTCCTCCCTTGCATTCGCTTCCGCCTTTGAGGACCCTTGAGAGGTCACTCCCCGAGTTCCAGCCTCCCAGCGGGTTTGCGCAGAACCAATCTGCCGAGATGACTCCGACGAAGAAGACCCTGTGGGACACCGCGCCCACGTTGACCAAGCGGACGCACGCGGAGACGTTCGGTCACGATGATCGTCCATTGTACAATGGAATGCGGCCCGACACCGAATCGTACCCTGTGGGACAACGGAAAGCCTCGGAAGACAGCACCCGGGAGGCATTTCACCCCAGTCCTCGGGATGAAATGGAATATAAGCGAGCGAACGGGCGGATGGCCTCGAAGCCAACTCCTGCCATGCTGTAGCCCGTCGATCTTTGCTCACAGAACAAAGAAAGAAAAAGAAGCAATTATGAAAAAAAAAAAAGGAGGAAGAAAACAAGACGAAACAGAAAAAAACAATATCATTTTCTTCTCCGCGCTTCTTCATAGAACGGCGTCTGGGCATATTGTCCACTGGAGCTTTTTTTGTTGTGGTGGAAGATCTCTTTTGTTTGGTTTTTGTGGAGGTTGAATAGATTCGTTGGTGAATCAGGCCCCATGCATCCATCTTCATCATTCTTCTCTTCCCTGTCTCTCCTTTGATTCCCTTTATACTGTATTTTTTTTTTTTTTTTTTTTTTTTCATTTCTTTCTTTCCTTGTTGTATATGGTTTTTTTATGTGTTTCCTAGATATTCCCCCGGACTGTTCGTTTCATACTCCAGACGAGACTTTGATTACTGTGTTGTGTTACAGACACTGATTCTATTTTGGTTAATTTATCCTGCCCAGGGCAGATGAACTTCATTTCTTGTGTTCTTTTCTACGTCGCAATCCAGCGATTTGGAGCTGGATGAATCTATGGATACATCATGCCCTATGTAGCATCTTAAAATTCCCTACTTTGTGCTCTGCAAATCTTGCGGGCGCCACGTTTTCCTTTATAATACACAATGGGAATAGCTTGCCACACCACATAGCTTGCCACATACCAGATACACGACACGACAACATTGTCCGCTCAGACCACATGCGAGATAGTTAGATTTCTCTGCACATTCCAGCTCGTCAACTCTGGTACGTAAGTGGTTCCCCGTAAGATGAGCCCCCCTCTGGATCATTCCGTGGTGGGGCCATCAGAGGTGGGCCGGCAGTCACTGCACGATGGGGAGCAGAATGTGGTCCAAGACCCTCACTCGGGCCCTTCGATCGGTTCGTTCTCAAACACCTTGCATTCTTATTATAAGGCTAGGCGCAGGTCGGTCCAAACGCCAGATATCCCATCCCTCGGTCTGGAAGATGATTCAGATGGAGAGGATGGAATTATGAGAGCCTTCATATCAAGGACTGTCAAGAATGACGAACCGTTGGAACTGATGATGAAGGGAACAGGTGCAGACATGACTAAGGTGAGCTTGGCACATACTTGACTGGTCAGTTCCCGCACGCGGCAAAACAATAACAACAACAATAACAATAAACAACAACAACAACTGGCGGTCAAAATAGTCCACCGTCTGTCGATCATTTACTGGTCTTCTCCACCTGAGACAAAAACAAACACCCCCGCCCAGTGTTCAGGTGTTAATCCACTTGTCAAGAACCCTGATGCTATCTTAATGCTGTCTTCCCTCACTCTCCCATCTCCATCTCTATTCCCTCTCTCTCCCTTTCACTCCCAGATATCTAGTTGTAGACAGGCGTTGACGAAAGAAGAGAGGATAGGCTATCCAACCTCGTCATCGTAGAGATGACGCAGGGCGCGGAGGTTCGTGTCAATCTCTTTATTCCTTTCTTCCTCTGTCTCATCTCCCTTGCGCCCCTCCCTCCCGTTCAAACCAACTCACCCGTGCACCCTGACCTGCAGATGACACCCGCTCCAGCGAACGTCGACAACAACAAGTCTCCAACACCCTTTGAAGCAGCCCACCAGCTGCAGCAGACCCTCCTCCAATCAACCAGTGGCTGCTCCCCACCCCGCTCCCGCAAACACTCCCGCGCAAGCAGCACCGCAAGCGACAGATCCGACCTGTCAGGCGTCACAGGCCAATTCGACGACGCCGATGAGTTCGATTACCCCCCGGGGCCAGCCGGCTCACCGTATTCCAAACGCCGTCGCTCCAACGACTGGCCGCGCGGTCCAGAAGATCCTTCGTCATTATCATCTCGGAAGGAAAACACCAGCTACCTCTGGCCCTTCCATCACGGACGCACGACAGGCTCCCCGCGGGGGTCCGCGCGAAACCGCCATGCGGTTCCGGCGAGGGGTCGACGGTCCAGGTTCGTGGAAGCCCACATGAATGACAGCGTGAGCGAGAAACCTCCGAGTATCTACTTGCGTGATGGTAGACCTGCGCCTGGCGATGGGCCAAATGCGAACGGCCAACGTTCGTCCGGGATCTTCCGCTTCGGGAAAGCGATTGCGTCGGCGTTTAATCCGTTTGGTGCTTGGGGTAACGTTACTGAGATGTGGAGGGGTAGCTCGCCGGAGGCGAACCATGCTGTTGATGACCCTGTGGCGCAGGCGGAGAAGGCGTACGCGGAGTTGAAGAAGTCGGGGTATAAGGGGACGAATAAGGGGAGTTATCTTCAGGATATGAAACCGGGAGGGCCTGACGAACAGATGTGGAAGTCGAAATCAACGAGGGAGAAGACGGACTACAAACCGACTACAGGCTACCACTCGAGGCAGAACTCAGGCGACGGACACGAGTCCAATACTTCGATTCGAAGCTCTATCAAGGAACTTCGCAAGGCCAAGTCCTCCCTGGGGATCCCCACCATCAACGCGACGTCCATCTTCGGTTCACAGCGTCGTCGCTCCGACGACTCAGGGAACCCCGAAGTGCGACACCAGAAGTCGCGCAAGGAACTCCAAAAGCAAGCCAAGTTACTCAAACGCGTGAGCGATCTAGAAGTGAAACTCGGCAGAGCGCGTCGCGAGTTGCAGGATCTGATCGGGGAGGACGAAGTCTTCGAGACTATCTTCTGCCAGGACAGGGCTCATCACCGGAAATTCGTGCCGGGGGCGCTGCCTTCGCTTCCTTCGGAGCGACTCTTGCATGCTGCGGCTTCGTCGCCATCGGCGCCGTCTGCCGAGCTTGCTCGTTTGGCTGCGGTGTCGGAGAATGTCCAGCGACAGCTAGAGGAGTTGAAAGGCGATCCTGATTCGCCTGTTAAGTCCAAGAGTCAAGCTGCGCCTTTCACCCCGACATCTGCCTCCCACGAAAATCGCTTGCAGACTTCCTTAACGGCAGACAGCCCTCCATCTCGGAAACGAAAGTCCCCAGACCCAGCCTCCGTCCAAGCGAGAGAAGGCCAATCCACGCCCAGGAGAGTTACCGAGGAGCCCACCAGCACCCCAGCGCCCGACAGCACGCGCAAAGCCAAACTCCCGAAAATGATCATAGGCGACAGCCCGGGGTCCGTCGAGCGCAAGTGGCCGAAAGACCAGCCGAAAACCAACACACACCAACAAACCCCCAAAGAAGACCGAGGGACCAAAGAAGACAGAAGCAGACCACCCCTCCAACCCTCCGCCAGACGATCCCCCTCCTCCCGGCGGAAGGCATCCAACTCGCGCAACAGAACAGCAGCAGCAGGGGTGCCCTCCCTCCGCATGAAGAAGGGCCGCTCGAACCTCCGCTCTGCGAGCGCTAGCTCCGAAGCTCTCCCGCGCTTCTTCCCAGACGACGGCGATGACGGAGACAAGGAAAACCAGTACCAGTGCCAGCCCGGGGAATCAACGACCCCCAAGTCAGACGACGGCAACACCAACCCCAACGATGTGACAACACCAAGTCCCAGCCCGACGCCCAACAAACGCAAAGACCGCAGCGACACTACCTACAGCTACATCCCGCCTGTACCACCCCTGCCTAAGGACCTCGCTGCCACGGCCGCGAAGGTCGACCGACGGCTTGCAAAGGAGATAGGCCAGAAGAGGGTGCGCGGGAAGAAGACGCAGGGTGGGGTTGGCAATGGGAATGGGGGAGTTGTTGTGCATAATAAGGGGAGTCGGGAGGGGATGAATTTTCAGTGGCCGGATGATATTTTCTAGGAGAATTGTTTGATGGGCTTGGTGATATGGTTGGTTTGTGGTTTTGATTTTGACTGCAGGGTTATGATGTTGGATTTGAGGAGAGGAAGATGATGATGATGAGGTGGATGAAGAGCCTGCTTCACAGCTGCATACACCGTATACAGTGTACGGTGTCTTGTCAGCTTGAGCGGGAGGGTGGGAGTGAATATGTGTGTGTATGTGTGTGCCATTTCCTTTGTTATCACGATTCACGAAGCCACGACAATGTTTACCGCGACTATGTCTATGATTGATCAATCAGTTACCCAATGCCATGCCTATGCCTTATGCCTTGCAATGCGATGAATTCATATACAACCGTAGATCAATAGATAAGACGTGAGTCTAGTCTTGTCGAGGTCTCAAGCTGAGGCTAATGACTCCGTGATTGTGGTTGTATACATAAGCTGCATTCGTATCATAATCACATTGTCTACTGTCAACGGTCATCATAGTCGAGGATATGCAATGTATATAGATCTTTCTTGCTTATCCTCATTTATAGACCAGCTTTCCCTTGGATCGGTTAGGTTATAGAAAGCCAAGCCCAGCAGCCCACAGAATGGCAGTCGCATTTCCATGAGAACCAACACCAACGCCTCCTGTTTATCAAATACCCCGTCAGTGACTCGGACTCGATATACGGCAGAAGGAAGGACAACAAAAAAAAAAAAGACACAGAGAGAAGGGAAGACCTGCCAGCAATGCAACCCGGCGCACTCGTCACAAACGACGTCCACCTGCCCCTCCCCTCCCCCTACCCATCACCGCCAACCTCTCCAAATCCCACATCTCGCCCACCGGCATCCCGCACAATCGAGGGGCCGGGTGGGACCCACCTACCGAGGAACAGCCTGGACAGGAGGGAACGGAATGCGGATTGATGATGGATGTTGGCAGCTTTGGGGTTCAAGAAGGGTGGCTTGGTGGCACCATTGCCTGATCAGGTCATTCTTTCCTACTGGAGTACGTGCCCAGGTGTCCGTCCCTTGTTATTTCGTATCTTGTATGTCTGTCTTAAGCTTCGGAGGATTGTCCCGGCGTGATACATGTATCACCAATATATATCAAAGACCCGACAGAATGGGTTCGTCGCACTGATATAGGATACTTACAAGGCCAAAAGTGTCGTGATATCTTGTAGCCGAGTGGAATTCTCTTGTTGTTTGCAACAGGTTTACAAGTTTGATTCTAACAACTGTCCATCTCAGTTTACGTATTCATGTATCATTTGGTAGACCAATTGGCCTTCCTTTTTTTGTGGATTTTCATTCAGGGAATGATTTGCTGTATTATGGTACAGAAAGTGTATTCCGTCAGAGGCATTAGCTGACCTGGCCAGCAACATCACCCACCAAGGGTTGGGAATCGGGGAAAGGAGATAGATCGTAACTCGAATATCCGACCCAGAGAAGACCCATGCCACGGCATGGGTTAAGTTATGCATCCGAACGCGCAGCAGACAAATGTTATCATAATCCAGACATGATGCAAGGCGGCCATAACCAACCTATGCGTAAAGCAGAAGGACAAACGCCATAAAATTCGACACCACAGTAGAAGCCTTCCCAGAAGAGTTCACCAAGGCCACCGTAACCTGCTGATCCCAGGACATCGTGCATGGTACGCCCGAGTTAATAGCCGTAGGATACACCTTCAGACGCCGGGGATATTCCAGATAAAGCACATGGAAGTCATCCGACACTTCCATAACACAGGATAAAAAAGTCAAACGGTCGCTAAGTGGATCATGAATTAAAGATCAAAAAAGAAAAAAAAAAAAAAAAAATGGAAAGAAAAGAAGAAAAGGCCAAGCGTTTAGGTTGGACTGTATCAAGTTTGGGTAGGCACGCCGGTGGATTGCGAAGCATTTCGACCTCCGCGAATCCCACCGCGGCCACGCGAGTAGCCGCGACCATAACCACCCCGACCACGGCCGAAACCTCTGCCTCGTCCACGACCGCGGTAGCTGCTGCGGTACCCATCGACGCTACCTTGGCCGAAGGTTTCGATGTTTCGCTTCTCTTCCTCGCCGCGCCACTCGCGACCGCCATGTCGGGCGCCAGTCCCTTCTTCACGGTCACGAGCCTCGCTGGAGATGTTATCAAAGAAAGAGCTGGTCCGGTTGTAAATCTGGTAGCCATCCGCACTAGCACTGGTTGATTCGTCGTCACCCTCGGGCATTGGGTTCTCGGCTTCATGAATGGGGGAACCAGAGGCAATCGCTTCTTTAACCATGTCCTGTTTGTTGAACTTGGCGTTGGCCGTTTCAAAGTCATAGTCCGTCTTGGGGACCTCGAATTTCTTCGTCTGGCCCTGGTACTGGCCTCGACCGCGCCCGCCACGGTTCTGGTGGCCACCCCGTGAAACACGGTTAGACTCATAAGCTTTCATTTCGGCCATCTGCTTCGTCATTGCGTCGACAGCAGCGTCCCCAGGCGCGGACTTCTGAGCATTAGGCTGCGGAAGCTTCGCCATGGCGGCGGCGACAGCAGCCGTGGCCGCGCGAGTGGCCTCGGTAATTGCCGCTTGAGCTTGGCCCTGGGATACATTATTCCCGGGGGCACCAGCAGAAGGTTGGGCTACAGTGGGAACCGGCGGTTTGGCAGGGCCCGTTACCGGGATCGCGGGCTGTACACGGCCGCTCCTAGGTCCAGTGGGTGCTGTCCTAGGCACACCAAACCCACCGTGAGTGACGCCGGCGTGGGCCTGTGAAGCTTCTGATACGGGAGGTTTAGAGTCAACTGGGGGTGCCTGAGCACTCTGAGTGACTTGTGGTGTGGCCGCCGCAGGCGCCGGAGTGACATCCCGACTAGCAGGCTTACTAGATGGTCTTTCGCCAACCGGGAGCTCTGAAGTTGCCCTAGGCATGTTTACGGGACCTGCGCCAGGGACTCCTGGTCGCTGTGGCGGAGGTGTCTGGTGCGGGCCAGGAGGTCCGAGGGGCATTTGAGGTGGAGGAAACTGGCCCGGTCCTTGGGGGAATCCCTGACCAGGGGGAGGAAACCATCCCGGGGGAGCTCCATAAGGCATGTTGGGAAAACCTGGTCCAGGCGGGAATCCAGGTGCGCCAAATCTCTGTCCGTAAGGCGGATAGAAGCCTTGGAAAGGAGGCTGCGGAGGGTACCCAGGAGGAGCCGGGCGAGCTTGGTGGGGTGGTTGAGAGTGAGGGGGAGGCCCGGGGGGACCTTGAGGACCGGGTCCTGGACGCGACATGCTCTGTTCACACAATTAGCAAGTTATTCATGAAAAACAACATTGGCTGTGTGCAATAAAAATAAAAAGGCCCATGATCATATCAGAAGGAAGGCAACGGAAAATATCCACATAGTTTTGCGCAATTCAGAACAGGTCTGTGAGTTTACATCCGAATATATTTCATCATGT
This sequence comes from Aspergillus campestris IBT 28561, assembly GCF_002847485.1. Taxonomy (NCBI): domain Eukaryota; kingdom Fungi; phylum Ascomycota; class Eurotiomycetes; order Eurotiales; family Aspergillaceae; genus Aspergillus; species Aspergillus campestris. The sequence continues at coordinate 3,150,449 of NW_020194336.1, read as the reverse complement.
GATCATTCGTCCGACCGCGACATAGACGGTGGACTTGGGCAGGGAGAAAAAATTTTCACAGCAAAACGGGTTCAACTTACACCCAGGATAGCAGGATCATCAGGTACCTGAGGAGGTTCGGGCTTTGCCGGTTCCTTATCCTCAGCTACACTGATGTCCTTTACATCGCTGCCACGGAACACAATGTATTCGTAGACACTGGTAGATGGAGCAAGCTCTTCCGAAGGGTTGCCTCGGCGGCCTTCTGTCCCGAAGGAAACGACATTCTCCAGAGCTATTGTTGAAGCTTCAGGGTTGATCTCATGTAAGGTACCAACATAGCTGTGGAAGACTGGGTTAGCTATAGCTCAAGGATGAGAGCATTGAATGGGAGTAGGAAGGAAGAAGAAAAGCGAAGAGAAGAAAAAGATTTAAAAAGGAAAGCTAGAAAGTGGGAAGCTTACCGAATATCACTTTTGGAAATCAGGTTGAACCGCTGACTGCCAGGTGTTAACTCCAGCCGAGCCGCACAAACCCTGGTTCAAACCAGAGGGCAGAGAAGACTGACCCTATGAGATGGTTCATATCCATGCTGACGGGGGGAGTTGCGCGCCAATGCGCACAGAACAAAAAGAAAATAGGAAGAGAGAGAGAGAGAGAGAGAGGGTGAATGGAGGAATTTATAGGAGTGAGGGTGGTGGAGAGGGGAGGGGGAGGGGGGAAGAAACGCGTATGAGATGAAAAGAGAAGAGAAAAGAGAAGACGAGGTGAGAAGAAGGAAGAAGAAGAAATAGGTGGAAAGTCGGGAAAGGCGGTGGAGTCTTAGGGTGGGAAAAGGTCGGGCGCTACGGCGGGCTGGAGGAGCTCTGGGCGCAAATACTTCGATTCTTTCTGCCATCTTCGTCTGAACTGCGCGAGTGGGTGATTCGACTGGCATTATTGAGTCAATTTTGGTTTACATGGTGGGTATCGATTGTTCTTGAATTGTAGTTACAAACAGTCCCAGATTTATTGGTTGCGCGATCACCTCCATCCACGACAAGGCGAATATGGCTCAGTCATCCCACCGTGGCGATTTCTTCCAAACCACGTACGTCAGACCTCCCAGCAGCATCCCGTCATGTTTGCTAATTCCCCTCTTCTAGGACAGCTTTAGAGGACCAAAATCGCAAGGACACCAAGTCGTTGAATCCAGATGGATCGCCCATAAGGCTACAGAGTAAGATACTGGCTGTTCAGGCAGACCCGAAGAATGCGGGCGTCGTGTTTGTTGCCCAGAGCGGGGGAACGGTCCGGAAGATCATACTCGAAGTAGGTGCATGGTGTCCTTCTTTCTGGATACCTTGCTGGTACTGTAGCTAAGATAGCGCTCTGTGCGTCGCCCGTGACCGCAGACAGGGGAAATTGCCGCCGTCTTCAAAGGACCAACTGCGCCGGTTACGAGTCTCTGCTTCAGTCCCGATGGCCGATTGCTGTTTGCCGGTTGCTGGGACAAGACTATTTGGAGCTGGGAGGTGGCTACAGCACAACCGAAGTTAAGATATGAGGGCCACACCGACTTTGTGAGATCGGTCGTCAGTACACAGTTGAAAGGACAGGACGTCCTCGTCTCCGGCGGTGCGGACGCGCAGATCTTGGTTTTCGACATTACCAGCGGGCAGCGCTTGTCGGTCTTGAAGGGCCATGTCAAAGGAATTCAAGATCTCGCGGTGGATCCCATTTCTCTGGAATCCGAGAGCCCAGAATTGACCGTCTTCAGCGCGGGGAGTGACCGGGAAATCCGCCAGTTCGACATCGCCCATGGCAGCAAAGACCTTACTGGGACGGATGCCATTCTGGCTCACGACACCAACGTCTACAAGCTGTTTTTCGATCGGGACGGGGATTTATGGACTGCCTCGGCAGACAAGACCGCCAAGTGTCTTGCCCGAGAGGACAGCTGGAAGCCCAATCTGACGTTAACACACCCGGATTACGTCCGAGATGTCGTGGTGTGTGAACAGGGCGGCTGGGTCGTCACTGCCTGCAGAGATGAAGAAGTTCGAGTGTGGAATCGAGCCGTATGTACCCTGTTCCTATCCCTGTTCTGGCTTGCCACTTTCTCTGTGTTCTGACCGCCGCAACATCTAGACTGGAAAACTCCATCACACGTTCTCCGGGCACTTCGAAGAGGTAACGGGCCTAGTACTCTCGGGATGGACGATTGTCAGCGTCAGTATCGATGCGACGGTACGGCAGTGGTCCTTGAAACCGGATGATCTACAAAACGCAGTGGAAAAGGCCAAGAAGCCAACCGAAGAGGACGAGGAGACGCCGGAAAATTCGGGACCTAAGCTTACAGAAGAAGAAGAACGGGAGCTGGCCGAGCTCATGGGTGAAGACTGAATGGAGTGACATCATGGCGAAAGCCAGCCATAATGAGATACGTGGAATGTATAGGTTATATTTCTTGTTTATAGACACCAAACTAAAGATCATCCATGATAAAACATAATCGAGCTTCATGACAAGAACCGGTTAACGAGACGCTGTGTCGCCAGTGCCCCCCGTAAACGCGCCTCACGTGACCGTTGGTGCAGCCATGACGCACTGCCTGCGGGCGACGATCTCCCGGATGCGGGCCAGAGCGCAGAAGACGAAGCACATGGGCTGGGTTTCTTACAGAGGCGCTTGTCCAGTCTGATCTAGTTGATTCTCAATTTATCTCGCTCTCCTAATTTAGTCTTCGTGTGGAGTGTATAAATTGTTCTACGTGAACGTTCCAAAATTATTCGACGATCTCTGACTGGAGCCGCGGCTCCCTTGGGGCGATTTACCGCCAACTCTTATCGGTGCTTCGGACCCCTCCAACGCACTTCCGCCTACGGATACAATCGGGCAAGATCGTTCCCCCGCGCCAATACACACGTATCCCAACACTTACCCCCCGCCGCGTGGGTATCCATCGGTAATCCTTCCAGAATGTCGACATCGGCGGGCCTGCACGCGCAGTCCCACGATGCTGCCGCAGAGGCGGAGCCCAAGCTCGTTAACCGGCTGCGCGAGAGCCGATCGCCCTACGTGCGGGCGCACATGAACAACCCCGTCGCCTGGCAGCTCTGGGACGCGCAGGCTATTAATCTAGCCCGGCGTCAGAACCGACTGATCTTTCTCAGCATCGGGTACTCGGCGTGCCACTGGTGCCATGTTATGGAGAAGGAGTCGTTCATGTCCCAGGAGGTGGCGGCGATATTAAACGAGTCTTTCGTCCCGATCAAGATCGACCGCGAGGAGAGACCTGATATCGACGACGTATATATGAACTATGTCCAGGCCACTACCGGCTCGGGCGGATGGCCGCTGAACGTGTTCCTGACCCCGGACTTGGAGCCCGTGTTTGGCGGCACCTATTGGCCTGGACCGAATACGACCGCGCTGCATGGTCACGAGACGCTGACTCTGGTCGATATATTGGAAAAGCTCAGGGATGTGTGGCAGACCCAGCAGCAGCGGTGTAGGGAGAGTGCGAAGGAGATCACCAAGCAGCTCCGGGAATTTGCGGAAGAGGGGACGCATTCGTTCGAAGGCGACCGGGAGGTGGATGAGGATCTGGACATCGAGCTTCTCGAAGAAGCCTACCAGCATTTTGTGTCGCGATACGATCCCGTCTACGGTGGCTTCTCGGGGGCTCCGAAGTTTCCCACCCCCGCAAACCTCAGCTTCCTGCTCAACCTCAAAATTTACCCGAGTGCGGTGTCTGATGTGGTCGGAAAGGATGAATGTGAGACTGCGGCTGCTATGGCGGTCAATACACTCATCAATATGGCCCGGGGTGGTATCCGAGATCATATCGGCCATGGCTTCGCACGTTATAGTGTCACCCCAGACTGGAGCTTGCCTCACTTCGAGAAGATGCTCTACGACCAGGCGCAGCTCCTGGACGTCTACGTGGATGCATTCAAAATTACCCACAACCCCGAACTCCTGGGTGCAGTCTATGATCTAGCCACTTATCTGACGACGCCCCCGATCCAGTCACCGACGGGTGGGTTCCACTCGTCCGAAGATGCGGACAGTCTCCCGAGTCCCAACGATACAGAGAAGCGCGAAGGCGCTTTTTACGTGTGGACATTGAAGGAGTTAACGCAAGTTCTCGGTGCACGGGATGCGGGCGTATGTGCGCGTCACTGGGGCGTGCTGTCCGACGGCAACATCGCTCCCGAGAACGACCCCCATGACGAGTTCATGAACCAGAACGTGCTTTCTATCAATGTGACGCCGAGCAAGCTGGCTAGAGAGTTTGGCCTTGGAGAGGACGAAGTGGTTCGCATTATCCGGTCCGCGAAGCAAAAGCTCCGTGAGTATAGGGAAAGAACGCGGGTGCGTCCCGACTTGGACGACAAGATCATCGTTGCTTGGAACGGATTGGCCATTGGTGCGCTCGCCAAGTGCAGTACGCTACTTGAGAAGATCGAGAGCGAGAAAGCGCTGCAATACAGAGAGGCTGCGGTCAAGGCTGCAGGGTTTATCAAGGAAGCTCTCTTTGAAAAGAGCACCGGCCAGCTTTGGCGCATCTGGCGTGATGGCGACCGAGGAGACACGCCTGGGTTCGCCGATGACTACGCCTATCTGATCAGTGGGCTCTTGGAACTGTATGAGGCTACGTTTGACGACAGCCATTTGCAGTTTGCAGAACAGCTGCAGAGTATGTGACCCTCTTAACCAAGAGGCTCCCCAATACTAACTACTTGTATCAGAATATCTCAACCGCCATTTCCTTGCATATGCAGGTTCAACACCAGCAGGATATTACAGTACACCTTCAACCATGACAGCCGACATGCCGGGACCTCTTCTCCGCCTGAAGACCGGAACGGAGTCAGCGACGCCCTCATTCAACGGCGTGATCGCCCGCAACCTACTCCGTCTCGGAAACATCCTAGAAGACGACGTGTACCGGACACTCGCGCGGCAGACCTGCCATTCCTTCTCGGTAGAGATCCTCCAACACCCCTTCCTCTTCGTGGGCCTCCTCGACACCATCGTCGGATTAGAGGCCGGCACGCGCAGCGTCACGGGTGTCTTCACGACCACCCATCTGTCGCGGCCGCAGCCCCCAGAAGAATTGATCAAGCGATCCGACGAGCCACTCTCCGTGCGGGACATCCTCATCCAAAAAGTCCGAAGCCAAGCCGGACCGGGGACGTCGACCTCGACTGCAACCGCCTCGCTCGTCGACGTTCGCCCGTCGCACGTGGGCGATTTCGTAGGAAACCAGTCATTCTGGCTGAGGACACGGAACCCGCTGTTCAAGGACCTGTCACCGCCTGAGCCACCCAAGAACTACCTATTGGTCTGCGAGAGCGGCAGCTGCAGAATTGTCGATGTCTAAATCAGGGTAGATACATGCATTTCGGAGTTTTCCCCCCATCTAATCAACGCATGTATCGGTGGGATTGTGTGTCTCGTTTGCGCGCAAAAAGTGCACTTGGAGAGGAGTCCAAGCTGTGTATAGGCTTGGTCGACTGTTGTTTCGGATAGTCGGAGGCGTTCTGGGTACACCAGGCACCCGCATATTCGAAACCTGTCATAACGCTTTGTACTTGTCTTACTTGCCAAATCAAAATTGTTAGACACAGACATTCCGTGAAACAGCATCAAACAGACACAGTCAGACAACGTAGAGAGTAGACAGCGAAGAGCGACGTAGCCGTAAATCTACATCTAGATCCAAACTGTCCGAGTCCGACCCATGCTTCCACGATCTACAAAGTAATAACTATATCCATATTAAACCCTCGATCATGTTCATCCTCCGCACAGATCTCAATATCTAACTATATCTGGTATCTACCTAAGGCAAGGTTTAGCCACTAGCAAACAAACAAACAAATAAATAAATGATTATAGCGAAAACGCAAGGGTATGACAAAAGATCAAACGGTCCCTGCCTATGATATCACGCAGTTAGCCGCTCTGACGAGTCTAGTTGAGATCGAGATCGAGATTGAGATCGGAGAATATTTTACTGATTGGTATTTTTTATTTGTTCAAGGGGTTTATTTTTGTGTACTCTGTACGACGTACGGGGTTCTCCGTAGATCGAGTTTCACGGATGAATGCAGAGAGGGCGGTCTTGTCTCGCTGATTTAGGCGTTATCGCGGCTAGTTAGTTGGAGGTACTGTAGAATGTGAGTAACCTTGGATACTCTCAATGAAACATCTACTATCTTACTCTTTCCCATTCATCATAGTTAATAGTAAGGAAAAGCAATAAACATATCAAGTCATCCTATTACCTTCCCTAATCCCAGCCCACGAAACAAATAGATTAACCCGACCAAACCAGTGAAACCATCCGGATCCGCACGACGGTTTCTTCTCACCGACAGGGATACAGTATATTGTCCATCAACATACGAATAACTACCTAGCGAGCCCCAAACCGGACAGGACCTCATCCGAACTTCCGAGTCATGTATAATTACTTTAATTAACGGTCTGGAGTCGAAGGAGATTACCCGACGCGGTGGACAATATATTATGGTTGTGCTAGCGCGGTGGCTGAAACAGGTGCATACGGGGGGGGTGCTTTATGCACAGTGTTTGTACCACGGTAGCTATCCATTCAGGACTATTGTTGTTTCTGTCATCATAATTGTGGAGTGGGTTTGTTGCAGAGTGTCTTATCTGGACTAGTCGAGGTCGTATAGGCTTGATAGATACGAGGGGTAAATAGTACAAGGTAGTAGGTAGTTGATATGAGGGTGTGGCATCAACACCATTGGATTTAGGACAAACCTGACTAACTATAAGCTAGAATGACACATCAAAGTCAACGTGGTATCGCTTGTACCTGGTCAGGTACCTGACTCTCTTAGCGCCGTGAACATGTCAGAAGGAAACCCCTGACAACCAACCTGGTTGAACCAGACTGGGCGATTCTCCTGCAGAGCCAGACCAGACCAGATCCAGACCACCCAGATCTCATACTCACCGTCAATTCTCGTCTGAGCGTCCCGGTTCCATTCAAATGAGAGATGGAGTCAGGACAAGCCAGCTAAACTAGATTAAGCCAGACCAGACCACTCAGTGTGGACTGGGCATTGGCCGGTGGAATTGAATAAATTAAGTTCTGAACAAAAAATGCGCAATGACAATGGGCCAGCCAAGAGCGTTAGTGAGTCAGTTAGGTGAAAGAAATTTTGGTTTTATTTCCCCAGCCAAGGCTTCCTAAGGCTGGGCACGATCAGAATTCTTTCCGATATGTCTAGACCCCATGGCTGGAGGATGTGGAAGGATGGGCTAGAGCTCTTAGGCTCTTGCCTATGTGGTCTAAGAGTCAGTGGTAGGTGATAACGATTTGGAGACAAAAATTATCATATATACGGAGTACATGAAAGATAGAGAAAACAAAAAAACTAGAAAATAAAAAAAAAAAAGAAGAGAAAAAACAAACAAGACAGAGGAAGAAATCCGTCAACAAAGATAAATCTTTGTTTTTGTGGGATATCTCGATGAATCGAGTCAACCATGGATCCTACCAGGTAATCTCCGAGCCCTCACAGATCATGAATCGATGGTCCTCAATATGAAACATTAGTGGAGGACCAACAGAGTGAGCTGCCGAGTTGCCAAGTTTTGGTGGTTAATCATGGTTGCTCGTCCCTGCGCTGGTGCCCGTCCCCAGGAGCACAAAAGTGTCAAAAGAATCGAGCTTTTCTCTTGGCTGGCTGAAGTGGTCCGTTCAACGGTCCTGTGGTGGCAATGAAAGAAAGGAGAAGAAAGGGCCGGAAAATAAGATGGTCGGGTATTGTTGGGTATTGGGTTTGTTGTTTATTACCGACGTCAGCAGTAGTTTCCTGCTATCTCATGCTATAAATGATCATCATTATTATTACTATCGTTATATTACCTATGGTTACTACCATCGATTTCTTATTCTTTGTTCGTTCTATCCTTCGTATATCCTAAATTCTCCAAATTATCGAGACCAGACAATTTTGATTGATCTGACTGTGTCAAAATGACGAATATATCTGAAATTTCATGGGGCACAACAACCGAGTCTGTTCTCACTGATCGACAGATGTTCCCTGGTTAACCTTACTCCGTACTCCGTACCTGACCTAGTAGTTACCCCCATTTACGGAGCTCCCGCCCTGCACAGCAAGCCACCTGTCCCTCGATACACACTTTACCGCCTGGAGTAAGTGTCTTTCCTCGGGCGATACCTGCTGAAAATGAAATAAGAGGCAAATTGGTTTGCCACGTTCTCTTTCTTCATTTCTGAACAAAGCCGGATCTTTGATTTTAAGTTTCTATCTATGCATATTCTTTGTACCCGCTGGGTATTCTTCATGATATTTTTGTTATTATGATTTTTTGATACTTTTTCGACTGGATCTCCTTAGGGTTCATTGGCCCCAGAAACAAAAGGTAAAAAAGAGGTAAAAAATCCTTGGCACAGGAATGGTTACTGACAGGATGATGAATTGGGGCTTGAACCTTTGTTTGGAGATGATTCTCTTTGTTTAGTTCGGCGGTAAGAACTAGTTCTGGAGTATGGAGAAACCAGTACCTGAGGACAGGCCTTCATGGGTCATGACGGTGGGAAAAGTGGAGACGCGCCAGGGGTCGCAGGGTTCGAGCTGCCTGTTTCATTGGTTACAGACCCTCCAGTGCCTGAAACGGGGCGGCATGTGGATATCCCCATTCGGGTTAGACTCTGTCAGGGGTTATCATCATCAACCGCTGGCGAAAAAAAGTAGTCGAAATGATAAACAATTAGTATGTGTTCCTGTGGAGTGGCTGATAGACAAAGAGAACGCCGTTCTGGATTCCCCCAGGCGAGACATCCATTGTATCCTTTATATGATCCCAGAACCAAACTCAGCTGGGAAAGAATGCTTCGTGGCAGTCCACCAAGTAGAGTAATGTAGCCCTGTAGCCCAGTCTCCCGTAGTGATTTGTGGCATGTGCCACACGCGGTTGGGAGGTTCCTCTCCCCATTCAGGGGAGACTTTGATCCCCTCAGACCATTCCCATGGTACTTGAGACTGGTCTGAATGGAAAGAGGCATTCCGGCGTTCCCTGGTGGAGGTTTTCTTTTTCTGATGATGAGGATAATGGTCATCAATCTAAATAAAAGAAAAGATTAGCCGTCATAATTCCCTCGATCGAGCATCACACAGAGTACTATAAGTGAGGTTGGAGCTCCCTGGGCGCTGGATTAATTTGCCTTTTAATTAATGATCCCAGATCGCACGGCCCCACTGGGAAAACACGCCCACTGGAGACGCTCTCCCCTTTCCACTCAGCTCACCTCCCGCTCTCCATCGGTTTTACCTCACTCTCTCATTTACTATATTATCACTTACCCTTCCCCTTGTCTCTCTTTTATCCCCCTCCTCATCCCCACCGTTGAGCGTTCACTTTCGTTCCTCTCCCCAAACCGCCTTTGGTGCACTTTTTCCACTCTTTCAAAAAGTGCTCTTCAGGCTTGTCACTCTTTTTGTTTACCCACGGAAGTTCAAGGATCCCCCGGACTGCCCAATATTCCCCCCCCAATCGCACCCGTTAGTTCTATCGCAGTCGATCTGCTCGTCAGCCTTGAACGCCCTTCGCTCTTTGGTCCCGCCCGAAATTCGCTCTTTTGGATTTGATTGTTTGGTCGGATATACTTCCCGGTGAAGTCATTTCTTGATCGATCGCAGTTGACCTGTGGGAACACTTCTCGATATCGTCAAGGGACAAACGAAAATCCAGTCAATTACCAGGAACCGTAGGCCCCATGCGCTCTGTATATCTCTGGAGCGCCCTGTGCGCGGCGGTCGCCGTCAGCGCCGCTGAGAAGCGTGAGTACACCACCGAATGGACTGTTGTTACCGTGACGACTACTATCACGGCACCCCTGCCCCCTTCGACTCCCACCAATCCGCCAGTACCAGGACTCCAGGATCCGGACACTTCTTCTTCTTCTTCTTCAAGTACGCATGCTGAGACTCAGGAACCCCCCACAGCGGCACCTGCCCCCGTGGTGACGACTATCGTGGACCCCCCGCAACCGGCCCCAACGGACAACCAGCCTGCGCCGCCTCCCCCGACCGACAACCCGCAACCCCCCGCCGACGGCCAGGCCACCACTTGGACTTCTTCCTGGTCTAGCGAGTGGACTATCACCGGCGATGCCCCCCAGCCCACGACCATGTCGACCACGACCTCCGCCGATGAGGCCAAGCCGACCAATGACTACATGCAGCACGTGCTGTACAGCCACAACGTCCACCGGAGCAACCACTCGTCCAACTCCCTGGAGTGGGACTCCAAGTTGGAATCTAGCGCAGAAGTCCTCGCGAAGCGTTGCGTGTATAAGCACGACCCGTGAGTATCCGCGGTTCTCGACCGTGTGGGGTGCATGTTGGAGAGGCTGACTTTTGATTTTCCTTGGTATAGCGATATCAACGGCGGCGGATATGGTCAGAACATTGGTTACGGAGTCAAGTCGGATAAGGTCGCCGTCATGATCTCGAACCTGATGTACAACAACGAGATGGGTTTCTTCGAGAGTCTGTACGGCCAGGACAACCCAGACCAGTCCAACTTCCACGCCTGGGGCCATTTCACCCAGATTGTGTGGAAGGGCACGACTCATGTGGGTTGCTCCACGGTCGTGTGCCCGTCCCTTGGCAACGTTGATGGCTCGGACATGCCCTTCACGGTCTGCAATTACGGCCCTGCCGGTATGCTCCCGCCTCCGTCTCTAAGTTTTACCCAAGAGGCATGCGCTGACTATGATTATTAGGAAACTTCGATGGTGAATACGCCGCCAACGTCCTTCGTCCCCAGGGACACAAGATGTATTCCGCCTAACCACCCGAATCCTTTTTGTATTACCTTCGTTTCTCGCTTCAACGGTAGCAGGAGTTTTATCCCGCCTGGGGCATCGAAAACCGCCTAGTTCTTGAAGCAGCCATGATTCTTGCATGTGACTGTCCGGATGGAAATTAGGAATTTCATGGGGTTTTTGTGGTCCTTTTTTCCATGGACAGGAAGACCGCCACAGTCAGTCGTGCTTTGGGGCGGGGTGTAACTCTTGATATCGACCGTTTGCGATCTTTTTGGGAAGTCGAACGTCCGAAATTTGAATGGAGAATCTTTTTTCTGGCAATTGTCAGTCATTCGAAACACTTGTCTTTGTTTTAATTTGACTTCTTTGTGTCTAGTCTTGTCCTTTAATCTTCTTTTCTTGACCTCTGGCCTTTCGAGATTGCATCATCATGTTTGTCTCCCGTGCCCAACTTGCCAAGGCTTGCTCCGGGGTGCTTTTGGGGGAGGGGGATCACTAATATCCTCTTTCCCCACCATCTCCCACCCCGAACCACAACCCTACGCCTTTTGGGCATGACGTTATCCGGTCTTTGTTTGTGAATATTCATTCTTCTCTTGTCTTGGTATCCCAATGACACACCCGAATCGTTGGATCTCTCCTCTTTTTCTTCTTTACTCTTTCTTTTTGTCTAGCCTGTGACGTGGGTAAATTGGCGCCTGGAATAGACTACGATATGGATGACCAAACACTGATTGACGATCTCCCTTGGCCATGTTGTTTGTAGATAGTAACGATGTAATTACTGTTCAATTGATCGATGTAATTCCACGGTACTTTTGCAGTGCATCCATGGTTGTTGCCTCGGTATACCAATCTTGAGGCGAATTGCCCTACCGGTGATCAGGGTTGAGATGGAGACCACGTGACCTACCGTTCCCCCGCAAGCAGTTCATCCGATTCCCTTGGCCCTTCAGCGTTTCCACTGCGCCAAAGTCACAGTTACACTCGGTTTCCCTTCGCCCGAAACGTCATCAAGCCTTGACTAGTAAGTTTGACTTCTGCACACGTCGAGGACTGGGACTCTTGATTCTTTCTACCAAGGTAGTTTGCTCATTGCGCGTTTCGGATATTTGTAATAGAGAAAATATAATACACCTGGGTTTGGGGATGATTCGACTTGTATCAGGATCACTGACTTTATAGGTACTAGTCAAGTCTATAGAATTGGGACTACTACGGTGACCTCGATTACCCCAGTTGGTCACTGCGTCAAGTGAGAGAACCCGTCTGACCGGTGCAATTTGTCCATAGACTTGCATCCTTCTTGGATTTTTCTCCCGAGTTTCGGCCAGAAGTTTCTTTTATCTGTTCGTTACTTGACGTCCCCGCCTTCTGACATCATCTATTACTGCGGCGAGAACGGCATCCCATTGCTGTACAAAATCAATTAGCATCGGCCTGTTTGATGCTGGTGTCGTTGGCTTGGTGAAACATTACAATCTAGTTTCTACCGGGTTGATTTCTATACGTGACCCACTAGGACTATCGTTGCAACGGGCATCGTATCTCTTGGCAATCTGTCGCAACCTGCCTATACAGCCCGCACCAAGCTTCATCCATCCGTTTCTCCGACACCAATTCACATCATCCCGGTCTGGTCCTGAAAGCTGCGGAGGCTTATGCCCGTGTGAAAGTGATCCACTTGTGGCTCTACTGTATTAGCTGCAGGCTCTCTTATACTACCTACCAGCGATTCTTGCGTCTGGTGCATCGTATCAGCGCTCTACTGCTTGGTGAGTCCCCTCCACCTCGCCTCCCTTTCCTCCGTTGCCTGGCGCTATTTTCCCATTGTTCCGAAGCCACCCCCTCCACCCCGCGCTCTCATGTTCCCCCCGGGGCCCTGGTACCGCAAGGGCGGTCCTCTTGTTTCCCAGGAAAATACAAATATCATCTGGCCCTTCTCTCCCCGTCCGTTGGACCTCTTCACTTGACCTACTTCCCCCAAGCCCACTTACAAAAACCCACCCCGTGATCTATACCATACCTGTCATGCGATAATCTCTATGCCCTCCTACTGCACGCAAGATTGCCATTACTTCTACCGCACCGCCTTGCGCCTCTTATCTATCCCCACTCTACTTGCCTGTCGCTACGCTTGATATTCTCACTGCGCGGTCCGGATATTGCTTACTGACATCATGTCGTACTCCTCTATGGCAGTTCGCCATTTCACGTCCCCCAAACCACTCGCGGACACCATGGAGTCCGCTCGGTACCCGTCGCTGGAGCCGAAAATCACACCCACGTCTGTGGATGCAGGAGAGCAAGAGAATGCCACCCCGGTGGTGGGACCGAAGACAGGGTTGACATTTTCCCATCAAGACGCTTTACCCAAGCTGCCGATTCCCAGCTTGGAGGACACCTGCAAACGATACCTCGAGTCCCTCTCGGCGCTGCAGACGCCGAGGGAGCAGATAGAGTCCAAGGCGGCTGTACAGGATTTTCTCAAATCGGACGGTCCGGTGCTCCAGGAAAAACTCAAGAATTATGCTACGTCGAAGACAAGTTACATCGAACAGTTCTGTAAGTGCTCGACAGATGTATTTCCACCAATCAAGCGCGACATCATATCTAATAACTCGGACCATAGGGTACGACTCGTATCTGAACTGCGATAGCCGTAAGTTGCCTGATTCCTACTCAATTTATTACCTGTACTAACCGAAACCACAGCGGTTGTCCTGAACCTCAATCCCTTTTTCTTGCTGGAGGATGACCCGACCCCTGCAAGGAATAACCAAGTGACCCGGTCAGCGTCACTGGCCGTGTCAGCACTGGCCTTCGTCAGGGCGGTTCGTCGGGAGGAATTGCCGCCAGACAATGTCCGTGGGACGCCACTTTGCATGTACCAATACTCGCGATTGTTCGGAACCGCACGACTTCCGACAGAGAATGGGTGCATGATCAGCCAGGATCCTAATGCGAAGCATCTGGTCGTTCTGTGCCGAGGCCAGTTCTACTGGTTTGATGTTCTCGACGAGAACAACGATCTCATCATGAGTGAGAAGGATATCGCCTTGAATCTCCAAGTCATCATCAACGATGCGGAGCAGACTCCAATCCACGATGCGGCGAAGGGCGCCCTCGGCGTTCTTAGCACGGAGAACCGGAAAGTGTGGTCTGGAGTGCGAGACATCCTGACCAAGGACGAGGGATCGAACAACGCGGAGTGCCTGAACATCGTCGACACCGCTCTCTTCTGCCTTTGCCTGGATGACACCGAGCCCCAAAGCACGTCTGACCTGTGCGCCAACATGCTCTGCGGGACCAGCGAAGTGATCCGCGGGGTGCAGGTCGGCACCTGCACCAACCGGTGGTACGACAAGCTCCAGATCATCGTCTGCAAGAACGGCAGCGCGGGAATCAACTTCGAACACACCGGTGTTGACGGCCACACGGTCCTCCGGTTCGCCAGCGACCTCTACACGGACACCATCCTCCGTTTCGCCCAGACCATCAACGGCCAGGCTCCGAGTTTGTGGGCGACCAGCAGCCCCGACCCATCCAAGCGTGACCCCCGAAGCTTCGGCAACGTCAGCACCACCCCGCGCAAGCTCGAATGGGACATGGCGCCCGAGCTGATCATCGCACTGCGGTTCGCCGAGTCTCACCTCTCGGATCTCCTCAAGCAGCACGAATTCGAAGTTCTTGAATTCAACGGCTACGGCAAAAATTTCATCACGTCGATGGGCTTTTCGCCCGATGCCTTCGTGCAGATGGCATTCCAGGCCGCTTACTACGGCCTCTACGGCCGCATCGAGAACACATACGAGCCAGCCATGACGAAATTCTTCCTGCACGGTCGGACGGAGGCCATCCGCACGGTGACGAACGAATGCGTCGACTTCGTCAAGACCTTCTGGGGCGAGAACCCGCCGCAGGAGAAGGTGGACGCTCTCCGCAGAGCCACCGAGAAGCACACGGCCATGACCAAGGTGTGCTCCAAGGCGCAGGGCCACGATCGTCACTTATACGCACTCTACTGCGTATGGCAGCGGTCCTTCGAGGAGGCCCCCGCTTCGTCCGGCAACGACAGCGTCGAAGGAGGCAGCTCAACCTTCGGCTCCAGCCCCGTGGAGAACGGACTCGACTCGCCCAAATTCTCCCCCTCAATGTCCGAAGACGGCCTCTCCACCAACAGCTACGGTCTCCGCGCGATCCGCCCCGCACCACCTACCCCCGCCCTCTTCAGCGACCCCGGCTGGGACAAAATCAACAGCACGATCCTCTCCACCTCCAACTGCGGCAATCCCTGCCTGCGGCACTTCGGCTTCGGCCCCACTTCCGCCGACGGCTTCGGCATCGGCTACATCATCAAAGACGAGTCGATCTCCATCTGCGCGTCTTCCAAACACCGCCAGACTGCTCGTCTGATGTACACGCTCGAGTCCTACCTCTTCGAGATCCGCAAACTCCTCCGCACGACGAACCGCGAGGCGACGAGCCCGCGCACCAGCCGCGCGCGCGAGACCGAGGCCCTCGCCGAACGACTCCAGCAGAACGAGAGTCACCACCGTCGGGGGCGAATCGTCCGGGGGGATCCGGGTCAGATTCATCGTGGGGCGGAGACGCCTACGACTGATAGTGGCGAGGTTGACGATGATGGCATGGGTGGATGTAAGTGCTTTCCTCTTCTTATCATGTTCGTATATATGGAAAAAGATACTAATAGTGAAACAGACGGCTTCTTCGACGCAGGCATGCTCCTCCACGCGCTCAAGGGCGTCAGCGCAGATCGGGAACGCGCAGCCGAAAGACCCGAACGACGGCGGTTTGTGGGAAAGAAGTTGCGGTTGAATGATTACTGAGTTGGGGTTTGTTATTACGAGTTGGTTATGGTGTGTTGGTATATGACGCGGCACGGATATATGCATTTCGATACCATTATGATTGGGTTTTAGCTGAATTTTATATATTTGAGTTTTTATTTCTGGGTTTGTAGGTTTGGGAGCTTTCATATACATACCCTACATGGACAAGGGAAAGCAAGAGCGTTGTTATTGTCGACCTGGCACTGCCAAGCAACGCAGATTCATGCTCTGCCCCCATCTATATCTCCAATGATTACGAAATAGAGATAGATCCCCACAGAAAGAACTAATCCAGATCCTTGACATGAAAGATAGATCATATATATCTATACCACTGGTCGCCCTTGACCCTTGACTCGGGCTAATATCAACTTTGCCCGTTGTTTGATGGCGCGATATGACACCGACGCTGATGCTGATGCCGGGTAGCTGGAGCGGGACTATCGCCTGCATGAAATTCTGTCCATTCTGTGCCGCGTTGCTTCTCGACATGTCTCCTTTTCTCTGTCGGTCTTGCCTCATACTCACCTGTCTAGGGTCTCGTGCATTGCGCGCCATTCTTTGAGTTTTACACTTGCGCTGGACGCGAATGCTAATGTACGTGAGGATGATGCTTTTACGCCGTTATCTTCTACGTCCCTTTGCCGTGAGTGTTATTTGCCGCCAATTGAGGTAGGTTGACGGAGAAGAAGAAGAGGAAGTAAGGGGGGGGGGGGAGGTTTATACTCAGAACGTGACTTATCCAGGCCCTCAGGTTTTCTATATTCCGTAGAGGTCTCGTGCCTCCACCGCCAGAGGTTCGATAGGATGTAGTATAGCTAACCTCCCTGACATATAAGGTATGCTTTCAATAAGTAGCAAGCCCTTGCCACTCAGCTACAAGAGGTATCTTACCTCCATTGGCTTTCGTAGCTTACCCTATATCTAATGCGACATCATGTAACAATGATCAACGTGCGAACGCGATACACACAACAGAATGAAGAATTGACAAGTCAATCCAATCAATACCTAAGATAGTGATATGAAATCCCATAACGATAATCTCCAGGCAGATACAATTGGCCGACATGCGTTCATGCCCATCTGATCATATTGCCCATACATCAGCAGTTCTGATATCAACTTCAACCAATGTATGCCGTCTGTCGATCCCGAACGAGTTTTCCTTGCATGGCTCGTACATGGAGCGCCAGTGCGCCACCCGTGTGTGCCCAACTGCTTTTCATGGTTGGGGCCTACTGGTTTATCGAGTACCGACATCCCTCTGGAGAGCAAGGTAAGCTTGGTCAAATCGTCGAGATCAGGCATACATGGCGAACCCCCACAAATCAAACCAACACACCCAAGCCGTTAAAATGCAGGTGAACAGTCTAGCGATGCAGCTCTACCCCATACTGGCGCACGTGCATACTGACTACCTACCTACGTCCTCGAGAGTGGCGTGCGAGTACGGCAGCTTCTTTGCAGCAAGCCTCATGCATGGTGATAGACGGCTTTGCTGGATTGGGTTAGTATAGCTTATAGACTGTTGGTTCTACTGAGTTGTTTAGTGAGTTTGCCAAGGCATTGGTCTGTCATAGGAGGGTTTTTATTTCCCTCTTGCCCTTCCCCACTTTACATGGTTTGATTTATTTTGTTTGGTTTCTTTGAGTTTGGGTGTTGTTGGGGGTGGGTTCGTGAGTATAGCAGGAGGTGTGTGGGGGTTTGTTATGATGTATGTTGGTGTTTGGAGGAAGGCTACAGCTAAGTAGGTTACTCGTGGACCGTGGTACATATGCTTTATGTATGGACTGGAGTATGGAGTACAAAGAGGCGTCAACTAAGTTGGTTCAAATTGGGTGGCATGGTGTAGATATATGCTTCTCATTTGAGCCCTACCTCGTAAGACAGCCTTATCTACTACTTATTCCTACTACCTGGTATATTGAGGGTACTTAATAGGGTTAGCCATACATGAAACAAATGCTAACTCCCAGCACGTCATGAGCGACGGTATAAATCCTTCGTTCGCATCTCAGATCTCACCGTAAAGAATCGACTGCGAGGATAACCGGGAATTGACCTCCATCAGCCAACAAAGCCAAACCAATGAAAATGGACACCGGTGAGGTCATCCCATGGATCAGACCACCTTCTAGAGCGCCCCTAGTCTCATTGATATCCAGCCAGATTAAGATCTATGGCCAATACCACCGTCCTACGCAGATGTGGACTTGCACAGCCTTCTTTTTCGGGCCCTGTGCTGGGGACTACGGTGGTCAGGGTAGCGCGGGTCCTGCCGGATCAACTCGTATTAGTCAGTATACTGTAGTCACGTGATACATTAGACCATGATCATGATTCTCTAAGCCAGGCAGTGACAATGATCAGTGTCATTGTTCTATACTTGGGCTGCCCTGTCTTTATCCATCAGCTCTAAGAGACTGTCTATCAGTCATACTCTCCCTCACCTACATAATCTAGAGTAAGTTGCTTCAATTCCTTCGGATTGCCTTCTCTCGGTGTTAGCCCGACACCGGACCCGTGCTGTGATCTGCTGGCGGTTGGCAAATTACCATTGCGTATCTTCATCCTCATTCGTTGCCCGTGGTTTCAGGCCATGGCCCGAGAGTCCTGATACTGCTAGTCTTGATGCCTTAACCGGTCCCAGGCCCTCAGGCAGCTCCACCTTTTCCCTTCCCTTCCCCCCTTCCTTGCCTGCGGACTCCGTACACATTATCCCTTCTTAATTCCACGGCCTACACTACCTGGCACTACCTACCTGGTACAGAACTCTCTTGAATCCTCAGACCATCTGGTGCATCGGATCCACCCTCCTTGTCACTGGCATTGGTTCTGCCGCTCACCCCCCCCTGGCCCTTCTGCTTCCATTTCTTCCTCTAGCGGCCCCCATCCACCTTTCCGCTAACAGATCCTGCCTCTGCATCGTCGGCGAACCAGCGCCCTCGTTGCTGAGTATCTGCGGTCTTGCTTGGTCCTGCACCACGGCAAATCTGCTCGTTCTCCGTCCCTCAACCTGCCCTGCATTGATAGGGATTGTTGGTCTGCACGAGCATCGTGTTTTCATCATTCTCCATATTGACGATACCCTATCTATTCCTTCCCATTGCCTCGCCCTCATTGTGTCATTTACTGGTTGCGTGGTATTGGACTGCGTGGATAATTCTCCGTCGTTGATAGACCCGAGCTCGGATCATCTATTGATCTACTTCCGGGCTCACGCACGCCTTCATCACTGCATCACTCCATCCACACTTTATCTCTACTCCTTCCCCTTATCTTTTTGAGCCACCTCTCTGCGCCCGACTTAAACCAACACTTTCCTTGAAGGAGAGAGAAGCCACGGAAAGCGACACTCCTTGCGATATTAACTAGCGTGCAGCAATCTACCCTCTCCTTGGCGCCCTCTTCCCCGACCGCTGGGAATCCCCCGTTTGCCGTCGATCAGCGGTCGCATTTTCGACGACGGCCCCCCCGAACAACCGATTAGCCCTCGTTTGGCTCTTCCAGTCCGACTTGAGATGATGGCGGCAGCGCTTGATCAACCATTCCCCGACTCGGTCGCCGGCGCCCCTGCGACCGAGGCAGCTTCGATTACCCCCCCTCACAGCGTCAACGGCAAGAAGGACGCCCCCGAAGGCGCGCTCTCCGACCTGTCCGACCTCGAGCTCGACCCCAATGCCGGTGGCGGCCCGGATGTTACGTCGGTCGAGGCGGAAGAAGAGGACATCGAGCCGGATCATTACTATGGCGGTGGCAAGGTCCCTGTGTTCAAACCGGTGAGCTTGGAATTCGCGTTTGAGGGGGAATACCCCTGTCCGGACACAGTTGACTGATTGGCCGTCGGAACCAGACCATGGACCAGTTTCGCGATTTCCAGCACTTCATCAAGAAGATCGAGAAATATGGTATGAAGTCGGGAATTGTGAAGGTCGTTCCTCCGAAAGAGTGGTATGTTGCGCGCTTCTCATCTATATAGGTCTACGCTAGATCCATCTCTAATCGCGCCTGTTTGCAGGAGCGATGCCCTACCACCCCTTGACGATGCAGTTAAGAAGATCCGCGTCAAGAATCCGATCATGCAGGAATTCCACGGCTCCCACGGTACCTACACCCAAGCGAACATCGAGAGACAACGGTCATACAACTTGCCACAATGGAAAGGACTATGCGAAGAAAGCAGCCACCAACCCCCCGCTCGTCGCGGCGAGCGGCGCCGGAACCAAGAGCGAGTCAATCGTGCGGCTCCGGCCCCTAAGTCTCAGACCGGTCGGTCGGAAACACAAAAGCGCCGACCTGGACCGGGGCGGCCTCCGAAGAGAGCGAACCAGGTCAAAGTGAAGGAGGAACCTCAGGCCGAAGAGGGAATCGACAAGACCAAGCTCGAAGGGCCCCCAACCCCCGTGTCGCCCGAATCGAACCCCGTCGAAGCGAAGACAGAGGAGTTGAGCGACGGCGAATCACTCCCCGCGACGAAGCCCAAGGGGCGACAGCCCAAATCGGTGACGGCGCGGCGAAAGAACAACAAGGGCGACGCGGTGGATTTTGTCGACGAGGAGGCCTTCAAGGACTTCGACTATCGCATCCACGACCATGGGGAGTACACTGCCGAACGATGCGAGGAGTTGGAGACCGCATACTGGAAGTCGCTCATGTTCAACAATCCGATGTACGGGGCGGATATGCCGGGCTCCCTGTTCGACGACAATATCACCCAAACGTGGAATGTCGCGAAACTGCCCAATCTGCTGGATGTTCTCGGTCAGAAGGTGCCCGGAGTGAACACCGCGTATCTATACTTGGGCATGTGGAAAGCAACCTTCGCCTGGCACCTGGAGGACGTGGATCTGTACAGTATCAACTATATCCACTTTGGTGCGCCCAAACAGTGGTATAGTATCTCGCAGGAGGATGCTCCCCGTTTCGAACAAGCCATGAAGAGTAAGTTGAGCCTGTGGGGGGGTAGTGAGGTGGTACCGGTACTGACAGGAATTCCAGGCATTTGGACTAGCGATGCAAAGAACTGCGATCAATTCCTCCGTCACAAAACTTACCTGGTGTCGCCGAGTCTCCTTAAATCTCAATATGGCATTACTGTCAACCGGCTAGTCCACTACGAGGGCGAGTTCGTCATTACCTACCCCTATGGGTACCATTCCGGGTACAATATCGGATACAATTGCGCTGAATCGGTCAACTTCGCGACGGAACAATGGCTGGACTACGCTCGAGTGGCCAAGAAGTGTCACTGCGAATCGGATAGTGTTTGGATCGATGTGGACGAGATTGAGCGCAAGTTGCGTGGCGAATCGACGCCCGAATATTACGGCGAATTCGAGAGCGACCTGGACGAAGTTGAGGGAGCTTCCGATCTTCTGACTCCCCCGCGCAGCGTTCCAGAAAAGACATCTACTCGCGGTCGCAAACGGAAGCACGATGGCGAAACAACCAAGACGAAACGCATCAAGGCTGGTTTCAACCTGGCGAAGAAACCCTGCCTCCTGTGCCCGAACGATATGGACCACGAGGATCTTCTCCCGACCGAAGATGGAAAGTCGCAGGTCCATCGGCGCTGTGCGCTGTATACCGAGGAGACCACCATTCTCCGTAACGGGTCCGACCAAGAGACGGTGTGTGACGTCGACAATATCCCCAAGGCTCGGATGGGTCTCAAGTGCCTGTACTGCCGCGAGGTGCGCGGGGCTTGTTTCCAGTGTAGCTTCGGTAAATGCACGCGGTCCTACCACGCCACCTGCGCCATCCTGGCTGGTGTGCAAGTAGAGGAGGGTCAGGTCGCGGTGGTCGCAGACGACGGGAACCAGTACTCCATCCCCAGTGTGGATCTCAAGTGCAAGTTCCATCGCCAGAAGCTTCCTGCGTGGATGGTGGGTCATGACTCGCCCGACAAGGACCGAAAACTGTTGGCGATGGCGCAGAGGCTGGGACCCCGGGAGCTGGTGCAGTTCCAGGCCGACAAGGAGATCAGTGGCACCGTGGTGGTGGAGAATCGACCAGAGGAGCGGGCGGCCCTAGTGAAAGTGCTTCCTCGAGGGTCAGTTAAACCAACCCCCTGCAAAGCTGTTTGGGATTTTCCCGTTCCGGAAATCCAAAACAAACACCTAAAACTGTACCTGATGCTGACCATGGTTCCAGGGATGTCATCGAACTACCGTACCGGTGGATGCTGTTTGTGCGCCGGAGCAACTTTGCAGCTCTGGCGCCCGGGATTGAACCACTGCCAGCGCATCTGGCGCGCAAGCCCGACAGTCGGAAAGAAGTGGACTCGGCCATGCCCGTGGCAGGAACACCATTTGGCGATGGGCGATCTCCATATCAGTGGGCCGAGTTCGAGACGGTCGATACGACTAATCACCACCTCGCCCCACCATCGTCGGGGCCAGTGGACATGAACAGGGGTGACCGGGTCTGGTATTACCTGGGCCAGTCGTCGACCGAATGTAGGGCTCAGTATACACACAACCCTAGCGTGTCCGTCCACAACCCGCGGTCGAATTTCCTAGACAGCGTTAAGTCTCTTGGCGCCGTGATGGGCCGGCTCCCCTCTTACCCCCACCACGTCCCGCCTCAACCTTCTGCTTCTCGGACTAGTCATAGTCACTATGCTGCCCCTCCTCCTCCTGTTCCTTCTGTTGTTGTTCCTCACCTCAACCACCTCCGACAATTCTACCCGCCCAACCACCCTCACCATCGCCTTTCGCCTGCTGCCCCCGCTGCTGCCGCCGCCGCCGCCGCCGCTGCTGCTGCTGCTGCTCCCGCCACTACTACGCCCACTACTACCACTACCACCACCACCGCCACCACCACCACCGCTGCTGCTGCACCTCTCTCCCGCCCTTCCCTACTGCAGCGCCCTTCTTTTGCCCCTCCTCCTCGTACTTCGTCGACCTCCTCCTCCTCCTCGCCTTCTGTCACCTCCGCCGCCCATTCTGCGATGCCGTCGGCCTATCGATCCTTGCCCACTCAATCTGCCCGCCATGCTCCATACCCATCGATTGCCAAGTCTCGTTTTCAACACCACCCCCACCAATCCCAGCAGCAGCAGCACCTCAACCACCTCAACCACCACCAACACCATACCCCGCAGCCGCAGCAGCAGAGCCACTCCTCCCTCCCGGCGAATACCTATGCCAATGTCCGAGAGCTTATCGCCCGTCGACGCCTGGTCCAGATCACCGAACATGCCAACGTGTTCGCCGGGTATACCATCGTTAGCCCAGAACTGGTCGTCGAGACCCTGTTGGGGCCGATGGGCTCCATGATGCCGTCCAATGGACTGGAGAAACTGGAGCTGGCCATGGCCCAACAGCGCGTGCAACCACGGGCCGCCGACGGCACCTTGCTGCCGCCGCAACCCCTCAACATGCGCTCGGAGGAAGTGACTCGGTTGCTGCAGATGCTTCGGTTCTCGGTGGTGAGTCATCGGGATCGGTTGGATGTGATCCAGAAGAAGGAGTCGGAGAATGCCCGGCAGGAGTCGGCCAGTCGGGGCACGGCGTTCTCTGGGCGGATGCCACGCAAGTATGCCTTCTTGGAACAGCAGCAGGAGCAGACGCCGACCGTCTACCAGTCCCCCTACGACATGCCGTCCGGCTTCACGGAATACGCACAGAAGACCTTCGGTCTGACGCCGTGCGAGCCCGAGCTCCCCAAGCCTTCCCTGGCGAACGACTACTTCGCCGGCTTGGCCCCCGAGGACCAGGAGAAAATCCTGAAGACGTGTGGCAGTTTCGTGCAGCGAGCGATCGAGCGGTCGGCGAGTCACAGCCGTCAGAGCTCCGCGTCCAACCTTCGCCTCGCGTCGGCTCTCGCCCAACAGACCGAAAACCCCACGATCGACATCACGACGGTCGAAGATCTCCCGTTTACGGGCCTAGACTTCCCGCTTCATGCCGATTCGCCCTGCTCTAATTTCAGCCGGTCGCATCTGCGGTTTCAGTCCCCCAATGACTTCCCCAGTCACGGCGGGGAAGTGCATCAGGACCACCACGATCTGTTCGGGGACCAACAAGCGAACACCCGGTTCTGGCAGCATGGGCCGTGGGCCGCTGGGGATGGCAACACGCCAAACGACGAAATGCGGCCGTTCTTTGGACCACACGAACGCCTCAAGCATGACTATGCGTCGTCCGACATTTCGTTAGGGCGTGGTCCAGGCTCTCTACATTCCGTTGATATGGCCGGGTTCGGGCTAGATGGGAACGACGACATCTGTGCCGTCCTTAGTCCCTGACGGTGTGGCAACCTTCTTTTTTCCTTTTTGATGTATTCGCAGGGTGGCATGATTGCATCCATCACTCGCATGTAACGATTTATCTGGATTGACGACAGCATGATTGGGCGTTTCTTCTTTTCTTTTCATTCCCAATTTTTTTTTTTTTTCACTTCATTTCGTTTTCGTCTCCGTCGTCTGGCTCTCCGTCGTGACTCTTTTGGCATTCTCCTGCCATGACTCCGGGGTGCCTTGGAATGTTGACTGGTTACGACGGGTTGACGTTGGTTAGTTCATCGACTCGACGCTCAGGACGAGAAAAGAACAAACCACTTTGGATTCGACGAGCCACGGACTGATCACGCATGTCCCGGTTCTTTGTTCTGGTCTACAACGAAAACGACAGCATCGTGATGACCGACTTGGGGAGCAGACGGCCCATCCAACCTTCAAATGGCGGTGGGAGCGCAGTCCGCCAGGTGGCATGCCAGCAGGGCAGCTTGGGGTTGATGCCCGGATTGCTCCACCCAACATCTAACTCCCACGTCACATTTCTTTCTTTTCCTTTTTTTCATGAGCAATCCTTCATCATCTCCCTTGATTTTATCTCCCTGTATCTTGTCCCCTTATTTCCCTCCTCCCACATTTTCCACCATCTTGCCTTCTTCCTCTTCACCCCCTTGTTTATGAGTGCATTCGCAGGGCTCCGATCCACGATCGGAGACAGACGGGGCCTACTTTCGCCCCTCGTGCCTGCGAGTCTGAACGTACTATAGAGAGATTCAACAAAAGAAAAAACAAACCAAACCAAAAGCCACACATAATTCCCCCTCAAAATACAGTTCTGCTTTGTTTACCTATCAATCAAAAATTTCGATTGTGCCCCCTATTCTCCTGTTTGATACCCCCCTTTTGAATTTCCTTCCCTATTTCAACTCGGTTGGATTTGTTTATAATCCCTCAACGGTCGTCTTATTCCACTGACACACGCACCCCTTCACCTCCTTTTCCTCTCTCCCTCGTGTCTCTCCTCCACAATGTGCTTGTTTCTACTGGCACTTCTCTTGATTTGGTCATGTCTGCCTTGTCCCTTCTCTATGAGACGGGCTGAACCAGGCTGGCTAACAATGGCAATGGCCACTGTTCGCAAATGGCAAATACAGTCGCATGATGTATGTAGAAGGAGAGCGATCAAAAACAAAAAAAAGCCTACTGATAGCTTTGAATGGACATTATTTGACCCAGACCTGAAGACCCCACTCTAATTGCAACTGTAGTCATATGCATTCTAGTAATATCATTTGAGTTGTTTGCGGGGGAAACCCCAGGGCCACGAGTAATGAATGGAATGGAATCTGTAACCCAATGTTATATCATGTATGGTTCAACCCCAGTTTCTCTCCTCGTATCCGCCCGTCCGTCCCTGACCGACCGTTTTCTTGTCTTCCCCGCAAGTTAAGTGGGCGGTTCGGTTCCACTTCACCGCGCGGACTGCGGAGGGGGGGCGCAAAGATGAAATGAACGAAATCGGAGATGGTGACGATGACTATGACGTTTTTTTATGGGGTTCAAGAATGGACTGAGGGGATGTACTCCATATGTGGTTGATGTCAGTTGTGGGGGTGGATTTAAATCAAATAAGACGAAATACCAAGTTACTTGGTTGGATGTGAGGTTAGATAGAAGTTACATTGTAGGACGAGAGAAAGATGTCCGGTCGGATCTGGAGAGGATTGATTGAGCCCCTTACATGTGTTGCACGGATCAGATTGATTGATTCTATTTTGGAGTCGACGGAATGATACATGGAGTATATAGGGCTAATGGTTGTTTTGATTTATTCTGTGAGGGTCAGTATTGGGATAAAGGGTTATCTTATAGAGTCAGTTCCATCGTGTAGATAACCATCTATCTAATCAATATACGAATGTATCAATGTTAAGAGGCGGGGAAGGAAAAGAGAGAGAGCCATGTGGATTCTGCACCCTCTTGTCTGCCAGGGCATTAAACAGGGACTGGTACGATATGACCCCACATATACCAAACCTCCGATACGTTATCAGCGCGCTCCGGGACCGCCGGCATTTGTTAAGGTCGGGGTATCCATTACTATCTATCTATCCTGATATCATTACCTACGTTAGTTACTACCCAGGTGGGTAAGGTAGGTAAGATATTACAGTATCTATGAGGAGAAGATCACCATTGGAGAAAGGTTACCTGGGTTTAGTCGCGTATTGAATCTCCGACGCTAGGGTCTTATCTATGGTCTGAGCATTCGTCTTACTAGTGTCTGGGGTAGTGTAGTATCATAGGATGGGTATGGTCGTAACTTTGAGTAGACGGAAGATACTGGATGGTACTTGCGTCAACGAAGGAGCGCCTGCGAAAACTAAGTCCCTTATCGGTACCGATGACCGCTGGTTAGTGTATTACTTAGGAGTGACCCTGCATGCATGATGGACTCTTTGGGTAGCTCCCCTCGTGATCCTTCAGTCACGTTTCTGACTCTGATCCCTTGCGCATTATATCCATTCAACTTTTCTTCCTCCTCCTCACCTCGCCTTTCGTCTGTCATCGGCATGACGCCCCATCCTCTCAGCTCTCCTCCCTGAATTGTGACCTTAACCTTGTTCCGAATCCAACAACATGGCTCCCGACCCCGAGCAACCCTCCGTCGCAGCCAACGCCGACGAGGCGTTGGCCCGCATGGGCTACCAGAGTGAATTGCCGCGCAATTTGAGCATGTTGAGTATTCTGGGTCTGTATGTCAACAACCGCTTCTACCTCCACCCTGTCAGAAACACCAATTGACCGATACAAGCTCCTTCGCCATCATCGCCGCCCCCTTCGGCCTCAGCACCACCCTCTACATCACCCTCATCGACGGCCAATCCGTGACCATCCTCTGGGGCTGGGTCTTCGTCACCCTCATCTCCATCGCCATCGCCGCCTCGCTGGCCGAGATCTGCGCCGTCTACCCCACGGCCGGCGGCGTCTACTACTGGAGCGCCATGCTGTCGACGAAAAAATGGGCCCCCATGATGTCCTTCATCGACGGCTGGGTCACCCTCGTCGGGAACTGGACCGTCACGCTTAGCATCACGTTCGCCGGCGGCCAGCTTATCCTCAGCGCTATCTCGCTGTGGAATGAGGATTTCGTCCCCAATGCCTGGCAGACTATTCTGACCTTCTGGGCTGTCATCCTCTGCTGTGCGGCTGTTAATATCTTCTTGTCGAAGTGGCTGGACCTTATTAACAAAGTTTGTATCTTTTGGACCGGGGCCAGTGTTATCATTATTTTGGTTACGCTGTTGACGATGGCGGAAGATCGGAGGGATGCTGAGTTCGTTTTTGGTCATTATGATGCGTCGGAGAGTGGATGGTGTGTTTTTCTCTTTTCTTTTCTTCTTCTCTTCTTTCTTCGTTTTTCTTTTATCCACTGGCTAACCCTTTAGGCCGGATGGCTGGGCTTTCTTCGTCGGCCTCCTACAGGCCTCGTATACCCTGACCGGGTATGGCATGGTGGCTGCCATGTGTGAAGAGGTGCAAAACCCCGAAAAAGAGGTCCCGAAAGCGATTGTGCTGTCTGTCGTCGCCGCTGGCGTTACCGGCGTGGTATACCTCATTCCCGTGCTATTCGTGTTGCCCTCGGTCAAGGCGCTCAACAATGTGGCCAGCGGACAACCCATTGGCCTCGTGTTTAAGACGGTCACCGGCTCGGCCGGCGGCGGCTTTGGCCTACTATTCCTGATTCTGGGGATCTTGGTGTTTGCGGGTATTGGCGCCCTGACGGCGGCCAGTCGATGCACCTACGCGTTTGCCCGGGATGGCGCCATCCCCGGATTCCGGCTCTGGCGCAAGGTGGACAAGCGCCTGGACGTGCCGCTGTGGTCCATCATCCTGTCGACCCTGGTGATTTGCCTGCTGGGACTGATCTACTTCGGATCGGAGGCCGCCTTCAACTCTTTTACCGGCGTCGCCACCCTGTGCCTGCTGATGTCGTATGGTCTCCCCATTTTGATCAGTGTCATCCGCGGACGCGAGGCTGTGAAGGAGTCGAGCTACTCCCTCGGGCGGTTTGGTTACGCCATCAACATTGCCAGTCTCTGCTGGATTGTGCTAGCCGTGGTCCTATTCTGCATGCCCGTGTCGTTGCCGGTGTCGCCCTCGTCCATGAACTACGCGAGTGTGGTGTTTGCTGGGTTTGCCTTGATCAGCATTACTTGGTATTTCGTCTACGCGCGCAAGCATTTCACCGGGCCTCCTGTCTCCGGCGACGACGTGCGAGGCGTGATGACTGGGAAAGACTTGGGAGAGGATGAGACGGTGATCGCGGAAGAGACTGAGAAACGATCCGTGAAGCAATGAAATATAGATTGAAATGAAATAGTGGATTTTCGGCGTTTGGGAATGATATACCACGTATTGATACTGTTATGGGGGGGTTCATTGATTTTTAGCTGTATTATGTATGTTGCGCAGAATAAAACAATTTATGTATATGAATGTACCTAGACAAGTAAGATTCAATATGTATTAAATGCAGTGGAGTGTAGTTCTTGAAGTGCATATCTGGGGAAGTCTCTCCAACCAGACGGGCACAGCCGGCGATCACAGGGCACCAGATGTCCGAGAACCGCGGCTCATCCGTTGTCATCGACCTAATCAATCACCGCAACTGATTCAATCCTGGCATTCAATTCAATCAATCAGCCAACAAACTCCACATTCATTTACTCATTCATCATCATCACTACAAACTCACCCCTCAAACCAGTTTATCCAACCCCTAATTCCTCATCTCAAACGCCACACTGGTACAATTACCATTCCCCTCCTACTCTATTATTATCATTGTGCTCTGGAGCCTCCCACTCTCATTGGGTTTTTTTCTTGTCATTTTTTTTTTCTCCCTTCTTCCCCGAAAGCGGAATCCGGGGAAGCTTTTTCGCCTCTCCTTGAACTCTACAATCCTTTCTTCAACACCCCTTTCGATCCTGTCCTCGTACACGTCACACCGTGTACCGTCGCCGGGTCGTCACCTCGAACCTCAACTGGTTGAACGCTTATGTGATTGATTGGATTGCCCTGTTGACCTCCATGAGGGTAACCCGTCGACCCCAATGCTTCGATACCACACTGAAGAGGCGCTCGCTCAGCCGAGGTTCCTAATGAGCATGTCGGACTCCGTGGGTATGTTTTTACTACTTTATTTTATTATCGCTATTGTTGTTTATTCTTTTGTTGTTCTTCTTTGTACTGTCTTTTTATCTTATTTTATTGTTCAATCCACTAATCTGACCTGGCAGATCGGGTCTTCGTCCACGCTTTGAATACCGTCAAACGCATCCCCCGAACCGGTACCGCACGACCCCCTGCGTCCGAACGACTGAAGCTCTATGGCTTGTACAAACAGAGCATGGGTATGGACTTGCATATTCCTGACACTCTCGAACTATACTGATGGACGACCACAGAGGGCGATGTGGAGGGAGTGATGGATCGGCCGATTGGGAACACCGCGGACGTCTACGCCGAATGTGAGAAATGGTGCGTTGGTGACCAAACGGGTGGATCGTCAGATTGGACGATAGATAACTGGGGACACCGCATACTGACTCGCCATTAGGGACGCATGGTTTGCCCAGAGCGGGCTATCTCGCACCGAAGCCAAACGACGATACATCTCAACCTTGATCGAGACGATGCACCAATACGCGTCGCAAACCCCCGAAGCATGCGAACTAGTCTCCGAACTCGAATTCGTCTGGGACCAGATCAAGTCCAACACGCCCCCGTCCACCGCGTCCAGTCCGCGACAGACCGTCGGGGTTCCGCCCCTGCCGCCCGCCAGCTACCCCAGCATCAACGATCGCCTGGCCCGATCCGACTACGAACATATGGTGACCGCCACCGCCCGCGGGGACTCGCGACTGCGCGTCCTCAGCCCCGTCAGCCAGCCCGAAGACATGTACCGACGCCGCGGGGGCGCTTCGCCCATGCGCGAGGACGAAATCGACGAGCAGGAGCGCGCGCTCGACGAAGAGGAGGAAGAGGAGTACGCCGAAGCACAAGATACCCTATACGACGATGACGACATCATCGACGACATCGTGCAAGTCCCCGACAACTACGACAGCGGGTCCACGAACCCAGAAGCCGACGAGGAAGAGTTCGAGCAGGAGCGTCCACCAGACGAAGAGTACGACGACGACGTCAGCAGCGCCCTACAGCGGCGGCGGTTGAATCACCACCCCCAGCACCCGCACCAGCAAATCCCGGATGTCGGCCACCCACGATGGCGTCGACGGGTCGAGCAGGCCTTGACTAGCATGACGGCTGAGATCGCCGCCGTCCGGGAACAGATGGAGTCGCGCGCGCTGGCCCAGCGCCGTCGCAATGCCCTCTGGACCTGGATCAAGTGGCTGGTGTGGGTGACGTTCCGACAGATCATCTGGGACCTGGCTGTGTTGGGGGCGATGCTGATCTGGATGAGGATGCGCGGTGACCGTCGACTCGAGCAGAAGCTCCGGGTGGGGTGGACCGAGGTGAAGACTCGATTGATGAGGTTGAAGTCGCTACGACAGGTGCCGAAATTATACACTTTTCCTTGATTTTTCTTTCCTCCCCTTCTCCTCCCTTCCCCACCCCCCTTAAATATCGATGTTCTTCGGTGTTCCGCTTTCGCTTCAGGTACATATTTGATTCATAGAAGAGGGGCACGACCCTGTTTGATCTGCCTCTCTCACTTTTTGCTGTTCGTCTTTTTGGTTTGGTATGGTCTTCCTCTTCCACTTTCATCCTTTTCTTTTCTACCCCCTTTTTCCTTTATCTTTTCTTTCTGTTTTCACAATTCATGATATCCTGCATGGAAGACAAGAAGAAGGCCCCCAGCCGGCCCGTTTCCTTTGTGATCTTGATCTTGATCTTGGTGTTTTTGTTTTATTCAAGTGGGTGTTCTTCGTGTTTGTTTTATTTGGTAGAGGCGAGCATGTGCATGCACTTTTGACTTTTCATTTTTTCATTTTTGTTTTGTTACTTCCTGTATTCTATGCATACATAGGTTGGTTCATATATAGATGGACGGAGAAATATCCATCAAATGTTCATTCACTTTTTCTATTCTCCTTTAGAGTTTTGGTCTTGTGTAAACGTATTTCATCTCTTTCCTTGGTTAGATACTATACTACTTTTTACTGGTGTATCTTGCGCAAGACAGTATGAGGAAGAATAGACATAGTAGACAAGAAAAGAAATAATAGTAGACGATCCAAACAACCATCGATTCCTAATGCTAATATATACACATACACAGACAGACACAAGACAAGACAACACGCACAGCCCGATCAATCAAAGGAACCAGCGCATTCCCTGAAGCAGAACCAAATCTAGACCGAACGAATTAAGAAAGGGGAAAAAAGATAGGAAAATCAACATAAAATACTGCCATAAAGCGTCCTGGCTTGTTATCTTTTTTTTTATCGTTTATTTTTTGTGGTAGAGGCTGGTTCACCATTGGGGACCGCTGTGCTGGGCGTACTTCTGCTTGGGGCGCAAGTGCACGGGGACGACGTTTTCGGGAGTGCCGGGGATGGTCTTTTTGAGGCCCTATACCATCATCATTAGTATTGATTTTATATGATGGAGCGCAGTTGAGGGGTGTATATCACTGGGACAACAGGGGAGAAAGAAGAAAGAAAGAAAGAACATACCAGCTTCTCAAACACGCAGCTATTCAGGTTCATCTCCGCCTTTCGGCACTCCCACAGACGGTGGTTGTTGTTCTCAAGACACTCCCAGTGCGCATTGAACTGCTGCAAGCAGTGGGTGTTGATATCCTTGATTCTGCATGATCAATGCTTGTCAGCCATCATCCATCCATCCATCCATCCATCCCATGTATAAACCACATATGTTGGGTTCCAATTCGTCCACCGGTAACTCCGGCAAGGTGAAAACATACACACTAGCCGCACAGCGCGTAACCTTCCGCCCTTCCTTCAGACACTCCAATTCCCCACGGCCGTTCGACTCCACCTTGCACTTCATGTAGTCGTCGTTGAAGGCCTTGCAGCGGTCGCCGATGAAGTAAGCCGCGCTGGTGAGCGGCGCCGACGTGGTTCCGATCTCCTCCACCTTGGGGATGTGGTCCGGCATCGGGGTCGTATCCACGAGGATCTGCTGGTTGAACCTGCATTGAGTGGTTAGATCGATGATTCTATCGGTGGAAGGGCGCTGGCTCTGTCCGAGCGGGCAGCATTGCAACGTACTGGGGCTCCCGGCGCGACATTGTGGCGGTTGGTGGGTGTCTATTTAACTTGAAAAGGGGGAATTGGAGAGATTGAGGGTGGTGTGGACCGTGAGGCTGTCGCTGTCGCTGTCGTCGTCGAAGGCCTCGGATGAATTGAGGGATTGAGGAATGAAGCGGGAGCTCAGGTTGGCTTGGTCAGGGCCGTTTTTGCCCGTCCGTGATTGGCTGTGGCTGCAGTGGTTATGTAAAACTGCATTTGTTGCCTGAGGCTGTGATGAAAGCAATGAGCTTCCGCCCACGTGACCGGCGAAAAACAAAGTGGTTGCTTTTGGGTCCATCACGAAACTCCCGTTGATGAGAGAGCTTCGTATCGCGGTGGTCTTGTCTTCTCTCTCTGGCGCGCGTGATTTTCTCCCTCATTTACGATTCACTTTCGACCTCCAATCATGCGGTGCTGAGACGTAACGAATCTCCCTTGTTGTTTAATTGATTTTGTCGGTCTGAAGACAGACAACCGTTTTTTGACCCGTTGACTTCCGTCGCGGAGCTATTCACTTTTTTCTTCTCTAAGACCGGACTGTCTCGACGTTGCCGGCGCAGCTCTCGTCCTACCGAATATCATCGATCCTGTTGACCCTGTCTGACTACCTACTCCCTCTTCGCCATGTCTCTCTTCGGCCAACCCCAGTCTGGCGGCATGTTTGGGGCAGCTGCCAATAAACCCAGCCCCTTTGGCGGCGCCGCCGGCGCCGGTGCCGGTGCTACCGGAGGTGGTCTCTTCGGACAAAACGCGACTACCGGAACCCAGCCTAGCGGAGGCAGTCCTTTCGGCTCATCCAATGCGACGCAGCAGCAGCAACCACAGCAGGGTGGTGGATTGTTTGGCGGCGGCGGCGCCTCGACGACGAATACGCAAACGGGTGGTGGTGGATTATTTGGGGGGGCGGCGGCTCAGCAAAAGCCAGCGGGCGGGGGTCTCTTCGGCGGCCTCGGCCAGACGCAGACACAGCAGCAACCTCAACAACCGCAGGCTGGAGGTGGGATGTTTGGTGGTGCCTTGGGACAGCAGAAACCGCAGGGAACGGGTATGTTTGGGGGCACATTAGGCGGGCAGCAGCAGCAGCAACCGCCGCAGCAGGGTGGTGGGATGTTCGGAGGGTTGGGTCAGACACAGCAGCAGCAACCGCAACAGCAGCAACAACCACAGCAACAGAGCTTGTTCGGAGGGTCGCTACTAGGCGGCCAGCAGCAACAGCAGCAACAACAGCAGCAGCAGCAGCAGCAGCCTCAGTTGGGCCAAACGATGGCTTCTCAGCAGCAAGGGTCGAGTCTGTGGTCGCCCGGTCGAGCCGTCACTGGAGGTTAGTCCCTGGGCCCCTGACAAAGAGTTGAACCGATGGGGTATTAAGCTGACTCGTAACAGTACATCGAACTGTCCCGATGCAAATTCAAATCGTCAAGGATAAATGGGAGGCCGTCAACCATACTTCCCCGTTCCGCACTTACCTGTATAACAACGTCGGCGAGGAGGCCGCACCCTTCTACCAACCGAGCGCGGAGGATGACGAGACCAAATGGGAAGATGCTTTGCGGAAGCGTCCCGCTCCCGGATACGTCCCCGTCCTGGTGAGGGGCTTCTTCGAGCTGGGCAAGCGGGCGCAGCGCCAGAAGGACTTCTTGTCCATGATGCAGACTCGTCTGCACGAAATCAACAACTGTCTATCGGACCTGCTCTCCCGCCACGACCTCAAAATCTCCGTCAAGATCGCCGACTGCCGACGGAAGCACCTGGTGCTGAGCAAACGCTGTCTGTCGCTAGCGGCCAAGACCCAGGTCCTGCGCAATCGAGGCTACGCCATGGACGATGCCGAGGAGGAGCTTAAGAAGAAGCTGACCCAGCTGGAGCGGTCGGTGTTCGACCCGTCGCTCGGGGGGCGTGCAGAGGAGATCTGGGCGCGGATGCTTGCCATTCGCGAACAATCCAAACGCCTACAGATGGAGATGGAGCGGGCTGGCCCGAGAGCGGCTGCCCAAGCGGACGACCAACTCGATGAAAATACCATGAAGACGGCGAAGAAGGTATGCTTTGACACAGCTGTCGCGACCTCTATGGCTTCTTGCTAACCGGCACAGATTCTCGACGACTACCACGCACAGATCCAGCACCTACAGAAGGAGCTCGTCTCAGTGAAGAAGGAATTCGAGGAGGCTGAAAAGCTAACTGGCGCGTAACTCGCGAACGGGTATTCCTCTGTAATGACCTGGACACTGCCTCGTCCTACGGTTGATTGACTGATCTATTGAATCCTACACGGAGCAAGGAGTTTTGGAGCTTGGTTGTGGACCTGAATCCGTGTGACGTGGCTTGCTTGAACAAACGGTCTTAACTTTCATACCATAATAGACAACTGCCTAGAAAAGCCCTGCCAAAACACGACCGACAAGAATCTGGGATGCGTTCAAGTATACAACAAAATGGTAATAATACAATCTATCATGATATATATCGGTCGAATGGGAGACGTAGCGATTCCCGGCCAGCGATAGATTCTAGCCGCTCGATCCTGTCCACACGCGCCCATTCACACCGACCGTCTCAACACATGGCGTAGCATAGTAACGTGAAACCTTTAAAGGAATTTGCGGACGAAATCGATGGCGAAGGGAGCTTCATCAACGGTAATATCGTTAGTTTGAGATTCTCTCATCGAATGTGGCGAGACAACATACACAGGTAGAGGAGGACGCTGCCGGTGACGGCCATGCGGACGGTCTGGTTGGCCAGCAGTTCACCCGCCTATTGTTTAGTTATTAGCGTTGGATTTCATGAGGCCCCCGGAAAGACTATTGAGAGCAATAGATCAGAGGGGAAGAAGATGGGAAGTCGTACGCGGATATCCTCCTTGGAGATCTGTTCTTGGCCTGTTCCATGTTAGCTGAGATATCCCAAATCAAACATCCACATATTGATAGAGTAACATACCAGGAGCGAACATTGTGACGTGTGTTGGATAGGATAGGATAGAAAAAGCGGATGGTATAAAAGTGACAGTGATAGCTGAAAGAAACACCGACGATGGCGAAAGTTCAATGAATGTTTGAAGAGGCTGCGATTCTGCCGCGCACAGACCAGGCGGTGTCGCGGCAAATGATGTTTCTTCCGGTCTATTAAGCCTGCCTCTCTTCCTGTGTCTTCCACCTCACTGCGCGCGTTTCTTCCTCATTGCTCTATTATCCCCCTGGGGTTCACACGTATCAGACTACCTATTGAATTGCGCGGCGGCTGTTGTCTGTCTGACTTATCTTGGTATCGGGAGATTTTGAGCCCGCGTTGTGACCCGCGGAGAACTCGCCGCATCATCTAATCTCACTTTATCACCGACTCCTTACTATCTATCATTTTCGCTTTCACTTCCTTAAACACCGTTACATCGATCCCATCGCCCACCGTCGAAATGTCCGCTAGTCCCGAACCCAAGACGGTGCCGGAGACCGCGCCCGACTCGGAGGAGCCCACCCAGGCCCCGACCCCTGGCGGTAACGATGAACAGGACGACGAAGAGCACGAAGAGAAGGTAGCTGCATCTGCGGAGCCTGCCTCCCCTCCCGCCGCCGCCGCCGCCGCCGTCGATAAGGAGGATGTCAACGAAAACGAGGAAGACGACGACAACGATGTCGAATCCGACGACGAATCCATCATCTCCGAAGTTGACGAAGCCCAGTTTGAGGACTTCGATCTCGAGAACGTCGATATCGAGGACCGTCCGCAGCTAGCCATCGACGAGGACAACCTGAAGCTGATCGGTCGGCATAAGCGCAAGCGCACGGACTCCGGTGGCGAGCGGTCGCAGCGGAAGCGCGAGGGTCGTCGCGAGAAGAAGACCCGACGGATGAAGGAGCTGGAGGAGGGCCCGACTAGTGATGGGGAGGGTAGGACTAGGCGCAAGGTTGAGCGGAAGAAGAAGGAGGTCGCGCCGGAGGATGATGAAACGCTGGACCCTGCTACGCGTATGTTCTTTCTTTCTTTACAGGTTGATGGTTTCCCTGGTGGCGAGATGGCTAATTTGTACAGGTCGTCGTCGAGCTTTGGATCGTGCGATGGACGAAGCGTTGAAGAAGCCGACTAAGAGACGTGCCCGCAAGGCTGATGGCATTGTATGTTCTCTTTCCATACTCTTTCCATACATTTGATTGTCCCCAACTAATTATCTAGGATTTGGAACAAATGGCCGACGCGGAGATCGAAGATATGCGCCGTCGCATGACCAACGCAGCGCAGATGGACGCCGAAAACCGACGTGAGGGTAAACCCGCCATGCACAAGCTTAAGATGCTGCCCGAGGTGGTGTCGCTGTTGAATCGCAACCAGTATGTCAACAGTCTGGTCGATCCGGAAATCAACCTGCTGGAGGCCGTGAAATTCTTTTTGGAACCGCTGGATGACGGTTCGCTGCCGGCCTACAATATCCAGCGGGATTTGATCGGTGCGCTGGGCCGCCTTCCGATCAACAAGGAGGCTCTCATCGCCAGTGGCATTGGCAAGGTTATTGTCTTCTACACGCGCAGCAAGCGCCCCGAGCCGGGCATCAAGCGCCAGGCGGAGCGTCTCCTCGCTGAATGGACTCGCCCGATCCTCCAGCGAAGTGATGACTACTCGAAGCGGGTGTACCAGGAGGCCGCTTTTGATCCTACGTATGTTGCATGCTCAACCCCGCCAGATTTAGTTCTGCCGATGCTAACCGATCCCCCAGAAAACTCACTTCCCGGACCCAATCGGCGCAGGCAACGGCTGCCGAAGCGCGTGCGCGCGAACTGCTCCCCCCGCGTCTGGCCAACCGTGCGCGGGCCGATATCACGCACACCAGTTATACGGTGGTGCCGCGACCGACGATGGTACAGGAAAGCAAGTTTGCGCGACCTCTGGGCGCCAGCGGAGAGGATCGATTCCGGAAGATGCGGGCGCGCCAAATTGCGGCTTCCAAGAACAGTCGGCAGAGGTAGATATTGGATTGGAGATTGTGTCATTAGAAATATTGGTGTCGTGGAGGGGGCGTTCTGGCGTGTCTTTTGAAACATGGATCGTAACTGTGCATGAATGGGTCGTATTGCAATATTCGCACTAGTATTTGAACATAGCATGTTGATTATCAATTTTCCATGAAAAATCAAGTAAACGAAAGTAGAAACAAACTCCTTTACTGGCTATTATTAGGATTGCATGTCCAAGTATGGCACCACCACAGCGCAAGCAAACACCGAACTATGGCCGGCAGATACCGGGCCGACGTCATCGGGCTTTGCTCGTTCCGTCTTGCTTCCGTTCGCCATTCAACCTCTTGATTTTTCGATGACTCTTACTCCCAACAACTTCTGGTTCGTATAAATCCAGAATTCATTCCTCAATCCACCTGGACCCTTTGTTTTTCACTATACACTACATCAATTCAGTGTTGAAACACACCCCCACCACCCTTAATCCATCACCATGAAGATCCTGACCAAGGCAGAAGAGGATGCTCACTACCGGTAAGCAGCGAACCGCCACCCCGCCACCTGTCGAATTCAATCCACGATCGCAATATGGCAGCCATGGTGTCTTTTCCTCAAGCTAACAACCGAAACAGAGAGGTCGTCAAAGGCGGCACGATCGGCACAATCCTCGGCCTCATCGGCGGCGGCGCAGGCGTACTGGCCGCAGCCCGCCGCTACCCCACAATCCGCAACCTCACCATCCCCATGAAAGCCTTCCTGGTCACCTCGTCCGGTACCTTCGTGGGTATCGTGGCAGCGGATCACGCCTCGCGGGCGTACGAAGCCGAGCGCAACCAGACCGTCCAGTGGTACGAGAACCGCGAGCAACGGCTCCGCGATAAGGAGCTCTCGAGCCTGTCGTTCGTCGACCGCACAGTGGCGTGGGCGAAGCGCGAGAAGTACAAGATTGTGGGCGCGACGTGGATTGCGTCGATGATTGGGTCGTTCGCGCTTGTCGGCCGGAACCCGTACCTCTCGGGTCAGCAGAAGCTTGTCCAGGCTCGTGTGTATGCGCAGGGCTTGACGCTCGCCGTGCTGGTTGCTTCGGCGGGCTTTGAGATCGCTGATCAGAAGAAGGGGAAGGGCATCCTTGATGCGAAGAAGAAGGCTGAGGCTGCTGAGAAGGGCCAGAAGGCTGTTGAGGTTGCTCAGCCTGAAAAGGAGCAGAGCGGCGATCTGTGGAAGGATATGGTCGCTGCTGAGGAGGAGAGACTGAAGAACAAGCATGTGGATCTTTACGAACATCATGAGAAGCAGAAGGACGCCAAGGAGCAGGCTGGTGAGGGCGCCAAGGAGCAGGCCCAGGCCCCCGCTAAGGCGGAGGGCAAGAAGGAAGCGTGAAGCTTGATGACGGATTAAAAAGTCTCATTGGGTTTTACTCGGATGGTGCATGGTGTTGACTCCCCCTTGTTTTTACTTTCTTTAATCATGGCTGGTCCATACGTTGATTACATGCGGTGGATCTGCCTCTTTCCATTGTGTTGTTTATTGTGATGTATATTGCGGTTATCTCGCCGCTCTCTCCCCTATCATTCGTGTACATGATCTCTCGCTTTGGGTCTGTGTCCTTTTGTCTATATCTTGGTGTTGTTATACATTCACATAATACATATTAGATGTTTGAATATGGCGTGTTTGGAATTGACGTCAGTAGCAGTCCTATGGAGGATTATCGTACAAATGAGAGGCGGTGGAAGCAAAAATCAAGCCGTAGATCTCAAGTAACAATGAGCATTGATCCCGCATTCGAGTTACATCATCGCCCACCAAGAAAGGCTTGATTTCATTAGCCTACATGCCTGATCGTCAGCCGTTCACCTGGTGGGGTTGAAATCACAGACTGGTGATGAAAGACACTATACGTCACTCTGGGGTTATAAGCTTCCTGGTTTCCACATAGACTCTTGGCCTCCACCGCATGGTAGAACCATCCATGAACCGAGTCAAAATAAACAATCCAGTCGGAGATCAATTGGCATACATCATAAATATGCCATCCGGAGTCGATCTGCGCTATCATTGCCCCGCTCATTTAGAGCTAAGCTGCGTACTAGGTAGAGATCCTGCACGTCTCCCACCAATGAGGCGCAGCGCTTCCTGGGGCTGACAAGGGCCGACAAGCTAGGATGAAAAGATCCTTGGACTTCCCGACCTTCCAAACGCCTCCTCAGCTGACAAGAAGGGGATAAACCATGTGGGCAATGGACAGAAAAGTCCCCCAGCAGCATACGCTTTCCCTTCCCGTGGACGACGACAGCGTCGATCGGTTAATGCAAGCCGCTCTGCACGGCCACACCCACATCGCGAAAACCTTGCTTTACGGCGTCTCGGCCGACATTAGAGACCGGACAGGCCGGACACCGCTATCATGGATTGCGTCGTACGATCTGACCGCTAGGCCGGGGGACCGCGTCATCCCTGAGCAGTTTGTGCGGTTTATCCTGGGGAAAGGCGCTGACCCGAATCTGGGAGACCTCCACGGCGAGACGCCGCTGCATTGGGCGGCCAAGGCCGGCGATGATGGAATGGTAGATCTGCTCCTGCAGAACGGGATCCATTCCGATCTGGCGGACTTGCGTGGCCGCACGCCGTTGTCGCGCGCGGCGGAGCGTGGCCATTCCGCGGTGGTCAAGCTGCTCTTGACGACGGGCCGGGCGGACGCGGACAGCAAAGACGCCAGAGGACGGACACCATTGTCGTGGGCAGCGGAGACCAGACGCTTGGAGACCGCGCAGATCCTGCTCGACCACGGCGCCAGTGTAGACATTCAGGACCACGAAGGGCAGATCCCGCTGTGGTGGTTTATCAGCAATGCAGTCACCGTCCGTGCTGCGGATGAACAATCGGCCACATCGCCGGGGGACTTCCAGCAATGGCTGAACCTCCTGGGGTCCAACCATGGAGTTGAGCCGCTGACAAAAGCGCGTCGTACGTTTCTCTCATGGGCCTGTGAGCGAGGCGATAAGAAGCTAGTCGAGCATCTCCTGCGGACGACCTGGGCCGACCCGAACACCGTCGATCGGTACCGGAAGACGCCGCTGATCTACGCGCTGGAATGGGACCACTATGACATCGTCGAATTGCTTCTCTCTGGGGTTGCCGAGTCTGTCACGAGACGAAGGGATATAGTGTCGCTTCGGATTATGGTCCAAGAGGGGCGGTCCCGGATCCTCAAGTCGTTCCTCGAGCGCTTCAAGCCGAGTCTCGAGGAGGAGGATGAGTACGGCTCCTTTTCACTAATAAGAATGGCGTTGAGCCAAGGGGACCGCACGACGGTTACGGTCCTTTTAGAGCACAAGGCTACCATCGAGTGTCTCGAGAACGCCGACTGGTTTGGGCCCTGCAGTACAACCAATCCGGCCACGGATTTGGTTCCTCTCAAGACAGGGCACGTAGAGAACATCCAGCACTCCGTTCCCGTGATGGACATGACAATCAAGGATGCCGACCGCGGCGCAATTGCCACTCTGCTGCGCCAGCGTGCCAAGTTATTGCAACTCAAAGAGGACGACGAAGAAGGCTACGGCATTGGACACAACAGGAAGCAGGGCAGAGCAAGCACGGCCGTCTACATCACGGCTTTACGCGACGGGCGGAAAAAGGCGCGGTGGATCTTGAATAACTTCGTGGACCGCGAAGTTCGTGCCTTGCCCCGGGTGACGGAGGAGACGCACTTGATGTCAGTAACGCTCTTCCTAGCCGGTAGACTGTACTGATCCGAACAGACTCTTCCGAGAGAATTACGTGTGGAACACGTACTCCCAGATGGATCATTCGCCGAACCAGCTATTCTACTCTCTCGGACACAGGGGCCCCTGCAGAACGTTTACCCTGTCCATCCGGGGAGACGTTAAGATGCAGAGGGTTCTACCGCGGCGATATGACGCAGACGGCTATACCAGATACGAGGACCACGCTACCCGCACCGTCGAGTGGGTAGTCCTAGAAGCGCCTCTCAAAACAATCCACTACTTCAGCAACTTGCCCTACGGCTGGATCCCGCAGAACGACGTCGAGCTGGTCCAATTATTCATGCAAACCCTGAGAGACGACTGGATGGCGTTCTGTCAGGATGCGCGCAACAGCATGGGAGAACTTGTAAGACCACCGTCTAGAGAATGAAGAGTAGAGTATCGCTGACTAGTCGAC
The DNA here is from genome assembly GCF_002847485.1 of Aspergillus campestris IBT 28561. Classification (NCBI taxonomy): domain Eukaryota; kingdom Fungi; phylum Ascomycota; class Eurotiomycetes; order Eurotiales; family Aspergillaceae; genus Aspergillus; species Aspergillus campestris. The sequence goes on along the minus strand of NW_020194336.1, from coordinate 3,109,119 downwards.
TAGCGATCCCACCAGCTGACAGCGCGCGGCAAAGACGACGTCCTGATAGACACCGTAGCGGAGAGTATGCTCCAGTGGACGCACATCCAGGGCATCCTCACGGAGCAGCTCAGCCAGGCACGGAGTTTTGTCTCCCAGTATCAGCGATTCAGCGAGACGCGAGGGTTCAACGAGAAAATAAGCAAGATAATCGATGCGCTTGACCAAGACGTCACGACGCAGATTGAGAAGCTGGAGCAGACAGTCCGCGATCTCCTCCAGATAGTGAGTTTCCCCCCATATGCTTCTATGTTTACGGTTTTCTAACGACAGGATAGGAATTTGCATGGGTTACCATCAACGAAGCTCATCGGTCGACAAGTCTAGCGGCTAGCTTGCAGCGGCTCAGCTGGATCACGTTTATTTTTCTGCCACTTATGTTTGCGTCGGTTTGTTCTCTCCCCTTTCTTTACCCCATATTGCCATGTCTAATATGACGTGTAGAGTCTCTTCGGAATGAACGTAGACGTCCTCAAGAACGACCCCAGCTGGCGCTGGTATCCCCTCGTGGGAGGCGTACTGCTCCTACTCACACTGGTAGTATGGATATCGTCAAAATTCACCAATGTAAGTGACTGAAACCCCCCCCCCCCCCCAAATGTTCAAATACCCTATTAAACACCATCGTAGGTGGATCAGATAGAACACAAGACAAGAGCCATAGCAAAACGATCAATGCTCCGGCTGCGTCCTGTCAAGAAGGATTTTACCACGCAGAAGACAGGCTGGTTATGACACATCACATAGTAGTACAGCTAGACACTATAGACTACCAATAGATCTAGTAAACCACCCAAGGCACGTTCACCCAACAAAATGACCTTAAATGCATTTCCAACCCATCACATCAACACGTTAAAGAATCACGTCCCCATTGGACAGTCAGTCCAAAGTGGATTTTCGCGATTGCTTGCGGTTTGGGTTGGGGAGTGACTGGGGATGTTGGGGGGAGTGATCTAGGCTTGTCTGGCCTGGATTTCAATTCAGGTTGGATCAGATTAGATCGGACATTGGCATTGAATGGTAGACATGTCAGCGTGGCTGAGACTAGTGTCTATTAGACGAGGCTGAAATGTATATTCGTGGTTGCTCATAGTCCAGGATTGTATAGTCGGGTACCTCCCACCTAGTGTGTGAACATGGGCCAAAGCAGACATACTTGGATATTATGAGAGTGGGATAGATACAACCAATATCATTACAGTGTTTCTCAAGTGAGTAGAGGGTTTAGAGCCCATCATATTCTAAGAAAGATCAATTATTCTCAATTTAAACTAAATAGCTAAGAGGAAAGGAAGAGCGGAGAACAGATGTCATGGTCAACACATGGTTACGTCTTGGTTGGGGAGTTAGCCTGCGGTCTTTTCATACTTGCTCCAATATTATTCTTCGAAGTGTAGAGTTAAAGTCAAGTATACTGCCCTTTTTTTATGCTTCGAACGGATTCATACTGATATCACAGGATAGAAGCATAGTGGAGAAATCATTTTATAGTACTATGTCATGGCTGTGGCGACGGGACATAGAACAATTTGCCAACCATATCTAGAAGTTTATTTGGGTATTTGTCTTGAATAGAAGGGATGGTAGTGCTGATCACACATTTTATTAATGTTGTTGCCTTTTGAGTGCACATAGCGATATAGATGATTGTCAGATCTTCCAACTCTAGCATGTCATGTTCCATTGAGGTGACACACTGGGGCTACTATTGTTTTGCTCAGTGGTTGTTCAATATGCCCAGGGCGTGCTCAATTGATTCAATTGATTCAGTAAAAACAGCGAGAGTTAGATACAAAGATGCAAAAAGAGCGTTTGACATATCTGAAAATGCAGTACATGTATATGTACATCAACTATAGGTGAACTCCGATAATGAAACATAGAACGCAGCGACCTTAATTAAACACATAACCGTCCGGTAAAATATGATGACACAACGCTATGGGCCCTATTGGGAAACTTGGTCACACTGAATACCGCCGAGGTATCCACTCACGGCTTCTGTCCGTAGACCAGATAGAGTTTCCCGTACTGATGAACGGACGTATCCCGGAGTTCCTTCTTCGCATGGGCCACCAGAACGGCAACTTCGTTAGACGACCAGCCCAGAACTTTGGTCAGAAGCTCCGGCGCATACGACTGGATGCCCTGTGCCTGCTGGACCTGGAAGAATCTGCCAATCTCCTTTTGCTTGGGGTCTTTGGGCCAGGGGTTGAACGGGACCTTGACGACTCTGCAGTTCACATCCTTGAAGCCCGCTTTGGCCAGTTCCTCGGGCCAGCTGTCCATCTCGGCCATGGGTTTTCCGAATTTGGCGCTCGCCTCTTGCAGCAGGGAGACCAATTGCTTGGTGTAGGGCGCCTTGTCGAGGGTGCCGTCGTCCGAGAAGACCTCGATGCGGAAGCTCTGCACTTCGAAGTAGCCACCGGGTTTCAGATTCGCGTAGGCTTGTTTAGTAAGGCGGCCGAAGTTGCTTACAGCGCCCGCAAGCTCACGGCCGTGGATGTAGTCGAAAGGGCGCGAATATGTCCACTCGGCTTCGAAATCGTCCACTTCGAACTGGCAGTTGGGAGGGGTCCTTCAACCGCTGGGTTAGCGACCTGAGAGCTAGCGATCATAATTCCTTTCTCACCATTTCGGTTGGATTGCGCTAAGGTCGTTTCCTTTCGGAAAAGTTAGATCGACAAATGTCTGATTTGGAAGAAGCACCAGACTCACCGGTCACATCGGCAGATGCATAATGGCTACAGGTCGATTAACGGTGTTAGTTGGCTGCTGAACTGTCGGGAGGGGTATATTTGCGTACTCGGCAAAGTCCACTGCCCAGATGCCCGTGCCCGTGCCCAGATCTAATACGCGTTGAGGATGCTCGCCGATCGGGGCGGAGTGGAGCTGGCCGTCGAGCACGAGGTTATAAATATGGTGGAGTAAGTCCATTCGGTCTTGCTCTTCCTCATCATTTGGCTGTCCTGCATTAGTAATCGATCTGCGTGGGTATGAGACAAAGAACTGGCTAGGCTTACAAGGACGTAGGAGCCTGCTTGGTAGGCATGGTACCTCCGGCCGTTCTAGATCGTCATTGTCAGTATAAGGCGTCCGTACGCGGGAGATGGTATGACAAGAGTATACCTTATACCTAGTCGATATCAATATTAGTTTAGTTGTGATCCATCAACTCGATCAGGTCAGAAGTCTGGTGAAAACTGGACGCACTCATAATTTAAGATGCTGGACGAAATCGAGGTCAAATCTGACTCGACCGTGTAGATCGAATCTCCGTCGCTATTCTCTGGGGTACTCTTGGGCGACGTCAGGTTATGCGACTTGATCACGCGGTACCAGGGAGACGGTGAGATTAGGACATACATCGGCCAGGATGGCTGGATCAACGGTCCGGTGGATATCTTGAGACATGGTTTTAATATGTCTGGGGAGTGAGTTCAGTAAGGGTTGCAGAAATAGGAATAAAATAAAAATAAAGATAAAGAGAGAAAAATGGTTCCCTTACAAAGACACCCTTCGAGTCAAAAAAAAAGCCGAATGAGAATATCAGAGATGACAGCCGCGTGGATATCAGTCCCAACAGACCCTGGCTCGGTTCACGATCAATGAAGATGGAGACAATGAGAATGGACAGCACGGGGTAAGAGTGGAAAGTAAGTTGTGGGAGGGACCAGGGAACGGAAGAGAGGAGGGGTGGGGAACCATGACAAGGTGACCCACCCAGCTCTGATCCGGATCCAATAGTACCTTCTCTCAACTCCCCACAACTTCCCGTCCCGAACCCCCGTCAGTACGGCAGTTCATTTACATCCATGTCACCTGCCAACTGAGCGGAGCAAGGTTTCCAACTACATGCACTTTGTGGTCCAATTCTAAACTGAGACCGGAGTACAAGACACGGGAGTGGAGATCTTTGATCTCCCGCAAGGCATACACAGCTCCCTGACTTTAAGTCTCTCGAGTGTTCCATTGTTTCGGGTGATTACTCGATCGGACGCCACAAGGCGTTTTAATGCCAATAATAGAGTGGCTCCTGTTCTAAAATGATGAGTACTAATGTGACGACAAATCCCTATGGAGTACATTTTCTTCGTCGCAGGTTGGTTCATCCCACGATACGAAGGCACGTCCCTAACATACACCAAGGGGGAAGGGAAAGGACCATAATGCAACCTCACGGTTGATCTTGGGATTCTATAGCGGTAGAGAAGAATAGAGGAACATATTTGCAAAACCAGAAGATGTTTCCTTCTTGTACACCTGCACAACCACAACAAGGAATTAAGGATCGTAGGCACAAACACACCTCACCCGGCCAATAATCCAAATCCAGTCAGTATACAACGAAGCTTTCCATCCTCTCCCTTTCCCGGGCGACCCTCGTAACCACGGTTGTGGACCAGCCATGCATGGTCTGTCACTTCTATATCTTATCCTCCCTTCGCCAGGAACGCGGTTATCTTTCCATATCAACGTGGTTGATAATCTCGAGTGTTTCCATACATGCTGAATGAGTTGTGTCTGCAGGAAGTTTGCGCGAATGGTGCTAGGCACTGTGACATTAGCCGTATAGAGTTGAAATGCGCGTGTACCAGCAAAGAATTCCAGAGTGACGTTTGAGAGTGTATGGAGCCCCGTTATCCCGAGGGAGTGGAGGAGTGGAAGGTAAGATGCTCTTTGCCTTGGATTGAGTGGCATTTCTTTGATAAATTATCTCTTTTATATCTATCATTTTGGACCTTGTATAGTAATACTAACAATATATAAACCAGAGTGTCGAAACCTTCTCGATAATATGTGCAAGAATACGAAATAGAGCCAGCCGTCTATTCTGGTGGACAAGTGGAACTCGAGTGTTCCTTGGTGATGCTTTCTATGTAGATCACCTACTATAAGCCTGTATCCTCTTCAGTAGAGAAAGACATGGTTACAATCTTTCCGATGCAGTGTCTATCTGATGCCGCTTGTTATAGTGCCTTAAACATGATTCTATATCCACCACGTCCCTCAAAGACTAACAGAATGGTTTGCGCTTTTGCAACTACAGTATTGACCAGTTGAACCAGCGCAGATGAATTCAAGACAAGGTTCTCTACTTGCATTGCCAATGCAATTGATGCATTCAGCAGTGACGTAACGGCATAGCTACGACCCGCAGCGCAGAGAATCTCCGCGTGCGAGAATATACAGGAGTGTCTGGGGATATCAAGCTTCCTTGCTTGGCACAATTGTCCATCTTAGAGAAGTGGTATGCTCGGTATGTCCGAGAGTGCAAGATGATGTTTGTCCACATTTTCAGCTGAACTCTATCAGTTACACAATGCAAGGGGCTGTCCCTGACATACGCCAGGGGGTAGGGTATATGAAATCATAGTGTAGCCCCACGATTAATCCTTGGTATTTGACAACGGGAAACAGAGAAAGGGGAAAGATATATAAACCAGGTGCTAGTCTTGATTCCCTCGTGGGTACTTCAACAATCATCCAAATTCCAAGTCCAAAGCATACTATTACCTCACACACTCAATTATCCAGGCCCTGTCTAAGCAAGAACAATAAGAAGAAAATGAAGCTCTCCATCCTCTCCCTCCCCCTGGTGACCCTCGTGGCCACGGTCCTGGCCCAGAAACCTTCCAAATGCGTCGTACGTCATTCCCTCATATTATACTCCCTTCGCCATGACTAGGCACATAGTCACCCATCCACGCCGAGATAGTCAATGTTCAAGAGTCTACACATACTGAAAGAAATCCGCCCACAGGAAACCTGCTCCAGCAATGCCGGACCTTGCGACTTCAAAAAGCTTGACATCGGCTGCATGTGCAGCAACGCGGACTTCCAGGCCCAGGTCCGCGACTGCATTCACAGGGACTGTCCTGATCAGCTCAAAGGTAAGAGTGTCTTTGCTTCTGGTTTCGATTTTACTCTCCGTTGATAGACCGTCTCTCATATTGTTGCTCTATCACTCTTAATCTTCACTTATAACAACGCTGACCATATACAATCCAGACGCCGAGAGCCTGCAGCACAGCGTCTGTGGCTAGACCTGTCTTTTCTAAATTGGTTGGATAAAAAATTTCTTGGTTTCTTTCTACAGGGATGGGTGTGGACTGGTATCTTCCAATGGAGAGAAAGACGTGGTTGTTATCTATCCCACCTCGCTCGTTCCAGTGCTCTTGAATATATGATCTGTATCCCATACAATGGGGTCTGTTGAAGAACAGTCGAATGGTTTACACTCGCAGTCTGAATACCTATCCCATTCAAATAAAGTAGCTCAAATCCAGAATATATTTCGGTATACAATTCAATGGGCTCAGTGATTTCAAGGTAGTATATACAACAGTGAATGCCTATACTTCGTACTAAAGATATAAACCAACATAAGTTCTTCATGTCAACAACGGTATATAATACATCTCCATGTTAAATCAATCCCATGATCTCACCGTTCCCACTCTTCCAACAGCTTCGTATCCAAAGAAGCATACCCCTCCACCACACGGAGTCCCCGCAATCTCTCCTCCTCGATCCGCTCCCACGTCCACTCATCCGCATCCCACGACTCAGTATTCTCCGTGCGTTCCTTCTCCAGCGTAGCCCGCTCAGGAATATCGCCCTCCTTCATCTGCAGCACCTCGCGAACCAACGACCCATCCACACCCGCCGCAGAAGCCGTAATGCCCTCACCCGCGGGCGTGCCCACACCAGACACCTCCGCCGAAGACTCAGCAGGCGTCTCAGCCGCGACACCCTCAGGCCGCGGCGGGAGAAAGCCACTCGCACGCATGACCCGCTCCGGCGAAACAGTCAACCGGCCCTTCTTAGCAACGTACTTGCTAAGCGCAGTAGCGAAAAGGACCCGCTGGCCGCCCTTGCGCGGCGCCGGCCGCAGGAAAAAGCTCATGACATACATCCACTTCTGGTCCCAGGCGATGGTCTTGGACTCGATCTCGTACTTCTCGAAGGGCTTGATCTCGCGCTTAAAGTTGCAGTACACCGACCCCAGCGCGATGTACATGGCCTTGGACGCAGGCGGCTTCTTGCCCTCCTTGCGGGCGGCGGCTGCGAACTCCGCGTCGAGCTCCTTGCTTACTAGACCCACGCCGGGGGAGTACAGTCTTGTAACGAGTGCTGTGCGCGCGACGTCTAGGTCTGAGAAGTAGGTGCTGTTGGATTTGTGGAAGTTGTAGTCTGTTTCCCACATGGGTGTGCGCGATGTGATCCCGAAGGCTGTGAAGACTGGGTGTGTTGGTTTGCCTGTGTGTGTGGCAATGGCTGTGCCTTTGGGGAAGTATGGATGGTCGGTCTTCCATCGGATGTTGCCCCAGAAGTGGCGGAGGATGCGAAGCTGGCGCATGTTAACATACTATTGTTCATCCGTCCCCGTCCCCGCCCCTGCCCCCTCCCCCTGGCATACTCGGGGTATGTTTCACGTCATACTTACATGCCAGATGAATGGAAGGTTTTTCAGGTTGACAATGGCCAATAGTAGCGTCAGCGTCTTCCAGGGGATGGACGCCGATGCGCTTGATAGCAGCTCGCGCACGCTATCGATGTGGGAGGTCGTCACCATGATCGGGCAAGAGTACACGTTTGCTTTTATAATACAAAGGAGGGTATCTCAACGGCAAGGGCTGATATTAACGAATATGTATAATCGGAATTCACGAGTCCAACAAATAGAAATCAAGATAAAAGGAGCGTCTGATCGGAGGGGCTACAGTAACCCTCTCCACGACAATATTTAAACACAATTGAAGGCTACACGTCACAACTTATGAAAGGGTAAACGAAAGATATAACGAGCGACTGCGACAGACTAAAAAAAGGTGGATGAAGTGGGGGAGATTATGTAGATCGACCGGGGAGAGGAATCAGATGGGCTGAACAGATCCAAAATGTTGGGACTGGGACAACCGAGGCCCGACCAGCGTCACGTGTTGATAATCCCGCTCTCTATCTTGTCGGATGAGACAAGGATATTGAGCCAAACACCGGGACTTGAAGTATCAGATTCAAAGTCAAAAAGATAACCGACGTCCTGAGCTTTGCATGCTGTCCTCATCAGCTCGCCCGGCCTGAAGATCTTCGCAAGCGGGAATCCTGAGCTAGCGCGTGGTGTGTATGGCGTCAGTTGCATTGCAGGCGTAGACTCGTTCACTCATCTGGATCGACTTTGCGACGCGTCTGGGTTTGAACCTGCCGCGTGAATGCGGAGTAGTTGTGGACGATGATGGAAAAGACCATGATTGTGCGGGATCTCGAATTTTAGAGGCGTGCGCTTTCCACACTGTGCATTGCTAGTAGAATTACCACTGGTGATCATGACACTTTTGGCCTTCGTAAGTAGCCTTATATTCAGTGCAACGCTATCTTGCATAGTCAAATTCGGCTATACCAAATTTATCTCGTTATTTTGATTCATGTAGGGTCTGATGTTGGGAATAATAATCCAGCATACTCGATACATTTGTGCTCACATACTGATGGAACTATAGCAAGGAGGACTAATAGGAGCCCTCCACAATATTAAAGTGAATTTATACCACAAAGAGCCAATTAGTACCTGCCAATTCCGCGACGTGCAAGCTTGCGATGAACCCGACCAAGCCCAATGCCACCACCCATACCCAATCCTGAACCCAGGCCAAGACCTCCACCTAGACCATTGCTTGGTGCCGCCCCTTGAGCTGGCATGACTACAACAGTTTGTGCAGGTAGCTGTTGCTGTTGCTGTTGCTGCTGTTGTTGGCCATGGTTTTGTTTACTTGTAGTTGTTAGCTCCGAGTTTCAGATTTGATGGATTTGGGGCCATGAGCTTAGCATACATCTTGTGTGTCGCCATATTCATGCCGACAGCTCCCAAAAGTGCACCCCCTGCAGTGGCCAACTTCCCACCACCCATCTGATGGGCTGCATATCCTCCAGCTGCACCGCCTGTGACGGTAGACCCGAGGCCCTTCTCACCATCTCTGTTCTCAGAAGCATGACTCGAATCCGCTCCGTCAGATGGAGGAGTATATTGATAATAAGAGGCATTTTCACCAGGCAGTTGCTGGAATTCGTACGGTGGTGGGGTGGGGCTATGAGTATCTGTGGGCACGGCTATTCTGTGTGTAGAGCCGTAGTGACACGAGCTTGTGCCAACGTAGGGAGAGAAGGCTTCATGGCCATTGCTAGAGTGCTGCCCACTGTAGGAGTCCTGCTGCTATATGGTTCGACGTTCAGTATTGAGGATCTCTGGATTCATCTGATCTTTCGGCGATTTTGGTCTATCGCATAAAGCCCAAGATCATATTGCAGACAATAACTCACCTGAGGGTACGAGCTTGATCGTTCAGTTTGGCCACAAGAGCAGCCCTCTAGGTGATGGTCGTTATATTCACTTTTAGGGTACGACATATTGAAAAAGAAAGGACGCGATGCAACTGGAGACAGTGGATAGGATTATTCGAAGATCTGGAGCTGTTGGTATTGATGGATATGCCGATGAAACTTGCTGATATTTTTTTAATGTCTGGACAAATGCCTTGATTTATATCTTTGAGAATGCCTTACCATATGATTGTTTACATACAATACTTTACAACAATCCAACACTAAAACACCTGAGAAGTAGGAGGACAGGAGATTGAACTGCCAATAATTGCCCCAGGATTACTGTGGTAGCATTGGAAGCAATAGTAGCATAGGTCAGCGAGTTTCATCGCGCAAATTAATGCGGAAATTGAAGATCGTCGCGCGCAAATTTTGTTATAATGCCATGTACAATATAGGGCGATGAAAAAGAGACGCTCTTAGCGCAAATCTAGGTTTTTTGGAATGAATTAGTACTACCTAACCAGCTAAGATGTCATTCCTTTCCAAACAGGGTCTAGCATACACAAGGTGGCTGTGGTACCAAGATCGAGCTGAGCTTGACACTGCATCGTTATCGCTCTGAGTATCTCTGACTACCAGCCTTGTTGCTTGGGAGTTGTCCCACCACTAAATACCCCACCTACCACTATCGAGTCGCTCTTTGATCAAAAAAATGCAAAGTCAAAAAGCCGAGCGAGGTCCAAGGGGAAGATATGCCCGCACAATATGCCGCGGCTGTCGCTCAAGAAAGATTAAATGCGTCATGCAGAACCGGGGAGATCTCGGTCCCTTGGGTGTTCCGCAACCTCCAGAAAAATCGTGTGAAAGATGTCGCAATCTGAACCTGGAATGCATCTTTGAGCGTACCTTTTTAGGACGCCCCGCAGCGAAGCGCCTTCGTGGCATGGCGGCTCAAGAGAATGATACCGTAATATCAGCCGAATCCGACAGACCTAATGGGCCTGTCACTTCTACGCTTTCTAGCGTGGATATTCAAGATCATCTATTCTCCGATGCAGCGGAGATTGGTCCCAATTGGCAGGAGTTGCGAATGAGATTAGCTCCGCGTCCGACTAAAGAAGAGCGTTTCAGATCGATGATAGAGCCTCATTATTTCCTTTCATCAGTCTTGTCCAAAGATCAAGCATTTGGGAGCGATGTAACTCAACTCCCTTCGTGTTGGGACGCATCTCTTACAGAGCTCATTGACAACGACACTGCGGAGTCGCTCGAAAAGAGGTGAGCCCACTTGATCTGAGATCTTTCACCTTGCCTAACTAGCGAGGATAGTTTGACTTGGCATTACTTTTTTCATCCTTCAATGCCAGGATTGGTAGAACTTAGAAGCCGCTTACTCTCGAATGACTTCACGTCGATCAATCCTGCAACTAAGCTGCTCTTTGCACTGCTCTGCTTGACCGCTATAGACATTGACGAGGCCTTGGCCAAAAGACACCCCGCTTTGAAACCGAGTCTTCGCCTTGCTGTGGCATTCGTCGGCCAAGAATTTATATTTTCGCCACCAACGCACCATGACACGGTTGTGGTTTGCCTTTTTTTAGCAGACTACAAACCCACAGCTTTAGCCACGACACAAAGAGTCTTACATCGTGCCATTAAGTCTGAAATGTTTGTTCATTTAGCTCAAAGAGTGGCAGAAAGACTTAAAGAAAACTCGGAACAAGGAGGTACACTTCCATGTGAGTTGTATATTGCGGATGGTGCCCAATTCGATTTGGGCTTTAACCAAACGGTAGAGCGCTTACAGCTATTGCATTTTGACACATTCCTGGATGGCTACCTTGCAAAATCACATTATGCTTTACGACAAGCTCTTACGAAGATGGCGCCTGTTGTCGATGTGTACCAAATTGTTTTGAAACATCGGCAGTGTTCACCAAGAACTATCTTCCACATAAATTGGGCCATGTCAGTCTACATTCTGTTGAACGCTGTGGCAAATATAAAAGAACGATGGAACAACCCCGGATCGCTGTTTAGAGAAATTGACGAGGCTGAGAGAAGATGTGTTGAGCAACTCAAAACAAGTGACGACTTATTCGAGAAATCATCGGGCGTTTTTGACTCGCGAGAGATAGAGGCTGCTCGCTCCATCTTAGAGCTAAGGTTCAATTCTATAATCGCTAGGATATGGGGCCTCGGGCTTTTATATGCCTCAGTCCTTAAAGTAAGGTCTTTGGAAGGCGGACCGAAATGGGAACACGAGATTGAGAGCCATGAAGCAATTCAAATCAGTGACCAAGTCAGGGGAAGCAGAGAGGATATGATCGCAGGCACAGCAGAACCCTTTGCTATGGCATTGAGTCAGCTTGGAGTCAAGTTTCCCCAAAGGCTAACAAGACTTTTGGAGCTCTTCATCAGATGCACGGATCTGAGGCTTGCCGGGACAAGCTTTTGCCCTCCACTTCAACATCTTGCTCTTGAGGTTCTCACACATTGCAAGAATATTGTTGAAAACAATCTTGTGCACTTGAAGTGTTTTGGACGACTGAACCCCGAGTTTGAGAAACAGCTCGAGCTGTTTACCATATGCGCACAGCGATTCGATTCCATGGTTGCCGCGCCGTGGACATCAACTGACGTGGCCTTTGCTAATGGCTGCGTCTATGCCGTGGGTAGTAAAGTAATAGTGGGCTTTTGTCAGGTGATGAAACCGGCGAAAGAAAACCTTTCGAGGCAAATCGAAAGACAGGAGTGTCAGCAAGGAGAGGAGAGACAGGCAGGAGTGGGCTTTTCGCCCATGTACTCAGACATGAGTGAAGGCACTTTCTTCAACTTGACTACGTCAACTGAAGCATGGAATATGTGGCCTTACCTTGGAGGATTTGACCCGCTTCCCAACCCACTGGAATTTTATGACTGGATTGAAGGCCACAATACTGATGGTAATCCTGGGAGTATCCCATTTCTATAAAATATATGTGCATAGTCATTTGATTCTTGCTTCCATGTAACGCAGCATGGCATTCAACCCCCCGCTGTAACATTATTGTGACAGCAAGAGAATCATGGGCACCGAATCTCAACATCTTTTTGGTACAGATGAGTAAAGCAAGCTGATATCGACCGGGTAGAACACCGGGTGACTATCTGTGGGTCAATTCTGACTCCCCGGCAGAGAAGTAGTGCGCAACGAGCGCGCAACGAGCGTGCAACTGACAAGTGTTTCCTTGGTCGATCCCGCGACAAGAAAATGCGCAACGAGCGTAATTTTTCCAAGGCGAAAATGCCACAATCCAAGTCTCATCCGACATACTCTCCTATTCCCATTTGATGTTACGCGCAGATCACCAGTAAACTTCGCTACTAATAGTTGGCTTGATTATCCATGTGGGTATATGGTATGTTCTATTGCGCGCTCGTTGCGCACTACCACAGCCCCGGGCAATCAGCTTCTATGACTTCATGCGTAAGAACCAAGTCAGCCCACTAATTGGGCTAAGCTCGTGGCTTGAACTATCAGCTGGCGAAGAGCGGAAAATTAATTGCGCATCTTACTGACGATCGGCTCTGGTAGTAACTAAACCCTAAGGAATGAAGAAGGAGATTATATATAAGTCATTGATTCCATAATGTAGTTGGGGATTCAGCATGCTCATCAATTATGTTCTTCAAAGGTCTCTTGCTCCTCGCTGGAGCACAGTCCGCTTTTGCTACTTGTAAATGTGTATGTCTTTGCAACTTGAGTTGTCACATCTTGGAAACTGACAGGATCTAAATAGACCCCAACTGACGAATGTTGGCCATCGTTTTCTACATGGAATTCCCTTAATGTATCCGTTGGTGGTCAGCTTATAGCCAACCAGCCCATTGCTCAACCATGTTATCCCGGCCCGGGCCAGGATGCAGAGCTATGTCAAGATATCAGCCAAGAATGGACGAGTTCAAAGTTCCAAGAGGCCCACCCCGTCGGATATACTTATCCAGTTGCTGTGACCTGTCCTCCAATCAATGCCTCGATCGCCGCTTACCCTCTTTGCCAACTGGGTGCCGCTCCAGTATACACGATCAATGCAACCAAAACCAGTGACGTCTCAACAGGCATCAAATTTGCCAAAGAGAATAATTTGCGGCTTGTGATTAAAAACACCGGCCACGATATTGTGCAAAGGTACGATAATCTGATTCCCGTCGATTTGGAAGTTGCATCATGTGCTAACGTTCTATTGGCAGATCTCAAGGATATGGCAGTCTGATGATTTGGATCAAATACATCCAGGACGGGCTATCTTACCAAACCCGTTATACTCCGTCAAATCATTCCTGTCCAGCCAATTGGACTGGGGGTGCCATCACTGTCGGTGGTGGATATATTTGGGGAGACGTATATGACTTTGCAGCCAAGCACAACTCTATCGCTGTTGGAGGTGATGATAGCGTAAGAAATCATTCATCTTGAGTCATGACTGGCAGACAGGCTAACAAGAACACAGACTGTTGGGGTCATTGGAGGGTATATCCAGGGCGCCGGCCATGGCCCGACTAGCCACGCCTTTGGATTGGCGACCGACCAAGTCCTCGAATACGTAGTCGTCTTGGCATCAGGAAAGGTTGTGAGCGCAAGCCCATGCCAATACCCTGACTTATTCACTGCCCTGCGTGGAGGAGGTGGTGGTACGTACGGTGTTGTTGTATCCGCTACAATCAAAGCACACCCTACGCGCCCAGTCCTCGCGCATACGTTACTCATGACTCCAACGAAGGGCAACTTGAGCGATCTTGTGAATGCCACTGGCAACGTACTATCAAAATATCCCATTCTTTCGGACCAAGGATTTGGGGGTATCGGGGAGTTGCTCAATATGAAAGGGAAAACACTCTACGCGCACACCTTCATCATGTTCCTTGACAACAACGCTTCCAGCACCATCGAGAGCACTAAGAAGTTTGTGCACAAGCACCTCGTGAGCGATCTGCTTCCGTACAACGAGACATCGCTTCACGTCTCTTCTTCCTTCAGCCATTACCCGACGTTCCAGGGATACTTCGGCTTCAAAACTCACGCAGCCCAGGCTGGAGATAACCTCGTCATGATTTCTCGATTCTTCGACAAGAAGTCACTTGTCTCCCAGCAGGAAGGTTTATCTAGTATGCTTTCGACCATGTTTATCGAGACAGGCCCAGGGGCCCGTCCCTCTGGATCTGGACTGTCGCTGTCTCTCGATGGTGGTGGACAAGTCCTTCACCAGGAACCCTTCACATCCGTCAACCCAGCATGGCGCAAGACCTACGCTCTCTTGACACATGTCGATCTCTATCCTCTCAATGCAGGCTCGCAGGGAGTCCAGGAAGTCCAGGACAAGGCTACCTACAAAAAGCTAAAAGCAATGGAGGATCTGACCCCCGGCATGGGAACGTATCTGAATGAAGCTGATGGATTCGATCCCCGATGGAAGGAAAATTGGTTTGGAGAGAACTACAATTGGCTCAAGTCTGTGAAGCACAAGTATGATCCTGAAGGCGTGTTTTGGTGCTGGCGATGTGTTGGGAATGAGGGATGGGAAGAAGTGAAGGGCGGTGCGACCTACGGACCCCTGTGTACAACTGACTAGGTATTCTTAATGAGGGCTGCTATAACAATTTGCGCAGTATTGCTATAATATATTGTATGCGGATTTGAACTATACAGCAAGTTTCGAAATATGTCCTAAGTATATGAATTGAAAACAGTAACAGCAACACTTGTAAAAGATATAGATACCGCGAGACCAACAAAGATCTTGTCACATCTTGGCCTTCCCAAATCTCTATCACGCTATACTTGAAATTTGCTTTGGTAGTTGCCTGTTTTGTTTCGCACTTGTAATCCGGGATATAGTAAGAAGTGAGGGCTCTCAAAAAATGATTGCTAATAAACAATATTGTGGAACAATGTGCTTTTAGATAGACTAAGCGTAGACTAAGTGCTCAATAGATGCCTCTGATCAGTCTGAGCGCATCGAATTTATGCTGCATAAAAAAAACAATCTACATAAAAACACATCTGTGATTCGCTCAGTAATATATGTAGTGGGACAATAGACAAATACAGAGATCCATGGATACAGTCACATAGAATACAAGGCTCCGTCCAGCCTTCCCGTTTACAAATCGTCCGCGTCCGCGTCCGCGTCTTCACTTGCCTTGCCCTGTCCGTTGAGTCGAGACATCTCAACCTCCTCCGCGCGCCCAGAGCCCGCGCCGGGAGTAGACATGGCAATGGCCTGTCGGCCCGAGTCAGATGACTCCAGGAACTCACGCAGTCGCTTTTTGCCTTCCGTGAGAGCCTGGTTCGAGGCGGCCTCGGACATCTTGATGATCGGGCCCCACAGGTTGAGCTGGTAGGTCACGTAGGCCCCGATGGCACACAGGAAGAGAAGGAAGAAGTAAGCCGGGTTGCGAAGAACTAGTTCCGAGTGGTTAGTCGTGGTAACGAGAATACTATACAGCGTAAGGGGGACTCACCAGCAACGATCTCGTTCCACCCAAGGGCAAGCAGGATGCCGTAGAAATAGAGGGGGACTTGGGTCATGCCACCAATAGCGCTCCGCTTGGCCTCGACATACACCCCGTCCGCTGCTTTCTTGAAACGGACCGTGAGTTCCTGTCGCTTACCGTCGCCGAGGATGGTCATCTCCTCCTCCAGGCTCTTGCCCTCCTCTTCGTCGACTCCGCCAATGGGGGCCAGATCCTCTTCATCGGCCGGCGTGGCAGAGGTGGGCGTGTGCCCAACCCAGCGGTCGAGCGGGGGAGGGGCATTTGTATCAGCCAGACGGAACCGGGAGAGGAGGGGAATCAAGGTCAGGGTCGACTCCCGGGCGCGAGTATAGATGCCCTCAATGTCGTCGGTTGGCCGCCAGATCCTGGGGACCCCAGCCTCATCGTAGCGGAACTTGTCCTCGAAATTCTCGCGCAGCTTCAGCAGCAGGTTACCCTCGATCATCTCCTCGTCGATCTTGGCACGCAAAACGCCCCAGGACTTCCGGCGCAATCGCCAAAGGCCCACATCGACCTCCTCTAAGCTGGCGTCGAAGCTGCTAGCACGGTCGGTAAACCTCCGCTCAGCATCGAGGACCGTCTCGACGAAGACGTTCCACACACGGTCCCAGAAGCCTTTCTCGGTGGGCTTATTCCCTTCTTCCGGAGCACCGCCCCCAGCCCGTCCGGAACCGAGGGCGTTGAACTCGAGGCCGATGGCCTCTCCCAGGCGGGACTGAACCCATCGCTCAACTCGGCTAGCCAGGCGCCGCATCTCGTCCCGTCTGAGCCGTGAACTGACGTCCGCAAGTTCCTTCTCGTAAAGAGCCAGCTCCTGGCTATAGTCACTGAACTCGGTGCCCTCCACGGCCGTTGCGCGACCGACCTCTTCGAACTTGGCCACGGCTTTCTTCGCCTCATCTTTGACAATCTCGGCAAAGTCGTATCCCGTGCCTTTCTTCTGGCCCGACTTAACAGCCCCCGAGACAGCCTCGCTGAATTCGTGGATCCCCAACTTATGCGCTGCGTGGAGCTGACCATGGAAAAGAGCCTTGAGGCGGCTATCGATCTTTTCTTCCAGCTCGGCGTTCTTGCGCTGGTAGACGCCCTTGTGGTACCGACTGGCTTCGGTCTCAAAACTCTTCACGGCCTTGGTCCGCGACGATCGCATCGCAGCTCCCAGTCCTCCGAGGATTTCGGGCTCGCCCAGACGAGCGGCTTGGGACTGCTTGTCTTCAAATGGGACGATAGCCTCGTCGAACGTTACCATCACTGCCCTCAAAATCTCATCGCATCGGAATTGCGCGAGCAACTCTTGTTGCGTAGGAAGATCCAGGTCTTTGTTGTTGACGATCTGGTCCCAAATACCCTCCGCATAATGCGAGAACCCGTCCGCCGGAATGCGTCGGTGGTACTCCGGAAGGAACACCCCTCCATCAGAGAACTGCCCCTTCTGCGCATCCAACGTAGGGTCCCGCTGGGCAGCACGGAAGCGCAGGCTGAGCTTCTGCGTCTCGGCCACGAACTGATCCGGCTGATATCCTTTGTGTGGGAGGCCGTAGAACTGGAAGTCGAAGTAGTCGTGGACAGGCGCGTTTTCCAGGCCTGCGGGCTTAGAGATCGAGTCCCACAGGCGGGACATATCTTCCATGAGCGTCTTCTGGAGGTTTTGGAGGGGAGTGTTTCCGACGAAATCCCGAATGACGAAGAACAGAAGGGACCGGTGAGTGGTACTGAAGACCGAACAGTCAGCACAGAGATAGAATACAGCACATCACTCGAAACCAACGTACCTCCTGTCCTTCAGGAATAATTGAAGATTGACCTCAAACACCGTCTTCAAGAGACCCATGTTTGCTCCTTGGTATAGACCCACCTGGTGTTCCCAGATGTTGACAATGAGGACTTCACTCGTCGCCAGGGCAAACAAGGCGCTCTTGCGCTCAAAGTCCTGATCCTCTCCTCTCTCACGACCGTCCGTGCCTTCCACGTCCATAACCAAGATGTTGTCGGCCATCGATCCATCCCCACCCCTCTTATTCTTAGATAGCCAGATACCCTTGGTCGTCTGTCGCCGTTCCATCTCGGACATGACGGAGAACTGTGTCCCGAATAGATGATTAAGGAGCGTCGACTTTCCAGTGGACTGAGACCCAAAGACGGAAATGAGATGATAGTTGAAGCCTGCTGGCGTGACATCTTCATCGGTCAAGTATTTGGACAGGTTCGGACTACAATATCATAGTTAGCCCCTGAAGGTATATGCCCCCCTAGATTATAGGGAACACCGAGACAGATCACACGGCGTCAAGATGCCAGAGACAAGAGACCGAAGATGCGCCCGCAAGGAAGAACAAGAAGGAGGCTTACTTGAACTCTTTATTCTCATCAATGACCTGCACGCCATGCCCGTAGGCTTCCTTGTGGCTACTCTCGCCCCCAATCGAGGCGAAATGCCCATTAGTACCCATGACGTAGAGCTCCCCCTGAATTCACTTCAGAACCGAGAAAGCGAGTCGCGATGCGAGTAGATGTGATGTCGCTCAATATATAGCTAGTGTTCACTCCCTAGAAGTTGGAGACACGGCTAATGTTGGAATCTGGGGAGGGGATCCGGGATAACGTCTAGTGCGGAGAGGGTGGCGAGAGACGGTTGAAACGAAGGAGTAATAAGAGGGAAACGCTTATGCGAACGATATAGCAAAAGGGTCACAGTTAATGCTGATCCTAAAGTGATAGAAGAACTAAGTAATCACGAGGCTGGAGCACATGAGGACAATGGATGATTGCGCCCGAGGTCGGATGGTTAGCTAGCTGCTTTGGGGGCGTCGAGGGTGTGGTGCCAGAACAAGAAGGGGAACAACTGACTAAAGATACATTTATTTGCATCATCGTTAGTGCCTGCGGTTTCAGGCTGTAACACCCGAGTGGGCATGGCGTGTTCCGTCATGGGACCATGGATGCCTCAGGCACTACTCCATACTTGCCACGGATGATACGTGAGAATTGCAGCCAAGTTGACCTGCTATATATCTTTTCTCAGGCTGATTTGAGACCACGCCAAGATTAATTCAGCATTGGCTGTTATATACTGAGAGACAAAACAATATGCCAAAACGTGGAAAGTCATTGGTCTCATATTCAAGACATGATAAGAACTATAAGAGGGGAGTGATCAAGGAAATTCTACATATTTGAGTACAATAATACAGATACAAGGACATGATAAGGCTCAAGAACTCCGGCCCTAGCCACCATCAGGGGTGTATCAACATCTCCCAGAACCCCACGCGATGACGGCGTAACCTAAAAATACCCTGGAAGCAAGTGTTTTATGGGGCAAGATAGCCCCCGACTCGAGTGCCAACTTAGACCATGACGCGGGTCACCAGGCCAGTGGCCACGGTGCGGCCGCCCTCACGGATGTTGAAACGCTGGCCAGCCTCGGCAGCGACGGGGCGAAGGGTCTTGAGGACCATCTCGACGTTGTCACCGGGCATCACACGCTGGGACTGGTCCTCACCGGGGAAGCTCAGGTCGGCGGGTTCATCTGCGAAAGATCATATATTAGATGAAGTCGGCGGGATTGGAGCATGACGACGATTACTTACCAGCAGTACGCAGGAACATCTGGGGACGGTAGTTGGCGCCGAATCCGGTACGGCGACCACCTTCGGCCTCGGTCAGGACGTACATGGACACCAGGAACTTGTCGTGGGCCTTGGTGCTGGCAGGAGCGGCAATGACCATGCCACGGCGGACATCCTCACGGCGGATACCACGGAGGAGAAGGCCGGAGTTGTCACCGGCACGAGACTCGGAGCAAGACTTCTTGAAAGTCTCAATGTCGGTGACCTTGGTCTTGACGGGGACGTTGCTGCCACCAATGATCTCAACCTCACTATCCTTCTTCAGAAGGCCACGCTCGACGCGGCCGGACGCGACAGTGCCACGGCCAGGGATGGAGAACACCTCCTCAACGGACATCAGGAAAGGCTTGTCCATGTCACGCTGGGGGGTGGGGATCCAGGTGTCAACGGCCTCAAGGAGGGAGTCGATACGCTCGGTACCGATATCGGAGCGACGGCCTTCCAGAGCGCAAAGAGCAGACCCGAAGATGATAGGAGTCTCTTCACCCTCGAAACCGTAGGTGGAGAGAAGCTCACGCATCTCCAGCTCGACCAGTTCCAGCATTTCGGGGTCATCCACAGCATCGACCTTGTTGACGAACACGACGATCTTCTGGACACCGACTTGGCGAGCGAGCAGCAAGTGCTCACGGGTCTGAGGCCTGTTTTGCAAGTCAGCATCATCCTTCCATCATCACAGATTCTTGTTTCGGTTGAACCATACATCTGACCGTCGGAAGCGGCAACGACGACGATGGCGCCGTCCATGTTGGCCGCACCAGTAATCATGTTCTTAATGTAATCGGCGTGACCCGGGCAGTCAACGTGGGCATAATGGCGGTCCTGGGTCGAGAATTCGATGTGGGCGGTAGAGATGGTGATACCACGCTTGCGCTCCTCGGGAGCCTTATCGATGGCATTGTATTCGAGGAAGTTGGCAAGACCCTTAGAGGCCTGGTATTTGGTAATGGCAGCGGTCAAAGTGGTCTAACGAGGACATGCTGGTTAGAAACAGGCCGGGCACCAAGGGGAGCGCAACAGTGAAAAGGCGTCAAATCCTCACCTTGCCGTGATCGACGTGACCAATGGTACCTATTCCGTGTTCGTTAACAACCGAGCGATATTCAAATCAATTGGCGAAAAGGAAACTATCTTCATACCGATGTTGACGTGAGGCTTGGTACGCTCGAAAGCAGTGGCCAAACCACGGGCAGCCAGGCGATCTTTGCAGAAGAGATGCTGGACGGGGTTGACAGCGCTGGGACGCAGCAGGGAAGCCCTGCTGCTGCGCATGAGAAGGTTTGCGGATCTGGAGATGCTCGACATGATGGCTGCCTGGTACTGATGAAAAGACCGACGACAAAGATACCAAAGGAAACGCGATGGAGAAGAGAAAGGAAATATGATCAGGACCGCCTGGACCAGTTGCCCGAACCCGAAAAATTTAGGGAGGCGCTTAGTCAGGACAGGGACCCGTCCAATGAGAGTGGCGGGATTGCGGAAGTGCCTGGCCTGCTATAAACTTTTGATGCTGGAATAGTGACTTCTTCATCAATCATTGACCTGTCAAACTTCCAGGGAGTCTACATAAGACTGTTGGCTGAGTGCATCCGGTGTCTGCCACGGTGTTGGATTAGGGACGTTGGATATCCTTGAATAGTGAGAACTTATATAGTGGAGGCATACGGAGTACAATACGGGCATCGCTCGGCATGCGCTCTGATGCACATAGACCTGGAACATCTGTATATGAAAAGACTCCTGTACAACTCCCATAGTCAGGTACTCGGCAGCACCTCCAGGATTGACAATATACACCCTGTATGTAATGGACTATATTTTATTTTACATCAAGTCTTTCCTCTTCAATATGATCAAGACCTGCTTTCCCAGAACCCCTTCCATCGGCTTGACCAGACCAGCATTGGCCTCGTCTGCCACCTCCATCACCCGATTATAAGTGTTCTGCGCTTCTTCCATGGTGGGGGCCCGTTTTCTCTTCTTGAGAGTCAAAAGGACCTCGACTTTTCGACCCTTCTCCAAGAAGCTCGCCAATTGCTTCATGCGGTGGGAGAGATCATTATTGCTGATGCACCAATTCAGCTCTATCTGTTTAAGCTGCGACTTCAGTGCCTTTGCAGCCTTTGCCTTGTTGCGTTCGTACTCCCGTATCGCAGCCTTGTTCATGATCTTGCATACCGGAGGTCGGTCGCTCAGCGGGGGTGACACCTGGAGCACGAATTCCTCGGCACGATTGATAGAGTTCAAGACATCCCGAAGCCTCGTAGGAGGGTCTAGGTGGCCTTCTTCGTTAACCAACTGGATATGTGGCACCCCGATCTGCTCATCTTTGAATTGTTGTGACTCGTCTTGCGCAGTAGGTTGCCGCCTAGGTATTCTTAGGAATCGCAATTGCGGAAGGTTCCGTACGACGGGAGGATTGAGGGCATGGACGGGGTGGGGGTGGAATATAGGGCGGCGGAGAAGTGAAAACTGAGTGGCATCGGTGGTGAATGTTCGACGGAGGGCTTGTGTCGTTGAAAGGAGACCCCGAATGTGCTTCATCTTGACCCAAACCAAGTGGGCGTAGGTGGATGGTCCGGAAGAACAGGGAGAGCCACAAAGCCCGGAGGAATTCCAGGTGCGAACAAGGCGGAGCCGCTAATAATGCAATCAGATAATAATACCAATCACAATGACGAAGACAATAATATTATTCAGACGTGGGCGAACCGTTCCCTCATTTGATCTAGGGAAATACAATGGAGAGATCGAGGATAATGGAGTGGACACGAGGAAATGAGGTTGGACTGACGCATGCGGAGCATGAGCCACAGAGGGTTCCAGAGTTCGACCGCGGAGACTCGACGGTGTGTGGTGTGCGCCACCGTGGGCGGATCCAGAACGTTTCAAAGGGCTCTCGGCGACTGGGGCCTCCTTTCTGTTCGGGTCTTTCTCTCTCCCTTCTTTTTTTCCCTCCCTGGGTCTTCTCACTCACTCGCCCTCTAGGGATTCATTCGCTTGGTTTCCACTCGCTTTGTCTTTTATTCCCTCCACAATCCTTTGTTGATTTGCCCTGGAGGTCTTGGAGCGAATCTATGGTTTCTCCTTTCGGCCGCTAATCCATCTTTCTTATCGTTGGTAAGAACAGAACAACGCCGACAGGTCTCCGGATTGAGAGGCCACTCGCTTAGCTTTACGTTTCCGGCCTCGCTCGCATGTCGACCGGAGTTGACGGTTGGCATCTGAAGAACACTTCGTCTTTCTCACACTCAGGGTCACGAACGAGTAAACGCTCAAATTCACGGGCCTCCGAGGCCGCGAGCCCCCCCGTCGACTTCCTGAACAACGTATCGGATAAAACACTTGACAACCCATTCACCGCAACCATGGCACAAAGTCAGCGATCTCGGTACCTCAAGACAGGCGCCATCATTGGTGCCCTGTTGATGATGATGTTTTGGTTATCTCCCTCGAAGTCGTCTGTGGCGAATGTCAGCGGATCCCGTAAGTTATCTACCAGTGCCTGGTCGACTCAACTGGCTCGGAGGCCAGCCAACTAATAATCACATCGCAGAAAAAGCGTCCCCTGGCACCGCCGCGCCTTTGACGGACAGGTGCACCAAACCCCATGACCCGTCAAAGCCACTGATCCAATATGCCCTGATGATCGACGCGGGAAGCCAAGGTTCTCGTATCCACGTCTATCGATTCAACAACTGCGGTCCCACTCCCGAACTCGAAAATGAAGTGTTCGAACAGACTGAAAAGAGGGCTGGTGGTTCTGGGCTGAGCGCATACAAGGAAGATGCTGAGGGCGCAGCGAAGAGTCTTGATCCTCTCATGCAGGCGGCTTTGCGGTCTGTCCCTGATGAGTACAAAACTTGCTCTCCAGTCGCCGTGAAAGCCACCGCGGGTCTGCGTATGCTTGGCCCGGAGTTGAGCCAGAACATCTTGGAAGCCGTCAGGGCTCGATTGGAGACCGTCTATCCCTTCCCCGTGGTTTCCCGCGAGAAGAATGGTGTTGCGATTATGGACGGCTCCGACGAAGGTGTCTACGCTTGGATCACTACGAACTACCTTCTTGGAAAGATTGGCGGGCCCGACGAGACCCCGACGGCTGCTATCTTCGATCTTGGTGGCGGCTCGACTCAAATCGTCTTCCAGCCCACATTCGCAAACAGCAAGTCGGGCGGGATGCCGGAGCGACTGGCGGAGGGCGACCACAAGTACTCTCTTGACTTTGGTGGCCGATACTTCGAGCTCTATCAGCACTCGCATCTGGGTTATGGTCTCATGGCTGCGCGCGAGGCTGTCCACAAGACAATCGTTGAAGCAAAGTTGGCCATGGGTACTAAGGATCTGGCTTGGCTGAAACAGCCCATCTCTAACCCGTGCATTGGGCCAGGCATGAGCCGTGATATTACTCTGACTTTCCCTCACGATCACCCGCTTGGACCCGAGGTTACGGTTACTATGGAGGGCCCGAAGGAAGGTTCTCTCGCGGCTGTTCAGTGCCGTGGGCTCACGGAGAAGATCCTCAAGAAGGATGCCGACTGCACTCTAGCCCCGTGCTCCTTCAACGGAGTTCACCAGCCCTCGCTCGAGAAGACCTTCTCTCGTGAGGACGTGTACGTCTTCTCGTACTTCTTTGACCGCACCAGACCCCTGGGCATGCCGGACTCATTCACCCTGGCAGAGCTTCACGACCTCACCTCGACGGTCTGTGCCGGGGCCCCGTCCTGGAAGATTTTCGAGGGCATCGAGGGAGCTCTGCCGGAGCTGCAGGGTCGCCCCGAATGGTGCTTGGACCTGAACTTCATGCTGGGACTCCTGCACACGGGCTACGACATGCCCTTGTCGCGTGAAGTCAAGATTGCGAAGAAGATCAAGAACAACGAACTTGGCTGGTGTCTTGGTGCAAGGTAAGAGACCGCCCTATATTGACTACGTAATTACTATACTGACAAACGCAAACAGCTTGCCCCTTCTGAGCCAGGAATCGGGCTGGACCTGCCGGGTGAAGGAGATCGTTTAATGAATCACGGCGATTACGGAGATAAACCAACTACCCTATCTATATTTTTGTCTCATGTTTAATTATCTCTGACGGGTGCAAGCCACGCTGTCACTTCCTTCATGCAAATAGAGCTTGGCCATTTACCATTCTGCCATTTATCTGTTTGTCGCATTAGATTTGGTTGATATTATATATGGTGTTGAAATAAATCGATTTGACACCGAGTTTGAGTGAAGAAAGTTCATGGAGTTTTTATACATTGTTATTTGTCCAGATGTAGCGGAATAGTATCAGCCATAGCACATGTCCTTTTTGCCACCACTTCAATTCTAATATAACTTCGACAAAAGAGAAAACGAAAGAAAGAAAGAGAAAGCAAATTCTATACCACCAACTCCCACATGTAGATACCTATAACATGCAAGTATAAATAAAGAAACACGAGATCCACCGGGAACGCCAACCCATGCAATCTAATATAATGTCGCGCGACAGTAGGTCTCCCTCCACTGGGTGCATCACTCGTTGATCTCCTGGATAGAGGGTTTCTCGGTGGACGATTCGTGATGCTGATTGCCCATCAACTTGCCCAAAACGTCCGTCTCCTTAGCCTGACTTCCGGGAGCTGCTGTCTCGGGATTCTGAGGGTTTGTGGTATTGGTGTGATCTTTCTCGTCATCTTCGTCGGAATCGTCCCCGTCGCGCTTTTCTTCCAGGACGCCTAGGCCGAGATTCTGGATTATCAACCAAAGTCAGCCATACACTATTTCAATCGGTGTATAGATACCACCCCCAAAGAAGGATGATCCCACTCACCATCTCGATATACCTCCCCTCACCCCCCTCGTCCGCCTCATCCAGACGAACATCCTGTCCTCGCCCAGCCTCAATCTCCCGCTGAAGATCCTCATTCGCGCTCTTCATCTGCGGAAGGAAAGTAGACAGACGGTCAAGAAGACCATTATCGCGCTTCATACGGTGGATGTACGGTCTCGGACGGCCAGGAACGCTGGGCGGGACGTCAGACCCTTGCGCGCCGGTGTGACGATCAGAGGTACGTGACTCGGAATTGCTTTCTGCATCGTTGTCGCTGTCGCTGTCTGACTCGGACGAATCGGAACCCGACGACGAGGTCGGATCGTCGTCATCGTCGTCGTTGCAGGAAAAATCCGCTTCGGTGCGTTTCGAGGCGGACGGCGCTGGCCGGTGAGCGAGATCTGTGCGCGTTTGTGTGGGGTTGACGGCCATGGTTGGTTGGTTGGTTGGTCGGTCGATTGGCTTGTTCAGGTTGTGTTAGGTTGGATTTTGGAATTAGGTAGGAGTGTTGAGTGCTCTTTTTTTTTTATGGCCCCGCGCTGCAGGATTGGAGATATTTTGGAACGCCGGGCGTATCGCGCGAGATAAATCCTTATCGAGGAGGACGGCCGCTCATTGGTGGATCGTCTGACTAAGGCCGGCGGCAGCCCGATCTATGAGGTCCATTCATTCTTGAGTCTCCTTCGAAGATATCACATTGACAGGCAACCGAGTGATGAACATTGGCGGTTAGGGAAATAGGAGGAGGATGAAACGGCTCGAAGTGGTTTCCACGTGGCTGATTCCCCTCAATGGTAGATCCTTTTGTTCCACCATCATTGTCTGATTGATGGAGAGCGTT
This sequence comes from Aspergillus campestris IBT 28561, assembly GCF_002847485.1. NCBI lineage: Eukaryota > Fungi > Ascomycota > Eurotiomycetes > Eurotiales > Aspergillaceae > Aspergillus > Aspergillus campestris. The sequence continues at coordinate 3,082,928 of NW_020194336.1, read as the reverse complement.
TGACACCCCAGCATGGTGTCAGCTTCAGGAATTCTACTGGGACAAACTGGCTATCACACGATGCGATGTTAGGCTCTTTCAAAATGGCGAGTAATCTTCTTGTTCTAGCTACGGAGAACCTTAAACTCGCTCATACTATCCACGGCGTCAATCCAATCTATACAGATTCTTCCAGTCCCCAATCATCCGTGTCTGGTGATTGAAACCAACAATAGGCAAGGTTGTCTAATTGTCCATTGACTCGCTATTGATAGGGCTACGGTGATTGTTCTGAGATCTGCTGGGGTTTTCCAACGCTTGGCCATATCTTGGACTTTCCATTCTCAGTATACTTATACTCCAAAGACCTCATCTGTCCCCAACCTAATCACACATACCCTACATGCATCTGACCGAATTCAACACGCACCCAACATAAAGTATGAACGTTCTTAGATTACCACAAGAAATACCCATGGCTGCACCCTCACTCAAACTCGAGCCCATCAACGAAGACCCAACCCAAAAAGAAGGAGAGCCCCTCTCAGCAGAAACCCGGAAAGCCCTCCACCAAAACATCGTCAGCAAGCTCCGGCCACTGCCTTTCCAGTATCACTGGGCCGTCTGGTACGACAAGCACGCAGAGAACACGGCGACCCCATCAACCTACCAAAACCAGTTATACCTCTTACACGAGGACGTCGCTGACATTGCGACATTCTACCGCGTGTACAACAACTACCCATGGCATAGAATCCGCATGCGTGACTCCGTGCACATCTTCCGGAAAGGGGTACGTCCTGTCTGGGAAGATCCGGAGAACGCCCAGGGTGGATGTTGGATGTTTCGCGTGCCCAAGAGCAAGGCGCAGGCGTTTTTTCACGAGATGGCTGTGCTGTGCTTGGCGAATGAGTTCCAGGCGGTTGTTGAGAAGGGTATGTATTGTGTACTCTCTCTTTATCTCTCTTTGTCATCTTCTTTACATAACTATTCATCGCGATGTATGCACGCACATATACTGATCAGCCCAGAACACGACCATGTCCTTGGTATATCCATGACCGTCCGTTTCAACTCCCATCTCATCAGTGTCTGGCATAAGCTTGGCTCCAACGACCGCTCCATTAAGGCACTTGAGTGCACAGCTATCGACCGTTTATCACCCGAGCTGCGATTGCCAGCTGCAGGGCCCGATTCCTCGTCTTATTCGTATTCTTATCGCCGCCACGATGAGAACCCCGGGTATAAGGAGGCGATTGAGTTAGCGAGGAAGCAGTCAATTGTTCGGTAATCCATTAGACCTGGATAGAGTCATTCAAGCGCATGTTTCTCTTTATTCAGAACGTTGGATCAGATAGGGATCTTGATTTGTATAGCAACTTTAGATTGGCAATATTCAATGGAGTGTAGGCACTATCTAAACAACCTTGTCATAAAAACCCTTTTTACACCATCATGTACCAGGCCATTGGACGAACATGAATCTCTAAAGGCATTGAAGACCTACAGGATGTGATATTGAGCTGGGTCACATAGTAAGGATATATTCCCCCTATTAAAGCCCTTATGGTTACAAATCATACATCGTCAGTCGCGTGGTCTAATGGTTATGATTTCTCATTCACAAGTATTGTTAACTGAGAAGGTTCCCGGTTCGATCCCGGGCGCGACTATTTTTGTGTTTTTATATATTTCCGCTACGCTATCTTTTTCGGGGAGGATCTCTTTTTTCCTCGATCTAAAAAAGACAGGAAATGAATATCAATTGTAAGTCTATACTCGTTGTCGCAACAATGTATTGTGTATGCCCTGGGTCCGAATTATAGTATTGTCGTTGATCTCGATGCCAACAAGCAATAACTAGCAGTAGAATAGGTTGTCCCGACATTTGTCTACTTGATTTGGTGTATACTACAGTGTAAACCTGGCAGCCGGGGAACCAAGAAACCACAGCAGGTTTCTCTGTATTGAAATCTTCGAGACTTCAAAGTGCATAAGAGGATGACGGAGAGAGACACAGCAGGAGGACTTGGACGGCAATACCATCCTTAATTCACATTAATAGTACATTTTCCTTGATAGATAGATTCTGGTGCGAGATATCCTCAAAGAACCTCGACGTATTATAAAAATGCATTAGACGTTCAATGCCCAGGGACACAGATGCTGCTAAAGCCCCCCCCCCCCCGCAAGGCGTCCAGGCCGCTGGGGAGAGATGTGTATGTATGTGTACATTGTAGATAGGACTTTGGGCCAGGACCAAAGACAGAAATTGACAGCCAAAGACTGTGTCATTTCTGACCGTTCAAGGAGGTCTAGTTGGCGTCTTTTCGGCACCACCAGGAACGTACCGGTCGATTTCCACGAATCCTCGCCGCTCTCGCTCCCGCTCCCGCTCCCTGTCTCGGTCTCTATCCCGGTCACGGTCACGGTCCCGTTCTCGGTCTCGATCACGTTCTCGTTCATCTGCCCGTTCTGAAGAGCGAAGTCGACGACGCGGAGATCGGCTGCGGTTACTTGTTACAGGCACGTAGCGGTCGATGTCGAGAAGGCTAGGCGAAGGATGACGGGAGCGAGACCGCCGGCGAGATCGTGAGCGTCGCCGAGAAGAGGCTGATACGCGAGACTGCGATCGTTCGCGCTCTTTGCCGCGCTCTCGCTCGCGTTCACGCTCCCCACCATGTTCCTTGACCCGCTCGCTGTCCTTGGGTCTCTCGCGACTGCGATCACCACGCCCACGTTCTCTTTCACGGTCTCGCTCACGTTCCTGATCCCGACCCTGTCCTCGAAATTGTGAGCGCGAGCGAGAACGATATCGCCGTCGGCGATACTCATCGCGGTCGCGGTCCCGGTCCCGGTCCCGATCACGGTCTCGATCCCTGCGGTCCCTGTCACGATCACGGCTGCGGTCCCGACGATGGTCGAAATCCCGATCACGGTTATCACGCCGGAGATCTCTCTCCCGCTCGGTACTCTTATCGCGATATCGCGCCCTAGATCGGTCTCGTTCCCGATCCCTGTCGTATCCGCGGGTGGTTGACCTACTCCTGCTCCGTCTCCCGGGTCGATAGCTGCGATCGCCAAATCTGTCTTCCCGACGGTCGTCTCGGCGATCTTCTCGACGATCTTCTCGACGATCTTCTCGGCGGTCTCCTCGAAAGTCACGAATCGGAAGTCGTTCTCCGGAATCCCGATCGCGAGGTCGAGCAGAGGCATCCCGCGAATCCCGGCGATCATCGTCTAATCGTGAAAACCTTCTCCGGGAGCGGCTGCGGCTTTTGTCGCGTCGGCGAGTGCGGTGATGCTCGTCCGCTATTGTCGACTCTCGTCGTCGATTAGGATCGGTCTCGCCAGCTGGACTCTCTGCCTTGGAAGGAGTATTGGTGTGTTTCGATTCCGATGTTGCTTTGGTTTTGGTCGTTGGGGGCTTTAGACCGTTTTCGATCGCCTCTGCTTCTTCGAAGTCGAATTCTGGCTTCTGGCGAGCCTTGGCTGCCAGCTCTTCACCTTCCTTTAGAAGCATTTGCAAAGCGGCCTCCTCCAACGACTTCTCATCCACAGGGGGTGCCGCCGCCGCCGGCGGAGCAGGCGTCGGTTCTTTTGGCGTCGCAGATTTTTCCTTCCGGGCATCGCGATAACGCGGAGACAAACCACGGTCAGAGCGATAGCCAGGAGAGCGGTCACGGTAGCGATACCTGTCTCTATCCCGATCTCGGTCCGAGTCACGATCTCTTGTGCGACTGTGGTCATGCCAGTCGCGGTATCTGTCTCGGTCTTCCCGTCGTCGCCGTTCGTACCGTTCTTGCCGTTCCTTTTCTCTCTGCTCGTCCGCTGCGCGTTGCTCTGCCCGTCGCTCGTCCTCGCGCTCCCTCCTCCTGGCCCGGTCTTCTTCATCTTTCTGTCGCTCAACCTCGCGACGTTTTCGATCCTCCTCTGCCTTTTTCCGCGCTTCTTCCTCTTCCTTTTCTCGCTGCTTCCGGACCGTTTCCTGCCATATCTTCTCTCGCTCGTCACGTAATTCCTTGACATGGGCAGCGTAGTCTTCGTCTGTTTTATTTCCAGCCTGTTCTTCCGCAAGTGCAACCTCGTCACCAATTTCTTGCCGACGAATGTCGCGAACAGAGTCTAGAATGGTGGGTAGGTAATTCGAAGCTAGCGAGTCTAGTGACTTCTCCACCGTTTTGTAGATATCGCTTCGGTCCACGGCGCCTTCGATCAATGTCGCAGCCTTACCGCGCTCGCGGGAGAGGAGGCCCGGTTCGCGATCGATCTCCGTTTCTGCCAACTCCACTAAGAGGTTTGTAAATTCCACTTTTTTCTCCTGATAATCGACACAATTAGCATGGACAACCCATTTGAAATAAACCATCAAGAGATAAACAAGATGATAAACGTACCCCATCATGGAAGTCCGCCCAAATCTTTTTCCGTATATTATCGAAACCACCCTTTTTCTTGAACGAATGGAGTAGATCCTCAATCGCGGTGTGTTTCGCGGCGGACAAGGGTAGCTCATCGGTCTTGAACTTCTTCCGTTGCAGACTGTCGACATCGATCGACGGGCGTTTTGCGCTCGCGGGCTGTGCATCAGTCATCTCCTCTGGACCAGCCATAACGAGAAGCGCAGAGAAAATGCGCAACAACCCGGTGAGGAAGGGGATCGAGAAAGCGCGAAATACACAGCGGAGAAAGCGCGTGGCGCAAGATGGACCCTCCAGTGCTAAGGCCGGAGAATGATAACACTGACTGGTTCATTTTCCCTTAGTTCAGCAAGAGCGACCGGGCTCAGCGGACTAAACCGTAGAGGGAAAATCAGTTCGGCACAATGTTAATCCGCGGATTGGGAACTGCGGCTCCATGATTCGATGAGTTGGGTAAGGAACATTCAAACCGTCAACATCATCTCGACCGGACGATCACCTATAATCGCCAATTGCGCCGCCGGTTCACGCCCAGACCGTGAAGTGACTGTTTGAGCTTCATCCGGAGAAGACTCCCTCCCCGACTTCCTCGCAAACCCGACCCTCTCGCCGGGTTTTCTTCGCACGATCCTACCCCCCTCCTCCGTCCGCGCAACACATTCATAATGGTCCACAAGGTGCTCTTCTGGGGCGGCTTCGGTACGTACACTACCTCTTCGATTTGATCCGGATCTTCTGTCGATATGAGTGCCGTGTCGCGGCCCACCACTGTACCCCCACCAGCTAACACCTCGATCCCTAGGCATCGCCGTCCGTCTTTGGCAACTCGGTATCGAGATGCGTCCCATCCTCGCCAAGGAATCCCTCTGGGTGTACCCTCTGTTCGCCGGAGTCGGTGGCAGCTTCGGCTACTGGCTGCAGGGCGTCGAGACCCGTCAGCTCCGGATCCTGGCCCAGCGCCGCGAAGCGATCCTCGAGAAGCGCCGGAGAAGGGACAACCAGGTGCAAGAGGCTGGCTCTCTGGCTGCGACGGCATGAAGGAAGGGCTGTACATATAGTGGTTGATTTCTGTTACAGTTCTGTTTTGGTTTTTTTTTTTTTCTATCGTGTTTTTTCCCGTTTCCCTGGTCAAGTCAGCCGGGGAAGGGTGATGAGTTGTGTGGACTGCGGACGGGCGCGGACTCGGTTGACCTGCCCCTTCGGTGTACTAAAATTCAATTGAATGGTTAATGCTCAACTTATTCTTTCTCTTTGGTTCTTGTTGCGGTGGAGATTGGTGTATCTCTTTGGGTGTGGGGTGACTGGGTTGGGGCGAGCATGTAAGGAATCCACGGGCTAAAGGTGGTAGGTATTATAGGGACCACACATTACCCAATTGGTTTATAGTAGCCGTCCTACCTGGTGAATCCTCCACAGATCTACTACTGTGGTGCTTATTTTATATGCATGGGCTGGTGGAATTGCCTTGGAATAGCGTTCTGATCATAGTGCTTGGCTGCGTTGCGCCGTGTCCTGCTACAAGAAAAGCAATAAACAGTAAATGATATATGCAGTAGTCCCAAGATCAAACAGTGTCCAAACATGTATATTGAAAAGAAGGTATCATGAATTTCATGTACAGGTACCGATCACGGCAAATTTATGTCCGCTCAACCGTAAACTGCAAAGACACTTCCCACTTCTGGCCGCCAGTTCCATACCCACCACCTAGTCGGTTCTTGATCAAACTGGAGATACGCTCTCGGAGCCTGATGAGGTTCTCTTCGGAGCCGGAAACCCGCAGCTTGAGATTGGCCATGCACAGGCCATAATGCACCTGCCAGAAGCGGGCATCGTCAACACCGAAGACGTTCGGGTCAGCTTCAATGTCCCGAATGACATCGTTGACGCCCTGGCCTGAGTAGGACATGAGAAGCATAGAGCCCAGTGTCTTGACCAGACGCACGCCGATGACACACATCGAGATGGAGATAGTGCTAGACAGGAAGACATCGAGCCAATTATAAAGCTTGATTGACACCAGTGGAAGCAACAGAAGCAGCGTAGAGCAGGAGAGGGTCAGGAAATGCGACGGGTTGCTCAGTACCGACGGGAGCGATTCGATATATCCAAAACGCATGGCTTTTCCTATCCGGGCATGGTTTTTGAGCCCAATCGCCGACACCAAGGTTGATGAGATGGCAAGCAACGCGGTAATATCCACGCTTCCTACCGAAACACGCTCATGGGGGTGAGGGTGGTGAGGCTCGTGCCCCGAGGACTCGAGGAAGTGCTGGAGACTATGTGAAATCAAGTCCATCCCCATGAAAAGGAGCAGGACACACATTGCGAACCCAGCCAGCACTTCTGCACGTTCCAGCCCAAATGGATGCCGGATACTAGATCTCTTCCACACCTCGAAGTTGCCCAACACATCCACCGCTACGCAAAGTAGCGCTCCAAGTGAATCGAATAGGATCAAGTGAGACAGAGCTGTCATCGCCAGCGACCCATGCGCGCTCCAGAGAGTGTAAGCGGCAACAAACATGTGGCAGACACTCCACCAGAACCGCGTCTTTTGCTCTTTCGACATACTCGTTCGGTATTCCTTCAAGGTTGGGATCGGCAACGAATTGGGAAGTGCCAAAGGTGCTCGCGGTGGGGGTTCGAGAAATATCTGATGTGAGATACTGCTATGCTTGTATTTGTGTCCGCGCCGCTGTCCGATATTCTGATAATGCAAACCACCGCTTTAGCGTCGCACTCTTTGAAGAGAAAAAAAATGCGATTTTTCAGACTTACCGATTTCACGACCGGACTTTTGGCCATCGTCGCCGTCTTGAAGTTGAAGGGTCCCGCAGATGCATTCTCGTTCTGGACGGTGGCATCTGAAGGACTGAGGTTGAAGGAAGACCGCTGAGGACTCAACCGACTACGATTCTCTCCATCCTGGGGCGATCGCGGAGTCGGTAAGTCCCCCGCTAAAGGAGACAAAGCATCATGGTTACCAACATCAAAGCCAGATGGCTCGTTGGATGGATTGGGAGAATCATCCGGGGGAGGAGTGGGCGTGCGGGGAGGAACAGGGATGGGAAAACTGGATGCCATTTGCCCTGCTGAGGATTGAAGGGATAGGAATTGACACCTGCACTGACAAGATGAATGCTCGGGCGCGGGATATACCAATCAGACGAAGACCAAAAATCCAAGAACAGGGTGGAGCGGAGGCATGGACCGATGGAGGTGAAGATGGTTAGGAGGTTCCATGCGCGCGATAACTTGGCTATCTGTCGGGGCCTGAGGAGATAACGGACGCCACAAAGGTACCCAGGCGGACAGCCAGACTCCGTCCCTAACAATACAGCCTGAGTGGCCCTGAAGTACCCGGGCGGGCGCTGCGGCGGGAGTAGCAGATCACTCAATTGGGGTTAGTGGGCAGTCCACTACCCGCCAAGACCCTTGAAGTGAGGACCGAGAAACATGGATGAGGGCCTAAGGCCTCGACTCTCTCATAGCATCATCGATTACTCCCCCCCACTCCTTCCGGCCATCACCATCTAACACTAATACTACCCACCCACCCGTCATTCCTGGGTTACTTCTACCTACAGATTCCATCTACTCATCTTCTTTTTACTCACTTGATATTTCTCTTGGGACTCTCTGTACCCTACTGGACCGGACCCTTTTGATTTTCCATCGGGACTGGCGATGCGATACTCCGTATAGACCGTTTTATCGTGAGGAGAGTCCGACTCTTATGCTTCCCGGCTCCTAAGGTGCATCTATGGATCACCGCGGTTCCTTCTTTTTCCTTCTCCTCGTGTTCTATCTTCTTCTCAATTCCCAGTCGCATGCTCCGCTGGTCGCGCAGGATCGGGAACGTCAACGGGAGCTCGAAAGGGAGCGACAGGCGCTCCGTTTGCTGAATGAGTCTTCCTATGGAGACTTGAATCCTGAAGCAGATCGGTGGCTGCCGTACCATGGATTCAGGAAGAATGACAGTTACGCGTGGAGTCTCCTCGGCGAGGTCCAGGATAGGGCGCGGGATCAACTGCAGTCGATCGTATCCAACGCCGGGTTCGAACCGCCATCGCCCGGCCTCAATCTGTCGCAGTTACCTCTTCCTGTGTATCAAAATGTGACAGGGAAGCTTCAGGGAGATTGGGTGCGTCGCAAGCTGGCTGGGGATCGACCGCCGCTAAACACGACCGCCATCGCGTTGGAGAACGAATACTTCACGAACGAGTTTAGCCAGAATGTCACCGGCAACAGTGGGACGTTCTACTTGGACTTGCGGGAAGGCGGAGGAGAAGAGCTGCGGCTGCGCAATGGCGAGATCCGGGAAATACGCGCAGCTATGGCTGTGGAGAGCGGCGATTTCTGGGGAACCACCTGGCACCTATCTTTGTACGGTGTCCATTTCCCGGAAACCGGGGCTGTCGTCCTGACGACCTCGAGCGAAAAGTTTGGCGGCGTGTTCGCTCTGCCGCATTTGGCACTGTCGTCCGATGGGTACGATCTCTCCCACAAGCTCCTCGTCAAGTCCCTCTCCGATGCCATATCGGAGAAACACAATCGGCCGCCCACGATATTACCTTGGCCATTGCTGGTCGGTACGGAGCAAGTGGAATTTCCTTCGCCCAAATGTGAACACATAGTCTACTTGCAGCAACATCCGGTTGCGACTCGCGATTATCTGATGGACAAGTCGATCATCCACCAAGTGGAACAAGAGCTTCGATACCCGATGGGTGCCCCCATCCCATCGCCTCCACTGATGGCCATGTCAGCCGTGGTCTTTTCTCCTGACTGTGGCTACATCCTGGAGACTAAAGGCACACCTGAATTTCCGCCAACAGACTCGCTCTACCTGACGGGGCTTAAGTTGGAAGAGTTTGGCAAATACTCCGCGCGTATAATATCCGTCATGTCGGCCTTCTGGGTTGCGCAGATAGCATTGCTTCTTCGGCAGATCAAGGTTTCTTCTACACCATCGACCCGAAGTCGTGTAAGCTTCTACACGATTGCGCTGATGGCGTTCGGAGACGCTTTTGTGCTCGTTTTTGTCCTGCTTGAGCTTTACCCGGCCGTATCGTTTCTGATTATGACGACCGCTTCTTTCCTCACTTTCCTGTCAGTCAGCTACATTGGCATGAAATTCATGATGGAAATCTGGGCGGTTCAGGCACCGGAACGGAGGGAACAAGAACGGAGGGAACAAGAGCGTCGCTCGAATCCCCCAACCCCTAGTGTGCGACCTGGAGACCTGCCACTGCCAGTGACTGCGGCACGGATGCGAGATTCGGGTGCAACGCCGATCATCTTGACGCCCGATCAGGATCCTCCGGAAGAAGAAGAGGAGGCACCGCCGGCCAGGGCCACCGCTACACCATCCGCACGGGACGCTCGCAGCGACGTCGGAGCTATGTATGCTCGATTTTACTTCATCCTGTTTGTGACGCTTATTGTCTCCATCTGGTCATTCATGTGGCCAAACCAGCTTGCAGCACTCTACGCCCGGGTTCTGGGGTTCATCTATGTGTCCTTTTGGACGCCTCAGATCTATCGGAACGTCATGCGCAATTGTCGCAAAGCCCTACGATGGGATTTTGTCGTTGGGCAAAGCTTTTTGCGACTATTCCCGTTCATGTACTTCCTCACTGTGCGAGGAAACGTGCTGTTTGTGCGACCCGATGTGACCACGGCGTTGGTGCTGGCTGGGTGGGTATGGATCCAAGTTTGGGTATTGGCAAGCCAGGACATCCTAGGCCCTCGTTTCTTCATTCCTCGTGGATGGGCACCCCCAGCCTATGACTACCACCCTCTCGTGCGTGATGCGGCCGGGTCAGATGATTTGGAGTCCGGTGGAGTGCTACCCATCGAGGCATTACGAGCCGACGAACGAGACATATCAATAGACGACAAAGGCGATGACAAGCACCGACCCAAGGACAAGAAAAAAGCGATCTTCGACTGCGCGATCTGCATGCAGGAGATTGAGGTGCCCGTCTTGGCCGCGTCCACAGGCAGCAACAGCGTCACGGACGGAGCCACCACCATCCTCAGTCGGCGCGCATACATGGTGACTCCGTGCCGGCACATCTTCCACAGCACTTGTCTCGAAAGCTGGATGCGGCTCCGGCTGCAGTGCCCGATCTGCCGCGAATCCATCCCTCCTGTATAGAATGTATTATGGCTATGGTTATGACTATGATTCATGTGATAGTGTACATTATCTAGAGTGTCTGACATGGTTTGCACATCACCGCTAGTGATTTTATGTTCAAAAGGGTTTTTTATCTCAGTGTATTATATTTATCATCTATTATATATATGGCAGGGTTCCTTAACTATAGAAACAATCGAAGCATAGTTAAGGAGTATAATCTGATCATGCAAGCTCTCACCGCTCGGGAGGTGTCGGCGAATACCATACATAGCTGTGATTCGTGGACGGGAAAGGTGCAATGACGAAATGAAATGGCCCGCCTGGGGCCCGGCAGGCAGATGCCCGATCCTCGTCCACCACGATTATAGCAAATACAAAGGATAATAAAATGGAAAAATAATAATGATACCTTAGATTCTGAGAATACCTGTACAATATACTACGGCACATAATATGGTGAACAACACCTACAGCATTGATGTCTAATCCACACTGAGAGAGCGAAGGAAAAAAGAACTCATCAATTCACATGCAATCAATCCCAATTCTACTACGTACAAAAAAACAGACACCCGGAAAAGCCTTTCCCGAACCAAATAATAATGATAATAATAAAAGAAGCTTAGATATCTACCTATACCTAGTGGTCCTCACCACTGATAGACTCCTTGTAGGCAGCCTCATCCAGCAGGGCATCCAGCTCAGCCGGATCGTTGACCTTGATCTCGGCGATCCAGGCATCACCCTCGGGGCTCTCGTTGATAAGCTTAGCCTTGTCCTCGAGGGCGGCGTTGCCCTGCAACACGGTACCCGAGACAGGGGAGAGGACGTCAGAGGCGGACTTGACGGACTCGACGGCACCGACGGGCTCGCCGGCTGCGACCTCCAGGTCGGCGCTGGGGAGCTCCACATAGACGACGTCGCCCAGGGAATGGGCGGCGTACTCGGTGATTCCGATCTTGGCTGTTGGGAAGGAAAGATGTCAGTACAGCTCGAGTAGTACACAGGGTGGGAGTGCGCAATTGGAGTCTTCTTGCGAGGGGTGGTGGTGGTTGCTGGGCTAGATGATGGATGCTACTTACCCGTGCCGTTGTCGGCCAGGTCAATCCACTCGTGAGACTCGGTGTACTTCTTCAACTGCGCTGTATAATAAGAACAACATCTCAATTAGCTATTCGCCATGCTACACGGTATATTTCGAGGCCATTCATGACTCAATTGGAGGAAGAAACGCACACAACGGGCTCTGCGAAAAGCTCCGGATGCTTCCCCGCGGGAAACCCGCAGCGGGCGACACCCTGCGGACGGCAGCCAGAGGGAGCTGCTGGGAGAGGGCGCGCGAGGCGAAGGGGCGGAGGCAACGGGCGACAGCGGCCATTGTGAAGGTGACGAGGTGTCGAGGGGAGAAGAGAGTGGGAATTGTAAGAGTGGAAGATGAGTGAAGGAAGATGGAAAAGGGCGGGGGAATTGTGCAAAATGACTTTATCTACTCCATCCCATGCCCGCGGAGCAGTGAGGGAAGCAACCAGGGCCCGGTTCAGTGCTAGTGGCCGTAACGGGATTAGCGCGGATTACGTACGTTTCCGACCGCTGATAGCTGTGCCAAGCGTGACTCCGATAAGCGGCTCCCGGCGTTACGGGAAAATCTCGACTTGTTGTCTGGTCAGTTATTAATCGTCGACTTTATCGTCATCCTGCGCTCCGGCATCGTCACCCGTCTGTCCTTACACGCCCGCAATTATGTTGTATGAGTTGATTGCTATTGTAAGAGACTTCTTTACCGATCTGTTCGGCGTTTCCCAATGGCGCGGTGGTCCACTAACACACTCCTTAGGTCCGTCCGGGCAGCCTCCACGAGGTCCGCGAGTACGTCTTTACCCAGCGCCCCCGACCCGCGCATATATTCTACCCTTCATCCATCAAAAGCACAAGAATTGGTATTGACACATGCTAGAATTGCCCGAAACTGCGGCCTCCAGGTTCTCCGCTCCGGTGGCGTCATCCGCGGATACACCAACTGGGGTACCTTTAGATTGCCCAAGCCCACGACGAAACATCAGGCCCGATACAACGACGGCCATCATTTCATCATGCGCTTCGACTCGTCCGGACCCGTGCAGACCTCCATCCGCCGCACGCTCGGCCTCGATCCCCGGATGATCCGCTTCTCGGTTGTGAAGCTGGGCGACAAGCTCGAGGAGATCAAGGATGTGGAGGGACATATTACCTGGAACCACGCACGCAACATTTCCGACACGATTTGAGTTGGGGGCAGCGTGGTGGAAAGCGATTTGTATTGGATGGGTCGGTTGATTAACTGCAGCGCTGCAGTTCTGTTTGGGTCTGTATTATTGGGGATTCGGAGATATCGTTTTGTATCATCATACCATTTCAGCATCGCAGGCGCATATATATGATAATCTTTTTACGTTCTTCTTTGTCATTTGCTGGGTTGCTGGACACCAACCAGTACGTTGGTTGCGTATACCCTTGCGCTTACTAGCAGGAAGTGATCATGGGACCCGCGTTGTTTACCACGCCGTTCGCACCAGGGATGCGTTGTCGGCGGGATATCTTTAGGGGGGATCGTTAATGCCATTGGTTTTATACCAGTGGTTTGCAACTGTTGACATCTCTATCCCAGCTCTACGCCTAGCGCGTACTACCAGTCAACCTGCCAAGCCATCGACATTCTTCTTAGCCAATAGATAACTAGATGAACAAAAGAAAAGACCCTGCACACAAGGTCCTTATGAAAAACCCAAGCAGCGTTGTTGAAAAGAACCTGCAAGGGCTTTGCAGTAGCTGTTGCGATCATCGACTAATTCTGATCGGATTGAAGCAAGTAAGTAGCTTTAGGAACCCCAGGAACCGACAGGGAGGAGTCCCGCAGCGGCAAATCGGCGACTGCCCACGGGGAACCTTAGTAGAACCGCCATCAACCGAGGTCCCATGATTGATCATCGATCCGCCCGTGGAGATTTAATGCCAGTATCTTCTCTTTCGCGATTATTCTGTAGTCCCAAGGGCGTTATTACAACATCCATTGCTATATCAAGCCACGAACGCCCTACAATCTTAACTACTCCACTCCCGACCTGACCCCTCAGCTTTAACCGATCCCCGGAACTATTTATTTACCCTGGTCATACCTTAATCCCACCCGTCAACACCAGCCTCAACAATTGCCGATACCGACACTATATCTCCGGACTTTATATACGGGCGCAATGACGCAGGAATCTTCAGACTCGGGAGCTATGCCCTCCCCGTCGTCTTTCGCCAATTTGATGGCCCTCAAGCCACTGGGAAATGCCGAGGTCCCGCCTAGCCAGCCTGAAAGGGTCGAGCTGTTCCAATCACTAGCAGTCCCATTTACCCCGGGGAGTCGCGGTGTAGCATTCGGAGGGCACGTCTACGCGCAGTCCGCCTACGCAGCATCCAAAACCGTTAAAGCAGGCTTCGTCATCCACGTAAGTGCCACGGCAAAGAGACGCCACCTGCGAGGGGTGTCTCACCAAAACCATGACCCAGGTACTGACCGCAAGACTAGGATATTGCCGGTACATTCATTTTACCCGGCCGCTTAGACGTTCCGTACATTTACGCCGTGCGTCATTTGCGAGACGGCAAGGGATATTGTAGCCGCGCAGTCGATGTCCGCCAGGGCGGCGAGATCTGTTTCTCGTGTTTATGCTCGTTCAAGCGGGATGAAGCACCGATAGCGGTCAGCCATCAGCCGCCACCCGTGCAGGAAAGATTCAAAAAAATTCTCGCGGCGCGGCGTCCCGAAGACCAACCGCCCAGCGTCGGTGTGGACGCAGACTTTTGGATCGAGCTTCTAGAGAGTGGAGCCGTCTCCGAGGCGCCGTTTCCGGGGCTAGACGTGCGTAAAGTTGACATGCTGGACTACAACACTACGGACGAGGTGAAAGCGGGGCCGGAAAAGTACCGTCAACTAACAATGTATTCAATCCGGGGGTCGCCCCTAGAGGAGGCGTCAGGGCTGGCGAGTCGGGAAGAGCTGAAGAAAAGGGAGGACTCGGGGGAATTCGACAACCTGTACGCCTGCGCACACATGTATTCCAGCGATAAGAACTCCTTGCTGTTGATTCCGCGTGCGCTGGGTTACAAGACCTTTGCAGCCATGGCCAGCTTGACCTTGACGGTCGTTTTCCACCAGCACGGAAAGGCCTTGCGGATGATTGACTGGGATTCAACGGAAGGGGGCGAAGAGCTTCCCAAGAAGTGGTTCATCCAGGAAGGCTGGTCGCCCCGTTCTGGGGAGAATCGCGCGATCCACGAGAGCTGGCTGTGGAGCCCGGATGGACAATTGATGGGCACTAGCTACCAGGATAGCTTACTGAGACTTGCAGGCCGCGGGGAAAAGCTATGAGCTGGACTCCACAGAGCGTTGAGGGAGATGCTTCTACCATTTGAAACTAGAGATAGATCTTATCATGTACAGACCCAATGCACAACTTGCCTTTGTTTTTTGCGGGATGTCAACTGCCTACCGAGTCTATATCATTCTGCGAGGGAAGGTTTGCCAATTCGTAAATATATATAGTTAGATCGATCCTGAGTGGGAGAGATCTCCACCCACGCCTATGATATTACCGATAGCGGCCATGAGGCTGGAGGTGGATGTGGAGAGGAAGGCGAAACAGGGTGGAGACTGGAGAGGCAGACCGCGTGGAGTTACCCAGCACGGGTAAGGCGCCCATGGTTCCATCCCGACAACTCTCTGTCAATGTCTTCCGTGCGTCTTCCTCCGATTAGTGTCGTTCTTCTCATTCGCACGGAACCACAGGCGGTCTCCTCTCCACAGCATCCAGCGCCTATCTACTGCTATTCCGGTACTTAGTACCTACTAATGAATGGTGTCAGTGCCTTTGTTGATCGGGTCGACTCCGTTCCTTTATTATCTCTCCGTCCCCACCTTCCTCAGTTCTCGGCTGTTTCCTCCGTCGAAAGATTTTAAAGTACATACCTAGGTATGTGCCCGGTTGACATCATTGTGCAACTCGTCCTTGGCACCTCTGTCGGTGCAGCCCCTGTCTGACTGAAACTTGACCTACCCTAGCCCACCGATAACCGAGAGTTCTCTTTTGTTCTCTCGGTGTTTGATTGAGCTTGTGTTCCTGGAGCTAATCATTGCAACCACAGGCGCCACCCCCACAATAACCCATAGCTCCCGCTTGTATTCGCAAGGATCTAATAAGCAAAATGGCGATCGAGATTTCTCCCTTAACCGAGGCAGACATCCCTGCAGCGATCGAAGTGATCCAGCAGGCATTTGCCGAAGATCCCTATTTCTTATGGGTCTTTGATAAAGCCCAGGTAAGTCCAAGCTTTGCCATGTGGTCTTCCACCCGCGTGGGGCCCAGATCCGCCGGCTAACATCAACCCTCGTCGAGAGTCCCGTCGACCCTTCGGGATTCGGATGAGGTGCAATAACAGTTCAACCAACAGAGGAATTATGACTCGCTCAAAGCGCGTTGTCTTTGGGGCATCGACAACGCCCTCTTCCAGGTCGCGAAAGAGGTCGACCCTGCCGGTTCGGTTCCGTCGCGTGTTGTTGGCGTTTCTTGCTGGATGCGGCCCCATTCCCCCTCGGAACCAGAGAGCTGGACCAGCTGGCTGCAAGGGTGGGTGCTGTCGTACCGCCAACTGTTGAACAACCTGTTTCACTGGGGTCGCGGTGGGCTCATCTCGCGCCGCTACTGGATCTGGAAGGAGCGGCAGAATGAGGCCCAGACCGCCATCTGGGACGACCCGCGGGGGTATTACTTCTGCAACATCGTGGCTATCAGCCCCGACCAGCAGGGGAAGGGGATTGGACGGTTGTTGTTCAAGGCGGTGGCCGATATCGCTGACCAAGAGGGCGCCAAGTGCTATCTGGAGAGCTCGAGGAATGAGCCTAATGTGCAGATCTATGAGAAGATGGGGTTCGAGCTGAGACGGGAGATGGAGTGTCGAGATGGCGACGATGTTTGCATGGTACGTGGCCCGTAAAGCAGTATGCCTTCACTGGCTGGGTTCGTTGTCCTGCTAATCACCGTGGCTGCAGCTTTATTGCATGGTTCGAGATCCCAAGACCTAGATTAGAGCCAGGATGCTTGTTCACTACAGGAGGTTGCATTTGAAGGTGAATCGCGGCATAACTAGGGCGCGAGGTTGTCAGCACTTATCGGACTCCTGACATATGGACACAGTGCTTGTTGCAATATTTGACAAATGGAATACTACCTTTGTTTCAGACCCATGGCCTAAGAGGTATGTCTACCTCTCCGGTTCACATAGTATGGCTTGGCTGCAGAGGTTTCAGTATGACCAGCTGGTAAAGAAATGGCGGGATGCAAAGCGGAAAATGACAGAGAAAAATCGGAAGGGAAAAAGGACAAGAATAAAAAAGAATATAAAAAAAAAATCAAAAGAAGAAGAAGAGGAAAGCACAAAAAGAACAATTACAAGGGGCACCAGTCCAATGCACGAGTTTAGTGACGCCTTGACATCGAATCGAAGAAAACGGTTGGTGTATCTTCCAAGAAGTCGAAAGTGTCGTGATGGAATGCCCACCCGGACTCCGGTGGTATAGACGTTCTCGACTAGAGTCTGGCTGGTTTCCGCTCTCGCAGAGCTCCACGATAAAGCCCCTTAGTTACTTTTTACTTTGGATTGATGACCCTGTCCCATCCAAACAGACAAATAGTCTTACGCAAGCAGATCCCGGGTTCCACCTCTTCTCCACCATAGACACGCGGGAATCAAAGGGAGACGGGTGGTACTGGTATCAGGTCTTGTTTTGGAGGAATAATTCTCTCACAGCCATGTTACAGGTGACGTTCCAGCCTCTGACAAACTTCCACAGAACTAATTACGAAGCACACGGGGCAGACGGCGTGGCTTTCACAGTAGAACCATGGGATTCCCAAAAATTGGCGTCCATGCCCCATTAGCCCGACTTGGCCCCCATGATACGAGTCAGTGTCCCGATCACCGTTTCGAAAATCCTCTGGAGGAGTCCTCTCTGGTGGCACCTTGACGAACTCGCCTATCGTATCGTCCACAAGAGGATGGCAAAGGAGATCTAACGGGAAGAAGCTTTGCAGGCTTTGCCGAACAACGGCCCTCATCGCTATGGGCCTCCTCGTTTCCAGTCTTAGTCCTATCCTATACTGACTAGTTATATGCGGCCTCTTGACTTATGAAAAGTTTCAATACATCTGTAACTGTTTTGGACGAAGGTCCCATTCACCACAGTACTCGACTGGCTCCAAGCCCCTTGTCAAGCAAACAGCGGACTAGATATCTCGAATATCACAGCCATCCTTCTGCCCACAACGATCTACACGGAACAGTCCCTGCTCGCCTCTTAATGCGGAAACATTCCCTTCTCCGAGTTCCGGCGTGACATGACCAGTACAGGCTGCAACGCCATGTCCCTAAAATGCACGGTCCAATGAACCAGCAACAAGCAACCAAACCAACCAGCAACAGGAAGAACGTCCGCCCCCAACCGAGTAACCGAGATTTCGCACGTCATCTTCCCCAACAGAAACACATCTAACGGCCTCTCCGGACAAGCCTACGAGACCAAGATCCGGACAGATCCGCTTCCTGGCCGGGTTGATATCCCAGCCACTCTTAGCCCCGAGCAAAGCAAGTCTTGTCTTCCCGCCTGTAAGAGGCAGGGCTGCCATCCAGTCTGATAGGCAATTCGGGACGCAGATCGCAAACCCGCGATCGCCGAGGGCTAAATTTCCCCTGACACCCACACACGAGGAATCCTACCACTAGTCCTGCTGGCGGTTTTAAACAGCCTATGATGGGGGTGTCGGTGTGTGTGTGTGGAAGACAGCATCGTAGTTTGCTGGCCGCCCGTCCCCCCACCTCTGGAAGGAAGAAAAGAAAGGAGAGGGAATCCTAATAGGAGAGGAGGGATGAGTCGAGAGACCTAATATGTGCAGCGTGTGGCACAGGAGGCCCACTATTTCAGCCAAAACGCAGAGACCAGATTGGAAGCCCAGATGGCACTGCCCACGGATATATCGCGATACCATTTTGGGAGAAAGAAGACACCGTGCGATCCACAGAAAATGATTTTTTTTTCCTTTTTCTATGCCCTTTTTTTTTTAATCTTACTGCCGCCGTTTCGCACGCTCCTTTACCGTTACAAGTTCATGTCTCGCTACGAAACAGAGATACCTACCACACGCTAGACATTTCCCCCCCTCTGATGTCGCATATGCCGTCTTCTAACCGCGGACTGCAGCTCCCATAACCGCATAGGTCTTTGCACTGCCCAGTGACCGGCCGATTGATTAATAGGCATTAGCAACCTGCAGTCGTCAGAAACACTGGACACTTCCGTGCATGCAAGCACGCAACCAATCGGGGGGTAGGAAGTGCAGTCGCGAGGAGAAGAGCGGGAGAGTTTTTTTCGTGACCCCGCAGAGGGTATGGATGGCTGTTGTCCTGTCGTTGTCGGACTAGTGCTTGATACTAAAGGGACTATTGGATTTTGACATGTATCCGCGATCTGGGGGATGTAAAGGTGGACACTTGACGGGTGGTCTGGCGGAGGTGTTTCGATTACTGTAGAAGGTAAATTAGAGTATTCATGGCAGACTTATTCTTAAGGAGGTGGATAATTATTGTTTACTAACTGCTGATAGTCTTTATAGCATACCTACTATGTACGTAGATTGTTCACACCAGGGTATGTGTCTTTGGGAATATCAACCCGATATAATGGCCTGTTTTGGCTTAGTGTAGATAAAAACGAGAAAGGGTAGAAGAAGCGATATGGGGTTAGAAATATTAGGAATGTCAGCTACGGATATACTATACCTAAGTGTGTCTTCCCTATAGAAGTACAGAATATTTAAACAAATAAAGCCACTATAAAACCAAACCGGACCGGAAAAGCCCGCAGCTAACTACCACCTGCTGCAGCGATGACACCTGGTACCGTAAATTTAAAATGAAAAGTTTGATAAATATCCAATGGGGTGAATTTCGAAGGTTCTCCCAATGTGTTAATCGCTAGTAGAAATACGGTGTAGGTGGAAAATTCACCGCTTATTACCTGCCTGCCTATGCTGGTAGGATTCCAAGACGCAGACGCGCCCAAGTGAGTAAGATCTACCTACTATTGTATCTTTAGTGCTCGTTATCAAGTAGGTTCCGAGGACGCACACTTCAGTAAATAGTGTGGTTTGATTGGGATAAGACCACCTTTTGAAGTCCAGTGACTATATATTTGGATAGTTAAGGGCTCCTAAAGATATCTCTAGCGAAAATTGATCAACTGTGATCAATTCGCTAAGCTAGCCAGGGATTTACAGGGCTGGTAATTTGTCGCGGGTATCTGCCACGAGTCTCGTGGGCTGCGTTTTCTTTTTTCATTGGGTTTCTTTTGATGATTATTCTTTTTCCTGGACAGAAAGGAGCAATGCCTGAGTAACGACAAGTTCAGTGCTTATCATTTGCAATTGCATCCCTATCCTTATAGATACTGGAGTGTAATGAAATTATCAGCATATCATGTGTATATGGAAAACGGCGAAGACTGTAGAGAATATACATACATGAACAGGGTAAACTCTAAACACACGCTATATACCCAGGAGATAAAACAACAGGCTGATGAATATACTGATCCAGAATAAGAAGTACTCCAAGCACCTCAATGGATACAACAGTAGCACAGTATTACCCTGAGTTCAGCGTTTAGGTCAGTTGAGTGGAGTCTGTCGCGTGGTCAGTGACGTGACGAGGTTCCATCACTCTATCACTCCATCACTCCATCACCAAATCCAGGATTCAGACCTGAATCGGAGTTGATGGAGGTGGCCTGTGATACGTGCGTTTATCGGGCGGACACTGTTGTAGTACCTACCTTATGATGTATGTGGGTTTGGGTTTGATTGGTTTCATTTCTTGGTTTTTATTGTATTTGATTTTACAATCTACACCTTATCATTAGTTGATTCGTTAAAACCTGTTTATATCAATCTTTTTTCTTGTTTTTCTTGCCGATTGTTTCATCAGTGTTATTAGCTGAGGTATGAAATAAGAAAATATTGAACAACAGGCTTCTATCACCTGACTTTTCATCGCGGATAGAATGTTATATAAAACTGATGACAAGAAAAGGGAAGCATTCTCAAAATAAGCAAACGAAACAGCTGATTAGGATCAGATAAAAATAGGCCGAATGCCGGCTCCTGCTTAATCGTGCAGAAAAAAAAAAAAAAAAAAAAAACGACGAACTGCCCAGGTCGTCACCCACCTACCGACTATTGCCTAGAGTAAACAACACTATGCAAGTCCTACCCTAACAAGGCCCCAGCCAGCCGGTCAGCCGGCAAAATCTCGCAATCTGATTGACTAGTCGATCCGTGATGATCGTCTGGCCCAAGGCCCTATGAAAGCCGTTCCCTGCCGGGTGCGTCGACATGAGGTAATTCGAACGAGGGATGGACGGGGGTTGTGCCGTGTGAAGGTCTCAATACTAGTCTACTGAGTCGTGAGTACCCTCCCAATCATCAGATGGCCTCAGCCGTCAGGTAGGTGTTGTAGATCGGCAGTGCGTCAAACACAGCCGGAGCAAACCATTGATGATCAGGCCTGACGTTGCTCCTCTGTCCGGCAATCTACCCTAGCGTGCTTTTCGTGGCCGGGGTGGGTAGTGGTACCCGCTTTCTATCGGTAGGTCGTTGATAGACCCTGGATAGCTTGGACAACACGGATTTGTCATTGGGAAAGAAGAGGGGGTAGGTGTTCTCGTGCCGCGGTATCTGTTGCACCGGTTGATTCGAGGTGGATTTTGTTTGGATTCGGTTGGAAGTATTACGGACTCAATAAAAACTAGGTTGGAAATTTAAGTTTATGGTATACTAGAAATTCAAGGGAAAAGGAAAGGGCAAAAAAAAGATTTTCGCAAAAAGAAGAAAAAATAGAAGGAAAAGGAAAATATCGGCCATCCACTAATCATTCTTTATAGAATTTCCACTAATTCCGTCTGCCATGATACCCTGTCAGGCATTCTGCCCTATAAGCGCCATACGGGTATCCATGAATCTGTAGACAACCAGACCGCCATTCACAAACCCCGGGATACAAGAGTGGTTATATTGGCACAGAAAAAACCGTGAATTTAACAGATTTTCTTCCATGAAAAAAACACGGACACAAGGATAGACAAAAAAATAGAAGAGGGGCAGGCAGTCATTAAAGGTATAGATTGCGAACACAGGAACCAACGCATCCGTCTGCATCGTGCGTGCAGACTCGGCCCGAGAGTGGACTAAGGCGCCAGTAGACTTTCCTAGCACCATGCGACTCCTACTCTTTGTGTGTTTTTATTTGGATCTAACAACCGCGGCGTATTATATACGGAGTACGGAGCACTCCATAAGTTTTGTATTGTCTGGGGAATAGTGGGGATCGTGATGGGCAGTAAACGAAAGATAGTCTATCTCTATTAGGGTTATCCCCCTCTTCCTTCCCGCTTTTCTTTACTATAGTGTCTTAACTATACTTACTTTGCCAATACCCAGTGGTTTGACACTGCCTATCAAGTCCTTTGGCAGGATCCAGCCCGTGCATGCAGCAATCCCTGATTAGCGGGCAGCAACCTCAGAACTATTTGTTTCTTTGGTCCAGTGTCATCCATCCTTTTCTAGTTCTAGCGAGTGTGTAACCGTAATTTGTCACGGCTGTCTGCCACATGGACGATTGGTCTGAGTTCAAAACTGACCGTCCTTTGGCACGGAGAGGATAAACAGTGGACGGTGGAAATAGATTGCGTCGATCGATGCGTGGGCCAATGGAAAGGGATGGAATAATACGTTTTTAGTAATAATGATATTAGGTACTTACCTACCTGGCAATTATCATAACTAAAAAGGGTAAAATATGTAAAATAAACTAGTAATATCAAGAATATAAATGACGATAATAATAACAAGTACATCAGGATTTGCGGATAGGTATAGATGAGTAGATAACACGTAATTAAACAGATAAAACAATGACAAGAACAGAATCAGACAATTACCTAGATACAAAGTAGACACGTAGGTAGATATGTGCCTAGGTACGCAGTAAATGAAAGTGTAGCAGTCTCGGCCACGCCGCAGGTGGAGGGGACGGGCCATTCAGTCAGCCACAACATCAGGCACTAAATTAGACTTGATCTTGGTTTTTGATCTCTGTAATCTGGAAAAAAGCCTCGATTGTCACACTCTGTGGCTGATCAACTGATGAAGACAGTGCAACACCCGTCGTTCATCGTGCCCTAACATTCATTCAAGGTAGTGGGCAGCCAGTCACTGAGAAAGGAAAAGAGGGAAAAGACAGCCGGGCACAGACACTCCCTCTCGATCAAGGTGGCTCTGGTCCATGCGTAACGGACGGTGTGTGTGTTGCCTTGGCGCGCAACGGCGTCCGCACCGCCATGCAGGTAAATTCCGACTCAACCGGATATCCGCCGTTTCGAATGGCTGGTGGATCAGGCGGAAGTATGTAGTAGTAGTATTTAGCATGTAGTATGTATGCTACCATGTCGGCACGCAAGTAGCAGCAGCTGCTGTGAGAGGAGGGGGTGTGTGCTCCGTATGTAGCTACGTAGTTTTGGTATAGTATGCATATTTAGGTAGAAAGAAGGAGAGAAAGAAACATCTTGATAACTAAATCATCATCTATTGTAGGTATAGTACAGTACTGCCGGGACAGAGAGGAAAGGGCTCGTAGCCCTAGTTGCTCCGGTCTAGCCTGAACTAAATCCTTGAACAAACAATGATGAAAGGGTCAGGGCGTTTTATTTATTTATTTTTAATTCGATATCCTCTATTTCTTTTCTATTATCTCATTTTTCTACCTAGGTATCTACTATTTACCCTTACCCAATTCCAGCAATATTCATCTTTCCAACAAGCCACGGCATCCATTTCCCCTCCCCTCCCCTTCCGAATCCCTGATACATCCTTGAATTCCTCCACTCACCCACTCACTCACATCAATGGATTTCGTTCCCTTTCTCCAACGCTGCTAGAGATCGACATGTGACTGAATGATCATTCGCGAGTCTAGAGCAACAAGCCGGACCAGCAACGGATAACAATCGGAACCGGAATTTTAGGTTCTTAGGTTCTTATCCCAAACAATCAATCGACCCTGACTCGTAGCAGGATAGTTTATGATGAAATTGGTTATAATAACAAACAGTACCTACCCAATATAATATACCTCGTCGCAACGCTAGTAGATGATTTGATGTTTTTATTTTTCCACCTTACCCCCGCCTCACCCCTTTGGATTTTTTATTTATTTTTTTATTTTATTTTCCCCTCATCTACCTGGTAAGATGATTTTTTTGCCCCTCATTGGAGATGTCACAGCAATGTCTACTCTGTACAGCTGGAGACTTGGAACAATGGGTAATATTTTTCAACGAAAAGAAAGCAAAAGAAGAAAAGGAATAAACATAAAAGATAAAATAACTATCGCAAACCAATTCTAAGTATCCACTTTTTTTTAACTCCGTTTTAGCACCATGCTGCATACAAGCAAATCCCAAATACCAATCCAAGTTCCCGATACCGTATATCATATCCTATCCTGTAGGATAAAAATGTGGAGAGGCGAATGAAAAAAAAAAAAAGCAAAGGGGATATCAACAAAAAAAGGCATGGAGGGGGGAAGTCGAAACAGAACAGGAAAATGGAAAGAAAACCGCGAAGAGGGAAATAGTCGAAGATGGAAACAGCCAAAAAAAAAAGAAGACGGTCCACACGTCCCCTTTCCACCACAACCATCTAACAAGATCGAAACAATTATCTCGAGAGATATGCGGGATCGTCACGGATCATGAGTCACGTAGTCGGGTCGAAATCCATGGAACCAGCCCATCCAAGGCGCATTCAAGAAGGCACGAATTGAACGAAGACGCAGAGCACAGCAGTTGCAGCGGTCCATGCCGCGCAGATGGAGGGCTGATGCGAGGGTGTCACGCAACCAGTCCATACATATACATCCCAGACAGGTAGTGGATGTTCAACAGCATAGGCGACATTTCCCAATGACGACAATGAACCGATCGTGGGGACTATCCTTGCATCGAGTCTCTTTTTTGTCCGTGTCGTCCAGCGAAGTCTCGATGAAATGCGCCGAGGGCTCGCGACAGGTGCTGTAGATGTGGTAGTTCTTGAAGTAATTGCACATTGCGGTCAAGTCGAAGGCGGGAAGCGCAAGGTTTCAGGGAGGGCGGAGAGAAGAAGAGGAAGGGGAGGATATAGAGTTTATGTTGATTGACCAGAGACGAAGCGTTTAATTCGATGTATATTGTATACCATATGTTGATGATAGCGAACTGGAGGACAATGGCGCCTAGGCCGTGGGGAGGGAAAAACCAACTCTATAGTCACTATAGAAGAAGTCGAACGGTCAATTGTCGACTGGAGCTCTGGACGGGGAGCCGGTAATATACAAATGCCAGGTGCAGACACATGCTGTCATGGCGGGCATGGACAGGCGAGGGTGTTTGCCATTTAGAAACATTGGGGGTGTTTAGGGCCCATCACAAGCCGGGTGCAAGAAAGTCCCAGCAGGGGGCGGAGATGGTGAGAGAGAAGAAAGAGAGGGATAAAAAAAACTAAGTAAAATAAGATAAAGTAAAAATCAGAATAAAAAATGGAAAATAAAAATAAGGGAAGTGAAAAAAGAGAAAAGAAAAAGAAGGAAAGAATTGAATTGTTGAATTATTAAATTTAAATCCAATCAAATAAATTGGTACATTGATAAATTGATGCCGGGATGCCTCGCTTCTCAACTATCCCGCCGGCTGTGGTAGCAGAAACTGTCGGGCGTTTCGGTTGATAAAAGATTAGATAAATAAATTGAAATAATCAATAATGTTAATATTGAGGAAGGGTGGAAAAAATAAGGTAAAAGTAAAGGAAAAATAGTAGGGAAGAGAGAAAAGAACGCAGGAAAAACAAAATAAGATAGAAAAACTCAAAATCAAAAAAACGTAAAATAAATCCTTGCCCAGGTGGAGGTCTAGCGTCATCGAACGTCACCCAAGATGCAACACTTGAGAGTGGAATAATGCCGCGGCTAAGGATATTAAATCGCTAAAGGTATGAAGGAGCATGTATCCTCGGGGGAGAAGAACTGGTCCACCAGACGGCCTGGTCTACCTGAAGGGTGAAACACCAGGACCCATCTCCGTTGGCCGGATCGGGTCAATGGGAGATCGACGCGGTCCCTCGCAGCCGTTGATGCTTCACCCGCACGTGGCGCTAGCCAGGATTATCATGCAGGCGCAATATGGAGGGTTACAAGATTGAAGAAAGTTGGAAGGGGTGCCATGTTACTGTGTGGGTGGTCATCGTCACCGTTGTCTGTCCGAGAGAGAAGAGGAGAAGAGATTTGTCCAGCAGACGAAGGGAAGTGCCAGCGACTGTTTCAAAAAGCAAACATTAGACAACAATGGCCCACTAACGGCGACTTGGCCAACATGGAAACGGCTTTCCTGCCCCACGGAGTAAAGTTCGGGATGAGATGATGGATATCAAATTATAGGAGTTGACAATATTTAGGTGGATATTGCCATCATTGGTCCGTTCGAACCATCCCATTCATGCCGGCTGACCTTGCGCGTCTTGACAGGGGCCAGGTATCTCGTCAGATGTTATACTAAGCTCCCGAAGTTGCCTATCCGTGGGTGCAAGAGTCGACCCATGACATCAGCAACTTCACGTTGAAAGGGGCTAGCTTCTGGTGGCGGACGTGTACATGTTAGGTTCAAATCATGCCGAGGCGTGTTTTCTGTCCCAGATGCATCGCATAGGATGAATTTACACAGTCAAGATAGCAAGTTAAGCTTCCATAGCAGTGAATCCTCTGTACGCAAATTTTCTAGTCATATGTGTCCTTTATGAAAGTTAGGGGAGTTGGTGGAATACCTGATGATAGGTGACTAGGTAGAGATGTAGGTCTGGCAGGTGGGTACAATCCACATCGACTTCTCGGTTCGAGTACGTTTCATTGGTTCCTACCCCTGATTTTCTAGACCAGGAAATGAGAAGCGAACCAACCGCAGACTAAGGAAAAGCCGAATCCAATGCGATAGAAGAAATCGGCTGAAATGGGGGTCTGTCCGTACTCCGTAGTACTAGGCTGGCACTATGGGGCCGAATCGACGTACCGAGCAATTAGCGGAAGGGACTGGAAGGGAAATAGCGTCAAAGTTAAACCCCAGTCAATGGAGTAAGCACTTTCATTGTACTATACACCTCACGCACAGGCCCAGAACCTAACGTCCTGGAGGAAGCAACCAAACGGTTTCGATAAAACTCGGCCAACGAACGAGGGTGTCACGCCTTGGAAAACGGTTCGTCAGGGGCCTTGTCTGCTACTGAAAAGACAGAAGCCAAAAAGGAATAAATGAATTTCTAATTAAAACTCAATATTGTTCATTTATTTTACCTTTATCTTTATTATGTTTCGCTTCTTTCCGCTGGATAATTTAGGCATGATACTCCGTAGACTGCGTTCCATCTACTTTCTCTAAACTTTCTTGAGTACTATAAGGACACACAGCAACTGTGGCATTATCTTGCGACGTGTCCACTTGAACAGGACCTTCCCCAGCGAATTCGATTTTTTCTCTCTTCTTAATTTGATTGATTCTACTTTGGTTCATTTATTCTTGCTTTCTTGTGTTTGTTCTTTTTCTTGTCTTCAAGTAGTGACCGAAAATGGTGACCGAAATGACGCATATGGCCCAGTGACGAAATTACTCGGTTTACTCGCAAGATCACCATCGACGATCCAGTATAGAAGTCGCTCTTAGGTTAAAAGCACTAACGTCAGCATACAAACTCACTAAAGGCCTCTCAGACGTTGAGTAAGGCGAGTCGAGAAGGAAAGGAACCCGATCCAAGTCGGGGCGCGGCCGGAAACCCTTCCCGTTTTTGATATGATTGACTTGTACTGAGCAGCATCGAAAGTGACAGACAGCATTGGGACCGCGGCAATTAATCATACCGATACTAGAAGCCACGGCGCCTGGGATGCGTTGATAATCTCACGGCTACTCCCCCTGACGTACCCACTACTTATAGTGGGGTTTGCTGGGATGGACTTGAAACCTTGTAAACAAAGCTTACTAGCCTTTTCTTCCGCGAGGCCTTATCGGTGGTCTGACTCGATTTTTGCAGCCGGGAATATTCTATGAGGCCACGGAGCGAAATTGAATCCGCTTGCATCGCAGATTGTGTCTGTTGTCGTGGAGATAGCTAGGCTTGTTTATCGCGATTCGGGAGATTGAAGTAATCGCTGTTCAGGGGGCGTTCAAAGCCACATTTGGCATCGCAAAGGCAGACCGTGCAATAGCACTTTTCATAGACCTAGGATTCGGTATAGGGGTGATTAGCATGGTCATACTTGCATGTGCCGTGTTTTCCTGGGAATCCATGACACGCAAGAACATGGGGTCTGATACAAGTACTAAATAGATACTATACAACACCAACATGAAGATTTGCTGACGTATTTACTATAATTCTGAAGCTAGAACATTCTAACTGTTCCTGTTATAATCCTACCCTACTTTAACCTCATACTCACCAAAAGCACCTGGACTAACTATAAGTGGGGAAGTGTACCTGAATAGAACCTCAGGCCAGGCCGGCCGGCAGGCATCCAGGCACAGACGGGCGGGACTGACCGCCTAGCGGGCTCACCAGGAACTTTCCCATTTATGGTTAGCGCCATCATGTTGCGCCTGGGGCATCTCTCAGGCCAGACCAGTCCCGATTTGACCCTGGTGCACCCCGTGATCACCAACCCCAGCGACCGATTCGCAAAAGCATCAAAATTCCTCGTCAGCATCGCTACGGGATCGATCGCGAACCCTGCTTAGGCGATTTCCGAACTCTTTGCGCTCATTCTCACCTATCTCGGTGCGCTTGTTTCTTCCGTCTTTTCTGTGAGATAGCACTCACTGCGGTCCACTGAGGAGAGACTTGCGATTTGGGTCGTGGGGTGGCCTCGGTCGTTGTGGAGACGAGGATCTGCTATCCATCGAAATAATCAAACAAACCAAGATTCGACTGCGATCATACCCGTACATTTCGCGCACTCCCGTACCTGTGTACAGTTTCGCGATCATCCGCCGCGATGGGGTTCGGTGATTTCAACACCATCTGCGAAAAAGCGGCATTGCCGCTTTGCGCCCTGGTGGGCCCCGCCTCATCGATTACAGGTTCCACCGGAATCATTCCCAACTGCTATGCGAGGAATGTCGAGGTCGCCAACACGATCATCTTCGAGGGCGCTGCATCGTTTGTCCATATTATTGCGCTGGGAATGACGGTGATTATGATCTTGCACATCCGGTCCAAGTTCACTGCAGTCGGTACGTTTCAATTCTCCGATCTGGGTCGACGGATCAATTCTAACGGGGGGCTTCGTACTGTTTTGTAACAGGTCGCAAGGAGATTATCACGTTCTTCTATATCTACATGCTCTTGACAATGTGCTCTTTGATCATCGATGCGGGAGTTGTTCCCCCTCGGAGCGGGCCGTTCCCATATTTTGTTGCCGTTCAGAGCGGACTGACCTCCTCGCTGTGTACATCTTTACTTGTCAACGGGTTCGTGGGCTTCCAGCTCTATGAGGATGGAACTGCCCTTTCCGTCTGGCTACTGCGGTTGACATCAGTGGCCATGTTCGCCATATCCTTCCTCGTGTCGCTACTGACCTTCAAGTCGTGGGGTGGTCTGAGTCCGACCAGCACCGTCGGCATGTTCGTGGTTTTGTATCTGTTGAATGCGGTCTGCATTGCCGTGTATCTAGTCATGCAGTTGCTGCTGGTGATGAACACCCTCGAGGACCGCTGGCCGCTGGGCCACATCTGTTTCGGCGTGTTGGTGTTCATCTGTGGACAGGTCATCCTGTACGGATTCAGCGACACCATCTGCGACAACGTCCAGCACTACCTTGACGGACTTTTCTTCGCCACATTCTGCAACCTACTTGCCGTCATGATGGTCTACAAGGTAAGCCACCAATCGAACCCGACTGTCAAGGGCATAACTGATCTCGCAGTTCTGGGATTACATCACCAAGGAAGATCTGGAATTTTCCGTTGGCATCAAACCCAACACGTGGGAAGTGAAAGAACTCCTCCCCGAAGAGGACCGCCGACAGACGGGCTTCCAGGATTCGAACTCGGAGTACGCCGGAAGCATGTATCACCATCGCGCGTCGACCTATAACGTCCACCAGTATTAACCTTCCACCGCATTGTCTTTTTTACCCGTTTATCATATTATTTTATCTTTTTTTTTTTCTCGCACAAATTCATAAATTTGAGTTCACTAGCGGGCACGAACTGAACTCTTTCCGACGGAACCCGTTTTCTTCAGACAATACCGACGAATGGATCCGAGCGCTATGTTGCGTATACTGCATTTCTCATCACCCTTCATTTGGTTTTAGCTGTTGCCTAGACACTTCCCGGTGAATTAGCATCTGTCATATAAGCTTCTTACGCTGCGCTGTATATCTGGTTAATCTACTACATCCGTTTTTACCCATTCATCTAATTCCATGCAATCCTATTTCATACTATATTCCTATCTAAAAACATCTACCAACCACCCGTCCATAACAAACCTATTAATCAACAAGGATCCGAAATTCCAATACCTACTGATCCTATCGCGGTCAGAAAGACAGTAAAAGAACCAAGGGTTAAACCATATCAAATAATACCCCTCCATCCTCCAAATTCTATGTACAACGCACCACAATACAGCAAATCCCTTGACCAAAAACGAGTAATCTCCAACATCCCTGCGAGATCCGGTAAAATTAACCGTCAATAGGCTAGGTACTACTGTCGGCTAGTCTACTGCGGTACTTATTTCACCCGCCCTAGTACTTTAGGTAGATGAGGCACCTAGGTACCTAGTAACTAAGTACAATACACTTTAATATAGTTACATGAAGATGGTGCCATCAGCCGGACCGGTAGGTAGCGTACGTAGCACCTGGGGCCTGCCTGAACGGCTAACGACGGGGATATATAGTTTGTTAGGTATATAAATCATGGTTAAATATGGATGGATATAGTCCAAACTATCAAGATAAACAAAACGAAATAAAATACAAAAGTGAGAAAGACAAATTAATAATGAAATCGAAACGAAAATAGTAAAAGCAACATAAATACAAAATCAAAAATATAGCAGAATCCAGGAGTGGATTTACTCTACCAGTGTATTCAGTATTCATGCAACAAGCGAATAAAGAAGTTAGTTAGTACACGGCTTAAGCGGGTGCGCGCGGCATGTGCAGAAGTCTAGATCCACGTTGATCAATCAATTTAGGAAAAGGATTCCGAAGGCTCGTCAGGACGACCGGTTGGAGAAGGTTGGTGGGCGGTCACTCACGGCCCCTCAATGATGTTTAGATTGTTGTGCCGGTTGAAGTATACAGAATAGATAACTCAATATTATTATCTTCCCAGTAATTGAAGTTTAATAAAGATTTCAAAGATGGTTGTTATTCTATTGGACTCCCATCCTGGTCGGCGTACCTTTTACCTAAAGTAATTAAGCTCCGTTTTATAGTACCAGCAGTCAGACCACTCCGGCGTATACCGTATCATGCCATAAGATAAACCATCTTCGGCGCAAGGACCAGTCGGCTCAGGCGCTCGACCGGGAAACAGACATGACAGGAGTGAGACTGACCCCACCTGCAAATATTCCGTCTCGGTGGTCGGACCTTTGACAGCGTACTTAGTACACTAACCCACAAGGTGTCACTCCGCGATAGGGCGAAATATGGAACCTCGGAAGGCATGGAACGATCGACGAGGGGTTGATGATTGCTGCATCCCTGCCGATACCGTATGGCTTTGGTGGCTTGGAACGGAATCCTAATCCCTAAATTGGCAGGAATTGGTCAATCATTCCCTCCCATCCCACAGGATTCGTAGCATCTGTTCGCGGTGATTTAGGCGAATTGTGTTGTTCGACCAGAGGCTAGACCTGCAGTACCTTTAAAATGGTTCAACATGATTTTTCATTCCCTCTTCTCGGGTTCTTTTTCCCGTGTTTGATCCTTTTCAAGCCACGAATCTAATCCACAACCACGACATCGTCTCCATCCATGAATCCGTTATCAGTGTCGTCCGCACCCTTGCTGTTGTCGGTCCGTGGAATGCGCTCATCAACCGTAGCGGAGGAGTACCAGCTCTTGTCGACGGACTTCACGAGCCATTTGGATGCATCGCCAACGAGGTCCAAAAAGGCAGGGTTCTGCTTGGGCAGAAACATGCTAATGTGCGCCTTGACTTCGTCGCTTGCATTATCGTTCACCGCTCGGACCCATCCGAGACCTGGACCCTCTTGCACAGGCAGGTCCCGGCCCTCTACGTTTACCGGCAGGGTGCAGAATGTGCGGTGTTTTGACCGTATGATCTTTTGACTAAAAGAGGTCTGTCCGGGACCGGTGTTCTCGACCAACGCTGATGCATTCTTGCCCAGGCACGTATAATAATTGATGCAGCCGATGCCCCGGTCCCTCTGGACCTCGGCCAAGCGGTCCAAACGCTGGCGCATCTCGGCGGACCGTGTCAAACATCCAACGAATTCGAGATGCGACGAGATCCAGCCCCATCCGCTGGTTATATTGTGTCTCTGGGAGTAGATAGCTGCTGCGCCGCCTGCAGCAACTGCGCCTGCAGCTCCCGCAAACATGGCGTACCGGCCCCATCGCTGCCAGGAAGGTGTCGCGGCGGCATCTGTAGATGGCTCCGGGCTGTTGGTCACTGCAGGAGTTTGCTGTTTCGATCGAGCCTCCTGGTTGGTAGCCCCCTTGGGGGATGACGCGCTATTACCGCCGAATCCGAATAATCCTGCTACCTCAGAGACTGCGCTGTACGCAGACGAGGCATTCTTGTAATGCCCTTCAGCTCCGTAGGATATAACACCTGGCGCTATGCCCAGGAAAGGAGTATCAAAAGCCAGCACGCCTTGAATATGCGGGAACATAAACGAGCCAGGTTCTACAACAGGAGAGGCACGGGCTTTCCCCGTATCCTCCTCCGGAGCCGTGGCGGATTTCGGGGGTATCGGCTGCTCCGAGGCCAACAGGATCAACGACTCCGCAGCAACAATCCCACCCATCGAGTGGCCGATAAGGAAGACATGGACGGAAGGGTCAACAGTAGGCGACGGGGTCTGATTCTCGACCTCTAAATCAATAACTTGATTCTGTAGCCTGTATATCAAAAAGTCAGTCAACTACTCGCGCAGATTCATCGTTCGCGCGTCGACAACATACCATTCCCGAAAATTGGCCACACATTCTTTCAGCTCGCCGCGAGTATCATACCGAGGATACACAGCGGTGGCGACCTGCACGTTGGGCAGACAGCGGCCCACCACTGCCTTTAGGCGTTCGGGGAAACTCCCAAAAGTATCATTGTCTCCCTATCGATGTACTTGTCAGCAAGCCGATCTGGCATATTGCGGGCGTCTGACACAGGCGCATGTCTTCTGGACAGGCGGCGAAGGACGGAGTGAGACAAACCTTGAAGCCGTGAATAAATACTAAAAGAAGCGACTTTTTCATCTTTGACCGCAGATCTGATGTCGAGCATTCATCTTCGCGGGGCTAGGCTGATCGGAGAAAGAGATCTGGTAGGGTCGGTGGTCTGAGCTCGCTATTTCCGAATCTGGAGCAGGAATGGCTCCTTACGTCATCGGTATGATATCATGTGACTGCCCAAGTATGCAAATATATTGACGCCAAATTGAAACCACAGCATCCTACTAATATCAGAAACTTGAAGGTAGCATTTGATAATGTAATCAGACAGCACTTATATCCAACATATAAGCTCACCCCAATAACGAAGCTCCCAAAAAAAGCCCAAGATTATGTGATCGGTTAATCCTCAGCAACCGCACATCCTCGGCTTCTCCACTTTCCTCTCACCGTTGCCGGCCCGAACCCATACTGATAGTAGTAGCATGTAGCTACGTACCTCGTAGACACAAAGTGAAGACACTACACAAACCTTTATTTCCAAACTCAACTCATATACAAGCTTAGAAGGGTTATCAGAAAAGAAAGCACCATGGCAGGAGAAATCTACAACATCGTGAAGCTCGTCCCTCGGCCGGAGAAGTTCAACGAGGTGTGTTCATACCCTATATAAAACCCACCCCTGATCAACTAGTACCCAGGTATTCATACGCGCCTATCCTACACTCAGACTAACCATCGAATATAATATAATATAACCAGCTCGTGGAAGCATTCAAAACCCTCTCCAAGCACGTCCAGGAACAGGAGCCCAAGACCCAAATCTACTTTGCTCTGCAGCCGCCCAAGAGCCAGGAGCTTATTATTGTGGAGAAGTATGTTTTCTCCCTCCGTTTCCCTCTCTTTCTAAGAATATAGTAAACGCCAACTACTGGCTATGCTACATGCCATCCCCACCCGCTAACCCCACCCCGTGAATATACAGGTACACAGACATCGACAACCTGAAAGCCCACGCCGGCTCGTCGGAGTTCAAGACGTTCTTCAAGGCTGTGGGACCGCTGTTGGCGCAGCCTGCTGAGATTAAGACTTCGTCTTTTGTGGGGGGATTTGATGGTCGGGCTAAGCTTTAGGTTCTGTCTTCCTGTAGGGGTGACTTTGCTGTTTTGGTGGACTAGTCGTTGGGACGTTCTTTTTTTATAGATAGGGGTAACTCTGTCTGGTTAGCTACTGAAGGAGAGTGGAAGTGTGATTGATTTGATGGCTACTTTTATAATAAGAGGTTTGTAGAGATCGAGTCTGATCGAGGAGACGATGCATCGCAAATGTAGTAGATTGTGTTGGTTTGATATTTGAGATACCTACCAATATAGATTCTCTCTATAGAGCTAGCTCCCTGGAGCATCTTACCAATTCATCTATATGTTGGTTCCCCAATATCCTAGAAGAAAAGCAAACGTAAACAGCGCGCAATATGTGCTTATCTGATTTATATACACCACTACATGTATATACCAACTCCCAAACGAGGAAGTCAGATCCGCCCACCTCAACTATAATTTAAAAAAAAAAAAAAAAAAAAAAAAAAAAAAAAAAAATACAAACGCCAATCCAACTCTATCTTCCAACTCAGCAAGAAACAGCTAGTAAATTCCCCGAATATCCAAGCTATACAGTAAAGTAACATTCAAGCCCAAAACCGAACGGGTATACCCGAGTTTGATGCTGAACTCCAATATCGTACCAACAGTGTAAAGTGAATTAGACTTGTAAAAAGAAGAGGCAAAAAGAGGCAAAGGCTGATGAATGATTCGTGATTTCGTTTATCCGTGAGCCGTGCATCGTTCATTGAATGGTAGATGGTAAGGGGGGACGTCGGTCGGGTAGCGTATCTTTCAGACGGCTGACTCTTCCAGACGAACCCATTCACGGGGAACGTCCATGCTGCGGTTGACGCGGCCGCCGGGGGTGAGAGGGACGTCGACACGGCCTCGGCCGCGTTCGTCGTCGGCGTGCTCTTCGTAGCAGGATAGCCGCGAGAAGTAGTCCTCGAGCACCGCGTCCCGGTCGTTGTCGCCGACGATCGACGTATATTCGGGGGGAGGCGTGATCAGCGGTGGCGGTGGAGGGACGTCCTCGAAAGGAGGTGGAGCGAAGGACGGGGCTCTCAAAAGATGCATTGGACGCGGTGCCGGGTCGGTAGCCGGCTCGCTCGCCCCGTACGCCAAGTGCGCCTGAGGAGGCAGAGCTAAACCGCCAGAGCCGTTGGTGAAGCTCCGGCTGACTGACCGTCCAGGAAATGGCTCCTCCCCTTCGGAGGGAGGACGGTGGCCGCCTGAGTTGTTCCGGTGGAGGGGAGGGGCGCCGGGGCACCCGCACTCGAACTCCTGCGCTTGCGGCACGGGATCTGAGTTCGGGGTCGTATACGCGGGGAGACAGATGTTGGCTTGGGTCGCTTTGCAGGAGAGGAGATGGAAGGGAGAGTCGATTGAGATCTCAAAATGTCTCCTCTTTCCTGAGTCCCGTTCGTCAACCTTGGAGAGACGCAGTACGATCTGGGAAAAAGAGGCAAGGTTAGCACGGCGTGGACCATCATCCGCTAATGGGTTGCATACCTTGATCCAATGGTTGATTTGGATATTTTCGTAGGTCGTGTCGAAATGCAGCCGTTGAGACTCGTCGCGGTGCTTCATTTCGTGGCAACTCGGGAGCTGGACATTGAATTCCATCTCGGTCGGGCCGGTTCCTGCGTCGCTGGCGACGTCTCCCAATAAACTCGTCCGACTCCGATCTACGAGTTCTTCGCCCCGCGCCGCAGCCTCACGCTGGTCGAAGCCGACACCGCCGCCAGCCATGACACGCATAGAGCTGCCAGGGTAGGTGCTCGTACTGGGAGAATCCGCTCGCTTCTCAAAGAGGAGGACCTTCTTGGCTGGTTGAAAGCGGTGGACGCTCTTGTCGCTTGTCCAGTGTTGTATATTTTCGGAGACGTAAACCTTAATCCGATGACACTCCACCTTGGAGAGGGGTGTCAGTTTGAATGCGATGGGCACCTGGGTGCCCAGGGGAAACGACTTCCCCGAGATGACAATATCGTAGTGCAGTTGATCCTCCCAGTTTCGCGAGATCGCGATCGGCTCGACTTGCTCCAATGAACCCTCGGCTGGGGTCCGAATAACGGGGACTTCCAGGCTGCCCAGCAGATTGGGCCGGAACGCGCCCGACCGTTCCACGATGGCTTCAAGATCATACTTCACAAATCCCAGTTCGGTATTGATGGTCTCCGGGAGAGAGCCATCAACGGGAAATTCGAAGTTATATATATAATCACCGGGAGGGAACATGAGGTAGTTGCGCGGTGGATGAGCGCTGGTGTTGGACGGTGCATCATTCTTGCCAAAGCTGCGCGAGTGATGATGATTTGATTGCAAGGAGAGCCGCTTCGACCCACCACTGCTCAACGAGGTCGAGGATCCGGTTTTCGGGAAAAATTCACGGGCGAACGTTGTCGTTCCATCCTTTCCCGTCACGGACGGCAGCGGTTTGGCAAGTCGATAGAAGGATGCACCGTAATCATTCTGCATCAGGGTGCTACCGCCGTGGTCGAAGTAGACGACGCCATGGGTGACGAGGTCGTTCTTATCGTGGAAGTGGATTTTCTTCGGGGGGATTCCTAGAGTGAAACAAGGTTGATGAGTAAAAAGGACGCACCGAGCAGGATGGATCCAGTCGTACCGTCAGGCCAGTCCGTTTGAGCATGTCCACGGAAACAGACAGACACCTTTTTGATCTTGACAGGTTTGGTCACCTTGAGATGCAACTGCCCGCGCAGAATCGCAGACTTCTTGGTGGTCGGATCATTTTGATCGTATCCCTGCAGATACAGCACGGGCTCCGTGAGAGCGACACCGACGGTGATGCCGCTGCCCGTCGCGACAGTTTTCTCGTTGCGCAAGGTCGGAAACTGCGCGGTGGACTCTGGAGGGGGGGTACTCTGGCGTGTCGATCCCGAGCGGGGTCGATTTGCCGAAATGGTCGACGAGGAGTCCGATCGTAATCGGCCAGTCTGCGTATTTGCAGCCGCCAACATTTGAGCATCGTCTGCGGAGATTAGGATTTCCGACACGGGACGTGGACGGCGTGAGCGAGACATCGGGAGGCCAGGTGGCGATGGGGTGGGTTGCATGAGACCGGGGACCCCCAAGCGGAGGAGGCGCTTTGCGTTTTCCCGTGGACCCGCCAGCTTTCTGAAGATCGACCTGCGACGGTGGCCTTGCTTGGAATATGGGTCCGGTACCAAACTGGACCCAGTCGGTGTCGGAGGGCTAAGCGACCGGCGATGGTCCGCTCTGGCGTTCAGGAGGCCGGGAAATAAGGGGAGAGTATCAGGCGCGCCACAGGGAAGCTGATGGACAGGATGAGTCGAGACCGAACCCGACGATTCCTGCGGCAAAGACGGAACGTGAGTAGTTGTCATCATTGCAAAAAGACCAAATCCCGCATCATTGATCGGACGATAAACATGAACATCAGGGATCCCGCCAGACAGGGCTCTTTCTTTTTCTTTTTTCTTTTTTTTTTTTTTCCCTTTCTAGTCCGCTCAACACCCGCCACTGCGCAAAGGAAACGGAGGGTTTCGCACGGGATGAATGAAACAACAATAGTGAGGCGCGTGAGTAAAACAGGATAGGCGCAGCAACACTATTCCCTTGGTTGGAAGTGGGAAAAGAGGCACATATGTACAAGCAACGCGACAAGAAGAGAAGACCAATGATTTAAGAGCGAGGAGCAAGGCAAGAAGAAGACCAAAACAGCAACGACAGGCAATGAAGTCACTTACCCTGCAGGTAGATGATACACCCGGGAATCAGAATTGGGGCGCTTGAAGGGTATATTATAAAGTACACCGTACTGGGGATTATAGTGATTATGATAGGACCGAGCGATTATCCACAACCCTGATGCATAGAGTCGTGCGACCTCTCTCAAGGCCTATTTTTAATTTCCTTTTCCTTTTTCTCTTTTTTTTTCTAGTTTTTTTTTTCTTTAGTTTTGGTTTGCTTTTTCACCCCTTAGTCCGCTTTGGCTGAAGATCGACTGACCAACGCAAGGAGGACCACAGTTGATATATTGATATCGATATGTCGGAAAAGGGAGGGGGAATCTGGAGGAAATTGGCGAGAGAGAGGGGAACGACGAGGCAGCAATGATTTGGGAACAGAAGACCAATACCAGGTAAAGTAGCTTGGTGAAGATGATCAACTGTTGTCCAGCAAACCAGAGACAGCGAAAGGCCAGAAGGGTCGATGAACTGCGGGGAAAAAGGTCTCTGGAGTAGGTTAAGTAAGGTAGGGTACCGGGGTGGGTTGCCGTCAGGCTGCTGTCCAGGAAGAATGAATCAATGATCTTCTTCCTTGATCGTAATACGAGTGGACGAGGGACGTGATGGTACTGGCGTTGCGACAAAACGAGGCGGTGCCGAGGCAAGAACTAAGTAGGGATATGGGGGTCAGGCGCGCCTTTTCTGAGGGTCGGAGTCTCAAAAAGAGGAAAGTAAAAAAATGAATAAAAAAGTAAAAAAGTCAAATCAAAAAAGATAGAAGGGAGAGAGAGGTAAAAAGTACAATGAAATATGACAGATATTAGGATTCTGGGATGATGACGCGGAGTGGAAGGAGGTAAACTTCCTTACGATCCGGCGATCCGTGGGTGAAGTTGGATAAAGTGGTTGATTAATCAATCCATTGATGATATCAAACCGGTGGATCAACCTTAAATGGGCTTCTAAGTTTTGTCCACGGGTTTTTTGGACCAACTTTTTTATTTCTCTATCATTTGACGAAGGGTAGGTAGTACGACACCTACAATCTCCAATCACACCTATCAACAGAAGAGACCCATAGTGGATCGTTGGAGAAAATGTCCAAGAGTGCCTGTATCCATTCCTAGATATTGGAATCTGGGTGTATTGGACATGTGACACGTATATGGATGGATTCAGATAACTATCAGCACCATAATGTACCCACCCAACCGATACCTACTAAGGTAGTATGGACACCTAACAATGTCAAGAAGCTGAAGAATGTGCAGTGTGAGGCTCGGAGGCCGAGGATTAAGCGGATGTTGCCTCCGTGCGGATAACCCGGCACCATTCGAACCAGTATCCCAGTCGACATTATTAACTGCCTTTTCGACCAGAAGGGAAAGACGTTCCTAACACCAGTCTATAACAGCTGAACAGCCCACGAGGGAGGTTACCAACATGAGGGTTCAGGTGAGTGACAGGCGGTCTGCTAGACCGGTGGATGTACTCTGTACATCAGTGCAAATCTTCCCCGAGCGCCAATCCCCGTGCGGGGATCGTCTGGGAGAACCTGTTGGTTGTCGGTGTGGTGGTGGGAGCTGCATGACATCATGATATTCTCCCCCTCCATATTTGTCGCGCCCCCCCCCCCCCCCCCTTCCCCCCCTCCAGGACGGGAGTAAATCATGGTATTATTGCACTAGATTAAGAAAATGTCACGATCATCGCCGTGGTCTTGTGGATATTTGTACTGAATGAGGAAGGGGAAGTGGGTATCAAACAGTATTGCAAGTGTTGCTCATGCTTGAATAATACCAACTATTTTGTCCTTTTTCTTCTATTTTACCTTGTTGGCTTGATGTCCATTCTATTTTAATCACATTTTCCCGTCTGATTTCAAAAAGGGCCGGTCAAAGTTTATTTCATATCTTAAATCTATCTGTCACTCTTCAATCACTAACTATAGCCGCTTATCTCACGCGGCATTGGTCGGCGCCTTGGGTCAGCGCTGATACGCTTCCATGCTGTCGGGGTACGGGATTCTATCCACTGATCCACAGAGAGAAGGATTTTTATTTCTGCTAGGCGTGGATCGTTTGCATTCTAGAATGTTGGAATGAGAACCCCTAGTCTAGTGATGAGTGACCTCATCACTAGACGGGGTATAATAGTCATCATCATTAGCTGTCGTCTGCTCGCTCATAGATTCTATCAACCCGCACATTCCTTAGCATTTGGTCAATTGAGAGGTCTGTAGATTGCCCTAGCGCTTTACCTCTATACGCCACAATCTGTTGTAGGAACATGGCTATTTGAAAGTATATATGTAGCAGATCGTGGTCGATAGGCTTGACACGAGGCAAAGCCACGGGCAATCCACATGCAGAGCTAATCTGGTTTAAAGTTGAGGCGTCAACTTTGACAGGAATTGAGATTAGCTCTCTCTAGAAGATACCCCGGCTGACGCCTTGCGTCATTGCACATTCCGGGTTTGGGCTATCCCTTGCATAGATTCTTTGTGCCTTCTGGAATTGAAAGCGGGGGGTGGTGAGGAGACTGTCCTGGACTCTGTAGCGTAGGGGTTTGGACGATCGAGGTTGAGAGCAAGGTGGTCTGCTCGCTAGTTGAATGACCGTACATGTAGATTAGCACGATGCTGTTTCGTGCTTCGAATCCAGTTTGCGTAGTATGTTGACCCCAGAAGGGACCGTATATTAGCTAATACGCTATCAGATATTCAAACCATCCTTCTCATGCGCTGGTCAAGGCTCTCTCTCAGAGATAAATCAAGAAAACCAGTTGTCGTCGATCTCGGTGATATTCATTAAGTCATCGCCTTCAAGCAGATTCGGATCTCCCCCTGCTTCTCCTCCAAAGTTATCGTTCTCCATGAATAGATCGTCGAAACTTGATTCCCCCGGTCCTATGATATCCTCGGTGTTACTTCCGATCTGTGCGTCTGGCTGCTGGTTGCTATTTTCACCCCCAGGGGTGTCTGTTTTCTGTAGGTCCAAGTCGAATACATCTCCGCCTGCTGGCCCACTGGCGCCTGCCCCTGGTAGCTCCATGGCTGTGTTCGCGGACGGATCATTCTCGTTCGTATGACCGTTGGTGCCGTCCACGGCATTGGCAAAGTTGGACCCGGACAGGAAATTCTCGTTCCCAAGGTCGTCATCCCCGAAATCTAGGTTGAGATCGAACTCGTTGGGGGCGCTGTTGTCGTTTAACATGGAGTGGAAACTGATTTCTTCTGGTTTATTTGGGGATTGGTCAGGAGCTGCGGCTGCCGGTTCGTCGTTATTCTCCGGCTCTTGTTTCACAGGTTGATTCTCCTGCTTCACCGGGGCAGCTTCTTCGGCCGTGGCGACCTCGGGTTGCTCCGTTTGGCCTGGGGCATCTTTTTCTGCAACTGCGCTGGCGGACTCCATTTCAGGCTGTGATGGTGCAGGTTCCGGGTCTTGCTTGATGTCGGTTTCATCCATGACGGTGTCTTGAGCTGGTTGTAGGGCGGACTTTTGGGCCAAGACTGCTTCGTAGTCCCTTTCCAAAAACGCTTTGGCAATAAACTGTTTACTGTTAGACGAATCCGATAGTCGACCCAGGACACTTGTATCATTGTCCACAGTTGATAAGGTTCACTCACAATCTGTTCAGACAAATTGTCCAATGCGTTCTGAAATTCTTCGTGGGCGACTGGGATCGTCCGCTTCAACTGCGTCCTGGCCTGCGTCGAGCCTGCTGCCCGGAAGAATCGCCCGGTTTCGACCAGCTATCAAGCGCATGTCAGGCTCTCGTCCATCCACCGGGATCAATGGGGAATTACCGATTTATTGACCATCGTAGCTAGGACCCCCAAAGACTCGGGGTCCGCATAGTTTGTTGTAGCCATACTCGTGAGCTTCGGATGATCTCTTCTTCAGAAGCGAGATGGGAGAGTATGGAGATCCTGCTATGCCCAGTTAATGGATCGGGACTAGTGTTCACTTAAACAAATAATCGACAGGCTCATCATTCATGAGAGCAGACGCACAAAAACAAGAAGATCAATTAAGACAACATTTGGTATTATTGCTACCACTTTGGACTGAAGTGGGATTTACAGGTCATACATCAGTCCAATTGAAAAAAGGCACGGCACCCCAGGAATCGTGATTATGTGATGTATCTAGCGCTAGACGATCTGTATCAGGGGCTAGAAAAAAATCCAAAAGAACGTACCTGAAGGAGCTTCCAGAAATAAACCGGGATAATGTCTCGCGACAGATGGATAGATCGATAGATCAACTGGGGGTCAAGTGGTAAGCGCCTTGAGGAGGGAACAAAGAGACTCTGAGAATGGGATGTCTGAAGTTCCAGGCAAGCCTAACGCCATGCGGACTAGATCGGAGCTCACCTTTCCCCACCCGCAGCGGCTCTTGACCATCCAAACTCCCTCGTTCCCTTCAATCATCCATCTTCTCCCCCTGTTGTTCTTCCCGATTTCATTTCCATTCCATTTCATTTCTCACCTGTTTCCTAGTTCCCTTTCCTTCTTCCTCGTCGTTTGTCTCCTGGTGTCGAGATCCGAAGGTGATTTGTTCATTTCTCCCCTTTGCGTCTTCTGTTTCCCTTATTTTCCTATCTTCATTAGCTGTCGGACTGTTCTCCTAAGCTTTGTCGGCCACTTCTTCGCTGTCGTTGAGAAAGTGGTGTTTTGAGTTGTCTGGATTCTAGCGCCTTTTAATCCGTCACGAATCTTTCTTTGTTTTTTACTCTTCCCACCTTTACTCCAATCGTCACTTCGTCGACGGTTTATTTTTTTTTTCTCTCTTCCCTCTACGCTTTTCGTTTTCTCTGTCTTCTCATCTAGCGCTTGTTGCTCCATCTTCAACCCTTCCCCTTTCTCTTTTCCCTTTCCTTTATTTCCTTGTCGATTGTGTCCTTTGGTGAGTCGATCCCCGCGTCGCTTTCCGCCTTTTGACACCCAGCAAGCAGCCTCTGACTGCGTAACGCCCTGCATCGTCCCGTCACAGGCAGCAGATTTTCCCATCACCTTACTTCCCCCCTGATCAAACACTACCAATTGGGGGAAAAAAAAAGGAAAATACCTAATAATAGTAACTGACCGGTATAGCATTTGGATTACGGATCGCCTCCTTTGTATATTCCACCTCGCGGACTTCTCACAATGGCTGATAACGTTCCCGCCTCGGCTCCCTCGAACATCCCTCAGGCTTCGCCTGCTGCCGCCGGACAGCATTACGATGGCTCTCAGGGTAACGGGCCAGCGAATCCTTCCCACATGCCTCCTCCTCCCCGCCCGCCCGTGATCATTCCTCAGAACACCAACCCGATCCCGACTGCCATCACCTCTCCGATGTCCGGGAACATGATGTCTCCGACCAGCGCGGGCGGGTTCGTGCGCCGGGCGGCCCCTGAGCCCAACAAGAGAGCTCTCTACGTCGGTGGTCTGGATCCCCGGGTGACGGAGGATATCCTGAAACAAATCTTCGAAACCACGGGCCATGTCAGCAGTGTGAAGATCATCCCCGACAAGAACGTGTGTTTACTCTTACTCTAGCGTTGAGAACTCCCTGTGGTACTAATTGAAACAGAAATTCAACAGCAAAGGTTACAACTACGGCTTCATCGAATTCGACGACCCGGGTGCCGCCGAACGAGCGATGCAGACCCTCAATGGTCGTCGCATCCATCAATCGGTATGGGATCATGTTCTCTCAAGTCCCCCTTGGGAGCAATTGCT
The DNA here is from genome assembly GCF_002847485.1 of Aspergillus campestris IBT 28561. Lineage (NCBI taxonomy): Eukaryota > Fungi > Ascomycota > Eurotiomycetes > Eurotiales > Aspergillaceae > Aspergillus > Aspergillus campestris. Next base: position 3,039,243 of record NW_020194336.1, on the reverse strand, counting down.
GATGGCCTGTCAATAGGAAATCCGCGTCAACTGGGCCTACCAGTCCAACAGCACCAACAAAGAAGACACCTCGAATCACTTCCACATCTTCGTTGGCGACCTGAGCAACGAAGTCAACGACGAGATCTTGCAACAGGCGTTCAATGCGTTCGGCTCGGTGTCCGAGGCCCGGGTTATGTGGGACATGAAGACCGGCCGTTCTCGTGGCTACGGGTTTGTTGCTTTCCGCGACCGCAATGAGGCCGACAAGGCCCTGACCTCGATGGACGGGGAATGGCTCGGCTCCCGCGCTATTCGGTGCAACTGGGCCAACCAGAAGGGACAACCTTCCATCTCGCAGCAGCAGGCCATGGCCGCAATGGGCATGACCCCAACCACGCCGTTCGGCCACCACCACTTCCCTACGCATGGCATCCAGAGCTACGACATGGTGGTCCAGCAGACCCCGCAGTGGCAGACCACGTGCTATGTGGGTAACTTGACCCCGTACACCACCCAGAACGACCTGGTTCCCCTGTTCCAGAACTTTGGCTACGTCGTGGAGACTCGTCTCCAGGCCGACCGTGGTTTTGCCTTCATCAAGATGGACACGCATGAGAACGCGGCCATGGCCATTTGCCAATTGAACGGATACAACGTCAACGGACGACCCCTGAAGTGCAGCGTATGTTTTCTACCTTGGCATCGTGCTTGCTCTACATGCTCTGCGTGACCCCGTCTATTGTCTACGTGCTAATATCGTCGCAGTGGGGCAAGGATCGCCCTCCCACCGGTCAATTTGATAACTTTTCTGCTCCCCAGGGTAACTCCCCTTTTAACTCCAACCCTACCCCATTCTTCCCTCCGTACCCTGGTCCAGGAGGACCGATGGCTCCTCAAGGTAGCTCTCCTACCGACGACGTTTATCACAGTGGGGAACTGTAGCTGATGAAACGAGGTTCAGGACCAAACCCGGCTGGTAGAGGTTGGGATCAATCGGGAATGGCTGGCCAGGGGTATGGTCAAGTTCCTGCAAATGCTGGCTTCGGCCGCGGACAAGCCGCACCCAATGCCGGCTGGGCTCAACCCAACAACGCCAACTTCGGAAATGGCTTTGGAGGCTACCAGTCGTAGCCTGTCGATATACTCCCCGAGCATACCATCCTGGCTACTGCTGAGCATAGTGTCAGCAAAAAGATTGATCTTCAAGATGGCTAGTGGTTATAGCTACCTACAGTGATAAGAAGAGGCCCTTTTTGCTTGTGTGTGGTTTTTCCTTTTCTCTTTTCTCTTGTCGTGTCTCCTTTTTCTACTATTTTCTTTTTTCTATTTTGTTCTTACTTCAATCTTCTTTTCTTATCTTCTCTCTTATTCCAATTACCAATCATCTCCTCCCCTTCGATCTGCATACTTCTCTTCCCATGCAATGTTTCCCATCGTTGTCTCAAATGGATTTTGAAGCGCTTCCCCCATTCTCGACTGCTTTCTTTTTGAAATTAAACCTGTGTGTTATCGTACACCAAATACCCCAAGTTCATCTTGCTGGTTAAATCCCAATTACTTCTTTCAATCATGTCAAGATTCCTGCTCAGGAGCTTCTTGGACTTACGGTCCAAGTCTTTTGCAGAACAAAAAAGTACCTCCATGTCTCTCTTCTTTATCTTTATCATTATTTTGGACCGTCATTTGAAACTTTCCTCTCGGAGTTCCTAAAGTATATCATACATAGTTTGTATGCGTGGCCGATTACAGGAATCGGGTTCTCTTATGCATGCCCGCACTGTATTTCTTGTTCTGCCATATAGCTGGTTTTCTTTCAGAATATTTCTGTTCATTATTTTCATTCTCTATGATATTGGCCATTCTCAATATGCGTTCTCGCATTCTGTTCTACAAAACTGTCCCCCTGATGATACCAATTTGATTTTCGTCGCCAGTGCCCTGAGGCAAATCATTACTTTTAGGTCTGGTTGCCGGTGTTTTGGACATTCAATAGTACTTTACCCCTGACATTCAAATGAGAAGTTGTGAAAGAACAAGAGCAAAACTGTTATATTCTGGAGATAGACTAGCTACCAGTCATAGCTTGTATTTTATATTCCTAGGTATCTAATTGACACCAACTACTCGATGTCACTCGAATTACTCCACACTCAAGAAACCGTTTCCAGACCAGGTCTAAACTTGGGTCTACTAAGACCGGGTACCGTACTCACGGGGTGCGGTTGATAGTGGGTTGCTTACCGCCCGGGTTCTGGGTGGTCCAGACTACTACTACCCGTTCCAATCCCGACCCTTCCATCTTTCGCAAGAAACAACCTCCCAATGAACACCCGCGCAAAACAACCTTCCACATCTCCAGTCTGAATGAGACCATCCTAACCATCAGCTGATATGGTTGCGCCCACCTCGCGCCAATGGAAGATGCAAACGGCCCCAAAACCATAATCCCCGCGCCGCCGGACAACGATGACCAGCAGCACCCAGGGCGGACGCGCTCCAGCAGCGCAAGCAGCGGACACAAGCGCACCACATCCAGCTCGCTCCTGTCACGGCTCTCCTTCCTGCGAATGATGCAAGCCAACCAGGACAATAATCCGTCCCAGCGAAACTACCCCAGCGCCAACCGCGACAGCGTCGACGAGCTCGGCCCGGGCCTAAAGGGGGCCAAGGCCATGTCGACCGCGCTGCAGCAGCACAAGCGCACACGCAGACGGAGAGGCTCGCTACGGAAGACAGCGCTGCTGGGAACGCGGTTCGAACACCGCGATAAGAAGATCAGCCGGACGTCGTCGGATGTTCTGCGGGGGGAGGTCAGGGAAGGACCACAGCAGCTGCCGCCGCCCCGCGCTGGGACGTTCCCTGTCGGCAGTGACATGTACCCTATCGGCAACCAGGACGAAGAAGAAAGTTATGAGAATACGCGAGCGTGGACGTTTATGGAGGCGCCGTCGAGGTCTGCGGGGGACCATCCTCATCTGCCCCTCGCAAAGGACGACAAGATGCTCGGGGGTGAGACGACCGACGACGAGGAGATCATGACGTTCCCGCGCGTCAAGAACACAAACGCCGCTGTCGCTGCGGCGCTGCATAGTTCCTCCGCGGGCAGCAATGCCGGCGCTGCAGGCTTGCACCTCCCGACGACCGCTTCCAGCGCAGACCCCTACTACGCTCTCCAGGCAGAGCCGGCGTACAGGGCCATCCACCGGGCCAAATCGCCTCTCACGACTCATCCGGCGGATATAGCGGGTGGCCCGGAACTGGTGCGGGACTACTCGGAGACGGAGTGGTGGGGGTGGATAATTCTGATTGTGACGTGGATTGTGTTTGTTGTCGGCATGGGGAGTTGCTTTGGGGTGTGGAGCTGGGCTTGGGATGTCGGTGAGACGCCCTATGCGCCGCCTGAGCTGGAGGATGATCCTACGCTGCCTATTGTCGGGTATTATCCGGCGCTTATTATTCTGACGGCTGTTATGTCGTGGGTTTGGGTTGTGGTTGCCTGGGTGGGTATGAAGTATTTTAAGCATGCGAATATCTCGGGGGATGATATATGATTGTACCAACCAATGGATCTTTATGTGCTGTTTTTGTCGCCCTAGACAAGCTCTTAGAAGACAGTAGTTATATGAGGCTCACAACTCCTAATAGCAATACGCCCCAAACTCCACACACTAGTAGGCAAGAAAGAGTAAATGGTCAAATTAAAAATATCTATGATGTATGCTGCACCGAAAGCCACAATACCAAAGCAACAACCCCATCCATGTCTTCTCGACAACCTCGCAATAGTAATCCAATCACCAACGCCAGAGCCCATCAACTCCAAATCATATTCAATCAACACAGTCGCTAATGCGACAACGCGCACTGATTCGCGACAGAAATCTGGTGCTGTTCGAGTCCTCCGCTGGGATCATCCAGCCTCGATCCGTTCAGATTGATAGCCGGTGTTCGCGGGCCCTCCGTGTTCTGAGGCTGCACCGTGGTTCCCGGCGCCGTGCTAACGAGGCCCTTGGACACGGCGAAACAGGAGGACCGGTCTTGGTTCACGTTCTCGACGTAGAACTCGTCCATGATTGGGTGAAGCAGGACGGTCTGCTTGTCGATTGTGACGACGGAGTTGGCGGGGACGGAGACCCAGTTGTCTATGATTGGTACTGTCAGTGTTTTGCCTTTCCCAATGAGAAAGAAGGGGGGGGGGGTTTAAAACGTACGTCTCTCAAAAGTGATCGGCTCACTAGCCACCAAAACGATATCCGCGCCCTTATCATGGCGCTCCATCTTATAATGGCCCTTATCCGCCCCCTCCTTCCACTTTGTCCCAGACGAAAAGTACAAACTCGCCGGCTCATCCGTCTTGCTGCTAATATACCGCGTACAAACAACCGTATTCCCATCCGTGACAGCAAAATTGAGCAAACTGCGCGTCTCGACCCCTGAAACATTATGCCTCTTGGGAATATCGCGAATAAACTCATTAATCTTCGCAATAGTCTTCACCATCACACGCCTCAACACCTCATGCCCAAACCCATCAGGCCCCGGATCCGCACTCGGATCCACGCCCTCCTTCTCCAGCAGATCCAGAAACAGCGCAAACGCCCACTCGCTGTCCGTGCCGCCCTTGACACCCAGGTACCACTTGTCGGCCAGCGAATCCGCCAGCGTCCGCTTGATGTACCCCCACCCGCCGACGTTGCCGTTGTGCATCCACATTAGACGCTGGTGCTGGAAGGGGTGGCAGTTGTTATCGGAGAGGGCGCCCTCTGTTGTTGCGCGCACGTGCGCGAAGATTAGGTTTGAGCATGTTTTGGAGGCGAGACGCTCTAGGTTCTCGCAGTTCCATGCAGGCAGTGTGGATGTGAAGATGCATGGCTCAGGGCCGAGTTTGGGGTCGGTGTAGAAGCCTACGCCGAAGCCGTCGCCGTTTACGGGGCGGCGGTTGTCCTGTTTGTTTGTTAGATGGCACTTGTCTTCTTTCTTTCTTTCTTTCTTTTTTTTTTTTTTTTTGTATATCCTCGTAGGGTACTCCTCCGCACACTAGCTGGATCGGAGCTCTCCCGAAAGTATCGATTGCATGATATCGAAAGCTTACCAGTCTTAAGCGAGAGTCATACGACTGAGTCAGGATAGAATGACTGGGTTCAGTGACCAACTTGCTGAGGCGAATGTCATGGCTGCCTTTGTATATCTGCGAAGGAGCGGTCAGAGACATGTGTACTGGAGTGATGTATGTATGGACAGGAAATGTACAAAGCCAACTTACCAAGAAACGGCACATGATAGAGGGTTCAAGTCCGACTACTCTGTGCTCTAGAGGCTATGATTCACCAAAATAGGGGCAATGAGCTTGGAATAAAGGAATGCTAGAAAGTTGAAGTTTCGACTGTTGACCGGCAGGGCCGAGATCGCAGGCTGATAACGTGTGGGATCTGGTTTGTCCACTGTCGATTGAGCAACACGTCACCCTGCACCACAATATGTATCAAGTACTACAAGATCAATTGAGCCTGAAGACCTTTAACAAAAATATAAGTGGTATTTAAAGAGTATAGTAAAAGAAACATGTGTTATCTACTATGATGATGTCGCCATTCCAATCCCACGTGACTCACACCGACTCCGTACGGGCGGCGACGCGGCCAGAGCGCGCAGGTCACGGGGCCCGCCGGCAGACATCGATGACATCCCGCTTTCTCCATTCCCGGCTTCACATCATCCGATTCTCCAACAGCTAGCTCTTCAAGCTTTGCCTGCACCTTCCTCTCTATCATCATATCCCCACGTGGCGCTGAGCCCTGGAGATGACTACGTGCTTCCCTCTTTTCTACTAGAGAGGTGTATGAGATCACAACAACCATGAGCGGGAGAATTATCTCCCACCGACTAGTTCCGCTTTTGCGGACGGGACTCCTCGCCCGCCGTGTTCACAACGCCAGCGCTAGGACCGGGGGCCTGTTGCGCTCTGATGGCGGTGCCGCGCTGCGAGGACGGGCCTGGCCGTTTGGGGCCAATGCTATCCATAATGTCCCCGCTGTGCGCACCATCTCGTTCGCGAGAATGCTTCCCAAGCTGGCTGTGAAACTCGCGAAGATTCCGACGATGTTGGGCGGGGCGACGGTGGCTGGATTCGCTTATTTTCAGTACCAGGCTACCCGTATGTGAATGATAATGTCCTACTTGTGTTGGAGAATGTGCTTGGCTAATGTGAATTTACCAGAGGCCGGAATTTATGCGATCGATGTGTTTAAGCGAGCTGGGGAAACGGCAGGCGATACGGCGTCGAGCTTATTTTCGGAGCTGCAGGGTATGGCGGAACAGACCCAGCGCGGCTGGCAGAAGACTACGGGGGACATTGAAGTCCCGGAATGGCTGCAGAAGATTCTGAGGTTTGACGAGGAGTCTCAATCCAACAAGGGTGGTTCTTCGGGGGGCGGAAAAGAACCCAAGGAAGCTAGGTCTGGTGCTGCAGCGGCTGCAGGCGCGGCCACCGGTTCGGCGTTGGCATACGAGGATGACGACGAGCGTTCGAATAAGCAGGCTGCGGAGGACGATCAGATGATGCTTCTGACGCGGAAGATGATTGAGATCAGGAATATCCTTCAGACCGTCGGGCAGTCCAACACGCTCACGCTCCCGTCCATTGTCGTCATTGGCTCTCAGTCGTCCGGGAAAAGCTCGGTTCTGGAGGCCATCGTGGGCCACGAATTCCTTCCGAAAGGCTCCAACATGGTCACTCGACGACCCATCGAGCTTACGCTTGTCAACACACCCAATGCGCAGGCTGAATATGGAGAGTTCCCGGCTCTTGGATTGGGCAAGATCACCGACTTCTCTCAGGTGCAGCGCACCCTTACCGACCTCAACCTGGCTGTGCCTGAGAAGGACTGCGTGACGGATGATCCGATTCAGCTCACCATCTACTCCCCCAACGTCCCTGATTTATCTCTCATCGACCTTCCGGGATATATCCAAGTTGCTGGCGAGGACCAGCCCCCGCAGCTGAAGCAGAAAATCTCGGACCTTTGCGACAAGTACATCCAGGCGCCCAACGTGATTCTTGCGATCTCCGCCGCAGATGTTGATCTTGCCAACTCGACCGCTCTCCGGGCAAGCCGTAGGGTCGATCCCCGAGGCGAGAGAACGATTGGAGTCATTACGAAGATGGATCTAGTTGATCCTGAGCGGGGCGCCAGAATGCTCGCCGACAAGAAATACCCTCTTCGTCTAGGATACGTGGGAGTCGTCTCTCGCATTCCGCCAACAACAACCCTATTCTCCCGAGGAAGTGGCAACATTACGAGTGCCATCATGAAGAACGAGCATTCCTATTTCTCTGCGCACCCCTCCGAGTTTGGCTCGCAGTCTGATGTGTTGGTTGGCGTGAACACTTTGCGCAACAAGCTCATGCATGTCCTCGAGCAGACGATGGCGTCAAGCCTAGCCGGTACTAGGGACGCCATCAGTCAAGAACTAGAAGAAGCGACGTACGAGTTCAAGGTCCAATATAACGACCGTCCTCTGAGCGCAGAGTCATATCTCGCCGAAAGCCTGGACAGCTTCAAGCATTCGTTCAAGGCGTTCGCCGAAAACTTCGGCCGACCGCAAGTCCGCGAGATGCTCAAGAATGAGCTGGACCAGCGAGTCATGGACATCCTGGCCCAGAGATACTGGAACCGACCAGTCGACGATCTGACCAGCGCACTGCCCGAAGTCGATCCCCTCAGCGACCTGCCCAAGGCCGACCCAGAATCGCTCTATTGGCACCGTAAATTGGACGCGTCGACTTCCTCCCTAACCAAACTCGGCATTGGCCGACTCGCTACGACTGTCGTTGCGAACGCCATCCAAAGCCACGTGGATCGACTGCTCGCCGATTCCACTTTCGCTGCCCACCCATACGCTCAGAAGCAGATCGTGGACGCGTCCACCAGCATCCTCAACGACCGCTTCTTCAGCACCAGCGACCAGGTCGAGAACTGCATCAAACCGTATAAGTTCGAGATCGAAGTCGAAGATCCTGAGTGGACCAAAGGCCGCGAGAACGTCAGCAAAGTCCTAAAGGACGAGCTTCGCGCTTGCGAAGCGGCATTGAAGCGTGTCGAAGACAACATCGGCAAGAGAAAGATCCGCGACGTAATGGGTTTCGTCGACAAGGTACGAAAGGGCGAGTTGGTTCTCGAAGGCGACGGTGCCGTCGGTGCCGGTGGTTTCAGCGCTGCTCTTCTGTCCAAAGGTACGAAAACTCTCTCAAGAGTTCCCAACCAAAACTCCCCCCCACTCTTTAGACTCCAATCCTAACCTACAAACCCCAGGCCGCGAAAGCATCTTCCTCCGCGACCGCGCCGACTTGATCAAAATGCGCCTCCTCGCAATCCGGTCCAAGCAATGCGCCACAAAAAAGAACAAATACTACTGCCCCGAGATCTTCCTCGACGTCGTCGCCGACAAGCTCACCTCCACCGCCGTCCTCTTCCTCAACGTCGAGCTCCTCTCCGAATTCTACTACAACTTCCCTCGCGAGCTGGACCTCCGCCTGGGTCGCCACCTCTCCGACGCAGAGATCGAGCGGTTCGCGCGCGAAGACCCCCGCATCCGCCGCCACCTGGACGTCATCCGCAAGAAGGAGCTGCTCGAGCTGGCCCTGCAGAAGATCGAGAGCATTCGCCAGCTGGATGGGCGGAGCAGTTTGCATCGGGGTGGTAAGGAGCGGCCGGCGTTGGCGAAGGAGCAGCGCGGGAGGGGGTGGAATTTGTTCTGATATGATTGATCTGTCTGACTTGCGCGTAGATACCTAGATATTGATTTCTCTCTTCTTCTTTCTCTCGCTCTTTTCTCTTTCTTGTTTATTATTTCGGATCGTCACTCCCTCTACAATGGTCTGCAACCTTCCTCCAGGCCAACCATCCGTCTCATCTCATCTGAGAGTTCACCCCAGATATCTATAATACTGGGTACATACATTCCCACTCCTTATTCCAACTCAGGACGAACCATGTATATTAAACACACCATACTGGAAACATTCATATTCAACCCCTTTTCCCATCTTCCATAAAGTAGCACAGTATCATCCAGTACCAAGCTATACCAAACACCCACACGGAGTCCTACGCTGACTGATATTTCTCACACAACCAAACGGATAAATATCACGTGTACTTACGTGTACCACTCGAAGAAGAGGTAGATGGTCGACTGCTTGCCTAGAGAAACCTAAGTAACAGGCACATTCTACGTATGGTCGTATTGACAAACACGATCCATAATGAGCTAAGTAGGTCTGTTCCAGGTAGTAGATCTAGTCAGACTCGTTTCCATGGTTGGTTTGACATAACCCATGTAAATCAAGTATCCACTTGTGGTGTTCAAGGCAATAAGTAGATAGATACGCTTATAGAAGACAAAGAAAGTGGAAATGTTCCAAAGATGGTAGTACAAAAGATAGGATAGGATAGGATAGGAAAGCTAAGTAAGACAAGTGAGAAAGACAAAGTGGGACAATAGAAAGACAGGAAATAAGATCATAGAAAATAGAAATAGAAACGATTATGGCAGGTTCTAGAGTATCTCTAAAAAAAAAAAAAAAAAAGGAAAAGACATGAATAAACCAATCAACCCCACGCCAGTCTATCTATTCAATACACGGAGAAGAAAACAAAGGAGAAAAAAATAAGATAAGAAGGAAAATTAGTGCTTTTCGAATACCTCGTTTCGAGAGATAGTCGGACTAAATCAGCCGACTAGAATGCACCGATATCTTTAGCTAGATGGCGTTCTAGGTAACTGACACCACAGCTGAAGGACAGTCCAGGTATTAGACAGCCCTACGTGGTGTTGAGGGCAAGAAGGGTAGGTGGAAGAAGAAAAGAACATGGTCGTGGAAACGGCGTCAAGGAAAGATGAGGGGTTTGGTGAAGGGACAAAGCGAGAGATTGGTTCCCTCGTGCCCCGAGTGGTGAGTGAAGGATGTATGAGTGAGTGAGGGATGTAGTTGGTCGAGAGGTTTACTCGCGAGACACGTCACGACCGAAAAGCTTGGCCTTGATCCAGTCCACAGCGACCAAAACACGGTTGCGGTCTATAATAATCATCAGTAAACTATTCACAAAGAAAGGGGTAAATGGTTAAAACTTACTGCTGAAGCACATGCTCAGGTAGGCGCTGCGCCAGAACAGGTAGGTCATGGTGCCACCGCTTGCGATATTGCCACTCAGCCAGCTGATATCTGCAACCGCGCGCTCCTTGCCAATGTAGGCCAGACTGCCCTGGTGGGAGTACTGGAAGGGGCCGATCTGCTTGATGCGGCGCAATTGACGCTGGCGCTCACGGATATCGTCAAAGACCTTGTTCCGCTCGTCGCCGTTCTTGGCCAGGGCCTGGGCGTCCGACAGACCCTTCAATTCCTTCTCGAGAGTCTCCGTCTTCGCCATGGTGTTGAACAGGCGCGCCAGGAAAGCACCTTCTTGGCCGGCAACCTGGGCGGTGGGGGCGTAGTTGGTGATCGCACAGTCACCGACGGCCCAGACGTTCTCGGTGCCGTTGACGACGAGGTACTCGTTGACGGCCAGACCGCGACGCGAGTTCTTCTGGGCGGGAAGCTGGTTCATGAGGTCGCGAACGACGTTGCGCACCGCGTTACCGGTGGCCCAGACCAGCAGACCGTAGGGGATGGTCTCCAACTCCCGGGAGCCATCGGGCTTGGTGACCTCAGCCTCGATGTACTTGTCGGTGACGTTCTTGACCATGGTCTTGGCCCGGATGCTGATAGCCTCCTCCTTGAAGGTCGACTCGGTGTAGTCAATGAGCTGCTTGGAGAACATGGGGAGCACGTTGGGCAGCGCCTCGACCAGGGTGACGTGGAAGTTCTTCTGGATATCGGGGATCCACTTCTTCAAGTCCTCCTCGAAGAAATCCTGCAGCTCGCCGGCGAATTCGACACCGGTCGGGCCACCACCGACGACCACCATGTGCAGGAGACGCTTGACCTCCTCGGGCGACTGATCCTTGAACATAGCGGTCTCGACACAGTCCATGATACGCTTGCGGATCTTCTGCGCATCGCCGACTTCCTTCAGGAAGCAGGAGTGCTCCTTAACACCCTTGATGCCTATCATTGTGCGTCAGCGGGTGTCATCAAGAGGGAGGAGTATCGAATTGGTACATACCGAAAGTAGCGTTCTCGGCACCGACACCCACGACAAGCATATCGAAGGGAACCACGGTGTGCGAGATATCACCCTTGATCTCGGAGTCGTCGCTGATGTACACCACGCGCTTCTCGTAGTCGATCTTTGTAGCCTCGGCTTCGTAGAACTTCACGCCGGCGACTTTCTGGCGAAGGATGTTCCGGATCGGCTCCATGATCGAACGGTGCTCAATCAGACCGGTGGTGCACGACGGCAGCAGGGGGGTGAAGAGGAAGTAGTTTCGGGGGGAAACCACGACGACATTGTAGTTTTCCGTGTCGAGCTTCTTCAGCAGAGAAACGGAGCCCCATCCGGTACCTGGCGCGCGGAATTCTCATCAGCAACTATATTCGTTGTCGCGTCGAACGGGACACTGCAGGAGACCGCGCAAAAGCCTCACTTACCCAGAATCACCAGGGTCTTCTTCGACGGGTCCGGCTCGGACTGCTCGATCGGATGACGTTGCTCGTAGATGCTGTAAACCAAGGCACCGGTCATCCCCAAACCGGTCAGCCACGTCAGGCGCCAAGCCCACCGCAAAAACCGGAATCGCTGCTTGGGCTTCGGGGCGGGGGCGGTCGGGGCGGCATCGGCGTAAGTCCGACGGGCGACGCGCTGGACGGATTGCTGGGAGAGCCCGCTGGAGCGCAAAGGGCGAGCAGCGCGAAGGGCATGGCAGGGAGAGCGCGTCGAGAGCGACCTGCGCGACAGCGACGACAAATGCATGATTGACGGGGGGGTCATGTTGGCTCGCATGGCCAAAGTACTTCCAACCATTGTTAGGTTGTCGCACCTAGACAAGGGCGAGGCAGGAAGAGCGCAGGTGGAAGGGAGGGGAGAGGTGGAGGGAGTGAAAGAAGGGAATGGGAAAAAGAGAAAGAAAGAAAGAAGAGAGAAGAAAGAAGGGGTGGATAAGAAGATCGACCTCTTTGATAATAAACCACAAGCCTCGAGGAAAGACAGAAAAAAAAAAAAAAAATATGCCCGCCCAGGTGACTGATTGCGATAGCGTTTTTAGCTCTTTTGGGCGAATCGGTGTGCTTGCTGGGACTGTAGAAGGTTTAGCTGTCCCGGTGGAAGTTTTCCTCTTTTACCCTCTTAATGGGGTCTGCCGTGGGGCTTTTCGTTCCAACGCCCCCCCTGGAGCCACCCAAACTCGTCTGTTGTCCGGTAACAGATTGGGATTATTATTAAGAATTGGGGTGAGGGGAACTGATCTCGGTGAGGAGATGGATTTGTCGTGAGGGGAGCAGTCAACACTCCTCCTGAGGGGTCAAAATACAGGATCGACTGATGATTCAATGGTGACTCAATTCAATGATTTGGAGAGAAGAGGTCGTGATGCATATGAAACGACAGTCTTTGATAGACCCGACTGACGTCGCACAGTATGAAACTTCCGAATTGGACAGGGATGATTAAATTGAACCAGCCAGATGGGAATAGCTGGACGGTATATTGTAGATTACGAGGTAATTAGGTACATACTCCCCCTACTCGGTAGATATCTCCAATTCATTATTATCCTGATCTCCATTCACATTCAAACTTCAAAAAGATTGAATATCAAAATTCATCAATTAGATAAAGATAGCCAGTCAGCTGACACATCACATGCCCAAAATAGCCCACCGCGCTAAACCCAAACGAGCGACTCTGGTCACGGTCCTTCCCGAGAAACTCGCCGGGATCATCCGCCAATTCTAGACCATTTAGTCTTTGAATGGGGTTCTTCTCTCCATCTTGCCAGCCCTTCTTCTCGTCTGTCCCACTGACGATGAGAATCCGGGGCAGTCGGAGATCCACTCGGATCCCGTTGGCGTCCTGGGTGGATAGCCCAATTGTGCCTCGGTTGAACCGGTGCTCTCCGATTCTGACCATGAGCTGTGACGTCGAGTCATCCCATTGACAGTGTCCGTCAATGCTCTTCATGCCTCATGCTCTCCTTCTGCCATACTCGCTATCTATACTATGTCGATCTATAGTGTGGGAGATGTATCTCCTGACACTTCATCCGACTTGATCCTGATTTCATCGGAGAGTGTAGGCTTCGTAACCATGCCGAGCTGCCATGTCCTGTCGAATTTCTCGGGAGAGGTTGTCCCACGCGCATATGGGCGCTTTAAAATCGCGCTGGATGGGACAATGCCTGTGTCAAGCGAATATCCTTCGATCGTATGACGGGAGACTGCCAAATGCATGAGATCCTCAATTGGGCCAAGCAACGTTTGCTGGGATCGACTGAGTCATAAATCGTCAGGACAAAGTGCAATAATGCTAGGGAATTCTATTCCTAATGTGGGCACGTCTCGGCCATTGAATCGGGATTGATGCAAGAGTACCTTCAACAGATGCAAGAGCACTTGCTTGACTCTCCCATTCATCTTCCAGATGATCCTCGCGCAGGCGTTCTTCTCCATTGCTCAAGACTATCGTAGGCCAGCAGCTTGCGGTCCTGACATATAATAGTAAACATATACTGGTAAGAAGAATGACAAGTGCTTTATCGAGGCTCGAGCACATCATATAGTCTAGTAAAGAGTAGAGAGATATAAACGAGGCCTACATTCTTCTCATAGATCAAGTCTAAAATCTTCCATACTATATCAGCCGCTCAAACACATCGACTGCATGGAATACTCGATACCACCGATGATTGTTCAATTTCTCTGTGAATCATTTATATTATTCGGGTGATATGGTAGATAGATAGACAAACTCGTTGATCTACTTGGCCCTTATGAGAAGATATATCCGGACCCCAGTAATTATATATAACCTATACACATAGAGCCGTGAAACTACTGCACTACCACAGCAAGAAAGATATCGTAATACTTTCGGGGTTCAAGAGAGCGTCTACTATCCAAGCTTATAATATCCAGTCATCATCTTGTCTGTCTTGTCAAAATTTGCTCGCAGAACAGACACACTGATGAATACGCCGCCCGCTTCCTACCAGTACCCTCATCCGGAGTGCAGACTAGAGCTCGCTTCGTACAATAGAAGCACATAGACATATATTATATTTCCTAACTTTTGAAGATCTCCAATTAGGAAATCAAGACAACGTCGTCCGAGTAACTCATATATTGAACGTGTGGGCTACTTGGATTCTCAGACCTGATATATGACTCTCATCACCGACAATGCTGGTAAGCACATCAACCAAGAATTCGAAGACATATAACATAACGTCTTACAGGCTCGGTCAGTAGCATGCCCGGAACTACACCCAAGACACATAGATGAGAGACTGCCCTCTCGCAAACGTCGTTCGTCCCTATACACCCACGGGTGCGAGTTTGCCAATATCCGTAGATTGACCGCGGCCCGGACCTTCTAGGTAGGAACAGCGTAGACCTCGTCCATCTACAGCGAGGACCTAGCAGATATCACAATGCTCCCATTCGTGCACATCGGCTTGCTTCCCTGTCCACGGCGATTTGAGAGCCCAGCTGTTGTATGCGTTCAGAGGGCTCATCTCAGTTGGTGGTGCATACGGGGAGACGTCTTTGCGGGAGTTGCCAATACGGCAGTAAGCTATGGCGGGGGTGAAGATCGCAATGCAGTCGTCTATTCCAAATGTTGGCCGCAGACTGAACCCAGAAGCGTTGTAATTCGGGAAGCGATATTTGAAGTCGTCTGCTGGACTCTCCCTCGTGATTTTGATCGAATCGAGTGTCAATTTGATGGAAGATGACAGGAAATGCGAACGATTTTGAATTATGAATATATATTAATACACTCAAGATGATAAACTGCGTTTATGGGTAATCAACCACGGCCTTTGGTGGCCGTCTGCCACGAGGGCCTGGCTTGGGTCGGCCATACTCCGGTCAGGGTGCGCTATGTTGGTGATCACGATCTATTGGAGGCGTCTCTCTTGGCCCTTACAAAGTAACGAAAGCACGGAAGTAAACCCCTTCAGTGAGTGGTGTCTGCGTACGGAACAAGCGTGTATATCTTGGTCAGACTATCTATAAAGCGTTTGGAATCAAGAATGGCTTCAAGAAGTTGAGAGACTATCGAAGTGATACTCCCTATCTCTTGGGTTGGATGAGCATATCAGCTAATCAACTGGACTGCTACCTGGAACAAAGTAGACATATTGTATTTATCTAGTGCTCAAGTGGCAGACGGTCAACTTCTCTTGGAAGTTCACAATGATCTTGGATAGGAGATCCAAATAGCATGTAATGCGTCATAATCAAGCTGCCACAAAGAGATGAGGGCGTAGGCAGTATGTCATAGAAAAAGGTGGTGATTGGAGGGTGTATATAGAGTGTATTCTATTAGTAGGGAAGAACCTTCTGTCACAACAAGTCCTATAGACTCATTAAAGTACAATATGTTGGGTATATCAGTCAGGGTAAGCCCTATACCAATCGTTGGTCAACATTTTGGTGTAGCGGTCTTGAGACAAGGTCCTTCTGGTCGGTATTGGGCAACTTTGAAATCCCACCACAGAAGAGATGTCTATCTTTAATAAAATGTGGTGCCTCTCGTGTGCTTGTATAATGTATACCTTTGAGAGATATCCGTGAGCAGTTACGGTTATGGCAATTGTTTTCAAATCTCGTATGCGATGAAGGGATGTGGCAATGTATAAGCTCAATAGGCTTGAACACTACGCTCAGCCAGCGGCTTCCAAAGCAAAAAGCAACAGCTCACCTCGAAAACCAATATAAACACATACAAAAGTACTAGATGCCGAATGGCGTAAGTAGGCCGTAAATAGTATATGCATCAGCTCTCCTTAGAGTTTGCTGCTCCAGTTAAAACAGCGCCGGTCCAGCCTGTGCAACCGGACTTGACGAAAGCCCACGGAAAACCGAGAACGCAGATTATGCGGTGGAGTGAAATACTTTCTCACCAATGGCTGCTCTCACGGTAAGCCGCGGTTGGAACAGGCAACCCGTCTACGTAGCAATAGAATAGTAGGCAGCATGACATAACTTCACAGTTTGTCAATAGGAAACCATCCTGTTTGCGGTCTAGAACACGGCCAAGCAAACCGGGCCCTGTAGCTTTTATTCGAAGGCTGGCTGGCTGATAGGTACTTTATTCTAGCGAGCTTCGATAGAGATCGTGATGACGGAGTCTTTGTCCTCCTTCTCAATGGAACGCCTTTCCCTGGATCGCTTTGAAATTGGCCTAGGCGCGGACAAAATCCTGCGAGGAAGGTCCGGGGAATATGTGGCTGGTAGATATTAGCTGGTCATACATTTCTAGGCGACTCCACGGATAGATAGATAGATCCCTGGCGCGAATGAAACTCGACCCGACTCGACTCGCTGGCTGGCTTTGTGCATGGGATGTCTGTTGCCCTAATCGAGCGAAGAAAGCAAGATATTGACTTTGTCAGCTGCTTGGCTCCCTTGTGATCGGAAAGCTGTCTGTCTCACTGGTTTCGGTAACACCACTGGTCGATGGCATGGTTGTCTTTGAGGGCTGCCCGTACATGTCAACAGAACGTTGACGGCATATGGTTGCCTCTCCGTGGGTCGACAGCGATGGTTGCGTGTGGCTTGCAGGAGGACCAGTCGACTGAATCATGTTCGAAACCGAGTCAGACGGCATGAGGGAGAATGAAGGTCGAGATTTTTTTTTATTTCTTTATCTTTCTTTCTGAAATATCCCAAATCTTTCCTCTTCCTATGGCTGTTGGCGTTTTCAATTCTTTGTTCGGATATGTGTTAGATCAAGGATCCCCCAACGATAGGCATGGTTCCCGATATAAAGAAAGCAAGACGTACTTTGTCAGATGCAACAACAACCAACTCGCCCAGCTCTATTTGTTGGTTGACGCGGCCGGCAGCGCGGATGCGTTGGGTCTGCGCAGACACATAAAGTACAGCATCCACTGCAGCTGCGCGATGTACCTCCCTGATCATTAGGGCCAAGAAATCAAACCAACCGCTTTGAAGTATGTGCCAATCCAGGGACAAGGAACGAAGGTATCCCATTGCCCACCTTATGTACGAATACGCCCAGCCCAGTCCGATACGACGAGCACCTCCAAACGAGCGCCAAGGCCGAAGACAATGAGAGCTCCGTGAAAATCATGGACCGGCTTGCTGATTCCCTCATTCGGCAGCGCATGCAGGCACTAACCCCAAACTAGTTATATTGGCTTTTCACCTGCCGCGCGTTTGTCCCTCTGTTCAACTTTTGATGATATATCAAAGAGACTGGAGGGAAGATCCCGAGGTACAGAGTATACAGCCAATATACAGCCTGGAGATTGACTGGTTTCCAAGGTGGAATGCAGAGGCTGGCTGGGCTGGCCCGCTGCGTTGTTAAATCCTCGTACCACTCGCCCAGGACTTATATGCGGTGATAGGCCAATTCCGCGTGTGACTGCGAAGTGGTTTTGATAGAGCAACAAGAACTGTGTCACGGATATACTGAAGAGGGAGAATATGAAGTCGACTGTTGTGCTGTGGAGAGGATTGTTGATTGAGGGTAACAGCACACCAGAGGTGGCTCACTGTGTTCAATAGAGCGCTGGCTGTACCCTAACTTGAGACTCACTGTGACGCCACAACTTCACTATGAGCGCAATTACTATGCTTTTCTTGAATCCGTTCCCCGATATTAGCAGTTTGTAGCCCATCACTATCCCTCCATAGAGAGCCCTTCTGCCGGGTCGCATATCGTATTCCAGCCTGTTCCATGCGCCTGGAAGGTCAAACCAAGCAAAGGTATTCTCCACCCATTTCGATCGAGCCGGCCAGCTGACCGACCGACTGACTCACAACTCATCGGAGGAAAGCAAGTTGACAGCACTGCGAGTTGCTCCTCGGCGACATATCCGGTTATCAGCACGACTAGAACATGCCGTCTTCCCGTGCGTCCCACACATACGACAGAGCATTACGTGGATCGGTCACCACAGTCGATCTAGACAAGTACATCCATGTCGCGTATCGTATAGGGGGGCCCCGAATGCACCGCGAGAGGATGACGATAAAACAATTGTTACAATGCTACTCCTGAAGACGCAACACTCCCCATATGGGAATGACCAGATAACCCTGCTCGGCAGCACAGCCTGAGACCAGCTCGCGGGTGCGAGGAAAGTGGTAAACAGATGAGTGAGGGCAGTGACACAGAGCGAAAAGTGGCAGTGATAGTCTGGACCGTCCCACTCCAGGCATCTTTGTTTGACCCGACCAGTCGTCCCATAAAAAGATCAAACAAACAAGTTTAGTAGAATAGCTCCAAAAGAACCTGCTTTAACCGTGCCATGATAATCAGTATGACATGATCAAAATTATGATTGATTATCACCATCGTTACCAATCCATCCAGCCTCCAACCTTACGTGTAGGTGACTCCACCACGCGTTCTGGCAAGTGACGATGTCACTAGTGTCCTGTGTTTGGGCGGTTGACCACAGACTGAGGCCCTAGGCTAGGGTCGATGTCGGATGATTATGAATGATAATCACTTATCACAGCCACTCCAGGCATTATGATGATATTAAACTGAACTCACAAGATCATTCCTGTTTGGGTAATTATTTTGACGATCTAATCGACTACGCTGGCGTTGACTGAAACCGAATAATATCATTTCGAATCAGGGAGACTCTTATGAAGGTCATGTGAGGTCATGTGTTCAGTTTCATCTGATTAGGAAAGCGGGGCCCTAGCTGAGGCAGGGATACTTGTAAAACCGGTCAAATTCGCTGAGGGCATGGTGCGAATGGTCATACAACTGGACCTTCTGTGTCTAGTGTCCAATGATCCATACCGGATACTACTTACTGTCTGTAGAGTGCCTATAGGAGGCGGCCTCAGGCATATGAGCAAGTGAGACAGACTCGTAAGGGACCAGGTAGAGTCATCTGGCCCCGAACATAATAAAAGCGATCTTTAATTATTGCGATCGCATCCCTCGGACTCAAGGGTGTTTACACTTTACACTGATCACAGCGGTCCAGACGGTCTGAGACATGATAGACAACCCCCCCCCCCCCCCCCCCCCCCTCCCCTTCCTCCTCCTCCCACTATGAGCCATCAACCTAACTGGACCAGCTAGTTGCTCCCCAGTCGCGAGGTGGGCTGCAAAGATGCAGACAGACAGACATCGGCTGGACATAGTGGCCCTGCACGGGGCTGTCTGATTGGCGCAAAACTTACGAAACGCTGGGCGGAGGGGGGCGGGCGTGTCTCCCCATCAGTGTGGAAAGTGACTTATTTATATTACCTGGTAGGTAATAGAGAGGTTTCATACCTGCCGTGCGTTCTTGTATCCCCTCACGACAAGACTATGACTAGGTACGAGCAAACATGGGGGCGCGCGTCTCCATAACGGGGGGCCCAGAATCAATCTGCCAGCTCCTGCTGACCTTGTCCAACAACAATGACAAAAGCAATGAGCATATGGTGTGGAGGGGGACCAAACTCTACTGAGGAGAGGACGGAGGAGAGGCTGAGGGCCTGATAATCTATTTCCAAATCGGTCGCGATGATAGGGTGGAATATTATTGTTGAACTGGAGACACATGTCTACCACTCCTTGTATAATTGGATGGTCTTTTCGTGTGTCTGCCTCTTCTGAAGTCGATGCAATATCCCACGAAGCGGACGGAATAGAAGGGGGTGCGTCTGTGTGGTCGGGTACTTACTATACGGCATCCATCCATCCAACCCACGTAAGTAAGGCTCTGTGATATCGATCCATACATATCGAAACAGCGATATTGATCCGAAGACAAGGGCAGTGGGATCTTCAGCATCATCATTACAGTACATGCGATCATCGGAGTGACCGACTTTATTTTCTTTTTCCTACTTTACCTTTCCAACATGGGGCTCGGTTACCACCACAATGACAATCAATCAATACCAACATATCCCCAAGCGACTGACCGACCGACCGCGACGATCCCAGCGCCTCGTCAAGAGTAGAGTATATAGCAAGTATCCTTGCACAGTACTGAAACCAGTCAATCCATCCAATCCAATCCAATCCGCGCCATACGACGACTCCTCACAGCATAATCGAAAGGGATAGGCTGGAAGTAATACACCCCAACGGGCCTGGGCAACATGAACGAAAGTCAAGTCAGGCTGGCTCATTCCTTCAAACGCCCCACGACTCATAACGGTCAGCAGTAATAAGGCTGCAAAGTACTCCGTACATCAGCTATAGAAGTTACTACTATAAGTTACACCCCCTGTTATACTTGGGGCTAGATGGTCTCTGCAGATGTCGGGGTTCACACGGGCCTCGTAGAAGGGATTATGATGTATCTATTTCTTACAACGCCAGACCTGACCTGACTGACCTGACCTGACCTTCCCCACCAAACGAGTGATGTTGTCTGTTTACTTACTTATTTCCGAGTCATTGCTGCATAAATGATGAGTACTGGAGAGGGTTGTCCAAGGATACGACAATCAACCACTGTTTTCTCTTTACTTTTTTTTCTCCTTTCATCCTGCATGTAAGGAGCCATAAAAAAGCACAAAGAAAAGAAAAGACAAGAAAGACTGTGGGAGGTGTGATATCCCATGTAAATTGCTGGCTGTCCTTGCGTGTCATTCTCTTTGATTAATTATTGATATCGCCAATCAGTCCGGTGACGCGATCATTTGCCGACGCGCCTGCAGTGTGAGAAGAGGAGAGGAGAGAAGCGAGCTGGGGATGACAACCAACAACACACTAACTACAAGCTTAGGCCGCGCATTAATGTCAACTTCGTGGGGGGTGGATAGGAGAAAATCCCCTGTAAATATCACCCGCCCAAGAAGGGTAGATAATGTATGTATGGATGAAGCACAAGATGTGACTAACGTGGGAAGGGGGTTAGAGGGGGCAATAAAATAGATAATAACAAGGATTATTATTATAATATTTATTATTAGCCTGGAGCGATAGCATAATCAGACAAAAGCAGTAGTAGGTTCTGTCCACTGTTAAACAGGCAATGCTTGTGGCAGGACTCTCGCGCGGTACGAGAGATTGTCGAGCTGATCAAAGCCTTCGCATTATTGATGCTGATCCGCTTACAAGCACAGGGTTTTTTGGAGAGTACCACACCATTACGAACTGCGTTGCTTCCTTCCAAGCCTCCAACAGGAACGATGTACAGTCAGACGTAGGTAGGCGTGCCCTGCCTTGCCGAGTACAGTAACAGTCGAAGCCCACCAGACCAGACCAGTCATCATCATCGTTGGGGTCCTTTGATCCCAAGGAACCTGACCATTACCAAGAGGAGGGGGGCGAGGGGGGAGGGGTTTATCCACTACTCCATCAGGAGAACATTAACCGCCCAGTCAAAGGGGATATCCTATCGCGAATCAGTCGTACAGAATACCACTGCTAAAGACAAGAAAGCAAAGATCAGCTCGCCGGGGAGGTAACCTCGGATTGGGATAACCAGGATGTTTCATCGAACCGCCCTGCAAGATGTGGAGTAGGAGGGAGTAACTTTCTCCTCATCATGGATATCTAGGTATCAATCTATAAAATTAAACCGGCCTCAATGAATGGGGCACAACGGATCCTTCTTGGTTCGGAACGAAAAATAGCCGAAGTTCGAGAAAGTGCCATCGCCAGCATACATAGTACATGCCTAGTTGGAAACCCTTGGACGTGGGATGAGCTAGATCAATGTTAATTTCAGGTTCTAAAATCGGTGATGTCTCTTGTCACAGAGCGGGGAGGAAATTAGTTCAGTGCCAGGCAGCAACTGGGCCCGATCGCGTTAGTCGTTGGAGAGCCACATGGTTGTTGGTTTGGCCGTAGTCGGAATAGGCCATCGTCATTATTGGCAACTGTCCTGTAGTATGACTAGACAGGTAATGAGTGAGCTAATAATAATAGACAGCAACTAACTGATTATCGACAGTTTAGACAATTATCATTAGTTTAGTAGTATAGTGGCGGTCACCGAGGATTGACCCTCGGCCATGGTGCCGCATCCGGAGGTGGCAACAGGTTGGATTGGTTCAACATGGTCGATTCTCTACCAGTTTCGTCGTAGCAGGCAATGGTGCCTGTCGTTTTTGCTTTTGCTGGTCGGGCGTTTTCTTGGATCATCGCGCACTACGTAAACGATATGGAAATAATAATCACATCAATAATGATATTTAATAAGCCTTAATAAGGTTGAATAATACTAGATAATATTGAATAATATCAACCGACAATACTGACAAGGAGTGCCAGTGTATAGAGTAAAACCGACCATGACCGGTCATATCCAAACGAAACCCGTCTCCATACTACGTACTAGGTATGATACTATCCTATAATTCCTAATCCTTCTCATTTTTGCCCCCCATCCTCTCCGCCGACCGTCCCGGCGACGCGGAAAGGATTCGCCTGGAAACGATGGCAGCAAGAATGGCCTCTGAGTGGCCGGACTCGGTGGAGTGTGTGGTATTGGGTTTAGTGAAGAGACAGACTTGTGGCAGCAATCCTTCAGAGAAGATCCGAAAACCACCAAAGCAATAATTATGCTGGGACGCGGTGGATAAGGTAGGGAAACGAACGGATCGAATCCGATGAATAAAAAATAAAATGAAATATAATAAAACAAAGGAAAGATGTCGAATAATGATAATTACTGGTTGCGGTTGAAGACAGCTAGCTCCGAAGTCGATCCTCGCACAGAGCAGCCGCCGACATTATGCCGGTTTTGCTATTGCTATGCAAACACTCGAAGAGAAGGAAGGCATGCGATGTATTCTGGACCCTCATGACGAAGAGTGATCGTCGTGAGACAGTACCAAATATTAATAAATCTTTATTATAATTATTGTAATTGTTATCGCCGCCCTTCTCGCATGCTTTGGTCTGTGGAGTGGTCGGATGACAAGTGATCCAAGGATTCAATCCGTGTATTCAATTTGATAGTCTTTCAGTTTTACCTTCATTTGGAGAATCTAGACGGGACTTGAAAGCTTCGAGAGATAGCATTGAGCTAATATTAATAGCATCAATTTTTAAATATCAAATGCACGAGCAAAATAATAGAAATTTCGTAATAAAACTCAAACATAAATCAATAAAGAACTATGAAGTGTGATAATACTGGTTCAAAGTTGGTTAGCTGGAAGATGGAGCATGGCATACACACACAGCGCCCAGAGTCCAGTCCAGTTAACCCCACTGGGCAAGAGAGAACAAACCACACAGCCTTCTTAAGTTCTGGAACACCAGAACCCACCGTGTCTATGTGTTACACTTGTCAGTGGTTGTTGGCCCAGACCTAAACCAAAACCATGATGGAGAAAAACGGAACACATTTGTCTTCTGACTATCTGTCTGATTGGTCAAGTATTTGTCTTTTCCCCATGACTACTATCAATCAAGTTGATAACTTTCAAAGTCGCAAAACCGAGCCAGTTCCGCCAAGGTATAAGCCTGGCTGAATGGGGGCGTGTTTCTTCCCATCCTGTTTTGTTTGGGATAACCATGCGATTACGGGGGCGTCAAAAGCACCAGGGAAGAAGGCTGGGACTTCGAGATCCCAACATCCCCGTTCTTATCCGGGCCACACCCGGAACCAGTGTAGAGTTTGAATCTATACGAAGGCGGCTAAGTTTCCATACTCCGGTTTTATCTGGTCGTATACTTCAATGTTTCTGCCTATCGGCATCCAACTGGGCCCCCAAACCCAGCGGGGTCTCTCGGTCGGTAGCCTGACTAGCTGATATACGGATAGTATGTTCACAATCATTTCGGTTTGGTTTGAACCATGGAGGTTCTCTCCACGGATTAGTATGAACTAACTTGATCTCGGTAAAAAAAAATCTCTTTCGCGTGTGTGATTGGAATGTCGACGGTGAGCCTCGATTCCGGCGACAATAAGGATGGCGACGCCCCAATGATGTGATGTTGGGCTACTGTTAGTTGTAATGCAATAACTACTCCATATACGAAAGTCTAAACAGCCCCCGAAAATCTCATAATTTCGTCAATATCCCACTAGGGCGAGGGCGAAACTTGAAGAAAGAAGAGGCGAAAAAAAAGCAAATAAAAAGAAGACGACAAAATGGAGTAAAAAGGCTCCAGGTTGACGAGATCCGCAGTAATGCCAATCAATCAAAGCGGGTGCTATGTATGCATCATCACAATCCGGTCATTCCTGTGTCTCCCCGATATGCTGGTGGATGATACTTCAAATAGTATCTGTAATGGCTTAGAGTCATAGACGACGGAGTAGATATGGAAATGGAGTTCTCCACAGTGACAACTTACACTTATAAAGTAAAACATTTTCTCAAAAGAAAAACAGGCAAAAAAGAAGTATAGAAGGCTATCAGGTTATGCTAGTCACGTTGCTTGCTGATTCGTATACACGTTCCCCGTCACCCCCTCCTCCTCCTTCTAAACCTCTCACTCGTTTCCACCCCTTCCACATCCTTTCCCTTTTCCAAGTTTGAAGGGCGGGGGTTGGTCGTTAGCCACTTTCTGCGCGACCGGGCGAATGAGAGGTCGCATTGATGTATCGCTCTGGAACATTTGATCTGCTCCACCCGGTAGGTATCATGGATGAAAATTACAGATGATAGAGAATTGGAAATGATGGAGTCTCTTTGGTCTGTCCGGACCAATTCCAATGATCCATGTACGGAGTACTCCGTACAGTCGTCCGACTGATTGCTCGATGCCGACGTACAGAAGGAGAAGAAAAAAAAAACGAGAAAGAAAGAAAGAAAGACAGAAAGCAAGCAAAAGAAAAAGATTGAGGTATCACGGGCAAAACGTAAAAGAGGTCCATTACGCTACATGGCGAGCTGTTCGATCGTCCATCTCCAAACTAAAATCTTCGGAGAAATGGTAATATTGGGAAATGCATCGTCGGACAGTATCATCTAGGTGGTTACTTCTGTGCCCTTGACTGTATGCTGGTGGTCGTACGCCGACGTTGGCGTTGACGATCAAGCGTCCTGGTAAGCTCAGTACTATTCGACTTTCCCCCTCCGAACGCAGAGGTAGCCGGAAATGACCAGGCGTCTCGTCTCGATGACCAGAGCATCACCTAGCACTTTCGTAGATGATGTAAAGAGTAGGTCCTTGGCTGGATAGCTAACTAACCTCTACAGTACTACTCCGTACAGTGCTAGTAGATTTCGATTTCTGGATGATATGGGACCCTGGTTGGGCAGATGATCAGGAGTAAAATATCTACCTAGTTTTCCCCTGTATATAGGTTTCTCGGCAGAGGTAGTATCATCGCGACCAATGATTGAATCCATCTCCCACTTCCATACGGGGCAAAGGAGGCAAACTGAGAAGATGTCCTTTGGAACGTTCCCATATTATTTATGTACCATGTAATCCATACTCCGTACTATGTGCTAGGCGAAGCATATATGGAGTAACACTATTGGTAGGGTGGTCACTAGATGGCTGCTGAACGCAGCGGTGTCAATAATAAAGATATATTTTTTTTCTTTATTATTATTTCCTTTATTTTGTTTTCATTTCCAGCCGCTTTCTGGTTTCCCTTGTTGGTCCTTGTCTCAAGGCGAGTCAGAGAGAAGATAAGGAGGTTCACTTTTATTGCAAATTGTCTGAGCATCATCCATCCCCATCCTTAGCGCCGGTATCCATGCCATGCTAGGGGACCTGGAAATGGTAGTGACTGTCTTGGACGCAAGTTCCCCCCCCCCCCCCTCCTCCGTCTGGGCCCCCATTGTTAGTTTCACCACCTTGTTGCCACGGGAGGGCTGCGCAATGTGATAATCCCCAAGACGGAGAGGGTGATATCAGACCATGGAAACGAAATTTTCTCTTTGACGCCGATCCAACCAGAGTCCCCGAATCCATCATACCTAATGTATCGATGTACACGAGCCCAGCTGACAGGGGCCCCCGTAAGGGTAGTAAGTGGAAAGAGAAATGGAAAAGTCCCCAACCCGTCCGTCGTCCTCCGCCGTCGCCGGGGCCTGCGCCTCCATGGGTCCAAGGGTGCTTTTTTTTTTCCTTGGTCGGGTGGGCTCTCCTCTTTTCCCAGGCAAACTAAACTACCTACCTAAACCATTTGGTCACTTTATCCTAGAGGTACCATGAGTCCGTAACGACCGATTGTCCTATGGTCGCGAAACCCAGAATTATACCGGGAAGGACCTAGTGGCGGCATGACGATGGACTGGAATCAATTTTGGGCTATCGGAATCGTCGAACACACCGCAGAATGACACGCGGAGATGATGAATGGATCCTTCTTTTCTTTTTTTCGTTTTCGTTTTCTTTTCTTTCTTCGCTTTCTTTTGTTTTGTTTTTGGGTTTGATGGATTTTTGGTTGGGACGTGTTATGGAATCCTACGACTGGCCAGAATACAACAGACTAACAAGAACGACCAGTTGGACGATCGAAAATAGCAGTCTGCGAAAAGGCGCCGCAGACGAGATCGGTGTTGGATGGGGAGATGATGATGAATTATGTGGGGTGGATACTGGATAGGGAGAACTCACAGTAATATCTCGGGAGGGTAATAAACCAAGTAGGTAATAATACAGTGATTTGGACGGGAGAATATTACCAGTACCAGTCCGGTCGGTCGGCAAGGTTGGTTGTTGGCAACAGGCATGTAGGGCGCATAGCTAATGCATTATTATTATGATGGGTATGCATTACCAGGTTCAGATGGATCAGGGGGGGGCGTTTGTGGCCGCTGCTGACCCCCCTCAGTATGGAGACTTACTCGTATACCTCTTCGCGTCGCAGATTACTTTACTTGGATACTTTACTTGGATGGGAAAGGTACTACGGATAGTTAGGATGTATAGGGATCCTAGGCACAAATCCTGGTAAAGTGACCTATCTGTACTTCTGTAGTCTCACTTCGTAAGGACGGTATCAAGAGGTCCGGCGGCTACAACCTATCCACTATTCACAGGGAAAAGGAAGGCAAGGCAAGGCAAAAGGCCCGGGAATGAACGGATCAAGCACGGCGATTGGAGGGTTGAATTGGTGCTCTTTCGACGAGTGGGGTTTAAAGTCATTGGCTGACTATTTCGTGGGCCTTCTGGGTCCTCCTCGTCGGAGTGACGCTTCCATCAGCTTGTTGTTATTTGTCCAATAAACTGGCCAAACAAGCGTGCTGTGTCTCCAGCTGCATGTACCTGCCTTGGTCTTTTTGGTGCGGACGCAAGTACGCAGTAAGAAGCTACGAGGCTGGTCAAGGTCGAATCATTACGGAGTTAGAGGTGTTATAATTAGGTCGTACGGAGGGCGGAGGACTCAGGCTCTTTCCGACCATGAGATTGACTATGAAATTGACATGACTACTGGGAGCATTGATCATGACTATTACTACCTACTATGTAGTACTATTCCATCGGTGCCGTGCTTGTGGATAGGTGACGGACTGGGGGTCTGTCATTTACAGCCAATTTCAGTCTAGGCTAGTGTTAGTGTGTAATGTAATGGTACTCCCTAGCAGTCTCCGGGCATGTTCCATACCGGGGAACAAGAGGGTCGGTAATCCTCTGTCTATCTCTTCCTCCTAACAACAGCAACAGCAATATGATTTGAGCTCATTAGCCTGGTGATTAATACCACACCCAGTCAATTCCCCTCCACCCACACCATACCATATGTGCCCGTCTTGTTTCTTTACCATTGCCATACCCTGGGAGCTTTTCCAAGGTAACCCACAGAGCCCATTTCACATTTCTACCTATCAGTGATAATCCTTCGTCTTTGGCCACTCTTACCAAAATTTCGATTCTGTACGCAAGTGACCCATAATTCCAACCTTTCCGCCTCTCTGTTTTCTTTTCTTTTTTTTTTACTTTCTCATTTTCTTTCTTTTTCGCTTTATTATTTTTTTCTCACCTTCCCCAATTCAGTCATCCCTATGGGCCATACATTATCTGTAAGCATGAGGTTCCCCAAAGTAAAACCATCCAGGTATGATTCCGTAAGGATCGTTTGATGATTGCACCGGTACTGCGGCGCCAATGGAATTCTCTATCCTATTCCCCCCTCTCATTCCTTTGCCTTCAACCTGGTTCAACTAGATTCTGGTGATCAACCATACACGAGTGCACAAACCCCCTTTCGCTCACTTCTCCCGTGCCTCCCGGGAAGCTGACAATGCCCCCTTCACCCCTGGGGTATTATCTTTCATCAGTGTATATGGAAGTACGTATTATTCTTTTGTTTTGTTTTGCTTTGCTTTGCTTGCTTTGATATGGTTTGATATAGTCTGGTTTAATTTGATTGATTTACTATTACTATTCTTATCAGTACTTTGTATTATTTCTGCTCTATGCTATCATTTGGAATATCAACTCGGATACATAATTACTTACCAAACCTTAAGCCTGGAAAAAAGGTAATTAAAGAAACCAGAAAAAAAAAAAAAAAAAAAAAAAGGTTATTTGGGCGGTACACCAAAACGACGGTTGCAATGTGACGCTAAAATTGATTTATAATTGGATCTGATATGGGTCCTGACGGGGACTCAAACAATCACCACGACGAGGTTGTTGTCCGAAATTCCCATCCCCTCTTTCTCTTCCTCACTTTCCGCCTCTCTGGCTGACTGATGGACGTTTCTCCCGTGGACTGGACTGGACTGGACTTGGGGGACCCAGTTTACTCACTAGTCGCTCAGCCTACCCTTTCTTTCCTTTATCATCATCATTATTATTTTTATTTCTTTTAATTTCTACGCTTTAAACTCACTTTACTGGTACAAGACTAGGGCTGCTCACCTTGTTACCCTTCCACTACTCCGTAGCATGCATCCACTTGTTCCCTTGCCCCCCCTCCCCTTCAACCCCCCCGTGGGCTCTTCTGACATCAACCGGTATTTCCATCACTCTTCCAAGACAAAGCAGAGACAACCAATCTAGGATGACCAAACCGGAACCGACCCAAACGAGTCCAGAAAGGAGGATCTGCCTTCTGGACCTGCGTCCGGGCCAAACTCTGTCTACTCTGTATGGTCACAGCACTTTGTTCCGACCGAGAACTAATACCCTGGCTCATGCTAGCGGAGTTGGATGATTTATTAGTATTTGCTGGATGAGGCATGATGTCTTGACCTCATCCTTTGCCTATAATTACCTTTTTTTTTTCTTTTCTTTCCTTTTTTTACCTTTTTTGGTTTCTTTTTATTTTCCTTTTTTGTTTTATTCCCCTTCCCATTTTCCTTCTCCTCTCTACGTAGTAAGTCTTCTTTTATTACAATTTTCAATTTAATCATTTCTTGATTTTACCTTTTTATTTTGGTTTGATTTATTTTATTTTTCACTCTATTTCCTTTTCCGCTTCACCCTTTCCATTCCCTGCCTTATTCAATTTTGAATCCATTCTCTTACATAGTTTGGATCCATAGAGCGTCTTGGTATACTAGCTTTTTGGTTTTTTAGTTTATTCAATTCATTTACTGGAGTCTCTTCTCATTTATTCCATTTTATTTATCTTATTAATTACCATTCCATTCTACTATAATACTCTGGGTATTTGATTATGACTATCCTTTACTTTGATTTGATTTTCATTTAATTATTCTTGGGACATACTTTGCTTTGATCTATAACTGGTTGATTCGCCAACTGCTATAGTTCCTGCTTATACCTTCACCTCACGTCCCTTCCTTTTTATTCTCAATATATCTCTCTATATTGCTATGGATACTATGTGATATTTTTGTCTATCTTGGCCTGGAAACCCCCTTCACCAGATCTTGCCTCTCACCCCTTAAGTGCCTTCATTCCACCAGGCAAGGCATGGTCAACATTCACGAGCACCACTGTTGCTATCCGACCAAGACCCGCATGGCTTCATGATATTTACAATCAGAGAGTATACAACCTCGAATCTTGTGTCTACCTAATTGACCCATTCCTGAGGGTTTGCTCATTCACTTTTCCGCCGTTACAAACCAGCGATTGCAACCGTGGATTGGTAGTGGATAGTGACATTGAATATATCACCATCTGTCAATGAGAGCTCCGCAACAACTCCGGTTACCAAATTTACCCTCCTAGATCTCTCAACCTCAGTCATCTTGCCGGACTTTCTTCTTTTCTCTTTCTTGCCATATGTCTCTTCCAGTCCTCCCGACACACTCATTTCCTACTGTCCCTCCGATTACTCCCACTCCACCTGTCTACACTCGCGCGGAAGGCGTAAGGAAGCGACATCTCGAATCTCTGCCCGAAGTGTCGGATCACTGGACCGCTCCCTTCAGGGACGGTTTACCAACTCCTCCCAGCGACATGACCGGCGTGGCCTACAACAGCATACCCCCGTCCAGCTATGGTTCGAAATTGGAGGGCATCACCCTTCCGCCTTACGCCAAAGCCCCCAACTACTCGTGGATTCCCTCGGAGCCGTCGAGTGCCGTGACGCTTTCCAACCACCGAAACCATGAGCCGTCGATCCAGAACGCCCCGGCCTCGGAACCGGAGAGTCGGAAGAAAAGCACCAATTCTGTTCCCTCATATCTCAAAGTTCCTCCCTCTATCAATAACGGCAAGGGAAGCTTGACTGAATTTGCTGCGCAGGTGAGCTCTCGTTCAACTATTTGATGAAGGTGGACTGGGTACTGACCAGAGTAGATGACGTGCCTCTTTTGGTTCGAAAGCACTGCCAAGTTGAAGGCCATTGAAGACCGCCTGAACTCCGTTCCCTTCCTTGTTCCGGAGGCCTTTCCCACGGCCGGATTTCAGAAATGGGTGACGAATATCCTCTCGACCACCCAAGTGAGCCAGAACGTCATCCTACTGGCATTGATGTTCGTCTACCGCCTGAAGAAGTTCAACCCCGGAGTGCGAGGGAAGAAGGGTAGCGAGTATCGTCTCATGACGATTGCCTTGATGTTGGGGAATAAATGTGGGTAACCCGAGGCCCTAGTAAAGTGACGCAACAGAGAGCTGACTGGTTTGCAGTCCTTGATGACAACACCTACACCAACAAGACCTGGGCCGAGGTCTCCGGAATCTCGGTTCAAGAGATTCACATCATGGAGGTCGAATTTCTCAGCAATGTTCGGTACAACCTGTTCGCGTCTGAAGAGCAGTGGGCGGAATGGCATACGAAGCTTGCTCTCTTTGCCGACTTTTTCAACAAGGCGACTCCTGCACTGGAGAGCGAGATGGGCCCATCCCCCCCAGTCCTCCGCGTCTCGCCCAATCTGGGACCGCTCCCTCGGGTGCCGCAGCTGTCATCTCCAGTATCCAAATTGCCCTCGCCTCCCGCATCCGATTCTCTTCGCTCCCACAACTGGAACCTCCCATTGAATGGCCCAGCATACTCGGCCGCTCCCCAGCCCCGGAACGAAGGACCCGTTCTTTCTCGAAAGCGTACTCGCGATGAGCAGATCGAGGAGCATCCGGCCAAGAGAGTGGCAATGCCAAATTCCGCGCAGAAACCTCTACCTGTCTTGCCGCCATCGTCGGCGTTGGCGAACATGCCAGCATTGCCTTCAGTCTTGACTCCGACATCAGCCTCTTCACAACCTTCCCTACCCACAACTATCTCGAGACTGCCTCCACCTAACTTCCCGCCGCCCTCCTCTTACGCCTACACCCCGTCTATCCCGACCCCGGTATCTCAGTACCCTCCCGCTGCCTCTCGCGCCATGCAGTCTTCTTTCAACCCCGCTCCCACCTGGCCGTCTCAAATGACTCAGTCGATGAGTGTTCCGCCTATGACCAATGGACTTTATGCCTCCAATACATCGATCTCGCTGCCAGATCCCGGAAGACTCAACAGCAGTCCGTTCGGAGTGTCATCGGCCACCGTGTCTCCTGCATCGGCATATTCCGTCCATACTCCTCAAACCTATCCATCTCCCTCCTACCTCCTCGCGAACCGAAACTCGCCCTACCGGCCCGTGCGAAGCGTCAACACCTTGCTGATCCCTCCGCCATCCTCGTCATTGCAACAGCAACGCAACATTCCCTACGAGCACATGCACTATCAGCCACTCGGCAAGACCGCGGCCGACCGCAAGTCTGGTCTGTTGCCGTACCTCCAGCCCGAGGATTGGTCGCAGGGACAGCAGTTCCTCCACCCTATCTTCCACTCCACCCCGAACTACTAGAGATGGCCGAATTTCATTTCTCGCAACAAAACCACCCATCACGTGACACGACGATTCATACGAGAGAGATGCTGATTCTTCTTTTCCATTCTGATTATTGAACTTACGACAACCCTGTATATTGTACTTTTAACCTTTTCCATTTTTCACGACCTGGCATCATTATGGCGTTTTGACATAGAACTCGGATTAACAACGTGTCCGGGGGATTGAAGATTTTTATCCATTCTCATTCTCATGTTATCTACTCCTCAAGCATCATGGGACTCGGCGTCTTTTATCTATCTTCTACTGCAGATTTGATCTGCGAATACATCCAGTGTGTTGATTTATGCATTGCATGTCTAGGCGCTTTTGGGTGCTGTTTCAAACGGACATACTTAGCTAGGTAGACTGGCCTTCTGCTGGTGACTTATATGATTATCGTGTGATATCTTATTCTGTACTCCGTAGTTGTGGAATTTATTTGTAGTTCATACAAGTCACATCGATCATGATCTTGCTAGCTTTACTATCTCGCCTTAGTCGATGAAGACATACAGACTTGTCAGGTGATTAACTCTCGTCATTACTGGACGGTCAACACCGTAGTAATCTGCCAGTCTACCGTCTTACAGGACCACTTTGACCACACTAAAGCCATGCCATATTGACAAATGTATGTATAGCCTTTGCTGCTCTGACCGACCAGGAGAGTAGCATGATGAGGATAGGCTTGGCTCGTAGAGTTTTACTGGTCTGGTTTATTGAGCTTTTGTATTGTTGGTGTATTGCATAGTAGGTATTTTGGTTAGGAGAGAGATGGCTTGACTTGGTCGTAGGTATTAAGTGTATATTATACTCGGATCCATAATCAAAGATTTTTTAGTTATTTAAGTTTAATTTCTCTATCTAAATGTCTTCATTTGATAGGTTTTGATTGGGAATTACTCTGGTTAAGAGGAATTATAGTACCTAATGGTTGTTAACGATAACCATAGGTATCGACCTAACTATGGACTTGGTGGGTTTGTTAGTAAACGGCCCGACATTTATCCACCCCGGGCCGCCAGCAGCAACACCCGGAAAGATCTTGTCGCCCGTTCGTTCCCATCCATATACATAACGCCGCCCATAACCACGCCGTCCACAACGCCATTGCAACAATGGCACCCAAGCTCCAAGCGTTAGCCATGCAATGGCAGCGCGCCCTCGCCAAGCCAATCGTGGCAACCCCGACACAGTTCCTCCTCCCCCAACTGCAGCAACAAACCAGGAACGCCCACATCCTCGCCTCGCTCTCCGATAACCCCGGCGCCTACAACAAGAAGATCCGTCGCGGTCGTGGTCCCGCTTCGGGGAAGGGAAAGACGTCTGGTCGTGGTCATAAGGGTCAGGGTCAGCATGGAAAGGTCCCTGCGGGTTTCAACGGTGGTCAGACGCCGGAGATTATTGTGCATGGTGAGAGGGGGTGGAATAATGTGTATGTTTTTTCCTTCTTCTTTTTTTCTTTTCATTCTGGGAGTTTTGCTCTATACGCTTCAAGCGGAGAGTGAAAATGCTAATGAAATGCTAGTTTCGCCCTCGACCTCGCAACCGTCAACCTAGACCGCATCCAATCCTGGATCGACCAAGGCCGCATCGACCCAACCCGCCCGATCACCATCCGCGAGCTCGCTCAATCCCGCTGCATCCACCAGACCAAAGAAGGCGTGAAGCTCCTCGGCCGCTCCGCCGACGCCGACACCCCCACCGACGCCTCCGCCGAGACCCAGGCCGCCACCGGCAGCAGCAGCGCCCTGAAGCAGCCCATCCACATCGTGGTATCGCGCGCCTCGGCGTCCGCCATCGCAGCCGTCGAATCCGCCGGCGGCTCCGTGACCGCCCGCTTCTACACGCGCTCCGCCATCGCGCGCATCATGAAGCGCGAGATGCACCCGTTCGTGTCGACGGCGTGGACCACCGAGAGCGGCAGCGACGAGCTGCACCGCGCGGACGGCATCCTCGACGGCCAGACAACCGAAGTGGCTGTTATGAGCCAGATGGGTTTCAAGTACCGTCTGCCGGACCCGACTAAGCGTCGCGATATCGAGTACTACCGTGACCCTGCCCACCGCGGGTATCTCAGCCATCTGCTGAAGCCGATGGAGGGTCCCAGTTTGTTCTTCCGCAGCCCGGTTGAGAGGAAGTCGGCTGCTGGTACGAGGAAGGAGAAGGTGTTGCCTGAGAACAGACTTTGGTAAGGGTAGTTTGGTGCCTGACTGTTTGGTGTTAGCGCTTTTCTATCTGTGTATTTTGGTAGGGTTTGGTTGATGTCTTCCTTTTTTCTTTGTTATATTGGATCCTTGTATAAATATCATTTCTAGATCTTCATGGAATACGCTTTGAGCATAAGCTTCTTCTATCTTACGAGATCTATCACGGCTTGGTTGCAACACTCGAGAAGTCCAACCTACGCCAAACAGGATTGCTTTGATGGCGAACCTACATAATTTCGTCTATGAGCCAGCTGTCTTCGCCAGTCACTTCGAATCAACGATAAAGCCACTTAAGCCTATTGTATTAAAGAGAAAGAAGACCTCCGGATAGGTATATAGGTACACGATAATTAAGGCAGAAAATTCCGACCGTACAAACGCCTTGCTGGTTGCCCACGTATCATTTTGGTAATTTTGCTCAAGAATCTGCTCGGGAATTTTGCTCGACTGGTTGAAAGAAATGGGAATAATGGGGGAGTGGAAAGCCAAAATGTCGATGCTTGGAAAACAGACGCATATAAAAGAGAAAGTAGTATAAAATATATCAAAAACGACGAAAAATGAGAAGACACCACGAGAAAGCGAGAGAGTAACATCAGAAAGGAAGGGGAAAAAACAAGAGAAAAAGAGAAGGGTATCAAATATGATCGAAATCCGAAACACCACCACATTCGTCCAAATTCATTATAGGGTAGAAACGACCTCCTGGTCGTAAAATTAGAAATTCGTGTCAATCTGTGACGACCCATCGATCAACGAGGGTTCATAACACAAATCACACCGCATGACCCCAAAGACACTTTTACAGTCTCCACGGGCTTTCAACGGCACTGTCATCAATACCATCCGAGTACTCTTGGAACCAGCGAGAAGACAAAACATCGCGAATGGTCCAACGGCTTTCAGGGTTCATATCGAGGCATCCTGCGATCACCTCCAGCGCAAATTCTCGCTGCTGGCGACCAGGCAACTCATCGCCCGCGCCCAGCACGGCATTTTTGTCCCATATGCCGTTCATGATGCAGTTTTGAATGCGAGGAGCAAAGGGGTCCTGGAATGGTCGTGATCCCACCAGCACAGCGAAGAGGACGACGCCGAACGCCCACATGTCGACCGAAGGGGCGATGATGCCACATGAAGAATGAAGCAGCTCGGGGGGCGCGTATTCTAGGCTTCCTGCAACGCTGGTACTGGAACCAGCAGGTCCGATATTCTGCGGGGGTGGCCGATCCGCTGCATCGTCGTAAGGGTCGGGCGAGCCACCGTCATTGTCCGTGGACATCCATTCTGCCATTCCAAAATCACACAGTACAAGGTTGGACGAAGTCTGGCCATCGGACACCTCGACCGGATCCAGGAGGCAATTCTCGAGTTTGATGTCCCGATGCACCACGCGTGCATCCTCGTGCAAGTATCGCAAAGCGCAGGCCAACTGATAGGTGTACTTTTTTGCCAATCTCAATCCAATACCAGACCGATTTTTTTTTATGAGGTCAAATAGAGTGCCGCCGATGTGCAATTTGGTGAAACAGAAAGTTGCATATTCGGTCTCGTAGACCGCGTCCAGTGTCAGAACATTCGGATGGCTGAGATATCGCCAAACCCCGACTTCGTGGTCGAATTCAGCTTGAACGGCGTCGTTCTCCATTTCGCTCTTGCCAGAAACTTGCTTCCGAACAATCTTGACAGCCAGCCGCTTGGTTTCGCCGCTCTCCTCAACCTTGTAGGCTTCTTTGACCGTACTAAAACCACCGAAGCCGATTTGCTTTCCAAGGACGTAATCCGTCCCGACCATTTGTCCCTCATCGTCGGGCTTGGGGGCAGGTTCTTCCCTGGTGCTCCACATAGAAAGGAACATGCTGGCTGGTGACTTGCCGCTTGAGGCAGTAGATCGGCGGGAACTATGACGAGTAGAGCCTCGGAGACCCCTCTGCTTGCTTCCGAATGGAGTGGGCACGCTTCCCGACCAAGAGCCGCGATCATCCAATGACGCAAATGTCTGTGCTGGGGACGCCACGCAGATTGGAGAAGGAAGGATGCCTTTCGACGCTTCCGGGGGAGTTCTCAGCTCCTCTGTGACGGGGGATGCAGTTGACACGGAGGTCAAGGAAGTCGGACGGTCGATATCCTGCTGAGCATCGCGAGTCCCACCATCTTCCTGAGGGAGCGCGTTCCTCAAAGCTGAGCTCCTCGGCTGGAACTTCTGAGCTCGCACCCTCCCATCGCCTCTGGGTAACGGCTCTTCGAGCGGTCGCGGCTGGCCCGAGTTCAGGGTAACATTCGGGTCAAAGCTAACGGAGGGTCGCCGGTTTTGCAGGAACTCATCAAAAGGGGATGCTGGGATATCATCCGGTTTATGAGGGAACTCGACATCATCTTGCGGAGGAGGTTCGCCAGGACGGGGTACGGAGATTGGCGGTGTCGATGAATGCAAATCATTCAGCACACTGTTGTCTTCATCAGTACCGCCACGGGATGCGTCATAATCGTGAAAAGTGTTGGTACGGTCGCCCTCGATACCATCTCCACTACCCATCCCTCCTCGTCCCCCATTTTCAGGCCGCCACCGGGGCCTGTGTGCGAGATCGAAAGAAGTATCAAGCCTCAACCCAGCCAGCGCACTGTTCCTATCTGTATCAGCCATGCCCCTCCCTGAGAGCGCAAGGCTAGTTTCGTAGTAGTTATGTCGAGTTGTTGTAAGTTTCTAGCGAGTATCACGGGATAACATGTGTGGTGAGAGGTGGATTATATGATGAAAGGATGCTGTCGCAAAAGACACCCGACAGAGGATGACGTCGACAGGGAGTATAGTAGGCAGGCAGTGGAAAGGGTCTCATCGACAAAAGGTGATAAGAATGAGGTCACATAGGTTAATATGGATGGTAGGAAAGAAGGAAAAATCGTCAGATTGGGATGAAAAAGAGGCAAGGATGGGCATATCGGGTGAATACGGAGGTCGATTACTGCAGGATGAGGAAATGAGCAACAGCGGGGAAGGCGGGTCAGGGTGACTAATGCACAATACTATCAACCAGGGCCAATGAACGCGGGGGCAGACGTAAGGTGGACCCGCCCGGTCTATCACCTGACTCTAAAGTCATCGGCGCTAATGCAGTGTACCCTCTTACCCTGTACCCTAAACCCTAAGTGCGTCCCGGTGAGTTCGTCTGTAACCTGCATTATCGCCTCTCGTTCAGCCACTTAAACGTTTATATTATGTTTATTCATGTATAATGAAGTCGCAGCTTACTTAAGACGTTGTCCATCTACCGTTCTTAATACTCTCTAACCCCCTTGGTATAGTGGTGGTACAAACCATGACAATGTTTACATGATAACTTGCTCCGCGGGACATACTATTTAAGTTGGATAAAACTATGGGGTAATCAGACCGGACTTGAATAGATTGCAGGTGCCTAGGCGCTCACAGGAGAAGTCTGTTTGAAACCCCACCGTAGTACTACATCTAGATGTGTGAGTGGAGTACGGAGTAGATCTAAAATAATCCAGAATTGATCTTTCGATCTTTGGGCTCAATTGTCAGTCCAATACATGTCTAAATATGATAGGAAGGAACTCATGCATCGACTGAGCAAAATACCACGGGATACGTCTCATTGGATGGCAACGACGTCGTGCCTCCACGAGTGTGTCTTCATCTAACATATGACGTGAAGAGCTACTACTCCACATACGATTCGCTTGAAGGCCTGCAAGGCTGGCTATTAATCCATGTACTAAAGGCAGAATTTCCGATGATGCAACCATCGCTACACCAATATTCTCGAGTCGTATGATGATCCCTCACTATAATTATGTTGCTATAATTAACTATTTCATCCCCCCTGTACAAACATGAAATTGCAACGTCATGGAGAGAGGATAACAAAATCTCTCTGATCACCGAGGTCTAATAATCTTTAGTTGATTGTTGTAAGTCTCTAGCAAAGACATTTTCCCTTTATAATCTGTATGTCTTGATTGAATCTCCTTGTTGTTTAATTTGATGAAAAAGATGAGGAATTCTTTGATTGATTGACTGGGAAAGGGATCGGATATTCCTTTTCTATGTGATTGATGCAAATAAGACCCATCATACCTATTCTTCCAGAAGATGTATCTTCAACCCAAGGGAATTCTGAAGTGTCCGTTGGGCATGGAAGAATAAATAGTTGGGCGGCATATACACCTTCCCACAGTAACCAAGCCTGGGCATCTAGTGGGGCTAACCGAAGTGGACGACCCAAGGGATCGTGTCTGTGGTCCAGGCACGAGTTCCTTTCCGACGTTGGCTCATTTAGGCGCGCGCAAGGGGCGCTTGTTACGGAGATTCTGGAGACCTCCTTTTCCCGCGTGTCTCACAAGTCTGGGGAGCTCGTTCCATCCAACTGACGGACAGAGTTCCGGGTTGTTTGTTTGTCTGCCCACGGCCTCTTTCTTTTTTGCTTTCTTTTCGGTCGCTCATATTACTCTGGAAGTATTATTTTCATCCCGTCGCTCGAGCCCCCCCCTTTCGATCGCCTTGTGCGATTATTCTTTGTTTTCTGTGGCCCAGTGCCCTCCCCCACCTGTCGCTATTCGTGGCGTAATTATCTCCTCGTTCTATATTCGTCTCTATTGATCGCGGCCGGAACCTTGTGGCCTTCGCTCTTTTCTATACTCGTCGTTCTTGTCATTCCTTCGAGTTCTCTGGGTCGTCAAAACCGCCGCGTTCCTTCCGCACTTTGATCCAACACAAAATTACCAATTAATGAATCGCTCTTAAACTCGCGAGCTTTACCTCAACTTCTACAGATCTCTCACTGCTTTCTATAAAAACCTCCAATTCCAGCACCATGGCGAGACCGAAGATGGTGCGAGCGGGTACTTGTTTCCCACTCCGTATAGTCCCCACATAATACTAATTTCCAGACACTATAGACACCCTTGACCTCCAAGACGCGGAGGCACCATCGGCGAAGGACCACACGAAGCAGGGTAGTAACGCGGCCAACACCCAGGGTACCCTTGCCCCCCACCAGGAACAATCTATCCGCCATGCCGATCAAGACTCGAAGTCGGAAATGAAGCAAGGGCCCGGAGGAGTCTCGACGAACGGCGACGGAATAGACATGTATGATGACGAAGATGACCTGGATGGTGATTTGAGACATGGCCATGACGCGGACGATGGCGACATCGGCGACGGGGACAGTGATGATATGCTGGATGACGAGTTTATGGACAAAATTTCTAGCTCCCCATCGATCGACGATGGTGAGTAATGCCCTCTTTGTGGCATTCTGTCATACCGTTTTCGCTTTGTGCGTGGGCTCTACAAGTTTCAGGCTAACCCCGATCAGAGGATATCGACTTTGAATTCGTTTACGCCCTCCACAATTTCGTCGCGACGGTCGATGGACAGGCCAATGCATCCAAAGGCGATACCATGGTTCTTCTCGACGACAGCAACAGCTATTGGTGGCTTGTTCGCATTGTTAAAGATGGCAGCATTGGTACGTCGAGGTCCTGCCAATAGCATTCCACTTACTTACCAAACCTAGGGTATCTTCCCGCTGAGCATATTGAGACGCCAACCGAGAGGCTTGCTCGTCTGAATAAGCACAGGAATGTTGATGTATGTGGCTCTGACTCGGCTCCTTGATTTGTCTAATAACATCTTCAGCTTTCTGCCACGATGCTGGGAGACAACTCGGAAAAGTCTAAAAACCCGCTCAAGAAAGCAATGCGACGCAGAAATGCAAAGTCGGTTGCTTTCACTAGTCCGACCTACATCGAAGCATCCGATGTCGATTGGTCTACTGACGAGGAAGATGATGACGATGCGTCCTTCGCTGATGAGGACTTGGCGCGGGACGTTGTTGACGACATTCAAGAAGAGCAAGACGATGACATTGTTGTGGAGCCCTTGAGAACTAAATCACAGCGTGACAAGGTATCCGAGGAAACGGAGAAGATAGATGAAGTGCAAGAAGCCGATCCCTCTAGTCCTACTAAACCACGATCGAGCCAGGACCTCCTGGAGCCTGATGGTAAGATGATCTTTATTCGCGCCATTCGACTGTTTCACAACTGATCTAACTTTGTTTGTAGCCGAGAGCACTGTCAGCAGATCGAGAAATGGTACTGTGCGGAATACGGACTCATTCTTCAAAGATGAGACAGTGGAAACGAAGAAGATCTCACTTACTCCCAACCTTCTCCGAGATGAGAACCGTGGCGGGCCTATGTCACCTGATTCGAAAGAGGTAAGTTTTCCACTGGTCTTTTGTTTCCTGTTCAAGGTACTGATAGGATGTTGCGCTGCAGAGTCGTGGAAGCTTAGACACGCTGGACAAGGCATCTATCTACACAACCGACAAAGAGAAAGCCAAGGAAGACAAAAAACGCAAGGACAAGAAGGGCGGGATGCTCAGTGGCTTGTTTAAGAGAAAGGATAAGAAACCCAGGACTTCCGAAGATGAGCCCGAGGACCTCGAGAAGGTCTCCGGCGAATCATCCCGAATGTCACCACCGCCAAAGACCTCAATGGAGTCGATTTCTACCATCTCTTCACCCGAGACGCGTTCTCCTAAGTCTGTCGCTGCCGTGCAAAGACAGACTGGTAAATTGCAGAAGCCGTCTCCGGAGGCCGCTTCCCCCACCAAGCAGGATTTCGAGTACACCTCTAGGGCACATGAACGGATCCCAGAGGAGGAGGAACCATTATCTCCGGACATCCAAAAGCCAGACCAGACAATTCGCCGTGTGGCGTCTGAGGATGCTCAAACCGCTTCCCGGTCTCTCCAACATGTTGGCACGCACGGAGAGGCTGTGTTGTCTTCTATTGATACGTCAAGGTCGCCAGCAAAGAACCAAAAAGACGAGCAAGAACTGGTTGATAAACGGGCGTATGTCCAACCGCAGTCTGTGATGTCTCCGCCCCAAAAATTCCCGCCAAGTCAGGGCTCAGAAAACCGGAACCAACGTTTGGACTCGCCTATCCATACATCTCCCACGGTATCTGGAGTTTCACCACTGGCACCAAGCATGTCATCACCGGGACGCTCTCCTTCTCCAGTCTCCCCGCCTCTGTCACCTGCCAGTGATACTATGGATCGAAAAGCTAGCGACGCGACTTCTGTATCGTTATCTTCTGAGCTTCCTCCATGGAGCGATGCAAGCCTACGCTCGTATCTTGACGAAGAAAATGATATCCGCGATCTGTTTATTCTCGTCCATGACAATTCCAATGTCCCACCTGCTGGTCCTGACCATCCGATAACCGGAAGTCTCTTCAAAGAAGAAAGCAAGAGGCTGAAGGAAATGACCAGCCACTTGGACACCATGCTAAGTGACTGGATCACCCGGAAAGCACAGAGCACAACAAGCAAGTAAGGATGGTTCGCACTCCGAAGATACCTTTTCCTTTCTATCTTTCTTTCTCTCTTTTTTCTTTCTCCCTTTTATCTGGCTAGACTCGGGCCCGCGTTCCTATGCAGCAAACGGCCTAGTATTGGTTACATATTGGCTGAAAGGGGTGCGATGTGCTGGACGCATGATTTTGGTTGGACCATTTGGACACTCTTTTTTCCGCCCTTTTTTTTGAAAGAATCATCGGGGGCAGTATGGCTGCCTTCATAGGACATGGTGTCTTTTCTTTCTCTTATTTGCTACCAGTCGTTTTGCCATTTTCGTTTGGTTGTTGATTTCCCCGCCTTTTCAACCCTACTGGGATACCCAAGTGATTTTCGTCTTTGTTGCTTTTGTTTTTATCTTTTTCTCTGCTTACTATTCCCCCTATTTGATTTTGAGACTTTGAATTATTCATTTCTAGACCTGAATACCTGTAGATCCTTAAAGTAGAAAGTTAATATCGTACTCAATACTTGGCACCCAGGTCAGGATATTGGAGTGGGTATTTGTTGAACCATCAAGCAATGTCAGCAAATACACATATGATTCATAGCAAAATCTGTCATTTACATGATTGGCAATCATCAGGTCTGACGTAAGTACGAATTACAAGACCGCTGTGTAATATAATGCAGGGGGGTGTCGTGCGGCCTGGTCAGCAGATAGGGAAGCTGTCATTCAGCCGTCATTCAGCCAGTCATTAGACAGACAGTAATGATACACGCATGCCCTTCCCTACATCTTACAATCCTAGGTATTTATACATATTGAGTCAACATCCTGACGTATCCCAACAATCGTGAACTTCTTTCTTTTCCCTTCGCTGTTTCAGACTACATACCCTTCAACATGGCCGATCCATATCAACAGTATACAAACCCACACCCGCAGTACATGCAGCAGCCAGCCCCGCCTCCCCCCCCTCTTCCTGCGGAAAGCGAGGCAGCGTACTACGCACCGCCCGATAGTCTCTACCAGAATCCTCCGTATGACTACGAGACGCAGTACTCGTATGGCCAACATGTCCCGCCAGATCATGGATCGAACTATGATGTGAGCCAGATGCCGAGATATCAGCCTCCGATACCGCCACCGGCGCAGAGCCAGAGCGATAACTTTTTGAGTCCTGCGTCGGCGGCGGAGTATCATCCGCAAGAGTATTATGATTCGGGGCGACTGAGTCCGAATTATGAGGCTGTGGCTGTGGGGAAGATGGGGAGTAATGCGGATTATTAGTGTGTATATCGTCTTTTATCCTTCCTGTTTGGGCGACTAACTAAGAATGTGATTTTGCAGCAATCGACACCCAGCTGAGAACCTTAGCGGGAACAGTCCACACCCATCCCAGCGATCAGACCTCCCAGAAGGTCCCGGAGGCGAAAAAGACGGCGGCGCAGATGGCAGCGGCGACGAGCGCAGCGTGGGTGGGGCCCTGGTAGGCGGCGCTACGGGATACTATCTGGGACATAAAAAGGGTCATGGGCTGCTGGGGGCTGTGGGTGGTGCGTTGCTGGGGAATTTCATTGGTGATCGCTTGGAGGGGGATGATGGGAAGGGGGAGCATCATGGGGGCCGGCATGGGCATGGACATGGACATGGACATCGGCATGGGAGACGGCGCCATCATCATCATCATGGTCATCATGGTCACAGTCATGGTCATAGTCATAGCCATAGCCATAGTCATAGTCATCATCGGAGCCGGTCGAGGCATGATACTAGTAGTACTAGTTATAGTGGGAGTTCTTGATCGTGGGTGGTTTGTTGAGTTTGTTGTTTTGTCATAGGTTTGTTGCCTTGCTTTGTGCTTTGCTGGTTATTAGAGGGGCGTTTGAAGAAGATGCTGTTTTCAAGATTGATGATTCTGATGATATGATGATTGATGATTGCGATTAATATCGTTTATGATTAAGATCCAGACACTACAATTTTACGCACCATTTATGTATCGATAGATCTAAAACAGATAACCATACAGTTTTGAATACTATCTGTATCATCAATTAGTAGCCATGAAATCACTACAAAGGCTTGAACGAGTCTATCTCGCCGTATCAGAGTCCAGACATGAGGCTCAGCGATATCAGATCTCCGATATCCGGCTCGACCAATCGACAGCCACAACTTCGCAACTTGCCAAACCTTATTCTAGACTAGACTTTGGTCCAGGCAGACTTTAAACCCTGAAAACCAATCATCTCGCTCAGAACACCCTGAATGTCGAGCAATCGCGAAAATCCACTCTGGCCTACTGGACCAATGGCGGGGAGAGCCAAAGTACACGTCGACGCGTCGGTTGAGATAGGCCAGTCTAGGCTGTTTCAATAGATATGAGTCATACTTGATGGATCTTATCTGGATAGAGAGCTGAAGTGTGGGACGAGGTCGTATTCCTTACTTTCCATTCACTGTTTCCTATCATGTTTGGGGGATGCACTGGGATCATCCTGAGACAACAGTACACTATCCTGTCACAGATGACGATTACTAACTCAACTCATACATATCTACTGGTCTACGATCAAGTGTGCCTATACAGGCATTTGAATCATAGGCTGTCGTTTTGTCCGTTCACAAACCACATGAGCTCGTACAGTACGCTGTTCTTTTAGACACCACGACTGATCATCAGTATGTAGAATGGCCGTAACTTGGCAATCGTCACACTGCGTGAACCACAAGATCCATGAGATAAGCCATGTCGAATCAGCTCTCAACTCTCAGCCATCACGCTCCCTCGTAAGCGGCCGGGTGAACGGCATAAATAGCAGTATTCGTCCCACGTACGGACGTCAAGCATGTAACAATGGATAAACCTTATTTGCGTGATTCTGCAGATGAAATCCTCAAAGACTCCATCCCCCAGGGAGGATCATGGAGGAGATGCTCCTGAAGAACTACCCCAACCGGGTGTGATATCCGCGGTGTAGACACTAGCGAGGAATGAAGATCCGCAATAGCCAAACACGGTAAGCCTCAGGCTGACCCGCCGGATGCCCGATCCACTCTATTGCGGGCAGCCA
The DNA here is from genome assembly GCF_002847485.1 of Aspergillus campestris IBT 28561. Classification (NCBI taxonomy): domain Eukaryota; kingdom Fungi; phylum Ascomycota; class Eurotiomycetes; order Eurotiales; family Aspergillaceae; genus Aspergillus; species Aspergillus campestris. Next base: position 2,994,382 of record NW_020194336.1, on the reverse strand, counting down.
ATCAGCGGGCCTGGATAGCGGGGGATCTGTTATCAGCGGTGACAATCATCCCCATCAACTCGTGACCGGATCTCAGCTCGAATGACTGACTGGACTAGTCCACCACACCTCATCCCTTCCCTCCTCCCTGACTCTCCCCCTTTCCTTTCATCCGACTTGCTATTCTTATTCTCTCTCTGTTTCTCAACTGTTATTTCTCTCCGATCTTTGTCGCTACGCTTGAACATCCCTCCCTGTACAGTTGGAGTATACCGCTCGATAGACTACGCCTGCTCCGTGTGACGCGCGCCGGTGTCCCTACATTATTCTCCCTCAAGCTTGCTAGAGCATTACCGCAGAGTCCTGTCCGCGTGACACATCATCGAAGAAACAGATCATGCATTTCCCTCGATTAGAGGCTGCATTACCGCATCACTGTGAACCGACATCGCCCGTACTGGCCTATATTTCCGCCCACCTGCACATATGCCTTCCGACGCCTCTCGCACTCATATCCACCCTCCTTGGGATGCTCAGCATAGTTTCATGGCTATTCGCGCAGCTCCCGCAAATATACAAGAATATACAACTTCAGTCGACGTCGGGGTTGTCCATCTACTTTCTTGTGGAGTGGTGCTTGGGTGATGCGAGCAACTTGCTCGGTGCTCTGCTCACCAGGCAAGCAGGCTGGCAGGTGGTTATTGCAGGGTACTATGTGCTGGTCGATGTGACGCTGGTGTTCCAGTTTTTCTGGTACACGCACTACAAAGGAAGATGGGAGGATCGCTACATTGGATTTTCTTCGTCGCGCCGCGATGATGGATCCGAGGACATCCTGGAAGGAATCTCCGTCATGGAGGACGACTCCGCATCACAGACTATTTCTACAGGGGGCACACCGAGATCCAACGCAAAGAACGTAGCGGATCTTAAGGAACCACTACCGCGCTCCCTGGGCAGCCAGTCTCCGTCGTATTCCCACATTGAGAAACTAAGCACATCCCGACGCACGACGAGCCGACCCAGCAGCGGACCGAGTCTTCCAAGTGGACCAGCAAGGACGATTCTACTAGCCTCGATGCTCTGCGCCATGGCCGCAAACGCCGCACCGACAGAAGTGCAAACCACAGCCAGTCCATCAGACGACAGCCTCGAACTTCTCGGCCGGATCTTCTCCTGGATGTCGACCGTCCTGTACCTATTCTCGCGCCCTCCCCAACTCTACAAGAACTACTGCCGCAAAAGCACCTCAGGCCTGTCCCCACTTCTCTTCATGGCCGCCTTCTGCGGCAACTTCTTCTACTCCGCCTCACTCCTGACGAACCCCAACGCCTGGGCCGACCTCCCACCCTACGGCGGAGGCGGGTGGGCCGATGCGGACGGCAACGATCGTCTGGAATGGATCGGCCGAACTATCCCGTTCTTCCTTGGCGCCTTTGGCGTTCTCTTCTTTGATGGCTTCATGGGCGCCCAGTTCCTCATGTATGGCTCAAATGATGACGAATCTGTCATGGAAATCGAGGACCCTAAGCGTGGGCGTAGCAAGTGGACTCGCGTCCGGGGCTGGATGAGAGGCTGGATCCCCTCTATTTCTCCGGATCGTATGCAGTCTGCGGAGGCGTCTCACGAGAGTCAGCGTCTTCTCGCTGGTGAGCGGGATCGATATGGTACTGTCTGATGCTATTCTCCAGGCAGTCACTTTCTTGATTCTCATTACTTCTTTCGCATCACCCACTTACTGTTATTCCCGACGATCTCGCCTGCATTCGCAGAGGGGATTCAATCATGACGTTACGACATACACACCAGAGTACATGTATCCTCTGGACTCCATACATTTGTTCTCTCGCTTGGCACTATTTTTTTCGGGTTTCCTACCTTTAGCATTCACTTGGTTTAGCTTCTTGGCGTACTATCTTCCTTTTCTTTTTCTTTCCTGAATCTGTGCCTTCCTCCCCATATTACACATTGTTTGGCGCTCACACACGCACGCGTCATCAGAATTGGATTTACAACGGTTGTTCTGTCTTGGGTCAGGTTGGTTACTCCGATATGGTTGGTTGGTTGGTTGGTTGGTGGGTATACACACATGCATACAGGTTACATCTTTCTATAGACGGCAGTCATATGGTAGAGGGTCAGTCAGTACATACTATTACAATATGTACCAGAATTACACCACAGCTTCAACATTTTCATAAACCTTTCTGCTTCGGTGCTCACAGTGCTCACGTGTCAATTTTGCTTTTTGCTTTTTGCTCACTGAAAAAAACCTACGCATACCCGGAGCTTATCTCAGTTAGTAGGGGGAGATAACCTGACATACTACCAGTAATACGAAGAGCCTGTCAAAGAAGCCAACGCGCGCTCACAATCTAGTTCCGCCATGTATCGGCCGCCCCCAAGCCCTATCACAAAGTTATACCACCAGAAATCTTCCATCGTGAACCCAAGCGCCGTGGTAAACTCCCAATACTCAGGGTACCAGCCCGCAGACTCCCAGTCCAGAAACCCCGTGATCCGTCCGTTCTGCACGAGGATATTATGGTGTTTAAGGTCGCCGTGCGTGAAAACAACACGATGAGCCATGGACCCCATCTTCCTGGCCCGAGCAAGCGCATCGTTGTACTCTGCTTCAGACGGGAAGCCGCCTGCCCAAGCGGGCTTCAGAAGGTTCTCGTTGAGCTCTTGCTCCGACTCGAACGGCCCAGTGAGATGATCATTAGGCACGCGGACACTCCGGACAGCCGTGCCCACCAGAGAACAAACCCTGCTCCCGTCCCACGGATGTTCCCATCTCCGCATCACCTCCAAGTAGCCCTTTAACTGCATCTGGATGGTATCCCGTTCAGCGTCGCTGAGCGCTTCGTATACTCGACCAAGTTCATCGCCGGGAATACGCGTCATCGGGATCGATACGGGAGCATGCGGACTATCCGCATGTTCTCCGTAGCAGATCACTCTCGGAACGGGGAGACCTGCCCTTCTGGCGACCTCCATCGTCAGGACTTCTTCCAACCGCGTGCCGTCAGACCATTTCAGGATCCGTCCGAATGGAAGCTGGGCGATCTGGTTGTCGTAGGTGGTCCCTACCCAGCTGCAGTATGATCGGTAGAACCGTCTCAGGTACTTGTGACTGATGCCCCATAGTCGGCGTACCTGTGGATGAGTCGTGCGTGGGGTTACGGGTATTTGGTCGGTCACTGTGTGTGTGAGGTGTGGACTGTCCAGGTGAAATCTGGCATCAAGCAATGGAGTAGCAACGGGAATTCCATCATCAGGGGAGATTATAGCAAAAGTGGAAGGGGTTGAAACGGAGTGTTGGGCCTGATGGGAGAAGAAAGAAACATGTTCGTTTTCTGGGTCAGATGCTTGCATTCATTGTCTCTGGGCGGTTGTTGTGCACGACCATTTTCCTCTGGTTAATTGGGTTAGGGTTCACCCCACGGGGATCCTGTTGGTCGCAAAACAATGCCCCAGACTCTACGCCTCTAGGCCCGGTCCGAGGCCGGCTTCCGGGGGCAATCCTGTCCCTTTCTAAGAATCATCGAGATAGCTTCTTTTATATGGGAGATATTAACACATAACAGACCTCCTCTTATCTTATTGCTTAGCTTATCTCTATATATATAATTAGCTAGTGATAGCTAATAGTGAAAAGCAAGATTCTTCCTTCTTCTCCTATGTATGGGTATATATATACGTAGCTTTCTTCAATAATTTTATATAAGTTTGTCCGGGGATACTTCCATGAAACTCTGGCTGGACTTTTTCGTGAATTAGGTGATCCCCGTCCGCTGGAAACCACATGCATTCAATCAGCTGGTGCTCCATCCCGACCAGAAGGAACTCATTCTGGTTGTCATTGAATCGCAAAGAGACAATGGGCTTGGATTCGAGGACTTTGGGGCAGGCAAGGGTCAGGGGATCCTGGCGCTGCTCTCGGGGCCACCAGGAACGGGGAAAACCATCATGGCAGAAGCAGTGGCTGAGAATCTTCGTGTCCCATTGCACACTGTCGGCTCTGAGGATTTGGGCTCTGGCGCTTGGGAGATTGAGAGGCGACTCAAACAGACAATGAGCCTGGTTGCTCGCTGGAACGCCATTCTGCTACTGGACGAGTGTGGCATCTTTCTCGAAGCCCGCACAACACACGATCTCGAACGGAATGCCGTCGTATCGGTCTTCCTGCGTTGTCTCGAGTATTACGAGGGTATCCTCTTCATGACCACCAACCGCCCCGAGAATATCGATGAGGCCTTTCGCTCTCGGATTCATCTTATGCTCCAATACCCCAAGCTCGAGTCACGGTCGCGCCGCCAGATATGGTCGAACCTACTGCAGTCGTCTGTTCCCCATCACGAGCTGACAGAAGACGATATCACTCAGCTGGGGGCTCATGAGCTCAATGGACGGCAAATTAAGAACACTGTGAAGATAGCTCAACTGTTAGCGCTCAAGAGAAAGACGGGGCTGAACAGGGTATCTGTTGATGCTGCTCTAGGGATTGAAAGGAAGTGGCAGACCCCTGATTTCAACACCAGCCAGTCTGGATGTTCCAGTTTCTCCTGTCCAGCGGTAACAGAAGAACTGACAGCTCCGCCAAATGGCGACACGGGCCGAGTGGTCGCAGCCCAGGAGACGCAATCTTTAAAACGCGCACGCGATGTCGAGGTGACAGACGAGAAGAGGGAGAAGAAGAAGCAGAAGAGGAAGGATAAAAAGAAGAGCAAGAAGGAGTAGTGGAAGACGGCGCGGGGTTCAAAAGGCTACTCAAACGTAGTTATGGGAGGACAAGAAGAAGAAGAAGAAGAAGAAGAAGAAGAAGAAGAAGAAGAAGAAGAAGAAGAAAGGAACATGTTTGGCAAAAAAGGCAAGAGCTACTTCGCAAACCGGCTACCCCCGTTTACATCTGTCTCTCTCACACTCAGATTTGTTGTTCACTTCTCTCATCCCCGTTCCTGGCCTCACCACATCCAGCAAAACATGTCCCGATCGCACACTATCACACATTATGCATGCTTGACACATCCTGAGTAGACTTGTTAAGACAGTTTCCCTACAATTCAAAGCGTGTTCAGGTTCATAGATGCTTAATCCCAAATCGCCAACCCGTTATCTTCCACGACATTATGACTTTTTTTTTGTCAATAACCAAGACGCAGTCATTCCAGTGCCTAAGCAGTGTGGGGCTGCATGTGGTATGTAGGATTGGGGCTTCTTGTAGATTGATTTTGGCGAATGTATTGTCATGTGGATGGTGGTGGTGGTGGTAGACAATAAATTCAGAAGACATAACAGAACAGAAAAGAACACACAAAAAACAATATGAGACTTGAGATCCCATATACTTGAGCATTTATCTGTCTATCATTACAAATGATAACGGTGAATGAATGACCGAGGCATATCATATGTGTATCTACCTTACAGGAACGCTCATTCATCGTCAACCTCATTTCATTAAGCTAAGGTACAGCGGGTCGGTGCAAACGTCCCGGGTAATAAAAGATGTATGTGAAAAAAAGGAAAAGAAAAAGAAGAAAAAGAGAAGAGGAGAAGGGAACAAAGAGCAGGCAGCCCCGGCCCTCCAGCACTTGGTGGGCAGTCGATAGGCGACCGCTCGGTGGGTCATAAGGAAGTGTCTATAGGGATGACATGACGGTGGTGATGATTTGACCAGGGGGGAGGGGACACTGCCGGATGAAGAAGAATAATGGTAATAATGGTGATGTTGATGATAACGGTGATTAGGGGATGATCGGGGGGAGAGGGAACACGGCGGAATGAAATGGAGGATGATCCAGGACACTCTCGGTTCTCTGTCAGTCGCACGGCGCGGAGAGGTCAATAGGATGATAGAAGACGAGTCGAGGGTATGTTTTGTTGCGATTGATGTTTTCTCCAATTAGTGTAGGTGTGATGAACCATGATGATACCCCGACCGTCTTTCGATCTGAGTGCTCCCATGGGGCGCGTGGACTGATCTCCGAATAGCCGTTGAAGGCGGTGATAATAATAGAATCTGTGCCGCGGTATGACCAGCATCAACCGGGTCCATATAAAATTGAACCGTGACTGTGTGAAAAAGAACTCCTTCCAATCCTATATGCAAGACCACCAGAGGTAATATGGACATTCAACGTAACGAATGACCCGGCCCGCCCGGAAGTGGGCAGGCTGGGTTGGGCTTCCAAAAGAACACGCGTGTGCCCGTTTAGTACAACGGCGTCTGCACATCTTGAACACCACGCTTGATCACATCTTCGAGCCGCCAGCGCGGCGGGATGACGGTGCTGCTCTGATGACGACGCTGGTGTTTCAGCATTTCGGGAGACGGCTTCACATCGTCGGTGGGCGGCAAGGCGCCCCCAGCAACGCCGGTCGAAAACTTGAGTTGCAACGCGTTTCCGATTTCGTCACACGCAGCCAGGACCCGATCCAGGTCTTCTTTCGTGTGGGCGGCCGAGACGCAGAACCGGGCTCGGGAGGAGACCAGAGGGGTAGCCGGATAACCGACGACGACCACGGAGATCTTGCGTCGAAGCATTTCGTGGGAGAAGGCAGGCATCTTGGCCGGGTTGAAGAGGAGAACAGGGATGATAGGCGAATCGTCGTGGCCGTACACTATAAAACCAAGACGCTTCAATCCGAGACGCAGGTAACGAGAGTTGAAGGCCAATCGCTGTAGCCGCTCTTCACCCTGGCCGGGGACGATGTCGCCGCTGATAAGCCGCAGCGCCGAGGAGATCTGCGACAGCACCGCCGGCGCCGGAGACTCTCCGTAGAGAACGCCCGAGTTGGTTGCGCGCAGGGTGTCAATCATCGCCTTATCCGCCGCGATGTAACCTCCGTTGGCGCCAAAGGACTTGGTGAGGGTCCCCATCAAGACATCCACTTCGCTGGTATCGACGCTGAAGAAGTCACAGACGCCGCGCCCGCGGGGACCAATGGCGCCGATAGAATGGGCTTCGTCGACAAAAAGGTTGAACTTGTAACGTCGCTTCAACAGAATCAGGCCGGGGAGGTTGCACATCGATCCCTCCATGGAATAGAGGCCCTCGACCACGACCAAGATCTTCTTCCACGGGCGGTGCGTGCGCGGCTGTCCTTGGCTAATTGCCTCACGCAGTTTGATCTCCAGATCCTTCATGTCATTATGTTTGAACATGGCGATCGACGCGCCGGACAGACGGGCGCCGAAGCGGATCGACGCGTGGTTGAGTTCGTCCGAGATGAGGAGACAGCCCCGGCTCACCAAAGCGGGGAAGACATTGGCATTGGTTCCGAAACCCATGGAGAAGACCATCGAGGCTTCCTTGCCCACGAATCTGGCTACTAGATCCTCCACTTCCACGTGCAGATCCTGCGAGCCGACTTCGGCGCGGGTGCTGGGAGAGACGATGCCGTATTTTCGGATCGCCTCCTCGGCCATGTCGGCGCAGGGGCCTTCGGATTGGGCGAAGCCCAGGTAGTTATACGAACTGAGGTTCAGGGTGTCGGTGGTGGTTCCGGTGAAGTAGAAATGCTTATTGTGGTCATTAGTGGACCGGTCCATCAAGGTGATGTACCGGCCGGGCACGCCGATCACGGGGCGTTCGAAGCAATCGTTGATGCGCAATTTTAAGCGGCGGACGTAGAAATTATCAAAGTCACTATTCAAGGCCCCGTAGCCATTCTGCGGCTTCAGGTGGCGATAATGCTCTTCGCGGAAGCGCTTCCCGAAGAAGTCACGGACGTGCCCAAAAGCAATTAGGATTAGGTAACTGATGTAGGTGGTGAGCAGATAGTAATAGGGCGGTTCGTCCATGACGGGCTCCGGGAAGACACCGCCAGGATGTCGACTCGAATAGCGGTGGCTTTGATGACCGATGGGCCCGAATTGCGCATGCTGCTTCGCCAGGCGACGGGCCTGCTCCGGCGAAGGGGGCTGGAAGAGCGTAGTGGGCGGCTCGTCCATGTTGGGATTGTCCGCGGTGGCGGTGGAGAGCGAGATCGTCGGCAGCGATAGGGAGGCTGAGCTGATGGGAGGAGCGGAGGCAGGAGGCTGTGAATTGGCACTAGCGGTCTGTCGAGGGGCAGTCGCGTCAGCCTTGGGTTTCGGGGAGGCGGAAAAGAACTGAACGAAGCGATTGGGCTTGACGGAGGACGATTGAGTCGCAATACCGCGCTTCCCGGAGGAGGTGGAGGAGGGAGAAAAAGACGGCGAGCCGGAGGGGTCTTGAGCGGAGGAAGAACCAACAGATCGACGAGGCATCGCAAGGAAACCAACGAACCAGACAAGTGAGTGTTGTTGCACCACTGGTGATTTGAGAGATTGAACTCTGCGATGAACACCGGGACAGAAGTTGTTATCACGGCACCACCAGTCTGGTTTCTTGGGTTAAGAATAGATCGACACCAATCTATTCAGCCGCAGAACAGCAGTTAGCGACGGCGTTCCCCAGTATGATAAGACAAAATAAAATAAAAATAAGAATATGGTCGAATGGGTGTGAAGAAGGTAGCAAGAAATTCAAAGGTCGAGTCGTGCAGGTAAAATTCAGGTACAAGATAGGAGAAGGGTGGAGGCCGATTCCGAGGGAGCCGGGTCGGTCCTGTAATTTGCGGGAACGAGCAAAATGGAGTTGACTGACCGACATGCACACGTGGAGAAGGCGTTGAAGGACTCGGAGCCTTGCAAGAGACGGAGAATGGATCCCAATCAAGGGATGGGAAGTTTCAATTCCCAGGCAGGAGTGAAAGGATTGACGAAATTTAGGAAGAGAGTGGAGGATGATATGACACAAGAGCAAGAGGGGGAAAAACAAGAGGAGAGAGAAAGCTTGAGGAGGAAAAGAAGCGAAGAAGAGAATTCGAGAGAGAGAGAGAGAGAGAGACAGAGAGACAGAGAGAGTCCTTGGGTCACGGATGGATCCAAGCGCCAAGTTTTGGTTGGGATTCTTTTTCTTTTTCTTTTTCTTATTTTTTTCTTGATTTCTCTATTTTTTTTTTTTTTTTTTTCTTTAATTTTGATTTATTTTAATTATATTCTTTTCCAGTTCTTTCGCTTTCTTCCCCTGGCGTGAGTCTTATTTCTTCATTTCTCAGGTTGACTAATGCTTTACTGCTTTTCTCCGACGGCTCCGAGGTATGGTAACGTGGTAAGATATACCGGATGGAAAGTAGGATCGGAGCGATTGGCTGGATTGGACCACTATGGAAGCGCCACTAGGATGGGTTTTCATACGGTAAATGAGTTACCAACTGAGTTACCAGCCCCCTGGTTCCTTTTGTGCTTATTTTATTAATGGATTTTATTCATATTGATTTGATATTTTATTTACCTACGGTATATTAGTTTTAATTCTTTCCCTCCCTTGAATGTGATCAACTAACGAGTCTGATTCAATTCAATTGGATCAACTCATCACAATCCAGCCCACCCAACTTCAGCCTAAGAAAGGGGCATGCAAGGTGAAAGAGATGGAAATGAGGTGAACTCATGCAGGAGACTGACTTCAAAGGTTCAGACTCCATCCGACATTCCACTCCCCTGGATTTCCACCACTCTTGAAACACTGCACTCTCTGTTGTTCTCCAGAACTGCATGCTTCGATGCCAGTATTGTTCAGGAGGATCCACTGCCGGTTGACGACCTATTTTTACCCCTTGGATGACCGACGCCGTGGATCGGTACAACGGTAGAAGAAAGACTCCCAAGCGGTCATCAGAATTGAGTACTAGTAACCCTCTAAGAAGAATCCCCTGTCCACACTACCGTGGGCTATCGTGGCTATCGTAGCCTTAGTGGCAATGCCAAGACCCGACTATGGATCATGCATGATGGGTGTTGGGCCCGTTGGGGTTGCGCCGTTCAGTCTCCAAATCATGGACTCCAGAAATGTATTGAGCGTGATAGAACTCCGTAGGCGTCGTAATGCTTCCTGGACTGTGACCGGTGGAGTTCCAATTGAACGATTCATTCCATCTTGGGATGTCACGGCGGGGGTCCCCTTCCTCATGGTTTGAACGGCCACCGCACCTCCGGTATTTTCCGCCCCCGCGATTCCAGATTTGGAGTCAGCAATAATTCGCCTCAGATCAGCCTGGTCTGGATTTTTCCCTGTCAACCCAGGTTGATCTTCTCATTCTTTGATCCATTGCCACTGGGACCTCCCATTCAACTTTCAACTCACTCCTCTCCGACACCGAAGCAATTGGCGCACCCTGTATCAAAGAGTCAGTGTGGGGTAAGGTTACAGTTCCAACCCACGACAACCGATGATGGCCACAAATGGGTCCTGTCATACTTCCCCGGAAGAACTATGGCGGCATTCCTCGCCCGAAAGCACCCAGATCCACGATTTCATGCAAAAGTCGGCGAAAAAATATGACCTGCCTTTAAACAACTACCAAGATCTGTGGCAGTGGAGCGTGTCCGAGCCGGCCCAATTCTGGGAACACGTGTGGGAATACACCGGCGTCAAGGCCCACGAACCCTACAACCGCGTGAGTAGACCCGGCAATTTCAGCGATGATGCGTCATTGATTCCCTTTGCCCCGTTACCAGAGTTTCTGACTGCCGCATAGGTCCTGGGAACGGACGACTCTCTCTTTCCGCGGCCGAACTTCTTCGAGGGCAGCAAGCTCAACTTCGCCGAAAATCTACTCTACCCGACGAGTGCCCCCGATGAGAATGCCATCGCCATCATTGGTGCTACGGAGGTGGGTCGCGAATATATCTCCTGGAAAGAACTTCGTGAGCGGGTTCGTAAATGCGCCAATGCCCTGAAAGAGGCGGGTCTACAGGCAGAGGATCGGGTCGCGGGGTTCCTCGGCAACCATGCGAATACGGTGGTTGCCATGCTGGCAACAACGTCAATCGGCGCGTTCTGGACCGGAGTCTCCCCAGATACCGGGGTGCACGCGGTGCTTGAGCGCCTTCAGCAGATCGAGCCGAAAATCCTATTTGCCGACAACGCCTCGATATACAATGGAAAGGTACACGGAGCGAATGCAAAGCTGGGGCTGATTGCCCCGGAGATACCGAATCTGGAGCTGCTCGTTTTGTTCGAGACGGTTCCGTCCCACACCTTGAACCTAGAGGAGATTCCGCTCGTCAAAGGAAAGGCTCTCACCTACGATGCCTTCCTCGGCAATGTCAGCAACTCCTCGGCCCCGCTGGAATTTGGCAGCTTCAGTCCGGAGCACCCCGTTTATATCTTGTATTCCTCCGGTACTACTGGTGCGCCGAAGCCCATTGTGCATGGGTCGCTGGGCACTCTGCTGCAGCACAAGAAAGAACATGCACTCCATTGCGAGATTCGCCCGGGAGACCGCCTGTTCTACTTCACAACCGTCACCTGGATGATGTGGCACTGGCTGATCTCCGGTCTGGCCACGGGCGCCACTATCGTTCTCTACGACGGTTCGCCCTTCCGGCCGTTCGACTCCGAGGGAGGAAATGGGGAGATGGCGATGCTGCGCCTAATCGACGAACTGCAGATTACCCACTTTGGCACTTCCGCCAAATACCTTTCCGTGCTGGAGCAGGCATCCCTGAACCCCCGCAGGCACCCCCACCGCCCGGTGGCCCTGCAATCCTTGCAGGCGATTTTCAGCACGGGATCCCCCCTCGCTCCCTCGACCTTCGAGTACGTCTACTCGTCGATCCACCCCGATATCATGCTGGGCTCCATCACGGGCGGCACCGATATATTATCGCTATTCTGCGCCAGCTGTCCGATTCTACCCGTCTACAAGGGCGAAATTCAGTGTCGCTGCCTCGCGATGGCAGTCAGCGCATATGACTATGCAGGGAAGGACATCAGCGCTTCCGACGAGCCCGGCGATCTAGTCTGCACCAAGCCCTTCCCCGCCCAGCCCGTCATGTTCTGGCCGCCGGGCCCGACCGGAGCAGACAAGTACCGCAAGAGCTACTTCGACGTGTTCGGCCCGTCGGTCTGGCACCACGGTGATTTCGTGCGCATCAACCCCGCCACAGGCGGCGTGACCATGCTCGGCCGAAGCGACGGCGTCCTCAAACCCTCCGGCGTCCGCTTCGGCAGCGCAGAGATCTACAACGTCCTCCTCAAGCATTTCGCGGAGGAAGTCGAGGACTCTCTATGCATCGGGCGCCGGCGCGAAGGGCTCGACTCAGACGAGACGGTCGTCCTTTTCGTGAAGCTGGCCTCGTCGTGTGAATCTCCGACCGGTATGCCAGCCGACCTGGCTACCCGCATCCAGACGATGATTCGCAAAGAGCTCAGTCCGCGCCACGTGCCTGGTGTCGTGGATGCCTGCCCTGAGATTCCGGTCACGTCTAATGGGAAGAAGGTGGAGAATGCTGTGAAGCAGATCTTGTGTGGCCTTAATATTAAGATCGGGGCTAGTGTTGCGAACGCTACTTGTCTTGACTGGTATAGGAACTGGGCTGCGGAGCATCCTTGAGTCGAGGATTTCCTTATATCAACTGTACATGTATAGATGGACTAAGGGTTGTAGATAGACTTAGATCTTAGATAGAATATACCATAGAATCTCTCCCACGTTAACGTGAACTTGAATTAGATGAATATCCCCAACCACAGGGACTATCCTCGTATCAGTATACTAGGCGTACTGAGCCGATGAAGCCTAGGTGCTTGCTTGTGCTTTTCATAGTGCAGCGGTTGCCATTCCATCAAGCCGAGGACGCAACGTTTCAGACAATGCTTGTCAATTATTTGACACCATTCGATTCAACAAAAATCGTAATACAAATTCCACACTCATAAACAATCCTGTTTCTGCAACAATCCGTAGTCGCAGCATCCTGTTCTTCCGACCTGTCCGGCCCATCGGCGCGTCTCGATTAGATAAGCGAACCCGGCCAAATCCTTTTCCAGGGCAGACGGCCGTGACGAAACCTATCCGGAAGTAGTCGACTTTCTCTCACCATATCGCACGGGGAGGCGCAAGTTCAACAGATTATTTCTAACCGCGCTTTGAAATCTACATATTCACCATGCGTCGCTCTGTACTGCGGGCAGTCGAGTCCGCGAAGCCTCTCGCCCGCTTGCCTCGTGCAGCGTCCAGAGGTTTTGCTACTGCCCAGGAAGATAACTCGAAGGTATGCATGCACCTCTTTGATACGCACAGCTTTGGGGATTGCTTTAACCAGTGACTGACACTTTCTTGTGCTAGGACCCTGTCGAGTTGGATCAGATCACCGCTCTCCCGAACGGTATTCGCGTCGCTACCGAATCCTTACCTGGACCTTTCGCCGGTGTTGGAGTCTACGTGGACGCGGGCTCTCGCTATGAGGATCCAAGCCTTCGAGGTGTGAGCCATATCATGGATCGGTTGGCGTTCAAGTCGACCACAAACCACTCCAGCGACGCCATGCTCGAGGCCCTCGAGGGTCTGGGCGGAAACATCCAATGCGCTTCGTCCCGCGAGTCGCTCATGTACCAGTCCGCCAGCTTCAACTCGACGGTCTCTACCACCCTCGGCCTGTTGGCGGAGACGATTCGTGACCCGCTCATCACGGAAGAGGAGGTTCTTCAGCAGCTAGCGACCGCGGAGTATGAGATCAATGAGATCTGGGCTAAGCCGGAGCTCATCCTGCCGGAGTTGGTCCATATGGCTGCCTACAAGGACAATACTTTAGGGAACCCTCTGCTTTGTCCCGCTGAGAGACTGGGAGAGATCAACAAATCTGTGGTGGAGAAGTATCGCGAGACGTTCTTCAACCCGGACAGGATGGTCGTTGCGTTCGCGGGAGTCCCGCACGACCAGGCTGTGAAGCTCACGGAGCAGCTTTTCGGCGACATGAAGGCACACAGCCCGAGCAAGGGCCCTGTGCTTTCCGGGAATGGGGTGGACACAACCTTATCCTCTAACGAAGGCCAAGTACACACGATCCCTCAGTTCTCGCCCACATCCACCATTTCGTCCACGACTGCCTCCCAGAAGACCGAACTCGGCTTCCTCTCCAAATTCCCCTTCCTCAAGAATCTCTCTGGTTCCGGATCCCAGTCGGGCTCTACGGAACCGCTTGACCCGGCGCTGATGGAATCGCCGTCGTTCCATCTGACGCGCCCGTCCCACTACACCGGTGGATTCCTCTCCCTTCCCCCGATTCCTCCCCCGGCCAGCCCCATGCTCCCCCGGCTGAGCTACATCCACCTCGCCTTCGAAGCGGTCCCGATCTCGAACCCCGACATCTACGCCCTCGCCACTCTCCAGACCCTTCTCGGCGGCGGCGGGTCCTTCTCCGCTGGTGGGCCCGGCAAAGGCATGTACTCCCGTCTGTACACCAACGTGCTGAACCAACACGGGTGGGTCGAAAGCTGCATCGCCTTCAACCACAGCTACACCGACAGCGGCATCTTCGGCATCTCCGCCTCGTGCAGCCCGACCCGCTCCACCGAGATGCTCGAGGTGATGTGCCGTGAGCTGCAGTCGCTGACCCTCGACACGGGATACAGCTCCCTGCAGCCGCAGGAGGTCAACCGGGCCAAGAACCAGCTCCGCTCGTCGCTCCTCATGAACCTCGAGTCCCGCATGGTGGAGCTGGAGGACCTGGGCCGTCAGGTCCAGGTGCACGGCCGCAAGGTCGGCGTCCACGAGATGTGCCAGCACATTGAGTCCTTGACCGTCGAAGACCTCCGACGCGTGGCTAAGCAGGTCTTTGGTGGCCTCGTCCAGAACCCTGGACAGGGAACTGGTAAGCCGACGGTTGTGTTGCAGGAGGGCGAGCTGGAGGGATACCGTCTTCGTCCGTTCCCGTGGGAGGAGATCCAGGAGCGGATTGCGCGCTGGAATCTCGGACGTCGTTGATTTAGTATATTAACGTGTCGAGGGAATGCGAGAAGGCACTTACTATAGAAACGTCGTGTCATATTAGATGTATAGTATAGAACGAAGACGATCGGATTGGTATTCCACTCTATGTATTTGAAAATGATAATGAGATTCATTCTAATCTACCATGTTGAATTTTTGCAGGCCCTAATTTTTGAAATCACATATTATTCGTAGCCTCCAGCGATACTATCACATAAAAAATACAATAAGAAACCAAAAACGAAGAAAAAGTAAAAACATCGTCATAGTACTTACATACTGCATAGTAAAAGCGGCTCCCGAAGCTCCTTGCCACTTTAGTCGCCGAGGGCTCTCGCTCCGCCGGGAAAAAAGTTGGACCATCGGTGCTCAACCTCATCCGCCTCGGAATCCGCAAACTCACATCTAACCTCCCCTTCCCCGACCACATCACTCTTCAACCAACGCGCCAACCAAATTCCCTCCTACCTCTATACACGCTTTATAGCCTTTTTTATTCACAACCTTCACAATGGTCAAGCTCACCGAGGTCGAGGACGAGCACTTCACCCAGGAGAAGCCCCAGCCTAGCAAGCATGATGTCCTGCTGGCTTCCGATGATGAGGACGACTACACTGATACTGGTGAGTACTGCTGCGTCAACTTTCTTTTAGATTGAGGGGAATATGCCCCATCGACAATTCATCGCGCTGGCTTGCCTTCTTTTCTCCCTCACAACACCATCAATCATCAATCAATCACCATCTGCGTCATCCACAATCCACCCAACACGCCCTCCCCCAAAAAATCAACCAAAAAAACCCGAATTCCAATCTCAAAGAGTCATCCATCTAACCATGAAATCAACAACCAGAATCCGAGATCTCCGAGCAGTCCGACGAAGAACTCGACAGCGAGTCCTTCCTGGACCGCCTGTCGGCTCTGCAAGACATGATCCCCCCGTCGGCCCGCCGCTCCTTCACGAGCTCCGTCTCCGCCGTCACCAACCTCACCAAGTCCAGCCTGAGCTTCAGCGGCAAGGCCCTGTGGATCCTGAGCACCAGCGCTTTCCTGGTCGGTGTCCCGTGGGCGCTGGCTTACGCTGAGGAGGAGCAGTATATTCAGCTCGAGCGCGAGCAGGGTATGATTAAGGGTGCTAATGATGTGAGTTTATAACTTTCTTTTTCCGTCTATCTTCGTATTTCACTTGGGAGTTGCGGCTATCGTGCGTGTTTACGTACGCTGTCGGGCTTTGGTTTGCGGGGACGGTGACGTGAAAACTTTTTTTCTGGTGATGATGGCACCAACAACATCAGAAAGAGTGGTTTCATGCGTTACAGCTCTCTCATCATCCGTTCTCGTTGGAAATTGTATGACCATACTAATATAATCCTCTCTAGATGCTCACCCCCGGCATGGCTCCCTCCGACGAGCAGAAGGCTCAGTCCACCATCTAAATGAAAAACACCGACGAATATGAAGATCACAACAATTCGAATGATTCGCCGTGAATCTCGCTGCAGCGGCCGCTCGATCCGCTCGACGCTTTTTTGACCTTACGGCTTATGTATGTGGTATACGATGTCATTGGTTCGCCCGGCGGAAAAGACTGTTGGTTATAAAAAACAAGAGAAAAGAGAAAAAAAATGACAGAAAAGAAGAAGGGGGAAAACAACGGCAACATGCTGATTGGTTTGGATCCAAAAAGGAAAAACGCTCAGCATCGGAGCGGAGTGGCATGAGAAACAAAAAATGGGCATTTGCATGATCAGGTTTCGTTTCCAACGCGTTGCAGTGCACGAACGGTGTTTCATCACTATTTACCCAACCCCTGTTGATTGATCTTTGTTTTCATGCTTCATGCTCAATTCCTCGTTCGTCTCCTCTCATCTCTCATCTCATCATTGTTTCGGGAGTCGTGGGATATCTCGGGCAATGCTTGTATTTGTACATTTCCTTTTCTCTCTCTCTTTCTTTCCTTTTTGTCTCCCCCTGTTGTTATGTGAGTTCTTCCTTGTGTTTAGTATAGTTTCGACCTACGTTTTCCGGATATGGACTGGATGAGCGGATGGTGTTGGGAATGAATCAATCAATTTAGTTCTTTCCTTTTTATCGGTTGGACTATTTATGTATGTATGTATGTATCAACAGGTACATTTCTGTCTGCCAATAAGTATGGGATAGATGTCGTTTGTGCCGTTGTAAAAAAAGCAGCAGAGAAAAGGAACTGTCAACCAAGAGATGAAATTGGGTATCACAAGAATATGGAATATGGATTCCGTAATAGAAAGAAGATGACAAGAAAGAAAAGGTGCAAATAGAGGCAATAGCAAATTCCTTCCGTAGCATATGTAAGACCATCGAGGAAGAATATCAAGAATGTTTGTAAAAGAAGCAAGAAGACAACGAACTCGAAATTCAGCCAATACTGCCAGAAAGAGCCCTATCAAAGTGTCTACAACAATCAGTCAGTCAGTCAATAAGCCCTATTCAGTTCAAGAAAGAGGATGGGGAAAAGAAACATACAGTCGACTCCCTAGCCGTCCGCAAATTGATATGAAAATCGCGCCACAGCTTTTTAACCTCATCGTTCTCAACCATCGTTTTGAAGACCTGCGCGGCGTACTTCGTCTGTTTCCTCACACTCCAGTGGCTGCGTTTGACGACTTCCTCGTCGGAGAGGTACCCCATGCGTGCGAGGTGGTCGACGACCCATTCGTTGAGGTTGAAGCGCCAGTGGGTTAGTGTGTGTGCGATTGTGGCTCGGTTTTTGCAGTGTCTGTTGAGATGGTTAGTTTGGAATTTATTGGGTCTGGGGTAGACTATGGGACTGGTCGTACCGGCCGAGATAGAAGCGGTTGTTTTCGTCGGGGAGGATGTGGCCTTCGCGATCGCGCTCTACGCCGTCATCCTCGACCTCCTCCTCCTCTTCTTCTTCTCCCTCCTCCTCCTCCTCCTGTTGTGAGAGTTGTCCGTCGTCGCTGCTGTCCTGGTCTGTAAGCGCCTCCAGCGTTTCCAGAGAATACGCCTTTCCGTAGAGCTTGATATCCGATGAAGCCGGATGTCCAGACCGTTTACACGCATCACACGGGTGGTGCTCGGATGTCGGATAAGAGGTGATCTCGATGTATGGACGCGCGAGAAGAGCGTATCGGAATTCCGCGTTCCACACTGACGACACAAGTGTTGACCCAGTCCGCCCCTTGACTTCGCTTTCGAGCTTGTCGAAGGCGACTTTGTAGAGCGGGTCGGACCGGGGGAAGGCCGGGTTGAGCTTGTTATGCACCATCCACTCCACGGCGTCTTGGAAGTAATCCTTGAGTTGCTTGTATGCGTGGCGGGAGAACTCGAGGGGCATGTCTTCGTGGCTGGTCGGGACGCCGAGCTTGTCGTCTTCGTCTTCTAGCACGAAGTCGTCCTCGTAGCGATCTAGATCGTCGTTGCTGGCTATGGCGGATTCGACGTCGCTGTCTTCGTGCGTGATGCGGAGTCGGGGCTTTCTGGTGTCGCTTGTCTCGCTGCTTGCTTCACTTTCTTCGCTTTCTGATTGATCGTCCTCCTGCTCGGATTCTTCGTCCTCTTCCTGGCCCGCGGATTCCTCGATATCGTCTTCTTTTTGTCCTGCCCGTCGGCGCCGCAGGGTCTCTAGGTGGAGCTGCCGCTGGGCTTTAGCTGAATTCGCTAGTCGACCACGGGTTCTTGTCTTCTTTACAACTACTAAAAGTCAGCCATGTATACTAGGTGCAGGCGAGATCTAGTAGCATACCGGAATCTTGAAGATCCGCCAGGTCCTCCTCAATGTCCAGCATATCCTGGTTTTGATTCTGCGGAGGTGTCTGAGGGGGTTCAGTAGGCGCACTAACGCGCCGTCTTTTGACGGGCGAAACCACCGGTTCATCCTCAGAATCATCCAGTACTACAGTAGACACCGGTGCTGGACCTCGTCTCAGCTTGCGGCGAGGTCGAGTGATAATTTCGTCGACATCGCTATCTTCCAAAACGGCCGGACTTGGGGAGGCTGCAGATGACGGCTCAGGAGCATCCGGAGTGGGGGAGCGTTTTCGCTTAGACCTTCTCTTTTTCTGCTCAGATGGCACACTGCGGTTTGTATCCATGGTCTCTTCCTCTTCGGCGGTTTTAACATCTGGCTCGGGAGCGGGGACGTCATCGGAGCCGTCGGCCTGCGTCGACTGCTTGTCTACTCGAAGACTCATCATCAGCAACAGACATCCCGACATAACGAAGCAAACGTGTAAGCAGCATACCTTTCTTTTTCTTCTCTTTCTTCTCCTTCTTGGCCCTCTTCTTTTCTCGCTTCTCCTTTTTCTCTTTTTTGTCCTTGGTTTTTTTTTCGCGCCCGGGCTTCATGGTGTCTTCCGCAGATTTCGTCTCCACGATCGGGCTGGGCGAGACTTGGGGACGCTCCCGGCGAAGTGTGGCCGTTGAGGGATGCCCGTAGCGCAGGGTCGCTCGGCGATCGGTTCCATCTACTGTTTCTTGCGTATCTTGGGTCGGCGACGCTACCGGGGCGAAGGAAAGCCGCGTCTGTTTCGCTTTGCCATAGGTGCGGGGCATTTGCGATGGGGGAGTGAGCGGTCTCAGTGCGTAGGGTGGGTATGAGGTTGTCACTGCTTGAAGTAAAAATGAAAGAAGAAGAGCCAAAAGACTGATCTGCAAGCAGACAACTTCTCTTAAGACGAAGGTAAAATATGGACCACTAAAGGTTTTGGAGAAGCTCCGGATGAAGATCCGCGGAGACCGCGTCGGAACGTCACGAGAGCACGTGATATGATATAGACCGATCAGTGATTGATATGGGAAGTAGGCATGGATATCGAGGTTGAACTTGCTGGGTTGAAAATCTACTACATAATAAGAGGAACGATATGTTCAACCTAGTACCAAGTACTGTCTTAAATCAAGTGAAAAAAAAGTGAAACTGAATTTATGTTTTGCTCAGACCCAGAAGTATATATCATTCAGATCTATGTGATAAATATATTTGCAGTATAGATATGTTGAAGGGTGTTCAGAGTAAACAATCCCAACACATGAATTTCTTATAACAGTGTTACTATCGTTATTAAACAGTAGTTTCATGAACGAAGATTTCCACAAGCATCAAACAAAAATAGATCAATTGCTTAATCTTGTTAGCATTGCCAGTGTCCGTGACCAATCTACTGGCTCTCCAACACTAATATACCAGCTCCAGCATTCCGTGTCCAAATTTATAGATTGTGCATTTTGCATGTCTATCACTTGTCAGTGCTAAACACCACTTTCCCCATGAAATGCACTGCCAACAACAACTACGCGCATTCATCTATGCGGTGCTACACACAATTTCTTATGAGACCAAAGCTTTCCACCTCTCATCCCAGTGAGACCTTGAGAAAGACAAGCCTAAAAACCAAGACTAATTACATCAATTACTTTTGAAGAAGCTCGTCCCGTGCTGTTAATACCAAAGTGGTTGGAACAGATTTCAAGATGGGAAGTACTGGTGAGCCACCTACTGCCGTGGCCAGAAGGGCTGGTATCTTCCCGGATGGATTAAGACAGGTAAACAGCCTCATCCTTTGAACTAATGGGCTGCTCAGTTGAATCTGTGTTAAGCCTATTCTAATCTTGCTGGTGAAGCTTGTGGTCTGGGAGACGTGTGACCCCTGTTAATTCTCAAGTCTGCGAATCCCTCTGTTCCCCATCCATCTACTCATTCTCGCCCATCCATCGCTCGTTTCCCCAGAAGTCGGTCTTGAATGTCTTAGTGACACCAAATATCAAGAGATCCTGGATCTATAATGCCGCTTTATTCGTGGATTTTGTGTCATCCCATTCCCTCGTTCATTTGTCTCTGATTCGTGGAAATTACAGTGTACTTTCTACGGCCTAGAATTTCCTCGAATACCACCCTAGGTCTTTCCAGATAGCTTCAACCTCGTCGACGCCTCAAGCTACCCCTGCTCGAATTATCGCCCTTCGTTGGCCCTGCCTGGTCATCCCACCTTTTAGGGGCTGCATACCGACTCCTAGTGCTATGGGCACGGATGTTAGCGTTGGTTGGGGAAGCCCGTCTCGTGGGTTCGGGCTACCACCGAGCGAGGGACTCGACTATGGCCTACTTATGGCTTAAGTACATAGAGGTTGTCTCCGCTCTTTTCCTATCTGATCTGTGGTGACCCACAACTCGAGCGTATCTTCTGTTTATGTAACTCGGGAGGGCATCGCCAGGTCAAGATCAACATACAACTTGTGATAGTCCATGCATGGGTTTGCAATTGCTAAGGACTAGTTAAAACAAATCTCATTCGATTGGTATCGCATCTCCCCTCCTTGCTCCGCGAGCACATACCGCAACATAAATCACAGGCACCATGGGAACCATGGGCTTAGGCCTCTCAAAACGAGGCTACAACTGGTTCGTACATATCACCATCATCCAGTTGGGTTAACATAACTAACTTATTCCAAAGGTACATCTCACTTGTCGCAGCAGCATGCATGGTGCTTTACGGCTATGATGCATCCGTGTACAACTCCGTCCAAGGATCCACAAACTGGGTGACTTACTTCAATGAGCCGGATGCAAACGTGATTGGGGCTGTCAACACAGCATACACTGTTGGTGCAATTTTCGGAGGTTTTTTCCTCGGGGGCCCGATTGCCGATTTTTTAGGTCGGAAGCTTGGGATGGGTATTGGCTGCGTGTTGGTAATTGCGTCAACATTCATGCAGACGTGGTCTCCACGTGGGAACATCGGGTGCTTCCTTGCTGGAAGATGTATCATCGGTATTGGCCAGGGGATTGCCTTGAGTAAGTCACTGATTATATGCTGTCACATGTAGAAGAAAGGAAGTTGAACTGACCGTGCTATCTGACAGCGTCGGGCCCGATCTATATTGGTGAGCTTGCACCAGCAGAGATTCGAGGGAAGATCATGACATTCTGGCAAATGTTCTACTCGGTGGGATCTTTTATCTGCTTCTGGGTGAATTATGGCTGCACCCAACACAAAGAAAATCTGGGTGAATGGGATTGGAAAATGGTTGTTCTTTTCCAGCTTCTGGTTCCCATCTTGATTCTCTGCTTGTTGCCGACTATTCCCGGCTCGCCACGATGGTATAGTCTCACATAGTACGCTCCATTAAAATTTTATGCTAACATAACACCAGGTATATCCAGCGAGGAAATAATGTCGAAAAAGCTCGTGCCGCTCTTGAAATGGTTCGAGAAACAGCGGAGGAAGTAGAAGACGAGCTGCTGAAAATCCGCGAGGCCCTCGAATACGAGAGGGAGGCTATATCCAGTACCTACTCGGCCCTTTGGAAGGACAAGTCTTTGCGCAAGCGTATGGGTCTGGCACTGGTTGTCAACGCTGGTCAGCAAATCACCGGACAGGGGACGCTGAATACGTACTCCACCAAGATCTACCAGAAGGTATTCACCAGTGCCGGCCAGATAGCCCTCATCAACGCACTCAACGCCACTTTTGGTATTCTTTTTACGCTGAATGCTGTTTGGATCATTGATCGATTTGGGCGAAAGTTCCTCCTCATTATTGGAGGCATTGGTATGGGGATCTGCATGATCATTGTCTCTGCAGTTGAGACAGAGACCGCATCACCCGGTGGCACGAAAACCCAGCCAGTCGGTATATCGATCGTGTTTCTACTATTCCTATTCATATTCTTCTGTGAGTGTCCAATAACCACTAAATACCCATGTCAATTGCTAATGATAAAACACAGACAAACCATCCTGGGGCGCCACGGTATGGATTTGGACCTCAGAAATCTTCTCTATGAACGTGCGAGCGCAGGCAGTGGGAATGGCGTCGCAGACGCAAAACGTCGCCAATGCCATCTTCCAACAATTCTTCCCCATCTTCCTGGATAATTGCGGTTTTTATGCGTTCTACATGTTCGCCGGTATCAACTTTCTCCTCGCCGTGTTTGTGTTCTTCTTCATCCCGGAAACCAAGCAGGTTCCTCTCGAGGAGATCGATGCCCTGTTTGGCGGGGCTAATCATGTTACACATGGCGAGGATCTCATTAGGAATGAGAAGGAAGTTAGACCATCGTACTCGGATACCGGCGAAAAGAGGTCTTGAAGCAGTTGTGGCTGAGAATGCTGCCGGAGATAGGTACGGCTTGAATGTTATTGTGATGTAGTCTCGCATACGACATTTATCCTCACTGATACTGGATCATTAGGATGCCCCTTACTGGGGATACACCTGGCCCGTTTGACATCAATTCAACTAACCTTATCAAATGTGGAGCCGAATGCCCAGCTTTATAGACTCGACCAGCAGCCGTGGTATGCGGGGAAGCGAGACCGCGGATTAAATCCGGGGAAGGGCTCCATCATCTCTCTTCTCCTACAGATTATTTCTAAGACCATAATATACACTATATTGTCCTCTGTTCCCCCACTATTTACAGACCCATACACTACGAACGAATTGAGAACAAGTCTCGCCCCCAAATCCTAACCCGTATATCCCCACGTGGACAACAAGCCCTAGCGACCATCCTCAACCTAAATCAAACGCTAAACACCCCCAAGAAATGAAGGCTCCCAACAAACGGATCCCATTCCGCCCGCCAAGCAGACCAGCTAGCCTGATTAAGGGCGAGTTGAGTCCTGGGCTGGTTCTTTTCCTGTATTGATGTGGTGGCAAATCGGCGGGCTAACTCCAACCCAACCCAGAGATGTGGTCGGAATCGCTCCGCACTTGTTTGCCCTTGGGATGTCCGGGGTTTGCGGGGGAGGATCCAGCACTAGCTTGGCATGTTCTTCCTCTCTCCAAGTTAAGTTCTTCCCGAGATTCTGGGGACTGTCGTATACTATCGTCTGGATTTGTTTTTCAAGCACCTCTACTAGGTTATTCAAGCGTACAGGCAAGACTTTTATTGTAAGTAGGTGCTTCTATAGTTAGTGGTAGTACAATCCCACTGTTCGCCTTTCCTTCAACGATTATCCATAGCAAAACCTAGGTATATTCACTTCTATTCTCGTACTTCGCAACATGTCCGACTTCATCTATCTCTCCCCATCTTAAATCATAACCGCCTACCAAACTGATAAAGACGGATCTTCCTTGTCGAGACATCCCCATTAACTAATTAACCTCCAAGTGCCAATCCTTCTTCCCTGCTAGACGAAAAACCTTCTTTGTACCCAGTTTCCTTGGCGCGCGGAACCCGGTTGAGAATGCGGAATCCTTACGTTCCTGGGCGTCATGTATCTCTGTTGGCGCAACTAGTTCATGCATATGGCCGTCGGAGAAGACACCGACTTTAGCTTTTGTTTTTGATTTCGTTTATTGAATACTGGTTTTTTATTTTCTTATTTCGTTCTGGGCGGATGGCGCTTAAGTAGGTGTGATAGTAATAAGTGTTAGTCTGTATAAAGGGTGCTTGCCCCGCGCTTTTCGTGCTGGTGATGTGGTGATGTAGGGGCCGGTGTTTATATTTCTAGGTACTCATCCTCTATTTTTCTTTTCAAACGTGTAGAAGCTACGTGGTTCTGGTAGTATCTGCTTCAATCATTGACTTTGTGGACTACCCCTACCTCCCTCTCTTGCTACCCTACCTCCACCACCACAGCCTTCCACCAAACGAGGTCCCAATCCTCCAAGGGCCCCAACAGAACCCGCAAAAATGACACCACCATCCGACCCCGAAAAAACCGAGATGTCTCAAGAGCACCTCGAAGACATCAAGTCCTCCTCAAGCTCCACCCTCTCGCCCGACGCCGTCTCCGAGCGCGCCCTCCTCTGGAAACTCGACCTCCACGTCGTCCCGATCCTCACCCTCCTCTTCCTATTCGCCTTTCTCGACCGCATCAATATCGGAAATGCGCGGCTCATGGGCCTGGAAGAGGACCTCGGTATGAAGGGCCATCAGTATAATATCGCGCTGTTTGTGTTCTTTATACCGTATGTGCTGTTCGAGGTGCCGAGTAATGTCATCTTGAAGAAGGTGAAGCCGAGCTGGTGGCTTTCTGGGATTATGTTTGGGTGGGGTGGGTTATTCCTTTCTTGCCTTTCTCTCCCTATGATATTGATTTGGTGGTTTTCTAGGTATTGTGACAATCTGTCAGGGTGTGACGGAAAGTTTCAAGGGACTAGTTGCTTGTAGGGTCTTAATAGGGTTGTTGGAGGCTGGGTTCATGCCTGGTTCGTGCCCCCTTTATACTCCATATTATCGGATGTATGCTGACTCCAAAAGGATCCGTATACCTCATCAACATGTACTACCGTCGCCACGAGCTCCAGTGGCGCCTCAACGTCTTCTTCAGCGCAAGTATCTTGGCTGGTGCAATCAGCGGGGTACGTGACCCTCCCCCCAGCCTGACGAAACGCATTTAATAAAGAATATAGCTTCTCGCCTACGGCATAGCCAACATGGACGGCATCGCCGGGTACAGCGGCTGGCGCTGGATCTTCATCATCGAGGGCCTCGCCACCGTCGTCGTGGCTGTCATCGCCAAATTTGTCATCGTCGACTGGCCCGAATCAGCGACCTTTTTGAATGAAGACGAGCGGGCTCTCCTGCTGAAACGGCTGGCCGAGGATCAGGGCGAAGCGAAGATGAACCGGATGGATAAGAGCTCGATGAAAAGGACGTTCTCGGATCCGAAGCTGTACCTTGGGTACGTGGCAATTTCCCTGGATGAAACCTCCGAGATTTGTTGAACTAATGATCGTGTCGAATAGCCCTATCATGTACTTCGGCATCGTCAACACCGGCTACGCGGTATCATTCTTCACACCGACCATCCTGCACCAACTCGGCTGGACGCAAGTGCGCGCACAAGTGATGAGCATCCCCGTGTACTGCGTCTCGGTGGTCATCACACTGGCGACAGCCTACGCGAGCGACAGGCTCCGACACCGCTTCGCGTTCACCCTGACCGGGTGTCTCATCGCCACGCTGGGCTACGTGATTCTGCTCTGCCAGGGCTCTGTGCCCGTGGGAGTGCGCTATTTCGCCGTCTTCGCCATCACGAGCGGCGGGTTCCTCACGCAGCCGATCTTGATGGGTTGGCTCAGTAATAACATGGCGGGCCACTATAAGCAGTCTATTGCATCTGCGATGCAGATCGGCTTTGGCAACTGTGGGGGTCTCGTCGCGAGTAATATCTATTTCGACTCTGAGGCGCCCGGGTACCGCACGGGGTATGGTGTCAGTTTGGGGATGACTTGGATTTGTGGATTGTCGTGTATGGCTTTCCTTTGGTATCTGGTTAAGGAGAATAAGTTGCGAGAGAGGGGGGAGAGGGATCATCGGTATGAGCTTCCGAGGGAGGAGTTGGAGAATTTGGGGGATGATCATCCGAGTTTTCGGTTTACGTATTAGAGTATTGTTTGTTGTTTGGGAGCTTGAGCATATTGGAATTAAATTGGTGTCCCGCGTTCATTCATCTTGTATTTACTCGGAGACTGGGACTAAGCTGTCCCGTGAGTATATCGTCGACTCGACCTCTCTGTCTGCACTCGCGTCCACGCTGCTGGTTGACTCGGCATATACGGTGCATTTCCAGAACGATATGCTTACCCCATCGAAATGGAATGTGTAGCAGTATTTTTTGCGTAGGTCCGACTGAGAACCCCCTATTGTACTCGTTGCGTGAACAACAAGCTCGTCCAGTGTTTGCGTTTCTTCTCTAGCCCGCTGGGGCAGCGTAGCATTCATTCCATAAGAACGATGGTAAATCTCAGTGGATCCACCAACGACGTCCTCTAGCCAAACTTGTATGTGTGGGCCGCAGGGTTGCAAGAATGAGTCCTTGAGACGGTAAACACTGCGTCTAACCACTGCTGTTTCGCTGATCTCTTCACAGAGGAATTCCTTCTCGTATCCCGGGGTAGACACATATCGCGGAAAGAACGTCACTGTACCAGATGCATTCTTCTCCCCGGTAGAGTTTTTCCGCGAGAATCGCCAGGTCCCATGGAGAGCCCGAAAGACTGCGGCGGCGGTAGCCATATTCGGTAGATCAGGACTGGGAGAGAGGGTTTTCTCCAGGGATTCCAAAACAATACGAACGTCTTGATCTCCCGCGGTTTTCCCTCTCTCCACGCAACATGCGTTGGGTTTACTGCCCGTATACCGCGCAGGTATAACAGGCCCTGGCTCACCCTCCGGTATGGAGAGTGGAGTACGACAGATCCCTAGCTCTCTGGAAAAAGACTCCATCAATCCCACGTAGTCGCCCATGGGGAATTGACCACGCTGCAGGCGCGGATCGGCACGCCTAAGATTGCGAATGGCTTGTCTTTCTTGAGATCGTGACTCAACCTCATGGCTCGGGATCTCAATTGGATCCTCGGATTTACCTCGGGACCAGGTTGCCGCGAGGCTTTTCGCCTGCATCTCCATGGCGCCCCAGTATGGACCGCGGTAGAACCCGACGAACCCTAGGTCGGGTATGTCAACGTGGGAAGTACCCTTTCCGTCTAGAACAAGGGATAGGAAGGAGTCGCTTGGGGAGTACTCCAGTGTTGTGAGGACATCCTCTGGAAGGTAGGATATAGAGGTAAATGGTGTAAAGCCAGTGGCCGTGACGATGGCAGCAACGTTGTCTAGGAGCTTCGTTTCGCCATTTGGAAGAGTCACTTCGATGCTCGCTTTGTCAGAGGAGAAAGGCTTCACAGCGCATACCCGTCCAGTAACTGGGTTGATTGTCCCTGCGCGCACATATTCTGCATAGTCGTCTTGAATGGCTACCCAGGACGGTGGTTTGCGGTGATCTTTTCTGTCGTTTATATGGACATCAACACTTCCGACGCGTCTGTGCTCTCCTCCAAACAAAGAGAAAAAATAATCATTTAATTTCGTAGCCTGTTCTTGACCGATAGGCCCATAGGCATATTCGACTGGTCCTGGTGGACGCCGTGCTAGGTCATAGAACACTAGGTCAACGGGTAAGAACGTCGAGGGTGACTGAGCAGCAGCCGACGAGCTCGTATGTGGAATGTAAAATGGGACTGTCCAGAATGGCCTTGAACAAACATGGTACACCTCAAAGTGCGGTGCATTTTGGGACGAATGTAGTGAATGCTTGAGAGAGGACAAGTGAAGTGAGATTGCCGATGCAGCCTCAGCACCAGAAATACTGCCTCCAATGACAACTATTTTACCACCTGCGGTTCTGGCAGTGTTCAGAAACTTGCGCATATCGCCCTCATTGTTCAGAGCTGAGCTGTGGATAGCCCTGTGAGCAAAGATATCTAGCCCGGGGATATCTGGTGTGTGAGGACTCGAGAAGTATCCAGATGCGACCAAGAGGAAGTCGAAGGTTTCACTGCTTTCTTCTTGGCTGTCCTTATCCTGACCTGTACTGCTGAGACTTTAGCCTGTATTCCAAGTCTCCTGGCAAAAGCGGGTAGAGAAACCTTTCATCCGAAACCCAATGGATAGTCCACCGCTCACTCGGCCTCGCCTCAGCACAGCGGACAGCGCGAACAACCCGCTGGCCCAGCCGAAGCACATCCGGCGACAGATACTTCTCCGAATACCTCTTCAGATACCCCCCCACCTGCCACGCCTGGGGAAACATAGGAACATCCCGTCCCTCGAATACTGCATCCCACGCCAGATCGGAAAACGCCACCGAGAACCTGCTGAGGTTTGTCCTCATCAGCGGATCCACCTGCAGCCCGCGCGTCGGCCGGCAGCTGGAGCTTTCATTCTCAGCGGCTGGGGGCTCCGTAGGCCATAGACCGCCTATATCATGGCGTTTTTCGAAAATCACCGGCTGAAATGTCCCTTCTGGATGGTTCTGGAGCAGCGTTTTGGCTGCTACTAGGCCCGAGGGACCGCCGCCTGTGGTTGTTAGCCGGTATATTCCCTACAAAGGGTAACACCCTCATCCTATACTAAGGGAGAGCTGACCTATTATGGCGACTTTCTTTGGGCGTTGCATATCATGCTATCACATCGCCTGGCTGGGAGACATGAATGAGTGAAGGATGAGGGGGTCCGCCCGTGCCCCGCAGAGGGGTATCATATACAATATTCCCTCTTCTCGACAGCACCCAGCAATGACAGGGGTGGTAGCAGAAATCGCACGGGGACATGCTTTTATGTTCGCTCTTAATGATTATTGTTGTTTGCTCGCATCTTCAACCTCAAATCGTAAATCATTTCATAAATTGAAGTTTGCCAATTGGCTTCCAGTCTTCCTACGTTAGCAGTATGCCAATTATCGTAGATACACTACGATGTGCTCGGGAGATACATTGCTTATAGTTTCGCCAACCTCCCAGCAGCGACTTCCTGAGCATTGCGATAGTCAATCGCAAAACTATAAGCGGGATCGTAATGCATAGCCCAATACCCATCCCAGATGGTCTTAGTGATGGGTCCAACGTTCCCCCCATTTACAGGTTCACCATCCAACGACGTGATGGGCATCACACCACCAGCAGTCGTACACATGAAAATCTCATCACAGGAGTAGGCCAAACTAACCGGCACGACCTCGACGCGAACCGGGATCCCATTAGCCCGCGCGACGTCGATGACACTCTTGCGCGTCACGCCTTCCAAGACGCCCCGGTCCGGAGTATAAAGGGTACCGTCCTTTACCAAGACAATGTTGTACCCGGAGCCCTCGGTGAGATTTCCATCTCCGTCGGTGAGAAAAGGATAGTCGGCGCCCCGATCGGCCGCCTCGATCAGACCACGCGTCAAATCACCCCATTGCAGGTTTTTCACAGTGGGGTCCATGGAGCCTGGTGGGACCCGTCGCACAGTGCGGGTGATGATAGCACTACCGCCGACGTGCTGCTCCTTGGGCTCCATGACCCAGAGATAAGGGACGACGAATAGGTAGAGGGTATTGGTGAGGTCTTTGGTTTTGGCACCTCGGACGCCCTGAAGACCGCGGGTGACGATTAATTCCACAAAGGCGTCTTGGATGCCGCTCTTCGCGATCATGTCCACTAGGATTTGCTTCACCTGTTCCCGGGGCAGAGGAAGTTTGAGGTGCAGCTTATGACAGCTGCTCTCTAGGCGGGACAGGTGATCGTCGAGGCGGAAGAAGCGCCCATCCCAGACTGCGGGGACATCATACGTCAAATCACTGTGCAAGAAGCCTTGGTCTAGGAGGGGAATCCGGGCCTCGGCGATGGGGACGAGATTCCCTTCCACCCACGCGATTCCTTGGGCGAAGGGACTATTGTTTGCTGCGAGAGTAGCCTGTCGAGAGGTATATCCCGCGAATACATCTTTCATGGAAGTCATGGTGGAGGGACTTGTAGTATGAGTCGATTTTTGGTTTCAATCAACGACTGCGATTACAGCTGAATGGATTATTCGGCCGTATAGACTGTGCACGACCTTCCCTCTTATATGCTGTCCACGAGAGAGGGGTGCACAGGGCATGGTTAGGGACATGAGGTACATTAGTGCCGGTGCTTCCTTCACATTCAAGCGTTGCATTGAGCGGGGGAGCGGGCGGGCAAGGCAGCGAGACACCCAGGCTGCAATAAGGAACGAAAAACGAACTTCCCAATCCGGCAAGTGAAACGACTGACATAATCAATCCGGGCCAGCCGAGTCCTTATTGCTTGATTCGGTTAGCGCCAACTGGTCAATCTGCACGCAGCACTGTAAACGGAGGATAAGGTTATCTATCTACTAAACAAGCGATAGTCCGACCAACAAATTGACATATCCGTAGAATTGAACGACTAGCTATGAGTCAAGCAATGGATCAGTTAATATGGCCTGATCTTACAATCCTGACCAAGTCTCCGATGCGGGGCAAACCGAAACCTTTAGGTAATTGACACAGGGACCTAGCCTTGGTGCTTGCTATCAGCGGAGGTTCCCCACACTCAGTCGTTGGTTTTAATTCGGACCCAAACCTCAACCTGGGGCGGTTCATTTGTCTTCCACCTCTGTAACTTCCCTTGACAAGAGAAACTCAAGATTGCAAGATGTCGCAAAAAAATGTCGTTGTGATAGGGTACGGAATATGCATTGGTTTCTTCCATATGACATGAACAACTAACGACTGTAGAGCCGGTGTCGCCGGGTTGACCACCGCTCTCCTCCTGTCCAAGCGTCCCGGCTACAAGATTGTCGTGGCTGCCAAGCACATGCCGGGAGATTATGACATTGAATATGCTTCCCCGTGGGCTGGAGCGAACTATATGCCGTAAGTCATACTGTGGATCTTTGCTAGACAGTGACTGACTGGTTTCATGCAGTGTTTCTGTTCGTGGAACAGAGGCGGCAAAGTGGGACAAGGACACTTGGGGTCCGCTGGAAGACCTAGCGCAGAACCATCCCGATGCTGGGGTTCACTTCCAAGGTATGTCGGAACACTGCTGTACAGTTAACTCGGAAGCTAATGTTGCCTAGAGTGCGAAATCCGCAGTCGCTCGAAGGATGTCGGCACTGCGACGGCAGACTGGTTCGCTGAGCTCCTGTCGCCCAGCCCGTGGTTCAAGGACGTCGTGCCCAACGTATGTTGAAAATGCATGTTCACAATCAGTGTAAGACCAAATATGCTAAAAACCCACAGTTCCGCACGCTCCCTAAAGAGACTCTCGGCTCAGGGATCGACTCCGGCACGGCATTCACCTCCGTCTGCATCAACACAGCCATCTACCTCCCCTGGCTCGTCTCGCAGTGTCTCAAGAACGGCGTGATCTTCAAACGCGCCGTCTTCAAGCACATTTCGGAGGCAAGCTCCTCAGGCATCCACCCCGGAAACAAAGTCGACATCGTAATCAACTGCACAGGACTGATGGCCTCGACCCTCGGCGGCGTGGAAGACAAAAAGGTCGTTCCCGCTCGCGGTCAAATAGTTATCGTCCGCAACGACTCCGGTCGCATGTACGATATCTCCGGCACAGACGACGGGCCCGACGAAGCGTGCTACATGATGACGAGGGCCGCTGGCGGCGGCACCATCCTCGGCGGCTCCTACCAGAAGGGCAGCTGGGAGTCGCAGCCGGACCCGAATCTCGCGACCAGGATCATGAAGCGCGCTGTTGAGCTGTGTCCTGCGCTGACGGGCGGGAAGGGAATCGAGCATCTGGATGTTATTCGCCATGGGGTGGGGTTGCGGCCTGTGCGTGAGGGTGGTACCAGGATTGAAAAGGAGCGTCTGGGAGGTGTGTGGGTTGTTCATAACTATGGTGCTGGTGGGGCTGGATATCAGTCATCGTATGGGTGTGCGAAGGCTGCTGTTGACCTCGTTGAGGAGGCCTCGAGAGAGAAGGCGAAGCTGTAGATAACATACCGTACGGTATATAGATCTTCTTAGGGTAGGAAGTCAGTTTTGTAAAGCAGTGCCTCAATGCTGATTCAATTCCGCCGGGCGGATGGAATAATTACAATTTACCTAACAGTCTTGAGTAGTAGACAGTATACTATACATAGGTTATCAGAATTGTAAAAGATATACAAACTACAATATTAGCAGGATTTATACCCAGGCAATATTACCCCATAGTAATGATGTGCCCGCCAGCCCGACCCCACTTCAGAAGATACCACGTCCAAGTTCATACATCACATCAATCAATCAACACAATTTCCCCCCCTGCATAACCCACCCCAAAACCTAGACACCTACCCTAAGTATCTATATACCTCATTAGAGCCAACACCAACAATGGCCGCAACCGCCAAACGCCCCGAGATCATCGCGCTCGCCCGCGACTTACACGGCGTGCCCATGTGCGAAGACTACGAGCGCATGATCTCAGGAATGATGTACGTACACTGCACACATATAGTACCGTTCCTGCATACATTAGTCACATATAAAGAAATATCTTACCACATACCACGTTCCCCCCAGTTAACAATCACAGGTACAACCCCACAACCCCGCAACTCTCCGAAGCGCGCCACCGCTGCCGGGGCCTCACAGCCGACTACAACAACCTGGACACGAAAACCATCAGCTACGAAGAAATCGGCACCGCACGACACGCCCTCCTCGGCAAACTCGTCGGCAAAGTCGGGGCCGGCACGTTCGTCGAACCCCCGTTCTACGTAGACTACGGCTGTAATACAGTCATCGGGGAGAACTGCTTTATTAATTGGAAGTTAGTATCCCTTTTCCCCCTCCACTTCCCATATATATCGTGATGAATGCTAATGGCGATGACAGTGTAACAATCCTCGACACAAGCCTCGTCCACATCGGCAACAGAGTCCAACTCGGCACCGGCGTAAGCATATTCAGCGCCGGGCACGACACGAGCGTTCTCTCGCGGCGGAAGTGCGTCGAGTTCGGACACCCGGTGTTCATCGAGGATGACTGCTGGATCGGCGGGAATGTTATCATCTTGCCCGGGGTGAGGATCGGGCAGGGCTCGACGATTGGGGCGGGGTCGGTTGTCACGAAGGATGTTCCGCCGTTTTCGGTCGCCGTGGGGAGTCCTTGTCGGGTGATAAAGACGGTATTGTCGGCGGAGGAGGAGGAGAGGGAGGAGGGGAATGTTTATCGGGATTTGTAGGTGTTGATTGAGGTCAGCTCTTTGGTGCCTGTTGTTGCTGGTTTAGTGTACTGCTGGTAGGGTGTAGATAGGTATATGGACTATATATAGATGATATTGAAACGCGTCTATGCATACCCGTTCGTTCAATCACTGGTACAACTACTGATTCTT
Organism: Aspergillus campestris IBT 28561; assembly: GCF_002847485.1. Taxonomy (NCBI): domain Eukaryota; kingdom Fungi; phylum Ascomycota; class Eurotiomycetes; order Eurotiales; family Aspergillaceae; genus Aspergillus; species Aspergillus campestris. The sequence continues at coordinate 2,960,960 of NW_020194336.1, read as the reverse complement.
CAGGTCGACCGCTAGATTATAGGATAGAGTGTTTGTTCATTTGTATCAAGGGTCAGGAAGGTTTCATTCGGGAGAAACATCAAGCCAAGTCAACGAACAGTGGTTCGTTCAAGTCTCCAGGGCATAGATATATATTTCGAACACCAAGTATATATTACGTGGAATTGTCATCCAATGCAATCGGCATCGTAGAAAATCCAGCTCTACTACATCCTAGCCATTTAGTACAGTACTTGCCATAGCACCTATAGTATATATACATGTGACTCACTGTTTCCAAAGTGGTCAAACTCAACACCAAGGTCATTAATGCTTCAAACTGAGCCAAATTCAAGGCACTGCTTTATCCATCCATCCTATCAAAAAAAACAAGACACAATCTGAGCAACTCTTCATCCCCAAAACCAAGAAACCTCATCAAAGTCAATTAAAAATTATATTCAAGATTCATTATCGGATCAATGGGTATCAAAAAAGGGTATAAAAGAAGAAAAAGAAAGAAGGAGAGAGATAGAGAGGTGGTTGGTAGAGAAAAAAAGAGGAAAAAGAAAAAAGATATCAACGGCCCGAGCCGCGGATCGAACGCGGGACCTCTCGCAGATATGCTTGGGTTTAAATCCCTAAGCGAGAATCATACCACTAGACCACCCGGGCTTTGATGATGACGACATGAAGGGAGGATTGTTCCAGAAGGCGGGAATCCAGGGGAGCTGGTTGAAGGTCGGTTGCATGGAAGTGGAATTGGCAGTGGAAAGGAGGCGAGACGGAGTTGAGGTGAAGGTCATGAGATCGAACGTGATGAGCGTTTTTCGACAAGGCTGAGAAAAAGAAAAGAAACAAAAAAAGGAAAAGAAGATGAGACATTAAACGATAGGCTGTGCGATGATGCTTGTTTGTCGTTGGCGTGCGTCGCTTGGCGCCGTCTGATGACGCCAATGCCAAGGGCGAGGATTCGCATGCCCGCATCGTTCTGGAAGTAGGGGGTATAATCCATGACGCAGCCTGCGCCTCGGGTATCGTCACTTAGATCGATTGGTTTGTTTCAGGGTTGGCTGGGTGGGTGTCGATCTGGGGTAGTAGTAAAGTTCTTTGGGAGGGTTGATTCTCCCACCTAGATAGTGTGGCGATCGATGGATGGCGTGTATGAGTTGTTACACACCGCTGTTGTCGAGATGGTGTGGGCAGGGACTAGGGAGTCTAGTGACCTAGTTGGATACCCGCTCCAGCCAAGCAGTCACCTGCACCTCTGGGCTGTCGCTTTGGGGATGATAAACGGCTGTGACCTGCTGTGACGTGACAAAGGTATCGACGTTGCGCTCGGTCAGAGGAACCTTGGTCCTGTTCTTCTGTCGAAGGACCTCGCGCTCGGCACGGGCAGCCGGTGATAACTTGGAGAGGGTGTTGCGGATGCGACGGATGCCATCTCCGCCCGGGAAGGAGGTGATGCGCGGTGGGCCGAACGGGGTATCGACTCTCCACGGGTCTTCGGAGGCGAGAGAGCGAACGCTCTTCTTGCGCTCGGAGCGGAACTTGGACATGATGGGCCAGGGTGCTTTGGAGGGGCGGTTATGATGGTGATGATGACGGTGGAAGGGGAAACAGGAAGGCATCGAAGGGGGGACAACCAATGTGAATATATAGGGGGAGGGTTAAGAAAGTATGTGTTGTGCTGGACTGGCTGGCCCACTAAAGTGATTAACGTGCGGGGGGGCGCGGCGGGGTGGCAGGGGACTGTCTTCGACATCAACTGGGTAAATACGGGATGAGTGGATCCGCATGCACTAGTTCCAGTGAAGTTGGGGAAACGGAGGGGAATAAGATAGATAGCAAGTGCGCGAAGGAAGACTATACCTGCCATTAAACCTGCAAGAGCCCAGAAGGAAATAATACGCTACTTGGCAGGAAAGTAGCCCGGGGGGTCCGAGTGTTATGCCATGCCTTGCCTTGTCTTAAACGTGGGATTTCTGATTTCCCTTCATCTCTGTCTCGAGAATGAGTGGTTAAGGAGATTAAGATCAGACAAAGGGAGAAAAGAAAACAGGAGCATGGAGGGAAAAAGGGTGACCTAACGACGTCATTGAACAACGAGGCAGGCACTAGGATATGTTGATCCGACAGGTTTGGTTTCATGACACGACTGTATTTATTATTAGCCTGTACCTTGGACAGATAAGCACTGCCATACTAGGACATAAATAATAGAAAAACGGCAATAACGGCAATACTTCCACATTCAAGTAATATTATTACCCGTTCCACTTACGTATCATCCCATCAAGATAGTACTGATGGGTTCCTGCCTCACTTACTGATAACACGGCAATCGCGCGTATCCCTCTAATCTAGCAAGTAGTTACCAGTTAGCGCCCGGAGTGGGGTGAAAACAAGACGAAGCCATACACTTAGACCTGGTTTTATCTCGACCAGACAAGCGTGTGGATAAGGCTGATCTCCCAGAATCATCCGGATTGTTCGACCAGGGATTGTAGATGCATGAAGCTGGTGCTTGGCAGGGAATGATCGCCGAACAAGTCATCAACTACTCCATACTGTAATCTAGTCCATCTTAGCAGGTTGTACACAACCGGACTGAGACTGCATCTGACACAAGCCCAGCTACCTGATAATGAGACAGTCATTATTCTATCCCATCAAGTAATCCACCAAGTCATCTATCTACAATCCCCCACTGACAGCAACTCACTCACTCACGCCCCTCCCCACCCGCATAGCAAACATGCAACTCCGCGGGGATCAACCCAACCAAACGCAGCTGGAACCATCTGGAAAAAGCCAAGGAATGCTTGGAAGGGCTCCGTGCGGGGTCAGCAGCCACCAGGTGTCAGTAGCAGTATCTCCGCTGGTCCATTGCCCGCTCTGGATGCGGGCCCTGGATGGGTGGTTGATTTGACTGGTTGGTAGTCTGTGGGTAGGTACTGGATGGGTTCGTATTCTCCGTCTACCTACATAATGCTTTCGAGGTGATTCCCCGATGCATATCCTGATTGGGTGTTTGGTTTGGGTTGCGTGGACTTGGGGTTGGCGTGCGTATATTGTGCAGGCTTGTGCTAGGTTATACTACTAGGTTGTGGATTAGGTATGGGTGGGGACTGGTCATCTGACTAGCATTTGCAAATGGTGTCTTGGTGAAAATATGGAAGTTTGTAATTTCCCTAGCCAATTCCTATACACCATTGATATATATCCACAGAGATATTATACACAAATCAAATCAACCATACCCGCTGGTTGGCAAAAACGCCAAACGACCATTTTCTACAATCTTGCATATCATACCAGATGCCCAGGCAACGGTCACTAAGAAATCAACAGTTCTCGAACGCTCATTCCCGTCTTCTTGTGGGGATCTTGCATCGCAACTCGGGGGCCTTCCGGTGGAGTGTGATGCCCCTCGACAGAGCCCACAGAGCCCACAGACCCCACAGACCCCACCGACCGGCGACACTCCCGGTTCAACATCAGCAGCGCAGCTGACGCCTCGTGGTCGAGATTGGCGGACGGGTTCATATACTGCGGGTGGAGCGCTGGTGATGTGTGTGCGGACGATGCCGTCCATGATGCATGCGACGAAGGGATGCCATGGTCGGCAAGATACATGGGACCCAGGGCCGGGCTGGGGAGGATAGAGGGTAGAGGCTCGACTGCTGCAGCGGTCGGTAGTACACCACCCCAGGGAGATGCCAGGGATGCCTGGGGAGCCTGGTATGGAGGAAGGTCCGGGGATACCGAAGCCGAGGGGTCCTCGGCCTCATCCCCCAGGATTTCAGGTGACGTGGGAGAGGGAGGTCCGGGCGGCATTCGCAGAGGGGCCGTGGCCGGCTGGTCGGTCGTCTTCAGATCCTGGACGCACTGTTCCAGGTAATTGACGTAGTCAATGCTTGCCTAGTGATACTATCAGCCGACTGAACGAGGGTGGGCGTGAAGGGTCGGGTCGCCGGACGAACCTGCAAGATAGCCAGCTTATGCATCTCCTGGCCATTACAGGCGGGAATCATATCCTTCAGCGTCGAAAATTCCTCGTTCATTTTGGACCGCCGCCGTCGCTCGATCAAACTGTGGGCGGTCTTCCGGGCAATTTTCCGACCGGCCGCGCTCGTCGCACTGGGTTGTTTCTTTTTGGACGCCGCCGCCGTCGGGCTGTTGCTGGGGTTCTTGCCATTCTCCCGGGACTTGTTGGCCGGCGGGGGAGGCTTGGGTTGGGTGTGTGCCTTGGGCTTCATCTGGATGATCTTGCGGGTGCGGGTGGGAGGTGGCGGCAGGCCAAAGTCTTCGAGTGGCCTCTTGACGCCGGTCTGATGGGGTTGGTTTGCACGACTCCGAGCGGCGTCTGGGGAGGTGGGCGAGACCGGATAGTAAACTGAGGGGTCTGATCTTGAGGATCTCCGGCTGGGGTGGTCCAGGTTGGATGGACTGACGGCGGCAGGAGGTAGAGCGAACAGGTCTGTTCCGTCCAAGGATGTCTGCTCCTTGATGATGAGTTCCCCCGACATGGCGGGGGTCGGAGGAAGACGAGAACGAGACATGGGGGCGAGGCGAGACGAGGGAATGGCTGAGGTTTCAGCGAGCACGAGACTGGTGCACTGGTCTAGGAGTATGTAGGACAACCGGTTTGGCCAAGCGAACGTTCCTAGATGGTAGGGTGAGGTAAAAAGGATAGATAAATGTGATAAAAATAAAAGAGGATTCTTATTCAATTGTATTCTCTCAAGGAAGAGAGAAAAAGTTCAGCCCCAATGATCTAAATCAAAAGACCAAAACAGCAACATGATGGGCTCCTCCGTACTATAAGGAGATCGGGAAGGGGAGAACGAAACAAGGGAGAAACTCAAAAGGATGGCAGAATCCGATCGGGTAATACGTCAGGTCTCAAAGACGAAAGTCAAAGGCCAAAAAGTGCAAGCAGGAGAATGGGATCGACGTGGAGCCAGGAGAGAAAGACGAAGTCGATCATGGTGTTTGGTGTCGCGTGCTTGGATTGCCCATGCCCACGCGGGGGATCTAAGGGAGCTAATTGGCTGTATGTGGGTAATGCACTTCCGCGGTGCCTGTTTACTTAATGAGTATTTCCTTCGTACTTTAGTAACAATTGACTTTGGTTAGAACTCGTGTTGGTGTCTGTTCTTCTGATGGGTGTACCATTAATCGAATTTCAACCTTATCGATTTGTTTGGACAACCATGGTACGGAAGAGAGCACCAAACACCAGGGCCCGGAGCATGGGATGAAGTCGGAGTCAAGGCAACTATCACATCCGACATCCGAAGTCTTTCCGAGCCCAATATGATTAAGGTACTCCCACTCAGGAAATTGTTCATATGACTTGCAGACAATAAAAAGAATACCATTGTTACTCAATATTGGAGGACCATAACATGAAACAATCAAACTAACGACATCCTTCGAGACGACCAGCGCTCCGAAGATCGTCGTCATAGGTCGCGTGTTATTTTCGTAGCCCATACACTCCCTGATACCTTACTATAATAGCGAAGGCACTATAGTGTGTTCCGTGGTCCGCCCCCGGACGGGGATCGGAGCACGTGCACACCTCCCCTTCCCTGAGTGGGATTTTCCCGACAAGTCCATACCGGGTATATTTCCATGAATCCACCGCAACTATCCATGGACGAGCATGGATCCCTGCACATGTTCCTCCCATTCAGAGTCGGAGCTCCTGCACGATGGAGGATACCCCATTCTAACGGCACCGATCGGTACACCCAATATACGTATCCCAGCTGTCACCCATTAGTCAATGAAATCTACCATCAGACAGGGAAAGAAACCCACCAGAAAGATTCATCATGAGGCAAAGCCACCACGCACGCCTGCGCGGCAATCGCACACAGAGCCGAGCAATCGGACGTATCGTCGGAACCACTCGATGCTTCCTTATTGGCGCTGTGCGTAGTGTCCGGCGATGAGATCTTGGGCCAGTTGCGGTGGCCGCCTTCACCGGGCGCAGTCGCTCGATCTGAGGCTGTGCTGTTGGTGCCGGAGATCTTGGCTATGCGGAGGGGGCCGGCGGATGGGAACGCGGTGGATGTGGTTGCCAGGATGGCAATGGTTGTGAGGAGGGTGTTGGTTAGGTGCATGGTGCAGGTAAGATGTAGTTGATGGGTGAACCAACGTATGGACAAGTATGGGAAAATAGGTTGGGACGTAAAGTATACAGAAGAGGAACTCGTAGTGAACAATATCTTTCTTCTTTCCACTGACTTGGGAACCATGGTCTGTATTCCATCGTCTTTATATCGTGGACCTCACTAGAAGCAAGAGCTAGCATTCACAAAGGCACATCCAGCCTCCCACCGACCTTCAGCATTCCTCATATCCCCAATGTCACTTTAATTTCTTCAGCCAGACTCGAATTCACACTATGACTGGGTGAATATAACAAGGTGCATACCAGACGATGATGAAACATGATCGGATCAAATAACCGCTATGTACACAACGCGCTCATGCATACCAGGATCGTCGCAGGGAGGACTGACCGTGTCTTTAGGGCATCAAAGCATCTGGTGGTACAGACTTTGATGGTTTGCAGGTTTGCATAGTCAACTTTACGTGTTATGTACATCTTGGTTTGGGTACTGCTTACTATGTGGTACCTTATCTATGCTGGAGTATCACCAGATCAGCTATCCACACGGTCAGTAAGTACCTAAGTACCTGCCTGGTATCTGGGGAGTAAAGTCCAACGCGCAATTCCTGCACGAAAACCAAACTCGGGATATACTACACCCATACATACTTTCCCAGCATCAAGCATTATGGGTTTATCAATTTACACCCTCCCACACACTCAACAACCAACATGACAGAATGAATAAAGGTGAAACACCAAACTCCCCAACCTTGAGGAAACATGCCAGCCCAAGGGGTTCGCATTTTTCGTCGTTCCAGCCTGGCTACTTGAAGTAAGTGAGAAAGAAGGAGTGGGCGTGGTTGTATTTTCAGATTTGCGATCCTGAGACGGTTCAGGAATGCGGGTCTTCACTCGCTCCTGAGTAGTATTAGGTACCGGTAGTATCTGAGGTAGGTAGTTCTACTGGTATAGCTGTTGGATGATATTGTGTGGGATTAGTAGGTATCTGTCTTTCCTGCCCCTTGTTCTATCTCCTTGAATAAAAATTGATGTCATAGTCTCATGTTTCTAATGTTTCTATATACTCATGATGTATGTTTATATTTACATACAAATTCCATCACTGTATCATGCAACAAGGGCATCCATCCCTTCCCTTCATCTACAGACTGACATCATCACCGTCATATCACACAGTGAAAGGCCAACTCAGGTAAAAACTCTCTCCAACAACACCTCCCCAAAGTTCCCCTCAACAGGCGACCCATCCATCCTCCAAATACGATTCCCCGCCGACGCACTCAACCAAAACCCATGGTCACTAGAGCTCTCCTCATCGCCCTCAAGACGGTGCCTATTCCTCCTATCAACAATACAAGCCCCACGCGTCCACTGCCCCGTCGTCTCAACCCGGATATCCTCCGGCGACGTCGCACTCGGCACCCACCGCTTGTCGTCCGTCGTCAGCGCGTACCACACACAAACAGGGTCATGCAGGCTCAGCTCGGCGTCATCGCCCACGTGGCCCTGGTGTAGGCGCTCCAGTGTGCGGAACGTGTGCCCCATGAAGGCTGAGACCCATTCTGCGAGTGGTGAGCCTGCGACGACTAGCGGGGCGGTTGTTGTGCGGAACTGTCCGCGTTTCATGCCGTGCTTGAGGGTGATGTCTAGCGGGAATTGCCGTAGTGTGAGCTGCTTGGGGAGGGTGGCTGGGTAGTTGGGGAGGCTTTTGGGGCTCTTTGTGTGCGGCATTGTTGTGTGGGGTCGGGGGGATGTTAGGGCGTAGACTCTTGCTGCTGCGACGGCGTCGGCATAGGCGTTGAATTCGCCGACGGGGGTTACCTGGGGTGGTAGTGTTAGCATACAGCCTCTCTAGATATATAGATGTCTGGACGAGTGCGTCTGAAGGGTGTAAGGGTATAAGGGTGTCTCGCGGCTTACATTCCCAGGCTCATTCACAGTCCCTCCCATAACGACAACCTCCTTAACCCGAAGGAAAGCTTCCGGGTCAGCCGCAGACGCAAGCGCCAGATTAGTCAACGGACCAACAGCCACGAGCGTCACAGTGTCGGGGTCATTCTCGCGCAGCACACGCAGGATCTCTTCGTGCGCGGGGCGCTTTGAAGCGACGTATAACGGACGGGCAGGGTCGCCCACTGGAACGGGGTCGATCTTGGAAGGATCCGCAGACGGGTCGAAGAGGTGCTCCCATGTCTCCTTGGGAGTAAGATGTGGGTGCTATACGTAGTCATTAGTATTTTGGTGTTTGTAGGAATGGTTGGAATGGTTGTGTCTCTTACACTAGCGTGGATACCGCCTAGTCCGTCGGTTCCGTCTGTAGATGATCAGTTAGTACTTGGATCCAGGTAGACAGTTAAGAAGGATGGATGTACTCACGGAAGTAATCAGCCAGCATCTTCTGCTCCTCGAGGGGATCCTCGGCTCCCACCGCTACCGTGGGAGGATGGGCGCGCAGAGCGTCGAACCCCTCGGGCCGGCCCTGCTCTCTGCGCCACTGCATCTCGCGCTCCAGGATGTGGAACATGGAGACGACATTGCGGAGACAGCTGTAAAATCTTGGTCAGAAGCTGGATACTGAAGGGGAAAGGGTATAAGATAGTCTCGTGGCTAACTGGCCTGACCTACCTTCTCACTTCAATATTGCCAAATGTCAACGAGATCAACTCGACCTCGACTTCCTCGGGTTTAGCCGACAGAGCGAGGAGAAGCCCGAGAATGTCATCGATGCCCTATTATTTTACAGCCAAATTAGCATGGGTTATTCAAGCGAAGATGTCCATTGAAGCGGCATGATATGAAAGATGAGGGGTAAGGTGGCGCACGGCGCAACTCGCAACTGGTAGAATCGCGAGGTATACCAGGTAAAGTTAGTACATACAGGATCGGTGTCAATAATAATTTTCTTGCCCATTTTCTCTTATGTCTCTTGCGTAGTTCTGATTCTAATAAAAGGTTTGCACAGCAGGTAGGTACCTATTTATTGATTGTTGTAGAAGTGATAAAGCCAGTGACGAAGGCGGGTTGGTTTGGCTATGTCATCATCGAACTCCACTTCGTTTGACGTTAGTCATGGCTATTACGGACTCCGGGGGGCTAGTTAGGGACAACTCCTGAGTAAGTGGGTCCTGGCTACGAACGCTTCGAAGGCTCAGTTTAGATTTGGCCATGCATTGAGGGTCTCTTATATACATAGGTTGCAGTATAACATCATTCCTTGTATCAGACAGACAACGAACATTGACACCACATGGCCTAGAACTAGATGATATACTATAGCACGCTCTACTAGCACGAGAAACCACCCTGTCGGCACTGTTCAAATGAGAAAATTGGTAGATTGCTCGGTCATTAATTGTCATCGAAGTCACTGTATAAAATGCCACTGCTTTACAGGATAGAAGGCGAAAAAAGAAGATAAAATGATTGGAAGAGATATCAAAAAGAAAAAGAAAAACACATCCACCGATCAGTGGTGGTCAAAGCCAGCGCCCTTGTGCCACGGGCTCGCGTTGTTCTGGCCACGCTGCATGGTCTGGGCTGAAAGCATCGGGCTACCCATGGGCTGTCCATTGCTGGGGATGAGCGGCACGGACAGATCGACTTGGGACACGGGGGTGTGAGGCGAGGGCTGGTCCAGACTGTGGCGGCCGCCGAGACCGTTGCCGGGGGAGAACGCATCGCCATACATCGGGTCCTTGTGGTCGCCGCGGGCGGTGGCGCCCAGGGCGTCCAACTCGGTCGACATCGGCAGGTTGTGCGACGACTTGATGAACGAGTCGCGGTTGTCGGCCATGGGCTGGTATCGGGTGTCCGGGTTCTTGGTGAAGATGGCGAAGGCGGAGGAGACCAGGATCGCAATCAGCAGGATGAGGATGAAGACGGCGTTGACGACGAAGAACACGACGCCCATGACACCGGTCACCAGGCCCGGCTGGTTGAACACGCCCGAGAAGAAGAGGAGGAAGATGGAGTTCAGGAATCCGACCGCGCAGATCGCGATGTTGGCCACGTTGGCCTTCTTGTCCATCCACGGGCGGAGGACACTGGCCGCGATCAGCATGGCGGCTTCGATGACCACCATGGCGACCGTCTGCACGACGGGGGCCGATTGAGCGCAGGCGATGAAGATGGCTTTGGCGGCGAGATAGGCAAGCGCCAGGACGATGAAGTAGTACGCAGTGGCATTGTACTGGGTGTAGAGGATGCCCCACTTGGTCAGACACACGGGGTTGGCATAGAGGATGAAGGCCGGGTTCTGGTGGATTTGCACGGATTGCCGAGCGAGATAGATCACCTTGAACGCCGCGACGCCCACCGTGACCACGGTCAACAGGAGCATGAAGACCGCAAGGAAGATCTCGGCCGGTGAGTCCCGGTGGGTGAACTCCCACAGGCACAGAACACACATCTGGACGAATCCAACGAGGAACAGGCGGAACAAGGTCCCCTTCGCTTTGAGGTTCCAGTCGATTTCCTGGACCTTATGAGTTGGGATCTTCCCCTTCTTTTCCAGGAGGGTATAGATACCCCGGGAAATCCCAAGGCAGATCATGACGAGAATCACAAAGGCGAAGAAGAAGATCAGACCCGTCAAGAAGATATTGGTCAATTCGATCCCGGCGCGGAATCCGACTCGCTCGATGCCAGCGACGGAGACATCATCTGCCGTCCCTTTACTGCCTGCCCTCCTCACCAGGCCGGACGACCTCTTCATGATATCGAGCGACCGCTTTTTGACGACGTGAACGGAAGTATCTTCGAGGTTGGATAAGATCATGGATGGTTTTCCGCCCGTCGCTCGCTGGTACCAAGTGGTCAGAGTCTCCAGGAATTCGACGTGTATGATCCCCATACTCCACTGGAAATTCTGCGTCCAGGACTCCACGATCGGAGGCATATCGACTGCGAGCATACCGAACAACGCCTGGGATTGCATGAACCCGAACAACGTGAGGACGTTTGTCGCAATGTGGATGGCAGTCTTGGATAGACCCATGGTCGACATCACAGCGGAGACGAGCACACCCAGCCCCGAGATGACCGCGGACGACCATCCCACTCCGGACTGGTAGACTGTTTTACCGTTGGTAAGGGATGCTTCAATACAGGAGATGCTGTCGCCCGTGGTGGTTTGGTTGATGTAGACCCGGATGGTAGCGTCCAGATCCGGCACCGAATATGCGATCCCTACATCTCTATGGTTAGGACCACCACCCACGGCTCCTGCTTGCTTTCCAAGCACAGAGAAGAAAGGTCTTACCGGGAATATTTTTGGCCACATCCTTCGGGACATCGACGTTGGTGTCAATAGGGGGCATTTTGCCCGAGCGCAGGGGACACAGCCCGTCCATTTTCATTTCGCACGGGTCCATCTCCTTCCGCAACGCCTCATAACCATAGGCCGTGAGAACCACCGTGGCACTCACTTTGCCGGAAATTGAGGATATCAGATCAAAGTTCAGGGATAGGGTGCTGTTGTCCGGGTAGAAAATTGCTTCAAAGTGAGAGGATGTGATGCCTTGGCCCTCGGAGCACAGAGCCAGAGAGTCGGATTTGATCATGTCAATAGCCATGACCAGCGGGCACAGAAAGGCCGCGAGCAGGTAAGAGGACAACTGCATATTGGCCAGTTGTCCCTAAAAGGGTTTCAACAAAAGGGTGGGAAGAATGGTGTCTGCGATGTAAAGAATGATGCTCGCAAGCGAGGAGATCGATAATAACAGGAAGTTGGTTCAAGCAAAATGAGAGACTAGTCCACCAGGGCTCATGAGGTTCTTGTAGCGCCAGCGACGAGATTGGACGACGATAGCTCTGCCCTGAAGTTGTACAGAGCTTTTGATAACGAGCGTGGTATTCGGGAGGGGTGGGAGGGGGCCCTCAAGCCAACAAGCGCCGATGAAAACGGCGCTGAAACCAAGATCAGAAGGGAATGAATGAATGTACAGTATCGGAGTGACGGAGAGACCGCAATAGATGGAGCATCGAAAATAGTCAAGCCTAAAGAAAAGAAAATAAAATAAAAAATAGACCAAAAAGGTAAAATGAAAAAAATCGAAAAAAATAATATAAAAAAAAGTAGAAAATAAATCTAATAAAAAATTAGATAATAAAATACATGAGAATTAAAGAAGAGAACCGGCAGGATAAGGAAACGGGAGACGGAGAATGATGGGGGAAAGAGAGGAAAAAGAGCGTGGTTGGAAAGACCGAGTGTATGGACATGGATGGATGGGTCTCCTTTTCTTTTAGTTGGCCGTCCCTGGGCTCTTTGGCTTGAACCAACGGACAAGGTCTTTGTGGGATTGACGGGCGACGCGAATCGCTGAGACGGACCGTGATGGGATCGTCGAAGGATTATTATTACACAGCCACCCGGATAACTCAGGAGAAGAGAGGGGAAATCTTCCCATGTCGTCGAGTATAAGCTCGCCCCCTTCCCCTCAGGTTACAAGACCCATGGAATGTAAATTAAATCAAATGCTTGCACATGATAGACTACTTACCGTCGTCCCTTCCCCCCCGCAAGAGAGCTTGGGTGTTGTGTGTCTGGAACAAATGTTGCCGGAGGATAAGAGGAAGAATAAATTATCAGCCTTACTGGTGGCCGTCACCCTCTCCATCGACATGATCGTTTTTGTTAGGTGTCTGGACGATCACTATCATCACTAAACGAAGATTGGCCCGTTGAACCCCTGGACCCAGAAGTCCTTTGGTTTTTTTAATATTTTTTTGCCTCCCCCCCATAGGATGGGTCCTCGTGTTAGGCCAATATAACCTGTAGATAAAATCATGAGCATCTGCCACTGGCGTCAGTTGACAGTTTTCATATCACGCTCCTCCGGCTGGATCCGGTCGATGGTACCTTTTTCTCGTTCGTCCTTTCTTCTTCTCTTTGCCTTCTTTTTTTATGGGGAAGCCCTCCCGGTCTTGACACGGTAGAATAGGTGACGTAGTGGAGGCGGGTTGCCCCTTTTCACAGGCCCACCGCATCCAAAACTCAGCTGGTGAGGAAATGAAGATCATAACATGGCGCGATCCGGGGGGGCACACCATAGGCGCACATTCGCACCGTCCCTTGGCTCGAGGACCCCTGTGGGGTTACCGCAGAAATAGAAACAGAAAGCCTTGGATGTGACTGCGTCAGCTTGCTGATCGAAGAGACTAACAAGTCATGACCCTTCCGCGGGTGAAAGTTATATATATGAGGCGATTACCACACCTAATCTCTCAATGAATCGTTGGGAGAAGATCCTTGATCCTCCTGTTCATGACGACATCGTTTTAGATGAGAAAGCGAGCCGAAGTCGCACGCCCGTTATGTGAAGTGGAAACAAGATCTTTTAAGCCGCAGTGGCCAGCCACTATTCCAGCCAAGATCTGGAGGTCTTGAAGACGATGCCAGCCATTCTGTCCGACATGAAATCAATGACGACTGGTCGTTCGATTGCTTGACGTTGGTCAGTGTCAAGTCGACTTGGGAGACCCTGACAACCGAGGCATGCTGCCGATGGAGAAGATAACTAGCCTTTTCAATAGATGGTTCTTGGGGGGCTTGGAAGGCTTGGACGGGGCTCTAGAGTCCAGGGGAATTTTTGGTTGTGTCGCACGGGTCAAATAATTGTCTAGGGAGTGAGACTTGAGTGATGAGGCGGAGCGCCTACATCCTGTATACGAACGCCTGTGGAACATGGAGGAAGCATCAGGTTTGGACGCTTCCCTTCCACTTCTTACTTCATATTTATACACATCACGTGGTGCATGTCTACTTATTCATATTCACTTATAATTGATAATGAAGGCATTCTTTCTTCACATCTTGTTTTCTCTTTTTTTTTGCGTCCCCAAGTCATAGTCCATACACAGGGATGAGTTTCAGATGTCAACTAAGGCAGAGGACCTCACAGCGAACCACGTTATTACAGTCAGAAATAAGACAAGGTGAGGTTACATCCAAAAGACAGATGACCAAGCACGCAAACCTCGTGATATTTCAAGACATCTGTGTCGGTCGCCACCCGATTGAGTGTCAATATATTGGTGTTGGTCATACTCGGGATAGGTGAGATGTCTTAAAATCTCATTGTGTTGTTAGGCTGTGTCTTGCTTCATATATAATGGTGCACGGAGACTGGATAGTCACTAGTTAACTAGGTAGCTACCTATTCAAGAGGACTCCGTTTATCGTGACTTCCAGGGGATGAGCATCTTCCATAACTCTAGAGTCCAGAGTCAGATATCTGATTGCGATTCTCCTATTGATTTCCCCGGGGTTTCAGCGGAGACTACAGACTAACTCCAGACTACAGAGACAGAGACGTGGCCTGTTCGACCAAGGTCCCGTATTGTCAATACGGATGTGGTAACCACTGTACTCGGTGACTTCGATCCGAATACAGAACGGATACACGCCATCATGATCCTCCCCGGTGATTCGTGTGCGCATTTGATGAAACCCTCCGTCGGCCTTGTCTAGACGTCGGGAGACAGGGTTACCGCAGGATGGCATTTCTAGGAGCGAATGAACAGCTTGATCCTTTACACTTGGACCTATCTAGGCCATCCTCTCATAATGGGTGACCATATGATTCACGATATAGACATTGTTTACCTGTTCAATACAGGTCTTCATTGCCTGGATTCGAGGTACCAGGACAACAATGCCTATCTGTCATCTAGGTGCGATAGTCTAGATCCTCCTCCCTAGACCCGTTGCTTATTGGCTATGCTGCAATGGTGTCTCTAGATGAAGGGAAGACTCCTGTGTGGTGAGCTTATCCTTTCTCCGTGATCCATAAGACTAAGCGCAAAGGGCGTGTAATATATACAACAAAAGGGCATGTCTCGATTTATATACAGTCGAGATGAATATTCAATGTCTCCAAGTTCGTACTTCATTGTGGTAGATCCATTCCACACCTTGGTAATCTGAACTCCTCCCCTTTTGATGAGCATACACCAATGATCACATTGCGTTGAGTGGAGTCTCAAGTCAGTCAGCAGTGCAAAGACCACCTTGATAAATTAACATGATTATGATAGATGGAGTACTTTAATCTCAGTGGTGAGTATCAGAAATGGCGATCAAGAGCTTAGCATAGCAGTACCTTTGAAGAGCTCTCAGGTAACACTCAAGTCAATAATACTGATTGAAGGTGGAAGACGTAATTACCATGTAATGAAACATGATTTCATCCGGTGACCGGTGACTAGTTCGTAATTCGGGGCCCCTTCATCTTCGGCCGTTGTCCTCTTCTTCCGCCTTTCTCTTCAACTCTGCTTGTCTCCTTTTCCCTCCTCTTCATATCCCTCCTGTGTTGCTGCAATTGTCTTCTGAACGTACGCGGTTTACTCTTCCGCAACCCTTAATTTCTCCGACACGTTCTCATCGAGGTTGTAGATCGCGTTGATGCTCCTCGGGTGATCCGCTTTTCTCGCCTCTTACCCCGTTCTCGCACGCCTCGTCTTACCTCGAAGCGCTACGGAACCGAAAAACCACCCCCTGCTGACGATCGACGGTTACTTCGGTCATTCCTAGGTCATCGCGAAATCTTGCGGAAAGCTTCAATCGCTCCGAGGGATTGATTCTGATAATTGATAATTGTTCCGGCCCATTGGAAGCTAGCCACAGCGCAACCGCAACGCAATCTGGCCTCACGGCAATTAGCTTCTCTTGGCATTTCTCTATCTTCTCCTTCAACCCGCTCTTGATCTTCCCATCTTTCTCAGCTCGATGATCTAAAGTCAACTTGAGGATCTGCGAGAGGTCGCCCGCTTGGTATCTTCTCGCACATGTACTAGTTGCCTAGTTGACAGCTGTCTCTTTCCGACTCTTGACACGCGTGCGCTGGTTGCTCCAGTTCCACCGCACAGATCCGCAATCCGCTTCTTTCACCCCTAACCCGTTTGTACTTTGAATTACTACTGTAAGTATGATAATATCGCCTGTTTCCCGCGCCATTGGCTGACCCTACTTTCATTAGCATCGAAAATGATGAACCCATACATCAGCTGGGCCCTCGTGCTCGTTGTGGCCGGTGGCCTCGGTTGGTACTACAATGGCCCTGTCCCCAAAACGAAATCCCCGATCAAACCCGCCACCGAGAAGATCGAGGCTGCAGTGAATGTGAAGAAACCGAAGCGGAAAACGAAGAAGTCGCCGGAACCCTCGCCTGCCCCCGCCTACCAGGAGGAAAAGTCCGTGTATGAGCCGCAGGTTGATGAGGCCGACGAGGAGATTGACCAGAAGGAGATGGCCAAGCGCTTTGCCGCTGTTAAGAACGGAGTTACCCCCGGTGGCGGTAGCAAGTCGCAGAAGAAGAGCAAGAAGGCTGCGGCTTCCACCCGGGCCGAGAAGGGCGACAATCGCTCCGTTTCTCGTACCTCGTCCACCGGTGCGGATGCCGATGATGATCTGTCCTCTACCGGCTCTCCCATGGTTAATGCTGCTACTTCGTCCGCCGATTACGTTTCGGATATGCTCGAGGCGCCCGCCCCCGGAGCTTCCGTCCTCCGTGTCACTGGTTCCATGGACTCCGACTCGCAGAAGAAGAAGAAGACCCAGTCCTTCAAGCAGGTCGAAACCAAGAAACAGCGCCAACAGCGTCTGAAGAACGAGGCTCGCAAGCAGCAGGTCCAGGAAGCTGAAGGGGAGAGACGCAAGCTGCTGGAGAAGCAGCTGCACTCCGCTCGTGAAGCCGAGCGTCAGGCGGCAGCCAGCTCGAAGCCGTCGGCGCCTCAGACCAATGCCTGGCAGACGAAGAGCGCGGCCAACGGCGCCAACGGCACCAACGGTGTCAGCAGTGCCCCCAAGCCCGCCCGGCCTGCCTCGCTGGATCTCCTGGACACCTTTGAGCCCGGCGTTCCGTCCGCTCAGCCCGCGAAGCAGTGGAGCCAAGGGATCCCCACGGAGGAGGAGCAGATGCGCCTCCTCGGTGCTGGCGATGACCAGTGGACGACTGTCCCCAGCAAGAAGGTCAAGAAGAAGGGTGGCAAGACTGACGAGAGCGAGGCCAGCGCCACGGAGAGCCTGCCTCCCTCGTCGGCCCCTACTCCCGCCCCGGTCGAGCCCAAGGTGAAGGTGACCCCCACCTATCTCCCTGACGCTCTTCGCTCCGGGCAGAAGGGTCACCCGCTCGACTCCGACTGGGCCGCTTGAATGACATGTCTTGAATTCTCTCCGCTCCCAAAGCCACACCGGCGAAAAGGGGCAGCACCTTCCATCTCCGCGGGGAACGCGCAGCTTGGACTGTACCTACTACTATCACTCGAGGATTTGGCGTTCTCGGTCATCGACTTTATCAAAAGCCAGACCTGTTGGCGGGGCATCACATTGCTGAGGGTTCGGCGACGGACGATTCCCACCGACGGCACAGAAAACACAAAAAATATCCCTGAACAGAAAAAAGCAAGGTAGAGAGGAGTGGCATGTATTCTTTGATATGATCTTTATCATTCTATTGTTGTCCTTCTTAGGTTACGGCTTTGTGTTTTCTTTTCTTTACCACTTCTCTGTCCTTTTCTTTTCTCTATTTCCTTATCTTTTCTTTTCCTTTTTTTTTTTTTTTATCATTGTGGAAACCGACTGTGTTCTCCCGGTTATATTCTGCATGACGCTGTGGACTCGCGGCCGAGTGGAATATTAAACTGGGGTCCATCGTATCTTTCTTCCGACCTGGACGGCGTTCGCATACCTCTGTCTAGGCTAGTCGAGGCTCAGACGAAATTGTGGAGTATGATCTGCAACGTTCGTATATCCACTGAGCGACAGCTGGCCTTTTTCTATTTTTGTTTCTTCACGGAGGCTATGTTCGATCGTCCAGATCAGGTAACTGTTGTTTTTCTCTCTGTTCCATGCGCTTTTGTTTTACTACCGGAATTATGCTTGGTTTGGGTGGGGGGAACGAAGAAGATCTGGGATCCCTCGATTGATGTGGGGGGGGTCGGTGTATGTATCTTAATACCATGTATATCCATCCACTGAAGAATGATTAATGCGGGTGCTTTGACGATTTCAAATCCCGTGGGGAGACTGTTTATTGGCGTAGCGATGATCTCCATATGCATCGGACTCCGGAATTCTATTGAGGTTTCTGAGGTTTATTGAAGGAGGCGCAGGGCGGCAATCGACCATACCGCAAGGGGACTAGCGGCGAGTTCCGGTTATCGTGTCCTGAACTGGCCTGAAAGTCACGGACCACCACAGCAGGCGGAGCAGAATAACAACTTCCCTTCCACCCTGGCTCCTTTCACCTTGACTTCTTATACGGTTCTCTTCTTCTCGATCTTGACCAGCTCTCTATAGCTTTGGTCTCTTTTCTCTCCCTTGCGCTTCGTTTCTTGCTCTTCCAATCTTCCGGTTTGCCCGTTTATCGTTTGTTTTTCCTTCCGCCACTGCCGAGGATCAGGATTACCCACTATACCCGGCGTCATCCACCTCCCTTCAGCCCTCTTTGGTTTCTCTATTCTAAGTAACAGAAACCAATAAACCAGAAGACCCCGAATTCTCCCGCCATGGCGCAAATCCGGGGCACTGCGGGATACAATCTCGGCCATCAGAACCCCTTCCAGGGTCCTGGGCGAGCTGATGCCATTGACGATCCGAGCCCCTTGGATGCGATCCGGGAACAGACCAGCAAGATTGAGGACTGGCTGGACACGATGTCCGACCCAATCAAGCCGTATGTTGCTCCCAGTGACTCCGATTCTTTGAGTGTTACACCAGATCATGTTTATGAAGGGGTGGGCGTTTACAATGGCAGTTCCGAAATGCCCTGCTAACACCGTGTCTTTTTGCTCCGCAGGTATCTACCAGCTTTTGGCCGATTTCTGATCGTGGTCACCTTCATTGAGGACTCATTGCGGATTCTGGCCCAATGGAGTGACCAGCTCATGTACCTGCGTGACTACCGAGGGAGTAAGCCATACCCTTGCTTTGCGACGAGACGGGCCTTTGATAGTCCCGTCGCCATCCCCTAGTATACAAGCTGTCATACAGAGGTTGTAGCTAACTCTACATCTTCTATAGTCCCCTGGGGCATCACGCACACCTTCCTCCTGTTCAACGTGCTCGCGATGACGGTATGCTCGACACTGGTCATCGCCCGCAAGCACACCGAAATCGCCGTCGCCGGCCTACTGCTGGTCGTCATCACCCAGGGCCTCGGATACGGACTCATCTTTGATCTCAACTTCTTCTTCCGCAACCTCAGCGTCGTCGGCGGTCTTCTCATGGTCCTGTCCGATTCGTGGGTCCGCAAGAAGTTCGTGCCCGCGGGTCTGCCCCAGCTCGACGAGAAGGACCGCAAGATGTACGTCCAGTTCGCGGGGCGCGTTCTGCTGATCTTCCTCTTCGTCGGGTTCGTCTTCTCCGGCCAGTGGAGCTTGTGGCGTGTGATCGTCTGCCTGTTCGGCCTCGTCTCCTGCGTCATGGTCGTCGTTGGCTTCAAGGCCAAGTTCAGCGCCATCATGCTGGTGCTGCTGCTGAGCGTGTTCAACGTGCTTGTCAACAACTTCTGGACGGTATGTTCCATCCCCAAGGGACACATGCGTGCAATTACTAAACTCAATGCAGCTCCATCCTCACCACCCCCAGAAGGATTTCGCCAAGTACGATTTCTTCCAGATCCTCTCTATCGTGTAAGTGACGTCATCCGTTCTTCCACCTCCATCCTCCCCGCAACCACTAACACCGGCACACAGCGGAGGTCTGCTGCTCCTTGTCAACATGGGCCCGGGTCAACTGAGTATGGACGAGAAGAAGAAGGTCTACTAAAGAGTAGACACCGTCGAGTAAAGCACGAAGACAAAGTAAACGGAAAACAAAGAAAAAACGAGTTTAGTCGAACTGTATGGCTCGTGACATGATTTTTTATCTATGGGCTTAGGGCTAGTGAGACCCTTATGAATATTGAGATTTGATTGCATTTCATCTATTTCATTTCCTTTTGACATCCATTCAATTCATCGTCCACATCCCTGGGAAGAAGAAAAGCATATTCTGCGATGCCCTTCATACTGGATTATATTATTCATCAATCAATCTATCTAGCTAGCTAGCTATTATTTAGGGGAGCTAACAATGGATTATTTGTCTGGTTCCAGCTTGGGGTGGATTAGCTGCATTTCATCAATGAGTCTTCAATGCAGAGTTATATTCCAGCATTTGTGTATCTTTTCTATATCTTGTTTCTATATGTCCTAAACTATCAATTTCTCGGATGAATCAATCAACCATATAATCTACATCTTTTACTTTGGGCGTTTCCTCCTTGCATACGTGGGTCTACACTACACTACTTCTCCGACGCCCTTGCTCTGGATTTTTCTCCCGGTGCTATTTTCGTCATCTTATTTATTCTTTTCATCCTTCCTTGATTTTTATATATTATTGGGTAAAATAATAAGCAATTATCTATCTGTTTGCATATAAACCAGATGTTCTAACCGCGCATGTATGATATGTATGTATCTATGGTGGACGGAACCCGGCTGGTGGATTAAGCGTATAACTCTATTTATTTGACTTTGGCTAGATTTTGCTAGATCTCACCTTATTCATTTGATAGATCCAGAGGATGCCTCTATTTATGCCCAGATGAAATGAATGCCTTTGTATCCTAGAGTGGGACGATCATGCACCCTGCGAAGGATGACATATACCACACACCATATGGTTATGTAGTTAACTTGAGGACCTTCTCTCTAACCACCATACTTCGGTGGTCAGTTTGGTCAGGTGGTAGGTAGGTAGGTAGGTAGTTAGTTTTGTGTTGTATAGAAGGAAGGACTAATTCAAGTTGAGACCCCTTCTCATGTTCGTTTTCCCTGGGAGGTGATTAGGATTTAGTGATCCGTCAAAGGATAGAGAGAGAGATATATACAAACAAACAGCATAGACTAGATAGACTAGACTAGACAAACACTGGATGTTCAGTATCGGCGCATCTTTAAGAAATACATCAATGCCTGACAACAACACAAGATACTAAGACGGTTTTGATCTGATGCTCTATCATGATCAACTAGTAATAAAGCAATAGAAACTAGTTCGTAATCTACTTCCTATCTCCGTATCGTAACTATGGGGTGTTTGGCTTCGATGCTACATGGCTTATCTATATTAGATTATCAATGATATATCCTATCTACTCCTGAATACGCCGTACCTCCTACTATATTATAAGAAATGGAGACCACTCAATACTATACTCCCTACACAACTAGTACGCATCCACTCAACTATACCACCCCATTTCCTACTCTAATCTCTACCCATAATCTAAACAATTCACACAATTGATCCATTGATCTCCTATCTATAACTAAACAAACCAAACAAAAAAATAAAATAAAGAAAACAGACATCGAACGCTCAAATGCACCCACGCAAGACGGAAGGCAAACAAAAAGATATACCTAGGTTATTATTGTAGTGTACACGATGGAAAGTACAGACACAGGGTCATCATTTCCATCCAGAGAAGTATAAAGAAATAACTGATAACTAAGGAGAGTAATCCACGCACGGCAGCTTAAACAGATGAATGAAGATGTTTAGAACCCCTGCGCAGGGACGGTCGGAATGGAAATTGGTAGAAAAGAGGGAATGAAGGAAGGAAGAAAGAAAGAAAGGTAGGCGGTATAATGGGAGACTAGTAGGAGGATAGCCAGGCGACGTCCTCACGTTCGATTCGTGCTGGTCCTGCCATTCTGTGCACATAGCTTTATCTATTCGAACGGCGAACATGCTTTTCTGATATTTCTGGCTCCCATGCAGAAAAGGATAAAAGAATGACCGCTTTTAATTGCTGCCAACGCCGAGGGAAATAAAAAGGTGGGTAGAATACCGCCCCTGGAATCAGAAAGGGGGGAAAATGAAAAAGCCACGAGAAAGCCAACTCCCAGCATAACAGAACGCAAAGGATGAAAAGCGAGGAAGGGGGCGGAGTGCGACGATCACCCTAGATATCCATGCTCCAACGCCACGGCCGGATCTGTTCGAAGTGGCCTACTGCGACGTCGTCGTGAGGGTCGTTGATTTCCACATGGATACACTGGACCTTGTTGGTATCCCGCTGTAAGGTGGAAAGAGTTTTGGAGATCTGCGGGTGGTGCACTTTATCGCCATCGTTCATGCGCTTGGAGACTGGCCGGGAAACGGGGGTATCGGGAGAGTGTAAGGAGACACCAGGGGAGGAGTCGGTCGGAGAAGGAGGTGACGAGGAATCTGATCGGGAATGAAGGGACTCAGGGATGACGAATTTCGATTCATCGCGGCCGTACACGGAGGCCGAGGGCAGGAGTTGAGGGACACGACTGTCGGGACCAGCAGGTTCCCGACTGCGATAGCCACTGGGAGTGACGCGGATCGAAGGCTTAGGTTTTCGTTCAGGGGCGCGAGAGGAACGGTGGGATGTTTCTTGCGGTGAAGATGTAGGTCCGGTGGCATTCTTCTCGGGGATGGTTCGCCGGGTGGCTTCAGTCGGGCTGCTGCTGGAAGAACTGAACCGCTCCTTGCCAGCCATAACCTTGGCACTCGGCGGAGGTTGCAGCATCCATCGCGTTTCCGCCTTGCTCTTAGGCCCACTGACGATCGGCGGGTGCAGGTCGTTGACAGGAGGCACCCGAGCGATGTAGTATTTACTATTCGAGTCCTCGTCCGCCCTGCCCCGACCGGAGAGTCCGACCGACGAACCCTTTACCTCCACCTCTTCACCCCACAGCGGTTCGTCCTCCCGTTGATACCGCATCCGATTCCACCGATCGCCGAGCTGGTGCTTGAGCACGCTCTTGTCCTTCTTCTGCAGCCCTTCGAGCTCCAACTCGGAGGCATCCAGGGATCGTGCATCGGTATTCCAACTATCCGTCCGACGATGGTTGTTGCGATGCCTTCGCGGCGGGGGTCCGGGGCCCAGGGCGATTTCCTCATTCCACCCTTGGTTAGTGCTAAATGCGGTCGGCTGGGCAAAGGGTCGGGGTTGGTCGGTCACGACGGCGTCGATCTTGGCGTTCTCGCGGCGCGATCGGGCGGCATCTTTCATGCGTTTTCGACGGTCGACTGAGTTCGCACAAGGGGTGCAGGTAGCGTAGTAGAAGACGGCCGACTGGACGCCCCGATAAAGCCACATGGTGACGAAAGCGGAGGCGGAGTGACGACGGCTTCGGTTTCAACGGATAACGAGTAACGAAGTGATACTGTTGATCCGGCGACTACGGACAGGGCGTTCAGAAGAACAGACGAGCCCGTAGGCACGAATAAGTACAGTCCGAGGTGTGCAGCGACGGTGACGAGAACATGAAGGGCGTTCTTGGCGTTTGCAAGCTGGCAGGTATAGATAACGGAGGTCGCCCAGCGACCTACAACGTATGGGCGGTGAGATAGGGGAAGGAGGCGAAAAAGGCTCAATACGACGAGCACAACCGAAGACAAAGTCTATCTCCAGGGATGAGGGAACTGAGGGGTAAGGAAAGGAGCGACAATCAGAAGGAAGAATTCGAGAAGAGGGGAGAGATGAGGGAAAAGAGAGTGAGAGGGGAGAAGGAGACGAGAGAGAGAGAGAGGAAAGAAAGGGACCGATAGGACGGAACGGAAAGTGACAGGGCCAGCCTCAGGCAGTTAAGGGGCAGGACGGGACGAAACAGTTTTGGGAGAGACTTTCTCTTGGCACGGGCGGGGCGTGGATTAGGGAAAAGAAACGGCGCAGTCAGAGATTGATGATCATTTCGTACGCTTGGAACAAGGGGCTTATATTGGTTTATCCGGTTTATTTCATGGACATTGGATCTTTAATTTGATGTGAAAATTTGATTTTTTATCTTCTTAAGATCCATATGTAATCTCCTATTCCCTGGCCCGACAGTCAGCGGTGCCGAGTTCCTCATCCGGGGAATCCTGGCGCCCTGTTCATGCGACGGGTGTCATCTCCCTCCCGAACTAAATAGTCACCATTGTAACACTAAAATTGGCAAGGTAGAGTGAGATTGAGTAGTATTCCTTTCTTCGTCCTAATAGTAGGTATCAATGTAGATCTCTCGGCCACAGGTGTCATGTTGGAGCCCCTGGAGGGATTCCGTTCCTCCGTCTAAGTATAGAGAAATCGAACACATGGAACATGTATCCATACATCAGTTTGGACCCCACGATGCGTTGTGCTTTGCTTTTTCCATTTCGTTCCCCAAATAGAATCACCACCGCTGATTGGGGTGTAGTCGTGGACATTCCCCCGTCCCAAATTCCAACAGTAGACGGACCGCACGGATGGCCATCTTGTGTTCCCGGTGACCCCCCATCCATCCCTTGTCAAGCCTTATATCCACCGTCCCGAGGCTCGTAAGTTCCCATAGCACCCTGTCTGGAAGAGCGTAATCGGTCGGTTGACAGAGGATAATCACGGATGGTCAAACCATGTCCACAGCCACAGGGAACGATTCTGATCTCATCCTCCATGCATGCAGGCCGCGGCATGGTCGTGCGCCCCGTCCCCGCATGGCCCCCAGCCAAACAAGTGACGCCTTCGACCGCTTGCCACCTCACCACCCCTTCCTTTGAGAACAATAAAAAAAGAAATAGAAGGTAAAAAAAAAAGAAAAAAAGCAGATCATGACGAAAACAACCAGCTCGACTAAGCATGCCAAGCCAAGCCAATCGAACCTCCCCACGTCATGGTTCGATCATCCGCCACCGTAATCGTGAGCAAATTAGAGACAAGAGTGACAACAAGACCACTGGAGGGCGTGCGAGCGAACGAGAGACAGCGAGAGAGAGAGAGGTAGGGAAAGGGAAGAGAGAACCAGCCAGCTAGCCTCCTGTCGTAGGCAAACCGTCGTAAGCATGCATGCAGAGCCTCACGCGTTCTTCGTGCCCCGAACCACTTCACCCTTGACCTTCGTCCAGTCGATGTCCTCGTCGATCTTCTCGTCAACCTCACCGCACACCACCACGTTGTCTCCGCGGATCAGGTAGAGCCCGTGTTCGATCTGCGAGCTCGGTTCCGGGTCGTCGGGTGTCCGGATGATGCGCTCGATCGTGTCCAGGAGGACTAAGTTTGTTAGCTGGTCAGTGGACAGCAGTGTGCCCAGCAGGGTGCGGCCGTCAACGGTCAACACTAGGATTTTCTCTGGAACGCGGTAACCACGTATTAGCTTGCTTCCTTGCGTGGAGAGTTTGCGTCGATCTAGGTTCCTTACTGTTGATATAAGAGTTGAGAGACATTGTGGGATTTCGAAAGAAAAAAGAGTGAAAGTCGTGAGATAGTACTGATATGGTGTCTCCGAGCTCGAATGCGCGCCTCGGCTTAAAACCCTGGATAGCGATATGATCCCCAGCTAGTCACAGCTATTTCGGTTCGTCGGGAGAGCCGCGCTCGTCTCTAACACGAACAGATGGAAACCGTATGAGGTCCTGGACGTAGACAGACGCAGTAGGTCGTGGTGAGATGACCGCAAAAGGATTCAAGATCGCCCGACTCGGAATTTCGTGAGCTGGTGATGCTACCCGACGTGATGGGAGAGCTCGCGGGCGGTGTCGTCCTCGGCACACGTTTCGGACAGTAGCGTAGATACGGATCGTATATAGTCGGGCCGTCGATAGAATCTATTCTGGGTATGGTGAGTTATGTAGTGAGGGGTGTGGCCGGCAATTGGAAGTGTTTGCGCTGCTTCTCCGGGTCCCGTCACCGTCGCCGATATGGTTTACATGGTCACGTGAGAGCAGATATGGGCTACCATCCATGTCGATGGTGGAAACGTTCCACCAAGACAGTGTCTCCACTACTTCCTAATTATGTGCATATGAAACAAATGGTTAAAGATTCATTCCAAAGCAGTCGTCTCATGCCAATCTTAATAATTTCGGTGGATGATGTCTTTCAATTCTAGTAAGGTCCACTGATCCAGAATGCATGATACAATTTATAGAATATATTGATTCGCTACCACTGCCTACTACTTTGCACGTCTGCTTCAACCAGTCAAAGCCCTCAGATCCAACGGCACACTGCTTCCCCGCCCTGCGCGATACCGTCGAGTACCCCCAACGAAAGGCCGAGGCTTGGGTAAAAGCCCCTCCGGTTGGAACTTGAATCGATTGTCATCTACCCGAATGGCCCCGTGCGCACCTGGACCCAGAGGGCTCGATCCCGGCGACGGCCCGCCGTTCGTGAGGGTGAAAGCGCTGGGGTCCAGAGGGGAACGACTGGGTTGGGAACTGGCGGGAGCGTCGAAGGAATGTGGAGGCTGAGAGGGCTGACTGGGAGGAGGTGGCGGAGGTGCAGCGGGCGCCGACGCTGCTGGTGGGGGTGGAGGGGGCGCGGACGGGGTGTGATGGCCAAGGGCGTTCCTCGCTGCTTGTACGGCTATCGAAGCTGCGGATGTCCCATTAGGCGGTAGCGGGGCTGATGATGGAGGCGGGGGCGGGGGTGTAGATCGCGCAGGCGCTGGAGGAGGAGGAGCCCGGGGGCTGACGCCGCAGGCGGAGGAGGGGGTGGTGCCGACGGACTGGCGGAGGGAGGCGGTGGGGCGGGAGCAGAGGGCTTCTTGGAGAATATTGGTGGAGGGGGCGCTCTTCCCGGACCGGGCACTGGCGGAGGCGCGCGAGGAGGTGGAACATCGGGGGCTGACTTTGCCGACGCGGTTGAGATAGTTGACGACGGTCGAGAGCCCGGCCTCGGCGGAGGTTTCCTGAGATTCGCGACCAGCGGGTTCACCGGAGCAGGTGGAGAGCCTGCCGAAACCGGGCGTGGTGGAGGACGAACGCCTGGAGGCTTTGGAGCTGAGGCAACTGGGGGCCTAGAGCTATCATTTTCCGACTTATATGGCGAGTCACGGTTGGCACCGGTATCGACACCTCCTCGACTGCGCAATTTGGGCATCCCGCCAGCAAGAATCCCAGCAAGCTGCGGAGGAGCTCCCGGTGCGCTGTCGCCTCCTGCTCCTGCTCCGCTATCACTCCGTCCTCGGCTCGCTGCTCCTGGAATTGGCGGTGCTTGTGCGGTGGGGGGCTTCTTCATTCCTGGGACAGGCGGGGCACTTGCAACGGGAGGCGCGCCGCCTGATTTCACCCCCCCCGAGACCTGTGGTGCCGACCTGTCGTTGGTAACGGCCTTCTTCAACCGGGCGCCCTTGTTGATATCTGACAGGAGCGCGCCCTATCCAAGAGATTAGCAGTCGGCCGGGGCGGGCGCTTCAGATTCGTTCCTATCTTACCCGATCTTTCACCTCCGATTTGGGCGGCCTATTTGGTAACATGGCTGGCGGGGGAGGAGGAGGAGGACCACCCATCGCGCCGGGTGGCGGCGGGGGCGGGGGCGGCGGAGGCATGCTGTCGAGACAACTATCTAAGACAATTGGATATGGCGCTCAATGCCGGGGAGATAGGGATAAGGGTCGATGAGGTCACTTAGGGAGAACGATACTCCAAAACGTTAGGGATCATTTGTTCTTGCCTTAGAAGGCCAGGGTCAACTGAATAAAAAGGAACCCAAGACGTAGAGATGTCGTCCAGGTAGCTGTGTTGACCAGAGGGGAAGAGGAAGTAGGAGAGAGGGGAGAAGGGGAGTGAGATAATGGAGGGTTAGGTAAATGGTTCGTCAGAGGGACTCCAGGCTGCCTTCGGAGTTCAACGCACTAGTGGCGGTGTTGCCGCCGGCAGTATGTCTCCGCCTTGGCTAAGTAGACGGTAAATATGGGCCATATCGACTTTGTCGTGATTAGCATCTTTCACCAGAGTCCCACAGTTCCATGATGATGATGAAAGGCATTGCTCTCCCCCGTCAGAAGGGTTCGACTCCACACGCGCTTGTGTGTCAGTTGTGCCAGATATCTGCTTCGCCCGCTCCCCGCCAGCCGTCTCAGTTTGCCCGACCCTATACGACCAGACCGTTCACCCGCAAGACGGAACTCGGACAAGTGCGCCCCAGAAATGCGCTGAACCGACCATTGACGTTCCCTCGATCAATCCCGAGACGATTCGCGTCTACGGCGTCCGAATCCCCCGTTTCGCAGACCCCCGAGGCTACCCTCGCGCAGATCGAACAGGAACTCGACGAGCTGCGAAACACGGACGCGGTCCCTTCGAACCAGACGGTCGATTCCCTTCTGCACCGATGCCAGGAAATAGCCGAGGCGCTGGCTCTCCCCGAGCAAGACTCGAAGACACCAGCCCCTCGAAAAGACGACAATGAGATCTCGCACCTCCTCGACCTGGAGGAAAAGAACCAAACACGGAAGCGAACCAAGTCCTCCCCCAAAGACACAATCCCCCAACTCTCCAGCGCCGTCTCCCGCGTCGCCTACGAGCTCCTCTCCGACGAGAAGGTCTTCATCACCCCCGAGGCCCTAGCCCGCTACTCCAAAATCCAAACGCTGCTGAAGCGCCCAGACTACTTCCCCGAGATCTTCTACCAGTACGCGCACAAGCCCCACCCCGAGGAGGGCAGCTCGCCCGTCAAATACCACAAGGCGAACCCCAAGGACATCAACAGCGCGATCCCCGTCGACATCGCCAACATGGCGCTGGGTGTTGCGATTGAGCAGCGGAATTTGCCCCTCGTGCTGTCTATAATCGACCACACTTTCTGCGCGCCGGCCTTCCACCGCGCCAAGGTCTTCAAGAAGGCTGCTATCCCGCTGGGCGGTCTGGCGGCTGCTCCTGCTGCTTGTTATGCTGTCGCTTCGTGGGCTGCGAGCATGCAGAATACCATGGATCCGAGCACTGCGACGGGGATCGCGTTCGCTGCTATCCTTGCGTATGTGGGCGGGACTTCTTCCGTTGGGCTGTTGGCGATCACGACTGCGAATGACCAGATGGAGAGAGTGGTGTGGCAGTCGGGGATGCCGTTGCGGCATCGCTGGCTCCGTGAGGAGGAGCGGGCTGCTTTGGATAAGGTTGCGCTTGCGTGGGGGTTCAAGGATGAGTACATGAGGGGTGAGGAAGAGGGGGAGGAGTGGGAGAGTTTGCGGGAGTTTATCGGTATGAGGGGAATGGTTCTGGATAAGACGGAGTTGATGCCTGGAATGGAGTAACCGCATCTTTGGCATTGATAGTATATCTTGTATTTATTTTATAGATATCATGTAGTTTTACGCATACTTGATCGCATCTTCAGTTACCAATTTTACTGAGATACAAAAGAATGACTACGAGTGTCAAGAAAAAAGTAGAACCAAGTCGTGAGTGTTTTTCATTCCATACATAAGGCGTTCAAAACCCCACAGCTAAGATCCTAAAACCCCAGCGTAACGCAAGAGCGCAAGACGTCTAGTACAGACGCTTGGGAGGAGACATGGAAGCCTTGATGACCAGGCTTCCAACGTTCTGCCAGCCCTTCTTGAGCAGGGAGACGAGGTAGTTGATGGCCAGCATAACGTTGGAGACCAGCTCGTCCTCGATCATGCCGACGTTGCCAACGGCAACACCCAGGCACAGAACCTTCTTCAGCTGGAACTTGATGGTCGACTTGACGTCGGTGACCTTGTTGTTCAGGTCCTCACCGTGGGAGACGGGGGTGGGGAACTTGCCGGCTAGAGGGGAAAAAAAATCACGGTCAGTTTTGAGGTAGAGGATTGCAAGGCGAATAGATGTCACATACCCTTGGACAGACCGGGACCGAGGAGACGGGGAATCTGCTTGATCAGAGACTCGGAAGCCAGGAAGGCATCGTACTTGCGCGCGAGCTTCTTGATGAGCTTCTTGTTCTTGTTCAGCTTTTTCAGGTCGTCGGTGGACATGCCGTCGATGCCGTGGTGCTTGGCACGATCGAGATCGTGCTGGTCACCAAGAACACTGTAGAAAGACAACTGTCAGCCACCTTATTCCGCCATTATCCATCACTCGACGATTGTTTCCCGTCGATCACATCCATCTTTCAAGATTTGTCGGCGCAGAGGCATATAGACGTACCAGACGCTCATGTTGGGGCGGGGCACGGTGGGCAGGCGGATGGTGCCGGAGAAACGCTTGTCACGCTGGGGGTCATAGTTCTTCAGACCGATCTGAAGCTCGACGGTCTCGAGGAAGTTCCTCTTCTTCTCATTGAGAGAGTAGTTGAGGAGCTGCGAAACGTTATCGCGCACTCCGGCTGTCACGAGGCAATAGATGTTAGCAGCGGTTTCACAGGGGACGACGGCGTGAATGAGATGGAAATATCATACCGACTGTGATCTTCGACATGATGCTGACAGTCTTCCAAAAGGTCTCTTTTAGGGATCTTAAGGTGTGGCTCTGCGCTGATTCCTAAGACAGAAAGAAAAGAGGCTCCCGACATCGAGAGAAAATCCAGTCTCCGCTTGTGGGTGGTAGCGGCGCTAACCGGATGTGGGATAGCCTTGCCCTAAGCGCCTAATGAAGTTCACTGATGACAAAGACATAGCATAAAATCTAATCCCCGAGTCACGTGCGTACGGCTCAATGAAGCAGTGGTCGAGACAAAACATCCCATCTTCTGCAATGGTTCATCTGAATTTTGGGCTCCATTTGTTATCTGGGCAGATGCAAAGTGTACGAGAAGAAGAACACTTTCCCCCCCCTCAGTCTCGCAGTCATTCTAGCACTCTCCAACCCATTCTAGGGTATCACTGCCAGGATGGGGTATACACCCTGCCCAGCATCTAGATCTAGGATCGTAGTCTAATGAACTTTATACTGATTAAGAGTCGAGAATTACTGGGAACTAATGACCCCTTCCAAGCTCATATGCGACATATGGAAGTCACGTTCCGGTAGTAAATGTTTAGGGGGTGTGGTCAGAGGCCGGTCAGCTGCACGAGCCCCCTCCTCACGCCCCCAAGGCAGCAGAACACTGGGCGCGAATCGACTGGTAAATCGACACCGTCGGCTCAGCCCTCAACTGACTAGTTCAGTCATTCGCTCCTAACTTTAGCACGCGGCTGATAATGCGCTGATGATGTCTTGAATCTTAGCATTTATTAGTACGATTGCCAAAGCACTTTGTGCTACTGAAGAAGTGCTTAATTTTTCTCTCATCTTTCTGTCAAGCTATTGTTAACTGCTTATCACTGACCCGCTTTACATATTCTGTATACTTACTCCACGCTTAATTGTCACTTTGCGAAAACGCGGTTTAGACTGTTTGTTTAGCACGTGAAGGGAAGCAAAAGCAAGCATGTCTGAATCTCCGCGCTCTCACAGCTTTCAAACACCTCGCGAGTATTATTCGAGCTTTACGAAGAATCCGAAAATCCAGGATAGCTTCGATAACATTGATGATGGTACGAATTTCAGGAATTACTTGAGACACCTGCAGAATCCAGGGACGCGCAACTTTGTGCTGGACTTTGGCAATGATGATGCGTGGTGCGCGGTGAACATGGAGAATGGCGATCTCGCAGCCTTGCTCCAACAGCAGGTATGGACTATGGGACATTCTCACTGTTGATCTGGTCTGATCATTTGATAGAAACCTGGGTTCTTTGGGACTCGATGGATGTAAGTCGCATTGACACCTTGCTACTGGAAGTTTTTGATCGCTAACAGCGAGCTTAGAAATATATGGGCCCCCGAGGAGCAGAAGGACATAATCAGGGTTAGTTTCACAACAAGCACTTATAGTCCCTCCATGAGATTGACTCGTCCAGACAATCACAAGCCACTATGGAGTCTCAGAGCGGTTGCGGGGAATGATGTGTACAGAACCAGTGGGACGTCCATCCAAACCTGCCGCCAATGCCGACCCTTCTAAACCCCAATCTCCATCGGTCGAAATGGTCGATCCATCCCCCCGTGTTCGCATGGATGACCTCGAAGAGGCGCAGGCGATGAAGGACTTGGCCACGCAAACCCAGGCCCAGACGGCTGCGTCGTTCAGAGGCCTTACCTTTGCCCATGTGACGAACCAGATCTGGCATTTTTGCTCCGTCGACCATGGACCGCGTTGTATGTAGCACTGGACCATTCTATCTTTCTATAATCGCTACTAACTGAGGCTACAGATACCTGTCTCGGGTTCAACTCCCTGTACGTCGTTCCGAACGTTGAGATACAAAATGAGAAGTTCCTCCCAGACGGAAAACGATTATGGTCGTGGTTGATTCTATTCAATGATGGTAGGTCTTTTTTCTTTGGAATTTTGACGGGTTTTTGCTAATTTGGTAGGGACTGTCGTGTCGATCCAGGAGAATCCGTATCCTGGGGCGTCCAAGCCGTCGGAAAACGAGCTGAGGTCTGTCCTTGGGATAGTCCGCCGAAACGTGCAGTTTATTTTTGCTGGGGTTTCTAAACAACACTCTGCCCTATCGGAGAGCGACTCGTTAGTGACTATCCGAGTGCGACACTTCCGCGACGCAGGGCCAGACGACGCAAGCATCAGGCAGGACGACGGGCCGAGCCTGCTTTTTTTCTATATCTTTGACGATTGGCCCACGAGCTACGCCCTCGTTGCGAAGCGGGAGCATAGATATGGAGTTGTTCTCGACAAGTTGGTAGGTGGGCCCGGTCGTTTGGTTTGTCCCTCGTCTAACGCGGCAACATAGAGACGAGATATGCTTACCAAGCCTGCTATTGATTTGGTAAACGAACTGCACACGTTGGGCCGACAACTGGGCGTCTTGAAACGCCTATACCAGAGCTACGAACTGATCATGCTGCGTATTCTGCAACAACAGCGTACCCTCCGTGACGAGGCTCGCTCGAACCCTCCTCAACCCTTGACAGCGCATATCAATGGAGCTCCCCAGACGGCGGATGCCCAACACCAGACACTGCCATATAGCCCCAGTTTCCCAATTCTGTCAGACCACAGCGTTGGTGTGCGACTGAGTCCAGCTGCTGTGACGCGTTTCGAACGACTGCTCGACCGTATCAAGTTGTACTGCCTCTCGGAGCTCGAAACGTGCCTCACGGAGAAGGAATCCATGACATTTCTTGTAAGACGCGTGTCCCATGCTATTGCAGACACTTTGCTGACAAGCTGTCTAGAACTTCAACTTGATCGCCCTGAAAGATTCGCAGGCCGTCGAAAAGCTGACCCGCATCACGATCCTCCTGGCCAAGGTGACGATCCTCTTCCTGCCAGTTAGTCTGATGACCGGGTATTTCTCGACCGAGTTAGCGAATGTAAAGGGGGTCTACACCGTCGCCCAGTACTGGGTGGCCTTTGCGGTGATCATGGTCCTGTCCATCTTGGTTCTGGTCATGTTCGGATACATGAGCGACACCATTGAAGGTAAACCCATCTACCAGTCGTTCTGGCAGACATTCTTCCGGTCTTCGAAACACCGACTACGCGCTCGACAAGAAGACGAAGACTTGCGATTGCACTGAAATTCCAAGTCGTCTGGTGATGACTTGATATGTTCAACTGATGTTAAATGCGTGACGGATTATGAAGGATGAGAAGAACGATAATACTCGCAGTATATCCATAGCTCAGCGGAGTCTAACAATGCAAGAAGCAACCAACGTGGCCCTTTACCGAACTAGGTAGATGAAACAATCCCATTCAAGAGTTGATTATCATCTGAACCATGGGCCTTATATGCTGAGTCACTCCCGCGGCGACAGGAGTGGACACCGAGACCGAGACCGAGACCAACCATCTGATTAGCGTTAGGTATTATAAGGTACTGACACCGTATTGTGCAATGCTTGTAAATTGTACGCTATGGATGTAAAATAACAGCCACATGGTTCTAAATGGACACAAGAGTCTGTCACATGGACTTCCGATCAGGAGAGACATCAAGACAGATTGACAAAGGCTAGTCCAATAGGGAGACGTAGCTTATCAAGGACAGACAGCCAGAGCGGACCCAAAGGGAAATGACTAGCTTCGAACATGACGCGTATGTGGGTTCCGGAAGTTCTTGGGGTTATCTTCGAAGCTGGTCTCCATACAGGGGGCGAATCTTCATTGTAGTAAGTAGTGCGGTGTAATCGTACAGTACCGGACACGATATATGTAATCAGTGTTCTGATGGCAAATTATAGGGGAAGTCGAGATAACTTCTTGGACAGACGACAACGACCGTCGAGATCCACTTCGATGGGGGGTTTAAAATCCAGGCCGATGGGGAGCCTATCAGGAGATGGCCAGTTAGGTTGTCTGGACCTTTGTTCGTTGGGTTTAACTCGAAGTTATTTAGCTGTGGTTACTTTTAGTCAGGCAGGTTCTCCCATGGATGGGGAAACACCGTGTCCTCTTCGTGACGTACCAGTATTATACCTTTTATTACTGTCTTTGATACTTCTTGAATACTCTAGGTTACAAGATGCTGGATTGATCGATATGGAGTATTCTAATACTGATAAAAGACCACGGTGGAAGATGGCTAGGCAGCAACAGTAGCACAGTAGCACAGTAGCAATAGTAACAACTATCAACAATGATCGACTGGTTGATAGAGTAATTATAGCAGCATTTCCAGTATAGACATTAGTGTACTCCCTTTTATCGGTCCCTTGTTTTCCCTGGCTGGTTTCGTTCAAGAGTGACGGAAGCTACGCCGGCGGCTGAATTTCTTGACCTGGCATTTTTTCGCAGCAAAATCCCACCGCCCGACCAAAACAGTGACTGTCTTAGTGTCCGCCATAATAACATAACGCCTGCTTGTCCTGACCGGACTTGACCTGTCCTAATTCTAATTCTCCTTCCCACGCCATCACCACCTTTGAACGAACCTCACCCCATTCCACCCTCCATCCCTCTATATCTTCTGGTAAGCTACCTACTGTTTTGTCTTCGCCGTTGCCCTTGATTCTTGAATCGCATACTCCCCCCTCCGTCGACTCGCCTGTATTGTTTCCCCCCTCTCTGCGCCCACTCCGTGTATGCGGTAACCCCTGATTGTTCTGGTCATTGGGCCTTTTTTTGGGTTTATTCTGGCCCTCTGCCCACTCTGCAGGCCTCTTTTCCCCGGCTTCGGTTATCGTGCACCCTTGACTGCTTTCTTCTCTCCCCCCTTATATACCACGGGTGTTTCTGTTTACTGCTTTTCGCTCTTCCGTCCATCTGGCTATTATCGAACAACAAAACATTTCGACTATTGATTATTCTGACACCGCTTTTTTCCCTTCCAGTCCTCGAACTACATCCTCGCCACCGCCAATATGGGTCTCACTTTCTCGCGGCTGTTCGATCGTCTGTGGGGCAGAAAGGAGATGCGAATCCTCATGGTCGGTCTCGATGCTGCCGGTAAAACCACCATCCTGTATAAGTTGAAGTTGGGTGAAATCGTCACCACCATCCCTACAATCGGTCAGTCATCGCCCCTCCCCGTGTTCCGTCAATCAGGAGATTTGGTCGGACCACAGGCCACGTGGTCTGGAGGGGAACTTGCAACTGACCTGAAATACTTGTAAAGGTTTCAACGTCGAGACCGTCGAGTACAAGAACATTCAGTTTACCGTGTGGGATGTCGGTGGACAGGACAAGATCCGTCCTCTCTGGAGACATTACTTCCAGAACACCCAGGGTATCATCTTCGTCGTCGATAGCAACGATCGGGATCGTATCGTCGAGGCCCGGGAA
Organism: Aspergillus campestris IBT 28561; assembly: GCF_002847485.1. NCBI lineage: Eukaryota > Fungi > Ascomycota > Eurotiomycetes > Eurotiales > Aspergillaceae > Aspergillus > Aspergillus campestris. The sequence continues at coordinate 2,925,347 of NW_020194336.1, read as the reverse complement.
GAGCTGCAGCGCATGCTGAACGAAGATGAACTCCGTGATGCCCTCCTCCTTGTCTTTGCCAACAAGCAAGATCTGCCGGTATGTTTTTCGACAGGAGATTTCAGCGAAATGATGATATTGACGTGATGTTAGAACGCCATGAGCCCCGCCGAGATCACCCAGCAGCTTGGTCTGCAGAGTCTCACCCGCCGTCCCTGGGTAAGTTGGACCGACCCCTTCGGATGACGGTATCCGTGGCTAACGAAATCTAGTACATCCAATCCACCTGCGCCACCACTGGTGACGGTCTGTACGAGGGTCTGGAGTGGCTCGCCGAGACGCTCCGCAAAACGAACCGGGACAGCTAGACTGTTGTTATGTCATTAGAAGGATGATCTGGATGGTTGACTGGGAGTTGGGGATGATGAATGGAGAACCGGGGCTGGCAACGACACCCCGTGTAGGGCAGGAAATGCTACGTGGCGGTGCTTGTATGTTCTCTTAACGGCTCTTCATTCCTCTATGCAATTAGCTTTTTGTGTTTTCTTCGTTCATCCCGGCGTCGATCTCAACGCATACTCCTGTTAAAACATCTTTTCCTTTTCTTTTTCCCTTTGTGTCTTTCCCCTTTCCCATTTTGCCTCTTCCCCCCTATTATTTTTTTTTATTATTTTACTTGATTTTCCTTGTGTTTTCTACTCTACTGGCAAAACTTGAATATTTACGAGCCACCGTGAACGGGTTACGTTCAAAAACGCCAATGTATTCTGATTTGAAACAACCATAGTAGACTACTATCTAGGCCATCACATTTACCACATTACCAAGCCAACTATAAAGAACAGCTGAACCCAACAAAATAAGATATAACCAGATTCATCCACACTAAACCCAGACCTAAACCTACGACCCCATTCCCATCCCCTCAGTCCAACCTAACCCATCTACACCCCCAACACCACCAACCCACCCAACATCCACAACCGTCCCGCCCCCACCCATCCCATCCCCACTAACCCACCAAGCAGCAGCACGCACAATCTCCAACACACAGCGCAGCTCATGCCCATCCCGCGGCGCATAAACCATCACAAACCCAGTTGGCACGCACCGCCCCAGCAATCCTCCCAGCCACCCGGTGTCATCATCACGAGCAAGCGGATGCCGCTGCGCCCAGCCGCGCTCGATGGCGGTGGCTACGTCTGCGGGGTGCAGTGTTAGGTGCAGGCTTCCGTCTGAGGGGTGGGCGTGGCATATTTCTTTGCCGTTGGAGGGATTGGTAGTGGTGGTGGAGGGGTTGGGTTGGAGGGGATGGATGAAGAGAGCCGTGCTGTGTTTCTCGAAGGAGGAGGTTGCTGTGTAGAGGGTGGAGTGGTTGTGTTTGGCGAGGGTGTGGAGGGCGCTTGTGAGGGCTCGACGCATGGTGTTGGTGTTGTTGTGTGTTAGTTGGCGCTGGGGGGCGATTCCGGAGATGAGGGGGCGGGGGCTGGGGCGTGTGGGGAGGGTGTGCAATGAGGTATGGAGGAGGCCGTTCGGGTTGTGGAGGGTTGAGGGGATGGGTGGTGGTGTGAGTGGGTTGCGGAGGGCGATGAGGCGGAGGAGGCTGATGCGGAGGTAGCCTGTGGGCGTGGAGGGTGTGCCGCCTGGTCCGAGGGCTAGGAAGGCGTGGTAGTCTTTGCGGATATGGTGGGTTAGGAGGAGGAGGGGGGGGAGGGAGAGGGTGAGGAGGATGAGGGGGAGGATGTTTGATGGGGGTGGGTTCTGCTTGGTGAGGGTTAGCTTTAGTATCTATGGGGGGGGGGGGGGGGGGGGTAGATGTCTATAGGGTAGTGTGGTTGAGGTAGTTATGGAGGTTGAGTGTCGTGACGGGTGTAGGTAGTAGGGTAAGCATACCATGACGAGAGGGTTTACGCTGCTATCGTGGGCAAAGTAGTTGATAGGCAGTCCGAATCAAGTATCCAACTTATCCAGCATTCGACTATTCAAGAAGGGTAGAAAGGTCAGTCTCCATCCGTGATTCCAGCGAGTTAGATAGAAATCAAGTATGATCCGGCCCAGAAGGTAGATAGGCAAATAGGAGCAATGTATGCCCGCAAGCGGATGGCTAGAGTGTCTTTGCATTGACTGTGTAGGTCAATAAAGTTGCGGAATTAGATGTGGTATTGGATCTGGTGTGTATGGTTTGACCTTCCTGTTAGGACTGACTTCTGCGGGCAATAGTTTTAAAGATAGTTTTAAAGTTGAATATGTGTTTTTGAGTGCTTGTATAGGTGGTGTACTCTACGTATGTTTAATGATATAGATATGGTTTATACTGCTGGGGGATGATCTTGTGCATTATCTGCATGATTGGGTATGCAGCTATCACCTCACATAAGCCATTACCTTGCTGTATCTCTAACAGTATGGGCAAATATATTGTAGTAAATATAACATAGATACTCATATAAGTCTGTCAAGCAAATTCATGCTGAAAGAGTGGGTGTAATCGAATTCATCCAGAAGTAACCATGATCGACCTACTATCGCCCTAGCCAGATCGGGTTGACCAGTTGGCCAACCAATTTTGGTACGAGGTACGGCCCGCTGAGATACCTTCAAGTACCTGGATATAGGCACACATTGTACCTGTTCCTTTTGTCAACAAAGACATCTGTGATCCATAACAAAAGATATCCTCTTGATAAAAACTGGGATATGTTTATTGCTTGCTATTCGGCAATGATTTCCATCAAGGCAGCATATGCCAAGCCGTAAGGTGACTAGTGGCAAGCGTTCCATCCCTTGGGCAACGCTGGCGTCGATCCAGTGATCCCCGGCCGACTAGTTGCTGGGGCGCCTTTGTTGATATCATTTTATAGATCTCTCCATCTATCCATCTCATCCACTCTCGTCCTTGGACCCCACTCGCATCTCAGAGATCGTTCATTGTTCTCTATTCATCCCATTTCATTCCATCTTCCTTTCCTATTAATCTAATCTTAATTCTTTCTTTTGTACTCTGATCTAATCAAGTAGTGAGTTGACTGCATGCTGGCCATACCATCTAGGTTGCATTGAGTTTACCAGGAGGTACGTGAGAGATCAGATCCCTTGTAATGTCTCATTACAGTCCCTTCCTCCTAACTCAGTCGCATCCCAGGACAATCCCCCTTGGTCCCTCACTCCCTGCATCCCTTGACACTTTGGATCGGTCCGTTGATCGTCCTCCTCACATACCACACCCGCTGCGTGGCATTGCTGTCGATTTTTCGGCAGTCAGCCTGTAGCCCTTGCGACGCGCAGCCATGACGCTCCCAACGGGGAGGCATTCCTCTAGCTCCGATGGCTCATTCCCATGCTCCCCGGGCGGTCGAGATGCCACAATAGACCTCGAGAAACAACACCGACCACGCAACTACCGCCGAACGAGCTACAGTTCCTTCACTTCAGCAGACAGTGGTGACGACTCGGTCACCTCGTCTTCCCCTTCGGACCAACCTATGTTGGCCCCTACAACGGTGCGCCGCACCCGCGCTGGTGTAGGCTTCTACCGCGTCCCCCATCGCATCATGAGATGGCTCTGCTTCTCGCTATTCATGGCGCTGGTCTTGTTTATTGTCACCTTGTTCCGATTCACGATCACTTCCTCTGTTAGTCCAGTTCCTCTGGAAGTACCTAATACCCCTCCGAAGCCGCCGACCTGGGAAAGCTTCCCGTTCTTAACACGATATCACGGTGGGATTCGGACCTTGGTGCCCCGCAAAGGTCAAGTCGCTGAATATCCGAACGATGAATGGGAGGCGTTGGGGTTGGATGCCAATGAGACGAAACCAGCCGTCGAGGCACGCGACAAACACCTGCCCGTGTCGAGTTCGGTTTTCAATCCTTATCCCGACTACGCCTCGCAGAAATACACTGAGAAATATGGCGAGAAGCGTGAGTGCTTCTTGGATGAGCATCGGGCGATCCACGTTCCCCAGGTTCACCATTATCCTGCGGTTCCGCGGGGTTTCCCGGACGCCGTGATGGGCTCAAACGAGATGCTGGGGATTCAAGACGATGTGTGCTTTGACCGCTTTGGCCGCTTGGGTCCCTACGGCTTAGGGTATAGCGTACGAAAAGGCGGCATCGGCGCCGGCTTGGAGGGCGACCGTGACGGCGCAGAGCGCGTCTGGGAAGAACACCCGCCCGTGGACTTTCGCAAAGTGGACTGGGCTGCTGCTCAAAGCCGCTGCCTCGATATCAACCGACATCGATTCCAGGATCTGCCGAAACCGCGGGCGAATCACTTCCTCTCGATGCCGGTGGGCACGCTGCTCACGACCAACGAGACCTCGCCAAAACTGCAGGACCGACAGGAACCGCCACGGGTTGGCAGTGAGCGTTTGCAACGGACGGCTGTCGTGATCCGCACCTGGCATGATTTCCGCTTCACCTCCGAGGACATCCTATACCTGCGTTCTTTGATCTCGGAGTTATCGCTCATGTCCGGCGGTGAATACGTGGTTCACATTCTGGTTCACGTCAAGGACGAAAACCTGCAGATCTGGTCCGACGACGAGACATACGACCGTGTCCTGAAAGACTCCCTGCCCGAAGAATTCCGCGGTTTGGGGACGCTGTGGTCCGAACGGCAAATGTCTCTCATGTACCCCGGATTGGAAGAGACAATGACCCGCGGGCTGCCCATCCACGGTGTATACCGCAGCACCTACATGCCCATGCAGTACTTTTCACACCAGCATCCCGAGTACGACTACTACTGGAACTGGGAGATGGACGCGCGGTACACAGGTCACTGGTACCAGCTTTTCGAGAAGGTCGTCGGCTGGGCAAAGGAGCAGCCGCGGAAGGGCCTCTGGGAGCGAAATGCTCGCTTCTATGTTCCCTCGGTCCACGGCTCCTGGGAGGACTTCCGCCAGATGGTCCGCGTGCAGACCGAGATCGGCACCAACAGCCCGAACAACATGTGGAGTGGAGCCAACGGTCCAACGCCCGGAGACAAAAGTCCTCACAAACAGCAGGGCGACAAGCCGATCTGGGGACCCGAGCGGCCCGACGAGCGCGACATGTTCGAAGTTGAAGGCGAGGGCATCCCCCCAACCACGGTGGACAAGGACCGATACGAATGGGGCGTCGGGGAAGACGCAGACCTGGTCGTGTTCAACCCGCTCTACGACCCAGAAGGCACCACCTGGCTCCTCCGTGACGACGTCACCGGGTACAACCGGGAGAACGGCATGCCCCCGCGGCGGACAGCCATCATCACAGCCTCGCGTCTCTCCCGCAAGCTGCTCCACACGATGCACCGCGAGACGACCCTCAAGCGGCACAGCATGTTCTCCGAGATGTGGCCCGCCACAACGGCGCTGCACCACGGGTTCAAAGCCGTGTACGTGCCGCACTCGGTGTACGTCGACCGCCGGTGGCCCACGCGGTACCTCGAGTCGGTGTTCAACGCCGGCCGCAACGGCGCGTCGGGAGGCGCGCGCACCTCCATCTTCGGCGACCGCGAGCACAACTTCCGCGGCACCACATGGTTCTACTCGGCGGGGTTCTCGCCCAATCTGTGGCGCCGGTGGCTGGGTTATAAGGTCGATAACGACGGGGGCGAGCAGGCGGAAGTGGCTGGGGAGGGGCGTATGTGTCTTCCTCCGATGCTTTTACACCCGGTGAAGGAGCTGGATATGGTAATTGATGATGGTGTTCAGCCTAGTGAGTCTACTCCTGAGGAGTAGCCACATTCTGGGCGGAGACTGCTATATGTGTGATGTGATTTTACAGTTTGATGGGCTGACCACTTACGTTTGGCAAAACGGCGTTGATCTATTCTGGACTGAGCTTGAGCATGTTGCTGGATGTTAGAGTTTTTTTTTTTTTTCCGACCTACATTATGTGTATATGAATGACTTGATGAATGATATATTCCCTTCAGTAAACTCACCAATAGGCAACAGAGAGAAGTGTATATTGTACACATAGAGTATGCTATATATAGAACAGTACAGCCTTGCATATCGAACTCATAATAACATTCCAAGATAATTGACACCGCTGCCTAGCACACAAACCCACATCCATTCTCCATAAAAGTAGCACACGAAACAATCCAATAACCTCCAATATCAACATCAATCTCAATCCCAAGCTAAACAAACCCTCTCACGAAACCCACCTCAGCCCTTAATCCAAGCCCAGGGAATTAGGGCCCGAAATAAAACCCACCGAACAAGGCTGAGTGACAAGGAAAAGTTAAAAAAAAGCCGTGGCGCCAATAGTCCCAACAACGCACACAGCCGTTCAAAGAGCACCCCGCGCCTCATTGGTTATGTCTTGACAGAAGGGCCCAACACAAGGCTGCCACTTCCCGTATGTACGGAGTAATAAGGCCCTTAATTCCAACAGAACAGGATGTGCGTACATGCCGGGGGCTGAGATATGAGGGAGGAATGTGACGGATGTTATGTTATGGCCCCTGGATTGGGATACAATCAAATATATACCCTTGACGCCCGCGCCTTTGGAATCTGGTTGTGAATGAAACAAAACAAACTTAAGCAACAAGAATAACTGAGTTCACTCTTTGAACTTTCCATATCAATATCCACATACCTAGGTGCCCAGGTATATAAGACACAGAGAAAAATGCACACCAAGTTCCTCGCAAGCAGCCTTATGGCTTTCTGCCTGTCGGCGACAGCAGCAGCAGCAGCAAAGGAATTCCCCAAAGCACCTGTCACGACGAACAACAACCCTACCGTCCAGCTCAAGGCGGAGCTGCTGGACAAAAGTAACACGACTGTTCGCGGCCAGGTTACTGCGTTTGCCTTGCCTGATACGGCTGGTATCAAGATTAATGCTCGGTTTACGGGTCTTCCTGATGGAAAGCCGTTGAGTGCGTCCCTCTCCCTTTCTCTTTCTCCCTCTCAGTTACCACAGCATGGTGTCCAAATCTACCCTACCCATAAACAAAAGAATCTCAATATACTAACAAAGCAATAAAATAGAATACCACATCCACGTCAACCCCGTCCCCGAAAACGGCGACTGCTACGCCACAGGCGGCCACCTGGATCCCTACAAGCGCACCGACACGCCCCCCTGCGACATCAACGCGCCCGAGACCTGCGAGGTCGGCGACCTCAGCGGCAAGCACGGTCCCATCTGGGCGGCTAAAGGCGAGGGCTTCGATACCTTGTACACGGACTATTTCATCTCGACTGAGGTCGGCTCGCCGGCGTTCTTTGGTGGTCGCTCGCTTGTGGTCCATGCTGCGGACAATACGAGGCTGAACTGTGGGAATTTTGAGGTTCAAGGTGGGGTTATCAGGGGGTTGGGGGACTTTCATGAGGGGGGGTATTGAATGAGTGAGTGACTGGGTTGGTTGTTCTTTGCGGTAGGGTTGGTTTAGATGGGGGGGGGTGGCGATAGGGGAGTAGCTGGTGGTTTTGCCCCGGTGGGGATAATGTTGTTTGAATTTGAATTTGTTGGCTATTTATTTGGTTGTTGGATGTTTGTTGAAATGCCATAGTTAGGCAGAAGAAATAATCACCCTATTCTGTGATGCGCCAGCGAGGCACGACAATCTATAGATGTCAGATATCATGCTAGTTGACGAGTATATTATACTCTTTTTAAATGCCCACTCCTTGCATGCCAACCATAGAGGCAATGGATCACGTCGGCTGCCCATCCAAATTCTCCAACCTGCTCTGTATGGCACTCTGGAAATACTGCCCCTCCTCCCCCTTATACTCCTGCAGCACAACAGCCCGCATCAACCGCCTAGGAGCCCTCCGCCCAGTGAAGAGCTCAAACTGCGCGAACCCTTGCTCCGGGAGCACGTCCAGCCCGTCGAGGGTGACCCAGCCGCGGTGCGAGAGGGCTCGCATTTGTTTGATTAGAGGGGAGTAGAGAGGTTTGTAGGCGAGCTATTTGTATGTTAGTTAGTATTGGGTTGAACGGTACTCTAGCTGAAGCTGGAGACATACCTCGACGACTACTCCACCAGTGGGACTCTCCAGCCACTGCGACGGGATCTCAAAGTTCGGCGCCGGCTGGTTACCAATGCTGTGCTGCGGGATGCAGGAGCAGATGACGGTTGGCTGTTTGTACTTCTCTGGCCAGGGGTCGTCTAGCGAGTGCAGGATGTGGATTCTGGCGCCCTCTGAAGACCCGTTTGCGCTGGTACTGCGGAGATTCTGTCGGTTATAGTGGTAGGCGAGTTTCTCCGCATTGGCAACCGTGCGGTTCCAGACGAAAATGTTCTGCACCCCCAGGTGAATCATGGAGTATACGGCTGCGCGAGCCATGCCGCCTGCGCCGATTACCACGCCTGTAGACGAAGGCCGGATTGCATTCGCTGGGGAGAGGCCCCTCCGGAAACAGTTGCACATGCCGATCCAGTCGGTGTTGTCTCCGTGGAGAGCCTTGATCGGCCCCGCGCGGCTTTTCTCCATGTACAGCGACGAGCCCTCCGTGTCTGTGGTGTCTGTGAATTTGCGGATGGGAATTAAAGTGTTGACAGCCCCTATGGCGCGCGCGTGGGGCGACATCGAGTGGAGGAGTGGGATGACCTCTGTCTTGTACGGTAGACTGACGCTCGTGCCTCCGAAATGGGGGTTCTCGACCAGCTCGTTGAGACCGCGCAGCGAGGACGACTGGTGGAGGTTGTATGTGTGGGGTAGTCCGGAGGCTCTGTATGCGGCGTTGTGCATCGCGGGGGATAAGCTGTATGTGATGTTTGCGCCGAAGACGAAGAACTGCATGGGGTCCAGCGCGAATGAGGTGTAGAGGGCCCCTTGCGCCTCGCGTAGCGTGATGCACGGTAGTCCCTTGGTGTGGATCTCGGGCGCGAGGGACTGGTGCACGACGGGGGTTAGGATTGGGTTGAAGCAGCATGATAGTCGGCCTAGGGAGCCGGAGTTGTATGCGATGAGAGGTAATGATGGTGTTGGAAGGGACGTGATGCGGTGGCGGAAGCGTTCGACGGAGAAATTGTCCTCTATTGATGCTGCTGGCTGGGTCAATCGGACCATGTCGCAGCCGAGCTGTTGAGCTCGTTCGTACATCGTCTGAAACTCGGCGTTGTCCCAGCCTCCGGGGCGGGATTCCAAAGCTGCGTAATGGCCGATCACTTTGCTTGATCCTTTGGAGGAGATTATCTGCATTAGAAGGGCATTGTCGTACGAAAGGTCGACGGTCAGGAACTCGGGTGCTAATCGTAAGCCGTGCTGTACTAAGTTCAGATACTGCTCGGCTGGGCGGCGTGGGTCCTCCGTTTGCTGCGCACCGGACCCGAGGTTACTATCGACATGGTAAATCAGGGGCACGACTATGTTCCGTCTGATCATGGCTACGATGTGGCTGATCCTGTCTTCATAGGTTGGATCGTCTCCGGTAGATGTCTTCCCCACGTCAACCTTCAACTCGAATGCGTCCGCAGTGGACTCCAAGTCCTCGATGTCCAAATCACGCTCGAAGAACGAAGAAATCGGCACGCTCACTGCGTAGGTGAACGTTCGCGTCTCGACTGGCTGCATTGACAGGGGGAACGACGCCAGATGATTGCTCAGATCGGTGGGGTCACCAGTAGCGAATGCGATGAAGCGGAGGAAATCCCGCTGCAGCCGTTTGAGCGTCAAGAAAGGAGTGACGGGTTGATGCCGCTGATTGACCTCTAGATCTAGTAGTGTATGAGGTCCGTCTCTGATAGTCCTTTCCGAGATATTGAAAAATTCGAAATTGGAACAGTCCCGATAGATCGGACCAGAGAGTTCCAGGAAGCGACGGATCTTGTTCGAATCCCACGCTTTAAGGTAAGATTGAATACTCTCTGGATCTCGAACGATATGGATCACCGGATGGGTTTTTGCGTACTCTCTAAGCAGCATCTGCCCACTCCGTTCCATAAATCCAGGTCCGCACACAATTACCCAACCCTCGCTATGTTCCGCCAACACCGACTCCATGACCCTCGCATCTTGACGGCGATATTCTGTCAGACCGAATGATTTTTTGAACGTGGCGCGCGAGTGTCCCGTCACATGCTGGAAGTATCGGTCTGCGTCTATCAAGCGACGTCCCGATGTGGCTGCCAGGATGACCGCCAGACTGGATTTGCCCGTGCCTCTGATTCCGATAAGAACGATGGACGAGTTCGGAGTAAATTTGCGATTGGTATGGAACGACCTCTCCAGGCTGCCCTGCGATGTACGATTGGAGTTTGTACCTCTCTGGGTTTCGGGCTCTGTAGCTGTCACGCAGAAGGACTCATCATGGGAGAGAACCCCCGCGATGCTGCGAGCACTGATTAGGGGCGTCGCGTTGTACACATCATGCCCTTGCGCGAAACGTCTTCTATTTTGCTCCTCCAATCCCTCTAACTCATGTAGCTTTCGTTTGACCGGCTTCACCAGAATGGACATGACCGGAGTTGAGACTGCGTCGTCGGTTAGATGTACATTAGAACGTCACAGGCCACGAAATGCGCAGTCGCGAAGCCTTTCGAGCCGCGAACCATGGAGAGCCGACAAAGGGCGCGTCGCATGTGTGAATGGCCGTTGATTCAAAAGAGATTGTGTCATAGCATGAGGGTTTCTGACAATCTAATCCTGTAATAAGGACAATGGAGACTTTGAAGGATGTGCTGTTGTGGGGTGTGCGAAGTATCCAAGAAACCACAATGTACCGAATCACACCACACAGCGCAGCCAAAGGAATTTGCTCTGACCTCGGCGCTTCCGCGGGGAAGTCAGACTTGTGCGGGAAAAGGCTCAGCCGGTCAGCTTGTCCATTGCCTGGCTCGAGTGTCGCGTTGTGGAGCAGTTCGGTAATTTCCCGTTCCCCACGGGGGATGCCGACGATTCAGCGGATTGATGTTGGTCATAATGGTTTTTCCCCGACTTTCCCCTCATGATTTTCTCCCAGTAATTCTCTCTGTTCACAGATCTCTATTATCATCGCTTGTCATTTGACATTTCGACACTGGTGTCTTTTGGGATCCTCAATTAATCAATGCCCTTCCGTTGACCACCTCTCTGTACCCTTACCCTAAGAGGTGGGGCCGCTCTCGATCGCATTCCTTTAGATGCGTCGCCGGCAAAACGTTCATTTCGATGGCATGATCGGAAGATGAACGTGCATCTAGAACAGTCAAGCGGGCCGTTGTACAGACGACCATGACCGGCGACACGCGCCACACCGCAAGGGGCAGCAGCAGATCCAAACGGCGATTAACAGGGGACGACGACAGCGGCAAATTGAATCGCGCTGCAGATGACTCGGTCTCGAATCCCAAACGTCAGCGAGTGTCGCGTGCTTGCGACAGCTGTCGTTCGAAGAAAGACAAGTGCGACGGCGTCAAACCGGTGTGCTCGACATGCGCTTCGTTATCGCGCCCGTGTACATACAAAGCAAATCCGAAGAAGAGGGGCCTGCCGACGGGGTATATTCGCTCGCTCGAATTACTATGGGGTCTTGTATTTTGCAAGATACAGGGGAGCGAGGATGTGGTTCGGGCGTTGTTGAAGACGGCCAATTTACCGAGTCATTTAGCGTCGATGGGTAAAGAAACGGAGGCGTCGGATACCCTCCTTTCTTCGTTCAAGAATAGCGCTATGTTGAAGGATATTGAGAAGATGATTTTATCCTTGGAACAGCCAGAAGAGGAGTTGGACAAGAGCGATCACATTCCGGGAGATAATGACTCTCCCTCTGATGCAGGGAGCAGTGCGCTGGCTTCCAACGCCCTCGAATGGCACTTGCCCCAGATACAAGTATATGAAGGAGAAGCATTGACTACATCTGGGCTTTCTCCCGCCAAAACACCGAGTACTGCATCCACTGCCAGGCTTCCTCCATGCATGACTCGTGATTGTGGCAGTCAAACCATGGATGCTGAAGTGACGATTGACCCCCCATCCCAGCTTTCACCTCTCCGAGCTGACCACCATTCAACACCACTCAAACTTCCTTCCAATGTATGGCCTTTGCTTGACATATACTTTTCCTACACACAATGCTGGTTTCCTATACTTGAGAAACATGACATACTTCGCACTGCATTTCGCCATTCTGAAGACGACGCGCCGGTCGATCCCTCATCCCCTGGTTCCGGAGATTATGCTGCTCTATGGGCCGCTTTGGCCCTTGCTTCTATTCAAGAGACATCAATCTCAAAGACTGGCGCTCGCAGTCGACTGGACTGTAATGTGTTATATACCACAGCCAAAAGCCTAATCCCTGACGAGAGTGACGCTTATGAGATCGGTCATGTGCAGGCATTATTGATCTTGTCCCTCGTGAAGTTTGGCCAACACAAGTGGATGACATCCTGGATTCTTGTAGGACAAGCTGTTCGAATTGCACGCTTTTCAGGGCTAGATTTTCTTCAGGGACAGGGCGCGAATCGAGACGGCAAGGCTTCTCCGCGTACCAAACATGTTCTCTTGGGCTGTTTTGTCCTGGAATCATTGATATCTATGCAGACTGGCCAGGTTCCCTCCATGCGGAAGGATGATGTGGCGAAAATTGGTTTGATCAACGAAGATGGCTTGGAAGAGTGGCACCCATGGGAGGACCAGACCGGCCTCCAACCAGGCGAACCATCGCGTGGTTCATTCCACAGGGGGCCTCTCCTTGCTCTAAGCACGTTCAATCGTTTGGTCTCGCTGATGTGTATTTTGAATGAACTTTGCTGTTTACGGCAAAGCCCAGCCGTCGCCCTACCACAGCTTGAGGCACTCCAGCGGCAGCTGCAATCGTGGGCGTCCGCGCTTTCGAAGAGCTACCGCGTCGATCTACAGAACCCTGCCAAAGTGGGCTCACCACATATCTTTGGCCTGGAAGTGATGCACGAGAGCGTTGCTACAATACTGAGCACCCATGTCGCCCTCCAAGAGAGCGATGGGAACAGTCTAGAGTCATCATATACGAAGGGTGCTACGGAAAGCGCCAGAAGGTTACTGCTACTGCTCCAGACCTACGTAAATAATTACAGTCTTGCAGCGACGTGTCCGACATTCGGAATGATGCTGAGTTTCAGCACCCTACAAACCACTCTTTTCTCTGAAGCTGAGCCAGAGTTAAAGAAAGAACTTCAATCTTTCTTGTCCCGCTTGTCAGCAGTATGGGCAGATCCAAAGAATACCATTCCAATTCTGACGCCCCCGGAACAACCGCCAATATCAGAAACCATGGCTCTCACAAGGACTCGAGAGGAAACTCACCCTCATGTACCCTCGGATAACTCTACTGTCATACCTCAAGCCACAACTAATATCTCCATCAATCCGTCACGAAGCACGCAAATGACGAACGAGAGCCGCAGAGACCTCGCTACCCCAGAGTCACTCATAGCCAATCTATGGATGAGAACACCGAGAAACACCGAAGGAAACATACCGTTATCTTTATCAACGCCCACGCCTTCGCTAAACGTGCATGGATCCCCAAAGGAAAGCCGCCACCGTGCATCTATATCTGAAAAACCGTCGAACGAAACGCCAATGGCTATACCCGACACAGCAACCCAATTCCACAGAAATGAACCTCAATACCCCACACCTTTCACCGAACCCAACCTTAACCTCGGCGCCTTCGTAGGCGTTGACGGATACGGATCTCTCCAAAGACAGCGAATCGCCCCTGATTTGGACGCATTGTTTGATGAGCTAGCATCCCTTGATGGGACAGAACAGTGAGCTTCCTCGTTAGAACATTATTCAAATGAGTACAAGCTAATATATGGCTGATGCAGCGCTGATAACCAGCCGGAGTTTATGCAGAATCTGGGATTCGTGCCTGATGCTGGGATTCCTGAGTTCTATCCGTATACACATCAGGTGGACCCTTCTTGATGGCCAAGCCCTGATTTTTCTGTCTTAAGCGACTGTTGAAAGATAGTGATCATGTTACCTCAGGCGAAAGTAACGTGAACTTCCATTTCCGGCCATGATTTAGTGGCGACGGAGTATTCCATACAAAGTTGGAATGCTTGTACATTTCGCAACGGTCTATTAGAGATACCCAATAAGATACTACACATTGCATCCCCCTAGCCTATTACAGAAGATAACAGTCTTCAAAAATCATAATTATAGCGACAGATGTATATGCAAAACAATCACAAAACCGCCCTCCCCTCCCTCTTCCCCCCAAATTTCCCAACCACATACTCCACCGCAACCTTATACCCAAACACCCCCAATCCAACAATGACACCCGCCGCCTTATCACTCAAATAGCTATGGCGACGCCAAGGCTCCCGCGCATGGACATTACTCACATGCAGCTCGACAAAGGGGATATCAACCGCGAGAAGCGCATCGCGGATGGCGACGGAGGTATGCGTGAAGGCGCCGGGGTTGATGATGATGGCGTCCATGTGGGTGCGGGCGGCTTGGATGCGGTCGACGATGGCGCCTTCGTGGTTGGATTGGAAGGTGATGAGCGAGGCGCCTAGTGAGGCGGCATGGGCTTTGCTGCTGCTTTCGATGTCGGTGAGGGTGGTGGTGCCGTAGGTGGTGGGTTCGCGGGTGCCGAGGAGGTTGAGGTTGGGGCCGTTTATGAGGAGGATTGAGGGGGGCATCTTATTGATTTATTGATTATTTGTTGTTTATCTTTGGTTAGAGGAGAGAGATCGGTGGGGAATTGTTCGATGTGTAGTTATTCAAGGTAGCAACGTTGTGTAGAGTAAGAGTGGATGATGATATGGAGTATTTAGGGTTGATATAGTTCTATACGTTGTTGAGTATGATATAGTTGACATTCTGTCGATTCCGCTTCCTGTTCGGATATACGAATATGCTAACTATAGGTAGAGATAGTGGCTGAATATACAGTGTCTACTTTTAGTATTACTCTGCAGAGCAAGTTACTGTTGGCCCAACCATGGTTAAGATAAACCGGATGGATATTGTAGAAGAACAGTGGAGAAGGTGGCCGGCTAAGCGTACATCCGCCATCTGATTCATACATCCGTACTGCATCACTGCGTTATAACCACTGATTATTATTTCAAAATATATTGCCATCAAGAAGAG
This sequence comes from Aspergillus campestris IBT 28561, assembly GCF_002847485.1. Classification (NCBI taxonomy): domain Eukaryota; kingdom Fungi; phylum Ascomycota; class Eurotiomycetes; order Eurotiales; family Aspergillaceae; genus Aspergillus; species Aspergillus campestris. The sequence goes on along the minus strand of NW_020194336.1, from coordinate 2,910,342 downwards.
AATGACAGAAGCTTGTAAGATACTTCTGGGCACTGCATTTGAAATAGTGTATAGCATGTCGACATCTTAATATCAATCTCGGAAAACCCCCGATTGAGTCACTCAGAACAACACCCCTAGCCATGTAAAGCGAAGTGGAGACGACTCCAGATCAGCGGCGGTTATCCACGGACGCTCAAACCTCCAGAGCGTTGATTTGCATTTCCAAGTCTGGTCTTTCCTTCCAAAGACTTGCTCAGAGCACCTCGTCTCCTTTCTCTGATTGTCGTCGCGTGATAACACCCTGCAGAGTACGATCACCGTTGAACAACACCACCGCTAGCCTGCATCTTATCATGGCCGTGACCGAGTTCTCCCAAGATCAGCTAGATGAGATCTACACCTTCGCGGTCGATCTAGGCCGCAAAGCCGGCGAGATGCTGCTGGCCAGTGTCGAGAGACGAATTGGAGACGGCGACAACCAGTTCGAGGAAAAGGACAGTTCAGTCGACATTGTGACTCAGACAGACGAAGGTTCTACACCAAAATCCGGTATCTCACACACAAACTAATAATCACTCTGGAAGATGTGGAGTCTTTCATCAAGACTGCGATCCATGATAAATATCCTGCGCACAAGTCAGTCTTTACTGTCCCTCCGCAAAAAACAACCAATCTCATTTAATGGATACCACAGATTCCTAGGAGAAGAAACATACGCCAAAAGCCAGTCGCGCGAATACCTCATCGACGAGCATCCAACATGGTGCGTCGACCCATTAGACGGTACGTCAATCCCATCTCCAATCACCAAACCCTCCCGACCAGTCAGTCAGTACCTTACAGAATCCAACAGGAACAGTCAACTTCACCCACCTCTTCCCCATGTTCTGCGTCTCCATAGCCTTCATCGTCAACCACCGCCCCCTAATCGGCGTAATCTACTCCCCCTTCCAAGACCAGCTCTTCTCATCCTGCGCCAACCGCGGCGCCTGGCTCAACGAAAAGCGCCGCCTCCCTCTCATCCGCAATCCGTCCATCCCGCCCTTACCATCCAACGCCCCCAGGCAATGCATCTTTTCCTGCGAGTGGGGCAAAGACCGCCGCGACGTTCCCGACGGAAACATGCACCGCAAGGTTGAGAGTTTCATGAACATGGCTACTGAGGCTGGTGGGCGTGATGGCAAGGGTGGCATGGTGCATGGCGTGCGGAGCCTCGGTAGCGCGACGTTGGATTTGGCGTATACTGCTATGGGGTCGTTTGATATTTGGTGGGAGGGGGGGTGTTGGGAGTGGTATGTTTTCTCCTCTTTTTTTGCGTTTTGATGAGTGGTTGATTTATATTGGATAGGGATGTTGCGGCGGGTATTGCTATTTTGCTTGAAGCGGGTGGGCTTGTCACTACGGCTAACCCTCCTGAGGATCCGATGACGGCTCCGATTGAGAATTTCAGGTTGGGGAGTCGGCTGTATCTGGCTATTCGGTATGTTTTCATATATATGTATGAGGAAACAGGATAACACTAATATGTTCAAGACCGGCTGGTCCGTCGTCGACAGAGACAGGGCGACAGTCGCAGGAGAGAACGGTGCGGGAGGTATGGCGTCGGGTGCGTGAGCTCGAGTACACGCGGCCTGGGGCGTGATCAGTAGCCTACATTGACAATCTTGGTCAAAGACTTGGCAGTTACAAAACGAATACAATGATAAAGAAAGATATGCTTTATTTGACATTTAAGAATCATTCTATCACATCAATGCTCTAGGGTATGCTATACACGAGAATCATGAGTACGTAAGGTCAGCAACAAACGCGCAAAGAAGAATCACATCTTCGACAGCTTAGGCGTCCGGTCTGCAATCGACCTGCTCACCATGTCGCGGACAGCCTGCACCAGGCCCGGTACAGCGACGATATCCCGATCAGTCCAAAGTCGCGCTTGCTCCAGACCCTGCCAGATGAGGGCTTCGGTGCCCATGATGACCTTCCAGCCGGTGGCGGACGCCAGCGCCGCGATCTCGGTGTAGGGAGTAGGGTGGTAGCACATCTCGAGGATAACGCCCTTGAAGGGTTCACCGGACTGCTGGCGCGATCCCAAAAAGGCCTGCAGGGTCTCACGGGCGCGGAGCTCCTCGGGCGTTTTGGGCGGGTAGTTCGGGATGCCGGAGACAATGGCCGCGGGCTTGTCGGCCGCCGCAGCGGATGCAGGGTCAGAGACGTGGATGAGGGGCGCCTTGGTGGAGTCGGGATTGCGCTGGTTGTCTTCCCGGAGGATAGCCTCGACCTCTGCGCTGTCGCGATTGACAATGTAGATCTTGCTAGCGCCTAGCCACTTGCGCATCACGTAGATCGCGGTGCGGGCGGTGCCGCCGCCGCCGACGATGAGGGCGGGCTTGCCGCGGAAGGGGTCCTCGGGAGTAGCTGGGGCGTTCTGCACCAGGGCTTCGCGGATGCCGATGCAGTCGGTGTTGGTGCCGACGTAGGTGCGCTTGTTTCCGGCCCCCCGGCGCACGAAGATGGTGTTGCAGGCGCCTGCTTGCTGCGCGTCTTCGGTCATCTCGTCTAGGTAAGGCATGATGGCTACCTTCCAGGGCATCGTTACAGACGACCCGACGAACTTGGGGTTGGCTCGGATTGCCGCCAGGTACTTGTCGATTGGTGGTGATTTGGTGTATGGCGGTGGGTAGGTGGCTGATTTGCCTGTGACGCTGGACAGGGGGATCTGCGTCCAGTTCAGGCCCAGCTTCTTGTAGACGGTCTGGTGCAGGGGTGGCGAGAGAGAGTTGATCAATGGGTGCCCGTATAGATAGGCTACCCCATCCAGATGGTCTGGGCAAGTAATGGGCTCTTCAAGCGGTGGTTGCGCATTGTTGGCAACCTGTGATGTGGCCATGATAGAGGGACCAATTAGGGCTGGAAGAAGTGGAAGGTGTAGAAGAATTGAGGTTGAGGGACTTGGTCAAAATGGCCTAAGGTGTGATCTTAACAATTATACAATAGCCATTAAGGGTTCCAACATTGAATGACCTCGTCTAATAAGGACAGTCCGAGTGGATGAAGTTGAAGAAACAATCAATGCTGGTTTGCGGCGGAGAAACATTTTGCTGGCCCGTGACGGCGGGTGCCTGAGGCAGCACCTCATCTCAAGTGTTCAGCCGATCTCTCTCTCTTTTCTCTTTGCCCTCGTCTACACAACTCCCATCTGTGGGTATCATTCCTTCCTGGTTGCCCCACTGACTGACATAGATCCAGCATATCAAGAATGAAACATCCGGAGTGCGATCGGAAGTTATCCGCTCCATCTACTCTTAACCACAAACTTTAGGGCCGGGGAGAACTCTTATCCCGGCCAAGCGTCCCTAAGCCTCATTAAGCTCGCTTAATAACTGACCCCCATGGGGAATGCCACAAGGATGTCAGAGCCGGGGAAGCCCTTTTCCCGGCAATTTGACACCCAATGGCCCAGGACTCGTTAGACATGCATCTCGTGGGATCCTTGACTCTTGGCTGCGAAATGCCGAAGACCCGGGGGTATCGCCCAGCCTAGGATGGTCCGTGCCGCTATTCACTCGATAACCTCGGACCTGACTGGTGAATGGTTTACTAGCTTCTTCGGTTCAACCATGCTAATGGCCTGGTTCTCCACCTCTGGCCTCCAACCTTCCTGCGTCTCCACAACCACTTCGAGAGCGGGATCGGAGAGAGACGTCCAGCTTTTGGCAGAGATTTCTTGACAAGGCGTAGCTTGGGCTGGATCTCGTGGAAGTCACCCGAGCAAGAAACTTGTACAATAATTAGGTTTCTATATCCCAGTCGCGTGCGCTGCGCTCCCTTGTGGTATAGTGTTTTCCGGCTCTGGGAGTGAGATATACGTTTTGCCGCCCCTAGTCTCTCTCCAACGACATTGGCCAGAATATTGCATGCTGGGGTTTCCTTCCCCTTCTCCCCTGTCCGCATCCTTACGCCGCTGCGTGATCCCCGGATTTTCTCTCCTGGGACTGAATTAGCGTGACGTTAAGTCACCCCATACTATTTAGACCTGGTGCCCGGTCAATCGTATGGTATTTTTCTCATTCTTTTGGTTCTTCATCTACATCTACCGTCTGAGCCTAGCGCTGTTCACAATACCCCTGTCTATACCTAGCCCTTGGAATTACATAGGAGGTCTCGATATTCGCGCCCTTCCAGGTCGGGCAAGTGCACTCAAAATGGGCGTTCTGTCGCTGGTCGAGGACCGTCCTACTCCCAAAGAGGTCTACAACTGGCGGATTTACCTCCTCGCAGCCGTCGCGTCGTTCACGTCATGTATGATCGGCTATGACAGCGCCTTCATCGGCACCACCATCCAGCTTGACTCTTTCAAGGAAGAGTTCAACTGGGACGCCATGTCCCCGGGGAAGCAAGACCTGGTGAGCGCCAACATCGTGTCGCTGTACCAGGCCGGGGCTTTCTTCGGCGCATTCTTCGCCTACCCCATTGGCCATTTCTGGGGGAGAAAGTGGGGTCTGATGTGCTCCGCCTTGATCTTCACCCTGGGCGCTGGCCTCATGCTGGGGGCCACGGGTGACCGCGGTCTCGGGCTCATCTACGGAGGACGTGTCCTTGCCGGTCTGGGGGTGGGAGCAGGCTCGAATATCACCCCTATCTATATTTCCGAGCTGGCCCCGCCTGCCATTCGGGGTCGGTTGGTCGGTGTCTACGAGCTGGGTTGGCAAATCGGTGGCCTGGTGGGCTTCTGGATCTGTGTAAGTGGGAGTCGCAAGAGTCAACAAGGCTCTGCCAAAAGCCATAACAATACATAGCTGACGGTGCTTTAACAGTATGGGGTCGATTCGACCATGCCCCCCAGCCACAAACAGTGGATTATTCCCTTTGCAGTGCAGCTCATTCCGTCAGGTCTGCTCATCTGCGGCTCCTTGTTCATCAAAGAGTCTCCGCGGTGGCTGTTCCTACGGGGCCGGCGCGAGGAGGCCATCGAAAGTCTCAGCTGGGTCCGTCAGCTCCCCGAAGACCACATCTACATGGTCGAGGAGATCGGAGCGATCGACCGCGCCCTGGAAGAGCAGCGGACCACCATGGGTCTGGGATTCTGGAAGCCGTTCATGCTGGTCTGGACCAACAAGAAGATCATGTACCGTCTGTTTGTGGGCAGCATGCTGTTCCTGTGGCAAAACGGCTCCGGCATCAACGCCATAAACTACTACAGCCCTACCGTCTTCGCCAGCATCGGCGTGAAGGGCGGCAATACCAGCCTGTTCACCACCGGTATCTTCGGCGTCGTCAAGACCGTGGTCACGTTCGTCTGGCTGCTTTGGCTGATTGACCACGTGGGCCGACGGATGCTTCTTCTGGTCGGTGCGGCCGGCGGTTCGATCTGTCTGTGGATCGTCGGTGCGTATATCAAGATCGCCGATACCAAGAATAGCGACAATACGGAGATGGATGGCGGTGGCATTATGGCCATGTTTTTCTTCTACTTGTGGACGGTGTACGTACAGCCCTTTGGATGCATTCCTAGATCTATCCCTCTAACCTACTCATACAGATTCTACACCCCCTCATGGAACGGCACCCCCTGGGTAATCAACTCCGTAAGTCCACCTACTCAACCCCAATAAACAACCACTCACATTACCCAGGAAATGTTCGAGCCCAACATCCGATCCCTAGCACAAGCCTGCGCAGCAGGCTCCAACTGGCTCTGGAACTTCCTCATCTCGCGCTTCACGCCACAAATGTTCGACAAGATGGACTACGGAGTATACTTTTTCTTCGCGACGCTGATGATCTTCTCCATCGTGTTTGTGTTCTTCTTCGTGCCGGAGACGAAGGGCGTTCCGCTTGAGAATATGGATGGTCTGTTTGAGCATAAGCCGATTTGGCGGGCTCACGGCGAAGTCATTGCTAGGCTGCGCGAGGACGAGATGCAGTTCCGGAGGGATGTTGAGGAGGCTGGGGGGTCGAAGTTGGGGTGGAGCGGGTTGAGGAGACTGTTCAGGGTAAGGGGGTGGATGGGTGAATGTGGTTGTATATATAGGTTTGGTAGTTAAATTTATGAATTGAATATACAGTCGGCATGCTGCGAGATCTGTCTCTGTCTACTAGATGTTAATCAATAACGAGATTGGCGTATGGCTTTCCCTCTCGCTGCTACACAATAATAAACTACTCCACTGTTTCCCCCCGCCACCCTCCTTCTCGCTCTCTCCTTCTCTCTGTCCATACCTATGTATATGTACTGATATACCACTCCAAACCCAGCCTAAAAAGCACCAACATCAACATCAACATCAACAGGCCCCCCCGTCCGCAACGACTCCCTAACAGCCCCACAAACAACCAAAGCCCTCAACCCCTCCTCCCCCGAACACCCCACCTCCACCCTCCCGCAAATAACATCCACAAAATGCCTCACCTGCTCATCAAACGGCTTCTTCCCCTCCTCCAGCTCAACCTCAAACCTCTCCACCCCCAACCTCTCCCCCAACCCCCCTCCCCACACCCATCATAACTCCACCGCGTCATATCCGGCACACTCAACGACGCCCGGGATCCAAAGATGCGGTAAAAATCCGCCCCACCGCCCTCCACCCGCGGAATAAGCGGGTTCTCGCCGGTCCCAGCCTCGAAGTTATGCGGGGAGGGCGTCGCGTCGCAGACGAGGAATGTGCCCACTGCGCCGGACGCGAAGCGCAGCGTGAGGGCGGCGCCTTCTTCGGTGGGGTTGGTGCGTTGCGGGGGGTTTGCTCGGCGTGCACGCGGGTGATGGGGCCGAGGAGGTAGTGGAGGATGTCGATGTCGTGGATGAGGTTTATGGGGATGACGCCGCCGCCTGTTGTGGAGGAGGCGCGCCAGGCGGTTGGGGCGGAGAAGTAGGAATCTGGTTTGAGGAGGGTCCAGAGGCCGTTTATGGCGATTATGTGGCCGAGGGAGGTGGCACTTGAGGTGAGGAGTTCCTTTGTTTTGAGCACGTAGGGGTTGAAGCGTCTGTGGTGGCCGACGAGGAGTTTGAGGTGGGCGTGTTGGGGTTGCTTTAGGAGAGAGAGGAGCTCGCGGGCTGAGGCGATGTTGTCGCTGAGGGGTTTCTCGACGAGGACGTGGATGTTGGCGAGGAGGAGTTGCTTGGTGATGGCGACGTGGGTGTGGTTGGGGGTGCAGACTATGGCGGCGTCGGGCTTGGGGATTGCTTGTAGGGTGGCTTCTATTGTTGGGTAGTAGCTTGTTCCTAGCTTTTGAGCGGTGGTTGCGGCGCTGGGGAGGGGGTCGATGAGGGCGACGAGGTCGGTGGAGGGGTTGGAGAGGATGGATTGGGCGTGTCGGGGGCCGATGAGGCCTGCGCCTACGATGATGAATTTGAGGGTCATGTTTATTTGGAGGTTTTTCTTGTGTAGTATGCTTGAAGTATAGGCTGACAAGGAAGAGAGGGAGATAGAACGCGATCAACCAACAGGGTCAATTCCATCAACTACAGACTAATGAAACATTGACAGTCATCGAAATAATCCTCTGCTCATACGCGGGTAAGTGAGGTACATGATCCACAGCGCAGGGAGAAAGCTTAGCCGGGCTGTTTTAGCCCTAAGTCTGGGTCATTTCTCCAACATCCGCTTATAGTTGAGAATGACATCAATACCAGACTCAGTAAGGATCATTTGAAAATAGAACAGAACTAGGTAGATATCACTGAAATATTCATCAGATCTAGATCACAACGCTCTGGCACTCTTGTGTCTGCCATGGTGTCTTGCTTGGGGGCATATACTCTAGATAGTGTCAGAATGGAGCTATCCTAGAATGGCATTATCGAATGGGCAGTTTATGAGACTGCCGACTCTGTTATTACTGTAGGCAGTTGTCTACTATCTAGATGGATGATCCAGCCAAGCAACTACTGATAGATGAACAGATCCATCCCGCCCACCGTACCTACTTAGAATTTCTTCAGCGTTTACGAAAAACCCCCTGCTCTATGTAGCAACATCTCAAACATCGAAGCAAGTCAACTCTACCAGAAGTATAAAAGCATGAACTGCATCATATAAATATTACGCTATGCCCTCCTGCACGCCAATAGACCAAACACCAGATCAATCCGATCAAGCCAGCCAGCCAAGTCAGTCAGTCAGTCGTTGAAGACGAGAGAACCCATACATTTAAATGCCAATGCCGTCGCTGTCGTCACTCTTGATATATCTTGTGCTTTATCTTTTCTTTTCACTTTTTTCTTCCTTCCTTTTCTTTTTTTTTATTGTCACAATTTTTTGTCTTTTAATTTTGTTATTCCGTTGGTCGTCAGGCGGCATAACGTCTCTGCTGCACATCCCCGTTCGTCAATCCGAGAGATATTGTTGAAACTCCCGTTTCACGCAAGACAGAGAAAAGCATAGGACGATCACAGTTATCAACACTGGATCGATCCTATCGCCGCGAAATGAAAGAATGTCTAGTGGTATATATAATAGGAAATTATGTGAGCGCCGTTGGGTGTGGCGTTTCGGCCCCGTCGTAAACGACGGGCTAGAGTGCACAAGCCAGAGTGCGATGTTTAAGCTTCTTGCGCCCACCGCCGCTCGCGCAGCGGCATCTCCTCCCCGGCCTGGGCTCGACTACCGTCCGTTTCACGGCGCCAGGCGTAGTATTCTCCGAGACGGTTCTCGGCGTAGGTGGCGTAGTCGAAGTCGATCTGGGAGATCTGGGCTTGGATCAGACCCCATACACCCCTATCACTATTAGCTCGGCTCATCACAACATATAGGAGAGGCTGGTTATACCAGTAGAGTCCGGGAATTCCCCGGAATCGATCCACGTCCTCGTACAGCCGGTCGACCAGGTCCGTCTGCGACGATTCGGAGATCCCCTTGTGTGAAGTGTAGCTCTTGATATATTCCGTCAAGAACTGCCGGCGCACCGCCCGGGTGGGCATCATGCCGTAGTCGCAGTCGTATCCGCCCCACTCGGCGAAATGGTTGGCGATGTCGAATGCCGCCGGGGAGGGAGTCGCGTATTCGTAGTCGATGAAATGGACCGTGGCGTCTTCCGAGTCGTTCGTCGACGGCAGCGCGATCACGTTGGCGCAGAGGAGGTCGCAATGGGCAAACACCAACTAGGAAACCATCGAGTTAATCGCGGCTCTCCTGGAACCCCTCGTGGGGAGTCTGGACTACGTACCCCGTCTTCACCTAATCCCTTTCCGTCGTCAAACTCGCCCGCTACCCGCTCCAGCTCCCCCTGCAGGCGGAGTCGCCGCTGGCGTTGGTCCTCGGAGGCGCTCGGGAGGGCGAGGATCCACTTCTGGAGAACCGTCCACATGTTGGGCCCGGGCTGGCGGGGCTTGATCAACGGGAAGTCGTGCTCCCTGGGCTGCAGATGCGGCTGGGCGTCGGTCTGCGCGTCTACTTGGGGGATGATGGGCATCGCCGCCGCAGACATGGAGGGCTCCGCCTTGCCCTTAATGGGCAACACGGCGTGCCACTGCGCGAGCCTCCGGGCCACCGGCCGCCAGATCCGCGGGGTCACCAAGTCATCGTGGGTGGCCGGACGGCCCCGGATGAAGCGGTAGAGGAGGCCATTCTGGAAGCGGGCCAGCAGGGGCGGGGCTAGGCCGTGGCGAGCCAGGAGCGCATGGGAGTTCGTTTCTCCTAAAGACAGCACAATCTACTCAGCAAGGTCGCAATGGGCAGGGAGAGGAATGGGCACCGGAGTATGGCATACTTTCGCGGTCTATGATAATCTCTGTATGGTTACCGTACGCTCTCATCAGTACTGCATCGTTGTCTATCTGCTCCTCGGACCAGCCCGATTTGCGATTGATGATTTTGAGGAGCTACCGGTGAGTATTAGCGACAAAGTCCGAGGTCGCCCGTTTTTACGAGGAAAGAGCTGCAGAGGGGCAACGCGGGAAACACACAGTGTTGGTGATCCCGTCCGTGAACCGCACGAACTCGATCTGGTTGCCTGGGCCCTCCCAATGTGGGTTTAAGGTCAGAACCAGCCTCAACGCGGAGGCGTGCGAATCCGCATGGTTATAGGACTGGGCGATATACCGAACGGAAGATAAGGCCGTCGACTCGGGTGTCGAGCCCATATCGCGGAGGGGTCAGGAATGAGCGTCAATCGATCTATTCAAGTATACTTTGCCAACAGTTAGCCAGGGGGATAACCAGTTTCTTTCACTCGGGGATCCGCTAAGCAACACCATCTTCGCAAGTTCAATGAGGAAGTTCCTTACCTATTTATCCAGTCTATGCAACGTCTGAATCAGAGCTGATCGGCGCATTAGCATTCCAGACAGCGAGTGAACGGTAACCAATAATGAATACCTAGTAACGAGTACCTTCGTACAACAAGAAAAAAAAGCCACTATGAGGGGAGGGGAGAGGGGCGGGATGAAAAGAAGAAATAGTGGTTAATAGCCCCTGTGGCGGGGAGGAGAGACGCTTGAGTATCAATGGGCGGTTGGACTCGGGGGTGTGATTGGCAGATGCGGCAGGGCGCCCCTCACTTTCTGCCTGAGTCAGCAATGATCAAGACAGGCGTTTCTTCATCTAAAATGACGACACGGACAAGATTGATATGCATGGGGGCTGTCAGAACTTAATCTCTTGCTGATTATCGTGATCTCAGGGACTGTACACCTTCGTATCTCTATATAGTAGCTAGACAGTCTATGCTGTTGTTGAATGCTACTCTAAATGAACCAATATACAGTATCTTCAGTATATTAACTACTACCAAAGACACCAGCCTAACCCAAAGCACCAAATCCACTCAACCATTCCCATGTGATCCCAACATGTGACTTTGACGCCCACTCCATCAGGCATCAACGAACCCCATCACATGACATGCCTAACCCCAGCCCTACACCCCTCCTCCCTCGGCAATCACTAGTCAGAAACCCCCCCTAGCGCGACCGCCCCAGCCCGACTACAAATAGCTCCTCTCCCCCCCCAACATTTACACTCTTTTTTTTTTCTTTCTCTATCATCAGTAGAGGTTTACATTGACCAATGTAAATTTTTAACACCGAGGTCCCTCAAAGAGGCTTGCTGAGGGTTATCCTGTTTGGAATTTTTTCTCTATGGGTTTCCCTCCGTTCCCAACTTCGAAGAGTGTCGTGCACGTTCCTTTCTCCCTAACACCATATGGCTTACATAGGGATTTCATTTCGCAAGATTTGTGCCCCATGCTCGTGAGCTGTGGAGGAGGTGCTACATTTTTTTCTACTTCATACTTTATGCTGTGTGATGTGGATTTTATTATCATTATTATCTAGATTTGAATTCACTTCGTATATTATCATGATTATCTTCTCTGGACATCGTAACTGGTATAAACAGCTAGAATGACAGCTGCTGATTAGCATATAACCGTCTACTTGGATTTCAGTTTCGACCAAGGATGAATGCAATGAATCTCGTGTCTCGTCCCAAGCATCCATCTAAGGATGCTTTTTTAATATATATCAAATACTAAATCAAGCCCGTCCAGCATTCCCAATCTGGATCCTCTCTCCACTCCACCTATCGTCGCTGCGCAGCACCGGCCAGCTCGTTCCGTCCGCCTTGGCCAGCGTCAACTCGAGCTTCGTGCCCAGCACCCGGAACCCAGACTTCTCCACGTCGATGGGCGCAAACAAATTGTAGGTATCCTTATACCGCTTGTTATCCGCGGTCGGCAGATCGAGCTCGACCGACTGCGGCGAGAACTTCACGCTCGCCCTGTCCTTGTCGATCTTCTTCAAGTAAAGCGAGGCGTTCACAGTCGACGCCGTTTGGTAGAAATCGTTTCTGTATCAAAGCCCAATTAGCCTTCCCCTCCCCCACGCACCTCCAAGCTGGAGATATGTAGATGCCTACCGGACAGAATCCACCTTCTCCTCCCCAGCCGGCTTCCCCTTCCCAACAAACAAATGCTTCACCTTCTCCGTACACCCAGGCAGCTTCAAGAACTCATCAAACTCCAGCACGCGCTTCTTGCAGCACGACCACCCCTTGCTCCCCTCATGGAAGATCGGATGCCCGGGATGATGCACGCACTTCTCGTCCGCGCGCGGCACAGCCGCATCGTAGCCCGCGCCGCAGCCCTTCCGCCGACAGGTCGCATTCGCGGGGATCTCGAGGGTCTCGTCGTCGGACTCGGGTTCCTCGGGCGTGGGCGTGGGTGCGTTCGACGGGGGCGGGATCGCGGGGGAGATGGTGTTGCGCGGCACGGCGCTCTCCGGTATCGCGGTGACGGGCTTGACGGATGGCGTGGGGGTCTCGGTTTGCGACTGCTCCTTGGGAGCGGGCTCCGCGGGCGTGTCGTCTACTGTTGAGTGTTTGCCGGTCGTGCAGGGTGGGATGGCGAGGAATTCGTCAAAGGTGAGCACGCGGGGCTTGCAGCATTTCCAGCCTGTAGATCATGACACCAGTAGATTTCAGTCAGTTTAGTGTCTTGCTATGAGGGACTAGTTCCCACCGTCAGGTAGGTAGGTCGAGCTTCCACAAGACGTAGGTCGATAGTTGCCCGAAAAGAAACTCCAAGGTCCTCAAACTTACCCTTTTGGCCTTCATGAAACACCGGCGGACCGGGGTGATAGACGCAAGGTTCGTCGGCGTCGGAGAATTCCTTCCCGCAGCACTTGTGCACACACTTGGACGGCATCCTCTGGTTTGTATGGTCGATCGGCACTCAAGAGAGAAATAGAGAGAGGGAGAGAGAGAGAAAGAGAGAGAGAAAGAGAGAGAGAGAGAGAGAGATGGTCTGCAGCGGGGAAGGAAGATCGCGGGGAAGAAAAGCGAATCGCAGACAGAGGTACCGGTACAAATCGAAAGTAAACCCGATCCATGATGAAAAGCTAACACGCCCGCCCCCCGAACGGGTTTAGTCTCAGGAAGCTCGAAGGTTCCAGTCAACATCCATCGTCTTCTATACCTACTTCAGTTATTGTATTTCTACCGGTTTTCGGACAATTAACTCCTCATCGAATAATATATATATAAAAAAGATGTTCCCAACACAAATCCTCTCCCAAGCCGCCCGCGTCACGCTCTTCACCCGCGTCGGCTGCGGCCTCTGCGACACCGCCAAACACACCGTGACGCAGCTACACAAGCGCCGCCCATTCGCCTACTCCGAGTGCGACATCATGCTGCCGGAGAACAAGTCCTGGAAAGACGTCTATGACTTTGACGTGCCGGTGCTGCATGTACAGTTTCCCAAGGGCCAGAACACGTCGGAACTCTCGGATCCGAAGAAGCTCTTTCATCGGTGGACGGAGCAGGAGGTTGAGCAGTTGGTTGATGAGGCTGAGAAGGCGTCTTCGTCGTAGGGTCTCTTGATTTCCTGTCTTTATTGAATATACCACGACGTCGCTGGGCAGTCAGCGTCACGTGTGGTGCCCGGACGGTGTGCAAAGCAGCTGGGTTGTATGAGCCATCTCCAGATATTGAGAATATGGGTTACTCTTGCGGCAATAAATCCCCCCGGCTGGCTCGATTGATTGCCTCTAAGGGCTAGCTTAGAGCTGATGCTTTCTTTGCCTGTTTCAACACTGCTTGGGTCGCCCTCGGAGTCTACCCTCGTATAGTTGGTTGGATCATATATCAAAGTGCCTGCGAAAGCCGCCGTCGACGAATCAACAGATATGCCCAATAGTTCTGAATTAAGTGTAAATAGGATTAGACTATATACAATCATAATCGTTCTCGCGCACACCCCCACCATAAATCACTCCAACCCCCCACCAAGATCAACCGGCAAACTCTCAATCCACGCAAACTGCCCCCGGCTAGCATTCATCTGGTCCCCAAGACCCAGTCTACTATAACTGCCCCTCCCCCCCGCCGTTCCATTCGCGAGCACCCCATCTCGCAAAGCCAACCCAGCACTACCTACACCCTCCGGAGCCGGCCTCCTAACATCCTTCGACAACCCCATCAACGTATCCCAGCACCGCTGCGCACCGCGCTTCAGAGACCCATGCGGCCAGATATTTCTGTACCGATCGAGGAGGTCGACAGCGCGCGAGCGGGTCGTCTCCATCGCCTGGCTGTCGATTCGCGCCGGGTCAGTGCTTCCAGGCCCGCAGAGACGGTTCGCGAGGGCGATTATCCCGCAGGCGTATGCGTAGTGGATGTTTTCCCAGTATGGGGTGATGGCGTTGGATCCGAGCGCGTCGGGTTGGCTGTTGAGTAGCCCGTCTTCGTTTTTGTAGAGGAGGTCGGCGAGCTCGGCGGCTGCGCCGGCGCATTTGCTTGATGAGTCGCGGATCATGCTGAGGGCTATGGGGGAGTCCGGGGATGTGGCGTTCCTGTCGGGTGCGTGGGACTGGCTGTCTGTGGGAGGATTGTGGGTATGGCTTAATGCGAGGCCGAGGATCAGGAGAGGTCGGTGTAGTCGTAGTTTGAGGTACAGGTAGCGGATGCGAAGGATGTTGCGTTGTCGGTGGACGAGGGGGTCCTCTGGATTGCCATTTGGTGTCTCGGTTCGGAGGAATGATGGCAAAGATCTCTGCCAGTCGTATAGGAAACTGTCCACTTTGAATAGTAGCCTGAAGTCCAGGGATAACATCTTTTTCGAGGCACAGCCGCTGGTCTGTACCCTCGACTCGTCTTCCCAGGCCATGATATCTTCGACGTGGCAGTAGAGCCTCGCGCAGGCTGTCAGAAACTCTATCGTGGATGGCCGTTCGGCATGTGCCCGAGGCTGCTTTTCCGAGATGGCGTCGAGGTAGTCGGTGTCCGAGTGCATAGGCAACGGGACGCGGAGCGGGTTGGGGGTCTGCGGTGGGATCCCCAGCTGCAGCGCAAGCATTCGCTCGATAATCATGGCGCTGTGCCAGAGCCTTCGGGCCAGGTCCCGATCTCTTCTCTCAACGACGTCCCGTCCCCCTGTCTTCAGGTGTAATCCTTGAGTTTGGGCAATCCTAATAGTAGATCCAATGACCGACCACGCTGACTGCAGCTTCCCGGTAGCATACAGGTAATGACTCTGCAACAGGGAGCTCTGTATGTGCTCCCATTGGTTCCCAGGCTGGACTATCCCCGGGGCCAAGTTCTTACCGTGGGCGAAGAAGCGGTCCACATCAGCAAAGTCCATCTGGTGAGAGTTCCATCCGGAGATAGCGAAGATGACATTCAGGATCCCGTGGAACGTGTCCGTGGAGGAACCCGTCTCTCGCCCGGTTTTTGCCGCTTCATACGCAGATCGGAAGTGGGCCAGGTCAAATATAGGCAGGTTTGCGTATTCTCGCGTGAGGTAGATGTGTATGAGGCTATCTGCCAGCTCCTGGGTCAAATGCACGGGAAAGTCACGCCGCGTCGGGCCTTTGGCAGATGATGGATCCTCTCCGGGAGGACTCATGATCGGGGAGCAAAAGGCGCCATCCTCCAGTGGTTCTTCCGCTTTGATATCACCCGTCCGTTCGCCGACGACCCGCTGCAATTGCCTAAGGCGCGAGTAGTCACTTGCCATCTCCGGGGGCTCTGTCGAGAAATTGGCCGTGTGGAAGCTCTGGTCCGAATGGACAGACTCGACTTCGACCTGTTCATCATTAAGGTCAACGCCGGCAGGCTCATCCAAGCTCTGGGGTGTCTCAACGCCGTTCGCGATGATCTCCGGACTAGAGGAATGGAAGGGCTCGATGACCACCATGGGTATCGTGGACGGACTCCGGAGAGTGTCTGACGGATACCAACCCTGGCTCCGACGTACTAGGGTTTGAGACTCCCTCTTACGCTTGTTGTTACTGTTTGACGGTTAGGACGGTCTGACGAAGGATGCCGATATGTCCATACATTGGCGGGGGCATGTCAGAGGGCTTGTACGAGCAGTCCTCCTCGAGGCCCCGGGCTTTACAGCCGCCACAGCCTAACAGATGCATCAGCTGTCGTTACTTAGACAAGGGAGGTGGAGCTACGTACTTGGTCGGTTTCGATCACATCCTCTCCGTTTCAACCGGCACACGCAACAAGGAGTAGACGGGAGGGGGTCGTTGGCATAGCCCATTTGTCTGGTAGGCTGGGTTTGTTAAGATGCAATCAACTAAATGTACGTCAATTTATCTGTATGAGATGACCAAAGTGTGTGTATCAAAGCATTCGGCAGAAAGTGGGGAGGGCATCAACGAAGAAACACCTGAAAGTCAAGGCTCAGGTACTAGACGACCGTAATAGGAAAAAGAAAACGTATGAAACCGTAAATTTTAAGAACGATAACTATAACAGAACAATTGGATAGAAGAAAGAAACCCAATTGCGATTATGACAGCCAGTCAGGCCATCTACGCTTTCACATACCTTTATAATGAATGATTGGGCATGTAAGCGCGGCTGGGTCTGAATCTGGGGATGCTGGGGACGCTCCAGCCAGGGAAGACGCGGTCTGGGACGGGACAAGTCAACCCAGTCCACAACCAGACAGTCCTGTCAACAATCCCAACAGGACAATCGACCGACTAAAGAGATATATAAACGAGTCGAAAAGATACGATAAGGTTTTGGTACTAGAAAGATGATGATGATGATGCTGGTAGTTGAAGTTGGCTGGGACTGTTCCCCAGGGGCGGACGCGGGTTATCCGAGTGCCTTATCGAGCTTATCGTTATCAGCAACTGGCCAGAATAGTCACCACCGAGGTAGGAGTTATGAGGGGAAATCAATGGATTCGGTGGAACTCAAAAAACATTCAGGATGTCAGATAGGTTAAGATTGAGAAAAGGGTTCAATCGTCCAGGGATCTCAGTCCCTAGCCCTGTAAACAATCGGATACTGTTTGTGATCAGTCAGGTGATGAACACATGCAGATGCTTCAATTGGTTGGTTACTTTCGCATCTAAATCCATCTTACATGGACTCATTGTATAGGGATTGAAGGCATTATGAGTGCTATCGTTCTAGAACAGGCTCGTACGTAGGTATAAACAAGCTGTCTGGGTTCTTGTTTCTGCGCATTACGGTTACTACCTATAGCTTGCGGACTTTGATAGGCCAATCGACTACAACTAAAGCCAAGGTCATCGAAACCAGTATCCAATCATTATTGCTAATATGTAATGCATTGATTCATTTTCGAAGTAGCCAGTAGCATGTATAACTGCTAACTTCCAATGACACTATACACAGCCACTCAGGTTAGATCCCAAGGATCCGATACATTGTACCTGGAACAATCCCCCAGACTCCACACGGAGCCCTCTCGGATTATGTATGTCCAGTAACGAGGTTCGTAAAACATTAAAGTGGAGCCCAATATTTGCGTGTAAGAAAACGGACGACAAGAAGATCTCCCCGGGTCATCGGTCGCTCTGACATATGACGACAGGGAAAGGAGTGGGAGGGATATAGAAGAATGTACACAGCAATAAGCACCAGTGGTGCAGGGCATAAATAAGCATCAATCATGAAGGAGGAAAGTGAAGGGAGGTTCTGTAGTGAGTGCTGTCAAAACCACACAACACCCACGACAATGCTAATCACAATCGCCATGCAACTGCCGCGCAATCTTTCTGGATCTCGATCAAGCGTTGCAGCCTGGGCCTCTGCTGCGGCTCGCTCTGGGATGTGCGCAGGTTTGGCTGTGAGATTGACATGGGGTATCGTTTCTGGCAGAACGATATTGTGGACTTTTGCCGGAGATGCTTGCGAGCAATTCCCTTCTGACAAGACATAATCGTGGGAAGGAAATTGAGCAGGAACATGCTCCTTTGGGTGTGACGTCGTTGGATAAGAGGTAGGAGGCTTTTTATTAAGGAGTTCGGGTGATGCGAAAAAGGTTTGAAGGTGGTGGACAAGATAGCAGGCCCGCTGCCATGTTGCGTTGAAGGGGAAGGAGAATCTCGATTCGGTGAGGTTGATTTCATGCGTAAGCCCGCGCGTGTAGCCTTTTTCAAAAGATCCCACCACGGCAGGCGTCGCTGGAGTAACAGGTAAATCGACAGTCGGTGTATAGGGCGCGGGGTCTGTCTTGCCGGAGCTGTCGAGCAAGGACGGTTGAGGAATAGGAATTTGTTCATCGACTTGTTTATAAACAAGAGATCTGAACGCGCGGACGCCCCGCACGAGACTCGACGGTTGCTCAACGGGACGCGTTATCGGACCATCGAGAACGGGTGCGGTTTCAATCAGATTCTCAGCCAACGAGTCCAACGTCGTCCGTCGAGGTCGCGACTTGCGGTCCAACAGCGGCTGATCCGCGCGCTCTAAATAAGACTTGCTCTGTCCATTATCCGTCCGCAACAACGGTTGCACATCGACCAAGGCATCGCTGACGCGGGGAACATCTGTCGGACCTGCATTGTGAGCTCGAGAACCACTATCATCCATTCATTCCTGGGGCAAGCAACATACGGTGGGCGTCAGGACGGCGATAGCCCAAATATCCAAAACGAAAACTATACAGATCCCATTCTTTCGCTAACGACGGCACCAAACTGAACAGCGAGAAGACAAGAAGAGCAAGGAACGGGACTGCGACAGGTTTCTGTAGGCCCGACCGCATCGTACACACTCATAGAAATCTCTCTCGAGCAGAACCGACACACTTCAAATCGCTTTATTTCGACGGCCGACAAAGTATACCACTCGGTGTAGACGCCTCAAAAGCAGACAGCAATTTCATTGCCAGTGCGTAAGGTAATAAACCGATCGCGGTTGGGATGTCGTAGCCCCGCAGTGCGTAACTATGTCACAGTGGCAAGCTCAGTCGCCCAGCACAACGATTATCGTTTCGATCGTGGACCAAAGAGATCGGCCGATGGAATGCGCAGGGAAAGGTGGGTTTGTGGTGGCCGGTTCGGGTAACTCTCGCAGGCAGGCACGTCTTTTCTTGGAAACTAATCCAACGTCCCCAGCAACGGGCGGTCGGAGGGGATCAGGGAAGGCAACAATTCGAACCAGAAATAGAAACTGCAGCCGTCTGGCCTTGATTTGAATTGACGCGACGCCTATCAGTCTTTTAGATATGGAAGAATCGCCGAGGAATGACGTAAAGGACGAGTACTAAGGTTGTGGCTGAATAGCTTGGGATAGCTCCGGCTAATGATAGTGGTCGCAAGCGGATGCCGCCCAACTGATTGGACAAGGGAGAAACAAGTCTTGGAGCAACAGAGAAAAAGAGGGGGATCCCTGTGGAGGGGGAGATCAAGAAGATTAAAAAAAAGTCACAGACGATCAGAACTCATCATGCATGATTTATTTTGGCGAGTCTGAGTCCGAGCTCCAAATAAAATTTCAAATCTCCAAAATAAAATTAATCAAATGAATCGATTAATTAATTGTGTCTTAAAGTGGTGGTTCGCGCCAGATTCCTTGTTGGCCTCGAAGAAAGGCCTTGACCGCCTCCTTTATCATTGGCCCTGAGTATCAGTGGAAATCATCGTGGGTCCTTCCTGGCAGTTAGTACCACTGCAGACCACCGATGGAGTCGGGGCCGACCGACCATTGCTCTTGATGCCGTTTGCAGTTGCAGATGCAACCTCACGATGACCATTGTGTTGCGTTCAATCCCTCTATTTAACATCTGGGTCCTTGCTCTAAACGGCTTTGGACTTACTGGTACCTTACCCACCATGATAATCGATTGTTTCTTGACCTACCTTGCTGGGAAACTTGGTCCTTAAATCGGACTAAACCGCTTCAAGAACCCAATTTACCACCCGCTGCCCAGGGCGAAAACAGGGCACACAGGGTCAAGTCTGAGTAGCCATAGAATTCTTAGACTCTTGGTGGCTCGTATCAGGGAAATCTCGGTCGATATCAGTTCAGTCCCAACTCTCGTTTCTTTCGTGGGCAAGCCGACAACTGGTATATATAAAAAAAGCGCTTATTAATCGACATGTAGGGATAGGATAGTACAAAGACAGGATACACTCCAGGCCAACAATTGTAAAAGATTGTATACCATGCTGGTATTATAGAAACCCATGCTATACCTCCCAATGAAAAAAGTATACAAAAAAAGAGGCAAAAAAAGAGACAAGAAAAGAAAAGGGAAAAAAGAAAAAAGGTACGGAAATTTTTTGAACGAATCGCAATTCCAGTCGTCATATATAATAATAGTCGTGGTCAAGACATTTCACATCACTCGTAACGGTCTTTTGCACAGAGATAAAGCACCTAGATAGGATTCATGATAGTCGGGTCAGGCACAGCAGGCGACAGCGCCTTCTGGTTCATCTTGACAGGGATCGGGAGTCTCGAGGCTGCGACTTTCGCCTTGGGCTGCGAGGCCTTCCTGGGCGGTGGGGTCTCGGCCTGGCTGCGACTACCGTCACTCCTCGAATTCTCGCCACCGGGAGTCATCGACGGCGTTGTTGTACTGCCGCCTTCGAGAGTGCTCGTCTTCCGTCCACGCTTCACCATCTTGCCTAGGACTCGCACGATCTCGGCTGCGTCCGTGAAGCTCTCGTCGTCCATGCCTTCTTGCGCGTTGTATACGTCGGATATGGCTTGTTTGGCGAGTCGGCGGCAACCATGGGAGTCGTGAAGGCAGTCGTAGAGGTAGGCCGCATATTCGAGTTTGATGGATAGGCGGAGCGGGTGGGAGCCTGGGAGGAATTGGTCCGCTAGAAGCACTGCTTGATCAAAGCAGGCTGTTGCGGTGGGGGTATAGTCGAGGGCTGGGAGGAGGAAGGCGGCCGTGTGGGAGGGTCGGACGGGTGCGAGGCCCGGTGGTGCCTTGGTCACTTTCGCTCGGGAAGAGTTCCTGGAGGAAGTATGCCGCTCGGGAACAGCCAGTTCCTCTCCTTTCCCTTGAAAGGAGAACCGCGACATTGAGTCTTTGGAGGGCGATTCCGATCTGCTGGCGGGATTCCCCGCAAGGCTGAGGATCCCCGGGGAATGGATGGCCGGTTGGTTGTGAAACAAGACAAAGATGTGGTAGAAGGAAGCTCTAAGTTTATATGCAAGGATCTGTAACTCGACGGAGACATGGACCATCGGGAGCACAACCTGTTCCAGTATTACAAGCCCTTCCCGGGAGAGCCAGATAACATGGTGGTAGAGCTGAAGGGATTTGGTCTCGCGAGTCGGATCCAGTCGTCGCAGCCGCCGCGCACGGAGAAGCTTCTTCGACAACATGATCGATAGGCCGAGAATCTTGTATAACATTGCAGACAGCAGAGGGCTTTCGAAGGTCGTGGCGGCCGCGAGGTTAGCCAGAGCCTTCTGGTCTACTTCGGATGAAGCCATCCACAATGCAATAAATGCGGGATCTATCGTCGGCGCATTGCAAAAGCTATAGTCAGCCGGACCGGTCCCAAACAGAGGCATAATGTAGAGCAGCCAGTCAAGATATAAACAGCAAAGGTAGGGCGCGAAAACTCAATTGAGCTGGGAACCATCAAGCTCCCTCCTCTGCGAGAATAAAAGAAAAACATTGAGAAATGAAACATTCTACGGAAGAAATTAGGCAGGAAAGAAGGAAAGAAGGAAAGAAGGCCAGAGCGAAGCATAACAGCAGCAGTCACTTTCAAGGGGACCCCAAAACAAGACGAAAGAAGCAAGCGGCAAGGCGACTCCATAAACTTACCTCCGAAGCGCGCGCAAACAATTGATGGGACACAATTAACCGTTCAGACGTTGTTCTTCTGCATACCCGTGCCAAGCGCTTATGCGAGTCTGGTTATTCAAAAATTGACCTTGAAGCTGGGTGTCGCTGGTGTTCAATGGAAGGGAGAATCTCGTCACTCGTTTGACCGTGTCCGTCAGTTCCTGCTCTTGAGCCGTTGCTGTCAAACCGGGCCAGGGAGGATGGATGCAGGTAAAGATAAAACCACAAAGCCGCCAAGTCAAACAAGCCGTTATGGTATACTACATGGAAATCGGGGTATAAAATTGGACATAAAGGTCCTGGTGTACAAGGTGCGTTTGCGAAGCGGGGGAAGCAAGACCAGAGATAAGCAAGGGTCAGTACATCAAACGGCTGAACAATTCGACCATTCGTCTGGGTGACTGCCTCTGGAAGCGAGTACGGCAAGCAATTGGGGATAGTGTAGGGTTCATGCAAATGAAGGGGTCCAGGGGGTGTATAATGATAACAGATCTTGGTTTAACAACCATGCAAGGTACGAAAAGGGGTAGTCAACAGCAGAAGGTCAAGAAAGCAGTCAAAAGCATTGTGTGCGCAACGAGGAGTGGTAAGGCATATTCATATGTGCTGAGTAGTAGCTGGGATCGAAGATGTTGCTGGCAATGCGAGGTGATCGATTGATGAATACCCAATCACTCCGACAGTTGGTTAAATAGGTTGTGTTAGTTCGTCCCGGGGATCGCCATCTCAGGCAAAGAAATCGAGTTGACGGTGAGGCATGAACATGAGGCCACCGAAGCCCTATCGGAAATAAATTTGGACAGGAAAGCAATGCAAAATGCAATTGATGAACAAATCAATGTCAATAAGGAGGATACAAGAGAAAGCACCTAGGCAGTAAGGAATAGAGACGGGCAATGCAAGGGCAGGGAGGTTATCTGCATGGGGGGAAGTGGAAAATCGGCCTCGGACAGCAAAAGTGGACGGAAGCCCACCACAATAATAATAATAATATATATTCCACCCCGCCTGGAGAGCGGCAGCTACTGCATTAGATAGTAAATACACATTACCTCGCTACTCCACTTGGCAGTTGGTACATAAACATCGGCACAAGACTGGCGTATAATCCTTTTGATACCCAGGAAACGGTACAATCGGGCACGAATAGTATCAGAGTGACTCCATCGTCAGGGTCTTCGTCATAGGTGATAAAATGGCAATTTTGTTGCGGGGCACATAGTAGTAGAACGTAGTCGTAATAAATAAAATATAATAAAATAAATATAAAGTGGCAAGTTGGAGACCCTAGTGCTTAGTTACTGCTACTCAGTGCTCAGCCATGAGGCGCAATGGACAGCGCATCAATCCTAATCATTGAGCCAAGTCAAACCCAATCCAGTCAGTCAGTCGACTGTTAGACCCGTCCCATCCCGTCGATTAACCGTGTCTTGCAATTTCCAAACCAGTCGAATGGGACGGTAGGAATAGCCCCCGTTGAGTCAAGAACCGGTGAGTCCACTCTGGACCCCGAACATCGCCACAGCCATGGCAAACACGGATAGAAAGTGACCTGCGATTTGGTGCCTGATCCAAACCTCCAGTCCGATTCGGAGACGGTCTATCCGGCTAAGCTGGAATGGCTGCCCCGCGCGCTTCTTCGTATGCGACGTGAGGATGGCGGCAGAATTAGCTCGGAAAGACGCAACACTGACAGCTGGCTGCCAGCGTGGCATCGGAAAAATTGATCCTGTCGAGGGGTTTTGCACGGCGTCTGGGCGAATCATGTTGCTTCAATCTTAGCCTAGCAGTGGGTGGGATCATGAGTTTAGATTCTATAGGTCTATGTCTATTGAATGCCGTATCGACCTTGAACTGGAGAAGTCGGGAAGATATATGATGACATACATACCAACGATAAAAAATGGATTGTAAATAAATTAAAAAAGGGAGAAAAAAAGAAACGACAAGGGCCGGATTCGAACCGACGACCCCGAAGGGATAAGATTTCTAGTCTTACGGATTAACCGCTCTCCCACCTTGCCGGGTTCATATTATCACGTGTCTCTCTAATGATACAGGTCTCACTGATCATCAGTTTCTATCCGTGAAACAGTAAAACATCATGTACAACTACAGTAACAGATATGGAACCCATACTATCTCTCTCTATTCCTGGGGTGAATCATTTACCAAAAGATCTGATACAGTATGGGAGATAAAAGAAGATTACTAGCATGGTATAAGAGCGAATATCCCACAATAAAAGTTACCACAATATATCTGAGTACACTCTACGCGGCCTTTATATATAATCACTCTATGAACTCTACATGATCACTCAGTCTATGAAGCCCTACATGGTCACTTATTTAACCCCTTGTTATAGTTTAATTGTGAAACACGCAGTCAGCAACATGTCAGCGTTGCCGAGTTTCTCCTACAAATTGTCATTTTGATTCTTCATGTTTCTTGCAACCTTGTAACTATTCGCAACTTCTTTATATAGCTTCAAGAATCGTCGACATCATCAAAATTTGATTGTTTTCATTAATCTTCCTACAATATACAATTTTTCTTCTTCACCTAGGTATTTTGCTGGGATATCAGTCACATCAAAACCGACCAAGATGCTATTCGGTATTTTGGTACAGTGGTTGAGGTATTATATATATTGCGCCTGTCCAAATTACCCGCTGGCTGTTATCTGTCTACCATGACCTCGCAATTTATATCGCCCACCATGGACCCCCAGCACAGTATCCACTGAACAATCTTCGAATACAATATATATTCTGGGCTCGCAACTGCTGCACCCGAACCTGAGGGTGCTCTAACACAACTCAGAGGGACAGTGCAGCATGGCCAACATACCAGCAGCCAGAGCTTACAAAGCGCCTTGGAAGATCATCAGAAGCATTATCTTTACAGCTATTCCACGGTAGAATTCTCCAGTCTAAGATACGACCAATAACCAGCACGCAAATACAGTTGATATTCCTACAATGAAGAACATGAACGTTGATCATCAAAAGAATGCCAAATCCCACCCATGAAAACACTGCAGATTCTGTCGAAACACTAATTTTTCTTGACCTGCATTCCATCAACTCAGAAGATGAGATGAAACCTTTCGGCTCAACAACAGTTACAATCGGAAACTGGAGAAAAGAGTCCGACTGTTCCTGGGCACATGCTTCAAAGACTACAGAGCTGAGTCTTGTGGCAGAAGTAGGGTTATCACAGTCGTCTCGAAAACTAGGTAGCTGTTGAAGCTCGAGAGTAATTTGAGACCTATACCGTGTCAGTGTACATCGCCGTCATTTTGAATATCAACCGGGTATATCCAGAAATTATCATACAGCGATGGGAGCTATCCTCTACCAAGAACCGCCTTTTCTTAGGGGCTCTCCCTCTTTAGCACGTCGTACTGCATCCCTCAAGCTATCTCGAGCAAATAACACGACATTCGTTACTGGAGTATTTGAAATGAATGGGCATATTACAACTGCGACGCAGCTGTATCTACCCTTTGACAAGGTAGTTGGGCGTCCACCGAACCCGCCTCTGCAAAGGGATCTTGTCCATTTACGAGCAAAAGTTTGGATGTTCAAGTTTTGCCGAGAGGGTATGGTGGGACGAAGAAGTTCCTCCTATGGCTTGATTGGGCTATGTTGTTGGTGGTTTATGTGATGAGTTTACGTGGCTGTTGTTCTGGCGTATTTGTCGCAATAGAGGGAGAAAATATCTCACTCGGCTGCAAAAGATATTATGACTGTTGCTTCAAATTTAAGGACCCCAGTCTTGTCTATTTATTTGGAATTTATATACAATTAAGTTCCATATAGATTTTAAACCAATTGGGATCTAAACAAAGCTAAATACATACAAGGCTATCATGTCCATCCCCAAATTCCTAATTCCTCCAAGTGGAGCTGCGTATATAATCCCTCATAGATTCCAGACAGATCACGGCCTGTCCGCTAGAATCCGCCCCATTCCACCCTCATAATTCATTCTATATCATAAAGTTCATCATAGGACATATACTTCACAAAAGCGCGTTCCAAGAAAGCCCTCCACACTCGGTTCTTCTTCGTTACGGTATCGTCATCGTCATCATCACCAGCCCCCTCGCTACTGGCTGCGAAATTGTCCGCAGCCCGAGTAGCCAGCTTGAAGAAGCTGCGCACCGTGAGATCGTCCATCTTGTATATACGATCCTTTGTGTCGTATTCGACCTCGAATGAGAAAAGGTTCTTCATGATTGTTTCGTCGGATTCCTCCATGGCCTGGTTGGTGGTGTTGGTTGAACTCTTGAACTCGGCCATTTCATCGTAGATCCGAGTCAGGTTCGCGAAGTACTGAGTGTAACTTAGCCATGTTAATGGCTGGTTTGAGTAGGCTGGTCCTGGGGGTGCCGATGGCGATGGGGGTTCAGGGACTTTGAAATTTGGCTTCTTCTTTTTTTTCTTTCCATTCTTCTCCGGCGTTCCTTCGTCGGCAGAGTCATCGTCGGCAGAGTCATCGGTCTCATGAGAGCGTACTTCATGAGACAAATTGCTGGAATTTTCTACCCATGTGGCCACTCCTTCCAGGCCGGTGATATTATATTCGACAACTCTCAACGTTGGAAAATAGTTCGGTACCAGACTGGGAGATACCAATGAGACACTATATCTCTCGGCCCACGGGCCCCCAATCTTCTTGAAGAACTTCTTTCTCTTCTTCTTAGATCCCTGCGATAGGATCTCACCCCCAGGAGGTGAATCGTCCATCAAGTCTTCCATCAGTGATAGATCGTTTGGCGGGGAAGGCATCCTAGACCAATCCTTTCGGAGACTAGAAAGATAGTCGGAACGGGACTGAACACCGACCCTATCTGAAAGCTCTTCTGAAGGGACTTCGGACGACGAAGCCCCAAAATCGTCAACGATGTCAATCTTGCGACTGTCTTGGAACATAAAGTGATCGAGATTCATGTGGCCATATGCACTGCCGACAATCACATCACGATACTGATGCACCCACAGGGTGTACTTTTGCCAGCAGGACTCATCCCAATTCTGCTTGGAACTCGTCCTCGCCGGGGGCACATGCCCAATCAAGATCGCCTTCATTCCACGGGAGCGTAGTATTTTGAGCTGTACGCGCAGCCACTCCATGTGTTCGTAGCCTGGTTCCGACTTATCGGCGCACCCGTCGACCGCGGAGTTGGAGTCGAAGAAGTACATGGTATTCAGACTGATGACCGCCAGCTGATTGGGGATAACTTCCGAGGTGAACCAGCCACCTTCCACGAAGCTATGGCGCTGGTGTTCGGGGATAAACCTGGTCCAGACGTTCAGATATCGTTTCGTCCACTCATTTGGCCCGTCCACGAGAATATTGTGTGGCATGATGTCGTTGTTTCCGAGCGTGGGGATGACGGGGATCGAAAGCGTGCGCGGAGCTTCGGGGTGCTTGAAGGTGTCGAGAAACTTGTCCGCGATGAATTTGTTTAGGGAGATCACCTCATCCGGTGTACGAGGGTTCTTCCAATCGTTGTCGTGGCGAGCCGAATCCCCTGTCCATATCACAAAATCGATCTCTCCTTTCAGATTGTTCTCAATCCAGCGAAATGTCTCGTCGATGAGGGCCAAGGGCGCGTCGCATTCCGTGCCTTCTGCGCCGAGATACCCCGCGCGCCCTTCGCCGCGGTGGCAGGAAACACGCTCCGAGGTGGAAGCTCCATCTTTGTAAAGTCTATCCGGATGGAGATCTGAATTGATCAGCAAAGGGATCTCTGAGTTGCGACCTGACAAATCAAGAATGTGGTATAGTCCATACCCGTTATGTGCAGAAAACGGCCCGACAGTCCTCGCTGGGACCCTGCAGAGTTTGCGGTATCTGCATCTGCGCTCGAGGACAAAGCCTCATGTCCCAAGGGGCGTTGATCCGACAGAGGACTGGCAAATACACTGCCAAAAAACAGAATGCCCGCGAGCAATGGATTCGGAATCATTGGAGTTTTCGTGCCAAGGAGAGCTCGACAGCGGGGAACGAGCGATTATCCTTGATCAATAATATCAATCATAAAGCAGACATCGGTACATGCGATTTAGAATAGAAGAAGAAGCGACTGCTGATAACGAAAATAGGGAAACAATTAGTTTTGAATTCGTTTCATTTTTTTTCCCGAGTGAACAGTGCGATATCGAAGTTACTGACCGTCAGTTTAAAAATGGAGAAGTAGCTTCGGAAGAGCACGAGACAACAACGTCACCACCTAAGTTAGTGACCTCCCAACCGTGTGGAACGCGCTGACAATTCTCCAATCAGGTTAAGGTCTCCCGACAATTGATGGCAGACGACTCCACACCATGGTACTGTGAAATAATAATGTCTTTCTCTTCACGGTCAAAGGCAATGTATTTATTTATTGCGACTGCGACTCGAATTGTGGGGCAGTTAATTAGGGTCAGAATGGTGTAGTAGGTAGGTTGGTGGCTACTGCAGTATCACCGAACCGGCATCAAACCCCCCCCTACACAACATCATGCAAGGGAGACAACTGCATCTCAGCCTGTCCGATTGTCCAGGCGCTCCACGTGCTCATTGGCGTGGTTCCCACTCCACGATATTTCCACACCCATCCTCAACGACCATCCAATCATTCAGTTTCTCCGCCAGCCAAGACACCTTCTCTGCACATCACCGAGGACCTTGTGGATGATGGAATGCCACGACTACCAGGAGGCAGTGGATGATCTAGTCAGTTGAGCACGCTTTGATCTCTCAACTTCGTTCAGGGTAGTACCGATCTCAGAGGTCTTACGATGCATCTTCTACGGAAGTGTTTAGCCTCAGCGTTGCATCACCAGTACAGTACAGCACGGGTCGAAACCTCTTTCCGGCCGCTGGAGACGAGCTTATCAAAAAATCTGGTCTATACCTTGACAAGATGGCAGTCTTCCTATTTGACAGATTTGACTGCATTGCATACATGACTGAGAAGCTGTATTGTCCATACTGCTAAACAAAGGGTCATCGCCAAAGTTCATAAGCCCGGCGGAAGCCCTGTCCTCCCACACTCCCTAAAACTACTGCTCCCCGGGTAGGAGGGCCAGTCTCCCCACGAGCTTGTTCACCACTGTCCGCATCTGCACCGCGCTGAATCTTCTGTATGAACTCTTCCGGGTGGTCCCAGCATGACGAAGTCCCTGCGCCGTGGACACACCGGATGAACGGCTGCCCGCTCAGCGCGAGTACATAGTCTCGTGTGATTCGCCTGTGTTCATTCGTGAGGGTGCTGCCTTGCTTCCGGCATAGCGTCTGGATAGTCTCGACTGGCGATGCCAGTAGGTTCCGGCCGACGGGTAGGTAGTTGCACGGAGAATCCAGTTTGCTGGCCCTCGTCCCCACGATTGCATCTCCCAGCCCCGCGCAAAAAAGACAGGGCAGCTCGTTCAACAGGGGCGCCCATCCCAGACCGGGTCGCTCCACCATGATGGTCTTCAGGTCGCTTCGTGGAGATCCTACCACCAAGTCCATGAATTCATAGCCGTAGATCCGGGACCCCCTGGGCGGCTGCAGGGTCGTCATAGAAAAGTTGATCGAAAATCCCATGATGAGCTCGCGCACGGTCAGCGTGTCTTCCCCGACTCCCTCCACCGCAACCGCCCCGTTGGCTCGCAGGCTCTCTAACGAGCTCGCGGATCCATTAGAAGGTATCGCGACGGGGATCGGTCGCCGGTCACCTGGCGGCGACATCATGGAGTGGTAGACCAATAACATGTGATGGTAGATGGAGAGAAGGGGCACGAGCCACGCTCGTTGGGCGCTGACGTCGTAGAGAATGGCCTGTTCCAGCATACTACTGGCCAGACATCGTGTGTAGTTTCCTCCCGGCGTGAACCGGACGGTGTTGACAGCGCGTTCCCACGCAAACCCAACCTGGGCCCCAATCTGGATGGGTGCCGCCGACTGAGCTAGCAACTGCAGATTGGCTCCCTTCCAGCGCCATGTCGTGGGCTTGACCTTGGCGTCCGACCAGCCCACATTGGCCTCGAGACTGTCCGTCCCTAATCGGACCTGTGCCGATGCGCACCAGCCTAGCAGGGCCTCTGCGGTATGAAGCTCTTCCAGCGTTTGTCTCTGCAGCCAGGATCCTTGAGTCGCCAGCAGTTCGGATTTTCGGAGCTGCTGCTCTCCAGGAGCAACCTCAAAGGTGCCATATCACCTGGCCGCGATCGTTGATATCAACCGGAACCAAAGCGGTCGAGTAGCCCATGAGAACCAATCCTGACTCTATTTCTACAGGGTATTCCACTGCTGCAAGCTGGAGCAAGGCCCCGAAGCTCAATTTCAATAGCCCATTTGTAGGGAAGACCTCAGCAGGCATTACGACGACGACTGCGTTTTCAAATAGCTGAGACCAACATGCGGGGGACGACAGCATATGAGTCTCACTCATTGTGAACCTCGAACCGTTGAATGAGCCCGTGGAAACCATGACTGTGACCCCGTTTCTCGGCGTACGGAATGTCAGACACAGCCACACCGCGATGTCTTTGAACTGAGGGTCCTCCCTGGAAGTCATGATAGTCAGCCGGTCGGGCGTTGCCTCAATTACCGTATCTTGGTCCACTAGCGATTGCGCGTCAGTATCAGAACGCAAAACCCAACTTGATGAGGAATTACTTGCCAGACACATAACCCGGAGAGCCCAGAGCATCGATGCAGATCCCCACTAGCTTGACCCCCATGTCTGGGTGAGAGCCCTCAAGGTACTGCCGGCAAGTCATCAACTCGACCGAATCACTCTTTGCCACTAGAGTGATTGCATCGAGAACGGACTCTCTCCTGGCATACGCATTTGCACTGGAAGAGATTTCCCGGAGCAGTGATGGCAATTCCCAGTCAAACGTGATCACTTCTCGAAGCCGGCCGATATCAGGAGCAGCTGGGCCCGACGCGCTCTCCTCGACAGAGACCCTAGAGCTACCACCCCGGCCTACTCCTATATCATCATCATCAGTCCATACAGATCTTTGAGATCCTATATAATTACGGATTGGATACCTAGCATAGGAAGGTAACGGTGATCCAGAAGTCCAGCATTTTCTTGCACGGCTGAAAGGTCAGCCCAAGGGGATACCGGTTCATCACTCGATGGAGTCGTGGACGAGATGCTGCTATTACCCAGCCGCACAGCTCTCACGTAACCTCCGTAACCCCCTCCGTAGCTTCTTCCGTCAACCCCAATCTCACTTCGGTTATAACCTCCACGGCCGTGAAATGCTTCGCCTCCGGACCTGTCCTGGCGGTCCGAAGCGGGGCCGACTCGGATCACCCGGCCATCAAACCTGATGGGGAGAGAGATTTTGTCAGCAACAATTGAAATTCTATGAATTTAATGCAGACCAGCTCTCATACTCTTTGTTATTCATGGCCTGCTGTGCCACCACGGCGTCTCTCTCGTGCGCAAAACGAACCAACCCGAACCCCCGACTACGTAGCGTGTCGCGATCTTTCACCACAACCTACTCAAAGCAGCACATATCAGAATCTCTTGATCCATCAATCTAGCCGATAGCAATGGCAACTGACAGCTTCCTGCACCTCCCCAAATATCTCAAACCCATGCCGTAGAGTTGCGTCATCAGTGTGCCAGGCGAGGCCGCTGCCGCCGTTAGCAATGGGCGCGGAAGCAAAAAAGCGAACGATTTGCACCCACCCGATAAATAGCTTTGACATGGCGATTTGCTGGACGCCTAAGGTCTCGGTTGTTGTCGTCGCTGGGAAACAATATCTGTGGATTTAGGAAACTGGGAGACGGGATCTGGCAGCGTCACAGCCTTGGGCTCAGCCGTGAGCGCACCCCCATGCTTGATTAGCTTCCTTCCCTGGAGGATTAGCACGAAAAATGCTGCCTAATTAATCCAACTTATAGTTCAATTATCAGATCATAAACATTTGTAAAGATTTCGAGCCCCTGACCATCGTTGCGACTCATATAATGCGGCCATTTACCATCCACCCTACCTCTGGCTAGGGCGGCGGGGATTCAATTGCATTAATGGGTGTTTGATGGTGAAGCTGGCCTGCACACCTATCTAACTAGCGGATATTCTGAATTGAGAGTCTTTGGTGGATATCAATACAGGTGTACATGTATGTAATCATATACTGAACCTCTACCAGACAAAGATCCTCGAAAACTACATCCATGTGCTATTGATACAGTTCACAATACCTAGGTAGCTTTGTTATTTGACATGCCATTTGACCGTCTTGATTCGGTTGAAGAATGTCTCTCTCTTCATATCCATAACCAAACGGAAGATCCCAAGGATATAGCCCTTGGTTGCTCGGCAACAATCTTACCCCGACCTCGTGAGGCCCGTGTCTGATCTGCTCGGAGATTTATACATGTACACTTCCAATACATGAATGGCACGTACACTATCTGATGGATGTACACCGGAACCTATAAGCACTCAGCATGGGTCATAAGAAACATCCATGGGCACTCTTGTGCGCATATCGGCTTCAATGCCGACACTGGCTCTGTTCGCAACAACATTTAGATATTCCTCCAAAGTCCAAGCTAAAGACAGAAAGCAGAGAAGGAAAGATTCACGGGCTAGTCTGCATAAAAGTGAATTGATGCCCATCTGAATGTAGCCTCTATTTATCTTGGTCGAATAAGGCGAGCCACCCCCTCATCGTCGAGTGCGGGGTTAGAAACCATGACTTCATCTTCTGATAACTGGAACTCTCCACCTGCAAACCATCAATATTCGAATACTCTTGTCGTATAGTAGCATTATATCCTCTCTTCTATATATCGAGTCAATTGGAAAAGCATCATGTCAGAGTTCCCTTCGCTGCAACCCGCCTTTACGGTCAAGGTAGGTAGAAGTACCCTCGCAGCCATGATCAGACATGCCGGAAAACGAAAGCACATTCCACATACTGACATTAATCTCCAGGTCGATATCGATGCCTCACTACCTGTTGGTAAGTCTCACTTCCATGATGTGCATCAATTATGCAAAGCCCATGGGACTGACTGATTGGAAACAAAGGGAGTGCGTCTCGTACCGGCAGCCTCCAGGTCGTGGTAAGCACACCTTACAACTTCCCCATAATCTAAACGAACATGATCTCACCATATACCAAAACGCAAGCCCATGATCGGCGGCACCGTCAAGAGCGATTCGAGTTTCAACCTCCCTATCGATGCCGAGTTCGTCGGAGTGGGCAATGACTACATCCACGGGGATCCGGATGGTAAACACCTGCGATTGAACGCCCATGGCGTTCTCAAGTAAGTGTGCTATTGCAATACATCCCATTGTCATCTGTGATACTGACGTGGTGGGCTTATCTTCTAGGACAAAGGATGATGCGGCATGTCTCTCTTTTCTATCTTACTATGGAAGCAGTTGCTAACCGTCCCTTGCACAGCTGCTCTACTTGAACTATACCGGTGTCATCACGCTCGGCCCCGCGGAGGCGGCGGTTTTCGGTGGTACCGCTGCGGATGGCTCTACGCCTTTTGGGAATTCCTGTCCGTTAGATTCCTTTTGTCGTTCCACTATGAGGCTGCGATTGCTGATATTCTGGTTTCCCTTCAGTCACACACTTTACGTTCGAAGTAAGTATACTACTTATTTTACCAGTCGCCCGTCAACAGATCATATCTAATTGTCTCAATACAGACCGGCGACGAACGCTACAAGGAGTTGGAGAACCGCGTGTTCGTCGGCCAGGGACGATTCAATGTCGAAAAGGGAAAGCCTATCGTTGTTGAGTATAGGGTTGGACAGGTTGTACACGGCTAGCAGTTTGCTCTGTTACTCTCCAGCCTCATATGGTGTCTATGTCAATATCACACATCTCAATGGAGTCAAGACATACCATTACCATCCACATAGGAAACACAGACATAATCCGCAGCCAGGAATCCCACCCACCACCACCCAGCAAACTACATACACACACACACACACACACACACACACACACTACCCCCCGCAAGCAACGGCCTCCTCTCCCCATCATCACGACCCTCCCCCCAATACCGACTCCTCCCCTCCAGATCACCCCCCTCACCCACACCCCCATCCGAACTCCCATAAAACGACCCCCCCAGCTTCCCCCATTCCCAACAACTACTCCATCTCTTCTTCCACAGCCGCACGGCAAGAACCCCCGCCCCAATGGCAGATACCGTCCCTAGAACAGCCACAACAACGCTCAGGAACGTCACCGTGCTCACGTGGCATCCGAAGGGCGGCGCGCGCAGCTCCCACCGCTCTTTTTGGCCGAGCGGGCAGATACCTGTGTCAAAGAGGGGGGCGAGGATGGGGAAGTGGGAGGGGTTGGGGACGCAGGTTGAGGTCTGTTTTGTTTTGTTAGTTTTTTGTTGGTTTGGTAGTGTACATGTGAATGATCCGAAATAGAAGAAAGGAAGATGAAAAAGGAAAAAGGAAAGGAAAGAGAAGAAAAAGAAGAAAAGAAAGGCATACCACTGCGCACCAACTGCATGGAACATCCCCCTCCAGGCACCACCCGCACGACTGACGTCGCCAGCAGATCCGGAACAGCGGATCGTCGATATCCGACGCGAGAGATGTATTTCGGTCCATGGTAGTCTTGTGACCTCTTGGCTACAACGCCGACCTAGGTTTAAACAGCGTTGCGGGAGCTCCCACTGAGGTCGATATTTTGGCTTGATAGATCTTAAATAATTTATTGTACGATTTCGAAGTTGCTGAAGCTCGACAGATGCGAAGAGTGTCGTGATGATACTTGCTGGTGGCTGTGCGGGGTCCGGCGGTTCGTGCTCTGGGTTTTAGATTGTATACTACCTACCTGGGCTATTTATTTTGTTGTGGGTTCCGTGTACCACCGAGAGAATTCTCCCTTTCAGTTGTATATTGTTGTGTGGGCTTTTCGGATTATAGTTCTATGATATACCAATCTGCACTACAGGTTCATAATATGAGATGGCTCGATTAATCCATTCGTGACTGTGTACATGACGTATAATTAAAGCCTCTCCATTTACACCCTAGAGCCCCAATGATTTCTCAATGCTAGAACGAAATCCCATTGCAAGCCAAAAAGGAGACAGCCCGCTTTATAAGACCGGCGAGTGAACGTACATCAGACAACGCGCTTGACCTGTACGATGATAGCGTTAGCGAGCACTCCGAATCGACTACAGAGTTCACTGGAAGGATTTACCTCGAAAAATCTCTTCAGCCACCACACCTGGAAGACTCCTTCGCCAATGACCACAGCCAGCTGGAACATACTCCACCACTTCACCCGGGCGTTGGTGCTCTCCGCTGTGTTCCGGTGGACTCGTTCCCTCATCACGATATAAGACTGCTCGTCCTTGACCTGGGCCAAGGCTTCGGAAAGCCGGCGGACTAGAAATGATACCGTTAGTTTGGTCCGGAGCGTTGACGCACAAACCCCATCCGTTTCAGGGCGGTCTTCCTACCTTCTGTCTCCAGCGGATCCTGTGCGAGTTCCGATTCGGGGACGTAGACGATGCCGTGGACGTTGAAGGAAACCTCCTTCGAGTTGGAGGCCCAGCCCTCGTTGCTGAAGCAGTAGGTGAATTGGCCGTCGGAGTGGGCGTTGAACGAGTAGTCTTCGGAGGAGATAGCTTGCTTGAAGTACTGGCGGTGTCCGCGGGGGTCCTCGACCTGTAGACAGAAATAAGACGTCAGTATTCTGTTTGAACCGACAAAATGTAGCCCCTTCTCTTATATGCATGAAGCTCTTTTCGTCCGTGGGTATTCAAATAACGAAAGCCCCCCTCCCCCCAATCTCAGAAACACCACCAAAACAACACAAGGAGACCTTACCCAGAAGTCCACGTCAAGGTTCCCACTCCCTCCAAACTCCCGATCACCGACCTGGAAGGTCACCGTCATCCGATCATCCTTGTGCAGCGACTCGTGGAAGCATTCTCTGGAGTGAGCTTTGAGCTGGATAGTGTGTGCGGTCGCGGCCGTGATCCACCCGAGCGCGGTGATCAGGATCGTTGTTGCGGAGAATCGCATGGCGGTGGTGTATTTGTCGTTCCGATAAGTTTATTCTCGGTCAAAAACGGTACCGGATCCCTTTTAGTTGAGGGGACGATTAGTGGTGGAGGGTGAGGCCTGATGGTTGATCGTCGACCCGACGCGCAAGGTGGTCTCTCTTCCATCTACGGAGGAATTTCGAGACGCACGGACCAGCTAAACAAGGTGTCAGGACAGGACCTCAGGAGCATTAGACAAACCATCTAGCTGTCTAGGTAAATTTATGGAAGTTTCAATTCTTATTAATTTGGATTAATAGCTCTTATTTTCTTTAGCTTCAAGCAACTTTTATGATTATTCCTTACCTCGATAGTTGATTATGAGTATACATCCCTTGAAACCCATAAGCAAGCTTCGG
Organism: Aspergillus campestris IBT 28561; assembly: GCF_002847485.1. Classification (NCBI taxonomy): domain Eukaryota; kingdom Fungi; phylum Ascomycota; class Eurotiomycetes; order Eurotiales; family Aspergillaceae; genus Aspergillus; species Aspergillus campestris. The sequence continues at coordinate 2,874,405 of NW_020194336.1, read as the reverse complement.
AAATGTATCAATGGTTTTTCGCTTTCCAATTGCTTCTTTCTTTTATTTGTCTGATCAGTACCTTTCGGTTGGTGTGATCCTAGCTTAATTGGACGTAAGATTCGTTTGCTGCCCTGTTGTCCACGCCATCTGGTTGATCATTGGAACCAAGTGTATACATACGTGTTGGCAGCAAATGTATGGCATATGAGACGGTGACATATCAACACCGCCGATTTCTCAGTGAAACCACTTCGTCCAATGTTTTTATAAGAAGGATACAGGGGAAAAGCAAATAATCAAACAAAAAAGAACAAAGAAGAAAGTAAAAAAGCCCCACAACCGTTTGGTATCAGATGCCGTATTTACCATATCCCACCTACGTATTATCGGTCAAACCTACCTACTTACGGATACTTGGGAAGGAAGTACCGTCCTCAGTACTCCTGCCCTGGGTAGCACTTGATTACTCTGGGAAGGAGTGTATATAACTTGGGCAATAAGTGTCAAGATAGTTACTTCCTATTTCATCTTGTCCGAGAATATTTGAAAGTCGCCAGCTTCACCAGTGTTACGAAATGAGATATCAGTCAATGGCACCTCCTATGATGCTGCGGTTGGTTTCCAGACAACATGCCGGTTTTCTTGATTGACGGAAAAAGCTATCGAGTTCCGTTACTGTCATCCTGGAGGAATCCCAGGATTCTTTTCAGAGAACCACCAATGGCAATCGAAGCCAAACCTACCCGATGGACTCCAGCAGAAGATGCACTTCTCAAGGAACTCAAAGCGTGTCATACACCATGGCAATCGATATCCATCGCCATTGGACACAGACCAGTCGCCGAACTCAAAAGACGCTGGGACGATCTGGGCCGCTACGAGAACAACCAGAACCGGCCTCTGAACGGGAGATCTTACAGAAGGAAATTCTACGAGAATCCTCCGAGCATGGGACCGTCGGGAGATGAGGAGGCTCCGCGTAATGTGTCCTTCTCCGATCCGTTGATCACCGGGGGCGATGTGGGTACAACCGTCGAAAAGCCTTGAGTTCTGGCTCCATTTTGTGAGAAGTCGAATGATTGACGGCTTGTTGCAGATGGATTATGTCGGTAGCCGCTCGTCCCTAGAGACTAAGAGAGTCCTTTATATCGATCGCGACTTGTCGTGGCAAGAGGCCGTTCTGCTACATCAGATCGCGGCCGGATGGGAGAAAGAACGGTGGGTGGCAATCAGTAGCCGGTTCAATGATAGGACCGGACGAACCATTACCCCGGAACAGGCGAAATCAGTTCTTGATCACTAAGCATTCGAGAATGCGTCGACACATCGAAGAAGAACTTTAGGCACAGGGCATGGGAACAGAAGAGCCGACACGTGTGTCATGATCTCGGCGCTGTCCGGATGGAATGCTGGAGAGGGCTCGATTCGATCATACTTGGAGAATGTTCGATATGATGGATCCATCGGCGAGAAGGATGATGTTTTTTGTGTTTGTTGCGCTGTTTCTTTATCGTTCGCCTCTGGATGAATCCAGAGATTAGATGTCCAAGGTTCTCGAGGAATGTACTCGCGTTCATCGGCCGAGTGACATCATGGTCCTTGTCCGCAGAACCAGTACCTTACCTAAGGCCATGAACCTAATAACAGAATAGCCAAGAATAGAAAGTTCAATTCCCACGTTTTGGCTCTCCGAAGGTTTGTGATATCAATGATAAGGGTGCATAAATCCGCAGGGGCCACTAGGGAGATAAATAGCTTTACGGATATTATAGTTTATAAATAACTGTGGATGTTTAACCATTCAGGCAACAGGAAGTACGGCACATCAGGAGTTAAGACACCAATTTCGAGAATAAATAGAGAAGTCACTAAACCATTCTAGCGTTGCAGAAGGAAGGGGGTTGGGAGTCTGGACCATGGCTGGCCAACTTGGGCCTGTTGCAACTTGCCCGTCACTGAATGGGAGCAATAATAATAGGTAGTCAGGTACCATAGTGGATGGTCTCACTCCGAGACTCCCCCAGAATTAGAACAAAACTTATAGGGATCGCCGACGCATTTTGGCATCATCCAGTTAGCCTGTCAACCAGGGGTCGCTGGGTGGAGCCTTCGAGGGTCTGGAATTATTGAATACCTTTGTGGATTGGATGAAACGGACGGTTGTGCCCCTCCGACGTGCCTGTTCTCATCATTGGCCCTCAATGTCTCGTGCGCCCCGATCGGATCCATGCAAATTGGGCCTTGTCTCTTTTGGCTCGTCGTGCTCAGGAGGCGAACCTTGGGTTCTATCGCCGCTGCTGTCGTGTTGTGATCCAACTTCTTTCCTTCCATTTCTCCACACTCTTTTTCTCTGGCCCTGACGTACGGTTCCTTGGATTTTCTTTATTTAACCTCAAGTCGCTCTTTGCCAGTCGTTCCGACTCCCTTACATCTCTTATTCTGTCCATTTCAAACATCCCTTTCTTTCAAGACCCTCGCTTATTTCTGGCTGACGAGGAACCTTGTCTTCTCGCTCTCCCTATTCACCCATCTCTGCTTCTGCAGTTCTGATTCCTTCTCACGAAGAGATCCCTCCACAATGCGTCTCACCGGATTGCTTCCTTTCCTGATGGCGGCCGCCCCCGCGGTTGCTAAGCGCGGTACCCTTGGTTTCGCTCTGGGCAACCAGAACGGCCCGGAGAGCACCGACTGCAAGTCTACCGAGGACTACAAGAAGGACTTTGATGCGCTGAAGCCCTACTCCACGCTTGTGCGCACCTACTCCGCCAGCAACTGCGATACCGCGGAGAACATCATCCCGGCTGCCAAGGCCAAGGGCTTCAAGGTCGTGCTGGGTGTTTGGTAGGAATCCTCCACCTGGAACAAATGCGCATCCGTGCCATTGCTGACAGTTTATTTTGCTTAGGCCCGATACTAAGGAGTCCTTCGAGGAGGATTTCGAAGCCCTCAAGTCTAGCGTCAAGGGCAACGAGGATGTCGTCCAGGCCATCACCGTCGGCTCGGAGGCCCTCTACCGTGATACCATGAAGGCGGATGCTCTCCTGAAGCGCATCCAGCAGGTGCAGGATGAGTTCCCCAAGGTGACTGTCGGCATGGTCGACAGCTGGAACAAGTTTGCCGATGGCACTGCCGACGCCATCCTCCAGAGCGGCATCAAGTACATGTGAGAATAACCTGCAATCTCGTGTCTGCACACGGTTTAACTAATCATTACGTCAGTCTTGCCAACGGCTTCGCTTACTGGCAGGGCCAGGCCATCGACAATGCCACCAACACCTACTTCGACGATATGTCGCAGGCCAAGGCTCACATTGAGGAGGCTGCTGGCCCCGAGGGCAAGAACATCCGCTTCGGCAACGGCGAGACTGGCTGGCCTACTAGTGAGTAACCCTGGTTTCCATTTCACTGACGATGCATGCGCTGACGATTTTGTAGACGGCGGCTCTGATTACGATGATGCCAAGGCTGGCACCAAGAACGCCGAGATCTACTGGAAGAAGGCTGTCTGCGGCATGCTTGCCTGGGGCGCTGATGTTTTCTTCTTCGAGGCCTTTGACGAGGCCTGGAAGCCCAAGACCAAGGGTGACAACGGTGAGATGCAGGACGAATCCCACTGGGGTGCGTTCACCGTCGACCGCAAGGCCAAGTTCGACCTGTCTTGCCCTGACAACTAAGCAGAGGACATGAATATTTGTGTTCTTGTGTTTTTGGGTTCAACTGAATAGTCTACTTGGATTGGACCTCGCTCTTTTTTCTATGATTCTTCTGTATCATATATCACATATATCAGAATTGACAAGCGATCAAGCGACTTTTGAGACCATCACATCACGTGGACGACTTCAGTAGAATAGGAAGATTGATCCACTGTTGATCCAAACGCGATCCAGCCTAATGTGGAAAGGAGAAATAGTTACTATTCACTGACTGTAGCCACTATAAGATTGATCAGTTGATATCATTAGTCAAATCGAGTCGTATTATTCATAGTGTAATCTATTCTGAATGGTGGTATGGCTGTATGTATGGATGTATGGATGTAAGGTAAACATGTGGAAATAGCCGACTGGAGAACCGTGGTTCATAGCGTAGTTTTTACCCCTGAGTGGCCGACACGAACCAGAGTCTGTTGTTTGTTTATGGGGTTGGATCCTGGTCATTCAGGGGTCATCTATATCTATTCTTCCTTCTCCTTCCTTTACTTGAGTGTCTTTGAGAGATACTTATCATAAACAATTAGAATAGCCAGCCAACAATCACAGTATGACCATAAGCCAGACGAGGCTCGCAGGTAAATGTACACAGGTTGGTACGTGTACCGACAGCGTACATACCGAGTCAAAACTGGAGCCCACCCACCACTAGACAAGAGACCACTAGACAAGAGACAAGAGGCAGATGGCGGTCAACAGGTGGAACAGCCGGCCGATCCTCTGGATTTCGAGTTGGCGTCAGGAAACCATTCCCACTGCAGTATATTTGACCGTCTTCCCAGGCCTGGAGAAGGGACTATTTCCGAGGTCCATTGGCCAAAGTAGGTAAACTTTTAATTGGAATTTTTTACCTTAGTGGTATATTGGCTGTAAATTACCTGCCCTTTTTCCCTGTCCCAACGGCCGTCCGCAAGTTCCCTCCCCTCCACCTATGATAGTCTGCATAAACGGAGTCCTTCTTGGCCGATCGTGACATAGACCAGCGACCATCTATTGGATTGGATTCTCGAGGGTAATTAAGAAAAAAAAAAAAAAAGAACTGACCATCACTCTCCATCTTTTTTTCTCCCCTTAGCCCCGACTTTTCGCTCTCCCTCTCTCTGTTCGTCTAACCTCGATCCAGCTGTCCTCCGCGTATGCGCCATGTCCAAGTTTTTCGCATACCTTGGGTATCTGTGATCTCTCCCTTATCGACACCATTTGCTCGCCCTCCCGTGTTGGGTTGGATTATCTCGGCCTACACCACCACGCACCCCTGAAGAACCGTCCCGCCAACCCGCCCCTAAAACACGTTATACTTCCCTGAGTCGCGGTACATCTTGTCTCCTTCCCTCCCCCCTCCTTCTGTGCCGATCACAGGTCATTCTGCGAGGTTGATCCGATCTCTGTGGTTTGATTTCCATGCTTCAATATTTTGGACAATAAGGAGAGCAGCAAGCCAGTGCTTGCTGCAGGTGTCGACACGGAAGGTGAGTGAATCTCTCTCTGGGATTCGTTCTGCTTGTTACCGTCCCCTCCCTGGCTCTCCTTATACCCACTCGTCCTGTCAATCACACATTCCAGCGCTGATAAGTTGAACGCGTTCTCGCAGATCTAGATCCGTCCGTCGCCCATTCGGCGCATTCTTCGGTGCCGCCGCATTCCGCAAATCCTTTGATCATTCGTGACGATTCGCACTTGACAGTTCCATTGACATCGGGTTCCACTTCACCAGTAGAGTCGAGTCGCTCGGCCGCTGGATCCCCTGGTCCTCGTATCCCCAAAAGGGACCGCAGCGTCGACCCCGACCCGCCTCTGGCCAAGTACCGTGGCACTGGGGATTCTTCCACCTCGTCCCCCGAGAATCGAAAAGCCGAGAGTAGCATCTACTATACCACCGTCTGGGGTTCTCCGTATGCTGCACCAAGCCCTCGGAGGCTCTCCTGGTCATTGAGTCAGTACGGCATCGTCGATCGTGGTTCTGGAGCCAGCTCTCCAGGCTCGATGCACAGTGGTCTCCCCCACGACTCGGAAGTGAACAATAACGATTCCCTGAGGCCCCCCGCCTTCGAAGGCTCGACGAGACTGCCGCATAGTGGCACCCTCAACCGTTCCTCGGGACGCGGCGACTTTTTTGGCAGAAAGGGAGGGAAATCGATCAAGGATTTCACGCAGGATTGGATAAATCAGTACCTCTCGGGTCAGCCTAGGACAGAGCGCAGTAACTGGCTGAGCGACGACTCTGGCAGCGAAGCGCCCTCGTTCTTCACGGCACCGAATAATTTCGCCGACGACGCATCGGACGATTGGCTTGCGCTAGAGCAAGATACGCGCGACGAGGATCTCCTCAAGACCCCGACGCTCTCAGACTTTGTAGGTCGACGATCGGCGGCTCGTAACGGAGAAGGGCCTTCTTCTCGTCCACGGGCAAAGGAGCACACTCACAAGAGAGCCGATACGCTGCGACAGGAGGATTTTTGGGGATTTGCATACGATCAAGACCCTCAACCGATCACAATGTCTGACGCAAAGGACGCCCAGTCTCCCACTGAACAGGAGCCGGGCAAGGCACCCGCGCGGGCTGAGAAGCCGTTGCCGCCTCCTCCCGCCGACGACGCCCAGGAGACGTCGACATCTGACAGCGCCCCGCCCCCTGAACCTAAACCGATGAAGACACCGGAGAAGAGTACGACTCCGAGGCCGAGGAAGAAGATCCTCTGGCGGGGAAAGGCATGCATCATTGCCCTCCCAATGGAGGACAAGAGAGGCTCGGAAGAATCGGGATACCGCCTAATGTCAGTAAAGGACGTGGACGAAAAAATGAAACAGTGGGAGGAGCAAGGGTACGACACTCGTGGGTTCAGTGTTTGCGCACCGGAGGACCCCGCAGATACCGAGTTGGGCGGCAATAGTCGGCCAACGTTCCCCGACCAGATCGAGGCCTACGATGACTACAAGGCAGGGAACTACGGTGTGAAGATTCCGAACAAGCACGAGTGGGATTCCTACGTCAATTTCCTTCAGGAGGAAAAGCTGCGAGCCCTGGGTGTGCTGTCTCCGGCGGAGGAGCCGGCGCCGTCCATTTCGCCTGCGTCGGCCGCGATGGGCCAGGTTGCCCCGTTCCCCGGTCTGGTTTCCTCACCACCCATCCCAACGGCGTCAGCAGCTAGCAACCCGCTGTCTGTGCCTCATCCGTTCTCGCCCCATTTCAACCAGTCCGCAAACCCCAACAACGGCATCCCTTCGTTGGCCTCCCCCGCCTCGCAGTTCGGCGTGCAGACGCCATTCATGGGCGTCGAGCATCAACATATGCTGCCCGGCTTCCACATGCCATTCCAGCCGACGCCTCCGACGCAGGGAACTCTCACGCCCCAGAGCTTCTTCAACGCCAGGAATGTCAGCGGCACGTCCACCATGGGTGGAGGCATCCCCAATTTGACGTCCATGTTGTCGCCGGTATCTCCACTGCATGAACAGAATGGGTTCCACCCCGGCCTGAACGAACAGCACTCGTCCATGAAGGACGCTTTTGGTGACCCTATGGCCCATGATATGCAGGAGCACATGATGGACGGTCAGCTGCTGCGACCTGTTCACACTCCTACCGAGGATGACAATTTCCATGCCTCGACGGTTGAGATCGCCCAGCCCACGCCTCGCGGCCACAGCCGAGGCCACAACCTGAGCGAGACGCTTCAAAAGGGGCTGGACCAGATGGGTCCGTCTGATTACCACTTGGAAGAATCGATCAAGCGACAACTCGAGGAGGGCGACCGTGAGCCGGCTCACAACTTTGAAGGCCCTGGGCTGATGAACTCTCGATGGGCTATGCCAGAAGACCAGAACCGTAACCTCCACCACCTCCCCCAGCATGTGCAACAGTTTTACAACGGCAGCTACCCTGCAGAGAACGCTCACGAGGGTTCCGACATCGACACCAACCCAAGTCTGTCTGGAACACCCCATGTACACGGTGCGCTCCCGAACCATCTGCCTTGGCATCAATCCAAGCCGAGTGGCGGGTCCTACGGTGTTGGGCACCGTTCCAAGCTCTCGGCGTCGACTCTCAATGTCGACGCGAAGGAGTTCGACCCGTCGGCCTCGATGTCGTTCCAAGGGAACGCTGCCGATAACCCCGTGTTTACTTTCGGTTCGGGAGCCGGCTTCCAGCCTCCATCGGGCACATATGGTATGGAAGGCCCTTTCACACCCGGCAGTGCGAGGCACAGCAACGTGGGCCGCGCGTCTGGTGAATTCAAGTTCTCTCCCGCTTCCTTCAACGTCGGGGCCGCTGCATTCAACCCGGCTGCTAGTGTCCATTCTGCGTCCTCCAAGCACGCATCGCCCGGACGGGCCAACATCTTCGGTGACATTGATCTCTCGGAGATATCCAAGCCTGCGAAGAAATCCAAAGCCATCCCCATCGTACGCCCAGACAGCGTTCAGGAGCAGAAGGAAGAAGAAGAAAAGGCAGCGGATGATAACAACGGCACTGCTTCTGCTGACCGTCACAAGCGAGTTCGTCGTGGTGTTGAGATTTCTGACAAGGAGGCTAAATTCAGTATTTCTGATAACGCCTTGGCAGAAAAACTCAACCTCCAATCAGCCCAGCCCTCGAATCTGTCCTTGTCCGCTGCGGGCAAAGAGAATACATCCCCCGAGAAAGGAGATGCTAAGCCGAGCTCGAAGATTGAGAAGCTCGACGAGCGCAAGGACACACCTGTCAGTGAGGCGTCCACTTGGGCACCCGAGGGCAAGGAAGAGCCTAAACAAAACGAAGGACAAGACAAGGAGCACAAGAAGACGCCTGAAGTCGAGCCGATTTCGGCCCAGGAACAGCCCGCCGAGCAACCCAAGGCAGAAGGTCCCCCGCCGAGAAACCCGCCGAGAAGCCCGCCGAGAGGGGATCTATCTTCTCCCGCTTGGGCAAGAGATTCACGTTCAAGCCATCTGTGGCTGAGTTCGTTCCCTCTGCCGCTAAGCTACAGTCTCCTTCGCCTCAACCTACTCCTGCACCCAAGGAATCAGAGCCTACGCCCCAACCAGCTGCCGAACAGAAGAATGATCTCATGGCCTCCCGTTACGCTGACCCCGCTCCTCCGGCCGAGCCGCAGAACAAACCGGCCTCTGCGGGGACCGATGACCCGGAGATCATGGCGAAGGCCCTGTCAGCTGCAATCGCCAGACAAGATGATTCGGACCAGGGATCCCCTGACGAGGAGGAGCTGAACGCGATCATGGAACAGCTCAACGGCGATTCCGACGTTGGTGTTGAGAGGATAAGCACACCGCACCATGTCTATCGCTCTCATCACGAGTCTGCCGTCGCGCCGTCCAAAGAAAAGCGCCACGCCCCTGTCGAGATCAGGAGTGAGGCTCCCAGTCCTAGCCCAGGACGCGGTCCCATGCCCCATGCTCTGGACATGCCCAAACTTGACTTCGATGCTCAGTCACAAATGGCGGTCACTCCTTCGAAGGGCTTCGCTTCCGGTATGCACTCGCCGATCCGGAAGCTGGCGAACCCGAACGACGACCACATTAGCGATTGGGATGACGTGATTACGTCTGGCGAGGAAGGAAAACTGATGAACAGAAGCCGGTTCTTTGATCGTCGGATCAACGACCTCGTCGGATCTGCGGTCGAAGAGCGTCTGTCTCCGCTTGAGCGTGCGCTGGGTGTCATTCAGCAGTCAATGGCGGCTATTGCCTCTGGCGACCCGAGTAAACTTGGCTGGAGCACTTCGGCTGATGCCGAGAGCGATGCCGATGACGAGGACGACGAGCTTGAAGAGAACGCTTCGTTCAGGGCACGATCACCTGTGCGACAACAGAGAACTCGCAAGCTTGATCAGCTGAAGTCCGTCATCCTGGAGGCTATGGCCGCCCGGGAACTTCCCGCGGAGCCAGAAAAAGAAGAGGTTTCCGAAATCGCTCAGATTCGCGACAGCATCGCTGAGTTGCAGACCTTGACCATCCAGAAGCTTTCGCAGAACCCGACCGCGGATCTGCGGGACATGATGGAAGATGTTGTCTCCGCCCAGCTGGCGCAGCAGCAGGCCCGTCCGTCCGATGCTGACGAGATCGGCGCCGACAGCCTTATGCTCCAAATTGATGGCCTGAAGAGCATGCTGCGGATCACCGATGAAAGGGCTGAGCAAGAGTACAAGCTGCGGCGGGAAGCCCAGGACTCTTTGGCAGAGCTGCAGCGGCTCTTGAAGGTTGCTGAGGAAGATGCCGCTCGTCACAGCGAGGCTGCAGAGTCTGCAGAGGCTCGTCTGCTTCAATTCAAGGAGGAGAAGATTCCTTACTTTGAGAGGATCCAATTCAGGACCGACTCTCTGGAGCAAGATCACGCCACCCTCAAGCTTACCCTCGCGGAAGTATCTTCGAAGAATATCCACCTGGAGGGCACCTTGGACGAGTACCGGGTTACCAGCGACAACTGGAAGCGACAGGGCGAGCGGGCCAACGCCGAATTGGAAGTCGTCAGGAAGGAAAATAAGAAGCTCACTGGCCACATCGACCATATGAAGACACGGATCGAGGATGGCATCAGCATCAGAAAGAACCTGTCGGAGAAGCTGGACCACATCCAGGAGGAGATGGCCCATGTGACCTGCGATATCACCCGCGACCAGGTCAATTGGCGGAAACGCGAAGAGCAGCTCAATTCGAAGTACAACGACATGAACGCTGCTTACAACAGAGAAGTCAAGCTGCGTGAGAAGCTTGAGAATGACGTCAGCGAGCTTGAACAGCAGGACCGTGAGGCTGCTAAGCTCAAATTCATCTTCGGGCAGTCCCAGCAGGAGAACGCGAGACTGGAAGAGCTGGTTGCCAACTTGCGAATTGAGAACCATGAACTCGAAGTCAAGGCGGCTCGCTTTGAGCGTGAGTTCAACGACGCGCGTGAGAGCAGTCGGATGGAGATCCAGCGTACTAGGACCTCGATGGAGGCCGACCTCGAGGCCGCAAACAGCCAGGTCAACATCGTCCGGGCTGAACTGGAGGCACAGTACCTCCGTCTCCAGAGCCAGCTTGATAGCTTCCGACTCGACAGCGACACGGCACGGGAGCGCTACGAGATGCTGCTGGAAGAGGCCAACGAAACAAAGGCCGCCTCCATCGCCGCTGTTGTCGAGTCGAAGGAGATCGCTATGGAGGACCAGCGGAAGCTTCACGAACGCACTCTCAATGACCTCCGGGAACGCCACGCTCGCGCACTGCACAACTCGTCTGAGGACAAGCAGCGCGGAGAAAACCATCTCATGGAGCGGTTGGCGCTGTCCGACGAGAAGGCGCAGCATCTACAAGACCGCGTCCGCCATCTCGAAGAGAAGGTTGAGATCGCCCAGTCCGCAGCTCGCGCAGCGGCTGAAGCCGCCCAGAAGGGCAAGGCCACCAGCGCCATGCCGTCTCTGCATGCAGGCTCTCCGTCACTGTCCTTTGACAAGGACTCCCACGCCCCGGAGAAGATCTCGCCGCAGGCGCTCCGTGAGTCGATCCTTGTTCTCCAGGACCAGCTGCAGCAGCGCGAGTCTCGCATCGAAGAGCTGGAGCAGGAGGTCTCTGGTTTCGACAAGGATGCACCAAACACGATCCGCGAGAAAGACACCGAGATCAATTGGCTGCGTGAGCTTCTCGGAGTTCGCATCGACGACCTCGAGGATATCATCAAGACCGTCTCGCAGCCTTCGTTCGATAATAACGCTGTGCGCGACGCTGCCATCCGGCTGAGAGCGAACCTCCAGATGCAACAGCAGGAGAAGGAACGAGCCTCCCCGGGCCAGAGCTTCCCGAGTCTCCGTTCTCTCACCGAGCTGACTTCGTCGCCACGGTCTCTGCCCCTCGCTGCCGCCGCCGCGTGGGGTAACTGGCGCAAGGGACGGGACAGCCAGCAACAGTCCAACCCCTCAGAGCAGACGCCATCCAAGACGAGCCATGCCAGCGCGTTCCTCTCCGGACTTCTAACGCCCCCGAGCTCGCACGTCCGCCGAAGCCCCCTGAACGCCAGTGCTCCCCCACCATGGAGGCGCACATCCGACAGCGGGGCTGCTCACAACGTGGACACGACCCCCAGACCACTATCTTCACGAAGCGGCGCCGGGAACCGCGAGCCACCGCAGACCCCGCCTTTCCTCCGCCAATCCAGCTACGACCACGACGCCGAGCCCACCGTCGACTACGGCGAGAGCTCCCTGGAAGACGAGGAGAACGAGGAGAACGAGGAGATTGAAAGCACCGTCGACGGCCTCGTCTCTGCGTCCCCCAAGGACGCGAGAGATGACGGACCGTTTGGACCGCAAATAGCATTCCCGCCGCCGTCTTCACCTTAGATTGCCCATATGTTCATTTCTTTTTACTTTCCGTTTCATTTGATTGCATTTCATTTCATTTATTTCCTTGTGTTCTCCCCCCCTGGTTTAGTTGATTCGAAATCATCAGTCGCAGTCGCTTAGACGAGAGGGCATTGTGTTATTACTATAATGGTGGTGTGGTGCAAACCCAGAAATTTTTCTTTCATCGTTTTCATCATCTTGCAATTTCATGTTTCCTTTCTTATCAGCATTTGAGAAGTTCACCATCACGATCTTTCCCCTCCTCTCCCCCCTTCCCCCTATTACTGCTACATACACGTCCATATCTATCTGTTGCTTTGCGTTCTTCCCTGATACCAATACTTGTTGATTGATTGATCGCACGAAACCGTTCTTTTAAACCTGCTCTGCTCTGCTCTGCGCTCTGCTCTTGTACATTGTACCATCCTCCTCTCTTCCTCTCCTCCTCTCGCCTAATATCGATCTATCTATCTATCTATATATCTACCTATTCATTAATTGACTTATTACTTGGTCAGCTTGTTCTGCTGCGTCTATGGGCGGGTTAAGTTGAGTTTGGGTTTGGTGTCTTCTTGCTCTGACTGTTATTTGTTCATGGCTAGTTAATCGAATGGCCATGTATATACTATAGATAGATGTCTCTGTACAGTCGTGTTGTCTGTTACTTGCGGTGGGATCCAGTTTGGTTTGTCTGATTGTAGATATCATATTATACTGTATTATGTTATAGATGTTTGTCATTCTATAGAACTTTTATATAGATATGGCAGATAGATAGATAGGTAGTGTAATAGCTAACCAGTATAGATGTGACCTGTAGTGATACTCTAGGGTATAATCAATTATCTTCAAGATTTGCCTTGGATTAGTCCACCCAGACATGTATCTAGAGGTGATAATGGTATACTACATAGTACGTAGTAAAAGAGTCAAAGCAAACAATCAATTCAGCATTACTTTTAACCAGTAGTATATAACCCATAACCCAAATCCAAACCCAATCTCAAATCCAAATACGCCTCCCGTCCACGCAAAACGCCCAAAAGCAAACAAACCTAATACTTTACTTATATCATATATCATAAACCAATCTGATAACGCCCCCCAACCCGACCCGAGGCCCCCGCCCCCGCGCAAAAGAGGGTGTCTTATCATCCACCTCTCATCTCCGGAAGAAGACATCTACTCCTCATCTCAAGGGAAAGATATATTTGCGCCTAGCTCCCACTGCATTTTTACGCCATTTGCTTCGAATAGAGCCCATACTATGTATCGGGTGGGTTCTTTTAGTTTTGGAGATGGGCTGGGTTGGGGATGGGAGCTGGAACTGGGGAGGGGAGGGGTGCTGGTTGTGGGGGTACTTGATGTAGGAGAAGAGGAGGGGGGGGATGGGGAGGAGGGGGAGGACAGAGAAAAATAGGAACACGAATCAGAAGGAGAGGAATATGAGGAAGAGGAAGCAGATGGGGAAGAAAAAGAAGAAGTAGAAGAAGAAGCCAAGGCAGAATCCGCCACCTCAACCCCAACAGCATCAGCATCAAAGTTGAGCCGATCCAGCAAAAACGGCCAGGCAGGGATAATGTCCTGCGGCGCCTTTTCCTTCCGCACCCTCAGCCACGCGGCCGTCGAATTCGTCGGGCTGCCCGCGGCGGAAGCCCGCCGCCCCGCGTAGGGCTGGTAGGCTGATGTGCAGGACGAGATGTTGACCACGTAGAGGGTGCCGCCGCGGGAGACGAAGCGGGTGTGCGAGCCGCCGGGTTCGTAGATCACCGCGAGCCGGTTGTCGGGGGAGGTGGCGAGGAGGGGCGAGGTGAAGGTTGCGGAGGGGAGGTTCGTGTTGGACCATCTTTGGACGTCGTGGCGGAGGTTGGTGGTGGTTGTGCCTGGGGTTGGGTCTGCGGGTGTGTTTGTGGGCGGGTTGGGTCTGCGTGTGTAGGGGGGAGTGAACCGGCGGGCGTGCTGTTGTTGTTGTTGTTGTAGTTGTTGTAGTAGTAGTCTTGATACATTTGGAGAGGGGAGGAGCTGGGGAAGGGGTTTGCGCTGGTGAGCACGTTGTTGGTGTTGTTGTTGTTGTTGTTGTTGTTGTTGTTGTTGTTGTTGTTACTGACACCTGGTAGGCGGAGGAGGCTCGGGAGATAGTAGCGGGAAGGCAAGACGCGGTGAATCTGGACACCGGCAGTAGTGAGCCCTTCTGGGGTAATGGAGCCGACAGCGTAGCTGTCCACGAGGCTCGTCTGAAGAGCGGCGATGAAGTACCGGGTGGCGGTGGTGGTGTCCAAGCGGGACATCCTTCTCGTGGGGTAACGGTGGTGGTTATGGTGGTGTCTGTGCTGAGAATGTACCTGGAAGGACGGCGGGAGGAGTCGAAGGCCGCGGAGGAGACATTGCCCCCCGCGGTGATCTCCAAGGTCGAGGGCGAGAACGACCGAGTCGACGTAGATGTGGTTGAGACTGGTCTTCCAGTACGACAGGCCCGGGTTGCAACCGCGAGCGAGGTCCGGGTTCCCCAGGTAGCGGACACGCGAGGGCTGATGGGAGGTCGTCTCGCGGTGGATGCAGACGCGGAGGAGGGCATCGTCTTCTGTGAATTCCAGCGACTTGACGACGCCGTCGGTTTCTTCGAAGCGTGCGGGTGGGGCGAAGCGGAATACTTTGTTGGTCTGGTTGATGGTGTACTCGACTGGGGCGGCGCGGCTTTCGTCGTCGCCGTCGCGGAGGCTGTAGATCTGGATATTTTTGCCCAGGGCTACTGCGAGGGTGTCGCCTCGCGAGGAGACCGCGAGGCAGTAGTTCGTGTACCGCTCGTTGATTGGTAGGTAGACGGAGTTATTGATGCTCATCGAGTTCCCGCAGATGGACTCCCAGGGCGGGTACAATGATGGAGCCACTGGAAACTCCCAGGGCGCTTGACTGCTGTACACACGTAATCGCGCTCCCTCCAAGGCCACTTTTATGTGGCCATTGGGTGACGAAGCTTGCGCGTTGCTCGGACTACAACTTGAAGCAAAGGGCAGCTCGGAGACTGTCTTTCGGACGTTGGTCCGGTAGGAGAGGAGGTTGAGCCGGGCGATCTGGTCGAAATATCTGTTCCATTCGGCTCCTGTCAAGGAGCTTGTTCTGGGGGGCATCAGCACGTGGGTTTGCTGGAGCACCCGTGAGAGCATACACGGCGCTGAGGCCGCATATCGCCAACCGCGACATGTTGACCGTGCGGCGTGATAACTCTCGATGTCCAGCTGTTGGAGAATGGATTGGATGATCTCCACGGGCAGTGGGGCGGGCCCTGTTTGTGATTTTGCCATGGTGAGAAGGATATCTCTTCAGCAACTGACAGGGCCACTCGATTTCAATCCTGAAGGTCTGTCACAGGAACTGGTATCACCCTTCGATTTCAAGGTCCTCAGGCCCTGTGATAAGAGCTGACACGATCACTCGACGAAGAGATCTTGAAGCTCGGTCACAAGAATCAGAAGCCTCCTAATATCAAGACGAAACCTCACCGCAAATATCAACCCTAACAGACCGCAACTCTCACCAAATATTCCTTTTGCTTTCCAGGGTCTTCGCGGTCCTATCCCTAGCCAGTCGATCTGCACCAAGGTATGCAAGATGCAAGGCACATTACACAACAGCTCGTACGTCAAGCCGGGAAGGACATTGGGGAGGAATGCAGCAAAGCAAACAAAACTCACAACTCGCCTTGAGAGAGTTTGCAGGAGGGGTTTGCTTCCGAGGCAGCCGCTGTCCATCGCGTATAAATTACATCACTTTGGTCGGCCGCTTTTTCCGCTGTTCGGGCTTGAGGTCAAAGTTTAATATGGGTTGTTGGGTGGGTGGGATTGTAGCCTGCTGTTCTGTATGTACTGCGTCCGGCTAGCGAGGTGATAGAGAGTAGGAGAACGTTGTAGGATTCGGATGTTGATACAAGGATGCTACGCTGTGGAAATGGCAATTTCAAGTTTTTATTGAAAGTAAAATATAGGTATGGATTACATACGTCGATATGTACCAAAGTGGCCCTGCATGGTGTCGAAACAATTAGTCCAAGCAGGGACCACCACCCATGGCATCAAACACAACCACCCAGCAACCTTGCAGTAGGAACGTATCCTCCATTAGACCACGTTGCAGGTAGATGTCGTTCGTGGCTACCCTAATTCTAGGGCCCATGGATGAAAGAAAGAAAAACAAACGGACCGCAGTCCAAGAACTGACGAGCTGACGAGGCGCTCGAATATGGGGTATATAAACGCTAAAATCTTAAAAACATATCAAACCAGCTTTTGATCAAAGACGAGTCGGCAACACCACACAAAATGAGAAGACCAGTCCGGTCTCACCTGCGTAGTTCGCACAGAAAGACGGAATGAGGGTGGAGGAGAAGGGAACTCCGGTTCCAAGCATGCTCGCGGATTTCGGTGTGATGATGGGGGCACAAAGAGCCAACTTCGTGAACTCGGATCGAAAAGGGTAAAGGCGCTGTCGTCATGGCATAGTCTGGCATCGAACCACAGATGATGCCGTGGGGACTCGCAGCACAGCTCACACAAAATCATCACCCTGTCCACCGTCGATGATCTTTCTCCAGTGCTGTGGAAGGCACACACAGACCAAGGGGAACGCTTTGATATCCCCGATTGGCGCCGGGGAAACCAAAGGCCTCTGAGAGCCATTGGACACGCCGCTATCCCGTTGTTCGCGATGTCGGATGTCGTAGTCCTCGGCAGTTTCAGGGACGCGAATCCCCGTGGCCCAGCCATCATCCCAGATACCGATCACCTTCAACATCTCACCGCGGTCCAGCGCGAACTCGTCGTCCGCTCGGGGTTGATATGCCCACAAGACCGCGACCCTATCACCCGGGCGCATGTCATCTTGCGAGTAATAGTCTTGGAAGGTCGAGAGCTGCTCCGATTGTCCGCTCGACAATGCTTCGGGGGACGAGTAATTCCCCACCGTCCCTGAACGAGGCGACGTGGTGTCGCTGCCTACGCCGGCCAGGACCGAGTTGCTGGACAGGGAACCCAACCGCTTCCCGGCAGTGGGAGGGATACTCTTGGACATGGCCCCGGGACTCGCCCCATAGCCTTCCGAGTCCGAAGTGTCGCTATGATATTTGCCACCAAAGAAGGCTGAGGCCCGGGAGCGTGCGGATCCAGGAACTTCCCGAAGCGCGGACATGCGTGTGACTCGTCCACCAGGGATCGCAGCGAAGCCTCGAGGACTTCCCTGCTGCTGCATCGAAGGCGAGCCCTTCCGTTGGGGATTGGGCTGGTTCAACCCACTGTCGAGGCTCAAGCGACGCTTTCGTCGCCAGTACACCAGGGATAACATGGCCAGAGCGGCGATGAGGGCGAATGCCGCGACGGCGCCGATCACAACCCCGGCGATCTCTCCTCCCGACAGGCCATGGTGCGCCTCGCCGGCGGAAGCATCGGAGGTCGTGGTGAACAGCGGGGGGAGGGTGCTGGCCGACGGGAGCGTGACGTCTCGGCATCGCGTTCCGGCGTCCGCGTTGACACAGCATGAATCGGTCGAATTTGGCGAGCTCGATCTGCAATAATCACACAGGCCGACCAGGTTGGAGCGGAAGCCGCATTCTTTCGGTTCGTTGTCGGCTCCATGGATACAGCCGACCGTCAGGGAGTCGGCGGGTAGGGCGCACACGGTGAAATCGGAACGGATTTGGTCCAAGTAGTTCTTCGCCTTCTGGGGACACCGTTCGGATGTGAGGATCCTGCCTTCACTCGTCGCCATGGAGGCCTGCAATTGTGTATTAGTAGCGGTTGGGGCTAGAGGAAGGGTAAGAGGACGAACGCAAGTGTCAGCACAGAGCGGGGGGGATTGTTCATCCGACAGGTCGCAGTCCTCCTTGGAGCTCTGGACCAGCCCACTGCAGATGGAACTGGTGGTATACTGGGCGTAGAATTCGTCCGTGTCGGTGAGATTGGCCCCCTCACATCCCAGGTAGTTTACATATCTAATGAGCGGTGATTTAGCGCCGAGCTCGCTGTCTTGGGCCGGAGGCCGACTTACTTTGACCGGACGTATGACCCCAGGACGAAGTCATCCAACGCTTTATCAAAGTCGGAGAGGCTAGTCACGTCTTTCATAAACGGACTGTGCAGCGGTTAGCGGGTTCGGGTTTGTGATAGGGTTGTCAGGATCAAACCCATACAAATCAGTGTGGATACGCGAGTTGGTCGATATGGAAGACGATTTGAAGGCAGGACATTGTTTCGACCCGGACAGCGAAAAGCATTTGGCCATGATGGGCCTCGTCGACCCTATCCAGCGGGTGGCTCGTCAAGCAGTGCTCTCGGTATACGGTTCGTGACCACCCGAAGGCCCACCACAATCAATCGCGAATTCAAGGACGGCTCAGTAGTCGAATTGGCGGACAGAATCGCTCATAGCGTGGCACGGTCTTTTCGCAGGTTGTGTCGTCAATGCGTTGGGTGGTAAACCTCGAGTCGGTTTTGGATGGATGACAGCGGAACGATCGCAACGCGTCCAGCTTTCAAAGGGACCGGTTGAGATGATAAAAGGTCACCAGCCTTAGAGGAATAGGAAAGTGAAAGAGGAAAAAACAAGGTGGTCCAAGCCCGGATCCACAGGAGTGGTGGAGAAGGGAAAGTGAAAAATCAATAAATCAATAAACGAATGACTGGGAAATGTGACGAGTGGTGAGAAGGAAAGACGAAGCACGAGAGATGGGGAAGAGGAGAGAGAGAAAGAGAGAGAGAGCGAGAGGAAAGACGAGAGAGAAAAGAGAGAGAAGGAGATAAAGCCAAGAATAGAAATGAGCAGAGAGAAGGATTGAAAAGGTAGGAAGATTTGACTCGTGTCGATGCTCAGCCTGGACGCTTGATTAGCGACAGAGACTTAGGCAGGTACTCAACACCCCCTCACAGACGAAAAGTGCGATAAACAAGGTCAATCTCCATCCCAATGCAGTCGACTCGCCAGGAACAGGAAATATGGACCACGCGGGTTGAAACTCAGACAGACCGATTGGAAAAGGGGGGATAAAAGAAAAGCGAACTAACCTCGAACTAAAAAAGCACCGGCGTCTGTCCAATCTCTCGACTTCTCCACGGCCCTTACTGTGTCGCACAGGTCTGCTAATTATTATTATTCGGATTCTTATTATCGTTAATTAATTGTGATCTCCAGAAGACTCTCACCGATGAATCGGGTTAACTTGAGGCAATGCAAGTCGCCTAGGTCAATCGAGAAGACTGGATTCGGTGGATTGGATGAGCGATCTCGATCCACTTCAGGCTCGAGACCCTAGATCACCCGTTCGTGCCACCGAACGGGTTCGTCAATCCTGGGATGGAGTACAAGAATAATAATCGAAGTCAAGGCAAGGGTGGTCGGAGGTATTCTTCTGGATCAATCCTCCGAGGTCTGACACCGCTCGCTATATATACAGATCCAATCTGGTACTTTGACAACCCCAACGCCTAATAAACACAAAAGAAAGACAAAAGCAGGAACGCCAACATGATGCCGTCTGATTGGGATTTGGCTGGTCGGTCAGTTGTCTTTCTGACGTGGCGTTTCGACCGATAGCCTCGTCCATTGAAGGGCTGAGTATACAACTCTCTGCTAGTCATCCACGTCGCACCATCGCTCACTGTTGTCTCTGAAATTGTACCGATACCTATCAGAGACCATTTCGGATGAGCGCACCTCGATCAGTGGGACCAGCATGTGACTAGAGTACGAACAGTGGCTGCAGATATTATCGGATATTTTCCACCTTCGCTGTTATGCACTCGGTTTGTTTGACATCCAGATAACTGGCAAACAATCCCCATGCCAGACCACCTGGTCAGGCGTCAATGCCAGGGACGATGGGGATCAAATTACCCATGATCAAGGACAGAAAGCCCGGCAGGACTGGGCCCAAGCTCCCAACATCGGTGTTTCAGTTGCTGCAAGGTCCCTTGCCCAGTCACAGCGAAGAAGCCTCGGCTCCACCCTTCTAAAGACGATCGCTATTTATTGTAAGATGATGATAAGGACAATAATAGTCACTGACTCGGGAAATACAAATTACCGGCCGACGTCGGTTATGCATCTTATGGACGATTGATGGCTTGATTGTCAACATCAGACTATCTTCTTATTGGCGCTTCGAGACCTTCACTTTTGCTCTTCATGCCTTAATCGTCAGGCAGAGATACAAGTAGATCCACTGTTCTTCAGCCTCACGTTCTGACCTTGCTCATGTGGCACTCAAGATAATGAGATCACTTGACTCTCGAAGTGAGGGGAGACTGAATATCATCCACCTTACTCTATGCCGGAGATAATTAATCTCCAAGGCGCATACCCCTAAATTGACCTCGTTATGGGTGTTAATTTCCTGTATGCAAGGACGATCTAGCGCACAAGCAAGACCGAGTTAGTCACAACACTCATCTTCAAAGTCACACTCCAAGCGTCAAAAGGGTCAACCCTGGGTTCAACGATGGACGAGAAACTGATACCCCGCTGTTATGACACGAGGATGCGGGATTATCGTGATCTGGTTGGTAATAATCTGACTATCTCTGTAGAAGCTGTCATACCCCGCAGGCACACGAGTCCCTAGTCAGTCAGCCAGTTTTGCAGTCAGGGACTGTCAGAATAGGCAACTCAGAACTAAAGACAAATCTATACTATCTATCTCAGCGGCATCTTTGTAGATCTAAAGAGGGTGAGGATAATTTTAATACATCCTTAGTATATAGGATGTTTGATACTGAAATATATAGAACCACCGTGGGAGTATACAACCCAGATCAACAGATCATATACCGTTTCCCAAGCACAGATAACCATAATGACAGAACTAATATTACATAGATATAATATAGATATATGTAACCATTATATAGATATAATATAGGAATGTATATGATGAAATGAATCCATGATGGCTCATCGCCACAGGTCAGGTGACCTCAGACGTCATCTGACAGGCAGAGGCGGCACCATTATTACTGTACATTTCCCCGACTTCTCCATCATCCTCGTTGCGCTGCATCGCTGACGGTCTTCATCCCACTCGGTGACGCCAATCCCATCTGCCGTCGGCCCTGCGCGTTCCTTACCTTTCAGATAGATACACATCCACCTTGATCGTCTCTTCTTAGAATCTTATATGGTGACAAGGTCCTCGAGAGACGTCACCTTATCATAACAACCATGTGCAGCTCGGACATGTTCCTTGGCGTCCTAGCCATCTTCTTTCCCCCAGTGGCAGGTAGGTTCCCATACGTCATCTGTTGTGGTCTAAGAGTGGCCCCCTACTCTCATATCCCCCGAAATCATCTAAGATCGGACCAAACTAACCAGAGAACCCACAGTATGGATCAAGAAAGGACTATGCACCGCCGACTCTGTCATTAACCTTGCCCTCTGTTGCCTGGGGTATATCCCCGGACTCCTCCATGCCTGGTACGTAATCATTAGAAACCCAGAGCCCGACTACGACGATCCCAACTACGAGCCGATCCCACGGTCTGGGTCGCGGGACGACGTCGAAGGTGGCCGCGTGACCTACTACTACGTCTCGCACCAGTCCCCGCAGCTTCAACCCCAACGGGGTTATGGCACCGTCGAATCGCAGGGACCACCCGCACAACCTTCTCCCAAACCCCAAAATCAGAACAGTGGTGGCAGCGATGGTGGCGGCCAGGGCAGCAGCCAGGACAACAGTCACCACCATGCCTCGGATGAGGCGCGTCCTCCCCCAACGTATGCGGAGGCGGTGCGGGGTGATCATAAGGTGCAGACCGACGAGTGAGTGCAGGGTATGATCAGAGTTGACCCGGGGGGGAGAGTGATTGGGCCGTCTCTTTTCTCCGTGGGATGGGCGGACCTCGTTCATTGCCCCTCATGTCTTTGCTCTTTTGGGATAGTGGTGATGGGCCATGGGAGCGACCGGCGATTGGCACATGTGTATACGATATCACAGCGGACGAGCTCAATGGGTTTTGATTTCGACGAGCTATGGATTTGACGACCCTGCATAATATTGTCTCGGATTTTGTAATGAATGTTTAGTGTATTGAATATTTTTCGAGAGATTTTCCCGGAGGCAGAAATGAGTTCGCCAGAGACGATCGTGGAGAATTGCCAGCCTCGTAGGTCCATCGGAGGACAACTGGCGGTGGGGGGGAGGAGTTCTTCTTCGAAGCCCGCAGAACCCGCGGACATGTAAATTCCGCTTTCCCGGTGCTGCCCGGACCCCATCGGGACCCCCAACCCCAACAACATCAATTCCACGTCCCTCTCTTCCCCACGACCAACCATCAATCAGCCTCTGGTCGGCAACTCGGGGCTTCCCTTCATATCGGCCATGCAGTCAATGCCACTGCTGTTCCGGCAGTCTCTCCGAGCGAGCGCCAACCTCACCAGAACCCCTCGTCCCATTCGCCCACCTACGTTTCCTTCCGCCATCAGCTCGAAGACATTATTACCGCCCACCACACGGGCATTCTCCGTCTGCCTGCAGCGTCAATTCCGCAGCAACCCCGCCACATATGCCTCCCCCAACGACCCAGACCACCTGAAGGATCAGGAGAAACACGCAGAGCAATCACCGCAAAACGCCGCCGACACCCCGTGGACCGACGCGATCCCGAAACCGGACGTGCTCACCGGGGAGCAACAGCCCCCGCCCGCCGCGGAGAAGGAGTCCCTATACAGATCGACAGAGGAGTCAGGGAAGACGGGCTCTGACCGAACGCACGATGGTGGTCTGCCGTCGTACATGGAGGACCGCAGGTCGCAGTTCGCGAAGCAGTTCAGCACGATGATGGACAATCTGCAGTCGAATGTCTTCGTGGCGGGTCAGCGATTGAACGACCTGACGGGATATTCATCGATCGAGTCTTTGAAACGAGACATCCATAACCAGGGCAAGCACCGTGACCTGACTTGACTACACTTTCAGCCACCTGCTAACCGCCCCAAAACGAACAGAGGACCGACTCCGCTCCGCCCGCTCCCACGTCCGCAGCGCCAAAGACGCCTACGCATCCGCCATCAACCGCCGCTCGACCTCGCAGCGCGAAGTCAACGAGCTCCTGCAACGGAAACACGCCTGGTCGCCCACCGACCTCGAGCGCTTCACGCACCTCTACCGCAACGACCACACCAACGAAGTCGCCGAGAACGAAGCCCAAGAGGCCCTGTCAGCAGCCGAGCGCGAGGCCGAAGAGGCCGCCGCCCAGCTGAGCAAGAGCATCCTGTCCCGCTACCACGAGGAGCAAGTCTGGTCGGACAAGATCCGTCGCATGAGTACGTGGGGCACCTGGGGCCTGATGGGCGTCAACGTGCTCCTGTTCCTGATCTTCCAGATCGCCGTTGAGCCGTGGCGCCGGGCGCGCCTGGTCCGCGGCTTCGAAGAGAAGGTCATCGAGGCTATCGAGAAGGAGAAGTCATTTAATAACGGCAACATCCTTTCTCCTGAGGACGGTCACGTCCCGAAGGATGCGCACTTCTCCACACCTCTTGAAGTTACCGATTCCGAGGAACCTTTCCACACCAACAGTGCCCCAGCTACCACGGACAACGCCCCCACCCCGGAAGCAGCAGCAGCAGAAGCAGCAGCAACACCAGCCGAGACACCCCTCCCCCCAGCAGACAACTACAAAGACGTGCTCAACAACACCGTCGAGCACTGGCGCCGCGTCCTCCACGACTGCTTCAGCGAGCGCAGCATCACCATCACGCAGCGGGACCTCTCGACCGTCGCGCTGCAGGGCGCCGCAGCCGGCGCGGCAGTCATGGGTCTTGTGATCGCACTGATTCGGCCGCGGTGATTGTGCTGACTTAACTGTCGTGATCTGCGGAATGTATATTTGAATATAAGTCCAAGTTTTGGTTGAGTTGTATCAGCGTTGCTTTTCTTTCTTTTGGTTTCTTTTCTTGCTTTGTTTGGTTTATGCTAGAGCCGGAAATGCTTTTGTACAGGGTGATGAAAATAGATATGGATGGATGGATGGATGGTTGGTTGGATGGATAGGATAGATATACCTGTATAAATATGAAGATCTTTTCAACTACATGCATGGAATGGACACTACTTGTAGATGATACCTATATAATACCCATACATCATCTGATTGAATGACTGGATAAACCACCTGAGTGGGTACGATGTGAACGACGTCCACCAGGATCCTTAGGAAACTCTAGTATCAGCCTATGGATATGGTATGTTGTACAAAGTTTGATACTACATACAATACACACACGGAGAGAAAGAGAGAGGATTAAAAATGAACAAAAGAAACTGAACTGCGTAGCGAATATACTATATAGACAAGACAAGACAAGACAAGACCAGACAAGACCAGACAATCCATCCACGTCCGAGATTTACATACATGTGCATTTTCAACGGTTTTCTGAATCAGGCCTTCCATGTCTCCTGTCTGGTGGAGGTGGAAAAAGTCTATGACTTGGAAAGAAAAGAAAAGTAAAAAAAAAGAAAAGAAAGAAAGTCCCTAAACAAACGGGTGGCTCTCTCTGAGGTGTCGTAAAGTAGAGCAGAGCAGAGCAGAGGATTTGTTGTCGAAGGGTACTGAAAACTGACACCAACAGGTTCAGGTTTTTGGTCGCACGTGTGATCAATCGGTTCCATATTAAAACAAAGTTCTCTTTATAATCTTGACAAAGGGTACACTGAGATGTCCATCTAAAACCACAAAAACAAACAAACCTTCTGGTCTCTCCCTCACTTCCTCCGTCTCAACCCCTTCTCCATTTTGCGTTCAGTCAATCGTCGCTCAGCAACCGGATGACGGGCGGTGATACGATGCGAATGCGTTTAACCGATAACGAGGGACTCCTCGTCGGGGAAGCTGTACTGAGGAACCTCCAGGTTCAGGGGAGCGGGACCCTTCCTGATACGGCCGGAGATGTCGTAGTGGGAACCGTGGCAGGGGCAGAACCAGCCACCGTAGTCGCCGGCCTCACCGATGGGGACACAACCCAGATGGGTGCAGACACCTGTAGGGCATGTGTATTAGTTGCTGAACAGTAACACCAGTGGGATGTAAAGTGTCACGAGATAATAGAAACATACCAAGCATGACCAGCCACTCGGACTTCTGGACACGGTCCTGATCGGGCTGGGGGTCACGGAGGGCCTTCCAGTCGTAATCCTCGGCCTCCTTGATCTCATCCGCGGTACGGTGGCGGATGAAGACGGGCTTTCCACGCCACTTGATGATGACCTGTAGACGGAGTCAGTCTATTGGACCCTGAACGATTTGCGACGAGCTGTCGGCGGATGGACAAAGGACGAGAGGAATAGCATACGTTCTTGCCCTCGGGGATGGCACCGAGACCAATCTCGACCTTAGCCTGGGCCAGGACGTCGGCGGAGGCGGACATGTTGACGAGGAAGTCTGTAGACGGATGTGTATCAGCCGAGGGATCTAACAACCTCCCAACCCAGTGCGTCCACCATGTGACGCCTTCCATTGTCCAAAACCACCAATTGCAACTGTATCCCCACAATCCTCCTCTTGATAAGCCTGGGACGATAATCCAATCACTCACCCTGAACAGTGGCCTTGGCGCCCACGGCGGAGGCCAGACCGAGAGAACCGGCCATGAAGTAGGAGAAGACCTGGTTGGAGCGCGGGGACTTCTTGGAAGAGTATTTGCTGAAGTTGGGGATCTTCAGGGTCGACGAGTACTCCTCGGAGGAGCCGAAGGGGCTTTGGAAGGAGGACTTGGAGGCCTCGGAGACTCCCCTCCGCTGTTGGCAGGAGGCGACGGCGGCGCGGGAGGTCGTGGGGAGCTGCTGGCGGGCGCAGGCGCGCAGCAGAGAGCTGGAAGCGGAAGAGAGAGACATGGCGAGAGAAGCAATTGCAGCCGACCAATTGCTAGATCTGAGGGAGGGTGGTCGTGGGGGAGGGGAGGGGGGGAGGAAAACACGGGGTGTGGTGAGGATTTTCGGCCAGAATGGAGATTGGAGGTTGAAGTCGGAGGGCCGGCATCACCCTCAGGCTCAGTTTTCACTAAGCCACAAGCGATCGGAATCAGCGGCCTTCTGATTGGACGAGCCCACCCGAAAACTGCCTTCCTTGATTGAGGACATATATAGGTACTATCTAAGTTCTCTTATGACTAGAATATGGATGGATTCATTATTCAACTATATATTCTTTATATAATTATGTAATTCCTTCTTCTCATTATATACAAAATGCTTTGATAGAGACGAGTGTTGGTGAACTGTTAACGGACAAAAGGCCTGGCTGCTGAGTCAGCCGTCACAGACCCGATCGAGTCTTCCGCCCGAGATTAAACACCATCATTTGAGTCCTAGTGTGCCATTGTCATTCAGAGTCTGATCTGGTTCTTCATCTTAAAACGAAACTGTCAAGATGATGATACGATAAAAGAAACGGATGATAATAACACTAATTTGCAGCACTGCATATATACATGTCATTTTCTTCCAAACTAACCAGCACAACTAACAGCAAACCCAGGTCCAGTGTACTATCTTCGCCAACCAGCGACTCTCCGTCCCAGAAGTCTGACTCCCACCACGAATACCTTCTCAAATGAACAAAAGACGTCGGACAACGAGCTTCGACATCAACCAAGGCCCAGGATATTCAACAAATATAGACGCATATATTCGCTTCCCCAGAAAAACGTCTACTTTGCCCACAACACTCAACCGACCACACCGAACGTCCCTCACAGTGAAACAACGGAAAGTACCAGCGACAAGAACATCTCGCTTCTTCACCATACATCGCGCGCATGATCCTCGAACACTACATGCACGCCGCATACGCAGCCTCCGTCCCGAAACCTGGATAAAAAGCGCAACAAAGAAAGTCAGGGATGTAGACTGGGTTCTGGCTAGGCGGATGTCCGAGGATGGTGTGGGTTATGGGAAGAGGGATGTAGTAGCTATATATGTGGAGCTCAGTGAGGAAGTAAAGTAGGTCTACTACGTAGGCATACCATGTGTATGGAGTTGTTTCTTGATATGGTGGACACTATATCCTCACTAACTGTCATAATGTGAATGAAAATAAAAGAAAAAGGCCAAAAGTCATTTCGAAATGGACACAAACAAAGTTAAGAAATCGAAAAAAAATCGAAAAAATGAAACAAAAGACAAACTCCATAATACTTGGTATATGGGTATGGGACGAAACAAACAACCACAAAATGCAAGTCCATCTACAAAACCCAGATCCGATCCAAACCCAACTCCGCCCAAAGCTCGACAAATGGAAATCTCCTGTTCCCGTGAAGACATATCGATAAGATTGAGTGCAAACCTCTCATAGACCGTGCAGTAGGCTACCCTCCGCGAATGGGCTCTGCGGCGTCATGTCCAACATGGGTTTGGCCGCGTTGCGGTCGCCCGTTGCGACGCCGTGTCCGATTGGCGCTCCGCTTGGTGTCACGGCCAGCTGGGCGGTTCGGGCTAGGAGGCTGTTTGGTATGAAGGGTTCCTTCCCTGGGTACTGGGCGCTGTCGATGGGAGACGTGGGGGAAGAGGGGGCGGTGTATGTTTGGTGGTGTCGAGGGTGGTTGCTCACGCTGCGGGCTGTGTTGGATCGCTTGCGAGTTCGACAGTCTGCTGTTGTCGCTGACGGGAGTTCTGGGACTGGAGGGATAGTTGGCCGTTTCCAGGTCGTTGCCGGTGGGATTGTGATTGCATTAAGCGGGCCATCACGGCTCGTAGCGGCGCCGATTAATGGCATGCCGGGGTCAACCGTGACGGCTCGGCCTTTGCGGGCATGCTGCGGTGGCTCTTGGTAGACCGGCGTCAAGTCGACTAGCGGCTTGCTCTTGACGGACTGGGAGCGTTTCATGAGACTCGCATGATCGGGGGCATGTGCCGACGTCATCGTATTGGATCGGCTGTTGGACCGACTATTGGGTCCGCTGGCGGAGTTGTGCGACGGACGGGAGCTCATGGCCCCGACAAGGCCTTGGGTAAACGCTTCCTCATTCGCCCTCCTTTCTTGTTCTTCCCGCTCTTTCATGGCCCGTTGGCGGACCGTATAGGTTCGGCCCAACAGACCTGAAGACGTAAAAGGAGCCGCTTCAGACAATTGAGATAATGGCGTATCGGCATCTGTCGCGAGCGACTTTGGGAGAGAACAGGGAGGTGGTCCGTGGCCCCGAGCGCTCTTCTTGCGCGAGAACAGCTGCTTGGATGTCGTTGCTTTCGAGGGATCTTGAGACGAAGACGAAGCCATTCCTTCGTCAGAGCTCTCGAAAGGGTTCATCAATGGCTTCGGGGGCGACTTCACTCCACCTCGGGCGTCATCCGTGTCTATCTGGGATTGCCGTTTTTCTTCCGGCCTACCGGCGCATAGTTTGGTCACCAGGTACCAGCTGCGCCAGGCTTGAACTGCCTTGTACCAGGTCTCCGCGACATCCTTGTGGTTGGTCGAGAAGAAGTGCACGAATTTTTCGGTGGTCAAGAACATGCTTGACTTCTGCTGGCTTTTCACTGCCTGGCAGACCTTTTTCGGCGGCCTCACGCTGTCCGCATAGTAACTTGATGTGAGCGAGTACATATCAAAATCGGACAGATGGCAGGTGTTGGTTTGATCTTGGCTCCGCTCCTTCTTGGAGACAGTGATCTGCCCATCCGACCGTAAGGTCACGTAGCGTTTGTCCCACTTGCGCGGGCGTTGCGAGTAGTACATCTGTACGGTCACGTCCGCAGGTGGTTCAGACGAGACACTTTGAGACTCGAGCATAGACAAGGCATCAAGGCTGGCGGGAGGAACGATGATCAACCGGTTCTCTCCATCACTTGCCCACGAGTTCATGACATCTCTGATGTACTCGTATCTGCGCAGCGGTCGCTCCAGCCCAAGCTCTCGGAAGGACTCTACCAATATGTATTTGTGAGGGTCAATCTGGCCAGTCAAAACTTCTGCTGCGGAGAGCAAAAGGTCTTGGGCCGATGTGGATGGGACCACATTTAGTATGAAAGTATGTTTCTTGAACTGGACATGGACTGCCCGTTCGCCGGAATTCACGGCAGAAACGGGCGCATCGATGCCAGGAAACCGGCTCAAGGCGCCAGATTCGACCGGGCTGTTAAATGCGGCATCGCTGTCACTTTGATCATTTGAGAGAGCATTCGGTGGCTTCCTCGACGGCGGTGTTGGTTGTTGATTCTTCGACCGTCGTCGACCCGCTTTAATCTCTTGACTCGACGGCCTGGACCGAGTCCGATCATGGTTGCGATCGTCATCGGGCTCGTTTTCGCTCTCTGTATTCTTACGAGTCCTCAGTCGCACCGTTGGTCTCCGAAACGCCGAAGTGGACGCCGAGGAAATTTGATCCCCTCCAGTCAAACAATCCATCGCATTTTGTCGATGCAGATCGCGAGCGGTTGCAGAATGATCGCCATTATTAGCGCGGGCCCTATTGTGGTCTCCACCACGGTACGGTCTCTCCTCAGTGGCCGATCTCGAATCAATCTTGTTGTCTGCAGCAATTCTGGACCCCACGTCCTCGCTACGTCCTGCAGAGCGCCGGCGGACGGGAGAGTCAACAGTGTCACCACGGGGACGTCCCTGATGCGCGAGATCTCGCGTTCGATCGGCGGAGGTCGGAAGGGGAGGCGGTGGATCGGGAGTCGATTGCGAAGTGGATGTTCTCGGACGCCGATATCGCGACATACTTCTCTTAATGGTGGTGTTCGAGGCCAAAGCGGTCGCGAAATCATCCTGAGGGACGGGCGCATGGGCTCCTGAGCCCGCGGCGCTAGGAGCACGAGACACCGGTGGCTGTTTGGCGGCTTTTCTCACGGACCGGTAGCGGGAAAATTTCATGGGGCCACCACCCTGGCTGCCACCCACACTGTCCTGTTTCTCGCTGGCCATCTTGATGCTGTCCTTTCAACGGTGATATTCATCAAGGTACCAAAAGCATGGTAACGCGAGGCGCGCCGTTTTCAAACAATCCCGTATAGTTGTAGCACAGTAAGGGGGGGTTATTTGAGCAAAAAACCTCCCCACCAGTCCACGTCGCGCCTAATCAGGTTCGACTGTCCAGTATATCCCACCCAACCCAATCTCGTCGAGGGTGCACAGCAAATAAATGGGACCGCTGGCTCGTTGTTCGTCGCCACCAACAAACAACGAGAGCGGAAAGATTGGATAGAAATAACGACGGGCCTTCGTATTCTCCACCCCCCCCTAAAGCCTGCAGGTATGTTTCACTGGCGTTTAATCACTTCATTCTCTCTGGTCAGATCCGGAAGCCAAGCCCAACCAAGGGATATAATGCGTCGAACAACGACAGATCTTGACCAGGGCTGAATGGAATGTGCGGAGACGTCGACCAGCGGTGGACAGACTAGTAAGGAGTGGAGACTGGAGCAAGAGATCTGTTGTGTAATGGAACGAAAGGGAGTTTGATTCTTGCAAATGCGCGCCGTGCAGCGACAGAAAGGGAGGCTGCAGCAACTGCACCTGGATCCAGGCAAGGGGGTGAGAGAATTCGGTTGGTTTTTTTTTTCTCTTCCTTTTGACGCATTTGGGAGCGGGCGTAGTGGAATTTAACTAATTTATGGGCAAGTATGATGAGAAAGGGTCAAGACTCTAGGGAAATTGTCCAGACCAACTTTGGTCCAATCCGGGAGAGGATTCCGGGGAAGAGGAAAACCTGCTTAACGGCCAGACTTGCGAATTGCGACCAACCTAAGTGGCGTGGGATCCAGATACAACAAACACTAAGGGAAGGAAGTTGGTAGGATTTAGTTAGCGCCAAGTCTTGGTGAGATCCATTCCTGCATCCCATTCATTTCGTTAGCCTGATTACCAGGGTTAACTAAATACACCAGCCTCGAAGCGTCCAGTGGGGCTATAACCACCCGTCTTTTCCATGAACAAAATCTCATAGGATATAGCCATATAACAAGGGATAATCAAATAATATAAAGAAGAATCAAAAAGGGTCAAGTCGATATACACAAGCCACAAGCCACACGCCACGCCGGTTGGGTACCCACCTCTTAGACAATGCCACCAAGTCAATTTATGCTTTCCGTTGGAGCTTATGATCACTGGCTAGTCCAGGACGGGGGGGGAGAGAGAATGGAATGATTATTCTGGCCCATTATGCATTCGTTGGTAGGTGTGTAAACTGTGTATCAATAGCAACATCGATGATCAACTTTTGTTGTCCTGTCTAGTGTTTTCCCTTCCATGGTGCTGTGGCGATTCACCCAGTTTGAGTCTTATTTCTTGTAGGCTCCCAAGTGTTTTTTCCTGTATCCCTACATTAGCCTCCCCCGCCCACTATGCAGCGCCAAGTCACTCGCAGGAGGAAACTTACCACCATGTCACGAAATTCACTGTCCGTACATCAATCCCCATGTCTTGGAGCCCCTTGGTCGAGAGGTGGGTATCGTACGGCCGTTGCACGGACGCATTCGGATCGTTGCCTTCTTTGTTTCGGACCATCCCGACGAGCGACAAACCCAGCACCTCAGCCAGTTTTTCGCAGATCTCATACTTGGTCATGCGATCTTCAGACGAGAACTGGAGGATCTTGGGCAGATGCTTGGTCGTCCGTTTCTCCTTGACGGCCTTGAGGTATTTGATCACGATGTCGCGGCAGATTCGGGCGACATCCTCCGTGTTGGTGGGGTAGCGCTGCGCCCAGTCGTCCATCTTGATGCCCGCGTTTTCATCCTGGGCCTTCTCGATCGTGTCGATCAGCGTGTTCACCGCACTCTCGGAGTTATCCTTGGCGGCGCCGTACAACACCGGCACGCGCAGAACGACGCCCAGCCCCGTCTCTTTGGTCGCTTCCAGGACGGCGATCTCCCCATCCCGCTTCAGCTGCCCGTAGAGGTTCGGCGGCTTCGTTTCCGCGTCAGCTTCGTAGGGTGCATCTCCTTCGGTTCCCGGGAAAACGTAGTCCGTCGAGATGTACAGCAGGAAAGCTCCCCGGGCCGACGTTTCTTCGGCGAGGACACGAGTGGCGTCGACGTTAATGCGGCGGGCGAGCTCGGGGTTCTTTTCGCACGAATCGGGAGAGCGGTCCGCAGCACCTTCATTCCCATGGAATTAGTATACATTGTTGTGGGTTGGGTTGAGAGGTAGTCTCAACGTACAGTGGATGACAATCTGAGGCCTGGAGGGTACATGATTAGCACGGAAGAGCACGGCAAGCAAGAAACAAAACGACTCTCTATATCTTGGTAGACATAGATAAGCCGGAGGTGGTATGGGCTAACTAAAACTACTTACTTCGCATCATCCAGCAGAGCCCTGATCTCCTCCGGCTTTCCGAGATCAGCCTTGAGGATGGTTGGGGGGTTAGCTCTGGAGTAACCCTGGCCGACAGCCAAGCATCCCGAATGCTTGAAGGTATTCAGTACTTGTCGGCCCAGAAGACCGGTCGCTCCGGTGACTAAAGCAATGCTCGACATGATTTCAGGGTATGTTTCTTCGGAGGACATGGTGTGGAGGGGGAGCTCTGCTTTTTACTGAATTTGAGCTTTGCTGCGGGACCCGGTAGTGACGTAACAGCCGTTCTTCTGGGCCTACGTTTCAAGGTTGGGAACGCCGGGACCAAAACCGGATCGGGTGGTGTGGTCACTGAGTAATGGAAACCTCTGCAGGTTGATAATGAGAGTGATTATCTGGTGGAGATGGAGCAAACGAAATGATGCTTTAGTTTTGCTGTTTATGAGAGCTAGTCAACCCCACCGGTGAGGGGTTGATACCATGACGCACTAAGACAGCGATTACATCCAACAATAAGTGTCACGACACTTTTGGGACATAAGTCGCTCGATAACAAGTGCGACATTAAACTATATATACGGGTTATATTGGAGGATAGGGGGGTTGTTTTCTGAAAGCGACCGGCGTGCCTGAAGATCCCTCGTTAACCTTTATGGGCTTTAGTGATCTGCCAACTGGCCAGAATTCAATTCGACGGCCGCCTGGCGAGCGTGGTCTGAGAGCAGAACTAGTGGAATAGTGAATAATATAGAACTTAGATATAATTTTGTGTTTACACTGAGCTTCCATAAGTATACATGTTCCTCTATAATAATCAGTATGGGGTCAATTTTTAGGCCGTGAAGACTGAAAGTAGAAAGATGCCATGGTAGACGGATGACTTTAGGGTTGATACGGAGAATAGAGTTCGCCTTACGCTCTCAACTCCTCCACAATCCGACCGCGCGCAAAGATCCCATCTTGGTATATTATATTTATCACATTGATCGGTAGGTAGACCCTTGCATATGAGGGATAACTTATGAAGCACAGCTCTGATTAAAGCACAGCTCTGATTAGATAGATATATACATTAGGATCTCGCTCTCGATCAGAGCTAATCCTGCAAAAACAAAGATCAATGCGAAGATGATATAGTGTCCTGTGGCATGCAGTGAAGGAGCTTCCTGTGATCACAAGATAGATCATGTATGTAGAGGACGTAATAGATACGCAAAGTTATAGATGAGCCATGCATAATACAGAGTTAGTGATAAATTACATGGGTCGTCGCTAAAACCGGAATCCGTTATAATGATTCATACTCCTGGGTGTATGCATGGAAAATGCCACAATTCCAGAACAATCACATATCCTGAGACATCGCCCACAGCCACAGCTACGGGACCGAGTAACACCAACAGCTGGCTGCAGAGTCGCACGGGGCGAGGCTTACTGTCTCCAACTGCTCAGCTGTATAAGCTGCAATTGGCCCGAGATTTTCCAAGCCAACAAAGAGCTACGATCTCTGATAAAGGAGCTCCACTATGAATTATGTCAGATCTAACACACCTTGTCTCGGCCGCTTGCATGGTACTTGGGTTGAAGGTGCTCAGTGGCGATGGTAGCAAGTACTCCAGCTGTTCCTGATCTATTTATCTCCGCCAAGTTGATCTCCAACCCGAGACTGTGGCGTACCCGGTCTTAGATCTCGATAGCTATCAAAGGATCGACGGCAATCTTGGCGGCTTGTAAAACATCCATGGCTTCCGAGCTTGCCGTGTGCTGCATGATCAGTCTGCCCAGCTCTCGGCAAATGGTTGCTTCGGTCTCAGGGTCATCGGGGATAGCAGGATTTTGCTCGATCCTGGCCGGCAGTACCCTGGTCTGGTCATTGGTTGCGTTCGGTGTCTTGAGCTGATTCGATGTTACGGTATATCGCGTAGCGCATGTTGCGTGTCCTGGACGTGCGGACGGTGGAGTCCATATTACTTACTGGGTATGGTCACAGATGGGGGGAAAACCAGAAGTGGGGATGTGATCAGTTGACGCATGAAAGTGGATTGGATCTTCCAGACCGACATTTGCAGGTCTAACGGATACATCTGAGCTCCCATCAGCCAAAGAGGTAGACGAGTTGCTTTAAGTCTGGGAGACCAACTGGCGTGGTATACGTTATGACGGTCTATGTCAGTTGATTGTTGACAATGTGTTACATTGTCCATGTCTTTCTTGTCTAAAGAACGAATGTAGACTGGGAGAAAATATAATCACTATGGAAGAAATTCATGAGAATATGATCCTGGCCGAACTAATCATGTTTATACTTAGAGATTAGCGTGGTGCAGCCAATGGCATTATTAAATGACCAATGAACCGAGAAGACAGGTATCTCGAAGTGTGCCATCCGCACAACTACTTGGAACCCCCGGCGGGGGAATCAACTCATCATAGGTAAGTAAACGGATTTTAAACGCCGGTCGAGAAGATAGCTCCGACGGGATGTCTTCTTCTTTCCATCTGGTGGTATCCGGCAGCCACAGTTCAAACATCTTAGCTGAAATCATGGCCAACGGTGAAAATACAGCATCCAGCTCTTTGCCCTCTTTTAGCTGCTCTCCACGAAGACACAGATACAAATTAGTCAGACCCTTCATATTTGCCAGAATCGCACAGTCGTTCACCCAAAGGTCGTATCGGCGAAGAAACATTTTGTATGTATCTCGTCGAGACATTCTCTCGAGCGTCCAATCCAGCTTTAAAGTGCGAATGAGGTTGAAGCGTGACGAGGGCACCGAGTACGACATCGATCTCACGTCTTTGATATCATTAAAGTCGAAGACGTTGTCTTTATATAGTAGAGGGACAGTCTCAGAGTACCTGCATTCGTCAACAAAGTCCTGCGGCCTTTTCATGTATAGATAGGCGAATGGGCATTATCTTACACCGTCCGACACACTTGCAGCAACGACAGCCGGCCAACGGCCTTCAACCTGCCTCTCAAAGTTCGCCCATTCATATCCGTATCAATTCGGCAGTGAAGGTCCGTCGCCAGATGACAACCATTGCATTCGAGACCCAGCAGTCGGAGTTTGGTAGGCTCACAACCGATATGCCAGCGGTGGTCACTCAAGCACGCTTCCCAGATCTTCAGCCGGACATCGTATGGAAGCCGACATAAAGGCGACTGTTGTTGATCGTATGTCTGTTGGGTCACCGTCTTGACCACAAATGAGATGCTGGGTTCACATTTTGCCTTCTGGTTACGTTGAAAGACCTTTCCCATGAGACTAGTAGGCTGTTGCGGCTGCTGATGGACTCTCACTTTCTCAATTACCTGGGTTTCATTGATGCCTTCCGGTAGAGGGATGGTAAGTGCCCGTGGACGTCTGGTTGGCGCTTGCTGGGAGTGGAGGATAGATGAAGATGTTGTTTGGGGATGCTTGTCTGTAATTGCAGCCATTTTATGTCACAGCATTTTCAATATTCTCATAAACCAAAGACCGTGGATTACAGAGTAGACTTCCACATAATTATATCAAAGGTATAACACGTGTCAGCCTCGTCAGGCGTCCTTTTCCATCATATAATTGCTGCCTAGTTGGGGGCGTTGAAATTAAGACATAAACAAAACATGTGCTGCCAGTTTGAGCATCCTGTTCTATAGTCTCCTGGAAAGATGAGATTCTCCGAGGGAATAGACTCCACGAATTGAAGAATTCATAGAACGTCAGTGGTATATAGAAAGTACATGCCTGAGGCAGTAAAGATGACATAATCACTGGCCCCTGCGCGGGTGGGACTTGGCTCGCACAGACTCGATCGGTTGCCATGCGCTACGGCCTGTTGTTTCCCGCGAACCATGGGAAAGTGCGGATTCGACCATCGGATGCGATCTGTTAGTATTTGGGTTCACCCACTGTTTCCACTCTACAGATCTATCCCCGATTGCCCAAAAGTCGCTTCATGCGACTTATCCAGCTCAGCTTGAAAGGTTGACTGTTTGGTCATAGCTAGCTGGCTGGCTGCGTGGGTCGTCGTTTGTATTTTTGCTTTCATTTTCCATTTTTGCATCGCCCTTGAAGGACAATTGGGTAGGCGACACCGATCTCTCGCGAACCATGGCGGACGATATGGCAAATCATTACCAGATGCTGGAGGAGTTGGGAAGTGAGTTCGATAAATTGGAATCGTGGTCAATTGCAGGAACTGATGCGAGCGACTGTTGCAGGTGGGAGCTTTGGCACGGTATACAAAGCCATTGAAAAAGCGACGGGGGAGATTGTTGCAGTGAAACACGTACGTGAACGCGATATGCAATCCGGTTTTCAGGAAAAGCAATAAGACTGACTCTAGAACACATGACTAGATTGATCTCGAGTCGAGCGAAGATGATATCCAAGAGATTCAGCAAGAGATCTCCGTTTTGGCCACATGCGCTAGTCAATACGTGACACAGTACAAAGCGAGCTTTCTTCGAGGACACAAGTTATGGATTGTCATGGAATATCTGGGCGGAGGATCGTGTCTCGATCTGGTAAAAGCAAACCGACCTGTCTGATGCAGGATCCATCGCTAATGTGGATACAGCTGAAACCCGGGGTCTTTAACGAGGCCCATGTCGCGATCATCTGTCAACAGCTGCTACAAGGCCTTGAATACTTGCATAGCGAAGGCAAAATCCATCGGGACGTTAAGGCGGCCAACGTACTCCTCTCGCATACCGGGAAAGTGAAGCTTGCGGACTTTGGGGTGGCGGCACAGCTGGTGAATATCAAATCACAGCGAAATACTTTTGTCGGGACCCCGTTCTGGATGGCACCAGAAGTAATCCAGCAGGCTGGATACGACTATAAAGCAGATATTTGGTCTCTAGGAATCACTGCCATCGAGATCATCAATGGGGAACCGCCGCATGCGAGTACCCACCCGATGAAGGTGCTCTTTTTGATTCCCAAGGAGGCCGCTCCTCGCTTGGAGGGCAACGAATACAGTAGTGCCTTTAAAGATTTCATCTCGCAGTGCTTAACGAAGGACCCCGACCGGAGACCCAGCGCGAAGGAGCTCTTGAGGCACAAATTTATTCGCAATGCGGGGAAGACTGAAGCGTTACAGGAACTCATCCAGCGGAAGCAAGACTGGGATGCAGGACGAGGCGTGAGCCGCAATGTCAAATACTATGCCGAATCCCTGTGCGTGTTCCTAGGCC
Organism: Aspergillus campestris IBT 28561; assembly: GCF_002847485.1. NCBI lineage: Eukaryota > Fungi > Ascomycota > Eurotiomycetes > Eurotiales > Aspergillaceae > Aspergillus > Aspergillus campestris. Next base: position 2,836,928 of record NW_020194336.1, on the reverse strand, counting down.
ATTCTGATGAGACGTCGACTAACAAAACAACTTTGGCAGAAACACGATGACCAACTTGCAGGACGATGACGATTGGGTTTTCGACACCGTTAGAGCACCGACAATGAAGATAGCCGAGGACCCGGAAGACATATTCCGTGAGCCAGAAAGCCAAAATCTTGTATACGACGAGACCTCCGAAACTTCCGAAATGATGGAAAGCTTGCACATCTCCAACAGCCCGCCCGTTGCACCTAAGCAGGTTCCGAACTCGACAGTGCGGCGCATTCCGGCTCCCGAACGGATCCCTTCGATCAAGCGACCTCAAAAAAAGCGACGATCCAGCGGTTTCAAACAGCCCCTCGGAGTTGACTTGACCTTCGGCAATAGTCCATCGGCAGTCCGCCCATTCCGTCGCGTTTCCGACAAGGCACCGCTGAACGCAACTGACAGTCACTATTCGCCTCCATATTCTTCCAGCAATGGGGAGAATGCTAGTCCCAACGCCATATCCACCGAGGGGAACAGTAAAGAGGCGTCTCTAGGCCGTCGGGCGTACAGCAAAGCTGTAGGGATGGCTTGCCAAGAAGTTCTGGGGACAACTGGGGATCAAGACAAGCGCGAGGCGATTTCGCGGCTGGCAGAAGCTTGGAGTGACCTGGAAATGGTGGACCCCGAAGGACTTTTCCACATCCTCAGGGTCACCAATGAGAAGCTTCAAGCGTAAGTGGTTCTTCTTCTGTTTACCTCCTGTTTTCCATTTTTCTGGTTTTCTACTGGTGTCCTCCATTAGCGCTCTTGTCCTCTTCCCCAACCATCTGCTTCTAACGATTTGCTAACACTTCTTGGTCCAGTGACACCAAGCTGTCAGGTCTCGTTCCACAAGCTCCACCACCCGAATCTCCACAGAAGCCTCGATTAATTTTGGCACAAAACAACCCACACCTAAAAAGCCACAAGCGGCGGCAGTCGACAGCTACGGTTGAGCCTAACCTGCAACCGGCGCAGCTAGCCAGCCTACCGGGCCAGCAAGTTCCTGGAATGGAGCACACCAAGCAGCTGTCGGATGTCCTCTACCAATGTTGGTCCGAAGGCCTTCGCAACCGCTGGGCTGGGCTTTGAATGACACTTTCACTTGGTGAAGAGCATCCTTCTACTTTTCCTCTTTCCCACATCCCTTTTCTTCCATTCGCTGTATAAATGGTCTATGTGGCGTTCGTTGTACTATGTTCTTTCCCCTTGCTTTGCACTCGTTTCCCGTCCTTTTCAGCTTTTGATTGATTACTAGCGTTCGCTTGACTGTTTCTTGATGCACCTGATAGGGTTCTTATACGTTCGTTTTCCTGCGTCTGTCTTTTGGAGTTGGTTGCTGATGGCTGGCACCCCATGGTTGATTCCCCCTCTGCCAACAGTATAGCATGACCCGTACTCTGCGGCCCTGCGGGTCTGCTTGCCCACATCTTCTAGCCGTTACTGGTCCCTCTCTTTTCCATGCTGCGATATCTTTGGCGAGGACCCGGGTCTGGAGTTTGCATTTGACTCTGTTTGTGATGGATTGCTGTCATGGGCTTTGCTTTTCTTTTGTTGATAGATTTGTCCCCTGTACATTTTCTTTTTCATCCCCCTTTGCGAATATTGGCTGGGATAGTCGTGTAATTATCATGATCTACTTTTTGTACGAATGTGTGTACGGACATAGATACCTAACAAGGCAGAGTGATGGTCCAAGACGGCCCTGCGAATTCTTTGGTAGGCAGATAGCTTCCAATATAGCTATGCTCTTGGTAGTAGCAGGAACCTTTGAACATGTCATCCCTGCTATTTTCCAGATATTCACCCCCGTCCATGTACGACCGTTATATAATCGATGATTGACATCCCTACTACCCTGTCAGATAGGGCTGGTGATCCACCACGAGGTGTTCCATGTGCGGCTGTCAACCACCTGCAGACAGACACTGACTCGGGTTTAGATCTAGCGGTCAAGCAGGGGGTTCTCAATCGGTGCAACCTCAGTAGATGTTGTCTGCTGTAGAGAACTCGCACTCCTTCCATAATCGACCTAGCAACGCCGAGAGAACTCCATTCCCCATTTTGGGAAAGGATTGTTCCCAGCAACGGTGAAAATCTCCGAGCGGCATCGCATCTAAGTCAGTCTACTACCACGAACTATTCCCAGATCATCCTGCAAGGAATATGCAATGAATCATCTTAAAGATGGATCGTCCGGTGGGATTATTATTAGCATCAACACTTCCAAGTCATCGACTCATCATACTAATTATAATACTCAATCTTAAATAAAATCAAGAAGAACCCGCATGAAACGGAGGTGAGCAGATCGTGCCCCTGAAAGGCCGGCCAGAAACTGGAGGCGGAAGGGATTCGCGCTCGACCCGCTCCGTCAGCAGAATCCTCTCTCCCCATCGCTCCTCCTTCGTCAATTAAACGGCCCTTACCGGCTCTTCTGGGTGATTACTACGGTATTAATTACCCTTTGGCCCTTCTAGGCGGGGAGACGGAAGCTATCTCGAAGACGGAAGAGGTCAAGAATGAGGACTAACCTGTTTGTCGTCTAGTTCAGTGATGCGTCTCCTGGCCCAGATTGTTTAATTTCTTCGCTGTCTCCTCTTCTCTGCCGCTCTCGACTACATTCCTTTCTTTTATTTTGACCCCCTGACGGCCTTCTTCTTCTTCTTTTCTCCATCCTCGACTATTGGCACGTTTCTTCCCCCGTTTCTCAGCTAGAGTTGAATGTTGTCACCCTTTCACCTCCTCGTCTCCCTCGACCAGTGAACCCTTGGTCCGTCATGGGGGATTCCCCGGGAACGGGCGAGCCGGGAACTGCGCCGGAAGCGTTCCAGCCATCCAAGTCGTCTTCACCTGACCAGAACCAGAACCAGAACCATGACGCCCCGAATCATCCGCCACCGTCAAATGATCTCGCCAATGATTTTGATCTCCAAAACCGCGAGCTTCGCCGACAGAAGCGATCGTCTCTTCCTGCTCGACCTCACGCCGCCGCTCGTCACAGTAAAAGGTTGACCTTGAACTTTCCCATCAGCATCCCCCCGGATTTGCTCTCAGAACCGAGTTCTGCGTCTCCCGGATCGATGACGCCAATCGGTCGTTCGTCCGCCCACCAATCGCCGGTGCCTGTCGGCAGCCCGCCGCTGGGCTTGGATGATAAGGATGATGGATCGGGGATCTTGACCGCCATCGCATCCCAAGAACGGAAGGTCCTGGAGCTCAAGGAGGAGTTGCAGCGAGCGGAAACCGAGCTGGACTCTTTGAAGAAGCAGTGGGCGCAGTCGGAGAAATCGAAGAAGCGCACGGAGATCAACTACCGCGCGGAGCCGCTGGTGCCGTTGAAAACGCCCGACCAGGTGATCGGCGACCCGCTCGCCCAACATAACCGGGAACGCAGCGGAGGGAGTGTCGACAGTCCATCCGCGACCCAGGCGAGGCTCAGCCGGGAGCTGGAGCGCCGTCAGAGCCTCCGCTCGGCGACGAACAAGGGCACTACCATCTCGTCGAATGGGAGGCGGGTGTTTCAGGGGTCGCACGCGCGGACTTTGTCTCTACTCTCCGCCGGCTCGGGCCCTACCAGCGGTAAAGCGCCTGGATCTGAATCACCCAGGGGCCAAGGAGAGGCGGAGCGGTTGGGTCGGCCTCCGCGGTCTGCGACCTTGCCATCCCTTGAACGCATGCCTGTGGCGATGGGTGATAAACAGGCCCAGGACGCGATGTCGCAGTGGGGACAGACCTTGCCTCCCCCGTCGCGGGAAATGCTCATGCGAACGGGCAAGCAGATGGCGTCCGACCTGAGGGAGGGACTCTGGACATTCTTGGAAGACATTCGACAGGCGACCGTCGGGGAAGAGGGAATCAACGCGACCGAAACGAGAACCATGCGGTCGTCCAGCTCGAAGTCACGGAGCAGAGACCGGTTGTCGGTCCAGGGAGACCGGCCGTCACGGTCGTCTTCGACGTCACAAAGCAAGGGGGCGGGGGCGAAACTTTCCGGTAAAGACTCGAAATCGGTGGACCTAGATATGTTGTTCTGGAGTGAATTCGGCATTGATACCCCTGGGCAGACGTCCCCGAGAGCACAAGAAGCGTCCAACAACCAAGACGGCACGACCGACCCCGCCGCGTCCAGTCCACCCGACGTTGATGATAACTGGGACGATTGGGAATCGCCGCAGCCGAAGAAGACGCACACCCCATCATCCAGCCACTCCACCTTGGCCTCGAAGCACGATCGGTCACCGACGACTCAGAACAGCAGTCCCCGGACTAGCACAAGGTAAGTTTTGGTATCTGTGCGCTTATGCAATTCTGGACCGTGTCGACCGAGATGCTGATTTGTCTAGCTTGGGCGATTGGCGCGCCACCCAGGATGCCAACATGTCCGATCCCAATGGTTCCGATGGAATCCCCTGGCCCGCCATCACGAAGCTGGCGCCCTCGAAGCTCACCCGCACCGCCTCGAACCTGATGGCGGAGTGGGAGCGCAGTCTCTCGCAATCCCCGGAAAGCGGGCACGAGAGGAGCTCTTCACTCGATAAGGACCACAAGAACGACTAGAGTCCACGCCCCCTTTCTTTTCCTGCTACAACCATTTGAGCGCATTTTTATCTCGGCTCTCGGTGCTACTGTAAATATATGCACCCGAGTAGCCTGCACGATCTACCTTTTTCATTTCTTGGTGACCGGATTTCCCTGGACATGAGACAGTACGGAATAACGCAGGGTTTATGATCGTTGATCCGAATACCCTTTATGATCACGCTTTTGACTACTTTACCCTTACGATCCTTGATGTCCATTTAACTTGTGTTTGGTCTGATTTACTTTTCTTTACTTTTCTTTACTTTTCTCTTCGATGACTTGGATGTTTACAACATTCTGGAATGTATATTTAAGTGTAGTTCAGTTAGACATTTTCAACCGAAGAACTTTATTTCTTTCCAAATCTATTGCGGCCTAGAAAGCCACCAGGACAATTTCTCCGTATGCAATCAATTCGGTGATTATAGTAGGATTGGTGGCGATATCGGTGTCTTCCCGAGAATCCTCCGGGATGTCACGTGTCATTCTGCGTCCATGGTCCGTCCGGCCCGCAGTAAATAAAATTGCGACAAATTCGCCCATCTCCGCAAAACCCCCGGAGATCACCAGCTTCGTCATTCTTTGGCGCTGTGTTTTGCGAGCTTTCCATCTTGGTTGCGTTTTGCATTTTTTTACTCGAGAGTTCTTCTTTGATATTTCCGGATCTCTCTGAAAACAGCTGAAACCCCGTTACTCGCCAAACGAAGAGAGAAAAAGACAAAACAAATAGTCAGCGCACGTCGCCATGAGTTTTCCTGGAATGACCTCGCCCGTGGGCATGGGTGGTGCCGGGGGTGCTGCCATGCCTGGGATGAGTGAGCAAGAGCAGATGATGGTCAAGTCGGTGAGTTTTGTCAAAAGGATTGCTATATCTATTCGACCGGCAGGACGCTAATCTCCAATGTATAGATGCAAGCCGCCATGGAGTCGTGTCCGGTGAAGACCGTGATGGCCGGCGGTATGGGTTTCGCACTTGGTGGTGTGTTTGGCTTGTTCATGGCCAGTGTATGTCTTCTCTCCTACCCCTGATCTCCCTACGCGTGTGCTCTTGACCAGACAGCTAACGGACCGCCTCCACGACAGATGTCCTACGATTCCTCCTTCACCCCACAAGGCAAAGCCATCATGGACCTCCCCTGGAAGGAGCAAGTCCGCCGCGGCTTCAAGGACATGGGGACCCGCTCGTGGTCGTCGGCCAAGAACTTCGGTATCGTGGGTGCGCTTTACTCGGGCACGGAGTGCTGCATCGAGGGCCTGCGGGCTAAGAACGACCTCACCAACAGCGTCAGCGCTGGGTGCATCACCGGTGGCATTTTGGGCGCCAAGGCTGGGCCTCAGGCTGCGGCTGCTGGGTGTGTTGGTTTTGCGGCGTTCAGTGCTGCTATTGATGCTTATATGCGGATGCCGTCGGAGGATGATTGAACTGCTAGAGTGGTGTGAACCAATCCTTTTTCTTGCATGAATGGGATTGGTGGTGAAGATGACTGTAAGAGATGTGGAAAGGGGCTGATTGTCTGATTATACATTGGCACGGCGTTGACTTGTTTTGGGATAGAAGTGGCAGCATTGTGGCGTTATGGGTGTTTATTTTCTGCTGGGGTCTGCTTTGGCTGGCTCTGGCTTTCTGGCTCTCAACCTTATAGCTAATAGGTTTGAGGGCTGGTTTTGTTGTGTTGGTTTGCACATGGGACTCACAACTCTTCTGTATAGTATCTTGTTACATATTAGATTTAGATGTACGCACAAACAAGTGATCTTTGACACATCCATTTATTGTATAGCCTAGCATGGGCTCCAGTGGCAGTTTACAGCAACCACAGAATAGGAAAATTAGAATTGGAACCCCAGCACATTGCTTTCACTCTCGAGACCAGCAACGCGCTTCATGATGGCCTTGACCGGCGCCAGATCTGTTAGACCAGCATAATGCGCGAGCGTAGCCACCTTCGACTCCAATTCCGACCTGTGAGCAAATAGTCAGTATAGCCCATGACACTGGCTACTAGCCATCGTATGAAACAAGGCCTACCAAGACAACGTATCCCCCGGATCCCCCTTAACCACATCCACCTCCTCCGTATAGGAATCCCCACCCTTCGTCGTAACAGTAACACACCCCGTCCACTCCTCCGGAAACCTCCCATCAATCCGCTCATCCAGCACCATCTGCACCCTCGTCTGAAACTCCCGAATCACCCCATCCCGCAGCGCCTCCTCCGTGAAATCATTGATCGACGCCCGCCGATACTTCGCCGCAACGCCCAGCACAAACCCCATCGAGAACTTGCTCTGATGCACCGTCTCAGCCTGCTCGCTCATCGACAGCACATTAATCCCAGCCTGGTACATGCGCGCCACGACGCTCTCGATATCGCCGATCTTCACATCATGCGTCTCGACGATCTTCAGCAGCGCGTCTACGCTGGGATGCGTGTGTCGGCAAGATGCGTGCCACTTGAAGCTCGACTCTAGCACGGAGTATTTCTGCCCCAGTAGGGCGTCGATTGCTGTTGGGATAGTCGCTCCTGATGGGACGAGCGAGGCTCCCATCCCCCGCTTTCCCTCGAGAACGTCGCGCGGGCCGAGCAGGTCCGCCTGCGCTGTGTACGCCGCGAAGATCCCGTCGAAGCAGGCCTTGCCGGTGTGCACTTGCTTTGAGTGTGTCGCGTCGAGTAGGAACTGCCATAGTCCGGCGGCTTGCGTTCCGGCTGTGCCTAGTGCTGAGAGCGTCTTGTCGGTGTCGAGGTTGAGGAGCTTTGCTGCTGCTGCGGCGGCGCCGAGGGTTCCTGCTGTTGCTGTTGAGTGGAAGTTCTACTGTCTGTTAGCTAGATACCTGGCTTATAGATACCGTACGAATGTACACCACGACGGGAAAAGAATGTACATACCTGGTAATGCGTCTTCCCAAGATACTCCCCCGTCCGACAAGCAACCTCATACCCAACCACACAAGCAGTGATGAACTCCTTCCCAGTCGCTCCCTTCTCCTGCGCTACAGCCAGCGCCGTGGGGAACACAACCGTTGCCTTTACACAAATCAGCCACGCCATTCATATATAGATATATTCTCAACCTTTCCCCAACCCGCAGAAGAACGCTGGGAATAGAGAAAACCCACCGGATGCACAATACTACAATTATGCAAATCATCCTGCTCAACAACATGCGACGCCGCGCCATTCACAAGCGCCGCAAACGCAGCACTGCTTGTCCCCCCGCTGGCATCTACAATCTCGCTCTTGCCAGACGCGGGGCCCATCTGTTTGCTGAAGGCTGCTATCGCTGCTATGGCGGGGTGGTGGCGGCCGGCGATGGCGCAGCCGATCCAGTCGACGAAGAGGGATTTGGTGCGTTGGATGGCTGCTTCTGGGAGGTCGTCGTATGTGAGTGTCGTGCACCATCTGGCGAGGTTTTCGGTTCGTGTTGGTGTCATTTTCTTTGGTTTGGTTTGCTTGAGTTGGGATGTTTTTGGTTTGGGCTGTTTGGTAGGGAAGTACGTGTTGGAATATTATGTTAAGGGCGTGTTCAGTGTAGTAGTAATGTAAAAGGTGTTGAAGTTCTGTTCCCTGTATTCAGTCAATCCCCGGATTCGAGGCTATAGTTACTACTCCGCATGGAGGCGCGGGGCGCATCAGTGGGGTTGATAACGGGTATAGAGAACCCCCCACGCAGCCGATATCCGTGCCGAGGTTACAATTACGGTTCTGTTGAAGACGGATTGTCATACTCGCACGCATGCAGTCAAATCAAATTGCTATGTACAGTAATGATCACATTGAAACGTTCAGCGTGAGTACGGCAGCTGTCGTAACCGTATTGGTTGTGTCCAACCGTCTATAAACTCTTTTTAAAAGACTTAATGCTTGTTTAAGGAAGCACAATGTACTTCTCAAGGTGCTTGGGAATGGCATTGCGCAACCCCTTGTTCTGCAGCCACGTGTCCGAGAACAGGCGATCCGCGTACCGGTAAGCACCATCGCAGAGGATGGTGACGACCGTGTTGCCCTTGCCGAGCTTCTCCGCGACTTCCTTCGCGGCGACAACGTTGAGCGCGGAGCTCGCCCCCAGGTACAGACCTTCTTCGTCCAGGCAGCGGTACACCATCTCAATGGACTTCTCGTCGGCGATGGTCAGCGAGCCGTCCAGCAGGTCAACATCCGGCGCCAGGTTGTCCGTCACACGGCCCTGTCCAATACCCTCGGTGATGCTGCTTCCGGACCGCTCCTTCAGCGTGCCTCCACTCTGGATGTAGCTGTGCAGCACACTGCCCGGCGGGTCAGCCAGGAAACACTTGACCTTCCCGTCGCTGGCATCCTTCAGCGCGCGCGTGATACCCGCCAGCGTGCCACCAGTGCCAGTCGCACAAGTGAAAGCGTCGACCTTGCCGCCCGTCTGGGCCCAGATCTCCGGACCGGTGGTGGCAATGTGCGCCTGGCGGTTGGCGGTGTTGTCGAACTGGTTCGTCCAGACGGCGTTCTCGAGCGACTCGGCGTGTCTCCGGGCCTGGTGGTTGTAGTTCTGCGGGTTGTCAAACGCCACCGCGGGGACAGGGTACACCTCCGCACCCAGCAGACGCAGCAGATCGATCTTGCCCTGCGACTGGGTGTTGGGCATGTAGATCACGAGCTTGTATCCCTTCGACCGGCACACGTGCGCCAACCCAATACCCGTGTTGCCTGCGGTGCCTTCCACAACCGTTCCACCGGGCTTGAGCAGGCCCTTCTCCTCGGCGTCTTTGACCACGAATAACGCCGCGCGATCCTTCACACTGCCACCGGGGTTCTGGAACTCGGCTTTGCCGAGGATGTTGCAGCCGGTCTGCTCGGAGAGGCGCTTCAGGCGGATGAGCGGCGTGTTTCCGATTGCTGAAACGCATGTCAGCAATCTCTCGTTCGTTCAATTTCGCTGTTGTTGGGGGAGAGCCTGGTAAGGTGCCAGTGCCGTACCTTCCGTAAGGCCGTTGACATAGCCCTGCGCCTGCGACACTCGCACTGCATAACCAGTCGAGCCCTCTGCGGCACGGAGGGCCGTGGTGCCAAATCGCCGAACACTTTGACGGAACATATTGTCTTGATTTTAAAATCCAACACAGGCACCCCAGAACGCCGTTAGAATGACTGTCTGGGAAAGAAGGAAGAATGGATGGACAATCATCGATGTTGGGGAGCCGATCATCGGCGTTAGTCAGCAGGAGTCACGTGCACGATGGCGTGCTTGACGATAGCGATAGAGTGGTTACATGATAGGAAGCGGAGACGCGCCAGAGCAACATGACGTTATTTTCATATACCATGCTTGATTATAGAGAGAGATGCCATACATATATTGGTCTTAATTGTTCCTCGGGGGAGCGTGACTGATCCAAAGGGCAGATTGTCCCCGCTCCAGTAGTAGTAGTACAGTAGTAGAGACTCAATGCAGCCCTAGCCCTTATCGGGCTATTTCCCGTTTGGGCTGTTTGTTTATGCGCAACCCCGTGACTGTCCTGTCACCTCGTTATTATCATCTATCGCTCCGCCAAAAACGCCGCAACTTCAATTTCGCATCCCCGCTGCGACACCACCTACCACTTACACCAGGGAGTGCTGCGCGGAATCGCCGCTTTCCACAGAGAAAATATCAAATCCAACCATAGATGACGCTGTTTGGTAATGGTTTTTGATTTTATCAACACCCCCACCCGCTGAGCGACATTCCTCACGACATACCCCTCCTCACTATTACAACATCATGCCTGCTCGAGTTTCCGCCCGTTCGACATCAGGCTCGTCACGCAAGGCGTCAGCACAGTCATCTGTCTCAGGAGGACGTGCGGGTTCCGCGACACCCTCGTTCGCCATCCCAGAAGAGCCCGAAGCCCCCGAAGCCGTCCCGAGCCTGCGTCGCGATGTCGGTTCGCTCTTTGCAGACGCCCAGCGGTCGACGACTGGTCACCGTAAACTCGTCGTTCGTCTGAGGAAACTCCAAGAATCATGCTGCGGAATTTCTCGAAAGTCTAAGAAGGATGACAAAAGTGCGCCAGAACCTATACTACCGACCGAGGAGACCCTGCCGGAGAAGGAGCTTAACGTGGAGATCGGTCGCTGCATGCTGCGTATCTTGGTAATCAAGAAATCCGAACCCGTCGGTGACCGCATCTTGCGATTCCTTGGAACTTTCTTGACCCATGCGTCGGAGAAAGACGCGGAGCTCTTCGCCTCGGACGATGATGATGAGGGTATACCTGAAACGCCGACTGCGCGCTTGACGGCCAGTTTGGTCGCTCTCCTTGCTCCTATCATGTCTGCAAAGGACAGAACCGTGCGCTTCCGTGCGACTCAGACCATCGTTCATATCGTCAACTCATTGGAAACGGTGGATGATGATGTGTACCGTGCCGTCCGCCAGGGCCTGCTGAGGCGAATCAGAGACAAAGAACCTTCCGTGCGGGTGCAAGCCGTAATGGGATTAGGCCGTCTAGCCGGGAATGAGGATGAGGAAGAGGACGACGATAGCAGTGCCCTTGTCGAGAAACTTGTCGATATCATGCAGAACGATACGAGCGCCGATGTGCGCAAGACCTTGCTTGTCAACCTACCCCTTATGCAAAGGACACTTCCATACCTCCTTGAAAGAGCCCGAGATCTCGATGCCCCTACGCGGCGTGCCTTGTATTCCCGTCTACTTCCCACACTAGGCGACTTCCGACATCTGTCACTGTCAATGCGAGAGAAGATGCTCCGATGGGGCCTACGTGACCGAGATGAGAGTGTCAGGAAGGCCACCGGAAAACTTTTCTACGATCGCTGGGTTGAGGACTGTGCAGGGACCAATAGCGAATCTGAAGGGGGACCTACAGGCCAGCGTTCCCCACCCAACATTCCAGCTTTGTTGGAATTGCTAGAGAGAATTGATGTGGTCAATGCCGGTATCGAGTCTGGCATCGCTCACGAAGCAATGGCCAGCTTCTGGGAGGGACGGCCCGACTATAGGGAGGCCGTCGTCTTCGACGAGCCGTTCTGGGAGTCGCTAACCGCAGAAGCGGTCTTCCTCCTCCGGTCATTCAATGATTTTTGCCGTGTGGAAAATGACGGAAAATACGACAGTCTTGCCGACGAGAAGATGCCCGAAGTGACCGCCTTTGCATACTATCTGAACAAGTATCTGACGGATCTCTTAGAACGGAAGCGGGCTGCCAAGGAGAATCCTGACGCGAACGAGGATGATGACGTTGAGCAGGAGTTCATCGCTGAACAACTCCTACACATTGCATTGACTCTGGATTACAGCGATGAGGTTGGACGACGAAAGATGTTTTCTCTCCTGCGCGAGTCGCTGGCTATCCCTGAGATGCCGCAGGAGTGCACGAAGCTTGCCGTTGAGACCCTGAGGTCTGTCTGTGGCCCTGCGACAGCTGCCGAAAGCGAATTCTGCAGTGTTGTTCTCGAAGCCATTGCCGAAGTTCACGACACCATCGTCACTGAGGATAGCTTCGTGTCTGCCAAATCTGAGATCAGCGACGACGCCAGCTCCCGTCAACGGTCCGAGACTCCGGGTGGCGAAGACAACAAACCCTTCAACAAGGAGGAGGCTAAGGCCAAGGTGCTTCGGGAAATCATGGTCAACATGAAGTGTCTGCATATTGCGCTGTGTATGCTGCAGAATGTAGAAGGGAACTTGCAGGAGAACATGAACTTGGTGACAATGTTGAACAACCTGGTCGTCCCTGCTGTCCGAAGCCACGAGGCACCCATTCGGGAGAGGGGTCTGGAGTGCCTGGGCCTCTGTTGCATGCTGGATAAGGTCAGTATATCTACAGTCCATATACTTTGTTGACTGCGCCATACTAATCAAAATGTCATTTGCAGACGCTAGCCGAGGAGAATATGTCTCTCTTCATCCACTGCTACAGCAAAGGCCATGAGGGCTTGCAAGTCACGGCACTCCAGATTTTGTGCGATATGGTAACGACTCATCCCACATTGCTCGCGCCTGTCACCCAATCCGATGGGGAGACCGTGTCCCCGCCGGTGTTCCAAAAGCCGCTCCTCAAGTGCTTTTCACGCGCACTCAAAGCAAATTCGCCCATCACCGTGCAGGCAGCTGCGGCGACTGCCTTGTCCAAGCTGCTACTCACCAACGCTTTTGCGCCATCCAAGGGCAATATCCCACAGGCCATCCAGGAATACAACGAAGCCGCCATCGATACTCTACTACAATCGTTGGTTCTATCCTTCTTCCACCCTCGCACCCGCGAAAACCCGGCTCTCAGACAGGCACTGGCCTACTTCTTCCCCGTATACTGTCACTCCAATGTTTCCAATACGGAGCACATGAGGAAGACTGCTGTGCCTGTTGTCCGTGCTGTGCTCAACGCTGCCGAGGAACATTACTCGCTTGAGGCAGAAGAGGATAGCGACGGAGACATCGATGAGAGTATCGGCGAGCGAGAGGTGAAAGCCCTGATGAGCGGTGTGGTGGGAATGCTTGCGGAGTGGACCGACGAGCGAAGAGTGATCGGCCTCGGTGGTGAGCGCGTCCTCGCCGGGGCTGCAGCTAGCAGCAACGCCTGCGGCTTCGTCCACCTCGCTCTGGTCAAAGACATCCTGGAGCGTGTCCTCGGCATCAGCGCCGGCCCCAACCGCTGCACCAAAGAGGAACGAAAGCTGCTCTTCTCCCTCCTCAGCAAACTCTACATCGCCCCGCCCCCGGCTGTCTCCTCCCGCTCTGGATCTCGCAACCCCGAAGGTGTCGACGACCAAGGGTTCAACTCCAGTGTCCGCAGCGCGCAGATTGAGATCGCTCCCGAGAACACGGCCCTGGCGCAAGAAGTCAAGGAGCTTCTGGACCAGACGATCGAGGAGGGCCTGGCGGCCGAGGCAGCCGGCCGGAATGCCCTGGTCAAGGTCAAGAACTCCGTTCTGAAGCTCCTGGCCACGGCGAGCGGCTCCCGGCGCAGCAGCGCCAGACCGCGCGACGGCACCGATGAGGGAGACAGCGACATGATGAGCGTCCGTTCGGGAAGTGTCCGCTCCGGCAGTGTTCGTCCATCGATCGAGCACGGGGCGCTCCGTCGGGGTGTCTCGGTTGAGCCGAGCATTATGGAAGAAGACGAGAACGACGATAGCCGGACGACGATTATCAAGTCTGAGGCTGGGGATGAGGTGTAGATTTGATTCACGTTTGCTGTCTTTCTTTCTCTTTTCTATATTGAATAGGCTCGGCGTTCGTTGAAGTGTGTTTTCTTTATAGGTTGGCTGGTATAGGTGTCATGAGTGGATGGATGGATGGGATGGCAATGTACTTACATTTTTCTTCTTCTATGGGATTCATTTATATGATTTGTTTTCTTCAGTCAATGCTACTTCTACTCCAAGTTCCTGATATGTATCGTATCGTATCGTGTCTATTCCACAATCAAGCCCGGAGAATTCAACAAACCAAACCATCAACAACGGCATAATTACCATCCCAATTTCCAGCCATTGCAAACAGGCAAATTCCACCACCAATGGATTAAACACAAACAGACCATCCATCGACAGGGAACAAAAATCCAAAAGTCAGAGCCAATAGTCACAGTAATCCACGGTGGCAAATTAAAGCCTAGCAGGCTGGAGGCTGTCGAGCTCCCCGCAAATGCACACACTCTTACCTCATACCTTCCCTAGTCTACTAGTGTCTCGGAGCTATCCTATCATGGAGGAATGGCCAGATAATCCGATACTAGGTACTACTCCGTTTGTTAGATACATAGGTATGTATGTAGTACCTCCCCTCAAGCAGAACCAAACATTCGGACATTTGGTCCCGAGTGGGGAGGGCAGCAAATGTCTCACCATTGAGGTTGTCAGACTGTCGATACCTTCTTCATATGCTAGGTAGGTTGGTTATTGCCTAGACGCTAATGATACATGGACATCTGTAAAGGGAGGTAAGTACTCTTACCTACTGGGAGCATGATTTCCTTGGATTGTGGTTGCTCTGTTCTCTGGCTCTTACAGCCTGGGGATTTGGAGAGCCTTGGGGGTGATAACTATTAATTGGTATTATTGTGATTGTTATTCTGTCTGCCTGGCATGGATTATAGATAGTATTAATAATTCTATGCAGACGGTGAAATCCACTGCGTTTGTTGGCTGGTCAGATTGGTGGGGATTAAGGCCAGGCCCACGCCGTGTTCTTTTGATGGTGTTGGGAATATGGTCTTCTTTTATTGTTATTAATGTTATTAAAATTCTTCTTTTGTATAACTTCTTGAATATATATATTTGATATATATCTATTCTTCTGGTAAACTGTGAAGAATTTGTATAGTGGACTGGATACAGATTGATGGATGTAATGATGTTGTGATGCTGTTTGTTGCCTGTTATTGTTGTAATCTGTAAGTACTTGGTTACTAGTAAAACATAGAGTAATATACCTCTATCCATACACCTCAACTGTGATCTATATCTATCTACTCACCCATTTGACAGGAAGAATGCCTGTATGTTTATAGTCATTATTTAGGTGCTCTGTACAGGGTAGATATCTCCTCATTATCACTACTAGTGATCGGTTTTTTCATCAATTCTAGAATTGATGATATCTTAATATAGAGGTATCTATCCATCCCCTATTACTTACTTAAACACTGCCTGATACTGCATTACACCACCGTCAGTATCACTCCTGACAGTCGACATCTGAACAATCCTCTGCGCATCCAAAAGTACCTAGAAAGAACTGCATATCAGAGTAGCAAATAGTGACGCCAGATCCATTCATACAGCTGCAGACTCCCATGCATTGGATTATTTCCTCCGTCTTCCAGCTGTAATAGATCGGGTGTATACATCCACTCTCCATCAATACCGCCTTGATACATGAATCCTTGTGTATTGGCCGCCTTCCCACACAGAGACCGATGTATCTCCAATTAATTAACAGAGCAGTCTCAGGGAGTAACCTCGGTGGGAGAGAGGTTACTTCCATGAGATCATAGCTGGGGTCAGTATTTAACAACTGTCCCGATCAAGATTTCCAGATTCAACTGGAGTGACTACTGAAGTTAGAAGTAAAGAAAACAGAAAGAAAAACAAAGAACAAGAGTAAATCTGGTACGGGTTAGTGAAGTCGAACCACTTTCAACCCCGAAACTTTTCTGTTTAATCTCGACGCTCCACCTGGGAAAAAGGGAAAAAAAAAAAAAAAAAAAGAACCTACGGTGGACCAACTTTCACTTTTCCTTTCCTTTCTCTCTCTCTCTCTCTCTCTCCTCTTTCCCTCTTTCCCTTTCCCTTTCCCCCCTTAGGACCGAATCCACCTTCTCTTCCTCCCCTTCCCTTTCGTTCCCCGTTACTGGTTCTTCGTTTTTTTCTTTTTTATTTCCTTTTTGGGAGTCTCTTCTTCTTTGTTCCAGCTCTCACCGGTTGAGCCCTTCTATTGTACTTTTTTTCTTATCCTCGATTCCCGGTGTCTCTCCCCCCCTGCTCACCAAATAGAGACAAATCAAATTCTTTACAATCTCGTCCTCCCATCCCAAGTCGACCTTTTTCCATTCTCTCCCTCCTACCCTGTGCGGCCTGTGAGAGAGCCTTTCCCGGCATCCAGACAGCTTGAGCGATGGCAGCCGTTTCAGCGCCCACTCCTAAGCTGGATCGCTATATTGTCGTCCACGTCGCAACCACCTGCGATGAACATGGAGTCTACGTCACTAAGGATTCAGCGGAGGTGATTGAGTTGGGTTGGATTTTGTTGGATACCAAGACGTGCGAGGAGGTAAGCAATTCGTTCATCTGGGTTTTTGCATTCGGGGAAGGTTGAAACACGGCTTCATCCCCCTCCTCCTTTCTTCGCGTTGTCCCCCTCCCCCCCGATCGACTCGTTGCCCCGCCTAGGGGTAAATGAGGGGGTTAAAGAGATGAAAGTGTATCTGGAGAGGGGAATAAAAAAAAACGAAAAGCTTGTTGTTATGTACCCGCATATCGCTAACTTGGGTTGCTTCTCCCGTGTAGTTGCACCACGAAAGTGTTCTCGTCAAACCCGTCAACACCCCCATTACGCCTCTCTGCAGTAAGTGCATCCAACCGTCCAATTGATCGACCATCAAACCTTCAATGCCCTTCCTACCTGGTTTTCCCCAACTCCCCCTCACGTCCCTTTCCACCAATCCTCAAAGTATTCGGTCTGTTGGTTCCATGGCTGACGGTCTTTTGAAGCGAGCCTTACAACTCTGACATGGGAGCACGTCCGCTCGGCAGGTACTTTCCGCGACGCCATCAACCGCTTTGACGCCTTCGCCCAGGAACATCTCATCAGCAAGAACTTGGAATTCGCCTTTGTGACACTGGATTCGTGGGACCTTCGCGTGCAACTGCCCCGTGAGGCCCGCGACAAGGCGGTGGTGCTGCCCCCGTATCTCCAGCACTCCCGGACGTTTGACCTGCGCACCGAGTATCAGAGATGGCAGACTCATCACCCCGAGTCCCTGCCTTTCGGCCCCAGCTCCCTCTCCAACATCTGCGCCGCCCTCGAAGTCGAACCCGTCCAGTCCTCCGCCCCCATTAAGCACAACCTCCCCTTCCACCTGCAGGCCTTGGCCCCCGCCTCCCCCCGACGCGCCATGGACGAGGCCATCACCCTGGCCCGCGTTCTCCGCGGACTCATCCGCAAATCTCAGCCCCCGCACGAGCACCCCGAGATCCTCACCCGGCCGATGGATGCCCGCGCCGACGTTCGTGCCTTCTTGACGGAGCGCAGCAAGGTCCTCCATCTGAGTGGACTCCCCCACGATACCACGCAATCGGAGCTGGAGAGCTGGTTCACCCAGTTCGGTGGTCGCCCCATCGCCTTCTGGACTCTCCGCACGCCGGACCAGCACAAACCGACCGGCACGGGCTTTGCTGTCTTTTCATCGCACGAAGAGGTATGTGTTTTGGTCTTCTTGACGGTTGTTTGATCCACAGAGCTGACTTTGGTGTGACTTCTAGGCTGCCGAGAGTCTCTGCATGAATGGTCGTGCTCTGAACGAAAAGGCCATCGAGGTCTCTCCCTCCTCCAGCCGTGTTCTGGACCGTGCGGCCGAGATCCTGACCCCGTTCCCCCCGTCGAAGAACCGCCCCCGACCGGGCGACTGGACTTGCCCCTCGTGTGGCTTCTCCAACTTCCAGCGTCGCACCGCTTGCTTCCGCTGCTCGTTCCCTGCTATGGCGGCCAACCCCGACCCGATGGGATACGGCGCGTATGGCTACGGTCCTCCGTCGATGATGCCTCCCCACATGAATCACGGTCACGGCATGGGCCACCCGCGAGGCATGGGTGGCAACGGCGGCGTTGTTCCCTTCCGGGCAGGAGACTGGAAGTGTGGCGGGGACGGCTGTGGCTATCACAACTTCGCCAAGAACATCAACTGCCTGCGCTGCGGCGGCCCCCGGTCCGGGGCCGCGGTGGTCGCCGATTCGGCCTTCCCGTCGCCGATGGACCCGCCATCGACGTTCAGCATGGGGCCCAACTCCATGGCCAGCACTCCGGCACCCGGCCCCTTCACCTCCGCTGCGGGCGGTTTCGGCGGCTTCAACAACCAGCAGTTCGGCGGGCCTAGCAGCTACGCCCTGCCATCGGCGGCCGGATTGGGGAGCGGCGGCCCGGGTGCTGCTTACCCCCAGATGGGTGGTCAGATGAATGCTGGCTACGGCTCGACCAACGCCTCGCACTCGGCTGCCTCGTTCGCCAACCCCGCCACGCAGGCCGCGTTCACCGGTGCCGACCATGCCTCGTCGACCAGTGCCTCGAATGGTGCCTTCTACGGGAATGACGGCACGAGCGATCCGTTTGCGTTCCTGTCCACCGGTCTGGGCGGGTTGACGGTGGCCGACGATGGCCATTCCCGCCGCAACGGCGCTGGCGCGAACAAGTCTCCTGCGTAAATCCAGGAACCTCTCTTCACTTAAATTCTTCGTCCCTGGAGAAACTTTTCTTAACCCATTACCTTCTTGTTCATGACGCACTCCTCACTTTGTTTTGTCAATATGGTGGTCTAGATTGTTGGTATATGTGATGGTTGATACTCGTTGATGCGTGTTTGTATAAGGGATTCTGCCGTTCGGGTGCATTCGGTTGGGAGGAGCAGGCCGGTAGCGTGTCGTCGTTTCATCGGATTGGTCTTTGTTTTGTCTCATCTTGCACAGCCTTTACGTCCAGCCTTTTCGGTATGTTTTATTATTGCGTGTTTGCAAGCGATGTTCTTGAGGGTATAGAGGGGTCTGTCCTGGTCGACGGAGGCCGGGGCGGCTTCGTCCGTCAATTCTCCGATTTGTTGGCTACCTTTCCCCCAGCCCGTTGTTTCCTCGGCCTGGGACTTGCAGAGGGGTTCATCGCTGGGATGGCCACCCGATTGGACGTCGTGACTCACTCATGGCATTGCATTTCTAGATATTGTTTTCTTTTGCGAGTTCATCTCTGCACTCTTTGGCACTCAGGAATCATTGGGGGATTACGGTATTGCTCACGGATGGGATACAATGGAACGGACTCTGTTGGGGGTGTTGGGGTATTCCTTTTGAGCCAGCAAAATTTGAGCCAGCAATGACAGATTTGGGACATGCGAGGCATACGGATTGGGAATCGAAGGTTGTTTTTTTTCTTTACTTTTTTTTTTTTTTTTTTGAATGTCCATAATTATTCTGTCTTTATTCCTATTTGTTTTTTGTCCTCTCATTTGGTCCTGTGCCTTTGTATGGAAAAGTTGCCGCGGTCCTACGCTGCCGTTATTGTACAGAAGTGGCTGTTAGATGTTCGCCTGTTTTGGACCGAACTGGCATTTTAGACTGTTCTTCTGTCCGTGCAACTTTGAATGTAATTTGTAAGATTCATTGTGTTCAACTAGATCTTTGAACGATATACGGAGTAGCTATGACGATCATGTTCCCGGGAGCGAGAATATACTAGTATCTTGCCAGCACAGCTGTAGTGTTAGCTACAACATGTTAGAGTAGCCTGATTTTCAGACCGACTAAATGACCATCACGATTTTACACCCCATAATTCAAAGCATACAATCAATTGATTGAAACCCAGGACAAGTAAGTGCAAGTGGAAACCCAAGTGGAGAGCCCGAGCTAACCGCGCGCCAAGCGCTAGCAGAGCTCTGGAGGCAGCCGCGGGCCTCGCGTCCAACGACCTTCTGTCATCGCCCAGACCGGACAGCGGACATCTTCAGCGTTCAACGACCCAATATCACGAATTCATCTTTTCAACGTTATTCCGAGCTTTCTGACCTGTTTGCTATCACCTGAATATTTCGCTGGTGCTTCGATACATCGACGTTGCCCATAATGTCCGGATATGACCGAGCTCTGTCAGGTAAGAGAGCTATCACCCTAGCTTTATTGAATGGTGAGGTTCGAGGATGCTGACAGCTTGATAGTGTTTAGGTATGAATATTGGATCGTCGTCTGGTTCATTGAATATCAAGCTAAACGCCCATTTGCAGCCCCGACGGGCATGTCTTCCAGGTAGAATATGCCATGGAAGCTGTCAAGAGAGGTAGGCACCCAGCTCCCCCATCCCCGCCCCATCTCCCAACCCCATCTTCCCCCAACCAGCCAAATACTAATCTCTCTTCTTCACCCTCAAAGGCACCTGCGCTGTCGGCGTAAAAGGCAAAGACGTCGTCGTGCTCGGCTGCGAGAAGCGCTCGGCCCTCAAGCTCCAAGATACCCGCATCACACCGTCGAAGATCGCCAAGGTCGACAACCACGCCGTGCTGGCCTTTGCCGGCCTGAACGCCGACGCCCGCATCCTGATCGACAAGGCCCGCTTAGAAGCCCAGTCGCACCGGCTGACGGTCGAAGACCCCGCGTCCATCGAATACATCACGAAGTACATTGCGGGGGTGCAGCAGCGGTACACGCAGAGTGGAGGCGTGCGGCCTTTTGGTATCAGCACGTTGGTGGTGGGGTTCGATCCGAATGATGGCGTGCCGAGGTTATATCAGACTGAGCCGTCGGGGATCTATTCTGCTTGGTATTTATTTCTTTTTCTTGGATCCTTTTACGGGGGGTCTGGTGTTGGGGTAGGGGTTGTTGGCTAATGGGTTTGTTTGCTGTATAGGAAAGCGAATGCTATTGGCCGGTCTAGCAAGACCGTCCGCGAGTTCCTCGAACGCAACCACCAGGATGACATGGACCGCGAGCAGACGATCCAGCTGACGATCAAGTCGCTGCTGGAGGTCGTGCAGACGGGCGCCAAGAACATCGAGGTGGCCATCATGGCGCCCGGCCAGACGATCGAGATGTTGCCGGATGACCAGATCGAGTCCTACGTCAAGAGCATAGAGACGGAGAAGCAGGAGGAGGCCGCCAAGAAGAAGACCGGTCGGTCGGGCACCACCACGGCTGCCATCCTAACGCGCCCCGGTGGCGGTGAGGGCAGCGAGGCTCGGGAGTAGGCTTGTTATGGGGGATGATGATGTTGACTAGTTAGTTAATTAGATTAAGCTATGTGGGCTACGTTGAACATGCTATTTCTTTCCATTATCTCTCTTTCTCTTGTTCCACCTTGAAGTGCGTATTGGTGCCGCTATCTGTAGTGTATGGCCATATGCCTGCACATGTACGTTTAAAAGGACGTATATACACATTGCTTTATTCTAAAGCAAGACAGGAGGTAGTATGTCTGTATGTCTGTATGTATTGTGTATATGTATGTGTTTGTATATGTATGTGGAAGGCATAAATCATAAGCATCGTAACCGCAACCACGAGGATCCGTAGATCCAGATCTAGACAGCTATATCTAGCACAAGCGCTCCGAGGTATCTTTGAGAGAGAAGATGGAGCGTTCGTTGTCGCCGCGCACACGATCATCCTTGAGCATTCTACATAATTAGCATCCTTCCTACACATACATATATATAGAT
This sequence comes from Aspergillus campestris IBT 28561, assembly GCF_002847485.1. NCBI lineage: Eukaryota > Fungi > Ascomycota > Eurotiomycetes > Eurotiales > Aspergillaceae > Aspergillus > Aspergillus campestris. The sequence continues at coordinate 2,815,450 of NW_020194336.1, read as the reverse complement.
ATATAGATATATAGATATATATGTATGTCTGGAGAAGAGTACACACCTGTTATCGACACGAGCATCATCACCCTCTACGTGCAGCGCAGGCTTAGGCGTCACTGCCTCGAGGACGAAGTGGTTGTCGCAGTGGGGGCAGTATTCGTCGCTGTTTCGGGGTGGATTTGTTAGTATAATGGAAGTGTAACGGAGGGTTTGTTCTTTGTTCTTTGTGTGAATGTGGGTGTGCATGTGTAAGGGAGGAAGGGCATACCTCTCTTCAAACTCCGCCGAGTCCTTCCGGAAACACTTTTTGCATTTCTTGCAGGCGAAGATCTGGTGCGCACATTGTCTGTTAGATATAATGGTCTTGCAAGCATTTTATGCGATATAGGATTGTTGATATTGGCGGACGACAATAGGGTTCACGGTGATGGTGGGGTAGATGTATATACCATCTCGGGAGATTTTTTGAGCGAGTGGTCTTCTTGCTCCATGTGGCATTCAGCGCAGTCGAACCATTTCCGACCTGGCTTGTTATTATTTCATCTCATATTGTGGGAGGGGGACTGAAGTATCAGTCGGAGGAAAGGGGGTATGTACAGCATGCAGAGCGGATAGAGACCTGGGCGTTGAGGATGTGTTTACTAGATGAAAAAGCGTTAGTGTGGCTGATTTGTGATCGACAGGATCCGATCGCGGGTGACGTACCACATGATGGATATGGGTTAGGGAGAGATCAGAGACAGGGGTGGTAGTGGTGGTGGCAGTGGCCGTGGTGGTAGTAGGAGTGGTTGAAAAGGAAGAAATTCGGAGAAGGGAGGCGGATGCGAGGATGGTGGAGACTGGGGGGCAAAGAGCCAGATTAACGCCGGGATGTGTTGATAGGACTAGATAAAGACAACTAAATATTAGAGTAGGCAACGGTTTAGTTTGAGATGACTATCACTAGACCATGATCGGGACTGGTATATTCTACTGAGTTCAAAGAATCCGACTCGTGCGGAACGAGCTACAGCTGACAGCGCGTGGTCAGTCTTGGTACCTGGCTTGGTTGTCCATCATCTGCCTCCCCACACCCTCTTCTCTTCTCCCTTTCCATCTCTCCCTCTTTCTACCACTCCCGACTTTAATCTCTCTCCTCACCACGTTTCCCCTCTTTCATACTTCTGTCTTCTCTCGCTACCATCTTACTCGTGATATCTGGCATCAAACAGTGTCATCCCTTTGTCTCCTTATTCCGCCTTCGTTCCCCCGACTTCTGGTTCCCCCATTACGCCGAGCCCACTTCGAAACTCCGCCACCCGCCGACCTCGGGGTTTCAAACCACTTGAGCTCCCTTCTATGTCACGCCCCTTGATACTCAGTTGAATTGGTTGCAATTGAAGGTATATGGTCTATCTGAGCCGCAGCTTGTGTTGGATCGATCGTGAGTATGGAGAAACCTGGAGAGGGCAAGGAGAGCGCGGATAATGCTCCTATTGTATGTTTTGCGGTCCCTTCCCCCTGGCCACTATATAGTACTTACAGAGAACCTGCAGAGACCGGTATCGTCACTGCTGTCGCATTTCGAGAACCTTACCACCCGCCGCCCGTCTCCGTCTGCCCAGTCGCGCGATTCATTGTCCGTCCTGAAATCCTCCGAGCCAACTGATGATTTCCGGGCCCGGGCTTCCCTCGACTTGCCTCGTTCGCGTTCCCCCTGGGCCTCGACATCCGATCTGCAACATGATGACCGCTCTGGATTCGTCCCGACGAATGGGTATTCGGCGAGGAACAGTGGATCGCCCGGGAGATTACCGGGAAGACGGCAAAGTCGGCCAATGTCGATGAACTTCCGCTCCTCGCCGCAGCTGGCGCCGACTCTGACGGTGGACTCCCCGCGGTCACCCCCGCGGGAATTGGGGAGCCCAGTACATCGCGACCATGATTTTCGGACCTCTCGCAGCCCCGGCAACCATGTGCGGGACTCGTTGCCCGCGATACCCCAGCGCCCGTTCAATCGGGCGATCTCCCCCATGTCCGCTTCGTCGGTTCCAACGGAGCAGAAGGTCTCCCACTTGTCCCCGAGCGCGTCGAACACCATCAGCGTGGGGGAGGATGGCATGTCGGGTCGCAAGTTGAAAAGTGCGTCGCTGCCTCCGCCTGCGAACCGCGCGGCAAAGCCCAAGATTCCGGCCAAACCGGCGGCGTTGGCCCACCAGGATGGAGGTTGCTTGGCTCCTCGGTCGGAGCGTGCGGTTTCCGAGGAGCGGGTTTCACCGTTCAGTACACCTCCGAGTAGCCCGGAGAAATCGCCGAAGCAGTTGTCCACATCCAGAGCGTCGACCTTCCCGCATTCGCTGTCGCAGCCGGAACGTCCAAGTCCGAGCCCGTTGATAGGGAGAGGGTCACCCGCTCCTCCGATACATACAATGCATAGCGCACGGGAGTCGTCGTTGTCTCGGCCGTCGGGAATGTTCGGGGCTCCGCAACCTCCAGTGCACTCGAAACCATTGATGGTTCACATTCCCCAGGGACCGTCCGTGCAGCCACGATCGCTGGCGAGCGCACCCACAGCCGGTCCGCCGCTGTCTAACCGGTTACAAGCCATCGACAGCCCATACGAGCGGCCGGGTCTCCCCCCACGGCGTCGCGCCTCGCGGTCTCCGTCCCGACCTGCGTCCCGCCTGGAACCCGCGTACACCGGTCCTGTCTCGCGGCCGGGATCGCGAGCATATGCTCATGGTGAACTGCAGACTCCCAGCCAGGTTCAACGGCAACCGTCGTTTTCTCGCGACACCAAACCCGGAGTTGCCCGGCCGCTCGCAGAACGGCCTAGTGTCGAGCCGCCCGTTATTGAGCAACCGGTCGTTGGGCGGCAACCGGTTCGCCCGATCCAGACGGACGAAGGCATCTTGCGAGTGGATTACCCGGATACATCGTGTGCGAACCGACGCCCTCCTGTCCTGAAGAGCGGTCCGCGGGAGATCAACACGCGGTACGACACTCGTCTGATGGATGTGTGTGGGAAGCATGTGTGCACCACTGGCTATCTCACGCGGGTGTGGGATCTCACGGACGGCGAGCAGATCTTGAGTCTTAGCCATGGTGAAACCGTGAAGAGTTTGTCGATCGCTTTCAAACCCGGTACGGGACTTGAGGACGAAGGACAGCGATTGTGGCTAGGAACAAGTGCCGGTGAACTGCATGAAGTCGATATCCCCACTCGGGCGATTGTTGCCAGCCGGTCTTATCCGTCACGCCGGGAGGTCATCAAGATCCTTCGACATAAGAAGGAGATGTGGACTCTCGATGACGAGGGTCGCTTGCTTGTATGGCCGCCGGATGAATCGGGAACCCCGCAACTCCAGTACAGCTACCATAATCCTTACGACCGTGTCGCGCGGGGGCACACCTTTTCGATGGTTGTTGGCGATACCCTCTGGCTGGCCACTGGAAAGGATGTGCACATTTACCGGCCCAACGCAGCTGACGATGTTTCTTTCCGAGTTCTTCAACGGCCACTAGGCGCGCAGCATACAGGGGAGGTGACGTCGGGTGCCTACACCACCAAACATGGCGGTCGCGTGTACCTCGGCCATGCTGACGGCAAGGTGACCATCTATTCGTCCGCCGATTACGCATGTTTGGCCGTGGTCAACGTCAGCGTGTACAAAATCAACTGTCTGGGTATCGTCGGGGACTATCTCTGGGCGGGCTACAAGACTGGTATGATATATGTATACGACACGACTACCAATCCCTGGACCGTGAAGAAGGATTGGATTGCCCATGACAGCCCGGTGTCCCAGTTCTTGCTAGACTGCAGCAGCGTATGGACAATGAACCGGCTCCAGGTGACGTCGTTGGGCTTAGACAACTGCATCCGCTCGTGGGATGGCATGCTGGAGGATGATTGGCTCGGTAAGTCTATCTGGGTGGATTGTGTGGCCATGGCTAACGTATGCAGATTCTCGGATGCAAAACAGGGACTTCGAATACTGCAAGTTCCGGGAAATCAACGCCGTCATCATGACTTGGAACGCTGGTGCCTCTACCCCAGGGAGCGTGCGCACAACCACCTTTATCCAGGATGCGATCCGTCCCGACAACCCGCCGGAGATTTTGGTCTTCGGTTTTCAGGAGTTGGTCGATTTGGAGAATAAAAAGATCACTGCCAGTACGTGTCAATCCGGTCCCGGTTTGAATTGTACTAACGCAGCGCAGAGAGCCTGCTCATGGGAAGCAAGAAGAAGGAAACTGGAGAGAAGGAGCACATGAGCCGGCAGTATCGTGTGTGGATGGAACATTTGACTCGCTGCATCAACGAGTGCATGCCTTTGGATGAGTCGTATGTGCTGTTGCACAGCGCAAACCTGATAGGTCTTTTTACGTGCATCTTTGTCAAGCACAAAGAGCGCCATCGTATTAAGGGTGTCAATGCTGCGGAGGTGAAGCGTGGAATGGGTGGACTGCATGGGAATAAGGTAATTTTCCCTAGTTTTCTTTTCGCGCAATGATAGGGTTGACATGCTGACTCTATAGGGTGCTCTCATCTTCCGCTTTATCCTCGACGACACCTCGCTCTGTTTTGTGAATTGCCACTTAGCTGCTGGACAGACTCAGACGGCAAACCGCAACAATGACATCGCGGGGATTCTCGAGGCGGAATCACTCCCCGCGGAGCACAGCCCCACAGCTCGATTGGATCATTTCGTCAGCGGCGGTGACGGCTCGATGATCATGGACCACGAGATCTGTGTCCTCAACGGCGATCTCAACTACCGCATCGACTCGATCCCACGGAACGTGATCATCGAAGCCATCCGGAACAACAACCTGGCCAAACTGCTCGACCGGGACCAGCTGCTAGCATCGCGGCGCAAGAACCCAGGATTCCGCCTCCGGTCGTTCAACGAAGCCCCGATCACGTTCGCCCCGACTTACAAATACGACGTGGGCACAGACGAGTACGACTCGAGTGACAAGAAGCGATCGCCTGCGTGGTGTGATCGCATTCTGTATCGGGGCTTGGGACGCATCAAGCAGTACGACTACCGACGGCTTGAAGTCCGCGCGTCGGACCATCGGCCCGTGACTGCATCATTCAAATTCCGCATCAAGACTATCCTGCCGGAGGAACGCACCACGGCATGGGAGACCAGCCAGCAGGACTTCCAGGTAGAAAAGCGGCGGCTCGCATCGGAGGCGAGGTATGTCCTCCTCCAATCATTGCAAACTTTCCACATGAATACTAACGGATTCACACAGCATCGAATACCTCATCGGCGTCCTAGGCACGGACCCAAAACAAGCCCGCGCCTTGATCCTAGGCGCAGGAGCCTAGTCTCCCACTGGCCTAGTCATTCTCCTTCGCTGACCTGACCCGACCTACAATCTGGTCTTGTTTATATTACCTTCAATCTGTTTATTTGTGTTGGACTATTCTTCTGGTTAGCGGAGGCCGAAACGATGGGGGACTGCGCAGCAGTCATGCTGTATGACTAATGAATTTACGATAGACATGGTTTTTATGAGCCAGAGGTGTGTTAGAGCTGCCTTTTCTGAAGGAGGCAGGGGAGCCTGGCACTTGAATCATTAATGGGTGTTGGTGTTGGTGCTGGGGGATCTACTGTATGTATGTACAGCTGTGTATACGAGGGGGTAGATGGTATATAGTATAGGATAAGATAGGATGATTAGAATTGGGCCGCTGGCTTTCTCTACCTTTCTTCCACACTGACTTTTCACCTGGATGAATATAGAAAATTTCAAAACAGACAAGAAATAAATAAATAGATAATAAATAAACTGAAACCAAACGGGATATCTAAACATACACGATGCACGATAACACAAACCACCCCATCATAAACCACCAACTAAAGACACCTACTTAGCTTCTACAGAAAGCAAGCAAACTAAACAGACAGCTTAACAGCAGCCATCCCCTTCGCAACAGACCCCAGCGCCGCAACACGATCAAACCACGACGTCAGCTCCGGGAACCGCTCCAGGTCGAGCCCGACTGAGCCCGCCGCTGCGACGTACGGGAAGGCTGCTAGGTCGGCGAGGGTGCTTTATTCAGTTAGCTTGGTCTACCCCTCAAAAACATGGAATGGCACATTCCAAGGGGATAAATAAAGAGAGAGGAAAAGGAAAAGAGGGAGAGACAAACCATTTACTCCCCACCAAAAACCTCGTCCGAGCCGTCGAAAGCTGCTGCTCCAGCCTCAGATACAGTCCCAGCGCCTTGCGCGCAAACGGCACCTCCTCGTCTCCCTCGGGCCCCTTGTTCTTTCCGTCGTGGTGGTTATGATTGTCGGCAACAGTCGTGGAGAGGACGGAAATCCAGCGCACGACTTCCTCCGCCTCCTTGGAACCCTGTGCGTAGGAGATGTGTTTGTGCTGGTCGTGCGAGGAGAGCAGGTAGGTTGTGATCTCGGCGAAGCCGGAGAAGACGTGGTGGGTGCCGTGGCGGGAGATGTTGGTGATTAGGGGGAGGGTGGGGGATGCGGGGATGTTGGGGTCTTGGATTTCGGAGGGGGAGGAGATGAGGTGGAGGGAATGGGGGAGGCTGTTCATCTGTTAGTTTACTGCTATGTTTCTTTTATGGATTGGGAAAGATGTGTAGGTAGAGACGTGTGTAGAGGTGGGGTTGGAGGGGGGAAAGGGGATGAGACTGACCGGAGTTCTTCGAGGACGATAGCTACTGTGGCGGCGTCTTTGGAGCCCGGGGTGGCGTAGAGGGCGATTTGGCCGCGCTGTTCGTTGAAGACGTTCATTGTGGTAGACTAGAGACGTGTGTTGGTGGTTTTCAGAAGGTGAGGTTTTTGTAGATTGGTGGGGGGGGAAAGGGGAAAGGTTCTTTAATAGTCCGGATGAGATTGACGAGTTGGTGCCTGAGCTGGAAGAATGGGATGACGTTGATGTAAAAGTATTAGCGGGGGGAGTCATGCTACTGGTTGCTGTCCCGTGGTTCTTCTTTTCAACCCCAATTGTTCCCCTCTTTGTTCTTTCTTTTACTAACTACTTACCCCATAATATAATAGGGTATGGGAATGTTAAGGTAGTAAATATAAGTTCTTATCATTATGTGTTTCTTTCTGCTATAGTAGAATGATTTTTACCACTTCTGACTTGAAATTCAACTTTGTTGTTCCTCAACCATCACCAACTGGCCAATAGACTTTCTGGAACCACACAATTCTAGCACGTGCATTATTCAGGGTCTTGTATGGTCCAATCTATACAGCTGTATATTTAGTTCCATCCATACATTAGAACAGTCAATGAATACTGGCTCCTACGAAGTGGATGATCCCTCACTCTAGAAACCAATGGTTCATTTACAGGCTACCAAAATATACTGATGTTTGAGTGAATAAGATAAATATGCCCCAGGCATACAATCAGTATGGAAAGTACTAGAGAACTGTACTTGACTTCAGGATGAGAAGGTAACCAAGTGATAGATAAGGCATAATTCACAGTTCAATTCACTCACCCTTGGAACTATGCAACCCAGTAATGGAATATGCACCAACGACTTGTTCTCCCATATAAAAAGTATCTATCTACAATAACTACTACTGCAGATTCTACATGACACAACTGCCTTGATTCTCAACCTGACTTATTAGCATCATCGTCCGTTGAAATCATCAAAATGAGCACCCGGGATTTCTACACCGTCGCCCACGAAACCCTCCAATGCATCTACAGCAGCGTGGAAGTCGCCCAGGTCGCGCACGCCCGAATCCAAGCCCACAAAGCCACCGACGGCGCTAGCGACGAGGGCGAAGCAGAGCTAGCGGCTGTCATCCACGGTCTAGAACGCCTGATAGATCAGTTCGAGTTTCGCCTGGACACTGAGATTGGAGACACTCCGATGGCGATAAGGCTGAAGACGACCTTGAGGGGCATTCGAGATCTGCTGGAAACCTTGAGACCGTCCCCGGTGCTGGAGGATTTGTGCGCTTCTTTGGAGCAGTTGGGTGTTGAGAGGGATGGTACGTTTCTTTCTTTGTCTGTTTCGTTTTGTTTTCTGTTGGCTATCTTGGGCCTGTGCTCGCTGATATCTTTGATGTTGCTCTCTCTTCGGTATGAGTTTGCTGGGAGAGAGCCTGTTCAATCTGGTTGATTTCCCCACTAAATGATCGTATTGATACTATATAGTGGGAGAGACAGGACCACCGGAGAACACCGAAAGATAGAGTATGCTACGACTGCGAAGCGTGGTATTGAGATGCGTGCCAGGGACAGAAGGAAGATCATGGACGCCACCAACCGATGCTCAGGGAGCTTTGAGGATAACATAGTTGATTGAATGATGGCAAGAGCAAGGATATGTATCAAGGGGGTCAATGGTTTCAAACGATACTTCTCCTCAGCGGATGGGGGTTCTTTTTGATCTTGTGCAAATGGTTGAAGTGATATCTGAGTAAGTGTGAGGCCAGGAATCCGAGCTCAAATGCAGACATTGATTATGCAGCTCCTGCTCTAGTATGTGATAGTCTCTGTACGGAGGTCTTACCTTCGGCGAAATACTCAGACATCCGCAGACTTTATTTCTACTAATGCAGACCCTGCGTCATCACATTGACCATAATTCCTCATTTATTAAACCAGACCGGTGCCTGCAAGTCAGGCTCTCCGTAGTTTAGTTACATACGGAGGAATCCATGCTCTCGCCTTCGTCTCTCCATCGAAGATTCGACAATTGGACCAAACCAGCAGATTGAGAGTAACTATGTAAATGCGCGGCCAGAACAACTTTAATTGACCAATTGACAAATACCAAGGCCTGGATCGTTTACAATCGGTGACGAATGCTCTGTATCGTTCCTCAATAGTCACTCGCTGTCCCACCCTAGACCATGGTCAAGTCAACGAGCAAGCACACTGCTTCTGATACTGGCAACCGACCTACCCCAGGAAATCCCCAGCGAATGAGCACTGACAATACTGGATCAGCAGCGGTCTAGACACTTAATCTCTAGTGTTGGACCGCGTATGTCGCAGACAACGGTAGTCCCCTCGTACATCGTATTGAGTGCCATGTTCGGTTAGCCCGAGCCCTTCGGTATAGATGAACAACGTCGATCAGTCCTAAAATGTACATTCATCCTCGAATCCAAACCAGACATCGACCAAAGAGAATCCAACATTTGAAAATAAGTAGATCTATTGGGCAGACTCTCATAGCTGCAGCGGTTTCTAGTTTTTAGTACCTCTGGAAATGGATATGCATGCGACACCTCGGTTGAGCTGCCAATTTCCCTTGTTGATCGGATATCCGCCCGGAGATGAATGGAATGAAGGGGCCTTTGGCTCAGGGTATGTCGAGAGGGGTAGGACCGTTGACTCTATATAAGTTCCTCGAGGGTACGACTAGTACCCAGTTTATATTCGCATGAAACCCCACACTTTCTCTTAAACCGCCTGCAAGAGTACCTACCCCTGCCCAGAATCTGCACTCAAAACGCTTGATTGATCCACGATGAAGCTCGCCATTCTTTCAACCGCTCTGAGCTTCGTCTTGGCCACTGCAAATCCCCACTATGCACACGGCTCTGCTTCCAAGTGGGAGGCTCCCGGCTTGAATGACTGTATATTACCAAGATCCGAACCCGTAGACGAAGCTGACGGTATACATAGTCCGCGGACCATGCCCAATGCTGAATACCCTGGCCAACCACCATTTCCTACCGCACGACGGCAAAGGGATCACCAAAGATGTGCTTACTCGTGGCTTGGGCGACGGGCTGAACTTCAATGCGTCGCTTGCGGGCTTGATGTTCAAGATGGCTACTGTTGCTAATCCCGAGCCGAACGCAACCTTTTTCACCCTGTATGTATCCTGTCTTCTGCCTTTGCATTGGGAGAGACGTATGAGCTCACTGTCGTTCTAGGGATCATCTCAACAGACATAATGTCCTGGAGCACGACGCGAGCCTGAGGTAAGTTCATCATAGGATTCACACAATGACCGTCGATATGCATGACATCAAACTAAGATAACAGCCGCACCGACGCCTACTTCGGCAACAATCACGTATTCAACGAGACCATCTTCAACGAGACACGCGCATATTGGACTGCGCCCTTACTAGACGCCAAAATGCTCGCCAACGGCAAGATCGCCCGCCAGGTGTCTTCCCGTGCGTACAATCCCACCTACAAGTTCACCTCAAACACGGAGGCATTTAGCGTCGGGGAGGTCTCGGCCCCGATCGTTGCCTTTGGCGACATGGATGCGGCGACCGTTAAGCGAGATCTCGTGGAGTATTTCTTTGGTAAGTCCATGATCTCTGACACCATTTCGTATGCTATATTGTGTTCATGTGCTCATTGACCTGGACAGAAAACGAGCGTTTCCCTACCGAGCTGGGATGGTCGAGGAAGGAAGAGGTGGTTAATATTGAGGATATTACTCGACTGTCGGCGATTATCACGAACGCGACGAATCTTCTGACGGGGTCGCAGGAGAAGGAGACCAGGCGGAAGGACTTGCATAGTGGATTCCAGGTCCTTTAGGAAGGACTAGGGCAGGATGTAGATAAGTTTCAGCCTTCTACATAGTATTTGACATATCAGCCACGAATGACTATCCAAGATAGATTGTGCTGGATGGGCTTAAGCATTTGGTGTGACTGCTGTGGGCTTACACTGGGTGTGTATCGAGATGCAGACAATGTTCTCGGAAGCGCTCCCCGGCTGTGTGGAGATCGCACATGTGGCAGATATTATTTTAAGGGAAGTTGTGCATTATACTGGTGCTGGTCTGAATTGTCTCAGTAGACAGAGTTACATCAAAGATGTAAGTCTGCAATCAATACAGCCTCTGAGCCCATCAATTCTTGATTACACACAAGTAGTCACCAGGCATTCTCAGGAGAATGACATACCCAAGGGTTGGTTAGGAAGGTGTTTTTATGGTTTTAGAAACCCACCAAGCCACTCACCCCCAGCGAGCTGCTCATCCTGTATTAGATTGGCAGGACGCCCCCGGAACCCGGCCCCGGCCCACCCCAATGCGCCCCGGATTGGGGTGGAGGTCATCCAATTGCTTCGAGACCAGAGCGGGTGAATATCAAAGATAGCACCATCCAAATAACCCTTGCTATAGTTCGTCGTTTGACCCGCACAAGCACCCCGTCCATCTGGTACTCAAAGCCTTGTTTGGCAAGACCATTGCCAAAAAGTAAAAGTGCAGGATAACTCACCCAGTCTAAACATACCTAGACGGCATGCTAGCAACTACAATACTCTGAGTGAAGCAACTAGTTGGAATTGAATGCTGGGCTTGCACTACGGCGGACCCTCAGCTTGCCCACATTATTCCGAAAGATAATCAACAGGTAAGCAATAAGACATTTATATTGCTGTTCTATTAGTAACAGTTTGCCATCCAATATGGATCCCCACCTCGGCCGAACCTATATAGCCCGATACGCTTTTCAATATCGTCAGATCAAAATGCAATACCCCTTTGCCCAACATGTCACCATCAATTTGACTATGCCCTTGACCCAGGATTCATATATTAGAATATCAGTCAGGTTGAGCCCTATACCAAACGCTGGCCAGCGTTTTTGATGTAGCGGTCATGACCTTATTCAACCCACGCATCTCTAGTTTTCTGTTGGGTTCGAGATCGAGGACCAAGAGCGCAGGAAGACGGCAGCAAAGAATGGCATCCCCTTACAACGAATTATTCCCACAGCTGAGATGTACAAATGTTGAGAATATCAGTCAGCTCAAACCCTCCCAAAGTGCTGGTCAGCATTCTGGTGCAGCGGCTGTTACATCATGCCAGCTAAGCCGTGTGAGCTCCCTGCGCGGGCCTACGGTATTCTGCTGCTAGAAGCAGGGAAAGAAAGAAAGAGGAAAGAAAGAAAGAGGAAAGAAAGAAAGAGGAAAGAAAGGAAGAGGAAAGAAAGGAAGGACAGACATGAATCCCTAAACCCCGATGGGCAGTTAGGCTAAATACTGCTAATACTTGCCGGCAGTAGCTATCGGCAGGCACGAGGGTGCCAACAGCCGGGTCATCAAAAAAGACAACAAGGCACTCAACAGAAAAAAAGAGCCGAGTGTTTCACGAGTAAGAAACAACTACATATTGTCCAATCTTTCAACAGGAGATATCCGCTCGTTGGAGCTTGGGGCCCGACGTTTCCACGGGGCTTCCACTTTTCAGTTCTATACTCTTGATGTGAGACCACTAGATGGCTCATGGCTGCAAAGCAAGTAGGAAGAGAATAATAAGAATGTCTCAAGTATCTATAATCATACTATAACCACCCGCAACTGGTGGCCACAGGTAGCAAGCTTACTCTCAGCTCACCATATATCCCATATCACACCGGTGAACCGATTCAGTGTATTCAACTGCGCGATATCCCAGCTCCTAAATCAATCCAGCACAGATCAAGCTGCCTTGAGATTTCAAATCATGTCAACCCCATTCTATACCCTGTCAGCAGTTTAATAGCACGCCGCGCATTTCACGCATCCGGATTCGTGGATTGTTACTCCATCGGACACGGATTGCGGAGACGGTCTCTCCGCGGGGTTGCAAATCATCATCAACACCAGCTAGGGTCTGACTTTAGCGCCGCCTGTTCCACTATCTGATTGGGCGTATGAGAGCCACAGAGGAGAAAGAAGCCGTCAATCATCCCCCGAGCAGAGGTTAATTCAATCTACATGATGTTTCCCGCTGCGTGGTGTTGAAATGTGGAGCCGGCGGTGTCTAGAGTACAAATAGCCCGCCTTATGCTACTCATACGTTAGTAGTATTAGCTCATAAAATACAAATTTTGGCCTATCCTTGTTTGTGTTGCACGTGTCGACATTCTTTTCTTAGGTGAGGATCTACGTGATATTCAATATGCGTGATCGCGCTCTTTTCCTCTCCGCCTTGCTGGCTGGACTGCCGCATGGGACGCTTGCCCTGGAGATGGCAGATGGCATAGTAGGTCTCCATTTTCCCGTAGACTACTTGTCTATGTTAAATGTCAGAGGAAGACATACTGACCAGAATAGGGCAAACTCCCAGCTTTAGGCTGGAGCACCTGGAACGCCTTTGCCTGCGAGATCGACGCAGACAAGATCATGACAGCCGCCAACCAGTTCGTTGAACTGGGCCTGAAAGACCTGGGCTATGAATACATCAACAGTTAGTCCTTACAGCCCATCCTCTAAAGCCCAGTGTACTGACAGCTCCAGTCGACGACTGCTATTCGGAGAAGAACAGCCGCGATTCGGAAACCAATCGCATCAAGCCCGACCTGAACAAATTCCCCGATGGGATTTCCGGACTTGCAGAGCAGATCCACGCGTTGGGACTGAAAGTGGGGATCTACAGCAGTACGCCCTCCACCCCGGCCTTCTTTCCCCCTACCTTCGGAGCATTGAAGCGTCGGCTAATCTACTAAACAGGCGCCGGAACGGAAACCTGCGCCGGCTATCCCGCCAGCCTGGGCAACGAAGACATTGACGCCGAAACATTCGCCGAATGGGGCATCGACTGTACGCTCCACCTTTCTCCAGCCCCATCCCGCAGTATAGTACCTACTCACAGCAGACTAACAACATCAAAAACAGACCTAAAATACGACAACTGCGGCGTCCCGCCAGACTGGGCAGACGAGTACACCCACTGCGTCCCCGACACCTGGAACGGGGACTCCCTCTATCCGAACGGCACCTGTCCGGAACTGTTGAACCCGGCCCCGGAGGGCTACGACTGGAACGAATCCAACACGGCCAAACGGTACCGCGCTATGCGCGACGCTTTGCTGAAGGTCGACCGTCCGATCTTGTACGCGCTGTGTGAGTGGGGCCAGGCGGACGTCAACGCCTGGGGGAATGAAACGGCGCAGTCGTGGCGGACGACGCCGGATATCACTGGTGTGTATTCGTTGCTCTTTCTATTTCTATCCCGACGTGTTCTTCCAAAAGATCAGAAGAAAGAAAGAAAGAAATAAAGAAGAAAGAAAGGTTGAGACAAGCTAATGCGGATTACTACACAGATTCCTGGGACCGAATCATCGAACTCGCCAACGAGAACTCCTTTTACATGGAATACGTCGACTTCTGGGGCCACCCGGACCCAGACATGCTGGAAGTCGGAAACGGAAAGCTCACGCTCGAGGAGAACAGGGCGCATTTTGCGCTGTGGGCGGCGATGAAGTCGCCTCTGATTATCGGGACCAGCGTATGCTTTATTACCCTCTTCCTTATTCCTTCCTTCCTTCCTACCTACCTTCCCTTCTGTCATTCTGTATCTACCTTCCAAAGCCAAGCATACTAACCAAGTAAAGCTCGACACAATCGACCCCGACCACCTCGCGATCCTCAAAAACGAGTACCTCCTCGCCTTCAACCAGGACCCTGTGATCGGCCGCCCCGCCTACCCCTACAAATGGGGCTACAACGAAGACCACACGTTTGACCCTGCCCATCCGGCAGAGTACTGGTCGGGCCCATCGTCTACGTTGGAGGGGACGCTGGTGCTGATGTTTAACTCGGAGGGGGAGAAGAAGACGCGGACGGCGGTTTGGAGTGAGATTCCGGAGTTGGGCGGTGGTGAGCAGAGGGATGATAGGCATCAGAGTGGTCGACGCTGGAGTAGACGGGGTCAGAATGACAGACACCAGAGCGATGTCAAGGGTAAGGGGTTCCAGGTGACTGATGTGTGGACTGGGAAGGATTTGGGCTGCATTGAGGATCAGTATGAGGTTGAGCTGGAGAGTCATGATATTGCTGCGCTGGTTGTGGGGGGTGCTTGTTGATTTCGTTGGATGTTGAGGCAGAGTCAGTATAAGCTGACCAGGCTGTGGGGTATGGAGGGTAAAATGATGCTTCTCATACACTGAGGAAATACCTACCACTAGTCAGGATACAAAATGGAATTCTGTTGAGACAGATAAATAGTCAATCAATAAGACGGTGTAAATTCGACGAAATAAATACGAGCAAAATGATGTAATCAGTCCTCGACCAACTAAAAGCCCGCAATGACGAATATATATCCCAGAAAAAAAAAGTCACCCAAAAGACAGCCAGTATAGGGTATATCTCATTATAACATTATCCAACCAACACTCCTCACCGAGAACCCTCCCAGCGAAGACAACGACACCACCTGGCGATTACCGCCACAAATCCTGACGACTGTCGCGTCTCCAGCCCCCGCTGCTCTTCGGACGTCCGTCCTCCACAGGTATGGCCAGGAACCCGCCAAAGCCGTTACCAACCAAGGTGCTCTTTCTCGCTTCGCCGCCCCAGTTGCGGCTGAGCTGCGCGTCGTGGAGACTGACGGGTCGGGTGGTGCTGTCGCGACGGCCTCGGGTCGACGGCGGTTCGTAGGGAGTGAAGTTCCACTCTAGTTCGTCCAAGCCCTTGCTGTATATATCGAGTGGGCGCGAGAGGACCCCGCTCGCGAGTTGAGGCCCGCTGTCGCCTCCCCCGAAGAGACGCGGGGGTGGCAGCAGGAGAAGGGCTTCCGGTAGGTCGGCGTCCCGGACGTACAGTTGCCGCAGATATGGTAGCGAGTTGGATACCAGCGACCCGATCAGGTAGGTATAGTAGGAGGCTGAAACGGGTGGCAGCCCGTAGGAACCGTTGGGCGACGTGATCTCGTAATGGAGTAACTCCAAGGACCGAGATGCCAGGGGCGGTACCTTCTCCGCAGGGAATGATCGGGTCACTTCCTGGACTATCGAGAAACTGCGCAGGTTAGGCGCGGCTGGGAGGATGTGATAGATGCCCGACGGCACGACACCGGTCGATGTCAGGTTTAAGGAGGTCAGAGATTTGCGGCACTCCGGTACGGAGAAGATGGCGGCAAGCCCACTTGCGGTGACATTCGGCATATCGCGAAGGGTGAGCTTCTGGACCGGAGGAAATGGCGGTAGTGCTTGAGAATCAGCAAAGGCGGAATCGTCCAGCCAGGGAAGATCGTCCAGCGTCAATTCGCGAAGCCTGGGGAATGACCCCAGACCCGCCCGAAGCATCACCGGCTCGACGTGGAGCCGGGTGAGCTCCAGGACCTCCAGATTCATCCACAGATGGGATCCTGGCAATTGGGAGAAGCTCCCTTCGGACCCCTGATTATAGGTCATGCGGCGGATGTCGTGGCAGCGGGCCATCAGCTCCTGCTTCAAGGCCAGACACGACCCGTCGTCGCTGTATAAACCCGCAGGAAGGTCGACGTAGCGCAGGTTCGGCAAGACGGAGATGGTGCGGGCGATTTCCCCTTTGTTCGCTTCACGGGTCATGTACGGCATACGGAGCGACAAGACCATGTTTCCGAGCCCCTGCGACTGCCGGACCGAGCGCATGAAGATTGTCAAACGGACTTGCGGAGCGTCAATCGGATCGCCATTGCGGTCGAAGACAGAGCGGCGTTTTCGCTTGGCAGCTAACTGCACCTCGAGCTCACAGTAGTGGACTGGGTCGATTCGAACATGGGCGTACCTGTTGCGGGGCAAAAAAGGTCGATATCAGTCAAGCAAGCCACAAGAAAATCAACTCGCTTGCAGATGAGGTGCATACAGTAACGCTCGCGCGTCCAGATACCAATGCTTGCACGCTAACGCACAGTGGGCCAGATCCCGCATGTCACAAAGCATGCAACCATCCTCCGTCATGGACTCCTCGGAGGTATCATAGCTTGTATCAACGGCGTGTGGACAAACGAAGGCGAAAATTCGGGCTAACACCGGTCGGGGAAGTTTCTTGGTATAGTCGAGACCGCGCCGGGGCACTGGGGGGATGTCATCATGGTAGCGGTAACCATCGATGCGGAGAGAGTCGCTATTCCCCGCACGGCTACGGCTTTTCGACCGCCTGCGAAATCGGCTCAAGAATCCCATGATGGGAGCACCGGCATGGGAAGAAACACTGTGAGATGACCGATGAGGTCAAAATGAGACGGGGGGGGTGGAAGGGAAGAAGTGGGGGAGAGGGGGATGAAGAATGCTAAAAGGAATGAGAATGAGGGAAGAAAGAGAGAGGCTGATTAGCGAGAAGGAGGGTGGAAGAAGAGCCCGAAAGGCAGTGATGAGCGGGGGATGGGGGGGGGGGATTTGGCTGCATGTACCCGCCAGCTCGGATTCCCAGACTTTCCCTTTGTACCTGCAATTTCTTTGGCTCCTTTCAGTTGGGAGATGGAGATGTTCCTGTCGATGTCTATCCAGTCTCCAATCTCCGCCTCCTGACGGGGCACAAGGTTTGTTTTTGTTAAATCCACCCCTGGTCGGGGTCCGTTCTTGGTCCGATCGATTCAACCCTGCTCCTCAACCTGGACACTTATTCCTTTCACAAGGGAGTATAGCTTAGTACGCCCGATCTTATTTATAGCAGCCTATCAACGGAGTGATTGAAGTGGGAAGGACTCTGATGGCTGCAACGCCCCCGTCCCAGTTAGGGGCCGCAAGAACGCGCAGGCGGGTGTTTCAGCCTGGCGGTTAGTTCCTGCGGTGGTTGGCCCACCAGGGTGGAGCCTGGTCGGGGGAACGGTCAATTGTCACCTCTTTCAACCAACCCTCATGAACATTGGTCTTGAATGGGCAAGTTGATTGAGCGATTTTAGACCGGAAATGGCCTGCTATTCGGACACCGGCCTCGCTAATCGGGGTCGCTAAAAAGTGACGTGAGAATCGGTACTACATATTTTGGGGTTCCGATATGATACTAGCTGTGGCCAGGCGAGTCTATCCAGTCCAGGTTACGGAGTACTCTGTCTCCCATTCCAACTTCCTCCATCGCAATGACCAACACAGGAATCCGGAGCCTGGAAGAGCCTGAAAATCTTCAACATTAAGCATATTCTGAGGTCACACAATGGAAGTGCCACCAAATGACTGATGGCAGTGGCAATCATGCTTTCTTGACAAACCATGACATCATAATCCTGACCTTGTTCTCAGAACCAGCCATGGTCATACCTACAGCTGTACCGAATACTTCGTAGACAAAGCATGATGAATTCAAGACTATTTATTCAATTGAAGTCCAGGCCTACTGTATTTTCTCGTCAGACGTCTTGGTTACCACGCCTAGATACTATCTTCCCTTGTAGGACTAACACACACACGACTGCCAGAGCTAAACTCCCTATACCATCTCCTCTGACATCACGACAATCGCATAACATGGCAGACGATGCACCCGGCGGAGGAAGTCCCCTGCCCAATCCCGGCGTCGGTCTCGGGTCAGTCGAGAAATACCCCAAAGAACTTGCATGGCAAACCCGGCCTCCGTATCGCGTCGTCTCGCGCGACGAGTTTGGTGAAGTGAAATGGAAAGGTGGATGCCACTGCGGCCGGGTCACCTACGAGGTGAACAGGGAGCAACCGTTGAAGGCCAAATATTGCCATTGCCGGGGATGTCAAGTGGTGCATGGTATGCGAGACCCTCTCGGGGAACGTCAATGGTAGCCTAACTCACTAACCATCTTCTCCAGGTGCACCCTTTCAGTGGGCTGCCATCTTCCAGAAATCCGACATCTCGTTCATCAATGGGGCAGATGGCCTCGCATTCTATGCCTCTGATCGCAAGACGACCAAGTACGAGCTTCCCACCAAAGTGTCGTGTGCGTACTGTCGGACCCCGATCATGGACGAGGGAAGGAACATGTGCCTTCTCTTCCCCGGGACGATCCACTTTGGTGATTCGCAGGAGGAGCAAGACGCATGGATGAAAGCGTTTGAAATAAGGTATGTGTGTGGTTTTAGCATTTTGGATGCAGATATTTGTCTAATGCAGGACACAGTTGCCATATATTTTACAGCCAGCGGTCTCTCAATATCCTCGACGGCAAGCAAAAGTGGTCAGGAATGGATGAGAATAGCGACCTTGTCGACGACTATGGGAAGAAGGTATGATACTCACACTTGAGTAGTCATACAGGCACGAAGGATATTTATCATGTAACAAAATTGTTGGGATTGAACTCATGGGCATAGTTTGTGAGGGCATATGTATTATTAAATCAAGCATTGATATCAAGGACAGACTGGGCAATTGCAGAAGCTATTAATCACATATAACTTTATTCATAGAAACACATAAGATCTATACATCTTAACATTGCTTATACTTTCTACTCTTCAACCAAGATCATAGTCATATAGAAGTCTCACCTTTGTATAGTCCCACGTAGATTGACATACTCCAGGAGTTGATTATACCTTGTTACCACTGAGAAATCTCACTCATGTTCAAATGAATCAAGAATAGTTTAAAGTAGCAATTATAATAAATTCATTAAAAAAACAATGATACATCTTTCAAGGCCCTGGTGTGCTGCATGGTTAATTTCGGAATATTACTGTAGATATATACTTCACTGGGACTATTATATTATTCACGTGTGAGTATCTATCACTATTGATGACCATGTCACACTTTATACTGGACAAATATACAAAGATGCAATTATGAAGCTATCACTGATATAATCTCTATATATCTAGCTAGTCACAGCTGGAATGGTCATTCTTGATTCACTTTAGGCCTGTTTTGCAATCTTCAGAGACGAACAAAGAAAAATCCCTGTATCTTCTGCTGGTATAAATATGACGCTGTGGAAATTCCAGAGAAGCAAGACTATCCATCCTCACTGATCCTCGAGTCAGCACACCTACTTCAAAGTACAATTTCTTCGGCCAAAAGCCTCTCCCAGTCGAAGACTACTAATAGAAAACCTTGTTTCTTCACGCAAGATGCCTTACAAATCGGAGTGGACTATCGACATCCCAGATACACATCTGGCGTCTCTGATGTTCACCTCTCCCACTCACCCCCTGTCAGACTCAGCGAGACTTCTAGTTGATACCGAGAAGCCAGACACTCACTTCTTCACCCCGGCCTCGTTTCGCCTCATGTGCCAGCGCCTTGCTCTCGGCCTGCAGCAAAATGGAATCAAACCAGGCGATAGGGTCCTTTATGCCTCTGGAAACACTCCCCTCTATCCAGTCATATTCGTGGGAATCATCATGGCCGGAGGTGTGTTTACTGGGGCCAACCCAACCTATGTCCCGCGCGAACTCGCATATCAACTCCAGGATTCTGAGCCGACAATCTTTCTTTGCTCGAAGCAAATCCTCACCAACGGCCTCGAAGCAGCCAAAATTGCAGGACTGGTCCCAAACCAGATCTACGTCGTCGACGAACTCCTGAACGGAGAAACGCAAGAGGAAACCGGCTGCCGCTGGTGGGGTGAACTCCTCGCCTCAGAGGACACGGCACGCCACTTCGCATGGAATCCTCTTTCCGCTCCAGGAGAGGCTGCAAATACGCTTCTCGCCCTGAACTACTCCAGCGGTACAACCGGTCTACCCAAGGGTGTGGAAATAACGCATCGAAACTATGTTGCCAACATCCTCCAGGGGATCCATAACTACAAGCTCGGTGAAGAGATGGCTGAGCGATGCATCATATACCTACCGATGTACCATTCCTTGTCGCAGAGACGAATCATCACGAGTTTGATTCAAGGATCTGAAGTGTATATCATGCCGAAGTACGAGCTCAAGTCTCTTTTGGAGAATATCCAACGGTTCAGAATCACTATGCTGGTGATGGTGCCCCCTGTTGCTGTGTCGCTGGCTAAGAGCCCTATTGTCAAGAATTATGATCTAAGCAGTGTCAGAATAGCTGGGTCGGGTGCAGCCCCGCTCACGAAGGAGATATGTGAGACGATCGAGGAGATGTTGAACAACCAAGTTGCTATCAAACAGGGCTGGGGAATGACAGAGTAAGTCATGAGGAGCGTATCCATTTTGATTCATTGATTCGTTGTAATGACCGTTATTCTCTAGATTGACTTGTTCTTTTCTCTTCTGGATTCCTGGAAAACATTATCCACGATCGTCCGTTGGAGAGCCCCTAGCCAACTGCGAGGCCAAAATCATGAACGAGGACGGGACGGCTGAGCTGGGCACAAACGAGCGGGGTGAACTGTGGGCACGGGGTCCCAATGTCATGCGCGGTTACTGGAAGAACCCCCAGGCCACTGCAGACACAATTAACCCGGATGGATGGTTGAAGTCTGGTGATGTCGCCTACGTCGACGAAGAGGGTCGCTTTTTCATCGTGGATAGACTCAAGGTAGGATCCCCTATGTCCAACACTGACCGATTGCACTTTATGTTCAAGATGCTCATGGATGTCCTTACAGGAATTGATCAAAGTAAAAGGTGTTCAAGTAGCGCCTGCAGAATTGGAGGGTCAACTGCTGCACCATCCCGCTGTTGCTGATGCCGCAGTCACAGGACTCAAGATGTCAGTATTCACTATCTGTTGCGTTGTCCCTGGCTGTCTACTATTAGTACTGACAAATTATTCTATGCACAGCATTGACGGGGAGTATCCTCGAGCGTATGTCGTTTTGAAACCTGGACATCACGCCACCGATAAAGAGATAATGGACTTTATCAAGGAAAGGGTGGCTCCCGTCAAGCAGCTTACCGGTGGGGTCGTGTTTTTGGATGCGATTCCTAAGAACGCTTCAGGGAAGATCTTGAGGAATGTACTGAAGGAGATGGCCCAAAGAGAGGCTAAAACATTGTCGGGTGCATCTAAATTGTGATATGACAGCAAGATGCGTACATGCGAATATCCAGATTGAGTTTGGGAAATTTGGGAAAACAATTGGGGCTAAATGGAAATGCAAGAAAGTAAGGGAACAAACAGAAGAGGCTATGAAGGAAGAATGAGAAACATCTATGTAACCAAACCATATTTATGAAAATCTAATTCTGAACTGTATCATAGTATGTAAATGCTTGTAAATGGCTAAAAGAACATTGAGCAGATCAAGTAAGAAGGATGCTTAAACAGGTAGAGGGCAGACTGGTGGGGCCAACGCAAGCTGAACATCGTATAGTACCTTAAGATCATGATATTTATAAGCAATGATTTACATGTCTACCTTGATAGGCTCAAGTATATCTTTAGGGTAGATCTAGAGGGCACACGCATTTATCAAGAGACGAACGTGGTGTATCGCAGGGCCGTCAAACCTAGCGTTCTATAAATGACGTCGATCGGTTTCCCCACCCCTCATTCTTTTCTCCTCACTCGTCCACAACTCCCATTTCTCCTGCAACACTCTTCGAGCCAAGTAGCCATTATATGTATGTATATCCCAGATATTTAGGTAACCGGGTGTCTTCCAACGACATCACCCACATCAACTCTCCCCCTCCCCATCCAACATTCTCCACACCAAACAAAAAAAACCACCCCAACCCCACCAACAACGCCCATATCAAACCGCAATTGAACCATACTAACCAACCAAACCCCCAGACCCAACACACCAATCCCATCCCAACGAACCTCCCAAATCAGACCTACAAATCAGGCGAAAAACATGTCGTGGTTCCAAAAAACATTCACCCTCCCCGCGCACTCCCGCGGCTCCTACCTCGTCACCGACGAAGTCATCTCCCAACTTCCCGAACTCCGCGACTACAAAGTCGGCCTGCTGAACTTGTTCGTGCAGCACACGAGCTGCGCGCTGTCGCTGAACGAGAACTGGGACGATGACGTGCGCGCTGACATGACCGACGCGCTGGAGCGGGTCGCGCCGTATGACCGTAAGGGGAACCTCTATCGGCATAGTGCTGAGGGGGAGGATGATATGCCTGTATGTTTTTTTTTTTTTCTCTTACTCTTTCTCTTTCGATTTAGTGAGTAGGGTGGTTGGGGTGGAGCTTGCTAACTGGTTGGAAATAGGCGCATATTAAGTCCTCTCTTATTGGTGCTAGTGTGTCCATCCCTATCTCGAATGGTCGTCTTGCGACGGGTACTTGGCAGGGGATTTGGTATCTTGAGTTCCGGGCTTCGCGGCACTCGCGCAAGGTGGTTGCTACGATTCAGGGAGAGAAGGCTTGACTTGGCGGGCCTGAGAGTGATATTGAGGGGACGAAGTCTATGATGTGATGATTGTATGAGATAGCCGGGGGTACTTGGTATGGTGAAAGCGAGGGCTGCAGAGTTATATATCAGGCAATATAATGAGAAGAGTAGCAAAGGCGATCAATATATTGTCGATCGCAATCGCCATTCAGAAGGAGTTCAAATTACTGTCTTTGTAGAACTAGGGAAGAACAAGTTTTACTCTAACTCATGGAACAGTACACTCTGTACAGGTGGTCGCCCTTGTCAGGCACATAATAGAACAAACAATCATCAACGCCAAGAAAACAACCAATCTACCGCTGCTCCAGGCCACCGTCGGTCACCCGCTGCTCCTCGTTCACCTCCGCAGCGTCGCCCACGGGCTCAAGGGGGTAGCTGGTGGCAGGGAGAGACTGGAGGTATGCGCGGTGCTTCTCCTGGGCCTGTTAAACATATTAGTTAATGTCCTAGCCTCTAAAACCACACGGCTATATATCAAGGGAGGATCATACAAAGGGCACACCGCAGTAACCGCAGGTCGCAATCTCGGGCTTGTCGGTGTTGATGTAGATTTGGGGATGACCGAGGGGACCACCGCCGCCGTCGCATCTGACGACACGCTTCTTCGTCCAGCGGACAGGCTGTCTGTGGATGAGCTCAATGGCGGCGTAGGGTTGGGGCTAGTGGAAGACTCGTTAGCATGTATATACACCAATTGACAACTGGGACCGGTCCAATGCGCAAAGCACGGCATAATGTATATCTATAGAAAGGATAATGTCAAAAAGCTCACCTGCAATCCCATGATGGTCTGCTCAAAACGCGGCCCCGTCATGGCCTGCTCCCGGGGCTGCTGGCTGGCCGCCCAGGTGTTGGCCCGGTTAGGAGCCTGCAGACTGCGGATCCGCTCGCCGACCTCGGGGTCCTCCTGGAGAGTGCCCTCGAATGAAACAGCGTCAACGGGGGTGGCATCGGTGACGGACACATTGGGGACTCGCTTGGGCGGGTTCGGATCGTTGGCTGGGTTCGGACCGGTGGCTTCGCGCAGACGAGGGGCAGTGGTCGTGTAGCTGGCCCGGGCGACGAAACGGGGGCTCCATGCGGCCTTGGAGAGGGCCGCCATGCGGCTTCGAGCGCAGGACATCATCTTCGGCGTGTGATCGCGAGTCGACGACTGGTGGGGAAACGGGGAGAGTACCGGGAGTGACGGAGGTGAGGTTGAATAATTAGCAGTTGAATGGGCGAGGTTTACTTAGCGGCCGCTCGAGGGAAGTTGGCCAATCGGCTGGGCTCCTAGGATGGTTCTGCCACTTCCGAATCTGGTTCCGCCTTTGGTCGATGTTTTTTTCGTCCTCTCATGTTCGTTGCATTACCACGGTCACAAAACTTCACGTTGTGCTTCTTTTGTTTGGTTTGAGGGTCATATTCCTGTTGCAGGTTATTATCAATAATGGCAGGCGCTTCTCCTTCTGGCTCTAAGCCAGAAAAAACAATGTCGTCGCGACTGCTCACTATGAAGGTATGTGCCTTATAAAATACGTTATCTACGCGCTTTTTACGACGACAGTCTAACAAACCGGACAGTTCATGCAACGCGCTGCTGCCACAGCCGCTGCGAAGGAATCTTCTCAAAAACCCTCGAGCACTGATCCCAATACGCCCTCACCCAAACGACAGAAAGTCGGCTACAACGACGCAACGCAAAGCCCCTCCGGTACGCCTACGTCTGATCTAGAAGCCATATCGGCTGCCCTGGCGGCTGAGGAGGAGAAGCGTCGGGAGGCGGTTACACGACAAGCTGCGGAGGCGGGCGAATCCGAGTGGGTGCTCGACTACGGCAATGACGCTTTCAATCAGTATCCGTCGCAACCGCCTGTGGTTGTGGCCGATTCGTTGGATGTTGATAGTGAGGATATGGATTATGGTGGACGCCAATCATACGGGAACTACAAGAAAAAGAACAAGAACTGGGTATGTCTTTTTTCCCACTCAATGTTGTTGCAATGCGACACGAGAAGCTAACTGCTCCGGAATGAAGAAGGCGAACAAAGATCCAGAGTCTGGAAGCGAGGAAGAGGACGACGAGGATATTGACGCCTTGATAGAAAGTGGCAAGAAAAAGGCGAACAAGAAAGACAAGGACAGGGCCCACCAGCCGGTCAGGTTGTCCAAGCTCACGTCGATATCCGGTGGGGGTCAAATTCAAGGCGGGGGGATGAGCAGATCCCAGAAGAAGCGCAAGAGCAAGTAATCTCGATGCTGTCATCTACCAAATCCACAGCCGTGTCGAGGAGGATACTCAATATGCCAATCTCCGTCAATGGCTACACGTCTGGGTTCTCGCGCTGCCGGTCACACCGATATACCCAAACGACAGGAGATGCGCAGTGTCGTCCTTGTCTTTACTGGCGAACGCTTCATCGCAAACCAGCGCACTCGGTACTATTTTGATCCTTTAGAATCTCGCGCAGCGCGCTCCCGAACAAGGAACACGTCTCCCGCCTTGACCTGAATCTTAGCCCCAACAGACGATCCTTGGAACTTCTCCGCAGGTGCATCACTTGTTCCAAAGGCCGGGATCCTGATCACACGTGAGGCAAACATGCGGAAACGATCCTTGTCGCCAGCTCTGAGACGGAGAAAATTGGGTTTGCGGCTGCGAGCAGGCTGATCAAGTAGTTCTTCCCCGAAGGGAAACCTCAACGTGGGCGGTTTGAGGATCCCTTTCGGATGGGAGCGAGGTGCATTGTCCGGGAGATCGGAAATTTCTATCTACTAAGCAATACCGAGTATTTAGTCTCGGCCAAACCTAAGCTCACCAGTAACAGTTCCACAACCACTGACCTTATTCTCGAGTATTCTGCGTATTTCACTTGCTTCTGTAAATCCAAGGTCTATCAAACTTAGTCAAAATCCATATAAGAACCAGACAGTCCACGACATACCTATACCCCTCCGAAGCGTCCTCCCCTGCCGCCGTTCCCTAAAGAAGCCACCAGAGCTCACTTGTCGCGGGAGTGTAACGCGGGCACCGTCTTCTCCCTGGAGCCTGAGACGCACAAGACTGGGGGGCTCGGTCTGTAAGTCGACCGATAAGCTGTCGCGGCACAAGCAGGGAAACGACATCAGCTGTGGTTGTACTCTGTAAGTGTACATGTGATGGAAATGAGAGGGACTGGATGGTTTGGGGAGTTTGGGTGTCATGGGTGAGGTTTAGATGAACGTTGACAGTGCGCGTTGCTGACTATGAGCAAATAATACCAGTGGGAGTAGGTAGGTATAAGTGAGGTGTCTTTCATGGTTTCTATGTATCAGCCAGATCAGACTGCACGAGATGTTTAGTAGTAGGTAATAGTATACCGAGAGCAATTGGAATATCTTATACATTGATCTACCCATAAACCCAACCCAGCACATAACCCTACAAAAACAGGCACAAAAAGAAAACAGAAAAAAAGATATCAATCACAATTTCGCCTTCTCCTCCCCAACCTTCCTCTCCCACCCCCTCTGCACCGAATAATTAAGCGCCAAATTCCAAGCCGCAACGCTCGCCCCCAAAGGCGGCGCCAGCAGCAAAGCCCAAGCCCACCACCTCGGACTCCTCCCACTAACCAGCCCCATCGCCCGGCTGACCTCCCTCTCCAAATCCCCCCTATCCCCATCATTCCAGACGATGACCGCGCGCGCAGAGTCCGTGCCCCGAAACTCCGCCTGCCGCACCTTCCCCAGCACGTCGCCCTGGCTGCGCACCCTGTTCTCCGCATCCTCGGCAGACAGGTGCGGGTCGCGCGCGCGCAGCCGCGCCATTTGCACGGCGGGGTCCTTCACGCCTACTACCATGACGGTGCCGCACATGACGTCCATGCCTGCTTCGAAGAGCAGCGGGACGTCGAGCACGACGGCCCATTGGCCGCGCAGGTAGTGGTATACGAGGACTTTGTAGATTTCTTTCCGCACGGCTGGGTGCACGATTTTGTTGAGGACGGCGCGGTCTCGTTTGCGCTCGTCGGTTGTGCCGAAGACGCGCCGGCCTAGGACGGGGCGGTTGAGGGGGCGGCCGGCGCTTGGGTCTGTGCTGGTGTTGCTGTTGTTGTCGGCATCTGGGGGGAGAAGGAGGTCGGGGGTGCTGGGTCCAAAGTATTCGACTATGGCTTTGTAGCCTGGGGTGCCTGGTTCGACGACCTTGCGGGCGAGGATGTCGGTGTCGATGATGGGGAGGGAGTACGGGGGTGCGGAGAGGATGGAGGAGACGGTTGATTTTCCCGTGGCGATTGAGCCGGTTAGGCCGATGATGAGCATTTTGGATGTTCTGGTGTGTTTGTTCGTTGTTGGAGTTGGGGGGTTGGTTTGGCTGCAGCTGATGATACTGCCGCTTTGCTGTGGTTATGGCCTGTGCGCAGTAATTGAGTGCGGATGCAAGGAACGTCCCAAACACTAGCCGCAATGCAATGTAGTATGGCTTTATGTTCTATAGGAATGCGCGATGCTATATCGCAACCAACTTATTAGTGGAGTGGATTGAGTGGGAGAATGATGATGGGGTTACAATGCGGGGAGATTGCATGATGCCGCAACCTCGGCCTACTTGTCACCGCCTACGCAGGCAAGCGCAAAGGGTGATGCTATAAGACAGCACCAGCTATAGAGACATTAAATGATCATTTGTATATAAGCGCTCCAAGTAAAAAACGCCGTCTGATATACAAGGAAATGGGGTATTCAAGTGTTTTATCCTTCGCATATTCTTACAATTCATTGGGATTTTGTCGATCCTCGCCATCCCATCACCGTACCCACCAGAGCTGTGAAAAAGCAATGCTTTGTCTGAAATGATGTTGACTTGAGACTTCAAACCTATGCACATTTGACATCAAGTGTGCTAAAATTCGAGTGAGGCCTCAGGGCTGGTGGCGGAGGCGCATATAGCACCTGTTGTTCATCTGGCCAAGTGGGACCGAAGTAACCCGCGGGGGTAGAAGCCAGCAACTCTCAAAGCGACCGCAAATTCCCGACAGCTATTGCTCTTGTATAGACCAACTGACGAACCGCTCCACGAAGGGATCAGCCCTTTGTCACGGCGTCAATAATTAATGATATGTCGGCAGTGCAAATCTGACAAGCTATGTAGGAAATCACGCCTCTGGAAGACCACCTGCGCTGGGATCTTGGGGCTGACCATTCCATCCAATATGGGGCCAGCCCTTTGGTAGAGAGGAGTAAGGAGGCAGCGCATAGCGATCATCGCACTCGCCTTCATCGGGACAATGCAAGTTGCACATTCCAAACACCTTGCAATAGCATTCTTCCGCTGTTGGGCAATAGATGGGTTCTTTGCCAAAGATCACTGCCGAGAAGTTAGCACGAGTTCACCAATCCGCAATTCCACCAACGGTGTCGCGTCAGTAGGGTAGGAAGTAAACATACTATGCCACGAGTATTCCATGATGCGTCCACTCAGCTCATCCGGAAGCGTCGTCGTCGCCAGCCAATCCCGGAACCTAATGTAGTCGCTCTTGGGTCGCTCGAGGATCTTCCACCGCGTAGCACCAAACTGCGCGCAGCACGACACCCCTACTTCCTGCGGCACTGGCTCTCCGGGAAAGAGCTCCATAAATCCGGTTTTGAAGTACTCGCCGGCGTGGACGTCATTTCGATGGGTATCCGTGAGCGGGTGGATTTCGACGGGGCAACCAAGCACCCAGGCGCAGCGTAAGTTCACGTAGCCTTGTTTCTGAAGGTAGGGGACCTGGAACTTTTGGAGCATCGGGACGCCGTCGTAGTAGGGGTCGTCGTTGTGCCACTGGAAGCGCTGCGAATGGATGAAGAGGATAGACTCTGGGAGATTGTCGTAGTTATCGATGATATACCTATGGATATGCACTTGTCAGATCACGTTAATAGCCACAAGGAACTGAATCTCTCACGTCAGGTAAACCATCGACTCTCTTCCCTTGTTCTGCTTCACCGTCAGTGGCGCGTTCTTGTCGTCGACCACGTAGAGATTCTTGTCCCAATCCGGAAAGTTCTCAAACAGCCAAGACACATCATCACGTTTCATGCTCGCCACCACCATGGCGTTGTCGGCCTTTCGAGAGGGGGGCCGCTGCGACGGGGTTGCCATCCCTGACCGCGGGTCCCGGTATGGCCCTCTCTCCGCTGAGCCATCGTGCGTGAACACTGCTTGTTGTTGTCGGCGGTCCGAGGAGTTTGCGAAAAAGAGGAAGTAGATCGCGCAGACGAGAACGATCGTGAGGAAAATGGCCTTCTCTTGGTTGCGACGGCGGCGATTCGAGGGTCCGCTACGGCAGCAGAACATGGTGGCAGTGGATGTAATGTTGCGGGTTCGATTCGGTGGTCAGATCGGTGTTTAACAGGTCTTTTGGTATATTGTTCGGCGTGTGTTAGGTGAACGAAAGTAAAACCATGTTTAGGCATGCGTTGGAGATATGTGGCTGGATGGCCTGATGCTTTGCAGGAGCGGAGAACAGTTCACTGCCAGCCTTTCGAAGGGGGGGGGGGGGGAAGATCAGAAATCAACGGTGTGGAATCATCCAGAGTAATCACGAGGGTGAATTGAAGAGGAGGCAAAGACCGGCGTCAAGAGATGGGAATTGAGGAGATGGTTGGTTGCGTTGCGAGTAGTTTTGTGTACGAGGTATTAACCAACAACCAGCTGGCCGCTTTTAGATCCTACTGGGGGAGCCCTGGAGGAGTGGAGCCCGCGATCTGCACCCGCCACTTGCGCAACGTAACAGTAATGAGATTAATTCTCCTGCCAAGATCTACACTTTCATCCACCATTGTTAACCACACAGTCACATACATCAAGTTATTCACAGGTGTCGATTTCTACAAAGTACCACGTATGCGCTGGAATACTCATGTCTAACCCGGACCCCGCGTTTCCTTCATCCGAACCCACTCCGTCAATCACTTTGATATCCGACGAAGTGACCTTCATGTCGTTTTCGGTGGTGATCCAGTACTCCGGACTGGAATGTGTATATCCCAAGATATGACTCGGCAGCCGGGGGACAATATCGTTCGAATGAGTAACGCGGTAATTCGGTCCATGCGCCGTGATATACTCCGCCAGCTCGGTATTTCCCACCCGGGGGGAACCATATGTGTACTACCAGTTTGATCAGCCGGTGGAACCGTGATTAAACAAGAAAGACAGAGATGCATGGTCAGCGAGCAAGGGTGACACGCTTCCGACTCACCAGCTCAATCTTATATCCTGCATTCCGCAAAGCGACCGCCCCCAACGTCGCGAGGGCAGCGCCGTAGCTATGCCCGGTGAGCGTCACGGAGTAACCCGGACGGGCCTTGAGGGCCAAATCAATCTCCTCTGTCAAGTTCTTCTCGACAGTCTGCCACGACTTCCAGAATCCCCGATGTGCACTGCAACCGAGGCACAGCTCATCGTTCAGTTCTTCCAGGACGAGGTCCAAGTTCGCGATCCAAGTGCTGAGACTCCGGGTGCCGCGGAACGACAGCACCAAGCGTTTGTTAGTCGCGTCAGCGGCCAGGAATCCAGCGACGTCGCCGTATTCATATCTCCTGCAACCCCTGATCAGCTATCACCTACCAAGATTCCAAGGACTAACGCACCCGTGAAACTCAGTAAGGGTTTTCGTGTCGGCCTTTTCCACTGTTGGACAGTTACCCTTGGGGCACCGCACTTTGGTCCCGGGGGACTCGAGGTTTTCGTCGCAGTACGCTGCGGCAGCATACTCTGCGAAGAGAGTAAATTCCTTCAAGCTCTCAAGAGACACGTCTGCGGCAGTCAGTCCTTGAGGACACGAAATCGATATCACGCTTACGTACCCCGAGTATCCAGCTGAGCCGGTACTGCTGCGCTCAACGCCGCACAAGCAACCAAGCACACGCAAAGTATGCCACCTGGTCCGAACATGCCTAACGTAGAGACCGCAATACGAACAGAAATACCCAGAGAGGAAGAGCAAAGGGCGCGACGAGCACGAAAGCCAAGGGGTAAAACAAAGGGCCCCTCCCAGGCTATTGAATAATACGTATCACACCAGAGCGCTTCGATCGGAGCACCAGTCCCTTAATTCTTCGATCGGGCATAGAGATGCAGGCAGGGTATTCTGTAGACTGATATACCACAGAGCCAGCCCCCTTTAAGAAACTCGACAGGGAGCCAATCCCCCGACCATTCTACATACCACCCATCCACCCCTTGGTAGGTAGCATCCACACAGTATCAGACGCCCTCAACCCTTCACCTCCAACGAATAAAAGCTCGAAAGAACGAAACCAAAAAACATCAACTGGCCTCTCACGAGAACACAAATTAGCCAGCCCGGTCAGGGTGTGGCTTGATTACATTCCCTCCGTGCTGACTCCATCGTCGAAGTCAAGAATAGATCGGACCTATCCGGTTACCCACATAGACTACTCGATCATTGCATCCCCGGATGTATTCGTACCTGACAGTAAGATAACCGCAGGATAATAAGCCTGGACAAATAACAATCCAGCAATGGAACCTGATCATTGGAGAGGGTCTCGTGCCGCTGTTTGAGTGGATGGGGACTCATCAGGAATGCCCGTCCTGTAAGGGTCAAGATGTCATCTGCCAAGGGTCATGCTCGGCGCTGGGGCTGGACGATCGGAGCGATATGATATTATCGTTTGAGTTGGCACGCCGATCATCTTGTGCCATTGTCTCCGAGTTGTTGATACTATTGGTGCTTGACACATACCCTAGTGGTTGTGTATCGGGATAGTATCTAGCTGTGAGCAAGAAAAACTGTACTAACTGCACGAGTAAACAAAATAAACATTCCAGGACATTGACAGACCTTGGGTGGGGGGGGGGGGGGGGGGGGGGGCGACCTCACATTCCCAGAGCCTACTTTGGTCACAACAGGCATCAAGGTCGTTTGGATGGCGTCCCCAACATCTTGGTTTCAAATGAAACCTGTGGAACGGCCAAAATAAGCAATTCTCTACGTACTGAAACAGATGGGCATGACCTACGATTCTACCTTTTCCTTTTTATTTCCATTTCGCAGCGATGACTAGTTGGTTATACAGGTCGGCTGACCGATTGATATGGGCCTGCGGTCTAAGGCGTGAAAGACGAGTGTGATTAGTAGGATGGCACCCTGCCTTTACTTTAGCTTTGCTGATCTACCTTGCAACTTCCTACAGGATCTTTACCCTAGCCATCATGAGAATATTCAATACCCCGTATAATTCGCTGGATTTTACGAAGATCACCATCCTCTAGAAAATACACCAAGACAGATATATCGCTCCTGGAAACGCCGGCCTAAGAAAAAAAAAAAAAACAAGCAAGCAAGCGCAATAAGAGAGAAGACAGACTTTCAATCTGCCAGTAGCTTGAGCTACCCTCACTGCGCAGTCTGCCCTCCGGTCTCCTGCCCATCTGCATTATAATCCGCCATGCCTTCGTCCTGGCTATCGCTCTGTCCAGCAAGCACCTTGGTTTTCGGGGGCTCGTTATCAGACAACGGCGTCCCAGGGGTCGCAGCAACGACGTTGTCGTTCTCGTCGACGAACTCGAAATTGTAGCGCGAGAGGAGATGCGGGATGGCGGAGAGCTGGGGGCCGTAGCGGGCGGTGTTGTCGTATAGCTCGAACAACGGGACGGCGAGGAGTTTCATGTTCTTGGGGACGGAGAGGACCTCTGCAAAATTAATTAGACAAAATCCACACATGAATGACAAAGACACGGGGTCGGAAAGAGACATACTCTTCTTGGGCAACTGGATGAAATAAAGCTTCTTGCACTCCTTCGGCCGGGTAACGTGTCCAGGCAGGAACGGGTACATGAAGGTCTCGAAATTCGGCCGCCACCACTGCGCCAGGGTGTCACCGATCTCCCAATCCTCGTTGACGCCTTCACCCGAGAACTGCGACCCAACAGGCGCGAGACGCTCATTCAGCCGCTTCTTGAAGCCGTCGATTTCCTCGTCCTCAAAGTTGAGGTAGTCGCCGGGTCTATATTCATCGCACCATTAGTATCCACCCATGTCATATAGTATTGTGCATGTCAAACATACAGCTTGAAAAAGGCATTCGCGATCTGCAGCATCAGGACATGCGGGTGGTTGTGTTCGTGGCAGACCAGCACGCCCTCGCAGGTCCGTCTCATGCCGTGGATGTCATAATGCTCTTCCAACCGCTTCAGTCGCGCCAGGACCGATGGGTCTTCCTCTGGTTGTGTTTCCTTGGTGCCGAATGTGTAGTTGGACAGAGGGTAGAGGCGGATCGTCTCTGGTTGTTGTGCGGAGAAGGTCTTCGGGGTGATGGGGCTACTCGAGTATCGCGTTAGTATGGCGCGAATGAGGGGATGTGATACGATAGCTTCAAGAGAGGACAAGCTCCTTTTGTAGGTTTCGGGTGCTGGATGCTGGGGTCAGGTCATCCTCTGGAGTAACTTACGGGTGAGAGCTCTGCATCGCTGTTTCGGTGGCCGTTGACATTCCGGCAGTGCTGTGATATAATCTGATGGAATTGCTGGTTCTGTTGTAGGAGGGACAGAGAATAACTAGGTAAGGTGAGCCACAGTGGGCTTTGTTGTCACTGCGATGCGGCGGGTTGGAGATAGTACGGAGCGGAGCATGGACGGAGCTAGAGGTGTTGCTGCGCGCTCGCGAAAACATTCAGCCGCCCCGAGGTGTGTACAGCTCTATGTAGGTCAAATGTAGTACATACTTACAGCGCACGATCTACGAATCAGTAAAGGCCATCTGTCCAGTATTCTAGTAATGAAATTTGGTATTCTACTTCTACACATTGTTCAAAGATCGAATCTACTTGAGTTCGTGGCACCATGATCCTAATGCCCCACCGCCATCGCCCACACCCATTCCCAATTCACAACACCGAAACAACATTAAAAAGGACCCATTGGGGAAAATTGTTGCAACATGTAGCAAAAGATGTCTATCTAAAGTTTCGCATCAAAATCTTCATACTCGGTGAGGTCCGTAGCAGGGCTGGGACCCGCGCTGACAGCCAAGCGGGCCTTGAATTCGGGGACGTTGGTAATGTAAGTCGGGCCCTTGCCCTGCTTAGAAGCATTGGCCGCTGCCGTCGAGTTAGTGTTGTCATTATCGTTCTTGGACACGAGTCCGAGTTGCTTGAGATGGAAGCCCAGGTTGCGTTCCGTCTGTGCCATCACCAGGTTGACTTGTTGCTCCGACAGGCTCATCTCGCCAATGAGGAAAGCCCTGAAGGTATCCAAGACTGCGTTCTCGTCACCGGTCGAGATGTCGAGACCAGCAAACGCAGCGCTCAAACGATCCGTGTCCACCGCAAAGCCGTCGACCTCCAACTGACTGCCCAGCAGCGAAACCAACTTGGCCTTCTTCTCCTGGGGGCTGGCCTTCGTGCCACCCTGGGCGTTCAGATGGATCGCGAGCTTAGCCCGTGTGGGGGACGCGGGATCCGCGTACTGCCTGTAGAACTCAATAAGGTCCGACTTGGTCAGGACGCGGACATTGGCAGCGTCGTTTTCGTTCTGCACAAAATCAAAGTACTCCGAGCCAATATGGTTCCAAAAGCGGGAAGTCTCGGAACTCAGGTTCTTCAGCTTCTCCAACCGCTTGTTAATAAGACTGCGTTTGTAGCCTTCAAACTCGTCTTCCGACATGTCCTCTAATTTCCTTCCAAAACCACGTAAGAAGTTGTTGATCCGAGATTCCAGATAGGCGGCTGTGCGCTCGCTTTGAATGATCACGCGATAGCCAATGGCCGTCGCCGCATAGCGGGCGCCGCTCCACACGACGTATCCAAGCTGCTCCTTGCTGCGAAGCTGGTCGAAGGCGGGCTCGTCGGTCATCTGGGCAAACAGCAACAGCTTCGCGCGGAGAACGTCGTCGGTCATGTCACCGATGGAGAGATAGTACTCGATGCAATGGTTGACATTGTCGGGATCCTTGAGGGTGCGCTCGTAGACATAGTCCGATCCCGGAGGGATAACCATGTTGCGTCGCAAGTTCCATTGGGACTGGGGCAAGGGGCGGCTCTGGAGGATCTTTTCGATGGAGTCGGTCATACGAAGTACATCCTCCTTGTACAGGTTCCCATGCGCCAGCACCTCGATGTGATTCTGACGGAGAATTTGAGGGAAGAAGCACGAGATGTCCTCGGGTTCGATGTGCTCCAGCTCAGCAGCATATTGCTCGTTGGTCCAAGCTTTCTCTGCCGTCAGATACCGTGTGAAGTCACCGACTTGGTAGAATGGCTGCTGGTACTCGGAGTTCTTGTAAGAACGAGACAGGCGCTCCTTGATGACATGGAATCTGTCCTGGTTAACAACCAGGTCACGCATGCTCGTGAGGACCTTGTCCAAAAGCACGGCCATCTTGTCATTGTATCCACCGACCGATATATCGAGTCCGAAGATGCTGGCAGATAGGTGGTATTCGAGGCCGGCCAATTCGGCATCGTAGGAGTACTCAACCAGAGCGTCCCGCACCAGCTCACAGTAGAATTTAGACTTGACGAGATTCGCCGGAGTAGCCCACACTAAGGGGTTTCGGAGCGTGACATGAACGGTAGCCTTTGGGACCCAGAAGCGGTCGTCCTTCTTGAACCACAGCCGCACATGGTCATCGTGGCGGATGAGCTTCGGGGTCTTGGCCGGCTCTTGCACCTCCTTGCGTTCTACCGAGAGCCTAGTGGGAACAAACTCGTTCTTATGCGGCATATGCAGATCGGGAAGTCTAGTCTCTGGGGACGTAGCCAATGCTTCGTGGATATCGGCCATGAAATCCTGGGGAATCTTCTCAACCTTGTAGTCGGTCCCATACCACTTCTCCTTAGAGTCCCAGTCTCCCGGGTAGTCCTGGGCAACGATGGTCATCCGGAAATTGTCGGCTCTGAAATATGACAGGGCTTTCTTGATAAGCTCCGGGTCGTACTTCCTCATGATTGAGCCACTCAGCAGCCAACCTCTGGGGAGAGGCTTTTGCATCACACTGCTCAAGCGGCTGGTGAACCGACTAGCGGGCGATTTCTGCTTGAAGCGGAACTCCACCTCGGCAAGGTTCTTCATCTCATCGAAGATCCACTGCTCGGGCTCCCGTTCCTTGATCATTGCGATGTATTGGAACACCACCTTCACCACCTCTCGATACTGTCGCAATCCCTCCCGGGTCAACCGAAGAGAGACTGTAAAAAACGCAGCTCCGGGGCAGACGGGCATGACACCGGCCGACAGCCCATTCGCCCAACCCTTTGCCTTGACATAGGCCAGGATACTGCCGGGTCCCTCGTGGCCAATCAAGTGACTAATGTACCGACTCGGCTGGGACTCGTACAGAAACTCCTCGTCCAGGAATGGGAAGTAGATATCGACCGATCGCGAGTCCATAACCGGCTTGGCGAAAATCTGCTTGCACATGTCGTCCTGCGTCCATGGTTGGACATCATCCCAGCGATTCTGCGGAAGACTCTTGTTCTGCACTCGAGAAAACAGATCGCTCACCCACTGCTCCATCTCGTCCAGTGATTCGCGGCCCAGAACCACGACCTTCATCCGGTTCGATGAATAGTGCTTCTCGTAGAATTTAATGAACTCACTCCGAACATCAAGCCCCCGCTTCTGCGGCTCTTCCTTAAGCGTCTGCAGGTTGCCGGTGGAGAAATGATGATAGGGATGTGCGGGATTCGAAAGGGATTTGTTCAGCTGCATTAAACGCCACAGGTCGCTCTGAAGGTTCTTCTTATTCTCTGAATCCACCGCTCTTAGTTCGCGGTCCAGGGTCGACTCCAGGAAAAGAGGAGACACGAAGAACTGGGAGAAGCGATCCAGGGCGCCATATAGGGCCGAGGTCGGGTAATTAGAAGACGACCCATTTACCGGCAACTCTGCATTCGCGGGTGTGCTGTCGGTGTCACCATTCTGGGCCGAGCCGCCGTTGGGGGCCCCCTCCGTCGGCGCGGTTGCCGATACCTCGAAGAAATAGTTCGTCTCTGTGGCGGCCGTGTATGCGTTGGAGGAACCGGAGTTCGAAGCGAGGAACTGGTTGTACGCGTTTTCTTTGGGATACTGCAGTCCAGGCACGGCAGTTAGTAGTCTGACATGTGGCGCCCAAGGGAAGGAGGGAGAGGGGTCCAAGACCCATGATTCGAGGGCGGCATACCTTTTGTGTTCCCATGAAAAGCAAGTGTTCTACCGCATGCGCCACACCGCTCAGATCGTCGGGGTCTGAGAAATTTCCCACATTCACGTTGACCGCAGCGCTGGCCTTGTCTGTGTCGGGGTCGTGGACCAGGAGGGCTTCGAGTTGATTCGGTAAGCGGATGACGCGATAGGAGCGGTCATCGAGTTCGGGCTTCTCCAGCTGCTCGGTGATACGTTGAATTGAGCCCATGGTGATGGGTCCGGTGGAAAATGAGGCACGGGGAGTTGAAGGAAGGGAATGGAGATCGCGCGGCGAACTGAGCCGACGAGAAGGTGAGGACAACCCGGGTGAAGCCGACGAAGAGAAAGAGGCAACCGCCACACGCGCCCCTGGCCGAGTAATCGAGCTAGAAGCTGAGCAATCCAGAAGAACTCTGAGGTTCCACAGCCGCGTTGCAGGGGACCTTGGTAGTATCATCCAGAGAAGGATGCAGGCGGAGGTCCAGTTTACCCAAAGTCAATGCAGATCACGCAAGGGCGGAGGTCAAGTGGACAAGGAAATGTTGGGTGACGTGTTAATATCTAAAAAATAAAAATAAAAAATTGGAAAGAAAGGTAGGTCTTAAATGAAAAGAGATCGTGACAGAAAATGGATTGTAATGGAGAATTCCAGTTGGCTTGGACACAAGAGTCGCAGCCAAACAAAGCGGTTGAGGGATGATGACTGATGCAATGCTGTAAATACCAGTGAGATGCGGGAAGAGTGGCGGAGACGGAGACCTATCGGGGACACGCGAAGTGAGAAGGCGGTGAAAAGAGAAAGGAAGGGATGAGGGTTGACTGGCGTTTTTATATCTGACCCAAGGAGGTGGTATTCACTGTTCTACTGTCAATTAGTATCCTGTCAAGTGAGTGCATAGAGTGAAGGTCATCCTGACTACCTGGATATCATCACAATATATGTCATCTTGTGTGACTTTCATCTGCCTTGGTGGTGAATTATTACTACTACTGGATCAAGTTATATATACTGGATGATACAGTGACAAGAACATGTCTAACATTCCAAGTCAGAATGCAGAACATATAATTTCCAAATGAAGAAGTTACTGTCTGATCTATGGTCTATGGAAATCTACACCAAACTCTAGCGATGCCTAGACAAGCTCAACCCTATATTACCCGAACGGGGCATATGTCAGATGTACCTAGCCTGGTCAGCCATTGGGACTTGCAATAATAGCTTCCTGTCTTTGTTCAAAACATATCCAACTTGCATTCCACAGGGTTGTTGTACATAATCCTTGTATACAGAATGGGCCCTGAACACCCAGGCTCGGACAACAACCCGATCCATCGGCATCTTCAACCGAACGGGATACTTCATGCCCGGGTATAGAACACATTTCTTCTCCTTCCGAAATGCCACCAACAGATAAACTTCATAATAACAATACCCAATCTACAATTGTCGCAAACAGTATAACTCAAAATGGACATCGCCGAATCCCTCACAACCACACAAGGTCTCCAGACCATCCACTGCATCGACATGCACACAACAGGCGAACCCACCCGCATCATCTATGCGGGGTTCCCCAACCTCACAGGCACGCTTCTCTCGCAACGCGACCAAGCCAAACAACACCATGACGACGTCCGGAAACGCCTGATGCTCGAGCCGCGCGGTCACGACGGCATGTACGGAGCAATCATCCGACCGGAGACGGAGCTGGTGCTTAACGGAACAGCAGACATCGGGGTGCTGTTCACCCATAACGAGGGCTACTCGACGATGTGCGGACACGCAACCATAGCACTGGGGCGATTTCTTGTCGACACGCATGACCGCAGCGTGTTTCCGCGGCGGGACCAGCTGCGATTCGATCCCCGCACGCAGACTGTCGCGGTCAATATCCACGCGCCTTGTGGTCTGGTCCGGATTACGGTGCCAGCTACGGTAGACGGAAACAAGTCTGATCCTGCTCGTCCTGTGGCGTTTTTCTCGACGCCGTCCTTCGCCACGGCGCTGCAGGTTGAGATGCCCGTGCCGCCAGAAGTGCGTTGGCCGCAGCTCGGGGCGAAGGGGTCGATTTTGCTGGATGTTAGTTATGGTGGAGCGTTCTACGCTATTGTCTCTGCCTCAGAACTCGGGTTTGCGGGTCTCCGCAATGTCGATCTGGATGCTGTTACGGCCTGCATGCAGATGCTCATTCCTTATCTCAAGAGCCGGCCCGAGATCGTGTCGGCCATTCAGCATCCTGATGATCCACGACTCTCGTTTCTGTACTCTGTCATGGTAGTGGATCAGGCTGTGGGGCTCAAACCACAGGACGTGCTAGGGAGTGAGACAGGTCTCTGTTACTTCGCTGGCAACCAGATCGATCGATCGCCTACGGGATCGTGTGTCTCGGCCAGGATGGCACTGGCGCATGCAAAGGGCCTGCGCGGTATTGGACAACGCTGGGCTTATAATTCACTTGTGTCTAACCATTTTGGCACGGGGGCATTTAGCGCTGAGATCGTGGAGGAGGTTGAGCTGCAGGGGGCGATAAGTGGGAAGATGAAGGGCGTTGTTGTCCAGGTTGAAGGGCAGGCGTTCTATACGGGTGCTTCGAGCTTCATGGTAGAAGAGGGTGACGACACTTCGCGAAGCGGGTTCACGATGGGCAGTGTTGCATAGAAGCCTACTGGGGTGCGCGCATAACACTACATGAACTTGCTAGATGGCCGAATTCTAGATTCAGCGTAATTGATATAATTTTGATAGTGGGTATCGCATTTCAATGTGCTATTTTGCGCCAACGTTCTATTCATGGATACAGAACGAACGTAGCATTCGAGAAGAGCGACAAATGCTTTGACTTACTATTGATACCTACAGTAGAGTCTGCCACATGTCAAGGAGACACCACCAACCCAGACGTAGCGAAGTACAGCTCCGCCCCTTTCTTACTCTTTGCTGTGTAAGTCACTGCCGTCTCGAATGGAAAAACTACTGGTGCAAAGGTGAAGCTCGATTGCTCTATCTAGAGCAAGACCATTTTGCACCATTTCAATATTCTATGGTGTCAAGATATTCTTGTCCAACTAGCGTTTAGATAAGTATGTGTAAGTATTAGAATAAGCTATATTGGTCAAAGTAGATGATCCTAAAGATGACGCATCATTTCTACTGCGTCCTCAGACTGAAGACCGGGTCATATCACTTTCTTTGTATGGACTGGGACAGCGCATACCGAATAGGGTAGATAAACCAGCCTTCGCATCACTTTATGCTTCAAGTGACTGCCTTGGACAACAAGAATATATGATTTTCTACTATGCCAGCGCTAGGTTGAGTAGTCACTAGGTAAGTCAGTATCCCGTACGAGTCAACACATGTTTCCTGACTTGTCGTTCACTTTCATACCCTCATCATAGTGTCCCGTGGACCAACATTTGACAAGCATCCCCGGTCTTCACTGATATAATTAACACATCATCTTGATGTCACCCACAGTCCTTGTCATATATGGATTATATGCTGGTGTGCTTGGAAGACACCCAGATATATTGGTAATGCTTGAGATAAAACAAGTCACAGGTAAGATGAGGTCATTCTTTCTCTTTGTACCACTCATCTTGCCCCTCCCCCGGGATCCATATATCAATTGTAGGGCTGTCACAGACGATGATGGCATATATGATGGTCACCTGGTATGGTATTCTACTCCCATTGTTTCCGGAAAATCCCGCTTGCCTGTGATGAACAGTTTCAAATGCAGCGATCAGACAGCAGCACACCTATCTAAATGACAAGGTTCATTTCTTCTGAAGCGAAGAACTTTTTATCTGCTACGTAGTGGTGCTGGGGGGTCCAGCGAAGATCCAGGGAATGCCTATTATTTTGGTTTGATAGCAGCCATTGCCTAAACTGGCCTCTGCATTAACTTCATAAAATATGTCAGACCATTAATGCCTCATCACAGACGCACCTGTCAATCCCCGTCAAATATAGTAACAATATCCAGCGAGTTTCTATTTTAAAAACTACAGCGCGACAATCTCGGACCCGTAGACCAAGACTGCCTCCGATAACAATGGCTCATTAGGTAAATAGCCACGTCCATCCCCGAAAACTATGTAGGCAGCAGGTTTTCCTCGTTCACGACTGGAGGGGGGAGCCGAACGATCTAAATATCTTCTGCCGACGGGGAGGCTGTGCAAGATCTCGGCAAACTACCAGCCCAAGGATCATTTTAGTTAGTTACTTGCCTAGTTGGTAATTACCTGCCAAATCTTAACCTAACGGTCCACAACTCAGCTCCCCGGGCTTTGAAGTAGTAATTCCGGGTAAAGACATTTGTGTGTACCCTTAGACAAGATCTCACTTATCACTCACTTGAGTAGTAGGTCCAGATACATTAAGTTCAATCGAGCAAGGGCGGATGCATCTACTCCAGATTATTAGACAGTGACATCACCAAACACGGGGAAGATCTCCGCGGAGAGCCGGGGTTGAGAGAAAGCATCGGGATGTCAACGAAAATAACCACCCACGTATGGCGATCAATTCCAGAAGCCCATTGAATTGTGGCAGTGAACAACAACTGAAGAGTTGGGCAATCCCCGCAGGCAGACTTGTGGTCCAATAGACAATCAGCTGGCATGCACGTCGACACAGCAAACGGCCGTCATTGACCAGGCAGCTCCTTTCGCTGGTCAGAGATTGGCACTATCCCTTGTGGATCGGCGTTGCACAGGGTTGGCTGTTTGGGTTTGCGACCCTTGGCGTGGGGATCTCGGAAGGGCTTACCAGCGTTCAGTCGTTGTAGATCTCTATAGCCATGCTTGTCAGACACGTCTGTGAGATATTTGGGGATCCCGAAGGCGATTCATTTCTTTGTAA
Organism: Aspergillus campestris IBT 28561; assembly: GCF_002847485.1. Taxonomy (NCBI): domain Eukaryota; kingdom Fungi; phylum Ascomycota; class Eurotiomycetes; order Eurotiales; family Aspergillaceae; genus Aspergillus; species Aspergillus campestris. The sequence goes on along the minus strand of NW_020194336.1, from coordinate 2,773,541 downwards.
AGAAGGCAGACACTAGTCTCGGCAAAAAGCAATTATCGAGTGTGTATCACCACATCGCAGATATAAATACTGGCTAGTTGCCCTCTGATCAAATTCATCATCCTTATACTCTCACAAGCTTACTACATCACACTATCACTACTCTTCTACTAATAATTCAAACCAACCTTCGTCAACCTACTCATCCGCCATCATGCGCACCCAACAACTGCTTGCCCTCTCCGGTCTCATGCTCATGAGCAACGTCGTCGCGGGCGCCGAGCTCGAGAGAGACGACGTCCCCAGCCGCTGCTGGCACGTCTGCGGTCCCGTTGTCGCCATCGCGCGCACATGCGACAACGTACACCACGACAACGACCGCGCTGAGATGGACTGTATCTGCGACTGGAACAAGACCAACAAACTGGTTCCCATCTGTGAGGCCTGCATCGCGCAATACCGCAGTGACCGGAAGAACCGCGACACCAACCGCAAGGACCGTGACGACGACGACGATGACTGGGACACTGATGATGAGTATGACAATGACCATGACGACAAAGATCCTCATGACAACGGTTTGTCCCATCCCAACCTTCCCCTTCTTACATAGTTGAAATATACTTTACTAACAACCATACAAAGATGCCTACGATATCGTGACCAGCTGCAACCTCAAAACCACCACGTACAACTCCGCCGCTGCCACCAAAGCCGCCGACTCTGCCTCCAGCAGCGGCACTGCGGCCGACACCATGGCCACCCCGACCGGCTCGGCAGCAGATTCCACCGGTGACACTGCATCTGCGCAGAAGGCTCGAACGACCGAGAACGCAGCTCCAGGCACCGTGGCCCCCAAGGCTGCTGGCGCTGCTGCTGTCGCTGGTCTCGGGTTCCTTGCTTATCTGTAAGGGGTGTTGACATACACTACGATACTCCACGGGGGTGGGTTGTGCGAATGAGTTGGAGCCTGGGAATGTTTGTGGCTTGTATACCCAATGCACTCTTTGATGTCTGATGGTTACGAGACATGTGTACCTTTTTCGTCACTCTTTGTACTTAGTTGGCAATTGATTAGTCTATTTTCAAAGACCTAGCCTAGTAATGCTGTAATGGTAGGTATAAACATTTCGAACAATAAAGATTCATACACTATTATTTCTATCTAAGCCAGGAACACTCAACGAAATCATCTAAACTCGCACAACCAACCCATTCAAGACCTTCCACCCAGTAGAACGACCTAGACACCTCTCATACTCCCCATACCTACAATTCAGGTCCAGATCAAGGGGCAGACGCCTCCTGCGCATTCCAACTCGCAAATCTCGCCCCCTTACCTCGATGACGATAAAGTCCAGCAATCCAGACGCGTGTAGCGGTGGATTGCTGGACAGGTGCCCCGTTTATCTCGTGGGACTGACGTCGTCGTAAGAAGGGCTAACTCTGATATTGGTGGTATTTGGGACGTTATCCATGTATACGTATACATCGTGTTTAGCCCGGTGTGCTGGTCGTAAATCCAGTAGGTTTGAAACACGTGTACTGGGGAATGGGTGACCTCAGTAGATATTGATATGGGTTGGAAGGAGATGAGTGTAGGTAGAAAGAAACAAGTCGTGTTATTTGTTGTTACTTGAGGATATCTCGACTGTCATCAATATAGCTACGTATCTCACCAGCCCATCAGACATATTTCCACGTCATCGCAGTGTGCTGCAGCATTGCAAAGTCAATATAGAACTGCATGTCTAACAGTGGAAGTGTACCGGGTATCTTTCGATACAATAAGTATAACTTTTTGATATAGCCTCTAGAGATAAATTCGCATTCAATCCGGTAAAAGCATCAACCAGAACGTTTTTCCAGAAACAGCCATTATATATGCTCAAAAATCCATCATAAATCAGCACTCCCCAACCTCAACTCTAAACACACCGAATGCTATCAAGCCTCAACACCACCCAATCCCAAGAACAAGCCCGAAATCACTCATTGTCAACAAAAATCCACGCAATCAATTCCAAAATGCAACACCCCTTCGGAGATCAGATACCCCAGAGCCCTTGCATGGACCGAACCAGACGAGGCCAGTCCCACAGGTCCTCCCAGTTAACCGGGCAGTTCACCAGTCAACCAGCGAACCAGTCAATTCTCGTGTCTTGGGCGAATCAGGCAAGACTTCCATTTCTCTTTTCTTTTTTTTTTTTAAATCCGTTTCCATAAAACAAGGCGCAGCATGATTGATTGAGTGATTGATAATACACGTTATTCCCACCTAGTACCCCATCCAGCGCCATCCCGCCAAACCCGGTAACCAACGTAAGAAGAACACCCATTATTATCTGGTTCAGCGGGCCATCCCGAGAAAACCAACTGTAAATCTGGGTCTGGTGTGGGAGAGGGGGTATGGTTTGTCCCCGATCGCATCCATCCTTGGTTCCGGTGCGGGTTTTAGTGGGTATATTTGCTTATTGGTGGCGTGCATCGCCTCGATGATGATGCATATAGTAGGTTTCTTTCTTCTTTATGTTCGGTTTTACCTTCCTTTTTTACTCTCTTTTTTTCTAATATTCTTTCTTTCTTTGTAGTGTCGTGTGGCGAGGACTAGCAATGGTAGTATGTATGGTGTGGTCTGTGTGGAAGGCTGGCGGGTTGCATGCATGTATTTCTAAAAAAAAAAAAAAAAGTTAAAATAATATCCTTATTGCAGGCCTAGACTCAGTATGGAATCGCTTACTTGCTCTTGTATATCACTGATCAGATTGGTCTTTGTACATGTCAGTAGGATGGGTTTACAGCGCAGATTCGATATGCAGCGGGGAGAGAGACTGCATAGCTGCCGGATAGGGACTCGAGAGAGCATCGGGCAGTCTGAGGTAAGGTAAGAAAAAGCATCATCAGATATGTCGTGTCGTGCGCTCTTTTTCACCGCTTAGGATACACTACCTTCGTGTTGTTCCTGTTTGGCTGTGTGCTTTTGTTTACTGATTCGTTGTTCTTTCTCGGCTAGTTGAGGTCTGAAAAAGAAAAGAATGATCGCTTGCTCACTACTTCGTATACTAGTAGTAGGTAGGTAGTATGTATGGAGTACGAGGTACTCCGTACGAATACTACTAATAATATCTCACTAGACGACTGGAAAAAGAGATACCACTCAGGTTGTCAAGAGACAGACAGAACAGTCCAGCCGATCAGATACGTCGACCCGAACAACCCGACAAAGCGGATAGAGAGTCGTCGCCGTGAATCTCAACGCAGCCATACAGCCCGACATCCATCATGAATAGGACACCGTCATGCATGAATTGGCTGCGCAGACGGAGTCGGGACGGAAACCTCGGCAAACCTGAAACCTTGTCGCTCTTGCGGGCCTCAAGACAACGGATATCGGATCACGTAACGTGATATTTCCCCCTTTTCCTGCTGCCAATCAGCGGTCAGGGGAAGCTCTTCTTTTAGTTCGTTCTGCGCATTCCGTAGTGCCAATCGCCCACCGAATATCCTCGATTAGTACGGACTATGGAGTAGTGCTGTATCTTGGGAACAGACTAAGAATGTTCTATGAGACACTTTTTTTGGGGAAGAGGGGAGGGGAGGGGAGCTAGTCGTTGGTGCCGGGATCAGCTTGGTTGATGTGCTTCCTCGAGCCACCACCCGCGCCACCACGCCGGACGCAAACGCCAACGCTTCCAGCTGTCCGTTTAACTGCAAGTACTTTGTAGAGCTGAAGGTAGCTCTGGATTTGGGACATAGCTTACATGACGTTCCGGGTCTCAACGATGCAATTGGGAGTGCGAGCCACAGGTGACATGTCGGTCCTGCGCCGCCAATGCTTGCTTCCGAGTCGGTCAGAAGGAAGATCGACCGACTCCTGTAAGAAAGTACTACAGACTGAGACTAGTCTACCTGGTAAATTACATACAGTAAGTGAGTCGAGCTCATAAGACCCGCTCCCTTTTTTTTTTTGGAATTATCGAAACGCAATGGTAGGAATCTGACGTCTCCATCGAACAGGTTCTGGCGACGCTCTAGTGGCTTCTAGCTTCGGTGTTAATCCTAAACCGCCACTACATACTTAGCCCATCCCACTCCCCCCATAGTCCCGAGTCCGGTTATGAATTGGGGGGCGAGTCAGAGCGGATCCCCTGACAAGTTTAGAATAGTCGGGGAAAGACGGTGTCTGATCGTTATTCGCTCGGGGATATGGGCTTGTTTCCGAGCCGCAATTTAATTGGGAGCTTCAGGGGTAGCTCGTAGCTATTCATCTGTTTATTCATCGTTGCCCATCAGCTTGGGAACGAGCTATCTGAGTAATACTACTAATCACCAAGGCAAAGGGGGATTAGTTAGCAGATCAGATGGAGCAGAGCCAAGTCGAAGTTATGAAAACCTCATTTGGAGCTACCTCGTAGTAGGAAAGACTCAGGGGGTGTCTGGTGTCTGCGTCTCAGATTGATGGGGATGAGTAGATTACCGCGTGACGACAGTAATAGCAGGCGTGATATATCAGCCTTTCCCAGTCTGGCATTTGATTGTCTCGCCGTTATTATAGAGTCCATACTTTAGTATTGCCTAGCATATCCAGACAGAAACGTCTTTGAACTCGCCTGACTGTTTCAGCCAACGAACTCCAGCATTGATATTGTCCGACCTCAGATACCTTAGAATTACACCGGAAATGCACCCTTTCCAACCCACCAAGCTTCCGCATCGCATGGGTCGATTCCATCCCAAAGGAACTGACTTCCCATCCGGCGGGGTCAACGGATCGACCTTACCTTCGGGCCGACCAACAAGCCAATAGCGATGATAGTGGCCCTGAGTCGAGTCAAACCATACCATTGGGGGGTAGAATCCTACCTAAAAGGGAGAAGCAGCGTGTGGGGACGCCTTTAATTGCAGCGGGAGCTCTCTCCTGTTCAAAAGGGAAGTCGAGCCAGGAAGTTGACGGACTTAAATAACTATACCCACTTGACGACGAGACGGACCCTCCTTCACCCCCGTTGAGCCCACTCTCTAGTGATAGTTGCTGTCGGTGGGAAAATGAATGACGTTGGAGGTGTGTTGGATAGGATGGGCTTTGTGGAGTGCTTGGTAACCTGGGTTAGACTGAGAATTACTCTGTAGAAGTCGTAGGTGGTAATGGGTTGTGGTTGTGTCGAATCATTCTCCAGTGGGCAGTAGGTAATCTGGCAATGATGCCGAAGTGCCGTCAGTAGAAGAAGATGGAGCATGGTAATTAATTGTATTGATGGTGATAGGAGAAATCATGGGACGTTTTTTTTTTTAAAAAAAAATTATCAGTATTCCTTATATATTTCTTCTTGTTATTTTGCATTAGGCAGCATCCGGGTCATTGGTGTTATTGACTTCATAGCAATTTTCTAAATCACAATAGGGAGGGATTGGCCCAGGAAGGAAGCCAATTCCCCGTCCTGTCCCCAGCTGAAAGAGAGGGGCAGAATCCGAAGCGGGGTGCGACGAGTCTGGTTTCAATGGTTTGATGGTTTGTAAGGGACGGAGAGACATTCTAAGATGAGTATGAAACAGCCGGTAGGGGAGGACTCGAGTGCTCGAGCGTTGACCTGGGTTCGTGTCTAGGGTAGGAGTACAGGATATATAAGGCGTTGTATCCGTACCTGAAGGGTATGGATACAATGACGAGATAAGATCAACAAGACCCGTGGTGTAGGACCTTGACTGTCTTGACCAATGGAAAGAGACATTTGAAATGACTACACCATTCGAGAGCCAGGGGTAAAGCAGAGGACTGAGGAATGGCAGTGATCATTTACTGCGTCCTACCTATAGTGCCCAGGTACTGACAGACTGCTATGAAGATGCACGGTTGAAAATCTAGTACTCGGTACAATACCATGCTTACCGGATAGATACTGATATTGAAAGGGGAGAACCGCAGACACTGAGGCGTTAGTAGCTTTCCCGTTCGAGCAGAACTTTCCTATCCTAATTACTTTCTATTTTTATTTGCTATTCGTCCCATATCCCATTGATCTTGTCTTCCATCTTCCATCCTCATACGTTAGTTCGCCTGAGATAGTTAGAGGGAGTTGATTTTCATATTCCCTACCTGGGGTGTCGGCCAATCAAACGGCATCTACCCCTTTTGGCAAAGCCTCAGGTTGTCATGACCGACCTAACTCCATGATAATTTGAGGTGTTTCCACTTCCCAATTTCTCCTAGTCCAGTGTGTAGAAACGACATGGAAACAATGATGACAATTATCAGAGCAATAGCAACAGTAATAGTGCTTCGTAATCATGACAGTGGGAGAAAAAGGAGACGATGGTGTTCGCTCCGGAACACCAGGGCGAAACGGTAACTATATAAAGTTCCCCTACTGTAAAGACACTCTACTCTGTCTATCAAAGCATCCTTCGATCCAACAGACCCAAACAGCATTGGATCAACCGCCGAGAAAAGAAAACACGGAACCATAGGGGGAAAAAGAATCCGAATAAAACACGCAAACCAGGAGGACATTCCAAATCTTCCCCGTCCTTACTCCAGTTATACCAGTATTGGACTGATTGTTACGGGAATCCCTTCATCGTCATCTGGTTCCTGTGTTGTTACAACCTACCTCTTGACCTTGATCCCTTCTGCTTCTTTACTCGGACAAGCTCTGTCCCCTCATTCTCCCTGTCAATCCCTTTTACGATTCAGACTGACCCGTTCCGGTGGGTATCAATCCGTACTAAATCGTGGTCTTTGGCTTGTACGTGGTATTGTATTGGAATCCGTTGAAACAGTCTGAAGAAATTGGAAGATTCTGATCTGTTGCCTGTGGATAAGCATATTATTTGCTGCAACCGATCTCTCTCTAAGCGCTCATCCTCCAGATAGTGGCATCCATCAAACGATCTATCCATTCCTGGGCTCTGGCGTTGGGGATCCACGGGAAGGGCAGAACGCAGGACGAACTAAGCGGTCTCTTCATTCCCCCTCTCTCTCTTTCTCTCTCTCTCTCTCTCTCTCTCTCCCTCTCTCTTCCCCTCCACTCTTCATTTCCCCCCCCAATCTGTCGGTCTCCCTGGACTACTAGCGTTGTCTCCCGTTTCTCTTCCCTCACTTTCCTCTCTCTCTCTCTCTCTCTCTCTCTCTCTCTCTCTCTCTCTCTTTCTCTCTTTCTCCCTTTCCCTTCCCTTTCCCCGTGCTTTCTTCCCCCTCCTCCCTCACCACCAAACCTGGTCCTCTTATCAATCCGGCTATTACGCCTTGAGACATCTCCGTCTTGATCAACCGGGTAGTGGCAACTCTTTCCCCTTTTCTCCTCTTCTCTTTTCCCTTTTTTCTCTTCTTTTTTTTATTTGTTTTTTTATATTCCTTCTTCTGTTCTTTTTTAAATTCATTTTTTACTTTATTTCTTCTACATACCCCTCCCCTTCAATCCTCGGATCACCTTCGATATTCTCTTTTGATGTTCCAAGGGAGAAAAGGCTCAGGAAAAAAAAAAGTTTCTTTGAACATTAACGCCTCAGGACACCCCAGACACCCCTGTCATTGATGACCCAACGCATCACGAGACAATCAATTTCGCACCTCTGAGCGGTTTATTGAATCTTCTCTTTTTCTGTGTCGTGCCATTATACTCGTGGTGTCTTCGGCCCTGTTTGTTTGATTGTTCCCTCCACCAGAACCCACAACGCCTTGTCACCCGCGCCCAACTCAATTTTCGTGTCGAATTCCCGCACGGTTTCATCCACCTTCCCCGACCTCGTGGGTCGCACATTTGCACGTCGCCCCCCCCCAATCCCGCTCGACGCCTGCCCGATCGCTCTTATGTTGGAGTAGTCCGTTTGGGCGATTTTGCATCTCATCGAAACGGGTCTGTTGTGTAGGGATATATTTGGATTTTACGTGCCCACATTCTTCGGTTGAATCGTCCGTCTGGTGGAAATTCTCCTTCTTCGCCCGCCATGAGTTATCAACAAGCGCCGGATATGTATCACGACAACTCCGCTGCGCGTTCGCCTGGCTCGCAGCGTCATCAGCAGCCCCTCCACCGCCAGCCGTCGCGACAGTTCGACGCGTACGGCCCCATGCCCGTGAACCTGTACGAGGACCCCATGGCCCGCTACGACACCGGTCGTCTGGAACGCCTGAACCCGTCGCTGCAGAATCCTTCTTATGCGTATGACCTGGCTGGCTCGCAAACTTGGAACCCGAATGGATTCGCCAACGCCCAGTCGCTCGGCGGCATCCGGTCGGCCTCTGCCAGCCTGAAAACCTCTCGCACCGGCCGGGCGGCCCTCCCCACGGTGAGTAGTATCGGGTGGCGCGATGACGAAGTTGTCGATGGGGATGGTGAGGCTAACATCTGTCACTAGACCTGGCTCGACCAGCAGCCGGGCATTCCCAGCCCCTTTTCCAACCTCGGTCCCGGCCCTCTCCAGGGCGGCGCGATTCGTTCCGAACCCACCGGCGCGTCGGAAGTGGACGATGAGCTGATTCCCACCGCCATCGTCATCAAGAACATCCCCTTTGCGGTCAAGAAGGAGCAGCTGGTCCAGCTGATGACGGAGTTGAGCCTGCCCTTGCCCTACGCGTTCAACTACCACTTTGACAATGGCGTCTTTCGGGGACTGGCCTTTGCCAACTTTACGTCGGCCGAGGAGACGGCGACTGTTATTGAGGTCCTCAACCATTTCGAGCTCCAGGGACGCAAGTTGCGCGTCGAGTACAAGAAGATGCTCCCCCTCCAGGAGCGCGAGCGCATCGAACGGGAGAAGCGGGAACGTCGCGGGCAGTTGGAGGAACAGCATCGCCCCATGGCTGGCTCCCAACTCCAGACCCAGAGTTCGATGTCCTCGCTGGCTTCCCACATCCCTGCGACATCGCCCTCGCCCGTCTCGCAGCGTGGGCAAAAGCTAGGTAAGTTGGGTTGTCCAGCGATTGGTGTCCTTTTTAACGTTCTCCGTCACGATTTGATCTTACTGCTATCGTCTCTTTGATTGGTTCCTTTCGCCGAGATGGATGTGTTCCTAACCGACTTTTCCTTACAGATGTCGACTTGAATGACACCCAGACGCTTCAGTACTATTCGCAGCTTCTCCTTTTCAAGGAGGATGTTGGTCGTGACTCCTTGCTTTTCCCCGCGAACCTTACCCCCGTCCAGCGTCGCACGGTGCACACTCTTGCCCACAACATGGGCCTGGGACATGCCTCCCGGGGATCGGGAGAGCAGCGGCAGGTGCAGGTGTTCCGGGTCTCTCCCGGGACCAATGTGAGCCCGCCCATGACCTCGATCCCTGCGGCCGTCCAGCCTCCGGATTCGGGTCGGCGCGCACTGAACCGCGCTGCGACGATCGACTTCAGTGAAGCCCGTAACGAAGCCCCGGGCCCCTACAACTCTCTCCGTGGGCAGGCGTCGGGCTTCCTGGGCGTTCTGGACTCCCCTGGTAACTATACAAATGCGCAGAACCTCCGAGCCGCCAAATCCTTCGCCGATCTGCGTTCGTACACCCCGTCGCCCGTCCCTTCCTCCGCCAGCTTTCCCACGGCAATGCAATCGAACGGCGCCCGCCTCCAACAGTATGACGGTGTCACCAGCGGCGCCTCCAACACTCCGACCCTGACGCCCGCGCCATCGGGCTCTTCGCTGGGTATGCAGCGGGACGACAATCTGTTGAACAGCCTGGGCGGCCTGTCGCTTGGAACGGGAATTGCGGGGCAGAACTCGAGCCCGAGGAGATTGCGGGGTATGTTCTCTTGGGAGCAGCCGGAAAGCCAACCTTCCAGTGCTGGCCCCATTGGTAGTAACCGATCCATGGGAGTGGGATTTGACGGTCAGTCACAGGAGCGCATGCCAATTAGACAACCCCGAGGCCCTATTTCCGACAAGGGCGCAGGATTCCGACGACAGAATGGACACCAATCGCACGGCAGTGATGAGTTGCGGACCAACTCTGGTGTCGAGATCATTGTGGAGTAAAGAAAAACGCCAACTTGTTATTATTTTTTGATGGGAGATGAAGACAACGACAAAACTTGTTAGATTGCTTTTCCGCAAGAAGCATACGACTCTTATATCACGAGGCCTGATCCTATACTGCGATTTATTGGCTTACGATTCGATGAGGGATGACGAGATGACACTCAAGAGAAGCGCAAGAAAAAAAAAACAAAATTCTCTGATCTAGCCAAGTTTAGACGTGATTTTGGGGCAGCCCACCAGGCACATCTTTTTGAACGGTCAACTCTATTTTTTTACATTATCTTTTTTTCTTTTTTTTTACATTTTTTATTACTATCCTGTTTACTGTTTCTCGGAAAAAGAAAACCCACAAAAAAGGAAGCTCTTGAAGGTTTGAGACCCAGGCACTTTACATGCAGCAACCTCGTTATTATTTATACGCTTATCTTCGACTGTGTCTGTTGGCGGAAGGCAAGGACAATTTTTTTTTTTTAAATCCCAGGAAGACCACGAAGCACGACAAAAAGTCTGAAAAGAATTCCAATGTCTTTTCTACCATGGCAAAGAGAGATGACATACCTGCATTTGCATATTTCTTGGAATGTTTTTTGTATATGGGGCGATTTTTGCATTGTTTAATCATGTGCTTCACTTTTCAATTTTGTCTTCCTATTTTCCAGCATTGCTACACACTGTGTTTATGCGATGCACCGGGTCAAATTGCTCATGTGACTGGGGATTTGGTCTAGGATTCAAATTCTGTTCCGTTCTCTCCAGTTCGCATGTTGGTTTGGCTTCGACTGTATTTGCATGAACATGGGAATTGTGGTCTCGACATCAAAGGGTGGCCGTTTGCGTTTACGTACGGTGGCTTGACGGAGTTCAAGAGGGCATAATCTCATTCTGTCCACTGATACCAAGACAACCAACCATCGGACTAGTTATGCAGTCCGATAGGTAGGTTTCCCTACCGGTTGTCTTTTCATCTTTACTCTTGCCCCGAGTTGCAAACAAACGAATCTGCCTTTTCTATATCTCATTTCATTTATTTTATTTTACTATTCCAGTCATTTCCTCTTTCTGTTCTCGCCAATGCATCCACATCCATCCATCCTTCCCCCTTCTAATGGGCCTTGACTATCTATCTACCCCACGAGGCCGAGTCTGCAATATCTTTCTATTCTTATCTCTTTCTTTCTATCTATCGATCTTGCCCCTAAATCGTCTCCAGTACTCTACTCTGATTACCTTTTTCAGATCGTCAATAAATGTATGTTTTATTATCAGTTTGGACCTACCTGGACTTGACTTTGGTGGTGGTGATGTAGTTGATGAGTGATGCGGTGAGACCGCAAGATGGGATGGGTATATAAGGTCTTTCACACGTGTTCTCTGTATTTGAATCATGTATTTTAATTTTACAAAGTATGAATCGCTGTCATTGCAGAGGGTCTAGGAAGGAGAGTGAGTATTATCTAGTCATTCATTTGTCAATCTTTTGTATATTGCCTTGTGTTGTTGATTTTGTAGAGTTTACTGCTTGCTTTTGATTCTACAACGGCGTTTACATACACATCTGTCTAGGTTATGATAATTTATCTTTTTATCGTTTGTTCATTTATTTAGTTATATACTTGGTTGGTTTTGCTCTTACTTGTCATTATTCCATTTATTGCTTTATGACATACACACATACCTTAAGCAAATATGTCATATATATATATATACTCTTCATCAAACAATGTATTTGATATACAAAACTTTATTCAAGCTTAGGCCATGTACCTCCCAGAACAAGGCAAGAGAGAAAAACAAATACATAATAAGATTAAATAAGAAGGCCTAATCAATCAACCTAGTTGAAAGACTTGTATAGAATGTAGTGGGTAGGTCGGTTGGTAGGTGGGTAGGTGAATAGGTAGGTAGAGTGGTGGAACTAGGTAGGGGAAGATGTATATAGCATAGAATCTATACTACGAGTAGTATCTGGTAGGGGAGACGTGTATAGAATATACTACGAGTAGGAACAAACTTGACTAGTAGTACAAAGCGAATGGCATATCTACTTTCACCACTCGAATAGATGGAGAAAACCATGAGTGGTTGATAAGAGAGCTGACTTGAGCGTAGTATAGATAGAGAGGGAGGTGGGTAAGTAGACAGGTAAAAAGACAAACAGAAATCACTCAACACCATCAATCGAACAATGATAATAATAGAACAGGAATTTACTTAGACGTGGGGAAAAGTAAGAACAGAATTGATGAGCCTTGCAAGCCCACTAGTGAGTTGTTGGGTTTCCCCTTTTTCCCCATCCTGATATGGCGAGCGCCCTTGGTGATTCAGACTAGAGGTTTGGACGAATAGCGCGGGGATGGGAGGAGTAGAGTAATGAAGAGAGGAATAGTAAAAAAAAGGAAATAACACTGGGTGAATAATATTAGAGGAAAAGTGAAAGAAGTGAAAAAGTGAAAAAAGAACCACTATCAGGAATAGATGATCGAAAGGATTTTCTTCTTTTACGTTTCGAATTGCAGCGTCATCAGGGTGTGGGTGGTGTCTGGTGTCTGTGTCTGCTGGCAAGTCTGCTGTCCCGTAGTTCGTCATTGTCGTGAGATTAATATTGGATGGAACACGACCCCGGACATCGATCCATGCACATGCACATCCTGAGCGCTTTCAGTCGTCATCGTTACCAAACGCCATATTTTCGTGGGGTATTCGCCGTAAATTAAGCATCGGACTTGGTTTTCTTCTTCTGCTCCACCTTGAGCAGGAGCGCGCGGTTGATGCGCGGTAGCACACCGCCAAAGGCGATGGTCGCGCGAATCAGCGTGTCCAGCTCTTCGTCTCCACGGATGGCGAGTTGCAGATGGCGCGGGGTGATACGCTTGACTTTGAGATCCTTCGCGGCGTTTCCGGCAAGCTCGAGCACTTCCGCAGTCAGATATTCGAGGACGGCAGTGACATAGACAGCGGCTGGTTGATTTGTCGTATTAGTGGTGTTTTCAAACAAACTTGTTTGGGAGGGGCAGGCATAGAGCGTGCTCGAAATGGGGGTAGTATACCTTTAGCACCAACGCGCATCTTATTCTGGGTGTTGTTCTTCAAGAAACGCTTGACACGACCGCAGGGGAACTGTAAATTCATAAACGTCAGCCTAAAATCCAGCTTATAGTAGATGTTGCAATATATGGCCTGAGATTTGGCAGCGAAGAAATCCCCAGACGGGATTGCCCGGGCGGGCATCCGGGGGACCCGAAACGAGACACGAGTATTTCCAATCACAGCCTAAATCGCACTGCGATACAGGAGTTGACGCGTCTCAAGAACATCACTAGCCAAGAGGGGGGAAATGGGAAAATAGGAAACCCAACGGCTACCACATCACTGGTCGCCGTCACAAGGCAAACCCTCGCGCCATCAAACTGATGCAGGAGATAAAAACACTGACCTGCAAGCCGGCCTTTGCGCTGTGGGACTTCTGGGACTTCCCCGCAGAGTCCTTGGAACCGCCCTTTCCACCAACAGACTTTCCTTTTCCGCCCGGCATTTTGAAAAGCGTCGAGGTTTAGGGTCGCAAGGATGAAAATGTCGCGTCAAAAGGGAACTGGAATCGATAGAGCGGGATGGTGGATGTTGAAGCGATCCGATTTCTGGAGACGCGCGCGTTGTTGATGGATGAAGGAGTCAGAAATGTCAGAGCCATCCTGGTCGCTAAAGACGGCATCGAGCGTGGAACAACGCTAGTCCCGATCGGGAAACATGCTCAGGACGGGCCCAGCTGCAGTGAGTGCAGTCTCCCCACGACGACCGTGGTTGACTGCCATGTCATTCGATGGGTGTGGTGTAGAGTCTGATCAAATGAATTTGAGTAGATAAGATCAGCCTGTAGAAATGATTAATGCTGGATTAGTTACCCAGCACATGAGCATACCACCATGCGCTTGGCTGACAGGAGTGAGTAGAGTCTGAGAAGAGTCACAGAGCGATGCTCTGGTCTTCAGGCATACCATCTTGGTAAACCTGTAAGCATTATAAGTGAATGGCACATTCCAAACAGAAAGACCCATATAGGCTCCTGATGCCATCATGACCTTGGGAGCATGGTTGCCTTTGAACACACCAAGGCATCGTGAAGGTTGGCAAGGATCCAACCGTGCAAAGAGCATTGATGGCCGCTGCCCATTACCTAAGCCAACCAGGTGATCTGGATCTTGATGCCTCACAGCCTGGACAATCCTGCCTGAGGCCGCGAACCACGACCTTCTGGAATGTGCTGCGGACTGCTCACTAACCAGTTATCGCGTTATCAGTCTCGTGGCAACGGGTAAACACTAAACACCGCGCCACAGAAGGGTTTTCTGCACGTGACCTGCACCTATCTGGACAGCTGTCCGACTTCCCCAGTTCCGCACGCTGAGGAAGTTTCTGTCCCCGTACGCGCATCTTCAACAGCCTTTTATCCCCGCTTTCTCTTCGCGCGCTTTCAAACGCCTCTCTCGTCAAAATGGTGTCTCCTCAGGTGTAAGTGCTTTCTCCTGGTATTATTGGCGTGGGCCCTACTATCTCGACGAGATCGGTTTGGGGCGCGTCCTTGTGCCGGAAGGGTACCCCGTACATTGCTAACGTGGAATGTCTGTACAGAACGAACCTCGCCATCATCGTGGTGATGATGCAGCTGTCGAAGAAGATTGCCTTTGACGACCCCGATGTGCTCATGATGGTCCGTGGCGTGTACATCCTGTCCAACGTCATCATCTTGAGTCTGTACCTATACACGCAGTCCAAGATCACCGCCAAGAAGGGTATGTATCTACGTTCGCGACTAGCTACAAGAAGATCCAATTCGCTAACGCATCTGTAGACTTGATTACGCTCAAGTATGTCGAGCCCGCCCCCATGGGCAGCACCGAGGAGCCCAAGCCGGTGACCACCACCAACATGGAGTACGACCGCGGACAGCTGCGCACCCTGATGAAGGGCCAGCTGATGGGTGTCGGCATGATGTGTGTCATGCACATCTACTTCAAGTACACCAACCCTCTCCTGATCCAGTCGATCCTTCCCCTGAAGAGCGCCCTCGAGTCGAACCTCGTCAAGATCCACGTCTTCGGCAAGTCCGCCACCGGTGATCTGGCGCGCCCCTTCAAGGCCGGCAACAGCTTCATGGGCCAGGGCCAGGTCAAGAGCGACAAGGCTTCCATCGAGAACGCCGAGAAGAACTACCGGGGTGGTGTCAAGGAGGAGTAAATGCAGATGCATGAGTTTATTTTTTTTCGTTTCCTTATGGTGTAGGGGACATGCAAGTGGCACTACAAGGGCTTGTCCCTCTGTACTTATAGAGTTGAATATTGGAAACAGGGGGTTCAGGAATTTATGCAGGGAAAGGACGACGTCTGATCTATTTCAATCTTGTCTATATATTGATAATGGGCGAGGAGACCCCGTTCTCCTTTTTTCTTTCTTACCCATTGCGACTATGGCCTATTGGCTTCCGTAATGGTTGGACGTGTCGGGGTCGTTGAGGTTTGGTTGGGATTTGGAGTTGAGAATGACTTAAGCTATCAAAGAAATCTTACCTAATTTTAATATCCACGCCCCTGTCATTAATGGACACCTATATCCTACCCCGGATGTCATTCTTGGATCACTAGACTAGAGTAAAGTAAACTTTTTGGGTGGCAATCACCACCAAACAGAGTTACGCAGGACAATGGAATCGGTTACCAAGCAGCCATTCCTTCCAGGATGATGGTCCCACCAAGAAACAGTGGTCGGAGAATTCACCCAGTGGGAGGATTGTTCGATGCGACCGAGTCAAAGATCGGTGTGTCCATCATGCCACTTCTCTCAATTGATTGATCAATTGATTGCTTGATGTTGACGAGGCTGTATAACTAGAACGGTCGAGACCTGGATGTTTGGTAGGGTGGTATTGTTGATTTATCCGAAGGGGTTGTTTTTGCTGGCATCGTTTATGGTTGTCTGATCCCATTGAAGGTAGTTTTTAGTTACGCACTGCGGGGTTAGGCGGAAGTGATTGTTTCATAACTGTTTTCCAGACACATCCTGGATCTCCTATTGCATGTTGATCTCAGGGATAACATGCATAACTCTGCAACGGAAAGTGATGTATCAGCACAACCATGATTAAAATAGATATATTTGAAAAAGAACAATAAATAAAATAAAATAAATAAAGATAAATAAACAAAATAAATCAAGTCCAGATCAATTGCTATTAGAAATCGATTGACAGCGGACTATCAGAGTGAAAATTGCACACCAACGCGTGATCAATCCTCTGGCCACCGGTGACTCGGTGACTCTTTCAGGCTCACGGAGAGGACAGAACTGGTCCTTCAGAAGCCCATTCGAGCCTTTCGGTCATGCCAAAGTGAAAGGAATGCGGACCATTATTGACCCGGATCGGTCTCACGGCCCGAAAGCGGAAAGGGTTTGCTTTGCCCCTCAGTCCTTAGAGGGGTTGAGACCGTGAGAGACGGTGTCACCGTCATCAGGTCTGGTCGAGTGGCAGATATGGCTCATTATCCCTCACCCCTTATGGATTGGTTGATTACATCATAATTCATCACCTATGAATTCCGTCCTTTCCCTAATAAAGAATCCCCTCATTCAATACGGGTAAAGAAGGTAATAGTCAACTGTCAAAGGCCCGAGAATTGCCTTAGATCCGTAGCTCTCCGTAGCTAACCCCTGGGAAGTTCCGAGAATCTGGCAAAAGATTCACGAGGTGGAGAGGAGCGAGGACCGTGTTAAGCCCACTGATTGGCCACCTGTGGAGCTGCCGAGGGGAGGGAGGGTTCGCAGATATCGTGAGTCTCCTGCTTTGCCCGGTGTATGAAACCGGAAAAGGTTGCTGGGGAGCTGGGGAGCGGCGCAAGCCGGGAACCTAAGCTGGCCATGACCCGTTTACTGAGCTGCTGGTGGCTTTTGGCCCCGTCGGTCCGCCCGGTGTGCGCTTTTGATTTGACCGAGACGCTGGAGGTTGGGTCCCCTTAGTGTACGATGTAATCTGGTCGTTGCGTCAGTTGTCCCGCGTTTCCCATCCTTTTTCTACTTGACCCCTCCCCCACCATCCTGCTTCTCTTCTTCTTCTCTCTCTCTCTCTTCTCTTTCATCCATTCATCACTCCTCTTGACTCTTCATCTTCTATCATCTCCTCCTTTCTAAATTTCATCTGTAAGTACTTCTCTCTGACACACACAGAGATAATACATCCCCCATCTCTACTGTTACCCCTCCAAGCTAACAGCTACCCCGCCTCAGACCACAACAATGGCCCCCCAGGTTGGTATCAACGGCTTCGGTCGTATCGGTCGTATCGTGAGTTCTCCCTTATTCTGAAGCAGATGAATTGGTTCGGGTAACTAACAAATTATCTAGGTCTTCCGTAACGCGTGAGTGCATCTGCCTGAGAAGTGTCTTGATCACCCATGGAAACATGGATCAAGACCTCATCGGTTGGATGACCATACTGACCAAGCTTGATTCATTAGCATCGCTGCTGGCAACGTCGACGTCGTCGCTGTCAACGACCCCTTCATCGAGACCCACTATGCTGTATGCACTGCCATCTTAGCTCTACCCAGAGGACAATTGACTAACCACAATGATCAACAGGCCTACATGCTCAAGTATGACAGCACCCACGGACAGTTCAAGGGCACCATCGAGCTGTTCGACGGTGGTCTGGTCGTGAACGGCAAGAAGATCCGCTTCTACTCCGAGCGTGACCCCGCCAACATCCCCTGGGCCGAGACCGGTGCTGCCTACGTCGTCGAGTCCACCGGTGTCTTCACCACCACCGAGAAGGCCTCTGCTCACTTGAAGGGCGGTGCCAAGAAGGTCATCATCTCCGCTCCCTCCGCGGACGCCCCCATGTACGTCATGGGTGTCAACAACAACACCTACACCAAGGATGTCAACGTCCTCTCCAACGCCTCTTGCACCACCAACTGCCTGGCCCCCATCGCCAAGGTGGTCAACGACAACTTCGGCCTGGTTGAGGGTCTCATGACCACCGTCCACTCCTACACCGCCACCCAGAAGACCGTCGACGGTCCCTCCGCTAAGGACTGGCGTGGTGGCCGCACTGCGGCCCAGAACATCATCCCCAGCTCCACCGGTGCCGCCAAGGCTGTCGGCAAGGTCATCCCCTCGCTCAACGGCAAGCTGACCGGCATGGCCATGCGTGTGCCTACCTCCAACGTCTCCGTCGTTGACCTGACCTGCCGCACCGAGAAGCCCGTCACCTACGAGCAGATCAAGAAGACCATGAAGGCTGCCTCCGAGGGCGAGCTCAAGGGTATGTTCAGAACTCCTCATAGTCAGTCGACGGTTTGCTAACCTGTTGTCCAGGCATCCTCGGCTACACCGAGGACGACATCGTCTCCTCCGATCTCAACGGCGATGACAACTCCTCCATCTTCGATGCCAAGGCCGGTATCGCCCTGAACGAGCACTTCATCAAGCTCGTCTCCTGGTACGACAACGAGTGGGGATACTCCCACCGTGTTGTTGACCTCATCGCCTACATTGCCGGTGTGGATTCGCAATAGGAATCAGGTCGGAGCGTGGGGACCAAGAGTCTCCTTTAAATGACCCAAAACAACGCTTCGTGGCTGTGGGACCTGTCGCCTTCTGGACACGGGCTTGATGGATCGCGTCCACTAGCATAAAAGCACATGATAACGTACTACTTTAATGAAATGATACATTAACGTCCAATACATCAACGTCCAATGCAATGCTTCCTTGTAAATTGGTAGATAACGCGCTGTTAATCGTCTCTGGTTGCTAGTGGTAGTTACTGGGGACATATCACGTACAGATCATAGGTAGATGAGTAGTGTCGGCCAAGGCCGGTTCTAGTCGGCGAATTCTCGGTCGAGACCACCGATCAAAAACGCTCTTTCATGTACATCTCGCAGTTCCTTGTATCAAGTTTGGACTTTACTGCCTGGTACTTATTGAAGCTCTTCTGATCACACACCCACAATAGAATCAGGCGCAGCTCCTTTAGGTTCTTCCTTTGAGACCCTTGATTGAGAACCGTTGGCCTATCAGACGCAGGCTTGCTGGAGGTCACGTGTCGGGGAGCTAGGTCAACCGTCTTTTGGGAGCTACATGCTGGACCCAGACCAAACCAGAACGACTTTACAGTAGTGTCTTGTCGCGATTGCCAACGCCAACCGGTACCCATAAGAGGCTGGTATAACGGGTCCACCAGCTGGATCTTTCCTTTCAGATTGCTCAACTTGATTTGGTTTGTCCCGCGTTGGTCGCTATCCATTATCCATCTCCCGCGTCGGACGGACCCTACTAGTAGTAGTCGCTCTACTACGACCTAACCCTCACTGCATTGTTGCAATTCACCTCCGCATAAAGAAACAAAGCCGACTGGTTATTTTCGCTCTTTCTCTTGGGGCATTGAACCCAACTGCATCATTTACTTTGAATTGTGCGCCTCAACTTTACGTACCAAGCGCTTCGGTGGTAGAAGATTCTGCGAGCATCATCCTCGTCTGTCCAGCGTACCACCCTGTCCATGAAATGCCAGTGGCTTAAACCTGCCATCTGAGAAGCACCAAGTCAGAAGTTCCCTAGGGTTCTTCGTGGGAATCATGGAACGGGACGAAGACACCGTCATGGGAGAGGCTGGCTCCCACCACCCTCACCCGACTACTACTTCGCACCATCTGACCGATGGCGTCAGCGAGCAGCACCAAATGCCCGCCCATCTCCTGGGGAGATCGGATCCGTGGCTAGCACCGCCATTGCTGGGCTCGTCCATCAATTTACCCATCCAGTCAGGGGATGGAGCAGGCGACGCCGGCGTTTCGCCCCCCAAGAGTCTGCCGAAGTCGACCGACTCTGGCGATGCGACCGCTGAGGATCTCGACAAGCCAGACAGCTTGGTGGAAGAGAACTCGAACTGGTCTGATGACGATGTTGCCACCCGGACGGGCCTGCCAATTGCCTCGCTCGCGTCCGGACTGTGCTACGATGTTCAAATGCGCTATCACTGCGAGGTCCGGCCAAGCACAGATGTCCATCCGGAAGACCCGCGACGTATCTACTACATTTACAAAGAGCTGTGTCGAGCGGGCCTTGTAGACGACTCTGAGTCGTCTCGGCCACTGGTCTCTCGACCCTTGCAGCGAATCAGTGCCCGCAATGCTACCGAAGAAGAGGTCTCACTGGTACACACGCCGGACCATTATGCTTTTGTGGAGAGCACGAAAGGTACGCCCCGCAGATCTCATGAACATGTCTTGATTCGTTATTAACTGACGCTGTGCAGATATGTCTGACGAGGAGCTGATCCAGCTGGAACACCAACGCGACTCGATCTATTTCAATAAACTCACGTTTGCGTCGTCCTTGCTTTCGGTCGGCGGTGCTATTGAGACATGCCTTGCTGTCGCCACCCGAAAAGTGAAGAATGCAATCGCCGTTATCCGGCCGCCCGGGCATCATGCTGAGCATGACAAAACCATGGGGTTCTGTTTATTCAACAATGTTTCTGTGGCCGCACGTGTTTGCCAGAGGGAGCTCGGAGACAGCTGTCGAAAGATTATGATTCTGGATTGGTAAGTTAGTTCCAATCCCTGAGATTACGAGGGATATTAACATGAACAGGGATGTTCATCACGGTAACTATTGGCTTTCGTCTTAGCCGACGGCATGTTGCTCACGTTTTGTAGGAAATGGTATTCAAAAGGCATTCTACGACGACCCCAATGTCCTCTACATCTCGTTGCATGTGTATCGGGATGGCAACTTTTACCCGGGCGGTGACGAAGGTGATTGGGATCATTGTGGTGAAGGCGCAGGGCTTGGCCGGTATGTTGTGCGCTTATCGTTGAATTTTACCTGACTGACATGGTGTAGAAATGTCAATATTCCTTGGAAGAATCAAGGCATGGGCGATGGCGATTACCTCTTTGCATTTCAGCAGGTCGTCATGCCGATTGCTCAGGAGTTCAATCCGGACTTGGTAATAAGTATGCTAGACACAGGTTCAGTAAGGACGAGCTGAAGACTGACATAACCTAGTTGCCTCTGGATTTGACGCCGCCGTGGGCGACGAGCTTGGAGGATGTTTCGTGACCCCGGCCTGTTATGCCGCGATGACACACATGTTGATGACGCTGGCGGAAGGAAAGGTTTCCGTTTGCTTAGAGGTCGGATTGCCCGCGGTTCTATAACTCGGCTGAGACTAACGCGATGCAGGGCGGTTACAACTTCCGGTCGATTTCGAAATCGGCGCTTGCAGTCACCAAGACCCTCATGGGGGATCCGCCAGATAGACTGCATTCCAACACGCCGTCGGATGAGGCGATCTCCGTTGTGCGGCAGGTCATGATGATCCAGTCTCGTTTCTGGCGGTGCATGTATCCGAAGCGACCAGAGACGGATGGATTGTGGACGGATAGGCTTCATGGTTTGTCTCTCCCTAGGTATTAGAGAGCGGCATTAACAGTGGCAGATGTCATCCGCGCGTACCAGTCGAAGCAGCTCTACGACAACTACAAGCTTACATCACTTTATATCTACCGGACGGCTATTTCCAAGTCATTCGAGAACCAAGTATTGGCGAGGTAAGAAGACAACAGATCGCAGTCTACGCCCATGTACTAAGTTCTCTAGTGCAAACTACTACCAAGCCACACCTCTCCTGGTGATCTTCCACGACCCGTGAGTATCCCGACCAAATCACAAAATTATATCTAACGAATGCAGACCGGAAATCATGGGCTTGCCCCATCCCGTCACCAACAAGCTGGAGGCCCACAACTGCTGGATGGTCAGTAACCACCTACCCAACTTACTGCATACGCTAACCGACCAAGGCTGATGTCATGAAGGACTATATCGCATGGGCGATTGGCAAAGGCTACGCTGTGATAGATGTAAATATTCCGAAACATGCGACAATGGAGCCGGTGCGTTTTGTTCTCTTCATATTATGTGATATTACTGACATCCAAAGTCACCCGGGAAATACGAGGACGAAAGCGAGAATAGGCCTACCGCTACCGAAGAGCTGGCTGGATATCTGTGGGACAATTACATCGAGTGAGTGGATACGCCGAATGGAAGGCCATCAGTCCATGAACTAATGCAGGACAGACCGAACGACGCGACAGAGATTTTCCTTCTCGGCATCGGCAACGCATTCTACGGAGTTGCAAACCTTCTAATCAACAGAGGTAACACCACACCACCAAGTAACACGTGCGCCAGCAACTAACCTTCCGTCCAAGACACACTATACCAACGAGTCAACGGCGTCGTCTCATTCGTCGCCGAGAACCCCGTCCGCGCAGTAGCCTCGCACACGCAGACCTGGCTCTCCCGATGGTACAGAGACGTAAGTCAAATCCCGACCGATCCCCATCCGGCCCTCCCATTATTTGCAGCGCGCTAAACAAAGCAGAATTCCCTCGTATTCGTCTCCCACACGCACGGCGTCTGGAACAACACCGGCCAGCGCAAGCCCTCCAAGCGCTACGGGCAACTGATCCAGTCTCCCAAAGCGGGGCTCAGCGAGATGCTGATGCACCACAAGGGGGATGTCTTCCGGTGGGTCGAGGAGCGGGCGGATGTGCATGATAGCGAGGAGGTCGAGGAGGAGAAGCGGACGAGCCGGTCGCCGAGTAAGAAGAATACTCAGCCGACACCTGGGTTGAATTGATCCGGGGGTTTTATTTACGTTTGGGTGATGTATCCGGCTGGTTTGCTCTGCTCTTGCACATACATACATACCATACCATACTACTTGCTAGGCACTCTGGTACTACTACTACCACTATACCACATGACCCATAGGTTGTAGTCACCTACCTACTTCCCTATCCGTCGTCCACCACCTCGGCCGAACCAGACATGAAACGATAACTAAAGATAGTAACGGAAATAGTACCCAGAGTTACATTATCCACCTTCGTAAATGACCCAACAAACCCATAGAGACAACTCCCCAAACCACAACTCCCCAACTTCCCAAGCCAAAAATACCCACCACACACCCCCCATTCCATTCCATTCCAAACAGCCACTTCATCTCCGTGCAGAATTTGAATGTCCGCAAAAATCCAAAAACGGCGCTGACTAACTAACTAACCCACCCCACACCCCCCCGCGCGCGCCACCCCCCACATTCCATCACCTGATTGATGTCACGGTGATGGACGGCAGATTCGGAACTTTTTTCCGAGAAAAAAAGCATTGTGTGTATGTATGTAACCGGAGAATACGAGGGGGGATTCTTTGGTTTGGGGTGTCATCTGGTTCGGTTTGGTTGTTGGGTTGTTGGGGAGTAGGTAGGTAGGTAGGTATTTGCGGGGGGCCTTACTGGGCTTGCCCGTCCACTGGTTAGGGAGGTTGGGAGGGAGGGAGGTGACTACCTATGGAACAACACCAACCAGATGCGTCGTGTAGGCTGTAGCAAGCAGATGCTGCATTAGTAGTGTAGGTAGCTGTGGTGGGGTTTGGCTGTGGCGTTTGGGGTTGGGGTTTGGTTTGAGGGGTATCTACATATCAGACTTGATCTATAATAATAGTAGCACTCTACAATTCTAGTACTCTATAATTATAGTGGATACTCTACAATGATAGTAGCCACCGCTGTAGCCCGCCACCCTAGGTACCTATAGAAATGAAGCAAATGCTACCTGTCTCAGATGGAATGTGGTTCATTGCGGGGATGGAATGTGTGGTTGGTCGGAATCGTAGACCTGTTTTCTGATGTTACTTTTTTCTAACGTTGACCTGCTTTGGGATGGGTGTGCTATGATGTAGATGTGGATGAAAACGGTCATCTATCTTTCTTTATATGGGGAGGAAAAGGTATAAAAAGGTAGATGCATCCTGCGTCTATACTACCATCTCAGCAAGAAAAGACTCAAGTCAATCAATCAATCAATCAAGCAAGCATCTCCAGAATCCCATCCCCCTCCTCAACCAAACCACCACCTCCTCAAAAAAAACCACCAAAATGAAATTCTCCACCCTCGCAACAACCCTCGGCCTCACAGCCCAAGCCACCGCCCTCGGCCGCGCCGTCGTGCACAACAACTGCGCCGAACCCGTCTACCTCTGGTCCGTCGGCGGCGCCGTCGGCCCCCGCCAGACGCTCCACCCGAACGAAATCTACAGCGAGAGCGTCCGCCACGACGCCGCCTCCGGCGGCGTCTCGCTGAAGATCACCCGCGGCCCGGACGGCCTGTGGGACGGGTCCGCGCAGACGAACTTCGCGTACTCGCTGACCGGCGATCGCGTGTGGTATGATTTGTCGAATGTGTTTGGGGCGCCGTTTGAGGGGGATGCGCTCAGTGTGAATAGTGATGATCCGAGCTGTGGGAATATCTGTTGGGCGGATGGCGTGAACCCGGGTGGGAACCATGTTAGGGATTGTTCGGCGGAGGCGACTGAGGTTTTGACGCTTTGCGCGTGGGATTGTTAGTTACATTCCCGGGTTGCTGGGTATTGGATTGGATTGGTAGGTAGGTGGGTAGGTACCGGTGTCTATCTGTTGATGGATAGGTACTTACTTACTTGCCTGCTTGCCTGTCTGCCTGTCTACTTGCCTACCTACTCGATGGGTTGGTTTTATGTATCAGTTGTTGTATTTCTTGAAGTAGCTCATTGGAGTTGAAGATGAATAAATTGGTATATTTGCTTTCGACTTATCCTGTCAGACATAGTACTATAAATGTCATTTGAAATAGAATTAAACGGTATCGAATTGAATGTCTCGCTGATAAATATACACGTGAACATCGTTCAAGTTCAGTGTATAATGCAAGCCTCGTATACAGTATATACACTCCGGCGGGATAATGTCAGGCTGATCTCGAGTATATACTCCGCACCAGTCTCGGGTATGTACCAGCTCGGGTATATACCAGCCCAACGGTCCGTCATCTCTCCTATATGCAAACTACCCACAGTAGCCAACTCCATCATCCAAACTATAGAGCCTGTCTCCCCCGCGTCTCAATCGGCAACAAACACATCGCCACAAAAGCAGCCAACATAAGCGCCCCAGCCGCATAAATCGGACTCGCGGGGTCCGCATCAGTCGTATAAATAGCGATAATAGGCGCCATCAACCCCGCAATACGGTTCAAACAGCTAGCGATGCCGGTGCCGGTGCCGCGGTTGGGCGCGGGGAACACCTCCGGCGTGTAGGCGTACAGCACGCCGTACATGATCATCTGGAAGAAGGATTCGAGCGCGGAGCAGACGAGCTGCACGTTGGGGTCTTTGGAGGCTGTGAAGCAGAAGAGGAGGACACCGGTGATGAGGGTTGACACGGCCATTGTGCCTTTGCGGCCGATGTATTTGATGTCGACGGTGTACCAGGCGAGGAGCGGGCCGGGCAAGCCGCAGACGGCGGTGATGGCGTAGTTGCGGTAGGTGATGTAGGTGGAGGAGTTGGCGCCGATGTATTGGGGGAGGAAGGCGTTGAAGAGCGTGTAGCCCATGCCGATTGTGGTCCAGCAGAACCAGATCAGAATCGCTGTATCGTGTTAGTGGATTGGGGTGTTTTAGGGAATATTATGAAGGTATCATACTGGTAAACCCTAGACGCTTGTTGCCGAACAAGGGGACTATCTGCTGGTAGGAGAACCGCTCCAGCGATCGTTTGAGAATCTCCGTATAGGACAAAGACTGGTCCTTTATTTTCTCCTCGGGGTGTCCCCCGATTTCATTCAGGATCTCCTCCGTCAGCCACGTCTTGGCCCTATTTTTCTTGGCGATGCCTTGAACGGCACCCACGGCCTCATCCTGACGCCCTCGGGAGACGAGGTACTTGGGCGACTCGTACAGCGTAAATAGGAGGAACCGACAGAGGAACATGGCAAATGTGATGGCGCCCAGCGACAAAACCAGGTATCTCCAGCCCCAGTTGCTCGCCTTGGTACAGGTCGAGGCTTCGTCGCAGGAGAAGTTGGGGATGAATGCCCACGCCAGCAGACTGGCAATCAGATTCCCGACGGACCAGAATACGGCCAGGGAGCTTAGAAGATTGCCTGATGTGAAAGGCAGAAACTCCAAGAAGACAGCGGCGTCGACAGGCAGGTTTCCGCCTACTCCTACCCCTAAGCATGCGTATAGTGCGCAGGCCCTGGCAATCTTGTTAATTTCGGGGACTGAAACAAAGTAATGAACCTGAAGAGAGCAAAACTAAAGGGAAGGGGAAAAATGAAGACATACCCAACCCAACTCGATGCACCACCGGCGGCGAGTCCAAACGCACCGCAGAGAAATAGCGTCATGTTGAACGCAGGCCGGCGTCCAATCGCATCCGAGGCAAGACCCCAGAAAGAAGCACCGACAATCAGACCCACAAACAAGGCACACGTTGCGAAACGAGAATTAGATTCGGAGATACCGAATTCGTTGGCCAAGGGAGTCAGCGTGAGGGCAACCCCCTGAGCAGAATTAGTAGAGTTAATTTTCATTCATATTACGAAATCGTACCTGTAGCCAGAGACTAGAAGGGGTTAGATATGATCTATAAATATGAGGCGGGAAACGCTTACTTATCGGCAACCCAGCCAAAACCACACAGAACATACAGTTCATACTGATAACGGCCCATACCAATATCCTGGATGGCTCTGTTGATCACCTTCGATTTCCCTGCACGAGACATTAGAACCCGAAACTCGGTTCCACCAGGGTAGGGGTCATGAGTTATCCGCACGCCAGCCCGCTGACAGGGCAAGGCCGATCTGCTTGGAATCAGATTAGACAAGGGACGTACGGTCATAGGCAGTATCATGAGAGGAAGAGGAAACGTCCGCTTCGACTTCCGCACGGAGCGCTTCGAGAGTTAGCGCGCTGTACGGCGGGGGCGGCGACGAAGCGGCGCCCTTCTCTTGACATGATGCCCTGTCATGGGTGTGGTTAGAGTCGGCTTCCGAGTCGGGCTTCTTCTCCGCATAGGGGGCCGTGGTCGGTTTTTCAGGCGCAGGGGCATTGGCGAGAGGGATGACTACCTCGGGGAACTGTTGCCGGTCCCGGTTGGCGAGCAGGTCTCTCCAGTTCCAGGAACCCATGGTGGTGTCCGGTTGGTTTATCGCACTGGGTGGGGGGTTGGACTCCGAGATGGCGCGAGGCAGAATGACCGTGTGGTTCGCGCGGTCGGTCGTGGATCCGACCGGTCAAAAGGTATACGACACTTGCGCCAGGGCTAGCCTACCGTAATTCGTTCGGTGTTTTACTGAGAAGGTCCGCACGGGTGGTTGAAATCAAGCCGCGCGGGAACTGGGAACTGATCGGAAACTGATCGGTGCACTGGCTGTTGGATTCGGCGCTGTCTGAGAGTCCCGGGGTATGGAGATTCAATCGGAGACGCTTGGGGATGTCGCAACGGGTGAGAAAGAAAGTTGGATGCTGCTACTTCCGTTTGGAATCTTCGCGTTTTTGGTAACTTGTTGAGAGTGGAGCCAGTTTTTGAACTTTGACAGATAGTAGTAAGTACTATATAACAGGGAGCAACTGTCAGTAAGTAGTGATGTCGGGAAACGACACCACTGATCCAATCGGGATGGCGTGGAGAAGTGGGGAGACAGTGCACGAGTCGTGCTGGCCTGTCGAGGAGATCAGAAAGGGGATAAAAAGGGCAGTGGGACAGTTGAGGGCAGTGGGACAGTTGATGTCGTCTTCGCCTCCGCAAAAGGACGTCGATGGAAGGTGACGACAAGAGTAGGGAAGAGATGACGTGCCGTGGGAGAGAAGCGAGGCAGAGAAGCGAGGGAGGAAGGACCTTTTTAGAGGGAACTCAATGTGATGCTGACCATGAAGGTTATTAGATAATTGGAAGCCCCAAGATGGGTCAGTGAACCATGTTGTCCAACCACGTTGACCATGGATCTGATTCGATCGACTGCATTTGGCAAGTCGAGTTCTCCACCATTGACTATCTTCATCTTATTCAATATGTCAATTGACTTTATACCATATGACAGTCTTGTATGAGGTTGAGGATTGAACTGTTACATACAATATGCTGACGCGACTTCTGATAAATGATCAGCTTTCGACAGAGTACTATCCCCAGGTGTAAGTTGAAGCCATGAGAATGTGGTGACCAGTACTTACTGAGATGGAGCCATACAGATGGGTCCGAGTGGGTCTTCATCCACGAGAGGAGAAAAAGAGGAAAGTAAAAAGAAAAAGAATCAATAAATCTACAGCATTAGTAATCCAACAGTTTTTATGTTGATATTTATGTACACAATAAAAGCAACTTTGGCTTTGACATACTCGGTATACAGATGGTGATACTTCCTGAATATGCGCGGACTGTAGTTCTGAAAAGTCCTCATGAGACTATAACAGTCAGTCGGTTTGAGCCGAATCCGATCTGACTCCACCCAGCCCGAGTTGGATAGCAAACAAGGCAAGAGTCTTGGCCGGGAAAATTTTTACGCTCCTTCAATCTCCATTCATCCCATATCTGGTCTTGCTTGGTAGCCCAACAGTCCAACACAACCGGTTGGATTGCTTAATACAATTAGCCGGATCCCTAACCTGCTATGATTGACATGGTTTTTAGTTGTAATATCATTACTAGATTTGTTAGTATCCCACGTGTGTATTGTCTGCAAGGCAGATCAGGAATCAGCAATCCACGCGTGAAATCACCATCCCTTGCATAATCCCTCCAATTCCAACCTATTTCTCCACATTTTCCTGATCTTGAACTGGGATTAATAACACCAAACCCCACGAGGCATCGACACATCGATCAAGAAGACCCATGACTGCCAAGCAAGGGGAGGGATATACTTGATAATGCCAAGTGCCCCTAATAATCTCTCAGTCTGCCGGTGCCATATGGGCCTATGGGGAATCGGAACAGACCAGTGGGGCACGGGCGTCGACTTGCCGGTTCTGGCCGGCTATTGCTTGATCCAACTGCCTTGACACTCGGATGTCC
Source organism: Aspergillus campestris IBT 28561 (assembly GCF_002847485.1). NCBI lineage: Eukaryota > Fungi > Ascomycota > Eurotiomycetes > Eurotiales > Aspergillaceae > Aspergillus > Aspergillus campestris. The sequence continues at coordinate 2,744,633 of NW_020194336.1, read as the reverse complement.
ACCACGAGATATGATTCGTGGGTTGGTCGGGCTTGGTCGGTGTTGAACCGTTGTGCGTCTTTCGCAATGGTGCTGGTTTCTGTAGTTTTTGGTAGGGTTACGATAATTCCAGGTACTTGTCCGCTCAGGAAGCTGACGGCTGAGTCGGAATAGACAGTATTGGAATAGATAGGCGTGTGTTCGGATATGGACTTTATGTTGGGGCTTGACGACCGTTCACTATGACTAGGGTACATTGTCTCTGACAAGTTCCATATGAACTAGAAACAAGGCATCAAAGCCACACCGGCTTATAATTGCGGCCTGCGCAAATCACATATACCGTGTATACACTTTCCCACCTCATATCATACATAACGCTCTAAAGGACTCACTTCAACCACTTCCTGAGAAGAAAAGCTACAATATCGGTACCGCTCATCTCCATCCCCGCTGATACTGTTCTCTCGCTGGACTTCACCCCACATAACAGGCTTCTCAGCAGCGTCGGTGTCGCTCTCGGGCGGATGGCAAGCCGCGCTGATAGCGGCACTGCAATTCAGCGCCAGCGGCATGGGCGGGTAGTCGAACCTGATGATATGCATCGCGAGGTACATGTGCATCCAGCCTAAGACGAGGATGCCCATGTACAAGCCCGATGCGATGATCGACACCGCAATGGCGGGCATAGATCTATCCTCGTCGAAGTGACCATGTACGCTGTATGGCATGGCCTCCACGTACGAAAACGCCTCGGACATAAGCAGATGCAAGACGGAAAAGATTACGAACGTGGGGACGCCCCATCTATACGGGATGGTGAGGTAGTACGTCGAACGCTGCTGGCCTTGGGGGAATGAGACACGCAGCGGTTTCCGTTTGATGGCGTAGCTAGTGTACTCGGCTGCGAGAAGCATTCTTGTGAGCACGTTGTTGACGAGGTAGTATATCATTGAGACGACAACTTGGGGGGAATTGACGACTAGCACGAGGCAGGCGAAGCTTTTCTTTGAAAGACGCGTGTCTAGGGCTGGCGGAAAGATCTCCGAGAAGACACTAGTCGCGACTGACTTGCCTGATTCGTTGGGCATGTTGCTGGTCAAGGGGACGAGACTTATTCCGATAGAGGCTGTGGCTAGAGTGACTAGGAGCCAGAGCAGTAATCGTGGGACGGCGTCTTTCCATATATACGCCTTTATGCAGGGGTAGGTTGGACGTGCCGGCGGTGGAATTGTTACATCTCGGTGTTGGGTATGCCGTAGAGGGTCTATTGGGAAGTTGGATCGCCAGGACAGGTGGACCTCGTTGTTCATGGCTTGCCGACGCGGTACGTGTGGATGGGCGAGAAGAGACGTATCGGCTGTTATAGGATCGGGTCTTCGCAGAAAAGAGGCAATGGCGTCGCCTGTCGTAAGAAGGATCTCCTCCCGATTGTCACAGATAATAAGAAGTATGCCAATCAATTTCGCTGCAACGCACCCAGTCACAATCAATCCAATGGGAAGATTATACACCATTTGGCATTGCGCTTCGCTTGTTTTACTCCAGCAACCATGGACAGCATAACCATTTATCGAACCATCAGAGAAGTCACACAAGCTGTTAGATCCTAGGAGCTCGGATGGAGCCGTTGTATACTCCATTTCCCCATGAAGTCGGAATAAGGAGTCGGTAACACACCTCCAAACGGTACTTTTGTTGGCCGGCATGTTGTCACTGGCAATAACCAGCGTGAGGCGTGTTTTCATCAATTTGGTAGGATGGACCAATGATTCGCACATTCCTGGTACGCCTATCGTGTCGCCATAGTAGTTCACTTCTTCTTGCATCTCTTCAAGGTCCTCGTTTGCGAAATTTCTCTGAAGCTCGTTTGCACTGACTCCGATCGTCTCCTTGAATAGCGAACCAGGGGCGAATTCTGTGGTCGAAAGGGTTGAATTAGAAGATATCACCACAGCCCCGAAGTCGTTGGCCCCAACCACGGTATGTACGAAGGAATTGTACCTAGATCACCCAGTTTTAGACACTTGCACCATCCATGAAACATACATATCATTACTCACACCAGCTGGACCGCAATCGAGGTGGCACACAACACTAACCACAACAATTTGCGCCATGGAGCAGCAAGCCAGATATTCGTCATGCTCTGGGACCCAATGGCCACCCATGTCCGTCTACTATGAGCCCGGTCAACTTCCTCTCTGGAGGGGGCCGTGACAATCTGGCAGCAGTAATTACTCGTAGCAGTCAAGGCGACGCCAATGGCATTGACTAGGAGGCCGAGTCCGATCGATATCCCATTTACCGTGTCACAATCCCCTTCGTAGAACATGTTTTTGGATTTCTTGGAACGTGCCAAGAGCGCGAAAGTCACTGTCATGCTGAGGTTGATCGCGAGGATTACGATCATGACATAGATACATAGACGTACGCCTTGCATCCATTGTTTTCCTTGTCTCGGTGCTGTCGTTTTGTCTGGTGATGTGTTGGATGGTCCTTTCTCTTCGTCGTCTCCCGGGCTGGGCTATCAGCATGATTTGTCAATGATATTGAAATGCTTGCTTACCTATTGTCTGGGTGACTCTGAAGCTGTACATCTTGACCACTTTCAGGGCTGGTAGGGCTGTTATCTTGACTTCTGGATGTAACTGGGGATACCAGAGTAGTGGTAGTGCTTATTGCTTCGCAAGACATAATGTACTCTAGCCCAGGTGGCTGACTCGTAAAGATCCATGACAGATGCAAATAACATAAAATATACTACAGCGTGTTATATAGCTTCGGATAACTTGCCTATGGCACTAATTTCTGACTCCCATTAGCAGAACATACAGCCTTGTGTAGCACTTTCAATTGGATTCTCCAAAGGGGCCAGCAGCCTTGTCGTGTGCACAGCCTTACAGCGACCCACTCCCTCGCATTCCGGACACCAATATGGGATACCACGAGGCCGATCAAGAACCACCGTACTAATGAGGGTTCTGATTTGGAAAGCATTGGAAGTGATGCACTGTGATTACAGGGGGGTAGTTCCTTTTGTCGCACTGTTATACAGGGAAAGGAGGGGTCAGCAGGATTCGAATTTCATACATCCAGCTTTTTGGCCCTGGATTAGGTTACGGGGCGAGATTTCATCTTAGCCTGGCACATGTCTTTACTATATTTAGCAGTTTGTATCCAATCTGGGGTAGGTTCATGTGGGGAATGTGGTGGTCTAGATTGATATCGGGAATATGATGTACCAACTTAGTCGACAGACATGAAGAATTAATAGAGCTTTTCTATATTTTGGTAGCTAAAGTAGCCTAGAACACTTGAAATAAACATGAACTAAACGCATTCCACACTGCGATTGCAAACAGACGCCAACAACACGAACTACAGTCAAGCAATGACGTCACAACATGCCCAGCACGGACTGACTACCACCACCCTCCTCTACTCCATCAATCCACAACCTGATCAATTAACATCCCTAGCTATCAAATCAGTCAGAATCACACCTAACGTCAGACACAAACAAACTAATGGCCCGACCAGCCATGGGCAAACTATCCTTCGAGGCTTACCCCCTCCGACCCGTCCCCGGCGCCCCAGCCCCGCCCGTCGCGGCCCACCTTCCCGTCTTCATCTACGGCACAGCCTGGAAGAAAGAGCGCACGGCCGATCTCGTCCACCAGGCCATCAGCAGTGGGTTTCGTGCGGTCGACACGGCGGCCCAGCCTAAGCATTACCGTGAAGACCTGGTGGGTGAGGGTGTGCGCAGGGCGATTCGGGAGGGGATTGTTCGGAGGGAGGATCTTCATGTGTGTATACTTTTTCTTATCTATACATATATCCCCAATATAACTTTTTGTTCATCGAAAAAACAAAAGACAAGACAAATGAAAGAAGAAAAGATGTAACTAATAAACCCCAGATCCAAACCAAATTCACCTCCGTCAACGGCCAAGCCCCCAACAACATGCCCTACGACCCCTCAACAAGCATCACCCAGCAAGTCCACGCCTCAATCGCCTCCTCCCTACACAACCTCCGCACCAACGACACCCCAAAGCCACAAGGCAGCGACAAAGGAACTTCAGAAGACAGCTACATCGACCTCCTCCTCCTCCACTCCCCCCTCCCAACAATGTCCCAAACAGTCGAAGCCTGGACAGCAGCCGAGACATACGTACCGCACCGCATCCGCAACCTAGGCATCTCAAACACAACACTCCCCATCCTACGAGAACTCTCGTCGCTAGTCCGCGTGCCGCCCGCCGTCGTGCAGAACCGGTTCTACGTTGCGACGCAGTTTGATGTCCCGCTGCGCGAGTTCTGCCGCGAGCAGCGTGCGGGTGGAATCATCTATCAGAGCTTCTGGACGCTGACGGCTAATCCGGAGTTGTTGCGGTCTGGGCCGGTTGGGGAGTTGGCACGTTGGGCTGGTGTGAGTAGGGAGCAGGCGCTGTACTGTTTGGTGCTGGGGTTGGGACGTACGACTGTTTTGAACGGGACGACGGATCGGGGCAGGATGTGGGGGGATTTAGCGGCTTTGGGGGCTGTGGAGAGGGTTGCTGGGGAGAAGCCGGGATTGTGGGAGGAGGTGTTGGAGGAATTTAGGGGGTTGGTTGGGGATAGTGTTGCTTTGTAGGTCTGTAGTATTCTTGGTCTGTCGAACTGGCTGTAATTGAGGGAAGTCAGTCACTATGTTGGCATACATATGACATGGTAAAGTCTTGATAGTTCTGACCGTTATTTATATGCTCCTATGAAGAACCAATGCATGAGACTCTTATTTGCTAGAATAAAACATGTACCTCCCACGCTTTCGTTAAATACTTTACTTGAGTATCAGAGGCAACTCAGACTCGCCTGCTCTACCATAAGCTATCCCGCGAATCCCGCAAATCCCGCAATGCATGCAATCCACCCCCAGCTACGAACCATCTACACAGCCCCCGTTCTCTCCTTCAAATAAACCATCAACTCCTTCTTCTCCCACAGTAAAAACGTCTTTTGCTTGTCCCAACCCACAGATTCAGGAGCAAGGCTAAGATCAAAGTGGTACAAGATTTTGGCAAGGATAACACGCAATTCACTGTATGCCAAACTATACAAACATCAGTTATACTTGGAGCCATAACAACAGCCTTCAGGCCGCGGGGACAGATGGGCTTACTTCTTCCCTAGGCAATTTCTTGGTCCAAACGAGAATGGTTGAAGAGCTGCCTTGTTATCGCTGGCGTATTCGTCGCTGATCCATCGCTCGGGGATGAATTCGTTTGGTTGTTTGAAATTGTTGGGGTCGTGGTAGGTTGCCCAGTGGTTGACGGAAAGTGCAGTCTGTACGTTGCTTGTTAGAACAAGATAAAGAACAGAGGATGGAAAAAAGAACAAGACGTACCCCAGCCGGAATATGCTCCCCACAAACTAAGAGTCCCTCAGGGGCAATTCTCGGTATCCCATTGGGAACAGGAGGATACATGCGCAGACCCTCCTCAATGCACGCATTCAGATACTCCAACCTCGCGAGCGCCCCAAGCTCAATGTCAGAATCCCTCTGAAAAGCACCTCGAACCTCCCTCATGATCTTATCCATTTTCTCCGGATTCCTCAGCAAATGATACGTCAACCCACTCAACGCCGTAGCCGTCGTCTCCGTCCCCGCAACCATAAAGATCTGCGAATTGGCGTACATCTCCGGACGACTCAAACGGAGAGTCTCCTTCTGGCCCATCACAATACCCCATATATCCGGTTTGTGGACTTTGCACGCGGGGTCAATGCGGGTGTCCACGCGCTGCATACACGCCTTGAAATGCGCGGCGGCTTTCGCTTTCAGAGCTTGTGGGATGAGCATCTGCGTGATACGCGTAGACCACGGGTAGTAGCGGCCCAGTCTGCGCAGCGCGTTGGTTTTCATGCTGAGGTATATGGCGGTAACCCAGTTGTGGTCGCCGGTGCCGGCGAGGAGGTCCAGCGAGGCTCCGAAGGTGAGGTCGCCCATGATGTCGAAGGTGGTGAGATTGTACTGGTAGACTATTTCAATCGGGGTTTGCGGACTTTCTCGTGTGAAGGTGCGTAGCTTGCTGATCAGCATATCCGTGTAGTGGGTGATGAGGGGCTGCTGTTCACGGAGCGCCTTCTCGGAAAAGGCGTGGGAGAAGTTGCGGCGGAAGCGGGTGTGGTCTGGCCCTTTGGCACGAATGATATCTGAGGCGCCGTTGAAGGAGGGCCCGATGAATCGGGGGTCCTTTTCTGTTGACTTTGTGCCCGCGCCTGCGTGGCCGTAGATGCCTTTCCATGCTTCTGGGGCTGTGTAGCTCAGTTCATTTGGGGCTACACGGACGACGCTGCCGTAGACTGTGTGCAGCTCTGTGATCCAGTCAACTAGGTCGCCTTTGGTGCTGTGGTATAAATTTGGGATCCGGGATATGGCTGCGTGTTTTGGGCCCGGGAATCGGGAGAGGGGGTTGGTGCATAGTTCGTAGAAACATTTTGCTGCGATGGTGAGTAGAATCTGTATTGAAATAGCTTAGTATCAGATGTTTCTTGAAGGGGGGGATCTCAGTAGGACATACTGAGGTAGCTATCACAGCAACATAGTGCTGGGAAGTATAATCCGCAATGGTCTGGAGCAGCATATCGATATTTACCAGATCAATAACCACAGACAGAATCTGAAAGACAGTAGGTAGTAATTGAGAAACGAACGCGCCTTTATATACCACTCTCGATGAGTTTCATATTTCAGTATGATAATAGCCTTGCAGGAATGAGGGATTTACTATAACTAATATGAACCGGTTATGAAGACTGTCTGCAGTATAAACCCACTGATGCTGGCATATCCGGCAACCCCACTTGGAAACCACAACGCTTATCCACTTTGTGCATATGATCTGCTATGGCCTGTGAATAGCTTCCCTGTGTTTATGCTGGGCAAATTGGGCATAGGAGATTAGTGCACTACTGTTCTTTCTTTACCATTTTCTATGTATGTCCCCTTCGACCCTTCGAACATGCGTGCATGAGCAAAATGCAGGACTGCACTAGCTGATTCAGCCAGTGGAATGCGAGATTGCATATCTTATATTGAAGCAAGACATCTTCAAGTGACAAGAGCTGTGTTTCTCTGGGGACTATGTACTATTGGATCTTTGTAAGTAGCTAATGAGAATATCCAAGAACGTAGATCTTGAAACCCATTGAGCAAGAGAGTGTGGATCCCTTTGAGCAACAACCAGTTTCAATATATATGCGGTTGTAAATCGACTGCTGCTAATATCTATCTATATCAACAACGTCTTCGTCATCAATGCCAGGGGTTCAATGTCGCCCCTTCTCCCACTCCAAAGTCCCAGCTCGCTCCATCTTCCGCTCTCGCTCCCGATCCCGCGCAAGCCCTCGTTTTCGCCCGCCGACAATCTCCTTCTCCTTCTCCCGCGGGTCAATCACCATCAAGGAATCCGCGTCTCCGGGATGCTCCTTCTTCCACTTGAGGTCTTTGCCCTTCGTGTCCTTGCCGAACTGCAGCTGGTGGGTCAGCCAGCCCCGGTCGTCGTCATCCCCGGCGGCGGTTTCGTGGTCCTCATCCTTCCATGATTTGCAGGACTGGCAGTTGGCGATGAAATGTAAATCGCAGAGCTGGGCTTCCGGGTCTTCGGACTCTTCGTTCTCGGTATGTGTGCCCTTCTTGATTTTGGATGGCGGGGGGGAGGTGTCGCGGGCCGGCTGACTCGTATCTGCGGTCTCGAGCTTGGACTTGAACGCATTGAATAACTTTAGGGTGTCCTTGTCAGATGAGCCGCTGAGTCCATTCGCGCCGCTGCGGCCGCCACCGTTTGTGCTCCCTGGTGGTGGGCGTCTGCGTCCGCGGATCGCTGTGTCCGGGATCATGGCTTCCAAGGCGGATTTCTTGCGACCGGAGTCTGCGGGCCCTGCGTGCACGTCCCGACGCATGGAGGCCATAACATTCTCGATTTCGGCGTTGGTGCGAGACAGGAAGGACTTCTTTGCGGGGGGTGATCGCGATTGAGAGGGCGAGCGTTCTGGCGACTCCGGGTCAGGCAGGGGGAGTTGTTTCTCTGGCTCGGGCGTCTTAGGACGGGGCCGACGCTCAGGGGACGGAGAGTGCGGCCGTTTGCGCGGTTTTGTCGGGGCCTGTGTTTGGTTCTCGACTCGAATCTTGCTAGGAGCGTCGTTGAACGTGCCTTGCGTGTCGGTAACGAGGCTGGCGTTGAATTTGGGCTTCGCCGGTCGCACGGGAATGTCTGCGGCCACGTCGCCATCATCTCCAAAACTCAACAGCGTCTTCCCGCCTTTAGCCGTCTTCTTCTTCTTTTTAGGCGGTGCAGCTTTCTCCGTCTTGTGCGCGGTCGCCGTGATTTGCCTCTCTTTGATCTTGCCGGCCAGCGGTCCCAACTCCCCGACCTCGCAGCCAGTCACCTTGACCGGGTAAACCGGTGTCTCCGTGCCTTCTATGCGTTCCGCTTCCGCGATCTTCAGCAAGTTGTAGATGGAGTCGCCTTCGATGCGCCCGAAGAGCGTACACTGCCCATTCAGCTCGCGCTCCGTGTTCCCCAGAGTAATGAAAAATTGACTTCCGTATGTGCCGTCCTCGCTCTTCGCCATTCCCACCAGCCCTCGCCGGTTGAACCGTAGCCGGCTGTGTAGCTCATCGCGTAGCACGACCTTCTCGTCCGGATCGCGCGCGTCCGGATCGTATTCGAACTCTGGATCTTCGTAGATGGACGTCCCGCCCGACCCGGTACCTGTCGGATCGCCGCCCTGGACGATGAAGTCGGGGACGATGCGATGGAAGATGGTGCCCACGTAGTAGTTGTCCTGGCAGTGTTGGAGGAAATTTCGACAGGTGAGGGGTGTCTGGTTGGCGAAAAGGGCGATTTGCAGAGGTCCGAAGGTGGTTGACAACGTGGCGGATGCGGTGGCCGCCGGCTCGGTGGAATAATGGGCGGACATTGCGAAGCGGAAGGCAGGCTTATTTAGGGGGTCGTTGGAGTGAACGCGTTTGAGGCCTGCGCGGGTGCAGGTCCTGCAATCGCCGGTCGGGAGAGGCTCAATCGGGTGATAGGCGGTGATAGTGCGGGGAGAATGAAGTTGAGTTGCTTTCGAAGTACTGTTGAGACAACTCTTGTCGCTGAAAAGGGTAATAGGAGGGCAAACGGCCCGCGAGGTGGATGCGAAGGATCGGGGGAGGAAAGTTGACCGGAGCTGAAGCTTTTCGGGGAAACTTTCAGCGCGAAGTCAACGTCATGTCACGCTCGCTTTCTCCCTTTATTTGGCCTAACCCCGTTCAACCACCCACAAGAAAGGTGCATTGAGTATTCAACAGGCATTTATCGAGACTAATATTGATGTACATATATAATGGTCTCTATTATTATATTATAATATTACTGATAATTTTTACTGTTATTGTATCTTTGAAGAAAGAACAGATACCGCTGATATGACTATCTCCTTCGAGTCGGTTGATTAATTATATATGGAGCGCGACGGCTCATGACTCTCCCAGATTGGGATTCCTTCCCCTACGTATAGCTTAAAACAGTCATGGTCGCTCAAAACCAAATCACTGCATAGGACATGGATCGTCATCCGTGTCCTGAGCCCTTGTTGTCTCCGTCTCATCTCCGGCCTCAAGCGCATCAATCCGTTGTCGAACACGCGCAACATCAGGGGCTGAATTCGGGCCCGATAGCATAGTCTCCTCAGCTAGGATTGCCTCCTGTGGCCGATTTCTTTGCCGCAGCCAAGCCGTGAAGCTCTGCATCATCACCGTCCTCATGAAATCCGCCTCTGGGCCTCGTATACCCTCTGGTGGGGATGGGATCTCGTCGTCATCTGCTCCGTGAGTATTATTCTGCGGTACTGAGCCGGAGACAGTCGGCCTTTCATCCTCCCCTGCTACTCTGCTGGTATCAGGCTGCGATGCCGAAGGTATCGGCAAGGGAGGAGCTGTGCCATTCATCTTCGCCAGCACGTATTCGACCGTCTGTCGAAGAAGGAGATTGCGCACACCGTTATGCGCTCTCCAATCATGGATTTGCCTTGGAACAGTAGGACCGACATAGACCTGGTTGGGGTGGTCAAGAACAAGCGGCCACAGGTCCTCGAGTAATGCGCTCTGAGATGAAAGCATTCCATAGAGATCGCCCCAGACGAGACTGCCTAGAATGCGCATCTGTCCGTGATATCCGGGGGATTCGTTGGGTCGCCCGCATCCTTCTTCGGGATCATAATCTGCATCGACGGCAAGGACGAAGCCGGTGAAATCGCCAGCTAGCAAGAGATCAGTTGCGGCGGAGTAGGTATCTCCCATGTATGAGGCGAAACTGGCGTGGTCGGCGACGAGGAATACCCGGTCGTTCACGTGGTCATTCGGGTCGAATGATGCTAAAGCATCGCTCGTGAATTGCCTACAGAAATGGCCAGTTAGTTAAAGACCGTGGTCCTTCTTTGATCAGACGATGACATACTGCTTCGCCGCTTCTACATCTCCCTCGGGGACGTTCAAGGCCTGTCCATCCAACCAGTGCAGTTTCAGATGCCCTTTGAGTTGGCCACTTCCTGTCTGGCCTCTTCCCCAATTCGACACATGAGCCTCCACTTTCTTCACAAAAGCCGCCCATTCGGCCTCGGACTGCTGGTACGTGAGCTTATAAATGGCGAGACCCCGAGATGAATGACTAGGGGAGTTCTCAGTCATATACAGCTCTTGCATGATCCATGGTTCTTTGGGCATCGTCGACAACGGCTCGCCTCGGGTTTCTAACCGCACCAGCCACTGGGCCTCAGTTTGGTCAGAGCCCGTCTGACAGAGCGATTCTGGCGATGCGACACCACTTCCCGTACTTCTTCCTTCTGCGACTCGTCGGTATATGATTTGTCGACTGACTTGTTTCAACCGCGTGGTGTAGGCCTTTTGGCGGTCGGTCAATACAGGCGACTGCAGCTCTGGTGGGATATTGGGTCTCAGTGGAGGTGCAGTGTACCCCTTGTAGCCATGCATCGGCAGCATGATCCCATAGTCCGCGACCGCTGCAATCTCCGCCAGGATTTGCAGATTGTCTGTGATATTCCATTGGATATGATCGACGACATCTTCTCTCGTCGGACGATGCGACGCCAACGATTGCAGTAGCGGAGCCTGCAGCGCATTAACTTGAAGTATCACCCAGCGGTGTGCGCGCTCCGTGACAGTCTCATAGTGCGCGGCGATGAACTCTGTCCAGAGGGTAGCGACGCTGACGCGCTCCTCACCCCGCGAAGCGCGCCCCTCATTGAGCACAGTATCTAGCTCCGCCCAATGGTCCCAGATCAAGTTGAACGTGTCTCGCAGATTGCGTATGACCCGCGGTTGGTTCAGGTAGTGGAATACAGCCAGCACTGCGGACAAATGCTGAGAGGCGATTTCGAAGTTCTCGGGACGATCGAGGCCCTTTTCCTGCCATCGCTCTTCACAGAGTGGGACCATCCCTTCCCACAGACGAGATTTGATGGATTGGATGTTCTTTCCCACGAGGCACAGCCGATCGCCGTCTTCCATGGAGCCTACCCGCTCCATGACACGCTCGATTATCGGTTGACCATCATCGCGGGGGACTACTGCGACCTGGACTTCTTCGCCGGCGAGTCGGGCGAGTTGCGTTTCTTTTCCGTTGGGAAGCGGTCCTTCGACGCAAAACTGGAGGAAGTGCGCGATCGTTTGGGGTTCGATCAGACGGTCAACTGCAGTTGTTAGTAGGCTCAGTGCGTATCCCGCGAAAGACGTCATTTACCGATCTCCAGGTCCTGGTCCTTTAGATGGGGCTGGAGGATGATGCTACTTCTCTGGACGAGGGAAGGGTTCAGGTGATCGTATCTGGTACTCATTGCTGCTAGAAATAATGATAGGAGCACCACAGTCTGGTATTGTCCATTGGAGAGGGAAATTGGCGTTGGCGAGTTTGAAAATTATCAATCGTGCCATATTAGGCACCCGAGTGGCAGAGACGCCATGCTTGCCTAGCGTGTCTAAAACCTGGTGATGTCCGAGACACATCGCTCTGGTTCTTTCGGACTCTGTCTTGAGCCTCAGTGTGAGCCGGATTGGCCTAGACCATGTGGTTATTCCCAATTAGGGATTTCTAGGCAAAAGTAAGCAGTAGTACCGGAAACCACTAGCTGCATTTTACCACAATTCCTTGAAAATTCGAGTCTGACTGGGGGCAGGATTCATATGGCTGAACCGCAATCTTGTTGTCTGAGATTTGTCTTAGAACTATCTTCAAGTTACCAAAGCGTGCGATTGGTATCTGGCACAATTTGGCCGAGAATATCGCATGCCTCGTAAAGGTAACGCTCATTCATCTAATAAATAATTAAGACTTATCATATTCAAGATAAAGGTATAAAATATCCATTTAAATACCAGAACACGTGCAGTGCATCCAGAAACATTCGATCGGCCATTCTTCCGATCCCCACAATTCCGGCAGCCCCGCATTTAAGTTTTGCGCGCATGAGGGGTGAGAACCATGCATTATCGTCCCTACTACCAACATGTCGGATCGCATTGACGTGCTGCTTTATGGGCTCGGGGCGTAAGTTTTTACGTACTATTCCAATAGGCGCGAGACCATCTAACAGCATCTAGAATCGGCTCCTTTTACGCCTTCATCTTGCAACGTTGCGAGCGGGTGCGCCTGACCGTCGTCGCGCGCTCCAACTACGAAGCCGTCAAGAGCAATGTATGTTCGTCGTTTCGCGGATTCTGTAGCTATAATAACAGAAAAATTCCAGGGAGTCTTCGTGAACAGTGCCAATCACGGCCAACACCACTTCCATCCATACAAAGGCGACTAGCCCATCGCCCCCTTTTCATGATTGCCTAGAACAGCTTAATAACAATTACCATCAGTGGTCAAATCCCCCGCCGAGCTGACTGGGAAATCTGACTTCGTCGTATGCGCCCATAAAGCCATTAACCCCGAGGCCACGCCGGCGGCCCTTGCGCCCGTCGTGGGCGACAACACGACTATCGTGATCATCCAGAACGGAGTCGGCAACGAAGAGCCCTTTCGGCGCGCGTTTCCCACAAACTCGATCCTAACCTGCGTGGTATGTTCCTTCCCCCACACTTTCGACTGTCTCCTCGATGCCAACTGCCGTAAAATCAACAGGCCTGGGTAGGAGCCAGTCAACCCACCCCGGGCACAGTCCACCACACGGTAGCGGAAAACACCCAAATCGGGCTCTTCACCGATGCATCGTCTCCTCCATCACCAGAGGGAAAAACGCGCCTCGCGACCTTCGCCGCTCTCCTCCAAGAAGGCGGCACAAACGTCGACGTCGTAGACGACATCCAGCGGCGCCGATGGGAGAAGGTTTCCTGGAACGCCGCGTGGAACGCCATCACCTCTTTGACGAGGATGGACACGCAGGATTGGTTGGCCTCGTCGCCCGACGCGGTATCACTGTCTCAACGGCTGATACTGGAGGTGGTATCTGTTGGGAGAGCGTGCGGCGTGTCGTTGCCGGATGGGCTGGAGGAGGAGTTTATTACGCGGGCTCGGGGGCTGGGGAGGATGCGGACTAGTATGCAGTATGATTGTGAGCATGAGAGGCCGATGGAGATTGAGGTTATTTTGGGGTATCCGGCTAGGAAGGCGAGGGAGTTAGGCGTTGATGCGCCGGTCTTGCAGACGCTGTATGCGTTGTTGCGGGCTGTTGATGGGCGGTTTGCTGCTGGGGTGGTGGGTTCTGTATAGGTTTGTTGTACTGGTTTGGGATAACTAGAGTTTAGATTGAAGATAGTAATATCTCCTACGTGGGATTTTATATTAAAGATATTAGTACTAGTCAATAGCCAAAGCAAGCAGATGCCAACACATTACGCCCAAAACCTAGTTCTCTCAAATGCCGTACACATCAAAATAGCAATCGCTTATATCGGGACAACTGCAGTTCACGTTAGGGACATGCAAGGATTCATACGGATTTCTGAAGAAGCAAAGACAAACTTACTAAACCGGGTCCTGCCCGAATATAATATGCCACATGTACTCCATCACCCTCCCACTAACATCATCCTCCAGCTCCGTCTGCATCAACCAGCGATGATACTGTGTGTAGGCGCTGAGCGGCCTCTTCAGCACCTGCTTCCGCGACACCGCAAACTGCGCACAGCACGGCGTGGCCACGACATCCGGAACATCCGTACTATTGAAAAAGCTCACCCAGGCTCGTGCGAACGATATGTCAGTGTCCTTGATCTCTCTATATCGCGAAGCGGAAGAAGAGGAAGACGGCAGGAACGGCCGGATCTCGTCGGGACAGCCCGGGTTCGGATTACAGCGCAGATTGGCGTAGCCGTTGCGCTGGATGTGGTCTGTTTGCAGCATCTGGACGGTCTCGACGTTGCTGTGCTGGCTGAACTCGGTGTGCCATGCTTGCGGGTAGCCGTCGCGGTGGCTGTGGAGGAAGATGATTGTTTCTGGGAGGTTGTGGTAGTTGTCGATTATGTATTGAAGGTAGGCGTTGGCTTCTTTGCCCTTATTTTTGGAGAGCGAAAGAGGTGCGCTGGGGTCGTCGACTGTGTAAATTGCGTTTTGCCATCTGATCTACATTAGTATTTTCCTCCCGTCCCTATCTGGGTACCTCTATTTGTGAGGTGGGGTGGTGCATACTCGGGTAGATCGCGCAAGATCCAGCTTGTGTCTTCGTCGGACAATCTCCCCACGACGATGATACCGTCTTTCATCTGAAGTCCAGACGCCTCGTCCATGACGATCTGGTCCCCTTTGCCCATCTGGTCTCCTCGCGACGGCGCAAGGCGCTGCGCATTGAGCCGTTTACGCGACGAAGCCGGCGTTGGGTCCGGATACGAGACTTGTGCCCGAGTCTTTGGCGAACGAATGACTGGTCGAGCGGTCAAATTGACTCCCTGCTTGTCTGTATCACTTTGCGCGACGCCGTTGCGCTTCCCAGCCTGCAATGGGAAAGAAAAACTGCGGATATCGTCCCATTTCGACTGAATCACAGACGAGTGTCGCTCGACTATCAGCATGCAAAGAATTAGCAGCACGGCTACCGTGCAGATGCGTTCGAAGGCTCTCATGGTTGACTTCGGGCCTTCCCATCACTCGGTTAGGAGGCTTAGGACTGCAAAAGTCTGCGGAGAAGCAGTGGAGAAAAGCGGTTCTTTAAGAGTGTTAAGAGTGCGCCAGGGCAGAGACCCCCTGTGGGGCAAGACAGTTATAGTAGGTACTAGGTGACGGCAAGCGACGATCCCAACACAGCAGCTAGAAGTGTTCTCTATTGAAGTCAGTAGAGTTATCATTCCTGGATATTTGAGAACCCCAGAGTATGGGCGAGTATTGATGTCATTGCGAGCTGTGATCCGAATGACCGTTTCTGCAGTTGTCTGCTTTTACGTGCGGGCCGCTGTGGATCCGGCCAGCACCTTTTCCGTGGTTCGGGGTGAGTATGCGCCTCGATGTCATCATCGACCTGCCAGGAACGATTCCGATCGCTGGTGTCGTGCCTTGATTCCGGACCTGAGTATAGTGATCTATGGCGTTGTTGGGCGGCATTTGAATTATGGCTAGGTGGTGGTAGGTGACAATAGATGTCCCGATATCGGTCAAAAGAACACCGCTGTTATCACTTAGCTATAAAGGCATCATGGCCTTTTGCTCCTTATTTCTTTCGTCGCCTAGGAAACTACCCTGCGTAAATCCCGACCACACCTCATGTATAACGGAGAGTGCTTGCTTAAGCAGTTGCGATATCCAATTCCTCTTGGTTTTCAAGTTGTGGACTCATCATTTGAGGAAATGGGATTGATTACCATCACTGAAAGAAGTGCTGGCAAGAGGTAAATCCCAATATCTCGCTGGAGTACCTTGCAGGTATCTGAGACTCATCAGATTTTAAGCTGTCAAATATCCTTGATCGAACATTCCTTGCGATATAACATTGCTGGATGGCTGATCATCAGAAGCGGTACGCTGGCAGCGTTACTCCAGGATGCGGAGAGAAACTGGTATATCCTCGATACGTGAGGTTTTTTTTTTGTCATTGAGATAAAATTAACTATTAGCTACTGTATAGTATAGTAGTATAAACAATCAGCGAGTCATCAAGCGTATAATGCTTGAAAAAGACCTGCGAGAAGACCTGCGTATCCACGCAGCACAAATTAGTTGGCAATAAATCCAGCCTGATAAGGCCTGCCAAAGGTTCGTAAACAGTCAATCAACCCTGTACATCATTCCCTCATTTCCCTCGTTGTCATTGCCATTTAGGCACGAGAATCATTACTCTCCTTTCTAGAAAGCCTCGCCTCCTTCCGCAGCTTGTGAGTAGAAATGCATGACCGAACAAAGAGCCAAAAATACAAAATCCTGTCGCAGTCAGTAACGCGCCCCATACCAATCCAGACAGGTAAACATCACTTACATGGTAACCAAAGCCACCGCCGTCCCAAAGTACTCAATATCTGCCAAGGTCTTTCCACTGCAATCTCTATATCCTGCCTTGCAGTCATACGCAACACCTCTGAGATATGGCATCATCCACAGCAGGTACATAACTATAGTCGCAACCAGTCCGGTCCATGCGAATAGATCGAAGGTAACATATACGCCATGATGGATTGGTTTATGGGATAGCAACTCGACGCATACCGCTATAATTGACCACGCAAGGGTGTATCCGGTCTGGATTATGGAGAAGTCGTCCGTCAGATCTGAACTCTCTTGTATAGTGTATAATCGAAGGCCGGTGTACTTACGCCTGCTATAACTGGACTGAGCATGGGCCCGCCCAAGTCATAGTAGCCCAAGTCGGTTATGTCGTGACTGCTGTTTGCCCATCCGAAGACGCAGAGCGCAATGAGTGAAGTGATTCCTGTGAGGATGCGCAGAGACAGATTAGTGCTCTGAGCGTACCATTTTGCTCGTGCAGGAAAGCCCATGTTTGATTATTTGTTGGGTGGAAGGGGTGTAAATTGTGCAAATAGATGGTAAAAACACGAGAGCTTGGATGAAGATTGATGTTTGTGACAGTTCATCCATCTTATTTATCTTTCATAATGCAGCCTCATGGTCACAATGGGCTTAAAATAGCATAGACCAATGCCTTGACGACATGCCAGGCAGGTGGCAATCACCGAGTCAGTTGAAACGCGAGCAGCGGATCTAGCGTCCGCGCAGACCACCACATGCTACCTATTATCGGAAAGTGGCTTAGAACAGAAGTCAGGGTATCGGATCTAAAAATGATCTTTGATTAGTGGGGATAGCATGGCGGTGACTCGAAGGATTTGTGTGTTGGTTGGAAAAAAAGAGCCTTGGCCAGCTCATTTAACCCATTAGGTATCGAGATCTACGCTCCGCCGTGCACTGCCCAGGACGATCTATACAACTTAACCCTAAACTGATAATGAGCAACGGGAAGTCTAACGTACACAGGCGGTGCTGAAGATTATACCCCACTTAAGGCAGAATAATAATATGTAACGTTCTTCCCATTGTGTTCACAATGATATCACAGGATTGTTTATTCTAGGGCACAGATTCGGGGAAATCAAACTTTCCTGGCTGCGCATCGTGGCTGGGCCTTTCACGCTTATACGCATTAAGCTACAGGATTTAGCAGAAACAATTGACTCGGAAAATATATAGTATAATAGATTAGGAGCCGAGTCATTCGAAACGAGAGGTTTGGGTTCCATACTATTGGTGGACAAGCACCAATAGTATTCAAACTTTTTGCACTCCTTCTAGTAGGAGGGCATTTATTAGGTACAGTAACATTTGGTAGCATACTAACCATGCGATAAATTAGGTCCCAGAACATCCATCCACGTCAAAAGCGCTCGCTGATTATTGGCTCGCTCATTGTCGGATACAAAAGCCACGAGCGCTCTTCCACCTTGATCCGGTTATCGACAGGGGATCATGCTGAGGTGGGCAAAATTAGAATAGAGTCGAATTAAGCACTCTCTTCGGGGTAATGATCGTAGTTCTGGTAGGGCTCGTAAGAGGAGTAAGGCTCGTACGAGGCAGCTTCGGCTTCGACATTCTCCTTATTGGCGTCGCGCTTGTAGGAGCCGTAGCCCTTGTAGGGGGCGTAGTGTCCGTAAGGGTTGGCTTCTCCCTCCTCCGAGTCTGCGTCGCGCTTGTAGGAGCCGTAGCCCTTGTAGGGGGCGTAGTGTCCGTAGGGATTCGCTTCTCCCTCCTCCGACTCTGTGTCCCTTTTGTAGGGGTTGTAGGTTTCGTAAGGGTTGTAGCGTCCCTCGTCCCGGTCTCTGGCCTGGTGGTTCACGTCCCGCTTGTAGGGGTTGTAGGTCTTATATTTGCCATAGGGGTTTGCTTCTCCCTCCTGGTGCTCCACATCCCGCTTGTAGGGGTTGTAGGTTTCATAGGGAGTATAGCCATAGTCCTTGTAGTCGGCGTACTCTCCATAGGGGTTCTCTTCACCATCCTCTGGCTTCGCGTCCCGCTTGTAAGGGTTGTAGGTCTTGTATGGAGAATAGCCATAGTCCTTGTAGTCGGCGTACTCTCCATAGGGGCTCTCTTCTCCATCCTCTGGCTTCGCGTCCCGCTTGTAAGGGTTATAGGTCTTGTAGGGGGAGTAGCCATAATCCTTGTAGTCGGTGTACTTGTCATACGGCTCGTAGCTGGGGTAGCTGGCGACGCCCGAGTCTCCGTCGGCCTGCTTCTTCTCGTCGGCTTCGACGGGACGAGCGCTCACAGAGAGGAGCAAGGTAGCTAAAGTGAAGCTGGTGGCGACGAAACGCATGGTGGATGGAGAGTCTTTGTTAGACTGGAGAACAATGTATTGTGTTTGGGTGGGGATGGAGGAGCTGCCATTGTGTCAAAGTCAGTGGGTAGACAGGATTATATAGGTTATTGATAGAGGTCTGCGCGTCATCATGAGCCGTTGTAATAGTTTTCACTGCTTTAGACAATTGCATCAGAATCGTAGTTTGTATACAATTGGCATGTGGCAAAGGCGAGTGAGTAGCCATGGGAAAATTAGACAGGTAATAATGGATATTACAGCTGTACTTGGCTGTCAATTGTATTCAGCCTCACAAAAGCACAATGTAATACTAAAATTAAACATTGAATTCCGATCCATAACGGCGAACACTGTTGGGTCCATGCTGTCACCTACCTATTCCGGCGATATAAGATAGAAGCTGACCCACTATGTCGGGGTCGCGCGGAAACCATACCCACAAAAACAGACCAAACAGCCTTAGACGGATACCTTTCCCCAGGGTTCTAGACAGTACAATCAAACTCAATGCCGGCAGTGGTGACGGATCCCAAACTTAACCAATCTTCCATGAAGTGCATCGCCGGAGATGGAAATGGAACGCGAATTTTTGACTCGTGACGTAGGTTCTTCTCAGAACACCCTCGGGGTCTCTATGTCGAGAAGACACCTAGTTCTTCTGATAAACTCATTGTACATTCAAAGATACAGGTCTAGTTCTTGACACTTGAGGCTTCTCCTGCAATTTGGATCACTCGATCTCAATGGATCCAGACACAATGGCCGCTACACCACCAGATGAGGAGCAGCAGAAGAGCCTCCTTTCTGAAGAAGAGGGCGTCTGGGTGGACACAGAAAGGAAGGCGAAGAAAAGCTTTCCCCAAATCTGGCAGATTTTCGTGTACCCTATAGCCGTGGCTGCGATCTTCGCTATGGGGGCTGTATCTGGCTACTATTGGGACGATATGGATAAGCATTGCAGTACATACGTCTCGCAGCCCTGTATGACTCGGACTCACAACTCCTTATTGGCTCGTAAGGAGCAATTGCTAATTATTTGCAGCACCATTGTTGAGGGACATGGGGGTCAAGTACCATGTTCAGCAGTACAACGGGTCCTTTCTCCACGAGAACATCTATCGACAAGACGCGGGTCCCGAAGTTGACGAGGCTTGGGAGGCCTTGGGAACAGATTGTGAGCACTCTGATCAGTTTTCTGAGAGACTATGGTTGTTAACGAAAACAAGACCGACCACTTAGGGTTCCCCCCGAGGCGGCAGAAGAGGCAGGTATTGCCCATGATCAAGTCAAGATCAACGATAAATACGGCGGCGGATATCCCGCCAATCTGGAGGGGTTGCACCATTTGCACTGCCTGGTAGGGAATTCCACAGCCCATACTGCCTCTATTTGACTAACAAGACATGGTAGAATCTCCTCCGGAAATCGCTATATTACAACTACGACTACTACCATGACCTAGGCCAAGGTGCGTTCGTGAACGATGACTATATCGTCAAGCGCCACGTCTGTAAGTATCTTTTCTAGTAGACAAACCATAGCGAATATCATACTCACTCATTACCAGCCCACTGCATGGACATTATTCGTCAACAACTCATGTGCACAGCCGACACTGGCGTGCTAGGGCAGATCTGGGTCTGGCCCGACGGCCCCAAGCCGTTTGTCGACTTCAATACTAAACACAAGTGCAAGAACTATGACGGGATTCGGCAGTGGGCTCAAGATAATCAGTTGCCTGAGCATCCTCCCCAGGACTACATCCAAAAGGAGCCGGAAGAAGGAGATAGGATCTATCCTGAGATTCCTTAGGCTGGGGATAGCCATGCAATGATGAAGGTGCTTGGTCCTTTTGTCAGAATGGGATCTTGAACAAGAGGTCTTTGGTTACTTGTTGTATTAAGTAATGAGTAATATATAATGGAGCATAATTACACCCAGTAGGTGCAGCATCAACAGAATGTTGACAGGTATAGAACTTGCTTATCCATTGCACTGTGGTGGATGTAGTGTTTCATAGCATTCTATCTAATATAGACTGTATACACACTGTGCTCTGCACTTAGAAAATCATGTGTCATTAGCAGTACCTTCCACAGACATCTCGGTGATCACTCAATTTGGTAACTCAATAGTCATTGTCTAGTATGTCTGTGACTGAACCTCGGGAGTGAGGCATTCCCCTTCGAAGAAAATGACAGCATTGGACCCTACCCAACTAGATAGTCACTAGCAAGATATTAATTAGTGAATATACAAATTTCTTGGAGTATAAGTACCATCAATTTTCCGTTGTTCCTCCATCTCTCTACCAACTCCTTCCCCCACGAACAAGTCATCCTATCAACACCAAGCCCACCACAACCATGTCCAAGTCTAGCTTCGCGGTCGAAGAGTACATCCTCGATGGACAGCACATCCGCCAATACTCTGGTGCCACCATAACCCCCGACGCGCCTATCAAGCTCGCCGTGAAGAAGTACATTCCTCTCAACAACCCCAATCCCCAGCCCGGCGACGTGACTATCATCGGGTCTCACGGAGCTGGTTTCCCCAAGGTGCGTTGACTCGACACTATTCTTACGTAGACACCCTCATAAACTCACCATTGCTACTTTTTAGGAACTTTACGAGCCCCTGTGGGAAGCTATGCTAGCCAGAAGCGAAAAGGATGGTTACCGCATCCGAGCTATCTGGATTGCTGACAGCGCCCACCAGGGAGCAAGCGGAGTGTTGAATGAGAGAGTCGTTGGGAATGACCGTAAGTACCACTCACCCTGCTTATTATAAGTTCACATCATAACTGGTTGGAAGCGTCTTGGTTCGATCACTCGCGCGACCTCCTGCACATGGTCAACCACTTCCGCGATGACATGCCCCGTCCTATGATCGGCGTAGGACATAGCACTGGCGCCACGCAGCTGTAAGCACAATCTTCTTCGTCTATACAATACAAACGAACCAAGGCAAATCACTGACAGATAACTAGTATCTTTCTCTCCTTGATCCATGCTCGCCTGTTTACCTCCCTCGTCATGATCGAGCCCTACTTGATCGGCAAAGAGAGACACACCCAAGGTCTGGGAACCCTCGCATCAGCCATCCAGCGCAAAGATACCTGGCCCTCGCGTTCCGTCGCAGACAAACACTTCCGCAAGGCATTCCGCGTCTGGAACCCCGCCGTCCTCGACCGCTGGACTCAATATGGTCTGCGCGATCTGCCAACCGCCCTCCACCCCGAGATCAAAGTCGTCGACTCAGAAAGGCACAACCCACCCGTGACTCTCACCACAACCAAGCACCAAGAAGCCTTCTTCTACACACGTAGCAACTTCAGCCAGCACAGGGAGCTAGGCGCAGTCTACGCAGACGAAGCCAGCAACGATCCGCGCCCACCGCACGATCCGCTCTTCGTCCCCGACATGGTGGGCCCCTTGCACCCGGGTCAGAAATTCTACCGCCCGGAGCCTGTGCTGGCGTTTGCGCTGCTGCCTCATCTCAGACCTGACGTGTTGGTGTTGAGTGCTGCGAAAAGCGCACTGTTCCTGTCTGGGATCCACGACGCGGCGGTGAAGATCATCGGCACGCGCTTTTCTGGAAGTGGGGGGTTGGAGTATGGTCATGTTCGACATGATGTTGTGCAGAAGGCGGGACATACTTTGCCGATGGAGAAGATTACGGAGACTGCCGCTTTGGTTGGTTCGTGGGTTAGTGAGAAACTGAGGAAGTGGAGTGGGGACGAGAAGTGGATGGCGGCTATTGAGGTTAAGCCGGTCATTTCTGAGGAGTGGGTTGCTGAGTTGAAGGCGAGGGCTTCGTCTGACAATTCGCTGGAGAGAAAGAAACTGTCTAAACTGTAGGTTGGTATGTCTGGGTTTGAATTGGGTTGGTTTAGGGTTTGGTAGTTTGGTTTGACAGGACGGGATCTTGATTAAAATGTTAAGGAGGTCTACAGAAACTAATACTGAAATTGGAAATTGTTTCTAGAGTTGAAGGTCAAAATAACGT
Source organism: Aspergillus campestris IBT 28561 (assembly GCF_002847485.1). Taxonomy (NCBI): domain Eukaryota; kingdom Fungi; phylum Ascomycota; class Eurotiomycetes; order Eurotiales; family Aspergillaceae; genus Aspergillus; species Aspergillus campestris. Next base: position 2,721,842 of record NW_020194336.1, on the reverse strand, counting down.
TATTATCATTGTTGGTCTACGGCTGGTGCCATCCACAAAGTACTTAGTAGTGGTGACACTCTACTTTTACATAGTATACTTGAATGGGACGACAACAATACACCTCACAATGGATATCGCACGGACCAAATCCTCATCAGAGACATATGCCATAGTTAATCGTCATGTCTGCAACCGGACCCACCATTAACCTATATACTACATGGGCCCATTAATGGTTAACAAACGCCGGCAAACTCAACCTACAGAACGGCCGACCCGAGTGGGTCTATCTCGGCCACCATGCAATTATGCAGTCGGAATTGCCACAAGCTCGGCTTCAGGGGCCAGAATAGACCCAAGCAGAAGTCCAATCGGAAAACTCTACCACTTACCAGTACAAAAGAGGTATAGATCAGGGTGCGGGTATGCAGATCGCTGGCGTCGGCCAAAGTTGTTAGGGTCTGCCGATGATTCATCGCCCGTCGGCCAACTTGAGATGGCCGAAGTATACCATCGGTGATGCAACAGTGGGCCGTATACGTGAAAATGGCTACATGACAGCCCAATTCGGGTATACATCGATGGCCGATGTTGATTGAGGGTATCCACTTGCTATCAGAGATTTCGCCATGCTTGAGTTGAATCTATCGATGTTTGTCTATATAATGAAGACCATTTCCGATGTATGGTTGTTATCAGCAGACCAACAACTGAAGAAGTTTTCATTTATACAATCTACAACAGATTCGACAAACAAATGGATAAGGAACAACAGAACGACTCGCCCGGCCTCTACCCCGAAGGCGGCTGGAAAGCCAACTCGGTCGTCATCGGCAGTTTCTGCTCGATCATGGGCGGGCTCGGGCTCATGAACAGCATCGGCATCTACCAGGCCTGGATATCAACCCACCAGCTGGAATCCATGAGTGCCGGCCAAATTGGTTGGATCTTCGGGATATACAACTTCTTGATCTTCTTCTGCGGCATCCAGATCGGCCCGATCTTCGATGCCAAGGGACCGCGGGCGCTCATGCTCGTGGGTTCCATCCTTATCATCCTCACCCTCATCCTCGTGGGCTTCTGTCGCGTGTACTGGCACTTCCTCGTCGTCATCGGCATTCTCGGCGGAATGGGGACCTCATTCATCTTCATCGTTCCCGTCGCCAGCATCGGACATTTCTTCTACCGTCGGCGAGGCGCCGCCACAGGGCTGGCCCTGTCCGGCGGCAGCATCGGGGGCGTCATCTTCCCTCTGGTCCTGGAATACCTAGCTCCCAAGATCGGATTCGCGTGGGCTACTCGCGTCATCGCGCTCATCACCCTCATCCTCCTCATCCCCGGCTGCATCCTCGTGCAATCCAACTTCCCACCAAAGCCATCGCTCTCCTCCAAGCGAGAAATCCTCCCCGACCTCACCATCCTCAAAGACCCATTACTCGCGCTGACAACCCTAGGCGTGTTCTTCATCGAATGGGGCTTCTTCATCCCGCTCGAGTACGTGGTCTCGTACTCGCTCGCCCACGGTATGTCTCGCCGTCTTGCCTACCTGACCATTGTGTTTTTCAACGCGGGCTCCTTCCCCGGCCGCTGGCTCCCGGGCATCATGGCCGATAAGATCGGCCGCTTCAACACGTTGATCCTCACTAACGTCTTATGTCTGATTGCGGTCCTGGCGGTCTGGATGCCTGCGAGTGGGAACGTCGCTGCTACCGTTATCTTTGCCGTCGTGTTTGGCTTCGCGAGTGGGAGTAATATTAGTTTGGTGCCCGTTTGTGTGGGAGAGCTTTGCTCTACTGAGTCTTACGGGAGGTTTTATACGACTGTGTATACGATTGTCAGTTTAGGGTATGTTTCTCTTTCTTCTTCTTTACCTTGGATACAATGCTAATGTGGTGTAGGGCCTTGACTGGGGTTCCGATCGCTGGTGAGATCATCCATCGGTGTCAGGGGGCGTATTGGGGATTGATCGCATTTGCGGGCTGCTCGTATGCTGCGGGACTGGTGTGTTTTATAGTTGTGAGGTTTATGCAGGAACGTAAGGGGAAGAAGGGTGGTGGGACGGAAGTAAATGCTTAATGTAGAAAGCTTAATGTGTGAAGACAATTAGATTTAACGAATATATATATATTATAGATAGAACGATTCCACTAGCAGATACTGAGTAGACCGGGCAGTTGTCTCCTGATAAGAATTCACTTAAATACCGATTTGGAGTTCAAAGCGCATCGAAGAACAATGAACCAATTCTTTGATATCATGCTTTTTTCGAGTATTGATATTTGGTCTTTGGCCTAGGGAATGATGCTCAAGTTGGTTATCCGTACTCTCACACCAATGAAGCCTTTCCTGGAAACCCTATTTGTCTTGTCATGAGTGCCGAGGTAGCCCAGAGCACTAGCCTACTCACCTTTTCTTGGCGAATATTATGTCCTATAACAATCCATCCCGAGTGGTCAGGGATCTTGGAAAAGGGGCATGTAACGTTGGATAGGTTGTTCAGAGAAGTATAGAATAAATTTTGAATCATAGGGCTCTAGGAATTGCAGACAGATATACCAAAGGTCCTGTGGTCTAGTGGTCATGACGTCGGATTCTGATTCCGTAAGCCCCGGTTCAATTCCGGGCAGGACCTCTTCTTTCTTTTTTGCTTTTTTCCTTTTCTTTTTTCTTTACCCTGCATGCAATATGCATCCTTTATTTCTTGCTTTCTTTTTAGACAAGATGTTCACGTGGAACTGGTTATAATGTTATGTTCCCCCATAGTAATGCCACAGTCATGCTGTCTGCTACTTTGGTATTGTCGCATTTCTTGGTAACGCTAGTAGTATAGTTTGGCGTCTTGGACGCTTTCCGGGCGTTTATCAGCCAATCGGTCAGTCCGTGTCGCCCATAAGCAATCATTCTTTCAGGTACTTAGTAGTCTCTGCCACAGGATTTTTTGTACGATATGCTTGAGAAACACACCGTTTCATGCTGCGAGATCTATTACGTGCGATCACCGCCTATGGCTGCTTACACTTCAGATTGTTTGATCAAGCCGATTTGATCTGATTTGGTTCTCTTTGCACTATATGGTGGATGAGAGTAAGTTATCCTTTTCTAGAAAAAGTCCATTTATGAGCTATATTGTTAATGTGTCAGCGCCCCAGTATATAAACGATCTGCCGAATTATGTGGGCACTACTAATCATCAAGCTTTATATTAGCTTAATCAACAGGCCGCGGGTACTTGCATTTATATAAGATTTCGACAAGGCCAAGGCCAAAAGTGTGTTTCAGATCAGCCCAGATCTCATTTATCTGGTTCTGGGAAATTTGGCCGGCCCAGTGACAGGCTTCAACAAGTAGAAATCTACCGGGGCGTTTCTCGTGTCAGGCCCTGTTAATTTCCATCGCCAAATGGCGTCCCGAGGGCTAGAACAAACGCCTCATACGACGCGGAGAGATCGTTTCGTCTATAGTGACACGGCCACTTTGGCATCAAACCCGTATTCTGGCTACTTGGTAGTGTGGCGTCCGATGTACTCCTGACATCGGTTCAGATCTATATGAGGGACGGCTGGACCGCCACCCCCGGAGTTGGAAAACAGTTGTCGGTCCATCAGCTTCTGGAAAGCTTCACTTTCGTTTCATTTGATTTACTGCGTTCTTTTTCAAGTCACTCTTTTGGTCTATCCTGTTTCACTCTTTTTGTTCTTACAATGTTTCTGGGAAACACTTCTCATGCCCTGTTGGGTCTTCTAGGTTGTCTGGCACTTCTCCCCCAACAGACCTATACTGCAAGTATTCCGTCAGAAGGTCATCTGTACCGCTTTGGACGCGTCTATCAAGGCCTTCATCACATTTCTGATTCGACTTCCGACTCGAGCTCTCATGGGGACACGCTCGCCCCCACCAAGCGCGACATCTCGTCAGAAGATCGTCTGTTCCGCTTTGGGCGTGTCTATCAAGGCCTCCATCACATTTCTCATTCGCATTCCGACTCGGGGGACGCGCTCACCCCCTCCAAGCGCACCGCGGAGTCTAGCTCCGTAGATGTCGCGACGAACACAGCCCCAGAAACAGCAAACGTTATCATCCCTGCATATGCATATCCGTCGGGCGGAGCTTGGACGCCTCTCGAGAGCCTGTGTGTAAACCCTCATTGACCTGTAGAGTAACAAGCTATTGACATTTCAGCGCAGGATAACCGCCCACCCCGACGTCCACTTCACTGTCATCATCAACCCCGATAGCGGTCCCGGTGCCAACTCCCTGCCTGATGAGAACTTCCGCGCCGCCGTTCCCAAGCTGGCTGCTCACGACAACGCGCGCGTTATCGGCTACGTCAGCACTGTGCGAGGCAACCGGGCGACCTCTGATGTGGAAGAGGAGATCAAAAGATATGCTGGGTGGCCGTCTGCTAGCGGGGATAAGGCCTTCGCTGTGAACGGGATCTTCCTTGACGAAGCGCCGACTGGAGACGGTGGTGCTGCGGTGTCGTATTTTCAGCAACTTGCTTCTTTGATTAAGCAGTCTGAGGGTCTTGGGCCGGACAACTACGTACGTTATCTTCTCTTCCCCTTCCCTCGCGGAATAAAGGATTGTCTATACAATAATCTACAAACCACACAAACTAACCCTAAACCACAGGTCGTCACGAACCCCGGAGCCGTCCCAGACGCAGCTTACTTCGGGCTTGCCGACTCGACAGTCATTTTTGAGAGCCCGTACAGCGAGTTTCAGAATATTCTGTCGTCAGACATGTTCAATACAATCAAGGGAACGGACCTCTCGAAATTCTCCTCCATCGTCTACTCCATTCCCGAGGGCACTGACCTCCAGGGGTTGGTTTCGCAGGTCAAGAGTATATCTAGCCAGCATTACCTCGGAGGCCTCGACACCTATATGTCGTATGATCCTCTGTTGACTCGCGTTGTGCCTTTGCTGGGGTAGTGTGGCTAGAGGTATACTGCTTCATACTGTCTGGAGGGTAGATGTTGAGATATAATAATTTTATTGAATCTGAGGTTCACGTGGACTCTATACACTTATATTAGTCTGAATATGATATCACCTACCATGCACGATATAATAACTGCGAATACAAGTGAGCAGTACTATGTACCAGGACAAAAGTTGAGATGCGGTAGAACGTGTTGGATGGCCGATTTGGTGAGGTCGCCGGCTCAATGGTGGATTATGTCAATAATGATATCATTATCCCGCATCAACCAGGGAAACCTCGAGGTCGTCATAAATATTAGCATATTCTATAACCACTTTTCAAATCCCAACAGTCGCTGACCAGAGATTATTAACTCGGTGACTGGAACCAGAAGCTTGAACCACCACCCTCGTAACCTGTGTAACAAATGTCTCTGTTATAGGCGGGAGACCTCAAAGATTCCACCTAAAACCAACGGGAATCATATATATCCTTTGAAATGGATCCCTCTGCTAGCTGTGTGGCCTGCCAGCCTAAAAGTCGAGTTTGCCCTGAACATGGTGGTGTAGAACAGACCAACCATGATTTTGAAGCTAAACTCCATGCCAAAAACCAGAAAGGTTTAAGACAGGTTATAGTCAACTTCACTCCATCGTTCGTTTAGTTCTATTTCCCATTTGTATATAGTATACTAATCATGCTTAAACAGATGGGTATGAATCAGCTCTATCATTATCCTAAGCTTATTTTCTCACCCTTTTCAAGTTCAGTGCTACCATGGGGACGGGGATTGTTTCGATTCTTCTTTTCAACCTTCCCTATAACGGCGATTGGCTATATTGGCTATCCGTGATTGTTTTCGCCTTTAATGTATTCCTCTTTTCTCTGTTCAGTATTATCTCTTTCATTCGATACACTTTTTTTCGAGGTATTTGGACAGCGATGTTGAACCATCCGACGCAGTCGTTGTTTCTCGGTATGTTTTCCGTTCAATCAGCAAAATCCATCGCGTTCCTGATACAAGGCCAACAGGCACATTTCCAATGGGACTTGCAACCATCATCAACATGATCTGCTTCGTATGTGTCCCGGCGTGGGGACAATGGGCTGCCAAATTGGCATGGGCCCTCTGGTGGTTTGATACCGTTATTTCACTTGCAAATAATATGTATCTGCCATTTGTTATGTATACAATATCGGTCTCTCCTCCCTAACAATCACTAACACCGAATCGCAGAATGTCTCGGCATAGCAATGAACTTTCGGGGATGACCGCAGCCTGGTTGCTGCCTGTCGTCTCCACCATTGTCGCTTCTGCGTCTGGTGGGATCGTGGCTTCGGTATTAGAAAACGATCAGCACGCTCTGTGGACCATCATTATCAGCTATATCCTCTGGGGGACGGGAGTCCCTTTAGCAATGACGGTACTCGCGATGTACTTCCATCGCCTAACGATCCATAAACTACCGCTCAGAGAAGTCATCGTGTCGGTTTTCCTTCCACTGGGACCATTAGGCCAGGGTGCTTTCAGTATCATGCAACTCGGGAAGCAGGCTATGAGGCTCTTCCCCGTAACAAACAGCGTTCCTGCGCAAGTCCCAGCGGGCCCTATACTCTATGTTCTCGGCTTTGTGCTCGGACTCATCATGTGGGGGTTCGCGCTTGTGTGGCTTTTCTTTGCGCTCGCCTCGATCACTCGGTCGAAATTCCCTTTTAACATGGGTTGGTGGGGATTTACCTTCCCGCTTGGGGTATTCACAACCGCGACGACTACCATTGCAAAGGAGCTTCCTTCGTTGTTCTTCAAGGTGTTAGGCACAGTGAGTTCTTAGATCGAATTCGAGATGTATATGTTTACTGACACAAGGAAGATATTCTCGGTTATTGTCATCTTACTTTGGATCGTTGTTACCATCGGCACACTTGTTAAATCCTGGCAAAGGAAGATATTTGTTGCACCATGTCTTAAAGAATGGGAGAAGTTGGAGGCTGAACGTCATGCGAAGGAATGTCGAGGTTTGCGAGATGCCTAGTCAGCTTTTTTAAATGTCATTCACATAGCGCCATTGATATCAATTTGAATTCGGACACAAGATGTTGAAAATATCAGTCAGGTCAAGCCCTATCAGAGAAACGTCACCAACGAGGCGAGGGTGATTGTCCATGATGTTTTTCGTTCAGAGAAAGTGGAATATGGCTCTGAAGAGCTGGTGGCTGCGGATTATGGATCCATCCTACAACACGTAGGAAGGATGGTGTTGTTCAGTGACAGAACTCTCTGGCAGCCCAGGATCTTGAAGCTTTACCTGAGTTCTATCTCCTGGCCACGACATTCTAAACGTCCGATAAAGTGCAATAAGTGCTATTGAAACTGACTGATCTTCCGCCCTGTCTCCTACGTATAATTTGCGGCAGGATCCTCAGCCCATAGACATGGTAAGCTACTTTCGATTATACCCAAACGTGTACGGAGTGATTGTCGGTCAATTAAAATTCCGTACGCAGCGGGTGAGTACCCTAGAACGCCAGTACCTAGAACTGGTTATATGTTGTCAGGGATATCAGTCAGGTCAAGCGCCCCCGAACTGCCATTCGGCTTTTTGGTGCAGTGGCTAAGATATATCATATAGATATATTGTCCCTGGATGGAATCCCTCCCAGACGTCGGAATATACCCCTTGCATGGACTGTCCCTGCATCACTTTGATCTTTCATTGCCTTGCAGTGGAGACGTATCATGAAAGTCCCGAATCTAGGGCTTCCAATGCACTTCCCACAAATTGCAAGCTTTCTGAGACGAAGACTACTCGTCTTAAGTCGTCATGATTCACCTTTATGACACAGACTTGGACGACGGGATACGTGCCTCATTGCCTCTTCAACTGTTTTGAGAGCGTAGCTAGCTGATTCTTTAGAGGAATCTCCACCCTTGGCCTCGGAGTAGGTCATCGAGACTCGCTTCATGTCGGGAGACGAGTAGCGCCCACAAGGCAAGTTGGTGCAAAAGATTGCTTCGTGGAATAGGGACTTTTCCGCCATCGGCCAGCTAATCGCGCCCACAGTCACGTCGAACAGATGCCGAATAAGCGACAGCCAAGCTGGCATTCACCCTTTGAAAGTCTTCAGCGAGTCCCAACTCGATAGAGTCAATGTCCGGGTGCGTATCAATCACCGTGATGTTAGTGCTTTTGATCTCTCGCCAGTGACTGCAGTACAGTCATTGCTTCGGGCTGCTGCGGCACTGTCAAGACAGGACATCCCGGTTTAAGGATTTCTCTCTTTTCCCCGGCAATATCGTCTAGCATCGGGCCAAGGACATATGTATGCTCCATACCTAGACTCGTGATGACGCTCGCACTGGGGTTTCGCAGCATATTTGTCGAGGCGTACCGTCCACCGAGACTTCAATGATCGCAGTGTCGATAATCTCCCGAAGGAAGGCATGAAAAGCCACCAAGCAGAGAAATTTAGCAAACGGGGGCTAGTAATGGGTAGTTGTCAATGGAAACTGGTGTTTCGCATACATCCGAATGTAGCGACCATTGAATAGATGAAAGAGGGTCTATTTCTCTCATATCTGTTGTTTAGCTGTTGAAGTCTTTCAATCTGAATTCCTTGAACACGCAATATTTCATAGTTATATAGTTAAAGCGTGATCGTCAGTCTTAAACTGTCTCAAACGAACCCCTCAGGCCCTTATGTGTGGTTAGTAAGTCAGTATGCATGCGTTGACAAATCCGGAACATCATACTCGACATCATCTGAAAGTGACATTCAATGGCTTTCCCTCATAGTTCTTTATAATCCACGCGACAACCAGCTGAAGAAACCCTCGTTCAGCAGTCGAAGCGGAAATGCCAGAAAAGTGGAGCAATTTGACGCGTCGTCGGGTCGTCAGATAGCAACGAGTCTGTCTGGTCATCAATTGAACTCCGACCACTTGCTTTTTCGTGCTGACGCAGTCAAGCAACGACATGTGCAACTTACAAATCTGCCGAATTATTTCCTGACGTTGCAAGTCGATCGATATCCAGATTTTGGGATAGATGTCGACGCTGCATCCCGCGTTCCACCCACAAGGGATTGACGCCTGCTCCGCTGGTGAGATGGTCGCCTTTGGATATATGCAGGACTTTGCCGTCATTCCCATCGTCATTATCCCGCTGTTGATCTCTAGAAGACAGGGGAGATGGGTGCTTTATATGCGCCGGCTGGCATTTTTGTGCGTCTGTTTTCTGACTACCCAGACTATCCGCTACAGTCGCTGTTCGCTGGGGAGTAACCTCGTCATTGGGATCTGGTCTGCGTATCTCGCTATCTGGAGCGGCGTGTTTTTGGTTTTTCGAGACTTTGAAGAGTGCTTTATGCGAGTCGAGGAGCACGTCGTTATGGAAGACATCCAGCAGTCCCCCTGCAAAGACCAAACCTATACTTCTTCAGCCGCCATACAGCATGAAGAACCTTCCACAAGAAAGCGACACCAGCAACCAACATCCACAGCACCAGCATCCCAGAAGGTGCATCTCCTCCGCTGGCAAAAATACCCAGACACTCTTCTCCACCGCTTCTTCTGGGTCCTCGACATGCTCCTCAGTCTCAAAGGCGCCGGCTGGAACTGGGGGCCGTCATCGCAATCGCTGTCTCTGCCGAGACTCCTGCCATCTCGAACCCTCGACGACAGGAAAAATCCACTCCGCGCTCTGATGCTTACCTCCTCGCTCAAATCCCTAGCTCTATACCTGCAAATGCTCCTTCTTCAAGCTATTGCCCTGAGAGACCCCTACTTTTGGGGTCCCTATGCCCCGCCCTCTCATCAGCCGGCTCTAGTACCACAGAGCGCCTTCCAGCGAGCTACTAGAGCATGTCTATCAGCAGCTATGATATGGACTTCAATGGCGCTTATTGCTTCCTCGCTAGCTCTCGCTCATACACTCATCACAGCCTGCATCCGCTCGTTCCGCAACAAGACAGGCACAGTAGCCCTCGAATCCGCATGGCTCTCACATGCCGATACTCTACTTCTCCCTGACACAGACACCGAAGCACGATCACCACCCACCCCCCAAACCACAGCCACTCTAGAATGGTTCTGGGGCTCCTTCTGGCACCAGACCTACAGACAAGGTCTGGTAGAGGCGTCGCGGTGGCTCTTAACACCACTGGCAAAAACACACATAGACAGACGCTTTCGCACCACCGTCTTCCGCTTCTTGGTCTTCTCTCTGAGCGGTGCCATCCATTGGTGTGGGCTGTATACCGGCTTGGTGCCGGGGGGTGGATCCCCGTCGTGGCGGCCGGTTTTGTTCTTCGCGGTGCAGCCGGTGGGGATGTTTGCTGTGGGGTGGTTGAGGGGGCTGTTGCTGTCGTCAGGGAGAAGTGAGAGGTTGTGGAGGGTCGTTGATTTGGGGGTGACTTTTGCGTGGTTGGTGGGGACTGCGCCGTGGCTTTTGGATGAGTTGGCGTGGACGGGGACTTGGGTGCTTGATGTGCCGGGGTTGGGGGATGTTGGGAGGATGGTTGGGTTGGGGGGGTGATGTTGTATTCTCTCTTCTTTTCTTAGAGTATGTTGACCGTTTTGATAGATTCTATAGAGAAGCCTCGCTAGACTCAGTCTCCTTCGATGCTCCGCCTGTATATTTGTGTAAAGGTCTCGTTGGGCTCTGACTGGATTACTTTGCGAGATTGGATTGCGTCGTCTGAGTATCTATATGGAAGACTACACTCACGTTAATAATGGTCATGACTGCCAGACTGAATACAGCCTGGGGTTGCTATTCTCATCTCATCATCTATAGTTATGATACTCTAGTAGGCATCTGCATGATACAGTCATAAGCTCATCAAGGCAAGCCAGTGCATGCATGCATCCACCACCCTATAATATCCATTTTGTGTAATCTCATCGACCAAACTACGCCTTAGTCTCAATAGTCTCCACCACAGCAGCCGTCCTCTTCTTCGTAATCCGGAACCCACCCACCAGCAAAAACAGCGCCTCCAGCCCCAAAACCACAGCCAAAGTGATCATCGCTCCGATGACACCCGCCACAGTGCGCGTCACACCGTTCTGGGCGTCCTCATCCGCGGAGCTCGCCCCCGCCGAAGACGAACCCCCGTCGGAGCCTGCGCTCTTATCGCACTGCCCGCCGCATTGCTCGCACCACTCCTTATCCGACATGACAGCGATCTTCTTCGTCTGGGACACGAACTCCTCCCACGGGATGGTAGCGCTCGACTGCGCATAGAGTGCGTACTCGGAGGGCGATGCATCGCCGCTGATGGTGCCGTTGTGGAAGACGAAGCGCACGCTGATGTCCGAGGTGCTGGGGAACGAGTCGCCCTTTGCGTCCGTCACGAGCTCCCAGGCCATCGACGAGGCGTAGTCTGGGATGCCGGTGAAGTCGGCGCTGGCTTTGGGGAGCTGCGCGAGTCCGAAGTACGAGAGGAAGGTGCCGTAGGAGCCGAACTGGATGTTGAGCTTGGTTTTGGCGCCCTTATCGGTGACGGTCTTGGTGAGGGCGTTGAGCATCTCGCCGGCGAGTTGGGAGCCCGCGATGGCGCGCACGGTGTCTGAGGTGTTGTAGGCGAGGTTGTATTGCTCGGTGTTGGCGAGGTGGGAGAGTTGTTGGAGTTCCGAGCGTGTGGGTGTGTTGCTTGTGTTGTGGATGGATGCGACGTTGAGGTAGTCGAAGATGGCGTAGGCGTTCTTGAAGGAGATCTCGTCCGTGGAGAAGGCGCCGGTTAGTTTGTCGGACAGCGATTCGTAGAAGGACTTGGTGGAGTCGTGGAGCCCCTCGTACAGCGACGAGGTGTAGTAGTTGTTGCTGCTGATCTTGGCGTTCTGGCACCCCGTGGCGTCCTGTAGCCAGGTGTTGTCCTCGCTGTCGGTGCCGGTCGTGGTGAGCGACAGCGGGATCAGTTGGTAGCCGTCTAGGGGCGCTTGTATGGTGGTCTTGTTGGCTAGGGTCTCCTTGGCTGACGGTCCCACGGGGGGGTACACGCCTTGCAGGAAGGCCGTGGCCGAGTTCTGCAGCACGTCGTCGGAGGGCGCGGAGGCACTGATCTGACTGAGCTTGACGACCCCGTCGTTCATGCCCTCAATGTGGTGCCCCGAGTCGGCGTCGATATACCGGTTATGGTAGTATACACCCGTCTGGTGGACTTGGCTGTATCCCAGGTCGGTGAGCTCGGTGCTCCCCAGCACCTTGGGCGTCCGATCACCATGACGGGCGAAGATATAGGCGCCCAGCACCCTCTCCGCAGAGGCGGGATTGACAATGGTGGCCAGGAGGGCCAGAACGAGGCTAGAGGGCTGTGTGGGGGATCGCATGGTGAGAACAGACCGATAACCTTAGGACGACAGTCAATTGAGGGGAAGGTGGGCGGCAGGGCCCGTATAAGTAGTCCAATCCATCAGCCTGACCGGGCGGAAGATGCCGCGGAGAAGTCACGCCAAAAACTCTAGTCCTGGCCCTGTTATCGTTGCATCGTCACCGTTGAAACATTTGGTCGATGCTTTCTTTTACTGGCGGACCAGCTGGGTGGGGTCACCCGCCGGATAGTATCCGATGTTTTCCTCTCACAGCGATCAATGTCAGTGGGATTTACTGCTAGAAGTTCAAGAGTCAAGAGTCCATGGTCAATTGATCAACAATTGCATTGAGTTGTGTGGCGGTTGAGGAGTAACTGCGGGGATCGGAGAGTTGGAGATGATAGGCAGGCGAGACGAAAACGACCATGCGGTATCAAGCTTGCATTGCAGCGTATTTACTACACGGAAGTTTTTACCTAATTTTATCAGCGTGCATGCCTATCGCTCATGGGGAACACAGCATACAGAGGACGCTATCTATCGGATCTAACTGGGGGGTTTGCCAGTCATCGCACAGGAAGCCGGCTGGTATGGTTGTCGGCCCACATCCAACCCCCACTCTTGTATCTGCAGGTGGATGCTGTCCGGATTGGAATAGATTGTCGCGATAATTAGACGAGAACGATTGAATTGACGCTCTGTTGGTATGTGGTATGTTCATACATCATCCAATTGATACTTGTATCGCCAGTTGAATCTAGTAGAAAAAAAAACAAGAAAAAAGACCCAAACACCGTTCATGCATCGTTGCTCCTCTATCATCCCACTACTGCCCCACACCAACACTCTTGTTGCCCATCAATTCACATCCATTGCGCACCACTCCGACCACTCCTCCGGTCTGCATCGTCTCCGATCCTCCGCCTGCGAGTCGCCATTCGATCTCCGCAAGGCCCTGCAACCAGGTGATCCGAGTCTGTGGCGGAACCTCCAGCCGTTGCAGCTGCTCGGCCAGCGCAGCCAGGATATCAGCCAAGGCTAGACCCTTGCTGAGCTTGAGTGTGTTGAGAGTGTTAAGGCACGAGGTGACATCGCTCGTGGCCAGCAATGTAGTCATGATTTCCTGGATATCTGACGGGTGCGGCGCCGCAATGCAGTCGTAGATGGTTTCGTTGGTGATCAGCTCAAGCTCCGGTACGGGCTCGTCCTTGGGGGCATTCTTCAGTGGGAGCGGTTTACCTAGAATCGCGATTAGTTCGAACTTTAAGTGGAAACCTAGGGGTGGGGAGCGTACTGCTGGCATGGCACGCCTGGAGCACATTCAGCGCCCGTCGCATATCACCCTGACTCAACTTGACCAAGCTATCCACAGCGTCGGGTTGAATGTTAACCTGCTCCTGCTCAACAACCTTGTCGACTAGTACCCGAATATCTTGCTCCTTCAACGGGCTGAATCGGAATCGCGTACACCGCGACAGCAAAGCGGGCGACAGCTTGTGTGTATAGTTGGCGATAATGCAAAATCGGGTGTTGGCCGTATACCGCTCCATGATCCGTCGCAGCGCCATCTGCGCGGTCGAGGTCATTGCGTCCGCTTCGTCCAGAATGATCAACTTGTACGATGCGAGAGAGGAGCCGCCGGCTGTCTGGGGTGCCATGGAGAAGATCTGCTTGGTGCCTGTGTATACTTGTGAGCTGGAGGCGTCGCGTCACGCTGATTCTGGGCGGACAAACTGGCAAATGTCTTGATCTGTTCCCGCACCACGTCAATGCCTCGATCGTCACTCGCGTTGAGCTCCAGCACCATCTGTCGCATGTTCTTGGTGCCATATATCCGTCTCGCGAGGGCCAGAATCGTAGAGGTCTTTCCGGTTCCGGGGGGGCCGTATAACAGTAGATGCGGGAGGCGCTGTTACAGAGTCAGCTAGGATATTCCCATATGACAGCACGGTCTGCGCGTACATTCTTTTCCACAAATCGGTTAATCGTGGCGATGATATCGTGGTGTCCCGAGACATCCTCGAGGGTATCCGGTCGGTATTTCTCCACCCTACACCAGTCCGTCAGTTATGCCACAACAACGGTTCGCAGAGTGGTAGCTCACCAAGGCAGGTTGTCTTGAGCTTCTACTGGCAAATCTGCTGCCGGTCTCTTGGCTTTGGCGTTCGTGTTGTCGGAGCTGAACTGGACCTTGGAAGACGGGACATCCACGTCCATTGCATCTTCGACGTCGGACATGTTGTAAATCACGAGTGATATGCGAAGAGGCTAACTATCAAAGAAATCCGAGTGAAAGTACTGATAAGAGAGAACTAGCTGGAGGAATCACCGACCGAACCATCCAAGACGCGTAGAAAGACAGGCGCGTAAAGAGGTTCGGGGCCGGAAAATCGTCTCGACGGGAGCGACCGACAGACCGCCAGGAGAGACGGTCATTATGGGTGATGACATGAATACTGCCCACTCTGGCAAGCACCGCCTCCGACCTCCGCCCCTCAACTCTCTCCAGTGATCTTGGAATCATTCTATCTCCGCTCACCGTCTCCTTTATACATCGTCCGACCTTGTTTTGTTCGGGTGTGGTTGATCGCAACTCCCCATATAAATCACTATGCCCGTATGTCAACCATCCCCTACTTCCCAAAGCTCGTGGTGGATCCTCCTCCTATCTAACCCCCCGATCTAGGCGTACCACTCCATCTTCCTCGAAGACCGGGATGTCGGCTTAATCGGTCTGTTTACCCCAGTCTCTGCGCATAGCAATTGATAGATCTTGCTGCGACCTCGTCTACAGCTGGAATCGTTTCTTTCTCAACTAATCCCGCACCTCGTCCAGGCAACTTCCCCGTCCTCCCCCTCCGCACCCGCACTCGCGGCCCCGCATACACACTCCCCCCTCTGCCGCCCAACGTCTCCGACCTCGACGTGCCCACAGACAGCGAATCCTACGACTGCGTCGATGAAATCCTGTCGCTCTTCCGCGCCAATGTCCTGTTCCGCAACTTTGAGATCAACGGGCCCGCCGACCGCATGCTGATCTACGGCACTCTCTTCATCACAGAATGCTTGGGCAAGGTCCGCTCGAACATGTCCTCGCTCGAGGCGAGCAAGGTCCGTCCTTCCCTGTTGGAATGCATGTCTTCTATACTTATATCCGATAGGCCCTGAACAACGTCGCCCTCGATCACTTCGCTATCCCCGGTGACGTGTCGTTCCCCCTCAACCAGGCCTTTGAGCCCGCCCGTGACCGCCAGGATGCGGAGATGCTCCGCCAGTATGTCTACGCTTGTTATTCCGCGGCGTTTTATATTTGACTGGCTAATGCTGTGACTAGGTACATCTCCCAGGTGCGACAGGAGATCGCTATCCGGCTACATGCGAGGCTATACCCCGGTGGCGCTGGCCCGTCCAAGGTGAGTGGTCCTCGCTTATAGTAGCCAACGGACATCAACTAACAAATGGATACGCAGTGGTGGTTAAGCTTCGCGAAGAGAAAATTCATGGGAAAGAGCTTCTAGGCTAGGAGGGACTGGATAGATGGATACCGCTTTTTATTTGGTCACAATTGAGCGTATGAGAAACCCAATGGTCATTTCTGTGTTTCTTGAATTCTCTATGATGCGTCTTAAGCTGTTATAATATTCGTACATGAACTTTTCCTTTCCTCCCTGTGCTATGGCAGCTAAGCTGATGCGGCGGGGGCCGACAAGTGAGTCTCCAGTGACGGACCGATTCGCCCTGTTCATGCCTAGCTCCGTCGTATAGAACACAGATACTCGTCACGGGCGTAAATGTACAGCCGCATGGAGATCTGGCATGACGGGGTTCTGGAAAGGCAGTCGTCGAAGCGTGCTCGAACCCGTATCGGTGTGGTTGCGTTTCGTACATTCGATTAAAAAAAAAGGGGGAGGATCACGAATTCATTTCAACGTCCGCCCCAGTGCTACTATCCGCCGTCGTCGCGCCAGTGTCCATCCTCCGCCTCTTGCGACTGGGGTTCCCCGCAGCCTGGATAGTCTGCTGCGTCGGTAGCACTCGGCTGGCGTGGAATATGTACCCCTCGGCACCACCGCGCCCAGACATCATCGGGTGTGTCCGGCCCGGAAGGACCTGCCAGGAGCGCACGCGGGAAGTCTCAAGCGTAGGCGCCAGCAGAAGCGTCGGGTTAACGTAGAACTCCTCGGCCAGCTCGGGGTAAAACGGGTCCTGGGAATCGATCCCGGCGGCGCCCGTCGTCTTCTCTTGCTCTTGCCGCCGCTGGCCGAGTTGGTTGCGTTTTGTGATGTAGGCGGTCTTGCGCGCGGTCGAGTACGAATCCATCACTTCGGTGAGGGGCTCGATGACGGGCGAGTAGACGGCGACTGGGGCCGATCCGGACAGTAGCGGGACGGTATTTCGCAGGACGCTGATGGGTTTCATTAGGGTTGCGACGACGAGTCCGTCGAAGCCGCCTGCGCGGGCTTCGTTCACCACCGCTTGGGTGCGCTCCCAGCGTGCACGCTTCCGGTAGTATGTGCTGCGTTTGCTGGATTTGAGGGCGGCGATTTCGTCACTGGTGAGGAGCTCGGGTTCTTGCGCGTAGATGGTATCTTCTTGCGGTTCGAGCAGCTGGAGCCAGGAGACGGGCTTCAGGTGCGAGTAGAGCGGGTGCGTCTCGCTTGGGTTGTCTTGGTCGTAGCCGAAGTATTTGAGGAGCGACATGTTGGGTTGTTTGTTGGCGTGCAGGAGGAAGATCGAGTTGTCGGGGGCCGACATGTGCGTGTGGCGCGGATGCCGCGAGGCCGGCTGCTGCTCCCCTTGGGCACCTTCTGTGGATGGGACGTCGTCTGACCCCTGTTGTTCCCGGTCGTCCTCGCCATCGTGCGGGTACAGGATCCCCATCCGTTCCGCCATCGCCGCCACGACCAGCCCGCCCGTTTCGTCAACCACGAGATAGCGACCGCGGGGCTTCGACGCGACTGCGCCGTCGAGTGGCGAGTTCCCCGCGTGGTGCACATTCGCCCAGCACCCCAGCAGCCCGATCAGCTCGTCCCGCAGCTCCATGATGCGCGCGGCGTCCTTTTCCTGCAGCATATAGTTCGTCAAAAGGCTGACGTCCATCGGCACGACCGTAAACCGCTTCATGTACTTCTTCCGCTTGCGCAGGGTGTATTTGGCGAGCGAGAACGCCGTCTTCTGGTCGAGCGCCGAGTGCGACTCGAGGATCTTCGCGATGATCTCGCGCCCGGACCCCGTCGACTCCTTCTTCAGCGCCTCAATCTCCTCCAGGGTCAGCTTCTGCGCCGACCCGTCGTCCACGATCTCGCGGTTTGTGCGCATCGGGAGGCTCTCTCCGTTCACGTCGGGCTCGTCGCCGTCGCCTTCGCCGTCTGCGATCAGCGTCTCTGCGTGTAGTTCGGCTGCGGTGATCAGGCGCAGGTTGTGGCCGTTGTTTTCGCTGGCGTCGTCGAAGACTTCGAAGGTGAGGTAGAATGGTCGCCCGATGATCTGGTTGGCGGGGAAGGTGCCATATTTGCCGAGGAAGATCATTCTATTTTATATTAGCATACGCTCATCTCCGAGACCACGAATATGGTAGTAAGGGATATCGGTCATACGTGTCAGGCACCACCTTCAAGATCTTGGTCGCATCCGACGGCAGTCGGAAGGCGACATATTGATTGGGGCGCACGTAGGAATGCATCGCGCTCAGAGGATTGAGTCTGTGGCAATGCCTGTAACTTCAAACAGCTCTACCCTCTAGACTCAGACCAACAATGGCAGTTTCCAACCAAGTCAATCACACCTTCAATCGTGCCAAACTGGATCATCCGTCCTAATTTTTTTCTCTTTGCGATAACGCACGGGCCATGCGGAGTCGAGATAGTGATTATGTAATTATACTCACCGCCCGGAACATTGTATTATCCGGCCAACGTGTATGATTACCGTACTGTACACGGTATAGTTACCGACTGCTACAGGGAGTACTCAGTGACTACTGCGAGACCGTCATTTGGAGAAGTTGACCCACTTGGCTGCATCTCCGCCATTCAGCATCGTTGAAGCTACTGGGTACATCACTCCATAACCAACAGTGACGCGGTGGAATCTTGATCGATGTGATAGGCAACACCTCTGATCGCTGTGGATCCCTCTTATATGAACAGGTCGAACCACCACCGTCGTC
Source organism: Aspergillus campestris IBT 28561 (assembly GCF_002847485.1). Classification (NCBI taxonomy): domain Eukaryota; kingdom Fungi; phylum Ascomycota; class Eurotiomycetes; order Eurotiales; family Aspergillaceae; genus Aspergillus; species Aspergillus campestris. Next base: position 2,703,452 of record NW_020194336.1, on the reverse strand, counting down.
ACTGAAGCTAGTTGCTTCTGTCAATCCAGACCAAGGTTGGTTATAGGAACGAAAAGCATGGCTATCATCCCGCGCCAGCTCTATTCTTATGACTAGCCAATTCTACATCTTAACTACTGGTACCCTCAGCCTCTTTAATCTGCTCCAGGCTGACTGCAACAACCGTCACTCCCCCGTCCCAGCCTGGTCCGCCGGTGTCGCCTCTCTAAGCCACTGCCTAGTCTCGTTTACGATCCGGTGGTTTACAACTTCGCCTCAACCATCCATACTCCATTCGTGCACGGGGTCTTTGGGTTTTATTGTCCTTGGTTGCCCGGTTAGGATTCGCTAGCGGTATTTATATTCACGAACGGGGGTCCACACGTTGCTCCAGCCTTGCACGTCGGCGAGTGCGCCTGCTGTCCTACGTTCGCTATAAGAGCTAGCCTTATTCGCCTTCATGGTGTTGCGCAAGCGAGCTCCTCCACATCTGTCACTTCTCGGTCAAGGAAACGCCCCTGCGGACTTACGCTCAGATCCTCGCTTGTTGGCCCCCAAGACCGCTCCGACCGTAAAACCCGCGTCGTCGTCTCCCCCGAAGCGTTTGACCCGCCCCAGGCGAGCTCAGAGCTCTCCGCACCCCCACCGCGTGCCGTCTTTACAATCGGTCTACTCCCCTGATCTCCGTACGTCACCGGCCTTCAATTTGATGCCGTTGGAACAGGCTCAGAAGTCTCCGATTCGGAATTTCCCCGGCGACATCCCAGTTCCGTGGATGGACGAGCTCGTGGAACGGCCAGGCCAGAGTCGTCCCCAGTCGGTGGATTCGACACCGCGTTTCAATATGGAAAACAATACACATAACGAAGGACCCGTGGACGAGCGGGGAGGCCAGGGCCGTGTTCCCTCGATCCTCGTCGCGGGGAACCAGCGGAAAGCAGACGATCAACAAGCCTCTGCCCATGCTCCCGACGGGGAGTATGTCGGTCAGCCACCGGTGCAGTTGCAGTCCAACAATCCGTTCTTGAAAGGTCAGCCAAACCATTCGGATAACCGAACGTCTGATGCGGGATCGTCATTCATATCCCAGGATGGCGCAAGCGGACGACTAGGTCAGGGTGAGTTCAAAGACGCATCCTCTGTTAAAAAAATGTTGGCTGACCAAAAGTAGATGAAGGCTATATTCCCATGACTGCACGCATATCGCTTGTTGACGAAAGTAATTCGGAAAATCAGTCAGCGACCGAGACATCGAACGCGACTGCCCAGCATCAGCATCCGGGGCAAAGCCAACCTCCAGTTGATCAAGTCAACAACGATCAATATATAGCTTTGCCCATGTCTGCTTCCGATCCGCTTCGACCCATGTCATACGACGGCCAGGTGTCCGCGTACATGACACCGCCGTCGGGGAAGTTGTCGCCGTGCGATGGAAGCAACACCCCTGCGACCCCTTCAACACCAGCTACGGGCTCGTCTCACGTCCTCGTCGAATTCGATCAATCCTTGCGGTCAGAGCCTAGTCCTGCTGAGGTGCCTCCGCCGAGCTACGAGTTGGACAAGCAACAGGAAATCCACAAGGACCACGGAAAAGCCCCGTCTCTGCCGGATCGCTCGGTCACGGGACCCAGCGGCGCTGCCGTCTTTCAGCCCAGAATACTACCCCCTCTTTCCGAGGCCGAAGAGAAGCGCCAGAGAGAGCAACGGTCGGAGACCTATGCTATCAGACATATCAACTGGAAGGATAGCACGGGGAAGATGCGCGAATCCCCCATTTTGATTCAGAACAAGAATGGTCCCTGTCCGTTGTTGGCCCTCGTTAATACAATGGTTCTACGAGCCAGCGAAAACGATCCGCCACCCATCGTACGGGCCTTGCAGACCAAAGAGCAGATATCGCTCGGTTTGTTGATCGAAGCCTTATTTGACGAATTGACGACACGTCTGAGTCCTGAGGACGAGTTTCCGGATATTGAGGCTCTGAGCCGATTTCTAACTATGTTGCACTCCGGCATGAACGTCAATCCCCGGCTCACATTGGTATGATATCATTCTCCTTTTCTCAAATTAGCTGTATTGATTCCGTTTTAGACATGGAGGGAAGCCCTTGGGTCTTTCGAGGCCACCGATGATATTCAGCTCTATGGTACCTTCGGCGTGCCATTGGTGCACGGCTGGGTTGCGGCCCCCAGAAGCGAAGCTGATTATGCATTGGCTCGCCTAGGCCAGTACCACGAAGATATACAGCTGCTTCCCTTCCGCAAGCATGAGCTTGAAGACCGTGTTACCCGCGGGGAGTCGCTCTCTCCAGAAGATGAACAGGTTCTCAAAGATATCCAAACCATCGAGAAGTTTACAGATATCGAGAACGCGACTCAGTTGAGCGATTTCGGCCTAGATCATCTGGCCAAGAAATTGGCCCCCGGGTCATTTTCAATCTTGTTCCGCAATGACCATTTCGCGACTCTTTACAAGGACCCTCGTTATAACCGGCTTTTCACCCTGATCACCGATGCTGGGTACTCCAATCACGCAGAGATCGTGTGGGAGTCCCTGGTCGATGTAAATGGAGCCGTCTCGGAGTTCTACTCGGGCGATTTCCGCTCCGTGGACCATTCTCAATCTTATTCCTCTCCTGGGGCGTCCGACCCGTCCGGCCCACGAACATCCAGCACTGCTCTCAAAGCCCCGCCCCCACGGAAAGACGGGGCCCCGTTGACCGCTCAAGAACAGGCGGATGCGGACTTTGCCTATGCACTCTCGCTACAGTACCAGGAAGAAGAGCAAGAGCGCACGGCAGCCAATCGAAGCCGTGTCCGAGCACCCTCCACGTCCACGCCGCAGACCAACCGGGGTACATCCCAATCATCCGATCAAGGTCGTCGGCCCACTTCCACCCGCCAGTTTTTCCAGCCTCAGCGGGGCAACACCGAAGACGACGGGCCTCCGCCCTCATACGAACAGGCGGCTAAGAGTCCGGAATACTCCCCAGAACGAACACCTCATCTAGTGCCCGAAATCCCTTCATACACTCCGTATACCAGGAACCAGTATGGGCGGCGACCGGCCAGCGGTGCCGTCGGCGCAGGGCTACCTGATCGACCACGGGATCGGAACAAAGACTGCGTGGTTATGTAAATGCAGCTATCAAGCCATCTGGCGTGAGAAGGCTTTTTACAGCTCGCCCACACGTCAGCTAACTTTATGACGGACGATATTTATGATGCAATGTATTCTACATAGATACCAATAGCAACAGCGCCTCTAGTACGCCTTATCCTTATTGGATTTGTGGTTTTGGGATTCTCGCATTTGCCTTTTTTTTTTTTTTTTTCATCTTCTCCTGTTTTTTGTTCAGGGGAACACTTAGGGAATTTATGTTCTGCCTTTTTATGTTCTGCCTTTTTATGTTCTGCCTTTTTATGTTCTGCCTTTTTTTGCGGCCAGATACACATCATGCTACTTGGTATTGAGCAACGGCATCGGCTATCATTGATTTAATGCAATAATATACCTTTTGATTATTACAGGCCTTTTATCACAGAACTCTAACGCAGTGCCGATCGAGCTTTTGAAGATATTACATTGCTCAGATTGTTCAGTGGTGCATTTCGATGACCAGCAAATGTTTCCTATGAACGATCGACGAGAGCATCAGGAACTGGCCGAAACACTTTCCGTCTCAGTGCTGCAGAATGGCTCGCTCTAGACCTCGGCAGTCCAGTCCTAGTCAGTACTGATTGATTTCATTGGCGGGAAATTCCCTAGACATGGCCCTAGTTGGTCCTTATGCCGATAAGACTTCTTCAGGTTCCGGTTCATAGCTTTCTCCACTGAGGAGTGCTCTAATATATCATTCTGCAGACTCATATTTTCCGAAATCATCCTTAATCTGGAGATCGCATGGATGTTACGTCTCGGCCCGCCGGTCCGCCGGTTGAATAGGGTTAAGCTGTGGAGTGTATTCCTCCACCTCTTGTCCTTCCCTGGGAATGCTCCTATATTTGTTGATTGTTGCCGCGGATTGATTGCAGCGGCGTATTTCTGTGGGGTATAAGATGAGCGCCACCATGGTGTGATTTACCGGAAATTTCGCACCTCGTTAACGAGTTCGCAAGGGCCGATTGATTGACGCGATGGAATAACCACACAATAATGGCGTTTACTCGGAGACAGCTCCGTGTATTCTTGAGTCTGTGGACTTATTAGCTATGTAGCACTTAATCAGATATAGTCCCGTCCGTCACCTTCACCTGGATCGCGATGATAATCCTAGATCACGCCGGTCTTGCTTCACCCAACTGCCGTCTGAATTCTCGTTAACATGCGGCCTTCGCTTCTTCTCCCCCTGTCCGTCTTCCTCAAAGGCACCTGGGCCGCTCTTGAATGCCCCGGGTCATTCGAGGACATTTCGGCTGCGGACTATGTAGCCAACCTTCACCCAGGGTGGAACGTAGGGAACACTCTTGACGCGGTCCCTGACGAAGGCTCGTGGAACAACCCTGCTGTCGAGGCCGCCACTTTCGACCAGGCCAAATCGGCGGGATTTAAGAGCATTCGTCTTCCAGGTCCGTCGTACAATGGTCTCTTCGTATCTGGCCATAACTAACTTAAGGGAATAGTCACCTGGGCGGATCACTTCTCGGGCGAATCCCCCGACTGGACAGTCGACGAAGCATGGATCCAGCGCGTCGCCGATGTCGTGGACATGATCACCTCGCGCGATCTCTACACAATCGTCAACGTGCACCACGGTGGGAACCCCTCCAAAGCGATGGGATATCAAATGCAGAGACTGACATGAACAGACTCGTGGAAATGGGCCGACGTCACCGCAGAAGGAGCCAATATGACCGTGATCGAGGAACGATTCTACCGTCTGTGGTACCAGATTGGCACGAAGCTGGGCTGCACGTCTAACCTGGTTGCCTTTGAGCCTATCAATGAACCCCCTTGCAATGATGAGAAGGACGCTGCTGAGATCAATAAGCTGAATGATATCTTCTTGAAGGCGATTAACGATGCCGGTGGGTTCAATGCTCAGCGCGTGGTGACGCTTGTTGGGGGTGGTGAGGACAGCGTCAAGACTTCGCAGTGGTTTGAGGCTCCGACGGGGTACTCGAATCCTTTCGCGATTCAGTTCCACTACTATAGTCCTTGTGAGTCTATTCCCAAGTCCATCTAACCACCATCATACTAATCAAGCTCTAGACGACTTTATCTTCAGCGCATGGTGAGCCTTAACCCCATCTATACCCCCACCCCATCCCTAACAGATATCCAAACAGGGGCAAAACAATCTGGGGCTCCGACGCCGACAAAGACGCCGTAACAACAGACTTCAAGCTCCTCCGCAACAACTTCACCAAAATCCCGCTCGTCCTCGGCGAATTCGACGCCTCCCCAACAAACACCGAGCCCGCCGCCCGCTGGAAATACTCGGACCACCTCGCCCGCACCGCAGCGGCGCACAACGTCTCCTACATCCTCTGGGACAACGGGCTTGACCACCTCGACCGCAAATCCGGCGTCTGGCGCGACCCCGTCTCTATCTCCATCCTCAATAACCCCGACACTGGCGTCTCCAACAGCCTCCCTGATAGCACGCAAGACGCCGCCACTACAACCCAGCAGTCCTCAGCCTACATCTTCCACCAATCCGGCGCGAAAGTCACCTCGCAAAGCCTCCCCTTCATCCTCAACGGCAACGCCCTCCAGACTATCAAGCTCTCCAACGGCACAGCCCTCAAACCAAACACAGACTACACCCTCACGGACTCAAAACTCACCTTCCCAGCATCCTTCCTCTCCAGATTCTTCTCCGCAACTACCGCCCCCGGCGTCCGCGCGACTCTCTCCCTATCCTTCTCCGCCGGCGCCCCCTCCCGCATCCAGCTCGTCCAGTGGGATAAACCCGTCTTGAAGAAGGAATCAGCGGCCGCTTCCGCCGTCGCGGGCTCGGACCTCCCTATCCCTGTTACGTGGAAGGGTCTTGCTAAGCCAGCTGCTGTTAAGGCACTTACGAAGGATGGGACTTACCTTGTTGATGATTGGACGGAGTATTTGGGGCCGTTGCAGCAGGCACGAGCGGTATGTTTCTTCCCATTTCTCCTTCTTCTCCATCAGAAATATAAATACTTTTTTTACCTTGCATATATGATCCACGCCTATCCAAGGAAGAATACTCACTAATACTGGAAATGGGGCGGGTGCAACAGACATACAGCAACCATTGGAATTGGGATGCGACGAATGTTATCCTCACCGCGGATGCTATTGACGCGGTGGTCGCTGCTAAGCAGGACACTGTGTTTACGTTTGAGTTTTTTCCCAGGGTGGAGGGAGGGGCGAACTCTGTTAACTTTACTTTGACGGTTTGATTCTGCTTAGCTGGGTGGTTGATAGTTGGGGATGTTCGGTATGTATGTCACATTATAAGTCTTCATTGATAACTACTAGTAGTCGTCCATTCTGTCTTTGTCTTGTCATATAACCGCATGTCCCGTCCCGTGCAAATCATTGTATAGCACGGCTATCTGTTCCTTCCCAACATAAACAAATGAATAAAATAAGAAAAAAACGCCCATGCCCCATAAACAGCATACCCAAATAAAACAACCGAGATAATAAAGAAATCAATATAAAATCTTCAACTCCCACAACGGCAAATGCGGATCATACTTATCCCAAACGATCCTATTCCGCTCATCAAGATGCGCCCTCTCATCCGTGATAGCAATCTCACTCGGCGTCTCCATCACCTCCTGCGCACTAAACCCCCACTTATCTCGCGGAATCCACAGCGTCGGCAGACGCGCCTTGACGCAAGGCTCGTAGTAGGCGTTGAAGCGCTCCTCCTCGGAGCACTTAATCTCGACGTGCTCGCGCCGCACTTTCCGCCGCAGCGCCGCGTAGTCGCGGTACAGGTTGGGGTGGAACCACTTCCAGGCGGCGGCCCAGCGGCTGCGCACTTGTTTGATGTGGGGGTGGGTGGTGGAGGTGGAGGTGGGACTGGTGCTGGCGTCGGTGTCTGTGCGGAAGGAGTCTTGTTTGGTTTTTTGGGTCGCTTCTTCGGTGGCGAGCGTGCGCGGGAGGAACGTGTTGAGGGGTTGGAGGGCGTCGTTGAGGGACATGTGGGCTAGGGTCGTGACGATTGTGAAGAGGACCATTATTATGAGTGGGCCGATGGCGCTTTTGATGGCGAAGAGCCCGATCATGCAGATGTTGGCTAGGTAGATCCCTGTTAGGAGGTGTTGGAGGGCGCGCGGGTAGACGAGGCCCTTGGTGTCGATGCGGAGGTCGTAGACGAAGAGTAGGTTATAGCGGTAGGCCTGGTATACGAGGTAGAGGCCGATGAAGGCGAAGCCGAGGATTAGAGGTGCGATGCAGGAGTATGTTAGGGCTGTTGATGTTAGCTTTTCCTTCTTTTTCTTTTTATTTTCCTCCCCAGCGGTACAGAATGAAAGCGTCGACATACCGATAACTCCCATGTTGGTAAAGACAGGGAAGATATTTCCCCAGCTGATGCCGCCGAGCGCCGACCACCGCTGGTACAATTGTCGAGGGGACCGGTCGAAGAATGTAGCCATGAACTTGAACACCAGCACCCCTGCTACCTGGACAACTGCCATGGAACTCATGGTCAGACCCTGCAGGAGGAAGTATGCGATGTAAAAGTTAGTCGCCTTTGGCAGGTTCTCTGCGAGGAGGTCCTTTGCTGATAGCGGATCCTTGATAATCTGCTGAGTGGCCGCCGATGCCGCGGACGTTAAAGTGGTCACTAAAAACACTTGTACCACTTGGAAGCAAAAGTGCGCGCTCTGCGTGAAGAGCTCAACGTGAGAATTGGACGGTACGCCAGCACAGCGGGCGCAGACTGGTAGGGTTAGCTAGTCTGACATGCAAGGATATACATGTGTACATACATCGGCAAATAATTGGGACTAGAGACATCAGGAGAACCAGAGCACCTGATGGTAGCAGCCCTGATATCACACCCTTGATTTCATCGGGGAGCTTGTCGATAAAGCCGAGAAAAGGCAGGGTTTTGGTGAGATAGGTAATATTAGATATCAAGCCAACCGCAGCCGCCGGTACGGACCAGAATACTATCAGGGCCGCGATGCCGCCTTTGACCGCGAATTTGCGCACGACGCGTTGCCACCAGCTTAGATTCAGCGCCGACCACACCACCTCCTGGGGGGAGATGCCAATGTATCGCGGAGTCATGTGCATAGGCTGGTGGTGTGATAGGGTCTGCAAAGCGACCTGGGCATCGTTTTGCGTTTCAAATTCAATGAACACGGCCGACAAATATTTCACCTCGCCATCTTTATGCTTTTGCTGCAGGTGGTTCACCTCTTCAGTGACCTCGCGGAGTTGCTCTCGCAGCCAACGGATAGTGTCAACTTTTTTCCCAAACATCTTAGGCCGGTGCGTCGGTCGTTTGATATGGTGATACACGGAAAAGTCCCGGCCTGCCTCGCAGTCATGACGTGCCTCGTTGGTGAGGCTTCCTTTCTTCAAGACCTTTCGACGTGCGGAGTTCGCAGCTCGAATCAGCTTGGTCTCAGCGCTCTCCAACCGGTATGCCAAAGTTTCCTGCCTGGAGACTTGTTTCTGTAGCTCCTTGCAGTCGGAAGTAATCCAAATCCGTCGAATCGATTCGCCGAATACCTGGCGTAACTTTTTCTCGTTCTTGTAATCTTCTGGGACGGACATGAATAGCACCGTTCGAGATGATATGCGATGAATGTAGGCGGGAGAATTGAGATACGCCTGTCGCAAATTGGCGTAGAATATGCTCTCCCGAGTTACCACATAAAAGACGAATGCTGTCGATGTTAGTGGTGCTGAGATGGAAGCTAAGGGACACATACTGAAAAATATAATGGCCACGACAGCGTGTGCATAATATCTCGTGGGATCTTTCACGTTGCTAAAGCTCAGCATGTCAAGCTGCGTGTTCCCTGCGCCGCCAGTGGCATGGATAGGAAGCAGAATCGGCCATGTTATGAGACACCCGGTGAAGCAAGTGGAACTGAGCACTCTTATAAACCGAAGGAATAGATATCCATCCATGGACGAAGAGTGAAGCACGTAATCATCCGAGATCTTGAGAAAACTCCCAAACCAGTTGAGGAATCCTGACGGTAGTTCAGGGCTCCGCTCACTATCAAGCTGATGAGTAAATCTCCGAAAACCGTGGGCTCTAGATGGGTACATACTGTTCGTGCCAGCACGGTAGATGAGTCCTAGGAGCGTACCACCGTTGCTGGGTTCGTCGGCAGATCAAAAACAGGCCAAACCAAAACACCGCGATCACCAGCGCAGGGAGGAGAGTTGTGATAAGCGCGGAAAGTGACGTCGACCCCTCGACACCGAAGTTCTCCATGGTCTCTGAGGTCTTGGTCGAGGCATTCCCCTGCGCAGAGCCGACATTGGGGTCATTGTTTGGATCCTGCCAAGGCGTGTCAGAAAACGAGATTGTGGGGTCGAGATATTGTTTGATTCGACCTACCAAAAGGTCCTGCCGCTTCACAAGGACATCGAACCAGCGGAAGTCAGCCATGGTTACCTACTCGTGGCCATGGACTGTTGGGACGAAAGCAGACAGTGCAGGTTATACCACACATTCGGGGTTGTGAGTATTCAGGAGCTGGTCTCGGGGCAGATTCCCTGTCAAAAAAATATTCAGCGAGCGGGCCGTCCCACTACTAAGGCTAGGACTCCATGGCAGCTGAATCCCAGACTTGTTGGACCTGTCAGTGGTACTTTTACGTACGATTGCACAATGCACATAGTGACGGCTGGCTGGCGCATAGAATTAGCGCAGTGTGACGGTGGATCCAATGCCATTAGCGGGCTGGCCGGACCAAACCATTGGAATGCATGCGCGATCCTATCGCGATGGATTTTCTCTCAGGGGCATGCTGATTGGATTGACATGATCCTTGCCATAGATAGGTTCACACAGAATGCGGTCGTCGGCACCGCACCGTATGTTGATCAGGGGAGGGCGGAGCCATGGGGCCAGATTTGGAACCATGGAAAGAGATCGAAAGGACCGAGAGATCACAAAGGGCCGTCCATCGAGGTGGAATATGCATGTAGATCGGCTGGGAGAGGACGCCGTCGCGGTTAGCAGTCACTAGTGCCCCGTCCGCCTGGGGATCATCTACTCTGTTACCATATTGGGGATAGGCCGATCATTGCTGGGGTTGACATTCCGACATCCTCAGGAGGATGATTGGTCGCCACGCCCAAATATAACTTATTGCAAGGGCTAGCAATGTGAATAGGAGGGTCGTACTCCAAAGTAGGAGTGTGATTAACGGACGTGGAACGCAAAGAGTATCGGAAGTCATCGCATGTTTCTTTTTCGATGGACAAATGGGGCTGCCTAGCGCGATCGCAAACAGCCCCAGTAGCGAACGAGCGGGAGTTACTCGGTGTTCAACACGTCCTCACGACTTCCAAATGAGAAAAACAGCAAACCATGCAAGGGGGGTAGGTCTCTTCGGATTAACATCGCATGGCTCGTGTATTTGGCTGACAGACAACCACGAGGCCAGTCCTTAATTGTACTTCGTATACTATATGTGAACAGAGAGGGCCCAACCTTTGAACCAAATGATTTTGATACCATCGCCACGGGTGTCCTCAATATTCCTCGTTGACATGTTCAGACCTGGACAATCTGGAAGCGATTCTTTCAAGAGCCAAAGGGGATGGCTGGCGCTATTAGAGAAGGATTCAATTGCGTCCACCCTTACTGCGCAAGAATCAACACGGCAGTGGGCAGGTCCCCTTGCGGCAAACATGTTGGCAATCACGGAATGGATTCTATTACCATCCTTCTGAAATAGTTGTAGTCACAGAACCTCAACCTCCCGGCCTTTTTTTTTTTATTTTATTTTTTTATTTTTTCTCTTGGGGGTCTTTTTACTGGGCAAAAGCATAACCCATCCGAGAAACACTAGCATTGTCTCTGTGCATGAGACATTCCCAATCGTCATCAAGTCATTGCATAATCAATAGCGCGGGGATGTGATATCAGACTTCCGCTAAGTTTCACAAAGCAAGGTGTACTGGGGAAAATGTTGAAGTGTCGTTTTACTGCGCGTTCCCTTGAGCGTTGCTTCTAGTATTCATTTATCACGAGGCGTGTTATTTTGACGGTTCAAGATCTAGGGACAATTTAGTGTTAAATGATTAGCTTGTTAGCGGTGATATGAGCAATCAATGGTATCTGTGCCCAGGGTGACTGGATCTCTGCCGACATCAATATGACCTCATCTGTGATCTAGGTAGCTTGAAATTCTTATTAATTTAGTGATCAATTAGAGCTCTGGTTTCGGTCATGATAATCATAATTTAATAGCTGACCACGGTGACGTGTACCAAGGAGTAGTCAACCTGCGAGGCTATTGTCCTGGAGTCTGCAAATATATGTAATCAGTGCCATGTCACTGGGTTACATTAGGATATGCCTGTAGGGGGTGAAAGTTCTTCTATGTAATCCATTGACATCATAGAAGTTTTTTTTTGAAAGCATCTCAGGTGACAATGAGAGACCTTTAACCCATACGGGGTACAGAGTAGTGATGAGGATGAGGATGAGGACCAATCTCATAGATCGAACCGGTTGATCTTTACCCGAAGTAGACCAGAGGCGGTGGGGAGTAGCAGTATCCGTTGCCCCATAATCCGCGGTGTATTCGTCCGCATCTACGAAGTAGTTAGCTGTTGACCTTTGTTGACCTTTTCCTTGCTCGGGTTCTTGCTTCTCAGAGATGTCGCCTTCTGACAGGGGCACAGCAATGGAGGGAGAGAAACAATGCTCATCCGGTTCTGCTGATGGAGCCCCCGTCATTTCACCAGTCGAATCAAAGCAACCGTTTCCACCCCTCTCTCCTGATGACCTCGCAGCAACGTCCCATAATACCTATGAGAGCATCTACGCAGAGGAGGACGAACAGGGACTCACATCTCCAAACCATGCGGATGTGGAAGTTGAAGACGACGATGTGGATTTCCAGTCTCACTACTCCCTGGACAACCAGTCGTTTTCCGATGCGTCCACGGATTCGGAGGAGCTGTCTCCGGACGATGGCATCGGTATGCACCATCCATTTCGACAATCCTCGAGCTCTCTCCACGGTCCGAATGCCTTCGCGCCACCATTCTATAATCGACCGCCAACGCCGCTACCTCCATCACCATCTTTGACCTCGCTCCTCAGGCCTCCGTTTTCGACCACTACTTCTCGCCCCACCACCCCTGATAGTTCCGATGTGGAAACACCCAATGATACTGAAGCTGCCGTTGCCAAGTCAGCCCGGCGTGCGACAACTGTTCCGCGGGCGAGCCCGAAAGTGCCTACCTACGAATACTATGGCTTTGTTCTCTACCTGGGCTCTTCGCTGGCCTTCCGTAAGTTGGATTCTGTAGAAAGGGCGGGCTCTTCGGTGATGCTGACATCTTTAGTGATCTATATTCTCTGGTCCTTTCTTCCGTCCCCCTTTCTCCATCAGCTTGGCATATACTATTACCCCAACCGTTGGTGGTCATTGGCATTCCCCTCTTGGCTGGTGATGTCCATTATCTACATTTATGTCGCCTTGGCGTCGTACAATACGGGCTACTTGACTCTCCCGATGAATAGCATTGAGAACATCGTGGATGAGGTGGCCAACGTGGCAGTGATCGACGGTAAAGCCAGAAGGCGACCTGGTGGCGCCGCGCAAATGCGGCCTGGTGCAACCTCATATCAGATCATGGGACCCCAGAATCGGAAGGTCAATTGGCCAGAGATATGGAATGAGGGGACCGATGCCGTGATGGATATCCCTGTGGGGGGCGTCTGTGAAGTTTTGTACGGCCAAGACCGGGATGATGATGAGTTGTATGATGAGGTATCCGATGCGAGAGAGACTTGACCAGCCGGTGTTAGAGTCAGCTTACACTTGAAATCTCGTGAGAAAACGAGTTGTCTGGCCTGCTGATCGGCCAGCGCATTCTGAACGCTGTTCAGTGTTCGCACATTTGCTTGCTTCCACGCAAAATTACTGGTAGCAAGCGGGTAGGCCTTCATTCACACTGACGAGTTGAATGATCGCAGAACAAAATCCTTGGATGGCGAGCTGAGCCAACTCCCCCAGACAGATCACCAGGCATGGGATCAATGGGTCGCGGGTATCCAGATATTTGGAGTTCTTCAGTATCCTCTGCCATTATCGGTATTGCTTGGCGTGACCTTCTTCACCCGTGCAATATGGGCGTTTAGGCATACTCCACTCACCCGGCCCAGTCCAATTGTCAACGAGACCGGGAGGGAGTACTTCGTATACAACAGAGATTGACGCGGACTACTATACTAGCCACCTCCCTGGAACCCGTCATTTGCTACAAATAAGCCAAACGGTGTTCTAGAAATTCAAAGTGCTGGTTGTATACTTTGACCTCTTGATACAGGGAATACCCGCGTCTCCTATGAGAAAGATGGCGGAATTGAATGTGGACGAAGCACAAAATACCTATCAACCTATATACTACCATAGAGATTCTTCATATATAAGACATCCGTGCTGATATAAGGAGGATGACGCCCGTATTGTCCCTGTCAATCTCTTTACAGGTCACAAACGTTAGTAGCATGGGGCACGTTAAGCTTGCAGGGTCCAGCCCACAGCAAAAAGCAGCTAAGGCAAGCCCCGTTCGACCTGAACAACAGAATAGATTAAAGCCCTAGATTTCAAGAATGAGAAGAACAGAGTCCAGCGATTGACAGTTCGTAGACAGCATCCCTACCTGAGGACACGGTATGGCCATCCCCTGACAAGGGCGCCTAGAGCGGCTAAGCCCGCGTGGGCGCCTAGAGCAGCCAATCTCGGTCGAGTCATCTCCGAACTTTGAACCCCAGCCTGAGCGAACCACAACGAACCAAACTTCGCTTCAACGCGCCATCGACTTGCTCACCGTCTGCTTCCCCCCCCAGCCCTCCCGCCTGCACCTACCGGGACGATCTCCTTTTCTTCTGTCCGCATATCCCTTGTTGACCTCGAATTTTGTCGCCTTGTCTCTCTTCATTACTTTCCGGTCTTATCGGCCACCTCATCGACATCCGTTGTTGTTTACTTGTTCCGCTAGCGCTGACACGGTCGGGATCCTCGTTTCCGCCGGTGTTGCCCGCCGTGAGACTCGAAACGGACGGCTCTAACTTTAAGTCTCCGAACTTTGTGGATCGATATAGCCTCAGTGTGTACAGTTTTACTGCATTGTTCTGTTTTACGCCCGGATCTTAGGACCGTCTGAACTCCGCCAGACGGAGGTGCGGTCTTCTTCACCATTACCCCGTCGGTCGGACGCTTTCCCACCCCAACCTCCTCCCGTGGTGATTTCGCATGGCGTGGCAATCCCCTTCACCCATGGCTGGGGGTGGAGGATTCGCCGGACCTGGTGGTGATGGGTCGCCTAACGGTGGACAACCTCATGGAACGGAGTACACATTGCAAGGTGGGTTCTCGGCTAAAGTACCATCCCCCCTCGGACTTCTCAGACTGACCGGTGTCGCGATTCGATGTAGGTGTGATGCGCTTTTTGCAGACAGAATGGCATCGACATGAGCGAGACCGCAATGCGTGGGAGATCGAGCGCGCGGAGATGAAATCTCGCATTGGGCGCTTGGAGGGCGATGTGCGGACGGGCAAACGGTTAAATGAGTCGCTAGGGAAGCACGTGCGCTTGCTCGAGGCCGCATTGAAAAAGGAGCGTGAGAAGGTGAAGAAATTGAGTAATAATGAGAAGGTTGAGGACACTCGGGATGCTAAGGAGATCGCCCGCGAGAGCTTAAACGCCATCAAATGTATGTTTTCTTGGTGTGTCGGTCACGGTCGCCGTCGTGCTTTACTGATCCCCTTTTCGTTCCCCCTATAGCGCAACGCCCGAAATTCCCAATCGATGTCGGCGACAACGATGCCAGCGCAGAAAACCATCCCGATTTCCGACAAGAATCAGAACGAGACAAGTCGCGTCTCTACCTGTCCAAGGCCTCCCAGGAAATCACATACCACGTTATTCCCTCGTCGCAGCCGCCCCTTGATCTCAGCGACCAAGACCTTTCCAACCATGTTTACGGGGGCCAGCAGCTGCCCCAGCAGAGCTTGGAGGAAGCATACATTCAACAGCAGCGACAGAAACAACAGCAGCAGCAGGCCAACCATATGATGGCCCGCGAGGTGGCTTTGCAGAACCACCAGCCTATGGCGCCTCCCTATGGCGAGAATCAGGCTATGAATCGTTCCATGAACCGGTTCGGTATCCATCCCGCTCCCAGGGACGGCCTGGAGCGCAGACCGCTGGAGGCGCAACCCCCGGCCGCGTCCGTTGAGAATAGGAGACACTCAATAGAAACTGGTCCGCCAGACGGCGGTGCAGCTGAAGAATCCCAGATGTTTGAAGGCCATGCAGCACCTGGTGGGAAGGGCGACATGACGACTCAACCGACGGAGGATCAGTCGGACGACACCGATGGTTGGAACTTTGACGAGCCGGAACAGGAGCCTCCGACAGAGCCAATGCCGCCTCATCGCCCGGATGTGGATGCTTTCCCGAACGCCAATTTCCCCAAGTCCCCGCAGCGATCTGCGGCCCTTTCCCATCGTCGGAAGAGCTCCGGGGCGAGGCGCAAGAGCGAGGGTGCTACGGACATGGCCGGCGAGGATGCGAAGCAAAACTCGCATTTTAATGTGCGCTTTGTTCTCAGAGGACATCTCGACGTCGTGCGGGCGGTGATTTTCACCGGTGGCGGTAGCCCTTCGGAGCCTGAAATCTGTACGTGTAGCGATGACGGGACGATCAAGCGCTGGACTATCCCCGCTACGTTCGGGAACTTTGGCCCTCACGGGCCTAACTCCGATAACAACTTGGACATCACGAGCTACTTCACCCATCGCGGACACACCGGGGCCGTAACTGCCTTAGCGGCGTGCTCTCCGCAGCAGAATTTCTCCAACGGAGGTCGTGCGACCGGCGACGGATGGGTGTTCTCTGGTGGACAAGACGCTAGTGTCCGCGTGTGGGAACGTGGGAGGGTTGATCCAAAGGCCACGTTGGACGGCCACACTGATGCGGTTTGGGGGCTCTGCGTTCTGCCTGGCACGGCAGGGTCCATATTTGGCGATGACTGTAGCCATTACGGTGGACCAGATCGAATTCTGCTCGCATCTGGTGGTGCGGATGGGCATATCTTAATATGGGCGGTTAGTGCGCCGCCCCAGCTATCTTCACCCCAGGCAGGTTCGCGACGAGCTGGGGGAAGTCGACGTGCGAATTCGATCTCTTCGGGATCGAACTTCCCGTCATCCCCGCAGCCGAGCATAGCCACAACTACGCCGTTCCACTACTCCCTAGTCCGCAAGATCGTCCGGACCGAGTCCCCGTCCCCGACATGCATTAGCCCGCTGTCTCTTGCGGGAATCAACTTTGTGGTTTCTTACACTGATGCTTCCATCCTTGTCTACGACACGCGAACCGGAGAGGAGATCGTGGGCATGGCCAGCTTGGAGACATACGACGGTACGCCATCGACTGGGGTCAACAGTGTTGTGACCAGTACGATCGGATTCGACGGGTCCGCTAACCTCGACCCCGCCCGGCAAATGGCCGAGGAAGAAGTGGTACACGGCGCGACTGGGTCGAGTGGCGTGGAGGGTGTGATCATCAGCGGATACGAGGACAAGCACATCCGCCTGTTCGATGCCAACAGTGGTAAGTATAAGTGATATGCCCCGACATTATGGAAGACGATATGCTAACGTTTGCCCAGGCCAATGTACCTATGCCATGTTGGCCCACACGGCCCCCATTGCCTCCCTCTCGCTGTCCCCTGACGGACGGGAACTGGTTTCCGCTGGCCACGACGCGAGCCTGCGGTTCTGGGACCTGGAGAAGCGGAACTGCTCCCAAGAGATGACCAGCCACCGACCGATGCGGGGCGAAGGGATCACCAGCGCCGTGTGGAGCCGCGACGGCCGCTGGGTCGTCAGCGGGGGCGGTGATGGCATTGTCAAGGTGTTCTCGAGATAAATGCGACCCTCGATGTACGATTTTATTTACTATTCTATATCCCCCGCTGATACCTTTCTTCTGCCCCGTGTACTTTGGACGTACGAATGGATGAGCGCTTGGCTGATTCTTGAGCATTTGCAACGGTGTTCACTTACCCCTGGCACATGTTCCTTTCGACTTGTGTGGTTATAGTTTTCTTTCCCCCTTCCCCTTATGTGCTACACTTTACGATTCATCTTCACTTTCTCTTCTTGGCGATCTCCATTTATCCATTTTTTCTTTCTTCTTCTCACTCTCTTCTACCTTTCCTGTATGAAGTCTTTTGTGTCGGAGGGTTTCGCTGGAATACACTTATATTTACATGGATGCTCGAATCAGCTTCAAGCGGCGATGATAAGCCTGCATTTTCAAGATCGTGTCAATCGGAGTTCTGGGTTTGAATTTGTTCCTGTACACCAGACAATACCTACTACTATAAGCTTCGGCATCTACCTACCTAGTACTTAACTTACTCGAGCATACTACATACCTCCCTAGCAGTATTGCCCTTGCCTTGGATAGACCTACGGAATTGAACGATTTTCTAGCATATAATGGAGCAAGTAGAACTGATGTGCCAGATTTATGAGAAATTAGTGGCTCTTGTTGAACATACCCATAAGCACAATCCAGCCAGGTATCATAGGTGGTAGGTACAATCATCCATCAATCAATCAGTAATTACCGACTCGACCCCCAAGCCCCCTTGAACAAACCTCTCAACCTCTCCGCCTCCCCCTTATCCCCAACCCTCTGCTCCAAAAACCCCTGCAAATCATCCCAAAACGCCTCCGTCCCAAGCACTCCATCCCCGCTAGCCGCTGCCGCCTCCGCCGTCGAGGGCTGCTCCCGCTCCTCCTCCTGCTGCTGCTCCTGCTGCTTCTCAACAACCAACGCACCCCCCATAACCATAACGCCAAACTCCACCGCCTTCCCACCACTCAACATCCCAGGCTCATCAGCGACCACCTCCGCGATCGTCTTCCCGGACACCGGCTTCCGCTTATACAGAATCTTGATCTTCTCGAGCGGGACCTTGTTCCCCGCGGCGTCGGCGACGACGCGCGCCTGCACGGCGTCCTTGAGGTCCTCGACGGTGGTGGTCGACAGCGGGGCGTTGGGGACGCTGAATTCCAGAACGGGGTTGCGTGCGGATTTCACGTGTACCGTGATCGATTTGGATGAGCCGGGGGCGGCGCGCTGGTTGGCGGTTCTTTTGGGCATTGCTGGGTGCGGGGAGGGGAGTTTGGGGAGGACGTACTGTTTTTTTGGAGGGTAATGTTAGTGGGTTGTTTCTTTGGTGTTCATCATGGGAATTCTTCTTTTGCTGATGCTGCTTGCTTTGGGGGGAGATGAGAGGAGGGACATACCGGTGCGCGGAGGGGCACTCGCTCCGGGTCGATGACATAGTCGGCGGGGAGTTTGACGGGTCTGGAGTCGAGGGAGTTGAGGAAGGATTTGATGAAGCTGACTTCTGTCATTTTGGCGTGTGTTGAAATTGAATCAGGGAGATATTAGGTGGTAGGATAGGCAAGAGAGGGAAGTAGATAGGTGAGTGGACTGGTTTGATATCGGAGCTCAAGGCATTAAGGTGGGCAGTTGGCAGCTTGCGGGAACTTGCCTGTTTCGGTCTGATGGGGTGCTGCTTTACTCAGCTCTGGTAAAGCGGCAACAGTTGGCGGAAGAACAACAGCCTGAATTTACAGGCAAAAGTCTACATACACCGCCTTCAACTGCCACCCTCCACCGCCGGCGGAAAGAAAAGAAAAGATGGGAGAAAAAAAAAATCCACCCGATCTGTCGCATAACAATTTCACCCAATTCCTTTTTTTTTTATATTCCCCCACCTTTAATCGTCACAATGGGTGTAGGACGTCGTATGAAGAAGCAGGGCCCTCCGGCCCCGCTGGATGCGGAAACGATTTCGATGATCAAGAAGCGCAAGGCTGGTGGGGATGTTCAAGGAAACAAGACCGAGAAGCGACGGAAGGCCGAAGACCTCAAGCCTGTGAAGGCTCCCAAGAAGACCAACGGAGCCGCTGTGAACGGAACGACTGCTAAGAAGGTGGTGGAGGAGAAGAGCAAGGGAAAGAGCAAGCCTGTCGAAAAGAAGCGACAGATCTTGGAGTCCGACGATGAGGATGAGGATATGTCCGGCATCGAGGAAGCAGACATGGACGACGAGTTTGACGACCTTGATGGTGTGAGCGATGGATCGATGGGTAGCAGCCAAGAAGAAGACTCGTTGGTCGACTCGGACGAAGAAGACCACCCCCGCGAAGCCATGTTCTCCGACGACGATTCCGATGCGGAGGAGAAGTTGACGGCGGCCAACATCGAGGGTCTGTCGCGGAAACTCGACCTGGAGAGGGAGGCAGAGGAGGAGGAAGCAGAGCGAGAAATGCAGGAGGCGGCCATGCAGACGAACATCGCCGGCGACCGTCCGGATGTGTTTGGCACTGAGACTGGACACCCCGGTATGGCGCCCGACTTGCAACTCCTCCGCACCCGAATCACCGACACGATCCGCATTCTCGGCGACTTGAAGACCCTGGGCCAACCGGGCAAGTCGCGCGCCGAGTACGTTCAGTTCCTCATCAACGACATCTGCACCTACTACGGATACACGCCGTACCTCGCCGAGAAGCTCTTCAACCTGTTCTCGCCGATGGAGGCATTCGCGTTCTTCGAAGCGAACGAGACGGCGCGACCCGTCGTCCTCCGTACCAACACCCTGCGCACGAACCGTCGGTCTCTGGCGCAAGCGCTCATCAACCGCGGTGTGGTGCTCGAGCCGGTCGGAAAGTGGTCCAAGGTCGGTCTGCAGGTGTTCGAATCGGCGGTGCCCCTGGGTGCGACGCCCGAATACCTGGCGGGTCACTACATCCTCCAAGCGGCATCGTCCTTCCTCCCCGTCATGGCCCTCGCCCCTCAGCCCGACGAGCGTGTGCTCGATATGGCCGCCGCCCCCGGTGGTAAGACGACGTATATCTCGGCGCTGATGCGCAACACCGGCTGTGTGATCGCCAACGATGCCAGCAAGCCCCGTGCCAAGGGTCTGATCGGTAACATCCACCGTCTGGGCTGCAAGAACACGATCGTCACGAACCTCGACGCCCGCGAGGGCTTCCCTCATACCATCGGCGGTTTCGACCGGGTGCTCCTGGACGCTCCCTGCACCGGTACCGGTGTCATCGCCAAGGATCCCAGCGTGAAGACCTCCAAGACCGAACGCGACTTCCTCGCCATCCCGCACATGCAGCGCCAACTGCTGCTCGCCGCCATCGACTCGGTCAATCACGCGTCCAAGACGGGCGGCTACGTCGTCTACTCTACGTGCAGTGTCACGGTGGAGGAGAACGAGGCGGTGGTGCAGTACGTGCTCAAGAAGCGCCCCAACGTGAAGCTCGTCGACACCGGCCTCGGTGACTTTGGCAGCCCCGGTTTCACCAAGTACCAGGGCAAGCACTTCGACCAGAAGATGACTCTCACCCGCCGGTACTTCCCGCACCGCGAGAACGTGGACGGTTTCTTCGTCTCGAAGTTCAAGAAGACCGGTCCCAGCCCCACGACCACCGCCCCCGCCGATGGCGCCGCGGCCTCGGCCGACTCCAAGCCCAAGAAGGCCTCCAGTGCCTCCTCTGCCGCTAGCACCGACGACGAGGACGTCATCGACAAGACGCCGATCACGGATGAAGATGGTATGGTTCCGGATTCCGAGGGCGGCGCCTTCGGACCGTTCGAGGACAACGCGGACGACGATAAGGAGCGGATTCTGCGTGCGGAGCGCAACCGCCTCCGTCGCAAGGGCCTCAACCCCAAGGCTGTCCTGAACAAGCCCAAGAAGGCCAAGGACGAGACCAAGCCTGCGGAGACGCCGGCACAGGAAGACAAGAAGGATGCGGCCCCGAAGCAGGCGGAGAAGAAGGCGGACAAGAAGGACGAGAAGAAGGCGGACAAGAAGGAGGACAAGAAGAAGCCCAAGAAGGAGACCAAGAAAGACACCGTCCCCGAACAGGCCGAGAAGAAGATCAAGAAGGACGATAAGAAAGACGCTACTCCCGAGAAGAAGAGCAAAAAGCCCGCCGCCGACGCGTCCAAAGGCAAGAAGGGCAAGAAATAATAACCTCATCGACTGTATAGATGTGTTTTGAGGAGGGCAAAAAGCATCGTGATTATACTCTGGCGGATGGCGCAGTCATGTCTGTTTTCTTTTTTTGTTGGATTATGTAGTAGATATTGTTCGTCACTGAATTCAATAGATACCATTTATTTATTTGTGTCTTTCTATGAGATAGATGGTATGGTTCATGTCCACCCGACATTCCTATGGGGACATATACTGCTAGAGTACGGAGTACTTCAACCCTGCCTACCTATATAACGAGATGGATGGTGTTTGATGTCAAGACCCTACCACTCGCCAATTGGTGTTTTTGTGGTCGAATGATTACGATAAAAGACATGCCAATAGATGGGTAAAGGTCAACACCCTGATGATATTCATTCTGACCTTGCAGAGAAAAACGCCCAGCTTTTCCAGGCCCCCAGCCAAGAAACTGCAAACCGCCCAATTCTCCAGGATTAATCAATAAATACAAAGAAGAAATAAAAGATAAAAATAAAATAAATAAGCCGCAACGTCCCTTGCGAATCTGACGATCCCTCGCTAGGAGCGAATCGAAGAAACCGCCAGCATCATGAACACAAGAAAGACAATCAAACCGAGCACCGCGGGAAAGACACTATCTGCGGAGTGTTGTTCCCAAGGATCATGGTTGGGCGACGCATGGAGATCATTGGAGAAGGTATGATACTGGTGTTGTAGCGCTGGGTTGGGCGCCATGTTGATGGGCTGGGCGGGGTCTGTCGCGACGTCATGGTCTGGGGGGTGTATTTCATGATGGTGATGGTGATGGTGATGGTCATGGTGATGGTGGTCCTGAGTGGGTTAGTCTAAGGCCTAGAGGGCTAAAAATAGAGGGTTACTAGGAAGGAGGAATCCTTGCTAGGAAAGGAAGGGAATGGAATGAAATGAACATACTGGGGGTGGATGGTGGTCTGCCATGGTTAGTAAAGCTACACTCAACCCATCCTACTCACAAGCGAAAGAAGGAAGAAATGATATAGGGTACTAATTCTTCTTGCTGGATTGAAGAAAAGTCCAAGATTGGAAATGAAGCCAAACTCTATCCAACCAGGCACGTGCAGCACGCCTGCATTAAGGCTGACGGATTTCCACAACAACTTCCTCCACTGCTCCGCCACGATACTACCCTATCCTGGTGATCAGCCATGTCATTACCCCAACCAGACCGGAACGTTGATTTGGCTCATGCCAAGCTAATACCTATACGAATAGCTGCTCCTTCTCCATCCAATCATCCAATCACTCGGAAAGTCGCATGGGACGCCTTACAGTCTGCAAAGATGACTTGTCGCAAACCCCCTTTCCAGTCGTGAAGAACCTCTTCTTACCGCCCGTGAATTGGGCTCAGACCGGTTCGGGTGCGATCGACAATGCCCAGGAGCTTTCGACTCAGCCTCGATCAAGGTTTTTCTTCAAAAATAGGAACCAATGGCGGGCGTCGACTGCTCTGTCATGACAAACCTACCGAGCCATCGAGCGTATGGGGTCATCCCCGAGCGTATGCAGAGGTCGGATGCCCCGGAAGATTCGATTCAATCGAGTATGACGCTGCGCTGTGCATCTGCAGAAAAGTCAAGGCTCACATTGGGTTGGTCCTCTAGGTAGAGACTAGAACCGACGCCGAGGGGCCCTCGGCCTCAGCCTCGTTCAGGAATCAAACCCTAGTCAATAATCGCAGCGGCTAGTGGACTTTTGGACAATACGATATGCTTCCTGATGAAGGACTACCGTCGCTCGCGATAGATGTATCTCCTCGAAGAAAGATACATAAGAAGAGCTGGTGCCCTCGTAATTCTTGACCGCATCTAAAACACATCAACCGCATCACAACGGTCTCCCTCTTTCACGATTCATCATTATAAATCCACCATCATGTGGTCTGTGATACCCATCGTATTATTCTCCCTCGTGGCATCCGCCTCCCCGGTGGACCACAGCCTCACCCGACGCGACTTTTGCGACGGAGTCGATGCCATGCCTGTCCTCTACCACGAATACGGCAGCGACAAATGCAAGCCCAAGTACTCGTTGAGCGATGACGGCGTCTGCCGCCACACCTCGTTCGAGGCGAACCGCTGCGCGGCCTTCTGCCAAGTGCGCACCAACTTCTTCTACGGCCAGGAGCAGCCCTTCGTCAACACCTTCTGCCATGGCCCCGAGACCTGCACCATCACGTCAACGCACACCCGCACTGTCGGCTGGTCCCTCAGCATCACCCCACAAATCCAGAACGCGCTGAAAGTGGGCGTCTCCGGCGGCTTTTCGGGGAGCTCGGGGGATGCCGTTGCGCATTCCTACTCGATCAAGCTGGAGAGCGGCCAGTGTGGATATTTTACCTTCGTGCCGGTGGTCAAGAGCGTTTGGTATGTTTCTTCCCCCCTCCACATCTCCTTCATATAAGTTGTCCCTGTGTACATGATAAGCAACTAACTGAATGAATAAAGCGGATCGCTCTCCACCCAGAGCCAACGCGTCATGTTTTCCCCTTGGCCCGTTCATTGGTGCATCAACGATTACAAAACCACCGGCAACGTGTGCGGGGACGAGCTGCGCCTCAACCCGGACGGGAGCGTCGACGGCGAGACCATCTTCGTGCGCACCAATTGCGAGAACCGCATGCCACTCCCCGCCAAGGAACAGGACGCTGTCTACCAGAAGCCGGGCGTGCCCATGGACCGCGGAACGCAGGAGGCCTGGGCCAAGGCGTGGGGCAATGGAGACCTGACGGCCGCAAACGAGGACACAGCGGTGAAATGCGAGACGAGCGACGGGTCCGCAAAGATCGAGGACTGCAGGCACGCGTTCCTCTCGCTGCTGAAGTATCCTGACATGGAGGCTCAAACGGGGAAGAAGGGGAAAAACTTTTGGCTTGGGGTACGTTCTTCCTTTCTTATCACTTTTTTTTTTTTTTTTTTTTTTTTTTTTTTTTTTTTTCATCAACACTTGCTTTTGCACATTGGAAGTCTAACGCTTGCATAGTATGTCCACTCGTGCGCCGTTGCTCTGGAGTACGACTCGGACTGGGACGAGGGTTCCTGTGGCATCACGCGCGGTGATGCCGCCATGGCTGCGTACACCATCTCCGACAAGTGCTCGGATCATGGCAAGGGGCTGGTTGGCGGGAGCCGCAAGTTCGGCAAGGACAAGTGCCAGGCTAAATTGAGAATTGTTCACACGGAGGGGTTACCTCCTAGTCCTTCTTGAAATAGCGGAGGAAAAAGGGGATTGCTGGATAGGGCGAGGCTCGGAGTATGCTTGGTTAGAGTTCAACCTCTCAGATATAATTTACTAGATCTATCTAATTAATAAGAGTAACTGATGGCAGTTACAGATAGCTTAATCATATAACTCAGCAGTTTCAACCATGCAGACATGTACTTGCTCGTTTACTCGCTTCATCGCTTACAGGCCACTTATGGAATAACCAAACTTATCATTCTAGCACCTACTAGTTATCAAGTATCCACCACCACCAACCTACCACACTTCCTAGACGTTATAGTATACTCTACCCAAGGTAATACACTAAGCACCATCACCCCTCTCAGCATCCAACACAAAAATCCCACCCACATCCCCAGCAACAACCTCCTCCTCCACAATCAACACAGTAAAGAACCTCGCCTTCTCGTCCCCCTCGCCCACATTCTCCGACCGCACATGGTGACATCCAGGCCCCTCATACCACGTCTCGCCCACCCGGCTGATAATCGGCTCCTCGTCGTTCATCTGGTTCAGCACCGTCCCGTCCGCCACCACCGCGACCACCGCCGCCCCGCCGTGCGTGTGCGCCGGCGTCGCCGCCTTGCTGTCCATGCTGACCATGCCCACTACGACTGCTTTGCCGGGGATGTTGGGCGGGTGGTAGATGTTGAGGACTTGGAAGGTTTCGCGGGGGCGGCTTGTTTGGTTAGTATTGATGTTGTGGTATAGTATAGGATTTTATAGTATGGGGTGTCGAGGGATAGGAATTGGTAATGACTTACCCCTCTACATGGTAGGATTCGCCGATTTTGATCACTTTGGGAGATGACATTGTGATCTATCTCTTTGTTTTGGTCTTTGTTTTTTTGTGGATATGGATTATATTGATTTCGTCTGTGGACTGTATAGAAATATGATCCAGAGAAACGCCGTATAGATATATGATATATCCATGACGATATAGTCGTACAGTCTAGGCCATCCGGGGCTTCCACGGGGGATGTGAGGAATTCCCTTGATTGGAAGCCTCTTCGTATTTGATTTGCTAAGACTTCGTGGACAAAGAACGAGGGTGAGTATAGACGATAGGAGTACCATGGCTGGTGGTGGTACGGATGACGTGTGTACCGCTCAATCTAGGGGTTCAACTCGATTGACTTCCTACTGCTACATTACTTAGGTATAAACATCTGCAATCCCCACAACCAATTGACAAAACAAACAGTGTCAAAATAAGAAGAGTTAAATCAAGAAAAAAGAAGATGAATAAAATGCGCGCCCTTATCCAACCCACCCCAACCTCCCCCTCCTCCGCCCTAATCCTAACAACAGACAACCCCATCCCCACAGCGGACTCCACCACAATCGAGCACCTCATCCGCGTCCACGCCTGCTCCCCCTGCGCCAACGAACTCAACTGGTCCACCTACGTGGACCTCCCCGCCCTCCGCGCCCTGATTCCTTGCCCCGACGTCGCCGGCACGGTCGTGACCGCGCCGCCAGACTCGCCCTTCCAGCCGGGCGACGCCGTCTACGCCCGCACGAACTACATGCGGCCCGGTAATGCGCGCGACTACACTATTGCCCTGATAAACGAGCTCGCGCGCAAGCCGGCATCCCTGAGCTGGGCGGAGGCCGCCGCCGTGCCGGTGTCGGCGCTGACGGCGTGGCAGATTCTGTTCGTGCAGGCGGGGGTGGTGGTTGAGCTTGAGGCGGGGCTCGAGGCGGCGAGGGCTCAGTGGAGTGGGAAGCGCATGCTGGTGACGGCTGCGGCTGGGGGCGTTGGCTTGTGGGTGGTGCAGCTGGCGCGGCTGCTGGGGGCGGAGGTCATCGGGACGTGTGGGAATGCGCAAAGCGAGGCGCTGGTGCGGGAGATGGGTGCCGAGGTGCTGAACTATCGGACGACGGATTTCCGGCGCTGGGCGGAAGACGATGCGAATAGGGTCGATGTCGTGGTCGATAATGTGGGCGGGTCGGCGCTGCGGGATGCCTGGTGGGCTGTGAGGGACGGGGGCGTCGTGCTCAGTATCGTTCAGCAGCCGGGGCTGGCGCGACCGCAGGAGTGCTTGGTGGAGAATGTGAGGGAGGTGTTCTTTATTATGAACCCTGATGGGGAGCAGCTGCAGCAGATTACGGAGCTGATTGAGGAGGGGAAGTGTCGTCCGAGGGTGGACAGCGTGTGGCCGCTGGAGCATGCCAGGGAGGCGTTTGCCAGACTGGATGGGGGGCATGCCCGGGGAAAGATCGTGTTTGATTTGTCCTTGAATCAGTAAGTATTTGTGAGGGGATATTGCTAGAGTGGCATGTTTATAGTGTCTTGTCGATGGCTTCAATAGTACTCCATGTTTGAGGCCTCAGCCGTGCGGCATTAACAGCTATATGCATTTTCAATTGACGTATCATAGAAGTCGTACGATCTTAGCCACTGCACCAATATATCGATCGGGATTGTGATCGGGTTTGATGTGACCAATATCCTAACATTTGATATTGATACCTGGATGCTAAGTCACTGAGCTATCCTATATGACCCGACCTGCGGGCATGCTCACACTTCCAGACAACTCCTCCGACGAGATTATTTCAATCGGTCCAGAAGCAGGTGTTGAACGTATCCAAACTTTGGGCTCAGACATGGCTGAACGGTATATATGACTGATCAATCAAAATTGGACACCTTGCACAACTGGGTTTTTGGCTGCTCTGCGGAGGATGCCTTTTTTACTTAGGGGTAGAGAAGCGTCGGTCTGACTAGATGACCTCTTCTAGCCGGCACTACTCGAGCCCTCTGTAACATCGAGTCAAGCGATGCTTGCTCCCTCGGCAGCTTAAGGGTGAGCCTTTTCCCTGTTTGAAGCCTTCATCACATCAAGCTTCTTACAAACATCTTGTCGAACGTCATCAGTCTGGCCGTTCAAAGTGATTGTTTGATGGTAAAATGTCTCGCCACATTCACAAGGCCCAGATCTGTGGAATCCTGTGACTTCTTTCCTTATTTCTCGCGCTCCAGATACTGCACGAGTCTTGAATGATGATTGGGGCCATGAATTCATCGTTGGCGTTCTTTGCTGGACTCCGATCGCGCTCAGTGGCGATCACGTGATTACGTGTCTGTATACACACGACGAGACAAATTGAGATCTCGTAACTCAACTCCCACATCACAATTACAGAATCCCTCCCGGAAATCTACCAAATGTGGGCAGGGCATAGAAAAGAGGGGAAAGTATTCATGCGTCACTGGCTTATGGCGATCTTAGTCCTTTTCAATAGACGATCCCCCACCCCTCCGAGCATACATGTCCGGCTCACACGAGATAAGTCACGGCGGTTCCTGCCGCTGTCAGTGGAGGGAGAGTCACACTTGCGATAACCATGATAGATACACCGTTAGCAAGAAGTCAAGGTAAGGAAGGCAAACTCAATAGCTCATAGATGCGGTTGGTTGATCTGAGACTCGACGTCGATCGTCTCCGCATTGGCAGGATCCCCGCAATACCTTCCCCGCCCGATGGTCTGTTCGCCTTCGCCTTGCAGGTCTCAACGCTTGGCTCCAACCAAGTTACATCCAATTCAGCGAAAACACTGAAACGCCGAACCACGGCAGGTCCCCTCAGGATTCCCTAGCGGGGAGCGGCCGAGGTCTTCTGTGGTCATTTACATGTGGCTGCAGGCGCGGGATCCTTAAGTAAATATAGAGATGGAGCCGGTAACAACCTTACGATAATTCTGTCAGAACGAAGCTTCGACTGCTGGAAGACATCACATTGCCAACTTCCGCAAAATTCCACGGCAACATGACCGTCGTGCCGGACACCTTCAGTGGCTACGTGCACAATCTCACTCCCGCTCAGGAGGCTAAGTTGCGCGATTTGTGGGTCTTCTTCTTCACATCCGCCGCATCGATCCTCACCAGCGTGTACGACGTCAAGCTACCGGAAGGCCCGCCCAGCAAGCTCTTTGAAGTACTCGACAAGATCACGGAGCCGACAGTTGAAGCGGTCATTTCTGCGCTCAAGGACGCCGAGACCAATGAGCACACAGATGCCTCGGCGACGGACAGGATAGAAGGCTCTGGCGGTGACGGCGACAATGTGGAAAAGAAAGACAGCGGGATCGGGGGAGAACACAGAGAACAAGAAACGCTCGATAAGGTCGAATCCCTGATCAATAAAGATGAGGCCAAGAAGACACTGCGCACGGAGATGACCACGAAAAAGATCACTCCGGAGCATTTCTCCGCATTGTTTGCCCAGTTGCGCCAGATGGGTATGCAAGAATCGGAGATCAAGACCATGGAAAAAGTGGTGGCGAGGATGACGCCCGAGGAGATGTGCTTCGCAGTCATCAAGATGGTCAAGCAAGAGCATCCAGACAGCCTACTGCTGCGGTTCCTACGTGCACGCAAATGGGACGTACGCAAGGCCTTCACCATGGCGGTTTCGGCAATTCTATGGCGGAAGGAGATGGAGGTCGACGATGATATCATGCCCAAGGGGGAGCTGCACGCACTGCAGAAATCGCGCGATCAGAAACTCTCGGCAGCGGAGAGGAAGGAGGGCGCGGATTTCTTGGAGCAGCTGCGTACGGGGAAGAGCTTTCTGCATGGCGTTGATCGCCAGGGACGGCCGGTGATCTATGTCAGAGTCAAGATCCACAAACCCGGAGCGCAGAGCCAGGAGACGCTGGAGCGATATATAGTTCATGTCATTGAGTCGACGAGGATGGTTATTGCACCTCCCGTCGAATCTGGAGTGCGTGTTTTCTCTCTTGAAAGAGGAGAGAATTACAGGCTAACGTTCGGTTCCTTAGACTATTGTCTTCGACATGTCTGGTTTCTCTCTGTCGAACATGGTATGTTTTACGACTCCGCCATAAAATCATGCAGTCGACATTAACGGAACAGGAATACCAACCGGTAAAATTCATCCTCAAGTGCTTTGAAGCAAATTACCCCGAGTCTCTGGGAGTGTTGCTAATCCACAACGCCCCATGGATTTTCTCCGGTAAATCCTGACTCGTATTCCCCCCACAATTAACCCTCACTAATTAAAAAATGAAATAGGGGTCTGGAGGCTCATCCACGGGTGGATGGACCCCGTCGTCGCCTCCAAAGTCCACTTCACTCGGTCGATCGAAGACATCAACCGATTCGTGCCACGCGAACAGGTTCCTCGCGAGCTTGCTGGTGACGAAGACTGGGAGTACAAGTACAAGGAGCCTGACGACGACGAGAACGCGATCATGCAGGACACGGAAACACGCGACAGTCTCATGTTTGAGCGCCTGATGAGCGGCATTCACATGTTTGCGGCCACAGCCGCGTGGATCTCCGCCACGACCTTCGCGGGCGGGAAGAGAAACCAAGCGACGGTGGAAGCGGTCAAAATGCGTCGGGATACAACCATCCAGAAATTCCGGGAGAATTACTGGCGGTTGGATCCGTATGTACGGGCTCGCGCGCTGATTGATCGGGCTGGGATGTTAAATCCCGGTGGGGCGGTTGCCATGGGTCTTGAAGGTAAAGGGGGTTAGTTGGGTTTTCTTTTTTTACTTCTTCTTCTTCCTCTTCTTCTTCCTTTTGTGTAGTTTTGTGCAAATTGTTGGGGTATAATGCCTGTCTGACTCCGTCTGGTATGGTACTCGCAGGATTCTAGGCGTGCATCCTTCGAGTAGCTTAATTCTTTTCCTTGCACTTAAGTGAGCCTGATTTCCAGCTTTTCCCAGGATGGCAGGAGCAATTCCGACGGTGTGAATAAGAGCAGTAATGATCATCGGCAGCAGATGAGCCTCTTCGCTGGGCTCCACTAGGCTACTAATCCATCCGACACAGGAGATAGACCGAGACACGGGACCCAGGCCTACATCTCCTCGGGGGTTCCGAATCAACCGCTGCTAGCAATCAAGCGTCTATAGTCATTTCCCATCCGGCGATCTCGGTGGATTGCAACCTGGCCAAGCTGCGATTCAAGGTATCCCCGGACGGACCAATGTTGGCATCGCATCGGAAGCCTCCCGAGAGACCCAGTTCCTAACTTCCTAGGACGTAAACTGAAGGAGCGCCTGGTCGGCAGGAATCAGCTCCTTGACTAGTGTCGATTACCGAGGACAAATTGATCACCGCCTGTGCATATATCGACAGAAGTAGGCTGGCGGCCTGAGCCTGGAAGCCCGGAAATCGACTATCCACGACGTACTATTTATATGGCTTCAATCTATGCCCAAATAAGTAGGGCCATAACAAATCAAGGCTCGCGTGCGAAAGGCTCTATTTAGCGGCGACCTCCACAGTGATACTGCCAATAACTCACCGAGAACGACTAAAATCAATCGGGGACCCCTGGGATGTGGATCTTCTTTTCGAACCGTCACTCACTAAGCGTGGATCCACGGTGGATCTGCTCCCACGTCCAGAAAATCAAGATCCCAGGATCCGTCGTGCAAAATAGGATTCGTCCCGCCACACCACATTAGCTGACCGTTGAGATAATATAGGTGAGACATTGGGGGGGCAACTTTGGAAGAACTCTATTTCAACAACTTGTTCGAACACGTATGGAAGCAGCCCTATTGTCGATATCAGCTTGACAGGACTCGGGACAGCTTACGCAGCGACCACAAAAGATGATATTGGGACCTGAACGTGCCTGGAAATTTTTTCTCGGATACAAGATGAAAGACCCACGCTGCCAGGCTTTGTAGAGCCAATTGCACAGCTGGTGATGGAGCTCTGAACGTGAAAGGCCCTTTTGGAAAATTGGCCCAGTGGCAACTTGACTTTTTTTCCCCCCTGACTAGGGGATCTGGCCTGCCGGCTATGCGTCTCCGTGATGGTAGCTGCGAAGAGATGAAACAGTGGATATCTGACTACCACTTCGGGGCGGATGGAAGCCGAAGACGCATTGGTAGTATTGGTCCAGCAAGGTCAGACCTGGCGAATTATTGTCCGCTGTTCGAACCCTAGGTGGCGATCTCTCTTTCGAACCACCTTTTCACCGAGGTTTATTTGACATCTTGAATTTCGATATTATTCTTGTGCTGCTCCGGTGGACCGGGGTACAGAGGAATTAAAAAAAGAAAATTCAATTGGTATCCGCTCTTCACCACCCCCCCTTCCCACCATCGATTCCACCCCCTGGTGCCTGCACTACACAGCTTCCAGCTCCCCCATATTTGGAGGACTGGCCCGGATTTCTCGGAATCAGATTGTCTCAGACTGATGATTGCATTCCGCTTCCGCTCTTTCTTTCCGTCAGAGGCATCATCAATCCGGCCATGATTCTGCGACGTATATTGATGCTGGCCCTTCTTGGGCTGGTGGCGTTCGTTGCGGCTGCGGAGCAGCTTCCCCAGTGTGCGGTACGTTCCTGAGTTCATCTATATTAATATCTGGTGTCTCACCTCTGACAGTCGTAGGCTACCTGTCAGAAAGACACTCTCGCGGACAACACGACGTCATGCAGCACGAAGGACCTGCAGTGTCTGTGTGACGATAAGAAATTCCAAGATGCTGTGACAGTTTG
The DNA here is from genome assembly GCF_002847485.1 of Aspergillus campestris IBT 28561. Lineage (NCBI taxonomy): Eukaryota > Fungi > Ascomycota > Eurotiomycetes > Eurotiales > Aspergillaceae > Aspergillus > Aspergillus campestris. The sequence continues at coordinate 2,671,487 of NW_020194336.1, read as the reverse complement.
TGTCACGGCGAGCTGTTCAGGGCGAGAGGCACTGAGTAGGTTCTTACTTCTCTGTCTATATGCGTGCATGAGTACTGATTCAGACAGCGGCGAAGCACGTCAGTTCTCAACAATGCGGCGTCCCGCCGCACAAGGGCCACCCTGAGGTCGAAGGCGCGACGCTGGTCCCGTTGATCCTGGCCGGGATTCTGTTCGTGGTCCGTATGGCGGCCAAGATCATGGGACTGGGTGGTGGCTGGGGACCCGACGACTATACGATTATCGTCGCTGAGGTGGGTAGTTGTTTGCATCTGATGGAGTGCTCTTCTGACGTGAACAGGTTTTGGGGATTGCCATCTTTGCGCTGAACGTGGCCAGTAAGTTCACTTTATTTAAATATACACTCTGGATAGAGATTAACCCTCCCAGTGATCCACTATGGATTCGGTCAAAACATGTGGGACATCACTCCGATGGATAACATCACCGTCGTGTACAAGGTGCGTCCGGACAGCCCACCCACACGCTACAACACGCCACTAACAGCCGCAGCTCTTCTACGCCTTCGTGATCATCTACAAAGCGCAAATCTCCCTCGCCAAAATTTCCGTGTGTCTCTTCCTTCTGCGCATTTTCCAGTCGACCGCCTTCCGCTGGACCACCTACATCATCATCGGATTGAACGCCGCCATCGCCGCAACCTGGATGTTGACAGACTCGCTGCGATGCATACCCGTGCATCTGTCGTGGACGGCCTGGACGGGTGAGGAAACGGGCCAGTGTATCGACTTCATGACGGTGACGTTCGTCAACGCGTTCGTCAACATCGCGGTCGACACGGCCATGGTGCTGATGCCCGTGTACGAGATTTCAAAGCTGAATCTGTCCGCGCGGAAGAAGGCGGGCGTGAGTGTGATGTTCGCGATGGGTCTAGTGTATGTCCTCTCTTCCTTTCTTTTCCTTGCATATTACTAACGGCAGGACAGATTGACCGTCGTCGCCATCCTCCGAGTAATCGTGTTCTGGTTCAACCGCTGGGGAAGCAACCCACTCGGTAAGCCCTCTCCATCCGAAATGTATTCAAAACGACACGACACTAACAAAGGATACAGTGGAACTCCAACCCATCGTGCACTGGTCCGTGATCGAAGTCCAAATCGCCGTCCTATGCGCCTGTCTACCAACGACGCGTGCCATGGTCGTGCATCTCTTCCCCTGCCTGGTAAACGGCTCGGGAGCCAACTCGACACAGCAGCCGACGGCGCCGTCGAAGATGTTCGGCGCCAGTCGCCAGCCGGGCAACATCTCCATGACGGTATCGTACTCGGTGGACTACAACAACAAGCCGCACCAGTCGGACCAGAATAGTTTTGTGCGACTGGTGGAGATGGATCCTATCCGTGATGATTCCTACCCGTGATGAATGAGCTTTATGTTCGGGTTGGATATAGGCGTTGGTAGCTGGTTATTATAGCACGCTGGCTACATGTATTATAGCTTAATCGGTAGATATGGATGGGGATGGAGTTTGAAAATGAATATCAAATTAAATAAATAAGGATAAAATATAGATATTCGTCAGTATGAGAAGAATGACTAAGAACTGCCTCTGTGGGTCGTGGATCCACCATGATTTGCGCGGATTTGAGCATATACTACGGAGTATACGGTCATTGTTCTCTATTTGCTTGTCTTCTCTTGGATACTTATTTTACTCTCTTCTCTCCTCTTACTCTACTCTTACTAGAACTCTAACCCTAAATCTCTCTAACTTTAACTCTATTATCATCTACTTATATCACCTCCCTGATATATCCCATCCTAACCGCACATACATCGCCCACCACTGTCTCTATTACTACATCCTCCATATTCTTCTACTCTGTACAAAGAGAACAATAAATCTCAATAATAAATCAAAATGTGCGGCCCTCCCCGCCCCAGCAGCGGCAATCGCATCGCCATCATGCACAGCACCAACAACAAAAAGACCAGCCAATACGCCATCTGCTTCCACGACCGGACGGCGACAGACGCAGGCACGCGCGCCTTTGTTCGCTTCAGCGACGCAGGCCAGTGTCAGCGGCTGCGTGGGAGGGGTGTTAACTTGCGGATTGAGTATGTTCTTTCTTTCTTGGTTGATCTTCCCACGTGTGGGTACACATGTATAGATAGGATGAAGCTAATAAGCTATAGAAAACACGGCGACTTGACAACCTCCGCTCAGCACCACCCTCTACATGCGTTTCAGCTACCACACGGATGGGACGAGCGCGAGTTCGAGCTGCCGGAGCGGTTGGATCTGGGGGTGTCGGAGAGGGGCATTGTTGGGCGCAGGGTGACTGTTACTGTGGATGGGGTGGATGGGTGGGTGGATATGGGGGTTGTGGGGTATGATTGATCTTTCTTCTTTTTTTCAAGGTTTATTTTTGTGCTTGGTGTTGGTTGTGTTTCTGTGCTATTGGGTAGGGTAGTTTGGTTAGGCCGCTGGTTCGGTCTTCAAGTTTATATAGATGTATATTAAGTATGAGTTGTATTTATTCTTTCTGTGAGGGACAGCATAACAAACCTAATAGGTATACAGACATGTATATAGTATAGTATTTCCAATTCAACCCAAAAGAATAGAGTCAAATCTAAACCTTCGGAGCGTCCTTCTTCCCACCCGCATACCGCGCCTCAGCCTCCTTCCAGTTAATCACCTTCCAGATAGCCTTCGCATAAGCCTTCTTATCATTCTTATACTGAAGATAATAAGCATGCTCCCACATATCCACCCCCACAAGCGGCACCGCATCAGTGATAGGATCCTGATCCTTGGCACTAACAATGCTCAGCTTCCCGCTGGGCGCATCACTAACAAGCCACCCCCACCCGCTGCCCTGCACAGCGAGAAGATTCTCCTCAAAGGCTTCAGTGAAGGCCTTGATGCTTCCCCACTGCTCCTTGATAGCGGGGGCCAGGGTGGGCGCGGCCTTGTGGATGTGTGTCTCGGGGCTGTCGAAGGGGGCCAGGTTCTTCCAGAACAGCGAGTGGTTGATGTGGCCGCCGGCGTTGAACTGGACTAGCTTTTGCTGCTTGATGAGCTCGGGGAAGTCGGGCTTGGGCTTTTCGAAGGCCTTCGCTTGCGCGGTGAGCGCCGCGTTGAGCTTGTCGACGTAGGTCTTGTGGTGCTTGTTGTAGTGGATGTCCATGATCTCTTTGGAGATGGCGGGTTCGAGGGCCTGTTTGGTTAGTTTTTTGTGTACTTTGCTTGTATGAAAGGAGGGGTAGAGACGTACATCCAGCTTGAAGGGTAGCTCGGGGAGGGTGAATTTGCCGGCCATGGCGCTCTGCTTCTTGCTCAGGGCGAGGAGGTCTGCGTCTGACGGTGGCGTCGGTGCTGCAAGAGCGGCAGGGAGGAGGGAGAAGAGGACGAGGGAAGGGAACTTCATGGTTGCGGTTTATGATATGATATCACGTCACTGGGCCAGTTGATCGTCGAACGTGTGGACCGTGGAGAGGACCGTGAGAACTGGGGTGAGGGAAATTGAGCGCTTTTATAGACGATCAGAATGACGCCAAGCATGCTGGTTTACCCGGTCAGCTCCCGGAGGAGCAGAAACGAGATGAAGGACAGCAAGGCTCGGTGCCCGAGGTGCAGGCGTTGTCTGGGATAGGGCTAGTTTGGGGGCGTGATTGGAAGGATTGGGCGCTGATTGATAGAAATGCCAGCAGGATGCCAGGATGCCAGGATCACGTTGAGCCGGGAGGGGAAATGATCATCTGTCGTCAGCATATTTGATGTGCTTTAGTCTCTTAGCTCTTAATTATACCTTGCTTTCGCTCTCCTATCCTATAATTCCTGTGGTTGACTTCTTATCCTATCCTATTTTTATGACCGGTACCTGTGGCAGTGCACGAACTAGACCGTTTCTCCCCCAGCATTCTGCAAATGATTATAGCCTCGTTTCATCTAACCATGCTTTTGTGTAGACAATCTACTTCATCTTCTAGTCAGATATAAATCGGCTTAATACTGTATCTTGTCGCGATCTTCGTACATCAGGAACAAGGTTATGAACAGATGGATGATGTGAATAAGATCGATGAATAATTATCCCGATCCATTGATGAATTATGTACATGACTAATCCATGCGGGGCCGAACCTCGGCATCTCCGTCGGTTACGTTAGCCTTCTTCTACGTCTACTTCTACATAAACTCGTCAACAAACAATACTTCATACTTCATACTTTCAACAATTATAAATCATAAAGAAAAGAAAACAAAATGTCCGTCCAAGACCAAGTCTCCCTCGACAACTTCAGCAACATCTTCTCCCTCGATGGCAAAGTCGCCGTCGTAACGGGCGGATCCCGCGGTCTGGGCTTGCACGCTGCGAGTGGGTGTGTCTCCTCCTCATTCCCAATTCTCAAATAGTATAATATATACACGTATATACGGAGAACTAATAATCTATATAAAGTCTCCTCCAAGCAGGCTGCTCCAAAGTCTACATCACCAGCCGCAAAGCCTCCGCCTGCAACGAAGCCGTCGCCGCCCTGAACGCCCTCCCGGGTAAACGACCCGGCGCACAAGCCATCGCCGTCCCGGCCGACAACTCGCGCATCGACGAGCTCGAGCGGCTCGTCGCTGAGGTCCGCAAGACCACCGACCGCGTCGATATCCTCTTCGCCAATGCCGGCGCTACCTGGGGCGAGAAGTTCGATTCGCATCCCCCGGAGGCGTTTAGCAAGGTTATGGATTTGAATGTGAAGAGTGTTTATTATTTGATTCAGAAGTGGGCCCCCCTTTCCTCCTTATATACATATATATGTTTTATGTATAAGGTATATGTATGCTAATACGGTATAGGTTCACCCCCCTCCTCGAACCCCACGCGACAGTCGCCGAACCCTCCCGCGTAATCGTCACCGGCTCCGTAGCCGGCATCGCGCTAGGCAGTCTCGGCCCCAACGCCGCCTTCGGATACAGCGCCTCCAAAGCAGCCGTCATGCACCTGACCCGCAATCTGGCCGTTGAGCTGGGCCCCCGCGGCATCCTCTGCAACGCCATCGCGCCGGGGTTCTTCCCCTCCAAGATGGCCAGCGGGCTGATTGAGAAGGCCGGCGGCGTCAAGACTATGGAGGATCATAGCCCTAACCGTCGGCTGGGCAAGCCGGAGGATATTGCGGGCCTGGTGGTGTTTTTGGCGAGTCGGGCCGCGAGTCATTTGAATGGGGCGGTTGTTACTACTGATGGGGGGAGTCATTTGAAGGGGAAGCTCTAGTCTTTTTCTTCTTTCGTGATATTTGTTTCTTCGTTTGTTTCTGAAGTTCGTTAAGTCTATCTTTGTATATAGTTATAGAACTACAGCTTCGTCTCCCGTCCCTCGACATGGACCGCCTGGTCCACAATCTCCATCGCCCGCATCAGCTCGTGGTCATGCTGTCTGGGCGTGATAACCTGCACGCTCAGCGGACTGTCCAGGTAGACGCGGCGATCGACCGTTTTCTCGTTCCCTACATCAGCATCATCCATTAGCAACCATCAATCAAAAAGGGGCAAAAGAACCAAGGAAAAAAGAAGGGAACATACACAACCCCCGATTCGCCTTATCCCAACTCCCCCCAACAGGCCCCTCCACCTCACCTTCCAAATCCGCCTCCCCAAACCGCCGAACCGGCACACTCCCCGCCGGATAATCAAGCAGCACCCAGCTACTCGTATACCCCACAGCATTATAGCGATCCAGCTGCGGCACCGGATGCGGCGCCACCGGATGGATCAGCGCATCGATGCGCCCTTCTCCCGCCTGGCCCACCTCCCACAAACTCCGGTGCAAGTCCCGCTCAAGCACCCCCCGCTGCGCCTGCAGCTCCGCCAACTGCGCCACCGTCAGCGGCTTCCCGCGCTTCATGCGCTTCTGCAGCCACGGGATGAGCGGCTCGCCTGTGCGCTCGAGTATATCCATCATCGTGTTGCCGCCGTCGATGCCCATCAGCCGGCCTGCGACTGTCTGGCAGCGGGTGAGTGCCTTCGGCACGGGTACCTCGACGACTTCCACGCCGGGTGTGCGGCGGAGTGCAGTGGCGACTTCGTCGACGACGCGTGCGATGGGCGGGAGGGGCGCGACGATCCCGTCGCCGCGGAGGATGCCGATCTTGAATTTCTTGCCTGAGGGCTGTGGGGAGGGTGAGGGTGAGGGCCACACGCCCGGGATGCAGTCTTCGGCGAAGAGTTCCGCGCGGGGCACAATCTCGCGCATCAGGGCGTCGAGGTCGGCGACGGAGCGGGCGAGCGGGCCGGCGACGGTCTGCAGCGAGATGCGGTCCTTCCCGGCTGGCTGGCCCATCTGTTGGCCGGCGAAGGGGACGCGGCCGACGCTGGGCTTGAAGCCGTAGATGCCGGCGCACATGGCTGGGATGCGGATGGAGCCGCCGATGTCGGAGCCGAAGCCGGCCATGGAGCCGCGGAGGGCGAGGAGGGCGGCTTCGCCGCCTGTGCTGCCGCCGACTGTGAGCTGGCGGTTGAGGGGGTTGAGGGTGCGGCCGAAGAGGTGGTTGGCTGTGTCGAGGGCGCCCATTGTTTGGGGCACGTTGGTCTTGGCGATTATGATTGCGCCGAGGGATTCAAGGAGGGTCACGAGGGGGGCGTCTGCGGAGGCGGGTTGGAAGGCCAGGGCGGCGAGGCCGAGGCTGGAGTCGACGCCGGTGATGTTGAAGGTGTCTTTTAGGGTGATGGGGAGGCCGTGCAGGGGGCCGATGGGCGTGCTGGTGCGGCGGAGGTGCGCGTCGAGGTGTTGCGCGCGGGTAAGCGCCCGGTCGAAGAGTGGTTCGGTGAGGCAGCGGGTGAGCTGGTGGGCGATGGATGCTCTCTGATTAATGTTTAGCTGGATGTTTAGATGTTGTAGGGCCGAGAAGCAAGTACCTTACAGAATGCACCCACGACCTCCTCACAGGTGAGTTTCCCCCCAGCTATCTCTCCCATCAAACCCCGGATATCGTACTTCTCCGTGATGTCCAGCTCGTGCGAGGAGAGAAGTCCACACGTTCGCGGAACGTCCATGACGTTGACGCGTCCATAAGACTGGACGTCGGTGACGGACTCGGCGGGGGAGAGCATCCCCGCGGGGATGTGAGCGGGGGAGAGTCGCCATTCGGGGGGGATCTGGGCGGCGAGGTGCGCCTGTTTGCGCTGGGCGATTTGCTGGTAGGAGTCCATTGTATAATATACAACATACAATTATAACTATAACTGTATATCATGTATGATTGTCGTTGTACAATAGAAGTTGTAGAATACTCCGCAAAAGAGGAGATGGATAGCCGAGATTATGTAAGAACCGAGGTTAATATCAACAGTATCTCGATATTTTGAATACCTTCATGAAATATGTATAGAGAAAGGTAGATTAAAACCGCGACACATCCTTCCCAAACAATCTATTCAACAGCCACCGGAACCCCACCCGCAACTTATTCCGCCAACTAATACTCATCGTCAAGTACGCCGAATTCCACACCAGCGACGCCATCCGCCCCGTCAGCTGGCCAGGGAGGTACTTGCCCACCTGCTCGGGCAGCTGCATCAGCGCGCGCGCGTCGCCGATGTACGCCAGCGTGCCCATGTTCTGGAAGGAAAAGGGCGACGCCTGCGCCAGGTCGCCCGCGTTGAGCCGCGCCGCCAGCCACTTGGCTTCTTGGAAGGTAGCTTGCGCTGTTGCGGGCGGTGCGCCTGTCTCGGGCATGGCGTTGTCGCCTAGGGCGTAGACGTCTTGAAGCACGGCAGTTGTGCCGTCCGGTCGCTCTAGCTGTACCCGCAGCTGGCCGTCGACGAGGAGGGCGCCGACCTTGGGGGCTTTCTTGACGCGCCAGCCGGAGTTGTGCTCTACGGAAGATTCCGCGGGGGACGCCGCGGGGAGGGCCTTCCCGTCTTTCAGTTGCGCGGACCGGGCGGGAAAGGTAGGAACCTCGTCAAGGCCCGTCCGGATCAACTTGTTCATCGTGTTGCCCGTCACCCACACGCACATACCCACGCCGACCTCGCCCTCTTCCTCCGTGCTCAGCGTCAGACACTTCTTAGGGTCCATGTAGTGCGGGGGCTGCTGGCCCGGTTCTCCCCAGCGGAGGCTCTTAACATGGTGAGAGGTCTTAATCTCAATACCCTCCTTGCGCATAGTGTTCATCGCGTATCGCGACAGCGACTCGTCGAACATGGACAGCACGGTCGGCGCGACGTCGTACAGCGTAATGCGCGGAATGCCCTTTAGCGTCGGGTACAGCTGGATGAGGTCGGAGTAGATGAAGTCGCGGAGGTGGGCAGCCAGCTCAGTGCCCGTGGGGCCAGCGCCCACGATAGTAAAGTGCAGCAGCCACCGCCGCATGTCGGGCGTTGTCGTCGGCAAGACAGCCAGCTCGAAGCACTCTCGCACGCGACGCTTGACGCGCTTCGAGTCGCCGATGTCCTTGAAGAAGAAGGCGTTCTGGCGCACGCCGGGCGTGTTGAACGTCTTGCTGACGGCGCCGACGGCAACCACGAGCCGGTCGTAGGGCACGTCGAACATCTCACCTTGTTCCCACCAGGCGGGAGAGGGGGCCGGGTGGGCGACATTCTCCTTCTCGTCTGTGTGCTCGCGCGAGGTCTCTGTCACGCCGCTGCGGACGACGGTCGATTCGCAGCGGATGACCTTGCGGTCGAGGTCGATGGAGCGTGCTGCGGCCTGGATGAAGTCGATTTGGGCGGATGGGTCGCGCACGGGCTCGACGATGTTGGAGAAGTCCAGCGAGCCGCTGGCTGTCTCTGTGAGGAGCGGGGTGAAGACGAAGTAGGAGCGGGGGGAGATGACGATGGGGGAGAACTTTTGGGGGTCGAGTTTGCGCGAGACGCCGTATCCGCCCCAGCCGGATCCGAGGATGACGACGCGCTCTTTCTTCTGCTGGTGTGTGGTGGTGGGAGTGGCTGTTGTGTGGTTGACTTGGGTGGCGAGGAGTCGATGGGGTTGGAGGAGTCGTGTTGGCCGTGTGCGTCGCACTGTCTGTCGTAGGCCGGGCGACAGACCCCGAACGGGGTTTAAGGCTGGCATGGCGAGGGTAGAACACGTTTCGTCGAGGTAAGTCCGGCGATGGGATTGACCTTTTGTAGTTCAGTCTGTCATATCTGACATCGACCTGCGGGTCATCATGACATCACGCTCGGGAGAACAGCAGAACCAGAAAACAGCAGAACCATAAAAAAAAACCATCGAGAGAACCGTAAAAGCCATAGAAAGACAGGATATCGCTAATCCAGTCAATTCCCGGGTCAACGGAGGCAATATGTGGTCCACATGCCGATATCACCGTCCACGAGGCATCTCACTCCGAGACCCTCCGAGGGCACGAGTCGCGTCGGAAGGAGGCGGATAGATGATAGCCAGTATGATTATCTCAACATTCAGCTGTAATTCAGGCACATGTAAGCATCGGTCGGATTCACGAGAGATTACTTACGGGAATCCACGGGAGGAAAGATTCGAGAAGTCGGAGAGAGTTCGGGTTTGAGGTCGGATTGGAGTCGGATGGAGATGATCTGTCGATCTGTGGAGCATGTGAATTATTGATTATACTATTGATAGAAGATTTAATTAGTATAGTACGGAGTACTAGTGGTCAATATATTGATCGTTAATATAATAATGGTCATCGTGGACAGTATCGTTAGGGTACATGTTATGGTTAATGGTTAGATAGGCTATACATCCAAAAGCTTCACTTGATATCATACGAATAGTCCTTCGAAAAAGGCAACAAATCCCCTCGATACGACCCCTCCACACTCCTCCCCCCTCTGGATCTCACCCTCCGTTCAATCTCCATCGTTCTCCTCCCATACCCACCATCATCAGTATCTACATCCTCCTTCCCCCGCCGTGAAGAAGCCCAAAGTTTCAACCGTCTCCCCCCCTCCTGACAAACATCCCCAATATCATCAACAGCCAGCGCAATCAACACCAATGGAATCGAAATCGCAAAGCCCACCCCAAAAATATACCTCGCCACAAACCCCAGATGCAACCTCTCCTCCCCGTTCTCTGCCCGCGGGAACTCCACGATGTTTATCGTAAACAGCGTCGCTATAAAACTCAGCGGCAGAAACACGATCGTCACGATCGTGAACACCATGATGATCTTTCCCTGCCGCGTCGTTCCCGCAGCTTGATCCCGCGCAAACCGCGCTTCGAAAGCGTTCGCATGCTTCTGTTTCAAATCCAGCAAGTCCGTAATGGACATGTAGATGCGCTCGGCTTGCTTGTCCATGCGCTCTATGTCCTTGAGATGCATGTCGATCGTGCGCTGCTGCTCTTTGAAGCGCTTTTTGACCTCGTATTGGGAGCGCTGTTGGCCGGCGTAGGTTTCGCAGATTGCGTCTTGCAGGTCGGACAGCACGTGTTGTTGGTGTTCGAGGACGGTGCGGATCATGTTGAGCTCGTCGCGGATGTCTTTGGCTTCGGAGAGGAGGTCGGTTTCTTGGCCGATGTCGAGGAGGTTGTCGACGAAGAGGGGCTGTTCGCGCTCCAGCTCATCTGCATATAAATCCAGCGGACTGGGTCGGTCAGGCTGGTAGCTGTTGCTGGTGGTTGGCCGAGGGGGAGGAGGGGGAGGAGTCTGCCGCGCGAAACGGCTCAGCTTGCGGTGGTTCTTGAGCCAGTCTGACGCCTGGGCGGAGGCGCGATTGAACAGGTTGAAGAGCAGCGTCTCGCGATCCGTGGCAATACCAATGCACGACTCGAACATGTCCAGAAACTGATACTCCTCGTCGCCCATGCGGTGGCGGTCGAAGACGCCCGAGCAGCGGTTCGTGATCGTGATGGCAAGATCGTACACCGAACGCACTGGCTCGCGCGTCTTGGAGTTGATATCCTCGATGATGCCGTCCAGCACGTTCAGCGGATCATTCCGCGGCTGGTCCCACCGCTGCGCGAACCCGGTGACGATCAGGTTCGTGCCGACAATCCACATCCACAGCTGGTCGACCATGAAGATCTTGGGCTCGCCGGATAGTCGCTCCCGGCCTTGGCCTTTCGTCTGGTACCGGTAGACTACCTGGTCCTGGTCGCGCGTCTGCGTGTCGATGTTGGGGTAAAAGAACTGGTCGAGGGTGCGGCGGATGTGTAGAGATGTGCTGGATGATGCTAGATGCGCTCTGATGAGCAGCTCATCGCGCGTCCGCGTCTGCTCCCCTCCTCCTCCGCTCGGCCCCAGCATCTGCGCCTGCTGGATCGCATCCTGCATCTTCTGTCTCCCCTGCGCGGTCTCGAAATGCAGGTACGGCATGAACACGCAGACGTTGCTCGTCGCCGCGAGCGCCGTCTCTTTGCAGAGTGTTAGCGGCGCCGGCTTGGCCTTGTCTTTGCGGGCAGCTGTCGCAGACGGCGGCCACGTCCCTGGCTTTTTCTTCTGGCCTTTCGCTTTCTTGCCTCCTTCCTGGCAGTAAGACTCATTCTGATACTCCCCCTTCTTCCCCCCTCCAGACAACGGCTGCTGCTGCTGCTGCTGCTGCTGCTTCTTCCCCTTCGGCCCATCCCCCGAACACCTCCTAGTATCCCCCGCAGTACTCTCCCCCACCGACCCCTCCCCCCCAGAACTCCTCTCATCGTGAACCCTCGACCCCGAACCGGACCCCGACCCGGACCCCCACCCCCTAGGACTACTCTGACAAAGCGGCCTCATAAAAAGCGAATGCGCCCTCTGCCCACGATGCTGATAATGGAAGCTCCTCTCCAGCCCCTTAAAGCTCTCCACATCGTGCGCCCCCTCCTCTATAAACGCCTTCGTCAACAACGCCTCCACCCACCCCATATCATTCGCCGGCAGATGAATCCACCGAAAGTCCGTGGCGCCGCTCCGCTCCGGCACAGTGCTAAACGCCGCCTTCCGCGGATTCTCCGCATCCCGCCCATACAGCAGTTCATACACGGAGATCCGCCGCACGCGGTTCTCATTATGGAAGTTCCCGAAGTCCACGACCGTCGCATCGAAGGCCTCGCACGCGCGTCGTGCATCGGGAGTCAACATATTGATGTTGTTTACTGGAGCCAGCAAAGCCAGCACATCCCGCCTCTTGAACTGCGCCGCGCGCAAGAAAGGCGTACTCCCGAAGTTATCCCGCAGCCGCCTCTTCACCCCCGGCTGCGCAAGCAGCATCTCCACAACGCCCACATGGCCCCCCTGCGCAGCAAGATGCAGCGGCGTCACCCCGTTCAACAACTGACTGTTCACGTGCGCGCCCGCGCCCAACAGCAACCGCACCGTCGACTCCGACCCGTTATCGCAGGCATTATGCAGCGGCGTCCAGCCGCCATCGCTGCGCGCGCTGACATCCGCGCGGAACCCGAGCAGCAGCTCGACGACATCGTCCCGCCCGTCTTTGATCGCCAGGTGCAGCGGGGCTTTGTTCCGCGACTCGACGGCGTTGGGGTCCGCGCGCGCGGCCAGCAGCATCTCCGCTAGGCGCAGCTTGCCGGTCGCGCAGGCCCAGTGCAGCGGCGTGCGGCCGAGGGCGTCCACGCCTTCGATGCAGACCGTCTCGCGCAGGAGCAGCGCGATGACGTCCTCGCCCCAGTCGCACTGCTTGTCCGCGGCGAGGTTGTGCAGCACGTTCCGGCGCCGCAGGTCGCGCGCGTTGGGGTCCGCGCCGCGCGAGAGCAGACAGTGCACCATGTGCCAGTGGTTTCGCCAGGCGGCTGTCATGAGGGCCGTGCGGCCCTTTTTGTCGGGGGACTCGGGGGAGGCGCCGTAGTCGAGGAGGAGCTGCACGATGCGGACGTGATTGCGCTCGGCGGCGCGGAGGAGGGGCGAGGGGCGGGGGGGAGGACGTCTGTGGGGGCGCCTTGGGCGAGGAGGTACTGTGTTGCGGAGATGCATCCTCGTTCGCAGCTGCGCATGAGCCCGACGCGGAGGACGGAGTCGGTGAGTTGGTTGGTCTCGCGGCCGGCGGTGAGGATGTGGTGGAGGGCGGGGGTGTCGTTTTGTTCGACGGCGCGGAGGAGGCGCGGTTCGAGGCGGTCGTTGGTGTGGTTGGAGCTGGTTATGCTCGAGCGGGAGGGGGACATTTTTTTGGGTTGTGGGGGGCTCATTGTGGTTGTGCTAGTGTCGGGGTTAGGGGGCATGGTTGTTGGGTAGGTATGGTGGTTGGTGTGGTGATATTTGGGGTAGGGTGTGGTGGTGATAATTGTGATGAGCGTGGTAGTTATAATTGTGGTGATGATAGCAGGGGTGCTACGGATAGTAGGTGTGGGATGAAATACGAGGCTGACACCATTGCGACGATCAATGAAAAACTTGCTCTGTCCGGTTAGCTGCAGGTTGCTGATCGACTAACCTATTCGTCAAGTTAGTACAAGCCCCTCGTCTAGCCTGATCCTACAGACGTCTACGGGGAAGCCACCAGAGTCGACTAGTAGACTACGACGAACATACAATATACTAGATGAATTCTATTACCGACCAAAGGTCTGATTATGCAGTCCGTCCATGGTCCAGAACATCCAACCCGAACCATGCTCACCGGTCTAAACACGGGTACAGAATGACCCAACAGGAAAACGAGAAAGTCGACAGCGGAGATCGCATGTCCGATCGACCCTATCCACGGTCTGGTGACCATTGGACGGGGATAAGAATCGAACGATGAACACGAAACGGAAGATGGGGGAATCACCACACGGGCTCAGCAGGAGAATTAAAAATGCAATATGCGAAGGAAAATCATCGCCTCAAGATACAGAACAAGAAATGTTAAAGGAAAGAAGAGAAAAAGAAGGAAAGAAGAAAGGAAGGAAAGAAAGGAAAAAACGAAAGGAAGAGAAGGAAGAAATGGCAACGATGGGATTATCGTTTCTTCTGGTTCGGCACCTGCTTCAGAATGTCATCAAAGCTCATGGTCGGGTTGAAGCGGCTCATGGGACGCGCCGGGGGATCGATCGGCGCCACACCCGCCGGCAAAGGAAGCGCCTCCAGTCCCGGGTTGATGGACATCCGGTGGTCGGTCCGACTCCGCGCGGCCGGCGAGGTGGCGCGCGGGATGGCCGGCGGCGGCGTGAGGCCGACGTGCGTCGGCGCCAGCAGCGGCGTGGGCTGCTGCGACCCGGAGTAATACGGCTGCTGCAGGTGCGGTTCCGACGAGGAGCCGGCGGACGACTGCTGGGCCTGGTACGGCGAGGAGAGCGAGGATTCGTTGTCATAAGGGTCGTCGATGGTCGGCGGCGCCAGGATGGCATCCTTCTCGGCCCAGAGCTCGGCATCCCGCCAGCAGTGACTCCGGCGGTAGATGCCCTCCACGCCGTTGATGACCACGTCCGAGGGCAGGCTGACGACCCCGGCGCCGCCCGCGACGCCGAACCAGCTGCGGGCGGCCTTGCCGTCGTTGTGGATCCAGGGGCGCCGCCGCGCGGGGCGATGCAGCAGAAGTACTCGACGCCGTCGGTGTACTTGACGTCCTGCACGTCGACGACGAGCAGGGGCAGCGACTGGATGACGCAGTAGAGGAAGATCCACTGGCCGCAGCGCAGGTCGATCAGGTCGTTGAGGCTCTTGCCGTGGGCGGAGCGGCGCTCGAACTGCATAAAGGCCTCGATGAAGGGGGTGGGGCGCAGGCTCTCGCGGGTGTAGGAGCCCATGAGGACGGCGTTGATGTCGGAGTCCTTGAGCTTCTTGGTGCGCTTCTTGGCGTCCTTCTTGGGGTCGAGCGGCTTCCGGTAGAGCGGCTGCAGGGTGGGGTAGAGCGGGATGTCGAAGGGGATGGGGGGCAGGACCGGGGGCGTGCTGCGGTCGTACTCGCTCTCGACCTGGCGCAGGGCGCGGTTCATGACCTGCTCGGGGTCGGCGCCGTCGAGGGCCCCGTCGGAGCCGGCGCCGGCCATGTCGATGGTGCGGGTGGTCAGGTTGTTGCGGTCGACCATCATGTCGTAGAGGCCGGCAAAGTCGTCGTACAGCTCGGAGAGGACGCGACGGTTGAGGCCGCTCTCCTCGAACTGGTTCTTCTTGGAGCGGGCCTTGGGGGCCAGGAGCCGTAGCGCTGGCGGTAGTACTGCATGGTGAAGCGGCGGAACTCCATGAAGCCGGCCTTCCAGGTCTTGAAGCGGATGACCTTGCTCTCCATCGAGGTGGCCGAGTTGGCGATGCCGGAGAAGACCGAGGGGAAGTCAAAGTCGTCGAGCTTGCTGTAGAGGACGCGCAGGCGGGTGTCGAGGTCGATGAAGCCGCGCTCGAGGCGCTTCTGGGTGACGGGGCTGATGAGGCCGTACTTGGGGCTGCGCAGCTGCTTGAGCTCGTCGAGCTTGCCGACGCCGTGGACGAAGCCCTCGAGGTAGAGGGGGAAGAAGCGCAGGCGCTCTCCCAGGACGATGGCCTCGATGGTCTTCTCGCGGCTCTTGCGGACGTCGTCGAGGCGCAGCTCGTCGCAGTAGTTGCCGAAGCTGGTGGTGGCGGTCTCGCCGAAGTTGGTGCCGTCGAAGTTGGTGAACTCGAAGCGGGCGAGGAGGGTGGCGACGTCCATGAAGATGGAGAAGAGCGAGGGGGCGCGCGGGGTGGCGATGAGCGACTGCCCCATGAGGAAGGCGAAGAGGTTGCGGAAGAGGAGGAGGGTCTCGGTGTCGTCCTGGGCGAGGCGGGCGTGGGGGCTGGTCACGTCGCTGTTGAGGGGGATGGGGAGGTAGAGGTGCAGCTCGGGGTCATCGGGGCCGTCGTCGTCGTCGAAGGCCATGCGACGACTGCCCGAGCTGTCATTGTCGTCGTCGGCCAGGCGGTCCTGGGGACCCAGGGGCGGCGAGGCGTAGCCGGCCGCGGAGTTGCCGAACGAGAGGGTGCGGGTTTGTTGCTCGAGGGCCCGGGCATCGGTGCCGCGGGCGAGGAAGTTGAGGGAGGGCGATTCGGCGAAGACGGTCGAGTGGAGTTTGAAGGAGGGGGGGCGGCCGGCATTTTGGGGGAAGAGATAGACGTAGGTGTCCCCGGTTTCGTTCCACAGTTCGGGGACCTGCTCGCCCCGGGCCAAGGGTTCCAGGTTGTAGAGGATCTTCTGATCCAAGCCGGCGATCCAGGCCCCGGGCAGCTGGGGGCTCACGGGCAGCGAGCGGGTATCGACGGAACTGGCGCGCTGGCGGCCGGGGATCCAACTGCGTCGCTTGGAGGGGGTGCTCGGGCGGGAGTCCGGGGCGGTGCCGGGGACGAAGAGCCCCGCGGCGCTGGCGGGGCGGTTGCTGCTGCTCCTCCGGCGGCCGCGGCTCTGCGGACGATCGGGGGAGTTGGGGGCCGAGTCGGCGAGATCCTGGTTGACGTCGAGGAGGGAGGGGGGGAGCGGCAGGGGGCCATCGAGGGGCATGTCGTGGGGGCCGGGGGAGCGGATGGGCATGGGTTCGCCGACATCGTAGGAGGGGTTGTAGCTCGAGGCGAGGCGGGCGGGACGGGAGGAGCTGCGTCGTCGTCGTTGATCTTGGGCGAACTGATCGGGGGAGGGTTTGGTGGGCGGGACGGGGGAACGAGGGGAAGAGGGGGAGACGGAATCATCACGGTTGGGATTGGAACCCAAGGAGAAGAGGGAGGAGATCCGCTTGGCGGATTTGACGGGGGCGGACAGCATGGCTGGATTATTAGTGAAGAGAACTGGAGAAGAAAAAGGAGGAAAGGAGGAAAGAAAGGAAGAAAGAAAAAAAAAAAGGAAGGAGATGGAGGCCGGCAAAGGACAGCCGTGAAGATGGGATTAGGGGAAGGAAGGAAAAGAAAGAGACATGAGATGGAGAAAAGAGAGAGTAAGAGAGGAGAAGAGAGAGAGAAAGAGAGAGAGAGAGAGAGAGAGAGAAAAGAGAGAGAGTAAGGGTGAGGAAGAAAGAGAGAGAAGAAGGAGAAAGAGTGAGTAAGGAAGAATGTGAAGCAAAATCCACCAGTTCAGTCCGTCTTACCTGGAAAGAAATAAAAATAAATCACCAATCAGATCATATAATGCAAAGATATAAATAACCCGATCGGTCGACAATCAATAAAGATATAAATATGTTGAAAAGCAATAACAAAGACAAGCAAGAAGAAATCAGAACAAGAGAAAGATCAGTCACCTGTTCTCCTCAATCCCATGAACTGAAAAGAAAGAAAGAGAGAGAGATGATGACAGTGTTGGAATGTGGATGTCGGGGAATGGATCGGCAGGAGGGATCCGAAGAATGGATCTTTACCAGATAAATCCTGATATGGGTTATCAACAGTCAAGATGGGAGAGTTGAAGGAAAGAAAGGAAAGAAGAGGAAAGTAAAGTAAAAGAAAGGAAGAAAGAAGAAAGAAAGTAAGAAGAAAGTAAGTAAAGTGAGGACGGAGTAAGTGAATCCCCTGGTGGAGACTGAACTGGAACCTCAGGAGATGGAGTGGAGGTGGTGGATGCCACGAGATTCAGACCATGGATGATACGATCGATTAGGATGGAGATGGAGTATTGTTGAGTATTGACTTGAGGATATCATCAGGTAGTAATAGAATAGAAAGAATAGAAAGAAGAGAGAGAGAATAGAGAAAGAGAAGGTGTATAGACTATAGAAAGTGTCTGCTGTCCGATCTTGGCGGACTTATGCTCATAACTATCATGTATTCTTTTTATCCTTCGGTCTTTCTGTTTTCTCTGGTTTTATCGATGACTTTTCTCTCTCTATTGACTTTGTCCTGCCACTTCTTCCTTCTTTTGTCTGTCTTTTCCATGATTCTTACAGACAAGGTTGCATCCTTCTCCTCCTGACTGGTTCCTCCCACTCCCCCAGTGGGTCCCCTGACTCTCAACTCTCTTTTCTTTCCTGATTTTTAACAAGGCTGGACTGCCAGCTCAGGAGGCTGTACTCTATCTGATCATGGCTGTGTATTCTATTCCATTGACTGGCCCTTTCCATTATCCATGGTAATCTGTACGGATCCGTACAGAACACCGAGCTATCCTATATTACAACAGGGATCATACCCTGTACTCCCAGATTCGTGGGTCCCTCAGGAGATGCGTGTTCACCTCGGACATGCCGTGACAGTCTACCTGTTCGGAGGCCGGTTTCTTTCTTTTATTCAGTTTTCTCGTTTCCTTCCTGACCTTTTTCCAAGGATGACAAGAATCAATACAATAAATGATATAATGATATAAATCAAACAGTACCAACAAACCTCCCAACCCAAACGAAGGCGCGCATCTAAAAATAGTCCCTCCAGAATACTCCATCATCCTCCGTCTAATATCACATAATATCAATATTCTCAATATCATCAATATCATATAACACAGTACCACCGGATAATAGCATACAGGAAACATATCAGATCCAAGCCTTCCGCGCGTCGACCCTTCTGACGTGTCTGCTAGGTAGGTACGAGGTACCATGTAGGTACCGAGAATATCCCGGAGGCAAGGAAGGATGGTTGCCGAGTGTATGCGTTCGGTTCGACTTGTACCCGATTTACTTGATTATCATAGATATCTGTAGATGAATAGATAGATGGTTATGATAAAAGACTAATCCATCTCAAGACAATGGAATAAATATAATAGAGAAACAAAAAAATAGAAAAAGAAAAAAAGAACGTCCAGGGTGAGGCTCGAACTCACAACCTCTCGATAAACCGTTGTTTAACAGTCGAACGCGCTAACCAGTTGCGCCACCCAGACGAGCTGTTATTATGGCGTTTGATATTACCCTACATCTATCTCTTGAGGCATTCTTATTTCGCCACTGCCTAGTTGCCCCTCTATTTATACTGACAAACAGACTGAGACATTCGACAGATTTTTCCAAGACTAGTAGGAGAGGTTGTGTCATGTTGTATAATGGGGGTGGTATGTCTGGGTGGTATTCTGGATGGTATTTCAATGGTTGTGTATTCTATCTAGTTGTTTGTTCTATCAGTTGGTTATTTATAGATATCAGGTTTCATATCTTGTCCTATGTACGCATCAATATAGCATACAGATACAATTCCCCCCCATCATCTACAGATCAAGTAGGGCCTAGTGCTCACATAAACTAAAACTCCCCCTCTCATACTCCCGATTCTGCTCCTCCCCCTTCGCCCCCCTCTCCGCCATCAACTCCAACCGATACCCCCTCGCCTGCTCGGCCGTCATACACCCCCCCTCATCAACCAACCCCCCATCACCATCTCCCGCAACTCAACCGGCAAACTCGGCAACACGCCCCTCACCAAGCCCGCCCGCTCCCGCGCCCACTCCACCTGCTGCGGCGGCACATTCGCCGTCGAAATCACCCGCCGCAGCGGATCGACCAGGAACAGCGCGAGGATCTTGCGATGCCCGCGCCGCGACCGGTCCGCCAGCTCGAACGGCGCCACCCGGTGCTGCACCGTGTTCGGGAAGGTCAAGAGCCGGCCGGCTGGGCAGAGCACGCTGCCGAGGTCTTGAGTGAGGTTCTCTCCCCCGTAGCCGCCGGATACTTCGGGTCCGAAGCCGTAGACCGCTTGGATGAACTCGTGGTGGCTTTGTTCGTAGTGGACGCTGTCGAGTTGGGCGGCGCGTTGGCGGAAGGAGAGCCGGCTTGAGGTGATGTTGGTGCTGTCGTAGTAGTAGATGGCTGTTGCGCAGATGCGTTCGTTCTGGATTGTCAGTACTCATCTTTATCTTTATTTCTCTCTCTCTCTCTCTCTCTCTCTCTCTCTCCCTCTCCTTTTTTTTCCGGGGAAAAGAAGGACTCACCAACTGCCCCTCAATATGCCACGACCCCCCACCATACTCCGGCTTCTCCGGCCCAAGCTCAATATTCGCCAACTTGACAATAACCTGCAGACCCTCCTCACGGAACTTCTCCCGCAGAGAGATCCTCTCATACGGCTCAGGCGGACAGAATTCCCCCTCCGGCTCAGGCAGCTTGATAGGCCTCGAATGCGACCACTCGCACCAGCGATCACTGAACTCATAGCTGTCCTCCTCTTCCTCGTCCTTGGCCACGGGCTCCGGCGTGTCGCGCGCCACGTACTCCACCTCCCTGTAGGGGATCCTGTCGCGCCGATACCCGTGCACGGCGGTCAGACTCTGGTCCCAGAGGGGGATGGCGCGCGCGAGGACGCCCTCGATGGCGCTGTAGAGCGCGCGGTGCTTGAAGGGGGCGAGGTTGTTGATGTAGGAGGTTATGCGGCATTCGCTGTCGCTGTCGGGGGTGAAGCGGACTTCGCACGGCAGCCACTGGAACTTGGTGCTGAAGGCGTTGCCTATTTCTGATGCGAACGGCCAGAGGGCGGGGTCGAGAGTCGGCGTGGGGATGACTTCGCCTTTTCCGGCGCTGTCGAGGCAGTCGGTGAGTGACAGCGTGCGGTCTGGGAGGATGCGCGTGTGCCCGTAGACGAGGGGGTAGAGCGATGGGTGGACGAGGTCGACGACCTTGTTGTCTGAGCCTGGGTGGTAGTCTTTTTCGTCTTCCGGGACGTTCTCCAGTGGTGCGACTGCGTCGCGCAGTGCTTGCTGTAGGTCTTCTGGGACTGCGGTGTCGGAGCGGACGACGCCCATGTCGAAGACTTGGAGGAGTTTCTTCTCTTCGTAGACGCTGGCTTTCCATTGCATTTCTTGCACGATCCAGTCGAACATCTTGGGGGTGACGTCTAGGTCGGACGTGGCGATTTCGTCGCGCCATTTGGACGTGATTTTTTCGTCGAATACCTTTCTTTGTCAGAAGAACGAGTCTTCGAGGGTCTGGGCTGTAGGGAGGGGGTACCTTATGGTACCACATCGGCTTCTCCGAAATATGGTTCATAACATCCATCATGTTGAGTTCTCGCTGGACGTAGATCCGACTGCGAGTGTTAGTCTTCATTCTGACAAGACCGGTCTCATATACACTCACGAGGCGTCCGCATCATGGTCGCGTGAATCTAATGCATTGGGGAACATTTTCGGGGAGTCATAATGGGAGTCCTCCTAGATGTCAGCTTGGATGAACCGACGGAGGTGGAGGGAGGACACGATGCGACATACGGTTTCCCCGTGGTTTAGGGCATGGGTGTACCCTCGTAGGATGGGCGCGTCATTATTGGAACCCATGTCGCAGTCTGTTCTTCAACTGTTGGTAGTCGACAGATGGATTCGCGTTGATGAAAGTAGGGTTGTCGTTCACTTTATAAGTACCTTCCAGAAGACAGAACAGATCAGGCAACGGCTAAGGCACCCGCCGCTAACTTCTTCTTCTCTCGCGGCTCGTATAAGGATCACTAGGCAGTAGGCAGGAAGTCCAGGCAAGAGATCGAATCTAGTCAACAACCGCGGAGCAACAGGTTGTCTTGGTCTGATAGGTGTGTGTGTGTGTGGAAGAGAAGGTCGTGTGGGGTCCTCACCTCTGACAGAACCCATTCGGCTTGATATACGACATCTTGTTGACGGAGCTTGCCGACCCCACTTCCCCATAGGGTTAGATATACTCGTATTCTATACAAACCAAGCAGAGGTCGGCCTTTATGAACGAATTGATTTGTCCATTCTCCTGCTTGCTACGGTAGTAAGGAGCTCCAATACGAGGTGATTATCAGTCCTAGTCGTGTTTGTCTGTTGAACACATATAGAGTCTAATTCCAATTGAATACTATGATCTGTTTGAGCTTCGTACGTGGCCTATATTCAGTGCGACAGTCACTTGGTTCTTCTACACAAAGAAAGTGCCGCTCCGAATATAGCGTCTCTTACAGAGGCCTAGAGTGTCATGATATCCCTTGTAGCCGAGTGGTATCCAACTTTTGCAACAGGCACGATATGTAAGCCAAGTAAGTCCGTATGGACCCTGTCCACTGACGACCATGCAAGCTGTTGGAGACCCGAATATCAACGAGGTGTTCTATACAAAATTCAAGATTGAAATCTCCGTGGCCAAACCCTATACCCGACATCTAATGCCCGCTGTTGACTCATCTATACGTTTCCTTCTTTGTAATCTCTAAACTTGCTAAAACTTGCTGTTAACTTATTTACATGTCTTCTGCTTCACTAGGATGGCATGGCCACACCCGCAAAGTCCGCACCGAGCCGCACTAAATATGTCCTAGTGTCCTTTTGATGCAAAAGCCGAATTATCTCGGCCCGTTCATCTTTCCATTTGGTCTCGTCCAGCTTTGACGCCAATTGTCGCCCTGTGTTACCCTCGGAGTCCTGGATCGAAATATCAGCACCTTTTTCAAGAAGCATTTCTACGGCTGTCGTCGAGGCGCGAAAAACTGCTTGATGGAGCGCCGTTCGACGCTGTACGCCGGCAATCTCATTCAAGTTGATATCTGGATTCTGAAGAAGGAGGTCTAGAATGGTTTTCTGATCCGCGACCAAGGGTCCAGCCCATTGAGCCGCGGCCAGGAGGAGGGGCGTGGCACCAGCTTGGTTTTTAGCGTTGACTAATGCGCCCCGGAAAAGCAACAGGCCAACGGCCATGGGGCTCCTACGCCGTATGGCAAGGTGCAACGGACTGTCGTGCCCATGGGGTGTGTAGACATTGACATTGGTCTCTTTCCCTCCGCCTCCGACGAGAAGACATGCTAGCGCATCCAGTTGGTGCTTTCCAAGGGCATTGTTCCCTTGGATGTCGAAAACACTCAAGATCGGTCGTTTGCCAGTATGGTCAGGCTTGTTTGTGTCAGCTCCCCCGTCGATCAGATCTCGGACGAGACTCGTATGGCCGGCGAAAAAGGGTTGTTCGATTGCGATCTGCAAGGCAGTGCGTCCAGTCCTCCGCTCGGCGACGTTCAAGTTGACGTCGTGATTCATTAGCGCTTGGACGCACTTGTAGTGCTGATATGTACCACCCTGGATGGCTCGGAGTAGAGGCGTTGGTCGCGGTTTGAACTCGGTTCCTGGATTGCATCCGTCCTTCAGCAGGGTTCGCACAGCTTGCACGGCCCCTTCGGTACAAAAGCCCTCGAGAATATGTTGGTCTCGATCTATCCATTTCCACCACCGTTTGTTGCGGTTTATTGGGACAATTCTGGTGTCCTGCGACGAAGCGGCCTCCCAGGTCGTGTTCATATACACCTCCGGACTGAAGACAGATATCAGCGAATCTTTCTTCGTGGTCGTCTGTTTTGCACTTGTTAGGAGTGCCTGTTTGTGGAGAGACATGGAGCCTTTTTTGAAGCGGGCTATGGCCGACTGCTCCTTGGCTGATGATGCTTGATCTTCTGTTTCGGGTTTGGATGCTGTTGTGTCGCTCTGCAGTTTTTCTATTATCGCACTTTCATCAACCTGTTCTTTGGATAGATTTCTTTTTTCTGGTGGTGGTAATATGAGCAACTCTCCTCCTGGGGGTTTATTGGTCCGTTTCTTTTCAGGTCTAGGTCTTCTAAGGAGGCCCAACTCGAACTTTGGTGCTCTTTGCAATGCATTTCCCTGTACCCTTTCGATGCTTGCATCACTTTTCAGGTTCAAAGAAGACCCGTTACTATCGGTCGTCTGCACCTGTTCATTCAGAGCGTCATCGGTGCTTTCATATGCTAGCTGTTCTTCATATGGCTTGGTCTCCCTCGACCATGCCACCATCGCGTCGTATTCACACCGGGTAGTCACCAAAGCAGTTTCAGATTTGCCTTGAGTACCAGTGGAAGTCAACGGTGGGGGCTTAGTTATCTCTGTTGATTGTGCCGTCAAGAATCCGTCTTCGATTGGGGTTGTCATTTCCTGCTCAGGTGACGAAGACACCGTAGACTCTTCGTCTGGATCGAACATCGATGGAACAAACCCCCCCTGTTCTTGGTAGTAGGGGGTGCTGATCGATTCCTCTGTCAACGGAAGGGGCGGAGGCAAGTCCAGTGACTCAGCGTATCCCCAAATAGTGTTGGAAGACGGTAGAATGTCCGCTGGAAACTCCTGTTCTCGGGTGGTTGTGCCAGTCCGGCCATCATCCGCCCAAACATTGAACTCCGCTTCTGCAGGTGGCCATATATTCCGTGGTTGAGAACCATCGACGTTTGCCGCGCCAGACTCCGCTTCGCGTTTGTGCGCTTCATCTTGGAATGCGAGGCTCTCAGGGGATTCTGTGTTGTCTTCCAACGGAATAGTTGTCCTCTTTGACTCACCATCGGCCTGGCCGCTATGCGACTCGGTGGTGTCATCCAACGACTGGTAACTGCCGGTGATAGATAGCCCATCAAGCTGCACCATTCTTTCCTCGTCAGAGCTCTCTGCAGAGTAATATGTCGAATTGTCCTCCACTGTTTGGATAGGAACCTCTATATCCGAAGACTCTGCTGTGCCATTGACGCCCATAGAGGTCAAATTCATATCGTCGTCAGCAACAGTGTCCAGCCAGTACCTGATGGTCCGGTTTTTCTCCTGTTCGCGGGCTCTGTCGACTGGGGGATCCAATAACGCAGTGAGCTGGGCTTGCACGTCCGCCGAGTTCCCCGGCGCGGAAGCATTGTTGTCTTGGGGTTGCTGGGTATAGAGAAAGGAACGTTGCTCGTAATCCGGCCAGCAGTCAACGCAACAAAATGCGTTAAAAGAGGGCGATTCCATAATCTGCTTCATAAGATCTTCAGCTTTCGGGCGCTTATTTGGTCTGTCTTGCAGCAGATCTCGGACCCAGGATAGTGGTTCGGTGCTTTCATCTCGCTCTGCTGCGCAGCGGGTAAGCCCCTCAATCCATGTATCGATCACTGGAAGATTAGCCCACAGGTACGGCCCGGCTCCACGGGAATGTGAAATGTCACGTAGCAGAGATTTCAGTTTCCGAACGGTGCTGCCCAACAGCACGGTAGACATTTCTAGGAACACCACGCCCAATGACCACATATCGCTGGCGGTGCTGCGGCTCTGGTTCAGCGCAACCTCCGGCGCAATGTACTCGGCCGTAAATGGGACATTGCGATGGTTGGTGGTGCTTTGTCTCGAGCCCTTCCAACTATAAGCGGTTCCGAAATCAGCCACAAAGACTTGACCGTCCTTGACGAGGATGTTCCGCGACTTGAGATCCCGATGGCGGATCTTGTTCTCGTGCAAATACTGAATCGCTCCTGATAGACAGCCGAAGAATGGTCGCAAACATTCAGCACCCGTTCCAGCGCGGCCTAAGTTCTTCAACAATGTCTCCAGGTCATAGTCGGCCACGGGCTGCATCAAGAATGCAATGTACTTCTCGTCGGTGTATGACGAAACATACCGAACGAGGTGAATATGAGACAGGGCTTTGAGATACGATAACTCCCGGATTAGAAACGCTTGTCCTAGCTTGTTGGTCTGGGTATCTCTTCCGCGCAGGACGCGTTTTCGCGCATATGATTGGAGACTCAATCGGCTGGTGACGGCGTCGACTTCTCTGGTTCGAAAGACAAAGACAAAAGCGATCAATCAATGTCAGGCGCAAGTCGACACAAAAACCACAAAAGCGACACTTGGGGAACTCACCCATATCCCCCCCGGCCCAGCGATCCCTTGTAGTAAAAGTACCTCTGCGCATCCCCCGCAAAGCTCAGGTGCGGTTCACCACGGTTATCCAAACCCTTCGCCCCCGAGGAAAGCACGTATGGCTGAAACCGCAGGAATGATTCTCGGAGGCCATCCTCACGCAGGAAAACTGGCAAAGTGTCCTCGTTAAACGGAATATGGAAGTCCGTCAACTCGGCCTTCACGAAATAGTCCAGCAGATCCAACCGCTGGATGTTCCGTAGAACAAAATATATTCGCGGTCGCTCGCTCCATGCGAGTAGTCGCTCATCGCCGTTATTTTTGCCTTTCTTGAAGAGAATGTCGCTGATCTCGTTGCATCGTTTGACACTCACACTGCGAAATACAGCCGAGTTGGTCGCGGATGCTGGCCGACACAAGCGAGCCAACAACTCCTCTACATCAGACTCGTCTTTTAAACCGACAGCAGGCGGGGTCGGTGGTGGTGCTCGTCTCCCAAAGACCCCTTGGATTAGTCCCATGGGTCTTAGTGAAAAGGGCTGGGACATGGTGCATCGGGTCTCTACACCAGTTGTCCCGGCTATCGAGCGGACATGGAAATGTCAACAACGGCTCTTGGGTGTCTAGCCAAAAGGAAATACGAATCCCGACAGACAAGGCTATCGATTATCAAGCGGGGTATGAGGGTTTCAGCCCCGCGGTTCTTAGGACATGACGTGGCGCTTAGCGCTCAGTTGCTCAATCTCGCTTCCTCGAGGGCTCCCAGCCTGATTATCGTCGGTCCATTTCTTGTGTGACGCGATTATGGAGGTGCTTGGAACAGTTGTCGGCGTTGCACAGGTATTTGAAACATGCATCAGCACATATAAGCTTATCTGTCTTGCAAACAACGTCGGTAAAGATGGCGACCAGATCGTGTCGCGGCTGCAATGGGAATATTATCGCCTCATACAATGGGGCAAAAGATCCGGAATTGAATCCAATTCCCCTTCGAACCGAGTCAACTGGGAGGTTGCCAAGTCTCTGTTAGAAGAGCAACAGGAGTTGTTGACCTCAGCTGAAAAGCTCAAATCTAAGTATAACCTCGACATTGACGATGAGATCCTAACCGCCACAAAGTTGGAAGAAAAGGCTGCCGAGACTTCCTCTAGCTTGACCAGATTTCTGCGCCATCTCACAGCAGCAGAGTCAGGTAGCCTTCGAGCGAGGGCCATCCAAAGCCAGAACAGTCCTCTTCGACGTCTTCGTTGGGCCAGTACGGGGAAAGACAAGACAGACCGTGTGGTTACCGACATCGCAGAGTTGAACGACCGGCTGGATTACCTTTTGGATTCAGTTGATCGCGATAGACTCAATGCCGCGTCAGAGTCGTTGCTCAGAGATCTTATCACACACTGTAACAACCCGAACGAAGTGAACACCATCAATGCGCTCTTGAATCCGTCAATCTCAGACTCGAACCAGGCTCTCGCTGCAGCCGCATCTTTGCGACAAATCCGTTTGTTGCTAGCGCCGCCCAAGGGCTCAGAGCAAAGGTCCGAGCCGCGAGGTGCTCTGCAACTCCTGGAGCTTCGTCCCCGACGTCTGACTCCCGAGGACTCGACGCAGACCTTGAAATACGCGGGTATCGAGCCCGCAGTTTACAAAGGACAGAACGTCATTGTGGAGTGGAAAGTCGCCGAAAATCCAGGATGGGATCAGCTCGCCAAATATGTCCGCCGACTAGCGCTACTCTTGAGTAAAATGGATGATCCGTCATTTCATACTCTCCCATGGCAGGGGCTATTACCGTGGCGTGAAAGATCGCTGTTCGGCTTTGTGTATAGATATCCGGTTCCAACTGAGCAACTCAAGGGCTCCCATCGTTACGAACTCCTGTACTCCGTGATCCAAAGTTCTGCAATCGCCCCGTTAAGCCACCGCGTGAAAATCGGAAAAGATATGGCAGAGACGGTGCTCCAACTTCACACCGCGGGCTGGCTACACAAAGGAATTCGATCTGAAAATATAATCGCATTCTTCGCTCAGAACGAAGAAATCCTTCCAGAGAAAGCTCATCTCGTCGGATTCGAATATGCCAGACCCGACTCTACGGATGGTTTAGCCATAACCCAGCTCCCCGGTGGTTCTCTTGGAGCGGACCAATACCGACACCCAAGGGCGCGGGGAGCTCATCGGAAATCATATCGGAAGGCATTCGATCTTTACGCACTAGGCTGTGTTCTTCTTGAGCTTGCGCTGTGGAAGCCGCTGGCGGCGATACTTGCCGAGACCCATCCCGCAACTGATGAAGAGAGAAGACACTCGAATGGGAGCCCCATAAACGAAGCCCGAGTGCCATCACTGCTGTCATTTCAGACATGCACATCATTGCAGGTGCTTGTCACGCATTTTGCAGGTAGCATGTTTTGCGATGCTATTGCGCTTTGCTTTGAAGATCGGGCGTTTGATGATAATAGTCTGGATAGACAGAAGACGGTTCTCGAAAAGTTAGGGAAAATCAGTATATAATCTTAGAGACAAGCCGGTAAAAGCTTCAAACAGGAAAACTTTTTCTCGGTAAACCCTGTCGCCTGAGCCACCTAATCATCTGGTACAGAGGCAATACGCCCGCAAGCGCAATCTTCAGATGAAGAATCCGGGGAGGGTTATCCCCGGAAGCTCGAGTAGCTCCGTAGCACTGTCCAGCATCGTATGGACTCTCACTGCTCCTCACTCTGCTCTGGATCTTCTTACGCAAGGTGATCAGCTCCGGCTCCGCGGTATTCCAAGCTGCCGCTTTGCCCTAAGCATCTGTCGCAATATAAGATGTATTATTGGAAAGTACCCACCGAGCACAAAAGTATCTACATATATCTTGTAGCCGAGGGGTATCCTTCCCCAGCAGCATCTATACCCCATACCACGCAAACAGAACACTCTGAAATAGAACATCAAAACATCACACGAGCCTCCACAGCCCCAGTAACCTCCATAACATCATCAAACACATCAAGGATATGCTGAAAGAAAACCGCGTTCAACCGCGACCACCCACCCCCGATCATCCCAACCACATCTCCAGCCGGATTGAAGACGAGCGACCCCGCGTCTCCCGGTTGTGCAAAAATCCCAAGAAGTGGGTTGGCGACGGATCGCTCGCGAGTCGCAACCGTGAGCTCTTCTCCATTTGGCCCCCTTTCCTTGGTGAGGCGTATTGGCCGAGCTCCGCTATAGTCTCCCTCTGTCAATCGAGTTGAGCGGCCGCATTTGAGAAGGGTCTGAAACTCTTTCGGATTGCGAGAGGCTTCGAATCGTAGTGTCCTCAAAGGGAAGAATCGTCCGTAGGTATAGACCTATAGCTGTTAGTCTGTCTCTGACCAATGTCGGAGAGATGGCAATGCGTACGTTGTTTCTGCCCAGCCTCTTCGGGTCTACTTGTATCAGGGCCCAGTCGCTGATAGAGGGCATGACATCGTCCCCGCTGCGCCTGGTCCGGTGTAAACCACTTCCGAACGCAACATGACCGAGATGGTATTTCTCCGGGACTGCAAATTCTTGCAAGTGAGCCCTGGAGCGCCGAATGACATCCAGGTAACGCATGCACGTCTTGGATGATCTATGGTCTGTGTCGGTCACGTCCACTTCGTCTGATCCTTGGTCAGGCAGGTCAATGCCCCGCATCAGGTCCTTTAATTGGTCGTTTTCATAGGCAGTTATTTCCCTGGTGAGGCGATCAATGTTCACCTGTAGATCGTATACACTGGGCTGATCAACTTGCAAGATTTCTTTCACCGCGGTATCGGATTCCGTGACGGGAGAGGATTCCCATCTCGCGAGTGCTACTCATACGATATTAGCCAGTATAAGTGATTCGACGGCGGTTTGGCTCACCTTTCTGGGCCCCTTCCTCACAGAGTAGCCCCTCACGAAGCGCAGGAGGTGGATAAACGCAGTGAAAGCATGTTATCCCATATTGCTTCGATTGCTGGCCGGGAAATAGCAGCTCAATGTACCCCCCAAACGTCGACGAACCCGTTGAACTATTCCCCATCCCCATACTTACTCCAGGCAGGGCCTTTTCGCTGATTGCAGCGCCATCCAGTTTGGCTCGCGCGGAGTTATGATCCCGGTCAGCCGGCCCGGGATAATCAACGAGGTTTTGAAACTCGTCTTGCAGAAAGACAACAGCGGTGGTCGACTCCTCGAATGAAGCTAAAATAGCTTGTATCTTGCCCTGGGAAGATAAGAACCGCTTATCTGCAGAGTAGCACACTGTCACGATGACGGTGATGGGGTTTGTGGCGGGTTCTGCTCTGTGGATTCCGTAGCGATAGCACTGGAGGGATGTCCATTGGCTGGTATCCAGCTGCTGCAGGATGGCGGCTGATATGTCCTCCCACTTGGAGTAGATCGAATCAGTTGTCAACACTGGGAAGCACATGGCGACTTGCTCTTCAACACCATCCAGGATCTCCACATTGATCCCGGGGAAATGTCTGCACAGCAAATCGTACACGAGACGGGCAATTTCACGCCAGTCTTGACGAACGGGCTGGTCCTTTCTGCTTGCGTAAATCAGGACTGTTGGTACAGCGTGGTGCTCAGGGTCA
Source organism: Aspergillus campestris IBT 28561 (assembly GCF_002847485.1). Lineage (NCBI taxonomy): Eukaryota > Fungi > Ascomycota > Eurotiomycetes > Eurotiales > Aspergillaceae > Aspergillus > Aspergillus campestris. The sequence continues at coordinate 2,641,556 of NW_020194336.1, read as the reverse complement.
ACTACGGATTGTCTTCCGGTGATGTGAAAATAAATCTCACGCATGCCTTGTGCTTTCAGGAGGTCAGAGATCTGCATGCTCAACCTTGGGCTTTCTTCCATGAGTTGGGCGTAGTGTTTATACCAGTTGTGGTCGATTAGCGTGGTACGGGCCGGTAAAGAGCAGAGGTACGGCCCTCCGGCTCGCATTTCTGAGTTGTAGAAGTTGTCTACGGGGTCGACATTGCTGGTGATGTTGAGATATGACTTGTCCGAGGATGATGACGACCACGATAGTCGATGGGCTGAGAGTCTAATGCCCGTGGATTCGGGCGAATCTATTGAAGGCAAGGATGAGAATCGGGGCATTATGCCTGACAGGTGGTTAGTCTGGCTTCACTTATCATAGCTGTACTAACTGAGATCTCGACTGAATAGGGGTATCTATTTTGATGGTGTCCGAGGTTGATATTAGCCACTGCACCAAAAATCCGAACGACAGTTTGGGAGAGCTTGAACTGACTGATATCCCCGATAAATGATGTCGATGTTGAAAAACGTTGATTAGAGAATGCTGGACAAGTGGACACATCTTAGAAACAGGGAGCAGAGTGGGAAAAGGACGCTGCATTTATGTCTTTTCTAATAGTCTATGATGAGTCGCTTTCCCATGAGAGTGATTAAATCTCGTTCACTCTTTGCTCATCTGCTCATCATAATGACACTATTAGACGGAGTCTGACCGAGATGCCTTGGAAGATTGAGGTTCTGTCCTGTCACTAGGTTTGGAGTTGTTTCAGAGTGACGGTTTGTGGCTTGATAGAAAGCTTAAGCCATTCGCTAGCCATTCACCTGCATTGATGAGGTAGAGACAACATTTCGGAGTCTGGAGTTTCATTATCACAGCATATACATATGAGGTATTAATATACGTGATATCTGGGTACAACCTGTACCCTACATCATACACCAGGTGCAAGACAACCAAGTCTAAGGCTACCGCGTCTAAAAACGACATAAGTCAGCATGAAGCAGCCCACCACATTCCCAGGGGAAAGAAAAGTTTATCTCACCCTCAAGTTCGCCGGAACAGTACTCCGATACCGCCGTTCCAGACTCCTCGTGTCAGGATCATTCTCATCCTCATCGCTCTCCACCCTCACCTCCCTCGTCTGCCAAATACCCTCCCGACTCCCCAGACTATCTGTATCGTCTCCTCGCGGCTTGCGGCGGTCATCGAGAGGTAGGTCCGATGCGGAAGTGAGCGTCTTCGTATTGGAGCGGCGTGAGCTGGACGAGAGCGGGAAGGCGGATTTCGAGCGCGAGCTGCCGCTGTTTGCTGAAGTGGATTGGGCCAATTTGAAGATCCGGCGGAGGAGGGGATGGAAGGCGGGGACGCAGGCTGCCACGATGACGACATTTTGTTCAATGCTGTGACGGAACTGGATTAGAGAGGGAGATGCGTAGTACATAGATGAAGTGTACTCACAGGCCCCAGAGGACCAACGGGACTAGGTTATAGACTGTTTCGGACATATCACTCGTTAGAGGCTGTCGACTCGTGTATATAATATAAGGATGGAGGGGAAACCCACGAGGATCAACTTTATCCGTAAACAGATGCAAATACGTCGCCTTGACGACAGTCACCACGGCCGACATCAACGTCAACCCCATCATGACGCAGACAATCACCTTCTTCGAGTACGCCATCTGCAAATTCCAGAAAGCGCTGATGGGCACGACCGCCAGGATGATGTCCGTCACCGTCGTGTACGCACTCACCCAGTACTGGAAGTCGTCGAACACGGCGGGATTCCAGCAGCTGCCGTGGAGGGCGGGGTTCCAGAGCCTCTGGGTCGGATTGCACTGCACGAAGACGATGACGACAGAGATTAAGGCGAAGAGGACCTGCACGATGGATAGGCCGTAGAGGAAGCGCTTGCGGGCGATGTTGGGGTCCAGGAGGTTGCTGACGAGGATGGAGATGGCGATGTTGGGGAAGCTGAAGGAGCCGATGTTGAATGCTTTAATAATGTTAGTTTGTATACGACTCTGGTAAGAAATGATGCAGTCATACGAAATGCCAGAATCTGCCATTTGGCGGTTACCACGGTTCGTGCCATTCCATGTTCTGCGACGACTGCAGCCGTGTGTCGACCGAAGCCAAGGGTGACCGAGTAGGAGACCATGGCTGTGGCGACGATGCTGAGGATCTGGATACGTTGGTCTCTCTTTCTATGTCTCTCTCTCTCTCTCTCTCTCTCTCTTTGTGTGAGTGCGACATACCAGCGAAAAGACAATAAAAAAGTCATCCCATCCCACCCTCTTCACAATCTTCACGCGAGCATAGAGCCTGAGAAAAACCGCAACAATAGCCACTCCGGTAAACACCCACCCAACGATATTGACCTCCGGACCACGAGTCTCACTGAAATCCACATTGGTGTTGAGGGCTGCCATCGTGGGCAGTGGGCAGTGGGCAGTGACAGCGGGCCAGCCAGCCCTAATCCGAAACACAGGAAGATATCGGGCTGAAGATGGAAGAAAAGATCTCCACCATCCAGGAGATTCTTAAGAGAACAAGTATACTTATACAATCATCTTCCCCGGGAAATTTCCATCGAAGGATCGAAGATGCAGGGTTTAATTCCAACATCTGGTGTACACCCGATCGGCTCCGTCGTCTCTGCCGGTCTCCTGCGTTGGTTGATTCCTTCGTGGTGCATTGGATTTGACCAAGGCAGGTACTAGACCGAGGGAACTAAACCAACAGGGAATCTCAATCAGAGGTAGTAATGGGAACAATCTGGAACAAAGTAATTATATCATAGCAATGATCTAATCGTAATATTAAATGGCGAATCACGCTCTAAGCACTAACCCACTAGTCTCAGCTTGAGAAGACAGGAACAAGTCGCTTCGGATCCTGATGGACATTATCTGCAACACCCATGTCAAACCATGGAGTACAGGATGGTAACTAGGTCAGTAGGCCCAATCTACTATGCATCTAGTCTGGAACCGGCCGATTTGGGGAACGGCGGAATGCTACCTGGTCCAAACTTTGAGACCCACCGTGGCCCGTCCCAATCCACTGTTGTGAACTCAATTTTGCTTGGGACGTTTTCGCTATAGGGGTGTCCATCTGTCACTATAGTGAAATCGAGTCAGACTGACACGGGGGTGGAAGTTAATAAAAGCTTCAACTGTATTGTATAAACCTAATCAGTATCTAGCCAAACAGTCGTACATATTATGAAAAAGAAAGATCAAGCCAACTCCGCCTCAATCAAACTCTCCGCAACCCCCGGATAAGAATAAATCTGAACAACCCTCAACCCAGCCTTCCCCAAAATCCCCCTCCACTCTGCCTCGGTCCGCTCGCGGACCGCGAAATGCGCTAACATCATCATGTCCATACTCGTCGCCGCCAGCGTGGGCTTCTCCTCGCTTAGCACGATCTCATTGAGCAACACCCGCGAGTAGCCCCGCTCCAGCGCAGGGACCAGATTTTCCAGGATGCGGACGCCCTCGTCGTCGCCCCAGTCGTGGAGAATAGAGTGGAGGAAGTAGGCGCGCGCACCGCGCACTGGCTGCGGCGTGAAGAAGTCGTGCGCCTGCGCTTCGAAGGGTAGCGATTTTCCTTCGCCGCAGCTGGCGAGCACGCCCGCGATGACGGGCTCGCGGTCTTGGAGGATGATGCGGCCCGGGTGCGAGGGGTGGTGCGCTGCGAAGGTGGCGACGTCGTGGCCGCGGCCGCCGCCGACATCGACGAGGAGGACGTCGTTAGTGGTGGGGGGGTCGTGGTAGCCGGTGATGAGGCGCTCCGCGACGGGGTAAAACCCGGGTTCATGCCATTCAGCTTTTCCGGCGCGGTAGGCGGTCATGAAGGAGTCGAAATGCTGGAGGTGCGGGGGGGTCGAGACCAGCCATTCGAAGAAGGCGAGGTCGGTGCCGTGTGTGTCTTGGAAGGGCCCGTCGAGCGCGCCTAGCGACGGCGGTCGGTATCCGGTTTTCTGGAAGTATTCGGGGAACTTGTTGAAGATGGGTCGGGAAACGTCGTAGCAGAACGAGACGCTGTGTTGGTATCGCTCTTCGGCGAGGCCGTTGCTTAGTTTGGTTCCGTGGAATGCGCCGTCGTGGAAGGTGACGAGATGCATCGTGACGAGGTGTCGCATGAGGCGTTGGAGGAGGAGCTCGTGCACTCCGGTCTTGTTGGCTAGGGTTGATGCGTCGAGTCCGTTGTCTCCGGCGTCCTTCAGGTGCTGGAAGAGCTGGGCGTTGACGGCGATACGGACGATGGCTGACATGGCCGGCTAGCATCATTGTCAGCAGGTGTTCGCCCCAAGGACTGACATCGCTATATGCGATCGTTGGATTTACCTCCGCCCAGAAGCTCCGCTGAACGAACTCGCTGGGGATCTCCAGCTCGCCGACCAGGGCGCGTCCCAGTTCGATCAATGCTTCTCTCGAACCCGACCCATTCTTCTCGTAGGCCTTTCCAGCCAATGCTATGGATTGGAGGATATCAGATACTGGGGATGCCATGGTTATGGTTTCTGTCTTCTTTTCTCCGTCCTTCTCGTTTTCCTGGGTTTGAGACATCTTGCAATGAGGGGCTCAATCCGTTTTTAAACCGGCCACATGTAACCGTTATCGATAGACTTCATCCCTCCCTGACTGGCAGCTAGGGCCGTTGATCACACCGTCTCCTTTTCATAGTCTGATCCTGCTATCCTTGCTGTTGGTCATTTCGTAAACGGAACGAGGGACAATTGGTCAGTCTAGGAGTTAGAGGCCTTAGTCTGATAACGCCTGGCCCACTACGTCAGCATTAGTGGAAATTGGAAATATCCTACCCCAAATGACAATGACTCGCGACTTGGGGTCCGTACCGTTGGACGTATCGACTATATCGATTCATTTCTTGATTGAGCTTCGTCAAGGCTGACTCGTGATTCTGCGACATGGGTTCGGCTTTGCAGTCTAAATCAATGAAAACAGTGTGGGTGCAATAACTGTCTCAACCCCCAATTATCACGCTTGGTCGAATTCCATAATACTCACGACCGCGACATCCCCATCCTCCCCAGCCAAGCCCTCAGATCAAAAACCCCATCTCTCAAATCCTTCCTGTTACCAGCAAACACAAACGTGTACCCAGAATCCTGGGCCGGCTCTTTCCCATCTCGATAACAGATACAGCAAGGATCAGCACGGTAGTTGATTGTTTCGTACGACGCCAACCGTTCCGCATGCTCCTCCTTCATGACCTGATAGACGGCACCTTCCACCGTGGAGCCGGGCACGTCTACAAGAGCGGGGTATGGGCCCCATAGTTTGCACTCATGGCCCTCAATGGAGGCTGGTCGGAACTCGGGTTCGTGGTCTAGTTCCAGCAGCTCGCGAACCAGGCAAGGATCGGTCAGCGTGCCGTAGAAAAAGTACGGTCCGGTCGGTGCTGGGCCTGTCGGACGGGGTATATGGTTCAAGAAAGTGTGGGGGACTTGTCGGAGTTTCAGGACGTATGGGGAAATCTTTGAGCGAGGGTCTTGTGGTGGTGGGGGTGGGGGCGGAGGAGGATGGTCTCTAGATTCCATGTCTCCTGGTGAGACTGCAGATGGGGTCGAGTCTGGCACTCGGTCTGTTCGCATGGCACTTTCCAAATGAATGTGATCCACGGGTGGTAGGCTTCCACTGAGTCGCTATAATAGCAAGGAATGTCGCCAGCTATGTTTATGGTGAACTAGGCCCACTTCGCGTGCCCACCCGATGGTCCACCACAAGCTTTGACTGATATAGAGTTATTGAGCCGAGCCTGTGGGACTGCCAAAAGTACCTTCTCTATAAGACGAGGTTCTTGTCGACTATACCCAGTGTCATATGCTGTACGGCTCGGATATGGATGGTGTTTGTGTGGGTCTCATGGCGCAATTCCACGGTCGGAGTCAGTCTGACAGGCAGCAACACGACAAACAAACATTGTGGCTGAAGTCAGCCTCGGATAGTGTAACAATGGTCTACGGATTATATCTGCTTCGACTTATGCTTCATATTTAAATGCTGGTGTTGGACTCTTCAAGAATAACGGCATAAAAAATATAAAAACTAAAAAAGAACGTCCAGGGTGAGGCTCGAACTCACAACCTCTCGATGAACCGTTGAATTAACAGTCGAACGCGCTAACCAGTTGCGCCACCCAGACGACTTGTTGTGTTGGGGCTTCTTCCTGCGCTATAAGATGGACAACTACTATTCACACCAGCCTAGTTTGAGAAGGTTGTGGCGCTTGGACGCCATGATGCTCTAGCTCAATACCATTAGGGGAACATTACACCATTACAGCGTCTGCAGTTGCTTATCTCCTATTTCAGTCGATCCCTCTGCTGGCTGCTCCTAGCTTCTCCTAATCTACTTTTTGCTCTCATCTTCTGATTCACTTTTTGCCGACGTTAAGAATGTTCAGTCGGGCTTGCAGTGGATGTATATATATCCCGCTCACTATACTATGGTCGCCCACACTGGGTGTACAGAAACAAACATCCTATACGCCGATAACCCATCCATTAACATACACAAGCAGGAATGATCAAAGCCTCTATCCAGGCGTGCTACATGGCTAGAACCGACCACTCCCTAGAGATGACTGCCTGACACAAGAAAGAAATCGAGCGGGCGCATACGCCGAATGAAACCCAACACAAGCCAACCTGGCAGCTGCCATTGATTAAAGGGTCTCGGAGATTATACCCGACGAAGTAGACATCAACACCAGCTATCGTGAGTCTACGCGACCACAGGAAATCAATTATACAGCAGTTCGTCGACTGCATCGAAGAGAGAAGCCCAGCGGCTTGAGGAGTTGAGCAACCAAGACGCGAGCGACAGCCTTTCGCAGATCATCCCGTCACCAGAGCGACAGCATTACTTGAACCCGGCACGCACGTTTCGCCCCAGGCATAGAACATTTGGATACTCAATGCTCTCCAATTTTTCGTGTTCTATCTATCGCCTAGGCATGGAGACAAGACAGGCTCCAGCAGCCCACACACCGACTTGTTCAGCGATTCGGCTTGGGTTCAAGAAAGAAAGTTACTTACTCCCGAGACATCCACTGGTTGATATCACATACCATTCGACAAAAAGGGGACTCGCCGATCAAAAGACATGCGAGAGCATATCTCGGGAGAGAAAAAAGAAAAAATGAACGTCCAGGGTGAGGCTCGAACTCACAACCTCTCGATACACTGCTGATTTAACAGTCGAACGCGCTAACCAGTTGCGCCACCCAGACGAACTGTGCTTGTTTCTAACCGAGCAGGATAGAGATCTCGAACAGGGTTGAAGGGTTGAAGCTGTTGTCTACTTACTACCTTTACAAGAGACTCCGTACACTAACATGGCAAAGAGGATGTGTCCTTGGTAGGGGTGTGCCCCTTGGGCCTTGGGACGAACCACAATTTTAGGTGCAATTGTCTTCAGGAGGACAAAGCTAGTACGGTTGTTAATCCCACCAATGTCTTCTAGACCGCGTCCAAATAATGCAGGGATACCCTCGGAGGAATGCTATTGTTGAAGAATATCAAAATCACTAAGACCCGGTCAGTGCGATTTCCTATGAGTACAGGCCTGGGATACTACACCCAATTGTTCGGGAATGACAAAACTTACCATCATACGTGAGCCAACCAGCCAAGTTAGGAAGCATATGTACTACAATTCTGCGTCTATTCTAGTCAGCCCCGGCCATTCCGAGATGCTTTTTCAATAGACTATATATCAAGTGATTAATCTCTACTATGTCACCGCCCATTCAAAGCTTCACCCAGTGACAGTCATCCCAGGACCATTGGCTTCCCGTGCTTCATATAGTCACTACAATTAGCCTGCACCTGGACAGCCTTGCAGCTCCGGCTGTTGTTTCCTTTCACTGACTCATACAAATCAAATCTTCAAGTGCCAGTACCCCATCTACACCATTGCACATAGAATGAGGAAATCCAGGGGGTACACTGATACCTCAGGCGTCTCCTTGACCTATCAGATAAAACGAGAGCCGCATAGCTCTCCTCCAAAGATAGACTGGAGAAGCTGGCAATTATCAATCCCGTACCTTGGACTGGCTGAATATGATCGGCTACCCACACCAATAGTTATCATGATCTAGACGTGACTTCTGCAATTGGACATCATATATACGATACAGAGACTTACCTCGGACCATGAATGACTGCGTTGAATCTAGCTGGTACTTATAAAGGACGTATAGCAGCAAAACAGAAATTGGACGTCTTCCAAATGTAGAAGGCAGTCACAGACACCTGTTTATGGCTCAAAAAGTATAGAAGTTCGTACCCAGACGAGGAAATTGATGTCTATATTCAATGAACGATGCAACATGAGCAAATCCAGCATCCACCTGCGCTACAACCTGTCATAACGAGACCACAAAAGTGGACACCGCAACGGGACAGTAGCGGATAGGTGAAAAAAAAAAATCAAAAAGCAAAAAGAATCGTCCAGGGTGAGGCTCGAACTCACAACCTCTCGATAAACCGTTGTTTAACAGTCGAACGCGCTAACCAGTTGCGCCACCCAGACGAACTGTTGAAATACTTGCATTTCAATTTGCTTTATCAAGCAAAAGACTTGCTTGTGCGCCCTTCCGCATACAGAATGAATATCGGCCTAGCCCTCCGGTAACCTCCGTCCATCTCCAAACCCACTCGACCACCAGAATAATTACAATAATCAAGCAAGAGAAAACCATGGGCTCCGACGACCAGAGTCAAGAGCCAATTAACCTATCCCGGGGCCATCCTAACCCGGGGCTATTACCCACCGCCGCCCTCACCGACGCCGCCACCAAAGCACTCACAGACCCCTCCATCAGCACGCCCGCCTTGCTATATGGCCCCGACGAGGGGTACCACCCGCTGCGCGAGCATATCGCTCAGTGGATGACAGAGTATTACCAGCCCCGCGAGCCCGTCTCTGTAGATCGGATCACCATCAGCGGCGGCGCCAGCCAAAACCTCGGCTGCATCCTGCAGGTGTTCACCGACCCCGTCTACACGCGCAATGTGTGGATGGTGGCGCCCACCTACTTCCTCGCCTGTAGCATGTTTGAAGATGCGGGCTTCGCCGGCCGTCTAAGAGCCGTCCCGCAGGACGATATCCACGGCGTGGACATTGACTTCCTGCGTCAGGAACTGACCGTCGCGGAGAAGAAGGCCGCCGCAGATGGCAATTGCACTCCGGTATACCACCACCACTACCACCCAGAGCAATCAATTCCTACATTCCTTAGATCGTAAAATGAATACTGTTTTCCCTTACTAACCTTACCATGTCATTTCTCCCCCGGAAAAGACGTACAAGCCCGCCCGTCCCTGGGCCCACATCTACAAACACGTCATCTACCTCGTCCCGACCTTCTCCAACCCCACGGGCCGGACGATGCCGCTCTCCGAACGCGAGAACCTCGTTCGTCTAGCCCGCGACTTTGACGCCCTGATCGTCTGCGACGACGTCTACGATTTCCTCCAGTGGAGCGCCGACCCCCGCGCGCCGCTCCACCCCAGCGACACCGCGCCCCAGCCGCGGCTCGTCGACGTCGACCGGTTCCTGGACGGAGGGCCATCCACGCCCTTCGGCAATGTAGTCAGCAACGGCAGTTTCAGCAAGGTGATTGGACCGGGCCTCCGCACAGGCTGGGCGGAGGGAACGCCACAGCTGGCGTATGGTTTATCTCAAACGTATGATTCTTCCCCCAACGCCATCAAACTACCGACGAGTAAGCTAACGCTCAAAAGCGGAACGAGCCGCTCAGGTGGCGCCCCGTCGCAAGCAACAGCAGCCATCATCGCCCAGCTGTTCCCGCAGCGGACGATCCACTCGTTCGTGGCGGAGGTCCTGCGGCCCGCTTACGCGAGAAGGTACCGGCTGGTAGTGGACGCCTTGCGTGAGCATCTCCTCCCGCTTGGGGCTACGCTGCCGGGGCTGGATTCCGACGCGGGTGGCCCCGTTGGGGGGTACTATGTGTGGGTGCGGCTGCCGGAGCCGCTGCGCGCGAGTGAGCTTCCGCTGGGGCGGTTTGGGGTGGCTGTTGGGGTGGGCGCATCATTTGCGGTGCGTGGGGATCCGGCGGTCGAGAATAGTGGGTTTGATCGGGGGGTGAGGGTTTGTTTTGCTTGGGAGGAGGAGGGGAAGTTGGTGGAGGGGGTGAAGAGGTTGGCTGGGGCTGTGAGGTGTGCGTTGGGGTGAATTGTATATGAAGGTAGTTGATATATTTACTTGGTATATACTGATTGGTATATATACGGATGAGTATCTGGTAGAGAAAGGGTAGTTATTCAGTAGGGAAAGGATAGTAATAGATAATCTTATCATATTGGAGAGAAGTATATTTTATTTTCTGTTTGCATTATATTGCTCTATATTGTACTTTATTCTCCAGCGGAGTTGAATATATATTAAGAGACCCACAATAGTGGCAGCAGGAACAATTGATCTGAGCGTTCTTCGTCACTATTGTTCTTTCTTTATTCTTCCACATCTACTCCATACTCCGTTGAATAATGGAAAGCAATACATGAAAATCGTACAGACTACTAAACCAGGCTATATGCAGGCCATATTGACTCTAATTGTCGTACAGCGTATACACGCACATGGGAATCACCCCAATACCCCACCAAATTATATCCAAAATACACTCTCAATCATTCATCCACATTAAACCTCCAGAGTAAACCTAATACTCGCTCTCCTGAGAACCATCCTCAGGAGATCGATCACACGCTACCCACTCGTGGATAACCCAATGCATACCCATGCAGGGTCATCAAGAGGGTCTTCATCACGCCCAACTCTAACTGACCCCACCAAGGCACAATAGCATTCACAGCCCAGGCTGCCTCCAGCGAGTTATTGACCTGGCCAAGTTCTCAATCTTCGTGCGACCTTCCATTCTCGCCCCCCTACCTATCCAGGTAGGTACTCGTTATTCTGGTTTTCAGCTATTCAGCGATTCGGCTTCCCATCTAGACCAATCGCCAAGACAGGTCGTGGAATAGATACCCCGAGAGGAGGAGTAATGCAGGGATATCGCCGGAATGCAGGGAAGTGGGCGTCGTTAGTCACACCGGCTGACTGCCGTGGCTGCGAACCAGGGGATTGGATTCTAGGCCTGACTGGGTTCGTCAGGTGGGAGGATCATCTGCTTGTTGGTCCCGAGGGGAGATTGGGAACTTGAAAAGAATCAATATTAGGAGTGATCGAGAGGATGGACTGAGTGGGAGGATGAGATGAGAGCGTTGTAGGAGGGAATCCTGAAAGCTTGGCTGGCGGGTATGGGTTGTATGGTATGGGTTGTATGGTATGGTATTATGGTATATCGGTATTAGTACCTAAGGTAGTAGTGCTAGTACGGAGTAGTAGTAGTTAAATTTAGTACCTCGTACGGAGTACCACGACAGGACTAGTATGAGGTGAGGACTACCCCAATCCCAACTGTTACAGCACTCACTGGCAAGTAGCTACAGACTAAAACAATAGACTTTGATGATACGTCCCAGATGATTATGATATCCCGGTGATCAAACAACCACCCGGCTCGGTACCGTCTTCTTCACGACCCCTGGATTCAGCAGTGGGTCCTGAATTGTCCTAGTCCTGGGTTCCTGGACCATGCCGAGCACCCACCGAGGGGAGAGGCAACAACAATAGGCAGGAGATGAGGATGGAAAGTGGGACTCCCCTCGTCGATGAGATGGATGATTGACATTACTGCCCAGACTGGGTCCCGTCCGGAATGTCCACCATCAATAAACAGAGCACGCGTCGAGCGCTATTGTTGTAGGAGAGTTGCCCCCATCCAGGGCTATGCCATCCATTCCTTGGAAGAAGATCTCGGCCGGGAATGGGACACGCCAGCCAGAGGGAGTGTTTGTTTGTTCCGAAGCTGAGGTGTCCCCGACGCGATACGGAGAGATTGAAATCGAGGAATCCGGGGGTTGTACCGGGGGTTGTATAAAGAAGGACTCGGTCCAATTCCGTTCCTGGTTCTTTTATTGATCTCTCTCTTTCTCTCTCTCTCTCGCTTTCTCTCCCCCTCGGTAATTTCCTCTCGACTCGGCTTGGGTATCTAATTGGAGAGTTTCGGTTTCCTTTGGCGCCTAATCTCCGCAACTCAGAGGTCCATTTTGTTCAGGTGTTTCGGTAAGTGCAGCAGTGGGGAGTGAGCAGTGGTCCAAGCAGAGAGGATTGACAAGAGGTAGTTGTTTCATCTCGTCGGCCATCCGTTTCACGCCGTCGACGGTGCCTGGCGATCGAGGCTGCTGATTGGCAGTGGGCGTAATAGACCCGGCCTGAATAGGGAATTTCACAACAAAACCGTACCATACGATACAATACGGGACTATACAGTTCTGCACTGAGTGACATCGGAGTAATTTGTTTCATCCACCTTAATATTCCTCTGATTCTTATATCTTTGTCGCTCCTCTTTCTTCATTGTCTGGTCCTTGTGTTTCTGTGCTCTCTTTTCTTTCTTTCTCTTTTGTCGTTTGCTGTTTGTCTTTAGTGTGGTTCATTCTTTCTTGGGTTGCTTCATCCTTGATTTCTTCCATTCTTCGCCCCTCGTCCTGTCTCGACTCTCTTTATATTCATCGTGACCTCTCAGGTCGGGTGACGAGATCAGCCGACGGGTTTTTGCTTCAGTACTGGTTGCTGAACATATTGGACTGCTCGCAGTACTTATACTTACAACATCTCTCGTTGATTTCATCACTGCTGGTTCAGTGATCTTTCTGCCGTCTCGACGATGGCATCTTTTTCAATCAAAACCATGCTGCTATTGGTGCAGTGCCTCGTGCTCTTGGGTCTCGTCAATGCTGTGCCGACACCTCAGGACCTGCAGGTGGAGCCCAAGTTGGATGTCGCTCGCGCGGCGTCCGACTACTGGGTGGGAAATATCAAACGCCAGGGTGCTGTGGCGTTTGGCAACGGTACCGACTATCAGGTTTACCGAAACGTGAAGGACTTTGGGGCGAAAGGTAGGGAAAACACTACCCTCGAGTGGGGTTTGAGGGGGATCGGCTAACAAGAATAGGTGACGGTGTGACCGATGATACGGCGGCCATCAACAAGGCCATCTCGTCCGGGAACCGCTGCGGAAAAGGATGCGACTCGGCGACTGTCACGCCGGCGCTGGTGTACTTCCCCGCGGGGACCTACCGGGTTTCCAAGCCCGTCGTCCAGTACTACTATACCCAGATGGTGGGCGATGCGACCAGCTTGCCCGTCATCAAGGCCACCAAGAACTTCGCCGGAATGGCGGTCATCGATGCTGACCCCTACGAGGATGACGGGTCCAACTGGTACACCAACCAGAACAACTTCTTCCGTGCTGTCCGCAACTTCGTCGTCGATCTGACCGACATGCCCCAGGGATCTGGTGCTGGTATCCACTGGCAGGTCGGCCAGGCCACTAGCTTGCAGAACATCCGCTTCGAAATGGTCAAGGGTGGCGGTGACGCCAACAAGCAGCAGGGTATCTTCATGGACAATGGATCGGGCGGCTTCATGTCCGATCTGACCTTCAACGGCGGTAACTACGGCATGTTCCTGGGGAACCAGCAGTTCACCACCCGCAACCTGGTCTTCAACGACTGCAACACTGCCATCTTCATGAACTGGAACTGGGCCTGGACCTTCAAGTCCCTGTCCATCAACAACTGCCATACCGGCCTGAATATGTCAAACTCGCCGCAGAACCAGACCGTGGGCTCCGTCCTGATCCTGGACAGCAAGCTCACCAACACCCCCACCGGTGTGGTCACAGCCTTCACCAAGGACAGCATCCCCGTCGGCGGCGGCGTGCTGATCCTGGATAACGTGGACTTCGGCGGCTCCAAGGTCGCCGTCGCCGGCGCCGACGGCAAGGCCGTCCTCGAGGGCGGCCAGGTCGTGTCCCACTGGGTCCAGGGCAACAGCTACCTCCCATCCGGCGCGCACAAGCGCGAGCTGCAGGCCGAAAACACCGACCAAGAAGTGGAGGTGGTGGTCGAGACCGTGACCGAGACCATCATGGCCTGCTCGGCCGAGCACCATGCGCCAACTCTGACCACGGCCCCGTCGTCGAACGCGGAGCCATCATCAACCGCCGAGAGTCGCCAGGGAACCGCGGACAACAATATCCCCGTCCCCGGCATGTCGGTCATCTACCCTACAGTCGGCACTCTCTCCGCGCCGGGCTTTGCCCCGCATCCGTCGGACGGCACAGGCAAGGCAACGGCCGAGCCTCCCACCGACACCAAGGCGCCGAATGTTCCTGGGTTCCACCCCCCTGCGCCGAAGCCTACTCACGAGACCCCCGCGGAGCTTTCTCCCGTTGAGCCTTCTGCCCCCGTTGAGCATCCCACTGCCGTCAAGCCTACGGCTGAGGCCCCCCCTCCCCACACCGGCAAGCCACCGGCCCAATCTACCGCCCAGCCTCCCATGGAAGGCGCTCCGTCGACCTCGGTGGTGAACGCGCCGGCTAAGCCGCCGCATGGGTCCAAGACCTGTTCCAGCAAGACCGTCACCAAGACCCGACTCCAGACGATCCTCCCGGCGCAGACCAAGCCCAAGTCCTTGCTGACGGGCGGCAAGGTCTTCGAGCGCTCCAAGCCGCTGTACGACGAGTACGCCGCTTCCTCCTTCCTCAGCGTCAAATCCGGTGGCGCCAAGGGTGACGGCCGGTCGGACGACACGGCCGCTATCCAGAAGGTTCTTGACAGCGCGAAGCCCGACCAGATCGTATACTTCGACCATGGCGCCTACGTCATCACCGACACGGTCCGCGTGCCCAAGAACATCAAGATTACCGGCGAGATCTGGCCCCTGCTCATGGCCCACGGCGAGAATTTCGGCGACGAGAAGAACCCGATCCCCATGCTGCAAGTCGGCCAGGTCGGCGACGTCGGCTCAGTCGAGATCAGCGACCTCGCCCTGCAGACCAAGGGCCCTGCACCAGGCGCCATCCTCATGGAGTGGAACGTGGCAGAGGCGAAGCAGGGCTCTGCCGCCATGTGGGACACGCACTTCCGCGTGGGCGGATCCGCCGGCACAGAGCTGCAGAGCGACACGTGCTCCAAGACGCCGAAGCAGACAACCAAGCCGGACCCGGCGTGCGTCGGCGCCTTCATGCTATTCCGCCTTACCGAGAAGGGCACGGCCTACATTGAGAACGCCTGGTACTGGACGGCGGACCACGAGCTGGACCTGCCCGACCATAACCAGATCAACATCTACAACGGGCGCGGCGTGCTCATCGAAAGCCAGGGGCCCGTCTGGCTGTACGGTACCGCGTCGGAGCACAACCAGCTCTACAACTACCAGATCGCCAACGCGAAGAACGTCTTCATGGGCCTGATCCAGTCCGAGACGCCCTACTACCAGGCCAACCCGGACGCGCTCACCCCCTTCACCCCGCAGAAGAAGTGGAACGACCCTGACTTCGCGAGCTGCACGACGGCAGCCTGCCGCAAGGCGTGGGGACTGCGCGTGATTAACTCGTCGGATGTGTACGTGTACGGCGCGGGCCTGTACAGCTTCTTCGAGAACTACGGGCAGTCGTGTCTGAATAGCGAGACGTGCCAGGAGAATATCGTGGAGGTGGACTGCTCGGATGTGCATATTTATGGGCTGAGCACCAAGGCCAGCGTCAACATGATTACCTCCTCGGATGGGAAGTCGCTGGTGCCGGAGAAGGACAATACGAGTAATTTCTGCTCGACGATTGCCTTGTTCAAGCAGTCGTGACCTCTGATGTAGTGGGTGGTTGTTGTTGAGATCGCTTTTTTTTTTCTTTCTTTTCTTCTTGTTTTTTCTTGTGGATACCACGTTAATATAGATGGTTTCTTTCTTTCTTGCAATTTTATTCCTCTTCTTTCGTCTTAACTCTTTCCTCCATCGTCTTTCTATCCCTTAATCATTTCCCTAATCAAGTGGGGTAGAACCATACCCACGGCAAATGACACCACCGCCAAACAGCACAGAGCGTCAGAGACAACCGTGCTCGCCATTCTGCACGTCCATTGCGAGACGGCGCTTCCTTTCCCTTTCCGTATAGATCTACGCCACTAGTTGGGGGTATAGTTCTGCTTCCCACTGATTTACCAGCACGTCAGTGTAGCAATTCCCACCAGGCTGGTCGGTGTCTTAAGCGATGCAATTGGACGGGGATAGAGCCTTTTGTGCTTGTTATTGCACTACTTGCCCTATTTCCCTTCTTCATTGCTTGATTCGTTCCACGTATAGTTGGTAGACGAAAGTACGGTTCATCCGGTAGGTTGGTAGTTGGTAGATACATACTAGGTAGTTCGTGTTGATCATTTAGTTAATGAGTTAGTTGGTATTTAGTAGTAGTAGTTCGTAGTATGTAGAGTCAATCATGTTCGTGACATGATAGTGGGATACTACAAGCGAGGTCGATCAGCGATGAGATGACCCGGGGGTGGAATTGCGTTGTCCTTTTTCTTTTTCTGTTTCTATCCCCTTGAGTGGAACTGAATTGGATTGAAATGGGGGTTTTGAAGTATAAGTAGTCTTCTTTTTCTTGTTCTTTTTAAGTTGTTCACCTTCTTTCTATCCATCATCTATCTACTATCTACAGTGTCACACATACACAGCATCCTCTCAACCACCTCAATTTATCAATCATCAACACACACCACTTCATCTATACCGTCACACTATACAGTAAATAAATAAACAAAATGCACCTCCCCCTCCCCCTCCTCCTCACATCAACCCTCGCCCTCCTCACCGCAGCGGCCCCCACCCCCGCAGAATCATCCAAACGCAACGACCCCGTCGACCCGCTCGACCTGAAAGGCACCATCAAGGAGGGCCTCAACGCAGTGACTGGCCTGGTGGGCGTTGAGGTCGCGCACAAGCGGGAGATCGAGAATAATGCCGAGAAGCGCTTTCTGAATGGGTTGCCGCTTATTGGGGATTTGTTGCCTAATGGGGATGCTTGATTATTCTTATACCCTTTGGATGGCTGGGTTTGGTGAGGTTGGTTTTGCTCTCCCTTTTCCTTCGTTTGTTTCTTTGGATGTTGGTGGTGTTGTTTGGGTTGAATGGGGCACGGTACCTGTTGGTAGTACTATTGCTAATTGTTTACTAGGTCCGTATAGGACTACAGACAAGGTGATGGGTGTATATACTATTACAGTATGTATGAGCAATAACCTAAATACTATCTATCTACAATCTATATACCATCAATGATATCCTCCTTTCCCCCCCCTATACTATCTTATACAATATACCGCATAATACTGGCGTCTTTCTGAGATCTGATGACTCACACGTTATTGGCGCACGACCAGCTGCTATTCGACGAGTCTTCGTGGATAGCAACGCCGGATACGTATAGTCCCAGACCGCACTGTTATGTGTTAGCAGGGTACTAGTAGAGTACTAGCTAGCAGATAGATAGTAGGAAGGAAGAAAGATAGAAAGAAGGGTAGGAAGACGGAAAGGAAGACGGATAGGAAGAAGGATAGGAAGAAGGAAAGGGAGAAGGATAGGAAGAATAAGACGTACTATAGCACACGCAATCCCCAAAATCAACACATTGACAACCGTCAAACAAGCCTTGGCTGTCGTCTGGAAGTACCGGCCGCGATTCATATGCAGCCAGAATATAGCCGGGAGGCCAACTATATCATCATCATTAGTAACCAGATACCTTTGTTTTCATTTAACATAGGGAAAAGGGGGCGTACAACTGAACCAACTTCCGAAAAGTGCACTCTGTTGCTCAATTAGCCACTACTCTAAACGTTTTCGTAGGTGGAAAAGTGGAAGGGACATACAATCAAACTGAGCAGATTATTGAACACGGGAATCGACTCGGCGACGACCCACGAAAGCACCCACACGACCAAGCAGATGGCTACCCACGATCCGATCGATAGGAAGCTGCGCTGGTGCATCATGTCCGAGCCGCGGAAGATCCGCACGTAGATGTATTTGCAGGCGACGTGGCCGAGGACGACGCCGGAGAGGGTGGCCTGTACTTATATTAGTATAATCTTCAGATAGTAGATTAGTAGATGAATAAGGAAAAAAAAACTCACAGTAGGAATGGCTATTCCCCACGCAATCTTCCCCATCAACGGGTGCAAGGACAGAATAGCCGGGGACTCGACGTCCGGCCCAGCAAAGCGGTAGATGATCAGCGCGGAGATGAGATACAGCACCGTGTCGACGATCTGGAGCATGGCCAGCGACTTGGGGAAGGTCCGCGGGTCTTCGGTTTCGGACATGAAGCCGAAGTAGGCGACGTGGGCGACTGTCTTGTTAGTTGAGTTCTTCTCACTCGCTCACATTTGGGAGAACGTACGGTATGCGAAGATGATGTTGGTGACTGCGAGGAACCCATCCCGGAAGCTCACATCGGTGGTGGATTCGAGGCGGATGGGCCCTTTGCTTTCCACGCCCATGGCGACCATGGTTATGATGGTCGCTACGAAGATGCTGGCGAATGCTGCTGGCGATTAGCCAAGAATACGATGGATGTAAGAGGGGAGGCTTACAGGCGCAAGACATCCAGTACACTTTGTCCATAGTGCGCGGCAAAGCGCCGAGGAAGCAAATCACCAGCCCGACGACACCAAATACCAGCGAGCAGGTCCCGTGGTCAGTAAGCACGTTCATCAAGATGCTGAACATCAAGATGTTGCTCGCCATGAGGAAGATCAGGAGCAGCAGCTGGCCGAGGCCCAGCAGCTCGCGGCCGAACCGGCCCATGAGGAGTTCGCCGGCGTCGCCCATGCTGTGGATCTCTGGGTGTCGCAGCTTGAACTGTCCGATGACGTACCCCGTGTACCATGACAGGGCGGAAATGAACACGATCATGACGGCCGCTCTGTGAGTGGTTAGTGATTGATTGGGATACTGCGTCTGGGGATACATACGGTCCCATTCCAAGGGTTGCTACGGCGGACGGGAGCGAGAGGATGCCGATGGAGACATTCTCCGCGATCATGACTGCATCCAATGAATCAAGCCTTAAATAGAAAAAACGATGAGAGACTCACGCATGCCACAGTGCCTGATTGGTCAATGATAAGCGTATGCATAAAAAAAAGGTAGGTAGAATCCGGGGAAGAATCCACGAAGAATGAAACTCACCACCACTTCATAGTCCGGTACTTCACCTCCGCCGAGTCTTCATTACCAAACGGCTCCAGAGCCTTTGCTGGAAAGTCATCGTCCCCATCTTGGTCCCGCTGGGCAAGGCCCACGGCCTTCTCGTCGGGGTAGGGTTTCTCGTCTGGGGTTTGCATTGTGGGGTTGAAGTTTTTCTCCCCTCCTATGATTTTTCTTTTTCCTCTTCCCAGACCTCTTACTAGAGTTCAGTCTCCCCGGCAAGCCTCTTCGAGCAGTCCAAGACTTCAAAAGATCGAAAACCAGACTTATCGATATAGATAGACAGCCAAGAACGATCCTGCAGATAATCCCGGCACGTGGCTGCAAAATCTCTGACTCCGCAAATCGGAGGGAGTCCCGATCGGGCCGATCGCCGTTTGCGGTTTAGCCTGCCTGTCACTTGTCCAGACCCTGATTCTGCCCTGGATTCCAACCTTGGCTGGCCATGTTGATTGAGGGGAGTAAAGATTTGATTAAGTCTATTTGTACTCGTATAATAATCGTAAGTCCACACGCAGAGTGGTTCTAAAGCTCCTTCTTGAGAAAATGCTCCGGCTTGTGCGTCGTCTCGTAGTCCACATGCACGTAGGCCCGCTCCACATCCGGAAGCGACTCGAGCTTGATCTGCAGCTCCTCCGCCACGTCGTGCGTCCCACGCAGGCTGTCGTTGGCGTCCATGACGATGTCCACCTCTACGAGAAGGCGCGGGCCGGACGTGTACGCCCGGACGGTGTCGATGGCGGTGATGAGGGGGGAGTGGGTCATCGCTGGATTGTTAGTATTTCCATGACAGCAAGATGGAAAGATGGAGACATACAGATATAGGTGATCAGCTGCTGCATCTTCGTATCGGCCGTCACGCCAATCAGCAGCTGGAACTCATGGTACGCCGTATGCAGCCACAGCACGCTGATCAGCACCGACAGGATGATCGCGCCCATCGGATCGATCCACCAACGCAGCTTGCTCCCGCCCACGGACGTCAAGATACCAAACCCATTGATGAGCAGATCGTTGCGGTGGTCCTCCCACAGGATGCGGATCTGCGACACCTGGTGTCGCAGCGCGAAGCAGTAAGCGAACAGCACGAACTTGGTGCAGAAGGCCACCGCGACGGCGATCACGGACGGAAGGTGAAACCCTCCCGTCTCGTTTTCGGAGCCGACGGACAGCTGGCGCGCCGAGAAGGCAATCAGGATGAACGAGACGGCCGTCATCAGGAAGCAGAAGCAGATGTTGCCCGCCGTCTCGATGCGCGCCTTGCCGGCGGGGAACTTGCGCGGGTCCACGCGGTTGACGGCCTTGTTGCACAGCAGCAGCGTGAGGTTGGACATGGGGTCGAAGACGGCGTCCGCCATCGTCGTGAACAGCGACAACGACCCCGACGCGATCGCCGCATACAGCTGCAGCACCGACAGCACGATGTTGGCGGCGAAGGAGCCGTAGACGGCGATCTTGTACTTCAGCTGGTTGTTGGCGTTGACCTCGCGGGCGGCCCGGACGTGCTCTTCCACCGGCTTCAGCATCAGCTTGATGTTCTCGTTCTGCGCCTCGTAGAATCCCTGCAGTTGTTTGGAGGTGATGGCGTCCGCGAGCACAGTCTTTGGGTTCCGGGTGGTGCATCGACGGTCGCGCTTGCGGGACGTGTTGGCCGCGGCGTGGTGGCTCTGCGGCTGCATCTGGCGGATCTCCTCGGGGCTCTTGAGCTTCGAGGCGAGCTGAAAGGGGTCATTCTCGCGGGTGTATCGCGGCGGGGGCTGGCTTTCTTCGTCGGTGGTGCTGCTGGACCGGTGCTGCGTCGTCTGCGGCTCGAGGGCCGTCGAGGCGGCTTCATCATAGGAGAGCATTGCCAGCTGCGTGGGCCGGTTGAAGGGAGAAGGATGGTGCGAGGCACTGTGACGAAAGTGACTGTCTTCCATGATGAAAATGGGGGAGAGGAGACCTCTCGATGAAACAGATGATGCAAGGGGGTTTTCTCAATGGAAGGGAGGATAGGTCAGATGGAGAGAGGGAAAAGAGGAGCGGAAGATAAGATCACATTGCAGAATGCCAAGCCCGCCGGAGGCGGTGACTATGCTTGGCACGATGACCAATCCCTTATCTGATCATTCTACGCTACACAAGATCTACACCGGATTCCACTCTAGGCAGCAGGAAAAGCATTCTTCTATTCCACTAGAAGCTAGATCGAACCAAACCCCCCATCATAAACTTTTACCGGAGATTTACCGGAAGTATCCGAGCAGCGACTTGAGCACACCGCCGACCCACTCCAACTTCTCCTCGGCAGTTGCATCCGCGGGCATACCGGGGTTAATCTGCGGGAGTCCAGTAGGCGCGGGCTTGCTGATGGTAGAGAGTGTGGTTGGGATGGGAGGCGGCGGCGGCGCGGATTGAGTTGGGGCAGCAGTCGTCGTGGGAACGCTGCTGGTGGTCGGGCTGGGGTCGGAGGGGCCGGTGCCAGAACCCGCTCCGTCGACCGTGAAGTCAACACACGACTCGTAGGTCTGGTCGATCGACTCGGCGAACCAGTACCACTGCAGCACGCAGGCGCCCGCCTCGGAGCACTGGCTCAGGTTATCGGGGAGGGTGACGCTGAACTCCTCGTCGCTGTCGGCCACGCCGGTCTCCGTGGAAGCGTACTTCTCCCACGACTTGAGGGCCTCGCCGATGACGGAGTTGGAGGCTGTGTCGACGACGGAGACGTTGGCCACTCCAGTGTGGGGCGCGCGGATATCGACCTTGAAGTCGATCTTCTGTCCCGCGCTGTACGAGTAGACGTTGTCCTTGTTGTCCTCAAACTTGTAGCCCTTGCAGAGGAAGATGTTGCAATCCTCGGCGCTGAAGTCGTCCTGTCCGCTGGTGACCTGAAGCTCGCCCTGCACGTTGCCGTAGTTGTCGGACTTCTGGTTGGTCACGACCTGCTGGCCGCAGGCGGCCTGCATGGCAGTGCCAGGCATCCGGGGCTTGGGGCTCGTGACGAAGCCGTGGCCGTGGGCCAGCCCGATAAGGGCGAGAAGGGAGATGGTGTGCTTCATTTTGGATGGTTGAGGAAAAAGATGCGAGAGGGAAAATATGGTAGAGAAAGGACGAGGTATACCAGTATACCACGAGGTAAATGAATGGAATTGAAATACAGGAATCGGTCACAGACCGGATGTGAAATGAATGTGCAAAAGAGAGAGAAAAGTTGATCAAGCCTGCTGCTGAGGAAACGAGATATCGAGGTCTGCATCTCCCTCTATATACTGTCAAACGACCCATCATACTGCCTAGGGTGTTTTAATTAACCGGGGTTCGTTCCCCTCGGGACGACGATCGGAGAGGCTCGGCCGTTCTATCATGTTTCAAGAGAGGCTGGAGCGACGCCGTAGGCACTCCATCGGCATGACACCTTCGGCCCAGCAGATGCTGCTACTGCCATGCGAAGAGGAAGCGCCGGGTAGTTTCACGATGCTTTAGGGTGAAACAGGATGTGAGCTTAGGCTCCGGTGAGATGCTTGGCACCGTCGCCGTTTCAGCTTCATTAAGTGTCGGACAGACTGAAACCACGCTTGCCAATGCTGTGGGTCATATTTGGCCCTAATTGCAGTTTCTATCTGTGGTCCGTCTCCGAATAGGAATGGTACTCTTGCTGTCAAGTCCAAACTCCCTTCGCAGGCGTACAATCAGCCCCTTATCACATCGGATAATTGAACAATTCGGTTGTCGGTGATGTGAAATGCCGGAAGACTAGAGAGGAGCTAGATTGCCGGGGTCGGATATGAGTGTATCAAGGAGGACAAAGTTAATTGAAAACCAGGGTATTGCTCAAGTAGTTAACGCGGATCCGCAAGGAGGTATCATTTGAACCAAGAGACAAAACGCAAAGCTAATTACAGAACTCGTAAAAGAACATCGATCATCACACGGAGACATACGGTGAACAAGGAAGAATACAGCAGTAAAGGGGGGAAAGAAAAAGAAGACCGTTGCTGCTGACATGTACATCATCCTGCAGCTCATGTAGTGCGTTGCGTCGGTGGATGCGCGCTGTTCCACAACCCAGGTTCAGGCGCTGTCCCATCCGCTGATTGGTTCCCTGCAGCACCTGGCGGACCTGCATTAGTAGCGTAGCTATCGGCGAATGGGTTTTGCACTTGGAATTCCTCCGACCGATATTCGTACCGATTCGGGCCAGCGCCCGTGGCACCTGTGCCCACCGGCGCTGAGACCACACCGTACGAAGTTTGACCATGCGGCGACACAGGCGAATCCGATTCGTGGGCAGTTGGCCCCGGCGAAGCCGGTCTATACGAAGCCGGCGGGCTGTGCGAAGGTGGTTCGTATGTCGCTGGTCCCTGCGAAGCCGGCACCGGCTGAAGGGCAGGGATGTTGTGTACTTCGCGAGGCGGAGTAGGCGGTGCGGGGACCGGTCGAGGGGCACCCGAGGCACCGCTGGCATCGTTGGATGAGGCCGGAGACTGGCTCCCGGACTTTCCTAGCGCCCTGCGTGCCTGCAACATAGCTCGCTGGTATTGGGAGAGGGCCACCGACAACTCATCATTCGTCTCAATCAGGGTCGCCAGGGTATCCTCGTCGGGAGGCGGGTTGGAACCGTGAATGTAATCCTGCACGGCGCGCGACGCATTCCGGCAACGGCCGGAGAACTCCTTAATGAGTTCGTTGTCCAGGAACTCCACCGGGGGCGTCGACTGCACGAACTGGGTGAGAAGGCTGGCTGACGTCTTCGCCTCGGCGATCCGGGAGGCAAGTTCCTCGGGCGGCGGGAGTCCTGGCGAACTGCGGTGGATGACAGGGACGTTCGGGTCTCTCGGCGGCATGGGAGGTGGTGCATTGGGTGCGTTCTATACGTTTGAAGCATGGTGAGCGAGGTCCAACCGAGCATGCATGGTCAACGGGCGGTAGGAGTGTCCTTACATTGCGCCACTTGGGATTGGCCTTTTCCTTCCTCCACATACCCAACAGCAACCCCAGATCCTCATCCCACGGTCGCTGCGTCTCCAACATGTCCAGTGTCTCCGACAGGAATTGCTTCACATACATATCCTTGCCCTGTCGCAACAAGTCCCGCACGGTGGTAACGAACTTGGAGTCAAAGTTTCGCGAAAAGGTATGGCCCGGGTTCTCGATGAGGATGCGCATCAGCATGATGGCATTGTACTGGACATTGGGGGATGACGACGCGGGATCGGCCAGCAGTTTGCGGATGCGATGCGCCGCCTCCTTGGCGGCACTGGGGCTCGACTCGGCGCTCTCGACGACTCCCGGGAGATGAACGAACTCCGTGCCATGCTAAAGAAAACAACAATTAGCACTGCCTTAAAGTATGTAGACGTGGGGAAATGCAGTCGCGGATCATGGGGTAACCCTTAGAATGTGACATACCGCAATGTTGGGTCCGTTCCCAGACTGGCAGAATGCCATCTAATATCGCAGCACCGGCATCGTCAGTCAATGCTAATCACTCAACTTCGCAGATATAAGAACGAGAGGAACCAACCAATTCTCTCAAGACGACCGCTTCCGGGGCATCCTCAGGATATGCGGGCGCGCTCTCCCGCGCGAAACCTGCATTGAACGTTAGCGACCCCACGCGACGATCACACGGCACCAAGCGACATACTAGGACGTCTCATGGAAGTGAGGATGCGCTTCATGATGAACGAGATGATAGCAATGGACCACGATGAGAAGCTGAACCGGACGAAAACCGCAGGAGCAGAGAGGGGAAAGGCAAATAAGAACGAAAAAAATGCACGGATGCAGGTGAGATTGATGTAGCTCAAATAGGTTGGTTGGGTTCTTATTTTAGGCGCCTGCGGGATCCAGCCAGACCAGAAGGAAAAGGCGGCGATCGTTGGACGGCCAGAGACACTAAGTATAGTAGCCTGGAGTCGCGGCCCCGATCGACAGTGGCGATGCGATGCTTTAGCAACACGCAAGCTTGGGGGCATCAATTTTGGGATGACCCCACGAGCCCCAAACGTTTGGGAAAGGGTGCTGGATGCTGCCTAGTGGTGTCAGTCGAGGATAACGCTTATAGGAGTGTTCCGTCGATCTTGGCATGGCTTGACGACCTAGTACCGAGTATTTAGGTACCTATATATAGGCAGCAGATGTCATGACCAGTGATCTGACCACTGTAATCTTCATCATGAGGTTAGAATGTTTAAAAAAATTAAGAGGATAGGCTCAAATCTCATGAGTGGCAAATCAGTGGCCATCTTGAACCGGTCGACATGTACGCACATTGTACATTCTGGCCAGTTGCCCCAGACAGTTATATAGACTGAGTGGAGTTCTTGGACCACATCCTGATCCTGGGGGGATTTCAATCTCGTCACAAGTTACATAGTACACTGCTTCCAGCTCTACATATCCACTATCACGAAACAAAATAGACAACTACAAGTAACAGATCACGTTTTAAAAAAATTCAAGTCGTATTCTATTCATGACATAACATGAAAGCACAAAACACCCTTCTCTCCCCGAATCGAGGTCCGGAAAGGCTGGTGGAGATGCCGGTGGGAAATAAGATTGTCGATGAACTGGACGTGATCCAGCCATCCATCCCGTAGAAGTAGGCTAGGAGCATGTATTCCACGGGGACGCACCGACCACCATGGAGCAGTTGGCGGATCCGGACGGGAATTTTTCCAAGAAGAAACAAAAATAAAGATTCACTTGGAAAAAGGATGAAAAGTTATTTTTTTTTGTATTCCTTCCGTGACAAGGTATTGGTTCCGTACAACTGAAAACTCCGGCTGGTTCCCATTCATTTTCCGACTACCGTTCCCTCCTTTCCGTCTCTCGACACCACCTACATCCGCTTATGCCTGGGTAAGGGCCTGGCGGACGTTGGCGCCACGCTGCCGGGAGCTGAGGTGGTCCTTGGCAACGACGGGGCCCTTCTTGACGACCTCCTCGGCCTCGGTGAGGATGAGCTCGATGTGGCAAGGGTTGGTCATGTAGGGGTTGATCTACACAATTAGTTTCTTTCTTCAATCTTCGTCCCTCTCGGTCATCACAGGAAAGGATTGGCACATACACGACCGTGGGCACGGTAGGTGCGTCTGCGGCCCTTGGGGGCCTGGTTGACCTGGATGCGCTTGACGACCAGGTTGCCGGTGTCGAGACCCTTGGTGTCGGCGTTGGCCTCGGCGTTCTTCAGGAGGTCGACGAGGAACTTGGCGGACTTCTCGGGCCAGCGGGCCTTGCTAACACCGAACTGCTTGCCTGGGAATGGTCAGCCTGGTGTTTTCCAAGCCCCTGGATTTCATCCTTCTGAGATCTGCAACCCCATCTCCGATCTCTCAACCCGCAAACATGTTCTAGTCCACTGGGGAGAGATCCTCCATTTCATATCAAAATCACTCACCCTGGGCACAGCGACCGGTGCTGCCAGCAAACCGGCGGAAGGGGACAGCCTCGAGCTTGTTGGAGACGTTGTCGAGGAAGGCAAGGGCGCGCTGCAGCTTCATGCCGTTGATGGCCTGGGCGGTCTCGCGGGTGTTCTTGAAGCTGACACGCAGGTAAGAGCCCCGGGCGCGGGCGCTCTTAGCGGGCGAAATCTCCTGAGCAGCGTAGCGGACCTGAAGGAAAAAGCACCCGTATCAGCATGAAATTCTTCCAAGTCTCTCGCCTTTTCCCATTCTTTCGTCTTTCCCTCCTCTTCCATCGTTCAAAATCTCCTCCTCCAAATCCCAGTATCGAATTTGACGCAATGATGGGGAGGTCGTAGATCGAGACGGTCCGGTCGACACAAAACACCCAAGGTCATCTCCTCGCCGTGTCCCAATCTCACGAAAATTCCAGGTCCTCGCATTCCGACCTCCTCGCATCGAATAGGAAAGGTAATATCTCGAGAAACACTCACCATCTTGAAGTGGTTGCCGGGCGGGGTGGTCCTCGATTGTCGGGTTAGAAGTTTGTCGCTTTACGAAGTTCGTCGGCCGCGGGTCGGAATCGTGAGTGCAGTTCGTTGTGGTGCGCCTTTTTTCGCTCTTGGCGCCCGCAGCCCTAAGCGAGCCCTACCGCTAGCCCTGTTTGGTACCCACCGCCCGGCAGTATATTTGTTACTTTGTACTGACTATCTTCGATGTATCCAGAAATTGAACACTTGAATTCATATCATTACTCGATCTATCCAATTCTAGGTCCTAGGTCTACTTCTTCTGCTCCGGAACGGGCGTGATCATCTCCCCCTTCTCGACCGCCGACCGCAGATTTTCGAGCACCAGCAACTCCATATTCTTCTGCGTCTCGTACGTCATGGTACCAATGTGTGGCAGAAGCATTACACGGGGGTTGTCGACCAGTCCCTGCTCCACGACCGGCTCGTTTTCGTACACGTCCAGACCAGCAGACATGACCTGATCTGTCAGCTTGTATTTCGAAAAAAAAGAGAGAAAGAAGAAACACACCTTGCCCGAGTCCAATGCTGCCACGAGCGCCTTCTCATCGATTAACGCCCCCCGAGCCGTATTGACGATCACGACGCCGTCCTTCATCTTTTGGAACTCGTTGGCGCCGATAATATGCTGAGTGGATGCGTTGAGGGCGAGATTGAGACTCAGCACGTCGGAGCTGGCTAGGAGCTCGTTGAAAGACACGTAGGTGGCGTCCCCTTCGAGTTCGGGCGAGAGACGGGAGCGATTGTGGTAATGGATCTTCATGCCGAAGGCTTTGGCTCGATGCGCCATTTCCTGGAGATCATTAGTACCTTGTTTTTCTTCGGGGTACACCCCCCCCGGCTTGATACTTACCCGTCCGATGCCGCCCATTCCCAGGATACCTAACACCTTACCTTGGGGATCGTGGCCTAGCGTGGTCTGTCCATGCCATTTTCCTGCACATGGATGTTAGTAGCTTGATATGGTTTTACTTTGGAAACGGCGGGGCTACCAGCGCGCAAGGCGGCCAAGGGCACGTAGGCCTGGCGCAAGGCGCCAATCATCAGGAAGATGCCCACGTCTGCGGTGGCGTTGTTTACGGCGACAGGGGTACTCGAGACGAGGATTCCTATCGTAGCTTGTTAGATGGCCTGTAGTATGGGTGGTCTCATACCGTTGTGCCTGGTAGATGACGTTACCTTTCTGAGTACACCCCGCAACGTCGATGTTGTCGTACCCCGCCCCGTTGTGGCAGATGTACTTGAGCGATGCGGGCAGGGCAGACAGCAGTTCCGCGTCGAACGGGCCGGTCAACTGGACCTAGTCAATCTTCTGTAGATTGTTGTTTTGTAGCGTCGACATACCTTGGTGGACACATTAGAGCGGTAGATGGCCTGGACGTCGTCATATTGGCCCTGTTTGCAGTTGCGGAGAAAGTCTTCGCGCGTGCCCTCGGGAAATTCCTAATCGGTCAGGACAATATTCGATCGAACCGGATGGCTGGGATGGTACCTTGAGGGTGAGTATGGACGAAAGGGCTTCCCACTCCTTTCTGGCGTGGGTGATGTCTCCGATGAGGAGTGCGGAGGGCATGACGTTGATTGTTGGATGCTGGATGATATTACAGTACTCAAGGTGTAAGTGGAGAAGATCAGAAAGAAGTAGTTTATAAAGAGAAGAATCAGTAGATCTGGTTAAATGTCAGGAATTATATTTCCATGGATAATTGGAAGAAGAAGAATGAATTGAGGGGTCAACCATCGTGATATCAATCCATCGGGCTCATTTAGCCATGAGATGGTTATGGTATTACCAATAAATACCTAAAATACCCAGTTATTTCCGGCATCATCCTATCTAAAGTATATCATAATACACAGCCATACATCTACATCACTCTCTCTACTTCATACTTCATACAATGATCACTTCCTCACTTTCAATCCTACATCTGTCTCTCTCACACTCACGTTCGTTATTCACTTCTTTCATCTCTATCACTGTCTCATCTATCATGACATACACCTGGAGTGACAGTCCATTACCCCCTTCACTTCTCCACTGTCGGCTATTGACCAGTTCAATTCCCGACACCCCACACTATGATTACGCCAACCAATGTATGGCAATCTTCTTCCCCTCTATATGTTCAATTTACACATCTGACAAGCTCCAGATACACCAAGTATCCTACATAATCGATTGAGTATCCCACATAGTCAAATCCAACCTCAGACCAGTCCACCATGGCCTCCAATCCCACCTGTGAGGCACTCGTGCTGCACGGCGCCAAAGATCTCCGCATGGTATGCCCTCCCCACTATACCCCCAGATCAACCCCCGCAAAACACCATGTCTAACAAATTTAGGAATCGCGCGCAGTCTCCCCCCCATCCCCCGATGAAGTCCAAATCGCCATCCGCGCCACCGGCCTCTGCGGCTCCGACCTCCACTACTACAACCACGGCCGCAACGGCGACTTCGTCGTGCGCCAGCCCTACTGCCTCGGCCACGAGTCCTCCGGCGAAGTAACCGCCACCGGCACCAACGTGAGCACCCTCCAAGTCGGCGACCGCGTCGCTCTAGAAGTCGGCCTCCCCTGCACCAAGTGCCCGCTCTGCCTCCAAGGCCGCTACAACATCTGCCCGGACATGAGGTTCCGCTCCAGCGCCAAAACCTACCCCCACCTTGACGGCACCCTCATGGAGCGCACCAACCACCCAGCCACCCTGTGCCACCGTCTCCCAGAGAACGTCTCCTTCGCCGGCGGGGCCCTCGCCGAGCCCCTCGCTGTCGTCCTGCACGCCATCCGCCGCTCGCGCCCGCCCGCCCGCGCAGACGTCGATCTCGCAGCCGCCCACGGCGCCGGCACCGCAGCGCTCGTCTTCGGCGCCGGAGCCATCGGCCTCCTCCTCGCCGCCGCGCTCTCCCTCACAGAGAACTTCTCCTCGATCGTCATAGCAGACATCGACCCCGCGCGGCTAGCCATCGCAGACTCCCTCTCCCTCCCCACCCTCCACACCTTCCTGATCCCCAAACCCAGCACCCAACCATCAGAATCGGTCTCCAAAGAAGACGCAGCCCTCCAGTCCGCGCAGTCCCTCGCCACCCAGCTAAAGAGCTCCATCCCCGACGTCGCAGCCGGCTTCGCGAGAGTCTACGACTGCACGGGCGTCCCCGCCTGCATCCAGACGGGCATCTACGCCGCCGCGCCGGGGTCCGTCCTCGTGCAGATCGGCATGGGTCATCCAGTCCAGACTGTCCCGCTGGGGGCGGCGGCGCTGCGTGAGGTGGATCTCATTGGTGTGTTTAGGTATGATGGTGCTGCTTATCCGGCTGCGATTGCGCTGTTGGGTGGGGGGAGGTTCAGTGTCGTGGAGGAAAAGGTTGTTACGCATCGGGTGGCTTTGCGGGATGGGAAGGAGGCGTTTGAGTTGGCGGGGAGGGGGGTGGATGGAGAGGGGAGGACGGTTGTTAAGGTTGTTATTGAGAGTTGATTTTTGCTTTTCTTTTCTTTTTGGTTTGTTTGAGATGAGTGTAGGGAAGAAATATTGGATGGATAAGGAATACCCAGAATGGAATGTACATTGTTATCTAGTACTTGCGCTATCAAACACCCACTAAAGTATCCCCACAAGCCATACAAACTAGTACCTAAGGTAGAACAGTACGTCTTCAATACTGAAGAAGCAGTAGGTGACTATGTCTCATATTACCAATCGACTAGTAGATGATACAATGAATAAATCACTTCAACCCCCCAGCAAGCAACAAACTCTGCCCCGTCATATACCCCGTCTCAACAAGCATGCTCACCACATTAGCCACCTCACCCGGCGTCCCCAACCGCCCCAGCGGAATCCCCGCCGCCACCTCGGGGATCGCCTGCGCGTTGGGGATCATGCCCGTGTCGCCGATCATGGCCGGCGCGACGTCGTTGACGCTGATGTTGTGTTCTGCGAGGCGCGTGGAGAGGTTCTTCATCATGCCTGTTAGGCCGGCTTTGGATGCTGCGTAGTCTTTCCCCCATATTCTTATTAGTGTCGTTTCATTTGTTTGGGGTTTGTATTTTGAATGGTGGGTGTGAATGGAGAAGGGGAAGGAGACATACGACACCCATTTATCCCCCCTCCATACCCCGCAATAGATGACATGAACACGATCCTCCCCCACCGCTGACCCTTCATATGCTCGACGACGCCCTTGACGAGGATAAACGCCGCCCGCATGTTCACCTCCACCGTGTGGTCGAACTCTTCCAGTGAGATGTCCCACACTTGGGGAACGCGCTTGCCGTGCCCTGCGTTGGCGATCAGGATATCGGGTCGCTGGCCGTGCTGGGCGTCGATCTCGGCGAAGAGGGTCTCGATCTGCGATGCGGATGCCATGTCCACTTGGTGGGTTGTGATGCGCAGGGTGTTGTGCGTTTTGCGGAGGGTGGTTGCGAGGGTTTCGATGGCGCTGGCGTTGCTGTGGTAGGTTAGTGCTAGATGGATGTTTTTGCTGGCTAGTTGGTGTGCGCAGGCGGAGCCGATTCTATATAATATCTGTGTTAGTTGAGGGGTTGTTGGGTTGTATTGTATGGTGGACGTGATTGTACCCGCCAGATGCACCTGTGATGAGGGCAAGTCGGCCGCTGACTTGGTTGTAGTCTGCCATTTTTCTTCCATTTGCTTTGTGTCAGTGGTTCGAAATGGTGACAGGAAGTGTTCTGTCAAGGTATATATGAGGGCATCGGGCTTTCCCCGAGGGTAGATTCTACCCCGCATCGCCAGTGTGGGGTACACCTGGGCAATCAATCCCTCGGCAAGAGAACCAACGAGTCCTCCGATCATATTTCACCCTCTATACCAGATAGAGAATGTTTTTTCATACTGGTAGATGGATCTCAGTGTTAAAACAGCAAACTACCCGCCATGTCGACCCACGACGACTGCCACGTCTGCGAACGCTCCTGTCCCGTCTGATAGAGATCCTGATTCTGGAAGCCGTCCAACGCCAGCATACCCGACCCTGAGATCAGGTCGCCCGAGACGTAGTCGCCCACGGCTTCCAGATTCAGCCAGGAGAAGTCGTTTG
This sequence comes from Aspergillus campestris IBT 28561, assembly GCF_002847485.1. Taxonomy (NCBI): domain Eukaryota; kingdom Fungi; phylum Ascomycota; class Eurotiomycetes; order Eurotiales; family Aspergillaceae; genus Aspergillus; species Aspergillus campestris. The sequence continues at coordinate 2,609,389 of NW_020194336.1, read as the reverse complement.
CGGGGCTGAAATGCACGCAGCTGTCGTCGGGCATGGGCTGTGTAAGTGCGCTGCTGCTGCTGGGCATGGGGAGATCGCTACTTTGGTGCTGTGGGAGTGTTGTTGGCACAGCTGGGTTGGGTTGCCAGAGAAGTTCCAGGAGTCGCGCGTACCGTGACCCGATGTCGTCGGGCCCTGCGCTGGCGCGTTTTAGGATCTCGGTCGTTCGGTGGACGAGTTCGCGCACGTCCATTTCTTCGGAGGGTGGGAGGACCCCGAATGAGCGAGCCTAGATTTGCTCGTGTTAGTGAAAGTTTACTGGAGGGGATAAAGGTTCAGTGGAGGCGGACCTTGTAGAGAAATACAGCGGCGTAAATTCCGTATAGGTAGAACCGGAGCGGCATGAAATGCAGCTGTCGCTCAGGATGGACTTTGTCCACGACGATGGCCAGATACGCCTTGGCCGCGTCGACAGACTCGTAGATGAATCGCGCGTCCTGCAACAAAGCGACATTACTGAAGGTCGAGCGCAAGTGCTCCTTTTGCGACTGGCTGTCGTTGTTCGTCTTGGAAGCCAGAGCCTGCGAGATAGTAGCCTGGAAGGCAAACGCGTTTGTGTAGAGTCGCAGATATTCGTACGACATCTGTAGTGTAAATTGCATCGGTTCGGAGCCTAGACACGTTAGCGGGTGTTTTGACAATTCGAATCGACCGACCTACAAGGCAACGAGCCCCAGAGCGATTTCCACCGGAGAATGGCCAGCCGAAAATCGTCGACATATTTCACATAGTCCCCCGTGAGCATCATCTGGTTGCTGGTTCGCATCCCCGAGTACAGCACGTCGTGCACGTTGCCATACAACTGCGTGAGGTCGAGCGTCGCCTGGAGGATCCGCGCGTAGTCCTCATCGCCGTCACCGACGGGCAGTAGAGAGGGGAAATCCTGGCTGACCAGACCCGTCATAGGACCCGGCCCTCGCGACCAGAACGCCCGCCCGATGCGGACGGAAATCAACCGATCGGAGACGTAGCAGCTCGTCCACGCCAGTCGCCGGCGGGCTTCCACCTCCGTGTCTCCCGAGTCGCCCCGAAACGACGTTCGATCCAGCCCCAGAAAATACCCCGATCGCAGGGCCAGTCCGACGTGCATCCACGCAGCGCGATCTTCCTCTCCGCGCCCGACGCGCTCGACTCCGGGTCGGAGTCCCTGGGGCTCCCACTCGGCGAGGAGTAAGAGCGCTTCAACGGCTTCGACGTCGCAGTTTGCCCCGGCGGCGATCCCGGAAATCAGCTCGTGCATGTATCTAGAACAGTACTCGTGGATCTCCGGTCGCGCGGTCAGATCCTTCGACGCGATTGTGAGCACCGCCGTCAGCAAGTGTTTCTCGTTCGCGGCAAAGGCGCCCAAGGCACGGCGATCGAAGTATTTTCTGGGGACCAAAGGGAGATATGGATGGAAATGATCGGCGTAACGGGACACCAACTGCCACACGGTCCCTGGCTCTAGAGCGCGCGATTGCACCAGTCTATAGTTTTTTATGTCGCCGGGGGAATCGAAGTCGGTCACCGTGCCCTGCGGGGCACTGGAGGCCGGGACACCTCTAGGGTTTGCGCGCGTCAGATCTGGGCCCGAGTCAGAAGCGGACCCGTCCGTATCCCGTCTCGCGAGGCCCGTCAGACACTGCCAAGCGTCTGATGGATTGCGCGGTACCGAACCTATCGACGTCGTGTCATCGTCGTCCACTGCCGTAGGGGGGGCATCTTGCGGCACGAATGCCACGGGATCGGGATAGGAGCTCGATGTCGCCTGGGGATTGTCGGGACGAGACGGACTTGCGCCATCGACGGTCGATTCGTCATGCTCCATTGCTGGATCGTTCCTCGGGGTCAGAGGCTTCATTTTATTCTTCCGGATACGACGACCTCCCCGATTCGAACTGCCTAGAACGCATTCGTGGCCGTCCTGAATACACCGTTGGCATGGGGGCATGCCTGGTCGTCCACCACCGGTACTACAGTCTATTAGCAAGACCGAAGCAAGCTTTCGTGACGAGGTGAGACGTACAGAACACATTTGGATTTTCGCTGTCGACAGTGCAAGCACGCCCTCGACACGCGCTTCATCATACGCGTCCGACGAGGCCGGGATCGCGACAGGGGTGTCGCATTCTCCACCGCAACGAGTTGGCCGTCTGGGTACATTTTGCCGGAGTCATCTAAGAAGTTTAAACGACTCACGCAAAGTCTGACTATCTCAAGTCAAGTTGGCACAAGAGGTATGTTCATGTCCCACTGGAGAGATCTCGCGCGGAGCATGAGCGCGCCAAGAACTGAATGATGCGCCCGTACAGTGTTTGCTAGTACAATCCCGGATCTGTGAGGTTATCGGGAGCCGGGGAAAACGCGGGGAGAGAGTCGGCGAACCACGGGCTAGAGGATTGACCTGTATTACTCAACCGCATGTCTGGACTGGAGAGCCGCTTGAAAACAAACTACCAACCTGGGTAGTTATCACAAGAGCTAACTCTGGTACGACCAAGAATCGCTGGTGAATGGGGAGTAGTGACTCCACGGTCAATAACCGACAGATTGCGGGGCTTCGGCAACGGAAGATGCCTATTCGGGAATTCATACAGTCACTGTACCCCGCCAGTGATTGAGTTGCGAGAGTATTTAATAGCAGTCGTCAAGAAGTTACCACATTACAATTGTTGTCGTTAGCTTTAACCTTCGTCGAACCACGTCCTGTACACCTTTCCACATCTACATCATGGCTGCCACCGTCGCGTCGCTCTTCTCGCTGAGCGGGAGAACCGCCATCGTTACCGGAGGCACGAGGGGAATCGGACAGGCAATGGCATATGCGCTCGCAGAGGCTGGTGCCGATATTATCCTGGTTCAGGTATGATTATAATTTGCTGTCTCAACACGTCTCGCCTGGACGATGCACATGATACCGGGACTGACGGGCGCGCAGAGAGACGAGTCCAACACCACAACCCGCGACGAGATCATCAATCGCCTGGGTCGCAAAGCACACATCCACGTGGCGGAACTGTCGAGCCGAGAAGCCGTCAAACACATCATCCCCACCGTGACCAGCCTGGGGTTCACGCCGGATATTCTCCTGAATTGCGCAGGCATCCAGCGGAGACATCCGAGCGAACGGTTCCCGGATGAGGATTGGGACGAGGTGGGTGGCATGACCCTCTTCCTGACAAGTTCCGAGACAGACGCTAACCGTTCCCCCGTGTCGAATCCATAGGTCCTCCAAGTTAATCTGAGCTCCGTCTTCGTCTTGTGTCGCGAGTTTGGCGCCTATCTGCTTGGACGCGATGCCTCCGAGTTCCCGTCCAGCCGTCGTGGCTCCATCATCAACATCGCCTCTCTCCTGTCCTTCCAGGGAGGCATTACCGTGCCGGCCTACGCCGCCTCCAAGGGTGGAATTTCCCAGCTGACCAAAGCGCTCTCCAACGAGTGGGTGGGTCAAGGCATCAACGTCAACGCCATCGCTCCCGGCTACATCGCGACCGACATGAACACGGCCCTCATCAACGATCCCAACCGCAACGTGGGCATCATGGCTCGGATCCCAGCCGGACGGTGGGGTAACCCCGAGGACTTCAAGGGTGCGGTCGTGTTTCTGGCCAGCGCAGCGAGTAGCTATGTTTCAGGGGAGATTCTTTGTGTGGACGGAGGTTGGATGGGTCGGTAGAGAACGGGTAAGCTGTAAGACATTGACCCTCGTCGCAGCTGTCATATCACGGCCTTCTAAGAACAGAAATTAATCATAGCAGTAATAATATTATCATATTTCCGATGTACAAATCCGGCATTGTAGTGCGACCGTTTGAAACCGAGGGTTGGACTGTAATTTCCACCGAGCTGGAGATTTATCCGACTAAAATTGGAGTGCTGAGCAATAGTTGACTATTATACTAGAGTAAGCAGTAAGAGAACGGTTCGTTCCCCGTGACTCCAGGATGGTTTGGGGATTTTTAGCCTCACAGGATGCTTTGATCTTCCTCTTTCTTCCTTCCACCTGTGTCTCCCCCCGTTTCAATTCCTTCCTTCCATTGGTAATTATGGAAAATCATTATGAGTGCTATATTGACAGCCTCGAGGTGTCACAGGCGACTCCTATATCCACCTGCTTCACCGGCTCGCTAACTAGTCGGTCACCTTGTTACTAGGCAGAAGACGCTATCTCGTAGCCAGTGGGTCGCTGCTAGGCTCCTAGTCCGTGTCCAATATGGAGTCGTCGGCTCCATCTGACCTCCCTAATGTGAAACATGCAAGTGCTGGTCGAGTCCGAAATCACATCAGGCATTCACATCCTCTGCAGACATGATGCAGGTGGTTCAGCGTGGCGACTATTCTCGCCGCATTTCTCAGCTGAAAACCGGCTGAGAGAGGAGGGGTTCGGGCGCTTAAAGTCCGGTCGATACGACAATGCACGGCAGTACGGGCATCGGATCTGTAGGGATCCTAGGGAAGGGCGCTACACCAACCGCATCGACCAGGTTTTCCCGTCCCCTGTTGGCGCCCATCACTGGCCAAGACGCTCAGGAAGACCGAGCGAGTAGCAGGGCAGACATCGCCGGCTTGGCGCCTAGCAGGAACGTCTCTCCAGGGCGCCAGATCAGGCTAAACGACACTAATTCCTGGACGGCCAATATTGAATGGCGCGATTACTTGGGTGTGGAGAGGGATCCGCATCTGATCCTTCCAGATTGTTATAGCTTTTGCTTTTAAGGTTTCTGTCTGTCCTGTTGATCGGGTTCAATGGTCTGATGCCAGGAACCTTATGACTTTTCTTGTCTTTTCTGCCCCCTTTCTCCCCTCGAGTTCCTGCAGGGTTGGGTTCTGATCACTCTTTTTATCGTCTCATGTCATTCACAACTGTCGACGGGTTTGGTTCTGGATTCGCATGATCTTTGTCATTCATTCTTTATCCTTCGCATCACCAAACAATCGAAACAATCTCTTTGCAGGCCTATCCCTTGTTTCTTTCATTCCCTTCCGCTATTGTTGGTCTCATTGAGACATTGTTGGCCACCGGGTCTTGGCCACTGGCATGCCCATAGATGTCAAGGTATCTGCCCATCTGGTCTCTCTCTTTTGATTCTCTACATTTTCTCTCTCTTGTTTTCATGAATCCCCTCGTGAAACGACTATGCCATTAAGAGATTGGAGGTAAACTACCATACTCATCCCTTGTATAACGCCGAGGTAATAACCCCACTCAAGTGCCGCGACAAGTCATATCCAAAACAACCCGCCCTGTTCCGGTTGGCCAGGCTGGGATCTTTCTCAGATACCGTTCCGGCGCAGCTTCGCGTCTGAGCATCGTTGAACCCATCTCAACTTCGAAAAGAGGACCACGAGTCGGCAGATAACTCGGCCCTCCACGCGGCGACTGACGGGCCTTTGGTTTCTGCAACTTCGTCCGACGTGTTCCTAGGACACCGCGTGCCTGTCCCCGCATTCCGGTTGTTTCCCTGCCATTCCGAATTCTTCTCTCGACCGATGACATATGGGACTTGTCTGGAATCCGATCGTTCATAACACCCTTTTTAAGCCGTATCGTCGCCCCCCACACACACACACTCGTTCTCTTATCTGTGCTGGGCCTCCCTCGCAACGCTATCACCCGTCTCGTCAGGCCGTGAAAATACCACGTTTCGATGGATGGCCTCGATCAACATATCGCCCCCAGAGGCTACGGATCAAATGCCACTTATGTTTATGAATACTCTCGGGGCCTGAACGGGGTCCACGTTCCACGCGATGTCCTTTACACGCGCATCATTCTGGGCTCTCTCCTCTTGATCGCCCTCGTCATCTTCTGCGGCCGAATCGCCCAAATCAGCCATGCCTATCTCCGTTTTATCACCTCCCTGTCCGCCAGCCGGCGGCAACAAACGTTCTGGAGCGTCGAAGCTTCCCCCACCTGGGCCCGTCTGAAGAAGCATGTGATGTACGCGCCGCTAGGGAGGAAGAGACACAACCGAGAGATCCAGCTATCGTCGGCGGTCAATATCGGAACGTTGCCGTCCCGGTTCCAGGCGGTCCTGATCTTTCTCTACGTGGCCAGCCAGATCGCCTACTGTGCCACTTTGGACTACCGCGTCAACAAGAAGGAAGCCCTCTTTGCCGAACTCCGGGGCCGATCGGGAACGCTGGCCGTTCTGAACATGGTCCCTCTTTTCATCTTCGCCGGGCGCAACAACCCGTTCATTTCGCTGCTGCGGGTCAGCTTCGACACCTACAACCTCCTCCACCGATGGCTGGGCCGCATCGTGGTGCTCGAAAGCGTGGTGCATACCGCCGCGTGGGCCGTCAATGCCTGCAACGAGCAGGGCTTCAACGACATGCTCTCGCGCCTGCGGACGACTCCCTTCTTCACCTGGGGTCTGCTGGGCACGTGTTCGATGGTCTTTCTCTGCCTCCACTCCCCCTCGCCGATCCGGCACGCCTTCTACGAGACCTTTTTGCACCTGCACCAGCTCGCCGCCTTGCTGGCGTTTCTCGGCGTCTACGTCCACCTCGACCTCGACAACCTGTACCAGAAGAAGTGGGCGACCGCGATCGCCGTCATCTGGCTGCTGGAGCGATCCGTGCGGCTCGGCCGCCTCCTCTACCTCAACGTCTCCATCCGACACGGCGCCACCAAACTCGTCGTCGAGGCCCTCCCCGGGGAAGCCTGCCGCGTGACCTTCCACCTCCCGCGCCGAGTCCGCGTCAACCCCGGCAGCCACGTCTACGCCTATATCCCCAGCGTCGCCCTCTGGACGTCCCACCCTTTCTCGGTCGCCTGGGTCGATCCCATCAGCGCGATGAGCCCCTTCTCCTCACACACCGAATCTCCGACCTCCCCTTCCCTTCTCGAGAAACAACCCCCCGCGATCTGAACACTTATCTCGAACAACAACAACCCCGCAACCCGCACCAACCCACCTCCGTCTCCCTCATCATCACCGCCCGCCAGGGCATGACCCGCAGCCTCTACAACCGCGCGCTCGCCGCCCCCGCCAAGACCCTCCGCACCACCGGCTACATCGAGGGGCCGTACGCGGCCCGCCCCGTCAACTTCGCCAGCTACGGCACCACCGTGCTCTTCTCCGCCGGCGCCGGCATCACCCACCACACGCTCTACGTGCGGGACCTGATCCTCCGGGCGGCCGACGGCTGCGTCGCCACGCAGCAGATCCACCTCGTCTGGTCCGTCCGCAACACGGAGCACCTCACCTGGGTGCGCGAGTGGATGGACTCGGTGCTCCGGCTCCCGGGCCGCCGCGACATCCTCACCGTCCGCCTCTTCGTCTCCAAACCCCGCAGCAGCCGCGAGATCGTCTCGCCCAGCTCCACCGTCCAGATGCTCCCCGGCCGCTGCCGGCCCGACGTCGTCCTGGATGAGATCCTCCCGGGACGGGTCGGCGCCACCCTGGTCTCCGTTTGCGGGCCTGGCGCGTTTTCCGACGAGGTGCGCGCTGCGGCCCGGGGGAAGATCGGGAGCGGACCGGTCGTGGATTTCGTCGAGGAGGCTTTTACCTGGTAGATAGATTTCCCTTTTTTTTCCCTTCCATTTACATCGTTTTCACCTTTTTCTCTTTCTTACTTTCCTTTTCACGACTTGGTCGGCTGGCTGGCTGGTGTTTTTGGAGCGAGGCTGTCTTATCTGTTTGGGTCTCGTTTGTGTTCTATGTGTTCTGTCGACATAATTTTGGGATGTACATTCTTTAGTATTACTGGCAATAATCAGGCGTGGACTCGTTTCCATGGGCACTGTCTTGGATAGGCACAGTTATTACCACTAGATAGAAATCAAAATACTTCGATATATACAACCTTGACACAATATCCATATGAGTACAAACAAATAGGGAGACGGAATTACCTAGTTTACCGGTGCAATTTGACGATGTCTATGTAGTATATGTGGAAGCAGTCATTGCAATCGTTTGGCATGTCAGCTGACCTGCGGTCTTCTTCCCACACAGTTGACCGTTTGTATTGTGATCAATCTTTCAATAAACATAAGTAAGCTTTCCCAACGCTCTGAATATCATCAATTTCATCCTTTCGGGCGTCTTTCCATCCCTTATTTCCACAGGTAATACTATGCCAATGGACTTGACGATAACATGACAAGATTGGCGAACATGGAATACAGAAACCTATCGAAGAGAGAGTCCGAATCTGCCAGAAGAGAAAAACGAAGAACAAAGGAAAGAAACAATCGGGGCTACTTTGCAGTCGGCGACAGACCACGCTTGACCGGTTGTATCCACTGCTATCTTCCACAGTATGCACAGTTGACAGTCCGGCTCAATATGGGGGTTTACTTGCAAGATCCCCAAAACTGACCTCATCCAGCACGCCAGGTGGTCATGTATCATGCTCTGGGGCTGATATCCCCAAACCATGAAGGCTTGACCTGACTGATATCCCAAACATCAGGTAGCCCAATTTCATCCATTCGCCTTGATGTAGTCCAGTATTTTCTCGACTTGAGTAATACCAGTTGGGTCATCGATGTCGATCGTGCCTTGATGAAGCGGCACTAACTTTTCACCGTCTGGTAACTCTCCATTGAATCGATAGAATCTCACCTTCTTGCCAATTGCGAGCGCACCAAATAGTCTGTCAGAAGCGTACAAACCCATGACAGTGTTGTCCCAGTCGGCCGGAGTATCCATGGATGGACGTTTGCATTCAATCGACAAGATGCGGCGCTCCGCCCAGTCGTTTGAAGCACTGGGATCCTGACATAATGCTTTGACTTGGACGACTGTGATTACGGGCATATTGTTGTTGGCGAGCGTGGGGCCTTTGAAGTTCCACTTGTAGCCGTCGCGACCAGGGAACCACTATAGCACTATCTCCTGCCAGCAGACTTGGACAGAGTCTTCTAGGCTGTGTGGTTGTATCAACTGCAAAGTATTGCGGAAGCCGATATTACGTTGCAATGATGGACTATAGGCAGCCATGGTGGTCCAATTGAAAAAGAAAGATGGAATGAACAGAAAAGAAAAGGTGACTGGGGAGTAACGTCCAGGTCGTTAAGTACCTCTGAATCCGGCCACCATCGCATTAAGCATCGAGTATCAGCGGTAAGTGGGCGTCAAGGTACGTGACGTACCTTATGGGAGAGGCCAATGGGGAGGATAGAGTTGCTGTTATTCGCACCTTCCTTTTCAACCACCTGAACAGACCGTGTGGCTGGCGTGTAGGAAGGTGCGATTGTACTCGGCTTGCACTTGAGATGGAAAGAACTCGTCTGATATCTTGCCGAATACGGCCAGGAGTTGTCATGATATCCTTTGCATTCCTCTTACTGCAACATCTTATTCCTCCTCATGTCGGTAAACTGCTTTGGCTCCACGCCTGTGTCCTTCATTTCATATCAACTGAATGGCTCCTAATATCTACTGTCCTTTTTGTGGAGTCATTCTGCTGCCCGATCCCTACGAGTTCGATAATCCCCAGTCTCCACAGGTCCGCGTCCGCCCATGGTACACACAAGCACGAGGTCTCTACACCACGAATGCCGCGACGGACCGCATTTCCATAACTGGAATAGGGATAGTACAAGACAGAGAAATTCTCCTCGCGCCGCCTGACAGCCATACATCGTACATCGATGGGGAATGGGGGGCCCTCGAAGAATGGGGAATTCGCGACCCGGATGAAGGCCGTTGGTGCTTCTGCTTTCACGACTCATGCTGGAGATTGCTGCTTCTGAGGCTGGGCCACGGACGGAGCGATGGTCCCCTCGACCAACAAGCCATTGCAGAGTCGGTCTTCTACCAGCTCTACTGCACCCCTTTCCATATGAGCTCCAGCTTCCAATTCGGCCACAATTATTTGGGTGCCGTGGAAACGCACAAGCCGCTTGGAGACCCCAAACCTGTCGACCCGAACTCCTTCTTCTACGCTGACCCCTGTGCGATCCCCTCCGCGCATGAATTGGAAATGATCGCGACCAACTCCCCCAAGATAACGGGCGGTCCGTTGCAGAGTACTACGACCGCGGCGAACAATGCTGACCACCACCAAGGGGGTGCTCATTTAGAGGGCAATGACGATCGGTGTTCGCCCCCATGTTCTGATGACCTGAAAGGGGAGGTTCTTGAGCCGCCGGGGGGGCGCAAGCCACATGGTTTTGAGAGACTTCCAAACGAGCTGATCTGCTGGATCCTCTCCTATCTACCCTTCCGCGACTTCCTGAAGATGAGACTCATATGCCACAATCTAGCCCTTTTTTCAAAAATCAATGCGATGCCACAGTCGTACTGGCGGAGTAGGTTCTACTTTGGTCAGGAGGCTGACTTTCTTTTCCCGAATCTGACGGATCAACGAAACTGGTTTCTTCTTTTTTTCGGAACTAAAATACACATGACGAGCGGAGGCTTGTCGCTGGCCAACAGGTTGAGAATCCGCCGACTGTTAGGACCTATTGCTGTTCTTGTGGAAACTGGGTCTACCTTTCGGCATGTCCCACATGGGATTGCGGTGCACCCTGCGCATGACGACCCCAACTGTTCCCAGCTAATAAACGACGAGAGCATCGAAGGATTGCCTCACTTCGTAAATGTGGTTAGATCCTTTTCCGGACAGGTAGTCACCATTCGGCCTGACCATCTCCTACATGAAGGATGCCGTGTGCTTTACTACAGGACTGTGCTTTACTCCAGGTCACAACTATCCAAGCCGCCGCATGGGCAGCATCAGCGCCGATGGGGCATCTCAATGGTAGGGATCGGTGCACAGTTCTTTATATCAGGAATCGACCTCCGCGTCTCGGGGGAGTGCGACGCCAGCGGCGGTCGTCTACTCGGCTACCACAATCCGGCGGCCATGAAGTGGGTAGAGATACCGTCTACCACCCCCATCAGAGCCCTAGGGGTAGCCTTTCGCTCGGGAGGGCTGACGGGGCTCAATTTGATATCCCCAAACTCCTATTCATCGGGTTGGGTCGGTGTCAGCAATGGTCCGGGAGTTTCAATCGGCACCCTTGTAATCCCGGAGGGGAGAGGTCAGTATTGTCTGCTCGCAGGCTTGGATCATTTAAAGATCGTTTCACTCGGTTTCGGCGAGTTGGCCGACCACTGCGAAGGCCATCTCGAACTTCCCTGTGCGTCCATTCAAGATCTCTCTCGTGTTTATTCCCATCTATGGACGCCGCCTCCCCCTGGGCACGAGAACCTGACAATTGGCACCATTTTACCACGCCAGCCATCCCAGGCTTTTGAACCGTTGATCAATATCGACTTCGGTGGCCCACAAGGTGTGCTTCTCGGATCTTTGACGAGACTTGCATTCCACATGGCATCCCGTCCGTACCCGCTCATGGGAATAGAGGTCTCTTATTCAGATGGAAGATATATGCTTTTCGGCTCTCGTAGTGGATGTGTTCTCTCGGTTTTTGTCAACGGTCCGGAGGGAGAGCGCATCAACCATATCGGTATTTTCGAACACGATCTGGATGATTATTCCGAAGCTACTACGCTGGATGGCTTGCGGGTCTCGCACATTGTCCCCAAGACTTCGTGTATAATGCTAATCTTGACCCAGGTGTCGACGAATTTTGGACGAATGGCCGCGTTCGCCCCCCTTCATACCCGGTCCAATGCAGTAACAAGGGAGATACTTGCTCCGCCGCATGGTCATACCATCACAGGATTCACTGCCGTCGAGCGAGTATGTATCCAAATCCTTGTACATCCGAGTGGCAGCTGAATACTTTCAGAAGCACCACGGTGGTTTGACTCGAGTTGGTATTCAATCCCAACCGTGTGGCGAGCAGCCCCCGATACCGAGCATCTCAAATCACGAATGCCACCTGGCGCGCGAGGACCAGCTTCAATACGACGTCGTATTCACCTTTCTCATCAGAAGCATCAACCCCGATAATTTTCAGACCTACGCGTCACTGAAGAACGTCCGGAGGATCCAGGCGTCGACAGGCATCGAAGGCCGGTCTAGATCCACCACGCATATAGCGGGCCTGAAGCTCGAGTACCATGGCCACCCTAGCCCAGGAATCGTCGGACAGTGGATGAGTCTACTCGACGACAGTTTTGAGCTCTCCCCGGGCGAGGACATCCAGACGTTAACAACATGGCTGACGCCGATGGACACCTCTACAGAACCCCCCACAATGAAATTCGGCCAAGTCGTAGCCATCCACATCGAGACAACGCGTTCTCGCAGCGTAATGTTCCGCTCCCCCGGGTTTCACTCCCTCCCTCCCCGTAAGCTGCGAAGCCAATACCGGGCCAGCTCCGGCGAGACACTAACAGCCATCTCCTGGATAATTAACGCAACCCTTGATAGCGTCCGAGCAGTCATCACCGCAAACACACCAGCACGTCGCGCACAAATTCCCATCCCAGAACCAAACGCCCCCTTCGATCAGATCTGCAAACTAGACTTTGAGAGACTCCCCACTCCCGATAGCACCACCAACAGCAGAGACCCCCTCGCTACAGCCGAAGCCTACTACGGCCACCGCGCAATCATCGGCCTCGCCTTCACCTACACCTCCGGTTCAAAAGCCAGCATCGGTGACCAGGGCCTCGACCTCGACACCGTCACGCGCAAAGCAATCCATTTCGCCCCTCACGCTCGCATCGTCGGCCTATTCGCATGTATCGTCGAGACCGGTCTCACAGAACTCGCATTCAAGGTCAAACTCGACCAGCCCGCGCAGTCTCGATACGAAACGCTCGTGCTGGCGAATACTCCGCCCGGTGTTGACCCTGTCGCGTACGGCTTGGGGGACGTCTGGTCCGAAGACGATGGTGCATTTGTGCAACAGATCCGCCATCCGGGCTTTCCCCAGAATAAGATCTTTGTGGGTCCGGCGCAGACGAGGCTGGTTGGGATGTATGTTGGGTGTCGGTGTTTTCAGCACGTCGGGTTGGTGTATGAGCCCGAGGATGTTTTGGAGGATATTTAGGTGGTATTGTTACTGAAGGTGATTGGGAATGTGGTGTACAGGAGTTGGTTATGAGGCAAGTTTTACTATCAGGGCTCGAGTGTATTATTGTACCACAGAAAGTATTTGTCTATTTATTATATTGTGTATTGTCTAGAAAGGTGTAGAAGCTTCTGGCTTTATGGTACAAACGTAACGCATGGCACGTGGTGATATCAAGAGGTGTTGCAACAGATAAAATGTGTAATAAGATGTGAATAAACAAGAGAAGAGAATAGAAGAGAGAATATAAGAGAAATAAATATAAACATCTATAAAGGTGAATCAAAAGACAAAGAAAAAGTAAAGAAAAAGAAAAAAAAAAAAAGAAAAAAAAAAAAGAAAAACAAATTAATAATTAAGAAAAAAAAAGATTCTAAGCCTTCTTCGACTTGGGCACTCTCGCAAGCCAGTAAATAAACACGGCACCCGCAATATTAAAAGCGATAAAGACCCACATCAGGCCAAAGTTGCGCCAAGCATCGCCGTAGAAGCTGTTCACTTGGGCCAGGAACGAATCTGTCTTGCTCATGGAGCAGAAAGAGCAGTCGGACATGGCGTCGGGATTACTGAGGTAGCCGCCAGCGGTGAAGTCGCCCTTGCCGGCCATGACGATGTAGTTTTGCATGTACTCGGCGCAGGTCTTGCCGGGAGGCGGGTTGAAGGAGAGGAACTCGACCTTATCGCAGACGGCCTTTGCGCCCGACACGCCGGTGGAGAGCATGCCGGAGACGAGGTAGGTGAAGGGGGAGACGCGGTACATGAAGATCCAGAAGCCGGGCATGTTCTGCGGGGTGGCGAGGACGCCGCAGAAGATGAGGCAGAGGGAGAAGAGGAGGTTGGCGAGGTTGCCGCCGGTCTCGGCGAGCTCGATGCCGGCGATCATCATGTGGGCGAAGGTGGAGGTGAAGAGGAGGAAGGACAGGATGAGGAGGAACATGAGGCCGCCGCGTTCGGGGACGGACTGCGGGGACTCGATGGCGTTGCGGTAGAGGCCGATCGGGTAGTACCAGCAGACGAAGACGAAGACGGCCATGAGGGCGTTCCAGGGGAGTTCGACGATGATGTTGGCGGTCATGAAGGCTTGCCAGGAGTAGGCCTTTGAGGGCCGCTCGCGGGCTTCGTAGAGGGAGCGCTGGGTGCAGAAGTTGGGCATGATTTGTTGGACGAGGTTGCCGAAGATGGTCATTAGCATGAAGATGCTGAACATTTGGTTTTGGAGGCCCTGTTGGGAGTTGTTGGCCTGGAAGAAGGAGAAGCCGATGTAGAGCGCCGAGAGGATGCAGAGGGCCGCTTTGGAGTAGATGTAGATGGGCGTGCGCCAGTACTGGGAGAAGACGCGGAGGAGGCATTCGCGGAGCTGGGCGCTGAAGGGGGCGGCGAATTCGTTGTAGCTGCCTGCGTCGGCTGTGGATGATGAGTCGACGGGCTTTTGCTGCAGGGTGGTCTTGAGCTCGCCGAGGTGGTTGAGCACGCCCTGGCGCTCGGGGCTGTCGCGCCAGACGGTGGGCCAGTCGATGTCGCTGTGGGAGCCGGGCGCGGCGCCGATCACTTCCAGCATCCATTCGGCGGGGTTGGCTTCGGCGGGGAGCTTCTGCGCGCCGTTCTTCTCGAAGTAGTTGGACAGGGTGGACGAGTTGGTTCCGATGTCGCCGAAGTAGACGGTCTTGCCGCCCTTGGCGAGGAAGAGGAGACGGTCGAAGCGCTGGAAGAGCATGGCCGAGGGCTGGTGGATGGTGCAGAGGATCGCTTGGCCGTGTTTGGTCAGGGTCTCGATGAGATCCAGGATCGACCAGGAAGTCTGACTGTCGAGACCGGAGGTGGGCTCGTCCAGGAAGAGAAGCAGTTGCGGCTTGGCGGCCAGTTCCACACCGATGGTCAGACGCTTACGCTGTTCCACATTGAGACCTGTACACTATTAGTTTCACGATTGGGAGGATAGTGTTTTGTGGGGGGGGGGGGGGGGGGGGGAACGCACCTTCACCGGGAACACCAACAACGGCATCGGCGTAGGAGTCCATTCCGAGAAGCTTGATGACCTCTTCGCAGTAGTCGAGCTTTTCCTGACGGGAGACATGGGCGGGTTGACGAAGCAAGGCACTGAAGCGCAGCGCCTCGCGGACCGTAGTAGTGGGAAGGTGGAGATCCTGCTGCTGCACATAACCAGTCTTCCGCTGGAAGGATTGATCACGAGCGCGGCCGTCGACCAGCATCTCACCGGTCACGACTCCCATGGTGACACGGGTAGCCAGCACATCCAGAAGCGTAGTCTTACCGGCACCCGACACGCCCATGAGCGCGGTACAGGTGCCAGGCTTGATCCATCCGTCCACGTGGTCGAGAATGCGGCGCGTTTCGCTCTTGATTTTGACGTCGTAGCACACGTCTTGCCAGTGGAAGATGGCCTCCTGTCTCTGGATGGCGGCCGTTTCCTGGGGTACCGATTCGGCGGTCTTCTCGGCGCCGCTCGACGAGGAGCCGCTCTCCTCGTCGCGGGACGAAACTGCGGTGTGGCCGCGACGGAAGAGCAGTACCTCACCCTTCGACTTGGCCTCGGAGATGTATTCGGTGGTCATGAGATGGGTCGTCAGGAAGAAGGCCATGAACGCAAACATGATGCCGAGGTTCCTCCACTTGTGGCCGACGAAATACTCGAAGCTCTTGGCGAGGAACTCGGTACCCTGGACCGTCGATTGCCCACTCACGGCACCGACAGTCGAGCAGACTGAGTATTCCAGTTCAGTGTACCCAGGACCAGCGGGGACAAACATTTTCTGGTTGCAGGGGAATTCCCGGGCGTGGAACTCATTGACCATCAAACTTTCGAAGCCGTACGCGATGGGGTTGATGTAGTTCATCCACCGGGACCAGCCAAGCATATTCCGCGTGGGAATCGTGAAACCGGTGTAGGTGACCAGGCCCAGGATCAGGACCGCCGCGGGCACCAGGGCCTGCGACAGAGTGCGAGAGCTGGAGGCGAGCGTGCGGAACAGCATGGACATGGTCAACGTGGTGACGAACGAGAAGAGCAGGAACGTGAAGAAGGCCCCTGGGGTTTGACGAAGACCCGTCATGAAATAAAGCGTGACGTTGAAGGTGACCGCGTTGGTGAGCTTGTAGGGCATATCACAAAGCATTGACGCGATCGCTTCCGCGAACGGGTGATACATGGCGTACCGGGACTGCTTTTCGACAATTGGGCGTTGAGCGTACAGGGTGAGAATCTAGGATAGCGAGTTAGCGTCGTGGGATAATGGGGCCGATGGGAGGGAACGCCTACCTCGAGGGCACTGGAAAAGGCGTTGAGCAGGACGGCAAAGAAAAGCAGAGCACCACGGGAGAAGAAACTATTCGTGTCCTCCTTCATCTGGAAGAAGACACTGCCGATGATCAAGGCCATGATGAAGTTACCGATTAGCTGCGACAAGGTCAAGCTGGCATCACCCTTCAGGCGCTGGAAGCCTCGAACCATGCACAGACGGACTTGCTCATAAATCGACACGGTATACGGCGATTTCACGCGCCTAGAGGGGTTTAGAGGTGGTCAGGCAAACTTGATGTGCGAATTCACTCACTGGTTCCGGGCCTGCATGGCTTTGCGAGACTCGACGAACTTGCCAAGGGCTTCTCCGTGGAAGGGGAACTCCTTGCTGTATTCGTCGATCTCCTGTCGAAGCTGGCGGTGGGCATCACTCTGCTTCCAGACGGCCGCAAACTCATCGGCCGTCTGGGGGACGCGGCCCTCGAATCCGGGCTTTACGATCCGCTCCGCCGGGCTAGTGAGGGAGGTCAAGAAATCGGCGGTGGTCTGACGATCTGGGCAGTGGAATCCCATGTTGGTGAAGAACTCCTTGGCGTCTTCGGTGCGACCAAAGTAGATTTGTCTGCCTTCGTAGAGGACGGTCACCTTGTCGAAGACCTGTGTCATGGGTTAGCTTGTGCACGTTGGCGAACAAAAGGCGGGGAAGGAGAATGGGGAAACATACGTCGTAGGCACTCTGCGACGCTTGGTAGATGGCAACGGCAACGGTTGCACCCGCATACTTGGTCATCAGGTTCAAGGTCTTGCAAAACTCCAGGGCGTTGGCGCTGTCCAGTCCACGGGTACTGTTGTCCCAGCACTGGAGAGGACTGCCGCTGAGGGTCACCTCGGCGATACTGACACGCTTGCGTTCACCGCCACTGACCCCGCGGACGAAATCGTTGCCGACCTTGGTATTCAAGGTGTGCGACAGGCCCAGCATGGCCATGACGACGTCCCGCATGTGCTCCGCATACTGATCCTTGGACACGCCGGGCAGACGGTTCCGCGGGGCGCGGGTCAGGGCGGCAAACTTCAGGGTGTCGCCCACCGACAGCTGGGGAAAGTGCACGTCGGTCTCGGCCGTGTAGATGGCCTCGCCTCGGAACTGCTTGCGCATCTGCTTGGCGGAGATACCCTGGTAGTTGAGTTGGGACTCGGAGTCCATGTGGAGACCGTTCATCTCGCCGGCCAGGGTCTTGAGGAAAGTCGAACAACCACTGCCGGGACGACCCAGGACGACCAGCATCTCGCCGCTCTTGACGAGGCCGTCAAACTCGTTGAGGATCTGGATCTTCTGCTTGCCAGAGCCCACGAGGGTCCGAGCCAGCGCGCCGACCTGCAGGACGGAGTTGAAGACATCCTTCTGGTAGTCGGTGGGACTGCCAAAGCCGTGGACGCTGAGGTTCTGGAAGGCCACGCCGGCCTGGCGTTTCGGGTAGCGTTCGGGGTCCCGCGACGACAGGGCCAGCAGGTTCTTCATCCAGTTCTTGGAGCTGAAGTTGGGGCCGTGCGGGTTCAAGGTCGAATCATCCGGGGTACCGAGGAAGGGGTTCACGTTATTGTCCATGGTGGAGAAGCGAGTGGACTGGCGGGTCAACTGTCGGGCCAGATGGGAGACCTTGGCCTCGCGCACGTGCTCCTCGCTGACCTGGCTCATCCGGCTTTGCTTGTCGCTGTAGGATTCATCATGGCTCTCGGCCATGGTATCGGCCATGCTGATATGGCTGCCTTGTCCCTCGTGGTCGGCGTAGGCGGGCGAGTCGTCCGGCATCAGGGCACCTTGCTCCTGGCCCACACTATCCCGTCTACCCGATTCCACCGTCCGCGAGGGGTTCGGATTCGGGTTAATCGCGCCGAAAACATTCATGATGACGATGAGGGCGAGACACGAAGTCTCTGATCAGGTCGGAAGCCAGACAATGAGTATGAGTATATTATATAGATCGTGATCTGAGAGCTTTCAATCAAGAATAGGGGAGGGAGGAAGAGAAGGGGAAGGATGAGCAAGGAGAGTCACAGAGGGAGATGACGAGGGGAAGAAAAGGAAGAGAAGGAAAAGAGGTCAGGATGAGATAAAAGAGCGTTCAGCCTAAGGTCATGTAGCTAAATCTCTATCGCAATCCCTGCGGGATGACCGTATTCCGGTCGTATTCTTATATAAAGGAGAAAAAGATTAGGGGGAACCGAGTTCACAAAAGACCCGCCGAGGTCTGGAACTGGATTGATGGATGAAATTGGCGAATCGGGTGGAGGCAAAGGAGCGACCCGGATCCATAATGGTTGTTAGTGTTTGGTAGAGACTAAACAGTACTAACTAAGTAGAGTCTGATACTCGGACAAGAAACAAACCCGAGTTCCTCCACGTTCTGCTGGCTGCCTGACCAGGTGTCAACGGAGGGAGAACGATCCGTGATCGGGATCTTTGTCCACCGATACTATACGGAGTACTCTCTTACTCTCGGATTTGCCACTTTCTTTTCTGATATTGTAGAATAATGTGTACTTGTCCAAGACTCGGACTGAATATATCCACGTATCTGTGCAAATGTCAATATCATCAATCAACTACCTATCTGGATGTACAATGTACATAGTCTAGATAGATTGACACATTCCACAAAATGTTCCGGAGCATAAACGTGGCAAGCATTAACCCAAACCAGTTTAGTGGGGAAAGTACCCGAGACGTCTCACATTGTGCTGGCGGGGCGGAATGGTGGCCTTCCGACCGTTGGTTTCTTACCGTACCGTTCTCGGATCCGGATGGAAACGAACCCGTCTCTTATGTGCATAATTCTCTGTCATCAACCACAATCCAGGATCCACTCGGCTGTCACTCCCATCCGATCCCCAGACCCCATACACAATCAACTACGGAGTACATAGTATGTCCCTAGTAAATACACTAGACCGATTATACCATATAACCAGCTCAGTCATTATAATTAGCCCAAACAGGGGTACCGGCGCACAGATCGAGTCAGCAGGGAACACGACAGATTGAGTCAGAGCTCGGACGATGGCCTTCCATCATCGAACCATCCCACGGAGATTGGGATGGCGAACTGCACTGACTCATTGATGGGCACTGGTAAAAATGCTTCTCCAGGCATAGCGCTATCCTGTGCTTGGCATCAATTCTGACTACTATGTTTTATTCAATCCTTGATCAGTCAGCTCCAATCTAGTTAATACCATTCTCTTTTACTTCTCATGTCTTATGTCTTATATTTAGTAGTAAAATTGTCATATTGGTGGCCTTATTAACGTTCAGATATACTAGAGCATCTACATCACGTGAGGAATATCGCTGTGCCTACATTCTAATACCTACAAGTCTCTTCTGCGTATACGCTTCACTCCCGGATAGACCGTCGTGAATACTTACCAAATTCGCAAAATTATCTTCTCAGATGGCAGACACTACGGAACGGCTCCAGCCTACCCCGTCTGAATTAAACCATGCAACAGACAAGTCCCGCTCATACTGGCAAGCCCTTGCCGATGAAGTTATTGCTCCTCACGAACAAGGAACCATTCCCCAGAATATCACGCTCCACGATATGCTTGGTCAGGTGCCCGCAATGCCTGATACGCCGCTAGATATATACCAGATTTCTCTCGGTCCCGATTCTACTAAGAAAGCTATTCTGACTGCAGCATCCTCCACAATGCGCCCCACCGACGATGCAGCATGCGGTGTTGGCGAAACCCTCAAGGTCACTCGAGCGGCTCTACTGATGGGTGTTCGCGCACCAATCTCGTGTAATTGGACTGGGGCTAGCTTTGGCCAAGAGGCTATGGCTGACGATGGGAGCCGAGGCCGGCCGAACTATGTAGGGGTCGTGTCGCTTGCATGGTCGTATATTTTGTCCGTTCGTTTACTGGAACTACAAAAGCACGACGGCGCTGAAGCTGAGTACACGAACTCTACAGCGAGTTGGTGTTCTTCACACGATGTGTGTGCTCCTGGATCGGCTTCTACCATCAATATCGGCAACGTAGACGCACATGCCGCCCGATGGTGGGCGGCTATACTAGCCCCCGGACGAGGTTGGAAGGTAATTATCACCCAACAGGGAAACGAAGCCTACTTCGCACCGTGGTCTCTTTCTCTAGAGCTCGACTCATGTCCGAGCATCGTATGGGCAGATAATGGGCCCCTTCCGCAGGACCCTACTATTTACCCACCTCCTTCATCCCGAACAGCTCTCGAATTCCTTGTCGGAATCTGTCTGCTCCACGACCTCGGTAGTCAATTCCATGCAGGCTTTGCAGCAGCATTGACTTTTCCCACCCATAGTCATTATCAGAGGGCTGTTGAACTACCGCTTCCATTTAGCAACAGCAACCACCAAAGATATCCTCCGTCTGAGCAAACCACAACAGACCAACTGGCTATCTACGAGTCTCTTTCCTTTTATCTAACCCTCAGTTGCAATCACAGCGTCATAATGTCCAGTCTCTGCGGGTCATTCTGGGAGCCTAGCATCCCATGCAATCTCGTCACCCCGTGGCTCCATCCCATCCTAAACGAAGTATCGCAAAGACCCGAGATACTCAATACCCCAGGACGCTATGCTGAAATCGTAGCTCTCATATGCGGTATCCGTCGACCGCGCCTTTCTTCCCTCTGGATTGGCGCTGCTATAAGCGGCCTAATACCCAAAATCACAGCTCTAGTCAAGGGCGGTACGCCTCCTCTCGACCCCAACGGCTATCCGTGGACAGGTTGTCCGCAAGGCTTTATGGACTTGGCGGGTTCAGGCCCATATCTATATCGCAATCCCTCGAACCAAAACCTTATCCGAAGAGTTGACATATGGCGTCTGTTGTATCTTCCCGTTTTAGAGGACGACGGTCTGTATTATGAAAGTCTCCCGTTTTCCCCGTGGGAGCCTGTCGGGCAGAGTATAGAGCTGAATTGCGCCCTGCGCGTGAGAGCACACCGGCTCTGTTCTAGACATCGCCTTCTCTATGAACATTGGACTTGGAATCTATTAGACGGGTCGAAAGTCCAGGACAGGGGGTTTACTTCTGTCAGGCGTCAGAACAGTCCGCGGAACTTTCTCGTATTCTCCAAGTCAGCACCAAGTGACAACGCGCGTCCAATTATGCCGCTCGCGCAAGACCAGGAGGCGTCGCGTGAGGCATCCATAGCTGTATTTGAATGGGTGCTTGCAAATCACGAAGGCCGACCCCCTTCAGAACCGATCTATGATGATGAATGGATAGCGCACTGTACTGCCTACGATGATGATTCAGACTTGGGTATGGGTATTGAACCTACTGATGAGGAATGATTCCCCGCGGAGTCAACCTCGAACCTCTCGGGCAACAACGGTGAGAATCGTGTAGCAGTGGGATGTCGGATCAGTGATTGGATGGACAACATTCCCTAATCATCCAATATCCATTGGGAGACACATCCTAAGCCATATATGGTTGTGTTTTCATGATCCGGCATCAAGTAAACAGAAAAAGTGGCCAATCTCCCACTCGCCGGTGATGGTCAATCGATCACCAAGTACGAACATTTACTGGCTCCAGAGTAGGACTAGGGCTAAATGAGAGCGGAAATAAATCAGATATGAGAAATAAAAAGAAAGAAAAAAAATGCTTGACAAGGCAGGGGTTCGAACCCTGGACTCATTACGAAGCAGGGTTTTTCACGCCAACTGTGAACAGTAGCGCTGCTTAAATCTGCCGCCTTAACCACTCGGCCACCTTGCCATTTTAGCAATTAGGATATTCGAGGTTTCGATCCTTGTCTTTACCTTTTCTTTGCTGTTTAAGGAAGACCAGCCCTAGGTCCAGCAGATAATAACTACTCTAACTATAATCTATACTACCTTCCATCTGGATGATGATTCTTAGTGGTAAGGCTTGCATCCTTGATTAGACATACTATCTTATTCTCAATAATGGCGGTGGAACAATTTCCTCTGGAAGATTATCCCGTCGCTGTCGCTCCAGTCCAGTTTGCAGATCCAGGGCAAGATCTTCGTGTCTGTCATTATATTTACCATACTGGATTAAAGCTAGACTGTGGCTCTCCTGGGCCTCTATGGCGCCCGCGGGAGCCCACTGATACAGATTCAAATACTAATACAGTCAATCGCTACGAATCATCCTCCCCCTCCTCATCACTCTCGTCCACGATCGGCTCCACCAGCAGATTCCCCCCACGCCCGATCTTATCTTGAACCGTACCCCCGGCTTCAACCTCGTACACGACACGCGGCATGGGCGACACCAGTCGGAATCCATACTGGTGCTCAAACCCGGCCGGCTTCTCCGCCCCAGTCGCCTGTCCCTGCGCATCCTGGAGAAGGTCGTAGCATTCGACGAGTGCGTAGAGCTCCTCGATGTCTGCGTCCGGGGCAAATTTCCGGATCACCCGCTCGCCCGTGGGCAATCGGAGGCTGACGCGCACGGCATCCTTGACGTCGGACCCGGGCTCGTCGGCGATGGATTGCACGCGCCACTGCTTCCACTGCTGCAGGTCTTGTTGTCGCTTCTCCTCAGCGGCCTCGCGCTCGGCCATCTCCTGCGCCTCCCGCTGCTGCGCGGCTTCCGCCTCGCGCCGCTGCCGCGCCCGTTCCCGGTCGATGGCCAGCGAGCGCTCGTAGGCTGAGTCCTGCTCCTGCCGGAGGCTGCGCGAGGCTTGTTGTTCGGCCCGCGTGGAGCGCAGGCGGTCGAGCGGCTCACGGTTCTGCGAAATCGCGGACCGGAGCTTTTCGATGAACTCTGCCGGGGACGTGGTTCCTGCGATCCGCGAGACGACCGACATGGCTGTCGAGGACACGCCGGGGGTGTGCACGATGGCAGCTGCAAAGGGGAACTTGGTGCATCGGAGGGAGTTGGAGACCTGGTAGGCTTCGGAATCCTGGATGTTGCCGCCCCAGACGATGACGCCGTTCTGCGGGTCGTTGACAAAGTCGACCACCTCGCGCGAGAGCAGCGTGTCGCGGACCCAGCCGTTGGTGTCATCGTGTTCGGGGGCGATCAAGACCACGAGGAGGACTTTGAGGTCCTTGTGAGCCTTTTCCAGCGCCATATTGTATCCGTTCTCGAGGAACCCGAGCGGGTTGGTGCCGTATTCCTCCTCGAACTCCCGGATGAACCGGGCTGCCGTGTCCTGCGGGCCCAATGCCCGGCGTCCGTTGGTATTTCGTCGCGACCCCTGCAGGGCAGAACCTGCTGTTGTTTGGAATAACCGAGGGAGGAATGGAAATAGAGCCCCGAAAAGCCGGAAGGAGCCGCAGAGGAGCCGGTATAGAAGATTGAACGGAGTAAACAGGAGGGCCAGCAGGAGCGGCGGGCGATAGGTGGGCTGGTTCCCCGACTGTGTAGCGACTCGGGCAGCAGGGTCTACGGCGCGAGCCGCCGGGGAGAATTGCGCTGTCAGGTCATCGGTCATGAGGTTCTGGGTTTGGCGAGCTGGTCGTGGCGGAGAGTTCTCGAGGGCTGCTCGTGCCTCTTCCACGGGATCAGGACCCTCCCCATCGAAGAACTTGGAGACGGCGATCTACACCAATGAAGAAAAAACTCCAGTCAGCGCATCTACCTTGAAATATCCGGTCCACATCCCCTACCTGTACGTTCCATTGTGATCGGCGTAACAGCTCGATCGCTTCCGCGGGTTCCTGGCCGGTGACCGCGGAATAGGTCTCGAGAGCGGACCGTTCGCTATCGGAGAGCTGGGCAATATCGATCCCAGAGGACATGATCAATCTGTTTCGAAATCCATACAACAAATTATACCGGGAGGGGAGGAAATCAACAAGAAGCAACACAGCGTGATTGTAGGTAGCTTGAGCTCCTCTTGATAGATGGAGATGATGACAGAATGCCGGCTTACATAATCGCCAGCTGGCCAGTGCGACTACGGAGAACGAGAGAGACCGACGAGAGAACGAACTGTCTTCAGCCTCCCCTCCCTCTCCCCACTGCACATCCTCCATTTGTTTGTTGGGATCTAATTTCTCTGTTCTTCTACTTCCCTTGATCTACATCGTTCTCGTGCCATACTTTCGAGTCTATCAATGGCATAACTCGCCCTTGGTGGCTTTTGGTTGTCGGGCGCTAAACACGTGGTACGCCCATTCTGTTTTGTCGGTTTGGATATTCAAACACCTTGCGAGGGGAAAACTGTGGGGCCCTTGGTTCCTTGCTTGTTCCTTCCTTGGACCTCCGTGAGATCGATCTATCAGGATTCCGTCACAATTTGGTTTGATAGAGGAATGTGGTCTCCTATAGATCTGTTCGGTCGTCCGGTCTTTCTTTGCTTGGATTCAATGGAGATCCCGCTGCGCTGATCCGCGCCCCCCATCAATTGTGGACATCACGAGATATCATGGCTTCCGCCGGAAAGTCCGCCCTGGACGAGTCCCGTCGTGGGACGGGATCCCCGAAAATGAAGACACGAGGTGAGCCCTTATCGGATGGAACTGGAGGGGCTGCGTCAAGCCTGCCGGGCTGGGCGGTTCTGACGGCAATGTTTCAAGGACATGTCGTCCAACCATGGTGACTTACTAGGCTGACACGTTGTATTTGCGTTATTGTAGTAGAGAATGCGAAAGATACCCTGTGTCGCAATGTGACCATCTATGGTCGATGTCGGTTTGAAGACAAAGGTGCCGCGATAGTCCCTTGCCTTGCCTGTCCCATCCAGCGATGAGCTTCGTCTGACGTTGTCCTGAAGGATGTGCCTTCAATCACGACCCGAACAAATTCAATCCAGCGTATCAAGCCGATAGGTGGGATAACCCGAGAGAGAAGGAAGCGGCCTGGTTCGGCATGGAAAGTGGCTGACCGTTAATGACAACAATAGAAGGCGATTGAACGTGGAATCCCCCAGCTTTACACCGTCGCTATTGTCTTCCAATGGCTCTTCCTCCCCGACCTTATCATCCGCCAGCATTAAGAAAATGGCAACGATATCCCCGAAAGCGGCGAACGCTGCCCCGTTTCAGCCCCGGGGCATCCTTTCACGTATGGTCTATATTACTGCCACTAGATCGTTGGCTGACCCGTACAAGGATCTAACTCCAGCACCCCGAGTGCACGTCAGGAAAATATGGCACCAGACTGGTCCGTGGCTGAGGTACAGGAATTTGTGCCCCAAGGATTTGATACCATGGTAAGGCCGCCTTTCGCTCTTTCCCTTTGGGTTTTGTTTCCGCAACGGAACCTTGATGTTGCCCACGTCTTTCCAATGTCCTTGATACGTTCGTGCCGCCGAAGTTGCGGGGAAGAGTCCGGTTGCCCGTATCTTCTTCGTTTTTTACCTCTGGGATAGTCCGTTGCGACGTCTGCTCGTTCACGGCTCTTGTAACATGTCGCGTACAAGCACGCGTGTTGGTTCTTCCACGGCCAACAATACTGGCCCTGCTCTATCACTCAGACCATGCGGCTCGTATTCCGATCCTGAGGCTGACCTGAACCTTCAGACTACGCTCCCGGGCAATGGAAATGGCAATGTTTCTTCGACTAGCCCATTTGACCCCTTTGTGACGGCTTCAAACCCCTTGGCCGCGGCAAGTGCCGTTGGTCCTGTCCAGGCGAACCCATTCTCACCCGACACGGCTGCCGCATTAGGCGGGGCGACATTTTTCACCAGCCAGTCCGGGTTCCAACAACCAGTAAGTTTGCATTGATAGGACACAGCGGATGGGGCTGATCTCTTCAAGGTCCAATATCACCTATACGCCCCTATCGGACCTCATAATCAAAATACTTTGGGTTATCAGCGGAACGTCCACGACCTATTCCTGCCCAATGACTTCCGCGAGGAGCTGCAAAAGAAGGCCGCAGCTACACTCCAAACTCTACCCAGTATGTAGCGGCCACGTCGTACATCCGGATCCTTTCTGACTGGACAGATACCCAACTCCCCGCCCAGGTCGATTATTTCCATTCATTGGTTCCCTTGGATTTGAACCACCAGAAGAACGCGACCGTCTTTGGCTTTCCCAGCTGGGTCTACAAAGCGCAGTCCAGCAAGGACGGCAATTTCTATGTCCTTCGCCGTCTGGAAGGTATTTTTCCCTCTCCCTTCCCTGTCGTCCCTTCTTCTATTTTCCTCCACAATCTTCTCCTCGGTTTTGCTCAAACTAGTGACAACTGCTGACATGCGTAGGATTCCGGTTGACGAATGAGAAAGCCATCCGATCCGTCCAGGCATGGAAGCGGGTCTGCAGTGGCAGCGTGGTCACTATCCACGATGCTTTCACCAGTCGCAGCTTCCAAGACAGTTCTCTCATCTTCGTAACGGATTATCACCCCCTATCTAAGACCCTGGCGGAACAGCATTTGGGTGTCGGGACGCGATTCCAGGGGCGGCCGAACACACACATCCCAGAACAAGTGCTGTGGGGCTACATGACCCAAATTGCCAACGGATTAAAGGCCATTCACAGCAATGGGCTCGCGGCGCGGATCATTGATCCTAGTAAAATCCTGCTCACCGGACGCAACCGCATCCGCTTGAATGCATGTTCCATCATGGATGTGGTGCAGTTTGACGCGCAACGGCCGGTGGCGGACCTGCAGCGGCAGGATCTTGTCAGCTTCGGGCAGCTGATCGTGACCCTGGGGGCCAACACGCCCAGCGTGATGCACAACGCGACCAAAGCCATGGAGCATTTCACGCGAGCGTACAGCCCGCAGCTGAAGAACTCGGTGTTCTGGCTGCTGAGCGGGGTGCAGAAGGAGCAAGAGCGCAACATCGACATCTTCATCACAGGGATCTCGTCGCAGCTGATGTCGACGTTTGACTCGGCACTGCACATGGACGACCAGTTGACGTCTGACCTGAGCCGGGAGCTGGAGAACGCGCGGCTGGTGCGACTGATGACGAAGCTGAACCTGGTGAACGAGCGGCCCGAGTACGAGCACGACCGACAGTGGTCGGAGAACGGCGAGCGGTACTTCCTCAAGCTGTTCCGGGACTACGTTTTCCACCAGGTGGACTCGCAGGGTGACCCTGTTGTCGACCTGGGACACGTGCTGATGTGTCTGAACAAGCTCGATGCGGGGACGGACGAGAAGATGACGCTGATCAGTCGGGACGAGCAGAGCTGCTTTGTGGTGAGCTACAAGGAGGTCAAGAAGGCGTTGGAGTCGTCATTCCAAGCGCTCCTGAAGGCACGGCGGCTACATTGAGCGCCGTCATTTGTACCCAAATTGCGGGACGGTTATATAGTTAAGAAACGTCCGATGGCCCATCGGACGGGGTCACTGGAGTGAGATGGACTGAAGATAGGGTATACATGATATGACACATTGCTAGAATGCGCACTGATTAGTTAAAACAATAAACAAATGAATATCAATCTAAGTTATACAATCGACTAATTAACAGCTTACAACTCCCCATGCACCCCCTCCACCACACCCTCCCCACCCAACCTCCTCTTCAAATCCTCCACAGTAACCTCATCCTCCTCCCCCGTCCACTCAGGCGCCACCTCCCTCCCCCACCCGCCATTACCATCACCACTCCCACCAACTCTCAAAGGCGGCACAAGCACATGCCCCAAAACCTGCACCGCCCCATCACTAACAACAACATCCCTCCCAGTAACACGCGTATACCCATTAACCTTAACAGAAGCATACACCCCGAATCTCACAATATCAATCCCAAGGTGCGCCCCGCCATCACCATCACCATCCTCATCGTCGTCTTCATCCTCACTCGGCACATCCAAATGCGTAAACGCCGCAGGCGGTATCTCCGTCACGGAGCCATTCGCGCCGTACACAACGTCCGTGTAGATAGCTCTATCCGGCACGATGTGGTATTGGAGCAGACGGCGGAGGTAGGGCTGGCCCTGCGGGGAGAAGAGGAAGGAGGTGGTTTTGGAGCCGAGTTTGGCGAAGGCGGTGTTTGTTGGGGCTAGGGTTGTTTTTTTTTTTATTTCTCTTTGGGGATGGAGGTTGGAGGAGGGGTGGGAAGATAGAGGAAGGGAGAGGTTGGTTTTGTGCAGGGCGAGGGCGAGAGTGCTGAACTGGGAGGGATCTTCGTCGATGAGGTTCTTTGTGGATTTTGGGGGGGTGAGGATGTCGGTTGGGATGTGGAGGAGGCCGTTTGTTGCTTTCTATTCGTTGTTTTTTGTTAGTTTGGTTGTTGGTGTGGTTTTTATATAAATAAGAATAGGTGGGTGGTGGTGGTGGTGGGACATACTATATCAGACACTACAATCCGACTATACTGATTAATGACGATCCCACGCCATCCAAAACGGACAACCACACGCTGGGGGAGGTCATCTCCGAGCTCGTCGCCGACAAGCAAGGTAGGAAGTGTCTGAGCGTGGAAGATGCGCACAGTGGGGTAGAGTCCATCGAGGAGGTGGTACTTTGCGACGAAGTTCTCTTCTTCATCTTCCTCGCTATCTCCGCCGGATTTAAAAGCCGAGTCAGGCGGCGCGAAGAGCGTGACGTTAGCGTCTGATGCCTTGAGCAGACGGGTCAACTCGTCGTCTTTGGAGACGATCCGCGCTAGGATAGTAGTGTGTTTGCATTCTGTGATAAGCTGGTAGAGGGTTTTGTTGGAGGGCGGATGATGGGGACGATTGGGCGGGGAGGAGCGGAAGCCGGGGGTTTGGGAGAGGGATTGGGGGTAGGTGGCGGGGAGGTTGTAATTGCCGTTGTTGTTGTTGTCGGTCTCGGCGTCGATGAGGGCGCTGAGCCAGTTGTGCTGGGGGGAGGTGTCGCTGGAGGGCTCTGCGTCGAGGGCGATGTCCAGGGGATTTGGGGATTGGTTTTGGTTTGGATCTTGGGTTGGGGGGAAGAAGGGGAATTGTTGGGGGAGGACTATCCCTCTGGTGAGGGGGAGGAGGGCGAGTGCTGGCCACGGGGAGAGCTTCATTGTACTATTCTTCCACTTGTGTATTGGAGTGGGTTGGGTGTATGGGAGTCAAGGAAAAGGTATGGTATGTATATAAATGATCAATGGCATGATGTTGAGCTCCATGACGCCGTGGTGGTGGGTATGATGTCATGAGTTTATAGAAAGTATATATTTGTCTAGATCGACCAATCTATGTGATTGTTTAGATCAATCCGGTCAATGGAAGCCTTGCCTACCTGTATTTAATGGGTTGATCTACTAATACCATCATGACTCGTGATTCATTAATTATTGTCTTGAATACATCTTGAGGTTGATAGATACCCTCCACACTGCTTTCCCATAAGAGGTGGAGAGACGCATTCTTCTCTAGGAAGACGAGGCTATTCCTCTGGCTGCACGAACGGATTGGCAATCTCCTCGCTGCCATCTGCCGGCGAGATCAGCACGATCAGGGTGCCGCGGGCGACGATCAGGCCCAGCGAGCGGGTGTTCTCGTTGCCCTCGTCGTCTGGATGGTGGTTAGCATTTCGACATGCTGTTCAAGGGACTATGGAGCTCAACTCACCTCGCATAGATTCCTTCACATCATCGAGAACCAGATTCATGAGCTGGTCGTAGCCTTTGAGCAAGCCGACCACTAGATTGGTCAGTATGATGTAGATGGAATACGTAAAGACAGCGCAGATAGATGACATACCCTCCCTCCCACCATTGAACTTGACGCGCACCTCCTTGTCCATATACTTGGTCAAATCGAGGATATTCTCCTTCTTGGGCTTCTCCTGCTGTTGCTGATGTTGGTGGTGGGCACCGCCACCACCCGCACCGCCACGGGGACGACGGTCATAGCCTCCTCCGCGGCCACGACCTCGGAATGAGCCTCGATCGGACATGATTATTCAGTCTTGTTCTTTTAATAGATTCTTTTCTTTTTGAATGATTGGTTGGGTTTATTCCCCTGGTGTTATTGATTGTTAAATTGGAAATAAAAAGAATGAATGGATAGTGGTTTCTTGGTTGGGTTAGCTTCAATACTAAGGTAGATGGAGATGATAAGATGTGGTGTGGGTGGAATGGATATGATTTGTTCCGGTTAGGTAAGCGAGAGGGGTATGCAGATGGATCCAAAGGAGAGGAGGGAGCCTGGATGAGAGAGGAGGAGAGGAAAGGGTGAGGTGGTTACCTTCGGTTGACTGAAGTTGGTTGAAGTATGAGGGATTTTCCACTCAAGAAGGGATGGAAGAAAATTCACGGGCCTTGCGGGTGACGCTAGTCCGTATAGGGCTGTCTGGTTGGGCAGTCACCGCTGCGTTGAGTCTTGGGCGGAGCGCGATCTGGACTGATCTCTCTGGGGAGTATCAATAGACCGTTTGGTCTGGATGCAGGGAGGCTGCCGATATTGAGGACCGTCTTCCAATTTCCCGATTTATCGACATGACTGAGGATTAACTAGTTGAATGAGAAAATAGATATCGATCGATAGGTAATACCATACGCTGTCACACGCACCCGGCGGATCCCCGATAAGCTCATCTGTGTATTATATACCTGAGGATACGATACGATCACATTCACATTATGGGATAAGCGGTAATTAATGTAATCATAATACAGATCACCTCCCGAGTTGCACCGAAGCCCCCGGCGGAACCGCCCGGCGGGACTCCGCTGTGTAATCTATGGTAATTCCTGGTAATAATACGCAGAGAAGGATAATCCCGCATTCCCGTTCCGCCTGGACCTCCTCTTATTATCTTTCCGTCTCTTCCCCTCCTCTCCCTCCTCTCCTCTCCTCCCTCCTCTTCCCTCTCCTTTTCTCTCTCTGTTCTCTTATCCTCTCATCCTGGGTATTTGGTGTCTTTGGGTACTCTACAAATCATCTATCTAAGTTCCCAAACTCCCATCCCTACTACTACCCTATAGATAGGGATCCTGTTGGGGATTACCTAAACCCACCGAACCCAACCGGCGCGGTCGAATCCGCCTGAGAGCCTGACCGCACGCTCCGCCATCGGTCGCCCATTCCTTCGTTCCCATTCTGCCTTGCCGCTTTTCTCTTCCACCCCCGTCTACCGTCTACCTTTCTCCTTCCACACAGGAAGGAATCCAATACAGACCTCACATCTACCCTTTCCACCGCGCGCTTGAATTCACCATGGATGCCAGAACCCCGGCCGAATCGGCCGGCAAACGACCGAGATCGCCGACGGGTGACTTCCCTCCCATCGCCTCCAAGATCCCCAAAACGCATTCCAATCACCTACAGATCAACTATCTCGCCCGTCAGTACCCCGATAACCTTCCCCTGGTCTCCGCCGATGACAACATGTCCGCCATCATCCACTTGATCGGCGAGTACGACGGCGTCTTGCACCGCCACGAAAGCATCGCCGGCAACCTAGGCGCCTGTCCCTTGGGCCCCATCCTGATCAAGCGCTTCGAGCGCCTCTTTGACGGTCCGCCGCGCGTGCTCAAATCGCACGGAAAGGACCCCGCCAACATCACCTGGCTGGACGTGGTCGAGTTTGCCAAGAGCAAGCCCGAGCAGTTCAACCTGGAGAAGTCCCGCAATGGCGTGCGCGTCTGCCAATTCTACACCAAGCAGTGTCGCGTCGAGATCAGCGAGGAGGACTTTGTGCTGATCGCTTCCGGCATGCCCCAGAAGATGATCCCCCCGCAACCCATCATCGAGGATGAGGAGAAGGAGCTGGGAGCCTTGGAGATCCTGGAGAAGAACATCCAGCAGATCATCCAGGTTGCCGACCAAGGTAGCTTCCCCCCTCTTCCCCTCCTTTGGCGTTCTTGGCATTGAATGAACTAATGCGCCGGTCTGCAGTCTCCGCTCGTGCCCGTCAGCTGAATCACCGCCTGAAGAATCGTCGCACTGCCATTGTCACGCGACGGGAGAACGACCTGTCGCTCCACTCCCAGCAGCAACAGCAGCACGGATCCTCCTCCCCGCCGTGGCGCGAGCTCAACGGGAATGGCCCCGTCCCGATCCAGAGCAACGCCTCGTCTGCCACGCACTCCCCGTCCACCGGGTTTGTCGCCGTCAACTCCGGTCGCCCCGCGGCAGATGTGACCCTCGACGACCCCTCGCTGTCGTCGCACTTCATGTTCTCCCACTCGAATACCGACAACGTCACCATCATCAATGGCACCTCCATCAAAGGCGCGTCGCCCACAACCCGCGCCGAGCTGATGAAGAAGTTCTTCACCACGCAGGACCGCCAGTCCCGCGCCCTCGAGGAGGCGCCGTCCACCGAGCGCCAGCCGTCGCGCCCGCGCGCACGCGCCTCCGACGCCGCCGATCACCCCATGTACACCCCCGGCGCCGCGACAGTCGCCATCCCCCACACGCCGTCGTCGCTGCTACCACCGCCCAAGTCGCACCACCACGAGAAGGACGACGGCGGCCCGTTCAAGATGGAGATGGTCGCGCGCATGGAGGAACTACAGCGCGGGGAGCGCATCATGCCACCCTGCGACCGCTGCCGCCGGCTCCACATGGACTGCCTGAAGAACCTGACCGCCTGCATGGGCTGCACCAAGAAGCACGCCAAGTGCTCCTGGAAGGACGTCAAGGAGGACGAGCTGCACGAGTACCGCGCTGCAGGCAACAGCATCCGGGAGCCCCGCACCGCCGACGAATCCTCCGGCAAGGACTCCCCATCCACCACCGCGGCGCCCGCCCCGTCGACACAGGGCACGCCGTCCACAGCGACAGCTGCCATCCCGGTCACGGAGCCCCTGCGCGAAGAGCGAGGACGAGACCGCGATCCCTGGGCCGGAACCGATCTCGCCCAGCGGCGAGAATCAGCCCCCACAGCCAGTATCCCCCAGGGACCCCCCACCGACTCGACACCTCCCCCCGACGAGCCATGAGCGAGATGCACAGCGCGCCGCGCTCAGTCTACGAACGACGCCCGAGTCTCCACCAACGCAACGACCCAGACGACGACGACCCAGACGCCAACCAACGCCTCATGCAAGCCATCCTCGACACAGTGGACCACCACGCGCGCGCAGCAGCCGTACACGAAGTGACCCACGAAGTACCAGAACGGGAAGGCGAACGAGAGCGGGAGCGGGCGCAAGAGCGAGAACGGGAGCGAGAACGAGAGCGCGAACAAGAACGCGATCGCGAGCGCAACCTGGTCCGCGCATGAAGCATGAAGCATGAACCCTTGTCTATATGTTTGTTTCTTTTTTTGTCTGCCTTTTTTACGATGTATTGTCTCTATCTGTCTCTTTGTGTAGCGTTTAGCGGATATCCCGTGTTGGAGTTGTTGTGGCTACTCTATATCTAGTTACTTGTATATTCTATATTGCAGAAGTCTATGGGCTTAATCTTGAATTCATTATTGATTCATTGAGTTGATGTGCACGTGATGGGGAGACGATCGATACCTAGGTACTTGATCTACTTGGTGCCATCTTTGCTTTCCTTTCGTACGTTGCTCAATGAGATATGCTCCACAGTGGAAGATCATAAACAAATACAATGTCCCCACAGAGGAACCAGCTAACATGAGATATATATATATATACAAATACCAAGCCAACCGATTGTGGAGTTTCATGTACAAACCCATCTAGGCGACATCCCGCATATACCCCACAGCCCGTCCCGCCTCACGCCTCACGACCTCATCCGGCCAGTCCCTAGCAACCCCAACCAACTGTTCTTCCCAGAACGCCCACCGCTCAGAAGGGCAGTCAAAATGTTTCATCACGGTGTCGATCCTTCTCGGGTTCCAATTCTCCATCTCACCGCCGCAAAGTCCCTCATATAACTTCCGCCCAGTATGCTTCATCCAACCAGCCACAGCCGGAACCTGAAATCGCGGTTCGAATGGCTCAGAGACCCAGAAACCCATCGTTTGTGTCTCGGGCTTGTCCTTGGTGCCGAGATGCCATTCAAGTGTATGAACCACGTAATGGAATGGCCTGCTCATGTCGAATAGTCCCGCTGCCACGAGCTGCGCCTCGATATCTTGTGCCTTGATGTATTGGTCCGCCGCGTGGTGCAGCGCAGTAGCGGAGGTATCGCCACGTTCGGCGCACTCTTCGACGATGATGCTGGGCGTCCTCCAAGTGGTGTCTCGCCAGACCATGTTGATGTAAGGGAGCTGACTCCAGGTGAGGAGCTCGTCGTCGTCGTCGAGGGCTTCTCCGCGGTGGAGGCCATCAGGGGTGTTTGACATGGCGGTGAGGAGGGCGATGAGACCCGGTGTGCGCGAGGAGGGCCATTCCAGGAGAGCATCCACCAGGAGCTCCAATAGTCGGCAGAGAGCCACTATCTCGGGGTTGTAGGTTGCGGGTAGGTCTGGGATAGGGGTGGTGGAGATGGGACGGGTGATGGCGTGGGCTGCTTCTTCTGGGGTTGTTTGGTTGAGAACAAAGGCTTGGAGGGAGGTGATTTCTGAGGCGTAGATGGATTGCAAGGGTTGGCTCTTGCTGGGGTAGTTGAGGAGGCGTTGAGAGAGCCATTCTTGGAGAACTTGGTGTTCTTCGGGGTCTTGGGGCATATTGGTTGTTATCCCCCCTGACATTGTTGGTTGAATGTTTGTCTAATTTTTGTCTGATCTGGTCACAGCCCTGTTAAATAGGTTTAGGTCTGGTTTGATGTCATCTGTCAGCCTTGTTTAGGTCTGGTTTGACGTCATCTGTCAGCCTTGTCCATACGATTATGGGACGTCGTCTATCAGCCTCGTTCATACGATCATGGGGTGGTAGTCATTTGATTGATGTTAATCAGAAGTGAAAAGGTGAGGACTACCTTTTTCAAGGCACTAGTTCCCTGACTCTTACTATTGGAGCATGTCGAAAAGGGTTCAAGTCTGTATTAGTTCACGATGGATTACCTGGGATCTCGTAACGACTTACCTGGGACTATGTGACTAGTCGCCCGACGGACATCTTATCTTCTCAGGCTCCATATATACCCATAAACAAAATACCAGAGACCCAGTATACTGCAGTATACTGCAGTATTCTGTATACTACGGATAATGGGTGGGTAGATGGTAGGTAATAAGTGGTAGGCAATGGTAGTAAGTTGATGGATCAAATCCACAGGTATATAACGCAAGTCTACTCCGTACGTCGAGTATAAAAATACTAACTCCCATTCACCATATCCCCAAACTCCCCATCAACAGGCCCGGGTCCATCCCGCAACCTGCGCAACCCCTCCGCATCTTCCACCCACCCACCAACCTTATCCACCCCATCAATAAACTCCGTCCCAACGCGCAAGTTGAGAGCCGCGCTGAGCGCGCGCTCAATCCGCACCTCGCGGCTCTCCGTCACCAGCACGCGGAACACATGCGCCAGGAATCCGCTGAGTATATCGACGCTCCAGTCGTCCGGAACGAGCCGCAGCACGTCGTTGACGTCGAACCACGCGGCGAAGCGCGCGAGCAGGTCGCTGGAGCGCTCGATGCGCTCGGATGGGTCTGCTATGCGCAGGAATTCGTCGAGCAGGTTGCTGAAGAGTTCGCGTTGGAGGGTCCGGTCTGTTGGTGCGGCTGAGCTGGGGCCGCCGAAGATGCAGTACCGGATTGCGGAGTCGTAGTCGCCTAGGCCGTGCGTGAGGAGGTGGAGTGCGTCGCGGTGGCGGCCTTGGAGGCCGTCGAGGATGACGGACTCTGAGACGAGCTCGTGCTGGAAGGGTTCGATGCGGGAGAGGATGCTTGGGATTGAGTAGGTGAGGTTTGTTGGGGTTGGGGTTGTTGATGTTGATGAGAATTGACTGCTGCTGCTGCTGCTGCCTCCTAGGAGCTGTAGGAGTCGGATCCGGGACTGCCACCATGGCTCTGGGGGCGCGTTGGCGGTGATGAAGTTCATGTATGTTGGTTTTGGGGGTTGTAGGGCACGGTATGTGGAGTATGATTCGGAGAGAGATTCTCGTGCTTCAGGGGACGTTTCGAGCACGGATAGTACCGTGTCTAAGTAGTATGAGAGAAGGTCGTCGGCGTATTGGGTTAACTGAATCCGTTAGTGTTCTAATGTTCTAATTGAATGGAAGTTCTAATGAAATTGGATGTTCTGATGAAATAGAACGTTCCAATAAGAAAAGACTTACATTCTTCGAAAAAACGAGGTGCTCCAAGTAGACCTGCACGGCATTGGGTGCCCGCTCTTTCAGCAGAGGAACGACCTCAGCTGGTGCCAGTTTGACGCGACTGCTGCTATCCGCAAACACCTGGGTTCCAAGCTTGGGGTTGCGCCCAGCCAACCACGACCCGTATTCCTCAACGAGCTGCGCATCTTTGATCTTAGCTAGGTACCTGCGCATCTGCGCCTCGGCGCCAGAGACAGTGACCTCTTGGCCGATGTCTTCCTCCCCTTCGATAATCCGCCGCCACGTCTTGAGCACATTGCGCGACATCTTCTGGCTCTGATACAGCCGGCTCAGCACGAACAATCGTTTGTATTCTTCCAGCAGTGCCACCGCCCGGTCGAAGCTCCCTTTCCAGTTGTCGACCAGTCGGTTCATCTCGGTCCGTGTCTGCGATGACTGGCGCTGTTCCGGCGTGTGCTTCGAGTCTTGCTCCAGAAGGAGATGCAGGAGAGCTGCGTCGACGCTGTCAAAGACGTATGTCTCGTCGGTGATGCTTCCGTAGCCCCTCTTTTGCTGCCATGAGAGCAGGAACCGCTTGATCAGGTTCAGGACATCGCCATCGATGGGATTTGGGGAGTCGCCTGTGCGCTTCTCCAACTGCTGCAGGTAGACTTCTGCAGTCTGAGCCAGCCCTGCATGGATCCAGATCCCTTGCGGGCCTTGCAGGACCTCTCGTCGCAGGAGAGGGACCAAGACCAATGCGATTCGCGGGTCCAGGTCTCCCGTGATAAGGGCTCGTTCCGTAGCGTCAAAAGCCGCTTCGTCTCTCGCTGCTGCGTCCATCGAGATTAGGTCTCCAAAGAGCAGCAAGCTCGCCTTCTGCTTCAGGTAGTTGAGCCCTAAAAACTCGGCCTCGGACCGGGGCTCTGTTTCCAAAACCACGTCAATGATGTTCAATATGGCATCCCTCTCCAAAGACCTGTTCCCGTTCTCGTCTTCGGTCTGAGCCCCCTGGAGCGCGTCATTCAATTGTGAGGTGAGCGGATTACGCACAACCCGCCAGATATGATTTCCCGACCAGAGTACGAGGCCGCTTTGGGCTTTGCCCAGCGCTCGGGCAAACTTGGTCTCTTCGGCATTCCGCTCTGCTTCCCAGCCCCGCTGAGAGTCTCCTTTCTTGGCCCCTTCAGAGTCTGTCGACTCCTGGGACTCGAACAGTTCCTTTTCTTTCTGCAGCTGCTCGATGGAGGCCTGGGTGCGCGGGTCGTTGGGAGACATGTGTGGCAACAAAGACGGTGTTTTGAGACGAACCATCTGCAGTAACTGTCCAACCTCACTGAGTTCAAACTGACTAGAACTCAGTGTGTTGCGGAGGCCCACGTAAGACGGCTGCGTCCCTGGAGGCGCGGGGATCTGCACCCAGCTTTTGTGCGTTTCGGCCTCCGCCGGGTCTACATCCCAGGGTTGCACTTCCAACGCCTTGCGAGGTTCCTGGTCTTCACTGAGGTCTACCAACGCAAGGATGAGTTCATCGCGCCTGTTATCCGGCGACTGTATTAAATTGGTCTCGTCACCCGCGTCGATCACAAGCGACTCGGGGTACTTGTTGAAGGTGATCGTTCCACGAACCAGGTCACCATCCACATTGAAAAACATGCCAACACCGGGTTCTGACTCGTCAGTTCCCCTGACGAGTAGAAATTCGGTAGACGTCGGAGATAGCACATGGGGTTTCAACCGCTTTGGCAAAGGAGGGAGCGGCTTCCGAGCCTCGGATGGCGGCTGTTCAGAAGAACCCCGTGGTGATGCGCTATTTTGGCGCTCTCGGGAAACCGATCGTCTCGGGCTCGCAGGATTGGGAGACGACATGGGGGATAGAGAGCTTGCGCGTTCCCGCGAGCCTGGTGGCAACTCCGACTGCAACATCCCAGTCAATGTATTGAGACTGGAGCTTCGGCCATGGCTAGAGCCATCGGCCGAGGACTGCGGTGGCGGGGATAGCGACGCCCCCTGCACGTCCTCCACGGGGCCAGGGCCGAGTCCGTCGCTCAAAAAGGAGATGGGTAACAGGTGTATCTTTTGCTGGTGCTGGACATCGAGGAGCGAGTACGAGTTGGCGTCTGCAGCGCAAGCGACAAATCCCCTGCGCGACGCAGCCAAGCAACCGGGGAACTCAATATTCCTAAGCA
The DNA here is from genome assembly GCF_002847485.1 of Aspergillus campestris IBT 28561. Taxonomy (NCBI): domain Eukaryota; kingdom Fungi; phylum Ascomycota; class Eurotiomycetes; order Eurotiales; family Aspergillaceae; genus Aspergillus; species Aspergillus campestris. Next base: position 2,570,998 of record NW_020194336.1, on the reverse strand, counting down.
ATCGCGCCCCGTCCCCGATCTGTACCAGCATGGTTTTATTCTGGACGGCAATCATGATCAATTGTGTCTCTTCATCCTCCGGTACCGCGTTCTGATCCAGCCCCCCGATCCAGCAGCAGTTGTTGATCTTGAGGTTACCGAACGCCGGGCTCAGCTCGGGGAGCAGGTAAAAGGTGGCCGTGCCATTGCACCGAACACACGCTTTCCCAACGGCGGGGAGAAGAACGATCTGTTGGATCCCCCGTTGTTCCGGCGGAATCGAAGCATTGGGGGAATGCGGGATGGGCAATCTCGAGGCTAGGATGAAGGACGGCTCGCTCGACTGGTCGGAGGGGTCGGGGGGGAGGCAGACGAAATGCAGGATCTCGGCGGAGGAAGTGCCAATATACAAATTGTCATCTGTGGTTGAACTGTCAGATCCATTATGACCCACCAGCGGGAGGATCAACGCGACTCACTCCAATATTCAACACAGGTGATCCGGGTATCGTCATCGGAACCGTCCGCTGACAGCGGTACCTGTTCCAAGAGAGGTCGGAACAGATAAGGCGCGGTAGGAGGATTGACTCTGCGCCTCTTGCGGGGGGCAGAGCCATCATCGTCCGACGCCATGACGAGACCAGCTCTGGCGTCCAAATTGAAGATGGGGGGCGATATCTCCAGGGAAGAGTGATGGGATTACTCGTTATCCAAGTTGCGCTCGGCGGGAGTTGATGTCACGTTGCGGCCTTGTATGCCTGAGGCTAGGAATGGGGGCCTTGCTGAGTCATGGTGACCAGCCCTAACCTGTCAGATATACTGGCCGTATCAAGTACTCGATTATCGATCAAAGGCTTCCGAATGCGTAGTGATATACTCAGCAGTGGTCACAGATTATCATCTTAAGTCAGTACGTCTTATGTTACTCGAAAACCAGTAACCTTGATGCTGGCACATAGTTCACTCTAGAAGACACCCTGGTGCCACCACAGAGAATGCATGCTTGAAATAACTTGAAGTGCTATTGAATACTAGACGTAATTCTCGTTTCGGTTTTGATCATCCTACTTTCTTTATACCTTGATCTCTCTGCACCGCTCTTTACTATGAATCATAGTAGTCAGAGACCCCAGATCAAGACTGATCCTGGGAATGTTGAATCACATCGTTGGCTGCTAGGGCGCCAGAAGCGATGGCTAAAGCGGTAAGAAGGACGTGGAAGGCCTTCATATCAGACGAGTCAACTATTTCATGTTGATCTATGTTTGCAAATTTCAAATGATCGGAACAATGTCATTCTTAGATGCGCCGAGGGCGAGTCCTTTATGAGTCTTTTTGTGGTGGCCATGTTCTATTGGAATATGGTGGTCCACATGGAACCAAAGTGGGTGACAGTTTTTCAACAATTGGGACTATGGCGCAGCTGGGAGCGCGTTAGACTGAAGAATCAACTTCAGCCTCCTACTTCCACCGAAGTAGTGTAATCTAAAGGTCACCGGTTCGATCCCGGTTGGTCCCATATCTTTTTTCTTTTTCCTTTTTCCATCAATTTTCATCTTTTACCCCAGTTCTTCTTTTGAAGAAGCATAACATGATTGCTACCTATCATCTATCTATCTGCTTACCTGTTTTGTCTTTTTCATTGTAATGAAAAAGTGTACCTAGATAAGGTACACAAAAGTTTAATGCTTGAACCTGTTATAATACGGGGCAACTACTGTCCGATAAGAGCGCACCTGTCCACCAGCATACAAGTCAACTCAAGCAGACAACTTGGATAGCGCATGGCCAGCGAACGCCCACTGAACTGTTTGATTCGATTCTTGTCGTGTTCCTTTTGTGGATAAATATAACTCTAGCCGATGACACGCCAGCAAAGGACAAAAAGAATGTTATTGGAGTCAAAATTCTCCGTATATTGTGGATAGCAATGCAAGCACGCGTAAGATTAGCAATATAACCAGCAAGTTTGCTAGATAAAGTGTTGAGGGAACATAAATATGAAGTCCAATCTCCTGCTGTATAGAGCCAGAACCCTGTATGGCTTACGCGTTCGGATCAACACTCGGCCCGCTCGGCGCTGTCATCTACGTCTCCGCATTGCGATTCATCCAAGTTGTCATTATTATCTTGGGCTATAGGCGTCGTTTATATCGTCAATTTCATTTCTGGCGGGGGCGCAACTGTTCTGATCTTTTCTTACCGCCAGGAAATACCGACTCGGCCAAGATGGATTCGTTCGCTCTCACCGAAAGCCTTGTCCCTGAGCACAACAGTCAAGATGGCCACGAGTCCGAAAACACCCCCGGAAAGCTGCCGGAAGGAGCGAACAAATTCCAACGCGCCATTGCGGCGTGGAGAGGTATGGTGTTGAAATTTGGATGTCGCAACTCGTGCTTAATTTGAGAGCTAATCTATAACTTATTCAAGGCATCGATCTGACCAACACTGTCGCAAAGTTGGATGGTACCGCCTCGGACATTGTCGCTGAGCAGCGGGATGCGCTTGTCCAGAGGAAGGATCTCGCACAGAAGACCAAGGATTTCAGAAAGCTTGATGACTCGTCCAAGCTTTCAGAGTACAAGGCTCTCTTGAAAGGTCCGTCGGACTCGTTGGGTTTATGTGTTCCCGGCTAATGCTTATTGCCAGCGTACCAAAGCTTCATTGACGTCTTGACCAACCAAGGAAAGGCCTCGTCATCTGCCTTTTTGCAACTCTATTCGTCTCTTTCGGAAGCGCCCGATCCTTATCCGCTCCTCGAAACCTCGGTCGATTCTCTCGTCCACTCCGAAGAAACCGTCCCCAAGTTAACCTCCGAACGGAACCATCTACAGGGATCGGTGGATCGATTGACCTCCCAGCTGGAGGACACGGAAAAGCGACTCGAGGAAGAACGGGCCGCGCGGAAGAAGTTGGAAGACACCCAAGAGTCTCGGATTAAGGAGATCGAGACCTCCTGGTCTGCGGTGTTGTCGGAGAAGGAGAATAACTGGACCGCCAAGGAGAAGACACTGGAGGAGAAGGTGGAGAACCAGGAGCGCTTGCTTAAGGAGGTCAAGGCCAGCTATGAAGTCTCTCAACGACTGGGGCAAGATAACGAAGGCGGCGATAGCGCTCAAAATGGAGCAACCGCTGCTGAACTCGAATTCGTGTCGGCCGACCTAGAGAAGACCAACCTTCGACTCGCCGAGGTCGAGGCGAGGAATGAACAACTGCGGCTTGAGCTGGCTCAAGCTGCGTCGCATGCTCACCCGGACCAGCCATCATCCGTCGAAGACGACCCATCATACCTCCGCCTCCAGTCGGAGAACTCCTCTTTGCTGCGCAAACTCGATGCGGCCCGATTTGATAAGGACTCGGACCGTCACTCGTGGGAGGCCAAGGTTTCTCAGGCGGAACGACAAAGCGCCAAGGTGTTGACTGAGAGGGACGATTTGAAGTCCAGGCTAGAGAAGTTCTCCGACTACGAAGAAATTCGCCGGGAGCTGGAAATGATCAAGGTGAGCTCCACCCTACATTCAGCCTGACATTCCGTCTAACTTGTATCAGTCTATTGAATTTTCTCCCGGTGACGACGATGATGGTGAAATAAATACTGCGGCTGCCAACGGGGCGGCCGCCGCAACCAAGGATGGATCCAAGAACAGCTTGGAGCAGCTCCTGTTGGCCAGGAACAAGAAGCTCACCGACGAGCTCACTGTCCTTCGGGTCTCCCATCGTGATCTCCAAGGCCAGCTTGAGACTCTTCGGGAGGACCTCTCGATGACAAAGGAGGAACTCGAGAAGTCTCAAAAGCTCTCCACGACCCTGGAGAACGATCTTCTCCGCGTGCAGCAAGAAGCTGCCAACACCTTCCCGTCGACGGCGATGTCTGTCGCCGGAACCTACACCACGCGACATCCATATTCGGCTCGCAAAGGTGGCATTTCCCCAACGTCGTCGATCATCTCAGGCTTCGATCAGTCAGCCGTCTCTCCTTCAATGGATGCGATCCGCGCAGGCGAGCCCGTTGGCGGCGGCTCCGGCCTTCTACCCATGATCCAAGCCCAGCGAGATCGGTTCAAGAAGAAAAATTCCGAACTCGAAGAGGAGTTGTCGAAAACGTACAACGCCGTCAAGTCTCTCAGGCAAGAGGTCGCCACCCTCCAAAAGGACAATCTCAGTCTCTACGAGAAAACGCGATACGTCTCGGCATACAGCCGCGGCCAGGGCTCCACGTCGACAGCATCTACATTCGCAAACCAGCCAGCAACCTCCTCCGTCCACTACTCAGCAGACACGCCATCAGGCCTTTCCCTCGACCGATACGAATCCGCATACGAGGCCAAACTATCACCATTCGCCGCCTTCCGCGGACGCGAGTCAGTCCGCGCCTACAAGCGCATGAGCCTACCCGAGCGGATCGTCTTTTCCTTAACCCGGATCATCATGGCCAACCGCACGAGCCGAAATCTCTTCGCGGGGTACTGCTTCGCACTGCATATCCTCGTCTTCGCCATGTTATATATGATGAGCTCGATGGAGATCGAGAAGCACAGCAGTGCGAGCCTCGGCGCCGCGGCGGGGACGATAGCGCAGAATATGAGAAACGGGGGGTCCAGCGGGGGAGGCCACCCTTTACATGGCGATGATTGGCAGGAGGTAGGCTTCGACCACTCTTCCTAGTAAGTTGTTGTCGGACTGGTTCGTCATGTAGTAGTATTATTTCCCAGGATTACCCCGACTGTTGGCGTTTGGTGGTTAGCGATTACAACTGAATATACATATTTCCTTTCTCTCGGTATTTATCCATTTTCGGTGGACAGTCCATAAAGTATTAAGCCCCCAGAATTGGCGAGCAGCCAGATAGATCGACAGACAGCCAGGCAGGGACATACTTACTACCTACGGGTTAAAATAATAAAAATGAAAATAAGTGTTCCAGCAGTGTATAATAGGAAAGAAAAAAGAAAAAAAAGAAACGGCCCGAGCCGCGGATCGAACGCGGGACCTCTCGCAGATATGCTTGGGTTTAAATCCCTAAGCGAGAATCATACCACTAGACCACCCGGGCGCTTGTTGTTGAAGATGATTGGTTTGGAATGATACTTGTTGCTGAGACTAATATTAGGTTCAATTGTCCTGGATAGTACAGAAAAGTGTGTGGAATTTGGTTATGCTAAAGCTAGACTTTCAGATTACATAGCTTTTGGCTTAACTTATGCTGTCTTGCTTTAGCATCATTATATTTTTACTTCTTTTCATTTTTTTGGTCGAGGGTGTTATGGTCTACTTGGTTCGACATGGGTTATATATCTAAGTCTACATGCCAGGTTAGGGATCCAATGCGGGGAGGGCATACAAAACCCCATAACTGCCCCCCAAGAATGGGAATACTTTTTTATACCAAATACGGCCCGAAAAGCGCAACCGAATGGCTACACAGGAATGACTGAGTCAATTTCACCACGGTAACTATCCACCGTGGCTTGTGCAAATCCAGCATGAGGAAAGGGCGATCTAGTCTTAAGCGATAGCAGTGGGGTATCAACTCCAACAACAAGCGGGGAGGGAGGAACCGTTATCTATCGTCGATTCGCATTGTTTCACTGTCCTCCGCGTGTACGCATAAAGCCACGGTCACTCTCACTGCTCCAGTACTACTGTCTGATCGACTGGAAGACGTCTAGCATATCAACATCGACAAACAATGGCCGAAACCAAAACATGGCTGATCGTCGGTGCGTCTCGTGGGATCGGTCTTGAGTTCGTCCGCCAGATTCTTGCCCATGGCCATCGCGTTATCGCCACCGCGCGCAAACCTGGCTCTGCCTTGGAGGCTGTTGTTCGGGATACAGCGGAGCGTGCGACTGTTCTGGAATGCGATGTGTCTAGCGGGGAGAGCATCACTGTAGGCTCACTTCCTGGAGGCGATGGAGAGAGGATGGAAAGGAAAAGAGGGAAAACGAGGTTAACCCTGGGCAGAGATTCACCGAGCAGTTAGTCAAAACCGGAGTCAAGAAGATCGACTACGTTGTGATCAACGCTGGGATCTTGGAATATCCAAACGTGAGAAACCCTATTCCGCCCAACCACGCCATTCCCATCACCTAACCCTCACTATTATGCGCCATAAACCACCCCTAAACAACCACTACCACAGAGAACCCTCGAGATGTAAGTACTACCTTACTAGCAGATCCCAAACCAAAAATGCCACTCTAATAAATGACCCCCAGGAGCTTCGATCACTTCGCGCGCCACCTGCACACCAACACCGTGGGCCCCATCATTACAGCCCAGAAACTTCTTCAACAGACTGAAGTCGCGATCGGGACAATCGCGTTCATGTCGAGCGATTCGGGTTCCACGCAGCGCTTTCTCTCATTCGAAGATGGGTAAGACGAACCGGCCTGCACGTAGCCCGGCATCACGAGCTAATTCTGGTTGAAAATCCTAGATTCGCCGCGTATGGTGCATCCAAGGCGGCTCTTAACCAGGCTTTGCGTGTATGTCCCTGTTACTCTTTTGATGCAGGCGCACGGAGCAGCGATAACTGACCGTTGACTCGCGTAGCATATGGCAGAGGAGCTGAAACGCAAGGGTAGAGGCACTGTGATTTTGGCACTGCATCCGGGGGAGGTCGCCACGTGAGTTCATTTTCTTGTTGCAGTGCCGGGTTAGAACAGAACATGTCGGGCTAATATGGGGATATTATCCTGCTAGCGATATGGCGAACATTGAAATCACCTGGGAGATAGATGGTGGACAGATCAGTGCCGAGGAGTCCGTCCGTGGCATGCTGGAAGTTATCCAAGAAAAGACTATCGAGCGTACGGGTACGTTTTGGACATGGGAGAATGTGGTAAGTTTTGAGGGAGTTGGTTTGTTGCTTGCTACTTGCTTGTGTTTGCTGACGCGGTGGATAGGAGTATCCGTGGTGACAGCTTGTATAATAGGTTGAGACATGTTAGGGAGTCGTGCAATAAGCCACAGCAATATGCTTTTACCACAAGGCACAGTATATGTCCTTTTTTTTTTGATTTGAGTAAGGCGAAGGATATTGTGGGTTAGAAGCCACAAGGAATAGCTCACCAGGAACCAAGTACAATAATCATGGACAACCCAAGTGAACAAACAAAAGGCCTTGCTACTTCCTAGGTATGTGCCAACATAACAAGGAAAGACTGACCCATGCTTCTCAAACCCTCGGCAGCAAAGTCGGACATCGACGTCCATATGGCCGTGTCCGGCGCTAACAAATGAATTACACTCCCTGTCGACTTGTCGACCTCTCAGAAATAACCCGGACTTCTCGATCTCGCGGTCAATTACGCTACCTCTCCCAAAAAACAGTCCAGCAGCTGCAGAATAGTCAGAATCGCTCGACGCCCTTGAGGTTCTTACAGAACCCCCGGACCTGGGTGTTTTATCTGTTAGACGCCCGTCCTAATAATAGTACAGCGTTTATCCTTAGGTTTCATCCATCATCTAGTCACAAGAGGAATTCAAAATAACACAAACTTTATTGAGTCCTGGTTCGGTGAAATGTTTTTGGAGGAGGTTGGGCCTTGGGGTGGACTTTACAAACGGGGCAACTCATGGCTTGAGTTGTTTGATTAATAGTCCAGTTGATAATCCAATGATGGTGACTACGCAAATAGTCATCATGAAAAACCATAAACAGCAGAAGGTTAGTCAATTATGCTGCTGAGGTTGACCGGTTTCGACAGATGTTTGTATCTAGGGTTGTTACACTGTAGGTAGTATGCAGACTCCTGGGTCAACCCCGAGAGAACCGATGCGCCCGTGATACCCCGTTGACAAGAAGATAAATTAAAGCGTCAATTTGAGTTCGCTCGAGCCACTGCCTAGTCTCCAGCATTTATTCCTGGCTGGCTGACTGGGCGAGCGGCGAGCCACATATTATGCCGAGGGGATGGCGCCAACCGGCTCAATTCGAAAGAAGAGCATGATACATCCATCGATGGCAACCGGAGTAATAATACAATCTCACCGGCTCAAGGTCCACGGTCGAGACGCTTGTCGAGGTATAATAAAGCATGTAAGATGTCTGTTCTTCACACTAACCCCGATTGGCAACCCTGTAAGCGCCGGGGTTATAATTAGATCTGGAAACCAACCGGGGAATTTCCACAGCGAATGACCGTACACCATGTCCTTCTCCACTTCGATCCCAGCAGAGCTCCCAGATCGATGGCAATCACCAACCAGATTGCTCGTCATTGTCTGCAGACCAGCTCATGTTTCGCGTGGCCGTCAACCCTAGCCCCGGAAGGATTCCAGCGCATACCGACCTGCCAATGGTTGAGCGCAGTGCGGCGAGGTAGTTGCGGGCGGCTAGCCTCTGGTGCATCCTGGCTCGATTCTGTTTATAGATACTGCAGCCTGGGTTTCGGGTTGAGAGCGAAGAATGTCGCCGGGCTCGAGTAGGCGACTTGGTAATTTGGGGGCTGGTATATATTGTCTGTGCTCTGCGCTGACGACCTGGTCGCCGATTCACCGTTGCTCTTTGTTTTCAACTGCATACTACTCAGCTGGCTTCGAGTGGTTTGGACGTCTTTCCTTTGTCCTGACTCTCTTTTGTCGTTCAACAAAACTCCTACTTAGCATATTCATCATTGAAGATATCTCTGAGGGATCCCTTCATATTTTAAATTGATACCTACTATATCCGCGTAGACCGTGGATCGACTCAGCATCCGACATGCGTCCTATCTTATACCTCACTTCGTGCCTGGTGGCCACCTCCCTGGCAGCGCCGACCTTCTTCGACGATGCATACAATTACTCCGACGAGATGGCCGAGTTCCTCGGAAAAGTGAGCCAGCACATCCACGGAGACGTCAAAGACCTTCTCCACAAAGCAACCACATGTGATCCATCGAGCATCGCCTTGCCATCGCACGCGTCAGGACTACCCCCTCCCGACGACCAAAAGCCAGCCTACGTCGCTGTAGGCCGTGGCACACAGGTAAGACATGCCCCCCTCTGCCCATACACCCCCAAACAGACACACGGCTAACGACAACCAAACAGAACTACACCTGCACCGACTCCACCTCCAACTCCAAGCCCGAAGCCGTCGGCGCCGTCGCCCGCCTCTACAACGCCACCTGCATCGCAGCCAACTACCCAGACGTGATCCACACGCTGCCCGGCCTGGCCTACAAGCTGACCTTGCCCCCGGGCGACGCCGACCCGCTGCCCCCCGCGAACATCGACCTCCTGGGCCACCACTTCTTCGAGAGCAAGGTCCCTATCTTCGACCTGGACACTACGACCTCCCGGAAGTTTGGCGTCGCACGGACAAAGAAGGTCAGTGATATCGATGCGCCGTCGGATGCGATTCAGGGAGAGAACGGGGCGGTTGCGTGGCTCTACCTTGAGACGGTCGATGGCACGGTCGGGGGTTACTCGGGTGTCTATCGCGTGGACACTGTTGGGGGGGCCGCCCCTAAGACCTGTGAGGGGATGGAGTCCTCGTTTACTGTGCAGTATGCGGCGAACTACTATATTTATAAGTCTTGATGGGTTGGGTTGTTCCTTTGATTCTTGGCTGGGATGTCTTTCTTTTTCTTTTCTGTCAATTTGCATAGTATCGGTGTTATAGGGATCTTGTTTAGACGCATTGCACATTTCGAGTCATACAGGATGGTGACTTACCATTGACATACCATGTAGGTACCTTACAGTACTCACTATGCCGTAGGAATACCTCACAGAGCCTGAGGTATCTCCCTGTAGATCAGTCCTGCACTCCCATTGGACGAGGGCTTGCACATATCAGGTGACCTCGCTATGAGCGGCCACCCACGTGACCGACCGGCGTGCCCACAGGCCCGATCCCCAAAGCGGCCTAGCGCGGTCTTGATTTTCAGAGATTCCAAAGGCTCTGCCTGAAAATTCTCGACCGCCAAAAAAAAAAAAAAGAGAGAAAAGTCCCCGACAAGCAGCACGGCCTCGACCTCGAATCATCGCCAACGAGTCCTTCTCTCTTCTTTCCCTCTAGTCCTTTTGTTTCAATCTCACGAGATTGGCGATATCGACAGGGTCCCACCTTTTCGACTCCGATTCTTTTCATCCTTCGAACCTCCTGTGTGGTGCTTAGCATCCCAGTCCTACGTTTTTTTTTTCCCGATCGATTTCGAAAGAATAATATCATAACACACAATGGCTTTCGGACCCCCTAGAGGCGGACGTGGCGGTGGCCGTGGTGCTCCCCGTGGCGGCGGTGGTGGTCGAGGTTGGTTTTTTTTTCTTTGCATCCCTGGGCGTTTGAAAACGTCGTGACGCCCAACGTGGTTGGAATCGGTTGTGGATGTTTGCGATGCCATATGTCTTTGACTAGATTCTTCTACTTGGGTGGATGGCGTTGGCTCGTCCTGCGATCTTGGTAGAGACAGACTGGCTAACTCGTTGACTGCAGGTGGCTTTGGAGGTGGTGCTCCCCGTGGCCGTGGTGGTGGCTTTGGAGGTGGTGGCCGTGGTGCCCCCCGTGGTGGCCGTGGTGCTCCTCGTGGTGGCCGCGGTGCTCCCCGTGGTGGCCGTGGTGGTGGTAAGCCCGGTGCCCGTGGTGGTGCCAAGGTGGTTGTCGTAAGTAGTCCCACGATATTTTTGGCTTGGGAAGAGAAGGGCCAAGCAAGGGCGAAATTTGATGGATGAAAAGCTGACATGCCTGCTCTACAGGAACCCCACCGTCACGCTGGTGTCTTCGTCGCCCACACCGGCAAGGAAGATCTGCTGGTCACCAAGAACCTGACTCCCGGTGAGGCCGTCTACGGCGAGAAGCGTATCTCGGTCGAGGGTCCCGCCGGCGACGAGGGCGCCGTGACCAAGACCGAGTACCGCGTGTGGAACCCCTTCCGCTCCAAGCTGGCGGCCGGTATCCTGGGTGGTCTGGACGACATCTACATGCGCCCGGGCTCCAAGGTGCTGTACCTGGGTTCCGCCAGCGGTACCTCGGTCAGCCACGTCGCGGACCTGGTCGGTCCCACCGGTAACGTCTACGCCGTCGAGTTCTCGCACCGCTCCGGCCGTGACCTGATCGGCATGGCCACCCACCGCACCAACGTCATCCCCATCGTCGACGACGCCAGACACCCGCTCCGCTACCGCATGCTCGTGCCCATGGTCGACGTTATCTTCGCGGACGTTGCCCAGCCCGATCAGGCCCGTATCGTCGGCCTGAACGCCCACATGTTCCTCAAGGCCGAGGGCGGTGTCATCGTCAGTATCAAGGCCAACTGTATCGACAGTACCGCCAAGCCCGAGGTCGTCTTCGCCCGTGAGGTCCAGAAGATGAGAGACGAGAAGATCAAGCCCCGGGAGCAGTTGACTCTGGAGCCCTTCGAGCGTGACCACTGTATAGTGTCGGGTCTGTACAAGCGTTCTGGATGAAAAGCTATTTGACGTTTCCTAATTTGGTTTTGTTTGATTTTTTTTCTTCTATCTTTCTTTCTTTTTTTTATCCTGGCGTCGAGTGTTTGTGATATGCCGAAATGTTTTATTTACTTTATGCTTCTTTCCTTTAATCTTTGTGTCGAGGTTTCTTACCTGTATTTTTGGTTTGAATCAAGAAAGTTAGACTGGGATGAGTTTGTAATTTGTTGTAGACATTAGACAGGGATGTAGAGCAAGTGTTGCTATCACTAGTTGACAATGGCTAGTCATAACTTGATTATCCAGAGTATCATATACTTTACCTTATTTGCACGAGGGGAGAAGTCAAAGTCTGACCAGGACTCTCATTCCATATCTATTCCAAATTATGCACAGTGAACAAGTCCACAGAAATAAGCCTAAACCCAACCCAACCACACTATCAACATCAACCATCAGTGCATAGACAGCAATAATCCACAGCCCCCCCCAAATGATAACGACAGGGATAAATCCACCAGAAAAGGAGTAACGGGGCTCCAGATGTACCACCTCAACACGATTGACTATGGCAGCCCATCCTATTCCGGTGCTGCCATGAAGCTGTATTGAGGGTAGTCACATACTCTACTAGGTCTGTTTGATTGTAATTACTGGTGTGTGAAGTAAAAACATATATGATCGATTGTTCTTCATCTATAGACTACTCCGGTACTCCCGTATGGCATAATCCTGGAATCGAGGACGTGGTAAATCACTGGGAGACTCTCATCATATCTATACCAGCTACTTCCTATGGAACGTGCGGGAGCAATTGGACATGCTTGTTCCCTAACTTCAACTTGCTGTATGTGCAGGCGTCTATCTCATCATGAGCTACCTCCCTTGGTATGGTCATCCTCGATGCCATGCTGGAGTCGTTCCTGGCTTTATGCTACCGACTCATGCACAGCCTGGGTGATTTGGATAATGCCATGATTTTGCACACATTAGATACCGATGCAGTCACTATCCCGAGGGTGATGGACCGCGGTCGATTTAGAGTACGGCAAGGATTGCTGTACCGATTAGCCGACTCATTTTCTAGTGTTCTCATGACGAGAGGTGAGATGTTAGCTTGGTGCGTTTCATCCATATCATTAGATCAACGGAAGTGTAGTTCCTGAAGATCACTGATCGGGAATTTCGAGCCACAGCCACCGTCGTCATCAATGTTGATAGTAAACTACCGACATGATTTAACCTGCTTGCATTAAGCCATATTCCAAACGAAGAAGCCCGAAAGAGAAAGAAGGAAGGAGTGGAGCACTGACTAATCGCCCATCATGTGACAGGCACGGCGATGATGACATCGGATCCGGCAGCTTCTCCGCCATCGCGACTGCCCTTTTTTGACTTTTACCCCCTCTCCTTCCCCTGCCTACCTCGGTCCCTCCAAGAGCATCTATGCGATCCGTTTTACCGGCTTCTTCCAAACTTGCATTACGACCTTTTTCATCGTCGAGATATCTTCTTCGTGCTCACTCGCCCTCTCCTTGGACTTGTCCTAGACCGAACGCCCCTCTTGGTTTCGTGCCCCGCTCTGTCTTACCTTGCCACGCCACCAGAAGAACTATGGCGTCCGCGACGACTTTTTACGACTTTGAGCCTGTCGATAGTAAGTCTTCCCTTCTATCCAACATACCTCAAACCAACGGCAATCAAAAAAAGGAAAAGATAAGATAAAGGAAAAATGCTAACCTTAACCTCCAGAAAAGGGCTCCCCCTTCCCTCTCACTCCCCTCAAAGGCAAAGTCATCCTCGTCGTCAACACCGCCTCCAAATGCGGCTTCACTCCTCAGTTTAAGGGCCTCGAGACCCTCTACCAGACCATTAAGGAAAAGTACCCCGAGGACTTCACCATCCTCGGCTTCCCCTGCAACCAGTTCGGCAGCCAGGACCCGGGCTCCAACGACGACATCCAGTCCTTCTGCCAGGTCAACTACGGCGTCACCTTCCCGGTGCTGGGCAAGCACGACGTCAATGGCGAAGACGCCGCGCCCCTGTGGACTTGGATGAAAGAGCAGCAGCCTGGCCTGATGGGCCTCAAGCGCATCAAGTGGAACTTTGAGAAGTTCCTCATCTCCCCTGACGGGAAGGTCGTCGGGCGCTGGGCTAGCGTTACCAAGCCCGAGTCGCTGGAGCAGACCATCCTCGCTGAGATCGAGAAGGCTAAGAAGGCGGGGTTGCTGGCGTCGCAGCAGGCTCAGGGTGGTGAGCAGGCGAAGTTGTCGTAAGCGTGTGATGGATTGATTTTTAATTTCCTTTTGTTTGTAGGTGATACCATGCCTTTCTTATGTTGATTCTTTTCGTACATTGAAACTACGTGTATGTGTGTACGTGTGTGTATGCATTTGATTTCTGTTCGTGTTATTCATACCAGATTGCAACGCTGCATAGCGCCTGTGTTCATGGTAATCGTCATAATCGCATCTTAATATATGATACTCCCCGAACCGCTCCTAGCCCATCTTTAGATGCAGTAGACACCAATTCAAGCAGCACCACCCTTGGGGATCAAATTCCGCAAGGAAAGATCGTACACGACGTCTTCCACTTTCTTGACCTGGACGAGTTTAGCATTTTCTTCTCCCATTCTGATAGTTTCACATACACTATACTTAATCCCATCACTCCTCTTCCGCAGGATATCATTCTTCAAGTTCAGCAGCTGGAACCCAGAGAACAGATCCTTGATGAACTGGCTGATCTGCAGCGGACGGTCATAGTCGCCGATTGTGACGGAGTTGACAGCAAGGCGAGACTATACATTAGTTAGTAGCTAGAATATACACATAGAGCGTAAAGAGAGAGAGAGGGAAGGGGGGACAGACCAGCTCTTCAACCATGGAGATCAGAGCGAGGAGATACTCCTCGATTGTGAGATGGAACGCATCTTGCTCTTTGAGATTGACGGGGACTGTACGTTTAAATATAATCAGTTTCGCACCCATATTGAAAAAAAAGGAAGAAAGAAGATGAGACGCACTGTCAAGAAACTTCCCGACCTCCTCAATCGTCAAAAACGACGCTGACCCAGAGCTCTTATACTCCTCTAGACCGCCCAACCAGGCGCAGAGCTCGATGGCGGAGACCTACCCACAGAGCAAGTTAGCTAGCTCACAGAATAGAGTAGCATAGCCAGAGACAGACCAGATTCTGCAGTTCGCGTGTCCACACCCCGTTGTACTTGTAGAACGGGTGCTTGTCTGCCACGGCTTTCAGGGCCTGGACTTCTTGCTTCTGGGCGAGGATCTCTCTGGTGGCGTCTTCGAGGACGGGGGTCACTGGATTGGTTAGTATCTCTTTATATATTGTCTGTCTTGTTTTGTTTGTTCTATTTGGTTTGGGTTGGATAGAGGGAAGGGGGTGAGGTTAGATACATACGCTGGTTCCTGGGGGTAGAGTGAGCCCGTGAGAGGATAGCTTGTGTGGATCTTCCTGGGATGCATCAGTTCTGGACCGATTATTTGCGCTGTCTTCTCCGCTCTTCTCTTCTATCTGCATCATGCAAGACAATTGACTGAATAGCTAGGATATATACCTCTTCTAGCAAGGGTTTGTACGATATCATGAAGTTCCTAAACCGTCCTGTCAGTTTGGATCTAGTTTTTTTCTCTCATCATCCCGCCGAAGAAAGCTCCGTCTTGGCGGGATTGGAGCGGAGGGGAGGAGGGAGGGACTGGACTTACGTCGCGGACGGCGGCCTCCTCGTCGATCTTTGCTTGGAGATCTTCGAAAATTCTGTTCTCGATCATGGTGGTGGTGAAGGGTGGGATGGGGTTTGTTTGTTGGAGACTGGAGGTTGACTGTGGTGAGAGGAGGTGGGTGTGTGTGTGGCTGTTGGTTGGAGGTTTCAGAGATGGCGGGCAGGATTGTTGATAGAGCTTCAGATAATGTTATTACACCACATTCTTCGATCCATCGTTTTTTACTATTACTATTGTTATCATTATATATTGTTACGATTTCCTTTATTTCATGTGAGGTGATATACTCGTCTGTTCATATTTAATGTACGCGCTCTGGTCTGACCTGTATCAAGAACGAACGTCCTACCGCGATCGCGGCGTCTCTACTCAAGATATTACCGATAGAACGGGAAAACTCGACATGCAAGACTTCGTTCGACAAGCTACAAGTCAAGTTGTATTATGATAGGGGAATTAGCTGTACAGACATATGGCAATGGGCCGAGTACCGACAGGTACGATTGCATCTCTTGAAGTCAAGATACACTCGTGGCTATTGACGGGTTTACATACTGAATGTAAACACGGGGACAAAGAACCGGACTAAAAGCTAGACTTTATATTGGAGATACGACTTAAAAACTATTTTCTTCTCCAACCAGCTGGATATACCAACCAAATTGATGAAAAAAAAAGTTCGCGTCGATCGGGAGTAGTGTAAGCCCAATGACACTGTGTGGCCAGACATGCGCAAGCACAGAGGACCGGCCACGGGATCCAAAAATGAGATTAATCAAAGTTGTGTTCAGTTAGAACACTTTCAGAGATTAAACTGAAAAGAACAGATACTACACTTGATCTAAGCCAAAAGGCAAAGAGAGCTGGAGAAGAAAAGAAAAAAGATTAAACGGAGGAGGGGAGGAGGAGGTATTTATACTCTTCCCCTGTTGGTCCGTGCGATGCTAGTCCGCTAGCGCGGTTCAGGGATGACGGAAGCGAGCGAGATCGACTACTGTCAGGTGATTGGAGACAGCCCTAACTGCAGCCCAGCTCCAGCCCTAGCCACTATGCCCGAAGGAGAATCGCTCCCCGAGACTGACTGCCTGGTCTCCACCACGCAGTATCCGTCGTTTTTTTCCCTTTGATCTTCTTCCAGGCGCAGGATACTTACCTCTTTGCGACCATCTATCTATCTATCCCCCATACCAGCCCCTCCTCCCCAATCAGTCGCAATGGCTCCCGCTGTCTCTGTATGTTACCGTCCCTGAAACCGCTTTGCTGTTCCCCCTGATGGGTCGATCGTGTGTGTTTTTCATCTGCCACTGACCGACTGGAATATGTCGGTCAGGGAATGGGAAAAGCACACACCGACACCCCGGGGATTCGACATCAAGGAACAGTAGGCTAATTTCAATGTCATCTGGATGAATAGGCTCGTGGTCGCAAGGCCCAGAAGGTCACCAAGAAGGTATGTCCCGGCTACTCTTATCCTACCCACTCTTAACGATAACAGCCCTAACCAGCTTGTATAGTTCACCATCAACGCTTCGCAGCCCGTGAGCGACAAGATCTTCGACCTCTCCGCCTTCGAGAAGTTCCTCCACGACCGCATCAAGGTCGAGGGCCGCGTCGGCAACCTCGGCGACAAGATCGTCATCTCCCAGGCTGCCGAGGGCAAGCTTGAGGTCGTTGCTCACATCCCCTTCTCCGGTCGCTACCTCAAGTACCTGTACGTTCACCCGACCTGCCTTTACCTCATCCGGAGGAAAACTACGACCCGTTGAACGACCCGATACTAACTATAAACAGGACCAAGAAGTACCTCAAGAAGCAGCAGCTCCGTGACTGGATCCGCGTGGTCTCCACCTCCAAGGGCGTCTACGAGCTCCGCTTCTACAACGTCGCTTCCGAGGAGGCTGATGAGGAGGAGGAATAGATTATTCGTCTATTTTCGCTTTCTCGTGGGGATCTTAGATACCAAAAATAAATTAAAAAAAACTTAGCAAATGATTTGAAATATATTCAGTTGTTAAATTGGGGGTTTTCATTGTTTAGTGTGTTGTAGGTTGTCATTGTATACTGTATAGTAAAGTGAGGCTTGCTTGATAGGGTCTTGTTTGGATGCTGGTTTGAGGTGGCTCGGTTGTCGTGTGGCTGGGCTAGACATAGTATGTACTATGTGTGATCGTCTTGTTCAAGAAAGACTGTAACTGTAAGGCAGCCCTTGTGTCTATCTCTGTCTGCTGTCCTTGTGCTCCCGGCGTTATGAACCGCAGATATTCGAATTGATATCATCGTTCCGCATGCCAAGTGGTCTACCATCATCCTATTCCATTGGGTATCATAAACGAACTATATATGCCAAATTCGTGAGAATCAACCACCACTCCTCAACCACCACTCCCGCGCTTATGTCCAGCCCCAGGCCCCAGACCACGAACAGGTCCAGAGGCCGTCACACCAGGAGGCGGAACGAGGCGGACACCCTCAATCCGCCATCCCTTCGCCCGGAGAGTCTTCCAAGTCTCTGCAGCCTTAACTCTCACTAGATCGCCCGTGGCGACTGCATCCTCCCTGGAATCGTGGCCCCTGTTTCCACCGGTTTGGATATCCCGATCGAGATACCTCTTGCTGAGGATCTTCAGGCTTGTGCGGAGGGGTAGACCTCGCGGATGCGGGTATAGGAGGACCGTGTCGATGATGGTCGGGTGGATGATGCGGCTGGCGTTGAGGTCGTTGTCGATTGCGTGGCCGATGAGCGGCGTGTCGGGCTGGAGGAGCGAGAAGAGGAGGGAGCGCGCGGCTGCGGGCGACTCGACGACTTGTAGTGGGGCGGACTCTTCCTGTGACGGTGGGGTGCTCCCGTATGGTATTGCTTTGGTGTAGTGCTCGGGGAAGACGCCAGAGAAGCGCGAGTTGAGGTCTAAGACCTCCCCTATGGGCCGTACCAAGACGTCGAGGAGGGGTTTTCCTTCGGGCCAGCTGACGGCTGTTAGGCGGATGAGCTCGAGACCTAGGGTTGTGTATCCCATTTCGCAGTCGAAGCACACGGGCGACTGTGGGCCCTTGTCTGGCTGTGCTGGGGTCTCGGCGAATTGGAGGATTGATGCGAGGCGTTTTGTCTCTGAGACTTTGAAGACGTGCGAGTTGCCTTTGGTGCAACCGGAGGAGGTCCCCAGTGTCTCGTTGCAGCAGCTGTAGTACGCTTCTCGATGGCCGGTGATGTGGTCGGTCTGTTTCCTTGTGGGATAAAGAGGCTTCCCTGGGTGGTAGGTGCATTTGCCCCCGGTGGTGAGTGAGCCGTCCTCGCGACGACCGGGAAACACCTGAAACCGGCCACCGCACCGATCGCATTTCTCCCAGCCCTTGGATTCGATGACGCCCTTCTTGGCACCCTCGACTTCCTCCTGCGTGGGTGCCCTTGTCACGTAACCGTGGTTTTCTAGGCCGTTTAGAGGCGTGATCAGCTGGCTCGCAAGCGCGATCTCCTCGTTGACGGTCATGCCAGTCGTGAAAGCTTTAGGATTCGCCTCTGGTGTCGCCGGCGCAAGCTTGTAATATCTATCATTTAAATGAGCCTTGACTTCTTTGACCCAGTCCTCCGTGCTCATTTTGGAGAGCTTCACAATCCGGAGCTTGATGACATTTCCGTATATGCTTGCGTTCTCTCGCGCAAACTTCTCTTCTTCATCCAGTGCCATAGTAACCAGTTCATTGGGGGTCAGAATCAGGTATTTCTCGGTGCTGTCTTTGTCTTTGGCCACCTTGTTGTTCAGGGCAGTCATCGCGCCATGTAGCTTGGTCAAGATAGACAGCCGCACGCCGTGCGTGGCTGGCGTTTTGGGAATCATTCGGGGGTTTAGACTTTCTTTAGGAGCTCGTCTCGGCGGGAGACGTGATTGTGACGGGGCCGCTGTCGCTTGTGTCGACACTGGTCTTGAAGGCGGCGGCGAAACCGCTCGGGACGCCGACTGAATCTTCGAGGGTCCTTGGCTTGCAGGCTTAGCCTTAGCATCGCTGCCACTAGCCACCGCTGGTGAATCTCTCGGTACGCTAGATTGACTTTTCGGGGCCGGTGACGGCCTCTCCTTCGGTGAAGGTCTTGACTGATCTTTTTGCGAAAAACCACTGCTCTTGGTAACGCTCGCATCTAGCTTGGGTTTCTTCCGCGCTGGAGCCTCCGCCGTTGTGTCATCAATCTGCATGGGTTGTGAATCGTCCGCCGCGGAGGGTTCATCAAAGGGAGGGTTGACGCTCTCGTGAGAGAACATGCATGTCATGAGAGAACATTGGGAGCCCTCCGGACAAGGGACCTCCTTGAACAGGCCCAAGGTAGCAAACATGGTGATAAGAAGAGATACGGTCGTCGATGGTCGTGGAGAAAACGGGTGATAGAACAATAGACACGGTTGGACTAAGTCGGTAGAAGCCACTGCTCATAACCTCCCTATTCCTAGAGTATGTACCCAAATACTGCAGTATATCCAGAAGTGACTGATATCCAATCTGCCAAAGAAGACAGATGTGTCCAAGGCGTTGTGGCTGTTCAGTCCTCAGCTCTGAACACGTGCAGTTCACTAGAAACTCAGCCGGCAATGGCTCACGCAGAAATATTAGCCCATCCCAGCCAAGCCATACCAACCAGTCTATTGCTTGGTCTTCACTGTCTGAGTGCTCTGCAGTATCATGTCTGGTGGAAAAAAGCGGACGGGGAAATGATCACAGCCAGGATGTCGAAGTGCAAACACCCCAAATAACACAAAGCTCTTATCTTATCATCGGTCCCGTGGATGCTGAATAATATGATGCCTGATTAATGGGGCATACATTTGTGCATCCAACGAGTGACGTCCTTACTGTTACAGCTGTATATTGCAGGATATTATGTGTTTAAATTTGGAATTGTTGAGGATCGCCCATACGTGATTTTCCCAGGATCGTCTGTACTACGTTTAGTTCAGTTGAGCGACATGGTAGAGCGTATTACCAGTGACTTCATCGCTGACACTGGACTCGCCACATGTATGATTCCATGACATACATGACTAGTATACATCCAAAAAATACTTTTATCTACGCTCTGACTAGACGAAGTGGAATCATTTATGTGTACTCATAATCTCATTATATCATATCTAGTAATAGTATCTCGCCATGAGCCCCCTGACTTAGGAAGACACTAAGATATCCAGACGGTATAGTACTTCCCGCCAATTGTCATTTTTCACCTGGAACGCCACCGGTGGGTCCATACCCTGGTGCTCCTCTATAGAAAAGAACATGCAATTAAGAAAGGAGAGTGAAGGAAGAGGTTATCCGTCCCTGGGCAAGGAAGCCCTCGCAGGGGAATAACCCGAGCCCGAGAAAGAGGGGCAACCGTATATCAATGAAGAGACCGTGGTAGCAGTAAACCCAGGACCACGAATATACGGGGGGTGGCGAGGAAAGGGGGAAAAGGAAGCGTGAGGTGGAGAACTTTGCCGCAAAAGCGCGTTTATCAATTGTAGATGGCACCCGCCTCCTCAGTTTTCTCGCCCTCGAATTCTTTCGGGTTCTTCTTGAACTCGCGGTCCATGGCGAACTTCACAGCCCCCAGAACGTCGTCGGTGACCTGCTTGGGCGGATACCGCGGCTCCATGCCCTCCTGGTAAACGCCGGTCTTGACCAGAATCGAGTACCAGGTGGCGTCGCTGATACGGTCGAACTCGTTGGTACCGCGGACGTCGGACTCAGGCGTGTCACCAATGAAATAAACCGTTCCAGGGGGTTTGTTGATCCCGTGGATCTCCTGGCGCCACTGCTGCAGGAGCTTGGTGGCAAACTGGAAAGTACCCAGCTGGGGCTTGCCGAAGGCAGTCGTCGCGAGGTCCTTGCCGGTGATCGTTTTGTAGAGGGTTTCCAGGGAGGCACGGAGCGCACCCATGCCGAGCCGGCAGTGCTCGTGGGACGTAGACCAGACAACGTCGGTGTGGGAGAAGAACACGGGAGGTCCCTCCTCGTGGGTCTCAGACCGGGTGCCCAGGTGACCGTTCTTGGTCATGATCACGTCCAGGATAATCTGCTGGTCGCCGGCCCAGTCGCGGCTGTCGGCGAACACGAAGATGGCGTCGATTTTGGTGTTGGAGAGATCGCGGGCCCGGGAGTTCTCGAACTCGTCGTCGGTCAATTTCCGGAACGGGGTGGTGTCCTGGCGGGTTTTGATGATGTCGCCGGGGGTGATCACGTCCTTGAATCCGTAACCCTCGGCCACGACGCGGCATTTCTCGCCTTCGCCACCGACCACGAGCACGGTGTTGTATCTCTCAGTCATTTCTCGCATGGGGGTGTGGCCGCAGATGAACTGGCCGGTGGACACCTCGATTTCGAGTTGACGACTGAGGTCTAAACATCGTTCTTCCTCGGTCTTGCCACCACCATTTGTTAAGAAGATATAGGGACTAGACGGAATAGTTAGTCAATCGATCTACTCCAGACAGGGAGGCAGGGAAGGACATACACTTTCACCCCATAAGGATTCTCTCCATTGATGTACTTCAAAGCGCCGACAGCCTCGGGGATCGGTTTCCCGCCTCTCATGAGGACGCCATCGATGTCGAACGCAAACGCAAACTGGTCCGCCGTAGCGACAGGCCGCTTCTCGATGGGCTCAGCATTTGCAACGGGGTTCTCGCCCGAAGACACTTTCTTTTGCGGTTGTTGTTTGGTCATTTCCCTTTCGATGGCTGATATTTCAGGGTCGGTAGGAGGTATTAAGTCCTTCGGAGGCACGACGACGTTGGGACCAGTAGGGAGATCGGTCCGACGTATATCCAGACCGGGGACCTGGCTTTCTAACCCGTGGGTGGTCGCCATTGGCATGTTGTGGTACAGTTTGAACGAGGGGTGGAGACCGGATAACTGGTTTTGGTAGAGACTTGTGGGGCCTCTGACGGAGTATTGTGAGGTTGATCGCCACTGGGGTGTACTATACTCCGTATCTTCTAGCAAACAAAGCGCTAGTCGAGAATTGGTAGAGTTGGGGTTTGTGCCAGACGCTGATTATATCTGGGACAACGGGGTGGAAAGGAGCGGAGATGCTGAGCGGTTACTCAAAACAACTGTCCTTGTAGTTGTAAATCGATACGGTCGAAGGACGATCAGGATAGAATAAAAAAGTCAAGTTAGAAGAAGGGGTTGAAGTAGACCGAGAGCAGTACACTGAACATGGAACTCGGGCCCCATTAAATAAAACATGAGAGTCAATGGAGAAGCCAGCCGTGGGTCCGTCATTGACGACATCGCGGCCGACAATCCTCGATAACAGTATTCTTAATATTCAGGAAGAGGCCAACCCCATTGCCGGGTTTGGCTGAATTGTCCCTCAGACTGTCAATTCCAATGGTGGATCCACACCAAGACACGCTGATTTGTTCTCCATTCGGCGGGTCTGGCACTGTCTAGACCGGTTCTGTCGTTACCATTGATATCATAGGCAAGGTTGACACCAACCAGAGATAAGATTGGACGAGAAGGAGTTTGGAATGGAAAGAGAAAAGGAACAAAATTCAAAAGAAGCGGATATTATAATACACAACATCTTTTTCCAAATACGACCCATCCCCCAAGATATGGAGAAATTCATCTCAACAGTCAATCCCGATTCCCGTATAACAAGTACGAAAGCGCCGAGAGATGAAATTCTCGTCATGACGTCACCGCCACAGTGTTCGGTTGCCGACATACACCACTACGTACTGATCATCCCCCGGCGAATCACGGACACGAAAGGGGCCACGATTATTAACGCGTCATGATGTAACTGCGGCTTAACATCTAAACTTAGTCGTAATGATGTGTTGTTATGGTTTCCGGTTGTAACTCCGTGCTCGGCCAAGCCATAGCCAGAACAGGACAGGCTTTCTTGACTCTAAGAGATGGCATCCACACGGGGTAATTCGACTTCAAGTCATGAATCATCATCAGGAGAGAAGGCTTAGGATTGTGAACAGTTGGTTTCTAGGAAGAACTGGGTCTAAAGATACTGCCCATATGCTTTCATTCGTTGACTCTCTCACTCTATATATATAATTAATGATTATCCAGAATCATATCACAGCAGAATATAATACACGTGAATAAGTAGATAAATGTCTCAATCCACCCGAAGAATCAAGTCAGATCCCAGTCGAGAAGGCGTAAGATTGCGCTCCACCGGTACTGGCTTCTTTTTCGGCATGCAGAAAGGCGTGTCGGTGGAGCGCCGACGGTCAGATGAAGCGCGGGCAGCGGGATCCAACCAGTAGTCGTCGGGAGCGTAAGGGACCGTCAACGTGGGGGGTTGCGGTCTGCCGCGATGGATATCCACTCTCTTGATATCGTCTCGTCGCACAATTCGAGGCCGGGTCACTATCTCTCGTACCGGGCTGACAGCTCGAGAAGGTGGAATCTGGGGGTACATCCCCAGTTGTGGGGCAGGGTGGACATGATCCCGCTGCCCTGTTTTCTGCATATCGCCGACTGGTGTGCGAACCTCTCTCACGGGACTGAGAGACGTGAACCCGCCGGAATGTCGGGACGTCCGGCGGGACCGTGAGTCCTCGTTGATATCGACGGTTTGAAAAGTGTTCACTGGATCATCCCGGGGGTTGCTGTCCGTGTGATGATCGTAAAATGAACGCCGCTGCGCGTTGCGAGACGAGGGCCGCTCGGTGCCTCTTGCGTACCCGAAATTCGGGTTGTGCCAGTAACTCGCAACATCCTTCTCCCAGCGTTCTATGGGTGAGAGGCGGTGTATGTCGGCGCGTCGTGAGGGTTGGATCTTTTCGCCAGCGTTTGCGTATACTGGCTTCTTGCGTGGGTCCCACCCTCTCGGGGTCACCATGCCGGTGTGTGATTTCCCAAAGCCATATAACATCGCGCGGGGATTGGCCGGCAATCCCATCATCGGAGGTCGACCGTTTTTAGGACGGCCTCCATTCCTATAACGTCCTGCTGTACCCGGGAAATTGGGATACTGGTAAAGGCCGCCCACAACGCCTCTCGAGCTTGTAGCTTCTTCCTCGAACATGGTTTCGCCAGTAGCAGGATTCATATACTTCTGTTGACTCCACCGCAGGGGTTCCGGGCAAAGCCCGTACGCTGGCTTGTCTGGTAGGAGGTCCGAAGCAGTGCGTGGGGATGACTGGGTCGGTGAAGCACCGAGGTCAGAAGTAGAGGAATAGGCAAAGCCAATCCGACCTTGGTGGTAGTTTCGTCTCTGATCATTTTCATCATCGTCATCGGCTCTCGTGATGACCACTGCCGGATTGTGGTCTGCAGACTCTGGCGGCGACGGCGACACCAATCTTACCGTGTCTGAGTTAGTGTCTCCTGCATCAGCCATAGGAGTAGGTCCTCTAGGCGTTGGCGAGGGGCGCCTAGGCGGAAGTGAGAAATCCGGAGGCT
Organism: Aspergillus campestris IBT 28561; assembly: GCF_002847485.1. Taxonomy (NCBI): domain Eukaryota; kingdom Fungi; phylum Ascomycota; class Eurotiomycetes; order Eurotiales; family Aspergillaceae; genus Aspergillus; species Aspergillus campestris. The sequence continues at coordinate 2,546,483 of NW_020194336.1, read as the reverse complement.
CGGACATGACCCCGCCAATTTCGAAGAAGTCACGGTCCTTGGGCTGTTGGTTCCGACGCCGATATTTGCGACAGCAGAAGAATAACACGACCCCAATTATGAAAAACCCAGATACACCAGAGGCCACAGAAACCCCTATGACTGCCCCCGCATTGAGGTGGTTAGAGCTCGGAGGCGCAGTGTCAGAAGCCGGCTGATCACTGGTCGTGCTGGGAGAATCTCCTTGTGTTTCGCTGGCCGAAACAGGGCCCTGGAAGCTAGTGACAGATGCGGTAGGCACGTTATTCGTCGTCGTTATTCTTTGCCCGGAGGTTTCGGTCTCTGGGTTCAATGTACTCGTCGAACCGCTGATTATGCTCGTAGGTTGGCTAGGATCGTTCGATATTGTGGACACGACCGTGGCGGTGATGGTGGCATGTGTCCGTGGGAGGGCTCCAGTAATCGAGTCACAAAGGGAATAGACTTTTGAGCCCAGCACAACCTCCATTGAGCACGTCGAGAGGCCACATCGTAAGGCTGCTTCCCCCAAAGTGTATCCGCTCACTGTTTTCGTCCTGCACAGACATCCTAGATCCCACGCCCCGGGGCAGTTACTTTTTTGATAATCGGATGCAATAAACGCCTCGACACACTGTAAGGCGCAGTCCGGGATGGTTTCGAAGTATGTGGGTTTCGACGCCGTTGTCCGGACTATTTGACCTGGTCTAGCCAGGCATAGTGGGATGAAAGAGAGGACTGCTATGACCACACAGTGCATGGCGAGTAGTGGCATATTTCGGCTACTCGCAAACACCTCATTAGCGCATTGATACCTTCATAGCCAACCCAGATGAAAGTCGCTGTCAAACACAACGCACCGAAGTATATTGGAAAGGGCTGATATCCAAAAGCGTCTCATAGCCCGCTGCAATATCGGATCTGCACATGGCCCCAACAATCATAAGGGCGTATAACAGACCATTTCCCTAGGAAATGCGAAAATGAAAGACGCGGGGGAGTGGTTCAAGAATCACAGTCGTCGATTGATGTTGTCCAGAAAACTATGTAACACGTAATAAGAGGGAGAAGGAATCATTCTGAAGAATAGCGTGAGAATCATCTTGCAATTAAGCAATCAAAACCCATCCCCGCGGACTTCATCGTGTCATAGTCCGGCGTCAAGACGCAGATCCCCCTTCCACGACCGTGAGATTGACTGGCTGGGGCATGCACAAGCGGCCATCTCAGACGAGGATGATGAAATCTTACGCCCTATAGGCGCCCTGATGAAACACCCGGGCATCGCGCCCAGTGGTGACGAGAAGGACACCACTAATCGAGCGTGAAGGTGGTAGGCGCTCTCTCCCGGTTGGATAAAGAGGAGTCGAGATACGCGCCGTGTTGGCGCCGACGCGAAGCAAACCGATGTAGGACACCCCGAGTCAGCTGACCAAGGTCGGGGTCTGGGCGCTTCTGGCCCGGAGCACTGACGAGCTTATTTAATTGCAGCGCGATTGACGATCCGTCGCCTACTTCGTTTGTGGGGATTTTGTATACATGGATCGCGTTGAACAGTTGGCAGATTAGGTTGGAAAAATCACACCCCATAATATAGTTTCAGTGAATTGGAATTTATTACGCTGGCAGGAACTACTACTCTATTCTTAGAAAGCTAAATCTTCCACAGCATCTGGCCTGATAAACCAGGCAATTCATTGTTGAAATCACGGGGCTTGTGATATATCAACTCGACCATAATAACACCCCAATTCGTAACACAACACACATGACTCGACACCGCTTTTTGCTAACGTCGTCGCTTCCTCACCATTCTCTACGTCGAGCAACTATAATATAACGGCGAGGTACTGCAGAGAATCATACTTGCATGAACATGGAGGACAGGAGCAAGAGATGGGAAATGATATTTGCGGCCCGGATGAGCCAGATTGTCCCAGGCATCTTCCTCGGAAACGTTCAAGCATCATTCCGACGAGAGATGCTACGACAAAATGGTATCAATGCCATGGTTTCACTTACCGATGCTCGATGGGTCTGGTGGAACTCTACGACAAGGGAGGCGGGGATTCCAGCCAGCCGGCATAAGTGGGTTCAATGTGCAGACCTCTCGACACAGGACCTCCTCGCTCATATGAACAACATCTGCGACTTTATTGACGAGATGATATCGTCCGATCTACCATCAGCGCACTCTTTGAACGTCCAACGACGCCAAAGCCATGGGTTAGATGACCATCCACATGATGCACCTGCAGGAGCGGTACTAATCCACTGCGACCTGGGGGTGTCTCGTTCACCAACTATTATCATCGCCTATCTAATGCGCAAGTATGGCATGAAGCTAGAGCAAACAAGGGCTTTTGTTCAACTGAAACAGAAAGTCAAACCAAGTGCTAACTTCATCCGACAACTTCAAATCTGGGAAGCGCTGGACTATCAAGTCTGGGAAGATGAGGGGCGAACCATTCCCAAACCGCTATATCAAGCATTTCTCAACGACAGAGCGGTTCTTCTGCATAAAAGGGGCCTGACAGGGAATGAGCCACTCGCACCTACCAATCTTTAGTTCGGTCATCGGGGGATCAATCGATTATCCGAATGAGCTTGCATTTCGGAGCTCCTCATCCTACTTGTCATTGCTGTTTTCAAGCGCTGCTCAGCTGCATTTGTTGTTTCTTTGTCTTTCACCATGGTGTTTCGGTTGTTCCTCATCATACATCGTCTTATTTTCATTCGCTGGTACTTTACTTAATGGGACATACACGCACGGTCTTTGAATTCGCCCGCCGAGGCACGAGCTCGTCTGAAATCATTCCTCTACGGTTTGTAGAAGCTTTCCTGGAAACTACATCAGCTCCCCGTTACGTCAAATGGGAGACCCAATGCTGCCGCGAATGATTCGGATCACGGACTTTTGAACGTCAAAGTTGCAGCCTCTCGCTACATGGCGCACCTGGAGAATGTATACGGCGATAATCTGCCAAATATATGGGTGGACTCATTGCGCATTATGACCGTCACTAATGCTTCGTTCAAAGTCCAAGGATTAAACTGTTTAATAATATCGATGACGGGCGGACCTGTTTACATAGATTATGCATCGCGACTCCAGGCGGCATAGACGGCTTTCCCAGATAGATACTAATTGACCGGCGCTTGATGTCCCGTCTCATGTCACGCTGCATCTACTATCACAATTAGGCATCTGCTGAGTTCAATAACGAGTATATGCCTGCGTAAAATACTGCAATTGGTCTATAGAATCAACACAACTCTCCCAACGACTTACGGAAAATTATCAACAGGCTTCAGACAAGACAAAGCGTTGCCAATGCCATAATCCGATCATAAAAGTAAACCAGAGATAAAAAATCATGATTAAGGGTAACGACAAAAAAAAAAACAGAGCCCAGTTGAGCTGGTATCATCCGGAACAAAAAATTCCAACGTAACAGGACATAATAATCATAACAGAAAACAGTCAAGGCATAGGAAACAATCAATCAATCCCAACTCCATCGCAATGACAACACAGCGAAGCTGGAACCACGTCGCTAACCTTCACGCAACCAAACCATCCAATGGGGTCGCCGCCAAGTGGCGCGGCTGCATTTGGCTAGACTTGGGTGGGTCGACCATCATTCCACGGGAAAGTAGGTACTGCTGACACACATCACCGTTCCCTCCCGTTGAATTTGGAATCCGAAAGACGGCCGATAGATTTTCCACTGAAGGAAAAAATCAATCAATCGATCGATCGAATTGATGGACCCGAATTGGCTGGTGGTGGTGGCGGGCGGTCGGATGGAAAAGAGAGGTTGAAGCGGGTCTAGTATTTAAAGATAATGTACCTAAAGAGGTGTATTAGCAATTGCCACTTGAGCGTAGACGTAGACTCATGAGGTCGTAGGGGAGGAATGGTAACAGAACATACATAGCGTGGATGATACCGGGAATCCAGCCCAGGATGGTCAAACAGATGTTGATGAGGAGATCAGCACCGCAGCCGCGCTCCAGGAAGACACCTAGAGGGGGCAGGATGATCGCAAAGATGATCTTGCAGATGTCACTGTTTCGCAGGTTAGCTGTCTGGACAGAGGCACTGGACAGAAGCCCATCGGAGCGAGATATTGGAGAGAATACTCACGAGGCGGTGAAAGGCATGGTGAACGGATGTGTCTTTTGGACAGACGAATTGAAAATAGATGGTTGGTTATTGGTTTGATTCTAAGTTGGAGAGTTGGGAGAATGATAAGAGTACAGCAGTAAAGAGTAAAAGAAATCAGGAGAAAAGACGGGAGAGAATCGGCGGGCTCTTTAACTGTTTTTAAATCAAGGGCGGCAACTCCTAATCCACCAGAGGGAAATCATGGCACGGCTGTTTGTACCTCTCTCTAGCCCCGATAATAATAACCACCACTACTAATTTGCCATTAATTATACTAAAGAAATGATATTTATGGAACCCGAGAACAGGCTCAGCGAGTAATGATGCGTATTCCTCCCCATACACAGCCAAGATGGTTAATTCCTTTAGGTCAGGAGAATCATGCTTTCGATGGATTGACCAGACACGACGTCATGGATCCACACAACCCTGTGGCTCATGCGAGATGCACATCTTTTGATTGGCGTAACGCCACTACTAAACATCATTATTCTGGGATTTCCCGCTGCCTAGACTTTTTTTCGCATCCCGGCTTGAAGACTTGGTTGATACGGCGACACCATCGGCTGACTTCTGCGTCGTACGTGGGCATGCATCTTGCTATCCCCAGTGGCTGAAAGGTGGGAAAGACACAGCCTCGGCTGCAAGGGATTGTCAGGCTGTCTTTTTCTTCCTCATTTCCTGGTCCCGCTGTCATGTCACCTTCTGTCAGTTCACAGTTTGCTTTATCCTGTTGCCTGGGATGGAGGCTTGGCAAGTCAGGGGGGTTCGAACTTCGGTGACTTTGGGATTTGTTTATCTCCCAGGTTACCACTATTCTTACTGGGAAGTTAGTTCCAACATGCATGTGCATACTATATATAAACTGAAGCCGACAGCTCCCAGGCTGACTCCATATTGAATAACAGCCAGATGGGGCGCAGTGGTGGGCCAAGAGCAGCCCTACAGCCCTATCTGCCTGGACTAATGCTGAAATTAATCCCAAGTACGCGCCAGGACCTTGAGAGGGGCGAAAGGAACATTATTCGCTCCTGTTACCCCCCCCCCCTGGAAAATGGGGTTTCTACCAATCTCTTAATTGTCGAGGCAAGGTACTCGAGTCCACGCCCAGAGCTACGTCATTGCTACCGGTTGGATAGTGTCGTCTAATTTGGCAACGTCCATGTCTATCCCAAGGTAGTGGTTTTCAAATCATCTATTCTACCAGATAGAAATGAGCTATTTCTATTACAGCTACAAACAGTGTGTCAGAATGAACTAGACGGAGTCGATGTAGAGGTGGGTTGGGTATACATTTTACGATGGTTATTCACAATAAACAATGCTGAGATGGAATAGTGTGACTGCCTAGGCGTAAGGTACATTATTCTGTACCAAAACAACCCCATCACAAGACCCCTGCAAGTTGATATCATACCTCATCATCGTCCAATTCCTCAGGGTCATATAGAGCAAAACCCCAGGAATGCTAGGGCTCAGAGCCAATGACCGATATGTCACTGACTCCAGGTCTTGGCGCCGACCGTCAAAAATGTCATTCTCCGCGAATCTGATCGCGCAAAACATCCCCCTCCGCCCTGTGAACCGCCACAAATTCGCCAGGCGATCTGGGTCAATTGGACCCATTCCTATCAACTCGACCAGTGTGGCCTCCATGCGCACATGTCGATGAAATTCGGGCTTGCCCCGGTCGCCGTGCCCACGCGGGCCACCCAGCCCTTCCGGCGGGTGTCTGGCTGTCGCTCTTTACACATCAACGCCCGGTCCCTTCGGCGAGCTCTACCTGTCGCACGGGGAGAACATCGACGCCAAATCTCGTCGAACTCGGGCGCTCAAGCTTTCGCATACACGTGGCTGACGCAGACCCCTGAGAGTATAGTAAGCAGCTCGCGTCTCTAACAGCCGGAGCGACTGGCTAACCGTTCAAGAGACTCCCGAAGATGTCTTGTCTAGTCTGCCTTTACCTCCCAAATCGCTCGCGAGCCCGGTCGCTATTCCCGTCCTTCTGGCCACCCCGGCATTCGCGCAGTGGATCAACACGGAGAATGGGTTCCTCGAACAATGGGTCAATCGATTATACCGCGACGCCGACGTGGTGGACTCTTCCGGCTCCGTCGACACCGTTGTTGCGCTGGTCGATAAACTTCCCCGACCTTTACTGCGTACCGGAGAAACCAGAGAAAATGGCCATGTCGAAAATGTGACGGAGAGCGAGGGAATGTCCGTTGTGTTTGTGAAGCCAGAACAAATCCAAGGGAAAGCGGCTCCGCCCCGTCGGCTGAGGACTATGGAAGCCGATGAGTCTGCCCTCGTGTTTTCGATCCAACAAACGGAGCCCTCTGTTCCTGAGAGGGTGGTCCATGAAGTCGGACTACGTCTGGCTAATACGATATTCATCAACGGCAAAGAAAATACGCTCTTCGGCGCACGGTGGGCCTACAACCAGGAGGCGGGCAAGTTTGTATTGGGCCAGTCCATCGACTTATCGAGCTGCGTTGTTACATCTACGGCGAATGCTATCCAGAGCTCTACGGTACTTCCGTTGCATCCCGTGGGTCAGCGGAGAAGGGTGATATCTAGTATGGGCAATATTCTCCGTCAGATATCGAAGCACACCGACAGCCAATCAACCACCCCGATGCCCGCGTCGTCTGAACTAGAGACAGAGCTTCCTCGCTACATTGCGGAAAACAACATCCTCGATCAGAGAGTCTCTGTCTGGGCCCTGGTTGAGGCTCCTGGTGGGGATTCGCCTGTCCAGGATGGATCCCAGGAGCCTCTCACCGGGGCTATCCGGACGGGCGGTAAACTTCACCGTGTCATGAGCGGAGGAGGCGGGTGGGGAAAGAAACAGGGCCTTCTGTCACTTGACTATGAAACTAGCTTTTTGGACTCAAGTGAGACGCGTGGGCTCTGCACGATCGATCGTGTGTTTTCCGGCGATAGCCTGGCATCTGAGATGGAACTGCCGTCGTTTGGTCAAAGTGCCATGATTGATGATCTAACCGAGCTTTCCCAGGTCGCCAAGGCTGGGGATTATATTCAATTCTTCGTCTCTGTGGACGCCGATCACTCGCATGGCAACTTAGACATGGCGAACACTCAAGATGCCGTTTCGTATCAATTCGGTGTTGTGTCCGATCTTGAAGGTTCAACCATGCAGGCTGGTGGTGAACAGCCAAAAGACCTGACACTCATCCCTCAGCAATTTGGCGCACTCTCCGAGAAGGCAATCACCTATCTCCAGCCTGTTGTTCGGGCCGAGCTATGTCAAGGCGAGGAGGGACTGGGAGGTGTAGAGGAGTCTCGGACGAAGTTGGATATCCCGGGGACTCGTGTTGGATTAATACTGAAATAGGCCTGCAAGGTTACTTATAATGCATGAATAGACATGTAAAATACGACGCATACAATCTCCCAAAAAACCCCAGTAGGATGTAGGATACATTGTGACGAGTGATGGTTTGTATGAGGCACGGGACGACGCCAAGCCGGGATCACGTGGGCGGCCGTGGTTCAGCCGCGAAGCAACAACACCCTTTGCGTCTTCGCCTCAACTCTCACCTCCAGTCTCGTCCTCAGAAGCTCTCGCATCATCGCAACCCTTTGTCTACCTGGGTGAATCTACCCATTTCCCGCTCTTCTCAACTATCTCCTTTCTAAGATTCTCTATCTCGAGTCCCTCGGGTCCACCTAACCCTCCAAAATGGCCACCGAACTTTGGTACGTAATCCCTCCGACCGGACTCCTTTTCCCAGACCTTGGACTGTCATGTCGGGCCTATACCTCAACGTGACTCGTGTGCTCTGTTTAAAAAATATATTCTAATTCCTGCGTTTCGATAGCCCTGTCTATGCGGTGAGTACCACTGTCCCAGTCCCACGATAGCAAAGCTCTGCACAGTCCCGACGGATCGGCTTCGTCCTCGTGTCGATGCACTCAACAACTCGGTCATGTTTTCGGGAATCATCTCTAATGAATGTGACGTTAATAGCCCTTCTTTGGCGCGCTGGGTTGCACCTCCGCTATCGTTTTCACCTGCTTCGGTGCCGCCTATGGAACCGCTAAGGCCGGTGTCGGTATCTGCGGCATGGCCGTCCTGCGGCCCGACCTGATCGTCAAGAGTACGTCACAAGTCTCTCAACAGATTGAAAGGAGTCTTGTGGTGGATATGAAGGTGCTGACTCCGGGTGAATCATAGACATCGTCCCCATTGTCATGGCGGGTATCATCGGTATCTACGGACTGGTCGTGTCCGTCCTGATCGCGAACGATCTGAACCAGAAGGTCCCGTTGTACACTGGTTTCATCCAGCTTGGAGCTGGTCTCGCCGTCGGTCTGGCTGGTCTGGCCGCTGGGTATGTGCTACGATTCCTTTTGGGAATAAGCTGAGGCTAATTTGGTTTAACAGCTTTGCCATCGGTATCGTCGGTGACGCTGGTGTCCGTGGAACTGCCCAGCAACCCAGACTCTACGTCGGCATGATTCTGATTCTCATTTTCGCTGAAGTCTTGGGTGAGTCATTTTCTCAAACACACCTCCGCTACTGTGTTTGAATCTCCCCGCTAACCTCGGCTACCCGCAGGTCTGTACGGTCTCATCGTTGCCCTGCTCATGAACTCTCGCTCGAGCATCGACGTCTCCTGCTAAGGAGCCGATCACCCCATCGAAATTGACGTACGCACAAACCGCCAAGCGAGAGACTAAATTCTAGCCTACTCTCTTCTTTTGTACTGGGTACAACTGGAAAAATCGCAATTGCCGAAGATCCCGAGCGCGCATCCGCTATTCTTGGGCTTTGACAGACGAGTTGGATGAGTTGGATGGGCTGCTAGGGCAGGATGTTATAATCGAGCAAGAACATATACGGACGGCACTACCCAGTGATGTAGCATTAGCTTTGAAGCAGTGGAGGAGGTGTTGTGTTATGTCAAGAGTAAACAGCATCTTATGGGTAGTGTGTTTACGCTGGGCTGTATTCTACGAATGTTCGCAGTGGTCCTAGTTAGGATCGCTACTTTGCAATGTTGAATGGTCACCTTTTTCCTCTTTTCCAGCTTCTTTTATCCTTTGTCTTCCTGCCTGCCTGTTTGTATTTCTTACTCTTATCTGATTTGTAAAACTGCCTACTGCCTACCTAGCAACTACTAAGTACTTGACTGTATCTCCTGCCTACCCAACACCGCAGAGAATCCGATCAAACCCCCATTTACAAGAGACCTACTCTTAGCGACGCCTCGTCAAGAGCAAAGTAACACAATAGTTGTGAATAGCTGAGTGAATAGAGATAAAATACTAAAGACGAAAGATACTTTAGGAATGGGGATATGTAAATAATATTGTCTATAAGCGGACGATGCGAGAGAACTATGCAGTACGGAGGACCAAAAAAAGTCAAAGTAAATCCAAACACCACAAAGCTGAACTAGCGAATCAAAGAAAAATGAGGACCCTTTATGTGGAAAAGGAAGAGATAAAGGAAAAATGGAAAGGAAAAGGAGGGTTCCAAATCTCATATATGAAATACTGTGGAGCTGTGGTGTATTGGTGAACAAGACTGGTAGAGGATAAAAGAGAAAGAAAGAAAAGCTAGAAACGGTGTCAATCAAGACATACAAACAGTATATCTCACGATCAAGCCTTATCGAGCTTCCGTCTCAGGGTCCTCGTCCGCCGCAGCAGCTTCTTGAACTTGTGCTTCTTCATCTTCGCCAAGCGCCGTCTCCGCGTGCTGATGGCGTGCATGGTGCGGTTGTTGCGCGAGCGCTCGACGTAAGTCGCGCCGGGGTTGCTGTGCGGGGCGTCGATGACGGCGTTGGACTCGTCGGCGGCGCCGGGGGCGTCCATTTCCGGGGAGCGGACGAACGGGCCCGTGTGAGCCTGGTAGGTCTTGCGGCCCTGGGCGTCCGTGGACTCGTGGATGGTCAGAACAGCCGAGTAGCTGTTGTTGTCCGGCTCGGCGGCGGTGGCAGCGGCGGCGTCGGCGTCGGCGGCGGCCTTGGCCTCGTCGAAGGGCACGGGGGCCGGAGGCGGGTTGAACGGGCGGAAGCGCTTGGCGAGATCCTCCACGGAGACCTTCAGGTCGGCCATGTTGAGGCTGCTGTCGGAGTGGTGGTCCATCTCGAAGTGGTTGCCCAGGGCGCTGCCTTCTTGCTCGCCGAGCTGGTGGGCTGAGCTCTCCATGGTGTCTGCGGCGGCGGATAGCGTGAAGATCACGTCGTCCGCTTCCTGCTTGGTGGGCTTCTTCGCCGTGAAGATAGCGTTGAAGGCTTCGGCGGTGGAGGTCGGGGGGACGGTGGTCGAGACGGAGATGGGGCGATGGATGGAGAAGAACGACGCCACATGGACATCTGCGAGAGAAGTAATATGATTAGCTTGGACGAACCTGTAGTGTTTAAAAAGGGAGGTATAGTTCTGAACTCACCATGAGGCTGCAGGTGCTGTGTCGAGGGAACGCTGGGCAGGTTGGAAAACGCTGACGGCTGGTTCGACTTGGGACCGTTGCGGCCGTTGTCCTTCCCACGGCGTTTCGAGGCTTTCCCTTCACGTTTCTCCCCCGAGTTGACACCCTTCGCGGGAGCCTGAGACGAGGCTTCTACCCGCCGGGAGCCATCGCTGGGTTTCGAGGACGAAGACGAGTACCGGCGCTGACGCACATGTTGAGTGGCGCCGAGAAGACCGTTGGAGGAAGTTGACAAAGTCTGAGTGGAAGAGCGAGAAATGCCGGAGATGGGCGCAAGAGGCGTCCATGCCACACGGCGCAACGAGGAGGATAGCATTTTGGTCAGTGTCGTCAAGCCCAAGAGCTAGGCCGATGTTGTTCGGAAGAAAGTCGGGTAGAATCGCCAGAGGCGAAATGAAGTCAAACTGATCAGGCGGAATCGCCGATTAGGTAAGGCGGATGATCTTGCCTGGTCACGTGGTACGTGGCGCATCGTACCTGGTTGGCGGCCTCAGGCAAAAGGCTGTGGCAGCCTTAGGCACATGTAGGATCTGCAAATTGTATACTTCGATCTTCAGAGATTTGAAGTTTTATATATTCTTTATTTTCTCGAATGCCTCTGCTCTTTGTGGATGGATTTATACATATTCAGACTAATTATGACAGGCTCGCTTATCAGTCAAATTTAAGAATAGTTTTGGTGAGAGCCTGCGTATGAGTATGGGAGATTCTTTGGTCTAAAGTACAACAAATATATTCCCCGTTATCAATAGTTCACCTGCCACTTCCTCAATGCACTAGAGGTTATTCAAATGGCCAATAACGCTCAAATTCAGCCCTTTCCTCATCAGTCTCAGCCAATTGTTCCAACATCTGACCTTTAACTTCCGTGAGAGCAGCTTTGCAATCATCGTATCGCTCATGCTCGATGAAGCCTTTGTCTGGCCATAGATCACCCATTCTCTCCTTGACCTCCGCGACAAGCTGGGTCCCTGCCACTGCATCGTCACTATCCGTTTTGATGCGTTGAATATCTGCCTCCGAAAAGTGAAAGGGGAATGGGCTGTCATGAGTAACGGCAGGTAACTCCGCCCACGAGTCCTTCAGATCGACCAGAAGTGACTGAAAGTGCGCCTCGCCATATTCAAACATTCGGCGGGCAAGAAAAATCAGTCCATATGCTGCTGTCTTTCGGTATTCAATGACTTGATACAGATCCGGGTTTTTAGCTTGCATGAGTTTCCGCCACCCAATGAATAGGTTTTGGATGGTATACTCATGCACGGCCGCATATCGTTCTTTGGGTGAAAGACCCGAGAGTTTCGGCCGTGATATTAGATCAAGTGTCTCAGGCTCAAGGCAATCCCAGTCGAGAAAGGCCGGATCCGGGTTATGATTGAAAAGAGATGAGATATGACAAGACTGCCAGTCGATAATACCCGTAATCTTTCCGGGATTCTGTGGGTCTATAAAGATATTATCATCATGCAAATCATCATGCCAGAGATAGGGACTAGCGATAGCTGTATCCTTTGGCATAAGAGCATTGATGACTTGTTGGTACCATGCTAAAGCGGTGGTTTTCTTTTCTGTGTCTGGCTGGTAGAGATTTGGGCCACAGAACAACGCGATTTGTTTTGGAGAGTTTAAACATTGTATTGCCTTTAGCTCTCGCGTCCTAACTGCTTGTAGGTATTGTATCAAAGAGGTCCCTGTGATCTTATTAGTAACAGGAAGGAGCATGGTAATAATATAGATTATGACATACATGGCCCTTTCTCAACATCTAGCACTGATCGACCAGCATCAAACCAATCTCGGCTTGTAGCTGGGCCAATAGTAAACTCAGAGTCTCTGACAGACTCGCCATCCTTAGCATAGTAACTGCCCTCTAGTGGTTGCACGTCTCTCTTGTAGTATAAGCCGCCATAGTGTGAGAATGAAACACTTAGCCATTGCTTCTGAAGATGTGTCACAGCAAGAAGCACTTGAAGTTTTTGAGGCAGGGTCATTGTGTCCCAAACTTGAGACAGCGGAACACCTTCAACTTTATCCGTAATAATAAATTCAGCCCCAACAGGATGCGATTCCGCATGCGAGTTCCATGTATATACTCGAGGTGCTGGCGTGTTGAGAACTTTTCTGGCCTCCACAATCAGCCAGGTCAGTAAGACTCTATGATCAGATAGACACGATTGCAAGACTCTATAATTATGAACGAACGTACAAAATCCATCGTAGCAACTTCACTAGCAGTAGTGAAGTGCGGTGCCCCAGCATTCGGGTTAGGCACCTTAGCTACAACTTCCCGACCATTATCCATAGACATAAGGAATGCCTTGTTGAACATACCATCAGGGAACTTCGTAATTGAGATACACTGAGCGGCTCCGACCTAGTCTGCCGCGATACTCGCGAGCCTATTCAAGTCGAATCTGACCTCTCGCTTGCGCAGATTCTCCGCCTCGTCTATGACGAAACGGCCTCGCGTGAATTTGAAGAATTCATCTCTAGAGTTCCAGTCTGCGACGAATGAGTCACATGTTGCATCGCGCCCAAACTGGCGTGTTTACCTTTCTGGGGAGAGCTCATGCCCATGCTTGCGGAACAGTGAGCGTAAGAGGACATTGAGCGGCTGTGTTGCTTCGGACTTGGTATTATACTTTGGATCCACCGCAAGAGGAGCGAGGATGGATGCCGACGCATGCTCCAGGCAATGTGGTGATGCCTTTGACCATACCTATCTTCCAGAAGATCAGATAGCACTCTATCACGCGAACATCGGACTGTCGGGAAAATGGAGATTGGTTGTAAATAGATATCAGTTCAATGATTGCTGAGCAAATCAAAATATGATGATTATGATGATGATGATGGTTCTGTGGAGGAAGATTGGATAGGAACTATGAGACTCTCAAGGGGAAACGAGACAGTCTGCATGGGGCCCTGCGTAGGACAGCTATTGGTGGCTTACTATTGAGAAAACATTCTGATGCGTGTCATGACAGAGATAGGTATAATGAATACTCCTTTATATCGAGTCCGAACAAGTTAAACGTAAATTTTTATATCAATGAGAGTAGATCTAGAATTACTTTTCGCCGGTTTCATTGCCTGAAAACCAAGCATGAGTATATCAAGGGTGCTAGATTGGATGAAAGACCGGCGACTCTAAAGCTCCCGATTTACAGACACAGTCTGCTGCAATTTAAATATAGTAATCCGATATGGTGTAACGGCTAGCATCGCTGGTTTTCACTCAGCAGATCGGGGTTCGATTCCCCGTATCGGAGCTTAACTTTTTGTTTTTCTTTCTTTGTGCTAGGTACTCCGCATGGTAGATCTACCTCTTGGCAGTTCCCTACGTTTTTATAGCCAGGGTTGTCAAAGGAAAAAAAAAAATTCATGCTTACCTTCCAGTTTTTGAGTATACCCTTGAAAATAAGGTGGTTATGAAAAATAGCAAAAAGTAAGCTCCGATACGGGGAATCGAACCCCGATCTGCTGAGTGAAAACCAGCGATGCTAGCCGTTACACCATATCGGATTATTACGAAGAATCATGCGTGCTTTTTAGTACCTTCACCTAACGAATATCCATGGATCGACAATGTGATAGAGACATTCAACCCTGACGTCAAAGAACGGTGATTATGGTTTGACTTGGATTCTTACTTCCCCCCCTATCCTTCTCTTTTCTTCTTCTGCACTCAATATTAATTTCTAAACATCCAGTGACAACCTTTGCTTCTTTTATATCCATTGGCTGTGATATCAAGCGATTCATAGACATTTCGGATGTCAATAAAGCAATAACTTGGGGTAGATACCCTTGGTAACGAGGATGGCCACCATGCGAAACCCGGCAGCCTTGACCGACCTCCCACTTGAGCTATTATGGATGGTCTCTGAGTATCTGTCACCAGTTGACCTTGCTTGTCTCGCCTTAGGGAATCGTCATCTGCTGCATTCCTTTGCTGGGGCTGCTTTCAAAAACTTCTCAAACGGCCGCACCGGAAATCCCACGGATGACGCACGTATCCAGCTATTATCTCGGCTTTCTTGCGACCTACCGCAGTACCATCTCTGCTTTATTTGTCTTCGACTTCATTTGTGGAAAAAGGCTGGGCTGCCAAGCTATCATTTCAAGGTCAACCACCGCACAGATGCCTTGGATTATACCAATTGGTACCTTATAAACGATCTACCCCTCTCTCACCACCCATCACATACCCTTTACAGGTTCCACTTCGTGCATCTACAGCTTGCCATGAGAAGGTTTTACTACGGACCGGAGTTCGGAATCCCCGTTGAGTCATTGCTCTACACAGAGATCAAAGCAAGCCGATTCAAATCTAACGGCCCGCTCTTACTACACCCCCCTATCAACAAGGCATCAGAAGGAGATACTCAACAGGATAATATGATGATTCTATTCTCTGCTGAAGCTCGAATCTGCTCTACGCCTCCGGCTTTATGTATGCGGACGCAAGATATAGCGGTAGTAACACGACATAATTTACCACGGCTGTGGCCATGCCGCGAAAACGGACCTATGAGTGTCTGCCGGCATATCCCCACTTTTGACCCGGGCTTCGACGACATCTTGGCCTCTCAAATTAGGCATTATTGCTCTACCACAAGCCCCCCGGTCCCAGCCGACCAAGGGAGTTGTGATAAATGTAATACCTCTTGGCAGTTGGAGATTCGAACCCTGGATGAAACTCATGCAAGCCTCATTCTTACCATATGGATGGACCTAGGACCGGGGCTCAGTGTGGAAGATCCTCAGTGGAAGTATCGTCTTTTTAATGTACCCCCCTCGCTTTCAGCAAAACACGAAATAGTGGACTCTCGCCTACGGTTCGAGAGGGACTCTGTTCAAGCTAGGTCTCCAAATGCTCTGCCTGAGGATGAGATGTATCACCGCAATATGTCGTTGCTAGAAGGGAAGAGATATCAAACGGTGATGACTCCAGTAGACGGTAGAATCTACGTATTGCACGGACAAGCAGAAGCAAAAGCAAAGACAAGTCCTTCTCGCTGTATTATTCTCTGAGAAAAGCCAGCTAGGGTATCCAATGTTTGTTTAATCTTTTAGAGGAACGCAATTCAAGTCTTGGTTCTAGGGCTGTAGATTGTCGAAATCCCGCGTGTACTTCGATGGATCCACTACGATATTTCTGGAACGGGACCAAATCATGCGCTAAACCTAGTTAGATCTATGACAGACACTCTTCCTAAATTATATCGATCAAACCGCCGATACAGAGCCATCAACCTACCATCTCAGATTGCCGGATTCCTCATAATTATAGCAACCCCCGAAATGGCAGAATTAGAACCAAAGAAAAGCGACCTCGATCTTGGGGGTAGCTTCCTCAAGGACCTACCAAGTTCAATCGACAGATATCCCTACGAAGACGAGTCGTGCTTTCTCCGGGTCTTCAATCTAAAACTTGATCATTCCGGATCCTCAAGACATGGAGACAACGACTTTATCCTATTTCATATGAGTCGTGAGATGATTGAAACCCTGTTCGATCCAAGCAACGAACCAACTACCCTTACACGTAACTGTTCCTCTTTTGATCTCGACGAGCAACTAATCCTGATTAAAATGCCTTCTCTCGAACATGGGTGCGCAAGCGGTGCTTCAGACGACGCAATCATGGCAGCACTCCTGCCAATGGGGCTATATGGCCGCCTACACAAATACCCTGGCGTAACTATCCGAGGGGGAATGAGAGGAAAGCAACCTGACTGTGACTGGGGCCCTAGGAGGCCACCGCCTGGTTATCCAAGGAAGAGGCCCTCGGTTGCTTTAGAGGTTGCGTGGTCTGAATCAGATTCAAAATTGAATTCCGATGTTCGATTCTGGCTGGATCCAGCCCAGGGAAATGCCAGGATCTGTCTAACTCTGAGAGTAGACAAGCACGAACCAGCAATCCGTATTGAGAAGTGGAGTCTTAAGGATGGAAGACCCCATCGCTTCCAGATTGTCTGGGTGACTAAAGTGTCAGACCAGATAACTGTCACAAACCACCCTCTTATCATACCATTTGAAGATTTATTCTTCCGTCCACCATCTATACCGACTGAACAAGATATTGAAATATCACAACGAGCCCTTCAAGAGATTGCAGAGAAAATCTGGGATATGCAGGACTTCTAAGCCTCTTCCTTCCCTCTTCTCCATATGGCTTCCCTCTTGTACTTCTATTTTTCTCTCTCGATCGGTTTATACCCTGGGTTTAGTCTGTTTTACGTGCTTTCTAGTTTTTGAAGATTTCCGTGTTCCTAGATGTGGATATCACGTTTCTTATTCAATTCTCTCCTCCGTAGGCATACTAACCTACTAAGGCCGTTTCCCATATGCAAGTGTAGAAGTTAACGATAGGGGTCAGTACAAATATGGGCTTAACAGTACATCCGCATGATCATAAAAGATAATATTGACTCATCCTTAACCCCTTCAAGATATCTAGATCTACTACTACTACTACTACTACTACTACTACTACTACTACTACTACTACTACTACTACTACTACTCATGTACTAGTCGTACTATTCGATAGGTTATATATATACTATATAAGAGATAGAGATAGAGCTACGTCTCTGCCCAGCCCAAGACATATCACCCAAACAGCTAATGTTCTGCGCGCCATTACCAACTTAGCCACAACAATATGCTAAATCCGATAAATCCTTCGGATTTATCACCCCCAAGACCGAAAACTATACCATTAGCGCACAACTAGCAACGCGGTGGCTGACCTTTCCTCCATGACAATCATCCGCGTTAACCACGGGATCCACTTCCTAGATGGAGATAGATAAGATTCAATCAAGTTTAATTACGCCTAGCTTGGTTTTTCTTCGAGATTTTAGCCGCTGGGAATTCACAGATTTCCGGTCGATCGATCGTGTTATTGTATGTCCTCTATCTGATAGCTAAGCGCATGGAATGAAAACTATATATCCGGGTGAAACGGTACAAAAGGGATGGAGTTTGAGAGGGAAAATCCCAGTGGGTAGACAAGGCTGGAGAGTCGGCGAGGGAATCAATCAACGCAGAGATTAGATTAGTGAGAACGGTAAAAAGAGAATGGCGGGATCGTCCGGCACATGGTCAATGTGTCATGAAGGAAAATCAAATTAATACAAGAGGAGATGGTATCGATCTGCATTATATAGGAAAATTTGGAATGAGACCCTCGCTGAACCGAAAGAAACGTAAGGTCACCGGGTACTATGGGCTTTTCATGAGGCGTGCCGAATATGTAGATAGATGCGTTAGGACCCGACGCCCTTGGGCGGGGGGCTAGGCACAGAGAAGAGAGAGAGAAGTGGGATATATAAGGTGGTGGTGTGTGGTAGGTCCGAGCGAGCCGAAATGGCATCGTATGGCATGGCATGGCGTGGATATCGCTCGGGAGATGCAATGCAAAGGACGGTAGATTAGAGAAATGAAAGTCGAAGGCTCGTGCTCGTGGAGGATCTCGTGAAAGCCAAGCGTCCCGGGTGAGGACATCTGTCCCGCTTATAATATGAGGGTGTGGAGGTTTTTCTGGATTATCATGTCCTGCACCGAATCCATGGTTGCTTTCAGCAGGGTTGTATCAGTGGCGTTTGTGTAGTGGACGTAGATTTCGCGGTCTGGTATCCGGTTGATGCCACGGAATCGATCGGCAAAGTACCTGGCGGCAGCGTCGAAGTCGACGTTCGAGCCGTTGTAATCGGGGAAGTGGTTGGATACCGGGGACACGTCGAGTTTCGCCTTGAAGAGATCGATCTTGTTGAGGAAGAGAATGATGGGTTTCCGCTTGAACCATTCTCCGTTGACTAGAGACTCGAAGAGCATCATGGCTTCGTGCATTTGGTTCTAAGTAGACAAGGTTAGGATGGCATTTTCATCAGGGCATGCGGGATGGACTCACGGCATTCTGGTCTTCTACGAGACACTGGTCGTAACCGGACAAGGCGACCATGAAAAGAAGGCATTGAACGCCCTCAAAGCAGTGGATCCACTTCTTCCGCTCAGACCGTTGACCACCAACGTCCATCATTCTGAAATTCATCTGGCCCAACTCAAACAGGGTCTCCGTGATCCCCGTCGTCCGTAAACGAGCTTGCAGCATGTCTTGATTGTCGGGAAGCCAGCCCGGTGTGAAGATCCGGTCAAGCGACGTGAAAAAGCTGGGAAGTATTAGCACATGTTGGCTCAATGTACCCATATCCTGGCACTTACTAATGCAGGTTGTCATGAAGAGCAAACTCATGCCCCCGAGCGACGGCCTTCTGCACCCCTTGGTCGCCCCACATGCCTATCATAGCGTCGCGTACTTTGAGGTCTGAAAAGGCTTCGTCGCAGCCTACGTCAGGCTCTAAACTGTCCACTAGAGCCGCCAATGGCTAAAGCAGGAAAATCCGTTAGCCCAAACTGCTCATGGATAAGGAATCATCAGCCTGCCTACCTGCGTCTTCTCGCTCTCATATTGGATATTCTCCGCGCGGATAATGTCCAACAAGACCTTGAACGCAATTACAAGGTTGGAATAGATTACCGCGCGTGTTTGGCGCCGCTCTTCATCAGGAAACCCTCCCGAATGAATAATCCGCATTTGCTTGATGATTGTCGATTTTCCGGACTCTCCAGCACCTGTTGTGTCACAGTCAGTTCCGACGGCTTCCATAATCACCGTGTGATCTTATCCTGATACATACCAAGAAGGAGAATCTTGATGGTCCTATCCAGATTCTTTTTATCATTTTTCAAAACCTTTTCAATCCGAGCAGTCCGCTGAAGCGCATCCTTGTCCGTCGCGTCGACGGGTTTCGAGCTCATACACCCCATTTTGAATTACCTGCCCCACGGATACCGAGATAAACTGCATATGATAGTTAGATCTCGATTCTGCTGCCCACATATGTAAGAAATTCAGTGGGGCTGTCCCCGAAGTAACTGTCTTTGTCTTCGAACTTGAATCAGGGATGCGCTCGGACTGTGTCACTTGACCATCCAAGAACCGGCGCCCGAGACATACAAACAGAACTATCATCGCAAACACGAGGACGGGGGCAGAACCACGGAAGCCCCAAAAATAAGACATGAAAGAAAGAAAGGCACTTACATCAATATAATCCAACCAATACCCGGCTCGAATCTGCATCACACGAATACGTTAGTCAGAATGAACCTCTATTGAGGAGTCGCTCATGGCGCAGTAATACGCATATGGTCTAACATACAGCGCGATATCGGATCAACGGAGGCCAAATCGTCGGCGCTTTCTAGCTCCCGAGCGCGTCCAAATTCAAGATCGCTCGATTTCGAATATACCTCCAATGTGTCCTTCAATCGATACGTTGAGTCTTGACCAGCGACACACTCCTTTTGTGTCGTTTTGAACCCCGAAAAGATTCCGTCGCAAGAAGCCGCAAAGGTATGAACACAACGAGATTCAAAGCTCCGAGTCTGGCCCTCGTGTTCCCAATTCCAACTGAAAAGTGCTTTGCCAAGGCGGAGGTATTTAGTTTCGGGAGAGTTCCGGCGTCCTCAGCTGGGCGTTCAGGAGTACTGTTTCGACTCAACCGTGGAGGAGATTATATCGTAGATTCTAGCCCCGCGACCGAGCGTGATCCCACTGCGTTCCGAGTTCGGGATCGGTTCTTGGTAGGAGAATAGGAGGGACTGGCGCAAGTCAAATCGAGGGTTCGAGGATGGAGGAGTGCCGACAGCAGCTAGGTCCGCTAAGCGGGGAAGAAAAAGAGAGAGACACCGAGGGTTTGGTATATTAATACCCTGGTCAGCGGTTCATGTCTACCGACCCACCAGGCGAGAACGGGCAAAAGGGTAATAAGGAAAGGGGACAAATGTGGGGGGGGGGGGGGGGGATGAGAGAGGGAAGTTAGGAGGAGTCCACCCGAGTGGGATCAAAATAGGGTGTACGGTGGGAGGTGATGTTGCGCAATTCACAGGTTATATTCAACCAAGACCGATCGGAGAGGGGGTCATGGTGCCAACGCGGGTCGGGATGCTAAGAAGGTTTGGGAGTAGTCATCCTGCAGTGGACATTTAGTTCGGGGGGAGGGACTTCGGTACTAAGAACAATTTAATATTGAGGACTCCATACGGCGAAATTGGGTAAAAGATTTCCGACGAGAAAGATGAGTCTTAGCCAAGGAGGAGAGGGAGAAGTTGGGAAGACCGGGCTGACAGGCCGTAGCTGGTTTAGTGGTCATCTAGCGGGGGGAACTAGCAGGCTTCGGAGGTATCTATCTCCAAAGTAACCTACCTCTTTGGTCATAGAGTCGATGGGGAATGAGTGTGGAATGTTCATTTGAGTGGTCCAGCAGACGTAGCGGATCCACCGGAAGAGGGTCCATTCATCTTTCATGGTTAGTTCTCCATTCCTTCTGGTTTCTGGGCCTGTCTGGAGCTGATTGGAAAATGGAGAGATTAAAGTAAGTACTAGATATGCAGCTCCTGTCTTTCAATGGGTTTTGATAGTATTCCAGTACAGGTAGTCAGGTAGATGCCGGATCCCGGAGGCGTACAGAAGTTTACAGATATACAGAGACATCTGCCGTCAGCATGCAGAGGTACTCCGCCTACAGGAGTAGAATCAGGTCACTCCTTCAATCCTTCTGCATATACATGTCCATAAGTATCCAGAATCCCGTGTACCATCATTGAATATCAAGTACTCGGTCAGTCCGTACAGGGTAGGATGTGAAGAAACAAAAATACACCGGGCATAATACCATGGACAAAACACGTTTTACTGAAACAGACAGGTTCCTCAGGCGTCGAGGATTGCCAAGTGCTGCAACCGAACAATCGCCACGAGGTTGATACGCCATTCGACGCATTCTGAACATGCACGGATCGACAATATCAAAGTGCCCATCATAGTCATACAGGATCCCAACTTCCCAAGTCATGTTGGTTGTCGTACAAGAAACGCCCCATTCATTAATCATGGGTCGGACATTTTGCTGGTTTAGTTCTGCAGCGGATTTACTCTCCGTAACCGATATTATCACTTGCACTAGTCAATCCTGCCAACGTCCTGTCAATGTATCCAGAAAAAAGAAAGCAAAAAAAGCAATGACTGTCAGTTCCGGTGCCTGTTGATCTTTTCTGAAGACCCCTGTCATTAACGCGATGGATTATTACGGACCCGGTCGTAAGAGATCCCAGCGCGACCAGTCCTTCTTTTCTTATTTTCATTTCACTTCCATTTGATCTGTTGGTTTTTTTTGTTTTCTCGAGATGGTGAATTTTAATAATCTCTCCTGGGTGATTGTGGGGTTTAGGGGAATTGAATATAAAATAATTAAAGAAAATGAATGATCAATGATTAAAGATAAAAAATAAATCTATCGAGTCATGTACCGGTTTTGTCACGACTCAGTTGGGAGGTCAAAGTGTATTTTATCATTGTATACTCCGTACGCCCCGTCGTGGATTAATAATCGGAATGTACACCTGTACTCCGCACATAACGATGGAGTTAATCATACTGTAGGTCAAAGACAGATTTTATGACGCGTTCCAAAGTCTATTTCTTGAGTCGAACTTTATAAGCTTCACGTCAGCCTAAATTCTGAGAATTAAATTGTTGTTTAAAAGAAACAAAGAGAAGGGAAACAATCACAAATGCACATACGGGTGGCGCTCGGTTCTCGGACTTCCGGTTTCATCTGCCCCGAAAGCAACAAAACATACGCCCCGTTATGACACCAAGGCAGGGACAACCGTATCCATTTCCAGTCCGTTACAATACATTACCAGGTCCTCGACTGCTTCTTGACTTGTCTCCCGTACACTCTGGTCGAGGAAACTCACCCGCTCGCAATGCTTGCTTCGATGGGGATCTCGAACAGATCATATGTTGTTGGATATGCGGAGGTATTCGGGTAGCTACAGGTCATAAATTAAAAAGAACCATGTTCGTCCGTTTCGATTTGTGTGGGAAAATATTCAATTCTAGTCTTGGCCTGCTCAACCACTCCACATGGAGTACGGTACTTCGCATGCTCGCGACCAGAGGTTCATGACCTATCTCTCTATAGGCGCCGATCAAGTCTTATCTATCATGTCTTAAGAAAGGCGGAGTTTCTGAACCTAAGGCTCGGGGAGGAGAACAATATCCAGGAACCTTGTTCATAACAAGATCAATATTGAATTATGCACCTCCGATCAACAGGGTTGTTATGCGGGATAATTCTGTCTCCTAACTTTCGTTCTTATCCTTATGCTTCTCACCGGACAGTGACACTCATCCATACATACGGGGTAGATATATGATCGTCCACCATTAAGCAGTCATGGGGCCGAAGCCAGAACTATAAGCCGTAGATATGACAGGTACCCGTTGAGCAACATAAGCAATCCGAGCTATCTACTAGTACCTTTTAGGAAGTAGACGTTGTGCGCGTCCACAGCGCTGAGTATGGGTGAGAAGGAAGTTCATTCACCATTACGGAGTACTGTTGGCTCATTGTCCTGTCCAGACAATCTTTGCAGGCCACGATGTTGGTCGAAAGCCTGGTGTTCTTTAAGTGGGTTCGTTCGTTCTATCATTAGCCACAATGCCATGTCATTATCATATTGCCTTTTTCTGGGGTCAAGTCTCGTATTGGGTTCGATATATCAATTCATTCATTTTACTTGATGTAATTGTATTTAAATAATAAAAAATTATATTTTTTCCCTTTTTACTTGATTGATCTCATTGTTGTTTATTTTCTAAAAGGAACCGAAATTAGCCCGTTTCACGAAAAAAAAGTAGGTTTTCTTCCTCCGACTCCACACGCCAAGCAGGACAATTAGCGGAGTGGCTTGACAAGATCCGACCCCTCAAGCGTTGAAACGGGGTCGGTGCATGTCGTTGTTGATCAATATCACCCGTAACAAAGTACCTACTTACTCCAGAGCAGCCGGTCTTGTTAGTTCAACAGCCAGCATCTTCGTAGACTGTGTGTGGCATGACCTGTCGCAACCACGCGAGTTTCTCACCTCCAAATCCCACCACTGCGGTGTGCCGAATAGTAAGTTCAATGTATCTCTTCATTTCCCATTATCTGGGTAGGTCTCCGCACGTTGCTAAGCGCCCCCAATTGACTCGGGGACCTGCCCACGCTTTCTCGAATTAGGAAGTACGAGATGCGCCCCGGGCCTGGCGGGCCTGGGCAGCTAACCACAATTCTTCAATTCTTCAGCAACAGAGTATATAGAACCCACTACCCAGAGTCTCAGACAGGTACGAATGCCGACAGCCCAGTGCATCTGTCATGTCCACCATCAGAAAGTCAAGAGATGTCGCGTGGTTCTATTTTGAGGAGTCTAGAAGACCTGTCTACTACACCTAGTTAATCAGACCTACTAATCATCCCGACCCACTGTTTTCTCCCGGCAACTTGTTCATCCTGTATTCCCTCCAGACTCTCCCCGTCTAGTCACACGACCCCCTTGTTCGTATGGCTGGTGGTGGAGAGGCAGAAAAGTGGATAGTCAATGAGATGGCCGTTTCAGGTTTTGACAGCTTGCCATGTCTTCCCTTTCTCCCTCTCCCTCTCTCTTTTTTCGAATTTTATTTTTATTTCTGGTTTTTATTTTGGTCTCCTTTCCATCCGGCGTTTGACCCCTTTCGCCAGTATCCCGATCGGTCGATCCTTATTTGCCGGTGCTATTTTCGTGGTGATGGGTGGATAGGGATCTATCATAGGCTATGATCTTTTGTTTCCGACTCTTCCGAGGTTGTATTTCTAAGGGTAAGACTTGTTGGCGGGGTGTGAGGGAGAGGATATTGTTATGGATTTGTACGAGCTATATATCATAGACCTTGAGTAGAACTCTTAGTTGCTAATCTATTACTATAGTTATTTCCTTCATATTCGATTTATGTATCTTCATTTCCTTCTTGAACCAATTTGTCTTAGTCAATTCTTCTTGTTTAACTATAACTAGTTAATTATAATATTTCTAAAACACAATAACGTAGATATAGACTTCGGATATCACCTCTACCTAATATGTCTGTTAGGTAGTAGTATTCTGCCGAGGGCGGTATCCCATGATTCTATCGCTACACTTGATCAATCTGTAGCTGTGTTCAGCTGTAAGCCCGGTTGGTCATATGGAGGAGGTAACTAATTATTCCTTCACTGTTGCGATCGAGCCATACCATCATGCTATATATTGTACCGATTCAAAAACGTCCCTTGCTCTGCTGACAGTACCTACGAGATAATGGCCATGCATGGTTGAAGACCAATCAGGAGTGCTATGCTCCGACATTCTCCCAGAACGATTAAGGGGCTTTCTTTGTGTCAGGATTCTCAAACACAACATCAAGGAGCCACCTCACTCACATCCCCCACGATTAACCCAATATCATTCCCCTTGGCACGACCGCCGATCATCTCGGATCTAAAGAGCTTGGGATCAGCCTAGTCGTTACATATTGATATCCCAAGTTCGCCAGTATACAACACACATGGACAAAGCAGAGCAGCAAGCGCCGGCTGACCGTGGGCACGACATCTCCCCGGTCACGAAGCGTACAGCCTTTGGAAATCCGAGTACAGCTCATGACGCGAAAAGAATTAAACACATTCAGGATGGGGCAACAGAACTAGCACCAGAGGTTACAACCCCAGCTACTACAGCTCCAACCCTCAAATCTCTAGCTACAATCCGTAGGGTGGCTTTCCCTGAGAAGGTATATCACCATCTCTACCTTGGCGACTGTCAGGAAGTGTTCTAATTACTTTACCCCGAGTAAAGCCTGCGGTTGTGGAAGAACGAAATGGCGAGATCGAATTCCAAGTTGTCAACAATGATGGTTCCCACGAGAGTATGATCATTCTTACAGGACTCAAATGTCTGTTTCAGAAGCAGCTTCCAAAGATGCCGAAATATTATATCGCGCGTCTTGTGTATGACCGCACACATCAATCTTTGGCTATCGCTAAAAGGCCTCTGGAGGTCATTGGTGGGATATCATTTCGAGAATTTCGAGATCGCAAGTTCGCTGAGATTGTCTTTTGCGCTGTCTCATCCGATCAGCAAGTAAAAGGCTATGGTGCACATCTCATGGCTCATTTGAAGGACTATATCAAGGCTACTTCCCCAGTGATGCACTTCCTTACCTATGCTGATAATTATGCCATTGGCTATTTCCAAAAACAAGGGTTTACTAAAGAGATCACCCTTGGCAAGTCGATCTGGATGGGATGCATCAAGGATTATGAAGGAGGCACACTGATGCAGTGCTCCATGCTTCCCCGAATACGATATCTTGAAGTTGGTCGTATGCTGCTAAAACAGAAGGCAACTGTCCTAGCCAAAATGCAACGCTCAAGCAAAAGCCACATAGTTCACCAACCTCCGCAATGGGCTAATGGCGTTACTCCAATTGATCCACTCTCCATCCTCGCCATTCGGGAAACTGGCTGGTCTCCGGAGATGGATGCATTATCACGAGAACCACGACATGGACCCCATTTCAATAAACTTCGACGTTTTCTGAACCAAATCCAAAACCATAAACAAGCATGGCCGTTTTCGAGCCCGGTAAACAGAGATGAAATCCCTGACTATTACAATGTCATCACATTGCCAATGGATCTGTCGACTATGGAAGAGAAATTGGAGGGCGATTCTTATACCACTCCAAAAGACCTTGTCCGCGACCTACAATTGATCTTCAGTAATTGTCGGCAATACAACGATGCAACAACTGAACTGTATATGCTAAATGCGCGGGCAGGTTGGAGAAGTTTATGTGGGGCCTTATCAAGGAGATTCCGGAGTGGCATGAACTACTTGAGAAATAACCGGTCAAGAGCAGTTCGCCGTAAGGAACACCTTTCGTATCAACCCCGGGCCACGTCCAAAATGATGAGATCATTGAGATGTCAGCATTGTAAGATACCACTAACAACCATTGATAGGATCTCAGTATATAGACTGGGCTGCTGAAATCATGGCGTTTCCCCATTTCCCAACTAAATGTTTCGAGTTACTCCATGCGCGTAGGTCTGTTGCCTTGCGTGGAGCCTAGCAGTCAAAATATACACATGGAACGGGTACATGTGCGACACGGCCTATATTTTTCAAAATCCCTACTATGCATGATACTACTGGACATATATTCTTCTCCTGCTGTGTTATTTTTGTCCAGATCCATTCTGTCATCTTAGCTCGCCTGGGTCCTTTGGAGAGCCAGCCAGCTATTGCAGAATTCGAGTAGCAGAGCCTACTCGACAGCTTCAACAAGCTGTGGAGCTCACATGGGAGCATTCAGAACCAAATAGACATAGTTTAGGCTACTGTAGCATTCTTCTGTGACCGAAGTATCCATGAGATTTTATTCGATGCGAAACACGTTATTCCTTGAGCACTTTTATTGACCCGTTGGGGTGTTTGTATATATTTTGTCTATACTTCGTATATCGGTTCCTGATTACCTAGGTAGCCATACTGCAAGTCTTCCAGCACAACAGTATCTAAAGCATACAGAATGTGTCCGTCAAACTCTCTCATTCCTTCTGTCCCTTTCTGAAATGTCCAGAACAGTAACACATTTATTTGTGTTCCACTATGCGCCCTACTGCACGATGACATGCCAGCTGACTCATCACGTGGCCCTGTGGTGCTATGATGAAATGTCGTGGCCTCCCCGGCGCTTTTCTGGTGTTGTCTCTCCATCATCAAGAATTGAGCGTATCTAAATATACTTGATCTTTCCTTCCACTTATCATCCAATTGCTGTATGTGTGTGTATTAATGTGGAACGTGAGACGGGCGACGAGTGAAACAGCATGTCTGCCTCACCCCCTCCCAGGTCAGCTTTCGGGAGCCTACTACATTAATGGGTAGATGGACACTGACAGCCCATAGCTACCATGATGAGCCCGGAAACATTCCACCCCCACGAGAAATGTCTACACCTGAGCTAGAAAAGTGTCGTTTCTTCCACCCTGGCTACAATTCCGACCATGATGGGATCCAGCTGCCCGTGAATGTCCGCCGTAGCAACCAAACATCATGGCTGTCCCTAGCTCGTTATGCCGTGGGCACAGCCATGCTAGCTTCAGTATACTTCTACTTTTGGACAGGACTGTGGAGTGAGCTCGAGACCTTGCCTCCAACTGCTTATGTTCCCCTACTGATGTTTTCTCGACTTAGATGGCCTAGCTGACGATGCTTCCCCGCATCATACGGCACCCCCTCTTTGCGAGACACCCGAATGTGTGCACGCTGCTTCTAATATTCTCGCCAACCTGAATCCCAATCATGCGGAGATTGACCCGTGTACCGATTTCGATCAATACGTGTGCGGGGGCTGGAGAGAAGGGCATGACATGCGTCCTGACCAAGGCTCTATATTTGCGGGGACTCTCATGGCGGAAGCAGCCCAGACGAAGCTTCGCCATGTCTTGGAGTCACCAGGGGCGTCAGATCCGTCCGACGCAAACAATTTTGAGAAACTGAAGGCAGCTTACGGCGCTTGCATGGATGAGACTGCGATCCGCGAGCGCGGAAGCAAGCCTCTCGAAGATATGCTGGCTAAGTTTGAGGATATATACGGCAAAAGCTCCAAAGAGAGATCGAGCGCCAATCTCACCCATGCGATACAATTCTTTTTGGATTTTGGAGGTTCTGCATTATTGTCATTGTATCCTGCTGTATGAAAGCCCCCTTCTGCCTCTGCGAGCACTCGCTGACAACATAGCCTGATGATCGGAATCCCGACTCCCTTGCCCTGTTTGTGAGCCCTGTTGCAGAGATTGGGCTGCCAGCGAGAGAGTATTATAACAACAGCGAGCTTGTGGCTGAATATAGCACAGTAGCAGAAAAGGTCCTTGGAAGCTTCGCTGGGAAGAAAGCGACACGGCGTGTCGAAGACCTCATGGAATTTGAGAAGAAACTCGCAGATGCGAGCCCGGACACGGAGACCCAACAGGATGTGACGAAATATTACAACCCACACACTGTGAAGGAAACGGAATCACTCCTCCCGCAAGTTGACCTGTCCAGCATCATCTCTTCTCTGGCACCAAGTGGTTTTGAAACCGATCGCTTGATTCTGGGATCGCCCACGTACATGAAGTCGCTATCTTCCATTTTGAACGACACCCCCAGGGAGATCGTCCAGCTGTTTTTCACATGGAAAATCATCCAGGTGTTTGAGGATAGTATCGAGGATAGCCGGATTGCGCCCCTTCGTGAATTCAACAACGTCCTCGAAGGGAAGGATCCCAAATCTACCAAAGACCGGTGGCGAAGGTGCATCGCTTCGCTGGATTTCAGTCTCGAATGGATCCTAAGCCGTTTCTACGTCCTAAACTCCTTTTCCGAGGAGTCGAAGAAGCTCGGAGATCAGATCATATCGGACATCAAAGATCGCTTCGTATACACATTAGACCAGACGAACTGGATGTCCCCCGAAGTGCGAAAGCTAGGGATAGAGAAGGTCGGAAACATCGTGCAGAAGATCGGATATCCCGCCAAAAGCCCTAATATCATGGACCCCGTGGCGGTGGAGAAATACTACGAGAGCTTGGAGGTCTCAAAGGACGCCTTCTTCGATAATGAATTGGCCGCCGCGAAATTTGGCACCAGACGACAATGGTCAAAACTGGGAAAGCCAGTCGATAAAGACGAGTGGGACATGTCTGCTCCTACCGTGAACGCATACTACAATCCTCCCGGGAACGAAATTGTTTTCCCTGCTGGAATCATGCAACCCCCAACATTTTACGGACCGGCAGCTCCTCTCTACCTGGCTTATGGAGCCTTTGGGGCCGTCAGTGGGCATGAACTGTCGCATGGTAAGTCGTTCTTTATGAAGACTTGAGAGTTTCGCTCACACTTTTCTTCCAGCATTCGATTCCACAGGCCGACATTATGACCAGACGGGGAACTACACCAACTGGTGGGACGAGAAGACGGTCCAAGCTTTCGAGGAGCGTGCGCAGTGCTTTGTGGACCAGTATTCGGAGTTTACCGTGCCGGGCGAGAAGTCGGAGCCTCTCCATGTCAACGGGCGTCTCACTCTGGGCGAGAACATCGCCGACGCCGGTGGCCTGGCAGCTGCCTACCACGCGTGGAAGAAGCGTGACGGAGCGAAGGCCGACGCCCATCTGCCAGGGCTGTCTGAATTTAGCAAAGAGCAGCTGTTCTTCATCTCGTACTCGAATTGGTGGTGCAGCAAGACGACTCTGCAGGCGGCCCGGGAGGCTATCTACAATGACCCGCACGCGCCTAAACCAGTGAGAAACATCGTGAGTATCTTGATCAAACCTCTGTACTTATGGTGGATCTTCTAACTTGGATATCTTACAGGCGACCATGGCAAACTCTCGGGAATTCAGAGAAGCTTTCAAATGTCCGGAAAAGAAGCCTACTTGCAAGCTCTGGTGAGCTGAGCAGGAGCATTCCAGTTTCCAGTATAGGCTGAATATTATGGAGTATCACGAAAACCGCAATAATGGTTATCCCCACCATATCACTTTTCCCACATATCATTTCTCCGTAGACCACCTTTTCCCGCGTATCACCTCCTGCCATAGGTCATCTAATCTCCGTAGAAGAGCCACTCAAACGGCGACATAAACACGAATACCCTCCCACTACAACACTCCCATCAAACCCATCCACTCTGTCACACACAGCTGAACCACATAAAAACAACAATAACACCCACCACACATAGTCTAGCCCATATATGTCACCGTGGGATCATTGCAACGTGACCACGACCACAACCAACCCGGTCCGATTTTAGGTTTTCAACCGGCGAAATCAACCGTCTCGCTGATTTCTTCCGGGGGGTTGTAGGGGTGGCTGGAGGGTTCGCACCTCAATTTGGCAGGTAGTATGGATGGAGTGGAACGGGGGGAGCTCCGTTGGACCGCCTGAAGAAAATCCCTGTTCGACCGTAGTGATTAACCCCGTTTGTGAGCGGCACGAGCTAACCTGCTTAACAGCGGCCAACCAAATAACCGACTGCAGGGTTTGGGCACGGTCTGTGCATCTGATGTCATTTACATGGGTTGAGACTTGAGACCCCCAGGGCTTGGGGTCTTTCACCGCTTGGTTGGCATTGCTTTTGTAGGCTCTTGTTAAATAGAGAGGAGCAGCGGCTGAGGAGTGAGGAGCGTGGGCGTCTGCGGCGGCTGGATTGTATATGATATTCCGTATAGCTATATACGGTGTGCGAAGTATCCGTACATGTTAGTATACACAATTTGGAGGGGAATTCCCCGACGATCTACCAAGTATTTAATCAATTGATTAATTGAAGCTGATTGAGATTAATGAATGATTGCCAGCCAAGACCGATGATCGCACGGGCTGTTCTTGGGAGCCACAATCCATTACACAGACTGAGCCAGAGTTTGCCGCTATTGCATGGTTGGTTACATAGGGTCAGTTGTGTTTCTCTGCTTGGGGGTATTTATAGGGGGATTATGGATCCGTTGTGTTACTGTGGCTCTGGTGTCAAACTTGTTGTAGATCGTAGTTACCTACTATCCGTACGTGACTACTGGGACTCACTATGATCAGGTTGCCATTTTGTAGGCTAGTCAATTGATATTGAGAGAGCATTGAATTTGTTGTGCGATGGATAGATCGTGAATGGGTAGACATCTTTGATTGATTAATAAATATTTTATTATTATATTTTCTGATCTATCTATCTATTTCTTCCGTGTAGCCCATACTTCCTACCTGCTTGATTATGGCCAAGGTAGATAGGTACCTGTAGGCAGGCAGCTGACGATGTATGATCTTGCATTGTCACAATCCACCATTGACCGATCAATAGGGGCGTCAGCCGCACAATTCAACCCTTGAACCCACTATGGACCAGGTAGGTAAATGCAGCATGCTACCTTACACCTTACTCCCTTCGGTAGTGAGGACGGACTCCGTAGTTCATAATCTCCATGCTGGGATGAGATGCTGCTGCCCAATAGAAACGGATGTTTCGCGAGTCCGTCTGCAGGTGCGGAAACTGGGGTTTGATGGGATTGTTGCGGTGACAATGTCATCCTCTTTTTGGATTTATTCGATTATTTTTATTTTATTTTATTTTATTTTATTTTTTCAAATTTTCTATTCGTTTTTTTTCTTCTTCCCTCTTTTAATGGTTTATGCCTGATTGTTTCTGTCAGAAAACCTGTGGTAACAGGGGCTTGCGGATCAAAAACAACGAGTTCTTTCAAACCTCGGAGTCCCTAAGCCGGGATCTAATAATAATCCTGGTATAGGCAAGTCGACATGACGATGAATCATTTCCCCTACCTCCCGCAAACTAAGAGCCCGCTAAAACGATCGGTTGGAGACCCGCTTCGAAACGGTCGTGACTCGCCAGTCGCGGTGGAGGGTTGGGCTGGATAGACCTGGATGGGAGAATTGATAGGCTCCGAGAATTACCTCGGTCGGTAAGACCTGATCCGACATTGCCTGTCAGGACTGACTCCATCTTGGCTTCAATCTGAGCTCTCCCCCGGGGCTGCTTTGCTTGACCGTCCGTTGGATAATGGATACTTGACTTAAGTTCGTTTAGGTAGTCCTTAACGGCTCCCGGGTGGACCGGGTGGCTGCCTGTCTGGTCTGCCAATTGTGTTGCGATCCGTTTTCTTTCTTTCTTTTTTAGGCTTTCTCCTTTTCGTCATTTGTTTTCCGGTGGAAATTGATCTTTTTACGGTTCCGTCCCCCTTTTTCTGCTAGATCATCACGTTGTGGTTGGGAAAAAAGTTGATTGTTGGACGTGTGTTATCCAGCCCCTACTCGTCTGTTCCATCTCTTTGTTCCTTTTCTTTTCAGATGGTTAGGGGTCGAGCTGAGAATGTTCCAGCCTCGGGGATCAGCTGCTTTCCTGCTAGAGTTTTCTTCCTACTTGACTAGGGCATGAGCTTAGTCGCGGTCTAGCTCCGAGTAGTGTTGGACCAGCGTCATGGATGGGCAAATTCGTAATCCCGAGATTTAGAGCAGTGGGAAGCCCTAGGATTCTCAGCCAACAGGAACAGCAAGAAAAGGTAGAGTAGTCGGCAAAAAACGAAAAATAAAAAGAATAAAACTCGATACATCAATTCTCATTCGGCTGTTGGAATGGTAGTCAGACTGTCGAACCTACCGACACACTGGTTCAGCAGACTTGGACGAAACTATTCCATGTGAATCATGCAAAATCAAGACGGAGGTTTTTTTTTTTTTTTTTTTTTTTTTTAAGCTCAAGATTGAAGTTTGCATTGTCCTCGAACAAGGACAAGGAAAGCGGTCCCCGACCGTCCGTATCCTTTCGTATCTCTCTCGAGTTTCAAGTTCCAACGCTGAGGGCAGCCTTCTCCTCGTTAGCCGGGTCCGTGGCGGACGCAGGTCTGTCGATCCGCGCCGCTCACGAGGTAGGTAAAGAGGGGGTTCCATCGCTGATTATTATTCGCCGAGTGGACGGAAAGAACAGAGGGCCAGCCACAAAGACGGCAGCGAGCTGAGGAGCACCCAGATGTGACCTGGGCTGGATCATTGCGTTGGAGTAGCTGTTGTTGTGTCTCCTATTATGGGCTCCGTCCAAGATGGAACGATAGCTTTAGCTGAATTGATGCATCGCGTCTCCTCCCCCCCTCCTGGCACTATTTCCGGACATGATTAAGATTGGCCCTGGGTCCCACGATCTGGGAGTGCAGATCGACTGTCAGCTGACCGGATCCGAGAACTCGATGGGTGGGAGTGGGTCGAGGAGAATATGCGGTTCAATGAGGATGAGCTGTGAGGGCGGATAACATACATCATTGTTGAGTACTTTGGAGTAGACGGAGGGATTTATACTAGACGGGAAAGCCAAGGTTGATTGTGTCCAAACCCATCGGGATCGTGATTGATCGATCTTGACAGATCTGTTTGACAGGTTGGTGTGATATACAATCAATCTCCAGACTCAATATCTAGAATATGATTAATAGGACTCTGGAGAGATACGATGAATGACTCAGCTGTGGATAACTCCATCCCCTCCACTATTCCTCATTGATTGGTACTTGGCTCCGATCAAACACCAAGAATGATCCTCCCATTACAATCCTCACACTAACAACAAAGCCGAAGGATGAGGAGGTTGGCATGGACGGAGGGATGGAGGGAGAAATCCTCTCCTTGGGGCTGTAGAGGGTTCCGCCAGGCTGGAACCACGTCTGGTAGTATTCTACTGTACATAATATGGAGTACATAGTATAAACTAAGGTACCGGAAGAGGAAAAAGAGAAATAATAATCATCAACGAACGGTTTGAAGTTCCGGCGCGTCTTGTTCTTCCACTTTACGGTTCGCTCTTCCTCTCTCCACTTTCCTTCGTTTTATTAATATTTATTTATTATTGATTTATTCTCTCTTTATTGTTAGTTGATTTACTTTACTTTTTTTTATTAAATCCTTTCTCTCCCTCTCCACTCCCTTCTCTACTAATAATACCGTGAATCAAGTGATTATTGACCTACCTCACCCTATATACTCCTGCCATATACCCTACCTATTTACAGTCCACACAAACCTTTCCCCTCTCCTCCCTACTTTCCCGGGGACTCATTCTCTATATTTATCCGACCCTTTGGGACGATCATTACTCTACGGGGTTATCTCCCGCCTCCCCCCCATCGTTGACTTTATTCCCTGGGGGTTCCCTACATTACAATCTGAACCCTGGTGGGATTGACTCCCGGATTCTTCACCCTACTCTGTCCCCTTGCAACATAACAACAACCTTTCCATGTTTGGTACCGCTGGGCCATTCCCAAACGTCTGATCGTCTCCTGGTTTGCTTGGAGTCTGGTCATGTCGTGTCGCAAACACGGTCTGCGATCCTCTGGGCGGCTCCTCCATCCAAATTCCGTCTAGCTTTTCGCATCTTCGTGGATGGGACCCTTCTCCTCGCCCGGTCGCGTAGAGGAGAAGTCCATCCGCCATGGAGTTGACCTCCGCAACCCGCGATTTCTCCCATAAGAAGACCGTGTCGACTTCAGCTGACCTACCGCCGCCCTCCGCCGAACGCGATCCCCATCACGCCAATGCCGACCCCCCGTATGCGGCGTCGACTTTGCGACGCGCCCACACCGTGGCGCAGGGGAGGACCATGGGCGAGAAAACAACCATCAGCATCAAGGCTGCGAGAGACAGGATGGCAACGTCGATTCTACGTGTCAAGGATAGTCACGAACTTCTGCGGAAACGCTCCTTCAGGCGGCCGGACATTTTGAGACACCCGCGTGATGGGACTGCTGCGACAGCTGCAGCTCCCGCGACGGCACCGACGAAGGAACGCCATAACTTTACGGTGGGAAACGTGGGCCAGAACGGAAAAATCTTCCTGAGGTATGGGACGAACTCGTGATATCCGGGACAGGCGTGTGCGCCTTGGGTGACACGGGGGCCCTGGACAAGAACAGCTCACTAACTACGTCGGATGGTTGCACAGGCCGATTCAAAACCTGCCCCTCAGGGAGCCGCGACTACCACATCTGGCTCCGCCACTCGACCAGGACAGTGACGAGTCCCTTCGCCCGCATGGAAATGGGACCCTAAGCGCGTCCAATGAACCGTCGCGATGGTCAGGCTCCCAGCTCTCGGAGTTACGCCCCGATTTAATCCCCGAGGAAAGTTGCGAAGACGCCGACTCCATCCGCTCCCGTTCGACGCGGGCCGGCTATAACTATTCACATCACCGCCTCCGCCGGAGAGCGCATTCCTTTTCCACCATCTCCGAACAGAGGTCGATATCGCGAGCCGGACAGTCGGGCGAGTTCCGGATCACCATCAATCGAGCGGACGAGCAGCGACCCAAGTCGGCCGATGGATCGATACGCTCACCGCTGGATGTGCCGGTGGCTAGTGACCGGCTGGACGCGCTGCTCTTCGGCGACGACGGCACCGCGTTGCATGATTCGATCTATTCGCGTCTGTCCGACAGATACCGTGTCCCACACTACCTGAGCGACAACTGGCCCTCGAGTCTATATGTCGACGGCGTCGGACGGCCATCCTTCGCGGCGTCGATGTTCTCAGGAGGACAAGCAATAGAGCTCGCGCCAACTCCCGCTGGTCCCGGGAACGGCGTCCAGTACGAATTGCAGGAACCTGTCGGGCCGTCCGTGTTCGAAGATCTCGTGTCGGAGATGGACGCCGAGTCGGTCGTTCGATATATCCCCGGCACCAAGGACATCGGCGCGGCCACCCCGGCGCGTATTGTGGCGCAGATATCCTCCGAGTCCTTCATGGACTATGAGCTCGTATCCGATTTCTTTCTCACCTTCCGCTCTTACCTCTCCCCGAAGAGCCTTCTTGCTTTGCTGCTTGCTCGACTGCAGTGGGCGATCAGCCGACTCCAGGATGATGGCAGAATCATCCGCATTCGCACATTTGCCGCTCTCCGACATTGGATTTTGAATTACTACGTGGACGATTTTATCCCTAGCTACGACCTGCGCGCCCTGTTCTGTGAGACGATCAATAACATGTACAGCGATGTCAAGGCTCGGGAAAACGGCGGAATGAGCGATCTGAAAATCTTAATCGACCTCAAGCGCTGCTGGTATGGGAAGTGTTCACAGTACTGGGAATTCCAAGATCAGCATGTCACCTTCCAAAGTCCAGACCTCCCCATTGTTCCCTGCGGCGAGGGCGCTCTTGAGTCAAACCGCGCGGAGGACTATCACTCCCTGGCTAGGGCTAAGAGCAGCCACGGGATCGGTCTCGGTGAGGTGGAACGCCGCTCTATGACGAAACACGACCGCAATGGTTCCGCAGCCACCGCCAAAAGCATGCCGATCTCCGGGGAGAGTGATCGGAGCGTTCAAGCCACCTCCTGCTCAGCTTTGCCCCGGCCTCTACAACGCATTTCGATGCCCCATACCGGGCCCAAGGGACCGCATCCAGTGCCTCTGGCGCCGCTCAAACCGGTAACGCCTGTGCATGGGTCACCCTCGGTGTCACCGGTCCTCTCCCGACGTTATCACTTCCACTGCCACGCCCACAAGCGCAGCGGTAGCTTCTCCGACTCCGTCCGAGACGACAGGGCTCCGTTCGCCTCACTTACACATGACCACCGCAGTTCCTCCTCCGTGGGAGCATTGGATCTCGGCGGGTTGATCCGCGGCGAGCTCTATCCTCCGGCAGAATCATACATGACGATGATGGCACCTCCTTCGCCCCCACTGCCGTCATCCACCAACTCTCCGGGTCCAGTTCGCCGGGGCACTTCAGAATCCATGCACAAGCCCACTTCTTCAGGTTCCGGTGTCAAGACCATCATCGGGTCGATTCGCCGTGCCTTGAACAGTCGCCATGGTGCCAGTCAAAGCCTCTCCGGACGCCTTGTCAACGCCCCTCTCAACCACGCAGTGCGAGCGAAAACGTCTACTTTGCCGGCCAATGTTGCATTCGGGTCGGATCTATATCGCGATCGAAGGGTCGCAGCTGCTTCTCAGAAACTGGTTCGGATAGATGTACTGTGCGATGAGACACTGCACCACTATCGCCGCCTCATGGGTTGTAATCATTCGAAGACGTTTAACCCACTCCACGCGTCCACCACTTCGCAGCAAGGGTCTGACCCAGATTTCCAACCACCAAGTCGGCGAATTACCAGTGCACCAGGCCGCGAAAGGATAAAGAGCGATCTTACCGGAGGCAGCGAATCTATCGTCATTGTCGATGACACCGGATTTGGGTCTGCTTTGATGTCAGGTGCAATAGTGGCGGAGCCGGCTGGTATGGATGAAACTCCCGATTCCCAAGGCGCGGAGAATCCACCGACAACACCAAAGGCACCATTGGCCTTGCGCGTACCGTCCCACAGGTCAACCTTGACGGGCGACGAGTACTCATTGCCGCTCTTCTACGAAGGTTCTGATTATGCACGGGTCAGTCAAGCCTCGGGGCTTCTTCAACCGCTGGATATTGTGAAGGCACGGAGGTCCTTGTCAATGGAGAGAGCATCGGCATCATGGAAGAGGACGTCGCCGTCCCTACGCCTTCGGAAATATGCCTCCTTCCAGAGTGGTATCTTCAGACACAAAGCCGTTTCGGGCATCGGGCCAGAGTCCTCAGTTTCTGACCAGGTCTCGCAGAGTCCCCAGGATCGAGCGGGCGGGCCAAGTCTCCGTAGGCGGCCTGGCGGGGACTTGCGTCAAATGCGAGACGGGCGTGGCTTGCCTACTCGCGCAGAATCCGGGTCATTTATATCCGATTATTCTTATCATAGTTCCTTTCTTGACAGCAGGGCTTCTCGACTCCGGGACGCCGCCTCACGACCTCAGACCAGCCTGATCCCCCCCAATCCACGGTTTTCCCTGATTCAGACCAATTCGTCGCAGGAGATTCGGCGCTCATTTGAGGCTGCTATTGCGCAGTTTGCCCAGATCCCCGATGACATGGACGACGATGGGGGGATCGAGTCGACATTGCTCAAACTTGAAGGCAAATGGGGAGACACCCATGAGACTGATGATGATGGGCAGCGCCAGTCTACCCGTGATGAGGTCGCGCGGGAGCTGGAAATGATTTATCGCAGCCATCCCCATCTTCGGCAGGAGAGTCGCAGAGGATCTGGCCCTGGCGGTTGGACCCATTCTGCATTCCCCGGAGAGAATCTCAGCTACTCGTCTGCCCGCGGGCGGATCGTTCCACATCGACCTTATTCTGACTCCGTCGCCGACTCGGAGGATTCATATAGTTCGATACCGCTCCTGGAGCGCGGCCTGAGCGACGAATCGATGAAGAGACCCGGAGCCAGCCAGATCGTTCGTCCCCTTGTGCCTCCTAGGACTCAGCCAAGCGACTCCTTTACTCGGGGTACATCCGACGTGGATTCCTCTCATAGGTCTTATGATTTCGTGAAGGAGACCGAGAGCATGAGGGGAATACCGCGGGGTTCGACTTTACCAGCGCCCGTTGCCCAAAGACCGCGGTACCGGGCAGGCCGTCTCTCCAACCTTTCGTCTGAGCTTTCGGTCGACATGATCGACCCGCGCGAAGCCCGGGAGCCACGGTTGTCGATAGATACCCGGACTCTAAGTGATTCGTCCCTCGGAATCCCCCCCCACCCCCTCGCACACCCTCCTTCTCCTCCAATGACCATCCAGAATCCTCGGTCTGTGATCTCTTGCGCAACACCGCTGGACCCCATCCTCTTCCAAGCTCAGCCCCCGACGCCAGACCCTTCCCCCCACAGGAACGCCGAGCAAGCCAACGGCCGGTCTATCGGCGTTTCTGGTGATATCTTCTCCCATACCGAGATGGACCGTCCACACCACGGTCTTTCCCAGGCCCCCGGGCCCAGCCTCGACCACGTCCCCTTTGTCCTGTCGTGCGAATCACAGACCCTCGCCCAGCAACTGACCCTAGTGGAGGTAGCCGCACTAAGCGAAGTAGACTGGAGAGACCTCGTCGACATGCGTTGGAGCAGCGGCTCCCCAGCCATCCTGAACTGGGCCGAGTTCCTCGCGAGCGAAGACCACCGGGGCATCGACCTGGTAGTCGGGCGCTTCAACCTGATGGTCAAATGGGTGGTCTCGGAGATCATCCTCACGCAAGACATCCACGAGCGCGCGTTGACCATCACCAAATTCATCCACACCGCCGTCCACGCTCGTCGACTATGCAACTACGCCACTGTGCTGCAGATCGCCATCGCATTGTCCTCGACCGACTGCTCCCGACTAGAGGAGACCTGGGCGCTGGTGCCCCCGGGGGAAAAGTGCCTCCTGAAAGACATGGAGCTGCTGGTCCAGCCGGTGCGCAATTTCCACGACCTCCGCGTTGAAATGGAGTCTGCCAACGTGCAGGAAGGCTGCATTCCATTTGTCGGTATGTTTACCATATACATATACCCCTTAAAGTAGTATGAAGACGATACTGACGGATGAAATAGGCCTCTATGTCCACGACCTGACGTACAATGCGCAAAAACCGGCGCAGATCGAAAACCGGAAGGGCGAGCCGCTGGTGAATTTCGAGCGCCATCGGACGACGGCTAAGATCGTGAAGAATCTTCTTCGACTGATTGACGCGAGCACCAAGTACAACTTTGAACCGGTGCAGGGCATCATCGAACGTTGTCTTTGGATTTCCGCGCTGTCTGAAGAACGGATTCAGAATCGGAGTAAACAGCTTTGTTAAAGAAGAAGAAATCAGAAAAAAAAAGGAAACAAAGGGAAGTAAAAAAACAATACAAAGAGAAAAAAAGGAGAAGAAGAAGGAAGCCAAGATTACATGCATGATGGCGTTTGTCCGGTCATTGTTTCTCTTTTCCTTGGTTCTTTTCTTTTCTCGACTAATACCCTGACGAAGTTATTCCTTGGTGATCACGAATTTGAGGCATCTTTGATGTCCGCAACATGTATAATAGATAGGATTTGCATCGGGTGGAGGTTTTGATTTATCTAATTAATTAATTATTATTATTATTTTTTTTTTCATTATTTGGGTTATTGTTTGTTTTTCCTAGAATTTCTCAATTAGTCAGTTATTTTGATGGTCTTGTATAATGAAGCATACATGGAATTCCTATATTCACTGTCCCAAACATGTAGAAGTAAATTACATTCACTGGTGGAGCATGAGACGTTTGGGATTGATCAGTGGAGAGAATGTCAGACGCGGTCAAGGAAGCTCAAGCGCTTTCGGCCTTCCAGGTTTCCACTTCTTCTCCCGCCTTAACCTGACTTGTCTCTTTCAACACCTCCAAAGCACTGTCAAGATCAAGGAGGTTATTCATCCTCCCTCCACTCGACTGTCTCCATGGAGCTACTCTTATTCCCTAACTGTTGATCCGTGTCATTCATTCATTCATTCTTCACCCATTTCCCCGCCCTCCTCCCTTTCCTCTCCCTTCCCCTCCCCCTCCCTTCCTCTCCCCTCAGTCCCAAATCCGGACCAGACCAAATCCATCATGGATGATACCCCCGTTGTCCACCGCGGGGCCTCCAACGACCTCGAGCGCACAAACGGGAGTCACAGCAACAGCAACAGCGACAATGACTCGGACCGTCCGGACTCCCCGCAAATGCCTATGCCCGGTGGTTTACCGGATGACTTACCTACGTCGTTGGATGACCGTCGTTCGATCCCCGTCTTCCCGCAGGAGACGGAGATGTATGACGCCTGGCAAGGTATGCAATTCATTCCCCGTTCGATCGCCCCCTTCCCCTTTCCTACCCCTCACTGCGTGCATATCCGCTGTTTGTCTTGGTTTGTTTTATTCTATTTTCTTTTGTTTTGCGAGTTGCGGGGTCTTGCGGAATTTGGTCCGGTTGCCTTGGTGTGCGGTCATACTGTGCGACTGTCGTGAAGGGAGACAAGAGGGGGCCCAGACACCACAACTCGATCGAGAAAAGGAAAAAGGTAAAGAAAAAAGCTAACCCCCCAGGCCAATCCCAATTCCTTACTACCCCCGTCGCTGCGAAACCCTTGAGCTTCAGCCTCGCCCTCGACGATCACGCACACGACGA
The DNA here is from genome assembly GCF_002847485.1 of Aspergillus campestris IBT 28561. Classification (NCBI taxonomy): domain Eukaryota; kingdom Fungi; phylum Ascomycota; class Eurotiomycetes; order Eurotiales; family Aspergillaceae; genus Aspergillus; species Aspergillus campestris. The sequence continues at coordinate 2,505,343 of NW_020194336.1, read as the reverse complement.
TGAACACAATCTACAAGCTCAGTACGGTCGCGGTCTCGCTCCTCCCACTGATGACGACAACGAGTCGACGATCACCGCCCGCTTGGAGGACAGCGACGCCCGGCTGATGGAAATGCTCGCCGCACAAGCCGCCCACCGGGAAGTCGACTCCCTCGGCGCCGACGAAGAGACGATCGCGGCGGATGAGAAGCTATCGGAAGCGGAGAAGAAGGATATTCTACAGCGGAGCTTGAATATGGCGGCTAGCAATGGCGATGTCGACCGCGTACATAAGCTGCTGCAGGGCAAGGCGAATCAATACGTGGATGTGAATAAGCCGGACGAGGAGGGAACGGTGCCGTTGATCTACGCGAGCTGCTTTGTAAGTGGTCGCCTGCCTTGGTTTTTGCTGGGGGGAGGATGATGGCGATTCTGGGACTGCACTGACAATCCATGCTAGGGCCACCAAGACGTGGTTTCCGCGCTGCTGAATGCAGGCTCCAACGTCGACCAGCAGGATCGCAATCAGTGGAGCGCCCTCATGTGGGCTATGACCAATCGACACAAGACCATCGCCAAAATCCTCCTGGACCACGGAGCGTCCCCGGATATCAAGTCCTCGTCTGGCGGAACGGCCTTTGACTTTGCCCAACCCGGCAGCGAGATCTCCGATTATCTTCACGAGAACGGGTACAATTTCGGCCCCGAGGCCGTCGAGGATGATTTCTACGACTCTGGATTCGCGCAAGGTCGCTTTGAAGAGGAGTTCGCGGAGAATGAGATGAAACGCCGGATGATGATGGAGGAGAGCGCTATCAACTTGGAGGTGGACTTGTCGAGCCTGGGGCTTGATGAGAAATTCGACGTGAGTATCCTTCTTGTCTGTTGTTTCAGCGGTGTCAGTCCGTGGGCGTGATGCTGACCGACCCACAGTCCGTGGATGACGAAGAACTCGAAGGGGAACAACAAGAATTCGTCTGGGATCGGTGCCTCAACGATCAAATGTTCGTCTTCCAGGATCATGAGCTGGAGAGGATCCTGGACATCATCATTACAAGAATGAGCCCCCAGCGGTCGCCGTCGCAGAAGCCGGTTCCCGCCAACCTGCTCTTTCTCAGTGCGCGATACGCCCACTATCACGCCAGCCCCGAACTACTGGCACAGCTCCTGGTTTCCGCCACCGAAAAGATCAACGACGTTGTGGAACGCCATCAGTGGGACATGACGATACTCGCTTTCTGGATGTCGAACGCCACCTTACTGCTACACTACCTGAAGAAGGACGGGGGCCTGGTCGAGTCAACCGTGGAGTTCCAGCTGCACCTGGCGGAGCTCATCAACGAGATCTTCATCCTGATCATCCGGGACGCGGAGCGGCGGATGAACAAGGTGTTGGACGCGGCCATGCTGGACCACGAGACCATCCCCGGGCTGGAAGATGTGGCGTTCCAAAATGAGTGGAAGCTCTTCCGGTCCAAGAACAAATCCAAGGCCCCCGAACCCGCAGAGAAACGCTTCCGACCTCCGTCCCCCAGGCGGCGCGCCCAGATCTCTCCCCGCAACATTACCTCCCTACTCTCCTCGACGCTGTTCGTCCTCGATCTGTACGACGTCCACTCCGTCATCACGACTCAGATCCTGTCCCAGCTCCTGTACTGGCTGGGGGCGGAGATCTTCAACCGCATCATGACCACGAAGCGATACCTAGCCCGGACGAAAGCGATGCAGATCCGGATGAACGTGTCAACCTTGGAGGATTGGGCTCGGATCAACAACCGCCAACCGGAACACTACGAGAACGGGTCGACGTCGTGCACGGGGGAGAGCACCATGGAGGCGGCGCGGCGACACCTGGCCCCTGTAATCCAGCTGCTGCAGTGGCTGCAGTGCTTCTCTTCCTTAGGGGACGACTTTGAGTCGCTGCTCACGACGTTGATGCAGCTGCAGCAGTTGACGCCGGCGCAACTCCTCCACGCGGTCAAGTCGTATCGGCCGGAGGTGGGGGAGAAGGGACTGAGCAAGCCGGCGATGAAGTTCCTCATCGAGTACCAGCGTGATCCGGACCTACTGCTCCGCGAGCAGGGGAAGATGCAGGACGCCGCACGGCAGGGGACAGCGGTGAGCGCCGAGGCCGGCCAGGGCACAGCCGACGGGCGCCCGGCGACACCGCCGCAGGGGCAGCCGGCTGTGGGCGACCCCCGCCCGTCGACGGCGCCGGGGACGCCCGAGGCGAGCGGGCGGACGTCGACCTCGATCGCGTCGCCGGGATCGCTCCGCGCGTCCTCGCGCCCGGCGTCGTTTCGCCTAGATGACCGCAGCGTGGCTAACAACGTCTTTCTGGACCCGTCGCTGACGCTGCCGTTCTCGCTGCCCACGAGCACGGATATGTTGATCAGCTACGGGGCGGGCTGGGGAGGGACCAATCGCGAACGGGCTCGCAAATACATCCCGACGGTGCCGCCTGAGGTACTGAGTCGATTTGACCGAGATGGGTAGATTTTCCTTATTTGATTTCTTTTCTTTTTTTCTTTGTTTCTTTCTTTTTATCTACTTTTTTGTGTTGTGATTGGGGGAAGCATGGGACGGTGTGATATACCCCGCGCTGTAGAGATTCATTCTGGGACGGATTCTGATCTTTGAGTATATATACATGAACTTTCTTCTTTTCTTCTCTCTTTCCTTTCTTTTTCTTTATTCCGTTTATCCATTTGGTTCGAAGGAAACTACCAGCCATCTAGAGCCAATGACATCCGTCACCGAGAGAGAAGGTCCGCTAAGACGAAAGGGAGAAGGAGATGAGGCCAGACAGCACACCCCGATACTATCTATCAACAGATGAGGATCGACCGGTGGGGTTACCGGATCGGGCGACGGACAAACGACGCTGATTCCTGAAACCCGGCAGGATCAATGAGCTTCTAGATGAAACATGGAGGGAGATTGACTGAGACGGGCTCCGTGGTCGGGGTCCAGGTGGACCCTCCGAGATGAACGAGAGCGAGAGCGCATCATCGGTAGGATACCGGAGAGAGTCTAGTGTGGTGTAGGATAGATCATCTCAATCGATCTCCGTGTTTGGTGGTTTGTTGCATCAGGCACCGACATTTCCCTCCAATCGCGTGGGATATCTGATTCTTCTTGCTGCTTTCTTACCTTTTCCTGGCACATTTTGGATTCTTTAGTTCTTTCTTGATTTCTTATTCTTTGCTTCCTTTTGGATTGACTGTCGCTTTCATGACACAGGTTCCAGGGGTTCCCTCCAGTTCATAGTGAATCCTGATTAGGATTCCGTGCATCCCGCCGGTCCGACCCGTGTTCCATTCAGACTCGGACAATTCAGCCTTCTCTCTCTCTCTTCTCTCTCTTCTGCATTTCTCCAGTGGAGTGCTAGGGAGTGCACGAGTGCCAGGTGGCTGTTTAATCTCTGCCCATCTATCATCGCACTGATTTCCTCATTCAACACTGTCTCACTCCAACGGACTCCCAGTTCCGGTTAGACCAGGTGGATCGTCCGTCTTCTTTGGGTAAGTGTGCCTTGCCAGATCGGGGCAGTTCCTGTCTCGGTCTTTTGGCTTCTTCTCTTGTTCTTTCTTTCTTCTTTCTCTATTCTTTATTTATCTTGTTTTCCACCATGTTTCTCTCCCTCTCCCTCTCTCTCCCCTTCTCTCCTTCTTCTCTTCTCCCCTCCCCTCTCCCTTCCCCCCCTCCAATTCTGCCACCCCCCCCCAATGGGGCTAGAGAATGCTCCTCACCTTGAAGCCTTTCAAGGACGGTATCAAAGCTCCCCATGAGTACTCGGTCATTCGACAGTCTCGTCCATCCCGGCCCCCCCCCCCCCCCCCCTCCTTGCTGGATCCCTCCGAGGATCACCCCATGGCGTCGTCTCGCCCGGGGTTACCTCCGCCCGCCTCCCTCGCCTTACCGCCTCCCGACGCCGCCTTCACCATGACTCCGGCCACCCAACACCGCCCCGCCGTCCCGCCCCGCCCCCGCGACCGACCCACGATGACGCTTCTCAGCATTACTGGCAGGCCCGCGCCGAGGAGGATCGGAGACGACAGGAGGAGGAGAGAACCCGTCAGGAAACCCTGCGTCTGGAACAGCGTCGCGTCGAACAAAGCATGCTCCGCGACTCCCTCCAGGCGGGCGTCCCCCCGCACATGGTGCCGCTCATTTTCGCCGGTCTCAACCCCGGCGCAGCGGCCCCGACCCTACTGGAGTGGTCCCACCCCTACCCCCCGCAGCTGACCCCGACGGCCCGCGCTCCCGCCGCCCCGCCCTCGCTCTCCCTCTCGCCCCGATCTCCCCCGCGCCGGTCCTCCCACCTGCGCCGCGAATCGCGCTCCGCTCTCCCGCATCACACCTACCCGGGTCCACCGCCGCCGCCTGTTCGTGCCCCGGGCGTCCTCCTCTCGCAGCCCCTGTCGTCCTCCACTGCCGTGTCTCCGACTCCGTCGTCCCTCGGTCGTCCGACCCCCGCCGGCGGGGCCCCCGAATCCCGCGCCGGATCCCGCGCCCCCTCGACGGACGGCCCGGCGCCCTCGCGGCCCATCAACCTCAGCCACGTGCACTACGCTCCGGGGTCCTCCGTCCCGTCCACCCACTCCAGCCCGGGCCCGGCGGACAGTGCCCACCCGCGCCAGTCTCCGCCCGCCCTCTACTTCCACCACTGGGTTCCCCCGGGGCACTCGCTACCTCACCCACCGTCCGGCCGCACCCACCCCGAGTCCCCGGGGACCTCTAGCTCCCGGCGGTTCGAGCATCCGAGCTCGCCGGGCCGGAAGCGCAAGGCGTCTGGACCTCACCCGCCGGTGCCCCCGCCCTCCATGCGTCTCTCGGCGAGCCCAGCGCGGGAGGCCTCCCGCACGAGGCCCCCCGAGGTGTCTAGTCCGGCGTGGGATCGCCGTCGGACCGAGGACCTCGAACGCCCGCGAGACCCGCCTCCACCTCGGCCCCGCGTCTCGCCGCCGGCGCCGCCGGCCCACCGACCGCCGGCTACGAGCCCCGAAACTGCGCCCCGTGAACGCGACCCGAGGAGCCCTCGACCGGCTGTCCAGCACTTCCAGCACGCCCCCGCCTCAGCAGAACCGGGGGAGGACCGACCCCGACCCGGCGCGTGATGCATGCTGATGACATTTCCATTCTTTCTTCCCTCATCTTCTCTTTCTGTGACCTCCCTCCTCGAATCCATCCCATACCCCAACCATCGGTACATCCGCGATGTACCCCGCCTCGACTGGTTCGCGGCACAGACAAACCACGGTAGAGGGTGGATATGGATCATCCAACAGCGGGAATGTTGGATGAACAATATATATAGATTGTTTCTTTAGACGGTACAACCTTATAAACGCGGTTGACGGATGGGTATCGCAATAGCATGCATGATCGGTCGTTGACCGCTCGCTTTCATCCTTGAAGGAGGGGGCGTTGTATTGGAAGTAGATTAGACGAGCTCGACTGTTGAATCTGGACGGTGATTCTCTGTTTGGGAAAGGAGTGCTTGATTACTTTCGATCTGTATATACTTACACACACTGGTTCACTGCATCTGTACAATACGATTCGAGATCGATTAGAATGACCGCTAGTTGACTGTCATTGATATGATATTACTCTTCATTCTCTTATGTCTGTTAGGTCTAGCTAGTAGTTACTTAGGTAGATGGTTACTCTATGATACGTGCGGTTTATATGAACAAGTATATCTAACTAACGAACTCGATTGGATGAAATAAACAAAGGAAGATAAACAATAAACTATAAGAAAGAAGATACGAATCAAGAATGGAAAAGGAACTAGAGGGAGATAGATGGTTGAGTGGACTGGTTCCTAATGAAAAGGTATCCTGGGAGTGGAAAGGGTATCAGGAATGGATGTTATGATTGATTGATTTAGTATTAATTGGGGCGCTATATAGGTAGGTGAGGTATCGATCGATAGTTGGATAGGGATGGGGGTAGGCATATGGATGGTGTATGTATGTATGAACGCATGTAGATGGGTATGAATGGATGGATGTATGAATGGAATGATGGACGGATGTAAACAAAGATAAAGGATGAGAAACGAAACAAAGAAACAAGTAAAATGATAGACGAACGGTTTAACAAAGGTAAAGGAACAAGGAAAGAGTAGTGTAGTGGAAACGTATTGACAAGTCGGCACCAAGGAAATAAACAAAGCGAATGTAAAAGAGCAGCACTGTGGAAGATAGGTAGGTAGTAGGAAAGTATTAGAAAAGTCCCGCATATGTATAGAGCCTCTCAGTCCTGGGTATCGCAGACATGGAGACATTGACATGGACATGGACATGGTTCTCGTGATGTGAGTGAGTGAGTTGAGCCGTGAAAGTAGTAGGTAGGTTAAAGAAGAGGTATCGTAAATAATAATAATAATGATAATAGATAATGATAACCCGACTTTTGGGGGTTCAGTTCGTCAGCAGTCGTTTGTCCATCACGTTCTTCCGGGGGATCGGAAGGGGGAGTAGGTCCGGGAGAAAGAAAGAAAGAAAGAAAGGGTTATTATGCGGGTATTATAATAATTAAAGCAGTCCAAGTCCGTTAGGTAGAGAGGATGCTCGACTGCGAAGGACTAATGCGTCCTCTTCCGATGGACTTTCCACTCCGCTTTGGCGACTCGCATGAAAATCTCGACGTCTTTGATAGGCACCCAGCTCGTGAGGACCTTCATGGCGTTCTCAAAGTCCGATTCGAGGATGATGTCGCGCATGCCGTCGATGAGCGCCGCCGATGTCGCGTGAAGGACGTCGAGGCCCTTGCCGAAGGAGCTCACGTGGCCGTTCGACCGTTTGCTGGAACTGGTGATATCGTCTGCGTCGCCGAGGAGCATGAACACGTCCCATACGCGGAGTTGGGCCGCGAATGGGATGGAGTAGTTGAATAGCGTTAGGTACCACCGGGTGCCGTACGCAGTGGGTGGGATTCCGAGTTCGTTCTGTGCGTTATCTTGGTTAGTCTGAGGTTTCTTTTGGCATCACGTTGGATATGTGTACGTACCAGTTGCGTGGCGACTTCGCCTCCCGCCAACCACTCGCGCTCGAAATCACCCAAGGCTTCCATGAGCCCCTCGAACCCTGACCGGTACAGCTGTTCTAGCCCTCGTAGCTGCCACAGTCGCACGAGCATGATGAACGTGTGCTCTTCGTCGAAGTAGGCCAGAAGGGTCGCCGCAAGTGCGGCCATACCCTGGACGTATCCCGTGTCCGGGAAATACAAGGACATGGCATGAAGTACACGGAACAAGAGTCGTTGACCCCCGCGATAACGCCGGCGGAACATGATGTGACTGGTGATGGTGCGCGGGACATCGATGTCGATCTGCACGTCGTCGGGCGACGAGACCATTTGATACTCGTGGTAGGCTTCGATGAGGTCTTCCTCGGTGGGACTGTCGCTATGCCTACTGGCGCTTGCCTCGAGGAACGAGTACCACGCGGTCGACCGCCATCGGTCCGGGATGCCTTTCCAGGTGCGCTCGATCAGCTTCGAGCTCTGCGTGTCGAACTCGAACCTCATGCCGCCGCCGTCCTTGCTCTTCCTGGCTGGCCGCGCCATCTTCGTCCACTTGTCTTCTCTCTCCCACTCCTTCTTCCGCATTGCACGTGCCGCTGGCGTGTTGAGCCCCTCACCAGAACTCGGGGGCTCCATTGGAAGCGTCAGCATGTCTGCCGCTTCATCCTTGTATCGACGATCGCGATTATGAGGGAGATGGTTTGTTGCCTGGCGAAACCGTGTAGTCGTCCGCCGTAATGGCGCGCTATATGTGCTTTGCGACGAAGTGGGTCGTATCGAATGTTCCGAGTTCTTGCGCGTTGGTGGCCGACCATGAAACGACCGGTTACTTGCCAGGGCCGAGGGTGGACGGATGGAGTGCTTCCGTCGGGGGGTCTCCGACGCAAGAAGCAGACTGGTCGACACGCGCTGTATAGGGCTTGGATCAATACCTTCAGCCGAGTTGCTAGTGGGGGAGCGGATGAAGCCATAACGGTCCACATCCCCGGCTCCGATATTCTGCCAGTATTCAATCCCTCCAGCCAACTCGTGGGCTTCCTTCTTGAACGTCGCAGCCGCCTCGGGACCGATAGACGACGCTATGCTTTTGGTGTCTGCCCCTTGAGAGCTACTCCCGGAAGGCCCCGATACCTCTTTGATCGCGGCACCGTCTTCCCACAGCATTCCGTTGTCCATCGCCAATGACTGCGCCACTTCTGAGTCGGTCACGTTCTCCTCTCCCTTGTCGTACATGAGTCTGACTCGTCGCGACAGCATGTCTTCGTCTGCGGAGATGGCTCTGCTGGCAATAGTGCTTTGCCGGACTCGAAGTGACGACGACGGCGGTTTCGGGCGCATCACGGGCGGCGCGGGTGGTTCAACCTCGGGGGCGGGCGATTCAGCCTCAGGGCCGGGCGGTTCAGCCTCAGGGACGTTCTGCTCCATCGTGGGGCTCTGTGCGGGCAAAGAGACGTTGTCTTGTGCAGGCTGCTGACTCTTGTCTTCTGGTTGCGGTTGTCCCTCCCGCGCAGGCTGCTCACTATGCTGCTGCGCTTCGTGTCCTTCCACTTGCTTCTGCGCTTCATGCTCTTCCTCCTGCTGCTCAAGTTTCTTGCGGTCCCCTTTATTGATGAGACTTCCGCGTTTGGAAAACCTCATCGATTGCGACCCAAGGCCGTCCAGGGACGCCGTCGGGATGTCCAGCGAGATGCCGTTGAAATGCGGCTCAATCTGGGGCACGGGTGGCGGCGAATCGGCCTTTCTTTCAAACTCGCCCGACCTCTTATGTCTCAGCCCACCCCATTTGCGCTCCGACCATCGGGAACCGGGGCGGGACCCAGGGCGGGAGCTGGGACGAGCCCCCGAATCATTGACGACGATGTTCGGAACACTGCGCAACGAGCGCAAACTGACCGTATCGTCCGCGAGGCTTTTCCTATCCTTCGCGATGGGTGAGGGCGGCAAAAACCCGAGGTCTGCCTTGGTGCTGCGATGCGACGACGGGCGGAGTAGGCCTGGATGATCGCCCGTGCGCCCGGACGATGCGCTCGTCCGAGCTGATTTGGTGTCAGAGTATAATGAGTGGACGGGCGTTGGTAGCGAAGCCGATCGGAGAGCTAGATTCTCGTCCATGGAGGCCGTTTCGTCGTAGGGAACGGCATGGAGGGTCGTGGCCGGCGGCGGCTCGGACACCACGTCGGTGGATACGGACGTGGATCGTTGGTCACTCATTCTTCTGACATGACTTGCCCTTGGGTTGTTTCTGAAGATCCTGGCTCGTGTGAGTATGCGACGACGGTGCGAGGGTTGTCCCTCTGGTCCAGGCGACGAACGTAAAAGGGTATCAAGGGAGGAAGGCAAGAGGGGGGGGGAATAAGGGTCGTCGTGGACGTCGTAGCGGCGATTGGCACAGTGGGCTCACAGCGGAGTTGAGGGTATACAAAGGAAGGAATAGTAAAGAATGACAGATGTGAAGGGAGAGGTTCTTTGCGCAGTTGCCAGTCGGGTCATGACCGACTCCACTCGAGAGGGGGCGAAAATGTGGAGGATCTGGAGTTTGGGAGGTTGTCCTAAAGAAGTTGGTTGGACCGCGGCTCCTGGGATGCTTGGCGGGCTGGACAACCTTAACTTTTTACTATTTTAGTGACCGTTTATTCTATTCAAGAATCAGGAACATAGGGAGGAATTGACCGAGAATAATACTGAAAAATATTCAGAAAAAAGATGTATGATTTACTTATCATGACCAAATCACTAGTATCAAACATCAGGCTGAGCCTAGGGATGTTTGTACGCCATGGATCCAATAAACCCCCCAAGCTGTTGAGAATCCTCCTCGCCCCTCTCTTCTCCTTCCTTGGACTGGCCGTTTCGTCGATGAAGATGATTATTATTATCGACCAACCAGCCACCCTTCATCGTCACTAGAGGAACCAAAGAATCCCCAAGCAGGGATCGCAAAGGGAGAGGGGGGGGGGGGCGGCCTGAGGTCCACAACGGGACAGCCTTGGGCCGCGCAGGTTGCAGCAGTGGAGTCTCAGCCTCTTGGTGCTTGATTGTCAAGGTCAAACTAAACTGGAGCAAGTCAAGTCCAGAAGCACACCCCGAACCATTCTAGTTAGTTTGGAAATGATAATAGTAGCATCTGTGGTGGATTATGGGGATCGATTGATTACTTGGAAGGATCGGAATTGCTGTACCACGTTAGCATTGGTTGCGTTTCCGTTGGCGGAAATTACATCCAGGTTTAGAGCTAGAAAAATAAGGAAAAATAAATTAAAAAATCATATAGATGACTAGAAAGAATAGAAAAGTAAAAATAAGCCCTAGGCAGAACTCAATTCAATATCAGCAGACAAAGGGGCGGGAAAGCCACACGAGCAGATCATCCGCCACCGTTGGATAACGACATCGCATTCATGCATGAATCATCAACTGTCATCATACATCTCTTCCTAAGTACCTTTGACGCCCAATCCCAGGAGGGGAACGACACCTCTCCTCCGCGACGGCGACTCGTTGATTGCAGATTTCTTTCATTGAAGTATTCTGATCCACTTGGGTGGCTATCTACATCCAGTGTAAATGCAAGGATCTTGTCCTTTTCTTCCTTCTTCCCTTTTTTCCCTTTTGAGCTTCACTCCTCCTTAGCTTATGCCGCTTCTGCCTGTTGTAATGTCCTTATCACTCCCCCCCATGTTATCGCTGTGTATCGGGGAATGCATGCCACCGTATTTCCTCCGCTTTAAAATGGACGCACGCCGTAACTCCTGTGTGACCAAGACCTGCTGGCCATCAATGCAATGCCGTACCCAAAATCAAACGAACCGTGAGAGACGGTATCACAATCAGCCCGAATAAGACTGTTGCTCAGATCCCAGGGTTAGGCCATGGCCGCATTGACACCCGGCCGAGATGGCTCGCGCGTGCCACGACCCGGTTCGATTGGCTCTTTGGGCAGCAGTTCGATCTGGCGCACCAGGAAACTCTTTTCGTCCGTGAATTGGTCGTCATCCGTCCGGTCTTCCAGGAATCGAGGGAGGAACTTGAGGAGACGATCCCGATTGTTGATGAGGATCCGTTGTACTGCCACCGATTTGTTGGGGTTCGCGACAAACACCTGAGCCACAGCTGTTAGACAAGGCTTTTCCAGGATCTCAATGGGAAGTCAGACATACCTTGAACACATGGAATCCTTCATATTGCACCATCTTCCGATCGTCTCGCAACAATTTCATGCATAGCTTGAGGTTTTCGCCGCTCTCAACGTAGGCCATCATCACGTTGTAGTTGGCGCGGTCTAGCAGGATTTCACCTAGTAACTTGATGCTCTGTCGCTTGGTGACGTACGAGTCGGATTGCACAAGAACGTCGTTGAATTTGGTGAAGAAGATGTCAAAGTTGGTAGCCAGGTAGCCCGTCACTAGGTTTTTGTGCCGGGTCAGAATCTCCTGTTAATCGCTCCTTGTTAGTACACGCGAAGAGAGATTTGGGGCGTCACTTACCCTGAAAGTTGTGAAAGCGTCGGCACTCAGCTCAAAGCTACCCCTATCAATCCACTCGAAAAACTTCCAAAACACGCCGTTCCCGTCCTGAGGTGTGCCGGGCTTGACCTCACTGAGCCTGATAGCTGGTTCTCCTTCCTCGGACTGGTCGTACAAGATGATTGCCGCCACCACGTCGTATTTCAGTGCTTCCCTCAAGATCGTCCCACATGGCATTGCACTGTGAGAGTACTTGTAGCCTTTGCATAGCTCGACGATGACCTCGGGTCGGTTGTGGACAATGTAGGAGATGACGGGGGGGTCCCCTTGACCCGTGCCGGAGTTTTTGAAGCGAAGAATTTGGGAGAAAATGGTCTGCACATCTTTTCTGGCTTCGAAAGAAAGACGATCGATGAGACAGGCCAGGTCGTAAAGTAGATCTTCTTGCAGGGTAGCTTGGACGAGTGCCTGTACTTGTTCGGAAGAAACTTCGATCTCTAAGAAGGCATGGGAATTAGCAAATGCGCTGCTTATGACTCTATCGCATTCATCCCAGGTATCCCATCAGGAAGCCTGCAATCAATGAACCAACCTTGTGTTCCTTGGACCATCAGTTTCATGTGGCCGAGCTGTTTAGACAGGTCATCTTCGGCCTATGAGTTCTCAACCATCAGCAACCAATCCCCAGCGAATCTTGAACCACGAAACTAAGAGATGAGATAGAACACGTACCTTTGTTGCCGCTGGAGCTTGAGAATCACGCAGCCTATTCAACCCCTCCTTGATCGACCGAGCAACTTCTGATGGCTGCCGAGACCGACCGCGATTGAAGAAGAAAGCCATACTAGCATGCAGGAGCTTATGTGAGGGGAGTGAGATTGCTCACTTGACAAGAACAGTACGTCACAGGAATTGAGTAGCAGATGCAGAATATGTACGACCAAGCAACCCAGTTCCTCTGGAGAAGAGTAAGGCAAGGATGGTGGAAACTGAAGACTGAGGGGGGAAGCGGTGACGCTGTTTGGTGGTGTTTGGTGGGGGGGAAAGGGAACTGTTATCGGCGGGAGTTCTGGTAGTTCTGGGCCCGTCGTCGGGTCGATAAACAAAGTCGCAAACTCAATACGGCGGGGCAACCGGACCTTTTTTTTTTTTTTTTTTTTTGCCGTCCCCATACAATCACCTGCGGATCTGAAGTTTGCGACACCACTTTTCAATCTACATTATTTATTACAAGATAGAAGGTTTTGATTAGGGGAATTATTGGATCGCCTTTTTCCTTTCTGGTCTCACTCCGTTCATCCACGGAATCGTTTTAACTTCAACTATATCTGCCCCGCAGTCCGTCGCTATGTCGGCTACGCAACCTTCCAATGTGGTCCCAGTCAAGGACGACGATGCGCGATCGTCTGCCTCGGAGGATTCTGATATCAGCAACGAGGAGGGATGGGAGGACGTTGAACCCGATGACGAGACCCAGCCCGTGGTGGGCTTGTTCTCCGAAAAAGTCTATCCCGATGTGCACGCCATGTTGAAGGAGACCAAGGAGAAGTACAACTTCGATCTGCAGAAGATCCAAAGAGAGCTCGGTGTGTAACAAATTAAATTCGAGCTCAGCGCTTGAGTATTCCTTCCGCTGCTTTTGTCCGGTTGATTTATGATTGAACGATGTCGTGAGCATTCAAGCTAACATCTGCCTTCCTTCGCCCCTCCAGGTCTGGACTTCTTGGAAAAGATCAAACTAGTCAACTACCTTCGATCCCAGGTTAAGGCCGGGAACATGTCCCCCGACGTGTCTACCAAAGAGAAATTCGAAGACGATGCCTACCTCAAACCCGTTCTCGAAGACGATGCCCTCCTGTACAGCCTGGACGACATTGAAGACACAGAATCGGAAGCTCCCCGCGGCACCGAAGCGGATAAGCGCGTTGTGGAGCTCCAGGAGGAACTCGAACGTCTCCAGAGCCAGTTCTTCGAATACAGAACCGCCGTGCAGAAATCTATGGAAGACCAATTGACCCAGGAAGACGATAAAATTGTCGCCGCTGGGCCATCGACGCGGACGGCTCCCGGCAAGGCCGAGGAGATTGATGCGGATTATTTCTCGTCTTACTCTTACAATGGTAAGTCACTCTACATCGCGCGTGCTCGCTGCCCGGTTGCGCCTGCTAATGATGCGCCCCAAAGCGATTCACGAGTCCATGCTTAAGGATAGCATTCGCACCGATTCCTACCGCGACTTTGTTTATGAGAACAAGCACGTCTTCAAGGATAAGGTTGTTTTGGATGTTGGATGTGGAACAGGAATCTTGTCCATGTTCTGCGCCAAGGCAGGCGCCGCCAAGGTCATCGCGGTCGACAATTCCAACATCATTGACCGGGCCAAGGAGAACATCCACGAGAACGGTTTTGGCGATGTCATCACGTAAGTGTCAAACTTCTCCCTACGCCTGAACTCTCTTCGATGATCAATTGCTGACGAAATTTAGGTGCATTCGTGGCAAGATCGAAGAAGTCGAATTGCCTGTGCCGCAGGTTGACATCATCATCTCCGAATGGATGGGTTACTGCCTTCTGTTCGAAGCCATGTTCGACTCCGTCATCTACGCCAGAGACCGTTACCTCGCACCCGGGGGTCTCATGGTGCCCTCGCACGCTACCCTCCACATTGCCCCCTTCGCCGACCCAGACTTCGTCGCATCGCACGTCTCCTTTTGGAACGAGGTCTACGGGTTCAAAATGAAGAGCATGCAGCTCGGCATCTACGACGAAGCGCTCGTCCGCAGCGTGGAGCCGTCGGTCATTCCCGCAGAGTCAACCGTTTTCCTTCCTCTCCCGCTGCACACGATCACGGTCGAGGAGCTCTCGTTCCTGAAGGAGTTTGAGGTCACTCTGAAAGACGACATCGACGCACTCGACGGTTGGTCCATTTGGTTCGATATCTTCTTCATGCCCTCGAGAGATGCCCCCATCGCGGACGATGCTGTCGTTTCGGAAATGAAGAAGAAGGGCATCGTTTCCTTCACCACTGGGCCCTATGGACCGGAGACTCACTGGCAACAGGGCGTCCTTCTCATTGACCACGGCGATAAGAAGCCTGTGGCCCTTAAGAAGGGCGAGACCATCAAGGGCAAGGTCGGCTACCAGAAGAAGAGCGAGAAGTCTCGCTCTTTGAACCTGTCTATTGAATGGAGTGGAGAGAATGCTGGGAGCGGGGCCCAGAAGTGGAGCTTGCAGTAATTTGAAAGTCTCCAATTATTTGCTAGCTTCGCTTTATATATAGATTGGTTGGAACTGGCTTATGGACGATGGAATGATATTGGGGGTATATAAAAATATGTTATGCTTGAATCTGGGTATCTAAATGAAGAATTCTTGAAGCACCAGTAGTTACTCTTCGCGTGTACGATAATGTCTCGTTTGGGGCTCGGGTTCATGACGAGGCCTGCTATCACTTCGACCGTGACGGCGATGATGATGGTGACGATGATGTGAGTGCGAATGTCTCTCCGAATGCGAATGTCTCTCCGAGCGAGAATGCCTCTCCGGGCGAGAATGTCTATCCCGTGAATGATTTCTCTCCCGACTTTCTCGACGGTGTCGCCTGTGGTGCCGATGTGACCTCCCTTCTGAAGCCCGTCTATCTGGTGAACCGTCAAGTTTGAAGTCCTCAAGACTATCTTGCGACTGCGATCTTCTGCGACGGCGAGACCGGTGTCGTTCCTCTGACTTTAATGCTTCCAGCTCCCGCCTCCTTTCCTCATTCCACTTTTTCCTCTCCAGCTCGACCGACTTCAACTGCCGAACACCCTTCTTCATAGCCGCAAGGGGATCATTCGAATTCATCCGGGCCTTTTCCCTTTCACCCCTCAAAACATCTTCATTGCCCCATACATCTTTACTAGACATAGACTCTGGCGCCACGGCATTATTCCCTGAAGACGAATACCACGGTTTCTCCCCAACAGACTGACGAAACCCCGCCGCGTTCGAAAAGCGCATAGTATACTGATCCTCAAACCTCCGCTCTTTCTCCTTCACTTCCTTCTCAGCCTCAGGATTCTTCTCCGCACGCCCACGTTTCTCCTCCGACGGAAACAAGTTGATATGACCGGTACTATCCTCAAGCGGGGCATCGCTTTTGCGCGACGGACCCGCCGGCTCCGTCCTCCTCGCAAGCGCCAGCTGCGCATCTTCGCGCGCAAACCGTATATCACGGTCCGTGTCGTTTTCGCCCGCCAAGCGTCTCCGCTTCCTCGGATGCTCTGCGTAGCTTTTACGGTCGGCCTGGACCGGCGACGGCGACCGAGGGGCAGGTGGCGGGGTCGGCGGTCGTTCACCGCGGAGAATCTTGATCCGTCGCTCGGCGTCGACCTCCTGCATGAGACGCTCTTGTTCCTCTTCTCGGGCTTTGGCTTGCGCTTCGTCGCGCCGGACGCGCGCGATGTTTTCTGGGTTGTAGACGTTCCATGATTTCTTGCCTAGTAGATGCCTGGTATGGGAGAAATCGCGGGTTAGTTTGGGTGGGATGGTGCGTTGGTAGATTGGTATAGCTTACAGAGGCATCCTGACGGACTTCACCCTAGTGGCGATGATTGGTATAGCTTTGATTCTCTTCGGTGGGACCTGAGAGATGGGCTGCTTGTGGTCGAAGATCACAGTTGCGATAAGGAATCCAAGGAAGGCGGTGAGCGGTATCAGCGGAAAGATAGGACATTCTGCCCCCAGATCAGGATTGCCTAAATAGGAAGGTGGAAGTATAGCCCGCGAGGAAAGAGAAGTCGCGTTTACAGTATCGAACCTTATGAAGATTAAATACTTAGAAAATTTGTAACGCAAATGTATAGTATATACGCCCCTATTGAGACAAATTGGATGGGTTTTAAATACTATCATTGGACTTGCGCGAGAAATTGTCAGGACCTCCCCAGTGCAATAGACTGGTCCGGACAGTTAGGTTCAGCATGGTTCTTTACCAAAATATTACTATGTGAATATTAAGACATGAAATTAGCAGTAGATTTTCAGTTGAGTAATTGTTTGCTTCTTCTTCTGTTTTGTATTTCTAACAGATAGTAAACCTAGCAAAAGTTCTCTTAGTCTTTCCCAGTGCATCCAACATGTGACTTATGAGGGCTTCTGATTCACTATATATTCACTACCAGCTACTTGCTCCTCTTCCTACTTTTTGCATTTCATCACTCTTCCTTTAACTTACCCCTTCTCGGCATCAGTTTGAGACCATCTATCCTTGATATAATCATCCAAGCACTCTGCATCTGCTTCCTTTATCACTCCATCTCTCGTTCATTGAATCACTTTCAACATGGCTGCTACTCCAAATCCACAGAGTTCCTTGAAAATGGTTTCTCGGTCAGAGTACAATCTGTTGGAAGAGTGGGCTCCTCAAACCCTAGACGACTACTCATGCATCAAGAATGACGGCCGATCCGCCCAAGAGCATCAAAGAGACGTGCAGACTCTACCCAAGAAGCTTCAGGGGAATCCCTCTCCCAGACAAACTCGACAACGGTCGTCTTCGGTTTATGAGGAATGGAAGGCTCAGGTGTTTTGCTCTCGAGTGAACAACGCCGCCCCGACTGAGCCCCGCGCAGCACTGAGCGATGTGAATCCCTCTGATGTCAACCATCCTGCCTCCCAAGCCGCTCATGACACCCACATAGAGAGGGAAAAAGTCAAAGACCATCCGCGTGTAGTGGTGGGAAAGGTTATCACCAATGACCAGAAACCTCCTCCGAAGAGCGCAGGACATAGTGGTAAGTGATACAGGGTCCCAGATGATTCGCATGCACGCAATTTGTCTAATTGATGACTATCTTTTCAGGTCGCAATCCAAAGCCTTCCACCCGCAATAGCGAGCCTCACAATCCGAAGAAGACCAACAAGCAGCCACCCAAGTCAACCGATTCTCATAAGCCTAATGCAGGGCATAAGCACCCTATTGGACCCAAATTTGTGACACCAAATGGTACCCGGATCGGCGACGCTGATCTGGAAAGGCTGGCTATAGGAGTCAAAACTCAGAACGGAGACAAGGCGTGTTTCCTCCTTAGCTTCATAGCAGATCCCTGGAGTGGTATGAAACCAATCGAGACCATGTGTTTTCCTCGCAATGACTCGACGCCGCCCTTGGAGCAGGGAGCATTGGCTATCTTCATCGACAATCTTTGATTTTCCTTATTACATGCTGCAGGCCGTTACGTGGAAAATATTCAAGTAAATGATAGATCACGGGGATGCGACACAAGGGTTTCTTATGTATGGGTCCGGAAAGCGCGAGAGTTACACTGCAGCAGTTACACTACAGCACTAGACGAGATGCCGCTGGTTGACGGGTTGTCTAGCTGTTTGTCTACATGGAGTAGATAAATCGTCGAAGAGAAACCACAGAGTTTGACAGACCTTTTTTCAGTAGGGATAGTGTAATGTTTCGAAGTTTGAGTTGATTTCGTGTGAAATCAAGGCGAAACATTCTTTGCGCATGAATGTCTTACTTGATATTGATCTCGGATAGGGTTATTATTAGGCGCGAGATTGTTATGGTAGCTTTTGTAGGCTGTTCATCAAAACCGTGCCATGTTAACTGTTATTTGATTGACTTCCAAGGAAAGAAGAGATATCAAGACGAAGGAAAAAAGTTACAAGGATGAGAGAGTTGAGCCGAGTATATGGTAGAGAAAAGCATGCCCTTTTCATTGTACTAGGGACTTTTCAATCTTCTAAGCATAGACTCGAGAATGCTTTGTTTGCAGTTGACCCCTGAATTTAACAGTGCATTAGGCAGCTTCTAGCCTACATTCATTGTCAGGTAATGAAATCCATGGCCAATAGAAAAAACCCCTGCATCTACGTAGACTTTTGAGTTTCGGAGGTAGATGATTCTTATTACCTCTTATTGGTCCCACTCAAAATGATACTATCGCAGGTTTTGATGGGTCATATCCTCTCCATGGCACCCTGTCAGGGGTGTGCATACCCCCCTTTCTTCCTCTTCCTTGATTCCCTCATCCACATCACTATAACTGACCTCAACATGGTGTTCACCAAGGTTACACTGATTTTGACCATGGTCCGTATTGCCAGTTGATGGTGAACAAAGGTCCGACTGGGGTAACCAAAGTCCGACAGGTGTCGCAACTTCCTTGACTTCAAGATCCTGCATCATAGAAAACATCAGGTTTCCCACCCCCCCCGCAAGCCACAAGTCCCGTACTGCACAGGAACCCACATCACGCTAAGGACCCGCTGTTTGGGTGGTATCCACCCAGCTTGGTTGTTTCTCCAATGGAAAGGGACCAATCCCAGAGGTGAGGTCTATTTAAGATTACGCTGGTCTGTCCTCCTGCAGCTATAGCCCCATGTATCTCTACCAAGCCTAAAGGCTAACCGCTCCCCTGACAAAGAAGTCCCCCCTGCACCATTGGCTACCAAGCGGTATTCCTACAGGCCTAGTGTCTCGACTTTTGTCCACGTGTGCAGTGCATGGGTGCCAACGGGTTCCACATCTCGTTGTCCCGAGCGTGGAGCCTCCCGATGGCGCCTGGTCAACTCCAGCGGTAAAAGCGGCGGGCAAAATTGGTCGCACCCGGGGGGTGGAGCGGAGCGGGGTTGGGCGGAAGCTAAGCGGTCGCCCTCCCGCGCTCTCCCGCCCACCTACGTCACCAGCGGGCCGTTCTACACGATATCATGTGATTGCAAGGGTAATTTGACCTGTCCATTTGACTCTGAGCCACCCCCCTTGGGACTGTGGCTGGTGTGTGATTTCCCCTGTCACACCCCTTGGGCCCCGTGGTGTGTGCTTCGGGGATGCTCGGAGGACCGTGCTCCCAAGCTACATACCTCAACGGATATCCCGCAAGGTGATCGTGGGCTTGCGCATGACCTGACACGATCGTCAGGGATGGGCCCTATGGTGGTCTGATTCGATGTCCCGTTGGTTTGGTACCTGGAAGGAACCAGGGGGACAGCACCACGTGAGTGGACCCAGGTAAAGGTAAATTTGACCTTCTCTTGTTTTCAGGCGGTGGGAATGCAGTGACTTCTGAAAAATGAAATTGATTTTTCCCAGGTGATAGAAACAAGAACACGCCCGCCCAACATCAGTTTGTGGGAAATCGAATATAAACAGCAAACCGTCCCAAAACGCCAATCCGCGAACCAGCCTATGGCTGGATCACAGAGAATTGACAACCAACGATCCATCCCTCGAACAAATAATCAAACATGGACTCGTGACCGCCGCCAATAGATATATACCGTGCCTTTGAAAAAGAAATAATAGATGGAAAGATCTTTTGCTCCACCGAGAGATCAGTTGTCGTCGTCAAAAGTGTACTTCTTCGCCGCTCGTCGGTACTCATCAGGGTGTGCACGTTCGGCCTTCGTCTTCAGGACACTGGTAGTGATATCTGTTAGTATGCTACAGCCTGCCCAGCTTTGTCTTCTCCGCAGGAAATTGAATTTTGCAAATCCGACTCTTGTATGCTGCCAAGAAAGCCCAAAAGAGCGGAGAGCGGCGGAAAATCCACCATATGGCGGAGTGAAGTCCAACGGCCGGTATACCGTAAAGAGACAACAACGCAAATGCAGAAAACAGTTAAACACTCACTTTACGCGTTTCTGGGTCCACTCAAGATCCCGCTTGGTCTCACGGGCAACCTTGATACCGTCTGAGAAATTGGCGCGGGCACCTTTCAGGCGGCGCTGAGCGAGTGCTTGCAATTCAAGAAGTTCTCGCTGCTTTGCGTTCAATTGGCCGGATCTTTTTAAAACTCGTCAGTTTGCATTCTCCTGGTCGAGGCTTCTTCTTCCGCCCAACTTTGATAGGCAGACAGATCGGAGCGGCCAAGTGATACTCACGTTTGCGCTTGCTTTGCTAGGCCTTTGTCCAATGGAGTCGGATCAAACACGTTCTGCATGCGATCACTCAGGACATCCATGACATCGACCCCGGAGTACGAAGCGGCACTGGACTCATATTCGCCTCCCACGCTTCCGGAGCCATAGCTGAACCCAGCGGAGGTGCGACTTCCCGTAGTGGTGCTAGTGTCGGAAACATCTGGAGGAGAACCAGATATGCGACTGACGGGATAGAGGCCGGCCGGAACAGGAGCTTTGGAAGGAACATTGATAGGGAGGGCAGGGGATTGATAGTGATGGGTGGCCATTGTGGTAAGATATGTCAAAGGACAACAGAAGTTGAACTAATAAAACAAGGTGCAATGATCTAACAAGTGTTCAACTATGGTTGAAGAAGTATGATACGAGAGAGTGGTTGGAACTAGGTAAGCTGATATGGCCGGGCTGGGATAGGAAGACGAGGACTGGAGAGATGAGAAAGGAAGAAGGAGGGACAGGATGATCGAGGGAAAAGTTGACGCCTTTTATAACCATCTTCGGAAGTTCTTCCATCCGGCGGAATGGGTCTCATGGGGAGAATAGGTTGACAAGAGGGGGTGGGAATGTGATGGGCGAAGCCATCATTGGGCACTGGACCATCCCGGAAGCCTTTACTCCCATTTCCCCCGACTCCCATCCTTCCTACTCCTCCAATTCTCTCCAATCCCAACCCACCAATTCCACCCGGTTTTCAACTTCTGGCTGCCAATTCGTCCCTTGCCCCGATTTGACCCCGCTCTGGGTGGAAAATTGAAACCTACGAAGCGGAGACAGATGGACGGAGACTGGTCCAGCCCTCTCTATCCTCCTCCACTCGGACATCCTCCCGCACGGCCGTGGCGAGTCTTATCAGGCATTGACCCAAAATAGTCTTGGAAATTGCCTCATACAATTGGGCTACAATGCGAGAGAAAGTACTCTCGCAGCAAGATATAAAAGGGAGTTGGTGGGTGTCCCGCGGACAGGCTCGAAAAGTTCATATCTGGCCCGCTCCGCGGATGACCGCTGCTACTTATGACGGACTCGTTCCTTCCACTTCTCCCATTTCCTTCATTCTATCTCTTGCTGACGGCTCCTTCTTTTTGTGCTTCTTTCGATCTCCAACCCTGTTTTTATATTCATTTAGCCCTTCTCAACCGTATTCTTCGTCTGGAAAGTTCTCAGGTTCCTAGATCCGCCATTTCCGTGTTTCCAGCTCCTAGACCCCGTGCTACCCAATTTTCAAGAATATCGGGAGGCTGGGTGGCTGGGAGAAACATGGCCCCTGGGACCAGACTCGAGATGGACTCGGCATCGATGTGATACCAAAATTGTCCGAGGACGGGACTACCGCATTGTGACAGCCCCGATTTGTCGAACATTCTCTATCCTCTATCAGAAACGCTCTGAATTCGGGGACAAAAAGATTTTCTAACTGTGTTTTCACATGGTTGATGTACTTGCCTATGTCTCACAAGAATTGCTATTCCCATTGACTGAAAATGAGACTGGCGTGAGGCCAAATGTTGGACATTGCTCATATTGGTTGAGATACCAAACTCATGGCCTGCTTGGTGTATATATCAAATAACCAGCTTTCATCGTGCTAGGTAAGTATGATTCCAGAAATTCATGGTCCTGCAGCCGGGCGTGGGCGCGGAAACTAAACGGAGGATAGGGAACTGACATGAAAACAGGACCCGCGGCCCAACATCACAGGACGTGAGGGTTGACAGATTTGGACACCGTTGCATGGAATGAAAAAATCCGAGTCGATTGGTGCCGGTTATCGTCCACGACTGATGCGGATTCGTGCCCCTGTCTTGCGCATCCATGTAACGAATGCCTAAGATCGCTCAAGTGGTACTGCATGGTATTGTGATAACATCGTCAAAAGGGATGCGAAATTGTGTAACGCAAAGAGCTCACTCGTTTCTCTGCATACTGAATGAAGAAAGAAAGGAACCCGAATCCCGAGACATCCTTGGATTCCACTGATCGGCGGCTGCCTGTGAATTTTCTGGCTCAAACAAGACCAGTACTCCGAGAATGGAGAACTCGATACCGTGAGCCGACGACAAGCGCTTTAGGCGCCGCCAATGTGAAGAGATCCTTGAGAAACTGGTCCGCGGGGAGCTTCGACAGGCAGCTTGTTTTATGGAGGGATCAAGTTTTTGCAAGTTGAGTGACCGGCTTTATCATGTTGGAGCTACGACATTAACTTGAATATGGGGGATGAGACCGGATGCTAGAAAGGACAGAAAAAAAGGGCCCACCTTTACTAGCGAGGAAAAAGATCTCTCGCTGATATATTGGTCACGGAGAAACTTGCTTAGCCCAACATGCAACTCCCCATGTCCATTCATATTCCAGGAAGGGGGCAAAGGCCACCCAGTGTTATCCACTCCGTTCACGGTTAAATCCACCCGAAGCCTAATTGCAGTAGTGACAACCATTCGCTGGAAACCCCTTTCATGCGGGTATCGTCATCGCCCTCCAACCTTGCTGCCTCACGGTTGTTGCCTGACCAAGTCTGGCTAGCGGTCCCTCCCGGTTCTCGACTATGTCTGCATATCATTTCGACAGCGAATGCACAGGGAAATGGCCGCATCAAGAGCCCCTTTACTGGCTGTTAGCCCGACCGGACTGTTGGGTTACACAGTGGACCAGCTCACTACTGGATAACCTGAGAACGACATGAGGGGCCTCTAATGGCTCCACGACGGCTTTGCCAAACTTGGGGGTGTTTCCCTGTTTCCCTTGCCACCGGTATATCATTGACCTAACAATGATATCTATGATATGACACTAGTCGAAAAAGGAGCAGTTGGACCTCTAATAAACTGAGTCATGATCTTGACAGACTGGATAACTATCGCCCCCTCCATCTATCCCGTGAGGAGCCTCTATTCACCTCACGAGTTCATGTTCCAGCTGATCACGATAGCATGAATTGGGGTTCCCTTTTTGATTGGGCTCTGTACACGAGTCTCAAATACGGTAGCCTTCAAGGGTCCGTCCAAGGTTCCTTTGCACAATGCCAACTGTGCCCAACGACTCAGCTGAGGCCCGTGTTAGGGCTTATCATCAAAGACGGGAAATGAATGCAGTCATGCCACCGCCCTTCCAGAGAATTAAATCCTTCTGTGTTTAAGATTGGTCCTCTCCCAATGATAGTTGAGCCCGCACCCCCCATGTTCGTGGACGCAAAATTGGTCGCAGGGAATGTGGGGTTAGGTTGAGATTCGCCTATAGTGCGTTCGTTTGTTTTTTCTAGCCTTCCTTCCTCACCGCCACAAGCAAGACTGATACCTGAGTACAGGTCCAACCAACCGGCTTCGCAACCTATTGGGTGTCAACGATAATCAGGCCGTACGGGTCTGTTACCCTTCTATGTTTAACTTTCTAGAACGTAGTGGGTTCTCAACAAGGTTGGACCAAGCAGTCCAACGACGTGACCCGAGAGAGGCCGGAGCGGATGCCAACACCCCCATGCTCATGCCTGACCTACTTAAGGCACATTTTCTAGGTAAAGCGTCTAACCTCTCCCTGCATGAGAAGCCCCTCCTCAGATGCTCGTCATAATAGACGGCATGGCATCTGGAAGCATGTCTGTCACTTGCCAGTGCCGTCATCAACTAAAAGCGTTGGGCATTCTGGTTTATCCCAATACTGATTATCCTGGAGCCAAGTACCTCTTTACTTTTCAGTATATTCCTCTTATACTATTTTATTTCCCTCTCCGTTATGATTTCAACAGCATCCCACCCCCCATCCAGTCTAGGCATTTATGCCACCAGACGCAATGCAGCTCATAGAGGGGAGGGGGAGGGCGAGGGAAAAGAGCGGAGATGGCGCTAGCTCACCACTGCGTTGGCACCTGTCGCCCCGATGAGGTATGGCGCCACAAGTCCTTGACTCTGCTAATGATCTACATCTCTTTATGGAAAGCAGCGAAAGACAGGCCGTCAACATGGGAGACAGAAAATAATTAAATCAAATAACAATAATAATTAAAATGAACATGTGCAAGGAAACATTAACACAAATGGTGTTGACACCATCAGACCATTTCCTTCTCACAAATAAGCGTACCAAGATGCGCGTGCACCATATAGAAAAAAGTCAACACTAATCATTCGGACGCAGACTAAGAAGTTCCAGTTACACAGCAAACGAGGTCAGTCCGTCTCTATCGGCGATTTCGCGTATATCTCAGATGAGCCACATGGTTAGCAAGGGAAGCAAGGGAAGCAAGGGATGTCATGTCACAATGACGTTGGCATCTTACTTAATATACCAGGTAGCTAGCTACCTATTCAAAAAGGGAAGGACGGGACTTCGGTAAGGTGGCGCCCATGTGACCGTTAGTCGAGGTACTCAGATGGACCATACAGAGGGATTGTCCGTACAGCGCCCATCTTGGCTGGTTGGCCGTCAGCGAGACTAGGTAGACATGAGTGAGTGGGTGAGTGAGTGAGTGGGTGGCACTTGATCGTACGTAGATTCCACCGCAGGTTGGTTGATGCCCTTTCGGTCGCAGATGCGTTTTGCTGCTTACGGCAAGACAGAACAGAGTAGGTGGATAGATGATTGTTGATACACCGGTAGTATACCACAAATACTACTATCATTGATATTGAATTATATAAGGGCCTAAAGATCCAGTACAAACATAATCCGTTCGGTCAACTACTATTCTGATAACATGTAGTAAGTACGCATGTATGTGTGCAAGAGAAAGAAGACCAGATTATGAGTTGATATATATATATGATTAAGATGGAAAAATACTCTTAGCATCAGCAAATACAATTCAGAAGATAGAAAAAAAAAGAGTTCGTGCTCATAATAAGCTGGTATCGGGGTGTAAAGCCAAAGCCGTAAAAGAGGAGGGGGGTGAATAAAGAAAGGTTTAAAAACAATATAAATGCTCAACAAATCCGAGAAGACAACAAACTGACGCCATGCACGAGGTGCGAAGGGTTCAATGAATATGAGTCATATAAAAAAAGCTTGAAAAATCCGGCGGCCCCCTGTAATGCTGAAAGGTATCACTCAAACTTGAATGCCGAATGCAGATGAGATGCATGGTGTGGAGAATAGTAAAAAAGGAAAAAGAAAAAAAAAGCAATAGCCAAATATCAAAAAAGAAAACGGCCCGAATATATAAGCCGTCCAAAGACAAGTTGCGAACAAAGGTAGTAGTATAAATAAGTCCAAGCCCTCAAAATCATCCCAAAAAAAAAAGTAGAAAGGCGCCTTTCCGTCCGATATAGCTCTCGCCAGCCCAAAAATGGGGCCCAGCCCATGATAAGAAAAAGACAAGACAACTAGTAGCAGGTATACATCATGGCACGGGAATAGGTTGTCACAGGGATTTGTAGATAATGCGAAACAAACGACTTGGGGAGCGCGTGGTAGGCAGACGCCTGGAGTCGTCATGTTGCATACTAAGTGCGTACCCTTCCGATAGGCGGGTGTCGCCCTGTCTGCTCTACTCTACTCTTCCCGGTGACTGTCCTCACTGTCGGGTCTGAGACGATCTCGGAGTAGGAGCAGAGGTCGGTTGGGGTCGAGCAAGCCAATCATCATCTTTCCTAATTCGTTGTGTTTGATAGGCTTGGTGACGTAGTCGTTGAAACCTGCGCGCGCTGCATCCTCAATCTGATCTGTCATCGCATTGGCCGACAGGGCCATGATCGGGATTTGGGGGTAGTGGTTCTTCAACTCCCAGGCGCGAACATCACGGCAGGTGTCGTAGCCGTTCTTGATCGGCATTTGAATATCGCACTGCAATAGCGGGTTAGCCACTCCTCCCTACACCTAATCAGGTTGGAATACTGGTCACTCACGATGATGAGAGAATAGTATCCCGGTTCTTTGGAAAACACCATCTCGGTACACTCCTGTCCATTGGCGGAAGTTTCGGCCATCACCTTGATTTTATCAAGATATTTCATCATGACCTGATTTCAAGTTAGACATGTCAAATAAAGACCAGATGAACGACGCGTCTTACCATGCGATTGGTCTCGTCATCCTCGACGAGTAGAACTCGATAGCCTTTGTTCCCGATAACCTCTTTCACCATCTTCGACATAGTTTTGAAATTGTTATTAATCTCTCTGGCCATGTCCTGGTTCCTGTCCTTGCTCAGGTCGCGTCGGTTGTTGGGGTCGAAGATCGCCGAAAAAGCGGACGGCTTGACGGGCTTCGGCACCGTGTATACACGCTTTCCGCTTGACGACAGCTCCTTGATCTTGGTATTGATCAATCGTTTTTGGTAGAGGTCGGAAATGATAACGAGAGACGGGGCAGTAGCAGGGTCGCACTCGGACACTTTTTGGATCATCTCGACGACATCGTCAACACTCGGCAAATTGAGAACCAGATGGGTGGGTTTGAAGCTGCCCCGATCATTCATTGAATCCCTCCAATCCTCAACATCGGGCATTGTCGTTATCGAAAATGGGACCTCGTGTGGTACAACTTGCTCAATGTGCTGCTTGATAGCTTTGCGCGTATTATTCAACGGACAAAGGATGAGGATAGAGTAGGGAGTTTGAGATTTCGAGGTGCTGGGTTCTGGTTTCACCGAAGCCGGCTGCTGAGAAGACGACGGTATTTTATGCGAGGTCCCCGTCCCCGCGGCAATGGGCTCTGCCTTGTGCGATGCTGGGCCCACTGCTTGGGGTCCGGTGGTGTGTTTAGTAGAGGAAACAGAGGGCGATTGATGGAGGTTCGATGCAAGGCGTGAGGGAGGAGGCGGCTGAGATTTAGACGTTTCAAGAGCAGACGAAAGTTCGGACACATCTGAACCTTTGGAGCCGATAGAGGTGGTGTGGGAAGACGCGAGTTTTTGAGGGGGGGCGGGTTTCGTCTGCATCGCAGGAGTCTCAGGAGTAATACGAACAGATCGAGGCTCCTCGGCAGTTAGCGGAGGGGGCGCATCGACCTTGACATAGAAAGAGAACTTGGCCCCTTGCCCTTCTTTGCTGCTAGGGGTCAATCTACCGCCATGCATTTCAACAAGCTGCTTGGACAAAAATAGCCCTAACCCACTGCCGGCATGTTGCTGGGAGCCATTCTGGCCAAGTTGGCTGAACCGTTGCATCAAACGTTCGGCGTCTCTGGCGCTGAATCCTTTCCCGGTATCAACGACATCGAAGTTCAACAGCAACTCGGTCTCCTTGACAATCGCAGATGGGTCGCGGTGCATTGAGCAGCAAATGTGGATTTCCCCTTGTGCAGTGAACTTGACCGCATTACCAACGAGATTGATGAGGACCTGACGAATTCGGAACCTGTCCCCAACAACCATCGGAGGGACATCAACATCCATGAGATAGTTGATTTCAAGACCCTTGTCGATAGCCCTAGATGAGACTGTGTCGATTACGTCTTCAATAACTGACCGCACATGGAACCAAGAGTTGACCAGGTTCATCTTTCCAGCTTCGACCCTCGACACATCAAGGATATTATCGACCAATTCTCGCAAATTGGTGGAACTGTTCTGAATAGTGTCAAGCATCCGCCTCTGATCAGTATCCAAGTGGGTATCGAGGATGAATGGGATTGTGCCAAGTATCCCATTCAACGGGGTTCGGATTTCATGAGACATGTTGCTGAAAAACTTGGTCTTCGACTCCATCTGGTTGTTCAATTGTTGCATGGCTTTGTTAAGTTCCCGTTCGAGGTTCTTGCGGTCGTTTATGTCAGTGCAGGTACCATACCACGAGGCCTCTCCGCTGCCAAAACTGCTGGTTTCCACACGAATTAAGCGGACAAGATGCCACCGGAAGTCGCCGCCCTTGGAGCGAAGGCGAATCTCCGTCGAGTAAAACACCCGTCCATTCTCGTCCTTCTGCACGGAGGCGACTCCGCGCCTCACAAGCTCATCCAGTGCGGGGGTAACACCATGAACGAGAGGTCTCTCCAGTGGAGCACACGTTTTCGCCAGGTCGGTTGATGATTCGCCGAAATCCGGAAAAGCGGTTCCGGCTTGGGATTCGGCAATGTACAGCGAAAGTACTCCGCACTTCTCCAGATCATCCGGATGTATGTGTTTCGCGAAACCGAAGTTGAGAGCCTCCTCCAGCTTTTGGCCGGTGTAGAGATGCCATTGCTCGTTGGCGAAGATCAGGCCACGATACTCGGTAGCTTCGAAAACGACTTGCGGGATTGAGTTGGAGAACGCCCGGTACTTTGCATCGATGGCAAACTTCTCTCTCTCTTGCGTGGCTTTAAGCTCGGCTATGTGCTGCTCGTGTATGTCGAGGAACGAGCCAATCCAGTATAACACCTCTCCCGTGCCAGAGATAAGAGGGTTTGCCCGGAAGATAAACCAACGGTACGCCGACTCGTCATTATACCTCCGGACACGCACGCGTTCGGTGAATTGCGAACCCGTCCGTAGGGCATTGGCCCATTCCCGAGACACATGTTCGCGCTCACTATCGTGGATATTCTGCCAAGGATCTCTCAACTTTTGATCCTGGTGTTGGCCCCTTCTGTATGCGTCAAACTTGGAATTGGTCCAGACCACTTCCCCACTCTGAGGCTTAGCAAGGAAAAGGTGGAGAGGGACCGAGTTCAGCATTAACTGGGAAACTGTTTCGGAAAATGGACGTGGCACTTCACGCTGTAGCTGAGCGTAGAAAGAATTTGTTGGGGGATGGCGGGATGCGGCTTGGGTTGGAGAGATAACGGGGGGTGCTTTCGACTCTTGGGGCGGAGAGACTAGTGGGGGACTCGGATCTTGCGCGGGGACCTCTTCTTCGACCGGGTTCCTATTGACCGGTTTTCCCGGGGATGTAGGTGTCGACGATGCAGCGTTTTGCTTCAACTTGCACAGACGGCTCCGATGCTGATTGATGGCCTCGCGGAAGTTCTTGGACTGATAGACATTGAAGTAACTATCGATGTTGTCATTGCTGACCTTGGCAGGTAAACCGGATGACTCTCCAGAGATGTTCGTCACTCCAGTACCGATGTTGCTCAACTCAAAACCGGGTGTACCCAACCCGGAGATGGAGGGGCTGAGCTTCGTAGAATGAGATTTTTCATCGGGGCTACAGAGGCTGGCGTGCGCTGACAGAGACCCATCGTCGCCAATCGTATAGTTGACATGCCCACTGAGACCAGCTACGAGTTCTAGTTCACTGCTCTCGTCGGAGAACGTACCACCCAGACCGAGGAGCTGCCCGTAGCGAGGAGCTTCCAGGCGCGTGGCGAACTGTTTCTCAAGCTGACTGTATTGTTGAGCCAAGCAAAACGAAGTCGTAAGGTGTGGTATGAGATAGGACAGCGACTGCCTCAGGTTCGTAGGGTAAGGTATCGCGGGCGAAAGTATGGATATAACCGCAACCGGAAACCTCAACGTGCTCGACGATGTTTGTTTGGAACGCCCCGCATGCACAAGGGGGATATGGACCACCGACTTTGCTGTGTCCACCCCGATCGCTTCAAGCGGCCTGAGGGTGGCATAGTCGTGAGGAGGGGGATGTTTTGCAAAGGCACCTTCATCGACGGTGTGGCTGGTGAAGAACGGGTTTTGGTCGGCTTGTGCGCGTGGTGCTGGGGACGGAGCAGGCGACTGGGACCAAGGAGACGGCGGCACTTGCTCGTACTCATCGAAGATTTCCACTGATGGGTGCCGACGCGCGAGGGTGGCGGGGTTGATGGGGTTGGACATAGACCTAGATCGAGGGTCGTAAGGTGCTGGTTGGGCGTTTTGGACCTCCGCAGTCGGTGTCGTCTGAACCCTATCTTCCGGGGTTTCAACCGCCTGGCTCTGCGAAGGCTGGGAAATCGCAACATCGCCTGCATATTCGCGCGTCAACACCACAGGCCCCGTCCGCCCAAACAGCTTCGCAACACCTGTCTTTTTGATCAACGGGTCCGTTTCGGCCTCCAAAGGCCTAGGGATCGGGAAAACAGCTTGCCGAAGATTGTATCGAGCAGGACTTATCGTGTCAAGTGCTTGATCTTGGGTGGGGGTGCTTTCCTGGCCTGAGTTTGCTTCGACCCGCGATTCATTCACTGGCACAAGGGAAGTGGTGTCGCTGGCGATCAGGGCGCGTTTGATTTCCACCCTCGAAGACTGTTTTTCTTGCAACAAGTGATGCAATGCGTCCGGGTTGTGCGACGTGGGAGGTTTCCTGTCTTTACCAAATCCAGCAAACGAATGTCTCGAGAAGAGCGCGGGTCGCTTGAGCGAGGCAGTGGTAGGCAGCCCATTCGTCGAGTCGGGAGCGTTCAGCTCTCCCTTCTGCTGATCTGTGTCGCCTGTGTCCTTCCGGGTACCGTTCCCCGCTCCCGCCGCCTCGGTGGGCATCTTCTGGCTTTCGACCTCGACCCCTAGGTTGTTGTCGAAGACGGCCTTCTGACCCCACGGGACGTTCTCGAGGTCTGTCGCATCCCCAGGAACAGCGAGCGAGGCCCGTTCCGCGCCGTAGTGCCTTTGCAAGACATGAACCACATTGGTCCACCACGCATCCAGGCCCGGATCCGCGTTCAGTCGCAACGTTATATCGTACAAGTTCGGCGTAGGGTAGGCTGGATCCTCGGCCTGATTTTTGTGGTGCGAAGGGAGAAATATACCGTGAGGGGTGAGTGTGTTCGTGGCGGTGGACGGTCGCTCGTCCGTGGCTGGCGTCGGCGCCATGTGGAACTTGAGCTTTTCGGCGGGAAGCGTTAACTTGAAGGCCCCGTTGTTGGCCGCTGGATCTTGCATTGAGCGCCGTGGCGGCTGCTGGTCCATCGTGGGGAACGGGTAGGAAAGGACGTGGTCGGGATGGTTCTCGGACGAACCATGGTGGTCTCTATCCTTGATCGTACCGGCCGAGCCGGTGGAATCAGAATATGGTGCCGACGACACACCTTCAGCTGCGGGCAACGCGACCTTCGGGGGCGATACATTGGAGAGACGTCGTTTCCGGCCTAGCTCGTAGGGATTCGATAAAGGATCCGACTGAGAGACAGCTTCTCGCGGGGCCGATGAGCTCTGGCTCTGGGATTGCTGCATCTGTTGATATACCAGCAACTCTTCCATCTGCCTCCGGAGCTCCTTGAGCGTCTGTAGACTCCGACCTTGGTCCTCTTGGGGATAGTCCTTCGCCGAATGGGGGTTCTCCTTCGCAGGTAGTGGTATGTGGCAAGGGTTCGGGGTCTGTTCATGCACGATCGAGGAACGAGAGTTAGCCTTGAATCCATTATCTTCCAGCACGGCATTTGTATCGGCTGCATATGCATCATGGTTGCCGGGAACGGAGCCGGAGGTCGAATGAGAGACATGATAATGAGAATGGGGGGCGGCAGCAGGCGACGGAGCCTCAGCCGATGATGGAAGCGGAGGCGTCCTCATGCTGTGGTGAACTTCCCCCATCCTTGACTCCGTCCACCGCCAGTCAGATAATCAATTCTCCTGGGCGATTCCAACTCCACAGGAGCCAAATGGGACACTCATCTCTCGGACAAACAGGTCCGCAATCAGAGAGTAGGGAATGAGGGAAGCAAGAGAGAGGAAAGGAACAAAAACTCAAAAGGAAAAAAGAGGGGCAATAGGGAAAGGTAAAAAATAAATAAAAAATAAAGTAAAATAAAAAAAAAAAGTGGAAAATGGAAAATGGAAAATGGTAAAGTAAAGGAAAAGGAAAAGGAAAAAGACCGAACTAAACACTAAAAAATAAAAGTGAAAATCAAAGTGTAAAAAATACGTGTGACTTAAAAAGAGATAATGATGATAGAGGTTTAAAAAGGGGGGTGTGGAGTGGATGTTTTTTTAGAAACCGTGAACCACCAGGAAAAAAACACCCTTCCAGTATCTACCACTGAAAAAGTGTGGAAGGGTAAAAGGGTGACGAGAGGCAGTTGAGGAGAGAGACTAACAACAAGACAAGAAGAAAGAAAAGGGAAAAGTTGAAGGGAAGGGGAAAAAGAAAGTTCGTCTCCAGAAAGGTCACAAAAGCGGTGTATCAAAAAAAACAGTGGTGGTAATAAAGCAACAGATGATTGTGAAGAGACACAGAGAGAAAAGGGAAGGGTTGGCTGATCTGACCTTTGCTACGGCTTTCAAAGCACTACTGGAGCAGTCTCTGCTCTTCTGACCCAGCAGATCGACGATTTGTGAATGTGCTGAAAGGTGTAGTGTGGAAATGGTCCGCCTCCGGGGGGGGGGGGGGGGAAGGACCCAAGCTATGACGTAGGAGAGCACTGGGGCTCTGACAAACCCGCGGTTACTGACAAAGTCTCCCAGACTCCGGGGCTGAGGATGGTTAGAGGGGTAAGAATGGCGGGTACCATGTAAAGGGAGAAGTGTGACGTAGGAAGGGGGAGAAAAGAGAGGAGAGCAAAACACAGGAACAACGAAGACACAGGGTTCTTGATGGGTAAGCACGCGTTTGGCCAAAGATCTAGAAAGGGTCAAGAAGAAAGAAAAAAAAAGAAGAACAACAAGAAACCAAGGCTGAAGGTATTAAGAGAGAGTGCGAAGGGAGGTCAATTGTAATGATTCGAGGGAAAGGATGAGCAGAGCTAGGAGGACCGGAAGGGAAGTAGAATAGTCCGTCGTGGAGAGCAGAATCATTCTTTGGATCGTTTAGGTCGAATGGGCAGAATATTATGATTATTATTAACGTTATAATATTGGGATCTTCTTCTTTTTCATGATGATGTTGTTGCTATTATCATCAGTATTCCCTCTCATCTTTGGTGATCATATAAGACAGAGCACATAACCACAGTTTAGTTAAGATATAATAAAATATTGGAAAAGACATAATAATAATAATAATAATGCATTAGTCTCGGTAAGATACGAGAGTGACTCCCTACCTACGAGGCTGAGGGACGGTGTTGAAACTTGCCGGTTGCTTTGTTTAAGAATGCAGCGTGCTTGTTGATGACCTCATACTGGCAAGGCTAGAGACCCACCGGTAATCATTCTCCTCCATACCAGACATGATGGAAAAAAGTCAAGACATTCTATGTGAATGAATGAGAATCCCTTGGTATGAGGATTTGGTTGATTATCTTCCAGGCCTCTTTGACACTGCTATATTACCGAGAGCCCTCCAGTCAAGCATGTTCCTGGAGATCTTAGGGATTGTGAGGTGGATTCTCTTCCCGCCCCGTTTTGTATCGTCCAGTAAATACCCGAGAGAATAGCAGACGGTGGATGGAATGGGGAACATCCCACTACCAGTCAATTCTCAGCAAATTGTATTGGTCAAGAACCCACATCTGTCTTTTCTCTCACCCTTGGGAATTACTAATAGGC
Organism: Aspergillus campestris IBT 28561; assembly: GCF_002847485.1. Lineage (NCBI taxonomy): Eukaryota > Fungi > Ascomycota > Eurotiomycetes > Eurotiales > Aspergillaceae > Aspergillus > Aspergillus campestris. Next base: position 2,471,683 of record NW_020194336.1, on the reverse strand, counting down.
GTTCCACTAGTTAACCACGGGAGTGTGCAGTACGGACAACCCCGGACACTATTCATAAGAATGACTTTGGGTCCTTGGGTCAGGAGGTGAAGCTTGGGATCTGACTTATTGTCATCAAGTTGTCATCAGGGCGAGTGGATCAGTGGTTCGTCAGCCTGCCTGTCTGCATGTACCTACCTAACTAACTCCAGTTCTCTGTCTAGATGGTCAGTGACAAGTCTCCCCTGAAAAGCTACTAGTAGAGGAGAACGATTGAATGACTCCACATTCTATTGATTTAAGGGGAATGAATGTTATAAAATAACGGCAAGAAACAAGCAGACAGTCGATTTCACCGATCTAAAAATAAGATTAAAACGAACCACAGAACCACCGACGTCAGCCCAGCACATGGCCCTATACTATCTATTTCCCGAAGGATGGAGTAGGTGCTCCTGACATCAGAATTTGGGAGAGGTTATACCTAGTGGGTAACTACCTACAAGGATTAAAGCTAGATGATATGGACTATTCCCACTAGAATCCCCAATAACCATGACAACCAGTAGTGCGTTATACTGATTCAGTTTGTTTCCAGCTTTTGTCTAACAGCATAAAGGAGGTAACTACTATATACAAAATTATCAGCAATACAGAGTAGACACATCGACTACATTTACTACGCGGCAGGCATTAGAACAGTCCTCCATCATCAAGCTGCCTACTTACGGTGTAGTAGCCATGTCCCCCGTAGGATCTAAATACCGCCAGTCCATTCCTTCGTTGCTTGTTACAACACGCCTGCTATGACCAATCTCCCATTGAACCAACACGAGTGATCCTTCCAGGCTAAATCATCCCGAGTATTTGGTACAGGATTCCAGCTTCCCAATGGATCGCAAAATCGATAAAACCAAGTGCTAGACAAGTGGTCCATAGTTAGTCGATTAGTGCAATGCTAGCGACAGTCCACCGACCTCCTATCATCAGCCATCATATTCGATGGGCGACAAATTATGGGGCCACGTCAGGGGCGCCCATAACGGCCGAGTCGCCGGGGCTTCCATGGTCCATTCCATTCCACATCATCAGCTCTCAATAGTTCCAATCCTAATCATTAGAATGACTCGTCGTCATCCACTCATCCACGCTAGCGACTGTATTTATTTATCGAAAGTTACCTTGAACTACAGCTCTAGAAATTAGTTCACCTTTTCTAACACGAGTCAGTATTGCTTTTTCTAGTCTGACTATACATTTCCCAGCTTCTTCCTGCTGCTCGCCTGTACTCGTAATCTGTATGGAGTAAGCTGTCCCCGATTTTGTAAAGGACGCTACAGATACATCAAGGAGAGTGGGTATCCTCTCGCAAGTCTCAAAGACACATAGCATAGCGTCTTTGCATCTTTGGATTATTGACTATGTCGGTGGTTTCCTTCCTATCGAAGCTTGTTTAATTCGAAGCTTGAACCTCTGTTGGAGGATCTAATTGTGCTCATTTTGACTGTTTACTACCGACTAAGATACCGACATACCTATTGAACAGTGCAAGCAGAACTATCTCGAGCGCTTCCGCTGACTTAACACTCAGTGCATGTTGATCATACAAGGGTGATGATAAGGAGGATTTGGTTTGATCTGCTGGTAGTATGAATTGAATGAGGTTGTGGGAAGTTTAAGCAATATATCTAATCAGTTACCCGCATTAATATGGAACACTGCTTGATGAAGGACTAGCGATATATCACCTACTAAGCCCTGTTTAGATTGAAATTCCACCTCTGATGGATATATAGAAATCAAACTTATCGAACCTATCTCAAGGTTTCAATCTTTGCACATTGTTGATTATTATGCTGTCGTGGGAGTCCGATGATGGCTGACTCAGCCCTCCTGAATAGTGCCTGTGACCTAGCTGCCTGAGGCAGGAACAACACTCGAACCAGCGGGCCAAAAAAGACTTATTTCGGAAACGCCCAGATCAGGTGCTCCCCCGCCCACTTGCAACCTCTCTTTGAGCCGCTGAGAATTGTTGCAGCTGCACCGTGGCAAATCTAGCTTATCCCGCCTGTCGTCTCGACTTACCTTCGAAAGCGAGTTGAGCGCTATCTCTTCCCCGCGCCTTCGATTATACGACGCCTGTACCCCCCTCCCTCCCGTCTTACGAGGGATAGGCGTCTTGCCTCTCGTCTCGATAGAACGGTAGAGCGATTTGCCCCTTCCCTCTATGACACCGGCCTCTCCACCCCCAACGTCCTTTTTGACATTTTGAACGAATTCCCCGGATATTTTGACATATGGCTGTGTGTTGAGAGGAAAGTGTGATAGTCAAGGATAGCTCGATTTTTGGTTGCGATGGACGACAGTCATATCCTTGGCGAGGACCTACCGCTCCCTCCAGCACGGCTCTTCGAAAGATTGGCGCAGCTGCCTGGATACACCTGGGATCAATCAGTCGAGCCGTTTCATTCGACTTACAACCATTGGCATGTTCTCGGCCTCCGCCACTCGACCGAATCCGACGTCAGCACCCCCGCGGCGACCTCGTCGGGACCGTCGAGCCTCACGCGCAACTCCCCGCGGACCGAGTCACGTCCCCAAATTCGGCACCAATGGAGAAGTAGCCTGAGCGAAACGAGCAGCGATATCTCGCTGTCGCGCGCCGACCATGAGCCAATTTGGACACCGGTGATAGCTCGGGTCTCGTCTCACATCGTGAGGCTCGAGCGCGAGTTCCACATGCTGAGGTCTATCGTGCAGACGTCCGACCCGGACTGCAACCACACTATACGCCCGATTGATCTTATACGGATGCCATCCGACCCCGACGATGACGGTCCTCTCCTGGTGGCCATCTTCGAAAACCCGGGCCCGAACATGCTGCGGGAGATGGTGGCGTTTGGCCCTGCTTGGTTTGCCGTCGGAGATAGGGGTGATAGCAACGAGCCAACTCCAGGGGAGCAGGTCTCCCTTCCGGTCTTTTTGGATTTTGCAATTGGCGCGTGCGACTGCTTGGAGCTTCTTCACTATGGATTGAAAACCGTCCATGGTGAAATCCGTGGAGACGCATTTCACTTCAATAAAGAAACCGGGTCGGTGAAGCTCACGAATACTGGTAATGGCGCAAAGTCATTCGATAATGTCCTTAGCGAAGGCTGGTTGACGGTCTCGAGAGAGCTTGGCGTCAAGAACAAACTACAGTTCATCGGGCCAGAGCAGACGGGAAGAATGCCGACTGAACCGGATAGCCGAACGGATATTTATGCGCTGGGCGTGCTCTTTTGGACAATGCTTACCGGAAAGCCCGCATTTACTGGGAGCGACCCTGTTGAAGTCGTGCAAAATGTTTTGGGGAAGAAATTACCTCCCATTTCAGCGAAAAGGATGGATATCCCAGACGCTGTCTCCGCTGTCATCCAGAAAATGACACGGAAGGCAGTCAACGAGCGCTACCACACGATTTCTTCGGTCAAAAGAGATTTGGCTCAGATTGCTCAGCTACTCGGGGATGGCGATAGCGAAGCGCTGAAGGACTTCCAGATCGCACAACGTGATGTCTCGTCCTTCTTTACTCTCCCGACCCGCATGTTTGGCAGACAAGAAGAATACGGGAAGATACTAAGCGTCGTTGAGAAAGTCGCCCGGCGCCAACAGTATGCCCACTCCCGGGTTTCTGCGCAATCCTCTAACGGACTCGGTTCAACTTCTTCCGTGTCGGACAGTCGTGTTGATAGCTTCGAAATTGCGTCGGGTTCCAGTGAATCTGGATCGTTCCAACTACAGTCTAAATCGACCTCAAACCCTAGCGCCAACAACCTTGGGGGCGTGTCGACGCATGAATCTCTCCACAGCACCGAGTCTTCCCTTCCCACCCCCAAAGCTAGCTTTGGCTCAGGCAAAGCAAAGTCGCCAGTGGAGTCGCGCGCCTCTTGGGAAAATGTGGATCGAGAGAGCCATCCGTCTACTGGCACTAACTCCCTGAGCCACCTGGATGCCTTTGGTATCAACCGTCACAGAGTTCCGCACAAGGTTCGCCGCGCCGGGAAATGCGAGGTCGTCACCATTTGTGGCGCTGCTGGGATAGGAAAGACTGATCTCCTCAATCGTGTGCAACCGGCGATACGTAAGCTCGGCTACATCGGGATTGCTCGTTTGGATCGCGCACGAAGAGTGCCCTTTGAGCCCTTTGCGAAGATTCTCGCCAGCCTTCTCCGCCAGATCTTTTCGGAACGGGATGTAACAACCGACTACCATGACAACTTGCGCACTGCTTTGCGACCCATGTGGCCGACGCTCCACCGAGTTCTGGAACTCCCGGAGCAACTCATGTCTTCAGGTCGCACTGAAAAGCAAATCTCGCCTAAGTTTTCTGCTGCGCAGCATATCTTCAAAGACGATTCCACCAAAGGCGAGCCATCGAAACGTGTGGCTCTGCCCCACCTTGACCACGGTCAGAGCTCCGTGGAGTTCTTCTTGACAAACGCGGCATCGAAGAACATGCGGTTGATGGAGACATTTCTGGAAATCCTCAAAACGCTCTCAAACTATAAACTAATCTGTGTGGGCGTGGACGATTTGCACTATGCCGATGATGAAACACTCGACCTTATCGTGAATATCATGAAAGCGAAAATTCCATGCGTGCTTATGCTGACCAGTCGCAAATCCGAGTTGGAATCGCATATCATGAAAAATCTTTTCGAAGCGGAAGGTCCCAATGTGACAAGGATTGTCCTGAAGCCGCTTGGAGAGGAAGAGGTCATGGGGATTGTGGCCTCTACAATGCATCAAGAACCAAACCCGACGCTGACAGCTCTTTCGGCTATCATTCAGGAGAAGAGCTTAGGAAACCCATTCTATGTGCGCATGATGCTCGAGACCTGCTACAGCAAAAATTGCATCTGGTACTCATGGAAGGATTCGATATGGGAATTCGATCTCGACCGGATATTCACGGAATTTGTCGCTCCTGAGTATGGCGAAGGCCTCGGACTCACCTTCCTCGCTCGACGCCTCCAAGAAGTTCCCCCCGCTGCTCGATCGATACTCGTTTGGGGGTCCCTGTTGGGGAGCCCCTTTCCATTCTACCTTGTGCAGAAGCTCCTCACGGGCGAATTTCTATACTCGAGTGAAGATGATAAGTCTATCGATCTCACATGCCCGCAGAATGCTAGTATGATCAAACAAACAGAGGGGGATATAGTAGTTGGACTGCAGTATCTTGTCCAAGCAAACCTCATCGTTCCAGGAAAGACCGACGATGAATTCAGGTATGGGCCCCTTCGACAATACTGCCCCCTAAGACCTTGGTTGACATGATCTTGCAGGTTTGCCAATGATAGACTTGCGCAAGCCGCAGCGTCTTTGACGGACGGTCGCAAAATCGAGAAGATGCATTTCATCATTTCGCAAGCTATGATGAAGTATTATCATGACCGCCGTAGCCGCTATGCTATGGCTCGCCATGTGGCCTTGGCGTCGCGAATCATACGGTCCCGTGTCGTGCAACGGCTCGACTACCGAAAGATACTATGGGATGCTGCGCAGACTGCTTCTCAATCTGGAGCACGGCCAACGGCGCTTTGGTATTTCCGTCATTGCATTGCTTTCCTCCAAGATGAGCCTTGGGATGACAACAACACCGACGTCTACTATGATGAAACATTGCGACTGTATCTCGCGACCGCAGAAATGGCATGGTCTCAGGGACATAATACTGAATCTCTTGACTTGCTCGACAAGGTGTTCGAACATGGGAAGAGCGCCGTGTGCAAATCACGGGCGTGGATTGTGAAAGCCAAGATTTACGCCCAGATGGGTAATCACCTGAGGTCCATGGATTCGCTAGTCACATGCCTTGAGGAACTCGGTGTTCATCTCCGAGAGTTCACCACATATGATGAATGTGACGTCGCATACAAGAACTTGAAGTCCCACCTTGACAAGGCTGACCTCGGAGCCATAATACGCAAGCCTGTCAGCAAGGACATTAACATGATAACCATCGGCTCGGTCATGGCCGAGGCAATGGCTGTCACGTATTGGGATGACCCGTTGACTTTCTACCGGATGGCGATTGAGATGATGAACCTTCACTTGTTCAAAGGCGGATTCATTCAAATCTCGATAGGCTGCTCTCACCTCGCCATGGTCTCCTTCAGCCGCTTCCGGGACCTGGACCTGGCCGTGAGACTCTCCGATTATGCACTTGTTCTCCTTGAGCGCTGTCCCGAACCATGGACCCAAAGCCGAGGCTCAATTGTTCACAATCTCTACGTGAGTCATTTGCGCGTGCCGCTAGCATCGACCCTTCCGGCGCTTGAGGACTCTGTGGAGACTTCCCTGTCCATGGGCGATCCGTACATCACGTTGATCAGCCTCTCCTCGATGGCGATGACAAGGCTGTTCCTAGGTCATGACATGACTCAGCTGGAGAGCTTTTGCAATGAGAGCCCCGAAGATCTTCCAGACTGGACGAATGATACCCGCGGAGGTGCCAGCCTCCTTGCTGTCCGACAAGTCGCGCGTGCCCTGCAAGGCAAAACGTTCCATCACGACCCCAATACGATTATGAGCGACGAGCAGCACTGCTCCCACGAATACATTGCCTTCTTAGAAAATAATGCCAGCAATGCTGATCGACCTCGCGACATATACTGGGGACTGGCCATGATACCTTTGTTTGTGTATGGACATCACGCCAAAACGATCGAGCTAGGCATCCAGATGATGGAAACAATGCCCAGGCTCTGGTCTGCTCGAGTCTCTTACGTTGTCTACTTTTATCTCACGCTTGCTCTTCTCACCCTTCACCACGAATACCCCGCTGGTGGGTATCTAGATGGCAGTCTCAAGACGGTTCTGAAGTATAAAGCGGAGGTCGATTTCGCTCGCAGTGCTTGTGATGCGAACTATGGGATGTGGTCATTGATATTAGAAGCGTTGATTTCCGAACTTCGGAATGACCATACTTCGGCTATTCAAGCCTTTGAGGTTTGTCAATATTGGAGTAATTCAAGGATAAGTCCGCTGACTATGTGACAGGCGGCGATCGATCATTGCCAAATCCACGGCTGGCCTATGGAAGAGGCTCTCGCGCTTGAATTGCACGGTACGTCCCCCGCCTCTCTCGCTGCCATTGAGCAGTGGAAACTGAACAGCGCGCTAATTACGGGAGCAGGGGAATTCTTGATTCGCCGCGGTGCCAAACGAGCAGCGCGTTCGGTGATGCAGGATGCCATTGGTGCATGGGCCGCAATAAGTGCCGCAGGCAAGGCGGCCCAGCTAACCGAAAAACACGAATGGCTCTTGAAAACAGCGACGTCATCTAGAAACGCTGACGCAGCTTGTCAAACCGTCGACTCGCTCCTTGCAATCGATCACAGCACAGCCCCGGAACACATGGGCGTAGGCCAGAATATGGACGAGGATGACCGGAAACATCGCTGGATAGAGCAGAATGGGGTCACTACTGGCGAGAGGTCTCTCGATATTTCCGGCGTCGGACTCGATATTATCGATTTATCGAGCATCCTCGAGTCCAGCCAAGTGATGTCCTCTGAACTCCAGATCGAGAAGCTTCTGGCTAAGATGGTCGAAATCGTGTTGGAATCGTGCAACGGGTCTGATTTTGCGGTGATCGCAACGAATTTCGACGGCAACTTTACCGTTGCCGCAGCGGGCGACCTTGAAAAGGGCCAGAGGTCTTTCGTTGATGGCCTCCCTTTCTCGGAGGTCGAGGACAAAATGGCCCAGCAGATCTCTCACTACGTCATGCGCACCCGGGAAGAGGTTCTCGTTCATAATGTTCTCGAAGACGAGCGTTTCTCCAACGTGATTGAGGCCTACCAGAGTCGGTACCCGCTCGGTCGGTCCGTGATCGCGTTGCCCATAATGCAGGCGGAAAATCTTCTTGGGGTGATCCACATCGAAGGGAAACCCAACTCCTTTACCCAGCGGAATCTTGTCGTTCTCCATTTGCTGTGCAACCAGATTGGGATCTCCTTGTCCAATGCGTTGCTTTTCCGGGAGATCCGCAAGGTCGGCGCTACGAATGCATCGATGGTCGAATCTCAAAAGCGCGCTCTGGCACAAGCTCGCGAGGCGGAGCAAAAGGCGAAGGTGGCGGAAGCAGAAGCTAAGCACAACGTGAAGCTCAAAGAAGATGCGGCAAAGGCAAAGTCTATATTCCTGGCCAACATCTCACACGACCTGCGTACGCCGATGAACGGTGTGATCGGCTTGTCTGAGCTTCTCAAGGGAACCCGTTTAGACAAGGAGCAAGATGAATATGTCGAGTCTATTCGCGTCTGTGCTGATACGCTGCTTACGCTTATCAACGATATACTGGATTTCTCGAAGTTGGAGGCTGGAAAGATGAAGATCTCTACCGTGCCGCTTAATATTAAGGAGACGATCGCTGAGGTTGTACGTGCTTTGCGCTATACACACCGAGACCGGGGCCTAGAGACTATAGAGGACCTGGACAAGGTACCGCCAGATCTTGTCGTTCTTGGCGATCCTGTTCGGTTGCACCAGATCTTCATGAATCTTCTCAGCAACAGCTACAAGTTCACGCCGAAGGGGTCTGTCACTGTGAAGGCTAAGATTTCCCGAGAAGGCAAGGGCCGCGTCCGATTGGAGTGCTCGGTGTCTGATACGGGCATCGGCATTCCCGAGGAGCAGAAGGCTCGACTTTTCCGGCCGTTCTCTCAGGCGGATAGTTCTACCGCTAGGTCCTATGGCGGCAGCGGTCTTGGGCTCAGTATCTGCAAGGCAATTATTGAGGATGTTCTGGGTGGTGCAATCTGGCTCGATTCCACTCTCGGCAATGGCACCACTGTGACCTTCCATCTCTCTTTCAACAAGGCCAAGGATCCCGCAAAGTCCCTATGGTCTAAGCACTTGAAACAGGTTGAAGCGAAGGCCTCGCCCACGCCCACTGCCCGCGATCTCACTCAGGTCCCTCGTGATCAAATCCGGATATGCATCGCCGAAGACAACCCCATCAACCAGAAGATCGCCGTCAAGTTCGTCAACGGGCTGAATCTGCAATGCGAAGCCGTCAGCGACGGCCGCCAAGCGGTCGAAGCACTGCGAGCACGCTCCCGCGAAGGACGCCCATTCCACGTGGTCCTAATGGATGTCCAAATGCCAACGCTAGACGGCTACAACGCGACGCGTGAAATCCGCAGAGACCCCGACCCCAACGTCAACGAAGTGCTCGTCATCGCCATGACCGCCAGCGCCATCGAAGGCGACCGCGAAAAGTGTCTCGACGCAGGAATGAACAACTACCTTCCCAAGCCTGTCCGATCAACGGTGCTCTGCGAGATGCTCGACCAGTACCTTGCGCCGGTCCCGACGTATACGCGAACGCGGCTGTCGATCCGCGCGAGAGAAAGTATTAGCCATGAGGCGGGCACGCCGAATAGTGTTTCGTCGTCGGGTTCTGATACACAGGTTCTTGGGCTGACGCCGGAAGAAGAGAAGCCACTGCCGCCGCCGCCGCCTCAGCAGCAAGGGGAGACTAGTTGACTTAAGAGGCCTTTTCTCCATTTTCTACCCAAGAGATTGAAAAAGGAGAAATAGTTGATGCTCTCGCACAATGCAATGACCCTGCGCGCGGACCCCGATCCTTGCCAGTCAAGTAGGCCGAGGGGTGCTTCGTCCTTCTCCTCTGCCTTCCCCTTCTTTGTCCTTAATTTAATCCCCATCGCATATTCTCATCCCACACCAACTGGCGTCTATAATAGGTTCAACGGCGTAAGGTCCGGATTTCTCATGTTTAAACCTATGTTTTGTTTACACTTGACGATGATGAAGGATATGATTGACGAGTATAGCGATCATGTCTAAAACTTACAACAAGACGCCGATCGAAGAAGAAGTTTTCCTTTCCCTTTTTTCCCCTTTCTTATTTTTTTCTATCGGGTTTTCCAGATACCTGTCCTGGTTAAAATGTTCTATTACTTGTTCAGACGTTAGGCTCTCTTACAAATCCGCGATTAATTTATCTCAAAGATTTTGCCTTTGGTGCAAGTGTTCGTCTACTTTTTCTTTGGTATTTCATTTGGTTCTATTCTTTGACTTCTGTCTTTGGGTTTCTTGCATTCGGAATTACTGTGTTCTGTTTGGAAACAGCTATCTTCTGTTCTGTATATAGTATATAATTGGCTACGACTGGGCGTTATGTAGGTATGATTCCAAACTTCACTAAAATAGGAGATATCATACCAGCTATCTAATTCCCTTCCTTCCCTACCTATTGTATTCTGTATCATGGTAGAAACCCACCAACAGAGCAAGAGCAAAAAAAAAAAGAGCAACCCAACAGTCCTTCTTCCCTCCGAGCCTCTCTCCACCCAACCCGCCAAGCAACAACCCTGTACAATAATCCCAGCACAATGACATGACGTGCACCTTGTGTCTTACTTCTCTCCCCCGCTCCCGGTACACAATCCAGTCCAATCTAATCCCCAAGGGGTAAATATATACATACATGCATATGTATGCAACGTACACGATACTTACTACCTACCTACCTGACCGTCGGAGTAATAAACAACATAATTACCTAAGCACAAGGCGGGGGGGGCATGTCACGACTAGATTGAGTTGGTCGCGTGGTGAGATATGTAGATAGATCATGGGCTCGTCTGTCCCGACGGTTGTGTAGCGAGTGGGCTCTGTAGGTATGTAGTGTAGTGTAGTGTACTCCGTCATTGAAGGTGAGCGAGATATATAGGACAGGGAGGAGCGGCTAAGGCTATAGCTGACGACGTAATGTGAGTAGGTTACTGATGTAGTGTGTTGGACAGAAGGTCTATATGTTACACTTTGTGGATATGCGCGTTGGATGTTGGGCGGAGGGTGACGCTGTTTGTTCGACCTTTGTTTTTCTCCTTTTCTCTTTCGTTCTTTGCCTCTTCTTCTGAAGCTAGGGTCCATGGACGTTTGTTGTTGTGGCTGGAGTATAGGGCATTGTTGTTAATCTCTTGCCATTAGTAGAGGTTGAAACGGGGAGGAATTGAGTGAGGAAACAGTGTAGTCTTTTTATATCAAAAAAACTTGAATAGAATATGAAAGGAGAATCAACAAGGGAATAAAAAAGGAATAGGGAGAAAAAGATTCATTATTGAATTCTAAAGATCCCGCGCCAACGATGCAACCACTCCTTCGATGACGCTCCCATGACAAGGCAACAATAGTCATAAGAGTAAAATGGAAGAAGTAAAATGGAAAAAAAAATTTAAGAATGTATCAATGAAAAAAGAAAAGAAAGAAACCAATGAATAGGAAAGAAATAAAAAATAGTTTAGAAAAGATGAAAAGAAAAGAAAGAAGAGCTCAACCCTCCCCTCACCCCGTACTGTTGGTTGCAACCTCCTCCAACGTCTTGTATCGCCATTCGTACTGAGCCAATTGCTTCTTCTCCGCGGGCGACAGGCTCTTGCCCTTGTCCGCCATTTCTTTCTCCACCTGCTTCAGCATCTCCCAGCGTTTGAGGATCTTAAACTGGTGGTCGCAGATGGATGTGAGGTTGGTGTCCTTGAGAGCCAGGCGCTCCTCAATGGTGGAGTGGTAGGAGAGTTTGGCGTGGAAGAGGGCCATGTCGGATTCGTCGTACTTGAGGCCGCGGACTTCGGGCATGGTGGTCGTGGTGGGGTAGGGTCCTCGTTGCGGCGGCATTGGTAGTGTGGTGTGTGTAGTATTTGAGAAGGTGGGAGGGGTTGTAGTAGGTGTGAAGCTTTGCTATGAGCTTGATAATTGATGTATATGGGGGTTGGAAATGGGAGGTGGGCTTTGAAAAGGAAAGCGGGCTGTTTGTTGCCTCGGTGCGTGGTAGTCTCGGACGCTCTGAGTAGAAAAAGTGATGGTGGATAGACGAGAGATTCTTTAGTGCTTTCTTGAGAAGAAAAAGAGAAAAAAGCTTTCGATGGATATCAATTCGAGGGGCTACTGAAGCTATCTTAATATACTTGACATCTCGCAGCATGACAGTCTCTGTTTGACTTGATGGTGCGTCTTGTGATGGTCTCTAGAGGCCAGTCCAATGACAACTCTAGGGAAGTCGTCGATTGTCATATTGAGATAGACTGTGACACCATGAGGCCCGTCGCAGTGCAGCCGGTGTCTCTGGCAATAGTCAGTGAGCCCTTGGGATTGATGTAAGGCTCCGTTGTCTCCATAGCTGTGGATCAACAAACCTCGGAATGTTTCAATACTCCCGCCTCGGTCACTCGCCCTACCTGCATGCAATGGTGGCGGATTGGTGCAAACATACATAGAGCTGCCATCGTGGACTAAGGGACTGACGGTTAACGGCCACCGAGCGCAAACACGGTGTGGGCCATGCGAATCGTCTGTCCCACGTTTGAACAAAGGAATGTCAACGTGCCAGGCTAGACAGAAATAGGGTGGAGTGCTCCAGATGGCCGAAAGCATGCAAGGTCGCCCTTCTGATATGAAGAAGAGTTAGATTCAATGGGTTGAACCTCCTGTTGCTATCTGTATAATCCATTCGTCTCGACTGAATGGCAAATGTAGGTTCCCTCCTAGGGAAATACTATCATATCACGGGACGAAGCATCCCGCTACGTCTGATTAGCTTTTTTCTCTTATTTTTGTTTCCCTTTCTTTCTTTCTCTCTTTTTTTTTTTTTTTTTACTAGACTTTCTGGTTTCCCCTCTTCTCTTAATTCCCTTTTAATTTCCTAGTTATGCCTTATTCGTGCATCCTCCCGTATGACCTGTCGCTAGCCGCGGGATGCGTTGTTGTGCAACACTGGGAGGGACCTATTCTGGTCTAAGGAAGACCACTTTGAACTTGCTCAACTAACAAAAAACTGATGATAGGCTGTCTACCAGATACTACCATCTCCGGCCAATCCGGTTTGTCAATTGTGCCGACTGAGCCACACTGTCAATATAGCCTCGACCCGCAGTGTCTAGTCCATGATATCAAAGAGACGTTGAAAGTCGCTTGTCCGTGAGTAGATCAGGGAAAACAATGAAAACGTCTAGTCATTCACAAAAACGGAAAGGGGGGAAATAAGATGTGAAAGATGGACGAATGTTTGGTTCCGATAACAATCCATGCATGGTTCATGCCTTCATCCGATGCTGATCATGTGTGCCCGACTGGTCAACGGGCTTTTTGCAGATGCAGTGCAATGTATGTAGGCTATGAAGATCTGGTACTATTCTCAGTAAATTCAAACGTTGAGAGTTGGCAATAGTGCCAACGGCCAAGCCTTAGGGGTATGTATGCATCCGGGGCTGTATAGATCCAATGGCAGCATCTGTGGAAGGTCTGGACACCACACAAGAATGGATAAGATCTGACTGTTCAACACACCCATCAACTTACTGAGAAAAGTCTCAGCATTCTGAATATTAATCCCGGATGGGCTTCCAAGAAGAAGATCATCTGACTGGCTAATATGGTGCCACATGAGGCTGGGGACAGGCACCCTTAGGATGAGCCGCGTGATGATGATTAGGGCTGAAAATAGATATCAACTTAATATTCCCTGCTTCGGCCGAACAGAAGGTGAGTTTAATTCCCATACGGGGTCACAAAGTATAGGATCTCTAAGACTGAAATGCACCCCAAGCTCTTTTATGGGGTCGCGTGAGCATGAACCAGATACATTGAAGTATTAGGCGTGTGATGAATGCTCCAATAGGCTATAGATAAGTGACACCCTCATCAATTGCTTCGGGTGTCTCCTTTTGGCTTTCTGGATATCTAATCAGATCTTCACCAGCGCACCTCTGGTGTCTCAAGAACTGCCATTAGTATCTTCAAGAGCCAAATCATATGTTTCTAAAATGATGTAGTATAGTGGCACTAGACGAAGGTAGTTGCAGGCAGTGTAAGCTACTCAAATGCTGTAGCCGATCTTTTCGACCTTATAGAGATACCATAGTTAGTGCCAGCACCACCTTAAATGAGGAAGCACAGCAGCACAGAGCGCAAGGGACAAGGTTTATGACGAGTAGAGGCTGTGGATCATAGCAATCGGCAAAGCGGAAAAAGTCTGCTAGATGTATACCTAGAGAATAGTCAACACCGCAGTCGCATGACTTGCCTGACATGATATCTTGCTATGATTGCATAGCGGTGGCATTTTGAGATGATCATGCCGGCATATCTCGTGAAACTTTATGGGCGCCGTCGAAACCGGTTGGTTATGAGAGCGCCGACATCGGTAAACACAAAGTAGGTTGCTGTGGCACTGGGGGGGAATTGCCAGTCGTTACATCGTGCCATCCACGCCAATAGGAATCAGCGCAGGGTCAATCTAGAAGAAGTCAGACAAAGCCCAGCGCGCTCACTTAACTGCGAAAAAAAAGGAGAAGAGGAATGATAAGAAGAAGAAAAAGAACGCTAGATGACAAGGGAAAGTAAAAGCAAAGTCAAACAAGTAAGAGAAGAAAAGCAAGAGGAAGGGGAGGTGGAGCGAAATTTCACATGATGTGATGATACCACCACTATTTCCACTATTGGAAAACGAGTATAGGAAGGAACCATGAACCGAGACGAGTGACCCCGGGAAAGAGCACACCACTGGTTCAATTCGATAACTTCCAAAAGAATCTTCAATCTGTGAAACAGTCATTCCGATGATGGCCTCATTAACATCACCGCTGCTCCTGTGGTACTTGACTACCACCCTCCTGGCAGCGTCCCTTTCCCCGCGCATGATGTAGTAACGAGGCGACCCCAGGATCAGGGGATAGATAGTAACACAAACTATGGTAGAAAACAAAGCTTCCAGAATGAGTGGAACCCGACGGCTCCGACTACTGTCCACTTTGGGTAAGCCCGAACGTGGCCACGGTCATACATATGATGCCGGTCATCAAACCATGACGATGCACTGACACTACCTCACCGACATATTTCAATGTGGACAAGATTGCGGGCCTTAGCTCCGTCGGAAACTGTTCAGTCACAAAAATAGATGTACTGGTCGAACGGTCTGGCAAGATTGCGACCAAAACCACCATGGCATTACCAACGAGATCGGTCCCTCGCCTACCCATATTACCTAGCAGGGGTCAGACGCCGGCCCACAAACAATGCCAGTATCCTGAAAGCGGGTTCCAGGGCTCTTAAAAGAAAATATTTATGCCATGTCATTATGAACGTTAACGTTGCTCATAAGCAGCCAATCGACAACGTATACAGCTGGGTCATTTCCTTGAACGAAGAGGAGAGGAAGTCTGCCCATAAACTGAGACTGGGTGCTCTTCTTGAGTCTTTCAGAAACCATTTTCATCGGAGCTATCCAAGACATCATCTTGGGAGACATCATCTTTGAAATGGATATCCCTTTTAGATGTATTTCCCCATGTCAGCTGTGTCCACTGTCGATAACCGAGACAAAGGTATTTGCGCATGGGCAATGAGATATCACAAAGATCAGGAAATAGGCAACGAGACTTGCATCGGGTTTTCGGTGACACAACTATAATATGTTTGCACCAGAGGCTCATAGAGGCCCGAACTACTTGTGTGACACAAGTAAGGTGGCCCATGTGTATGAGCTCAGATCGGCCACTTTTGCCACAGGAAAACAGCCATAGAGGACTGACGTTAGTCCGGTGTGCTTCCGTTCAATTTTCCCGGCTTCGCCTTGACAGTCGAGCATGATTGGTTTTATCCAAGGAGCAAGTCACAAGCAATATGATCATGCTTTGTTATGTGTACCAATCGATCTTCCACAAATGAACGCATCGGTCTTATGATATCAGCTTTACTAGCATAGACATACGGCCAGTAGCAGATTAAAGGACTTTCTTATTGCCTAGAGGTCTGTTTGCTGTTCTAGAGGTCCAAGTCAGCTTGCAGCACTGGCAGATCGGTTGAGAATCAAGGTCTTAACCGAGAACATAGACTAGCTCAGCACCTGATGTATGTGAGATTCCAGTCAGATGCCATTATGACAACATACTTATTTTGTCTGCAGCAATGCGGTCTTGCGTTGAGGTAAGGTCAGAATTAGAAAGCACGAGCCATTCTCAACTCAACTTGAGATCCCATGGCGTTCCGTTTGTACCACCATTTGTTGCTCTGTACTAGGCAGAGAATAACAGTTTTTGATCCAGAAAATGCGAATTTTTTCAAAGACTCTATAGAGCAGGCGTGCGGTGTTAAACACAACTGACAATAGGATTGTGGACAGATTGTAAGATGGAGAGGAGGACGAGGGGAGATAATAGAGTGAAATGGGTGGGAAAGTGACTAAACCCATTGAACGTGGCACATGACCCACGACGTCCTCATCATTTCTTCAAGTCCCTGATCTTGAATCTACCTTCGTCCACTCCCTCGGAAACCGACAACTTTGGATTCAAGACCTAGCATGGCCGCCAATTCGATGGGTACGAGTGTCCTGCACAAATACCTGCAACACTGGACGCTTCAAGGCTAGAGGTCTTAGACAGAGCTTGCTCTGGTCTTGCCGGAGCTTTGCTACCAACGATTCCAGGCACTATGCGACATGAGGAAGATACCGTTAAGTGTGGACGCTTGCCTAACAGCGCGGTGCATCATCAATGACTTAACAGCTTGAAGCCGTATATGATGTGGGACATGACGCCTGAGCCAAAACATGGTGGATACTGAACCGCCTTGCCATTATGCTTCAAGCAGTACCCGCTTGCTGGGCTAGTACGTGCCAGGTAACATAGGAATAAACTTCAGCTACCTTGATCAAATCTAGTTGAATTCCATTAGAAGAATGGAGAACCCCGCACAGGCGACCACGGAAGGAAGAGGAATTAGTGATGCTTCCCCGCTTGGCTTCATTGATAAGGGTCGCTTTTCCCCTCATGACGCCCCAATAAATTTCCAGATTTCGCCCGCCGTGCGGTAACCTCGGCCAGCGTCCATCATGGCATCCAAAGTCGACATACCCCCGAAGTTGGTGCTCAAGGGTACCCCAAAAGAAGTATGTTTTAGCAGTACAGCTCATCTGTGATTATCTCTTTCTGCCATGCTTCCTACTCGACACAATTTAACCAACCATTTGGCAGATTGGTCTTGAACATGGCCGCCAGCTGCAGCATCAAATCAAAGACCAGCTGGAGATATACAAAGAGATGTTCGAGTACATGTCCAAAATGGACTGGTCGCAGGTGCACAAGCTTGCCGCAGATTTTCGGGCAACATCAGAGCAAAATACTCCCGGCATTCATGCGGAGATGCAGGGCATTGCGGAAGGCGCAGGCGTGGAGATGCTTGACATTGTGGCACTGAATTGTCGGAGTGAGATCTCTTTGGGCCATTTTTCGGATGGGTGTACAAGTCTCTCGTGGAAGAAGGGCGAGAAAGGCAGGGTCTTGTCGCAGAATTGGGACTGGACCACGCGGGTTGGCAAGAACCTGGCGATGGTGCAGATTGAACAGCCTGATAAGCCCGCAATTTACATGGTGACCGAGGTAAGTTAGATCTCGTGTATCCTACATTATTGCATGTTAATGTTGGACATCTAGGGTAACGGGTCGTTGACTTCTTATAGGCAGGGATTGTTGGCAAGATTGGATTCAACAGTGCCGGAGTTGGCGTCTGCTTAAATGCCATAAAAGCACCCGTATGTGACAGTTCCAAAGTTCCTATCCATGTGGCGCTTCGACTGTGTCTGGAAAGTGTTTCTGTGGACACGGCACTAGAACAACTTAATTCCCTGGGGGGTGCAGCCTCTAGCCAGCACATTCTTTTGGCCGATAGTTCAAAGGCGCTAGGGCTTGAGCTGTCTCCCAACGGCGACGTATATCTCCAAGAGGACGCCAACGGGATGGTTATACACACCAATCATTTCATCGAGAATGGGTCTGTCCAGGAGCCACCGTGGCTTCCCAGCTCTCCAGTACGCTTGAAGCGGTGTCAACAGCTTTCTCGTGAACTCCTCGAATCAGGTGTTGCTGGGAACATGATCACCCCGGCCCTTCTCCGAGAACAGATCTTTGCAGACAGATACAATGCGCCAGGGGCCATCTGCGGCTCTGAGGACCCGTCACGACATCCTATACGACAGACCTCTA
The DNA here is from genome assembly GCF_002847485.1 of Aspergillus campestris IBT 28561. NCBI lineage: Eukaryota > Fungi > Ascomycota > Eurotiomycetes > Eurotiales > Aspergillaceae > Aspergillus > Aspergillus campestris. The sequence continues at coordinate 2,453,648 of NW_020194336.1, read as the reverse complement.
CTCTGTTCAACATTGTGATGAATCTAGAACCGGGCAATCTGGGGGCGGAGGTTGTGTTTGGACGACCTGGGTATGAGGAAGAGAGTGCTGTAGTGAAGCTGCCTTGGACAACTGGAACCCGATGGTCATCGTGGTTGCTTCGCTTATTTGGTCTCTGAAAAAGGGCCAGCTATTTGTCTGTTGGATACCATGCTACTATCCAGAGAAGACAACAGTACGGTCAATAGATACACAGTTCAATATATAACATTAGAATAGTTGAAGTAGTGATACTATCCTTTCTATAAAGCAAAGACATCCAGCGGCTGGCCACAAAACCAGCATGGACCGCACGCACTGCGGGAAGAGCAAGCGGATTCATATCAAGTCACCAAGATGTAGTAGCGATACTTCATGGCTATATATTCTATGAAAACAACATCAAAACATAAATTAAAAAGATCAATAAACTGTTTACTCTTCATAGTAGTGCTGAGGTAAGTCCCCTATCGGGGAATCCGACCCGAGGTTCGGACTCCGATGGTCGAATCCTCGCGGGGGAATTCGTCATCGATAAGTCGATAGTGTTGCACCTTGCTTGAGTGGAGAATCCAATTCGGATTCCGATCTTTCTTTTTACCACCGCCAATTCCTCGTCTGTTGGTAAAGAGATTCCACCTCTTCTTATCTCTGGATCGCTGAAAAGTGTCCACTCGTAACCAAATGGCGTCGGCTACTGGAATCCCTCAGGAACATCCGCAAACCATCACCGCGCGTGAAGATGAGCCTCTGCTAGGTTCCCCGGGCGATGTCGTCCAGGAAGACCAGCAGCCCATCTTTTACAATCTCGTGACGGGTGCGTTAATCTAGTTAGAAATTGGGTCGGGACTGGTGACACTGATGATGTGATGCAGGGACGGCGTCGGTGGCACAGTTCGGCATCTGGCTAGTAAGTTGTCCCATGTTGACCAACAATCTCAAATCTATGGGACAATGAAGGGATCGAGATGATACTGATTCATACGCTTCAGCTGGTCATCCTGGTTTGGTCAAACGTCCTGTCACATCCATGGATGCTCTTTTCCGCCCATCCGGTGAGTGGACCTTCGACCTTCTATATGAATATGTAGATATCAAGATCGCTGAACCCCGTCACAGCTCCTCAATTCAACGGCCATTCTTCTCCAAGTCCAGGCTGCCCTGGTCCTGCAACCCACAGTGACTCCCCAGCAAAAGCTCCTTGGCACTCGCATTCACTATGGTATCCAAGCCGTCAGCATCCTCGGCTTCATCAGTGCCTTTATTGTCATCGAAGTCAACAAGGGCAATCATGCCCGCCTGACGTCGCCGCATGGCATCATGGGCCTTATCACGTACATACTCATCATCCTACAGGCCACTGGGGGCCTGGTACAGTATTTCTTCCCCACGCAGGTGCTGGGAAGTGTCGCCCGCGGTAAGGCGATGTACAAATATCATCGTATGGTCGGGTACACGTTGATGACGCTCGAGTTGGCTACCGTTGCGGCCGCTACGCAGACGACGTTCAACCTGTCTGTGCTGGCGATTCCGCTGTGGGCAGTGCTGTTAGCGGCGGTTTTGGTTATCGCGGGACTGGGGGCTAGGGCGAAGAAGCAGAAGTTAGGCCTGTAATTTCCCTTTATTGCATGCTTCGTATTTCTCCAATTTCCGTCTCTGCTATATCTATGGTTAGAAGACAAGAATGGCCGTGGTGGTTGGAGTCTGTGGATATTTGATGATTACATTGAGTCACTTGGTATTTGTCAGTTCTATGATATTATCTAGCACATAATTTATCAAGATTCTCATTTAGAGCCTAATATACGCTATAAAACTATAATCAATCGATTTTACTTCCATGAAGGTTCACAATAAGGTACAGAGCAAGCAGATTTCCCGAACGGGATAAGCGTCGCTGATCGTCCGATGTCTTCTTTTCTCGCGATCATTCCACTATCCGCCCTGGTTCCCTTCGTTCAACCTCCACTCACCCCTCTTACTCTCACTCACACCGTCATGGCGCCTGCGAGGCCTCCCTTTGTCTGCCTGCAGTGCAAAATGACCTCCTCTCGATCTCCTGTCTCCGCAATCCTCCGTCGTGCCTTTTCCTCCTCATCTCGTCGTCCCGAGTCAATTCGACCCGCAACGGCGCCGAAACCCACCCCCGATATCAAGCACATTCGCCAACACGCAGAACTATACTCCAGGAACAGCGTCGATCGCAACTACTCCGCGCATGCCGATTACCCGGGCCAAATCTTACAGCTGTCCGAGGAGGCCCGCCGTCTCGATCACGACCTCAACGCTCCGCGCAGCCGTATCAAGCAATTGGAGAAGGCCATCGGCAGATTGGCAAACGCTGCTCGACAACAGCTACAACAGGGAACCGAGGGGAAGGAAAACGATGGGAAACAACAGAATGAACTTGCATCCCTCCGTGCGGAAGCTCAGAAATTGAAGGATCAATCGCTCACGATGACCACGCGACGGACCACCTGCACGGACGAGATTCACCGGCTCGCCCTCTCGCTTCCCAACCTGTCCAGCGCAGATACCCCGGTCGGAACCGAACCCACGCTCGTCGAATACCTCAATTTCAACCCGGACGCCCCGCCAGACTGGGTCCGGCATCCTGACCCCACCCGCTCACACGTCGCGATCGGCACCTCGCTCGGCCTGATCGATTTCACCAGCTCCGCAACGACCACCGGCTGGGGCTGGTACTTCCTCACGAACGAGGGCGCGCTCATGGAACAGGCCCTGATCCAGTACGCCCTCAGCGTAGCCCGCAAGCACGGCTGGAAACCGGTGTCACCGCCCTCAATCGTCTACTCCTACATCGCCGAAGCATGCGGTTTCCAGCCCCGCGACCAGCACAACGAGCAACAGATCTGGTCCATCGAGCAGAGCGACAAAGACAAGTCCAAACCGCAGCGGTCGCTAACCGGCACCGCCGAGATCCCACTAGCCGCCATGCACGCAGGGCGCGACTTCGACGCCGCCGACCTCCCCGTCAAGCTGGTAGGCCCAAGTCGCTGTTATCGCGCCGAGGCCGGATCCCGAGGCGTGGACACTAAGGGTCTTTACCGCGTGCACGAATTCACCAAGGTCGAAATGTTCGGCTGGGCCGACAACGTCGCCGCCGCAGAGGGCAAGGCGCCCGGGAACAACCCCACCTCAGACGACCTCTTCGCCGACCTCCTCGCCATCCAAACCGAGATCCTCACTTCCCTGGGCCTCCCGTGTCGCGTGCTCGAGATGCCCACCACAGACCTAGGCGCCAGCGCCAGCCGCAAGCGCGACATCGAGGCCCTCTTCCCCTCGCGCCTGCGCTCTTCTTCTTCCCCCTCCGAGGTTCCCGACCTCGACTCCGCATGGGGCGAGGTCACGTCCGCCTCCATCTGCACGGATTACCAGAGTCGACGACTGGGGACGCGCGTGCGCGGCGGCTCAGCCAAGGACTCTCGATTCCCGCACACGGTCAACGGCACGGCGATGGCCGTCCCGCGCGTTCTGGCTGCCATTCTCGAGAATGGGTGGGATGTGGAGCGCAAGGTGGTGGTTGTTCCGGAGGCGTTGCGATCGTGGATGGGCGGTATAGATGTGATTGGGAAGAATTAGGGGATAGCACTTCCACTGACAAGTATACTGTATATCCGAGTAGATGATGTGTATGTATGTATATTATAGTTACGATCGATGTCGATGTACAGAATTCTTCATTTACACAGGAGCGTTTACCACGTTTATCACCAGTCCTCCCTTTAGGCTAGAACTGTGCCGTCCATGAATCAGTGTCTACGAGATTATACAGAGATAGCAAGAATCATATCATAATATCATTCCATATCAAAACATAAAACACGTGTATGCAGCAAAGAGGTCTCTTCATAACCCGTATATGGAATACAGAGGCACTGACCTAAAGGTAAATGGATATCGTAACTTCGTGAAGACATGAGCGTAGAAACATGAACATAAACATAAACATCAATATCAACATTAACATGCAAGTGAAACGTAAACGTAAAAGTGAGACTCCGCGCATCATCAACTTCATCATCATCATCGTCATCATAATAGTTGGCGACCGGCTCAACTAGTATGAAAACACCTACCGAAAATAGAATGAAACCCAAAGAAAAAGAAATGGAGGAAGGGGAGGAAGGGGGTGTGTGTGTGTGTGTGTGTGGAAAGGATCAACTCCACGGAATATCTTCATCTTCCACCTTGATGCAAGTCAGATAGGGAAGACCTGTGTCGCTGAATTCCCCGCCCTTCAGGTCCAGCTCGAGGAAGTTGCGCATGAGCGGCTTGACTATTTCCCGCGCGAGACGCTTGATCTCGTCCATTTTGCGCTCGAAGCGCTTGAGGATGTCGCGTGTGTAGAGGGACTCGGAGGACGGGGTGGGGTGGACTTTGAGGAACTTTTTGAGCTCGTCGTGCGGGAGGTAGGCTTGTGATGAGGGCGTGCCGATGAGTCGGTATACCTGGGCGGAGGACAGAGGGGAGGCGCTGGGTTTGGAGGCCGTCGATGATGAGTGGTGGTCCTGTTGGCGGTGGTGGCTGGTTGACTGTGAGGAGCGACCGGTGGAGTTGTTCGTGGCTGGGTAGGCATTCGCGGATGTGTTTTTGAGGATGGGAGCTGGCGGGGGCGTCGTGCTGTCGACGAGCCACTGTCGGAAGAGCGAGATGGCTAGCCAGTCGAGGTAGGCGTTGGTCGGACTGACGCGCTCGCCGCGCGAGGTAGTCAGGGTCAACCGGAGGAGCTTGGAGTCGATGCGCGCCTTCATGTACTCCAGATCCTCTACTTTGTCCTCAATGATGTCCAGTACGGTGCTCGGTAAGGGGGAGTAGGGCCCGTTCCGCAAGTGAGGCAGGCCTGCGGGCCATTGTCCGACCACATGGATCAGGGCTTCTGCGAAGATGACCCGACTCCTTGCGAGGTATCCTAGCTTCAGGTAGCTCGGTGGATATTTTGCGATTTGCTTGAACAGACGCGACCCAAAACCGAGAAGATGGTGGTCTACCCGAGGCCCGGTGACTGGGAGCGCATCGTACATATCAGCAAGCGCAAGGAGCGACCTGCACTCCGAGTACGCCGTCGCGATGTTGACGCTGTTGAGCACCGGCGCGTAGTTGTAGAACAGACGGAAGAGATTATCGTAATCGCGGATGGTCGGATCCACCCCCGCGTTCCCCATCCGCGATGCGTGCGGGACATTCACCACGGACTGCATCCCAGCCAGGTTCGCCATCGACCGTACAAAGCCCGCTTGCGTGTTGGAAGGTTTGGTCATTGCAGAGGGGGATTGACATGCATCGCTCGTAAAGGCACTGGAAAAGCTTGGGGCCTAACGGTGTACATTAGAGCCTGTCAGAGAAAAGAACGCGAACACGCGCGGCATATGTACGAACCTTCTGGACAAGTATCGGCTCCTCATCCTCCGCCTTGTTCTCCCAGTCCAACTCGTATCGCCATCTTCGCTTGTCTTGGGGCCAGTTCAGTGCTCCAGTTTCTGACTGGGCCAGGGTTGATCCATTTGACAACGACGAGTTATCTTCGCTGATTCTCGACATGAACCCTGGGTCTGGATTGGAGGGCTTGGAGGGCACTTGTCGCGACCACTCCTCACGCGTACTCGCCTCGAAAAACCCCGAGCACTGGCAAAGGATCAGTCGATGAACAAGATATCGCCTCTCCTGGCTGTTCGCGCGGATCACGATCTCAACGTCGCCGGTGTGGGTGAAAATTGGAAAGTCATTCTGGGACTGGTGGGCGAGACCACCATGGTGGGAGCGACTGGAGCGATGTCGCCGGCTGGTCGAGTGGCGAGACACCGACGACGGAGCACTCGGCATAGGCACAGAGCGATCGAGTACTTGGGCCTGAGAGACCATATCGGCGGTAGTGACAGCACTGGTGGTAGCAGAAGGACCCTTGGTGGTCATGGTCAGCCCCGGCGCTTTAGAAACCGAGTGCGCGGTGATCGAACACCAGACCGCCGTATGCGGGCCTTCATTCAAGATCCAGCGCGACGCGAGATTCGAGAAACCGGAACAGGCGGACGGAGCGGAGGGACCGGGTGGTTGTTGTCGGAGGGATTTTATCGAAGGCGACCAGGAGTCGGACGGAGTCTGTCGTGTGGCGGATTTCCCACAGCTGCTAATCCCCGCCGCGCCAAACAGACGGGCGAATCAAGCCTCACGGTTCGATCCTCGAAGAGGGCTTCAGAAGGCACCGAAGGTGTCGAGGCAGAGAGCCAGGTGGTTGGACCAGAAATTGAAAACGACAACAAGAGAAAAGGTGGGCGCTGATATGATAGAATGGGGTCCACCAGCTGCAAGTGGGACTGCAGTTAATCAATCACCGTCAGAACCACAATCGTAAACAAACAAATGGGCGATTCCAATGATGGGACTAGTCTCTGGTGGGAGACCGTGTATGGAATGATGCAGGGGTAGATCCAACACATCCAGAGCCACCGATGAGGGGACGGAACCCTCAATCATGGATCCTTGGAATTCCCATTGATATTGAAGTTAATCCACTGTGACGATTGCCGACAATTAAACTGATACCGGTGGAAACTGGATCATCTGGAGATCAGCCATCTAGACTCTGTCCTTTCTCTACATTTCACTCTGACATCATACCGGACTCTAGAGTCTCCGATGGATTGGGTCAATGCGAAACAATGGCTTTCTAATCAACTCAATCATTAGAAATAGATCAAGACATCGATGGCATCGCTATCCGATCGACGCGTGGATCTGAAACTGAATCTGAAATCGAAAGTGAATCTGAATCCGAATCTCAAGACAATACAAATGCATAATTAGTCATTTGTATTATGACTCAGCAATACCCCGCCAGCACATGATCAACTTCATAATTACCCGATCGGGAAACAAACTTATCTGGTTTCCCCGGCCGACTCCGGCGAAGCTTTCCTCGTTTTCACCTACTTCATCCTCATCATCGGTCGTTGATGGAGCTGCCATCATAGAGGGAAAATACCTCATTCTGTCACTCCGCTCCCTGCGACCCTTGATTCGCGACACTTCACCCCCACCCACCTGCGCCATCTCTCATCTTGGAGGAATGTTCGCCAGATCCCTCTCGACTTGCTTGACCTGTTCCTGATCGTATACGCTTTGAGAATGACGAGTATCATGCTGAAATACCTGTCCCAAGCATTTAAAAGCTTCAGTGTCCCGTCATGACGAAAGGCTGCTATACCTGTCGTCGCCGCCGGGTCATCTGCGACAATGGCCTCCCATCATGTCGAAAATGTCGGGATGCGGGGAAGGAATGTCTGGGATACCAGAAGCCTCTTGTGTGGGTGAAAGGTGGCTTGGCCAGTCGGGGCAAGATGATGGGTCTCAGTTTTGACCAGAGTATGAAGGATTCGACCGACTTCAAGGAAAAGCATTCTTCCATGGTTGGGCCGTTGCGTGCCGTCGATGCTCCCGACCAAGATGGACATGATTCACAGCGAAACAACCAGACGGAGATGATGCCTTCGCAGAAGCCAACAACTCTCGTGGCATACAATTCTCCGCCTCGGATCCTCGTGGACCCCCTATTCCAGGACTTGAATCCACTGATACGGTTCTACGTCGTTCATTGTACGTGAATAGAAGTCAATTATCCTCCATATCTCTGGATGGCGCCGCTAACGCTCTCAAGTCAATCAGAATGTAGCAAATAATCTGATCTTGTACACCGACGTGCAAAATCCGTTTCTCGAACTCACCCCCCTGATCGGTGGATCGCCTGGCCTCGCCTATGCTCTCACAGCCACCGGAGCTTTGCACTACACAATCATGGCCCACGATGACGTCTCACTCATGCCGTGGTCGGCGGATGGTACCAATTTGACGGGGTCCTGGCTGTCCGTGCAAGAGGTCGAAGATGCTGCGATGAGCTCCATGGCGCGGCGCCCATCGTCCAAGGCGTACGAGCAGTTTCTCGGGCTCAAACAACGCGCGCTGCAACAATTGTCGCGTGATATTGAAGACCCGGTCCTGCGCAACGACACCCGGACTTTAATCACGATCGTGGTCCTCGCCTTGATGGACGCCATCGAATCGGGAGGTGGAGCGTGGAAATACCATCTGGAAGGCGCAAAAAAACTGCTACAGACGCGGCAACAAGACAATAATCGGAACCAGACACAGGGAATCATCGAATGGCTAGACACATCCGCCATTGACGGATGCCTCATGTGAGTCTCACCTTACCCAACTATATCCCTGGTGGCATCTGTCAAACTAACCCATTGGCTCCCGCGTCTAGCATCCAACTCATGGGGTCTACACTCGCGCGACCAGGCTCCCTCTCAAAGCCATTCTACTCAACGACCGACATGTCAGCGGCAGTTTTGAAACGTCTGGAAGAAACAACCTGGGTAGGATGTCCCGCCTACCTACTAGAGGTCATCTTCATCGTCCACGCATGGTGCTCCGAACCGAACGCCGGCCCCACCTCTCGCCCCAAGATGATCTTTCCGTCAGCCTTCCTGGCCAAGAATGCGGATCCGCTCGAGTCACCCCGGGCCTTCCTCCACCACATCCAAGCCTTCGACCCAGCCGCCTGGGCGGAAACAATGCAAAGCTACGTCTTCCTCCCAGACCTGACCATGCGCATCGCCCTAGCAACCATCTACCGCGCCGCGGTCTACCTCTACGCAAGCCGCGTGCTCTGCCGGTCTCGCGACGGACCCATGCTCTCCCTCGCCAGCGGACTAGGAATCCCAGACGACCACAGCGACGTCGCCAACCTTCTCATCCGACAGATCATGCTGATCCCCGTCGCAGACCCCCACTTCAAATGCCTCATCTGGCCCACATTCATCGCAGGCGCCGAGTGTCGCGATCCGTCGCTGCGGCCGCCCCTCATGGAGAAGCTTAGCGCCCTGTACTACGACATCACGAGCATCAATGTCCGCAATGCGGCGTGGGTGTTGACCCTGATGTGGCGGAAACGAGATCAAAGACGCATGGAGAAGGCCAGTTGTCGTTGGGAGACTTCTCTCAGCGCTTCTTCTTCTTCTTTTACTTTTACTTCTCATCCGCCTCACGACATAAATGACGATAACGACGACGATGACGACTTCGATTGGATCCAGGAGCTGGACGAGTCGCGCATAGATTGGTTATTCATATGATTACCAAGCCTGGAATGCGTCCTACGTCTCTCTGGTTATGCAGTACGTAGTAGTATACATTAATCATGTACATAGTCATCTATACCCCTGCGGACAGCACGCCAGTCATATTACTTGCCTGATACCTACATATAAAATGTGAATAACACGAAATAAAAAGCCAGATAAGATTCTCTAGTTATGAGAGATAGACGAGATAAAGTAAAGATGGATAGAATGAAAGAAGAAAAGCAAAGGCTAATAAAAGATCAGAAATCCACGAGGGAGATGAAGATGAAGAAGAAGAAGAGAAAAAGAAGCCGCTCACGAGAATCAACCGAGTGGTATAGATCGAATGACAATGACAATGACGGAAAGAGCTTTCACGCTTGCCAGACTAAACTGCTAACGAACCGGACAGGTGTGTGTGTACCAGTCTCTGTATATCGACATATGAGAACAGAAGAGACATTGAGCAGGTCTAGCTCAGAGGGATCCCCGGTATATAGCGTAGTGCGGAAGGTACATGGGAGGAGGGACTATGGGGTTAAGGATCAGGCTGGAATCAGATCAAAGGCACAAGAGAAGAAGAACAAACTAGCTGAGGCATCAATGCATGCGCGCTTCCTTCTAAATGCAGGAATCTTCTCAGGGGATCGAAATAAATGTAAAGATAATCAGAATAGTAAAGCCCGCTTGTCGTTGGAAAGGGAAAAAGCAATGCAGAGAATGTTTGATCATGTCGCCAAAAAAAGAAAAAAAGAAAAAAAGAAAAAAAGAAAAAAAGAAAAAAAGAGAAGAGAAAGAAAGAAATGAAACTTTCACAATGCAAGCAAACAAATGAGACAGACCCTCACGATGGGGTCATAACTGAGAAACCCATTGGTATCAACAGAAGCCAAAAAGACCAAATAATTATCAGAATGACATCGAACAGAAGGAAACAGGTCTCAGCGACACCAGTCGCCCACGCTGGGTAATTGCAGAATCAAACAAAAGAAAGCAGGAACGAGAAGAAGAAACACGAACGCTATATCGGTGAAATGGTGGAGAATTTGCGACCCGGCGCAGCGAGCACTTCAAACCAAACATAGGAGAGAGAAAAGAAAGAAAGGGAGAGATTCCAAGGCCTTGGTGGCCTTTAGAATACCGCGGATAAGCCATTCCTCGAATGGCGTCTGCTGAACCGTTTCCGTCCTTTGACGGATTCGTTATCGTTGCCTTGGTGTTTGACCAGGGTGGCTCGTGCGGCCGATGGGCCGTCGCGATGCACGTCAGAAGTCCGGTCCAAGGTATTGGCCTGGCTGGACAGTTCCGACGGCAGATCCCGGAACGCATCGTCGCCGGAATAACCAGTCTGCTGCGATAGAGCCATTTCCTTGGCGCGATCGAGCGTATCGAGCCATTCCTGGGCCGACAACGCGGTGGCTCCCATGTTGCTAGACGACGGTTTGGGATCTTCGAAGACAAAGTGTTTGTCTCGCTAAACACGGGCCGATTAGTGATACAGCTAGACGTATGACGGGTGGTTATAAAGAGAGGGGGGGGGTCGTACCGTGTCTACAATCCAACAGGAGAAGCCTTTCGAATCCGCCGACGTGCGATAGTGGGTCCCCGGTGCGAGCAGCGACAGCTCCATCTTGGCTTTCTTCTCGTCTCCCCCCGACGCCGCCATGATGATTCGCCCCGAGGAGGTAACCATGACCAATCGCTGTCGCTTCTTCGTCGCACTCCCGGCAAAGAACCGCGAGAACTTCTTGTGCGGCTCCACCTCGCCGCCACTGTTCTTGGACGCCGGGCTGTGCGAGGCCGGGGAGGACAGAACGACCCAATTCCCCAGTTTCAAGATTCGTTCATTGGTCTTGGTGAGCACAGGGGACCACTCGATATCCAGCTGGCTGGGAGGCGGCAACTCGGTGATGAGTCTCGGCATCATGCGGGAACTGGCGTTGGTGGGGTGGGGGGGCGCGGCATTGATGCCCGGCGGGTAGCTGTCGCCGCCGTCGGCGCCGTTCAGCTTGATGGGCTCGCGCGGGGGCGGCACGTAGGCCTTCAGGCGCGGGGCTTTTCGCTTCCACAGCTCAGGGCCCCACGTCATCCCTTGGAAGAACTCGTGGTTCTTGATATGCTCGATCGGCAGTCGGCGAGCGGGATCCAACACGAGGAGTCGCTCGACGAGATCCCGCGCGACGGCGGGGAACCCGAGGGGAAACTCGTAGTCGAGGGCGACAATTTTCTGGAAGGTCTGGTACTCGTTCCCGGCCTTGAACGGGGGCCGGCCGGCCAGCAGTTGGTAGATAATGCAGCCAAAGGCCCACAGGTCACTGGCCTTGCAGGCGTTCTTGTCCGTCAGCAGTTCCGGGCTGACATACTCGGCCGTGCCGACGAACGAGCTGGCCCGGTCCTCCTCGGGAATATCGGTCGCGTCGAGCGAGGGCACCCCGGTCGAATTGGCGCCGGGTTTCCGGGCGGACTTGAGGATCTTCGCGGTGCCAAAGTCGGTGATCTTGACGTGCATCTGGCTGTCCAGGAGCACGTTCTCGGGCTTCAGGTCGCGGTGAATCACGCCGCGCTTATGCATGTAGTCGATGGTGTCCAGGATCTGCGCGCCGTAAAAACGCGTGCAATCCTCGTCAAAACTCGACATGCGTTTGAGCACCCCCAACAGCTCGCCGCCCTTGCAGAGATCCAGCACAAAGTATAACGAGCGCTCGTCCTGGAAGGTATAGTAGAGTCGTACGATTCCCGGATGGTCCGTCAGTCGGTTCAGGGTGTCCTTCTCGATATTCACATATTTGACCTTCTTCTCCTTGATGATGTGGCGCTTGTCGAGGATCTTGATGGCGTATTCCTTGAGGGTCTGGCGGTCCGTCCCCAACACGACGGTGCTGTATGACCCTTCTCCGAGAGTGTTGGCGAAGATGAAGTCGCGGACCCCCTTTTTGATGTATCGCGCGACGGGTTTCCCGCTGGAGTCGAGCTCTTGCCGGACGGAGACGGCGGCGCCCCGATCCTGCCATTCCTCACTGCTCGGGGTCGGACCATTTTCCATGCCGTAGGGAGAGCCCGACAGCTGCGCGGGCGGGCCCCCGCGCGCGTGGGCCCGTGACGACTGGCGGATGGGGGCAGTTCCGGTGGGCATTTGGGCGGTTCGGTAGGCGCGATCGCTGTGGCTGTTGTCGCGGGTGGGCACGCCCGCCTGGTAGGCGGCCGAACCACCGCGGGACTCCGCCCGGGCGAGGCTTTCGGACGCCGACGACGCGGCGGAATCGGTGCGAATCCGGTAGGAGTCCCGGGCGGCCAAGGTGGAGGTGGAACCGTTCGCGTATAGGCCGGACAGGGGGCGGGAGGAATTGGACGGGGTGGATTGATGGTGGTGGGCGGAATAGGGAGTGTATTGGGGCGACGTTTGCTGCTGCAAATCCAAATAGGGAAGGTAGGTTGAGCTGCGGTTTTCCTGGGAGAATGACGGATCGGGTGTATCTGGGGAGATGTCGTGGGAGGGGAGTATGGAGAGCTGGGGCGGAGAGGCTGTTAAGACACTGCCCGACCGATCGGGCAATGTGGTTTCGCGCGTGAGATCGGACGTCGTTGGAGCCGACGCGGCCATGGGGCCCGGGGTGACCGCATCTTCGGACGAGTGCAAAGACGAGTCATCGGGGTTTGCGATCCGTAAGCCTCCCAGAGACTGGGATAGGCTAAGGTCTCCATCCATTATGGGCATGAGGAGGAGTGGGGTGGGGGGGGGGGTGGTGTTGGAGGTCGAGAAGCGTGGAGGTCTGGATGGAAGGAAGATTGCGGCGGAAGGATCGAAAGGGGGTTTTGCGGGTCAAGGAGGGGGAGGATCGGAGGGGAGAGGGAGGAGGTGCGGGAGGTGGGCGTGAGTGTATTGATTGTCAGAAGACGCCCACCACAGCAGCACCAGGAGAGAAGGGGAAAGCAGAGAGGATATTGGGAGAGAAAAGGGTGGAAAGGAGAGGAGGGGTGGGGGGGTTGAGGGTGAGGAGAGAGAGGAGGGGGGGAGGGCGGGGAGAGGGAGGAGAGAAGGAGAGAAGGAGAGAAGACGGAGATGGATGAACGAAAGACTGAATGACGAATAGAGTATTGGAGGAGAGAGAAGAGGGAGAGAAGGGAGAGAAGGAAGAGAAGAAGAGGAAGAGGGGAGAAGATGACTCCGTGGTTGTAGTAGTGGTGGTTGTATTAGTGGTCAGAGTTGAGGAAGAGAGGAAGAGAGAGAGTGAGCGGTCGGAGCAGGAACGGGTTGAGATGGATCGGACATCATCCACCCAACCACACTAGAACAGACAAAATCAAGAAGAGAAGAAAAGAAAAGAAAGAAGATCAATCTTCTAGAATGAATAAATCGAATCAATCGAGAGACAGAACTGCCGATCCACGAAGGGAAAGAATACCAAAGACAGAGAGAAAAGACTAAGATCGGATGGGGGGGGCCTGAGGATCTCCACAGATACATCCATGATCCTCATCGATCCTTTTCATGAGTTTCTACGCTCGACCGTCTCCCTCATTACGGCTCCTGCTGCTACAACCAAAGCCGGTTCCCTTGGCGGTCGACACATTGGACAGAAGGCTTCAGAAAAGTCCAAACGAACCAATCTTATAGACAGGTACGCCACGAGGTTATTATTAGTAGCAGTGGAGTGGACATCGGTAGGCAGAACTAATCTGGTGGAATTGCCAGCCATTCACGATGGACCATGTCGTGATTACCTCGGTCTGCTGCTATTATTTGGAAGTATTTGAATTGTGAATTAATGTTGATATGAAATTGAAATGGGATGGGAATGAAAATGGACTTGTAGTCATATTAAATGGATGAATCAATATAGATATAAATAGAGGTTTTACTATGTTGGTAATGCAATATCAGAGAGAAAGAGAACAGTAACACCACTCACCTAGACTTTTGTATATCTATTCAATTCAGAATCTATATTCTGTATCGCGTCCATCCCTTGATATGTTGAGCCCTGCCATCTCTCAACGATGACGCTGATAAATGCCACCACATCTAGATATACACCCATCGCTCCTCCCTACAATATGACCGATAGACATTCCAAGTCAAAACATACCCCAGGAAGCGATATTCCGTAGATACTACCTACTTACATACACGATCTACTCCTCCCAATAGCCATCCACATCAATCCAACAGAACCATGCTCCGACACAAACCAACCCGCATATCCCTCGACGAAACGGACCTTCACTTCCATCTCTCCCGCGTCTACGCCCGCCATCCAGAGTACTACTACTACTACTACTACTACGAAGGCGACGGCGACATGGACGACCAGCTGTCCTTGCACTCAGACACCCCGTCGTCCTCTGTTCCCACCCATATATCAGAGTCGATCTGTGACGGGGAGGATGTCGCGCCTGCTGGCCAGAATCCATATCCCGGTCTGAGATGTAACACCGCTGCTGATATCGTCTTGTCGTCTCGTTCGAGCTCTTTGGTTACCAATCCTGGTTCGGATATGAGTGAGATAGGTGCTTCTACTTGCGCGAGATGGGCTCACCAGGGGTCTGGTTCTGTCGATGAGGGAGACAGTCCCTCTGAAGGAAACGGTTCGTCTATTGGCAGTGACAGTGACGATGAGATTGCAGTTCAACCTCTGAAATGGAATGGTGGTCCCAGGTCGCCGTGGGTGACTGCTTGTTACGCGGACAACAAACATTGTTCACTTCTATCAGAAGATGAGCGTCCTATTCGCCCAGCCACACAACCAGCCAGTCCTAGACTTCACACTGCCATATTCAGCACAGTGTATGATAGAGTCCTGAGATTTCTTCCTACCCAGCAGGATCTCTTTCATCCACTTAAACCTCTGCTGCACTCACCCATCCCACAAGATCATTGTGAATCTGTTTCCACTCCCGGGGCTGTTAATCAGCTGAGCAACACAGGTAGAGCACCATAGTGTGTCCATCTGCATTGTTTTGGATAATACTGACTGACAGAAGAATCCCCCACACAAACCTGCCTCAGTCTCAACAAAGAGATTGAAGAGCTGTGTACAAACACCACCTGCGGCACCCATCACGACCCCACTCCAGGTGGTCTAGTCGTGCAATTAACCAGCCTCATCGACCTCGCTTTGAGCACCCTCCCAGGCGACACCGTCTACCAAGCAAACAAAATGGCCAAGAGAGGTCGTGCCAAAAACAAGCAGGCCAAGGCTGGTGTGCGAGAGACGTCCTCGGATACTGTCAGTATGGGTGTAGAAGACGGTAACAACCCGGTGTGGGACATCAATGCGAATGCAAACTTGCCCCATGCCGAGGAGGTAAGCATCAATATCACAACATCGCGGAAACCATCTATTGACCGTCTCATGTCCAGAGAAAAGAAGGAAACGCATCGCACACGGAAGCAAAGATCCCCGCCCACAGACGCTGCGACTTTTCTTCCGCCGTGCTGCGTGAGACCAACGAGCCTCCGCGTCCCTATGACCGCAGCATCCTCGACATCGACCCCCCGACCACTTTCGTGAATGAAAACGTCACAGACACCAAGCGTCGCGGACAGGACAATCAGACCAATTCCATCATGTACGGCGTCCGTCCCGAGATCAAAGCGGTGGTGAGTCTCTTTACCGTCCCCGATGTGCATGCTTCACTAATAGAAGGCTAATGCAGAACCACGGTCTCGTCCACCCCATCCTGATGGACGCATACCACTTCCACAACTACGTCAACGACTTCATCACCGAAGTGCAAGGCGGTCGCGTCGACGACATCGCCGAACTCGGCCTGAGAAACCTGGAGCCGTTCAAGGTCCCGGGCGACGAATTGCAGATTGTCCCCCAAGTTAAAGGCGGTGGCGACCAAAATGACGAGTTGGATTATTGATGATTGACGATTGATTGATCGCAAATGGAGAAGAGTTATTGACTTAGTTAGTTGGCGTTTTGCCTTGAGTTCCTGTTGTTGGCGACTAGTCGGATGTCTCATGTCTCTGTCTCATGTCTCACCCCCACCCGACAGTCGCCCATCTAGCGGGTCATGCAGGTATCGGTTTCCCAGAATAGATCCAGCGATCGAAGCCGCAGAGGATGAAAGGGTCATCTGACATGAGATGAGATGAGACGAAATTGGAAGTGGATTGATTGACGAATAATGGAAACGTCCTTTTATGTACGTACATACTTGTACAGTGCTGCAGGCGCAGTGAGATCGGAGAAATATTAATATACTTTACTGTACATTTGCATCAACGGTACCCCGTATAGAGTAGGTACCATCGTAGATACGATCCTTTTCTGTCTATGGATAGATGAGACAGTCCTTGTAATTAGCGGTAGAAGTTGGTAGATCAGTCTTGCATATTTCTAATTTTGAATCCAGTACGTGAGACATCCAACCGCCGCTCTGAGATGTCAACCATGTCATGTACTTCGTACAGAGTATGACAAAAGAATACCAAACCAGCAAGTAAGTATCCGTACTCCCTACATGCTGATGTACGTATCTGTATCTTGGGTTGGAAGGTGAAATTCTCAGATGCACTGTCATATAATGCATATACTGCATCTGTATCTATATAGACTGGCCCATTCGTCTGTCATGATGATCAGCCAGTCATTGAGGCGCAATTCAAACCATCAACTGATCCATACATGCGATGCAAGCTGGCGTAGTCAGAACAAACATAATAAATAATAAATAAACAAGTAGGCGACGGGGCTGGAGCGTACGACTATTCAAACAGATAGTGAGATCAATCTGCATGTAATATGCATGAAACCTGTGAGCTTCCCCATTAATCATATTTGTGTCGTCATACCGTATTATGATATTACTTTGTTTTTATGGAGTTGAGACTGCGTAGGTGGATATTAGATAGAGATATTAAATACTCTATAGCAAACTATGGAGTACAATAGAGTAACTAACCTATACATTACTACATACTAGCACGCCCATATACTATAGGATACCTACTAATACTGTCACAATCCTGACAATATCATACAATACTAACAATAACATACCCCCAAACAAGCACCCCCAAACCCAGAGTCAAGCCTCAAAAGTGCAGACCCAGTGACCGAAACAAACCACAGGAGATTGATCAGTGGGGAAGGAAATAGAACCTTGAAATAATAATAATATAATAATAATAACACTATACTACTAACTATACTAGTTATAGAGTATAGTATCAACCCAAACTAACCTAATTAAATCATAAGCTCCATTTTTAGAGACCTGGGGGCTCCATACTTACGCGTCCCGAACCCACGGTGGATCTCCCCTTCTTCTTCTTCTCTTCTCCTTCTCTTCTTGTTCTTGAGTCCTGCCCCTGGGTAACTACTAGTGGACAATACTGTGGACACCAGTAATTGAGGATTATCACTGACCTGGTAAGACCTGGTAAAACTGTAAGTAGGCACATAGGTAGGAGGATTTGTATTATAGTTAGTATTTTGGACCTGGTTTCAACAAACAGAATGTCTATTAATGTTGTGTACTACGTAGGCGGTGAGAGTCTGTTAACTAACTGTTTACTTGGCTGAACAGGTAACTAGCTGTGTTTGTCCAGTTTGTCCAGTTTGTCCAGTTTGTCCAGTTTGTCCAGCTTATCCAGCTTATTTACCCTCTTTCTCCGCTTCATCATTCGCCAACTTAATAGAAGCCAAGTAGGTAATAACCAAATCAATAAATAAACAGACACCCATACTCGACTCCCTAAGCGAGACTGAGGTACTTATCAAGAAACACACCTGAGACACCACCACACGCAGGTCTCCATACCCCATATCCATATCCATAAAAAGACCAACATAAGATAGACTACTACGGAGTACATGACAGGTAATATAATATATCTCGAATCGGGGAACGCGAGCCGAACATCCCCCCCTTCCCTTCCTTACCCTTCACCTCTCCGGGCTAGACTTCGATCGTATCGTACGTCCTAGGTTGGAACTTGTTGATTGATTGGGTTGGTGGCTGTCTCAGTCTCAGTCTCAGTCTCAGCCCTGGAAGGATCAGCGACGAGGTTTGGTTCCTTACGGGATTGGTGACGATCGCTGGGATTGGGTTCGGTGAGGCTCTGGCTTGATAGTTTGTAGGTAGTTACTTCATTTCTATGTCTATCTTGCTGAACGAGGAGGCTACTCTATGCATACCATTAACGCGATGCTGCAGCAGAACAACCAAGCCAAAATGCATGTCCATTCATCTAGGGAAAAGGTTTATAAATTCCGAGGTAAATGCGATTGACGATGCTCATCACCGTAAAATGCCAGCAATCAAACGTCTTCAGGCATCGCTTCCAATAAAAAAAAGGTAAAATAAAATAAATAAAGAAAAAAAAGAAAATAAATGAAATGGGTAAAATGAAAAAGAAATATTAACAACCCGTAGACCGTAAATCTTTATCTAGGCTCTTTTTTTTTTTTTTTTGTTGTTTTTGAACTCCACCAGACATCTCGTATTAAACCTGAACAAGTCTATAAGAAGAAAGGGGTGCATTTACTGCGAAGCCTTGCTCTTGGCAAACGCCTGAGCACCGTCGACCAGACGACGCTCGGTGTTCTGCCGGCCGTTGACGAAGTCGGGGTAGTTCAGGGTCAGCTCAACGGCACCGTTGACAATGCTGTCGACAGCCTCCACACCGAGCATGAAGGAGTGGTCCTGGTTGCCGACCTCGTAGCGCCAGCTGCCGAAGCGGCCACGCGACCAGATGTCCATGGACTGGAGCTTGGGCAGCATCTTGGTGAGGGCACCCTCACGCTCCAGAGAGGGGGTGGGGTAGCCGTGGTCGAAGCAGCGGTGGTAGGTGGAGACGATCTCGTCGCCGGGCTGCAGCATCTCAGTGTTGACGAGACCCTGGATCGAGTCGGCGAGGAGAGTCTCGTGGTTGACCGCCTTCATGGAGGACTCGGAGACCTCCAGCATGATGGACCAGTAGGGGCCCTCCTTCTCCTCAGAGCTCGGGGCCTTGGAGCCATCCGCCAGCTGGAGGGTGGGCAGCTTCTTGCCAGCCTCGGGCTGGTTGTGGGGGGAGTAGTTGGAGAAGATGGTGGCACGGTAGAAGGGGCAGTTGTCCTCGGGGAAGTACAGCCAGCACTTGTCGCCGATACGCTCGGGACGAGAGCCACGGATACCAACACCGATGACGTGGGTGGAGGAGTAGAAGAGCTCCTTGCTGAGGGAGACGAGCTCCTGGTCGCCCATCTGCTCAGAGAGGGCATCCACGGCCATGGTGGACACGAGCTTCTGGTAGCCGATGGTGGTGCCATCCGCCATGGTGACGGTCTTGTTGCTGGCGTTGACCTTGCTGACCTTGCCCTTGTCACCGTAGCGAGTCTTCTCCTTGGGGAGAGTGTCGGCGACGGCAATCCAGATGCCACCGGTACCGCCGCGGGCGGGGAAACGGAAAGTAGCGTTGGGACCCCAGTTACCGGCGGTCTTGTTGAGGATGACGTTGGTGGTCACGGCCTTGACGTTGGGGGCAGCGACACGCTCGCCCAGCCAGGCACATTGCATCTAGACGGTCATTAGTAGCTGGTTCTCGTCATGCTCGAGCGTAGGACAACATACCTTGGTGGTGGGCACAGCCCAGACCTTGTAGTTGTAAGGTCTCATGAACAGGTCGGCCAGACCGGTACCCATCATACGGACGATCCACTCGTCGAAGTTCTTGGGCTTGACGTTGGAGACGCGAGCCTCGATGGCAGCGTCGATCATGCCATCAATGCACTTGACCTGCTCCTCCTTGGGAAGCATGGAGATGTTGTTCTGGAAGGGGTAGGGGACCCATTCGTTCTTGCAACGAACGTAGGAGATACGCTGGTGGCTGTACCAGTCGTCATCCTTGGGGAGGGCCTCGTTGATGCAGTCATCGAAGTACTTGTAGTGGGAGAAGATAACGTGACCACCGACGTCGTAAAGCTGTCATTCCGAGTCAGCGAGCCATTGACAACGACACCATTGTGACGGAAACCCATCAGGTGACGGAAACCGCCGGGGGGAGACTCACGAAGCCTTCAGGGGTCACATCGGTCGAAGCCAGACCACCGGGGGTCTCGTTGCTGTCGACGATCAACCACGAGGGGCCATCCTGCACCGATTATCAGCATGCTGTCCAACTTGAGTAGCTCAACGACGGTGAATTCGTACGATCTGGTTCAGACGCTTCGCGGCACCGAGACCGGTAGGGCCGGCACCAATAACGAGAACGTCAACGGAGCTGAAGAGAGGGTGATGTTAGCATTGCTGGTGAAGGGAACCCCCTGGAACAGAGGGCAGGGAGAGAGAGAGAAATCCTTACATGTCTGGGTGGGTCATCCTGCCTTGTAGGATATCCTGAAAGCTGGGAACGCGGTTTAAGGTCTTGCGGGCGAGGCTAAGCATGAAAGAAAAATTGAAGCTGCAGGGAACTGCAGGATTTAAAAGAAGGGGGAGGGGGGCGGGGGAGAGAAGAAGAATGAAGGATGGAAGGGAGAGGGATAAGAAAGAACGGTGAGAGGGGAGGGAGATGTGTCGCAGACGGACAAATAACGAAACGTGACAAGAGGGGCAGGTTAGTTGGTTACTGTATCTGTTTCAAGTTTAGGCCCTAATTAGAGTAATGAATACGTATGGAAAAGGTCGGGTTGCCGCGCCAGCTGCTGGTGAGCCCTGGATAAGGGGGAGGGGAGGAAATGACCCAATTTTGAAAATAAAATCATTATTCGAACCATATTAATAAAATTATAAAAATATAAAAATACATATCAATAAAATAATCAAATAGAAAAATAAAATAAAATATATCAAATAAAATAATTACCAAATCAAAAACAAGATATTAATCAATTGAGTCAGGAAATTAAACAATCGGTCTCAAACGTCTGGACTCTCTACCCATGAGCCTGATTGATTAATTCGATATGGCGGCGTCACCACTAATACTACACACTAGATAGAGATCAATTGACCTTGGACATGTTATCTTGGTGGCTCGAGAGTATCCAATCCCTACCAGCATCTCCAAGCTCAGTTGCTTATCTGGCCGCGTCCAGGTGTTTTGACCCCTCCCCCTCCCTCCCCCAGGTTCCAGGAATTTACTGCTTGCGATGGTTCTTATCCTGCCTTATCAGCATTCTACGAATGCGGGCATCCTCTCCCGTCTGGGATCACCCCAAGAATGTTCAGAACACTGGGAAGAATGTGGCTGTGGTTGTTTCCATCCATCTCTCTGGCGTTATTGACTTGTTGACTATTGCTGTTGCTATTTTGCCGAAACCGTACTTCCATCTTGAACCCCACACCGCCCGGATACCGTACCTCTGTCCTCCCGGATACCCTCGAGTAACGGAGTTGACCCGTTTGATTATTGGGATCGCCTTGGAAGCTTCCATAGCACCTTCGAAGGATTTTCTCGTCAGATAGAACACCTTGCCCGTTTGAAATAGGGTATGGGAGAGCCGATCCCAGATCTTTCCATACTCAGTCAGAAGATCTCCAGACTCAGTCGCCACCAATGGCTCTCCCCCCGAGTCGCACGTTGTCCCCTCCCTCGGCTATCAAATTGACACATACGTCGTCCGTCGACGAGACTACTTTCCAAAAGACCAGCAGTTACTCCGTAGTTTCGGGTTGCACGGAGGGGAATTGTCCATGCCGATTCGATAGGGTAAGTGATCATCACCCATTTCGATCCATCGGGCTCTGGGAAGAGATGGAATAGAACTTGCAAGGTGTCGCTTTGTGCGAAAGAGGCTAGACTTTCTGGGCTGAACCCATTGAGCGGACGGACACCAGGAGAGGGTCCCACTGATTATCCTTCTGAGAACGGAAGGCAGCGGCAGATCTCTTTCCAGAAACCGGACGAGGGTACGGAGTAGTAAAGGTGTTGGGTTAATGAGACCAACGGAAATTCCCAGCCACTAGGAATGGAGGAAAGCTTCGTCTTCTCTGAATACATGACGCTTACTTGTTACTACACCGTAACTGACTCTTATCGAGGTTTGTTCATTGACCTTTCTTTCTGATTAGACTTCCGTCTCCCGATAAGGCTGTCTTGAGTTCTACTGAGTACTCCCGATGCGACGGTGAAACCCACCAAAACCTCAGTCACAATAGACATTGTCTCGATTGTCAACATCGGGAAGAAGGGAAGGGAATGGAAATGCGACGGTGCTCCGGACGTCACCCGAAAGGGACCGGAGGACCCACGAGCGATCCCCGAATGGAAGTTCAACTAATAACTAAAGGAGAGTTCCTTGACACACTTGTGGTAGTCAGTTATGAATTCACTAGGTGCTGGGTACTGGGAGTGAGTGCTTAGGGCATAGTCGCCGGGGTTGGCCTTGGAGTCTCGACTTAGCGACTAGTAGTAGCAAGCAAGTTCGATTCTTAAAAACGCCATGGACCCAAGGTCACGGCAGTTTCTAGCCCATCAGCCATCAGCCATCAGCCATCAGATCGCCGCATTCCCCACCCGAGGCCAGGGACCATCGGCGGCGACGCTATGGACAAGTGGCCGCTGAACGCGGGTAATTTGAGTTGCTTGGCTGGGAAGCCACCAGAGTGACTGCTTGCGTAATGCACACTAGCGCCAAACAAGTCAGTGTTAATTTGGATCAACAGTCCATTTCTTTCGGGGGGTGTTGATTTGCTGCTGGATATTATCTTTCGGTCTGTTTACTATATATGGGTGATCAGTCAGGACTGCGCTATCTATCACACTGACCGTTATTCTTAGGGTAAGATCACCAAATTTTCTATAAGTACGTGGTTGTAGGCAATAGAAGGCAACGGATATAAAAGAGGAAAATACAATAGAATTAATTTAAAAAAGACAGAACCACGGTACCACCGAGAATAAATAGAATATATGGCCGTCAAATAAGACAATGGAAAAGGGGGCACACCCGGTGGAGAGGTAGTGGAGACCTGGAGATTGACACCACCGTCCAATTCCATTCTCGCCACGAGAGAAGTTGGTTTAGAAAGAGTGATGAACATAGGTGACGACCCACCAGTGACCACACCTGGAGGGGTTATAGGAGACATGATACTAATCCAAGTACCTTTTGATGTCGAACTCTGCATCAAAACAAGAAATGAACAGACAAGGGTTAAGATAGAAAACAATATAAAATCATATAATAAAGTAAATGAAATAATAGAAAGAAAGAGGCACAGACAGGGGCTACGTAAGTCCCGGCTTGAGTGAAAGAACAAGAACCCTGGGACTAGACCGAATGAGGCGAAAAAGGCTGGCCAAGTGGGAACGGGGTGCAGAGGTCTACGTGTATGTATGGTCCTGACCGTACCGGTACTCAATTACCAATCTCGTTATTTGCCCCTGACAAACTACCAGATAATGGGAGTATTATATAGTAAGAATGGTGTATATAATACTTACAATACACCGAGAGTACTTCGGTCGTTGGAATTACCGCCACCTCGTACCGAGTATGTACCACCCGTACGACCGCCTCATCCATTTATCGATCTATCCCTACACAGATTACGTACCCACCTCACCTTTTTTACTTTTCTGGTTTCCCCACCAGGGGCTGGGGGGTCGGGGGGAGTGTCGGGGGGCTGGGATTCGACAGGCTAAATGTACTGTGCCAGGGAGGACAGTGGCCACTGGCCAGAACTCGAAACTGGCCGACAGTCTTTCCTGGTAGTGGTTTCATACCATCCGGGAGTAATTTATAGGATACACAGCTGAGACGCTTTATATCACCACTGGAATCATTCAGACTACAGAAAGTATAGTATATTGTAGATCATGTCCTGAATGATCTGTTCCAATTCCGGTTCTTCACTGATGTTTGATTGAATAATTCACTTCGGTCTCTATCTAAACATTTATATAAATATGTACTTTTTATTATAAATTCCTGGATAAGACTGTAGAAAGAAGCACGGTGGAGACCTGCTGCTTGCAGCTTTGCATGCCTCACTGCCGCAGGGACTGCGACTAACTCCAGTCCGGTAGTTATGGTATTATGGTAGTTACTCGGTGGCACAATCTCTCTCTGAAAGAAGTGTAAAGAGTAAAGAAGGTAACCAACGAAATCTCCCATCTTGGGCCACGATCTGTTGGAGTCTCTTAGACTTGCTCTTGGTACTGCGGATCCCCGACCCTCTTTATTATATTATAATCATAATAAATAAATAGAATTATAATATAATATCATCTGTGACTGGTTGACAATCCTAAAATAACCCAAGTAATTAGCTTAACCATTCCCAGACTCCAATCCAAACCCAAACCAGTCTTCAATCCCTCTTCTTTTCCTCCCCCAGACCACTTTCTCTCTCTCTTCCCCTCCGAATCCTTCTCTTCCAACCTTCCTCCTCTCTAACCGGTTCACTCCGTTCGCGTCGTCTTGTTTCTCTTTCTCTTTTCTTTTCTTTTCGATTTCCATTTTCAGACCAACTCAGTCGTTCACTCTTTTCATACCGTCGCCCCTACGGTCTTCGATTCTTCCGTGTTCTTTCCCTCTTATCTTTTTAGTACTATCATTATCCTCCTTCTTCCTTCCCCCTCTGAATCACTTCTCTCGTGGCATCCTCCAAGTTTGGTCAGAGTAGCCTGTTAAGGCCGCGCAACTTCGATTTCCAACGTTTTCTGTCCGACCAGGTCTCTACCTCCAAAATGAGCAACGATGGTGAAAAGGTGAGAACCTCCGGCGAGGTCTCTCGCGCGGAGCCGTCTCTCCCCACCGTCAATCCTGCCGCCGAGAAGCCGGAACCTCCCAAGGCCTCGTTTCACCCGGCCGTATACGTGAGGTGAGTCTCGACATATGGGGAGTTCGAAGACATCGTGGGATGCGCTGTACTGACCGATCACCAGCGCCTGGATTACCTTGAGTTCCAGCGTCATTCTGTTCAACAAATATATCCTCGACTATGCCAACTTCCGTAAGTGGAATCCACCCAACTCCGCGGGATACAGAGACTAACTTCCCCGATCGATAGGCTTCCGTATGCTTTCCTTCCCTGAATGCGACTCGAATATACCCTAACCCCTCATCTAGCCATCGTCCTGACCACCTGGCACTTGTGTTTCGCGACGCTCATGACCCAGATCCTCGCTCGTACCACCACCCTTCTCGATGGCCGCAAAACCGTGAAGATGACCGGCCGGGTCTACCTGCGCGCTATCGTCCCTATCGGTCTCTTCTTCAGTCTGAGTTTGATCTGCGGCAACGTGACTTACTTGTATCTGAGTGTTGCCTTCATTCAGATGCTCAAGGTGCGTCCAATCATTGGAATGGCTGGCTAGTCCATCTTGTGCTTATACTCTAATCTAGGCCACCACCCCCGTTGCCGTGCTCTTGGCTACCTGGGGCATGGGTATGGCGCCCGTCAACCTCAAGGTCCTCATGAACGTGGGCTTGATCGTCGTCGGTGTCGTCATTGCCTCCTTCGGTGAGATCAAGTTCGTCTTCGTCGGCTTCCTCTTCCAGATCGGCGGTATCATCTTCGAGGCCATCCGTCTCGTCATGGTCCAGCGCCTGCTCAGCTCCGCCGAGTACAAGATGGATCCTCTGGTTTCCCTGTACTACTTCGCGCCGGTCTGCGCGGTCATGAACGGTGTGACCGCTCTGTTCCTGGAGGTTCCCAACGTCACCTGGGGCCACATCCAGAACGTCGGTGTCTCCGTGCTCTTGCTCAACGCCATCACCGCTTTCTTGCTGAACGTTTCCGTCGTCTTCCTGGTACGTCTCCGCGTCCCTTCCTACCAAACCGCACTCGGTCGACTAACCATCCTGTTGTAGATTGGCAAGACTTCGTCTCTGGTGATGACCCTCTGCGGTGTCCTCAAGGATATCCTGCTGGTTGCCGCCTCCATGATGCTCTGGCAGACCCCCGTCTCCAACACCCAGTTCTTTGGCTACTCCATTGCCCTCATCGGTCTGGTCTACTACAAGCTGGGCGCCGACAAGATCAAGGACTACGCTGGCCAGGCCAACCGGTCCTGGGCCGAGTTTGGCGTCAACCACCCCGTGCGCCGCAAGTCGATCATCATCGGCGCCGTGGTCCTCATCTTCTTCCTGTTCATTGGCTCTCTGGGCCCCAACTACGCTCCTGAGCAGGTCGACCGTGTCAAGGGCATGCTGGGCGGTGGTACTCCCGCTGCTCCTCCTGCCACCCCGTAAATGGGTACCTTGATGGTTTTGCCCCATCGAGTCTGCATGTCTGATCCGTTCAGCCCTTGCCACCCCGACGCGGAGTAAACGAAGCGATCCTGCCGAGCGAGGGATACGGGACTCTTGGCGGGTCTGAAACGACAACGTCCTACTCAGCATTTACATTCCTTTGATGTTTTCATATTTCCGGCCCTGTTTGCTCATCTACCTGGCCATCTACTACTTTTTTTTTTTTTTTAAGATAATGTCTCTCGGTCAGGGTCGACCGAGAGGATAAGAAGCGAAGGACGGTGGAGCGTGGCCTCATGCAGGGAATGCAGCCACGGCTCCGAATCCTCCTTTTGATTGATTGATACGACTTTGTGTGATTCCAGTTTGGGGATCTTTGTTTATGGTGCCAGCCCGCGTGGGATAGGGGCTTGATTGTATTCTTGGTTTGACTGGACGCATTGGATTTGATGTTCGCGAGGTTCTGGTATCGGAACCTCGGCTGTCTTGCAATTTCTTGGTCCTACCTGTTATTTATTCCAGCGATGTTCAAAATTAGACTACCCATTTTTCCAATTTTTCTACGATGTAGTTCCATTGACTGTGGTAAGTTTTAGATTACATGCACGGTAGACCTGCATCTCTAGAGTACAAAGGGTATTGCCAACGGATCGAACAATACGAAACAATGCTACTGTATTAATGATTGAACATGATTGTCCTTCGTCTTACCTCACTCCCATTCCCGAGACCAAACTGCCAGTAAGCAGTAAGCATCGAGAACCAAAGTACTTTGCCCTGGCATATTGCCACAACTCGGCCGGTGGCGGGGGCGGGGCGGTCACTGTTGGTTCCTGGCGAATGGAGAGGAGCCATGGTACGGAGTACTCCTTACTACCTAGGTATCTTATAAAAAAGATATATTGGGAGATACGCATACCAATGATAATATAATATAATACGTAGTAGGTAGATAGTGGGTAGGCGACATGTCGAGTGAGGCAAGTAAGCCTCGGCTTTTTTCCCCATTTTTCCATCCCTTTGAAAGTAGATGCCTTGAGCTTCTAGTCTTCCCTTCTATCTCCCTCTCTGTGTGTGTGTGTCTATTTTGGTATCATTTTCACTCCGTACTTTTCTTTTTTTTCTTTTTTTCCCCCTTCACTAGGTAGGTAGGTAGGTACCTAGGTATGCTGTGACTGACTGACTCGTATCATTTGAGTTCCATTCTTGGTTGAGGCTGGTTGTCTAATTTAGGTGGTTTACCCTGTGGTCGTTATTTAGCTACCAGCCGCTAGGATATTCTTTTACATTCTGGTATATCTGTTACATTATATTGCACTTTTCTATTCACATGTATATGTCAAAGACAGATCTTATTAGGCTGGTTGACATCAATACCTATCAAAAGGGGCATTTGAATTGCGAAGTGCGGAGAGTTTCTAGGACTATATAATGAACTTACTAGAAAGTACTGCCGACTTGTGGAAATGAATGTATCCTCCGAGACAATATTGACATTGAGTCTAGTTAGTGTATGTGCATGTTTATATGTGGCTGGAGAGAACAATTAGGTAAAAATATAGATCTCGATCCCTCCGCATCGCTTCACGCGAAGAATAGGGTGTCTGTGGTATGTACATACCACACTCACACTCACTCACTACACTACACTATATTTACCCATACCTAAGCACATACCCAGGTAGCTAGGTAAAGTATGACTAGCCTGAATACCATTTTACACTGATGGTGTGTATAAGCGAGTGTAGTATTTCATTTCCGACGCCTATAGCTGTGTATATCTATTGAACATAAATATAAATATAGTAACAGTGGATTTGCACTCGATATTATATAGAGTAGACAGAGAGGAGAGTACTCCGAGGAGTAGACATTTAATAGAAAAGGGAAAGTAAAAAAATGAATGAACGCCCATCTATGGTGGTCGTGAGACTTGTATCGATTTGATTGAATTCGATTCGTGGATTGATTGCCGATTCTCGTGATAAATTCGTACTCAGTATGTGTAAGTCCGGGTGAGCCTACGCTGTGCATTTGACTTCCCTGACCGCGGGCTCCTTCGCGTCGGGATACAGGAGGTCGGGCTGGCTGTCGGGCTGGCTGCCGTCCATGAAGAGGTAGTCGATCTCCTCGAGGGTGAGGTTGGCGGTCTCGGGGTAGAAGTAGTATACGATCTGCCCCCTCATTAGTCTCTACCTGTAAATCGGTAACCGGAGTGCATATGAATATAATGCACATCAGCTATGTATAAGGACGGCTCACCGGGACAAAAATCAGATTCATGCACATGAAAATCAGATATCCCTTCCAGACGAGCTCCTTGATCAGCGTCGGCGCGATCATGGCCACGAAAAAATTCCACAGCCAGCTGGCTGAGATCGCAATGGCTTGTCTGCTTTCAGCGTTAGCGTGGTGATTCCCGCAAGGGAGGTAAACATCTGGAATGGGGCGGGGGGAAACCCTTACCCTTTTGCGCGGACATGTAGGGGGAGCAGCTCCGGGCTGTACACCCACGGGATGCAGTTGATGGAGGCTCCGAAGATGAGCATGAACAGGAAGAAGAACACGATCGAGGCGGTTGCCGCTGGCTTTTCGATGCTCGTTCCTGTGGGAGTGGTCGGGTCAGTTGAGACCCGGCTGGTAAACGGAGAAGCATGCGGAGATGGTGAGTACCCTTAAATGAGAGAAGAATGGAGATCATCATCATGCACAGGAAAAGCCCAAAGTTTCCCCACATCATTGGCCTGCGGCGGCCCAGGCGATCCGAGTACATTGTAGGGTAGATGGAGCCTGTTGGGGCCATGATCAGCGCGTGTTCGTCTCCACATAGCAGAGATGCACTTCAAATTCCAACCTACCAATAACAAACATAACTTGGATTACGCCGCCCAGGAGCAGACTCAGCTGCTTGTCGAGGCCCACATTGGTCTCCAGGACTGGATCGCGTTTTGTCAGAACATTTGTCCGAGTCATTCAAACACTGGCCGTTGAGATCCTTGGATTCTTACCCGATGTGACATATGTCTACATGCCTTGTTAGCTGGTCCGTGGTGTTGCCCGCTTTGGTTCGATTGCTGACACTTACCACGATGAAGTTGATACCGGTCATTTGATTCATGAATTGTAGACCGTAAGACAGCAGGACGCGTCGTCCCGTTTGAAGCTCGTCCTTTTTGAAAATTCGAGACCATCTGTACTCCTCCCGGAGCTTGTCGAGCTCAACGGCCCTGTACATTCCTCGCGAGTCCTCAACAATTTTAGGGTCATCCGCGGCTCGGTCATAGACATCGCACAGAACCTGCAAAGCTTCGTCGGGTCTCTGCCACCGGTACAGCCATCGTGGGCTTTCCGGAAGACTTTGGGGAAAAAGGCAGGGTTAACCACGGGGACACTCAAGGACATCCAAGTTAAACTTACCCACGGACCATGATGACCACGACGATTGCAAAGATCATTTGAAATGCAATAGGGAGCCTCCAGCTCACGGAGCCTGTGACATAGCTCATTCCATAATCGAACCAATAGGAGATGACGATGCCGACTCCGATGGCGAGAGGCTGACTGCACACATACATTCCTCGATTCTTTGCCTCGCACAATTCCGCTTGGTACACAGGGGCTGCAACGCTCATGATCCCAGTCCCGGTGCCGCTGATAAAGCGGGACACGAGCAGCTGGGCCTGGGAATAGGAGCAGGCCTGTAGGCTTGCTCCAATCTGCACGGAATGTTTCATCAGTCACGCCATTCGTCTAACGAAGAGGGCTCAAATGTGGGACGAACTATAATCCAGGCCATGGAGAACCACATTGTTTTCCGAAAACCCAGTTTATCTGACACG
Organism: Aspergillus campestris IBT 28561; assembly: GCF_002847485.1. Taxonomy (NCBI): domain Eukaryota; kingdom Fungi; phylum Ascomycota; class Eurotiomycetes; order Eurotiales; family Aspergillaceae; genus Aspergillus; species Aspergillus campestris. Next base: position 2,423,510 of record NW_020194336.1, on the reverse strand, counting down.
ACGAATGCAACAACCGTGCCAAAGAGACATCCTAGGTTGTAGATTGCCACAATGATGCCGAGGACGGCAGAACTGGGGTGGTTGAGAAGGCTGAGAAAGTCATCGTTCCGGACAATCCCAGAGAATACACCTTGGTTATAACCTATATCCAGGTCAGCTCTGTCTAAGATCGACACGGACTCGCAGAAAAGGAGGGGAGCCTGTACCGAACAAGATGAAAGCTACCTGGCAGGTGAACAGAATGGCCAACCGAAGGCCAAGCCCTCGACCGTACATGGTGTTGTTCCCAGTCATGACAACAGTACAATGGGAGTGGGATTCTGAGAGTGAGAAGACATCCTCGAGGTAGGCCGCAACGCCGATTGAAAGAGTTTAAATACGTCCAACTGCGCTTGGGGTTTGCGCACTCGACATGCAAACATAGCGGATCATCATGACTAGTCCCCCGGTGGGCCCCAGAGGATACACCCACCGTGCCTGCAAATGGGCCGAGAGCCATGGGCACAAGGGAAGGGGCATTTCCCTGCCACGACTGGTGCTCTCTCCCAACGGCAGACAAGCTGTGCTGCCTGCCCACCAGCCCTCCAGCCTTTAGGAGGTGGGCATCAGAGCGGGCCCCATACCAACCGAAAATCTTAACCAAAAATACCGCACGTATCTTCAGCCTGGAACACAGGAGGCGAGGTCAGATGGTGGGATGCACTGTCTCAGCGATTTCTGATTGACCGAATCATGTTCTGTTTCTCATATTCACATCCCACATGATCCACAACGATCAGCTAAACACTCTCTTTTTGGACCTTGTTCTTTCTTGTTTTGGCCTCGGCCGAAGATCCCATTCGACGCTATACTGGGAGGGGGAGCATCAATGGCCCAGAAACCATCGCCATGGCGTAGTCCGGGCATTATCGATGAATCTTGGAGGAATTCCTCGAGCAAGGACCTGCTGAAAAAGCACGGTTCTTTCCCTGAAATCCATCCCAAATCCCACGGCATCATTCTTGACCCATCCCTTGCCTTGATAGTGTGAGGGGTTGGAGTCATGGTGCTGTAAAGGCGGTCGAATAGTTTTCAAGCGCTTGTGATGGTGGCGACATTCGTATCCTCCCCAGTCTGGTCGTCTGTTCCAAATTAAGCTCTGTGTTGAAGAACCCTGGATTGGCATGGACACGACGTAGAGGCTTCCATCGTGCACCGGGTAGTCAGTCCCCGGCGATATGCAGCCCTGTGAGCTGGTCGATGTTGAAAGACACGGGCGACTTTCTGGATTCAGGGAGGTGAATTGCCTCCCCCCAGGATTCGGCCCGAGGTGTCGCCGGTTGTTGCTCACAAATCAGTCTGATGCAGATCATGTGTTACTTATACACATGGCATAGATGTGTCATCCAGCTGTGCCGGATGTTTCACATCTGTAGAGATCTAGGTGTATGGCCTGACGAAATGAAGCTACATGAACCTCATTCCGCTTCAAATCGGCCGCGTAAAGTGCCTTGTATGCTAGTATACCGCGTTGCCGTGAAAACTTGGAAGGATTACTGGGTACAACACGTAAGAAGCGTCGGTCCTGGCATGTGATTATTACCAAGGCCTTGCTAGTCAATCTTTCCTTCCTTGGACAGGAGGGTTCCCTAAAGATCTCTAAATATAGGACTCAATGATATCAGGATACAGATGTAGGAGGCTCGGGGAAAGATGAGTTTAGGAAAAAAAAGCCCGGAGAGAGTAATTCACTTGGCACGGTTCAGTTTAACTCGGTTGGCCAGAATTGGTAGGTCGTGCGGTGCAACTCCTTCTGTTTTGAGCACAGGAACGCACGAGATGGCGTGACTGGAAGGGGAAGTTCCGGGGATCTGCCTGGGGATTGGAGTGTGGAGACGGAAGTGGAGGTGGAGCTATGGAGATCATGGCGCTGTCGGGATTACTCCAAGAGCACATAGTCCCCAGCTCCCTGATCGTCCGAGGCATACCAGATCTAGCCCGATGGGGAATTCGGAATGAGGGCTGGCGCTCGCATTATATGAGATCTCATTACAGGGCCATGTCAGTGTGAAAAACTGTATTATTAGTTTTGAGTTATGCCCCAAGGTTTCCTGGAAGACGTATTCAAATTCCCGGGAGGCAAATCCTAATCGCTATCATAATCGCTTCCTTCGTCGTAGTAATCGCCGTAATGCCCAGAAAAGGCGGCGTTGACGCCATCATCCTCGTCATCGTCTCCATCCTCCTCATCGTCGTCATAGTCATCATCCGGCTTTTCATCCGCTTCCCCTGCGGGGCCGCGGTCCTCTCCATTGGCATCGCCCGCTCCGGTCCCGCCCTGAGAAGGCTGCTGGGACGGGATAGGTCCCGGCGCCCCAGGAGCCGGAGACTCGGCGGTCTTGGCGGGCATCGGCGGCTCGGTGAGTTTAGTGCGTTTCATAGCCGCCTCGGGTTCTATACTAGCACTCCGCCGGGACACCACGCTCTGGCTGCGGCTCTGGCTTCGGCTGAGACTCTCGACCTTGGCCTTGGCCGCCTCGTCGGCACCCTCTTCCCCGAAGAGCGATTCCAGGAGACGGTAGTTGATCTTCTTACTGAAGCCCCTCCGCTCCAGCATTCGGCGGGTCGCTTCGGCAGGGGTGGAGGCACGGGAGTTCCGCCCATCGCCCTCCTCCCCTTCCCCTTCCAAGTAGGTAACATCCCCCATCCGGCCCCGACGGCGCTTGCGGGGCTTATGCATGCCTGGACCAGAATCTGCTTCTTCCAAAGCACGCTTAAGCGCCTTGGCCTGCTGGGTTCGTAGATAATCCTTGTTCTCGTGTACCCAGATCCGCTCCTTGATTTCCACCTCGGCGGGAGACAGGAGGCAATTGGACACCTCGGGATCAGACTCAAACTCAGAGGCATCGATCTCCATGCTTTCGGATATGACTTTTCGAGGTGGTGCCGTATTATTATCGAGCAGGTTCGACCCCTTCGCCAGCAACGCCGTCATCTCGGATTCCAGCGCCTCCTCCGAGGCAATCTGATCGGGAGTCGGCGGAGGCAGTGGCTTTCTTTTCCCGTGACCGGGGGCTTTTTCGCCCGGTTCGGGAGTGGCCTCGTCCAACGCGGATGACACCGATGACACCGACGACACCGACGGTTGCCGCGAGCGACTGTCCGCCGTCAACGCGGGGTCAATGGGGAGGCTTGGGATGGCAAAGCCATCCGCGTCGACACGTTTCGGCTGAGTCGACACGCTTGCCTCCGGTAGGTCCCCTTCGATCTCGGCCGCCGATTCGGGGCCTTTCTTTTTGATGCTGCGCGACGGCTTCCGCCCTTCCCGGGCTCGGGTGAAGGACGGCGGGTCGTGGGTGTTCTCCAGTTGGACTGAACGGAATTGGTCAACGGTCAGCTCTCCACTCTCGGTGGAGCTGAATTCGTTCAGTCGCTGGCTGATGGTGATCTCCGTCACCTTGACCACGTAAACAACCTCTCGAACGGTTCGACGGAAGTTGTTCATCCGGGCTGCTAGGATCAGGGCGGCGCCACAGATACCAGCGGGGCGTCGACCAGTAGTCATCCAGTCACGGTTCATGCGCTGCACGATCCGCACCGCTTCGCTAGCAACCTGCATGGTCGAGGAACCGAATTCAAGCTGCTTGGCAAATCGGTAAATCAAACTCTCCGGGTCGATAGGGTTCATCAGAAAGACATTTCCGCCCAAACGCAGCTCATCCAGGAGCGCTTTGTAGGTTCGACCCAGTTTGAATACGTTGATCTGGACGGTGGTGAGCAAGGGTTTTTAAACTAGACGCGATTCAAGATATACTAACCATGAGGACATCGGCAAAATCGATCAGCATGACCGTGTTTCCATCCTGTCGACGGCAGGCAATATATAGAGCCACTGCGGCCACGGTCTTGGTTCGACGACCCTGGATGAAGTTGAGACCCACGGCCAGCTTAAACACCTGACCGGCGGCCTTCATGGCGCTTTCGGGGATCATCAGGGCGCGGGACAGCTGATTGATGTAGCGATTACCTTTCGCTCGATTAGCGGGAGTAAACCCAAGCAAGAGATCTAGACAAACATACCATTCTGCTCCGTAATCTCTCGACTCTCCATGGCACCTCCGCGCTGAAAGCCGGGACCATAGCTGCGGACGTGCGATTGGTCTTCACCGACAAAGGTACCTTGCACGACGGCCGCACCCGAGGAGGTCTCCCCAAATGTCACCTCGGACACAATGTTCGCTTCGCTGATGACTGTACCACAGCCCGAACACACCTTCTGGCCATCATCCTCGACGATCTGGGGTGCCGGACAGCCGGGGTTCGGACACGTTGAGGTCTTAGGATGAGTGGTCGGCCTGGCCGGCTGGGGACGGGAGATTGGCTGGGGCGTCTGATCGGGGTTGGGTTGGGGGCCTTTAGACTGGCTAGACGACCCATGGGAGCCCTCGGTCCACTCCTGGGCGGGATTGGCGCACGAGGCCCAGGTCTGGGTGCGGACATTATGATAGTGGTGTCGTTGAGTGGGACGATCTTATTCGTTCTGCCTCTATATCTTTTTCTTCTCCTTCCAAGTGTCGGTACAATTCAAATAGCACTTCACCGCTGACTCATATTCAAGTAATGTAAGGTGAGATGGGCCTGACTCTATCGGTTCTGAGTTTGATGCCTCAGGCCACCAAGGGAGTAGGATAAGAAAAAAAGTTGAAAAAAAAGGCCCCACCAGTGGATGGGAAAGAACGACGACGAACGAATATTGGACCTCCGAGATATAGTACAAAGGAGCAGTTCGTAGACAAATGGTCGAGAATGGTAGCTAGGGTTAGTTGATCTGGATGGATGAAGGGTATCCAATAGCAACGATGATCGAGAGAGTGAAGAGAGAGAGAGAAGAGAAGGCGCGGAGAGGAGAGGATGGCGCCGAAAGAATGCGGGCAACCTGAGGCACGTCCGGCTCTCGGTGGTCCAGCGGGCGGGTCACGTGGCTTATTGGGTTCTGCCTCAGGTTTCCTACCCCCCCAGTGGTGTCAGTTCGATTCCCTCCTGGTCCGGTCGAGATATTGTCGAGAATTTTCTTTTCTCCGAATGATGCTGGGATGACAGTCTGGTCTTATTATTATTGATTTGATTGACTTTTATTTTTCTTTTTGGTACGTGTGAATTTATGTTCTCCGAAATCATTTGTAATAGTGAGAAGCGCTATATAAACCACCCAGATATAGTCACGAACTACCACATATCTCATAGACAACCACCATGATTCCAGAATAAAACTAGCAGCACTAGAGGACTAACAAAAAAGACTAGTTGATCGGAGATCTTCAGATAATGAGATCATTTGATGATTGATAAGATCGGACCAGTTTGCCACCGCATCCGTTCTGTTGCTTTCCCCGGCTTGTCGAGCCAAGTGGGAATGCGAGATTTGTGCGTCGTTTAGTCTCGTGCTCAACCATGTCCACCACACGCACAAAAGGCGCGTCCCTTCATTTATTTGGAGAATGGGGAAAGGATAAAAGCAGAGGAATTCCCTGTCAGATCCATTTTTTCAATCTGAACTTGGTTATTCATCTCTTCCAGGACCCATAACTTAACTCGCGATAAACCTCGTGACTAATCTTACCTCATAGAGGAAATACAACATCCCTCCACAAGTCTTCCTTAAGACATACATTCTTCTCTTCTCGGAATGATGCCTGCCCTCGCGGAGCAGGGCACCCAATGCCTCCGCAGTATCTTCTTCGTGAGCAATGTACATTGCTCCTCGTGTGTGGCCTATATCTCAGAAGTCCTGGACGAGATCCCGGGCCTGATTGAGCTCGATGTCTCCATCTTTACCCATGAGGTCCGCGCCGTCCACACGGTGGACACCAAGCCCTCCGATCTGGCCACGGCGTTGATACAAGCCGCTTTCGAGGTCCATCATGTCACCACCTACGACCTGCAAGGGACAATTGTCTCCGACATGGATACCTCGTCCTGGCTCCCCCGAGACTCCATCCTCTTCTCTCCTCAGTCCAACCCACAGCCCATTTCGAATCAATCCGCCCAAAGACACGCCGAGAATTGCGACGCTTGTCGTAAAGAAGAACTCGAAATCGCTTCGACTGACCCCGCGGCACTGGAGCGAACCGTCGGCCGGTCAAGGGCGCAGCCCGGATGTCACCGAACGGAGGAGGAGCAGGACAGTTTGTCGGATACCGAGCCTCTAGCGCCTCAGGTCTCAGTTGCGGCCTCGGCTGAAGGTTCCGTCACCACGCACGTCACCTCCTCGTCACAGTCGCCGAAAGACCATGGAAGATTTCGTGCCCGTGTGAGCATCGGGGGAATGAGCTGCGCATCGTGTGTCAACTCCATTACCGATGAAGTCAAACATCTCGATTTCGTCCTCGACGCGACGGTCAATCTACTGACCAATAGCGCAACGCTGGTCTATCGCGGGCCCCAGGAAAACATCAATAAAGTGGTCGAGCAGATCGACGATATTGGATTCGAGGCGTCTGTGGATGAAGTCAGTCCCGAGGAGATGGCTTCGCCGTCTGGTCAACGCCCGTCGTCCACTTTCGTCGCGGAGCTGGCCATCAACGGCATGACCTGCGGCTCCTGCGTTGGGGCTGTAACCCGAGGTCTCCAGGAACTGCCGTTCGTGACGGACGTCTCCATCAATCTTTTGACGCATGGCGGAAGAGTCGAGTTCAATGGGCGCGAGAATCTGGACGCAGTGACTGAAAAAGTCGAAGACTTAGGGTACGACGTCTCTGTCAACAGCGTCTCTCCAACGGCCGCGGTCGCCGACGAAACCGAGACCAGGTCAATCGCTATTCACATCGATGGCATGTTCTGCCACCACTGCCCGGAAAAGGTGTATAAAGCGCTTGAAAAGCTCCCGGACATCAGCGTAGACCCCGGTTTATCGGTCAAGAACCCAATCCTGAAGGTCACCTACATCCCCCATGCTCCATCTTTTACCATCAGAGAGATCCTTCAAACCGCGGAGAAGGCGCATGATTCTTTCGTGGCGACGGTATACCACCCTCCCAGCATCGAGGACCGTTCGCGCGCGATGCAGCGACAAGCAAAGAGCCGGCTGCTAGCACGGTTTCTTTTCGTCTTGTTGGTGGTCATCCCAACCTTTGTGATCGGCATCGTGTTCATGACTCTGGTGTCGCCCGAAAACAAGACGAGAAAGTACCTAGAGCAGCCCATATGGGCCGGCAACGTCTCGCGGCAGGAGTGGGCTCTCCTCATCATGGCGACCCCAGTCATGCTATACGGAGCCGATCTATTCCACGTGCGGGCCATCAAGGAGATCTACTCGCTCTGGCGTCCCGGCAGTCGTGTACCCGTCCTCCGACGCTTTTACCGCTTCGGAAGCATGAACCTCTTGATCTCTGCCGGAACAACCGTGGCTTACGTCTCCTCCTTAGCGGTCTTGATCATGGATGCGGTGGCAGACACATCGTCCGACGCACACAGCGCCAACTACTTTGATTCGGTTGTGTTTCTGACCTTTTTCATCCTCGCCGGCCGGCTCATCGAAGCATACAGTAAAGCCAAAACCGGCGATGCGGTCGCAGCACTCGGGCAACTGCGGCCTTCGGAAGCACTTTTGGTCACCGGAGGCGGCGAGATCCAACGGATCAGCTACGACCTACTGGAGATCGGCGACGTGGTCAGCATCCCCCACGGTGCATCGCCCCCGGCGGACGGGAATGTCGTCGGTCCCGGATCCTACCAATTCGACGAAAGCTCTCTGACGGGAGAGTCAAGACCCGTGAGCAAGAAATCCGGCGACGCAGTGTACACGGGGTCCGTGAACGTCGGACAGCCCGTCCAAATCAAGGTATCCGCCCTCGGGGCAGCGTCCATGCTGGATCAGATCATCGCCGTGGTGCGCGAGGGCCAGAGCCGACGCGCGCCGCTGGAGCGATTCGCAGACATACTCACGTCCCACTTCGTGCCGGTGATCACGCTCATCGCCATCCTGACCTTCGTCATCTGGCTGGCCCTAGGGCTATCGGGGGCTCTCCCCGCCGATTATCTGGACAATGCGCGCGGAGGCTGGACGTTCTGGAGTCTCGAATTCGCTATTGCGGTCTTTGTCGTCGCGTGCCCCTGCGGCCTTGCACTTGCTGCGCCCACGGCGCTCTTCGTTGGAGGCGGCCTGGCTGCCAAACAGGGTATCCTCGCCAAGGGCGGAGGCGAGGCCTTCCAGGAAGCGAGCAATCTCGATGCCATCGTCTTCGACAAGACCGGAACGTTGACCGAGGGGGGTAGCCTCAAAGTGTCCGACCACGAGTCGCTCGTCGCTTCCCCTGAGCAAGTGCAGGCCGCTTGGGCTTTGGCGCGAAAGCTCGAGGAGAGCAGCAACCACCCCATCGCACGAGCCATTTCGGAGTTCTGCAACGAGAAATTGGGAGACGGTGTATCTATCTTAGACGCCGACATCGAGGAGATCTCCGGACAGGGAATGAAGGGCAGATTCACTGTCTCTACCAATCAGTCCGAGACGACCGCAACCACCCAATACGAAGCAGCAATCGGCAACCAGCGTCTCCTCGAGAATCTAGTTTCCCTCAGCGAAGATGACACTCTCAACCTCTCCAAAGCCCTATCCAAATACCAAGCTGCAGGAAAATCCACCGCCATCCTCTCCATCCGCCAAACACCATCACCAACCACCAACAGCAACGAACCCACCCCACCCTTCACCCCAGCCCTCATCTTCGCCATCTCCGACACCATCCGCCCCGAAGCAGCGCAAGTCATCTCTGACCTCCAAAAAACCCGCAAAGTCGCAACCTACATGTGCACCGGCGACAACGAAACAACCGCCAAAGCAGTCGCCTCAATGATCGGCATTCCGCCCACAAACATCATCGCGAACGTCACTCCCGCCGGAAAAGCCGACTTCGTGCGCCGCATCCAAGACGGACTTTTCCAAAACAACTCCACCACCCTCACCCTCTCCGAAATCGAAAACCAGCGCTCTACCAGCAATAACAAAACCCACAAACGTCCCGTCGTCGCCTTCGTCGGCGACGGCGTCAACGACTCCCCAGCGCTCGCAGCCTCCGACGTCAGCATAGCAATGGCCTCAGGCTCCGACGTAGCCATGAATTCCGCCGACTTCATCCTGCTCAACTCCGAGCTGAACTCCATCCTCAACCTAGTGGTTCTCAGCCGGCGGGTGTTCAACCGCGTGCGCGTCAACTTCGCCTGGGCGCTCGTGTACAACATGGCTCTTGTGCCTGTTGCCGCGGGCGTCTTTTACCCTATTGTTAGTGGTCATGAGCGGAGGATGGTTGGTGATGATGGCCATATGGTGGATGTTGATATGCATTGGAGGTTGGGGCCCGTGTGGGCTGCGCTGGCTATGGCGTTGAGTAGTATTTCGGTTGTTTGTAGTAGTCTTGCGCTGGGGATTGATTGGAGTTGGTTGAGGGGGTTGGTGGGGTTTAAGAAGGGTTGATCCCTTTTCTTTTCTCATGTTGGGTGTGTGGTTTATTTTGGTGCATTTTTGGACTGGTATGGAGATGGGTGTTACCATTGGCACGGACATCACACATGTACACATTAATATCACGATAACGAAATCATGTAATGATCACAACAATCATTTTTTAACAACACTCAAGCCAATAAAACATAAATGATAATCAACCAGCCTCCCCCCACACCTCCGCAATCTTCTTACTCAAAACCTTAGCAATCTTCCTCCGCCCAACCATCGCATCCAGCTCCTCCGAAACCATCGTCTCCCTATCTTGGGGCTGTAGCTCCTCGAACGCCCTAACAAATGCCTGAGGGGTGGGCCACTTGCGTTGAATCTCCAGCGCCTTCTCACCCGTGACCCCGCGCGTACACATGAGCATCTTCAGGTAGACGTCGCGGAGAGTGAGGATCTCTGATTTCGACGTGAGGGCCGAAAACGAGGGGAAGGTTACGGCGAAGGTTGCCGACGGCGTTTCTGCGCGCAGTCGCTCGAGGGTATCGAGATAGGATTGGGAGGAGGAGAGCTGGCGGCTGGGGATGAGGTTGAGGGAGGTTGACGGGGTGGTTGTCGTTGTAGTTGTGGTGGTTGTATCGTCTTCGGACGGAGCGCAGTACATGCTGCGCAGGAGGAAAGTCATGCGGGTGAGGTAGCGGATGGTGTCGTCTAGGTTTTTAGTCTGCTTGACGAAGTAGCCGTTGACGACTTGGGTGGAGGCAATTGCGGAGGCGACCATCTCCTGGTACTTGGAGCCCGTCTCGTTGGAGACGGAGAACTCTTCGATGAGGTAGATGACGTTTCGGATGCCGGAGCGGCGGAGGCGGAACTTTTGCTCGTAAAATCGGCCGTCTTTGATGGATCCGATGAGGTCGTCGAGGCGCTTGCGCTCGACGATCCAGTCGAGCATCACCTCGTCGCCTTCTTCGCCGTGCTGTGAGAGGAATGCCGGGTCGTGGCATTTGGCTACCCACATTGCGTCGCCTAGTTCTAGGGAGCGGACTTCTGGAATTATGCCCTTTTTGTCTAGTTCGTTGGAGATGTAGTCCCTGTCTTTGGATGTGCGGACTTCGCGGTTGTCCAGGACCAGCTGGACGGTGAAGCTTCCTGGTGGGAGGTTGATTGGTGTGACGGGGCCGTCGTATTCTGAGTCTCCTCCCCAGTCGTTGTCACGATCTTGGGTTTCGTTGTCGTCATAAGGCTCCAGAGAGGCCATGGATATTCCCGACTCTTGGGACTCGGCATTGGTGCCGTTCGTAGCCTACTAAGGTCAGAATCCGCGATACCTACAAACCAAGCACTTCTTACCTGAGAATCGCCCAATGACATAGTGTTCTGCTGGCTGTTACCCGGAAGAGTCTGCCGGACTCTCTTCGCGACCTCCCATCCCTCCTCGGTCAGAGCGTATCTCTTGAGCGGATGCCCATGGTCATAAACCAGATCCTTCTGGATCAGGGTCTTCATCGAGCTCCACGCAGTAAAATACTTAGTTGGATCGCTAGGAGCCGTGAAAGAGGTATCGCAATACGGCTCTGCCTTCTCAATCAGTTGCGCTTTGGTCAGGCTCTGCGACGAATCCTCCTCGAGGCTCGATAGGCCAATGATCAACGCATATGGACCCGACCGTAACGACGGCACATAGGGCTTCGCCTTTCGCGTTCTCTTCGCAGGCTGAGACTCCACTTCTTCTGTAGCTTCTCTAGGGTTCCTTTTGCTGGATTCTGCACAATGTCAGAATGCTGCGATGACTCTCTATCAGGGCCTGCAAACCAACGTTTCTGAGGATGCTCAGGCTCCGGAAGCCCGTTTTCCAGACAATAAGCTTTCAAATTCTCCGTGAGACGATCACAAAGTTTAGGTCCGAGACCATTCAGCTGCTGCGCTTCTGACGGATGCTGGAAGCTCAGTGGGCATGCTTTCATAGATTCGTAAGCTTTTTTGTATCTAAGACTGTTAGCGCCATATATGGCCAAGAAGGATTAAACCGCAGGTACTAACACTGTAGCCCCTTTACTATTACGCTCTCGCGCCTGATCCAACCATTCCTTGATCCATCCTAGTAACAGGGGATTCGCGCAGGTCTCCGAGTCAGCCATGGTTTGATAAATCAAACTCGGCTAGAGAGCGTTTTCTCAATCAGAACCGCCCAGAAGACTATGAACGAGTGGTGACTCAAAAGAGACAATCATCATTAGGACCCCCTTTTTAAAGATTGTTGAGCTGCAGGGTGATGAGTATAGAGAGATTGTAGATCGAAACGCGCCCCGGCATGAATGAGCTTCACGTGGATTTCCACTTTGGGAAGTGTGGCTCATGGGAGGTGTGGCGTTCGTGGCGCGTGATTATCAGTGCTTTTCATTGGTCAGATTCAAAGTATGCCAGCAGTATAAGAAAATAAGTGACGAATTTTTCAAAATCACTAATTCTGTATCTACCAAGGTATAGGAGCAGTTACCAAAATGATTGCATTGGTCAATCTTGTTTCCTGGTTGAAAGTAGCACAAAAAATCCCATATGCCAACAAAAACATATTGATGACGTCGTTGTCCGGGTTCCATACATATACCGTGGTTGAGCCTTTGGCCAGGGCGAACTCCATATCCTGTAATAATATATAATACTGGCTTTTCCTTGGAATCATTCTTCCTTTGCAAATCATACTACTGGGTCCTGCCAACAGCAGTCAGATAATATTATGGCCGCGGTAGTAAGCCAGCCCACCGGCCCAACCGACAGCCACATCCTATCCCAAGTCGAACAAGACGAAAAGGGCCTCGCGCAAAAGCCACACGTAGGCCCTATCGATAACACATCTGACATTGGCTGGGGGGCATCTCCTCTTGAATTCGAAAAGCGAATCGTGTCTGGCCTGTCAAATGAAGATCTCTGGATGCTTATCAGACGGTTCAATAAGGTATGTACCTATCTGGACGTCGACACCCGCAGCAGGACCGGATATTGACACAAGAAAGCAAATATACTGCGTCAAAAGCGTGCCCGAGTCACTTGCGCAGAGCCTGGACCTCAATCGTGCGGCCGATGAGGATTTCTCGCCTGATAAGTTGCGCGCTACTATAGAGCGGTTCTACACTGTTGTTGTTGTGGAGCTTGCTGGGTTTGTCAAGCATGTTGCTAGATTACGATCGTGGAGGGAGCCACGTCGGACGTCGGTGTTTTGCATTGTATGCTGGGACTTCTGGGGTCTCGAAATTACTATCATGAGGCTAACAGATGGTGCAGGTCTACTTCGTCGCATGGTTTCTGGACCTGCTCGCACCCACTCTAATCAGCGTTCTCCTTGCCCTAGTTATATACCCACCATCCAGATCAATCCTCTTCCCACATGCCCCAATTCCCCTTGTCGACAAAGACACAGGCGGGGTACAAAAACCAACAGCCGGTGTCCTAGGCTCACACTCTAGCATCACCGGCGCCCCCGAGAACTTCAAAGGCGAAGCAGCCGAGAAAGAAGCCAGCAACCTGATGAGCAGCATGGCGAGCATGGCAGCCGGAAGCGTCACAGGGAAACACGACCAAGGCACACCTGACGACGCGCCCATGGAGAAATCCGCTCCAGATGCGATGGACGTGGTTTCGGACGCGGCGGATGCGCAGGCTTCTGTGCATGGGGAGGTCCCTGAGAAGTCCCATGATAAGACGAGACAGCCTATGAAGGAGGTTGTGCTTGCTACGGCTATTCAGTTGATGCGTGGTGTGAATGATACTGTTGATACGTATGAGCGGTTTGCTAAGTATGTGTGGCTTCACGTATTGTTGGAATGCAGCTCTAATCAATGGTGACAGTGCGCTTTCGCCAACGCCGCCCTTTTCTTCGTTCACGCCGTACTTTCGCTTCTCGTGCGTCTTGGCTGTTTCTTTTGCAGTGTCGCTTGTGACTTCCAGCCACTTGTTCGTCAAGATTACTACCCTGGTGACTGGGTTCAGTTTCTTCGGCGATCCGATCATCCAGCGCGGAATGGAATACTTGGACGACAAATATCCACTCTGGCGAAAGAGCCTCTCACTAGAAAAGCAAGCCCCTCTACTCTCCCCTTCTCCAAGTCAATCTACTCTCAGACAGAGCTAACAGTCCACACACAGCTCCCTCCTAAAAGGCATCCCCACAAACGCCCAACTAACCCTAACCCTCCTCCGCAGCGGCGAAGCAAACGGCTCCCCCATCCCCCCACCCCCCGGAGACAACCATAAGGACGCACCCCCACCATCAGAGCCCACCCCAATCAACACCAACAATCTCCAACTCGGAGCCTCCAACGAAGAAATCCACGACGCCGCATCTCCCGCACCGCCCGGCTCCACCCCCCACGAAGAGCCCGCCACCGACGCGCCCAAACCCAAACATAACTTCATGTCCGGTCTAGTCAACTTCTTCCGCGGCACCACATCCACAGGCCTCCAAAGCAAGCTAGCAGTGGACCGCGCCCGAGCAGCAGCCGGGTCCCGGCACGCCAAGAGCCGCGTGGGCGTCCTCCGACGCAAAGGCCAGACCGTCGTCCCGCGGGGCCCCGTGCATTTCGACGCGCGGTACCACGGTAAACGCGGCGCGGTGATGCTCGACGCGATGCAGGATCCGCCGGTTGTTTACTTTACGACGGATCCGGCGTCGATGGCGGAGGACCAGAGCGTGCGGGACAAGAAGGGGAATAAGTCTGTGTTGTTTGCGTTTCCGGTTACGGATATTGTGGAGTTGAGGAAGATGGGGGGGCTGGGGTGGAAGGGGAAGTTGGCGGCTGGGTGGGCGGTTGGTGGGAAGGAGGTGGTGGATGGGCTGGTTATTGTTGGGAAGGGGCCGCAGGAGAGGTATCAGTTGACGGCTATGAAGACGAGGAATGATTTGTTTAATCGGTTGGTGGCGATTGATGGGCAGGTTTGGGAGAGTTATTGATTGTGAGAACTGTGCTGAGATGTTCAAGTTTGGAGATGATGCGGTATTTGTTCTAGACATGGCTGTGGGCTTCGTTTGGTCAAGTGGGCTCGTTAGAATTAGTATTACTATATTGGCCTCTGTATAATAGGTGATATATCATGATGCGTATTCGTTAATTGACTATCAATAGACCGTCCCGAGACTACAGACATATGTACAGCTTGTATACGACTCAACCAACCTCCAGACGCAATCCTCATTGTTGAGTCAACTCCAACTGATAGTCCCGGACCGCCTGCTCAAAAGACTCATCGCGCTTGAACCCCAACGACATGGCTAGTTCATTGTTCACACGAGTAGGCCACGAATCCAAGATCGGCCGGAGAACAGGGTCTTCCTTCTCCTTCAGCAAAGCCAGCTTGTCCTTCCCTCCGACCGCCTCCAACGCATCCATCATCTGCTGTATCGTCACGCAGATCCCCGGAACGCTGATCTGGCGGATATGCGGAGGAATGGAGTCAGGTGGCAACGAAAGCGTGACGATCAGATTGTGGACCAGAGTCCGGGGCGAGCAGATCCATGACTCGAACGACCGATCCTCCAGCGGAATGACACACTCCTGCCCATTGAGCGGCTCGCGGATCATCCCCGACAGGAACGATGACGCAGCGGCAGTGGGCAGCCCAGGTCTAACGGAGATCGTCGGGAAGCGAAGCGTGAAGCCCGTGATGAAGCCGCGGCGCGTGTACTCGTTGACGAGGGTCTCGCCGATGATCTTCTCCGCGCCGTAGGACGACTGGGGCGTGGGGATCACGGTGCTGTCCACCACTTTCGGAAGGGGCTGGCCGAAGACGGCCTGGCTGGAGGAGTAGATCACGCGCACGCCGGGGCAGGTTTTGCGGAGGACTTCGAGCAGATTGCGGGTCGCGTCGACGTTGACGCTCATGCCGAGGTCGAAGTTGGCTTCGGAGCCGGAGGACATGATGCCGTGGAAGGCGTACACGGCGTCGAGGGATTCCGTCACGACGGATTGGGCATCTTTGAGAAGGTCGGCGGTCACGGTGCGTGCATTTTGGGGGTGTTTGGCGCCTTTGGGGATGGGGGGTTCGTTGATGTCGGTTAAGGTCACGATGTGGGAGGGGTCGTTGAGGAGTTCTTTGGCGAGGAGTTGGCCGATGAAACCGGCTGCGCCGGTGATGAGAATCTGCATGTTGTAGAGGATACAGTATGAGGATGGGGAAGTGGTTTGGATTGGAGATGGAGAAGAGTGGTTTAAAAGAAGTCGGACCTGATGTTGACCCTGTTATTCTATCGTCATGTCGGGGGTGGGGCTCGCATCAAGTCCGAGGTCCAGCTTCCCCACCGGACTTGACCCGTTGTTACCCAGAGGGAAATAAACAAGGAAAGGAGATGGAGACAAGTTAGTTATTGTATTCTCGATCTTGTCTTCTTCATGGGAGACAGCTGTTGAGGTCGTCTGCTTGTCAGATATCTCGACATTGTGGCCAGACTCAACAGTATGGGGGTGGGGTTGGAGGACTCACTTCCTCCAATAAGACTATGCGATTTGCCCCATCAATCAACATTTCTGGGGATTGTAGGTACACAAGGCCTCGTAGCATTCCTCCAATTATAGAGAATTTGTCTTGGTGGTTATTCAGATATTAGACAGTCAAATAAGATCAATTGAGTAATAACGAAAGAATATAGAAATCCCACGAACTATCCATGAAGAAAACAAGGACGTGGAAGCCCATTGAACCCCACGGGCGCTTAGAAGAAAGGCGGGGTTTCGCATCCATGATTTCCCCCTCAATGAAACCAGTGGTTTCCTTTTCTACTCTCTTCCCTCCAACCCCTATCGCATACTGCTTTTTGAATTCTCACCCGTACAAACCAACCGGATCGCAAGTCTAGGATTGATTGCTTTTTTGCGCGATCGGATTCCTCCAATTTCCTTTCATGCCGATTGTATCCGTCGCAAACTGCAGTCCCAGGTTGGCTGCATGATGCCCCGGAGCATCCCCGATCACTCCCATTGCCCCTAGCCAATACCCTCCAGTCATCCTCTAGGACAGCTCCATTATGAAGCGCTCTTCATCGGATGTCGGTCTCGAGTCCCCTCGGAAAGATGACCGGCGTGCGTCTCTGGCCCCGGACGGACGGGCCCCGGTCCCGAGGATCTCCAAAGCCCGCGCGTGTGAGTAACTGAAATTCCTCCCGAGGAGCGTGGGTGGATCGTGCGGGGTGCATATTCTAAATAGATCGCATCTAGGTGCGGAGTGCAAGCGCCATAAGATCCGTTGCGAGTTCAAACCGGGCGAAGCCACGTGCAACAAGTGTATGCGCAGTGGAATCAAATGCATAGTCAATGACTTTTCGCAAAAGTTCGTCGACGACGATGGAGTGTGAGTGGTTTCTGGTTCTATATATAAGGCTCAATCTTTGGTGAGGTGGTTCTGAGTTGTTGTGCTAGATGGAAGTCTCAAGCGGCGGCCACCATTCAGCAGCTCCAAGCCGCCGTGGCACACTTGCTGCGCCAGAACGCACTCCCGGAGCTGTCGACGTATTTCGCCAACGATAGCGGTCAGAATGGATCGAGTCCCGCCTCGTCGCATTACCGTCGCGATTCGGCGTTCGATGGCTCGCAGTCGAAGATGAACTTGAACCAGACCAACCACGTGAATCACTCAGAGCCAGGGGTTATGATGGACGTGACCAGAGAGGCCTCCCAGGAGCCGGACCTTGGAGACCGAGAAGAGCTGGTGCCGGCGCCGATGCGCAGTCTCTACGAAGTCACGAAGCTGCGCGACTTACGGCATAACCCGGTGCAACAGCCCAAGCTCACGCTGCTGGAGGAGGACTTCATCTCACGAGGGTTGATCTCCATCCATGAAGCGGAAGAACTATTTGCATACTTCAGCCGCACAATGAACCAGCTGCTCTGGGGAGGAATCATCCTCGTCCACCGGGATCTAACATCCGTCCGACGAGCGTCAACCCTCCTCTCCGCGGCGGTCCTCACGGTGGCGGCCCTGCACATCCCCAATCGGACGGAAACGCTGAATCGGTGCTACGGCGAGTACGTGTCACTGGTATCCGACATGTCTCTGACTCGAGCGCACACGCTGGATGACATCCGCGGGCTGTGCGTGGGCGCATTCTGGCTCTCCGAGCTGAGCTGGAAGCTGTCTGGCCACGCGGTGCGAATCGCGACGGAGATGGGTCTCCATCAGAGCTACCAGAAGATGATGCGGGGCCATGGCGATCAGTACGAGCGAGCTCAGCTCTGGTACCTGCTCTACGTCTGCGACCACCACTTTAGCATCGCCTACGGGCGACCTCCCGTCATCCACGAGGACGTGGCGATCAAGAACTACGAGTCGTTCCTGCAGTCCCCGATGGTGGTCCCGGGCGATATCCGACTGATCGCGCAAGTGGCGCTGTTCATGATCCTGACCGAGGCGTATCGCATGTTTGGCAGCGACACGGAACAGGCCTTGACGGAGGAAGATTTCGGCCAGCTGCGGGTGTACAACGTGGCCTTGGATCAATGGCGACTCCTGTGGCAACCCCGATCGAGTAAGTAAACACCTTCAAACTAAAGACACACCAGACAAGTCAAACCAACCACTCACAGTTAAACCAGGCGACAGCCCCTACGTCCGCACCTACCCCTCCAAAGGCGTAGTGCTACACTACCACTTCGCCAAATTCCAACTCAACTCGCTCTCCCTGCGCGCGCTCTCCCCAACCAACACCCCCGTCTTCTCCATGGACCGCAAAGAAGCCGCCAACATCGCCATCTCCTCCGCCATGGCCTGCCTAAACATGGTCCTCGAAGAGCCCGACATCCGGGACGCCATCGTGGGAGTCCCAATTTTCACACACACCATGGTGACCTTCTCCGCAGTCTTCCTGCTCAAAGTCGCCGTCAACTGGAACTCAGCCTACCTGAGCATCGACGGCCGGCAGGTGCGCCGGCTCGTCGAGCGCGTCATCGAGCTGCTCAATTGCGTTTCCGCGGGCGATCGACACCTGACGCGGCATATTGCGCGCGGGCTCGGCAAGATGCTCGAGCGGTTCGACTCGTGGGATACGGCGTGGCAGGGGGGTGTGGGCGGGGGCGCCGCTACTGCTGCTTCTGGTGTACCTGGGGGTGCAGGGGCAGGGTCAGGGGCAGGGACCGTGAACCGGGCCGATGGCGATGTACCCGGTGGAGCCAATGCCATGGCGCAGGGGTTTCCGCCGCCGGACCTGATCTATGACATGGTAGGGACGTACGGGTTCGGGTTGGATGAGAATCTGCTGGATCCGAGTATGGCCAATTTTGAGTTTTTGGCGCAGTGACCTATATACCAGTTAAAGAAATATATATATATATATATAATATCAGAATGATCGATATTATACTAGATTGGGGATCAAGATGATGGTTTATTACATTGTCTGGGTTGAATTGAGTTGAATAGGTTGGCCCGAGCGCATCCGTCTGAGAGTAGGTAAGCTCTAAAGCTGGAGCTGGGGATAGTGTATGTACTATGTATGTATGTATGTATGTACCACACACACGACAGCAAGTAAAACAGTAACACTCACACAGGAGCAGCAGGTCTCGCTCTGTCCATAATAGAGAAGTGGGTGGGGTTGCAGTGTAACATGGATGCCCGGCTTATTTCTTCTTTTTATTTTATTTTAATGTCCAGGTAAAAGTAGCGAAAAAGAAAAGAAAAAAGTATGTAATGTCAAGCAGCAAGGAAGGGCTGGCTGGTCCTTTGGAACTGACATCATGATCCAGTCAGTCCAAGCTGAAATGAACGGCTGGAGAGAGAGGAGAGGAGTGCCTGGTGCCTGCTGTTATGGGCACGTCCTGTTGGTTAAAGACACGGGGTTGCTTTGCTGTTTGCAGGTGAAAGTGCGACTCCTTTTTGTTTTCTCACTTCTCTTCTATCGGTCTTATCCTGTCTTTAATATCTGGATGAAAGCTCAATACTTTCTTGATTCAGTTGAAAGGGTGTCTTGTTTTCCTGTTTTGTAGGTAATAGATAGCTTGTCAAGGTAGAGACTGTACAGACAACCACGGCAATACCTACAGTAGTCAGTAGTCTAGACCACCTAGGCAAACGGGGGTGGGTAACAAATTGAAATAGTCAGATTACGACGGTAGTAAATAAGATAGTGTTATAGACACAGCCTTTTGAGCACTAAAGCGACGGCCCCCCTTTCGTTCTCCCAGCAGCAGCAAGTAAGTTCCTCCCCAGCAGATGATTATCATTATTGCAGCTGCTGTTCTGTTTCTTTTTTTTTTTTGAATCCCATTTCGAATTGGTTTCTTTTTTCTTGATTTTGATCTGAATGATCTGAAGTTAATAAGATCAAATTGGGGCATTATAGAATAGAAAAAAAGAGAAATAATAGAATAAAATCATGGAAAAATAATGGCTCATAACTTAATGATGATGCTCACTCATCATTCCCCTCCCTTCCCAGGGTACAGAGGAGGAGAAGCATGGGCTGGGGCTGCACTGCGCTGCACTGCGCGGCGCTGCTACTTTCTCTGTCTGTACTTGCGCCAACCCTGCTGCCCTGCTGCCCTGCCTGCCTCTGGTCCGTTTATTATTCCTAACCTCTCCTCTCCCTCTCCTCCCCCCATCCCATTCCTTATCCTACCTACTTACTTACTTCCCTTCCGACTTCTCCCCTCCCCCATTGCACCATCCTAGCTCAAGGAAACCCTCCAACTTCTGCACAGCACACTTTTGCGCATCGATTGCGCCTACCATACCACACCACACAATGTCCACCCGTAAGAGAAAGCAAGAAGCCGAGGAGGAGGAAGAGCTCCAGGCGCTTCCTAGCGACGAGAGCGAAGAGGAAGAAGAGTAAGTCCTGTCTGTCTGGATCTTTTTTTGTTAGTCTTTTAGTGTATTGCGAATGCGCCTACCAATTGATTTCCCTTCTCTCTTCAAAAATATATTGAAATGGAATGAATTGCTCGGTTGTGTCGTTTGTTTGATGTCTGTCGTTGTTGCGGTTGCTCTGAGCTTCGGCTGGGACTTAGTTGACTAGCCTCGGTTGGATTGCATCATCGTCATCGATTTGATACTTTTTCTTCACACTTGTTATTTGTGGATTGATTCGTTCGCGCTGCGTCGCGGCGATGATAGCGTTCTGCTTGCTATCTTCGATTCTCATCATGCCTTATCTTCATGGAAAGATATGCAAAACTAACGTGGCCCAGATATGAGGACTCCGACGTAGGCGAAAGCGCAGGCGAAGAAGAAAGCGAGTCAGAAGCGAGCGCCGAAGAAGGAGACGAAGAGGAAGAAGAGGAAGAAGGTGCTCCTCAAGAGAAAGGTTCGCTCCCTGCCATTCTCTCCATCTTCACCCTACCCTCGAAAGACAACAATGCTAACGTGTATTCCTACCACCTAGGCCCTCCCGCCCCGAAGAAGCGAAAGACAGCCACCGCGCCCGAGGGTGAGGGTGAAGGTGAAGAGAAGGAAGAGGTGAAGGAGAAGAAGAATGGCAAGGACACTGGCGAGAATGGTGTCGAGGATGACAAGGAGGGAGAGGAGGCAGGCGAAGACGAGGAGGAAGAGGCGGAAGAGAAAGACGAGGGCGCTGAAAAGACGGAAAAGAGCAGCGGCCCTGCTGCTGCGGCGAAGAAAGCCAAGGGCGATGTTGTGCCTAAAGAGAAAGAGGTGGATTCTGATGCTTTGGAGGCGGATGAGTGAGGTCAAACGTCTTTGTTAACCCTGGATAATGCTGTGTTAATCCGTCAAGTTGACCTCTTATTCTTTGCTTCTGCTATGGGCCTTAGTCTATATTCTTGGATCAGTAGTAGGTAGTCTTGTTCTGATACGGCCTGGACTCGGAGGTTATGGTATAAAGATCTCTTGTCGTGGTATGTAGTTCAACATATTTCCAATTTCCAAGGACGATTGTCACATTCTTGAGAATTCTATCATCGTTTAGTTATTTCAGTGGTGATCCACTAGTGGAAGTGGTGTGATAAATTTACATTTTTTGAGATGCCAGCACATACATACCTTACATAATGACACTGACTGCTAGTCCATCTATACACCCAGTGACAATTGAAAAATTTCAATAGATGGTATATTAGGGTAAACAAGATGGAGGGAAATGATAGGTAACAACGTGTAAGCAGGAACAAAAGGTCTACACATCGTTTCCCTTACGGTTATCCACACAACTAGTGACTATAAAGATCTAAGGATGATCAATACCTGCCTATAACTACCTACCTATAACAAGTGTACCGACTACACAAATCAAAAAAACATCCCCATTTTCGTGTATTCGCTGCAGCCACGCTGGAAACATTGACTCTCTCCCAATCCCTTTTTTCCATCCCTCCCCTGCCTAAGTAATCTATAGGAGAGACTGTCCCGTCCGGGACTATTGTAGAGAAAATAAAGAGTATAGAAATAGGGTAAGAAATGAGATTAAATGAAATAAGGAGAAGAAGAAAAAGAAAATCAGCCATCACTGCCGCTGCTGCGGAAAGTCGCGCATAGTTGGCAGTACTGGTGTGTGAGATCCAGGACCGGCTGAGACAGGTTAGTGGCCTGGACTATACTGCGCACCTTGACGGCGCCTTCGTCTTCGATGAGCTTGCGGATGAGGTAGAGTAGTTCGGGGGAGAACTGTATTGGTTAGAACATTCATCTAATGGGGTATCCCTTTTCCTTTTGTTTGTGGGACCTACCTCAGAATACCACCGGTATTGCCAGGCAATCAACCGGATCAATGCGCCCAGCATGGACCGGGTGTCGTTGCGCTTTTCGTACAGCTTCAGCACTCCCCGCATGGCCTTGGGCGAGAACCGGATCTCCAGACAGTGCTGGTAGGCTTCGATGCCTTCGTCGAAGTGGTGCAGTCGCTCGGCGAGTTCGCCGAGGATCTCCCATTCCGTCGCGGACTTCTTGTACTCGATCGCCTGCTGTCGGAATTGGGCCATCTCCGTTCGCCAGATGGTATAGATGCGGAGGTCCTCGTAGAGGACCATGAACAGGTTGTCCAGCCAGCGCTCGCAGAGACGCTTGTTCTGGAACTGGGTGTAGGATGCGTGCGAAGGGTCGGGCTGGGATATGGTTAGGATGTTGTTCAAAACCAGGCGAACACGTAAACAGGGAAACAGATAAACAGGTAAAAGGTACTCACATCGTCGCGGCCGGATTTGACCACCGCCGACGCCACGGTTTGCTCCGGTCGCTCGACGGTGACCTCCGATGCTTTGTCGCCGTTCGTGGCGGTCTCGGACTGCGTCTGCGCGTCTTCGTCACCAGCGCCCTTCTCGGCGTCTCTCGCGTCTTCGCTCTCTTCGTTCGCGCCAGAACCGATGGACGGCGACACCTTCGACGTGGAATGCTGACGCTCGACCCGGTACTCCTCTTCCATGACGAAGACTTCGCTGCGGATCTTGAGGAGCTGGTCCCACCCGATCGCGGCCGTGATCTTCGTCAGGAGGTTGTAAGCCTTGAGGAATGTCCCCTGGTACGTCGCAGCATGGAGTCTCCGCAGGGACGGGTGCACGTAGTCGTGGGGGTCGCCCTGCCGCGGCTGGCCCTCGTCGATCTCATCCAACATGCTCTCCGCTAAGATCGGGAGCATAATGCGAGACGGCTGGGGCATGCGGGGCGTGTCTTTATCCTGGTACGTGAACATCGGACAGGAGTTCAGCGTGAGGAGCGCCAGGTCCCACTGTTCCAACCCCACGTACACCTCCGCCAGTCGGGCCCAGGTGCTGAATTCGCTGGGCGCAGCAGTGACGGCGCGTTTCGCGCATTCCAGAGCCATCTCTCCCTCGCCCTTGTTCTTGCAGAACAAGGCCTGGCAGTCGAGCAAGGAATAGTCCATCGGGACGTCCTGTAAGGAGTCATACATCAACCGCACCGCTTGAACCTCCTCGTCCGCCATGAGCATGACCTGGGCGAGTAGCGACGAGACTTCCACGTCTCTTGTGCGAAGCTTCTCAAACAGGTTGATTCCCGAAGTGTAGCGCCCGGTGGTCTGGATGTATTTCAGAAGGCCCGATGTGAGGTGATTGCTGACGGTATTCGGTACTTGGGTTTCGGGGTCGGAGCTAAGTTGCCGTCCTACACTGCCGTCAGTATGTGTCTCAAGTAGAAAGCTCCCAGCGTGGCGCACCCAAGAAGAACAGCCTCTCTGCGGCGTCCAGGAACTTGTGCTCCATCTCCGTGTTCGTGACGGGGTTGAACCGGCGAACGCCAACAATCTTCCGGATGGAATCCCCGCTACCATTATCCGCGTAGGAGTAGGCCCTCAAGATACCGCACAAGAATGTTTCCAGCCATAGGGCCTCGGTGGCAACACGCTGCTCCCCGCGCTCGTCGATGCAATAGCTTTCCAGGCTTCCCGGGATCTTAACTTCGACACGCATGTCCAGGTGGGAAAAGGCGTTATAACAACTGCGTGGGGGTCAGAAATGGTGCATGCGACAAGAGACCAACATCATTGGATGATCTCACCAATAGATCCCCGAGACCACTTTGTGGGTTTTGTCCAGGGGAGAAAACGTCAACGTATTTACGTAGGCAGCCAGGCTGGCGGAGGACGAAGCATCGATTCCGGTAACATGGTGATAAACCCCCGTCTGCTATTGTCGCAATCAGGTTAGCGATCATCTATTGCCTTCACGATCTCTGGTAGACGCAACCATGTCGCGCCATCGTGAAATTGGATTCGAAAGAGACGTACCTGACGGCCCGTGTTCGACTTGGGCTGTTTGACCAGATACACCAAATCCGGGGGACCTAATTCTCGGAGATTCTGTAACGATTCTGTGCGCGCCTCGACCGCCGCAAAGATATCCTCCTCCTCGTATAATCTGCGGGCAATTGGGTATCAGTTCCACGTCGACTGGGGGGAAGTGGAGCGCATCTGTTTGCCTCAGGAGTACGTACTCGGGGACAGCTGGCGCAACCATGGCGCATGCGAAAGGAGGAAGAGATGCGACAGAGATAGGAGGAAAATCGAAAGAATCAAAAATTAAATTGAATGTACTTTTTGGTACGAAAGAACGAGGATGCTCAAAGAAGCCACTAGGAGTAACTGTCAGGGACAAAAGGCGCAGGAGGTCTTTTGGGGGGGGGAGAAGAGTCTCGGCGCGGCGTCGTCACGGCCGGAGATCAACCAGGCCGTAATCAAACAAAGTACGGCCGATCCTCAGGCAGACCCGGCTAGACAATGCGACCCCAGGCACCCAGGCCACCACTTTTTCCCCTTTGGGAAATTAAGCCCAATTCCCGCCTGAGGCCACCCCCCCCCCGGGCGGAAAACGCGTGATGCGTGTTCCGCTGCTTCTTGATCGCATCGTCCATCTCAACTCCACCTTTTCAGTGTTCTCGTCGCATCTACTTTCCCTCCCATTCTTTGGACTTG
This sequence comes from Aspergillus campestris IBT 28561, assembly GCF_002847485.1. NCBI lineage: Eukaryota > Fungi > Ascomycota > Eurotiomycetes > Eurotiales > Aspergillaceae > Aspergillus > Aspergillus campestris. The sequence continues at coordinate 2,398,725 of NW_020194336.1, read as the reverse complement.
CGATGTTGCATAGCGCGACTCCCATCCGTTTTCCAATGCCAGCGACTTAACCCAGGGCCGGAAATAAGCCCGCATCGTCATCATGTCTAATTGGACGGCTCTGAATATCGAACCCGCGGAAGCTGTCGAGGAGGAGGTGGACGATACGAAGGAGATCCAGATTGAGGAATCGCTGAAGCTATACCAGAATGCGCTGAAGCTTCACTCTCAGGGCCCTCGGTTCTATGACCAGGCCGCGGAAGCCTATGACGCCCTGCTTAATTCGGAGATCTTCAAATACCCCGAGTCCCTCTCCGGGTTCAAGAGAGCTGCCCTGCAAGATACTGAACTTCCGCCGACGGATGTGTTGGATGATTCTGTTGCGGTTGAGGCTGAAACGCTGACAAAATACGATATTAATGATTCCACATCGAGCACATTGTTGCAGACCATCTACCTTGCCTATAAAAACCACGGACAGTACATCCTCGATTCTTTACGGTCCAATCTTGAGAACACCCCGAGCACACCGGACAATGCCGACGAGATATCTTCGAAGATTGCGCAACGAGCAAGCACCGCCTTATCGTCGTTTGCCGACGCCTTGGAAAGCGACGATACCGACCTCAACCTGTGGAGACAGAGCGCGAGACTGAGCAGCGCCTTGCAGAGCTATCGACTAGTACGATACTGTTTGGAGAGTGTATTGGCGGATGACGAAAACCGTCTGGAAATCAGAACAGAGCAATTGGGATTGGAGGAGACATTTGCGGAAGAGCGACTGCGGAATACGCTACGGACACTGGACGACCGATTATCCGCTTCCTACGTCCCAATTAAGAAACCAAAGAAGGCTCTGTTGAAGATTTTGAAACGTCACATTGACCCGTTTCCTTATTTGCCTGCCCTGCCAAATAGTCTACAGGACGCAGATAAGACGAAACGCTCTCTCGCCCTACAACCCTCACGTCATGATATCCAACCAACCGCGCCAACTTGGGCTGGTGTGGGTCAATCTCTCCTCCAAGTCCTTGAGGATGAAGAGCAGGGGTCGTCCGATATTCGCCCCGGGTCGTCAATTAAAATCACTTTGCCGCCAATTAGTCGCGAGGTGAAAGCGACAGAAGCCAAGGATGCACTGCCTTCCGAACAAAAGGGCGACGAAGAGGACACAGCACAGAAACCAGAAGCCTCTATACCAGACGATGGAGACCAGATCATGAAGTCCCGGCCTCCGACGAGTATCAAAACCGAAGGTGATTCATGTGGAGAGCATGCCGATGATCATTCGTCTGTTGACCAAAGGGCAGAACAACAGCTCATGGAGGGCCTGGAACTCCCGTCCCCTACCCTTCCTGAAGCAGACAGCCAACAAGAACCCGCCAATGCTGAAGAGCCGGATCTCAAATCATCGGTGAACGGCTGTCGCAAAAGGTCTTCTGCATCGGCAATGACTGAGGACCAAGCGGAGGGCTCCAGGTCAAAAAGTAGACGGACGCGTCTCCGAGAATCAAACGCAGATCTGCCCACCCAGTCCGAAGAAGTCGCATTCGATCAAAATAAGTTTTACGAGGATCAACTTGCCGAGTATATCCAGGCCGACGAATGGATGCTCGACACGGTGGGGTCTCTATTATCCAAGGTTGGCGTCGAAAAGTTAGGGACGGTCGATGGCATAAGGAAGCTTGTGTTTGCCGAAGGGGACGCCCCGGCGGATGCAGCAAGTTTGCCTGCAAAAGTTGAACAATTGCTGCCCCAGGACCTGAGGAACATCATGAAAAGTTGGGATGAAGGGAGGTCCCAGGTCATGCTCCAAAGCGATAACTTCTCAACGCTTCAGAACGTCCAAACCATGGGCAAATCTGGACTGGCCATTTTCCTGGAACACTCGAGGAAATCTACCCGCAAATTAGGGATGAAGCAAGTCCTTTCTGGGGATGAAGAGCTGCAGGAGTTGTCAGACCATGTCAATCAAGGATGGTTCAATGTCCACGAAGTGGCCTTTGGCTGGCTCTATTCGCTCCTGGCACCCGAATTTGGGAAAGGTCTCGCGGGAGGTAATGTCTCCAGCGCAGGAGATTGGTCCAGCCTGAAGTCGGCCTACGATCAATGCCAGTGGCCTGAATCTCTCAAAGAAACCGTGACAAAAGCTTTGCTGCGGGACGACGAGTACGTTTATGGGAGGATGTGCGAAAAACTCGAAGCCCTCGAGCACCAGATACTCTCTAGCAGCGCCCAGGCACCTTTTGAATACACCGTCGGGCACTTTTCAGACTTGGGTTTCCTCCAAACTGTATTTGAGCTCCATCTCGACATATACAATTCTATAAACAACCCGAACAGCGAGGTGGATTCGGGCATTAGGAGCGTGCAGCGAGATCGCTTGGCAAGATGGAACATGCTAGCTCGTACCTCCCTCACGCACTTCATGGACCATGGGCCCTCGGGAGTCAACCAGGACAATATCACTCTGCGCCATATCTGGGCGTCCACATTCTACTCCAACATGATTACTGACGCTTCGAGAGAACATGTCCTCCTTTGTCTTCAGGAATTAAAACGCCTGCTGCATTGCCTGAAAGATCCGGAGATAACCCTCGTGAACAACGCCATGATGCCGGAAATAGCGGCCGAGGCCATCGACCAGGAGATATCCAAGTTGAAGTCCATGGACTTCTTCATGAAGATTTTCAACCCCGAATCGGAAGACCCTGTAGGGCTGATTGAAACAATCGAGCCAATCCTCGAGCCTAGTTCTGTTCGTTTCGTCGAAGAGAATGGGACCGAAGAGCAGAGCCTCGACCAGCCAACCTCCCAGATCCACGAAATGGGCTCTTTCCTGGATAGGGGGGATGTCACTCTGCGATTATTTTTGTGGCAAAGACTGCAGGACGCGTACAAGTCAATCAATTACCCGCCCAAGATCATATCTTGCCAGCTTCGTAGTATCGAGACGATAACACGAGAGCTCCAGAATCCTGCGCATCTGGAGGAACCTACTGAGCATCGCCAGACCCTCCTAATCCGATGGTTCAAATCGCTTGATGGCATCTTGAGCAAGACGACCACTGCTGTTCTTCAGGACAAGGAGAAGGCCTTCGATTGCTTTGATATGGATCATCTCAGGTCGTCAATGTCAGCACTCGCTTTTCTACTAAACCTACTCCATAGCTTCATCGTCTATGAAGACTCAGTTCGAGTGGGCCAAACGGCCGGATCTGACCTCCGCGGCGCACTCGCCAAATCCTTGGAGAACTTCAAAGACAAACTACGCGATATGAATGTCCGCTGTTGGATCTTACTCTACACGCTCCTTAGGGAAGCCATGGCACAAAGCGAAGAGGATTTTGACACCCCGCTAGAGGACCGCATCCATTACTTGCGTGCCGTGCACAATGCTCTTGGTATCCGGAAGATGTGCAAGCGCTCTCAAAAGCAATTCCTCAAGATCATGAAATCGGAGATCTTTACTTTGGATGTGAAGCAAGATGTTGAGGCGGACGAGTGCCAAATTCTATACGATATCCATGGCATAAAGCTGTCCCCCGTTGACGGTCTGTTAGCCGAGCACAATTGCCCCGTTGAGAAGCTGGACCGACCAACGGCGATAATGATGATCGACTTGGTCATGAAACAGGCAAAGAAGATAAACATCAAGGACTTGTCCAAGTCAGAGCTGAAGGCCACGATTGATAAGATGCAGTCGGCCATTGGCACTACCAAGTCGTCGCCTCCGTTAACATACAACAAACGCGTTCTGTCGTCCTACTTGAAATCTCCGCTCAACCCTACGGAAATATTTCACGCCATCCGAGGCCTTGACGATCTCCCCTTGATCCCTGTTCCTACCGAGAGTGCAGTAATCGCACGAAAAGGGTGGTATTTCCTTTTGGGCCATGCAGCCCTAACGAAATTCCGTTCCCAAAAGCGCTTGAACCCCGTCCCAACCACTGATCTCGACGACGCTATCACTTGGTTCCGGCAAGATATTGAGCATGGGACGCCAAAGTGGGAGTCGTGGTATCGCCTTGCTCAAACATACGACTCGAAGTTAGAAGAGGACATCACCTGGTCTGCAGACAAAATCAATAACAATCGGACCGACCTGGTAACCTGGCAGCGTAATGCAATCCACTGCTACGCCATGGCTATTGCAACCGCAATCAGCACTGCCGACCCAGCACCGGAAACCCGAACACTCCTAGCGGATGTCTATACGGATTTCGGAATCCGTCTCTACGCGTCCTCGCGCGAGCCATTGTCGATGGCAGCTTTCAACATTGGCGAAGCGACTCGTCATTTCAACAGCGAAGAAAACCAGCAGATGTACGAGAGGCAGCCGTTCAGGGAGATGAAGATTTACTCTGTCTGGAGCCTTGCGAGCTTTCTTCTCAAGCATGCCATCATCAATAAACCCAAGAATTGGATGTAAGTTTGGTCTACCCACTACCTATAACAGTACGGAAGCTTATTGACCACGATACAGGACTTACTATATGCGGAGTAAATGTCTCTGGAAGATGTATAGCTGTGACGACTCTGTGCGGGGGAATTTCAGACGCATCGAGGTTGACGAAATGGTGGATTCTCTACTCGATGCGATCGACGCACTTCCTCAGCGGAGGGATTCCCGCTCAGAACCTATTTTTGAGCCGCATTATAAGCTTGTGTCGATCATCGACAAGTTGGTTCAAAGAAACACGTTGACGGTAATACGCTCACACATAAGAAGCTACCTTTTTCGTATAGCACCTCGCTAACACCCCACTAGGCGGCCGAAGCAAGCAAGACTCTTCTAGCGACTCCCTGGGCTCGCAAGGTTGAAGCACCCGAAGGACGCGAAGACTGGAAACCGTATATACTCAAAGTGCTTCGAAATCTGAAGCATGGGGACAAATCTAATTGGCACCATCGCATGGCCTTCAGGGTAAGCCACTTATTACCCCTATTGCCTTGCATGGCATTGTTAATAAACCCCGTCAGGCTGCACACATCCTCTACGACGACCAAAAGGACGCCACGGCAGCAGCGGCAGCTAAGGGCGAACTCGGGCACCAAATCTTCACCAAAACCATGACCATCCAAGTCTGGAGGCCTGAATTCGAGCGCCCCGGCAGACACTTCGTGTATACAACACGATACGTATACTTCTACGTAGCATTGCTCGACCAGCTCGACGACCGCGCGAATCTCGACCAACTACTCCGCCGAGTGCGAAAGAAGCAAGGCGACTTCATCAACCACACCAAGCTCTGGGAAGACGTCTGCCTCACCTACGCAAGAGTCATCCGGCGCGCAGGCGGCATCGAAGAAGGCCACGAAGAGGGCGTCTTCAAGCCAATCAGCTGGGACGAGTTCGTGACCAACACCGCCCGCCTGGAAGGCCTCGCGCAACTCGCTCCCGAAAGCACCCTCCTCCTCGAGCTCCTCCGCGACGCCATCGAGCTCAAAAAGCTCAACAACAACCTCATGAAAGTCTCCCTCCTCGAAGACCTCATCGCAGACCTCTACTCCCGCCTCTACGAAGTCAACATGCCGCAGGTCCTCGAGCAAGCCAACGAGGAAAACAAAGAGAAGATGAAAGTCGACCACCTCCTAATGGCCACCACCGACGGCGCCGCAGACGGCTCAACGCCACCTACCTCAGCCCCACCATCCGAAGCCCCCGCGCCCCGCGGCCGCACAAAGGGCATCGCGCGCCGCGACATCCAAAAACGAGCGGAGACAATCGTCAGCCGCAAGCTGACGCCGCGTGTGCCCACAGCCAAGGTCTCCGCCCCCGCGGAGACTGAACCAACACCGCAGAACCACCCTCCCAAGAAAGGCGGCGCCACTTCCGCGCCCTCGCAGACGAACAAAGACACCACCAGTAATGGTGTCCAGGCCGTCGGCAGCTCGACGGGACACCAGAGCGATGCACCCGATGGGAGTCTGCACGAGAGTGCCGACGATGAGAGCGAGCTTAGCGAGATCGACGATGAGAAGCTGTCGAAGCTCGCTCCGGAGAGGAAGCGTTTCTTCCCTAATCTGCAGAACAGGGGGTCTGTGGAGCCTGGGTCGGAGATGTCGGCTCAGGTCAGCGCCGACGGAGATGGTGGGGCAGCCGCTGCGGCGGCGGTGGAAGAAGGGGCCGATAGAGAGGGTGATGTCGGCGAGAACGAACAAGAAACTGGACCTGTCGGAGAAGACGAAGAGGAGGAGGAGGAGGAGGAAGATGATAACGAAGAAGGAGATGAAGGCGGCGACGAAGCAGGCGATAGTGAAGAAGAAGAGGAAGGAGAAGGAGAAGAAGTCGCCGAGGGAGAAGACGCCGAAATGGGAGGCGATGAAGAAAACGACGGCGAAGATGGCGCCGATGCCGAAGAACAAGAACAAGAAGAGGAAGACGAAGAGGAAGAAGAAGAAGAAGAAGAAGCTGAACCTGTAGACGAGCCTGAAACCCAAGGCGATGACAACGACAACGACAACGAACCCGGAGACATGATGAACGTCGATGGCGACGACGTCGACGTTGAAGAAGAAGAGGCCGACAATGTTGAAGAAGCTGCTGGTGGCGAAGGTGAACCTGAAGCTATGGACGTTCGTTGAGCTTTCGTCGTCTGCCTAACTTTCGTTCTTTCTTTCCCTCTGTTTTCTTTGCATGCTCCCTTGTCTATTATACATTGTACGGGTGTTGGTACGATATCGGGATACCGGCGCTATTGCTATTGTGTGATTTTTACCATGATCTACCGGCGTTACTATCCTGTAGGCTAGCAGTGACATTGCGATCTTCGCATAATGTATTAGTATAGGGGAAGTGATGATTTTCTATTTAACAGTGCTATCTTGACATTGCTTGCTCGCATAACCTACATCAACCAAATACCTAGAAAGTAAAAAGCAAAAGCAAAAGCAGTAAACCCAACATGTTGGCGTGATATCTTGTATTCATGAAAGAGAAAAAACGATTGAGCATGGGAATAGAACTTCAATAAGCACTTCAAATATCTTCCTCGGGTGCCAAATCCCACTTGCGGGTTGCCATCTTTCTAGGCTTCTTTCCGGGGGATTTGGTCGGTTGGGCGGGAGAGAACATGCTGTCGGCCAACTTCAGTTGGTCCATGCGCTGAAGTGCAACCTCGATGTCACTTTCGCGGCCCAGGATGTTGGAGTTACGAGACGACTCGAGCACATTCTTGGGCTTGGGCTTTTTGGTCGGGGAGCGGCAGTTGAGCTCTCGCTCGAGAGCAGCAATCTTGCTGCGGAGCTGGTCATTCTCGAACTCAAGGTCGTTCACTCGGTCGTCCTCGGAGGATGCTGGATCTTCATGGACTGGGTATCAAATGTCAGTCACACCACAGATATAGTGGAACAGCGTAAACTTACCGTGGAAGCCTCGGGACAGAAGCTCGATCTTCTTGTCAAGGTGTTCGTTATTGTGGCCAGCCTAGTGAGGTCAGTAGAAGCGCAAGGGTGGCCCGGGAATCGCTCGTACTCACCTGTTCGTCCAGGGCAGTCTGCCACTTTTTCCGTTCTTCCTCCATTCTCTCATCCATCTCCGCCCAGCACTCTTCCCGCACATCTTGCTCGATCATGATGCAGGTCTCTTCGCTAGCTTTCAATCTGAGCTCGAGTTCTGCCTTCATGACCTCTTCCTCGGCGAGCCTCATGGCAAGGCCTTCATTTTCTTCGGCCAGTCGCTTGACTTCAGCTGTGGCCCTTTCAAGCTCTTCGGCTGTGGTTAAATCCGGCGAATTACGCCCGCTTGCCGTAGCAAGAGAGTTAGACCCAATAGACTCCGCAATGGACGGAGCTCGAGGCACAGCAACTTCACGCGCCAGTGCCGAATAGCGCAGGATTTGGGATGTCGCGTTGTAGTCACCCAACGGATCTGCCGTCACAATCATAAGTGCTTTTTGCGGGTGACGGTTCAGGCCTGCTGCCTGGCCCGGGGAGGGGAACGAGTTGGAGAACAACAGCTCTGTAAGTTTACATTGTCTGAAAGGGACGACAGCGGTCTAGTTTGATCAGCACAAGAGCAGCAAAGGATTATTAGACGAAAAAGATTGCAGCCCTACCTTGTTCCCGTCTTGAATAGAGCTTTGCATTTGCAAGCATTGACCGAGGTACATCAGACTCTCGTTGATTTTACCAGCTTCAGCAAGTGTTGAGCCTCCCGTTTTCGCGGTTCTTGCTCGCTCGGAACCTGACACTTAGTTAACATCGACCCGTCATATCCCGATGGTATATTCTTACCAGCCAAGTCCGCAACAGTCAATGTGTTCCCAATCCAGGTCTCTTCGCCAGTTCTCTTACTCCGCATCCGTCTCTTGACTTCAAGGCAGAAGAAACCGTGGCTTCGAGAGCTCACACTGTTGGAATTGGTTCCCGTGACCCTCCGCTCCGTAAGGCCAATCTCAAGAATCGCCAGTGCTTCTTCGTAAGTGCTACAGGCAATCTTACGCAGACCTGCAACGAGCTTTCGATCGGGAGATCCTTCGGTCGACTTGAAGAAGAGGTGCTTGCGTCGATCCTTTTGCTGCATATTGGCCCCTTGGCGTGACACGGTGCTGCCTTGACCAGGGACAATAGCTGGGGACAATAGATCAAAAATGCGGTCGTTATACACTTCATACATCGATACTAGGACGATATACTCGGAGTTCGGGTTTAATTCCAAGGTCAGGTGGCTGACATCGGGGGATTTGGGCAGAGCGCCGGGCCGTGGCGGCAGGTTACGACGAGGGAAGTTGATCGCTGGCGTCGGGTCCTTCAATATTTGCGATAAAGATTTAGCACACAGTTTCTCATATGAACAATAGTGGAAGTTGGGAGTAAGCGCTACGGAACCATCCTGGACGTGTCTGGGTCTCTCTTCAGGAATAGTCTGTAGACCACGGCGCAACTTGCGACTACATCGTGGGGAGCGTGGCGCCTCTCCATACGACAGGACTACTGGCGGGATAATTCCATGGGCACGATCGGGGGATCTCCCAGGCGTTGATGGGGGAATGTCTTGGGACCACGGGCTCGGGGGGAAGGGTTTCCATACCGTCATCGGGGTGTTAGCTCTGCCCGAGCTCATGGGGGTTTGGGCCCTTGAATTTCGCCCACGTTCACTCGGGTCGGTGTATACCGCTTCGAGGAACGTCTGGGCTGAGAATATCTGCGCTTCTGAAGGGTCCGAGGCAGAGACGGATGCTAGGAGAAAGGGACTGATCGAGTTGTCGGGGGGTTTGATTGTCGATTCCAGGGACCTGAAGATCACATCGAGACTCATCTGAGTGAGTCCCCTCTGTGTCTTTGAGCCCAGAATGGTGTGGCTCTGCCTATCGTTAGGACAATGCTTCCTGCCATTTGGTTCGATTAGGTTCATACCTTGCCGCTCCCGGTTACCCCCAAGGTCGCAATGAGGCCATCCCTTCCTTCCTGCAGCACACCCTTTACCAAAGAGTCTATCCCGGTCTCTCCAAACACGTTCAGCTGGGACGCCGACTCGTCGAAGACCTTGGTGAATCCGAACTTCTCGACTGCGCGTTTTCGGGTATCGCTGGGCGGTTGCAGCGTAATATGGGTCGGGCCAGCATTGGGAGCTTGGCCATCTAGTTGGGAATCTCTAGTTTCTGGGGTATCGATAGTCATGCAACGCTCAGTTTGGTGATCTTGGTGTTGTGGACCGGGCGGACGGAGGCGCAAGTACACCTGGAAGAGTGACGCTGGCGGGGTTTTCGTGCCCATGATGACTGTTTATGCACTCCGGCTGAGAGTGACAGGTGTTGTCAAGGATCTACTTGGTGGGATATGAATCTCAACGCGAGTCCAGACCGCGCGAGAAGAGGAAATTAAGAGTGGATGATGAAATGTGCCCCAATCGGAACGTGGAGGGACTGCCTTCTGCAATGTTGTCTTCCCGTTTGGGCTAGTGCGTCGTTACCCCGACAACGCCCTCCCGAAAGGGTAATCCGGGGTTACTGCCTGATGTTTATGGCATCCGACCCATGGTATATCAGCGACTTCAATCAGGCACCACTTTTTGGGGTGTTTCTGGCAGTGAATACATCATTCTTGCTGAGCAGAAGGCTGGCCTCCTTTTCTGCAATACGAGTCATTCAGCCCTTGAAGGACAGGTGATCTGAGAAATCGCGTGGCTCAGCCCTGCCCGATCGTATTCGCTTAGAAGCCAATAGTCATGGGTGAAAGAATCGGTCCTTGCCCGAGATTACTCACAAGCAGGCTAGCCACAGCTGAAGACCTGTACGATGTGTTCCCATCTGATTCCACCTCAAAAGCGCTCTCCTATTGGGGTTAGCTCACGGTCATAGCACATCTCGGCGATTCAATCTTCTGGGATGTGATTCCATCCTGTGGCTTGTGGCGCAGCGTCAGCGACCTCTTGGGGGAAAACCCAGCGCCCCTAACCAGACGTGGACCCCGTACTTGCGTTGGAAGGCTGTGCTGTCAGCACCAGAAGCTTAGAACCCACATCGTGGGTGTCCCATGTATCACCAGGTGGAGGCTTGTTTCTTTTTTCTGCTTCGCTCCTTTCCTATTTAGGGTTGCTCGTTTTCGCTAACGGCGGACGTTCATGCTGACGATGATACTATCCAGACGGTCCAAAGTATATAAAGAGCCTTGGGACTCGGGTCTATCTGTCTCAAGGCTCAGGATTAGAATCCATCGGTTTAGATACTATCCATTTGATTGTTTTCTCCTCGACGATCACATACTTTTCACTATTGTTTTCTTTGTTCATATAGATTCCAGCAGCAAGGTATCACGAGGTCATGTTAGAAAAACGGTCACCATACCGTAAGTATACCCTGAAACCCATACGAATAGGGCAGAAGTATCATGGTACTAATGTCGCGAAGAGGAGGGCAGCCTCTGGTATTATGCGCCGAATAAGGGCGCACCCATCGCATTCGCAATACTTTTCGTGATATCAGGCGTTATCCATGGTTATCAATGCAAGTATGTATTGCTGGTCCTATAACATATGATTATCGCTGATCGGATCCCCAGCAAGTACAAGTCATGGAAGGTGACTGGCCTGTTACCGTGGTCAGCATTACTTTTTACCGTCGGGTTTATCTTGCGCACGATTGGCGCTTTCGGAGAGTGGGACAACCTGAACATCTACATCGCCGGTTCAGTATTTTTGCTTGCAGCGCCGTGAGTTCACTCCCCACCCCGGGTGATCAGACATGTTGTGCAAATTGCCTCATCAGTTATTGACGATGTCTATAGGCCGGTCTACGAGAGCGCAAACTTCCTCACTCTGGGCCGCATTCTGTATTACATCCCATACCATGCACCAATCCACCCCGGCCGTGTGTTTACCACCTTCGTGGCCCTAGCCATCGTGATCGAGGTCATCACAGCAAACGGCGCAGCACGTGTGGCGAACATGGGCAGCTCGGAGAGTTCCAAAGATACAGGAAAGGCATTGCTCAAAGCCGCCTTGATTCTCCAACTGGCGCTCATGGCCGGGTTTGTTGCCCTGGCCGGCAAGTTCTACTTCAACTGCCGCCGCGCAGGTGTTTTGAACAGCAAAGTCAAGCGCGCTCTATCCGTGCTGCTCGCCAGCTGCACGCTTATCACCATCCGCACTATCTATCGAACTGTTGAGTACTTCATGACGGCCACCATCGATGTCAAGAACATCAACCCGATCATGAAGAACGAGTGGTTCTTCTGGGTCTTTGAGACTGCGATTATGTTCTCAAATACCACGATGCTGAATCTCCTCCATCCGATGCAGTGGCTCCCCCGCTCGAACAAGGTATACCTTGCGAGAGACGGGGTGACGGAGTTAGTGGGGCCTGGATACGAGGATAAACGCCCTTTCCTTCAGACATTTTTCGATCCATTTGATGTGGTCGGCCTTGTCACGAAAAAGGGGAAGAAAGACAAGTTCTGGGAAGATGAGCAGCCCCTTGGGAGTTCTAGCCCGACCCAGGTATGAAAGTGGGCAGGGACTTGGCTTGACATTATACTATTCGCGATGAACGACCTTTTCACTGTCTTTGTGTCTTTTTTTCTCTTTTCTTTTTTTTTTTTGTTTTATGAAGTATAAGACAGCGATATATGTGTTTAATGATAGAATTAGATTTCCAATAGAATTTTCACTTGATTTTGCTTGATCTTGCAAAGGTAGTAGAAAGAGCATCCGCAGTGTTCTAAAGATGATGGAGAAGGGCGGAACCCAAGCCCGCAGGCAACGAGGCGGGAAACCACATGGCCTTCTAGCTCACCTCCAGGGAGGACACCTACGCTCTTTCATCTGCGATCCCAGCAGAACAAACTGCGACCGACACCCCACAAGTCGATCGACCACAAGATAATAGTGCTTGTCGTCCGTCACTTGAACATCGCAATCACTGATCAGTTGATTTGGCCCTTTGTTTTTGTTTTTCCCGAGCTCCACCCACCTTAGCAATCTATCTCTCTCTCCGCATTACCTCCGAAGCTTCCTCCGCAAGAGTCAACCTCAACACTCATCGCCGCCATGCTGTCCGCCCTGTCATCCAATTTAACGAGTGCGCGTCAGACGCTGACGCAGGTTCTCAATTTCGCGCTGGTGCTATCCACGGCATTCATGCTATGGAAGGGCCTGTCGATCGCGACAGCGTCCAGTTCTCCCATCGTCGTGGGTGAGTCGTCCTTTTCTCGCGCGAACAGATCTCAAGGATAAATAGCTGATTGAATCCCCCGCAACAGTCCTTTCGGGATCCATGGAACCCGCGTTCCAGAGAGGCGATCTCCTCTTCCTGTGGAACCGCAGCCCCCGCGCCGAGCTGGGTGAGGTCGTGGTGTACAATGTCAAGGGCAAGGATATTCCGATCGTGCATCGCGTTGTGAGGACGTTCCCGGAGGTGGACAGCAAGACGAAGAGGGTCGTGGAGCCTTCAGAGTATGTCCCTTTGTTCTCTTTATTATCTTCTGCAAATTATTTAGCTATCAACGGCCGTCTGACATTACCGACTTTCCTAGCTCCTCCGCGCCTTCGAACGACATGCTCCTCACCAAGGGTGATAACAACATCGCCGACGATACCGAATTGTATGCGAGAGGCCAGGACTACTTGGACCGTCGGGAGGATATTGTTGGGAGTGTGCGCGGGTACATTCCCAGCGTGGGCTACGTGACGATCATGCTCAGCGAACACCCCTGGTTGAAGACGGTTCTTCTGGGGATAATGGGGTTGACGGTCATTATGCAACGGGAGTGATCAGGGGGTCCAGGATATAGGACAATCTTTCGGTGTTTGACTTGGTTTTTTTGGCGGTTCTACGGACACAATATATGATTGTTGCGGATGTTTTTATGTTGAAGGGGCGAGTTTAATACACGTCGCTTGGCTTTGTAGATGCCTTCCCTAAAAAGGTCCAGTGCATGGTACTTGTAAAAGGCTGTCCCTTGGAAAGTAAGCACGGTCCGTGGGTGGCAATTCGGCCGCAACCATCGTCGGTTGTAGTATCCGTCTTTTAACTATTGCCTTTTTGCTTTCATGCTCAGTCTTGTTTTATTCGCATGGTAATCTCAGCTTGATTCGCTTCGTCAGAATATTAATAGCATCAAGTCTCCTCAAGTAATCCACCCGAAACGGACAACTGACGTCTTCCTGCCCGGCCCGATCTCCGCCCCGCCCGACCTCCAGCGCGGCCCCGCCGCCGCCGCGTCAAGCTGTTGTCACGAGACGATCCCCGTAATCCAAGGCTGACTCCGATTTCCCCTGATCTGTCACCTTTCTGATATTCTATCGATTGTCTCTCTGATTCTGCTACATTCGTGGTGCGTTTCAACCTTACGTTTCTCCCTTATCAGGTCACATCCCGCCAATTCTCAACACCGTGCGGTCCCGACGACCCCTCACCCCACGTTCCATTCCAAGCGCCCGCCACAGAAATCACCCCCGCCACTGCGAGTCGGTCGTGAAGAAGTCACAATGAGTCAAAAGAGAATCGCAAAAGTATGTAATCCCGCACCCTTCCTTTCAACGTGACCCCGCTACCTCAGAATCTCTGGCTAACTCCCGCCCCACCAGGAACTGGCCGAGCTCGTCGAGTCGCCCCCGGAAGGCATCAAAGTGGAATTGGCAGACGAGTCCGATCTCTACCAGTGGAACGTCTACATGGAAGGGCCAGAGGGGTCTCCATTCCAGGTATTTCCCTCATCTCCCCAACAAAGCGCCCCCACCCCCGCGTTGAACTTGAACCCTATTGAGTCATACACTACGAGGAAAGAGTCCAAGCAACGCTAACCTCCACCGGCTCCCAGAATGGAAAATTCCTCGTCAAGTTGAAACTCCCCACCGAGTACCCGTTCAAGCCGCCCGCCGTATCGTTCGGAACGAAGATCTACCACCCCAACGTGACGAACGATGATAAGGGGAGCATGTGTCTGGGGATGCTGCGGCCCGACGAGTGGAAGCCAAGCTCGAAGATAGCTGCCGTGCTGCAGTTCGCGCGACAACTGCTCGTGGAGCCCATGCCGGACGATGCGGTGGAGGGCCGCATCGCGGAGCAGTACAAGAATGACCGCGCTCGGTATGATGAGCTTGCGAAGGAGTGGACGAGAAAGTACGCGACGGCGTAAAGTGGGTGTTGTTGGCTGTTCGTGATGCGGTTGGGTTCATGAGAATCGATCCGTTAAAGTCTTCTTGTGTTTGGATGGGGGACAAAAGGAAAGGGTAGAGAAACCCGACTCCTCACGTCCAGTGTTACCTCTCTTGACGACGAAGATTCCAATGGATACTGATCGCATGTGGGTTACTTGGTACATGATACAACGCGATGGACTATGTTATTTTTACCTTTTTTGTCTTTTGTTTTCCTTTTTACATTCCCTCTGTACAGCTAGGGGAATTGGCCCAAGAGAATAGAGCAAGATGAATTCGAATGACTCCTTTATGACGGGTGCGCAGATATATACATATGCCTGTCACCTGGATATATTTCTGAAATCTTTCCCTTTCGTCATCTTATCCAGATATACTACCACCACGAGCGTGCTCCAATACACATACCAAGAGTATAAAACCTACTTTCACAGTCCGTCGGGTCTCTATCCGAGATCTTCCTATTTTTACCCTATACTCCGTAGCGGAAAGATATTCCACATGGATTCTTTGTTCGCGTCTGCGGGGTAGACCATCAC
The DNA here is from genome assembly GCF_002847485.1 of Aspergillus campestris IBT 28561. Lineage (NCBI taxonomy): Eukaryota > Fungi > Ascomycota > Eurotiomycetes > Eurotiales > Aspergillaceae > Aspergillus > Aspergillus campestris. The sequence continues at coordinate 2,383,605 of NW_020194336.1, read as the reverse complement.
TTTTATTGATCGATACGGTGTTGATCTTAGTCTATCATCCTTATTAACGTAAGACCTGAAGAGATCTTCAAGAACTACTATATATATATATATGCCGCACAACTCGTGGTCGACCATTTACATCCAGTGAGTTCAATATTCTACATGAATGATTCCTGATCTTATCTTTCTAGACAATGTCATAACTGTATTATAATCACAGAATTCTACAAAAAGAAACTCCCATACATCCAACCCCACTATCAACGATACACATATCGATAAAGCAACTATTCTCAATCCTGAACACCCCCCAAATAACAGATTTAACCCCACTTAGAGATCTATAAGACCTAGGATCGATATTACCAGATAAGAAAATCTACAGCATCTCATGCAATCTCAGGTTGTCTCTCGCGCAGTGTTCCAGTCAACATGCATCTGCAGCAAGATACCCCCCTCCCTCCCCCTCCCCCACACTACACCCCTTCTCTCCACACATCTCTCTGCAAGGGCCAAAGACAGGATCTTTTCTTCCTGTCATGTGAACAAAGATGAAACTTCCCCCTCTTTGCCCTTGAAACCCCCTACCTAGACATATACCCCCTCTTGGACGCAGTTAAATTAGATATAGTGGTGGTGGTGTTGACCCTTGCGTCGCGGGGCAGTCTGCAGACACAAACTTCGGTGCGTTTGGGTAACACTATTGAATGGTTGTCGACTGGCTTATCATGTGTGGCTGAGTCGAACCATGTAGTTCATAACTTCTGTGGATGTGATGTGAGGTGATGTGGATGTGGGGGATGGATTGGTTTGAGAGCCGGGCTAGGCTGGGCTGGGTCCGGGTGTGAACCATGGTACGATGATTTTTATATCCACCTGTTTGTAATTACAATATGTAGGGCTAGGCTTGGTTAGTGATATTGTTTAGGTGGTGGAACCATGGGTGCTGCGATTTAGTGTAACTGATGATATGAGTAGCTTTTGTTGACTTGCAAGTCTCCTCCTACTACGGTAGACCACTTGTATATACTTCCAACTGTGACAGTAGCGAAGATAATCGCCCTCAGGATACCATCACAGTTACTCATTCTGCCTGTGTCCATCAACACACTGTCCATCGACATGTCCATCAACCTGTCCAGTCCCCAGAAAACAGTATATCAAAGTAGCCATGACAAGACACGTCGCACCTATCATACTAGTTAATAAACAATAACAAACAAATAGAACAGACTGGACCAAACTCACTCCAGAACCAGTTCATAACAGCATAGTCCATCGTCTCGACGAGATACCCTGCGATGCTCGGCCCGAAAGCTAAGCCCAGGCAGGCTGCAATCTCTGTCATGGACATCACGCGCGAGAGCCCGCCTCCGGGGCCGAATATCCCGGGTTGTTTTTCTTCGTACTCTTTGACTACCGCTGTAGGTGTGCTTGTGTCAGACTCTGTTCCTTTCTTCCGGGACGATGTATGGGTGGGGCCAGAGTATGGGTTAGTTATACGCACCGGTTGCTTCAAGCGTCGCAACACCAGACCCAAACGGCCGCACAATTCCGAGAGCAACGAGAGTTGCGGAGTACAGCGCAGGGCCGTGCTCCCGACCCCCGGCCCAAGGAAAGCGGTCGTCTCCCACCATGCCTAGGAGGGACAGGAGGATCCCTTGGACGATGAATCCGACGACGGAGGGGGCTCGGATGCCGACGCGATCGCGGAGCCAGCCGGATACGGGAGAAAAAACTATACCCGGGACGGTGAGATAGGCGAATGCGACACCGACGAGGGAGGTGCCCCAGCCGAAGACCTGCTGGACGTGTAAGGGGAGCGTGGCGCTGAAGCCTACGCTGATGGAGACGCTGGTGATCTGGGCTAGTAGCGCTACGATCAGGCGGCTGTCGCAGAGCATGACGGACCAGAAGTTGGATTCTGGGGTGGGAGCAGGAGTAGTAGTAGTAGTGGCAGTGGCCGTAGTAGAGGATGACTGGGCGTCGGGAAGAAGACTCGCGGTCTCTTCTGCTGAAGGGGGCGGTACCCGGGTTTCGATCATCGCCATTCGCATGGTAACGTCGATGGCCAAGACCAACAACGGGACGGACCATGTCGCCCAGTATCCCACCAGCTCCAGCAGCAGCCCAGCGGTCATGGGTCCGCTGATCATGCCGGCGTTGACGAAGGACATGGCAAAGCCCATGGATGTGCCGATGGCATCCTGCTCGACGGTGTCGGCTATGGTCGCGAGGCCGACGATCCAGACGACGGACCCGGCGATCCCCTGCAAGACGCGACCCGCGAAGAGGACGGTGAGAGAGCTGCACCAGGCGATCATGAACGTGCCGATGATGCACCCGATGAGCGAGATCACCAGGGGCGTCCTGCGGTTGGCGGACTTGTCGGCAAAATGGCCGATGAAGACCCCCGAGAGCGCGCAGATGTAGCCATGGAGGGCAAGGATGGCCGACGTATACCACTGGAGCTCGGAGAAGTCCTTATGGAGACGGGTCTCGAACATGTAGCCCAGGATGGGAACCAGGAAGGCATAGAGGAAGGTGTCTAACTTGCCCGATTAGCCCTTGTCTTAGATGCTGACTGCTGACGAACCCGCGAACAGAGCGATGCAGATCGTGCCAATGATGAACCACTTGGACGAGCGCCATCGATAGCCGATGGGCATGGAACCGGTGCCACGCATGATGATCGGAAAGGGGATTAAGTCGCAAGCTGTCTCACACGGGAGACACTCGTGCTGTTCTCATTGTTTTTAAGAGGAGTCGCAGAAAGATGGCCGAGCTGAAGCGCTATACTGTACGAGACACGTGAGGTTGGCCATGAAGCGGGGTGGCGGAGCGATATTGCAGGGACTGAACTTCCTTTTACGGACCCCGACTGGACTATTTCGGCGCCTCGGGCGGGATTTGAATGGCGCTGACGATAAAGGCATCTCCTCTCAAACTAGGGTATATTGATGCGCATATTCGTATCTGCAAAGACCGCGAAGAGGAATCAGGGCTCGTTTACAGGGAACAAGAGATCCATGCCACCACGAGCTTTGACTCATACAGAGTCCGCATATACGATGAGACTAGAGCTAGGGTAAGAGGATGGATGCATCCTCTAGAACAGCCAGTCAGAAAGTTGACGTCCGCTGACTCCATTGATTGCCCTCACGACCTCAGGTCCAGACTATCTCAGCCTCAGTTGCCTTATTGAAGCACCATCGACTTCGCCAGTCGGTTTGCGAATCACACCCCAATGACGCAAGGGTACATTGCATCCTTCTACCAATCTACTTGCCAGGGCCTTCGGACCAAGGGCCCGAAGGAAGTAACCGCCGTACCTGTCGCCAGTCGCTGACCCACCGGCCTTAGCACTGTGGGGCAGCCGGCCAAGGCGACGAGTACGGAGGGCATCCCGTTGAGTGGACACTCAACAGTGGATTTGTTGGACACCCTTCTCATCTTCCCCCAGGAACGATCGGCTGTCTAATAAGAACCGGCCAACCCGTTCAACCGTTGACTCACAGCGAACAAGAATCGGAGGCAGAAGGATGCCTACCGGGATGAAATGGGACGAGTGACCAGTAACGAGTCGAGCGTTACGAGTCCGACCGGATTCTTGGGCGCTTCCGACGGTGGAGCCAGACGAGGCCCAACTGCGATCCCGATTGGAAACCGGTTTGTTATGATCGGCTGACCTTCTGACTCGTTTCTAACTTTTCCAGTTTCAAAGATCTTCAGAGTACATAATACTACGGAGGACAATGACATACTACATAGGATGTATGACAGTTGAATGTTGATATCAAGTTTTCTGCGCCGGGTCTGCTGGATGCAGGTTTCCTTCCGCCCGACCGTCCTGCATACATATGGCATTATGACGACAGGTGTCGCCCGCAATGGACGCGCAGGATGGTTGACCTGTCATAAAGCAGCTGGATGATATGATTCTTGACCTGCATGGAGGCATGGCTACATTCCTGGGTCGGTTGCTGTGTAACCCGATCAATGAAGGGATAGGATATGAGATGGGATTGATCAGACTGGGACGGAGTTACAATCCCATTCATTGCTGTGGACATTTGATTATTCTGAAACTGTGCTGGTCCCCAACGTCGATCGACTTTCAGACCTCCAAATTGGGAGGGTGAGAACGAAACCATACTGGAGAAACTACGTCGAAAGGGAGGATGAGAATAAGACCTCTAATAAGACAACAAGACATCAATTTGATCCTTTTATTTATTTATTCTCTTCTATTTATTCGTATGACTATTCTCATTATTTTTTTATATTTATTAACGGGTCCGACTAACCAGAAAGAGCACTGGAGCTCCCATCAATTTTTCCCCTTTTTCCACGTCGGCTTTTCTCTTCCGCGTCTTGATGGGCCATTTTCGTCTCTTTCTCGTCTTTGATTTGATCTGGATTGAATTTTAATTTTAGTTTAGTTTTCCTTAGTTGTTTTATTTATTTGATTTGATTTATATTTTTATTCAGTCTAGTTTGTCCCATTTATGTTATTTGATTATTATTTTCCAACATTCTAGGGCTTCTCGGGTCGCTTCTTCAGTCCCTTCTTTTCTCCTCTTTTCTCTTATCCTCTCTCATTCTTCCTTTCTCCTTCTTACATCCTCTTCTTTTCCTTCTGTTCTCAGAATGGGTACCCATTTGAACCTCTGGTAGGGTTGTGAGAGATCTAGATGCTGGGGCTCATTGCATGATTCGTTATATTACCACTCGTTTATCATATTATCTACCCCCCCCGTCACTCGTTTGATCAACCTGCATCCCGATTAGGTCGGCTAGTTTTGACCTCACTTTTGCCTCCTCACTCGTTTGCCAACCGACTGCTGACTGCGCGCCCCCCTGTGCCGATTGCTTTTTCTACTCTCTTTTGTTCCCCTTCATCGATCTCTCACGGGCTCTCCTGATTGAAACTGAACGATCACCTCTACCCTCCCCTGAGTCGAACGCCCCAAGTCGAATCCACCCAGCTCGTGGATTCGCGTCCAGTTCACTTTCCATCCTTTTGATCTTGTCAACAAATGTCCAGCGGGAACTGGCTTCTACTACACCGTGGCCATGGTCACAGAAAATGGAGAGTTTCGATATCCGCCTCGTTCGGCACAACATGATATCCCGAGCCGTCGCAAGATCCCTAATCCACCCCGCCTCGATCCGTTGAGGATCAATCCTCCCTCGCCGACACGCCCCTCGACCGCCGACGCGCCGCGGCGACCCCCTGCTAACCGTCGACCTCCGGCCCCTCGATCCCCTCGCCGATACCCTCCTCCACCCAGGTTCCCGGATGATCCGTTCTCACGCCCGGTGTCCCCCCAGGTGGGGGTCGGGGGTGACCGTGCTGGGCGGATGCCGACATATCGGGCCCCGCCCTTCCCCGTGGCCCCCCACGACCGTCGCCCCAACTATCCCGGCAGGGACAGCTCCCTCGAACCCCCCGCCCACCGCAAAACGCCCCCCCGTCAGCCGAGGCTGCGGACGTCCATGTCCTCGTCGAAGCTGAGAGCGAAGCGCCCCAAACCGCCCAACGATCAGGGTCTGTTGCCTCGATCGATCCCCAATGGGTCGCCCGACGCCCACGCCGATAGTCCGCTGCGGTCGAGTGTGAATTCGGCCATGACGTCGCAGTCCAGCTTCGAACACAACAGTGGCACGGAAAGGAGCAGTGTCCTCACCAAGAGCAGCTCGTTGACCGACTTGTCTCCCGATACGCCCGGCGGGCCGTTTGAGAAGGACGAAGGAATGAGCGTCGAAGATGCTATCTCCATGTACCTGGATGGGTTCAGTGATGTCACGGAAGAGCCGGGCTCCCCCGACTTGTATGGCGAACCCAAGCAACGGCCGTGGAGTCCGCCCGCAGAGATCTCTTTGGACGATTTGCGTCCGACGGAGGAGCCGCGTTTGTCAGAGGAAGCTGCTGCCAACGACAAGGATCTGCCCTCACTCCCACCGTTTCCCGAGGCGGGTGCACCCGACCGAAGCCCCCAGGAAGAGCAGTTTTTGGGCGAGTCCAACTCAGACACGAAGCCGCAGGAGGAACCCTTGGACGCGCGTGGAATCGACCCCCCTCGTGCCAGCGAGCAAACGCCCCAGACGGTGGTGATCCCCGGCAGTGTGCCACCACCCTTGGTGATGGGCACCGAGACTCGAGACCGCTACGGGTTCCGGAAGACGAGCCATCACGTCACCGCGCAAATGTACGAGGCATGGAACGCACCGTATGCCGAATCGATGGCGATCCACCGGGTCAAATGGGCGGAAATGCTCCGTGGGCATGGACTGCCCACCAATGACCCGACCATCTTCCCGCCCAAATCCAACAAAGTCAAGCGGTTTGTGCGCAAAGGGATCCCTCCGGAGCATCGCGGGGCGGCGTGGTTCTTCTACGCGGGCGGGTACGACCTGCTGCAGGAGAATCCCGGCGTGTACGACCGGCTGGTGGAACAGACCATGGGATCCCCCACCAACGACGACAAGGAGCACATCGAGCGCGACCTGCACCGCACCTTCCCGGACAACGTCCATTTCAAACCCGACTCCGCCGACTCCGCGGGTGGCAGCAACCCGGGGCATGGATCGGTGACGGTCGAGACCGAGATGATCCAATCGCTCCGCCGGGTGCTCTACGCCTTCTCGCTCCACAGTCCCCAGGTGGGCTACACACAGTCCCTCAACTTCATCACGGGGATGCTGCTTCTGTTCCTCCCCGAGGAGAAGGCCTTCTGGATGCTGCACATCATCACCTCCGTCTACCTCCCCGGCACCCACGAGATCAGTCTCGAGGGGGCCAATATCGACCTCTGGATTCTGATGGTCCTCCTGAGAGATTCAGCGCCCCAGATCTACAACAAGATCACCGGGTCCCAGCCGGGACGGCACAAGTCGCCGCCACCACTCACGGTGAGCTCCCGCTTGCCAGACATTACCCTGGGCTTGACCAACTGGCTCATGTCGGTCTTCATCGGGACCTTGCCCGTCGAGACGACCCTGCGTGTCTGGGATGTCTTCTTCTACGAAGGGTCCAAAACGTTCTTCCGCGTGGCCTTGGCCATCTTCAAGGCCTGTGAGAAGGACATCCTGGCGGTTTCCGACCCGATGGAGGTCTTCCAGGTGGTCCAGGCGGTCCCCAAGAGACTTCTGGATGCCAACACCCTGGTGGACGATTGTTTCGTGAGACGCCACCGGTTTGGCCAGGGTCGCATCGACGAACTCCGCAACTCACGCCGAGCGGCAGTGCGGCAGGAGAAGCTTCGACGATCGGCGGCTTTCAGTAAAGGTCATCTCCAAGCGGCGACGGATGAATGGCGGACGAATCGGGCCAAGACCCCGATCCAGGAAGTGGAGCGCAGCTTTGTCGATTCCTGGCGACACATGAAACACCATGCATTTAGGTGATTGATCACCGGCATGGTCTATTCTTTTTCTGTTTCTATTTAATGATTTTCAATGATACCCCGATAATGTTCCCTCCTTTGGACTTTTCTTTTCGTTTCTCTATTTTCTAGACATCAAGAGCTCTGGCTATGCCAACCCCAATAGATCTGATTGTTTACCCAGTGGTTCCTGAACCGGGTCCGCCTTTCATCCCTTGGCCCAGAATGGAGCAGGAAAAGAGTGAGACTTCCGCACAGTCTCAACCACCAAGTGAAGAGTCGCATTTTTCGAAAGAACCATCAATGCCTTGATGATCCGCCCATGTACATGCGAAAGAAATTCATCCTCCATCCTTAGGTCCCTCGAACTTACAACCGTATGCCAAAGCCGAGGTCCAAATTGACTTTCCGGGGCTGCTTTGTCGGCCATCATCATGACGCATCGCCCGGCGGTGACTGTTTCCCGCGGTGTTCCATTCGCTGGAAAGGGATATCATAACATCATGCAGGTCTCCACTCCCCTTGCTGCATGATTGAGTTGGTTCGGCCGGGGTTAGCACCACTCTTCAAGAATTCCCTGCTCCTGAGCCTGTTCCTCTCGCTTTGTTTGCCTCCCTTCATTCTCTCCCTGTACCCCTCGTGTTGATTTATCACTTCCCCCTCCCCTTCTGTCCCGATCTGCTCCCCCATCTGTAACCCGTCGATAGTTTCCACATATGCAGCCATGAGTGGACAGGCGGCGAGTTACTACAATTCTGGCCCGAACTACGCGGACGGCCAGTACCAGCAGCCGCAACAACCCGTCTACAACCAGAACGCGAGTGGCAGCAATGCCCCCGTGGGCGATCAAAATGCCTATCAGTATCAGGACCCACGAGCGCCCCCGGAACCAAAGCCACCACCGCAAGGCGCCCCGCCGACCTATAATCAAGCGGTCTACGGGTTTGACGAGGCGTTCAAGATCGAGAAGCCCAAGTTTCACGATATCTGGGCCGGTCTCCTGGTAGGCGCGAACCCGATCCATGGGGCTATAGCTACACGCACCCCCTGTTAGGCAAGATTGCTCACAAATACAGCTCATTGCGGTCTTTCTCGGCTACGTAGCGGTCTCCGGCGTGGCCATCTACCGATATTCGAAATACAAAGGATTCAACGGCGGGGGCATCTACGATTCGGCCAACAACTTCTCCCTCGACACGAACACGCTCGTGCTATTCATCTTCGTCCTCTGCGTGGCGCTCGCATTCTCATACGCCTACTTCCTCGGAGCCCGCTACTTCCCCAAGTTCTTCATCTGGGCGACAGGGATCCTCAACATCGTCTTCGCCCTCGGAACAGGAATCTACTACATCGTGCGCAAGCAATACGGCGGCGGAATCGTATTCCTAATATTCGGCGTCTTCGCCATAATCTGCTTCATAAGCTGGATCCCGCGCATCCCCTTCACAGCCTTCATGCTCGAGACCGCCATCGACGTCTCCCGCAATTATGGACACATGTTCATCGTCAGCGCTCTGGGCGGCATCGTCGCCACCGCCTTCGCCGCCTGGTTCTCGGTCACCCTGGTCTCCATCTACGTCGCCTACGAGCCCAGCGGCACAGGCGACAACCCGTCCTGCCCGAACGGCGCCAGCGGTGGGTGCAGCCGCGCGCGCGTCATCGGGCTTGTCGTCTACGTAACCTTCGCCATGTACTGGGTCAGCGAGTGGATCAAGAATACAGTGCACACGACCATCGCAGGCGTCTACGGCTCGTGGTACTACTTCAGCAACTCGCCGAACGGGATGCCGAAGGGCGCCACACGGGGCGCCTTCAAACGCGCAACGACCTACTCCTTCGGCAGCATCAGTTTCGGCAGTCTCATCATCGCGTTCATCAACATGCTGCGGCAGGCTTGCTCAATCGCCCAGCGCCAGGAAGCTGCGCAGGGCAGCTTGGTCGGCAGCATCATGATGTGGATCTTGGGATGCTTCATCGCCTTGCTCGACTGGCTCGTTACGCTCTTTAACCGCTACGCATTCTGCCACATCGCCCTCTACGGCAAGGCTTACATCCCCTCCGCGAAGGACACCTGGACGATGATGAAAGACAGGGGTTTGGACGCCCTCGTGCAAGACTGTCTGATCGGGCCGGTACTCACCATGGGCTCTGTCTTCGTGTCTTACCTGTGTGCATTGCTCGCGTACCTGTACCTGCAGTTCACGAAGCCCGCCTACAACACCGACGGCAACTTCACTGCTGTTATCATGGCATTCGCGTTTGTGATCGGGCTGCAGATATGCCAGATCTTCATGACGCCTGTGGGGAGTGGCATTGAGACCATCTTTGTGTCTATGGGGTGGGATCCGCAGGTTATGATCAGTGATCATCCGGATTTGTATTATCGGTTGGTGCACCTGTATCCGAAGGTGCAGCAGGCGGTGCATACTTGATTTTCATATTTGTTTTATTATGATTAGGTGGAGTGGAATGAGGTGTTTTCGGATACCGCTGTATGATTAGTTAGGAGATAAAGTAGACTATGTCCATTTAAATATCATAGTATTCGTGGATAACCACTATTAATACTATTTCATCGTTTAAACATGCTAGCATCGTAACAGTAAATGAGAAGACCAAACCAACCAAGTCATAAACCATACCGGCATCAACTGAGAGGCATAAACTAGTCCTATCAATCAGATCAAAACAAGCCGAAACATCAAATCATCAAATCAAGCAGTCAACACAAGACAACAGACAACAGACAAACCTTATTAAAAGAAAACTCAAGCAGAGTAAAGAGCAACTATAAAAATGACCCAAGAGGGTAGGTAAAACAGAGAGGTCTAAACCATAACCCCCAAAACACCAACAACCAACCCCCCGACAACCGCCCCAACCGACAACCTCACCCCTCTCTCAGCACCCCCCTGAAACAAAATCCCATGCTGCTCCCCCTCCCCATCACTACTATCCGTCCCACTCGGCATAATCGCCGACGAAGTCGCCACCACCTTCTCAGACCCGCTCGCACCAGTAGCGCTCGTCGACGGCGTCGCATGGGCCAGGATATCGCCGCCGCCGCTGCTGCTTTGGACCGCGGCGGAGCCATGCTGTGGCGAGACGCCGCTGGGGCGTGGCTTGGATCGACTGCTGCTGCTGAGGCTGTTGCTACGGCTGGGCCTGGTGTCGACTGGCAGTCGCAGCTTGCGCTGGTTACGGTGATGACTTGGTAGATTACGCTGTGGGCGGTTTCGTGGGTGGTTTCGGTGTCGGCGTTGGTGTCGGTGCCAGTGGTAGTGGATGATTCGGGCAGGGCGCGAGCTTGGTGCGCGTCGTTGGCGAGGCGGACCATGGGGCTGCTGCTGTGTTTGCGGTCTGAGGTTGAGATATGGGTGTTGGGGTTGCAGATTAGGGTTTTGAGGGATTCGACGGCTGTTTTGAGGATGAAGTAGGTTAGTTTTGTACCTAGGTTGCTATATATGGTATAGGTATGGAAGGTGGTGGAGAGCATACGGAAGTGGTTACGAGCACACAAGGCAATAGTCGCGTCGGTGAGATTGTGGCCTGTGATATCGGAGGTGCAGAAGCAGACTAGAGCGGAGGTTCCGGGGTTGGAGGCGCAGGTGCCGAGGTTTGGGTCGGCGAAGATGGCGTCCTGTGTGGGTTAGCTGTGGTCTTATATCATGAGGTTCTCTCTTCTTGTTGGTTGTGCAAGGGAAGAGAAGGTGGAAGTCACTTACAGCACAGCGGTCGTAGTTGTCGAAGCTCTGCGATGCAGCCAGGTTGGCGAGGCCCGCAGTGAGGACGGCAATGCTTGTAGTGACACGCATTTTGATATCGGTTAGTATGGTCAGGATATAGGGTTGAAGCTGATGGTGGATTATCACCACGAGAGGCGTAGTAAAGAGTGAATCAAGTAGGAGCTGATAAAGATCGTATAAGTCGGTAGTCGAATTTAATGAACGTGTCGAGAGAAAAGTATCGAGAAGAAACCGGCTGAAAAACCAGCCATTTAATACAATATCCACAGTGTAGGTCTCATCCCTTGGTGCACACCGACCCCAGAGCCCCCCAAGGCTATTGGCAGCTTCCAGGTAAGCAGAATGAAGTCTGGAATGCGCAAAAGTAGGTACTCCTGTCCAGATAGGGCCCTATCTGCGATCATCATTCGTCGACCTCCTCGGAATTATCTCCCTGTGGACTTAATTCTCCGGGCAAGTCAACAGCCCTACCTCGTTATTCTCCGCACAAACCGGTTTGGAATCCTCAAAACCAGCCATCCGTGACACCCCCCGGCATTCGCCACGGTGGAAGTAAGGAGGGCGTGTCTTTGGAATGTTGGATACAACGCCATTTTGTGGTTGAGTCCTTTGAAACAAGGTTACCGGTTGCTGTGGATAGAGCAGTGGGTTCTTTGCGCGAGATATCTGTAGTAGCTCGCGTGACTGCTTGTTGTCTCTATCGGGTGGACAGGGAGAGGGAAGTCATATCGCGTGATGAAATCGTGTCAATTGCTGGATATCTCATAGCCGGTCAACCAAACTCCGTCCGACTTAACATTACAAAGAGCGTAGGTCCAAAATAAACATCATAATCATAAACAATCATCAAAGCCTGTACGCGACATCCATGCCATGCCATCGCCGCCAGGGCAGGCATAGCAACCAGCAACAAGCCGAATCAAATCAGAATTTCTCACTCGTAAAACACCTCGTGAGAGAAACCAACAACCACGCGACAATCTTGACAACCATAGTAAGTCCCCGAACAATCATATCCAAGCCGAAAAACAGAATCCGGAGAATGCCCCGCGTGACGCCCGGTAGCTTCTCTCCTTGCCGCGAAGACCCCTGTCCGAATTGGCCGTATTTTTCCAGGTCAAATTCCTCAACCACGACCTTTTGATTCTTCTTCCGCTGCGGCTTTGTGGGCTTGGATAGCCGGCTCCAGGATCGGAACCACTTCTTTTGTCCGCTTGCGTTCTCTGATTGTTGGGCTTTCACCTGGGATATGAGATCGCTGCCTTCGAGGGCGTCCTCCCGTTCTGCGAGTGTTGCGACTAACTTTCCTTTGTACATTGTGCCTGGTTCTGAGGCTGGAGACTGGATGCTTTGTGGCTTGTGGGGGTCGAACAGTTCCATATCAGCCAAGACGGGGTTGGTCGTTTCGTCCGAGATGGCTACGGCCAACATGGCGGTCACCAGCGAATCGATCGCGTACAGGGAGGGGACCGTAGCGATGATCGCGGCGGCCGAGATAGAAAGAGACATGGTGCCGAGGTCAAGCGATGCCAGAGGTTCATCGGCATCTGTCAGAGGCAGTGTCGACGTGCGTGGCGTCGCCACCATGTTCCCCGTCTCCGCCGAATTGGCCGGGAGTGGGGTGGTCACGAGAATGACGGGCGGTTGCTGGTGGTGTTTCGAGTCATTCGACGGCGTCGAAACGGTGATGTGAAGAATGCCAGCGTACCTCGATCGCATGGGCGAGAGGGGAATTCCAGCTGCGCCGACCAAAGCCGGGGGCGGGGGCTTGCTGAGCGACGGGTGGTAGAGTTCGTAGACTTGCTTTTCGGAGTTCCACGACAGTCTGCAGGATTCTTGGGCTGCTGCACGTCGGAGTGCGTGGGCTTCTAGTTCTGCGGCCTCCGCGGGGTTCAGTCGGCGCGCCTTTGCGGACTCCTCGGCCTGGTCGATGGCTAGCATTGCGGCCAGCCGGGAAAAGAGTAGCGATACGAGCCCGTCGTTGGGAGGCTTGCGTCGCTGGCGGTCTTCGATCTTCAGCGTCATTACGGGGATATTGCTGTTCGGGCGCGATGGGTTCGATCTAGTGACGGACATCTCGTTGGTCGAGAATGTCTGCATTGTGTAGAATGGGCTTTCTGGATCGCCGAATAGAAACGTCGCTGAATTGGCCCTGCTCGAGTTAGTGTCTAGGAACTTGAGGATTGCCAGGGTCAACACCTACCGTGTCATGTGTAGATTGAACGGTTTAATGTTCTGCGGTCTCTGACCATTGGCAGCATCCCAGAGGCTGTTCAGTTCTTCCGAAGAAGGGTACTGTGCCTCCGCCGGCTCGAGCATACTCATCGGAAAGTTCAGCACACTCGCAGGAACCGTTTTCGGCCCAAGACTCCGATCGATCTCCGATGCTGGCGAGAGCGTAAGGTTTTTGGGTCTTGAAGCTGACCGAGTGGGCCTATCCACGGTCTGCGGATAGTACTGTTGCTGATTGAGCGGCAGATCTGGGTTATAGCGTGGAAACATCGACCGTATAGGGTTTCCCGGGGAGCCTGGTTTCGGCAAAGATTTCCGAGAGTAGGAAGACACATCATCTTCGCTATGTGTCACTGATCTGAAGTCTTCAAATATCGGGACATCATGTCGTGGTTTGTCTTGCTGACTCGGTCTGGGTTGCGACCCCGATGACCGGGGCGCATGTACAGATTCAGGAGTAGACGCGGTCGCTGGGCGAGAAACACGGGCTTCAGGAGGCGGCGTAGCGTTATTCTTGCCTTCAGTAATTGCAACGAACACGGCTTCAGCTCCGCTGTCCTTCCCATTGAATTCATCTAGAGGGATCGAAGCCCCAGACACGGGGGTCGTAGTAGGCTTCTTATTTCCCCTTCGAAACGGATTCTTGGCGACTTTGGCCGGAGAGGCAGGAGGAAAGAGTTGGAATTGACTCATGATGCCCTTTCAACTGGAGTAAATCCAATTCTCAAGAGGACCATTGATTTGATCTGAGGTAGGTGAAGAACCGAGAAGAAAGAAGGACATCAGAACCACCATCACCAGCAAGACCGCAGCGACATATACCCCTCACCCCAACCGACCTCCATCATGGTGTCGAAAATCTTCAGCAAGAGCAATTGCACAAAGGCGTCAAGGATCTGAGCTATGAGAGGCTCACAGTAGTGTGAAGAACAAGGGTTGGAGTGCATGAAGGACGGGGTATTGAACCCGGCGGCTAATTTCGACCTCTCGCTGGCCGAATGGGAGGCTCGGTTCCTGGGCGCGCAGGCGGCCTGACATCAGTGACAGCGCTTCGGTAAACAATCTAAGGTTCTTATTTGCTGGTTCGAGACGCTGAGATGCGAAGGATCGGATTCTTCTCCCCGCGGGCTACCGTGAAGAAGTTGAAGATATTGTTATCTATGGGAAGGTGGTCACCAGGTTGGTTCTATTGAGCCAATAAACGCTTTGTATAGCCTTACTTGTGAAATTTGATATTCAATAGCCAATGAAGATTAAGAAAGATTATTGTGAGGTCTTTCCTTGTCATCCTTCAGGTCGGGAGGTTGTGATAGCAAAGCATATTCGTCGTGATTCGTGGTTGGGAAGCATATTCCCCGCATAATCGGTCTTGCGTCTATGCCTGTAGGACCCTGGAATAGTAAGATCGGTGTGATAAGAAGTTTGTTTAATCTCCCCACTGCTTGGAATATTTACATCTACCAATTAAAAAGAAAAAAAGACAGGTACAGCCCGAATGAGCTCGGTTAGGCCAGTCTGGGCGAAAAGCAGGGCTAGGTATCTAGACATATACTATCATTTCAACTAGCCTCTAAAGCAAGCAGCGGTTTTGTTATTCCATGAGAAATTGATCAACCAGTAGAATAAATGAGCGAAATAAAATAATATATTGAAATCCAAGTAGATATATACCTTGGTGGAAAGTAGACGCCTAACTGATCTATACAAATATGGTACAAGCGACGGATTCGTGGCTCACGCTTCATGAGGATCATCGTACACGCTATATGTAAGCCCTTCGGCCATCGCGATCGCGCCCTCCATGTTGTCCTTGTTGTACAGGAACAACCCCTGCAGCGCGGCCGCACTCGTGGTTCGGGACCCATCGGGTTTCCGCCCATGTTCGTCTTCAATCAAACCCAACTCATGCAGTCGATCAAGGAACACCTTTTTATGGGTACCTTCCGTGTCGAGTTCGCCGTAGAACCGATCCCAGAGGCAGCCCACCTGGTAGCGAGTGACTTCACCGAGGCGGACAGTCATGTCCACCCGACCCGGTCGAACCAGTGCCGGGTCAAGTCGCTCGACGTGGTTTGTGGTGAGGAAAATGATGCGCTCCTCGGCACTGGCCACGCCATCAAGGGCATTTAACAGCCCGGAAAAGGTCACGTTGGCGCCGCGATACCCATCTGACTCCGTCTGGACCCGGCGGTTTGAGAAAGCAGCGTCCACGTCCTCGAGCAACACGATGGTCCGATTCGGAACAATAGTAAGGAGGTGGTTCAACCGATCGTCAGTCAGACCACGCTCGCTAAGATTGAGAATGGCGATGTCATAATCGAGTTCGCCAGCCAAGGCCTGGATGAACGAACTTTTGCCGGTGCCGGGTGGGCCGTAGAGCAGATAACCACGTCGGTAGGGAATCCCCCGATCGTGGTACCATTTCCCAGTCGATATGAAGTCTGACACATCCTCCACAATCTTCTCTTTGACGCCCTCATCGAGAACCACCGACTCCAACGGACGCTTCCGCCGAGGCTGTCCAAAGGGTTTCCATTCCGCACCCCAGCTGTTATAGATAGAGGTCTTTCCTTCGTGCGACTTAGCAGCATAGGCATGGGCCTCAGTGAAAAGATCCTGGAAAATGTGGCGATGCGAATAGAGTGTCGTCAACGTGATTGTTTCCCATGGCCGGCCCGTCTGCAGGTCTTGTGACTTCGCCTCCCGCATCCGATTGACGAAGATGAACGCATTCTTGTATCGCAAGACGTGTCGCCCGGGGCCGGGCACTAACGTGAACTGAGTGTGGATCGCACCGTTCGAATGTTCGACTTTCTGAGTTTGGATGGAGAGATGGCGCATTCCGGGCGTTAATCGCTGGAGCATTGAATCCACGAAGCCAGACCTGCTGGCTGCGGACCGAGCCGTATTGAGCTGGGATTGTTGATACAGCGTCATCCAATGTAAAAACCACGGGTAGGAATCATCTTTGATGCTGATCTCGACGTCAACGAGCATGCGCCTTCGCAGGAGCGCGGCACCGTGTCGGAAACCTTTTTGGGCGAAACTCAAGCCCGCGCCGAGGCCAGCGAGACCGAATCCCTGGCACGATAAAAATGATTAGCTATCGCCATCCCCACGCGACAGTTTGTTTTTATTGTGCGAGCGAGATCCCTTACCGCTGTGAAGAAAGGATTGTTGGTAAGTTGAGAGAAAAGTCCGCCGTCCCCCGTGGGCTGCCCCGCTGCCTGGATGGCATCTTTCTTTTGCTGGACGATTAATTCGCCAGCCGAAGGCAGCCCCGGAGTGTTTAAAGGTCCATCTGGATTCATCCCACGGAAAATGGATGGATGCTTTGTCGGTCCTCGATCGCGCGAGTTGCGTGGAAGGTCGAAAACATCATACCGAACGATATCGGAAAGCCGGAGTCAGACGGGCCGAGAACGTCAATCTAGTCAATCTGGATTCTGGGGTGTTTTGATACCAAATACCTTCAAGTTGTTTTTCTATATATACAATTCTTTGAATCTATGTCATGACAATTATACAAAATCTAGAAAATCATAAGCACCGCGTACGGAGTGCTTTCCATCCATAATCGAGATGAGATAGAGGTTTCCTGTTTAACACAGATCGGAGATAACGGGGTTAATGTGCTCCCCAGCTAACTCCGCGTTAACACGTCCGGTGCTTTCTTTTCCTCCGGTCTTTTCTGTCTTTGTTTCCCTCGAGCTGTTCTCTTTGTCAGGGATTATCTTCACGGTCTGGATAAGACGGTCATTATTGCTAGACTGCAATAGGAGGTAATTAGAATCCTTTGCGCCCAGAAAACCACTTGTGGAGTGGCTCATTCCCAGTCCAAACGATTCTCTCCACGAAAATGCGTCATAATCTGTATAATATCGTTCTCGCTAATTACAATTCAGCTGACGACTGCAGTGCTGCCTGGCTGCTCTTGTGACGGCGCGTCGGAGAGCCCAAGCGGCCTTAACTCCATCTATCAGGTTGTACTAGTTCGCTGTCAACCGTGGCCGAAGGTCAGACCGTTTCTTTTATAAAGAGCAGCTCCCTCGGCTATGCGTTCGTTTCTGCGCCATTGGTTTCGCTTGCATATGAATAGTGCAACAAGGCCCCGCCGATCATCACCAGAGAGACGCAACATGGCTTCTTCCGCCATCACGATTCTTTACGCACTGAGTATATCAGCACCTCCTGTGTCCTCTTATCCTGATGATGCGGGTAAGAAAGAGCATCATGTGCACGGGGGATTCAAAAACCCCTGGGAGTAAGTAATTCCGGGGAGATAGGGATGCGGGTATCTGTGGTCTCTCAAAACTAAGCAGTATGTTCTAGTTCATGGAGAACGATTGGCTTTGGGGATATGTGGCGTTTAGCTAGGTGAGTCGGCTTTTGCTAGGTCTCTCATCCGGATGATTATATCTAATGCGTACGACCATGAAGCCGTCAGCTCAATGGACACGCGAATAAACCAGACACCACACCCCCTACAGTGCCTGTTCGCAAACCCGAGTTCTTACCATCGCGGGAAACTTCGAAGCTTCGCGCAACGTGGTTAGGCCACGCTTGCTACTATGTCGAATTCCCAAGCGGACTCAGAGTACTATTCGATCCTGTATTTGAGGATCGATGCTCGCCGGTGTCCTGGCTAGGGCCCAAGCGTTTCACAGAGATGCCTTGCGAGGTCCGCGACCTTCCTGTCATTGATGCCGTGGTGATCTCCCATAACCATTACGATCATTTGTCGTACCCCACCATCAAGGAGATCGCCAAAACCCATCCCAATTGCCACTTTTTTGCCCCGCTGGGAAACAAGCAATGGTTTACCAGTTCTGGCATACATAATATTACAGAGTTGGATTGGTGGGACCAGCGTGACATCTCCCTTTCGCCATCACACGAGTCGAAGGTTGAGGTCGGGAACAGCACTGGAAGTCCCCCATCCAGCGCAACCGATATCGAAGCTCGCATCAGTTGCCTACCTTGCCAACACACCAGCAACAGAGGGATATTTGACAGGTCCAAAACGCTATGGGCTTCATGGTCCATTGAATCCGGAGGTCAAAATGTATACTTCGCGGGGTACGTAACCGATGACTCTTTATACGCGAATTCAACTAATAATCTTGGTATCTTTCAGAGACACCGGCTACAGAGCGGTACCGGATCTTCCCATCGGCACGGATGACTACGCCCCGGAGTTCAATTTCCCTTCCTGTCCCGCTTTCAAACAAGTAGGGGAGTTCCGGGGCCCGTTCGATCTGGGACTGATTCCTATCGGCGCTTACGATCCTCGGTGGTTTATGAGCCCTATGCATGCAGACCCTCACGACGCGGTCAGAATTTTCCAAGATACCAAGTGCAGGAAAGCTTTGGGTATGCATTGGGGCACTTGGGTGTTGACGGAGGAGGATGTGCTTGAGCCTCCGCAGAAGCTGAGAGAGGCATTGAAGAGGCATGAAATTCCGGAAGATGGTGTGTTTGATGTCTGTGATATTGGTGAAAGCCGCGAGTTTGAATAGACAAGCTAGTATATGTGGAGGTAGACGGGTGGAGACATGGAGGGTTGTTGGAGGGCGCCTCAGATTCTTATGTCAGTATATAATTTAATTAAACAAGACCGATCATGCATTACTAGCTATCATATAATTAATCCGACAGGTAGACAATATGACACTATGCGCAGGTGATTATAATGTCTTTCTCTTTAGCTCTGATTGATCAATAGAAACAACCATGTCATTTACTGATACAACTTAGACTATGTTTATGCCCATGTAGGATATACAGTGACAGACATAATATTCCCAGTCACTCCGCAAGACAACAGTGAATATGGAGGCCTTCCACAAGCAAACGAACTACCTATTCATCAATAAAAATATGCCTCATCATTTGGTACACACATCTTGGACAACAAACTGCACATATATCAAACAGTGGTAAGCATTCAATTCTGTTTGTATTCAAACTGAGTATATGACCACGCTCACTCCTTTATCTAGTATCCAGTATACCGTGATTTGAACAGCAATCCATCCTCTGAGACTGCTATCTGCGTCGATTTACCAACCCAACCGGGTCACAACCACTACACAGTTAACCACACTACCTGCGGGTTGATTAATACCACAATGGCCCTAGACTCCAAGGTTAATAATCAAAATCGGACAAGCCCATCCTGCGAGCCCGACGACAAAGACAACTATTCCACCGAAGACGAAGAGGAAGTACTATTCGAGCTAGACGAAGAAGCCATGGCACAACTCCCACACAACCTTCAAGGTATCATGCGCCGAATCCACCTCGAGCGACTACAGCGACTGAGAATAGAGCAGCCAAATGGACGGTTCCGCAGACAGCACAAGACTACAAGGCCGTCGCGACGGTATGCGACTGCGCCGTCTCGACTCCCACCCTCCCAACCGTGGGCATTTCCGAGTAGCTACCGTGGAATGCAAACCCGAGGGTTTCCCAGGCTAGTTGATATGACATGGTGCAGGTGTGCAGTTTGCCGGAGCGTGCGGGCCATAGACAACAAGTGCGATGTGCGTGCTCTTTACGGGTCTGGGTTGAGCGGCATGGCGAACTTTAGCAATGCAACACTTCCGGATTATACGGGTGCATCGAGATTAGATACTACAGCACAGATCGGTGAGAATAGACGTCGGAGTGAGCCTCTGTTGCAGAAATTACGATCGAGCGGTACGCATCATGGATACGAAGCAGACGAAGATGAGAAAACGTGGCGGCAGAAGGAGAATCTCTACTCCAAGTTCTGCAAGAAACGCACGTCCACTATGTGGAGCCTGCGCAATCGAATGTCCAGGGGGTTTCATACAATGAACAAGATATTCAGGAGGTGATTTATTGATGATGCGCAGGTCATTCTGGCGGGTTGGTTGGGAACCCCTGGGAGGCGGGGGAGCCATCGGGAAACGGATACGGATCACTTGGGAGTAGCTGCTCTTTTATGGTGAAATGCTAATTCTAGACTAGAGAAATGCTATCAATAGGAAAAGAACATTTCATCCGAAGTAAATACGAAGAACAAGCGAAGAGAAGCATCGAAGCTGATAGATTTAGATTAGGGGGAGGGACACCCGGGCTAGTCCCGATCGGGCTAGAGGGCGGTGAGCTTCCAGTCCGCAATCCCACTTCGAGGAGCGCTGGAAATTTGATGCTGAAGGCGGGCACAACTCTCCACATCATCTACACTTCTTCCCCCCACCTTTCGGACGCCACGAGATATTCGCGAAGGATATTTCACTGGAAACGTCCGGACTAGCTGGCTTCTTTTTAATTTCCCCCCGAGACAACGTAAACGTCCACCGCCAAAATGCAGGCCCCGGTGGTGGTGATGAGTATGTTACCCCGAGGAGATGGACTACCTGGGATCTTTTGCTTCAGTTGCTAATGTATTTGCAGACACCAATTCTGGTGAGAGACAGGTTGGTCGTCAAGCACAGCTTTCGAACATCGCTGCCGCGAAGACGTATGTGGCTCTTCCGCCTTTCACTTTCCCCGCTTCGGCCGTAACAGAGGAATTGACCCTTACAGTGTTGCGGACATCATCCGATCATGCCTTGGACCCAAGGCTATGCTGAAGATGCTTTTGGATCCCATGGGTGGTATTGTCCTGACCAACGATGGTCATGCAATCCTCCGAGAGATTGAAGTGTCACACCCCGCAGCCAAGAGCATGATCGAGCTCAGCCGTACGCAGGATGAGGAGGTTGGAGACGGTACCACGACCGTCATCATTCTCGGTACTTAATTTTCTTCTTTCTTCTGTTGATGAATTCTTGTGGTTTGCATGCTAACCTGTACCAGCCGGTGAGATGCTCGCACAGGCTCTTCCTCAACTCGAACGTAACATTCACCCGGTTGTCATCATCTCGGCTTTCAAGCGCGCGCTCGCGGATGCTCTTGCTATCGTGGAGGAAGTGTCGGTACCAGTGGATATTCATGATGACAAGTCGATGTACACTCTGATCCAATCGTCAATTGGCACGAAGTTCGTCTCCAGATGGTCGGATCTCATGTGCAGCCTTGCATTGAAGGCTGTGCGGACCGTCTCCTTCGACGCCGGTGGTGGAAAGCAGGAGGTTGACATCAAGCGGTACGCTCGTGTTGAGAAGATCCCTGGCGGTCAGATCGAAGACAGCGAGGTCATCGACGGTGTGATGGTGAACAAGGATATTACGCACCCCAAGATGCGGAGAAGGATCGAGAACCCCCGTGTCCTCCTGCTCGACTGCCCCCTGGAATACAAGAAGGGCGAGTCGCAAACGAACATTGAGATCACCAAGGAGGACGACTGGAACCGAATCTTGGAGATCGAGGAGGAGCAGGTGAAGCGCATGTGTGAGGCTATCTTGGCTCTTAAGCCCGACGTTGTCATCACCGAGAAGGGTGTTTCAGGTAAGGGAATTCGACGGTCTTCTGCGGAAATTATGGTTTCTAACGTGTGTTGGTAGACCTTGCGCAGCACTTCTTGGTGAAGGCCAACATCACCGCTCTCCGCCGTGTCAGGAAGACGGACAACAACCGTATTGCCCGCGCTACTGGCGCCACCATTGTCAACCGGGTCGATGATCTTCAGGAGTCCGACGTGGGCACGCAGTGTGGCCTGTTTGAGATTGAAAAGATCGGCGACGAATACTTCACCTTCCTCACCAAGTGCCAGAACCCCAAGGCTTGTACCATCCTGCTCCGTGGTCCTTCGAAGGATATCATCAACGAGGTTGAGCGCAACCTTCAAGACGCCATGTCTGTCGCCAGAAACGTCATCTTCCACCCGCGACTGTCCCCCGGTGGTGGCGCTCTCGAAATGGCGGTTTCCGTCAAGCTGGCTCAGCTGGCCAAGTCTGTTGAGGGCGTGCAGCAATGGCCGTACAAGGCCGTGGCCGATGCGATGGAGGTCATCCCCCGAACGCTGGCCCAGAACGCAGGCGTCAGCCCCATCCGTGTCCTTACCCGCTTGAGGGCCAAGCACGTCGAGGGCCAGACCAACTGGGGCTTGGACGGCGACTCCGGCACCCTGGTCGATATGAAAGAGTATGGCGTTTGGGAGCCTGAGGCGGTGAAAATGCAGAGCATCAAGACCGCGGTTGAGGTGAGTTTCGAACCTTCCCTTCCCCCCGGTCTTTCTCCACTAACCTCTCGACTAGTCCGCGTGCCTGTTGCTTCGTGTGGACGACATCTGCAGCGCCAAGTCTGCCCAGCAGGCAGGCGCCCCTGTCGGCGGTGGAGAGGAGTAAGACATAGAAATAGTGGCTAAAAGATCGCGTACATAATGCTGAACGATTACTCTTTGGTTCTGTATGAGTATTCTAGACTATAAAAGAATTCACATGGGTATCTTCATATTACACACTTCGCGACCAGACCTGGCGATATATTGCCTGTGGAAGCTCTTCGGAAGGGGAAAGGAGGTCTCAATCATCATGAATGATAACACCAGGTGTTTCAACGGAACGATCCACCTCATCAGAGCCCGTATTCTGAACCCCATCCATACTCCCACCAAGCGCATGGCCCGACGCCCCATTAGCCGATTGCTCAGCCATACCCCCATCAGGCCCCTTCTTATTCTTCCGCGCCGCATTCTTCTTCCCCCTCCTCTTCCGATTCTTCTCCGTCTTCTCCTCATCCTTCCTCCTAATCTCCTCCTGCTTCCTCTCCCACTCCTCATCCCCCTTCTCCCTGTCGACCTCTCCCTGCATTAACCGCAGCCGCTCGTACTCCCTCCTGCGACTCGCTTTGTAAACGTGGAACTCGCCGGATCCCGCACCGGCCGAGGACCCCTGCACGTTCGCGACAATCTCCGGCGGGGCGGGCATCGACCCCGCGGTCCGTTCCCTGGATGGACCGGGAAGACGGATGTCTTTGGCGGGGTCGCGGAAGAGGGAGCTGATTTGTGTGGCTTGCTCGAGGTGAGGCGTGATCGCGCGACGCTTGACGGGGCGTTTGCTGCGCGGGTCAGCGCTCGTGGGAACGGACTCTGGGCCTGGTTCGGACATTGTGGTGGGATGATTCGCGTAGAGGTCTAGCGGTGTTGGTGTTGGGTGGAGAAGAGTGGTGAGAAAGTTGTTGTTGCCACTTTCCGCGGAGGAGAGCGGAGGTTCTTCAGCCCGGTTGTAACAATAAGCGGTTATTGCGCGTAGCCGTTGTGGCGTTATGGGCGCTGCAAGCTCGCGTGTAACAGAAGTATGACTTTAAACTGATGTTCAACGCTGGGGAAAGGTAGTTGCGCCAGGCGTGAGGTGGAAATGGTCCTCCGTTTGCGCAGGAGAAAAAGAAGATCGGCAGATATAAGCTGTAGTAAGGACTCCAGCCAAGGCGGTGATGGCAACTGGGGAACAGAACATGTGACACGGGTAAAATAATTCATTCAATCGGACTTGGTGATTCGATCTCATCGTTCTTTTTGATCTCGACGCTTGTGCTGTCGCTCTTTGCGGTGCATTTTTATCTCATCGTTTGTATTTTGTCTTCTTCGTTCTGATGTTATGATCTTGTCTGTACATTTTCTTCAATATCGAATTCCGGGTCTAAACTCTCCGCGTCGCATCACCCCGCGGTTTATCACTTGGTAGATAGCTATGGGTTCCAAACCAGGCCAGAAGGTGAGCGGTCACTGTGAGCCCAAGGTTACGCCCATGCGGTCTTGCTAAGCTATCTCGTCTTTAGTTTGGTGTTGAAGATACTTGTCGCCTCAAGTCAGACCCCGCGTTGTTGGGACATGTCTGTGTGAGTGATACGGCGGTTTCTACTTCGGTTGACCTTATCTGACGTGGTAGCGGTTACTCTGCAGAGGACGCACTATGATGTATGTAATATACTGACCTTATTTTTCCGTCCAAAGCATTTGGTAACTGGGTAAAAAGGTGGAAAGCCAGGACCATCTGCATGATCTTTTGATCCGTTCCTACACCTCCGTGCCCGAGCAGGTTCTGATGGAATTCCTAGAAACAGGCGTGGTATGTAATTTCTCGCCCGGGAAAGGCCTATGTTCTCTGAATGCCGGCTTATTGTGTCCAGCCACCAAAGGGATATGTCTTCGTTAGTTTCCTGGAGCCGTCGCAGGGTAGCTCTCTCATACATGAGGATGATCTCGAACTTGTAGACCGGGCTTTGGAGCTGGGCGAAACCGTGAAGCGTCACTTGGACGATACAATGAGTGGCACAGTCGTTAGCACGTCTGCTAAGTGCTGCCTTGAGCCCATCGCTTTTCGAAATCGAGACCCGAACACGGGAGAGTACGGTTCACTCAAGTTCGCCGACAAACCGCGCCCACGTGTCTGCTCGGTCCATCCCGAGCCTGACGATGGAGAAACGCCACGGCTATACAATGTACCGCTGTCCGAGCTCACCAGTTACGAAGAGTTCTCTGAAGGGGACTATATCATCTATCGACAGAAGCTGGGATACATACACGCGGTCGACCGGGATGCGGTGCTACTTCTGCCGAACCAGAAGGTTGTTATCCCGCACGAACCAGCTCAATTGGAAGTTCCACTTTGTTCCGACTCCAGCAAAGTCGTGTCACTCCCCGACCACTTTGACGCTATTAACACACACCGTTTGAAAAATGGCGAGTTCATGTGGTCCACGACAGAAGCTGACTTTGTGTTCCCCGGTCAATTTGTGTTCACTCCTTCCAAAAATCTGGACCGGAAGGATATAACCCTTAGCAGTGGCGAGCAATTCGTGCCAGAGGGTTATGTATTAGCGACGCCGCCTGAGAACGTGCATGTCGACTGGGTTTGCCCCAACGTGTTCGCGACAGGGATGCCTTATACCAGTGATGATAGTGAGACTCTAATGGCTTCAGATTTGATTGGCAATGCGGTGAAGTGTGATTTTGGCAGTCTACCTGGTCAGGGTTCTCGTGTGCCCCAGGTCAAGTCGGATACTTGGCTAAGGGCCGGTGATAAAGTTCGATTCCGAGACACGAGGGCAGCAGCTACCACATATGCTACTTACCAGCACATCCCCCCTGACCAGTCCTTTGGGTATGATCTCAATATTCTGCGGATAGTATCTACCGAGACAGAGGTTACTGTTCAGTGGCAGGATGGAACTACCACTACCGAAAAGGGGCTCAACCTGAATAGATTCCTAGGCCCCGAGGATGAAGTCTGGCCCGGGAATATCGTTGCCCTTAAAGACGCGACTGAGAGGATTCAAAGGCCGTATCACCAAAGTGACAATCCTCGTCTCACCACAGCGAGTGCTGAATTTTGGGATACGATTATTGTCAAAAAGATCGGGGTGGTTCAAGCTGTGGATAGCCGAGAGCGTATAGCGTCAGTACGTTGGTTCAACGGACCCGGGGTCGAACTGCTGAGCCAAGGAAACATATTGCGACCGGGCTCCTCTCTAGGCGAACTTGGCCGTGACTCGACCCATGTTTCTCTCTATGAGCTCACCACATATCCCGGCCTCAGCAGATTGATCTCCGATACGGTACTAATAGTTCCAGAAACGGTTCACCAGTCAACAATGCCGGGTCCACAGGAGGAGGCAATTGAAGCCACGGGGCCGTGTACTCTAAGCTTCCTGGCTCCTGTCACCTTGTTCAAGGCGTTTGTGTATCTTGAATCCATGAAAAATGCCATTGTAAAAACTGAATGGTTCCGAAACACGACCAGAATTGAGACGTCGCCCATTCCGATACAGTTCGGCATACACTACGTTGAAGCCGGGATGAATGAGCCGACAGACTTCGTTGGCAAGATCATCAGCATGGACGTGGATGGTACCATCATCGTTCGACTGGCGGGCATTGACAACTGCCGAGATATCCGCGTTCCGTTTGAGAGGATCATGATGATTATTGATGAGGAAGAAACCGTTCCCCCTGGCGCTCCCCCACCCGGTCTCCCGCTAGACATGGAAGATCCGTGGATTACAGAGACGTATGAGTACGAAGGGGGTGTACGCCTCGATGATGGTAGCGGAGATGATGATTGGATGACGGAGGATGGGTATGAAGAGATTGATTGGGAAGAGACTCCCAACGTCGCCCATGAAACCGGTGGCGGTGGTGTCGACCGTAACGAGAACTTCACGACACCTGGAGTCTCGGAGATCGCACCGCCTGATCACGACGATGACCATACCAACGAGGAGGCTCTCCCCCCCGCGGTTACGGAACAGCCTACTCAGGGAGAAGACGGGGCCCACGATCCGTCAGGCTCTGCGCCCTCATCATGTCCCCCCAGCTTTGCCCTGCTGGAAGGTTCTCCTCCCTCGGACCATCGCTTCATTTCCCAGTCTGCACCGAGTGCATTCAGCAAATGTTTGAAGCGCATCCGGAAGGAATTCGGGATTCTGTCCTCGTCGCTACCGCCTGGCATCTTCGTCAGGACATGGGAGTCGCGAATCGACCTACTCCGCGTCTTGATCATTGGACCGCAAGGGACTCCCTACGAGCATGCTCCATTCGTGATCGATTTCCACTTCTCTGATGATTTCCCCACCCAGCCGCCGGCCGCGTTTTTCCACTCATGGACCAACGGACAAGGCATGATCAACCCGAATATGTATGAAGACGGGAAAGTCTGCCTGAGCGTCTTGGGGACATGGCCTACCGAGAACCCCGAGGAGACGTGGTCGCCGGTGAACTCGACCGTGCTGCAAATTTTGGTGTCTATCATGGGTCTGGTTCTTGTAAAGACGCCATTCTACAGTAAGTTCCGTGAAGTTTCCTGTGGTCGCCACGGTAGCCTGTCTATTTACTAACCGGTCCCAGACGAACCCGGATACGAATCACTTGCCGCGGAGAACGACCGACGAGTCGAGTCCAGCCAGTACACCGAGAAGGCATTTTTACTGACTCGGCGATTCATCCAACATGCGCTGGAACATCCGGTTGCCGGGTTAGAAGATATCATCGCATGGAATTACCTTGCCGACGCCGAGCACCAGAAAAGCGAGCATCCTCAGTTGCTGCGACGAGCCATCAAGGAGGCCCTTGACATGATCGAGCACCACAACTCGACCTCTACCGAGGATGCTAGCGATGCGACCCAGGCCGTCTCGCCGTTTGTTTCGCGACTCAGTCTCGGGGCAGTCGTGATGCTCCGTAAACATGTCACTGCGCTCGAAAAGATCGAAGCTGCTGCCATGGCACGAAGTTGTTCATAGATTAGATATCGTATTAGATACTCATAAGACATGACATCGCATCTATCGATTGAACGCAATCAGTTGATCTTTTCCCAGCGCCTCGACTAGACATGGGGCTAAGGACTCCAGGAGAAATTCTTCTGGAAGATCCATCGTATCTGATTGATCCTTTTGTTGAATCGAGTAGATAAGCCAGGTTATACTTCAGAGAAAAGAACAAGCAAGTACAACGTTCTTTTACCGAATGTGCAACAATCTCCATTGCCCCGGTCGCGGCACCGACTCCATGTAATACATCCTTATTTCTCCTCCCAATTCTACAGAAACTCAACAAAATATCTAAATTCTGGGGAAAAACCGATAGTCATATAAATAATAAATGGGCGAGGCAGATAGACACGTAAGCACTGTGCATGGTAGAAGGTCGGGAGGCCGTGGGTCAATCACTCTCGCTCTCTTCATCTTTTTCCACCTCTCTCTTCTTTCACTCTCCTTCCCCTCTCTGCTTTCTTCCATCCGTTGTCATCTTTTATCTCTGTTGATAGATTTCTTTACTTCTATTACTATTCCTATTTCTTCTTTCCTGGATTATACTACATCCCCAAACTATCTCGACCTTGTGGTTATATCTCCCTTCTTTGTTTGTTTTTGACCCGCGACTCGGAGCTTTTGCGCGTCAGACAAGGAGATGCCTTATCGTGTGGGTATGTTGTTCAATTTACATCATAGTTCTTGTTTTCTTTCATTCATTCATTCATTTACTTTTGACAATTTGGTTTTGGTCAATCAATTACTATTCCCAAGCAATTGTACCTGCGCTCGTGTCAATTCCCTGCATTCCTGATTACTTCCCCGTCCATCATCCTACCCCGTCAACTGGCATATTCCCAGTCACTTATCCCTCATTCTCCCTGTCCTACATCTATTATATTCTCATTAAGATCCTTTTACTTCCCTTTCTCTTTATAAGCCTCAACTAATTCCCCCCCAGAGGCTGCCAAAACCGGCCGCGCCGGCTGCCAAAACAAAGAATGCAAAGACGCCAAAGTCAAGATCGCCAAGGGCGAGCTCCGCCTAGGCACCTGGGTTGACAATGACCGCATCCAGGCTTGGATGTGGAGGCACTGGTACGTACTTCACTTCTTCCTCACATGTGGGGAACGAATATCTACCTAGACACACACGCACCTTCACAAGTAGGTCCAGGTAAGTACACTATACTAATACTCTTATTCAGGGGATGCACCACTCCCAAGCTCATCTCCAATATCAAAGAATCTATTGGAGAGGGAGAGGACATGGATCTGGATGCCCTCGATGGCTATGATGAGCTGGAGGCTGGTGAGCAGGAGAAGATCCAGAGGGCGTTTGAGCAGGGCCATGTTGATGATGAGGATTGGAAGGGGGTAGGTTACTGATTTCCTTTGCATTTCCTATCCAGCTGCGTTCCGCACCTATAGGTACTTCATGCAACACGTATACTAACGATTCACAGGATGTCGAAGTGAACCGTCCCGGCTCGACGGGCTTCCGCAAGCGTATCTCTAAAAAGGCCGCCAAGGTAACTCTTCTTGATCATTCCTCCGGACTTCAAAATGACCATACTAATCACTAGCAGAAGGACGAAGCCGCATCAGAGGATGAGGAAAAACCAGCCCCCAAACCCAAGGCAAGCGGCCGCGGCAAAGCCCAGAAAAAGGACGCATCGCCCGAACCCTCAGCGGAAGAGAAGCAGCCCACCCCCAAGAAGACCAGCACACCCCGCGGAAGACCCAAGAAAGTGGTCGCGGAACCCGAACCCGAGGCCGAATCCGAGCCCGAAGAGGAGAAGCCAACCCCCAAGACCAGACCGGCCCGCCGCGGCAAGAAAGCACCCGAGGAAGAGGTCGAAGCTCAACCCGAGCAGAAGAAACCCGCCGCCAAGAGAGGGCGTCCTTCCACCAAAGCCGCTGAGGAGCCTGTGGCTAATTCCTCTGCGAAGCGCCAGCGCAGGTCTACGGCGGCTGAGGAAGTTACGACTGAGCCTGCTGTTGCGGAGCGGCCGAAGCGCCAGCGTAGGTCTACGGCCGCGGCTGAGGAGGATGTCGCTGAGCCTGCTGTCGCGGAGAAGCCGAAGCGGGGACGGAAGAAGAAGTCTACTTGATTTGTACATTTCTCCCTTATTTCGTTAATTTTTATATTTATCTTCTTGTCTGTCGTGGTCGTTCTTTTATTTCCTATGTGGCGTGTTTTGTTGTGTTTGAGGGATGATCTATGGCATATATTCATGGAAGGAAGCTGTCAATGAAATGTGATATCCTGTCTATGCATGCATGCAGTCTTCAATCACTGATATTCCACATTTCCTTCTTCCCACCAACCAGTATCTGCGTTACATTTCCTACTTGATTGACTCCCAGAGATGATATTCTCAGATCCATGTACTAATATCAATATACAAATACATTGTCTAGGCCGTTGCAGCTAGACTATCTATCTATCGTATTCATCTACAGACAAACAGACAGCCAGGACGTAAAAATAGAGGCGGCCGAATGGAGTATTTATTTCCTAGCTAGATCATTCTCCCAGTATTCTGTTCCCGTTCACCACATCGATGGTATTCATGGCATACACTGAGCGTGCACGCAGAAAAGCAGAAAAGAACAGATAGATACATAAAAACCAGTCAGATCAAGGAGCGACAGCAGTTTGACTTGCGACGAAAAGAAAAATATATAAAAAAGAATCATTCGCTTGGAGCAACAAATAGCAGGCGCATGGCTTCATTAAAAAGGTAGTTTCGGCCAACCTCGAAGCGAATGCAGTATTATTAACAAAGGATTGACAAGAAGTGACAAGAGGTCATTCATCATTCGTTACCATGTTTGACTGGCATTCTGGGATTTGGCATGGTATGGCATGTATGGCATGGCGCGTGGCTGCTTTGGTTTGTTTGGGTTGCGAGACTTTTTTTTGTTCTTTTCTTTTGTCCTTTTTTGGTTTTTTTTTGCGTTTTAGTTGAGACTTTGCGAAAATGGGTAGGTAGGTCTGGGGTGTCTTTGTTGTGGCCGGTTGTGCGACTTGGAGAATCGGGGATTAGTCCATACTGGATGGTGAGGGTCATCAGTATAAGGTTGGTCTCGCTTTTTTTTAATATAGAACAGAGGAAAACTTACGGAGACTGCTCCATATCATCCATATGGTTACACATAGCCACAAACAAGTCAAAGAAGAACCTGTGCCCCATTTCCATCTCAAACTGCATGGTTCCACTGGTCTTGAAGATCTGGCGAGTTCGAATAATCATAGCCAAGTACCGCGCCCGCAGCTGGTACTCCGTGTCCGGCGTGTTGTCGTAGGCATAGCGCGCAGATTGCAGGATCACGCCGACGGGTAGGCCGGTCTGGAGGCCTTGCTTGCGAAGCGCAAGACGCTTGAGGTCCTCCATGCCGTACCTTTCTGCCGCGCAGTAGACCGCCGTGTCGCGGAGGACGACCTCCTTTGTGGCGGAGAGCGTGATGGTCGCTTCGCTAGATCCGCGGCTGCCGTAGCCGGGGGGCACGGTGGGGTCTTGCTGGGCGTTCTCGAGTTCCCACCCATCTTGGGTTTTGTTGCGCAGGAGACGGGGGAAGTAGTCCCCTTTGTATAGGAACTCGAGGATGCAAGACAGGATCTCGGGCTCCCTGAATTTGTTATTGATGATTCTTTATATAGTAGAAAAAGGGAGAAGGGAATGGATTACTCCTCTGGTAAGATCACCACCTTGTTGGTGTTGTCCTTTGCGAACTGGTCCTTGAGCAGCGCACCGAAGAAGGGAGCCCTAGAAAGGATGTCTTCGTGAGCCACGAACAGACGCTCCTCGGGGCTCACAACCAAGGTAACGATAGGGCTGATCAGGGGGCTATCACATTGTTAGTCTCAGCTGCAGGTCAATATGAAACAAACAAGGGACTCACTCCGTAGGAGACGGTGGTGGACTCTGCGTCTTCCCATGCATCTTTCCCTTCACCTTACCCTCCATCGTCTTCGACCGTGACGGCTTAACCCTAGTCGACTTTCCCACTCGACCCGTAGGACCAAAAGAACGTTTAGCCGCCGAACGACGGCCGCCGTCTACATCCATCAACCGGGTCAGGAACGACACAAGAGTCATCCAGACGTAGATACAAAGAAACGACAGAAGAACCCAAGCAAAGGGAAACAAGCGAGCGAGCTGGGGGTCAGGAGGAGGGCAAAAGAGGGCTGACGCTACCGGGTCATGCGCGGGATCATCGCATGAGGGGATGAGCCTTGGAAGCGTTCCATCCAAGACGAGACTCCCCTCTGAGCCGCAGGGCTTCATATGAAGGAGGGATATGAAGACCCTGGGGACATCGAGGGAGGATGACACGTCCTAGGTAGGAAGCTTGCCGCGTACGCACAATCCAGATCCCACCATCCACGGGTAGAGGGTGAAAACAGGCTTGCGTGCGCGGGGATCGGTCGACTCTGGGCCTGAGGAAGAAAGAGAGAAAGAATACGAAGCTGGAGAGGATGAGATGACGACGAGGAGGCTAGGCAGAGATCATGTGATATCATGCAGGTGATGCGATTGTGTTCCTGATTGGTGTGTTCGTCTGCTGCCTATAGTGACATCTACCGGAGATATAAACCAGAGTACGGAGTAGTAGGATGATACATTGAGTACATGGAAAGAATTAATGTCCTGCACATCATGAAGATCATAAGATTACAATATACTCTGCAAATATATATATTGGATTCTGTTGTTGCTCCAATTTGACTCCTACGTTATAATAGGCACCTCATTCCCCGCACTTCAAGGTGCGCTCTCATACTTCGACACTTTGCTCAAAGAACACTACAACCATCAATATAACTATTTATTAGGTATCTTATATAAAGTACTTAGCATCCTCAAACTAATCTCAATATAACGAAGACATCCACACTGCGATCGTCGATCCAAAGCCCAACCAACCAATGACATCCCATCCCCCCCACTGGAATGAGGGGAAATCGTGGCGAATGCAAGTAGTGGCGCAGGCCCATGTGGCGCACGGCTCATGCGCGCCTCAGGCCCAGGTAGTGATATCATCGCCTGATCCGCCCAGCCCTCGAAACATGGATGGTCTGTCTGGTCTGGTCTTTGTTATGCAGCGCGCAGGGATGCAAGGTGGCCATCTTAATTTAAAGAGGGGGTTTCATCATTTATCGGGCTGATATCCTAATTGATTGATTGGATTAATTTACTTCTTTTTCTTGTCTCCTCTGTTAGAGATACTACTACTTACTATTCATGTCTTTGATGTCTCTTATGACATACTACTACAGTAATTAGCACAGCCCAGCCTCCTCATCTCCCCCACGTCTTCTCAGCAGAGTCAACCAGAGTCAGGCACCGAAGAAGTAAAATGCAGCAATTCAAGAACTGGGGCCGCCAGTCACAGCGCAGACCGTCCCAGCCTCCTATTCTAACCCCCGAAGATGAAGCCTTTCTCCGAACTATCACGTCCGAGGATACGCGCCAGCCTCCCGTGTCGCCTCCTACCGAAGAGGCGCCGGCAAATCGCGACGTACAGACCCCTATCAGCCCGGTCGAGCCGGTCGCAGGAAAGATCCAACCCTCGGTTTCGCCGGGTGAGGAGTTTGGGAGAGAACTAGGAGAGGAAGAGAGAAGGAAGACACTCGAGAAGGAGGAAGCGGAGCAGAAGGCAAAAGCAACGCCCAAGGATCGCAGGGCCAGTCATGTGCCGGCAGGGTCTTCTAAAACAGATAAACCTCCGGTAGAGAAGAAATTGAATCCACTGAGTTGGTTCAGAAGGAAGAGTCCCGAGAAGAAGGTATGACGCTTCCCCTCTACATTGCCTCAATATCCACGCGCTCACCCTATTGCGCCCACAGAAAAGTGAACCAGAAAAGAATGCCACAACCGATATCCCCAAGAACGCGCCCGTTGACAGCGCAGCCGACGCCGAAGTGAAGCAAGAAACCGAGGATATGACGGAGATCCTGGAACGTCTGAACCTAGCGGCGGACAACAACAACGTTTTCTCCTTTAGCGACGAGACGCAGGAGCTGCTGCGGAAATTCACGCTAATCTTCAAGGACCTGATCAACGGCGTCCCAACCGCCTACCATGATCTCGAAATGCTGCTGACCAACGGCAACCGGCAGCTCCAGAGCACCTATTCGCAGCTCCCGGGCTTCCTGCAGAAGCTAATCGAGAAGCTTCCGGAGAAATGGACGGATACCCTAGCCCCGGAGATTCTCGCCGTCGCGGGCGAACGAGCGGCCAAGAGTGGCATGAATATCGAGAATGTCGGCAAGGCAGCCGCTGCTGCCAATAAGATGGGCATTCAGGTGCCGAGCTTGAAGGAGCTTGTTGGAAAACCGGCTGCTGTCGTGGGGATGCTCCGGTCTATTGTGGCTTTCCTGAGGGCTCGTTTCCCTGCTGTGTTGGGGATGAATGCCCTTTGGTCGTTGGCCTTGTTTAGTATGACACTGCGTTCTCTGGTTCTTTCTTTCACTGTCTACGTGCGAAGCTGACGTATATCCACCCGATTAGTACTCCTGTTCGTGCTGTGGTACTGCCATAAACGCGGTCGCGAGGTCCGTCTCGAGAACGAACGCCTCGTCACCGAGGAGGAGATCGGGAAGATGAACGAGGATTCTCCGGAGGAGCGAATTCGTGCTACTCAAACTCTTACTACTACCGCGCCGCAGGGTGCGTCCGCCGCTGAAATCCGCGACGGAATCAAACAGGCGCAGGAAGCCCGACAGACGCCCCAGGAGACAGCTTCGACTCCGGCTGAGAGCAGCCAAAAGAAAGAGAAAGAGAACGAAGCACCGGATACACCTGCGAAGCCGACGCGGTCCAAGTCAAGATTGTCGATATTCGGTCGACCACATCCGAAACCTGCGCTTGATCCAAAGGATGTCCAACCATATCCTGGAACATAACCACCTCCTTGATTTTTTTTTTTTTTTGATTTTTTGATTTTTTCTTATTCTTTTTGTTATTCCTTTGGATATCTTGGCTATTTATCATATGATACTATACCCATTTCTCCTTTTGCAACGATACTACGAAACCATGTTTATTTACTCTTGATTTTTTTCCCTTCTGTTTTCTCTCAATTTTCTAGAATGATTTCCTCCCGTTTCTAATAATAAGATCCGCAAATTGGCACCAAACCCACAATTCTGATTCATCTAAACCGTCACATGAGCCATGGTTTAGCATCAAATAGCGCGGGACACTGGGCCCCGGGTGGCGACTTTGAAACTCATGATCATAATTTTTCCACCGTCTTATCGTAGCCGGGGGGTGTTTTCCACTATGAGATCAGAGGGGCGTCAATCTTCGATTAGGGGAAGACATTAACACTAGCTTGGATTCATGTCAGGTAACACCACTAATATAGCCAACTTCTTCCCAACGTTCTCTTCATTCATATATCTGTAGAGTGTAGACTCAAGTCTTGCCGGATACTGCCGTCCAGCCATATGGCAAATCGTACATCAAGTTCTCGGCATCAAAGTAACTGCGGGGTGCAGCTAATCCCGAGTGGTAAATACTGCTGTCCCCATTGGCCAATGAGTGTGCTGGTTGATGCCGATCGGGCGTCTCCACCGTCAGCCACCGATTGCGATAGAACCGAAGTATGTAAGGTAAGGTAAGCGTGGTATCGCAGGATGAAGGCGGACCAACGTCGGCTCCGGTACTTCCACCCTGAGAGGAGACTATAGGAATCCTACGTACTTGTCATCACGGTTTTGATTTCAGTTAATGGCGGTGCCTACTACTTAATATGGATTGTGGCGAGTTTGGAGTAAATGTGAGGCTCATGGATCCATGAGAATTTCTTTCTTCCGGGAGTTGGGCCACTGGATACGTACTTCAATTAGGAAGTAATACCTATGGTAAGGTATGCTCCAAGCCACGAGGCCGCCGCCATCTCCGAGCACCGCATGAAGTGTGAGTACTTGAGTATGGGTGGACCATGTTGGGAACTCCTGAATAGTTTCCGTTTTAGGATGCGGCAAACAGACCCGCCCATATCACGACACTCTGGTCTCTACCGTACCCCAAACACATGGCCCAGCTATGGCCCAGCAGACGGCAAGACACCCAAGGCAGTTTCCGATAGCTAACGCAGCTAACAGCCCCCAAGCACCTAAGCAAGATACAGACAGTTGTCTCCCTCCTTACCGCTCTTTCAACCCAATCATATCCCAGCATCGCGCATCATGCATGTCAGTACCCCTCTTTTTGTTCTTGATATCCACTCTGGAGTTGTCTTTGCAGATGGATAGGTAAGTAGGTAGGTAGGTAGGTAGATACCTTGCTCGATACTACCTTACCTCTAGGAGGCTGGTGAGGTTTTAGTTCAGGGCTTTTTACCTACTGCACTGAGGCGCGCTAAACGGACGGCGTGGCCTGACGGTAGTGGTTTGATATTGGTCTGGGTTTCTGGGTTCTCTTCCGCGATGGCGTCTGGCGGTGGCAGCTCACCTTGGCTGGCTTGCTGGCCTGTGTTTGGGCTTGGTTTAATCTTCCGAGAGCTAGATGAGTAGGTGGTGTCCTGCATGCGAGTTCGGATTGGGGTTCAATGTTCTGGAGCTGGTTCTTTGGTTTTCAATGCGCTGGTTGGAGCATATACTCTTTAATTCATGGAGTAGCTTGGACATGTGTAGAGGTCGCGGTACTTGAGCTAATTGTACCGAATTGAGACATGCTATTTGGGTTCTGCTGAATCCGTGAGCTTCCGTTGCTATTGCATATAGAGTGTATTCCATTAAAGTCTAGCGGAGGCAGTAACTTAAAAAATATATACTGCCTCAGGCCATACTTATGGTATATTACAGCTGTGTAATGCGGATAGTTGTCCAATACTACCCTGACAATCGACTACCAAGCTCCATTTTCAAACCCCAAATAATTGAATTGCACCAGATCATTCGCTACCTGCAATTTATCTAATTTCTTATGGCGGTTGCTGTTGGCGCCAAGGCAGCGGACCAACAACTAGCCGCCATCACCAATCTAGACGGTAAAATACAGACTAACCATATGGGAATCAATAACGTGTTTGCTAAATTGGGTTGATTGCTTTGGCCACGTATAACGTTCGACGATCTGAGCCGCAGATCGTGGAGTCGAAGACATCAACATCTAGTAAGAAATTGCTTCCTTGTAGAGGAAGATGCATCGAGCTTGAGTTATCAGAACCCTGCCCCTCGTCTGATATGTCACCTCCAACTGGGTTTTAAACAGGAGTTGATCATGATGTCGACAAACAGAATTCGTGCAGGGAGCACGGTTCAAGGAATGTCCCCTTCCCGACAGGGATTTCAGTAATACAGTTACTGGTGATACTCTAGTAATACAATGGGGGACGCTTCGTCTGTCGCATACCCACAGGGAAGCCCCTCCCATTCTTGACTTCCAGGAGCCTCTGCAATGAAGGTTCGGATCGATCTGCACCAACTCCTGCATACCTCTGATCGAATAGCTCACAAAATATATAATTGGGACTGCTTCTATTCTAAATCCGGTCCGTATTCCATCCACGTTTACAACAACTGTACCCCTCATCGAGTCATAACCCGAGTAACAGACATGGTCCGTGTATTTGTAGCTTTGATCGGCTATGAGTCACTATGACTCTCCTAACAATGCACGCGAATGGGTGGAGGCACTGGAGACGCAGAACGAGCGGGTCAAGTCGTGATTGTCTGCGTTGGTGCTGGATCCTCATACCTTGGTAGTAGGTACTAGTCGGTAGCCCATCTGCAGATTCAGGTACCCAACGGGGAGCGGAGGGGAGCGGGAAGTCTGTACATCAGTGGCATGCTACACCCACGGTCTAAGTTCTCTCTGTTACTTTTCCGAAGTTCCAGTACAAGCCACTGACTCAACAGAGCCCCTTGGAACTTTGGCAGGATGAGTCGAAAAACTCCTAGATTCATGACCCCTCATCATTCTCATGGTTGCCTCGAGTGGATCAGGAAGATCTATGACTGATCCATTAGTTTGATGAGTGTCAGGTTTGCCCCTCCACTCACAGAATGGTGTGATTGGTTCAATATAGAGAAAGCGCTTGACAAGAATCAGTGGAAGAGAGGAAAGGAAAAGAAAAAAAAATTACCAGTAGAGAACCATGAACATGAGGAAAAATGGAATGAGGGTAAAATGCGGTGAATGACGAGGAACCAATGGATAGGGATGTTTTACCAGACATTCACCAATCACTCCCGGGCCCAAGACCCACTGGAAAACTCGACCCGCCCCAGAGCTCTCTAGGGTCAGTCCCGCCTTAGTCCGCCCCCCGAGAAGGCCCGTTCTGTCCTGTAATACTAGTGATACTACGGCCGGCGCCACGCCCACTTGCAATGCCAGTGGGTACGGAAGCAGATCTTCTGTTGGCCTCCTCGCTCATCTTTTTTTCCCGGCCTTTCTCCTTCTCTCCCACCCCTCATCACTGCCATTGTTCAACACGACTCTTTACTTCCCCCTCAAATACCATATTCAAAACATTCTTATTATTCTAAACCAGATATTGTCAAGTGTTGCCAAAGATGGCTTTCGTTGAGCTGTAAATCCCTCGCTGGGGAGAAACGGCAGTCTTTTCCCCTGCCCTCCCCAGTCCTGCAGCTCCGAGTATCAAATCTTGACTTGACATATCTGTTCCTCTTTCGACGCACGGTTCAAGAAACGTCGGAATTGCCCCTCTATCACTTCACAGAAGAAGCACTTGGTCGTCCCACTTTGGACGTGAGTGCTTTCGTGGTTGCAATCAATCTCGACTTTCAATCTCCCCCTCTTCCCTCCGATCCCTCCCTCCTCACCTCCGATCCTTCTCTCCCACTCGACTTTACGATACAACGGATTGTCTCTTTCTCTTCCGGGCTGTGCCGATATACAGTCTACTCAATAAGAAAAGCGAAAGACAAAAACCAAAAGACTAAAATAAATTGGGACCGTCTGAAGTCTCTGACGCAGTGGCCTCAGTCTCGCGCAAACTCTAACAGCACCAAACCACAAACTCAAATTTACTTATATTGGATCAACCCCCCTTATTGAAATAAGGGTGCACATTCATCATGTCACCTCACCAGTCGTCAAAGCGCCTGGGCGCCAAGGAAATCCATCGCAATTCCAGCCCTCTATCCAACTTTTCCCCGAAACGTCTGAGCAAGGCAGTGTCGCTGGGTCCTCTCAGTTCGGACCGCAAACGAAGAGCGTCGTCGTCCGTCTCTAGCGTGTCTTCTGTCTCCTCGATTGAACTTAGCGACGATGCGAACGATTCCGAGGAGGATGCCGATGACGAGGATGAACGACAGGCTGTGCGGGTTTCGTCGTACGGTCGTCGCGAACGGTCTCATAAGGCGGGATTAAAATCGAAAAAGCGGTCGAGGAAGATGAGAGAGTCGGATGACGACGGGTACGATGGCCAAAGAAGTGGCAACGATGATGACTCGGAGGACAGCTCCGACGATATCTACGCAGCGGTGGACTACATTAGTGACGGGGACGATGGGGAAGACGGCGATGTGGAGAAAATGGAGGAGATGATGATTATGGAATCCGAGACGGAACAGGGGTTTGCTCCCTTTGCCGCGACTTCCGGTGGAGATGCCGAAGCTTGGACGGGCCCGAACGTCTTTGAGGATCATATGCTTCTGTCGACCGCCTCCTTCTTCGACGAGGATCAGCTCTACAGTGCGATGCAGACGTTCGGAGACAATGAGCTCGCCAGCGAGACGGCCGTGGAGACACCGGTGCCGCGGCGTGTGCATTTCGAAGAGTATTCCGACTCTTCTTCGGACAGCGATTCTCACACCGAGGATGAGATCCCCAGCGACTTTTTGCAGCAGGACTCGCTCGATCCGCAACTGCGACGGATGATCGAGAGTGACAATGAAACCTACAAGCGCCATCATCGTCGGCAGTCCGAGGAGATGTTCGCCGAGTCGGATTATGGCCATTCCAACATTTACCACGTAGAGTCCGACGCCGCTGCATCCGAGGGATCCGAGTCGAGCGGCTATGAGAGTATGCAGGAAGCCTTCAGTTCCCTTCCGATCCTTTTACTGACCTGATTTGAAGCCGATGATGGCGAGACTACAGACGAAGATCTTCCGCCCCCGGCGACCATCACCCATCCGCGATCGATTCTCCGTCGCGACTCCTCTGCCTCGCTGGCCCCGACGGCGGATGACAAGAGTGATACCCCTTCTCGTCGACGGGGTCCCGTCATGGGGACGTTCGTCGCAGACCCTCACAAGCCGGTCGCCCTGGTGGACTGCACTGGCAAGCACCTGGTGATTATACCCGCCTACGCATCGTCCCGCCATGATTGGTTGGAGTCCACGACGAACAGCAACTGTAACACGGCCAACAATAGTCCGCGGGCGACCACGATGCATCTCGTAGACGAGAGTGATACGGATGCTCTCGTCTCACCCAGCCATATTGACTTGAGTCCCATGCTGGCCTCGAGTGCCAACCTCATGATGACAGCCCTCGGGAATGATATCGCTCCCGGCGGTCAGGTCATGGGCCCCCCCGAGGCATTCTACCCGTCGCAGGAGTTCACCATTGATAGTTCCTTCGAGGACGATGAGGATGAGGATCCCGAGTCGGTTCTAAATGTGAACGACTTCATCGACTTCGGCGATGGGTCGTCCGACGACGACGACATGGAGAAGGCGTCTGAAGACGACATCCTCGCGTCGCCGATGGCGCCTCCCTCCATCCACACCGCTGCGGGCACGCCGACCCCCAGCCGCTGCGAGGAGATGCAGCCGGCGACCAGTGCGGAGCGATTCCTCAACCACCTGGACCAGGGCATCGTCACGGCCTTCCGCCGAAACCACAATCGCTACCAAGCCCTGCTACGCCTTCCCCAGCACCGAGAGTTCATGCCCGCCAATTCCCCCTCCCGGGCGACCAGCGTGTTCCGACATGCGCGCCATGCGGACCAACGCACGCCGACGCGGAAACGCAAGGCTGGTGGGTACACGGGGGGCGAAGCTGTCCGACGCAAGCTCATGGATGCCCACCGCCGCGGCCAGCTCCCTTTCTAAATTATCCACAACCCCGAGATCCAAAGGAACGAACCACGCCCCGAGGGGGTGTGTCACCGGTTGCCTTGTGCACCGTGGCTTGTGGCACCATGACCTTTGATGACCACTGACGACGCTTGAGTCCCGCTTTATTTCCGAAGACCAATCGACACTTTTTTTCTTTCTCCTTCCCATAACATCTCGATTGCATCCAGTCGTCTTTGATGAGATCGACGCACCTTGCGGGACGGGTGTCGACGACAGGGTTCCTGCAGCCGACCGTCTGGGACGGTCGGTTCGGTTTTACATTGAATTTCTGA
Source organism: Aspergillus campestris IBT 28561 (assembly GCF_002847485.1). NCBI lineage: Eukaryota > Fungi > Ascomycota > Eurotiomycetes > Eurotiales > Aspergillaceae > Aspergillus > Aspergillus campestris. Next base: position 2,342,745 of record NW_020194336.1, on the reverse strand, counting down.
TCGGGGAATAGACTTACTCCACTGGGACATAATCCTGGAAAAAGTTGATGAAGTACGAATTTTTTTTTTTTTCCTTATCTTTTTTCTTTCTTTCTTCCCATTTCTTTCTTTCTTTCTCATATCACGAACATAAAGTCAAGCCATATGGCATGTATGTATGTATGTGATTGATTGACGGGTGGATGGATGATAGTAAATTCCCCTTGGAAAGTCAGAGGAAAGATAACGTTCTCCCCCTTTCCTGGCTGTTTGTTTATTTTTTTTTGTCATGTCAGCGTCCAAGCCTGTTTGTTTAGAATACCTATCAAGCAAAAATCTGAATACCTATTCATTATAATTCTTCTTCCTAGTATAGTAAGAGATTACTGATATCTTGCATGTAGAGTAAGGCTAGATAGTAGACGCTAATGTATGCAACATGCTCTGATATTTGACTTGGGTGCATCAAGTACACAATCTAGATGATTGCATGAGGTTTGTACGTACGTAAAAATACTATCAGATCGGATCTGTCCCACTGAACATCAGGTCCTCTAAACTGTCACGATAAATCACTCGCTCTAAAAAATGGCCCGGGTCCGCTCCAGCGCCGGTGATAATGCCATTGACTGCCAGCCCATTCCACCGTTGGTGGATGTCGTGAAGGTTCATAGGCGTCATGTTCAGGTGCAAATACCAGTGTGGGGGTTGTTGTGGTCTAGCCCATTGTTGCGCTATGCCGAGGAATGTTGAGATCGGTATTTGGTCGGGCTTGGCATGATGAAATACCAACACCACCTCACGCCTGACCTAGGCCGTTGGATAAGGTTCTGGCTCTGGCTGAGAAGGGTTTGGTGTCAGGTAAGGGTGTTCTTGAAGGGAGTGATCATGGTGAGGATGAAGAGACTAAACAGAAGTTGGGGAAGAAAAGCCGAGTAAGGGGATATAGAATCCCGTGATCAGTCTCTGCCCTGAGATATCTGGTCGTGATGTACGGGGTTAATCATTGGAAGGAGGTCATGGCAGGAGTACAACACACTTGAGTGAGATATTTATTGATCAAGTATTGGTCCGTGTTTCTGGCACGGTCTGGTCACCCTCGAGGCCATCAAGGATAGAACCAAAGGGATAAAGTCAGTAGATTGGTGGCGCCTATTACCACAATAATTTCAGTAACACCGGAGCCACTCCATCCGAGATTTCCCCAGATAGTATCTGTAAGTAAGCTGTCTTTTTCCCCATACGACATATCCTCCGATCAAGGAGTAGTATATTTGGCCACCCAACTCTCTAGCCGAAACAAGGAGACATACGTCAACGGGCACAAACAAAGGATAAAAGACGCATGGTACGACATGCGGAAGGTGGCAGAGAGCTGCATCTTGCATGATGTGGTTGAAGTGGGGGGAGGGCTAGACTTGGAGTGTCTTGCCTTGTCTTGTTTTTTGTTTGGATGATTCTTGTTTTGTTCGATTCTAATTTAGGGTTTGTGCGGTGGGTTGGATTTGTTGATTATACTGGTTTACATGTTGATGTCTCATGATTGATGTGTCATGTTCTCATCATTACTTTTCTTTTTAACACATTAGAATAAAATGAAAAGAGAAAAAAAAAAAAAAAAAAGAAGAGAACAATAAATGACAGCGGCTACAATATGCATTACCATCTCAGCGGCAAACGTCTTCTTCACCAGACCGGACCAAAGGGGAATCTTTTCTAACCGCCAGGACAAAGGTGAAGAAGTCATTCGGAAGGAAATCCCCGTCACACTGGCTAAAGTCTATCCTGGATTCTTCTTCAGCTCCTAATAATAGTCATCGGGTCAGACCAATGTCTTGACCCTCGAGTGGGCGAGACGCCCATCTATTATGTTTTGATTAATATCATTTGGTTGATTCTTTTTTAGACAGACAGCAAAACAGAAGATGGTTTCGTTTCCATCAATATCATGAATTCAACTGATCAATTATCTTCCCAACCTTCTCAAGACCAGACAGACAGACACCGATGATGTGTCAACTGGATGCAAACATGTATCACTACCTGAGCATGTCTAGCCCTGTCTAGGATCAACGAGATCGTCCACCTGATTGGCCGCCACGTCGGCAACCATGGAGAGAAACGAGTTCGTGTGGAGGATGCCAGACAATGGCCGAAGCCTTCCATAACCCCACGGATGATGGAAATTCTCGCGATTGGTGGTGTGGCTGCATGTTCCTGCACTAGTCGGCCAACCACGCTCCTCCATTGGTGTCATCCAGGGCCAGAACGGTGATACCTGGGCAGATTGTCTTACCGTTTCTTGCTTGTCCTGGCTAGGAATCCAATCATTCCTTTCATCCACTGGATCCCTGGAGCTTTCGATGTCTCATGCGGTTTCTTTGGGGATTCTCTCCGGATCAGTCGCGAGCCTAAGCCCTAATTATCTGTCTGCCATGTTTCCCCCATTGGTACCTGATCAGTGCCGGACATGGCTTTCTTTAAAGAGTCCCCCATCTCCATTCAGTTCCTCTCTTTTTCTTCGTCTTTTGATTGTTCTCTCATTCTTTCTCTACATCGTTCGTTTGGTCCCGTCAGTCGTAGACTGCTCGTTTCTTCTTCTGCTACACATCCATTCGTTTAACCCTAACCCTACCAGGGGATCACTCGTTATCTCTGCTGGCAGCATAGAGTCTCCTATTGTTCGTTTGATTCATTGTTATTGCCAGTCTCGATACTAGACTTCCACTGTTTTCAACAACTCTTCACGAATCAACAGATTCCTCATCATGCGGGCCATCGCTCTCATCTCCCTCCTCCCTCTGGCGGCCCTCGCCCATCCTCAGGGCCTCGTACGTCTCCTCATTCTCCTCAAGTATATCTAGACATGCTGATTGATCCAGTGGTGGGGCACCGACACCTGCTACAACAGCCCAGACAACACCGACAACGAATGCTCCGACCATCAGAGGGCAGGCTTTGACTGGTCAGACCTGGCCGATGGAGCCTTTTCCTCTTACGGCGGCTTCGACTTCAGCGGCTTCCTGTCGGGCATGGGCTTCGGTGGCTCTGAGTCCGGGGTACGTCTTTGTCTCACCTAGACTTCCCTAAACCAACTAACATCCCCAGGGCCGATGCATTTCGGGTAAACTCTCTCGGAGCAGCGCTGCCTCCCTGGTGATCTCCGCTGGTGTAGACATCGACGCTTTCTCCATCACCAACCTCAAGGTCTCCACCTCCGTCGAGACGGAGATACACATCGTCTATGGCATGCCCGACGGTTCCACCTGCCGAGATACGGCGTGGTGCTCGACCGAGGCCGAGGACGTGAGCAACGACCAGTGCGGTGGCGCCATCTCCGTTGGGTTTGAACTCCCGGAGAACAGTGACAGCGAGGACTGCGATTTGGACATCCACCTGATTGACTTTGATTGCTCTCCGGGCCCGAAGCCCCCGGGTGGTGGCCATGAGCATCACCCCGGTCCTCTGCCCACGCCCCCCTCCCTTCCCACCCCGTCCGTCCCCGGGATTCCTGGCTTCAGCACCCCGGTGATTCCACCCCCGGCGATCCCCACCCCGGTAATCCCGTCGCACGGAACTACCCCCCCGGTGGGCCCCATCGTGACGCCCCCGGTTCCCACGAGCATCCCGGTTCATATCCCTCCTCCGTCTAGCGTGGGGCCCAGTAGCGGCCCCTCTTCGCCGCCCGAGGGCCATACTACCACCGTGGTGACCTACGAGACCGTCACCACCTGCCCGGTCACCAACACCATCACCTCCGGCGCGTCTGTCACCACCGAGGTATCCAGCACGGTCTCCACCATCACTCTGACCTCGACCTCAACCATCTGCACCAAGTGCGCCAATCCCCCGACGCCAGGCGTGCCCACCGGCGTGCTGCCCACCTCGACCCCAGCCCCACCAGCCCAGACCACTACCGTGGTGACCTACGAGACGGTGACCACCTGCCCGGTAACGACAACAATCACATCCGGCACCACGACCTCCACATCCGTCTACACAACCGTCTCAACAGTGACCCTCACTTCAACCGACACCATCATCCACCCCACGGGCCCCCGACCTCGCCCCCTAACCCTCCATCGCACCCTAACCCTCCGTCGCACCCTAACCCTCCCTCCGAATGCCCCACCGTGGTCCCCAAATGCATCAACACCTGGCTCGACCTCCCCAAATGCGACTCCAACGCCGACACAACCTGCTTCTGCCCGTCGTCAGACTTCACCTCCAAAGTCATCTCCTGCATCCAAGCCTGGGGCTCCTCCGCCGCCGAGATCCAGTCCGCGCTTTCCTACTTCACAGGCATCTGCGCCGCCTTCGTCCCCACAAACCCAGGCATCGTCACCGCCGTCCCAACAACAATCACCCTAGGCCCAGTCCCCAAGCCAACAGGCGCTGCCCCTATTCCCAACGGACCCCCGGCGCCCCTGGCCCCGGCCCCGGCCCCGGCCCCGCCCCCGCCCCCTGCACAACCCTAACATACTCCACCTACACGGTGACCGTCCCGCAAGTGGGCTTCAGCACGAGCGCAGGCGTCTCCACCACGAGTGTAGGCCTGATCCCGGGCCCGGCTCCTACGGGCGTCATCCCGGGGAACACAGCGACGCGTATCCCCAACCCGTGGACGGCGTCTTCTACGCTAGCTACCCACCGGGGTGGTAGCTCGACCGCTGTGGCGGGGCCGACTGAGACGCCTCCAATTTTGTCGAATGGTGGGTCGAAGACGGTTGTGTCTGGGGTTTGGGCGGTGGGGGTTGCTGTTTTAGTTGGGTTTGTGTAGTTGTTTCTTTTTTTGAGATGGGGACGGGGTTGGGTAATCTACGTTTCAGATTGTCAATGTGAATAGTGTATGTAGATTGGACTGGTTGGTCAGTTGGTGGAGGTGGGTGGTGTATTATGCTGATAGGTATATACTTTTTGACTTAATTATGGTTTATTTGACTTGGTGGTTTCTATGAGTATTATAACTGCAAATAAAGTCTAAGAATCCATCTACTAGAGCAGTAGGCAGCCTACACGAGGACAACAACAATAGTAGCAGTTTACTGAACCTGATTTCCAATCCAACCCTAACAACAGGAACAGGTCCCCCAATCCTCCGACAGGTTACTACTACCTACGTCAACAATGATATCTAATAGATCCTGAAAATACTACAAAAAAATAAATATTGAAAATCAAAATCGAATTAAAAAGATATAATGACAAATCCCCCCCCGCCACTCAACTCAGCACATAAAGAAGAACGAGAGACGGAGAGATAAATCATCATCTGACGTCATAATACCCCGCGCTGGTTGCTAAGCAAGCACGTAATATCGGAGAGATATGGTCTGAATAGCTTCATATTATTAATTGCTGTTTTGCTGTATATAAATGATCATCATCTTCAATCTTTCGTACTTGTTATTATCTATCTATCTATCGATCTATACATACATACATACATACATACATCTGTCTACTTATCTATCCATACAAGACTCACATACAACAAGCAGTAACCAATATGTCTACTACAACAACAACTACCACTACCACTGCTCCTCCTCCTGCTACCTCTTCTCCTACTACTACCACTCCTACAGCGTCTACAATCCCCCGCGGCCCCATAACAGTCCCCCTCATCTTCTACCACCCCCCACCAGACAACTCCACCCCCTACAACTACGTCGAGACCCCGCCAAAAGGGTACCCCCAGCGCAACTTCACCGAAGCAGCGCACGACGTGCACCTAACCGACATTCGCCCTCCTCACCACTCCCAAGACAAAGAAGACCAACAACAAGAGTTAAACAAATACACCCTCCAAACCCACGCCTTCCAAATCCACCGCCACATCCCCACATCCACAACCTACAGCACCTTCACCTCCGACACCTCCGTCCAACAAACCTACTACCCCGAAGTCTCATCCCTCCTCCTCTCGCACGTCCCCAGCGCAAAGAAGGTCATAATCTTCGACCACACCATCCGCCGCGACATAGACGGGGCCGCGCGAAAACCCGTGCAGCGCGCGCACGTCGATCAGACTGCCAAGGCAGCCGCCGAGCGGGTGCGTCTGCACGTCGAGGATAAGGAAGAGGCGGAGTGGATATTGCGGGGCGGGATGCGGTATCGGATTGTGAATGTTTGGAGGCCGCTTAATGGGGCGGTGGAGAGTGCGCCGTTGGCGTTTGCGGATGCGGGGAGTGTTTTTGATACCCCCTCATCATCATCATCATCATCATCTTCTTCTTCTTCTTCTTCCTCTGGTCCTACTTCTGGGGCAGCGGAAGAAGGGGGGGAGGGTGACTTGGTAGCAGTCGAACACCGCTACCCGCACCGCACGGGCGAAACGCTGCAAGTAAAGTTCAACCCCAACCAGCGGTGGATGTATCTCTCCGGGATGGAGAACCATGAGAGGCTGCTGCTGCAGTGCTCTGATAGTGAGGGGGACGGGGTGGGGCGGAGGGTGCCGCATACTGCGTTTTGGGATCCGAGGACGGTGGAGGGGGCGAAGCCGAGGGAGAGTATTGAGGTTAGGGCTTTGGTTTTGGGATGAGATGTATTTGGGGGGATTCTTCTTTTAATATATGATATAGCAAGTTGGTTGTTTTTGATTTACCCTGCTGTAGCTCTTGGTAGTGTGATATGTTATACCTTTGGAATATGTGATTTTTGAGTAGGTAATACAGTGATACGTTAAATTTCAATGGATAACCATGTAGGTCACTTGATAGATAGTAAAATAGTTATTGCTCATATACACTGCAAACAATAAAGCCATACACCTGATCCACATTGCAGTCCATCTGCAACGTAACTATTCCCGACAAACAAGTATGTAAACACCAATGGAACAAAATAAAACAAAACAAAACAATAGAAAAATAAAAATAAAAATAAGATAAAATAAATAGAATGGAAAGAGAAAGTAATTATGGAACTAACGCCAAGGTATTAATTGTATCGCCCGCTACCCAAGTGCATCATTCCATGACCCTTAAAAACGCCGGAGAGAATAGGTAGATAGACAACGCTACGTTCGGGTCTTCTTGGCACGCTCGTGACGCTCCGGCTCCTTGAGCGGAAACAGGTGGATGCCCATCTCGGTCGGGAAGTCAGGGTGCAACAAATTGAACCGCTGCGGGTTCTGCGGCACCCCGTTGACCTCGGACGGCACCGGATCGACCAACAGCTTGCAGAGACTCTTGTCCACGTAGCTGGCGGGCTTCCCTTGCAGCCGATCCATGCGCGCCCAGTCGTCGTCGACCTCCTCGTTCATCAGCGATGGAGGCGTCGGCGCGCCGCTGTTGCTCGACCGCGCGTGGTAGTTGGCCAGGATGTTGTACGGCAGGCTGGGACGCACGGCGGGCTTGTCGGACAGCTCTGCCAGGGCGTTGAGCGCGTGGTTGCCGTGCGTCCGCGTGGACCGGGTGGCGTGGTAGTTGTGGCTGGCGGTGCGCGCCATGTCGGTGGCTGGAGTGCCGTTGTCCTCCGCCCCTGTTCCATCGCCCATGCCAGAGCCGTCTTCGTCGGTGTTGTTGCCATTGGTGGCTGCGCCCGAGGGCTGGTCGGCACGCTTCGAGGTGGAGAAGAAATGCACCGTCGCAACGTGGGCTTGATTGGCGTGCGCGCTGAGCTCTTTCTCCGTGAACAGAGACTGGATGGAGTAAGAGGGCGCCTGCTGCTGCTGGGCGATCTGGGCCTTGGCGCGCTCGGCGGGATTCGCGAGGCCTCCGTCCCGGACCGGCGAGCCGACGTCTTCCTCTGGAGCCTTGCGCTTGCGCTTGTTGAGCGTTTCCGACATGATGCCATTACCCAGCTCGTCAAGATCGACCCGGTGGCGGGTGTGTCGGGTCTTCCGGTTGCCGTGGATGCCGCCCGGGCTGGCCGGGTTGGTGATGCTGAACTGGTTGGGGTGAAGGAGGAGGGCGTTGGTGTCGGCAATATCCAGCTGCTCCTTTTCGCGCATCAACCGAGCTCGTTTTCCGGAAATTGTCTGCACGAGGCGCTCGCGCAGGGTGGATGAGAGCTGCTTATACTCTTCTTCAGCGAAATGGGCTCGAAACGCGTAGTCCCGTTGGAAACGCTCTAAGTTATTGTTATGACGGTGCTATAACTGTTAGTATTGATATGTTGAGAGCAGACACCAGGGAAAGGAAGGCGAAAGGAAGAAGAAGAAATAGGGAAAAGAGAAAAAAATCTGTAGTATAGGATAGAGAAAACTCACCATAAGCATCGCCAAATCCGCATCAGTATCAGTCTTAACCTGATTAACCTCCTGCACAAAGCGCGAGTACCACATGCCCGCCAGACTCGCCATCTCCTTAGCAAACTTGCCGCCACCAACCGTACTCTCAATCAACTGCGCGATCTCGTCCGCCGAATCCGGCAAGGGACCGGGGTGGTAAGGATCGGCATTATTGATGAGGGTCATGTCGCATTGGAGGGCGTGGAGCTGCTGGCGGAACTGGGCGTCTCGGTTCTGGCTGAAGGACACGGTCAGATCGTGGAGGCGCTCTTGGAGGGCGCTGCGGCGCTTGTCTCGCTTTGTGAGGGGGACGCTCGTTGGAGGGCTCGTCGATCGCCCGCGGCTTTGGAGGCTGTTGTTGCCCATGGCTGAGCCTGGGCCTGCTGGGGAGGTCGGGGCTGGCGAGTAGGCCATGGTTTGGGGGTGGGAAGGATTTGGCGGATGAGGAGGGAGGATGGGAGGTGGTGAGGTTCGACAATAGAGGATGAAGACTATGTGCTGCAGAGAGCAGCAGTGCGGGGATGCAGGTCTGGGAAACGAGTATACATAAGTTTAGGAAGAGACATCAACTGAAGGAGAACTGAAAGAGAATGTGATGAGAAGAGAGAGAGAGAGAGAGCATAATCGATCTGTGATTGAGTCTCTGGGCCTTCTTCTGACCGCCCGGGAGAGTGGGAGATAATGCCCGCCTGCAAACCGTGCAAACATTCCTTTCTCTGGAAGATGCTCCGTCCAGTTAACCCGATCGGGATATTCGATCAACTGCAGTACTTCATCCACCAGATTGCTTCATGCTTACACTATATGTCTCGATCCCTTGTCAATAGCTACTGTGGCTTATAATGATTATATCTACTCTATCAATCTGCACTTGAGTTTATTAATTTCAAAACAGGCATATTGCAGTATGTAACTAGCGATGCTACTACAACATAGTCCAGGATTTGCTTTAATAGAAAGAATAATAGTGATATGCTACAGCCTATATTGCTGTAGTAGAATATATTGAACATGGACACGTCGTGTACATCCATCATTTCATCATCCATGCGGACCCGGCCACACTCATGGCAGCAAAACAAAACTCGCTGGGTATTTAGATCCGATCATCAATGCACTAAACAGAAAATGCTCCGAGACTCCTCGCCATTCCAAGGATTTTATACAACCCGACCAAAATAGACACCGACCGACCCTCCCAGATGTATCCAAGACAAAGGAAATGAAAGATAATAGGAGAAGGTGAGGGACGGCGGATTGTACACTGCTCTGCAGGATGTACAATTCTCTTCCGACCTCAGTGGGACCGACGGATCACGAAGACACCCAGCTCAATCCCATCTGGGGGCCCCTCTTCGCCATACGGCCGCCGCCGGATGCCATCGAGGATCTCCCCCAATAGCATCGCGGACGTGACTTCCTTGTGCTCTAGGAGATAGTTGGAAGACACGTTCGACATCTTGCTGGCCGGGAGGCGACGGCCATTCTGCCAGTACACGCTCAGGACTTCTTTCATCCGAGCTTTTTCCTGGTGAATGTACCACTCCGTCCACGTGTTGCGGTCGGGATGGACACTGCCCTTGCGGGCATCGACGACGCTGAACCGGGAGGACGACGAGCTCAGCGCCTCGCAGAGCTGCGACAGGTTATCCTTCATGGTGTCGAAATCTTCTAGGTGGCTGACCGAAGACAGCTTGCCCAGGTAGCGCCCAATGTCCGCCGACATCTCGTTCACCACCACCAGCTGGCGAAGCAAGGGGTCCAGGATCGGTCCCAGGTACTGCGATTTGAACGTCGACCCACCCCGTTTGGTGGGGTAGATGAACAGCATCGACCCGTCCTCCCGAGACAGCTCGGAGAGTCGGTCCACGAGGAAAGAGGGGCGGTGAGGTAAGAAGAGGTCCTTGTATTCCTGGGCCGAGGACGGGGGAAGATAACGTTCCAGGATCGAGACGTGAACGGTGGAGGGAGGGACAATCGGTACGGGAAAGTGCGGGGCGCGGGTCTGGATCAAACCGCGGAAATCGTGGTAGGCAGAGACCACGGCGGCGTTCGAGAAGACGGTGGAGTTAAAGTAGTCGTTCTGAGGGAACGACTGCGGAGAGTGCGGAGGGGAGTGCGGCAGGTTGGAGAGGCTGAATTGTTCGGGCACCGCGTGGGTGACGTTGATGTATGGCGACTGTCCATGCTGGAGTCGATTCTGGACGGTCTGGACGAGGGAGCAAAAGACGTTGTCGTGGGTCACGATGGATGCGTTTTTCTCCGGGCAGTGGGGGTACGGAAGCATCTGGGAGACGATCCTGACCGACTCCCCAGGGCCATTGGAAAACGGGAGCGACGATACTGGAGGATTGGGTTAGGAGGACTATTCTCGACGGGTTAGACAATGGATGGCTTACTAGTGGCGTCGATACTGTTTTCCAACCAGGAATTCTGATCATAGTCCATGTCGCCGGACGAGCCCGGGCTGCCACCGGAGCTGGAGCTGGAGGGCGTCACGTTGGCGAGCTGGTCCGTCGGACTCGTCAGACCGCCCGATGCCCCTCTCGACTGGGAACTCAAGTTGGGACCTTCATCCATGGGCATCAGCCCAGGGTCCTGGTTCATGTGACGCTCAAATAGTAACATCCCGGATCGCGGGTTCCAGGCCACGTGATCGTCTTCCGGGGGAGTCGGGGGTAGACTTGAGAGATAATCGCTCTTCTCCGACTCTTCAGGGGTCGACTGGAATGCTTGAGCCGCCAGCGAACTCGAAGCGGTGGGCGGGGTGGACAATCGAAGATTGGACTCGGCGGACTCGGCGGACTGTGGGCGCGATTCGGTCCGGCCGGATTTCGAGGCAAGGCCCAGGTGCTCAAAGGATTGAATGTGGAGGGATGCGTTGCTGCGGGAGAGGAAACGAGAGACCGGGGAGGGCTTGGTCAGAATGGAGCCTTGGGAGGCACGACGTTTGAGTCGGCTGGAACCAACGTTGGGAGCGAGTGATGAGGATTTCTGTGACGGGGAAACGGGGCTTAGGCGAGTGGGGTCCTGTTTGTCGAAAGAGGTGATGACACCGTGGAATTCTCCGGGCGAGTAGGTAGACGTTGATGCAGAAGATGATGGTGATCGCATGATCGAACTGTCTCGCACCATAGAGGTATGAGGATATGGTCCATGGCACTGTGACTGATTCATCCAGTCTGCGTTAGGAAGACGAATACCGGTGGAAGGCGGTGATGGAAAACGGTCGATCCAATGCCAGCTACCGGTACATAAGACGGGGGACTTGATATACTGGGCTACTGGGCTGCCAGGGATATCAAGCGGAGGGTGATTGAGTGTGGTGAAGAGTGCTAGGGTGGTACACCGAATACTCTAGTCGTAGTAGTAGGGGCGATCGTGGTTGATAGAAGGACACGAGTGGTTAGTGAGGGAGAGAATGTTCGGGCGATTGATGGTGGAAGAAGTGGCAGAGGGCGGAATAAAGAGGAAGAGAAGGGAACAGAGAGTAGGGAGGTGGGGGAGAATTCAGGTGGGTTGATGATGAATGACGCAGTGGGGAAGAGAGAGATTGAAGGACAGAGAGAATGGATGGAAGGAAGGAAGGAAAAGAAGATGGTGAATGATAATGTGAATGACGCCTGGGAAATTGATCCAAGGGCTAGACAGGTAGAGAGAGAGAGTGACAGCCCGAAAAATTAGGAGTCCCCGCCATGGTCAAGGCAGGACTTAAGGAGAACAGCAGGAAAAGTGCTCGTTCTAGACCGGGCGGTCTGGACTTGATTGAGGAATCCATGACCAGGACACGAGGACGGTCCATCCTGTGGTTTGGTACGGTATGGTATTTTGTCTGTTGGGGTAATTTATCTTTTATCTCATTCTGTTTCCATTACTTTTCCTTGTCCTCCTTATAAAAGATAGAACAAATAATATTCATTATTGATCAGATCTATTACTCAATATCTATAACTTACATCAGTTCTCTCCTAATTCTTTCACTTGTTTACAGCCATCCATCACAATCAGCAAGAAATCATCCAGCAAAGAAACAAGGCAAAAGGCCACTAGCGCGGACGCCCTGGACCTGTCTAGACCCCCCTATGCTGGCTAATCGGGGCGAAAAAAAAATAAAAAAATAAAAATAAAAATAAAAAACCGTAACGGGACTTACACGGATCTTCTTTTTATTTTTTCCCTTTTTGCCTCCCCGACTGAGGGTGGCCCCACTCCCTCGTCTGACTGGAGTCACTGGATAGAAAAAGTGGATTCGGTGTGGACTGGGATCGAGAAAGACCCTTGGGAGACGGAAGCACTGGGGAGGGTTCACGAAATTGAGGGACAATCTCGGAGGTCTAGGATTAATGAACGGCTTTCTTGGGACAAGAGCCGAGTCCAGAGTAGAGTCCAGAACTATCGGAGGAGGGGAAGAATTATTGACAATTATTCTCCTCCACCGTTTCTCTCCCTGACCTCCTCCTCTCCGGTCATCATTACAATCATACAATCACATTGGATCTCGTATTACTGATCGGCGGCCGGTGCAGGCTTAGCTTGATCAGCTCAGCACAACACAACAACAGCACAACAAAGGATATCTTTGTTTCGGGAGATGGACTGATAAACGACCGGTCTGTCGCACAGCTAGCCAATTCTTTACAATCTAAATAGATCACAACGCTACTCCGTCTTGGGGACACAGCTGAACCCAGATCTCAGGGCAGGACGTGATGAATGCCGGAAAACAATCCCTGGTCCAATCAAGGCAGGGACGAGAATCGATGAGTCAGGAAACGAAGGATCCATGGAATCCATAGTGCAAATAGTGCACTTTGGTTTCAGCCCGATCCTCTTTGGAGTAGTTGAGCATTGACCTCACAAGAAGTATCCGTGATGTACGGAGTAGATACTAGATAGTATCGAGTCATTTAGTTGAATTAGACGGTGATCATATACCTTATTGAAGTACGGAGTCGACTTTGACAGCTTTGACAACTTCATTAGAAAAATTAGAAAAGTGTAGATACAGTATTTACAGATAACTCCGGCGGATGACTTCGGACATTCTTCCGCGATGAGAGTATGGAACCAGACAAAATAAGATCGAAAAAGATCAAATCAAATCGAATAAATTATGATAATATAATAATAATTAAAATATATTGAAATCAAACAAATCAAATCAATCCATCAATCAAGAAAGGAATTATGAATGTCTTGACATCAACGAGTCATGGAAATCTCGGCCTGAGGGGCAACTTGCCAGTCTTTTTGCAATCGCCCGATCGAATCCATTGCCGCTTCCGGGAGGATTTGGCGCCTAGACCCTTGTTGGTTCCGTGCTGCCGATGATCTCTTTTTCACTACGACCTGGCTATGGATAGTAAGACACCAATTTCCTGGGTCTTGGTGACGAGGATCTAGGGTTATTGTTTTCTTACTTATATTTGCTATCTCTCTCTATCCAGGGTAGAAAGACTTTCAATAGTAAGGTTCCCTGAGAGTAGTATCACTACCCATGAGACTAGAGGAAAACAGACAACATGATCTCGACCCATCGCCGATCCGGCTGTTTCCATTTTCTCCAGTCTGGTCTGGGCACAGGTATGAGCCCTAGACCTAGAACCACAGCACCTGTCACGGACTTCCATCCGAGTTTCCCTTCTGGCCGCCTGGCCGCCTGGCCAGCCTCGTCTATCGTCAGATAGTCCGTATCTACTCCCAAAGTACTACCGCACTAGGAATAGAATAGAATAGAATAGAAAGAAAGAAAGAAAGGAAGGAAGGAAGGAAGAAAGAAAGAAAGAGAATTATCCGACTCTCCCCAATTCTTCCCCAACCGTCCAAGATCACCATCTCCCTCCAATGCGTCCTCTCAAGAAACAATTCCAATCCCACTAACCAACCGGCCTCCTATTCGGGCGCGATGCATGCATGTCGTAGACCAGTACTGACTCTGACACGTCCATTAGTACGGGTACTTTGAGCGGTGCTCCGCCGGGCGCACCATTTCTTTCGCCTTCGCCCTCGCCTGGTGCAGCTGTCGAGAGACTGTCCTCCGGAGGATCGTCGTCATTGACCACTGGTTCTAGCTTGTCGTGAGCACGACAGGGGGACTAGTGAGGATGGCATGGTTGTTATTGGTGGTTGGTCCGGTTGGTTGATGGGAGCTGTGACTAGTGGGTGAACCCTGATATTGGCTGGTTTTGTTGTATATAGGTATGTACCTATTGTAGTAGGAGTGTACGGAATAGTAGGGTAGGTTGCTCTATAAACGCCAGCGAGTCTAATAACAATAAACACATCCACCAAACCAGTACACCACAGTAGAAACCAAACCAAACCACAGAAAGAAAGAATGCAAGTAATCATTACTGAACAAACAGAAATCCCAACCATCCCCTTCCACGGTAGAAAGCCAGAAAAGACAAAATAATCAAGAATAAAAAAAATACCTCGGCTCGGAGAGTTGTGCGTTACCCAGAGGAGCAGGCAGCCTGACAGCCTGACAGCCTGAAAAGCCATCCTTAGACCGGGATCTCAAACAGGGCAATCCACGGAAGCCCGTGTCTCACTTGACAACCCACCATCTCCATCTCCCTTGCTGGTCTGCTTTGTGGATGGGATATTTGTTAGTTAATTTAGTAGGTGTGCCGATGGGGTTGGGGTCGTTGGAGACTTTATATATATATATTGATCTATATATTTATATATTGTATGGATATATAGGTATTAATTAGTATAGGCAACGTCAACACAATCAGCATTAATAAGTTGGATTAAGTAGTACTAGACAGGTCTACTAGACACCTTAGGTAGTAGAATGCCTAGTTTGAGTCTGATAAAGATTAACTAGGTCAATAACAACACTACCACAATAACAATAACAATAACACAACACTAACAATCAATAACCACGGCGAGAATGACTGGAATAAATCCAGTCACAAACTCAATGTAATACCGCCCATGTTTCCTGCATAGTACCTATTTCAATCTCTTGGGAATCACTGGCTTCCATCCCACCAATAATATTCCAACATGGGTTGTGATTGATGAATGGCCCACGTCCCGTGTCTCCACTGCTGTTTGTCTCATGTAGACAAGGGAGCAGTCCGTTGCCGTTGCCCTCGTCCTCCGATGATGGGATGGGATCGGAAGAATTGGCCACTGGTTGGTCGTGTTGAGCGTTTCAGGTGGTTACTTATCACTCTGTGTATGTGTACTGGATTCGGTTGGAATTCATTTATTTTTAGTTTATTTTGTTTTGTTTGTTTATTTATTTATTGTTGATTATTTGCCTCAGGACGGGCAATCTCAATGCTACGAGGACTAAGGTATAGATAGTATAGCGCTGATGCGACCATAGTTCTGGACAGATCTGGCGCTGGGATCGCCGTTCTACAAATGGTTTGGTGATTCGGATGGAGATCAAGTCGATTTTAGTACTTTCATTCGTGGTAGTATTAATACTTGAATGCATGCCATGATTCGTGGCCATTCCCATCTCCCGACCAAAAGACAGACGGCCCACCAAAAAAAAAGACACTAATGCATCCTGAGGACACACACACACGCACACGGGGTCGCACAAGCACTAGCTAGCCTGCTTCAACCACCGCATCCATTTCAATCTCTACTAACATACGGTCGTCCACGAATCCGTCCCGCACCACCAACATCGTGGCAGCCGCGCCTATCCCTGGCCGGCTGGCACGGCCCAGCAGTTCCGAGAAGGCTTCCCCGACCGCCATGCAGTCGTCAGGGTGACTGACAAACATCCTCACCCGCACCACGCTCTCCGCTCCCTGTCCGCCTAGTGCTTGCACGGCTCGGATGCACTCGTCGAGTGCCACGCGAGCTTGCTGGCCTGCATCACCTGGGTAAAGTACCTGCGGGGCTGCGTGGCTGGACGTGGGGTCGACGGCGGTGGTCCCCGATACGAAGATTTGGAGGCCATGTCGGACGGCTCGGTAGTAGCCAATCTTTTCCTCGAATGGAGAGGGGGTTGCGTAGCATTGTTTGGACGAGGGAGTCGTCGTCGTCGTCGTCATGCAACCTTGAGGGGAAGTAGTTGTGGATTCCATGTGGTTCGTGATAGTCTCGACCTCGAGGTAGGTATCCAGGTGATGTCACAAGGAGGATTGTTCGAGGGAAAAAATTGCTGCCGGTCTTGATGGCAACATATTGGACATGAGTCACGCCAAGGACAGACGGTCATATGGTGTCCTGTCTGGTGTGGACAGCCGAGGCTCTGTCATGTTTGAGGAATAGCGCCCGATCTGACATCGGGTTCTCCGATCGGTATCTTTACACCGAACGAGTCATCTTTCCTCCCTCGAGTTTCGTGGGCATGCGAAATGCTGACATGCGAAACGAGTCCAAACATTTAGCGATCGCGACCGTGGAACAATACAATCTGGTTTACGTTGAAACGCAAACTACACACTGATTCACGAGGTCACCGATCTGCTGCGGGGGTCGCCGTGCCGGCGGGTGTGGAATCGTTGAGTACGATCGTTCCGATACGACTGCAAGCACCGACTTGCCGCGGCCTTGCCCAACCACTTCTGCTCCTCGCCCGTCATCCGGGAGGTCTTCACCGCTATTGGGTGGGCCTGCTGGCGTGATGTGTCACGTCGCAAGTGCGAGTTGGCCTTGTACGACGCCTGCGACTGGAGAGTCTGCCGGTCTAGAACCGCCCGGAGCTCCAGACACTGTAACACCAGTTGCTTGACACCATCGGTCAGCGTGCAGGCGCGGTACTCGATATCGGGCCAGAAGTCGTCACCCCAGAACGGATCCTCGCGGACCGCCGTTTCCAGCGCCTCGAACCAAAAGTCGAAGCTCGGCAGCCGTCGCTTCGAGTTGAGCATGTCGAGTCCCTGCAAGTGGTCGGCTAGTAGACACGCTACTGCAACGAAACGGATAGTCGGTTCGGAATTCAGCACGTGCAGCACAATGCAGGCGGGACACCGTTCGGTCAGATACGAATCGTGCTCTTCGGTGAGCACGCAATGCAGCCACGCATAGGCGCTGCGGGCCTCTCCTCGAAACGCCCGTTCCGATTCCAGACCCTTGTCATCCGGCAGCACGCTGGCCGCCGTCCGCGACGCCTGGTGGTGCAGGAGGACTAATGGTAGTAACAGCGTGTGGATGATATCGCGATGCAAGCGGAACGTCTCTTGCGCATGGTTCGAGCAAGACTGGCGGTGAAACGAGCAAAAGCTGCGACAATGGACTGTTAGCGATGATCGAACCCAAACCGGTATATCTCGCCACACGTACCTGGGAGCTTGCATGCCCAACTCCTGGCGCCTCAGGTGCTCCCGCATCGCTGCGAAAGCCTCATTGCGCTCCAACCTGTCTGTGTCTCTGTACGAGAGGCGAAACGGCGATGTAATAGTGGTGTTCGCCATCATGGATGTATACGAGCCGTTGGCTGTCGTCGGGAAACTATTCGTGACAGGGGGAATAATCGCGACCGACAGCGAACCTGTCGGTTTGAATAACAATCCAACTATTTTGGACGATGACGTCGAAGATGGTAATGGCAACTAATGCCAACCAATAGAGCCCCTGCGGTACGGAGCCAGACGGAGAAGCTTTCCAGATACTGCGACAATTGGGGGTGGACGAACCACGGATCGCATGGTCCAGGCAATGGCGAAAATACTGACAAGAAAACCGGGAAGCTTCAAAATACAAAAAACGCAAGAAGAAGGATAGCTACACCTGACCAGTGTCCTGCTCTAATGGAGAGACTGGAGGGAGTCGCAACGGGGAAGAAGATCGGAGGCGAGAGAGAGGTGGGGATCATTAGATAACTATATAAAGGGAGTGGGCGAGCGACCTGCCTGAGGCGATGAACGCAGCCAAAGGTGTAATCGAATGCGGGCAGGGGCCAAGTCCGGTGTGGCCCCGTCATCCACGCAAGCCCATGACGATCATTTCATCTTAGTTCCCAGCAAAGCAATCTCTTCCCTCATAATTAAACTGGTTTCTCCCTTCTGATTGACTGGTGCGTTTTCTAATATTAACGCTTCTTAGGCTGAAGGTCTAGTCCGCAGTCTATCTGACGCCCCATCTCCACTCCAATTAATTAGTCCAATCTCCCCTCCACCCTCTCTCCCTCTTTGGGGGTCTCTTCTCCCCTTTCGATTCTTTCAATAAACTCCACCCCCTTGGTTCAATTGTCACAATCAAGATATTTTCGTCCAAGGGGGGGGAAAAGAACCGTGGGAGGTCATCCGAACTTAAATCCCACTTCGGACCCCTCCGGACCACCAGCCCAAACAGGAGTTGCAGAGTTTTTTAGATGATACCATGACACCATCAACAAGATGATCGCAATTATCACATTGTGGGGCCTGCCAGGGTCTCGATCGCACTGCCAAGGTTGGGTCGACGCATGAAAGAAGAAATTCTTCTCCGTTTCCCTGATTATTCCATCCTCTCGTCCAATGAGGGGGGCCCCTTTCCGTAGGGACGAAACGTGTCGAGGCCCTATCGGGGGGGAAAGTTCCTCCACCTTGATTTGGGAGGGTGTTAGAGCTTTGATAAGGCGTGTTTGGGAAGTGTCAGGTCGAAATTGAAGAGGAGATCAGTCGGTCGTCCGGACGGAGTTGGATCTGTCGGCAAAAACCGCTGGATCTTCCCGCAACCGAGTTGAATCCGCGCATAATTCAGGAATCAGGGGGTACTATTACTAATGTTTTTATCCAGCGCCGTTAGCTCCTTGCTGAGTAATACCATCTTCACGTGATATCACGAACGGTGGTTGACAGAGGAAGGAGATACTCTATTGCAAGCCTCCCAAGCCACACAGTGGCAGGATCTGGGGTTGCAAATGTCCGAAGTTCCAGTGGAAGCAGGAAATACAAACCTTACGTCCTCGGGGGATTCCTGATCTCATCGTTTCCCAACTAACACGCTCCGCGGTCGCGGAATAGGTCGCGTCCAAGTATCCCTGCTTCCCCTGCGGTGCATACTGCATTCCATCCCATCGGCATATCCAGGTAACTGGGAGTCGATCAAACACAGGTACCCAAGCTACCCACATATCTGGGCCCCTGGAGTCAGTGGTGTGGGAGTAAATCGCTGCGTGTGAATTGCTATCGACGTCATTCTCCTTCAGGGACGAGACTGGCATGCATGCTCCCAAGGAGAGTACAGTATCTGGTATGGCTGGGATAGAAGGGTGTTCGCGAAGGTGATCTGCTGGGATATCTGGGGTATTAAAGAGCTGGTAGTTTCCAATGGAATTGTCTTCTCACACATCGTCTTCTCTCGCCGTAGCCTTGAACATTCGACCGGCTCTCTTCTAGTTGCGTTCTGATCTAGCGTAACTGCATCAGACCTCGACTCGCGAACCATCACCATGCCATCCCTCCCCTGGTCGACTATCTCCCTTTTGCTAGGGAGCTTCTCCCTAACGGCCAACGCCGTGCAGACCATCTCAGCTGTCGGATCCAAGTTCTTCTACGAAGATGGAACGCAGTACTTCTTGAAAGGCATCGCGTACCAGCTCATCCCCGAAGACCCTCTGATCGATGTCGCGCAGTGCAAGCGCGATGCCGCTCTTATGGGTGAGCTGGGCGCCAACTCGATCCGCGTCTACCACGTGGATCCAAAGGCCAACCACGACGGATGCATGAAGGCCTTCGCCGACAAGGGCATTTACCTCTTCCTGGACCTGGACACATTCGACACCGCCATCGACCAGGTCAGCCCCTTCAACCCTCCCTACCCCAATTCATCATTAACATGAACATTACAGACCACCCCCAAATGGACAGAAGAGCAATCCAACGCCTTCAAAGCTGTCATGGACGCCTTCCACCAATACGACAACCTCGCCGGCTTCTTCGTCGGCAACGAAATCCTCACCACAAAGGAGGGCTCCCCAGCAGCACCGTACGTCCTTGCCGCTGTCCGCGACATGAAATCCTACCGCAACAAGAAGCACTACCGCAACATCCCAATCGGCTACTCCGCAGCAGACATCGCCGAGCTGCGCCCCATGCTCCAGAACTACCTTGCGTGCCGCGACGACGCCGCGGAGCGGGTCGACTTCTTCGCGCTCAACGCCTACGAGTGGTGCGGCGACGCGAACTACAAAACCTCGGGCTACGTCAACCTCCAAGCGCAAGCCAAGGACTACCCCGTGCCGATCTTCTTCTCTGAAACAGGCTGCAACGTCGCGCGCCCGCGCCTCTTCACTGACCAGCACGCGATCTTCTCCGACCCCATGGTCGATACCTGGTCGGGCTCTATCGTCTACGAATGGATCCAGGAGACGAACGACTACGGGCTTATCAGCTACGGTCCTGAGGAGCCGAACGCCCCCGCTACCAAGACGAACGTCCAGGACGGCTTCGTCCGCAGCGGCAAGCCTACCCCTATCCAGCCGGACTTTGATAACCTCAAGGCCCAGTGGGCGACCCTTAGCCCTAAGGGCGTCCCCTTCGATGACTACGTGAAGACCACCGGCCAGATCAAGCCCCCAGCTTGTCCGGCTCCCACGGGCGGCTGGCTCGTCGACGCCGACAAGCCGCTGCCTACGCTGGGTGACGAGTTCCATCGTCCGGCGGAGACGGATCTCCCGACTGGTCATGGTCACAGTCACGGTAAGGAGGAGAGTGGCAAAGATGGTGAGAGCTCTGGTAGCTCCTCGTCCTCGTCCTCCGGTAGTGATGGTAACGGTGGTTCCACCAGTCATGGACCTTCGTCGTCCGATCCCTCATCGACAGATTATGAGCTGAGCAACGGTGCTGGAAGCCTTGCTGCGCGGCCGTTTGATGGGGCGATGAGCTTGGCGGTGTTGGTTTGCTCGGCTGTTGGAGGGTTGGCTTTGTGGCTGTAGATGATTGCTGCTTTTGTATACCTCTTTATGTCCGTTTTATTTTTATATTTTTTTGCTCTCTAGAAGAAATGAACCACGATTGTTAGTCTATGAATGTATTGCTGATACGTGTTGTGCTTGGAGCAGTTTTTATGTTTATTTCTCTCTGACTATGTTGGTTGGTTTGGTTCTACCATAATAAATTAGTAGGTAGATATCTCAATATTTCTGATCAATGTAGAACCACCTATCATCCGTTCATTCGTAATCTACAGCGAGCTGATATCTGAGTGAGTGGAGTATACAGATCAGTGGATCATCACTGATAGTGGGCCTCAGGAACATAACTGCCATTTTGAGACATCTACTTATCACTCCACCAGCTAAGCTTGGTCCGTGACTTTGAAACCATGAGGAATCACTGCTGGCTTCAACATGGACACCTCAGCGTTGTGATAATGGAGCTCATACCTGACACCTCCTTTGAGAGGTGATACTTTCCTTGTGATTGCTGGTGCTCGGAATTCGGGTCGTTCAGAGTTCAAGGCTACCAATATTTACGGGCAAATTGAGTCATAAGCGGACAAGTGATTGGGATGCAGGTAGGTCATGTTTACATGACAATGACTTGATCAAACAAATCTACAACACCAGTAGTACCTGCCTTGCCTGCCTATAAGTATTCCCACTTTCCCTCTCTCTTCTCTCTCTTCTCCTTCATTTCTACCAACTCCTTCCACTCCTCTGTATTTCACCAACTTCTTCCATCCGTCAAAACAGTCAAAACTCGATCATTCCATCAATTTCCATCTCCTCGTTACCTTCCTCCGACAACCACGAGAAGACAAAGTAACTTGTAAGTGAGAATATCAAGATCAACCAAGTTTCCTGCCGCCGGAATCCCCTCCCCTACGCTACCCTCACCTGCGGAATCTATTCGCATTGTCTGCTTTACGAACATTACCCCCTTCTTTGATCCTCCCCCATTCTGACCTATATAGAATCATGTCTGGTAAAGACAGCCCACCCCATCCACCCGCGGGTTTTACTGGCTCCTCCACTTCCCAATCTTCCGGCCCAAGCCAGGGCTCTCTTAGCCGCCGAGGCCAAAGCTCGTCCGGCGAAAGCTCCATCACGTCCAGGATTGATTCATCTGACAGATGGCGATTGGGGGGACCGGGGCCTCTCCCGGGCTGGCCGCTCGTATACAACCGTCATCCTGGGTTTGAGATACCGGAACGCTTGGCAAATGCAGCGATCGAAATTGCAACTCAGCATGCCCGGGAGCTCCCCTATTCGCTCATTCAAGTGGTTTGCGTACACACGGAAGGGGATCCGCCGAAGCGTGAGGACCTCACTCTTAATATACGTGGCGACCTCTCGGCCCGGCACTCGCAATGGATGAGTATGCTCGACACCCTGATACAGGTTCTTTTGGGCATGGGATGGTTCGGTCGTATTGAGATTATTGACAACAGGGCAACTGAAATCAAATCGTTCCCGCCTAAACTTCCTCAGCAAGCAATCGCAAACTGGGAGTTCCTTTTGTCCGGCGTCATCCAGCGGTTGGAATCTCATCAACTACCTCACGTTCTTATCCTCCCTATGAACCGGGGCTACTGGGAAGACATCTCTGTTCCAACCATCATTGCGCGAGTTCAGAAAGGGAATGCGTCTACCAGCACTATGAACCAAGCTTCCCAAGTTATCTCTGAATTCCTCCATGGGTATGGCTTGCACTTAGAACTGACTGGAGATCACGGACTCTGGGGTCTTTTCGGTACCTCGGGCTCACAGCCAGTGCCGAGACTCGCGACCGAGTCAGGTACTTTGGGGTGGCCTTTCAACCGTGGCTATAATAACATGGGAATGAGTGTGGCTCGAAAGGAAGTGGCGGACTGGAGTGGTACCATTGGGGGTTATTTGGAGTACGACGGTCATGCACTTGGGATTACATGCCACCACGTTCTTCGTAAAGGCTTGAATGAACAAGTGGACCTCGGTTAGTAATCTCCCAAAGTCGTTGCACCTTGTTATAGGACTGAATTGCTAACTCTTGGGCCGAAAGATATCGACGACGCAGGCGGCAAAAATCTACTGTGGAAATGCCAATCCCCTTCCGCCGTTGATGTCCAAACAATCAAAACTCAGCTTTCAGGCCAAATTCCCCGGTCTCCTCTGCCTTCCACTCTTCCCGCGGCGATTATCGCTGCACACCAGAGGGAGACCCAGGAAGCTGCGACCAAGCTAGAACAAGTTGAGTCGTACAAAGTGAGTTTGGGTAATGTGGCTGCGACCTCTGGGTGGAGGAACGTTCCCTTACAAGCGCAGCCGCGGCCAGCGCCGCCTGTAGAGATGCTCATGGATTGGGCGATTGTGGACATGTCTCCCTCTCACTGGCCCCAGTCTGTCAATTTCATCGGGAACGTCGCCGGGGAGCTCGCCCAAGACATGAATCCGGCTACGTCGCACTGGACTTGCCAAGACTTTGTCGTGCAGACGGTTGCCAAGCAAGGTTTGAATGGCGAAGCCGTTTTCAAGCGAGGTCGCAGTACTGGTTTGACCACCGGAGAACTCGACAGACTAGCGCCGGCTTCATTCCGTATCCCCGAGGTCCCTCAACGACCCCATCATCGCTGCTTCATTGTGGCACCCTACCCCGACCGGGTATTTGCAGCGACGGGTGATTCTGGCTCGTGGTGCCTCAACGGAAACGGAGAGGTACTTGGGATCCTTATTGGGGGAGATCCAACTGGGGCTGGACTCGTGATCCCTATGAAGCTGGTGATAGAGAACATGGAAGCCTTTCTGAAACTCCCAAGCGGTAGCCTCAAACTACCAGGCGCTCAGCAGGGCAAGCAGCCTTAACCAGGAAGCAGGGTGGGTGTTGCAAGCGTCTGTAAGCAAACTGGGGAAACCATGCGAGGACCGCTGGTTAGCTACATTGGCCTAGTATTACCGTCGTTTTTATCTAGCAAATTCAATGTAGGATTATTTTCATTAGGTACATTGTTTCTAGGTTTCAACAAGTATCCTTGATCACATATAGTGTGTGCTGTGTGGTGATGGTGAACTACCACCCCCGAAACCGGATCACCGCGAAGTAGCCGGATTCTTCCACCCCTGCCCACACGCCTTGAATTCTTAAAATGGTAAACTATATTCCGCGAATGCAATTTGCCATTCGTATCAACTTACACCACCACGACTACAGCATCGTAAGGAGATCGTTTACTATCAAAAACTCAACTTGCACGCATTGTACCCAGTATCAAAAGGATAAGGAGGATTAGCTCATCTGTCTACTCGTGAAGCACATTATGAAACGGCCATAGGGGGTGCATATAGATGGACTTGAGCAAAACCAGCGATGGGCAAGAGTAAGAAGACTCGAGACCCCGATTCGTTTTGCTTCGCGGTACCAGATACCTACCTACCCACCCAGTTTATAGAGCAGCAGCAGCTAGCCGAGATGCGTGGAAGCCAAAGGGTTGAGTGGTTTGGGTGTCGGTGAAATAACCGGCGGGAAAGAAGACAGACTTGTCTGTTGTCTCTTTTGCTTTTGTAACCAGTCCAGATTGCTAATGTACTTACCTACCGACTTGACATCTCATACTCATGAAGATGCTGTGGACGAACAAGTCTGACATGCGAACAACGTGGTAAAGCAAGCCAGCACCTTCGCGTAGCCATGAAAGAAGGAATTACACATGCTTGTTGAGTGGTAAAAACAGACAGCGGGAGTATATCAGAATATTCATTCGGCATCATGGTATCTAGATATGAATGAAGATAAATTCAGGTAGATATATCCAAAACCAGTCTCGCAAGAGGGATACTCGGTTTCTGAAACAAGAGGTCACGCATAGCTGTGATCTTGCCACTGTCATCCATAGTTATATACTCAGCGCTGATGAATATAAACATGTCCATCTATCATTTATACAAGATATACCATCCATTCCGTCTAACATCAGAAAGTCGTACCATTTTCATAACCAACACACATATCAATGAACATAAGAAGAGATTAACAAGTCGAGAACAGACAAGGATGACCGGGGTATCAAACAGAGAAAAAAGTGGGTAGGGTAACAGACACATCTTGAAACCACGCTAACTTGAGATGAAACAAGCATAAAGACAGTAAGGAAAAAAAAAAAAAACAAGAAAGGAGTTTATGAACAACTCTCATGCCATCAGGTTATATCCTTACCAAACACCGCTCGCCGTGCTACTCGCATACTCGCTCGTCGCACCACTGCTATACGCGTAGTCCTCCGGCGTGAAACGAAACTGCGACGTCTCGGGAGATAAAGTGACGACGCTGGCGGGAGTCAGCGGCGGCGTCATGGGACTATCGGAGTTCCGCGACGTCGGGCGGGAAGTGGAGATGGACGACGGGGGGAGTCCAGTCTTTTGTTTGTGGCGAGCGGCCCAGTGCGGGCGGCCGTTCTCGCGCAGGTCGGAGGTACAGTGAATCGTGGCATCGGGCTGCTGTTGCTGGATGACACAAGCAAAGTGGCGCTCGATCTGGGAGGCGGATGGGCGGGTGGCGGGATCCTTGCTCAGCATGCTGCGCGCCATTTCTAGCATGGGCGGGAGGGCGGCGAAGATGGGGTCTTTCTGTTTTTTCGTCGCGTCGTGGTCGAGCAGGGTTATCCACGCGGTGACCTGGGCCAGGTTACGGTCGAGGTGAAAAGAGCAGTCAGCGACGCCGCCGCCGCGGCCGGCGGTGCGGTTTTTGGCACCGCGGTGGTGGACGAAGGTGGAGATGCGGCGCTTGCAGAGATGGGTGAAGATGTCGAGGAAGACAGCGCCTAGGGAGAAGATGTCCGACGCTGCGGGGTGGGTCTGGTGCGATTGCCAGGTGTTGACGACTGCTGTTTGGGAGTGGGTGCTGGGGAGGCCGACTGGATTGGCTCGGCTTGTTGATGAGGCCCGGCGTGGGGAGCCGGGGGAGGTGGGCTGTGACGGGGCGCAGATGGTGGGTCGTCGGAATGGGGCGATGATGCTCTTGCGGGAGCTTCCCCCGCTTGAGCCGGATGATGATGAAGACGGCGTGAAGGAGTGGCGAGAGGGGGAGTTTGGGAATCCGATGCGGATGGCGGTGCCTTGGGAGACGGTGGACTCGGGCCGTGCGCTCTCTGCGTCGGGCTCTACCTGATGGGGTTGTTTTGTGAAGCTGAGGTTTAATTTCGTCGACCCAGATGAACTTCTCCGCGCGGTGCGGCCTCCGGATGGTAGGGCTGATTTCAGTGGGCCGGTCTCGTGCACACTGGCGGAGCGCACCCAGCGCTCAGGGGCGCCATACTGGTATGATTCCACGTCGTCGACTTTGATGGGGGAGAGCAGCGTATCCAGGGCCTCGAACTGTCCCAGGAAGATCTTGGAATCGGCATCGACGAAGACATTTGATGGACGGATGGAGCCGTGGGCCTGGCCGTGGGCGTGCAGCCAGGCGAGGGCATTTGCGAGGCAATGGGGCCAGTTGAGCAAGACCGCTCGACGGTGGGGTTTGGACAGGCGTTTGAACGGTTGCGGAGCGTCGGTGAGAAACGACATCAGGGTGCGTTCGTAGGCCCCCGAGAACAGGATGCACACGGTGTTGTCGACGAAGTAAGACCCGAAAATGGAGCAGATGTGCTCGTGGGAGAGTCTCTTGAGGGAGCGGATCTCGTCCAGCACTTCCTCCTCGTCGAAAAAATGCGGAGCGCCTCCCACGGTGACCTGGGTGCGCAAGTACACTCGCGGAACTGCGCCAGCGAGGACAACTTTCTCGACGCCTTCGCGGGCGAGGGTTGGCCCCGTCCGCAGGAGCTCGACGGGGACGCCCTCGTTCTCCGTGTATTTGACGTGTTCGCCTTCCCGGATGCCGCGCACGACGAATCGCCACTGCGCGAGGAAGAACTTCGCTTCTAGCTGGGAGTCCTCGCCGGATGGAGAGAGCGAGAGTCGGTCGACGCTGTGGGCGGCGATGGGAAGATCCGAGTCATCGAGGGACTCGTCTACCAGCGCGAAGATGCGCTCGGGAATGCCGATATCAACCAGGGTGAGGAAGAGTCGACCCGCCTTGGTGAGGATCCACTCGAGGTAGGTCTCGCTGGTCAACCCATCGCCCCATGCTAAGGGGCCGACTAGCTGGGGAAGAATCTCCTTGGGAAGTTTACTGAAGACGAATTCCGGACACAGGGTTGCTTTGATTCTGTCTTCGGGCCACCAGATGGAGGTGATGACAGACATGGTGGGCGCATTCCTGGCCGGCCGACAGAAGGGAGCTTGGTCTGGGGAAGATATAATATAAATGACCAAATTCTCGGGACACTGCACTTTCTTTTAGGTTAGCGACCGCATGTTATTGTAGGTGCTCAACCAGAAACTAAGGGGCAGAAGCAGCTCCACTTGCAATCCCGGAAAAGATACCGGAGGGAGAGCGGATGACGGAGGTTGCAGTGATGGCTCATATCACTATCAGCCTCGACACGAGGCTTATCAAGCGTCCCAAAGGGGATCTTCACGGCAAAAGCAACGTGATAATCAATAGTGGAGGATCCCATGAACTTAACGAACGGCCAAGGTATCATTATCAACTACGATTGTCCGGGATGATTGGCTATTGTTAACGAACTGTTCAAGGTAACCATGGGATCCCTAGGCTCAAACCCAAACCCTGAGAATATCTATATCAGACAGGCACAATCCATGATGCAACCAATGGCGATCGGGACACCTGCGGTGCCAATGTTAAATCCTGAGGCTCGGGAGGAATGGTTCCATCCTTCCTGCGGCGAACGCGACACGACCGCTGGATCGGCGAAGGACGAACTCATATAGCATTGATTCAAGAACCGAGTAGGGGTATTATATGACGTTTCAAAAGTTGCTTTTGTTTGGCCATTGTCATCTAATGGCGGGTTTAGCGCATCCCACAACAATGAGGCAAAAGCCCAACGGTTGACCAGTCTCCACCTTTTGTGATCAGTAACAAAACCCAATGCTCAAAATGTGCCTTCCAGCCGAGCCGGGGATCCGTCGGCCAACATGAGTGGACGAGAAGCAGTGCAAGTGGCGTCGATCTGGCCGGGGAAGCAAAAGTCCAACAGCCAAATACAGCACAGCACAGGCGAGTTTGACTTCTCTTAGGGCAAACGGCCGTCATGGGACCCTGGTCGGCTTATCAGTGACATGAGGGGAAACGGGGGCTTTAGTCAAATTGGGCCCGAGATAAGGTGCTTGGCGTGTAGTGCATGGGCCCATAGAATATCGCATGGATCTACAGAAATAGATAGGTATAGGTCAAAGCGGTAGACGAGATATCCGCTGTCAATTCGGACGGGTTTCCATCTCTTTTCGCTGCCGTTGCGAGGCTGTTATCGCAAGCCTCGGCACTCTCCGTCCTTCCTCCGGGGCATTCCGTCGGGTTTAATGGAGTATCCTGGAGAATGAGAACACATCTCCCGTGGTTACATTCTTCAGGAAGAAAGGTTCATTCATATATACTTGGTTTCTGTCTGGGAGTGGCCGGGATAGACAACTGATAAGAGAGTGGACAGATCACCCAAAACAGGTCCATTACTTGCAGGTTGAGATCGCAAGAAGATTACTTCTGGAGTAGTAGGCAGTAGACTGGTCCATACAATTAATCTAAGTAATACATGTTTCGTGACGTCGAAAGTACCTACGGCTCACTAGGGAGTGGAGAGGAGTCGATAGTTTGTCGACAGACAAGGTAAATAGTCGATTGTACGGAGTACTATTCTACGAACTATACAATCTGCTTCTTCCGATACGGACAGGCAGGAACATCATTCACTAGTTGTAAATTCCATACGCACAGTATATATTGCCCTAAAACCTCATGGAGGGGGAAGACAAGAAAGGAGGTAATGTACGCTACTACCAACATTTCTTGTATATAGGCCAGCTTTTTGAATCGAGACAAGGCTGACCAGTGGACTACAATAGTGCCAGCCCTAAGGACGTCAACTCATATGGTATCATATATCATAAACTATTGTATTGAATGATCTTCGAATTATATAGCAGATTGTCATTATGAAGCCATTACCACGTCCTCCTGAACCGCCGCAATCCACCAGCCCCACCCCATTTCGCCAGCGCCATGGGATCCTCCTCCTCGTCGTCTCCATCCTGCGAGCGTCGGAGCCGACGAAACCGCTGCGACGGTTGTCGTTGCAGCGGGTCGTCGCATGACTTGCGCTGACTCCATACCTTGCGGAAAATTTGCTGCTCGTCATCTGATTGTCTGGCGCGATTGTGGAGGAATTCCTCGTGGGCTTCTTTTTCCTCATTCAGGGCTTCAATCTGTTCGAAGAGATTAGGATTTCGGATATTCAAGGACCACGAATTAAGGAGTCTGTGACTGGAACAAAAAGAAAGGAAGGAATAGGGAGAGAAGAATAAGGAGTAAGAAAGGGGATGTGAGGGGACATACACGAGCCAACCAAACCTCCTGTTCGGAACTCCACGCCTTCTGACATCTCCGCAGTTCAACCTCCGCAATTTCCAACTCGCGCTCCTGCTCCTCCGTCCAGCGCGGCCTATCACCAACGATATTCGCCCAACCCACAGCCCGCACCGCTGCAGGGCGTCCTTTCTTGGCCGCTGTCGTCATCGCCACCTTGCCCTTGCTGCTACTGCTGCCCCGGCCACTAGTGCCGCTACTGCTCGGGTTGCAGCTAGTCTGGCGGTAGTGGCGGCTGTGGGGAGGAGGCTGCAGCTCCTGGAAGCTCACCGCTCCGTGGCGAGTCCGGGGATGGTCAACATCGCTGGGACTCTTCAACGTCACTTGGATCGAGGAACTTTTGATGTATTCGGTGGCTTTTTCTTTCCGGGGCGTGGAGGAGGAGGACGGTGAGCGGGCGAGGTGTTTGGTGCGAGTCGGGAGGTGGAAAATGTACTTGACTGTGCCGGTGACGCCCATTGTGTTGAGGGATGAGGTGTGTGCTTTTTAGGGATGATAGCAATGTGTATTGAGGTAGCGGTGTATGAGTGAGTGGAAGTCACTCTGTTCGTTCTTTTGTCTGGTTTTGTCTTCGGTTCTCTCTTTTTGGCCCCTCACAACGCTTGGGCTCAATCCTTTTCTTTTCTTTTTCTCTGCCCCCTTTTTGGAGATTATCAATTCCCAGTTCGGTTGACTTTCCTGTAAACTGACGACAACCGCGTGAGTACCTTGTTGCTTTGTTCTCCAGACTCAGTGATAACGTCTAGTCTGATCACCAGGGTCCTGCCGCCATCGTGGGCTCCACGAAACTTTATATCCCCCGGGGAAGAGGACTACCCCCCCCCCCCCAGACCACCCAAACAGGAAAAAGCAAAAATAAGAAGCTAAAGACAAAAGGGAAAAAGGGAAAGTAAAAAGAAATCCAACCAGACCGGTCTGGAAGCCATCCATGTACGAGGATGTCATTCCGCCGCCCTGGCATCGAGGCCACATTACTCTCAGCTAGAGCCCGACTTCACGTCGGGTCCCCTACAAGCCAATAAACCCACAGATGGCCCACTCACACATCATCGTCAGACATTCCGACATGGAAGCGCTTCCGGCGTCTCTTTTTCTGCTTGGCTGGTGGCCCTCCCTTTCTTCCTTCTCCTCGAAAGGACCCACCCTCTGTAGACGCTCTCCCTACATGGCCAGCCCAAACTGCCGCGGTGAGCGAGGTTTAGTCGAAACAACTCCTCCCCGTCGTTGACGCAGTCACTAGAGTTGCTAGTCTGATCTGATCTATCCATCTATCCTGGGTCCGTTCACTACGTGGAACCCTAGTTTCGGGAAAGTCAGGCCCGTACTGCATACAGTCCCGATGGCAAGCGGAAACGTGGCCGGTGGATGATTGATCAATCGATCTTACTGTCTCACGCCGAGATGTATAGACGGACATGGAATGATGTGGCAAACCGTGTTCGCATGGTCGTAGTGTTTTGTGTGGCTATTCCCATAGGGTTCATCCATGTACATACGTCCAACTGTGCTGGGCTCGGATAAAAGACCAAGGAAGAAACATGCACCCGACGCATCTGTCTAGGTAGATATTATGGTGGCAAAATGGATTTCCCTACCCCAAGTCCAAAACAGTAATCAAGCCAAGGATTCGAAAGTAGTAATTGGACTCGTGACATTCAGCATTGACAGGCCAAGCGCCGGAACCTGAACTTTCAATACTACCAGCCAATCAATGCATGTATTACATCTCGGATTCGAAGAGAGTAAACAGGAATAATCCTGGTCTAACACCTGCGCATCCAATGAGGTTTGAAGGTATTCACATGAGAGACACGAAGAGGGAATTGTACATGAATCGGTAGAGCATGTCATATACAGAGGAAGAGATCTGTGACCATCATTGGTTCGCCCACCCGCGAAATCCGAAGAAAAACTTGGAAGAAAAAGAAAAGAAAAGAAAAGTCCCAAGGAGACAGGAAACCCAAGAAAAGTTCCATCTGTGAAATAATCTAGCTGCTGATGGGATCTCATCAAAAAACAATCCCAATCATCAACGCCACGCTTAACATCGTCACTGTCTCCGGATCTCAGGATATTTCTCGCTCCACGCGCTGTACATCGTGTTTCGCCTTCTGTGGTGACATGAACTACCTGGATAGTGGCAGTTTATCGCTGGTGTTTGGAACAATATATTGCAATGGTCCATCTTTCCTTCCAGTCCGATCTTGGCGAAATATTGACCATTCGGTTAGTATCTGTTCTGATACACGTATGTTCCGAGGCCACTCATTGTCTCTGAAGAGCTCTACTCCCCATTTCTTCGGTGTGAGGAACAAGCCAATTTTTCCATCTTTGATATCCGTCTGGATCACGAATTCAGGAGACATGAGAACATGACTGTCCAGTAAAGAAAACAGGCAGTGATAAATCTCATTTTGGTACTGTCCTTCCAGTGGTTGGGCTAGCTGATATGGCTGGAAATTTCTGATAACTTCGAGCGCCGATTGTAGAGTATCATGATAAATCTGGTTTATCTACCAGTGTCTTTCTTAAAGAAAAGACACTGACAGTACCTAGACGATTGTGCTAGCAAACAGTATCAAATAAAGTACTCTATAGAATTTGCACCTACCACCGGTGGATTTGGATATGAAGTGTCCATCACTACTATCAGTTCTCCGCATGGAGACACCCATTCGCTATGATATTATGCTGGAATATCAAGCCCGATCAAATGCCGATTTGATATTTTGGTGCAGTAGCTGTCGTGTCATCATTTGTCTTACTGTGAGAATGCAAGTATGCCAGAGGCAAGAGTGGTGAGATGGAGGAGAATGAATGGGAACAAGACTTGTTCATGATAAAGCTGTTTATATCATGGGACTGTAGTGCCACACCTGCGTTTCGCTTGTAACTCTCCTGATTCACTCTATACTGTGATTGTGACTTTGAAAACGAAATTCATCTTAACTATGGAAAGACTCCTGCTTGAGTTAGTATATCATTATCATCCTTCACACTAGTCGAATCTGTCAGTCGTCTGATTCCTTCAGTATCCTATTGAGAAAGAGAGCGTTTAAAGTTTATTGAACAAATTGGATTGGATGGATATCTTGGAAAATTCAATAGGCCACCAGGGCTATTACTATGCTAATATCACTCGCTCCCTTATCCAGCTAGCAAAATGTAAGGCAAAACATGTAGGTACATACAACAAGCCAAGTTAAGTCAAGTTCAACTCCCATGAACCAGTGATATGCACGCTCAAAAACAAAATCCCAAACTCTAAATACCAATCGTGGTATCTCCCCTAATTTGTTCCCCAATAATAACACTAATCAGTCGTCTATGCAACTCAGCTTCGCTCCACCCAATCTGACCTGTCCCCCCAGCCTGCAGGTCAGCCTTGGCCAGCTCCTGCACAAACCGGTCGATGACAGCAAACTGGCGCTCCGTGACGGGCACTCCGTGCGCCCCGCTCGACGTCCAGATCCAGTCGCCTATGATGTCCGGGCGTCCGGGCGCGGAGAAGTAAGGGAATCGCTCTGGGTGCTGTTTTGCTAGGCGGTAGAGGCGCCGAAGGAAATTGTAGTGGTCGTTGGAGAAGTAGCCCGAGACGGATAGTGGAAGCTGCCGTTCGTAGGCTTCGCCGCTTATTTCTTTGGTTGTGACGGGTTGTGGCTCTTCGATGACCTGGCTAGAGCGTCTTCGGGATAGGCTTTGCCGCGAGGGGGGCGATCGTGTGGTTGGCCGGGTGGGTTTCAGTGTTGTTTCTCTGGATGCGATAGGTTGTGGCTCTTCAATGACCTGGCTGGAGCGCTTGTGAGAAAGGCTTCGCCGCGAGGGGGGTGATCGTGTGGTTTGCGGAATGGGTTTCGGTGTGTCTACTGGCTCTATCTCCTCTTCATCATCCACCTCTTCATCATCTATCTCGTCGTGAGAAGGTGGATTAGCTTCAGACACCTCATCCTCTTCCTCTTCCTCTTCAATAGGGACTTCTCTAGCGAGAGGAGACTCGGGATGTGCAAATGATTTCCGCACAGGAGCTTTCAACCATCCTGGTGTGAGACTACTGATCTTTTGGAACCATGTAGATGCCTGGTTATCGCGTTCGATTGGACGCGATGGCGTAGAATGCACGTTGGACGTCTCGTGGGGCGATCGTCCCTCGGATACCGCGGCACCTGAAATACTGCTGTTTCCGTCTTCGTCGCCTTGCAGATTGGCGTACTGTAGGCTTTGCTCGTGTCGGGTAGTCGGGTCGATCTGAAACGCCTCGTCGTCCGAGCTTCTATGCGGGCTAGACACGAAGTATCCGTCGGACTGGTTTTGCTCAGGCAGATAGTCGTCCACTTCGTCTCGGGCCCAATGAGGCGTTGCTGTGTTGCGAGACTGGGCGGAAGATGGCCCGCGTGTAGAGGTAACGGGACTGCTTTTCCCGTAATAATATCGGGACCGGTTGGGCGTGTTCTCTACACGGAGCAAAGCGGAGACGTCGACCTCTTGCTCTCGCAGCTGTCGCACCCGGGACGGACCCAGGTTTGGGAGCTTTTCTCGCTCGTGGGCCCAGTGGGAGCGCGAAAACATCGCAGGGCTGTCAGCAGTGGATCCAGCCCGCTGGGGGCTCGACTCGGGTTCGGGACGCATGTCGTTGGCGGCATCGTCGGGCATAGGAGAGGAGCGGCCAGCCTCCATGCTATGGTCCTGGGCTTCTTGCTGCCAGATGTCTTCAGAGCCATCATCATCCTCTTCGTAATCATCCTGGAAATCGAGCTGTTGTCGCGATTCCGCATCATCCTCATAATCATCCTGAAAATCGGGCTGTTGTCGCAATTCCGCATCATCCTCGTAATCATCC
Organism: Aspergillus campestris IBT 28561; assembly: GCF_002847485.1. Taxonomy (NCBI): domain Eukaryota; kingdom Fungi; phylum Ascomycota; class Eurotiomycetes; order Eurotiales; family Aspergillaceae; genus Aspergillus; species Aspergillus campestris. The sequence goes on along the minus strand of NW_020194336.1, from coordinate 2,308,385 downwards.
TGAAAATCAGGCTGTTGTCGCATTTCTGGGACAGCATCTGATCGAGGCGTCTTTTCCACATCGTACTCCTGTTCTTGGTCATTCCACGATGTATAGGCATCCTCCACGTCACCATTCGGGCTTGTTGGAGCAGGATAGTCGCTATCAAGAACAATGACTTGGCTCGAGTTAGCCAACTCAATCTCCCTGCTGATAGCCTCCCTCTCCCGTTGCCACTCTGCCATCCGCCGTTTCATTTCGGGGCTTGGGGAGTTGTGGTATTCGTAAGCCGCGTCCGCTCGCTGAGGTGTCGTTCCCGAATTATGCGACATGGCTTTCTCCGTCGACTTGCTTTTCCTGGATTTTGCTGTATTGAGTCGTGCATCTGTCGCTGATTCAACTCGTCTCCGTAACTTGACCAGCTCCTGTCCAAAGTTCAAGCCGGCCTGCAGCTCTTCTTGTGAATCAGGATGAAGGTCGCTGAAAACAAGTTCTAAGCGTCTTCTGGATGCCTCCAGCTCCAGATCTTGGTCTCGTAGAGACATCCTCGCCTTTCGAGAGCTCTTCCTTCCGTGGGGATGCCGAAGAGTATTCCCAAGCGCAATGCCTGCACGGATCATCCTAGCTAACCTGACAAGTGGTCGCCGTTCCTTCAGAGTATATGACGGCTGAACTGGAGAATCCCTTGCGGGAGAAGAGGCTGGGTATTCCAGGGCACCTTCTGGGCTTTGGGGGTCGGGCGAAATGTCATTTTCGGTAGTCGGTAACGAAGGATAGGCTGGTTGCTCGTCCATTGGCCTTACGTCGTGCTGCATGTTTGTAGCAAAAGCATCCGCGTTTGTCTCCTTTGTCGTTTCTGCTGATTTCCGGCGCAAAACTCCATTGGATTCTCGCTCAAAAAAGGGTTTGAGGGCCCCTTTGAGCATTTTCGATTCGGCACTGATATGGTTCTTGGCCGATGGCAATGTATCTAGCGAAACCATACTAAAGCCTTCACTTTCGATGATCGAGTCAAAGTCTCGGTGCTCGTCTGTTGGGTCGGTTTTGTCGGTTGAGTTATTTGTGTGGGCTTCGCCGGGGGAGGTGTTGTGCTCGCTCTCTTTCGCGTTTTCAACGGCCGTCTCCGGTGACTCTCGTCTCTCTTCGTCGGCAGATGGCGAAGAGGACAATACTGGGTAGAGGCGCGGTGGCCCCGGTGTGTGGCCGGCATCGAATGTGTTTTCGGAGGCACGGTGAGATTCACGAGACGGGGAAGGCATTTTTGACGGCGTAGAGTTGAGGTTTCCATCGTTGTGCATATACCCCTGGTCTATGTGATCGACATTCGGTGTATTGAACGACTGCTCAAACGTCACCCTAGGAGAGCTCCGGTCCCGGGAAACTGCCTCATGCTCTTCCTCTGGATAATTCGCTCCAAAGGAGTCAGGCATTTCCAGGCCGGTCGGAAGACCTCCATCGTCTGAATCATCATCCCCATCTGCATCCGCACCGAAATTCAAAGGACTCCATCTAGGTTCGGATATGGGTTCCGGGTGCACAATCGACCGCGCGTAATTATCTGCCAGCTCGTTTGCCTGCCCGGTTGCTTCGATCACATCCGAGTCTGGCGCTTGCTTCTTGGGCCGACCGCGCTTCCTCTTCTGCGAACCTGACGCCCCTGGACCGGGGGTATGGCCTGGACCGGGGGTGTGACCTGGACCCGGGGTATTGCCCGGGCTACCAGCAATCGGCGCAGGTGTCGGTGTCGCATGTAGTTGCATGTCGGACTTCCGCGGGCGGCCTCGGCGTCGTCGGGGTGTTTGTTCCGAATCATCCTTGAGCGGCACTTTCGTTGTCATAGTCGTCGATGGGCGGAGCCGTTTCCGTGCAGGGCTACCCTGCTCTTGATCTTCGTCCTGCGTCGCTTCGAGCGTCACCCGGAGCCTCCATGGTGTCCCATTTCCATCGAGCGGACCCTTGTCGGGCGACAGGGCTCTCTGCCGACCATTAAGGTTCGCGTTCATTGCGGGAGAGGCAGGAAGGAAAACATCGTCGAATCGAATCGAATGGGCGCTTTTTGCCGGGCTGAGACTGATGCGCCGATTACCCTTGGTGGCGGTGTGTGGGGTCTGGAGGAATTTGAAGTTCGGGGGTGACATGACGCTTTTCGGACGTGGAGAGGCCCTCATAGGTGACGAGAGCAGATACTCCGGGTCGCCGGGGGGACCAAGAATGTCCGGCGAGGAGGTCCGGCTGCGTGAAGACATCATCGAATGCATGAGGTATGGGCGGCGGGGGGAGTGAGGGAGCTGGACTCCAGGCGCGTCTCATCAAGGGAAGTCGGAGAAGGACAGTTGAACCATGTAGTTATTCGATCGGACGCGTCTACCAAAAGTAATATCTAAATCCAAGCAGAACAAAGCTTCCGGAAAGCGAACGACAGCGGCCACATGGCGGAAAAACCGAGTCAATGAGAGCTACAGGTGGAATGATAAACAAGCCTCCCAATCGAGCAGCTCCAGCGATCGCGATGGTGTGATTATGTCATCAAGATCGGAGATTCATTGTTCCCGACCGAAGACACAGAGACCTCAGGCCGAAATCTCAGGCCGAGATCAGGCCGGGATCAGGCCAACTCCGGCATTGTGCAGCTCCGTCTACTACCGTAACATGGATTCCCACGGCATTCTTCCCTCTCCTTTGTCATTTCCATGGTGGTTTGTCCTCCTCAAGAATCCCCAAGCAATGGACGGGAAAACTCCAAGCCAAAGACTCTGGAGCCACTAGAAGAGGAGATTACCAGCCTTGACATTTCCCCGCAGTGCGCCGTCCTTTGCCTAGCCGGATCCCCCGCTGGAATTGCCCCGTTGTGGTCTAGTGGGTGGTCTAGTGGCCGCCTCTTATTTCTTACTCTCTGGTGGCTTCACTGGCTTCACGGTTAGTGCACCTCTTGGACTGACGTTAAAGCATCATAAGGTATCATTCTCTCGAGTCACTGGCTACTACCTTTGCACATTCATAGTGAATCAGATGATCTAGTGTTGGATTCACCATCAATCCAACTTTGTCTACTAGTTCATTAATCGTTTGGGTCTATTCATCTATCCCGTCTGTACCAGCCAATCGACACTCGGGGTGAGCCAGTGACACAGACACCCAAGGCATCCCTGCCAGTACCAACAGATTTCCCGCCTTAAGTTCATTCTTAGTTTGATTGCGTCTTTTTCGGATAATTTATCACTGCAACCAACAATTCGGGACAAATCAACTGGGTTTCCAGCAAAAGTGATCTGGAATCCTTAGGTCCCATTCATTTGTTCCTGTACCCGTTTCCCCACTTTGAGGTCAGGTGCAAATGATGAGGTAGTAGGCCGTGCCAGCCTACTCCAAACACTATATAAATAAATAGAATGGGCCGCTCCTCCACACTCAATCAGGGATCCCCCCAGTATCTTGGTTGCTTCCGCTATCTGGTCTGCCCTCGTCGCATCACTCCCCGGGTTTTGGCCATCTACTGTCTCCTTTTTCTCTCTGTCATCTCTCTCTTGGGTGCTAGGATGCATCTCAAATCCTATCTGTCCGCAGCCCTGTATGGCTTGCCGGCGCTGGCTCAGCCCTCCACCGCGCCGACCGACTCGTCGGCGGTGGATCCCTTCAAGGTGTACACCATCAAGGCCGAGAATATCACCGCCAAGTTCATCCCCTACGGTGCCCGTCTGACCTCGGTGCTCGTGCCCGATCGCAATGGCAAGGAACAGGACGTCGCTCTCGGCTATGATGATCCCGAAGACTACGTCAAGGATACCAACGGGGACCACACTTACTTCGGTGCTGTAGTCGGCCGGTATGCCAACCGCATCAAGAATGGTACTTTCACTATCGGCGACACTGAGTACGAGGTTCCCAAAAATGAAAACGACGGACTTGATACCCTGCACGGGGGTAACATTGGTTACGATGAGCGCAACTGGACCGTCACCGCGCAATCGGAGTCCTCGGTGACATTCACCCTGCTCGACCAGGGGTTCCAGGACTTCCCTGGCGATGTGATCACCCACGCCGTGTACAGTGTGGACACCGCGGTCACCCCGGACAACCCGGACGGTCTCCCCCAGTTGACCACCAAGCTGATCTCCGTGGCCTTGACCGAGTCCACGCCCATCATGATGTCCAACCACATCTACTGGAACCTCAACGGATTCAAAGAGAAGAATGTCCTGGAAGACACCTTCCTCCAGATGCCTCTCTCGACGCGCCTTGTCGCCACAGACGGCATCCTGATCCCCAATGGCACGCTTCTGGGAGTTGATTCCTACGACGGTGCCGCGGACTTTACCACCGGGAAGTTGGTCGGCCAAGACGTCGAAAAAGCTGTCGGGCTGTGCGGCACCGACTGCACGGGCTACGACAACTGCTGGATCGTGGATCGGCCTCCCCAGCAGGCGGGTCCCACTTCGTTGGTCCCCGTTCTCTTCATGAACTCCAGCACCACCGGCATCAGCCTGGAGGTGGCCACCAACCAGCAGGCAGTCCAGATCTACTCCTGCGTGGGACAGAAAGGCAACATCGCGATCAAACCGTCCCAGGCCAAGCGCAATAAGGAGGAAGGGATCGATGGCGCCACGGCGGTCAACAAGTTCGGCTGTGTCGTCATTGAGCCGGAGGGATGGATTGACGGGATCAACAACCCCGAATGGGGCCAGCTGTCCGACCAGATCTATTCCCCTGCGGGCGCCCCGGCTATTAATTGGGCTACCTACAAGTTTGGTACCGTTTAGGCTTTTGAAAGATTCCGCGATGATCGACCAATCTATTGATTGGATTTAATTACTTTCGACATGTCAGCTGTTCCTGCATGTCCACAGTCCAGGTACATAATTAGTACTAATGCCACTCTCATTTGGTTTCTTCCCTTTTATCCCCTGATAATGTAGTAGCCAACGTCTTGGCTTAAGGTACATCAACATCGTCGTATTCACGTAATCCGTGCTACTCTCCCACGGGAAGGTAAACTACCTACCTAGAATCCAAAGTAATATCTTTATTATTGTATATCTTTCATTGTTGTTCTACAAGCTGAAGTCAAGTACAAGCTCCCAAACAGGAAACCGGCACTGGGCTAAGGGCGGATCTACATCGGGCCGTTGCACCTTGGTTCTCCACGGCCACCACCACAACAACACTCATGTAAACAACCATCTCATCTCATCCCCTAAGAGGATATCTACCATTCCCGCCGCAGGTGCGGGGCACATTGATGTTTTTAGCGTAGGACTGTTGAAATCTTTCCAGATGGGAATCCCCGGGTAGGTGTATAGCCATGTTCTCCTTCCTGCGATGTTACATTTCCGTCGAAAGGAGAAAACTCGCCATTATATATATCTTCCAATTTCACCGCATTCAACAAAACCGCTAACAACCAACCAACAGACTTATCAATGCAATTGGTTCGGGAGAGCGCATATCCCTATCTAAATTAGCTATCACGCATTTTGAGCGAACGGCCAGACCAATTCGCGTGGCCGTGGACATCTCAATATGGCTCTTCCAAGTCCAAGCCGGTCGGGGAGGTCGGAACCCAGAGTTACGGACGCTGTTTTACAGGCTGCTCAAATTCCTGGCTCTTCCCATCCACCCGCTCTTTGTGTATGACGGGAAGGACAAGCCCCCGTTCAAAAGAGGCAAATCTGTCTCTGGGCGGAGTTACGGGAGTGCCCCGATTATCCGGCTCTCCAAGATCCTAGTGGATCTTTTCAGATTTCCTCGCCATGAGGCACCGGGGGAAGCGGAGGCTGAATGCGCCCGTCTGCAAAGCGTGGGTGTTGTTGATGCGGTGATGACCAATGACGTCGACGCCTTGATGTTCGGCTCGAGTTTGACTATCATGAATTTCTCCAAGGAGAGTGGGAGTGGGAGCGGGGCTGCGACGCATGTGACTTGCTATAGTCGTGGCGACCCGTCGTCGCCTGCAAATGTCAAGCTTGGTAGCCCTGGAATGATCCTATTCGCGATGCTCAGCGGAGGTGATTATCTCCCGTCTGGGGTGCCCAAGTGTGGTAGCAAGCTTGCAGCGGAGATTGCGAACGCCGGGTTTGGCGAGGATCTCCTCGAGATTCTCAATTCAGGTGGGGATCAGGTCGATACGAAGCTTGGTGAATGGAGAGAACGGCTTCAGTATGAGCTCGAAGAGAACGAGAGTGGCTACTTCCAGACCAAGCACAAGGCCGTTCGGATTCCAGAAACGTTCCCGGACAGACAGATTCTGTCGTACTACGCAAAGCCTGTGGTCTCGGCAGCAGACAACATAGAAGGCCTACGGCGTCAACTAGTGGACTCTTGGGATCGGGAAATCGACGCCGCAGAGCTGAGGATGTTCACCGCCGATACCTTCGAATGGAATTATCGCTCTGGCGCACGGAAAGTGATTCGACTACTGGCAGAACCGCTGGTTTTGAACAGGCTTCGCCTCCAGAAAGGGCCGTCGGCTTTCTCGCCGGGCGCCGCCAGATTGTCTGGCAGCAGCGTTCCCATGCTGGAAAAGATTTACAAGAGTCGCACGAGCTTCAGCAACGACGGGCTCACAGAGTTCCAGATGGATTATGTCCCCATCGACGTTGTAGGGCTGGATCTTCTTGCGGAGGAGCCAAACCCTCCTATGCCTTCTCAGGAAACGACGATCTCGGGCGATGAAGAGGAAGAGGCTGACGGTGACGGCGAGCCTGTTATCCAGTCTCCTGTCAAGAAACGGGTGACGAAGCGCTTCGACCCTTTTGCCTCGGAAAAGATATGGGTTTTTGAAGAACTGGCTACGATAGGGATCCCAGAGGTGGTGCAAACATGGAAGAAGGAACAGTACGACAAGGCCAACGCTCCTAAAAAGCCAAGAGCGCGGAAGACAGGCCCTAAAAAGAAAGGACCCATCGATGCGGGGATGAAGCGAGGGAGTATTCTGAAATACGGCACCCTCACAAAAGAGAGATCGGAAATCGTGCAACACAAACAGACAAAGATGCTCGAGGAGGCGGTGTCAACGGCAACTTCGACAAAGCATAGCCCGCCGAACTCTGAGAGTGCACAAACCTCATCGGGCCATGACGCGTATGTCCAGCAGTACATGTCCACTCTTCCAGAATATCGGTGATTTAGCCGATTGTCTGACGTTGTCATGCAGAGATTCTTCCCGTGCATGTAACACCCCGTCAAAGGCCACCCGTTCTCGGGGTTCAGCTAGGCGTGGAGCAGAAAGTCTAGGCAATGCTGAAGATGGGGAGGCTGATGAATATGCTGTGAACCTCTCGTTGAAAAGTCCCTCGCCCGCTGTGCGTGTAGAGGAGAAACGGAGGAGCCGTTCAACAGTCAACCGTAAGGATGCAGCCGCACTACCCAACACGGAAGAGACTACATTTTCCCGCCGTTCGGAACGGGCGAGGCGCCGGAACATGTCGAAGACTAGTGAAGCTTTGGATGCATCCCAAGAGCCGGACGAGGTGGTATTTCTGGGATCACAGACATGCGACAACTCTCAAGCACCTAAGGAAACACCTCGAGCTCCACGGGGTCCTAAACCCTCTTCAAAGGAACCAGTGTGCACAAAGCTTCCAGGCGAGGCCTCCATTCCAAAGGGCGGGAATTCCAATTCGCTCACATCACCTGAGGATGATCCTCCGCTCTGCAAAGCGACCACAACTGAAACAGAGCAAAAAGAGCCAAGTAAAAAGGAAACGAGAGCAAAAAGCGTCGACTTTTCGCCGAAGAAAAGAACCAAACCCAAGCCAACAACCCAGGCCCAAGATAAACCAACCAGCCAAGAAGACCCTGGAAAACGCCAACCTCCTGAGAACCCCCAAATTCCATCCCACGTCGACTCTCCATCGGAGAAGGGAAACAAACCCAAACCAACAACCCAGGCACAAGATAAACCAATCAATCCAGATCCTGGAACACGCCAACCTGAAAAATCTCAAGTCCCCTCCCACGTCGATTCAGTTATAATATGCAACGGATACTGGACAACAGAAGATACCCCTCCAACTGAGCTGGCCTCAGACGACAACGTCGCCCAAAAGCAGAAGATTGATTCTCGTGGCGTTAAGCGCATTTCACGCGTTAGTGTCATTGACTTGCGCTAAACTTTGCCTTGCATTTGACAGATTGGGCTTTGACGCTGGAAAGTTAGCATAGTCATTTTATATATCCTTTCTGACTGCATCCTGGTTTGAACTGGACAGTGGATTGAGGCGTTAATTGAATAACTGCCTACCTACCTATCATAGATTGAGGGATGGATATACCCCAACGCACGCGTTTTGAGCACTAAGCACATACATAATAATAGGAATACATTACAGTGCCACACACACACCCGCAATATAAACACAGAATATTAAATCTCTAAGTTTTCTAATATATGTAACTATGAATGAAGTAAGAAGGAAAAATACAAAGGAAAGTAAGCAAGCTGTCTATGGTGGTAACTTGTTGAAATGTTGCCTTTCCTTGATCCAGACAACGTAGGGAGGGAGGGAGGTAAGGGGAGAGAGGGGGGAGGGGAGAGAAGAGGAGGAATGATGATGTTATTGTGGTATAGGAATGGTAATAATAGACATAGTGATGGAGAAGGTTGAATAATGCTGAAAGGTAGGGTAGGGTAGGGAAGGAAGGGAGTGTCAATATAGGCAGCGGGGTTGAAGTGTTCCTGACAAGTGACGATAAAGGATGATGCTATACAAAAAGAGGTGTGCTGATGAGGAGAGAAACAAAGGGGAGAGAAACAAAGGGGAGAGAAACAAAGGGGAGAGGGGAGGAATGCAAGAAAGAAAGCAAGAGTAGGTATATCCAAGTTGCCCTACTAAGTCAACGGCTCACCCAAAAACCTTCAAGAAACCCCACAGTCCAATCCCACTCAGAACAGGGATCGTGAAGTTATCGTCCCAGCCGAAGATATCAATGAATTCACTGCCAGCGGCCACCAAGCCGGAAACAACACTCATGACGCCGAGCGCCAACGGACCGGTGACCTGGCCCGTGGACGTACCAGTCTCCCAGCCGAGGAGACCCTTAACGCAATCAGGGAGGAGATTGATACGGCCCGTGAACATGAACGACCCCTCCGGGTCATTCGGGAAGGCCCCGTAGTAAGGAACGAAGTAGCCCCAGAAGGCAGCGGCGGTGACGACGCCGACGACCCAGGCGCTGAACGTGCCCGCGAAGCTCTTCCCCTTTCGCAGGCTGAACGTGTAGCGGCCGTAGAGGCGGCCGAAGGTGGAGGCCGCCGTGTCGCACCAGCTGAGAAGGAGGACGCTCATGACGCCGACGTCCTTGGGGAAGAAGCGCAGGGCGGCGTATGCGCCGGTCAGGTACCAGATCACGCCGTTGTAGCCTGTGTATTCCGTCTCGCGCATGAGCGCCCCCAGGACCTTGGTGTAGAATCTGTTGAACCTCTCCGAGCGGTGGCGGATGACATCTGTTGCTGCGATCGGGACCAGGGCGGTCATCAGCCACGGGGTGATCTGCGATGCCTGTACCCCGCGGCTGTACAGGTGTAGGGTAACAAATCCGATCGAGACGTGGAGGGCTTTCCGCGGGATCTCGTGGCGATGGATGAAGTTACGGTAGCGAGTGTGGAGCGGGATCAGGCCCAGAGGGGACGGAGACCGGGAGATGTCAGGCAAGGCGCCGTCGGCCTTTGCAGAATGCGGGGATAAAAAGCCGTTGGAATCCGCTTTCTCGTTGGTTTTCGCTCCGGGACTCTTGACACGCTGCATGGGGTTCGACCGGCGCTGACGCTTTCGCGGGCTTAAAGGAGTAGTGGCCGGGCTGCGCGATCGTAGCCGCGAAGACCTGCTCTCTGTACCCGACTCACCTGCGATCTCCTCCGATACGTTCCCTAGTTGTCGGCGCCGCGCCGCAGAGCGGGTCATGGGAGCCGCATAATTGTCTTGGGAGCTCGATCTGCTATCGGGCGCAGGGGACGGCGAGATGACACGAGGGGTCTCGGGGATCGCATTGCGGGAGGACATGTCGACCGATCTGAGCAACAAGAGTGGAAGGCTTGGAGACCGGATTATCCCGTCAAAGGGCTTCTGAGGGAGTGTGAAGATACTCGAGGCAAAAATGCCATAAAAGAGAGAACTGCCGGCCTCGTTCGACGGAATCGTGGGCGGTTAGGTAGGAATAAGCAGGACAACCTTTCCAGACGATGAAGATGGTGTAGTCTAAGTATACAAAGAAGGTTGCGCCGAATCACAAGAAGAAAAACTGCAGAAATTCACGCATCACGTAGACGATGATTCCTGTAGAAAGGACAGAGTCGCTAGCGCTGGTTAGTTTCCCTTGTGAAAGCTGATGTCGCATGGAGACAGAAAGCGGGCCTGAGGCGCCCGTTCCTCCCGCTGCAAACGGGTCACGTGTGGTGTGGCAGAAAAAAGCACACCGCCCTGATATCTAATCGCCGATCTTTCTGATAAGCGTTTTTTTTCGTCCGGGAAAATATTGGTTTTTCGGCTCGATTTCAAGGAGATATAGAGGGTTATAACCACTTCATTTCTCTCAATTCACTATAATGGCCCCTAAGCCGCCATCTGGCACGTCTGCCAGAGCTTGGGATGGTGTCAACCCCCCTCTGTCGGAATGGGTGCTCGACGCTGTCTCATCTATGGGCTTCACCCGCATGACGCCCGTCCAGGCGTCTGCTATCCCTCTGTTCATGGCGCATAAAGATGTCGTGGTGGAAGCCGTTACTGGTAGTGGGAAAACGCTGTCGTTTTTGATTCCCGTGGTGGAGAAGCTCTTGCGACTCGAAGAGCCCATGAAGAAGCACCATGTCGGGGCGATCATCATTTCGCCGACGAGGTAACATTTCCTCTGCGCAACATTAATGACCCCACCGATGCTGACTTTCTGTTCGCAGAGAACTTGCGTCTCAAATATATAACGTGCTTACGTCTCTACTCGCCTTCCATCCTCCGTCCGCCGCTGCGATCAATCCTCCCGAAGACGGCAATGCGCCGCGCCAGAAACACTCTGCCCTCAAGGTCGTCCCACAACTCCTCCTCGGCGGTTCGACTACCCCAGCGGAAGACTTGAGTAGCTTCCTGAAGAGATCGCCGAACGTGCTAGTGTCAACCCCGGGGCGGCTGTTGGAGCTCCTCTCGTCACCCCACGTGTACTGCCCGCAGTCGTCGTTCGAAATGCTGGTCCTCGACGAGGCAGATAGGCTGCTGGACCTTGGGTTCAAAGAGACTCTGCAGAACATCTTGCGTCGGTTGCCGAAACAGCGACGCACTGGGTTGTTCAGCGCTAGTGTCAGTGAGGCTGTGGATCAAATTGTCCGAGTCGGTCTGCGCAATCCCGTCAAGGTCATGGTCAAGGTCAAAGGGACAGCAGGAGTCCAGGATAAACGCACACCCGCAAGGTCAGTAACAATTCGACTCTCTGCACGTTACTCCTGAATACCTCAGCTAACTCAAAACAGTTTACAAATGACCTACCTCACTACTCCCCCCAGGCACAAATTCCTCGCGCTAAAGCACATCCTCGCCTCCATTGAACCCACTCCCCAAAAGACGATATTCTTCGTCTCCACCTGCTCTGGAGTGGACTATCTCTCCGCAGTCCTCCCCTTAATACTGGGCGACGACGTATCTTTAATACCTCTGCACGGGAAACACCAGGCCAACGTCCGCCAAAAGAACTTCACCCGCTTCATCAACTCCCCCACCCCAGCAATCCTCCTAACGACAGACGTCGCCTCGCGCGGACTAGACATCCCCTCCGTGGACCTCGTCGTCCAAATCGACCCGCCCTCCGACCCCAAGACCTTTATCCACCGCTGCGGTCGTGCCGGCCGAGCCGGCCGCAGAGGCATAAGCGTGGTACTCCTCCACCCCGGCCGCGAAGAAGACTACGTGTCTTTCCTAGAAGTCCGCAAAACGCCCGTCGTGCCGTTCCCCCACCCCATCTCGATCTCGGACGCCGAAGCAGACGAAGCCACGGACACCGCCCGCCAAGCGATCCTCAAAGACCGCACCCTGCACGATCGCGGGCAGCGCGCCTTCGTCAGCTGGCTGCGCAGCTACAGCAAGCACCAAGCGAGCAGCATCTTCCGCGTGTCCGACATAGACTGGGAAGCTCTGGGCAAGGCATGGGCGCTGCTGAGACTGCCCAAGATGCCCGAATCAAGGGAATTCAAAGGCGATCGCACCCTCGGCGTCAGTGTCGAATGGGACAAGTTCGCCTACAAGGACAAGCAGCGGGAGAAGCAACGCAAAGAGGCCCTCCAGGAGGCAGCCGAGGCAGCCGCCAATCCCGATTCCAAACCCCCCTCCGAGCAACCGTCCAACAAGCGACGAGCCAGCGAGAGCGTGGCCTGGAGCAACAACATCGAGACCAAGAACAAGAAGCTGAAGAAGCGGGAGCTGAAGCACGCGAGGCGCGAGAACGAGAGGTGGGAGGCTATGAGCGCGGAGGATAAGCAGAAGGTTCTGGAGACAAGGAAGATGGTTGAGGATATCAAGGCGAAGAATGATGAGGAGAGACGGCTTAGACTCGCTGCTGCTAAAGCTGGCGGCGAGAAGGATAAGGCTGGTGATGATGGGGAGGAATTTCAGGGGTTTGATTGATTGATTGATCGGATTGCTATTTGTATCCTACCTACTTCCCACCTGCAGTGTCTGTCGCTGGTGTGTTTACCGAGGTAGGCGCCGTCTTGTAGATATTGAAAACATCAGTGGTCCTTAGTGTCGCTTGTTTTCTGTTACCTCCCTATGTGAACTTAACATTGGATCCTGTATATGGCATGAGATGTAAGGGTTTATCCCATAATCCGATTCATATTCCAGTCAGGACACCATCATATGCACATATTGAGGATTTGCTATTTGCTACAGTTTATGAATTTCGATCCCCGAAATAAGACTATCCGAAGATAAACTACACACCCTCAAAGTATACCATCAATTTCGCTAGAGCAAGGGATACTACGGACTGGATACTACGGACTTTAAGAATCGAGCTTGAATGTATCTCATTAGGATCTAACGCTAAAAAAGCAAATCAACAAATGCTGTAAATAACACCATAACGCTCATGCAAATCCAGGGATGACCCGATTGTATCACAACTCCAAAGCATATTCCATACACAAACAAGACGTCTTGACCGCAGCGGGACTTGCCAACTCCATGCGAAATGATGGAGAGGCCCGTTGCTAGGCCAGCGGACAAAAAGAAGTCAAATCACGTCGAATCAACTCAAAGCAAATCAAATCAGTTAAAAAAGCAAATCAAAAGCAAATGCAACATGAAAAGTAAAAGCAAAGTGAAGAGTAAACGCAAAGCAAAGCAAAGCAAAGCAAAGCAAATCAAGTGCAACATAAAAAGCAAAGTGAAAGCAAAGTGAAAAGTAAACGCAAGAGCAAAATCAATGTGAAATGTCCACGGCACACCAAACAATCAAGTTTGGGCCTCTTTCCACCGCCGCACACAGTTCCCGGTAACAGAAGAGGGGGCAAGTCGAAGGGCCACAAAGTAATAAAAACAAAACTAAATCTCCACGGCGCATCGAACAATCAGCTTTGGGCCTCTTTCCACCGCCACACACTCCCATGCAGAAGGGGGTCAAGTGGAAGGGCCACAAAGTAGTGAAAATAAGATGGCACGCAAGGAGATCACAGAATGAACATAACAGACGCAACAAACGCAACTAACGCAACTAACGCAACTAACTTTCCACACAAAAAACACAACATCTCATTCAACATTTCGTGCCTTGGATTCCTCGAACGCCTCCAGGCTGGCGCTGAAAACAAGGTAAGCTCTGTCGACTTCGGCATCATCCCAGATGCTAGAGAGAACATCGAGAGACTCGGGTTGGGTACCAATGCTGTCGACTAGGCTTTGTCTTTGCGGCCAAACAAGGTTTCGGAGGTCGCCGGAGGGACACTTCTCCAAGAGCCACTGAGCGTCACGAGCGAAGTCATCATCTCCGAACGCATCGGCTACAACTTCTTCTCTGTTGGCAAGGGCGTCGGGGGTGGGAGCAGTCATAGGGCTCGAATAACGACTGGTGGTACGGAGGCCACTGGGCGTTTTGGGCTTGTATTTCTCTGCTCGAGAACGGACTCTTGCAAGAGCTTCCTCGTCGACTTTGGCGGGGGTTGACGGGCCTGCAGGAGTCGACGGAGCTGCGGGTGTCGGGCGGGGAGCTTGACGAGCAGGGGATTGCACACTAGAGAATCGAATTAGTACATGCCAGCACGAACAACAGGATATCATGCTACAATACCTTTCGGGCTGACCACTAGCCTTCACGGGGCTGGGTCCAGCTGACAGTGGACTGGGAGCCGGGAGGCTCATGGGGGAGTCTGGCCCGCTCGAATCACTGTCGTCTGAAAACGCATCATAATCAAGCTGGAATGTGCCCTGCAAATTAGGGACGAAGCCTGGACGTTGCCGTGGCTCATAAATGGTATCGACGTGAGAGGCAGGGGTGGGTGACACTTCGGGAGAGGCGGATGCACCGCCCATTCCAATAAACTGTTTTCCACGGTAAGGATCAGTCGCGCGAGCTCGCGATCTAAGTTTTGAAGGTGTGTCCTCTGGGCTCGCGTCGAATCTGACCTTTTTCGAAGGGTGGTGTTCCGAACCAATGGCATTGCGGACGATCCCTTTGCTCAGTCTGCCCAACTGTCTTGGTTCGGTCTGAGGCACTGTCGGCTCAGAGGTCGAATTCGTCTCATCTTCACTGTCAGAACTGTAACAGAAGTAATCCATATCCATCCCGTAGCTACACCCCTTTGGGTTTGGAATGACATCTGGTGAAGGTGAACGCTTGCGCTTCTTTTTGGTCGTCTCGTCGACCTTTTGGGGTGATCTCTCAAGGTCCTGATGTCTTGGTGTGGCTAATTCCTGGGGCACTAACTCCTGGGGCTCTAACTCCTTCGGGACTGACTCCTTGGGGATCGACTTGTCTGTCGGCTGTCCTTCCGTAGGCTGGCCTTCTGGCAGAGGTGGAGCTGGAGTAGTCTTAGGAGTCTTACTGATATCTCCAAGATAAAGCGACTTGTCCATGGGGGCCGGGAAAAGAGAGTAAGACAGATTGCGTGGCCGCTTCGCTGGCCGCCCTTCGCTCGTCGATTGCTCACTCAGACGACGGCGAGAATGAACCTCGGGAGTGGGTACAGAGGGAACGGACTCAAGGGGCTGGGTGCGAACTATGCGCTCAGAGGACGGCTGGGGTGGTACTATATACGATGAGCAATCCACTCGCCATATGGCGTGGTGTACGAAAATGGATATAGACATACCTGGTTCTTGCCTCTCGGGGGACCGACCGAGTCCTGGTATGAAGCGGGAGAAAGTGCGAGGCACGGAGCTGAGCAATCCGCGGATGTTCCAACCCTGTTGCCTTTCGGGGGTGGCCGGAGGTTCGGGCGCCGCTGGTTCGTTCTCGGGATGCTGGGAGTCTGTCTCGAGCTGTTCCGCTTCGTATGCGATGCTTGCTTGGGAAACTTCAGGGAAACGGTTCAGAGGAAGCATTTCCGCGGCCCGGCGGTCAGCCTCTCTCTGGGCTATGAGCTGTGGGACGCGAAACAAGGTCTTGTGAATCCGTCCGTCTCTTTCCACTTTCCGGCGTAGAAGTCTCTCCGAGTAGGGCGCGGCGTTCGTAGTCAGCCGACGAGAAAGGGGAGTGAGTCGACGGGTATGAGGCGTGCTACCCGGGGGGCCCAAGTTTCGGCGCTTGTTTGCGGTTGGCGTTTCAGGGGCACTGCGATCGTCGTCGCTGGTTTCGATATGGGGTCGCTTCCTGTTGACTTTTTCCTTGGTTAGCGTTGCTTTCTTGCCGTGCTCCTTGGTCTTCTTCGGCTTCTTCGCGTGCTTGGCCTTCTTGGTCGTCTCCGCCTCCTGGGATGATGGAAGGGAGGCGCCCAAGCTGGGCGGATGACGGGGGACGTGGGACCGAACTTCGGCGGGAACCATCGCTGCCTTGAAGGCAGCCAAGAGGGACCCCGATGGTCTTTCGGGGCCCTCTCTTTCGGCCCAAACACTTGAGCCGGCCCTGGGGCTCATCTCTGGCTCCTCTGGAACCGGAGAGAGCACAGCCAGGGCACGTTTGGGCGCAGAACGCCGGACCGGGGTCCTGCGTCGCGCCACAGTCGGGCGGAGTGGGGGGCCTGGTGTCAATTCAGGCTCCCCCGCCAACGCCGCTGGAACCAACGGCCCCTCCACGATCGGCCGTCCTAAATAATAGGAGGCCTGGCCCGGCTCGAAAATCGAATACGGGCTATCTGCGATGTGTCCCAAAAGGGAAGTCCTTTTGGGGATCGATGGAGAGGCCTGTTCAGCCACCCAGTTGCAGTAAGCGTCGAGTATCGGAGTGTGAAAAACTGGGCGTTCGCCGTCGAAGATCGACGCGAACCGAGGGGCTTGAACAGAGTCGCCTGAAACTGGAGTGAGGGCCTGCAAGGTCTGCCCGGTAACTGGAGAATTCGAGACACTTGCACATGGGGACACATGGGCAAGATCACTTGCAGGCTCCTGCACTGTTTCAGGACGACACGCTGGTACAGCGGACGACTCCGTCGAAGGAGCAGGCTGAGGGACGGGGCTTGGCAGAGAGTCCTCCAAACTCACCAGACTCAACTTGGCAAGACTCTCCGCCAATTCATCTGCTTGTGCGTCCGCCTCAGTCTGCTCCTCTCCGGAGCCCATAGAGGTCGCAAGGGTCGGTGCAGCAGGCTCCGCCGTAATAGGCGGGCTAACGGGTGCATGGATGACTTCTGGCACTGCTGCAGCCGATTCCTCCGGTTCCTCTACGGTTGGTTCCGCCACGGCTGGGGGCTCAGAGGTGTTTGGGGCCGGTTGCTGCTCCAAGGCAGACTCCGTGACATTGCCGGCATCGGGTCGCTCAACTCTCGCAGGAGTCGGCTGCGGGGAACCACTGACCGAAGGTTCTTCGGCAGCTTCTTCCGTGGCAGATACTTCGGTTCTGCCCGCAGCCGACTCCCGCCTGTCGTGTAGGGATAACATCTCCGCGATACTTGCCGCGAGCAAGTCGTCTAGCTCGGGGTCGGGGCCGCCAAAAAGAGCGTCGATGTCTACATCCAGGCATTTCGCGCCCGGAGAGAGCGGCGACCCCAGGGAGATGGGCGACCCCGGAGAGGAGATCGGCAACCCCGGAGAGGGCCGCGACCACGGAGAGAGCGGCGACCGCGGAGAGAGGAGCAACCCGATGGGCTCGGGTCCAGGGTCTGTAAGGAACTCCTGCCACGGAGTTCCGATGGTTCCCGCAAGACTCCCAAAGATGGGGCTTGCGTTCTGTGGGGGGGAGGGAGGGGAGGGATGGGACCTTTCGGGGGAGGAATGGGACCTTTGGGGGGAAAACTCACGGCCAGATGAACTTGGTTCCCCCAGGGGGGCACTACCTGAGCCTGTCGATTCGACTACCTCGGGGGCATCCTGTTGGGTATCCGGGTCAGGTACCTGCGTAGTTTCCGGCGTGGGCTCGGCGGGCTTTTCCGTTTCGTTGTGTTGTGATTCATGCTCATCAGCAGAAGTTTGCTGCTCCGCCTTGCTGGAAGTACTTTTCGTAGTGCGCTTGCGTTTCGATTTAGTGGTTTGGGGGGTCTTTTTGGGGGCAGCCTTCTTAGTAGAACGCCCAGCTTTTGCACGTGTTGTGGTTTGCTGCGCGGCAGGTTGTGAAGATTCAGAAGGTTGCTGGGAAGTATTCCTGGTTGACCGAGTAGCAGGCTGTGATTCAGAAGGCTGCTGGGAAGTGCTCCTGGTGGACCGAGTACGACGAGAAGCCCCCTCTGTATCGAGAGAAACAAAGCCGCCAGGCGACGCTTGCTGTGAGCGAGTACGCATCTCGACTGCTTGCCGTCAAAAGGGCGGTTGAGGTTCGAGCAGAGTGCGACGCGAAGGGGAGAAGTATCGAAAGATATTCTGTATCGAGAGATAGAATCTCAGTGTTTTAGTAAAGGTGTCTGAGACTGTGTAATAGAAAGAGAAGAGATAAAACTGTGGTGGTTTGATCTGAAAGTGGGTGGAAGTGGGTGTTTGTAGAGTGTGGAGGAAGAGGATGTGGGAGGGAAAAAAAAGTGGGAGAAATGATGGGGGGGAAGGGGGTTCATGTAGACGCGTCTTGTTGTGTATGACTCACACTGATGTTGTCGCTGGCGACGTGCAAGCAACACGACTCAGCAAAAAACTAGGTTGAGGTCGACATTCACTTGCGTAGATGGGACTGACAGTGATGGTGTTGAGGTCGCAAAGTTGCGCGGCGAAGGAACAGTGATTGGAGTTGAGTTGCGGTCACGGCAGAATCAAGGCGGTAACAGCTCGAGGTCCCAATACATGCAAGAGTACCTTACTATTTGGTTACCACCTCTTTTGACTCAGTGAAGGATATTTGGGAATTATGAACGTTGTCTAATGTGATTCAAACAAAAAGTTTCTAGAAATTAAAAAAGAAGGGAGGAGATAGAAGACTGATACTGTATTTGTACAAGATGGATCCCACCGCTGGTACGAGAGCCCAAAAGAGGATCCGAAAACATCACAAGCTAGAGTATGCCATAAGGGCAATACCATATAGTAGTTACACGCCAATATTCACTGAAAGAGACAAAAACAAGAGTGACAGAAAAGTAGGAAAGAGTTTCAGCAATTACATGCTGATCTCACCCTTCCAAGATGCATCCGACAATCCCAAGGTCTCAACCAAGTTCTGCCACCGCGGCCCACCTCGCTCCTTCGCCCGTAGATACTGTAGTTGTTTTTGTCTCTTGTGAACAAGTAGTCTGAGGTTACGCTTGTTATGCTTATCGTTTTTGGCAGTCTGCATGTGTCGAGAGAGGTTCATGATCTTGGCCGTAAGCACGGCAACCTGCACCTCCGGAGAACCAGTATCCCGTCCGACTCGAGGGGTCTTTTCCGGACGGACAGCGTTGGGGACTTGCGCGGCTGTCGGCTTCGGAGGAAGGACTTGGTCGGTGTTGTGTCGACCGAGCTTCTCGATACACTTCTGGGTAAGAAGGCGCATTCGGTCCTGGTTATTTCCGTTGCTGATGTTCACGATACGATTGATCGCCTCCTGAGCATTCCGGTGTTCTTGCAGATGTCTTTCGGCCGCTTCCTTCTCGAGCTGGGGATCGGCAGTATTCCGGTCGGGGTCTGCGAGGGGCGAAGTCAAGTTCTTCGAGTATTCCAGCGCATCCTGTAGTCCATCCCGAGTCACCAGATAGTTGAGCTTCGCTTCAGATTGCGACGCGCTTGGCGCGCCCGATTGCGTCGTCTTGAGCTCCTGGACAAATTCGGTCTGCTCGGTGTGCAAGGGGTCGCCTTGAATGACGCGTTCCTGAGCGAGCGCTTGTTGGCGAGACACATTAGCGGCTTTGCGCCGGCGAGACTGGGCCATCATATACGGGTCATGCTTTCTCCGCTCCCGGCTTTCAATCGAGCCCGCCCTCACGGATGTCTTGGAAGGGTTAATCAACAGGGCAGCAAGAGGGCTCTGGACGTTCGAGGAGCCTAACATTGCAAGTTAGACCAAAGACGGGATGGGATACCAAGCCAAGGAGGGAGTCATACCACTGAAGGCCTTGAGCGAAGGACAGGAGAGAAAGCGAGGAGGCATGTTGACGGAATATGTGGAGTATCCTGGATGAGAGCGGCCGACAAAAGAAAAGGCCGTTCGTTCCCTTTCTAATTCCAAGACAGATATCTGGAGCTTGGATGAAGTTCTCCGAAATCTCGAAGCCGCATTCTGGCGCTAGTCCGCATCGGTCCAGGGACCACACGTGACACCGGGGCGGGTCGGAGGGTCCCGATGCTGACCAACCCTAGTTAGCCCTAGAATTCACAAACGGCAAGCGAAATTTCGAACCATATCGTCGCCAGAAAGCGCAAAAGTTCACCTTCGCGTTCGTCCGACTCTCCCTCGTTCTCACCCACTGCGACAAGCGCCAGACGATTGATATCTTCAACCTCGATATCCTTTGCAAGATCAATCGCCCGCCATGGCCCCCTCTCAGCTCCCCCCGTCTTTCAACCCTACGTCCCAGGACATTGAGATGCTGCTCGCAGCTCAGTGCCACCTGGGATCCAAGAACCTCCAGGTTCACATGGAGCCTTACCTCTGGAAGACTCGCCCCGATGGTGTCAACGTTCTGAACATTGGCAAGACCTGGTATGGAATTTTTGGCTCGGTGGAATAAAAATTTGGGCAGGATCTAACATTCGCCGCTTCACAGGGAGAAGATCCTCCTCGCTGCCCGTATCATCGCCGCCATCGACAACCCCGCCGATGTCTGTGTGATCTCCGCTCGTCCCTACGGCCAGCGTGCTGTCCTGAAGTTCGCCTCGCACACCGGTGCCACTGCCATTGCTGGCCGTTTCACCCCCGGTAACTTCACCAACTACATCACCCGCTCTTTCAAGGAGCCCCGCCTCATCATCGTCACCGACCCCCGTACCGATGCCCAGGCTATCCGTGAGGCCAGCTACGTCAACATCCCCGTCATCGCTCTCTGCGACAGCGACTCCCCCACCGACTTCGTCGACGTTGCCATCCCCACCAACAACAAGGGTCGTCACTCCATCGGTCTGGTCTGGTGGCTCCTCGCCCGTGAGGTCCTCCGTCTCCGTGGCACTCTTGCCTCCCGCGAGGCTGAGTGGGACGTTGTCGTCGATCTCTACTTCTACCGTGACCCCGAGGCCGAGGAGACCAAGGAGATCGCTGACGAGACCAAGGTCGCCAACGCCGAGGAGGTCGGCCCCGCTGCCATCGAGTCCGGCTTCGCCGGTGACAACTGGGACACCCAGGGTGCTGGCGCTGGTGCTCCTGGCACTGCTTTCGCTGCTGCTACCGCTGCTACCGGTGCCGCCAGCTGGGAGGCTGAGGGCGCTGACTGGGCTGCCAGCTCTGCCGCTCCCGCTGCCGAGAGCTGGGCCGAGACCCAGCCCGCTGAGGGCAAGTGGTAAATCTTCAGATATGATCAGGGCGACCATTGAGAGGGGTCATGGTTCTTTTCTTTCAAAATGGCGATCAGGGAGTCACGGTCTCAGAAATCATCTCTTGATCCAGCATGGCGGATGCTAAAAGTATCCGACCAAGAAAGAGAACGAAGAAGAAAAATCCCTTGACATGTCTATCCTAGTTCTAATCAAAAAGAAAAAAGCAAAAACGCGAAAAAAGAGCAAAAGAAACGAAACTTTTCACCGGGAATTCCGCAACTTCAAACCCCCCCTTTTCTCTTTTTCCTACCTTTTTTCCTTGGTATGCCACAGTGAAGATCCTTTTGTTTACTTCAGTCCGTTTTTACGCGTTGTTCATGGTGCCATCAGGGGGAAATTGCATTGCCAAAAATCGACTGGCGCTTACGAGGGAAAGATATCCAGATGTTCATATAATTGATGAGCTTCTGGGGGAAAGCCCTGCGCTGTTGATTTCACAAGGTGGACTTAAGCGTTGCCTTGGTTTCTCCTTGTATGTTTATCATAGCCGTAATCGAAAGTGATGCTAGCTACCAGGTGCATGATCTTTTGTAGCCCCATGTAGTGATGTAGTTACCTAGGATTACGTCCAGGTACCGTTGTAGGTCGTGACCAGTTATCCACTGCCCAGGTAACCAGAAGACGAGATGACCCACGACTAGGTATTCACTTCATCCCTCATAACAAAAACTCCAATCCTTCAAGTCATGTAAGTGATGGCCAATGTATCACCACAATTCACATAACATCTACACATCTACCAGCCCTCAGAGAATGACACAACCACCCGCAGTCTGTCCTCCCGTCTCAGTAGTCATCATACCTGCAAGCCTAGCCAGGTCCTCAAAAGTCTCGACCAAAAGCTCCCCAGTGATAGCAGAACATTCTGCATACCGGTCACAGCGGAGCTCCTGTGCAATCCGATAAGACTATCATTGTAAGTGTTAGTACCTAGAATAAATATGAAGACAATGCCCCTCTACAGGATGGTAAGGAAGCGGCTTACTTCTTGCGGGTAAATGATCCCCTCGCCTTCTTTTCGAAGGTCCCTCTTCAGGCCTACCAACATAACAGGGATGCGTTCACCCTGGCCACGTTGGAAATATCTGATAATGTCATGTCGCCACTAGCAACACAGATCACTTAATAAAGACCCTGATCGCTGAGCAGGACAGTACTTACAGCTTTGAGCCCGGCTAACGTCTCCCGATTCGAGATATCAAATGCCAGAAGTACAACATCTGGTTTGAGTGTCGTCCAGTGTTGGTTGGGGCTTGCTACATCGTAGGCTTCCAAAGTAAATACTTTCTTGGTGAAGCGAATGTCAAACAAGAATGGTTGATCGGTATCGCGCAGCAATTCTGCCCCGCTTGCGCCGGGTGGTGTTTGGCCTGTGAGTCTGCGATGGGTGTTTCTCAAAGATCTGTAGTCCCGAAGTTAGCCGAGTGAGGATGCTAGATCTGAGATGAAGTGAGGCCAAATCTGTAACAGCAACGCGATAGAAATGCAGTCCGTAGGCTCATCTTGCGCAAGGTTGCGTCGTATGTACTCACGATAGAAATGTCGTTTTGCCACATTCAGGGTCTCCTAACAGTAAGACTGTGACAGTCTGCTTGTCATCTTGACCATCCACACTATTTGCCATTGGCTTGTCTTACTTCTGTATAGAAAGTATTGGTTGTCGGAGGCCAATTGTAAAACATTGTCTTGTGGTCAGGAATATGTTACGACTGATCTTATTCAAGGTCCTGATAAGATAAGAACGTAAGCAGATCAACCATAGTATTCAGTCGCATTACTACTTTCGAAGCAGAACCTACGCTAGGTAGTATATACAAAAAAGAACCCAAAAAAAAGTATTACACCTCTTATTCCTTTGGTTAAAGACAATTTTACATCTAAATCCCAGATATACACGTCGATTACATCAAACAATCGGATAAAAGATGCCCTGTATATCCAAAGCGTGCCTGTAATATTACAATACACACCCATAACTAGTGTAGATTCACCATATGGTAATCTTCCCGGCAGAAACATTTTTCCCTCGAGTCGACGCTCTACAAATCATCCACAGCCTCAGAGGGGATGCCGAGATTGCAAGGGAGATTTTGCCAATCCCTAAGTCGTTTTGCAGAGCATACCCTATCCAAGCGCGGCTTCCAGTCCTCCCTATCCTCCCGCGCCAAAGTGACAAGTTCCTTAACAACGGAAATCATGTCTGGCGCCGCCGAACACCCGCCGCCTCTACAGGCCCAACCGGACTACTCAACCTGGAGTACGTCGCATTTGATATCTCGCATCACCGAGCTAGAACGCCAGCTGAATTCTCGCACCGCGGAATACACGCCTATCCTCCCACAAGCCGCAAGCGATGCCGCGCCCGCGAATCCTTCCTCCGTTGCCCCTCCTGCGGACTCGCCTACAACCGATGCTGCTGCGCAGAGAGTCGCATCCGACAAAGACGCCTCGCAGCAGAACCCACTTCCAGAGGAGGACGACATCACACACGCGAAAGCGCCAAGCCGTCCCCCAAAGCAGGCAAGGATGATCGATCCGTCAAAGTACAACACCCGCTACATAGCGCTCAAATTCGCCTACCTGGGGCAACGGTACAACGGGCTCGAGCACACGAATGGGAATATCACGCCGCTGCCGACGATCGAGGAGATGGTGTGGAAGGCTCTGCGGCGGACGCGCCTGATCTTCCCGACGAACGATTCTGGCGATTATGAGGATAGCAATGAGCCGAGGGCGTTGAAGCCCTACTCTATTAACTGGGAGGGGTGCCAGTATTCCAAGGCGGGGCGGACGGACCGCGGTGTGAGTGCTTTTGGTCAGGTCATTGGGATTAGGGTGCGGAGTGCGCGGCCGAAGGTTGATAAGCCGGCTCAGGCGGACGAGAATGGGGATACTACTATGGAGACGGAGGTTGAGGATAAGTGGGATGATATTGCGGATGAGCTGCCGTATATTACTATGCTTAACAAGGCCCTTCCGGAGGATATCCGGGTTCTTGCGTGGTGTCCGCACCCGCCAGAGGACTTTGATGCCCGTTTCTCGTGCCGGGAACGCCGCTACAGGTACTTTTTTACCCAGCCGGCGTTTTCTCCTACGCCGGGACCTCTCGGGTTCATATCCCCCAATAAAGCGCAGAAATCCTCTCTGAAGTACCGAGAAGGGTGGCTGGATATTGAAGCAATGCGCGAAGCTGCCAGGAAATTTGAAGGCGTGCATGATTTCCGAAACTTCTGCAAGCTGGATACCAGCAAACAGATCGAGAACTTCACGCGAATCATCCACCATTCCGATATTGAATTGCTGGACCCCAAGACTAGCCCACTGGGCTACGTTGGTCAGCCAGGCTTCCGAGCCGTGGAACATCCTGCATTGGATACGAGCGACAGGTCGTCAGAGATAGCATCGCCCGACTCTTCTCAGGTGTATGTGTTCAATTTGCACGGCTCGGCCTTTTTGTGGCATCAGGTCCGACACATGGTCAGCATCCTGTTCCTGGTCGGCCAGGGCCTCGAATCACCATCTATTGTGTCCGATCTGTTGGACGTCACCAACAATCCGCGCAAGCCAAACTATGAGATGGCTAGCGACGCCCCGTTGGTCTTGTGGGATTGCATTTTCCCCGATCAAAAAGGCGACAGTCGACAAGATTCGCTGGAATGGGTCTACGCCGGTGATCAGAGACAGAGCAAATCCCAGCTCGGAAAGGGAAGCAGCAAGTTTGGCGCTGGAGGTGTCGTGGACGACCTCTGGTCTGTCTGGAGACAACGAAAGATCGACGAGGTCTTGGCCGGTGCCTTGTTGGACTTATCTATCAAGCAGGGTGACCAGAGCATTGTCCACAACGAAGTCGAGAATGCCGTTGCGGAGATGCAAAAGAGAGGACAGAAGCACTTCCACGGCGGCCATATTGTTCGTACCGGCGGGCAATATGTTCCCGTCTTGCAAAAGCGGAAGTCCGAAACCGTTGAGGCTCAGAATGCGCGGTGGTTGGCGTCGAAGCAGCGGAAGACAGCCGCTCAAGGTGAAGAATCGGGTCGGCTTGACATGTGAATAGGAACAAGACTGTATATACCTCATAGAATCAATAGATATATGTATTTGAATGAGCTGTCTTATGATTTCGAATCATATAGGCACCGCCGCGAACCTCTCCAAACTTCTTCTAATATCGCCCGGTTCGGTAACAGTTTCTAGGCCAGTCAGCAATCCCTCCTTACACACAGACCGGGGGGAGTACTCACAGGGAAAACAACCACAACGTCAGGCTCCCCTTCCACGATCAACGCGAGGTAGAATCGCACTTCAAATCCCTTGAAAGCCTCATGTATGACGATATCTTGTATCTGGGTGGTAGGTATGAATCTCGTCGAGGCTTTCGACAAATAAGTCGACGAGGAGGTAGACGTCTGGATACCGAGACCACGTATAACGAGGAGTGATTCTTCTATAGACACCAATTGAAATAAGCATCTTCTCCACAACCCATTCAAAATCTCAAGGACTTATGTACCTGTATATCCCTTCCTAAAAACCCCATATATCAAGACCGTGCTAGCAACCGCGATGAATCCATAGCTATACGCATCCGCAATGCGACAAGCGAGCGCACCCCCAGGAGTCGCCCAGATTGTACTCCACGGCAAAAACGGCCCATCTCCTTGGAAGAAGGAATGGCGTAACTTCGCTGTATCAATGATGTGGACGAGGAGGAAAATTAGCGCGCGCAGGAGAAACTGGAACAGTGAGAGGATCCTGGCTGGTGTGCTTGTTCGTCGAGAGGCGTTGGATACCGTGAACGATACGGTCGTCGGAGACGGACGCCGCGATAGGAGGCGAACGGGCATTTGCGGAGACTGGGAGCCTTCGCGGAATCCTAAGTCATAGACATGAATTCATGGGCCCTGTGAGTGACTAGCTGAAACTGACGATAATGGCAGTGGATCAGAAAATCAACAGGGTAGAGTCGGCATTCAATGCGCAAGTCGCGATATGGAACGCGACTGTCAGCTCCCGAAGCTCACCCCGGTAGACCACGTGACCAGGATGGTAGTATCGCTCCGCGGTCTGGTCCCTCAATGTGAGCTCGCAGGGCCGCAGTGCATATCACGTGTGTTGGGCTGCATCTGCTCTGTAAACATCTGTCCTACCTATCTCCCAATTGTCCATCCTACACTTAAATGCTCTCTCCTTGTCGTATGATAAGTTTGAGGATCGAGTTCTTGCAGTATCTCTGCTGTCCGAATTTAAAAGGAAGATCAATGCAGACGGATGCACAATGCGACGCAGATGGCCTCAAGCAAATGGAGGGGCATACGATGACTCTGGTGGGGAAAAGACACACTGACGCAGATATCACTGGGTTTGGGGAATAAACGCCTCGAGAATAGTGTATGTTGACTTACATCACCAGGAATTATACTAGGAACAAAAAACGCAATAATCGACCGTTCTATAAGATCCTCATCCATTCTGATAACGAGTGTTTTTGCTTGTCTAAACACTTATGGCTCAATTATTCCACTAATAGAAGGCACTACCAAACAGCCGCGGGTGCCAGTTCAAGGGATCAGATGCTATTGGGATGAAGCAAGATCTAATATGCCAAGTGTGTCAAATTGTCAACTCAAGCTTACAACTGCAATATGGTGACACCAGTCCGTTGAGTATTCTTGCCTCGTGAGCAATCACTCACTCTCTTCTCAAATACCTTTTTTCATGCTGATGGTAGATGCAAAACGCACAGGATATTCTGGACGCGGCTTAGGTTATCTTGGAATGCCGTTATTGATCTTCTTGGCTATGCCAGACCATCTACGATTTGATCAACTAAGTTCAAATCACATTCGCACTTGAACCCCTTGGGATTGATAGGAAGGACACTTGGTTCATTCAAGTTCCTCTCGCTTTTTACCTGCTTGTTCCTATCCTTTGTTATCTTCTGGAATTGGTTTCTATGTCGCATGTACCTACGGGCAATGGAGACCATGCTCTTCTTGTAGTACGGGAGCTAGCACTTTCGTAACTGAAAGAGCGCCTACTGTTCTTGTGCGGATTGAAGAAATATGCTTCATGGTACAGGACGACCGTTTGTCAGTTTGTTTTGTCAACCAACTCCTAGTGATACTTTACATCCTTTGATGGTGATGTCCGCCTTGTCAGCATCCACCGTTTCCCGCGGGGTATTGTTGGAAAGCTGACCTAACCGGAACCGGCCACTGGGAACCTGAGGCGACAACGGCAGAACCCCGAGGCACCGGCCGGCTCCACTGGCGGAGAGGCATTTTTTTTTACTTTCGGACTCACACGATCTTTTTACTTCCAATCCTTCATTTCAATGTCTGTCTTGTCCAAGTGTTCCTACCTGGGTTTTGACTTACCGCCATGAGGTAGTTGCTCATCCGTCCATCCTAGTTGTTTGATTCTTGTTACCCTTTTCATTCAAGAGGAAATCTTGCTACCCCAATACTAATCTCACCGACCATACCGCCCCTCCAGACCTCCCGCATCGGATTTGCAAACCAATACTTCCTTGCCGCTTCCGAAACATCCATCTACTCCACTGTGCCTATATCCTCCAGGCCTATCAACCAATACCACGAACGATTCCCAAGCCACCATGGTCCGAAATATTGTTGTCATGGGGGGTAATTCCCACCCGCAACTGACGGAGACGATATGCAGTGTTCTCGGCGTCCCTCCTGCCGACGTATTACTGTCGAAATTCTCCGTCGGCGAAACCAGGGTGGAGATCCAAGAATCCGTTCGCGAGAAAGATGTTTATATCATCCAGTCTGGCGGTGGCAAGGTGAATGACCACCTCTTGGAGCTTCTCATCACGATTTCTGCGTGTAAAACCGCATCGGCGAAGAGAGTCACCGCCGTGCTCCCGTTGTTCCCATACTCGCGCCAGAGCGATATCCCGTATAACAAGGCCGGGGCTCCTCTGGTTAAGAACTCGGCTGGAAGCAAGTCTGCCAACGGCTATACCTTCGAAAGTACCCCGTCCACCCCACACCCTGGACACGCCGACAGCGCCGGCCTTATGAACGGTGTCGAGAGTCTCCAAAAGAGTCTCGCCAAGGCTCAAATTGATGACCAGGCCAACGGTAGCCCTGTCAAGGGCCGCCCTGTGAATGGTCTCTCTCGCAGCAACACCCTTGATTCGGCCAAGTCGACAAGCACTGTTGGAAACGGGATTCTCAATGACGAGAACGCAAACAAGATCAACACTTTCCAGCCTCGTCCCGGCTACAAACAGTGGGTAGCGCAGGCGGGCACTTTGGTCGCGGATCTGCTGACCTGTGCCGGCGCGGATCACATCATCACCATGGACCTGCACGATGCGCAGTACCAAGGATTCTTCGATATTCCCGTGGATAACTTATATGGGAGACCTCTTCTGAAGTCTTACATTCAGCGGAATATCCCTAACTACAAACAATCTGTGATTGTCAGCCCCGACGCTGGCGGAGCCAAACGTGCCACCGCCATTGCGGACTCTATGGGCATCGAGTTTGCTCTGATCCACAAGGTGTGTTTCCCCGAAACCATCTGATGATCTTTTGTCTAATCTTTTGTAGGAACGACGGCCGACGCGCATTACCGACCGCCAAAACGCGACCATGATGCTGGTCGGAGATGTCAAGGGCCGGACGGCAATCCTTATTGACGACCTGGCTGATACGTCGAACACCATCACTCGGGCTGCTAAGCTGTTGAAGAAGGAGGGCGCCGCCCAGGTTCTTGCCTTGGTGACGCACGGCATCCTCAGCGGTGATGCCATTGACCGCATCAACGCCAGCGCCCTCGACAAGGTCATCGTGACCAACAGTGTGGACCAAGCGGACCATTTACAACGGTGCCCCAAGCTGGAAGTTCTGGAAGTTGGCCACGTTTTCGCTGAGGTAAGAAAGCCAGTCCGTTTCTAAATCAGCCTAGTACTAATATTCGCAGGCCATTCGTCGCGTCCACCACGGAGAGAGTATCAGCGTTCTCTTCCAGTATGACTAATTGATGTTTCTTTTTTGTTCGTTTGGCCGTACTATTCCTCAGAGATAGTGGATGGTATATGAAAAGAATTTTGCAAGAAGAGTGATGAACCGAAAATTTTTCTGCCTGTCCTTTTGATTTTGACCTAAAACCTCTTCAACACGTGGTTACCCACCACTGCCTTCTTATACTTCCTTGATCTATAACAATTCCCAACTTAACCATTGCATATATTATACGCCTTTGCGTGAAACTATCTCATTTTCCAAAGCAAAAGGATAGATTATTGCAGCTCCAACAAGAATACAACATGTCTTCAATTTTGTTCTGCATATCTATGCCCTGTTGACATTTAATTGATTATGAGTCTTCTTTTGTCAGCAACTGCATTACTTCCTCTTCTTTTGCTTTTGGTCATATCTTAAATGGATCACAGCTGTACTAGGGTTGAAATCTACAGCGTTCCTAATTCCGTTGAAAGCTGGGAAGTGATCACAGGCATACCATACCTGGTATCGCGATGTGTTTCTGGGTCCTCATCTGACTTTTCCCTATTTGTCTTTTGATACAGGGGAGAGGACTCGAAGAGAGGATGAAAAGTCGGCACAAAAGTGTTAGTGGAACATTCTATGTTCCAAGAGGAATTGGCTACTTCAACTTTCACCCAGCGTGAATATCCTATTGTTGGCTTGCCTCGAAATACAACCAGAAAATTGAGACCTGGAGGCAGAAAGCCCCACGGGACCTGGGCAACCTGACGACCTCATTCCATGGAAGGCTAGCAGAGCCTCCTAGTTCAGAGCTCACATGTACCTTTACAATACAGTGAAACCACAGATACCTCGATACTCACGCTGCTTATCTATACTAAAATATATCACAAGAACAGTAATGACCCCAAACGCCCAAATCAAGCATAGATATAAGTAATGATAAACCTGGCTGGCGTGGGTATGCGGGGGATGGTTTGACGCAAGATATAAGATCAGATACTTTGCAATCAGCAGTACAGTACAGTACACGAGGAGTCCATCCCAGAAGAACCAAATACTAGGTAAGAAACAAGTAAAAAGTGTATAGAACGCGCTCAGAAGACAGAGATGAAATTCCCAATCCTCTCTTTCTGGTTCTGGGCAATACACTCCGAGATCCAGGTGACGTTCCGGATTTCCTGCTCCTTTAACCTCATCCACGCGTACACCACGGCGGGTGTGAACTGGCGCGTGAAGATAACCTTGGACATCTCCATCTCCTTGTGGTAGAACATGTCTTCGAGACTCTTGCCGTCCGATCCCCCAAGACCACCACCACCCTGCGTCAGGCCCACCGCGTCGAAGAAGGCCTTGTAGTCTGCGGAAATGCTCACGGCCAGCGTGACAGCCTCCAAGTCATCGGCGCGGGACAGCATCAGCGAGCCCTCGGGGTACAGTTTGCCGAACTCCGGGTAGAGCTTTCTACGCTCCTGCTTGGAGAGCTCCGTGCCGAAGGAGTTTAACGTGATGTTGATCGCGCGGCGATCGGCCTCGAATTGCAAGAATTCTGACATCACCTCCTGCGTCGGGGTGCCCTTGAAGTCGGAATCCGTGTTGACGAACTCGTAGAAGCTCTCCAGGTAGTTCTTGTAGAGGGTGTTGCGGATGATCTCGATGTTTAGCTCGTCCAGATCCTGGTGGCTCAGGCTGCCTTTGAAGAAGCCGGCCAGGGGCGTCTCGATCAACACGGAGTTGTACAGCTCCTCGATGTTGGTGGCTACGCACAGCACGGGCAGCGTCTCGAACCAGCCCAGGGGGTGGCAGCGCTCCAGGAGCTCGCGAGTGTCTCGTTCGTGGAGGGTGCCAGTGATGAGCAGGGCGATGTTGTCAATCATGTAGCCATAGGTCAGGTACTCAAGGAATTTCGCAGTCGACCCTGTGGCCTGGGCGAGGACATAGCGGAACTCGGCGACTAGCTTATCGGTCATCTTGCCGGCTAGTGACGAGGTCGAGGGATTAGGAGGAAGCGAGGCCAGGAAGTCGCCATACGCGGGTGCAAGTTGGAGCTTCACATCTGCAGGGTAGAAAGACCGTTAGAGAGACTAAGCGTCTAGGAGGGTAAAGGCAAGCGCACCATCTATCGTTTCGCATTGGGTCAAGTTGTTGTAATGCTGGCCGGTGAGGAGGCTGTTCCGATATCCTCGGACAATGCCCTCGATGTAGCTAATCCAGTCAGTTTAGGTCCTATACAGATGCATCAACCAACCTACCCGCCGTTCACGTTGAAAAGTAGACCCTCCATGGTGGTGAACAAGATGATTAGGACTGCAGAGCAACTCCGCGACGCCAGATGAAGCTGGCCAGTCCACCAAGACCGCATCGGCATCCACTGCTGGTTATGTAATCCGGTCGCACCGCCCCACAGACACCAGCCACAAGTGTGGCTTGGCGCATTTCGCTTTTTTCACGTTTGGTTTTAACTTTGGTTTTCATGGGAAAAAAAAAAATTCCCGCCAGCCAGCGAGAACATCGAATTTCTTCCTCCAGCTCGTTCTTGGTGGTATTCTCCACGGTCGCCAACTCCCCTCGGTCTTCTTTCTTTCACTCCTCCCTATTTTTACCTTCGATCTAGCTGTTACTTCGATATTTTATTGAACAGCTGGGATTGAAGCCGCCCACCATGACGCTCTTCATCCTCTCCGAAACCAGCGCGGGTTATGCCCTGCTTAAGGCCAAGGACAAGAAGCTCCTCAAGAGGGAGGATCTGGCTACTGAGGCTGCCACTGCTGAGGGTGTCTCGAGCTTGTGAGTTGCAATTCTTTTTTTCGGATTATGGAGGCGCGAATCTTCTTTGCAAATTTCTGCACTAAGGGGAAAATTTTTTGTGCGCTACAAGTCTTCTAACACACGGTACAGGTTGAAGCTCAAGAGCTTCCAGAAGTTCGACAGCGCCGCTACTGCCCTGGAGGAAGTCGCCTCTCTCGTTGAAGGCAAGGTTTCTCCTCGTCTGGCCAGTCTTCTCGATGAGATCAAGGACGAGAAGAAGGCCTCCTTGGCTGTTGCCGACCCCAAGCTCGGTAAGTGCCCATATGTAATAAAAGCAGCATTAGTTAGTCCGTATGCTAACGTTCTCTATGATAGGTGTCGCTATCAGCAAGGTTCCCGGTCTTTCTCTTCAATTAATTGCCGATTCCAGCACTGCCGATGTCTACCGTGCTATTCGTGAACATCTGCCCACGTTAATTCCCGGCCTGCTTCCCCAGGATATGTCGACTATGTCGCTGGGTCTGTCTCACTCTCTTGCCAGACACAAGCTCAAGTTCTCGCCTGATAAAATCGATACTATGATTGTACAAGCCATTGGGCTTCTGGATGATTTGGACAAGGAGTTGAACAACTATGCCATGCGTGTGAAGGAGTGGTACGGCTGGCATTTCCCCGAATTGGCCAAGATCCTCAACGACAACCTCGCTTATGCCAAGCTCGTCCTGAAGATGGGCATGCGATCTAACTGGGAGTCTTCCGACCTCGCCGAGATCCTTCCCGAGGAAATTGAGGGCGCCGTCAAGACCGCCGCCGACCGCTCCATGGGTACCGAGATCAGCGAGCAAGATCTCGAGAACATCCAGGCGCTGGCGGAGCAGGTTGTTGGTTTCACGGAGTACCGTCAGCAGCTCAGCGGCTACCTGACTTCCCGTATGAATGCCATTGCCCCCAACTTGACTGCCCTGGTGGGTGAACTGGTTGGCGCCCGTCTGATTGCCCACGCCGGTAGCTTGACCAACCTGTCCAAGAGCCCCGCCAGTACCATCCAGATCCTTGGTGCTGAGAAGGCCCTGTTCCGCGCCTTGAAGACCAAGCACGACACCCCCAAGTACGGTCTCATCTACCATGCTTCCCTCATCGGCCAGGCCAGTGGCCGCAACAAGGGCAAGATGGCCCGTGTGCTTGCCGCCAAGGCCTCTCTCGGTATCCGTGTGGATTCCCTCGCCGAGTGGGAGGATGATGTTACGGAAGAAGAGAAGGCTGCGCTTGGTACCGAGGCGCGCTTCAACCTTGAGCGGAAACTCGCCGCTATGGAAGGCAAGGCGCTCAAGCCCCGCGGTGTCGTCATCGCCCCCAACGGCGCGGCTTCCCAGCCCAAGAAGTTCGAGATCAACGAGGCCCGGAAATACAACGCTGACGCTGATGCTCTCACCGGCGATGAGCCTCCTGCCGCTCAGAAGGACAAGAAGCTTGTGCAGGAGGTCGACGACGAGGAGATGGCCGATGCTGACTCGGACGAGTCTTCTGACGAATCGGATGATGAACCCAGCAAGAAATCCAAGAAGGGCAAGTCCGATTTGGAGAAGTTGGCCGAGAAGGCCGGCCTCAGCGTCAAGCGGTACCAGCGCAAGCTCGAGCGCGGCGAGATCGAATTCGGCGCGGATGGCACGCCCAGCTCGATCAGCAAGAAGGACTTGAAGAAGGCCAAGAAGGAATCGAAGAAGTCCTCCAAGACCGACGAGAAGAAGCGCAAGCGCAGTGACGACGGGGAGGCGGTCGACAAGTCGGAGAAGAAGAAGAAGAAGAAGGGGAAGGACTAAATGTGGAAGACGCACGAAAAAGGTAAAAAGTTATACTGATCTGATCTGACGGATGGTTTCAAGTTCTGTATGATATCACAGATTTTGTGGGTTGAATTTTCTTGTCATTTCTTTTGAGCTCTATCAATGTTTGGGCGGCATTTCACAGGTGGACTCGATAGGTCCGTCCTCGGCGCAGAGGTGCTCGGTTTAGGCAGT
The DNA here is from genome assembly GCF_002847485.1 of Aspergillus campestris IBT 28561. Taxonomy (NCBI): domain Eukaryota; kingdom Fungi; phylum Ascomycota; class Eurotiomycetes; order Eurotiales; family Aspergillaceae; genus Aspergillus; species Aspergillus campestris. Next base: position 2,274,668 of record NW_020194336.1, on the reverse strand, counting down.
TAGGAATAATGTCGAATATTTCAAATATTTGTTCAGTAGAGTAGTTACAAGTCGACAGCCCACTCTACCTGGGTATTCTACCTTGGGTACATCTTACCTGCAGGCTTTCGCCGGTACAACCCCCTTATACAACGCCCTGCACTTATGCAAATTACCTTGCAAGCCACTTACTCTACCCATTCACAGTCCAGCTGTAGAATCGCGAGACAAGCAATCGCCAACATTAGCTGACTTGGGTCTTTATCCTACAAACCCAACTGTTGCCTTGACTCTTCATTTCTTTCAACAATTCATTACCTTCTTCATAGTCATCAGAGTCATAAAATCATCATCACCATTCTTACCATTCCCACAAACCAACAATGCCCCTCACCCCAAACACCCTCTACATAGCCCTCTACCTCCGCACCGACCCCCCCACCCCAAACAACTACCACTGGGCCCTCTACCTGCACAACCCCAACCCCACCAGCAAAATCCAAGGCAGCACAAAATACCACATCGTCAACTCAAACCCCAGCTCAACCTGGGTAGCGTCCCACGGGCCCGAATCCGGAATCCTCAAGACCTTCCTCCTCGCAGGCCTGACTCGCATCGGAGAGATCCCTGATAATCCTGCAGTACTGGCGAAGACAGACGAGGTGATTAGGTCTTTTGATGGGCAGTTGAACGAGATGGATGTGACGTGTCGGACATGGTTGGTGAGGGTGTTGGAAGTGTTGCAGCGTGAGGTGGGCGTTCCGCGGTATAGGGATGGGAAGGATGCTGGGGATTTGGAGAGGGAGGTGTTGGGGTTTGGGAATGAGGTTGCGGGGGAGGCGGCGAGGAATGTGCAGCCGAGACCGGTGGTTGAGTCGGTGGTTTGTCTCTAATCATAGACTGTGTACTATGTACGAACTGTAAGTAGTGGAGTCTGTGTATGGGCTTCCTCTTGGATGCATGGTGAGTGGAAGGGATTGTTCGGTTGATTTCCTAATCAATTTATTGTCTTTACCTTATCAATCATGTCTACTAAATCTACTTGCTGTTAAGCACAGCAATAATCGAATAATAATTATCAATCATTCAAAAACCAACATCTTCATCTCGATCTATATATTCCACACTATATACCATCCAACCCCCACATACCCACCACCTTATAGCTCACACCGCCCACCAAATTCTGCCGGCAAAAGGCTCCCTCCAAATCCAATTTCTCCTCACCCTCCGCCATAATTTTCCCAGAACTCCATTACACCATATATCATTGCATAACACATCAAACACAATGAGGGTAAGTCAACTCCAAATCACACATTACACTTTCCAAACGTAACTTCTAATACAAAATAATATAGGTAATCGACCCCCAATCAGCAGCCCTAACCAACATCGAAGTCCTCGCCTACCTAACAGCGAACCCACCCCGACGACCACCCAACCCGCCCCCGAACTCGAGACACTGGGTTCCGAGTCCGGATTTGAGGGATCATAATACTGTCGTTAAAGAGGTGTGTATTCATATACTTACTCATTATCTATACGCTGCTCTGTTCTTCATTCAATATCCCGCGCATACAACCACCCATAACGAACAGTCCCCACCAATGACTCAAAACAATAATCAAAAAGAAACCTAACTAACTGCAACAACAACAACAACAGATCCACAACTACATCTCCCGCCTCTCCCCACACATCCTCACCTACCCGCAATATGTCCCGGACCAGCTCAAGAACCAGCCCCCGGCAGCCCAACAACAATCGCAAACCCAGTCGCAAATAGACACCAACGGCGGCGACAGCGCGCCGACGATGCCTCTCGCCCCGGCGCAAGCCAACGCCCCGACGCCGATGGATAACGCGCTGCGGGAACTCGTCGTGCGGTTGCAGCCGTTTGGGCTGACGAAGGGTGAGGTGCTTATGATTGTCAATTTGGGGGTTGGGGTTGTTGGATCTGCTGGGCAGGAGGAGGAGGAGGAGACAGAAGAAGGGGAGGGGGAGGGTGAGGTAGAAGGGGAGGGTGAGGTGGAGGCAGAGGGAGAGGGAGTAGTAGAGAATGGGGAGATGAATGGTGATGTTGATGGGATGGAGGTTGATGGGGAGGGAGAAGGGGAGGGAGCTGCTGCCGCTGTTGAAGGAGAGGAAGGGCAAGGGGGAGAGCAGGGCGAGGGCGAGGGAGAGCTAGCGGAGGAGGATTACGGCGCTCTGGCGCTTTTGGATACGGTTATTGAAGAGCGGGAGGAACGGTTGAGCAATGAGGATGTTACGAGTATATTGAGTATTATTCGGGAGTTGTTGGGCCCGGAGGCAAAGGTATGATGGCTGGTTGGGAAAAGGTAGGCGTTTGTTTTATATTCTTTGTACTTTTGGATAGTCCTCATGATTATGGTTGATTTGCTGTACAGTATAGAAATGCTGCGATGAACTTGAATGATCTAAGAGGTCAAGTATAAGTACTATGGGTTCTTCTAAAAATATGGTATAAAGCTAAGTTGGTATCTATCTTACATCAATCTCCATCTACCGAGGGTCCCATCTTCCCAAGGACATTACACAAACGAGCGAAAGACAGGGAAATAGTGCCAAACCCTGTCCACAGCACTCCCTCCCAGAGAACCAATCCAGTTCAGTCAACTTATCCAAAGAAACTGGAAGAGATTGAACACCCAATATCAAATGCATACTCAGAATAGCAAAGCCGGCTCGTGCTGTTGTAAGCGATGAAGCAAAACAAAAATAAAAGAAATATGTACAGTGACGCGAAAGGCGGCTTTAGTTTCTGCCTTTGGTTTCAACTCCTGATGCGAGACCAAGTCGCAAACCTATTCATGCTGGACGGAAAGACGGAATTAACCCTCTTTACCTTTGACAAGGTTCCCAAACTGGTTGTAAACAGGTTCGGCATGACCTTCGCCGCCTTCTTGTCTCCACTGGCCCAACTCATCGTTGAAGATATCTCGTTCGTAGCCTGTGCAGACCTCGCCAAAGTCAATCCATTCTCCCTTGTCGGTCCAGATACCGCCTTTCCCACCGCGGAGATCCCACCATTCTTGGCCTCCCAGCAAAGCCGACTGCGCCGCATCGAACCCAATAGGGGAGCGCACGTACTTGCGAAGGAGAGCCCGAGCCCATGGGTGGTACCACATCTTCTGCCACCAGTGGTCTCTGATTGAGTGGTCCCCGTCTAGATGGATCATGGCTGGGACCGACGTAGAGTGGATGTTGGTCATGAGCGGGAGATTGCTCCACGAACGGTTGTTGGGATTCGGGAGAGCATCCAGGTTATAACTGAGGGGCGGATTGAGGATTTCATTTCTGCCGTACTTGGGATGGATAAATGGGTTGCCGAGGTTCTCTGGGGAGAGATCGTAAGGCAGTAATAAGCGATGTTCGCGGGGGACGCCGTGCTCCATTTGCACGGCAGAGGTTCGATCCACATCATTATACTTGAGCCATTCGACGTCGCCCTTGGACATGAGCTCGTTGAAGAATATACGCGACTCGTAGTCGATCCCGATTCCGTATTCGTAGCGCTGCCCAGGTTCGAGGAATGGATGATGCACTTTGGTCATGTTCGTTGCATCTGAAATGCCGATCATGTCATACATCCACTCTGTGAATGGACTGGAAGTCCGTCTTCTTTCCAGCTCCCGCACATACTCCTGTCTGCCGAACATCTGGGTCAAAGCCAGGTGATCACCTCGCGACCAGCGCTGTCTGTCAACGAATCGCAGAATCTCTGCGTAGATCAACTTCAAGTCAGCCACCATGCCAATCGCCGCTCCGGGCTTGATATAACGTGGTCTGATCAAATTTCTTTCGGTATCCGTATCCCAGCCGTAGGCGTCTGGAGGAAGGGTGGAATCCGGCACTGAGGCGCACCCCGCATCGAGCGTCATATTAGGAAAACAATCTTTGCTTGCACCGAACAAGACTCTTTGCGAGTATTTCTGCTCAATTATCTCCGCTCCTCCGTTGATCGGGTTCTCCACAGCGACGAAACCATATTTTCGCCGCAATTTCGCATTATTTTCCTTCAAGAGGTCTTGGAACCGCCGGATCATAATCTCAGGCGGTAGCTGGAAATAGACATCGTCCCCATCCGCAATGAGTACAAAATCATCATCTTTCACGTGCGGAGCATGCTGGAGGAAGTTGTTCATGTCCTGTATGCGCTCCACCATAAGACTCCACTCCGTCGCCGCCTCCGGGGGTTTCTTGTCATATCCGACCAACGTCGGTGGCGGATAATTCATGATCATGGCGGAAACCAACGTGCGACAAAGCATGCTCGACTTTCGCCGTGCAGGAATGACCAGATGGAAAGACGGGTTGGCTTTTTGTAAATTATTCGGAAGGGGATCAGTTGTATTAGGGATCTGTCCCGCCGAGGGGACAATCTGGAGGTCTTCGGGGCGAGCATTGGATGGTTTATATGAAGGAAATTTCAGGTAGTAGTTCTCAGTATCCTAGAGAGCGCATGCGATGGTCAATATCAAGTTGCTAGCTAGCGGACCTCGTCTTCGCCAAGGCTAGGCCACGGGAGCTCACCTCTTTTTTAGTAGTAGGAGTACGCCACAACAGCGTTAGCACGAAGATGAAGAATCCGACCGTGACAAAGAGGGCCCTCGTCGGGCGCGCTCTCAGACGACGGTAGGACGTCTTCTCGGCAAGGGTCGACATTGTCGACCGGACTGAGTGGTATTGGTCGCCCCAAGGGCTACCGGGGGCACCCAAGGAGGCCATCCTGGGTACTGAGAACGGGAGACTTTCTTTCTGGACCGATATCAAACCCCCCGCTAGTCGAGCAAGGAACACACGATTGAATGAACTTCTATACAAGCGTCATGGAGCGATGAGCATTCCGAGCGCTCGAGCATTCATCTATTCGAGAAGGAGAGAAAAAGGGACGTCGTGGCAACCGGAAGAATTAACGAAGACAGCAATGCGCCATGTTGTCCACCTTGGGGGGTCGATGATGGCGACTGATATGAAAGTTGGCCGGAACGAAAACGCCAAACTTCGAACAAAATGCGCCGCTGACTTGATGACGCAGGAATCGAGGGGGGACTTGGTCAGGAAACTCTAAGGGCACGTTGCAATAACTTTTTGGGGGGGGGGGGGAGGAAGTGGATTGACGTCCACGGTGGAGATGTTCCTGACGAGGAGATTCGCTGGGGGCCTGTCGTCCTTGCCCCGTCGTAAATCCACCACTGTAGTAGTAGTTGTGTAGTAATCGAACGGTAATCCGTACCATCGAACTAACTAACCAACTAACTACAGTTGTTCTGGCCCTACGGGGGCTTATCCGCGTGCGACACTGAGACTACGGGGTACATGGGGGGGCTTTACCTCTTTGAGCCTTAAGGGCTTGCTCGGAATTAGTCCCTGTCGACAATTTGACAATTAACTTCATTTCTTCATGCAAATTACATGGAAGCACAATACTGTACCTCCCATTGTCTCCTTTTTCTTTGTATGCTAGTGTAATACGCAGAGACTTATGATCCGTCTGATCCTTCGTCTCAACCCATCCAATGCCTTTCAGCGCCGCGTCATCTATCCTAAGCACTGGTATTGTCGTAGCGTTTGCGGGCTTGGCAACCGGGAGCGGTTCCATCTTGGTAACCGTAACGGACTCCGGCGGGTGCTTATAAGCATTTCCAGGTATTCCGGAACAAGCAACGTGAGACAAATACAAGAAAATTGCAAATTATACAATATACATGAGGTTGAAATAAGAATTAAGTATTCGCTCGGACCCTGGACCAAATATTCCATGTCCAATGCTTCATTCCAGGTATATCTCCTCCCGTAACCGTTGTAAATTACGGAAAATGCCCCCAGCCGGCCCCTCACTCTCCTGGCGCCGATGGCTCGCAGCCTGTCGTCCTCTAGAAGAAGCAGCCAGCTGGCGGTCCTCCTCCGCCCGAATCTGGCTCTCCAAAGCCTGGCGACGATCATCGACCGTCTTCGCCAAACTCTCCACGAACCGCGTCCTGGCCTTCTCCTCAGCAGTGCCCTTCCACATAGCCGCCAAAACCCGAAGCGATTCCACCCGTCGCGCAGCAGCGTCGATCCCCTCCTGGCCCCCACCGTCGCTATCAAGCAGCCTCGTCACCTCCGCGCGCAGCTGCCTCATCACCTCCTGGCCCTTCTCCTCGCGGCTGTGGCTCTCGGTTCCAGGCTCGGGCGCAGACACAGAGATGAACGACGACGTCAGCGACGTCTCCGACGGCGGGAGCGGCCACTCCATGGCGTCACCAAAGGACTGGACCACTTCTTCGAGTCGCGCTCGCACGCGGTTCAAGATCCGTAGGTTGGTGATGTAGACGGGGTCTTGCACCGTAGCATCTTTGCCCGCCCCGGGCGCCTCACTCACTTCGCCCGTTTCCACGGAGTCTTGCGCGCCAGTCTCTGTAGGCGCAGTAGTCTCCGGGACGAACTTGCCAATATCCCCATGTAGTGTCTCCGTCAACGTGTCCGAAAGCCCAACAGTCTCACCCCGCAGGACCTCAACCTCGTAAGCAAGGCGCGCGCCACTCCGCAGTATCTCATCCGTGAGCTGCGTCAGCTTAGTCGAGTGCCGCGCGCTCTGCGCATTGACCTGCGAGAGAACGGACTGGACTTGGGCGGATAATTCGGGGAGGGCGACAGGAGCGGTGGTGGCTGCTCCTCGGGGGGGTTGCGATTGCGATGACGCCAGCGTCAACGGGGGGAGGGCATCGTTTAGGAAGTCGGCGGGGTCGAAGGATGGGTCTGTGAAGTTGGGAGAGAGGTCGAGTGAGGGTCGCGGGCTGGGGCTGTGAGTCGTCGCCCCGGGGCGTGAGGAGGGACTTTGCGAGGGAGCCATTTGATCTGATCATACAGTGAAGAGGGTCTCTTGAGGCATTGGGGCGCGAAATTGCCAGTTGGCTGTGGTTTAAAGATCGGGTAAATGGACAGTAGCCTATACCGAAAGAATGGAGAGTTTTGGGTAGGTCGTTATCGTGTATCGAGCAATCATTATTTAGTCCAGTAGGTTGTCATTGCGGTGCCTGGGCCCCTGTGGGTAGCGGCACTCACCGCCCGATCTCCCCTGTGGTACCAATACGGACGTTGTAGACCGGAAATTACCACTACATATCCTCCTCGACATCGGCGTGAGATATACGTCCACTACCCAGTAAGTTTTGATAGGTACATGATCATACGAAAAATTTCCCAAATAACATACGATAAATCAACAACATTGTAATCATTAAGTAATAGGACAGCTCATTAAGTTTAGGTCAAGCGACAGAAGTAAAGTGGGTATCGTCGTACAGATCTCAAGAGCAAAACAAGGCGAGAGAACAGCAAAGAAAGAAAAACAAGCATCGTATACCCTCCGCCATAGACAGCTATGTCTGTGGCATCTCGTTCTGATCACGCATTATCGTATAAGTATTCGTTGATCTCGCGACAGCCAGTCATAACTAGGCGGACCCGTTCAAATGTTCTCAACCACGCGCGCGTTCATCGCACGTTGGAACCCATCATCGGCTTGACCCGCTGATTGGTATTGGCTGGGTCCCTCGCCTGCATTTTCGGCGGCAGACAGCTGCTGCTGGACGGATTGGTTGATCGCGGGCAAGAAAATGACCTTGCTGTTCGCGGTCTTGGCCATGGCTTGCATCGCCTCGAGGTAGCGGATCTGCATAGCAGGGGCAGAAGACAAGATATCGGCAGCCTGACGCGAAGTTAGCATATCTTCTAAGCTTTCTACCTGCGATCATAGATTCATACCTGGCGCATCAGTTTGGCCGATTCCACTTCGGCACGTGCAGAGATAACCTTACTCTCACCGATACGCTTGGACTGCGCGGCCATAGAGAGGGAGTCCTGCAGCTCGTCGCTGAAGATGATATCCTTGATCAGCATCGACTCCACCAGGACACCCCATCCGGAGGCAACATCCTCAATGATCTCCGCGGTCGACTGGGCGATCTCCTCGCGCCTTTCAATCACATCCTGTAGCACTCTGGCACCGATGACATGGCGCAGAGTTGTCTGTGTGCGCTCTACCAGAGCCTGCTTGATGTTTGAGATTCCAAAGGCAGACTTGTGGGGCGACGTGACTTGATAGTAGATGACGGAGGTCAAATTCAGCGTGACGTTATCTTTGGTCATGCAGATCTGGCGAGGGACCTCTACGATTTGGATCTTCACATCGATGGCCTTCAGGCGCTCGCTCAACGGGTTGATCTTGACGAGACCGGGGTCGACGGCGCGTTCGAAGCTATTTCACACTAGTCAGTATCTTCTCCTACAGCACCGGAAAACGCGCATGGAGTAAAATTCAAGGGGTCACAAACCGTCCGAATTTAGTCACCAAACCGACTTCGCCCTGGTCGACGGGTTTGTAGGGGTTGGGGCAGCAGACACAACACGGGATAGCACCCATAAATCCGAGACACTCTCCCAAACTATGAACTATGATGATTGTTAGTCCGGGTTTGACAGAATTTGGCTCTCCTCGATCATGGATAGAAATAAAGTAGACTTACTTAGCCCAGCATACCAGCCATGGGCGGCAGAGTTGTCTTCTTCGTGCTGGATCCTCTGCGCATATTTGGGTTGCAAGTCGTCGAGGCGCGCGGGCTGCACATTCACAAGGCCAGTGCGCGGGTCGGCAGATCGAACAGGTGCTTTGCCGTTGGCTGTTGAGTTTGGTTCGGCGGACATTTTGGCAGGTGGAAGATAATACGGTTGTGTTGTTGATATTTATCGTATATATTTTGGTAGGTCGGGCTTGCGAATCGGTGGCAGAAGAGGCGTGGAGTAATGGGATGGACAGGTCTGAGTAGTAGTGAATTGGGTAGCGGCTGTCTGGTGTACGATTACTGTGGGAATAATGGACGAACCAAATAAATATAAAGACCGATGAAGTAAATAGTCCGGCGATGAAGGGGCCCAACCCGAGTTAAATACCCCAGGAGCTACTCAGACCATCGCAAATACGAGCCCGTGGCTGCTCCCTTCCTCAACAGAACCCCGGGCCATTACCCTGCCGTGCTACTCCAGATGGGGGAACAAATCTGTAGTTAACAGACTAGGGCAGTGGCTGGCACCCTGCGCCGAGAAAGATCAAACTTTCTACTACTATGGTTGGCTCTTGGCTGCCCATTGTCTCAACTCTCAAGGCTCACACTAACAATCTCCGCTCCTTGTTGACGGGGATGTGAGTTAGCTCAAGGTTAGGTCAGTCCCCACTCCCAAGGCTGAGCACAACCTATGACCATTTTGGTTTCTGGTCTTCTGGGCGTTGCTAGTCAGGTGCCCTGCCACTATCATCACCATTGGCTCATCCCCGGGAACTTGTGGAATGCGAACCGGGGGCCAAGAAGCTTTGGGGAACAGTAAACGACGATCGGGTTTAATCCTTCGAGTTGGCATTACATCATTCATCAAAGAAAGTACAAATGCATCGGTAACAGCACTACCGCTTCCTGTGCTAATATGACGCATCTTCAACTCTCATGTCGGCAAGCCGTGCCGATGAGACATAATCAGGCTGCGTGAGGCTTTTGGTCACTGGCTATTTTCTACGTTGGTCACTAATAGCAATAGCCCTTGTCCAGGAGATCGATCTAAGCCTTGGTAGATAGTAATATGAAGGATCCGAGCCCTTTGATATGGCGCGTACTAGGTAGGCGTTTTGCTAACCATGTGAGCCAAAAAGTAATTATTCTTTAGAATTCCCTGTGAGGCTTAGTAGTCACTGTGTCTTCAAGATGTGTCTCTACACATGGTAATTGTAGACCAATATACAAATTCGGTCATGAGGCTCGCAGACAGAGCCATAGAGAGAATCCATGCCTATTCCGTAGTAAGTGGCATGGCGTTAGGCTGTTCGTCCGTATGGGTTCACCAGAAAGGGATAAAACAGTGCTCCACTACAACAACTGATTTGGCAGAATCGAACAGGCACTGCCTTCCATGCCAAGAAACACAAACATTTTCCCTTTTTCCTCGCCACGTGTTGATTACTCCAAGTAGTTATAATAAATAATTATCTGATTGTGTGGTTTCGCAGTTAATAGACGTGTGGACTTGGAAGAGATCTAAGATATACCCCGACAATACGGAGTACTTCGGGCATATATTCAGTGGAGACCCGCACCCATATGCGTCTTGGCTACGGAGTACAGCCGTGTGGGTCGTTCGTACATGACTTCCAGGCTGTGTAGGATCAGTTTCTAGAATTTCTGCGCACTCGGAGTAGGTCCACATACTCGCTTGGGAAATGCTTTTCGTTCCTGTTCATATCTTATTTGGCTTCCCTAATCTGGGACGAGGCTGATCCCACTCACCATCTTGCCTCGAGTCAATAGTTATACGACTAGTGCATAGGTCTTCGGCATCGATGCCTCAAATTGTGGCTTTGTATTATCAGAAAGAGTTACTGCTTGAATATTATATAATCAAAGCAGCTTACATCAAAGAAGCATCATTGGTCTAGTGGTAGAATTCATCGTTGCCATCGATGAGGCCCGTGTTCGATTCACGGATGATGCACTATCTTTTTTTTCTTTTTTCTTTCCCATACAATTGAACATGGATTGGTTTGGTATCGTCGAGTTACAACGATATACTGACCTGTTTTTACTCCGTATATCAAACCATTACCACGGTAGCTGCAAAGGAGTTGGCAAGTTCGATCCCAAAACTGGCTCGGCAGTACCAATATCCCTAGTACTAGTCAGATATAAGAATTATGAAAGGAAGAGAACAAAACATACCCAGGACCCCGTGGTGCCCAGAATTGACCCGTTTTGCTGATATCAAACGTCTCAATGAACGACGCAAGAGACCGGCCTGCTTCGTCAGGGGTGACAGCTAGAGTTGGCCCAAGTCAGTAACCTCGTCGCAACGCCCGGATCTTTACATGACTGACCCCCACCTGCATCCCAGTATCTATCGAACCCAACACTCTTGGTCATTTCCGTGCGCATGAACCCCGGATGGACCAAACCAACAGCAATGCCTTTGTCCTTCAGGTCCAAGCTGAGCAGCTTCCCTACCATGTTCAGAGCAGATTTGCTCGCATGGTGGCCATAGTTTCCTCCACCCTCTGTTTCATGCCGCAGTGTGATACTCCCTGATTCACTACTGACCAGGATCACTTTGCTGCCTTTGTCGAGGAGATCTGCCTTGACGAGATTCTGGACGACAAATACCGGCCCGATGGCTGATGTCGTGTACATCTTCACCTGCTTCTCCCAGTCTGGGTTGTCGAATGTCTCGAAGCCAAAGTACCCTGCTGTGATTATCACTGTTGACAGCTTGAGTGGTGATGGTAGTTGTTTCACGAGGGTCTGGCCCACGTCGGGATGTGAGACATCGACATTTGGAACCCAGGAAACGTTTTGCTCCGAGTCAGATGGTGGATTTGATCGTGTCGTCGCGAAGACTTTCGTCGATTGCTTCGCTGCGTAAATACTTCTGAGTGAGGCGCCTAGTCCTCTCGTCGCACCGACTATCAGGATATTGTTGGTCATCTTTGCGTACTTTCTCGTGGTATAAGGGAGCTGTGGAATCGACTGATGAATGATTCACCGTACCAGAAGCTGTAGCCGTAGATTAACTTATAGAGCAGCATTCTCCTAATCGTAGACAATTGTGTGATGGCTGGCTTGACGTAACCCCGATAGATAATGACGTCAGGCCTGGTAACTGTCTACACTATCCGGAAGTACAGATGTACATAGTGACGGGGAGTCGGCATCGGAGAGTCTCAGTATATCTGATAAAACACCACTTGTGAAATCCAAAGTGCTATATATACCATAATCAGCGTGGGCTTAATGGGCCTGTTGAAAGCCTATACAAGGTCTATATCAATCCGACCCTCTATCAGACGCGGCCAGACCAATCCTAAAATAGATTGGCTCAGAGAGAGCCTTGGTTGCTGCTTAGTCAGATCCGTCCCCTCCCTCCTTCCTCTGCCGGGCGGAGCACTAGCGCAGCCACAACAATCATCCGCATGGGTCAGCCAGTTTCCTTGAAGCAGGGGACTATTGGGTCTGCGCATGGTGACAACTTTCTTTGACACTGGCCCTGAGATTGGAGCAGGTCTCCTCAGCCACTGCTCTGTATCACGATAATGAGCTCACTATCCCAATTAGTCCTTCATGTGAAGAAAGCTCGCGCTGCCCTCCAGAGGAGGAGGAAGTCGGAGTCTAAAAAGAACCATAATCCATTTAGGAACAGTGCCTTTCCGACGGTATCGTCAACATCAGTGTATGTCCAAGCTCTCTCTTAGGTCTTGAACCCACCGATGGCTCCTACATATGGTAGGTCGCTAATGTTTCTGTTTGTTTAGACTCAACAGAGTCAACATAGTGCCCACGTCGTCCCCTTGGGATGTCCTCCCTGTTGAGGTTCAGATTAAAATATTTACCCAATGCGGGATAAGGGACTTTGTACCGCTAAAGCTCGTCTGCCAGTCCTTCAACCAGCTCCTTACCGCGCACGAGCAGCTCATTGCGCGACATTATCTTCGCCAACGCCGCCATGGCACCCTCCCATCCCCCATAGACAGCGAGCGAACATACACTCGAAACCCGGAAGATGATGTGGTACTCCTGTCAGATCTCTTCCCACCCGCAAAGAGCGCAAAGGGTGGCCATCTATATACCTTCCGGTACATCTATAGCCTTCAACGGCGGCAGAACCTCTGCTCGAGGCTATGCTACTACATCGCGGACCGAGTCATGGATCGATTCGTTCACAGGGAGCCGGTGTATATGAGAACCTTGTTTCCGTCAAGGGGTGAGCGCAGTAATTTTGTGAGACGGGGGACTGCGAGAATAATGTTCCACTTAATGCCACTGATGTGAGTTATACCCGAAAGACATCCGTCGGCATTTCTAATGCGCCTTCCTTCATAGGTTTTATGTATTATACTTTCTAGAGGCGTATAGCCTGGCCAGGCGCGAGCATACCAATACCCTTTTACGCGATTTCGAAGCTGGACGACTGCCGGTTCCCATACCTCCCGACATCGGTAAATCTATGTACCGCGAATTACAAACGAAGATAGTCCAATCTCCTCCTTTCACCGACACACCCACCTTAATATCCGCAAACCATTGCATGAGTCTTCTTGTGTGTTATCTACAATACACCGTACCGCCCGACGAAACTACTACTGTGCCAGACGACAGTTGGATAGGCTCGTTGCTCACCGTGTCACCCTTCGTGCGGATCGTCGAGTACTTCTCAGCGGAGATCGGGGATGGCGGCAGCCAGCGGATGCAGCGGAAGGACTTTATGCACAATTTCCACCACGATATCACCTTGAACGAACAAGATAAGATCAAGTCATTGGTATTTCAGAAAGCTCCAAACGAACATCTGCATAATTCCTTGCAGGACGTCTGGTTTGATATTGTCCGCAAGGAATTGGCTTCAAGGGGCGTTGGGCCACACGATGCCGAGCGCATCATGGTCCGGGAAGATTTGCCTATATTATTTGGCTGCGAGGAATGTCGGGAATCTGTTGGTTGGCAAGCATAATTATACCATGCTCTTTTGAGCGGCGTTTCTTGTCATTTATCTGGGGTTTGGCGTTTCGGTCTGGGGGCCTGGTGGTTGTTCATGTATTACTGAATGAGACAAATCTGTTGCACTCCATGAAACTCAAGAAAGCGTCATGGCCATTGCCAAATAAATTGGCCCTATCGGCTATGTTTCACTGCAAGCTACCTAACTCCTGTCATACCTATATTCCCATGGGAATGGTTATCAAGCAACTCAAGTAGGTAACCCTAAACCCTATGCAGTCCCAATTCTTGGCGCTAGCTTGTTTGTCCTGTTTGTCCAAGTCGCGACTTATCCAGAGCGCATCTATCTCCACCAGAGCTATCCATGAGCTTCGATATGTATACACTTCAATAGTACTCCAACGTCCAACACCGGAATCAAAGATGGCACCAGCCACCCCCCAGCACCTCCTAAACACCTCCTGGACCCTCCACCGTCTCTCCCCCCTCCACCACGAAAAAGAGTTCGCGACACTCAGCACTCCCACCGCATTAAAGACATACGCATCGCGACTCCAAGACCAACTCACCGGGAGCACACTAGGCGGGCTTCAAGCGAGTGGTATCACATCAGGCGCAGTCGCCGACGACGAAGCTCTCTCCCGAACGGGCGCTCTCAATTCATGCACCTGGGAGACACTCCCAAGCCTCTCGTTCCTTGAACCGCAAACACAGTCTCGATCCAACCGTCGGCAACCAAAGCAACAACCCGGTATTCTCGTGATCCTGGAATACGAGAACATCGTCTACAAAGCTGCGTTGCTCGCCCCTCCCCCGACGACAGGCTCTCCCACCTCCGACCGCAAAGGATCCACTCATCTTCCGCTCCTGTTAACGCGCTTACCGGGCCCCCTCCGCCAAACATTCATCTCCTTCCTAGCCGCAAACTTCGACACATACTGCTCCGCTCTGCGCTTTCCATCGCATTTCATGTGCGCCGGGCTAGAAGCGTACGTCAATGGAATAAACACCGAGGAAGACGACCGCGCAGCGCAGCGACAGACTGTCCTCGAAGACGTGGTGAAAGAGATGCAGATCACGCTGTCGTTTTCGTCATCCATCGCGCCAGAGCTACGGTCTCTGAACGTTAATATCCCGCGCGGGTCATTGGCTGATTTCGTTGACACTGATCGCGAGGACGGGTCTATACTGTCGAGTCTTTCGTCGTACCTTGAGAAACACCTGGCTATGAAGTTGGATTTGAGCGCAGAGTCAAATAAGAAGATTAGTCCGGCTAAGGAGCACGTGCGTGTGAGCAGAATTTCTTGTGGAGGATTCTTGCTTGGTGGGGATGGGAGGTTGAAGCTGGTTTCGGTGCAGAAGATGATACCGGGGGCTGACGTTGATGAGGAGGACGTGGTGGGGGGTGAGGGGGGTAGTGGTGAGGCTCCGGGTGAGAAGGCTCGGCTTATGCTACGGGCGAATGAGGCTCTCTTGCTTGCTGTTCTACGCAGGGTTGCGTCTGTTGATGAGCAGGGTGTTTGATTTGACGTGGCTTTACGTCGAAGATTGAGTCACTGAGACGCTTAATCTGTGGCTGTCTCGATTTTTTTTTTGGTCTTTCTCGGATCTACATGGGAGACTGGCTTATATACAACGAACGCCTACGGCCAAACGCCAGGGGGAATTTGCCATCGCTCAAACACCGGATGCAAGGTCTTCAAGTCATAACAGGACATGGTTGTACCAGAAACATGGGTCAGCTTCCTCCATGAGAAAGAGAAACTCAAACATCCTGGCCACGGTCTTCAGACTCCGCACGCTTGAGTGCCTCATCCACGCTAGGGAGGAAATGCGCCAACCCGCCGCATCGGTCCACGATACCGCTCCTCTCAAACATGCGGAAGACACCGCGGTTCTGCAGACGGCAGAAGTAGACGCTCGCGTCAACTTTCACATAGCCGTTTACTATCTCGTACAGAACCTGGGTTCCGGAGCCATCGATACTAGTCACGCCGTGGACGTCGAAGATTACGTTCTTGTTGTGCTCGGGGGACCGCATGCGAGGGAGGGACGGGTGCGCTCGGCTGGTTCCGTACAGCTCCAGACGGCGGAGACGGTTCTTGAGATCCCCCGTGTTGGCGAACGTGAGTGGTTCCGGGATCCGTACGATCAGGGCGCCTTCGACGAGTTCCACTTCTTCGGCGTGCAGTTCGGCGCTTTCGAATCGATCGGGGGCGCCAATGATCTTGCCGAGAATCTGGATTCGGGGCTGGGTGGAGTGGCGGACCAGAATTATAATAGATAGGCCCATTCCGAGGGCGATTCCCAGCTCCAGAGAATAGAAGATTGTGGAAACGAAGATGAGAAGCATTAGCACGAGCTCTGACCACCCGCGTAGACGGATGAAAAAGGCCACGTCGTGGGGACACTCTTCGATCAAGCTGAAGGCGACCACGGAAATCATGGAGCACAAAACGGCTTTCTGTAAATCATTAGCATACATGCCCGTCGGCTGTCCTGGGTCAAAACTTACCGGCAGATAGTAGAGGTAGGGCAAGAGCACCATGATGGACACAAACGTGATGATACTCAGGAATATACTACTCATCGGAGAACGAGCTCCAGTCGAAGCATTGACTTTGCTTCTCCCGTATCCACCGAACGCAGGAAGTCCCATGAAACAGCCAGCACCAACGTTAGCGACGCCCAGCGCCACCATTTCCCTGTTGGCACTGACGGAGATCCCCTGCACTCCATCCGGTTTTGTATCACCCAGTCCTTTAGCGGCCACGGAGGACTCAAAGAAGCCAAGAAGTGCGATGATGAAGGATGTGCTCATCGCAGTGCGCACGTGCTTCACGTGCTTGAACTGGAACGGCCACTCGAACTTGAACACCCCCGCGGCGGTATTCTTGGTCGGGCCCAGGATCTCGAGCCCACGCTCATGCCAGCCAAAGTGCCATGTCAAGACCGCGGACAGAATGACCACGAGGATGCGGTCTGGGAAATAAACAACCTGGGGGAACCGCGGTTCGATGAACTTCTTCAGAGTCCTAAACAAGTATGAGTTAGATCTTGCCTATATCCCTGTTGGTAATTGGCGACACATACCGGAACAACATGATTACAAAGAAGCTACAACCGGAGACCGCGGCGGTAAGGCCATGGCATTCACGAATGTTCGTTACGAAGAATACCAGCTTATCCACCGTGCTTCCGTGGCTCACACCAACCTCCTTAGCCAGCTCAGCCAAGCCAACCTCCGGAATAAGTTGATCCACGACGATGACGAAACCAATAGCAGTTATAAAGCCTCTCAGGAAAGGTCGGCTGAGCACATTATCCAGAAATCCAAGCCGCGTGAGGCCAGCAACGAGGATCATCGCCCCGGCCATGGCCGTAGCTACCCCCACAACCATAGCATTTGCGATGCCATCTTCCTCACTCGATTCTCCTTGTTTGACGCTGGTCTTCACAATCGTGCCTATAAGCAAGGATCCGGCCGCTTCAGGTCCGACTACCAGCAGAGGGCTGCTCCCTAGGATGGCGTATATAAACGGACAAATCACAAAGGAGTATAGCCCGTTGATCGGAGGAGCATGGGCGAGATTTGACGACAAGGATAGTGCCATCGGAATGTAGATCGACCCAACAGTCAACGCCGCGATAAAGTCTCCCCGAAGGAACGACAAGCGATACTGGGTGATCCAGTTGAAGAAGGGGATGTAATACGAGATATAACTAAAAGCAGTCAGTCAAATCTGAAATGGTAGCGAATGGCTACTAAACTCGAAAACCAGCATGGATCCGAAACATACAGTTTTTTATGGTTGTGCACGGGTAACCCTGAGGTGGATGAGTGCATCGAAGGCATGTTCTCCGGCCCTTGTGCCCCGTCCAAAGCTCCGCTGGGAGTCTGATTCTGTTTGAATGCTCCTCCGAGGCCTGTGCCCACCCCATTCCCAGCGTCCCGCATCGAGTCTATATCCATATAGCGAGCATCCCCCTCGTTGATCTGTGGAGAGAAGGTGCCATGGTTGTATGATTCTCTTGAACCGCCTACAGGATCTGGGCGGTTATACGACTCTAATAGACGGGTTCGGGCATCGGGGATCTGGGTTGTTGATCCGTCAATGGAGTCATCACGACTATGCGTGGTATTCCCCGAGGGATTCGGGGGGGAGGAATAGAAGATGCCGAGTATACGGTCCCGCAAAGAGCGGTGTTGACCCGACTCGTGCAGGTAACTAGAGCTCGACATTCTCGGGAGAAGTCAAGTCAATAGCAACGAAAAGGCTTCAGGGATGAAGGCGACGGGATCTTCGTCGACAACACGCCATACATCTAGGGGTGAAGAAAGAAGAGGAAGCAAAGGGCGAGCAAAGAATTCTTGAACCAATCGATATGGTAATGGGTTCACGACATTGGTCAACGCGAGTAGGTAGACAGCGCATTAGTGCAAGCGGAGGTGGCCATTACCCGTAGAGGGATAGTAAGCTTTTCCTGGAAAGAAAAGTAATTTATTACCACATAAATGACGGAATCGACCAGTGTGAAACTGGAAAGTACTTTTTAGGGCACTTCCACTTTCCAAAGGACTGCTGTACCGGGGGTGAACGATCCCCTGGTTTCCGCACTGTGTAGTGGATGGATCGTCGGGGATGAGACTGATAAGAGACCTTTGGCTAAGTATGCAATGGAGCGACAAGCGATAAACGATAGAGCAACTAAGAAGCAACTAAGAGGAAAATGGGAAAATGGTGAGCAATCGATCTGCCGGGCGGTGAGGCGGCAGCGGTGCACGTGATGAGTCACCCACGCAAAGCCCAAAGTGGGTTTTGAGGTTTTGAATTGTGTTCGCTCCCAGCAAAGTATTCTGTCCCTGAACCAGCACTAGATCACCCCATCTTCGACTTCCTTATCCCGCGGAAGACTACTCGAAGGACTCTCCCGTGATTCCTTTCCGCTTTTCATCCTATTCCCGTGGTTTTTCGTTCGTGGAGTCTAGCTGGGCAGCAGGCGCAACCCCGCCAAAATGTCGTTAACAAACTGCCGTTTCTACGAGGAGAAGTATCCGGAGGTTGACAGCTATGTCATGGTCAACGTGAAGCAGGTGCGTGAACTTGATCCGTCTTTTGGGTGACTGGTATGGAACAGAATCTAATCAGTGTCATTCCGACTTGCCAGATTGCCGAGATGGGCGCATACGTGAAACTTCTCGAATATGACAACATCGACGGAATGATCCTGCTCTCGGAACTGTCGCGCAGACGTATCCGTAGTATCCAGAAGCTCATCCGAATTGGACGCAATGAAGTCGTTATTGTGCTCCGTGTTGATAAGGAGAAGGGATATATCGATCTTTCCAAGCGACGAGTGTCTCCGGAAGATGTGGTGAAGTGTGAGGAGAGATACAACAAGAGCAAGGCAGTGCACTCCATCATGCGCCATGTTGCGGAGGCCACCCAGACTCCCCTCGAGGAGCTATATCAGAAGATCGGCTGGCCCTTGAACCAGAAGTACGGGCATTCGCATGATGCTTTCAAGATCTCGATCACGTAAGATCTCTCGTTCGTCGATGCCGCCGGCAGCTATCTAACATTGCATAGTAACACCGACGTGTGGAACGATGTGGAGTTCCCCAGCGAAGCGGTGAAGAAGGAGTTGACGCACTATATCAGCAAGCGACTCACTCCCCACCCCACCAAGATCCGTGCGGACATCGAGGTCACCTGCTTCGGTTATGAAGGAATCGATGCGGTCAAGAACGCCCTGCGCACTGCGGAGGCGAGCAACACCGAAGAGAGCCAAATTAAGGTCAAGCTGGTCGCTCCTCCCCTGTATGTCTTGACTAGCCAGTGCCTGGATAAGGCTGTTGGTATCAAGCAGCTCGAGGAAGCTATCCAGAGAATCTCGGCCGCGATCAGGGAAGCGGGCGGTGGTTGCATCGTCAAGATGGAGCCTAAGGCCGTCACGGAGCACGACGATGCTGTTCTCCAGGAGCTGATGGAGAAGCGTGAGCGCGAGAACATGGAGGTCAGCGGGGATGAGAATGACTCCGAGAGCGATGATGCCGGTGTTCCTGAATAAATCACACACATCCCATCTTGCAGCACCGCCTTCGGCTTATAGCCCATCCCGACGGAGCAAAAAAGTTTCAAAACATCTGCACAAACAGGAGTTGGGTAGCCTTAATATGCCTGGGGACAAATTGATCCTTGGTATTGGGTTGTCTACTTGGAGGAGGCCGACAAAAAAAGTTCAATAGAAAGGTTTCGATGCGATACGATTTATGAGACTGGAGACGGTTTAATGTGCTCACAGGCGCAATCACGGGTGGCAGCGGTGGTGTTGAATCTCATATGAATGCATATGGTGCTACATATACTGTCTTCTGTACGAGAGTGGCCCTTTCCGGTCACTTGAATATCTGCTGGTCGGTGACTGCGCTTCGGACGATGGTGCTTAATTCCATGTTCTGATGTACATAAGCTTTTTTGATCTAAGCATCAATGCAAGTGGTACCTATTGTTAGAGCTTATCAATTTATTATTCTTCAGTTTGGTGGGGGTATTTTCGAAAGCGCAAACTTTATAATGTAGATGCATCGTATCTGAGATGCGACCGGCGATGCGGTGGTTGGGTGGCCGAGAGTGGGGTAGTTGGATCTTCGATAAGCTTGGGGGCACCCGGCTTAGTTTACCCCCGGATATCTCTTTGTTATGAGTTACAGGATTTTGTAAACATCACCCTGACCACCTCCCACTAGACCGTCCTGGTCAGCTCTGTCAATCTACTTACGATGGGCCTTTGGCAAACATTGTTCAATGGCGATAGCAGGGAAACCACCAGTGATCGTCCTAGCGACGGACACCGCCGTATGTCGTCGTACACTTCACCGTCTACCCCAAACCCTTGACTGACAGGAATGAGGATAGTGCTACCCGCCTATGCCGCTGATCCAATCCCTGCGGCACTTCCGTCAAAGGAGGTGACCAAAATCGCTCTCCGGTTGAGATACCAGATCGAGCAGCTCATTCCCTGCGAGCTTGAAGAAAAGATCATTACCAACCCAAACAGCCGCGTGATCACCGCAAATGTAGTCCAAGCCGCCAAGCAAGCAGGGGGTGAGGATCTGCGGGGTTGTGTTCCCTTTTGCTTGCTTGTTTGTGTGCGATGGTTCAAGGCGCAGGCTGGGGAGGAGCTTTGGGATTCCGACCTTCATCAGTGCAGGGCTCTCGCATGTGAAGTCATTGCAAAGCGAATGTAGCACAAGTCTCCTCGCGTTCAGGATTGTGTGCAACGATCGCTAATGAAGTATACAGTATCGAGGCCGACCAGGATCAGGATTTCTTGCTGATCCACGTACTACTGAAACGGTACTCCATCTTCGTTGATGGGGAAGACACGGCGCCGGCTAATGTGATCGAACGCGCCGTCGATCTCCATGCCCTGGAGGTCATCGGGTCCTCTGGATACCAGAAATGTATCAAATGTCTATGGAACGGCTGGTTTTGGCAGGAGGGTGGGAACAACACGAATTTCGTCCCCTACCCTGAGAAAGACAACACCAGCTTCGCCGCCCATTTTCACCCCGACCGGATGAGAACGCCTTTATATCAGAAGATATGCCAAATCCTATTCTCTTTGGTGTACCTTGGGTTGTACACCGAGGTTATAAACACTGTCAATCCAAGTGGAAACTTGGACGTCGTTGAGGGCGTTCTCTATGTTATGACGCTCGCGTTCATCTGCGATGAGCTGGCGAAATTGTGGAAGATCGGGACGAATTACTTTGACTTTTGGAATGCCCTCAACTCTACCATGTATACGATCCTTGCGGTTTCCTTTTTCTTGCGGATAGCTGCTTTGACTCATTCTTCTTCCGCCGACGATTCAGAAAGACAGAGGCTGAACGAGCTGAGCTACAATTTCTTAGCTTTCTCGGGCCCGATGTTCTGGATTCGCATGATTCTCTATCTTGATTCCATCAGGTTCTTTGGAGTAATGGTCGTCGTTCTCCGAGTCATGATGAAAGAAAGTCTGATCTTCTTTGCTCTTCTCTTCGTCGTCTTGATCGGTTTCTTCCAAGCCTTTATTGGGATGGCCCAAGCCTCCAGTGATGTCCCGATCACGAAGACAATCCTGGTAGGGATGGCCAACAGCGTGATGCAAAGCCCTGAGTTTGGTCTATTCGAGGAGTTTGCCTTTCCTTTCGGCATGATCTTGTACTACATCTATAATTTCATCGTCATGACCAGTGAGTCAACCCCTTCCATCACCGTTCCGCTACTGGTTTGCTGATTCCCGAATTTGATAGTTCTGTTGAACATCTTAATTGCGCTGTACAACAGCGCATATGAAGATATTTCCGGTAATGCCAACGACGAGTATATGGCCGTTTTTGCACAGAAGACAATGCAGTTTATCCGAGCACCCGATGAAAACGTCTTCATACCACGTAAGTTCTCGCGTTAAAGACAGACCTACTAATAGTGAACAAAAATGACTTTGACTAGCATTCAACCTGCTCGAGATCGTCTTCCTGATCATCCCCTTTGAGTGGTGGCTCCCGCGCCAGCACTACGCGCGGTTAAACGACATCGTTATGGGCATTATATACTCACCGATCCTCGTCGTGACTGCGTACTTTGAGACCCGTGACGCCCGTCGCATCCGATCAAACCGCCGTCGGGGCGAAGAGGATGACGATCACATGCAGGAATGGGAACATGTCGCCGGGGGCGTTGACTTTGACCTTGATGATAGCTGGAAACAGGTTGTTGAGGACACCACGCCCAATGTCCTGGAGGACAGTACCGGCTCGGAGATTGCCCAATTGAAAAAGCAGATCTCGGATTTAACAGATATGATCAGGGTTTTTACTGAGAGCTCTGGATCGGGTGTGCCGTGCGATGAGCCGAGTTCAGCTGTCGCGGAGGGCGAGTGAACTTTGTCTCGTCCAAGTCCCGACTACCATTGAGTATCGCAGGACGAATTGACCATTGCCCCCATTCCGGCGGGCAAATTCCACCAGCCTTGGCGGTCCGACATGCAGTTTCACAGTTCCCAACTGCATCCATTCCTCCAGGAAGGACCTCGTTAACAAGCCAGCATGTGCACAATACAGAAATGGGCAAGGCGAAAAAAAAAAAAAAAAAAAAAAAGCGCAAGACAAAAATGCAAAAAGGAAAGCCCAACGCGGGGGTCGAACCCGCAACCTTGAGATTAAGAGTCTCACGCTCTGCCGATTGAGCTAGCCAGGCTCGCTTGTTATATTGCCGAGCTGGTGTTAACATTATATTTTGGTTTGTTGAAATACTCGTCGTAGGGCTGTGTCTGCTTGGTATATCGATGTTCATCATTATAGTTACAGGCAATAGTAGTAGCATGGACTTTTGTTGTTGGTGGTTAAACACTAGTTTGATGGATTCGTTATATCTCGTCATAATAAAAATCCCAAATATGTAAACGAGGCATAGACATATGGGCGATATAATCACTATGATTGAGTTTCTTGTCTTACTGGAGTAACATATATTTTTAGTTATACTCCCGTCAACTCTAAATATACACTTCCCACACCCACCACACAACCAAGTCAACGACACAAGAAGTTTATTTCAGATTTGTCTCCCAGTATATACATACTCATGAGCAGTACCAGTATATCTTCACCCCAAGTACACACAGATAAAACAAAAAAGAAAGTAGAAAAAAGCGCTTTAACCATCCAAAAGTATCCATCGCATGCGACGCCACCAACCACTCTACTCCTACATCCAACCTCAAACAGAGAATGACTATCAACACACCTAACAGAGCTGAAGACACCAATATTTAGCCGACTAACCTAACAGACACCTGCAAAGCAACCTGCAAGGCACACAGTCTACCTGCATTGGATCTTCGCCGGAGAATATGCGCCGATGACTGTGGGCATCGAAGGGGGGCCTTTGGATAAGGTGTAGTATAGCACTTTCTAGGCCGGGGAAACATACTAACTTATCCCCGCCCGAACAAGTGATATCAGACAAAGTATATCAACAGTCGCAGCCACAGAAAGATGGGAGATTCGGCGGTCTACTCGCATCAAGTATGTTCGGTTCGTCCATGCTGAACAGTGGACGGACTGTGGGCCGTATATACGCCCGCCCGCCTGCCGCCCGCATCACCCTGCAGAGCTAATGCAATGCATATTTGTTTAACTAAAGGCCTGCTTATTCTATTTGCTAGCTTACTTTTATCCAACACAGGTTAGATAGCAAAGAGTAAGATAAGACCATACATAACAACAAAATAAAATAAAAACAAAGCACTGCGTAATAACTAGCACTGAATGAATAGTCAATAAATATAAAAAAAGAAAAAAAAGAATAAGCCCAACGCGGGGGTCGAACCCGCAACCTTGAGATTAAGAGTCTCACGCTCTGCCGATTGAGCTAGCCAGGCCAGCTTATATGAAGGGCTTTGCTTAGCTGGTTTATTAAGACTGAGTAAAATTTTATTCTGCTAATACTAGATGGTCGTGCTTTGTATACCCGAGGACTAGATTCGAAGCGCAGGTGAGACATCTACGTGCTAGATTCTATTCAAATAATGAGTTGAAATATCCTTGTCTTTCGTTTTATCATTGAAATGTATAGCTTGTCGTCTGGTGGAAAGGTTCGCTCTGTTTGTTCAAAGCTGTCGTATAGAAGTTATCCAGTGGAACCCACATTGAAGCCGTCTGCCAGCTATACACATGAGGCACGATATCCAGAATGCCAAAGCCTCCCGTGTCTAGTCTATTAGAGGCAAGCGAAATCCGGAGTTTAGTGGCGACAGCCCATACCGACGACTGATACCGACAGCTTCTACTTTCCATCTTTATGTCAGAACCCATGGAAGAAATGTATGATAGAAGTAAAAGTATGACAGGTGATTCACATATTGATGACGCCTGATGCCATGCAAATAGGAAGAGCTCATACAAACGCCGCGCCAAATACCAAAGCCAAGCCAAGCCAAGCCAAGCCACGAAGTAAAGTAAGAACAAAGAAGGAAAAAAGGCCAGTAAAGTAACCGCTAAAGGGAGGCAGGCTCAAGTTGACTGGGATACCAGGGTTCAGCATGAAAGGCCGTGTTCAGTTCGTCGCCAAATTACCAGTGTATACGTTCTCAAAGTCAAGCCCGTCCAACATCCCGTTGATCCGGTCGATCTCACGAGAGAGGTCCTCCACGTTCATTGCTAAGCTGCTGACTTCGTCGAACTTGCGGCGCCGGTTGGCGTCTGCGATCATTTCGGAGACGAAGAATTTCTGCTCTTCGAGGACGATGAGCCTCTCGCGGAGCGACTTCTCCTCTGCTTCGAGGGCGGACACGGCGCTGCTTGTATCGCTTGCGAGGCTGCAGTTGCTGCCGCCGGCTGCTGCGCTGCCGTACTTGATAGACGCCAGGGCGGATCCTTGGCGACGATGCCCTGCAGTACCGGGGCTTGGACTATCGGGAGAGCTGGCAGGGTTGGGTATTCGTCCGTGGGGAGTAGCGTGTTTGAGGACCTTGGGCAAGGATTTCAAAGGAAGCATGTGCAGGTGGAGGAAATTGCTCGCCTGCTGGTAGATTGCGTTCTGGAGATTCTTCTGCATGGGGGATTTTGTGGGGAGATCGCGTATTCGCCTGGCGGCGATATTATACTGAGCGAAGGAATCGGTAAGCCGCCTGCGGACTTTGGAGGCTTCCGCTATTTGGTTAGATGTGGGTGGCCGCTTGGGGTCTCTGCAGAAATGGTCAGTCATGTTGAACCAACAGTAAATGGTTGGCAAATGCTTTGACTGCAAGACATACTGTAAAGCAACCAGAAGCTTTTGAAACTTCGGCATGAGGATCCGAATGCCTCTCTCGAACTGAATTAGATTCTCGTAAGTCTTCAAATCAGGAGGCTTCCGCATTACGTCGGCTTCGAAGTCACGCCGGTCAAACAAAGTAGCTCTGCAGTCTTTGCAAAGCCGTACATCGATATCTATAGAGCCAGTATCCGGTGCCTTTTCTGCGGGTGTTTGCGAAACTGCAGCTGGTAAGTCTGGGCAAAAGCAGTGAAGAACGAGACAACATACGAGGTGTGATACTTAAAGGCACTGCACTCGAGCACCCAGTCTCTGGGTCGCCGCAAACAACTCGCCCGCAAGTTCTGCAATGGTGCCTTCGAAACGTATAGCTGGAAAAGTCCTGCTGGCAGAATGGACACCTAGACACGCTGGAATCATCCTGCCAGGTGATAATACTTTGTTCCAGAGCCTTCCGTTGATCAATCTGGCCTAGGAGGGGCCAGCGCTTAGTCGCGCCGGACTGGATCTGGTCCCGAGGTAAAGCAGCGAGGAGCTGGGTAAGACGCGTCAAACGTTTCTCCAGCCGGGAAACCTCGAAGAACGCTTTGCCGACAGTTTGCTTCCTCACAGCCTGGAACTCGTCCATTCGATCTCTTACGACGCCTGCAAATAATCAGCTCCTGCCCCAACAATGCAGCGAAAAGAGTTGCGTACCGTTGTGGTCGTTGTATCCCTCCCTAGACTTATAACAGGTCTCGCAGACCCGGTACCACAAGCCCCGCACAGGCTCATGCTGCGCAGACCTGGACAGCCTCATCTGGTACATGGTATGCTCCTCGCAGAACAATTTCCCGCACTTACGGCAATTTACACACCCGTTGGTCGCGTTGAGCCGCTGCCCGCATGACGGCTCCAGGCAGACATCGTAGAAACCGCGAGGTTGCCAGTGCTCCTTTGTGATAATATCTTCTGGTTCGGGGGCTCGTGGTATTTCAGCGGGTTGAGCGGACACCACAGGCACAGGCCCGGGAGGTCGACTGGGGCCCGCGGAAGATTGTAGGTTTTCGTTCGACTCGAAGACGTCCAGTCCCTTGAGTTTCTGGTTGAGAACCGCAAGTGGTTGAAACCGCTTCGCTTTCTCCATCTGGACCTTGAACCAGTCTTTGACCTCGTCCTGTCGATCGTCCTCCAGATTCTGATGTACGTCATCGAGGTGCCTGGTGGGCTATGTATTAGCGATATGAAGTCGGGATGGAGGGCGCTTGTCGGAGGAAAAGGAGGAATACCTATTTAACTGGAGTAGAGTGACCTGTTTCTCATTATCAGCAAGCTTCTTCACGATCGGCGATCAAAATCAGCGGCAGAAGGCCGCGCAAAGCGAACATACCATCTCCTCACTACAGATGGGACAGGCCAGCTGGGCTCCGGGCGCAGCCGGGGCCGCAGGCATCGAAGGAGAGGCATTTTCGAGAGAGATTCGGGAAGTGAGGTCTTGCGTTTCGTAAGAAAACTGAGAGGCGGAGGCCTGGGAATTGAGAGAGATGCTGCTTGCTGACGGCGATAAGACCCTTGGTTTGGGCTGCGGAGACGGAGTTGAGGCGGATGGGGGGACAGCGCTTGCGGTGCCCAGGACACGACCACCACCCAGCGTCCTCCGGGGCATGGTGAGATGAGTTTATTGGAGCATGGGAAGCCAGATCCGCGAGAAGCGGAAGATGACAAGACTCAGGCGATGACCAGCGGGTGTGTTGGGGGGTGAGGAGAAAAAGGGTGGTGGTGCATGCAACCCAGCTCAGTAGCTTCGGTGTCGATCAAGAGGGAGGAGACGGGTGGGTGACGGAATGGAATTATGGAACACATGGGGAGATTGCGGCCGCTGGGGCGGAGGGGCGGTATCAGCCTTGTCGCCTGAGGCAGACAGCCAGCCTCTTCTCTTCTCATTACTTTTGGTTTCATTTTCCGTATATATATTTGATTATGTTTTATTCTAGATGTAGTATACTGGATACTACAGAATAAACACTGCCAGAATCCCTATCTGCAAATACTGTATAATGTATGGTATATCATTGCCCCATCAAACTAAACACCCCCATGAATATTATGACGTTCCAGACCCATACTCCCATCAGATGCCCACACATGTAGGAAGAAAAGGGGGAAAGAATCGAGATCACATATTGGTCTAACCTGTTATGTACTGTACTGCACTAATCCATATAACTAATTATCGGTCTTCGAAACACCGCTCTCTATCACCAACACATCGGAATTAATACAGACATCAGGACTCCATCAGCCCACGAAAGTAAAACCACCAAGCGGGGAGACAGAAAGAAAAGGACACAAAAAAAAGGAGATTAGGTTATCTTCTATTATCCACTTGCCGCCAGTTGCTCCGGGTTCTCCTTGGCCTTGCGGGTGGTTTCCCGCTCGAGCTGGTCGGGACGGCGCACAGCGATGTCCTTGGGGCGGAAGTCGCTGAACAGGGACTTCAGAGCGTTCTCGATGAGCCAGCATCCGCCGTAGTCGAGTGCCATCAGGACGGTGAGCGTGATCTTGAACTCGTTGCTGAAGGGAACAAGACGGAGCTTCTCGTTGATCTCAGGCACGAACTCCGTGGCGCAGGAGAAAGCAACACCCGATGCCATGATCAGGCCCCAGTACATGGCCCTGTTCTCGCGGATAGACTCTCTGAAGGGACGGCCCTGGTAGTTGATCGAGAAGGTGGAAATCTGCTGGATAAGCTGGAGGAGATAGATGGCGCTGTTGAGAAGCGACGGCTCGAATTCACCCTCCAGATCAATGTCGGATGATCTCCTTGAAGATGTTAGCGGGGTGTTCATGGAGCTGGGTAGTAAGGTGGGTAAATGGACATACGGTTCAATGGAGTACACATAGTTCGACAGGTAGATCAGAGTAGCAATGTGAATGGCAAACTGGCCAAGCACGGATCCAATGATGTATACGTTGAAGATGTTGGGCTGAGGGCGTTCCTTAGACAATCCCTCGACAGACTGGATAATTTATCAGTAAAAAGTCATCATTACAAGTTTCTGGGTTTCTTACCTTGGCACGAGAAATGGAAAGGAAGCAGACGCTCATCAGCATACCACTGATAGTAACCTGGCCGTCTCCAAACTTGATTCCGTCGAGATAGATCACACTCAAACTGTAGGCACTGATCAGGCAGTTCAAGGCGAGAATCTTGTACATCTGGATGGTGGCAACAAGGGTGCAGCGACCTTGGCGGATAATGTTGGGAATGGCAATCACATTGGCCAGCTTGCTAGTGAACGGCGCAGCGACGGACGCATCTCCCAGCTTGATGGTGGGAGGCTCACTATCATCCAGTTCCTGTTCCATCATCGAAGACGTGAGCTTGTCGGCAAAACCAGCAGCGGCCTGGGAAGCCTGTTGCTGGCGCTGCTGCTGGGGGGTCAAGTTCGAATTAGACTGCTGCAGTGCTTGGGCACCGGGGGAAGTAATGGTTCCTTCGACCTGGGCCTGGGCCTGGGCCTGGGCCACGGCGGCAGCGCCCTTCTTCGTGGCTTCGCGTTCAATGGCCTTCTGGTAATGCGGGTTGGTGGGTCCGGGGGGATACAGGTGTGCAATCTGGGCGGGAACGGGCGGAGAAGGCTGGTTGAAGCGGGCCATCATGTTGACCTGTTTCTCATAGATCTCCTTCATCTTAGTGTTGCGGTAGTGCTCGGCAATCTTTTGGAGATCGTCAGTAGATCCGTTAAGAAGGGCAACACCGATATGGGCCTGTTTCAAAGCTCCAACATCGTTGGTACCGTCACCACACATCAGAGTCGTATAACCGGCATCCTTGAGGCCAAGCAGAATGTCCTCCTTCTGCTTCGGGGATACACGTGCATAAACCCAGGTATGACGGAGAAGGTTGGCGAATGCCCTTTGGCCCTTGAACTTCGCTAGCGCATAGCCCGTGATACAGATATCCTTGGTTTCCAAGATCTCGGCATCCAGATCTTTAGTGGGATCGACATCGCGGTTGAATTTGTCATCGATGCTTCGCCAGACGATCCTTGTCCCTGATGTATCGTTCTCGGGGGCGTCAAGAATAAGGCACTCGCGGTCAACGATTTCAACTTGGCGCGCGACATGGACGGCAGTAAGAGGGTTGTCACCGGTGATCATGACAACACGATGGCTGCTCTCATTGAGCATACGCACGGACTTGATAGCATCGTCCTTCAAAGGGCATTGCAAAACCAGGAAGCCAGCAAAAGTCAAGTCAGACTCAACTTCTTCTCTGACGTAGTTGTTGATACGACCTTGGGACAGTTCGGCTTCGGTGGAAAGATACTTGGATGCCAGGGCAAGGACACGAGCACCGTTACGAGTGAAGTGCTTGTAAGTCTCTTCGTAATGGGGAGGAGTGTTCGTAAGCATGGCTCTGATAGTCTCAGGAGCACCCTTGACACCAACGAAAGTAGACTTGACCTTCTTGGAGTTCTTGCCGTCACTAGAGACAATCGTAGCGATAGTACTTTGGCGTTTCAGAGCGGAAGAAAATTGGAAACGGCGCTTGACCTGAACCGACTCGACAGGGAGACGAGCTGCAGCCTGTGCGTTCTTGCAGGTAAGGGTATCGTTTTTACCCAGAGTCCAGCCAAGCCATTGCAAGGTCGCCTTCTCCATAGGGTCACCGACAACTTCGCCTTCATCGAGCTTCACCAGAGCGTGGGCACTCGCAAGAACAAGCGTGGTGTCAAGTCTAACATTGCCGCCCTTGGCCAGGTCGACGTGAGCGCCGTCCTTCTCGATGCTGGCGCCCCGATGACCCAAGTTAAGGCCGGCGATACCATCGACGACGAGATCCTCACCGGTCAGGGTACCGGTCTTATCGAAACAGGCAACATCAACGCGTCCGGCGTACGGAATGCGGAACGGCTCCGTGCAGAAAATGGCAAACTTGCTCAGCGCAGCCAGACTGGTGTTGACCGCAAGACTCAGTTCCATAGGAAGCTCCGGAGGAACGACACTGGTGACGATCAGGATACAGTCCAAGAGGAGCTTCGATCTCTTGCGGTCCTTTGCGACACCCTCTTTCCAGACATACCACGCAGCAGCGAGGGCGAACATGAGAAGGAAGAGGATGAAAAGCAAGGCCTCAGCGTTGTTGGCAGACACGCGTTCCGTGGAGTAAATCATGGTACGGACAAGGCTCCCTTGGCTCGTTTCGAAGCCAGTCTTCACCACAATACCAATAGCGCCATTATCCGGAGGAGAAGAAACCTTCCCTGTGCGCAGGGTGTTATCCGGCCCCTCCATGCTGGTACTCGGGTGAGTGACCTGCAGAACCTTGGTACCTCCGTGTACAAAAGCATTCTTGTCTAGTCCTTCCGGATCAAGCAAGTCATCTCCGGGTCTAAGCTGGATAGATTCCTTCAAAAGGGGCGTGCTTTCACCAGACAGCATAGCTTCGTTAACGATAGTACTGCCTTCAAGAAGAAGGATGTCGCAAGCGACACCGCCATCCTCCTTGGTCCGGTTGACGGACATGACATCACCGGGAAGCAGCTTGTCACTGGTGATTTCCACCCACTTCTTCTCGCGATATACCCAAACATCATAAGGCTTAATGTTCATTCCACGGAATTCGCTCAAAGTCCTCTGGCGCTGCCATACCACAGTGCTCTCAAAGGCGACAAGCATAAAGAGCGTGAACAAGGAGTAGTACCAGTATTCATCAAGCATCCACAGCCCAACGCAGAAGATCTGGAAAACGAAGAAAGGCGCCACGGCATGTTCTTTCCACAGTTCGATGAAACCGGGGACGGGAATATCA
Source organism: Aspergillus campestris IBT 28561 (assembly GCF_002847485.1). NCBI lineage: Eukaryota > Fungi > Ascomycota > Eurotiomycetes > Eurotiales > Aspergillaceae > Aspergillus > Aspergillus campestris. The sequence continues at coordinate 2,243,550 of NW_020194336.1, read as the reverse complement.
AACGTATTGTCGCCGTAATGGTGCTGGATGCGCTCAACTTCAGCTTTGGAGCTCAGGCCTTGGCTGTCCTGGAAGGTTTTGACGGCGGGTCTTGGCTCCTCGTCAATGACATACGACAGGGGCGCGAAGCACCCGCGGTCCGGGTAGAAAAGGAAACGGCGCTTCTGGAACAAGAACGAGACCGTCCTTTTCCCACCCAGCGACTCGCGAATTATCGGGCAGATCTCGGCAGAACCGGCGTTGGCGCCGGGGATGACCTTAATGAGCTGGGCCGAGTCCAGGGACTTGGCCTCTTTGGCCGTGAAGAGAGTTTCAATGTTGATGTTCCATTTCGTCATCAACCACAACAGTGACTGGGCCGTGATGATCGTTGCCACCCACACAAACGTCCATTCTTGACCTTGGATATATCGATCGTAGCGCTCAGGGGAGAGGTAGAAGGCGAGAAACGCGGGCCAGATGACTAGGAACGGCCAGACATAGGTGTGCACCTGGACAGGCAGGGGATTGTGGAGGGACGCATGTTTGATCTGAGGATCCTCCACGAGTTTCGCCCTAAAAGAGCTGTTAGCAGGGGGGAATAAAGCAAGCTTGCGGGGACCATGGGGTAAAGATGTGCAACTGACATTGTGCCAATCGAATGACCACAGTCCAGGCCAAACGACGCGGGATCAAAGGGAAATGAGAAGGGGAAAAAGGGTCAAAAGATTTAGTAAACCATAGGGGAGAGGGAAAAGGTAATCCTATCTTTCCTAATCTCCTAAATGGGTAAAGGAAGGAAGTGATCGAAGCTGCAAAGCGTAGCAGGGAAAAAGCCACCTTAACAAACCAGATGGTTCTCCGGAGATTTCGCCGCTTTGCTTGGAAGTCCGCCTAGGCCGGGCGTTGGGGATTGTGATTGGCTAGGCCAAGTGCCACGCTTCAGGGCACGGATCTTTGATTTTCCTTCCGAGTCTACACTATATGTGATGGAAGCTTCTAGTTGTATACTTGAAAGGTGCAAGGGTTTGATATTAGAGTTACGTCGATGGATCGTTTAGGTGTATATGGTGAGTTTATCTGGAAGTTGCTTATCAGGTACGCTTTTATGCCAGGTATCTAAGGAGATTGTAAGAAGCAGATCTAAAGAATCAGTCTATTAATCAGATGTAGTATAAGTATTCTATTATTCAATTCAATCATTTCCAAATTATCTATACAGATCCACTATACCTGGTCTGTTGTTACAAGAAACGATTTGTGTACATTGACCCCGCCAGCCATCGAGTTCTGCTGGGGATTCAAGTTCTCCTGGCTACTGTTGGTGCTCCCCCGGGAGGTCGCCACCGTCGTGACCACGCCATGGTGTTCGCCACGGTCGATGTCCGGCCTCCAATAGCTCGGGGCGTTTCGATCGTGCTTGGACTGGAAAGTTCCGTTGCCGGTCATGCTGGACAGGGGGAAGGTGCCTGACTTCTTCGCGCTGTGGGTGCCCCCGTAGGAGGTTCCGCGGAACCAGCGGAATAGTGGACGGAGGGTGACGAGGCTTCCGGCTGTGATTCCTAGCCCGGCTTCGATGTTGGACCATACGGAGATCTCGGATGTAGCGTCTGGAGGGAGGGAAGTTAGTCTCCGTATGTTGACCGTCGAGGATCTGGCAGAGAGAACTTACAGAGGAACTCGGGGTCCTTATAATTATGGAGATAAGGGATACGGACGATGACAGCGGCGCTGGCACTACATTCGACAGTCAGTATTTGAATCACCGGGGTCTGGCGAGTGTCAGGGACATACATGCAGCCCAGACTCAAGATAAACGCCAAAGCAACTTTAGTCTTTCGAGTCATTTGCAAAGTCCACACCAGTGCGATGGGCAAGAGGCCCAGGGTAAGGTCACAAAGACAGGCGGTGACACTGTAGACATAGGCGATGTCGATGAGATAGTCCGTCTTCAAACAATGACCCTTGGTGGACAACCGCTTCCAAAAATGATGGACCGGTTGGCATTGCAGGGTCAACATGAACCAGAACACGAGTCCCACCACCACGGTTACGGCAATGACGAGCCACAGGAGGATTTTGTGGAGTTTGGCGACTGTGAGACGGAGGAGCGCCAGCGCGATTGATATTTTGGCAACGGCGCAGGTGAAGACATAGCTGAGTTGGCCTAGCCACCACCACTGTATCGGTTGCTGTTAGAATATTGCGCCGGCTTTATTCCCTGCACTTTGCAACATAGGAAGATAGATAGATAACTTACAAACATGGCAGTTTCAATCTCCTTGAGTTCTAGGTCTCCCAGTTTCTGGCCCATGCCATATAATGAGCCTGTTATTCCACACAATGCGAACAAGATATTCAGGCCCTAAGAAGTCGCAACAAGTGAGCCCGTATCCCTGGAAAAGAATATAGATAGTGACGAGACATACCATCGCGGCAACCATTAGAGTGTCATCCCACCCGAATGCTCGCACTAAGCGCAGACGGACGAAACATCGTAGACACACTGTGACGAAGGAGACTCCCAAAAAAACCACCGTGACAACGAATATAGATTCGCTGCGACCTGAGAGTTCCCTCATACTGAAGCGCAGCGCAGGCTTGATTGATCAGGCGACTTTCATAATCTCAGGGCTGGATGGCATGCCCTTCAGGCGGGGACGGTTAGCATAACAGTCTTTTGCAACATATACGCACCTTTTCTCTACGGGCGACCATTGGTGGCGGGGAGTGCCGTTATAGGGAAAAGAGAGGAAGGACGTCAAACGCTAGGGGCATGTAGTCCGTAGGTAGCATTTACGGGGGGGAAATACGAAATACTGACTGGCCAGTGGCAAGTCGCCTGCGGGCTGCCATCAGGCTTGGTGGGGTGGGTTGCCATCGTCTGTTTGGGATTTGGCTACGATACCAGAGATCATTTGGGTCTAGTCGAAAGGCTATAAGTTATTGGACAGGGATTACAAGGAGACAATAGATACCGGGGTTGCAACACTGCAGACCTAGAGACTAACCCTGGATAGTACTCCGTTGATTGTTTGGGGCAGAGTGGGGAATAAACCTCTACTAAGCAGGGACCTCGAGCCCATTCCGTGGACCCGACCTCTTGGAGAGAGACATTGTTCTCGTGGAGACTGGAGAGAGGAAGCGAACGATATGATGTCCAACTAGATGAGCACGTCCGCCATTGTCAACTAAGATAAGCGCATCTGCGAGACCATACCAGGAACAGGAAGTGCACTCCGGAGTAGCCGTTCAGGTGGTCCCACCGAGCGGAAAAAAGAAGTGGGTGCATGTTTGGCCAAGACCTATCGGATTAGATCGCCAACCACAACACGGACTCACTCTATAGGGGCGATAATAGTTCATCGCAAATCGCCGCAGATAGTGGACGAGCAAAAGGGAGGCGAAAATCGCCAAGTCGTGGCAATGGCTACGCCAGCCCAAATGCAGGCTAAACAGCCGATCAGCGACTTGGTCATCCTCGGTGTTTCTCGATGCTCCAGCGACTCTCTCTTAGCCCTTGGGCGGAGTGCGGCGGATTTCACGAAAAGACGAGGCCCGAGAGCCAGCTCCTCCACTTGGTCGTGCACTATTACCTGATCCTATTTCAGCCGCGCTGGCAAACTCCACAAGTGAGACAATAGATATCTAGCCCTCACGCTCACGATAATCCAGGACTGGCTGTCATGCGTTACCGAACGAATCCTAAGTGCTGATAGTTGCAGAAGCGACCAAAGAACGCACCAGGGGAGAAGCTGATAACGATACTAAACCATGCACCGGTGCCTTTATTCTATATCGGACATGATGCATTCCACTAGCCCTCACTGCGTGCTTCATGGTGGTTAGGCTGCAGGCGATCCTCACCCAATGTGGTAGGAAGGGGTCGGCACCTGTTCAGGTCGTAGTGCGTTCCTGGCAGAGTGTCCGAGTAGGGTGGCATTGTGCTAAAAGAGCGCCTCCCGTAATTCGCAGATGGCCACTCGCTTGAAGACCATGCAGGCAATCGGCGAATAGAATAAAATGACAGGGGTTCGGAAAATGTAATAGATGAAAGCTGGGCCGGCATTTCATGGTTCCAGGAGCGAACTTTCTTTTCCGCGGAGCACGTGTCGGTCGGGAACCTGAAGCCAGCGCCTCAGGCTGCCAGGCTAGTCGTCCGATCACTACTATTTTGACCTGGAGATTGGCTCTCACATGGGCCGACAGCGCGGTCCATGCTTCTAATACGAGAAACGAAATGAACACCTCAGATGTTTACTCAATGGAAACTCCACCGATTCAAGAGATCGTGATCGATCAGGCGCGATGTATGGAGCATGTATGTAATTGTTTGTGAGACCGAGATCGGCATTCTTCTCGAACCATTGGCGTGGCTTGAGATGTCTCTTGGCCTTCCCACCCAGAAGAGATTGTCATCATGGTGGTGATTTCGATCAACACGTGGTGATTTAAGTAGGACGCCTAGAACGATTGGATCTGAAGGCGACTGACTCGCAGGCGGTTTCCCCCATGTCTCGATGGATTTGGGGGCGTTTTCCCGAACCTTTTTTTGGAACGTCTGTAGTGGACCACGGGGATAAACCCCGACAAAAACACGAGCGAAGCTGCCAGTGAAGGTTTTGTGCAAGGCTAGAATCGACAATGATGCCAGGGGCAATACCATGCTAAACTTGAAGATCCGTCAAGAATAAAGTTACGTCCGGAGCTTTGCGACGAGAAAGACAAAGGCAAAGTCACCCGTGACCCGACCGAGTGTTTGCCTTGTTTACGAGGTAGTAAATTCAAGGTTCTGACCGTCTAGGGTAGCATTGCACCCCCTGACCTTGAAGTCTACACAATAGCCATGGGTGTCTAAAAAGGTTTTCCATTGCTATATAATTCGACTCCCCTCTCACTTCACCATTGATAACAACGACATAGATCACCTCCATAAGTCTGGAAAGACGAGAAATCGTCCAAGCTTTGCGCTCCATCGTTTGCCATCTCGCATAAATTGAATCCCGAACGCGGGTTAGCGTCAAAGCAGAGTGGATGCAGCGACAACATGAACCCCCGATATTTCCCCCATTCTTATCTATGGTTCGGCACAACTTATTCCATCCTTCAGGAGCAGCCGGATGAGCGAAACCCGACTGCGTAGATCGTCTGCCCGGATTCTCTCACCTGGTGATATCGCATGGCAACACCCTGTATCTCCCAGTGTCTTGCTTTTTTTCAATTCGCTTAAACCTCGCCCCCCTACCTCTCAGCTAGTGGCGACGGCGTGTGTGGGCAGTACTAATATAGTTAATACACTGTGAGGCCTAGCGCGACCTCATTTAATATCCATGGGTTTTGGGTAAGGGTGGGGGGGTGGGAAGCGGGGAGTTAATCCCTCCGGAGAAATGCCGACAGCGGATATCCTTGAAATCCGAAGTCCAGCTGCCCAGATATCCCCCTTTTCTGAAACCTCCCAGGTGTCAAATGAAGTGAACATGACTGACACTTGCCTGTGATAAGCCAAAGATAAGCTGTCATGAGGTTGTGGCTTTGCGATATGACGCCTGAGATGGTGATATAATTCGTATCCTAGCCCGACGTGGAGGAGGGTCGGAGTCATGGACATGCAGGTGACTAGACATGAAACATGACACGGCCGACCCCTGGACTCTACTTATCCATGGATCTGTGCATTGTTCACCAGCTTCCCATATTGTCAACGAATAGGATTTGGTTAGGAAGCCCCGTAACGCGCTGGTTCTAGACTCGCCGTGTCTCACACGGTCCTGTCTAGGTACAAGGTAGGTCAGCATGGCACTTATACCATGCGTCTACTTATGCAGAGAATTAGTGCAAATTAGTGTTTGGTGGTATGTTGTTGGGGGAAGCCACAGATTCTAGACTACATTATCAGCCTTATAGCTGAGGGCTTTTCTATGCATATCTACGAGTTCGCATTTCACTCCATAGCCAGATAACCACGAACTTATCGACATACAGCCAAGCTACTGATGTGGGTGGTTTGGCGTGGCATTATGTATTAGGAAGTTAGAGATTGTGGGCAGCAAGAGGCTTTTGTCATTGAGAGGAGAAGCGGAGACAATGGCCTAGTAATGCAAAATGAGTGCAGACAAGAACCCAGTGCATACATATATCAACAAATAACTGAGAGCATTAAGAAAAAATAAGTGTCAATGAATATAGGAGAGAAGCACAAAGAAAACCTTATCTCCGAACATCCCAGCCCAGTACACCAATGTAAGAAAACGTTCAGTCATAAAACTCGGACTTTGAGGCCTTCAGGCTATTCGTAAGGACCGTTCAAAAGTCCTTTGCAAAAGAGCCCTCTGTCGAATGCGATCCATCCATGTCAATGATCCCACTCGACTGGACGCTCTGCACGTCCGTAGGGGAAGGAGGTCCATCAACCTGGACTGGCTCATCTTCGAGCCGCTCCGTTCGACCATCCTCGGATTTGTCAACTTCCTCCCAGTCATCCTCGCTCCTTTCATCGCTTCTTGGAAGTATATGGTCGCTCTGCACGTTAGTGCTCTGTCCAGGGTCGTCTGCATTAACCTTCTGTTTCTTGCGTTCCGGGAGATCATCCGAAGCAGGGTCCACGGTGGGCGCATCGGGAAGCTTGGCGGCGAGAAGCTCTGGCGATGGTGAAGACTCACTGGTATCATTCGTTCCGGTCCGTCCGCTGGCTTCAGGTGCGTTTTGGTTCTCAGGAGGGAAGAAGTAACTAGGAACGGGTCAGCTGTGGGGTCCATGTATTGCGCAAATATGTGTCACCCATACGGTATGGCCTCCTGGTAGGCAACCTGGTCTTTCTCCTCAAAATTACAGAAGATAATCCTTTCCAGTTTCCCGATATTGTCCGGGTCGTCTAAGAACCTCCGGGCTTCTTCGACCGCAGCCCGCGCTGCTTCGTCACTAGGATATCCATAGACTCCGGTGCTGATCGCAGAGAACGCAATGCTCTTCATATCGTTCTCCACAGCCAGCTCAAGACTCCGGCGGTAGCAACTCTGCAGCAAAGCCTTGGGTCGGTCACTGCCCCGTCGCATCTCATAAGTATAGATCGGCCCAACGGTGTGGATGACTCGTTTGCACGGCAGCTCGTAGGCAGACGTGATTTTGGCATCGCCCGTGTCGCAGCCATCCAAGGTACGGCACTCCCGCAGCAGCCGAGGACCAGCGGCGCGATGAATGGCGCCGTCGACTCCTCCCCCGCCAAGAAGCGATTCGTTTGCGGCATTGACGATGCAATCGACATCCTGAAGTTTGGTGATGTCGCTGCGGATCAGAGATATGACATCATTGAAAGATCGGGACGGAGGTGCGAGAGGAGTCGGCACTGGGAATAGATGTTTCACTTTATACAACAATGAAACGGTGGGGATCTCTGCGATCGGAACAAACGGCGGCGGCATCTTTCAATGAGGTCAGCCTTGGGGGAGAAGTCAACACAGCAATCGCTTTGTCCTGGATGCTGGCTTGCTCGAGGTGGAAGTTCAAGATGATGATTTGCAGTGTAGAATTCAATCAAATGGGGAAAATCTTCTTTTCCTCTTTCCTTTTTCTTTGAGATCAATAATGGCTCTGACTCGATTGTAGCTTGAATCGGTCGTTGGAGACCAAAGGGTGGACAACAGCTGCCCCACACGTGACGACACATGATTGACAGTGCTTATCGATAAGATAACGTCATGTTTATGGCCTGATCTATAAGGCACCTGATGGATCACATCCATGTGTTTGAAAGATATCACCACTCGGCCTCAAAGTATATAATGACAAGTTTGCCCTCCGTGAGTCAATTTATATATATTGCGACAACATGTACCCTACATTTTTGCAAGGGGTTACGGGCTAGACTAGGTACTTGTTATGCGGCAGGAGCAACGGCTTTCCTGTACATACCGGCCCGCGGCCCATTAGCTAGCAATGATATGCTTCTTCCTTCATTTCTTCCCCTCCAACGTTCGTATGGATGAAGACTTCTGCTGGATATTATAGCCCGCCTATAATCGTGGTATAGTTGACTGCGATTTCCAGAAGCGAATGTTCCTGAAATCTTGCATAAGACAAACAGCAGTGGCAGAGTTGGCATTTTTCTCTCCCCTAACATCAAAATTGACCTGTTCGAGGTCGACGATGATCACTCGCTGTCTGTCCTTGCCAGGCTTTTTCTCCAGCATCGTACTCGACGCCGTATGGTGTTAAAGTCTCCAAGGCATCCTCAAGGCTCTGCTGTAAGGCCTCATTCTCACTTTCGGGGAGTTTGTTGCGAGCAAGATAGTACAGATGGCGACCAGCGATGGCCAAAAAATTAAGTGCCATGGATCCGTCGTATACCGCTTTGCCGTAGAAATAGGGGATGTCGGTCCCCTGAATAGGTCTTCACAGCTTGTAGGCTTTTTTCTCTGTGTCGAACTCCGGTTCCCAATCGGGCTTCGGTTTTTTGAGGATGACCGTTTCTTACTGGGAAACTTTCAGGCCACCGCTCTTTAACCCATGGACAAAGAACATCCATCGATAGTAGGTTGAATTAGAGTCAAGAGGAGTGGTTGGGTGAGCTCTAAGCAACACACGGTAGGCCATTGTTGTTGTATCAACTTGGCCTTCTTTGCAATGACAAGCCGTCTTCCTTTCCTAGACGGAAAACCTAAGATAATTAGTGGTACAAGATGACGAAAGAACCGCTAATTAGTTTATAAATGGAAGCTGGGGAGTGGTGTCGAGACCCATGATTCAGGATGAGTAAATTCAGAAGCTTCGAAAGAGGATGTCCAGGAAGGGAGAGAAAAGGAAGAGACTATCCGCTGCAATCCCTACTTTGTATGTAGTTATGAGATAGGAGGAGGGAAATAAAGCTTCCAGGCAAAAATATGTATGTTTATCAAGAAGACCGCCGAGGGAAGAGCGATGGAAAAGCCAAAACAACGACGATATTGATGATTATGAAGAGCCGCGAATAGTTGCAAGGTTGCAAAAGAATGAAGACGCAGAATGACGATTTGTAGGGGGAAAACACTGCAACTCAGCTGAAGTTGCCCGTTTGAATGTCTCACAACTCGACAACCGCTAGGAAGCAAGAAGTGTGAACATACCGACTGGGGTAGAAACAGACAGACACCTGCAGACTTCCGAGTCAGTTGCTACGAGGTACTGTTCCGTCCTGTGACACCCATACAAAGTGATCAAATCTCTTGTCTCTCTGGTTTATAATAATTTCCCGTTGTAACTCATGTGGGTGCCTCAAGCTGTTATGTCCGGGCTCTCGTAATTCCATATGGGCCTTCCTGTCCATGTCTATATCCTCGGCGTGTGTTGTCAGTAGTATGAAGGATCATGATCTTCCACCTTCCTCGACCCCCCTGCACTAGTTGTTGCTAGATGTATCCAAACTCTGCAAGCCAATCGGTACAGCACATATTGACCCGTTGGTTGACCGTGAGCAGCATTTTCTGCCAAAGGTATGAGGAACAGTCAATGGCGCATCCAGGGCTCAGAACTTCTTCCCAGTCTTGAGCTCTGAATCGCGACATGAAAAGGTTTATCGACTTGCAATCAAGCATTTGAGAGAAGTGGTTCTCATCCACGTATCTTTTCCCCCCTTGATTAGGGGGCTTATACCCAGGCACCGTCCAATTCAGGGTGCCCGTGCCATGAACATGGAAGGGCAGCTTGGCTTAATAGACCCAAATAGTATTCATATTGTGTTGTCTACACGATTGGGCCTCCTTCTCGACACATTTCCCAACTTCAAGGATTTTGGACGTTCCATGGATTTTCTACAGATTGGTTAACCATATAGATTAATTTTGTCTCCCAATTCGCGAACAGATAGAAATCTGGAGGACTGGCACGAATTCAGCCACAGAGTAAGGTAAATCTCCTTAGGCCCGAAAGCTTGCAAATCACATCGGAGAACTTAGTGTCTATTCTTTGAGTGGATGTAATTTCTCTGTACAATACTTGGTACTCGACAGACATGTACATGAAAATATCGTGAGTAGGGCAAGCAAGAAAAGCGTCGTGGCTTATAGGGTCCTAAGCTATACCCTTGACCGTGACCCGCCTTCTGTATAAAGTTATACAAATTCAATATAAGGGTCATACACAGACTTCTGTTCTAATAAAGTTTTGGCTTTTTTTCAGATACATTATTGGGATTTGTGGCCAGGATCGACTCTCTAGGCCTGAAGAACCATTTTGCTCAGCTGTCAGTGTAAATGTCCCCTAGTATGTGGAAGTGTTACTTGGACCTTTCGGCCATTACTGACTTGGAATGATCCCGGAAACGGTGATATATTCAAATATAATGCAACCCTCTCTCCCTCTATGTGGAAGTGACTGCAATCAATTGGCATGTCAGCTGACCGGCAGCGTTTGCAGAGTTCTTTTCCCACTGTTTTCCATCTTGTATTTAACCATCAAGCAAGCTTTTCCATAGCTCTGAATACCATCAATTTCATCCTTTCGGACGCGTTTCCATCCCCGTTTCCACATAATATATGTCAATATCTGCTTTGGAAATCCGATCCTACTGGAGTTTGCTATCAACTTTTCGACGTAATTCTGTCACTTGAGCTCTGTCCCTGAATGGTTTACAGAGTGAAGCTCATCTGAATACCTCTGGATGATCATGAGCCCTGCCTACCCCAGCTCTTGCCAATGTGTGGTCAAACACAATCAAGCATCTGGCAGTGGTTCATATTTTTGACATTGTCAAGCATCATCCCAGAACACAACAGATACAACGTGACGGGATGAAAATTTTGTCAATGAGGTTCATCAACACGCAAGGGTGGGACTATGTCGGCCCTGCTACATTTAAGTGGCATGGTATTTTCTGTAGCCTGATGGTCTTAACTGTCTGAGTCTGATTATCATACTTGGTACCATGTCCATGCGGTTTGTCGAATGCGATGGGGTTTATGTGGACTGAAAACTATATCTGGCAGAGCACTCTCGTCACCCATGGACATAATACAGTGATCAGCGATACGAGTAGTAGTAGGATACTAGATCCCTTCTCTTGCTACCCATAGGTGTGTAATAGGCTTCTTACCGCAAGATTGCTCCTTCTGAAACAAACCCCCTTCCATCAATGTCTGCAAGAGTTCGGATACTCCGTTTTCTACATGGAAATAAACCTTGGAAACTGATACCCCAACACCTCGGCCAGAAATTGCTCACCTGGTCATTTTCTACATGTATATCTATATTACTAGGTACTCTCTCGCGGATTGGCTCATTGAGACTACTAATCTAATACGTCACCCACAGCTCCAGCCAGCTTGAACATGGTCAGGGAGCATGGTAAGTTCTCGAAATTGTATGGCTGATCAATGCTGACCACAATATCCAGATACCTCGCATACTGAACGAAGACCAGCCAGTCTGCAGCTTGGCAAAGTAACTGTTACATCAAACATATTGACCAAATAGATGAATGTTAGCCAAGCCATCTGCTCATGGATGCGCACCTGACCAAATGGCTGTGATTGTACAGGGAGCTCGGGATTCTTCTTGCCTGAGCTTGATCTCTGTCATCTTTATAATCCACGGTTACTGTTGATGAAAATACTACATAGGTAAGTAACCCCGAATAGACGATCTTCCTGTACGTCATTTCATGCAACATGTACGATGCACAATCTCATTCAAACTTAAACCTTATAAATTCCCCGAGCCCTACATACTGACCATTGACAGCTCTTCCGCATACTTGTCTCGTGATATTTGTACAATCCAGGTCTTCTTCGAGCGATGGCTAAATTAAAGCTACACCCGAAGGCTCTTACTCCTGTTGATTATTAAAAAGTAAAGACCGGTATGTGAACCGCGTCAATATCCAAAAAATGGTCACCTCGAAATAGATGAGCAAGGTAGGTGTCGATATGAAGTTATTTGAATCCCCTGCCTCGTCAATAACGGATACAAGATGCTTTTTCAGCTATTGGTGGATCGAACAATATTCTGCGTGCGTCCAAAAAAGCCCTTGTTCATAATGGTCACCCGGTAGACAGTCAGTAATCCGTCCAGTGATTCCGACTTGTTGTTAGCCAAACCAATCTACTGCCTGCATTATCTTCCTCCCAACAAACCAATGAAACGGCCAGCATCATTGTCGTTCCGGATTCTCCGTGTACAGACCGCCTATTCTGATTTTTAGGCTGATAGCCGGATATTGCACTGTGTTTACTGCTTACATGCTACCTACTAGCCTCGAGCTTGGTGACGTTGGGAGAGATAAACCACGCATTACGGGATTCCTTTGGCGCCATGGCATTCCACCTAGTTACTTCCCCCGCACGCCAGTCCGCAACTCACGAGGCTAGATACCCAATGCATGAATCCCGAAGCTCCAGCCTTCGCTTAAGAGAGGAAGACCTGTTGATCATTTCTTTGCGGGGAATAAATGCCTGCGGGGAACGAGATTTTTCAAGATGATCACGACGCACGCAGGGTCGTATTCTCAAGCGACTAAGAAGCTGATCTGCGCCATGAAGCAATGTAGCTCCACTCTAGCAAAGCTGCAGCAAACATACTAGCTATATATATGAGACGATGGCGCCATCTTTAAAAAACAAGCCAAGTGAACACCATGTGGTCAATTACTCGGTTTACTGTTGTTGCGTCCTTCCTCTTGTCTGCGGTCGTTGCAGACTCTGCGGCAGTTGAAGACCCTCCTCTTCTCCCCTCGCAGGATCCCTGGTATGACCAGCCAGAGAATATCGCCAGCTTCTCTCCTGGGCAATTGATCCGGACTCGTCAGGTCTCCTCGAAGCTGCAGCCTTTCTTCTCCTCCCTCCCCGCCGATATCTCGGTCGAGTCGGTGCACCAGTACCTCTTTCGGACTACAGACAGCATCGGCGACCCTGTTGCTTCCGTGGTCACATTGATTGAGCCTAGCAACGCGGATCCGAACAAGCTGCTTGCCTACCAGGCCCCTTACGACAGTGCTTCTCCGGACTGCAGCCCCTCTTACACCATTCAAGACCGCAACACACTTGGGTTTGAAGGGTTTAAGCTTCCCGGCACCAACATCTCGACTGATATCCCCTTTGTAAGCACAATCAAGACCTTACCCCGTCAAGATGCCTCTAACCGATAATATCCTAGGTCGCTGCTGCCTTGAATAAAAGATGGTGGGTCCTCACGACGGACTATGAAGGTCTCGACGCGCAGTTCACCGCTGGCCTACAATCAGGCCATGCGACCCTCGACTCCATCCGCGTGGTGTTGAAAGAAGGACCCAAAGTCGGGCTCGGGGTCAACCCAAATTACGCGCTCTGGGGCTACTCGGGGGGAGCACTGGCCTCGGGCTGGGCAGTCGAGCTGCAGCCAACCTACGCCCCCGAGCTGACATTCGCCGGGGCCGCCCTCGGCGGACTCACCCCCAACATCAGCTCCGTGCTAGAGACCATCAACAACAGCTCTTTCACGGGGCTGGCGTTCTCCGGCATGTACGGACAGGCAAAAGCGTACTCCAACTTCAGCAACTGGCTCGAAACGAACCTGATGCCGGAGAAGGCAAACAAGTTCTGGGACGCCGCCAACAGCTGTCTGGCCGGGGCACGCGACAAGGGAGGCGGCGAGGACATGTACAAATATATCCGCAACGGCAAGGCATCGTTCCTCGAGCCCGTGCCGCAGTCCATCTTCAAGTATTCCGGGCAGATGGGCATCCGCGGCACGCCTACGGTGCCCTTGTTCGTGTACAAGGCCGTGGGCGACGAAGTGAGTCCGATCGAAGACACGGATGCCCTGGTGGAGCAGTACTGCGCTAAGGGGGCCCGCGTCGAATATCACCGCGACTGGGTCGGCAAGCACATGTCGGAGGCGATTGCGGGGTCCGCCAGCGCTCTGAACTGGCTGAGTGAGCGAATGAATGGCGAGGAGGTGGATGATAAATGCAGCACGAAGCAGGTCGTGCTTAGCGAGTTGGACCCAGCAACGCTCGTGACGCTAGGCGAGGAGCTTTTCGCGTTCCTTCAGAGCATTCTCGGTGCGATTCTATAGGAACGATGTACCGGGATGTCAATATAGTATATAATGATGTGATGTAGTAATTACTAGCTATGAACGAATGACGGAATTGAATTGACCATTGATACTTAATTCATTGCAATCATCCTAATGCTATTTTCAAGCTGTCACTCGCACTGTGCGGGGAATGAACCTGAGTCCCGAATAACCGGAGATTTAAACAACCGTAATGCAAAAGCCGAAAGGCGAAAATGCGGGGTGTGTCAATCTTCACCCCATTAGGCGCCAGACACATGATGTTGTGATAACCCAACAAGGCAAAACAACGGGCTATCATATAGGGCAACAGACCAATCCTATCCTACCCCAAGCGAGAAGATGGCGCTGGGTTTCTGTCAGTCGTGTCGAGCCGAGGATGTGGATCCTTGATCTACGCGTGGTTTCTTGCAGGATGGAGCACCGAGGAGAGTTATGTTCGATGGCGTGTGATTTCGGGTGCTAGGGAAGCTGGAGCTGTTGAGTGGGACTCTGCATATTGGGAGCTAGCTGTAGCCTAGTTACGTAGATTTGATAGAAAGTTGTTGGGACTTGAACTCTGAGGGGGCCATCCAGGTATGATTGAGCCAGGCTATATGCCTAGTGAAGATAAGTGTATGAGTGTAGCTTTCCATCTGTATACATGATGGCATAAGGCACTTAACTGCCATCATGTCCAACGATTCTAGGAGACAGTTGGCTATTCCCGCCGAACTCAAAGCGTCGGACTAGGAGGATCAGTCTTGTACCGAAATGGGGCTGTTGGGAAGCCGATTCACATTCACAAATAGACAATTATACAAGGGTGTCTTTCGGAAGAGCTCAGTCTTGCTCAGGATAGTCAATGAGGTACCTGTTCAGTGGGCCATCATACCTGCGAATTTCTACTATATAGCCTTAGCGCTCTTCGGCCTGAGGGTTCTGTCAACTATATCAGATGCGATCTCTTCGAGGATTCAAAGATGACAATCAGGTGTATATTGTGGCCTGACAATATCAAGTCTTCAACTCTACCCGACAGCTTCTGCATGTTCTCGGTGTCGAATATAGTTATAAAGTATAAGTGGTAGTGACTGCACAATATCGAATAATGCCTGAGGTATCACCTGACTGAAGGCAGGTGCTATCTTCATTGCATACCTGCCTATCCTGCAGGTTGCACCTTCCCTCATACACTTCATCAAGGTTCGCACTTTCCATAAGTTTTTATCAATTACATCAAGGTCCCCGCCATTTCGTTGAATCTTTTCTATCATGCCCAGATAAGTTAATAGATAGTTGGAAAGAACGATCTAGTTGGGTTTCCAACGTTGTCTTCATCATTGGCATTCCTGATTCAACACTCAATCCGTGAGAGTTACGATTTTCCGCACCAGAGGCACAGCTGCGGGTTTTTAGAGCGGTATACAAATTCAGGAACCGACAAAAGCCATATACGACCAGGTATCTTGTTTTCTCATGGATGACGAGTAAGCTGTCATTGCAACCATCCTGATCCAAATGCTCAACCCGGATTCTGCACCACAGCATCAGACATATCACAGCGTCATTGATCAGTGAGAATCATAGGCTGGTTCTCCAATGATCAAAGCAGAGGTGTCAACTTTGGCTAACTATGAGGGGTGATAATGATGAGGATGATATTGTTTAACGTCACGGCGGGTAACCGCGCCCTCGGCCTTGCGACCTCCCAGGGGGTATATGGACGCGCCACTCGCTATGGAAATTATATACAAAAGAAGAAGCCGGGCGATTACGCTAGTTGTCTGCTGACCTTTGGCCAGTCGAGAGAGTTGCAGGGGGTCCAAAAAGAGATGTTTGTTGTGAGGTCCTGCCCGGAATTGAACCGGGGCTTACGGAATCAGAATCCGACGTCATAACCACTAGACCACAGGACCGATAACTGTGAGAGGGGATTGTTGGTAAACGTCTCAAGAAATTTCATGCCCTTGATGTGAAAACAATTCAAAAGGAGAATTTAAAGTCAAGTTTACCGCAGCTTTATCGACCAGAGGCGAGAGATAAAAGCTAGAAATTACCGACGTCTTTGATCATGACTATGGGATAACACGGCGTGCCGTTGAGTGGACCACCCATCAATATTCAAAAATATGGACTATCTGACATCCTCTCGGAAGATAGGGTCATGTATTAGATTCTTGAAAGAAATAGGTACCACTAACAGCTGTTTAGCCTACTTACTAAGGCCGAATGAAAGAATTCTTGAAAAATATAGAGTGATGGAACGAATTTCAATGTTTCTTCGACTATATAGATCCACCTACGGAGAGAGAATGGCGCACGCATATTGGGACCTATGATCAAGCGCGTGCTGTCTTCTCCGAATCATGAGAGACCGATTCAAGAAAAAATATGACAAGGGAAGAAAGGGAGAAATTTGAGAAAAAACCTCCGTGGACAAAGGAACATGACTGTGTCATGTATGGCACTATTGGAAGAATTGCATTCCAAGCACATCGAACGAGCTTGGAGAAGTTGGTCGAAAATGGTCAGCACTTTTGAGTAGGGCGTTTGAGAGGCAACCATCGTCTCCACACAGACTAATTTCTTATTCTATACGTCTAACTGACTTGATCTAGTTTGATCTAAAAGGAACTAGGGTGGTTTCATCGAGCATGCATCGTATATGCATGTTTGCCTGCTTGTCAGCATATGCTTATCCTCCGAGTCGAGCTCAACTTATCTACTACCGAGGGGGCCCATACATACCGTATCCACCGGGAGGCGTTTTCCTCGTGTTTCTTTGTCGTTCTAAGGGCCGCGCCGCCGCCTACTGCACGGGTGAAAGATCGATCGCCGCCACCAGTCATGGCAGCGCTCGAGGTCTATACCGGGACCGTATCAGGCTTGATCAGGCTTGATCAGTCTCTACATTTGGTAAGTACCTGTCAGTTTCTACTTGTACTGCAAGTTGCAACAAACAAGAAAAACTTACATGCAATGCAGGTGAGCATCTCTCTGCATGTCTGTATGTCTCCTTGATTGCCTATGTGTTTCGGAGTACTCCGCACTTACCTGGAATTTACGCTTGAACATACTGCCGTGAGCTCTTTTCATCTCAACCAAATCCATAAGTATATGCAAGAAGGCATGTGTCATGCAGAGCTTACATGCAAAATGAATGTCGTAAGTTCGAGAGATCTTACTCAAGATGGCTAGGGTCTTTGATTGACGTGGAATGAGATAAGATATGTCGAGTTTGAAGCAACAGGCTTGCAGACTCATTTCGAGAATACGAGTCGTGTACTGCTACTGTGTGCCACACCCGACATGCGCATGGCGGTGGGTGGTTGGTATATTCAAGAACCCCTGTGTTTACGATACCGTCCCACTCGTCTTACTTCTGTATGAATATCAGTCCTCGAAAGGCGAGACTTCTTTTTGTCCCAGTAAATCGGTATCGAGATCGAAGACATGATTCGAACTAGGTTTCGGTGGGCCACAACCGTTCGGTAAGCAAAACCCGGCGGACACTTTAGCCACAATGATATCCCACCAATGAGAATAATTGGCCTAATAGTAATGCATGGTTACTATGAGGTTCTTAGTCTAGACTGAGGAGAGCACAACTGATCCATGTCACCATCAACGCCATCCTGATGAGCAGGAGACAGCAAGATCTATTGAGTTGTCATTAGACTTCTTTCAATGACTGATATGTCGTACATATATCTTCCATGTTTCTTTGAGTTGGTACATATCTTCGAGCTAAGGAATATCTACAACTTAGACCTCGAACCAAGAAATGCCCCAATTAGCGGAAGGACAGAATCAATTCGAGCAATTATCATGCGGAAGCAGAAAGGAACCCCATGTATCGTCCCACAAAACAACATTACTACCTACGAAGCAACATTACCGTATCAGCCGAGACGATCTATACAAGATGCATGTCGCAATAGTGTTTGTAGCACGAACAGTGGGAACATCCCTGATAATTCACCTGCTCGTGTCCAATAACGGCCCCACATCATCTCGCGCTGTTGGTTCCTCCCCACTGGCGCGTAACCCAAGACTCCTTTCTTTGTTCTGACCAGCCATCACACAGAAACCATGCACATCCATGGAAGGGGAAAAGCTAAACCAGGGGGAATCGAACAGGGAGTGGGTCAAGCCACGACAAGCTGAACAGGCATATCCATGCCAAATCCTGCAACTAAGATCCTTAGTACTGTTTCTCCCTTGGTCAAAGCTGGCTCCTGCAGTTCCATCTGCAGACACAGATCTGATCTGATCTGATCTGATCGGCACTAGGCAGTGGTCTAACAAAGCGATCCCATCGCAAGGGTACCCTAGTTCCCGATACGCTGGGCTACGTGGATGCTAGCTCGATCTGATTGATTGCTCATACAGATCCAAAACTGGAGTAGATGATACAGCGCCATGCCCAGTTTCTAGCGCCGATGTCTCACCATGTGGGACCGCGATATGGTGTGCGTTAGCCTTGGTGGTTGATACTTGTATCGTCTGTGCTTGGTATCACCATACTTTGCTTTGGTCAGATGGCTGCTAAGATCGCAAACCTCTGTGTAAATAGCCATGTAACGGTATCATCGATTGACTCTATAGAGTACTACTTCTTCTTTATCTAGTACCTACATACTTTATTTCCAATCATTGATTGTCAACGCAAGCCACTCGTCTAGGTATGATACTTGCTCATCATCACATTATGTGTAACCTATAGCCCAACCCAGAGATGCTAATGAGTCGATGCTGGACAAGAACAAAGAAATATCTCTTTCAAAAACCAACAAGAGGGTATGACACGGGGCATTTTACCACATAGGAAGATTGACAGCTCTCTATCCACCCGCTCCAAACGCGAATTAAAGATAAAAGTATAATTGAAAGTTAAATTAAAAGTTGAACCAAAAAAAAAAGAAAAGAAAAGAAAACGTAGTTAAAAGAAAAGATTTCAGCCAGGGACGGCTCAATCTCGGCTTATCTCCGCGTATTATACTAAGTAGCTAAGCAGCAAACCCTAACAACAGCCAAGAGGGGGTTGAAATTTCTCGTACGTACGTACGTACGTACGTATGTATACATACAGAAACAGCTCAGACATATCAAGAACAAACAACCCTTTCTAGATATACCTAGTATACCCCAGCATCGGCCGCAACAACCGAACAGCGCCGGCTCGGCCGATCGCGAGACGCAGTCAGAAAGTAGCGTGCATCGACGACCAAGCCAGCTGAAAGATAGACTACCTTACTTGCCTTGGGTACCTACCTACCGCCCTAGAGAGGTGCGTTACAGGTGAACCACACCGCTACGGCGAATACCGACTGGCCGGATGAACTAACTCCTCCCTGATGGGTTTGGTGGGTCTGTGTCACTTTGAGTGCAGGTTGCATGGGGTACGTATGTTAGCCGTGCAGCTGGGGACAGACAAACATGGTTTGGGGGCGAATTAGGTTATTTGGGTGTTGGAATAATGATGCAAGGATGGTATTTCTGATTAGGAAGTTGGATGGAGTGGCCCGACATACTCTAGTGTTAGGAGATTGTTTATCATTATTATATTAGAGACTGGAATGAGGTGTTTAATGTAATCTATTCGTGTTGTACATGCGTTGCGATTGTTGATGTTACTGGTAAATCTGTGGCTGACACTCCTTACCTAGGTAATATGGCGGTCTTGAATTAGACATCCAGTCTACCTCATTCCCGCGAAGGGTGGAAGGAAGGAAAAGAAAAACAACAGCGAGATCATCATATCTACAATATTACCGAGCAGAGCCTCTCTCAATGCGGGGGGTGAGGGGGGCAATGACTTGCATCCCGGGCAGCTCGTACTCGGGTAGTTCTGCTGGATCGAGTCTTGGTCTGGAGGTAGGTAGCTGAACAAATGCAGGAGGGTGGGTGGTTCACCGCGAGGGGTGAAGCCGGGGAGTATGTACTTACTCTGGTTTGTATTTAATATAGAGAGGAGAGTCGAGAGTAGATGGAAATATAGAATGTATGGTAGCCTTAAGCGTCTCGCCCGTGTTAACAAGAAGTACTAAAATGTTAACAGCGAGTTCTAAGAGTATACAATATTGATCAGGATTATACTAATCTATATACTATTACGATACCTATAGCAAGAATATTAAATACAACATTTCCTTACACCCCACACAACCCCAGCCCATATTCCACACAACCACCACCTACCTCTAGGCAGCAAAATACCCAGCCCACAAGAAGGATCATGCATGCAATACATCCACACGTAACCCCATCCAACGACCCATCAGTCGGTATGACGACAGCATACATACACATACATACATACATACCTACCTACCTAAAGCAGTCAATAAGCACTAAAAAGTGCACCTCAGATCCAGGCCCCGATCCAGGCCAGATCCAGACCAGATCCAGACCAGATCCAGGCCAGATCCAGGCCAGATCCAGGCCAGATCCAGGCCAGATCGAGATCGGATCGTACAGGGATCCACCCAGTTCACGTCTGAGCTTCGATCCCTGCATTCTGATCTCTCTCTTCCTCCTTCTATGACTCCTCCATGGCTTGGTCGTGGATGCAGCTAACGGTTGTATGTGATAGTTGTTCTGCTTCATCCAATACATGGAGGGTGATGGAAATACGTGCATGCATAAATCAATAGATGTATATTACTAATCAATGCATAGATTGGAGCTGAGTATGACGTCGATATGAGCGATTCATGGTTCGCAGTCACATGACCAGGCGGTTTTGTCGGCCGATCGGGGGAGAAGCTGTGGCTGTTCATCTTCAAGTAGGTGTGGCGAACATCTCAGATACTATCTTGTACCGAGGTAAGATCGATCGACTCGGCCGTCACAATAAAAACAACATAACAAACTCAAATATTCATTATAATAGTAGATTTGGTATAATAATAATAATAATAATAATAATAATAATAATAATAATAATAATAATCAAGAATCCCAAACCCATCGGCAAAAGCGATAACAAACAATTCCAAATCCGCCCATTCCCCGCAGGTGGGCTGGGCTACTGCAATTCCAAATAGCCGCCGAAATGGCGGTATCTCTCTCCTTCTTGTTCGGAGGGACTGCGGAGTGGGTAGGTGGATTGCCTAAGGCAGCGGGGCAACAATACCACTATCTTAGACCGAGGTGGGGAATACATACTAGCTTATTTACTACTATACTATCCTCCTACACTAGACGTGAGAGAAAGAGTCGGTAAGGATAAATCAGGGTGTTGACCAAGATAATAAACAGCTAAGTAAGAACCCCACTGTCCCTGACACGGATCACATTCACGTTACACCATCCTCGACACGTTAAGTAGGAAGGAGGTGGGTGTGGCGCTGTGGAGGGTGGAGGGTAAGCAGCGGTGAGGCCGGCGGTCTCCATTAGCAAATCCCTTCAAATCCCGATTGAGACCGGAGCACATCATTCTTTTTTCTAATGGTATTAGAATTGAGTGGGTGTGTATATAGTGAGCTGGAGTAGATTGAACATGAAGAGGGGGAGAAGAGACTCCAAATCAAGGTAGATATTCTACTCAGTAGTTCTTCAAGTAGTGAGTATGCAAGCCGATCGGAATCAAACCGCTCATGCAAGATCGGGCGCATCTTGATCCGATCGCGAGATGTCGATAAAGAGATGAGATCTACGGAGTACCAATGAACCAAACTACCACAGACCCTGCACCTTGTGTGGTTACTAGTCACCAACCACAATAATACTACGCTGAGAGATTTATTCAGTCAACTAGTGTAGGAGAATTACTACCTATTAATTTAGGTCGAGGAATTGATGATACTATTCTAGACAACTCGACTTGGCGTTTAAAGTAAAGGGTTTGCCGATCGCATGCCGTGCATACTTTATTTATTGCTTTCATTGTATATCGGAGGTTTCCGAGTCAGAACTATACTACGGACCGCCCAATAATATCGACAGTCTTAAAGTAGTAGGACTCAGTATCTGCTCACCGACAGATCAGACGAAACTCAGTATTTGTCACTCCTTATCCATCTGATGAAAACAGATCTACCCTGAAAACCATCTCCCCCCACCAAATAACGACCCCCAAAACAATATAAAAAAAACACTATTAAAAAAGGAACCCAAAAATCCATCTCCGATCCCCAATCGGCCGAACCGACCGAAAGCCACCCAAACCCGTCATACCAGGTGTCAGTTGTCAGTCACCTAACTCGAACCATGGCTACAGACTCGGTCGATAGCAGATAAGAACAGACAGACGTCAACGGAACCACGACCACAAAAGGCAGCCGAAAGTTTCTGCCCGGACTTTCTAGCACATTCTTCGCCATCCATTGGTCGGTGGGATCTAGATTTGAGTTTGGCTTATATAATGCTATCATCGCCTTGACGATGGCGGGTAAGGGCTCCGTTGTCTACTGGGTCGTACTAGATGGGGATAGATACCTAGATCGATGGGATCTGTGTTACCTGGTTGGGAATTGAGTGGCGTGGTTATAGATCGGGGCTGTTCGGGTATCGGCTTTATTATAATAATTATATAGTTGTATTGGATAAGTCGCTTGCAACGTAGCCATACACAGTTGGTATAGACCACCACCTCAACCTCGGCCAAATAATAACCTGCCCGATCAGATCCAATCCAGATCCAACAGTCTACCTAAGTCTAAGCAAGGGGCGAAAAGCAATCCAATCCAATCAATCCAATCAAATAAAATATAATGAGATTAGGAAAAAAAAAAAAAATACAAATTAGGAATCCCTTCCCTCAACAGGAACCTCGTTTCGGAATCTCCTACCGAACGCCTGGTCCCTGCCCTGCCTGTTCTGCCCTGTCTGCCTTGCCTTGCACTGGTCGATCGATTCGATCGCCACGGCGATCATCGGCTGTGGCCACTGGCCACATATCTACCCATCCTTTCTTCTAATTGGATTATGGTACCGATGATCTTTGATCTTTGGGTCTGTTGTACACGTTGTGGTGCCTTTGGGTGCCCCATAAAACTAACGAGGGGAGGATCGTGTGGCCATCTCGGTGGCTATGGCCATGGCCATACTCGGAGGGCGGCGATCTACGGTGTTATCTCGCTTTCCTCTTTCCGTTGACAGATCGAGGAGTGGCTAACTGTTTCTCATTCTGGGTACCATGTTCGATCTATCCAAGGATGTATGTATGTATGTATTAATGATCTATCACGCATTTATTCTTACAGGTATTAGTGTGAAATATCGTACAGAGCAGATCTCATTGCATGCGTCGTCTTGAAAACTTAATAAATATTTGGGGTTGGACGTGAGTACATCAGAACATTTCGTAAATCACACACACACCCAAGGGTGACGGTGATCGATCGTCCCCCGTGCAAACTGCCGTGAGAACGGGTAAAGACAGGGTATAATTGCGAACCAAGGCCAAGGTGGATGAACAAGATAGCATAGTGAAGAGGGAGGTGACAAACGGGGAGATCATAAAAAATCCGTGTTCATGCCAGTGGCCATCTGGCAATCACCACGCACAAATCAAGAGACAAATTAGAGAACACAGGTCTATCCAATCAATGCCTTTTGCAGAACGTTGTGAAAGGGGGTATTTCGAACAGAAAAGAAACAAACAAATCAAGACACCAAGATCCAGGGGGCGGGCGTAAACTAGGGAAACTTGAAATACACATAACCGCTGGTAACATGTCCTCGCCCAAGATCGGAGTCCTGAGTACCATGTCCCATGGGAAGGTACAACGAAAACCACTAATGGGTCGACGAACCGAAGTGGGAACAGGCCACTCAACGCCGAACACTTCTAATCCCTGAAACCGACTGAACGCCACGTCAAAATAAAAAAAGGAAAAAAAAAAAAAAGAAATCACAAATGAAAAGTTCAATGGCTACTCGGCGATGCAGAGTCCAACGCCGACTTCGGTTTCAGGTTCGAACCCAAGGATGTCGCTTTGTTGGCACCCATCTTGCGCGTCAACTTCGCATAATGTAATCCGCAGGCATTGCACAGGGTTCGTGCTCCGTCTGGACCACGGCGCCATTCTGGCGTTTCAGCTCGGTTGCAGCTGTGGCAACGGCCTGGAGGGGCAGCTTTCTGTTGCATCTGTTAGCAAGCGAATAACAAGAACAGTAGTGAGTAATCCAGGGGCTGTGGAGCCTCTAGCAGAGGAGAAAACCAGATCACTGGTCCAATGGAAAAGGAAAGGGGAGGGAAAGAGAGATGACGGAACGTACCCCTCGGCGCTTCTTCGATTCCGCCCCGGCAAATCCGCCACTGCCCTTGAATTCATCCTGGTAGATCGCCATGTGATCATCGTCGGGTCCACCCATCTTGTACGCCTTTCTTTGGGCCATCTGTTCCGCCAGGGCGTGCTCTTGGTTCAATACTGCGGTTCGTATCCGCATCAACGCATCTTGATTCCGACGCTGCATGTTCATCATATCCTCAATTTCGTGTGGAGAGGGCAAAGAGCCCAAAACAGGGCCAGATCGCTGGGTTTGGTGTGCCCGAGCCGCGTAGTGCCGCGAGAACTCCAATGTTCGGCTGCTCAGTTCCGCAATCTATAGCAATTAGCATCTGACTATGGTGTTGTAACGTGGCCGATCGCCTTTTTCTCTTGGGAACCTACCTCGTTGAGTGACGCCTCCATATCGTAAGCGTCCAAGTGCCGTTTGACCGTTTCGCCGTGCGGGTGTCCTGCCATCGGCGCACGACCCGGATAAGCCCCCTTAACCTCCTCAACACGTGCATTTTCTGGCATGCCGGGTTTCCAAGGCCCACCGTAAGGTCGCGATTCGTATGCTCCGGGGTATGCCGGCGCATTCGGTGGGGGTTGCGACTGGAACGGATATGGTTGAGGAAACGCGGTATACCCATTGGGAGAAGCCACACTACCCGCCGAAGGAGGCGCGCTGTACTCGTAGCCGGACCCTGCCTGCGAGCCGCCGATAGACGTAATCCCCGTCTTTGTGCTTTGCGTCGGCGACTTCCCCGAGTTGAGCGAATGCAGCGAAGGGTTTCTCGAATCCTGAGTGGTCATCGATACCAAGCTCGACCGCGATGCCTCCGTTTGCAGCTGGGATTTGGCAGGGAAAGGAGCCTCCCGGCTGAACGGCGTCGACGGGCCATTGGAGAATGGATTGGGAGGACCGGAGGGCCCCTCGCCCGTCGGTCGAGCGATGAGATTAGACGAAAGGGGGTGCGGTGTATGAGGGGTGTGCGGTGGCTGCTGGGATGGCGCCGAAGTAGGGGCCGGGTAAGGTAGGGGGTTATCGTTTCCTAACGCTTCGTGAATCGAGGGAAGTGACTGTCTTTGCGATTGCGATTGCGATTTTTCCTTCTCCTCTTCGAGGGCACGGCGCGAATCCGAAGGCGAGATACATCCTGGAGCGCTAGTGTTCGACGACGGATAGGAATAAGGTAAAGGTTGACCCGGATACATATTGCTCGGGCTAAGCAATGGTGCCGGTGATGCCGCGACGGGGGACGGTTTGGGAGGGAATCCGGGCCCGTCCTTGCCTAGAAAACCGATCGCTGGCAGATGCTCCCTATCGATAAATAAGATCGTTAGCAAAGAAGCTAGAGAAAGTAGTAAAAACAAGTGAAATAATAAAAGAAGGGATTGCGAACCTGTGTCTAAATCCAGCTTCTATAGACCCCATTACGCAAAAGGTTCCAATAGTATTAGTTTGCGGTCTTCGACCTCATTCACTATTACCACAAATTGTGTAACAAGTAAATGACCAGAGTAGTAAACTTGGTGGGTTGAAAGAATAAATCAAAACACCGATAGGACGGTTGATGAGTGAATCGGTTGATGTGTTGGTGTTGGTGTTTGTTTGATGCAATGGTGGATCAAAATATTAGGTTGACCACGTAAAAGAGGATCGGGACGAATTAAATAGTAAATCCAAACTAGAACGATGCACGAAGGAAAAGTAGGGGACAAGTGCCACCGCTTCCTTTAACCAGAGTTGTCTAAGGTTGGTGGCGGTTGGTTGGTGTGGGGGGAGAGACAGAGATTCAATCGGGCGAGATGCGGAAGTAGGACCGGCCGCAGGAGCGAAGTTCCGGGAAAGGATAGATTGGCGAAGCGAACCTCGAGATGACCCGATGAAAAGATTTGGAACGAACTCCGAGAGGGTCTGCAGTGGCGTTGCGAGATCAGAAACTCTACAAGCAATGCGATCGCGATTAGAATGCCCACAATTGTTTAGATGGGGGGAGGGGAGGGGACAATGATGGTCCAAGTACGGCACCCACCCGCGGCGGCGCAGCGAATAGATCAGATCGCAACGGCCCTTCCTGCGTCTCGAAGAACCATCTGTCCAAAGGCAATAAAAGATAATAATGGAAAAAAAAAAAAAAAATCACACTCACACTCACACACACACATGCGCACACGCATACACACAGACACGCACACACCACAACGCCAAGGGAAATCTTAACAATCAGATTTGTGTTGCCAGATTTATTCGGGAATGAGATTGATTTGACAAAGTTGACTTTCCGGACGGGAGAAGGGCGGCGGAGGCGCAATAAACGCAAGGGATGGCAGGATGAATGCGTCGCGTGGAAAGGGGAGCGCTGGACTCTGTTGCTCTCTTGCGTGTGGGCGCTTCTTGTTGAATGGAATTTATTGGCTTTTCCTTCAATCTACTTCGCTTTGATCGAAACCTTTTCTCAATTCTCTCCCGGATACCAGATCCACTGATGCAGTTGGGTTGTGAAGGAGATCGAAGTTTCAATCCCGAGGACAGGAACAAGTGAGAGGATAAGTCCTCGAGAGACAGTGGTGTCAAGGGAGGAAAAAAAGTGGGTAAAGCGGACAACAATAGGATCGAAGATATCTCGGGAAGATGGAGAGAATCTGTCTTGTTCTCGTGGGAGGAATGTCAACCACCGACAGGAAGGAGGATGAGGTCGGGGAGTGAAGGAGGGGGAAGGTGGTAGAGGTTCGGTCGTCAACACCAGGTAGACAGGGATTGACGGAATGGTAGAATAATGATGATGATAAATGCCTAGTGGCAGCCGGAGAAAGAGGAAGTTAAATGGCGATGAGAATGGGAGGGCAAATGCAATTATTTATTGTTATTGTAGTAGGAAGAAGAGGAGGAAGTGTAATAATAATAATAATAATCACACTAAAAGACTACTAAAATCATGAATCCTCAGAAATAAAATAAATTAAATAAATCTAATTAAATAAATACAATAAATAAATAAAATAAATAAATCCAAAGGGAAAAAGAAAAGTCATGCTAAATGAGCAGAATCAAAACTATTCCAAGAGGACTGCCACTACCAGGCCCGCACACACACGAGCTGAGAGATATGGGAGGATCCCGATTCCCAACGAGAGGGATGGAGTACAATCGACCAGACTAAACTAGATTGGCCCAGGACAGGTGAGCTCAGATGTCGAGGAGAATTATAATAATAATAATAATAATAATAATAATGAAGGAAAATAAAAAAGGAAAATAAGAGAAACAAAAATAAAATCAAGAGGACGGACTACGATCGTCGAATCGCGCTGGCAGTCGTGACCAGTTTAAAGTTACGGCGAATTACAGAAGCTTTACAGGCTGCGAACTGCGGATCTTCGACGAAGTGTGGAGTGAGTTGGGATCATATTGGCGATGAGCGGGTATCTTGGTGGGGAGCGATAGGCCTTACTAGGGGAGGCCAGAAAAAGAAAAAGAAAGAGAGATGAAAAGGGAAATACAGAATAGAAAAAAATAAAAGAAAAAAGGGGATTAGTACTTTGACACTACTAACTAGGGTTGTCAATCCTCCCCGTGTACCATGTACGGTGCACTGTACATGTGAATGGTCAAAACACGGGTATCTGGTGTGTAATTTACATACACAGGGTTCTCATCGGTACTGATGGGTATCGGAGATAGTAAATCAGATTACCGACCGGCCGATTTCTTAAGAAAATTCCGAGAAAGTTCTTTTAATGTCAAATCTCTGTACTTGTCTTACCCGCTCACAATACTTTAACTGTCATTATCATTATCATTATCATAATGTAATTTGCATAGTTCAAGACATTGTCAGTTGATTTTACATAGTAGGCACCTTATGTTAATGATTTACAATACAGAATTATGAAATAAAAATAAGATAGAATAAAATAAAATAAGGGATCATATAATCGGGATCCATGACAGGCCTACTCGGCAGTCGGTACTAGAGTTGGAGAAATCAACGCAATACTGAATCTAGCTATAGCATGAAGGGGAAAGTCAGGAAAATAAAATAGAAATAGAAAATAAAAAATTATGAGTGGCCCCCGTCATTGTAAGATTGAAAGCCGATAGTCCAGAGTAGGCAGGTGTTGATCGAGATCCATCGATCGCGCGCTATGCAGGTTAGGGGAACAGCCGGCCGACTCTAATTAAAAAGACGGTAGCAATGGTTGTAGTAATTATATAATAATAATGGGATAATAGTATGGTAACTGGTAACTTGGTAAGAATGACGACCGAAGAGAAGAAAAGGAGATTGTCCGCAGCGATCGAGGAGATTCGGCAATGATGATCAACTGACTTAGGTAAGACTGGAGAGCTCAGCAATCTGATAGTATTCTGGTTACTCGGTAGTTACCCCAAATCTCCTACCTTGTTTTCTTCAGATAATTCGAGAGAATGAAAACAGTCTGGAGACTATTACCGGGTTGTATCGTTTGTATGTGTATGCAGTAATCAATTGCATCTCGCAGGATCCAACAACCCTCTCCAACTCAAAGGACCCCGATGGCGCGTTCATGAATCTCCAGAGCATATTAAATTAAATTAAACCCAGATCTGAGGTTTCGGTGGCCACCTTCTATGGCAGCAGTCCAATAATATATTGGGGCTCGACTCGGCTATCACATGGTCTTGAGCTCTGGGTGGGGATGTTTGTGTCATCTTCAAGCCTCCTGCGCCTGGCTACAAGATAGTCGAGTTCTTGCATGTTTAACATTAACAACCCAGGGTCGTTTACATGACTCCTCTCCGTGGGATGCGTTGGGTCGAATGGATCCCTCGGCCGAAGATGACTGATAATAACCCCGTAGTAAACAAAGAGGGGAAGCAAACATTATGTGCATTAATCGGCGCCTTGAAGAAAAAAATGACGAAGAATTCATTCGAAAAAGAATTATGGTAGTCTAGATCCATTTTAGGCTTTTATCTCTCGTATATATCCTCGATTTACGATCTATGACGAACCGCATTTATTCGGAGACACATCGACGCTTCGACTGCAGAATCAACCGCGGGATCTAGATCCGAGATCCCGACAGTTCCATCTGGCAAGCATCGGTGATAGACTATTAATTTGCTCCGTTGACTCGAAGCACTTTCGTTCTGCTGGAAGGACGACAGTAGTCAGCCGACCGACGGGGCACCTCATCCACCTAGGCTATAACCCCGGGGTTTGGAAACACCCCGTGTACCAAGGGGGTCTGTCTGTCTTTTGGGGGCCATCCTCCGTTGGCTAGGTTGGCTGGCTGGTCCAGATCTATTAGCGATCGCAGTGGAGAAACTTGGATCGCACATCAGCAAGAGACATCCGCCCAGCTGCAGCTAGCTCGGAAACCTGTGCCATTAGCATCGCAACTGGGAGAGATCCGACCACCGATTTGCTCATACGAGTCCAGGCTACCGGCATCTCCAAAAGCAAGCTGCAGTCATGATCAGATCCTCTCCTGGAGGGGTCCATCCTTTCTACTTTCAGGACTCCTCCGTCTCTCTCTAGAGTTCAGCGCATCGGACGGTAAAGGAGATTCATACGGATAATTACTTGTTGTCATTTTCTTCCTTTTACTATACATCCTTTAACCTCCTCTCCTTTTTCTTAATTTCTTTCCCTCTAATTTTATTATCTTTTTTTATATTTTCTATCTTACTTTCTTTTAGTTTAAATTAATTCAAGATAAGCGAAATCAAATTCTGAATAAGAATAAAAATAGAAGAAAGTTAATCTCATTTGGAAACCACCGTCTTCGTTAGTATACCACCCGATCCTGTCCCTGAGTAATTTGTTTTTGTTCCATGGTACCGTACGACGCTCCCCGCTTTGCCATGCTCAAGATCTCGGGCCTAGCCGTTCATGGCTGTGGCACCATCGTCATCATCTACGATCCTTCGGCATGGGTGGTGCACTGGTGTCACTTGGTGTGGCTTGGGTGAGCAAATTATTATTCTTTTTATCCTTTTCCATCCCTTCTTTTGCTTTTCCTTTCCTTTTTCTTTGTAACCTTTTTTCTCCTTGTGTACGGAGTACTCTGTATCAATCCCAATGTCTTACTTTAAGCCTTAAATTCAAGGTGGATATCGAGATTTATCCTTGGAAGGGACTATTAATTGATCTACATTTTCCCTCCAAATCCTTCCCAGCGTATTATTTGTTGAATGTCAATAGGTAGAAGGGTATGACGGAGCACTCCCATCGATCACACTCACCCTGCCCAGAACGGCGCATGCACATGGAGATCCATTGGTTTTAGGCCCCGACCGTTGTGCGTAGTGCACAATAGTATCACTCCTGCGAGGATAATCAGCATCACACTACTGCGCGGTGATACTGCCGGCATCATCATCAGCATCAGAATAATATCTCGTCATATCGGATGATTTGTCTCATCCACGACGACCGATCTCATCCCATCCCCGATGAGTCGGGTTCTTCCCATGATCGACGCCATCTATCATATTGTTACTGTCTGCGGAGTATCCGTAGACATGGAACTATTATTATTTTTTCGTATTACTCACCAGCTGGCTTTGTGTACCAGCTAGCGAGTTAGTACACACTGTCATACACCCTTACTTCCATTGTGACATGCACGTTGCGGGTTTGGGGGAAGTCGATCGAGCTGAGATCTGGACGACATGATTGGAGTATGGAACGGAGATTGTATACCAGGCTATACGCCTGAGATCGGACCCTTCAATACCTAGACAACATCATTGCATCGCACATAACCCGGGTGGCTACAATGACGTAAACGTCTAGTATCTGTAACTGATGATCATTTCTCTTCCACATCTAAACCCTCACCATATTACTCCTTCTTCCCTTCCACCTGGTTATATCGCTGTCCTCGAGACCACCCACCAGCCCGTGGCTTACCAAGCGAGCCTCGCTGTCGCCAACGGCGCAACGCCCCCGGCTCTCTCACTTACCATTTCCAGCCGCATGCGTAAAATATCGCCATGCATCCCCCACCACTGGGCTTGTATCAGGCATTAACCACTAATCCCTGGCAACTGCCTAGGTAGTAAATGACATTGTCTCTGCGGATATTACTTACCGCTTTGCGTTGGTCTCCGGAGCCACTTTCAGCCACAATTCGGTCACGGACGGAGAGCGAGATGGTAGGGAGATGATTGCTTTTTTTTTTACTGGATGGGATCGGTGATCATAATCTGGCAAGGCATCGTTACGGGCGGACCTACGGATATCGGAAAACTAACTACCTATACATGTGACGCATCACTTTGATTGCCTCATTAGAGACTGAGGCTGGAAGAGCTCACGGCTGCAGGCTTGATCTCGATGGACTCGAGTTTATCTTGTCGATGGCTTTTCGGGGAGGTATTACCAGGTGGGAGAAGCAGTGTTATGTATTGTTTTGTTACTTACTACGGAGTACTTACATGGATAGTTCAAGCTAAGGCGATAACTGCGATCTACTTCGCTTAGGGTATCTCATACTGCTGACTCCGTAGCTCTTGCAAAATATGAAACACATTCTAGAAATAGACGACATTCAAATCAAGACAGTACAAACAAATGTAGCAAGAAAAAGGAAGATACAACCGATCTGGCAGACCGTCCGCGCGCCGTGTCACACTACTATAGTATAGTATAATCCTTCCCGCCAGGGCCACGCTTCATCCGCCCGGGCGCCTTGGGGGGACAAGTGAGTTTTGACGTGCCCCGTGGTCTGGTCTGGTCTGTACTCTGCAGGCCCTGCGATCGAAATGGGCGGTATCCGTCCCTGTGGATGGGTGTTCATGCTTTGTATCTCTACTGTCCTCTAGTGGGGTTTTTCTTTTTCTTTTTTATCTTTATTATTGTTTGTTTCTGGCAGGTGTATGGTATTATACCTTGTAAATCCAGTGAGTACACCCGTTATGCCTCTTTTACCTTACTACAGAGTACCCATGTACTGTTCCATACATCATGGTATCGTATATAAACGACCGTATTCCATACGAATACAGTCCACCCCACAGCACACATAATCCCCCCCCCCCCCCCCCAATAAAATCCACCCAAGCCACAACAAACCTGCAAAGATCATTCACATTAACTAAGGTAGGTAACTAACAGAAGGGACCGACCTTCCTAGGTTCCATCCGATGGGAAAAAATTTCCTCAGATGATGGCCCAGCAGAGTGGACCAAGGGCGTAGGACTTCCCACTAGTCAACTAAGTAGCAAGTACCGACCACGACTACTGTAGGGTCGACCGAGGGAGGAACTAGCTAAACTCACTGGTTAGATGGGACTAGCTTTTGCAGATGGCGCTATTGTTGTTTAGGGGGATCAGCGTTGCGATCTTTGCCGTTTTGGAGTGCGATGACAGCATGGTGGGTTTGGTGGTTCGGACTGAGGATTGGGCTGTTTGGGTGGCTTCGATGTAGGGCTTGATCGCTGCTTTGTTTTCTTGGTAGATAGCCGCGGGCTGTTCGGGAATGTTTTTTACCTACCTAGGTACGTATCTGTCTACCGAGGTGGAAAAAGGCGAGGCAAGTCTACTAGAGGGGGAGAGACAGAGAGAAAGGGGGCGGAGGGGAGGACGATGGGTAGACGAATTAGCAAAATGAAACTCGATCCAGTCCCGGACTTCTCTTTCCCTCGATTTTGCCAGGCGGGGATCTTGAAAGAACAGGGGTAATAAGAGATGTGACTAAAATTAAATGATGAATAACAACAATACTCAAATAAAGAAGACGAAGGGAAAAAAACAGTCCATAACACCAACGGTCACTGTCGTACCACCGGGTGCACAGACATGGTTACGGAACAGCAGCAGCAGCAGCAGCAGCCCGTGATGGATCTAACGGTCGTTCGAAATTCGACTCATCCAATCAGACTCGTAACAGCCAAGGAACGTTTTCCGTCAGATTTACCTAGGCAATGAATAATACCCACTCCACTCTAGTATTATCCTGACTAACCAACCCGTCCCAAACCCACCAAACACCCACTTTGTCTATCTCGCAATACCCACTAGTGAGCTACTGAGGTGTGGCTTGGATTATCAGTTCCATGCGCTTCGCCTCTTTGGATTGTCGAACTCGGGGCATTACTGTACGATGGACTCGAACCTAACCCTGTCGATATTAGATAATATTTAGGGTCGACTGATGAAGGATCCGCTTTGCATAGCGGGCTCCGCTGGATTCCATGGAATAGTGTCGACTCCTGATGGATTTACTTAGGTGAGGGGTCTGTTAGAAGGTTTACAGGGCACAAGGAAGACCAGGAAATGAGAAACAAAGGAAATACATCAGAGAAAGGAGGGGGTGAGAAGACAGCAAGAGCTCGAAGTCAAGGTAGCTCGAGTCGAGTATCCAAGGACGGCGTGGTGCATTGACCAACAAACACCCCCCTCCAGGTCCCTAATACTAGCAGGGAAAGATACATAGTCCGAAATGGAGGGAACTACCTAGCTAGGTGGCAGGCGGCATACTACTAGGTACCGAAATCGACCCGATCCTGTTGAACCTCCCGCCACTCCGCGCTAAAACGCCAACCCATGCGAAAACTAGGGATTAGGGTCTAAATTTGTTGTACCAGCCCGGAGTCAATCTGTCTCCGTTCTACAGTACCTCGTGCATTATCTCTCCGATCTGAACGTCAGCGTACTGATGTTTCGGTCATTTTCTTCTTTTTCTGGGGCTGAGCGTCCTTGCTAACTTATTCAACTGGTTGCGAGGGAACGTCCATGCCCCGTGTGTAACTGGACCCTTGGAGATTCTGTCCCTCTCAGCATGGCAAGATCGGAGATTATAGGGGTCCCGACGGTCTTACGATGATCTCAGTTAGCTTTGGGGGGGCGGGCTCGATCAGCTGATTTCAAACCTTTCTGGTGATGATCGATTAGAAGGGCATTGATTAGACAGTATGGTCATGTTTGGCCTCGCACGCCGCCCCAATGGGTAACCCCAACGCGCACATGGGGAAGACACAAACACGAGTCATTATTACTGTTTTTTTCAGGCTACAACCGAAGATATGCCGTTGTCACCACCCTCGGCTCTTAACAAGCAAGGACATGTCCCGCCCTGCTAGCAGGAATCCCCATCCCATCCATGTTATTATCCGACTCGACCCCGATAGTAGTTACAGCTAACGTTTAGCGACATACCGGCATAGTCATAAACACAATGCGATCGTTCCGGTGGAGTATGCCTGTGTGACACGACTACTTGGAAGGGCGCAAGCTGGACTCGATTCCTGCTGTACTGGGCTACAGGCTGATGAGATATGAGACCGGGCGTATAGCCCTGAGGTCTTGCGCAACTGCCGGATGGAACCTTCTAACCATATCTACTCTCTACTCTTGATCACTTGACTCTTTGGCTTGTGCTGCTACGATCCGAAACATGGAAAGACAGGGTGTCAAAAGAGGGAAAGAAGAGATAATAATAATAAATGGATAAAACTAAGAAAATCTCAAAAATTCAAGAAAATAAAAGCAATAAAAAACAACCAAATCAAAAACAGGAGGGAAAAATTCTCCCCCCTCTGTTCAACCTCTCCCCCTTGTCGAGTTGGACACACCCACCTGTGCAATGGCTGGTAGGAATGAGACCAACCAAACAGGGTTACCAACTTGCCAACCCCCCCCCCCATCGCGGAGATTATTACGAAAATACCAGATAGAATCAGTTGCCAATAGGAGAATACCGTGGTCAGCAGATATCTAGGGGAGTTCTCTTAGTCTCCAGTCTCCACCAGAGTACCCTTCCCCAGGTTAGAAAGCTTTATCGGCGGCCAATATGCAGGCGAATTACGATGGATCATGGAGCTGGGCGATGGTGGATCAAGGGAAAAGGAAGGATCGACAGCGGCAGAAATCAGAGACAGTTGACATTTGGGAAGTGCATCTGGTGGTCGTCCGTCGTCCTTCACTAATACCAATATGGCCGGGAGTACCTCAATTCCCTTGCTAGTAGATATTAGTTGCGCTCGCACGCCTGTTAGATTGTTTTATCTTATTTCCCTCAACCCCCCCCCCCCCCCCCCCCGGTGTACTCTTGAGAGGAGAAAGAAGGAAAGGGAAAGGAAGAGAGTGGGGGATGGGAGCTTCTCACACCGGGTTTTTCTGATTTTCTGATCGCTGGACGATGATCAGATAATTACCTCGACGATAGTGGAAGGGAGCGACATCGCCTATACCGATGTGGAAAGAGTCTGAACGCGATCGTAATTTTCCCAACTAGCGTTTTTTTTTTTTTTTTCCACCCCCCAGTCCCCAAGGTAATACTAATGTGGATAGCCACTCCCACGAGATATTTTCGAAAGACCCCCAGTGCTGGGTTCCGTAAGCATCATGGATCGGTGAGGGTAGGTTAGTGATCATCCCCCCGTTCGAGGAGGTGTGGCTTCTCCCATGGGTCATTGTGGGGTTGTGGACGGAAATTCATTTCGCGAGGGAATTCCAGAGGAAGTGAGTGAGTGCTCTGGATTGGAAGCGAATTATTTCCTCCTTGCTGATTGATTACAGTTGTCATTGAGCAGGGATATATATGCATCATTCCTCTTCAATCCCATCTCTTACAAGGGAATGAATGGGAGGGGAGAGGGAGAGGGAGAGGGAGAGGGGCTGGTAAGTGCTTTGAGTTAAGGGAGGACACGATATGCTGGGAGCCGTTCCCGCGCAACCTGTCATTCATGGTACATAGAATGAGTCAAGGATAATCCTTTTTTTCCCCCCCTCTTGCCCTCCCTTTTCCTTATCATAGTCGTTATAGCTCCCTAGGGAAAGAAGGGGCGGAAGGAATGGTCAAAGAAAAAGAGGGGCGACATCGCGACAAGGAACAAACCACCATCAATCAATCATGTGGAACCCATCCCGGTAAACTCTCCGACGCCTTGTTTGAAAAAGGTAAATTGACAGCTGGTCGGATTGAGTTTTTGGTCGCAAAACCGATTGAGATAACTAGAGCGCAAGTCTGCTGCAAGACGACTGATACGGATGTCGCACTCGATGTAGGTAATGTTAATAGGTTGGGAAAAGAGAGCCATGCTAGGTGGGTTTAGCTCTTGATCAGCCCAGTCAATACTAGTTAATCATACCATTGATGGGGGATTAGATCTCTGAATAATGATGGCACTAGGTTAGTTCGTTTCTTTAGTCGTTTAGGTTGGGTTATGGAATAACCTAGGTTGGTGTATGGTTAATTACAGTGTAATACTGGGTAACTTATTCCCGGATAACACATTCTGTATAGAGATACTGTATAGAGGACAATTGTTGTCTTTGATGAAGATAGCCATCCCAACCTATAGGTTATTTACGCGAAATATCAGTATCGATTCCTCTTTTGAGGGGATTCTTTCTTTCCTTTGAATCTACGAGAAAGGTGCCTGACATGAAACAAATCTGGATAGGGCTCCAACTTCATACTAAGATAGGTAGTTGATTATATATATTCAACCCGAGTAATCATTAGAACCTGTTTAATCTACGAAGTACTGTACAGAGTATGCGATATATACGATAATCTACTTGTGGCGAATCTCTGATGTATTTCGGCTTTCCATCCTCCCTACGGGGTTCTCAACGGGGTCCTCTACAGTAATAGGAACTCGCTACGCCTGATCCTCAATAGAGACACAGGCGTGGAGTGCAATCGACAATCGTCGTACACCGCAAGTAGATCTTACCAGTTTAGTCCCGCGCAAGTATGTCGATTGTCGGCCCTGTCTATCATCATCGAGCCCAAACCATGCAGTAACATACACAATTGGTTCAATCCACCGGTTCCTTTCCTACCTCCCGGAGCAGCTTGGATCATGGCGCAGCACCAGTCGGGATATGATCTTCCTCGAACGACGATCCTGCGAGATCGGTAAGACACGGAGAACGATGATCGGACTCGATTTGTCAGTCCATCAATCATGAAAATCATCGACTGAGTGAGTGAACGTTGCCCCTATCGACTCTCCAGTCTTTGTCTTCGCTGCGGAGTACGCTAGGGAGAATCATATGCTGACTCGAGGACCGACAAGACTTACGGTGTCGAACTCGCTAACTTCCCTGCTGATTAACATCTAATGGAGCCCGAAGGGCTGGAGTGCGCCGTTTGACCGTTTTCCCCACCGCCATCGATGGGCCCGATCCACCCTCGCATGGTAAGGTGTGTAAACGACGCATCAGCGTGATGATCATTACCGGAGCGGGCGAGTAACTAGTTTCTTTGGAATAGTGCTTTTCCTTTTCCTTTTCTTTTCTTTTTCGGTTTGCTTATTTTATCTTCCTTTGTTCCTTTTTGGTTTTTACCCTGTGACACCCCCACACCAGTATCTACCTATCTATCCTTTTAGGGGTCTTGTGGCTTGACGTTTGACGGGACCCTTTCCAACCCTCGAGTCAGAGTTTCCCCGTCCCCTGTGGATTACAAAACCACCTAGCCAAGTAAAGGATTGACTCGTCCGACCAATTCATGCTAGCCCTGTTCTTCTCCAGAATTAAGACGTCTATCACTTGGGCTCGGGGTCTGTCTTTATCTGTTTCCTTCCTTAGCGGGAGATGCTAGGGGGCGCTAAAAGCCCGATAATCAATCCTATCAGTATCATCTGCTTCGATCATCTCCTCGCCCCCATGAGCTACTCTGTTTTGATTCTGTTTCTAGTTTCTACCCTCTCCTACGGAGTACTTCCTACCTAGTGACTGGATTATTCTCCCGGAGCCAATCATCATCGCCCTCAGGGTCAGTGGATACCTATCAGGTTGGAGCCGGATTATGGTACACGCTACAGCGGTGGATGTGGATTCAGGATTGTCACCACCTAAACGCCCCCCCCCCCATTGTTCTGATCTTTTTCTAGATTAGATGGGTAGAAGGGGGGGGAAATTGTCCCAAAAAAGAAAATGAAGGGAAGTAGAAAGTAGAAAGAGGGGGGCGAAGGGACGGTAGAGAGCAAATGGGACGAGACGAAAATGAAGCCCGAGATGTTTCGGTGAAGGTCGCTTATATCGGGGTTATCTCAGAGTCCATATGAGAGTCAGGGTCTTGCCGGAATGGATGATAATATTTACCTGTATTTGTCCTTCTTCTCATTTATGATGTCTGTTTTATTTGGTTTTAATCTTACTTTTCTTCTATTTATATTCATAATAGTTATAAATTATGAGTATTTTATTACGATTATTCCGATTTACATCAAAATTGGAGCGATCAACTAATTAAATCGGCCGATGGATCTCTCGGCTGACAGGTTGTCTGGGGCTAGTAATTATGCGAGATTTATGCCCCTATGCTCGGGAGATAGAGCGGAGATGATTGCCGAGCAGTACTACCTACTAGCCATTGCTAGTCGCTCGAGTCTATCATGATATTGCGCGGGCTTTCCCAGAACGGCAGTCTATAGGAGACAGATTAGCGATTATCAATTATAACGAGCCATCTAGAACTGATCTGGAGTGGACTTTACGTGAAATAGGAAGGAGACCTAGGGTCCAGGGTCCGATGCCTTGCCTCGTACAGATGAGGGACTAACTCGTACCTGATTATCATTGTTAGATTGTACTTATCATACTTGGCTTAGTTGAGTTATCTCATATGCAGGTATCTTCATCTACGGAGTATATACTTTTGCTATACGGAGTAACTAATCGACTGGCAACAGGAAAGAAAAGCAACAAAGCAAGTAGAATCCCAAAGTCTAGACCGGACGACAGCGGCACACATGCATCTCTATATTTTGGGTTCTGACCCCGCAGGTCTGGCAGGGGCCCGGAAAGACCGCGCTTATGCGGCCACTGGGCTAAAGTACGAGCAGAAGTACCACCTAGACGGTCTGGGTTATCGATCCCGCACACGGACACACAGCCAATGCGACACGATCTATCAATTTCCTTGACTATCTATCCATTCCAGGCACGGAGGTCAGCCCACGTAGTGTAGTGTACCCATCTCGATCGATCTATGAGACGCGGGGGGGAACTCAGTCAGGTACCGATGCCTTTCCCCTCTTCCTTTCTTTCCTTTTTCTTAGGATCGCTTAGGTACCGAGCTGTCATGGTATGGTCTGATGTTGGGACCTGGACGGGCTGCGGTCCGGCACTTTTGCGTTTGGATGTATCAGATTACATTGACGCTCGGTTGAATCTTGATTCATGTTGCTTTTGCTTTCTTTGTTCTTGCCGTCATGGGAAGAGTAGCGAGAGTGGCAGGGCTGAGACGTTTGTTCCTGCGTCTTGTGTGACTGGTGCTTTGGAGATGAAGATTACGGGTTCTTTGTGCTTGTATACAGTTGGCTGGAGTATGGTGTTTGATGTATACAGGTACTTTATAATACGAAGGACCTTAAACTAGGTAGGTACTATTGCATAGATCAGACCACTCGACAGATAGTGCCACTCAATACAGGATGATCATAACTCGAGCATAAAAACAAAACGAAACCAAATGACAACATACATGACTAACCCGCTCCCGAACCACGGCTCGTCCCATCTCAACACGTGGACTGAGCCACACTATTAAATTAACATTAATTACGTCTAGTTCTAACTCAACCATCGTCCAAGATTAGGATCCTCAAGAACCAGCCGCGTGCTAACTTTTCCATTCCAGCATCAGATTAAGATGAGATTGAGCCCCCCCTGCGATGCTAGTACAACAGGATGGATACACCCGCGGCAGACCAACGCGATCGAATCAGCCGCTCCCCCAATCAACGATGCCGCTGAGAGTCCTTCGGTGGGACATCTCCCCATTTCTCTTTCGTGGAGATCGAGCCAGATTAATCAAGATGGTCGGCCACGCGAGGTGGACCGGGAAACTCGTCATCTCGGGTCGGGCTCCTTTCTTTTCTTCTTTCTTCTTCTGTTCCGTTCTTTGATCTATTTTTTATTCTATTTTAATTACAGGTGTGGGATTTCTTTTCCGTGTATGATTTTCGGTCTCCTGCGCTTGATGCATCTTCGGTTATTCTGGTTTGATTTGGATCTTTGCTGCGTCCGTGGTACGGAGACATCTTGACTGATTCATTGCTGATTAGTTGTGTCATAGTAGATACTGGTTACAGGGTAGATTACTAGATACAGTCAGAGAAACAGAAACGAGTGGTATCCAGATACAGTCCGCAGATTTAAGTACATGTTCATCCCAAGCCTCCCATCGCCAAGTGCCATCCTCCATCTAGTGACAGAGCACGGAGACTACAAGCAGAATATACCTATCAAACTAGACACCCAATACTTCCTTCCAGCACGACACAAAGCCAAGTTGAATGACACCTGTCATGGTACCAGCTTAAACACCCCTGACGAGAGTTTGACAGCTGCCACCGGAAACTGTCAACTGTCAACTGTCAACTCCACCTGTCGAGTAAGTCTTTCCACCCACTCCAACAGACAGGGAATCCATCCTCTGGGTCCGTCCGACATCTGCCCCCCTCCCCGCCCGGCCGAGTGGAAAGGAAAAAAGAAAAAAGGATTTTACTTTTGACCCGGTGTCTCCGGGGACCCTGCTTCGAAAAAAGACCCCCTATTGTCATCTGATCATCGTTGTGTATTACTATTATCGATTTTGAGAAATCCGATGGCGATGATCGACCTGACCCAGCTGAACCGGTCAATTACGAGATGGATGGCCTGAACGTATGACGTAGATCTGTTGTACGGATTGTCATTGTCCAAAGTACTCCGTACGGATTGGTGAGTATTACCAGTCAGTAATAATCGGGATGAAGAACCGCCCGTTCGACCACGGAAACCAACTATCATACTACAGGATTCGACTAATTTTCTGACGGGCCCCCGATCGGCATTTGCTTGGATCTAAGTTCGGGATCTGGGATCGCGCCTTTCCAGTTTTAGGGGGCGTTGCAAATCCCGGCCGCCGGGGTTCGATCGTTCTCCAGTGTTATTATTATTTTTTTCTTTCTTTCTTTCTTTTTTCTTTGCCCCTCCCCCTGTATAACTATTGTTTTCTTTCTTTTTCCTATGATATATGTTATGTGTATAATGATTGTTACTATTTTGGATATGGCACGGAGCTGGGTTTGTTGACTTGATGTTGAAAGTACGGAGCGGAGTACGTACATGGAGTAGGTATGATGTAGATAGATATGCATGGTAGGGACTAGGGACAGGCAGACAGGGTCTGGTATTTGGAATTCCGGATCCTGTGGGTTGTCGCCGTTGATGGCAACGCTTGGGTTTGATTTCTTTTTTATTCCATTGTTTATCATTGGATTTTCTATTTTATTATTATCATTTTATTAATCTTACTATTTCTATCTCACTGTTAAGAATTTCATTACTCCGGTCCAAACTAAACGATGGATCCACGGTAATATGAAAGATAAAACAGATCCCCAATCCAATCTCCATGATTTATGCCACTTATGCGCGATCTGTATCGGCATCTGTCTCCCGTAGTCTAGTCTAGTTCTAGTGTATAGATACTAGTCGAGCGGCGGTTCCAGGGTCTGGGCTGTATCTGTTGACAGGCACTGTGAAATGATGATCTTCGGGCCAGGAGGACGGGGCCTGGGGCTGAGGGGGTGGGAAACTTGGTAGAGACCGCGTGGCTGGATCTGGGATCTTTGGACAATGTTCGGTTGAGGAAATGAGTGGGTGCTTAAAATAGTACGATTATGGAGTTGGTTGATATTAGATGGTGGGTGATGTGTATTACTGTTGTTTGTGGGTGTGATTAGCTGGTTGGATGGATGAATGGATGGCTACCTAGCTGGCTAGCTAGCTGGGATGGAGATGAGCTGGGCTGGAGGGTCTGGTACTTTCATTCATTGTGATGTGTAGGTGTTGGAGTAGCTGTAGTGTGACTATGAGTAGGAAGAGAGGAGTTGGAGTAGGCGATGGGCTGTAGCAGCTGAAGCAGCTGAAGATGCAACAGCAGCAGGACGACAAAAAGAGAGATACAGACCCATCATGTCTCACTACCTGGGTCGGTGATCCAACCCAGCACAATCTGAAACTACCGCTGAAAAAGCCCTCGCCTTTCAAGTCTTTGTTGTCAAAACCAATCACTTCGTCCCTTCCTTATCCGCTTCTATACACCCCCTCCCGTCATCACTCTCAAACACAAGAGCCCCCCGTCCCACCAACCCCCTCCCCCCCCCCCCAGTAAGTGGGATCCAACCCGTGTATACTCCGTAGACGACGCCCACATCCAGCCACCAGCCGACTAAACGGTGCTATCGCCCCCACAGATGGATTCAATAGTGATTCCTCGAATCCATCCCCCCATGTGTGAAACGTAGAGCCCACCTTTGGAGAGTGTGCCCTCCCCGCAGCGTTAACCCGGTAGTAGGTGGCGAGCGTGGCTACCGAGTCGAATGCCGCCACTGCAAGTCCCGGCTGGGTCTTTGGGGTGTGGAGAGGTGCGCCTTGTCATGCTGGAGGGAGGGGTTT
The DNA here is from genome assembly GCF_002847485.1 of Aspergillus campestris IBT 28561. Lineage (NCBI taxonomy): Eukaryota > Fungi > Ascomycota > Eurotiomycetes > Eurotiales > Aspergillaceae > Aspergillus > Aspergillus campestris. The sequence continues at coordinate 2,200,946 of NW_020194336.1, read as the reverse complement.
GCATGTGAAGGAGGTGTCTTTTGGTTTCTGCTTGTTTGTTAGGATACGGGTTGGTGGTGGGTTGTATGTGGGCTGTAACTATTTGGTTACTTGCGTAGGGAGAGTACATAAGAGATGATGGAGATTACTGATGGGGTATGAGTAGTGCTGCGTCGTGTTGGTGCCTCTGAGCTAGCTGTATACTTCCCCACGTGCGGATGATATCTCCGTCTACGATGAACGTGAAGTTGTACTCACACGACCCTCCGTCGTCTCGTGGGATGCACGCTTAGCGACCTGAACTGCACTGGAGTAGATGATAAGCGTGTTCGACACTAAGTCTTGTATATATAGCTCCTCGTTATCTGTATATTTGTATTCAATGAGCGAGATCATACTTCAGGATGACATGATCACTGTGCAGGACAGTTTGTCGTTGCAATGTTGTACGCAACCAGATGATAGTCAATTCCATTCGTCCTAGACGGTGATTTTGTCGAGTATTTCTCTGGAGGACGCGATGCTCTTCTGGGTTTATCGAGATGCTAGTCGCTGGTTGTGGAGTGGCGGTTCGTGTTGCCCTGTTGCTGTCTCGGACTTGGTCAAGTCTGAGGACTCTGCAAGGGAGCACCACGCTGATGACGGGATTGTCTGCTGGTTTTCCATTTTGGTTAGTGCGCAGATTGGAACAGGCAGTGATGAGAGGATGTACTTTACCGATCTTGTACGAGTCGGACATGATTGCAGATAATTTGTAGCTAGTGCTTGTTGGTCACATCAGGTTCTTAGTGAACAGATTTAGACGCGCATGACAGTCTTGTTTTCTCGCTCATGGATGCATACCTGGCCACGTTTAGGTAAGACATGTCTCCGATATGGGGTACCGGATGAGCTTGTCTGTTGTTCTACGCTTGAAATATGGAGAGATCGTTTTACAAGGTAGGGGAGGGAACTCTTTAACCCGCAGGGCTGCTTGAATGTGCGTTGCATTGCTTTCCCCAGTACAACTTCTATTCGGTGACTTGGGACTGCAGACTGTAGGTCTCACTGGGTATCGTGTGGCATGCCGGGGGAAAGATCTTGCTGGTAGTGGGCGTTCCTAACTTCAGTCAATTCCACCACGGACGTGAGCCTTGGGCTAAATGTCTTGTGGAAACGGTACGCACAGTAGCCAAGAGAGACTAAAGACAGCGGCTATCAGAGCATGGTCGCGAGACAGACCTCGCTGCGCCCCAAATGGCAACAGGAGCTACTGCAGAGAAAGCCGATGTCTTTCCGTAGGGAGATACAGCAGTAGGGTTACTAGCCCGACGCAAGTATATGCCTGTCCAGACATCAACTAATAACCAGAAGCATCAAGCTTAGCAGACCCGAGGATTTCCCGGTAACACGACGAGCGTGTGAGCCGACGGATGGTGACAGTGTCTTGGGTCGGGTGGTGGATAGCTGCAGAGGCGAATGCCCACCCCCTTCTTGCTTGTCGGGGAGGGGAAAGAAGGGGGGATGAAGAGTTACGGAATGGATCCAGTTGGAGAAGATGATCAGTTCAGTTCTCACAAGATTGTGTTTCACGACGTCATGAACTATGCATGTCATCCTGATCATGCATGGGGGTAGAATCCATCTATCTATCCCTTCTAGGTTTGTTGTCTGTAGTAGGGGCGACTAAGGTCGTGCAGGATACCTGCAATGTCTGGACCAGGTTCGACGAGAGGTCGCGGGTGACACAGCATCGATCTTGTTGGTATTACCTTACCCAGAGGTTAGATAGTCTGTCACGTTCAAAGCTGGCTATCATTGGGCAGACTCAATGACAAGAAACCGTGAAGAACAGAACTTAACTTATTTATATACCAACCTTATGCTACTTCCGTGTCTGGATCTCTTTAGATCGACCCATCGACTGATAAACTTCCCATGAGTCAAGCCACTTCGCCCCCCGATTGTGCAACCGGACGGATCTGTTCGTCCGCCCGTGGACTCAGATGGCCCGGTCTGATGCACGCGTTGTGAGACCTTTGAGCTTTCTGGCGGGAGGATGACTTTGGCGTTGTAACGGTTGCAATCTAGCTTTTGGTGTTGGGGGATAGTTCGGTACGTGGCTGGGAGATGCTTTGGTTGTGTGTCTGCTGTGGTATGGGATGGGGAAGAGAAGAGGAACGGGGAAGTATAGAGTAAATATGTAAATATAGAAGGAAGAAAGTATCAAAAGTGCTGTACGACGGTTGGAAACATCACCACGTAGACTTTTGTAGTCTTTCTACAAGTCCAAAAGCCAAATATGTCCTCTATCTCACCGACCAGACCAACCCTAGAAGATACACTTAAACACGGCTATCCAAGACCCCTATATCACTGAACCCAACATCACAGAAACAACAACCAACCCAAGACACCCCACATCTAAACTAAGTCACATCCAAACCAAGAAAGAAAGAAAGAAAGCAATGGGCTGGACCCTCCCAACCCCCACGCGCCCCCCTCCGCCCCACCCCCCTACACGCTCCCCTCCCCGGAAACAGACGCCATCCTCGCCGCAGCAAAAGGCTTCCTCTCAGCACTGACCTCCAAATCCGCCGTCGACTTCGAGCGGTACTGCGTGCGCGCCGGCGGCATGTCGCTGCGCCCGCCGCCGCCCACGTCGCCCCGGTTCTGCACCATCGGGGCCTTCGTCGAGCACGTGCTGAAGATCAAGGACCATCTTGATGAGCGGATTTGGGATCCGGAGGTGAAGGTGCATGAGCTGGGCGATATTGCGTCTGTGTGGGCGCCTTTCAGGGCGAAGGTTAATGGGGTGGTGGATCATGTGGGCGTTGAGCTGTTTGTGTTGCATAAGATTGAGGGCGTTTGGAAGGTTACGGGGTTGGCGGATTCTTGTCGGTGGCCGACTGTTGAGGAGAGGGAGTTGCTTCTTTGATCTTTTTTTCTGGGAGGGGGGGTGTAGGTATAGGGTTAAGATGTTCAAGTGGATAATACATGATGGTCATTGCTTTCTAGTTGTGGTAGTAGTCGTAAAAGATAGATGTCAGCGAATAAACGGTCATGCTAGATACTGGACGGATATGGTTCCCCCCAATCTATAGGTATTATTATATATGCAAAAAATGCTTCACGCTCACTTCCTCCCCCGGAGGAGCTCCCACCCCACACTCCCGTTCTTCCCCTCCTTTACAGACATCTCGTCGACAGCCTTGACAAGATCGTAGCAGATCTCATCCGACACGACGCTGTCGTGCTTGTAGGCCGGATGCGACGCCACAAACTCCCGAATCCACTTCGCCCCCGTCCAGAGCGTGCCGTTCGCGCGCCGCCGGATCAGATCGAGGTAGCGGGCGAGGAAGCACCGCGTTTCGACGTCCACGTTGACGCTGTTGAGGTAGGACTCGACGAGCGGGATCAGGCCAGGGAAGGACCCGTCCTCGGCGCCGTTGATGATATCCGCGATGCTCATCAGCCCGTACTCGGACTCCACGGGCCCCAGAGGAGGAGGCGTGCTGCTCCCCGACGACGACGCGGCGGACGGCGCCCTGGTGCCATTGGGCGTCTGGCGCTGCTGTCGGCGGGGGATCCGCGAGAACGGGTCCTTGCGGAAGTAGAACTTGCGGTCGAGAACGGCGTTCCGGGCGTGCGCCGTCTCCATGTTCTCTGTTGTGCGCTGGATGGGGATGTAGAAGTTGAGGTCGAAGCTGAGGATGGCCCGCGTGACGAGCACGATGAAGATGCTGAAGGCGGCGTTTTCGAAATCTGTCATTTGGATCTCCATTGAGCGGAACTCGACTCGCCAGCCGATGTCGGATGTGCCTGGCGGCGGCGGCTTGAACCGCATGTGCTGCCAGTTGGTGGACTGCAGGTTTTCGAAGTGGTCGGCTTTGTTTAGGTCTAGCTCTTCTAGGTCTTCCGAGAAGATCACGAGGGGATCGCGGATGAAGAGGTGTGCGAAGTGTGTTGCGAGGAGATCGTCCATGCCGCCTTCTATTAACCGCTTCTTGATGTCTTCGTCGACGACGAGATCGGGGTCCAGGTACTCCTTCCGCAATCGTGGGTCTTGCGAGATGTATGTCGAGTTTGACGCATATCGGGACTTGGGGATCCTCCATCTATCATTCTTAAGGGGCTATACGGTGTTAGTGGGGGATAACTGGGCGGGAAAGAAAGAGGACTGACCAACTCGCCAAGCTCCTCCCGCGTTCGGTCGTCCACGGCATTGCCGATTTGATTCCATCTAACGTCCGTGTCGACCATGAATCCCTTGTAGATCGGGGTTGCCGCAGTAAGCGCCAGAAGAATTGGGCCGAGTGGGCTCAGCTGATCGTACAGTGTCCTCCCCTCGGTGATATTCTTCGCTTGGAATGTGATCTGAAGACAGCAGCTACCCATGCCAAATGCCATGGCATCCATGTAGACATGGTCGTCCTTGGCAGCGCCGTTCCTCACGTCATCATCCTCGGGCCACTGATGGAGATCGTAGTTCACGGTGGGATCTTTGAACGGTTGAGGGGTGTTCTTGTCCTTGAACACAGGCACATTCAACTCGACCTTCCGACCTCGGCGCGATCGGATATTACCCGCCAACGTCGGAAACCGGATGTGCGGGTTGGCGATCTCGTCTGGAACAAACTGCGATCGCAGTGCCGGGCCCGACGGCGGATAGTAGGGCTGGATGTAGTCGCCTTTCGTGCCCAACCGGGGGAACGTCGTGAGGGTGATGGGATATTCGTTTGGTGCCATGTGGGTCTTTGCGATCTCGCGTCTAAGCATTGTCAGATGAAGCTCCTAGGTCGGACAGTCTAAAGCATACCTCCACTTCATATTCGACTCGACTTTCAGCAGATCCTTGAAATGAATTCCCCACGGCCGCCCGGGCGTCGCTTCCAACATGAACCGTCCAAACTCCGGGACAAAGTGAGGGGGCGCCTCGCCGTCGCTGGGTCCTATTAGAAGATATCTGGATCGGGACCCTCGCAGCGACTCACTGCTCTTTGTTCTGCGACACCGGAGAGGTTCCGGAGTTCCAGAGTGCCTCATCTTTGGCCAACGACTTGAGAATCTCGGCCTGCGCCAAAGAAAGCCGGGCTTTTTTGGCTTCTTCATCGACGGCTACAACGAGGTACTCGACCTAAGCCAGGACAGCCCGTTAGCCTCAGCCCTCAGTCGCAATCCAATGACTGTATAGAGACATACCTCGTCTCCCCACAGCAGAACATCCCTCTCCTTGCCCTTGGCTCTACCCCAGATCGCAAGTAATTGCTGTCGTTACCAGTCAGACGATATCCCACCTCCTTACAAACGGCATCCATATAAGTATAGTAGGACCAACCTCAATTCCCCATTTCCGCACCTGATCCGCCCGCAATTTGGCGTCGGGCCAATCGAGCGCTGTTCCGAGAGCTCTGCAGCGACAAAGTGTTAGCTATGCTATTGCGATTGCAAGGATATTGCGACCCGAGTAAATCCACACGTACAGTAATCCCATCCTGCCATCAAACAAGTATCCCGATCATAAACGAAGTCTCGAAAGTCTGAATCGGTGGTCCAATGGAGTGCCGTGCGCTTGGCAAAAAAGTGCCCCGCCGCGATGAGGGGAGAAAAAGATTGCGCGATGCGCCTGGCTCTAGGAACCGACGAGAGCAATGTGATGTCGTCGGAAAACTCCCAGCAAAGGTAAGATCAAGATGTAAGCAGAAGGGGAAAGCAGGATTTATAGCCAAATGACGCAGAGGGAAACCGATCGGAGGAGAAACCGAGATTCCAATAATGATTGGAGATGAATTGATTTAGAGGGGGCGGCGGGGGGGAATTTTTCCCTGTCCAGCGGGGCTTAAGGTAGACAGACGCTGTTCCCGCGGAATCCACGCCGTTGATTTCTAAGCATGGACTCCGCTTACGATCGATGATATTCCATTCTTACTACTGAGTTACTACTGTGACTGAAGGCTTTGTCTTACTTGGGACTTTTGTGGATGGTCTAGTTACTGTGTTGAGGAGAGTAAGTTATGGGGATGCATTTCTAAGCAGGTACAACATGATCTTCGTCGGGAGTTGCACAGCGTCGACTTTGGTGCAGAGGTTATATCGTCCCAACGCATGAGGACCCTGCCCTTTGTTTAGTTTTCAGGTCTGTTAAATGAGATGCTGTATGGAGGAGGGGCAAGTCCAGCATGCAGTCTCTGGACATTTCTATTGATGATGCGTATGACTAAACGACAGTTGTCCAACGCGATCAACGGTCTCGTGCTGGCCATTCATGGCTGAATGCCGATCCTAGATCGGCGTCGTACGTTTGAAGCGCAAGAAAAACGGAAAAAGCAAAACAAGGAATACGAAGGGAAAGGGCCTGAACGCTGAGATGATTATAAGTGTTATACGAGTGCTTGGACTTGTCCAACCCCGGCTAGTAGCTTCCCATACCTCGGCAGGCGTGCCCAGAGGGCAGGCCGACCCAGAGGGCACGGCATCCGCAGTGGTGAAGCAAGTGCCATAGCGATTTTGGACAGCTCCAACCTCTGGTTCATATAAACGATGTCAGGTGCATCCGAATTGGAGACAGGTCCGGAAGGCGCAGTACGTGGTAGGAAGAGAAATCTCAAAGGAGTCCCAACGCCAAAGTCGGTTCGGTTCCATGGACGGACAAATCTCGAATCTCTATGTACATAACCCGCTGTTTCGCTCGTGCCAATTGGTCTGGTATCAATTGCTCCGGGCACCGTCCTTGGCAGCCCGCAGCTCGTCCATCTTGGCCACACGCTTCTTGAATTCTTCGTACTGGCACTTTTCGTAGCTGTGTCTCTCGTCCTGTTGAGAGAAGAGAGGGAAAAGAACGTTGTGTTAGTCGAGTGCGCCAACGGTTTCGTGGAGGAAAGGAACGCAGGGTTGACCACGGCGGTGTCATTTCATACCTCGCACTTCCACGGCAAATAATACTCTGCCTGTCGGCATCGGTTCAGCGGGATGAGCAGGTTGGCACACGAGTCCCGGTACTGCATCGGCAGACGGGCGTCCGACATCTCCTGGTGGGAGGCAGCTAATTGCAAGGTTAACGTTTGATTCCGGATATGACGACCTCTGGTGCGAGTCGCTCTCGGCTGCGGTCCACAATGGGCAATTGAGTCTTACGGGAGTCTGCCAGGCCAAAGGCACTCTTCACTGACTCGGCGACAGTCATGTTGGAGGAAGGCGGCGGGGTAGATAGAGCTTAATGGGGGGACGGAGGGGAGCAACGGAGCAGTGAGGGTTTGCAGCTATCCCGAAGTGTTGCTGGTCCTTCCGTCCCGATACGATCACGTGCTGTCACCTGACTACGCCCTCCGCAACCGGAATAGCGCGGCCATTTCCACTTAACGCGGTCCACCGTCTCCCGAGAGAGGCGCGTCACGCCCCGACCCAGTTGTGCAAACCACCGCGTTCTTTCAGATGCCACCCAGCCTATAACGAGCCACCAGTGGCTGATCCCTTGACAGTTCTAGATCCTATTTTGCCTGATCTGTGATGTTTCGGATCTTTGCACAACATAGCATAGTTGTCGCTTGACGAACGGCAAATACTGGCTCTTGGAGACCCGGGCGAATCCGGCAGAGTGTGCCCAGATCTTCAGGTGCTGTCCGGGAACCTACTGAATTCCGTTGCCTGACGGGGACGCACATCATGTCGACGGTGGATTTTTCGCGGATCTACTCTGCGACGTATAGCAGTGTCAGTACTTCTCAACCGGGGGAGATAGGGCTCGTCCGTCCCTATCCCTGGTGCTATCCCTCTGACCGTTTGCAGGTTCCGGTGTATGAATTCAAGCTTGAGACCAATGACAGTATTATGCGAAGAAAGGCCGATGACTGGATCAATGCGACACATATATTGAAGCTTGCCGGGTTCGATAAGCCCGCCCGAACCCGGATTCTCGAGCGTGAGGTACAGAAAGGTGTTCATGAGAAAGTCCAGGGCGGCTATGGGAAATATCAAGGTTAGCGGCGATACGGCACAGAAACTCGCCCATCTAGCTTTACTATGTGACTAATGGTAAGATTAGGGACATGGATACCACTACCGGAAGGCCGCCAGCTTGCGGAACGCAACAATATACTGGAGAAGTTGCTGCCAATCATGGACTACGTATCCGGAGACCGCAGCCCCCCGCCCGCTCCGAAGCACACGACGGCCTCCCGACCAAGAGCTCCCAAGATTGCGGCCAATCGCAAGGCTCCCCGAGAGGAAGTATTTAGCGCTGTGAAACCCCAACGCCCCATGGGGCCCCCGAGCTTCACCCACGAGCAGTATGAGATGAACGCCGGGTTCGACGAGGATGAATCCGCGGAGCAGACCACGCTGGAATCGTCGTCGATGATGGCGGATGAGGAAATGGTGCCCATGCCGCAGAGTGGCCCCTTCTCGCGAAAACGCAAGCGCGGACCGAACGAGGTCTCCGCCATGTCGATGAGCGAACAGGAGCACATCCTCTACGGGGATCAACTCCTGGACTTCTTTATGACGGTAGGGGATGCGCCGGAAGCCACACGCGTTCCTCCACCGGAACCTCCGATGAATTTCCAGGTGGATCGCCCGATCGACGATTCGGGCAATACGGCCCTCCACTGGGCTTGCGCCATGGGGGATCTGGAGATCGTGCGGGATCTGCTGCGGCGGGGAGCAAATGTCAAGGCCCAGTCGATCCACGAGGAGACGCCCCTCGTGCGTGCAGTTCTCTTCACCAACAACTACGAGAAGCGCACTTTCCCGGCTATCTTGGAATTACTCTTAGACACAGTGTCGTTCCGGGACTGGTTTGGTGCCACGATCTTCCACCACATCGCGGAGACGACTCGCAGCAAAGGCAAGTGGAAGAGCTCTCGGTACTATTGCGAGACGCTCCTCGATAAGCTACGCCAGACGTGCTCCGCAGAGGAAATTGACCTGCTCTTATCGTGCCAAGATTCCAACGGAGATACATCCTGCCTCGTTGCCGCGCGAAATGGAGCGTTCCGGCTGGTGAACTTACTTCTGATGCACTGCCCGCGGGCTGGCGAGCTATTGAACAAGAAGGGCGAAACCACGAACAACATCATCCAGAGATCCCATTACTCCGAACGGGACATCCCGCCACCTCCTTCGTCCGTCACTATGGGGAATGACCACGTCGATGGCGAAGTCCCTGCGCCTGTGCACTCCGAGCACCAATCGGCCGCACCCCCGCAGGAGACATCCTCAGCCACCTCGGCGCTCCTGTCGAAGATCAGCGCCCTGATGGACGACGCGAACCGCAAGCTCGCTGTCAGCTACGGCAACTCCAAGGCGAACCAGCAGGCCACAGACGACATCGCCAACCCGGAGGCTCTCCACGAACAATTAGAGCACGATCGGCAGAAGATTCAGAGGCAGATCGCCGCCATGGGCGCCAAAGAGGCCGAGCAAGAATCCATCAACACGCAGCTGGCGCGGTACGAGGAATTACGAGGCAGCTACGAGTCGCTGCTAGAGCGGATCCAGCAAGCTCGTCTCCGCGAGCGTGTCGCGGCGGCACCGCCTCCGACCCACGACCCCACAACCGACGGCGAACAAAACCCGCTGATGCGCACCTTCAAGCTGGCGCGGGAGCTGTACGTCGCCCAAAAGGCGCGGCGGGCCGCCGTCAAGGAACTCGCGCAGCAGACGGCCGACGCGGGGGTCAGCACCAAGTTCGATGTCCATCGCAAACTGGTGGCGCTGGCCACGGGTCTCAAAGAGGAGGAGCTGGACCCCATGGCGGCGGAGCTGGCCGAGACGCTGGAGTTCGACCGGATGACTGGCAAAGGGCCCGGGGGCGAATCGCCGGAGCCCGACCAGAAGGACTCGGCGACGTTTCCGTTCCCGGGATCGACGGTGTCTGTTGATGCGTGATTCTCCTCTTTCTCACCAGTCATCCAGTCTTTCCCTCTTCTCCTCTCCCTCCCCTCTCTGACATTCTATATCTTCCATCTCTGTCCTCATCATATGGATGTCTCGCCTTTTACGATATCGACGCTCGTGTTCCTCGACTTCTGGCGGTCTTGTTGAGACTAGCTGTTGCCAGCAGATACCCGGATCTTTCTCTGCTTGATTTTGCGTTGAATAATCTTGTTTCATTCTTATTCTTATTTCATTTCTTACTTTTTCCTATCTATGACTCTTTTTCGTTGTGATCAGGAGGCAGCGTGTGACATGTTGATTTGATTCGATTTGTAGCCTACATTACATGGAGTGACGGGACCGTGTGTACATAATGCTGTAGGGACTATACATTGATAACTACCTTAGTTTAGTTTCTTCAACCATTGTGAAGTTCGCCCAAATCATAATTGAAAGGTCCAGACCAGCCGGTACCTGTAAATACCCCGTATTAAGACAGCAGAAGAAATAGAGGAGTCGGCGGTTCGTGGGCGAATGGTGGGACGGAAGCGGTTGGCTGGCGGCGAGCAGAGCCACGTTGACAGGCGCTAGACCGGGGTGATTTCCACGGGCAATCCATGGAGGAGGGGAAGGGCTCAAGTTAGCTGAGGTACCGGAGCACTTGCAGCAGGTAAGTATCCGTTTGGTACTGGGCGTCGTTTGGAGTAGATGAGTTGTATTCTTCTGAGGAACTTGATCTACATGAGGAGATGTATTTTTCCTATTGGTTGGTACTTAGTGAGAAGAATATTCGTGATTGATTTTTGTTGTTGATGAATACTTGCTATATTATTTATAGATCAATCGAGAGGCCTTCATCAGGGAGGTACTAGTTCGTCAGGTCCCTCTAGTATCTATCTACTTGGGTACTGGGAAAGTACCAGGTCTAAAGTAAAGACATGCTCAGCTCGAGTCCACCTCAGGCTCACGGAACCAGATCCGCTAACCTTAATCCAGACTAGTGGAACGTAGAAGCGAACCAGTCAGCGCACGTCCCTGGTTCCCGCGGTGTGCTGACTGATCTGTTCATCGGGACGGGACAGTCTGATTGGTGGGTATGAAGGTGAATCTTCATTCATTGCTCTGTTCATTGATCTGACTGGTTATTATTAGGTGTTACTATAATTTATGGTATTGTTATGATTGTTGTAATATCAGGTATTCTGGCAATATCCAGAGTTCCCGGGCCTGTAGAGTTCCTTGGGTGGGAGTTGATCGGGGTACCTTAATTGGTATATCTGACCACCTCCTTATCCTCTTTCCATCTTTCCTTTCCTTCATCTCCTACCCACTCTTCTCTTCTCTCCTTCTCTTTCGCTCTCTCTCTCTCTCTCTCTCTCTTCAGTTTGCTCTCTCTCCCCTCTGGTTCTTTCCCCTCCTCTTCTCTCCGCTTCTTCTCCAACTTCTCTTCTTCTCTACTTCTCTTCTTCCCCCTTTTCACTTCTTACCTGTCACTCACCTTTCTTTCTCTTCCTTTCCTGCATTATTCTTTTCTTCTTTTTCTCTAATTTCTTCTCTTCTTTCGACCTACTTCATCTTCGTCAATCCAAATCTGAAGACATATCCAAGTTCAGTCGTGTCGTGGACCCCTGGAAACTGGACTGCCAGTCTTTGGGACAGCGCGGGTAACTGTAAAGAAAAAAACCAGAAAAAGAGAACCTAAAAATACAGGCGCCGAGGATCCGAAACGAAAGCCCGACAAACCATCGCCAATCCGCCTCTTGTCTTTTTCTTCTTCCCCTTCTCACTTTCTCTTCTTTTCTCTCCCTCTCGCCTCCCATTCGGTTCGCAACCCCCTTGACAAGGGTCCTCGTTTCTTTCTTCCGGTTCATAAGAAAAACAAGGAATTAATTTCGAAAAAAAAAGGAAAAACAAGGAAAAAGATCAAGAAAAAAGAATAGGGAAAAACAACAAAGACATCAAGATCGAAACACCAGACAAAGACTATCAAACAGAGAGGCTCAAGGTTCACTCGATCCATCCCTTACTTTCCATCATCCCCTCCGAGGCGGCTCTGTTGCTGTGGGATCCCATCATTCCTCCACCCTCCAGGTCTAATCGTCACCGGCTTGAGTTTTCCATTCGATTTTTCTTTCTTTTCTTTTCGTGTATTGCATCGGATTGCATCTATTCATCTTCTCACCTATTCATCATTTTCATCGGGAGCTGCAGTGCATCTCCCCCCTGGCCCATCCTATTCGGTCCTTAATTCCACCCGACGGAGTCACCGCGTTTCATTCCATCGATTCCATCGCCGACGTCCGGTCGCGTCTGTCGTCAATCCTTCCTTCGAGGCTGCCTTTCAGTCTCCATCACCAGCTCGCTGGATTCCTTCTTGTACACTGCATTGTTCTTTTATCGTTTGTGGTCTGCTCTCGCTTGTTGAGACGCGCCTCCGTTCATTCTTCTCGGAAGGTACCGTGTGCTCCTGCCCAACCGCTCGTCGACCACTCCACTAACTCCTATCAAGTCCTGTTGGCTCTCCTAGAATACAAGGCATCGCCTGTCTATTCCGCTCCTTGTCTAATCGCCTCGCATCTTGCATAATACTATAATCCCCCATCGAACGTCGACTCCTGTCTCTCCCCCGACCGAGACATCTGCCGTTCCGTATATCTCATCTCTCGATTGTACTTTTCTCGAAAACCTTGAACCTTTGAGTATGGACGCTGGCGGTCTTGCTCAAATGACCTATCCCTCGTCTTTCAATAACGGGGGCTCCCTCGGAGCTCCCTCCAACGGCTTTGCATCCCGCAGAAAGGGCTCCCACATCAAGCGTCTGAGTGTGCCGCCCCCGCACATTCCCACCATCGATGAGTCCCAACCGTCTGCGCCCCTCCAGACCCCCCGCACCAGCCGCTCGCACCTGCTGGCCGGCTTGAGGACCGCCCCCAAGTCCGCCACCGTGCCCTCGGCCGCGGCCCGGCAGCAACACCTCGGCGTGGAGGGTGATCGATATGGAAACTTGTCGAACCGCACCGCGGAACGCATCCCTCAGACGGCGACGGGAACCGGATTCCCTCGCCATTCGATGGCGATGAATCAGGGCCTGGACATGAACACCGGCCGGCCCATGTACACCTTGCCGGAGCAGGTGCTCGCCCCGCCGACCTTCGACATGGGCGCCGAGGCGCCCATGGACGAGAGCATGTACGCCGAGCTCATGTCCACCAATCTGTTCCTGGCCGCCCAGCAGCAGCGCCTGCAGCAACAGTTGATCAGCGTCACCGCCGCGGCCCAGCAGTTCCAGGGCTTGAACCTGGGCATGCAGATGCAGCAGCCGGAGCTCCCCGCCATGTCGCTCCCGGGCATGGGTTTCTACCAGCAGCAGCTCCAGCAGGGCGTCCAGCCGATCGTGCAGCCGGTGCCCGGCCAGCCAGGCCTCTACTCGGTCTACAACCCCCTGACGGGCCAGCAGAATTACATCTACGACAACAGTGCCCAGGACGGATCGTCGTCCGCCCCCTACCCAGGTGACCAGTCGCCCGCGATGCAGGTCCCCACCTTCCGCGCGGAGGTCTCTCCGCCGCCCGAGTCCCGCCACTCCCCGGCGTATTCGTCTCAGCCCGTGTCGCCTCCGAGCTCGAGTCCCTCCCCCTCGCACGATGTCGCGCCCCTGCCGCCGCCGTCGGCCAACGCGTTCCGTCGGGGTCACAAGAAGAGCTCGTCGGTGTCCCCCGCGCCCAAGGCACCCATCGACACGGCCCGCGCCAACGGCGGTGGTCATCCGCCGGCTCCCAAGACCGCCGCGCTGCCCCCGACCCCGGCCACGGGCACCTTTGGCCCGGGCCAGGGTCGCGCGGGCGAGCACCCGACCCGCCAGCCGCGGGGTCCGCCGTCGCTGGAAGAACTGGTCGCCAAGCCCACTGCGAAGCACGAGGGCAGCAAGAACTTCGCCACGCGTCAGCGCCGGCGCGCCGTGCACAACCTGGTCCGTGCGGGCATCGAGCGCCGCGGCGACACCCGCAGCTTTGGATGCCACAGCAGCGGCGGCTCCAATACGCCCGCCAGCGAGAAGGAATTCACCTTCTCCGACGGCGACGACGGCACCGCCCGGAGTGGCAGCCTGTCGAGCAAGCCGAGTCTAGGCAGTCTCCGCGCGGCGGCCAACGGCGCCATCGGCTCCGAGAGGAAGGAGAGGTCTTCTCGGGAGCGGCGGTCCCAGGACAGCCCCTACAACACGACGACCCCGATCAGCGAAGACGGCGGGTTCTTCGGGAGCAAGTTCGCTGACGTCCGGATGGACCAGGTGTCGTCCCCCGTCGGATCGCCGTCGGTGGCTGCTGTCGTCGCAGGACAGAAGACGGTGGCCCAGGGTCCGGAGAGACGCAAGACGCCGATGCTTGTGCTTTCCAGCGCCGAGAAGCGCAAGACCCCTGTCATGTAATATGAACACTCGTACATAATGTGGTTTGAGACGACACAGCCCTGGATGACCTGATATTAGCTTTGGTTTTGTTCTCTTTTTTGTTCTCTTTTCATCTTCTTCCTTTTTTTCGGTTCACTCCTGCTGGTCCATGACCAATGGTTAATCCGTTTCGCTCCTTGTTTGACTGCAAGATCTTGAGTGTGATCTTGCCCCCATGTTCTTTCTCTTCGTCTGCCCTCCATACTGTGTTTGGATGGTGGTACTCAGCACAATCAAGTGTTGGATGAACCGTGGTGTTTACTTCTCTCTTTAACAAAGCATTTGATCAGAATGATGAAACATGAACTTGAGAGGTTTTGAATCTCATGGTGTTGGTTGGTTTCTTTTTCTTGATTTCTTTTCTCTTTCTATTTTATCTCTTTTATTTCTTCTGTCTTTCTTCTTTTCTTCCCGTTTTTTTTTTATCTCGGTCTTGCATCCTCGGACCGGCTGGTTGCTAGCAACTGGCTGGATCCGCGGACGGGAGGGAGGAACTGCGTAGACCGACAGAGTTTGGAATGTCCATACCAGTCACGATCAGCATTGTATGCTACATCTGGTATGTAGTGCAATCAATCAATCATCAATCAATCATCAATCATACCTATAGAGTATCACTTAGTATATTAGTTTTTATTGAATGTAAAGATTATAGTATAGTACACAGTAATCAGAAGAATGAATGGTAGTCGTTTATCAGCCCTATATGACCGATGAAAACGTAAGTAGCTCACTTCTGCACATAGATAGATACCACACGAGTAGGTACATCCCACCCATCTACAAGATCCACGATTAAACCTATATACCCATATGAAAACACACGTGTCACTACGTACTGTTCTAGTTACGCACTACCTACCTACCTGTTTATCTAAACAACTTGAATGAAAGCTTCCTGCAGTTGACAACGAGAAAAGCTAGGGGGGTGGTTGGAGATGTGTATGGCCTGTTTTTGTCTTGTATGTTGTTGGTTCTTTTAAGGTGGGCTAATAGATAGATAGATAGATAGATAGCCAGGCAGTTTTTGGATGGATTTTCAGTAGTAGTGGATGCTTTTGCCGGGGGTGAAATTGGAGGGGGAGGGAGAGTGACAGAGGGGATATTCGATATCTGTCACTCAAGTACAAGGGACAAGACGGTTCGGTTCCTATAGTCTACACTTTCTAGGGCCGACTCGAACTAAACAGAAGTAAATAGAGAGAGAGAGAGAGAGAGAGAGAGAGAGAGATGAATGGAAGTATGTGTGTATATGAATATACAGAGATTAAGCCACACCGGGAATCAGGAGAAAGTAAGTCTGTCTTTACTCCCCCCCCCTCCCACCAAGAGAATAGCCAGTATGTTATACACGAGTGGATGGGGTTGATGGTTTGGCTGGAGATGTCTGAATCTAATATGGTTAAGTACTCACAGGTCACAGATATAGGGGATTTACCCTGTGCTTGTCTGAATATGTGGATATTTAAGGAATCCAGAAGATGTATTTTCAACACTATGCTCAGTCTATGATAATGGATAGGAAGTGAAGCCCCCATGAGACATATCCTAGTACGGCAGTGGCTGGTATGCGAACATCTCCATACCAAAAAGGAGGCATCGAGCAGGCAAACAGATTTCAACGAGAGTCCAACAACAGATAAGAATGATATACATACATGCCGGCCCAGATTCCTGGGACGGACATGCCCCCAGTATATTGCATTATCTACTGTATGCCTTATGACCTACATGATTGATTGTCTAACACATACCTCCTCCTAGAGGAATGTTGTGCCGCGCTTCCGGGACATGCTAACTGTACAGCTGGCTCTGAAAGTCCATCTATATCGGGAATCTGACCTGATAGATATATCCCTACATACTAGTTCTCCCTTGCTTATTACATTGCCAGGGGCGTTACCAAACACTCGATTGGGATTCATTCATCTACAAACCGGATATAAAACCCCGGCCTTCCACCCTCTCTGATTTGCAGAGCACTAACAATCATCATACCTCTTCTACCTACAAGAGATATTTTCCACAAAGATAAACCTTGAGAATCAACCCCTCTTCATCATGAAGTTCCAAGCAGCCGCCACCATCCTAGCCACGGCCCTCACTCTCGCCCCCACCGCAGTTTCTGCCTGCAGGTACGATGACACAGACTGCTACTGGGAGGGCGACGCGCCCTCCTGCCCCAAGCACGCGCCCCCGCCGGGCACAACCAGAGGCCATAGGCCAGAGCAGTACCTCGCGTGGACGACCGAAAAGCACGACATCGGGGATCTCAGAAATGAGCTCGGCCAGGATTGCTATAATGCTTATGGCAACTGGTGCTGGAGTGGATGGAAGTTGCTCTGGTGTAACAAGAAAGATAAGTGAGTTTGGTGATTCTTTTTTTCTACTTTTATTTCTACTTCTTTTCTACTTCTGCTACTCGTGCGCTTGGATCTGTTAGAAGCTAATGGTTGGTATTGAAGGGATCCTCTGGACGATCTGCCGAATGATTCGGCCGATCAGGGTGACCTTGGGTCTGATGCCCTCTTGGGAACTCTTTAGAGTTGATTTGCACTTTGGCGGTGGAGGCCTCCTTTGGATGGTTGGTATGTGTGGAAGTAGATCGCCTGCTGGGTAGGTAGGTAGTTTGCTGGTTTGTATCTGTGGTTTGATTGGTTGCTTTTTTCTTCTTCTTCACATGGCTGCTAGGGTTGGGATATCTCTGGAGTGGTTGGATGATGTTGGCTATTAGGGAGGAGAAGAAGAAGAAGAAGAAGAAGAAGAAGAAGAAGAAGAAGAAGAAGAAGAAGAAGAAGAAGAAGAAGAAGAAGAAGAAGAAGAAGAAGAAGAAGAAGAAGAAGAAGAAGATAATAACAGTTAGTAGTAATAGTGATATGATAGTGGTGAGAGTATGTCAGAGATAGCCAAATGAAGCCCTTTTACAAAACCACGTCCAGGGTTCCAAAAGACTAATGAGCCATTAAATCATCTTCTGACTGTATTGGTGACTGACTCCCTTTTGTCATGGTTCGGTATGGAATCGTTAGTTTTGGAGTCATTCCCCGTACGGATTTACCTCGATTTTCTCTGCCTTTCCTTAGCTTGAAGGACCATTTTTAACCAGAATGACTCCTTTGGTGGCTTGGATGGAACTAGGTTTGACTTGTGTGTGTGTTTATCGGTTCATTTATTTATCTATTGGTTGACTGGCTGATTGCTATAGTTTGGTTTGGCTTGGTTTAGATTATAGGAAGATTGTAGGTAGGTTGTAGATAGGTTGTAGATAGGTTGTAGATAGGTTGTAGATAGGTAATAGGACCCATCCACCCCTCTATCCATCCTATTTCAATTCGTCTTCACATCTAGAAAGGTTCTTGTACGTGAAATGCCATAAAGTGATAGAAAACAAGCACATCGTTCATATATAGAATAATCGGATATAATAACAGTAGTAGGCACTCGCTTGCTTGCTTTTTGAAGAATCAAAAGATAAAAAGAAATGAAATGACAACCCAGTGAGGGAGAAAGACCGTCCATGATTGATAAAAAGAGCCAACAGGATATTATGACATGACATATGAGATGTGAAACAGATAGATCGTTGATGGTCCCTCGTCGTTATACCGCTAGATCAAACCAAACCAAAAGTGCGTATATAACTGATCGTGAGGTAGGAAATGCAAGGTACATGCTGTGTGAAATAGTAATGAGTATGATGCCAGGAGATAGGAAAAATAGACGCTGAAAAACACGACGGGACGCTGATCAAGGACGCCAATCGTATGCAACAAACAAACAACACAAGGAAAAAGACATGGGTGATGAGGTGGGGGTGGATTATAAGATATAATGAGGGAAGACGAGAGGACAGGATGAGGGTAAAGGAGAGGGTGAGATAAAAAAAAAATGCGAGTAAGGGTAAATAAAGATCAGTCAGTCAGAAACTAAACAGCCCGCTGCGCTTCTTCCCCAGAGGATACACCACCAGCGCAGCTAGGAACAACCCAACCGTAAAGCCGATAGCAACCTGCACCATTCCGTACCCGATGTCAAATACAACACCCTGGTGCTCCTGGCCTGGAGTCGGCTGCGACATGTTCTTGGCGGCGTCCACGAACCCCTGTGTCCCGTTGGTGATGACCGAGTGTGGCCCCGCCCGCGAGGTCATCTGCTCGGCGGACTGGAGACCTGACACCAAGGACCCGCTGGCCGCGAGTCCCGACGGCACCAAGACGAAGATGGCTGGGAGCATGGCTGCGGCGGCGAACCCGTGGCGCAGTCGGCTGTACAGGTTGCCTATGACGCCGATGACGAAGGCGCCCAGCGCGTTGGAGACCTGCGTGCTCGAGTAGAACCGCTTGGTGCCGAAGTAGTTGGTCACGTAACCGGCGAACCCGATGACGAGCATCATCGGGATCTGCTTCCATTTGGCCTGGTTGACGATCGAGAGACAGAGGGTGAAGACGATCACAAAGGGGAACCGTTGCAAATACTCGTTGGTGATGGGGCTGGCGGGGCACGTGTACTCCGTCGAGGCGTCCGCGTCCAGCAGACCGTACACGGCGGTTCCGATTGTGATCCCGAACCCCAGGAACAAGGAGTAGATGATGGCGTAGACCATGCGCACGGAGCCGGCGACCATGCTGCGCGACTGCAGCTCCAAGCTGGCGCACAGCACCATGTAGCCCGGTAGGATGAGCGCGATGGAGGATTGGGCTAGGGCAGAAAAGCAAAACAACCGCTCCCCATTATAACGTATACTGCCGAAGGCGCGGGCCAAGAATGAGGTCAGGACCGCGGCCGAGATCTCGAAGACATTCGAGTAGAGACTGGATCGTGGCGACAGCACGAGCTGCAGCACGCCCAGCAGGCACCCGAGCAGGAAGGCGATGGGCATGTCGATGGGCCGAGCATTGAAGGCAAACGGGCCGACACTGGCCGCGGCACAGCCGTGGACCAGGATGGCCACCCAGATCGGGTACTTGTTCTTCCTCCTCATGATCTCGTCCAAGCGCTGGATGGCCTCCTCGACGCCGATGACGTCGTGGATGACCTCCTTGTAGATCATGTGGACGTCGGACAGCTTGCCGAGGTCGACCCCCTGCGGGGCTCGCACCAGCTTCACTTCGGTGGTGTGGGTGGAGACATCGTCAAAGGAGATGATCATGCAGCCTGGCATGTACAGGAACTGGCCGTCGATCTCCAGGACGCGAGCGGTCATCTTCATGTACTCCTCCAGGCGGTGGGTGGGAGCACCGTACTTCATTAGGGCCCGGCACAGTCGGATCAGGTACCGCTGGCGGGCCAGCAGGTCGGCGATGTGGACGGTGATGCGGATCTCGTCGGCCAGCTGCGCCTTGTCCATGCGCTTGGGGACGCTGGGCACAGCACCGCTGCTCTGCGAGCGTTTGAGCATGGCGGTGGGCGAGCTCATCGAATTCTTCGCAGTCGAACCGGACAGGGATCCAGACAGGGAGGTGCTGGACTGGTTGGGTGACTTTTCGTACCACTTTCTGGGCCGCTGAGGCCGCCACCCTGGGTCAGGAGACAGGCCCCGGCTGCTAAGTCCTCCGGAGCTACTCTGGCGCGAATGGCCATACCGGCCACGGGAGGGATAAGCGTGCGATGTGGGTGGTTGATCGTGGAGCTTAAGCAGGGAAGCGAGGATACCGCCCCGGTAGTGGGTCGGGGGTTCGACGTAGGCGTCTGGGTCTCTCTCCTCGAGAGGGGTCACTTGTCCGGATCGGATTCCCGGGGAAGGGGCGCGGATCCTGGTTAGGAAACTGAACTCCTTTCGGGTCATTTGGCTCACAAGTTGATGAGCTTCGGAGGCGCGTGTGGTGTGCCGGCGGTGGTTTACAAGGCCAGCTTCATCGTCTTCTTCGTCGTCGTCGTAGTCAAAATCGAACTGTTTTTCGGGGAGACTGATCATAGGGATCTCGTCACCGTAATCAGATGGCAGCGCCACCTCTGTGGGGGTCGACGCAACTGATGACGGCAAACTCGATCGAGGACTGGGCCGGGGCGATCTGGTGGAGCGGCCCAGCAGGGATGCGAGTCGTTGGGCTCGCTCCTGCGCAGAGTGGATAGCCCTCTGTCCCCTCTCATTGCCGATCTCATCGTCACCAATGAGCCCTGGGGAGCTCGCTCGTGAGTGGACGGTCAGGCCCATAGCGCCGATAGGAGATCCAGAGCCGATATCAATCAGAGGGAGCGATTGGGAGTCGGCGATGGATTTTTCAGCCGGTGGAATGCTGCTGGCGGTGGGCAAAGGCCGTTGGGGTAGCGATCTGCCATCGAACTGTGGGGGCTCAGAGGCCGGGAGGGTTTGGCTATGGCCTAGATAAGCTTCGTTGACCGTAAACTTGACGCGATTCGAGCTCTTGAGAATGCCGGCATTCCGGCTCCTACCCTGAGCGCCGTCGGGATCCACACCCTCAGTGGGAGTTGGAAGGGGAGAGACACGCGGCCCTGCAGAAGATCGACCGGTCTCTCCAGGTACATCAGTAATGCTTGACCGTCGCGAGGAGGCGATAGGTAGATCGAAGTAGCCGCCAGCCATGATGAATTCCTGGGCGCGAGTGACGGCGCTGGAGATCCAGAGGACACTGACTGCCTGGTTGTGTTACCTTTGGGAATCTCTCAATAGATTCCTCCTGGTTAATTATAATTATAATTATTAACCTTCTTCTTCCTTCGTTTCTTCCTTTGTTTTACACTTCGGTCTATTCAACCAATGGTTCGGATCCGGCTGATGGCTCTATCACGATCACCAAAGCCCGAAAAAAGGGTACCCTAGCAACAAGTCAGAGATATGGATCGCGCCAGGGGGGTTGCCGGCCAGAAAACCGACTTCGCAGCTACTCACGCAGCTAAGAGAGTATGCGGTCCGGGGGAATGAAGCACAGACAATGGCCAACGAGCCAACGGCAAGATGATGAGAGGACCAGTCGGTGGAGGGTGGCGCGCAGGAAGGAAGGGAGTGAAAGGTCCCGCTTCAAAGAATGATCATACGTCACCGAGGCATAGTCGAGTTCACTGGCGGCGTCTCTGTCACGTCGGGGGGCAATGGACCAGCTGCAAGATAAGGGAGGGGAGAGGGAAACGTGTAGGAGATTTCTGATTATAGGTGTCTTCGACTTCCCAAAGGGGGATAACGGTGAACAAACAATCGAATGGAATTAAATTAAACGGCCAGGCAGGTGATGGGATCGAGGTCACAAAAGCCGCCTCTGCTGGATGAAAGCAGCCGATCTTGGGGGAGAAGGAGAGCCCTGACAAGGAAGCCAGATCCAATCACGGGGAGGGAAAGACGACACTAATCATATGAAGACAGGAAAGTGAGCGATCTGCCTTGGGGTTTGTGTAGCAAAGAGGGCTGCGGAGGAATGACAATATTTTGGGGTCAATGCTTGTGGACAACCCAGGACAGGACGTCAAGGTAGAGAGGAATGTGAAGAGATATAGATCTTGATTTAAGGAACGGGGGTGGGCAATTCGGGTGTATTGTATCAAATGATGCAAGCAATCGCCACCGTGATAAAACATCGGGGGGGTAAGAGGGGAGATAATTTTGATATCAGTAGCAAAGCTAGCAGGTGAATCACCGGCGTGGGTCCCAAGCAAAGCTAAAAAAAAAATAGAATAAAATATAAATTCAAGAAAATAAGATGTAGTAAAAGTAAAAAAAAAAAAAAAAAAAAAAAGCATGATTAGGGATTACTGTTTCATCCAATCAGTTAGCCTTGCCCATAATACAGCATGCTAGCCACGAGTAGACCCAGAAAGATTCGCTTGGAAAGAAAAAAGCCAAAGGCGCAGGGTGACACCCAACCCCCAAGAGAACTAGAACGGCGTTCAGGCATCATTTTTTCCTGGCTATCTTGGAAAGGGACCACGGGTCGACGACGGAAGCGGTTCCACGAGCTCCACGATATGTACCACTTTGGCCACAGGGGAGTCACATTGGGTCAGCGTGCTGGAGTGCTAGACTCCTAGCTCAGTCCTAGCTTGTTGGGAGGGGAGTAACAACTTGGAAGAGAGTGGACGATGGTGGATATCAATTGTTGCCGTTGGGCCTTGTTCTCTTACACTCTCTCTTCTTTTCTCTTTTTTTAGCCTCGCGTCCTTTTTCCGACCCTTTCTTTTTTTAGTTTAGGGGAGAGGAAAATTTTTGTTCGTCTATCGTGATGGATCTTCGAAGGTGACGCCAATCTTTTCTCCACCGATAGAACCGTCTGGATCTCTCTCTCTCTCTTCTGGAGTGAGAAACAAAAGACTAATCGGCATGGCAAACGAGACCAAGAGGATCTGGTGTGCAGCAGGCAGAAAGCCGAGTGGGTCCTTGCATTCCCGAAGGAACCAGGTTATCAGCAGAACCTTTAGTCTCTAGCGCCCGAACCGGACCGTCCATCTGCGCCGGTCGGTGTGGATGATCGTCCATGGTTGAGGGGTCGGAGGGGCAGGACAACAGGCGAATGAGAGGGCTGTCGCGGGCACGTCAGTCGGCTACCCGAAGCCCGGTCGAGGGATGATAAATTGATAGATGCAGGATAGGAGAATCTATCCACCTATCCACTTGAATAGAAGAAGTGGGATGAGGGATTTGCTCACCTTGCTGTAGATTAGTTGGAGAAGTCTATCCTATCACACCATGGGGGTCGTCACCATCCAGGAGAGGTGGGGCAGTCAGTTGCAAGACGGTTTGATAAGAGGTTGGCATTACGAAGCTCTGGGAGGAGGTGATCAACCAAATCAGCCATGTGGAACCATGATCAGTCAGGGGGGAGGCTGATAGTGGAGAGATGAGGAGGATGAAAGAAAGTCAAAGAAGGAAGAAGTGAAAGTGAAAGTGAAGGTTTGAGGTGAGAGAAGCCTGAGGCAGTTTCCATTGGATATGGCTGTATCAACAAACCAGGATAAAAAGGCTGAACCACAGAACACGACAACAAGACAAAAAAAAAAAGATAAAAAGAATCATCACGCTAAAGTCAATGCCCCCTGTTCCATCCTGCTGATCAACACGATTGTCTGCAGCGCACTGGGCACCGAAAGATCAGAGCTCCTACCGATGAGCATGAGTCAACCCCTTTCTGATCCGGTGTTTCTTATTTTAGGCGATTTAGCTAATAGGTGGGAATCGTCTTGGATAATATTTCAAGTACTCCATAGTCCATACAGATAACATTTCCACGTCTGAAAGGGAGTTCAAGCTCCTGATAGAATCGCCCAGATCCACCGAACATCCCAGCCCCCTGTTTCAGCTGGTCAGGCTTCTTATCTCCGCCCACAACGGTTGCAGTTGAGGTTCTGTGGCTTTGCTCTTCTGACCCACTACTCTCACAGACATGATTTTCAATGATTTTCAGGATGATTAATCATTACATATAGTTTGAGGTCATCTTCTTCCTTTGTTGATTTGTTGATGTGGTTTATTTTTTACAAGGTTTGCTCATTACATGGGGAGACCTGCATGGATGAATCAAACAAGATGGCAGACTGTGACGCGGTCACCCTGAGCCCGCGGTGTCTGGACCAGTCGGCGGGTGTGCTGTACACCTTCAGATGATGCTCCCTTGGCATGGTGGTCTTGCTCTCTTTCCACCCGTCGCGGGGCGTGACACGGCATTGTCCTTCCTTGGCGGTATGCCATTGTTATGCAGGACCGATGCATGTCATCCTGGTAGGTAACAACCGGTACTTGCTCAGTAGGTAGGTATAGGCAGGTATAGGTAGGGACCTACCAACTCTATCCGAAGATTATGCAGATAATGACTGAACCTTCTAGACCTCATGCATTGGCCGGATTGTCCGTGATTCCCGTCAGACGGGCATGCTGTACGTCCCGAGGATGGCGGTGGAACCAAGACCGAGGCAGGGGCCAATCCATTCTACCGGGCAGGGAAGCTGGTGATGTGAGACTGTGATCGGGGAAGAGAGGTGCAAGCCGGCTGGTCAGGGTTTGTCCTACCTGTGTAGTATGCTTAATGTGGTGGCGAGAGCATATAATATATGATATATGAAATAATGATATAATGATAAAGGGATGGTCTGTAATCATAATTTTATTATATTATTATCGTTTGTCTTGATTTCTTTGTTTGACTTACCGTTGACTCATGGTATGGACAAGACCTTGTTCTATCAATGTCTTGTATCCACCAGACTCCATAATGAACCAGACTTCCAGAGGATCCATAGGATCAGCTGACAGCCGAACTCTTCAACTTCCACCGCCAAGAAACAGACTAGAAAGATCTATCCATCACATGGTCTAGCAGTAGTTGGTATCTTATTGTAGTCCATACCTATATAGTATCTAGTATATACTGTAGACTCGGTCAGACACAAACCAGGCCAGACCAGCCCGGAAAATAAACCGGCTGCGGACGGCGTTAGCGGACTCCACTTTTTTTTTTCTTTCATCTCTCCTAGATCCCTAGTATAAATCTTTTTTATAAAAAATAAACCTGATAGTCTACCGGTCAATGAACTAGTTCTAGTGGAATTAGTCAATTGCTGCCCAACTGTCGCAGCATCAATAACTCAATACACTCGGATACATACTCCGTGAAAATATAAGCTAACCCTTCCTGTACGCTGATATCACCCCACAGCACTAGAAAACCCAAAGAATCATCGAAATATCAAATCAGACCAATGCAAGACATTACGCCATGCTATGCATACATACCCCGGAGGCGCAGCTATCTTTGCGTAAGCAGGCATGAAGTACCTTATCTAATTGCCTATTTAATTAATTCTCCCTTCTAGACCCGATTGTGTTTCTCTTTTCATTCGTGATCAACCTTGATCGACTGCTGATTACCTACCTCCTGCTTGCTATATATAGTCATCACCTCGCCACTTACAACTGTCACAATCTGATCACACTCCCAGATTCCTGGTACTGGGGTATATCTAAATACCCGATTGACAATATAGAAGAACTAGACATCTTTAATCCATTGACAACTGTCGTTTCAGTGTTCATTTAATCACTTTTACTACTACTACTACTACTACTACTACTACTACTACTACTACTACTACTACTACTACTACTACTACTACTACTACTACTACCACCACCACAACAACCACTACTATAGGCTTCCTTCTTCTGCGATTATTTATTTTCAACTCCCCCATATATTCCACCCTACTAAGTGAACTATAATGAATGTGAAATGAACACAGCTTCCTTTTCCGGAAAATGTATGAGATAGTGTTATACATACATATCTTACATACCTACCTACCTCTCTACCAAATTTGACCTGAGTTTACCTACCTATCTATATATCACAGAGATGCCCCGCTACCTATGTATGTACCAAGGCAGTACACCTCACCCTCTCCATATGTACATACCTAGTACCAACTGCCTACTTACTACAAAATTGATTCTTCTATACCTTGTACTCGGTTCTAAGCCTATGATCAGTGTCACTTGCTAGAGCACTGGATATATACTTTATATACATGAATCATCCGCTTTCGGAAGACGATTGTAGATACCTAGACAACCGTAGATAGGTCTCCCAATCGAACCCCCAAAAGTTGAAAACTACACCAGGCTCAAAGAAAACTACACTATTCGCAATTTACACATAATCAGAATAGCTCAATGGATTCAATCCATCCAACCTCTAATCAATAATCAATCAATCAATCATACAGTTATCTACCTAAGTACCCTAAGTAACATCCCCCAAACTCCCCAATCCCAACTCCGTTGCTCGCTGCATGCCGCCAATCAAATCAACAACAACAAACAAACAACAACTAATAACAGACAAACGACCTTTACCCACCGGCCACCCTTCCAGCCAGATACAAAGGGTCAAATAATGAAGAAGAAGTAAAAAAGGATGAGATCACCGCCGCTCGATCCGACTGAGCGCCCCGAGGATCAACCCCAGGTCTTCCCGCGGCCGGACCGTCTTCGTGTCCTCCTCGCTGCCGTTGTCGAGTGCGAGGCGGCGGAGCGCGTGTCGCGTGTCGCGCTCGTCGAGACGGTCTGCGCAGATTTGTAATACCCGGGTGGATACGCGGTCTGAGGTCGCGCGGTAGAGGTCGATGTCGTGTATGCCAGCGGCGAAGGTGTCGAGGGTTGGTGCTAGGCTGCCTGTGATTCGTGAGAGACGCGCTGAGATGGCGGTTTCTGTGTGGGGAGCGGCCGTGTCGGTGTCGGTGCTGTCTGGTGGGTGTGTGGCGGGGGCGGGGGCGGGCTTGATTGTGTTGTATATTTGTTGTTGGGACGGGTCTAATAAGGAGGTGTCTATCGAGGTAGAGGGCTCGTTGGCGTTGGAGGTTTCGGTGGGTTGCTCTGGTTGCGCGGCTGGGGGTTGGATTGGGGGGATAGTCGGCGGTCGTAGTAAGGCGTTTAGGGACTGTTTCTCTTGGTGTAGCCTGTTTATCGTTAGTGATATGTTGTATGTGCAGATCTGAGGATAGCCCACCTCTGTATTTGCTCTTCTAGTTCCTTGATCTTTTCGCTGTTCTGTGTGTTTTTCGGGTTCGGCTTTTTCACTACCACGGACGGCGCGACATCTTCCCGTGAGAACCAGTCGGAGAGTTGCGAATTCTGCGAAAAGTCCTTGAGTAGTTCCTCTTGGATTACACGCGCTATAGTCCGTCAGCATTGCGCTATACGTGCAATTGTCGCGGAAGCACCCACCTGCTAATCGAGCACTCGCGTCTTCGGCACCAGACCCCGTAGGTTTATCGCTCAAGGCGCGCGTGGCGCACCACGTCAGTAACTGCCGCATCCGTCTTGGCTCCGGTAATCCGTCGCTGGCGATGTGCTTGAAGAAATCCGCCGTGTCGACCTCTCTATGGGGTAACGCTGTTGTCTGTTAGCACGGTGCAGGTCAAAAGGGAAAGCGATACCCACCATTCGACGCGCCAGATTCAATCAGCGAACTGGCTCTCCGCCCCCTCATCCCCAGACTACTCCGCCGATTGCCCTTTCCGGACTTTCCAGCGCCCCG
Organism: Aspergillus campestris IBT 28561; assembly: GCF_002847485.1. NCBI lineage: Eukaryota > Fungi > Ascomycota > Eurotiomycetes > Eurotiales > Aspergillaceae > Aspergillus > Aspergillus campestris. The sequence continues at coordinate 2,173,691 of NW_020194336.1, read as the reverse complement.
CATCTCCTTGTTGCGCTGGATCACCGGCGTATCCGCCATGGGCAACGCAATCGTCGCTGTCCCCGACTGAGGCGGCTCCGGTGACTGGAACCCATTGCGCTGCTCCTCCGCGTGGGATTTGCTAGGCCGCCCGCCCTTCCGTTTCTTCTTCTCCGTCGGAACTGTTTCGGCGTTGTCGCGTTTTCGCGACGAGCGCGTCCCGCTCACGGGTTCCGGCTCCGGTTCCGGTTCGGGGGCAGTCGGCTTCGCGGCGCCTCGCGTCTGTCTTGTACTCCTGGGCTTGGTGGGCTCCTGTTGTGATTCCGTTGCCGTAGTAGCCTCGGGCTTCTGCTCGACCTTCTTCTTCGGCGGCCGACCCCGCCGCGGCGACGGTTGCGGTGGTTTCTCTGGTGGCGGAGCAAGCTCAGGGATAGCATTATCCGATGGTTTAGACTTTTTGCTCTTGGATGTAGTAACACGGGTAAACTGGAAACCTTCTACATCCTCATCGAACACATCTGAAGACACATAAAGTAAGCATCGCGCAACGAAACACGAAAGAACACCCAACAGCAAAAAGCGCTGGATTGTAGGAAAGAAAAAAGAAAGAGTAAGAGAAAACTCACCAGCACTCCTCTTCGCACCCGCACCTTTCTTCTTCTTCTCAACACCATTAGGCGGCCCCGCAGGGGCCTCATTCTCCTGATTCGTCAAACTCAGTCGCGCAGCCGACCGAGTCGTCTTCCTACCAGGCGCGGCATGACGCGCCTGCGCCTGGGTCGGGGCCATCTCAAGCGCAAGCAGCGGATCGCGAAGCTTCGTCTTCGTCTTGGTCGTCGAAGTAGCCAGAACAGTGACGGTCATGTCAAGGCCGGCGGGGGAAGACAATATGAATCTTGCGATTGATTGAGTCGGGCGACCGTTTTGTTCTTCCTTTCTCTGTTTCTTTCTTTCACCGCTTGATGTTGATTGTGGTTGTTGTGTGGAAGATTCCAAGTGCTAATCCCATTCCCCCCAATCGACAAATGAAATGTGGCGTCGAGGAGCGTATGTCGTCGCGAACTTTGCCTTTGCCGGTGGGTAAAAATCACACACCGCAACAAGAATCCGACCTCGACAGGAAGACCAAATATGTCGAATCCAATCCAGTGCGCGTCGCGGTCCCCTCCGTAATAATCCCTTCAACAACAATCTCTATCCGTCGGCGCAACAATCCGAACCCACTCTCGTCAGCCGGGTGTAGGTAAGGAGGAGAAGAAGAATCGGTGTTGTTATCGGTCGGTCGGTCGGGCAGCGGCCCCCCCCCTCTCGTCGATTGAATTAGCGTGGCGCGCGGTTTTCACCTCGTGGCTCTCTGGCTTAACGATTCGAGTATATCGCGGGGCGGGCGTGTAGTGTCGCGTCGTTAGAGGTAGCAGCGCTGACTTGCGCAGACGGTGACGATGATAATGAGGGCGACGATAGTAGACTCGGGATGGGACTTTGGTGGTTCGGGCGGCACGCGCTTGTTTTGGTCGTGGCGCGTGGTGCGGGACTGGCCGCTAGGCTGTTTTGGGTGATGGCGGATTAGTAAGATGGATAATGGATGCAATGCAAATGCATTATGTTTCTCCTTTAATCGGGATACTTTGCGAGAATAGGATGGTAGATAATAGGACTATTGCTAAAATTGATGGTCTGGTGATGGTGAATATTATAGTATGAATTGATACAGCTTTATGTTGAAAATTCTATACCCAAGACTAATAATCCAGACTAGCCACTCCTTTTCTACCAATAATCATGTGTATGTTCATCCTAGCATATATTACCTATATCTCCTGTATACATGTAAAACCAACCACATCTTCAAACACGTAGCAAAGATTTATGTGCGAATAGATCGCTAAGTTAAACAGAAACCGAACGCTAGAAACAAACGAGATCATGCAGACCAAGACCAGACCGCTGGAAAAATTCGACAGATAAATGTCCCAATGCTTGCTTACTGCTCCTGCTCATGCTCCAAATGAGGCGCCAGGCTGCCCTCGATCCGACGCTGGGCGGCTTGCATCTCCTCCAGCGTTACATTTTCGGGCTTCTTCGGCATGTCGGGTTCGAATTGGGGGACGCCAGGGCTGTGGCCTACTGACATGCCGACTCGGATCTGGGGGATTTGCGTTAGGGGTGGTTTTGGATGTATGCGCGTCGGTAAGGGGTGGGGAGGGGGAGGGGAGAGTGGGGGGTGAAGAAAGTACTTACCAATGTCTCTAAAGGACCCTTCGAGTTGTCTACCAGATCTTTGTCGAACTTCACCCGGTCTTCCTCAAACAAAAGGAGAAGCGTACTCCCGCCGAATTTGAAGTACCCGAGTTCGTCGCCTCGCGATACCTTGTCGCCCGCCTGGGCGGTGATCACCGTGCTGCCCACCATCATGGCGCCCACGCAGACGACCATCACGCGGCCGTAGACGGGCGAGTCGATGGGCACCAGGATCCGCACGTTCTCGCCGTACACGTCCAGTGCGGACCGGATGGCCATCGGATTGACCGTGTAGTACTCGCCCTCGATCGTCTTGGGCGTCCCCATCACGCCGTCGACGGGGATGTGGAAGCGGTGGTAATCCTGCGGCGCCAGGCGGAAGATGCCCAACGCCCCGTTCTTGTAGCGCTTGGCGTCCTCCGGGTAGGCGTCGCCGAGGAGTCTCTCGATGGAGAACTCCCGGCCCTTGACCCAGATGCCGGTCGCTTCGCTCATGCGGTCGAACACGACGGATCGGCAGTCGGCTGGCGAAACGACGATCCCGGGCTCATCGGGGGCTGAACAGGGCCGCGCATCTGGCTTGAGCTCCCGGTAGAAGAACTCGTTGAAGGTCTTGAAGTACTCGATCGGGTGCAGGACCTCGTTCATGTTGAGCTGATGGAAGTTGATGAAATCTTCAATCTGACTGGCCGAATCAGGATCGTCGTATTTCCGGCCCTGCTTGATACTGAGGGACTTTAAGATTTTACGGACTGTGAGGGTCAGTCTCTCTCTCTCTCTCTCTCTCTTTGATTGCGAGTTCTCCTGGAAAACTTACTTCGCTTCTTCTCCATATCCCGACTCTTCAAGCCCTTATACAATAACCGAATTCCAAGCCGCACGTAGACGCTCATCCGTTCCTCGTTAATCTGCCCCGTAATGCGATCCTGGACCAGGATATTGGCCGAGTTGGCACCGAGCCGGTAACCGCCGTAAGAGATCTTGGTGATGACCTTGGTATACCACTTCCGCTGGGCCTGGCTGGACGTCACAAAGCCGCCCATGACAAGGTTGTCGACCTGTCGCCAGTCACGGCTCGCACAGGTGGCGATATGCGTGATGATGTCCGCGTCGGATCGCTTCGACAGCCGCGGCTGGTGGCACAGCGGGCATTCCAGGATTTCGACGACGTGTTCTTCGCCGCGCTCGTCGCCGAGATCGTCCGGGTGGAGGTCGTCGTTGGATGAGGAGGACTCCTCGGCTGCGATGCCAGGCACGGCTACCTTTCGCTGCGGGAGCGTCTCCTCGTCGCCGGGGATTGTCGGGACGGAGATTCCCAGCGGGTCCCCGTTCAGATCGTCGTCGCCGCTCGACGGCTCGTCGCTATCCTGGCTGCCGGCGGAGGAGGTCTGGAGGAGCTGTTTCCCGATGGGCTTGGGGATCCGCTGCAGGGCCTGCAGGGTATCCTCGAGGCACATCACCACTTGGTCGAACGTGAGATCCATCGTGTCGCTGGGCTGGTTCTCCGCGCTGAAGCGTTCGAAGAAACTGTCGATGGTCGACTCCTTCAGCGTCGAGCCGAGGGTGTCGAGCATCGTCGTCAGTTCGACCTTGTCGATCCGGCCGCTATCGTCAGCGTCATATTGGCTGAGCATGAGCCGCCAGAACTGCTGGCGGAGGGCGCGGTACGGCATATACTTCGCCTTGACCACCAGCTCGGGGGAGTGCTTATCCTCCCATCGCTCTTTATTCTTCAGCACTAGCGGGATCCGATAGAGCCGAAGACCTTCGTCTTCCAGGGGGGGCATGCTGGGCGCTTCCGAAGTGATGGTGGTCGGCACCGAAGTCGGTACTGGAGACGATGCCCCGCTGTCCGTATCTGTCGCGTTCGACGAAGGCGCCAGCAACGGGGACGATGTGGGCGCAGGCATGTCCTGCGCGGCCTGCAGGGAAGTGGTGGAGCTTCGCGAGCTTATCGTGGTGGGCTTGACCATCTTCGAGCGGCCGCTCGACGACGGCGACGGGCTGATCCCGATCTTAATCCCGGCCGCATTGTCGGACAATCCGCGATCCTGGGTCGGATCAAGGGCGGGATCCAAGAAGTGGTAGAGCCCGGTGTTCGCGTCGGCGTCCGGCGCAGACTTGATCAGGGTCTGGAGCGGAAAGTTCGCCGAGGCGACGAAGTCGTTGTTGGAGAACTTGTCGCGATCCATAACGGTGAAGCTCATCGTGTACGCCTGTTCGTGCTTCATGACCTGGAATACCATCTTTTCGTGGTACACGGGGTTGAGGTTGTGACGGACGACCGGGGTTCGAAGCGTCTTGCGCCCCAACGAGGTGACAACAAACGGATCCATGTCAAAGGATGTGCGGGTCACTGGCGAGAGGTGGTGATATTCGTTAGTGTGGGGGATTTCGCGGCGGGACCAGGGCGACCACCATACCGTTTCGTTCCGGGGGAAGATCGGTGACCTTCACAATCTCCATGAACACCATGCCTTGCACTCCGTTGCCTTGCCCTGAGAATTGGTATGCTCGCTGCGCCAGCGACTTGCGTTTCAGTCGAGCCAAGCGCAGCCGCTTCCGCCGTTTCTCGACCACCTCCTTTTTATCCGGATCGTCATTCTCGTCCGACGACGGCTCGTCTTGATCGGCGCTGCTCAACACGTTCCCGGGGATCTGGGGGAAGTAGTCCTCCTCCTCGCCAGAACGCACCAGGCTCTTGAACTTGCTGTATGTCTCGTTCGGGGGGGCGTCGGGATTGGACGAGTCGAATAGCGAAAACTGCAGCAGGATCTCGCCGGAGATGTTGCTATCCTTCTTCCTATTCTTCCTGGTGGATTTCCGCTTCGAGGTGAGGGTATACCACATTGGCTGGGATGGCGGAAATGGATTAGCACCAAACATAACGACATCTAGTCTCGCAGTCAAGCGGACCGTGAGGCTGACGACGCACCTGCTGTTGCACCTCGCCGTGGGCGAAAATATCCTCCAATGGAATATCGAACTCGCCCAGGTAATCCTTGCCGAACCGGTCGTGGTCCCAGCAGATACACTCCAGCAGGGGCACGCCGACGACGGGCATCTCGAAGGTGACGTTCCATTCCGGGTTCAGGCTCTTATAGATCGTGGGGGTCGACTGCCTCGAGTCTCCTAACGTGGCAACTAGGTACTATCGATATCGTCTCTCAGTCGGGTTCCAATTCGCAGTGGAAGGGCACGTACCGGATCACTTGTTCCGCCTCGATCTTTGGCGGCTAAGTTTCTCCCCTATTGAGAACCAATATGTTAGGGACGGCGACGGAAGTAGAGGGGCGGACGGGAGAGGAAACGCGGTCACTCACCTGTAATACCGAGACGCGGAGGAGAAGAGGCTTGGACTCGGCGGGTCTCATGGGGCTGGTACTCCTACTCTGACCCGGAGTCGTATTGGTACTCCTTGCGCTCAGGTGAGAGCTCAACCGGTGCGGTAACGGTAACCGCACCATGACGAAGGGTGCGGGGGGGGGGGGGGGGGGAAGAGGGGGGAGAAGAGGAGGGGAAAGACCCGGACACCGGTGTTGGAACGATAGGAAAGGGGGAGGGATCAATCGAAGGAGAGCGTCAAAGACAGATAAGATTGAATTGGATTGAAGAAAATTAGGAGAGTGAGAAGGAGGAAGGTGAAAGGAGAGAGGAGAGAATATCCGACCGGGGCGGAGAGGTCGGTCGGTGGTGGTTGAGGGAGCCAGAACGAGGCCCGGGTCGATCGACGATCGGCTTGCGGGACGATCCAGAAAAGGACTGGCCGGAGCCACGGTAGCCACTAGATGATAGGTAAGAGGTATACCACTTGGGTTGTTCTAGGCGGTGCAGACAGTAGAAACAGTGGATTTGTTGGATAGATAGTATTTGAAGAAGAAAGAAGAAGAAGAAGAAAAGAAGAAAAGAACAGGAGAAAGAGAATGGGCGGAGAGGAACCGGAGTCAAGAACTAGTCCAGTCACTAGTTAATTGAGTGAACCATACAACTTGAGCAGAATATAAAGACATACCAGGTATATATCTTATATCTTGATATAAATAGATGTAGTGTAGAAGATGAAACTATTGATTCTTAGAATGGAAATTTCCGGTCAAAAGAATCAGGAAGATAATCTCACGACTGGAACATGATCCACTTGTCAGTCTCAAGTTCTCAACTTAATCTAACTGTCTTGATTTACTCTATGGATAAGATTGTAAGATTGTAGAATTATATAATGCTGAACACTGGAACATTAAGTTACTGGAAAATGTCTGCCTAGTGGTTGACCTGCATTCTCCCTTATTACCCTATATACACCTCTACAGATGCTGTACTCCATCAAGACAGACTACTACCCAGGTAACGCGATCAAAACAAGATTAATCGCGCATTTCAATCCTCCCTCTCCGAATAATAATAAATACTTATATTAAAGATTAAATAATAAATACTCGCACGGCCACTGGTCAAGAGTGGCACAGCAGGTGCTACATTCCCCTAACCATCTGAAACTAGTCCCCCCTCCTCGCTCTGTTCTTCCATCTGTTCCCCCCCCCCCGATCTTCTTTCGTCCGAATCAATTCAACAAAACGAACCGGTGGATCCGGATTGGATGGATTCTGAAGTTAGTGACGCCCCTGGTGGGGACTGGTGTCCCCGCGTCGGACGATTTATCTGACAGTCGGTGAGACGTGCTTTTTTTTTTTGGTTGGATCTTTCTGATACATCACAAGGTATGAGGTTAGAGAGACGACGGGGTATAAAGTATCTATCCTCATATAAAAAACGTATATATATGGGTTGGATAGTACGCGTATTTGATCATATTTTTGTAGGCAATACACCTCCATCAACATTGAAGAAACGATACGACCTCAATTCTGCTATGTCGATCATCACGACTAGTCCGTCCCAAACCAGATGCGATGGGAGGAAACAAGTATATAAGTATCCAACTAATTGGTGGACATCTTGCTTAGGCTAAATGAATTGATAGAGACCCTGCTTTCTCAGTTTAGGGGAAAGGGCGGCTGGAGTCGGTCTGATGTCTATGATAAGGGAACTGGTATCTGATCGCCTAGCTGGGCTTGGACACGCTTGCTGGTTCGTTCGTATCGTTCAGATTGGCGGAGTGGGGGTACTATGGGGAAGGGATACATGAGGGAAGCGTTTGATTGTAGGTGACTTATTCTGTCTGTTGTGAGACAGGTGTGAAAACGTTGGATGGCATTAAATGGACTGTAGTAGATAGTAATAAGTATGTAATATCCCCTTCGACCACCTATGCGCCTGAATTTCAAAAATGAAGAAGCAAGAAAAAGAAAGAAAGAACCTATTTCCCAGCGTAAACATCATAGATCGCCAATCAAAACCCTAAAGAAACCGTTAGCCACTTGCAGACACCGGAAATCAAACCCACTAACCACTCTGTTCTCTGCGTCCATCCTCCTCGTCCTTATCGTTGTTCGCTCCCGGTCCCCCTCCCCCTCCCCCTCCCCCAGACGCTTGCCCCGCGGCATCCCGCATAGGCTGCTCATCACCCCGCAGTTTCTCAAAGTAGGCCTTGATGTCCTCCGCCCCCACCGCCGTGCCCGACTCCGCAAAGGGCGTCAGGAATTCCTTGACCTTGTCGCGGAGGTGGTTGTAGACCATTGCGCCTTCGATCGCCCGCACCCGATCCATGTTGCTCAGCGCTGCCTCGCCGCGGTCCAGCAGGCTGCCCGTCCCTGTGCTGCGCGCACCGTCGGCTTCGTCCCCGGCTTCCGAGAGAGGCGGCTCGTACGTCTCTTCTTCCTCCCGGAGCTGGACGTGTTGCGCTAGGTGCGGGTAGCAGTCGCGGCAGCGGCAGAAATGCTCGCGGAAGTCTTCTTTCATGAAGAGGGAGAAGGTGCCTGATGGCGCTGGGGTGGGGAGAGACTCGTGCTTGGGCTTTGTGGGTGAAGGTTCGGTGGTGGTCGGCTCTGGATGGGACTCCGACTGAACGGTCTCAGTGGGGGTGTCTTCTTTGGCCCGTTTGGCGGACGGTCCGCTGCCACCATTGCTGGCCTTGTCTTCTTCCTCACCCTCTTCTGCTTTGCGTTTCTTGGAAATAGTAGGCTCTGTCGTGGACTGGGTCTCCTGCGGGGGCTTAGCGAAGCCACCATCTTTGTACATCGGCGGCAGAAATCCTGCTGTCCCGGCGTAGCGCTTCAGCCAGGGGTTTGCGTCGACACATTTGTAACACAAGAAGGTATCGAACTCATCCTCGCCGGGGAAGCCCGGGGGGAGTGGCGTCTCCTCGTCCTCATCCTCATTATCAGAGCCCTTCTCAGCCTCTTTCTCATCACCCTCCTTCTTCACATCCTCCTTCTTTGCATCCTTGTACCAGTCCCGCGGAAGCCCGATCAGACACTCGGGGTGCCACCAGTCCTCGCCACAGCCGCCCGTTTCCGCGCTCCCCAACCCCAGACACTGGAACATGGTGCCGTTCTCCTGTTGCGCATTGTAGTCTTCGCCGCATCCGCAGAATCGATTCTGGAAGTTTCTGTTGTAACGATTGCCTGCGCGAGCCTCCTGGGAGTGCACGCCTTTCCGGCCAGTATTGGGGTCGCTGCGCAGGGTGCATGGAGAAGATGCGGGAAAACGGGTTGTCCCACAGTCGCAGACGAAGTCGCGCTTGCTGAACAGTTCTACCAGCGTGTGTTCGCCGTGGCAGGAGATGGAGCAGGAGTAGCAGATACCGGCCGCGGTGTGTGGCGCATCGGGCGTCGCGGGAGGCGGGTTGCATGTGAGGCAGGCAAAGAGGACTTGTCGGAGAGGGCCTAGGGGTTGAGAGCAGGAATCAAAGGACTGTAAGCATCACATTAGCTTGCCTTATTTCTTGGTGCGGGTTGGATATTGGGGGTTGTGCATACATATGGCAGGACTTCGCGGGCGTCGTGCTCCAGCTGCATTTGACTCTCGATGAATCTTGATGGAAATGTTAGTTAATACCCATCCTCAATGTAAGGGGGAAAAAAAGATAACGAGACTCTATAAAACGATGTGCTCACTCTTTCGCGGTCTGTGAGGTTTGCGATCCAACACTCTCTCGGCGTTTCCCAGCATGCCCGTTCTTCAGCATTTCAGCGCCGGAAGGCGGATTGACAGTTTCTGGAGGGTTCATGATGGCGGATAATAGAAGTAGTTGAAGCGACTAGAACGAAGATAAAAGATAGTCTGAAAAGAATGCAATGATAGCGATTCTGATAATCGCCACGAGCATGAAGCGACGACGATACCTCCAATCGATCCAACTGAGATAACGCGCGCCGCGACCGTTTGTCTGGTTTGTACAAAGCTAACCGCATTGGGGTTTAATTGGTTCACGGTTGAGCGACGCGTGAAGTCGCGCCTGGACGCGTTTCCCGCCAAGCCGAAATTGCATCCAGTTCTCCCTTTCAATCTTTCCATCTCTCTATCTTCAATCTCCTCGGAAACCCTGACCACCCACACCATCCACTTTCACAACCCCCACTGTGAGATTGGATTCCTGTCACAATGAGGTATGTCTCATACTGATGCTCTGGTTATGGCTCAATTTTATCCACCCTTACTGATGATAATCCCTGCAGTTCACCACTTCGTCCCAGCAATTCCGCCGCCAATCGGGGGCTAGGAAATTTAAGTCGCCGCAAGAGATCCAGAGAGCCCGATGATGAGACCTCCTCGGTTGCCCCTCCTTCGAGTCGTACGTATTTCACCGTTTGTCCACCGGTCTTGGAGGAAGTGAGTCGACTGACGCTCGTTGATAGCCCCCCCTTCTTCCCCTCCTATGCTCCCCTTTGACGATGAGGACAACGAACGTGATGAGGAGGCAGAGATGCTGGGAGATATCGACGACATTGAGGAAATGGCAGAGGATGAGGATGGCATCGATCTGTTTGCAGACAACTTCGAAAGAGATTACCGAGACGGGGAAGATGATCACTACCGGGGAGAGTACATTGACGACGACGACGACCAGGAAGAAATGGACCTTGGCGCCCGGCGTCAGCTGGAAGCGCGCATGGGCCGGCGCGATCGAGAACTCGACCGACGTCGTCGCATGCCGGCGGCATTCCTGCAAGACGACGAGGACGGAGACATTGATTTGACCCGCCAGCCTCGCCGGCGGCGTCATCACTACGACGAGGATCGGGAAGATGTCGAGATGGGAGACGACGGCCTGGAAGAGCTGACCCTCGAAGAGCTGTCCGATGTCAAGGCCGCCAACATCACCGACTGGGTCACGCAGTCGCAGGTGCTGCGCTCTATCTATCGCGAGTTCAAGGCGTTCTTGACCGAGTTCACGGACGAGGCCGGTAGCTCCGTCTACGGTAACAAGATCAAGACGCTCGGTGAGGTTAACTCGGCCTCGCTGGAAGTCTCCTACGAGCATCTGGCTAGCACCAAGGCCGCTCTGTCCTACTTCCTGGCCAACGAGCCGACTGAGATGCTCAAGGTCTTCGACCAGGTCGCCCTGGACGTGACCCTCTTCCACTACCCGCAGTACCACGACATCCACAACGAGATCCACGTCCGAATCATCGACCTTCCCATCTCCTACACGCTGCGCCAGCTGCGACAGTCGCACCTGAACTGCCTGATCCGCGTGGGTGGCGTGGTCACCCGGCGTAGCGGCGTGTTCCCGCAACTCAAATACGTGATGTTCATCTGCGCGAAATGCAACATCACGCTGGGTCCCTTCCAGCAGGAAGGTGGGCAGGAGGTCAAGATCGCCTACTGCCAGAACTGCCAGTCCAAGGGCCCCTTCAACATCAGCGTGGAGAAGACCGTCTACCGCAACTACCAGAAGCTCACGCTGCAGGAGTCGCCAGGAACCGTCCCCGCGGGGCGTCTCCCGCGACAGCGCGAGGTGATCTTGCTGGCGGACCTGATCGACTCGGCCAAGCCCGGCGACGAGATCGAGGTGACGGGCATTTACCGCAACAGCTACGACGCGCAGCTCAACAACAAGAACGGATTCCCCGTGTTCGCCACCATCATCGAAGCGAACCACGTCGTCAAGTCGCACGACCAGCTCGCCGGGTTCCGCATGACGGAGGAAGACGAGCGCGAGATCCGCGCGCTGTCCCGCGACCCGGACATCGTCGACAAGATCGTGCGGTCCGTGGCGCCCAGCATCTACGGACACGAGGACGTCAAAACAGCCGTCGCGCTGTCCCTCTTCGGCGGTGTCCCCAAGGAAGCCCAGGGCAAGATGTCCATCCGCGGCGACATCAACGTGCTCCTCCTCGGTGACCCCGGTACCGCCAAGTCCCAGATCCTCAAGTACGTCGAGAAGACAGCCCACCGCGCCGTCTTCGCCACAGGCCAAGGCGCCTCCGCCGTCGGTCTCACAGCCAGCGTGCGCCGCGACCCGCTCACCAGCGAGTGGACACTCGAAGGCGGCGCCCTCGTGCTCGCCGACCGCGGCACATGCCTCATCGACGAATTCGACAAGATGAACGACCAAGACCGCACCTCCATCCACGAAGCCATGGAACAGCAGACCATCTCCATCTCCAAAGCCGGCATCGTCACCACTCTCCAAGCCCGCTGCGCCGTCGTCGCCGCCGCGAACCCCACCGGCGGGCGCTACAACAGCACCGCGCCCTTCTCCGAGAACGTGCAGCTCACCGAGCCCATCCTCTCCCGTTTCGACATCCTCTGCGTCGTCCGCGACATGGTCAACCCCGACGAAGACGAGCGCCTCGCCAACTTCGTCGTCGAATCCCACCACCGCGCGAACCCCGCCCGCCCCATCTACGACCAGCAGGGCCACCCCATCAACGCCGACGGCGACCGCATCGACGACGAGGGCTACCGCGTCGACAACCACGGCGTGCGTCTCCCTCTACGCCCCGAAGAGGTCGCCCAGCGCGAGGAGTCCGCCCGCAAGCAGAACGAGGAAAAGGAGGGCGAGATCCCTCAGGAGCTGCTGCGCAAGTATATCCTTTATGCGCGCGAACGCTGCCACCCCAAGCTCTACCAGATCGATCAGGATAAGGTCGCCCGCTTGTTTGCGGATATGCGCAGGGAGTCGTTGGCTACGGGGGCTTATCCGATTACTGTATGCCTCTCCTCCAGTTCTTCCTAATATATCCTTCATAATAAGTACTAACCAATAAACCAACAGGTCCGCCACCTCGAAGCAATCATGCGTATCGCCGAATCCTTCTGCAAGATGCGTCTATCAGAGTACTGCTCCGCGCAGGACATCGACCGCGCCATCGCCGTGACAGTGGAGTCGTTCATCGGCTCGCAGAAGGTGTCTGCGAAGAAGGCTCTCTCGAGGGCTTTTGCCAAGTATGTTTGTTCCTTCTCCCCTTCCAGATCTACAATCTACTCCCACCCATCACACTGCATATATCATATGAATATCTACTAACGATAAATAATAGATACACCCTCTCCCGCCCAAAACCCCTCTCCAACCGCAGAGCAGGCGTCGCTGCTCCTGATCCGTATAGATCGCGGACTCAGCTGCGCGCGTAGACTTGCTTTCTCTTTCCCCTCTCTTTTCTTCTTTTCGCTTTGTCTCTCCCATCTTGAAGAGGTCTCATCCTTACTCTTTTCGAACCATATCTATCATTCATCCATGATTGAATGATATAGTACCTACCCTCTCTCTCCTCCTCCCTTCCATCCCACTTACTACCCTCCCATCAACAACCAATAAACCCACCCACCATGCATGTCCATCTTATCATCATATTATCATCCACGTTTATGTTTTCGTGATGCGCGAGCCATGCTTTCTCCTGCCTTTCTGTCTTTCTGTTTTGTTTTTGCTTTCCCGGCGTTGTCACTGCTTCTGGTACTTCTGCACTATTCTTACTCTTATACTACCCTACTTACTACCTACTACTTATGATATCAATGTGGAAGAAGAACAAAAGGTCATCATGATATGATCTTGGATAAATGTGTGCTATCTGTTTGTTTACTGCCACTCTCGGAGAAATACAAAATACAAGACTATGGATTTATGGACATTTGTTCGCTTAGGTAGATACGCAAATTGATACAATGCAAATTCGGCATTTACTCGATTCTGATAATCAGGTGCATAAAACTAAAATGCATACAATGAGTAAGAGTAACGTAACAAAAACCATTCCCATCCGGTCCGCGCAAATCCACCAGCCAACGCCTATGCCCCGTGCGTTCGGTGCGGTTTGTCATATGATCCATCGAACCAGACTGCCCAAGGCGATTGTCTGGAGGGTCCTGCACTCCGAACGAATCATCCCATCATCCTCGGGAGAAAAAAGAGCATCGCTGTCTGATACGCCGCCCGGTGGGTGCCTCCATGCCGGTCCCGGGCGGGGGCTCGCTCTCGGAAAGGTTTCTCTGATTCCACGCCGCTCGGTCGGGTCATCTGTCCACCACAAATATAGATGTCGTATTTCCCCGCTCATTCGTCCGTCACCCGTCGTTCGGGACGGGGCTTCCGCAGACTCTTCATGCGGTTGAGGAAGCCACCTCCGGCCGCACCGCCGGTTTTGCCCTCCTCGAACGTGGTGGTGTAGGACCGGGTGGGCTCGTTCGTGTGGCGCCGTTCCAGTCCGGCCCCTTTGTCCGAGCCAGCCGACTGGGACCGCTTCAGCTCAGTCGGGCCTTCGGCGATCTGCGCGCCCTTCTTCTCATACGCATCGTCGTAGTCCTGATAGAAGGGATTCTTGTCATTGCCGCGGGCCGATCCGGGGGCGGCGGAGCCGGCGGCCACGGTGTAGGAGGCCTCGGGCGAGGCCACGCGGCCGCTCGGGGCCCGGTTGATGCCACGGAGACGTTGCGCCAGACTCTTCTTGCGCTGCAGCCCGCCGCCGTTGGACATGCCCCCGGCGATCTGGTTCTCATTCTCGCTCGCGCGCCGCTGCATGGCCAATTTGCTGGCGGGAGCCCCTTCGAGGAAGGTACTGGTCCCCAGACCCATGCTGTTGGGTCCGTGGACGGGTTCAATGCGGGATTTCGGGTCGAAACTGCCGCCCTCGGTGCGGCTGGAGACGCCCGTGGACGCGAAGTCGTTGTAACCCTCCTGCATGGTGCCGTTGAACAGGTTGAGGTCGATCTTTTCGTTGTTCGGTCCGGCGCCACCCAGAGCCATGTTGCTCGAGTCCTTGGGGAAGGCCTGCATGGGGGCGGCCCGCAGGCCCTTGCGATTGCGGCTGGGGTTACAGGCATCGAAGGGGCCGTCGTGATGGAACACTGCAGTGGTTAGTATGACTTGTTTTTTTTTTTTTTTTTTTTTTTTTTTGTTGAAGGAGTACGTACTGCCGGTTCCGTAGATGCTGGTCACATCCAGCTTATCGATGATATCCAGCTGGTAATGGGCCTTCTTCGAGCGCGACTTGCCGTGACGGGCCTCGCGTTCGCGACGCCGGCGCTCCCGTCGGCGCTGATCATCTTCCGTGTCGAGCAGCTTGGAGGCCCGGTCGATGACGGAGGACTCGGAGTTGCGACGCGGGCGGCGCTCGCGGTCTCCGCGGGGTTTGCCACTGCTGGTCTTGGGGGGATCGGCAAAGATGTCGAGGGGATCCTTGGGCCGGCGGCGTTCGGCGCGTTCCCTCGAGGGGGGCGCCCGGGTGCTCGAGGACTTGTGCGGGGGATTATTCGGCCGGGGCGGCGCCTGACGGAAGCCCGTGGGTGGTTGGGCGGGCTGGGGGGGAGTCGGGTTGAGGGAGAGGTTCGCCTGGATCGATCGCATTGACGGTTAGCTGGGGAAGGGAGGTTGGGAGCGCATGCCACGGTGGGAACACCTACAAAGAGCTCGCGCGTGTTGCCAGTCATGTCGGGCCGGTCGACGGGGGAGAAGGGGGTGACACCAACGGGGGCGGACTGGGGCGACAAGGGGTCGGTATCGTCCAAGAAGGGGTTGGTGGAGGTTGGGCGCTCCGGTCGGGAGCCCGAGTTGGCGGAACTGGCGGGCGACAGGGCACGGTTTCGAAAGGGGTTGTTGGAACCCAAATTGACGGGCAATTGGGGGGACGCTTGAGGGACCACTGGGTCAGTACGAAGTAGAAATAGGGGGAAACAAAAGACGAAGAGAAAAGAAAGAAAGAAAGAAAGAAAGAGGGAAAGAAAGAGGGAACAAAGGTCGGATGGGTGCACGAGGCCAAATAAGGTCTGTCTGATCCCAGGGGGGAAAGACCCGGGCGACACTTGAAACGAGCTGGGAGATGAAGCATATGGGGCGGGGACAAAGGCCGTGGACGAGGCAACATACCTGGCGGGGCCATGGTCATGGAGGTGGCATAGGGGTTAGCGAACGCAGACTGTTGGGAGGCGCTCATGGTGGCAACGGCGAGGTGCGTCCAGGGGGGCAATAATTGAGGAGTTGACAGCGGGATCAGAGCAGTCGCGGAGAGAGGGCGCAAAGAGTCGGGCGCAATAGAGAGGAGGGAGGCGTGGGTGCCCCGAAGTGCGATGAAACGGCGATGCGACGATGGAGGGATCGAGAGGGGTGGGATTGATGGATCACAGGAGGAAAGGTGGAGAGAAGGAAGAAGAGAGAGGAGTTGTTTGGGGGGAATCTGAAGCAATCTTGCTTTTTCCCAGTGTTTCTGCAGGGGTAGATTGCTTGCAGGGTGGAGACCGTAGGATTGAAGGGACAAACAGGAGGGAGAGAGAGAGAGAAGAAAAGGGAGTGACAGAGTATAGAAGAGAGAGAGAAAGAACGAAGAAGGAGTGTGAGAAGAGAAGAGCAGATGGAAAGAGGGAGAGAAAGATTGAGAGAAGGAGAAGAGAAAGAAAGAAAGAAAGACAGAGAGGAGAGAGGAGAGAGGAGAGAGAGAAAGAAGAGAGAGAAAGAAGAGAGAGAAAGAAGAAACCTTGAAGGGAAGATCGACCGAGGATTATGACTGAGGCATGAATGGCACGGGACTTTTCCCCATGACCCGATTCTGTCTTATTCTTTACTGATTCTTGTTTTTACTTTATTTTACTTTATTTGTTTTCTTCTTGACTCTATCCGTCTATCTTTATTCAGACAGATTGTTCTTTTTTGTCCATAAATATAGGGGAGTCCAAATCCCACGGATCGACATCCACGCAACAGGATTCAGGGGGTGGCCATTCTATAAGTCTGGTTGACTCTATATTATAAGATCATCCAGATAATAATAACCATAACACTAATACTAATGATGATAAATGACACTACCATTTAAACTTAATGATTCTACTATCATATTAATACCAACTATCAAACGCTCAAAACTACATCAATCCAAAAACTGTTGACTGTCGAGTCTCCACATGTCCCGCACCCCGGAATAGAAACACTTTCCACATATGCTCCGTCTACACTGTCCCATATGGTGTATCCTATACAGACAAAACATCATCCATGAGATCGATATCTGGTAACCACATTCCACAGCAACGCCGTTGACGTGGGTGTCCACTCCGGAATGTCTGATCCTGTTACCATGCTTCAGGTTCTCTATTTATGCCTTGGAAACGATTGGTTGTGCTTGATTGATTGATGTTTCTTGTCTTTTTTTGCTTTACTTTGATCTTATTCCCTGTATTTGGTCTTCTACTTTATCTTTATCTTTATCTTGATTATACTCTATTGATTCTATTTATTAAATTTTGATAATCCTCGGCACGAGCCAAGCAGACGTACGTACATCGGAATGTGCCGCGGCCTTGGCACCCGACGATCTCCACCCCTCCCCTCCCCTCCCCTCTCCCTCTCTCCCTCTCTCCCTCTCTCCCCCTCCCGAACAAACGCACGACTTCCGGTGGATCTTCTCCCTTGACCATGCTTCCTGCTGACGAAACATCCTTCGTATTTCGTAGTCCACCCAAAAACAAATACTATACATCCATCACCAAAGATAGATAATCCATCCGGACAGGAAGGGAAGGCCTCGTCTGCAAGATGTGGGGGCAAGTATATACATATATTGAGCCCTGACTGCGAGATGCGGGGATACACTCATAATTACAGAATTATTTGCGAGATGTAGAGACACTTTACCTGTTGGAGACACCACGTTTATGTTGTTTTTCATGTTTTAGATCTTGAAATAGCTTCATGTTTACCTGATTGAGGGGGTGTGTGAAAGAGCAGTGACTGCAATCGGCTAGATAATCAGCTGACCTGCAGCATTTGCAGTCCTGTTCCCACACAACGAACTATTCTGTATTTGAACAACCAGCAAGCTTCTACATAGTCCGAATATCATCAATTTATCTTGGCTGGCATCTTCGCCGAGATGTCGACTCCGACTGCGCGCCTTGCTGCGACGACACCCATCTGCAAAACCATCCATAACCCCATCCCAAATCCAGAGCCGCTTGTCTCGCGTCGGAGGAGATGGCGCTCTCCATCGAGGGTTACTTGTGCGTCACTGCTGGCCCTCCCGTCCACCGAGGGAGTTTCTGCATATATGGCGAGAAACTCCGGGCTGTCGTACTCGGCGGTGATGGTCATGGCGCCAGGCGCGTGTCGACAGAGGATGAGAGATGGAAACTGACGCTGGGGGAGGTTTGAGTGATGGAACTCATCAAAATATGATATCTCAGCCACTGCATGCCGTTTGGTGGGCCTTGATATGACTATCCCAGCATGAAATCTAGTGACGACGTCAAGGGAACGCAGGACCTTTCTTTCAAGAAAGATCGTTGCCCATCAACGGAGTCCGAGTAAGGCCCCGATGCAAGGGGACGCAAATGCTGGATGACATCCCTTGCCAGGCTGTTGCCCTTTTCTGGGCCCGTTCGCCAGGCTAGATCTGCATGACACGAAGGGGAAGAGAAAAAGCGGTAGAGATAAACCAGGCGACTGGAGAGACAGCGTCCTCTTGTTGCCCGTTGGCTTCCCAGATATCTCTGCCCACCTGAGTTGCCCATCCTCTTCCCCACAGAACATACTATTGGAAGTGTCCGCTGACCACACTTTTGCCCACGTCATGAAGTCCAGCCACATCCTGGGATACTGGCCGGCCGGCATCGCCTGCGTGGCCTAGCGTGTCTGGCGCGGAGCAAGGCCCCTCGCAGCGTGTCATCTTCAATGAGACCGACACATTGATGCGCGACGTGTGCGTGATTGGTGGCGGTCCAGGCGGGACGCACGCGGCCATTCGGCTCCAGCAGCGAGGGCAGAGTGGGGTTGTGATCGAGAAGAACGACTACCACGGCGGCCACACCCACACGTACCTCGATCCGGGCTCAGGAGACGCCATCGACTATAGGGTTTCTGAAATGGGAGAACGTGGCCGAGGTGAAAGCCTACCTGGATCACCTGGGCGTTCCGTGAACAGCCCAACCGCCTAGCTGGGTCAGCAAAGCCTTCGACTTTCGCACCGGAGACGCCGCCGCCCCGATTTAAGGTGATGACCGGGCTGCGCTGGACTAATTCGCCGCCCAACTGGCGAAATACCCCTTCCTCGAGCTGGGGTACCATCTCTCCCGGCCGGTGCCGGGTGACCTACTCCTCCCGTTCGGGGAGTTCGTCGACAAGAACCGGCCGCAGCCCGCCCTGAGCACGCTGGGAGGATTCTGTCAGCAGATGGGCGACTGATCGCGGTACCCGACCCTGCAAGCCCTCAAGTTCTTCAATTCCGGCGTGCTGGATGGCACCCTGAACGGGTTCATCCGGCCCGTCACCAAGAACAACAGCGAACTATACGCGGCTAGCCCAGCAGTCCCTCGGGGCCGACGTGCTGCTCGAGAGCCACGTCTGTCGCTGCGCTGCGGGGCCGAGTGGACCGAGATCGATGTGGCCACGCCGTCAGGGCGCCGGCAGATCCGCGCCAAACGGGTCATCGTGGCCGTTCCCCCGCAGCCGGCGAACCTGCAAGCGTTGGATCTGGACGAGGAGGAACTGAGCCTGTTCGCCTAGTTCCACCACGGCTACCTCTACACCGCGCTCGTGCGGACCGACGGCCTGCCCGACGTCAATATCATCAACCAGGCCAACGACACCCGATACCGCGAACCGCATATACCCGCCGTCTATAGCCTGTATACCACCTCGATTGCGGATCTAAGATCGTCCACTACGGCGGGGAGTCCTCGCAAGCGGACGAGTAGGTGAAGCAGGCCATGTTCGAGGCCGTGCGCCGGTTTGAAGGCACGACCCCCGAGTTCGTCGCCTTTCGAAACCACGCTCCTACGCCTTGCGGGTGACGCCGCAGGCCATCGCCGATGGGTTCTACGAGCGATTGACCGCGTTGTAGGGGTATAAACGCACCTACTGGACGGGGGCTACGTTCCAAACCCATGATTCGTCTCAGATCGGGCAATTCACCGAGGAGTTGCTCCAGCAGTACTTTTTATCAATACTTCTAATCAACACTCTTATCCGTGGGAGGAAGAGGTATATAATCCACTAGAGTAGTGCTACGAATCCTGAATGATAATGGCCTGAGGAGCGCGCAATAGATGCCTACACCCAGTGTGTCTTGTCTCCGTCTTCCATCTTCCTGGCCTCGAGCAGTCCGTAGCATCATAAATACAGATCCTTAGGGCAACGACATGTCGCATTGAAAACAGGGCTACTCCCGAAGCCACCAGTATCATGATGTCGTTTGTAGCCGAAATGAGATAATCCTTACAAACGACGATCTACACCCCCGGTCTATACCAACGGCCACGGTGACCGGACAACCTCATCCAAACCCGCGCGATTGACAAGGTCACGACCCCTCTGCTTCGCGTCGCGCACAATGGCAGACTCATCCAAGCTGAGCAGCCGTCCCTTGTCCACCACCACCCGCCCATCAACAACAACAACACTCACATCGCGCCCCGTCGCCGCATACACAATCGTACTGACCGGATCCAGCGCCGGCTGCAAGTGAACCTGGTCCGCATCAACAGCTACAAAGTCCGCCTTTTTCCCGACCTCAAGGCTCCCAATCTCGTCCTGCAACCCCAGCGCGATCGCCCCGTGCACGGTGGCCATCTCCAGCGCCGTCTCTGCCGTCAGCGCGGTCGCGCTCCCCCCCGTGACGCGGTGCACCAGCGTCGCGAATTTCATCTCCTGCAGCAGATCGCACGTGTTGTGGCATGCGACGCCGTCGGTCCCTAGACTGACGGGGATGCCGGCGGCTAGCATTTGGGGGACGGGGCTAGTCCCGGAGGTGAGCTTGGCGTTGGAGGTCGGGCAGTGGGCTACTTGGGCCCCGGAGCGTGCCAGGCGATCTAGGGCGGAGGGGCCGTCGTCATCATTGACTAGGTGCACCGCGTGGGCGAGGACGGTCTTGGGCGTTAGTAGTCCTACCTGCTCGGCGTAGGCTATGGGGTTGGAGGCCTTGGTGCACAGATAGGCCCTGTTGGCGTGGGTTTCTGCTAGGTGAATGGTGATTGGGATGTTCAAGTCGCGTGATACCGAGGTCAACTCGCGGATTTGGTCCTCCGTGGCCCTGGATGGAGAATGCCGTCAGATTGCCATTAGGATGGCCCCCGTGCGTGCATGAGACGGGGAAGTGGGAAGAAAGCATGCAAAGAGAAGAAAGGGAAGGAGTCGACTGACAATCCCGGCGTGCAGGCACCGAACCATACGCGAATCCGGTCGTCGGCGGCCCCATGCCATCTCCGCCAGGCCTCGACCGCCCGGTCGATCGATAGACCGTCTGCAACATGAGCGGGGTAAGTGGATGGACAGAGGACGGCGTGTCCGAGACAGCCGCGGATTCCGGATTCTTGGACAATCCGACACAGGGCGTCGAAATCGTGATGCGCAAAGAACTACTCCACCGTGAGTGTTGGCGACGCATGATGGTGGGGGGAGGGGAGGAGATAGTGGCATGCACGATGCACGCACCATGCTTTCCAAGAAACAGGTAGTGCCTGACTTGAGCAGCTCCGCCACGGTGAGTCGCACGGCGGACTGGGCGTCCTGCGCGGTGACGGTCCTCTGCAAGGGAAGAATGCGCTGGCACAGCCATGGCTGGAGCGTGAGGTTGTCCGCCGTGCCTCGAAATAGCGCCTGGACGCTGTGGAGGTGGGTGGAAATCAGGCCCGGGATGACAATGTGTCCGCGCAGATCATATTGTTCCTCCTCGGGGTATCGCTGCAGGAGGATCGGGGTTTTGTCGATGTCTTTGATTCGACTCCCATGCACGCAGATGGCCCCATTGGACACGATCCGGCGGGTTTGGTCGACTGTGATGATGGTGGCGTGAATGTACAACATTATGAACGACACTTGCTCTGCAAGGACACACCGAACGGAAGGGACATGGCCCTTTTTGAAGGGCACGGTTAGGGTTACATACCGGACGAGTCTCCCTGGCGTCTTAGGCCCACATCGCGTTTCTAACCATGCACACCGACACTTCCAGGACCAGCGAGCAAGGCCGGAGGATGGGTCCCTAGGGTGTCAGCAGCTCGTCCATCTCTGACATGTCCCTATGTATCGTGTTGATAGACGCCTGAACTATCACCAACTCCTCTTCCTTTTGCCAACTATTCACCATGACGATCATCACGACCCCCGGATTCCCCGACGACCCCGTTTTCCAGACCTTGGTGCGCGCTGCCAACACGTCCAACCGATGCATTATTCGAGATCCCGATAGGTACGGGGAGATTCGATATGGACGATTTCTCCACGATGTCCTCGGCTTGCGGGAGCAAATCTGGAGTCATGTGTGTCGACCCGCCGTCGGGGACGAAGGAGCGAGTGACCAAGGCACCTACATCGCGGTCATTGCTCCGTCAAGTTATGAATTTATTGTCGCCTTCTTTGCTATCCTCGCCGCTGGCGGGGCGGCTGTTTTGATTCGTGAGTGCTCGTACCCTGGTGTTATTATTACCGACGAGGTGAGGGTCCCTAACTCAAATGGCAGCAAGCCACATCTCCCCGGAGGAGGGAGTCTACTTGATGGAGAAGAGCGAAGTGAGCGGCGTGCTCTACACCAGTGGGCATCACAATTGGCTCCAGTCCTGTGGGACCGGAGTCGGCAGCCTGGCGTGGATCCCCATTACCATCGACGCGCCATCGCCGAATGGCTCGGAGGGTGCCGCGGGGGCCTTGACGGTGGACCCAGACCTACGATTTCCGGCCACGCGTCCTGCCATGGTGCAGTTTACTTCCGGGTCCACGGGCCCGCCCAAGGGGGTCGTCCACCCGCGCGAGTTCTTCTACCGGCAGGTCGAGGTGTACTTCGGATGTCCCATGGGACCGGCTGACGGTATCCCGGAGCTACTGGGTCCTGACGCCGTCTATCTCACCTATCGGTCGTTCTACTGGTCCGGGGGTCTGCGCAACCTGACGGCAGCCATCCTGGCCGGGGTGTGCACCGAGATCAAAACGCAGGGAGCGACGCCCGAGTGGCTCTGGCATCGCCTGCGACAGGGTCCCGCCGTCGCCTTCCTCATCTGCCAGTCGCTGATGTGGTCGCAGATGAAGCAGTTCTACGACGACAAGCTGGCCCCCCTGCCCCCGTCTACCCGGAAGCCCTTTGAGGACGGAGTCCGTCGACTGCGGCTGGCCAAGAGTGATTCCGGGGCGCTCACCCCCGAGGTCAAGCGGTTCTGGCGCAAGCTGCTGGGCGGTCGCTCCATCGGGGTGAACTATGCCGCGACCGAATTCAGTATCGCGACCAGTCGAACCCATGAGACGGACGATGACCTCGTCGACAAGGTGAGTTATCCGCTGACCCCGCGTCGCCCGTCTGATGGCTTAATGATCGTTTTATCTAGCGCGTGATCGGAAAGCCGTTGCCGGGCGTGTCGGTCAAGCTGAGTGAGGGGGACCACGGCGAGATCTGCATTCGAAGCCCCCTAGTGTTTCAACGGTACATCGGAGATACCGACGCGACTCGCGACGCCTTTGACGACGAGGGCTACTACAAGACTGGCGATCTCGCACATGTGGAGGGGGGGCACTACATCATTGACGGCCGTGTCTCCATTAATGTCTTCCGCTTCTTCCAGCATCGAATCTTGACGATGGAGGTCGAAGAAGCCCTGATGGCCCTTCCATACGTGAGTGAGGCCTACGCGCTAGGCGTGCCCGATGCCTCGACGGCAAATCGAACGGCGGCATTGGTTCGGTGTCGAGGTGTCGAGTCGTCGCTGACCCTGGAAGCGTTGAGGGTCGACTTGGGAACCCGGCTGCCATCTTACAAACTGCCCACCCTGCTGCGGAATCTGGATGGGACCGAGGAGATTCCCAAGACATCTACGGGCAAGTTCGATCTCCTAGCTGCCCGGGACCGGTTTTTCCATCAGTCAGAGGAAGGGTCTGTTGCCTCCTTGCCCAGCGAGGTGCAGGCGACAAGCCTGGAGGTGATCAAATCCCACAATGTGTGGTAAATGATAGATCATAATGTAGACGATTACATGTACTGTTGGGATGTCGAGATTAACCGAAATGTTGATTCGCCATTTCTGGTGCAGTGGCTGTCATGTACCCTGTATGTGATCAATCGTAAAAGATGCCTTTTCCCCTGCACGTACTTCACCCTTTTCTCCAGCTCGCATGTGGCAAGGTCATGTTGATTGTCGGTCTGTGTTGAAGCAAGGGGCGTGGCATCCTCCGCTTTATGTAGCCCTTGTATGAGCCTGTTAACGAGAGCCATGCGTCAGATCTGTAAGATCACAGGGCACTTGAAGTGGTGACTCGCCCCGTCCGTATCCTTCAATCCTCCTCGCCTTGGGCATTCACCATCCACTACGTAGTTTGTCCCTCAACCCAAACCAGGTGCACCGATGGGGTTCCTCTACTGGGCAGTGCCTGTTGCTCTGTTGACCTTTCTAGTAAACATCCCCCCCACACTCCCTTGTGATGCATTCGAGAGCTGACTGGCCGATTGCCAGGCCCTCCGTCGATGGTGGTCTGATCCACTATCCCCCATTCCAGGACCATGGTTCACCAAATGGAGCGACGTGGTTCTCAAGTCTCACTGGCTCCGGGGCAATCGGATGAAGTACGTTCATGGTCTTCACCAGCAGTACGGTAAGCCGCACTGTTCTATTTGGCTAGGCCCTCTCTGATAACCTTGGATCATATCATTATCAGGCCCCGTAGTTCGTGTCGGCCCGGGAGAAGTAGACGTCGCCGACCTGGCCGCAGTCAAGGAAGTCCATCGAATTGGGACCAGCTTCATGAAGTCCTCCTGGTACCGCGACTTGACCCGGCATGACATCGAGAACCTCTTCAACACCAGCGACGTCAAGTTCCATTCCACCCGTCGACGATTGTTGTCCTCCCCAATCTCCGATGCCGAGCTGCGCAAGTCGCATCCTCTTATCGATGCCCGTGTGCAGCTCGCCATCCAGCAGATGCAACGGCAGATGGACCGTCACGGTGTCGTCGATGTCTTTCAGTGGTGGATGTTCATGGCTACCGATATAATTGGAGAGCTTTCCTTTGGCGATTCCTTCCGGATGCTGGAGCAGGGCCGGGTGGGCTTCCCCTCTTTATCCGACATGATAAAGCCTCATATCTAACATGCAATCCATTCTTCCCCGTAGAAAAATCAATACTGTCAAGACCTCGAATCCATTTCAGCGACCGAAGCCGTCCGAGTCGCATTCCCACGAATTGTCAGCCTGGCCGACGTGATCCCACTCCCATACTTTCACCAGTCCGCAAAGGCTGGGCAGCGCATGGAGCACTACGCCGCGGAATCAGTCCAGCGCTACAAACGACTCATGGCCGCGGGCGAAAACCGCACCGAGGCTCTGTTCACCAAGCTCTTTGACCCAGACAAGGGCGGACTCTCCGATCGAAGTATCATCGACGAGGCCATCAGCTTCATTATCGCCGGCAGTGACACCACCGCCAACACCATGACCTATCTAGTCTGGTCCGTCTGTCGAGATGAGGCCATCCGGACCCGACTGTTGCAAGAGCTGGCCACGCTGCCCGAGGCCTTTGACGACCACCATCTCCGAGGCCTGGCTTATCTCGGCCAGGTCATCGACGAGACCCTGCGCCTCTTTTCCGGCGTTCCGTCGGGACTGCCCCGCGTTTCGGCCCAGGACGTGGCCCTGGCTGGTCTCTGGATCCCAGCCGGCACGGTCATCACGACTCAAGCATACTCCCTGCATCGGAATCCTGACGTCTTCCCAGAACCCGAATGGTATTTCTCTCTCTCGTAACCTGGACTATTCCCGCCTCTAAGCTAACCCATGGCATAGTTTCAATCCGTCCCGATGGGAGCAGCCAACCAAAGCGATGAAGGACGCATTCATGGCGTTCGGCGGCGGCGCACGAACATGCTTGGGCGTCCATTTGGCGCGCACCGAGATCCGTCTGGCCACCGCTCGATTCTTCCGGGCCTTTCCACAAGCTCGCATCGATGAGAGCATGTCCGTGTCGGACATGGACCAGATTTCTTACTTTTTGCTGTCTCCGCGGGGAAAGCGTTGTCTTGTCAATCTGTGGTGAACTTGTCATCTCCAAAGGGGAGGGGATGTGGTTGATTATTCTACGGCGAGAGGTGCTGTTTACCATGATACAGCAATATCTACTGGGGATATCATTCAGGTCATGCCCTCCCAGAATGCCGTTCGGGCTTTTTTGGTGCATTGGCTAGAAATTTCTCTTCCTTATCCGACTGTCTTGGAGAGTTATTACATGGTTCAATGGTTCGTGCAACTCTTAGGCTTAGGAGGGTCAGTACAGATGCCGGGTTTCGGTGGATGACGTGACAAAAAAGACCCGATATTCTATATACACCGTCCACTGCCACGGTCGTAGTGGATTCCTGTCGTAGTAGATCCGTTAGATCTGGCTTCCGTAAATAGATCGGCCAAGAATATGCTCGAAATCACCAGGAGAGCTACGGCTGGGCATGCGGAGCTGAATGGAACGTGTCATTGACGCAGATAGGCAGCAATCTGCGGCATCGTTTTTATGATATGCCAACACAAGTAGGCCAGGTGACTCTATAGAGTGTCCCCAACAGATCTATGCAAGGTCGTGGCACGAGATTTTCCCGATTTCTCGGACATCACCGAACATTCGGTGTGGCTGAATGCGAGCTGTAAGGAGGGAGAGCATCTCATGTCAGGAGAATCAAAAAGTATCTCTCACATACCTGCTGCTTTATCCTGACAGATGACTGATCTCGATGGTGTTTGGTGTTTTCTATCTGGATCTAATGGTAAGGGAGTGGCTGCGGTGTAGAATGTCAGCCAGTGGGGAAGGCTCACCGATCCAGTTCAAGATGGTACATTAAGGTCTATGGAGTCCATTACATTCCTCTCTCAGGCCATATAATCCTTCATTATAATCTTTTATCGGACACACACACACACACACACACACACACACACACACACACACCTTTTTTTGACTGACGCCGTCTTCGCCTCGATTAACATGGTCAACCGCAGCACCGCCGTCCCACGGGCCCCCGTATCCAACCATGTATCACCCTCCCCAGCGGGGGCCATCCCCGACGAAAAGAAGCCTGCAGCGGAGGTGATCCCGCTAGCCAGTGCTGAGAATATTCTCACGGGGAGCGCCATATCCAACGCTGGTAAGGATACAGACTGGCTCTCTTGCTTTCTAGGTGTACTTCATTCCCATTCTGACTGAACCAGTAGGGCCCCCCAGCGTCACGGAAAAATCTCTCTGCCACGAGCCCAGCGCCCAATCGCAGAAGGCCAAAGAGGCCAAGCTGGCTGTCGGCGTGCGAATGATCCTGGAGTCTCTAGGCGAAGACGTCGAGCGGGAAGGACTCCTCCAAACGCCGGAACGCTATGCGCGCGCTATGCTGTTCTTCACCAAGGGGTACTCGGACAACATCGGCGAGAAGATCAACGATGCTGTCTTTGACGTTGCGCACAATGATATCGTCATCGTCCGGGACATTGACCTGTTCAGTATGTGTGAGCACCATCTGGTGCCTTTTATGGGCAAGGTACGGAACATACATCCCATTCCATGGCGATGAGCCGAGCTTGCTGTCATTCTATCTACGGACCTACCGACTTGATGGCTGACCAAAATAGATTCACATCGGCTATCTTCCCAATGGCCGCGTCCTTGGCTTGTCGAAGCTGGCTCGCATCGCCGAGGTGTTTGCGCGTCGTCTGCAGATCCAGGAACGTCTGACGCAGGAGGTCGCCCGCGCCATCGACGATATCTTGCACCCGCAAGGCGTGATTGTTATTGCCGAGGCTACGCACATGTGTATGGTGATGAGAGGCATTCAGAAGACCGGTGCGGTTACCACCACGGTGCACAGTACGGGGGTGTTCATGACGGACCAGAGAATGGAGGACCGCTTTCACACTCTGTTGAACCCCAGACGGTTTTCTTAATTAGAGCAGGGAGGCGAAGATGCCAGTTGGAACTAGTAGTCCGACCCCTTTAGAAAACCCCTCTACAGAGGTTATTGACCCCTTAGTAATGCCATGTTTGATGTTGGATATCAAGCCCCACCAAATACCGATTCGGTTTGGTGTAGTGGCTGTCTATTTATTCGAAACCGTATCATATTCCAAGCCATATTCTATTCCGAGTAATCATTCTGTTTGTTCCCATCTACTGGTACCCCAACAAGTAGCGGGTGTTGGTGGTGGTGTGCTCCCATCTCATCCCGGCAGACGGATCGATCAGTCCCATTCGGAAACCCTCCAGCGATTCGACCCTCTGGATCCCAGGCCTGCCGCACCTGCCTCAGGTGGACAGTGCTCTTGGGATCCCAGTAATGCGACATGCGATTGGCAAACTCCGAGTCACCGAGATATGCCCCAATACAGGCCCCCTCGACCGGCCGCATGGCCTGTTTTAACCACGCCCGGCACCGGTCATCGTCGGCTTCGTCCTCCCACACCGTGTAGATGGCAAAGTAATGATCCGCCTGCAGGCTCAGCGCCATGTCAGGCAGGCGCCGCCGGCTCCAGGGCTGCATGGAAGTCCAAAACGCTAAGGACTTCGGGTGGGGCAGTGACAGGAATGGCTCCGCCAGGATCGAGACCACGTCGACCTCATTCCCCATCAGTCCGTTGTCTGTGGCGTAGCGGTGTCCTTGGGGGTTAGACCGAGCTTGAGACTCGTACAGGCTGTCGAGCGTCTCGGGCTGACAGCACCATTCGACGAGCGTCCCGCGCGGGCGAGACGCGTGCAAGCGCGTCAGGAGTTTCGCCGCCCCTCCCGGTGTGCCCTCGAAGGTGGTCAGGAAGACTGAGAAGCAGAGCTGTGACTCCTGGTAGTAGGCCTTGGCGGTGATCTCGGTGTCGGCATCGAGCTCAAGGGATAATGCCCAGGTGAATGCGGTTCGATACAGCGCCGCGGGAAAGATGTAGCCTGACGACCAAATCCGGCGACTTGGCATCGCCCGCAGGTGGAAGCGCGTCACGAGTCCAGGGAAGCCTGGAAGCAAAAGTCAGTTGGTTCGCTAATCCCTAGCGCCAGGTGGTGGGGGTCTGACGTCTGATGGGAAGAAGCGGCTCACTCACTTGGTCCGGCGCCCCGGGCAGCCCAATACAGATCGCTATGTTGCTGCGAGTCGCAGTAGAGCGGTGTCCCCTGAGCCGTGACGATGTCCAGCCCCTCGACGAACTCGCTGCCCCAGCCCCAATTCTGTCCTACGGTGTCAGTAGATGTATCAGAACCGTGTGAGAGAGCGGTCAATGAAACCTACCGCACAATTCCACCCCATTCCCCCTTGCAGCAAGAATCCTCCCAGACCCACATCCGGGCAGTGACCGCTGGGGAAAAACATTCCATGCACGGCTAGCAGTTCATTGATCTCTTTGCTCGTCGTACTGGGTGTTGCAGTCAGGGTCCCCTCGGCAGGACGAATTTCCACCCCCTTGTAGTCGCCAAGGTCGATCAAGATGGAGTCGTCCTGCACACTCCACACTTCGAACGAATGCCCTCCGGACCTCACCGCCACTTTCACCTGCAGCTTGATGGCGAGCTGAACGGCTGCAATAACATCTGCCTGGCAGGTCGCTCTGACCACCGCCCGAGGGAACCGCTCCGGCCGGCGCTGGTTGAACACTCTCCTCCACCGCGCGGCCTCATACTCGGCCATATCGGGCTCATTGCGCCAGACAATCTGCATTGTTTCAGACTTCGTTTGTTCCTTTCGGAGTCACGGCGCTGTCAGACCGATCTGGCTCAGACCAGCTGGGCAGTGTAAGGTATATGTATCACAAGGTGCAAGTGGGTGGTGGCTCCCAGCGCAGGGCGAGCATTCTGGAGTTCGAAGGGGCAAACCCCGCCCCTGCATGACGATGCAAAATCTGATCTGCATTGTAAGATGTGTCGCCATATTGCACCGCCAGCTCAACCCCTCGCATATTCATCCTCGTCGGTTGGGGGGATTGCCGGGTGTCAAGATGATATGTCCTCCGTGTTCCGTGTTGTGTTCGAGTCAGCCCAGCGGATAATGACCCTTCGTGCTCACTCGTTCACGTTGACGGACCACCAAATTCTACCTGGCACATATTGAAGCCATTCACAATGAGCGAGCAGCGAAGGGCAATTTCGCTTTCCCCGGTCCCCGCGATCGTTGATACCATCAGTCTTCGCAATGTCCAGCTACCCCTCCCATCGGCGCCCGAGGCATGGCACCGGCTGGGGAAACGTCAGCCATGCACGGTCTCCGTCCGACTGTCTTACTCCTCAGCGACGGGGGCCGCCGCAGCCGACGATGTGTCTCTATCCTTGGACTATGGCAAGCTCTACCGACGAGCCGAACAGGCGATAAGCGGCCTCCAACAGAGCTCGACCAGTGCCAGACTGTTGGTGAACCAAGACGGTAGCCTTCCCGAGCGAATGACTCCGGACGACGCGGGACAGGACCTTCATTGCACCGCGGGCATCATCGCCAGTTGCGCCTTCGACCTCCTAGTCGAAGTTCAGGCGCAGGCACCAGATGCCCTCCAGGGCGACTTTGGCCGATGCGACGTCCATCTCCACCTTCCCAAGGCTCTCCTCCGCGCCGATGGTGGACTCATATACCGCGCCCAGACGGCCATGGTCCGGGGCGGTGGTCCAATCACCACCGTCATTCTGTCCGAAGAGTTCCGCATCCAACGCATCCGATGTTTCGCCATCCTCGGGATCAACCCCCACGAGCGTCTCGAGAAGCAAGCCGTGCTGATCACCCTGACGTTTCAGAGCCCCGCGCAGAATGAGTGGAGATCAAACTTTCTGCGCACGTACCCGGAGATGACGCGGACTATCGCAGAGGTATGACACCGTCAAAGACGACCTGCCTGATCGGGGCGCCGGAAGGCACCTGGAGTTCTAGTACTAACGGTCAAGCAGACGGTGGACAAGACTGATTTTCAGTCCGTCGAGGCGCTGGCGACCCTGGTGGCCCGCATTGCCGTTGTGGACTTTGGCCACAGCCAGGTGACCGCCCTGGTTGAGAAGCCGAATGCATTGGCATTTTCCGAGGGAACCGGGGTCGAAATTACGCGGTCCCAGAGCTTCTTTAGCTAGGTCATGAATCCACTTCCCACCGTGGTTCCATTTTCCCATCCACCAGGCATCACCTACGTAGGAAGTAGAAAACAGTTCGTGTCCTGTCTCCTATCCGTAAGTAGAGTTACGCATATATGCCACATCGTGGTCACAGTTGCGTCACCGAAGGTGCCGACGGCAGGGGAGGTTGAAAGAAATATTTCGAGGCCGCAAAGCGCATTCCAGCGCCCGCCGTGGATCGGCACGGAGTGCTTAGCCTAACCAGTCTTCAAAGTTGGGTTTGACACGCGCTCTGAAGTGCGCGATGGTCCATAAAAGGCCGGTCAACGTTTTGGCGTATCGGCTAAGAGGTTCCCTCGATTTATAACTGATTGGCGTGGAAGTACCACCGAAAACAGTCGAATGATGATAACTTTGATTATCTTGAAGCCATGAAAGATGTTGCAAGCTTGCAAGAATTGTGGAATCCCAAATAGTGTGGGAAAGCCCAACGGGTCAGCTGACATGCTGACCGATTGCAATTCCATAATCAATCGATATTATTGTGATTTATTTAGGTTGACTTTAATTATATTGTATCCATTCTTTCCTTTGATAAATAGATGTCTGTCCACCTCGGTATGAGTCAAGTGGATGTACGGATACATATATCAGAATGTCATGGCCTTGATAACTAATGGTTTTTGCTCTCTCTTCTTCACATCTATGATTACGGATTATCAATCTTCTTCATTCGATCATGGTTTAGGCATGACCAAACGCTCTTTATATTCCACATTGTACGCGAGAAAATACGAATGCCATAGATAAAATATTAAGCAATAACTCATTCAGCCCCCGCCAGCCCCAAACACTCCGCCATGTAGAAAAACACGTCCACCGAGTTATACACCCCACCAAACAGTTCCTGACACGGGCCCCGCGCAAACACCGGCACATCCGTCAGCGAGTGCACCCCCTCCGCCGCATCCACAGGCAGCGTGCCGTTGATCAGGAACCCCGTCACCGCGTCCTTATAGTTGGCCACGTACGACGACTCGCCCTCCGGACCCGGCACCGCCGGCTCGCGCGGCCCTCACGGTGCACCTGGTAGTTCTCCCGGCGGTCCGGGAACGCCCCCACCCCGGAGTGCAGCGTGTACCGCGGGTCCCAGCGCGCCGGGAAGTGTTCCCCCTCCGAGTACCGCAGCGCCCCGGCCCGCGCGCGGCGTACTGCGAGAGACCTGAGTTCTCGTAGTACCCCACTGCCCGGCGCTTGCTGCGGTCGTCGTCGTGCGCGTTCAGGTACGCCGTGTCGACCGACCCCGTCACGTCGAACCCGTGCCCGTGGTCCGCTGTCACGACGATCAGCGTGTCGTCTAGCTCGCCCAGAGCCTCGAGCTTCGCGATGGTGGCCCGCACCGTGTCGTCTAGCTCGAGGACCTCGCCTAGGGACCGGTCGTAGTCTAGGGCGTGCATCTGCTTGTCGATGCTGGCGGCCTCGGACATCATGAACCACCCCTGCTCGCCGTGTCGTTCGTGCAGCACGTCGATCGCCTTGAGGGTCATGTCCTTGAGCCCTGGGAGGTCGTCTGCGTCGCGCTCGGACCCGTCCGGGTGGTTGTGTTGGTTGCGGAGATTGTCCGGGTAGACGTGCCGGTCGAGCCAGGTCGCCAGGTTCGACGTCTGGAAGACCCCCAGCGCCCGTTGGTCGTTGGGTGCCGACTGCAGCGCCGTCTTGTTCCAGCTGACGCTGTAGCCTTTCTCCGCGAACAGGTCGTAGTAGTCCCGGGGAGCGTCCTTGCTCGTCAGGAAGTTCTCCGCCCCCGCGCCGAAAAGGACATCCGGGCCGTTCCAGTCTGTCCAGGCGTGTGAGTGCAGACCTTCCAGAAAGGCGCCGATCACATGGTCGTACTCTCCGCGGTCGCTGGTGTGCGCGGCTAGGCCCGCGGGGGTGGCGTCTGCCAGGAAGGCGGTCGAGACGATACCAACGCCGCCGTCGGGATAGCGGCGACGGAAGATCTCCGAGATGGTTTCGAATTTCGGGTCATCGAAGGGGTCCGCTGAGGAATCCACGTAGACGTTTAGGGCGTTGACCGTCGTCTTGTGGCCTGAGTACAGCGCCGTGGCGGAGTTCGCCGAGTCCGTGATGAACGAATCCATCGAATGGGTCATCTGGTGGCCCAGGACGGGGAACTGGTCCATCTGCAGCGTGGTCATGTACTTGCCGTTGATGCTGCGGTGGGCTAGGAGACGCGCCGCCGTGATCATGTTGGTCGTCATCCCATCTCCGATGAATAGGATCACGTTCTTCGCGCGCCGTTTGCTCGACAGGTCTCGCACGAGCCAGTTGGCTACGGTTGTCTGGTTGCCATAGTAGGTCAACGTGGCCTCGTATTCGCCGGGCTCGGAGAGCGCCACCCGCCGGTAGGCTTTGGACGTAACGTTGACGAGAGATGGTGTGTGTGCATCCTCCGCGAAGAGGTCTAACTCTGATTTAGCTTGAGGCGACGCGGGATCTCTCACTCTAGCTCACCTTCGTACCAAGTGAAGGTCCATGCTTCCAAACTTGGCTCCTTGACGTCAAAGAAATCGGTCACAGGCACGGGGTGTTCGCCTTTCTTGTTGATAGTGAACTGGAAGTCCGGGTCGGGATCGCCCTTGCGAGCTTCAGAGCCGTTGACGGGCGAATGCACCTCGAGACGAATGTCAAAGAACTGGCCGGGGAGGAAGTCTGCTCTATGGAAGGAGAAATGCATTAGTTCATTATGCAGTCACCATGGTTCCTTTTGTCATGATTGACATACTGATCAGGAGGGAAAACACAGCCTAGATCCGGGCAGCCACCAAGACGCTGAAAGGTCTGGGCCGCTGCGCATGAGACCAGCACGGCGACACCGGAGAATTGTAGGAACCTCATAGCAGCTGGAGATCGCATCAACGGACAGTGCGAGAAAAGGAGAAGGAGAGATGTAAGATCGAAGGATAAGGCGCTTTATATCGAGATTGGCACGATGGGGAAATGACTGCCAAGGAGTCCCCACTGCCGTCGTGGTTCCTCTTGCATGGTAGGTCTAGTACACATTGCAGTGCTTAAGGTCGGGTACATACCATGTACTACCTAGTTATATTTGTGGTCACAGTACCGTGGTAGGGGACATCGTAGGCATGACGGCAGAAGCAATGCCAATCCCACCTTGTCGTTCCAGGACCCTCAAAGACCTCGATACTCATCCACGAACGAATCGAAAGATCGACAGCCCTCCACGTGCCGAAACAAGACGCTGTATTGAGGATATTGGAAGGCATCGCCAAGCCACGGCGGTCTTGGCTCCGTCCACCATGCCAAGGCACGTGGAGCAGCTTGCAAACTGGTTGGCTGATATCCAGATCCTTGTCCTGTTGGTATGGAGGTCTATTTCCTGGTAGATTGGAAGAAAAGAGCAATAGACTCTATCCTCGAAGCTTCCTTTTGAGTCATGCGCGTTGTTCGGATAATATTTCATAGTGCATGAACCGTTGTTGTCTCTCGGGATATATTAAATCGCAATCCATCGAGATTGTATGCATGTTAGCGAATGTCACGGCGCAATCAGATTCGATCCAATTTCTAGACATATTGTAGTAGAAAACAGAGACGGTCGAGGAGAAATCACGTCCGGTCTTGCTTTCATACGCGTCAATTGCCCGATGATCATTAACGTTATTGATATAGATCAGGCTCGGCAGGTCGGATGGCTGGAACCAGTATCTTCTGAGCCATGTTCAGAATTGAATGAATGCAAGAAAAGCAGGTAGTGCACACCATCCTCTCCACAAAATCCAATACAATCAGCGGTACAGCATGGCAATGGTGGTCGAGTGGGGATACTGGGAAGTAACTGGGACAGGTGGACCGCAATGAATTCAGCCGCTATGGCTTGGCACTGCCGACCTCTCTCTCTCTCTCTCTCTTTGTCTCTCTTAAGCTCCGACCAGCTCAAGCCGAGCTAGTCACCACGACATCTCAAGGCACCCCGACCCCCCCACCCATCTTTAAACCTACGATTTCCCAATTCCCCAAGGGATCCCGGCGAATCTCACAAAATGGATCAACAACAGCCTCCCCCGACCCTCACGCACCCCCGCTTCACCCTTGAGCTCGAGTTCGTCTCCGCCCTCGCCAACCCATACTACCTCTCCCACCTAGCCGTGAACTACCCCAACCTGCTGGGCATCTCGCGCACCTCCGACGAGACGGACGCCAATAACGATGACGCGCCGGATCCGGACGCTCAGGCCTTTGCCTCCTACCTCGCCTACCTCTACTCCTACTGGAAGACGCCCGAATACGCCCAGTTCCTGACCCATCCCGGAGCGACCTTGCGCGCCCTGCGACTGCTTCAGGAGGAGACGTTTCGCCGGGATATCATCCGCCCCCAGGTCATTGAAGGGTTGGCGGGCATTGCGGGCGATCAGGCTGTCCCGACCGGGGAGACGGACGGAGCGGATGAGAAGCAGGAGAATTCCGAGGAAATGCAAGGGGTTGACAATGCCGTCAAAGTTTAGTGTCTGTCTTGTCTACTTGGTGGCTTTTGCGTTGCGTGAGCCACAGGGTATGGGGGTATATCATAAGGAGGTTGACTCGGTGATGAGGCAGCACTTGGTCCGATGAAAGAGAGACGGTTGGTCCTTGCGATCGGCGTTTGGGGCCGGGAAGCTTTCCCTTCACCTCTTTTGTTTACTTTCACTTTTTTTTCTTTCTCCTCCACACACGACACTTTGAGGTTTTACCCTCTCGACTTGGTCGAGTGAAAGATTTTCCGAACGCTTCGACCGCGACGGGATCCATGCCAGATATGCGCATCCTCAGGCGGGCGCCGTGGGGTCGGAGAACCCCCGGGCGCATCATTCATGTGTGACCGAGGTACTCCTGGACGATGCGCGGGATCGGCTATGGTGGACTGACGCCAGTCCAACGGTACGAAATACACCCAACAGGATGATGCTTCCCCAGAGCTTCAGTACTTGCCCCGCTCAACCTCTGGAATTAAGCTCCAATTGCCTTCCGTCTCACCCCGGATTGTGGAGTGCCAGCGTTTGGTATTCCCGGTCGATTAACGTTTAATGGCGAGAAGGCAGATGGAGGGGAAGGCGATGGTGGATCATGTGGCTTGAGAATCCGTGCCACGGAAAGGTGGGGTGGCTATGAACGATTAGGAAAATGATGCGATTGGGATGGGATGGTCTTGGCTGTTAGCCTGGATGATGATGATGTATAGAATGCTTTCAATGATGGAAGATATATGCATCTAGATGCAGAGTATGGAGTAATCCGTAGATGCATATGAATTCATCTGGGTAGAAAGTGTGGTTGAATATAGTGATCGAACTGAATCGTTACCTCCATTACTTGGTGAAGTGACCCGTATAGTGTGATATTGCCGCCTCAGGCCGTCCATCCAGTATCTCGAGTTGATTAATTCATCTTCACTTTTCCATGGCGAATCTTTTCTCTCTCTTCCTCTTGTTCTTTCCATCTTGTAAGTATTTACAATCGTTAAGATGACAATAACTACGACCTACCAGCTATGATCACCTCCCCTAGCTGTCTTAGCTCGATACCCAAAACCCACTTCGACCCCATCTAAGCCTCCCTTCAATCTATCATTGGTTTCTTCTTCCTTTCTGACATCCTTTTCTTTTTCAGCTCTTCCACCCAGTCAACCCCTTTGCCTTTCCCTTCTAATAATAACCAATTCAATCCTCTCCTTCTCTCCCATCTGGTTCCGATGGGACAACCCCGCCCATCGTGATCGCACTGACCCTAGTCCCACCCCAGTCGCCTCCCCTGGTCCTTTTTTTTGTCTTCCCATCCTCAATCCAGCCAGCCTCCACGTCGACCGTTATCCGTCGCGGTGACATCAGCCTTTCTTCTTCCCTGATGTTGCACGGAGGGTTTCCAACGTAGCTCAACGACTCTCTCTCACCCACTGGACTTTTTTCTTCCCATTCCTTTCCTTTCTCCTTTCCTTTACTCGACCAGTGCTTTTCTTCTTCTTCCCTCCAGACTACCCCTGGCTCAAAATTACGCCTTTCGCCGTCTCTCCCACCACGCCTGGTATACCACGCGTTTTTGTATAGCCTTTTCCGATCCCCTCCCCCCTCGCGCCAATGGAGGGCGTTCGCCAGAAATGTCGACCTAAACATCAGGTCCTTGTCCTGAAATGCTACCCGCAATACCAGAAAGGGATCGCGCAAGTCAAACCGAACCCGAGTGAACTGTCCTACCTTCTCTACTATGTCAGCACCCGCCGCAGCAAATTGACCAAGGTCGGCGCCTTCCTGGAGAAGCGGGCCGCTCGCGACGTGTGGCGTCGTAAAATTGGGTGAGTGCACCAGTCCCGCGGTGTCGCAAGGAAATAGGGGATGGATTGATTGCTGACCAGGGTGAACCACCATAGAAACGTGCAGGTAACGCTTCAAATCCTCAGCGCGTTGATCGAAAAAGTCCCCCGCGATCTGCCGATTTACGTCCGCTCCGTCCTGACCGTCCTCGAAACCGTCATCCGATCCAATGAGGTCTCCTTGGTGGAGGATTCGATCCCGACCTTCGAGACCCTCTGCCAGCATCAGGACATGGCCGCGCTGTCCGCCGAACAAGAATTCGCCAGCCAGTACCGGGAAGTCGTGCGAACCTACGCGAGCTTTGCCGACTCCCAACGGTTACCCCAGCCGAAGACGGTCCAGACCCCTCAGATGTCCATCCGGTGGAAGAACGTGGGCCTGCAGGCGATTCAGGGGGTGGTCAGTTCGGAGGCGGGCCTCGCGGCCGACGGGGGGGATTCGCTCAAGGTCATCCTGCCCGTGATCTTGGAGAACCTCTACAATGGCGACGATGACTTGCTCACCACCCTGGAGCACCACTTGCATGAGGCGGAACGGCCAGACCCCATCCCGACCCACCGACGGAGGATCAGCACGGCCACCGTGGAGACCGTGGACACTGTGGAAGGCGACCCGGCCCTGGCAGCGCGCTCCACGGCCGACGCCGATAGAAAGGCCGAGATGGATATGAGGCTGCTGGCCCTCCGATGCTTGGAACGCATCGTGGTCACCGGGAGCAGCCGCGGCCAGATCCGGGTGACCACCAAGGTCGTGCTGGACTTCATCCTCCGGAGGGGCCAGGCGAGCAAGCAAAGCTTGTCGCTGGACGCCAAGGACAGCTGGGATACGGCGCTGATCGAGCTCGTCGCCAAATGGTGCCCCGTGCAAGTGCGATTCATCATTCTGGCCGCTGCGATGGAATTCCTCCTGGATACGAAGCCGTCCGACAAGCCCTTGGATGCGGGGTTCACTGTCGTATTCATGATCGATTGGCTGCTCAAATCCCCCGTGAGTATGATCGGGCTGAGCGTCATTGACATCCTGCTGGGCCTCTTGCGGTACGTGTCGTCCTTGCCCGCCCTCGAAGCAGACGCCGCCAAGGAACTCGAGCAGCGCGATCGTCAAGCACTGTCGGCTCGGAAGTCGGAATTACACGCTCTCCTCCAGCGATGCATCGGTGACCTTGCGACACACATCTACTACGGCGAGCAAGTCAGCGACATGATTCGGGCGATCCTGACCCGCATCAATCCGTCGTCGGGGGATGAGTCGGCAACGGCATCGGTCCCGATCCAGACCGACTCGGTGGGGTTGTCACCCACCCCCGTCGTGGGTGGAGAGACCGACCACATGGCGCTCCAGGGCGACGCCAAGAGCACGGCGTTGAAGTCTATCAAAAGCGTCCTACTGGTGGCGAGCTCGAAGAGGCCCGAATCAGCGGTCGTCGAGACGCGACAGCCGGTGGGCATCCACACGTGGCAGGGGACCCAGTGGTTGTTACGCGATCCGGAACGCGAGGTCCGTTTTGCCTATGCGGATGCCTTTTTGGCGTGGCTGGTGCTGGAGACCAACCACAACGACTTGAGCGTGAAGGATCGCGCTGGCAGACTCTCCAGCCCGTCGCCACGGCGCGATCTTCCCGATATCGCCGAGCAGCCCGGCAAGCGCAGTGGGCCGTCCGGGAACCACAGGGAAAAGGCACTGCAAGCGGCCCAGTCGAACTTCCTCCGTCTGTTTCATCTGACCGTGTATGATATCGCGCTGGAGTGTGCCACCGATGAAGCGGAAATCATGCTCCTTCACCTCCTTCTCACCAGTCTCGTTGACCGTCTCGGCGTGAACGCTGCCCGGTTCGGGTTCCCCATGATCTTAAGGCTTCAGGACGACATGGGCCGCCTGGGTTCATCGGAGGCCCAGATCAACCTTGGAAGCTTGGTCCATGGCTATCTGTGGGCGCTGTCGGAGCGGTTCCAGCTGGGAAGCTCCCAGGTGACCAATGACATCTTGAATGAGATTGGAAAGAGGCAACGATCGTGTCTGTGGCTTCAGCAGATCCGATTGCCGGCCGAGAGCCTGCACTATATCACCCAGCACCACGGCCGCGCGGCCGTCAAAGGTAGTATGGGGAACCCGGCTCTTATGACTCCGTTCCGCGAGGTCCCAGAATTTGTGTCCCGCATTGAGGAAGCATACAATGACTCCGTCCTCTCCTCGGCTCAAAGCCCTCCCGGATCGCCGGGACGAAACCTCGCTGCGCCGGTTCTGCCCCATGTGTCGGCCACGGGGGCGGGGGCCCCGCCCCGCGGCAATCTTCTGCCGCTGGTCGCTAAGGAGCAGATGTTGTCGACGTGGTCCCGGGAAGCCTGTTTGGCGGCTGCCGACAGGGAGAAGACCGAGGCCATGTCGATCACTGGCTCCCGAGCCGGCACGCTGGCGGCGCGGCATCATGCGCACCTGAATGGCAATGAAGGCAGCACCTCTTCCAACCACTCCCCGGCCTCCGCCCACCCAGGTGCAGCAGGCCTGCAAAGCTTCCGCCGGATGAGCGCTACTGATTCCCGGTCCACTTTCCATTCCAGCCGGGACTCTCCTGTCCATGTCACCGAATTGCGACGGGCTCTCACCATCAACAAAGACGACCAGAACCGACGATTGAGTCCCCTTCGGGGCCGACTCGCCTCCACGGGCAGCGTCCGTTCCTCCAGCAGTGAGAGCATGGTCAGTGGATATTCGCTGTCCCAACTCGATGGCGACGGCGGCTCCGTCCGGCCGCAAATCACGCGCGATGGATGGGAGATGGATGGAGACGGCGTGGAAACACCGCGGGCTTCCAAAATGCCCGTGACCGA
Organism: Aspergillus campestris IBT 28561; assembly: GCF_002847485.1. Taxonomy (NCBI): domain Eukaryota; kingdom Fungi; phylum Ascomycota; class Eurotiomycetes; order Eurotiales; family Aspergillaceae; genus Aspergillus; species Aspergillus campestris. The sequence goes on along the minus strand of NW_020194336.1, from coordinate 2,133,930 downwards.
CACCGACGGGCGTCAGTCTCAGCGGCTGCCAAACGGAGCCCAAATCCCCCCCGTGCCCCCACTGCCCCCGTCGCTCTCCATCCCCGGCTGTTTCCCGAACGACTCAGAGCGATCCCTTAACTCGGACCGGCCGTCGACCGCACCCGGGCCCAACATGTTCCTGGCAAACGGCACGGCAGGGGCCCCGGACGCGCAGTATAACCACACGCTCGACCGGCACAAGAGCCGCTCCAGCTCCGGCCTTAACGGGACGGCCAACGGCGCCAGCACCACCATCGACGGTGCCGAGTTCTCCATCGTCACGTCTCTCCATCGATCTGGCGAGGACGCGGACATGGAGCAGCGGCGCGAAGTCCAAAAGCTCTTGGATGGATTCCTCTCGCCGATGAATTCCGACGCCCGTCCCAGCACTGCCAGGGTGCGACGGGGTTATAACGGCCGTCGGAGCGTCAGCGGGGGGATCGGACGTCCGCCTTATTAGAAATCGACCTGAGCCTGATCACCATTACATTGGCAGCTCTTGGTTTTGTGGATATCTTTCTTGTTGATTTTCTTCTTTTTTATTTCTTTCACATTGGCATATTATGGTCCATCTCACTGCACATATTTTCTTTTCTATCCCTCTCCATTCCTTCCCATTTTTTCTTCTTGGCTCTATCTTGGTTTACTTTCCTTCCACCTTCATCTTCTACTTTCTCCACGAGAGAAAAACAAAGGTCGGATTCGTCCACCGTGTCATATCATTCTAGACTTTCTTTCTCTATCTTTTCCTATGTCATCCTCATTCTCATCCTCATTCTCATTCTTATTTCACCAATGCACCGCCATCTCGACATGGCATTGGCATTAGCATTGGCATTTGCATGTTCCACGAATCGTCGGAAATAGAGAGAGCCTTCATGTTTCATTCTACCGTTCAAGCTGGCTTTGATTTTTTTTTTTTTTGTATCATTTTTTATCAATATGTGCATGGATCTAGTCTTCGGGGGAGCGTCCGGATAGGGAAGGGCTCGCTCGTGTCCATTAATATGTTTTATTTTTGTTATATTATACCTCGCGTTGATAGCGGGGTTTTTTGTATAGTTGGAATATGAATTTAGGTTATTAGTTCTAACTGTTTGGGGATATATATACTGTGTATTACTACTGGTTATTATTAGCTAGTCGCTGGTTTCAAAGAGTTGATCGATCTTCGTTAGTGTTCTGTCGTACTGTCTACACTACCATACGTATGTATATACACGGTAGTAACAAGAAAATCGCAGTACTCCGTAGTAGGTAGTCAGTCTTCTGGTCTCCCCTGTCTTCGTTCGACACGACTCGTCCATATTATCGATCTAAAGATGCTAGCTATCATTGCATGCTCAGCATGTCACATACTCGGATCAAACCATTCGCCTGCGCCTGGACTGACTCCAGTTGAAGTTTCGTCAATGTATAATATATCACTCCCCCTGTTTCACCAGGACTGGCCTCTCCGCTGCCTCTACCGGCGGAAGCTCAACCTCCACGGGTCCGAAGTACTCCTGGAACACCTCGCCCAGCACCTCCTCCGACAGATGCATGTGTCCGCCGGGAGTGGTCTTGAATTCCAGCTTCCCGGCCTTATCCAGCTGCTTCAGACCCAGCCAGTCCTCCTTGTAGATTTGTCGGTCCTGCAACGGTGTAACCTCCCCCGAGGTGGCGTTCACTTCGCCAAACCACGCGCTCTCCTTCGGGTGGACCATGGTGTCATCCTCAAACAGATACATGGCAAACCGATTGAGCGAGGCGAGGTGTTCCCCGTAGGTGGCATTCTTGACGGCGCGCTCGTTGTTGATATCCGCCAAGAAGTTGCTGTGCTCGAGGTAGGCGTCCAGCTCAGCCGGGTCGCGGAAGTACTGCGCGGGGACGAGGCGCGACTGCACGAGGTTCGACCAGCGACCGGAGCGGAGCAGCGCCTCGGCACCGCGGCAGATCCAGTCCGACCAGCCGCAGCTCTGGAACTCGGCGATGCCGTTGTGCTGGCTGCCAAAGGTGACGAGGTTGCGCACGGGCGGGAAGTTGCACCGCTCGATGTAGCCGCGGAGGAACTGACCGCCTTGTGAGAAACCCAGTGCGTTGACGGCCGGGGCGGTGCGCAGGATATTGTCCGATGCGAGCTGGTCGCATACGGAGGCGATCTGCTCCGTGACGTTGCCGAGGAAGGTCGCTTGGCGGTCGCCTGATCCGCTCGGTGCGAGGTGGATGAGGTGCACGTAGGTTCCGGGGTTGATGGTCTCGGCCAGCGAGGCGATCTCCTTCATGCCATCGCGTTGGAAGTCATCTCCAAGGCCGTGCCAGACGATCAGTGGGAGGGGAGTGAGTTCGGTTGTCTGAGGGTGGCTGGGGAGGGCGGACGTAAGGGAAAGGGAGAGAAGGATTGGGAGTTGAGGACGCATCGGTTGATTGTTACGACGAAACTAGTGGTAGAATAGTTGCTTTATGGTAAAATAGGCTGCCTCGTAAATAGGAAGCGAGGGATGTGTAAGTTGAAGGGAGTCTTTCGATTCAAGGCTCATGATGAACTGTCCAGGGCGGTCGTTGTTTGTCGTTCCCAAATCGGAAGCCACGTGAGATCCGCGGCGACAACCAACCAAGAATGAAGAAGTCGCTCTACTTCAGTCAAACCATCAGGATGGTATACCGACAGTCTGATATTCAAGGAACCTCGAGCTGTAATGCGAAAACAAATCGAAGGCTGCGATGGAGGCCCTAAACTGGGTGTAATACGCGTTTACTATTGCGCTGCGAGAACCCATATGAGACCTGCGGGTTGTTTCTCAAGACCGCTACGCCAAAACGTTGACCAACGTTTGGTATAGGGCTTAACTTGACTGACATCCCAACAATTTTCCAGTGTTAAATGACCAACTCCCAGCGCATCCTCCTGCCAAACTCACCAGATGTGCTCAATAAGCAGATGCGCGTTCGCGCGTCAAGCTCCTCGGCGACGACTTTCCGCGTCGAGAAAGCTGTCGCAGGGCAAGGGAGCCCTCCCTTGCTTCCAGGTGACGAATGATGGCTTGGACGGTCAAGCCCCTTTGATTAACGACGTCTATCGAGCACAGGGTGGTCAACGTGCCTTTAGCCTTGGAAACCTGACCCTTGGATCACATATTCTCGTTCTGAGGGCGCCGGATCCAGTATCTAAATTCCATGACATCAAAAATGCATCAAGAGGGAAAAGTCGGAGATCTACTTGCCCACAGGTTCGAAGAACTGGGGGTCAAGGATTATTTCGTTGTTCCTGGTTTGTATCATCCTGGCCACAGATATGTGGGTGCTAACGGTCTATTCTAAGGTGACTACAATCTCGACCTCTTGGACCAGCTACTCCGCAACCCTCGCCTGCGCATGGTCAACTGCTGCAATGAGCTGAACGCCGGATACGCAGCGGACGGCTACGCCCGTACCAGCGATACCAAGATCGCCGTTGTCGTAGTCACATACATGGTTGGGAGCATGTCGGTCCTGAACGCCATTGCGGGAGCCTACTCGGAAGGCCTGAAGGTGATTGTGCTCTGCGGAGGTCCTGATTCCCGGAATTACGGCCACGGGGGGAGGGTCCACCACTCGCTGGGTCTCGCAGACAAGGAACAGTCCTTGCGCATGTTCCGCAACGTCACCTGTGCTTCAATTCGTCTAGACAATGATAGCTGTCCCCAGGATATCGACAACGTTTTGCAGAAGTGCCGCAGCGCCTCATTGCCGGTCTATATTGAAATTCCCGTCGACCTTGTCCATAGGGATTTTGTTCAGACGTCCTGCATCGCCCCGATTCCTTGCGCTGAGGCTGCACCAACTTTGGATCAGAACGTGAAAGCGATTGATCTTTTCAGGGACACATGGATGGCTGCGCAAGGGCCGGTCATTCTAGTGGGAAGTGGATTGCGCAGCGTCCTGTCTGTGGAAGCTATAGATCGCCTAGTCAGTGCACTAGGGTGTGCTGCGTTTTATCTACTGGACGGGAAATCTCGAATCAGCGAGACCCATCCACAATGTGGAAAACTTTTCTGGTCCATTGTCTCTGATCCGGGTGTGGAAGAAACAGTCAGGGCGGCTGACCTGTGGGTCACCCTGGGATGCCGCTGGAACGACCTTCACACCCTCAAGGCGATAGATTTGGAAAAAGAGCGCAGTCGCATGCTCGCTATTGATGAGAGCTCAATACAGCTTCCAGATGGGCGTGAGCTCACCAATATCTGCACCAAGACATTTGTAGAGTCTCTTATCATGTCAGACATCCCGGCCCGCTATGCGTCGGACATCACTCTGCACAGCAATATCTGCGAGCACCATCGCCGAGAAGGCACGGCGAAACAGCACAATGCATCCCTCGACGTTGAAGTGTGCCTCGACGACATCGTGGAAGCACTCACTGGCTTTGTTAGCCCAGCAGATACAATCATTGCCGACGCTGGTGAGAGCTGGTTCGCGGCAAGCCGCGTTCGGCTGCCCCCGCAAGCAGACTTTCAGGTCCAACTGTTGTATTCATCCACCGGGTGGTCTCTGCCCGCCGCGATGGGATGCCAACTTGCTCGGCCAGATGGCCGGGCCATCGTCGTCATTGGGGACGGCAGCTTCCAAATGACGGGCCAAGAACTCAGCACTATGATCCGCTATAGGCTCAATGCCATTGTCGTCATTGTCAATAACTCGGGTTATCAAATCGAAGTGAGTTCCTACCATAGCCTTTTGTTGTCGCTAATTTTCTCACCATTGCAGGATGCAATCCACCACGGTCCATATAACCGGATTGGAGGCTGGGACTACACGGCCTTTGCAGAAGCTGTTTGGAAGGGCTCATGCTCAAAATCCGACTCTGAACCGCACGCGATGTTTGCTACGAAGATCACTTCACAGAGGGAACTCCATGAAGCTTTTTCTCGGGCACGCGAACAACCTCAGGCACTCGCATTGCTGGAATGTTGTGTTGATCCGGCCAAAGCCAGCGCGGTGGTTCAACGCTTTGGAGCGACGCTTGTTCGCAAGTAAGACAGTACATAGTCAGTAGAGTCCGGTTGTTCTTATTGTAATCAAGATCCGAGATCGAAAACAGCAGTAAATGGTGTTCGAAGAGCACATATATAATTTGAATATTCTACTCTGCTGCGGATCTACCACGGTATAATCGCCAGTCAACTTCATTGACTCCGATGACCGAACCTCAAAGCCTCTCTAGCATTCGAAGTTCCTTACGGATGACCTTGCCACTGACCGTCTTCGGTAAAAACCCGAGGTCCACGAACTCGATCTTCTGGGGACAGTACTGCGCCGCTTTGCGATGTAGACAGTGCTCGCGAATATCCTGCTTCAGCCGCACCGTGGATGTCGAATCTCCAGGGTGGTCGTGTAGCACAATAAAGGCCTTTACTATGGAGCCTCGTTGCTCGTCTGGTGCAGCGACGACGGCAGATTCCCGGATCGCTGGGTGCGCCTGAAGGACAGACTCGACTTCAGCTGGGCCTGGTTCATATCATTAGTCGTTTGAACATCGTCAACTACGGTGGGTGCATCAGTGAGTCCTTACCAATACGGTGTCCGGCCGAGATGATCACATCATCTCCGCGTCCTTTATACCAGAAATATCCCTCTTCATCGCAGTGCGCCCGGTCGCCCGTCAGATACCACGACTGTCCTTCTTTATCCGTGACTGTCGGTCTGACCACTGAGCCGTCGTCATGAATATAGCCCTCGAAGATACCCCGGAATAAGCCAGTTCCATCGTCCGACACCCGGACAGCAATGTCGCCCTCCTCGAACGGGTGGGCGACCTGCCGCTCATCGTTCAGCACGCACAGGGGCACCCCCGGTAGAGGCTTGCCCATCGATCCCAATCTCGGGGGAACCAAGGGGTAGTTCCCGCAAAGGATCGACGTCTCGGTCTGCCCGAAGCCGTCCCAGATCATCAGCCCATCCGTCATCTCATACCACTCCAGCACGATGTGCGCGCCGAGGTGCTCTCCCGCACTGGTGCAGTGCTCGAGCGCTTTCGGGGGCTTTTCGGCAAACAGTTTCTTGCTTGCCTCTGTCACTAGATGGCGGAATATAGTAGGCGCCGCGCAGAATGTTGTTATGGGCTGCTGATGCAGTAGATTGATGGTTCGTTCTGGCTCGAAGGCCGACCCGTGGGCGTCTAGGAATATGGTCCCGCCTTGACTCCATGCTCCAAAGAAGGCCCACATGGATTTGGCCCATCCTTTATCCCCGTTGGCGTTAGATATTCATGGTTTCTTGAGAAGTGTAGGTGTGGGCTTCCTTACCCTGGTCGGACAGATTCCATAGCATTTGGCCTGGACGTAGATCCAGCCAATGTTCCCCAGTAATCACATGGCCTTGCATTGCTATTAGCCACTGGAATATTTTGAGATCGCGTAGGTTGATTGTACTTACCATACGGATATGAAACCTGGGTATGCTTGACCAGCTTCGCCTGACCCGTTGTCCCGGACGTAAAATACAGCAAACAGAAATCACCAGACTCAGTCTTAAAGTCTGCAACATTCACCTGCTGGGGGTTGATGCCAGCGAGAAATGAGCGATAGATGTTGACTCCAGGGGCAGCAGGAGGTGCCGATTGCCCGATCTGGACGATCTGTCGCACGGAATCATGGGTCTCTCGACACTTTCGCGCTCCCACAAACCTCCTCACTTGTTCGGCGTCCCCAACAAACACCGACGCGCGTGCCTTTTGCGCCCGCAGCGCAATTTCCGACGATACGAGCGCTGACGAACAGAGACAGATCGCCACACCCCCTAGAATTGCGCCACAGACAACTTCGTACCTGCGAGTGCGTCAGTCCGGGATGTTCCACCCCTCTCGTTCAGCGACCGGTTTCCTCACCAGTCTGGGGTTTTCGAGGACACCAGTAGGAGGACTTCTCCCTTCTGGATTCCCAGACGTCGCAGGCCCACCGCGACCTGGCGTGCTCTTTGGGCGAAATGGCTGAAGTGGAAGGAATCCGTGTCGCCGGGCTCCCGGGCGCCGGGCGGATTCCACACCATCGCGACGGGGTCATCGCCCTTCTGACTCCAATAGTCCACTACATTTTTGGTGAAGTTGAACCGGTCGGGGTTGTATTCGGGGCGACGTGAGGCCATTGTCGTGACGAGTTCGCGTTAGGATATGGGCATCCAGCTTTGTTGGGGTTGTTGTCTCGACTCGAGTTTACTCTCGGACCGTTTGCGATGATGTATCAACTCGCTTCGGTCGACTCTTGTTTCTTCATCCTTTCATGCGCTCGCTTTCACCGCTCCTTTCCAGACTCCCTTTCTGATCGGATACCGTGGAGACGGAGCTGCAAGGGATAAAGCTACGCAGCCAACTGTCCAACGGATCATCCAGCTGACGTGGTTGGGGCATGAAACCGTAAGGCAAGGTCATCGTGCATGAAGCTGGAAAACTATGACACAACGGCGGTGATTGGTTCAACAATTAAAGAAAAGGGAAAAAACGGTAGGCTTCTGTTGGATCCAATGAGCTTACAAATTGGTCCCTTAGCTTCGCGCGATAAAGTTAAGGGGTCCAGAATGCCCGCTAGTATGGAAGACTACTGGAAAGAAGAGCCACGGCGATCACTAGTTGGAAGGAGAAAAGCCAAAGATTGGACAGGCGACCACTCCACGATGATGCTATCTGCATACCAAGTGCAGCCTGCATCCACTATTCATCCCTTAGAAGAAAAGTACTCGCTCCGTCGAGCCAAATGGCAAATTCTGAAGAACAGGACGATCCACCACGCTCTGTTTTCCTCCACAGTCCACCCCGAGGGAGTTGATATCGGCTGGTATGCGGGGACTCTTTCCCTCTTTTCTCTCCGTCCGTATTGTGATCTTGTTGGGTTGACTTCATCATACCACTAAATCGTCATTTTATTACTCGGTCGCAGGGTCACGAACAATTTGTGGAAAGATATATCCCTTTATTGACTGTTATTCTCTGTCTGTGATGCGTGGTTTGAGAACAATCCATTGACCTCCTCTTCGGTACCTTGCATCCTCGAGAGTATCTCGCGAACACCCAATACGCATGAAATCGAGTTCAGAGGACTGTCATCATGCAAAATCAAAATAAGGCCCAGAAGAGCCAGATCCCCATCGCGGTGATCGGCGTCTCCTGTCGCTTGCCCGGACAGATAAGCACGCCTGACGAATTCTGGCGATTCTGCTGTCAAGCCCGAAGTGCATGGTCTGAGATCCCTTCTTCCAGATTCTCAGCCGATGCATACTATCACCCCAACCCTGACCAGCAGGGTGCCACGAATACCCGGGGTGGTCATTTCCTGGACGATGTCGCGCATTTCGATGCCGCCTTTTTTGAGATGTCTGCGGAGGAGGCGATGGCGGCCGATCCCCAGCAGCGTCTGATGCTGGAATGCGCCTATGAGGCCATCGAGAGTGCCGGGATCTCGAAAGCGAAAGTCGCAGGGGAACGGGTTGGAGTCTTCGCCGCTGGCTCGTTCAGCGATTATGAATTGAGCAACTTCCGGGATTTCCAGAATACCCCAACCTTTCAGGCGACAGGCTGTGCCGCATCATTTCTCTCAAACAGGCTCTCGCATTTCTTTGATTTCACGGGGCCGAGTTTGACCGTGGACACAGCATGCTCCTCCAGTCTGTCGGCTTTGCATCTGGCGTGTCAAAGCTTGAAGAGCGGCGAGTCTACTCATGCCCTGGTCGGGGGCTCTCATCTGAACCTGACGCCCGATTATTACATCTCATATTCTTTATTAAGGTAGTTTGGAGACCGCGACTGTGGGACCTTTGACACATGCTAAACCCTCGCATAGGTTATTCTCCGATAGCGGCAAGTGCTTCTCGTTTGATCATCGAGGAAGTTCGGGTTTTGGCCGAGGTGAAGGCGTTGGTTGTGTCATGCTTAAACGGTTGGATGATGCCATCGCCGCCGGTGATACCATTCGCGCGGTCATAGCCAACACTGGAATCAACCAGGATGGTCATACGCCGGGGATCGGCGTTCCAAGTAGTAAAGCTCAGAAAAGACTTATGGAGACAGTATACCAGGCCGCTGGTATCAACCCTCGCGAGACAGGCTATGTTGAAGCTCACGGAACAGGCACCAAGACTGGAGACCCCATCGAGGCTCGTGCCTTGCACGAATTCTTCGGACATGATAGACCACGGGAGACACCCTTACTGGTTGGATCGGTGAAGTCGAATTTTGGCCACGCGGAGGGGGCAAGCGGTATTGTCTCGGTAGTAAAGACCGTGATGATGCTAGAGAAAGGATTCGTACTACCGAACTGTAATTTCGAGCGGTGCAGAGATGACATTCCCATGGATCGGTGGGGTTTGAGGGTAAGTCAACACTGCTCTTCAAAAAGCTTAAGCGATTGGGATAATTAATATGAGGAGTCTAGGTACCCACAAAGTTAGTCCCGTGGCCCAAGGGAAAGTCATACGCGTGTATCAATAACTTTGGCATTGGAGGGACGAATGCGATGGCAATTTTGCAAAAGGCGCCAGTTTCCGAGCCGGCGCAATCCCCTGTCCTCCAGAAAAGACGCTCTCTTGTTCCGCGGAAAAGGGGTCCACCGATACGTCGAGCCTACGTTTTTTCAGGGTCTGACGAAGACGCGGTACTCAGTCAGGCTAAAGGAATCAAGGCCTACTTGCAGGCTCATCCGGAACAGTTCGACAATCAACTCATCGCAAACTTGGCCTATACACTTTGCGAGCGACGCACAGTTTTGCCATGGAAAGCAGCGGTCTCCGCTCGGTCGACGAAAGAATTGATTTCCGTTTTAGATGGGAAAATCCAAGCCCGTCGATCTATCAAGGTAGCAACAGTTGCTTTCGTTTTCACGGGCCAGGGAGCTCAGTGGTACGCCATGGGGAGGGAACTCTTTAGTGCTTACCCAGTTTTCGCGGAATCTATGCGCAAGGCAGATGAGCATCTCTCCGGTCTTCGTGCTGGGTTTACTTTGACAGGTAATTTCCAGTTTCTCAGCTGGGTAGCTTGATCTAACATATCTAGATGAACTCTTCAAGGATGAGCTCAAGTCGTTGCTATCGCGCCCCAAAATCGGCCAATCTGCATGCACTGCTATCCAAATTGCCCTGACGGACCTTCTTCGCTCATGGGGGGTCACTCCAAAAGCTGTTATCGGCCACTCAAGTGGTGAAATTGCAGCCGCATACGCCGCAGGTGTCGTAGGCTTCGGTGACGCCCTGACCCTTGCATTCGGGCGTGGTTTGGCTGCCGAATCACTACGAAAGGATCACGCCAATTTGAAGGGTGGGATGGTGGTCGTACGCACCTCCCTGGATGATGCCAAAGCTTTAGTGAGCGATGTCACACAAGGACGTGTGTCCATTGCGTGCATCAATAGCCCACGCAGTATTACGGTCTCAGGTAGCCAGGAAGGCCTCGCGGAACTACAGAAATTAGCGGATTCGAGGTTGATATCCTACCGAAGGCTGAAGGTCGATGTGGCATACCATTCTCACCACATGGAACAAGTTGCGGATAAGTATCAGGCAGTTATCAAGGATATAGTGACGGCCGATTCTGATACAGCTTTCTATTCCTCTGCACGTGGGCGTCGACTCGCTGGCTCTAGCCTTCAGCCCTCGTATTGGATCGAAAATTTCGTATCCCCCGTACTGTTCTCTACGGGTTTGAGTACGTTATTGAAAGAATCCTCGTCCGCGTCGAAAATTAGTTGTCTCGTGGAGATAGGCCCGTCGGCGTCTCTGGAAAGTCCCATCAAGGACATCCTCAAGCTAGACGGTATTGCAGACCCCCCGAGCTATATCGCCAGTTTGCGCAAGGACAAAGATGCCGTGGAAGCAGTCCACGACATGGTTGGAATGCTATTTCTTCATAGCCAGGCGCTCAACTTCCCTGCGATCAACTTCCCCCAGGCTGACGGGCCAAAGCCCCGTCTATTGACTGACCTTCCACGTTACTCGTGGAACCACACCAAGCCCTACTGGCATTCTACGCGAATCGGTCAAAACACTAACCACCCGCGATTCCCGCGCAATGAATTGATCGGGGCACGATTGGTAGAGTCAAATGAGCTGCACCCTCAATGGAGGATGATCCTTCGTGCAGACGATCACCCCTGGGTACGACATCACCAATTTGACGGATACAACGTATACCCTTTGGCTGGTTATGTCGCAATGGCAATTGAGGCAGTGTCGCAACAAGCAATCATAAACAACATCGATTACAACACATTCAATCTCAGGGAGGTGTCAGCCAGCAAAGCACTTGTTGTCCCCAACACAAGTGCTGTGGAGGTCATGATCTCGCTGCAGCCTCATGCAGAAGGGACACGGAATACATCGAGTACATGGACTGAATTTCACATTACGTCGTGGACGGAAAATAAAGGGTGGGAAGAGAACTGCCACGGGCTTATCTCTGTTCAGAACTCATTGAAATCGAATCCGATCAATGGCGAGATGCTCCTCCAAAGCCAGTCAGAAGCAGTTACCCAGAAGCTATCTACCATCACGACAGCCTGCAAGAGGGAGATCAGCCCGCAAGCTCTTTATGACGAGGCTATTGCCCACGGGATTAAGTATGGCCCTTATTTCAAAGCGTTGGATGGGTGCTATGTCCACAAAGATAATGCAATGGCCACAGCTGTACTCCCTGACCTTGCCTCGGACATTTCCCACCAATACCCAATGGAACTGTTTCTTCACCCGACGACGATTGATATATGCTTCCAGATTGTTTGGCCAGTGCTAGGTGCTGGGTCGAAAGATCTTGGTAAACAGTATCTCCCATCTTCTATCAAGCACCTTATAGTCCCAAAGCAGACTCGTGTGTCTACCGGGGAGCGACTGCGCATCTATGGAGAATGCTCCAGTAGGATAAGCACGGACCAGCCCGCGAACCTGAATATATGGGCTGTTTCGGATGCGAATCCCGAAGGCCTGATACTGCAAGCCGAAGGGTTTGTCATGACACCGATTCTCGATAAGGATACTTCAGGGAGCGCCGTGCTCGAACGCCAGCTATGCTACAAGTTTGACATGGTTCCGCATGTTGGGTTCATGAAAAAGGATCAATTATCAAGCGGCGGACCCGGCTGTCAAGGAAACAAATTGGCAAACAGTAGAAAGATGAGGCTGCTCAAAGAGGCGTCAGAGTATTACGTCAAACGAGCTGTGAGGGCTGTGTCTCAAGATGAAGGAGAGAATTATATTGCAGGCCACCCCCAGTTTTTGGCGTGGTGTTCCAATCCGAGCTTTTCCGCATCCGATATACCCCCGAACGTCGAAGAGGTGTATGCCCTGGGAGGTTCCGGAGAAATCGTGTGCGACCTTGGTGACCAGCTTCCGCAGATTCTCCAAGGGGAATTGGATGCACTGTCTATTATAGAAAAGCGCGGCGGGCTGGGGAAGTACATCGTGGACGTGGGCTCATTGCATCAAAATTATCAGCAGATGGCGGACTGCATTGATAAGATGGCGAACCAAAATCCGGGAATGGCTATCCTCGAGGTTGGAGCTGCAACAGGCAGCGCAGTACTTCCTATTCTGGAGCGCCTCGGCGGTGGAGGAACAGGGCAGCCCCCGAAGTTTCAAAAATACATCCTAGGAAACGTCCCCGAAAGTTCACTGGCAGGCGCCCGGTCTAGGATCCAAGAATGGGCTGATCTTGTTAGCGTTCAGCCGTTAGACCTGGCAACTGATCTTTTAAGCCAGGATTGCCAGGCGGGGTCATTCGACGCCGCTGTTGTCCATCTTCATCGTACCTGTCTAACGGAGCAGGTCTTGCAAAATATCTACAAAGTGCTCAAGAGTGGCGGAAAGCTATTCGCTGTTCAAGATTCTCTGTCAGAGAGCGTCCACCTGCCTCAAGTTCTTCTGTCGCCTGAGTGTTTGGTAGAAAGACAAGATGACACCGAAAACGGTTCTGATCGCGCAGCAGAATATGCCAAGATGCTGCAGACAGCCGGATTCTCTGGTGCGGATACTTCTGTCAATGACGCTCCTGGGGATCTTGTGGAAAGCACCTGGAGTGTTTTGACCGCTGTCAGGTCAGAGAACGCACTGTGGGGCCGAAAGGTAGCCCTCGTGTTTCATGAAGAGCTGGAATGGTTCCCTCTATCTGCCCTCGCAGAGAGAGTCGAGGCTATGACCGGCAGTACAGTCCAGATACAGATGCTGACCCAAGACACGAAGGTTGAAGACCTGTGTATATTTGTCGGGGAAGTGGAGCGTCCATTGCTGTCGGAAACGACACCAGAGGTGTTCCAATCCATCCAAGATCTTCTGACAACAGCCTCTGGAGCACTGTGGATTGTTCGTGACGCATATGCCGGATGTAAAAATGCTGCCGCCAACATGTCTGCCGGTCTCATAAGAACAGTCCGCTCGGAAACAGGCTTACCTTTGGCCACGCTTGACACAGATATTGACGAAACATCCCCAACACAAAATGTGGTTGACGATGTACTCAACGTATTCAAATACGTATTTGGGCCAGAAGCTTCCACAGACCAGGTTGATCTTGAGTTTGTTTCTCGAAAAGGCATCGTCTCTGTGCCACGCATCAAACAGGACACTCTTACCAACCGCGCAGTGTACCAAGATCCCAATGAATTTTCGTGCGTGCAGCAACAGCTATACCAGGAGGGTAGGCCCCTTCAGTTGGCGATCAGAGAATACGGAATGCTCTCTTCTCTTTATTTCACAGACAACGAAAAGCTCCTGAAACCCCTGGAAGATGGTTGGCTCGAACTCGATGTTCACTTTGTTGGACTCAATTTCAAAGACGTGATGCACGCGAATAACCAAATCTCAGTCGATGGGTTTGGTATCGAATGCAGTGGAGTGGTCACAGCGGTTGGCAAGCACGTTGAAGGCTTCCGGGTTGGGGACAGAATCTGCGCCATCACCGAGGGTTGTCTAGCCAGCAAGACTCGCTGTCGGGCAGCAGGCGCGTGGGTTGTGCCAGAGGAAATGCCATTGGAGGTTGCTGCAATCATACCGGTCGTCTTTTGCACGGCGTTTTACAGTTTGAACCGCGCAGCAATGCTTATGGAAGGAGAGAGCGTGCTCATCCATGCCGCCGCTGGAGGCGTCGGCCAGGCAGCTATCATCTTGGCACAGACTGTTGGTGCCAATATCTTCGCGACGGTGGGGAGTGTCGAGAAGAAGCAGTTTCTTATGGAAACCTATGGAATTCCGGACAGCCAGATATTCTTCAGTCGTGATCTGTCGTTCGTTGAGGGTGTCAAGTTCGCTACAGACGGGAAAGGAGTGGATGTCCTCTTGAACTCTCTTGCCGGAGATGCCATGCGGGCTTCTCTCGAATGCATTGCTCCATTCGGGCGATTCGTCGAAATTGGCAAGAGGGACATAATGGCCAACTCGCACATGGAAATGCTGCCCTTTGACCGCAATGTTTCGTTCACGGCTGTAGACATGGGTGTCTTTGCGCGAGACCGGCCGAAGTTGATGCAGGATCTGTTTTCCAATGTCTTCGGGCTGTTTGAGAATGGGCTTGCGAAGCCTACTATCCCGATTAAGCGGTACAGCGTCTCGGATGTGGAGGCAGCATTCCTGATGCTGCAGAGTGGGCGCAGCATTGGCAAGGTTGTGGTTTCGCTTCGGAAGGAGTCTATGATTAAGGTATGTAGATATCGGGTTACAGCCCCGAAGCTCTTTCCTCCCCAACAACCGATACAACAAAATGTAGCATGTGTTCTCCTTGCTAATCTGGAATAGGTGAGCCCGGCTACTCGGATGGTGGAGCATCTCAGAGAAGATGGTTCATACATTGTGATCGGTGCTTCTGGGGGCCTCGGTCAAAGCATCACGTCCTGGCTGGCCAGCCACGGCGCACGAAACATCATTCTCGTGTGCCGTCAAAAAACCAGCATTGCAGCCATCCAGGGACAAATGGACAGCCTGCAAGAGAAAGGCATCAACGTCCATGCCGTGCAATGTGACATCAGCGACAAAGGCCAAGTCGAAACAGTACTCCTGGGTCAGCTACGCGAGATGCCAGCCGTGGTGGGAGTTATCCACAGCGCCATGATCCTACGAGTAAGTACAACCTCAACTGATAGACTGAAAAACCACAGCACTAACAGCAAATCAGGACGTCCTATTCGAGCGCATGACCTTCGAAGAATATGACACCGTCATCCGCCCCAAGGTTCACGGCATATGGAACGTAAGCCAGGTCCTCGAGACAGTAGGATGCACACTCGACTTCTTCATCGCCCTATCCTCTATCGCAGGTATAATCGGCAACCGCGGCCAAGCGGCCTACTCAGCAGCGAGCACCTTCCTCGACGCCTTCGCCAAGTCGCAGCGCGCCCAAGGAACACCCTTCACGACCATCGACCTCGCCCCGCTCTGGGACATAGGCTATCTCGCGACGGACGCAACCAAACGCGATCAAGTCCGCAACACCTTCGGCAGCGAAGCCATCACGGAGAGAGAATTCCACCGCCTCCTCGCAGCCGTCATCTTCACCAACAACCCAGCCCGCCCGGTCAGCGACCACATCATAACAGGGATGACCGTACCGGCAGACCCAACAGACCAAAAGCGCCTCGAGTGGCTCTCAGATCCCAAATTCTCCCACCTCGTCCGCGCCGCCGCCGCCTCCTCCACCACCACACAGTCCGACCACCTCCCCGCCGGCGCCGCCGCCACCATCGCAGCGAAAATCCAATCCCCAGGTGAAGCAATCAAGACAGCCCGGACCCACGACGAAGCCCTCCATGCCGCAGAGACGGCCCTAGTCCACCGCATCTCAGAGGTCGTCATGTGTCCCGCGGAGGACATCGACCGGGGCAAACCGATCATGGTCAGCGGGGTGGATTCGCTGTCGGCGATTGGGGTTCGGAAGTGGATTGTTCGGGAGATGGAGGCGTCGCTGAGTCTGTTTGATATCACGAACAGTCCTTCTGTTGCGCAGTTGGCGAGGTTATGTTTGGAGAAGTCGAAGTTGGAGGTTCCTGGGAGGAGTTGATCTATTTTTTTACTGTCCTTTTTCTTTTTCTTTTTTTTTTATTTCTTTTTTTTTATTTCTTTTTTTTTATTTCTTTTTTTTTTATTTCTTTTTTTTTTGTTCTAAATTTTCTAGGTATTTTCTTTCTTTTTTAACTGTTGTTGTGTTCTTCTAGTATACTCCTCCTTTAGTTTGCAATTTCGTTACTTACAGTAAGTGGATGAATAGATAGATAGATGTTAAGATGGTAGACTGACCGTGAAAAGCATGAGTACCATATCTAATTGCGTCTACAGCATTCAAATCAAACAACTCACCAAGCAATAGTAACATTATACGATAGACAGCACTCTTAGTATACAATCGAGACACAAGCACACAAACCCAACCAGTAAACGAACAAGCAGATCAAATCAAACTAAATCAAGTACACAGCTTTCTCCTCTTCCGTCGACCCTCATTATCGGCATCTTCATCCTTCTCATTACTGTCTCCAGCGCCGTCTCCCACTGTACCATTCCCAATACCGTCTGCTGCGGTCGTATTACCATTCTCAACACCGTCTGCGACACCATTCCCAACACCATCTGCAGCAGCTGCAGCTGCAGCAACATCCCCACAAGAAACCACACACTCCACAACAGACCTATCCAAATTCCCGGGCTCCGCCAACCAAGCCATAGTATCCAAGAATTCCCTCGCAAGACTCTCAACTTCGCCCGCCTCGAACTGCCCATGGCGGTAGCGAATATCCAGCCCACAGACATTATCGGGGCGGAGACAAGGCGCCCAAACGAGGCTCAGATCCGCCTGCGAGAGCATGTCCACGACTCGGAGGGGCGAATCCGCTGTGCTGCTCATGCTGCCGTTGTTGATTTTCTCGAGGACCCAGTTGAAGAGCTGGTGGAAGAGGATGCGGTTGATTAGGGTCGTGTCTGCGGAGCTGTTTGCTTTGTTTTCTTCCCCTTCTGATTGTGGGGGTTGGGAGAGGAGGCCGCGCAGGACTTTGCCTAGGGGCGCGTGGGTGTGGGCTACCATTTCGTCTTGGGATTTGGAGACGCGGCGGAGGAATTGGATGGTTGTTTCGTGGGAGGAGGGCGCGGGGACGCGCTCGAGGCGCCAGACGAGGGTTGGGCCGTCGATTTCGAGTGGGTGGGCTGGGGCGGTGGCCTTGTGGTCGTCGTGTGAGGGCGGTAGCGTGGGCCACAGGCGTCCTGAATGGGTGGTGGTGAATATCGCTTCTGATGCCTTTGTGTGTCGGAGGTTGACGAGGGTGCAGGCGCACTTGCCTATCATGGCTGCTGAGACGCCCGCCCGGGCTTGGACGTGCCCTATCTCGGGGAGGGGGCCGATCGGCTGACGGTATCGAACGCGCGCCGCTTGGAGGGGTCTAGCGGGAGGAGGTCGCTGTCCTGGCGCAGGGGAGGCCAGATGGCTGCTGGGTCTTTGGAGATCTCGCGTAGGCGGCGCACGTGGAAGTTGACGTCTTCCGTTGCGGCTGAGCTGCTGCGGTAAGCTCTATAGCTGCGGGCGAAAGAGCGGTAGTGGTGGAAGGGTCGCAGGGGGGCGTTGCTGTTGTTGCTGAGATTACTGACGAGGTCCCTTAGGTCTTGGAGGGCACGGTGGATCTTGTGGTAGTCGAACATGATGTGGTGGACGTGGAGGACGATTCCAGTTGCGCCCGGAGGATCGCGAAGGGGGACGAGAGTGGCTTTCAAAAGAGGTCCAGTCCGAGAGAGCCAGTCCCAGGAGGCGTCGTTCAGGCGATAAGTCTTGAGCGCAGCGACGTTGTCGACGGCGGAGCCGTCGGTCACTTGCATTTCCAACCAGCCGGAGCTCGGGCTCATCACTACGTACAGGTCCAAGTCGTCGTCGTAAGTGACAGTCGTTGCACGAAAGAGGGGGTGTCGCTCCAGCCACTGATAGAGAGCTTGTTTCAGCTCCGCCTCGCTGATGGACGAGTCCACCACCAGGGCGATGCGTGGGTTCCAATGGTATGGTCTGACTGGGATCCGGGCAAAATGACTGAAGTAGTCTGTCATGGGGATGAGTTCCTCGACGTCGTTCCATCCAAAGCCGAGCGGTGCCAATCTAGAGGTCGTTACCTCTTCGGCCCGGAGTTGGTCGAGGGGCTCGGCCTCATGGTCGGGACATTTACTGCCGACAATGACCTCGGTCGGCTCTGGCTTCTTCCGCTGTAGCATTTCGGCCTGCTGGCGGACGGTGTCGGATATCGTGAGCGTGCTATTGGCATATCGGGGAAGTTTCCGGCTGGCCATGTTGAAGAACTGGATGATCATCATACTGTCCGCAAAAGTCTTAATGCTAGCATCAGGGTCGATCGCCTCCCGCGCCAGACCTGTCACAGCAGACCAGCATTCAAGGAGCTCGGTGAGAACGTCGTGGGACGACTGCTCGATCCTGCGGTGCTGCTCCAAGTAGTCCGTGACCCATTGGCGGAGACTGGGCTTCTGTATCTTCCCGGAGGTCGTCGTCGGAAATTCCTCTCTCCCGAGATCCTTGTGCAAATCTAATATCACTGTGGGCGAGAATGATCGACCAAGCTCTGCGAGTACAGCAGCCTGAAGGTCGCTGGTAGCTACCTGTTTCTGGCTGTCTCTTGTAATGACCGCCACCGGTACCTCGCCGGCAACAGTGTCAGCAACGCCAACCACATAGGCACTCTAAAGCGCAATTAGTCCCAGAGTCAAAGACGCAGACAGCGAAATTAAGTGATGTACATACGTGAACTCCAGTCATCCTCCCAAGACAATTCTCGATCTTCACAGGAGAGATATTCTCGCCCCCGCGGATGATCAGGTCCTTGTACCTTCCAAGGAGAAAAAGGCGACCCTCCTCATCCAGATACCCCCGGTCCCCGGAGGCCCACCAGTTGACCCCTTCTTCCTGATAGCACATGGCTAGTTCCTCCGGGCTTCCATCCAGGTACCCCGAAAACACCGGGAGGCCTCCCTGGTGCACCTCACCAATCTGTCCCCTCGATATCGGCAAGCGGCTGCCCGGCTGGCAGAACCGCAGCCGGGCGCCTGATTTCACTGTCCCAAGGCAGACCTCCTCGTCGACAACATCGAGACTGTTGGCGTCCATCACATTCATCGCTGTCCCAACGCCTTCTGTTGTCCCATATCCAACTGTGATCTTCTTTGCTCGTAGGGTGCGGCTGAGTTCCAGGATGTCCGGCGTAAGAGGGGCGCCGCCTAGAAGAATGGAGAAGGGAGAGGAGGTGGCCATTTTATCAGTCGAGGACGCGTAGGTTGTCAGCGCCTGTACCATCGACGGGACGCACGGGACATGCATTTTGGGGCTGGTCGCGAAGGCTCGGAAGCAGCTGGCCGGGTCGAATGACGCGCTCGGCAGCACGACCGTCGCACCGCTCAGCCAAAAGCCAAGACTGAGGAAGATGTTGAAGATATGGAAGGACGGTAGGTGCTGGCAGAGGCTGTGGTCTGGATCCAACCCAAATTGGTCGATCACCATCAAGGCGGGCGATCCAATTGTGATCGCACTGTGCGGACACCCCTTGGGTCGTGATGTGGTTCCGCTCGTGAAGAGGATAAGAACAATATCGTTCAGCCCAACTGTATCAGCCGGGAGCGCTCCATCCGTCGTGTCGCTGAGGGCCTTCAACATCGTCGTCCATCCCTGACCAGTATTCACGTCATCGATCGCCGAAGCAACGCACTTGAAAGAGGGTCGATGTTCCATGTCTTCCACGATCCCATCAACCCGCTCCGCCATCGTAGAGTTGGATACAAAGACAGCCGCCGGCTGCACCTTGTTCAGAACGTGTAGCGCATCCTTTTTGTGATCCAGGACGCGAGGGTCGAGCGGCACAAACTGACATCCGAGCCGCACCGTCGCCCAAAAGAGAAGCGCCCATTCGGCCTCGTTGAAGAACACCGCGACGATGCGACTTCCGTGGCGCATCCCTTTGGCAGCCAAGTGTGCCGCCAGCCGGATACTCCCCTTCCGCAGCTGCGAATATGTCCATCGGGTCTGCTTCGGAGGAGATCCAGTCCCCCCTAACTCGAGATTGTCCGTCTGGTGCAGGGAAAGAATCGCATCGTGATGCGGGAATCGGTCGGCGACATCGTCGAGTAGCGAGATAAGGTCTTTCTCCGGAATTTGCTGCGTCTCGTCGATAGTCTCCGCCAAGGCCTTGTTATCGATTGGTGGATTGTCACAAGCCATCGCAAGTATGTGAGTGATTCAGGCTGCGTGCAGGAGAGTGGAGGGCAACGGTGGGCAGAAAGGGAATGGATGAAGTGTTTAAAATGGAATCCAACCCTGCGAGCCGAGCTACACCAGGGCCCTTGGTATGAATCCTCCCTGTATTCGGCAAGCACGCGCATGCTCCGACGAAGGAACTGAGTAAACACTTGCCTCACGACCGCCCCCGAGACATCCATCCCCCTTGCAGGAGACGAGCCACGTTGACAGGGGCCATCGAACGTTCTCCTAGACGCTTTATCCCTTTCAAACACGCGTTTCCGTGCCGTCGGAGATCACTCTATCTCCACGGGTTACGAGCTGGACAGATAATAAGGCTGTTTATCTGTGACGCTGGGCCGGTGCCAGCTCACGGCACCCTTGCGCGATGATATTGGAAAGCATGGCTGGAGACTTTAATCTGGTGGTTATCACGGAGTACATGCAGGCACGATGCGCCTCCAGCCGCACCCAATTCCACGAACTGCAAGGAAGTCAAATTGCCACCCGTTCTGAGAATAGATGGGCATTATGCGTTCTGATTTTTTTTTCTTCAAACCAGTCCTGATGTATGAACTGTCCATGGGGACTTTTGAAACCGATTCGGTTGTTTACCATTAGGCCCTTGTATTTATTCCGGCAGAGATGTCCGCAGCCCAGCCCCTTCGTTTCAGGCGCACTGCGTGACATATATAGAAGCGCTGGAGTAAGAGAAGATGCAACCTCTTGGGGCTCGAAGGCGGTGCTTAGATCTCGTAAGATGAGGAATGTTGTTATCTTGGCGCAAATTGCATCGATCCCTGGCATCAAGTGGTGGTTTTTCCTGGGCATCCCTTGCGTCCCACAAACTCTATCCAAGGAAGTCCATACCCGAGGCAATTAGGCGGTGCTTGAAACTTACGATGAAGCTTATTTTGTATCAGGATAGGCGGTGCATACTCCATGGGACGTACCATGTCTCATCGATTCGGAAGTATTATTGTTGCAGGATATAGACTCTCGGGGATCTTACGCACCTTCCACATCCAACCGGTGACAGCTTGATTACGCAGCATGCGTCATCATTCAAGACGAGGAATTCATCTTTGGCTACAACCGCCGAAGCGGCAAGGGTCAGTCTGATGCAGGACTGAGCGACCTTCTCACGCCTCTTCGCTTTGTCGTCAAGACCCCTGCCGATATACTATCATTGGACGCAGCACTTCGGCTGTGCAGGAGGTATCACACTTCAGGGATGGAGAGTAATGGTTGCGGCCTTGGGAGGAAACTTGAGGTCGCTGGTGTAGAGAGTAGGTCGCACAGGCCATCTCGCCCTTTGCCAAGGTTCTGGGTGGCCTGGCGATTCGGCGTCTCGTAGTCAGCAAATAAGTGACAGGGAAGATGGTGTTGGTGACACCGGTCTAAATGCCAGTGCAGAACTGGTTCGAACGGAGAGTAATGCCCGTAGCATGAACTCGATCATCCCCACGGTCTTCGCTACACACAGGACGCCTGGCGTCCCAACTTGTTGTAAGTAAGAGACACTTTTGTTCAGGTGGTGTGTAATTTAATCTACTTTTTCTTGGACTTTTTGGGGTTTGTGGAACATAGATCTGTAGTTGGCGACTTTGTCTCCGGCGCCCGACTTACGAACCTCACAAGCTCGCAGTTCTTACTCCCGTCAAGCTGGTTGCGCAGCGGGGTCGCCACGTGAGATCAAAGAGGGTGTGGTGGACCATTGTCAACCAACATATCGAGGTAAACATTGCAAATCAAGCGGTTTTTCCAAGGCCAGTCAGACATTTTCGGCTGTCCCGGCGGTGGACAGAACGAGATGCCGATGGGTATTTAGCGAACGAAGAGACACCTTGCACAGGTGCACAGGCTGCTGCCGTATTGTAGCACAATCCCGCCAATGGCGGGAATATGGTTGGCTGAGATTGTCCACTTGTGTAAGACCCTTGGCATGCTAGGGCCCCTCCATTTCTGGCTGGGTCTGTTTCCATAGATGGGGCGTGGGCCTTCAGGTCCAGGCCGCCTTGGGACAGCGGCACTGCAGCAGCGGTGTCGGGGTTCCCATGTCCATTAATACCTTGCGGCGTCCCCGAAGCATTCCAACGTTCCCCACCGTTCGGAATGATAGACCGGGAAGGCTGGACGATGGATCGGCAGCGATGGACTCTCAGGCTCGTTTTGGGGACCCAGCTTCCATACCCATGCTATGCAGGCACCTGTATCGGTGGGGAGCATTGTCCATGCCGAGTGGACCCATCCATGGCGCTGTGCCCAATCGAGGCAAGGATGTCTCACCATTGCCAGCATCTGTGACGAATCTTGTCATGGGGTTGCAGCTGTCATATCCGTCGTCTCCGATCACCGATGAAAGTGGGGACCAGCGCCATGACCAGACGACGTTGGCGACCGGGATGGCGAGGGACATGGATCTAGAACGGGGCGGACCTGGCGAGCACGGGTGACATTGGCAATACCGCGAGGATAAGAAGGGTGTCCATCCGAACCAAGTTTTGCGAAATGAATCAATGTCTATATTCTCCTGACTCTCCGTCTAGCGGGTTTGAGATTGAGTGTCGGGGTGCGACCACACCGAGAGTCCAGAAGGAAGAGAAGAAAAAAGAAGCGCACGAAACATGGTGGCCCGATTAATACTCATGCATATGCATCCGGCATAACTCCGGAAACCCATCTGAGAGCCTCAGGCATGCCTTGCAGGGGAACGAACAACTCTGGTCGGATGATCAACCTCTCTTCCCCTGAGGTTGATGGTACGGCCATTCATTCTCCTACCAAATAGGAGGGATCCGTGGAACGGCAAGTACCTACGGAGTTCGAGTCGGATGTTATCAGATCGACGCCCGGGTCCATCACGATGGCTTGATTTCCCGTGTTGGTTGGCCGGAAACACCAGGGAAAGGTCCTCTCCAATCTCCATTGTCCATGACCGGTCTCGTTGATCCACCGATGGTCCCTCTTTCGGGGATTGATTTGAGCCAATGTTGAGCTCTCTCCCTGTGGCTGTGGACAGATCTGCGTAGTATGATTGGCATGGAGAGCGGATGGGGAGGGGATTGTTTCACCTTGCAGGCCAAGAGTTTTTCCAATGTGGCTCGTTCAGCAGGCAAGCAACTAACTATAGTTCGGTCTAAACCACCCTCGGTTAGTCTTCAGCTGCGGGATGTTTGTGTTAGATTACGTGACGAGTAAGTCAGTCACTATAGGAGACCGTAACGTTACCACCTCATTTTCCTCTTTTTCTCTCCCTGGTCAGGGGTAAAGAATACGGGACTATTTCCCTAGATCGACAGGAATAACATCATCATCACCACATCACAATAAGGGATGATGTCAAGTCAGGGAAGTATGGGGTATTCCAGAATGTTACCTCCTGTGTACATCGTCCCAGGGAGGCAGTGAGACACAGTAGATTCTCCATCCCCTGGGTCTCTAGAGCTTCCTCCCTCTTTCTCGGTCCTGGCGGTCTCCCTCGGATCCGTGGGTCAATGATGAACGGAGAGGGGAGGATCCGACGGTTCGTATGAGCAATACCGATGGATTACGGGAGCTCCAGCCCGTCAATGCATGTATGTTTCAGATTGACTCTTATTTATAGATGTGTTCCCGTCCGTTGGCGAAAACGGAGGGGGAACTAGGATGATACTAGTCGACGCCGCCACCATCAGCAGCTCAGACAAGGCTGGCCAACTCCAATCGGTTTTGTTCCTAAAAGGGACGGTTGGTATGTAGGTGAGGTAGGAGAAGAAGAAGGATAGGAGATCATACGGAAGATACAGATCCTGTGGTAAGAAAGGGTTGTTGTTTTTTATTATGATTATTTTTCTTTCGTTTCGGAAGTTCGAGGGAAGTGGACAAGGTCGGAGTAGAGAGGAGAAGAATGGGTTTCTTTATCCACCACAACCAAACAATGAATCCGTGGGTAATGGAAGGGGGGAGAGATGGACCTGAAAACCAACATCGTTAGGACAAAAGAATAATACATCCAACAGAATTTTGATAATTTGAATATATCTAATTAAATGAATCGATATTAATAATAATCAATACGATAACATCAAAGAAACCAAAGAAAAATAAAAAAAGACAGAAAAAGGAAGAGAGAAAGGATGGTGAAATCTCCACTCCACATCAGACATCGAGGAGTACAAGAAAGTACATCAGAATGTGTGGTAATGCAGTATTACTCGAGGTACTTCGAAGTACCCGTCCACCTAACTCCGTACACTGCCTACTAGGTATCTCAGTAGTAAGTATCTAGTCAGATTGACAATGATCCATAATTCCATACCAGTAACGGCGACCTTGAATCAGTGATGACCGAGTTGACCTTCTCTTTGCAGTTAGAAGTGCTCGGCTTGGTTGGTATCGATGTACCTTTTCTATACCGATCCACCTTCTCAGTTTGTTCCCCCTTTAGCCTTTTTGGTGGATTTTCCATTTAATGCTCTTTCTTCTTTTTATTATTTTTGTTTCTTTCTCTGTTTTATTTTTTTTTTGTTATTTTTCCCTTTTCTTTTAGTGTAGTTTGCTCCCTCCATTGCTATAATTAATTACTCCCCCCCAATCCCCGTCTCTACTCCGGAAATCAAACGAACGGTCTACTTCGAGGGAGTTTTGGTCGATCTTCCTTTTCTCCAGTGACTTCACCCTGATCATCTTGTACATTCTTGTATTCTACTACTCCCTACATCCTTCCTACTCCCTCAGCCTTGGTACACGACTTGTACATATATCTGATAGATCTACCGACAAGACCACCACTACCACTACCACCACACTACTCCATTCACATCCAAAGATGTTTACCTCCTCCTCATCCATCGAGTCGACCTCCTCGTCTTCTGGTAGTCCCATCTCTCAACATGCTCCCACTCAAGTTTGGCCGACAATCCCCCGCCGCCGTCCCGTCGAACAGCACAAGTATCAACAGCGCTACTACTCCACCCCGATGAGGAACGACTCCCCCGACTCAACCCCGTTACACATGTACGGACTCGAACAGCGCGAACCCTCCATCATGGAGCGCCCCGCCAACAACAAGCTCCTGCGCCGCTTCTCGCACGCCCTCGACGATATCAAGGAGGATCTGACCCTGCAGATCGACTCGCGCGCGACGGCAGACCGCAGTCGCACCAAACGGCGCCAGTCGAGCGTCATGTTCGACGGGACCGGCTCCGAGCGCGCCTCCAGCGCCGGCTCCTTCACCGAGGACACCCCCCAGCCGCCGTTCGGCCGACCCAAATCCATCCTCTCGCTCGAAGCCTGGACCCCGCCCGCCCGCCGCTTCAGTCGCCGCCTATCCATGTTCCGGTTTACCTCGCAGCGTCGGAAGTTCGAGCCTGGCCAGGGCGCCAGTATCTCGCAGCCGAACCTGATCGGCGCGTCGACGCAGATCTAGCCTCCAACAACCACAAAAAACACTTGAGGGTACTCCCATCCCATCTCTCGGGAGAGATAGGAGAGATACTTTGGTGCCTTGCATGTCCTCCTCCGATGCAGCAGCGTCTTGCAGATGAAGCAGGGGGAGAGAGAGGATCGACAGGACTCGAACACATCACATGCGGGAACACCAACAACTCACATATGCTCCATTCACGGGAGCATTGTCTGGCGCCACCCTTCAACATGCATCTTTGCTTTGTGTGAAACTTTTTTATAATTCTCGCTCGGAGTTCGGGAGGGCATTTTGGTCTTTCATTTCATTCGTCTCGTTCTGTTTTCTGATTCCAACCGCTGTTGGTATCACGCCCATATATCAAAAAAGTCCTTCATTTCGACCATTCATTCATTTGGTTTTTGGGGCGTTCGTCGACACCATCTACTCGCTCTATTATTCGATTCGCTCATTAGACATACAGGTTTGCATTAGCTTGGCGTTGGCTTTTTTCTTTTGCTTTGTTTTTCTTTTTTTCTTCTTGTTTTATTCTATCTGCCGGTTCCACTGATTCGACTCGACTGTTTAATATCGCCGGCAGCGTACATACAAGCATACATCCATATGTCCGGCATTATCGTTCTCCTAGCTCCAACCAGAATGATCTACTCATTCAATTGATCCTATTATTACTACTATTATTTTATCATTGTACCTTTTATATGCTTATGTCTACCTTGTGGTTCTGTTTATGATTGGTTTGTTTGTTTATCTGCATCTGCATGGGTATAGAGAGATGAACACGGGGTATCCCCACACTTCAATGTGTAATGTATTGGTGCTGCCTCCAACCTTGACTTGAACACATCATACTACATTATACTTGATAGTATTTGTAGTCAGTAACAAATCCTAACCCATAACCATCAACAAAAACAACGACAACAAAAAGAACCCCCCAGAGGTAAGAAAGAAAAAAAAAATCCCCACCCAGCCCAACACAACAATAGCGTGCGCAGCACATCCCAGCTGAACCCACACCTTCCAGCTCTGGTCATGTAGTAGTGTAGCGTTAGTTAGTACCTCGTGTAGCCCGTCTTCCATAAGAGTGCAGCAGCAGCACACCACCACAACGCCCAAAGCGCCATCAACCGCCCCAAAGCGGGCTAGCACGGCGCCATCGAGAACCCTGCGATGTGGAGGTTATTTTCACGGTCGCTGAGGGATGGGTGACTAGGCTTGAAGGGGTTAGTTTTGGGATTCAGCTTGGATTCTCCGACTCGGATTATCCTATTGATTGGCCCGGTTGGTCTGGTGGGTTGTCGGGGTGTAGGGTCATTCATTCCACCTTGGTATGTACCGAGGATACCTGGGTAGTATCCATTTTCCAGCTCTGTACATTTTACTGGGTGGGTAGATACTAACTGACTGACTGACTAATCAAAGACAAGGCTACTAGGCCGAGGTTTAAGTTTAATAGTTGGGTATCTCAATTGATCGTTGACTATCCTAATGCCTGGGTACTTCCTAGTCCCTACTACCAACCTAATACCGAGTCAGTCAGGTGGTTAATTAGCGGTGCGTGAGTCGGTCGGTGAGTGTAGTGTGTGTAGTGGAGTGTAGGGAAGGTAGTTAATCATTAGGTTGAAGATTGGGATGGACGGAGGGACCGATCACGTTGTGGGTTGGGTTTTTATGATTCGTTTGGGGGTACGTTTTTAGCTAGGTGGGTGGTTAGGTGGCTGGTTACCTGAGGTGGCGCAGCTGTTGATTTTGCCTTGTGGGCTATGTCGAGTCAGTAGGTGCTACTAGGTGGTTCTGTATACATGGTACCTTGGTGAGGTTATCGGTAACTAGATGGTGGAGTTGGTGGGTGGGAATGTTGGATTCTATTCGTTTACTTTTGGTCTTTTTTCTTCCTTGTCTTCTTTTTTAATTGTTTTTCTTCGAGTTTTTTAAAATTTTTCCGTTGTAGATAAGACAATCGCAGACTAGTTCCAGATTATAAGACAAGTAGCAGGGTGGTAGTGTAGTGTAGTGTAGTGTAGTGTAGTATAGTAGTATGCAGTATGTAGTATCGTCCATCCATCAACCATGGTATCTATCCATATCCAAAAATTACCATCCAAGCAGGAAAAAAAAAAAATGAAAGAAAAATGAACGAAAAAAAGAGGAAAAATCAAAAGAAAAAAGAAAGGTAATACGCCTCACCATCTCCACACGCTGGAAAGAAGGAAGAAAAAAAAAAAGAAAGAAAGAAAGACAGAAGATAGAGAAGCACAATAAACAAGAAACATAAACCAAAGAAGCCAAACAGTCTCAGGGCCGTGTAACAGCCTGACAAACTGTCCAACCTCACTCTGCACTCCTCTCCTCTTCCCTTCTCACCTCACCTCCATCATGCTGTATATATCCACCGCCCCATTCTGCTCCCACAACGCAGTGCAGCAGAGAGATGATCTCCTGACACCTAGTATAACTCGACCCGTCTAGAGACCACTGTCTAGAGACCGCCCGTCTAATTACCCGTCTAGACACCGTCTAAACCACTATAGCGTCACACTCTCCAAATCCCGCGTCATGACAGACACCTGCGCCCTCTTAGCCGCCTCCGCGACGAGACTAAAATCACGCAGGAACGGCGCCGTGGCGGTCGGTCCGCCAGGCCCGGACGCCTCCACGGCCGTCGCAGGGACATGGTTTCCAGACTGTTGGACGGCTGGATCCGCCAGCTGTTGCTGCTGCTGCGCATCGAGAGCCTGCGAGGGACCGGCCATAGTGGTCGAGGCGGCTCGAACGGCGGCTTGCGGGTTTTTCAAGGCAAAGGGTGCAGCTTCCGCTGCGGCGGCGGCTGCTGCGAGGGCGGGGCTCTGGGCGGCTGGTAGCGACCGGTCGGCCATCCTTACTCCCCGCTCGGCTTCTTCCTATCTATATTCGGTGGTGCTGGGGTGTCTTGGAGAGGAGGCGAGGAAAGTGGCCCAGTTGTTCCCGGTGACGATGGCTGTCTCCGTCAAATGGCCACTGCAGCAGATATGGTGTGATACTCCCGGTGGATGGGGGTTGATATCTGCTGGACTGCCGTCCGGAAAAGGGGCCTGTCGGAAGGGAAGGAGAGAAAGCGGGGGAGGAAGAGGAGAGGAGGAGAGTTGAAGTTGCAGTTGGGCTGCACGTGAGGGGGGGGGGCGATATGCTAGAATCGCCGCGGTATGACGTTCGGCAATGAACCCCAGCGGATAATGGATGACGCTGAGACGGTCACCACGGCAGACTCTGGATGGTCAGGATGGATGGAGTAAAATGGCAGGGAGACTGATGTCCCATGTCAGACAGAGTTGAATTGTTGAAGGGGGAATTAAACAGGACTCAGGAGGCCGACGAGAGGATCGCACGATCGGCAAGAAGAAGATCTCCGTTTATCTCCATGACATCCATTCATTCCCCCCAATCGATTCTCTGAAATTTTCCAGAAGGGCTGACTATGAGGACCGAGACTTACCCGAGGTGTATGGACGGTGTATCTCCACGTCTCTCTCTGCTGTCTTCTGCCTCTAATGTACTGGTAATATAATATAAGATACGGTCATGTAAGTGACCACCGGGGCAGCCTCGGCAAACGGGCATCCTCCTTATCTCCCGCCAAGACCCCGGTCATGTGACACCATGTGACCGAGATCGACCCCCGCGGGGCTTTCGATAATCTCAACTCTGCGCAATCCGATCCCACTCGTCCAATTGCGCAATGGCCGATCCGCTTGACACGGGGGACCTTTTCCAGGAGCCCGATGGGTTCTACGAGCCCGAGAAGGAACCCTCCTATGCCGAGCACCGCATGCTCTCGGGGCAGACGGTGCGCGTGCGTCTCGTCGGGAGCCATCCTCTCTATGTACGTCCCACAACAAACAGAAACTGACCACACCGATGTAATCAACACAGTGAACTGACACAATTTCAATGCAATAGGGCAACCTCCTCTGGAACGCAGGCCGCACCAGCGCCCACTACATCGAGCAGCACGCGGCGGCACTAACAGCCGGCAAAGATGTGCTGGAGATCGGCGCCGCAGCAGGCGTGCCCAGCATCGTCAGTGCCGCGACAGGCGCCCGCACGACCATCATGACCGACTATCCTGACCCCGACCTCGTCGAGAACATGCGCCAGAACGCGCTGCTGGGCAAGCCGCTGATCTCCGCGGGGTCGACCCTGCACGTCGACGGCTACAAGTGGGGGAACTCCATCGAACCGCTGCTGGCGCTTGTGCCTCCGACGGCGGAGGGGTCTCGCGCGGAGGCTTTCGACGTCCTGATTATGGCGGATGTGGTGTACAGCCATCGCGAGCATCCGAATCTCATCAAGACTATGCAGATGGCGCTGAAGCGGAAGGCGCATGCTGTCGCGCTGGTTATCTTCACGCCGTATGAGCCGTGGCTGTTGCCGCGCACGGAGATGTTCTTTCCGTTGGCGGAGAAGAGCGGGTTCGTGGTGACCAAGATCTTTGAGAAGTTGATGGATGATGTGTTGTTCTCGGATGATCCGGGGGTATGTTCTTGTCTTCTATGTGTATGCCGCTCTGGCAGGTGGAGCGCTCGCTAACGAATATAGGATGAGAAACTCCGGCGGACGGTGTTCGGATACGAGATCCGGTGGGCGGAGGATCAGCTACAGTGAGCATTGAGTGGTAGACCTGCATTACGGCGTTAGGGTTGTTGGGCAGATATAACGATATACACGGTACAAGATGGTTCTGTAAAAAGTTAGTAGTATGTGACGGTACGTAGCCTCCTGATACAATTTCAATACACATAACAAGCTTCTACAAACATATAATAGTAATATATACGTTTACGAAAGTAAATTAAAAAAAGACATTGATGATAAACCTGTCGTGAATCCTCAATCCGCTATCAAGTCACATGCGCCACCGCAGCCCCGCGAAAAATTCTCCGCTCCGCTCCCCAAACAACCTCATCGCGAACCCCTCTTCAATCCCACCCCATTATACCCTCCCAACCCTCACAATGCCGGTGCGTCCTTCTTTCCCCTCCCCCCAAATACACAGCGCCAGCTAACAAAAAGACAGTTAATAATCCTAACCGGCTACCCCTGCTCAGGGCTCACCCACCGCGCGCACCAACTCTCCACCGCCCTCCAAGAAGCCCAACAAACGCTCTTCGACACCGGCGTGCTTCCTCCCACAAAGACACCCTACAAGATCCACGTCGTATCCACACACAACAACTCAGACCATCCCCGCACTGTCTATGACAATGCGCGCTCGGAGAAGCAGACGCGCGGCGTGGCCTACACACGGGCCAGGCGCTTGCTGGGACGCGACAGCATCGTTATCCTCGACGGGATGAACTACATCAAGGGGTATCGGTATCAGCTTTGGTGTGAGGCTAAGGCGTTGGGGACGACCTGCTGTGTGGTATGTGCTTTTCTTTCTTCGGGTGTGTGCGAGGGGTATAGCTGACGAATGGGTAGGTTCATGTTGGAACTCCTATCGACCAGTGCGTCGCGAATAACGAGGCTCGACTGCGGCGGAAAGAACAACAGGGCAAAGCAGACGGTGAAAACGAGACCGAAACCCAGGCCGAGACGGCTCACGACAGTACCGACGCCTCTCAAAAACAAGAGGATCAAGAGGATCAAAAGCAAACGGAACAGGGCGAGGAAGACCCCTACCCCGCCGCCCTCCTCAACAACCTCATCTTCCGCTACGAAGAACCAAGCACCCACAGCCGCTGGGACAAGCCCCTCTTCACCGTCCCCTGGTCGGACCCCGACCCCCCCTCAGCAGACATTTGGACCGCCCTAACCGGCACCCCGCACCCCTCGCACACCCCCGAAGACTCCAACGACCCGACCACCATCTCCCCCCTAGCAGCCGCCCTATCCAACACCCACCTCTCCTCCGCAGCCAGCATCGCCCCCTCAACAACAACAACCAGAGCAGGCGGCTCCACCAACCGCCTCGGCCGCCCAAAGATCAAACCCCACCAAGCCACCGCCCTCCCCGCAGCAACAGACTCCTCCCTCCTCTACAGCTTCGAAAAGCGCACCTCCTCCATCATAACCGCCATCCGCACATTCACCCTCTCCAACCCCTCCGCCTCCGCCGCCCTCGCCCAATCCTCCCCCTCCCCCTCCTCCCCAAACTACAACACCAATAACCAACCCCCGGAATAACCATCCCCGTCCCAGACACCCCGGAAACCATCTTCATCCCCGCCCACATCGCAACAGCAGGCTCCACCGACGAACTCGCCGGCGCAGGCGGCATCCTGGCCCTCCCGCGCCTGCAACGCCTGCGCAGACAGTGGATCGCGATGAACCGCGCGCACGTCGCCTCCAACTACGGGTCGAACCCGGGCGGGCTGAGCGCGGAGCAGGTTCCTGGGGCTTTTGTGCGGTTTTTGAATGCGGAGTTGGCGGGGGATGATGAGTGATTTGGTAGTATTTTTTTTCATAGTATTTATTTTTGTGTCTGTTTTCTTGTTTCGCTTGTCGTTGGCATTTACCCTTGCGCTATCATGGTTGAAAGATAGAAGAGGGGGGGAAAGGAGGAGGTTGGATAGTATGGTGTAGATTGGGTGGATTTGGAGGATAAGGAAAGCATATAAACGAATATGAATGAGTCAATGAAAAAATTACCATAGCATCATATATCGAATGTAGTATAGTGTAGTATAGTGTAGTATAACCAGCTATCAATCCATGACTGGATCAAAATTCCAAACCAGAAGAGAACCCATCAATCAGGTTTGCAGAAAAAATAAACTCCGGCCATGTTCGAACTACACACATTCTCTTATGAGAAACATGAAAAAGTATACTATGCCTTTCTCTAACCTATAGTTGATTATTTACCTTGAATTAAAGTTACTTT
Organism: Aspergillus campestris IBT 28561; assembly: GCF_002847485.1. Taxonomy (NCBI): domain Eukaryota; kingdom Fungi; phylum Ascomycota; class Eurotiomycetes; order Eurotiales; family Aspergillaceae; genus Aspergillus; species Aspergillus campestris. The sequence goes on along the minus strand of NW_020194336.1, from coordinate 2,101,452 downwards.
GGTGAAGTAAAGATATATGCAAAAGGAATATTTGTGAAAATAAAAACTATATATACCGGATTTGCCAAAAACAGAACATCCAAATCCAAACGAACAAAAGTATCAACAGAGTGAAGTAAAAGAGATAAACAAAAAAGTAGACAAAAGAAATTGAAGACCAGATATATCTGTCTGGTCCTCCACTGCTGTACACAAAACTGCCTGATTCTTGTGAATCAGACAAGAACAACAACTGTACAACAATCCATCTCTGTACATGATGGGAATTGTCCCATCACCTATTTATCCATTCACAAGGGAGCGAGCAAGTAAATGTCTCCCGGAATTGGAAAAATGGTCTGTGCAGAAGCGCAGTGTCTGCACATCAAAAAGAAGCCTCCACAGAAAAGAAAAAAGAGCCGAATCATTCCTTCCCAATTTTTGGTGGCCACATGGTGAGCCGTGTTTTTTACACCAGCGTAAAGAGATAGACAAAGAAATGCCCCGCCGGTGGATACGTCTCCTGTCCTGTCATGCAGGATCAGTGTGGAGTCCACCGGCAACGAGATCGGGGCTCGACCCTAGTAGATAAGTGCCGGTGATAAGATCCATCGGGCTGTCCACGGTATCTCTGGGAATGAGTCCATGGCAAAGCCATCAGGCAGAGCGAAATAGATCCGATGGTCTGCCTGGATATGTGCGCGGGCTGCTTTCCTTCCTTGCTGACCCACGGCGCGAGATGAGATCTATAGGTGGCTGCTCATGCGTGGAGTCAGAGGCAGTCCATTTTTAAAAACATCATTGCAATCCGGAGTGGACTGCTGATGGAAACATTCAAGCGGGAAGACCGTGGGGCATGTGGCTGGCAGCCTGGCTGGCTTCGATGTGACGGTAGTTCAATCCCAAGGTGATCAGCTCCTGGAGGCTGGCATTGACCTTGTCGTGCATGGACGAGTCCTGTGGGCTGATGTTGCTGAGCTCCTCCAGCAGACGGCAGCGGCAGTTGTAGTAGTTGCGCTCCGCGTTCTGCAGTCGCTGTCCGTGGTGGGCAGAGGACTGCTGGACCGCTTTGAGGGGATTGGTCTGGGACTGGGTGGAGCGGGTGCGCTTCATGGTCTGCGCGCCCGTCGAAACCCCGGGGACTCGGCGCTTGCGCCCGTTGTCCTTCTTCTTCGGGGGCTGGCCACTGGTGGGAGAGGCATCCGGGGAGCTCAGGCGGTCCGACGAGGCGTAGTCGTGAACCCGTCTCATGTGGTCAAAGAGATTCCACCTACGCGGGAATCCGAATCCGGGAACGGAGCGGTCGCATCCCTCGAAGAGGCACAGGTGTGGGTTGTCACCGTGGCCATGCAATCCGTGGGCCTCCCGTTCGTGGCGGAACAGGCAGGCATTGGAGGAGAACTGGAGTTGGGCATCCATGCAGGCGGGGATCCTGCAGCGGTAGGGCTTCAAGTGGGAGTCCAGGTATTTGCTGTTGTTCTCGTTAGTCTTGGGATGTTTGGTGGGTTGGATGTGCTGATGGTAACTTACTGGTATGCGCATTTCTGGGTAGTCGGGGGGTGGTTGCACGGGCGGTCTCCATTGGCAAACGGGCAGTAGTACTTTCCATCACTGTGGGTCGGCAAGGCATAGTACGGATGATCACGGGGATTCCTGAGGTCGGTGGCTTCTTTGGCTCGCTGGCGCAGCGGCTCCTTCACGGGAAGGGGCGGGAAGAACTCCGGCTCCTGTTTCGCCGGGGGCTGAGAGGGAGAGGTCTGGATGGTAGGTCTCCGGGCACTCTTCGACGGGCGGATGGTCCTGTGAGTCATCCCCGGTAAGCATGAAGCATATCGGACGGGGAATCGCAAGGGCACTAACCTGTTCGGGTCCTGGTCGGTGAGAGGCGGCGTCAGGGGGAACAGCGGGTCGCCTAGGTTAATGCCCTGGCTTCCAACGGGGGTCGCCGTCACATCCTTCAGCATGGCATCTTCGTGAGACATGAACGTGGGATATCCAGAGTGGGAGCAAGAGGTGGTGACGGCGAGGTCATTCCCGCCCTCGGTCAGCGGGGGCGACACGGGCACGGTCGGGAACATGCCGGGGACAAAGTGCCCCTGGTAATTCCGGGTGTCCGCCACCATCGAGTTCCACATCTCGCTCGCGGCCATGTGGCCATCATCGTGCGAGCTATGGCTAGAGAGATTATCATCCGAGGGGCAGGACTGGTTCCCATTTTGGCCATTGGCATCATTATCAAACGCAGACAAGTCCACCAGCGAGGAATAGTGGTGGTTGAAATCCTGCGTATTGGAGAAGTCCAGGTCATTGTGATCTCCCATGGGGAACTCAGATCCGGTGTGATAGACTACATCACTGGGTCCCACGGTGGAAGGCATCATTTGTTGGGACATGGAGAAAGAAAGCATCTGGACCTCAGGGGATTCGGGTTTGCTTGACGAGACGAGACCGCTGTCAAGGGCATCCACATCATTCAAACCCCACGGCTTGAGGTCGGTGGGGGTTCCACGGCTCTGGTGTGTGCTAGAAGTCAAGGAGAAACTATCCTGGCTCGAAAGTTCATCATCCGGGATCATTCTGGGGGCCATATTGGAGATTCCTTGGGCTAATTGGCTGTGTCTGCAGTGGGAAATGTGATCCATGTTGTGGAGGGTTGACTGGGACAGAGAGACCTCCTCGGGGTCATGCTTGACATTGAGAGACATTGTGTTTTTGAGATCCAGCGTGGCTGGAGAAACAAGAAAGCAAAATAAGCACTAGAGAAAGGCAAGTCAGTACATCTACTTTTCAATCGCACATAGAACGAATCAATCATGTGAGATGAGCCAGAGATCCAGAAGATGTTGTCCTAGATCTGAGTTAGTTGAATGACGAAGCATGAATTTAACTCGGCAGTGTACGAACCACTTGAAGTTGTCCGTCACATGGACGGTGCGATTCCCTAGGTCCGGTTAAAAGGTCATGGTGGGTGTCCAGTTCTTGTGAGCAAAATGGCCAGGATGTTATGAGTGGTCGCGTCTCTACCTCAGGCCGGTATTCCACAGGTTGAGCAGGAAGCTACAGGTCGAAAAGAGTCATCCATGATCACAGGGGAAAGTTCATATATTGAGTCCATCCAGAGCAGTCGCAGACTACAGGCCGATGGGTATGGAAGTGCAACACATTAGTTGACACCAGGAGAATCCTTGGGTATTGGTCGGAGGACAGCATAAAGTCCTAGATGCATATATTGAAATCCACGGCTCAAGACAATCCAGGCAGAATTATTCATCATTCAGGTCCAAGTCGGGATGGGTATCCGGTTATCCAGTTTGGTATGGTAGTAATCCTCTGGGGTTTCAAGTGTGATATCATCATGACCACCCCAGGCTTGGGGTGGGAGAGTCCATAAATAGGCAGAACAGATCCAGGGTGGATTATCCAGTGTTCCAGGGGAAATAGTCCAAGGGGATTCGTCAAGTGTGCAACATAAAGCAACACTCGAAGGTGTCCAGTCTGACAGCGGCAGCTGAAAGACAATGTCTGTCAGGCCCACAGAAAACGAGTTCTCTAGGCCGTCCTGACACAGCAAGCAGTAGTTCCAGGAATAGTAAAATCAAGGGGGGGGGGTCCGTTGGAAATATCCGGCAGGATTTTCTTAGTCGCCAGGGTGGGGTCCATAGTCGATTATTGGCGATTGGGCACAAAACAGGAAGAAAAAGGGGGGAACGACGAAGAAGAAAAAAGAAAAGAAAACCAAAGACAAGCAGACGAAGAAAAGCAGGGAACTACCTGGTGTCTGTCGATTCAAGTGTTGCTCAGACTAAAGCCTGGGAATAAACACAGAACAAAACAGAAAAAGCAAATCCTATCCAGGATATGGACTGAGGCGATCCAGTGGGCAATGGATTGAGGCAATAGTAGTGATGACCAGAACGGATGTTTCTGTTTCAAGATCCACGGGGTTGGATACTTGAGATGGAAGATAAAGAGATGTTGCAATGCAGTGAGACCTGAGAACTAGGAAGAGCAGACGAGGCTAGCAAGAGCAAGCGGAGTGAAAGGGTATAGTAGGGGGAAGATGGAGTGATGGTGGGGAGAGACGAGGGGAGTGTGTATCAAAGTGGGTATATCTTGAAAGAGGAGAGAGATGTGGATGAGATGAGAGGGCTGATTTGGCTGATCTGGCTGATGTGGTAGAGATGTAGAATGAAGTGAGAATGATCGAGAAAAGACAGAGAGAGAGAGAAGGAGGGGAAAAGAGGATCCCTTATAGAGTTGCTGAGAGAGAAAAGAAAAAAGGAGTGCGGCTTCACGGTGAGCCTGAGGGGTCCAAGCGTGTGCCGGGAACTGCAGGCTGCAGACTGCGGCAACCGGACTGCCTCACTAGGGAGTGTCTAGGGGAGGTTCATGAACGGTGATTTGATCCTGCAAGACATGGCTGGAGGTAGTGTGCAGCGCCAGGTGGTGACTCCAACGCCCCAGAACCAATGGATCCGGATTGACGTGGCAGAGATGAGGAGAGATGAGGAGAGAAAAAGGTGGATAGATCACTTTAGATCCCTTCAGTCTAGCGGTGAGGCGGGAAACTCCCGACGGGCCCGTCCCGTCATTGGTCTGACCCGCTGCATCCGTTACATCACCGACATCCTGTCGCTTCATGCTTCTCCTCCTGAGTACATCATAATCTTGACTCTTGGAGATGAGAACCAATGATCCAGATGATCCATGTGGCAGATTCTCCACTTCCCCCTCCCTCCATCAATCATTCCGGACAATACGATGGGTCCCCTGAACTCCGTGACCGAGACAAAGTTTGACCATCCATCATCGTCTGGCTCTCATCTCATCCACGTCAATCCTCCCCTCCGACATGACTACGCTCCGAAATGCCTGTCGGAGCGTCGATTCTATGCAGCCATCACCTGTGGGTTGACTCTCGAGCCTCCCCGCCATCCTGATACTTCATCATGCATTTCATGCGCCTTGTTTCGCCCAAGTCTCAGCGCCAGGGAGAAAGGCTGCGAAAGGAGGGGCAACAGGGCAACAGGGCAAAAGTACGCGGCAGAATCCCAGGGACGGCCGTTTCATGAGGGTTGAGCACGGCATTTATCTACTGGATGTTGTACAAGGCGCTACGAGGGCCATGGCTGTGGCACACCACACCAGACCGATAGGACGAAAAAGTCCCGGTTGGGCAGCATTACATCGTCAGGGGAATCAGGCGGACATTCCGTTTCGGAGGAGCCTAGAGGGGGGGGGGGTTTCTTTTGCCCCTCTTTTATTTGTTTACCGTTCATCCCCTTCCCTTTCTTTGTCGCTGATGGTTCCTGACCGGTTGTTGGTTTTTCTATTTCCAGCACTAGATTTCTGAGTCAGCCGCTTGGACACACAAAATCAAAAACAGTAACAGTAACAGTGATGACAGTGGGTCAAGAAGTATATATCAGACAAAGATGAAAGATGGTATACAGTTTTCATTCAAAGGCACAAAGACCTCAGGTGAACTATGCTTATTGGTATTGGAATCATCATGAAACCTCTTGACCATGACGCCAGATCGGGTGATGTAGGCGGGATAAAAATAAAATAAATATAATAAAAAAGGAATCTCGTGGGCTTACCTGGATCGTAGGAACTCTTCTGAGCTTTTTTTTGAACTCTGTTTGAGTCAAGAGGTGGGGAGACTTTGCCCCTCAGCATCCCAAGATGGCCATCTGCATTTGACAAACCATCCATTGGCTGGAAATCTGATCATCGTGACTTGCCATCAGGATGAGTGGGTGACATTTACGGATGGAAGACGGAGAGAGAAAATGGCCCGGATGAGTGCGCGCTTTTGTTGAAGCGAGCACGTGACCTGCGGAAGTGGGCTGTTTGTCCTGTTTGTGTAGTTTTCCTGGTTTGCCTCCTCTCATTGATACATCTCCCATCGTGCTGTAACCACGCCTGGGTTTGGTTTCGTATCGGGACGGGCCGCCCGTGGGACAATCCTATGGAATCATCTGTTTATGGATACTGTAGAGTATGGTAGGTACATGGTTGGAGGAGCTACAACATGTCGAAGTCTACAAACCAATATCATATTGGGAAGTGCTTCATCCTGTCGACGGGTGATGTATACTGTCGTGCCCACTGCTCATGATAATAGCAGTACTACTGATTGTAAATCTTATGGTTGAGATCTTCTCTCTTTTCTCGGGATTATACAATGATTAAGTGGCACATATGTCAAGGCAATAGACGCACTCAGTGATTGACAGGAATTCAATGATGCCCACGCTCGCTGTCTCTCTCGTTGTCTCTTTGTCCCGACATACAATATATCTGATGCTCACATGATCGCAGTATCTGGCGCATCGCTATCTATGGCCTGATCAAGCCTCCCCCTATTCTCTATTCACAGTGTGAACACCTACAACCCCAAATACACCATGAACTGGATAGGAGGCCGTCTCCGACGCCATTCCAACCAAGGAAATACCCAACTAAACAACCGGAAGCAAAAGTTCCAGAAATCAAAGTCGCGATTCAAAGCCCGGGCGAGCCCTCCAGATCTGTCGCTCTTCACAGCTAACACCCAGCAAGTCCTCCGCCACAAAGAGACACAAGAAGAGGTTAGCTCACTAATTGATTGTCTGGACCACTCAGAAGACACTAACCAATACTCCTCAAAGCACGATCGTGTCCCAATCGCACCTCCATGCTCCACTGCCCCCTCGCCACTCAAAACAACAACCCACACTGACTTCCTCAAGCAACAGCTACTTCAAAAGTCTGACTGGGCCGCTGTCTCAGCCGCCCGTCCGCTCGAAATATCATTCGCCCCCGTAGAAGAGACAGGACGGTTCGGCAAACGAAGGAGGCTGACGGACTCTGACCGGAAGAGGCTGAGTTCTCACCAATCTCGACCAGGAGATACCCAGATAGTCTGGACGAGCCGACAGGAGGATGACCTATCAGAAGTCGGCACAATCGACAAATTGGATATCAGGATCGATGGACAGCGGCCAAACGCTGGACGGATGAGCAGCCAATTGGCCGATAAAGGACTCGCTTCGTCCCAGCCAATGCTTCTGGACTCTGAGCCGTTGGACACGCCACTCGGAGATGATAGGAATGCACGACTCTGGGAAGACCGGTCTCTGTCCCCTTTTCCGGATCGAGAATCTCTACACCTTGACTCGCCTAGCTTATACTCCCCCTCGAAGCGCGGTACTAGTCCCCCCATCGAAGAACAAGTGTTCCCTCCCAGACGACATTTCACACTCGACGACCAACTCATCGCCGAACAAGAAGGCAGACTCAACATCCTCCACCATCCACATCCACCCACAGAGGACCCCCACCCCGTAGACAACTATCGTTCCTCGCCACCACACGAGAAAGAAGCAAACAGACTGGACCAAGCCACCGGAGACACCCAGTCCTCCTCAGGCAACCACTGGCTCCCAAACCCACGCTGCACAATCCAACGAGCGCTGTGTTCCAAGGCCCCACTCTCAACGCCATCGACAACCAGATCGACTCTGTACGACCCCGCCCTGCAGACCAACCCAACACCAACAACAACTAACCAGCAGGTCTCGCCCCTCACAATATACGGTCAACCGGTTATTTCCCTCGACCAGGTCACCGCCCGACACGCCTCTCCTCCACCGTGGATCCTCAGTTCTCCTGAGCTCAACACACGAGCCAGACGACAACAAGAACATGGCATAAACAAGGACTACCCCTCTACCTCTATTCCTTCCACAGAGTCTATCCCCAGAGCAAGTAGTCCACAACCTGTTCATAAACTAGACTATTTTTGCTCCCGCGGAGATATACCCACAAACACATATATCCTAGACTCGCTACGCAACTTACCCCAGACTACCACCACCACTGACAACAACAGCAACGACCATCCTTGGATGTTCAGTTGGCCTCCACGGCGATGAGATACTCATCAATGCACCTCGTCTTCCATACACCTCGTCTTCAACTTCTCAAATATTGAATGTCAAATTGTGTGGTGTGCTGCTAATTGATAATTGTGTTAGCCATCTATGCGAAAGCAGAGGTCCTTCCCTTCTCTTCTCTTCTCTTCTATTATATTATATTATTGTATATTTTTTCAGCTACCAGACTACCTCTACAAATAAGAGATATGGCTTTCGCATCGTCTTTCTACTAGCTAAACATTTATCCTACGAGTTATAAATAAGCGGTACATATCTCCCACGCTAAGAAGGGTAGACACAAAGTGTCCTCTACATGATATATAAGCCCCAGTGACCAGGACAAAAGCATTCCCATCCAATTACTTCATCCTAGTCGAATATGCAACAATACAAACAAACACCAGCAAACATGCATAAATCATATCACATACTGTAGGTACTACAGACTATCTATAGCCTGGAAAGGTTACATCACGAACAGCAGATTGACATCTACGGACTGGGTCAGACTCCAAGTTGAGGACATCCAATGCACACTAAGAAAGCGGGGCTCACCTAGCGGATGGCTACAGCTCAGCTGCGGCTTCTGGGTATATTTGCCGTCAAGCTGCGATCGGATCGAATTCAGAAGCTGTAGGTAGCTTTGATTCGGGTTCTTTTGTAGAGATTTGATGAATGCCCAGCTTAAGGCGCCGCGGGCTTGGCCGTCTCTGAAGGTGTCCGCTCTGTGTTTTTGGTTAGTGGGTAAGTTGTAGAAGTAAATGGAGACTGGGATAGAGGGGAAGTGGGAAAGAGGGAAAGAGGGAAAGAGGGAAAGAGGGAAAGAGGGAAAGAGGGAAAGAGGGAAAGAGGGAAAGAGGGAAAGAGGGAAAGAGGGAAAGAGGGAAAGAGGGAAAGAGGGAAAGAGGGAAAGAGGGAAAGAGGGAAAGACTCACGATGTCTGCGTGTCTTTAGAACCGGAGAACATCACCACGTCGGCGGGAGAAGTCTTGGTCAATACCGTCCGCTGGCGGGCGGAGTCGCCGTTGGTAGCCTTTTTGAAAAATCCAATCGCCGTCTGCGCTATACTTCCCAGGTCGCCCCGTCCGTAAGAGTCGATTGCGGTGAAGAGATCCAGCGCGGCTTCTTTGGCGAGGTTGGGCTCTTTGAGGATTCCCTGGGTGGAGTACACGTAGGGCAGGTCCAGGGCGGTGCCGGAGTGGCAGGAGTCGAATATCGCTGTGAGTCGAGCGCCTGACGGCAGAGGACGGACCCTGTCTAGAGTCAATGGCACCGCAATATTGAGAGGGGGGGCTAGACTGACATGATATCGTGCATTTCGTCGTCCACGATGTGTCCTGCTACGCGGTAGTCCACGGGGTAAATAACGTCATCGTATCCTTGAATTTGTCAGTCACATATCTGCGAAACCCAAGATACAAATTTACCATCTTCTTCATCGCCATCCAAGTCGGGAGTCCGTCCACCGTGCCCTGAAAAATAAATGAGCGATTGTATAAGTCATTGCGTTTTGTTGAATCCCACCGGAGAAATGAATTAGCAACGAATCGTTTGGCCGCGCTCCCTCGACCAGCCAGTGCATGGCCCGCAAAATATTGGCTTTGGTCGGGACGCTCAGTTGATTCTTTTGGTCGTCGGTGAGGATCACCATGTCTTCTCGCCGGTAACCATGCTTCTCGTGGAGAAACACAGACATATTGGAGACATCATTGATGCAGCCAAGCAATTTGTTCGGCTGGCCAATATAGTTGATACCGATCAAAAGTGCCTTGCGTCGGCCGGTACAATCCGAGTATTGGAATCGATAGTTTGACGGAGCACCATGGCCGAAGTGCTGCGCACCCTGGGGTGGCCGCTGCGGGAGAGAAGGGGCCCATGAGTGTGCCGGTCCTACGTAGTGTGAGCAGTGGGAGGCGCACCGACGTCAATCGAGTTGTTGCTACATGGTCGGCTTCGACTTACTGTGGTAGGGGGAAGACGGATGGGGAGGCGGTGTCGGTGTGTGACTATGCCAGGATGCCGGGTGAGGGTAGTGGCCAGGATGTGGTGGAGGATATTGTTGCGGTGGTGGAGGTCCCGGTGAAGGGTATTGGGGGTAACTGGATAGATCCGTCAGTCAAAATTGCTACCTGGTATGAGCGTCGGCGGGGTTCTTATACGGTTGTGGCGGAGGAATCCACGGCTGCGCAGGAGGGTAGCCACCAGACCAGCCCTGGGGCGGAGGCGCGGAATATGGATAGTACATCAATTTAACGTGTCTATCGGGATGGTATCTGGGATGATCGCGATGGTATGCGAGCGGTGACGGCTCCTTCAAGCCGGGAATCTGTCTTCTGTTGTTGCCAAGGATCTGAGTAGTAAATCGAAAAAGGTGGGGACTCGGTTCCACGGTGGTCGGGACGCCCCCGATAAATGGGTCCTGAGTCGCGGGGAGCTGGACCAAAGAGCTCCAGAAGACAGTCTTCGAGAGCGGTCAATGCAGCGACTGATTATAGATATCAGGAGAGAAAGAAAGAAGCGAAGAGGCAAAACTTGGGATGAGATAACATTTATGGACATTCCCCCGGCCGAAGACTGTCAGGGCATGGCTAGCTGATGTCTGCGTTCCCTGGTGGGGGCTAGCTCTCCTTGGATTCGCCCGGTCAGACCGGGCGGGTCTTCACTTCCTACTTCGAGACACGAGGCGTAGGGCCGACCATACAACCCCTCGCTTTCCGCATGGTTGGCATGGAGGTCCGCGCTGGTCCATGGTTCCTGTCCATCCAAGGACCAAGTTATGACCCATAGGGCTGAGAGGGAGCAATATACGTCACATTTGGCCCATCAAGCACCCTTGCCAACCACTGTGGCATGGAAATACCATCCAGGTGATCATCACAGTCTTGTCATGCCAGCAGCCGAACTAGTCATTTTAGGGGGAATGCGCCGCCGATCCATGCTGCATGAACGTTGGTGTGTTGAACTGGCATGAAGGAATGGTTATAATTGGCTTATAGTCCGTGTGAGGTATTGTTTTTTCCTCTTTTCTTTGTAGTATGGGCAGCGTGAGAAAGGGATATGCAGGCATATCTGTCTCTTACATCCATCGTTACCCAGATTCCAATATTTGACCCGTGGATCCATACAGGGCGTACCCGACGAGGAGAAGTTCTGGAAACCTAGTTGAGCACCGACCAGAGATGATCCGATTTGATTGGGGCAGATGAGATCAGATTGCGTCATCCGAGTGGTCATCAACCCAGGAAGAATCTAGGCAGCAGAACAACAAAGCAAGAGAACTGAAAGAAGTCAAGAAATGAGATGCGCCAAGAGTCAATCCTGGATCCCCGTGACGCTGGCAACACGTGACAGTTTCACCATTCTCGTGGGAGCGATGCCTGACCATTCAGGTCTCGCAAGAGGTTACATTCACTATCAACAACCCCGCAAGTCACTATCACGGCCAAATAAATAGGCAACAACTCAAGGTCAATCTACGAAATGGACACTCACCCCACGATCTTTGGTAAAAATCATTCAGACTTTCAAGCACAATGACATCCGGCCCATACTCCCTCCGTCTCAAATCCCCCTCAGAGACAGGGACCCGTCTCTTTACTCTACTCTCCGATTACGTCCAATCCACTTCCACCTCCGCAGCCACAGTCGCGCAATCAATCCACAAGCTCGGAGAAGCACCGATCTCCAACACCCAGAATGATGGCCCGTCTGTTGAGTCGTTCCTATGGGAAACGTGGGCCGTTGTCATCGATCTAGCCAAACAGCTTCCCAGCGACGGTCTGGACCGTCTGGTGGAAGTGCTGCAGGCGCTCACGGCGATACCTGCATCAACAGTATCTATTTGGGAGGTACGGGCAAAAATACTTTCTTACAGCTGACTTTATTTATTTCACATTAAATTTCTTTCTTATTTTTCTAATCAACTTGAATACCCTCATTGATCTTACTGTCTACAGTCCAAGAGCAAAGTCTGGACTGACCTTCCTATTCTTGGTCCTAGCATGAGGGAAGCATGGATCAGTGAGTACCCATCTGTTTCCTGTCACTTGCCAAATAGCATGGCACTAGGGGGCTGCTTTACTGACACAGACCCTGTTCAATCTGCTCAGCACCAGATACCGACTCTCCAGAAGAGGCGCGCACAGAGTGGGTCAATCTGAACTCCTTTGCTGCGCGTCTATTAGCTCTTCCATCCATCACATGGGTGAATTTTGCGGTCTGGACGATGCGTGATGCACTCGAGAATAGAGGCGACGACAAGGATATTGGTGCTATGCATGTTGATGCAGCTGCGGAGTGGGTCTTGCATGCCGGAAAGGAGCTGGTCGGATATGCTACATCCACAAATCAGAGTGAGGAGCGCGCTTTGGCTGGTGGGAAGCTATACCATGGACCGGCTACAATGTGTGCCGAGAGGTGGGAGTTCTGGAAGAAAGGGTTTGGAGAGGTGGCCGAGGCACCAGGGGACGACCGGGTGAGGGCGAAGGCGAAGAAAGCCCAAGAAGCGATGGAGACGGTCACGATTGGATGATAGGGTTGCGTTTCATCCTTGGTTCGACTGTTGACTTGTACATGAATACGAAAATATTTACATTATCCCACGTTTGACAGCTAGGTCAGTTAAACACCAAAAGTTAAGTAGTTCTCAGGCTCGGGTTCGGATGGCCCGAGTCTCCATCCAATCCTCGGGCCGTAGATGGTCAAATAGATTAGCCGGTATCCGATTATCCCCCGATTGGATGACTTTGAACAAAGAAATGAATCTAGAATTGCCTTTGGTTGGATGGAACTTCGCGGAGGCGACTTGTGTTGAGTGGTCTCGCCACTCTTTGGAACTCGGGATGACATCAAGACTGTCTGCCTCGGCTTGTGAACCCTAATTTGGATTCGAGATCATGGCTACCACAGCACGTATCTTACATCTTTATTTCAATTATTATTATAGTACCAAGAAACAAAGTCAGAGATTCTCTCCTCTATGTGTCTAGGACATTATCATATATATCTCGATTGGAACAGACTTCGCAGCCACCACTGATGCGCGCCGCCTCACCTATACGGCGTGATCGTCCATCGCGACAGTCTCCAATAACCTGTTGATTGGCAGTATGGTCGAGCTCGGTTATTGGAATCGTACCGTCGTTAGCGTCGCCGTCGCAGGTAGTGTCATCGCCACCGTGTTTTATATCCTGCGATTGTACAGCCGGAGATTTACGAACGGGAGGCTCGACGTTGGGGATCTGTTTATGGGATTGGGGTTGCTGGCGACGTATGGGTTTTTGGCTTGCGTGCTTGTCAGTAAGTTGTTCGACCTTCTTCGCCTTTCTTCTGGTTCATCATCGGCGTGATATGCGGCTAACACCATGCTCTATTCAAGCGGTATTCAGCGGGTTGGGCAAGGATGTACATGACCTTCCCCCATCGAGTAGTTCTCGAGCGACCTTTGTGCGTCCTTCACACCCTGTCTTGCGCGCTGATAACAGCGATGATACTAACTATGGTAGGCCTTCTGGCTCGAGCAAAAGTTCTGGGCAACAGGCCAGATCCTAATTAAGCTATCGATCATCATGCTCATGCGCCAAACCCTGGGTACAATAGCGCGGGTCCGCGTCATCACCACGGTCCTAATCTTCTATACGTTAGCCTGGGGCGCCGCGGCAATCTTTGCGCACATATTCCAGTGCTGGCCCGTCGAACGCTACTGGAGGGGGAACATCAAAGGACACTGTATCAGCCATCAAGTGGCATTGTTCATGTCCACCGCGGGGCTATCACTGGGAGAGGATGTGGCATTGTTGCTGTTACCCGTGGTGGTTGTATGGCGGTTGAAGCTGGTTCTGCAGCAGAAGATACAATTGACACTTTTGTTTTCCGTGGGAACACTGTATGCACACCGTTCCCTAGCTTCGTCCATCAGTTTATATCCCAGTCAACTAACGCTTCCACAGAGTCTGCGTTTTCAGCCTAATGCGATTAGTAGAGCTCAAAAACTACGATCCGACAAACTTCACCCGTACGCCCTCCCTCACCCCCAGCGCACACATTCAACCCCCCCCCCCCCCCCCCCCCCCAATAACCTAGCTGACCAAAAAACCCAAAGGGAGCGGCTCCCTTGAAACCCTCTACACCACCCTCGAAATCAACCTCGCCATCATCTGCGCCTCCCTCGTCCTCATGCGCCCGCTCCTCCAGCGTTTCTTCAACCGGTGCCCACTACCGGAGCAGATCCGACGCAAAGTCTGCACCTCGTCCACCAAATCCTCGGACTTTATGCATTTCTTCCACAAGGAATGGCCGTACGCAGACCCGAACTTTTCGCAGAATAGCCACACCGAGGTACGGTCCGAGGTGTGTCGGGTCCCGTCGGCGGAATGGACAGCTTACCCTTGGCGCCGACCGTCGCGAGACATTATGGTTCAGACATCGATTGATCAAAATATTCACGATCGGGAAGCGTTCCTTGCGGCGTTGGAGAGGTCTAATTCACGGGAGGCTGGGATATCTTATTTGCCTCCGTCGCGGTTGGATTCGATTGGGAGTATAGGAGGACATCGTTTTTCGTAGCATTTTGTACTGCATATTTGAATCTGGGAGAACTGTATATATGGGTTAGATTATAGAGTTACGACTTTTCTCTTCGTCGTTTAATCACTGCGTCGATGCGGTTAATGGGGACGACTCACTATCTATAATTTACACAAGTGATCCATGAGCCTCAGGGCTAAATTACAATAAATCTGGAATATCATTGGGATTGTATTGGGATATTTATGAGCACTTCGAAGGTGCAATGCAATTGAGTTGTTGATTATAAACAACAATAGCAAAAGGCCCTGCGGGGGGCTCCACAGGCCAAGCGCCACATATCATTGAACATCCCCATCTCCATCCCCATTTGATCATTACAACTGTGTCCTTGAATACGTGAATAAACCCCTAACAATGTCTTTCCCAAACCCCACCAACGCCCAACAGCCCACCCGACTTATCAGCCACTTTCTCAAGCGGTAAACCGGCCTTCTACCAGAACACGTCAATACAATTTAAAGATCCACGCTAATTCTACACCCCAGACCCGTACAGGATCATGGTCCCGGGTGGTCCGCTCTCTGGGACTCCAATAACAGTGACTTATGGGACCGGGGCAAGCCCTCACCGGCGTTGATTGATCTCATCGAGCAGCAGCCGCTAGCGTTTTCTCCATCTACGACAGATGGAAGGCGTAAGAAGGCCCTTGTCCCGGTATTTCCCCCCTGTCATTATGTTGCGCCTGTTTGAAGGCGATGCTCCAACAGGATGATAGTGATAATCTCACAGATAGTATAGGGCTGCGGAAGAGGCTACGACGTGGTTATGCTCGCCCTGCATGGCTTCGACGCGTACGGGCTCGAAATATCTGCAACGGCCGTCGCGGAGGCGAGAAAGTATGCCGCTGTCGAGATGAGCCGTCCTCAGGAATACAATTTTGATCAAGCGCAATCTTTAACGCGAGACGTGGGAAGCGCCACCTTCATCGTGGGCGACTTTTTCGAGTCGGGGTGGGAGAGGGAGGTCTCAGATGCTGGGGTCAAGTTTGACCTTGTATACGACTATACGGTGTGTTTTTTTTTTTTTTTTTTTCAGATACGGACATTCGCCGTTTTGTTCCCGTTTAGGACCCCGCACTCTGCCTTGGTTGATGAACGCACTACACACAAGCCATATAATTCCCATTTACTCCGCAGTTCCCCTCGCTTTACCTGGCTGATATTAGCACAGTTCCTTTGCGCCCTTCACCCGCATGTGCGTCCGCAATGGGCGGCCCGTATGGCACAACTAGTCCAACCCCACGGGGTCCTCGTCTGCCTCGAGTTCCCCATGTACAAGGATCCGTTGCAGGACGGGCCCCCGTGGGGTGTGAACGGTGTGCACTGGGATTTGCTGGCCCGCGGGGGAGACGGAGTGGCGGGGATCTCGCAACCGCCTGAGGCAGCAACGGACGGGTTGTGTGGGGCTTTCCAGCGAGTGCAATATTTCATGCCGGGGCGGTCGTATGAGAGTGGGAAGGGAACGGATATGATGAGTGTGTATGAGCGGAAATAAACTCTAGAGCATATACTTTTCTATGCTGTTCTGTTTCATTCTTGATATTTTACCATCTGTCTGTCATAATGGTGATCTTATCCGATCAAAGCATCCAAAGTCCCGACGAATTGCCCCCTGACTAAAAATGGTTAAGCTTATGCTTAGAATTGCTGACTCGGCCGATATATCCACATTGCCTTTGTTTTCTATTGGATCCCAATGGTGGAAGAGGGTCGAAAAGTGATAGAAGAAATGAACATACCCACCCCATCCTTTAATGTGGTTTATACAAAAACTTAAGTGGATTGAAAATGATTAATCATGCTCATCAATCAGTGTCAAAAAGAAAGAGGGGCATTGATAATCAATCTGGAAACAATCCCACCAAACAACGACCTACCTAACAGAACATAAATAGTATCCAGCCCACCCACCACAAACTTGACACCTTCGGATTTCAATTCCTTGCGATTAAAAAAACTAAAAAGAAAAATTCAAACCAAACCTGCCAAAATGGGTTCCACCGCTCCTCAGTTCAACAACCCCGCCACCACCACGCTTTTTGAGCTGGTCAAGGCCCGTCGCACTTACTACGGCCTCAAGGCCGAGTCCCCCATCGCCGACGACGCCATTGAGGCCATCGTCCGTGACTCCGTCCTCCATGTCCCCTCCTCCTTCAACACTCAGACCTCGCGCGTGGTCCTCCTCCTCAAGGAGGAGCACCAGAAGGTCTGGGACATTGCCATCCAGGCTATGGAGGGGCTCGTCGCCGCCGGTCACGTGCCCAAGGATATGTTCGAGAACCACACCAAGCCGAAGCTGAATGCCTTCCGCGCTGCCTACGGCACTGTATGTCTCCCTACCCAGTCACCGAGTGACTGGCACTTCCTCCCCTTCTCCCATTGGGGCCACCCTCGCTAACAAGAGAGCAGGTCCTCTTCTTCGTCGACTACGACACCCTGGCCGGCATCAAGGAGCAGTTCGCCCTTTACGCGGACAAGTTCGACCCCTTTGCGCTGGAGTCGAACGCCATGTCGCAGTACCTGGGTATGTTCTTTCTCCTTCCACCTAGCTTCCTCCTATCTCAGAAAATTCAATACTAATAATTGAACAGTCTGGACCGCCCTGGAGAGCGAAGGCCTCGGCGCCAACCTGCAGCACTACAGCCCGCTCATTGACGAGGGTATCCAGAAGCAGTGGAACCTCCCTGCTTCGTGGAAGCTGGACGCTCAGCTGGTGTTTGGCGCGCCGGCCGGCGAGCCCGGTAAGAAGGAGTTTGCGCCCATCGAGGACCGCTTCAAGGTGTTTGGGAAATAAGCTGCGGTTTATTTCTTGACATTCGCTTTCTTATTGGTTTTTAGCGATATACAATAGATATTTCTTTATTGTGATTAGCAGACTCGATCATGCTTTATGACTCTCTGGTTGTGCCTCTCCGGCTGTTGGCTCCGTGCATGAAGTGTATAGCGTTGGCGCTGGACTGTAGGTATCCGTATTGTGTAGTCGCCACTTGATGTATTGGCGTATTAAGGACAGTTGTGAGCAATAATTCATGGAGGGCCGGGCTGTTTTGTCAAGTTCCCTGTGTTCTGTAGATTGAACGGAATATAAGACAGCATCACCTATTTAGGTACACTCTCTAGGATACCTAGTACACTTTAGCATGCTATGACGCCGCTACTTTTTCAATGCAATAGACTGAGGAAGAAGACTCATTGAAGGCGACATAACCCTATTCTGCTCAGGATGTGTCGAATATGCGTCACGGCACGCTCACTTCCACAATCACCAGTTGCTTGCTCATAAACACAACACACAAACGCGGCAGCAATAACGACCTCAACTCTCAGACATCCCCCGATCCAAAAGCTTCGAGATCAATACACCTCCGAAGCATCACAATGGCTCAGGGGAAGTTCTTAGTCAAGTTCCTGTCACTTCTAGCCTTCGCCATTCCCGTGTACTCGCAGATCGGATAGTAAGGACTGCTCCATGCGCGAAGAGTCAAAGAGCTAACTATGATGCTCAGTAATGAGAACAGGAACACCCTTCTGTGCTCTAAGCCCGGTGGGGTCTACTGCGTTCATGGATCGCTAGCCGGATCAACAACCATATCCTGTGTGGGACCCACGACCGCGGAGATCCGATCTTGCAGTATTGAGTATGTGGCTCCCTTTCGCACGTGTTACAATAAAATTGCCTGAGTCTAACGAGAGTATTAAGATTGTCTGATATACTTCCGGAGGAACTTGCGGAATTGGCTGTTTGTACGTATCCGTTGCTCCACGTTGAATAGGCCTATATCTATATCTAGAGCAAACCACTAGACCCACACCCACGTCCTCAACAAGCTCAAGCAAACCCATACTGACCAAAGGAACCAATATCAAGGCTACGAGTCCGACCCCACCGCCGGCGACGCCGTCTGTGCCGTCAACGGAACAGGCTTTACCCTCTCCCACCGCACGACCATAGCCGTCCCAGAGACAATCCTCTGCGACGCTCCATTCCCCGAGAAAGACACCTCCCCCCAAGGAATCCTTCACCAAGAGATACACAGCAAACCCCGAGCACAACCCCGATTCACGCCCATTCCGCTTCCGCCGCCCGTGACGCTCGGCTACGTCCCTGCTCGAGAGACTGTGCATGCAGAGACAGTGGTTTCTTGCTCGGATCCCTGGGATCGGATGCCTAGTGGGTCACGCGTGTCCCATGGCTTGTTACCGGTTTATCGTGCTTCTAGTGTGACAGCGCCTGTCCCTGCTGGGTCAACTGGTTCTATTGGCTACGATAATGCCCAAACCGGTTCCGGAAGTTCGCGTCTTGGGCCTTCTGCTAGTGCTGCCGAGGGAGTGCAGGGTGGCATGGAGGGATTGGGACCGGGTGATGACTTGGGCGATTCTGGACAGGCTAGGAGTACTGGCTCTTCTTTATTTTCTGGTGGGAGTTTGCAGAGAGAGACGCCGAGGGGGTTGTTTGCTTTGTTGGTAGTGACTACGGTATTGGGTTTTGCTGGGGGTCTCTGGTGAGGTGCTGTATGGGTGGGTGTAGGTTCTTCCTGGGCGGGCAGCCATGTGTACAGACAGGGTAATTAGGATGTCTTTTATCGGTAGTAAAGAGCATTGCAATTGTCGGGAAAAAGTACTATTCTGCATGGTGTGAAAATGGATGTTAGCTAGGAATGGACTTGTGACTCTACAACGTCGTATAAACTTTTTTTTATAACTCCTCTGTCTAGAGAGAGCAACTCTCAAAACCCAAGTGCGTCCGATTATCTTTGTTTCGGTGATAAAACCCCAGTCATCTTGACCTTTTGTAACTGCAGAATCGACATATTTCCCCCCCCCGGTCTCCGTCCCGCCCTTGAACTCATCATATTCCATACTCCCCCCCAAACCAGGCCAAGTTGAATCCTTCTCGGACCCGTCCCCCACGATGATCAATTCGACTCCTTCCAGTGTGAGTTATCACTACGATACGTGCATCGTTGGTCTGCCGTTCTTCGCCACCCGCCGCTTCCCCCAACATGCGACGGCGCAAGACTCGCTTGCAACGGTGTGCCTTCGTGGCAATTCCACGGTATCGTCAAGGATTCAGATCCTGTTTTTTGTTCCTGCAGAACCCCACGCCCACTTCCTCGGCGCTTTGTCTAGCGCGCGAGTGCCAAGATGAGCTCCTCGTTTGCTTTTGGGGTCCATGCCGACTCTCCTTATCCACTTTACGCCCTTCCAGGGAAGCAACTTGATTCAACGTGCATGGGCGGATGACGTGACAGGTACTTAATGCAATCCTCGGTGGGAACGAAACTCCGGAATAAAGCAAGGCAAGGAAGATCCTTCAACAGGGGATGCAATGCCGTAGCCAAGACTACAAGGGTATACATGAGGCATGGGAGACGCTGGTGGATATCTGAGGATCACGCAGGATCTGAGCAATGCACCACGTGCCTAGATATCTGCTCTGGTCGGAGTTTAATCCACAGTTTTTAGAAACCGGAGGGCCTGCAGAGATGCACGTTGAAGTCACCTATTTGGATCATCGCCTGCCCCTACTACCGCTTTGGACAGTAGGTCGTGGATCGAATGGGGCGGAAGGATTCTTTGCCACGACCCTCGGGCGTACACAGCCGTGTTAATAATTCTCGGAAGGGGGGATCAGCGTACCATCCTAGAAACAGTGTGAGTTCAATTCGCGGGGTAAACCTATGGTAGATTGGGTGTTTTGTCTGTGTTGTTCAATCTTGTTATGGGCACTGGATCATGCCGTGAACTATGGAGTTTATGGTAGTATTGCATGAGCGATTCGATACACTTTCAATCTGACCCGAGACCCTTATATGCCCAACCTGATGATGGACGTGCTTACAAGGCCAAGCGATCGCCACGAAAAGGCTCTGTCAAAAACACATCATGGCTGATAAGACTGGCTCAAGTCGCCTGACAGCTACCTTTTCGCTCTCTGCAGTTGCATTGCAGATATTACCACCCGCGGTATGACAATCAGACACCCTTTTAATACTTTAGCTATGCCAATTAACATACCTTCCTTATCCAAGGCACGTATCAGACAGGTGGAGCGGACCATCGAATCCTTCTACTGGCATCTGGGGTCCGAATTCCAGCACCACAATCCTTCCAGCTACGGGGGGTATAACAGAGGAGCCTAATCTCCTGTTGAAGTTGAATGGCTGATAGGAACGATGGATTTCCGCTGCGTCTAGGGAGTGTAAGAACCCGCCCATCCACCCAGACACCGCCTCCAAGCGCAAAACCAACCCACCGAGTCGAAGGGAGCGTCTCGAACACGGCCTCACAGCAGCCACCATGCACCTCCCACAAACCCTCCTCCCAGCATGCATAGCAAGCCTCCTCCTGCTCGCCCACCCAACCCAAGCCGGCGCAGCCTTCAAAAACCTAGGCACTAACAAAGGCTGGGACGGCGCAAACGAAGAAAACAAGGGCACCGTGGAAGTCGACACCAAAATCTTCTACAGCGAGCCAAGCTCTCTCAAAATGACGCAAGTCTTCGACCCAGACTACGACGGGCGGTACCACTCAGAGGTATACAAGGAAGACGTCTACAAGCTGGGCGACTCGGGCGCATACGGCTTCCGCTTCCGACTAGACGAGTCGTGGGACTTCGCCGACGACCAGTCTTACAACCTGGCGCAGTTCATCGCGGACTTCAAAGGCTCGGGCTGCGACGACTACGTGCCGACGACGATGGTCGGGCTGAAGGGGAGCAGGCTTTACACGCGTCTTAAGATGGGCAGTGCCTGTGATTCGGACCTCAAGAGCTTTGATGACTTACCTGAGGTGACTGCTGGCGAGTGGCACCAGGTTGTTCTGCTGGCGGACTGGCGCAATGATGATACTGGGTCCTATGTGGTGTGGTATGATGGGAAGAAGGTGGTGGATGAGCGGAATCTCGCTACGACTGTTGATGAGAAGGAGGCGTTTCAGTTCCGGGTCGGCCTGTATGCGAATGGGTGGCATGACGATAAGGGGATGAAGGGGTCGCAGGGTACGAGGACCGTTTGGTATGATGATATTGCTGTGGGTTCGACCATTCAGGATGTGAGTTCGAATGGCTTGGATGGCTCGAACGGCTCGAACAGTTCGGGTGGTTCAAATGGCCGCAAGGGTACTTGTACTCCTCGTCGTAGGCAGCGGAGGTCCAACAAGGCGAAACGTTCCAAGAACCGTCGTTCTTCGGGATAGTTAGATTGATGAGTTGGTTATTTTGAGGATGGGTTGACGCTGTCTGTGATTATGTTGGAATGATTGAAATATGACTGCAATATCAGTATAATGGTTGGAGTGGGTTGACCGACCGTGTTTAAATGTAGGTATAGCCACTATTCAATCCCATTATATATCAAGAATACACAACTTCTCATAATACCAATTCTTCTTCTCCCACACCTTCTAGGCTTAATATGAGAACATCAACCGATGAATGAAGTAAAACTAGTGACTCCATTGTGATTAGAGTAGCTTCATGTAGAAATCTCGAATAGACTATTGTTGTTAGTGTGGTGTGGCCAATTCACTAGTAGAAAAGGAGTGATGCTAAGCATCCCTGCTGTTTCAGAAAGTACTGGCTGCTCAACACTCGCACACTCGGCATCGATATCACAACAAGAGCCCCCGTGGCGCAATCGGTAGCGCGCAAGACTTCTAATCTTGAGGCTCGGGGTTCGAGCCCCCGCGGGGGCTTTCATTTTTTCTTCATCTTTTTTCCACTGTCCCCACTTTCTTATCAGTCAACTTCATGTTTTATCTGTTATCGCTGGGATCATTCACATTTTGCTCTATTAGACTCTTATTTGGAGAACAAATCGTGACTGTAGATATTATTCCCACCTGATGAAAACCATGTTCAGTGACCTTTACTATGATGATGACGAGGTCAGTGCTTTATTCTTTCTTTGATAACACTACGCCATCATGACTTCCACTAGAGCACAATGACAATCAGCATGGATTTCATTGGGGACTAGGCACTATCGTGCCCCACGAAGATTCGATCATAGCCTATCATGTATGACGCTCAACACCAATGATTCAGCCATCAGAGTCTCTGACAAGGAAGTTGGACCCCTCAAGGATCGCCTTCTATCCGCGATCTACATCTCGTACGACTTCGGCTTCCCTACTCTCCGGTGCCTCATCCCCATCCTTTCTGCGCCTCAGTTTCATCACCCCGCACCACCTCGGCTATTCCACTTGGTCCTACCCATTGGTAATCAACAGACTCACACTGTCTGCACTTGGACTCGTACTATTATTCCCCAGAAGAAGGAAAGATGGAGTGGGTAGGTAACAAGACCACCCCGCTCCCCGCCTTCCTCGGTCCGCCGAACCGCGACGATCACTGCACATGACAGTCCAAATCCACCTCAACACCTCACGTTTGATATCGAATTGTGTGCTTGCCTGCTAGATTGCTATCACCCAGTGGGATGATGGGGCTGACACCGGATCCGACAGCCAGCAGGGCCGTCGTATCTCGGGTCTCCGGTTGATGGCCCAAAGGGGCGTGTGCGACCACAGCCGGTGGACCGGTATAAAAGCACTCGCACAGGATGATGATGGAGATACAATATTGCCCTGGAGGGAGAGCTGAGCTATAGATCCGATATCACTGCACTCTCTCCAAGCCATAATGGATAAGCAGGTCGCGAACGCCATCTCGTCACTCAAGGGTCTGCCCATCCGGGCTGTCTTCACAGCCATATGGGACAACCCCACGCGACGACTCACCGCAGTGGGGGCCTTACTGGCGACCTATCTGACGATGGTGAAGGCACTGCGTTTTCAGCGGGTGCGCAGCCTCAACAAGAAGTATAAACGGTACTCGACGCGGGAGTCGATGGCTCACATGACGGACCACGACGCTTGGGAGATCCAGAAACGCATCCTGCAGCTGGAGTTTCCTTTCAGTGCACTGAAAGCGCTACAGTTTGCATTGTTCCGGGTATGGTATTCTCGTTTTATCTCTCAACTACTATCAACCGTACCGCACCTATTCTGTCCTATACTGACAGGAAGAAATGATGGAAATTGAAGACCTACGGAATACCCACCATCTCCTCCCTCCTCCTCAAAACATCCCAATTCTCCAACCCCGCAACATCCTTCAAACGCTACGCCGACACGGGTGCTCTGATCGGCCAGTTCATGGCCTTCGAGCCGTCTTCCGATCGCGCGCGCACCTCCATCGCCCGCACTAAGTTCCTGCACACTGGCTACCGCGCCAGCGGCAAGATCCTCGAGGATGACATGCTGTACACGCTGAGTCTGTTTGCCATTGAACCCGTGCGTTTTGTGGAGATGTTCGAGTGGCGGTCCATGACCGAGTTGGAGCGCTGCGCGATTGGGACGTACTGGAAGAGTCTGGGGGATGCGTTGGGAATCAGCTTCGAGGAGCTGCCGTCCGGAAAGACGGGGTTCCGGGATGGGTTGCAGTTCCTGGAGGAGATCACCGTGTGGAGTCATGCTTATGAGGAGAGGTGTATGAAGCCTGATGAGACAAATCGGGCGGTCGCTGACAAGACGATGGATGTACTTGTGTTTGGGATGCCGAAGTTTGTGCAACCTATGGGGGTCAAGTTTGCTTCTTGCATGATGGATGAAAGATTGCGAAAGGCTATGCTGTGAGTCTCTCTGCTGTCTCTCACCCTCACTCTTCTTTCGTTCTTTTTTCCTACTTATCATCTGTCGGTCGATGGTACTGGTGGGGCTGCTGTCTAGATCTGGTGATGTCTAACAAGAATGGCAGGTACGACCCACCACCACAAACCTACCGAATCATATTCTCATCTATCCTGGCCATCCGCAAATTCTACCTCCGGCATCTGTCCCTCCCCAGGCCTTACTTCCTCCGCCAGGATGTCTTCAGCGACAAGGCGAATGAACAGGGCCGACACCACGTGCGCATATGGGAAGGCCCGCCCTACTATGTCAAGCCAACATTGTGGAATCGTTGGGGCCCTGGCGCGTGGATCAGTCGAGCTCTAGGTGTACCGGTTCCCGGGGACGAAGGCGACAAATACTATCCCCAAGGTTACGACACCGTAGACCTTGGGCCGAAGTACTTTCAGGGCAAGGGGCGGAAGACGACACAGGAAATCAAGGAAACGCTTGAGAAAACCCGGATGGGGCAGTGTCCGTTTGCAGTATAGCCACACAAATGCGAGGTGTATGTGCGAGCAAAATTTTCTATCTATGAACGAGTTTTCATCGTGCCGCAGTTCGTGATGCCAATGGCATGAATATTTAGTGGTCTATATCTGTATCGACAATACAGCCTTTACTCGATAATCATCTCGCAGCACAAGCACTACCTAATAACATCCCAGATCACAATCTCCATCATATATAGTTATAAAAGTGACCTTGGACCAAAAGTCGTTGCGTCAAGGTGGGGCCGCGCAAGCCCATTCGATGTTGCATTCCGCCGTGATTCGGCACCACCGTTGATAATTGGCATCTGAAAACGTCATCCCACCAAACTCGACCCCGCTAGGAAGTTTGAAGGGAACTGCAACCTCCGGGGTCTTCCTGGGGAAGGGATGAGAATGGCCCTGACGGAGATACGTACGCAGCATTTCCCATCCATCATGGATCTATTCCGACAACCATAAACATCTACCAGCAACAACGAGAGCCGTCCTATATGAGAGAAACACTCCGCCCTCCGGGCGTGGGTTCGCCCTCGCCCACGCCCATACCGGAAAAGCGCCGGACCAATGACCTGGACGCTTGGATCCTCGGCAGCGGCATTCCCTCTCTGACCACCGCGGTGCACCTCATCCAGGAGGCCCATGTGCCTCCAGAGCGAGTGCACATCATTGAGACAGTGGGGGTCGTGGGCGAAGGCACCGTTATCGCGGAAACTCCAGATGGAGGGTACGACTTGCGCGCGGGCGCCATGCCGCTCTTCAACGATGTGTGTATGGAACGCTTGCTGTCGTTGGTGCCGTCGCCGACGGATCCGCTCAAGACCGTGCTCGACACTATCCACGACTTCAACGAGGCCAAGCCGTTACCCAAACGCACGAATACACGACTACTGACGCGCCAATCGTCTGGACTCGCGCGTGTTGATCCGAGACGAGTGGGTTTGGGCTTGCGCGACCGCATGGATCTGTTCGTGTTGGCATCGAAGACGGAAAAGAACCTGGGGCGATCGCGCATCCACGACTATTTCCATGGAAGCTTTTTTCACAGTAACTACTGGCTTACACTTGCCACGACGTAAGTGGGTTGCAGTCCAGCCGGATGTGCGTCGTGGTTATTGATATATACTGATCGGTTTGGTGGTGACTAGATTCGGCTTCGAGCCCTGGCATAGCGCTACCGAGTTCCGCCGCTGCCTGCGACGGTTCATGCCCGACGTGCACGAGCTCAACGATCGACAGCTGCTTGACCACCTTCCGTACAACCGGCATCATGCGATCATCGAGCCAATCGGCCAGTTTCTGAAGTCGCGGGGTGTCGACTTCCGCTTCGGCACAATCGTCAATGACATCATCTTCGACCCGCCCCATACCAACAGTCGGGTGGCGGCCATCCGAGCGACCAAGCATGGCGGACCGGAGACAACAATCGAGGTCAGCTCCAACGACATCGTGATCGTCGCTGTGGGATCCACATTGTCGGGCCGGGCGACCGGGACGAACGACAGCGTGCCATCGCTCGATCGAGTAGAGATGGAAAAGGTCCTGAACGAGAACTGGCTCCTGTGGCTCGAACTATCAACCAAGAACCCCATCTTCGGCAACGCATACAATTTCTGCACGCGGACGGAGGAGTCCCGCCAAGGGTCGTTTACCATCACGCTTCGGGGCCCCGGCCGCGACTTCATCACCCGCTTCGTCGAGCTCACGGGCGACCAACCTGGCATGGGACCCTTGGTGACCCTCCGCGACAGTAACTGGCTCCTCAGCATCAACATGCCCCACCAGCCAGTCATCCCCAATCAGCCCGACGACGTCGCCATCCTCTGGGGATATGCGCTACACCCGGAGGAGCAGGGCAACGCGGTGAAGAAGCCGATGCTCGATTGCACAGGTCGCGAGGTCATGACGGAGATTCTGCACCAGCTGGAGTTCCCGCTCGAGGACATCCTGGACAACTCGGTCACGACGCCGTGCGTGGTGCCGCGCATGGTGGCTCCGCTGCTGGCGCGGGGGGTCGAAGACCGGCCGTTTATCGTCCCCGAGGGCGTGACCAATATGGCGCTGATTGGGCAGTTCGTGGAGATCCCGAACGAGGCAGTCGTTGGGATGGAGTACACCGTGCGCGGGGCGCAGATGGCGGTTCATCATTTGATGGGGGTGGAGGGGGGTATGCGGAGGTCGAAGCATACATCTGCTATAAACATGTTGGGGTTGTTATAGTTGATTTCTTTCTCTTTCTCTCTTTTTTAGAGCCCTGACCTTTGTTTCATATACCTTGGCATATTGCACGCAAAGGCTATCGATGTAGATAGTCCTGCATATTCCTAATATAATTGAAAAATCGACCTGTTTCAGCCGCGGTGTAGTAAAGACATGCAATTTGTTCACGAGGCATTTATCAGTACGTACATACAACTCTCCAGAACAACCCTCATTTAACAGATGCAACCATTAGTTATGACACTTACTTCTTCGTGACAAACTCACTCTCCTCCTCAAGCCACGTCCCCAAATCCTTCAACCCAGGATGGATAGCCCTCAACTTAGCAAAATCAATCTTAAACCCATGCTCATAGAACCAAACAAACATAGTTCTCAAATCCCCCACCATCCACATAACAAAGTACATCAAAACCGAATACGTCGTCGGCATCGGCCCCCCC
Organism: Aspergillus campestris IBT 28561; assembly: GCF_002847485.1. Taxonomy (NCBI): domain Eukaryota; kingdom Fungi; phylum Ascomycota; class Eurotiomycetes; order Eurotiales; family Aspergillaceae; genus Aspergillus; species Aspergillus campestris. The sequence continues at coordinate 2,074,135 of NW_020194336.1, read as the reverse complement.
GTCTTCTCCTGAAACACAGCCTGCATCCCCTCAAACGTCAACTCATCCCCAGCCAGCGAAAGGCACTGATTCCTAAACCGCGGATCATGATACTGCAGGAACGCCTTCGCAGCAAACACCCCGATGTCGCTCACCGCAATCGCCTGCAGCGGCCGGCCCTGCAGGTACGCGTCCCACGCCGTCGCGCACACCTTGCCGAAGAAGTTCGGCACCAGGTTGTCGAAGAAAAAGACCGTGCGCAAGACCGTCCAGCTCATGTTCACGCCGAGGCTGCTCGTCCGCTCGAACAGGTACTGCTCGATGCGGTGCTTGGTGATGAAGTGCGGGACGTTGGTCGCGTTTTCGGCGGAGGCGGTCTCGCCGCCGCGGTCGACGGAGCTGTAGACGAAGTGCGTCACGTTGTGGGTGATTGATGCGTCGATTAGGCCTTTGCCTTGGGTGACTTCGTTTTCGAGGCTGGCGCCTTCGGCTGCGGAGGGCTGTTTTTGTTCGTTTGTTTGTTAGTTGGTTACTTGGTGATAGCTAAATGGCATAGTATAGCATAGCATAGCATGGCATAGCATAGCTAGATCCGTGGGAGTATCTATCAATGCTTGAGGCAAGCAAGCACCGAATACTAAGAGAAGAGGAAATGGGGAATGGAACGGGGAAAACGGGCGAACTAACCTGCACGCTAAACACCCCCCACACGGCTCCCGTGGAGGAAACCTCCTTCGCGGTATCGAGCAGCGCATTCGGCTCGTCGAGGTCGCCCTTGACGAGCTTGATCTTGGGCGACTTTGCCGCGAGCTTCTGCGCGGACGCCGAGTCCGGGTTGCGTGTGACGGCGAGGATCTCGACGTCGGTGGTGGAGTCTTCGGCGAGGAGGGCGTTGACGACGCCGCCGCCTTGTTTGCCTGTGGCGCCGGTGACGAGGATGGAGATGGTCATGATTATATTGACTCTTTGCGTTTGGTCTTTTTGTTCCTGTATTAGTGAGGGGACAGTTCGTTTGTTCGTCCTGTTGATGCTGTTAGGGGGAGTTGAACTGGGGCCGGAAAAACGGGACAGGGTGGAGTGGAGTGGCGGTTGGTTTGGATTGGCCGAGGTTTGGGATCTTTTGTCCTGACGTCATATTGATTATTGGAGGTAATTGGAGAGATGTTTTGGAGATAGTATTGGAGGTCTGGAGACATTCTTGGACCGAGATTTTGGTAATTCGTCCTCTGTGGCTAATATGGGCGTGTTTTGATACATGCATAATGTTTAACGGCGCTCCAGTAAGCGTCTTACATGCTTGTTATGTCTTAGTCTAGTGTGTGATGGTATGGGTGTGATAGATCAACTGCATGCACTCAAAGACCCACCGTTTGAATAGATCAAGGTTCGAGGAAAACAGACATAAACCCACAATCTTAAACGTAGAAATTGACCCAAGTAGTAGATACTAGATATGTCATCTCAATAAATAATATAGAGTAGATCACAGCTTCCCCACCCCCGCATTGGCAACCACCTTCTCCGGCACCTCAGCCACCCCATAATGCTCCACCAAAAACTCCTTAAACTCGCCCGCGCGATCCAGCACATCCTGATCCGTCTTCGCCGTCCACTCCCCAGACCCCTCATCCACGCGATTCCACTCACACACATACCCAACCGCAGCCTCGCACGCCCCCGCAGCCGTCTCATCCGGCACATTATACAGCAGCGCGCCGCTCGCCAACGACGTCTCCGTCAGCGGCGTGTCCACCTTCTCGAAGTAGTTCCCCTCCAGCAGCGACCACGTGTTGGTGTCGATGTCGAACGCGTGGCCCCCGATGTTCTGGAAGTAGTTGTTCACGGCGTGGAAGAAGATGCCAGACTCGGTCTTGTCCGTGCCCATGTGCGGCGCCCGCCCTGACACGTCGTGCAGCCAGTTCCCCGAGAACGTGTACTGGTCGTCTTCGCCGATTAGCAGCGCTGTCCAGTAGTGCTTGCCGTTGCAGCCGCTGGACCACTCCGTGGCGCCGTCGAACTCGTTGTTCGAGATGGTCACGTGACCGGCCTTGCCCCAGCCGCTGACGATGAATTGGCGGCCGATGAGGGAGATCTCCATATATCAGCTTGTGTAGAGCGAAGAAAAAAAGGAGAGAATACCTTGTTATGATCAACCCAGACCTGATCCGTATCGTCAAGCGTGATGGCGTCTCCGCCCCAGACATACTGGGGGTTCAGATCCTAACACAGTCTCAGTATTTCCCCTTCCACAAAAGAGATGGAAAATTGACGCACAGTAATGTGAATATTCTGGATAATGACGTTCGTGTTCCCCTTCGTGACACGCAGTCCCTTCCCCTTGAGGACGCCCTCGCTGCCCACGCCCACAATGCTCTTGTTTGATCCGACCTCGAGGGGCGTGCGCGCCGCGTTGTCGTACTTACACTCCACCCAGGTGCCATCATCGCAGGAGTCCTGGATCCAAGCTTGCCCGGCGGAGGTGCCGCTCTCGCAGGTCGTCGTGTCGGTGCTGCAGCACTTGCCATCTGTGATGCCCTCCGTGCCGGCGAAGTCCCACGTCCGGTCTAGGAGGATGGTGCGCGGGGTGTCGTCTGTGATCCAGGCGGTGAGTCTATCCAGCTAGTTAGTTGATCTAGTACATCTAATAAGGAAAAGGAGTGGGAGGGAAGGGGGAGTATACTCTTCCAGACTAGCCGGTGACTGCGGCTGAGCGTCCCCGCCGCCGGTGGTGCCCGTCGCGAAGCCGAACGCGGCGCCCTGGACTTGGGCGTGGGCGGAGCGGGCTCCAAGAGCAAGGAGGACGGATAAGACTGCTGATTTCATACTTAATGCTTGTTTAATAACTGACTGACTGCCCAATGGCCATTAAGGTCAACCTTAGTCTGGTTCAGGGTTTGAGGCATCTTATATAGATGGGAAAATTGAGCCTGTTAATCATCACATGAATCTGACAAGCTAGTAAAGCATCTCCCGGAAGAATTCTCCTGCAAAAATTCTCCGTCTTGAAGAATGGCCCTGGCAATCACTATTTGACACAGTGGGTTCTTGGTTTGGGGGTGAATAAATGCACTAATCGGGTAGGGCCATGCTGGAGCCTGTGTGAAGTAGATTAGTCAATTAGCTGTTTTCCATATACACCCCTGTACACTAAAATCTTAATATATGTCGGCCAATGCTCCGAACTACCGAATCGGTACTCGATCGGTTTGATATGAATGATATCTCCACATCTACTATAGTATTATGGTGGAGATATCTCGATTAGTTTACCGACAGGGATCTCAACATCAGAAAGAAGAGATGCGTAACAGCTTAAGACATCGAAACAAATGCAGAAAGAACAAAATAACCTATTCCAAACTTCCACCCAATCGAACATCAATCCAATGCAAGATAGTAATATCACCAAGGAGAAGACCTCCAGCGCACTACCTAGTCCTATAGCATAAAAACAACGCCAAACCTACTTCCACCATCCTAACCAAATTCAGTATTCACCAAAGAGCAGTTCTGACTCCAGATCCCCCACCCCATCGGGAATCATCACCCCGTCCTCACCACGAGACCAAACAGGACGATATCTCTCACCGAACCTAGCAACACCATCCGCCGCCAACTCCCACTCTGCAGAAACAGTATCGACCCCCAGACCCATATACATCTGTTCCAGCTCGTAGGGCTCGGGTAGCACGCAAGCGATACTGTTGGCGCTGCCGCTGTCATCATCGTAGGGGACCGACAGGCTATCAGAGTTGAAGTCAGGGTTTTCTGTCAGGTCATAAAAATAGCTAGGGGGGTCATCATCGGAGGTGTAGCCGGGGAGCTCGTCGTCGGCGTTGGTGCCGTTGTTGCTGGGTAGGAGCTGGTGGGGCTGCGAGCGGTGCGTAGGCTGGTTGGGTGTGTTGGATGGCGGTGGAAAGGTGGATTGCTCTTCGGTGCGGTCGTTGTTGGGGTTTGGGGGATCTTCGTCTTCGTCAGTTGGGTTGGTGGTCGTGGCTATGACTAGGGATATAGATGTAGTCGTAACTGAGGAAGATGGCTCCTCGAGTGGAAATGATCCGCCTGCGATGGATGAGTATGGAGGTGGGAGGTCCTTCAGGTTAGGGTCAACTGGGTTGGATCTCTTGTAAGGGTGTGGAGTGTGTACTCGGTATGGGAGCTGGGAGTGCATTTTGTTGGTCTGTGCTGGGTGGTTCTTTGTAGGGACTTCTCGTTTTGTATATGTAGGACACTTGATATTTGGAATAGGCATTGAAAGAATAGGGTTGAGATTTGATTTGTGTTGACCAAATTATCATCATGACACTTATAACCTCCGTAGGGAACCTTATATTCAATGTGACGATTTATACTCTCATCATGACATCCACCTCTGTACTCCCGCATAGCACCTTCCCAAACTTAACGCCAATACGCGGAAAGAACAACGTATACACAGTTAACCAATAAAAATTTAAACAAAAAGGGTATCATATCTTGAATGCTACGCGCCTTCCCAAAACACTATACAAAACCCCCCTAAATCCACTCCCCAAGATACACATCCAGAGAGAACTCCCTCCTCTCCTCCCCCAGTAGCCACACCATCCAGACATCATCTTCCAAACTATCTTCGACCTCAGGCAACCGATCTTCAATCAGAGCATGCCGCAGATCAGACGCGTGCGCATCCATGTCAACAATGGGTATGGGCATGTCTTCGCTGGGGCTGTTATATCCAGGAAGGCTGTCGTCGTCGTCATCGTCGTTGTTGAAGATGTATTCTGCAATTTCAATCTCAGCTTCTTCAACCAAAACGCCTTCTTCTTCGTGTAATGGTTGCTGGACATGTTGTGCTTCGATCCAGTCGTAGTGGTCGCCGTCGTCTGGGTCGGTGCTTCCGCCTGAGGCTGGAGGGGATGGTTCAGGTGGTGATTCTGAGAGTGGTACGTCGAAGAATGTGTTGGAGGGTGGTTCCTTCAGGCTCGGTTAGTTAGGTCTTGTGAAAGGGGGAAGGGGGGATGTACTTCGGCTGGAGAGCGGACGTTACTAGGGCTGGGGTTTGGGGACTGCATTTCGTTGATTTGTGCTGGGTTTCTGGGCCGGGGTGTAGTAGAAGGTGGTGCTTAAATATGGTGGATGGCTACCACACCTGTTAATAAACATAGTGTGTCTTTATGTTTGCCTTCAGAAAGAATGAGGCTACGTAGTTATGGTGGAAAATGATAAAGACAACGAAGTAAGAAAGAACACTGACATTAGAATCAAGACTGCTACGGTGAAAGTGCCAGAGGAAGAGAGAAAAGCAACAGCCCTAACTAAATCATAATGTTTTAACCCTTCTCTACGGCATACAAATTCCGAGCAAATCAAAGCATATATCCATTCCAAAACACCGGTCCGTCTATGTAATTCCGCACGCCAGCCCTAACTCCAACCCTAACTCCAGTAAAAGTGAACCAGGAACCCGCTCTCTCAAAATAAGTAACGAAAACGCTATTTAGTTACCCCATTACTCCCCAAGGGCGTGTACGAACCCTGCATCCCACTCCCGAAGAGACCAGGCCCCCCCCAAATATGATCCAACACCTTCCTACCCACCTCCCTCTTCTTCTCCACCGAACCGTTAGTAGCCCGGAGCGAACTCTCCGACTGGAACCCCGTTCCGATAGACAGCGACTTGACATCGTCGTCGTACTCGCTCGGATCGAGAATGTGGGAGATGCGCGTGCGGCGCGGAGTGGGCGACTGCAGGAAGGTGCGCGGGGCTGGCTCGTTCTTGAGAGGGCTGTTGCAGAACGGGTACCAGGGTTCCTTGACGCGGGGGTCGTCGGAGACGATGTCGAGAACGGGGTCTGCGGCGGACCTAAAAATGCCTTTGGGGCTCGCGGGTGGTGACATGAAGGGGATGAAGGCGGGGCCGAAGAAAGATCTCTTCTCTTCGGGTTTGGATTTTTCTTCTTGTGGCTTTGCTTCAGGTTGCTCTTCTTCTTCTTCCGAGTCCGTTACCTCTCCCAGGTCGGGGTAAGTATCGTCGGAATCAGAGTCGTAAAACCCACTGCTTTCTCTAGGCTGGGAGATCTCCAGCCAGATATCAGAGACGTCGTCGTCGGCGGGGACGGGGACAGGGACGGGGGCGGCGGCGGGGGCGGCGGGGCTATTCTTCTTCGCACGAGGTTCATATTTTGGCACCTCGAAGAATGTAAAAGCACTGGGAGGAGAAGAGGGTCGGTTGTCCGATCCGGGCAGCTCGCCAGGTGAAGCTTTAGCTTCCGGCTGGCGGGACTCCGGATCAGGCGAGAGGTAGACAGCTCGACCCTCCTGCTCGACGGTCATCTTGAAATCCGCCGTGATGGTGATAAATGAGTCGCCGAGCCCTTCCAGCTGGGTGAAAGCTGGAGACGACGAGGAGGTGTCACTGGTCTCGCTTGATGGGCGCATCGACTTGAACTGTTTCTCGCGGATGCGCTCGAGATATGCGGGCCGGCACTGGTTGCACATGTAGGCTTCGTCCTGAGGGAGCAGGTCGTGGCGCTCGATGTTGAGGCAGTTGGTGACTTGTGTGGGACCTTGGCGCAGCTGTTCGACCAGTCTCCAGCAGCTGTCCACGGTAAAGGTGGCGATGTGGCCGCACTGGACGTAGTGGTGGTAGGTGTACTTACACATTTTGGTGGGTTTGTAGGTTTGTTTGAGTTTGGGAGTAGAGTTCTTGTGAGTGAAGTTTATGGTGAGGATAGACAGAGAGAGAGGGGCAAAAAATGTGTATTTATATGCTGTCGGTGAGATCGCATCTGTAAATGAGCAAGGGGATCAAGAGACGACGACAATGTAATTCTTTATCGAGGGATATCAAAGACATTCCCTTTGATACTTACTAGCCCAGCGCCACACCAACAATCCCACCACGAACCCATAATGCCAATAACAGACAGCATAAAGCCAGCACAAACATAAAGCCAACAAAGAAAGAAAGAGCAAGCAGAAGAATAAAAGAATAGAACAATCACCCCGACCTCCCCAACCCCACCAAATACCGCACCCCCGAATCCAACAACCACCACGACGCCATCTCATGCATGAACCGCACAAAAGGAACTTCCAACGGCATCACGGCATTCTCATCTACCCCGGTCCACATAGCCGCCTCACTACAGAAGACCACATCGTCCCCTTTCTCCTCCCACCGAATCACAAGTCTCCCCTCGACAGACGGCAGTCGCGGGGATCGAATCCCCATCTCGACCGCGTTCTCGCTCCGTCGCAGCACAGGGTAAACGGCACACACGACGTCGCCCTCGTTGAAGTCCAGTGCCTGGATATGACTCTGCGTGAATGTCTGGCGCTGTGCGGCCGGGCTAGTCAGCCATAGGATCCAGGCTTGCGGGAAGCGCGCGAACGCGCACATGTTGCGCCGGACGAGGAGGGTGAACTGGTCGGGGAGGGGGATGTTTGAGAGTTGGCTGCGTGGGATACGCTGCGTTGCGGAGTCGTGCATGATGCGATATGAGGTGGTCAGCGCTGCTGGTGGGAGGGTCATTATTGCTGCTGTTGTTGCGGGGGGGAGGCGCGTGCCGCTGCTGCGGTGGGATTCATGGTGCACGCGGGATTTTAGCGAGGTGTGGAGAAGGTAGATGCTGGTTGCTGTTGCTGTGAGGAGGACTGCGGTGGAGGTTGCCAGAAGAGAGGGCATTGTGTGATGGTTTAGTGTTTTGTTGGTTGATGGTGGATGGTTGATGACGGATGGTTTGATGGAGGTTATAAGTTCGCGATACGAGGTAGTCATACCTCTTAGGCCCGTCACTGTAGCCATACCCGATTGGTCTTACTAACCTATTATTATACCGAGTAGAGACGAGAAGATAATTGAATTAATGTATGATTATAGACGGAGACCGAGCAGTCCGATATTACAATTACCAGTCAAGGAGTCTATACCAGACATCCATACAGTAAAACATTTAACGCCAATCCTAGCCCTAACCCCCAACCAAATCATATCCCTATCCCAACATCTACCCCTCGAGCTCCTTCTTAGCTGCGCTCCGTGCCATCGCTTTTCGGTAGATAAACAGTGAGACGATCCCAACACCAACGATAAAGACAATGCAGAAGACGAGCACCACGCCGGGGTTTTCACTGGCCCAATTTTTCCGCCGGACGATCTGGTGCGTGATCTCGCGGGAGAGGAGGTCGATGGCGGCCATTTCTATCTGGTCAGTCTTTCCTTCTTCTTTTCTTGTTATATACTAATGGTGTTTTGAAGACATACCAATGGAGTCAGGGACCAGACTCACTTGCTTTAGAGACTCCCGTCAAAAGATGGACACATTTAATGAGGAGATAGATGGATGAATGAAAGAAAGCATAAACAGAGAGAAACGCTATCCCTTCTTACCTATCGCTGTCCGACAAGAGATCGACAGAAAGAAAGAAGACGAAGAAGAGCACCGGGAACAACGGAAGACGACGATGAATGACGTGGAGGAACAGACCCTGGTGCAACGTCGGGTTCCTGGGCGAGAGTCGAGGAGAGGATCCACAGGCTCGTTCTGCTTGGCCTAGGGACTTCTTCTGACCTGATCAATGATTATTATAGAGTGGATTAATTAACCAGGGACAGTTGGTTGTGTGGAAAGTCCCTGTACCTGCTGTACATGATAGCAATGCTACCCCGGAATGATGAAGCTGATCCGCGCTGATCCAAGGTTCCGGTCCACTTTGATCCGCCGTTCCGCTGGCGTCACCACTCTGGACGGAATTATCGCATACTATTCGCGTCATACATCTCGACATTTGTCTTCGATGGTAATGCCGTCTTTGGATAGGACTGGTTGATGAGATGTCATCCTAGAGCTGATAGTGGATATAATGATATCTGTAAATTAGGGCACGAAACCTACAGCAATAACAACAACATCCCGTACATCAAGATAACAACAAACCAGGAACAATACCAACAATACAATAAATCATACCAAACAGAGATATATAGAAACAAAAACAGAAAGATGGAACAAAACACCCTCCGCCGTCGCGGTCTCGGTCTCCGCGGTCTCGACACTGAAAACCTCACCCCCGGCTACGTCCTCTACACCCCCCTCACCTCCTCCACCACGCATCTCATCTCCAGCACAACCGGCGAAGAAGTCCACCGCTGGACCCTTCCCTACCGCGCCGGTCGCCACGCCCGTCTCCTCCCAGACGGCGTCACCCTCGCCTACAACGGCGCCCATCCCACCCCGCCAGACCAGCCCTCCTTCCCCATGTGGTCCAAGTACCGCGGCGGCGTCATGGCACACGTCTCCCCCGATGGGACCATCCTACGCGAGTACCGCGACCCGCTCGCCCACCACGACCAGCTTCACTCCGACGACCGCCGCATCATCCTCTACACAACCATGGAGCCTCTAACGCCGGCCCAGGCGGCGCGCGTGCGCGGCGGCGTCCCCGGCTCCGAGGCCGACAGCAACAAAACCATCTACGGCGACTGCATCCGGCTCGTCTTGCCGTGGGAGTCATCCAATCATTCCTCAAGCGACGACTTCGAGCCCGGGGGCGGCGGCACAGGCGGCGCGAAGCTGCTTTGGGAGTGGCGCGCAGCGGACCACCTCGATCCCGCCGAGTATCCTCTCCTACCACACTACGCGCGCAACCACTGGCCGTTCGTGAACGGGCTGGCTGTTGACGGAGACGGCAACATCGTAGCGTCGCTGCGGAGCGCGTCCAAGGTGATTGTGATCAATCGCGACACGGGCGCCGTCGTGTGGAGCGTGGGCCAGCCAGTCGTCAACCAGCAGCATTGTCCTGTTGTGCTGCCGCCGTCGGGGGACCTCATGGTGTTTGATAATGGGGTGTTTCGGCCCGAGAAGTCGAAGCCGTTTTCTAAGGCGGTGATTGTGTCGAGGGAGACGAAGGAGGTGGGTTGGGAGTGGATGGATGCGAGTACGGGCGGGGTGGGGTTTCTGTCGCCGTTTATGGGCTCTGCGATGCCTGTGAAGGGGAGCTCGAATGTGTTGCTATGTGAGGGCGCTATGGGGCGGATACTGGAGGTGACGCGGGATGGGCGCGTCGTGTGGGAGTTTGTCGTGCCGCAGTTGCGTGATTATCGGGGGTTGATGGAGGAGCGCGAGGTGCTGCAGATGGAGAAGATTGGGTCTCTGTATGAGTCTAATGGTATCTTTAGGGCTTATAAGTATCGGCCAGAGGAGATTCCTTGGCTAGAGAAATGAATGAAGTAAATTGCGGTATTCAAATGGGGGTATATGTATGTATGTGAACAGAAGTGCTAAATATTATGTACTCGCCAGCAATCCAACGCCTTCACCTTATTGTTTTTGTTTTCTTTGTCACGTATCCCGATACACTGGCCGCTTCGCAATTTCTTGTGCATCCATCTCCACCACCTGGTTCGTATTGCTCAACTCCGACTGCACATCCCCGGCCGCCAGCTCCGCCATCACGACAGGCTGATAGCTTGGGGGCGCCGGCCCTTGCGGATGCTCATTGGGAGAATGCAACTCCGGTACGTCTCCCTTCTCGGACGATCCGTACGCACCCGCCGCCGACGCAGCAAAGGTACTCTGGTCGGGGTTTGTGGACGCACCGCCGGGCGAGCTGGGGGGTGGACCGGCGGGCGTCTCCGGAATGGGAATAGCCTTGGCGCCGCGTCCGCGTCGCCAGAGGAAGAAGATGAGGCCGGCGAGGATGCCCACTCCGGCGACGATGCCGACCACGATGCCAGCGATGCCCCCGCTCGATAACCCCGTGCTCGAGTTGTCGGTGTTGTTGTCTTTCGTGTCGTCTTTAGTGTCGTTTTTCGAGTCGTCTTTCTTGTGATCGTCCGCGGTCGGCGTCGCATCTGGCTTGCTTTGGGTCGTCGGAAAAGGCGTGGCAGATGAGAGGCCGTAGTAGCTCATGGACGACTCCGGCATATCCCGCACGCTGAAGGCCGCTAGGTCCTTGCTGGCGTCCTTTTTCCAGGGCTTGCCGTTGCAGGTCTCGCCACCGGGGTTCTCGCATTCGGTGTCGATGAATAATCGCAGACAGAAGAGACCCTCCGGGTCCCAGGAGAATTGCTCCCCTTTTTCGTGATAGATTACTGTGCAGCCTTTGGGCTTTTCGCCCAGGTTCAGCATGCCGCCGTTGGTGTGGTTCTCCCATTTGAGGGTCCAGGCGTGGGTGAGGGGTAGGGCGCAGAGCGCCGCGGCGATTATCGACGGTAAGCGAGTCATGTCGCTATATTATTCTTGACTTGGGGGAGGATCTCGTTGGAGATGTTGGAGATGGGTCTCAGGCGTGGAGAGTCAAGTGGGAGCCGCACTATAAAAAGAACTTGTCTTCGATGGTCCTTGCTCACGAGGGATTCTGCCCCCTTTTCATTTTATTTTCTGGCTCTTATTTTCTGTTTATTATTACATTAGTATTTTGTTTGCCCTCTTTTTTTCATTTGCACCAGGAATGTCCCCTCGTCGTGGGCTGAAATCCGCCAAGGGGAAATCTCGTGTCAACGGGCGAGCCCTTACCGCAACGGTGCTAAACCGACGCACCATCATGAAGCTAGGGGTCCTCCAACCAGTCAGTGTCGAGATGCTCGGCTGGGCACCGAGCAGCCATCTCCTCAAGGACATTGTCTGGTGGGGCCGTGATTGGCGCTGAATACGAGGACGGCACGCTTAGCTGCGTCCCGAGCCTATGGCTTCGTAGGAGGAGATTGGTAAAGGGATCTCCCCGCGAGGTCCACTGCAAACTTAGTCGAGGATTGGTCGGAATCGTCGCGGTGAGATTGGTCGAGCTTGGGTGGAGCCCCTCGCAGAGCTCATCTGATGGACAGGGTCTGATCGTGGACACGGAAACTCACGAGGAAACATCCTTGTAATGCGAAGAAGGGCGACGCATCGCAGAATCATGCATGTTTTAGGTTAGGGCTGGCTGACCTTTCTGGGCCGAGGAAGTCTGCAGAGCACGAGATCAATGCCTGCTTTAAGCATACTTTGCGATCTCTTTCTGGGTACGCTGGTCCTCTCTTATAGTATCTATCGAGAACCGAATTATTTGACTACAGGACTGATGAGAATGATTGATATATTACCAAGGACGATCATCCTGTCAAATGAATAGTATAATACTAGTGACAGAGAAGATCTCCAAGTAGAAATAAGACCCTAATTATAGTCAGAAGTTATATTAAAGAATAATCATAATCACGGACCCGGTGTCGATATTAGTGGAATAGAACGGTACTCCATAGGTCTGTAGAATTTGTAGAACTTGTAGAATTTGTGTAGACCCTCTGGTACAAGAACAAGTAGTTAATTGTCCACTTATTATGCTGTTATAGACACAGGCAGATAATCGGATATATTATGAGGTTGCCAATCTCCCACAACCCATATTTTCTTATTATAATCGGGCGGGCTCTGTTCAGCCTACCGTCCTGAAAATACCCCAGCCAGTTTTGAGCAAAGTCTGGAAAAGCGAGATATATCCCCTCCCTATCTTGCGAGACTACGATGCGTCTTTGTCTTTTATTAGCCAGGAGTTGAATATATATTGTCATTTAATCTGTATGAATAGGATACTCACTAGATATTTGCATCAGGGTACTTTGCAAGCCATACAATACCCTGGATGGTTCCGGAAATCTCGCCTCTGGTGAATGGATGGCACGTCTTCTTTTCTTGCACTCTAATAGAGCCGCAATCTCGTATATCTATAATCCAGTATTAACGAAATTATCAGTACTACTAGGTTAGCAGAACACACCATTGAACCGAATTTGAGGTGTAAAAAAAGCCTTGACAGCCGGGAGCCTTTTCTTGCAGTCGCGACACATTTGCTTCTCTTAATTCCCTCTAGGAATCTCGTAGACCGTATCTATGTTGGGACCTGCCGCGCTTTGATGTCTGTATCGTTTGTCTGTGTCTAACTTTTGACAGTTCCGGGGCGTATCTCTGTCGACCGTGGCTTACTTAGTTGATTCCCGCGTGGTCTACCCTCATGTCATTCTGACAGTGTTCACATTCGTTGGCAGAAGACATCCTTGTGCTTGGGCAACTAACGCCGCAACGTATGAATGAGTTTAGCAAGAACGTCAGGGATATCTCTTTAAATTTGTTAAAAATTATGACTCACGTGTAAAAGGCTCATCAAGTGCACTCTAGACATGACAATCCCAACTGGCTCAGCACCCCAATGCTTTGTTTGAGTGCTTTACCAGCACTCCCCATCAGAATCTCGTGACTGCAACTCCCTCTTTGCGTCTCGAGCAGGCTGCCACTGCTTGATGAATCTTTCATGGTTCATCGAAGTAACAGTAAACCGATGCTGCCTTCTCCCCACATACTCACACAGGACCACCATATGTTCCTCTGTGCGTAGATCTGCTCCCCCAGTTCGTTCAACGTGAGGCGTATATTGGGCGCATGTTTGCTTTGCCCTTCGGTGCCTCCACAAAATTAACATACTGTGTCATGTTTCTAGGTCTGAATTCAAAACATGACACTTTCTTTGTAAGTTGGAGCCGACGCAGTCTTGCACTGCTCGCAGAAGTCTGACATCGCAGTGCCTCGTTTGTACAGCAAGTTTGCATGGGCTTCATGGGGTCGCTTATCGTGCGCGTTGCACCAGCCCACACAACCTCGCGAGCTGGAGCTTGGGTTCGGGCGAGGGAACGAAGGGCAGACCTTGTTGAAGCTGCACATCTGGTTTTTTGAGTGTCAAATACCAGGTAATGCCCGACGATCCCGCGTGAGTACCTGAACTTATCAAAGCCAGCGGCCAGAAAGAGCAATGTATCTTGATTGTACTGTCGCGTTTTCTGCTTTTGCCCTCGTAATTCCTGTCGCACAAGCACAAGGGTTATCCTTGGCTTACCTGGTGTTGATTATTGCAAGGTGTATCTCAGTCGACCTGTCAACCACGGTCTTCAGAACGGCTTGGGCCGGTTCTGCAATCTTGAGCTCTGTTCGATCAATATATCATAAATATTGTGTCTCGGACGCGCCCCATCTCATATCGCAGTAGAAGAAGGGAATTATCACTCGGCTACTAAGTATGCCAGGAAACTTTTGAGCTTTTTGGGTAGCCCTATAATTGGTGCGACACCATTTTTTTTAGCCTTGCACCGCCAAAACACAAGTCCATGATACCCTGTGGCACTTACCTTGAGGGAAGCACCAATTGTTGCATAAATGGTCAAAGACCGTAGACAGTCGCGCCAAGACTAGAACCCACTGTGACATGGACAACATAGTCCGATATAGCAGATATTGGACATTGCATCTTTCCCAGTCTCAAACTCCCCCTCCAAACCTCCAGGCCCGGCTTGGCCTGTCTTTTGGTACAGTCTAGCCGAGCCTGGCAGCACCGCGCCAGCAAAAATCATTTCACAAAAAACTCGGGCCAGAATTGCAAGTCAAAAAGATGTAAAAGCGAGTGCTGTCGCTAGACAGCTAAATCACCTACCTTCGTTTGGACCAAAGAGCCCATAAAACAGTTGAACTGAGCTGTGACAAGCTCTGAGAAAACAAATAGAGCATTGCTAGAGGGGAAGGGGGGGAGAGGGGAAGGGAGACAGGGGTTTTCCCTTACACTGCGTAAGAGCACGCCCATATATAAACGGACTTTGCAGTTGAAGAACAGTGCTGCATGTCTGCAGTTCGATAGGATTTTGCATATCCTGATGTAATCTTTTCGATATTTGAATGTGTGTCATTTGTATGTATACCGTTTGGGTATATACTAGAAAAGGATAGAGTAAAGAAGTCTGTACAAATTGTAGATATAAGGTATATAGGTAAAAGGAGAATAGATTTGCCTGCGAAAGGATATATAGACCTCTTATAGATTATAAGCAGAGAGAGGAGTGGGATGAGAAGAAGAGAAAGAGGAAGAGGCAGAGGATGGAGAAGAACTCTCTTATATTGGGTGAACTGTAAGCTACGGCGAAGATAGTGAATATACCTTTACCAGTAATTTGGCAGTAATTAAGGCAGACAAAGCTTTAGGGATACAAACAACTGTGAATCATATTCTGTTACTTAAATTTGAAACTATCCTTTGTCCATGTTGTGTAAATGTCAGTCACAATGAGAGGTACTTTACTATCACAATTACGACTGCCATACAGCTGACAGATTATCACTGCATCGTAAGATCATTCGTTGTTCACAAATACCATAAGAACGATGATAGACAATATACAACACAAACAAGCTTGATAAGTCACCTGCATGTCTATCCCATTATGCAGATTTGCATAGGGTGATTGAGACACCCTACGCCCCCAGTCATTGTCAAACTAAACAATACTACTGTCAACCCTGCCCATCGTCAGACATGAACCGCTCTCTCAATCGATTCTTGTAAACAGCCTCTTCTTCCATCTTTTTCCGAATCAACTCCTCTGCCCCTCGGCACCAGTATGGACTGACCGTCCGATCAAACACACGCTGGGTGCAGTGTTCCTCACAATACTTGCGTTGAACGTGTTCATTGAACACGCGGAGAAGGCCTTTAGGGCTATGTAGCGCTTGAAAATACCAAAAGCTTCCCTTGTTCCAGCAGTTTCTCATCACTTCTGCATGGGAGGGGGATGATGGTGGAAGGGACTATACTTCTTTGTCAAAAGCATCCATATATTCATTGACGATCTTGTCATAGGTTTCAAGGTTTGCTCCATGCTCGATATCATCCACAGGTCGTCCGGTCAGCCAATAAGGCGGGGTTTGCATTTCAATAGGGAAAGCGCAAGCCCATTCCAAGTCAATAAGTGATGTGATATGCCAGTCTTCGTCGACAAGGATTATTGCTCGGGTGTAGGTCAGTCAACGTGAGGACGAACGGCCCGTAACGGTACTCGAGAGATATAAACTGGTGGAGAAGGCCACGCATCATAGTCAAAGCAGCCAGTTGCTCCTGCCCATCATGTAGATCATGGATGGCGTTTAGCTGATGGTATATACGGTTATCGTGACATTGTAACAGATCCAGCAGATACGGCTCCACTGATGGATAGGTCAAGTCTCTTGGGATTGTTGGAATACCCTCATTTTCCAGGCTTTGGAGACGGAGCGTTAGGGGCCGTTTTGTCAAACTGATAAGTCCATCGTTGTCTATGGTCAAGGACCCAATTCGGGGCAGACGAATGTGGCTTAACAATAGGATGATTTTCGCAAGGTCATTGAAGAGATTCTGTCTTCGTGTAGTTTCCTCTAAGAGGGTTCCCCAAGACTCCGAGAGCATCCGACCATTTTTTTACGAGACTGATGATCATGTAGCCTGTTTTCAAAGGGGTCGAGCGCTTCTGGCTAATGTAAGGGCATATTTTTGGAAAGCCAATCCAGGAACGCAGCGTCTGCGTTATGTGCCAACGGAGTCGCGAGAAGAGAGATACGCAAAATACTTGAACAAACTAATATGCAGCATATTTAGCTGGGATACTCTCCGTTGGGCTTAGGTCCACCTACAGTCTTTCCATCAGGAAACGCAAACCCATAAAGCGTAGGGATAGGAACAGTCGGGCAATTCTCGTGGATCCAAATGTAGGTCGCTACTTCGCATCGCAATTTCTCGTCCGCATTTCCAGGACAGTTGTCTTCGCCGATCTTGTAAGGAAGAGGGATACGAAGCAGGACACGACGCTCCGATGGTGGGTTCACCGCGACTGGAATGCACACGTTGTAGCTGCCACACATCCAGTCGGCTTCATCGGCGACCTGGCAGTATTTTGCGCGGAGGTGAAATGCCACTGTTGCTTCAATGTCGTTTTTGAAGGAGACCAGGTATGCCCAGAACTCCCGTTGTTTTTGGGGATAATCCAAGCGATGTAGAATTTTATCGTCGTCTTCTAGGGCTGCTTCTAGACAGGCACTTTTCCCTCCTAGGAGGGGGGGCATTATCGCCGGTATCTCTTCCAAAAAGATAGAGGCCGGTTTGTCATAATGGGCAACAGCCAGGTTCCTGAAGCAAGACATGTTGGACAAGGTGGAGAGTAACACGAGCCATGCAGGAGCCAGGGGGAAGACGCCACCAACGCAAGTCAAACAATTCTAAAAATACCTTTTAATGACGCCGTTCTTAGTATGCGAAGCATACAAGTGAGTTCATCTTCAGAAAGAGGAAATGACTGACAGATGGCGCGTATGCAGCCTCTCCTTATTCCCTTTTCTTTGTCTTTTCCTATTACTTACTTTTCCTCTCCCCATCTCTTTCCACCACACAACAATCGACCTCACTTGGTCCTGGAATGAATGCATCATGTCATTCTATCCATCTGCCGCGTAGGCAAAGAGCGATCACTAATAGATATCACCGCAGCTTGAGCTGAGTTCCCCTGTCGGACCCTTGCATCTGCAGGCTGTAAGGGTTTGCTACCTCCGTACTTAGCTCCTAGATATGCATGAAGATGTGAGTAACACTGGAGGGGTTCTTTATATATACTGCAAGTTCATGATATTACTGTTTATTTGTGTATGCATTTGGGTCTTGAAGTTTCCTCCTCGCTGACGCACAAGTGTAGGTCACTGATGCCGGTGGATAATTCCATACATACCCCCACCCCGATCGGTTCGCATACTGTTCGTTAGGGCCACAAACAAACCCGAACCAATTCCCGGCTATCTCCTCGAATAAAAAGAACGAATCCCGAACAATCGGAATCAAGGCGATGTACTTTCCAGACGGAGTACTCGACCCCGGCCTCGGACCAACTCCGACACCCACCGAGGCCACATCTCGGTGTCTAGAGCGATCGACCGTATAAAACCGCCCCTCATCGTCCCACCGTCTCTCAACCCCTCACCAAACACCTTCATACTCGAATACCATCGCTATGTCTAAACCTACAATTGGCTTTGTCGGCCTCGGAGCCATGGGCTTCGGGATGGCCACCCATCTCGTGAAGGAGGGATACCCCGTGCACGGGTTCGACGTCTTCCCCGCATCCGTGCAGCGGTTCCACACGGCGGGGGGCATCCCCGCCGCGTCGCTCAAGGAGTCCGCCGCGGGTAAATCTTTCTACGTCTGCATGGTAGCGTCTGCTCCGCAGGTACAGTCTGTACTTTTTGGCGAGGACGGCATCGTCCAAGGTAAGCTATTGTTAATGATTCCACCATCTCGATAAAGGCAGGCTGACCCTCTAGCCCTCCCCCAAAACGCAACCCTCCTCCTCTGCTCCACTGTCCCCGCCTCCTACGCACAGTCCGTGGCCACAGAATTACAATCATGCGGTCGCAGCGACATCTACTTCATTGATTGCCCCGTCTCCGGGGGCGCCATCCGCGCCGCCAACGGCACGCTGTCGATCATGGCGGGCGGCACCGAAGAGGCCCTGCAGAGCGGGCGCGACCTGCTCCAGGCCATGTCGGCCCCAGACAAGCTCTACCTCGTACCCGGGGGCATTGGCGCAGGCAGCAACATGAAGATGGTGCACCAGGTGCTGGCGGGAATCCACATCCTGGGCGCCAGTGAGGCGATGGGCCTCGCGGCGCAATTGGGCCTGGACGCCCGCAAGACGGCGGATGCGATCATGGCGTCGGAGGCGTGGACGTGGATGCACGAGAACCGGTTGACGCGCATGCTGGAGGAGGACTGGAATCCGGGGGCTAGTGCGCTCACGATTATTTTGAAGGACGTCGTACGTATTTTTCCTAGACCCTGCCGCTATCCTCGAAAACAAAGAAGAGAGAGAGGAATGAACTGACATTCCCAGGGCATCATCACCACCTCCGCCCGCCAGGCCCACTTCCCCACCCCCCTTTGCTCAACCGCCGAACAAGTCTACCTCTCCGCCCTGCTCCAAGGCTACGGAGCGAAAGACGACTCCTCCATCGTCCGCCAATACTTCGCGACCCCGATCGCAGCCGTAGCGGCGACCGAAGGCGAAGACCAATCCACCAAGCTACAGCTAGTGCTCGACCTCATGCGCGGCGTCAATCTAGTCGCAGCCGCCGAAGCGGTCGCCTTTGCGCGCCATCTGAACGTCGACCTGGGGCAGTTCCACGGGCTGGTGCGCGAGGCGGCGGGAGCCAGCCGCGTGTTCATCAACCAGGGACTGGAGATGATCGAGGGCAGGATCGGGGATAAGGCGCCTGCGGGATCGCAGTCGCTCGACGAGGCCGTTGCGCGATTGGAAACGGTGGTGCAGCGGGCACGCGACCTGCACTGTCCGCTGCATTTGGGCAATGCGGCGCTGACGGCGCTGCTGACTGCGCGACGGGCGGGGTTCGGAGGAGAGGCGAGCACGAGCGTGATCAAGGTGTGGCATTAGTTTTTCTATAGTATATAAATGATATACCATTAGTAGCCGAGGATAGGATAATTGTCTTTGTACACATACCCGGGTCGGGGGTGGATTACTGGATTGACGTCAGTCGGAGATGGTCCGACCTTATTTACTATATGAACCCCTCTATCACTTCTACCTCTACTTCTACTTGACTTTACTTCTCTAACCAGACTATACCCCTCCTCCTCCCCCTCCTCTTCTTCTCCCATATTCCAAACCCCCTCAAATCCTTTTTCTCCAGAAAAAAACATCCCAACGGGAAACCCACCACCCAAAATGTCCCCCCCCAACAAAGCCCTCACCATCCTCAACCACGCCTCCCAAAACAACTACGGCGTCCCCGCCATGTGCTGCTACAACGTCGAAGGCATCCTGGCGACCGTGCGCGCCGCCGAGCGCAAGCGCTCCCCTGCCATGATCCTGCTCTTCCCCTGGGCGATCCAGCAAGCAGGCGGGGTCCTCGTGCACGCCGCCGCCGAAGCCGCCCGCAACGCCAGCGTGCCGGTCACCGTGCACCTGGACCACGCGCAGACGCCCGAGATCATCCGCGAGGCGGCCGACATGGGCGGCTTCGACAGCATCATGGTCGACATGTCGCACTACGAAAAGGAGACGAATCTCGCGCTGACCCGCGAGCTGGTGAGCTATTGTCGGGAGCGGGGGATCGCGACGGAGGCGGAACCCGGGCGGATTGAGGGCGGGGAGGACGGCGTCGCGGACACGGTCGACTTGGGAGGGTTGTTGACGACGCCCGAGGAGAGCCACGAGTTCGTGGACACGGGCATCGACTGGCTGGCGCCTGCGTTCGGCAACGTGCACGGCGAGTATGGGCCTAGGGGCATCGTGCTCGAGTATGATCGGTTGAGGGCGATCCGGGATGCGGTGGGCGACAAGGTGCGGCTTGTGCTGCATGGGGCGGATCCGTTTACGGAGGAGATCTTCGCGGAGTGTATTCGGTGTGGGGTGGCCAAGGTGAATATTAACAAGGTGCTCAATAATGAGTTTGTGAAGGTTATGGCGGAGAAGGCGGGGCGGGTGCCGTTGACGGCGCTGTTGGAGGAGGCGACGAGGGAGATGCAGGGGGCTGTGGAGAGGTGTATGGATATGTTGAAGTCGAGTGGGCGGGTTTAGTTCTTCTTTATTCGTTCTATTTGATTATTTGATTATTTGATTATGTATACTCTGTTGAACCTACTAAGTATAACTGTCATGTAGATGCAATCGCGCGGAAACTACCTATTGAATCAGCTACGAAGCCGGTCTCCCATGATATAACCAAATATAACCAAATATATTCACATTTACACCTATCGAAACATCAAAACCTCACAATCCGAGGGAATCAGCTCAATAACGCAAGATATATGAAACAAAAGAAAAGTTCAGGCATGACACAATCAAATAAAAGTTAGAAGAAAGAAACGAAAAAAAACCATTTTTTAAAAATCCTAATGCGCAGCCATCATCTTCTTGATCTCGGCAATGGCAAGGGCCGGGTTCAGACCCTTGGGGCAGGTCCGCGTGCAGTTGAGAATCGTGTGGCATCGGTACACGCTCATGCTGTTGTCCAGAGCGGCCTTGCGCTCGGCGGTGCGCTCGTCACGCGAGTCGGCCAGCCACCGGTACGACTGGAGCAGGATGGCGGGGCCCAGGTACTCCTCGCTGTTCCACCAGTACGACGGGCACGAGGTCGAGCAGCAGGCGCACAGAATGCACTCGTACAGACCGTCCAGCTTCTTGCGCTCCTCGGGGCTCTGGCGGTACTCAAGGCCCTATTCCCTGTTAGTTTCGTGCCAAGCGACTCGAAAGAAGAAAGAAAGAGAGATACGTACATCCTCAGTAGGAGTATCGCGCTGCAGGTAAGGCTTGATCGACTTGTACTGCTTGTAGAACTGGGTCAAGTCCGGCACCAGGTCCTTGACGACGTACATGTGCGGCAGCGGGTAGATGCGCGACTCCTTGGTGGTATCCGTGGGGATCCGGCACAGGCAGGCCAGGGTGTTGGTTCCGTCGATGTTCATGGCGCAACTGCCACAGATACCCTCACGGCAACTGCGGCGGAAAGTCAGGGTGGGGTCCATCTCGTTCTTGATGCGGATCAGGGCGTCCAGCATCATGGGGCCGGTCTTGTTCAGGTCGAGGGAGTAGGTCTGCATCTGCGGCTTCTCGGCCGGCTGGTCGGGGTTCCAGCGGTAGACCTGGAACTTTTTGACGCGAGGCTGATCCGAGGGGTTGGGGTCCTGCGAGACTCGTTTAGTCTGAATCCTTTGCTGTATATCGTTTTCCTTCATCTAATCGTTCGTTCCTCCCTCTCTTCTTCCCCCCCTCCCGGTACTCTTTCTTATATCCCAGAACGATGTCGAAGCAATTGGCTTACCTGCGCGGAAGACTCAACGGTCGCATAGGAGCGAGCGAAGGCGGCAGGACGGAAGAGGGGTCGCGCGGAGGCGAACAGGCGCGAAGACGAGCGAAGAGCAGCCATGATGATCGAGTCGAAGGGAAGACGCAGGGAGTCGCGGATGGACGGAACGGGGGGGCACGAAGCTGCAGGTGTGACGACAACAATGGCGATAATATCGACAGGATATGACAAAGAGAGGAGAGATGGTCCCAGACAAATCGACCAACGCCAGCCAGCAGCACGAAAGGAAAGGCAAGGATAGGATAGGAATAGGAGCGAGTCCACTTGGAGGAGAAAAAGCGGGCACAACTAACCAACGTGAAGGGAAAGTCTGAGCCAGCATCGGCCGGATTAACTATGCTAACCTCGGGTTTGCCAGTCGGCAATCGCGTGACTCAGCAGACTGCGGCCAATCAGGGGAGGCCTAATTGCAAGCCTCGGGCGGACACGGCGATGCGGGGGCCTGAGGCAGCCTTACGGCTCTTGATATATCCATCACTTATTCTTATCTATCTTGCTTATATCTATTGGTGGAGTTCATGGGACTGTAAGGTTTACTTCTATAGGTATTTCTCTCTCTCTCTCTCTCTCTCGATCGACTAATGTCTACGTCCATTACATCATGACTGCGGTCTGTCATGTGACTGGGGATGCCAAGTCTCAGGCTGTCAGGCACCAGTGGGCTATTCCACTTTGGGATTCTTACTTTAGCCCTACTGGACAGACCCTTCTATACTTCATGGTTTTACTTTTATATGTATTTATATGTAATTATTGATTTGACTCAGATGTTCATAGATAGTATATAGCAAGACCTACGCTTTATAGATTTGAGCTCCGATCAATTGGTTGCAAGATAGGGAATGCCTATCAGTGATCCTACTCTACTATATATTTACCCGTATAGGAGCCGACGCCATAAGCCAACTACACAGTAAAAGCTTGGAGCATAGGGATAATCTATTCATGGGTATCTATACTATACAAGACAAGCAGTAAACGACAGACGAAACAACACTTTCAAACACGACAACTCTAGTTAACAATAATCACACCCGGTCCATACAACGTCGAGGCCGCAACAGCATTGGCGTTCGCAAATGGCCCCGAGCTGTTCGTCACGGCAGCAATGGTCAACCCATTCAGCAGATGCTCCTCATAAGGGAACCTCGCCTTAGCCAGCACAGTGGTCCCATCAAAGCCGATAAAACGCAGCCGCTCCACGATGGGCAGATTCAACTGATTGATATACACCAGCCAGAACTGGCCGTCCTTCCCCTTAGCGTACCGGAGTTTCCTCGCGGTATCCATATCTGGAAGCTCCCACGTAACGACAATATCCTGCGTCATAGGGCCGGGAAACTCGACGATCGTCAGCGGTAGGAACGCCCGGAGCGGGATACTCGATGCGTTCGGGCAGCTCCCCGGCAGGACGAACTGCTCCACATAGGAGAACCCGAACTCCCGGGCCGACGTGGTGAGCATGGGCGTCTCCGAAGGGACCTTGCCCATGAAGACGCGATACCAGCCCTGCTGCTCCCCTTGGTTGCCGATGATGGCAGCCACGACGCGCGTTAGAGCGCTATCGCCGTTGCGGGCGGAGATCTCGGTGATGTCCTGCAGCGTCCCGAGCATAACGGAGGTGAACGTGGACGCAAAGTCAATGGCGTTCGTAATGCTTGTCACGGGAAAGGAGTAGTTGCATGGGAGGACCTGAGCCGTCATGACATGTTTCAAGGCGTTATTGGCAGTCAGGGCATGAATTTCTTCTTGCTTTTATGCCGTTAGTCAACTGATCCTAGGGGAAGTAACTGAAGAGAGGGACGTGAAGTACCGCAAGTATAGTAGACAGACTGTCGACGATAAAATCCCTGTCGTCGTCTTCACTCAGGAAGAAGCCCTCCACCTCGTTGGTGATGTTGGCCAGCAGCTGCTTGAAGAAGGCCACCTCGAAGAGCTCGTTGAAGGCGATCAGCTGCAGATTGGTGATGCCTGCTTTGCTGATATTTGCTGGAGGGAGCATATTCGATAGAGTCCCGTGGGCGCGCTGTTCGATCTCTAGCAGCTGGGACGGACTGGGGTCAGGCATGCCATCCTGGAGAGGGACGACACGGGCCAGAGGTTTCGCCAGACAGTCTTGGATGAAGAGAAAGGCAAAGACAAAGAATGCAGTAAGATGCATGTTGGGTATAGTGGAATGGTGGTATGTATGGGATGGGTGATAAACAGTACAGTATCTAAGTGTTTTGGTGGAACTGGGAGTGATGAGAACCAAGATAGTGCTGGGGGGATTCATGCTCTCTATAACTTATGATATAGCGTGCCTTCCGTGAGTGGCTGTCAAATGAGGAAGTCACGATGCACCTTGGTGAATACAGTGACGTTGATGGACTTATTGAGTTAGGGCTATGCAATAGGATGTCATTGCAGTCATTCACTCATTGCCCTTCACTTATCACTATTCACTCATCTATACTTTATCTGGGCTGCTGACTTTCTTTTGTAAATACAATCATTTGCACTCACTTGCATCTATTCATCCAATTCATCTATCCACATTATCCTACAACATCTACTACATTGAAATATCCATCAGCCTTAAGCAACCGCACACTCTTTTCCAACATCTCTAGAGACCTACAAGACCTACAAGACCTCCAAGGCCAAACAACAACCTCACCCCAATGCCCACCCTCTCATGCAACTCCGAAAGCAAAAGCATCAGAAAAAAATGAACAAGCTCACCAAACTCATCACCAACCTCTACCACACCGTCCTCCAGACCAACTCCAACCCCAACTCCACCTCGCCGACAGCCTCCTCCACAGAGCAATCTACTCCCTCACCAAAACACAAAGTCAAACACCCCAAGAAAAACCTCTTCATCCCAACCAAACACCGCAAGAAATCCGCCCACGAACTGACCGGCCTGCCCAGCTCCTGCCCCATTGATATCCTAGCGCGCGGCCACTCCGTTCATACCGCTCCCCCCGCCGCGCACACCCTCGATTACTCAATGTTTGCGTCGTCCTGTCCTGATGCGCGCTGGGCGGGCTTGAAAGGCGGCGCTGCTGCTGCGCAGGGGATCGAGCCGGAGGCGGATATCACGCTGCAGCCGCATAGCATGGACCATCTTCTTGTGCCTGGGCTGCCGCGCATTCAGCGGGGCCGGAGTCGGGAGGAGCAGTTTAGTAATGAGGATTATGAGGTGGAGTATTGTGCGTGGTGATTTTTGATATTTGACTCTTTGAATGTTAGGATATTGCGGTGTTTTTGAATCTGTGGCTATTGTATCTATGTCAGTTGGAGGGCGAATGATCTGGAAGCGGGCGGTTCTGGATGGAATTACGAAGTCATGTCTTTTCTTTTGATGTATTATGATTTCACGAGATATCACGATGTACTGTACAGCATCAACTGTCAATCAACCATGATACGATATGTACCCCCCAAATAACATAACCGCAAAGGCAGTAGATATCCAAACACAACCAGTATAGGGCCAAAAGAGACACAAAAAGGAGAAGAAGAAATATCACCTCACAAACAACGAACTCACAACCCCCAACCCCCCAACCCCCATCCACAACTTCCACAAATCTCCCAACCCCTCCACAACATGCTGCAGTAGGACTTCACCCTCCCTCGACCGGAACATCATCCCCAACACGCTAGTCACTCCTTCCGGCCCTTCCACATCGACCTCTCCGTCCCAACCTCCAGCCCAAACCAGCCGAACAAGAATCGCGTAGCAAACTGGGAGAGCGATGCATGCGCCCCATGTGAAGAGCAGACTGTGTGTTGCGATGGCTCGTACTCCTGCTGCAGAGGTAGTATTACTACTAGTAGCAGAGGAAGAAGAGGAAGAAGAGGAAGAGGAGGAGGAGGAGGAGGAGGAGGAAGAGGAGGACGAAGACGATAACAAAAGCAAATGCGTCCCTCTCGCAAGCACAACATGGCTCAGTCCCGCTCCGAGTAGCGCAAACACCCACCCCGCTGTGGGGGTCTCTTCGTCGAGCAGCGCGAAACACCCCGTCAGGAGCACGTTGAGTGCCCAGCCGAGTCGGACGGCCCAGAGGGCAAAATGGGCGTGTTTTTGGGGCGCGTCGACGTAGAAGGGGAGGGTTAGAGAGACGGTGAGGGCTGCTAGGCTGAGGCCTGTTTGCGTGGGGGTTAGAGTGCGGATGAGGCCTAGGTAGAGGGAGAGGAGGTGGATGTGGGTTGAGAGCTGGTTGCTTCTGTTAGTATGATGTGCATCATTCTGATGATGAGGATGGAGGAATGGAATGGATGAAGAGAGAGGAATAGAGGGGAATAGGAGGAGGAAGAACACACCATAACACCATGCAACAACCCCCCAATATACAACATCACAGTCCCGACACTCACCCTCCCCATTGACACAAGCACAACAACACAATAAGCCCCAACCAAGCCCGCCAATCCCGCCAATCCACCCCCTAGAACAAAAGGGACAACAACACTCCAATCCGCCCACTGCGCTCTCGTCCCTCCTCCGCTCGCCCCAAGGAGAAGTAATCCTGCCCCGACGGCGCCCAAGACCGCCAGTCCCAACTCGCTCCTTTTCCTCAAAGTGTTTTTGCCTTTCCATTGCCGTTTGTCTTCTCCTATTCCGCCTCCTTCACCACAACCAGCACCACTATCTCCATTGCCAAGCGAAACATCACCAACGTCGCCGTCATCATCATCATCGTCATCGTCAGTAGCATGAGTGGTGGTAGAAGAAGGCGAAGACAGTTCCACCCCAAACGGCCCAACCAACAACGCAACCGCACAAAACATCAACCCAAAATAAAACCCGGCAGCCCAATTCCTCATATCCCCCAACAACCCCCCCATAACCGTTCCGACGACAGCCCCCGCGCCCCGCCCACGCAACACATACCCCGCGAAACGCGCGCGATACGGCGGCGAGATCGCACGCTCAACCAGCTGCAGCGAGAGCGCCGTTGCGGCGCCGCTGCCGAGGCCCTGGATGATGCGGCCTGTGATGAGCGTAGGGAGGTTGCTGGAGCCGGCGCAGATACCGGTGCCGACTGTGGAAGTTGTGAGGGCTGTTAGGAGCGGAATTCCGGACGGTGTTGGGGTTGAGGTTCGGGAGAGGAGGGCGCATAGGGGCTGGATGGATGCGTTGGCGAGGAGGTAGGATGTGCTTAGCCAGAGGGCGTTGTCGAGGGGGGTGGTGAGGAGGGTTGAGAGGGTCTGTTCTTTATTATTATATTTGTTTTCGAAGGGCAAGGGTATAGGTTTAGGTTTATATAGGGTATTGTATGGGCAGGATAGATAATGTAGACACATACTGGAATCAAAGGAATAGCAACGGTGGAGTTATACCCATCCATCATGGCCGCGGCCAACACGCACGTCAAAACCAGATACTCCTTCACGTCAGGCGTACGGTATCCAGCGACAGCCGGAGACACGCAGACATCGACCGCCGACTCTGCATCGTCATCGATTTCCTCGCGGTATGTGTGCTGCGAAACCGGCTTCTTGTCGTCGTGGGCACCACAGCTGTTTCTGCTTCTGCTGCTGCCCCCGCTGCCGAGGTGGAGGATCTCGAGCCCCATGTCTCCCTTGCTAGGATTCTTCCGTCTGGTGGCGCTCGCGTGGCGGAGATATCTGGCGTATATATAGGCAGGGACGCGGGCCAGCCTGCTCTGTGAAGAGAAGAGTGCGGGGAGAGGGGCCATGTTGTAATTATATCTGGGTTTGGCTTCCAGCAAGGGGTGAGATGGTGATGATGTGTAACGGGAGGGATGGCGTGCAACAAAATCGCGTGTTTTTGACTTTTGGGTTCAAAAGATGTGGTATGCTGCGTTCTTGTTATTGCCCTCGAATTGGCCACGTGAGCCCTTATTGGGTGTTTTGCGCTCTGGTATGTGGGCTCCCCTTGCTTCGGTGCGTATGATCCTGTCTCGGCGGCGTGTATTAGAGGTCTGTTTCTGGTGAGAGCGTGGAGAAAGATGCAGCTTTGTCCAAATAATTGTGGTAAGCACAGTAATACCCGGCAGTCGCAGTTTGAACCCAAACGTATAGCCTTATACCGGCAGTAGTGCGAGGCAGTACGTCCGCAGGTTAAGATAGTCAGCTTTGATGACCAGAGTGCCGTGCGACATTCGCGGCGAAGCTGCATTTCTGGCTTCTTCATAATGGAGTCTTTTTTTATCTTCCCCCTTCTTTTTCTGTCTGCCGAATGTGACCAATCGACAGAGGGATACCTTTGCGTAAGAAACCAGGTAGACCATATGGTCAGATAAGCCCCGACGCATTGTAAATCAGGGTCTGCTGTGTAGTATGTCTCATTTGCTCGTCTAATTCGACATCGCCCCGGTAGTAAATGGCCGATCATAAAACCTTCCGGGGAGGCAGCGGGCCAGGCCGGCATATTTAACATCCCTTTTTGACAACGAAGTTAATATTAAATATCTGGCCGTAGATCTCGTAGCACGTCTGACGGAAGGTACAAAAATTAGAATAATTATATTGCCTCTATTCCATCTTATCGCGGTCCGTCGCCCGTGACGACCGTGGCACATCTACGGAAGACTTGGTGCTCTGGCTCTGCGCCGTGCTGACCGCATGGAACGAGAAGTCCAGCTCCCCAACAAGGGATTTAACGTCCCTATTCAGTCAGTACTATCCTCAAAATGATCATTCCACCGAAAAAAAAAAGGAAAAGAAGAAGAAAAGAGAAGACAAGGAAAGGAACCGAAGGGGAAGGAAAAAGAAAAAGAAAGAAAAAGAGAACCTACTTCATCAACCGCTCTACATCCCCCGCAATACACCGCGTCGAAATCTGCAAGACAGAAAATGTTGCAAATCCCGGTTCCGCGATATGCCGCACACTCAGGATGTCCTCATCGAGCGCTTCCAGCCGCTTTGAGAGGCTGTAGGGACGCGGCGTCTTCAGATACGGCGGCAGCGGCTGCCGGTTGCTGATACTGGCAGACAACAAGCACAGCAAGGAAGTGATCTCGTGCGTGGTGATGCGTGCGTTGATGATCACCCGCCGAAGATCATTGAGCCACGCCGAGTCGGTTTCATCATCGTCACCCATCGCGAGGAGGGTGTCGGACGCATAGCCTAAAAGACTCAGGTAGCTGACGATACTAGAGATCAGTTAGTTGAGAAAACGGATAGAAAAAAAAAAAAAAAAAAAAAAAGGAACGACCATGGAACGGTGCAGACGTACTTCTCCACACATGAGATGATGGAATCGTATTTCTTCGTTGGAAACCGACCACCCACCGGAACCTCCCACCGCTGGAACTCCGAATACGTGCGGAGCCCATTTAACATCAGCGTCAGCTTGGAGAACACCTTGTTGCGGGCCTTGAGCAGCCGTCGTCCCGCCGAGGTTTTCAGCGTCCAGTCGCCTTCCCCGCCGCGCATCCGAACCTTCACCGTCTCGTGGATGACCGAGTAGTAGTTGGCGAGCATGTACAGCGACGCGCCCAAGCTTTGCCGCATCATCGAACGCTCCGACATGGGATACGGGAAGAAGGTCCAGAAGAAGGCCACGGCGATTCCGCCCGTCACGGTGGCGAGCCGGTACGGGGCGAGCAGATAAGTCGGGTAGTATGATTGGCCGCTGGATTTGGCGACTTCCTGGCCGACCTTGTTCACCTGCAGCTCATACCCGACCACCATCGAGGTGGAGATCAGCGTAATCATGGCCGCAATGCGGAAGCGGAACATCTTGATAGGAACGTAGAAGACGCATGCAAGAAAGACAAAGAGGAAAACGTGGACCCCGGCGCTCTTCTGTCCCGGGATGTACCACGCCAGCAGGCTCAGAATCATCGCCAGGACGGTTCCCAGAATCCGCAGCACAAATCCAAAGATGCTCTGCCCGGCCGTGGGCGACATGCTAAGGTTGACCATGATCATGGCCCACACAAAGCGTTGTCGGACGAAGAAGTCCTGCGTGTCGCTGATGAACGCGACCACGGCAATGGTCATAGTCGCACAGGCCACACGAAACCCGTACGACGATTCGTCAGAGCGCAGCAGGGCAGGGATCATGCGGATTCCGTCACCTATCCTCTGAAACGTGGTCTCGGGCGGGAGGTGCTCGGGGTCCTTGTGGTACCGATACGCCTCGCCCAGCTGCAGGACATGGTTCTGCGTGTTGAGGTCGCCACCCATATTGCCGTCTTCGTGGGCATCTTCGGTCGTAAACATGCTGCGCGCCCATTTAAGCAGCCGTTTCGAGCCTGGGATGATGATATGTTTCTTGGAGAGCTTTCCACTCTCCACGCGCTCGTCGGCGAAGCGGACGAAATCCAGGACCACCTGACCCGTTGATTGGAGCAGTTGTTCCATCTATCCAGTCAATTTACACACCACAAAGTCATGAGGGGGAGTAGGGTACGTACATAGAGAAACAGGTAGAGCTGGCGCCGACTGCGGTCTCGGCTCACGCTGGGGTCGCCGGGCGACACGTTCCGTGGGATCTCGCCGATGTCTTCGTGGGCCGACGACGGACGCTCGAAAAAGTCGGGCGGCAACTTGATCCCCTTTTCCGCACTCCAGGTTTGCAGCGCCAACCGCTTGGCCACCTTGAACTCGCGCAATCGTCGTTCAAGGTAGGGCGCAAAGCCCCGATCCCCCGGCATTGGCACCGAGGACGCCTCCACATCGTCGCCGTTAATCGCCCCGTTCTTGGCCGCTCCGTTCTTGGCCGCTGCGGTCTTCTTGGGCGGCTTGCCCAACTCCAAGCTATACAAGACATGTTCCAGGCCCTCATCGATCGACTGGATCATCGAGCGGAACGGGTCATGGACCGCGCGCATGATGTCATTCCACTCGCGCACGACACGTTCACGCACCTCATCGGGGACATCGGCACCCGCGCGATCCAAGGGGGGATTCCATTTGTTGTGGTCGGACAGGCGCTCGAAGATCTCCACGACGAAACTCAGGCCGACGACGGGGATCATCACATAGCGCAAATGGCGGAAAATGGTCTGCAAGTCGTCTGCCCCCAATTTTCCATAAGCAAACTCCCGCTTGGCAAAGGTCAAATCCTGGTGCAGCTTGGCATGGAGCTCGGTAAGCTTGGTCACGGCAGCATGGATGGCCTGCGCCTCAGGACTGTAGACCTTGCCCTTCTTGCTGACCTTCTCAATGGTGGAATCGTGGGTCTCGGCACGTCCAAACATATCATCATGCTCCATGGTGCTGAAGTAGCTGCGATGGGCGCGTAGGGTGCCCCGGAGACCATCAATGTAGCTGGCCATCTGCTTGAAGACGATGCCGCGGCAGGTCACGGGCATGATGAACAGGCACGTCCCGGTGGAGACGGCCAGACCTGTCAAGGCGACCTCCAACAGCCTCCGGACCATGGCGACCGCGGCCGGCACGGTCGCCATGCGGGGGGCGTAGGTGAAGGAGACGTTGGCGATGATGGAGTAGATGATGACAGGAAACTGAAACTGCATGAATTTGGCGCGGACGGAGTGCACCAGGTAGATCTGAAAGAAGAGCCAGACGCCGCTGACGACCGACGCCGACGAGTTGTAGGGGGCTGTCTTGGTGCCAGCCGACACGCGGGCATCCTCGGACGACTGAGTGTGCTGGCGGGCCTTGACGCACGTGTACATCATCAACAAGGCGAAGGCGGCGGCGAGACAGACGGCCAAGACGTCGAGCACCATCATCTGTATGAATCTGGCCCGAGGCATGATGGCGAAGCCCAGGATGGAGATGACAGCCATGAGATAGCCGACCGTGCCGAACTCGGCGGCGGCGGAATCGGCTTCATACATGGCCAGACAGATGGTGGGGGGGAGGGCGCCTTTGATCATGAGCATGACCGTATGGCTATCCAACTCCAATCTGGCCCAGGCATCTTTGATTTTCCGCCCGAAACCGACTCTTGTCAGCTCCTGGGGCTCATCCGATTGACTGGTGGTGGATGAGGATGTCATGGTTGACGTTCCAAGTTCCCCGCAACGAGAGAGGAAGCTCCCACGCGATCGGTCGGGGCAATCATCGAATGTCAATCTTCCTGGACGAAGGATGTATCTAATTGGTAATTGAGGTTGACAGGCGACGAGAGGGGGATGATAGGTATAAGAAAGAAAAACCTGATGAGGGGGAAAGACGACGAACTGACGGAGTTGAAGATGGACGGAAGATGAGCGAATGCCAAGCCATTATTCACATAACGTTATGATCATGAGTCATATCAATTATCTATCGTTATTACAATGGATTGATAACTATCATAATAAATGTATCTTGATATAGTTATAGAAGTATCATTAATATATCATCTTGCCAGTTGGTATGGGTATTACTAGATAGTCGACGGAAAAGCAGGATACACCGTGATACATGACGAAATTATCCAGACCAGATCCGGGTCGACATCGCCAACTGGCAAGACCCACCAGATCTGGGGATGCACGTGGATCCACCATTATCCATTCTTTGACCACTGATATAATCTGATATCATATTCGACTTGGATAGGGAACCGTACCTAGAACATGGAAGGGTGACAGTGGTACCTGCATACAAGGCAGAGGTTGTCTGTTTGAGACTAACCGCTGCAGCTAATCCGAATGGTCCATAGGGTTGTCAATCCAACCAATTAGTTCTTCTCAATCGCCTCCTTTTTCCTCTCTCGAATTCTTTCATCGCTCTACCATCCGATCATGATGATCCTTGGATGGGGAATCTCTTTCTCTTGTTGTCAACGTTCTTCATCATGACGGATAAGGGGTTCCCTTCCTCGGTCGTCCCCCCGCGCAAACCTCTGCCAGTCTCTAAAGAATTGAAAGAAGCCAATGTACCACCCCCGGTACCCTGGTGGGATGTCCGCCAATTCCCCCGGCGGAAGCGCATCATTCTGGCCGCTACCGTTGCAGCGATCATCTTAATCGCCCTGATCATTGGATTGGCGGTGGGCCTGACCCGAAAGAAGTACTGATATCCCCTCTACCCTCTGATCCCAGGAGTAAAAAGGAAGTGACTAAAGGGAGTAGAAATTCCAACCTTCCGCTCCCAACCACCAATGGCCCCTACACGGGCGATCTGACCTACTACGACCCAGCCTTGGGCTCCTGTGGCATTGATAGCTCCGCCACCGACTCTATCTGTGCCGTCTCGCATGTGCTCTACGATGCCGCTTCCACGGGGTCCAATCCCAATGCCAATCCGTTGTGCGGCAAGAAGCTGCGCGTGCGGAGGGGAGAGAGCAGTGTTGATGTGACGGTAGTCGATCGATGTAAGTTTTCGTCCCTTTCCCCCGTTCTTGTTTCCCTTCCACCTGTCCCGAGTGATGTACTAATGGATATAGGCGTCGGATGTGCCGCTACTGACCTTGATGTCTCGCCGGGGGTGTTTACCAGTCTGGCGGATATGGATCTGGGGAGAGTGTTGGTGGAGTGGGCGTGGTTGGATCATGCTTGATGGTGACAGCGTGTATGTTATGTTTCGTTAGCGATCTCTGTGTTGTATGTTACCAGAGAATTAATGAGCCTCTGATCGATGCTTCCTGTAATTAAAGTTTAGACATTGAATTCCCACGTGGATACCTTCTCTCTCGTCTCGGAGTATTCAGCAAGGATCCTTCTGTGGTATTCCTCCTATTATTATAACCAGTTCTATCT
Organism: Aspergillus campestris IBT 28561; assembly: GCF_002847485.1. NCBI lineage: Eukaryota > Fungi > Ascomycota > Eurotiomycetes > Eurotiales > Aspergillaceae > Aspergillus > Aspergillus campestris. Next base: position 2,040,846 of record NW_020194336.1, on the reverse strand, counting down.
CCTCCACGTAGCACTTGCGCTACTGGAGACACGTTCTATAAGCACTAACGTCCTTCGATGCGACCTGATCGAACTATGGAATCGTCTCGCGAGTAAGACCAGCGAACTGTAAGCTCGAGCCCCCGAACATGAAAGATCGATCACTTGGCTGGTCCTTCATGAGATGATCGATCAATGTTGAACCAATCCGACGGCGCGATTGCAGCTCAAAAATGGAACCTCGTGGCAGTGCACTGGACCATCTGTTTATCCCAAACTTGGCCCTTCAAACTACCCAAGCACGCTAATTAGATTCGGAGATTCCTCCCTGATGGATGGATCTGATGTAGTGCTTCGCCCCCAATCCTCATCGGGCATAGATCGGCCTCTTCATTCGCTTCATGTTTATTTAGCATCATCAAGTTCCCCAGACTCATCATTCAAACACAACAACAACCCAGCTTGATGTCCAGGAGCCCTTCACAATGAGGACATCCAAACACCTCCTGCTCCTCATCCCATTCATACAACCCTCCCTTCAAGCCGACCCCAAGGATCTCACCTCCCACGTAAACCTCTTGTACCTCCCCCCTTCACCCCCTTGAAAAGAATCCAACCAAATTGACCCAATAACAGCCAAGGTACCGAGAATGGCGGCAACAACTTCCCCGGCGCCGCCCGCCCCTTCGGCATGGTCAAGCTCGGCCCCGACCTGCAAGACGGCAACACAGACGCCTACTCAGGCTACCTCGCCACAGGCGAATTCTCCGGATTTAGCATGATGCACGAACAGGGCACAGGCGGGGCCCCCAAGTACGGGACGGTCGCCCAGCTGCCCCTCGCGGGCGATGACGAGCTCAACGATCCTCTGGCCAGCGTCACCGTTGGGCGCAAGGGCACCGACGAAGCCTCGGTGGGTTACTACAGCGCGCGCACGGACGACGACGTGCTCGTCGAGTTGAGCGCCGCTGCTAGGGCTGGCATCTACCGGTATACCTTTCCGGAGGGAGCGGCGCAGAAGAAGGTGCTTGTGGATGTATCGCATGTGCTGCCGTCGCATCGCGGACAGGGCCTGGGTCAGGCGTATCGAGGAGGCAATGTTAGTGTGTTTGAGGATGGGAGGTATGAGGGGAGTGGGGTGTATGATAATGGGTGGAATCGCTCGCCTGAGTGGACGATTCATTTCTGTATAGTCTTTTCTTTTCTTTTTTTAAGTTTCAATTCTGATTGTGGTTATATTGGCTAACACGTCTAGGTGGCTATTTTGATCCCAAGCCCAGCAGCAGCAAAGCTTATGTTGGAAAGGACGGAGAGGATAGTACCGAGCAGGACGACGGAGTCGCGTCGTCGTCGTCGGGCGATACCCGTGTCGGGGCTGTCTTTTCCTTCAAGGAGAACGTCGTGACTTCTCGCGTGGGCATCTCCTGGATCTCTACGAAGCAGGCGTGCGAGAACGTGAAGAAGGAGATCCCTGAGGGTACTTCCCTCGAGACAGTCGTGCGGGACGCAGAGTCGGAATGGACCTCCAAGGTGCTATCCAAGGTGTCCACGACCAATACCAACAAGACATCCCTCTCGCTCCTATACTCCGCTCTCTACTTCATGCACATCATTCCCACGAACCAGACCGGCGAGAACCCCGGCTGGACATCCTCCGAGCCCTACTACCAAGATATCTTCACTTTCTGGGTATACCCCCTCCCTGTCAGCACCCCTCATTCTACACAACGAACCTAACATCAACAGGACCTCTTCCGCTGCTCCACCCCCCTCTTCCACATCCTCCAACCCAAAACCTACACCGAATTCCTCCGTTCCCTAATCGACATCGCCAAGCACGACGGCTACCTGCCCGACGCGCGATCCTCGAACTACAATGGCCGCTCCCAAGGCGGCTCCAACGCAGACAACATCCTCGCCGACGCCTACGTCAAAGGCGTCCGCGACCCATCCCTCGACTGGACAGCCGCCTACAGCGCCATGCACAAAGACGCCGAAGTCGCGCCGCCCAACACCAATCCACCCGACGCCATGGCGCCGGACTCCTCCACCAAAGAAGGCCGCAGCGCCCTCCCCGACTGGCTGCGTCTCGGCTACATCACGCCGAAGTACTCCCGCGCTGTGTCCCGCGCCGTCGAGTACGCGGGCAACGACTTCGCGCTGTACCAGGTTGCCGCTGGGTTGGAGAAGACGGCTGACGCGAAGAAGTACTTGGGGCGCTCGCGAAACTGGCGTAACCATTGGAATAAGAAGGCTGAGTCGAAGGGGTTCGAGGGCTTCGTGGGGCCTCGGGATGAGAACGGCACGTTTCTCGACCCTGGGGATTTGACGGCGTCTGGGTATTGGGGCGATGCATTCTATGAGGCGAGCCCGTGGGCTTACTCGTTTGGGGCAGTGCATGATATGGCGCACACGGTGGAGTTAATGGGTGGGGAGGAGACGGCGAGAAAGCGGTTGGATGCTATGTTTGAGGAAGATGATGAGGGGAAGAGTATTTTTGATGCGACGAATGAGCCGTATGTTCTCCCCATCCTTTCCCTTCGTTGATCTTTCTAACCAGTGGCGATAGCATGTTCAATACTCCCTATCTCTACCACTTCATCGACAGCCCACACATCTCAACCAAGCAGTCCCGAGCCGTCGCCAAACAATCCTACAAAGACACCGTCGACGGCCTCCCCGGTAACAGCGACGCAGGCGCCATGCAGACCTGGCTGCTCTGGAACATGATTGGATTGTACCCGCTCACCGGGCAGACTACGTTCCTTATCCACGCGCCGTGGTTCGAGGCCCTGACGATCGAGCTGGGCGGGGGACGGAAGCTGGAGGTGACGACTAGTGGCGGCGACGGCAACGGAGGGGGGGCGATCCAAGTGCAGCGGCTGAAAGTTAACGGGAAGGAGTGGAAGAAGAGTTGGCTGGCTTGGGAGGACGTGTTTGCTGAGGGAGGGAAGTTGGAGTTTGAGTTGGGGGAGAAGGAGAGTGAGTGGTTCAATGGGGAGGGGCCGCCGAGTCCGGCGAGTTAGTTGAGTTGATATGATGTTATATGGCTTGATTGGATATGTATATTTGTATTTATATCAATGTGGAAGGTAGGGTATATGGTATATTGACTGTCTTTTGAGTTCATGCAGCTCTTACTTCGATATTATCCTTACTGTATGTTGTTTGGTGAGCATGTGCTAGTAGTATACCTCATCTTTGCCTGTTCCTATATCCCACTGTCCTTCACCAAAGCCCAGTGGGCACACGGAGTCTGGTGGTTATATGCAAAGACCCCAATAGGATACATTGTTGTAGTGCTACATACTTCCAGGACAGTAAAAACCCCGTCCGAAGTCGTGCTTGTCGCACTTGTGCGCCTCAGGTTGCCGTGACTTCCTAAATCAGACAAACAACAACAGTGACTTGGAAGTCACGTTCACTCTTCACTTTCTCTTGCCTTTTCTTCTTTCTTCTACTCTCCTTCCCCTTCCTTCCCTCTCTCCGAACCTCATCAAGTCCTCAACACAACCACCTCTATCCATCTCGTAGCTTTGGCATCTGCTGTCTTCCTTACCACTCTTGTTCATCATGGCATCTATTGCTCCTATGAAGTATTTCTTTCTGCTGGCTATTTTGCTCTTCACGGTCATTGCCTGTGCTCAGGGTGAGGATGCTGCTACTATCATAATAACCGTCTATCAGTCCCTCGCCCCACTAACCAGTCCCTTTTACAGATTCCATAGACCTGGGCGGCGTTGATGTGGCAGATGAATGGTCAGAATTTGGGTCACCAGGTAGGCCTGGACTCTTGGGTTCGTGATACATGCATGTTTTCTGACCGATCTCTCCCACCCCCAGCCTCCAACATTGAGATCGATGAAATTGACGGATATCTCTCCAAACTGGACCACATCCTCCCCCGCGCTGGTGAGCCATAAACAAGACTCTATCTCGGACAAATGAGCTGATATTGACTTATCAATCCAGAAACGGTGACTGTCGTCAGCACCGATACAATTTGCTCGTCTGAGCTGGTGCCCACCGCTTTCTCTAGCGGCTCGGTCACCCACCAGACCTCTGCGGCGATGCCCGGTACTACTTGGACTTCTGTGACCCCTGGAATTCCCGAGACTTCTGTCTCACCTGGTACTACCAGCACTCCGGTTGGACAGGGTACTACCGTGATCTCGGGGAATCAGGGTACCACTTTGACGTCCGCTGTGGCCCCGACTGCTTTCCCCTCGCCATCCGCCTCGACTGTGAGCCCTCCAGTATCCTCAGGGGCACACAGCGTGACCCACAGTCCAGAGCCCTCTTCTATGGAGCCCTCTACCAAACACTCAACGACCAATGGTCCCACTACAACTGCCCCGAGATCCAGTCACACCTCCGCGCCTGCGCCGGCTCCCAACGCCGCGACGGCCCAAGGGCGTGTCGACATGACTTGCCTGGCAATTGCAGCACTGTTCATCGGACTACAGTTTGTCTAGTCATTTCATTATTGTCTATGAGATCTCGTCCGCTTCTATGTTGAACTCCACATCTGGAAGCTAGCATTACAAGAATTCCTTGACGGCCTCCAGTATGCATAGTTCGTGTGCTGCATTTATTTCTGTGAGCTATTTGTCCAAGTTGCTTCGAGTCGTTGGGCTGTCACAATACGTCCTGGTCTTGCGGTTGCGGTGTTAATGCGACTAGTCCGCACTCGACTTAATGAGTTGGTGGAAGTATTCAGGCTCCGAGAGCTTCATAATCAAATTCATGACTCATACTCCAGGGCACCAATATTCAGGCACTGTAAATTGTATTACGCAACCATGGGTATCTCCTAATGCATAAAAATCACATCGCGTAGGACGACATCGCGAAACAGGAAAACAGCGCCAGCCGTCACAGGCAGGATGAAGCATAAAAGAAAAGAAAAGATTAATCAAATGAAACAGACCAGCACGCCTCAAACATCAATAAACAATCACAAATCAAAATCCCCCATCGCCTCAATCTCCCTAGCCTCAGCACAAATCCGACATCCATCCCCGATTCGGTCCCGCAGGAGCCGCGCCGTCGTCACCTTGGGACCGACCGTCCGCGACGTCGACAGCGACGCTTCTTCCAGCGTCTGTGTCCGGACAGGTGGGAATGGGCGGGGGGTTTGCGCTGAGGAGGAACTACCCGGTGAGGAGGGTGGTTGTTCTCCGTGGACGTGGGAGAGGTGGAAGACGTGGCCGCAGGCGAACCCGACGAGGATTTCTTTTTCTGCGGTGTGTTAGTATTGGATTTTACATGTGTGTATATGATATGTGCATATGGGTGATCAGGAAGGGAGAAAAATGGGGGGAAGATCTTACCGTTGGTGTGGAAGGGTAGATGGCAGCCTGCACATTTCCCGACCTGTGAGGCGGTAGTGGTGGCAGTGCCCGGGGGGACGGAAGTCTTTTCCGTGTCGGCGATGCTTCTGACTTCATCTTGGGTGTGGTCATGCTCGGTGAGCGGGGTCTTGGGAAGCTTTTCGTCCTCGAAGACGTTGAATTTGATTCCGCGGCGTTGGCCGCTGCGGAGGGTGTCCATGCCGACGGCGACTTCGCTCTGGAGGACCTTTGCAGCGCCTTGGCTGATGCTAGCTTGGAGGTCGTGTTCGCGGATCATGCGGGTGAGGCCCTCGCGGAGGCCTTCGATTTCCAGCCCGTTGGGGATGCGGCGGACGAGCTTGATGGGGTCGATGGCTGTGCCGGCTTCGACGAGGAGGCCGTGGATGAAGCGGGGTTTGTCCATGGAGTAGTCAAGGAGGTCTTCCCAGAGGTCGGGCTCGTCTTGGGATTTGGCGAAGGAGATCGCTTGGGAGACGTCTTTGAGGTCTGAGAGGATGAGGTTCAGGGCCCGCTTTGTTTGACCCGTCTTGGAGAGGAGGTAGATGAGCTCTGGGGTGAAGTGCCGGGTTTCGCAGATGGAGACGGCCGTGTCGAAGGAGTAGGACGTGCTTGTTTGGAGGAATTCCATTAGTAGTGGGCGGTTGTAGTCTGCGAATAGCTCGACGGCCGTGTCTGCGAACCGGTCGACTAAGGCTTTGCCCTCATCGGCGGCGAGCTTGCTTGCTGCGTCAAGGACGTGGGCAAAATGGCCCCGCCGGGGTTTGGCTGCTCCGTGTGGAAGCGATTCGCCGCGCCAGAGGGCCCGGATGTAGAAGTAGAGGAATAGCAGTCTATTCGCTTCTTTCAACTGCGTGACTACTAGTTCCGGGCGCACGATGCCCGTGTATGCTTCGCTCACCAGGAGGCGGATAGGCTCAGTCGTGATTTCTTCAAGTTCCGCTATTGGCGCTTTCTTCATCTGCTCCTTGGATACTCGGATCATAATGAACGCCGGGATGTCGTCGGTGAGTGTGTCCAGTAACCGGTGATGCTTGATTAGCTCCATTGCCCTGTCCGCGTCCTGAAGGCGAATGTAGCAACGCAGAGCATCGCCGTAGTGGCCACCTGCCAGATATAGTCTCGCGAGACATTGCATAAGAGTGCGCCAATCGTCCGTTTCCGGTGTCACTGTTCCTGAGTTGAGCTGCTCCTCGACAGCAGATGCCACGCTGTTGGCATCGAATAGGTCAAATGGCCACAAGTCCAATAGCTCACAGAACCGGCCGCGATCTCGAGAGACATAGTGAACCAAAGCGGTTTCGTAGACACTTGCAGGCAAGGGTGGGTGTAAGTCAGTAGGGATGACTAGTGAGATCTCATCTATCTTATCGTGCTTGAAGAACAACCGAACCCAATGTTCCCATCGAGATGTGTTTTGGAGGACCTTGACGCAAATCTTAGCGGCCTCGGCCCACCGATCTTCCTCGATAAGCTGGTCTATCCACAACTCGCCAACGCGACGTTTCTCTTGGTCGGCTGCAGAGGATATCGCGCGACCGGTTGTCGTGACAGAAGATTGGTCATCATCGAAAAACTCCCCAAGGCTGCTCTGAGATCTCGCAGGCGTGCCAGGAACGACGTCGCCTGTTTCAACGCCACTCGCGGCCTCGGGGTGCTCGTCAAGGAGATTCCATGCTTCCTCGTATCTCTCGTGCGCATCCAGCCACGCCAGTCGATCTGAGAGATCCCTTTTTAGCGCCGCGACACAGTCGTATGGGCTCTGAATGAGTATCTTCGGTCCAATACTCCCAACGACATCTTGCACCTCTTTAGAAAGCGATTCGTCGGTGGAAGGCCGCCGGGAGGAGAGAACACTAGGCGCCCTGATGGAGCCTTTGTCACCACTGCTCGTGGAGCTGCGTATACTAGCACCCGAACTGAAAAATCGTGCGGGGTATAGAGTCGCGTCCCAGAGGCCAGTCCCCAACGCTTCTAGCGCGCCGCGCTGAGATACAGGGAGGTCTGCCTTCCACGGAGGAAGTACGCACATGTGGTAGTCAGACGAAGTGAGGCTCTCGAAGCGGCTGATAGACAGAGTATCTGCGCTAAGCTCTTCTTTGGTCTCAATGTCGATTATGCGGAGTTCAGGCTCCAATCCCCTTGGACGGCGCCGTGTTCCTGGGCGAAGCACGCCGTGTTTGGACCGCTCTTCTGATGCATCCACTTCGACTTCGATGTATGACAGGACCACTAGACGGGTGGGCGTATATAAAGAGATCCCGGATATAATACAATCGGTGCGTAGTCTAGACCATAGTCAGCAACTGGTTGGCAAGCAATTTGACATCGACCTCTCACATTGTAGAAACCTCAACAGAACCGATCCTTTGGTTCCTGTTGATTTTGCTCGGCCGATATGGGTAAACCTTGATTACCCAAACAGTACCCCCCCATCCAACAACTAATTTCTCCACCACTTCCTCTGTGGTGACCGTTTGCGCCGGGGAGTGTTGGGCATTGTCAGAAGCTCCGTCGGTGCTACTTTCATCCCAAAGCGAGCTTTCGTCGATCCATTCAGCATGGGCCTTCCAAACGCTAGCCATCTCTTCCCATCCGGGGCGATTCGGACGGTCTATGTGGCTAATGCGCTTCCAAGCCAACTCGTGATCGGACGAGTCCAGATGTAGGTGCGACCGCATAATTTTAATCCCCTCTTCGTTGACCCAAACAACATATTTGCCTGACAATGACCACTTGATGGTGCTGATAGCGCCTTCTCCGCTGTGCAATACGGTGTCTTTCCCTGTGTTGGCTCCTAGCCCTATAGAACCCAGCCAACTCGAAGCTGCTGCCGCTGCCCCACCCATTGTGGTAGAATTTGTACTCGCGCCCACTCGACCTCCCGTGGTGAGTATCAAGTCTCCTGCTCGCCCTCCGGACAAAAATACCCTATCACTCTTGTACTCCGGCGACAGTGCGACTCCTTGGACAGGTCGGCCAAAATTGCGCAAAATGACATCTTTAGGGTCAACAAGCGACGATACGCAGACATTGCCGTCAATCGAAGACGTCGCTATGTAAATCGAATTCGATGGTGTCGCTGGTATAGCTGCGTGGTGACCTGGGCGTGACAGACCACGGAGACTCGAGGCGGCCGATCCAGGTCGAGCAGGATACCCCTGCTGCTCGGGGATGTTTTGTACAGTGTCCGCTTTGGAAGTAGGTACAGGAGGAGGGAACGGAGAGACCGAGACAGACGTGATGCTCGCCGTGTGTGCATGGTAAACTCGAAGAGGCTTGAATAGAGACAGCGATAGTACGTGCTAGAGGGGTCAGCAACCAGCAACTTCCATCCGAGATCCAAATAGCTCACAATGTTCCCATTATGCGTTCCAATAATCTAGATAAATCATCAGCTCTGACAATGTCTGGAATTCGGACAACACCATACCATCTTATCTGCCGCCGCAATGAAGGAGCTCGTGGCATCCCCATTGCGGTACACCGCTCCCAAATGTTTCGTCAAATACGCATATTTCAGAAGTGGCTCTTCATCGTCCTCCTCATCCTCCTCTTCATCTTCTTCACTTGTCGTCTCGGCTCCATCATCGCTATGTTGTTCGTCCTCGCGCTGGCTGTGCGTTGGTCGATCAGATCGGTCGCGCCGAGGGCTGATTTCACTCGAGGAGCTTCGCCCAACAGAGGGTTCCCGAACCGGACTGTCCTGTCGAGGACTTCCCAGGGCCTCTGCTGCGCCAGGCGCATCCATAGTCAGAGAGCCTATTCCGTGGAGTGGAATCGATCTGGAAATCGCCGTGAGGGGGTGAAAGGGAAGATGTCATCGGCCTGGCAGCTCATGGACCAGCTGGGGTAACTTACCCGATCAAGTAACTCCCCGTGACTAAGCGCTTTTTTGCGGCTTCCGCGGATTGTCGGGCATTTCGATCTGGGCTCCGACAAAATACCGCATATTCTTCAATAAAATACCTGCCGGTCGACTGGCATGGGAACAGCACATTCCCCTTGATCGTCTGTTGTTTCCCCCTTCGATTGGCATTTGTATAGCAAAATGTTCGCAAGACCGTACATCTGCACGGCCTGTAAACGGCCTACGACCACCAAGCTCCTAAAGCAACCCCGAAACCAATATCTCCATGCTTCTTCGCCACTAAACCTTCCTCGACGCAAAGATTTTTTCTCATCCAACGCGAATCTCAGTCAGAAACAGCCCAAGAATGTTGATGTGTCTGACGAGAGTGCGGAATCTCTGAAACAACGAAGGAGAACGGGTAGATCTCCAGCCGCATCGACATCACTACGGAGAGTAGCAGTGGAGGCACAAAGGTCGAAAGACGGGATATTGTCCAAGGCCCAGCTCAGAGAGCGAGGCGTATTTCAAACTAAGGTTTCATTACCTGAGCTTAGTACCCCACACCACCTACTAATTCTTACTACAAGTCAATAACAGCGTACGCCGTTGCCGAACAATTCAACATTCGCAAAGTCCGCGACATCCTCCAGCACAAAGGCTTCGAACCAGATCCACTCGGGACTGGCCTATATCCACAGGTGGTTCATGTTCAAGTGCCTTCGGACTCGATTCGCCGCGTGAGTAACCCCGCGACGACAGATCTGTGTTCCGATGAAGTTGGCGATATATTCGTGTTCCCGTCCGGCACGGTTGTTGCCTGGTCGCTCCCTGAAGGATTCACGTCATTCTTGGCGACGAGGACCCTTCTCCCGGCTGCCGAGGGGGCTCACGTAGATTACCTAGAAACGGAGGATCTTGAATATGTCGAGGACCCACAACGGGAAAACAGCTACATCAAGGGCGACACCATCTTCCTGGGGACAAAGCCGACCTTCGATGGCTATGAACTGCAGCCCACCACTCTCCAATCTGTAGATACGGTGTTGACGAAGGTGGCATTCTCGTCTGGCTTAGCGCGGAGTACCAAGTTGGCCGTGCTGGAATCTCTGCTCTCCGATTATTTCGAGTCGACCAGAGCGATCCCGACCCTCCTGTCACAAGGGACCCGTCTCCCTTTTACTAGAGACTTCATTCTCCGCAAGACGGGCCAACTGCTCAGCGTGCGTGCTCAGTTGAACCTCTATTCGGAGCTCACCGACTCCCTGCCGGACATCTTCTGGGATAGCCGGCACGAGCTCGGCTTGGAAGGATATTACGAGCAAGTGGGCAGGGCATTGGATGTTGGCATTCGCATCAAACTCTTGAACGAGAAGATGGACTACGCCCAGGAGATCGCGAGTGTCCTTCGAGAGAGGCTGAGCGAGACGCATGGGCTCCGCCTTGAATGGATTATCATCCTGCTCATTGCCGTTGAGGTTGGCTTTGAGATTCTAAGGATGATCAAAGAGAGAAACCAGGAGAAGGAAGAACAGGCCAAACTGGAGCAGGAGAAAGTTGTATAGCATCATTACCCATCGCCTTGGATAGGCTGATTTGGGCTTCAGGATACCCCCACTTATTGTTCTCCACTCAGATCTAGAATTGAACATAAATTCACACGGAGAATCAAGTTGTCTTTGTTCTATATCGTCTCTAGGCAGTAAATGCAGTAATTTCCTGAGGAGTTCGACCGATTGGCTTACGAATACGGTTTGAGTCTCGAACATATTTATGGTGTGACGAATCGGATACGCTTCTAACTATAACATTCGGCTATCTTTCCATTCCGTCCACTCTGCAAGGTGTTTCAAGAATAAACTCAGTGGAGGAATTGTCTCAAATCTTGACGGGCAATATAAATCTATGCCACAGCACTATCTAATTGGTTAAAGACGCAACCAACACAGCCATGCCAACCAACACCATTACAATCATTTTTCCCCCTACCATGTGTCTATGAGATCATCGCGTGGGTAACGGACCTCACCGCATCCGTTAGGGGTTGTTCAATAGCTCGAGCGATTAGGGATCACGGTCAAGGGAAACGAGACCGATGCCATGGGCCTGTTTATGCTCCGCGGCGAAAGCTGGAAGACCCTGAGGAGGATTGTCCCTGGTTTCGAGCCGTTCAGTTACGATAGATCTCTTTACTGCGGCCTGCGTGACCAGTCAGATACTCAGCGACAGCGTGTTATCGATGCAGGGATGAAGTCGATTTGGGGAGAGACCTCGTGAAAGGTGGATTGTGTTGGAGAGCTCGCGACGGACCTGGCGAAGACGTCATATGATCCCGCTCTGGTGCATCTCGACCTGGATGTCCTGGATGGATCGGTCGGCAAAGGCAATGATTATCCGTCTCCAGGGGGGTTGTAGGAACACGACTTGATCAGCTGCATGGATATTGTGGGGAAGACTGCTGCGCCCACGTCACTCACCGTCTGTTCCTTTGATCCCAATGCCGGGGATGGTGATAAGATAACACGGTTTGCCATTCGAGCCATCAATACTTCTTTCCAGTCCTTGCCAGCACCTAGGGATTTATTGAAGCATCAAAGACGAGACTTCATGAGAGTATACCTGTGTATGATATGGAAAACAATGTCAAAAATGCATTTCAGACGTGCCAACACATTACGTAGATCGGTAAGGATTCCCGATAAGCGATAAGATAGGCGATAAGCTTATCAGCTGACGCCTCCATGTGACGCCTGGTCACCGGTCATGGGATGTGGCAACTCAATGTACCTGAACTGTCGGTTGTTCCTGCTTCTCCCATCATTGCTTGTTCACTGCCGGTACAATACTCGCTCTTATCTATCAATTCTTCAAGCATCACTTCCCAAACCGCGGAGACACAATATACCTTTTTCCCGTTGTTCAATACCGGCTTGGACGTCAATACGCCATGTTGATTCCAAATAGCCGCAGTGACACCACTGCGAGCACTGTGCTCCAGCAGATCCCTGGGCCACAGCGGATTTTGAAGGCGTTCACAGGCTCTCTCGGCATCTCGTCCCTCTCTGATCCAGGATCAGGCTCGACACCCGGATCGGAGATTGCTGAACCGAATACCTATCAGCAATGTCCCAATGCAGAGCTGAGCTGTCAGTCCAAGTACCAAGGCCAAAACACCTGCTGTTTTAATTATCCCGGGGGCCAGTTCCTGCAAACGCAATTTTGGGATGCCGATCCTGCGGTTGGGCCGGACGATTCCTGGACGATCCACGGACTCTGGTAAGCTCCTTCTATATCACATGTTTTACCCGTGTCAAGGAATGATGGTGTCAGAGGATCGCTGACGCTTTGTTCTTTGGTTTTTTCTAGGCCGGACCACTGCAACGGTGGCTTTGATCAGTTTTGCGACTCCAAAAGAAGATACAGTAATATCTCGTTGATATTGGTCGACGCCGGACGCGGTGACCTACTCGATGAGATGCGCGAGTTTTGGAAAGACTACAAAGGCGACGATCCGAACTTGTGGGAACACGAGTGGAACAAACATGGCACTTGTGTCAGCACTCTCGAGACCCATTGCTATTCCGACTACTTCCCGCAGCAGGAGGTGGTCGATTACTTTGACAAGACCGTAGAACTCTTCCACGGTTTGCCTTCGTATAAGGTTTGACTCACCATTAGTCTCGTCGCATGCCATGCTTTGGAAATTCTATTAACAACAAGCCCATCCAGACCCTGGCTGATGCTGGCATCACCCCCTCGCACACGAAAACATACACTCGGGACGAAATCGAAGACGCCCTGTCACAGGCGCATGGCGCCGAGGTCACAGTGCGCTGCCGGAACCACAACCTCAACGAACTCTGGTACTACTTCAACGTCGCGGGTTCCTTACAGACGGGAAAGTTCGTCTCATCCAAGCCAGGTTTGTCCCTTTCTTTCCTCCACCCACCCCAAACAATCCACTTCACCAGCTAATCACTCCCTACAGACGGCCAAACATCGAACTGCCCCCGCACAGGCATCCGCTACCAGCCCAAAACACCCGCAAAGCACCCCGAGCCCACCAAACCAGGAAACCCAACAAAGCCGGCCCCAACGGGGACTCCCTTCTCCGGAAAAGGGTACCTCGCCGTCTCAACCCTCGGCCAACGCCGCGGCTGTCTAATCAGCCCGGGAGCATGGTACACGTCAGGAACGTGCGCCACATTCCGAACCAGAAAATCATCAGGTTCGTCATACCATTCCCACTCCCTTCCTCATCACACCCGAATTGAGATTCGGGTGAACATCTATTTTCCCAACTTAGAACGGACTAACTCACCGACCACACAGAAGACGCATTTACCCTACACTCCAGCAAAGGCGACTGCGCCTTTGAAGAAGACACCTTCACATGCGGAAGCCACATCTCCACACCTAGCGAATTCAGCGCCGACGGTGAGAAGCTCGCCTATCGCGGGAACTCGACTTTCTTCGCCGATAAGGCGCCCAAGGGCCCAGTGCGGAGTGAGATCTTTGCATCTGAGGAGGACCATTCTCTCCAGTTGAGCATCTCGTGGAGTCCTCGGTAGGGCAATCTGCATGTTTCAGGGTATATAGTATATCAAGGATGATAGAATGGAGTCTGATAGAGTTGAACTCCTCAAGCGAGAGTGCGTCCAATGCATTTGATAGTAGAAGCACAAGATTAGATAGAAACCGATCACAGTTCCATATTATACCATATCATACATTACCAAACATCAAGAGAAGATTTTTTCATCGTTTTTTAAGTCAGTGGATTTCTATCGCTAGCTAGAGTACAGGCCGTCGGGGCAACCAAGGAATTAAGTGCATCCAAACCAAACCACGGGGTAGGAGAGAGATGCCATGCAGGGACCAATAAATGATTTTGGTACAATCTTCAAAAATCAAACAAAAAGGGAAAGGGGGAAATAAGTGGGACGAAAACAGGAACAAACAAATAAGCACGTAAAAGGGCATGAACATCATGAAGAGAACAAAGAAAACTCATAACAATCAGATCAGATCAGATCAATCATATCAGATTAGATCAGAAAAGGAAAAGGGCAATAAGCAATAAAAAAGAAAGGATGGCCTGCAAAACTCCGTTGGTTTGGACAGAAATGTATGGGACAATGCTTTCTTTCCCCCCGCCCGCTCTGCAAAATGCCGATCAGTAAGGTAGGTACAGGGAGTCGCTAAAGTAGAAGAGTGTAAGACAGGAACATGGTTGGTAAAACAGCTTTGGGAAAGGTAAACAATAGGAAAGATATCGCCCGAAATAATAAATTGTCATATAAATTGTCATTCACAGCATTGAAAGTAAAGGTAGTCGTTGAAATTTGTTGTCTTTGGTCGTGGAGAATCACATAGTTCTCGTGTCGTACAGTCTTGAAAGCATATAGTCGAGTCATATGCAGGGGTCCAGTTCGCGTCGTTCTGAAGTTGTCAATTGAACCGGAGTCATCGTGTCAAGTCATTGCGTCGTTTAGTGTGGTCTTTTCTTTCGTTCTTCATGTTGCATTTCGTTTTTTCACATTTGGTGTTTTGTCTGGGTTTCGTATTTTTCGTTTCATCGTTCATTCTTGCGTTGTCATGACAATTAAGTATTTTTAGTCCATGAAGAATTCCCGGGACATAACGTCCGATGGTTGGTCGTCGACCTGGAATTGGAAAGAAAAGAAATCGTCGCCCATGGGCGGAGCCGCCGAGAAGCCTTTGCCAGGGAAGAGGTCCAGCCCGCTATCAAACGAGGTGGGGTTCACGTAATCGGGGAACGTTGCCATGCCAGAGTCGGTCATATCCGAGAACTCGGTCTTGCCAAAGGTCGTCGCATCTTGGTTGATGAAGATATCAAGATCAGAGCCATTGGAATCACTCAGAGGAGGAGCCGGGTGGGGCGAAGACAAGGCTTGCACGGTCGAATTCGCCGCCTCGGTGTATGGGCACCCTCCCTTGTCAGACAGGAAAGGCAAGCCTTCCTCGGTGATCTTCTCCAGGGCATGTTTGGATGGCGACAGGGGAAGGAGCTCGTCCTCCGTGGTGGGAGTGAGAGACCGCTGCATCCGACTGGGAGAGGATTTGTGGCCGATGCTGTCCCTGGGGGATGCGGGAGGCGTGAAAGTGAAGACATCCGGAGGCAACGAATAATTGGGGTTGCTGAACACTGGCATCTCTTGAGATGGGCTGGAACCGTGCAGGCTCATGTGCTCGAAGAAATCGGACGGCGGCGAGCTCCGGGATACGTCAGATGCGGAGGAGTCATAGGTCATCTTTTCGGCGATCCTCTGACGCGTCTTGGCTGATTTATCTTGTCTGTCCTCCAGCTCAGGCCTGTGCTTCTTGGGACGGCCGCGTTTGGTGGTTTTGCGGACAATGCCCTTGTAGCCGCCAATGCACATGCCCCGCTGTCGGTGCCGGGTCAATGCATCGTGTCTCGCAAACACATTGCCGCATAAGCATTCATAAGGCTTGTCTCCAGTGTGGATTTTGGCGTGGCGCTTGAGGTCATGGCCACGGACGAAACACTTGTTACAGTGGTCACACTTGTACTGACGGTCACCCAGATGGGTCTGGACATGGGACTTGATGTTTTCTTTCCGTCCAAACCGTCTTTCGCAGCCCGGGTGGAGGCACATCCATTTCCCATCCTCTGGGTCGGGGCCTTGGATGTACGCCGCGATCTCATCGATCGTGACACCAGTTTCCTTGATCGAGGCATGGACCCTGTCGTCGAGATTGAGATTGTCGATCGAGGCCGCCTTGGGGGAAAGCTTGGACTTGGAGGTAGAAGCACTTGATGACGTGCTCATAGCCTTCTTTGGGGTTATACGGCTGGGCGTGGCAGGCAGGATTGGGACCTTTTGCGGCCTTTCATCGTCGGGAGGCAAGGGCATGGCGACTAGTTCTGGGGACGACATAAACGACGAGGCTACCGATGACGAGGCATAATGACTCCGGGACGAATTATCAGACATTGGAACTTCGAAGCTAGAACCCTGCTGACAGTCAAATGCATCAAAACT
This sequence comes from Aspergillus campestris IBT 28561, assembly GCF_002847485.1. NCBI lineage: Eukaryota > Fungi > Ascomycota > Eurotiomycetes > Eurotiales > Aspergillaceae > Aspergillus > Aspergillus campestris. Next base: position 2,024,638 of record NW_020194336.1, on the reverse strand, counting down.
CTCCACGTCAAACGACGCTGTGTTGGGGGGGGAAGGCATATCAATTCTAGGCTGAGAAAAGGATGTTCCGGCCACTCCTTGAAGCGACCTGGCACGTTGCATGTACGCGGCCTGAGCCGGGCTAGGGACAGAAAATCTCTGATGCTTGGTCGGGGTTGGCTGCACATCGTATCGGGCAATATCCACTGACTTATTAAACGGTGTTGTTGCTGGTGTGATGGGAAGGTACTCTGGGGATGCGATCAGCGGAAGGTTCCCTCATGTCAATAGCGTACGGTGACGGTGAACTTACCTGCTGGGGTCGGTTGGGGCGTATGCGGTCGTTGTGCGAGATTGAGATCTGACTGCACAGAGAGCCGTCTCATATCGGCTGGAATGGCGTTGGGCTGTTGCTGCGGGAGGCCAGAAGCCATCATATCTTGTTGAAACATGTCCCACGCGCCATGGTCCAGAAATTGCTGGTCATTCATCGCACTACCACACGGAGCCTTTGACTGCTGAAATTGTGGTTGTTGAAGCCCATTGAAGGTATTGTCCACCGGGCGATCTTCGAGACCTTGGTCTCCCATCTTGACATAGGCAGGGTCCATGTAAGGCATTCTCGGTTGGTGCGTCGAGCCACTGCGGTTTGCGAAGACCTGGACTTGTTCTTGACTGAAACTCGCGCATTCGGACATCACGGGCATAGACTGATGCTGTTGCGGTACTGTTGTGTTAGTAATTGAAAGGGAACCATCTTGCACGGACTGCGGCCGCCGGTTATGTAGAGATCTCTGGTCGAAGCTCTGGCCTCTCCGGTGGGCATGGTATCGCTGCAATGCCTGCGCGGGGAGGCTGGGTGCTTTCGCGGCCTCAAGAGCAGAGGGAGTCGAGATCTGCCGTCGGTGTTGCCGGTGTCGCTCGTGGAGATTGCCGCGTGGCTGGGTTAACATGGTGGGCAGGATCTCGCGATCACTCGTCGCCAACTCGAACCGGATGATATTGGTCGGATCTCTCGTCTGGATCTATGCAGTAACCCTGTAAGCTCTCTGCAAGGCCAATTGCAAATGCAAGTCACTGTGATGTACGAACCTCGCGCAGCGCTAGCCGTTTGGCTTGGCCAAGATGGTATGGGACCGCCTGTAACCGTGTCAGTCTGTGTCCTCCTCAACAAGAGCACAAACCGGAAGTGAAAAAAAGAGGAGGTTAGAGGAAGGAGCGAGTCAGGCGCAAGGGAAGTAGAGTTAAAAGACTAGATCCCAAGCGTTAGATCTCAACTGTGAATCGACGGGTTGCGACGAGGAGAGTGTATTGACGCAGTCGACGGAAGTTGGACGGTTACCCCCAACTATATGTGGTGACCTGGGAGAGGAAGAGCGGCTGAGATTGAGGAAGACTGGGTCAATATTTAGAGCAGATGAGAAAAGAGGGGGGGAGGAGAGCGGATCTAGGAAAAGGCCCCAAAGTGGATGAAGGCGGATGAGGCTATCCCGATCTACTACCACCCACGGTTCAGATCAACAATCGGCGGGGTTGGCCCAGCAACGCGCGGGATCAGAGTCAGGCCGCCTAGGAAACCATGTCCGGGTAGGGTGGAGATCAGCCCGTCGTTACGCCCTGGTTCCCAGTTTTTGCCAGTCATTTTGATTCCATTTTTTTATTTTTATTTTTCTAAAACCACTAATGACACAAGGGGAAATCGAAGGACAACCAAGGAGACCAACAAAACCCCCAGTGATCCGATCACAAGCTAGCTGCAAGGAGCTCGTTCCCTTGGTTCCTCCCTTGTGGTCCAGACAAACAACCCTATCTGAGCCTCCCTCATCCCTATCAGTAGATATTTGTTTCCTCACAGATATCAATCTCTGATCTATCACCCACGCTCGGTCCGGAGTACATAAACTCTCATGTACAAGGGACGGTACCTGCACCCTGTGAGGGCGGAAGGCATAATTACGCGTGGAAATCCCTTTCCCTACAATAGCCCGATAATAATTGACGCCAATCATCGGTTCGAGCGACAACTCATCAGCGAGGTAAGCTGGCGGATGACAGGATCCGGTTTGATGTCAGTTACGTTAGTCGCTAGTCCAAGGATAGCTGCCTACCTAGTTACGTGCCTAGGCAGGACGTAGGCAAGGTAGATAGTCTATTATTGTGTGTCGTTTATTTTTTTTCAGCTCGGGTTGCTGCATAGGCGTCATTGATTGGACGCTCCTCCTCGCCTGTTTCTAGAGCTGATCTTTTGGAGCTGATCCGATCAGGGCCCATAGTCAACCGGATAGTCGACAGACTAGCTCTGAGCAAGGACCAGCCGATGATGTAAATGTAAACAAACAGATCGGGATCGATTCGAAACCGGATCGTAGATGACTAATCCTCACTCTCTTGGCATGCTCGGCTGTCACGTGATGTAAATTCGGAATCGGAAGATCAAACAACCGAGGCAGTCCACACTAGCCGAAAAGGGCAACATTGCATACCACGTGATCGCACAACCGATTTTAACGACCCAAGTCCTCCACACAGCCAACCTTCTTCTTTCACGATCCGCATGAAGGTTGAGGAAGACAAGTCTGTCTAGGTAAGCGCTTCCCCCCCCCCCCCCCCCCCAAACAGGATGAAGATGCAGTACACGGTGAAGGAAAGCTATCTCATCTGAATCTCCTCGTTTCTCAATTTACACTGTCGCACCGCTGTCGAGCCCCGCGCACTGAAAATTGAGAAGTCGCAGGACGAGGAAGAATGAAGATTTTGCGAACCCCGCCTGCACCGCACAAATCCAACCCAGACCACAAGGCCAAAACACTAACGAAATGAAATGGACAGGCCTTCTTCAGTATGCAGATCTTCGTAAAGACCCTCACGGGCAAGACTATCACCCTTGAGGTGGAGTCGTCCGACACCATTGACAATGTCAAGTCCAAGATCCAGGGTATGTCTTCATCCTTCCTCCTCCCATCAATTCGGACAACACTCTAATACGAAACAGACAAGGAGGGTATCCCCCCCGATCAGCAGCGTCTGATCTTCGCTGGTAAGCAGCTCGAGGACGGCCGTACCCTCTCGGACTACAACATCCAGAAGGAGTCGACCCTGCACCTCGTGCTGCGCCTGCGTGGTGGCGGCAAGAAGCGCAAGAAGAAGGTCTACACCACCCCCAAGAAGATCAAGCACAAGCACAAGAAGACCAAGCTCGCCGTCCTCAAGTACTACAAGGTCGACGGTGATGGCAAGATCGAGCGTCTGCGCCGCGAGTGCCCCTCGCCCGAGGTATGTTTTTGAAAAATCTTTTTTCCCCGTTTCCCTCGGATCCAGGCTAATGATGTTTAGTGCGGTGCCGGTATCTTCATGGCCGCTATGCACAACCGCCAGTACTGCGGCAAGTGCCACCTTACCTACGTCTTCGACGAGTCCAAATAAATGGATCGTCCCTGATGCTAGCGTGAGGGTCTTGGAACGTGCCGACTCGATCGTTCTTCGATAATAGCCTTGATAGTACAAGAATCTAAAAAATTCAAATCTATACCCCAAAACTGAACTGCCAGTAGAAGTAACATGTAACAATCGTATTCATCCTAATCATAAAGAACAAGGCAAAATAATGAAAATCCTAAGGATGCACGCGCGCGGGTATCGTAATCCAACGGGGCGAAGTCTATTTGAACCCAGTCCGCAGGTTGTCGTACTTGCTGTCGGGGTAGTCGAGCGCGTTGGCCGACTGGTCCAGGGCGGACGGTCCTCCAACACCCTCAACAAAGGTTCCAATCAGACTGCCGTCGGCCTTGTTGGCCGCTTTGCCTCCCTTGTCGCCGCTAGTCTCCCACCACATACCGCCACCAAGCTGGTGCTGCCTGATGAAATCCAACTTCATTTCACCCATGGCCACGTTATCGTAGGAGACCATCGTGCGATCGCTCCCGTTGTAGCACCACGACGCTCCGACATTGTGGTCGATGGATTCCGTGGCTCCTGGTCGAGGAAGGGCCTTGTAATCCCAGACACCCTTTTCCCAGCTACCCTCGCCCACGCCATTGAACGGCGTACCAGGTCCGTCGGTGTTGGTGAAGGCGCGTCCATACAAGGGCATCCCCAGAATGATCTTGGATGCAGGAACCTGGCCCTCCTGCGTATAGTAGTTGACCGCCTGGATGGTCGAGAAAGGCGTCGAGGCCGGTTTGTCGCTCGAGGGGTAGAGGTTTGCCTGGTGCCCAGCATTGGCGTCCCAGCTACCAGCATAATCATAAGCCATGAGGTTGTAAAAGTCGAGGTAAGGGGTCATTTGGGGAAGCTTGAGCTTCTTGTAGTTGTCCGGACCTGTATGTGGTTAACGAGGTCCATGTAGTGGATAGCTGCCGTTGAGCTCAACCTACCAGCCGGACAAGCAATCGTCAGAAGGAATTTCCGGTTCTGCCCAGCTGCCGCATCCAGAGTCTAATTCGTTAGCAGACGATACCCAATTTATCATGCATACATGTATACACGGATCCAGATCACAGGAATTGGAGGCACTCACTTCACGGCACCTCTGGAGCAGCAAGACGAAGTTCTGGGCCTCGGTTTCGTCTACCTTGCTGTCAGTCTTGCGCTTGCCTGTCACGGACATATCGGCAACTCACCCTTGGGATACTCCCAATCAACGTCGAATCCTGTCTAGAGGTCAGCACTGGTCCCAATTAGATAGCCATTATGACGCCTACCATCAAACCCGAGATCCGTCACCAGCTTGGTGGCAGATTGGGCAAACTTGGTCCGGCCAGCATCAGTGCTAGCCGCCTGGGCGAAATTGGAGGAGTAGGTCCAGCCTCCAATGGAGAGCAGGACCTTCAGCTTCCGATTCTGCTGCTTGAGCAGGAAAAACTGCTTGACGCAGCCGTACACGTTGGTGCCAACGTCGTTCCATGAGTCCGAGGGGTAATGCTTCTCAATGTCGGACCAGCTGTCGGTCATGTAGCTGCTTCGGATTAGATTGGCATCACTAAGATGGGATGGAAGCAGCACTCACACTTCGCCAGATTCGGGTCGAACATTGGCAAACGCATAGAGGACATGGGTGAGCTTGTCGGCGGGTACATCCTGGGGATCATGCTTGCGGCCATAGATTGCCTAGTGATGTTAGCCCCGCTATTTACCGACCTCTGGGGCAATGGTATAGAATGGATCATTGTTGCTGCAAGAGAAGAAAGAACTCACCCAATTGACAAAATAAGCAACAGACTTCATTCCCGACATTGTTACTGGAGGAGGATCCTGTAAAACAGCTTCTGTACTGCTCGGATGAAGGGGAATCAGAGACGAATTGTTATCGTATACAAAGTAGCGAATAGCGAAGATAGAAAAGAGCGTGAATATTAAAGTCGAAAAGAGATATCGAGAGCAGGCCATGGACACATATAAATAGAACTCACCACGACGAAGGAGCTAACGAAGTGGACTGGAATATGCTGCAGCCTGGTAGGGCCTGCCATTATTATAAATTAGTTCGCCCATGCTGGCTCAACTAGTGAAGACGCTTGAAACAGGAAATGGACACTATGATGGGCCTCAGGTGTCATACCGGAAGTCACGATTGGCTGGGTTGCCGTGTGGCGGTGCCGTTGTGGAGAAGCTATTGCTGACTAAGGAGGGGCCTGTGGCTGTGCTGCTCAGAATGAAGATGCCTGAGGTGTTCAAGCTGGGGAAGATCGACGGATCTGACAGAAGGGAACATGCCTCCTTCATATACCCATCTCCAGCGTGCCTGGTGCCAACAGCCACGATAGTGCTCCATACCAGGTGGTCGATATATGGCACGGACACGGACAAGATCGGTGGCGTAGTCATCTCGTGTCTGACCCTATTCGAAACTTCAATGTTCCTGGTTATCGTGTCCGGGTGACTTTGCCATGCCTATTGGTTCTGCTAGGCGAACGTTGGGAGACTGCCACGTTGGACGCAACCCTCAGGGTGGGCCAATTTAAGCCCCGAAATTTAGCCCGTCCTCATATGATACGTTTTACGGTTCCTGTCGGCTTGTCACGCGTGACTGGCAGGGAGGGAACTGTTCCTTGGTCCGGGTCGCATGGCTACTATATCCGTCCAGTGCCCCCTGCCTATCCCTGAGCTTCCTAGAGGTATGCTAACTCGGCTGATACCTTGCGTCCTTGGTCAGTCCGGCTGTTGACACATCATGGGGGGTGCTTTGGGTTGCACTTCGCCGAACCACGATGACGCTGGGTAACATCAGGGGAGATCCGCGTGGGTTCCTGGAATCGGACCGACTGGGCGGGGAAGTCACCCGGTAAGACAATTTAAGGTTATGGTTTGTCGGGGTCGATGAATTGCGGTGGCGGTAGAACTGTACATGACCTGGTCGTGCGGCATTCCTCAAACTCAGCCAGGCCAGATGAGCTCCAATGTTCTTGCGCCGACCATTCGAAGTATCCCGTATGGTCACCGAGTAGCAACTTTTCGGGCTTCAGGCAATGCCCCATTCCACGAGCAGAAAAGCAGCGATGTGAGCCCCGCTGGGGCGAATCGACAGGCACAGGCAGACGCGTATGTCATAGGAGAATGGAGTTGACAGCACAGGACAGAGACTCTACATCATCTCCACTCCTTAGTGCTTCCTATCCATACCTACGAGGCTGGGGAAATGTGGTCAAACGGTCCTTGCAATTGCCACGAGGGGGACGCGTGGAAGGCGACTCTGCTCGCCACTAGCTAGAGGCAGCCCGACCATGGTCTCCACCAGCACAGTAAGGTCAACCAGCCATTCGATAGCTGAGGACATGATGAATCTATATATCTAGTCAATCTAGTCAGATATCCACCAACGGACAGTCTTGACTTATAAGTACCTCGTCCATTCGTCTTTATCAGATCAGACACTCCAGGTTTATACTCTTCATTGTTGTCCAAGGCTCTCATAGACTTGCCCTTAACAAGCCTTTTTGCTCGTACGATAAGTATGAATCTTTCATCACGGTTTGTCTAGCCCTATAGAGAGCAGGACATATGACGGGCTGTTAATCTAAAGAAAGAGAGCAGGTCAGTCTTCATCCGTACTTGGCCAGTATCAGGGAATCACTCAACAAACTCACCCTCCATACCATAAAAAAAGAATATGGACAAAGACATGGCGGGTATTGCACTATAGGACACAGCTATAGTGGCAAGCTCGCCCAACAACGCAATAGAGATCTATGAGCCCACAAGAAGGGACGGTAGACACTTTCATTTTTATCACCAGTCAGGGGGATTAATCCCAACACCCGGTCACTAATTCTGGCTAATAGACAGTAGTGATCGTGGTACTATCTACTACGACCATTGAAGTTGCTAACCGACTTAGTATCCGCCAACACACAAGCCACGACCTAGCCACAATACTATGGAGCGCCACGGTGTCAATAATTTCAAATCATCACAATAGAATAGGTCATTTGTCCACACCCCGGTCTGACAATCCACACAAAAATGAATCAAAAAGAATAGAATGAAAATAGCTCTCATTACCCCAGGAAGAAAGATCGAAACATTTCCAACCCATTCCGAATCCTCAACACATCCCAGCTGAAACCCCTTCCCAGCGCAGTCCCCGATTGGCCCAACGCCCATTAAACTACTGCAGGGCACTCTAAGAATAATCAACCAGTGCCGGCATGCGGTTAAGTACCACCCCACTGTCGAGTCAATAAATATATACATAAAAATAAAAAATAAAATAAAATAAAGCAAGGGAAACTTTTCTAACAGAGAAAAAGTGGAGCGCCCCACGTTCTGTCATTGGGGGGGGGGCTTTCAGCTGGGATGTGCTCGCGCTTCTCTGCCCTATACGGTAACTATCGTCCGCCGCCTGGTGCATGACTCCATGCAGCGGAAAACGGGACCGCCGTTGTATCGGGATGCCCGATCGTCTTTGGGATTGTTATTGGGTGGAGAGTGGGGATTTTGTCGCCAATTGCTGTGTCGTATTGCTGCTTTTTTCTTTTTCTTTTCTTTTCTTTTTTTTTTTTTTTTTTCTTATTTTTAATGCTAATCCTTTCCCACCCCACCAGTCAGCACGATGTAGGAAAAACTCGTCAACTGCGAGGGACTGGAGTTGGGACTTTGTAGCTGATCGGACTTTATTCTGTATCATAAGAGTTGGATCCACAGGTGGAATTGGCGCCAGGGCTGACCGTTGGTCTAAGGTGGATGGGCGGTTACAGCAGTCGGTGGCACCATGGCATCCGTTGTCCAAGTTGTAGGTTTGTAAAAGGTAACAAGAAAGTGGCGAACACGATATGAAGGATAATCCCAAAACATAGACATACATGAGGAAAAGATTTGACGTAAAATGATGGTCTTCATATTAATACATTGAGTGTATGGTTGACCTACTCTATACAATCAACAGTATATAGATTCAACACTACTAAGTAATATAGTGGTATAATAAACACAATCAGGATTTACCAGTCCTTATGCAGCCATAGTCGTCAATGCAATTCCATTCAACAAGCTATAAACTAAATCAAACCAATCTGTAATAGAGACCAAGTCTTGATCCTTGTCCGAAATATATATGTCTGACTGGGACAGACCGTTGTATACAAAACCCGAGATCAACACATATGCAATTCGATGCAAATAAACAACAAGACACAAAAGCGATAGAACAACAGCAACAAAAATAAAAGAATAAGGTAACAACCACAAACATCTCTCGTAACAAATCAGTCAATCACTCTGGGATATCTCATAACCATCAACATCAACGTCAACTTCAACCATCACAGCATCAAAGTAGTGCAGGACATCAACATAAGGAGACTGCTTTTGGAACCCCCTGTCATGCTGTATAAACCGAAATAAAAGGGAAGAGGAAGAGTAAAAGGAGGAGAAAGGAAGTGGTCCAGCGCCTGCGCTGGTGTGGACAGCATCACTGCCGTCCAAATTAATCGTATCAAGTCACCCCGAAGGGAAAAGAAGGGAGAGAAGGAAAGGAGCATATTCCCTTCTCTCCCATATAACACAGCCGTTCAAAGCAACGGACGACAATCACGAATGAGCCTGGATCCATCCGAGAATGTCAGACAGCGACGGATCATCGTCAAGCCAGTGGCCTGCACGCGTATCAGCCGCGCGCAAGTCCGCAACAACATGCTGGTCTGTCACTTGCGCCAGTTCCTGTTTCTCACTCGCGGTTAGAATCCTTCTGATGAAGTTCGCGGGCATAGGAAGGAAACAAACCTCGGTCATTGTATTGCTAGCCGCTTTGAGTTGCGGAGCGTGCCCCGGAGTCGGACGCCCTCCGCGCAGCAAATTATCCCGGTTGATAGCCCAGCGTCTGGCGGCAGCGGCGCGGAGGTAGAAGCGATGAGCCTGGAAACGTCTCGCGCTGGCATCGAGGATAACCCTATACGTGGAGTCGCTCGTCAGAAAAGGAAAGGGAGGAAGAGAGTTTGAAGGACAGGGTACGGACCTCTGTAGTTCAAGCTTCTCGGTTTCGTCACTGCTCGAGCAGGCTGGCGGAATCGCAGGGCTGTAGTTGGAGTTGAGCAATGCCTGGGCGCCGCCCAGAGAGTCCCGGATCACGACGTAGCCTTCCTCCCAGTAGTCTTCGGATGGGACTTGGACGTTCTGTTGCGAGATGTGGAGGAGGAGTGTGCGGTAGTCGTTAAGGATCTCGGCTAGTCGCAAGGCACGTGCCTGGTTCACTATCAGGGGAGTCAGTATACCGTCTTTCTTCTCCCGCTGGGGACGACAATGTCACATACATCCGTCAGACATGATAGTATAGTATATCGACCACGTTCTTAGTGATTCTCGATATTGAACAAGGTTGAAGACGATGCTAGCGCACGGACACTATAGCAAGACAATCGGGTATAACAGAAAGACAAGGTGAGATCTAAGTCAATTGGAATGAGCGGACTGTTTCATCTATAGTTCCATTCTCAGAAATCGAGGGCGAGATGACCCCTTTTCAAGCTCAATCGACCATGGTCCCCTACCCAAAACTATGAGTCGCCGAGCTCCGTGAAAGAAAGATCATCGTCCGTCGTGGCTGGCTGTACCGATAGAAGCTGCTGAGGATGGAGACCATTGAGGACATCGCAGCTGGACAGGGACCGTGACGTGTGGATCGGGACTACAGCCAGGAGACCCAGCGACAACCATGTGTCCCAACTGACTCTGTTGCATGTTCCCGGTTAAACGAATGGAGAAAGGGCTGGGATCTAAGCGTGGACACTAAGCAGCTGGAGAGAGGGATCAGTGGGTAAACGGGGTCCGCATGTGCAGCGGTGGAGACTCCATCTGCAGCCTTTTTCTTTTCTTTTTCCTATCTTATTTTATGCTTTGATTATTTTTAATTTTTTGATTTACAGAAGCAGCCAGAAAGAAAGATCCGAGGTCGACGATCAGTTGGGGCTGAGAGACCAAAGAAAAGGGCAAAACGAGAAACAATCCAGCTCAAACTCCACAGTCATACTAGTAGGGCAACGGGTTCAAACGAGAAGCCGAAGCCGAAAGGAACGGAGAGAGAAGAGACTTCAGGTGTCATTGTTCCGCGCCAACGGAATTGCATCCACTCCGAATGGATTCCTCCTTTGCGTTGGATCTTGCAGTTCCCCGTCACAGTGGAGACTACATGGATCCTGCACTAACGGAAAGTTAGATAAGTGTCTGGGCATGTTCACAGCCGCCAGCTGGACTCTCGCCACAGTCGACTAGATGGGTCACTAGTAGGAATGTACAGGGGAATAGATCAAAGAGGATAGAATTGATCCATCAATTACAGAAGAAAGAAAAAGGCTAGATGGATTGATTTGACCTTCAATTGGAGTATTGGAGTATGTGGGAGTAGAGGAAAAAACAAAAAAAGGAACTATATATAAAATAGATCGTGGAAAAAAATAAGTGTTCAAGCCACATACATCTTGCAGCTGCGCCACACTCCCAGCTCAGCCCAAGCTGAAACGGGAAAAGCAACATCGGCCTCAGGCCACTAGTCGCTAGTACCCCATCAACCGGTATATCTCTTCACGTAAATCAGTTCGATCGGAGGGAAAAAAACTCACGCTCCAATCGCTTGATATCTTGGTGGCGATTCTCTGTCCGATTGATCATCGTCATCGTTCAGATCGTTTAGTCTGTTTCCACACTACTCGATTCAGAAAGTGCTCTCTCTTTCAATTCCCCCAGCCCGGGTCGTTGGGACCGCGCGATTCGTCCGGCTTCATCTGCAAGGGCATCTTTTTTCAAGTCTGCAATCCTGGACGAAGTGCACCTGCTAGGTACTACGCGAGGGTTGTATAATTTTCTTTTTCTCGATATTCTATTCTATGTTTTTTTTTATTGATTTTCATGTCCCTTCTGTTTCTAGGATGAGTTAAACTTAGCACGAATCGAGAGCTTGGAACCTGGAACTTGCAGGTGGGGCTGGCTGGCAGTATGCTCCTCCTCCCTAACTTCCTAGGCTGTGCGGGCATGTAAACGGACCGTCTGTCATATCTCGATCCAGGTCCGAGGTCGTTTTTTTCCTCATGTTGCCACCGATGTTGTGGGGTAGAGATGAATCACCGCGGGGACTTGGCCCTCGTGCGTCGAGCTCTACATGAGACGGACGGCTATGTCGGAGCCGAAGACCCCAGGATAAAAATAAATCCAACCTCAGACGCAGAAATAGAAACAGAAAGAAAAAGAAAGGGTGGGAAGTAAAAACAGATCCAGCAATTATCATCCCCGGTGAAAACCGAAGGAGGCAAGTGATGTTCATAGGTTATCTGCGTCTAGACAGCCATGCGACTGCGTTACTCCAATCATCAATTCAAATCAGATTCCTTAACCCCCGCACCTCGTTTCCCTCAATCCTTCTCGCTAATAGCCTGCAACCGTTCCTCGATCTCTTCCTCCGTTAGAGCTCGGAACCCGGGATCTCTCCCTTCCTGGCCGTCCTTTCGCGGGCCCCGGCAATGCCAATCTCCAGTTCGTGTTTCTTGAAATCGACGCTGAGCACGGTGCTCAGGGCGGTGATCCCCAGCTCCACCACTTCCTCCCAGCTGCCCTCGGCGCAGTCCTTGTTCTTCAGCTTCTTCTCCAGGTGGTTGAGCGCTTCCTGCTGCTTGGGACCCGCCGCGGTGCCCTTGTATCCGACGTAGTAGCCAGCGGGGTCGCACTTGTAAAGCTGCGGGCCCTTCTCGTCATCGACCGAGATCAGAGTCGTAGCAACGCCTAGCGGACGCATGTAGGCCTGGGTCACATCAGTTCGTATTCCCAACCGATCACTCAACCCCTCTCCAGCAGCGGGGAACATACCCTCTGGGTGTACACCTGGTTGATATTGGCAATTCGCTTGGCCAGAACATCGCACGGCATCTCGTACCCATACTTATATCGGAACTCAGCCGCCTCACCACGAGCACGGTCGACGCTGGCTCTGGCATCCGCTATGGAACCGGTCATGACGCATCCCACCGAGGGGGACAGTCGGAAGACGTGGGATACAGACGACGGGTCGATCAGTTTATCCTAGATGGAGATTTGCGAGGTCAGACCGGCCACAGAGTGGGGAGAGGGGGGTGGTAGTGAGTCGTCGTGGCTATGCTTACAGCGACTTTCTTCTGCGACAGCACGACAGCGCAGTCTTTCCCCCTGATGCCCATCGAGGTGATATTTGCCGAAGTGATGGCCTTGAATGCATATTCTATCCGTCACACACATTGCGTCAGTTGGTTGCCGTGTAGAGCATGATGCCCGAATCCAAGGCTAGGCAGAGTATCGTGGTGGTTCTGTTCTCCGGGGGACACCTTACCGACTTGGTACAGACGTCCTTGGTCCGAGAAGATCGTAATATGTCTGTCGTAGCCTGTGGTTGCCCGCGGGGTGTTAGTCTATGATAAGGTCATGGCAATCGGGCCGTCAGGATGGGAGAATACGCACCGGACATGTTGGCGGCAATGGAGAGCGATCCGCTGAAAAAAAGGTAACTATAAAGCAGAAAATAACAAAAGTCACAGCAAAGAAGATATGATGCGGAGAATAGAGGATTGGGAGTGGGAGATGAAGTGAGGTTCAAGAGGACGCGTGCTAGAGGATGCCTGGCCGAAGCTCCAGACTGTAGTGAGAGGTCCACCACTTGAGCTCTCGGGCCCCAATTGAGTAAGCTCCGTCACCGCCTTTCATCATTCATCTACATCGGCCTGAACATGTCGATTTAACAGCTATAGTTCTAATATACCATGGAATTTATTTGAATACTGAGTTCAGCAAGTTCTACTAAGTTTTCCAATCTCGAGATTAATTTTGTAGGATAGTGAATAGTCTTTATTGTGACTTTGGACTGTTATATCAATGCTTGTATCAACCAGGTGAAGCATAAAACTATCATCATATTCTATGTAAACTCCTTTCAATGCTCGGATATCATATCAACTTTTCACCGGGACCTGTTAAGTATAACGACTGTGTTCTTCAAATGTATACACAGAGACCGGGCGCAGTCGTCGAAGGAAAGAAAGGGCGTATATGAAAGTAGACCCTTTCAAGAGGACGCAGTCTATGATGAGTCGCTCGAGCTTGAGCTATCCGAGTCACTGTCGCTGCTTGATTCCGATGAGCTAGGGGCTTGTCGCGACTTGCTCTTGCTCTTGCTCTTGGCCGGGCTGCAGCCTTGGCCTTGGTGGGTTTGTCGTCGTCGCTGTCGCTGTCGCTGCTGGAACTGTCGCTTTCGCTGCTACTCGAGATCTCCACAATGACAGTCCTGTTCTTCTTCTTCTTTTTGCCAGGCTGAGCGGCATCCTGCGCCTGCTTCAACTTGGGCTTCGGCTTCTCGTACGGCTTCCCATCGAAAGCGAAGACCATGAGTTCTGCCCGCTGTCTCTTCTCAAGCTGCTTCAACAGGTCTCCCTCCAGCGGCTCTGGAGACTCAGTCTTATCCAGGTTCTCTTTCCCCTCCAGCAATCGCGCCCGGAAAGCCGCCACAGCTTTGTCGTAGCTCGACAAAGGCTTATCCGCATCCTCCTCGGCATTGTCCGCGTCGCCTCCAGAAGAAGCTTGCGCCTTGTCCATCTCCGCCCGGATGACATCCTCAGCAACCTGGCGCAGACGCATCTTCGCCCCCTCGCTCTTCAGCCCCTGAAGATATGCGAGCAGCGCAGCGTTGTAAGCAGTGGGCACGTGTTCCAGCGCCAGAACGTGCTTGAAGAGGTTCGTCTCGCGGTTCTTTTGGAACTTCCACTCCGCTCGGTGCCGGTAGTAGAAACTGAGATAGGAGAGGACGGGTCCTTCGTGCGTCGTCTGCGGCTTAGGCGCGCCAGCAGCGCCTGGCAGACCTGCTTTGTCCTTGTTCTTCTTCTTCTCCTTCTTGGGCTTTTTCTTCTGCTCAGATCCGTCTTGCTTCGCGGGAGTATCGGGTGCGGTCTTCTTGTCGTCGGCGTCGTCTTCGGTGTCCGCGTCGTGCATGCGATCATCCTCGTCTGCGTGTTGCTCTACCTGCGCAGACTCTTCCTCCTCATCCTTCTGCTTCTTGTCCTTTTTGTCCTTTTTCTCCTTCTTCTCTTTCTTCTCCGTCTTCTCCTTCTTCTTCTTCTCCTTCTCCTCCTTCTTCTCCTCGTCTTCCTCATCCTTCTCTTTCTTCTCTTTCTTCTCCTTCTTCTCCTTCTTCTCCGTCTTGTCCTTCTTCTCCTTCTTCTCCTCCTTATCTTTCTTCTCTTTCTTCTCCTTCTTCTCCTTCTTCTCCTTCTTATCCTTCTTCTGCTTCTTCAAATGCACCTCCTCATCCTGTCCCTCCCCAGTCTCCCCCTCCCCATCAAGCTTCCTCTTCTTAGGCTTCACATCATCCGTCTTCTGCTCCTCGTTTGTCTCCTCCGCAGACTCCTTAGCGTACTTAAGCTTCAGCCCCAGCTTCTTCCAAGCCGGCACAGGCGCCGCCCGCGAAGAGTCTTCGCCCGCCATGTGAGATGCAGAGCTCGTTTCGTTTCGTCCGGTTTCGTCGCGGGAATAAAATCCGTTCAGGTGGGATTCGCGCGGTCTCTCAACGATTGTAGACTTGTTCAAGAGACCGTGTAGGGCGACTCGTTCAATTGTTGGGTAATTGGGTAATTGGTGTTGTGTTTTATGAGGTGGGATTGTATGTTGATCTGATCTGCTCTGATCTAGTCTATTTTATTTTTCTTTTCTTTTTTTTTCTGCCGGGATGGGGAAAATTTCCACGGCAGGAGCGGCGGGCGGAGCTTGCGAGGGCGGTGTGGGATTAATATTGTCTTTTATTATTTTTACGCAGTACTAGTTTTAGTTAAGTAGGATAGAGCTTGGCTTGATAGATAGATTGTACATCGAGTTAACTAGTTATTGTCTATCATCTTTACATAACTATAACTATCTATGAGAATAACATGAATGATCATCATGCCCACCGACCCAACCTTCCCAGCCTACCCACCATGACTCCGTAACAAACGACAAATCTCACTGTCCAAATGAAATGCAAGGCTCCTCAATGAACTCGAGAAAAGAAAGGAATATTAACCAGGGTAAAGAGTAAGAAAAGAGAGGAGGGAGGAAATTGTTCAGCGGAAGTATTGTAGAAACCATTCTACCCACCGCTTGCATTCCCAACATCAACAGCACCACCATCCCTCTTCTCCCTCTTCGCCTCTGGCTGCGCATTGCCGTGGCTGTCGCTGGCATCGGCGGACGCTCCGGCAGCAGCAGCAGCCGCCTTGCGACGAGCTCGTTCCTTTTCTCGCGAGCTAGCCCCGACAGTGCGTCGTCTACGGACGGGTTCGTAGACATCGTTGAAGTTCATGACTACGCCGAGGAAGCGCATGTCGAGGTCGGGTTGGTAGGCCAGGTCGCCGAGGAGGATGTTGAGTCTGGAGCGAAACTCCGCGGACAGGTCGCGGAGGCGGACGCGCAGGGACGACAGCATGTGGTCGTCTGCTGAGAGGTCGTGGTGGGCGAGGGAGGATGGCGTGTCGTCGCCGGGGCGGCTTGCTAGATTGGGAGTCGAGATGGAAGACGATGCGGTGCGTCGGGAGGAGAGCAGATCGCGCTCTGTGAGCCCCCAGCGGCCTTGGGCGGTGCGCGTCTCGATCTTAGCGCTGACTTCCTGTCGGCGGGTGAATTCCGCGACGGAGAAGGAGTACAGCCCGTCGACGGCGTCTTTGTAGGAGAGCATGATTTTGAGGATCGTGTGGAGTTGGGTGAGGAAGCTGTCTTCTCTGTTTGTGGAAGCCGTCTTGGATGACGACGTCGAGCCTAGGAGGCCCTTGTGCGTGATGGAGTCGAGGTAGATGGTGTGCGCTTCGATGAGGTCGTCGAGTGTGCAGCCGGGCTTGGAGACGGACGCTTGCAGCTGGTCCCAGCTGGACTCGATGACTTCGAAGAGGATGTAGTACTGCAGCTGGTTGACGAAGTGGATCATTTCGGCGATGGCGCAACGCGCGCGCTTCCAGTCGTAACCGACTTTGTCGTCGACGCTGCCGAGGACGCCTCGGGCGCCGGTCATGCATCGGCGCCAGGTGCTTCCGAGGGCGAATTCGACGCGCTTCACGCGCCAGAGGAAGTTGAAGACCTTTAGGTACTGCGTGGAGCCCCATGGCGTGATCACGACGTCGACGGGGGCGTCGATCTTGTATTCCAGGGTGAAGCAGTCCCATCCGATCTCGCCGTGGCTCAGCTCGAGCATGCGCGCGTCCAGGCGGCGGAGGACGTCCGGCGGGTCGTACTGCGCGTTCGAGGCTCGGATCGCGTGCTCTAGCTGCGCGGTCAATGTGTGTCGATATTGTGAATTGGCTGGACGGTCGAGGTTCGAGGCTAGCGACTCCATGAGTAAAGCGATGAAATCGCCTTGTCCTAGGAGCAGGTATTTCTTCAGAGCCCGCAGGTGGTCGAACAGCTTGAATTTGTCGTCCATGAGGTAAATCAGTCGCGCCATTGTGGTCTTGTAGGCTTCGTCGATTGAGGTCTCCAGACTGGCCGTATCGCCGTACCGCAGCTCCTTGGAGGCTTCTTTGGAGTATGCTTCAACCCAGCCGGAGTCGCCGCAGCCGTATCGGATGAAGTTCAGGGACTTCCCGATAAGGAAGATCTTCTTCGCAAACTCTTGCGTGATGATCGACGGCACCATATCATCATCCAGCTTGTACTTGTCTTCCCACACGCTCGTCGCGATGCGCCGCGGATCAGTGCTCGGCCTGAACTCTGGCTCGAAGACGAAGAATTCTTTATAAGGATCCGAGAGCTCTCCATCGTAGATCCACAGCCGCAGCATATCGTAGAAAGGCCGTGTAACCTGCGCAAGAATTTTCTCCGCAAATGCACAAACAAACGGATCTCCATGAGAAGTTGAAAACCCATGGATGAGGGAGATCAATTGGCCGCCTTTTCTGTCTATAGAATCATCAGTACTGAGCAAGCATCATCGGAGAAACATGAACGGCACATACTATTACTCTGGGCTTCCTCCACAATCAAGCTCATCAATCGCAAGGCCATGGTCGCGTCTCTAGTCCACACCACGCACCGCTTCAACGTCACTCCGCTTTTGGACGCACTCTGGGCATCGTTGGACTCGCTCATCGCGACCAGCGCCCGTCGGATCTCCCCTTCCAAAGTCGCAACCAGGCCCAGATAAGACCGCAGCTCGATCGAAAGAGCGGCGCGTAAACTCTGGCTGAGCAATCCATCTCCAGAACTTTCAACAAAGTTCGCCAGACCTCGATATAGCAAGCACGGCTCGGCTAGCGTATTCAAAAGAGACACCATGGGTACAGGCAGCGTGGTAGGTAGCTTCAACGTAGAAGGCGACAGAAACTCTAGACTCGACGACGACAACCCCTGCAGGTTGAAAGGCAGATCGCGCAAGAGACCCTGCTCACTCGGCGGTGCCACACTCTGGACTTTTTCCACCTTCGGCTGTTCCTGCTGCACTGGTTCCAGCGGCGGCGCAAGAGGCTCCCTCGCCCCCGTATTAGCCCGCGACCGACTCACCGGCGGCGGCGGCCGAACATCACGCACCCTATCCGAATCATACTCCGCCTCCCTCGCCTTCTCGTTCTCCAGCTCCTGCTGCTGCTGCTGCTGCTGCTGCCGTCGCGCCGAAACCTTCCGCTCCGCCCTAGCAGGAATCTGCGACGCCGACGAGCTCACAGCCGGCCCATCCTCATCAGAGTACTCCGCCATACGCTGAATGGTGCCCCTCCTCGCCCGCTGGCCCTTAAACAGCATACTCTGCAAATTCCCCGTCTCCACCTGCGGACTCCGACTATCCACGCCCCCCATCAACATCTCCTCATCCCCATCCCCACCCCCACCATCATACTCATCCGACCCAGACAGCCGGTAAAGCAGATACAAGATCGCCCACTTCTGCGACAGCACAGGCTGCGTCAACAGACGCGAGTAGAGATTCCCAAACCGCACCGCCTTATCAGGACTCGCATTCTGCCGCAGCAGCTTCCGCTTGATCATGTCCGCCGCATTGTTGATGTTCTCCCCGCCCGCCAGACTGCCCCGCCGGTTGATTCCCCCGGCGGCGGCGGCGTGCCCGTGACCGGGTCGTTTGCGGGGTTGGCGGCGTGCGCGTCGAGCACGCGCCATGAGTGCTCGAGGTAGGCGTTGTGGCGCTGTTCTTCGGCTGCGGCGAGGGCTTCTTCGTCGTCGGTGGGGAAGGAGTCGCTTATTGGGGGCGTGAGGGAGTCGACGAGCTGGGAGAGGGCGTCGTCGATGCGGCGTGGGCGCGCCGGTTGGCGGGTGGACATTGTGCTTTGCTTCTCCGTTGGAGGAATTGTTTTGTTTCCGTCCTGTCTGTCTACCTGTCTGTATGTGATGTGTATGTGTGTGTGACGCTTGATTTGTTTCGTACCAGGCTCAATGGTTCGTGGGTTGCTAGATCGCGCCGTCTATCGGAGAACGGGAAACGCGCGGCGTGAGAGGGGTGTGTCGTATGCGGTATTGTGAATTCAGTAGAGTTCGATAATACAGCCCATGGCGTCCTGCACCGGTCTATATCACTCGATCGCAGTTCTCACATGTAAGGTAGTTTCGTGGACTTTCAATGGAGTCAAGTCTATCGCCAAAGAGCGCGTGGAGACAACGGACCGAATGTTTTTGTTTGTGTAGTTTGGGTTGTTTGAATGGTTATGTATGCCCGCCATGCCAAGCATTGTCAGATCGCATCGCATCGTCAGTGAAGGAACGACTCCGACCTTCTTCAGCTTCTGTACTACTTTACGGGGCAAATTACTACTTGACTACTTCGGATCATCTTGAGCCTATATCTTCGAATAACCAAGCATATGGATAGCAATTGCTTGACTAGCAAGATCAACTAATAACAATAACAAGTCTCAAAACAATAGACCAGCAGAAATCCACCAGAAACGCCCCCAAACGAACACTTATTCCCGCAGGAAGAATTAAGATAGGCCAATACCCAGTATCACAAATATGAAACAAGCGAATTGAAAAACCCCCAAAGCCAGGCTGAGAGGGAGTGGAGGACGCAAGCCAGGGCGCACTATCAAGGTGGACTTGTCCAGGGTCCGACACGTGCTTCTCACAGGCCAGTGGCTGGGTCACAAAGAAGGACAAAAAGGGGGAAATGGAAATAGTTCAAGAAAATAAAAAAAGAGAAAAAAAAAGACACGGGAGAAAAGAAAACAGCAGCCAACTTTTGCGCCGAATTTGCACTCCAGTGGTTCAACAAATCCCATGTCGCACAACCTAACTTAGCCCGTCCGTTTTGAATTCGTATACATCATAACACCTGCCCATGCCAGCCAGAAGCCCGAGGAAGAAGTCGGGAGCTCAAAGAAGATCGAAGGGAGTGGACAATCTCTTCAACGAAGAATAACAAAGTGATTCCCCGGACTCCGGCGAGTATCAAAGATTGGAAGCAAAATAATCAGATCCGGGATAGCGATTTACGCTCGCCGCATTCCTTGCGCGGGAATAGCGCCCGGTTGCATTCCCATGTTGTAAGGATGTGTCTCGTAGCCGGGCGGGATACCGTTCATCATCATCGAGCCAAGGCCCTGAGCCTGCGAAACCGGGCAATCCTTGTGGGCGAGCAACATGGTTTTGAGATTGACAATCTCCTCGCGCAGTTGAGTGACGGTCGCCGTGAGCGCATCATTCTCGGACGTGAACAGTTCCACCTTCGCTTGCAGGTTGGCAAGCCACTGCTTCTTGCGCTGCCGACACTTGAGTGCCGCGACCCTAAACGTTGTTAGCACCTGGGATGATACTAAAGCCCGCAGACGTCAGGTTTCAGGTCACTTACCGGTTTCTCTCGAGGAAGTTCTTTCGCTTTTCTTCATCGGTCATCTTCTTGGTATCGCCCGGCATCCTCTTCTTGTCGTCTTCCATGTCCGAATAATCGAAATCCGAAGGCGGCTCCATGCTGCCGGACCCACTGTTGAGTTTCGACTTCTTGTTGGCTCCCTTGGTGACGGGATCTTCAGCTTTGCGCCTGTTATTGGCGGCGCCAGCCCCTTTCGCCGAGGCATTCTTCTTGCCCTTGCCCTTGGTCGTCGGCTTCGTCAGCTCTTCCGAGAGATTGCCGCTCATCTCGCGGCCCGCATGCGCCGAACCATTGGCATTCTGGACACCGGTGTCCGGCTCATTGACCTGGACACTCTGCGGCGGGACGGAGGTTGGGTTGGACGTAGAAAATTGGTTCGAGGTTGGTTGGCCGCCTTTCGCGAGCATAAACAACCCGTTGGCCGCATCAGCCGCATCATGGTGGCCGAACGGATCGCCTCCCGCCGCCGCGTTCGGTTTCACATCCATGTTGTTGGCGCCTTGGCTGCCCGGGTCGGGTTCGGAGGTCGGGTTCGAGGTCGGGCCGTTCGCGTTGTTCTTCTTCGCGGCGTTCAGGGCGGTCCGGTGGAACTCGATGGTCGATGGGGTCGCACCCCCGCTTTGCAACTGCTGGAGAAGCGCCTGCGAGTTGGGGCTGGGGGCTGGGAACATGGAACCGCCACCGCCTGGCGTTAACCCGGTGCGCAGTGAGGATTCGTTGGGGGTGGGGAAGCCTCGACCGATGCTGTCGAAGTAGTCGTTGGTGCTCGTCGGACCGGCGAGCATAGCCGGGCTCAAAGGCCCAGAGCGGAGCGAATTGGACCAGTTATACCCACCACCGGCAGAGTTATTACCGGGCAGGGCAGGAGACGTCAGAGAGGCTACGGGAGGAAGGATCGACTTTCCCGGTGTTTCCCCCGAGGCACCACCGCCGTTACCGCCGCCGCCAAAGGATTGTTCGAAGGGATTCGGTTCCAGGGAGAAAGGGTTGTGCACTGAGTTGAAGTAGTCCGGTGTATCAGCAGCACTGCTGATAGCAGGACGCGGAGGCGGTCCTAGCGATGTTTGGGAATCACCGTCTGGTTTTTGATTTTTATTTTCTGAAGTCGACGCTTGCGAGTCTGCCACGCTCAGAGATCCTGGTTAGCGACTCGTGATCCAATCAGATAAGAGGTTTGTTTGCACACGCAACGCCGAGGTGTTAGGGTACTTGATGTTGTTGACGCGACGGAGATGATGACGAAGGGGGAGGGAAATCAATCAGTGACGACAGAAATGAGATCATCCCGACGGCCAAGCGGACAAAAGGTACTTAAGAAGATCGTGGCGCAGACCCCAACCACCAAACGAACAAAGTTTCAAAACAACGGCAGGAAAATGTTTTTTTAAAAACCATGGAGATCGGCAGACCACCAAAGACAAAATACCAAGTAAATGAAAGAAAAGAAAATAAAACAGAGAGGGATTGAGAAGGGAAGGGTTGAGGTGGAGGGCTCCAACTATTCACGCGACAGAAAGGACTAACGGGCATACTAACCTTCAGCGTCCAAGTTCTTTTTTGAATCCATTGGGGATGGATTACGAGTGTCGGAATGGAGATTAGCGGCCACAGTCGGAGCAACCGCCGCAGACATCATAAGAATAGCAATCAAATGGGAAACACAAGAGGTCGACAACGTGAGGACGGTTGGGAGGTGCGAGCGCAAAGACCGAAGGGAGGAAGAAAAAGAATAAGCAAGCGACCGAGGCGAAATCAGCAGTGTCGCGCGATGATGAATAAGGGAGAACGGATTGATGAAGAAGATGAGTCAAGACCAGTGGATTGCAGAGAAACAATCGACTGGACAGAAAAAGAGGTTGATATCTATCTCCAGATCTGATATAATGTCTGTTTTAGAGTTGGATGTCGATGCTTTTTTGGCGTAGTCACTCGGTATAGTAAGTAGGGTTCAGTACTCCAGAGTACCTGTTGAAGGGGAGAGTAGAAGAAAAGGTTGTGACGTAGTCGGGGGGGGTTTGTTTAACAAGGGATTTTTTAGGGGAAAAAGGATGAGGGGAGGCGGTCGAGGGTCGTGAGCTAAGCAGGTTCTTTTCTGGAGGAACGATTGGAGGAGGCGAGAGAGGTGGAGAAACTAGGAAAAACTCGACTCCTGTCAAGAAAATGGAAGAGAAAAAGAACCATGCAACCCTGGGTGCAGTACAAATAGTCACTGGCTACCAGATTGTAACCTTGACTGAATTCTTTTTTTCTACGTGAAAGTTATGTCCGTTTTCTTTCTGAATTTGGAACTCGAGATCTATTCTGACTCTATTCTCTGACTCTGGTCTATATCTTTGATTCTATTAATCCGGTTTGATCCCGGTCTGATAGATCAGTCAGCAAACCTAGAGGCCAGTGGTGGCCTGTTTTTCCAGGTTGGAAACCAACCTGGACACTTCTCAACCAACATGAATGACGCAAGTCAGACAGTAAATACAACTTCCACCTCTACACCTTAGGTCCCTCCATTCAATATATAGCAAATTATATATAAATATATCTTGAATCAATGTATTATTCTATACACCCCTCGGGTTCCCAATATCAACATATACAGTTCCCATCCAGGGGGAAACTTTTATTCAATCCATCATTCAATCCATCAAAGGCAAAATCCAAGTGTGGACAGAGATGAGATCACGGTGACGACGACAGGAATTTTTCCGGGAAATCGGACCAGCCGGGTGGCCAGTGGCCACTCGAAGCGAACCACCCAACCACCAGATCCAGCCACTCATCGGTTTCATCCAGACCCACCTCTCTCTTTTCTTTTTTCTAACCCATAAGAAGGGTGTCAGGAAAAGAAAAAGAAAAAGACCTCCCAAGAAAGGGAAGGCTCCGTCTCGTGACACCCTCAATGCTTCTAGACATGGTCTGGGTGGCACATGTAGATCGAACGGGATATCATTATTCTCTATCATTATATCTCCTCGGGGTATCTCCATTTATCTCCTTGTCTCCTTCAAGCTCGTCAATTTCTCACAGCATGTGTGATTGAACGCGTTGACTCTCCCCTCTAGACCATCCATTCGCCCCGAGTTTCCACCAGGAATGACCCTTCTGATTTTCTGATTGGGTCTCCTCAGGCTAGGTGATGACGCAATGAGACCAGGTTCTGGGACGTTCGTCTCGTGACCCCCATCACGTGAGAGCCCTGTCGGTCGCTCGTTGGTGAGCCGGCCTGCCTGGACGGTCGAATAGGCTTGCGTTTCACTCGTTTAGCTGATTGCCACTCATAAGTCCGAACGGGGGATCCAGAGGTACATGTACAATAATCTACATGTCCAAATGTTGCACATGTCTGGTAGTGGTACTGTAGTACTATGGAGGTTGACCTTTTCGTGTTTGCTACTCCCGAGT
Organism: Aspergillus campestris IBT 28561; assembly: GCF_002847485.1. Lineage (NCBI taxonomy): Eukaryota > Fungi > Ascomycota > Eurotiomycetes > Eurotiales > Aspergillaceae > Aspergillus > Aspergillus campestris. The sequence goes on along the minus strand of NW_020194336.1, from coordinate 2,000,985 downwards.
TAGATTGCACTCCGCAACTTACTAAACTCAAAGGAGGGAAGTACATGAACTCGGAAGAATACCCGGCGAGGGAAGCGGAGCAATCGAAGCCCGTGGCCTTGGCTGCACAAGTACCTTAGGTACATGGTGAAACTTACAGACGACTTACCATTCAATATTCTGGACCTTCTCATAATGAGGTGTAACAGGTGGATAACTCTGGATATTTATCGATTATATGCAGGTCAAGTCAGATAGTACCACTTGCTTCTCTATAAGCACAGCATATGGGCCAAGAAAGTCTTACAATTTATCCACATACTAGACATTAAGAGTGACAGCAGCATGTCCACAATCTAGGCTTTCCTTCCTGTTCTGTTTTAGTGCTCACCCTTGTCTTTTTTGCCACTGCACTCAATCTGAGGAGCCCTGTAAGCGCCACATTCGGCAGTGAGATACACCCTAGCAGGTTGTCAACCTTCAGTGATATACCGGATGACTAGTGTGTTGATTCGAGTAGAGATATGCAGTACATAACCAGGCTATGTGCGGAGTAGACATGACTTATGTGCCCAAGTAGATATCCTATACCACGTCACGCTTCGACTTACCATTGACTCGGAGCCGTCTTTGTATCCTGAAGCAACCACCATATCCAGGTACTAACGTTCTTCGGGAAGCATAGGAAATGCCTACTGCAGCTCCTGCAGCAGGATGATAAAACCATTAGCGCTGAAATCTCATGACAGATGATTCCGTGTCTTCCTGCAGTATCAAAGCAATAGAGGTGGGTTTTGCCCAGACGAATGGATCAGTAACGATCGACAGACAACAAACGGCAAGGTACAGCGGAACGCAAGATATGTTCGCCCCGCCAAGCACCCCCTTGCACGTGATTCAACACGCTCATCAACCATTGACACTTCATATAGTATTATCAACAGCATCAGCATCAGCATGGGCCGAGGAAAAGAACTTGACCCCTTCGTACGGGGTCAAATCGTCCAACTCCATACAATCGGCTGAGGATACAGAAGAATCCACCGACAACATCCAAACATCCCCATCTCAACGATAAATCAACCATCCAGGTCAACACGCTCTGGTCGACCCCGCATCCTGAGTCAAGAGCAACGGGATAAACTCCGGGATCTGATTCAGGCCGATCCGAATATTAAGAATGAGGATCTGCTGAAGGCGATTGATCATGCGATAGCTTTACGTTCTCTGCAGTATCTCTTGCGGGAATTGGGTTTGAAAAGACTGACTTGAACGGCTGGGTTTATCGTCGGAATACGCTTGTATACGACTTTAATGAGCACATGCATACGATACCTGCACACCAGATTATTAGATACCTGTCAAATGGAGACCGGTGCACGGTAGCGCGTCATCAAGCAAAATAACTACAAGTCTGGACTCCGTAAGGTCAAGGACACCATTGGGCATTGGGAGAGTCTGCGGGACCCACTGTCTACCTACTATGGAGTGTCTCAGTACACCATGACCAACGCTCAACAAGCTGACACGTGACTATCCCTCCTGTCAAACATATACCTAGTATGTGCAGCTTCCACTTTGTTTGCCAGCACAACCTGACATTATATCATGTCTAAACCTGCAAAAGAGGCTCCATATAGAGTGGACCCTTGCAATCCTGCATAACACACCTGGTGGTTTTACTTTACCGTATCATCCGACTTGGCGTGTTTGTGAGCAGTTCCTTTTTTGAGATACCCAGTGTTAGATTGATCAGTAATCGTCTGTCAGGACAATAACATGGCTTATATAGAAAGTCTTAAAAATTCATTATAGCATTCCAGCATAGTAGGTTTGAAAGCACGTGTTGCCTGGAGTACTCGATATCTGAATCCGGCTTGACCACTTTGAACATCTTCAACGGCAGATGTACCCTCTCCAGGATATAGAGAAGATTGTATACGCAAGAGGTCACAATTGTAGAAGACAATGCTCTAGGAATATGGAAGAGAATATCTAGTAGCACGACGTAAACAAAGATTACATACGCTTTATGCCATGATGAATCCTTGTCCCCAGGGTAAGTCAGGGGATCCAGGTGGGCTGGACTCCCGACGATGACGACGGGTGATGTTGCAGCCTCAGGCACAAAGACAGCAGTGCCACTTTGGCACAATTAGGCGCCGTTCAGTGGTCGCAAGTACGTTCTATCCTACTTACTTCACTGTCTCTCATTGTTCTCATTTCATCATATCCTCATACTTCCTATCTGTCACAGAGAAATAAGTGTCACCCCGGACTAGATAGTGATTGTGACACGGCCACTCCCACATTCCGGAACCTTCGACTGCCCGCAATTAAAAACAGTTGGATCTACCGGGAATCGCTGCTAGTGCGTCAGGTCAACCTCTCAACCTCGCCCTGCAAGGTAGCTCGATCTAGAAAACTGACACTATCTTCCTTCTCGATTACCTTTAGACAACCCGATATCCGCTCCCTGTCCATCCCATTCGAGTCTCAAAATGTCGTCCGCCGTCGTCCACGATGACGATCTCATGGAGCCCACCCTCCAGTCGATCATCAACCAGAAGACTCTACGCTGGATCTTCGTGGGTGGTAAAGGAGGTGTAGGGAAAACCACCACCTCCTGCTCTCTCGCCATCCAGCTGGCCAAAGCTCGCAAATCCGTCCTCCTGATCTCGACCGACCCCGCACACAACCTGAGTGACGCCTTCGGGCAGAAGTTCGGAAAGGAGGCTCGCCTGGTGGATGGATACACGAACCTGAGCGCGATGGAGATCGACCCCAATGGAAGCATCCAGGACCTCCTGGCCAGCGGTGAGGCACAGCAGGACGATCCGATGAGCGGACTGGGCGTCGGGAACATGATGCAGGATCTGGCATTCAGCGTACGCGATCCCCCTCCCCCCGCGAGGGGTAAATCGGTTTAGGGTCATGCAGCCCCACTGACGATAACAGATCCCCGGTGTCGACGAAGCCATGTCATTTGCCGAGGTCCTGAAGCAGGTCAAGTCGCTTTCGTACGAGGTCATCGTGTTCGACACCGCTCCGACCGGTCATACTCTGCGTTTCCTCCAGTTCCCCACTGTGCTTGAGAAGGCCCTCGCGAAACTCTCGCAGCTGTCCTCGCAGTTCGGACCCATGCTGAACTCGATCCTTGGCGCCCGGGGTGGTCTGCCCGGTGGTCAGAACATGGACGAGCTCCTGCAGAAGATGGAGTCCCTGAGGGAGACTATCAGCGAAGTCAACTCCCAGTTCAAGGACGCCGATATGACCACCTTTGTGTGTGTCTGTATCGCCGAGTTCTTGTCTCTGTATGAGACGGAGCGCATGATCCAGGAGTTGACGAGCTACGGCATTGATACGCACTCTATCGTGGTCAACCAACTCCTGTTCCCCAAGGAAGGTAGCGGATGTGACCAGTGCAACGCACGGAGAAAGATGCAGAAGAAGTATCTGGAGCAGATCGAGGAGCTCTACGAAGATTTCAACGTTGTCCGCATGCCCCTCCTGGTTGAGGAAGTGAGAGGAAAGGAGAAGCTTGAAAAGTCAGTCCCTAGAAAAGCCCGTCTGTCGTACGATCGATCGCTAATGACCTCTACAGATTCAGCGACATGCTTGTACATCCGTATTCGCCTCCCGAGTAAATGTCGCTGGATGCGGCTCTGGAAATATTTTATGAGGTGAAATTCTGCATCTGCTGTCATTGGGATGAGTTATGAAAAGTAATAGACAATAATACACTATCGCCAGGCGGGCCATCACAGCGCAAGTTACGTCTCCATTGCCATAATATAAACTATCTGGATTTGTATTGTTCAACGCCGATCTCTCTACATTTGCTTTTTCTTTTCGTTTCCTTTCTTTTATTTTCTTTTCGAGGCGTGGTCGACACCTTGCGGCACCGTTTGCATTGCAGACGCCTTGTTTTCGCCTCCTCGAGGCTTTCATTCTTATTTCGTATCTGACAGCCCTTGCATCAAAGGATGGTAGTGCCGATGCACTTGTGGGTCTACTCAATCCTCAGATAGACCACTCATAGAGGTGACAGGCCTACTGCTTCCACGTCACGAGAGTATGTCGGGTGTATCATCATCTGTACTATCTTCTCTCCACCTAGCCTTGCTCGGATTGAGTCAGGTTCACATTATGCGACTTCCTGTTTCATCGCTCACGCTATTCACGAATAGTGCTGGGGAGCATTTTATCTAGAATTGAGAGCAGGGGCTGCATTGCTTGTTGTCTACACTTCGAGCAGCGCACCGTGAGTCATGTTATCAAGAAATGCAACTCCAACAAGCAGGATGAGGAAGACTCCACCCATTTTTCAGACATACACCTCATACAGCCTACGCACAAGCCCACTATGTCTCAATCAAAGGTATGTTGGTGGATCAAAGTAGCTCAACATCAACCTTAAGAACCTCTAGCCCGAACATGGGGAAATCTACATTTCAGTCCGGTCCGGACAGACTCCTAGCCTCACTAACTCCACTACTCAAGCGACCAGCTCCACAGGCCCAGCCAGACTCGTCTAGCCCCATTGTGCCTGAGTGTGTATCCGATCAGCTGAGCCGGTCATGCTCCAGACATTGCTTAGGCTCGTTATGATAATGTGAGAAGGTAGCCGCATTAGCCTCATCCTGACTTTCCCTTACACCGGAGGGAGGAAAGCTGAAGGAAAGGAGATACAAATAGATGATTGGCCTTACGCGCACTACGAGATCGAACTCCCCACGTGAGCAAACAATGTCTATGTATATGTCTATGCCTCCCATGACTGGCAAGGGAGGGAATCTTGGCTACCTGCCGTCCTGCAAGATGTCGAATAACTAGTCGCAGCAGACCTGATCTTACAGTAGGGAAAGACCAGATCCACTGCGTTGGGCTGAAAAAGTAGACAGGGTTGAACTCGGCACTATAAGAATTAACTAAAAGCGACTAGGGCAAACCCATGTCACAGGGAAGCTGCCTGCCTGCATCGGAGCCAACCATGGTCATACTAGTCTATTTAGCGGAGTGAGTAGGATGGATTTCTCTTCAAGTCTGCGCTTAACATGCAGCATCTACGCCCAGGGAAGGAATTCCCGCCCTAATTCGGACTCTTGCATACCGCGACTGGCTTTTTCTGGGGGTGTTTTGGAGATGCATGGTGAGGACTAGTCGAGTTTGCATCAGATCGGCGGTTATATCGACAGGACTTCATTTGGAATTGGGAAGCAATTGGTGATTAGACGAGGGGGAACGAGATAACAAATGAATATTATACCAAGATAATAACATTAAGTAATCCCGTCTCACCGCGTGCTGAAGACGGGCGAAATCCAACGTGTCTTTCTCTGCGATCTGCAAGGGAAGGTTTTTATTTTTACAATCCATATACTCCGATTCTGTGCAGATGTCATTTACGGGGATCTAAGCTCGGGATGCAAGAATCCCTGGATTGTAAGAAGCCATTTTGTACGACGCAGCAAGTTATGGGGAGTTCACATCGGGGTAACTGTACCATGGCGCCATAGCATCATCCTTCAACAATCAACCAGACAGACCCCATTTCTAGGTCAGGGCAAGAAGTTCACCGCAGGATGAGCCAAGAACGCAATAGAACTACAACGAAAACTCCAGGGCGCAGCAGAAGCCCCGACGATTGGCATAGTGGTCTAATTTGTGGGCGCGCGGGACCTAGTTAGCTCCTGTTCAAAGTCAAGCCTCACTTTCTTCTCGGGAAAGGGTTGGATGAAAGAAGTGAGGCGACTTTCTTTCCGGGATCCGACATGGCATGGCGATAGAACCACACACAGTGGACTTGGTCTCAATATCACTAGCTGCTTAAGTGCAGGAATCTTGTCTGGTAGGATTCTTAGATGTCAATAGTTATGCTGATCACTGCCCTTTCTTTGAGTCAGTCACCCATCCCATCCATGCATGATGATGATGATACTATATACTGCGCCTGGGTTAGCCCGATCTTTGAGCGATACTATCCACATAAAACCTGTCTATCCTTGGATACCCTTGCATGAGGAACGTCGAATACTTATTCAATCATAGTTGAATATGCGCTTCTCGTCGCTGTAGATCCCTGCTTACCGCTACGCTAACTACCGTCATCATTATCGTCATCATCATCACCGCCACCACCATATATAATAGCGACACTTCCATATCTCTCTCTCCAAGAGAAGACCGTCTGGACGTCTACCTTCGCTGGCCCACATACATACACACACCCACTCACGCACGCACGTACAAACCATACGTCCAGAAGAAGATGTCCCAAGTCCAGCAATACTGGCTCCCAGGATACGGACTCTCCCGACACATAGTCCTAGGCCATATCCAATACTTCCTCGGTCCAACAGCATCAGTCAGGCCATACACGTACCAGGTAACAACCTCCACCACGAATGACAATGCGCACGCAATTCCGTAGACAAGATGGTCGCCCTAACGCTTGGATTTGGTCAAGGGGCGCGAAGGTTACCTGATTGTTGGTGTACCTTTAACGCGGGTGTGTTCTTCTTACCTACCCTTCTTGCCCTACCTTATCTAGATTTACCTCCGTTTGATACTCACTATTGGGATTGCTTTGGAGGTTATATATAATAGCATGGTCAAAACTAACACGGTAAACAGGAACAAATCGACGACCTAGCAGCCATGTCAAGAGAATACGAAAGACAGGAATCCGTCCGCATGGCAATTGACTCCATCCTGGACGGATCTTCCTCCCCGAGAGACGACTCCGAGCCTTATATCAACGATATCGTGCTTGTGCGGAGCTCGAGATCCCGGACGAGACACGAGTCGCGGAGGGGCCTTTAGCTGGGGAGTTGCAGTGGTATGATTGGAGTTGACGGGTGGGTTTCAACGATGCATTCTTTTTCTATTTATATTGATTTATGTTTTTCGAGCCATTTGGTATGGCTTTTTGCTGTGATATCCCTGGTTATTATTCATTATTTGCTTTGTTGGTTATTGTTGTGATCATTGCGGTTTGTGTTCTCGCTTTTCATACCCATTTTATATCCTTGTTGTTGGTTTTCTCCCTCCCTTTCTCTCTCCCCCCTTTCTCATATTTACACTACTATACGCATCTTGATCTAACATGGAATGATCATCGGAATGGGACGCCCTCTTCATCTCGGGTTCTGCTTCGCATGATTTGACGTGTTTACTTGGAAACACTCTAGAAGTCTTTGATGTTCCTTTTATACTAGACACATACATACATACTACCTTCTATACAGATGTACAGACCAGGTTATACACAAGTCTATGGCTTTCGAATCTCGTGAATTACAGATGGTCGGATTGATGGATTGATGGATTGGTGGCTCTAATCGCCGGACTAGAGACTTAGGTAGATGATTGGGGGTGAATGCTTGCGAGACAGCTACGTATGGCTGACACGAGTATACGAGGTTATAAAAAGTAAACAAATGAAGAACGAAACAAGACGAACAGAGACGTGCCGAGACAAATATAAACAAACCCATAATATGATAATACCGAACTACGAACAGACTAACCTTCTTCATAGGTAAAAAAGCAAATAGAAAAGCCCTCAGGACGAATTTCCACTCATCTCTATAGAATCAATCATTCGTAACAGCATAGATCAAATCCAACAACATAGACACACTTTTGAAGATCAGAGGAAGGCGAGTTGGTCGATTTCTGCTTAGCGGTATATAATTTTTTTCTTTCTTTTCCTTTTCTTCAGGTGGGAGACAATTCCCTCTTTCAAGATAAGAAAAATCAAGGGAATATTTCACCACGTCAAATCCAAGAAACCGACCAGACCAGCGACATCGTAGCATTTCTCCCAAAGTGACAGATCAAAGGGAAACAGAAAAGGGAGAAGGATGAGCATTACAAACGGGGGATGGAGAGGGGGAAGAGAAAAAGAAAAAGAAAAGGAACAGCAAAGAGAACACGAAATGTGGACCACCGGAACGCCAGCCTGATGCCACTCTGCTTTGGTCCCATCACGCGAGAAGCCTGCCTATCTTGCAGGTAAGAGGTAGGTAAGGAATAATAACATGAACGGACAGAACCGGGGGAAGAATGGAAAAAGACGAGTCTTTTGTTTGAGGAGAAGACTGTTCTTTCGGCTTATTTGGCGACGGCCGCGCTGTGAAACTGTCAGTAATGGTTCTTCTCTCATTCCAAAATCGGGAAAACTCACCTCAGAACTTGTGTCCGGAAGAAAGCACCCTTCGTCTTCTCAATGACCTGCTGGTACACCGACTGCGGGGGGTGGTTCATGATCACCGTGCCCTCCTGGTAGTCGATCTTGGCGTCCACCCGGGTGTCACGGATCAGGTTGACGATCCACTTCTCGCCTTCATCCTGGTTCAGACCAAGACGGGTAGACAGATCCCTGGAATAATCGTCAGCTTTGGATTCCCTTTCAGATTCGGGTGTGTAGGTACATACTTAATGTCAATCCGTTGGTGGATCTTGCAGTAGCTCTCCGAGATCAGGTGACGGGCAGCCTCGACAAAAGCGTCCGCGGCGGAGACCAGGAAGAAATCGCTGCGCAGCACATCCTCGGCCTCACCCAGCTTCCGCTGCGCCTCCTCAAAGTCAAAGTCGACGTACAGGGCCTTGATGAAGTCGGTGACGGGGTCGGTGTATTCGTAGTTCTCCTGGCGAACGACACGGATCAGATCCTTCAGCTGCTTCTGGTACATGCTGCTGTTCTTGTGGACGCGGTTGCGGTTGGTGATGACGGCGGCCGCGAGGTATCGCAGGACCCAGGGGCAGCTGGTCTGGATGGTGTTGATGTAGGCGGGGGAGAAGAAGAGATCGGTCAGGACATCGCGGGCGGGGTCGTGGTTGAAGAAGGGGAAGAGAGACCAGTGAATCAGCCACGAGCGGTTCTGCAGCTGTCCCAGCGGGTTGTTGAATAGCCGGGTGTCAATCGAATCCTTGACCTTCTGCACCTCCTCCATGGCACCGTCCCAGCTGGTGGTCAGGATCTCCGAGGCCAGCTTACCCCAGGTGGCGGACGCGACCTTGTCGTTGTCGGTGGACAGCACACGGAACTGATACAGCAGCTCCGCGGCGTTGCCGTAGCTACCGCAGCTGTACTGGAAGCGGCCGTAGTCGTAGAGGCTGTTGACCATCTCGTTGGTGACACCGTGCTGTTCCTCGAGGTACTTCAAGTTAGCAGCCTTGTCGCTGCGCAGGTTGCCCACAACATCATCATCCTGCAGCAATTCGGTGATCTTGGCGCTCTGCTCCTGGTAGTGCTCCAGCTTGTTGAGAACCTCCTCCCTCTTCTTGACAAACTCCTCGGGGATCGAGTCGGAGTTGTTGATCTCCTGCCACAGGTTGGCCACATAATCGGTCATGTTGGTGTGCTTGAGCAGTTCATATTTGGCCCGGACAATCTCCTTGTCATCCTCCTGTCCAGAGCTAAATTCGAGAAGGGGGAACACCAAGTGACGGTCGAGATAAGGGATCAATCGGGGCAGGAGGTCGTGTTGGTTGGCGATCTCTTCAGCGGTCTTGGGGGGGTGAGCGGCGGCACCGCTGAGCAAAGTCTCGGCGGACGGGGGGGCGTTGGCTGCCATGGTTGGGGGATTGAACCGAGACAGCAGACGGGAGAGAGGAAAAATAGGTGGGAGAAGGGGGAGGTGAGGGTGAGAGATCAAGAAGGCGACGGCGGTCTTGAGGTCTCGGATTCAAGGCTGGATGGGGCCGTTGGTGATAGGGAAGGACAAGACAATGAGAATAATGTGCGGGCATCTTTTGCGCTGGCGAAAATGTGGGCGGCAGAGGGCTGCTGAGCGCGCTAGGCCCGGTTGGGACTAGCGGCAGGTCTCCGCGCCGATGCAGAGAAATCGTCAAAAGAACCAGAGATGGTCGGCTCTCCATCCCAGCTTCAACTCTTCCAGTTCCCCCCTCTCCCCCTCATCTCTCGAGTTCTCAGTTGGTCTCGGTGGCTCAACTGCTTCCTCTGGGTTTCGATTTCGTGACTCCCCTGTCGACCCTTTGGTTGTTTACCCCCCCATAGCCATGGCCTCCTTCTTCCCGGTTCGTCCGGTCTGCTCGGCCGTTCGCAAGCAGTCGACGACCCTGCCTCGATCTCTATCCTCTACACAGCCTATTGCTCCCTCGTCGGGGTCTTGTAGTCATTTCTCGTCACTATGCTCCACCTCTAGATCGATGAATTCTCGTAAGTTGTGATCCGATACTGCCAATCCCATGTTGGTCGGGAACTTGGCCACCCGAGAAGAGGCGGGAAAAACCAGAAAAAAAACCACAATCAAAACTTGCTATGAGAAGAAACATCATTAGAATCCTCTCTCTAACTTGCCAATAGCCGTCACTCGCCCCTCTCAATCCTCCATTCTTCCATTCTCCGCCGGGAAAGGGCAAACGCGAACGTTCCTGGTCCAACTGCGCCGACAGGCGCAGACTTTCAAACAGAACGCTCCTTCGACAGACGCCGCTCGCCCACCAGTCAACCTGCAACTCACCAACCTCCCCTACTTCATTCGTCGCACCGCCTCCAACCAACTCCCCGTGTACCTGGTCACCAAGGCCGGCGGTACCAAGCAGCAGACCAAGATCCAGAAGACCGAGGGTGATATGGACGCGTTGCGGAGTGATTTGGCGCAGTACCTGGGACTCGAATCTGGCGGAGCCAAGAGCCCGGATATCACGATCAACCGCCTGAATGGCCATATTGTCGTCAAGGTATGTCCTATTTCATCCCGTTCCCAGCACAACGGAGCGCTAACCAGTCGATTGTTTATAGGGCTGGCGGAAACCTGAGATTCAAAAGTTCCTCCTCGAGCGCAACTTCTAAGTGACGAGAAATAACTAATATCGGGATGAACGCCGATCACCCGTTTCTTATAATCCCATCTCGATTTCGCGTCGTTGAAATAACACGACGAGATATTTCGAATGCCATCGCCATCAAAAGCATCACCAACCACAAAAGAAGAGACCGGTATCAACATATATGACTAAAAGTATGAGGAGGAAAGCAAGGGAACAAAACAGACATGAGAAGCTATGAGCAGGAAAGCCTTAGTGTTGCTCCAAGGGTCAAGTCCATCTTATTTTTCCTTTTCTAATTCAATTCCCATTTTCTTTTCCTTTTTCGTTTTTCTTATTTCCTTGTATTATCTCGCAGTGCAGGTGTTTCGTCGCATTTATCATCCGTCCCTGTTTTCATCAAGCTAAGTCTGTTTGGTTTGGTTCTTGGGTGTCTTATCTTGTATTTTTATTGTCTTGTTTGTCTGTTTGATTTTTGTATCTACGCTGCGCTCCTGCTCATCATCGTCTCCCCGCTCAGCTAGCTCTGTACACGCTGATGGATGAATTTACGGTTGCTAGTTAGTATCTCTATTGTGGGTATCGATGGTAGACATGGAAAGTAGATGTCGACTAGGAGATCTGTCTCTTTTTATCTTTTATTTTCCCTGAATACGTATAGTCAAAGCTTTTCAATTAGTGGCTTCTTCAAAGTCCATCCTCATAGTATAGAGTAAGTAGTTGTTAAGCTAGCTCTGTACATGCTGGTGGATTAATCTACGGTTGCTAGTTAGTATGTCTATTGTGGTATCGATGGTAAATATGGGAGTAGATAGATGTCGACTAGGAGATCTGTCTCTTTTTATCTTTTTATTTTCTTGGGTGCGTGTAGTCAAGCTTTTCAAATAGTGCCTACTTATAAACGTCCATACTCACAATATAGACTGTAGACTAAGTAACTGTAAAATCAGCCTACTCGTATAGTACCTCGTTAGTACCTTGTATACCCTTGAAAGCCATTATCCAATGAATAATCATCAATGTACAAGTAAGATAATGCAAGTGCCATTTAACCAAATTCAGAATATGATTTTTACCCATGTAGACATGATATCATGCACGATCTTTCGCCCTGAGGGTATTCAACATTGTACAACAATAATAGTAGTAGGTGGTAGGTAGTAGTAGACAACTAATCAGGAATACACACAACATGTCACGCCCCACACAAAATATCTTTCCACCGGCGCCAGACAAGAACATGAGATAAATGAATAAACAGAGATGGAGGGCGGGGAGGGGTTTCCAAAAGGTTGGTAGGTAGTGGTAGTAGTAGTTTACGGAGAGTGAAGTAAATCAAGACATGAGGTCAAAACAATCCCGATAGCTGGAAAGATAATGTTGGTGCTAGGCTTGTTTGGGCCTTCGCTAGGAAAAAGACATGGAATGGAAAGGCAAAAAAATAAAATGATAAAGTAAAGAAAAAACCATCAAGTCCCAATAGCAATGTACACCACGTCACTCGGCGAGTCGCGCATAGGTTATCAGCTGCCGCACGACCCCGGGATCAACATTGCGCATGAGCAACGCTCCAAGTAAGCTCTCCTTTTTAGGGATGATCCCTGATGGGAACCGCAGGGCGGTGTCCGTCTCGGCATACTTGGACTTCTCGGCTAAGCGCCGGAGTATGCCTAATCCTCGGTTGATGATGGAGCTGTATGCGGAGGCTTCGTCCGCCTGGGCCCGTACGGCGTGGGTCTGGCGTGCGTTGACATTGGGTGGAGGGACGCGTTCCGTACTCAGCAGACAAGATAGTCTGAGGAGATGAATCGCGAACCCATCCAGCGACTCCAGCCACGCTTTGGCCAGGGGCCCATCAGCGAAGCTGGAGAGGATATCTGCCGCCAGCAATCCCTGCATGAGGAACACCTTGCGCGCATCTGCGATGGCGAGCGGTTTCCGAGGCTGGTCGGGGACAGGGCAGATGGCGAGCCCGAAAGCACGAGTGAGCAGATCTTGTTGGACGCCGTTGCCATCGCCAGAGAAGATGGACCGGAAGAATGTTCGGTTGGGTTCATCCCGCGCGAGGAGCTTCGCGAAACTATCCACGGCGGCGGGTGTGTACTTGTGGATAGAGGCATTGTACGAGGTGAACATGACGCCGTCCGGCCCCAGGCTTGGGCTGGGGAACGGCGCAAACGACAGCACGAAATTGAGGAGGCTTTCGGCCTCCTCCCGGCTCGGCACCTGGATGGTGTGCGCTAAGTTGCTAAGATAGATGACAGTGTCCTTCATGAAATCCAAGGTATTCTGGTTGGTCCGCAGAAGCATGTTCCGCGTCCCCAGATAGCGGATGATCGTGGAGAAGAACTCGATGACTGGGGGTGTGGACAGGACTCCAAAATTGGACTCCGCGAACGAGAAGTTGCGCAGGATGGTGGTGACGCAGATGAGTCTGTCGACAGCTCGATCGAGCTCGTAATCGAGGCTCCCAAATTCGGAGGGATCTGCCAAGGACGTCCATTCGACCTGGCACCCACGGCTGATCTCTTCGTAGGACGGAAGAAGCATCACATCCGAGACCTCTGCAGCATGCTCAGCAAGCAACTCCGCTTGATCCTCTGCACAATCGATCAGGCAGTCCACAAGGTCTTCGCAGTTGTCCAACGATATTTGAATGGCCGGCTCGCAAGAGATGGTCGCCAACGTATCCAAGGCCACGCGCATCTCGGCATGGATGCCGGATTTCACGCTCATGATCAAAGCGTGGATGTCAATGACCCCGAGTTCCCCATAAGCAGGAACATTGGGCCTGAACCTCGTGATCTCCTCCCCCAGAGGATACATCTCATCCACGGCAATGGGTCCGTGGAGATTACTCCCTTGTAGTACCATCGGCTTGAAGGGGTCCTCGATGGGGTGCTTGAGCGGTTGGTTGGAGGGCCCGTCGAGTTGGTCAAGGGCTTTCCCCGATACCGAACCAGGTCCTTTCCCGACTTGCGCCGGGGACTGCGGGATAAACTGATTCGAAGGGTCATGGGGCGTTGCAGGAGGTTGCGACCCCTGGGAGACGCTGAGTCGATGCTGGTGCTGCTGTTGTTGTTGCTGAAGCGGCGGCGGCGGCGGCTTGCTGGGACCCTTTACGGGTGTCGGTGTGGAGAATCCATTGGCGGCCTGGTTCGGCACATGATGCGGTACCGGTGGATTCCCGGGGGAGGGCTGTCCCATCGGTTGCTGATTCTCGAAGCCCGGACCAGGTTTGGCAGTCGGTGACTGAAACTGCATGCCCGAGGGGTCACTGGGCTGCCGCGGTAAGGAGCCCTGCTGCATCTGGTCCGCGAATTGTTTCTGCTGGGAATTCAAGAAGGCTTGTTCGTAGACAGCGAGATTCCGCTGGTAATGTTCCCGGATCTCTTGCATCGCAGTGGGAAACTGCATGGGGGGGAAATGGAGTTGCTGGGAGATCACGGGCCACATGTTGGCGGCCGTGACCTTTTTGGAACCCCCCAGCTTCATCACGGCGGAATACAGGTGGATCAGATGGATGGGCCGACCGCACACAATCGGATTCATGTCGAGTGGTAAGCTCCGCGACATCATAAACTTCTGCAAGGACTTCATGAAGGCTTCCGGGTTCGGGGGCTTCGCCATGGTCTGTTGCATCTGCCTGATGGCGGCCATCTGCTGCGGGTTCGCCATGGCGTTCATCCCAGCCGCCACCGGACGCCCAGCCAGAGCCGGATTCATGTTCATGGGGCGTCCTTGGTTTTGCATCTGCAAAGCATGCATTCGCTGCTGCTGCTGCTGCTGCTGCTGCTGTTGTTGTTGCTGCTGCTGCTGTTGTTGCTGATGTTGCTGCTGTTGGGCAGCCATTGCTTGCTGGTATCCCTGCGGCATGCCGGCAAAATGCGCCTGCATCGGTGCCTGCATCGGCGCCTGCACCGCAGCGGACGTCATGGCCGGGGTCGGGGTGAATTGGGGGCCCATGCCCTGAGGAAAGGGCTGCGCCGGCATGAACGAATTGTTCTGCGGTGTATTGACCCGGCTCGGATGATCGGACTGGGGCGACATGTGCGGTCCTCCTACCTGAGGCCCGGGCGTGAACGGGCTCGGAGACGCGGTACCCATTCGCTGTACCCCATGCTGGTCAAAGTCCTGCATGATCGGGGACTGGGTGACATTGGGTGGTGTCCCCTGGAGGTGTTGATAGGGATTGGGATGGGGAGTGAATTGAGGACCTCCATTGGCAGGGCCATGATACCCGGGGAAGGGGACCTGATGGGGCGTCTGCGACCGCGACATGCCACCAGGTGCCTGTCGAGGGGACATCGCGATGCCATCCTCGGGTCGTGGTCGTTTGGATGGAATTACCTGGTTCGGGTTGTGGAAGCCAGGGGAGGCATTTCGGGGCATGCCATTGAACATGCGCTGAAACTGGTTTGGGTCAGGGGGCGTGGGAGAGGTATGGAGGAAGGCTGTGGAAGGGTCAATGGTCGCTTGGTGGAAAGCGCCATTATCATGGTTGGGGAGATTCGAGCCGTCGGCTACCCAGGCATTCATGTCGTGTGTTTTTTACCAACCCATCTGTAGACCAAGGAGAGCTGTCAGAAATTGTCACACAAAAGGCAAGACAGAGTTTCATTCATCCAGATGCGATCGACAAGGATTGGAGGCAGGTGGTAGCCATCATGACACAGCATGCGTAACCATCAACCGACCATCATCGATCGCGACCAAGTGAAATCAATGGGTCTGGACGCGTCCGGTTTGGGGGGTGGGAGGCGGGCGTGGTGAGGCCGGATGAATCGCGCTTCGGGTCTGCGACACGAAAAGCAAACGAACACACTCAGACCAAGCCACGCCGACCGGAACCACCTATGGGGGAGGGGAAACTTTGGGGAGTAACGAATTGGTGGGTGGATAAGGTGTGGGGGAGAAATGAAATTGGGGAATTATTGCATGTAAAATGATGACCGAGAGACCATATTGATGAAAGAGTACATACCGACAAGGTTGGATAACTAAGAAGGCCGACTCACAGGCGATGGAAGGCGGTCCCGAAATAGTAGCGGGTTGAGAAATGAGACCGCGAGAGAGATTGCCAGCGGCCGGGTCACGGGACCACGGGACGCCACGCAGGGAGGGAAAAAAATAAAGAGAGAGAGAGAGAGGGAGGGCAGCCTAAGGCAGAAGTTGAAAGACCATCAGCAGATGATAAGACGATAAGGAGACGGGTGTCGCTATTTCCAATACACCAGACATCTCCAAGTACCACGGCTGCAAAGACAGGAACAAATCATGGATAGACCACAAAATGTCCTAGCTAAGCAGCAACACACTGGAGCAGGAGGAGCGACATTCACAACGTGCGTTGGTGGTCCCGAAGAATGAGTGGGTGACCAGTGGCCAGTAGATAGTGCGTGGCCACAGCTCCCGGGAGAGCGTGTAATAGGCAAGTGAAAGACAGGGAGCGGGGGTGGGAAAAGAAATAACGGGCGTACCTGGACCAAAAAAAGCGTAGGGCTGTTATTTGTTGGAGTACGCTTGTAATTTATTTTTATGGTAATAATGATCAATAATAATGGTAAATGATAAAAATAATGAAAAAATTCCCCTTCTGATCTGAATGAGGAGAGAAGGGAAAGGGGGGGTGAGTGTTTCGCTTGGGAGACAAAGCGAGTGGAGGCAAATGGAGTGGGTGGAAGACAGAAATGGGGGGGAACGTGGAGAGAGAAGACCAGAGGATCCAAAAAGAGATGGGAAGAGTAAAAGAGTCACTCAAAGAATTCAAGAATCCAAAAAAGAGTACAACTCCAGTCAGTAAATTGGAGGCAGAGCACAGGGAGAAGCAAGTCAGTCTCGTCACGGTCGAGAATTATTCGAACAGGTCGGCTTCGTGTTGAGCGGCAACTGATCGAGAGAAAACAGCAGGCGGAGTGGGGTGGCAGTACCGTGCATGACATAATCACTCTCAGCATCCAATTTATGGATCGGCTGTCAGTATAAACATTTCAATCTGCAGATGATTGTAACAATCATAATAATAGTATTATGATGGAATGTTTGAAAAAGATACTTTTGTCTGGATCAGTGCTATGTTAGCGTTTTCTTCTGTTTTCTTCTGTTTTCTTCTGTTTTCTTCTGTTTTCTTCTGTTTTCTTCCTGTCAATCAAAAAGGATAAAATAATTGGAGAAATAGGTCAGACGTCGATGTGATCGGCAAGGTCCGGTCCCTTTAGAAACCGATACTGGTCCTTGTCCACTGATCTCCCCCCTAATCAGTGAGCGACGTCAACTTATTAGTCAATCATAATGCAAGAGATGAGCAACATCAGTCATTGTAAGAAACAAAATCAATCAGTGAAATAGAGAGAGAAAAAAGCGAGCATTATTGTAACGATGGGGCGTAGCATATCCTGACAGCTGCTAGTTAGTGGGCATAGATGCTGGTGGAAGATAACCCGGTCAAGAGCGGGGTGACGACGAGCTCCATAGAAAAAGAACGCAAGCCTTGTCTTTCTTTCTTTCTTTCTTTCTGGCTTTTCTTTCTCTGCTTTTCTAAAAGCACGAAGAGTATGGGAAGATATTCCCAAAGAATGTGGGGAGGAAAAGGGAAAGGAGAAGAGAAGGGAGGAGGAAAAGAAGGGCAACTGCTTGTTCTTATAATCTGGATGATCAAGTTAGTTACTTGGGTAGTCATTTTTTATTTTAATCTTTTCGCTTTTTATTTTTATTTTTATTTTTTTACTTGTGCCTCCTACCAAGTCCGTACCTAACCTGAAAATCCGCCCAATCTTGACCGTTCGGAACGGTCAGGTATGATGAACAGTTCCATAGATTCCAGCCAAATTAATGCCGCGCACATTAGTTCGTCAGACCTTGGCTGCCATGTTTGACTTTCATTTTTCTTTCTTTCTTTACTTTTGGCTTACTGGTTTTGAATTTTATAATATCTTAATTATTGATCATCTGGCTTTCTGTTGAAAATCTAGGCTTTCATTTGGAGGGGAATTTTCAACGCTTTTACACCGTACATCAGTCTCTGGAAGTGGGAATGGAGTCTTCCTTGCCGCGCTCCACTCTTCCCTACCCAGTGGGTGATTATCTCCGAGCAGACGGATTAGTTATGTGGAGAGTGGATTTCGGTTTTTGGCTCCTGGTATGGACCAACTGGTAACACATGGGTCCCCAGCAAGGCTCCTGCAGCCATTTTCAATCGGAATGGACGGTTGTGTGGGATCTTGCGTGGCTCTTACGGGGAAAGACACCAAGACCGTAGACAACACAGACAACAGCTTCTTGCCACGAACCAACGCCGGGATCAGGTGCCTGGCTGGAGTTGGAGATTTCAAACGGGCGCAACAACTAACTAGTTAATTCCAATGCCCAACCTATGGCCATTGTCCCGCGGCACGGGGATCATCGCGATCAGCACCAGCGTTACACTATTCAGTGATGAATGCATAGTACGGTAATGCATCCGCTGGTTAAACCATTCGGACAGCTGGAAGCAGGGTCTCTCAAATTCCGGGGCTCTGCCTCGACTCTTTTTCTTTGACTCGCGCGCCCAATTACACAGTAATATCAGTGTGTCGCGTTTCCTCTCTCCTTCTCTATATCCCAGTTTTTTGCTGTCTTTTCTACGCGGCTATGCCGCCTACGATCATCCCTTTGCGATAAGCTCCATAGCAACTATGTAATCCGCTAACAGACCCCACAGACCTACACTGACATTCATAGCGCTGTACCGTTCATAGGATAGATCCCACGGCGTTCTTTCCAGCCCCTGGCATGTTACTAGTCTGCGAGATCTTACGGTGCCAGTGTGTTCGTTCCTATTTTGAGGATGCCGATAGTCAACCAATGTCAAAATCCACCCATGAAGGTGGACTGTACCACTACAACGTTAGAATCTTCGAACTAATTGTGACAGGGTGTGGTGGCCCTTGGTAACCGTCCTACGTCGAGTGTTCACTAGATATATATATTCAACCTATGTATGAAACTGATGTCGAAAAATCCCCCTGGGGTTAAGCTACGAAAGATTATTCTTTGTAGGAATATCAACAGGCACCCAATAGAGTGAACAATTCCAAGTACAACAACAACAAATATACATCCTCCGTTCATGCCAGGGTATGCGAACTACCACATTTGCCAGTCAAGGACAGTCAGTCGACTCTATGATCCGTAACTTCCGCTGTTCCATATTTGGTTGGAATCAGTAAAGTGGACAAGGCAAAGGGGTGATGGGAATGGAGTACACAAGTGTATTCCATACAAAGTTAGTAGTAAATTAATCAATAACTTGATATTCCAGATCCTCAAGTCCTTGAGAAGAACTACTAAAAAACATAGAGAATATGCTTGGGAGGCCTACCAAAGACCTCTTTACCTAATCGGGACTAGCGGTCTGGTCAGCGAGCTGCTCCTCACGTGACCATTGCCACGGGAGCTACGTGATCCCATCAGCCTTCGAAGCACAGCTCCTCCACATGAACATCCCTCCCCACAGCCCCAAATACCTATTCTTGCACTGCGACATCACCCCGAGATCATTATCAGACGCCTAGGTAAACTCGGTGATACCCTGTTTGCTTTATATCCAGTTTTTCGACGACATTTACAGCATGGGAGACGTCGCCGTGGAGAACCCGGCGAGCAACGTCACGCCTAAGCCGATTCCATTGGACAACATCCCCAACATCGATTCTTTCGAGGGGACGGGATCGGACGGAGGAGACGAATATGCCACATTGAAGAAGTTGCAGAGACATCTGGAGTAGGTTGCAATGTGATCACCTTTGACGTGGCTGTCATCTGACCATTGACATTAGGTACATCCAACTCCAAGAGGAGTATATCAAGGATGAGCAAAGGTGGGTTACATCTCCAACCTCTCTGGCTCTATTCTTTTACACTCATCTAACATGTCTTCGAAAACAGGAGCTTGAAGAGGGAGCTCGTTCGTGCGCAGGAAGAGATCAAGCGGATACAGAGTGTACCACTCGTTATCGGCCAGTTCATGGAAGCGATTGACCAAAAGTATGACACAACGCAGCATCCTAATATAGACGTTTATTGCTCACCAAATTAGTACGGGTATCGTTCAGTCCTCGACCGGTTCGAATTACGTTGTCCGTATCCTGTCCACCCTCGACCGCGAAAAGCTCAAGCCGTCGTCCTCCGTCGCCCTCCACCGTCACTCCAATGCGCTCGTGGATATCCTCCCGCCAGAGGCCGACTCGTCTATTGCTATGCTGGGAGAGAACGAGAAGCCGGACGTGTCGTACGCGGATGTCGGTGGTCTCGATATGCAGAAACAGGAAATCAGGGAGGCGGTCGAATTGCCTTTGACGCAGTTTGACTTGTACAAGCAGATTGGTGAGCCGTTGCGGTGTCAAGGGAGGATGACTGGGTTTACTAACCGTTTCCAGGTATCGATCCTCCCCGTGGTGTCCTGCTTTATGGCCCTCCTGGTACGGGTAAGACCATGTTGGTTAAGGCCGTGGCGAACGGTACGACCGCCAGCTTCATTCGAGTGAACGGATCCGAATTCGTTCAAAAGTATCTGGGAGAGGGCCCCCGTATGGTCCGAGATGTGTTCCGAATGGCGCGGGAGAACTCCCCGGCTATCATTTTCATCGACGAAATTGATGCCATTGCCACCAAGCGGTTCGACGCCCAAACAGGTGCCGACCGTGAAGTGCAGCGAATCTTGCTGGAGCTGCTTAACCAGATGGATGGCTTCGAGCAGTCGAGCAACGTCAAGGTCATCATGGCCACCAACCGAGCGGATACCCTTGATCCGGCCTTGCTGCGTCCGGGTCGTTTGGACCGCAAGATCGAGTTCCCATCCCTTCGTGACCGACGTGAGCGTCGTCTGATCTTCAGCACGATCGCGTCCAGAATGTCCTTGTCTCCCGAAGTCGACCTGGATTCGCTGATTGTGCGGAACGAGCCTTTGTCTGGTGCTGTCATCGCGGCCATCATGCAAGAGGCCGGCCTCCGGGCTGTCCGCAAGAACCGTTACAATATCATTCAGTCTGATCTTGATGACGCTTACTCGGCCCAGGTGAAGTCCGGACAGGAAGATGAACGGTATGCTCCATTCGCCCCTCTATTCATCTCTCTCTTTCGCTCCTTCTCCCTCTCACTCGTTTTTGAACATAACTAATGCGTCACAGACCCGAGTTCTACCGCTAGATCAGGTTTCAGGTTTCGGTGTGCTGGAAATGGGATTGTGCATGGCGAAAAGGTGGTCGTCCGTTGTATCATCAGAGACCGGGCTATTGGTATATGTAGCACAATGATTGATGCATTTGGATTCTCTGCTGCAGTAGTTTACAGTACGTGTAGGAAGCATGTAGGCAGCCTTTCAACCTTGCTCTTCGTGAGCGACACTGCAAGCCGTAATGTCAATGTGCATCTATAAGCGATACTTTTGCCGCCCATACCTTGCTGTTTTTTTTCTTTCTTCTTCTTCCCTTAGCCATTAAGACAAGACAAAACAAGCCAACAATAACACTACATACTAGAAACGAGAAACGACAATCTTGAAACAACCCGACTTTCCCCAGAGAGCTCTTCACACTTCTAAGTCCATCCTACATACCTCACGCTTGCCGAGACCTTCGAGGTGCTCACCAAGCCTACCCCTTGCGACATCTCTAAGACAGAAAGGCACACAGATCCGTTTTACGTATTTCCCGTCTCATATTGAAACCAGGGCGCCTATCATACTAGAACACGTTCTCCCCCCAATGAGTTGGCTTGGTGGTCAAGGTGTGCATGTCCGTCTGGGTCTGATATCCTATAGTTCCGCTTATCGTCGAGCGAGAGTCGTTCTTGAAAAGTCAACAGAAACAATTGCCATGTTGAAGAATCCCTCTCTCGGTTATTTGTTTTTCTGTGTTTGTATTGATCGGGTTGGTGATTGATCCGATTCAAAGTGCCAGTTCAGTCAGTATGGACTCTGTTGCTATGGAATATTGGATGTATTGTCGGATATATACATTTAGCTGCCTATATTTGCTATGTGCTTTGAGCGGCTTTGTTGAATTTACGAGATGGGGGGTTTACAGTAACTGGCGCATGTACTGATTGCTTTTTCTTCAGGGCTTGAATATCGCGCTTGGTGAGTCTTTTATTGCTCTTGATCGAGGTAGATAAAAGGGTTGGCCTGAACCAAGGCGATAATGTTATCAGTAAGATTGGGCCTGATGCTATCAGCCGGTTTAGTTGGTGTTTGTTATCGGGTGAGACTAAATATAAACACACTGTTGTCACCACTATCATTTCATACCTCCACAATCAATCTAGAGATTTCAGTGCCTGCCCAGTGCCTGGGTAATGTACCTAATGTATTTCTTATAAACAAGTAAATAAACCATATGGTAGAATAGCAACTTCTACAAAGTGAGTCGATCATCTCCATCTTCCCAGGATCAAGTGATCCGACCCGTGACCATGATCCGCGCCGAGTGCCAATGACGCAAGCCCGCCATCCTTGATTGGCTGCCCTGGTCACTTTCGCTTTCCCCCCATTACAAGTCACTCCGCAACCAGTCATGTAAGGTAAGGTACCTACGACAGACTAGGTACCTCGCTTGCTCTCAACTCCCTTCACCTCCTCATCTCCATCCATCTCTCTCCCCCCATCGTCTCCATCTCCCGTCTCCCCATCCCCATCGCGTTCTTTCGTTCCCTTCATTATTCCATCAGCTGTTCATCAGTCTCTCTTTTGGTAACCATCCATCCTTATTTACTCTGTACCCGCCTCCCCCAGTGGTCTGGGACTGTTGCCGCCCATCATGAAGACGCCCTCCTTGCTCGCGGCCTCTGTGCTGCTGGGTTGTGCTTCTGCTAAGGTTCACAAGCTTAAGCTTGATAAGGTTCCTCTGTCTGAGCAGATGGTGAGTTAATCCTGTTGTTCTGTATTTGTTGGTTGTGATGATGGTATTGGGACATGATCGATCGATGTCCGCTTGTTTGGGTTTGGCATCACCGCTGACCAAATCATCTCCAGTACGCCCAGAACATCGACACCCATGTGCAGGCTTTGAGTCAGAAATACTCGGGGATGCGCCAGGCGATGCATCAGCAGTTGTCTGATCAGACCGATCTGAACGATGAGCTCACTGAGCAGGGACGTCATGACGTCTTGGTCGATAACTTCTTGAATGCCCAGTGTAAGTCGAATCGACTAAGATGATCTCCTCCCAAATTCATGACTAACATGAGTCGCGCAGACTTCTCCAAGATTGAGATTGGTACGCCCCCGCAGGAGTTCAAGGTGGTGCTTGACACGGGAAGCTCCAACCTGTGGGTCCCGTCGCAGCAGTGTGGCTCCATCGCCTGCTATCTCCACAACAAGTACGATTCCTCCTCGTCATCTACCTACCAGAAGAATGGCAGCGAGTTTGCCATCAAGTATGGCTCTGGCAGCTTGAGCGGCTTTGTGTCCAAGGACACCGTCAAGATCGCTGATATTAAGATCGAAGACCAGCTGTTTGCTGAGGCAACCAGCGAGCCTGGTCTGGCCTTTGCCTTTGGTCGCTTTGATGGCATCCTTGGATTGGGCTTCGACACCATCTCCGTCAACAAGATCGTTCCTCCCTTCTATAGCATGCTGAACCAGGATACCCTGGATGAGCCTGTCTTCGCCTTCTACCTCGGGGACGCTAACACCGAGGGTGACGACTCCGTGGCGACTTTCGGTGGTGTTGACAAGGACCATTACGAGGGTGAGCTGATCAAGATCCCTCTTCGCCGCAAGGCCTACTGGGAGGTCGACTTTGACGCCATTGCTCTTGGCGATGAGGTGGCCAGCCTGGACAACACCGGTGTCATCCTGGACACCGGTACCTCGCTGATTGCCCTGCCTTCCACCCTTGCCGAGCTGATGTGAGTTCCCTTGGATCATGTCGTCAGAAACCATACTAATAAACCTACAGCAACAAGGAGATCGGTGCCAAGAAGGGTTTCACCGGCCAGTACTCCGTTGAATGCGATACGCGCGACAAGCTGCCCGACATGACCTTCACGCTGAGCGGCCACAACTTCACCATCGGCCCTTACGACTATACTCTGGAGGTCCAGGGCTCTTGCATCAGCGCTTTCATGGGCATGGACTTCCCCGAGCCCGTGGGGCCCCTGGCTATCCTGGGTGATGCCTTCCTGCGGCGGTGGTACAGCGTGTACGACGTCGGCAACGGCGCCGTTGGTCTAGCCAAGGCCAAATAGAGGAGCGACGTAAGACTCACATCCATCTAGATGATGCGGTGTGAGAGCAATGGTACATATATAAGCCCAGCACGGGCATTTTTGATTTCGGCGAACCTGGGGAAGAAGCAGGCCTACCATTTCAGATGCAGGCTCTGCACTGCCCTGGGTTCTGTTGCGACGTCTGTTTTAGTGACTTTTACGGAACAATTTCATGTGTTATGGATTTTGGACTCTATTGTAGCCTACGAGGAGCATTCTGCAGTAGATGAAACCAGTAGGGAAGAAACCTATGACGTGAGACTCAGTAGTGCCGTTGGATGGCAGGTGACAGGGGATAAACATTACCAGGGATTACTTACCATACTCAATGCGTTAACAATGACCATGATTATGACGAGGTCTAGCCCCGCACGGACGGGTACTGCCTGATTCTGGCCTGGTCTTGGCGGCCGACCTCAGCAGAAAGTGAACTTCAACTTCGCCTTTCGTCTGCACTGGTTTCGTTCTTTCCTTTCCATCCCTCCACCCAGCTCCTGTCAACGTTAACCATTCCAATTTGATTCGAAATTTCAATTCTCATTTTGTGCGCTTTGTTGGGCGCATATTCTTTTCTGCTCTTTGCCAACTGCCCCGTTGTTTCCTCCCAAACGGCGCCGTTTTCTCGTCGCGTCAGCTCGTGGCGGACCTCACTTGACGAGCTCTCGCTCCACCGTAACCACGAACCCAAGCTTGTTGGAAACACCCACCACCTCACGCCATCGAATCTGCCTTTGTTAGATTGAATTGCGCCTTCATTACCCCTTTCGCAGTGGGCGCGCGCCGAGCGACCCGGTGATGGCTTCATAGCTTTGTTTAGCTCGGTTCCCTTTCTTTCTGTTCGCTCGCGATTGAATCGCCCATCGCGCTCCCGCTTCGTGAGGGTGCGCCATACATGAGAGAGAAACCAGTGGGCGGTAGTTACCACACCGTGTCACTCGAGTTTAAATAGGAGCATGCTGCTTCGATTGCCGCCGAGCCTTCACTACCCGATCACCGTAACGTCGCTGCTCAAACAGCCTGGCGATGCGGTGGAACGGGATGAGGCTCTCTTCTGGTATATCTACCAGACGACTGTCACTGAAGGTGATGGGCTGGGAAATAAGATCGAGGTGAAGCGCAAGTTTCCGACTAAGTTTGAGTCGACCGTTGATGGGGAGATCGTGCAATGGAAAGTTGCCAAGGGCGATATTATTGATGAGCCGTATGTGCTCGCCTTCTCCCCTTTGATTTGAAGTGGGAATGATTTGCTGACGTGTGGATAGGGTTGATATCGTCGAGATTGACGAGCCATGTGCTCACGAAGTCCAGTTCGGGGGTCTGTGTGCGGAGTGTGGGAAGGATATGACAGAGTAGGTGCTCTGATAGTTTGGCAGTCGGTGTGTTGCTTTGGATAGGAGCTGACGTCGCTTGTTCTTGTAGGTCGACGTACAACACGGAGGTGACCGATTCGATCCGCGCGCCGATCCAGATGGTTCACGACAATACGACACTTACCGTAAGCGTCGAGGAGGCTACACGGGTGGAAGAAGATGCGAAACGCCGACTGCTATCGCATCGGAAGCTGTCCCTCGTGGTGGATCTTGACCAGACCATCATCCATGCTACCGTGGACCCTACCGTAGGAGAGTGGATGGAAGACAAGGACAATCCCAACCATGAAGCATTGAGCGACGTTCGAAGGTTTCAGCTGGTGGACGATGGACCAGGGATGCGAGGATGCTGGTACTATGTCAAGTTACGACCAGGATTAGAGGCCTTTTTGGAGAACGTCGCTGCGATGTACGAGTTACATATCTACACCATGGGTACTAGGGCGTATGCGCAGCATATTGCAAGTATCGTCGATCCAGACAAAAGACTCTTTGGCGATCGTATTCTCAGCCGTGACGAGAGTGGCAGCTTGACCGCAAAGAACCTGCATCGCCTGTTCCCCGTGGACACTAAGATGGTAGTCATCATCGATGACCGTGGGGACGTCTGGCGCTGGAGCCCCAATCTCATCAAGGTGTCTCCGTACGACTTTTTCGTCGGGATCGGCGATATCAACTCCAGTTTCCTCCCCAAGAAGCAAGAACTGGAGTCGTCTAATAAGACCGGTGAAAAGCCACCGGTCAAGGCCCCTCCCCTGCCACCACCGACAGAACACCACGTTAATGGCAGTACGACGAAATCAGAGCCGAACGAGGAGGTGTCAACGCTGGAGCAGTTGGTAACAATGGGTGGTGGAGACAACCCGAGACTGCTGCAAGAGCAGAGTGACGCCCAGGAAGAGACAATCATGCACCAGGTCGAGGACCGGCCCCTGCTGCAAAAGCAGAAGGAGCTGGACGCCGAAGATGACGCGACCTCCCAATCGGATAGCAGCGAGTCGTCCGCCAGCGTGGACGAGTCCCAGGACCCCAACAAACAGCGGCATCATCTGCTGGTCGATACCGACCAAGAGCTCTTCCAGCTGGAAGCACGACTCGACGACGTGCACCGGAGATTCTTCGACGAGTACGACCAGCGGCGGACGCGCGCGCTCGGCGGACGGGTGGCGGCTCTACGGGGCGAAAAGACGCCATTCAAGGAGAAAGACGTGGACCTGAAACTGGTACCCGACGTGAAGGACATCATGCCCTACATCAAACGCAAGATCCTTGGCGGCGTGGTGATGGTATTCTCCGGCGTGTTGCCCCTAGGGACAGACACCCAAAACGCCGACATCTCCCTTTGGTCGAAGAGTTTCGGCGCCGCAATCTCCCAAAAGGTCAACCGGCGAACGACACACCTCGTAGCCGGCCGCAACCGCACAGCCAAGGTGCGCGAGGCGACGCGATACCCCAGGATCAAGATCGTCTCGACGCAGTGGCTCCTAGACTCCCTAACCCAGTGGAAGCGGCTCAACGAAGAGCCGTACCTACTCCCCGTGCACCCAGACGACCGCGGCGAGCCGATCTCACCCAGCACCAAAGACCTGGACAGTGCGTGGTTGACGTCTGATGACGAAGACACGGGTGAATTCCTGACAGACGACGACAACGAGACGGACGATATCCTCCAGTCGTCGGGGCTTTCGGAGCAGTCCCCGATCGGCTACGACGAAGACCAGCAAGCCGCCGTGCACGAAGAGCTCAAGGACTTCCTGGGTAGCGATGACGAGAGCGAAAGCGACAGCGACGCGTCGTTCGTGGCCGACGAGTCCAGCCAGATTGGCAAGAAGCGCAAGCGGGATGATGGGACTGAGGGCGAAGCCGGTGACGGTGACCAGGAGCCGGCGGCTGAAGAGGGAGGCGATCAGGCCGGCTCGCGGTTATCGCAGCGGATCAAGCGGGTCTACGAGCGCAGCACGGGCTTACGAGCCATGGCCACCCCCGGTGGTGCCAACAACAACAACAACAACAACAACAACAACAACAACAACAACACCACCACCACCACAGAGGAGACAAAGCCAGAAGAAATGGTATCCTCACCCCCAGAGCCCGAACCATCCAGCTCTCAACCCCAAGAAAACATCCCGCAACCCGACGAAGACGACGAAGACGAACTCGAGCGGGAGATGATGGCAGCATTCGAGGATAACGACGAAGACGAAGCTCGAGCCGAAGAAGAAGAAGCAACTGATAGTTAGTTTTTTTTGTTTCCATCTCGACTTTGACTTTGACCCTTGTATCTTCCCTTCCTTGTTCTCTATTTGTCATATTTGTCCCATTTGCTTCTCTCTATCTTGTTCTTGTTCATATTGGAGATGGAATGGCGTTGAGGATGGATGCATGAGCATCGCGAGCTGAGTGGCATGTCCTGTCTTGTCGTAACTCACTCTCTAGACGTTTCATTTGGAAGAGAGGTGTTTTTTTTTGCTGCTGCTGCTGCTGTTGATATCAATGTTGATATTGTCGGGGAACTGCGATCGATGCGAGAATGGCATAGCGATGGCGTTGACGGGATCTATCTATCGATCTACTCTCAATTCTTGTTTGTATAGGTTCTTAAATAGTACTTACCGTACTTGATTACTCCGTACTTGTTTCCTCTATCCTCCGTTACCTACGCTCATACATACATACAGTATGATAAATGGGGATTTGATAGGTTCTGTAGTTGTTGTGGATGGTATGAGTGTTCATGGGTACATATATAAAAACGGAAAAAAAGAGCAAAAGAAAAAAAAAAATCAAGGCCAACACAAATGGATATCAATATCAATCAAAACAGACAATAGCGCCATTTCCCATATTGAAACAGAATATAACCCAGACATCAAAAAATGAAGATAGAAGGGAAAAAAAATCAATCCCATATATCCCGATTTACTTGCCACGCCATGATCATCATCCAGAGGAAGAAGATCGTGTTGACGAGTTCGAATGCGAAGGCTGTTTTCCAGCAGCTGCCTGTTTTGTTGATTAGCATGTGTTTCTTTTGAGTCACGTCACGGCCCACGATGTTTGGTATGTTTATTGTCATGTATGTATGTATGCATGTGTAGTTTGTACTACCCATATATACACACAGACACATGCATACAGTAAATAGTAGACAGTAGACAAAAGTGGTAGGGAAAGAAGAAAGAAAGGGAAACAAACAGATAGTACTCTGCGTCAACCAAGCCAACGTCTGCAGATTATTGCCCCCAACGCGGTGATCATCGAGGATATAGATCTGACAATTGTCGTTGACGTTGGCGACGACGCCATACAGCTGCAGCGAGGTCTCGATCAGCCCCGTTATCCAGAGGACGAAGAGGATGAAGCTTCCGATGAGGATGATGCCAGGGAGGAGGAAGCGGCGCGCGGCGAGGACGAGGATGAGGACTACGAAGATGAAGCCGAGGGCGGAGGAGACGACCATGTAGGGGAAGAGCCTTTGATTATTTGTTAGTGTGATTCGTTGGTAGAAGGGAAATGGGTATATTACCATGGTATTCCTAGGTTCATCTCCGTCTGGATGGCCATAAACCAGGAGAAGATACCGAGGCAGACTGCGGACCCGGATAGCACGATTATGATCCAGATGTTGAGCTGCAGTTCGGGCCAGTGGTAGTGTCGACTGCGGCGGATTGGGGCTGCCATTGTTTCTTTCTTTTGCGTTTTTGTTCGGTGGTTCGTCTTGTTGTGTTGTGTTGTGGTGGTGGTGAGATTGATCAATCGAGATAGGATAGATATACTGCGTAGATCAAGAAGTCGGGTATTATATCATAGAAAAGTCATGCATCCAAGCGGCGTTATACTAATTCGTCAAAGTCGTATCTGTCGTTCATTCATTCGTCCATTCATTCAATTGCCCTGATCGCCATATACTCCAAGTGCAGGCGGGGTATGAGGGTTATATGTATGTATAGATCGAGTCACGTCGGAGGTAAGCCGCAGCTGCGACGTCGTAACACCGTTGGGTCGCAAGTCGCAGGACCAAGCCGCCCCAAACACCCAGCAAGGTATCAGGATCCCGACACCCCACGCCCTGGATTGGGCCGGTGTGGACTGGCAATGTGACGGACTGAGTTGGTTGAGTGTTTGTTTGTTGATTGATCGAATGGAATTGCGCCGGGATGTGTTGGCGGTTATGTAAGCGGTGAGGAGGTGGTCGGCGGAGACGAGACGAGGACTCGAGGATTATTTCGGAGATCTAGGTCGTGGTGGCGTTTGGGATATGCAGAATGGGTTATTGTTTGAATGACTGACAGGAAGAGAGAATGCATGGAGTGAAAGAAAGAAATGCATTGTGGTGGGAGAAATGAGGTGGCTGGTGCAGTGGGTGTAGGTATAGTAGGGCGACACTGAGGGTGGCAGGGCAAGACGTGGAGTTGGTTTCGCCCCTTTAGGAATGGTCGCTGATCCCATGTCTTGTCATTACCACCTGCTAGTTTTGACTATATATCAAGAACTATCCTCGCTATTCTTTTTAACAGGTTTGGCATTGATAGTGAAAGGTCATGCGCGATCAAATCGGATTAGCTACTTCCAAGGCTCATGAGACGGGTCTATGGTCTTGCGAAAACCACCCCAGCGACACCACTGAATGGCAATAAGTACGATAATGGTCTGTAATGATCTCATGAACCATTTGATCAAAGAGTCATCCCGCCTTCGCCCCGTTGGTCGAAAAACCACATCCTTCTTTGTCTGGGCGCGGACAGGTTGAACCTGTGGCTGAGACGACCATGTGTAGCATGTCTCAAATCTCTTGATTGAAGTCTCACAACCAGACGGAAACCTGCATGTCCTGTCTTGAGTTGCACCAAAGGTGCTGCACCGTGGAATCAGATCGAGGAGAAGTTCGGCCAGGGGTTCGCTGCAAGGGATTTGAAGTCCCTGCAAAGGTAATGGTCAAAAAAGCCGATGTTTTTGACTCGTCCGGCAAGATGTAATTCTCTATAACGTACATCGCCGACTGGAGACGTCCTTTACAGTGTACTGTTGACGCTCGTCGATTGTCTCCTACCCTGGTTTATTCCGTGATGATCACCTAGCATTCGAGGCATGCTCATCTATCAGTGGACCGTATCGAGTCAATTCTACCATCTTCGACCCTGATATAGTAGTTAGTGCGCCTCCTGCTGACAACTCTAAGAAATTAGGCTCAGCTAATCCATGCTTCCGTCGGTAAACTAAAAAATTTTGGGGAATATGGCTATCCCAACAGAACTTGCACCAACTTCACCCGAATCACTTGAACTCCAAAGACACCCGCCCTCATGAACAGTACATATCCTATAGCCAAAATCCGCAATGAGTATGGTTCAGACCGCTGTATGATATCAATGTGCTAGTGTAGATTCGACAGAATTGTCTCAGTGTGCTCTCCGCACGCTACGGGTCTTGTTCTTTTAGTAGGACTTTGAGATCATGTAAGTACTCTATAATTTATTTAAAATATAAAGATATTGGTCATTTCAAACTCTATAAATTATCTCCTCTTGCTAGCTAGCTGATATAATAATATTAGATATAAGCACCATCAATGTGTCCCAATCATCATTACCAGTCTCATCTGCTCGGACGGCCGATTCGACCAGCCACGTGACCCAGTCACATGTTTGCTAGTAGAGTGGTAGGGCCGCCCCACCGCCCCTTTTTGCTCCGAATTAGGGGGCAACCCCCCCAGAATACGCCCCAACCCGCCCCAAAAAACAACACAATTGAATTGATCCGATCGTGGGCCTGTGTTGACCACATCACTACTAACGCTCGTGTAGGACTTGTGGTTTTCAACTGTCAGAATGTCTATTCCGAACGTGTACGGTATTTTCATGTGCGGGGCTGGGAATATTAACCTTCACGAAGTTGCGATGAGCCGAGCGGGCCACAGCGGGGCCAGCACGCTAAGCGGCGCCGGAACTGGAGCTGGAGCTAGAGCTGGAGCTGGAGCTGGAGCCAGAATCAGATCCCCCGGAAGACGAGGCAGATCCTGAGCCAGATTGCGAGCCAGATCCTGAGCCAGACGAGCTAGATCCTGAGCCAGATTCCGAGCTAGATCCTGAGCCAGCATCCGAGCCGTTGTTGGAGTTTGAGTTTGCGCCAGCACTTGAGCCGGCGTCCGCATCTGCATTTGAGCCTGCGTCGGCATCTGAGCCAGCGCCAGCATCTGAGCCAGCGCCAGCATTTGAGCCGGCGTCCGCATCTGCATTTGAGCCGGCGTCCGCATCTGCATCTGAGCCGGCGTCAGCATCTGAGCCTGCGCCAGCATCTGAGCCTGCGCCAGCATCTGAGCCTGCGCCAGCATTTGAGCCGGCGTCCGCATCTGCATCTGAGCCGGCGTCAGCATCTGAGCCTGCGCCAGCATCTGAGCCTGCGCCAGCATCTGAGCCAGCGCCAGCATTTGAGCCGGCGTCCGCATCTGCATTTGAGCCTGCGTCAGCATCTGAGCCAGCGCCAGCATTTGAGCCAGCGCCAGCATCTGAGCCGGCGTCCGCATCTGCATTTGAGCCTGCGTCAGCATCTGAGCCTGCGCCAGCATTTGAGCCAGCGCCAGCATCTGAGCCGGCGTCCGCATCTGCATTTGAGCCTGCGCCAGCATCTGAGCCTGCGCCAGCATTTGAGCCTGCGCCAGCATCTGAGCCGGCGTCCGCATCTGCATTTGAGCCCGCGTCGGCATCTGAGCCAGCGCCAGCATTTGAGCCGGCGTTCGCATCTGCATCCGACCCTGCGCCAGCATCCGACCCTGCTCCGGCATTCGAGCCTGCGCCGGCATTCGAACCTGCGCCGGCATTCGAACCTGCGTCATTTCCAGCAGCACTATAGTTCAAGGCACCGATGCTACCTGCGCCTGCTATCTCGTCGGATTCTAATTCCTCTGACTCTTTCCCTATGCCAGACTGCAGTGAGGTACCAGGACCACCTGATCCGTTTTCGCACTGGTTGCCGCCTCCAAAGGTCGTCACCGTTATTCCAGGACCAGATGATCCCTCAAAGTTGTTACCGGTCAGTGAATATCCTGAGTTCCCCGATACAATTTCATCAGGACCCTGTCGTGCTTTCAGGGCTGGAACACCGATGCCGGTGTCTTCCAGGCGAAGCTTCTTGACCAGCTCAGCTGTTGCATCACGTCTCAATGGATCTTGTGGAGATTCCTATGCAAGAGTTAGACAGTTATCGCCGCGTCTGTCTCTCTTCCCCTCGTCGCCTACTCACGATGCTTGGAGGCTGGCCAAAGGGCGCCGGTCTGGCCTGGACAAGAGAAATCGAAAAGAAATCTATTAAACAATAAAGGGCCAACAGATTGGCCTTGGTCTTGTGTTCCCGAGGCATGGTGTATAATAAAAAAATATTGATATTTGGGATACGGTAAGGTTGCAAACAGGAGACTTGCAAATGAGCAGACGAGAAGGTTCTTTGCTTGGAACGGCACCTGTCGGGTTGAAGGACTCCGGTTTTATTTCTTGCTTTTCTCACAAAGCATGTGTGCTGCAAAGCCCCTCCTGAACCGGATTCGTTTCATTCCAGGCATGGGATCGAGCTCATTATCCCAGATTACGGTCCCAGGGAGCAAGCAAGCTGCAACCATGCAATGGAACCCTCTTTTCTTTGACTTCGTGACAAGATCGGACCGATTCTAGATTCAACCCTTCATTGCTATCCGTTGGCCGGATACCACGTCCTCTACGGTTGCCCAGTCAGTGAGGGATTTCATATGCAAGAACCTAGCACAGTGGGTCGAGGTTGTAACTGGAGGAATGCTTTTCTCAGGGCCACCCTAGCTTCCCACATCGCCGGGATCAGGTGGGGCTATCTCTTTGGATGGCTCTCTCTGTATTCAAGAGATGAGCAAGGTTGGCTATATCCTACGTCAAACATTCCATCCAGTGTCGCCATGGTTATCCACGAAACTTGGGTTGCCTTGAGAAGGTTGGTTGCCTTCCTCTGTCATATACCCTTCCTTCTCTTGTTTATACGGAAGAAGGTTGGATATCCATATGCAGGTCTTCAGTTCAAGGACTGAAATCGGCACCAGTGGGGCTCCCAGTGAGCTTGTCATCTGAACCAAACGAGATGTGGCTATCCAGCAGGCAAAATGATGGACTGCAAGAGCTTGCCATTGGATGACAACCACATCATAGATGCAAACTTCGGAAGGACGGCTGTCAAAATTGAAAGAACAATATAGGGTACGGCTCCACAACTTATTCTCCGAGCCGTCACTGAAAATACAGTCAAACTTTAGGGTTAGCGTATATCGGCCAGTGTGGATTAGTACATATGCCGCCGGTTGTCATGACGCAAGATCTATGTGTAGGTTCTAATCTAATACACTAGACGGATCCACACAGAACCTAGAATATCCAGGAAACAATCCAGAGGGGAGAGTATGCGTGTGGATGTGTTGATCGTCCAGGCGCAGAGGACCTAGCACGAGCTCCTGGCAACGGCCCGAATGAAAACGGAACGGAATTAAAACTCCGCAAGTTGAAGGGGACCACCTGGGTCCCTGAACATACTTGCCCAAGCACAGCATAGGCTGAACTCCAGCAGTCTACCTTTGCCTTGGCTCATGTGGTCCTATGGCTTCCCGTTCACTCAATCAAGGGGTTTCCACAGTAAACCCATGATAGGCCAAATCGCCAAAGAGCACAGCATACAGGGAGCACCATTTTGAAGCAGTACTGCTTGCTCTACCCTACAATTGGCCGCCATGACCCGCAGCATCCTTACGCGGCATGAGAGGATAAGATCGTTAGGGCATAGATCTACTTGTCTGAGGCCCAGTGTTATGGTTGGTTGACTTGCTACTAGCGCTGTGTGGTTGGGCCATGCTTAGGTATGGATGGCCCATTGGAATGGGAGTACGGTTTCGACCACACCAGCTCATCATATGAGAATCACGCAGAACCGGTATGCCTGCCACTCGACATTTGAACGATACCGTCGCACCACAGACGCTATTCCCGAAGCGTGAAGCGTGAGTTTGACCTATGATCAGTGAACCATCAGACGAGTAGACAAGAGTCTAGACAGGGCACTGCATGAGGATGAACCGTCCAGGGACGGGACACAGTTGATAAACGAACCTAAATCATGATGATCTGGGCCTGCCCGGGATCCCGGACCCTTGTTATATCTACGGATCGGCCAAGGTTTCATGATTGAGGTTCCAATTTCATTTATCATCCTACCGTAACTGCGACTACTACTGCAACCATTATTTTGTCCAATCCTGGCTGACGATGGCTGATGATAGCTTACTGTAACCGTGGCGGCAACTTGTGCACAGGCTCTGGTCTGGAGCTCCCCATAGTCCACGGCCTATACACTACCCAAGCTTGCAAACCGGATCTTGATGGATGTCTGGGTGAGAGGTTCGATCAGCAGGCCAGGGCCGATCATCACAGTCTGGAATCCGACTGCGCAATTTGGAATTGAGCTACCGGGCGAGCACCCAGTAGTCTTGCACCATCAACTCGCAAGTGCACCAGGCCATTCCGACATTTCACATGAGCAGTATGACCCTTGCGAAACTTGTGTAAAAGTTTGCTCTTCGACGGGGGAAGGGTAGGTCCCCTGAGGTGGAGTACCACCTGCCCCATCTGTCCCTTCACGTCTTGTTTCGTAGCACCAGGAAGCTCCAGCGTCGTCCTATTAGCACTCATAGCTCTGAATGCTCTGACATCACAAATTTTGACGTTGAACCCATCATGGACGTCCTAACACGTAATAGCCCTGGTGTGTCTCAGATCAGCCTACCCGAAGGATGGACAAAATATCCGTGCCCCCTGCGTCGCCGAGCCTGGTTTGACTGGCGGGCTCCATTTCATACCTACCTAGGTACCTGCTGACCCTAGACTCGAAAAACTTCCCTCCCCTTCAACTCTTTCTTTGCCAGGGGTTTGGTTCGGATTCCTTTCCCCCCCTTGAGTTACATTTCCAAGGCGTAATATTTCTCCAACGACGTCCTCATATGACTTGGCCTTGTTTACGCTCCTTATTCCCAACGTGCAGCGAGTGAGTGGTACCGTTGAACGGGACTCCAACCATATCTTATAGGCCTTGAATAAGTCAGTTCGAGCTCCCTTCCTGGCACACATCATAACATACTGAGAGCCCAGTATTGTAAGCGTGAGGCAACAGAATTCCTCGGAATTACGTCCTAGAGAACCATAAATGGGCTATGAAGCTCAGTGTTGACCTCATCATATGTGTATCTGCGAAGGTCTACTGATCTTGATTGACTTCAGACCGTTATAAACCAGCTCATCAGTCGAGATAATCTCTCTTTTGTTCTGCTCATGTAGAACAGTCATAAAGATATGTCTACGTGACATAGTCCATAGGAATCCATGCCCCATCATCCAGGCTTGGACTGGCGACCCGAAAGCCGCCATAACAGCCACAAATAGCCAGCTAACAGCCACTTTCCCTGGGAACAGCGTCCAGGAGCAGAGAAATGTCAAGAATAAACAGCCCTGCAAGCCACCTATGCCAATTCGGCGATCCTTCCCCCCTCCCCTCGCCCCTTTCAAATCCCCAGTCCACACACAACCACATGCAAGCATCAGTAGCAACGGCTACTGTTAAATTCCTCACAAGCTGGATCACAACGGAATTCCTGTCCCCTGACTGGGCACTGATAGCCCGGTCGGTTTTGTCCTATTGATCCAGGCCCTCGCGGCATCTTAACTTGCAGAATGCAGATTTCCCCCCCTCAAGTCCGTACATTCCTCCTTCTGTGCATTATTGTTATCTGTCATGGTGTCGGTTCGGTATTTCCGAGATTGGATTTCCGCTGCAGTCAAACGGTGGACCCCTCTCAGAGGGTCGAGCTAAACCAATTTTGAGTAGTAGTCCAGTTAGGGTAATGTGTAACTGAGGTGAAAGACAGAAATAAAGATTAAAAGTGTACATCTGTCCACATTGATCTCTCACAGCTGGCTCATCCTATATATGCCCCTGTATTTCTTGCTTGAACTGGGGCAGGATGAATATGTAAAATTCTCCGCCTTGGAGCGCACATCCATTACGCTGCTGGCAATGAAGAAGCTGTAGACAGACACACCCAGCCACCGTCCCTAGCGACGAGTGAGCCTTTACATTCTTCGATATGTCGAATAGATTACGTAGCAATTTGGGGGAGGAGGAGGAAGGGCTGCGGAAAGAACCCACCCGCGACAGCGGGTGGTGTTCTAGACTAGAGAGCGAGTCTTGTCTGTTCGAAGCCGGCACCTTCGGATCCCAGACCCACCGCACTTCGTTTTTATCTTGGCTCACTCGGATGTGACATATGTCGTGTACTAGAAAAGACACCACAGGGGACAGGGCAGTCGAGAACGTAGTCGGAGTTCGGTGGCAGTGCCCGTTGTTTTGGCTAGCCCAGTCTATAGTTACCAGCACAGTCCAAAGACATCAAGAGAGGGTAAGTGGGTGAAAGTGATGACATTACTAGAGGCACTGAACTTGCTTCTAACCGCATATATCTTCATTGATCCAACAGATGCAAGCTGAAGGTTCCCCAAGAACATGGCTCTGTCTATAGTGTTACCAAGGTCCATGAATACTACCTAGTCAGGGCCTCTGCACACCTCGCGCAAGTGAAAATAGCTGTCTTCTAGGAGGGGCGCTGGACCCATTTGTTATCTCGTAGACTAGGGTGTCCTGATCAGGTTACTGGTCCACAAGAGACTAATGATGTCGAGACTCCTCTCTATATGACCCTGGATACATTTGTATAATAAGAAATTTCACAGACATGTAGGTTTCTGTACTCTAGCTGGAAGAAAGTATTAATATAAGATTCACGGGATTTATGTACTTGTTAAGAAGTCTAATATGGTTATATATTAATTCACTGTTAACATTCTTTCAATGAGTAACAACAAAATTCATCTTTTCTTATTTCATTATTTACTAACAAGAGTATTGGTGATGATCATGAAAGAAATTAGAGTATCAGAAATTGAAATTATATACAACAACATGATCATATCAAGTGACTGCCTTTAGGAGTCCTACGCGGGTGCTTTAGAAGCCCTATCTGATTGCTTTATGTACAGGGCTATAGTTCTATAGTAATCTAGGGATCAGGTCCCCTACTATTTAGGTCGTGCCCCTTGCTCTTCCCATCTTTGAGGGATGGGAATTCAACTACTGGAATGGTCCCATTCCTGGTTTGCAACCGCGCGTATTATTCTTTCCTTACTGGTAGGGATGTATTTTCGCCCCTGTCTCTTGCATAGTTCCCGCGTTCTTGGGGTAGGTCTTCTCGGGATCACCCGCAGGCGGAACCGCCAACGGGCCGCGATTAGCTTTCCGCTGGAGAATTTATCCCTGATAGAGAACCTCACTATAACTTAAGCCTGTTTGAATACCTGTCCTAGCTGTACAGGTTTCTTTACACATTGACGCTTTTCCACATCTACTTCCAAGATGTTGTTGATCTCGGTCGAGGGTTAAGCTTACAATCAAGCTCAAGTGCGGCTGATATATGTTCGCGGCCATTCTTCACTGAATTTGGGGGGCTGCAGGCGTAAGGCACGCGCTATCCAAACCAGTCATTGGAAGAGCAGCTGGATGATAGCCCTGAATTAATGGACCATATCTGGATCAACAACATGATGAACCAACTATTTCCTCTCGGTCGTCCTTGTATTGGTGCAATGCGGATGTGCTAGATTCAGTCATCGAGCTCCCCTAAATCTATACAAGACATTAACTTCATTGATAAAATTTCAGTTGAGTGTTTCAAGATTGACAAGAAAGGTCAGCTCCTAGGCTTACCATAGTGATCCTTTTAGTCAAGGCATAACCCCCCGTATCAAATAAGGCCCAGTGACACAAGGGGCTTTCCAGACGATCAACGTCGCCACGACTACTTCGTACGGTATCATCCAGATGGAAGCCTCGGCTAAGACAAACCAGACAGAATAGAAGACGACAGCAAAGAAATGATAAGCAAAGACCCACGGCGACTGTATAAGACCCGCTAGCATACCGCAGGGCTCTTGCTTGCACCTTCCACCAATCTGAAAGTATCGAAAACACCCATTTTTCAGTGCAGTCAATGTCGTATCCTGAGCCGAAAACAGCGCATACAGTGCCATTGCAAGGATATTGATGAGGGAGGAACTCTGCTTTCGGGCCCAGTGAAATAGACCTACCTGCTCGAGCACTGCTTTGGAATCATCCAGTGAAAGGAAAATGTCTGGAGAAAGCAGCTTGGAGATCAATAGCACGTCATTCAAAGTAACAGTCATGCTGCCACCAGTCAGCGGATGCCGCATGTTCAACGCATCGTCGAGGAACAGCAGGCCCGCAACTTTCTGTTCCGAATGTGGAATGGAAGAAACCAATTGGGCATGCTTCGGAACTTCCCCCTAGCCACGGCCTCACGAAAGCTGTTTTGACAGCCGGAGGGAGGCTCTGGCAGAACTACATTGAGCATGTGGGCTTTGATACCACCAGCAGCGGGGCTTGCACTCGGTAAGCCGGTGGGGACGTCCATGAAGATTCGCGTTTGGCGAGGACTGATCTGATAGACAAGGATTGGGGGGCATCGGAGAGAAACACATATCCGTAGTAAGACTCCGGGAGTTTGGCATCTATCAATTCCAGAGCCCAAAAATTTCGATTGGCTAGAGGGTCTGTTGGGAAGGTATCCCTTTTGAAAGGTTGAGGCATAACCATGGGAGACAATGGTTAAACTGCCGTAGTACTACATACCTCCGTGTTAGAGAGGGCAAGAAAAAAAGAATGTCCGACTCACCTCAATAGCCTGTTTACTATCCCCGGCACTGTAAGCTAGCACACCGATGACCTTGCCCTTGTCTCCATCGCGAAGGAGGTCCGTGGCTTTAGCCCCTACTACGGTCACGTTCGGTACCTTTGTTGCTGCTTGACGGAGGTTCTGAATGAAGCGACCATGCTGAGAAGAGCAGCCCTCGGGGCGCTCTCCTGGTGCATTGGGGTTGTCGGAATACGGAATGTGCATATAATCATAAATATTTATAAACTATTGATAATTATACCAATGTTCACCCGGTTTAGCAGGGAGGAAAACAGGAGTCATTAAGATCACTAGATATCAACATTATGGAGATAGAACTGGATCTGATAAATGATCAAATTCTAGGTTGGATAGAGCAGAGAGAGAGTGTGTGTATGTGTGTGTGTATGTGTGTGTGTGTGTGTGAGAAAGAAGAGAAAGAAGAGAAAGAAGAGAAAGAAGAGAAAGAAGAGAAAGAAGAGAAAGAAGAGAAAGAAGAGAAAGAAGAGAAGAAATGATATTTTAAAAGTGGAAATGTAGCCGTCTAGCGGTCTCTGTCGGCGTTGTGTTCATAGGTCCTCCTCACAGTCTATTTGTAAATGCGGTGGTGCTCTGATCTGTCTGAGTTCAAAAGACACAACATTTCCCCACTTCCCACCACCCCAGAGGATAGAAAGATATGTCAATGTTAACTGAGCTCATAATGGCACCTTCTAACCATGTTCTTCATTTCCTGCATCGCTGCCAAACCGTGGCATGTTCAGGACAAGACAGGACCTTCACAGCAACGTGTCCCCCAACGCACTGCGCACCAACGAGCACCCCGTTCGGATCGTGTCCGTTGCCCCCACCTCTTCCAAACTGGGATTGACCTCTACCAGATCCATGGAGACCAGATTGCCCGTCCCATGTACACACTCACAGATGAAGTCCCCTTCGCGGAGCGTCAGGCCCCCGCGGACGGGAGTTCCAGTGCTGGGCGCCCACTGCGGGTCCAGCGCGTCGACGTCGAAGGACAGGTGGATGGGGGTGTCGTTTCCGACGTGGGCTAGGGCCATTTCGACCACACGGCCGATTCCGTATCTGTTGGAGGGATTGCTTATTAGACTTCATTCTGTTTCGGTTTCGATTCCTCACCGTTAAGGGAGGACGTGAGGTGGGGGAATATAAACTAACCGGTCAACATCATGCATACTAAACGCCTTGATACCATGTTCCCGGAGGATCTGCTTCTCTCCGCGGTCGACATCGCGCAAACCGATATAGACGACCTTGCGCGTGCTGACGATATGTTCATCCCGCAACCACCCAAAGATATCCTTCTGCTCCTCGCGCGCGAGCCGCGTCAAAAACGCCATGGGCATACCGTGAATATTCCCGCTAGGGCTCATCTCAGGGATGTTAATGTCAGCATGCGCATCGACCCAGATGATGGCGATGTCGCGACCCAGGCGCTCGCGGGTGGCCTTGGCCGAGCCCGAGATGGAGCCAATCGCGATGGAGTGGTCGCCGCCCAGGGTTAGTACCATCCGGCCTTCGCGGGCGTGCTCGTAGACCTGCGAGCTTAGGGTCTCGTTGACCGCACTGACCGCGCGGGGTTTCTTCATCCCGCGGTGGTCGGGGTCCGTGGGCGGCATCTTGTCCTCGTAGTTGTGGACTGCGCCGTCGTAGTGCAGGTCGTAGCCGAGGTCGTCGCGGAGTTGGTCCAGGAGGCCGGCTTGGATGAGGGCCATCGGGGCGGCCTCGACACCTGTTTTGCACTGTACATGTTGGGCTCGATGGTTAGTACATGTCCATTGTCTAAGGTGTAGTGAGATGGTGGGTAGGGTAGCCCCTCCAGGATGATCGACAAGTCCGTCAAGGAATGGGTAGAGCCGGCCGATCTTGGTGATGACGTACCTGCCCTCCATTGAAACCAACCGCCACCACGCCCAGCTGGTTAGGCTTGGACAGGAAGTTCTGAGTAATCGTCGAAGGCAGTGTCATGGTCACGACCGTCTGGTTATAGGATAGAAGAAAGGATACAGATGAGGGGATGGAGAAGATGACGAGAGACAAAGAAAGGCCGGATAAGGCGATAAGAGATAACGATAAGATCGGATAGAAGTGGAGACAAGCGGCAATCCCCTCGATCCACGATGGTAAGAAGGTAGTCGGTAAATAAAGAACAAACAGGAGGAAAATTGGCAATAGTGAGTAATTATTCAGATGGAAGAAAGAAGAACAATTCAGAGAAGAACAATACATGGGAATCCCTCCCTTTAAGTGTCTGGTGTGGCCGTGGGGCCGCCCTTGGCTCGTGCCGGGCGATCGCTAAGACCTGCTTTTAGGGATCACGGCTTTCCCCTAAGTACAGGTGGAGGAGAGATGCCCGCTTCATCCCACCTTCGCCCCTCATTTTCATTAGCAATCGTTTTATTCTTTTAGGAAAGGGATGGTATGTGGACGGT
This sequence comes from Aspergillus campestris IBT 28561, assembly GCF_002847485.1. NCBI lineage: Eukaryota > Fungi > Ascomycota > Eurotiomycetes > Eurotiales > Aspergillaceae > Aspergillus > Aspergillus campestris. The sequence goes on along the minus strand of NW_020194336.1, from coordinate 1,959,340 downwards.
GGCTTGTCGGAGTTTGTTGTGACCAATGGGTATCATTATCTGAGACGGCGCCAATTTCAACCTAGCCCGTCCCAGTTCTCTAGCAGATAAAATCTCTCTATATCCGAGCTTATGGTACAGGGGGCCCGCTATTCCAACGAACAGAAACCGAAATTTCACCAAGTCATAGTCCCCACCATCTACGGTGGGCCCAGGATGAGCTCGCGGAGTACCGAGTCCGCCTTGTGCGCTTCCACGCGACCCTTCTCCCCCGTGCGCATCATGTGCCCGACGAACCACCCGAGTTTGCCTAGCTGGTTCTTGCTGCGGATCTGCTCGACCATCTGGGGGTTCTGGCTTATCGCCTCCTCGGCGAGCGCCAGGTACTCCTCCCGTGACAGTGGGCGCAGCAGCAGATTTTCCTCCTCCAGGAGCTGGGGGATGGACCGGGCATCCCCGTCAAACACCATGGCGAGTACCTGCTTTGCCGTCGGACCGGTGACATGTTTCCGCTGTAGCTGGTCGATGAGCGCTGCCAACGACGATGCGGGAACTCGATCTGCGTCCCACGCAAGATCCGATTTGGTCCACAGCCCCCCTAGTTCGTGGAGAACCCAGTTGCCAGCCGCGCGGCCGAGACCGGCCTGGGCTTTCGGATCCTGATCGCTCTGTAGATCCCGCAGGACGTCCACTACATCCTGATAGTACTCTAGACGGGCTCCGTCGTCCAGCTCGACCAAGGGCTTGGCATCTTCGATGGGGAGATGGTATTCGGAGCCCACCAAGGTCGCGATCAACGCGTCCGAGGCGGTGGGGAGGGTCTTCCTCAGCTCTGTCACCAGATCCGGACCGATGTATAGCGGCGGGATATCGGGATCCGGCATGTACCGGTAGTCCACTTCACCCTCTTTGCCTCGGAGCTTCCGCGTCTCAGTGCTGCCAATCGTCCAGCCACGGGTCTCGCCTTCCACCACACCCCCGCTTTCCAGGACAGAGATCTGCCGGTTCTTCTCTGCGATGATGGCGTCCTCCACGGCCTTGAAGCTACTGAGATTCTTGATCTCGGTGCGTTGGCCAAGGCCAGTCATTCCCCCGTAGTGGTGCGTACCAGCCACCTCGCCGCGTTGACGGATCGAGACATTGACGTCGGCGCGGAGGCCACCAAACTCCATGCCCGTGGTCACCGCACTGCAAGACTGGAGGATGGCCTGGATTTTCCGCACACAGGCAGCGGCCGTGGCGGGGGTGTGGATCTGGGGCATGGTGATAATCTCGATGAGCGGGTGGGACACGCGATTGAAATCAAGAAGCTGTGTGGAGGGTGGATATTCCTGGGACTTGGCGGTGTCTTGTTCGAGTTGGACCTGCTTGATGCCGATGGGCACCTGGTCGCCGTCTTCCGGCGCGATTCCGTCGTGGAGGAAGAGGTCGACATGGCCGTTTCGCGCAAAGGGCTCTGTGGGGGGTCAATGGAATGCATATTGGCGGAGGGAGGGGATATAAATACCATAGTACTGGGTGATCTGGTAGCCCGCCGGTTGGTCCTGATAGAAATAGTGTTTTCGATCGAACCGACTGACCGGTTGGATGTCGCAATTCAAGGCGATGGCAGCGCGCAGGGCAGGTAGAAGGGTTGCGATTTGGAATTCCTAGAGTCATTAACAGGCGATCCTCCGTAGTTGTATGATCCTTGAACGAACCGGTTGCGATCCGGGGAAGGCGAGGTCGAAGAGCGCGACGTTGGAGTTGGGCGAGTCCGTGGAGGAGGTTGAGGCGCCTGTATTCTCAGACCGACAAGTCAGACCAATGCTGGGGAAACATGTCTTCACAAATCCGGCTGTGAATCAACGTACGCGAAAACAATTTGGCATCCGTGTTCAGCTGCGCGTGGATCTCAATCCCCACCGTCAACTCCCACTTCTGGCGGGATGCTTCTTCACTTTCCCTCCTCTGGCGCTTGTGGGCCTTGAGCGACTTTGCATCTTGCTTGAGTTGTTTGCGTAAGGGAACCCGATCGGAAGAGTCGGCTGTCGAGGTTTGGAGGGACCGTCGAGGAGTCTGGTTGGAGACGATGGGTAGAAATCGGGGAGGATCACGTTGGCATCGGGGACAGAGCGCGCGGACAGTCCGGGGGCATTGACGTAGCCATGGCCGGAGCATGGGGGGTTGTACTGGAGGGGAGTAGCTTGAAGGCGGATTGAGAGAGCAATGGTTGTTCGAGAGGTTTATGACACGGTGATTTGAGGCCGGGGAGGAGCTGTCGATGAATGATGACAAGGAATAACCCGGAGCGGAATAGGAAATGATCGGGATGGCGCAGTGGAGGAGGATGGTGGTGGGTAATTTTGGTATGGCAATTACCACCTCACCGCCGGGATTACGCCTCCATCTGAGGCATCAGCGTGCATGGAATGACATGCATGGAGGATGAATAGGATGTACGAAGGAGGGGAAATGCAGCAGAATCTTGACATATCCCATAGTACCTAGGTCGGTCGAGAGGTACCCAAGGGACCTAAGTGGGAGTAGGATATATGGTGTGTTGGTGTATGGCGAACCAATGGAGGATATGAGTGTATCCTGGTTGATGCCTGACTCGGTCGCTGCCTGAGCTGGCCTACGATCAGGTGACGGGCATGCCCTAGACTGGAGTCATTCAAAGACGAAGAGAATCAACGACAAAGCAGGAGAGATCCATATCACATCAGCTGGTTGTCTGGCCGAGGAACAACAAGGATGATCGAGGATGACAGGAAGTAGTGCCCCCACCTTGGTCCCTCCATAATACCAAGTATTATTACTTCTTCATGCAAGGCAGGACGGTGATCGGCAGCGGCCAACGCATCATGACAATTGAAGATAGATCCTTCGAGAGACGCCCAAATGGGGTTTGTTGGACAGGATTGGGCCTGGATGGGGAACGTCGCTCTTAAACGACCTAGATCCACTTGCAGCCTCCCTTCTGATAAACAAACCTCTTCATCCCTTCCGGTTTCTTTCTCTTCTTCCTTCTATACATGGGGAACTGATTGCATCGCCCCCACCACCACTTCGAACAGGGATCACCCTCTGACTATAGCACTACTTTAGTACCCTCAGAACTACCGGACCTCAAAGGAAGTCAACTGCTAAGAATAAATACGACTGGCGCGCGCGAAGGGATTGGGGAGGATGATCTGTAACAACCTTGGCGCTGGTGTGATCACAACGGACGAATGACACCTCGCCGCCCTCCCTCTTCATCCATGATCCTATCTTGTCATTCGACTGCGCCCGCTCTCCTTCTGTCTCGGGACCGTCTCATCTTCCGAGGGGTTGATTGATTCTCCTCATTATCTACATTCAGAGAGCACCATCCCGCCCCATATCCCGTGCGTCAGCCTCGCATTCTTCCCGTGTTGGGGGGTGACATCGTTGATCCTCCTCGGTCCATCCCCAGGAACTACTTCTATACTATATTCCCACATGTTGCCCCGATCCTCCTTCCAATCCTGAAATTCAGCCTGATAATAAGAAAAAGGAATTTCGACCAGGGGTCACGAAAGAAGAAGAAGAGGTCTGAACACATTTATCACAGGTCTATTCGCATTCTGGTATACATTCCTAGGATCGCCCTCCCCGGATTCCAGGACTCCTCCCTTGATATGCGCTCCCTCTATCCCATTCCTCCCTCCATCATTCTGACCTGGCTACCCTGTGTCGCTCTCATTCTCCATGATCTCTTTCCTTCCTATGGCCCCAGGGACACATCACCTGCATCGATCATTCACTCACCTGCCTGAAACGGCTTCCGTTCCAACCGTGCCCGCCAGTCCCGTACAATGATGCCGCTATATACCAGTCGACCGAAGAAGACCCGGAAGGATGGGGCTCATCGGTCCTCTTTTGGCTCAATTCTCTCGTCGAACTCGAATTCGACACCCAAGGGGTCGAGGTCTTCCGTGGAAAGACCCCGAAAAGATGGCGCGGAGGGTCTGTCCAAGACAAAGAAGAAGACCAATGATCCGAAACAGCCGGGGACACAGTCAGAAAGACCACCGAATGTTTTCGAGTATCTTGAATCCGACGAGACAGACGCGACCTCATCATCAGAGGATGACGACGGCCCACCTGTCAAAGCGCCGACCCAGCCCAAGGTGTCGCGTCCGAGCATCTCGACAGTTCGTCCAACCCACCCGACGACAGCTGCGGTCCTCAATGGTCGCACCCGAGCTTCGTCCATGAAGTCCAAAGGATCTGCTGAATCCCACCAACCACCACCAGTCGCCCCCGTTATCACCCCGCCGGTTGCGCCCCTGCAGCTCGCCCGAACCAACTCCACCCAACGGAAGATGTCTCTCGACGGCCCCAACAGCACCCTTGGACGAGGGATGGATCTCGCGACGGTGCCCGAGTCATTCTATCGCGACCCGTCGGCATACCACGGTCCTCCTCTCCCCCCTTCACCCCCACGTAGCCCAGAAGAAGACCTCCACCGCACCAGCCGCAGGCCGCGACGCAATACCCACTCGCCGCAGCACGCATCGGGCTACGGCCTCCTTGCATGGCGGCTCAGTGCATCCGCCGACAGCGGGGAGCCCCGCCTACCACCCTTATACCGCCGCTTCGAAGACCTGAACCACCGCGTGCTGCTCCACCTACAGGATGAGATCGCGCAGATGGAAGAGGAGCTGCGCGTGCTGGACGAGTGCGATGAAATGCACCGGGCCTCCGCCGCCGAGAAAGACGGCTCCAAGATGCTCCCTGCATCGCGCCGCATGGACGTGCAGGCAGGTGTCTACTCATCTCTCCACTACCAACGAGAGGAATTAATGAGCGCCTTGATCCGTAAAACTGAGCAATACAGTGAGTCGATAGCCCCTCTCCTCTCCTTCAATCCCCCCCACGAGAAAGAAAAAAACAACTAACGCCCACCACCAGACAACGCTCTCAGCGCCTACAGCCGCGTCCTTCAGACCCTCCCACTAGCCTCCGACCAAGACGTCGACTCTTACCGCACCTGGATGCACGGGAACAGCCCCATCGCAGCCCTCGAGTCGCGCTTCCTCGACCACCCCAAAGACCTCGTGTCGCTGACTCCGCCCGTAACGCCTACCGCGTCGGCCCCCACGCCCTCAGTCTACTCCGCCATCATCATCGCCTCAGCAGCCATCTTGCTCCCGCTCCTGGCGTTCAGCATGATCCGTGATTTTTGGGGCCGCGTCCTCCTCGTCGCGCTGGTGGGCGGTGCCTCGGCGGGCATCGCCTCGACTACCTCGGCGGGGTCGGAGCAGTTGGTTGCTTCGCAGGATGGGTGGCGGTGTGCTGGACTGTGAGTCTCTCTTCTTTTCCCCCCTTGATGTAGATGTTGTGCTAATGGTGATCTAGGTATTTTGGTTTTATGACGACGGCTGCCATGTTCATTCCGTGATGCGTCTTCCATCCACCCATCTATCATCTATGTCTTTTTTTTGTTATTCTTACGACTATACGAATCTTCTTTGGGCACCACCTAATCTCTGGCTTTGCTTTACGTGACATTTGCTCACCCCATCCTCGAACCCACCTCCACCCGCGCCCTGCCCCTCCTACCACTACTTACTATACTACCCCAACCCTACACCCATATAAGTGTGTACATGGGTGATACCCACACAACGAACCCATCCCTGGCCAGGCAATCGATACAATGATCGAATGCGCTTTTCAGGATCAAATCCCCTTTCCCCTTCCCCTACCAACCTACCTACCTACCTACTCTGATCTTATCTTGCCTTGTCATGTTATCACTGGTTTCGGAGTCACGATGCAGGACACAAAACAATGGGGGATCGAGAATAATGGGTCGAATGTATCATTGATTTTATGAGATATGTATATTACGCTCTTTTCATTTGTTGAGAATATGAATATGAATATGATTCGGGGATTTACTCACTTATCTCTTATCCCTTTTTTTTTTTTTTTTTTTCTTTTTTTCATTGCTGGTAGGCGCTGGGTAATTGGTTGGTCCAATAACCTTGGCCTGTGTGTAGGCTCATTTTAGCAGCGTCCGCGTAATGTCAGGTAGCATAAACTAACCAGTTAATTGCAGCCGTATGGTTGCCGTCAACCTACAGGTGGACTACATAGGTAATGTGAAAGGAGACATAAATTAAAGAATAATAGGCTAAAAGACTTGAATATTGGTAATAACACTCCTTAAGAATAACAATAGAAAATAGATATAACAGACCAACAAGCACAAGTTCTCCGTTCGATAACGTTATAATTGATCGATCAACCAACCAACCAGCCCATAAGAGTACAAGAAAAGAAGAAGAGGAAAAAGAAGAAGATATCGATCCTCCACCGGAAGTCTAGTCCGTAAATAGAAAGATTCCCATGGAAAGCCTGAAGACAGCCGAGTAGGAAAGACGACAAAAGAAAACCAGCATTATAAGAAGGAAAAAAGAAAAGAAAAGGACAAGCATTAAGAGGAAAAAGGGGGGGGTGTAAAAAAAAAGGAATAAAGATATGGAAAGACGAAAGAGGAAATCAAATTCCCATGGTCATTTGCACCTGTCTACCCATTATCCAAATCATTCTCTACTTCTCTCTTTGCCCGAGGGTAAAGTTAATTGAGAAGAATCAGAGACCCCACAATCACGAAACTACTGATGTGGATTTTTTCCTCTGAGGTGTGCCACCGCCTGGCTCCTGCGATGTGCCTTGCTCCGGTGGGGGCTGTGGTGATGATGGGCTTTGCCGTGTTTGATGAGCGGCTAGCTGTGCCCGGTTCCGGTCCATCAGTACGGCTTGCTCTGCTGCACTTCGAGCGTAAGTCATGGCCGCTGCGGAGTTGGCGTAGTTTGCTGATGGTGTGGCAGTCGGGTTGGAGGGAGGGTTACCAGGTTGGGGAGGCTGCTGTTGCCTTTGCTGTTGACCTTGCTGTGGTTGCGGTTGGGGTTGAGATGGCTGTGGTTGCGGTGGCGGTTGCGGTTGATGTTGTTGTTGTTGCTGTTGCTGCTGCTGTTGCTGTTGCTGCGGCTGCGGCTGCTTCTGTTGTGGTGGTGGCGGCTGCGGCTGCGGCTGCGGATACCGCTGCTGTGCACCAGGGCCCGGTGTCATATACGGTGTTCGAGGGGCGGTGAAAGATGGCTGCTTTTGAGGGGAGCCACTACCCCGACCCGGGACAAACTGCGCGTTGTACTGTCCTGGTTGTCCTGGTTGTCCAGGTCGTGGGGTGAAAGGCTGCGGAGACGCTTGCGGGGCCCCTTGCTGGCCAGGATAAATAGGAGTGTTCTGTCCAGCGCGTTGGATCGGTGCAAACTGTGGGGTTTGCTGCGAATATCCTGGCGGGTAACCCGGCCGCTGCGAAGGAGTTGATGGGGGTCGAGCTCCTGCGAATGACTGTGGTTGGCCCGGGGTGAAGGGGCCAGGGGTTGATGGGGGTCTTCCACTGTAGTACGGCTGCGGAGGCTGGAAAGCCCCGAGCCTGGAGGCACTCGGGTATTAGCAGAATAGGCCCGTTGGTTGTATCCTGCTTGGAAGCTTCCATGACGGGAAGGTGTAGCATTGCGAGCTCCGCCGCCACCCATGGATGTCATCGCCGCAGCGCGTTCCTGCTGGATCGTGAAATCGTCCTTCTCCATAGTCCCACTGTAGTCAGGGTTCTCCACGACGACCTTCTGGCTGATGTTCAGGTCGGCCAGCTGGTCACCGTCTAACTTGGCAACGGCATATGGTGGAAGGGTAGACACTAGAGTGGCCAGGCCCGATCGCAACGCCTCATATGTTACTCGTTCTGCCTCTGTTGGGTCTTCCCAGGTACCCTGGTCAGGGACGATGCCTTGCAGCGCCTCGGGATCCTGACCGCCTGGCGGCGAAAACTGAAGGCTGCGGATTTTCTGGTACGAACTGAGAGTTTCCAATAAGTCCGAAACATCATGTAACAGAGCTTCCATGTCTTGACCCTCCTCATCTTTGAGCATATACGAATCAGCGCCCGTGACACCGTCCGCGAAATCTTCGGGATTGAAAGATTTGACCATCTCTTCCAAGGTGCTTTCATCGAGCTCGCCGATATTACCAGGCTGTGCCGCCACAGTTTCCTGACGTTTCTCCTCGTAGGGCACGGACAGGAGCGTCTGCAGACGTCTGGCGCCCCGCTTGCTCCACCATACTAGATCCTTCGCATCCGCTTGGAGAACAGCACCCGAGCTGTCAAACGAAGGCGCAAAAGACGAGTATACTTTTTGTATAGCGGATGCATCTTCATCAACCCATAACGCCGGGTCGTCTCGGATCCCTTCGTCAGTCTGCGGCTGAGAAGGTTGATGCTTCTGTCGGCGACTTGCAGCGCCCCCGTACTGTAGCCAATCACCCGAAGGTAGAGGCGCAAGACAGTAATTATTTCGGTCTCCAAGAAATGAGTTGAAATTCGTAATGGCTTCGAAGGGATCGATCCAGCCACCGACGCTGCGGAAGGATGACCGGGTCCTGCGTGGGAGTTCCAATTGAGGCAGGGCAGAACGAGGAGCAAAAACTTCACCAAACGTTCGTTTGTGCTCCTTGGCTTTTGCTTCCTGTTTATAGGGGGCAATCTTCGCCGTGGTGATTCCGTTGGGGAGTCCGACCTCTGGGAGCGGTGCCTGCACTTCCACGTACTTCTGAGACTTCGGATCATCCGACGGTAATGGCACTTTGACGGACTTTTGCAAGCTCGAGTACAGCTGTTTGGGATTGGCAGGATTCCCAAAGAGAGTCAAAGCCACACCGTCGTTTCGTACCTCCACATCACTGGGGGCAGGCTGCGCTGGGACTTCTGCTTCTGCTTTATCCGCCAACGGTTCCGCCTTGATGCTTGCGGGGCTTGTCTGGGCCTGACGGACCAGGCTATTCAGCGTTTTCTTGAATGCTGCGATGCGATTCACAGTTTCCGTCAAAGCCGTTGAGTCATTTTCACTGACACGGGATTTACTCCGTTCAATCACGGCTGCCGAGGCCCGCTCGATATCACTAAGGAATTCCGATAGAGTATTATAGCGGTCCGCATCGACCCGTGCACGTATGCTAGTGCCCTCCTCCTTGTCCCCAGACACCTTTGCGCGTTTCGACCGGGGTTTCGAGGGCGACGTCGTCAAGGGACAAGCTAGGAGCTGGAGTTCCGTGTCATTCCTGGAATCCGTTAGCCAACGAAAGCGAACGATCGCTTCACCTAGATCGCAGGAAGTGCTTACTTATTCAAAATATCCACGAGGTTGCGCAACGTTTCCTGCAAGTTGACCTTTTCCTGTCCTTGCGAAGCGGAATGATTGGGATCCTGAGAAGCCTTATCGTCGTGACTCGAAACCCGCTTTCGCTTCCCAGGGGTCGCTAGCGATGGGGGATCGGGGGTAGCAGCATGAATTTCGCCGTTGGTGGCCGACATCGAGGTGGTTCCCCCACCCTCGTCTGCGCTCATAACTCCGAAGTCGCGCCTTCGGTAACGGTTTGACGCGATCGAAAAGTATTTCGTGCCAGTCGGCCGGGTTCGTGCGACAAAGAGAACACCCAGTCCAACCGGGACCCCTTGTAAAAAGAAAAAAAAAGATATGAGTGGGGTCGAGAATGAAAGATTTCGATGATCTTAGTAGAAGGGCGCTCGCGAAAGATCGTGGATCTCTGAAGCGGGTGCGCCAATAGTTGCGAGGGTCAACGCTAAAATCAGAGTCGATGGGTGCGCAACCAGGGAGGATCAATTCAAAGATAGGGTAACCAACGCCACCACGAGAGGCAGCTGAGCGATCGGGGGGGTGGTAGTGTTCTGGATTGACTGCAAAGATGATCAACCCTATGAAGCAACCGTAAAAGTGTTGAGGGGCGTTCGCAGGGACCAGAGACAGCGGGCAAAGCGGGCGGGTAGAGGAGATCAAGATGGTGGAGGTATTATTATGGTAAGTAATAATATGCTGGAGGGAGATTCCATAACGCGCCTTGCCAATTCCGCGACCCCGTGACGATCGGTCACGTGAGGCCTTTTTTTCTCCCCCGTCGCGGTATGTGGAATCATCAGGATGGAGTCAATCTGTTGATTGCTCGAACAGTCTCTCTCTTTTCACCTCAATTCCACTTGCGCATTATGTGCATACGCCTCTAAGGCATTGTCTCCTGTTCGTCTTGGCTTTGCAGCTGCCTCCCCTTGACTCTCTTCATGGATGTCATCGGTTTGGAACCATGTGCAGGGCCGCTCGAGAGTTTCCTCTCTAAGAGCGGCGCACTTGTTCAATGCCCGTCCATGGCGGAAGGTATACACACTCTCAGGACTGGTGGAGCCCATGTTTCAGCTCGGTATTAATCAATCTGTTTTTTTACTTTTAGGGTCCTCTTCATAATATCTACTACCGCCCGTCGATCACCTCAAATCCTCTACATCCGTTGACCAATCCCCTTCTCGATCTACCCTCTTCCTCTCGATTTATGAGCGCCTCCAGCATTCCAATCGCGCTTCACAATGATTCTAAAGACGATCATGATTATGAAGAACGCGAGGTGGAGGGCAGTCCGTTAGGCGGATCGTGGTCTCATTTGCGACCAGACCCCTCGCTGAATCCGTCCCTTTTCTCGCACCTAAACAATCAGCAAAATCAAGAACTAGACGGGGAGAACTATGATCCAGATCGACATTTGCTTCCCGGGGAGAAATCATCAAGTGAAGACCCCTCGGATAGCTCCCCACGATCATATCACAAACCTAGGACACGGGACGCTCGGAGACCTTCTAAACACGAAGCAAACCAGGCGTTTAACCCCACCCCAACCGAATACCTTTTGGATAGCCTCCGGAGGACAGAGTCCCTCAACTGGTCAACACAAAATAAAGATCCTAGCCAGCCCCTCCAACCTATCCTGTGTCCCTATCAAAGGTGGAAATTTCGGCGCCACCATCGACCCTCGTTGCAGGCAATTACCGCCGATTATATTCGCTATGTGGAACCGTGCTTGGATCTTGACTCGCCTGCAGAGCTACCTTTGAAGGGTGCTTTACAAAAGGTCTTTAGCGAGAAGACTACCAAATACCTCACGGCCCGCCAGTATGAAGTCGCAGATGTCGCCGCATGGGCGTGGGTGCTCAGGAGCAAGACCCTCTGCCGGGCCGCTCTCCGGCTCCTGGCACTCGAGTCATCCCAGAAGACAACGAGCAACTCTACCTCTCGAATACCGCCTTTTATCCCTCTCCTCCTACTCCGAGAACCACTGGACTCGAGAACCTTCCGTCTGCTTTTGGTCTATTCTCTTCACCTTATAAGCGGCAAACCGTTGCCTCCGGCTGGCTTGTCCGGAGAGCTCCTATCGGACGAGTCCATCCTCGAAGAAATCCAGCCATCGGAAAATGCCAACCCATTGCTCGACCCCAACATGTGCGCCTCTTTTGTCGTCCGCCTCCTTCATCATGCACGCGAATTGTGGCCATCAGCCCAGCTTCCTATCGCCCGTGCTTTCGCGTTCTATCTCAATTGCTTCACCGGAGATGGATCGCATCGGACAACCGCGACACCGAAGACTGACCGACTCATGGCGCAGAAAATGAACATGTGTCTTCGATTACTTTCGCTGCCCTGTAAGTCGGGGCCGTTTACCTCCGTGCCAATACAGCAGCAGGCGCAATTTGAACTTCTCAAAGCCATGTCGAAGCACCAGCCTCCTCTTCCAGTCTCTCGACGCGCCTACCAGGGTATTATTGCTGTGCAACTTGCGCATAAGAAGACCGCCGCCGAGCGCCAGTCAGCCCGCTTAAAGGCACCTTCGTGGCCCCCATGGAAGGAAGAAAAACTAGGCATAGACTTTGAGCGCGGTGTCGAAGGGATGACGAGCCGTGCCATGCGTGTGATGTCTCAAATGAAAGAAGCCGGCTATGCTCATTGTCGCTGGGAGGAGGTCTCTTCAATTTATGCAGGCTGGGACACCGATAGGAGCCCGACCATACAGACAAGAACTCTAATGCGGCAGCCCACAGATATACGCGGCCCTCTTGGAGATCCCGCACATCACACCATTTGGGAAGCTCGAATCCGCACGACGCGAACGGTCCGTGAAGCGTGGGCTTGTTTTCTCTCCCACCGAGACCAGGGGTTACCGCCTTGCGGCAATATTTACGCCGCCATGGCCGAGAAGTTGATATTCCGAAGAGAAGCCGTCGAGCGTGGCTTTGACCCTGCTAGCGATGTTCTACCCGGCGATGGCCGGGAGACCTTCCCGGAACCATCGTCTGCAAGAGACCTGATTTATGTGCATACGGAACCCCCTACATTGGATGAGCTTCTCCAGCAGATGCTCCTGCAGGGGATCAAGCCACGAGGAAGATTTTTGGCTTTGCTACTACGGACTGCGCCGTCGTTCAGCTCCGGAATAAATTACCTCTGCTGCAGCGAGCTGAAAACCGATGAGGTTCACGCATTGTGCACTGTCTGGGGCCACACGTCTAGTTACGAAAACAGCCGGAAAGCCTTGGAGGGACTCCCTGATTATCTTTTCTCGTCCTTCATACGGTTTCTATGCAAGTTCTCGGACTTTGATCGATCTGACCTTGCGCATGGTGCACGCGCGGTCGATATATTCCCAATCCTCATGAGCGACCCACCAGACTCACCATCAACAACTACTACTTTGCTTCCACATAACGAAGAATTCGGGCTGGATGGAGAGGGTCGACATCCCAAAATACTGTCGCATGCCATCCATCTTGTAAGAGCGCGAAGGTCAAGAGCCTCGCAGCCTTGGGATTTTGTCCTGTCCGCTCTGGGTAAGACGCGTGTCACGGACCCGTCCCGCAAGATTGGCCGGACTACGCAAATCGTCCTGGGCTGGTACGAAATGCTGGAGACTCTTCGATGGAGGAAACAGTGTAACGTCGAGCCCAGTCTCCAGGGACTGCGAGCGCTCTGTGCCAGTTTCTCGCAAGTAGTGGCCGCCGGGGTGCGGAGTCCCGACGCCGTTGAGGAAGGGCTGGAAGTCGTTCGACAAGCTGCCTGGCGACAAGGGCCAGAGCTTGCGCACTTACATTTCCTCTCCCCCGGGTTCAGCAATTTAGTGGAGCATGGTCTTGGCATCCTCAAAAGCCAGTTCGATCATCTTGTCCTTCTGGACCCCACCACGTCGTCCCTGTTTGAACGGGGCGCGTCATCTCTCGAGAATGCCACCGAGGCGCAGGTGAAACTGCCACCGCTATTCCAGGTCCCCTCGCCGGCCATCCTGCATGCGTTTGTGCGGGCGCTCGGTTTAGCGGAGGACGTTGACGGTTTGCTCAGTCTGCTGCGGTGGATGAGCCAGCACGCGCAGACGCTCCAAGCGGCATCTGAGGAGCACTTGAACGGCGAGCGGATGATGCGTCGGACGTTGGTGGCTACCCGCATGTTTCTCGAGGGATACTGGGGACGAGGAGGATGGGAATCGTATCGCTGGTATGATACTCTGGAACAAGACGAACACGATCACGATCACGATCACGATCACGATCACGATCACGATCACAGCAGTGAATATCCGGAAATTTACGAGGAGGAGTCTCCTGATGAGGAGCTGGTGTTCGCCGACCCCAACCTTCAGGAGGCGTATGACATCGTGGTTGCGACACCGAGCTTGGGGCCGTGGCCGACCGCAGAGGAGGTACGAGATTATGTCCAGCATCATAAATGAAAGATGGACAAGAAATGTACAATAGAATATGTATATATATGGGTGTGTGTATAGTTAGTGGACTGAGTCCAATCATGGAAGATACCCTTGGTTCCAGCGCATATGACGGTCTTACGGGTTCCGATGTAAATAATAGCCATCGGCAAGACCGTGGAAAATGCGTGCAATGTAAATCATGTCAAATATTAAGTTATATAGTCAATTTTACTATTTCCATGTCACTCCTGCATATCTCGAATATGCACCATCGTTCTGATGGTTATTGCTCGAAAAGAAGCAAACCAAACCAAACCAAAGCCGAGCTCCCCCGCAGCCGAGTGAAAGCGCAGTTCTCCACACCCACCGCAAAAGGGATTCTCCTTCTCTCCGACTCTTCTTTTTCCCAACACCATGAACCGATAATCTCCATACGCTACAGTATTCAAATCCCTTGATCCATTCCATCCTCAATCCAACCTCGACACACCCAAAAAACCACCCAGCATGGCCCCGCGTCTCGCTCTCTCGCTCCCCCGGCTATCGGCGGCTCTCCGCCCGCCCGTCCAAACCACCATCCGCATCACCGTCGCCCGCTACAGCACAAGCCCCGACGCCGAAGTCCTCAAGAGCCAATACATCCCCGCCCCAGGCTCCGGCACGGTTCGCGTGCTCCTGCTGAACCGACCGCACGCCCGGAATGCGCTGTCGCGCGACCTGGTCGACGCCCTCGACGAGCACGTGCAGGCCATCGCCGCCGAGCAGGGCAACGGCCCAACCAGGGCGCTGGTCATCGGCAGCAACGCGGATGCGGCGTTCTGCGCGGGTGCGGATCTGAAGGAGCGCGTGAACATGTCTAAGCAGGAGTAATTGCCCCTAAATAATCTCTACGCCTCGCGGGGTGAAATCCATCAGCTAATGATTGTTGGGCGCGCCACAGCACCAGCGAATTCCTTTCCAAGCTCCGCCGTACGTTCCGCGACCTCGCCAGCCTCCAGGTCCCGACCGTGTCAGCCGTGTCAGGCACGGCGCTGGGCGGCGGGCTCGAGCTCGCGCTGTGCACGCACCTCCGGGTCTTCGGGTCCTCTAGCGTCGTTGGACTCCCCGAGACTCGGCTAGCGATCATCCCCGGCGCGGGCGGCACTTATCGCCTCCCCGATGTGATCGGGGTGACGCGGGCACGGGACATGATCCTGACGGGGCGGCGGGTGACGGGGCCAGAGTCGTACTTTATTGGGCTCTGCGATCGGCTGGTGGAGGTCGTGCCGGAGGAGGAGAAGAAAGAGGGCGCCGCGCGCCAGAAGGTGCTGCACGAGGCGATCAACCTCGCGTTGGGCATCTGCGAGGGCGGACCCGTCGCTATCAAGCAGGCGTTGCGGGCGGTCGAGGAGTCCGAGAAGGGCGAGGCGGCCGAGAACGAGGCGTATGAGGGAGTGATGGAGACGGAGGACCGGTGGGAGGCTCTGCGCGCATTTGCGGAGAAGAGGAAGCCGGCTTTTCGGGGTCGGTGATTAATTCTTCTTTGTCTTTTTTTGCTTGATACTTTTGACGATTTTTGCCGGGTGTAATCTATAGTTAGTCATGAATTTACTTTTTTTTCCTTTCTCTGTTTTACTATTGTTGTCTGTTCTGTTCTTTCGCCTTTTCTAGGGAAATTGTAGCGTGATATCTATTGAGGCTGTGGGGAAATATAGTGTCTGTCCATTACGTACTTAGTCCACGTACCATCACACCCCTCGACAAGGCAAACCGTAAAGCCACAAAACCCAGGACGAATGTCCAGACTTGAAGACTCATTCGAAGTGGATGTGGATCCACAATGCTACACAGTGAGTCATCTGGAAACAAAGCCTGTGTGAATCACATTCCTCGATGTTGAGGCAAATAAATGTGTTGAATTGGGCAGTGAGTGATTGGCAGGACACCTCCACAACTACAACAGAATGGAGTGGAGGGGACGTACTATAGAATTACTCAATAGCTATTCTCATGAATAATCAATGCATATGATAAAAATAGCAATTTAATCTATTCTCCTGGAGTGTACACCTTCAACGGCAGTTATCACTTATCAGGCAGTCCACAAACCCTGGAACCGTGAGCGGGCCGTGGAGCTCCACAATCTTATCCAAGTGGTGTCGTTTCAATCTATTGTTGTGTATTATTTATATATCCACAGGATGGAATCCTTGTCCTAGTAGTATTGAGATCTCGATCTAGATCTGGTACTCTGATTGAACCCTGGTTCTTATTGTGAGTGTTTATGGAGATTAATAGAGGTATGCAGGTACTGCCTCCACTTGATAGGATCTATGAATAGGTTTCACAGGGAGTGATGGTATCTATAATGTTTGATTTGAATCTGAATAAGCCGCGTGGGAATAATCTCCTGCTTATCTGGTCATTTGTAGAGACTGGATTGAGTAAATGGTCGGATTTGTATTGTTGGAATTACAATAGAACACATAGATATGTTATTACCACAGAATGCAGGGTATGGATATATTGACCACGTACCCATATATTCAAGTATATCCTCTATACGAGGTACAATATGTACAATATATGATGTGGAAATAAGTCTATGGTGGTAAAAAACCGATACAAAATACACAGATCAGTCCATCTGCTTATTCGTTTGCGGCAAACTTACTAGTCCCACCACCACCAGCCTTGTCTTTCCCCTTCCCGGGGCACAGCAACCTCGCCCTGTAGGCAGACGCCGGCTCCGATACGTCACGGGTAATGTGAGCAAGATCCATGCAGGTGTGGGATATGTCTCGCATTCTGAGGAGGGAACTGGTCCGATGGGAGAGCCTCGGAGTGGCTGAGTGAAGTCGGACAGAGGAGACCTTTGAGTCGGAACCCTGCAGGAGGCCGATCGTATTATTTGGAGTGGCTGGTATATTTGATTTAGGACTGGTGAGGGTGGTTGAGAATACGGAGGAGTGATGAATGAAAGGAAAGAAGGACAGAGTAGGTAAGTAGTTCCCCGCAATCACTATGGAGAGTGATGATCAGCGATGGAGCCAGCATGACCGTGTCCGATCAGCCCCATTGCCTAATGCCTATTGCCCTATTGCCCCATTTACGATGAATCAGATTCTCGGACAATAGACTGTATTCTTCAATAATACTAATTGATTATTATTATAATAATACAATAATAATGTTCTTTATTATATTCTATTGACAATCCAATGAAAGATCCCTGGATAGCCTTGGATAATTAATTGTATATAATTAAGCTCTGCCACCACCGCCAGGCACACCAGTCCGAGTCATCTGGTCCGCAAATCAATCACAAGAACTAGTCACTTCTTAGCTCCCTCTCAGAATAAATACTCCTGACATCTCCATCTTCTCTTCGACTTCTCCTTGATTTCCCCCATACAATTCTCCCCCTCAGCTTCACTTCACACCTCCTCTTGCTCTCTGACTTCTCTCCTATGTTATGATTTCTGCCCTCCTTCTGTGGAAAGCATGACCGACCTCGCTTCTCGAGTCAAGCCGTTTGGCTTGACTCAGGTCTATTGTTCCGAGAAGCCTCAAGTCGACGTCGTCCTGGTACACGGTCTCAACGGTCATCCCTACAACACCTGGGCCACCCAGTCGGGGGTGTACTGGCCTGCTCATCTGTTACCTGAATTTCTCCAATCCAGCCCGCTGAGGATCCTGACGTATGGCTATAACGCCAACGTTCATTCCTTCACCGACGGGGTCTCCAAAGATCGCCTGCACAACCATGCTGAAACTCTCACTTCTTCTCTGGCGGCCAACCGAAATGTGAGTTCTCTCCCTTCCTTCTTTCTTCGCTGTTCATACCCGTATACTGACAGTATATAGCTTCGGGGTTGTTCGGACCGTCCCATCATCTTCGTCTGCCACTCGCTGGGCGGCTTGATCGTCAAACGGGCCCTGATCTATTGCAACAGCGTCCAAAACGAGCGCATCGAACACCTGCGTTCCATCTTCGTGTCGACGTACGGTATGCTCTTCCTCGGGACGCCGCACAACGGGTCCGACATCGCCAAATGGGGCGCTCTGTTGCAAAACATCTGCACGGCGGTCATGCCCAAGAAATTTCTCGACTCTTCGCCCCAGCTCGTCAAGGCTCTCCGGTCCAACAATGAGACCCTCCAGAACATCAACAGCCTGTTCGCCGACATCATGCCTCGCTTCCACATCTACTTCTTCCACGAGACGCTCCCCACGGACCTGCGCGGGTCGCGCGAGATGATCGTCGACGAGAGCTCGGCTGCACCCTACGTCGAGGGCGTGGAGCGCATGGGCATCGAGTCCGACCATCGCCACATGTGCAAATTCGAGGACGACACCGCACCCGGGTTCGAGGCCGTAGCCGAAGCGCTACTGCGCTATTCCCGCGACGCCCCGCGGACCGTCACCGATCGCTGGGTCGAGGAGAACCGGATGCGTGCGCTGAAGAAGCACACCAAGGCCCGGGAAATCTTCGGTAATGGTGAGTAGACAAGCCCCCTACCCTACCTTTTGATGTCGCATGCTGATCGTTGCATATAGTGGAAGGACACTCAATGGCGGAGAGCGAGCCGGATCTCCGGTCACATGGTAGGCAGCAACACCTTCTTCGTGAATCTTCTCCTTCCTCCTTTGTTACCTTACGTGATTATGAGGTTGAAGAGCCGGCGGATGCGCATTATTAGACTTTTGCATGCGTTCTTTTCTTTTCTGAGCAAATCAAGCGGAGGTCGAGAGACTCGGGTTGTCCCAGCCTTTTGAACGAAGAAAAAAAAAAAGTCAAAAGAAATAGAGGAAAAGGAAAGAAAAAAAAAAAAATTCGCCCGAGTCGTTTGTCTTCATATTCGCAAGCCTCTTTTACACGTCATGACGCAATGATTGTTCTCTGTTTCTTCGGTCTTCTGCTTCAGCGTTCTGCCTTCTGTTATCATGTACCCTATTATCCGACAATGCAAATATCTATAGTCAGATTATGCTGACTTCGTTCTTCCTTAGGTAACCCCGCGCCGCTTCAACAACAGCTCACTCACACGGACCAAGATAGACGCCGCTCGCTGGCGGGAGGCGAAAGCCTGTCGTCATCTCACACGTCGCAGCGAGAACAGCAGCTCTTCGTGGCGCCCCCAGGTTTCCACCCGAATGCAAACTTTGTCGGTTTCCAGAAAGAGCTCGAACTCCTGCACACTCGGGTGTTCAAGTCCAAGAAACGCCCCGATCGCTTGGTGGCCGTGTTGATCTGTGGGGGTCCCGGCTCGGGCAAGTCCCACCTCGCACGCCAATATGTCTTCAAGCAGCACAAGAACTATCCCGGTGGCATCTTCTGGGTTGACGCCAAGTCACACGAGTCGGCGTGCAAGTGCTTCTGGGACATTGCGCAGACAGCCACCCTCACCGATGGCCAGGAGTTCAAGAACCCTGACTCAAAAGCCCCACAGAAGTATGTCGAGACCGTTCGGAACTGGTTCCAGGCTCGCGAGGACTGGCTCCTTGTCTTTGATGGGGTTAGTTTCCGGAACGATGATGAGCTCAACCAGTTCCGGCAGTTTCTGCCATTCAAGAAAAACTGCAGCATCATCTACACGTCGGTAGACCGGACGCTAAGAAAGAAGCAGCGTTTGTATGAGCCCTACTGTCTCCAGGTGCCGCCGCTTCAAGTGGAAGATGCGTGCAAGCTCCTGTTCAAGGACCTGCTCATCAAGAAGCCGACCCAAGAACAGATCCGCAGGGCCACCGATCTGGTCCGATACTACGAGTGTCTGCCGTTGGCCATCCACGCCATCAGCCATCGTCTGAGCGTGACGGAAAAACCGATCGAAAAGTATCACGTCGACTCCCGCCTGACGGACGAGAAACTGGCCGAGCCCTTCCTGGTCCTCATGCACGACTTGTATCAGATGGGCCATCTCGAAGCCTTGAACCTGATCAATATTCTGTCCTTTTTTGACCACAATGTTCCCGTTGGCCTCATAAACCTGGGCAGGTCATCTCTGGTGTCTTCAAATGTGGAAATCCTGGCCAAGACTCGACCAGGTGAGCCCGGGGACATCGACACCACGCTGGGCATCCTGATCCGATACGGTCTCATCGAACGGACCATCAATGCGTATGAACTGCAAGCTCAGGCGCTCTCGCCTGTGTCGGAACGGAGCCACATCCTGGACGCCAAAGCAGTCATTCCCGACCTGTCCGAGTCGCAGACAGAGAGTAGCCAAGAGGCCTTCTTTGCGCCGTACCAGTACTCCGGGTCCATCGACATGATCAAGATCCACAGCGTGGTCCAAAGCTTTTGCCGCGACGAGCTCACTATCATGGACGAGGAGAGGAATTCCAAGCCATGTTTGACCGACCCGAGCAAGTCTGAGGCGGGATATTTCGATTCCTGGCTAGTCATTGCCACCAATCTCCTCTGCACGTCCTACGGGCACGCGAAAAGACGGATGGAAGACATCGATGACCATGGCCTGGTCAAGGATTATCGGGAATATGAGACCCACGCATCCCGACTGGCGGAGTTCTTTCCGAAGAAGATGTCTAAGAAGCCCTCCGTGGTGCACGAGGCGTTTGACGACCTGAAACAGGTTCTGAGAAGCATATCCAATGAGATCGAGCGCATCTCGCCTACGTCGTCGCAGGAGTCGATCAGGAGGCAGAGGTCGGTGTTTGATCGATCGAGCAGTTCTTCGTCATCGGTCCCTAATTCGGCGACTGAAGACGGACCCTCGCGACACCTGACCTGGGATTTTAGTGACATGGAGCAGCCCAGGGCTGATTCCCCGGAGGAGATGCCGACTCAGCCTCGCTTCCATCTCGAGCCTATCGTGCCTCGTATCTTTCGCGAGTGCAGCTTCGATCCCGAGAACGGCTATGAAACCGACGGGGAAGGGCCAAAGGGCATGACCCGGAATTCCCCGATTCCCTCTCTAGTGAGCCACACGACGGCGACTGAGAGGCCACTGTCCTCCCAAGCCTCTAGCCCTCCGCGCTCAGAGGAACTTGGGTGGCACATTGTGCAACGATCGGTGAAGCATCGACAGGCCAAGGAACAGTGGCCGAAAAAACGACCCCAGCGGCCCAAGTTCCCCCGCAACATCCGCGGCTCGAAATTGGCGGCCCCGAAAGTCGCGGCATTGTCCGTCGAGGGCAGGAGTGCGTCCAGTAGTCCGTTAACAAAAAGCCGTAGCAGCTCTGGCGTGTCAGCGTCCGCAGCGCTTGCCGCTGTGCACCAGGGCAGTCCACCGCCGACTCGCAGGCTTTTAGGCGATCAGCTCGTGTCGGACAAGGAGAATCTCCCGACATATGCGGCCATTGCCGCCCAACGCACTCAGGGTATGGGTGGTGTCTCATCGGCAAAGCAACGGTCGTCATCAAGCCCCGGTGGCAAGTACCGACCCAAGTTCCTGGGATTGAACAATAAGTCCTCAGGGGACTCGCTGCAGAGCCGGTCTAGTAACGCGCATGCGTCGCCTCTGTCCGCCGAGTTCAGGCACGGCCCGATGAGCCAGTCAACATACAGCGAGACAGACCAGACGTACCTTACAAACCAGTTAAACGCGCTGGATCTACAGACCCAAGACGCCGAGTGGCAACGCCCCCGCCATCTGTCTGCTTCCCGTCCCGTCGACATGTCGGCCAGTACGCCGTCCGTTTTCACATACATGCCGCAACTTCCAGTGGACAATAATATCGAGGTCACTATGTCGCGTCGAATGGGCGCTGTGCGGCCGCAACAGCCACAGCCCATCAGCCAGTCGACCACGAAGAGCGCAGTCACTCACCCGTCTGCGTTCATGCCTGGCATCTCGCCGCCGCCGTCTGTCCAGCTGGATGGACCGGGCTACTTATCCGACCCCATCCCGGAGCCCATGACGCGTGATCCCTCGGGACAGTCCCATCAATCGTGGGCGACCGAGCCCGTCCGCTACCCACCCAACTCTTCCTCGCTCATGCCCCCCACTGCCCAGGCTGCCTTCCCTGCCGGGCTGACCCACGTCATCCCACAGCAGCACACCCTCTCCGGCACAGGCAGCTGGATCAGCGACACGTCGCAGCATCTGCCGCCGCCGCCCGGCACAACCGCCGTACCGATGGCCAGCGCAGTCCAGGCAGAAAGCATGTTCATCGCCGCCCAGGGACAGCCCATCCAGCCTCTGGACGAGCACATGCTCAGCGTGGATGCCCATACAGGGTGGGCAGCCGCAGACCCAGCGTCGGCACAGCTACTCCACTTCGGCGGCCACCGCGTCGACGTCCGCTCCGCGCGCCAGCGATTAGGCGGTTACGGGCAGTACCAGGTCCAGGTCCCACCACAGCACGTTCCCATGTACCGGCTGCGGCAGGGGAACCACTCGGGTCCGGTTCTCCCGCAGGGTCTCGGACTTTTGCAGCCACAGGATCTGGTTCATGGCATGACGCGTCCGCGGAGTGGGAGTTCGCCGCCGCGGCCTGGATTCGAGTATGATGGACTGGGGGTGAATTTCGGGTGATGTTCTTCTTCTTCTTCTTTTTTCATCTTCTTGTTCGTTATTTTATCTTTCTCATTATTCTTCTCTTCTTGTTGCAATCATCGGTTATCTTTACTAAGCTGGTCTTTGGAAAGATGGCTGCTGGCTTACTTACTTCTGTGTGCGTATGCATTGTCTTTTCATTTGATGGATATCCCTTTTCTTCTTCTTTTTTCTTCTTTTCTGTTCCATCAATCTCTTTCCTCTCCATTCTCCCTTTGCGTTAATCCAAGGTATCATGTTAACGGCGTCTGGTTTGATGATTATCATGCGTTTGAATTTGCAAAGAGGAATGATGCAATAGTTACCGGATACAAAAAAAGAAAAGAATGTGAAAAAAGAAAGAAACCAAGGAGAGCTCACTGGTATAATATTTGCAAACAGGAGTTGGCCTTATTCACGTGTTTAACAATCGAGTGAATGATTAGCGATGACTGATCATCGATCAGATCAAGGCAGTGACTGGCTGGCTGGCTGGCTGGCTGCAGCGTGATTGCATAATAGGAGGACAGGACAGGACAGGACAGGACAGGACAGGGCGTTAATTTGACATTATGGCATTTGCATTACATTGTTGTGTGTTTTTATAATGAATGGGTTTAGTCTCTTCTTGATCGACATTGTGGCTAGTTTATAGGATGGACATGGTTTTATACTCAATACATTTATCTATTCAACAGAGTGATAGTATTTACCAGGTCAATTATACCCTCCTTTGTCAATAACAATAATGTAATAAAATAAAATAAAATAAAAAGGATGATCAACCTATCCAACCAAATCAAGAAAAGACATGAACCATGACAAGTCCTGTTAAACCGAACTAGAGAAAACAAGAAACTGATCCCCAGATTTAAGCACAGCCCTAACCCGATCAGGGCAGCTATGACGTTTGCGATATCCATACATCATATCATTCCATGACAGCTGGTAGCAAAGGACGATGATGAAGGGAATACATCATGGGGCGAATACTTGCTTGATGGATCTCGAATACCTATAAAATAAATCTATAGCGATACTTCAACCTTTTTCTACTATAATTTTCCAATCTCACCACCCAAACCCACAACCACCACCACCACCAACAACTAGTACTACGTTTCAGTACACCATCCTCCATCCAACTCCATTGAAAAAAAGGATAATCAATAAGAATACCACCAAAATGCCTTCCCCCCACACATCCATCCTTCCCCTCCTCGCCAGAGCCACCGCGCCCCCAACATGCCGCATCACCACCCAAGGCGGCGGCTTCCTCGCCGCGCGAATGCTCTCTTCGACGACCGTCAGGGCGAACAAGGGTCCCGTCGAGACGACCAAGGAGTCGCTGCATAAGGCGGACCGGACTATTTCGGATACGGTGCTGAAGGGCATGGATAAGGGTCGTATGTTTTATCTTTTTTTCTTTCCTATCTCTCCCCTTTTAATTTCCCACTACGGTGGTGTTGTGTCGTTGGTACACTGTCATGTGGTTATATTGTTATACTGTTCCACAAAGTCATATACTAATCATATATGTGATACAGACGAAGCCGCCGAAAAACTCAAATCCATGACCGGCCAGGAAGCCCAAAACGTCAAAGGCAAAGTCGAAGGCGAAGCCGATAAGCTTAAGAACCAAGCGTCGGGCAAGACAGAGGGTCTGAAAGACCAGGCGCAGGGCAAGGCAGAGGGACTCAAGAACCAGGCGTCGGGCAAGGCAGAGGGACTGAAGAGCCAGGCGTCGGGCAAGACAGAGGGCCTGGCGGGCCAGGCGCAGAGCAAGGCCGGAGAACTGAAGAACCAGGCGCAGGGGAAGGCGGAGGAACTGAGCGGCAAGGTCAAGGGAGAGGCGAGTGAGCTTAAGGGGGATGCGGAGAAGTTGAAGGGGCAGGCGAAGGGAAAGACGGAGGAGTTGAAGGGGGAGGCCAAGGAGAAGGTGGGGGGTTTTTGAAATATAACTTTGTGTTCGATATGATGCGTGTAGTTAGTAGTTAATGTACAATTATAAGTCTAAAAATATGTTCATTGCTTTCGCCTTTCGTTGCTTCCAGCTCCATTGCTTTCAACTCCATGCTTCAGCTTCCATCCCTCTTCTGTGATCCACGAAGATATCTGTAGAAAAAGGAGAAGATCAATCCGGTCGCGCCAACATAAGCACATACTCCCTCCCACTCATCCCAAACTTCAACACATCCTTATCCCTAACCTCAATGTACCGTCCCCCAGGCACCCCTTCCCCATTAACACTCGACCCATTCGCGCTCTCCAAATCAATCAAATAAGGCCTAACCCTACCCACGCGATCCCCAAACTCATTCCTCCTCTCCACAAACCGAAACTGGATCGCCGCATGCTGCTTCGAGCAACTCGGATGGTCCAGCGGGAAGTCAACCACCAGCCGATCCCGTCCCACCAGCCAACAACTGCGGCCTCCAAGCTCCACAACCTCTAGCAGGTCCTCGCCCTTGAACACATACAGCCGCCACGCGTCCTTGGGAGGCGGTTTCCGCGCCTCGGGCGGCTCGTGGTACTTTAGCACTACGGAGCCGCCACCGGATACCTCTACCGTGTTGCTCTCGGCTGCTAGACGGCCCGTGTTGCCGTAGTTGGGCTTCTCCTTTTCCACGGGGGGTGGCGCGTCCGGGTCTGCTGCGACTGCTCCACCAGAGGTAGTTGTGAAGGCGTCTTGCTGCGAGGGGAGGGGACCCCTCGACCGCGGCTGGTTGTCTCCTTTAGGGCTGCGAGACCGGCTCCGTCGACTAGATCTCTGTCTCTCTCTCTTTGGTGAGCGGCGTGCAGTGGAGGAAGCAGACGAGACAGACTCTTCTCTGCGATGTCGTCTGTGTCGGTGTGCTCTCCGTTCCCGGCGGGCGTCCGCGTCGGAGTCTTCTTCTTCTGGATGTCGGTGACGCTCGCGCCGCCGCGAGTGGTCTCGCCTGTGGCTGCTGCGGCCGGGTGGGCCACGAGAGCGCTCGCGCCGCCGTCTCCGCGGGCTGGGGTCTCGGTCTCTGCGCGACCTGTGGCTGCGGTGTTCGTGGCTTCGGCGGCTGCTGGTGCTGTCTTTGTCGTGGCGCGCTCGGGGCCGATCGTGATCGCGGTCGCGGTCCCGGGTGGAAACGTTGGATGGCGATCGGGAGCGCCTGCGATCGCGGTAGTCGTCTCGGGAGTCTGCCATGGTGGATGAGGTGTGTATGTGATGTTGGGAGTAAATGAGTTACCATTCCAGTAAAGTCAGATTAAAGTCCGAGATTACGCTTATCGGCGGTGCACGTGACCTTATCGGAGCTTTAACTGGATTCTACATAGAGACGAACGAAGAACTACAGTTAAAGTGCCACGACCTTACTGGGGAATATCCATATTCTTCATTGAGTGACAGCATCTCATATGCATGTCTCAAGTCCAATGTGCTCGCAGATTCAGCAAATTACCACGCCTTAGATAACCCACTCCGCAGCCGTCCGGACGCCAGCCCGCTTAAATAGACAAAATCCAGGAGAGAACATAGATAATAGCAAAAGCAAATTCAGATATACTCATCATCTTCCATCGATCCATCATCGACCGTCTCCTCTCCATAGCTTCCATGCATCCCCTGTCCCAGGTCCAAATTGGGAACCGTCTCTGTAGGTTGCTGGGCTTCTCGCCACGGTTTGGGAATCGCTGCGAAAAAGCCACCGGATTTCGTGACGTCCGTCGGCAACGTGTCCAGTCGCCGACCGTGGATGAAGATCTCCCCTGAGGCGTTAACATAAGGAGCTGGTATGTCCTGAACATAGCCATCCGAGAACCCCAGGAGTTGTGTCACGAGCCGGTAGAAGGCTACCAGGATTGTG
Source organism: Aspergillus campestris IBT 28561 (assembly GCF_002847485.1). Classification (NCBI taxonomy): domain Eukaryota; kingdom Fungi; phylum Ascomycota; class Eurotiomycetes; order Eurotiales; family Aspergillaceae; genus Aspergillus; species Aspergillus campestris. The sequence continues at coordinate 1,933,431 of NW_020194336.1, read as the reverse complement.
CCGATTGGGGCTAGCAACGAGGACAAATGCGACCAGCGCCAGAGCATTGTCGGGATCACGTAGGGGAACTGTGGAGCGTCCGGGTCTAGGCAGTTGCCTTCGCAGATGTCCGACACCAGTGGATGGCAGTAGTAGTCGCACAGGGTCGATTCCGAGAAGAACCACACAAAGGCGAAGATGATACCCCACCCCAGCAGCGTGGGTCGGATGCGCCGTGCTCCCGGGCCTCGTGTCCAGAGACGTGGCAGCCACCGAGACAGATGCGAGACGTACGTAGTGCTAGTCCCGCTGTCAGTGGGGGACGGAGGAAGAGAGCAAATGGTGTCGGCGTCGCGGGACACCTGTTTTTCGATACTGTTGAGCCCTGTCCTCACTTCCATGAGGCTGTCGGCCAGCGATTGCAGTTTATCGTTCAGGCGGTCAAGATCGGTTCCCTGGTCGTTGGAGCTGGGACTGGGACGCTCCAGTTTCGCCAGGACCGCCTTCTGGTATGCCGCGTCGTCTTCCTCCTCTTTCAGGCCGCTGGGTTTGTCGTTGAGCATCTCCTGGAGAGACTCGATCGTATCATCTCCTACATCCAGTGAATCCTTGTCCGCTTTGAAGTCCTGCATGACCGTTTCAAGCGCACTCTTAGGAAGGTCAGGTTTGATCAAAGGTTGCTTCGCCACCTTTTCCTTCTGACCCTCATCCTTCGGTCTCTCATTCAGCGGCTTTTGTTCCTGTCTTCTTTCCTCTACTCTCATTTCCCGGTCCTTCTTCAGCGGCGATCGGGTAGAACTCGGCATTTGGTTAACGGGGGGCGTTGGCTGGCGAGCTGGTTCTGCCCTGCTAGGGACTGGTGATGGTACAATACCCTTCGACAGATGATCAGGGAGAGGGGCCGACTGTCGCTCCGTCACCGGGGTATCTATCCAAGCGCCCGTTACCACCGGTGTCTTATCGTAGATGCGTCGCTCGGGGGCTTGAATCTTTTGAGCCTCCGGGGTGAGGAACTCGTTACGTATTTGACCGGGGCTCTCGTTTCTGGAAAGTTTGCGCAAAAGATCCTGCGAGTCTCGTTTGGTTGGACTCCGTTTGGTGAAAGTCGAGTTCTTATACACCATGATCGGGGTGTTGGGGATAGGGTCTCCTTCTCGGTTCTCTTCCTGGCCCGCAGACGCCTTATTGTGTAGGTCCGAAGAGGGAAGTCGGTTGTATCGGTTTGACGACGGTTCTCGTAAAGCGTCTCTGATCGCCGCTCGTGGGGGTGCCGGGGGGCTCGTACTCTCCGCTTCGAGGTTGAACTTGGGTGGTGAGGTGGCTCTAGGTTCTGCGGCCGGTGCGGATTCAGAATTGCTGCGCTTGGTGATATTGCGGAGCCAGTCGGAACGGTGTCGTCCCCTGGTTCCCCAGTTGGACGGAAGGTTCAACGAAGGTTTGACACCGCCGTAGTCTTCTTCGAGTCCCTCCTCCATCTTCAACGCGGCCTGGTCCTCCTCTTCGCGTCGTAGCAGATTCTCCGACGTCAAAGCGGATGCGATCCCGTTTCTGTTCAGTACCGGCGACTGATTGGATGTGGCGCGTCTTAACCGCTGCTTGTCTTCGCTATGGTCGGTAGATCTCCGGCGCGGTGACTCGTCCATGCCGTCATCTAAAAACCCCGCATCCGCGTCATTCAAAAACAAGGCATTGTCTCTCGTTAGAGACCCCGACGACGACCGCATGCTTCGACTGCCGCGCAGTTCAGGCAGGAAATCGTTATCGGGCGCCTCGTCCACCAAGTCCCCAGCATCGCTGATCTGCCTATATGCCTCGGCGAGTTCATTCGGCGGATTAGATTCTGGAGACAGAAGATTCACACTCTGCCGTCTGTACCGATTCGGGGTTCCGAACGTGCGCGCGTCCTCCTCTGCCATGGTCGAATAACGGTCCCCGGCGACTCGAAACGCACCTCGCAAGCTCCGCGTTTTGGTAAAATTGTCGCGCTGTCGGGCGGTGCTGCCGTAGTTCTGAGGGGGGCTGGGGATTTTCGACGCGTTGTAGTCATCTAGGTCCGAGTCGCGGTATGCAAGATGGAAGGGCGAATATTGGTGGTCGTTGTGATGGTTGCGACGCGACGGAGGTCGGTCAGTCCTCCGTTCGGGGGTGGGCATTCTCGCTCTCCCAGATAGGCAACCACAAGCTGGCGCCTTACTATCTGTCTGCAAATGTGTTAAATGTATTGGACAGAGAAATCAATATACATTGGAATGATTGAAGAAGAAACAGAGGAGGATCGAAATCGCGGCCAAGGAGGGGATCTGCTGCGTCGACCCGAACGAGTTTAGCGGCGGAAAAACGGCGTCATCGGCCAAATAATTAAAGAATAAGAATAGCTTCACTCTCCACTCCTCGGCTCGATCACTCCTCTTCACTCTGGAGACACATCGATTGTCCCTTGAATTCTAAGCCAAGTCAATCGGAGCCCCTAGTAGGCCAACCACTCCCCTGCTGTCCTGTCACTCGCTTGACACTCGTGTACTGACGGGCATGTGACCCAATCAGGCGTATCCGTCCACGTATGTCGTCACAGGTCTCTTTCTACACGGCCTCTTGATTCGCAACGAGATATCCATAGGGAAATATATATACTCATAACCGACCAGATAGTCTCGACCATCACATCACGACTAAAACCATCCCCGAATACGGCCATTGCACCCCTTCCGACAACATCCAGCACGTCCCACCCAACCCCTAACCATGGCGAAATCCGCCCGCCGGGCAGGCAAGGCAAAGGCCTCAACTACACCCTCCTCGTCAGGAGCATCATCTCCCAGCTCGCAGACAGGCCCTCTACCGCCATTCATGCGCGCTCCCTCTTCCCTCCAACCCTTCCTTGACATACTCTCCCCGCGCGAAGTCTACCTCATCCACGTCGACAACTCCCCACAAGAGATGAAGAAACAAGCCTTCCTCGTCCCCGTCGTCCTCAACATCGTCATCGTCGCGATCATCGCCATCCGAATCTACATGGTCCGCGAAGTCTACCCGGCCCTCTTCGCGACCCTAATCGGCCTCACCTCCTCCATGAACGTCGACACAACAACCATGTCCTGGAGCGAGATCGCCCAAACCATCATCCGCCGCACAGGCACCTTCCTCATCGACTACTTCCTCCTCACCATCTTCGTCTCCTGGCCCATCCGCTTCATCCAAGGCCCCGTCACCTGGCGCCGCCGCATCGGCTTCCTGAACCGCGAGATCATCGTCCGCCGCAGCCAGCGCTCCCTCAGCGACACCCTCGAACGCAACCGCTGGATCCGCGAGGACGACGCCGCCCGCGACAAGATCGTCGCCGCCGTGACCCCCGACAAGCTCCTCAAAACGGGCTTCCTCCTCGTCGACGCAGACTGGGACCTCGACTACCCCGCCATGGTTCGCGCCCACAACCTCGTCTCCTCCCCGCGCACCCGCAAAGACAACAACGACAGCAAGGACAAACCCAACAACCTATCCCTCGACGACTTCCGCACCGCCGTCCTCGTCAACACCGACGCCGACGGCTGGCTCATCTGGCACGTCGGCGACGAGAACGAGATCTCCAACCCCAACTCTTCCTCCCCATCTCCTTCTTCCCCGGCCGGCAAAGAGCGCTCCGCCCAGCGCGACCAGATCATCGCCTTCAGAGACCGTCTGTCCGCCCTCGGCAAAGAGGACCTCTTCTTCCGCTGGGTCGAGCTGATCCAGTACGAGAGTACCCGTCCGGGCGGCTTCACGCCGGAACGACAGGCCTCCGCCATGGAACAGGTGAAGCAGCTGTTTGAGGAAGCGGGTGTTGATTTCTCCCAGTTTTGGGATGATGTGGGAGGTATGGAGGGGATGCCTGGGGAGGGGTTTGTGGATCAGTTGGATTGATTTCATCCCTTTCACCCCCGTAATTATCTCTTTTCCTTTTCTTTTTCTTGTTTACTTAGTTGTTGATGGTTGCTTTTTTGGTTCTCTCGAGCGGCGTTGGGTATAGGAACATATATAAATAACCTTACTGTCTATCCCTCACTAGCATTACAATGATATATAATCCACCCATATATACCGCCTACGAAGACACCTCTAACCTACTTCTACTGTAGCCCACCAAATCAATCAATCAAACTGTGTAGTTAAGTAACGATATAGATAGAGCTAGACCGGAAAACAAAAGCAAGTCTAATCTAGAGCTCAGTCCTGAGGGAAATAAAGAAAAGAAATGAGAAGGCAGGTACATCGCACTCCACATAGACGGGTATCAATTTCGTGACGGGATGGTTAATGACCAGCGTTTGCCATCGTTTCGTGTCAACAAGAAAGGCCTCAAGGGCCTATAGGCGGGGGTTCGTATCAAATATAGAGGGCAGTGAAATATCAAACAATATGAAAGATGAACAGGAAAATAAAATCAAAAAAGAAGGAAAGAAAGGGAGAAAGAAAGAAAATACGATCATAATTATCGTCGGCTTGGGCTTCCGCTTTCTAGCCGGTAGTCAACAGACCAGAGTCTCTCCCACGGTCGATACCGACTGGTTGGGCGTCGACTAGGAGTCGAAGACGAATGTGAAGGGGACGTGGCATCGCCATTCTCGATTCTGGAAGAGGACGACATAGAGGGCCACGCGGTGTCGGGACTCCGCCGCTGCCATCGGCTGCTCTCTGAGAGTAGAGTAGAGCCCTAGAGAGGAGTGTCTGTCAGCTCCCATCTTTTTCTTTTGCGGAAGACGCGAACACAAGAAAAAGGGGCTTGGTCCGCGGAAACAAGGAGTGTCTTCAGGGGCCCCGGAGAAGGTCGCGGCGAACCTCGTCGAAGATAGGAGCTGCCTCGCGCGGTCGCGAGGGAGAGGCCGGGGTGGCAGCGCTGTCCTCGGCGGTCTGGACTAGGTTGGTAGAGGACCCGTTGCCCCGTTGGTTTGGTGTAGGGGGTCCTTTCTTGGAGCCGGAGCTGTTGCGCCGGCTGTCGAGACTCTTGGTGAGCGTTCTGGCGACGTTGCCGCCGCCCGTCGTGCGCTTCAGGCGAATGCTGCCCCGGGCGTCTACGTGGGCTGGGGCGACGGTGCTCTTTCCGAGCCCTGGCGTGGCGGGCGCGCCGGGCTTCTCCTCCGTGGCGTCTAGCAGATACCAGCGTAGACCGTCGGACAGCTCAAAGGGGTTTTCGTCGTCGAACGACGTACCGTCGCTGGTCTCGGCCAGCGATCGCCGGTCGGGATTGGCGCCGTTCAGCGACCTCGAGAGGTCTACGACTCGCTCTTCCATTTTGGTGATGCGTGCGAGTAACCAGTCGCGCGCTTGGAGCTTGTGGGCGTCCTGCTCGCGCAGGAAGTAATGCGGTGCACCAACGTTGAACGCGGCCCAGGACCGGATGGCTTGGTTTCGGGTCGGCAGGAACAGGGCGAGATCGCCTTCTTTGAATGATCGATACGCGATCTTGTCGTGCCCCTCGCTCTGGGCCCGATGGTACTTGTCCCGGTACCCTCTAGCCTCTTTCTGCCACTTGCGAGCAAGCATTTCAATGTCTTTCACCCGTTTGACGACCGCCTCGCCAAAGATATCCACGTCGAATTGGTACATGGATTCGATGAATCCCATGAACCGATCGGTCTCTTCCTCCGGGGTTTCTGCCTGCATCCACTCCAAAAGCGAGGAGTCTGGTTTGACGGACACCACGCCGGATTGACTGAGGGTGTCAGCCGTGGCGGAGAGGGCGTTGACTTTGGAAGATCTTTGCACGACGATATCTCCGTTTTGCCGGATGATGGTGAATCCCATTTGCTCCAGCATATGCTCCAACTTCTCCACCTGCCCGAACAGTTGCTTCGAAAGCTCTTGAGATCTTGTCCCGCAAGTCTCTATCCGATCTGCAGCATCCTGTTCCGACTTCGACAGGGATTCGGCCTTTTCCTTCCACGTTTGGACTTCCTCTTCGGCCTGGCGCGCCTGCGACTCAACTTCGGCGAGTCTTTGCGACAAGCCTGCCAACTTCCGTTCTTCCTCCACCACGCGTTCTCTCAGGGCATCAGAGCCTGTCTCGCCCGCAGTGATCTGGGACTGCAGGGCTCCGAGTCTAGACCGCTCGCCATGCAGTTCTTCCGTCACACTGGACAACTTTGACTTCTCTCCCGAAAGGTCTTTCAGTGCCTGGGTCAGTGCCGCTTCCCGTTCTTCCGAGGTCTGTTTGAGCTGTTCGAGCTCAGATTTCATCTGTTCTAGGCGCTCCTCTAGTTCCTTGCTCGCAGCTGTAGCTTTACTTGCGTTTTCTTCGGCGGTATTAGCATGGATCGACAGCCCTTCGGAGAGCACTTCGATACTCTTGATGATGTTTGGTATCTCGACAGGCACTGCGCCTCCAGGAGACAAGTGAAGGAAGGCAGCTTGTAAAGCATGGTAATTGTCCTGGTCCCGCTGTTCGCCCTCCTTGACTTGCCTCTCAAGGTTTTCAATTCGGGCGTTCAGGTCGGTCTGGCCTTCTTTGTGAGTGCGCATTTGCTCGACAAGGCTCGTTGCTTTTCGGATCTCCTCCTCGGCGCGAGCATGGGCATCCTGGAGCTCGGTCTCGAGGTGGTGTATCCGTTCTTCAGCATCCTGTCGCTCGTGTTCGCGGCCGTCCATCACCCTGTCCAGCTCCTCCTCGAGTTCTTCCGCCTTGATCTTGAGTTTCTTCGCTTGGCCCTCGAGGTACCTCCGTTCGTCATCAAACTCCCGCTGTCGGGCTTCGAGGTTTCCAATAAGATCTTTCTTCGTAGACTGCGCTTCCTCTATCTTATCGGTGCTGGACTGACGCTCAGCGTGCGCGTCCTTCTGAAGTCTTTGCACAATCTCCCTCTCCGATGCAAGTTCAGCTTCGAGGTGAACAATGCGTTGAGCGAGTGCCTTTTCTTCCGACGGTTGATTGACCGACATCCGTCTTGACGAGATAGAAGATCTTCGCGAGTGCGGGTCGGGGTGAGGTGAGGCGGGAGTACTAGGGAAATCGAACGAGAAATTGCCGCTGGACGGCCGCCCCAGGTGGCTTTGACGGTGTAGAAGGTCTTCGAGTTTTCGAATTCGGCTTTCGGAGCCCTTGAGTCTGTCTTCCAGCTTGGTCTTCTCGTCCCTCAGGCTGCGGACCATGTCATCGCTGCGAAGGAGCAGAGAGCTGCGGCTCAGATCAAAGAGACTGCCTTGCTTGAAGGCCTTGGCCCTGCGGCGCTGGTGGCGCGTCGGGGCATCCAGGTCTTTATAGAGCTGGTTCAGCTCTTGAACTATGCTCGTCATGCCTGGCTTCGTCTTCAGGTCCTCAATGTACCCCTCGACATCCTTCCTGCTGACTTCGGGCCATTCGATCTCCTGTCCCCGCAGATTGATTTCGATCCCTGGGGTGGTTGCATCGGAGGTCGAAATGAACTCGCCCATGTTCTTGATCCATTTCTTCCGCCGGCGCTGCTCCTCGTCTTGGAAGACGGACAATTCCTCGGCCAGGGTCAGGGAGTCGGTTTTCATCTTCGTGCTGAACTCGCGGCGACGCACCGACTCGATCATTACGGAGCCATACACTAGCGGCATGTGGAAGACGGAATATATGATGTCATACGCGTCGCTCTGGAACGTAAGGTTGTTGATCTGAGACTGGACATCTGCTAAGCGCGATTCGATCAAGGATATCTGTCGCATGTGGCTGATGGCGGCGTTCGCCGCCCCATTGTGCCGCTTGACGGCCCCCTCCAACCCCGTCTGCATTTCGGTGCTGATGTCCAAAAGAGATGGCAGAAGTTCCTTGGTGTGGTTGAGTGCAAGCCGGGAGATGCTTGCTAGCGTCTTCTGGTTGTTGGGTAGGGCAAGGACGTGCTCGTAGTCGGACTGAATCTTCTTCGAGATGGTCACCACTTCCTCCAACACACCATCCATGCTGTCAACGCCAGAAGGGACAGCATCCTCCACCAATCGTTGCGTCTCCGTTGCGATATCGGCCACGGCCTTCTCCACGTCGCCGACCCGCTGGGCGAACTGCGAGGTTACAGTCGCTGCCTCCGATCCAGCCCTCTGGATATCCCCGGAGTCGACATAGTCCCGTAATGTACCCATCGACCGATCTGTGCCCGTCTTGGGTGTTGACGGTCGGCCCAGGAAAGAGAAATCGGTCCGGGCCGGGATGGTCTCCAGGGTCGCGAAGGCCCGTCTCCATCCATCAAGGGCCGTCTGTTGTTCCTTTAGGAGATCGTTGGCCCATGTCTGGGCCTCCTGGAAGCGGTGTTCCAGCGTCCCCACGTGGGTTTTGAGATTATCGAGAGCGACGCTAGCTGCCCGATTGATGACCTCGGTGCGCTCGTTGTGTTCGCGGATGCTCTTGTCGACGGATTCGCAGTGCCCTGTCAGGTTCACCGCCCACGTCCGTCTGGCGGTGTACAGATTCCGCCATGCCTGCAGGTCGTTCTGATCTGCCAGGGTATCCGGGGGGCTTTCGATCGCGGTCGGTTGCGGCGAGGACAGTTCAGGGAGCTCGACTTTGGTGGGTTCGGTGAAAAGGCTCCGATCGTATACGAAGATCTCGTTCTACCGGGGGTGAAGATCAGTATATGTACTTATGTAAATAAGGAGAAAAGAGATGTGATGTATCAGAAGAAACACACCTCCGTGGCGAGGGTTTGGATCTTGACATTCTTCCCCCGAGCCGTCATCAAGATCTGCCGCTGAGATGGGATGGAGGTGTTGCGGGTGATCCATGATCGGAGTGCGTCGGGCCTGTTGGACGGGAGAAAGCATAACGTCAGTCTAGAATCCACATTCGGGGCCGACCGAAGACTAAGAAGGGAAGCGGAACACAAGGGGATAGTAGAAAGCGATCAAGGCGGAGAGGAAGTGGATGTGATTCGATGGACTGATTTGATAGGTACGTACGAGGCGAAGGAAACTGGATCGGCCAGTAGATGCTCACCGGAGTGAGCGATGTAGATGTGCAAAGACATCCAGGATCCTCCTCACCAGCCGGGCGATGCGGCTCCAGAGACGTAGGACAAAGAATGGAGGGGGGAGGGAGAAGGAAGAGAGGAGGAAAGAGGGGAGGAGTCAAAGGAGGATGGAAGAACCATTCTATTCCTAGTAGTAGTAGGGTAAGATAGGGAAGTAATAGGTAGGTGGAAGTAGAGGAAGTAGAAGATGTAGTAGTCGTGAACGGAGAGCTAGGCTGGATGGAGAGTGTGACACCATTGGGCAAACCAAATTCCCCGGTTTCTTCTCCACCGCCCGCTTCATGATGCTCATTGATTGGCGTTCCTCAATATCATCCAGACATCTTCCCCGTCTTCTCTTATCACACGATGCTTTCGCTGGATTTGCCACGAGGTCGTCTGCTATGGCTTCTACTAAGGCTCATGCCCTCCCTCACCTGAACCCTGGTGAACTCTCTCTGTTGGATCTAGCGGCCGAAGATCCTCGCGATGTGGTAGCTCTCTCGGAGAAAGAGGAGCTGATCCTCCAACTCTACCATCAGATCCAGGAACAGGAATTAGAAAAAGCCTTATTACAGCAAGGTACGTTTATCCATGTTTACTTTTGTTATATCTTCTTTCACAATACTATCCCCGTTCGATCTACGTTCTCACTTTTCTAACACAATCTAGATCTCGATCTGTTGTCTGGAGACGATGCCGAAGAACAGCTGGCCATCGCCGAACGCGAGCTCCTCGAGGCCCGGGCCACGTACACGGTCAGGAGGAAAGCCATCGGAACCGTTCTTATGACCGATCCGACACTCAAAGCAGTGCATATGAAAGCGACAACTCCTGCGGAACGGTATTTTTCTCCTTTTTCTTTTTCCTTCTATATCTCTTTCTGAAAACATATCCAAGCTAATACATTATCTAGAACTCTCCTCCCTCTGCTCAATCGACGGGACATGCTCTCTCTGGCCCACGAGAACCTGAACAGTGCGCACAGCGCAACAGTCCGGAACCTGTCCACAGCTGAGGTTGAAAACCGGCAACTTCACAAGAAGAATCGGGACCTCGTCCAGGAGCTCTTGGAAATCACCGAAGACGACGATTCCTGGATGGAAAGGCTCGAAGACGATGAACTGAAGACACATTTAGAGCAGCAAAAGTCCGACTACAAGAAAAGCAAAGCCAAATGGGACACGGTCAAAAACGTCGTGAGCGCGATCGTTGTCGGCAGCGGGGTAGACTGGGCCGCGGACGACGCCCTGGCGGTTCTTGTCCTGGACGAGTCGGACGATTGATAGATTGTTCTTTGTTTTTTTTTTTTTTTTTTTTCTGTATTTTTACCTTTTCCCTCTTCCAGTGATGATCCGGGACCTGGGGCCGGGATGCTTAGATGGCGTTGAGTTGGGATACCCTTGGACTAGAATTTCCTTCTCCAATCAAAACCAGTTCTATTCTATTTCTGGTCTTACAGCCAAGCGATCTCACCAGATCATTCTCTCATCTCTTCAGACTCGCATTGTAACGAGACGCGATCGCCAACCGTGACAGCATCTACAAGAAGGCGATGATTATATAACGGGCGCCGATCCACGTGACATCATAATCTGGTAACGCGACGCCTTCGTCATAATCAACTGATTAATGGTGGATGCGGCCCTAGGCAACCAGTCAACTACGGGACGATCGTACAGTATGGAAATGGCTGGAACAGAAAACCTCGGGCACCTTGGCTAATAGTAATTTACCTAATAATCATGAGAGGGGCCCGATTTGATGTGAAGAGGGTAAAAAAGCTTAAATCAAAATAGTTAACATGAATCAGAATAAATCGACCACACAAAAAAGACAATCTGGAAAGGAGATGGAAAAGGCGAGCAATACAGAGTCATAATAATAATAACAACAACAATAATACAGATAATAATAAGAAAAATAGTAATAATACCGCATAATGATAATAAAATGGAGACCAAAGGAAACCGGCGTTTCCGCTCGCGGATCCAGGTCGCAGAATCAAAATGACCTGACCCTGACTCCCCCTCACCACGACAACGCGTGGTTTTATTACAATACTCTGTTGCCCCCAATAATACTATCAGCCTACCCATACCGTGCCAGTATTTTGCCGGTAACTTTGACAGGCGCTTCGTTTGTAGTGGAATCACGGGAATGGACTGTGGCATTATCAAGTTATCATTACAGAGTCCGAGCGTGAGCGCAGTGACCCAGGTAAGTTTATGCTTTTGTGATCTATACAAAAATTAGAGAAGGCTGTGAAGATTGTGAGCTGAAGTGGTTCCCATATACATTGAGAGTTTCCTTCCTTTTTAGTTCTTACTAGTATGAACAGCAAGTTATTATCTTTAAACTTTAAAAACAAAATTATTACTGCGTACGCCGTAGATAGGTTCAATCAATTTTGCTCACCAGAATAAAGAGCTGATCATAACACAGACGCAAACACGCCAGACTCCTCAATCAAAACCACAGCTAATACAAACCAGGCAGGCAAAATCATCCATCCTCGCTGTTAAATGGTGATATTGGAGCACTACTGCAGGTATTATCAAAGCTACATGGATTCCACCACTGTCAACAATCAATTTCATTAGGTAGTTAGACTGTTTTACTGACCGCGGCTGATCGTCACCAGTCAACAGCGACAGAGTAAGCAGTGTATCACTATCACCCGGTTGCATAGAGACATAGCCACCGAGCGCAATACCTCCCTATATAAGCTTCATCGTGCCACGCAGAATTTCCCCGACAAATCGAGACCACGGCGGCCTTCTGCATGGATCCAAGAGGGGAGGAGGTCCTTGTCAGAGGGTAATTTGACGACCAGGGCAAGGCAGGGCACATGGAAGTACGGAGTACTCCGTACATAACCAGTTAGTATTGTAGGTAAATGTAGTAGATAGACAAGGGCGCGCGGGGGGCGGATGGCGTGAGGAGGTCAGGAACCACTAAGTGTAGACCCCAGTCGTGTGTATGTAAATGTAAACTGTAAGTTGATCGAAGTCAGTTGAGTGGTTATCATTAGACATGGGGAAAGGAGTGGACTGTCTGGGCGATGAGTGATTCGGGAGTGGGAATCTCGATCTGCCAGTAAGACGGACGACATGCGCCGAGGTACGTCGACATTGAGTGTTGGATGGGTGTGCCTGGAAGTACCTTCCCTACCCTTCCCTACTCTACCCCTACTCCGTACACCGGACGCGCAGGAGCAGCTGAAACCAGCTTCTTGGTGTATTGGTATTGATCTTACGTAGATACTGCTGGAAGGAATCAAGAGTACGATGTACAATATGAGAAAGAATAACTCAGTCTAAATAAACTTGAATAACACAATGAGCAACAATAAGATGATAGTAAGACATCCACATTCAAGAAAGGGTGTCAAAGGCAGTGAATATACCTTATGGAAGTGGTGTGTGCCAGTGGAAGGCGGCGTTTCCAACTGCTGCGTACCATGGCTAGAAGCTGGACGACTGCGCGGAGTAGCACGGAGCTTTTACTAGGACTGGGACCTCCTACGGACTGGTTAGAGTAGAGTACTACTCTGGACGTACGACGCCCGTATCTGGGTTTCTGGGTATGGTACTACCTTACCACGATCATCCGAGCATACCTCCATGGTCCATACGCTATTATCAGGTATTTTACCCAAACATAGCCCTGATACCATCTCCACTGGACACGGGGGGGGGGGGGGAATCATAGAGTGGCGCGAGGGAAAAAAATAAAATGGATAATAGGGTGTTTGGGTCTGGTAATGTACAGAACCATACCATGACCGATGATCCACCAGAGCTGCATCAGCGCGATTAATTGCGCAGCAAACTGGACAGCTTGGGACAAGGTGACTACACTGTACGAACCCCAACACTGGACGAAGGATTATTATTTCAGTATTCAGCGTATAGGGTCCCATCTATTCATTTGAAGAAAAGCATAAAACGAGATAAAATAGAAATAAAATGGTTATAGATGTTGAGAACGCACAGAATGATTTTGCTGGTTTGGAAGGGGACCGCAAATAACCAAACCGGTATGATACAATACAGATCATTCCGAGCAGGGCGCTCAACCAGTCGCAATGGGCACAGCTCTCAGCTTAGTCGCTTTCCCTTGCTGTGGTGCCCACTTGTGAGGGAGGGAAAGAGGAGAGGAGTGTGTGAGTGGGTGTGTGGGTGGGAGAGGCAGGCAGAGGTGTGAGTAGGTAATGGCCCGCCCTCCCGTCTCTCTCCCTCTCTCTCTTTACTACTACTACTCTCCCCCCTCTCCCTTCACTCTCTCTCTCTCTCTCTCTATTCTCTCTACCATCTTCCCATACAATTTCCTCCCATACAAAAAAGTACTCTACACATCTCGGTGAGTTCCCTATAAACATTCCACACTTTACCATTGCTTCAACACCACCCACTCAATTATTTATTTCTTTCAACGCACTTCTCCTTCCCTGTTAAATCTCCCTTCGCGACTTGCCTTTCGCCTTCATTTTTGTACCATGACCGCGCAACCTCACTGTCGCGCATCTTGCGCCCGCCACCCAGATCTATATACTTCTGATCCAGCAAACCGGCCCAACTGACATATTCAACTGCACAGGCTAATTCTGCCGAGCTCAAATCGCGAATTTTATAACTTTTCTCTCGAGTTCGCACTCTCCAGTAAGTCTCTTTTGCGCGCGTTTGATTTCTCGTGTCATGGGTCGACCGTTCGCGCTCTGTTTGGGGCGCGCGCACGGCGTTCCCACCCACCACCATCCACCCAACAGAGCGCGCTCGATCGCATCAACTGTTTTCACTTTCTCTCCTTTTTGATCTCTCTCTCCCGACCTCTCTCTCCTTGTCTTCTACTTCTTTCTCGTTCCCTTACTCCTTCCAATCCGTGTCGTCGCCAGGCCTATCGCCCAATTTATCTGACAGACTTGAACCATTCTAACGTGATCCCTTCACAGTCCAACATGCCTAAGGAAAAGACCACCCGCAAGGCCCCAAGGTCACCCGCAAGAAGAAGGGTATGCGACTTTGGACCTCCAATGGGACGAGATGGGCATGACTAACCGAGCTCTAGACCCCAACGCCCCCAAGCGTGGTCTGTCCGCCTACATGTTCTTTGCCAACGACAACCGCGAGAAGGTCCGCGAGGAGAACCCCGGCATCACCTTCGGTAAGAGCTATGACCCCAATGCAGTCCACTGAGCAGCGCTGACCCTCCTCCAGGCCAAGTCGGCAAGACGCTCGGCGACAAGTGGAAGAACTTGAGTGAAACCCAGCGTAAGCCTTACGACGAGAAGGCCGCCGCCGACAAGAAGCGTTACGAGGAGGAGAAGAAGGTTTACCAGGTATGTCCCTAGCCCCGGCCAATCAAGAATGCCCATGCTAATCAGTATATGTGACCAGGCCCAGGGTGAGGAAGAGGAGGAGGAGTCGTCCTAATCGAGTCGTTTCCCCCCTCTCTTTTTTCGGTCTTGTTGTGACAGGACCGCCTGGCGTTCTTATCGTGTCTTTGTTCTCTCTCATATGTCTATGTATTCGTCGCTTCTGATAATTCCTATTCGTTTGGTACGGGATGACGGGTGGTTTCTCATTTGTGTTTTTTCATGAAGGATCAATTGTCCCATGGGTATGGTTTCTGTACGGACAAGATGGGCTTTTAAGGAAGAATTTGACCTGAAATCGGGGTGTTGCCCGGCGCTGTTTGTTTTCCAAAATGGCGGGAGAACCTTGTTTTCAGTCACCGAATTACCCATCGCGTAGTTATCCACGCGTAGTATGTAGTTAGAGGATTCCCTCGGCTCCAGTCAAGACCGTGTCTCTTATTCTGACCCTCTGATGATGACGAAGAGGAGGGATGGTGACTAATGACGATTGTTTACGTGTCACGCGTCGCCGATATCCCCGATAGTGCCTGAGGCAGCATTTACTCTACGTTCTCTGTCAGAATATCGCCATACTCCGGAGCTCTGAGACCACGGGGAAAGAGTTTACATTCCGCTGCCAACTGTCCGAAGATAGACATCAGCTGCAGAGACTCGGTTAGGTTTGGGGTGAAGGAGACGGTGGTAGGAGGAGAGGGTTGTTAGTTGGCGACCACTACTGCGTATCTACCCAAAGGAGGCGGTCAAACACGCTGTCTGCATGAGCAGGTTGTCGGACTTTTTCTCTTTATTCACTTGATTTTGTTTTATATGTTTATTTATTCATTCTTATTTTCTATTTTCTATCTTTTCATTTGGAAAGTCTATTTCTGTCTTAGTATGCTTAGGCCGTTATTGACCGTTGACTGAGGTGAGAGAGTTGGTTCTTGGCGGTTGGACATGCCAGCCCTAAGTGATGGACTTGGGTTCACTTGATTCTATAGTACGTACAGATGACTGACGTGAGGTGGTGGGATTTGATAAGACTATATGTTGTGTTGATTAAGTCAGTTTTGTTCATGTCTGACTCTGACTAGCTTTAATGGCTTGTCTATATCTATACTAAGGTATACTCTATAGGTAAGTCTTATTTATCTAGACCCTATCCTTGTTTCAGTTCTATTACTATAGTATGTCTCCAGTCTGACACAGTCATACTGAATAGAACAATTGCATTCTGTCACTGCAGACAGATAGAATGAACCGGGACTACACCACAGATAGTATCATGAACATCCTCCGTATATCAAAGACCCTGGAATTCCCCATCAACTTCCGCCGCCCATCATTGGCTTCTTCTCTCCACCGCTGCACGACCACGTCAACAACCTCCCCCGAGCAATTAAAGTCCACGAGAGCCGCATTGGTTCAAGTCACACTCGGTTTCTGCTTGTGGCGATTGACTAAAACCCTTGCCCCACCCGATAGCATCCTTTCTCTTGGTATTTTGTTCAGATCCTTGGTTTTCTTTTTCCCCTCTCTTTTTTTCTTTATATTGAACATTTGGGCAGGGGTGGGGATAGTCTGGTCTGTGGAGAATATATAAGACTGACGAATATTATATAAGAACGACCAAGGTGAAATGGCATAAGCTCTGGTTCGTCTTGTCCATAATCAAATCACACAGTGACTACAAAGCTAACTGAGTTGTCGGCTGCCCCTCCCGATTAAGTTAAATCCATTGAGTCCTCCTCCCACCTTACCTTTCTTCCCCCGGCTCGTATTTATATAAACACTTCGACCACCTTATCTCCTCCGCTTCTTTCTCCCCAAACCCCCCACCGTCCTGGTTCCCTTCCCCCCATTCCTCCCCCCTCATACCAAGAATTATACCTACATACATGCAAGGTCCTCCGTGACCTGGTGACTATGGCCTTACGGACTTCTGCCGATAACGCAGAAGACGTGGCCGCGGGCTTTCGTCTTTTCCGTGAGCCCCTGCCCGAATATTCCGCGGATATCACTAGTCTGATCGCCGATTTCTATACCATCAGCTCGTCCCTCAACCGTCTGGACGACCTGACCAAAAATCGTCAACACCGGCACAATGTCGCCCTCGCCCACGCCGATCTGGACCTCGTGAGCTCCAGCCTGAAATGCACCCTGGAGGACATCGTCGACTTCTTCGGCGATCTGGAAGAGCGCAAGGTTCCCAACCGCGACGTCTACAAGCGCACCTGGCTCCAGCTGTGTGCTTTTTTTCGGGCAGAATCGCAGGATTCCCTCTCCACTCGACTGGCCAAGTACAGGGCCTTTCTCAATGAATTGGAGGATTACATCAAAGGGTGCGTCCGTGGCCGGAGATCCGAAGAAGCCGATTGGAAGTTCCCCAGTACTGACATCTACAGGAAATACACCGACACGC
This sequence comes from Aspergillus campestris IBT 28561, assembly GCF_002847485.1. NCBI lineage: Eukaryota > Fungi > Ascomycota > Eurotiomycetes > Eurotiales > Aspergillaceae > Aspergillus > Aspergillus campestris. The sequence continues at coordinate 1,916,738 of NW_020194336.1, read as the reverse complement.
CTCTCATGATCGGCCTCCGCAACGGCCTCAAGGCGCTCCGGATCCAGCAGAACAACCGCCTAGCAGCCGCGCACCTGAGCTCCATCTCCACGAGCACGCGGTCCACCTCCAGCATGAGCAACAGTGCCGATCCCGGAAGTCCCGTCAGCGATCGACGACCACGCAACCGCCGGTCCTACGAGCGGGCTCGTCCCCCGAATGCATCCCCAACATCGCCGACGTCGCTCTCCTCTGCCGCCTCGTCGGACTTTCCCCCGTCGGTCCCGGAAGCCCCGGGGTCCCCGGTCACCAGCTCCACTACTAGCCATTCCGCCGATTCCAATGTCTTGAGCGATCACTGGGCCAAGCGCGTCTTTTTAGAGGAGCACTCTCGAACCCGAATCCCATACGTGGGCGAGCGGTATGTCCCATCTCCCCGGATCTCCGTTGCTGCGGTGTAATGATCTGGCTAATCGATATAGCTCAAAATGTCTGGGCGAACCCACCCCGGGGGTCAAGCGCTGGCTGCAGGACCAGGGATTTGAGGAGCTCTTCCAATTGTGAGTGACCACCCACTAGCCACCGGATGTGGCCCACTAACACAGACAGGGCATTCAACGGCGATTCCGATCTCCGAGTATACATGTACCTACGGGAAGACGACCACCGAACACGGATAGTCTGCAAGGCCCCGCGCAACTCGCGGTCCAGCGACTACTTCTGCCTGCCGTTGAATATGCTGGAGATCGTGCGCACCGGGTCCTGTCTGCAGCTGTGCCGACGACGGCGGGGGGGGTCGGAACTGGTGCTGTGGGCGACTTTTAAATTCGGCACTATTGAGCGTATGTCCCTTAACCACCACGGGGACATCCCTAACTAGATGACGTGTTGCTAACGTGTATAGAATTGGTGCTGTTCTTCTGCACCTTCCTCGCACTCCGCTCGCAAGACTCCGGCCGTCCTATTGAACGCATCCGGGATTACGAGTTAGACGACGAGGTCGAGATATTCGGCGGGTAAGTCCCACTATAGCCAGCTGCACATACAATCTCTCTAACATCGCAGACTAATAATCGACGACGACTACCTCCACGCGCTGCGCGTCTACCGCGACAAGGAGTCGAACGCCATACGGCTACAGGCCTCAATCCACAAGGGCGAGATGAACCGGTGAGTCAACACATACACATAACATACACATGTTGATAGAGCCAAGTCTGACTGTACATAGATCACCGGTATGGACGGCATTCATCACGGAGCATGTTGTGACGCGCGGCTGGGCGCGTCGCATGGACGCGAAGAAGGTCGTGCTGCGCGAGATGGAGAAGACGATATTCACATTGTCGGATTATACGCCGCCGCGGACGAGGCGGGGGGAGCATGTACTGAAGTTTGCGAATGCGACTGGTAAGACTTTCTATTCTCACCTTATTCTCACCTTGTTCTCATTGCACTCTTACTATCCTTCTTATCCTCACTTCACTCTTACTCTCATTCTTATTCTCACTTCACTCTCACTATAACCAAATCTTACTCTTACCCACCCTCCCCTCCACCTTTTTATTTATCTGGTATACTAACCAAACCAGACGCACAAGAATTCATAAGAATAATTGGAGATCTAGGACCATTATAAGGAAGGATAGGATAGGATAGGAAAAGAAATGACTGATGATTGTCTGAATGTCTTATGAATGCCTTATGAACGTCTTATGAAAGCCTTATGATTGATGATGATGATGATGACATGTACTTAATGTTGATACACTTATGACCAACTGACCAACTGACTAACTGATATACTGATATAACTGAAACCGCTGGTGCTGATGCTGATGCTGATGCTGATGATGATACTAAATGATGATATTACTGATACTAAATGATGCTTCTGCTAATGATATTACTGAAAATAACAGATATTACAACCAACGAATCATGATAATCAAATGGGTATCTCACATACATACAAATCTCACATAACAACCAAACCAAACCAAACCAAAGAAACCAAAGATCAGCCCAAACCCTCCAAAAAAACCTCCGCCCTCCTCCTCCCCCTCAACTCCTCAATCTTCCTCCCCCTCTCCTCCCTTCTCACCCCCCTCCTCTCCCTCCTCGCCTTCCTCTCCTCCCTCCCCCTCTCCGTCTCCTCCCTCCCTTTCATAAGTTCCTCCATCTGCCCCCTCCTAACCCCCTCATCCCTCGAAAACGCATAAAACCCCGTCCCCCGCGCACGCACCTCACCACCAGCATCATAGTGCGTTTCCTCCGGCGGCGTCGCAGACCGGTCTCGTCTAGCCGCCAACCGCGCCATGTGCGATGCCGTCGGTGCGTCCGGGTCGAAAGCCTGCGTTTGGATCGTGCTGCCGTGGATAAGGTTCGCGGGTTGGGCGGGTTTCCAGCGTTCGTCGGGGTGGGATGGGTTGGACTTGGTGGAGGCGATGGTGGCAGCTGCTGCGCGGGAGGCTTGCTTGCGGGTTCCGCGGCGGGTGCGGCCTAGTTCGTCTTCGTAGGAGATTATGCTTGCATTATCATCATCTTCCTCTTCCTCCTCCTCCTCCTCCTCCTCCTCCTGCGCCTTTGACGATGAAGATCCCTTCGAAGAAGAAGGGGACGTAGAACGAGCCCACTTCGCATCGAAATCAACTAACCCCTCGCGTTCCTTCCTCGCCAACCTCCTCAACTCCCTCCTCTTCTTCCTCTCCCCGTCATTCCCATTCCCCTCTCCCTCATCTTGCCCAGAAGAATCATCCTCATCATCAGAATAAACAAGATGCCTCCCCTCCTTCAGAATCTCATACAGCCCCTCTTTCTCCCTCAGTCGTCGCTTCGAGCGTTCGAGGAGCGCTTCGTCGACAACGCCGCTGTCTGTGCTATGGACCTGTTCGAGCGCAGATCGCTTTTTGCCTCGCTCGTTGAGTCCGTGTTCGTCTGCTGCGGCGCGTTCGGCTGTGCCTCGGTTGGGGCGCGCGAAGATGTCATCTTTGTCGTCTTTGTTGGTGGTGCGGGGGCGGGGGCGGGGGCGCCCGGTTGTGTGTTGGTTTGATTGTGACTGGGATGGAGAGGAGATCAAGGAGCTGAGTTTTGTGGTGAAGGCTAGGGTTGAGGAGGATGGTGTGTTGGTCTTGTTCTTGTTCTTGTCGGAGTCGGCTTTGGTGGCGGTGCGGGGGAGGCCGTAGAGGTTTTCCGGGGGCATTTCTCTTATTTATTCTTGTCGTTTTTGTTATCGCGGCTTATGTTGGATCTTCTGCTTGACTTGTTTCTTTCTTGCTGTCTGTCGTTGATGTGGATGTCGTTGATGTGGATGTCGTTGTATGTGGTTAAGTTGTAGAAGGTAGATAAGACTAGTGAGATGATCTGATAGTCATATATTACTAACACCTTACTAATCACGTCCAGCCCATCCAGAATCTAGATCTAGATCTATCTATACCTATATAACGCCTAGCTAATAAACTCTCGCACTTGACGCTCTAAACATATACATCGTACCCTAATGACACCGACCAAAAAAAAAAAAAAAATGAATGAAAACCGGAGAAAGAGAAAAGATTATAATCCCCTCCGATACTGCTCGTATGACGTCCCCGGATCTTCCTGTCCAACAGGCCCATATCCACCCGTCCGCCACCGCGCCAACGGCACCGGTTCGGCGATCGGAGGTCCCTGCGTCTGGCTGAGCAGGCGTGTTTCGCTCTCGTCTTCTGAGGCGTAGAGTCCCCGTCCGACGATTGGGCCGCTGTCGCCGCGGGAGAGGGATGGTCGGAGGGCGGGGTGGATGTGCTCGAACCCCGGTGCGTCGCTGGGCTCGTATGGTTTGAGGCTGGTGACGGATGGGAGGGATGGGGCTGGGGAGGATGCCCGCGAGGAGGTCGGTGACCAGGCGGAGCGCGGCGTCTGTGACCGCTCGGTCATTAGGTCCTCCGGTCGGCCGTAGATGCCGCCGCCGAACTCGTCGCGGAAGTCGGGCCGATCCTTGAAGTACGAAAAGTCGAGGTGGTTCTCTGGGACGACTTCGAAGGGCGCCGAGGGGCCGGTCGGTGGTGGTGCGGTGCCCGCTGCGAACTTCGTCTTGCCGGGCTGGTCGGCTGTCATGGGGTCCAACGCGATGTCGGAGTAGTCGCCGCCGGACCCGTCGAAAGAAGCGTGTAGACGCCCCCGGTAGAGACGTTTGAGAGCGTCGGCGGCGCGTGCGTGCACCATCGGGGTGGGCAGCGGCCGGTAGAGCGCTGGGTGGCCGAATCGCGAGCTGAGGCGGTCTGCGGCCTTCTTGCTGGAACTGGACGGCGCTAGGGCCTCCGCGTCGGAGAGGTTGTCGCGGTTGTAGTAGCGGATGTCGGCATCGAAAGTCCGCATGCAGTAGATCTTGAAGCCGACCAGGAGGAAAGGAAGCGGGACAACGCAGTAGACCATGGTCCAGGTGCCCTTGACCTTGACGACCAGAGCGATAATGACGTTGGCAAAGGCCGTGGCGAAGACCATACGGTTGAAGACGGCACGCCAGAACAGGCCGCCCGACTCGTTCTTCGTCACGAACACGTACAGCAGCATGTACTTCTTCATCATCACGTCGAGGCCGAAGTACAGCGCCGTGACGGGCAGGACGATGGGCTGCAGCGTCGCGAAGCAGAGCGCCACCGTCGCGTAGTACAAGAAGTAATTGTAGTAGCTGGCGTACTCAAAGGGCGTCGGCGCCGTCCACTCGATCGCCTGACGCGGGGTCGGCGCGAGGAAGGTCTTGGAAAACCAGACCCAGAACAGGCTGACCAGCTGCACGAGGTCAACCGTGGCGCCGAGGTTGCGCTGCAGCAGGTACGTCACCCAGAAGGGGGAGACCTGGCACAGCGCGCTCATCACCTTGCCGTAGAACTCGCCGTCCTGAATGGCCTGCCAGGCGTCCTCGTCGTGGTTCTTGGCGTCGATGACGGCGGCGACGAACGTCCAGGCGGCGGAGAAGAGGGAGAAGACGATCAGGTTGTTGAAGACGAAGAAGGAGTAGAGATGATTAAGGACGTGGCGCTCGCGCGAGGTCTTGGTCACGTCGCCCGCCTGGATCGACAGGCGGCGGAAGATGATGGGGAGGATCATGTAGAAGAGCGAGGTGACGGCGGGGGACAGGATACCCTGCACGGCGGCCCAAACGTAGGGGCTGCCGTTGAGCGACGTCTGGAACGCGGGCCAGACCAGTCCCAGGTTGGACAGGTTGGACAGGAAGATGGCGATCATCGCGTTGGGGGCGATCCACAGCACCGTCAGGATGGAGACCCAGATCATGTTGACGAACCGCTTCCACCGGCGGCCCTGTTTCGACAGCGGCAGGTTTTCCCAGATCAGATCGCTGGGCCGTGGGGCCAGCCGGATAGTGGTGCCCTGCGGGTGCTTCTTGCGCGCCGTGTAGGCCACGGCGTGAGCGTGCTCGATCATGTCCCAGCTGACGAAGCCGAACGACAGGGCGTTCCGCTTGTCGATCGAGGCCCGCACGTGGCGGATGTTCTCCTCCAGGCGCTGGATGCGGTCCGTCAGGTAGTCGATGGCGTCAACCTTGCCCCCGTCCTGCTGTAGCTGCCGTTCTTTGCGCGGTATGCGCATGGTGGGCCGGGGCGGTAGCCGGTCTGGATTCTTGAGATACTTGGCGAGGACCGATTCTAGCTGGCGCACCGTCTCCTCGTGGTCCTTAATCATGACCGGGAGCCCTTTGACGTTGCGGCCGATGGATGCGCGGGGCAGGGCCGCGGTGGGGTTGACCTGGTCGGTCAGGCGCAGGACGCCTTCATCGGAGCGAGCGGCCTGGGGGATATCGGTGATCTGATCGGTTAGCTTGGTTGCATGGAGGGTAGATCCCGGGGAAAAGAAAGCAGACATACCATCAAGGTGCGCGCGTGCAAACTGCGCTGGTAGTCAGAGCTCTGAAAGTACCGTCTCCGCAAGGCGGCAACGGCCTTGTAATTGCGCCACAGGAAAAAAACAACAATGATGTCAAAACACCAGGCACAGACAACCTGGCTCCACGCGGCCTCGGTCTTGATGTAGAGGGGCGTCATGGTCGCAAAGGCGGACAGAGTGTCCCTGGAGGACATGTTGCTCTGGGTGAGGTTCAGCGGGATCATGACGCCGCAGCCGATGATGCTCAGACAGATGAAGATGTTGCGACACATCTTGGTGAAGCGCAAGAAGATGGCGGCATCGAGGCCGATGCACTCGACGAGCTCGGACTCTTTGGTGCGCAGGACGGGCTTGAGCCAGGCGAACATGCCCTTCCCCACCGGGGGCGGCGCGTGTCTGCGATCGGCATGTTTGACCTTGGGAGCGTAGACGACGGAATGGCGGGGACGAAAGAGGGAGAAGAGCAGGGCGAGGATGACGGCGAAGCCGGCGGAGGTGGCCAGGGAAGCCCAGACGGCGTTGACTTGAAACTAGGAGGGTTAGACGAATGATTATCGGGTATTGAGTATGGGAATGGGATAGAAGTACCGCGGATTTGAAGGGATCCTGGATGAGTTTGAGGAACTGGTCTGTGGAAGATGGGCCACCGTCACTCCGGGGCGATATTGTCCGGTCCATCACGGGGGAGAGAATGTCTGCATGGATGGAGGACTCTAGAAGGGAGGAAAGAGTTCCGAAGAGAGGTATGGCAGAGTAAGGGACAGGAAAAGAACAGTACAGGTCCACAAAGCCGAAAGAACGAAAGGCAGAAACAGAAAGACAGACACAGAAAGACAGAAGAAAGAAAGACAGAAAGCCAGAAGAAAGAAAGAAAGCAAGAAACGTTCAGAAACCGATGCCCGTCTCGTTGGTGGAGGAGCAAACAAGTGGAGCCCAGATCGGTCAGTCTGGAACATGCACGAGCATCCCAGGTTAATTTGATTTCCTGAGTGGGGAAGACTCCATCACATCCAAGCGTATACTCCAATGGGAGAATGTACCTGGTGACCTGGCATTGAAGCTAGCCATGATGGTCATGACCAGGAGAAATGACCCTGACAGACGTGACCGCTCATAGCCAAGTCAGTCATAGACAGAATAGGTGAAAGAGGCGTAAGGCCATCCATCCAATCCATCATTCAACTGGGGGCGACAGAAAAGAATCTATTTTGGGGGTGCCAATCAGGTACCGGGTGGAGGCATGAATCTGGAACATGCTAACTTGGTTTGGATGGAGACTGGTTTGTTCTGAGACCGAGTGGGGCGAACTGGAGTCTCTTCTGTGGTTGAGTGGAAGAAGAGAAGAAGAGAAGAAAAAGAAGAACCGGAGATCATCCGTCAATCATGACTTAGCAATCACCTGATCTTTCTTCAATCTTGGTAATTAAGGTAAGGTATACTATGATATGGCTGTATTGTCTTATTGATCTGTGTATCCGGAGTATATACGGAGCACTTAGTAACGATCTACTATCTACCCGTCTAGTCATATCTAGAGTTATATAGTTACCAATAGTCTAAACCATCTCCAAAGTCCAGACCCAAAAAGAACACAACCAAAACTCAACAAAAATCCTATCAGATAAACAAAAGCCTCTACTGGGACTCGAACCCAGAGCCTCTTGATCGCAACTTCTGCCCGATTAAAATCAGGTCGTAGAAGTCAAGCGCGCTACCGATTGCGCCACAGAGGCTGGAATGGAACTCGGATTTTACTCGGTTTGTTTATCCCGTTTTACTTGTCCTGTTGATATGGATCTTGCTTTGATAGGCATTGTTACTTTGTACTTATCTATGACCGTGTGGAGGGTTGGAATTCAAGTTCTGTTCAGGACTGGACAGATCTATAACAGTGTCTGGCCAATGGACTGGATTGAAGTCACTAGGTGGCAATGATTTGGACTAACCGTATTCAGTTAATCTTCGCTCTACCTACTACCTATGATGTTACCTATGATGTATAATGTTTAACATCAAAGCTCTACTTTATAAAGATTCAAAACAGATTGTGCAATTATTTGCAATTTTGTATGTACTGGTATCGGATCTCATCACACGTTGCCACTATCCCATCACATTACCAATGCCTGAAAGACACATAACACGAGAACAGAAAAGAGAAACTTGAAAGAAAATGTTTACAGCTGGCCAGCAGTGTTGAAGTCCTCCAGGGCCTCCTGCACACGCTTGCTCATGGTCTTCTCACCCTCGCGCACCCACACGCGGGGGTCGAAGTACTTCTTGTTGGGCTTGTCGGCACCGTCGGGGTTGCCGACGGTGGTCATGAGGTAGTCCTTCTTGTTGAGGACGTAGTCGCGGACACCGGTCATGTAGGCGTACTGCATGTCGGTGTCGACGTTGACCTTGACGACGCCGTAGCCGATGGCCTCCTTGTACTCGTTCTTGGAGGAGCCCGAGCCGCCGTGGAAGACGAAGAAGATGGGCTTGTCGCTCTTGGCGCCCAGCTTCTCCTGCACGTACTTCTGGTGCTTCTGCAGCAGCTCCGGGTGCAGGCGGACGTTGCCGGGCTTGTAGACACCGTGCACGTTGCCGAATCCAGCGGCAATCGAGAAGTAGGGGCTGATGGGGGCCAGGGCGTTGTGGATGGCCAGGATGTCCTCGGGCTGGGTGTACAGCGAGTTGTTGTCGACATCCTCGTTGTTGACACCATCTTCCTCACCACCGGTGATACCGATCTCCTGTTCGTATATTAGCATCTCTTCTTTGTTCCCCTAGCCCAAAGGTGTTGACATACCATCTCGAGCCACTGCTTCATGGGGGCAGCACGCTTGAGGTAAGCGGCGGTGGTCTGGATGTTGTAGTCGACGTCCTCCTCGGACAAATCGATCATGTGGCTGGAGTAGAGGGGCTCGCCGTGGAGCTTGAAGTAGGCCTCATCGGCATCGAGCAGACCGTCCAACCAGGGCAGCAGCTTCTTGGCGCAGTGGTCGGTGTGCAGGATGACGGGGATGCCGTAGGCGGGGGCAATGCTGCGGATGTAGTGGGCAGCGGCGATACCACCGGCAATGGAGGCAGCCTGGTCCTTGTTGTCGACGCCCTTACCGGCGAAGTAGGCGGCACCACCCTGGGAGAGCTGCAGGATGACGGGGCACTTCTGGTCGCGGGCAGCCTCGAGGGAGGAGACCACGGTGGAGGAGGAGGTAACGTTCTACTTCATTAGTTTCTTTCTTTCTTTCTCCCTCTTGAAGGGAAGGGGAAGACGTACGATGGCCGGGACGGCAAACTTCTTCTCCTGGGCGTACTGGAAGAGACGGAGAACGTCATCACCGACGATGACGCCGGACTTGCGGGAGAGCTGTTCCAAGAGACCCATTGTGATTGAGTAGAGGGGGGTGTGTAGGTGGAAAGTGAGTGGTAGATAGAAGAGTTAAGGTAGTGTTAGAGTAGAAAGTAGAAACAGGCGAAGGTTAGTGAGAAGAGAGGAGGGGGATAGAAGTATTAATAGGGAGAGGTGGGCGTTTACCGGACAACGAAACCAGCAGAAACAGCAGAAACGAAAAATGAGGGGCAAAGACTGAAGACCCAGGCCAACTACGACTACCTAAGGCCTACCTAGGTAAGAGAAAACCAAATGGAGGGGCTTGACCGGGTATGGTGGGGACATGCGATCAGTATGATTTCACCCCGTTCCCAGACGGTAAAAGAATGTTGATATCGAACAGGATGGGATTGCAATGGACTGCACTTGAGTTCATCTATCTAGTATTTACTGAATCTACTCCACTGATATTCCCTTTCTTCAAGAATCGAAGCTGAGAATCATCAAGATCATGAAGATGGAGGGGAAAGGAATGACGCGGATGAGGGGCCTCAGGCCAGCCCATCATCCCGGAAACCCCCGCGTCATCACATGACATCATCACTCCGATTCCCCCGTTTCCCTCCGTTGAAGTCATCCTCTCCATCCTGCCCAATCCTGCTGAATGGATATTAGACAGTTAGACTACTCAGTAAGAGCTTCGATCCATGGTTACGACCTTCCATTTGACCTCATATTATGTTCTTTTCTTTTCTTGTTCTATACAAACCGGATGCCTGTATACCATCACGGAATACAGTCCTCCTAAGCTCTTTACCGAAGTCCCTTTCCGTTTTACTTTCGTTCTTTTCTCCCACCGGTGTATGTTAGCCTGCATCAAATACCTCACCTTGTAGTACTAGTATCTAGTACTCATTATCGAATATCAATATCAATATCATCATACCTCACCATCAAAACAGGAGTTACAATAGAATGTAAACGAAACAAATAGAACCCGAGGGAAAATCCTCCGATTCCCTGATCCTGTTTTAATTTCCAGCAAGATCCGAATAGAGAGAGGACTTTACTGGATACGGTCATTGACCCCACTATGTATGCGCTCACGTGATGCATATACACCAATACGACTGTTGCTATTACTATACTATTCTCTACACCTTGGTGTTATTTGGAAAGAGACCTGTGCGCGACTACTTATGCATCTCTGCCCTGTTTAATCCGATGTCGTACGCGCTTCGCTTGGGAACGGGGGAGGGTTCGCCACTCTTTCCTGATTGAACTTCTGCCTATGTATGTACCGACGCTGGCCGACGATCGGTGTGTTGCAAGCATGGGTGGATGGTGGATGGTGGATGTAAAACATTATAGAACTGTTCATGCATGTAGATCCCGCGCTGGAGGATGTAGTAAATCAGATGGATATTGCTCTCAACAATGCTTAGACTAGTGTTACATATGGTACACCCATTACCCATATCCATCCATATCCATCCATCCATCACTGCAACATGTTGATGCTACCGCCATTAAATCCTCCCTCCCTGGTATCTATTAAAACTCCCCCCTCAAGCACCGTTGGTCTGCGGACTATCGACAACCGGATGGCCGTGCTCACCGGCTAACATGCCGAACTGGCCGCCCGTCGCCGCGAAGAGGATCTTCTTCCCCGTGATGTGCTTGTTCTGCAGCAGGGTGGGCCGTTCGACGTCCTCGTTGCCGTCGCGGTGCGGCTGGCCCGCCTGGTAGTTCGTGTTGAAGCCCCAGCTGTAGGCGAGGCCGGCCTTGGTGATCGCGAACGAGTGGTCCGGCCCAGACGCCACGGACGCAATCTGGCCCTCGATCCCCGGCAGCAGCGTGGGCGTCTTGAGGATGCGCGCGCGGCCCAGGTCGTCCTGCACGACGTCCTCCTCCGCCATCGTCGCCGGGTCCAGCCCCAACGCCTTGTTGTCGATGCGGCCCCAGATCAGACACTTGCCCTGCTCCGTCACCACCAGGCTGTGGTCCTTGCCGCCCTCGACGGCCGTCACTGCGCCGGCGGCGTGCTTGCGCAGCGGCTTCACCTCCGTCGGGTACTGCACGACCGCGTCGCTCTCGCCGGCCCGTGCGGCGATGCCCGTCTGTCCGAAGTTGTTCGATCCCCAGCCGTAGACGGCCCCGTTCTGGCGCACCGCGAACGAGTGGTACGATCCGGCGCCGATGTCCACGATCTTTGTCGGCAGTGCGCACAGGCCCGGGTGCAGCGGGTTGGCGCTCGTCACGCGACCGAGCAGTCGGCGGCCCAGCTGGAACTGCTCCTCACAGCCCCAGGTGTAGACGAGCCCGCTCGCCGTCAGGGCAAGCATGTGTTGGGCGCCCGCTGCGAGCTTGATGACATTGTCAACACCAGGAATGAGGGCTGGCTTTTCCTGGATCTTCTTGTCGGGCTCGAAGAAGCCGATCTTGCCACTGTTGCCCTGTATTTAGTCAGTACGGTTTATCCAGAAGGGTTCGATTCCCAAGAAAGAAGAAGGGGCATACTCGGAAAGTCCCCCACCCATACACCAAACCCTCCTGCGTCAAAGCAAACGTCGCGCTATCCGTCGCCTCCAGCTGAGTAAACACCGTCCCCTCGGGGAACAGCGACGCGTCGACCTGCCCAGGGGTCGCCTCCTTCAGATTCTGCGTGACCTCATCCTCATCCTCGCTCTCATCCTCGCGCGCCTCCACCGACTTCTTGTCCTCCTTGGTGTCTCGCGCCAAGGTGCCCTCGTCATTGACGCCCCAGGTCATGATGCGGTTGTCGTGCGTCAGCGCCGCGGAGTGCACACCGCCCGAGACAATGTGCACCAGACCGAGACCATCAGCGGGCATCTTGGGGTTGAGGACGGGGCCCGTGATCTCGGCCTTCTTGGTCGCGTCTCCGAGGCCGAGTTCGCCGTAGCAGTTGGAGCCGAAGACGTAGACATCGAGGCGTTTGGTCGGGGCGTGTGTGAGGATGGGCTTTTCCTTTTCGACGAGGTCTTTCCAATCGATTAGCAAGAAACGAAAACAATGGAATATATGTATAAGAAATAAGATGGAAAAACGCGTCAACAAACAAAGACAACAAACTCACCCTTCTTCTTCTTGCGCCCGCGAGTCGACTTCTCCGCCGGCTGCTCGTCGACAATCGCCTCAGCCTTTCTCTTCCGTCCCGCGGTTGTCACTTTCTCCTTCTCCTTCTCTGGGGCTTTGGCAGGGGCTGATCGGCGGGCTGGGGCTTTCTCTGCGCCTGCAGCAGGCTTGCCGACGTTGCGCTTGGGAGCGGTGGCTTGGCGCTTAGGGGGCATTGTGTTTGACTAACTGTGTGGTAAATAGGAGGAATAGGACACAGTAGGAATTGATAAAGATTCGAGAGATCAAAAGATGGAGAAATAAAAAAAGGGAGGGAGAAAAAAGGGAGAAAGAGAATGTAGAGAGAGAAGGATAAAAAAAGAGAGAGAAGATGCGGTGCTTACTTGATTGACCTGCCTTAGTATTTACTATTATTGATGGTCGCATTGTTTATCAACAGTGCGGCCAAAACCCCCCGGGAGAGCCAATCGGAAGGGTCACTCGCTCTGTTATTGCCCGTCCTTTTCAGTCACTCCTTCATTCATTCATTCATTCACTTGGTTATTCACTGATTATTTGTTATGGATTTGTTTACAATTTCCTGGGGCTTGCATAGATTCACCCCTTGATTAGGAGAATTCAGCGACAGTAGAATAGATCAATTGTCATAAACAGGAGAGTTTGTTTCATTTCACATTTATTTGCCCGTGTCTCATGCACCACATGTAGGGGTCATCATGCAATCCATCACACGACATACACCCCAAACTGCCACTTTTTTTTTTTCAAGATTCAAAATATATATATCTATGTCCAAGAAGATCACCTATATATAACTACTTTTACTCCCCATTTTCCTTTGGTCACGGCTTTTCCAGCTCGTAGAATAAGAGGTACACCTCTCTTTGCATGCCCAATACATCCGGCGTCTTACACTCCTTGATCTTCTCGTCCGAGATCCGCCACCATCGGTCGTTCGGCTTGTGGCGACGGCGCAGGCGAGACGTCGACCGGGATCCCCCGTCGCCGGAGCTGCCGGGTCGGATGCGCTCGCTCATGAAGGATGTCCGGGAGCCGGACTTGCTGCCGCGACTACCGTCCGTGGCGGGGCTCTGGGGCTGATCGCTGGTTGGTGAGGGTGATAAGTTGCGTTTGGAGGCCGATGACTTCGAGCGCTTGCTCTGGAAGGAGATGCGGGAGCTGGATGTGCTGGGTCGAGGGGATGGCGAGGAAGGTGGAATCAGCTGGGGCTGGGGTTTCGGCGAGTTCTTGATGGACGGCGTTCGCGACGTGGCGGGGGAATCCCCGGACGATGGGGACGGGGATGTAGGGGGTGATGACGTTGAGGTCGAGATGCTTAAGGTGGGCGGCTCGGTGTCAAGGGCTCGACGCGCTTCCGGTCGAGGACTCGGGGCCCGGGAGGGATTCTCACTGGGCGCTCGACTCTGTGCGTACGAACGGAAAACATCCGGCGTCGAGAACGGTGGGTAGAGGTTATTGCGACGGAACGATTCGTAGTGCCCGCTTTGGTGACTGCCCTTGTGGCAGACAATCGCCAACAGCTTGAACCACTTTTGGCTCAAGATGCCCCCCAGAGGGAGCCGCTCGGGGAAGGACACCTTGGCGGCGTTTTTGGTGGAGCTGCTGTGGTCGAAGATGGATCGGGAGAGGTGGATGGCGACGATTTTGGGGAAGACGGTGATCCGCATGTGTCGGGCGATTCGCCGCTTGGGAACCGACTCGGCTGGGGGGAGCCTCACCCCTTCCGGCACGTACTCGGGGTCGGTTTGAATAGCATCCTGGAGCTGTTGGATTTCGGTCTCCAGCGTGCGCCGGTCACTCTCCGACCGACTCCTGGTCAGCTCGTGCGTCTTCACGTCCACGGCATGTTGCAGCGAACACCGGTCACATCGGAAGTCCTCGATGTACTCCGTCTTCAGAAGCCCATCGAAACACGCGCTGAGGGTGGTAGACGACTTCTGGGGCACCTGCAGAGTCAGGTTCACAAACGAGGTCTGGTTGGGCTTGTACTGATAGTGGCAGAATTGACATTCAATTTGGGACTCGAGCTTGCCCTCGAACGGAAACCAGTATTCCGTGTCCATTTCGCGCAGCTTGGTGTCGATGATGGCCGGGAGCCCATTCTCGGATCCGTCATCGATGCGGACCTCGACCTCGGTCGGAGTCTTCGGGGGCAGGTCGTCATCGCGCGCCGGGAGAGGGGCCTGCACTCGCTGCCGTGCTTTGACACCGGCGTGATACTCGTCGCAGAGGCGCTCGGCCACAATCTGCAAGAATTCCTGCGCGTCCTGCTGGTTGCGACTGAGGCGTGTCCGGAAGGCATACTCCAACGACTGGATGAACCCGCGAGCGGAGATCGTTTTCTTGTAAATTGGGCGCTCGTTCAAGCGGTCCAGCATTTCCTTCAACGCCCGGGTGATCGTTCCCCTCTGTAGCTCCAAGATCTTCTCCGGCTTCTCCCCGCGCGGGATCTCGTCCACGTCGGGAAGAACATTGTAGATTTCGGGACCGTCCAATTCCCGCCGATGGAGTTCCCGGATGAGGTAGACACGCAGATCGCCCAGGCCGGCCAGCGCCTGGAGCACGGAGTTGATGAAGCAGTCATTGGCCGGGTTCGACAGGCCGACAATGCTCTTCTTCCGGTTACTGTCGGTGGAGTCCTCGCCGTCGAGTGTGAAGTTGGGGCCGAAGACGTAGAATAACGCGACCGCGGCGAGAGATGCGCCCGCCGCATAGGCGGCGACCGTGGTTGGTCTTTCCTGCATCAACCTGACGTTCTGTGTGAAAAAGGTTCGCGGAGAAGTGAGGTGGGTAGAAAGTTTCCAGATAAACCGGCGACGGCACTATCGGAGCTCCATGGATGACTGCTTCTAAGTTCTGACCAAGAAGCGGTGGGGCCGCGAAGAAAGCTCTAGGCGTCTAAACAAAGATGCCTCCAGATCCCCTCTTCTACCCGGCGCCAGGTTTATATCAGAGAAAAAGAAAAAGCAAGAAACGTAAGAATAAAGTATCGGGAATTCGGACGAGTCACGGAAGAGGGAGGTATGGGATCAAGGATCTAAACTCTAAGGCAAGTTTAAGATGGGATAATCGTCAGCAGGTAATTTCCCCATAAACGCCCGAGGATGTGGAGAGGGATGGGGGTCTAGTAATTGGACCGTGGCCCCCGTTGACCGCAGAGAGGGGAGAGGATGAGCCAATGGCCTTCTTACCAAAAGAGTGGAAAATCACGGGTCAATTGATCTGTGTCCATGGATGATGTCGGTTTGAGCAATTCTTGAAGGATGTACGAAGTAGTCGACAAGGTAACAAGAGATTGAACGAGTGAGGCGATTAAGAGCGAAAGGGAAGGGCGGAGGGTTGACTCTCTTTTCTTTAACCGGTTCCAGGTCCGACGGGGCGTTAAGTATCCTGCGCTGAGCGCGCGTCCCAGCAATCCCAAGCCCCGAAGATCCGCTTCACTGCACCAATGCACCCCCACATATTATTTCGCCTGCATTGCTCCAGGTCCATTTTTCAGATCATCAGTGACGGTTCCTCAAGGCTGAGAGGACCGGTCGGTAGCATGAGTGGCATGTTTTGATTGTGCCAGTGGGGACGAACGAAAGGATTGTCATTGATAGAGCGCGAAGATCGCTGGTTAACGTCCGATGAGGAGACGAGTTGGGCTTGGTTGGATTGACGAATCAAGGGGATGTTAGTAACCCCATGGGCTTTGTGTACCTAGAACGAACGAGAAACGATCCACACAGCCAAGCCTATTATCAAGGGATGCGTGGGATGAAGTGGTGCCAAGTGTCGAGGTGGAAGGGTCGGAGTTTTAGATGGAGGCTTCCCAGTCATCATCCGGTCTGGTATACGTCTCCTACAGGATGACCATTGATATTGGTTTCTTGTATATAGACTTAAAATAACCTAGAATACATGAAAGATATCCTAGTTTTCCCAATCTACTAAGAAAGCTCTATGCTCGTGATCCAGTACCGACAAGCTACATACTATCAAGAACAAAGTCTTCCTTAAAAGGCACTCCTCCCACATACTGTACCTCCAGAACTATATGCCCACCAGCAATGATGATCAGGTTTGTCAACGGTATGATCCTCTACCACCAGCAAGGCAAGCCTCTCAACAACAACAAACCCTCGTTGATCTCTCGCCCTCCTCAAAAGACCCAGCATAAAGCCACCCGTGGTCCCATTCCAGCACTATAGATATCAAACTAAAAAATCACATTTATCCAATTTGCTGCAAAGAATCCGGTTTCCCGTCAGATAACAAAAGAGGTATGCAATGGAGTCGACCTGTCATCCTGTCTATCCTCTATGTATGTATGTAGGCCGGAACTGACGGAACCGTGGACGGAGCCTGTGCTAGCTTCTCTACACAGATTGCGAGGCATATAGCTTCTCCAATCGTAAACCAACATACGCACTGAAGATTATCTTGATGCAGGTTCCTCAGATCAGAAGATATTGCGCAGAATGCCCGAGGGTTATTGTACCTGTAGTACTGGACCACGACCCACCAGCACTTATCTTGTCAAGCAATGGAGTAAAAACCAGTTCAGCTCCTCAAAGTGATCTAAAAAAGAACAGCAAGACCAACTACACCCCCCACTACAATTTATGTCAACTCCAATCCATTAAAAAATACAAACAGTACCTAGATCTAACCCGCAGATGATGTCAGATGATGCAAACGAGGCAAACACCAGGTGCTGTGGTCTAGTAGTAGGTAGATGGATGATAGGTATGTATACAGTGTTACTGAGAAATGTATAGCTGCTGAATAGAAACACATTGATGAGTCGAAGCTTGGGTTTGCCAGGAACCAGGATACTGACGGTAACGCTGTGCTGGCGGTAAGGGAGGATCCGATATCGCTTCAGGTTTCAAATATCCATCTAGCTTCTGGAGACTGTGCCTCGAGTTACAAAATTCACTGCTCCTCCTACTCCTACTCCCCATCAACGGTGAATATTTTAAGATAGAATTGTTTCATGATATCAACTCCCTAACATTATCTCACGATTTTGCCAACATCTCTTGTCGTAGTGCCCCTTGTCCCATAGCCGTAGGGTACGCAAGGATCCTACAAAACGTGTATCTAGGTAGCCTTAGTCCGGCTACGCGTCCGACTCCCGATCCCGTCCGTGGGGACATCCCGCTTCGCAGACTCCTTGGTCTCCTGGGTCTTCTTGGGACGGCCCTTCTTCTTCTCGCCGTTCCCGTTCGCGGCAGGGCCACCGTCCTCGGCTGGTTTGGCGGCGGTTTTCTGTTTCTTGGTGGTGGGCTCCGACACGGCGGGTTGTTCTTTGTCGGCAGGGGCTGATGACGAGTCGTGTTCACGCTTGTCGCCTAGACTGGCGGGTTTCTTGTCGTCAATCTCTGCAGGGTCGGTCTTGGAGGATGTCTCGGTGGATGGAGAGTTCCCATCGGGTTTGTTTTCTTCCGTTTCCTTGTCAGCCTCGGGGGAGGAGGTGGCTTCTGCGGTTGTGGGCTGGCTGTCGCCGTTGGCTGGCTTCGAGGTATCACCTAATGTGCGCGACCAGGCGTTAGTATTCTGGATCATCTGATTGAACGCAAGACACAATGCGAACATTAGGGGTTGGACAGGCGAATTACAAAATAACGTACCTGTGGATGGGGCAGGGTTTGCGGTGGTCGTCGGTTCGGGAGCCATGACGGAGGATAAGTGGGGGGTTCGTATACAAGAATAGAGAATCGTATAATAATAGGGAGAGTTGGATTAAAAGTGACGTGCTCGCGAAAAGAAAGCGACAATGTAGAACGATTAATCGTGGTCTACCGATGCACAACAAGATGAAGTGTGGTGGTGCGGGGAGAGAGGAGGTCAGAGAGGAGAGGTGAGGTTGCGCGGTGACGTTTTACTAAGAATGTCGGCAACCTCCAGGGTACTAGCCTGTTTCACGCGAAACTGTCAATCTCGGGTGTTTATCCTTGAGGCATGCCACCTGAGGGCACGGCAGTGACCACTGGTCATAGCCTGTGGCTCAAGTAAGCATGCCAAGAAGAGGAGAAGAAGGCCCATTAGCGTGGCCTCGGTGGAGCAGGATGCGGAGTAGATGATGTTGATGGTGTGACCAGGGGCCACCAGACATTCTCCCGCTTTCTCGCTTGCAGATCAGGGCTGACGAATCACCCCTCTCCGATCGGCATCAGTTATGTTATGTTCCCAGTTCATGACGTCGACCCCGTGAATTACTTGGGGCGAAACGGAACTGCGCATGGTCGGAAATATACCTGACTGCCTCGTTCCATGTAATCTTCCGCCCCCGATGGAAGCGATAACGCTCTGGAGCGCCCACGATGCTCAGGCCAGGGCTAGATCCAAGCGGGCCAGTAAATGCTCTTCTTCGGCCGTCGTATGCAAGGCGGTCTTGGACCCTTGGGCTGAAGTGGGCGTTTTCGCCGGCACGAGCCGCTGCATGGCACGGGCGAGATCTGACGCCGTCTTGATTTGGTCCCGGTCCAGTAAGATGCGCAGGGCATCAAAGCCACAGCGCATAAGGTTATCTCGCTGTGCCTCGGGCCAAGACCTCAGCCCATCCGCTGGGAGTCCTACTACAGAGGCAACGAAGGGGAGCGGATCGGGTTGTGTTGGGTGATGGAGGGACACCTTGGCGGATAGTAACGGACTGGGAGCCAACGTCGAGAAAATCGCCGCGAACTCCTCGTATGTAGCCGGAAGAACCTGGTTGGTCTGGGAGGGAACGACCTGCATCATCAATTCATGCAGATGAGCGCCCGACGATCGTAGGACCGACACTTCGGACTGAGCGAGCCCGTAACTCGTAGACGGATACGCTTTACAAGCCCGTATATAATGCCGAAAAGCCGTGTCCAATCCGCGCCCGTAGTGTGTTTCCGCCGTCACCAGGTCGACCAGCAGGTGGTTGAACAACTTCTGGGCCACGCCCTCTGGGATGCGACCATTGTGTCCTCCCACGTCCTGCTTCGCCATCATTTTCAGCCACAGGAAGACGGTATCCTGCAGCCCTTCTGCCACCATAAACTTCAACAGACACGTCGTCGACCTGCGGGACCTGAACAACAGCTTCCGCGCCTCCGAGTCCGACGCCAACCACCAGGCGACGACTTTGGAGCCTGCCTTGGATTCTTTCAGCGCCTTGGCAAAGCCCGTGCCGGTGTGAGCGCTTGCGAGCAATAGCTGGGACTGGAGACAGGTATATAAGTCGGCACTGGTGACGGAACCCGACGCGACCAATTCATCAAAGACCACCATGGGTTCCTTCGCCAGCCTCTGATCTTTAAGCCGAGGGGGGCCCGGTTGGCCCCGCAGGACGTCCGCTTTGGAAGGGACTACTCGAAACAGAGGATTGTCCAAGATGGTGCGCAGATGGTTGTCGGTCGCATGGGCTGACGAGTCGGGATTCCCCGGGGTTCCCTGCGGCTCCCCTCCATTTGCATCCGCGACCGCAGCGGGGGGTGAAGCTTGAGGGACGGGATATTCGTGGTCTAGTTGGCGACGAAAGGAGGAGGTAAGGGCGTTGAGGAGTTGCCGGGACTCTCTAGGGGTCCGAGGCAATGGGGCGTGGATTTTCCCCCAGGGTTTCAAACTGAGGATGGCAGTTCCCTTCATGATGATAGCAGGGGGGGCTAATGATCACGAGAATCGACGGAACAGCAAGGGATCAATAGTCATACTCCTCATCAAAGTATGTTTGTGGGGAGGGGGGTCCGGTGGATGGTTAGACCTCTGCAGCATTAGATGTGGATCGGTTGGTGTAGTTTTGCCGTTTGACGATGGAGACGAGCGGTAAGGCTAGGCTTCAGCCTTCTCGTATGATTCCAACGATCCTTTGTGATGGTTTGACACCAATGACGTGGTCAAAAGAGTTCCAAAATCAGGGTCTAATAGAGTCGACTACCTTGTCGAACTATGCAGGGGTAAAACCACCATGTAATTAACCACCGATCAAACTTCACTATTGAATCCATTGAGAAAAGAACGGGATCAAGAGTGATGACGAAAACCCCGAGGGTCTCGTATGTAAATTACCAATGATCGAGGAGATCCTGGTATCCACCCCGGTAAGGATGGGTAAGCGGGAGGTAAAATACCCTCCGATGGGCTCGCTAAACCGGTGCGCTGGTAGAGTAACATGGGTATGGGTTTGGACTTCCTGTCATTACCTGACAGTACATCAATACCTCTACCACTCCTGCCAGTTTGCCCCAACCTGACTACACTTTACCATACCTGACCATCTCTCTCTCTCTCTCTCTCTCAATTCTCTTCACTTCTTCTTCTCTTCAATCTTTCTCTCTTTTCTCTCTTTCTTCCTCCCTTTTGATACTTGTTTCCCCCATTTCCCCCTTGAATAGAAAAACTCCTTGGACCTTTGTGTCTGCGTTGTTGTTTTCTTTTTCTTTTCCCTTTCAATTCCTTTTTGTTTTTCCTTTCTTCTTTTTATCTCTTCATCTTCTCACTAGGAATCTGGCGGCCCGTGTGAGCCTGGTATGCTGACTGAACCTGCCCCAGGCTTTGCATCTTTCAACCTACTAACTAATCCAACCTCTGCTTAGAATACTAGACACCGACTTACTTCCTCTTAACCACAAACCAACTACTACCTCACCTCATTTTTTTTACCCGCTTTTCTTCCACACTAAGCCGCACCTTGTTTTTCCACACCTCCCCTTCCCATTCCTCTTCTCTCCTCTCCATCCCTCTTCTCCATCTTGGAGATCACTCGAAATTTTTTTTTCCTTGTCTCTCCCAGAACCCCCCGACATGTCTGAAGTCCAATCACGATCTTCTGCCTCCCGGGGTAGGGTATCCGCCCGGGGTGGCCGTGGTGGCTATAGCTCGAGAGGTGGTCGAGGTGGCAGCAGCAGATCGGCCAAGGCTGACAACTCAGACGGCACATTCGCATTCGAGGATGAAGGAGAGTTCGGCGAAATGAAGAAGAAATACTCCAACACTCTACCCATGCTGAAGGAGTTGTTCCCTGACTGGACCGACGAGGATCTCGTCTTCGCCCTGGAGGAAGTCGACGGTGACCTCGAACAGGCAATCGATCGCATAACTGAAGGTTCGTTTCAATTTCACCCCCCTCCCCTGTCGTTCCCTTTCTTGTCGTCGTTCGTGGAAAAGGGGCTGGGGTGACTGACTGGAATCGTCCCGATAGGCAATGTCTCTCAGTGGGGAGAAGTGAAGAAGAAGACGACCGAGAAGAAACAACCCAAGGCAAAGGAGGTATCGACTGCTCCGATCGAAACAACTACGATTCCCGCCCGGGGTGGTCGTGGTCGTGGTGGATTCGAGGGTCGTGGTCGCGCTCGCGGTGATCGTGGTCGTGGGGGCCGTGGCGGTCGGGGCGGTGTCGTCGTCCCCAATGGAAGCCGCCCGGAGAAGTCCGCCGTGACGACCACCACTACCACCACTACCACCGCTGCCCCCGAGACGCCGGCGGCCGCGCTCCCGGAGACGAAGACGACGGTCGAGGCTGAGCCCGCCGCGGCCGAACCCGCCGAGACTGGGGCCGATGCATCGAAGACCAGCGTGGGCACCAAGAAGGGCTGGGCCAGCTTATTCGCCAAACCCGCTCCCCCTCCTCCCCAGAAGGCCCCGGCCGCCCCTGTCCCCACCGCCGCCCCCGTCCCTCCTCCCGTCCCTGCCCCTGTTGAGACGCCCGCTGCTCCTGAACCCGTTGTGGAGAAGAAAGAGGCGGAGAAGGCCCCCATCCCGGTCGCCGCTCCCGCCCCGGTCCCCGTGCCCGTGGAGAAGGGCCCCGAGCCCGTCATCCCCAAGCAGAGTGAAGCCCCCGTGGTGCCCGCTCCCGTGCCCGCTCCCAAGGATGACTTGACGCGGAACAACCTGGCCCAGATCCCCGATGTGTCGCCCCCGGCCCCCACGGCCACCGCGGCGAGCACCGTGGGCAGCCACTTCGACCAGGCCACCCACGTCGCCAGCACCCCCTCGCGTCAGCCCGCCGGCGGCGTTCCGACCAGTGCCTTCAAGCAGACCCCCCGGGGTGCCGCGGCCCGCCGCGTGATGGAGCAGCAGGAGGCCGTGGTCATGCCCGGCAACCATGCCGTGGACCGGGCGGCCGTGCAGTTTGGCAGCATGGGATTGAACGGCGATTCGACCGAGGTCGACATCGACGAGAACCGCGAAGAAGCCGAGACGCGCGCTCAGCCTCCGCAGCACTCCCCCGTCGCCCCCCGGGCCTCCCTCCCTCCGTCCACCCAGCAGCACCAGGCCCGGCGGAGACCCCCGTGGTCCCGCGTCCCGCCCCGGGACTGCCCCCCGTCCCGCAGACCTCCGCGGCGGACACCTCCTTCGACTTCGCCCGCTACACCGATGCGCAGAAACCCTACGATCCCTTCACCCAGCCCGTGACCCAGCAGCCCCAGCCGCAGATCCAGGAGCCGTTCGCCAACCAGGCCCCGGTCCAGCCCACCGTCACGACCAACAGCGACTTCACCCCCTTCTACTCCATGGACCAGCGTCTGCCGTACAACTACTACGGCGGCTACAGCCAGTCCCAGGACGCCTCGTTGGCCCAGCGCGCCGCCGCCGGGTTTGGCGTGTCGGGTGCCGAGGCGCAGCCGCACGTGCCCACCACCCAGCCCCCCGGCCGCTACGGTCACGTGGAAGCCCCCAACAGCGGCCACACCACCCCCAACCCCACGCTTCCGGGAGCCGCCACCCAGACCCCGACCGCGCAGCACATGCCGGGCCAGAGTGCCCACGCGGCCTACGGCTACGGGTACCCCTACTACTCGAACCCCCACTACGCCTCGTACATGAGCCAGATGACCCAGCACCAGTACGGCCGGAACCGCCCCATGTACGATGACGCGCGTCGCTACGACGATCACTACATGCCGCACAGCAACCAGTACGGCTACGGCAGCCAGTACGCGCCGTACGGCAAGGGTGGCATGTACAACCAGCCGCAAGGCTTCAGCTACGACCACTCGTCCTCGCCCGCGACGGCCGGCAGCTTCAACCAGGCGATGCCGGGCCGGGACTCGATGTACGGCGGCCGCACCGGGTCGGCGCAGCCCTCCGAGACCCAGCAGACGGCGGCGGGCAGCACGGCCTTCGGGTCGGGCATGTCGGACGTCTTCGGTCGCAGCCCCGCGGGCTTTGGACAGAACCAGCCCATGTCGCAGCAGCCGCCGGTGACCGCGGAGGAGGCCCCGAAGAGCTTCGACACCCCCAAGGCGGCGGGACCGAGCCCCTCGCTGGCGCAGGCCAACCGTCCGGGCTCCGCGGCCAACAACGTGCCGGGTCAGCCCCAGGCGCAGACCAGCCTGCCGCCGCTGCAGGCCCAGCAGGCCCAGCAGGGTTTCGGCGGGTACCCGCAGCTGGGTCCCCAGTACGGGGCCGGACTGGGCTCCCTGGGAGCGCACCAGGGCGGCGCGGGATCGCAGAGCCATCACCAGGCCAGCGGCTATGGGAACTACGGGGGCGCGGCCGGGTTCGCGAACTACTACGGTAACAGCGGCCGCGGCGGCTGGGCAGGCAACTATACTCATTAAAGGGGATCCAGGCGTTGAGTTTCTCTGATCATCACTATTCGTTTTGTTCCGGATGATGAAATCTGTTGATTCGCTTTATTACTTTTTTTTTTATTCAATGAGGATGGCCAGCCGGGATGAAAACAAAATCATTTATATCATTTTCTTTTCTTCCTGCTCTGCGATGTTCCCCTTGGTGCTTTTGCCCTTACTCCGTCTTTCCCTTTCCATCAAACTTGTTCCATGTGTAATCTCTACTCTCTATGGGGGAACTTGGCTGGTGTCGTTTTCGTCTTCTTTTTCTTTTTTCTTTTTTTCTTTTTTTTTCTTTCCCTTGGGAAATATGGTCTCTCCCGGATTTGCGTTTTCACGAAGCTGTACTGAACTGAGCAAAAAAACCAGAATTTGATTTTTTTTCTCATTATTGCACGGCCGACGACGATTTTCATTTTGCCTTTTCTCTGTCGTTCTCGTCTTTGTCTTGTTCATGGTCTTGCCTTGCATATCCTTTTCCGCTTCCTGTGTATTACATATTTGGGTTTAGTTGGGAACAAACTCCATGCGTTTGACTGGGTTAGGGCCGGATGGGAGTGGAATGGAACGGAATGGATGGATGGACTGGGATGGGAATGGGGAAAATGCAAAGAATTGACTTGGGATGGTGTTATATATGATCTCGTAGTTGTAAGACTTGTGTAGGATTCAGGAAGAATGTGATGTATTCATAGTCTATATAAATTGCCAGTCTTTATATATCAACAACACCATGTTAGTATACTCCGTATATAACATTAAACAGAATCATACCCCCGTCTCGACACCGTCCCCATCTTGAATCCCTCCCCCTCCGTATCCCCATCCCGCAAAAGCACAATCGACCCCGGATGCCACACGCCCCAAACAACCATAACAGCCAGCATCAACACCCCATCAAAAACATACACACACCACTCATTCGCAAGTAGATAACCCCCCTGCCCCATCGCATACTCAACCACCCGAATCACAGACCTAACCAACACAAGCGCACTCACCCCATAAAGCACCCTCAAATGCCTCTTCCACTCCCCCACACCACCATCACCCCCATCCAGAATTCCCGCCCTCCCCACCCTCCCCTCAAAAACCACAGCCGTCACCATAAAAAGCACCAGCAAACCAACCTGCACCACCAACCCCCCAATAACAACATCATTCGCCATCCCAGCCTTCTCCCCCCTCCCCATCATCCCCGCCGCGGACCCCTGCACGAGAAACGACACAATGTCCCCCACCACGAACACCTTCGTCTGCCAACCGGGCCGGATAAGCGCGTGTTGCGCCCCGCCCGGGACGCTGCGGATGATGCGGCCCAGCGCCATGTAGATGGAGGCGGCGAAGAGGACGGGCGCGAGCAGGATGAGGATGTTTTGGAGGATGTAGGGGATGAGGTGGGAGGTGTGGGTGTGGGCGATGGCGCGGATTATGTAGCCTTGGAATTCGACTGGTCTGTTTTTATTAGTATATTTATGTTTATGTATGTGGATGTATAGAGTGGGTGGGTAAGTAGGTAGGTAGGGAGGGAGATAAACGTACACACTCCGCCTATGGCGAAGGGGATGCAGAAGCGTGCTCGCGTCTTGCATATTTTCCAGATGTGGAAGAGAGTCGGGAGCAGGAAGAGGAGCGCGAAGATGACTGCTGCTGGGAGTGAGGGCACGTATTGCCAGAGGTAGTAGGTTCCTTTGTATGGTTCGAGTTGGGCCATTTTCAGTAGTAGGTTCAATTAGGGCTGTGGTTGGATATAGATTGGAAGATGTATTGTGGACGACGTCTGGGTTTATATCCCTATCTTTCTGTCTGTCTATCTCCCAATCGATATCTGTAGGCATCACAATAAGAATACGCGGAAAGACATCTAATCGCATCTCGTTCCCAGTAATCCACGAAGTAGGTCTATTTCCGTGCCGTCAACGCTATAACACCCGCGTATAGATCTAGTGAAACAAGCCACCATGGTGGAGTCGGGAACTGGTCTGTGCATACGCGTATTCCATTCCCACTGCCCTGTTAGTGTCAGCTTATCTCGATGATCTACACTCGTCTCGTGGTTCAAGGCTTGATTGTTTCACCGGTAGATTCTAGCGAGGTTGGACTTGGGGCTTGGTTTTTCTTTCATCCTGCTGAGGCGCAGTGATTATAGTTGGTTGCTCACTTGTTGGCTCGTCATCTGGGAGAGCTTGGTGAGGCTTGTCTAGTGGGTATAGATGAGGGTAGAGAATATGGTCCGCAGGGCTCATCGCAAGTCCAGAAATGGTTGCCTGGAATGTAAGAGGCGGCATGTCAAGGTCAGTTCTGCATTATTCCGAATCCTGTCAAATTACTAACTAGTATGCAGTGTGATGAGCGACGTCCGATCTGCTCCCACTGTTCCATCACAGAGCGAGCATGCGAGTATCGCTCTCCGCGAATCCCTACAGTGGAAGAAACACCATCACCACCATCACCACCATCAACAACAACATCACAACCAACACCACCAACACCAATCAACCTCCACGAGACTACATCCCCCCAAGAGCCCCCCGCAAACCTCCTCCACCTTCAACTCCTCCACAACTTCACAACCTCAACCTCCCACTCCCTCACAACACCCTCCTTCACCCCAAACATAACCACCCTCTCCCTCTCCACCCCCTACCTCGCCAACGAACTCCTCGCCCTCTCCGCCCTCCACATAAGCGCAACCCAACCCCCCCACCGCAAAACCTACCACCACCACGCCGCGCAACTCCAAACCCACGCGCTCGCAGCCTTCAACGCCACCCCGGACCTCGTCCCCATCACAGAAGACACCTGTGCCCCGCTCCTCCTCTTCTCATCCTGTCTGGGCCTGCACGCCCTCTGCGATACGCTTGTCTTCCGTGACCACCCCGGTAGGGATACGGACTTTGGACATTTCATCGCTCGCTTCGTCAGATATCTCCGATTGCATCATGGTGTTCGTGCGGTTACGGGATCGGCGTGGTCTATGCTTCGTGCGTCTGTCTTATCACCCCTTCTAGATGGCAGCGCTGCCCTCTTTGATTGGAATGGCGGCGGTGGTGGTGATAGCAACGATGACAGCAATAACCTAGCTCCCCCATTCCACCACCTCTGGGATCGCATCACCGCCCGCCGGCTCGGCGCAGACTCAACCCGCGTCTATCACCAGGCGATACAGGCTTTGCAAGTCGCAGCCAACGCATCGCGCATATCTGTAGACGACGACATCCCTACCCCCGCCCCTATCCCTAACAACGGCAACATCAACGCCAACAGCGACAGCGACACGGAAAGAGAAAGGGGAAGCCAACAAAAAGAGAAAACAAACCCCACCGGCATAATAGCCTGGCCCGTCCTCGTCTCCCCCTCCTACATCGACCTGCTCATGCACGGGCGACCCGAAGCGCTCGTGATATTAGCGTGTTACGGGGCACTGCTGCACCGCTTCTCGGAGTTGTGGATATTTGGCGATGGGGGCCGGTTTTTGATCGAGTCTGTAGGGGAGTTTTTGGGGAGCGAGTGGGAGGGATGGTTGGGGTGGCCGAGGGATGTATTATTGAGATATTGAACTGAGTTGAATGTGGGGATGGTGTTGGGTTGGGGTTAGTGTTGGGTTGGGGTTAGTGTTGGGGTACGGGTGTATGTATATATATATATATATAGTAGGTACGTATGGTGTGTATATGGGGTGTATTTCTTTAACGTGGTTATTATTGGATGTTGTAGGACTTTGAATCTGTGGTTTTGTTTAGAATTGTCTGTTGATGGTAAATGTACTACTGAGTAGCTACTCTCGTACGAGGACTATGTGCCCAGCCAAGAATTGGAAGATTATAAACCTTTGGTTCAACTGCTGTTTTTGAAATTATATTTGCTTGGTACGTACTTATTGAGTTTAGGCTGAGTCCTAGAACTATCCATATCGACTGACCGATATATATGTACAATATACAATAATATCCAGGGCGAGATGTAGTTGAAATCTGTAGATCAATGAAGACAAGTTCCATATACTTCATCCTGTTTACAGAGAGGCAACCATACCAAATGGAAGAGATAAGTAACGTGGGATCGTTCTATGTACAGGATGCTCAATAATAGTTAATGACACGATCCCAAGGAAGACTCGGAAGATTCCTATCCAAAGCAAAAACAGGAAACGCGGTAACGAGAACGATCTATAATCACCAGGGTCACGAGTAGACCCAACCCAGCAAATGAAACCCAAAGAAAATCCCATCACGTAAATGACGCGTGACCCCACAATGGTAATACCTATACAGCTAAAATCCCGCCCACTCTATCCAATCTGAGGTGTGGATTTATTCCGGCACCCCCAGTCCCTTGCCGGGCACGTCGATGCTGTGATACGGGGGCTTGGCGCCCACCGCTTTGGACTGGTCGAATCGCCACACTCCACCCGTCTTGTCACTCTCCAGCGACTCCAGGTTCACCCTGCTGAACAACTTCTGGAACTGCTCGTCGGTCCCGTCCACGCGCTGGAAGAACCGGCGCTGCCATTCCTGGTTTTCGGAATTCTCGACCTTGCGGAGCTCTCGCTGGGCAGTCTCAATCGTCCCCTTGGCCACAGACACCGAGTCCATGTCACCCTTGAGGATCCCGCCGGCCACGTCGCGCCACGCCCGCCGACTCTCGTACAGGTCCTGCTCCTCCAGCGGGGCGACCTGGAGCGGCGTCGTCGGGTTCTCATCAACCGTGTACGTGTCGATCACGTCCTTCGTCCGCGCGTTCTTGATGCTGAAGCTCTTCGACCACTGGCCGTCGGCGGTGTAGAGGGGCTTCTTCTCCCCCTCGCTTTCCTTGTAGAGCGAGGCGTTGAAGGTGTTCTTCTTTCCGCTCAGCCAGCCTTTGCCGGAGTAGTCGATCTTGGCAGTATATCCAGTGCTGCTGGCAATTCGAGTGGTCCTCTCCAGCTCCATGAACGG
Organism: Aspergillus campestris IBT 28561; assembly: GCF_002847485.1. Lineage (NCBI taxonomy): Eukaryota > Fungi > Ascomycota > Eurotiomycetes > Eurotiales > Aspergillaceae > Aspergillus > Aspergillus campestris. The sequence continues at coordinate 1,887,966 of NW_020194336.1, read as the reverse complement.
GGTTCCGTAGATCAACGACTCGACGTGCAGGTACGGAAGCGTGATGAGGTATTGTTCTTGCTGGGCTGGGTCTTTCGGGTCCGCCCCGGGAGGAGTCAGAGTCAACAGGGCATGGCCGATCTGCTTGATCTGGATTGTGTTGGAGAAGGAGGCTTTCTGTGCGTTGTAACCTTGGAGCTGTGGAAACTGTCAGTATTTGATTCCGCTTTATCGATCGAAAGCGTGATTGTAGGATACTCACCTGAATGCCGTGCTTTTCATTTTGGATGGCATAGGCTGTCGCCGGAGGATGGTGGCTGAACAAACGATAAAGTCAAAAATAAGGTTCTGCGACGGGTGGCGACCGGTTAGGGATGTTTATAACCCACCTGACTTGTTCGCTGATGAGAGTGGTCTCGCCCACCTCCGGGTCCGAGCTCCACTTTCCGATGAAGAGCTCTCCGAGGAAGGGGTTCAGGGGCTTCTTCTCACTGCCCAGCTTCTCACTGCGGCTGCAATATTGCTGGTGGAGGGTGGTGAGGAACCACTTGAGGACGAGAAGGGCTCTCTTCTCCGGGTCCGCCTCGCGGGCGGGAGCCACGAAGATGGAGGGGTGTTCGGCCCAGTAGGCGGAGTATTCCGTGAGGGAGGTCGGGGACAGAATAAAAGGAGGAGCGGTCAAAGACGAGAGATCCCCGTTAAAGGAGGCGATCGACTGTAGGATCAAACTGGTCAGTTTCCTAGGCGGCAAGAGAGGACTGATGGGAGGGGCGGTGGGGGTATCCAGTGTTGGACAGGCCAGCTCCTAGATGCCAGGACCATTTGCAACGACTATTTGCAGAGTGGACTCGTGGAAGAGTGGGAGTTGGTGGTGGGTAATGTCTCATACCTTAAGAAAACTGGACCAAGACCCTTTACTGCCGGCAGGCACACCCTGCGAATCCTTACTGGAAGACATTTCTTCAGGACTGGGGGTAAAGGGGGGAGGGGTATATGATTAATCAAGGGAAAAATATATCTGTTTGAACCAGGAGGAGGGGAAGAACAAAGAGATAGTAGAGAGAACAATAGAGTTGAGGATGAAGAAGTTGGTGGAGGAAGAAGAAGGATGGGGCGGGGAGGAAAGATGAGTGGGGAGCCAGGTGGTAGTAACTTAAGGTACCAGAGAGAGAGAGAGAGAGACGGATGGGGAAATGAAAGGGAAATGAAAGGGCGACGTCATCGTCGGTGGCGGGGTCCCGTGATTGGCTGTCTAAATTCAGGGTCTCTCTTCCTATACCATACTGTATTTATCATATAATGCTGCGGATATACGGTATTACTGGTATTCACCATACACACCAACATCATGTACTATTCCCTCTGTATACCATCTCCCTCTCCCTCTCCCCCTCCTCTCTCTCTCTCTCTCTCTCTCTCTCTCTCTCTCTCTCTCTCTCTCTCCCTCTCTCTCTCTCTCTCTCCCCCCTCTCTCTCTACACCTTGAATCCCCCTTGTACATCTGTCATTCTGTGACATTATGTCATTGTATACCGCAATACTGATGACGAATAAGCTCGATCGAACCGGTCCAGTTCTATCAAATGGATGAACCACATGGGTGGAGTTAACCAGGTCGCTTCAATTGAATGCCTCATCTAGTACGTTCATTTTGAGCTTTCTATCAATGATCTTCTGATTAAATTCCTCAGCGTGTGATGGGTTTGTCGAGGTTTTCTCATCTTACGGTTTAACTGCTGCCTAAGACCTTCCCACCATCCCACTAGACTGGGACGGGTCTTATACTTGGGGGTAGGTGGAGACTTGGATGAACAACGATGATGAAAACCGAGCGCGAGAGATGATGAACTCAAGCCTGCTAAGGGAGGGAAAGCTATTCTCTATTCCAAACGGAAAATTTCTGGATTGAACAGCACTGGATTTCCCATCCAACGAATGGAATCCCCATGGGTGAACTTATCCCAAGAATAATGCACTCGGCAAATGGATAATGGATGGTTCATCATTGTCCAACAAGGCTGAGGTACGGAAAATCGGACGGACACTGACCGGATTCGCGTTGTCATCTCGCAAATCCTCCTGGGTCCTCTGCCGTTAGTCTTGAGCTTGCCAAAATGCCAAGTCTCCATCGATGGAAAACATAAGACCGATGGCTCCCTTGAGATCATTCTCCCCCCTGCAGCGTCGCCCTCGTTGGGCGTCCAGGGCCCCAGCTCGTCCACCGTGTCGATCATGGTCCCACTCTTAGGCCAAGCTATAATCGATAGACACCCGGCCGCTTTTCTCGAGTATAGTGCCGATGGGCGTGACCGGGTTGGACGACTACCATTGGCTGAGCAACGGCCTCGCCGACCTATTTCCCGGGAGTATGTATAGATCTGGCGAAAATATGCCTCGCAGAGTTCCTAAACTAGGCGAGGACTGCGTGCCAGGCTCCAACCACATCGACCAGAACGCAATCCAGGCCCCATCAGAGGATGCCGCTGGCCATGTCGTGTTGATGATGTGAGGATAGTTCCGCTGCTCATTTGATTTACTCCTCTCGAAACGCGCAATGGATGGGGACAAGAGGCGTGATCCCTTGTTACGACTGCGTGTTTAAAGACGCATGTGGTTTCGGGATGTCCTCCGGCCAATGGAGCTGTCGTGCCGGTTTTCGTTGCTCTTCTCGTCTCTATGTTCACCGCAGTTTCTTTCTTGAATTTACTTCGTTGATCCATTCGTTACAATACGAATCATCCCATGCAAGACCACTCTAAATCATGCATGTGTGGTAGAGGTAAACTAACTTCTTGTAGATCGAACAACATTTCTGTGGTGTTACGTGACTCCTGATATATTCTGCATTCTCAAGGACATTTGGCTCATCCAGCCCGCGCATTATCCCCTATTCTCGATTTCAGGACGATGAAACACCCGGCTTGCCGTTCACACAGTCTCTCCGCCTCAACATAAGGGTCGCTTCTGGAGCGATAGAGGTCGTGTTAATCGTGTTGATCACCCGGTAGGTATTCCCCTTAAGCTTAACGTCGAACTTGGAAAAAAACATATAGAGTATGATCTTGATTTCATGGATGGCAAGTTGCCGTCCGGGACACGCCCACCTGCCCAGCCCAAACGTCAGGAATTCAGGGACACCCTGGACAGCCGGTCGTCCCTTCTCTGCCCACTGGAAGCCATTGAGTAAGGCCCCTTCCGTGCCGTAATTGTCAGGATGCTGGTGCGCCCGGGAGATGAGCACAAGACACATGGCGTCTTTCGGCAGCACGTATGGCCCCACGCGGACCGGCCGAGTGGTCTGGCGCACGGGGCCCCACGTATCGCCCTTGGTACGGAGTACCTCGCGGATGAAGGAGTCGAGTAGTGTTAGCTGGGTGAGTTTCTTGACGTTCAAGCACTCACCCGCCGGGCTGACCCGCTCCCATTCCTCGCGTAGAACAGGTAGGTATTCATCCTGGTGCTGCGTGAGCTTGATGAGGATCCAGAGGCCGGCAACGACAGTCTGGTGTATGGAGGCAAAGATGAGCCCGACGCAGAGGATGACACAGCGGAAGAAGCCGGCTAGCGCGAACAACCCGGTCGTGCCGTGGTAGTGTTTCGCGAGCAGGATGTCAAAGAGCGGGACAAACTGGCCGTGTTTGGCGGCAAGACCGTTCTCCAGATGCTCGTTCCGGGCTTTCCACAGCGAGGGAACGACGTGGAAGAAGAACCTCGGGATGATTGTAAACAAGACGGCGGAAAGTCCATTGACCAACACCCACAGCCATGGGAGCCACGCCCACTCGTGTGTATTCTCATGCATGCCCGTCATATTGGCCATGGCCACCGCCACCGCGGCGAAATGGCCCGCTACGATGGAGGAGGCGTGCGCGGGTCCGAGAATCATGACGACCATGGCGTGGGCGACAGCGAGCTGTATCCGATGGAAAATGTCGGGAAACTCGACGGCCGTCTTGTCGACGGCTGGGTCGGGTAGTTCATCCGTTAATCGGTCGAAGTATTGCTCAAAGACGGGAAATATCTGTTCAATAATGGCGTTCATGCGCGGCTGGACATTATTCTCCACCAGACTGTCGACGTCGCGGACGAAGGCGCCGTTGTCAAAAAGTGCCAGGAAACCCAGGTGAAGCAGCTCAAAGGCTGCCTTTTCAAATGTGAAGCTCTTGGTGTCGGTGAGAACCTCGTGAGCGTATCGGTGGTCAATGACATATTCTTTGCGGCCGTGTCTGGGGACAATAATCACTGGGCCGTGCTCATCCAAGGCCTTGCTGTATACCTCGTTGACCTTGCTGGAACGGCGAATTTCACGGGGGATATGGACTACCGGAGGAGCAGGAGCGTCAAGGGACGTCTCAGACGTCAGCTGCGGCAGTGGTGTAAACATCGCTGGATACGCTGGTGGTGCAGTGGAGGTACGGGGAATGTGGGAGACTAGAGGTATTTAATAGGCGGTTCACTGCAGGGCCCCTGATTCCAAAAAGCATGATTCTGAATTCCAGATGATGACCTTGCATACTTGTAAGTCAATTGCTATTATTTACACAAGGGCAACAGCTTGCTGCCAGAATACTTTTGGTCTCAAGGATCTAGTGAATGATGTATGATAGCTGACATCTCATATGCTAGGTAAGCATGAAAACCACAAACGACTACCTGCAGACAAGACTATCAGAATTGACACCCCCGACACAATGCATACTTCAAACCTTGCTCATGTGTGCTATCCAGTAATAGATGCAATCCTCCCCAGCTCGCTGATATTTAGCTGACTCTGACATACAAGCCAGGTAAACTTAACGTCGCTTTTCATTCAAATCGATGGGTTTCTATTCTGCTATTTTCCACCATCCTCTCCTATGATTTGCGAGATTATCACTATGGAAAGAGCACCGCCCTTATGATAAGAGTCAATTCTTGTCTGGTATACTCCACGGCTCCGACAATCCTCGCTTTTGGCCCTTCTTTTCTCGACTGATGGGGTAGAATGTAGACAGATGCCGACGAATCCGGCACCAATGACGAGAACATTGATATTACAATGAACCATGGAAGCGCCAGCTCCATTGATCATGTTATCACGACACCCATTCTGGTCATGGAGGTGGCTGTAGCTGCTGTTTGTTACGGTGGAGTGTATATATAACACGGGGAACCAGTACTCCGTACACCTGACGAGCATAAATACAGCAAACAGCGGTGTGGAGAGTATCAGGAACTTCCGAAAGAGAGCTGTGCTCATTAACACTAAAAATATTCCTATTCTAGATCCTTATCACAGGATATGATCTAGCCAGATGATGTTAGCCAGCCCAATCCTCACTTCACCCTCACTGGTACTAGTGGATGTTTTACCTATTGCTGACTCGAGCTCCTCTGCCCGAATGTGGTTAGCAGAAGTATATCGCCTTGTGGCGTTGCATGCACCCTCTACACCCCGCCCGGGTCGAGATCATGTTAGCAGCACGCCGCTTTTGTTGATTGTATCTGGCAGCCAGGAGTCCTGTCCAATCGTGATAGACTCTGTTTCTCTTTGTTTGAGATTGACCTTACGCATATATAAATAAGCCTACATCTTGGTCACCCTGACGCTCCCACACAACTCCACATCTACCCCTAATCGCTACCGGTGCGCTTGAAGTTCTCTGATAATGATAGATACATAGATAGATATAGAAGGACGGAGTAGCCACCAAACAAACCCAAACAAACAACTAACTACTCTAATAAAATGATTGTCAAGACTTATATATTAGACCTCAATAACTGTCCCAACCCAGAAAAACATATTACTCACTTCTCCCCCTCCCAGCGGAAGCACTAGTCTTAGCCAACACAAACCTCCTCGCATCCGCGCGCCCCTTCTCAACATCCACGAACATGATAGCCACCATGGCCGTAGCGCAAATGGCAAACAGAAACGGGAAACCCATCCAATTGTTCTGGGTGGTGTTGATAATGGCTTGGATGACGTTGGGGCCGATAATCGACGACTTATCATGTTCCTGGATTAGTATATATATCCCAGTTAACTGATTGATGGGTGAGGGGGGGGGGGACAAACAGCGCGGTTGGTGATGCCGAATAGGGCGAAGAACATATTGTCGTAGCCGGTAGGCATTAGTTCTGAGATCATAGTTTGGGCGTACTGTTTATCCAGTTAGTACGTTCTTCATCATGTATAGTACTTGGGTACTAGTTTGTTGTGTTCATCTTCCAACCAAGAGGGGGGCATACAGCATAATACGGAGCCTGGAATAGCCCAAAAACAACATTATACAGATAAAACTCCCACTACTACAGTCAGCCTAGACATGAACACAGAGGGAAGCATGACAAACCCGATGATGATACCCAATCTTCCCCGTCCACAGTCCCACCATCCCCCACAGCGGGATCAACACGCTGAACAGGTTCGTAACGAGAAACATGCGCTTGGTACGGATGCGAAAGTACCGCTGGATGTACCAGAAGCTGAAGGTGGACACGATGGAGCAGACGGCTTGCGTGATGCCGAGGTAGGTGATTTGGAGGAAGGAGAAGGCGACTTGGTTGGTTTGGATGATTGAGACGAGGGTTCCTTTTTTATTAACTTCTCTTCTTTATTCTCGAGTCATAGGTGGGGGGAGGGAGAAGGGAGGAGAGATACCAGTTGTGTTCAACCCATCCGCTAGCAGAAAATACGCTACAAAATACAAAAACGTCTGCGGGAGAGCGCGTACCTCGCGCAGGGCCATCCACAGCTGCTTCAGACCGATAGTCGCGTAGTTAGAGCCTTTGGGGACGTCTGGGCCGGGGCGTTTCTGCTGGAAGAGGAACCACCAGACGCCGAGGACGACCCAGTCTAATATTATCAACATAACTTCAGGATAAGCGGATCACAAAGTCAAGTCATACATGAATTCGTCAAGCAAAGCGCTAGATTGTTGGCAAAGTCATTACCCTCCATGGGTAGCAGCACGCTCAGATTGAGGACCAAGGTAAGAAGGTAGCCGATATTGCTGTGGGCGGTGGAGACGTTGCTATGCAGGTCAGCAGGAAGTTCTCATCCAAGATAGGGGAGAAAGAAGGAAGACCTTATGTGATTTCTCTCCAACGATTCCAAAGCATCATACTCCTCCTGGCTGATGTTACCATCGCGCAACTCATCCCGTGCCTTGCGCACACGCGGCATCTGTCGCGCTAGTCTGGGAAACACAGCAGCGTAGAAGACCAACGTCGCGCCGTAGGCAACATAAGAGACGACGTAGAGCCCCATCGCCACCGGCCACTGGGACGGCTGACGGACGGCCATCATCCCGTACTGCAGGGCCCAGCAGACGACCGTCAGCGTCAGGAGCAGCCAGCGGCCGAAGAAGCCGTAGTCGGCGGCGCTGCCGAGCCAGATGAAGATGACGGTCATGAAGGCGAAGCAGAGGCCATCGGCAATGAGTATGACGGAGGAGACGCTGCGGGGCCCGCCCGTCCAGGGCACGACGCAGGGCGACGACTCAGTGCAGGGCTTGGGGGGGTTGGTGTGCGGTTGCCAGCCTGCCTGGTTGAGAGCCCGTTGGAAGCTGATCCGTTAGACAAGGGGCATATGTGGAGTGCTTATGGAACTTCTGGAATGATCTACATACAGGGCTTTGGTATATGTCCCTGGACCGACCCCATTGTCGCCTGGATGCGGTGAGCGGCTGATTCAAGTAAAGTGGTAAGGGGGGGATACCATTGTAGTAGAGATAATAGGACCACAGTTCCCGACGTGTTGTCGGTGGCTGCTCACCAAGCTCAGATGTCCCGAAGAGGCACTCATATTCTGTATCTTCATGGTCTCTCTCTGGGGACGCCGTGGTGGTGGTAGTGATGGCTTTACCAGTGGGAGAATGTGCCGGATTAGGGCCTGCATTCCTCATGTCTTCATTGTTTTGAGTCATGATGGCTGGAACCAGGTAAGATACTTAGGAGAACATGATCTCAAGACTAGGGGAATTGATAGAATAAGATATGGTGGATGGAGAATCGGTGGAAGGAGGTGCTCCTTGTCGGGCGACACAAGGATTGGCCCCGCATTCTCGAACGGGCGCGCCTGCTGGAGATAGTACAATACATCCTGTGATGACATAAATAGGGTCGTAGGAGAGTGATTATCATGCAACGTGGAATGGGTGAAATCCTTGACATGCAGAGTGTTCTATAACTGCACATACAATTGTGACAGATCATCAATATCATTATTGATCATTCCCATCAACTCCTCTCCAACGTAGCCTGGCGTCTATCTGCAACCATGTCTAGATGTAAAACTCCTTCCACACATACAATCATAACCTTCAGCCAGATAGACAAGTATCTCAAACACATAACATGAACCTAGAAAAGTAAAAATGAAAATAGAATAGAATAGAATAATTATTACATCAAACTCGACGCATAATCCATCAGATTAATATGCGCACTCGCCTTAATCGCCTTAATCGCAGGTGCAAAGTACGGGATCTCCTCCCCGTTGTACTCGCAGCGAGTGCCTTGAACGTCGATAGTGACCTCGCCCAGGCCATCGCCGTCCCCGAAGATGCCCTGCTGGATGAGCAAGTCCATGTCCAGGTCGCCCAACATGACAATCTCACTGCTGGGTTGCTTGAGGGTGAGATCGGGGACGTCGATATAGCCCAGGTCGGAGCCTCCCATGGAGAGATTGAAACTGACGGAGCCCTATGAATGTGTCAGTGAGTGGTTCTAGTATAACCAAGGTCCTGGGGGTTATATCCATGGGAACATACCATCTCGACGGAGAAAGGAGTCGGGTTCTTGAGCGCGATCGTGGCGTTGACGTTGTAGCCTTCTTTGGTCGGGGGTTTCAGGAGATTGACACTGGTGACGTTGAAGCTGCCTGGGGTGTTGACGAATTCTATATCGGTTAGTATGCCAATTGTGACCATATAGTCTGGTCTACTCACTTTGTACATCGTAGCCTGAACCAGTTAGCATCTATATCAATATACAATAAGGTGGGAAGAACACACCCTTCATCTTCATCGTCTTCCGAATATCTAAATGCGCCGTCGGCAGCGCCCCAAACTTCAAATCCGGCTTCCCAGTCACCAAAACCGAGAGATCCTCATTCGTCGCAGCCTGCACAGCCAGCCTCCCCAAACACTCCACACAATCCAGATGCAGATCCTGATCGATATCCAGCTCCGCCCCACCGTCAAACGCAATCCGCTGCACAGGGAACACAGCAAACGTCTCCCCCGTATCAGGCATCTTTATATCGGCGTCAAACGGGCTCAGATACCCACTGCCGCTGAACCCACCGCCCATGGAGAGCTGCTTCTTCTGGCGCACGTGGAACGCGTCCGGACGCGGGTTGGTAATTTCCAGACCCGAGTAGTCGTACTCGTAGTCGTTGATGTATTTGCTGGCAAAGTTGGGGACGCCGACGTAGATGACGGGGAGGACGACGACGAGGATGACGACGCAGAATGCGATCAGGTACACCCACCACCATCGCTTCATGTGTGTCTTGAATCGCTGGAAGAGCGTCGGCTTGGCGGGGTCGGTTGTCGTCGCTGCTTCAGGGTTGGCCCCTGAGCTGCTGTGTTCGATGTCGGATTTCGACATTTTGCTTTAATCCGGTTTTTACTCAGGTGCTGGCCTCCTTTTGCGTTGTTCGCCCTTTCCTCGGGGTTATTTCTCCCTCTGGTTCAGATTCAAGTCGTCAGCGGATCAAACGATGTTGATCTCGTGGTAGTGAGTGGTAACGGCCAAGCCGGACAGCAGTCGCATCTTAGTACGACATATGGCCGAAATGAGGGAGCACAGGATCGAAGATAGGCGGGGTGCGAGGTGATAAGGTGGAAAAGGTCTGTTCTTTTTCGCGGTCCAAACCGGCGACTGGCACAGCTTTAATGAATTTCCAGGAGTTGGTGGTGATCGGTGCTCCATCCCCCCATGGGGAGTGCTGATGTCGATCGCTGCTCCACTCTTCACATGGACGGTTTAGTGCGTGCCGCGGTCGCCTCCTTTGCATCGTGATTTGCGGTTTCAAGATGACGTAGGAGGAGGATGTTGCTATGACAGATTCTGATCGGGAATGTTGGATCTGGGTGTTGTTGTTGTTGCTGGTTGTGTGTCTGTATGCTGGTCTGAAGCCATACGCAGATTTGGTGCTGGAGAACGGCGTATTCGGATGCTGGATACGCCCCGCCCACTTCGCTTAGAGACGGATCGACATGTTCTTTACCCATATGGAGTATTTATCATTGCTGATCAGGAACAATGAGAGTAAAGAGAGCCTAGCAGATCAACCGTGGAGGATGTCGTGGCGATGGCGATCTGGTTTTCTGGAACGATCAACGCATGGATGACAGTGACACTGTTCGATATGCAGTTTACTGTCGAGCGAGTTAGTATGCACAAGGAAGAATGGACAAAGCTTAAAATTCGCCAAGTCAAACAATCCATTCCGCTACTATAAGTCCTGTTTAGCCGGAGTCAATAAAAAAAATAACCAGCCGGTGTTACTCCCACGAACGCCCCCTCAGATCTTTATGGAACCCTAACCCAAACCACAACAATCTCCCCACGAAAAGAAAGAAAGAAAGAAAGAAAGAAAGAACAAAAGAAAATCAAAAATACACATAGCAAAACGGCCCGCAGTCGTACTCATAATCTCCCTCATCGCAATCGGCCCCCCACTCCCCGCAAACCCAATATCCACCACCGTCTCGAGCGTCGTATTCGGCGATGGCGGCTCATTCAGGAACGTACCCGTTCCCGATATCGCATTCCACCGCGCGCCCCAGTCCAAGCTCTGCCAGATCCACCACACCCGATCCACCATCCCGTGGTGGACCCAGAATGCAGGGTCCCCGGGGCTGGTGAAGACGTCGCGGCCCGGATCGCCGCCCATGGAATAGTGGCCGCCGCCGTGGACGCCGATCCCGCCGCTACCGGGCGTGCCCTGCATGGAGGTTTGGAAGTCATAGACGATGCGGTTCTTGAGCAGAAGTTCGACGACCGCCGTGGCGTTGGAGAATTGGCGCAGGATGCTGGAAGTGAGGTCCCGTTTGAGGCACCGTGGGTTGTAGTCGAGGGGGTTGGGCGCGGAGGCTTGCTCGCCGCCGGGGAGGGCCAGTCCCGCGGGGCCGAGGTTCAGCGTGTAGTTTTTGAAGGGCCCGTCGGTGATGCACCCGCCGCCGCTGCCGGTGGGGAGCCAGATGGGCGGTCGGCCGCTTATGGTGAGGGCGAATTCGGGCGGCTGGTTGGGGATGGGGGCCCCGTTACCGGAGAATGAGGTGTCGCTGCCGTCGAAGATGGGGGAGTCTTCAAGATTTTCCGTGTCGTCGGGCCAGTTCCAGTATCTGGATTGGTAGATTGGTGATGGGCCCTCTAGTCAATGGATGTATACGTACGGGTAGTCGCCTGTGTAGCCGCACTCGCTGCGCAGCGCTTGCTCGAACTCCGCGACGAAGTACCGATGCCATCCGAGAAACGTTCCCTATCAAGGGAGTGGTCAGTAGGGGCAACACGAGACTGTTGGGGACGTACCGTGAAGTGGATCTGCCTAGTTTGGTTGATATGCGTGGCTACAAAGTCGTCATAGCGGGTTTTTGCGCCAGGGGCGAGGTCGGGAGGGGTCTGGGAGGGCAGTTGCTGGAGACACAGGATTGCGTCTATAAACTCCCTCCGCTGCGGGTCGGAAAGAGTTCTCCAATCGCGACGAACTCGCAGTTTGTTGCGCGTACAACCATCCCGCTTCTGCGCTGTGCGGTTCGAGACCCTCTCCGTTGTCACGATCAGAGCAAAGCTGGCCAACTGGTCAAGCTGAGATGATGCGGTGGCGGTTGAGGTGGATGCAATTGATGGCAGCACTGCGGTGGCAGGGGCAGATGCATAGGGCTGCAGTGCAGGGATAGCTCCGATCTCGGAGACCAGCAGGCCAAAGCAGACGGCGCGAAGGACCATCATGAGGGCGACTCACCGACGAATGGATTTCAAGTGCAGACCAGGGACCCAGTAACACATCGCCCGGGCTAGAGAGGGTTATACTGGAAAAAGAGGAAGAAACCGAAGAAACGAAGAAAAGAAAAGAAAGAACCGGGCCCCTTTTGAAGGCTCGCAAAACCACGTGACCAAGAGGCTTAGCCACTTGGTTGGCAAGGCCTGCATCCGGTCATTAAGGCCTGCATCCGGTCATTACGCTGGGACGGTGTGGAATGCAGACTGTTGCAAAAGCCATTCGTCTTTCGTGATGCAGGAGATTAGTATAGCCCCACACTGAGGGGTCGATGGGACTGCGGCTGGGATGGTGGCCCATGCTGCTGACCCTGATCTCATGGTCTCGATCCACTCGATTGGATTTTCTGAACTCGTCCATCGTGACGCGATGCTTCGTTCTCCGAGGCAGATAAACCGGTTGCACGACATGGCATTGTGGCTGCAGGATGATGAGTACCGTATTGTACTATTGTCCGTGTTTGTGGCCCAACACCAAGACACTATACGCCAAAGAAGAACCCACAGACCTCGAATTGGGGAGCTTGCAGGTCTCACACTCAGCCCCTCTCCCGTATTGGTTCCGAAAACTGACATCCTGTTCTAGAAGACTGTCGAGGAGGGAGAACGACATCCCTAGGGCAGGCTCAAGATGCTGACTACAACCTGACCAGTATGACAGCCTCCTGAAGGATGCCCTCTCCAGAGACCGCCGTGATCTCGCATACAGCCCTAGATTTTGACGAATTAGCGCCGAGTGCTACAAGGACGGCACACAGAGTGGGTAACTGCAGTGCGCCCGCCAGGAACAGAAGCTGTGGACTAAGCGAGTACGGCGGATACATGACAAAGAGAATTTCTGAAAAAACCGAATGTTGACAGGGGAGTCCATGTTGAATATCAAATCAGTGGTGGACGGGCTGGAGATGGTAGTCAGCTCCACGTGGCCGACACTGCCCTATCTCACCCCGGCTGAAACAAACAGGGAGCAGGACTTCTTCGTGTTGAATCCAGCCAACGAAACATCCTCTGACTGTATCCAGAGTAGAACTCGCTTTTTCGAAACATCCTTCTCGTACTCGGTTCATTTCTCTCTTCTTGCAGACCCTGAGCAGTGCTCAGTGACACACAGCGAGTATGGGTGTACGTTTCACCACAGTGTAACGCCGGGGTTTTCTATTCTTCTGGGCCAATGACAACGAGTAGGAGAACGGGAAGAAATAAACATCTGCCAGGATTTGGATAAGCTCGTGAATGAGCCGAGACGTGTCAGTCGCCTGGGACCCACGTGTTACCCCGGTCCCTTTAGTATTTGAATGCAAATATTCCAATCAGCGCGGGAGGGTAGGAAACCAGATGCACATACGGCCGTTGTATTGGTGCTATTGCCTCACTGCCATGTCACTCGACAAGGATTACCGTATATGGTTGAATGACATGTCGGTAACATGACCAGACTACCACAGGGGTGCCTTGTCTGATTTATGACATTGCTGTTGGAGCGGCCTCGCGCGTCAGATGACTTCAGGATTAGGACGAAGAAAAGCTGCTCTGGTATATGAGTTCACCAAAGGGCACGATAACCACAGAGGCCTAGGGCGTGTCAGCCCGTTCCCCGATGGTTAATAATCCAGCAGAAGACAGGAAAAGGGGGAGCATTCTACCGACATTCCACCACATCCACCACTCACTCAACCTGTTCCACGACACGTAAATGTTCGCATCATCCTACATCTTTGCCAAGATCTCCTCGTCACCGTTTCTATCACAACTGCGCCTCGCAGCAGTTGCAGGAACCATGTTACGTCGGATATTTTTCGCTCAGCTCGAATAGCGGGACTGGTGGTGGCGGAAGTCTCGCTAGTGCGGTTACTGATGCTGGTCTTGTTCCCTCATTGATGATTCATGGACTTTGAGGTTCGTATGACCACCTAACAGTGGTCCAAAGGGAAACATGGAGATGAGATGGTTGCCTTTCACGTCCTTGTTGGAATGGAAGTTGATGAGAAGTATATACTTGAAACTGGAGAGTTAGGGTTTGAGTCTGCCAACCCTAATCCAGGCAGAGAGCCTAAGATTGAGCAGCAGCTTTTCTCGTCTGTCATTTACCATAGAATGAGAAGCATAGGATGTATGGTTGATATCAAAACCATAGGGATCCAGGGACATCCAGTCAGTCAAATTTCAATGTGAGCGGATCGGGTAGAGACGATGTTTGTCAGCAGCCCAAATTGACTTCATATATTTCATCTGTTTTCCCCTCACCTTCACCACTCTCCTACTTCTCTTTATTACAAAATTGATCTCTTCTCAACGTAGGTTGAACAATTGATCAAAGTACGGTGTACTTAGTCCATTGTTCTGTCAATCCACCCAACCCCTGGACAACCCCACTTCGGGTATAGCCCCGCATCGACTGTGTTGTTGATAGTAAAGATGGCACCCTCCGAATTGCAGACCAAAGTCGGCCAGGTAGGCATTCCACTGATGTCTGCCAAACTATGACTGACTCAATAGCTTTTTGCCGTTGGCTTTCATGGCCTCACCCCGAGCCCTGAGATCAAAACCTTAATCCATGAGCATGCCCTTGGCGGCATTGTTCTGTTCAAGCGAAACATCAGCGATGTGGCCCAACTCCAGGTACCCTCATACACATACCCCTATATCTATATAATGCTAAGAATGATCTAGTCTCTCACACGCGCCCTCCAAGAGGAAGCCCGACTAGCCGGCCATGAGCGCCCGCTCTTCATCGGCATCGACCAGGAGAACGGGCTAGTAACCCGGATCTCACCCCCCATAGCCGCCCAGATGCCCGGCCCCATGGCCCTAGGCGCGACGTACTCGCCAGAGTCAGCCTACGACGCGGGCGTCATCACGGGACAAACGCTGCAGTTCTTTGGGATCAACATGAACTACGCCCCCGTCTGCGACGTCAACTCTGAGCCCTTGAACCCAGTCATCGGGGTGCGCAGCCCCGGCGACGACCCGGAATTTGTGGGCCGCTTCGCCAGCGCCACTGCGCGGGGTCTGCGCGAGCAGAAGGTAATCCCGAGCGTTAAGCATTTTCCAGGACATGGGGATACAGCCGTCGACTCGCACTACGGGCTGCCGGTGATCACGAAATCGCGCGACGAGCTGGGCCGCTGTGAATTGGTGCCGTTCCGTCGCGCGGCCGCTGAGGGTGTGGAGTCTGTTATGACGGCCCATATCTCCCTCCCTGCCATTGGAGATGGTAGACTTCCAGCGACGTTGTCCCCCGACGTGCTGAACATCCTGCGCAAGGATATGCAGTATGACGGGATGATCATCACTGATTGTCTGGAGATGGACGGCATCCGTGCGACGTACGGTACGGAGCAAGGCGCCGTCCTCTCGCTCGGAGCAGGCAGCGACAGCATCATGATTTGCCACACCTACAACGTCCAAGTAGCTGCCATCAAGCAGGTATGCGAGGCCGTACAATCAGGCCAGATCCCGCAATCGCGCTTAGACGAAGCCTACCGCCGAGTCACAACTCTAAAGGACCAGTTCCTAGACTGGGACACGGCTTTGCGCGTACAACCGCCGTCTGATCTCGCCGCACTCAACCAAAAAGGCATCATACTAGCCAGCGAGATCTACGCTCGCTCGGTAACCCTCGTCCGGGACACCAAGGGCATCCTTCCCCTATCACCCACCGCGCAGATCGTCTTCCTCTTCCCGGGAGGCACCACGCCCGCCGGCGGAGCCGTCGACGGCGAAGGCCTAGGCCGACCAGGCACGTACAGCGCCTCCCCATACCTCAACCTCCTAAATCGGCACGCGCCCAGCGTCGCCGAGGTCCACTACGCGCCGACAGGCCTGTCCACCCAACAATGGCAAGCCGTGGAAGCAGCCGACGTCGTCGTCTTTGTTTCCATCAACGCGAGAGAGTCACCCTACCAGCGATCCCTGGGTCTCGAACTCCCCAATCGAGCCCGCAAACTAGTCGCCATCGCCGCGTGCAGCCCGTACGACTTCCTCGACGATGTTGCTGCCATAGGTACCTACATGACAACCTACGAGCCCACCCTCGAAGCCTTCGCCGCCGCAACAGACATCCTCTTCGGGACGGCTCCCCCCCGCGGGGCTCTCCCCGTCGGCGAGTCAAAACCTACCCCGTCTACCGACATCCACATAACCCAATACAATCCCAACAGTGACTTCTCGGGCATCCTCTCCGTCTGGAGCGCAGCTCTCCCAACCTATACCCCAGAGCCAGACCTCCTATCCACCCTCCTCCACGCGCACCCCACGCAGCACCACTTCATCGCCAGAAACAAGAGCACCGACGAAACAACCGGCTTCGCCATCCTCTACGCCAACCCCAACACCAAAACAGCCCACCTCGCCGTCCTAGCCGTCCGTCCCTCCCACCAAAACCACGGCATCGCCACAAGACTCCTCGCAGCAGCACGCGCCTCCCTCCCATCCGGCACCCGCATAGACCTAGGCAGCGGCATCCCGCGCTTCTGGCCCGGTATTCCCACCGATTTACCTCAGTCAACACAATCATTCTTCATCAACCGTGGTTTTCACCTTAATCCGCTCAAACCTCGCTCTGTGGATTTATATCAGAGTATATCCGGCTTATCTTCCACGGGGGGGAAGTACCTCGCGGCGGCGAGACAGAATCATATATCGTTTGCGCCGATCAAGCAAGATCAGTACGAGGAGTGTATGGCGGGACAGATGAGGAATTTTTCTCATAACGCTGTATGTCTTCCATCTCTCCTTCTCTTCTTGTCTACTGTTTCTTTCCTCTCTACTTTGACTTTACTTTCTTCCCTACTTTCTTCCGCCAGTCCCTTCCTCCCCTCCTCCCGTTCCCCTTCCTCCCCTCCTCCCGTTCCCCCTTCCTCTCCCCCCCCCAAAAGACAAACCCACTAACAAAACAATCAAAACGTATAGGACTGGATAAACCTCTACAAAACCCTCCCCCCAACCACGCACCCAAACATCATCCTCTTTGCCATCCACACCCCTCCCCCAACCACCACAGAACCCCCCAAACAAATCGCCTGGCTAATCGCCCTCCCCCCCTCCCATCCCATCCTCACCCAAAACTGGGCATTCCCTGCATTCTTCACCCGCGCGGGCCAACACGCGGGTCTTATCGGGTGTGTGGGTGTTGATAAGGAGTTTAGGGGGAGGGGCGTGGGATTGGGGTTGGTGGAGTTTGCGGTTGATTATTTACGGCATCATCCTTATTCTGGTGGTGGTGGTGATACTACTGGTGCTGCAATTGATGGCATCTTTGTGGATTGGGTGGCGATTGAGGGGTGGTATGAGAAGGTGGGGTTTGATGTGTGGAGGTCATATCGGACGGGGTATCTTTTGGATTAGTTTTCTTCTTCTTCTTTTTTTATTTCTTGTGATGATTTATTTCGTGTCAAGGTGGTACTCCGCTGTTCTATCTGCCCCCTAGTATAGATAGAAGCAAGCCTACATCTACACTTCATATACTCACATACTCATAAAATAGTCCTATTATAGTACTAAGATACAGTACTAGCTCTCTTATCGACTATTACCGGTCCATTAAACCACCGATCCATCAAACCATTGAACCATCCATCCATCATCCATCATCCATCAAGCAATCCTCCGAAACTACGACAGTCTGCCCCATGTCAACACCATCATGATGTCAATCAAGCCTCCTGGGTTTCCTCGCGAGTATTGTCAAACTTGTAGAGCGGCTCCAGCTCCTCCTTGCGTCGGAAGATATACCGCCGGATCCACCAAGGCAGCGCCGTGAACATCTGGTAGCGCATGTGCACGCGGGTCGGCACGGCGAAGATGTAGTCCAGCTCTTCCAGGGTACGCTGCTTGGTTTCAGGCACCCAGAGGAAGATCAGGACCAGGGCAGTGACATTGAGAGCGCTACATCCATCAGCATGAGAGAAATAAAATAGAAGTAAAGAGGAACATACGCATAAAAACCAAACGCCCCAGTTGGGGTCATCGCGTCGAGCATGCGCGGGAAGGTGATGGAAAGGACGGCCGCCCAGAAGAGACAGGTAGCGACCGCCCAGGCCATGCCGACCTCTATTCACGATTAGCACGAAGTAGAGGTAATCAGTATCGAGACGATGAAAACATACCACGATGAGAAAGGGGAAACACCTCGGCCGAGTACGCGTACGGGACAGGCCCCTCGCCCGGAGAATAGAAAGCGGCGAAGAGGAACACAAAGAGCGCAATACAGCCCAGGTGCGCCTTGGAGTCGCCCGGAATGTAGAAGCTGAAGCCGGCGGCCAGCAAGGTCCAGGCCATCTGGGGAAAAGTGAAGAGCAGCAGGGCGCGGCGACCGTAGGTGTCGATGGTGAAGATGGCCGGGAAAGCGAAGATGAAGTTGACCAGACCAAATCCCCACGACGCGAACAGGGCCTCGGTGACGCTGGCACCGGCCTCCTGGAAGATGGTCGAGGAGTAGAAGGCGACGATGTTGATGCCACACATCTGCTGCGCCAGCATGACGACGAACGAGGCCAGCGTGGCGCGGCGGACGCGGGGGATGGTGAACAGTTCAACGCAGCGCTGGGCGTACGAGCCCTTGCCGGCGATTTCCTGCTCGATGCGGATCTGCGAGTAGATCGAGAAGAGGTCCCGGGCGGCCTGAAGCTCCGTGTTGCGCAGGCGGCAGAGCGACTCGTAGGCCTTGCGCATGGAGCCCTTCTTGATGTACCAACGGGGGGACTCGGGGCAGAAGTAGACGCCGAAGAGCAGGGGGAGGGCGGGGATGAAGGCCGACCCGAGCTGGAGACGCCAGGAGATATCGCCGGTGTCCTTGACAGCCAGATTGGCAGAGGTGCCCAGGAAGATACCAAAGGCGGTCCACAGCTGTGTTCTGTCAGCAATCATGTATTATTCTACCTCCCAAAGGGATACGAACCTGCCAGCACATGACAAGACCACCACGGATGATGGCGGGGGTATTTTCGGCGCAGAACATGGGGATGGTGGAGGCCTTGAGTCCCATACCGATACCGAGAAGAAGACGGGTGACGAAGAGCTGAGGCCAGGTCTGGCTGACGGCCGAACCGATGGGGGTCAGAATACAGAAAATGGCGGAGGCGAAGATGGCACCGCGACGTCCCAGGACCTTGTTGACGGGGTCGGAGAGCCAACAGCCGATGAAGGCACTCGCGATGTAGGGGCCTCTATTTGTCTGTCAGTAATTTGTTTGGTATTGGTATGGTTGATACATACGCATTGACGAGACCGACCAGCCACTGGTTCCTCTCGGCGTTGGGGTTATCCTTTTCGGGGATGCCCAGGGCATCGGGAAAGGAGAGGTTGGCGCCGTTGCTGCCGGTCTGGTCCCAGCCTCTGTTGGGAGATTAGTGGCGTGCGCGGGACGAAGGGTAAGGAGGTAGACTCACTGGACGGCCGCGCCAATGGAGCAGAGGATGATGGTAAAGTAGAGCTGGCGGGGCTGGCGCCACTTATGGGTGACCTCGTCGTCGATGGTCCGAAGGTCATCCTCGTCCAACTCAGGGATTTTGTCATAGTTCTGGGGGTCGCGAGCGATGAGGGCACCCTTGCGCAGGTGAGGGAGGATGTCCTGGAGCTGATGCTCGTTGGCAAATTCCTCAACATCGCGCAGGACCTCGGCGGGGGTGAGATCAGCGAGGGGATTTTTGATCCTGTGTCGCGTTAGTACCGGGGTTGTGGGGTGCGAAATGGAACATTCCGGAATAGAGACTCACTTGGCTTCAAGATTCTTGTTCAGGTTGATATGCTCCGCCTTGGGCTTATCATCAGGAACAGCCTCGACAGTGACCCTAAACAGAGAGATCAGCTTTAGTGAGAGATCATCAAGCAAGAAGAGGTGGTATGACATACTGATTTTCAGTCTGGATTGGGGGATCATCCTCGATCTTCCCCACCTTTTCAGCCATGGTGTGAGATTTCAGATGGTGTGGTAGGACGAGAATATTCCGAGCGAAAGATAGAGTCGAGGGTGTTTATATGAAACCAGACAAGCAAGGAAGAGATCGATCGAGAGGAAGGAGATGAGGAGAGGAAGAAGGGAAAGAAGTAGAAGAAAGAGAAAAAGGAAAGAAAGAAAGGAAAAGAAAGAAAACAGGAAGGGAAAAGACAAAGAAGGGAAAAAAAAAGAACCAGGGTAGAAATGGGCAGGAGCGTCAGCATGATTGAATGGATTCACTCTCGAACACGTCTCCACTACCAATCAGGCTGGTATCCGGGTTGAAATTAGCCCTGCGTGATTTAATCCTGGTTCACTTTGTTTGTTCTATTCACTCGAGTTTATTAGATCATTCTTAGTGATTCTAGCTAATAGTCTTTTACCAGGGAAGATTCATCTCGAGCTTAAACACTAGACTAGACTGAAGCTGTCATGCAATCCTGCATCCTTCTGCATCTTGTCTCTCGACTAAGAAAGAGAGTCTAGCCTTGACCTAAACAAGCCCGGTGGATCCATCTCCCCAGCTTTCTCCAGGTTGACTGATCAGGATGGAAGTGGAGCCACCAATAAAACCCTGGTAGGCTTAGCCACGCTGAACCGACCAGTCTCGGGTCTGGATGTGGTGGATTTCGTTGGTGTCTGGACCGGAACTCAGGAACCTCCCATGTCATCTGTCTCTTTACCCCTCCTGACCTGACTGGACCAGGGATCAGAATACGACTAAGGTTAAGTAGTATACAGGAGTATGTCACATGCTGGTTTGGGGTTCCATGTGGTGGTCGGATTCAACGCGGGGCAATCTCTATCAGGCCATCATGGGGATGACCAGCACAGTCTGAGCGTGCAGCGGGGCTCATCTCAAGTACGAGTAATAGATGAGTGGTGGCGCTGATGGCTATGATCAGACCTTCTTGTCGTCTATCATGAGTCATTCTCAGCCTTTCTTGGGCTATACTGTCATATGCTATCACTCTGCCATCTTTACTAAGTCCATCTTATTTTGGATACGGTCATGATTTGGGATGGTTCTAACAACAAGAGGAAGATGTAGGACCAATACAATATTGATAAATACGATAGGAAATACAAAGAAATCCGATCATGGACGGGCTGTTACAGGCAGATAGACATAATCCATCTACCTTCTATCCTCCCACACCTCTTTCAGCTATCCAACCCATTTTAGTTCATCCAATAGAACAAACGATAAGACATCAAACTATATTTCTCAATGTCTCAATCCAAGACAGACGTCAGATCGTCTGTCGATCCCCGCTGATTGGCCAACTGGCAAGCTGATGCCCCACGGCCCCATCGTGAGAGATCCCCGCCGATCGGAAGATCCCTTGCTTTGACTCCTGATAAGCCATGACACTCCGAGTTCAGAGAGTGTAGACAAACTTGTCCTGCGACATCGCACTCCGCGGTAGACAACATTGAGGGCGACCATGGATGGTTGATCGCGACATGATTTCCATGACGATGTCCGGCGACAGTCTACCAGACTACCTGATAGAAATATGCACAATCTGTTCGAGTATCATCGATAACAGCCAACCGATCGACTGCCATGACGATTATATTAGAACCCGAGACGATGCCGAGTCGGTTCGCTACTGGACGGATCCCGACATGCCAGTCGGGATGACAGACCCCCTGACCCCCTTCCCGAAGGACAACCCGCGTCTCTTCTCATGTCAATCTAACACTCTACACTCTCTACATCCCTTAAATGTGTTTTCAAACATTTCAAAACAACGGCGACAGGCACACTCCAACGGTGATACCTGCGCGGTTCCACCAGTGCCACGGTAACACCGTGGCGCGGCATCTATACGACTCGGAGGCCAAGGACCCGATCCCTGACCGGCACGATCCTCAGGACGATATATACCGTTGCTACGAGAACAGGTTGAATTTAAGGACCTACAGACTGGATGATCGATTGAGCCCTTCAATCCTCTCACCATCCATTATTGACTAACGGGATCGCGATTGATATCATATAATATGCCATTCTCTCCGGTCGGCCTGACATGATGGAGTCCCTGGCTCTTTCGTGATCTCGCTAGGGAAAGTGTCCCCGATACTAACGGCCAGGTCATCTCCATACACCTCCTGAATAGGATAATGACTAGCCTTACACAGGAAAACACAACTATTCCCCAGATCTATCTGACCATGGAACGTCTCTCCATGTGGGGACCAGCGGTGGACTTGATGAGGACGTCATGGTGGGACGAGAGAGCGGCTGCTTACTCATCGGGCCTGGGGCAGCAAATGGATCTGATATGAGAGAAAGAGAGAGATTGATGGATGGAAAAGTCATGACAGTCCGTCATTCTCTGCTCATCCCTTCGTGATTGCTGGTCTTTCTGGTCACTTGAATTCCTTCACTCCGGTGGTCTGAGGTATGTTCTTCCTTCCTGTGGTCATTGACATCTGACTGATACCCATGGGCCTCACTAGTACTTCTCTCTCTCCACCCCCACTCTTCTGCCTCCCCTCTCGTTCACCTGATATTTCCACCGGAACCGTCCCAGAATCCCCTCGAATTAATCATTTCCACCTGGTTCCTGTCCTTGGTCTCTCTGTGTGTGACGTCCCTTGTTCCTGGCACCAGGACTGTTGTCATTCTTCCATTGTCCCATTCATCCTGTCCTCCTGGATTCTCCTCCTGATACTGGTCAGTTCAGCATCCATCCTGACCGCCTCCACAACACACACACACACAACACTACAACCACCACCACCACCACCACAACAACCCAACAACACAGCAAACTTGCCAACCTCAACCTCCCCCCAGCCCCTTTTCTTTTTTCTTCATTCCACTCGATCTCCTTCTTCTCCTTCTTTTCTTATTTTCTTCTCCTTTCTATACCTCTGCCGTCCGTCTTCTCCGACCGTGTTTGTGTTCCTTTTTCTCCCCCTTTCTCTTTCACTAGATTTACCATCGACTAACCGGTTGACTCACAGTGTGAGCGGATAGATTTGGATCTCTTTCCACCCCCGACCCTCGAGTTGTCGACGCTCCTCCCCTCCCTCCTTCCTCCCTTCCTCCTCTCGCCATGCCATGCTTCAAAGGTTTGGCCGTGAGTATACACACTCCAGACGGCCCGATCCCCGAGTATTCCATCCAGCGCCAATCCCGCGCCTCTCGCATCGCCTGTTACATCCCCGTCCCCCCGCCCAAGCTCCCCGATGCCGCCGGCGGCAAGCGTGAGCAGTCCACCTTCGCCATCTCCATCACCCTCTTGAATCCCGGCCAGGATGTCCCGTATTCCGCCCCCAAACCGACCCCGGACAACCCCACTCCCAAACCTAAGGTCGTCGGCGGCCTCCCCGGCCCCACCGCCGAGCGCGGTCTGTACACCAGCTCCGTCGTCCCCTACCAGGCCCTGACCAACTCCCCCAACGAGACCGTCGCCGCCTACATCTACTTTGACGGCCGTCAGAAGGAGGAGGTGGCTACCCTGCTGCGCCGCGGCGAGGAGACCTGGGTCAACTCCCGGTGGGTCAGCGTGCCCGACTCCGAGGGCGGCGGCCTCGCCGAGCGCGAGTTCCTCTTCCGCGAGGTCGGCCTCGAGCGCTGGCTGAACGGGCTCGACCTCGAGGGCAAGGACGCCGCCGCCACGATCGAGCGCCGTCGCCAGAAGATGGAGAAGCGCCGGCGGAAGCGCGAGGCAGCGGAGCACGGCGCCCGCGCGCCCGGGTCTCCCTCCGCCCCGGACGTCCTGCGCTACGGCAACGACGCCCGGTCGCCGCTCGAGGGGGTCTCGGATGAGGAGGACCTATCCCTCTCCGACTCAGACGACGACCCGATCCCGGAGTCGGCCGGGCAGATCAAGGTCGCGCTCTTCCGGGTGCTGGCCTCCGGGGAGATCAAGCGCGGGGAGTACTCGCCGCAGTTTGACGCCCACGACGACGATGACGAGGGCGCCGGCGGCCAGTCCGGCGGGGGGGATGCCGACATCGACCACACCACCAGTTTCGCCCAGCCCAAGTCGCTCGACCCGAAGTCTATCAGCACACAGACGGTGACGGGGATCGACGCGTCGGATAAGCCGTATGCCATCTTTACCTTTATGTACCGGGGAGGACGTACGTATCCTTTTTGTTTATCTACTATTGATTATTATACCGTTGAGATAGATCGCTGATCATAACAGGCCAATTGCAAAAGATGGGCATCCTGAAAGATGGCCGCCCGCAGGAGACCCCGGCGTCGGCCAAACGCCGCTCGTTGCAGCCCGATTTTAGCAGCCTGGGCCCGCTGAAACCCGGCGGCACGGTCGGCTTCCTCAATTTCCGCGACAACGCTGAGACCGGGACGGGGCGTAAGAATCGGAAGGGCAGCATGGCGGACGACATGGACAGCGACGATGACGAGGATGAGTCGATCTTGGGCAAGGCGGACGATGAAGAGGCCAAGGAGGACGACTGGAATTTGTCCCCGGATGATCTCCGTCGACAGGGTGAATTGGCTGAGGGGTTGCGACAGATCAAGGTTAGTCCCTTGTTCCTTTCTTCTTTTTACTTTTCCATTCTAGTTCTTGTTTTTTTTTTTTTTTTTTTTTTTTTTTTTTGGGCCAAACTAACAACCTCCAGTTGAAACGCCAGCATTCGTCAGCCTCCTTAGGCGTGAACAGCCCCAAGACCGACGCAGCCAGCCCCCAAGCATCCGCGGACCCTCCCCCGGCGACAGATTCGTCGACGACGACACCGCCTTCGCTCGCAACAGGGCTCCCGTCGGTGCCCGAGGTGCCCAAGCCGACGGCGACCGCGCTGGACGGGGCCTTTGCCGGCAGTCCGCTGAAGAAACAACGGGCCAGTGTCTCCCAGGCGGACGAGAACGCGCTGCGGCGGCGGATCGAAGGCGGATTATCGCAGCCGGCCAGTGGGACGGCGACGACGGCCGGCGAACAGGTCGGGGGCCGACCCCGGCAATGCATCCTTCAACCCTCGGGCATCCGCCAGCCCTCGCGCAGCCTCCCACCCTCGCGCCTCCTTCCACTCTCGCTCCCGCGCCCGCACCGCCAGCCGACGACGACGAGGAGCTATGATGTTAACCTGTTAATGTGTCTCTTATGATGTCCATTTTTTCTTTTTCTTTTTCTTTTTCTTTTTTTTTCTGCGGATTGTGCGAATTGGCCTTGGTTGTTTCTTTCGTCGGGTTTTCTCGCAGGGTCACATCAGACATGCAGGACGGCGTCTCGGAGCGCGTCCCGGGATTGGAACTACAAAGGCAATCCTGGGATGGAGGAATTGGGGTTGGGCGGGATGATCTATAGAGCAATGAATGACGCAAGTGCAGATATATCTACGGGGGGTAGCTGGTAGCTGGTAGCTGCCAAGATCCCCACTTTCCATCTTTTTCTCACCTCTCCACCTTCATATCCTACCTACATCTACATTTACATCTCCCAGTGAATTCGGCGTAGACACCATCCCACCAACATGCCTCTCACACCCTCTTCCGATCCCCTCGTGTGGATCGACTGCGAGGTACCCTCTCCCCACCTGTCCAACAACCCAATAAACACCCAATAATAACAATAATAATAGATGACCGGCCTCGACCCCTCAACCGACCACATCCTCCAAATCAGCTGCATCATCACCGACGCCCAACTAACCCCCCTCGACACCGGCTTCGACACCACCATCCACGTCCCCGACACAATCCTCAACAGCATGAACGAATGGTGCATCACCACCCATGCCCGCACCGGCCTAACCGCCGCCGTGCGCGCCTCCACCACCACGCCCGACCAAGCCGCCTCCGCCCTCCTCTCCTACATAAAGCAGTACATTCCCGAGCCCCGCCGGGGGGTGCTGGCTGGGAACAGCGTACACGCCGACCGGGCGTTCCTGGCAAAGGATCCATACAAGGCAGTGTTGGAGCATTTGCATTATCGGATTCTGGATGTGAGTAGCTTTAAGGAGGGGGTTAGGAGGTGGGGTGGGGAGGAGCTGTTAAGGCGGGTTCCGGAGAAGAGGGAGGTGCATTTGGCGAGGGATGATATACTGGAGAGTATTGAGGAGGCGAGGTTTTATAGGGAGGTTTTGTTTAAGCGGTAGTTTTTGCTGGGGGTGAGTTTGGTGGTAGTGGTTGGGGATGAGGATGGCTAGATTGGAGGGGTAATATTGGGAGAGGTTGCTCGTGCCACGCAGTCGTGCATTGCATGCTGTGCTGTGCTGATGCTGCAGGTAATGATATGACTGGTGAGAGATGGGTGCCCAATGTTACAATTACTCAGTAAATAAAGAGTCAATAAAGAGTAAACAGAGAGAAGAGAAGACCCAAAAGAGTAAGGTGAGGGAGTGACGACGGTCTATTGAGTCCATCCATCCAGCTACCCCACTTTCTGCTCCCCTTCATTTCCTGTTTCTCCTGATATCTTCTCTTCTCTTCTTCTTCTTCCTTTCTTCTTTCTTTCTTCTCCTTTTCTCTTCTCTTCTCATCCTGTCATTCTTGAACCTTTCAATTTGACTCTTTTCATATCTCAATCATCACCATGTCCATCCAATCCGTCTCCCTCCAGCCCTTCACCGACCAGAAGCCCGGCACGTACGTATCCCCTCCTATCCACCTATCCACCAGCTCAACATACTGATAATTGTATAGCTCTGGCCTCCGCAAAAAAGTCAAAACCTTCCAACTACCCAACTACGCCGAATCCTTCATCACCAGCATCCTCCTCTCCATCCCCGAAGGCGCCCAGGATGCCTTCCTCGTCATCGGCGGTGACGGCCGCTACTACAACACCGACGTCATCCAGAAAATCGCCAAGATCAGCGCCGCCTATGGCGTCCAGAAGCTCCTCGTAGGCCAGAACGGCATCCTCTCCACCCCGGCCGCCAGCAACCTCATCCGCAAGCGCTCCGCCACCGGCGGTATCCTCCTGACCGCCAGCCACAACCCCGGCGGCCCAGAGAACGACTTCGGCATCAAGTACAACCTGGCCAACGGTGCTCCCGCCCCGGAGACGGTCACCAACGCGATCTACGACACGTCGAAAACCCTCACCGAGTACAAGTATGTCGAGCTCCCCACGATCGACATCGCCACCGTCGGCACGCAGACCTACGGCCCCCTCACGGTGGAGGTCGTCCCCTCCACCGCCGACTACGTCGCCATGATGAAAGAAATCTTCGACTTCGACCTCATCAAGTCCTTCCTGCGCTCCCACCCCGACTTCAAGGTCCTCTTCGACGGCATGCACGGCGTGACCGGCCCCTACGGCACGGATATCTTCGTGCACGAGCTCGGCCTCCCCGCCAACAGCGTCATGAACGCCCAGCCCAGCGAGGACTTCGGCGGCGGCCACCCCGACCCGAACCTGGTGTACGCGCACGAGCTCGTCGAGGCCGTCAACCGCGACGGCGTCCACTTCGGTGCCGCCAGCGACGGCGACGGTGACCGCAACATGATCTACGG
Source organism: Aspergillus campestris IBT 28561 (assembly GCF_002847485.1). Taxonomy (NCBI): domain Eukaryota; kingdom Fungi; phylum Ascomycota; class Eurotiomycetes; order Eurotiales; family Aspergillaceae; genus Aspergillus; species Aspergillus campestris. The sequence continues at coordinate 1,860,610 of NW_020194336.1, read as the reverse complement.
AGCGAACACGTTCGTCTCGCCCGGCGACTCGCTCGCCATCATCGCGCACCACGCGCGCCGCATCCCCTACTTCCAGCGCCAGGGCGTCTACGGCCTCGCGCGCTCCATGCCGACCTCCGCGGCGGTCGACCGCGTGGCGGCCGCGCAGGGCCTGCAGAGCTACGAGGTGCCCACGGGGTGGAAGTTCTTCTGCAACCTGTTCGACAACCAGAAGCTGTCCATCTGCGGCGAGGAGAGCTTCGGCACGGGCAGCAACCACATCCGCGAGAAGGACGGGCTGTGGGCCATCGTGGCGTGGCTGAACATCATCGCCAGCGTGGCGCAGGACACGCCCGGCAAGACGCCCAGCATCGCCTCCATCCAGGAAGACTTCTGGGCGACCTACGGCCGGACGTTCTTCACGCGGTACGACTACGAGAACGTCGACAGCGCCGGCGCCAACCGCGTGATCGCCGAGCTGGCCGCCCACGTCGAGAAGCCGGAGGGTTTCGTGGGCAGCACCGTGGCGGGACGTACCGTGAAGGACGTGGGCAACTTCGCGTACACGGATCTGGACGGCAGTGTGACCAAGAACCAGGGTCTGTACGCGACGTTCGACGACGGCAGCCGGATTGTGGTGCGTCTGTCCGGGACGGGCAGCAGTGGAGCCACTATCCGGTTGTATATTGAGAAGTATGAGGCGGATAAGAGCTCGTTTGGGCTGAGTGCGCAGGAGTATCTGGGGGATAATGTGCGGTTGGCGATGGGGTTGTTGAAGTTTAAGGAGTATGTTGGACGGGAGGAGCCTGATGTGCGGACTTAGTCTACTCTATACTTTCTTAGCATAACGCTGCAGCCTACCACTTCGAACATATCCAGAATACTCAGCATTATTCAGAAGATACCAAGACACCCAGGATAAACCACGTACGAAGTACAAAGTACATACTTCCATAACCTAAACACCCCCAAGTTGCTTCCCCCACCACCCCTCCCACCCCACCACCTCTTTATGCCGTCTCGCACCCTCCGCCGCAAACACCACCCCATGACTAACAATAATCTCCCTCAACGAACACCCCACAAACCGCCTCTGCGCTTTCTCCACCCCCATCCCCCCATTAACAACCGCATCGACCGCGCCCACAAACCCCCTCGCAAGCCCATAATCCCCTCCTCCATGCGCCTTCTCCTCTGCCTCAGACTGGCGCGGCACGGGAATCGACACTGTCTTTCCGCTGGAAAAGTCAAAGTATGATATGGTAGACGAGTCGTAGGTTAGTTCGCCGGTCGTGCCGTAGATGCGGCCGCGACGGACGCACTGCGCTTGCGTGGGGGCGATCATGTGGATTGTTGCTGTTTTGCTTTCTTTTGCTTTCTTGGGTGTAGATGAAGAGGAGGATGTGGAAGTAGAAGGGAGGGACTCATTCCACGAGATCGTAACGACCTGATCGTCGCAGACGTTATTATCCGCTTCGTAGACGCAGCGCCCGTACCAGGGTCGACTGGCGATAACTTCATCCGGCGTAGTAGACGCATCGTAATCCTCTCGAAGGGCTTCCATGAGATGGTGTTCTGCCTTGGCCATCGCCTTCTCTTTCTCCCCCGGAGAAGAAGAAAGGGAGAAATCCTCAATATCAGGACAGACGATGTTGACCGGCCACTCTGTCTTGCCCTGTCGCAGGTGCATGTCTCTGTATATCTTGACAGCGCTGTATAGACACTCTCGTTCAGCGGGGCAGGTTACACAGTTCGTGTGAGACCCTGCAGGAGCGGGTTTGCGACGGGGGTGAAACTGAGCAAGATGGCCTGTGGAGGTTATTGTCGAGGGGTAGTGTATATCTTCATCTCCTCCTCCTCCCTCCTCCCCTTGTCCCTCCCCATCCCCATGGGAAGAAGAAGGGTATGAGAGCAACCACATCACAAAATCAACATCATGACACGACTTCGTCAGCAACGACCCCACCCCACCGCTCGTCTCCCTGCGCCAATTCCCCCTCACGTACGAGTGCGAAAAGTGCCACCATCCGACAGGCTCGACATGCTCGAGAGATACCACGTCCCCGATAACGTTATCGTCGAGCAGTAATTTTCGAAGAAGCAGGTTGTGCGGACTGTAGCGGAGGACGTGCCCGATGGAGAAGATCTGTTTCTGGCCTTGCTTTTTCTGTTTCTTCTCCGGAGGAGGAGAAGAGGAGGAGGTGGTGGAGGAGGAAGAAGAGGAAGAGTAAGCCCTCCAAACATCAAGACACCCCCGCAAATCCACCCCCAACGGCTTCTCACACAGCACGTGAACGCCCAGATGGGCTATTCCTAGCAGGATCTCGACGTGTGTTTCGTCGAGCGTGCATACGAATACCCCGTCTACCCCTTCCTCTTTATTACTCTCTCCACCTTTAGATGAACGCTCCCGGCGTAACGTCTCATACTCCACCCAATCCCTCCAATCTGTGAACTCCTGTCCTGCTCCCGGCTGTTTCTCTCCCCAAATGAAGGACCGGCCGAGGTGCTGTCTCTTGAAAGTGTGGGGTTCTGCCACGGCGTGGATGGTTCCTGGGGTGGAGGTTGTTACGGCTTGGGCGTAGGCTGTGCCGCGGGAGCCGGCGCCGATTATGAGGAATTTTGGGGGGGCATGTTTTTTTCTTTCGTTTTATGGGGTTTGGTTTGATTTGGGTTTGGGGTTGGTTGGATTGATTGTTAGGTTATGGATGCTTTGTATTCTTTTGTACTTGATATATCTGTTGTATCTGAGGAGGTAGATAGATACCTAAGGTAGAGATACCTGAGGTAGACGAACGTAGATAAGGTAGACACGTACAATACTAAAAATAGACAGGTGTGTCGCAGCAAAAGTGCGGGGTAAGTGGTATAGGTATAGTATGAACATTATATAATAAAAATAAACAGGGTATAAACTATCTGCTAAATACTCTCCGTAAATCGACTCCCCTTGCTTCCATCAAAACTAGGATGACTCCGTCCCACCCCGTCCCGCGGACACAGCGCCCTCGTCCGCGCCGGGGACGGCCGCAGCGCCATTATCCCCGGTTCCTCCGCCTCCCTCGTGTAACTCGTGTCCAGGGCCATGCCGAAGGGCATGGAGGGCGGGGGTATCGATGGGGATATGGACCCCGCTGACATCGGTGACCGGGGCTGGACGGGTGACGAGCCGAGGCCCATGCTTGGTTCTGATAGGGTTGGGGAATGCGGGGGCTGTTGCTGGCCGAACCGTCCGTCGTAGCCGTCTCCGCCGGACTGTAGGACGGACTCGATCTTTCGGCCGGAGATCTTTTGGAAGCCTCGTTCGCTGGGACTGCTGCTCAGCGTTGTTTCCGCTGTTATCGTAGACTGTCGTGACGCTCGCCACGGTCGTAGGAATGTCGGGGTTAGCGCCGCTGCTGCGAATAGCGGCTCGCGACTCAGCCGCCGCGTCTGCATCGTCTCCCGCGGCGCTTCCCCTAGCATGCCCTCGTCCGCAGGCCGCAGACCGAGCTTGCGCCACCGCTTCAGCAGCACCAGCAGCACGAACACCACCATCATCGCCCCCGCCACGCCGCCGACGACTCCCCCCGCGATCTTGCCGCTATCAGGGGGCCCGGCGTCCGCGGGTGGAGGGGCGGTAGACGACGGGGCCGACCCCGTCCCCGCGGTGCCGGTGCCCCCGCCGCCCCAGTAGGTCACATCGGTTTCGGTCGCGTACGCGGTGGTGGTGGTGTCATCGCTCGAGGTGGATGTGGAAGTGGAGGATGTTGAGGATGAGGTATGGGAGGTGGTGGTGGTGGTGGCCGTGGACATAGGGGTCGACGTGTGAAGCGATGTAGCGGGCGTAGCGGTGGAGGCGTTCAAGCTTGATGGTCGTATACTCGAAGATACCGGACTGACAGTCGAACTGACAAGCGGTCGTGAGGTCTGCGCGGAGAGCGGGAGGGAAGTGGTCGAATCGAGGGACAACGAAGCCGAGGCCGACAGCGTAGGCGCCGGGACATCAACACTGACCGTCGGGGCGGGCCACGTCGGCGAATCCGTCGACCCCTCAGGAAGGTCTGTCGGGAGCTGTGGGGGGTCGGTGCTAGCAGGAAGGGTGCCGGCAGGGAGGGTGCCCGTGGTGGACGCGCGGTCCACCAAGTCAACCACAGAAGCCATCACCGTGGCCGGGTCCTCCCAGCGTCTATCCAACAAGGTCGGGTCGGTCGGGTCGACGGTTCCTGCGGGGGCCATGACGAAGGGCCCGTCCGGATCGTGGTCGTGGTCATCCGCGGTGAACCGGCGATGTTTCCTCCGCATTAGTTGGAACAGGCGCGGATTGGGAGCGTGATGGGGCATCGTCTGGAGAGCAAAGAGTGTGGTGTCTGCCTGCACGACACGGCGAACAAAACGAAGAGAAGCGAAGTTGGCTGAAAGAGGGGACAGGACAAAGACAAGGAGCGGACGTCAGCGGGAGGCGAGCCGACAATCAAGAACGAATCGAAGCGAAAGACATCAACATAACTGGTATGATTAGTATGACGAGGATCCGGAGAGGAGGGCGCTAGACGTACAAGAACGACGGTGAAATCAATCCACGGTCTCCCCTCGGATCCCTCTCGTATGGACGGGGAAGAATGGGATTAGTTCAGATGATCGTCCATGGTGAAGGTTGGAGGTAGAGTCGGAGGATAGGTCGAGGTCAATCGTTATCGTATGGAGGATCAGAGGATTTGACTTGGAAGTAGGATTGAGGAGGAGGAAGTAGACGTTAATCTTAGATTAGGATTATGACGGTGGATAGTGGGACGCTCAGGGGAAGGCTCGAGAACGACAACGAGAACGAAAGACGAGATCCGAGATCCAGAAAAAAAAGAAGAAAAAGAAGTAGAAAAGAAAGAAAGAAAAGAGGGGCGATGGAAAGAGGGGAGAAAGTGAAGAAAAAGAGCAAAAGAGAAGAGAAGAAGAAGAGGAAGAGGAGGAAGCGAACTGGAAGGGAAAAGAGGAGGAAGAAAGAAAGACAAACAATCCAATCGATCAGGCCAGGCCGAGACTAGTCTGAGACCTGCAGATGCTCATCAAACTGTCTTTCTTATATTGATTATGATTATCATTATTGTTTTTCTGCTTCTATACTTCTGCTGTGTTTCTTCTCGACATACCATCTGAATATAATATACAAGATAACTATATCAGATGTCATACTCCCCAGGAATGTCCCTTTTGGGGTCTGTCACTGTCCCTCATCGCGTGGATAGCTGACTCAGCCGTCATATCCCTCTACGCTAGGCCGTATACGGCTAGTGTGATCTAAGAATAACCCATCACCTTAGGTAATCACTCTCGATTGGATCCACATCCTTCATTCATTTCCCATTTACATTAGCCTGCCGTTAGGTTGATATACCAGACACAGGTTGATAAGTACCCAAGTACAAGTAGAGTACAGACACCCAGTAGATTGCTACTTCCAAGTCTAGCTACACGTACGGCATTCCACCCCTGTCTGTACATCCAGTGGTCACTCTCCCATTCTATCCAGCATCATTCAAACTAAACTCCCACCTCCCCTCAGGGTAGAGAAAGGAAATACAGAGTAGGGAGGGAAAGATAAGAGGGGGAAAGAGGGGAAATAGGGAAAATAGGGAACATAATAGCCGCGGCGCAAACGGGGGTATTGGTTGGAGGAGATAATAGCGACAATCAGACACAATACGCCAGCTCAAAACGTCTCCAGCTCGTCAGCCACCCCCTCAGCCTCTTCACCCTCGGCCGGAATCTCGAACCCCTCCTCGGTGGAGTAAAGGATGCCCTGGATGTGCTTGACAAACGAGTCGTCATCCTTCTCCAGCTCCGGGTCCGCCTCGATCGCCGTCTGCAGCAGCACCTCGATATCCCGCAGCTTGGCAAAGTAAAAGTCCCGCTCCTTCTCCAGCCCCGTGATCGCCTCCTTCTGCGTCGCGATCTCCTGCTGCAGCGCCGCCGTGTTGGGCCCCGCCGCCGCCGCCACCCGCGGCCGGGCTGCTCCACCCGTCGGGGTCATGCCCCGGCGGGCACTGCTCGCCGACGTGGCACCCGCGCGCGGCTTGGGCGCTCCGACGGCCGGTGCTCCGGCTCCCTTCCGGCGGCCCACGGCGTCGTAGTCCCCGCCGGGGTAGTGCTGGTCCCAGTATCGCTTGGTCCACTGGAGGAACTCCAGGTTATCCTGCATGCGGCATTTCGAGAGCAACTCCACGGGGATGGGCTTGTCGACCTGGTGGCGTCCGAACACATCTATCCAGTTAGCGGTATCTTTATAGGTAAACCAGGGGAAGCGTACTCTGGAGGATCTTGAAGTTCTGGAGATAGGCGTATTCGGTGTTCACGCTGAACTTGACTCGAGACATGGGGACATCCACTACAAAACAATTAGTAAACCCATCTTCAATAAAGGATAGACCATCACTCACTGAAAATCGAGTCAAAGATCTGGCAGAGCGCAGCACTGTAACGGTCATCATTAGCCCCCACCCCTCACATTCCAGCCCTCTTCCTATCGATATCCTCCCCCTCTTCCCAACAACCAACGTACCCAGTTCCGCATTGCTCAATCCTGGTGATGTTCAACTGCAACAGGTTGTTCACCCACGCCAACAACTCTTGCCTGTACCATCCCATCTATCAGTAACCCGGATATCTCAACCGATCGGGGGATCACGGGGACAAACCTAGACTCGCCCATGGTGGGGTAATGGAAATGGAAATAAATAAACAAACAAACAAACGAGAATAGGGGGCCCGGAAACGGTGGATGGAATGGATGGGACGGAATCAACCCGGAAAGATAGGTGACACACCCGGTCTGGCGGTGAATGGAGCAGAGAAGGGGATTGAAGGTCAGGGGAGAGACGAGAGATGGGAAGGAAGAGGAGGGAAAAACGGGATCAACGTGAAGGGTGATTATTATTAGTCGGGATTGGCATCCAGCGTGATTGTTGTTTGGCTCCCGCGCTAGCCGCTTTGGGCAATATTCCTTGCGGCCTGAGGCATATATCTCATACTCGATCTACTCGATGTCGTCCTGTCTACTCCGTACGTATGGATTCAATGCACAATCACAACGGTCTAGATTCAACTAACCAAGATAGATAGATAGTGAAATGGTAAGATTGAAAAATAGAGATCAATCAGACGCCTGAAAACTCCCGCCAAAACGCCCAGACTTTTGTTAGGCCAATCACCAGATCCAAAGATAATTAAGAAAAAAAAAAAAAAAAAAAATCTAATCAGGACCCCTCCTCTAACAGTTCTATCCCGTCTAATCCATATCCAAAATCCATTATCACCGTGCGCGAGTCCTGGCTCGTCGCCACGATGCGGCGGTAGTCCGACTTGACGCTCAGCATCCAGCTGGTCGTCCAGCCCGGCAGGTCGATGGACAGCTCGCCCGTCTCGGCGTCAAACACCTTGACGCTCATGTCGTAGCTGCCGCTGACGATGCGCTGGCTGGCGCTGTCCAGGTGCAGCGACCGCACCAGCCCGCCGTGGCCCTCGAGCTCCCGCACCATGTCGCCCGTGTTGGCGTCGAACTGGTAGATCACCTGGTCGTTGCCGCCCGTCAGGATGGTGCGCGCATCGTCGCTGAACTCGATGCAAGCCAGCCCGCGGTCCTTGCTGGGGAACTCCTTGACGCACAGGCCCGACGCGATGTTCCACAGCTTGGCCACCCCGTCGCCGCTGGCTGACACCACCAGGTCGCCGCGCAGCTGCACGGCGTTGACGGGGCCGCGGTGGCCCAGCAGCTTCTTGACGAGCGCCCCCGTCGCCCGGTCCCAGACGCAGATGGTTGTGTCTTTGGAGCACGACACGATGTACCGGTCGTCGAAGCAGACGTCCAGCACGCCGGCCCGGTGGCCGCTCAGCCGGCGGATCGGCCGGTAGTCCTGCTTGATGTCCCACACAATGCACGTGTAGTCCGACGACCCCGTCACCATAATCTCCTCGTCGAACTGCAGGCACAGGATCGACGCGCTGTGATGGTCGTCCGTCCCTTCAACGAGAGCCCCGGTGCCCGCCGACTGCGTGGGCGGCGGGTGGATGGTCAGGAAGGGAGGCGTGCCCGATGTCTGCTGGGTCGGGTTGTTGACCGGGCCCGTCCCAGGGACCTCCGCGGGGGAGGGTCCAATGACCTTGCGGCAGGGCCAGGGGTAGTGGGCATCCCACACGCGGATGGTGCGGTCGCGGGAGCCTGTAATGATCTTGTCTCTAAGAAAAAGAATGAGTCCACGGTCCAAGGTCTAGTGGAAAGAGGGAGGTACATACTCATCAAATTGCGCGCAGTACACGCTGTCGGTGTGCCCCTGAAGGTAGATGGCGGCGGCCTTGCCCTTCTTCCAGCGGTGCTCCAACGCGCGGCGGACCAGGAACATGCGCTTCCAGTCCTGGTTGGGCACGGGCCGTCCCAGGCCGGCGGGCTGCTTCCTCTTGGAGGAGAGGCCACTGGGGCGATGGTGGCCGTAGGCGCGCCGGAAAACTTGACGCCAGATGTGGCGGGAGGAGGCCTGCTCACTCCACGACCGAGACACCAGCTCCGCCTGCATGAGGGATGGCGGGTCGAGGCAGGCCAGCACCTGGGACATGATCTCGGGCGGCAGGAACGTCACCGGATCCAGGCGCACAACCGCCAGGTCCACGTCGGAGCCCTCGGACCGATCCCGGAGATCGATGCCGATGCCACTCTCGGAATCAAGCGTCAAGCGGTTGGGATCCGCCAATTTGGTGCCATCCCGTTCCGAGCGGGCCATTTCGTTCTGGGCGGCCGCGGCGGCGCGCGCCGCGGACCCGGCGTAGATATTTTGGGGAAGAATGGGGGGTGCCCGACCGCTACCGGGGATGGGAACGGCGATGGGGGCATAGTATTGCCACCCCGCCACGCTGCTGAGGGACGCACGGCGGCTGACGGCGGCATCTCTGACCCCGGCGTCCCAACTGTCCGAACCCGAGTCGTGGCAGGAGTCCAAGGGCTGGACAGAGTGGCGGGACGACTTGTTGCGGATGCTGACGGACAGGCGACGTCCCAGCGCCCGCAGTCCGTCGACCGGGTGGCGCATGTTGGAAAAGCTCTTGGTTTTCCGACGGCGGGGCACGCCGTCGGGAAAGCAATTCATGTCCTCCAGTACTTCATTCTCATCGTCGCGAGGGTCCAGCACCGGCACCCCGCTCCACGGGTCGGATTCCACCACCGTGGTGGGTGGTGCGGCCGAGGCTGAGGTCCGTGGTCGAGGCTTGGTGGAGAGGGAAGGTCGTCGGCGGGACGAGGCCGCGGTTGAATCTCGGGGTGTCATCGTAGGCGTCGTTTGATCGGATAGGAAGAAACGGAGGGAGATCACGGTCTCGATAGGGCGGTAATTATAGTGACGGACGTGTCAACCCCTTTTTTTGTCTTCTCTCTCGCGGTGAGAGAGACGATAAGAGGGGGGAGGAAGCAAGGGGGAGGGTCGAGCGAGGGAGGAGAAGTTGAACGACTGAACAATAGGCTGGTCGAGACCGGAGATAGGACGAAAGGATGGTCGAAGAAAGGGAGAACACCAGCAAAGAGAGAGTGAAAAGAGAGAGAGGGAGGAAAAGAGAGAGAGAGAGAGAGAGAGAGAGAGAGAGAAATAGGGAAAGCTCCCAGGAAAAAGAAAAGGACAACCGGACAACGCTATGACAACCAAAAGGACGAACCAAATCAGACCGATACGAAAGAGATTGCAGAAAAGGAAATGAAACAAACAGGAGAGAAAGATCGATATAAAAGTCCAAGGAAAGTGAAGAAAGGGAAAAAAAAAAAAAGGAGATGCCCAAATGGAGTGGGCGGTGAGATGGAATTTGCCTCCCCATTCCTTCTGATCCATGTGTCAATCGGCCTGCTTCATTTGGTTTTTTTTTCCGTCATTTCCAATCAGGATGAATTGGGTATAACTCCGTCTGAATAATAGGAGGGAAAAAGTTTGTTTGATCTGACTCAGGTCCACCAACCATCGAGATTGGTCCGCCTCTCGACTGGGGTCTGAATGGGAGTGTCCGATTCGTCTGGCTGCCTCAGCCCAACCAAACTCGACTTAGGTACCGCTACCTAATTCTGATGGAGAGATGGGATCATCCGGAGGAAGGCGGGATGCTGAGGTCAACCTCTCGTCAGGTTGGAATCATCCCAGTCCATCGTGTTTGATTGATCCTTCTCGGTCTTTCGGGATTACGGAGTAGTACGAGGTAGGATTGGCGTCCCCACGGGGGCGGGAAGCAGATGGTCGATCCACGATGGTGCTCCACTCGCGTCTGAACTGGTCGCGGCCAGCTGGCTTTGGGTCACAATGGACGGTATTCAATTGATGTTTTTTTGCCCCTTTTTCTTTTTCTTTTCTTAGGTCAGAGTTCATGCAGGTGTGCGTGTTGGACCGGTTCGGTGAGTTAGGGCTTAGCGGTCACGGGTTTGGTGATTGATCCCTGCACATTCAGGCAGAATAAGCTGGCTGATTCCAACATGTATTTATAGATATATGGATGGTGTCTATCAATTTACTGGTGAGTCGGATTCGTTTCTAAATGATGAGCGGATGAGTAATATCCAGTGTGGAAATGAATACGAGTGTTAATCAAGATGCTACACCCTAGCCTAACTGAATAGTATGTAAAACATTCGTATCATAACTTCCTGTCTAGCGTATATAACTGCAGTATATCAGACACCCAGAGAGTCCTATACTAAGTTCTAGATGGTCAATCATGAAGCCACATCCGACAACGTCCTCTCGAACGCCATCGCCTCCGCAATCCCATCCGCCACACTCCTCACCTCAGCCTCGTCCAGCCGTGCCAGCGGCCGACGCGGGAATCCCCCATACCCGTAGTAGCTCTGCAAGGCACTCTTCGTTCCCGGGATGGCCGTCCGCGTGAGCACCCAGTCCGCATCACTCAGCATCCTCTGTGCGTGCACCGCGTCGAGAAACCGCCCCTCCTCCCAGAGGCTGAACACGTGCACGCACAGACGCGGCAGGACATTCGCCCCGCCCGCCAAAATCGCCGACCCACCCGAGACCAGCGTCTGCAGGGCAAAGTCCGCGATGCCACCGAAGGCGACGTACGGCGGGGCGGACGGATCTGCGCTGGTCTGCTGCGGCATCAACGGCGAGGACGGGGTGATGGCGCCCATGGCGGTCGCGACGCGGGTCAGTTTCCCCGTGTTGGCGCAGGTGAACTTGGTGCCGACGATGTTGGGGTGCTGCGAGATGCGGATGATCAGGTCCGAGTCCATGTCGATGCCGGCGACGGCGCCCGGGTAGTTGTAGAGGATGAGCGGGATGGGCGACTGGTCGGCTACGGCGGTGAAGTACTCGTAAAGTGTTTTGTCGTTGCCGACTGCCGTCCGGTAGTAGCTCGGTGGGACGATCAGGGCGTATTCGGCGCCCGCGGAGCTCGCCTCGCGGCAGAGCTCAATGGTGCCGCGGATGCTCTGCTCGCTGGCGCCGGCGATGACGGGCACGGCGGAGAAGCCGGCGCGGACGACGGCGTCGCGCGTCTCGCGGATGACGGTCTGTCGCTCGGAACGGGAGAGGTGAACGGCTTCACCGTTGGAGCCCATGCAGACTAGGCCGACGAGACCGGCTTTGGCGAGGCGGACGGCGTGGGCGCGGATGGTATGGATGTCGAGCTCTTCGGAGTGGGGGTGGAAGAAGGTCATTGTGGGGGCGTAAACCCCAGGACGGAGGGGAGTCATTTTTTTTTTTTTTAGATTGGTGGTAGATATGATTCAATAAAATGCTATATTCGTGGTAAGTCGTTGAGGGAGGGAGAGTATCTGGTATATAAAGAATATAGAAATCAATACCCCGCCATCAACAGTTATAAATACCGGGGAAATGTACCCCACGCGGAGATTCATTTCTCCTCCAATCAGAGGGCCGGGTGGCAGTTGCCGACGGGATTATATAGTCAATTGCCGAGGGTGACGCTATAAATATCATGCGGAATCGGAATCTTCCATCTATCATCGCATGAAGCTGCTGTTCGTGCTGGACTTGGGCTTATAAATGTGCTATACTTCCCTCCAAGTCGTCCAATTCAATCTCCATCCACAATTGAACTGCAGCAACAACTCACCATGGCTCCTCCCAATGTTTTGATGGTATGTACAACCCCTCCATACCCCCACCATCACTCCAAGCTGATAACAACAGGTCGGCACCGGCGAATACACCACCGGCTACGTCGGCGGCACCGCCTCCAAGTCCGACAAAAAAGTCGGCGTAGTCGGCCTCACGCTCTTCGACCTGCGCCGGCGCGGCAAAGTCGGGGCCCTCAGCATGGCCGGCGTCTCAGGGTCCAAATTCCCCGGCATCCGCGCGCACCTGCACCAAAACATCAACCAAGTCTACAACAACCTCGACGTCTCCTTCACCTCCTACCCCTCCGACACGCAATCCGACCCAGACGCCTACAAAGCCGCCATCGACGCCCTGCCCCCCGGCTCAGCAGTCACGATCTTCACCCCCGACCCCACCCACTTCGAGATCGCCCTCTACGCCATCCAACGCGGCCACCACGTCCTGGTCACCAAGCCCGCCACCCAGTCCCTCGCGCACCACCGCCAACTCGTCGACGCCGCTCGCGCCCACAATGTCTTCGTCTTCGTCGAGCACCACAAGCGCTTCGACCCCGCTTACTCCGACGCCCGCGCTCGCGCAGCCACCCTCGGCGACTTCAACTACTTCTACAGCTACATGAGCCAGCCCAAGGCGCAGCTTGAGACGTTCCGCGCCTGGGCAGGCACCCAGAGCGATATCTCCTACTATCTCAACTCGCACCACGTCGATATCTGCCACAGTATGGTCCCGGGATATGTGCCCGTCCGCGTCACTGCGTCTGCCTCGTCCGGCGTCGCTGTCGACTTGGGATGCGCCCCGCAGACGGAAGACACTATCACCCTGCTGGTTGACTGGAAGAAGATAGATAACTCTTCCCGGTCTGCTACCGCTGTTTATACGGCTAGTTGGACGGCGCCGCAGCGGGCGGGTGTGCATTCGAATCAGTATTTTCATTGTATGTCCCCCTTTTTTTTTTTTTTTTTTTTTTCAGCATTGCTGTTCCCTGTCTACCTATCGACTCATATTATACCCCCGCTAATCAATATGTAATAGACATGGGCTCCAAAGGCGAAATCCGCGTCAACCAAGCCAAACGCGGCTACGACGTGACCGAAGACGAGCAGGGCCTAATTTGGGTGAACCCGTACGTTCCTCCCAACCCTCTCCCAAACACTCCCACAAGAGAAACACATTACTAATGGAAATTCAAAAGGTTCTACATGAAATACGCCCCCGACGAAGAAGGCAACTTCGGCGGCCAAACCGGCTACGGCTACATCAGTTTCGAGAAGTTCATTGACGCGGTGACGGCGCTCAATGAGGGCCGGGTGACGCTCGATCAGCTGGACGCGAGACCGCTGCCCACGCTGAAGAATACGGTGGCCACCACGGCGATTCTGGAGGCGGGGAGGAGGTCGTTGGATGAGGGGGGGAGGCCGGTGCAGATTGTGGGTGGGGAGAGCGGGGAGTGGGAGTTGGTGTAGTTTTCTCTCTCTCTCTCTCTCTCTCTCTCTCTCTCTCTCTTTCGCTGGTTTCTTATTTTCTTATATTTCTTTTCTGACATACTATACTATACTGCATATACGATAGTATACTGCACTGTACTACACATACTTGGTCATGTCTCGTTTGAAGAAATTGGAATAAAGTAATGTAAACCTAACATGTAGTGTAGTACCAACGCCTCGCTGCCGACTCCGAATACCGCAAAGACATCACTCGTAGATCAGGAAGCAGACAGTCATCTCCTCAACCCGGTCTTGATTATCCCATCTGTCCCTTTATTGAATTTGACCCGGCAGTCGGGACAATACCATTTCGCCGTCCGGCTGGGAACCTCCGATAGGCCCACGCAGTGCAGGTGGAACCACTCACGGTCACACTGTTAGTTCGTAGATTAGCAAGGGTGTCTATAAACCGGAAAGAAAGGGGGAAAACACACGTCTGGATTCTCACAGCAGATCATCGTCCCGAAACTCACGTCCCCGCAGAGACAGTACCGCGGCTCGTGCGGGTCGATCTCCTCTACCACCCCGTCCTCGTCGATTCGGATATCCTCGCGCGTCTGTCCGCCCTCGGATCCCGGATCCCGCGAGCTTACCCGCTTTTTGGTCGGCTTCGCCTTGCGTCGCCCGTAGCTCACCGCGGCGCCGCCGTTCTGTCCCGAGGAGACTGGCCCCGGCGCTGGTCGCTTTCGTCGCCGGCCCGGGACGCTGGTCGGCGCCTCGGGCGCGGGGGTCCGCCGAGCTGGCGTGGCGCTCTTCCGGCGCAGCTCGCGGCCGGCCGCGGCGATCACGGACGATACGGGTTCCGCTGAGGCTGCGGCCGACCGACGGCGCGACGGGGGCCGAGTCGTTGGTGGAGTGCCAGTCGCTCGAGTCGTGATGGTCGGGCCCTCCTTCACCCTGGCGATGGACGTGGATCGCTTCGATCCGGTCGGGGACGGCTGCGGGGGGGACGGTCGCGCTTCGGAGGGTTGTTCAGTTGCGGCCACAGGCACCACGGTCGTAGTGGAGGTAGTTACCGTAGCGTCGCCCGTCGAGACGTTGATCTCCGGCGGTGTGGGGGATTCCCGCGTGCCCCTGCGGCGCTTGGCAGAACTGCGCAGCGCCGACCGCGTCTCCACCTCGGGGATCTCGAGCAGCGGACTGTCCTCCCGCCTCCTCTTGCGCGTCGGCCGGCCCGACTTGTCCTCCTTGGTCGGGGAGACGGAGATGGCGGGCATCGGCGGGATGGGAAGACCCTTGGCTATCGCCGCCTCCGCTGCTGCCGCCGCCGCCGCCTGCTCGCGCGCCTGGTTCTCGCGCTTGAGCTTCTTGGCCTCGTTCAACTTCATGCCACGGTTGCTGAGCTTGGTCTCGAAAATGCCCTCGAGATCCGGCCCCCCCTCGCCAGATTTCCCCTGCGGGTATGTGTTTTTGATGTCGTCGCAATCGATAAATTCCGTGCCCGTCGCCTCGGCCTGCATCTTGGCCGCCCGGTAGGCTTCCCAGCCGCGTCCGCGCAGCGCCAGCTCTCGATGGATCATCACCTCGCTCGGCTGCCAGATCGCATTCTTCTTCATCTTTTTGCGTAATTTGGTCATCTCCCACTCCGTCAGCCGCAGCCACGGCATGTCCGGACTGCCTGGTCGGGCATCCTCCGGCGGCGGTTTGAGCATCGCCAGCGCGTTGCTGATCGACATGCTGGACCCGCCATTCTGCGCGCCGGCTGACCCGGAGGTTCGCGCGCGCTGGCTCCGCTTGTCCTTGTTCTTCTTGACCGGCGCCGGGGGCGACTCCGACGGCTCTTCCTTGGAGTCGGCCTCCGCGTCCGAGTGTTCGGTGCTGGCGATGGGGGAGTCCGGGTGCAGACCGATGAGGTGTTCGGCGGAGATGATGGAGCGACGCGTGCGCGACGACTTCTGTCGAGCGGAGCCCGCGCGGGAGTTGTTTTGGCCGTCGAGACGTAGGGTGATGCGCGTCGGCGGAGTGGGTCGCTCTTCTTCTTTCTTAGAGCGACGCTTGCCGGTGGCGACGGGGGCCGGTGGCGGGGTCGGCTCGCGGGAGGAGGGCTTGGGTAGGACTTCGAGCTTCTGCCGGATACAGTCCAGGCGCACGAAATGACGGTCGACCACGTCGTACAAGCGGCAGGCCTCTGCGTAAGCTGACTCGCGCGCGTTAATGGCGCGATCCAGCTGGAAGGAAATGTCTCGGCGCAAGGTGCGCGCATCAGGGCGAGCATCGGTGGGGAGGTCAGGCAGGTGGCCATACGTGTTGGTGAGGTCGTGGACATTCTGGGCGGAGTCTAGATAGCGTTCGTCGAGGCCGCGGATGAGGGTGAGGGAGCGGATAAGGTCTGCGGGCAGGTATTCAGTGTAGTCAATGTAATCGGTCACTGTAGCCTGGGCATCAGGATCAAAGGGACCGTCCAGGATGACACCCCCGGAGGTATCGTGGTAATCACCCATGGTTGATCTCATGGGCAATGTACGGTCGGTGATGGTGGTGACTTGTGATCAGGGGGGTCTAGGACGGCAACAGAGAAGGGGAGACAGCCATGGATGGATCTATCATGGATTAATGGTCGGACGGGTGATGATGGATAAACGAGTGGAATGCAAAGATGAAAGAAATCAAGAAAAGAAGGAAACAAGGTCGAGCTTGAAGGTGGAAGTTGAAGTTGAATCACTTCATCTCCATCGCGATCAACAAGTCCAGCTCCCCGGGTCATGGTCGGTCCGGTATTATCTCGATACGGTAACGTTACGATTGGATCCCCACGTCACATGATCCGTCACTCCATATCAACGATCTCTCAAACTGGTCGACATCAACTCATGTCTTATTTCTCTATATGACTTTTTTTGGTTGAATATAAGCCATCAGCGCGACTATTTGGTCCACGGCATTGTTGTTGTGTATCAAGAACGGTAGAAATCCCATGCATCATACCGGCCCAGGCATCTATATATATCTCATCATGAACCACGGAGTAAATAGTATTGATGTGGGATCATAGGCAATAGCCGCTGCATGTCCTTCGTCTAGGCTAACTTGGGAGCACTTATCCTAGATCCAGAGTGGTACAATCAATCATATTTGCTTGTCAGTAAAAGACCAATATCATTACTTGTCCCCTGCAATCACCGTGGCAAAAACCAGACTAAGTTGTCCCTATGCTTGAGTCTTGATCCACGGAAATTGGTTTAGGCAACCATGATCTCTAGAGCAGAGGCAGATCCCCATCTGATCAAAGTATCCAATCATTATATGAACTCAGTTCATCCAGCAACAGTACGACCTGGCAATCTAAACCTGTGGCTCAAACTTCAAGCTCTGTGTCGAGCCGCCGCAGCCTGATGCACATTGCGGCGCTTAGTAGCATTGGCCGCAGTCACATCATTGCAAGCTAATCAGTTTGTATGGTTGCTACGTGTCAATGGCAATTAAGCTGGGCACAGCTTGCACAGGTGAACACTGCCTCATACTCCATGGCACATTGTTTGCGCCGCACCGGACAGATGCTGGGGCTTAGATCCCTACACCTCGACTCATTGCTAATAGTATATAACCCTGCGGTTTCTACATCTTCATTTCTCCAGTTCAGGAACCGAGGAGAACTTTATCAACTCGTTTATGACAGTCATCTATTCCTAGCCATCTTTACATAACAGATATCCAGCTTCTGAGCAAAGCACAATATAACCCTTGAGATAACAGTGGTATACAGGGTTTCTGCAGAGCACCTATAGAATGTCACAGATGGTCTGGTGCTACCTTTGCAATTGTTCGTTTGGCAGCCAGGAGGCTCTCAACCAGCACACACGAGCCTCGTCTGCACATTCTCCATCCTATGACTGCGGACTTTGCAATCGGTCCTTTGGAAGCCAGGAGGCTCTAGACCAACACACACAAAACTCCCCTGCGCATGCTCCGTCTTATGACTGCGGAATCTGCAACCGAGCATTCAACAGCCAGGCGGCTCTCGACCAGCACACACGAGATTCGCCCGCACATGCACAGACTTATGACTGCGAGCTCTGCAATCAATCATTTGGGAGCCTGGGTGCTTTTGATCAGCATGTTCAAGACTCCCCTGCGCATGCGCTCACCTATGACTGCGGGCTCTGCAATCGGTCATTTGGAAGCCAGGAGGCTCTCGACCAGCACACCCGAGATTCGCCTGCACATGCTCCGTCCTATGACTGCGGAATCTGCAATCGAGCATTCAACAGCCAGGAGGCTCGCGACCAGCACACACGAGATTCGCCTGCACATGCGCAGACCTTCGATTGCGAGCTCTGCAATCAGGCTTTCGGTAGTCTGGACGCGCTCAATCAGCATGTGCGAGACTCGCCTGCACATTCCGGACACTCTACGACACCCTTGAACGCATTTTTCCTATCTTTCGCAGGGTTCGATTTCGATCCAAGCTTACCCCCTGCCGAGTCGTATAGACGTCTGCAGAGGTATTATGATTGGGACAGAGAGGATCCCGATTCTAAACGCGCTTGGATTGACTACCAACGTTCCCTTGCAGAGGAATTCAACCTGTGGTTTGGATCGGAGAATGACCTCAGTGCTTGGCATTCACTTTGTACAGCCGTGAATGTCTCTCCACTACCTACAACCTGTCATGGATGCCAGAAGGTACTTCCAACCAAACTACCCTGTCTCCAGCATGGAACTAACTTGAATGTGATAGGTTGTAAGAGGATTATATGTCAACATTGTGGATCTAATCGACTGGGCTCGCGGGGGACGGAATGGCGACGGGGTACGACGATTCGACAGCCTAGGGGACTTACGTGACTATTCACGAAGGACTGGTAAGATCTTCAGTAATAATCTGGGTGAGTCGGGCAGTGGGGATGTTGTTCTCCGGCATTTGCTTCGGTTTATATTCCGTTCGGCCGTCTGACTATAGATCTGTCTGATCCGTATTTTGTTTGCATCATTCGAAGTGAACGAGGGAGGGTGTGGTATATGAGGATATCCACTGGGATCTATTGGGATGGGCTTAGCATAGTTTTTCGAAGGGCTGCATTGTTGTACCCAAGGAATCGCAGTCCAATATGAAGAGAAGACTGAGCAAGTTATCGTTTGTAGATGTGATTGTTCCTGCCTGATGGCCTGGGGTTCATCTTTTCTCTTCTTTTTCCTTCTCTTCTCTTCATTCTTCATTTCTCTTCATCTCCTCATCATCTCCTTGTCTTTCGCCCTTTCCTTCTATCTCCCTCTTCATCTCTACTTCATTCGCTCTTCATCGCTATTCACTCCCAATCTCTCCCTCCCATCTACCATCACCATGGACCGACTCTCCCGACTCAAGCTCCTCTTCGAGCATGATGGGCATCTGTTACAGCTCAACACCGGTCTCAGGAAGCGCCTGCCAGCTGCAGACAACGAAGACGAGCCATCCAGCCCGGTCCTCCCAGAGATGAGCTCACAACCAGCACCCACTGTTCAGAGTGAATCGCCAGTGACAACCCCTTCCATCCCAAGCGATGGCATCTTCTGTCCCCTCCTCGCGCTCTCAAAATACCCGTACAAGTATCTTCAAGGAGAAATGAGAGACAAAGTGGCAAATCGATTCTTCGAACGCGGGCTGTTCTGGAAGCGCCAGTGGGATTTGTACGTCCCCTACTTTCCACAGTGAAACTATCTGACCGGGATACAGGTACTACATCCATCTCCGGCCGCAGAACCAACAGACTGTGAGACATCTGCTGCTGGTTCCCGCGGCCCAGGCCCGCCATCTGCTGCACGAAATCAACAACTCGCTTGAATCCAGCCTGGTTTTTCCAACCCAGAACTTCTTTCTTGATTTTACAACTCATGCCTTCCCGTTTCCTGTCTTTTTGGGCCAGAGTACGAGCCGCGAGGACAAGGAACAGCTGGAGGGAAACATCCCTGCCAGCTTGGCCCCTGAACACAAGGTCTCCGCCCCAGACGATGAGTATCTAGCCTATGCGGCCATGCTCGAGTCAGGCTGGGAAGCTGCCAAAGGCAAGCGTACCAAGGTGTCTAAGGAAAAGATGGCACAGCGAGTGCAGAAAGAGCGCGACCGCATCGTCTGTCTGCAGCGGCTGCAACGATATCTTGGCTTACGCGGAGATGCCATTGTTCCGAAAGATTCTTCAGGCGGAGACCCGGCCGAAAACCAAGAGCCCCCTGGTACAAAACGAGAGGCAGTGGATGAAAACCAACCCACCCCCCACCCCTTCTGGAAAGAACCCATCTTCATCAGCGTCGACATAGAGTGCAACGAGCGCTGCCACAGCCAAGTGACGGAGGTGGGTATTTCGGTTCTCGACACGCGGGACCTGGTCGGGGTTCCTCCCGGCGAGAACTGCAGCTACTGGCGCCGCCTCATTCAGTCCCGGCACCTGCGCGTCCGCGAGCACGGACACATCGTGAACCGCGATTTCGTCCCGGGCTGCCCAAAAGACTTCCAATTTGGAACAAGCGAGTGGGTTGACCTAGACCAGCTGGGGGATACCGTGCGGGCATGTTTCCAGGCTCCGTCTGGGGCAGACGACGAAGAGCGCACGCTCATCCTGGTCGCCCACAGCACAGGCATGGAGGAGACATACCTACGCAAGCTGGGAGTGCCTGTGCTGCGCGAGGGGGGGAAGCCATTCTTCGCCGAAATTGTCGATACCGCGGAGTTCTTCAAGGTGATTCAAGGCGAGACAGCTACACGGTCGCTGGGGGCAGTTCTCCTGGAAGTGGGCATCGAGGGATGGTACTTACACAATGGGGGAAATGATGCGCGGTATTCGATGGAGGCGATGTTGGGGATGATGTGGAGGTGGGATGGAGTGATTCCGACGAAGACTGGCGTTTAACCGCTGTTTCTAACTTCTAACGTGCTCATTCTTCAGTATGGTAACGAATGATCTGCGAATACTCCATACTAAATGAGATAATGCATAGAAAGTAAAGACCCACCCGATAAGCAAATACCCCACATCAACAACATCTTTTATCCCACCACCACCACCAACAACACCCATAACAACAAACTCTCACTCACCCTCAACTCACTCCCAAAGAAGACACAAAAAGAACCTCCAAAAATGACCCTAACAACCCACCTCCTTACCACCCACCCACCCACCCCAAAAGCAATCGCCCACCCCTTCCTAACCTCCGCCGGCAAAGGCACAATCCCGACGCACCTCCTCTCCGCCTGGCTCGCCCAAGACAGACTCTACGCGCAGACCTACATCCGCTTCATCGGCCACCTGCTCTCCAAAGTCGACCTACCTGTGCTCCCCCCGTCGCAGAAGGAGGCCGGGAACAAGAAGCAGACACAGAAGGAGACGAAAACTGAAGCGCACCAAAAAGCAGCATCTACCCTCTCGGCGTGTCTAGCCAATATTCTCACTGAACTATCCTTCTTCGACTCCGTCGCTGATGAGTACGGGCTTGATTTGACGCCTTATACCTCTTTCCCTTCCCCCTCTTCTTCTTCTACCGAGGGAACTACCACCACCACCAACAATGAAGAAAGGAAAAAAGGCCCTAACCCGACAACCCAATCCTACACCGACCTCTTCATAGCTTCCTCCGCCAGTCCTACCGCCTCCCTGCTCGAAGGGCTGGTCGTGCTGTACGCGACGGAGTTTTGCTATTTGCGGGCTTGGAGGCATGCTGCCTCTATTCTGTCTGAGCGGTTGCGGGGTAGTAACGCTGATGGTGGAGAAGATGCAGATGGAGGAGCTCTCCGCAGGCTAATTCCCAATTGGGCGAGTGTGGAGTTTGAGGTTTTTGTGCGGGGAATTGGGGAGGTTGTTGATTTTGTTGCTGAGGCTGAGGGGTTATCTTCTTTGGGAGAGGGGGAGGGAGGGCAGGGTGGTGGGGGAGATGTGGATGATATGCTGGGGAGGTGTGAGAAATGGTGGAGGCAGGTTGTGTGGTTGGAGGAGAGGTTTTGGCCGGATGTGGAGTGATTCACGTTATCATATCATTGTAGTGTTGTCTATATGTGTATGTTGATATAATATTGAGGATGGATTAAAGTGTAGGATAGATCAGACTAATAATCATAATATTCGCTCGTACATAGATCAGCTCAGCCGGCACTAGATGAACGCCTCCATGCTCCTCTATCCACGTCCGGTCATCATCATTACACTTCATCAGTTTAATAAATTATTTTCATCGGTCAGGGTCTACGACGTTGCGGCACTCGCCCGCGCCGCGTTGTTCAGCTGTCGATGGTATGATCCGATCGGTTGGAAGCCCCTGAACTTGTCAGTCTACACTTCACGGTATAGAAAATGAATGATAAGAAGACTCACCGTGCCAGATCAAATCCTCCATCATCCTCCTCCTCATCTAATCGCCCCGACCCATTCGTCCCCGGTCGTCCGTCGTCGTGTCGAGATGGCAACCGGCCGTGGCCGACGCCGTTCAACGTCCCCGGCTTGCTCGGGCTGGCCAGGTTCGGCGGCGGCGGACTACTGCTCGGGATACTACCCAGTCCATCACCCAAATCCCCTTTCAAGGGACTCATGTCCGGGACTGGTCGCGCGGGCGTGCTGCCGATGTCGGCAAACTTCCAGAACTGCGCCGGTGAGCTCATCGGCATGAACTTGGACGGGATCTGCGCTGTGCTCGGCGGCGGGAGGCGTGGCTGTTGCCGTTGTGGCGCCGGCGTGATCATCGACGAGGGCCCCTCATCGTAATATGACGACGACAGGACCGGCGGTGATCCCACGGCGTGGTCTGACATCCCGTACCGCAGCCCCGCGCCGTTGCCCTGCTTGGCGGCAGTCCGCGCCGGCAGGGGCGATGGCTCCTCGTAATCTCGGATCGGCGGTGGCGGCCGGAGCGACTGCGCTCCATTGCGGGACGCTCGCGAGCCTCGCTCCGGCGTGTACGCCTCGACTGGCGCCACAGGAAACGAACTGAACCCGGGCGATGATACCGGCGGCGACTTCTTGCCGGCCAGGAACACCGCTTCCAGACCGTTGCCCCGCGTCGAGTCCTTGGTCGCGGGCGACGAGGGAGCGGACGATTGCGTGCCCTTCTTGAGCTGCTTCTTCCAGTACTCCTCGCGGTATTCCGGCGCGATCTGCCACTTCATGCCTTTGCCGGGTTCGTCGGTCCGGCGGGGAACTTTCTGGAACGCTTTGTTGAGGGAGAGGTTGTGTCGAATGGAGTTCTATACAAGAGTTAGATAAGTGATAAACTTACGATTGAATAGAGGAGATAATTACCTGCCACCCGCTCTGGGAATGCCGGTAGAACGCATATTTCTCCATAATCCAGTTGTAGATACTGTTGAGGGTCAGCTTCTCCTCCTCACTGGAGAAGATGGCCTGTGCAATCAGCGTCGCGTAGCTGTACGGCGGCTTCAGGTCCTTGGCCGAGTCCTTGCTGTAGTCGATCTCCTCCGTGCTCTCCATCATCATCCCCCGGTTGTACAGGGGCGACTGCTTGGCGGTGCGGGCGCCCGCCGTGTCCGGCGACCGCGGCGGCGGCGTGACCTGGCGCTTGAGGAACTGCGGGGCCGGGGCCAGCGACGGTGCGGCGACGGACGTGGGCGCGGCTGGGGTGGTTTCCGGACCCCCGGGGGTGGCGGCATCGGCCGGGTGTGGTGCGGGATGGGCGTGCTGGGAGGCGTCCCAGGTGGCCAGGTCCTCCTCCCCGTTGGCCAACCGCTGGGCGCGCTCGACAAAGCTGGGGTGGATGGTGGCCTTGTCGCCGGGGGTGACGAACATCATCTGGGTGTTGGCGATCTCGACGATGTCGCCGCAGGAGAGGATGGCGTCGGTGCCGCGCTTGAGGATGCTGTTGTTGACGCGGACGCCGTTGCGACCGTTGACGCGGATGTGCCAGGCGGCCGTGTTCTCGCCGTCGTAGAAGATCTCGGCGTGGAGGCGCGACACGAACTTGCTCGGACCCAGGTCGACGTTGACCTCGGGGAGCGCCCGCGCGGCGATGGTGACGGGACTGGACTGCTCGTCGAGCTTCTGCTCGCGATCGGGTTCGCGGCCGATGTTGACATGGAGGGTCTTGACGTAGTAGGTCCAGTTGCGGCCGGCGATTTTGGCGTAGGCGCGGATGCTCTGCTTGTTTTCGGTCTTGGAGTTGGAGTGGTCGCGCAGCACGCGGACCTCGTCGCGGGCGATATCGAGGTAAGAGATGACCATATCCATCAGGTCCTGATTCTCCGACAGATCATGGTCTAAGGATGAACCGTCTGGCTCCTCGGGGGACTCGGCTTTGACGGCACGCGGTTGGGGAGAAGTCCGATCGACCTAGCAGTGGTCAGCACAAGCTACAAGGGCCAGGGTCGCAACATAAGTTACCTTGCGCTTCTTATGGGAGGGGCGAGTAGGAGAGGAGTCTGGCGCCTCTGCGTCAGACGTTTCTTGTAGTTGAATTTCCTTGCGCCGCGCGCGACGGCGGTTGGAGAGAGGCATGATGGGTGGTTGCTAGGAAGCCAGGGTTTTGAACGAAATCTTGGCTGTTTTCGTTTTTCCTTTTTCTATCCGGTCTGACTGTTTTTTTTTTTTTTTTCTCTCTGTTTTTGTTTTTGTTTATTTGTTCTGGTTCGGTCCGATCGTCTGGCTGGTTTGCCTTTCGCTTTGTGTTGTCTTCTCGAGATGTGTGTTGTATGTTTGTGATGGTGGCGCGATGCGATCGATATCCAGCACAACGAAGGGAGACGTAGACAGCTGGGAAGACGCAAGAAAGACGTAGGGGGGGACAGCGAGGACGAGAAAAACAAGCGAGTTTGGCGGACTGATGCAGTAGGAGCCACCAAAGGTCAACCAAGGAAGCGCCGAGGGAAGAACCAGCGGACGGTTTGCCACTGGAATGACGCGAGTGGGCGTGGCTGGAGAGTTGGCGGGTTGCGGGTTGCGGGATGGCGGGACAGCTGGGGTGGAGGGAGATGGCTTGAGATGTAGATCAGAAGAGTCCGTAGGTAGAAGTGGGGGTTGGACTAAGGAGTGAAGGGTGAAGAAGTCAAGGGAGTGAGGGGAGAGAGAGGAAGAGAGAGAGAGATGATGATAAATTGACGATAATGGATGATGATGAGATAACGCGCCGGTGTTTTTCAGAGCGTGACCGCTTCCGTGTGGGGAACTGTCGGTTATTCTTCTCTCTTGACTTTCTTGACTCGCTTTACTTCTCAACTTCTGATTTCTTCTTTCAGAAGATAAACATTGGTTTAAGAATTGGGATCTCTATTTATTATCTACATTTTTGGATCGAGAGAAAAGAAGGAGACTCCACCCCCCGTAAACAGAGAGTGGGACCGCGCAACAAACAACAACACTACCTACCAACCCATACGAATCCATCGGACGAGACAGAGAGCCAGAAAACAAGAAGGTAATGCGAGAAGAAAAGAGAAAAGAGTCCACTACAGACAGCACGCAACCTTCCGAGTGCAGGGTTCCATCCATCTTTGACTCTCTCTCTCTACTCCAGAATCCAAACAGGTACCATCCAGGCCGGTGGAGAGAGACCGATGCAGCCTGCTGCAACCTGCACCAAGAGCAATCCACCCCGGAAAATTTCAATCCAGGTCTAGCCTCGTCCAGCGATCACAGCCCTCGTTAAATACTACTCTTTCTCTCAAAATTGGATGAAGACAACCGGATGGAGCAGTCTCGACAAACCAGGCACCTGTGGATCCTGCCCGGATAGACGATTATCTAAGCCCGATCGCTGTTTGCGTCATGCGCCGCGTGCGGTTCTCTGGAATGTGGGAACGTATCGGCAGATCAACAGATCGAGTCGGATCTGTCAGGAGACGGTAGTATGTGCAGGTTACATATGGAGGTCACGATCAACAAACATTGAAAACGGTTAAGAGAAGGTAGTGCTACGAAGAGTCGAATGAAGCAAACATGACAATAATAATACACGCATTGTCATGAAAACCAAATCAGAGATAAATCGGAGTTGGACTGACAATTGTCTTGACAAGAATTGACTTGACAAAGTGACAACAGCATGAATCAACTCAGCACATACGGTACTGCAAGATACCACGCGATGCCTCATCCGCATCCTACAATCGTCAGCATACCCAATCCCACAAACATAAATCCCAAAAGAAAACCAAAAGAAAAAAAAACCAAAGAAGGGATAAAGGGATAAAAAAAGAGAGAAACATACCCGCTCAGTAACCAACCCGCAAAACACCGCCGACCTCTTATCCCCCAAATCCTTCAACGCAACCCGATCCATCCCCTGCTCCTGGCTCCCATCATACACACCGTCTCCGATAATAGGGAACTGGATCACGGTGTCCGCGTCGTTGTCGCAGTCGTTTTTGAAGTGGTCGCCGAACTGCAGCGGGATGCTGTTGTGCGGGTACTGCGCGTCGGGGATGTTGTCGTCGTGGCCCTTCTTTTCGCCCTTCAGCCACATTCTCCAGGCTTGTTCGGCGGCGGCGGTTACAGCTGTGCCGGAGTATTTGTCGGGGCCTGTCACGAACATTAGTGGTGGTCTTGTAGATACGTAGGGATAGCCTGAAGGTGTATGTATATAGGTGTGGATGTATGGACGAAATTCAAAGCTAGAATAGAATAGAAAGAAAGAAGAAGAAGAAGAAGAAGAAGAAGAAGAAAAACAAACCATCACAATCAATAATCGCATCTTTAGCGGGCAACTTCCGAATATCAGAGCCATTGTTGGCCGCAAGAGCAGAAGCGACCGTCGCCCAAGCAGCCAAACCCAGGATGTCGATGAATTTCATTGTGTATGTATAGCTGATTCAACACTTGGACAATAGAACACATCAATTGATGAGAAATACAAAAAAAATAAACAGTTATCTTGAAAGTTAAAGAGAACGACGAAGGATCACCCCACATTTATACCTCCGTACATCTATCTACATATGTATCAACCCTTCAATCCCTCCAGTCCCAAGTTTCAACCCTCCCCAGCTGAACCCCTGCACCAAATAACCAAACAGCGCAGATCCCCACCCTACAATCTCGCATCCCACCAATCCTGAGCATTGGGCTTCCGACGGATTTTGTCTCGCCCTGCTGATTACCCCATAGCGAAGGATAGGATGAAGGATTCACAGACAGGCTTGGATTCCTTCGCTTGGTGTGGCCCGTGTCTTGTCTTGTCTTGTTGTGTCTTGTCCTGGGTGCGGGGTGGGGGCTGTTTTGGATGGGTGTCCCGTCTGGGGCGAGGGATCGTCTTGCTGGTTGGTTTTGGGGGGAGGGTGTTTCGGGTTTAGGGATTTTAAGGTTTATGGTCCTTATAGATGGGGGCACTTGCTTACTTTCTAGGGGGTGGGTTATTGGAGTGGATGGGATGATTGTTGAGTAAAGTGACATATAGTTATGATGAATGATATACCTAGCTGGGTAAAGACAGCTCCTCCAAAGGGTCCGGGAATCAAAATGAAATTACAAATGTGAGAGGAATGACAGAGTTGAGAAGAAAGAAAAGAAAAGAAACACCGCAATTCGTAACGTCCATGTCAACAGATCAAAAAAAAAAAAAAATGAATAAGAAAAACGGAAGAAACAAATCAAGGCATCTTCGAATCCCCATCCTCATCAACCTCCCGCAAACTAGGGTACAAAACGCCCCCCTCCGCCTCCGCTTTAACCGGGGATTCTTCCGGTTTTGGCGTCGGCTGTGGCGTTCGCTGGCGCGACGAGCTCTCCATCCCGTCCATGTGCACATCCGACTCCGGTGAGAAGGACGACGTCCGCGCCCGCGCCGCCATCGTCCCCTCGTACTCGCCGCGCTCCAGGCGTGACGTGATGTAGTTGCGCAGGTACTCGATCAGCCGTACCTTCTCGACCCACTGGCCTTCGGAGCGCTCGGCCACCTCGGTTGCCGCCCGGGCCGTGCGCAGCGTCGCCTCGTCCTCCGCCGCCGAGCCGGACAGCGCTGGATCGATCAGACTCGACGCGATGCGTCCGGGCGACCCGGATCCCGCCGGTGGCGGCTGCTTGGCCGGCGGGGTGCGGTCGCCGGCGTTCGTCGCGTCATGGTGGCTCAGGTCCATGGGCTCCGGCCGCGCCCGCTGCAGGGTGCCCCCTGTGTAGCGGCGGCGGTCGTCCGGATCGAAAGCACTGCCCAGCGTGGAGGGCTGCGCGGCGCTCGACGCCGTCGGGTAGCCGGCGGCCATGCTGTCCGCCATGGTGGCCGACGGCAGACGCGGGTACATGCTGGAGCCGAGGTCGTGGTGCGGCGGCGACACCCGGTGGCTGGCCGACACCGAGACGGGCGACCGACCGGACGTGTACGACTGCGCGCTCGAGGGCGGCGTCAGGGCCGGCGTGCCGGTGGAGGGCGAGTGCATGGCGATCGGGGTGGTCAGCGCGGGGCCAGCCGCGGTCGTGGCCATGTGGGCGGGCGGCAGCTGCGAGGAGGGTGAGTGCGCGGCGCGGTAGTGCATACCCGCGTGGACGTAGTGCGCCCCGGGCTGCGCCACGCCGGCGGCGGCTACGTTGTCGTCATTCTCATAGATGGTGTCCTGCATCTGCTGCAAGAACTGGTCGATGTTGATCAGGTCGTTCTTGGTGCGGATGTTGCTCATGGGCGGCAGGTGGTAGGCGGGCGCGGGCGCGGGCGGCGCCCCACTGGGGCTGTAACCGCCGCCGCCGCCGCCGCCACCGGCCACGGCCACGGGGGCGGGCATGGGTTGGTACTCGGGCATCGGACCAGTGCTCATGGGGAGCGACAGGTTCTGCAGCCCCAGCAGACGCTGGCCCACGGCCGCGTAGGAGCTCGGATCGAACTGGCGGCGTTTGAGGTCGCCAAAGAATTCATTGAGGGCGTCATACCCGCGCTTCTTCGACTCGTACGAGGCGTGCCCAGCCTCAGGCCCATGGTTGAGGGTATAGTAGACATTGCCATACGAGGGATTGGACGGCTGCGGGGGATGGTGGTGGGCCGGATAGTACTGCGGCGCATGGGAATAGCCCTGGCTGGGGACAGCGTTCAGGGCCGCAGGCTCAAAGTACGGTGCGTACCCTACGGGACGAGCGACGAAGTTAGAGTGGAACGGACCGTGATGGACACCGCCATCCATACCTTTGGCGTGATGACCTCCAAACATCATGTCAGGGTTGCGGGCCCCGGGCTCCGGGGAGCGGACCAACACCGAGTCATCGGCATGGGTCTTGACGTGTTTCTTCAGATCCTGGGGGCGCTTAAAGGCCTTGCCACAGAAATCACACTTGTGCGGTTTGAGCGGCACATGGACCCGAATGTGGGAGGTGATGTGGTCGCGTTTGACGGTGGTGGTGCGACAACTCCCCCAGTGGCAGGTCAGGTTGAGGTTGTTGGTGCTCTTGCGACCCACGTGGCGTTCACACACATGTTCCTGCAATGGTCAATATTATTGCGTGGGGGAATCTTCCTCATCAGGGAGAAAAAAAGAGAGAACTTACGTAGAGAGCTTCGGCGCTGGGAGACTTCTCGGTGCAGCCTTGCCACATGCAGGAGAGCTCTTCGGACGGTCGCGCGGCATTCCCATTGACGGGGGTCGCGTTGGCGACGGCCGCGGTGGCCGCCGCGGCGGTGGCGGTGACAGACGCGGTGGCATCAGCGGCGGTGACCTGGGCTTGGGGTTGGGGAGCGGGTTGGTCCTGCTGCGGTTCGGGCGCGGGGGCAGGGGCGGCCGGCGTGGCCGTCGAGGGGGTTTCTTGGTGTTCCGACATTGCCAAGAAATCTCGGTTTTTCTTGTCCAAGTCTTGGGAGAGGGAGGAAGAGGGAAAGATGGGCGGAATGAGGAATAATTTCTACCAGGGAAGATGGGAAGAGGAAGTGACAGATCCCATGAAGTGAAGGAGATGATTCCAGATTACGATTCCAATAAAGGAGGTGATGATGCGGTGAGAATAGCAATAGAGGGACAATCCAACACACGTGTAGTGTGCAATGCGGTGGAACGTTTTATAGAGAAGAAAGAAAGAGAGAGACAGAGAGACAAAGAAAGAGAGAGAGAGAGGGAGAGAGAAAAGAAAGGGGAAAGTGGGGAAGAAATAGAGAGAGGAAAGTCTTGGGAGTTTGGGGAGGGAGAGGGAGGAAAGAGGAGGAAATGCGGACAGACGGAGAGCCGAGACTTGCCTAGAAAAAACCGCTTTGCACAGCCCAGCGGAACGACTGGGCAGGATTGGCATTGGCGAGATTGGGACGAGATTAGGACAAGACTGGACGAGACTGCCAAGAGTCTCGGTATTGTGTATCGGTATCGTACTGTGTATTGTATGTATTATTCCTGGTCCATTTGGATTATTCTATCATGATTATTTCATATTTTAGTATTATTCAATATTATTTGAAATCTCATTGAGATGGTCATAATTCTCATTAGTATTCATGTCATAAATATTATAAATCTGATGATATCCTTCAATAATATATAACATAACATAACCTCGGAAATACACCGTTCCATCCCTCCTACCTACCTAGTAACGAAGGCACCACCATTCCCCCGGCGTCTTGTTGCCTGATTGGCCTCACTAAACCCTCTTCCATTTTCTTTTTATCTCGTTACTCCCCGATTGGTTCTTGTCTCCTCTTCTGACCGGGCTTGTCCTGGAGAAGGAACTTAAATGAAGTGAAAGAAATGGTCACGCTGTGGATTACCCATACCAAGCGTTCTCTCTTGGCATTCATGGACTGATTCTTGGTTCCCGCTCCGGACTCCAGAATTCTTGGAACTTGCCATGACCAGGGGATGTTCTTTCTTGGCATGAGGTAACTGGTCCACTGTCCACAATTGGGGCGAATATGCACACAACTTCCCCTGGAATCTCAATCGGTCTTCCGTCCAGTTTCTGTCTACTTTCTGTCCAGTTCTACGCTGGTCTGGAATGGATGACTCACCGGCTGTTTTATCCCCTTTGGGAAAGGTTCTGGATACGGTTACTAGTCTTTTCACCTGGGAATCATCCGGCCGTACTTCGGTATTGGGATGCTATCTGAGCGCTGCGTATATAGCTATCGTACGATGATTCCTATCTGGTCCACGTCGGACCTGTAAGCTGATACCAAGACACCGAAGGTAGACTTACCATCTATCACGTCAGGTAGAAACAGTTAGAAACAGTTAGAAACAGTAAGAACAGTCAGGGGCAACCGGGATCTCAGACGAGATGCGGTCTTTCTTGGACCAACCATATCATAGATAAAGACAGGGTCAGGGTAAGAAAGGGGCAACCATCCTGGATGCAGGTCTGGACTCACGGTACTAATGTCTGTTGACGAGGTCGTATTCGGAGTTAATCCTGGTATCTTGCTGGATATATACGGAGATGTACCATAGATAAACGGACTATTTTTACATTTAAAATAGTACCAAGGCGAGGATCGAACTGGCACCACTGGACGTGAATCAATAATGTGATCTTAGTATATATACGAAGGTATATATAAAGATATATCTTGGTCGATATTTGTATATACCCCGTACATTCGGATAAATACCGAGCCACCTACCAGATTCTTTCGTCCTTTCCCGTATGATTCCCATGTCAACTGCCAACCTACCAAGTCCCAAGACTACCAAGACGGTATACCCACCGACTACCCCAGGTCCATTCGCAGACGGTCCGCCACAAACAACTCCAGACCACCCCACGTGGGTTGCTTAGCTGATAAGCCGTGTGACATAAAACACAATTACACATAATATGAGAGACATAGTATGCTTATACTGATGTCATATTTAGCATGAGATGGAATCATAATGCTTGATAGGATTGAGTGTTGCATATCTCAGTTATACAGTGAATAATATCTGACTCAGCACATATTCGTCAGCATAATCTATCAGTTCATTTCACATCTTCATACTTATCCCTCTTATCAACTTCATATACTGCATACTTCAACTCATATATACTACCTATATCTACCTATATAATGATTGATATAAAATGATCACCCTCAATACAATCCTCTCCTCCCTCTTCTACCTCCTCCCCCTCTACCTCTTTGTCTTCGCCCCCTCCTCCGCCAATACTTCCCATCCGACGACTCCAACACAACCACCACCACCATCCCCTTCGACCCCTTCAACAACTCCCCTCTCATTCCCTCGCCTGCCGAACTGGCCAACAACCCCGACGTCTACGACCTCCCATACCTCGACCCAGACTTCCTCTCCCCGGATGACCCCTCCTCCCCATCCTACTCCCCCGAAGACCCCTCCTCACCCCTAACCTGCCCCAAGACACCTACAAAACGCACCTCCTCTCCCGGACGCCCCTAATAATCTACATCGAGAACTTCCTCTCCGGCCCCGAAACAACCTCCCTCCTCTCCCTCACCACCCCAAATCATCCTCCCCCAACAACTCCACCAACTCAACAACAACCAACGGCTACACCCCCTCCATAATCTACGACGGCACCTCCCAACGCGTCGACCCCACCCGCCGCCTCTCCGACCGCGCCCTCCTCCCCCGCACAGCGCCCCCGTCCGCTGCCTCACCCGCCGCGCCGCCTCCTTCCAAGGCTGGCGTCCCTACCTGCACATCGAGCCGCTCTGGGCCCAGCGCTATAACGTCTCGGGCCACTACACGCACCACTACGATTGGGCGGGGTCGGCCGCGAGGGGCGGCGACCGCGCGACTACGTTTATGGTGTATCTTGATGATGGGTGTAAGGGGGGTGGGACGAATTTTCCGAGACTGGTGAGGCCCGTTGCGAGGGAGTGGTGTCGGTTTATTGAGTGTGGGGAGGGGGAGGGGGAGGGGATGGATGGGATTACGTTTAAGCCGATTGCGGGGAATGCGGTGTTTTGGGAGAATTTGAGGCCCGATGGGTCTGGCTATCCGGAGACTTGGCATGCTGCGTTGCCTGTTACGGAGGGGGTGAAGGTTGGGTTGAATATTTGGAGTTGGTATCAGCCGCCTAGGAGGAGGGGGTGATCTTGTTGTTTTTGGTGTATACTACCTATATATACGAGAGAGTGAAGTGTAGGATATGAAATATGTAGATATATGGTATGTATGTAAGTAGTATGTAGGTGTAGAGATGTCGTATGTCCAAGGTTGATATTGATATAAACGCCACATTTCCCATGCCGAGTCATTAGAATTACCGTCAATAAAGTCAGGGAAGGGGCCGTCACTCATCCCACGTTCATCCACTGCGTCCAGTCGTCACTTCCAGTTCCATTCGCATTCACATTCGCATTTGCATTCGCAGCGTCAGGCGGCCCATTGGCAGGGTTGTAAGGGTGATTCCCATACCCCATCCGCAATGCCTCGCCATTCCCAAAGATATCGTCCAGCGGAATCCCCAGGTCCAGCCCCATGCCCATGCCCATGCCCGGCCCTACCGCCTGGTGGTGTGCGTCGTCCAGATTTCCCAGATCGGTGAAGTCCGGTGCGGCCGTCGAGGATGTCATTGTTGGTTGGGATGTGCCCGGCTGGAAGTTGTAGCCCTGCCAGAGGAAGTTCTGGTTTTGGTTGGGGATGGAGACCAGGTCGGGGCTGTTGACTGCTTCGCCGGGGGTGGTGGAGCCGTGTGAGACGGGGGACTGGAGGCGGGACCGGCTCATGGCTGGTTGGGGTTGGTGTTGGGGCTGTTGTGGGGGTGGGGCTTGGGCGAGTTGGCTCGGTAGGCCTGTGTTCATGCCTCCGCTTGAGGTTGGCCCATGCGGGAACATGCCGAGGCTGTTGAGGTTGTCGAGACCGGCGGGGGAGAGGCCGAGTGGGTTGTTTGGGCCCATGCCGAAGGGTGTGCCGTCTTCGCGGAAGTGGTCGTTTTCCAGGGTGGACATTGGCTGTGTTGGGTACGCGAACGGGTCGTCTGATGGGAACATGATGGGCATGAGGTCGGGAAGGTGGGACCCGCCGGGGTATGATGGTGGTGGTGGTGGTGGTGCCGACGGTGCCCGGTAGCTGGTCCCTGAGGATTCGTGCCCGGGGATCGGGTAGGAGGATAGTGGCATGTTGGACGGGGCGTGCGGGTGGTCCATCGTGGCGGGTGTGGAGACCGAGTCGCTGCGCGGAACAGGCGTGGAGGGGACCCAGCTGGGCGTGGGAGGCTGGCTCGGACGCGGTTGAGGCGACGGGTGGTAATTGTCGTCCATGGTCTTGGGCGTGTTGCTGGCCTCCGCCTTGGTTGGCCGCGTGAGCAATTGGAGCGGGAAGGTATTTGACCGCTGGGGCGTGAGCCGCGCTGCTACCGCCGGGCTGTTGGTCGTGCCCACGCGGTTGGTCGGCGCCGGCCGTTTGAGATTCACCGGCGCAACGGCGCTCTGGCGGTTCTTGAGGAGCTCCGGGAGATTCTTGAACAGACAGTTCAAGCTCTGCGAGCACCGGTCGGCGGCCATGCTCTTCTTGGCCAGACCGCCCAGGGTCGTCTTGCCCTCCATGGCGTCTTTGAGAATGCCATCCTTGGCCGTCGGGGAGTCAGGGTTCTCGAGGACGAAGAAAAGCAGAGACAGGATGGCAAAGTAGGTCGTGTACATTGTAAACCAGAAAGACCCATTCAGGAGACCGTGCTTATGCATGCCGGTGGTGATGTGCACGATATTCCGCGAGACGCTAACGCAGGCTGCCGCACAGGCGTACGAACGTCGATCCAGGCCTCGAGCCTGCGAACCGCTGGAGACGTAGTGGAGGAAGGGTCGGTACATGACCACCTGCACGTGGGCATAGCTTATGCGGAGTAACTGCCGGACACTATTTGTTCACAATCAGTACGAAGATCACCGACCCAGGAAATATCACAAACATACCGTTCAAGCTGCGGGGATACTTCGGTCCCCGGTCGGAGCGTCGCCGGCAACTCCTCCATCCACGCCTGTAGATCCCGCTCAATTTCGCGGATCTTGGAGTGGCTCACCACGTAACGCTGATCCGACTTGGACCGATGTTGGGCATTTTTGACCGGGTAGATGTACTTGACGACCTTGAGCAGGATGGTCGACAGCCGCGTGTGCGCATTGGCTCCGGCCATCAGGGGCGTGTAGTCCGTGGGCGCGGGCAGGATGCCGTTCGGGGTGATGAAGTCGCCGTCGACGGCCATCGGGTACTCCTGGTCGATGTCGTCGTCGCTCAGCATCTGCGGCAGACCCAGCAGCGTGCTCACGTAGACATCCATCTTGCGGACGACCCAGAACACGCGCTTCCGGAGTTCGCGTTCGACCGGGTTGAAGTTCGCCGTCACGGAGCGGTGCAGACCCAACCGCAGCGCCGATCGCAGGGCGATGCCGACATACGAGTAGCATGTGCTGAGTTTAGCGGACGATTGCAGGAATAGGACCATGAAACAGATGGCTTGAAGGGAGGTGAGGTCGCGACAGTCCGTGATTTCCAAAAGCTGTCGACCGGCCTTGAAATATTGAAACCTATTGGAGTTAGTCTCTCTTTCTTTCTCTCTCTCTTTCATCGGGGGAGTGGGTAACATACCCTTGACCGATCGCGCTCTCGTAGCCCGACACATCGAGAAGCCCCGTCCCGTCGTCGGAGAAGAGGCAGCCGACGGACATGACGATGTACAGCAGCGGCAGGAAGGAATTCTCCTCGTTGGTGAACTGCTCCGTCGGGGTATCGTAGATGCGCTCCAGCATGGCGTAAAAGGACGGTTCATGTACGAAGCGCATCAGGGAGCAACCGTCCTCCAACGCACTGTGGCACAGACGCCGTGCGACGTCGCGCGACGGCAGGTCCTGCGTGGGCGGCAGGGAGGCATCCTGGGGCGATTCGGAGACCGATTTGGGACTCTCCAGCATCTGCTGCACCGGCTGGTTCCGCATGGAGGGGGGTTGCATGTCGGACGCTCCCAGCTGCTTCCGCAGGCGCCGAATGAAGATGATGCCGGAAGTGTGCCCGTGGTAGTCCCAGTGGCCTTGGTCGTCCAGATCCAAGCAACCCGAGTTTTCCACCATGGACTCGAGCATCGATTCATCCCCCGCTGAGTCATTCTCCGCGGATGTCGGAGGTTGAATCCCATCTGATGGGCCTCCGGTGGCTGTCACCGACTGGGGGGTATTCGGAGCGACGGAGGGTTGCGATGACTGGGCCGGTTGGGACGGTGGCGGGGGCGGTATTTGCGGATGCGATTGCTGCGATTCCCGCCGAATCGCGGCCAACATCTGTTCGGTGGCATGTTCGTCGAAACGGGGGTCATCCAGATCGAGGTCCGGGAGGACGACCCGGAGGAGCGCTTCGGCTTTGTGGAGACGGTGTTCCAAAGCTTCGACATACTGCGGGGCGGGGTTGCGCCGGCGGTTAGATGGCTGGTCATAAGTACATTCTACGCGCGGTTGATCAGCTATATGCATCTAAAGAGGGGGTGTGGGTTCAATCCAATTGGAACGAGTGGCGTACCGTAGCTGTAGACGGTGCAGTGGGTGCACGGCTGCTTGCCGTCGCACTTGATCTTCTTGCGCCGACACTCGTCGCAAGCCCGCGTCACCCGACGTCTCTTCTGCATGGGTAGCGATTCCTTGGGTTTGGAGTCGGGAAAGGAGTCGTCGCCCATTTGGACGTCGGGGTCGGGGTCCTGCGACGGGAAGTGGGAGGGATCAGGATCCTCATGGGTGTAATGGAGGGCATCGTGGGGATCGTCCTCGTTCACATTGTCGGCCGCAGTGGCGTTGAACGAGGACGGAGTGGTCATGATGAACGTGGGGGGCCAGAGTGGCGGGCGTCATGTAAGGGGAAGAAGGGACAGATAGAAGAAGAAATGCAGAGTAGTCGATTCGTATTGTCCGTGTGGGTCGTGGGTTTGCGATACGAGCGATCGGGATGGACGAAAAGCGAGAGATGCGAGGTTAGGCGGGGAAAGAAAGTTGGTTTTCACATCCAGAAGCAATATTTGGCCGAGGGATTGATCGAACGATGGTTATGGGTATAATCTGGCCCTGTTGTATGTCCCGGGGTGGAGAGTTGGTCAGGGAGAAAGTGATGCAAGAGGAAGAAGTCTCGAAAAAGCCGTTTAGCGATAGACGCCGCGATGGAGCTTTTTTCCTGTGGGCCCGTTTCTGTCTCCTTTCTTTGGTTTCTTTTCTGTCTCTCTTTCTCTTTCTCTTTCTTTTTCCTCCTCTTTACCCTTTTTCTGTTTGTTTTTATTTATTTATATCTTTCTTTTCTTCTTCTTTTCTTTCGTTTGCCTGTCAATCCTGGCCGAGGATGAAGATAGACAAGAGAGGGGAGGGAGGGGAACAGAAAATGAGTCAGAAAACCACTCTGAAAGAAATCAACCTAAGCCAACCAGCAGTAGATACTAGATACTAATCAGTGTAATCACCGATCGGAGAAAACCACATCGACCGTCATCAGCATAACTCCGTCCGCGAAGGCCGAGTGGAAAGAACCAAATGGTAACACCCGTGCAATCATGTCATGGATATGGACCGATGTGGGGAACTTCTCGGATCGGCGTTTGTTCTTTTCCTCCTTCTTTTTTTCCAGGCTGAGGATTGATTGGGTCCGATGGTCTAGTTGGCCCCATTGCCCCAGTGACAGGGCGTCCAGAAGGCGCTGGTACTTGATGTAGTTTAGTAATTTAGTAGGTCAGTAATTCGGTAATTCATGTAAGAAGAGTTGACTTGAATAATGCACGCCGAGGCTGACAGTGGGACTACCTGGACAGAGTAGACTGTCTGCTGTATGGGTGATGCAACTACGATTGAATGATGCATATGCAGTGTGTCAAGAAGTTGTCGGGTTTGTTTGAAGATTATTGCCGGTTTGGTTGATTCTTGCTTCTGTTCTTCTTCTTCTTCTTCTTCCTCTGTTATTTTACTTGATTTTCTCTCTTTTTCTTTTCCTTCTTTTCTACTTAGTCACGCGGTGTCTAGAATATGACGTCATTGGGTGGGGACAGAAAGACAAGAGGGGAATAAATAAAGAAGGGATATAGAAATTAGATATACAAAAGTCACCCCCTCAAAGCAGGCATCACATAGCTAGTAAGCGGTGCACTCAGCACTTCATGTCGCAGCGCTTCTGCCCACATCTCGACCGAAACCATCCCAGCGGGCGAATGGAGGGCCAAGCACGAGAGGAGAAAATCCTGCACGTGCATCCACATGCCCAGACTCAATCGCTTGGCAACCTTGAGCATCCGTCCCGCGAACCATGGCCGCCCAAAGGACACGGGGCCGGTTTCATCCGTGACACTCCCCATCCGATCATTGTACTCGAGCATCGTCAGGAGAAGGGTCTCCGCGGAGCCACCCACGTTGGCGTCCTGCGCCATCACCG
The DNA here is from genome assembly GCF_002847485.1 of Aspergillus campestris IBT 28561. NCBI lineage: Eukaryota > Fungi > Ascomycota > Eurotiomycetes > Eurotiales > Aspergillaceae > Aspergillus > Aspergillus campestris. The sequence continues at coordinate 1,822,895 of NW_020194336.1, read as the reverse complement.
CCTGCTGCACGGTCCGCAGAAAGCCCTCGCTCTGTTGCGCTGAACAGCGGTAATCCCAGAGTGCGGCGCTGACCAGCATGAGGTTCACGAGTCGGGCGATGAATTGCCTTCCGCCCTCCGGGGTCGGGGTGCGCATGTTAGCCGGTGCCGTCAAAGCCCGATAGACCGGCGATGTGGGCTGAAACGCTGTGTGACGCACGGGCATGGAAGTCGGATCGCAGCTGCGGTGGTACATGGAGAGTTCCTCGCACCGTTTCAGGAAGTCAATAAACTCCTCGCATTGTTGCCGGATTTCATCCAGCGGGGAAAGCGTTGAGGCAGACGGCGCCACACCGGGGGAGGTCCCCCAAGATGCTGCGGCCGAATTGGGTCGGAGTACTGGCTGGCTGGCTGCTGGGCGAGGCTCGAAGGAAAAGCTGGGGCCGTTGGTATCGTAACCCGGTAGGATGTAGTCCTGCCAGTTGATCAAAATCCCCAACCGGGTGTTGTGAAAGGCCGCTGGCCCTCCTCGCGCGCGGATCATCTCCCGCGCTGTCCGCATGTGCATCCAGCTGATTTCTTTCCTCCCTGGCCGGGGGTCTGAATCCTCAAGTCCGGCCGCACTCAATGACGAGACAATCGCGCCATCGGAGATATCACCGGGGATATCTTCTAGGCGTTCTTGATCCGTGAACGATGCCTGGTGCTGATGCGCCAGCGAACTTCCATCATCACTCCGACCTCCAGTCCATGTATTGGCCGCGTGAACGGCGCCACCGTCCCGGAACGAGGCATTCCCCGTCGTGGCTTCGGGTGCAAAGTCTGAAGTACACCAGTTGTTGGCATTGGCGGATGGGAGGTGGCTTCCATAGGGATGGGAAGTCATTTCGTTGGTAAAGGAATCCAAAAGCTCCGTGACTGGTGATAGCGGCGTTTGACTACCGAACCCCAAGCCACTAGCTTGGTCCCAGAGTGCATAGGCATCCGGAAATGAGGGCGTCAACGAAACGTGTGGAGGCAAGGGGCTTTCTGCACCAGGTATGAAACCCGGCTCAGTATACGTCGTGGACGAACTAGCCAGGAAAGGGTCTGGGGAAAGGTTGGCCGTAGTTTGTCGAGTCGAAGACGGTCCAGACTCTTCTCGTGACTGAACGTTGTCGTACCCTTTCTTCCCAATCGCGCGTACATCTCTTCCGGACTCTTCGGTCCTTTTTGATCGCCGACGTGGACGGTGTTGTGATATAGAACTCTCGTTGACGGGTTTCTCGGGATTGCTGTCGGTATCCTGACGCTTTTGACGCATATACTCCTGCATCACATGGCGCTTGACTTGAGTCAGGTTACTCCGACTGTTGTTGGACGTATCGATGAATTGCCATCGCGTCGGTGGCGAATTCGCCCGAGAGTCATCCCGATCCCAGGTTGCGTACTGGTCTGGCATATTTGAATCGCTGTCGCGGTTTTCTTCGAATATAAATAAGATCGTCAAGTATTATAGCCTCTTCTCTAGTCAAAATACCGGAGAGACATGCAAAGTTATATCCCTTCCAGCCAGTTGCGGATGGCCTGGGCAGATTAGAGCACTCTTCCCCCTGAGGTACTGTGGCAGCAAGAAACAATGCCGATTCTGAGGTTTCAGACCAGACTATTGACTGCCGGTCAGGACTCTGGCTTTTGGACTGACAAACACGGGCCTCTTATGCTAAACATGTAGACAAATGTCAAGGACGGATGGTGCGACTAGATCTGAACAGGGTCAAGCCGGTGATGGTGAAGCCAGGCTTTGATGGGACTGGAGGATCTTTCAAAAGACGAGTTCGTCAGAGAGGGCCATACTGCGCTGCTAAATAAGCACACCAAGTTCATATTGCTCGAATGTTGCGATCCATGCTGCGGATCATACATCAAGCGGGGCGTTCTTCTCCTCCCCGACGCCGAATACTCGAAAAGAGACTTTTGCAAAAGAAATGACGCGTTCAGATGGGATCTGCAGTTTGCAAGCCTCCATCTTTGCAGAGGTGAATGGCAGTGATCCGGACAGTCCACTCATATTGCACCACGCGATGATTAGACATGGGGTAATGGGCAGTGAAGTGGGCAAAATTCATGGCTCAATCTACGAGTCAACCTTGCCCCTCTCGACAGTGGCTCATTGTCGAGCACTAGTCATGATTATGAGTGATCCAGGGTTCAGGGGCTTGCAAATGTGATGAAGATGTTGTCAGTTCCCGAGGAACCGAAAGATCGCTTGGTCCTTCTTCACGCCGACATGGCTAATAGTGTTCGGTATGCACTGTTCGGAGCCTGATACTAGCTTTAGTCCAATTAGCTGCGCCTGCAAGGCTGCATCTTGGTTTCGGGTATATAGTACCCGGAAGAGCATAGAAAAGGCCCTAGAAGGATTCACGAACCCTGTAAACTGTCCAATTAGCAAGGCACACAACAATGACAAACTTCGGTCTCCCGGGTGGAATCCACCATCCATGCTCCTCGATTGATAGGATTTCTTGGCACTGCATGTTGTACCGACTGTCAGCCTTTTGTCGTTTCCCTTATTCTTACTTCTTCTTTTCTTTTCTTCTTTCCCCATCCTACCACTTTCCCTTTGTGGAAGGCCCCCCCAAGTCTTCGGGGCTATGGCAGTCCCACGAGGATTGTTCGATGTCAGCATCCTTTTCATTCACCAAGTCAAGTCTCCGATGGAGCTTCCCACGACCTTGGCGTCGATCAACAACTGGAATAGCACTTCCAATGATACGGTTCGCTACTTTGTGCCCCCAAAATAATGACGTCGGAACTAGAGCGGCCATCACCGTTCCAGCCAAATCGATGATCTGTAGGATCTAGATGGACGGATTAGCTGTTGGGATCAGCGACGAATGTGCCTTGTTGATAGAATCTAGCAGCTTAGCTTACGAAACAACGGGAATCAGGAACATCAAGATCAAGGCAATAGTCGGTGTTTTGGAGACAGGGGCTGTGGAAGCTCTGGTAGAGTTGTTGGTCTGGATGGACTCTCATGCCACTAGCCGTCTATAGTACAGCGCCAGGCACATATTGCTGCCTCAGGTATACTTGTTCAGATTGTTGTGTATATCTGCAGATTGGAAACAGCCGTGAGACAACCCGCCCACGACAATGGCAGTGCAGTACTGCGTGTCCACTCTTACAGTCGATCATGACAATAAACCGTACGTACTATATTGCCATGTAGTATCATTTGATTGGTATTATGTTCACTGCACTGCCACCCCCTACTACTCTAAACAGCAATTGGTATGAGACTTTAGGGAGTATACATTTAAGTGTGCTCCTACGACACCGTCGCTTATCCATGGTAGAATTTTGCACAACACCCTCGTTAGACCCCTGTTTACCTTGGGCCATTTCTCACCGTGAGAGCTTGGGCCCATCTAAATCCTGGAGCCCGGGAGGGACAATATCATCGCCATCCATCAGGAAGGCCCCATACAGTAGGGTGGAGGCTGAGCAGATTGTGGAAGAACCAGTATTCCTGACTCTGATTCAACCCTCCTACACAGTGGACAACTGGCACTTGGTGGGCCCATGATGCCTATGGTTCACGAGGATTTTTTATCACCAAACCACAGCCACCACCATGAAGACGTGTCAAAGCATAGGAGACTGCTTGTATGTGTCTTGATGTCCCGATTGGCCAGATAATTGTCTCCATCATGATAAATGCGAATCCGTAGCGTTCAATTGGATTGGGTTTCGCAATGTTGGTGCGGTTCACAGTAGGGGGCGGTGTTTCCTTCGAGGATGCCGGAAAATTCGACGAATATCAGCACAGTACTTCTTCCTCCCTGTGAAAATACTGTCGCTACCGTACTTGCATCAGCGGAACATGCGGATAAAACCAGGAGGGTCTGAGGTGGATAGCTAAGGTTAGTAGTGATCAGGAGATACTTGGAACATGAATTATTGCGCTATAAATTCATCATCATATTAAGCGACACCATATATTGCGCGAAAAACATCCATGTAAGATCAGCATTGTAGGTCAGATAGTGTTGACTGATGTCGATGGTGTCGATGGTGTCGATGATGTCGATGGTGTCGATGAAGCAAGGAGCCTGACAATGATTGATCGAAGGCGGAGATGGAACCTCACCGCCTTCGCAAAGAACGGGCAGAACGGGCAAATCAATCCTTTCTTTTGAACTCCGCGTCGCCGACCGGAAGACGAGCCAGCCTGTCCCCCACGCGTGCCTTGTTGTGTTGCCGGACCCTGTCGTCTTCTTCAGTGGTGTGTCGCCTTGAAAATCCTTGTATTTTGATTGCTGTTGCGTCTCTCCTCATCGCTATACCGGTTCGTGCTCGCCGGGCAGACTTTGAGATTCCGATCATCTTGCATCGACCTCCGAAGAATTTCCTCCTGCGCCGATCCTTGTATAATCAGAGCAGGGGATCGCGAACCGTGCTTTGACCTACGCCCATCAGATTTCTGGTTTCCAGCGTGAAATTGCCGGCCCTTTACACCTGGCCCCTAGAATAACGTTGGAATCGGTGGTGGCCGCTCCCAGGATGCCTCCGGGGGTTGGGATAAGACCAGAATTCACCACCTAGACTGATCAAGCGCCGACCTCGTCCATCCTTACGGGGTCAAATCTCTGATCACTACAGAATCCTCACTGGATTTGACATAATACAGCGCTGCGTCTTCTCGCCTAGACCGCTGGGGTCTCGTCCCCTCGAGAAGCAGCACTAGGGTTGCGATGGCCGGCGATACGGACGCGCCTGCGAATGGCACCACGGCGAACGGTCCTAAACACGATCGCAAAACCACCATAAACCCTTACGAGACAGATCCTGAAATCATTCCCAAGGATGATCCCTTCCTGGCTCGAAGCGCACTATATGGTCGGTACATGGCACGTGACAGTGATTTCCGCCCCCGCCATGATCGCTGGCACGAGGCCGATTCCGAAGCCAATTCGTACTGGCAGGAGGTTGTGAAAACATCATGTACGCCGGAGAATTCGTTGAACATACCGGGGGAACGGGAAGCTTTTGCTGCGGGCAGCATTGTCATCCGAGTCGACAGCGAGGTGGTCACCGATGAAGCTGCAACAATGTTTTCATGTGCCAATGCGAATGAGCTGAGTGCTGCGAGAAAGGCAGAAGACGTTCTTCGGGATATGGACGTCACTGTGCCAGTCGTATACTACTGTGGGACTGTCGACGGGAAGAATGTTACGGTGGAGTCACGGCTTCCGGGCGTTTCTCTGGACGTGGCTTGGGGATACTTGACAGTTGACCAGGTCGACATGCTCAAAGATCAGTGTCGTCGAGTGTTGGAGCGTCTAGGAGGCGTCGAAACGGCGCCGGAGCCTTCCTACGTTTGCCGCGGACTCAACTCACATATCCCACCAGGGATCTCGGCTTCCGAGAAAGATATACTGTTTAAGGAACCCCAGGAAGATGAGAGTCTATGTTTTGTGCACAATTGTATGGCTCGGTCAAATATCATTGTCAACGACGATCGCATTGTGGGACTGCTTGACTGGCGGAATAGTGGATTCTTTGGCCTGCAAAGAGCGAGTAAGGTACATCGACAATTCAGGGGTGAACATGAGGACGGCGATTCTACATGGGCCGATATTTACGAGGGTGTGTCTTGTTCTAGAGGGGGGGATGAGGCTACAGGAGATCGGTCTGTAACCGCGGCCAGAGTGAAGTCGGAACCTTCTCAGATGAATTTGGACAAGGTTCCCTTGGACGAGAACGACGAAGTGAAAAACGAATTGCCTCAGTTGGACGGATCGGACCTGCCCGAGGAACACCCTACCTCAAAAAAGATCGCGGGTCTCAGGCAAGGGTCAGCCTCCAGGGCGTCGTCCTCCGATCGATCATCCCCACCGGTGTCTGTAAAGCCCGGCTCGTCCGTTCGGAAGTCGACCACTGGAGCTACCAAGAAAGGCACGGGAAGGAAATCTACCGGCAAGAAACGCAAGCTCGACGCAGACGAAGAGAGTGTCGATTCTCGCCGATCCAACACGCCATCATCTACCCGGACGAGCAAAGCTCCGGCATCAAAAAAGCCCGGCCCTGCGTCTCTCGCCAGCTCTCCAGCCCCCGAGCCGCCGAAGAAGAAAGGGAGGCGGAAAAGCACGAAGAAATCCGTCGAAGACGACGAGGACTCAGATGAAGATGGCGGGGTATTCTGCATCTGTCGCAAACCTGATAACCATACGTGGATGATCGGTTGCGACGGAGGCTGCGAGGATTGGTTCCATGGGAGGTGTGTGAACATTGACCCACGAGACGCCGAGTTGATCGACAAGTACATCTGTAAGTGACCGACATACCACCTCCTTTATCCTGATTCATATCAGCTAATATATTTTAGGCCCGAACTGCCATGAAAATGGCAAAGGCCGCACTGCATGGAAGCCGATGTGCCGGCTGACAGAATGTCGCAAGCCCGCTCGCTACCTCGAAAAACACCGCAGTAAATATTGCTCTGATGAGCACGGGCGAGAATTCATGCGACAGAAGGCCGCGTATCTCAACCTGGACTTTGACACAGGATTCCAACGGCGAATTCCCACAGCAGTCAACGGATCTGCCACTCCAAATGGAGTAGCTACAAACGGTCGCCCCAGCGGCGAAGCCGACGACCTAGGCAGCCGCGGTGGCGTCCTCACAGCAGCCGATCTCAAAGCCGTCGCCACAGGAGTATCCTCCGTCCGGGAGTTCCGCAAGCTCGGCGCACGGATCGTGTCCCCTCCTCCAGACGAGGTGGAGGAAGACGCAGAGACGGGGACGAAGACGAAGCGCGAGAAAAAACTGGGTCTGGACGCGGACGTCGACGGGCTCAGTTACTCGCCGGACGAGGCATCGAAGCTCGACGAACTGCGCCAGAAGCGCGCCGACCTGCTCCACCGTCAGCAGATGCTGGAAACGCGCAACACGTTCCTGGGGCTCGTCCGCCAGCGTTCGAAGAGCGTGCTCGAGCGTCTGAAGCAGTCTGATCCCAAGGGCGGCTGGAAGGACATCTGCGGGTTCGACTCGCGGCTTGCCTGGTCGGACGAGGAGTTCGACGAGTGGCGCCTGTCCGAGCTGGGGTTCAAGGCCCTCGTTGATGGCACCCCCGAGGCACTGGCCTCCAGTTACCCGGATGAGGCGGCCGACCAGGACGGCGACGTCCACATGAACGGGACGAAACCCGACGACAACGATCTCTCCAGCGCGACCCGCGGCGTCTGCACTAAGAAGCGCTGCGAGCGACACAAGCAGTGGGTCAAAGTCCACCAGCAGGAACTCCTCTTCGAGGAAGAAACGCTCAGTCAGGACCTGGCCAAGTGCGAGAAGGAGGCGCAGAATGTCGTCGAGCGCGCGGTCCTGCGTATGTGGGCCGAGAAAGACAACGCCCAGGTTGGAGGGCAATGATCTCACTCTGCATTATACCATCGTCACCCCTACCAATTTCTTCTTCGCCTTGCTCATCACTCTTGGGAGCATCACTTTATGTCTTACAAACGCTGGAAACAACAAAAGTACTGAACGTGCTCAATATCATTGATACCCTTTTGCGGGATAAAGGTGGGATATTTGAAATGGAGTTTTCTTACGAATCTCTTGGGCAGCGAGAGTCGCTACATATCAGAAGCATTGATTGGCGTTAGTTTATTCTGTTTTTCTCTTTATTTACTTATCTTTCCTTCGTCAAGGTCAGGGAAACTAAAAGCCCGGTGATGAGTTGGCTGTATGGATATTTGGTGGATAGATAGACTTGATATGTACTTGTAGTAGTAATGTGACCTGAATTCCTACTTGGTTCTTTTCAGTAGCATATATACATATTGGAACTCCTAGTTGCTGAAGAGGTGTAAGAAGACCAATGCTTGTTTCTGTGATTTCCCTGGACACTGGTCCAAGGAACAATCACCGAAACCTGCTTTTATTAATAAATACATTCCTTGAATGGTAGAGAATAATAACTTGCAACCAGCTGCTACCGAAATCTCCCGTGGAAGAGATAATAACAACCTCATCAAGCGAGTTCCTCAACTAAACAGCACAAAGAGCCACACCACTCATTCCTCCTTCCCCTTATTATACTATGGTGATAATAATAATTAATTTACAGAGAGGTTTTACTCTTCATGGCTCCCGGGAAGTCATTCTGGATGGCATCCCAGAACGGCCGGCCGCCCACCTGCAGGTCCTTGAACGCGGGGCAGGTGAGGTCCAAGAGCGGCACGCTCAATTTCTCGGTAACCCATTCCAGCGGCTCGGCCAGTGTCTTGTAGATGCCGGAGAGCGCATTGGGACTGGCGAACTTGAGGACCTGGGCTACGAAGCACAGCAGGTTGTTGTCCTCGAGGAGGTTGGTGAGGTTGAAGATGCCGCCTGTGAGGTCGGACGTGTCGACGCCGGTGAAGCTGTCGACTTCGCCCGTGTTGCCGCCGATGCTGGTTGATTCGATTAGTTATTTGGACTCGAGGGTGGGTGGCACACGAGATGGGAAGAAAGAGGGAGGCTCACCTTGCCAGCTCCGGGTGCTTGATCAGCCAGTCGACGAGAATGAGGTTCAGCTCGACCAGGCCGAAATCCACGGGCGTCTTGTACCAGTTCTCGGGGATGCGCTCCCATCCCTCACGGTACTCGAGGTTGTCTTCCTCGCCGTAGATGGCGTAGAAGCTGCGGACGTGCTCCTTGGCTGTGATGCGGTCAGCTTGGCTATACTCTAATCGTCTTGTTATTGACTGATCAGGTTATAGGTAACGTACTCAAAACACCCTCCGGTTCCTCCTTCGAATGGTTCCGGAAGAGTCGACCGGGGAAGATGTATCCAGCGTTGCGCGCGATCAGGCCGGTCACCGGGCCGTAGTAGAAGTTGGGGTTCGTCATCTTGGTTTCCTCGAAGCGGTTGGCCGCGCGATCCGACATCAGGTCCATCGAGAAGGTACCGTCCGTGGACATGTTGTACCAGGACATGAACTTGTCCATGTTAAGGGTCCAGCTGTTGCCCGTCACGTAGAGATCGTCGCGGGTGTTGGAGGAGTCGGATTCGATGAAGTTGTGAGAGCCGATCAGACCTCGGGGTTCGCCTGGGATTGTCAGTACTGTTTATAAACCGAATTGGGCGATCGGTTTCGGAGAACCGAAACGAGGGTGAGTAGGTCATACCCAAAAGTCCTCCCAGATTGCCGAGCAGGTTGTTCACGCCGGTGTCGTTACCACCGATGGAGAAGCTGGGGTCCAGAGACAGCGGGTTTCCGGTCCAGACGGTACCCATGATCGCCAGAATTGTCACCAAGTCGACTCCCATACCGAAGACTGCAATGCGGGATTAGTCTATACACTCCCTCACCGCGTTGACTGGCGGGCTGACTGGCGGGCTGACTGACCTTTGTTCGCGGCAATAATGACTTCGCCAAACTGGTCATTGTCAGCGATGCTCCCCTCCTGCAACAACTCCCAACCCAGGGGAATTTACCGACACCACCCCGCTGCGGGGGATGTAGCCATGGTTGGCCAGGGCATTGAGACCGGGGCAAGGGCCGCGCTGGTCGCCTTTCTGCGGAGGGTGGAATTCATGTTCGCCGGTGACTGGTTTCTCTGTCAGTAGCTGTTCATCCCTCTCCAGAGAACGACGTACTATCAACAGGGTGTTTCATAAGACTGAAGAGAAAGCGCTTGTCATGCGCAGGAGCAGCATCCTCCTCCTGGGCCTCCGCATACGGGCAACGCTTGTGCAGACCGGCGTGGCCATTATGGAGGTTCGCAAACCCGGCCACCACAGTACTCAAAGAGAGCAAGACCGCAAGCGGCTGCTGTCCAAAAAGATGCATAATGAAAGACAGGCCAGTAAACACAATGACTCAAACGAATGAACAAACAGAGAAATGGATTAACGAGCGACAAGTGAGCAGCAAACAACAGCGAATAAGGAGTGTGGTGTTTCTACGAGAATGACCATCCGAGAAATCCCCAGCAATCCCCCAGCCCATGACCAAAACAGAAAGCCGTGCGAACATCATCGCCTAATTCGATGGGCCCCTAATTCGATGGGCCCCTATCTCGACCTCATCTTGACTCGGTCCTCGGGCGGACCACTCGAAGCTGAGTCATTATGCTTCAGTGGGACGCGACACGAGCCCCCGAAAAGCTTCCAGCGAGGTGGACCAGGGACTATCAGGGGAGACAACAAACCCCGGTATTACAATCGTGCACTGATAAAGCTGTGAAATTACGTCCCACTACAGCCTCATACTATGGAGACAGGACTCTCTTACCCGATACAGGTTACCGACAAGCCCCTTGTGGTGGTGACCGACCCCGTATGGGTGGAGTGGAAGGTTTCGTGCCTGACGATGTCGAAGGTTGTGGCGTTTCAACCCCTATTTTACTATCTTGATGATGATTTTTCTAACGGGAATGATGAATTTAGTGGTAACTCTAAGGATATTTTCCATAAGAATGATCATTATTATCATTAACATGTGCTGGTGGTGTCGTGTGCCCCCAAGAATGGTGGCTACTTACCAAACACGAACATTGGTTCATTGGATGCACAACCCACATTAGTGCAGAGCAGGGAGCTGGCGCAGATCCCACCTGATTCAGGCAGTAGATGGGATGGCTCTCCTAGGCCCAGATTCCGACTCATTTTAAACCGTGCTTTCTCTGAAAATCGTCTGCAAAGATCACAAATCATGTTCACCGAGGCAATCCTCTTGACGGCATAGGGTTCCGGGCTGAGGAGTCAGAATAAGCCCTATTAGACTCCAATAGCAGGTGGATGAAGGAGCTATTCGCTGAGTGTTTATTGCCTTCAGGATGCTGGGAACACGGAGCAGCATCTTGGCATTGCTTAGACCGACCCACCCGGTAAGGTTCATGCTAAGGAATTTCGGGCAATTGACAGTGGCGGCCCTGACGGGATAACAGCCGTCCCTCTCCCCGCGGTGGGCCTCTTGAACTCCTGAATTGCCGATCCAGCGGCTCAGCGGCGTTTTTTTAGGATTAGGGCTTGCTTGGCAGACATGGACCCTATTCCCCGGCCCCTGCTTCGGGAAAGACAAGACGACGGAAAAACAAGAAAGAGAAAGCCCAAGTAAATCACCGGGGATATCGACTAATGCTGTATCCTGCAGATCGCAATGACATGCCGCCTTTCCAGTTCGTTCGAGATAGTCATTGAACTCCCGACGGGTTCATCTTTTCCCCCTGTCGGTTACATGCATGCTGGTGACGGCTTCTTCGGGTATAGTATGCCCCTTGATGGGAGGACAGACGGATTGACTAGTAGCTGAACGTGGCGAAAAAGTGAATAAAAATCACAGTAAAAAGGGAAAAAAAAATAAAAAATAAAAAAAGAAATCACCGTCATGAAGGTGGAACATGAAATTGCATCGATGTTCAACGACTAGTGAGTCCAGTCTATCGAGATTGGTCCGCGAATCCTCGCGGCCAGTTGCCGGAGACGAACAGGTCCGTCACTGCAGTCCTTTTTGCACTTGCAGGTGGTTGATCTTCCAGCCCAGCACATCTTTCATTATCCATCTCTCTCCCGATCTCACCGTCTATCATCTCACTTCCCCGGATGATAGCTTGCGGAGGTCAAGATGCGTCTATTTCGAGTGCTGGGCGTCGCCCTATTGGCGACCGCGGTGACGGCGAGTATGAAAGAATTGGAGGCGATGATGCCCAAGTGCGCGGTATGCATATCTGGATCGACTTTTGATGTACCCCTCACTGACTGTCGCAGCTCCAATGTATGGCGGAGACTCTGCCTGAGTCCGGTTGCGCCCTTACCGATCAAACCTGCCAGTGTACCAATGAGAAGTACACCGAGGCGTTGGAGAAATGTGTGGTCGTCAGCTGCAGTATTCGCGAGGGTCTCAGTAGGTAGTGGGATCGAAGTGTGGTTGGATTAGAGGGCTAACCTGGTGCAGCGACGAAAAATGTTACCTCGCAGGCGTGCGGGGCGCCTATCCGCGATCGAACGAAGGCTGTGTCGATACCTGGGATTGTCGGGATGATACTGGCGATTATTGCCTACGTTCTTCGAATAATTGCGAGACTTCGGTGCTGTGGAGGGGTATTTGGGTGGGATGATATAACCATGTCCATTACCATGGTATGCTTGTCCTGGGTTGAGCTGTATGGTCTCTGGCTAAGAAGATACAGGTCTTCGTCATTCCACTATCAGCGCTCTCTGTCGTGTGTATGTTGCCTTCGATCTGATCTACCCATTGAGAGACTGGACTGACCCCCGCACAGTGGCAGATCTCGGCTTGGGCAGGGACATGTGGACTATTCCGCTTGAAAATATCACCAAAATTCTATATGTGAGTTGGCACAGCTTATCCGAGAGATACAGCTGTAGAACTGACAATGCTAGGTTTACTTCTGGGATGAACTGCTCTACCTCAGCGTTATCCCCCTGACCAAAATCTCCATCTGCTGCTTCTACCTGCGCATCTTCCCCGAACGCCGGTTCCGCACACTCACCTACGTCGTTATCGGTCTCAATGTCGCCTACTGGATCACATTCGTCCTGATTTCCGTCTTCCAGTGTGAACCCCTTCCGGGCGCGTGGCACCACTGGGATGGAGAGAAGAATTACCACTGCAACAACATCAACGCGCAGGGCTGGTCGGCGGCCCTGATCAACATGGCGTTGGATATCTTTGTGATGGTGCTGCCGTTGAGACAGCTTTATGGTCTCAACCTGTCCTGGAGGAAGAAGGCCTACGTCATGTGCATGTTCAGTCTGGGCATTTTGTAACGCTCCCTCTCTCCCGGCCTGCTGCCTTCGGCTTTTCGCTGATACTGACCTCTATAGCGTTACCCTCGTCACGATTCTGCGTCTGGAGTCCCTCATCCACTTTGCGACCACCGAGAACCTGACCTGTAAGTGACTCCGCAATACACCTCACCTCCACTCCATTTTCTAATCTTATTCAGGGGACTACGTCAAAATCGGATACTGGAGCACCATCGAATGCCACGTCGGTATCATCTGCGCCTGCCTCCCGGCTATTCGATCCCTCCTGCGGCGCATGGCTCCCCGCGCCTTTGGCGACACGGAGCGCGGCAAGACTTACGGCACATACGGCTCGAATTCACAGGCCCACAACACAGGTGGCTTTGGGGTCACCACCCAGGTGCGGACCCTCAACAAAGACCACGACTTTGTGCCCCTCGACGACCTGGAGACGTCGAGTCGGGCGAGTCTGAACCGGCAGGCACCGTGGAGCGGGCCCGTCCATTAGGGGTCTGCGAGGCGGGTCGACGGAGTCCATTCCGTACCGTTCTTTATTTTATTTCATTTTTTTATTTCAACTCTATTTTCCCCCATTTTTTCTTGTCTATTTATTATTCACTACTTTATTACTTATATTCTGTTGGTGGGGGGGCATGGGTTTCGGCACGGCTTATCATGGACATAAAAATTTACAGTTAATATCTATTTCTCCTGTTGGATAGGATAGGGTTCGCCAGCCCAATGGTAAGAACCGTTCACGATCAGGGGTCTGACGACAAGGGTCGACTCAAGCGACAGGAGAACAACGACACTAGTCGATCTCAGCTTCATCCGGGCGGGGAGAACATGCTCTTGCTTTTTTTCGTTTCCTTTTTTCCGCGCACAGCATTTTACTAAAATGATTTTAGAAAGACTAAAATCCCTGACCCGCCACACCCAGCGGCACAGGGCTTATCATTACTCGGAGTCGATCAGAGTGGAGTTGACCCACCCTTATTTTACCCTAGCGTGAGGGGATATCCGTCGTACTTTTTTATAGCCTGATTGATATGCGCCTCGTGTCGAGGACCTAGGGGATTTAGTAGGCATCAATACGGTAGGGACCGACACGAATGAACGGGGGTCGACTTCCTGGCAATTCTCCACGGAGATTAGCTGCTGACTCGGGGGTTGGTAATACCTCTGATTACAACGATCTGGCTGTACCTGTATTGGGAAATCGACGAGCACCGCGTGGTCATTGGCCCACTCATGCCTATCGAGGATTGGAAGTCCTAGAGAATCGGATTCTAGATGCCTCTAGTTGCCGGTCCATTCCTCCTGCGCCGTAGATGTCTCTCCACACCGGACTATTCCTGGCGCGCCAGAGGGAACCACCCTCTGCCCTAATGGTCCGGAAGAGAGTATTGGGAGCCGTGTCTTGGTGACCCCCGTGTGTGGTGGCTGGCTAGGGAACGACAGACTTCGTTCCGCGCGTGTCGATCGCCGTTAAGCGGTCCCTGCCCTGGATGGCCTAAATTAAAGGGTATAGGGAGGTTTAGGAGGCCCTGGACGGTGTTTTTCTCTTATGTCAGAGCTGGCTTTATAATGCGCCGGGAGCCAAAGAGATCCACGCCCTCGTCTCATCCGTTCGTTACTGTCTCTCTTTAAGTTGCTGTTTGTGTTTGTGTTTGTGTTTGTTGTTTGCTCTTTCTTTCGCTTTGCTGTAGCCATGCGTGTCTCCGGAGCGCTGGGACTGTGGTCCACTTTGTCTGTGCTGTCTGGTGTGCTTGCCTCGTAGGTGCAGATTGAACCCCCAGTTGCGCGGGAACAAAAAGCCGCTGATACAGACGCGATAGGCACGACTACCATGTTCACGATGCTCATCGCCGTTCGACCGAGACCACCGACTACGACTACGTAGTCGTGGGATCCGGCCCTGGTGGCGGTCCTCTCGCAGCCAGACTGGCCATCGCGGGCTTCAAGGTCCTGGTGCTCGACGCCGGTGATGACCAGGGCAACGCCACGGTGCAGCAGGTCCCTGCCCTCCAGCTGCAGTCCACCGAGTACGAGCCCATGCGCTGGGACTACTTTGTCAACCACTACTCGGACCTCGACCGGCAGAAAGAGGACAGCAAGATGACCTACCGCACCTCGTCGGGCGACTTCCATGTCGGTTCCAACCCTCCGGCGGACGCGGAGCCCCTGGGCATTCTGTATCCGCGTGCGGGAACGCTGGGTGGATGCGCGAGTCACAATGCTATGGTGTAAGTCAGGCTTTCACTGGGGGCATTGTCTGTTCTCTGAGACATATATACTCACGAATATGTATAGTACCATCTACCCCTTCGAGAGAGACTGGGAGCAGCTGGCCGCTCTGACCGGCAACGACTCCTGGTCCGCAGAGAACATGCGCAACTACTTCAAGCGTCTCGAGCGCAACCGCTACATGCCCAGTTCCCTCATGGGCCACGGATTCGACGGCTGGCTGACCACGAGTCTGACCAACCTGCAGCTGGTCATCGAAGACGCGAAGATTCTCTCCCTTATCTTGGCCGGTGCCACCGCAGCCGGCAAGACCATCCTGGGCAAGGCCATCACCACCGTCGCCGGTCTGGCCGGCGTGCTGCTGCGTGATCTCAACAACCCCTTCCCCACCCGGGACTTCGAGACCGGCCCCTACCAGGTGCCTCTCGCCGTCGACGTGCCCGAGTACAAGCGGACGGGCCCGCGCGATTTCCTCATGGACACGGCCAACGCCCGCAACGACGACGGCTCCCGCAAATACCACCTTGACTTCCAGCTCACCACGCTCGTCACCAAGGTGCGCTTCGACCACTCGGGCCCCACGCCCCGCGCCGTCGGCGTCGACTACCTCAGCGGCCAGAGCCTCTACCGCGCCGACCCGCGCGCGACCAAGGAATCCCGCGGCAAGCCCGGCCACGTCACCGCCAAGCGCGAGGTCATCATCTCCGCAGGCTCCTTCAACACCCCCCAGCTGCTCAAGCTCAGCGGCATCGGCCCCAAGGACGAGCTCTCGCGCTTCGGCATCGACACTGTCGTTGACCTCCCCGGCGTCGGCAAGAACCTCCAAGACCGCTACGAGACCGGCACGATCGGCAAGGCGCCCTCGGACTTCTTCCTCACCTCCAAGTGCACCTTCGGGTACACCCTGCCGGACCCCTGTCTGGACCAGTACGAGAACAACCCGCTCAACAAGGGCACCTACACCACCAACGGGATCGCCATCGCCATCATCCGCAAGTCCTCCGTCGCCGCCGAGGACGAGGAGCCCGACCTACTCGTCTCCGGCGCGCCCACCAACTTCCCAGGCTACTACCCGAACTACGCGAAGGAGGGCCTCTCCGACGCACAGCACTGGACGTGGATCACGCTGAAGGCGCGCAGCCGCAACAACGCCGGCACCGTCGAGCTGCGGTCGACCGACCCGCGCGACACCCCGCTCATCAACTTCCACTCGTTCGACACGGGCGTCACCGAGAACGGCGCCGACGAGAAGGACCTGCAGGCCGTGTACGAGGCCATGGAGTTCTCCCGCACCATCTTCGACGACCTCATCCCGCTCGACGGCGGCTTCGAGGAGGTCTGGCCCGGCCCGAACGTCACCACTGAGAAGGACCTCAAGGACTTCATCAAGCGCGACGCTTGGGGCCACCACGCTTGCTGCACCGCCGCCATCGGCGACGACGAGGACCCCAATGCTGTGCTGGACGGGGATTTCCGTGTGCGCGGCGTTGACGGTCTGCGTGTTGTCGATGCGTCTGCTTTCCCCAAGATTCCGGGCTGGTATATCGCTTTGCCGATCTATATGATCAGCGAGAAGGCCGCGGAGGTGATTATCGCGGATGCTAAATAATTTTTGTCCTCTCTGTCTGACTATCTATCTTTCTTTCTTGTTCTTACTTCTATTATAACATATTATTCTTGCCGTTGGCGGTGGTATATACAGTCACCGGTGATTAATCTACCAGGCACCGTCATGTCATTATGATAATCCAGGTGATAATAATTAAATTTTTTTTGAAGAAGAAGAAGAATACATGTATTTGAAGACTTAATGATCATGAATCATGGTGCAAATTGGGATCTACTAAGTATGCATGTTCCTATCCGTACGTACCTGCTTTTCTACAATATCGTTGGTTCCCTGATCCCCCCGGTTTAGTGAGGGCACTCAGGGGCTTGCTCGGTGAAGTATGTCCCAATATCACATGCGATGCTAGGTAGTCAGGATGAGGTAGTCAATTCTACTGGTTGATCCCAATTCATGGTGGTGAAATAGAGGATACTTCCGAATATGGCATCAGTTGTACTGAGATTACCCGATCATTTAGGATAAATTCTTCTGAAATGAGAAAAGCCGGAAGAATACTACACAACAGGAATACAGATGGTGCTGGGGGGGGGTGCTAGTTTGCCAGACCCTGCTACTCTCTATGTTACAAAATGCCCAATACCCAACAAGAAATCATTATTGATCAAGGTACCTGTGAATGAAACTGAGAAAACAAACGAAGAAAAGGAATATAATAGCAACTATATATTCCATGTTAGTGGAATACGGCAGCCCACACGTCCATGAAAGCTAATCAGTAGACACAAGAGATTTCGCAGTATAACTTGTTATAGAAGGATACCCACGGAGCCCAAAAGTGTCTAGATATCTTTTGTAGCCGAGTGGTATTTCTCTCCACTAGTGATAACGCTTGTTGAGAATGCGATTCCATTCTTGACGCATGGAGTTTTCCCATTTCTCAAAGTCAGCTTTGCCCTCTCTCCTATTCTCAATGTCGTTCTTTCTCGTTGTAAAATCATCCTCTTCCTTTTCTCTCTGGCCGTCGAAGAAGTCACGGAGATCCTCTCGCCTAGTGTTGCTGTAATGACTGGGCCGACACTCCCAGTTGGAAAACACGCGGTTCTGGATAACCGGCTTTATGGTTGGGACATTGGGATACTTCAAGAGGACAACGATAGCGTTATGGATGCCGATTTTGACAATCTCACTGTCAAATTTGTGGAAGCCAGTTGGAAGGATGCTCTGCTTATCTTTATCCTCGCGTGTAGGACTCTTTGGCCTGTCTTGATCCGCGCGTGTAGGACCCTTTGGCTTGTCAAACTTCCACCAAGGTGAGCCGAGAAGGTCATGTCTTTCTCCGAAGTATTTGGTAGTGACGTGTCGTGGAAGCTCATACTGGATATTCCAGCGCTGAAGGTGTTTATTCC
Source organism: Aspergillus campestris IBT 28561 (assembly GCF_002847485.1). Lineage (NCBI taxonomy): Eukaryota > Fungi > Ascomycota > Eurotiomycetes > Eurotiales > Aspergillaceae > Aspergillus > Aspergillus campestris. Next base: position 1,804,948 of record NW_020194336.1, on the reverse strand, counting down.
GTGCAATTTCTCCATGTCGATTCTCTCCTACCATCTGTCGAACGCTGATTGAAACAGATGGTACTCCAAGGAAGGTGAAGAGGTCCAACCCGCCACTGCGAAAGCCAATGACCATGCTGAAGTATTTCTTCTCGAATGCTATCTGGAGAAAGAATGCTTCGATATCTCTGTTGCTCTCACTCGGCCATTTGCTGGATTCTATTTGTTTGAAATACTCCCCAATTCCAGCAAGATCGTCGATCTTTTCGGTGTTTCCACAGAGCACGACTTTCAGCGTTTGGGAGACCATTCCCACGTATTGAGCTATCTGTATGACCGAGTCAATTCCGGAATCGAGTTCTGGGTATATCCCCCCTTTCGTGCCAGTGTCGCGACACTGTATGAGGACTGCTTCGGTGCCTGTTTGGAAAAGCTTTTCGCATAGACTTTCCAAGTAGCGTCGTATCTCCTCTTTGTGCGTTTGATCAATGATTATCATTTTCTCTGCTAAATCTTTGGCATCTTTCTCCGAATTAATTTTCCCTCTGATGATTGTAGTTGCGTTTGATTCACTGATCACTTCGAACTTCCGTTTGTCGTATCCGGTACCTATGGGATCTTTACTTCCACTGAGTATTTCCCAAGACCATTCAGTCAGAAACATCTTGTTTTCGGAAGCAACCGATCTCATGAGGTATCCCGTGAGGTCCTTCGTCTTATCGGAACAGGCATAAACAAGAAGGTGATGCGGCTCCAAGAGCATGGCAGCGCGGATATGGTACATATCGCCCCTGTGATTTGCGGGAAGCATATAAATTTTCCCTTCTTCTGCGAAGTCCTTTGGGACCCACAACTCGATTTTTGAGGATTCCATGGTGTCAGGTGTATTCAGGCAATCGGACACAAGGTCGTTTGGGCTGGGTGCTGTAGTAGTTTCTTGAGTATTTTGTTGTATACATCAAACAAGAAGAAGAGGCTGGATAGTAAGACATTAAACTTAGAATAGAATGGAATGTTAATGAAGACGCATGATAGAAAGAGGGATATCAGTAACCTAAATAGTTCCAAGTAACAGGCTGACTGGTTACATGGTGTATGCAACTCCACCGGATTGGGTTCTGCAGACCGTTTGCGGGTTCTTGTTCAAGGTCGAAGACCAAAAACAAACTTTGACACCTGCCATGTACCCATTTGACAGAAGAAAGGCGCATAGAATGTGGGACCCTCCTCATTATGACATTTGCATAGAAATGGGGCTGACCATGGGCCGGTTCTGGCAAGGTCTACTTATATATAACCTAGAACGAACAAAATTTGCTAACTACTTGACCAATGACTCTGGGCAACATTACTTCATTTTACTATTGGAGCATATGGAGACCTTTTATTTAATTACGAGCATGTTTCATCTCTCATCTATATGATATTTTGTATATATGACTAAATGGTTAGTAGATAATCAAAGTCTGGATATAATCTAGTTAGTGAATAATGAAGTGATAGAAAGTATTACTTGAGAACTACTCCCTAGGTAATAAAGATATAAAACAGTAAAGTCGTAAGTCTATATTAGACTGTGAATAGTTAAAATGAATAGCGAGAAGATTTATAGAATTATCCTTATAGGTATAGTTATATATATTTTACGATTATCTATAATCCTATCACCATTATACAACCACAGGTAATCCCTTGTAACCTTTGACACCAGTCTATTATATATACAGAGCAAAGATCCGAGCGCAATTCATGCCCTATGCACAATTTAAAGTCCCGAGATAGGTACCTCATTAAACATCATCATTGCGAAAAAAGCAACAACATTCCAGTTCCCGAACCTCCTCTCATCCTCTCTCACTCGACAATGAACGGATGCATCTCCCCAGACTGGCCCTTTTTCTCAAGGCAGACGCAGAAAACAGACAGAGAAGCGCACTTGACATACGACTCTTGAAGAACTAGTTCGACATTGCCACAATCTCTTTTGGCGGAGGCTAAGTCGCTGTATAATAGGGATCATCACCCTTCCTGCCGGCAAATACTGCCCAATACAACTGCACCCATGGAGGACTTCGGTTGCAGAATTCTGGGATATCAGTCATACCAAGCTTGACCAAAGTACGGAATCAGTATTTTGGTGCAGTGGCTGTCACAAGACAACAAGGAATATATACCTCGGGTTGCCGCCTCCTATAATATGAAAAGGATGCACCGCGGTTGTTTCCATCCTTGGCTGATTTGGAAGGAATTGATCGGCGAGAAGGATCTCGAAAGCTCCGAGCGGCTTGCTGTTCGAGAACATGTGCGCGATATGATCTCAAAACTATGCAAATAATCCGCGACGCAAAAGAGCTTGTGCTTGGGTGATGGTGTGTGACTTGGCAACCATGCCAATGCGCTGGATACGACTGGACTATGAGAGTTGGTCTTGGTCTGACCAATTCTGAATCCATCGTGTTGACGGAAATCGAATACCTTGAGTTTGTGGTTGAGTGCAAGTCTCTCCATAAATTCCCAGTGGGATTTATAAATGAAGGTTTTTGACCAATGGCCTGTTTACAGGAAGTCGTCAGTCCAAATACCACCTCATACCAAGAGATAAACCGGAAAAGCAGAGATATCATGCTACGCAAATAGCGGGTCCGCGGTTGTTCACAAGAGTTCCACGCAATGATCCAGCAAGGTGTCTGAAACTATTATATCATGTTGACCATGATAAGCCTGACCATATTTTGCTGCAGTGGCTGTCATATCATAACCGGTCTTATAGATTGCAGGTTTGGGGCCCACCAACGACCCAACACTTTTATACTACAACGTCAGTCAGCTCAATACGAACAAGGGCCGAGAGAGCTTTGTGCTCCTGCCTTATTGAATGTTGGCAGTCCGGCCGGACAATCTCTTGTGGATCGGGGTTCTAATCATCGACTACCATCGACGGACATTGGACCTGGACTCTCAAATAATCACACTGTGGAGGACGCGAGCCCAAATGTTTCCGTGTGGTGTGAGTACAGGCCATTGAGGACATGACTGGAGTACTGGAACGACCTGGATTGTTGAAAGCGATACGGTTCGTCTACACTGACGAGGATAGCTGTACTATCTCAGCGACAGCAGATAGATATCACATGCTTGTGCTGTAGATAAGATAGACCAAGGCTGAAAAAAAAAATAGTACTTATATCAGTGACTTTGCAGAATTACCTCCTAGGCTGCCATAGAGTCAGGCTCACATATGATCAACTAGTATACGCCACTATATCAGCCGCCTCTAATTGCTTCGTGGCATTGGCTTGGCCTCCACTATCCCACATCTGACATTCCCGACTCACGCCACAAAGCGGGGTAAAATGAATCAACTGCCTGACCTTAACGACAGCCTCTGGACATACTGAACACAAAACAGTTAATAATCTTCGAGAACCATCACCATGAGCATCCGCTGGGGTATCGGGCAGCGCAGAGACCGCCGTCTGCCGTACAAGGTCGCCGCAGGGCAGACATGCACTTATTGCACGGACTATATCTTCAACCAAGAACTGTACGATCAGCTGTCCGCTAAGACAAGCTCGTCAACGGCAGCAATAGCTTACGCCCGGACGAGCCGTGATCTCTACGTGTCTGCTCAAGAAGGATGTCCGTGGTGCTCGGCCATAGCCCTCGGCATTAGACACGTGGCGGATTTCCTCGTCTTCGAAGACAGTGGGGATGAGGTGACTGATCCGGCATGTTGTCGGTTTCCGATCTCGAATCTCAGATGCGATGCGGAGGTCTCGGTCATCGTCCGATTCCGGAAACATCGTGGTATGGCGACGTTTGATGAAGTTGAGCTACAGATCGAAGTGACAGGCACCCAGGGTGAAGATTGTCGACTCCCTGAGATAGGAGGCCCAGATATGATCTTTCTAACCTTTCAGGTTTCTTCCACCGGTAGACATCCCCGCTATGGCCTCTGACAAACATCACAGCTGATATGTAAACAGATCCCCAGTCGCAAGTCTTCCAGCGAAACTGGGGCCGCATATCTGCGGACTCGGATGACTGGGCGACCTCAGCGTTAGACTGGCTCGAATCATGCAGCAGCCACCGCCAATGCCGACCCGCCGGAGGCTTCCACCCCAGTCGACTCATCGACGTAACCGATCCACACTCCCCACGGCTCATCAACCGCGACGAGATCGCAGCACCCGACGACGTGTACGTCGTCCTCAGCTATGTCTGGGGCCCCGCGCAAACGTACACCCTCACAACATCAAGCCACGAACAGCTGCGCCGGGGCTTAGACCCAGCCCGTCTGCCAAATACCCTGAGAGACGCGATGGAGGTGACGGCCCGGCTCGGCTTCCGGTACATCTGGATCGACGCCCTCTGCATCATCCAGGACTCACCGGACGATCTCGCGGCGGAGCTGCCCCAAATGGCCAGCATTTACCGGCAGGGAGCCCTAACAATCATCGTGGCAAGCGCCACCAGCGCAGACAAGGGATTCCTGCTCCCTCCGCAAGGGCTGCACGACCGCTTCACACCTGTGCAAGTAGGCCCGATCGACGCAGACGAGAAGCGCGGAGTATCCTTCTTTGTAGGGGACACGTCGATGCAAGCGCAAGCCTTCCAAAACGAGCCCATCTTGCTCAGAGCCTGGACCCTCCAGGAGTCCACCATGTCGCCTCGGCGGTTATTCTTCGCGAGCGACGGCATCTCGTGGGAATGCACCGAGTGTGTCATCACGTACCTCGGCGCGAGCCCAATCTTCGACACGGACTTTCTCTCCCTGTGCAAGCGAGCCAACAGGTACAAAGATGGCCACAGCGAGCTCTACTCCCGCTGGCTGAACCTCCGCGAAGAATACTGCGCCAGGGCGCTCACCTTCTCCAGTGACAAGTTGAATGCCTTTTCCGCTGTGGCGTCTGAGATCGCGCAGACGACAGGCTGGACGTACCTCGGTGGGTTGTGGAAGGAACATTTAGTTGACGACCTCCTCTGGCGCTGTAATCCCCCCAAGCCTGTTGTGGATGTCGAAGCTTCTGATTATCCGCTCCTCAAGTCTGCTGCTGCCGCTGCGGCGCAGAGTGTAGCGCCTAGCTGGAGCTGGGCCAGCGTTGCCGAGGGGTGGATCTATTCCATCTATGAGCCCCACGCGCGAAGTCCATTTCCTGGATTTGAGGTGCTCGATTGCCAGATTGAAGCCGGGAGAGCGGGTCCGTTCGGTTCAGTGCGATCGGGTACTCTAGACATGAAGGGCATTCTTGTCGACTTGGGGTTGAGACGTGTATTCAGACCGGATCGTGTCGAAGATGCGGATCTCGCTCTCTTGCAGGGGAGTGATGATACGAGCGGGATGACTGATGATCAAGACGTTGTTGCGTATGGCGTGACCGATCCGTTGGATGCTCCGCTCTTGTCGGATGTGCGGATTCAGTGCCTCGCGGTCGCTCAGGTCTTGCACCAGGAGAACGTGGAAGGCTTGATGTTGTTACCGCTTGAGGGGGACGGCGGGTTTCGTCGTATAGGGTACTTCTGTGCGCATCGGCCGTCGATCTTCCAGGGTGTTTCCCCGCGAGTGATCAGAATTAGATAAAGCCTTCTATGGGCCTTGGGTTGAAAGGTGATTTTTGCTTTTCGGTCCCTTCGTGATTTGAATTGATGCTCTCCATGCTGCACGTATAGTTCAAGAGATTTGGGTGTTCAGTGAAGGCTTTGAAGTCTAGGAATGGTTGGTAAAGATAGCCGTGCCGTCACGGGCACAAAACGCTGGACACTCTGCACCCGTGAGAATATTCCTTTTGATCGATCCACATGTCCGACCAGTATTATAGCATTGGCAGATAACCAAAATATTGTTGAACAGCAGCTCGTATGCCTGAGTATGTCCTTGTGCACGTCGTACGTTTCATTCAAGATAACTCACCCCTCCAAACACACCATTTACCAACCCCATCGCCCACCCGGTCTTTAATGACCTCCACCACGCGGGCCTGACCCCGGACAACCGACAGCAAAAGGTGAGTATCGATCCCGTGATCGAGTGTTTTCGCTAGTAGGTTAGGGAACAGCGGCGCGCCAGACGTCCGAAAGATTGAATGAATGCTACCATCGTCTGCGGCGGGATGGTGTTGGCTGTCATCAGTTGAAGGTCTGGGGTTGTAGAATGGGGATAGCTGGCCAAGGCCGCCGGTGTTGACCAGCATGATAGACAAGTACATGCTGTGCGTGCGAGACAGTTGCGTCAGCGTTCGCAGCACGCTGGTTAAAACGGCGGCGCCGCGGACTGCATTTGAGGCGCGGATGACGCCTTCAGTGAGGCTGTCGAGTCCGGCAAATATGAGTGTGATACTGTGATCTGGCTGTTGGCGCTGCTGGGAGAGGCTGTCTGCGATTTGGTGGAGGGCCTGCGAAGCGGCGGAAAAGTCAAAGACTGGGATTAGCTGGACGGAGTCGAGGCGGGATATTGCCTCTGAGCGGGACAGGGTGGGTGACTGCGACGCGGAGAGGAGCGATTCTAGGAGTTTCTCCGGCGAGAAGGCGTCAAAGTGTGCCGGGTAGATAATGAATGCGCTGGGGTTAGTATTAGAACATTGGGCCGATTGCTGCAAGCGCGCTGCTAAGAGATATCGAGGAATCTGCATGGAATAGATCAATGGCTGGTCTTTGAAGATGCGAGTTGATTCTGAAGTCCGACGCGAGACTTTCATACCTGTCCTACGTGGTCGAGGTCATCGCCCTCCTTGGAGTCATTCTTCATGAATGAGAAGCCGATGACGGTCCCAAGGCGGAAAACACCCATTGAGGGATATTCAACCCCGTTTTTGATGTCGTGTTCAAGATTCCAGTCCCGGTTTGAAAGGCTGGGGTTTGTTGGCGTGGACTCAGTATTCTGTTGATCTCCCGCCGTCGCGACATCGTGTTGGAGTAGTGAGTGAGCCAGAAGTGGGACGGCTGGCTCCGACGCATACGCGTTGGTTGTGGAATGCATGATGCTTATCATATACAAGAAGCAGAGTGGTATCAAACCAGGAGCATGCTGTTCGGTGTATGATAAGAAGTAGTTCAGGCGCGGCCGTTGCGCGTCGCATGGTTATTTAGTGGAACGAGGCTTTGGTCCTTTATCCTCCAATTCACCAAGAAAACGGCACTAGAGATACTCTGATCGATAGATCCACGATTCCATGGTGTTTGGTTACCTTTTGGGGTGTTTCTGAAGGTTATTACAGAGTAGATGGTGGGTTCAAACACTGGAACCGGAACTGATAGACGCGCCACGTGCGGGCGCCTTACGATTAAGGCAGAACCCGTTGGCTTCATGCACGGCTATTCCATGGGTAGCTTTGGAAACCTATATCGGGGAAACTAGCCACAAGAATTTTCAATTATCTACATCCTTAGTTATACAGATTTATTTTGATACAGCGAATCCAGTCACCGACCTCATACAACCGTGTCTACCGCGGATATTGACTCAGTTGCGATTCCCATCGGGGAAACTTTCTTCTTGATCCAGGTACCGTGTCCATCATGAAACCACTCATGATCATTCAACACATCGTACAAGATTGGGGCTAACTCGGACCGAAGCGCATCGAAATCGTAGTCGCCAGAACTGAAGGTTACAAGACGGCCTACGTCTGCCAAATCCCTCACGGCCTGAGCAATGAGCGAGTAGCCGGTGGCAAGCTCCATCCATGGGTCGCTTGGGTCCATAGAGCCTCTCTGCTCGATCTCAATGACTTTGTCGCCGCGGCAGGGCGCCAGCTGGATCCGAAGCGACTGCAGGCTCGTCATCAATGACACTGCATTCAACACCAGCTTGACATGATTGTAGAAGGGGAACACAGCGGTATACTGAAAGGAGGTCAGGTTGTTGAGCGAGAGGGATAGAAAGAGCTGCTCCGGACAGGACGGAGTGGCTGCAGTGGAGCCCCATTCTCTGACCAGGGACGGGACCTGGAACAAGAAATACTCATAGTGGTTATACGCTTTGAGAGAGGAAGACTCGTTGAACGAAAGAGATGACCAGCAACGAGTGTCCAGCAGGCTTGAAGGCTCTTCGATTTGCGATGACAGCATCGGGTCCCGCTCGCGACTGTCACGGTCTAGTTGCAGAACCTGGAGAGGAATTTCAAAGGCCCAGCTATGTCCCTCCATGATAGGCGTGTCCAGCATAGCTCCAATAAAGCGCGGGGGAGCAATGACCGTTACTCGGAGCGGGTCGAGGCGGGACAGTACCCTCCGCCACCAGAGAGGATCATCGCGTTCGCCTGGGGTGTCTTTTCCCTTCACAACAATAGAAGACACATATTGCTTGAGGTCAAAGGATGCGACAAAAGCGAGGAAATCGTCTACGTCCTCCAGGTTGAAGCAAGCGTGCGCGAAAAGCGGTGGTAGAGCGACTTCCCGGAGACGCAACGAAACCCTGGCCAAGTTTTTCAGATCTCGAGTTCTATTTCTGACCATGCGAGGAGTCGGTGGCTGGTGAAAATTCGCCAAGGACGGAGGAGAAACAGAGAGGTAGAAGATGATCTCATCGAGAAGCTCGCTGGGAAGAGACTCCAAGGCCGATAGTGGCCGCGGCATTATCGAAAATTGCGGGGGTCGCCTGAGAAAAGAGCGGATTAGTGCGACGGTCACATTACGGACCGAACCCCACGTGTGTAGGATATGCAGAGAACTGCCACAATGAGGTTGATGGCGAATTGCGGGATAATGAAGACCTATGATAGAAAGGTCCAGCGGAGTAAGGTTGACCAACTGGGTTTCGGGTCCGGGGTCAGCGCCCAATTGCCGGCCCTCCCCACTCACGTGACTGGGGATCGTCGACTTGGATATGGAAATGTCGTCAACGATGCTTGGCAGTGGGGCCACTTTTGATGGCTTGGCCCAACGATTATCTACAACGAATCTAGTGCGGAGAGAGAGGACAAAGGAACGTCGATTCCTGGTGTTTACCATTGGATCATATCATTCGAGCTCGAGCAGAGGGGAAATCCTTCTTCCTCCGTGCTTACAGACTGAGCGAGAAGATCAACCCCATGGCACTCCGATAGAGGCTCGAGCTGTTAGCTGGTCTTGCAGCATGGTCTCTCACTTGCTGGATGTCCAGCTTTCATTTACACTATACACAACGCACAGTTCGTCTGTAGGCAATACCATTGGCGATGTGTTGCAGTGGGGAGGTCCAACTTCGAGGACGACACGAAAGGAAGCGATGTGGGGCTTCAAACCGTCTAGATGGAAGCATCAGCGAATCTCGATGCTGGAGCTAGCAAAAAAGAGATAGCCTTGTTGGATCAGTGCTTCGTTGTCCCTCCATCGATCCATGCGGCTCATGCGTCCCATGTTCCTTCTAGCAGCCCCCGCTCAGCCTTGCACATATGAGTTACACACGGTCTCGATACCCAGATTAGAATTCTCAGTACCGACAGCACTTTCTGCAATTGAGTTCTCACTACATTGTCATCATGACTAGAAAGTTGTACCGCAGCCCTCCTTTCCGCGCTGAGCATTTGGGCTCGCTGCTGCGAACGAAAGAACTTCTCAACGCCAAGACAGCCTTTGAGAAGGGTGAAGCTCCAGAGTCAGACCTTATCGCCGTCGAAAAGAACGACATCAAGGACATTGTCAGCAAGCAGAAGGAGCTAGGCTATCCTGCGGCCTCTGATGGGGAGTATTGCAGACATAGTAAGAACCCCACCGCCGCGGACACTGCCAGATCACCAGGAGTATGATAATTGACTTATACTTGTACTTGTCTAGTGTTCTGGGGCTCTTTCTTTCCCGGTCTAGATGGATTTGAGGAGGTCCGCGACATCGACGCGGCTATATTCCGTGAGTATGCTCCGGACGTTGCCGCCTTCTTAGAGTCCGGGAAAAAGCCCGGTGAAAGCGTCCTCTGCACCGGCAAGATCAAGCACGTGGGAAGCACCTATGTCGACCAATTCAAGTACCTCGCCAGCTTAATTGCTCCCGAGGAGGTCAAGAACCTGAAACTCACCCTGGCCGCCCCCAACTGGTACCACCTACGGTATAAGGCAGGCTGCGCTTACCCTAAGAACGTATATGCCTCGGACGAGGCGTACTTCGCAGACATTGCCAAGGCCTATCAGGATGAACTGCAAATCCTGTACGATGCCGGATGCCGGAACGTCCAGTTCGACGACCCCAACCTTGCCTGTGAGACCTTCCCACTATTCAGTTAACCCCCTCCGTATCGCGAGACATCAACTAACCCAGCCACCAGACTTCTGCTCCGAAAAGATGCTCAACGGCTGGAAGAAAGACCCACTCAACACCCACTCAGCAGACGAAGTATTCGCCAACTACATCAAGCTCTACAACGACCTCCTCTCCCAGCGTCCCACCGATTTCCACATCGGCGTGCACCTCTGCCGCGGCAACTTCGTCGGCAGCCGCCACTTCTCCGAAGGCAGCTACGACCGCATCGCAGCCAGACTCTTCCAAGAGCTTAACGTCGACACCTACTACCTCGAGTACGACACCGCGCGCGCAGGCGGCTTCGAACCCCTCAAGGAACTCCCCACTCACAAAAACGTCATCCTGGGCGTAGTGACCAGCAAGTTCCCCGCGCTGGAAGACAAGCAGGAAATGCAGGCGCGCGTCTACGAAGCGGCTAGATTCATCGCTGAGGGAAACAATATTACCGTCGAGCAGGCTCTGGACCAGATCGGCGTTAGTCCGCAGTGTGGCTTTGCTAGCCACCGTGATGGTAATGCCATTGACTACGCTGGTATGATCAACAAATTGAAGCTTGTGCGTGAAATTGCCGACGATATCTGGCCGGGCCAGTTGTGAGGGGGAATTTGGACTGAATATAAGTGAATGGACCTTGATGCCGCAGACCTGGCGGGGAAGCAGTTGTTCTCGAGTCCTATTTTATTTATAACAATGAATGGCATGGAATTTCCGCGACAATCATAGGATACAGTAGACATAGCCAATATCCCGAGGACAGCATAGCCCGCACTGGGGATAAGGCCCTTACATTACATGCATCCTGAAAGCAATCATACTCATGTAGAAACAGATGGATGGTAAAATTAGTATTATCGAAGCTGTCTATCTGTACAAAGCTGCCAAACCAACCCGGTCAGTCATGGCCAACGCGCAAAACAGGCGTATGCTTGAGTTGTGCGGGGGGTGTGAGTTTCTTTGTATCTGTATATGTGCGGGTTTCATTTGCCTTCTATTTGGATCTTTCTACAGCAGAAGAAAACGACAACGGAAATGAGATAGTGCCCGGATCAGGGGGGAGAGTGTGTGACAAGAAAAGGCAGGTATTAATTAGAGATGAGGGGGTATTGACATATAAGCCCGTGTGGAAACAAGGGGGATATCATCAGAAGCTAATCGAAGCTGAAAGAGAAGAGAAAAAGAAAAGATGAGAGAGAGAACAGAAAAGGAAAAAGAAAGAAGAAAAGAGGGCGTCAAGGTGGTCGAAACACAGGTTTTAGTGCTGCGTCTTCTGTCATCAAACCGGACATGAAACGAATGAGGTCGGTTGGTTCCAAGATAAGGTGTTATACACAAGGCCGCGTCGGAGCTGGGATGAGGCCTGTAGTAAGGTCGTTTGGTCGGTCGGGAACGAGTGTGTATGGGGAGACGGCTTATTTCTGGGGCGGCGTCTTGACGTTGTTCGAGAGCCAAGCCTAAAACGAGTCAACCCTGAAATGAAGATCATGACCGGGGAAAGAAACTTACCAATCCCTCAAAGATACCGGTACCGTCGGTAGCAACACTGGGCGCCACGTACCACAGCTTGTCCTTGAGCTTGTTGAGCTGCAGCGCACTGGTAACCTCTTCAGGGCTCAAGTCTGCAAGCGAGACGGTTAGTCGCATCGTCCCAAAAGTGCTGCATCTCAGCAGTGAGTTGCGAATACGTACGGCCTTGGACATCCTGCTTGTTCGCAAACACCAACAGAAGGGCATCCTTCATTTCGCGATCGTTGATGATCTTGTGCAGTTCGGAGCGAGCCTCCTCTATACGAGCGGTGTCGCTGGAATCGACGACGAAGATCAACCCTTGGGTACCTGCATATGCCAGCCATCGTTAGCCCCACGAATCCCCGACGACGCATGCAATAGGGTCTTACCGGAGTAGTAGTGCCTCCACAGCGGCCGAATCTTGTCCTGACCACCGACATCCCACACGTTGAACTTGACGTTCTTATAGGTGACACTCTCGACGTTGAAGCCAACGGTGGGGATGGTGGTGACATCCTGGTTTGTGAGTTTAAGTTTATAGAGAATCGCTATCGTGATACCAGGTCAGCCGCTTCCTTCTTCCGAGAGTAAGGGGGAGCAATGAGTCCTGCAAGAGGGGCACGGCCAACGTACTGGTCTTTCCTGCAGCATCGAGTCCCAACATCAGAATCCGCATTTCCTTGGTTCCGAAGATCTTCCCCATAATCTTAGACACTTGACCACCCATTGTGACGGTTGAGCGACTGACGAAAGTCGCGAACAAGACAACAGAGCCGACGAGGTATGAAGGATGAAGAGGGACAGTTCCAAAACTGCAGATGAGAGTCGCGGGAGTCTTCTCGACCAGTCGCGATCAGCGTTGCGTCCGAGGGAAAAATAAGAGGGGGTTTGACGATCGGATAGAACGGTGGACTCGAGAAGGGGGTTGAGGAGGGGGGAGAGTCCAGAATCAAAACGCAGACACAAATGCTCCAGCTGGTAGTTCGCGCAACAACAATCAGCCAACGTTCTGATCAGGACTGCACACCGAAAGGAAGGAAATCAATCACGAGATGCATCTACTTACAACAGAGACAGACGGTGCGGAGGGGAGTTGTTGGTGTGCTTCACCAGTGTGGCAGGAGGCGGAGGAGGACGTGCCAGGAGCGCAAGTAAACCAACCCCGATCGATAAATTACTTTAGTTTAATGAAATTAAAAACTCGGTGTTCCAAAGCGAGGGGCAATCCACACGAGGGACGTCGAAGGAGAACTAATGAGATTAAAGCAATAAAAATAAGGGAAACAGACCAGAAAGCAGAAATTAAATTAAGGACAGTCAATCAATTGTTGGAGTAAATAATGGATCGCGCGGTCTCCAGAGTGGATTTTGGTCCTTTTGGCGCCTTGAAAGATCCGTAAAAGGGGTTGATGCCGCTGACTCAGCCCGGCCAAGCAATTCGGGGGTTTCATGGCCTGAATTGCCTGGTCCCTGCGTCGATTCCTCCATCACTGTAGAATCATAGATTGAAGACGACTTCAGCTGCTCTTCTGGCTCCAATTTCTCTGGGTTCCATCAGGAAATGACTGTCGCCACAGGTTCCTCCGGGGAAGGGTCTCTCGTGGGGTCCCACCGTGTGTGATATGTTGCTCCTTGACCTATCAACAATCAGATGCACTGGAGTCTCCCGCGGATGGAGACACTCCACGTTTGATAAGTGTCGCTGGTACAGAAGCGTCAACATGTACCATGAAGAATGATCATGAAACCCAGGTGATGTCGGTGTTGTAGGAGAGGCACCGGCGGGGGATGTCTGTTCCCTTCCCCGGACGATATACTGAGGATAAGAGACTCGACCTGCCGTGCAGATCAGCAACTGTATTTCTGATGGCGCAGTTACTCTAGCTCTCATGATCTGTAACGACATCAATCCTGCGGGCCCTCACCAGGAAAAATGTCATTAACCAGCGAACACATCTTGCGTGTTGTTGAAAATTATGAAGAAAGACGATTTGGCGTATCCCTCGTCAAAGTCGCGGGCCGTCTGCATATATCATGCTACGAGCAGGACCCCCAGGGGGCCTTCATGCCAATGGAGGAGGATACTACCATATGCTGGTGGAAGAAGACAGTTGGTTCAACCTACTATCGTCGGTGATACGCTTTCCACCGCTAATAGACTGTCCTCGCCGTCTCTATCACGCCATTCGTGGTATCGAACTCCAGAGAGATGATCACTTCGGATCATCCCGTAGTCACCAGCGCGGTATGACCTATGTCGGAGCGACAGCGACAGTCAAAGTACTCGTCCTGACTGTATGGGATAATTGGAACTGAGTCGACCTCCATAATGGAGAGTTGCAGATACAACGGCTCAAACCCTAGACAAGGGTGTAAATCCCTCACCAGAACGTACAGCAGGTCCTCACCGCCACCTACTGCCCATATTACTTCCCAAATGCCATACCCCGAGCTAGGAAGCGGCCAATCGCATATCCGGTGTAGCACCTTGTCTCGCGGCGGAATCGGGACACGGGGAAGTGGAATTTATACCGTACAAGGATACCCTGCCTTTCTATGACATCAGCGGCCACTGGAACTAGGCATACCAGGCAGCAACCACAAGCATGGACGGAGATGTGGATGCTCAGTGTTATTGCCACTCCAAGCAACGGTGACCCAGATAGGGATAACCGAATCTGGCTGATATAACGGTTTAACAATATCATTGAGTGATTTATTCGATCCATGACTGGAATCATTTACCCATAGGCTGAGCCACCACCATCTGTGGACAGGGCAATGAGGTACAGCACATGAAATGCATGATTGACCTGGATTAGGGTTGGAATGATCTACCGTGGGGCCGGCAGAGGGCGGAGATTGCCGCGATCTGGTTCGGAATGTGGGTAGATCTTCCCCTCGAACTTGTCGGATACATTGGTGGATTGTTCAGAAAGTCGATACTCACCTCCAAATAATTAATCTTTGTGGGGATGACAGGTTTTCATGGTTTCCAATGACACTGGCTGAAGTAAACCAGGTTCTTTGGGCCAAGGCCCGGGAGAGTGAATCACCGGTTGCGGTGCCGGATAACGTCAGAGACCGAGTGGTGAAGTCACTTGGATGCTGCTCGTACAACAGTTTGTGCCTTTGTGTGTCGCCTCCTTCCCCTCTTCTACTTCCCTTCTTCTTTCCTTCTCTTTTCCTTTTCCCACATTCGTACCATAGCTCCGTCGTCCTACTTGGGTAGGACTGTTTTCGATCCTGGAATCTCAAGGATACCAGTAGGACCTGTGGCTCGCGTACACTCTATTGTGCTTCTAGTCCGATAGAGCTTTCTCTTCTCGATCAGACAGCATTATTGTGTCTCCTCGATCCCATCTCGTCGACTTGACCAATTTCCAAAGATGGCAGACCCAGCTATCTTTCGACGCCGTTCCTCAGTGCACCAGCATCGGCGTCTATCGACTCCCCTGCACAAGCATCAATGGGACGCGCCTCCAACTTCTGTATGCTTGTCATCTTGGTCCTTCTCCGGCCGGTTAATCTGACCCCCCTTTCCGTTCTCTAGACCATTTATGCTGGTCTGTCAGTAGATATATCCGAGGATGGGAGCGCCACAATCGCTGTCGCGATCCGCGATACCACATATCTCCTGGACTTCCTGCAGCACAATGTCCCAGCTGCCGACAAGCAGACGGTATCCGACCAGATCACAGACTTTATCGTGAAGAAGCTGTTCAGTTTCAGCGAGAGACACTTGGAGAAGGTCGTTGGGTGTGCCATGCCCAGGCGTTTGTCCGAGGAATGTCCCACGCTCTGCTCGCGTCTCTGGGCGGAAATCGACGTCATTCCCATCGTCCTTCCGCAGGATCACAAAGAAGGCTGGGAGCATTTCCTGTCTCACACAGGCGGCAGGGACGGTTGGGTTACGCGGACCTTGGACGAACAAGCGGAGTCGATGGGCCGCAAATGCGTCAGGTATGATGGCTTCAGCCCCTTTCGGTGAAGCCGAGACTAATTCCTCGAAGAGTCTTTGGTCCGGAGAATCAGCCACTGCTGCAAGTCGGGTTTGCGGGCCTGGTAGAGGTGGACACTGCATTCCACGTCAAACTGGCGAGCCTGGACGATTTTAAAAAGACCGTCGAGGCCAACACATGGGCTGCGGTCCAACATTACGCTAAGGATTTGAAAGAGAGGAAGGTCAGGATTGCTTTCTTCAGCGCCACCCCCCAGGGCGGCGGTGTGGCACTGATGAGACATGCCCTGGTCCGGTTCTCCCATTACCTCGGGACCCGGATTGACTGGTGAGATCATGCCCTCTCTAACGATGGTACTATTTGGAGAAATTCCTGACCTAACCCCCATCAGGTACGTACCCAAGCCACGTCCGGGAGTTTTCCGTGTGACCAAAAACAACCACAACATTCTCCAAGGCGTCGCCGATCCCGATCAGCGCCTAACTAAACGAGACCACGACATCGTGACGGATTGGATTGACGAGAACGCGCAGCGGTACTGGCTGCGCGAGAATGGGCCTCTTCTTCATCCGTCCAAGGGCGGTGCCGACGTGATCATCATCGACGATCCGCAAATGCCAGCTCTAATCCCTCTCGCCAAGAAAATGGCCCCGGATAGGCCTGTCATCTTTCGCAGTCACATCCAGGTTCGGAGTGATCTAATTAGTGCCCAGGGAAGCCCCCAAGCGGACGCGTGGAAATTTCTCTGGAGTCAGATCCAGCCGGCGGATGTGTTCCTCGCCCATCCGGTGCGTGCCTTCGTGCCGCACACCGTGCCGGACGAGAAGGTGGGTTACATGCCTGCATCGACTGACTGGTATGTATCGCTCTGTCACGGACACCCCCCCACCTGCTAGGCACACGGCAAGCTAACAGTCCACAGGCTCGACGGGTTGAACAAGCACATGCATGATTGGGATGTAGCCTTTTACGGGCGCAATTTCAACGCCGTCTGCCGGAACTCGGGCATGCCCACCATCAACTTTCCCGACGGTAAGACCGAGCCTCCCAAACGACACGGCGAGAACCCCGCGTCCAGGTTGGCTAACACATTACAGACGAGTACATCGTCCAGATCGCACGGTTCGATCCATCCAAAGGCATCAGCGACGTTGTGGATTCGTACGACAAGTTCTACAACCACTTCGCCGCCAATAACCCGACGAGGAAGCCACCTATGCTCCTCATTTGCGGCCACGGCTCCGTTGACGATCCGGACGGTGCAATCGTCTACGACAGCACGGTCGCCCATATCGAAACATTCGTGCCCTACCTCGCGAAACAGATTTGCGTCGTGCGCCTGGGACCGTCGGATCAGCTGCTGAATGCGCTCATGTCCAAGGCCAAGGTTGCACTGCAGCTGTCCACCCGCGAGGGCTTTGAGATCAAGGTCTCGGAGGCCCTCCACAAGGGGAAGCCGGTGATCGCTACTCGCGCCGGTGGTATTCCCTTGCAGGTGACCAACGAGAAGAACGGCTTCCTCGTCGACGTGGGTGATACCGAAGCCGTGGCGAAGCACTTGTATGATCTGTGTACGGATGACGAGCTGTACCACCGGATGGCCCGGTATGCACGCGAGAATGTCTTCGACGAGGTCAGCACTGTCGGCAATGCGCTGAACTGGTTCTATCTGGCGTCGAAAATGACCAAGGCCGAGGAGGTCAAGCCGAATGGACGGTGGATCCAAGACATGGCGCGGGAGGAAGCAGACCTGGCGTTTACCGCGGAGGATAGTTTCATGAAGAGGACGATTGACCCTTGCAAGGCAGGCTAAGGGTCGACTTACTACAGGAGACAGTACAATAATTGGGAAACGACAGGAATTACTATTTTGTGCGGATCAAGAGAAAAACCAAATCAAAAGAGAAGCAAAGTCGTATTGCAGGCATCAATGTACACAAGAGACACAAGGGACCAGGGGGGGGTATAATGCGTATGATAGAACCCAGGTAAACAATGAAAAACGCACCATAAATGATCGAACGCCATAAGATCCAAAACCCAAAACCTTCCTCGCCTATCTCTCTCTCTCTTTCACCCCCTCCCCACCAAGCGATACCTCTCCCTCGCCATGCCCCCCTCCGCCCCCTCAACCCCATACCCCTCACCCACCTCCCCGACAATCCTCGCCGGCGCACCCCCAACCACACACCAACTAGGCACGACCATCCCAGGCGCCACGATCGCCCCGTCCAACACATAAGCAAAGTCCTTCAAGATAGCCATGCTGCCAATGACCGCATCCCGCCCGATATGCACATGGTTCCCGACAGTAGCAGCCTCCACGACGGCCCTCTCCCCAACAAACACATGGTCGCCGATCTTTAGCGGGAAGAACGAAAGGACCCCGCGGTGCAACCTCGACGGCGGGCGCAGGATCGCCTGCTTCGAAATATAGCTGTACCGGCCGACGGAGATCGCGACGGAGGGCGAATGCGCGGATGATGAGGATGAGGATGCTTGGCCGTCGGGGGCGGCTGATGATGACGACGATGACGACGAGGACGCGCGGTAGAGGTCACCGCGGATGACGGCTTCGGCCTGAATAACGGTCTTGCCGCCTAGGATGATGTGCTGTGTTCCGTGGATCATGGACCGGCGGGAGATTTTGTTCCCCGTGTCCTGTAGTCGGTGAGTCGGTTAGTTTAATTTGCTTTGTTTTTCACTCTTGTTGCTAGTATAGTGGGTGTTTCCTGGCCAATGTACCGTTTCGATGTATTCGCCCTTGACTGCTTTGGGGGGCATCTTGTTGGGATGTTGACTCGGCCGATTAAATGCCTTCTTGCCGGGCAATAATTCCGATGATGACGGGGATGTTTGGAGACCATTCTGGGGCGGTGGGATAGTTACGGCAATACTGGGCGGTGTGCCTGTATACTTCGTCTCTATTTTTATCGTCGTCCCATCTTTTATTTGTTGTTTTCCTCCTCCATCACACCTCAGGATGTCAGCTTGTTCTTCCGAACCTCTTCAATCCGACTCTGGGTATGACTGGCACGGATTCTTCATGCATACACCCTATGCGCCAAGCGTCACGCTCATTGGATGGTTGCTACAGTAGTTCGAGAGCTGTACAGCCAAGTACATGAAATAGCATGACACAGTGAAACATACGACTCGTCACAGCTGTCAAACATCTCTCACTTCTAAGACATTGATCCTCAACCAGAGACAATATGCAGTGAAGATTACTCTCCAGTGGACGGATCGACTTCCTCAGCTCGGATTTGCCTCAATTGAGAGGCATCACATGCCGTCATGGACGTTCTCATCTGGACCAAGTCGGGGTTCCCAGCATCGTTGGCATCCTTGTACTACCGGGTCATTATGGGCATCCGTCTCGTTGCCGATGGGAAGCGGGGTTCGTTGAGTATGTTCGTTCATCTTGGATGCCTGAACACGAGTGCGTTCCCGATGTGGCCACATTTGCTTCCCGTTCGATACCAACCAGGACAAGCAAGTACAGTCATGATCACACGGTGATCCGGTAGCATCCGTTTGGATATTCGATACTCCTCGCAGGGAGGTAGGTGTTGTGCGATATCCTAGAGTTTCGAACATATAAAGCGCCCCCACGGCGCCGCTCCAGTATACTCAATCAAGCCATCACCGCGTGCAGACTCTTCAACCACCACCACCATGCTCTTCTCCCAGATCCTACCCGCAGGACTCTTCCTGCTCGGCCTTACACAAGCCGCGGCTGTCGCCAGACCTCGCTCGTCCCAGGATTCCGACGCCGCGACAATGGAGATGGCCACAGCCACAGTTGCCAGCGCCCCTATCCCAGTCCAGAGCGGTGTCGCGTCAAACTGCAACTCCTTCTACCAGGTGAAGACCGGCGATACCTGCATCGGTATCCAAACCCATTTCCACAACTTCACCCTCAACGAATTCTACAAATGGAACCCCGCCATCGGGACCAACTGTCAAGTCCTCCTAGCCGGCTACTACGTCTGCGTCGGGACAGCCCCAGCTCCCACTCGTACGCCCCCCCCTCTTCTTCTACTTACATTATACTTCTTTCCTTGTTTGCTTCTGCTGCGCTTGCAGGAAGCGGGGTCGAAAGGAGGGGAGGAAAGAAAATACTAATTCCTCCCACAGCAGACCCCCCTACCACTCCCTCCCCAACCCAACCGGGCATCGCCGCCCCCTGCTCCAAATACTACGCCGCCGTCTCAGGCGACACCTGCATCGGGATCACCACGCAATATCCCAGCCTAACCGTCAGCAAGTTCATGGAGTGGAACCCCGCCGTCGGCAACGACTGCACCAACCTCCTAGCCGGGTACTACTACTGCGTCGAAGTGCCAGCCGCAGGAGGAGCTCCCAGGAAACAGTGACACCGCCGCTGCCCCTTGACGATAACTGGGGTAACGTGGTTTGTGTAGGGGAGGGGGCAGGGCAGGGAAGTTAAAGTTCTGGTGTCACCTGCGTGGGGGGGGATTTGTTCGGGATTCGCCCTTCTTTTGTCGGGTGCGTTCCGCGTGGTGGTACATCCGTTGGAGACTTGCTCTGCAGGATCGTTTTCTTCGCTTGATGGGTAGACTGTGTGGTGTGGTGTGTTGTGGTGTGGTAGGAACTGAGATGCATTGATACTTAATTTAGTAATGTCTTTTTTATTTCTTTTTCCAAGGGTGGTATTGTTAGGTACCTATAATCAAGGAGGGCATACTCTACATTTTGAAACAGCCATAGCATAACATGATTACTATTGATCGCTTGCTATTACTAGTTTGCCACTATTTTGGCAAGACATAAGAGAATCCGAGGATGTAAATTGTCATTTCTTTAGGTATCACCTGCTATACTTACATGTAGGTCGTCTTTCTGGCTAGCCACCTTGCAGGACAACCATTCCACTAACTGGTCTTTAGCAGATGTAGATAGTTTTTAAGTCTTATCTCCTTCATGCAAGTACCTTAGCACGTTACTTCTAAGCATTCAGTAAAGTAAGTAAAATAATCCAAGAGGATAGTACGGCATTAATATACAGAACAGATGGTAATCTCCGGGGGCCAACAAATGAAGATGAATTAAGCAAACAAAAACATGATCCTATAAAAGACAGATACATCATCCATTATCACTACACGTAAGCAGCACCAAATTATAAATTAAACTATCAGTCAATCAATACCCACGAACTCACCACCAGAAGACGACGATGTACTACCAATCTGCTCTCTGGTGGGTGGGTGATCTCCAAAAGACGCGCAAGTAAAACAGGATGAATAATCCAACGACGTAAATAAGCAAGCAGGATATCTCAATAAGCAGCAGTCAGTTTTAGCCCAGCAGTTTCATCATCAATTAGAAGAGTAAACGCTCGTCATGTTTGTTTGTTGTTTTGTTTTTACGAAGCGATCTTCTTCTTAGGCGCAGGGACATCCCCGTCGTAGTGGATTTTGAAGGCTGTAAAATATCGTTAGCCGTCTTGTGTGGTCTGAAAAATAGTAATGGGAAGACTTACTCGTCGCAAACGGGGAATAGCTGCCCCAGTCCTCGCGCATATACAGGTAGTAGCCGCCCTCGCGCGGGATCTTCTTGAAGACACCCTGGCGGCCAGGGGCGCGGCGGATGTTCTGCAGACGGCCGACGACGCGCAGCATGGCTGTCAGGGCGAGCAGGCTGGCTTCCTTGCCTAGGCCGGTGTGCGGGCCGAGACCGTACTGGATGTACGAGTCCATGGGACGGTCCAAACGGACTTCGCTAGGGTCGGGGAACACGTTGGGGTCACGGTTGGCTTTGACCTAAAAGGGGTAAGAGGGAATCCGTTAGTTGATGGGAGGGTGAGCCGAGGGTAGTAGGGCAGGGGGACGTACAGCGCCAACGAAGATCTTTTCGCCCTTTCTAATGTTGATTGGGCCGCTCTCGTCGTTGAGGGTCATGTCTGCCTCTGCTTCGCGGAACGAGCCAAAGGTTCCGTTGAGGCGGAAGGCTTCCAAGCAGTAGCGCATCAGCTTCTCGTCCGCTTCCTTGGTGTCGTCCTTGGATAGGCGGTTGATCTCGGGGAGGTGTTTCTTGCCCTCGTCGGAGAGGTAGTAGTCGATGATTTGGGTGAACTTTGGGAAGTGTCAGTCGTGTATCATAAGATACAAAAGTATATAGCAAGCAGAAACGAAAGGTCCGAAGGGTAAATCCTACCATCTGAGACTGGTTGTGCGACATCGCCACAGCAGCGGGGAAAACATGCGACCAGGTCACTTCCGAGACATCAAGGCCGCTGTCCAACAGCTTCTTGATCAGCTGGTCACCGTACTCCTTGAGAGCATTGTGACCATCGCTGAAGCTGTCGATAAACCGCGAGAGGAACCCAGGGGAGCTGATTGACTTGACATGGCCCTCGATTATACTACCGAGCGGCTCGGAGACTGCTTGTGCGGCTTTATGCAGCTGGAAAGACTTGGCCGGGTCGATGTCAAAGAAGACGCTGTTGAAGACAACCGCCATAATCTTGAACATCTCGTGCTCGGTAAAGACACCGCGAGAATTATCCCCCGCCTTGAGAGGAAGCGAAAAGAGCTTGGAGGCAAAGTGCACAGGGGCCAGGTTGCCGACACTGGCACAGTTAGTTTCTCGAGAAAAGAGAGAAGATAGTACCACACTTACTCCCGAATTATGTCAACCTGCTTGATGCTACCAAGTCTGCCAGTCTTATCCTGCAACAACTTGACAGTGATGGCTTCGTAGAAGTCCTTGATGTTTTTCCTCCACTGGTCGTTGTCCAGGTTCTTGCTCCAAAAGTCACCATCGCCTCCGCCGGAAGTGAGCGACGTAAGGCCACCCCAAACAACGCGGAAGTCCTTGGGGTTCTCCAAGGATTTCTTCACGTTGGGATAGGACACCAAAGTAGCATGAGGGGGCGTAAAGCTGGGACGATCGTACGAATAGTCCTTTTCTCGGTCCAAGTGCTGCATGATCTTTCTGTTCTCACTGGGGATGGTCATGGGGTAGTGAGCGTAAATGGAGTCTGACTTGTACCAGTTCGGGAAGGCTCTCATCGCGAGCTTGTAGAAAACACATCCTTGATTGATGTTGAGATCGTAGCGAGATTCGTTGTAGCCCCAGTTGGTTAAGTTGCGAGGATTGTAGTCAATCTGAGTAGCATTAGGGATATATTCGAGCAACAACATGGGAAGGGTCGACTTACAGTGTAGTGACGGTCACCACGGACAAGGGCCACAGCGTCCGAGAGGACGGCACGAGAGATTGTGTAAGTGGGAGCAATGCCGACACCAGGGATCATTGGCTGCTTTGCTTCCTCGGAAACAATGCCAGGGTACAATTCGACGTAATCGGGATGATCGTAGAGATTGCGGAGCGACTCGGCGATCTCCGGGTCGGAGTTGATCTCCTCGAATGATTCGTAGGGTTTCAAGTCGAAAAACTTACGGAACTCGTTGAGCGAGCCAACATTCCAGCGACGACCCTGTTCAATACCGAGGATCTCCATAGCCCGAAGAGCTTTGGGGACGTTCTTCGCGCCGAACGAGCCTACTACAGGTCAGTTGCCAGCCCACATTGATCCGGTCGTGGCGGGAAATCACTTACCGGCAACGTCCTCAACTGCATTAGACAGAATGTTCACGAGATCCTCGTCCTTGAAGGTTCCATCCTCCTGGCGCTCAAGGTGGGCAAAAGTGCGCTTGGAAGGGTCCGGGTTTAGGCCCTTCTCATACTTTCCGAGGCCCATCAGCAGCTCGGGAATAGAGACTTCCTCAGCGGGCTTGCCCATGAGCTCCTCGTAGATCTTCTCGGTGTACTTCTCATCGTTGGCACTGATGGCCGAGTGCCAGCGGTAGGCCAGGTTGAATTCTACGGAGCATTGGTTGCCGAGTCCGGACGGGGTGGTGTCATTGCCCTCCATCTGAGCTCGGGGGTCCTACTAATAGTCAGATCTTGCGACTAGCGTGTGTTTACCCAATAATCCACGTACCAAGCACCAGGTGCTATTAACTCTGTTCAGGTTGACGATGGTGCGGAGATAATCGTAGAGGGTGATGTTGATGTAAAGACCACAAGTGATACTAGATTTTTGTCAGAAAGTTCGTGGACCGGTAGGGAATATCCAAGTGCATACAGTCGCCCAGTCTGAAACAGATCTTCATCGTACTTGGCCCAAGCCTTTTGAGCATCTTCTTCCGAAAGGTGCGCGGCGGGCTTGTTAAAGCGCCCATTTTCATTGACCACCGCCAGTTGCTCAACCACGTAGTTGTGGAAGCGGTTGAGCATGACCAGGAGAACACAGCACGCAGCAGGGAAAGCCTGCAAACGAGGCTCAGAGAAGGAATCGGCCTTGAGCTTTCCATCCTTGTGGGTCCGGACAAGGTCTTGTTCCTTCCGTACATCACCATACAGAATAGAAAGATCCAAATATCCGGACGTCTTATTCATGTGGGGGGCCCTGTAGTCAGTTTGGAAGATATCTGCAAGCGTCAGGAAAATGGCTCATAGGTCCATCGACGGTCCAACAGAGACTCACCGTGGATGATTAGGGAAGCCCAGTTGAAGAATAAACTGGAAACGTTGTTGGGGTTTGGCTTAAACTTTTCACGGGCGAAGAGGCAATCGAAGATGAGACCAGCGTCCGGCAAGCCGCCGGGCTGAATCGTCATCGGCTGGATGGAGCGAGCATAGGGTGTGTTGGCAGCACCCAACCAAGGAAGCGTGGGGTTGTTGTTAGAGCCGTCCGCGCTACGGTAGGCATACTCATCTCCCATATAACTGTCACAATTCATCTCAGTATGGTACGCCTTACTCTCAAGGGCCATTGGCAACTTACGAGAGAGGGGGGTGTGGCAGCGACCCCCAAAGTTGATCCAAAAATTGGTTGGTGAGCTCGGACCGGGCCTTGGAATGGGCAGGCAGACTAGAAACAACCTAAAGAGAGGCGACACTACATTAGTCCCGGGGTGACGGAGCGCATAGTGTTCACTGTGTGAGCTCACCTGGATAATGCGCTCCATAAGCATAGTTTTGTCAGGTATTTTCTCGCCCCTGGCCATGTTTGAGACCATATCCTTCAATGTGCCAATGTCCTTAAGGCCCATGGTCTTCAAATCCGCCATCAACCCGGGTGAACCCTCGTTGCTGCCATCCGAAGTCTGGCCGGGCAATGGGGTTTTCGAAGCATGCAGCACCTGGGAGTATTTTTCAAAGGGGTTGGTGGCCTCGTTGGCGCCCCTTTTGCTGCGCTCCCAGTTCTCTTCCGTAGACTTGCGCGTCGGAGGCGGCGAGGACGACATCATCTTGGACTGGCGCTTGCCGGCCTTGGTGCCATTCTGCTTCGGCTCACCTTCGGCTTTTGAGTCCTTCGACTTCTTGAATTGAGTAGAAAACCTCCGCAACATGTTGGCGGATATTATGTAGACCAAATAGTACTATGAACGAGGTAAATATGGAAGATTGGGCGAAGGAGAGATATGTTTAAAAAGCCCAGGTGAAGGAAGCAGCCAACGAGCCAAGAAAGAGGAGGAAAATAAACAAGTTGACGTGAGCACGATTGACTTCAAGCCCTTTAATAAGAAAAGTACTCGATCGGTCACCCTGGAGTCAACTCAGATGTGGATCCCCACCCACCATATGCAATTGACAGAAATGGCAATATTTGTTGATATATGTTGCATAAGGGGCTTGATTCCAAGTACCGAGGAGGCGCCAGCGACAATCGCACCCATTCTTTCTATTATTCCAAGCCAGCTTCGACCCGCCCAAATAGTGAGCTGCTGGTAGGTGGACGATCTTCGCTAAAACTTGCGCTGGAGTGGAGATCACCAGGCTAGCCCAAGGAATTATCTCGCATGAGCATTGTTCAGCCTCATTTACAGAGGAACTCTGCGTTCAGTGGCGATCCGGGTCGAGGCCACCTGAGCCCTAAAATATCAGTCCGAATCCACAAGACTGTACGAGGGATATGCTGCATTGCAGGGTGCAGCATCTTGAGATGCACGGGGAAAAGAACAAATACTGTGAAGGGGAACAAAATTACTACCCAAAAGGAAATACCGTAATAATTGAAATAACAATAAGGGAAATTGACTTATTACGAAACAACCAATTGAATAGTAAAATCGGCTTCGGGCTGATCGATTGGAGGAAAACTGAACCGCTCTCGAACACCACGCAACCATCAGGCCTGAACCTGAATCGATGCCAAGATGATAAACATTAGGACTGGGACGGCAGTCCTCTCTCCACCTGTCGGGTGTCAAGGCCCGAGGCCAGGTACCAATCATTCGCTCATATTGCAACTGGCCCAAGCTCTGGGGGCCAGGCAGTACCGAACTATTGGCTTTTCTACCGGTGATGTTGCGGTAGCCATCAGCCAAGAGTGCGTTCCAACGCAGCGTTTAACTTGACCGATTGTGTAGCCTCGTTCAATACACGGGTGTCAGGTCTTCATCCCCACTGATTTGGCACGTCGTACAAGGGACTCTCGAACTCACGCGTGGAGGCGAGCTGAAGCCAATCGACTATGGAGGGTCGAGAGCATTAGTACCCAGTAGTGTAGTGGCCGTATCCCCATCAAACCCCACTCGCTGAGATTTGAGTGGAGCCTGATCGGTGACTGTCCATTCCGAAAACAAGACAGGAAGCCCACGCGCGTAAGGACGGACCATGTTGGCCCCATCTCGAAGGAACCCCAGCTACATACTAGTCCACCCGGAGTGTTTGACTGACTCGTCTGCGACTTCCAAGGGAGCGCAAGGGCACTTTCTATCGCAAAACAAAGTTTGCCCCTTACAAACATCCTCTCTATATTTTCTATGTCCATGATAATCAAACTTCGAGGAAAAGAAGCGTAGACTCGATAATCAACAACAAAAATTAAAAAAAAAAAAAAAAAAACGAGAGGAAATGTAAGAAGGAAGGAGAGAGGAGGAAAGAAGGGAGGTAAAAATCCCGACCTCCCAGCCACGGAAACGCCATATGTTTGCATTTACCTGATGTGGATTGGCTGATGATCCATAGTACGAACAATGGCGTCCGTCACGAACGGACTATCACCGGTAAGTGCCAATCCGAACAAAGCCTGATCGATCTTCGGGGAACAACTACCCAAGTGAGCAACGGAGTCAAACATTGGCAATCAAATCAAATTTACAGTAATATACCTACCTCGTGGCAAAACCATTCACAAGGGACCAGAAAGTATATCGGAGGAAGAACGGAGCGCCTGGGATGGACTGGTTGGGACGCCCATGCTTTCTGCACCTGGACTATTCGGGGCCATCAGCACGAGCCAGGAAGTCAAAAATCGAACCAAATGCGCTGCCTTGACCAAGACCCAAAAGTCTGGTCACCCACCCATTTGTGCTCCTCATGGCGCATTCCAATCAAAGGAAGATCGGGCACTGTTCATGGAGGGGACGGGCTCTTGTTTGGACGAGACTGCAGGAGGGAAATTATTGATCGGATGGTCGATGGGGATCCTGCAGGAAAGTGGATTCAAGTCCTGAGAGAGACTCTCGAGCATGGTGGAGCTCTTAGATCATTCTTTCGTGAGTGCGCGAGCAGTAAGGCGGGCCTAGAGATAGAGCAGTGAGGAGAGTGAGGAGAGATGAGGGAAGGAAGGGATCGGAACCTAAAGAAAGGATCGACTGTCTCCGAATGGTTCGTGGAGGACCTCAGGCCGAATCGGTGGAGTTGCCCTAGTTTAGTCCCAAACTAGATTCCAAATACTGAAGATTTCAAGATACACTCACTCGCCGATCAAGGCAGAGACTATTCTACCGATTGTGTTAGCTATGACCATAATGCCTTGTTCTCGGGCGAGCTACTTCTTAGTGCCGTAGGCTATACATATTTCAATAATTGTCCTTGTGTATTGCACATTGGACAGGTC
The DNA here is from genome assembly GCF_002847485.1 of Aspergillus campestris IBT 28561. Lineage (NCBI taxonomy): Eukaryota > Fungi > Ascomycota > Eurotiomycetes > Eurotiales > Aspergillaceae > Aspergillus > Aspergillus campestris. The sequence continues at coordinate 1,777,405 of NW_020194336.1, read as the reverse complement.
CACACCTCAGATTGACCTCTCTTCCAGCCCCTGTCTTCCTCAAATCTGTTTTTTTCTTGATTCAATGAGTATCATCTTATCAGTTGTTTGTTCCTGTCTTTATACTCTCATTTTTCTTTTTTTTCCTTTGCGCATTCATGCATGTGTTCTGTGAGGGGGTCCGAAGACGAGGACTTCTTCCCCAGCTTCTAGGCGTAATCTCGCTGCCGTCCTCCCTTACGTCAAAGCTATGGATCCTCGGCAGTTATTACCAGATGTGCTGATACCGAACCAAAGTTTATTCTGATCTCAGACATTCCATGGCCTTGCATCTTGGCGCCGCGGTGTCAGCTCGGTTCGCCCTGGAAGTCAACCCAGAAGACACACAAGGTTGGTCCTCGTAGATATTTTATGCTAGTATACGCAGGCGTGAGGGTAGACCCGTCAGCCATGTTGGTGTCAACTTGGGCCCACAGGGACCAGACACGGACTGGATTGTCCGGGACGGAAGAGACGGGACTGCCGTCTCGTTGCTGAGATTGCCACATGGCGAGGTATCATTCCCCTCTCAAGTTCCTCGGTTTGAAATAGGATAATCCACAAATGTAAAAGCCTAAGGAAGGATGCTGATTGCTGAGTGACACAGAAGACAAGCTGAACCCTCCCCTCACACCCGAGTAAAAGCGAGGGTCACTTCGCTTTTCGTACTCGCACATTGACTAGAATGTGCAGGTCCACCCAACTAGCACGTATAGATCTTTGAGATAGTGGATGCGCCGATCGAGCAATAGACACCATCCATCAGCGCTGTGTGATTGTTTTAGAGTCGTGATTTGGGGGCTAGCGCCCCAGTTTGAGAGTAGTTCGCCCCCCCAAAGGTACGTTTGTCCTTTCTCGGATAGAGAATTAAAAAAGCAAAGAGCGAAAGCACATAAAAGATGGACCCACCGACAACTGCGGCGAAGTCTTGTCAATCTTCCCATTAGGGCGAGAGTATGAGGACTGACTCGACTGATGCGACCAACCATCTTCTGATGTACCCAGCACAATCGGAGCTTGACGTATCCAATTCGAAAATCGACGCTGATCTTCGCATTCCAGAGAAGGGGGCGGTGGGTAACTGCACTATCAAACTCGCTACTATCCTTGCTCTCTCGTCCTCCTGCTTGTTCCACCGGTCATAATAGCCCTTGAGAAGCCCCTTGGGTGACTGGAACCGTGGCGTTGACTATCATTGGATTGGCTGAAGCATTCTTCATAATTCCTTTTTTTTTTGTTTTTTTCGCTTTGCTTGCTCAGGGCTCTCAAGTCTTGGTTGTCTATCATTCTCTCGGCGACCGTGTATATAGGCTGTCCCCCCACCAAAGGGGCCTAGACGTTTAGGTTCCCGGGATTCTACCCTAGACATTCCTCGCGCCTCTTCGACCACAATTCATCCCTTATCCAGGGATCACTGTCGGTAGTATAACTATTCCGTGACTTTGAATACGGCATCAATGGCGGAGCCCACGGCGTTTGGACCGGCGCCCATCCCCAGGCATTTTGTCCTGTGTTTTGACGGTACCGGGAATAAATTCCAGGGAGATGAAAGCGACAGTAATGTCCTAAAGATTTTCCGAGTAAGTCAATCCCTAGGTAGAAGTGGTTCCCATAGAAAAGTGGGAGGGGAGCGACACGTATCGTCCGTCCATACAAGCAGACTTGCTGATGGAAGTGGTTTTTCGTAATCAACAGATGCTGGACCGTAGCCAAAGCCATCAATTCCACTACTATCAACCAGGAATTGGAACCTACGTGACTACCAATAATCTCTCCAGCACTGGCCGATTCCAACGGATCAAGTCCGCTTATATGAAGGCCAAGGACTCCGCCGTCGGATCCTCTTTTGATCAACATGTTATGGGAGGATACAAGTTCCTCATGCGATACTATCAGCCAGGCGACGAGATATATTTTATTGGCTTCAGCCGAGGCGCCTACATTGCACGCTTCCTCGCTGAAATGCTCGATTATATCGGTCTTCTGGAAGCGGGCAATGAGGAACTGACTCGGTTCGCATGGAAGACGTTTGCCAAGTGGCAGCAACGTCGCGACGATACCGAGGGAGATCACGAGGAGAAGCGGAAATTGTTCAAATATATGAAGGCTTTCCGCGAAACGTTCAGTCGGCCGATTACGAGGATCAAATTCATGGGTCTGTTTGACACGGTCAACAGCGTGCCAAGGTTTGAGTCGGCCTGGATGCAGAGAAGCAAGTTTCCGTACACTGCTCGCAGTTCAGCCAAGGTCATTCGACATGCAGTGGGTATTGACGAGCGGCGGGCAAAGTTCCGGCAGGACCTTATCTCGGAAGTGAAGCCATGTATGAACAAAAAAAGACATCATCATGATTGGAGACGTCATTATCTGCACCCACTTCGCCGTGGCTCAGAAAAGCCCGACAATGTTCCCGCGATTGTGGTCGACGGCGCGCAAGCCCCGGAGGATGGAAGTCACGGACCGGCATGCGCAGAAAAGGAGGAGACGCCTTCGCTCTATCGAAGCGGACATTGCTCCCAGGAAAATAACAAGGCTCGCCAAATCAGCCTCGCCGTCCCGATGCTGACCGGCTCTACGGAGGATTTAACTTCGATCCGAAGCGGGCACTCGGGACTCTCCGTGCAGATTCCCGGCGACGGACGGCAAGGCGACGATGATGAGGCAAGCCCCCAGGATATCCAAGAAGTGTGGTTTCCCGGCGCCCACGCGGATATCGGTGGAGGTTGGAAACTGGAAGAGGGCGAAGAATGGCCTCTCAGCCACGCTCCCTTAGTTTGGATGGTCCAGGAGGCCCAAAAGGCCGGTCTCCAGCTCGACCCCCTCAAGGTCAAGCAATTTGAATGTTCCGAGGAATTTGACGGTGACTATTCTCCCATTCGAGGGAACATCCACTGGAATCAAAACGGATTAGGCCATGAGAAGGAGTACGGCCCGAACACCAGAGCCCATGAAAACGGATATCCCACCTTCAAGGTCACCGACACGGACGCAAAACAGCGGTCCAAGGCGAGCAGTAACTTTCTAGATGCCCTCCATGGTTCCAGCACAGTCGGCACTTTGCATGACTGTCTGTCCTTCGGCAATGGTCTGCCGGCGCTCTCGGTGATCACCTGGCGGATTATGGAATACCTCCCCTTCCGGCGCATGGACCTTCAAGAAGATGGATCCTGGAAGCCGATTTCATGGCCCTTGCCCTGTGGAGAAGTCCGCGATATCCCCAAAGAGGCGCAGATCCATGTGTCCGCCATCCGCCGGATGATGGCGAACGAGGGTTACCGCCCTGGCAATCTCATCATTGGCGGAGGTGGGCGTGGAGTCAAGCTCGCTCCCGAGAAGTACGGAATCGGCGAGTGGGTGGTCAAGGACCACCACGGAGATCCGGTGCGAGAGATCTATGAGCGCAAATGCGTGTCCAAGATGTGCAAAGAAGACGGCCATTAGAGCCCATTCCACTTGAGACCTCCGTTCCGATCCGTTTAATAACACAGATGGATCTTGGGTGTCTCTTCAATCTCATTCTCTTTTCAACATTTTCCTTTTGTCTGCGCAGTCCTCTGATATCGATGCATCTTCCGCATCGTGGTCATCTTACCGATTATCTAATGTTTCGATGTGTCCAAGGAGGCCGTCAGCCCTCCCCTGGCCGCTGTATATAGTACCTACTAGCAGTAATGTGATGTGTTCCAGTCCGATAAGGCCGTTCATCCGTCTTGCTTCTATTCGGCCCTCTCAATGTGACTCCCACCGAGGCATGTGATTTAGTTCAACGAATAGAATCCGTTACCAATGAGAGTTAGTTGGAACTAGTTGCAATAGCCTGGGTTGTATGGCTGTGGTTGATGGAAGATTAACGCCAACCCCTTATAGCCGAGGTCGCAGGGGTGGATCCATTGTCGCTTCCTTACTCCGTCGCAACTCGCATTCAACAGCATTTGCTGACAAGATACACCAAGGTCCAGAGTGGCATATCAGATGGTGAACTGGAACTACCCATGTGGCAAAAGTACCTGGTGGGTTCGAGCTGCCATCTGTCCAGTCAATTCGTGCAGGACGTACATTAGTTTCGGTCGAATCTGGAATCTCGAAATGTCTGGATCGGGCCAGAACCAGGGACTGTCTTGGTGCACTATCAACGACTCCGATCTCTCCATTCTATTCCCTCATTGCACCACGTTTCTGACCGTTGGTTCAATGGTTTGGAAGGACGAGACCACATGCCAGTCAACGACATCGAACCCAGCTACCTGATTAACTATAAAGGGATTAGTAGCCAACAGTGCGACACGAATTAGTTAGAATAGTCTGAACCAACTAGTGATTTGGAGGATGATCAAAAAGCATGAATCGATGAGGTTACTCCGTGGTGGTTGACTGGAGCAATAAGATTTGCGGGCAAATTCAAAAGGAGCGGATGACCCTTACTGCCGGGAAGCGTGACTGTGACTCGTTTTGGCTGGTTTGGGAAATCCCCTTGGCCTGAGGTCACCACTTTTCCTCTCTTTCCCTTTCCGCCCTCGATCAACCAACATCACCCCCCTTCTTTCGCGCCCCCTCCTCTCCATAACCGCCTCTTTCCACAACCCACCCCTTTCTCCTATATTCAAACCTCCTTTAAATCCCACGACCCGGATCATCCCTCTTGGTCTCCGACGGTTCGGTTCTGGTCCCAACGAACCCTATCAAACACCCGTGGAATCGTCGAGTTCTCTCACCAAAAGGCGAAGGTTTCCCTCGATCTCGTCTTCAAGTCCCCACACCAACACCAGGGTAGGAACGCTGCGCGCCGTGGGTCGGCTGTTGAACTTTAGATGGACTGTGTCCATTAGGTTCTCGGAATGAGGTCGATTGAGTGAAGGATATGGAATTGTTCAATCCTCCGCCAGAGCGCATCATGCTTCCTCCTAGTCCCACCGATTCGATCGAATCAGTGTCCTCCGTGGCATCCGACCCTCCCGGGGGAAAAGCTGGAGATACTACCGATCGCCCAGAGGACGTCATGATCACCTTGTCTCTCAGCCCGAACCGGCCGGCCAACCCCCCGAGTCGGTTGCCCTTCACGCGCACTCATTTTCGGTCGCGATCCTTGGCTGGGGTCCCAAGCGTACCGCCAATGACCCGAGCGCATTCGTCCCCCGGTCTGGACTCGCGGGGCAGATATATTTTCGTCACGGGTCGCGGAGCGTCGGAGAATGCGCTTGATTCTTCGACAAAGCGCCACTTTCCCCTACAAACCACACCCGAGGAGTATCCCCATCACGAGGCGAGGACGATTCCTCTGAATATCTCTGAGACAATCTCGGAGCACGGTGAACTCGACATCACCATGAGTGGGAATTCGACGCAAGGCGAATCGCCTACCACCACCCCTTTGCCCCGTCTGGGTCGCCGTCGCCCATCATCCCCTCTGCATTTCTACCCGTCAACTGGCCAGTTTTCGGGCAGTCCGTCGTCCGGATATCCTTCCCCAATCATACTCAACTCAAGATACAACGAGAGCTTTCCAGGATATTCAACGTCGTCGGCCTCCTCCATGCCCTCGACCCCCACCAGCCTCCGCTCGCGCAGCCCCAGTATATCGTCGTTGGAAACCATCCCGGACATTCCCGATGCGGAGGCAGAGGCCGACGAAGCAGACCATATTGCAGCCTTGAAATTGGCAGCGGACACGGAAGATGAATCTGATGCGACGGGCAACGGAAACAGAAGACGTGGGACTTCTGATCTATCGGGCCCTTCAAACTCCTTCTCCGGTCTACGAGCCGGGTCAGGAGGCTACGGTGTGAGGGGTGATAAGAGGAAGCGTTGGAGTGTCTGCGGGGCCGAACGTCGTCAGGACCTTGATCTAGAAACTATTTGGGAAGACTGACTGGAATGGGCGGTTCCAAATGAACATCTCAGTGCCCTGTCATCCCATTGATACCGGCAGAACCACGGTCTCTACAACCTCTGCGCTGGATTGTTCCAATATTCGTCCTGAAGCACAAGCTCGGTGTCGGCTTCACCCTTGTCAGCTGATGTCGAGCAACGACTCTATTTTCGCGCGTATACGTGAAAGTTAATCGCTGTCTCTTGGCTCTGTACTCTGCCTTCGGGCTGTACTGTACTGCCCTTGGCTTGTTCTACGCAAGGGACATACCCAACCTGTCTATGCGTCCTGCATAGCTTCTAAACGGGCAACCTCCACACCGGGCCACCCCCATTAAACTCACACCTTGAACCCCAGTCGCATTATGTCGAGGGTCGCGCAGGCTCGTGGATACCCTCGGTACCGCCTTGATCAGTTTCAATTATTCTGCTTTTCTTGAATCGCACCAGGAAGGCGCCGGCTATCTGTTTCTAATTGCTTTACTCCTTTTTTCTGTTTCATTTCATCATTTGCAAGTATGTCAGACTTTGTGATTCCCCAGTTGGACCATTTTTTTATCTTTTGTTGGACTTGCGCGTCAAGTTGGGTGCCTTGTATTTTTGCATTACTACGGTGCAGGTTTGATTTGTTTTATTGGGTTTTTATCTTTTTTCCTGTTGATTCTCTGGCTGTAAATAGCTAGCTGGTAGCGTGTGGTTGAGTGCATTTTCTATAACCTCATAATGCTTATCGTATTAGGGCTTTTCTTTCTCTTTTTTTTTTTTTTTTTTTGGAGGGGGATTTGTACAGATCTATATATCTTCCTACCATCAGGAGTAGATTTATGCTCGACCCGGTGTTTGCATTAGTATTCCAGACACACCCCCTTACATTACACTATCGCCAAGCACGATATATGTATCACAGAGCATCAACTACGGGGTTACGAGGGGGGGGGGGGGCGCAATATCAAAAAATGAAAATCCAACAACTTATCCCAAATAGCAACCAAAACCAAGCACCACTCAGTTAACACCAGCAACATTATCATCATCATCAACAACAACAACATCCCCCTTATTCCCCCCAGCCGACGGCAAAGAATCATCCCTCAACACACCCAAACCAAGCCTCCCAAGCCCATAAAGCTCACAAACCTGGCCCGCAGCGCGCTCTCCACTCCAGTAGGCGCCCGTAGTTGTCCCGACAGCTACGAATGGCGCGGTATGCTCGCCCGCGAACCACACGCCTCTGTCTGCGCCGAGCCCGGCGCGCAGAACCTCAATGTCGCGGTCGCCTTGCTGCAGGCCGATTTGGAAGTTGCAGTAGGAGCCGTTTCCGGCGTAGGGGTCGTTCTGCCACTGGGTGGCGAGGAAGGCGAGCGGTTTGCAGGATGGGGAGGAGGCGGTGTAGTTTGGGAGGCGGGAGTAGAAGGGGTGGAGGAAGGTGTCGAGGTAGGTGTGGTATTCTGGGGAGGTGGGGGGTAGGTTGGTTAGGTTCGAGACGATGTGTGTTGCGCAGGGTCCGTAGGTGTAGAAGAGGAGGGTTGGGTGGGCGCAGTGGGGTGGGAGGGCTGCGAGGGAGACGCATTCTTGGTTCCAGGTTATGGATCCGGGGCGTGTGGTGTAGTTGGGGTCGAGGAATTGGACGAAGGTGGCATTGGTGGCGGGATTGTTGCTGTTGGTGGTGGCCGATGTGTTGCTTGTGTGCCAGAAGGCTGTTGGGAAGGTGACGTAGACTTTCTCGAGTCGGCCGTAGGAGATACTGTCGATGGCTTGGGTGAGACGTGGAGGCAGCTCTGGAACGAAGGCGGCTTTGTTGCGCTTGAGCCAGCCCAACGGGGCGGTCACTACCACTTCGTCGAATCGAGCTGTCTCTCCGGCTGCGGTGGTAAGCCATACATTGCGCGAGGAGCTAGTCCCGTCTGCGCGAGGTTTAGATTCGATTTTGACGACTGGCTGGTTCAGACGGAGATCCGCGTGCTGGAGAGCGGCCTTGGAAACGTGCTCTAGGATTGCTTTGTACGTGGACGCCACGAACGAGTTGTCTGAGAGTGTCAGTATATGTATACAAGGAAGGGGGTGCAGGATTATACATACTTCCGTCGATACATTCTTCTAGACAGAAGTACTTCAAGCTCTGTCGATCGACGCCGTCACCTACATACACACCCCACATTCTGCTGGTCTCGATGAACAGCTCCTTTTCCTCCGGAGTGAAATCTGATCCGTCGACTCGTTCTTGGAAGAAGTCGAGCAGGCTCCTATCCGGGGAGATCGTGTCTTTGTGGGCGTTACTATACTCGAAAGCTTCCTCGATGGAGGCCCACAAAAACTCTGATATCTTGTTGGCAACAGCACGACTAACTGGCTTCCCGTCTGCGGCGATAAGAAGCAGCTCCTCCTCAAAATCGGTGGTAGTGGTGTTGGTGGTTTCTGCAAGAGTGGCCATCGGGTTTGTTCCAGTGCCATGAATCCAGTTGGGACCGCTTCAAAATGTCAGTGTGTTCTGAGAAACGGACATATATAATGTGTACAGCTCAGGGAACAGAAGCAATACATACAGATCAATAGTGTGTTTGTGGATCTGCGTTTGGTGAACCTGCATGGCATCAGCAGCGACTTCTTAAGCAAAAGGTAGTTAGAGAAACCCACCCTGCCTCCGACTCTATCCCGTGCCTCGAAGATGGTCACCTTGGCTCCATTTTGGACGAGAATGTCGGCGCATCTGAGACCTGCAAACCCGGCCCCTATGACTGCCACATGGGGACTAATGCTACCCATTGCGCGAAGCTTTTTAAGAAAGAGCAGAATTCGGTAGGTATAGAGCAAAGAATGTTACTGAACAAAAGATTGTATAAGTTGAGAATATCCCAAAATTTCCTGTTGAATGGTTAGCTTTGAGGTACAGAAACTTCTGTCATTATAACATATGAATGACGTGCAATTTTCCCCCTCCTTTTTTGTTGTTAATGGCAAGCAAGATTCAAAGTTGCAATGCCATGGTAAGAATGGAGCCCACTTACAAGCACAAAGGTATATTTATTTGCTGTCACCGGTGACAAAGAGACCAAGGATATCTATATATCCACCAGTTGTTAGTGAGGGACGGAAGTGGAGGGATACATACTGTACATGCATCCACTCTCAGTGGTATTATTCATCGCCTGTCGCCCCTCCACCGACCCACGTGTGGCCGCTCCTCCGTCCGTCACCAATTCAACCATGTTCCTGTGGATCCTCATTGACTGACAGATAATCTTAATGGATTGACTATATTCTATTTATACTTTGAGGGAGCATTTCTAGTGCCGGTCCCATATGAAGTGGCTGTGTATGGCTTAATTTGCTGTATTAACCCGGAGTCTTCCAGGGTGTCTAGGTATGTATGCCACTAGCTCTCTAGACATAGTTTTATCATCAACATGATAGCCAGCACAAGGGCACGTGGGATCCATGTATACATCGATACACACAAGAGCTCGACCGGCTGGTAGGATACAGAAAAGTTGAATCATCATAAGATGAGCATCACTCACATGTCATACACGCAACACCGCTTGCTTGCTTGCGTGCGAATTTCCAACAAAGTGACAAAAGAAAGGGATATGAGACAAAAGAAACCAACGAACATAGGAAATGCACCATCTTGAAGAGGAACTTGGGAGACCTCGTATCTCATCGCCATGCGCCTTGGCTGAGTGATAATAGCCCTTGGATGCAATCGAGGTCTTCGTCCTGGCTCGCGCTGCCCCCGCCAGCCATGAAGGCAGATACGTCGGGGTCCACGCCAGGGACGTCCTTCCCCTGGTTGAGGTTCAGTTTGCGCTGGGATGCTTGGGAAAGACGAGAGCGTTTTCCTGACGTCAAGCTTTTGTTGAATTTGTTCTCCCGTCCGTTCGCTTCCCGGAGGGCCGGGCGTTGGGTCTGTTTGTTCGAACCCTGCCGACGGATATGAGACATCCGGGTTCCAGGAACCCAGTTCTCCTTGTCGGAGTCGCCATGGAATTCCAGGTCTTCATCGTCTTTCGAGATATTTCCAAGGATCTTTGAGGCTCTCACTGAATAGGGTGTAGGGTTCTCGTGCAGCGCGTTCCGACCAGTTTCCAGTCGGCCCAGAGATGAGACGGTGCGCGAGATCTTCCGCCGCTTCTCCCTTGCCTCCTGCGGAACCGGGGTATTGAGGTATTCCGAGGCGTATGAGTTGTTCTGTCTCCCTGAGAAGCTTCGGGTCAATGAACGCTGGCTACCAGACCGGAAAAGGCCAGGAGAGCCAGTATTCGGCGTACTCTGAGAACCAGATGGGGTTGACAGGGCGCTTCGTGCATCTGTATCAACGAATGATTCCCAGTTCCGGGGGTCCCGCGATCTGCCAAAGGGCCGCTCTTTTTCCGGAGCCGATCGGGGCGTCCCTAGGACCACGGCACTGTTGCTCCTTCGGAGCCCTGCAAAACGAGGCTTCCGCGACGAGAACATCGAAATGCGGTTTTTCGATGGGGACGGCTCGCCATCCGCCCGAATCACGGCCTTTCCGTCCGAGGACATAGCGATGCGGAGTGCATTTCGCCCTTTAGGAGGTGACGGCGTCAATTCTCCCTCCTTCCGCACCATGGCCTCTCCATCGAATGACATGGATATCCGCAAGGATGGAGGCGATTTCACATGCTGCGCCCCATCCGGTGTTGACATGACTGGTCCTGATAGCATCTCTTCCCGAAGGTTTGTGGCGGACCGTTTCCGCTTCGCAGAATGTGGCTGTAGTTCGTCTTGCTGCGAGCTGTCTTGTGACTGCGGCGCTTCCGGCACTGCTGGAGCTTCACTGGTGGTTTGTTTGGAATCCCCATGTATCTCTGTTGTTGTCGCCAGGCTCGTTTGGGAGCTCAATAGCGGCTGTTCTCCCTCGTGCCTATCCGCGTGCGCCCCATCTGACCCTAAAGAGCCATTGTCCGAACACTGGATCCCTGGATTATGGTCGACAATGGAGTCATCGTTTTGCTCGTTCCCGCTGGATGACCCAGGCTCCGACGGCCCGTTGTCATCACTAGAAGTCTGCTTCAACGCGTCCGCACCAACCCGCGGGGCAAGTAGTTCGTGGGGCTGCAGAGGTTTGGACTTCCGACGGTCATTCTGGCGGCGATTTTGGAACCAGATCTGGAGAGTGGGAGAGAGAACGCTGGTCAGGAGACGCGTCATTTAAAAATGTCGGACTTCTCAAAATACGCACTTGGACTTCCTTTTCCCCCAACGTAACACGACTGACGATATTGGCACGAGCCGTCTTATCTGGCTTTGGGTTGCGTTGATACTCGGCTTCAAGAACGGCATGGTCTTCCGGGCTATAAGAACAAGACACGCGTGGGTGAGCGATCTATAGCGGGATCGGCGGGGACAGCATCAACTTTGGAGCCTACCTTGTCCGACGACGTTTCTGCCGTGCCAGCAATTTGTTGTCCACCCGCGGCGGGAGGTTCTGGGTGAGGGTTTTTTGGGAGTGCACCAAAAATGCGTAATTAAGGGCAGCCGCAGATTCGGATGTCTGCGTGGACAACGGCGGGGACGAGGAGAAGGTCGTCACAGAGGGCTCGGGATCAGACATGGCGGGTTTCGGGGAGTATCAGGCCCGAAACATGGAGGGATTAGGAGGGGAAGGGGAAGAGGGCGTGAGTTAGGAGGAGAATTGTAGGAAATGGGACATTGGGAGGGAAGTCTGATCGGAATTCAATTCTTGGGGAGGGAGTAGTGGTTTTTTTTTTTTTTCCTTCTCAGACAACGGGTGAGGAAAAAGAAGCGCTTCATCTAATCGCGTCGCGATGTGGACGCGGACGACGTGCAGGCGTTGTACTAAACACTACTAAGACCCGCCCGGTGTGGTTCGGCCGATCTAGTCCGTCCGGCACGAGCTGCCCCGACTGACAGTCTTCTTTTTCGCCGATTTCTAACGTTACATTATTTATATTTTGGTACTTTTCTTCTTTGTATGAAATTCTTGAATTTGGGATATCTATACTGTTTTCTGGTTAAATTCATTGAACTCGTACCTACACCGTGTATGGCGGACTTATAGCTCGCGTTGGTGGGGGCCGACGCTGCGAGTGCTGTACTCTGTACAGTAGTAACAGTACTAAAACTGCCCGCCGACGCGCTCGACACGTCCTCACGTGATATGTACATATCCCCGCCATGAGACAGTCCGCTCATTTTGACTACTGACTATACCTCTGATACACGATTATCTGATGATTATCCCTAGACTTCTTTGAGTTCTTGTTCTTGTCAGGCAATATGACTAGAGAGGTTGCATAAATTGCAATCCAGATGACAGAAACTGGCTCACTATTGACATGCATTCGAGGGAACCTGTGATATCGAAAGAGCTTACTAGTGTTGGAACTATCCCACGGTCTCGTTATGATCTCGAGCATATAGTATGCCTCTGCAATGAATGTGTCACTAAGTCATTGATACGGTATCCTGTTTTTTATACCCTAGGTGTTGAGGATCAAGTGGAGAACCCCGTGAGTACTTACCTGGAAGAAACAGGAATTATATCGAACGTGACGCCGATCATGGAATGCCGCGCCAGCATTTGGATGCTGGTCATTTTCACCACGTGACCTGCAATGTGGGCAATATGTCAGCTCTACCAAATCGTGCTGGTCATCGCTGCAGCGGATGCCATTGGCAGTTCATGGCATAATGGCCAGGCTGATAGAGACTGGAACGGTCAGCTTGGAGGCGGTCTTATATCAGGGCTACCGCAACAAACTAACTACTGCGCTCGAGAAGACTTAAGGATACCCTTTCTGGCACTAAATGTGAACACTTGGAGGCCCTAGTCCAGAATATACGGCAGAAAAAGGACCCAAGAGATCAGTTACTGTCTTCGGACATTGGATTCGCACATCCTATCTTGATAACACCTGGACTTACATGGCTGCTTATTAGTGCTCCGAAGGAGAGGGTTTACGGCAGCTTTGCAGCCTGAGTACTAATGATACTTGGGCACGCTGTCGCCATTCCAACGAAAGGCCTGCTCTCATAGAACTTTGGCCATTTCCTCCCCACCTTGATATCGACGAACACGCGTCGTCATGTGTTTCAAAGTCTGGAAGAGCGTTGACAAACAAGAACTGCTAAAGGTTGGCCCGGGGCCGGAGTCGCGGCGAATTAGAATGCATTGCTCCTTCTATACTCCGCAGACGATGATGAAGTGGACTCTCGTAACTCTGGCACGCTAGGGCTTAGCCTGTCCACAGACCATCCGGATGCCGGACTCAAGACAGTTGAGATTACTCTTGCCAGGCCATCGAGTGACCCTGTGGCTGAGCAGTAGTTATCAGATCGCTTCTCACCATCGTATAAGCTAACTCGGCGCAAACTACAGCCCTACAGTACTACGGGACATGGCCGAACCCCAGGATGAATTTGGAGAAACCCAACTTCAACCAAGGGCATCTCGCTTGCGTCGTTACCCACCTTGCCTACCTATTATGTACTGACTTAGCTGGTACTTGGTAGTGTCTACTACTTGTCTAGTTTGAGGATGATCTCAGGTACTTTTGCAGCAGCTCGACACTTTGTCCACTGTCGCCACGTCTAGACTTGCTCGATATGTTATTCCATAGCGAGGGTGCGTCTCTATACTCCACAGAATCCCACGGGCGGATGTCCCGGGACATTAACTCCTACTATCGCTGCTGCTCAAGTACTCAAACTGTCTAGGCCTTTTTCTGGTTCTGTCCCGTCAATTGGTCCATGGTGGTCGAATCCTATCGGCGTGGTACTAAACCCCGCGTCTTGCCAGAAAGTGGACTAGCGCCTGTCAAGAGATGCAGTATATCGCTCAATTTTAAGGGGTATCATTCAAGGTAGCCAGCCCTAAGCAAACAACGTATGACTATCACACTCTCAGGAAATTGATCTAGACATCATTGGCCTTTCACATGCGAATATGTTCTTTATACCCCCCCGTGGCAAATTGCTTCCTCCGTTGATCTTCATTCGCCCCCCTTCCTAGGTACAAATGTTGTCTATCATGAGCTGATGGAGTGAGACTTGGGGTTAACACAGTACATTAGGATCGGTGCCCTTGCAAGGGTGGCAGGATTCCATTCGGTGGCCGGGCCCGTTGGACCGGACTAGTAAGGCCTTGGAAGACTCGAAGAAGGCCGTGGATAAATGCAAAAGAAAAACCCGGTTGGTCGCTGGGAGCAAGGGCATCGGCTAACGGAGAAATCGCTTTGACCCCTGTAGAATTCCACCAATACCGCACTACTATGGCGCAGCCTTGGAGTGTCCGGCTCGATGAATAGGATCGCGGCATTCGGGTATAGTGGCAGAAACCCAACTAGGGTATCTGCCATCGCTAGGCGGGACTAAGAAGAACCAAAGAACAACATCGATGACTTTTAGCGGCGGGTCGGCCACTCAACCCCGGATTTTCACCAGATTTCTACCGTACTCTCCGTTGGCCCCGTCGCCCGTTTTCACCGGGCCATTTTTGTCTTCCAATCAGTTGGACGGCTCGCTTCGCCTCGACTGGGGTGTCAGTAATGGCTCTGTTCTAGTCCCAAAGGGCGAAAAGAGATTTGGAGGGGTCGTGGCACATCCTCGTCTGTCCCTATATGGTATATAGGGGGGTTAAGGCATCCTGCCCCCCCCCCCTGATGTCTTAATACGTTTGTGACACCCATGATTCTCCCTCTGCCGGTCTGATTCCTCCCGAGCCGTGTCTGCCGTGAAAACACATTGGATGATTTACTGATCTACCAGACAACCTTACTTCCATACCAGTCAGGATGGGCAGGTCTTTCACAGTCTCGTTGGCCGTATTCGCGGCCACCGGGTCGTTCTTGTTCGGATATGACAGCGGTGTCATGACCGATGTGATCGACTCGAAGAACTTTCTCAATTTCTTCAATACCACCAAGACATCGAACATCATCGGTGCCATCAACAGCACCTTTTCCGGAGGAGGTATGTTGTGTTTTGCTGTCCCCCTTCTAGACCATTCCACCGCTGACATGTATGGAATACAGCGGCCATTGGCGCCCTTCAGGGAGGGCTGACGATGGACCGGTACGGGCGTAAATTCACCATCCAAATGGGTGCCCTAATCTGTCTTGTTGGCGCCATCCTGCAGGCCGCTGCGCAGAATTTGGCGATGATTCTCGTCGGCCGCATCTTAGCAGGGTGGGCTGTCGGTCTCTTGTCCATGTCAGTTCCGGTTTACCAGGCCGAGTGCGCTCACCCGCGCTCCCGTGGATTTATCATTGGATTGTCACAGCAGATGATTGGTGTTGGTTTCATTGTTAGCACGTAAGTCTTCCTTCTATACTGTGATCTGTCCAGGGATCCGTCCAAGCTGACTAGCGAACAGATGGGTCGGATACGGATCACTCCATGCCCCAGTCACGAGCGAATTCCAATGGCGCTTTCCACTGGCGTTCCAGGCCGTTCCAGCACTGCTACTGGCGGTGGGCATGTTCTTCTTGCCCGAAACCCCGCGGTATATGATTGAGACAGGGCATTACGACGAGGCGATGAAAACTCTTCGAAGGCTGCACTATGACGGCACCAACGACGATTGGATTCAGACTGAGTACACGGAGATTAGAACAACGATTGATGCCGAGAACTCCGTTACGAAGCCGGGGTGGCTCATTATGTTCAAGGTACCCCAGTGGCGAACCCGTTTGCTGTACGTCTGCCCTCGTCCCTTCTCCCTGTCAATACGAGTCTAACCACGCTTGTAATTGCGAATATATAGTCATGGAGTCGCTGTCCAAGTCTTCACCCAGATGACCGGCGTCAACGTGATCAACTACTACCAAACCATCATGTACAACTCGCTAGGTATCACTGGCAGCCGGACTACGCTCGTGGCGGGGATCTACAACTGTGTGGGCCCAGTAACAAACCTAATCTTCATTCTCTTCATCCTCGATCGCGTCGGGCGTCGCAAGCCCATGATATTCGGCGCAATCGGCATCTCCCTGGCGCTGATCTGCGAAGCGGCCTTGAATTCCCAGAACGAAGATGGCACTCACCGCGGGTATAGCATTGGCGGGGTGTTCTTCATCTTTTGCGTGACTGTGATATTTTCACTGTCGTTTGGACCGTGCAGCTGGTGGGTCTTCTTGGCTTTTTTTTTTTTTCAAGAGTAACCGTACGTACTGACTCGTTCTCCGTCCAGGGTCTATATGGCGGAGGTTATGCCCATGCAAATCCGAGGTCGCGGGAACGCTTTCGCTACCGGCGTTGGAAACTGGGCTGTGAGCACGCTGTGGAATCAGGTCTCGCCGATCGCACTCGACAAGATCAAGTGGAAGTTTTATTTTGTCTTTGCTGCATTTAGTAAGTTCCGTCTCTGTCTCAAAAAGAGCATTCTTTTTGTTTTTTTATTTTATTTTTTATATTGGCTCTCTTTTTTTTTTCTGACATTCGCCGCCTAGATATCTTCGTCAGCCTTCCAGTGATCTACTTTTTCTTCCAAGAGACTAAACAAAAGTCATTGGAGGAGATTGACATTCTCTTCGGCGGACGGGCGCTAGGCACACTACCGGAAGACGTCACAGCCAAGCCAACGGCCGAGGAACGGGAACACGCCGGAGAGAGGGGCATCAGGATGGGCAGGTTCGACGAAGACAATCGGGTGTAAGTGGTTTGGGTCGGTCGGTCTGTCGGTCGGGTCATTCATGACTAGAGTTTTAGGAGTAGAATCTTACGAGAACACGGTACAGATAGATGAAGGATTATTTCGATGTCTCAGTGCATGTGTATCTCCCCTTCCAGTAATATTGGAATTAAAATGATGTTATGGTCTGATGATCGAAAGCGTGTTGATCCCCGCCGATCCAGCATGAGAGCATGACATGGCATGACTGGGCATGCATGGGATGGCAATATGACGAGAGATTAGGGCATCACTCGCCGTTGGACAGCGGGAAGCTTAGTCGATCACAGCCTACTAACAGTACACTAGGTACCTATGTACTGGGGAAGAAGGTACTCCGTCATTCTCGGGATACTAAATCCAGCATCACGAGACCCATGAGGATCTGCCCATGCGCCAAGGAAGTTAGTTTCCCCCAGATATTTGAAGCTGCTCCAACCTCTCGCTTCAGCTTACCTCTTTATTCTCTCCCTCTCTCCCAGGAGATTCAAAGTTCTGTCTTCTCTCCCACTTTGACAGATTCCCCACTGTTTCAACATTGCTAGACAGATGATCACCTCTAGCCAGAATGGTCTGATCAATAGTGAACCCTTCACAAGGTCCCCGTGGTGGACACTGGACAGTAAACCCCGCTGAGGAGCAACCACCAACGACGATCATCAGCAACAACAGCAACAACCGCCACACATCAGCAGTGATTAGCAGTGCCGCAGCAAGGGGACCAAAACGCCCCGGCCCCTCTCTTCGTACTGGAATGAGACAAACAAACGGACGGCCTGATCCAATATAAAGATTCTCGTCCATCTCATCTCCCAACATCTGACTAACCATCAAATTCAAGGGTGTTGAGCTGGTCCACTGAGCCACAGACTATTAATAACCGACCTGCTTTCCATGGTTTCTTACGTGAACTAAAGGAGGGACCTAATCTCGCTTTACCTTTTTTTTTTCTGCTCCATCTCCACCCAACCCACCGCCCGGCGGCCAGTTGTGGGCCCCGCACATCCTTCCTCCCCCGGGAGGAACATGGGGTTGCCATCGGATGAAAAACATTTAAACACCAGCAGCACTCGTGTGGCCATTGTCCTCGGTGTTGGACTAGGAGTCGTCTCGTTGATCATTATGTGTTTACTGTAAGGGCTCTCCCTTTCCCCTTCTCCATTATAACCTTTTTTTTCCCCTTCTTTCTCGCTCTTGTCGACCACTCAAGGGGTGAATTCCACGGTCGGCTCGTCACAAGCACCCTGGGCTGTGCAGGGACCTGCTCATTCCTGGCAAATTCCGCCGTGCAATTCATCCGCCCCCTGTCTTGCCCCCGTTTTGTCGCATGAAGCATGGCTCCTCCAATTAACATGGTTCCTCCCTCCTAGTTTGACCATGTTTGTCAACCGCCGTCAACGCCGGTCATTGTTCAAGAACAGTAAAAGCGACTCGAACGATAAGCTGCGCAAACTGGACGCCGTATCGCCTGCCCGGACCCTCGAAGAATGGTGGTCGAGGGCCAAGGGTCCGCTTTTGCCCTCTGAGGGCGCGGATGGGCATATTGTCTGGTGCGTTATTATCTAGAGATCTTTCCTGATCTTTTCATTTATTTTTAACCTTTTTTCGGGGCCGTTAGTTGGAAGCTTAAGTATATGTGCTGACTTTGCTATCTTTTAGTGTTGTCTGTCTCGAGTCCGTCCTACGATCCCAGGAGATCCGAGAACTCAAATGCCTGCACGTCTTCCACAAGGAATGCCTGGAGCAGTGGTATCTGCAGGATCACTTCAATTGCCCGCTCTGCTATCGCGCATATTATATCCAAGAGACCCACCCGACGACCGACTTTGTATGGATGGTATGATTGATGAATGATGTCTGGATTTTTTTTTTTCGCCTGTTGCTCTCTTATTGTTCCTTGCATTATCCTCTTCTTAGCTCATCTCCGGCGTTTGGTGCTTTGCCGATGTATCAACATGGATCGCAATACTCCTTTTTTCCCTCTTGGTACTGCTTTTCTCTGCTCCCTCCCTTGCCCGATGCACTTTGTGTCTCTCATTGCGCACAGTGTCTGTCAGTCTCCTGAAGAAGTCCACGACCGACCTCTGATGAATCATGATTTTGAACGCGATACCCCTTAGCGATATCTATCAATCAATCAATCAACAATCAACAATCAACAATCAACAATCAACAATCATAACGCCTTACCCCCAACCAACCCCCCATCCAGCGATAAAAACCCATCCACCGACGCCGGATTTTCCCAACCAAAATCCCACCCACTAGGATTATACCAGTCCAGAAAATTGTACAACCCGGACGTCGCATCGTCAAACACCTCCCCCTGGATCGGCTGCGGGTCCAGAATCTGGTCCAGGATATGCGACAGCTTCTTCTCGACCTCCTTGCACGTGTGGTAATTCCCTTGCCCCGGCCGCGCCACCCACGAGAGACTCGACACGAAGATGCTGAGATTGCGGATGACTTCGGCGCGGGGAAGCACGGCCGTCCGCGGTCCGACGTCGCGGGTTTGGTGTAGGAGTTCGAGCATTAGGACGCTGGCGCTGGGGAGGCCGTAGTAGAGTGTCTGTCGTGCGGTCAGTGGGTAGTGCCTTGATATTCGCGAGGAAGGAAAAGGGCTTGACATACTATCCAAGCATAATGCCGCGTCATATCCATCACGGGATCCCTATCGGCGCTGATGCGCGTGATGATCGACAAGACATGTCGCGACGTACCGAACAGTGCGTCGTGGCCGGAATTCGTCTGTTTGACCACCGACCGCTGCAGAAGGAAGATCGTGTGCAGGTGGTCTAGATAGATGTGGAGCAGTGTGAAGGATTCGACGTACGGCTCAGTATCGTGCATCGCGCGCGCATCGTAGCGCAATCGACCGGGGCATGCTTCCCACGTTGCGCGCGCTTTGTCGATGATTTCGCTGTTGGTTTCCACCGCGGTTAGCTTGCGGTTTTCGGGTCATAATTCCTTGGACAGGAGACGGCCTACTTCGCCTTATGCACCAGATCCCAGTGCTCGCATGTCCCGAGGGCAATCTCAAGCGCCTTCTCCCGAAACACGGCAACCAGGAATCGCAGACGGATCATTCCCGCCCGGGTATACTCCTTACGGGGATGCCACCCCGCCATATCCAACTGCGAAACCGCCTGGGTGAAAGTGTCGCCCCCCGCTACGAGCTCATCCTCTGTCACGTCCAGCGGAGGCGTCAACGTGCAGTATCGATAATTGATACACGGCGGACGCCCGGTGAATGTGGAGACGCACTTGTCGGCGTAGAACGACGCGGCGAAGCAGATCCGGCGCCATTCCTGCAGGAAGGGCGGACAGTCGTTCGCTCGTATACTTTCTTGGTGGAGGCCGGCGGCGTAGACTGTCGACGCGAGGTCGCTTAGGCGGCGCCAGGCTTGGAAACCTGGATTGGTCGTTAGCGATGCGGTTTTCGAAGGTGTTAGATATGGCACTAGGGTGTACTGGTATCGCCGTATTGCTGAGTCTTCAGCATAACGTCGTTGTATCGGTAAAAGACCAGCAGTTCGTTGACGGCCGCTGGGTGATCGCACAGCTCCAGGCAAACATTACTTGCTTCCACGATCTGGGCTCGAATCCGGTCCTTGGATCGGCCGTCGGCAGCCGCGTCCACAAACTCGGGATCACTATCGGGAGTGACCATGGATGCGATCCCCGCCGTCGCGAAGATAATCCCCAACGCCTCCCAGCGGAGATTATCGCCGGTGAAACTATCGCAGTACTCTCTGACACTCATAGAGCCATTACTAGTCAAAGGCCGGGACGATCTCTCGAATATGCGATGCGCGACAGCTCGGAGCTGCGTTTCGACATCGCTCGCTGTATCTAGATTGTCGAATATTACTCTCAACGACTCCATAATAGCTTCCAGTAAGATCAAAGGGACGATAGCGACGAGCGACCAGGCGTAGAACTTGCGGATGAAAGCTTCGCAAATGGGGAGGCTGTAGAGGAGCTTTAGTAGATCTAGGCCGCACTGGAGACGCGCTGGGTTGGTCGATTGCACGGCGTCGGATGATCGAGTAGGTGTATCTGTTGAAAAGATCTTATTCAGCTCAAACGGGAGGTCATCTCTATGCTCCTGTAGAACAGCAGAGTAGCTAGTCGACCCCATATACCCCAGGAACGGCTCCGGGGAGTCTAAGGGCGTGACGTTGAGCGAGACATCCTCCGAGGTCACTAGCGGCACAGGACTGTCGAGCCTAGCACACAGTCAGTCCCGTTTGATTATCGACCCTACGATCAAGAAGGGTGCTAAACTTGACAGTATTGTCAAAAAAAAAAAACATACCTTCGCCGCCGCCGCTGCCGCCCCGACTCCTCAGCGACAGGGCTAGCCCTCGCAGAAGCAGAAACGCCCCTCTTCGTCATCGGCGCAGGATGGTAGAAGCAGCGCGCAGCCATATTCTTCACTAGACATCTTCCGCAGACGGGCTTTGCGTGGTCGCAGCGGAGTTTCGCCTTGCGGCAGGGCTCGCAGGATTGGAGTGTTCCGTTGCGGCGGACTGCGGAGGAGCGTCTGGGCGGGTTGGACTCCGCCATTGTTGGGTGGTGGTGTCGGCGGGCATTACCGATTTGCCGTGATAGGTGTCGAGGTGGGTGTTGGGGGTTTTTTTTTATGGCAGTCTGCTTGCTCTGTTTGTTTCGTCAATGGGTAGGCACGCAGTAGGGTTGATTGTGGGCAGGGAAGAGGGGAAATGGTTGCATGGAAGGTGTACGATGAAGCTGTGATAACACGCAGGGTTTAAGCCCGAAGTGGTTAGGTTGGTTGGTGGGTGGTCTCTACTTGAGACTGAGGCTTGTCTGGTCACTGGTTAGTGAACTATATACTATTTGCCTGTCTAGTTTAATTGATATTGATGCGCGCATGTGCGTCTTGAGCGAGGGAATCCAGACTGAAAATTTAATCTAGTTGGTCTACTGTTGCAATTTTACAAGCGGGTCAAATGGCGAGCAGGACTGTATACTGCAACATCTACAGTTTGGTTGGTTCTATATATCTTTGATCCACTAGTATCTTATCTTCAATAATTTTGATTTTACATCACAGCCCAGTTGCTGGCCGTGTTTCCCAGGTCGAAATCGATTGCCCAAGACATTAGATCGAAATTCTCGTAATCGTCCAGATTGATAGCGCCAATCGCCCCAGCTCCGCCAGCGAGGGAACTGTCAATACTAGGGGTCGGAATTGACATCGGGCTCACGGCAGTGCTTGTTGCGACATCGGGAGCTGCCTCAACCTTTGATGCCGCAAACTTGTCCAAGATCTTGTCCAACTTCGTCGTGATGGCTTTTGCGGCCTGCAAGCAGAACGCTTGATTTCTTTCCCGAGAGCTAGACACACTTTCGAGTTGCGATGCCAGTACGGACAGGTTACGAATCACGGCCGACGTCTTTATACCAGGCGGGAGGACTTTCGAAGGATCTTGTGTCATATTCTTTAGTGCAGTCGAAAGGACGGCGGCAGAGGGCAAGCCGCAGGACAGAAGCTTCACCGTGTCAGCTATGTCATAAAGGTAATAGAACGGTAAGATAGGGGAGTACGTACGATTTCAGGCAGATCATTGAAGATAAAGGCACCCTTTCTGCGAGATTTTCCCATTTGCACAACTGTCTCCAATATGTTTGCAGACACGTCAAGCAGTTCGGGAAGCGGAGACGAGCTATCTTCTCCAAGGAGGTGGTATATCTGGAAATGGATTTGGAGGTAGGCCAGATGAACCTTCGCATGCATGTAACAATCCATTGGAAGCATGTCGGATTCCCAACAATCCTGGGTATACCTCAGGTGGGGAAGCAGGTCATCCCAGGTCTGACGGCATCGAAAAGACAGCTCTCTACTTGGTTGTCAGTGACCATTCGGCATCTCTCCAATAAATGATTCATACCTGAGCTGGGCCGGGTCAGCTGTTGGTGATGCTTGAAAATGATATTCCACAATTCCTTCCCGAAACTGGCTCAAAATATATCGTAGTCGAGCCCAGGTTGCTGCCCTGAATTTCCCATCCGTGTTCCAGCCATCTTCCGTGAGCCGACTTTTTGCTTCCTCTAGCTCCTTGGGGGTTTGCGCAAAAAGTTCGTCATCTGACAGATCAAGGGGGAGCTTGACGTCAACGTATCGAGAGGTAATGCGAGGAGGTAGATTGAACACCAGGCCGAACATTTTCTCGAGATAATATTCAGTCACAAAGCATCTCCTCCGGCATTCTGCAAGAAAAAAGGGGGTTCTCTCCGGGGAATATGTCGCTTCTCTGTTCAACCCCAGAGCCAATAAATCTGTCGTGAGATCGCCCACTAAACGCCACACACCGAGGCCTAAAACCAATCAGTATCCCGCAATCACAACTTGCATGATGTAACTCACTAGCATCCCCTTCAAGGAATGATCTGAGATGCGCATTCTCATTCGCCAACCATATGATGACGTCCGTTGACTGCGGTGCAAGGTCACGAGCTAGTCGTAAGGTCAACGTACTATACCAAACCATGTCCTGAAAAAATGCGTCATCCTTATCCTCGTCGCGGTCAACAAAACACGCCGAGGCACGAGCAACCATGGTATACAAAAGACCGATAGTCTCGACTCGAAGATTCGGGCCACAGAACAAGGAGACGAAACCATGCAGGTCTAAGGATGGGGTGATGACGACTTCTGTAGAGGAAGACAGCAGCACAGTTTCTGATATCTCGCAGGTATTGCCCAAATCGACTCTCTCTCCCTCTTCTCTAAGAATATGGCCCGAAGATACCAGGTCTGTACGGAGCGTTTCCAAGAGTGGCAGAACGACCGGCTTCGGCACAAGTGCGTTATGCTTAGAAGAGTAGTATTGATGGAGACACTTTTCAATGATTGGGAGGTATCTCAATTGAGACACGATCTCCTTCATGGTTGCTAGGTGGGCCTCATAAGCTTTGATGCCATGCGAGCCCGGTGTGGGTGTCTGTGGCAGCGTGTCAGAGACGGTCGACATGAAAGGCCATGTGTGAAATTTGGGCGGTCCAGCCGCAGACCGTCTAGGATGGGACTGGCAGCTTTTTGCGCTCTTCTTCCTTGATGATGGCGTAGCAAGATGTGATCGGGGTGGTGTAGGCATGGTCAGTCGTTGTGCACTCCGATTTTTAGTCAAAGGTGAGGGATGGTAATAGCATCGAGAGCCGAGCCCGCGACGCTGGCAGGAGGCGCAAACTGGTTTGCCATGATCACATCGGGTTTTTCTCTCTCGACAAGGTTCACATGAGGCCAGGGAACGATTGCGTCTGGTTGTGGGTGCTGACATGTTCAATCACCTGGGAGGCTGGACTTATTGTATCTCCATGTCACGACACTGGATCAACACCGGTATGGATTCAGTGCTCCTTCGAGTTTGCTTTCCAGGTTCACTGGGCTGGAATTGATATTGTGCAGACTCAGTATCCTTACTTAAGTCATTTTGCTTGTTTCACTGCTGATATTGAGCCATGAGAGCACTTGGGGACGAGTTCTCGCTGTCAGAGGCCTCTCAGGAGACTTAACCCCGATACAAGACCGGTACGGCAATGCGTATCGGACTTGTATCGGCATAGCTGACTTTGTTAGATATAGTGTCATCACTGTAGTCAATTTCGCCAATATTGATAGCGAAAGATGTAAGGACGAATCTATGATAGGAATGTACTACAGCTAGACACTCTAAGCAAGAGAGAGAAGGGAGAAAGAGGACCAAACTAATCCACACTAGAAGTTCAGGTATCAATAGGTGATGCCCCGGCCTGGGTGGGTAGGCTTCTAGAATCTAGACATTATCTACACTCCCCAGCACATGTAGATTTAGCTCGAATGTCCCCATGGGTCCATGTGCGTGTCTTCTCGTCCTGTTTGTGGATGTCTTCTCCGCCCTACAGGGTAAGCTGCAGCCTGCGCCCCCACCTCGGTGCGAACACCGTAGTCTACCTGCGGCCTTGTGCTTCCACGTCCGAGATGGCCGCCATTAAAAAGCTGCCCAGCGAGGGTGCTGTTGTTCAAGAGATTGGAAAGATACCATCTAATCTGCATGTGTCGTTGATCCTGTCGCATACTGTCTTCTGTTGAAAATATCTTCCCTGTTTTTACACACCAAATCTGCCCGCCGCGATCCTCAGCCATGGAGAACAGCCACTACAGTTTGACCAAGGATCAAATCCAATTCTACAACGAAAAAGGATACTTGCTTATCCGGAACTTTTTCGACGAGCCAGAAACAGATCGTCTGCAACAATGGACGCAGGAAGTCCACGATTTTCCCCGCACTGCAGATGCGCCATACATGCCCTACGAGGTGAGCTAGGGCTACGGACAATTCATTCATCACGAAGGGATCGGATCTAACAAAGCTGCGATAGGAAGTAAATGCTCAGGGAAAAAGAGTGCTCTGCCGCACGGAGAACTACGCCAACAGCCACTCCGGCTTCGATAGCTTTCTCCGTGGCCAGCGCATCCTGAGTGTTCTTGGGCAACTTGCCGGGGAAGATATGTTGCTCTTCAAGGAAAAGATCAACTATAAGCTTGCTGGGAGTGGTCAGTCCCAGCGCTTCGATACACTTACAACCAATGTGCTGATTGATTGCCAGGTGGCTTCGACCCTCACATCGACGCCAACGCATACACGCACGTCAAGATGATCAAACACCTAACCGTCCTCGCTGCCGTCGATGGGATGAGCTCTGCAAATGGCGGACTCGAGGTCGTAGATGGGAGCCATCTGACGGAGATCAAGCTGGGCGAGGACCGATGTATCGAGCCTTCCTGGGTCCAAAGCCAGAAGTGGACGTCTTGTGATCTTCAACCAGGTTGGTCCCGAAAACTCTTCATTTCCTAGCAGAATCAAAGTAGATCTAACACGGACACTATCAACGTAGGCGACATCCTCGTGTTTGGATCATATCTCGCCCACCGCAGTGGAAAGAACCTGAGCGACAAGGATCGCCGTGCAATCTACGCGACGTACAACTGCAAAGCGGAGGGGGACCTCCACGACGATTACTATGAGGATCGCCGAAAACTGTGGCCTCCGACTCATCTGCGAGAGGAGGGCGAGGCATATGAAGAGGGCCGGCTTCGCTATGGATATGGCTCCCCGATGCTTACCATTGAGGGCCAGGCTCAGGCGCAGGCTGCTGCGTAGGATGTTTGGAAGTGCTCCGAATTGTAGGACGAATTAGACAGAATCTAATGTAGCTCGCTAGGAATAGTTGTGGTTGAATGTTGGGAAAGTCTATGGAGAAGTATCGACGTAACAGGCCACTTAAGAAGAATGCTCTGGATGCTATTATCATATTATCGAAATTGTGCAGATTTCCACATTAGAGGAAGATGAAAACAACCCTGGAATAACTTTGGAATCTCCGAGAGAGCTCAACTAAAGTAGGCACGTGTTGCAAGGGTTTGCCTTGGGCTTGAAGACCGCTCGCTCTTCTCTCCGGTCTCTGTTTTCCACTCTCCTCCCACTCCACCCACCATATATTCTCCCACTTTCACGTTGAACATCGAAAACCACTCAAGCATATCACCCACCAAAATGAATCTCCAGTCGCCCTCAGAAAAAGCCCAATACCTAGTCACCTCTCTAGAAGAGAACGGCCAAAGCGACTACATCGGCGAATCCATCAGCCAGCTCGAGCACTGCCTGCAAGCTGCCAATCAAGCCAAGACGTCAGGTACCTACCCAAAACACCATTCATGAACAAATAACTTCCTAGCACCTCTCCAAAAAGCTCAAGTCTTACTACGATACAGGAGCCAAAAACGAGCTCATAATAGCAGCTCTCCTCCACGACATCGGCCAGATCGTCCCGCTAGAATCCACCAAAGCAGCACGAATGACCCTCAAGAACAGCACCGAGGATCTCGGCCGTGTGGGCCACGAGATGATAGGAGCTGAGTTCTTGCGCGCGCTTGGGTTTAGTCGGGATGTGTGTCATTTGGTTGGGAGTCATGTTGCTGCTAAACGGTATAGTCCTGTCCTCATTCTACTCTTTTTTTGTGGTTTTCTTTTGATTTCTGTTATTGTGTAGAACGCTTATATTGATGTAGGTATTTGACGGCCGTGAACAACTCCTATTGGGACTCGTTATCTTCGGCTTCGAAGAAATCATTGGAGTGTCAGGGGGGCCCGTTTAAGGGTGCGGAGCTTGTTGCCTTTGAGCAGGATCCCCTTCGGGATGAAATGGTTGCTATGCGACGTTGGGACGATGCGGCCAAGGTCGAGGGAATTAAAGATTCAACGCCGCGTCCTGGGGCTTATTTTGATATGATCAGGACCCATTTGGAGCAACAGGGAATGGCATGCTAATCGCAAACTATAGCTTTTAAAGTATAGCTTTTACGTCTTGGCTTGTTGATGAATTAGATTTTTCTTGGAATTATTATTATTAGTACTGTCATTATTCTTTGGCTGTGCTGATATATCTCAAAGGCACAACCATCCACTGTCGCGTTCTATTTACAGAAGACGCTGTCTCATATAAATCTAGCCAGACTTTTCATTCAGGTCCGGTGAACAACCGGGGTATCCACACTGGAGGGTCGGGCTGTAAGGTTTTTCACAGAATGAGGGACGAAGAAAATTCGATGGAACGTCTTCTTATCACTTGTGAAAAACTCAAGGTGCCATTGGTCACGTCAAGTGACAAGCTTAATGAGGTTTCAGGTATCCTCGTGCTTTCATATACTCTGGTGACGGAGCTGGTCGGCCGGATCGCACGAACTCTCCAAAATAAGCCGATGCAAGTTGGACCGAGTGCAGATCTCGAGCCTGGCGTCGTGGGGACATATTTCCAAATATCAGTGGTAGCTGCTGATCGCCACGATGCAGACGGAAGTAGGGCAGAATGGGAGCGCCTCTCAAGAATTCGGCCATTGCTGATGAAACCTCAAGTCCGGCGGGGCCCGACTCAGCACTGGATCTTCCCATATGGCAGAAGTATGAAGGGTTGGTTACCCGCGAGGACGTATCTGCAAACGTAGTGACTTGGTTGACGCATTGAATTCCAAAATCAGGGGTGCCTTGCTTCAATGTATCAGATGATCCTGATGCTATGCCCTCGGGTTCATCATATGAGGACAGTTCTTGGTCGGGAGGACCCTGAGCGATTCCTTCCTTGACGTCCAGAACTGATTTTGGAATTTCGAGCTTATGTTGGGTAGAAGATGAAGGACGTGAAGAAGCGTCATCGGCGGTGACGACAAACATGATAGGTACATCTGCAGAGCCATGCTCCTCCCCAACCTCATGAGGGTCGCGTGTGTTGACATAATGGCCGTCCTGGACGACGTAGCGTGCAACGGTATCTAGCCCGACGAGGGTGGACGCAGGTACCTGTCCTAGACATGATATCTGTTCGACGAGATGCTCACTAGTGCAGCCGGCTGCGGAGAATATTTGTTGACCAGCAATTCTGTACGACTCCTCTGGCTTCAGATACTGGTCGTGTGTGGCATTAATGTCGCTTTGATGCCCTAGACCCCCACGGCTGCCAACTTCTGGAATCGCAATAGCACCGTGGAACTTCCCTACAGCAGGAGACGATTCCAGCAGCACTCTGGCAGATCCAGTGTCAGTAAACTCCCCAACAATCGTGATATGTTGCGGATCACCACCGAACTGGGCAATATTTTGAATAGTCCACTAAGTCCATGGTTTAGTACTATATCCACGCATTCACGGGGGTGTAAACAAACCTCGAGGGCAATTATCTGATCTGCGATTCCATAGTTGCCACGGATATCAGACCCGGGAACGGCCAAAAAGCCCAGAGTAGAGAGACGATAGTTGAAGCTCACTACCACAATATCCTCGCGCGAAGCCAGATTGCCACCGTCGGTCAAGGGATCTGAGCCCGATCCTTCAACGAGCCCACCGCCATGGATCCAAAGCAGCACCGGTTTGAGGCCGTTCGTTGAGCCCTTCTTCGGGATGTAAGGCGTCTGGATATTCAAGAATAGACAGTCTTCACTACCACGGCCAACTTGAGCACAGCTGGGCCCGTATTCCGTGGCTTTGATCGTTTGGGTCTTTTTCGAATAGAGCTCCGAATATGTGAATCGCTGGGGTGGATCGGCATATGGGATGCCCAGAAACCGGAATGACTTTCGATCGCGAAGCCCAACATACGTGTTTCCTTCGGAAGCGACACGCACAGCGTCACGACTATATCGTCCATGAGAATGCCTCGTACGCTCGGCGCTTGTGCGAGTACAAAGAACGGGAAGCTTGGTATCTTCGCCCCCGAACCGCCACAAGCTAAGCTCATCAAAGCCTTGACTCACGGCTAGAACTCCATCGCGAGTATAATACTGCTGGCTTGGCTGCGCTCCGCCAGAAAACACCAGATACGAGAAATAGGACATGAATTCATCCACGTGTTTCTCAATGGTTGCGAAAGACACCATAGACTCCCCGATTTCCTCGCAAGCTTCATCGATATCGTGCGGGGCTAACGCGCCCAGCAATATGACTCCAACATGACTCTCATCATCAGTCGAATTCAAGCTGTTCTGATAAAGCAGCGTCAATGACGATTTCTCATTGGTCGCTGGAACAGAACGCAGTATCGAGTCACGGCCGCGCAGATCCAGACCCAGCGCAACAGAGGCAACGAGCCAAAGGACCGTAAGGTGTTTGACCATCGTATTTTCTGTTATGCTGAAAGCGACCGACTCCCTAGATCAGACCGCTCTCTGAATAATTTCAATACCGGCCAGACCGACTGTACTAGGCGGGGTATAGTACTTGGCGCTTATCAGCCAACAACATGCTTCCGGCGCACAAACCAAGTGACCTTTGAGCACGGCCTATCCTAGAAGGCCGAGTCACCTGCGGCATGGCTTTATATATTAACCAAAATCAATAAATAGTCCTCACATGAACGGGCGGTGGTGGGATTGCGGTGGGAAATTACCAAGAGCCATACAGCGTGACCCCCGGGATCCTCACTTATCCTATATAGGGAAGGTCCATCGGGCCCAAGCCTTGCCGGATGGTAGGAGCGACCTATAAATTGACCCGTTCCTCACATCCTGCAGGGGCGCCTGAATGGAAACTGGGCAATCCGAAGCGATGGGTTTGCTACCTATGGATGCGGGTTCCTTTGACGGGCGTGGTTTCCCAATCCTGGCCCCGAACAGGATGGGTTCTTGCCTTGAAAATGGTTCTCATTTTGTACGGACTAGCTCCTTCCCATCCTTCCAGTATTTGGCCCTATTTTGGTATGGCCTTTGCCCTAGCTAGTTTCTAGTGTCATGGGGTTTGTGGATAAGTAACTTTACTATGTTCGAATAAGTCTATGGAGTGGGACTTAGCCTTGTGGACACACTGCCCACCAGTAAACCCTGCCTGAAGGACAGTTTTGGGGGAGAAAGATAGAGAAACAGTACATTGGCTGCACGCACGTTTATAGCAAAGCTTATCAAGTATATGCAACGTGGATATACTCCACCAGATTTCGAAAGAAATGCAAATTTACCTTTGGGAGAACAATCACTAACAATCGCTCCTGTGACCACCAGGTACATAGAATAAGGACCACAATGGAATACTGATTGAAACAGACCAACAAGGGAAACGCCAGACAAATGGACCAACAGAAAAGAGCAGACGGGAGAAATGTTCAGTAATTCATCACCGGCCCTCCGCCACCAGGCCCGGGTCTTTCTTCGTGGTTCCCTCCCTCGTAACCCCCATGGTCATCTAATGATTTATACCCTGGGTGAGGACCACCATCACGTCCACGGCCTCTGCCACGCCCACCCCGGCCGGGATGACCTCGACCCCGAGGACCCGAGCCACGGCCACGGCCACGATGTCCCCCGCCACGGCGAGGACTGTCGTCGTGATGATTGTGACGAGGATTTCCTCCGTGACGCGGGTGATAGTGAGCCCTTGGGTGATGGGGGCCATCATAATTACTGGGCCCCGTGGGCGGCTCGTCACCGAACTCGGGCTGATGGCGCCGCTTGTTATTCTTGTTTAAGAACTGGCTCTCCCACTCGCCTTCGTTGGGATTCTCTTCTTCCACGCGAAGAACGACCTTCTCCCCGACGACAGTGTCAAATTTCAACGCCTTGTCAGCTGGGACAGGGTGCCAATTTTGAATTTTGCCTGCGTCTATGGGACGAGCACCTTTACGGACCGCCAGCACCACTAGAGGCTGGGGATTCTCAGTGTAGAACTTCTCATTTGCGGGGACCGGCGCCAGCCGAGCCGCCCAGATTTTGTTCTCAAAGACAGCAGTTCCGGTGACCTGCCAACTGTGCTTTTTCCCAATACCACCGACCTTGTCCAGAATGGAGCGGGGCGCGGGGCGCGGGGTGATTAGTATGCTATTAGCCATGTATTTCAGATCATTGGATTCAGCAAGCCCTGGCGGCAGCATTGGGTTCAATATTTGGCCGATAAGATGGTTAGAATCAGCATTAGAGATCAGATAGCCGGTGTAGAAGATGGTGCGTTTGATGCGCAGTCGACCATATGGTGACTTGATCCGGCTGAGCGCCGGATTGCGGATGGACAGGTTGTGAGCGTTGATCATACGTTGAACTTCAGCTGTTTCAGTTACAGGGGGGAGATAAAGAGCTCCTTCCGCTACCTGGATCACTTCAGCATTGAGCGGTTTCCTTGGGTTAGAAAACTGGAACCCCCGGTTGAGGGATTCGAAGAAATCGCGGAAGTGTTTGACACTATCGAATGGTTAGCACACCCAATCAGTGACAGTGCGCTACCACCATGCGACTCACTGCTTGACGCGATCCTCGTAAACGCGTATCTCATCGGCCTGCTCATAAGTGAAAATCAGGTCTGCTAGGAAGGTTTGTTTGAATTCCATGGTCGTCGAGAACTGTTCGTTGTTCGGACCAACTTCCGGCTTCAGGCAGATCAAGTCAAACTCCAGGTTTCTACTCTTGACCATGCGTTTGACGATGTCCTCGAATCCACTTTCCCCGCGACCGGTCAAGAGGACGGTCACCGCATCTTTCTGTTCCATACTCAACTTGACCAGTTGAACCTAAGCATGTCAGCGAACATGTCCGCATCCAGAGGGGAATACAATCCGCACAATCTGCTCATTCCACCACCCAGCCCACCCACGGGGTTCCTCCTTCTCAGGCCCTTCCCCAGTGGCGGAAAGCAAGTTGGGGTCATGCCACCAACCGCCGTTTGCAAAGGATTCATAGGCCTGCAGGAATCCAATAGTCGGACCGTTCCATATTTGCGGGTTCGGCAACGGGCTCAAAAAGACTGGATAGAATTAACATCGAGGGGTTCGTTTGTCGCGCCAAGTTCCGGTCTTACGGGTGTTATCAAAGTCATATACGTGAATGGCTTTAATCTGGGAGATAGCTATGGCGGGGAGGTAACAATAAGTCAGCAATGCGGTGTCAGAAAATAAGGGAACGAACAGAAACAGAGGGCGCAGGATCTTACGAGGTAGCTCCCTGTTGGCGATCGACCAACGTCTCAGACCTGTCAGCGTTCGCGACGATGACCGGGCATAGTCGGCCACATTCGCCTGTCCACGCGCCATAGCGGCAGCTGTTCGCGACTTCTCTTTTACCACAGCTCTAGCAGATCGCATAGTATATCACCTTATTGATGTGATTCATGAACGGTGGTTGTCAGAGCATCACTCCATGCAGTGGGAACGATAGAAAGATGGAGGTTATAGATGATAGTGTTGGTCGGCGGCAACAGCAGCTTTCGCCGCGGAATTTTTGCCTTCGGCCGCCGACACAAGCTCCTGCCCAACGTGACCTCACCCGCCATCAACACCCCGACACTCCCCGCCACATCTATCTCTTCACTCCCCCCCACCTTAACCCATCTCGCTGGACGGCACATTCATAGTCATTTGATGCCACACTGATGTCCGAAGATGTCGACCTGCAGCAGCAAATACTGCAGCGAACTCTTCGCGAGGTAGCGCAGGAAGAGGAGGATCATGAAGCGGCCAATCCTTGTGTGATTTGCTTGGAGCCCGTCTCCGAAGTGGCCGTCGCTGTGCCTTGCAAGCATGCGAACTTTGACTTTCTATGCTTGGTAAGCTGGCTGGAACAGCGTCGCAACTGTCCGCTTTGTATGTATGGTATCTTGTGCGAACGAGATTCTGTTCCACCGTCTAACATACACCCGACTAGGCAAGAGCCATGTCACCTCCGTGACGTACAACCTCGAAGGCCCCGAAGCTCCTAAGACCTATCAACTACCTGAACTACCCCCGTCGACACCGGAGGCACCTTCTACAAACCATCGAGGTTTCCCTGGTCGTGATTTCCGACGCGGTCGTCCGCATCCACACCGTCCTCGAAGCCCGCCGCGCCCGCCACAACAACCCGATGATCCGCTCCGACGACGCCAGCACGTCTACCGCCATCAGCTGTACTCACTGCGAGTGGGTACCAACCGCCTCTCGCAATACTGCGAATTGTCACCGGACATGTTCAACCGCGATGAAGCGCTGGTCTCACGCGCACGGAAATGGATCCGGCGGGAGCTGCAGGTCTTCGCTTTCTTGAACCCAGAAGAGCCCCAACCAAGTCACGTCACCCGCCCGGGACAGCGCAGACTCGAGAACCGTCGAGGGAACAATGCCGAATTCCTCCTGGAATATATCATTGCAATCCTCCGCACCGTGGACGTCAAGGGCAGTGCGGGACAGGCGGAGGAGCTCCTCCGGGATTTCCTGGGGAGGGATAATGCGCGCCTGTTCCTGCATGAGCTTCAGGCGTTTCTCCGGAGCCCTTATATGTCTCTGGAGGATTGGGACCGGCACGTCCAGTACGATGAGCCGGCTCCGGGTTCCGCCACCCCTAATGCGGGGTCCGATCGCACATCTACGCCGATTTATCGGGGAGGTCGGGGTGGTGGTCGATGGGCTAATCGTGGCCGGGTGTCGAAGCCATCCTATGCGCGGGGGTCTCGTCAACAAGGCGGCCGTCGAGATGCATTGACGCAGGCGAGAAGAGTGCAGTACGCACGGGACCGGTATATCCCGGATTGACTGTCTGCCAGTCTCGATATCACGGGTTTGCTTACGACGTTATGAGTGATGCACGATGAATCTTCCAAAAACCATGTTTGTATATATATAGAATTAGAATAATACCAATCCTCGCTCGAGGGTATCTCCATGAATGATGAAATGTGATGCGATGCGATGCGCTATGTTCGTTGCTCGTAAATACTATCCCAGCCGGGAGACGTTTCAAACAGCCCCTATCTCCTAAACCGGCCGCGACCCCGACCCTTGGTGTTCTTATTCCTCATCTTCAAAGAGCGATAGTTCGCATGCGCCTGGGGGTCAATCTTGCGAGGCGCAGGCTTCTTGCTCTCCTTTGGCTTCTGCGCCCGGGGAGCCTTGGCTTCCTTGGTCTGAGGAGGTTCGTTCGACTGCGGCTTGCTCTCCGCAATAGCCTCCCTCATCTTCTCCGAGAAGCTCTTGCCCCGTGTAAGCGACGGGCGATCCTCACTCTCGTCATACTCGGGGTCGTCAGAGTCCATGTCCGGCTCTGACATTGTGTGCAGGGAATCCGCGTCGTCGTCGTCGTCAAAGCCGTCGGCCCCGTCTTCGTTGGCTGGTGCGTGTGATTGATACTGCGTTTCTGGGACCGCCGCAGGTTCGTTCTCACCGGTGTGGTCTTCCTGTTCCTCCTCGTCATCGTCGTCGTCGGCACCGAGATCAGACACCGGCGAGCTGGACTTGGTCTTCGGTTTCGAGAGAACGGGCCTCATGTTGACGCGTCGTGTTGTTCGCTTCTGTCCCTTCTTCTTGTACGGCCGACGGAATGGTTCGGTTGGGTTGGCCTGGCTGTCTGTCACGCCCGCCGCCTCTTCTTCTCCCATCATGGCCGCGTACTGCTCGGCCTCGATCTCATCCAGCACGTCCATGTCATCTTGCATCCGTTCCTCTTCCATGTCCCGCAGGCCCTGAACCAGAGCGGATAACCCCTTACCGACGAA
Organism: Aspergillus campestris IBT 28561; assembly: GCF_002847485.1. Classification (NCBI taxonomy): domain Eukaryota; kingdom Fungi; phylum Ascomycota; class Eurotiomycetes; order Eurotiales; family Aspergillaceae; genus Aspergillus; species Aspergillus campestris. The sequence continues at coordinate 1,742,872 of NW_020194336.1, read as the reverse complement.
TTGCGGTCGTTTGCGCACGGCGATGGGACTGAGCCCGCTTCCACTGCCCCCTACATGAGGACGACCGGGATTAGATCGGCGCAAAAACGACGGGGTATCTGAACCGGCCGGTTGGTGTGTGGAATCATCTTCTGCCGAGTTCGCAAGTGCGTCGTTACCCCCAGCAGCAGCTGCGCCCCCGTCTCCATCCTCCACCATCGAGGCATACCGCAGTGTGATCGGCGTCGCGAAAAGGTTGGCCAGCATGTACTTCTTTCCTGACGACACGGGGGTGCGCTCCAGCCGCGAGGTATCTTCCTCGTCTTCCTCTTCGTCCTCCTCCGCGATAGTGTCCAGCTTTCTCCGCTTTGACGGCGTCTGTGCGTCTGCGCCTCGCACGGTCGCTAGGCGCGTCGCTGTCGGCGTGGCCGTGCTGCCGCCGGACTCGGATAGCAAGTCGAACAAGCCTAGGGCCTTCCCGTCGCGTTGCGGTGTAGGGCCGATAGTGCTTTTCAATGGCGAGGGTTGCATGTGTGTGGTGGGGCTGAATAGCCTGCGCAGGGTCGAGGGGGAGTCGTAGGGGTCGACCTCGGCGGGGTGGGTGGTGTTGAGTCGGGTCTTGGAGGGGGTGGTAAAGGCTCCGCCTTTGTTGGTTTTGCGCGGGGTCGATATGGATGTTGTCACTTCTGGTCCGGTGGGAGATGCATGTTTTCGTTTCTTGGGAGGGTTTTCGCGTTCGGCTGGTTGGTGGGATTGTTTGTCGGGGTCGGCGGATGTTTCCAGGGACTTGAGACGGGAGTATTGTTTGTACTTGGCGGCTGAATAGGAGAGACGTTAACCATGGAGGAAATCAACGAGGCATCAGAAGAGCTAATAGGCATACCGATTTCAGGGACTTTCTTGATATCGCCCCGGTCGGCTTTGCGCCCACCGTTGGCGGCCGCAAAGGTTCTCTCCCATTCTTTCAGTTCTGCGCGCAAGTCGGTCGACTGGGAAACAATGTCTGGAATGGCGACACTAGCCATTATTTCATATTGCAGAATATCTGCCGGCTGTATCAAGTCGATTGGTGTTATTGGGGAGACGTGAGGACGGTGGATGGGGTAGTGCCAGGGCAGGATCAAAGAGAGACGGCGCGTTGCGCGAAATCAATTAACGCGGGTCTCGATCCGCGGGTGACGTAGCGCGTCACTAGTGTTTTTATGTCTTCAAACCATCCACTGACTTAGAATTAGTTCGTGATCAACCATTCTATTATTCTCTATTATATTTCTAAACATTCATTGGCTGCATCACCAACTCGTCAATCCCCGTTGTCGATCAAACCCCCCTCGCAACTGGGTCTCAGGATGCACCACTTTCCCCTGGAGTAGCGTATAGTTGACCACTCCCTCACAATGTTCAGGTTTCACCCGTGCCAACCAGATCATCTGCTGTTCCTTCTTTCGATAAACCAATACATTGGCTGAGAATTTGTGACCTCCCACGTGGGACACGAAAAAGATGCCCACACCACCCGGTCGTTCATCGTTTGCATCCCGGTAGAGTCCCCGTGGTCGGAGATGTCGCTCCAGCTCCTTTTTGATAAGAGGCGCCGTGATCCCGCAGCGGGCATCTCGTCGTTTGTGCGAACATAGCAGGATGACATATTCGTACCCGCAGGGTCGCGAGGTCAGTCGAGATTGGATGGGCTGTTGGTCCGTTGACGGCGGGTTCGTGCCATTCTGTGACTGGAACTGTGGGGCGTCGATATAGCTGTCGATTAGCTCTTGGATGTCGCGAGTCTTTACGAAGTCCACAAAGGTGAACGACGGTAGAAGTAACACGGTCGTTCCTTTATCCCTCGCTTGATCGTCAGTGGTGTCCTGGTTGTCGGCGGGTTGGAGGTTCGATGCGGAGACCATGAGGCGCTGCTTTGGTTAGCATCATTCCAGCTATCCCTAGAGTAGAACAATACTCTGGATGGGACGCAGAGGACATACGCCATGTCGCGATTTATACGCACTCTGGTCAAATGCCTCCATTAGGCTGCCCTTCTCCTGCTCGGCATGTTGGTTCCAATCGGATTTACCAGTAGCCACTAAAACATGGGAATGGAACTCCTTTGTCTTTCCATAGAGAGGCCTAGACGTCTCGATTTTGACTTTGGATGGGAAGTGGACGGTGCAGTCGGCGCAGTCTCGCTGGCAGTCGGGACCATCCTCTTTCGGATTGACCGTGGGGAAGATGTAGTCGGCGTTGGATTTGACGGCTCGGAGGGAAAGTAGAGATCGAAACATTGCGAATAGCCCGAGCTTAAGTTTAATTGTCTAAAGAGTCTAAGTATTTGACGGTTCTCGTCCATAATGTTGAGCTGGATGCATGGTTCTTGTAGGGCCAGGATTGCGGAGATGGCATCCGAGTCCGAATACCCCGAGTTGTTATCCCCGAATTTGAGTCTGACCGTCTGACACTATTGCTGCTTACCTCTAGGGATGCATCAATGACAGGTAATCAGAAATGCAATAGCCCCCCTCGTTCTTTATCTATGGGATGATTAGCGCTGCCAGTCGGTCTGGGATCCAATCTGCGGCTGTCGACATCTTCCACGTGCAGGGACCCGCAGCGACTGACGCGTGTCTGGCGTCGGGAGAGTGGCCTACATCAAAAAAGACGGAGGATTCGAGTGCGATACCCATTAGTATAGATCAATCTAAATAAGAAGAGTTCCGACCGAATCTTCGCATAAATGCTCTACTGAGGACTCTGATATGAAGTGGTTGACTGGATAAATCAACAAATAACGTCATAACAAATACAAGCCCCTTTGTCATGTGACTGCGACACGTGCACAGCCCCAGAGTCTAGACTTTGGATGGATTGGACTAGTCAGTTAAGCTTGTTTACCACGTTTCTATTCATAGAGAAGGACTGGTTCCTCCCGTCTAACCTTCATCCCTCACCCTTGGAAAGCCCCACGATATCTGCCAATGTGGACATCGTTACTCGTGATATCGGGCATACTATGCGCGTGGACCGCCAATGCCACCCCGGCCGGTAAACAGCCCGTCTTCCCATCAACCACCAAATACCCGCCACCCAACCAGGGCAATGTCCGCGCGCACGATCCCAACATCGTTGAATACAACAACGCATTCTATATGTACAAGGGCGGCGTACACCTACCCATCCACAAGGCCCCTGCGCTAGATGGGCCGTGGGAAATGGTCGGCACCATCTTGGACGGCCCCAGCATAGTGGAAAAGGGGAATAGCAACCGGCCCTGGGCTCCGACAACGATCGAGCGCAATGGTCGCTTTTACTGTTTCTACACGGTCAGCTCTCGCAGCGATCGCGACAGTGCTATCGGAGTCGCCTCGTCCGATAATCCTGAGGGTGGTGGCTGGAAGGACCACGGCGCCCTGATCAACACTCAAAAGGGGCCCCGAGCGGATGTCTGGCCCTATACGATTTCCAATGCCATTGACGCCTCTTACATCGAGGATCAAGAAACGCACAAGCCATACCTGCTTTTTGGTAGTTTCTGGCATGGTATCTTCCAGGTCCCGCTGGCAGACGACCTCCTGTCCGTGGAAGATGAGGATCATCCAGACGCGAAGAACCTGGTCTACTTGCCAAAGCGCAAGCGCAAACCCGACGAGGGTTCTTTCATGAGCTACCATGAGCCATACTATTATCTCTGGTTCAGCCACGGCAAATGCTGTCACTTCGACGGTGATCTCCCCAAAGCGGGACAGGAGTATGTTCCTTCAGTTGTTGACAAACCCGTGAAGTCAATATCCATCTGACGATTAATTACAGATACAGCATCCGCGTCGGTCGATCGCGGAACGTGCGAGGGCCGTTTGTGGATAAGGACGGCGTCAAACTGACCGAAGGGGGCGGTTCTATCATTTACGGATCCAACAATGGAGTTACATATGCCCCTGGTGGTCTTGGTGTCTTGCCAGGCAACTCGTCCGTTCCGTCGGATATCTTGTACTATCACTACCGTATGTTTTCTCGTGCCATGTATGCACATATCCCAGCGTGAGCTGATGGGGCTAATGTATTACAGTCAACGCATCTATCAGTCTAGATGTGAGTGGGCTCATGTCACTGATACGCTCGAAGATGCACCTCGCTTACATATCCATAGGAAGCCTATCTCGGATATAGCTACCTCAGCTATGAAGACGGGTGGCCTTCAACTACGAGGTTTGTTTCCCAGCCAGTATATTGACCTGCATGTCATGGTGGAACCACGGACTGATTCACTGCGTCACAGTAACACATCCCCTCGACCGAGCCTCTCCTATCACCTCCTAGCTATTTTTTGTAAGGTCCCTATGCTCATCCATCCATTTGAATTGACACTTACAATCAGTGGCAGTTACGGGGACGCTGCTTTGGCTATGCAGCTGATACCACCACCGGACTGTTTCTTCAATTGATACCCGCACACGACATGCACATAGAGTTTTCTACATACAACAGGAACATAGAGCCGCTTTGGCTGGTCCTTTACGGAGTTTTGGATTATATAACAGCGATAGTACATTTGGCGCATATATGGTTGGCATTTATTCATTCGACAGCATTCCTTATTCGATATCCTGCGATTTATGCACTTCATTCTATCCATTGACTCGATTGAACAAGTTGACATCATTTGTCCTTCAAATCATGGGTCCCAACCCCCGTCCACGTTCAGAACCATCCCCGTCGAGTACGACGACGCATCGCTGAGCAAGAACAGCACAGACTGGGCAACTTCGTCCGCCGTGCCGTTACGGGGTATGATAGTGGGATTGGCGCTCTCGCCGCCCTGGATGACCTTGGCCTTGTCAAGGAGGGGTGTTTGAATAGAGCCCCTGCTGGCAGTCAGTATGGTTCTCCTATAAAGAACATTCCCCATCCATCCCACAAACAACAACAAAAAGAAAATATATAGAAAGCTTAAAAGGAGGAAAACATACGGCGCAATAGCATTGACCCTAATCTCGGGCCCCACCTCCTTAGCCACACTCCTCGTCAACCCCACAACCCCATGCTTCGTCGCCGAATAAGCAGCATGGAACCCAAACCCCCTCACCCCCTGAATACTCGCCGCATTGACGATACTGCCGGCACGGGAAGTCTCTTTGATAGCGCGCAGCTGCGCCCGCACGCAGTACATCATGCCCGTGAGGTTCACCCGCAGCAGGAAGTCCCACTCGTCGTCCTCCTGCTCCGTCAGCGCGCCCACGCCGTGCTTCTTGCCGATTGCCCCCGCCATGTTCGCTGCGCCATCCAGTCGGCCGAAGTGCTGCACTGTCTTCTCGATCCAGCTGTTGACGGTGGCTGCTGAGCCGACGTCGACTACTGTTGTGAGGATTCTCGCCGGGCCGTCTGCGGTTGGTGGGGAGGAGGAGGGAGAGGCGTTGAGGATCTCGACGGCGGTGTTGAGTGCCCTCTCGTCGATGTCTGCTAGGGAGAGGAGGGCGCCGTTTGCGTGGAGGCGTTGCGCGACGGCGAGGCCGATGCCTGCTAGGCCGGTGACGGCGTAGACCTTGTCTTTGACGGAGTCCATAGTGTTGAAGATTGAGCGTAGGTAGACGTGTAACAGTAGGAGTAGCAATTTACTTGACCTAGACAATATAAAGTGTTGTTATGGACTAGAAGAGCTCCCCGCACTTCATCCAGTACTACTGTGCTGTTTTGCCAGAATCCGGCTAAATTGCGCCGGCCGATTCCGATCTGCGGGGACTCTTGATTGACACTAATCCAGGTATAGTAGGTATAGTAGGTAGTCGATACAAATATATACTCGAGAATTTTAACAAAAAAGCGTGCCCTCATCACGCAGAGAGACGCATGCGCACGCACTATAACGTCAGTCATAGCATTAGTTGATACCCTTGACGGATATCCCGATCCAGCAACGATGACAACTACCCCCAGTCCATAGAAATATATATACTTAACCCCCCCCTACAGCCGACTATCCTTACCCACCGCATTCAACCGCCGCCACATGCGAATACGTCGCTGGTGCCCACTATTGAAGTCATCCACCCACGACTGCTCGAAGGGAGGCAGTCTCCGACCGGGTTGACCCTCCGCGGGGTTCCCCGCCAGCCGACGGACGTGTTCAAAGTAAGGCTCGAACTCCGGGTTGACCGACAGGAAACCCGGGCCGTCACCCTTGGCGGCGATGCGCTCGTTCTCCCATCTTTGTTGCTCTTCTAGGGGCGGTAGGCAGGCTTTGCCGGCTAGGACCCGCGCTGCGACTACGGCTTGCCATTCGAAGATTTTGAAGGTGAGGCCCGCTCCGACCTGGGGGTTTTGTTAGCTGGTTGCAATGTGGGGAGGGTCGGAGGGAAGAGAGTATGAAATTGGTGCTACTTACCCCACCAACGACTACCAAGGACGGATCGTGCTGGTAGAACACATGGAGGAAGAGGTTGGGAACGCGGTTGTTGCGCAGCGGGAGGTCAGGTAGGAATGGCAGCGTCCAGGTGAACCCGGTGCCGAGGATGATGTGGTCGACGTCCGATACGGAGGTCCCGTCTTCGAAATGCACGGTGCGCTCGCCGTTGTCGCTGCAGATTCGCGCAATGGACGGCACCCGCTTGATATTGGGGTGCTTGAAGGCTTCGTCGCCGAAGTAGGGGTTGTATCTGCCCCGCACAACGGAGTAGATGGGTGTTTGCGCGGAGTCAACTAAGCTGACTGCCGTATCGGCTGCTGAGACAGACGCTCCGACGGTGACGACTTTCTGTTATGGGGCACTGGCGTTAGTTCATGGGCCCGCGGAAGGAAGGCAAGTAAGCTTGCGACGAGCGTATACACACCTTTCCGCGGAATTTCTCCGGGCCACGGTATTGTTTCGTGTGCTCCACGCGATCAGGATACCGTGCCGTGAACTCCTTCAGACCTTCGATGGCCGGGACATACGGGACTGAGAAGTGTCCCGATGCGACCACCAAGGCGTCGAAGGTTTCGCTCCACCAGTAGTCGTATCCGCCTGGTTGGCCTGCGCGTCGCAATACTAACACCCACTGACCGGTGCGAGGGTCCTTAGTCGCTCGCTCCACCGTGGTGTTGTACTCAACGAGATCCTGGTATCCGTTCCGGTTTAGGAGATCCTCCACGTATTGTCGGATAACGGTGTGGTGGCGGAATGGACTGTCCGGCCCGTGGAGGGCTACTGTCCTGTCTGTGCGGACGGTCGGGATCGATTCCTGGGAGTAACACATGGTCGTGACATCGACATTGGTCTCTAGCGTCGGGTAGATGTGCGAATCGGTGAAGCGATGCTGCGTGAGCGCAGGCGCATGCCGGGGCAAATCTGATGGAATAGCAACCGGTAGGTCTGCGGTCCGGTTGGATAACCGTTCAATGTCGAGAGGGACGTGTTTTTCATTCTCTCGCGAAACCCTACGCAATATAATGAGCATCCCGTCATGATCGTTGACTTATATCGCGGAGCGCAAAGAGAGAGGGCACCGCCTACCAGCAACCACCGGCTTTCTCCTGTCGTTCAAACACCCGGACCACGTCGAATGCTTTTTCTTGCATGAGCGCATCAACAGCAATGGCTCCAGCCGGACCTGCGCCGATAACGGCTACCCTTTTCACGAGCGACATGGTGGCCCGCCTGCGGATGAAGAAATAGCCGATGTCTGATGAGGTATGTTTGTTACTGGAAGCGCGGCTGAAATGTCGGAACCAAGTAGTCGGGAGCTCTCTCTTTTAAGAAAGTTTAGATTGGATTTACCGGGGATACGGCATAGCTCCTTGTGGAGGGATTGATCGACTTGAAGCGAATTGAATTGAAGCTGATGCGACTTTGGGCGGCGATTGCATCAACGGACACCAGTGAAAGGCGTGGCTTCGGGCTTTGTGGGCCCCAATCAGGACTCTCTGGCGCTCTCGACCGAGATAAATTAAGGTCCGATGTTTTGCATGTTTGTTTGGTCCTGCAGTTCTTGAGCCATCGTATGCATGTTAAGGTATACAAGTCTATGAAGAGAGAGAATTTTTATATGAAGTATTTAATTCAGGAACAGGAAGTTTTTTGTACTACCTCAAAAGTACCGAGTATCTTATTTAAACTCATCGGGAACCGGCAGTTTCCGGGAAGCTGATTGGTGGCCACCCACGCGACACACGTGGTCTGGATAAGCACATGGTTAGAGAAGCTTCACAACAACTTACTACCAAGGTAACCCAACGACTTACGTATTGTTCAAACTTATGACCGTGGCAAGGGGAGGCTTAAGATACCTGTCCCGTCGCACAGACGGTGTACATAAGTTCAGCGGCTTCCTCTGCGCGTCGATTATAGAGAACGGCACGACCGTTTCATCCGTTTACTGCCTTATTCCCGTCCGCAGTGTTAGTGGTGTTCTTGAATGTACGGGGTAGACCCAGTTATAGCTACGATAGCGGCCACCATCGAAGCACCGCCCTCTCTTGCTCCATCGCCCAGCAATGCCCAAGCAAGGCATATCGGCCAGGTTCTAGATAGTGGTCACGTGTAAGATCCGTTTGACCGAAAAGAGCCACGATCCGGTAGACCGTGTACGACAGTATCTGCTTCATCCATTTCCAATTTCATGATCGGATCGGCACGATAGCTAGTAAGGTCAACTTTGAGCCCGAAGGTCTGGGACCGGAAAGAGCACAGTGACTTGAGTCGCTCTACTGTTTGTTGGTGAGTCTTATCCTTGCTGAGTGTCCATAGTGCAGATTGAGGTCAGATCAGAGTATCCAGGCGAGCTTGAGGCAAATGCGACGTGACACGATCTTGAAAAGGTCCGAACAGCATTTGTTCCCGGCTGGTTCGATGATGATATGGGCCACTCTGATAGGCATGATTTCTATGAGATCGTTTCCATCGACTGATTTGGATAGATTATAGCAGCAATCTTAACGGTCCCTTTCACCTGCAACGGCACATGTTCTGTCGGTGCATCACATCTTTTCAACTAAGAACCATGATAGGTGGTTCGAGTCCCTGTTTATCGTCAGTAGCGCTGTCTGTCCCAATAATGGTGGTTTAGAGATATCGCCTATAAGGCCTTGTTACTCTCGTCCAGTGATTTCCTCAGGTAAGGTAATCTCAAACGGTGAGCCCACGGCATATAATGTCTCCCGGATGTACATGGCTTAGATGCCAAGTCCACCAAACAGCTCTTGGCTATGGTATTAACGAGACTGAGAACGGAGCCAGTGGCAAATGACGCCGCCTTACGAACTTGTCGTCTCTAGATCGACATGGCTGTGTTCAGCAGTAGGATGGAGGGGACAACACACGAGCGCAGTGGTGCTCTGCTTATTTACCCCCACAGTGATTTAGAAGCAACCTGTTCCATGAACGCAAACTAAGCAGCGATCGGCTCCAATGAGCTCAATCTTCAACTATTGCTTCGCATTTCGGGACGAAGGAATGATCAGCCTTACAAAACTGACGTAGTTGCCACGGGCGAATCCCCGATGTATGACCACTGCGGATGTCTGGCTATTTTAGAGCCATGATCGTCAGGATCCCCACGTAATCTCACACGCTTTACGAGTAACCAAATGTCAGCACCAGTGATCAAAGAGTTTGCCCAGGATAACTAGCAGAAGATCTCGCAAAACTCAACAACCCGTTCCAGTCACCTATCAGGTGAAATAACGTTCCGCTTCCGCTTTCGTAAAGGATGACACAGTCGTGGGATTGTGCAACCAAAATCCTGCAAGTCGCACGACAAAGTATCAAACGCCGAACCGGGATAGTTGTGGAGTATACCTCGGATAAACAATTGCCGGGTTCGTGCCACAAGATATCCAAACATTTCGATACTTCTTGTTGTCCTGTTCATGGACATAATCTTCCCCTGGGTTCGGTACTCGGCAAAGTGAGGATCTGGCCGTGGGTTATGACTAAAAGCAATATCTAGCCCTCCAAAATGAAGTCGTTTCAAGGCGGAGTCGATCCCCGTTGGAAGTACATACTCCATAGTTATCTATGGAGTACCGGATGGGCTTGGAAACTCACTTGGCCCAAGCGGGGCTATTAAGCACTCCCGCCGATCCTTTCGCTGTTCAGTAATACTCCGACACGATCCTTGGCCTGTCCATTCCTGTCAGTACTTTAGCGTCGGACCTCGAGACCAACACGCAAAGATTTGACGTAAACGCGAAGGGGTGGACTTGTTGCCTCGAAAAGACTCGAACGGATCTGATAAGAACCAGTGGGGACGGGTTTCGCCATCTTCGCACTTTTAGCAAACATCCGTTGGGCGTTCAAGTGTATTCAGTGGCGTCTCTTCGTCTGTCACTTTAATGGTATAGCTGACGTGGGATTCCATGGTGGCTGAACGCGGGATCTTGTCCCCGGGATGGACACATGTAAAGCTCCCCCTCATCTTGGCAATAGCTATACATCTGTAGGCCAATCGATCCTGAAATTAAATCGAATCCTTCATTCTGGAACTATTGATACTTCATAATCCTCTTCATGCGAGAAGTGAGCTCGTCCATGCGCATGATCCATATTTGTAGAATTACTCCGTAGGGATACGAAGACACGAAAAAACGTATAGCTGCTCCACAGGGCTGGAAGCAAGATGAAACAGTGAGGTGTGGAGAAAGATGAAAAGAAAAAGTTTGATGAAACGGGAAAAAGTCTAAGTGGAGGAATAGGCTGCCTGAGGCCGGCCGTGCGTGAATTTTCCGCGCAACACAAGATCCGCGAAGTTTCTTCTATCCACAACAGACCAGAGGTTGACGAGTCCACGTTCGTTCCATCCGGTTTCACTCCAATTGAAGTTTCAATTTGTTTGAGACCTTCTCGGCCTGGCCACTCTACTATTTACCATACTATACTGGTGTTTTCCCGCGTCTGTTCCGCCGCCCTGACACCGTACTCAGCCACAGCATGTCGGCCGTGTCTAACTACGGAGTACGGAGCAGAAGGATTTTGATCGCCGCGACTCCATGCAGAGAACGGTCACACCCACTACCCTCAGTGGGTCTAACGGATAACAATGTGGTATTCGCATTAATCTTACGTTAGCGGTATCCAACGAATTCTTATCAAACTAGCAGCCTATTCGACACTCGCACGGTCGTTTCGAACCCGAGGGCGAAATCCAAATGGATCCCCTATCCAAAGATCATTGACTGACCTTCCCGCGGTTCGACCAAGGTACTGTCCGGTGACCTCCAATGAGAACGGCACGATCCTGATGGTTCATATATGGTTCCCACAACAGAGCTTTTCAGCCATGAAGGCTTCTGTGCCGCCGGAATACCCGGGGTGATTGGGTATCAGCAATACGAATCGTGGGTCAGGTCTCCACCGGCACAGAGATCTACGTTTTTAATCCCGTAGGATGAGCTAGGTTTGGGATTGAATGGGACCCGAAGCTGCCAAGCTCGAGAGAGCAATGATCGTCTAACTTGTCTTGAAGGGTGGCATTGTTCAAGTTTTATCCGGCACCTACAGGACGGCCTACGGAGTACCGGGTATCATTCCATATCACATCATGGAAATATCCCAACTCCTAACCTTCTTTTGCTGAGGTCTCTAAGGTATATGCATGACGTGCGATCGCCTCATCTTCTCTATCACCCCGTGATAGCAGGGTCAAGAGTATCTGTATTAGGAAGGTGAAGGCCATCTACACTCCATGATCGACGGTCATTGGTCACTACAACGGAACCTGAAACTCAGGATATCTCTCACACAGGGGTTGCTCATACCAATCCCAGTCAAACCCCGGCTTGCGGCAGTTAAACGATACCTAGTTAATTATCAGTCCACCGGGCCTAGGTCGTGGGAAGCCAATACCGGTCAGTAGGCCTATCTCCTGTGGTGGTTGATTCATGGAAATTCCACGGCTCCACCATTGACGACCGTCCATTTTCTGATTCAGGTATCAAGGTAAGCGAAGCTGAACGTTTACAAGTCGGGATCCACAGAAATCTTTCCCTGATCAGTGACACGAACCGAAGACCCTTCCCCCCCTGGGCGGATTAGTACCAGTCTTTCGGCTCGGAGATGCTGTCAGGTCCCATAGCATGTAGTCTATAAAGGAAAGCTGATCTCCCCATTCTCGATGGGCCCTGGCAGTCCATCTCTTTCAATTGAATCTGGTATTCATTTTTGTTCTGTGTCTTTTCTACTTTCTTTTTGATCTGATACATATTCATTCTTTTCTTTAAAAAAAACAAACCACATTCTTTCACCATGAAGTTCAACGTTGTCGCCTCGCTGGGTCTCCTGGGCTGCGCCCTTTCCCTGCCCGCTCCCATCCGCAACTACATCCGCCACCAGGGCCTTGAGGCGCCGTTCCCTCTGCCTCCTGGCGTCCTCCAGCCTCCCGGCGACTTCGCCACGGGCGTGCCCAACCCTACCGGCACCTCCGTCCCGACCAACACGCCCGTGCCCACCGGCGCCACCTTCCAGAAGCGCGCGGCCCTGGATATTCCTGGTCTCACCGACCTGCCCTTCCCTTTCCCCACCGACCTCCCGACTGGTCTGCCCACTGGTCTGCCCACTGGCCTGCCCACCGGCCTGCCCACTGGTCTCCCGACTGACCTCCCGATCCCTACTGGCCTGTTCCCCACCGGCCTTCCCACCGGCCTCCCGAGCATCCCCTTCCCGACCGACCTGCCCATCCCGACTGGCCTCCCGACTGGCCTCCCCACGGGCTTCCCTCCTCTGCCCACTGGCCTGCCTTTCGGCGCTTAAGTGGCTGGCAATGACGGGATTAATACGCCATCCGAGTGAAGCGGTGGCATTGAGTGTGAATGGGGAAGATGCGATGCTAGAAAGTTTGTCACATATATCTGTCCTACATTGGATGGGGTTTCGGTTGTTACATAGTCCCAGCGGTTCTTGAAAGGCACAGGTTGTCATTAGGAAGTTGGACTCTTCAATTCATTCTCTTATCTCTCTACATATGCATGCCTAATTCTGCTCACAACGTAAAGTACGTAGCAGGCAGGTCAACCCTGCCTTTCAACCTTATACTATGGCATATACTATGGCCCATAACCATACTTACAGAAGTGAAAAATTTTTACATTGGAATATCTCAATACATAGCTAGGTAGTAAGTACCAAGGTTTTCACAAACACGCCGACCCACCACCATCAAGCCACTAGCCCCGAAAAACGGACCACAACAGAGAACTACATCGTGCCATAGCCATTATTCCCCCATCACCCGAACGCCACCAAAGACTAATCCCACCCCCAAACTCACCAGACCAAAACCTACCACCGTCAAACACACTGACTCACAATCCCACGGCCCCCTTTCTTTCATGTTCCCACCGACAAAAAAGCAATACATGTATCTCATCACATTGGAGCTTTAATATATGATACGGGGCCGGAGGCGGGATGACTGGTCTAGGCCTTGATATTTATATTGCTTCATATAGCACCTACTATACACAGATTTTCCCTGTTGATTATGGAAGGAAAAAAGAAAAGCAAAGAAAAGATGAGAAAAGAAAAGAAAAGGGAAAAAAGAAAGCTAGTTATAATCTGGGCCCGTGTGGGCAGTGGCCACGATCGGCGGTGATCTATCTCGAGCCGTTCTTGAAACCTGATTCGCACCGCAATGTAGGGTGGTGAGTATTGACTGTTTGGTTTGGTAATACTGATGTGTTGTGTTTTGATGTGGGCTTAATATATGCGTCGTGATTAAGTCGTTGATGAATGGGTGGGTCTGACTCTGGGAGTGGGACGGTTGAGGCGGGAATACGGATACTACGTACTTTGGAGAGATAGATCTGGGAACTGGTGTACTATGTATCTACTACTCAGGTAGGTTAGGTTGGTAGAGACTAGAAAGTTATGGAAAGAATCGCAGAATCAATCTCGACGACGTCTGTTAAAATCACATGCCTACTGGGTTTCTCCAAAGGATACCTCGCTAGCGGCCCTTGATGTAGACTACAGTAAACCTTCGCTTCCCGTACATACACATACACAGCCTCGACAGTCTCAAGTGAAAACGTCCGTCGCATATCTCTCCTTCACTTTCAGACCGTCGAGGTATGCTTCGGCCAGTGCGTCCTCGTCAGCCTCGGTGGTGACATTCTCGCCACGTTCCATCGCTTGACGGATAGCGTCTCGTTCCTGTTTCAGGTAAATAGTCTTGAAAGCCTGGCGCACGCCATTGGCCACCCCAATACCGCCACACACGTAGACCCTCGCGCCGTGATCCATCAGCTCAGAGATTTCGTCTCCCTGCGCTCCCATCAGGTCCTGGACGTGCTGGCGGCGGTCCAAGCTTTCAGCCAAGCGTTGTGGGCTTGAGGCTAGAGCGGATGAGGAGGGTCCGGCAGGGGGATCAGCAGGGGACGACGGACGGCTGTAGGCCCATTTTACTTCGACGGCCCCCAGGCGGGCCCAGGCGTCTAGCTCTGTGGCGTAGATGTCGTCTTTGCCTTTTGTGCGACAGCCAACGTACAGGATTACTTTGGCGGGTTCTTTACTGCCGCCCTCGAAGCCAGGGTTGTTGCGACGCTCAAGGATTCTCTCGGCGCGGTCCATGATGAAGCCGCGGAAGGGAGCAAGACCGCTTCCCGCGCATATCATGATCATGGGTGTCTCTAGGTCCAGGGGAGGCCGGAAGCCCGAATGACATGGGCGGACGTCGATCTGAGCGCGTTCGCCGGGTCTCAGCTCGGAAAGATAGTTTGATGCAACACCCTGGTGCGCTTGAGGGGCGGCTGCTGTGGGCGCAGTGTTGATCACCGAGAACGTGATGGTGCACTCGGATGAATTTGGCAGAGGCGAAGATGAGATGGAGTATTGGCGCACACGCATGGGTGGAAGCATGATCAAAAACACTTCGAGAGGTATTTTGATAGAAGGATAACAGGTGAGAATATCCAGTGGGCTCACTTGTTTCTTCACAACCTCCTCTGCGAATGTGGTATGATCGGATGCAAGATGCTTCAGTTTTACCTGCGTGCTTACATCTCCATCGGCTGCATCGGCCAAAATAATCAGGTCTCGCCTGGATGCTGGCTGGGAGAGTTCAACATAGGTCGAAAACAGGTCAAAAGCCGACATAGGAGTCCCCAGGGGAATACTGGCAGTGCCATTGGAAGCCAACGTGAGCGTGGTATCCCACGAGAGGCCAAAGTGACGAATTGCGCGGCGGACAACACTGGCGGGGTTGATGGGGAGCACGGCAAGATAGTCGCCACAGCGGTAAGTCATGTCCGAGGGAAGCTTGAATCGAATCATTCTCTTTTCTGGGACTCCCGGTGCAGTAAGAAGCTGATTCTCAAGGACGGTCCCTTCCTGCAGCTGGAGGCCTAGAGTCGAAGGTCGCACACCTGAACTGACTGTGACCTGAAGGGCTGACTTTCGACCTTCTCTGCTCATGGGCTCACCGAGACTCGATGCGATGGCAGGCCAAAGGTCAGACTCGGCCCAGCTATCAAAACTACTGAACATATCTGCGTCCGCTGCGTCCGCGAGCCCGAGGTCACATAGTCGAGTTCCACCACGCTGAGAAATCAGAGTGTCGGCGGCCTTTGGTACACGATGAAAAGTAGACTGCCAATCATCTTGAGGAGATTGTCAGTCATTAGTACATGAAATGCTCAGATGTTGACGGATCATTGAAGTGGAGAGAACTTACGATGACCACAGCCAAACACGGCAAAATTGGTACCTTCTAGCTCATTTCCTTCCAAACCATCGAGCCAGTGAAAGAAATGTGCAGCATTGTCCGGCGGCTGTCCCTCATACGAGGCTGTTATGAAAACGACAGGGCCGTCGCGAGGAACATTCTGCATCGCCGAGTCCAGTGGCTTGACCTCCGCAGAGAAGCCATATCTGACAGCGTCGTTGGCTAATCTTCGAGAAAATGCCTCGCATGTTCCAGTATTGCTGCCGAAAAATATGTGCATTGGTCTGGTCCTGGTACTGTCAGACACAGACTTGTTTGCACAGCTGTCGACGACTGCCACGGATCTTTCTGTAACCACATCGCCACTGCCACTGAAGGACATAGCCAGTTTTGTAGCATCTAAGCCACTGCGCAGGGTAGCTTTCATGTAGAAATCCCTAGGCTTGATGGTGAGCATTTGCGTCATCCGCAGCTCATAGTTCGGATCTTCCATCTGGAAATTGAAACTCTGGAACAGCAAGGCCACCACAAGCAGCATTTCCTGCCATGCAAATGGGCGACCGGTGCAAGCCCGGAGTCCGTTTCCGAAGGGTTTCCATGCATTCTTCGGTAGACTTTCGAATCCCCCATCGAGCATTCTCTCCGGTCTAAACTCTTCCGCATCTGCGCCGTAGACTTTGGGGTCCATATGCAGCTTGCCCAGTACGACGACGATAGGCTCGTTCTTCCCTATAACGTATTTACCGCCTCCAAGAGTGACAGGATCTTCCTTGTTTTTGGTCGGGTGGGCGTGGAGTGCCATCAGAGGCGCCGTGCTTCTCATGCGTAGGGTTTCCTTCAAGGCTGCATCGACGTACACTAGTTTGGGTAAGTCCTCCACCCTAACTTTCCGCTGTCCGATGACCGCGTCGACCTCTTCTCGCACCTTTTTGTACGCGCGCGGGGTCTTGAGCAGAAAGTAGAACAGGAAAGATAGGGCACCGGAGGTGGTCTCATGTCCTGTGGCAGCAACTGGATTAGCGAGATTCTCCGGGGAATCCAAAGACTTCTTACCAGCAATCAGAAATGTGAGCATGTTATTAACAATTGACTCATCGCTGAGACCCTGTCCGGTCTGGGGATCTCGGCCCAGAACGAGAGCATTCATAAGGTCCTGTTTGTCTTCGGGGTGGTTCCGTCGAGCAGCCAGAAGCTCATGCGAGAAACTGCGCATGTACTCGATGTCGGTCCAGAACTTCTTATCCTCGGTGGTGGGTATGTTGCTGAGCAAGCTGTTCACCAATCCGGGTCGACGGGACCTATTGCCGGCCACTTTCAACATGTTACCCATAGCCTTGATGAACGGGTGAAGGTCTTCGCTGTAAAAAGAGTTGAACCTGATGCCCATGGAGCAGAGGCCAACAGTGTCCAGCGTCAAACGAGTGAAGTCGTCCGTGACCACGATGGGAACATCGGAACCCTGGCGCGCCCATTTCATGACCAGCTGGGTTCCAATATCGTACATGTCTTTCCACAGTGTTAGACCTTCTGGTTTCGGGAAGAACATTATAAAGGTATGGAGTTGCTCACCGGCAAACATGGAGCGAATCATGAGGGGCCCAAAAGCCGGAACGAGAATGCGATGTGCGATAGCCCAGTTTTCCTCCTCTGGGTAGTTGGCAGTAAACAAGCCGTCCCTGACTCCATTGCGTAGCTCTTTCAGACCAGAGACTACAAACTTTGTGAACCTCTCTTCGTTGCAGACCTCGTTGGCCAATTCCTGGGAGCTGATGAACACGAGGGAGTTTCCAGCGACGACCAGGCGGAATATCTGGCCTGGTAGACAGAGAGTCAGTATCCATCTATTTCAATGTGGCTAGATTGTCTCTCGGGGGACGGGGCATACCGTGTATATCTGCGAGTTCATGCAACCGGTTCAAGGGAACGTCAGAGTCGAATTCCAGCAGGTTTCCCAGGATCGGGACCCCTTTAGGCCTGGGGATTGGGACATGCCCTGGATTGGTCATTGAGGATGTCAGGTAGTATTCTGTCCCGGATTTGTATTCAGAAGGCAAAGCTGATTTGATGTTGACTATCACCCGGTACAGCCAGATGAGAAGATGTAGTGAGGATGATGAAGTATGGAAAGGAGAGTAAGAGTAGGATGGGTTTTAGATGAAGAGGATGGAGGGTAGGAAGGAGAAGAAGAAGAAGAAGAAGAGAAGAAGGAAGACAATAAAAGAAGAGAAAAAGTGTGTCTGAGAGACAGTAAACAAGTGACAGAACTAGTGATAGCTAAAAAGAAACTATGGTTTGATACAGTCACTTGGAATATTCATGCTATTATGACCCTCCATTTCTCATTCACTAAGCACTAAGCACCTCTGACAATGCATAGAACTACATACTAAGTAACGTCCGACAAAACATGGGAAATCACTCTTCGTTATCTGATATATGCCCCATCCATCCCATCACAAAGATGATGAACCAGAGCGTGGTGACACTAGCAATCCCAATAGTCGTCAGCATGTAACAGAAGAAAAAGAAAGTGCATTCTAAACGCCTCTCTCTTATAATAGGGACCATTGTTTGGGTCAGTCCTAGCGCTAGCTGAAAGAATCATCACTTTGATATCTTATCTAGGTCAATCACGTCCGCTCGAACCCATTCTGTAGAAGTAGCAAGCGGAGATGAGATACTCCGGTCGCAGGAAGGTTGCAGCGGATGAAACCTACCTTTCAGAGCGCAAAAACCGATGGTATCGCAGGTAGGGCTTCTCGTTGCTTGTCCCTACAGATGCCTTTCGTGTCCATGAAGGATGGGTGGATGCGTGTTGGATGACTTTTGCTATATACTTGAGGTTCTTCCTAGGATAAGTTGATGACCAAACTACTGGAACATATACACCAATTGGCATGGTCTAGTATACTGACAGTTTCTTAGTGCTGAGATAAACAGGATCTTAGAAACAGCCCAATAAGAACCAGATAGTGGAACAAACGGCGGGAAGTGCTATACAGAGAACCCACAGTAGGCAATTTATAGAACTATTCTTTCTCTCATGACGTTCGGAACTATAAGTTCTCGCTAGGGTAGTGAAAGCCATTGTGCGACTGCATAAATGATGTGCCGGGCGGACTTCTAGAAGTGACCAAAGCATTGTCTCATGCAACTACCCTTCGAGGGGTTAGTGCAGGTCAGGCTGTAGTAAAATGCAGTCCTATAAATGAAGGCCCATGGATGTTGAAGAGATCGCATCCGATTACCAGAAAGATTGGTCTTTGTTCAAAGAGGCGAAGCATATCAACATCCGAATCCTCAAACGTATGGCCAAAAGAACATAAAACTGCAGCGGAAAATAGTGGGATTGGTATATACAATAACGAAAGTCTATCGTTCCCGAAGGCGCGAGACCACCGATAGAAAATAGAGATATAGTAAATAAAGTAGTAATAAATTGGGTATGATGATCGAAGATGGAAAAAGGTACAAAGATGGCGAGGAAGGTCAAAGATTCATTAATTCAACTGCAAATGCAAATGGATAAATAACGACCCAAGAGATTCACGGATTAGTCGATTGTGATTCCGGCGGCCAAGCCGCATGACTTTGTCCTGCAAAGCCGAGAACAAAATAGGCACAATGCACGGCGGGTTTCCTCGGGAGGGAAGGGGGGACAAGATTCGCCCCCCTTATGTTTCATGTCTGTCGTTGACCAAGTCGGGGGAGAAACTTGCATAGTTTGCGGCTTCGGGACTCGACCTAGTTCACCTGGGAGTAGCCCTTGTGCCGCCATTCGCTCTGCCTCCAGTCCGATTGCGCGTTGCTCATCTCGGTGCGCTCGGTGCGCTCGTTATTCCAGTTGGTGTCGTCGAGGGCCTGTTCGAGACGTCCCTTTCTGCGCTGCCGGATGATGAAGAAGATGAAGCCCGCGATCAGCATGGCTCCGACTGTGGCCGCACCGACGAACACGCCGGCGTGGGCGCCTGTCGGTAGGTCATCCCACTTCTCGGAGAGGGACTTGGGCGGAGGCTTGTTGATTTCTTCCACCGCGGTGGAGTTACCCCTAGGACAGTCAGTAGATGATCATCAAGATGGGGGCTCTTATGGCAGGCAACATACTTGATCACGTTGATACTCTCCCACGAGCCCGAGTCATCTGTGTACTCGTACTCCTTGCCCGAGTGGAAATCTTGAATGCGCACGCTCTCAATGACCATGGTATAGGGACCAGCGGCATAATCCACCTCGCCACCGGCCCACGCGATAACGCCCTCCTTGTTGTCCCCATCTCCGGCGGGCCAGATGCCGAAGCGGATGTTGCTGGGAGTCTGCGGGTAGCGGGAGCCGTCCTTCGCTTCGGCGTATTTCAGGGTCCGGACGAGTTCGTCGTCGATCCACCACTCCAGCTTATCCTGATCCCAGTAGGTTGTGTAGTTGTGGAACTCCGTGTCCGCATCGGGAACGTAGTGGTACCCGCCGCGATCGAAGGAAGAGTCATCGCCTTTGCCGAAGTAGTTGGACTGCACTTCGGTGTTGTTGGAGCCGATCCACTCCCAGTCGATCTCGTCCAGGTCGTCGGACTGCAGCACCACACTGCTGACGATGCCGTTGCCCTTGGCCATCTTCAGGTGGGTCTCGACGACGCCAAAGAAGATGTAGAAGGTCGATTGTAACGTGGGAGACTGGAGCTTCTCCTTGATGGAGAATTCGGCGCCCTTCTCGGTCCAGTCGATTTCGCCATTGGTGGTGTTCCAGAGCTTGGCGTTCATCGTCTCATTGAAGGTCCACGAGTGTTCGGAGCCCAGGGCTGGGTCGTTGGGGCAGTCCTCTTTGAGCGGGTTACAGTCGGACCATGTCTGCGCCGAGACGAGGGAGAGGCTAGCCAGCCAGAAGGCCAGCAGGTAAAAGAATGACATGTTCGTTGGAGACTCTATTGTCTCTCCGAACTGTAGATAGATTAATTGAATGTCCGCCTCCCACTAGAAACTAGGATGGGAACCACGGTCAATTTGATCGAAGGAATGACTGATTCAAGGAATGACTGATTCACGGATTGAATGATTCAAGGAATGAATGATGGGATGAGTGGCTAGGCGGGGTGGAATGAATGGACATGCGAACGAGTCGCACGAGGAGAGAGGCCACACCCAAAAGAGAGTCAGGAACGGCGATAAGAGCGAAAGGTGGTGGATTGGAGAAGATGTGAAGAGGGGGAGAGAAGAGAGAAACCGGGGGAGGTCACCCATATCCCTTTAATTAACGCCCTCTCCAGTGGAGACGACTGGATTGAGTGGACTTGTTTTTTTTTTTTTTTTTTTCATTTTAGTTGAATTGAATTGAATTTTATTTTTGCTGTTATTATTAGTACGAAGTAGCATGATTCTGGTTTAATTCCGCTGTAAACAGAGTGTTTCTCAAAAGGTTCCAAGTAGGATTTTCCCGGGTGTTTTTTTCTGCAGTTCATTATACCACTAGTTTCCCGGCTAGTTGTTAAGGGGGTTTCCTATTCAAGTAAGGCGTGTCCGGGCGGCGCAAGGGCTAGACTGCTTCAAGGTTAGCCTTCCCTTCGGCTAACCCGATGTGGTAAGAAGCTGGGGTCTCATGTTCCACAGGCTAGCTGGATCGGGTCAAGCGCATAAACTTTGGAACCGTCCATGGACTCGACTGGACTCGACTGGGCCGTAGTCTATCTTTCTAGTCTCCTACGCTGAACTCCATCCTCATCTGGCAGAATCTGCAGGGGCTCCGGATTGTTGGGGTTGATTGTAGTGTACTTAAATGACTACAAGTATATGACATACCGTTCAGGATAAATGATGCCAAAGAAGAATAGAAAAGGAAGAGGAATCATGATGGGAAAAAGAACCGGACGAAAATGATAAACAAAATAAGATACAATACATAGAAGGCAAGCAGAAACAAAGAAAGATAGGGAGGAGAACTCTTGGCTGGTACAAGCGAATCCGACGATCCTTCCACCGGGTGAGACTAGCCCCAACGCCCCCAGCTGTCTGCAGAGGAGCAATGGATCCCTTTATCGCAGGAGACGGAGATCAAGGACGGAGAAAAAAACAGGTTGGTGAATGCCAATCCTTTTAGGGCCCGAATCACAAATCAGGCCATCGGGCCATATCTCGCACCCTATCAGGTCCTCAATCGTCCCCTTTTTCCACTTTTTCAGGTACAAAGCGCACTCGCATTCTGGAATCTGTTAAATTTAGAAAAGGGGCGTTACACAGGCCGGAGCATGTTACTCGGAGGTTATTTCCTCGACCTGTGAGATTCATGCGACAATGAACAGGAGGACCGGATCGTGGTCTTCATCTTAGATCCACTCTACCAAGGACATGGTGCATTTTGGATTGCGAATGCATCTGCCTAGTTCTGTCGCCGACAAGGTTTTAAATTGTGGATATTCGACTGCGAACTATACAGAATCCCAACTAAATGAAAAGAAGTTCGAAGAACCATCCATTGGAACGCCCTCCGGTTCTTTTGAGCAGCGGGTCCTCGAACGCCACTGATCCCGGAATAGATACATATCTCCACGTCTCTCATTACTAGGACATTAAGGGAAAACAGAAGAAAAAAAAAAAAGCATCATAAACCATTGACATCATGAACAGCGTGCATCCACATCGTAGCCCGGCGGTATTCCGTACAAGGGCAAGGAAGGAAAGAAACAGACGGGACCACCACTCAACCACTTATATTTCTCCCTCTTAGTTCAGGACTTGTGCGATCAGTTGAGATAGACCTTCGCTGGCCGTCGTACCGAACCACTTGGCTTCTCCACATACTCATATGTCGGACTGCGCCGACGGCGACTTCGATGGCGATGTCGTGTCTCCACGCCCACTGGGGTGGAATATTTATAGTCAGGGGAGGCCTCCCCGCGTGCTCCCGGCAGCTGACACAGTCGTATCAGCCACTGGATCAGGAGCGTGCCAACAATAGTGCCAATAACAATGCCGGCGATTCCACCTCCGGAGATAGTGCTGGGGCACTCAGTGGACGATGATTGGCGAGCATGGAGAATATTCGGCTGGACATTGCTGTCTAGGATGGGAGCCTGCGGATGACTGGTCAGTCGCATATTATTCTGTCTCCGTGCCCGTGGTTCGATCCCCACGGGCGGTTTCGGGTCTGTTCCATGGATGCGACACCACTTACCATGATATTTTCTTATTATTTTGGGGGGGTTTAGAAGGTATACTGTCAGTGAAGTGAACCTGCAGCAAGCACAAATCTCGAGAAATAAGCAAATTCTTTTGAAGAGAGAAATGGCAGATATAAATCTAGATCCCCGCTCAACCCCTCAATTGACGTCAAACGCACGTCTTTGCGATCTACACTGGCGAAGCACAGATCTGGGAAAGAGGCGAAAAACCAGGCTGTACGATCTTCCACCTTCCAATCAATGGGCTCATTTTCCGATCGTCCTGGAGTGAGACAAGCGACCAGAGAGAGAGGTTGCGTTATCATCGAATCAGACTAACCATTAGTATCATGTATTATTCCATCATAGGCTCCCTGTTTTAGGCCGAGGACCCCTCGACGAAAGGTTGTTCCAGCCGACATTGAGCATGCAAGATCAAGATATCATGTTGTGCCGTCATAATGGAAATTTTGAGCGGGGTCTTGTCGGCAATGCCGTCGCAATGCCATGAGGGGACACAAGGCTGTGGCGCACAACGTCGTCATTCCTTTCCAGCCAGTGACACTCTTGCGTGGATAAACGGATGAAATGCAAAGCATCTATTAGCGTCTTAGCCAGTCGGGTTTTCAATGTCCATGTGAAATAGATTATGCTCTCGTATAAGCCCCCAGCTGACCGACTCGCCTCACCGTCAGAAGTGCAAGTAGGTAGAGGCTTCGCCTGCCTGACCCTTGGCGGGTACGGCACCAAAAGAGCCTCCAAATCTTTCAAATAAGCACCCAGAAAGGCCGGCTCATGCTGCCGTGCGGATTTTATCACACACAAAATGTGATCATCATGACAGCGTCAGACTATCCTCCGATCGAGGATCCCCTCCACTGGTCGTTGACGGATCGACCCTCCGGTCCTGAGGAGAAGCAGCTGTTGAAAGCGCGACTCCTACTAGCCTTATGGACGTCGACACCAGGCAGGGACCTCAGATCCTCCGATGCCTTTCTCGAATACTATCTGGCGCAACGCTACCTAATCAGAGTGTACGGCTTGAACCTCCAGACCCATGAGGATGTAGTCAACCTGATCTTGTTCATCCGCGCGCGTTCTACCGTGCCCCGCGACGACCTCCTCGCACAGCTGAACAATGATCATTGGACCTGGCTGGGTCCCGCACCCCAGTCCGCAGAGCACGCCGTGGAGATAGCGGTCGGCATCTGGCTCATGGTCGGGGTGGACGACTGGGCGGGTTCGCAAACGCTGCAAGAGTACGTCGCGGCGTTATTCCCCGACAAGCACGACAGCAGCGTTGTCGCCGCGCCGGTGTCGCTGGAATTCAACGCGTACAATCTCCACCGTATCGGCGGCTTCGATGTCGTCTGGACAGACTGCATCCAGGACCACCTGTCGCTCATCAGTGACCAGACGCAAAAGGAGCTACGCGTATTTCATGTAGCCTGCTTCTTACAGTACTCCACGTACAGTAACCCTAGCCAGTCAGTTTCCCTTCCCCCTCTAACCCCCAGGACCACTACTGCAACTCTTGACCATCCCAACTAAGCACCCATTAAAAACAGTAAAATATTCCCCCCCGGTTTCCTCGAAGAAACAATCCGAACCCTTGCCCTCCTCTTCCCCGCCGCCCACCTTGACTGCCGCCAATGGATACAAGGGGCCCAAGAGCGCGAAAACGTTGGTCTGGAGGCCGGCCTCCTCCTGCGGGCGCCCCGCGACCTGCGCAACTACCGCTACTGGGGGCAGCGACTGCGGGAACTCAAAGACGAATATGATCGGACTGAGCCTACCACGATCAGACAGTGGGTGCTGGACAAGCGGAAACCCAACCAGCGGTACACGTTTTGGATAGCCGTGGCGGCGTTGGCGCTGGCGCTGGTTTTTGGGTTGATCCAGTCGGTGACAGGGATA
Source organism: Aspergillus campestris IBT 28561 (assembly GCF_002847485.1). NCBI lineage: Eukaryota > Fungi > Ascomycota > Eurotiomycetes > Eurotiales > Aspergillaceae > Aspergillus > Aspergillus campestris. The sequence goes on along the minus strand of NW_020194336.1, from coordinate 1,718,212 downwards.
GTGCAGGCGGTTGCTGCTGTTCGGGGAAATGGCTGAGATTCTTCTCATCTTCAGTCTTGCTTTCTTTCTCTTTCTCTTTGCGGCTGACGGGGACTTTCTATGGGGGTTGGGTCAAGCAAACACAGGAGGTCGCTGCATTTTCTGCTCAATTCCATGTTCGATACAGGCGGTTAGGGTTCAATTAATGCATATTACATTCCCGTACCTTGTTGAGATGATGAACCAGTCCTTATGAATACATGGACATGACACAAGAGTACACATAGGACCCTGGAATCGAACACCCTGAGCCTGTAATGGGAGTAATGTATTTTGGGACAGCAATTCGCCCGTCTACCAAGTATGAGCCGATCCCCTTCTCGCTACCTTTTTCCGTTTGTCGATATCGACCTTGTGGCAAATTTAGATAATCTCTTCCTGGTGTAGTGTTTGGCTATATATTTAATCATTGGAAGGGCTCTTCGATAGACTGTATCGTTCTTGAATAATAACATCTGATAGAAATAAATATTAGGAAATCATAGAGCAGCCTGAACCGTAAGGTCTCGAGAACAGTGGAAATTGACCAATCGGAGAAACATACCCAATCCAGCCCCGAACCCCCGACCCGCACATGGATGACCACACTGAAAAATACCAATATTATTCACTCACCACCACTATCAAATCGTCCCGCCTCTCTGAAGATCCACCTCACGTCTTCTTCTCCTCCCACTTCTACCTCGAACTCCTCTCCTCCTCTCCTCCTTCCTCTCCTCACTACCGATTTCAAAATGGTTGCCGCTTTTGACAAGTGCGAGACCCGGCCGGCCAACATCGACGCCATCCTCGAGGGCCTGGACCGATATAACCCCGAGACCACCACCATCTTCCAAGACTATGTCGCCCAGCAGTGCGAGGACCGGTCGTTTGATTGTTATGCCAACCTGGCTCTCCTGAAGCTGTAAGTCCAAGCGTGTGCATCTCTTGCTTGATCCTTTTGCATTTTCCCCGAAATATCCCTCCCTACAGAACGAACGCCTGCCTACCCGAGGATCCTTTTTCGTTCAACGAAAAGAAATATGATTATATGATGAAGAAACCTCTTTATTATCACGTTTCCTATTAACTGACCCTCCACGTGGGGGGATGTCGAGAATCGAATTTTTCTTCTGAAATACAAACCAAACAAGCACTTGCTATCCACCACTCCCATCAGATACAGACATTGATGCTAACCAATCTCACCCTCGCAAGCTACCAATTCAACCCCCACCTCCTCCAGGCCGAGACGGCGACCAACGTCCTCACCAAGGCTCTCACCGTCTTCCCCTCGCCCGCTTTCTCCCTCTGCCTTGCCCTGCTCCCCGCCTACACCCAGCCCTTCAACACCGACGGCCAAGCCGCCGCCCAGAACAACGACTTCGTCGAGTCCGTCCAGAAGCTCGCGCAGCTATCCACCCTCCTGGAGTCCGCCCAGTATGCCCAGTTCTGGTCCACCCTGAACTCGGACGACCTGTACGCCGATCTGGTCGCCGACGTCGCCGGCTTCGAGGAGCTCGTGCGCATCCGCATTGCCCTCGAGATCGGAAAGACCTTCCGCGAGATCAGCATCGACATCCTCGAGCAGTGGCTGGATCTGCGCAGCCGCGACGCCCTGGAGAAGTTCGCCACCGAGGTCTGCAGCTGGCAGGTCGACAACGCCGCTGGCGTCGTCCGCGTGCCCACCAACAAGGAGAACGAGGTCCGCAGCGAGGTCAAGAGCGAGCGCGTCGGCATTGACATGTTCGGCCGTGTGATCCGTAGAGGATTCGAGCAGGCTGCTTGAGATTTCTCTTTTTCTTTTTCCTCTTATTCCTTTTTCATATCAAATGAGGGGGGCCCTCCATCCCCTCATTGGGAGGGGGCTACCTGAGCCCGAAAAAGCATATTCCATATCATCTTTTCTCCCACTTCTTTCTTGATCATAATTGTTTTTTTACTGGCTTGAAGATCTACGGATCAAGCTTTCTATGTTGTTTACTCTATTCTCTCATGTGTTGTGTTCTTACCCCAAGGCCCTGGCTATCAAGGGGGCCGTGTTCACTTTTGGAACTTTTTGGAGCCCAGATGATGACGGGGGAAGAAACTAGACTCAATCAATCAATCAATCAGCCCAAGGGGATGATGGGAAGTCGGGACCTGGCGCATCGGGCGTTTTGTGTTTGCTTGCTTCGCATGACTTACGACGGCTGCCATCATCGAATGAAATCGTGGAGAAAATAATCAATAAAAAAAAAATTACTAAATAAAAATTGAATGAATGAATGAAAGAAAGACAAAAGAAAAAGAAACCACCCCCAAGTAAATCCAACCCCCCCTCCTTTCTTGTCTTAGCTGGTCATCACCAGGGCACTGGATGATCTATCTTTTTTTTTTTACAAGATATCCCTCAATATAAAGCAAACAAAGTCATATACATACCTATATGCACCTCAGTCTTCCACGTAGGTTTCCGCTGGACTTGGCGGTTCTAGATCCCTGTCTTGTCTCTCCTGGTTGTTTCATGGCTGGTTGAGTGCAAGCACATCTAACGCGCTGTCAGTCGTACAGACTGGATTATTGCACAATGTAGTCAGTCACATGTAATATTGCAGACACTTCACTATAGTATAATTTACAGGGAAAATATCAAATCATGAATAATCATGAATCATTAATTGTTCTAACTACCTCAAGGTTGTTTGAGGGTAATAACCAAAAGCCACGTGAGCCCTGGTGTGTCCTGTTGAAGAAATGTGTTGAAGAAACCATCCCAGTGCTATAGTTCATGCTGATGCATATCCATGTCCCATGTTGAAAAATCAGACCTGTATAAACCCCTTAAAAACGCAACCCAACAATCCATTTTGGTACTCGCATGATGTTGAACTCAAATCAACAAAGAAAAACAAAAGGAAAAAGAGATAAATTGAAAGGAACATAAGAAAACAGTTACAGCTCAGACCCATCTAAACGGGCAGAGGGTAGGTGCTGGCCCAGGCGGCAACCTCCTTGCGCAGCTCCAGGATCTCGGGAACAGTCTCCGAGGCAACCTTGGCCTTGAAGTCCTTCTGCTTGTTGGCCTCCTTGGGGAGCTCGCTCTGGATCTTCTTGCAGAGCTTGACGGTCTGGTCGATGTAGCGAGCGATGCGCTTGAAGTCCTCCTCACCCATGCCACGAGAGGACATGGCAGGGGCACCGATACGGATACCGCCGGGGGTCAGAGCCGACTTGTCACCGGGGATGGAGTTCTTGTTGCAGGCGATGTTGATCTGCTCCAGAACGGCCTCGACACGAGCGCCGTCCAGGGCCTTGTCGCGGAGGCTCAGCAGAACCATGTGGCTGTCAGTGCCGTCGGACACGAGCTTGTAGCCCAGGGTCTTGAACTCCTCCTCCAGGGCCTTGGCGTTCTTGAGCACCTGCTCCTGGTACTGCTTAAACTCGGGGGTGGCAGCCTGCTTGAGGGCAACCGCGAGGGCAGTGATGGTGTGGTTGTGGGGACCACCCTGGTGGCCGGGGAAGACGGAGAAGTTGATGGGACCCTCCAGGTCGTACATGATGTCCTTGCCGGACTTGGGGTCGGTGCTGCGCACGCCCTTGCGGAAGAAGATCATGGCACCACGGGGGCCACGCAGAGACTTGTGGGTGGTGGTGGTGACAACATCGGCATACTCGAAGGGCGAGGGGATGACGCCAGCAGCAATCAGACCAGAGATGTGAGCCATGTCGACAATGAGATAAGCGCCGACCTTGTCGGCGATCTCGCGCATGCGCTTGTAGTCGATCAGACGGCAGTAGGCAGAGGTACCGGCAACCAGGCACTTGGGGCGGTACATCTCAGCGTTCTTCTCCAGAGTGTCGTAGTCGATGATACCAGTCTCAAGGTTGACACGGTAGGGGAAAGTCTCGAAGTAGGTGGAGACGGCGGAGATCCTGCGCGAGGAAATTGTTAGCCATGCTAGAACTGGTAAACCAATCCCGAGCTTTCGTCAACTTACTTCTTGGAGGGAGTCTGATAACCGTGGCTCAGATGGCCACCGTGGGGGAGATCCAGACCCATGAGACGATCATGGGGGCGCATGAGGGCCTGGTAGACCTGCAGGTTGGCAGGGCTGCCGCTCAGGCACTGGACGTTCACACCCCACTTGGCGGAGTCGAGGTTGAAGGCCTTGAGAGCACGAGCCTGGCAAGTGAGCTCAATGGCGTCGATGTGCTGGTTGCCACCATAGTAACGAGCACCGGGGTAGCCCTCGGAGTACTTGTTACACATGGGAGAACCCAAAGCGTCGAAGACGGCGTGGGAGGTGAAGTTCTCGGAGGCAATCAAGACCACGGATTCACGCTGACGTTGGATTTCTTTCTCCTGTAGAAACGGTCAGATAAACCAATCGCCCGATATATAACCTGTCAAATAAACGTACCATGATCTGGGCGATCTCGGGATCGCTCTCAACGAGAGTCTTCTCCATTTGCTATTTGGAATGAGTCAGAGGTCCAGCTGTTACCTATACAGGAGGAATACTCACCTCCCGGTGGGACTGCGACAGGGCGTAGGAGGCCATTGTGAAGGATTGGCTGTATGGAGACGGTGGAGGGGAAAAGAGGTAAAGATGGGACAGAGTTGGATAGAGGAATGAGAGAGGAAGAGGAAGGGAAAGAGAAGAAGACGAGAAGAAAAGGGAGCGCAGATGAGGCAAGCTAAAGGTGGGGGAGAAGAAAGAAGGAGGAAAAAACCCGAACGGTCATCAGGTGGGGGGGGGGTGGTGGCCTCAGGAAGGAATCCCGCCGAAAATTCTGCCGATTCCACAAGACGACATCGGAGGGATCTTCCTGTGGGTGCGATTTGCTTGGAAGGATTTCCCTTGCTTATTTTTATTTTATTATAATTATCTTACGCTTTTATTCAGGAAGTTATGATGTTCAGATTCAATTACTATTATAATACTCAGAGTAATATAAAGAAGCATATCCATGACGCTGTTTCAAAGTAGTATTGTAGAGCTTCGGGTCCGATGGTCACATGACAAACCCGCGGAGATCGGGAGGTGTCCGTATTCCGTTATGGTTTGGACTGTGGGTCGGAAAATGATTTGGGTTGATCCGATCAATCCAAGTCAAATTGAACAATGCGTTCTGCTTCCTCATGGTTGGGTCCTGGTTGCTGAGGATGGGAACAAGGAACCGGAGTAACAACAGGGGTTTAACAGCCCCCGCACCCAGATCCCGCGTAGAATAATCCCACACTTCTTGATTGGGCTTTTTCTTGTCGACATGAGTGACCGTTGAACTGCCTGCACCTTCGATACAGAAAAAGGACTTGTCTTCCAATGTTCGTGCGAGGCCCAGTGAGGCATCCACTACTTCTGATCATCCATATTGAGCAAGATGACGGAGGAAGCAAGTCAAACCCACGAAGCGGGGCCATGTCTGGAGAATTGGCATGAATCGGGTAGACCGGTGAGGCTGGGTGCAATCCCTGCTCTGTATGGGAAATTGGCCTCCCATAAGTCGACACCGTCACAAGAAACTGTGTTGCTTCCTGGTGACATATGACCAGTGCCGTGTTTTCTCGGCCCTATATCTCGTGGGTTGGTCCCATGGCTGTCACCATCCAACGTTCGACCAATGTGTCCCCATAGTAACAAAGCGAGGCTTGCTGGTCATCGAAAAGGGTGTAGTTCTTGATTTCAATGTCCCAAGTCTGCTCTTCTGCCGAAATCGGAAATGACCGACTTGAGCCTTGCAATTCGATCCTCCAGCTCGGCAATCTCTGCATTCTGCTCCGAAACCGAACGCTGCACGTCGGGCAAGCTGTCCACCACCCCGTATGCCTTTTGTATCCGAATCTTGATAGAGCTAGCTTCCGTAGGAAGATCCTTGAGGTCCAGCGGCGGGGGTGCATTTGACGCGAGGGCCGCTATCTCTGCCGCAGCGGACGCGCTGCCGGGGACTGCAGAGGATGGACCGGGTAATAATCCACCATTGCTGCCGTTGCCAGTGCTCGACTGTTGTTGCGATTGACCTTGCGGCTGCTGCGACGGAGTCTGACTGGGGCCTGCCGCCGCCCCCGTGGTGTCTTCACCCGCTCTGGTACCGTTCGACGGTCCTTCTGCGTTAGCGTGCGGAGAGAGGAGACGAAGCAAGAGACCGTGCAATGGCGGGACAATATCGAAAGTCTGGGGTGGAGGGAAATCAACCGGTTGTTGGGGAGGCTGTGGGATGGGCGTGTTTGTTGTTGTCTCCTTGCCAAGCCCAGGCGTGCCCGGGACGGATTTGGGCAGTGGAGTCATCGCCGTTGGGGTTCTAAAGGCCATTGCGGGGAGAGGGGAATGTCAATTGACCTGTAAAACCAATGGACACGGAAGGAACAGGTTCTGGACGATAAACAGGGGAGGCCGATTTCCGAAGAATAAGGGAATTGGTTAGGGAAGAGTCGGGAAGACCGGACGAGAACGGACGTGAACGGGAAGAGGAAGAAAAAGACGAATTGGGGGAAAAGTGACGGAGTGACGTCGGGGCGGTAAAGTGCCTGAGGTACGCCTACTACAAAGCGTCACCGGGAGCGCCTCAAGCTACCCCTCCCCCGCCAAAAATCGGATTCTTTTTCTCCTTTACCTTTTCCTCTTCTTCATCTCCTCTCTTCATTCCTTCTTTGGATTTTTCTATACTTCATCCTATTCTTTTCTCTTGTCCTTTCTGTAAGCAGTGTTGTCTTCCCTTCCTACCCCTCCAAAGCTCTATATACTCCGCAATTTCAATCTTCGTTCCGCAATTGACCTCGCGCTATAGGGGTCCATTTTGACATCATGGCCAAGGTCGATCACAAGGTCGCTCTCAGTAAGCTCAATCCCTTCAATTCCCATCTCGGACGGTTTTCTAACCTCCCCTTCTAGTCGTCATTGACGGATGGGGCGTGGCCACCGAGAAATCGCCCAAGGACGGCAATGCGATCGCCGCCGCCGAGACCCCCTTCATGTCCGGTTTTGCCGAGGCCAACTCCAAGTCTGCCCAGGGCTACACTGAGCTGGACGCCTCGTCGCTGGCTGTCGGTCTGCCCGAGGGTCTCATGGGTAACAGTGAAGTCGGTCACTTGAACATCGGTGCCGGTCGCGTGGTCTGGCAGGACAGTGTCCGCATTGACCAGACCCTCAAGAATGGCGAGCTCAACAAGATCGAGAACATTGACAAGTCATTCACACGCGCCAAGGAGGGCAATGGCCGTCTCCACCTGCTGGGGTTGGTCTCCGATGGTGGTGTACACTCCAACATCACGCACCTGATCGGCTTGCTCAAGGTCGCCAAGGAGAAGGAGATCCCTCATGTCTTTATTCACTTCTTCGGTGATGGCCGTGACACTGATCCCAAGAGCTCCGCCAAGTACATGCAGCAACTGCTCGATGCCACCAAGGAGGTTGGCGTTGGTGAGATCGCCACCGTCGTGGGCCGCTACTGGGCCATGGACCGTGACAAGCGCTGGGACAGAGTCGAGCTTGCCATGAAGGGCATTGTCGAGGGCGAGGGCGAGGAAAGCTCTGACCCCGTCCAGATTATCGAGGACCGTTATGCGAAGGGCGAGAACGACGAGTTCCTGAAGCCCATCATCTTCGGCGGAAAGGACCGCCGGGTTCAGGGTAGGAGGACCCCATACATCCACGACACCTGACCATCGGCTGACGCTACTGAACAGATGATGACACCCTCTTCTTCTTCAACTACCGCTCCGACCGAGTTCGTGAGATCACCCAACTCCTGGGCGACTACGACCGCTCCCCCCGCCCCGACTTCCCCTACCCCAAGAACATCCACCTCACCACCATGACCCAATACAAGACCGACTACACCTTCCCCGTTGCCTTCCCTCCCCAGCACATGGGCAACGTGCTCGCCGAGTGGCTCGGTAAGAAGGAGGTCAAGCAGTGCCACATTGCGGAGACGGAGAAGTACGCCCACGTTACCTTCTTCTTCAACGGCGGCGTGGAGAAGCAGTTCGCCGGCGAGGAGCGAGACATGATCCCCTCCCCCCGGGTGGCCACCTACGACCTGGACCCCAAGATGAGCGCCGCCGATGTGGGCAAGAAGATGTCCGAGCGCATCGCCGAGGGCAAGTTCGAGTTCGTCATGAACAACTTCGCGCCCCCCGACATGGTCGGTCACACCGGTGTTTACGAGGCTGCCATCCAGGGTGTGGCTGCCACCGACAAGGCCATTGGCGAGATCTACGAAGCTTGCAAGAAGAACAACTATATCCTCTTCATCACCGCGGATCACGGGTAAGTTTTCCTCCAAGGTGGGACTTTGTAGCGTGGACCATCAACTAATACAAATTTCCTCAGCAATGCCGAAGAGATGCTCAACGACAAGGGCACCCCCAAGACTTCCCACACCACGAACAAGGTCCCCTTCATCATGGCCAACGCCCCTGAGGGCTGGTCCCTGAAGGACGACGGTGTGCTCGGCGACGTTGCCCCCACCCTCCTGAAGGCCATGGGTATCGACCAGCCCGAGGAGATGTCTGGCAAGAACCTCCTGGTCCAGTCGTAAACAAACAAAGAAAGAAGGAAAGGAAAAAGATATTGAGTAAATAGACAGGATGGGCGGGCGAGTTTCATGAAGTCAATGAATCGTAATGGAGTTTGGATGAGATGCTTCTCAGATGTGGCTTCAGAGAATATACTACATATAAAGGAATATTATCTGAGCTGATGTTTTGTTTGGAATTTGTAGAGTGGACCCATAAATACTAGCAATATTATATATTTTTCATCAGGGGTATCGCCTTGAACAAGTCATGGTAAAGGCAGTTGGTCGTCCCAGTGACTTGACGTCTTCTAATATTTTATCATCACAAGCTTGCCCACCCTTTCAGCACCACCATTCCTCCACTCCCAATTCTCAGCAGACCATTTCACTTGTATGGGTCTTTCGAAACGGTTATTTCGAATTGCACTGTGACTCCTTGTTCCCGCCATCCAGGACATGGCCACTTCACGCTCAATTATGCTCGGGGAGCTACGAATCCGAGGTTGAAGCTTCTCTTAATCAGGGAATCAGCTACCAACCCTCCACACTCCCGTAACCCATGCATGTTGCCTTGGCTGGACACGCAGGACCATCTCGTCCAACAGAGCTAGGTAGGTAGTATGCGATCTGCTCAAGCAGAGGCAGAAGCCGCTGCAGCCTGCTGCGCCTGGCTCTGCAATTGGAGAACCTAGATAGAACCATCAGACCCCCCTTTTCACAAGCACACTTGCAGCACCATCCGGGACGCAAACTTACCTCCGCGCGCTTGCTGTCACTCTGGTCCTCGTTTTCCTTGATCTGCCCCTCAATTCGCTTACTATCGCCTCGTTAGTATATTGTCTTGTAACGAAAGTCACAGCGCAACGTACATCTCCTTGTCGATGAACTCTAACCGTCCCTTGACTGCCATGACCGCCTCGCTCTTGTCCTGCTTCAGCAGAACGGGCCCGACGAGCTTGTAGATGCTGGATTCGTCGTCCAGCGAGTCGAACTCCTTCTGGACTCCTTCATTTTCCTGTTGCTGCGACTCGAGCTTCTGGCGGGCATCGACCAGACCTTGCATGTCTATAGACCGGAGACGAAGTGAGCTTGATAGTGATACCAGTGGTGAGGGGAACAGCATGGGGGAGCGGACATACCGGTCTGGAGCTTCTGGAACTCCTCCGAGAGAGCTTGCATTCGCTTCTGAGCGTCCGCCATAATGAAATAATAGAGAAATAGGGGGTCTGACGAGAGAGATGGAGTGGTGCGTGAACGAGTCGACTTCAAGTTTCTCAGATAGATCGATACGATGATGGTTGGCGGGGCGAATGGCAAAATGGAGCGGAGCGGAGGGGCAGAAAAAGGGCCCCAAGAACGGGTAAACAAGAAAATGAGAGAAACGATCAACGTCTCCGCCCGCCGCCTTTCGTTCTCTCCATCTGCTCGTTCTGTCTTATCTCTCTCCTCCCCCGTCAGACTCACCTCTCGTTCTCCCACTATCCTTCCTGTTTATTCCCAATTATCCATTTCTAATCCTCCTAAAGGTCCATTGACCTTGACTGCTTTGAATTCTCGGACCCATCCCTACCCGCATTTCTCCACACCGTCTGCGAATCAGGCGTCTGCCATTTTCCTCCCCGCCTTCGATCATCCCTCCCTTCAAGACGGCCTTACAGAAGTGACAAGAGAACGAGCGGATACCTACTCCCACACGAACCCTGTCAACATGAGTAATACCGACTTTCTCGGGCGGGCGATTGATACGGTCAAGAAGGCGATCGAGCAGGACAATGGGGGCGAATACGAGAAGGCCTACCAGACGTACTACAGCGCGCTCGAGCTATTCCTCCTCGCCTTGAAATGGGAAAAGAACGCCCGGTCCAAGGAGATGATTCGCGCAAAGGCCGGCGAGTATATGGCTCGTGCGGAGAAGCTGAAGAGCCATTTGGATTCGCAGGATCGCAAGAAACCCAGCGCGGTAGGCGCCAATGGTAGTGTGGCGCAGGGGAGCGGAAAGGGAGGGTATGTGTGGACGCTCTTTTGTCTCTCCTACGTGGTTCCGTTTCTATGACGAACGGCCACGCTCATTGGGAAATTGGAACTCCTGGGCTAACGTAGGACTTGTACAGGAAGGAAGAGGACGCCGAAGATGCGGATTCAAAAAAGCTTCGATCGGCCCTGGCAGGTGCGATCTTGACGGACAAGCCGAATGTACAGTGGGAAGACGTGGCCGGGTTGGAAGGTGCGAAGGAGGCCTTGAAGGAGGCGGTTATCTTGCCTATCAAATTTCCGAATCTCTTTACAGGGAAGCGACAACCCTGGAAGGGTATCTTGCTCTATGGGCCTCCCGGTACGGGAAAGTCTTATTTGGCCAAGGCAGTCGCAACCGAAGCCAACAGCACCTTCTTCAGTGTCAGCAGCAGTGACTTGGTGTCGAAGTGGATGGGAGAGAGTGAAAGGTACGGTGTCACTTGCCATTTTTGAGGCAGATCTGGGGACTAATCTCTCCTGCAGACTTGTCAAGCAACTTTTCAACATGGCCCGCGAGAGCAAGCCGGCTATTATCTTCATCGATGAAGTCGATGCGCTGTGTGGGCCGCGTGGCGAAGGAGAGTCAGAGGCGTCGCGTCGCATTAAGACAGAACTGCTCGTGCAGATGGATGGTGTAGGGAAGGACTCCAAGGGTGTCTTGATTCTGGGCGCAACCAATATTCCGTGGCAACTTGATGCTGCCATTCGGCGTCGTTTCCAGCGGAGAGTGCACATCAGCTTGCCGGATATCAATGCCCGGATGAAGATGTTCATGCTGGCTGTGGGCTCAACCCCGTGCGAAATGACCCAGGCCGACTACCGCCGGTTAGCGGAGATGAGCGAAGGCTACTCGGGTAGCGATATCAGTATCGCAGTCCAAGACGCCCTGATGCAGCCAATTCGGAAAATCCAATCAGCTACGCACTACAAGAAGGTATGGCCGTTCTCTTGGAAATTGAGACCGATAATATGCGGTGGCTGACTCGCGCTACAGGTACTGGTAGACAACGTGGAGAAACTAACGCCATGCTCCCCTGGCGACGAGGGCGCCATGGAGATGAACTGGACCACTGTAGACGGCGACAAACTCCTGGAACCCCCCCTCGTCCTGAAGGATTTCATCAAGGCTGTCCGCAACTCGCGACCCACCGTCAGTGGCGACGACCTGAAGAGGAACGAGGAATGGACCGAAGAATTCGGCAGCGAAGGCGCATAAGTCACCTGCCCATCTCTCCTGCGATATTTGCTTTCCAAAAAGATGGCCAATCCGCATTACATCATACCCGTTGGGCTTGGTTACCGTCTGACGATTTATGTCCCTTTTTTTCTTTCTTTCTCTTTTTCTCCCCTTGCTATTGTGGTTTGCCTCTTCCTTTTCTTTTCTCCCCTTCTTTGTGTGCTGGACTGGACAAAGGATATGACGCGTGCATGTATGGAATGTATGGATATATAGGAGTCACTGGTGGCGTATTATTATATCTATAAAAACATTCAAAGAAGCTTTCTAGGATACTTTATATGGACTTAATTTAATTTAAACAATCTGATAGTAGCTTAGTGGTGATATCAAGGCTGTCTGTCTATATAGATTAACTGCGCACCGCAATTCAGCTATAGTAACAGCAGTGACAGACTACCATCAACGGTTATAAAGGTCAACCATCATATTGAGAAGAATATAATTAAAGTGCAGACACTTGATATAATTCCAGGGAAGACTATACATATCAATAACCAATATACTCACCTACTAAATCCCCTGGTTAAAGAAACATGAAGTTATACCACACGCACGGGATAATCATAGGTGCTATATATATTCCCCACAACCAGACAACCAACGATCTGCTTCACCATTCTTACAACACAAACAACTACTACTATAAAACTGAGTCTAATTTGAAAGTTCACATCTCTTGTCATATTATTCTAATCATCACTCAAGCAAGAAATCAAAGCATAAACTGCATACAAGGAGAATACCGGCTTATAAAACTATATGCATCAGGTTTCCAACATTCTCCGATAGACAAGACAAACGAACCCCACATCCTGAATCGAGCAAACGCCAGAACAGCAATGATAGATAATGGCAGAACGATATGCACGCCTAACACAAAAATAATGCAAAACAAAACAACAAAGCGCAATGGGGAATCTTGATCAAGGTATTGGCCGGCCTTAACAGGGGGCCTTAGAAGCAAAAGAAATCATGAGGGATGGGGTTGGCTAAGTTATAGAACATCTCTTTCTTCCTGGGTAAAAGGGCGGAAGAAAGAGCAAGGGCATGACGGATCACGAGATGGCTTTATGAGAGCTCGCCCTTCTCTTTAGCAAATCGTTCTTGGCGCGCTTGAGACCCTCGCCTATTTTGCGGGCCTTCTTCCACTCCTGGCCCATCCGCTGCATTCGCACGATGGCCTTGACCATGGAGAGACCAGTTCGGAGCTTTTCTCGGGGCGAGCGGCCTTGGATGCGGCCTTGGGGCTTCACGCCCATCTCGGAGATCATGCGGAGGTCGGCGTCGTTACTGTGGGCGGAAGCATGTTAGATGACGATTCATAGTGATAGTAGATAGAAACACGGAAAGAAAAGGGGAAATAACGTACCATGCGACTCGGACCCGTTCACCAAGCTCCATCAAGCCCTTACTCCAGGCGAGATCGCGACGGAACTTCTCCTCGCGCTTCAACCGAGCGCGCAGCCAGACGATCTCCTTGCCCAAGCCGAGGATCTCCTTGTCGTGTTTGCTCTTATTGTCGGTCTTTGATCCCAGCTTCTCCAGAACCTGGTTGTAGCGACCCTGCGTCGCTTCCAGATCCTTGAGCGCCGTCTCGGCCTTCCGTGCACAAAAGGCACGCTCTTCGCGGATCCGGCGCGCCTCTGCTTTCAGATCGCTCAGCTGCGCGTCTCGCTCCGACACTTGCAGAGCCAGCGATTCGGCTTCGAGAGTGGACGACTTGAGCAATTCGTGGAGATCCCGCTGGTCCTCCTGCCTCATTGCTACTCGCTCTAATTCTCGGTTCTTCGTCTTCAATTCCCTGAGCGAGCGATGGGCTTCAGCTAATTGTTTTCGTAAACTCCGGAGTTCGCCATGGATCTTATCGGATGGTGACCCATGAGGAGACTGTGATGTAAATCGGTTCATCACAGCATCGTGGAGCTCTCTCTCCAGCTCGGCGATCCGTGCCTTGCAGCTCCGGACGGACGACTTCTGGTCAGCATCACGCTGGATAAGAGTCTTCTCGCGCTTCCGAGCTTCATCCAAGCTATGTCGGAGCATCGAGAGGTCTGCGTTTGCGGTGGAGTGTTCGGGTTCCGTAGTGGGCTGCTGTTCAAGAAGGGCTTCGAGTTCATGCACACGACGCTCAAAGCGCTGGACTTTGCTCTTGGTCACAGCAAGCTCTCTGTCTCGTCCTCCAGAGGTCATGTGTAGCCGGTCCTGGAGCTGGTTGATCTCGGCGGATAATCGGTTCTCTTCCGAAGTTGCTCGCTCAATCTCGGAGCTGAGTTGTTTCTCAACCGCCTCCTTTGCTTCCAGCAGGGACGACTTGTCGTCTTTCAGTCGCTTAAGCTCACTTTCAAACCGCAGGGCAGACTTGCGGAGTTCGACCTTCTCCCGGTCAAACCGTGTCGTGTCGTCAACTTGGTGCTGGACTTGGTCAAGCTGGCCTTGGAGCTCGTCGCGTTCTGCCTCAATTTCAACCACCGAAGTTCGCAGGTCATGTAGCTCGACGTGAGCATTCGCCAGCTGGTCCCGAAGCTTTTGCTTCTCAGAGATCAACTTCTGCACTTGGCCATCTTGGTCGGAAGAACCCTTCTGACTTCGGCCCTTGGCATATTCTTGCTCTTCTTCCAAGCTTGCCTGCAGGACAACAACCTCATCCTCCAGACCCTGAAGCCTCTCCCTCACTGCCACCTCCGCTCGTTTGGCTAGGCGCATCTCTTCCTTGACCGAGAGAAGTTCGCTTCGCTGCTCGTCAAGCACTTGTCTCTTGGTCGCCAAGTCGTCGTTGAGCTCTTTGATTTGACGGCTCAGGACTGCCTCTGAGTTGAAGTGGCGTGCTTTTTCGCTGTCGATGACTTCTTGGAGTTTCGACTCTTTCCCGGTCAGGGTGTGTTCAAGTTGTTCGAGTTTCTCGATGGTCCGTTTGAAGCCAGCTGCCTGGTCCTCGGCTCGGTCCTTTTGCAGCTGCAGGGCCCGTTTCGTACTTTCCCACCTGTCTTGTTCAAGTGCGAACTGGCCTTCCTTGTCTTCAATCTCGTGGTTAAGAGCATCGACCTCTTCCTGTAATTTCTCGATCTCATCCCTGTACCCGACTCGGGCAGTATCCACATCGTTCAATGCGTGTTGTTTCTCGTCGTGAAGAGCGTCCTCGAGGTCTCGTATCTTGGCTTGCGCTCGAGCCAATTCGTGCTGCAGACCGCTGGACTCCTCTGTCAGAGCTTGATGCCGAGTCTGAAGGAGTTCCTTTTCATCCGTCCGATGTTGCATATCCTCCAAGACTTCTTGTAACTGGGCAGATAACTGGTCTCGTTCTTGTCGAACCGATTCCAGTTCGAATCGAGTATGTGAAGCATTTTCATGAAGTTTGTCCTCGTTATCATGCAGACTTTTTTGGAGGGTAAGATAACGCTCCTCCAGACGAGCTTCGTTGTGAGATTTGGCATCCAGCTCGTCCTTGATCGTATCATTCTCTTGCTGTAGGATTCTAAGCTCTTCTTCGAGTCTGGCAGTCTTCTCTTCCAGCTGCCGAGAAAGACCTTTTGTGTTGATAGATTTGTTCGCCATTTCTTCGTGCAGCTCTTGAAGATCCTGTTCGGCCTTCTCCCTGTCCTGTTCGGCCTGGCTTGCCACGTTTGTTGCCTCCCTTGCCTCCGATCTCGCCTGATCGAGAGAGTCCTGTAATTCTTCCATCTGCTCGTTGGCCTGTTGAAGTTTGGACTCAAGATCCGAGAGGGCGTTATTGTCTTGATCATCCCGATCCTTCAGGTCTTCAAGCTGCTCGTCGCGTTCCTCAATGATGCGCTCCTTTTCTCGAAGGGACGCCTCTAAGTCTTCAATATCGTCCCGCAACTTGTCGACTTCTCGAGATTGGCGATCCTTGGCTTCTCGCAGTTCTTCTTGAAGCTCCCGCACTTGGCTCTCTCTCCCCTCAATCTCCTCGCGCATCAAATCCAGTTCTCGTTGGATTGTGTCATCTGTCTGCCGCCTCCGAGACTTCTCTCTGAGCTCCTGGAACTGTTGGCGATATGATTCCAGATCACGTTCGGCCTGTTGCAAGTTCTTCTTATATCGGGCGATGTCTCGTTGCATGGTGAGTTTCGACACCTTTAGTTCCGTGTTCTCTCGCAGGGCTGCTTGATTGTATGCTGGGCCGGCCTTTTCTATCTGCTCTTGTAAGTAGTGAATTTTCAGCTTGAGGCCAAAGTTGTCTTTATCCAGTTTATCAATCATCTGAAAAGGTCAGTATACATTGGACGAATCTAGCAACAGAAAAACCAAGACCATTCACCTTTTCTTGTTCTTTAAGTGTCATCATGTTCTGCCCATCGTTCAGTACTCCGCCATCTCGGCTGGCTAATCCCGGGAGTGGCGTGCTTTGCACGCTGCTGCTAGCAACCTGGGGAAGCGGTGTTGGCTGATCATCGGTCACATCTTCCTCGTCAATCCCAGTCATTTCCATAGGAGGCAATCCAGGGGTGTTGATATTGCTCCGATAGCTCGCTCGCAGGTAGGCTGGGGTCTTTGGGGCGCCGGTGTTTTGTCGCATCGCGGAGAGGTTTTTCATATAGTTGTTCTTGGTGGCGCTTTTCATCATTGGGGTGAATTCGCCTTTCGGGGGAGGGGCGGAAGGGAGTTGTTGTCGGTTGTTAAACGCGCTTCTCGACGAGGACTTGGGACCAGAACCAGCACGCGGCGTGCTCAGCCGGAAACCCCCCGAACTGCGCCTTCTGCCATCGCCAATGACCTTGAGGATATCCTCCTCCTTGGAAGGGGTCGCGAACGAGTTTTCGACTGAATCGAGCGCGGACAGGTTGTTCCGCGTGGCGCTTCGAAAGCCGTTGGTCAAGTAAGTCGCGTTTCCGTCGACTTCGGTGCGCGGGGTGTCAATATACGGCAACGCCATGGTCGCCGGGGACACACGCGCGACGAGGGATCAATGGGTGTGTTATCCGGAGAAAATGTATGTTGGGTTCAGACAGCAATCATGTCCGGGGTATTTCGCGTCTCCAACTGCAACGACAACGGAAAGAATCATGAATAATCGGGATGGATAGAGGCAATGACCCGTGTTTTGGGCGGTGAGGATCGACATGTTGACATTCATCCCAATCAGGACTAGCGCCCGGATTCCCCATCGGGCCGGTTGAAAGTCGCGTTTGCATAACTTGCTGAGTAATTATGGTGTCATTGCTTTGTTCATGGGGCGAACTGGTTAGACACCACGAATCTGTTTGCCACACACACACAACCAGGCTCATGCTGCAGGTTGGCAAATGATCCAGATTTACCCTGCCTCGGCTTTTGCAGTACGAAAACCAGATCGGATAATCGATCAATCTAGAAAGAAAAATTGCCGCTTATCTAATCTAATCAACCATGGGCTGGATCACGTGGCGACGGCGGGGTTATCTTATCGGGGACTTGTTGCGCCTCCTCCCCTCCTCCTCCTCTCCCTCTCTCTCACATCTTCGTCCTCCGCCACGTTCTTGTGATTTTCTCGCCTTCAAGCCAGCTCTCACCAAAGGTCTCCCACAGCTGGCTTTCTGGGGCTTTCTCAGATCATTCGAACACTGACAACTCACGCAGGGTCTAGTACGCTTCGGCAAAGTACTGATCTAATACCGGTACTCGTCGACAAGAGAGACAGCTGCCTCAGGTGGTTTGGGTCATTCCTAGGAGCAAAGAAGACCGGTTTCGTTTGAGAATCACAACGGGCGGAAGAAGAAATCTGTCATCCTGGGCCCCAAGTCCGAGTATTGCACTTGTTCAAGACATCGACTGCAAGAAAATGGCAAACCCAGCCCAATGCTACTATTGTTTCGAGACTCTCGCGGCGTCCTTCAAAGACCTCGAGCCTCCCAGTCTTTCGACCGTGGAGGATCTCTGGGAAAGGCACGAACAATTAAAAAAGCTAGCCGCTTTGCAAGACAACATGGATGGCACCATTGACGAAGACGACGATCCAAGCAAATCTGACTACACACCAGCTATCAAGCCACCAGGTGTCCGCCGGCTTCAGAGTGAGATGTCGTTAGATTCTAGCCCATCGAATACTCCGTCTGAGTTTTCGAACAATTCGTCGCACTCGGCCCTATCGAACTTGACGGGTAACACGACGCCCAGCTCTCAGTCTCTACAGCCAGAGTCGGCAGGTCACCTTGCCCACCGGGAGAAAGTTCGGCGATATCCGTTGTTTGTCACGTGGAACACCATCTCGAAGAGCGGTCACAAGTCTCTGCGTGGATGCATTGGAACCTTTGAGGCGCAGGAACTCTCTGCTGGCCTCCAGTCCTATGCCCTCACTTCGTAAGTATTGATATATGTCCCTTGACATGGCTGAATATGATAGGATCTTTCTTTCCCCTTATCACCTACCACAAGAAAGTAGCCAAAAGACACTGACAGCGTGACAGCGCTTTTGATGACACTCGGTTTTCCCCGATCCCGGAACAGTTGTTACCGTCGCTGTCGTGCTCGTTGACACTTCTGGGAACGTTTGAGCCTTGCACCGACGCCCTAGACTGGACTCTGGGCGTGCACGGGATCCGTATCTCCTTCATCTACCGCGGCAGACGGTACGGCGCCACCTACCTTCCAGACGTCCCGGTGGAACAAGGCTGGACCAAAGAAGAGACAATCAAGAGCTTGATGCAAAAGGCCGGCTGGGACGGCGCCACCGAGAACGCCGCGCGGAGGTTCCTCCGAGGCAGCAGCAGCAGCGCCGCTGCAGGCACCGCCTCCACCAATCCCTGGGACCAAGTTTCGGATTTTCGTGCTGTCAAGTACCAAGGTCACAAGGCGTCGGCAACCTATGCGGAGTGGCAGGACTGGCGGAAGTGGGTTCTGTCTCTGGAAGACGGAAGTGACAAGCTTTTGTCTCCGGAAGCCTAAGGCTGGCTGACAAAAGCGAAGAGCTATGATTGTCTTTCTTGGTTGATCTGGGGATGCCATCTATAGCGACGGATCTAACGATATGACGGTGTCTATGAGGACAGTATGGAGTTGTTATGGCGTTTTTCATCTATTGGGCTTTCGTGTTATGGACAGTATCATTAGACACATTTCGGAACTCCTAGATGTCCACGACCGTGCATGTCATTGATTGATTTAATTTGAGCGTTTTTTTATACTTCAGATAAGCTATTAAGTGAAGTAAACAGCCTCCACCGTACAATACTCTGTAGACTTTATTTACAATATAAAGTCCAAAAAAACCACGACTGAATCCCATTTTAATCTAAAGCAAATGAACATCGAAGTATCAGCAAACTGCTTTTAAAACTAAGCTCGTTGGTTTGGTATTCCAAAATGCTAGTAGTATTCAGCAGAAAAGACAAATATGCTAGATAGAACCCGCTTCGGAAAAACGGGAAGGGAAAGGAAACAATAAAAAAGCATAAAAGCATCTCCGCTACGTCTATATGTTCATGACTCCCGCTCTCTCTGTCTGTCATTTCTTTCCAGACCGCGTCCACAATCCCGCCACCATCTCTTTGACCCGTCGCTCCTGGTCGCGGATCTGTTGCTCTGTCTGGCCGCGGGCATCTCCACGACTGTCGACCTCCATGTTCTGGTCGTAGACTTGTTGCGGCGGGGTAGGGTGTTGCTCCTCCATGACTTCGTTTCCGTTTACCCGCTCCGGCTTGGGGTCAACGCTCATGACGCCGTCCATCATCAAGCCACCACCTTCGCGCAGTTTGTTGATGGCACGGACGGTATCGATCGCTTTGTGGAGCGTCCGGCGGGCGTTGAAGTTCTTCTTGACCGTGGGAAGGAGGTCTTCGCCGGTGCCGAGCTCCGCGGATGGGTCGTAAGGTGGGTTGACCCAGGCATGTTGTAGTGCTTCGTGGGCGGTCATGCGCGCATTCGGCTCCACGGTCAGGCATCGTTTGATGAAGTCCCGGGCACTATGAGACACCCCACGCCAGTACTCCAGTGGTGTGAAGGCGTAATCAGCTGCAAGGATGGCCTGCATCTCTTCCAGGTTTGAGTCGCGGTCAAAGGGGGTGTATCCGCAGAGCAAGAAGTAGGTGATCACGCCGACAGCCCAGATATCCCTAGTCGATTGGTTAGTCTACTCAGCATGATTTTAATGCGTTAAGAAAAACATACACTGGCTTCCCATGGCCACTCTTTTTGAAAATCTCGGGGGCCATGTATCCCGGAGTGCCACAAGTGGTGGTTAGGACGTGGAATTGCTCCTCATCCATGATACGTGACAGACCAAAATCCGCAATGAGCAGGTCTGCATTATCTTCCGGGGTGCGGAACAGAAGGTTCTCGGGTTTGAGATCGCGGTGCACGATTCCGTGATCGTGCAGATAAGCCACTGCGGACAGGATTGCGCGGATGAGATCCGCAGCATCCGACTCGTAATAGCTGCCCTTGCGACAGATACGGTCGAATAGCTCCCCACCCAGCGCAAGATCGGTGACGAGGTACACTGCAGAGCGACAAAATAGTCAGACACCGCCCCAAAACCAACACCAGCTTATCAGGGAGAACGTACGATTGTTCATGGTCTCGAAATAATCCACCAATGTCAGGATATTCTGGTGACCCATCGACACTCTCTTCAAGATGGCGATCTCATTCCGAACCTGCATCCACCCCAACGTGGCATCATTGTCAGTCTCTGTCCGTGGGCGTGCACATTGCGGGGTGAGTAGAAGACGTACCATATGTTCCCGCCCCGCCATCAATCGCTTATTGATCACCTTGGCCGCATAATACTGACCGGTGTCAATATGAACGCATTCCTTTACCACCGAGTACGAACCGGCGCCTAGTGTCTTCCCCGTCTTGTATCGGCAAGGCTGGACCTTAGGCCGGCCGGCCGGTGGGGTTTGCGCTGCCATCTAAGGCGTCTTGAATGGCGTTGTAAGGATATCGTAAAGATGCCAGACGGAAAGAGCTCGATGAGAACTTCGCCGTCTCAACGAGAGGGAGGAGAAGGGGGATCTAATATCGTGTATTGTCTATTTTCTAGTAGTGCGGTCAGAAACATAGCCTCGCTAGTTATACAGCCTTGAGTAAAAGCCACAAAATCATGAGGTGGACCAGGGACACATAGCCCAAATTATCATGCAGAACATAAGGTTCCGGACTAACCGATTAGAAAGGCGACCAACCGCGTGCCTTTCTTGTGTGCTTGGGAGTCTTGCAACGGCGGCTTATGATAAGCAGTAAGTAGCTGACTGCGGGGTTGCGAGGGGAGGCTGATGTGATTATGGTGGGACTGTCAAGTTCCGCTGGGAGAAGGGGCACAAAGGACGTGAAAACTTGTAGGATATAATGGCATCAAATAGAAAAGGAGGGACCAGTGTCATATGCAGGCTGAAGGAGGAAGAAGCAAGGCCGCAAGAAGTGTGGACGAGAGAGAGGTAAGTGGAGAGGATGACGGCGAAGGAGGGCGGCCTCAGGCTTGGCTCGGGCGGTTAGAATTTCGATGAACCAATTTTATCGATCGATCGACATGGACATTGTCCGACATTCTACTAAACAGTACATACTAACCAAATTGGTCTCCAAGTATCGATTTCTACTGTATGAGATTGTTTGAAATAGTACAATGACTTCTAATAAGATTAATAAACGCCTAGTCCAATGCAATCCCATCACATCCTACCTAACCGCCAATAATTCAGAAAACAACAGACATAGAACATGATCATAAAAAGAGATAGGAGAGGGCCAACAAAAGCTAGCATCACATGTGCCCGAGGACCTCTCCCACCACAGTGTTTAGAAGCTGGAGTCCATGAAACTTGGCCACGCTCTCCAACACTCGCAGCTTCTTGTCCACGGCTGCCCGGTCCATTGTCTCCACCCAGGCCCCGCTACAGGAGCAATGCTCCATGAACTCGCTGATCTTCAGTCCACCGCACTTGGTACACTTGAGATCCTGCGTCGACCACCCGACAACCATGCTCTGAACCTCGCCGATGAGCATTTCTTCCTGCGCGAGCCGGTCGTACTCGGTCTGGCAGAAGGGGCAGCGCCACGGTTTACTCGCCGCCTTCCGTGTGTCGGTCCCCGGGTCTGGTAGCAGGTCTTCGTCTCGACAGAGGTCGAGATCGCGGACTAGACAACAAGCACCGCAGGTGAGATCGGGCAATTTGAGGCTCGCCGTCGGGTTCTCGAATCGGCCTTCTTTGCTGAATTCCCGCACTTCGAATAGCGCAAGGAGTTCACGGCGCAGAAGCCGGTTTTCCATCGACGTGGTCTTCGACAGACTGAGTACCTGCATAAGGAGCTTCACTAGTTCCAGGACCGGATTGCGCTTCTCATCGTTCGGGTCTGACAGGACACCCGGAAGAACGGGGAATGTGTAGTCGGATATGAGTTCGGGATGCAGCATTTCGTCACGCTGCCGGCGAATCAGCCCGGCGATTTGCTTCTTAAGAGGCTTCGAGAACTTCTCGGCGAGGGTGGCAGAAATATCTTCGCTATCCTCGTCGCTCGGGCGTCCAATCGGAATTTGAGTCATCCGAGGCGTGGATGAATCCTCTGTGTCAGGATATTTGAGGCTATGCATCAAATCAACATACTCCACCACCCAGTCATTGAATATGGTCTGCATGGGTGCTGGCAGGGCGCGGCTCAGCTGCCAGTGCATAACAGTCTTGAGTTCCTGCTCATCAGACCCAGTAACCTCTTCGCAGCCTTTGCCACCATAATTGTACTCGTCGTACCAGACCAGGTAGTCCCAGTATTCCTTGATTTCCAGGTCGATGAAATGGAACGAGGGATTCGCCCTGATGGACTTCAACACGTATTGACTATAAGCGTACGCGTTGCCGACTTCTGTCTTTGTCGTTTGAAGTAGGAGGCGTGTGGAGCTCGCAAAGACAATATTGGAACCGACCCGTCGGAACTCGGCCATCAGCCGCTGGAATGATTTCCGAGATAGCATCCGCACGTAGTGGTGTAGCGATTGATCGTAGAGACACGATAAGGGGCTTTCAACCCATCGGATAAGGTGTTGTACCATGATGTCGGCCATACTATTCCCCTCACAAGCCTCGGTCCACCAATGCTTTACCATTTCGCGTAGCACGTAAGCCCCAGCAGAAGCGAACGCCTTCTCCGAATAGAGAACGCCCGAGTCATCTGCTTGGGCAGTCTGCTCCGACGATGCCAATAGTGTGTCGGCCCCTTCCATTTCGTTGATAATTGACGAGGTCAAAATGGTGTTGATAGCAAGGTTGCGGACTTCGAGCTCAATGCATACAGTGGTGTAGGCACTGGGAACGTTGACAGAGGGCATGGCAACTTTGTCGAGGGGTCCCAGAACGTCATCTTTTTCGTAACCAGCATGGTCCGGCCTCGGGCTCAAAGACCACCATAGAACAACGTTATTTTGCTGGAGTCGTCTGGCGTAAGATATGTCGATCAAATATTTGGGATCGTCGCTTTCCAGGTTGCACAAAGGCACATCGCCGTATCGAGAAAGCAAAGTCAAGTGTTGGACCCATGCAGAAAGATAGAGATAGTGTGTGACTATCCGCCTTGCGATGAATGTCTGCCAGCCCAGTGGGGGAAGATCCATGTCAGAGACTTCCGGTTTCACTGGCAGCACTGGGAATTCTCGCAGGATGGGGATGTCATGACACAACCGATCTCTCTGCTGCGATTGTATGACAAGGACGGTGGGCTGGACTTCCTCATTGCGGAACTTCTTGATCAAGTCACCAACTTCCAGGTGGGCCTTCCTTCTGGTCGTGACCTGCGTAGTCCTGAAGTGGATCTTCTCCGGGTACTCAAAGGCACCTTGTAACTTCTCTTCTGCCATGTTTTGCAACCTGCGTGTAAGGAGTTCCGAGTAGATCTTGTCCACATTGGGGAGGCCCTGAACATCTCTTGTGCGGTTCAGAATGACAATATGAGCTTCCTTCTTCGTTGTTGAGAAGAGAGCAAAAACCTGCCTATCGCCTGAAGTCACATGGTATAGATAATGATAGGCCATATGTGCGTCCAAAAGATATGGCTGCTCAGAAGTCGTACGGCACAGAGACGAAAGCTCAAACCCTTGGTCTAAACCTTTGCCCAGGACCCCTCGCTGCTCCTCATCAAAAGTGCAAATGCTACCCAGCTTAAGGATAGCCCGAACATTCAATGGGATATTCTTCTCATAAACACCCTCTACACTTGGATGCTGCAACAGAACATCGATATTCTCTGCCTCTTGTAACCATGTCTCCTCGGACAATGTCATCTTGAAAAGATGGACCGAAGGATGTCCGTTGGGCAGAGTATGATTCACCTTCTCAACCTCACAGTCTGGGACTTCGACATCTGGGAGAGAGTCTTGCTTTAGGTTGATGTAAACTTGTCGAGGCACTTTGACAGTCAGGGTATGTATCTTTCGGTCAATTAGAACGAAGGCCTTCACAACACCGGGTCTAGATGTCTCGGAAAGCTGTAGGACCTGCCAAGTACTGATGTATAGCAATTCGGCCTGGTTCCTGAAGAGGTGGCTTAAAGAGTCTGTGCCAGCATTACCCTTCTCGCCAAAGAGTTGACGTCGGCGTAAGCGGGCTTGCTTTTGGATCTTCCATTTCTGTTTCTGGTATTGGATAAACCCAACATAGTCGTCCGAAATCGACGGCATTTTGGGCGGGAGACTAGCGAAAGGATCCAATGAAGTTTTCGGGGCATTTTCAGGGTGCTTTCTTTTCTGTGAGATTTTGGGTTCCGGCGACTTCAATTTGTCGGCTGAGCTTGCCATCGCTTGCTCGATATCGCCTACATGCTGGACACGATGATCAAGAATGTTGGTCGATATGTCGGCTAATGGATTTTTCTCCGTCTTCTGGAAAACATCCGTCATTTTGATTTGCTTGAACTTGTCGTCCTTCATGTTGATCCGCCGCTGAAGCCAGTCAGGGTGAGCGACACGGGGAACCGGGTTCCGGATTTTCTGAAGAGCTGCCGGGATCGTGATTAGCTTTTGGACAACTGAACCCAGTCGCTCCATATAATAATTCCAATCGAGGACGTTTCGAGGGTCCATATCGCCAGGGTCGTCCTTAAGCCACTTCCTTAGGAAGTATCGCTTGACATTCTCCTCAGCTGAAAAGATCGCTACTGGAATAGCACGTTCAGTCACTGGTGTATTCCTCGGCCTGGAAGATATGATGTATTTGCAGTTTAGACCCTTGTCTTTGACCATCTGCTCTCCTAGGAATTCTGCCAAGCGACGGGCGGTCGTGATAGAGGTTGACTTTTGGCTTCCGTATTCCTCAAGAGTCTTTGTCATGCTTCGATTTTCCGAGATCAGCTCGATGAGTTCTTCGTCCGATAGAGTCGTGCCATGGTCGTAGAGCACGTCCAGCCATCGATCAGCGACGCGGGCGACGGCAGCATAAGTCTCCTCAAGTGTCTCCCCCTCAAGGAAAAACCGGAAGATCTGGGTTTGGAAGATCTTGATCAATTTCAGTTCTCCTCTTCGCTTAACTTCGAATCCCTTCAACTCTGCCAATGACCCATCGTGGTTAAAGACGGCGTAACGCTTCTTCAAATTCTTGTCTTCCTCCTTGGAGGTGGGTAGAATCATTGCTCTGTACGGTCCGTCGACCTCGAAGAAGATGGAGTTTTCGCTGTAGGTCTCGTATCTGAAGGCCTTTGGGTCACTCAGTGTCTGGTACTGGTGGTTCGTATAGCTTCCATGGACAAGATGGTTGAGCATAACGCAAGGATAGGAGATTCCCAGTTTCTTGCCGTTTTTCATGGTAAATGTAAAGTTCTCGGGGAAGCTCCCGGGAAGCATACACCAGATACCGTCGGTATCGAGCTCCAATGGCCGCCCAATGCGTTCAACGAGCTCCCTTGCCATTTGAATGATACGAGCACCCGTCAAACAGGTCACGCCGGCCATTTCCATGGAATACCACCGCGAGCCTTTTCGCATCACGTAACCGTAGAAACTGTTTAAAATGACCTTGTGTGCAAGCTGTAGGGAGTCGAACAAAATGATCATCTTCTTCGCCTCGTCAATCTCCGCGGCCGAGCCACCCGCCGCCTTGAGCGAGTCTGTTTTGTTCTTCCAGACTTTTTGCTTTCCCTTGAAGTCATATCTTCGATCACGAAAGTTTCGTACTGTGTCTACATAGAAGGGATTCTCTCGTTGGCAAATGATAGCCTCCCGGACCATGGTCTTGCTGTCATGGATCTTGTGGTAGATCTTCTTGCTATAATCCTGCAGTCTCTTCTTGACGATTGTGGCCTGTTCCTCGGTGCTCATGTCGGCAAAATATCTCATCGGGCTCAGCTTCGTTTTTCCGGGAAACCGTTCATTTGCGACGGCGTGCCGGATCATATTATATTCGTCACGCTTAGCAGGGAGGAATTCGCCACGCCATGCCCAGGGCATTCGCCTATCACATGATTTACCAGGCCTGTTGAAGTCGCAGGCCGCGCAATTCGACTCATCAATCATCGAGTCGGGTTGTAATCGGTTCGTGATCATGATGTTCGGGTACATGGAGGCGACATCCAAGTGATAGATGAACGGCACTTCGTCTCTCTGTGGCCTCTCCCTGAGATCTACCAATTGCTTCGCAATCTGAGCCCTGACCTCATCGTAGTTGGCAATATCATCCATTGATTTTTTCTCCTCAACTTCGATACTGAATCGCAAGGCTGCATCCAAATCACGTAAAAGCTCGTCAATGGCGGATGGCTGGACGTTGAAAGTGACTGGGATGTCACTTCGGAAAACACCAGCTTCTATACTTTCGACATGCCCGCCAACATAGGTCTGAGATTCGAGCAAATGTCCCTCATAGAACGACTCTGGTGGGTCTTTGTGTTTGTTCGGAAGTATAATCTCGCCTTGGTAGGCTTGCACCATGAGTAGCATCTCACAAAGTGTGCCGGTACCTTTCCGTAAAGTTTCATCGGCGTTCAGAGGGATAATGTTGCAGAGCGAGAAGATGAATGGGTGGACGTATTTCATATATAGATAGTAAGTGGCGACGGCATCGGAAACTGAGTATTCGGCCAAGGTCTGGGGGCGTTCACTCGCATATGGTGTCATGAGTTCCGGGTCTAATTCATCAGGGTCGTATCCAAGCTTCGCAACTGTGACGGCCTTCAAGCCACGACTGCCTTGAGGAAGGTAACTATCACGGTTGACCCAAGCAAAACAGTCCATGTGCACACAGTAGTCACTTTGGTATATATCCTCATTGTTTTTGCGGAACCCGATTTCGGTGTACATATCAATCCCGAGGACGCTCGCTCTTGCTTCAACGAACGGCCAGTCGAAAAAGTCACCGTTGTAAGTAGCGATGATGGTCGGTTTTGCTTCATTGATGTGCTCGAAAAATCGCTCTAGGACGCCCCTTTCGTTGGGCTCGTTGAAGACCATGAACGGTCCTTGGTATTCAGGCTTTGGCGTGTACTCAAAGTCGTCGATATCTTCGGAGACGATTTCCCGGTTCGTAATCAGAAAGCCCTGTCCATCAATCATGTACGATATCATCATGATCTGATCAATGACCGAGTCTGGAAATTTGAGCGGAAGTTTAGTTGTCTCGATATCGTAAGCAAGCACCACTGGATCCGGTCGTTGGACTCGTTCTTCCAAGCAAGTCAAGGAAACAACACCATGCTTCGCCTCTACATTATACCACTTTCCAATCCGGATATCTGATGAACTGCATTAGCCGAGAGGTCTTGTAGAGAAGTGGTGAACAATGGTGTACCTTTGTCAATCGCTACCCGGACATGGTAAGGAACGTCATATTCTCGAATATCAATAATAAAATCACTCGCATTCGTACGCCCATTAGTTCGTGCCTCGTTAATTAATTCGTCATCAAAGAGATCAAATCCCGCATTTGCGCTTCGGCATCAGATTAGCTGAGGACAGTAGAAAGATTGATTCCAGAACAAACCTTGTGGTCTCAACATAAGTATCCATTACACTTGCATTCTTCTTGTTCTTCTCCGCCAACGGGAGTATAGCTTTTCGAACATCCAACAAATGGCTCACGTTTGCGAAACTCAATTGAAGGAAGGGCCGTCGAATCCCCAGCAGATGGTTTGGGAGTTTGAGATCATCCCTTTCCACTCGCTTGATTTTCTTGACAAGCCCTTCGAACGCCCGACGGCACCACTCTTCGACTTCTTGCTCGTGGCCCTTCTTGACCGCGATGAGAAAGTACGGGTCATACTCGACAGTCGCCTTGAAGCTGGTACCGCCATCCTCCAGGAAGTAGTAATCCACACCAGCACGCCCTCCCTGCACATTGGAATCCTCGACGGACGTGCTATGCATGTTGATCAACCATCCAGCCCTCTTCTCACCGGCCTCGAAGCGCGGGAATCCCAGTTTCTCGTCGATGCTGTTCGCCAGCCGTATCGCCTCGAATTTCTCATCTTGGGATGTCGCTTCCGTCGAACGAAGGGAGGAGAATTCGACCGTCTTGGATTTTCGCGGGTTGAAGGACGAGTTGTTTGACCGAAATTTGTTTCCGAACTTGGAGGGCTTTCTCGAAGCCATCGTGACTGTTGTGCGCCCGCCGTCCGGGGCTGAGGATCAGTGAAAAAACACCAGAGACGTGATGCGCATGGAACGTGGAGGTAGAAGGTAGATTAATATGGAAATTCGCAGGGCATAGTTAAAAACCTGCAACAATTGGTCGTGAAATGGGGTATCTTGAATGAACACTGACTGTGTGGTCCAATGTGATTGACTTGATTCCAATATTGGGCCCAATGCCCATCCTGAAAGCGCCGACGCGTTCGCGTTTCCACTATACGCGTACTAATTGGGTTTAGTTCCGCGTCTATCGGATAAATTACCCACTTTTGCTATATTGGGATTATATAATATCCGATATGCTACCGACAACCTGGATAGGAAAAGCAGCCCAGTAGAGCCAAAGTTGAGTTTAAGTATTCCCTATAGGTCGTTCATTTGGTCTTTCAAGACAACCCTAGCTCAATCCAGCATGTATAGAAGAAGAAAAAGATTGGGATACTACGGCGCGAACCACATCTGAAAGAGCAAATTGGAAAGCTATCTTTTTAGTACGACATAGGCTTCAATCAAATAATTTACAAATACCCAGCCCATTAGGTCGTAAATTGGAACAAAGCAAGAAAGAAATGGCAATAGAAAATCAACCCAACAACGCCGCGACAATGACGCCCTCGTGTCCCAAGACATGGCATGTTTATACCTTCTTCTTCTTCTTGGACGGCTCGGCATCGGTATCGTGCTTCCGCTTCTTCTTCTCGGATTCGCCATCGCCGACGGACTTACGCTTCTCCTTTTTCTCCTTCTTGTCCTTCTTCTCGCTCTTCTCCTTCTTCTCCTTCTTTTCCTTCTTCTCCTTCTTCTCCTTCTTTTCAGCCTTGGCATCGGCATCTTCCATCTCCTCATCACTGCCGGCAGCATCGATTTCCATATCAGCAAGGACCGAGTCCATGGCATTTTTCTGTTGATGAATCAGCACTCGGGTTTCAGATCAAAATGAAAGAGAAAAGAAAGGGTAAGGAAAGAAAGAATCGGTTTCAACATACCATGGCAACCTCGTTCTTGGTGGGGGCAGCACCAGTGGCGTAGAAGTCAAGACGCTCCTCAACCTGCTTCTTCAAGGCCTCACCGAACTTGGTCGAGGGCTCCTCGGAGAAGTTGTCAATTCTGGAGGCGATGGAGCACTTGTTCGCAAGGAAACGCGAGATGCGGCCCTTGTTCTTGGGACCAGCCCTTCCAATGAAAGACGAGTGGTACAAAAGACCATACTTGGGAGTGTTACCCTTGGTCTTCAGGGCACGGAAAAGGGCCTTCTCGGCACCGAGGATCTGCACAGTAGAGGCAGGGTACTTGGACAGATTGGTCAAGCTACCGGCGTGAGAGATCAGACGGGCACCGACGATGTCACCGAGCAGGGCAGCAAGGTTGGGCGCCACGACATTCATCTTAGAGACCAGGTAAGAGTGCAGGGACTTGCGGTACTGGGAAAGGCTGACAACTCGTTGCGCGAAGGAGGTGACGTTCTCCATGTCAGTCTCGGAAATCTCCTGACCCATGCTGTGCTTGGCAGCATCAATGATGCTCTGGGCAATACCCTCATCATCCTCCACCAGGGCAGCCAGGTCGTGCAGTTTCTCGTCGTTCAGCTCATTCTTGTCCTGGATGAACAGGGCAAGCTGGGCATAGCGCTGGTTATCCGAAACAATCTTGACCAGTTCAGGGAAATGCCACGAGTACCACTCGCGCACACGCATGGCGAAGGTGTTGATCGCCTTGTCAAGCCCATCCAGGATAGCAATGGCCTGGATGATATGGTTGTCGTCACGCTGAACGGAGAACTTAACCTTAGCACGCGAGTAAGCGTGACCAAGACCCAGTTGGGCGGTGTTCATATCACCTTCGCGGAGCTGCTTCAGCAACTTGGAAGCATGCTGCCTAGTACCGCGGAGCATATCCTGAACGACTTCACTGGTATCGCCGGTTTCGCAGTCCACGAAGTCGAAGGCAGACTTGATGCTACCAGCCAAGGCCTTGTCCGCGACACCCAGAACAACCTTCTTCTTCTTGTTAGGCTTGGGAAGGTTCAACTCGAGGAACGAGATCAGGGTGTCCGAAGCGACACCTTCCGAAACATCGTTGATTTCGCTCAGGGCCTGCTTGTTGTTCCTGGGGATAGTCAATATTTTTTTTGTCTTTTTTTTTCGGCTTCAACCTCCAAGCAGAACATACTCAAAAGGCACAAAACTGGCCAAATCAACCATCTTTCCAAACTTGGCGAGATCATTCACACCCTCCTGAACTTCTTTCAAACTGTTTCCAACGGTGTCGCTCTGGTGGGCGACCTTGAAAAGACCGTAGCCCACAGGGCTTTCGAAAAGCAGGAAATCGGCCATCTTGTACACAGGGGGGCCAATGACCCGATAAAAAATTATTTAAATAAAAGAACGAAAATGCGAACACACAGGGAGACTCCTCTATCCTGTAAATTCGGCGGGGGTGGGTTGGCGTGGACCGACGTGGATTTTCAGAAGGAGACGAAGGACAAAATTGGAAGAGTCGAGCCGTCGAAGCTCTTTTTTTTTCTTCTCATGTCGGCGCTAGTGCGAACACCGAATGTGGGCTTTTTGCCAAAACCAGTCGCTCACCGCCTTGGACGGCAAACACCCGCACCACCACCACTATCGAGTTTGTGCAAGCCCCCGGACTGCTTCTTTGGTGCTTTGCTACTGGAAAATATCGGCAAAGCGTTGTCTTTTCAATCTTTTTATATTAGATTCTGCTGCCTGTCGCTTTGATTGCCGCAGAAAATGTCGGCTACTCAGTTACTCAACCCCAAGGCCGAGTCGAGAGTAAGTGGCAGAATCCCCATAGCCCCTCAGTCGCCGGACATAAAGCTAATAGCATATACAGCGGCGCGCGGAGGCTCTGAAGGTGAACATCAGTGCTGGTGAAGGTCTTCAGGATGTTCTGAAGTCTAACTTGGGTCCTTCCGGGACGTTGAAAATGTATGTCGCTGCCCTCGAACGACGCTGGGTTGATGCTAACCTGCACGAATTTAGGCTGGTGGATGGTTCAGGCGGAGTATGTCACTTCTACAATTGTTGGAGCAGCGTATTCGGTATCTGACAGTGGGCGTGTATAGATCAAGTTGACCAAGGATGGAAACGTGTTGTTGCGAGAGATGGTAAGTTCGGGTCCCCCCCCCCCTCTCCCATATTCGAGGACGACGACTAACGTGTGCAGCAAATCCAAAACCCCACGGCCGTAAGCTAGTTCCCTTTTTTTCGAGAAGTGCCCTCAAATTGATATCGTGAAGGTTATGATTGCCCGAGCTGCCACCGCACAAGACGACATCACTGGTGATGGAACGACGTCCGTTGTCTTGTTGGTGGGAGAACTCCTGAAGCAGGCGGAGCGTTACATTTCCGAGGGACTGCATCCCAGAGTTATCACGGATGGCTACGAGATCGCGAAGAATGAGGCTCTCAAGGTCAGTGGAAAGTCTTGGTTTCACGGCAATATCATACTGAATTGTGTTTTGCTATACAGTTCCTTGACCAGTTCAAGATTGAGCGCCCTATCGACCGTGAGCTGCTGCTCTCCGTTGCTCGGTCGTCGCTCAGCACGAAGTTGAACACTGCTCTCGCCGAGAAACTTACCCCCGATATCGTCGATGCCGTCCTCGCTATCCACAGACCCCCTACGAAGCCGGATCTGCACATGGTTGAGATCATGACGATGCAACACCGGACGTCTTCTGATACCCAGCTCATCCGCGGTCTTGCCCTGGACCATGGTGCCAGACACCCGGATATGCCCAAGAGAGTCGAGAATGCCTTCATTCTGACATTGAACGTCAGTCTGGAATACGAGAAGTCTGAGATCAACTCCGGGTTCTACTACTCTTCGGCGGAACAAAGAGACAAGCTGGTGGAGAGCGAACGTAAATTCGTGGACGCGAAGCTGCAGAAGATCGTGGAGTTGAAGAAGCAGGTTTGCGGCACTGACCCGAACAAGGGCTTTGTTGTCATCAACCAGAAGGGTATCGATCCCCTGAGTCTCGACGTCCTTGTGAAGAACGGAATCATGGCCCTCCGGAGAGCCAAGAGAAGGAACATGGAGCGTCTCCAACTGATTTGCGGAGGTACTGCACAGAACAGCGTGGATGACCTCACGCCCGATGCTCTTGGATGGGCTGGCCTGGTCTACGAGCACCAGCTTGGCGAGGAGAAGTTCACTTTCGTTGAGGAGGTCAAGGATCCCAAGTCTGTCACCATTCTCATCAAGGGTCCCAACGGCCACACCATTGCCCAGGTCAAGGATGCGGTCCGTGACGGATTGCGTTCCGTGTACAACACCATCGTTGATGGATGCGTCGTCCCCGGTGCTGGTGCGTTCCAGGTCTCCTGTGCCGCCCACCTGGCGTCGGAGGGTGTGAAGAAGACTGTCAAGGGCAAGGCCAAGTGGGGCGTTTCGGCTTTCGCCGACGCTCTCCTGATCATCCCCAAGATCCTCGCCGCCAACTCCGGCCACGACATCCAGGACTCTCTCGCTACCTTGGAGGACGAGCGCTCCGATGGCAACATCGTCGGCTTGGATCTGAACACGGGCGAACCGATGGACCCCGTCCAGGCGGGTGTCTTTGACTCCTACCGCGTCCTGCGCAACTGCATTGCCTCGAGCACGGGCATCGCATCGAACCTCCTTCTCTGCGACGAGCTGCTGAAGGCCCGACAGATGGGCAAGGCGGGTGGACCTGGCGACATGGAGTAATGCGGTTGCTACGTACAGAGGTTTATCAGTCACATAAAGAGCTTGGAAGGTTATAGAGTGGTTCCAACAAAAGAAAACCAATTTTTATTATTATGTATTGTCTGTTTCTACGTGTACCAGATACACACGGAACGCCTTATCTTAATCAATTATCCTAACAAGCCAATTCTGGACAACCTCACAAGCCTAACATATGCAATGGTATCTATCCGTAACGCGTTCCCAGTAATATAAAATGATGCAAACCCCACGCCGCAAAGAACCCAGTGAACGAAAGGAAAAGGTATAATACATGTGCGAGGTGAGTAAGAACAATCTACTCGTCCTCCTCTTCTTCCTCCTCTTCTTCGTCTTCATCTCCTTCATCGCCTGACGTACTGTCTCGTGCGTATATGTTTTCTGGGGCCCATCGCCCGAGAAAACCATCATCTCTTACAGGATCCCGTAGAGAAAGATGGTGGGCGTTCGCCCAGTCCGATACCTTGGACATCCGTAAGACGACCGTCTCCTTATCGGCCATCTCCTCGTTTGTTTTCGTCTTCCGCCTCTTCGACGGGCTAACAGGCTCCATAAGCCCCAGGCCCTTGAGCGCAGTTATAACATCCTCAGCCAGCATACCCGTCGCCAACCCGATGTCTTGAACGGTCATCACTTCCGAAGAGCTTCTCTTCCGAGACGCCTTGGAAGGTGTCTGTTTCTGCTGCGCAGTCTCGTTCGAGTCTCCGGTCGCATCCATGCCCCGAAGCAAGAGATACCTGACAATCCGTTCCTCCCAGAAACGACTATAACTCCTCCGCCCCATTTCACTCAGCGGCTTCTCCGGCCCGCCGATCAACCCAGTATCGCGCTCCCAGTCACTCAGCTTATAACTCACGCCCATCAACAGCTTCCCGAGCTGCTTCCGCTGATAAGGCGGGAAAACCAGAATGCACGCAAGATTATTCGCATCCCACGACAGTTTCTCCTTCGAAAAGAAGCCCAGAATATGATAGGTGTCGGGATCGGCAGGGTCGGTAAAAACGAGCAGGTAGTAGAGGAAGGAAGCGACTTCGAAAAACACCGACTTGTGGTCTAGGAACAGCTTCGCGAACAGAGACAGGTTCTGCGCGTACAGCTTGTGGTCCTCGCCATCCAGCTCCCACACCGAGTATCCGCCATGCTCGTAGACTTTATTGCCCGGGGGGGTCGAGCGGTGCGCGCAGAGGCGCGTGTGTTTCGCGTAGCGGTCGACGTCGCACGAGTAGCGGAAACAATAGCGACACACGTATAGTCGGTCTGTGTCTTTGCTGACGAGATCCTCTGGATAGATGGACTGGTACCATGTCCGGAAGAAGAGGTCGCCTAGTACGACATGTTTCACGTTGCGATCGGTGGGAGGCTTCGTGTGGGACGAGGGCGGGTCGCTAGGAGCCATTCGGCGAAGGCGGCCTCGGGAGGAGATTATTGAGAAAAGGGAAAAGGAAAGAAAAGGGGCGAGGAATCGAGGAGTGATGAGAAGACCTCAGGATCCTACCGAATCCAGATGTGGATGTCGTCGAAGGGAGGAGGTCATTGGCGTTGGGAGAGCGATTCCGGAAGTTGGGTGTGTCTAGTGGAGCCACGGTTCTATAGAGACGATTGGGAGAGGAATTATCGCAAGGTCATGAATGTAAGAGCCATGGCGACCACGCCGTCCATTCCATGGCAGATCACAGGGAGGAAGTAGTAGGTAGAAGTCAACCTTTAATACTGTCGAGAATACTTCACGCTCAGTCCATCCCGTGCAGTTTAGCTTACTGCTGGCGGATGCCTGAGGCTTGATTCTGCCATTCATCTGACTCGAGTTTCCCTTCAAGGTTGTTGTTCCCCTCACTCTCATCTCATCATCATTACCACATTCCGCCTTCTCTTGCTTTTTTGGATCATTAAATCGGGGCCTGATGGTTGTCAATCTCATATATATATCGGGTTACACTACTGATCACATTCCCTTTTGTACGATGACGGGCGGAGTTATCTGCAACTCCTAAGGTATTCAACGGCCGCCACTCGCCCATAGGCAGCAGCATACAGCCTTCTGTCTAGCTCTACCATTCTTTCTCCTTCCTCGTCCACTGCGGTCATCTTTGATCGATCTTACGTCTTTTCTCCATCTACTCAACCTGGGAAATATCAAATATCATCAGTTTTCACTCCCTCAGTCTCTGTGGAGCTCTGTTGACAGATTCTCTGTTGCTCACTTACCAAGCTCCCCGCTCTAGTCCCGGGCTATTGAGCTACGACCCTTTACCTTCACATCGATCGCCTTATCGCCGACGATGTTGAATCCGTTTCAGATAAGAGGTCTTCACGGATCTCCGTCCTTACAGGAGGCGAGCGAGCCTGCAGCTCCCAGTGAGCATATCGGTTCCGGAGACGACCATCTTATAGTAGAAGACCGCCTCGGCCCTCAAAACCGTGCTGCGTTGGTCCAGCTGTCTACATCAGAATATGACGATATCGCAACGAACCATCCTCGCGCTCGATTAACCTATCTTGATGAAGATGACGGGGATCTTATTACAGTGAGTTTTTTGGCCTTGGACCGCTTGTCACCCCGATTAATGGTGGATCTAGGTTGGATCTTCTCTCGAGCTCTCTCAGCGTCTAGAAGAACCCGCTTCTACTTCCGTCCCGTTTACCGACCCCGGTCCTGTTCACATCTTTGACATTCGCCGTTCAAACTCGGTTACGGAGCTGTGGAGGAAATATGAAACCGGCTCGCGCCCGCAGAACGCAGATAATGTGGCCGTTATCCAACCCGGCCTGGCTGATGCGGATGCGTCGCAGGCACCTGCAGAAGAGCAATCCAGCTCAACTAATAACAATGCAGCGCCTGCACCAAGGACAGAACCCGAACCACTCATGGCCGCATTTGAAGCCGAAATGGCTAGGATTCTACACGACTCTAATGCTGCAGTCTCTGCACAGGCAGACACTCCTCCCCAGCCAGAACCGACGCCGAATGGAACGAGATCTCCCAGAGGTCAAACCCCGGGGGATGCTGTTCTCCATACCATATTCAACTTGCTCGACGGGGCCGAGACGGTCAGTGCTGGCGTGAGATCACGATTCCCGGAACTAGAGCAGCAGCTACAGAATGCTCAACGAGCCCTTCCTGGACAAGTCGGATCCTCCGTTCAGGTTGCCCTCTCGACGTTGGAACTTCAAGCAAGAAATCTTGTTGGCGCTATCAATAATGCCTCTACGGCAACCGGTCAGAGAGCTGAGAATGTCCTTCAAAGCGAGTGTCCGGTGGCCGCCAATACGGTACAGAGTCTGCGTTCTATGGCCTCTGAACTTGGCAACATGGGGCAGTCTCTGTTCGAAACCTTTGAATCCGAGTTCGGTCGCAATCGGTCCAGGTGTCAGGGCCGGACATACTCAGGAGAGAACTCTATCTCGCCCCGTCCCGAAAATAGGGAACAAATCTGGGGCCGTCCGAACGACGCTCCAACCACTGAAAATACCAATCAACAGCCGCTGCCCAATGCTAATGGCAGAACTGAGGAGGGGGCTGTGGCGAGTAACCCAGGAGAGCCATTCGGCAATTTTCAATCTCACGGACATGAGCAGAATGCCACCGTATCTGACAGCAGGCTTGCTAGCCCGTCAGAGTCACAGCTCCCCACTGGACCCCCGTCGCTGAGACCACATGAGCTGCTTCATCCTTCTCATAATGACTCGCCACAGAGACCTCCTCAGCATCCTGCTTATCCCAATATATATGAAAGTGTGGCGAATCGCTTACCTAGCTCCCCGAGTCTGCCTCCGCCTTTTGTCCCGTCTTCCCCCGCTCCGTCACGGCGGTGTGCCCCACCCAGGGATACCCTGTTCATCGGTAATGTCGGCTACATGGCCAACGCGGACTCCATTCGCAGCCTTTTTGAATCGAAAGGCTTCCTCGTGGATGTAGAGCTGCCATATGACGCAAAGACGGGAGATCACGTTGGATTCGGCTACGTGTACTTCCCCTCGATCCATGCAGCGGAAATGGCGCTGGACGCCTTGCAAGGGACCCGTGTCGATGGCCACTCTATCAACCTCGAGTTCAGTGACCACATACCTATCGCTGGCCTTGGTACAGCTCATCACACTGGAGAGGGGTCTCATCACTCCGTCTCTCCTGGATTTACCCGGAATCATACTGATGGAGGGCCAGACCTCCCTTCGGTTGACGATAGAAGGCCGGCTCCGTTGGCCGTAGCAGATCTATGCTCCGGTGACATCCGTCGCTCAGGCGGTCAGGCGATTACAACAGGGGACAGGTCAGTGGGCAGTAGTACTTCGTTGGACACTGAACGTCTGAACTCGCTTTATCCTTCACTTCTCCCAGAAAGCGCAGCTTCACGGTCTCTCAGCAACAACGGTACCACCGACCGACTTCCCGAGCTGACACGAGACCTCGACTACCGCTTCCCTCCTGTATCTCAGCTGGACGCACGTCTCCTCGCTGAACAACGCCAGTCTAGGCCCGGAGGAGCTTGGGAGACATCTACTCGACCGGTGAACGGGGCCACTGCCCGGAACCATGACGGACGTACTCCTTCGTCGCACAATTTGCCTAGCGCATCTGCACTGGGTGTTCCCAATGGGCGTCCAATACCTTCGGGTTTTGCGAGAACTCCTGCTTCAGAACGCGTCGGTGCAGGTCCTTCTCATGTCCCGATCCCTCTCGGACGATCAAATACGTTCATGAGGTACCCCCACAGACGCGATCCTTGGGATTCGATCCGCCCAGATGTGCTTTACAGTTCTGACCAGCCATTGAGAAGACGAGCCACCGAACGCCATTCTCCCCGAGGCCTTGGTGGTTTCCCCAGCCAGTCTGCACACAACAACCCTTCAGCTCCGCATCTGGCCGGTGGGGTGGAAGGAAGTGGGCCCCAGCAGTCTAGGCCACAGCAGCGAATGATTGATGAATGTATGTCCACTTTGGTCGCTCTCGGATACGGGAGTGTGAAGGATGGTGGTCCTCAAAGACTCGCGATATATGCGGCCGCGGCGGATGGCAATATCGAAGATGCGATTGAGATGATCGAAGAAGAGCGGAAAGTCTACGAACAGCAAGGATCGCGCCTATGATCACAATGTTTCCTGACCGTCCTTTCACTTTGTGAGAAATTGTGATATAGTGTTCACGTTAATCTTTCTTGCGAGGGTATTTTCATGGCGTTGGATATGAGGTTTTCTCCGGCCGGGCGTCACTTTTGGAAGCGCTGCTTTTCTATCTATTAATAGTGACCGTTTGACGAATTCAAATGCAATTGTAAGGTTCAATTCTAGTCATCTCTTCAACTGCTTAGAATAGATAGTAGTCCGGCCCTGTGGCATACACTTTAGATAGGCGGGCATCAATTATATTTCCTGATGCGGTTAGTTACTACGATGCGGAGTTGAAATCGGACCGGACCGATCGACAGAATCAACAACCGTCACTGACAAGGTCTTGGCCAAATCAGTCCAGCTTTCACTGCTTCCCTCCTTTCAACTCCACAAGCGCGAGCTCGTGGTTTGCACGCTCCTCGAAGCCATGCAAATATGGCGGCGCGCATTTACTACGTCGGTCGCCAGGCTGCAGACTAAGCCGCGTACAGTACCCGGCGCGGCGCTTCCCCAGGGCGCGCAAATTCGGTCCAAGCCGCCGCCGGTTAATCCTGAAATACTGGGCAAAGACATCACTCTCCAGGGTTCCGTTCGCTCCGTGCGGAAACACAAGCGATTTGCTTTTGCGGAGTTGTCTAATGGCTCTTCGATCCACACCATCCAAGCCCTCCTCACACCGGCGCAGGCTGCCGAGTACGTTGTCGTTGATTATTCCGCGCAGGAGACAAGGAGATCGCATGCTAATTGGGATAACCGTGCAGTTTGTCTACAGGAGCCGTGGTGGCGATCAACGGTACAGTGAGAGAATGCCCGCCTGGCAAGGAGCAGAGCTTCGAGCTTCACGCGAAAGACGTCAATGTTCTCGGGAAGTCCGACCCTGAGGTAAGCTAGCATCTGGCTCGAATTCCCTGGAGCAACATGGATAAGGTCTCTAACTACGATTGTTCACATCGCAGACATACCCCATTCAAAAGAAGTACCACAGTCCCGAATTCCTCCGTCAGATTCCGCACCTCCGCTTCCGAACGCCCTTCAACTCCGCCCTCGCGCGATTCCGCTCGGAATGCCTGTATCAGCTAGGACAAGTGCTGCGAGAGGGTCCGCGGGAAATGCCCCCTTTCATGCAGGTTCACCCGCCCATCATCACGTCGTCAGACTGCGAGGGCGCCGGCGAGACGTTCACGATCACCCCGCGGGAGGCCCAGGCTAAGGGAGAGCACTTCTTCCGGTCGCCGAAGTACCTGTCGGTGTCGTCGCAGCTACATCTCGAGGCGTACGCGGCGGAGCTAGGCCAGGTGTGGACGGTGACGCCCACGTTCCGGGCCGAGAAGAGCGACACACCGCGGCACCTCAGCGAGTTCTACATGCTCGAGGCAGAGGCGAGCTACCTATACAACCTCGACCAGCTCACCAACCTGGTGGAGCATATCATCCGCAACCTGGTCTCTCGGCTGGGCAACGGGCCGGGAGTAGAGATCATGCTCCTCAAGCGACTCGACGAGTCCGGACAAGACACGACAGACGCGACAACGTCCATGATCCGCAACCGGTGGGACAAGATCATGGCCCCGACACTATGGCCACGCATGACCTACACGCACGCGATTGAGGAGCTCCAAGCAGCAGTCGAACGCGGCGAAGTCACCTTCGAGCACGCGCCGACCTGGGCCGGCGGGCTGCAGGTGGAGCACGAGAGGTTCATCGTGGACGTGATCCACGACGGCAAGCCTGTGTTCGTAACAGACTACCCCAAGGCCGTCAAGCCGTTCTACATGGCGCCGTCTGGCCCCAGCACCTGGAACAAGGACCCCGTCAAGCAGGGCGACACCGTCGCGTGTTTCGACCTCCTCTTCCCGGACGTCAGCGAGGTCGCTGGAGGATCGCTGCGCGAGCACCGCCTGCCGGAGCTCATCCAGAACATGCGGGAGCACGGGATGGTGCGGAGGCGCTCGCCCGAGGAGGGTGTCCCGAATGAGGCGACTTATCCATGCCTTGAGCCCGGCGAGGACCTCGGGCCGCTGCAGTGGTATGCGGATCTTCGACGGTGGGGGTCTGCGCCGCACGGCGGCTTCGGACTGGGATTTGACCGGTTCGTTGGGTACCTGGCGGGGGTGTCGAATGTGCGGGATGTGGTGGGATTCCCGCGGTATTTCGGACGAGCTGATTGTTAGGTGACGGGTGTATTTATGTATGATATTTGCTTCATGATTGTTGTGATCTATAGATTATGGAATATTTGAATCTATTCTTGATATACACAGTATCTTGTCGACTAGGACAAACTATCAATGATAC
Organism: Aspergillus campestris IBT 28561; assembly: GCF_002847485.1. Taxonomy (NCBI): domain Eukaryota; kingdom Fungi; phylum Ascomycota; class Eurotiomycetes; order Eurotiales; family Aspergillaceae; genus Aspergillus; species Aspergillus campestris. Next base: position 1,677,770 of record NW_020194336.1, on the reverse strand, counting down.
ACCAATTATCCAGATCCCCAAGTATTCACTACAGTACGGAGTACTAACATCAACCCACCAAACAAGCATCGATCCTACAAATAACGATAACAAAAAAAGCCAACAACCACAAATCACATCCCAAACAAACCCCTCTTCCCAACCATGGCGCCACAGGTATTAGGTACAACTACATAAACTCAAGTGAGAAACACCAGCAATAAGACACTCCACTAGCAGCAAATCCAACGGATCAAAGCGTAAGCATAATCCGAAGATGATGACATGATGAAGTAACGAAATTGGCTGAAAAGCCCCCTAGGTGCCACTATTACCTGGGTAGATTCCGGGATCCGGACCGGATTTTGGGGAAGTATAATTGGGTTAAATGGTAGGGGTTGGAAGAGGTGTTCCTGTATCCATCTACCTATTTATTTATTGATTTATCTATTTATCTTTATGTATGTGTATGGGCTATATAAATTTGAGGAAATTCGCTCGAGTGTATATATTTTCAAGTAGCGATACTAATCTGGTAAATGCTCTCTTGATATATATATCCAGTACGGCGAGACAGCAACAATATACACAACACGAATAAGCCTAAGTAAGATGCAATAAGATGCAGTAAGCACCAGTAAGCAACAAAAGCCCACCTCTAACCCAAACCTTGTATGAGAAGATGACATCTAACTTTTCTCTTTATTCGAACATACTCTCCTCTCATTTCCGGTCCCAGTCTTTATGGACCTAAGGTACCACCAGTAGTCACTGAGGAAAAACCACCACCCTGTCATCTCGACCAGATAATACCTACCTGGGTAATATACACTGAGTTATAACAGCAGCCTACCACGAACAAGGAACCCTAAAAAGGCACGCCACAGGTGTCACTATCACCAAAGAGGAGAAAAACCTCCATGGACATGAACTTTCGGTTGGAAGCACGGAGTACTGGGTTATTGATTGATTGATTGATTGATTGATCAATTAACTACACGTGGAATAGCCTCATAATAAGATAGCCTAATAGCCTCGTCCATCCATATCGAACCCAGCCTCGCCCCCAAGTCCTGAAAACATATTGCAACACTGCACTGCCAGGCTTGTGTAGCCCCCCGACCGCCGCCCATCCTCTCGAAAACGGTCTGTGTCATCGAATAAACGCCCCCTCGCAGCCCAAGCGGCTGATAACAGGGGAGTGTGCGTTTGCAAGGACAGGCCCAGAAAGCCGCCCCCAGCAGGGAGGACTTACTTACTTACTTACTTACTTAGATTGCCATAGCCACCGCCATTTCCTTGGACCAGATTGGGGAGAGCAGGAGCAGAGAAGGATTCAGAGGATCCGATCTCGCTGCTGTGGTGATTAAGGCGGGTCGTTCGTTGTGGCTGTGAGATTGATTACATTACCGGTGCGCAGTGAGGCTGGCAGAAAACGGCGCTGGTTGGGTTCATCTGCCTTGTAGGCTGTGGGCTGTGGGCTTGGGCTGTAGGCTTGTACTATAGTAGTATATGCGATTGCGACTGAGTCTGGGTTCGGACTTTGAGGGAGTAGAGATAGATTGTGGTTGATATGGGGCTGAAAAGGATGTCCAGCAGGATGAATACCCAGAGGGAATCTTCATTCAATCCCAAAACCAAACCAAACCAAACCCATTAGTCGTTAATAAGGTTGCATAGCGCAGCGCATACCCCAAGGAGACATCGTCCAAAGGAGCATGCGGGAGTTGTGCTAGGATGTTATAGTGAAGCCACCAGTGGGTCTTATTGGGCGGGCATGGACACCAACCAAAGGTGCGAGGCAGACTAAGCATGGTGGCTTAGGTCTAGAGCTGGATACCGCTGGAGTAGGTTCAACTGAAGGGAAACGGTCTAAGGAGAAAGAATGATAATCATTAAAGTTGATAAAGTAAAATGAATCAATACAGCAATACAGCCGATCACGGGATTCTGCTCCGTCTGATCATGGTTTGTTGACGATCGTCTTGTCTCTCGCTAACATCCCTCCCCTCACGCTCAGCCTAGAGGCCCAACCGCTTGATTTGGAGAAGTCGCTTGTTATGACTGGTGGGATAGTACTCCAAATGACATGATTGTTTATGGTTATAATTATGGCTGACCTGACAGTGGACCGATCGGAAATACGGAGAATTCCTGATATTTCCTCTCTCCCTTCCCTTCCACGGTTGATTCTAGAACAAATCATAAATCATATCCACTATGACTTCTCATATAACCAGATATGAGCTGAGCATGGGTATTGATTGGAAGACTGGACAAGAGAAAAAAACAACAATAAAAAAGAAAAGGAGGGGGAAAAACAAGGAAAAAGGTTTTAAAACCAAAAAAAAAAAAAAAAAAAAAAAAAGTCAAAAACATCCGACCAAAGCCGCCCAGCCTAGCCAGAACAGGGCGAACAAGACATGGATCCTGACGGACTGACGGATTACTTTAATCCCTCCAAGCTGCGGTCTGGGCGGAGCCTCGCTACGCCGGTTGCCCCAATGTGGTTGGTGCCGATCCACCTCGTTTACCATTGAGGATGGGATGGGTCGGAAGCGCAAGAGGTCCGACTGCCTTGGGTGACACACGAACTCTGCTATTCTTGGGGACAGAATACGAGTTCACCATTATGGAGTGGGACAAAACCACTCCTGTGAGAGAGGGCTTGACCACTCCTCAGAGGGAGGCACGGACTAATGGATCGAATACGGTGATGGCTGATAGTAATACTGCTCATTCTCCCAGCAGTCTAAGCGGAGGAATGCCACGCGGGGGACAGTGCCAAGTTGCCAACCTTACTGGTGTTAAGCATATCCGTTCTCGGTCATTTCCCGGCGTTGGCGATGACAAGTGCCCAGCCCAAGTGGACTCTTTTTTTGTGGACTGATGCCGAGTATTATTACCGTGACGGGGAGGAGATGGTATTATTGATGGTATTGCTGGTAATATTGATAATAATATGGGTGCCTGGATATCATGGATGCTTGGCATCTGACTGACCAATTTTAATAGGGCAATTCTTTCCATTAGTCACATTGATCCTGATTAACTCAGGTAACCAAATAATCAATATGCAGACGGAGAAGTAAATGCACTGCCTTCATTCATGGCCAAACTCATTCTATCGGGCCGTCCGATCCGTGCAATCCGCTTCACAAGGCATTACTTGCCTTATCCATCATCTGATTGCCATCTATCCTATTTTCTTCTTTCTTCTTCTATATTCTTCTTTCCTTATTCTCCACAATTTCATACTTACATAATTACGTTGTCCCAAAGAGGCAGACCGAGACAAGACTACACTGCAGGCTAAGCCTTGGCTATTTGGGTAGTATCGCAGTACTCGTACTACGTGTACAATACGATCACTGATGAATAGTAAGTACCATGTAGTAAGTACGGTCGAGCCATGATATTGTTCTTGGACAGTCGAGGCAATGAAAACGGCTTGGCTCAGCAGCGCTTTGACTTGTTTCTGTCCAGGACGGAGTATTGTGTCTCTATTCGAGGCCTTGTATGTAATAGACCGGCGGTCTCCAAACACAAGGGTATTCACTCGACTGTCCCTTGTCAGGAAAATCGAAATATGAAATAAAACATGAATAATGAATAATAAAAAAACAATATAACCTGCCCCCAGCCAAGCATGATGGTTATCATTACCTAAACCAAGACCTTCTCCTCTCCAGAAAGATAGACGAGATTCTGACCATTAGTATTGGACACTATTAGCACGGATGGTCAGTAGTTACTAGCTTAGCACCATGTATGATCGATCATCATGGCCATAAGTTAGTTACTCCAGTTACACTTACCACGAAAGGGAATTCTGAAAAGAGGAGACCGATCATCCTGAGTCAGGATTGTCCCTGTCAGGAAGTTGATCTGCGATGCGACTGTCTCAGAATTAGTTAGGGCTGCTCCAGTCTTCCTCGGAGTATACAGTAGACTCCTCCGATACTACATAGTAGTAACTAGTTAGTACGGAGTATATACACTGTAGGTATATTCATTCAGTAGAATGGTCCACCCTCTCACCCATCATCAATAGATCAAGATCAATCGTACGAGGACTGAAGCCAATCTAACTCAAGTGGAATAATTGATAAAGCTGTGGACCATTTCCCCCCCGTGCCCGGTTTCACAACCTTCCCCAACTAAACCAGGCCCCCCCCCCCCCCCCCCCCTCTTGGCAATCTAACCTGTACAAGTAATCTATCTTGATATCATCACTATGTAGGTAGCTAGGGCCTTGGACTTGTATTCAGTAGTATTTACTACTCACTTACTGCCTATTTAGTACTATCAACTGACAAGGAAGGGAATCAAGGGTTGCATCGCCCCTCCATACCAGTGGCCAACCCTATCAGACCAAGCACTGCGCTAGTGTTTTCCTCTTCTTTTCTATTTGAATTTTTTTTTCACTATTTCGCTCATAGTGAGGACTGTACAGTTATGCACCGGAAATGCAAGGAAGGACATTCCTGAGGATGAACCACTTCTACACAGTCATAACCTGTTTTCTTGCTGGTAGGATCGAATAGTAGGCACAAAGGGATAGACAATAGATTCTATTATATAAAATAAAACCATCAACAATGCTTAAATCAAACATACATCGAGGACAAACACAATCATAAATACAGTGCTACTTTTGTGCTCAACCTTATTTACACCAATCACAGTCGCGTCCGTTCCTTGGTTACTGTCTTATTTCCTGAACCTGTCCAGTAACTAACCTGTCCGCTAACTATCAGGGTTACACCGTGAGATATGACTTACGGAAATCAACCTAATATATTAAGAGAGAAAATAGAGGGAATAAATTAGGTCGATTCTGTATCACTGGGATAATATAATACTGTGCTGGGATGACACTCACTACTGTGTAGTGTGTAGTGTGTACCCGGGCGACAAACAGTGTCGGTGGCCTGCAGGTGATATGTAATGTAGCAGGTATGTATGTCAAATAGGATAGAATGAATTAGTCAATGAAATAAGGACAGAAAAAGGAAAGAAAAGCTACAGTAGGGCCGCCATATCCGCGGAGGGTTTGTCTCAGTGGGAGAATGACGACCGCCTTGCAGCAGCTGCAGATGCCGCACCGTCGCACTGTACACATCTTATTTACTCTTATCCGTCTTTAATTGTGTTAGAGTTGGAGTATAATATGACGAGACAGGACACTGACAGGAGGTCAAAGAGAGAGATTCATACCAGTCAAATAGGCAACTGGGTACGTTACCAATGCTCATTGCCTCGTCTGATATCATCTGGATACGAGTTGCGAGTGGATATACCTAATACCTTTGATTAGAATACATGACTGATTGATTGATTGACTTGATTATGCTTATTATGTGTATGATGTATGATGTATTATTCTCTTTATTCTATTCTTATAATATTCCCCATGTGAGACATCAACTGCAGTAACTGACACTCCTGACAATCCCACCTAAGCTCTTTCTCTATTATCTTACTTTACTGTCATGCTTTTTTATTTACATATTTCAATTTTCTCTAATTATTTTCCATTTATTCTATTTTATTATGATTATTTCACTCAAGTGGGCCAGCCAAGGCGCGCCAAGCCAACCGGCACCGGTTTGGACGGACTTTGTTGGCGATACGCTTATCCGGATAGTCCAGTCCAGAGTCCACTTGTGACTCACATAGAATTGTATTACTGTATGTAACATGAAAAATAAAAGATAAAATAAAATCAAATAATAAAATAGGAAAAGATCAAATCAGTCAAGTGCGCCCGCAACTTTATCGGTTCCCCTGGCTGTGACTGGCTCTGGGAAAACCTCCGACCGCCCAATCGATGCGATGGGGGATTGGACATTCGACATCAGGTTCCTGTGTCGCTGGACAGGTCGTATTGCATATGACTGCTCGAGGATATATATAGAATAGGGAGATTCTTATACATATTGTTAATATTACAATCATAAATTAAAGAATTATATATGATGTGATAAGATACACGTATCCGATCGGGTCAAATGGCTAGAATACGAGTTCGCCACAGTGGCTGGCACAGACTCTGTCACGGGATGAAATAGCAGAATAATTCAGATAAATAAATAAATAATATGAATCGGGAAGTCGGAAGAGAGAGTGGGCTTGGGCCCAGGGTCAAGTGAATTTCGGGCGGAACCGCTACGTAACCTGGGGAGAGTTTAACCCTATTTGATTATGCATGAGACGGATAGTGTTGACAGTCTTTTGGAGATATAAATATGACGCAGATTCAGGTGGAGATATCTAGAGTCAGGATATTATGATGAGTTGACATTCATCTACATGAAGAGAATGAAAAGAAAGGAACAGATAAGATACAAATAAGAGAGAATAAATAGATAAACCAGTGGATCCGGATCCGTTTTCTCTAAGCGAGCTTAAGGTTTCCTCGTGTTGGATTAAGCTTAAGCTTCAGAAAGTCACGCACTAAACCGGATGGAGTTGGGATCAAAGCGATCAGTGCGCCACCCGTATCTTCCTAGCGTATTACCGTATTTCTTGAAAATAAATCAATGAAAAGTAAACAGAGAGAAGCCCAACATCAGACGCTGGGATGTCGAGATGGAAAGGACATGATGTCTGGGTATGAGTAAATCCACCCGTGCTCTCCTAAGCTTGATTCATCTTCTGTCAGGAAAGGGATTAGAAGATGGACTGGACAGGGTGAGATGGATCCGGGTAGGGATGGATGGATATGGCTTCTGCCTAGAGCCTGATCATTATTAATGTATGATCCTGATTATATTTAACAGTCTATTACTATATCATGTTGTATCTGTATATGCAGTACAAATCTTTCTCAGCATGATAATCCAGACAAAGATGGATAAGAATAGATTAATACTACCTCCAGTGGAAGAAACCAGGTGAGATGGAAGACAGAATAGCCATGGACAAGGAAGAGTAAAGAGGCCAGATAAGATAGAATGTAATAAATTACCCAAAGAAACCGGTCAATACAGGAATGGATTAAAGTCAAAGTTGGACCCAGAAAGTCTGGAATAAAAATAAATAAACGTAAGAAAAGAAACTAAAGATTGAACTAAAACAATCAAAATCACGACAAGGAAATAAATAATCAATAATACTAAAGTAAGAAAGAAATCTTTTATTTTTTTCTTGAATAAAAATAAAATCAAATAAAAAACCTTGTGGGGAGGTCAACTTGTCCCCACCCTTTGCTTTGCTTTACTTTCTTCTTTCTTTCCTGTCTGGTCTATCTATCTTTCTATCTTTCTCTCCATCTCTTTTCTTGATTCTTCATCTCTCTTCTCATCTGACTCTGATATCCCATCTTGTTACTTCCTTCTATCCCTTCCCCTCTCCCTCCCATACCAACAACCCCTTCACTCCATCCCATACTATCCCATACTATCCCATACTATCCCATACTGTCCCATACAATCTCATACAAGACATCGACGTCCTGGATATCGTCATCACTCAGTAAGTCTCATCCATGAAGCTATATTCCATGCTACCCCCTCCTCTCTCCTTCCCTTATCCCTCCTCCCCTTCTAGCCCTCTCGATCCTTGGACATTCCATCCCTCTGTAGTACTTAGCAGTCTTGCACTTGATCAACCGCTCTTGTCTCCTGTCTTCTCACATATTAACCCGTCATGCGCCCGCAGATTAATCCCGACATCTCTCAACTCCTGACGTCGGCCGATATTTCCACTTCGGGAAATATCTCCCCATATCTGCCTTCCACGACATCAGGTCAAGATCGGGAGAAAAGTCCATTCTCCACCCTCCGTCACCATCAACCCCGACGACATTCCTTTCTTTCCCCCCCGCCCGGCCCTGGCGCTGAAACCCTCCGCCGTCACGGGCCCCTACTCAGATCATCGAAGGTGGATGGAGACGTATCACGGCCACGTCCGCACCCCCGCGGACGCTATCATCCTCTTCGAAGCATGTCGCATCGGTCTGCTGCCCCGCGTCCAACGCCGCCTGTCCGAGAAGGAGCGCCAGATGATCCGCTCCGGCTCCGTCTTCGTCTGGGATGAACGGGAAGCCGGCATGCGTCGCTGGACGGACGGGAAGTCCTGGAGCGCCAGTCGCGTCTCGGGCAGCTTTCTCACCTACCGCGAAATGGAGGGCAAACGGGGCGGCACCGGTGTCTCCCAGCCCTCCAACCTGACTCGCGCCGGCAAGACCCCGGACAGCACGCGAGGCAGCGACGATGATCGCCTAGACGGCTTTGAAGAAGGTCCCGATGGCTATCGATATAAGCCCGACGGCTTGATGAAACAGTCGTTCAGCATCACCACCTCCCAGGGCAACCACCTCCACCTGATCAGCTACTACTCGCGATCTCATCCCTCCGCCGCCAACCTGCAACAACCCTCCACCGACCACGCCCTGCGCAATGTCCGTCCGCAGAAGGGCCTCTACCCGGACTCCACCGTCAACGACCAGCAGAATCTTCCCGTGGTGACCCGGGGCCCCATGCCCGGCACCACCTACCCCATGCCTCACCATCTGGGGTTTGCGCGGTCCGCGCCTCCCCATCCGCAGCAGCCATATCCCCCCTCGTACGCGTGGCCGCCGACCCCGCTGGCCACGCCGCCCACCGTCCCGGTGCATTACCCTTCCTATCTGCCCCCCGTCTCGGGCCCCAACGGCCCGGTGGGCTACGGTCATCCGCATCACCCGCACCATCACCACCATCATCCGCCCCGCCGCCCCATGCCGCGCTCCCTCCCCGCCTCCACCGCCGTCACAACACCACCACCCGCACCATGTGTTGCCCCCGCACTACGAGCGCGCCGTCCACCCAGCGGAGGTGACGCTGCCGCCCACGATGCCGACCCAGCCGGTGCCGCTGGTCGCGGGGCGCTCCCCGCGACCGATCAGCCTGCACGACCCGCATCAGCGCAGCCCGCAGGAGTATGGACCGCACGATATCCGGCGGGCCTCCCCGCGCACGCAGCCGCCGCCATCCATCCCGCACACCAACGGCCTGGCTGCAGCCGGCCGAAGTCCGCATCAAGCGCCGCCCAGCCCTTATATCCCGCCCCCGGGCATCCACAAGCCCGAACCGGGCCACAGCCCGGGCAGCGTTCCAGGGATCGGGACCATGATCAACGGCGGCTTGGCTGGGAGCCCCTTACCATCCATCTCCGCCGGGGGCTCTTCCGGCGGACGCGCCGAAGGCCCGCGCGACATTCCCAGCGAAAAGATTGGATTTGGTGGCGAGGACATGCGCGCCTTGCGTCAATTAGACAAGGTGTTTTCCGCATAATTTCAAAATTTGAAAAAGAATATAAAAAACACTTGCTGGAATAATTTGGCTTGATTTGGGACCCTGCACCGCACCGCGCAGCGTTTGTTTCCACCCGCTCCTTCAGACATTCTCCAATCCTTCTGCTCTACGGAGTATCCTTGACATGACAGTTCAAGACACTTGCCACGAGAGTGTCTTTTTTTCCTTTCCTTTTTCTTTCTATTTTTGGCTTTGCATTTGACTTTCTTGTTATCGTTTGGGTGGGATCCGGACTCGGCGTTATACAAGAGGTGCATAGCTATACAGCATGGATGGGGTTCTTTCATTCTTATTTTTTTTTTTTTTTTTTCAAATCTTCTATATCTCCTATATCTATTTATCGATTTATGACTTACCTAACTAGCTATCTATCCTTTCAATTCCCCTTTTGACGTGGTTTTTTATTGACACTACAGTGTTATTTATATGATTACAACGGGGTATTTCGCAATGGATGGGGCACCGGATTTGGATTTTCTTGTTTTTTTGTTTATCGGCCGTTGTTAGGTTATTGCCATATACCAGAATTGATTGATCTGATGTGATATGATACATTCATGAAGTTGAAGCGTAGCATGATATCCTAGCTTTCTTAAGGTAAAATTATCGTTTAGTATAGTCATCCTTATTATCCGTACATTCATTCGCTTACTTTTTCGGTTAAGCCATGTGTCTTGAAGTGAAACTATATAACTCCACCATTACCACTACCAAAACAAAAATAAATCAACGATAACAATACTACAGTCACAAAAAGAAAAAAAAAAAAAGTATTCAACGACGTTCCACCCCAGTCCACACCCCGCCCGCCCCCTCCTCCCACACTACCTCCCCATTCCCAGGCTGCACAACATACTCCATCCGGTGAGTCGTGAGATCCGGCCCGGAGGTAGAAGACGACGACGGCGTAGGCGTAGGCGCAAGCGTGGTGCTAGTGGTAGTCTCGCTGGTGGAACGGACCGTCACGCGGGGAGGACAGTCCACACCACCACCACCACCACCACCACCACCACCACCACCAACAGCCTCTCCTTCTTTCCCTTCTTTTCCTTCTTCTTTCACCTGCATGTCCTCTTCCTGAGGAGGCTTCCCCTCCTCCTGCGGATGAGGCTTGATAATACCCAACTCGACGAAGCGGGTCATATCGTCGTGGTCGGTGCGCGGCGAAGAAGTAGTGGAATAGGGGATGATTTCACGCGCGATAGCACGCAGCCGATCCTTGCGCCACCAGGGGGGTCGTTTCCCCGGTATGCCGACGTCGTCGGCGAGGGCTGTTTCGAAGACGTCGCGGTTAGCGAGGAGGGCTATGTCTTCGTTTAGCTCGCAGAAGCCGCAGACGTTGAAGAGCGCGATGATGAGTAGCGCGGGGGTATAGCCCAGCCCGTAGAGATATCCGCCGGGGACGTCATAGCGCAGGGGAGACACGTCCCAGATATACGCGCCCGCGATGGCATAGCCGACTTTGATCCCTAACAGGCCGAGAGCGACTAGGTACTGCGAGGGCGCGGAGCGGAGGTAGAAGGTGAGGATGGAGGCGGGGGTTGTGGGCGGCGCTTTGTAGCGGTAGATGCTGTGCTCGAGGCTGTAGCAGATGAGGAGGGTGCCTGCCAGCGCGGTGAACCCTGCGGCGTGCCAGCGGGTGTCTGTGGCCATGGGCTTTGCGGTGTGGGATTGCTGGTGGGGGCTGCGCTGCTTTTCGATGGCGGACCAGCTGCGCAGGACGGTGAGGAAGGTGGTGACGAGGGTGCAGAGGTAGAAGAGGATGGGGAGGAGGAATTCTTGGTATTCGCGCGTGCTGCGCGTTTGGAAGGCGTAGGGGTCGCGGTCGAAGATTTGGCGCTCTTGCCAGGAGCCCCTGTTTCAATTAGTATATTGGGTTTGTTCTTTGTTGCGGTTTGTGCAGGGGTGGTGACGTACCAATGTCGAACACCCTCCCAGACGGCGGCCATGCATAGTGGCGTGAGGACAGTGTAGAATACACTCTGCAGGATGAGTGGCGTATGCTGCAGATACGACCTATCGACATCAACGCTCATAAAGCAGCTGATCGTGCCGCAGGCGGCCAACGCCATCAGCCAGTACCATTTCCAACGTCGGCCGATGATGTTCCAGCGGCGGTCGACGGGCAGGTGTTGCCGGCCGTGCTTGCGGAGGTTGAGCCCCGAGAAGAAGATAGACGCGACGAACAGGATGGCGAAGACGAGGCCCGCCGAGGCGTGGGGGCCGATGTCGTTGACGGGCGAGTAGCACGAGGTGCCGTTGACGAAGGTCCCGTTCGCGGGGGTCAGGTGCGGTCGCCACTGGTTGAAGACTAGGTAGCATTCTGTGCCGTTGGAGAGCGTGCCGTTTGAGTAGAGCGTGTAGTTGTAGTGGTCTAGCTCGGCGCGGTTGAAGTGTACTTCGTTGATTATCACGTCGGTGGCATTTGCTCCTGGGGGGAAGGGGGTGCGGCCCCGGATGTAGAGGAGTGTCATGTTGATCTGTTTCTTCTCGCGATCTCTTCTGTCTTTCTTTGACTGTCTGTCGTTCGTGATAGTGCGACGTGTCGATCGACTCAACGACAGGTACCAGCCATCAATGCGCGGTGATCATCGCGGACGGAGGTAAGAAGAGGAAGACATCGACCATAGCGTAGAGGAAGACAACCCCCGCTGCGGAACGACCGGAGTTGACGAGACATGACAGTGGTGAGGTTGTATTCAGGGCGCAATCGATGATGCGCGGAGTGTGCCTCGATCCAACGGGAGGCCCGCTGATGAACCGTGGTTGCACATTGACAGGGTCAGGAGAGTTTGATGGATTCAAGGGTTAGGTTGCAAGGTGAAATGAAAATTTACTGATATATACAGAGATATACAAGTATCTACCGAGATATACTGATATACAAGAGATTTAAAGAAGAAAGAGAACGATATAGAGAGATGAAGCTGTACCGATAAGATAAGAACTTGTGTATTACATAATACACGCTAACCAATTGTGGATTGTACGTACCACGTGACTATATGTTCCTGTTCGCTCCTCAGGCACCATCTTCGATCCAATCAGACTACCTACCATATCCTCCATTTTGATCAAGTGAATCATTCAATTCGAATAAGACAACAAAAGCGCGAAATCACGCTTAATGCATCCTGCATATCATCAATTACCTCAACCCCCAATCCCTCAGGTCTATACCTGTCTAGATCGCCATCTGCAGGGGGCCAGGGAGAGAACCCGCTTAACAATGAGGCATTTATCACTGGCCAGGCAGACACGCTCTGTCCTCCCACAGACATGCATGTGGACCTCCCTGGGTTGCAGGTGGATTCTACAGCAGGGTGCTGCTGTGTTTGAATCTGGATCGAGAAACGGTGTCATGCTGGACTCGTCCCTCGCCTGTGTTTTGCTGGAATTGTCTTCCTTCTTCGATTTTTTCACTCACATCTCGTATAGTATCGAAGATCCTAGGCAGCAGAGGGAGCACCCGCCTTGCACCGGGTTGGTGAGTGGCGATGGTGGAACACAGCCTATAGGATCTGATGGCTGTTCTCGTCCCCGCGCGTTTTAGCTTGCGTGGTCTGGACTGCGCAAAGAGCCCCCTACACTCCCCGTTAGCAGAGCAAATTCCAGAGCGCTGCCTGATCAAGGGATCGGTCTGTTGAGATTAGGCGAGGACGTAGGGAGCGGACTACGTAGGTACGGCCTTTCCTGCCGCCTGCGACTAACCACACATGGCGACGGCGATGAATGCGCATACTACCAAGTGTATCCACAGTGTAAGCGCGCGATGGTAATCATCGAAATCAGCCGAAGCAGCGGGCGGTTGAGCCACGCCTCGTGTCTGGTCAGACTTGGCTAGAGCCGCGATTGGGGGCTCTCAACGTCGTTGCTGCTCTCGTCATCCGCGAGAAATCGCATCTTAACGGCGTATAGTAGGTGGGATGAGGACGGAGGGTAAACCTCAAAACCATGAGCAGCCTGTATAAGAACACATGCGAGGAGGTAGATCGACGCTGCATGCCCCTACAGTTTGACAGACGGTGTTTGAACCGCGAGTCAAGCGAGGTGTAAACCGGCATTACTTCTCCGATGCGCCCAGCATGGGACTTGATCGAGCTGTAGTAGTGTTGAGCTGCGCAGGACTTACTACCAGTATTTCGGTACAGGTAGAGACTGACAGAGAGTAATGTACTCCGTACCAGAGTAAGGGGCCGCGCCGGCATGCGCCATTTTTCAAAGCTGAGGATATATGTCTCATTATATGACTTTATAGACATCGACACGAAGTCCTGTATGAATGGAGCGTAGTAAGCCTTATTCACCGATGATGTGGCCTCTGGCTCATTGAGCTCGTAGGAGTCGCATTTGCGTGTAGATCATGATAATTAGTTGAATCAGCGTTGGATATATTCCGTTTATGCCTGCTCCTATAGCTCCAGGACAGACTCACAAAAGGTGTTAGCAAGAAAAGAAAGATTTATCAACGGGCTGTCAATGACCAGGGAAAACCTGGCAATGGACATCACCTGCAGCAAGTCCGCTAGTTTGAGTCGCATCTACATTGTCTGATTGTGATCATCACAATTACTGAAATCAGAAGTATACCTATCATATTTGTAGTTATATAAAATTTAGTACGGAGTATAATATACGATAATATAAACTTCAAAAAATAATATGTAGTATAATATAATACAACCAATCCATCAAGATCCAGAACCCGAGAGAACCCCTCGCATGGCCTGCATACCATCTTCATCTCATCTCCAGATCAAAAAGCCAATATGACAATCCACACTAAATTGGCAGCTCACCAAACCGACAACCAAATCCTGCAGAAACCTGATTCAATCACCTTACCCAAGTGAGATACCTACAGAGGTACCTCCCATCCTGCAGATTGTGAGTCCTCTTTCGCTTTACCCAAGCTTCTTCCTGTACATGTAACATGGTTTAGGTGATTAGCAAGTCGGAGGTACTGTCGTGCCTACCGGCATGCGCCGACATGCAGTTGTAGGTACCTAGGAGGAGGAGTATGAGTTTGGGCATCAAAGTCGTTTTGGCTATTTACGGTACGCATTAGTCTAGGGCGGTGATGCAGATGAACAGGTTGTATACGAGGTGGCGCATTTTTATTTGTATGTTTATTTCCTTTCATTTGAGTCTGTATCTGTTTACAGAGTATAACAGTTGACTGTGGCTGCGTTAACAAAAGAGTTACAAGAAGGTCGAAATGGAAGAAGAATCCTAGCGGCTATCTGCATTGGTGCCGGGCAGATATCTACCTTTTTTCTTTATATCTATCTGACTATCTAACTATCGTGATACAATAATAATCTTAATGTGCACTATTAACGACCAGACTGATTTAATGCCCTCATGCAGCTCTTCCACGCTAGTAATTGATTATAATTAGCTACCAGGCTATGTGCCTGTGCCATCAGTGAATATTAAGATATTGACGTCGACATTTGTCAGTGTCTAAGGTTGTTTCTCTTATAAGCAATAAATTACATAACTGAATGCATTATACTTGCTCTGGATACGAGTCTAATCAAAGTGACCCAGAGTCTTGGGATACTGAAATACCTTTTAGTTCCAACCTCACTTGTTCCTTGAAACACACATACACACACACCAGTCAATTTCTCCCACAATGATGGAAATCAGCTACGAGGGAAACATGACTTACACATCATGTCTCCCCCGTTTTCCCCAATGGGTAGCCCTATACTATCACTATCCACGTAGTGATGATATCCAGATGCAATGAAATGCGCACAGATGTATACATGTACGTAACCCTTCCCGGCAATCCGACAGCCCGATCAGATCTATAACATAGCGTCGGCCTCCCCGCAGTCAGGTGAAAGAGTGGCGAGCCAGGCGTATTGCAGACCGGTCCTGAAGCGGACGACTACATACTCCGGGCTCTATCGAGACGAGACTGTGGCACCTTTACGCTCGAGCCACTTCGACGGCCAAGTTACCTACCTAGTGGCTACTAACACTAATGTGGGAGGTTGGATATTTGGTAAATTCTTTGAGTAATGGGTCTTTTTATCTGGGGATGTGGAGAAATAGGGTTTATGTTTTATTGGATGTGTACGATTTACATCCCACATCATGGATTGTGTAGTGTAGGTAGTGTGGAGTATGGACGCATCAGATTACCCCGCAAGTCGGACAAGGTTGGGAGCGGGGAGGACTGGATCTTGATTTGGTTTGGGTTGGGATTAAACTTGGATTGTGTGAGGTGGTAGTGCTAGTTTAACTACTAACTAGGTACTACTGGTATAGGTAGCAATAGTAGTGACTTTGTAGGTATAGTACAACCACACGGTAGTAGTACTAAAAGTGGACTTATGCAAGTAACGAAGTGCTTTTGTGTCCCAGCGGAGACTGGACTCCGCTGGCACCAACCCCAGACTTGAATCCAAAGACCAGTGACTCATAACTGCAGGAGACAGTGCAAAACAAGAAGAAGAAAAAATCCAACATAAGAAAGATGAAGAGAAAATAAAGAAAAATAAAGAAAACCAACAGAAGCAAGGCGAATCTCATCGAAGACCGATACTTCGGCAACCCACAGACAACAAACCAGTAAATTCCTCCTCGGCTGATTGGACAGAACACCTCGATCTTTATGCGGGCTTTCAGGGACATGGGTGGTTGGTGCGTACTCCGTAGTAGGTAGATTACCTACCTACTAGGTAGGGGAAACAGAGATCCATTTCCAGGGAAAGAAAGGGCTTTAATTCAGGGTGGATGCATCACACCATCGTTGTCGCATGTTATAGGTTCCCCCACTTTCTTTCTCCCACCCCCCGGTCGATTTTTTACTTACTACTTTTTGTGTGTGGACTCGACACGAGGTAGGTAGGTAGGTCATGGGATGGATGGATCATCGTTCTTTCTCTGTATGGAGGAGTTAGTTGGGGAGATTCTACTCCGTCTTACATGGAACCTACCCTTTCCCGTGGATGCACGGAGCAGGTCGTAGCCGAAGACGAGCTCATACAATTGGGGAGATCGGCCGAGACCGGAATTACGCGTGTATCATATGAGTATACTAAATCCCTAGGTACGGATATGTATAAATATACTCCGAAACCAATTAATAAGCTGGTAGATCGTTGCGCGGCTCAAAGTATATCTTAGGGGTTGAAGTTGATGGCTGATGCCAATCGCAACTGGTTCTAGCGTTCGGTGTATATCTATATAGTTAGATCTGTTTATTGAGGTCATGTGGAGGGTCATCCTGAACTTTGTGCTGTGCTCCGTTCGAGGGACGCCGTGGTTTGGTTCGGGTGGTGATGCACCCCGTGCTTTAGTAGGGAAGTTCATCTTTTTACATTTTTTATTGAGAATGATGGATTTAAGGGGAAGGAAGAGATGATGTAAAGTAGGAAATGACTATGCATCCCTTGTCACCTCCGCATTGATGCAAGGAGCAAGCAACAGCAAGCACCGAGTGACCGACCAGCTTGGGCTTGACATTAGGGTTGTTGGTATGGTTAGTACCTAGGTACGGTGGGTATAGTTACCTGTATAGCTACTTACTGTTTGTTGAAAGATTTTTTGAGTGTATTCATTGGGAGTTTTTCTTGAGAGTCTTTCTTGTGAACAATGGTATGTAGTCTATATGTATACCTACTGTACCTAGCAATGGTCGATGCATAGTAATTAGTTAGATAGACAACTAAGTATGATCTAGGATAGATACATGTATGAATAGATGAATATATGTGTGGTCTCCACGGAAAGAATGGATACACGGGAATACCCTCCCGCGGATCCACCTGTCATTTCAATACATTCGTATCCTAGGTTCATTCTCCATCTCATTCCTTTCTTTTTCTTCCCTGAACTTTCACCTAGAATCAATATCATCCCACCCATGGACTAACCCCCTTACTTTCCCCAGAGCCTTAGTTTGAGGCTCCCCGCAACGGATCACTAACATAACGTGTAATCAAATGCGGGAGGATGTCAGCGCACGCGTATACCCTTTCGGAGTGTGTGTCTTCCCTCCCTCGCTGCAGTGGGAAGGTTTCACCAAGTTCCCAGAGATCAATGCTTATTTTCGCGAGTCCGGCTTGGGTCTGTGTGAGGGTCATCTCCACCATGGATGGGTCGAGTCCGCGGAGAATGATTGAAGGCTATTGTGAGTCGGGGGTTGGGACGCCGTTGTCCGACTTATGCGACTGGTATGGGGGTTCGTAGGTATTCGTTTGATGTACTTCATTCTGATTATTCGGGTTGACTATGTAGACTGATTTGTTTGGATACTACAAGTACGATCATACCGTTCCTTTTCCCGACTACTACTCTTACTACTCATAGTAATTGGTAAGTAGTGACTGAATCTTAGCGCCTCGCATGACTGACTCCATCCGGCATCCCAGGCCATGATCGTCACGCTTAAATCGCTAGGACCCCAGAAAAAGGAAAACCCAAGCGAGGGTCTTTCAGTTGCCATTACTTCATAGCTTTCTTTCTCTTTCTCTTTCTTTCGAGTCACAAAATCACCCCAATAATCGTCTACTCCGCAGGTATCGTCAATCAAACAGTCGATCCAGCCGAAACGAAGTGGACTCCCTCCCCCCAATAACAGCTACTCAAGAAGTAAAGGAAAAAACCCACTGACGAGGTCCAAGCACCCGGAATCTCCACCGACCAATAACAAAACTCTAACCCCAGGTCGGTCATCTTGGTGCGAGTAGGTTAGCCAGGTGGAGGTACCTACCTAGGTCAGACTAAGGTAGTCGGGAGGGGCGAACAGAACCAGTCGGGTCGAATGATGGCTGGTGCTGACGACTCCCACTGGTCTCGGTGTCTGCCCTGGCTGAACTCAGTCTAATGATGGCCGGTGCCCTGACTTGACCTAGGTTCCCGTCTTGACTTGAGCGCCCCGGGGCCCGGAGGCAGGCTTGAGGGTTGTGGGTGGAGGCGCTTCTCACCTGATCCGCTGGAGAGAAGATTTATTGGGTGGAAAGATTCCCTGTCTGGGATGGTGATGACAGGCGGTGGAGTGTGACTGGTAGGTTTGGGAGGGAAGAAATGAGGTTGTGATCGTTTAGGGGAATTCTAGGTGGTGATGACCCGATTCCGTCCTTGAGATTCTCTGCACTTTGCACTCTGCATGGGTGTCCGTGCTGGGAAATATAATAATATAATATAATAATAATAATATTATTATTAATAAAATAAGAGTAAGAATAATGATCCAAAGATCTGGCCCACTTTTCCCCAGATTGTCAGTATGAGTGACTTTTCATGCTTTTCTGTTCTTTTCTTCTGTTTTCTTCTTTCTTTTTCTCTCTTCTCTCTCGAATTTAATGTCTTTGTCTCGTTCAAAACATGATTCATGCCCCCAGAAGAATCCCATCCCCGGATATAGGTCAGATGAACCCAACCGAGTCAGACAACCGACGACAACCGAGAGAAAGAAGGAAAGCAAGAGAAAACAAGAGAGCAAAAAAAAAAGAAAAAGAAAAGAGAAAGAAACGGCTGGTCAGAAACCAGTCACAACTGCAGGGCGCTGTTCTCATTCCCCAGAGGGGCCAAATGGGTCTGCGGTGTCACTGTCCGGGCAGCTGGTCTTCCACTCAGTGTCTGCCTCGGTGGGAACCAACCCTGAGGACGGAGGAGCGTGGGGAAGACCGAAGAAGTTAGTAGACAGTGACAGTGAACGAGTGGGTGGCGTCCAGCTGAGTCGTGTCCTTCTTGGCTGGGGTGTAATTCCGTGGATGTATAGCTATCGTTATTGATACTTTGACAGTGGGATAGACTATATGGAAGACTGTCTGTTACATTATAGATCGATATGGTTATAGATGTATTAGTTGAATATAGAGCCTGACCAGAAACATGAAACTCAAACCAAGTGGGATACGAAACCCAGCTGATTCCCATGATCAGTCGCTTCTCCACTGTCCACCAGTCAAGCGTGAAGCAGTGTTGGGCGTGAGGATCCACCGGGCAACTTGTTCTTTCGTGGAGACGATGCATGCTCTGGTTGGGACAGCCACTCTCATCTCATGTGGGAGACCATATTTTATATGATCCGACTGAATGACAAATTCGAACAATCAACTTATACTGTTCATTATACTGTCCCTCTTCTCTGGGTACGTCTGATTTATTCCCTTTTCTCCATTCCACCAACTTCTAACCCCTGAACGGAAGAAATAATTCATCTATCTGATTCTTTGAATGACCCGGTCAGGATTGAGGAGGGCAACAAATCAACCCTCGGGGAGACTTGGCGTCCGTCTTGCCCCCGCATATTCAGTTGAATCAAATAAATAAAATATAAGACACAAGAAAATAGAATACAGGATATAATAATACAATATCAAATAAATCGATAAATAAAATCAAGGGACCAGGCGATCTCGACCCGATCGAGTAAGAGAAAGACTGGCAATTCATACACCAGATCGATCAAAGTTTGCCTAGTCTAGCAGTCTCCACTGTCCATGTCAATACGACTTGACTCTTGACTCTTTTATGAATATCTTGATCTCTTATGGGAGAATCCAATTTAATCAACTTTATTCTCGACATTGATTCACTCAAAAGCTGTCTCTTCTCCTCTTGAGCTGGCTCTCTCTCTCTCTCTCTCTCTCTTCTCTTCCCTCTTCCTCTTCTCTTCTCTCTTCCTCTCTCTTCTCTTCTCCCACTGTATTCACTGCAGACTGCAGACTGTCCAGACTGAACCAAGTCATTCGGTCTTCTCCGTCCTCCGTCTTCAAACTCCTTTTCATCTTCTCCACCTTTCCCTCTCATCCCACCACGAACGGACCAGGCAATTTATCGTCCGTCCCTCTTAGTTCCTCCCCACTTGCCCAGGCACCTCCTTCATCCCATCCCATCCACCTTTTTTCCTTTTTTTTTTTTCTTTTTTTTCTCTGTCTTCCTCCGTCATTATTTTCCTCTCTCAGATTGGGTTCCCCACTCGACACCCTAAATCGTTCAACGTCCCATTTGGCGCCCCTCATATCCTCCTCCATCCTCGGTCGCAAAACCCCTCCTCGTCTAGTCTTGATTCTGACGCCTCTCGGTCGAGTCCTCTTGACACCCCGTACAAGCATTTCTCTCCGTCTACCTTACCATCCTTGTTACTTGTCGCCATCTTTCCCTCCCGTATCTTCCATAACCTTGCGGGTAGACTCGCCTCTCCTCGAGAGAGGTGCGTACCGGCCCCATGTTGTCCATGCAAAATAGTTCCGCCTTTCTCTTCCCGTCTGCCTCCGATCTGGAGAGCCACCATGTGATCCCCCCGTCCCAGCTTGACGACCGTCGCAACTCAACCCGCTCCGTCGCCTTGTCCGAACTCCCCCCCTTCTCCGACTGTCCCTTGGCGGAGGACTCGCTCTCCCATCGCACCAGTATCAGCACCGACGACTTCTCCGATCAGTCGCCTCAGTCGTGGGAAGCGGAAGGTCCCTCGGACCGGTCCTCGTCGTCTGCCGAGGCGGAGGCCAAGATCCACGACGCCGCGCATCCCCTATTCGAGTCCGCCTTCCCCGCCGCCGCAAACACAGCCGCCTCAACGGCCTTTGGCTTCAATATCCTCGCTGTCCACGAGGACCACGACTTTGGCGACCAGGTGACCCCCAAGGTGGAAGAGGTGGACGACGTCGACGACTTGCAGAACATTAAGTCGCTGTCGGGAGTGGAGACCCCAATGGCCCATGCGACCACGGATACCACGGCTGCTCCCGTCCACGTCCCACGGAAACGCGGCCGACCGCGCAAACATCCCCTCCCCGTGCCCGGAGGTCAACTCAAGATCACCAAGGGTCGTTCCAAGACTGGGTGCATCACCTGTCGCCGTCGGAAGAAGAAATGCGACGAGACCAAGCCAGCGTATTTTGCCCTCTCCGCCATCGATTCCTCGTGTGTCTTTTTCGGTCGCTAATTGAATGTTTCGTAGGTGCTTGAACTGTCAGAAAAATGCGGTCGTGTGTGAGGGATACCCGCCCAAGGAAATCTGGAAGAGCGGCCGGCAAAAACTAGAAGATGGTGAGTACAGTCTTCCCCCCTCTTTTCCACTGGGACTCTGTATTGATTCTCACGGATCGTGTCGATCTAGCCGTGCGAAACTCCAGCATCGTCGCCTGTACCCTCCCCCTCCTGATCGACGGCGTCGAGACCGACATCGACCGACGGTTCTTGGACCACTTCGTCTACGGCTTCAGTCGCGTGCTCACCCTGATCAACGATGACTCCAACCCCTTCAAGGAGATCCTCCTGCCCATGGCCACCCAGCACCGCGGCCTGATGCATTCGCTCATGTGCCTCTCCGGCTCCCACCTGTCCGGATTGGACCCGGAACCTAAGCTGCGGGAGCGCAAGTTCTACCACTTCCACCGCGCTATCCAGGACTTGAAGGATAACATCACGGCGAGAGAATCGGGCGAGACGGAACCGGAGCTGCTGGTGGAGGATCCGATCATCGCGTCGACCATCGCTCTGAGCCTGAACACCATCTGCGAAGGCGAGACCAACGGCGAGTACCGTCCGCACATGGACGCCGCCCGCTACCTGCTCGTCACTCAGGCCCCGCGCAACGAGAAGTTCCGCCAGTTCATCGTCGAGTTCTTCCAGTACCACGACGTCTCCAACTCCATCACCTCGCTCGACCGCCGCCCCGCCCACTTCAACGGCGGCCTGCGCCTGCCGGACTTCGTGCCCCACGCCCAGGCCGGCATGTTCCTGGGCGTCTTCGACGGGCTGTTCAACTATATCTCCGAGGTGACCCGGCTGCGCGACCGGATCCGCGAGCGCCACAGCCAGGGCTACGAGCCGGCGGTCGACTACCAGATCCTCAGCGAGGCGGTCTCGATCG
Source organism: Aspergillus campestris IBT 28561 (assembly GCF_002847485.1). NCBI lineage: Eukaryota > Fungi > Ascomycota > Eurotiomycetes > Eurotiales > Aspergillaceae > Aspergillus > Aspergillus campestris. The sequence goes on along the minus strand of NW_020194336.1, from coordinate 1,655,645 downwards.
ACTCGGCCATCCGGGCCTGGGAGACGTCCTACGTTCCCAACACCCCCAACTGGGCGCTCGCCCAGCTATACCGCCAGTCGACGTGGGTGTACCTGTACCGCACCATCCGGCCGTCGCGGCCGAGCGACAAGATCGCCCAGGTCGTCGACGACGGCCTGTCCTACCTGGACGAGCTGCCACAGGATGCGGGAGCCTACAGCATCGTGCTGATGCCGCTCTTCCTCCTGGGCTGCTCGGCCTTTGTGCCGCGGCAGCGCGAGCGGATCCAAAAGGGGTTCGAATCCCTCAAGGCCTACTCCAACCTGCGCAACATCGAGCCCGCCTTCAAGGTGGTGCAGCAGGTGTGGGAGGTGATGGACACGAAGTCGGAAGAGTGTTGGGACTGGGAGAAGATCATCAAAGCCATGAACATGGATTTTCTCATCACCTAGTTTCTTCCACTTATCGGATCTTGACTCGGTTGGTGAGATTGGCATGGCCCGGGTGCTATACCCGGACCATCCCTGGAATTTTCTGTTAATTTGTTATATGTGCATACATGCGCGTTCCGACCCTTCCGACGGAACAGCATAAGGAGATTTGATTTGGCGTCTGAAGGACAAGGCATGGAAGCGGATCCAGGACCGTGACTACCATACCATACCATACTATATCGCATGGGCCGGAGACTTGACGGCGGGAGGGTTGTTTAAAAAGGGGGGAACATGGACGGCGTGGGACGGTGTTTTAGGTTGGCATTGTAATTCTATGATTGATGTTTTGTGTCTCCTCGTGATGATTTGAGGATGGCTGTTTTTGTGATATCCCGTGTATAGTGATGATCAGCTGGACATATTATTTATTATCTATTATATGGTTTGGTAGATGGTTGAGAGTAATATAGTGAGTTATAAGAGGGTGTCTTGAAGATTATCTTGCCTTTTGTTGAATGTCCTTTCTTGGATGTTGTTGATATATGAAGGGGTTAATGTTAGATCTGCGCAACCCCTGTCTACATATCTATCTATCTAACGATCTTGCATATCCCTGTCTTCCCATCGACACAGAATGACCACCCCTTCAGTATCTTCCAACGACCCTAGTATCCCTCCAACAAGACCAACCCTACCAATGACGCGCAAACGAACGATAGAAGAAGAGACTATCACTACATGATACATAAACAATCAATCAACCCCTACCAAATGTGTCACGGGTATATACCCAATTTAGTGCACGCAAGCAAGCAACCAAGACCTTCATCCTGCTTTTTCCCACCCACTTCTCACTCCACATCTAGGCACCGAGCCAACTACATCGCCCTGTGTCTACCTACCTAACCTACCTTGGAAGACGAATACATAAAATGGATCACCACTCTATTGGCCAGACGATCATGATTATGCTAGAATGACTCATGTATCCATGGATATACCAGACTCGAGTGTACGGATGGACCACCGGCAGTTGCAGTGGCAGTAGCACAGCCCGCGGACGCAGGACGCACCCGATCTCGGCCGAAATGAGGACGAATTTTGGACGTATTTTGCCACTGGGGTTGATTCGGTGTCGGAGTCGAGTCGAGTCGAGTCGAGTCGAGTCCGGGGTCAGGCCGGGAATGAGATGCAGATGTAGATACAGGGATATGACCTTGTTCACAATGGTTGATACTCCTTTGATACTTCTCTTGGGTGGGATAGGAATAGATGGGCTGGTTTTTGTCCTTGGTGAGTAGATCAGATCAGATGGATCGAATCTTATATTCAATCTCCAATCTATTCACCAAGGACAGAGACTGATAGACAGAATACCCATCATTTGTCAAGTAAGATTAGGGATTGGATAGATTAATACCAACTAACACTGGAGAAGGCTCGTAGAGGAGATCTTGTTTGGACGGGGTGCGACTCCCATCTAATAGATCATGCTGCAAAGAAATACCACTCAGACACAAAAAGATATCTAGACACCTTCTGCTCTCTGTAAGTGATCTTTGTACATTTTAGTTATATTGCGACATGGTCGTTTACTATCTGTAGTATATCGTCCTACCTTAGTTTTGTGGAGAGTTGATGGTTAGTTTGCGATTGTTTTTCTATATAGATATGTACATGGTGCATGCACATCAATGTACTATATTATACTATAGTATAGGTAGTATGGTGTTGCAAGAATCACCACTCACGTTTTGCCTTTCACAGGTAATTCTGAAATCAACTGCGGAGTATATAGTGAGAATACTGAGTACTTACTATCTGTCGCACTGTAAAGAACCAACGAGGCAAAATAGTAGTAGTGGTGGTAGTATAGTAATAGTGACGTGTCTGTGGGCCCAATACCACAGAAATCATCGCAAGACATATGGAATATGAATAATATGAATTAAGACGAGAATGAGACAAAGGTTGGGTTGGCTGGGTGGTTGGTTGGATGTTGGAGGATGTTGGACCCGATGACGATGCGGTGGGGCTGTTTCATAATCAACCCTATGATTGAGTCTTGCAGTCTGTACCTGCGTGGTGAAGTGGCAATTCTCTCATTCTCAGTTACTTCTGTGATTCATTTTATTTACTGTTGTTCTTACATTTAGTTACTATTGCTTCAGCACAAGTTTAATTCAAAATGTCAATTGACGATATAATAATATGTATATACATATAAAAGTCTATAGGTCTATCAACATGACAAACAAGACAAGAGTAGGAATAACGATATAGAAAACCAAAAAAGAAATAATAAAAAAACAAAACCAGGAGTCGACCGAAAAGACAAGATAGACCATAATATCATCATCATCAAATCATCCAGGATTTGTTTCCTACTCCGGTAGTCACATATTTTCTGTATCCCAAGAAACGGCCATACTCCAGTGGGGAATCATAAAAATATCATCAAAAGTGGAAAGAGAAAAAGAAAGAAAGAGTGAAGTAAGGTTGAAAACGTCGTGGAGGAAACGAGCGACGTGTGGAGAAAGAAGAAGGGAACGACGTTGGTGGACTTGGCTTGAAAGAACGACGTTGGTGGGAAAATTGAAAGGAACGACGGGATGGAGGAGATCCACGACGTTGAGGTTGACAGCTTTCAAAGGAACGACGTTGGAGGCTTCAATGGACGACGTTGAAGGTAGCGAACGACGTTGGCCTTTCAAGAGACGACGTTATGGAAACGAGCGTTGTGGAAAATTGATTGAAAGAACGACGTTGAAAGATGGAATGCGTTGTAGGCTTTCAAACGAACGACGTATTGAAGAACGACCTCAAAACGAACGAACTAGTTCCCGATCCAGCAGACAATCTAGTTGCCCATCTTCAGAGTGAAGGTGGTGTCGATCGGGCAACCGTGGGTGGCATGGTCGTCCTTGGGCTGGAGATAAGCCTCAGCGCAGTTGGTATCGCCCGCATGGCAGTTGACGGACGGGCAAGTCTCGGTGATGTGGGAGGGTTCAACAGCGAAACCGTTCTTGGTGAACACTGAGTCGGGGGACATGTCAATGCAGCTCATGTCCCAGTAGATGGTATCACCGCTCTGGGTGTACTCGAACTGGAGGACATCCTTCTGCTCCTCGGTGGTGGAGAGCTTGATGGAGATGCCACCGCCGTTGTCGTTAGTGCGCCAGCCTTCCTGGTAGTTCCCACCGTTCGCAGAGAGGGTATGCATGTCACTGACTCTATCAGTGACAGACCACGCGTAGACGGTAGAATCCAGGTTGTTGATGATGTTGACGCCTCCACCATCGCGACGGACAACGGTGCCGTTGGTGGGAGTGGGAAGGGCGGAGCTGAGGGTGGCCAAGGCGGCAACAGAGATGATCTTGGAGAACAGCATTGTGATTTAATAAAGATGGATTGAAAAGAAGTGTTGTTTTTCAAAGATAGTTGAATCTGATCGACAGATCGTAGAGTGGTTGTGTTTGAATGAAAGTGTTGTCGAGATAACTAGATCTCAAGACAAGTGAAGATAGTTGAGATTGAAAGAAAGTTGTTGTTTGATCTGAATGATTGTAATTGCTTGAGTTGAGAAACAAAGATCCCATCTGGACGAGCATCGAGGCCCTATTTATGTCTGAGATCCCCCCTGGTGAACGGCCGATAGCCATGTGTATCGGAGATGCATCGGAGGCCAACCATTGGTAGCGAAGGACATCAAGAGGCGCAGGGGCGGCAAACAAAACCAGGCCGAGAGTGAAAGAGTGGAAGCGATGGAGAAAGAAGAAAAAAAAGACCCAGATCCATAGGGGCGAAGAAGATGGTTCCAATGCAGGGCAGCCTCTCGGAACCAAAGAGATATCCGGATGGAACAAGGCAAGACAGATGACAGCAGCCTTCACTGTCAGTCAGCCAACATTTCTTCCTTGAGTTGGGCACATTTCATCTCAGATAGAAGATAATACGAGACTGTGGCTGAAACAGACTGTTGCATCGAATCTGCTGCCCGACTGTACCTGCATCAGATATCGCGACGATGACTTGTCAGCCGTACAGTATTGAATGAAATGCCCAAGATCAAGTGGCGCCAGCAAATGTATCTCGGTCTCCACTTTTCCAGCATACAATGTGCTTGGCAATTGATACAATTTCTAAGAACAAGGCTCCACCTCGCGTGGTTCAACCCATGGTTTATTCACTGTCGTCTCTTTTTCCATGCTTTTTGCCGAGTGGAAACCTTGATCTGGTCCGGTGGTATTAGATCTCTCGGCCTAGAAAGCCCGTGGAAATAGCCATTTGCCGCCGGAGGAGTGCGTGGAGATTTCGGCCGAGCCCTAATCTCTGGTTCGCTTGAACCGTTCTTACCATGGATCTCTCTCTCTTCTCTCTCTTTCTCTGTCTTTTTGACTCTCTTTCTCTGCTTACTCTATCTTCAAATAAAGAAAATTTCTTTATTCCCGCTTTCTTGACACGTCGAGTAAACCCGGCTCTGGAACCAACGTGGCGTCCACCGATTTCCTCCCGGTTCCTGAATGCGCTCCATTTCGACCTCTTTTTTGGCCACTGAAGTCTCTTCTTTCCTTCTTTTTCTTTTACCTTCTTTATTTTATTCTATTTATTTCTAGTTGATTTTCCATGTTCTTTGTAATTCTTCGCCTCACCTTCCACCAGTGGAGCCCAACATCAATGAATCTCAGCAATGACAGATAGTTAGATAGATAGTTGGATAGATACAGATAGATAGAGATAGATACCAACAAGGCCAAGATCCAGCCAAGATCGACCCACCACCACTACAATCTTGCATACGCAAACCATTCGGTCTCGCCCGGCCTATTCTATTCAATTCCATCCATTGCCCTAGCCCACTTACTACAAGACATGCCATCCACTATTACCCACTGTTCGCCGAGTTCCCTCGTAGTGTTGGTGTGGGCCTGCTCGGATACTCACCGACAACCCCACCACCACCACTGTCAGTGTCAGCCCATCTGTGACCTGTCAGGCAATTTAATCCAATCCCCGTCTGTCAATGTCAGACCCGAGACCTACCGGGCTACTCCATAGTACGTACGTGCGCGATTTCCACACGAACAGACCAGCCCCGGTCGATCCACTGGCCTAAACGGCCGGCCGGCCTAGGCTGAAGAACGCCCACCCCCACCACCAACCGCCCACCAGACTGGCGCCAGTGATTCCGGAAGGAATGGGATCTAGAACGTCTGGATGGTAAGGTACACTACCTTCGTTTCGGGTTCCTGGTTTGGCGGCGCCCCCTCTTTCTTTCTTTCCCCCTCTCTGTTCCCGCCGTTCCTGGGGAGGTTGGAGGTTGGTTGGTTGGTTGGTTGTGTGAGGAGACAAAGAAACTCTATCGGCTTTTGGTTTTTGGTTCCTGGATTTTCTTTTCTTTGTCTCTTTGTTGGAGGGACGGACCCACGAGGCTTACTCCACTTTCTACATGGGGTAATGATAATGCATGTAAGAATGAGAGAAAGAAAAAAGGAAGGGAAATGGTTGGAAACTGATCAACTGTGGTATATTATTGGCGGGGGGATGGAAAGAGTCTTGCGTGGACTTGGACTTCCCCATGAAAGAAACAGAAATGCCAAGAAATGTGAAATGTAGAAAGTAAAACAAAATGGGCGGACAAATGCCATCCATGAAAGTGTATACAACTGTAATAGTAATAGTAATAGTAATGGTAATGGTAATCCATTCGATATGGAAAAAAAATCCTCAAAAAAAGTACTTCCTCACCAATAGGGCGCCCGTAACCCTGCCAAACTTGTGATAGATCCCTCGGACGAGGCATCTTCGCGCTTGCGGTGTCCAGCCAGCTCCAGGTTGATCTGGCGGTGGATGTGCACCAGCCAGTCGACGTAGCTCTGGGCTTCGTTGTTCCGGTCCTCCACCAGCATCCGGGCAAACTCGTACTCCGCCCCGTCGAGCCCCTGCCGTGCCAGCTGCACCGTCACCGCCTTGGACCCGCGCACCGTCTCCAGGTACTGTAGCAGGTTGCGCACCTGCGCGTTGAGGTGTGTTTCCAGGACCGGGAGCGCCGACATCTGCGGTTTCAATGCCTGCAGGGAGTTGAAGTCTGGCCCGAACAGGTCTGCCAGTAGGTTGGGCGATACCTGCGCATGCAGCCACAGTAGGCACACCTGCCCGTTGTCTACAATGTATGCGCCGCCCTCCTCGACCCGTGCGAAGCTGGCCCGCTGCGTCGGCGGCACTTGCAGGTGGCCCTGCTCGTTGGGGAACCCGTCCTCCGGCGCCATGTTATGGACCGGCATGATCCGCGGGTAGAGGTATAGCGACAGTTCCGTGCATCCAATGGACCGTAGCATCCGAATTTCGTGTACTCGTCGGTCGGGGGCTTCCTGACCACCTGCAATGGAGTCAGTATATTCATGTATAGCTTTGATCGTTTGGAGAATTTCAGTCCAGAATGACTCACCCTTGAACGCCCGCGACTTCAGCAAGCTCAACATGTACATGGAGAATTCCTTGAGATTTTCGGGCAGCACCAACTGCCCCGGCGGATGCGACCCCGAGAAGACCTTGCGGTATCCGCTGAAGATGTCCACGGTCTTTTCCGTGATGCCCGCCCGCACATCTTTCAGGGTCTTGTCCGACGTCTTGGCCGCCGCTGGAGAGTAGTTAGTACCAAAGATGCTTTAAACGTTAGTATAGTAAAGATTGACGCACCTTCTTTGGCAATGAGGCTGACGATAGCATCTTGATCCACGAACTTCATGGTCTCCAGACCCCCTTCGTTGACCGCCGCCACCGAGTTGATACAACGGACCCGGCGCTGGCCGTCGGCTGAGGTGTACAGGAGAGCGGCCTGGAAGTGCGCGTCCAGCTTGGGATCGAGCTTCCCGTCGTAGCTGAACGTGACCCCGATCGCCTTGTCGGCATCGATGGCCCCGATTTCCAGGTCGGCTCCGAATGTGTGCTGCACGAAATTTCCGTGGTACCCCGAAACTTGGAGGCCGTTGGAGCACCGCACCTTCATCAATGCCTGGTATCCTGTCTCCCGTGTGGCTGCGTGCGCCAACTCCTTGGACAGCTTCAAGATATCTCGCGGCGAATGGAAGTTCGGGTAGAAGAATGTCTCTCCACCGGTGACTTCGGGCACGTGGCCTATTCTCTGTTAGCAACCGCAATACCGCAAATATGCAACGAACAAATTACCTATCGTAGCCACATCCAGGTACATCCCGCCGGGGGCGGCCACGAACATGTCAACGCCGATCCCCGCACCAGCCATTTTTGTAGCTGTCTGTCGCCATTGTGGGTGTTCCGTCGTAAACAACTTCCGCTCCGCATCCGTTCCGTGAACCTTGGGGTCATCGCGCATGGCCAGCGCCCCGGGGCCCCAAGTAGGTAGGCTGGCGATAGTGCCAATAATCTTGCCGCCAGTGGCCTGCAGGGCGGACAGGGCCGCATTCAAGGCGGGTAGCAACGCGGGCTCTGGGTTCTTGATTTGGGAAAAGATGGATGGGATGCGGCTCAGAAGAGAAGTAATGACGTCCCTAGTTAGGATCTGGTGTGAGCAAGCGTTCACCTCGCTGGTTGGGAGGGGTTGCGTACTTGGATTCGTAAGGATCGACGAAAAGGCCCTCACTCAGAGGGACAAAGGGCTCTTCCAGGTCAGTCATGACCATCATCTGTGCCTGATCGAGTTGAGCCTGAAAATCGCGTTAGCATCGCTGGGTTTTCTCTCTCCCCATTCCTGGTATCCTCTATCTACTACGGACACATGAACATACACTGAGATTGTAGAACTGCACTTCCCGATCGTACGTGACGATACCGATCTTGGCGCCTTCGGGTATCCGGCGACCAGCCGCTTCGCCCTCCTCGGTGGCCTCCGACGTGTCGTAGAGCGCATTCAGGATACCCTTGCACACGCCCTTGAGGAATCCGCGGTTCACCGACTCCTGGCTGACATCAATCAAAAACAACGTCTGCAGCCCCACTGGCTCCTTGTTCCAGTACTCCCTGGGAACCGTGAATTCGACAGTGCCCATCATCAGCTCAGGGCGCTGCATGCGGTCAACGCGCGTCCCGGACGGATCCAGGGGCGCAAAGTACTCCATGGGCACATCGTTGGGAAACGTGCACATGTTGCAGACAAACTTATTGCCACCCGACCTGAACGACATGAATGGATTGATGTAGGCACGGCATCGACGGCACCGGGGCGGGCCCACATCCCCGAAATCCAGCACTGGGATGGGCTGCTCGCCCGAGTCGAGCTGAGCCAGCGGCTGCAGGACCATTCCCAGCGGGAGGGCGGTCGAAGAGAGGAAGTCGGAGGTGGAGGGGATGTTGTTCAAGGTCAAACGGGCGTATTTCGGAGACGAGTTGCCTTGGTCGTGCGCGATAAAGGGGATCGCGGCGGGAGGGGGAAGATGCCGTTCCATCGTGGGGTACACGTGGTCCAAGTAGAATTGTGCCGGGGCATCGCGCGATCGAGGTACGCTGGGAATCTGTTCCGGGTCAATCTTGCCCTGCGTCGGCACCGCCCCGGAGACACCCATAGGCATGCCCGGCTGCGGAACCGGGACCTGACCCATTGGCGCGGGCGAGACGCCACGCTGGGCCTGGTTCAATCCGGTGTTCAGGAACTGTGACGCCGGCTCCATGCCTGGCTGAGGCATTTGGGCGAACGGTTGTGGTGGTGCTGCCCCCGGTGCGGTGCCGATGTCGTGGTGGGCATGGCGGTGCTTCTTCCTCCCCGGACGAGCTGCCCCTCCGTCTCCTCCCATGATTCCCAATCCACTCATTTGAGAGTTCAGTGCCGCCATGGAGGGGTCTACCGGTGGTGTTCCCGCCACCTGGGGATCGGCATGATAGGCAAACTGGGGACTCGGGGCTAGATTTGGCGGAGGGGGTTGCATCGGGTGTTGTGGGGAACCGTAGGCGGGGAATTGATTCGGAACGGGTTGCTGGCCGTAAAAGGCGCCCGGCTGGGGAGGCGAAGGTCCCGGTGGAAACCCAGCAGCAGGAGGGTATTGCGGAGGGAACTGATGGGCGACACGGTTGGGGTCGGAGGGATCGTCAGCAGGCGTGCCGGCCTGCTGGTAGTGCTGTTGTTGATACATGGATGGGTCGGCCATGACGAAGGGGATGTCTCATTCCTGGACCTCACCAAAGAGACAGGGGGGATCCCACCAGAGAGGGCGGTTGTGGAAGAATTGAATGTAGCAGAATGACCGAGGCGAGGGGGAAACAGTAAAGCAATCAAGCACCAAGAACCAGGAGAGACGTGAAGTCATTCGGAGAATGCTGAAGAGAGACCGAAATGACACCTCAGTCAATAAACACGGATCAAGATTGTTCCGGGCCCAGCCGTTATCGCGCGTCCTTATCTCCTCCCTTATCCTTATCTCTCCATCGCGTCTTTTATGCTTCATCTCTCTCTCTTCCTCCTTTTCTTCTTCCTCCCCTCACGTCTCCATCAATCTACTCAATCTATACAGGAGGGATTGATTGGATTATAGGCAACTTGTGCCACTGGTATATTGCTGACGCCTCTGTGTGGACCTCTGATTTCGTCCATTCCTATGGGAGTAAGTTCTAGGGCGAGGTTCTGCATACTCTAGTCCTGCAACTGCAAGGGCTTTTATCTGGGTCAATTGTAATAAAAGCAGGCTCTAATCTACCTGGATCCTAGTTAGTCTTCCAATTCATGCCAACTCAATATATACACAGAAGGCGGATTACGATCTATACTTGAGTTGACGGACGAGGTGGAGTAAGTTATCGAAACAACTTGTCAGCCAAGAACAACAAGATCAGTTCGATTTGTTTTTCTGTCAATCCTACAGTACAGTCAATTTGACTACTCTTACGTATACCAACTTCTTCTAATACTCGTTGCCCAGATCGCCATCGCTGATCGATCGCCCTACCCTTATCTTGAGCGGGGCTCCTCACTGTTACTTATGAACCGTAAACAAACACCCTAGTAGGGAAGAAAAAAACAAAAGGAACAGCAAAAGCAATCTTTCTACAAGAAACCCACTACGATTATGGTCTCAATCCATAATGACGACGAGCTTCTTCTAGCCCGAATTGGCTATAAACAGGAGTTCAAACGGGAATTCTCTAAATGGTCGACCATCTCCTACGCCATCTCTATCCTAGGCGTTCTAGGATCCGTTCCAGCGACCTTCGGCGCACCGCTGGCCGCCGGAGGGCCAGCTACGGCCGTATGGTGCTGGTTTATCGGCTCGTGCATGGCCATGTGCATCGGGAGCTCTGTTGCTGAGCTGGTCTCGGCCTATCCCACCGCCGGGGGTATGTACTTTGTCACCAAGCACGTCGTCCCCGAGGAGCATGTTCCTATTTTTGCGTGGGTCCAGGGCTGGTGTAATTTGTTAGGACAGACGGCTGGGGTTGCAAGCGTGACTTACACCGTGAGCCAGATGATCCTGGCCTGTGCTAGTATGAACTCGAGATTGGTGGAAGGCAGGTACTCATACTCGCCGTAAGTCGCGTCGCCTCCTGCAATTGGGCGACGGCTAATTGCAATAGTACGGCGCTGGATACGGTTCTTTTGACTATCTTACTTCTCTGTATACTGGGTGTGATCTGCTCTCTGACCACCAAGTCTCTGCATCGCATTATCCTTTGGTTTGCTCCGATCAACAGTATGTCACCACTGTAATTCCAGTTGGACCAACTGACATGGGACAGTCATCGCCACCGTTGTTATCTGCCTAGCTCTGCTATACTATACTCCCGACAAACAACCAGCCAGCTGGGTCTTCACCCACGTCACCGACGGCTCTGGATGGGGCTCCAAGTTGTTTTCCTTTCTGCTCGGATTCATTTCCGTCGCGTGGACCATGACTGACTACGATGGAACCACGCAGTATGTCTCCTCTCCCATATCCAAGACCTATACTGACCGATATCCACCCAGTATGTCCGAAGAGACTCACGACGCAGCCGCCCTAGGCCCCCTAGCCATCCGTTCCGCCGTCTTGGTATCCGGTGCTTTTGGCTGGATCCTAACAGTGTGCATGTGTTTCTGCCTGACAGACTTCGAAGCCATCCTGCACACCCCTACTGGCCTCCCCGCCGCGCAGATCTTCCTCAACGCCGGAGGGAAGACAGGCGGGACCATTATGTGGGGGTTCGCCATCCTGGTGCAATTCTTCACAGGATGCTCCGCCATGCTGGCCGACACGCGGATGGCGTACGCATTTGCGCGTGATGGAGCATTGCCATTTTCCACGTGCGTGTCCCCATTATCTCCGGCCTTTCGCAGGCATGGTCCCAAGATTCAGCCAGTCTGACCCATTAGCACGAGATAGGTTCCTCTCCCAAGTAAACCCATACACCCAGACCCCCATCAACGCCGTCTGGTTCGTCGTCGTCTTTAGCAGCCTCCTCACCTGCATCGCCATCGGCTCCACCGAAACAGCCACAGCCATCTTCAGCATCACGGCTCCGGCCCTCGACCTATCATACGTAGCCGTCATCCTGGCGCACCAGTTGTACCGGAAGGAGGTCAAATTCGTCGAGGGTCCGTTCACACTGGGCCGATGGGGCGCCGCCGTGAACTGGGTGTCGGTCGTGTGGGTGCTGTTCATTAGCACCGTGTTATTTTTCCCGCCAAGTGTACCGGTCACTGCTGTGAACATGTGAGTTTCGTCTTCTACCTCTACTCTATTGTCACTGCTGAAAAGGCTATCCAATTCGACGAAAACACTACCCCCGATAAGAAAATACATCTACTAACTACCCACCTCACTAGGAACTACGGTATCTTCGTCGGCGCATTCATTGCGGCATTCGCGCTGGTATGGTGGTGGGTTGCTGCGCGCGAGTAAGTACTTCCATCTTCTTCTCTTCCTCCACCTATCCATCCGATGGAACACATCCAACCTGACATACATGGTCAGGAGATACACCGGCCCCCAGACGAGCGACTACGTCCAACAGGTACCGACGGAGGATGTTGAGAACGACTATGGCGCTATGCGTTGATTACTTAGATATCCGAACTCGCTTGGTCGTCGTTCTTTCTGGGCCCGATTTGGCAGGTGTTGGGTATAGACGTATACCAGCCACCTCCCCCCCCCCCCCCCCCCCCCCCACTCTTTTATTCATGTTTGTTTGTTTTGAGTTGCAGCGATAGATCGGGTCTTATTTTGATGTGTTTCGGTTTAATTTACTAGCCAGTTATGAGTATGAACTATAGAATGACAGCGTTGGTTTACTTCCACATGGCTCCAATGGGACAGTGAGTACTGTTTCTATAATAACAAGGGAAAATATAATCACCCGTACATACTACCTACTCTCATAGCTAATGTGAATAGATACAATATCTTGTAAATGTGGAGTTTGCGCCGTTTTATTACTTAAACCTGGAATTGCCTTCACTCATCTATACTAGGAAAGACAAGGAACAATATCTTTGAAAACGTGATTAAACGAATCGTTCATTGTATCATCGATTATATACATAGTACACGTAGGGATTTGGTCACTTTTCCTTGAACGTAAGTGGCCCCTCATCCTGCACCACCACAGCGCGCATGTTCTTCGACATAGCAGTCATTCCATCCGCACTGCGCACAGACGCAATTCTATGCTCCGGCGTAGTATGGAGATCACTTGACAACAACGGAAGTACCATACACTTCCACAGCACGGCGTCTGTCTGCTTGCTTCCTATCGCAGTTCCCAAAAGCAGCGCCAGTGATCCCAAAGCAACAACGACCGGGAGAATGATCCACGGCCATCGGACCTGAATGAATCTCTCGTCTCGAAACGCCTTCCCGGAAACCTCGCTACCGTGCCCATTCTTGCGGATCGTATCGGTGACGCTGGTGGACATTGAGTCGAGTATTTCGCCGAGGTTACCCCTGCGTAGAAACGATGCCAGCTTCAACGTGTCTGATATTGATACGTTGAACCTGTTGCCATTGTTTGTACTGTTGAACAGGCTCATCATTAGAGGTCTGAAGCTGTTGAACGTTAGGTGATCCATGCTGTATGTCGGGTTTTTTGATAGTGTTGCCGACCCCTTTGGTGGGTCAAAGTAAAACGGGTCTGGTGAGTAAATATCGGGCCGTTCCTCTTGGGCATCTTTCACAATGAGCTCCTGTGTATCGACAACGTGCAATGGACTGCTGTCTTGGGTGGTAGGCCGGAAGGTGCCTGCTGCGTATCGTCGCTCGCAAAAGTATACAGCACATTCGGTTATCACTGGCTTTGTTGGCGGGGCTGTCGCGTTGGATACAATGTAGCGAACCGGGTCGATATAGTCTACCTCAATGAGGGAGACAATTGGGGCTTGAATACCCAGAATTGGGTAATCCGCCCTTGGGCGTAAACTCCAATGATTCATATTGAACGTGACATTATTACTTTTGTGTAAATCTGAATCCACACCGATAGTGCCGTACGCGATGCTTTGGGGGTGTTTGAAGTCGAAAGAGAAGTTACTCGGGGTTCGGTAGCTGCAATTCGTAGGAGCTTCCCTGAGAGCCGGGTGGACGGGGATACCCTCCCAGAAAGCCAGATCGTCTTCCACCTGACACTTTTGGTCTGTGCGAGCTGTGACATCCTCGCATTTGCTACACATCCCCAGCGCAACAAACTCTGGGAAGTCGCAAGAGAGCGCATTGCATTGAGGCTCCAGAGGGCGTTGTGTCTGCATGAGGCCGCTTATTATGGCAGTGAAAAGCGTCGGCGGAAGCTCAAGATGTACATCACTTTGATCCAACCCCCCTGTGGAAGTCCAATTTTGCGAGGTTTGGGTCAATGCCGTGGCATTCAATGCAGGAACGGTTCGTGACGGGAGTGTCAAAATTTGCTGCGCAAATGGATCCACTGCTAGAGCCAGGATAGTAATAACTGCCCCAATATAAGTCAGACTTCCTGTTCTCGACCCAAATATCCCGCCCAGTAAAATCTCCAAGGATCCCCAGGGTCCCCGACTGGCCTGGTCGATAACCTGCATGTGATATAGTGGCGCAGGATCTTGAAACAGGTTCCATTTCAGCTGGCCGAGACACGAGGACACTGGGACCAGCAGGGCGGCTTTTGTGATAGTGACAATAATCGACACGACAGTATTCGGGGACGCGGTATATTGCCAGTTCGCGTACGGGGTGTTGTTTATCGTGACAAGAAAGGCAACCAAAAGCGCAAGGCCCACGACGGCTAGGGTCACAGATCCGATTTCCCATGCCCAGGTGTCATTCCAATCGAGCCATTGTCGCTTTGTGCTGGTGTCTGTTGGCGGGTCCTGTGTATGCACAGTTGTATCATTTGTTTCTGAGAGGCCCGTTTCAGCGTCGCTGGCGCGCCTATGAACAGACATAACAGCCAGGTATTCAACCTTTCGAACTCGAGATCAGATTCCCTCTAGCCGATGTTTAAAGTAGAATACGGCCGATTGCTTCTTATTGTGACATTGCATGGCCCACCGAAGTAGATCACAGTGCTTATATCGATGTTGAGTAGTCTCCTCAGGCGAAGGCGGGGGAGGTGGAGAGGTAAAGGGGTCTTCAGCACCTAGCTGTGGCTATGGGCGGCTTAGCCTCGACAATGGCCATGGATTTATGTCGATCTGCAAGGATACGACAAAATATCACATGTAGTCTATCATTCATGGACTGTTCAGTCCCTTTTTAGCAGGGCCACCAAGCTGCTTGGGTATGGTGTCTAAATCTACTGTATCACCTATGCTGCCCTCCTTATAAGTAAAGTAAAGTATACACAGAACAGTCGAGTAGTAACTGGTGCAGCAACATTTTCGTGATTGTTTTGGCCCGATCTCGTCGTGCCAAGCGCGCCGGTTCCTGAAGCCCATGGACCACGCAGCCAATGTACATCCAAGACTAGATCCACACTTGCGTGGTGGGCTGAGCAGGTGTCAAGGATTTAAACTTGTGAAAATAATCTTCAGAGATCAAATGCTTGCATATTGATACTCTTTACCCAATATGGAAGTCTATTACTAGTCTTTATTTTCTTTCTGTTAGTCTGCTTATGGAATTATCCCACAGGTACTACGGATTGGTCTGATGAGATGGATAGGGGTAGTTAACAACCATTATAAATACAGGATATGA
The DNA here is from genome assembly GCF_002847485.1 of Aspergillus campestris IBT 28561. NCBI lineage: Eukaryota > Fungi > Ascomycota > Eurotiomycetes > Eurotiales > Aspergillaceae > Aspergillus > Aspergillus campestris. Next base: position 1,640,131 of record NW_020194336.1, on the reverse strand, counting down.
CTTGATTGCATTGCATTGCACCCCATCCAATCCAATCTCCTAGCATAAATTGCAAGACATAACAGACAATAAGAAAAGAAATACTAACTCCCCGAAACAACAGCCAGCCCTTCATAGATTTTCCGCTTCACAGCTAGGAAACTACCCGTTCCGCGGCCCAGCCCACCAGTAGTAGCGGCGGCACCAGCCTCGACCTCAATGCGGCCGGTGCCGGACTTGCGCACCGCGACTGTCCCGTCGATGAGGAGGGTGCCCTCGCCGCGGAACTCGGCCTTGTGGCCGGCGCTCTGCATTAGGCGGCGCAGGTCTGCGAGACGGAGGTCGCCGACGTGGAGGGGGCGGGTCATGGACCGTGTGCCGGCTGCCATGTTGGCGGGGAGGATGTCGAGCACGGGGTAGATGTCTGGTTTGTCGGATGGGTGGGTGAGGGTGGGTTTGGTTTCGGGGCGGGTGGTTCTGTTGTTGGGGTGTCGGGGTTGGGGTCGTGGTCAAGTTTTTGTTTCTTGCTGGAGGGTGAGTCCGCTGGTTGGTCTTCCTGCGGGTGTTTCTGGTCTTGCGGTGCGGCGGCGATGGAGGCTGCTTGGAGCTGTCCTGTTAGGGTGACGACGCCGAGGCTGCGGACGTGCTGCCATCTGAGACGGCGCACGAGGTTGTTGCTCAGCTTGACCATCCAGGCGTTGGTGTCGACGCTGGCGTCGACCATCTCGCCGTTGGCCGGCGTGAAGATGATGGCGGCGTCGGGGGCCGCGGTATCCGCAGTGTCGTTTCCAACGCTGACGCCTGTCTTGGCTGCAAGCAGCTTGCGGCATTCCGTTGCCAGCGCGGTCGTCTCGTCCTCGCGGCCGCCGACCAGGATCAGCTTGCGCGGCTGGATCAACGGGATAAGCATCTCCAGGCTGCGCTTGTCGTGCAGTCCGCTGAAGTCGACAAAGGCGAGCCGCGCGTTGAACGTCAGCGCATCCTTCTCGTAGACAGCCTTGGCGGGACCCTCGAACGTCTGCCCGTTTGCCTCGTCCTCTGATTCCACCGCACCGTCCGTGCCGTCCCCGTCGTCGGTCATGCTCATGGCCTCTGCGTTATTTGACGCCTGCGATCGCTCGACGCCGCCGCTGCCGGGTGCACGACCGCCGTTAGGGCCCGCCTCGTCCCATCGTCGTTTCTGGCCTAGCTTCGTGGGGTTCTCGAAGCGTCGCTGCTGCATGTCGGCTTCCTCGCGCTCTTCGGCCCGGAGGTATTCCTCAGGCCGAATGAACTCTCCGTACTCGTCCCGTTTCTTCCGGGGCGCCACGTAGGGGAACATGCGCTCGCGGCCCTTCTTGCCGCGGACGTCGTAGTCGTATACGTTCTTCCGCCGGAGAAGGACGTTGATCCCGAGGTCTTCGTCGCTGAGACCGAGTTTCGTGCGGTTCGCGTGAGCCAGTGACGTGGAGAAATTCAGCACCTTGCCTTGCTGCTGCGAGTCTTCTGAATCTTCAGACGAGGAACTAGAGCGGTCGTCGAGTGCATCGGCGGCATTCTCTAGGTTCTCTTGGCCTCGTGCCTGGGAGGTATCTTGGAGTTGGCGCTGGGTGGCGAGGTACTGCTGGTAGAGCATCTGCTCCCCAGGGTCGAGAGGCGCCCGCCGTACATTCGTCCAGGACATCTCTCGTCCCCCGCCGTGAACCTGTTCCAGCATCTCCCCATCTGCGGCCTTTTCCAGGGCCACGCCGTCCTGTCTTTCTTCGTACCACTCCCAAACCATGCTACCAAGCGTCTTTCTTTTAGGATCCTCGGAGTGTTCAGCGGGCTTGCTCCTGTGGAATGACTCGGTGAGCAAAAGCAAGTTGTTTGACCCCCCGGCCACAACCTGCAGAGCATCTTTAGCCAACCCCCAGTCGAGCGAGGAGTCCGACGCCAGGATGACCTTGGGCGAGGGATCCGCTAAGATTTTCTCCAGTCGTTTCCGCCGTTCAATGAATTTGAGGTGTTTAAATGTGAAGGGTCCAGTTCGCTTCTCCTCGCCTTTGCCTTGGTTTTGACCGCCAGATCGCTGCCCGTCGGCTCCTGACCGCGACTGGCCTGTCGTCGCGTCCACACCCTCCGCCGCTTCGAACTCACGCACGATATTCTCGTCCATCCACTCTAGCATACTCCGGGCTAACCGCATGGTGGTATGGGCTTTCTTGTTTGCCATGTACAGCCCAGCGCCTTTCAGAACATCGTCTTGGCCGTTTCCCTCTGCAGCAGTCCGCCACGCATGCTCCAGTGAATAAACCAATTCCAGCACTCGGGCGCTAGTATCGGTGGGAATTAAAACGGTACCTCCCCTGGCCACCGTGCTGCGGATCATGTCCAGCAACAAATCATCGCGCTTCTTGCGGCCGCCCGGGAGCGCGAACTTGTCGCCACCCCGGGTACTGCACACCAGGGCCGTAGGCTTGCGCAGCTGCTCGATAACTTCGGTGCCGCTGGCACCCGAGCCACCGAACCAGGCCGCGCCTGCGACGACGCTCTCGCGCGCTTGGTTCCAATCAACAGCGTAGACGATCGACTCCATACCATGCTGGATATGCCATATTGTTCCTCCGACCGTGTGTCCAGCATTGTAGGCCGTCAGCGTAAGACCGTCCAGGGGAGGAGAAAACGGGGACGGGGACGGTTGGTGTGGCTGCGAGTATTTCAGTGGTTGGATCAAGGAGAAGAAACGGGCGATCTCCTCGCCCGACGGCGGCTGTAGGAGGATCCGCCCGGCGTGGCTCGCATCGTTGTTTTCGTCGCCCTCTGCCGCGAACGCTACTGCCGATGCAGGGGAGGTGGTCGCGCCGGGTTCTGAGACCGAAGCCTTGGGTAAAAATGTCGCGGCCAACGGTGACGACTCATACAGCTCTTGTAGTAACGTCCGACCCAGTGCGATGATAGGACTCGTCGCGTAGACGGGGATTTGAGTGAAGAGGGGGAAGGTCTTGCAGCAATGTACATAGGCACCGATATGGGCGGGGGTCGCATGAGTCAGGAGGATCAGAGATAGGGTCGGGATATGTCTGCAAAAAAATTCAAACGAAACATTCAATTAGCCTTTGAGATTCCAGTATGCTGAAGAAACACATCTCTAGCGTAGGAAAGAATGGACGGAGCTTACTTCTCCAACTCCGCCAGGTCGAGCGGGTCAAAAGAATCATCCCAGCCCACATCCACTAGGATTTTGATGCCACCCTCAAGCTCCAGAATCGACTGCGAAGCCTTGGATGAGGCAGACTGTGCGCCTAGCAAGGGAGTGAAGGTGAACATGGTTCTTTGCGGACTCGGCCGTCACTCCTGGAGTGTTCCGACGGAATTGGCTTGGTCTCAAACTGGGCGAGGCAGCGCTGACTCGCGAAGCATGGATGGGCAAAAAAGTCGAAATGTCGTGTTTATCGCATCGCGTAGAATTTTGGAGTAAGAGGCGACAGAGGCCCAAATCGGAAGAGTTGTTAATCGGGTAAGGTCATGTTGTACGGAAACCGATGATGATCGATTGAAGCCATTCGAGAGTCGTGTTTGCCGTGTTTGCACCACACGAATCTATGTGTTTGCCTCAGGCATGAATAGTATTCCTTGCCCTAACATCGTCTTAGTACGAAATGTAGATCTCAGCTTTGAGCTGCAAACCATGATATTCTATCGCATAAGTAGTATTTTTATTCCTCTATACAGCAAAGTAATACTAACTACAAAGTCCACGAAACCAGTGTAGATCAAACTAATTCATACATACGACAGTCAAACTAAGCCAAACATCCCTATACATCTCGATAAACATCATCCCATGTAAGCATAGCATATGAAATGCGAATAACAACTTCAATAGATCAAAATCCATACCAAAGAATAGACTCTTAGCAACTCCCTCTACCAGAATTCTGCGGTAAATCCTATACTCCACCTTGGCTTCGGGTCCTCGGTCTCTGCGTTCCTCCTCCTACTTCACCGGCTCCGGCTGTTTTCGACTTTGGTCTTCCCTTTCCTCTTCGAGTGGGTGGGGCAACTGATTGTGTGTCCGCACCACTGGCCGTATTATTGTCATCGGCAGCGGCAGCCAATGCTGCAAAGGCAAATGGCCTGTTTCCCGAAGGCACCGAGGGCAATGTATCCGGGATGTTGAGACCATCGGGAAGTCTCATCGGACCGGCCCATGGTCTGATCTGCTGCACTCGCCGCTCCGGGAAGTGCGTTAGACGATCTCGTGGATTGGCACGGAGTCCTTCGATAAGCTGGCGAAGATTATCAGGCAGATGCTCGGTATCTGATCGTTCCCGGTCGGGCTCTCCACATTGTCCACTCGGCCCTGCCTCGGGATTGACCGGCCGTCCCTGTTCATCCCTTAGATGAGAGAGAGGCCTCCCCTTGGTGTGTTTAATTTTAACGCGTTTGGTCCTAGCGGCGCCTTGTTTGAGCCTTGTTAGTGCTGGTTATATTGACCAAGGCGGAAATCAAAAAGGCAGAGACAGATAAATCTTTGTTACTGACCGAGAATCCCGGGTATCTCTTCCGCAGCACCTGGTCGAGGCTGCTCAGGTTCTCCTCCACCGTGTACGCTCGGACCTGCGGCAGGATTGACTGGTTGTCCCTGGGCATCCCTTCGGCGAGGGGCAGGTAGCCGCTTGGTGTGCTTAGTTTTGGCGACGCCTTGTTCAAGCGGCGCAGTATCTGATAGAGTCGGCGAGGGCTCTCTTCTATGATGTGTACCTGGCACTGCCTCAAGATTGGATATTTGTTGCTGGGTATTCCTTAGTTGAGGAGCAGGCGGTCTCTTGGTGTGTTTGGTTTTGCCGAAGTCTTGTTCAAATCTTGTCAGAGCTGATTATACTAATCAAGGCAGAAATCAGAAAGGCAGAGACAAATAGAATCCCGTCACTAACCAGGAAGTGGTGCTATCACTAGTCGCGCAGCGTCCATCGCCGCTTCCACATCGTCTGGTCGAGTTGGCAAGTTCTTTCCTCTACCTAGTCCACCCACCGCTACCCAGGGATCGGCCAGTCGCTTGGTGCGCATATTCTTGCCGACGCCTTGTTCAAGTCTTGTCAGAGCTGATTGTATTGGCCAAGGCAGGAAACCAGAAAAGCAGAGACAAATAGAATCCCGTCACTAACCAGGAAATGGTTCTATCGCTAGTCGCGCAGCCTCTATCGCCGCTTCCACATCTTCTGGTTGAGTTGGCGTGTTCTCTCCTCTACCTAGTCCACCAATCGCTGCCCAAGGATTGGCTTGTCGCTTGATGCGCCTATCTTTGCCGACGCCTTGTTCAAGTCTTGTCAGAGAGCTGATTACATTGGTTCAAGAGAGACACCAGAGAGGCGGAGACAAATAGAATCTTGTCACTAACCGTGAATCCATGGTACCTCCAGTTCTGCAGGGTCGACGTTGGTAAGCCCGTGGGGAGGGCTTCGCTCGTCGGAAGTGGTTGGCTCGTAGTTAGGGCTTGGGTTTCTCTGGGCTAGGGGGAAAGAAAGTTAGCAGAGCGTATCAAACTAATTGTGGGCTCGTCATCGCCGACGGGGTATGTGGTATGCAAGCAGGCAGGAACACGAGAGCAACCGTCCATTTGTTGGGCATTGGTGGACTGACTAGCAGTCAAGGTAAGCAGGGTTGCAAGAACCATGCCACAGCCAGACACATCGGCATAAGACCAGGACAGGGTAAAATAATGGCCAATAAGATCAACAGATGATTCTGAAGACGTAAAGATAGGGACATAGAAACATGTTCCAAAATCAGGAAGACCACTATCGATCAGATCTACTTGCACTCACCGTTGTCATCAGCCTGAGTATTGTATTCCTCATCTTCGTCATCATAACAGTCTTCATAATCCGGCAAATCATCAGCCTGATTGTTGTCTTCCTCATTTTCGTCACCATAGTAATCTTCAAAATCCGGCAAATCATCAGCTGGATCTTCATTAGCTGGAATAGCGTTAGCTTGGTTTTGATTAGCTAGAAATTCGTTAGCTGGAAGCTCATATAGGAACTTGTGTTTGGCGTAAGTTACCCTGTGTCGACCTTTGCGGAATTCGAGATGCTTTAGGGACGAGCAGTCAGATATCTCCAGCACAACACGAACGTTCCATATATATTGTACATACCAGCTCGCATCCCCAGTGAAGGCCGCGGAGAATTCTCGAAATACCCCTCAATGCCATTGGTGAGTGGTGGTGGTGGAGTTTGTCCTGGGAGAGCCAATGCGACATCTGGATCAGCAGATGGGGGAGGCGGGATAGGAGCTCTGGGACCCGACGAGGGTCCTGGGCTGGATACATCTGACATTTCTTGTCGCACGCGGTTTCGGAATGCCGGATCAGTCAACCATTCGCAAAGAGCCCTGTGTGCAGCGGGATACAGCTGTCTCTCGTGTGTTATGGCATCGAAATGCCATTCAAACCTGGTTGATCCGGGATATTCAGGGGCTGTACTAGGTAAGACCAACCAGCGTGGCCGCGCAGCGGTGTGACCGAAATTAAACGTTACATCTTCAATGGGGCGAGTAAGATCAGTATCATCCATCCCCTGTGGTTGGTGACCCTGCGCGAAGCAGGCTCGGGCTTTCCGCGTGCTGGGGGCGTCACTCACCTGCAGGATTTACTGGCTCCGGTAATTCAGGAGCTACCACTTGATTCTGCGTAGTAGACGATAAATTAGGCGATGTTGCAGCATTAGGGACAGGGCTGTTCGGGGAAAATTGGTGCCAGTGGCCATTTTTCGGCCTTTTTGGATGCCAATTTCGACGGCAGTGGTGCCTTTGCTGATGATTACGCTACCTTTGAAGGACCAGCGGGAACTCTTCCACGCCCATTCGATTGGGGTCGGGGTGTGGTGTGCCCTGATTTAATACCTCTGCCTATATTCCTCGGCAGTGATCCTGGCATCTTGAGGCTGGTAAACGACGATGAGGGATTGCTGTGATATGTTAGCTTTCCGCAAGGACCCAAAAGGAAGAATGAGCGTACATACGTTGTAGGCCTTTCTTTTGTGGTAACAAACGAGTTGGTCTGTGGATTGTGGTGCGGTACTGAACTGTATGCTGTAATTCTGCCACGCATCTGGTCTGGCGAGAGATATTGGTCCTGATATATCAACAACGACCCGAGAGCTTGTTCAAAGAAGAAGGCTTCCACAATGGTACCAGATTATCCCGCAGTGGAAGTAGGAGCCTTGTACCGACTTGAGCCCGATCTATTCCTGTCAAGCCGACAAAGAAGTACCAATTACTGTGCCCTTGGCAGAAAAGTGAGGGTGGCTCAGACAACCCATGTTCTTTGTGAAGGCAAACAAAGGACTCAATCACCAGGTCGATCCTAAGAACCCATCCATCAGTTTCGCAATCGCACAAAGAAAGCCCCGCAACAAGTTGTTCGAGCAAGGCGTCTCTGGTCTTCTCTTCAAAGACGACATTAAAGACTTGAGTGTCTACTGGCGAGTAGTAAGACCTAACTTTTGGCGACCTTTATGGTCACCCCCGCCGCTCTATATCGAATCCGGCAGGGATTTTGGAGAAATAATGGACAATGCCGAAGACTCGATCTTCGGTCCGGCCGTCACATTGCTCCGAATATCCTTGGGCCACCAAAGAAACGAGCTCCGTGCCGTCCAATACTGGTATACTGGTACCCCATTCTTGGCCGGAGTAACGAGACCCAAGTGACGAACAAACAAACAAACGGACAAACAGACAAACGCCCCAGAGCGTTAGTAAAGAAAGCGCACATGTTTGGGAGATTCTTTATTACATTGACCCAGGGAGTTACCATTGAGCACCCCCTCTCTTACCTCTTTTTTCTTTCTTATTCTTTTCCCCCGGTTTTGCATGGCTGAAATGCAGGTGGTGCACCTTGACGATCTTTTGAAGTGTTTGGCGTCCCCAAATAGGACAGGCGTCTGACATAGAAACCTGCAGAGCTTTGAGATGGTTATAGGCCAAGTTTATGAAGAGCCAAGGGGATCAAACCGGTTTAGTTGACTGTACGGGTATTATTTCGAGGGAGCTGTTAGAAAAAGCCCATGCCATAGAACAGGGCAGTTGGTGAATGCCACAAGACCTTTCAGTCCACATATTGTATTTTGGCGGGGAGTTCTCATATTCAGAGACCAGTTTCTTGAACCCAGGCGTGGTTGAAAGAGATAAAATGTCGGACAGACATCCGCAGAGGGTCGAGTACCTGTCATCTGAACCTCCTATGTGTACTCCAAGTACCTACCAAGCCCTACATGATACTGTGCTCTCTTTCTCTCTCTTCCCTCTTACAAGCCAAATCATCACATCGTAAGAAGCGATCAAAACAGAAATTATTTGCACATTTAATACACAAGATATGATCATCACGGAAACCACTCAAGAGCAGCCCAACCAACCATAAGAAGGGCAGCGAGCGACGAATGCAAACCCATGCAGAAAATGCTCCGCAACAAAAAGGAAAGGATAGGATATAATTAGACAAAACATAGAGCATGCGTCACCAAAAAAGAAAAAAAGACCTAGGCGCGGCCAAACTTGCCAATAGATACGGGGGACATCAGTGTATTCCTGTCTCATTGCCAGTATCTCGGCTCGTCGAAGACGTGGTAGCGGTGGCCACGAACGCCCTGGCCCCGGAACAGTTGCGGGAAGCGAAGGCCCTCGGGGACCATTTCCTCCGGGATCATCATCTCTTCCTCTGATTCGGGCTGTCCGACGACGAATTTGCCGACCTGTTGGGTGGAAATGGTTAGTGGAGTTCTTCCACGGGGAGGGAGATAGACATACCTGGATCTCGGTGTCCGTGATCGAATCGCGGCTGATACGCGCGTAGCCTGTTCTCTTCAGGTTCTTGTAGAGAATGTACTCGCACCAGCGGTCCCAATCGGTGTGATCGATGTCCTTCATGCCGCTGATATCGCTGACGTAGGTGTTGTAGTTGCCTTCGAGCGGCTTGGTGACGAGGTAACTCAGCAGGACCATAGGGCGGGAAGACGAGCCCATCAGGTTCGAAAGATACTCCGTCTGGAGACGGCGGTCTTCGGGGTCTTCTTCCTGGCCGGAGTGGAAGACAACGACGTCGACCATCTCCCCGTACATGTCCAGAGTGGCACTGATGGCCGGGGCGAGTTCACCCACGGGCGAAGGGAGCAGGTGGTGAGTGGAGTTGACGATCGGGAACTTGGACAGCAGGGCTGAACCCCACGTGTGCTTGTTCGGCCCTGGGCCGTAGTCGGCGTACATGCCCAGGTCCTCGGCCAGGGTCTGCGTGACATCACGGTTGCCCATGATGATGCGCTGGTTATCGGACTCGAGGAGGCCAATGACGTCGAGCTCCAACTCCTGGATCACATCGCGCATGCGGCGCTCCGAGGCCCACATGTCGTTGTCCAGGCCGAAATGGACGGTCCAGATACCCATCGTGGCGACCTTGTCCTCGGGATGGTAGGGCGTGTAGTTGTTGGTCGGGAAACGCAGATATGCCACGGCGACGGCAATCAGTTGCAGGACGGCGAGGATGTAGATGTAGTACGACCGCTGCTTGCGACCATTAGGGCTGATGGGCTTGTGCTTCGGGGCGGACGAGTTGGAGACGGCGGCCGAGAAAACACCGGCGCCGATGCTCAGCATGTTCGTAATCATGAGCCAGTCCGTGCGCTCCCTGACTAGGGGTCCACCCGGAACGAAGGCGTAAGCGACAACCCACACGTGGAACAGAATCATGAAGATCATGAAGACGCCGCCAATGCCGAAGGAGGTGGCAGGAGGATGACGGACAGCCGATCCGAGCAGGACTGGCGTCACTGCCATGGTGTAGAAACCGAGAGTAAGAGCACCGTAGAATCCGGCCCAGTGACTATAGCAGGTGAGGAAAGCTGCACCCAGCGAGCCGATCCCAAACGCGGTCCAGCTTCCCGCGACACGGGGATAATAGAGACCGAACACAAGTCCGGCACCCATGACAAAGATGACCAGTGCGCCGTGAGGGGCGGCAATAGGGCCACGCACGGGGAAGCCGTCCCAGACCCAAGCGATCATGGTGCTGGATTCGGTCAGGAGAGAGAGCATCGTAAAGAAAAGGCCGCCGACACCCAGACCGGCCAACGCCCCAGATCCTTTCTTGCCGCTGGACGGGAAGTAGTCCCCTCCGCTGACGGAAGGCTGTCGGTAAGATCGGAGAGCAGCCAAGATGGCCAGTGCAATGCCAACCTTGTTCCAGCCACCATTTTCGGCATGCATGATAGGCCACACCGGGTTGTTAGTTCGGAATGCGAACTTGGAGACGGTTGACATGATCAATCCAAGACCCCACCCGAAGATCCGGGTCTCCAACCGCGCGCTGTTGGCTCTCTCGGCGTACAAAGTAGCAGCCCACGTGATCAGCGTGCACGAGAGGGAGAAGATAGTCAGGAACAATCGGTTGGCGGGATCCTGGGTCTTGTAGGCGAAAAGTCCAGAGACGGCGAGGAACTGGAAGACACGAGGACTCCGGATGACAGCGGACCTCAAGGCCGGGATTGCCAGGAAGAGGGGGGCCGCATAGGCAACAATGGCCACTTCATATCCGGAGATACCCATGTGCCACAGGGGGAAGTCTGTTGCGGTCAGAGATCAGGACGTTGTGTTAGAATGCGCCACCACTTACACCAGACAAGGACAGGCAGTGCCGTGCACATGCTCCAGAAAACGAACTACAGATGTCAGTATGTGGGCCAAGGCAACTGGTTACGCATGTGGTTTTACCCCGTTATAAACATCAGCGGCGGCGTCGGCGACTTCGCCCCAGGAGAAACCCTGACCGAAGGTGTTGCCCACAGGCTTGCCCTTCCTAGCTACGAGTCAACAGGTATTCGTAGTTTCTGGAAAATGGATTGGACGCACTCTTTTTCAAGGACGGAGTCCGCAGTAGTTTTCAACTGCCTGAGAAGGAAAAGAAATCTTAGACCATGCGTTTCTTGTATAATAACCCTGCCTTGGCAACCGTACATTTCCCATTTCTCCCTTTTTTTTTTTCGGTTTATTTCGGAAGCCACTGTACATACCCTCTGCTGACCCCTTTCACGTCCCTGACCACGATCTCAAACGCCTCAAAGTCAAGCGCAGTGACTGCATCAAAGCCAACGTCGAACAGAATGAGGGACCATTCGAAGAATGCGTATCTCGTGTAGGCTATGACAACGGTTAGACCTTTGTTCCTCCATACCACCGACGGTAATGTAGACACTCACCTCCGGCAACCTTATGAACCTTGTGCTGAATAAAGAAGTAAATCAACGGCACCAGGGTTCCGAAGAACAAACTGGCCATGACCTTGCGGTACTTGGCCGCGCGGCGGTTCTGGCTCAAGGCAAGGCAGCCCAGAGTCCACGGCAGCGTCGCAACCAGATAGGAGATCATGAAGATATCATGCCAGTCATGGTCATCGGTTGAAGTCACGTAGGTCCAACCTCCGCAGGTAAACGTCCGGAACAAACCGACACCCGCGACCACCTTCGGCAGGGTCGACTTGGGACGCGAGGTCAGGATATACCAGAGGAACACGAGGGCGAAACGGGGACCGGAGGTAATGGCGATGAAGACCTGGAAGAAGGATCGTTCGGGATATCTGTCGCCAATGGTGGCGGAGACGGACGGGAACCATTCATCGGGGTAGCCGTAGTGTTCGTTCTGGACGATCTTCCTGAAGTGCAGCGACATTCCCACTATCAAGGCGCTGAAAAAGGCCAGGTAGGCAAACACCGTATGCGTCCAGGTGATCCATTTTCCGTTGATCTGAAATTGGTCAGTGCATGTGTCGCATGAAGCCCATGGTCATCAAAAACCAACCGCTACGACAGCATCCCCATCTTTGATCCTGGGTGCCATGGCAGCGCCGGAGACGCAGGTCGATCTGCCGTCGATGAGGCAAATCCAAACAAAACTAGAACAGGAGAAAAAAGGAAAAGAAAAGACAGACGAACGAAAGTCAAGAAGAACAAATAAAAGAAAGAGAAAGAGAGAGTAAATGGAATTGCGGCAAGTAACAGAAACCCCTGACTGACTGAGGCCAACAACGCGACAATTCCATTGAGGCTCGGCAACCACGCGGGTACCAAGCAATATCCCCACTAGATCCCAAAGGGGCAGGCGGTCAGCTGTCATTGATCGGAGGTCCAATGCGGGATGCCGACCACTTTTCTCAGTCTAAGCCATTTTTTTTTTATCTCCGCTACCAGTGTCTGACAGAAGAGCCAACAACAACCATGTCAAACACCACGGATAAGGCACGCTTCTTTTTGGAGAAGTCGGTGCCGGAGTTGAAGGAATTTGAGAAGAAAAAGATATTCAGCAAGGTATGCATGTCTCCACCGGTTGATATTCTGTCGCGACCAGAGGAATAGAATGACCAACGAGTGTGTTTTCGTCTTTCTTATAGGAGGAGATCACGTCGATCATCAAGAAACGGTCCGACTTCGAACACAAGATCAATGCCCGCGGTGCGCAGTCCATCGACTTTGTGCGCTATGCCCAGTATGAAATGAATCTCGACAATCTGCGACGCAAGCGAGTGAAGCGGCTGGGAGTCAGGTCGACCGGATTTTCGGGGCAGCGACGGATCTTCTTCGTCTTGGATCGGGCCACGCGAAAGTTCCCTGGGGATATCGGATTGTGGGTTCAGTACATCGAATACGCCCGGCAGCAGAAGTCATACAAGAAGCTCTCCACGATCCTCACGGATGCGCTGCGCCTCAACCCTACGAACGTGGATCTGTGGCTCTATGCGGCGCAATACTCACTGGACGAACATGCGGACATGACCCAGTCGCGAAGCTACATGCAACGGGGGTTGCGATTCTGCAAGAGTTCGAGGAAGTTATGGTTGCATTATGCCAAGTTGGAACTGATCTACATTGCCAAACTCTTTGCCCGACAGCGGATCCTGGGTCTCGACCGCGAGATTGAAGCGCCCAAGGATCAGGGACCTTCCCTGGACGACCCCGATGCCGATATGATTGCGATGCCGCAGATCACCGAGGAGGATATCAACCCCACCGCTGGCGGTACGGACGAGGCCAACCAGCAGGCACTGCAGACCCTCAGCGCGACACCGGCCCTCACTGGTGCCATTCCTCTGGCCATCTTCAACACAGCACTAAAGCACTTCGAGAACGATGACCGGTTCGGCCATGAGTTTTACGACATGACTCTAGAGTTTGAGGATCTGCCCTGTCTGCGCCGGATCCTTGAAGAGGTGGTGGACGCGATGCGGGCGACGAAACCCGCCAGCCCCCATACGCAGATCTGCTACATCCGGCTCCCGACCGCTGGGATCCGTGTCACTTCAGCCGACTTCCCGCGGGCATTGGGCGCGTCTCTGGGACGTCTCAAGGAGAGCCAAAATGACCCTCGGGTCGCGAAGGAGGTCATTGGCTGGCTGCAACCGATCGCGCAGACCGAGAACCTGGATCCTGCCCTGCAGACGGTCCTTACCATCACCATCCAGAATGCGGAGCGGGTACTTCCCTCGGCGTAAATGGATCTCCTGTGCTATTCGAACTCCGGCGTTATCGGGGGGCTGTTGTTGAGAGAGTAAAACATAATGGTGTTGGGAATTCGTGCATTGTTTATTCGTCGGATCTGCCCCGGCGACTAGCCTTTTTGCTGCTAAGAAACTTCTTTGTCTTCAGTCTCGTTTCATTTTCAGCCTTTTTTCTGTGTATACCGTCAGTGTGATATCCTATATAGTCCATATCCAGCAGACATGAATGGAACTATCCAAATAGAAAAGGGAGTTAAGAGAATAAGAAGAATAAGAAGAATAAGACGGAACATACAATTTAGCCACGCGATCCTTCTGAGCCTGCGACGTCTCCCCAGGAATCGCATCGTCCGCGGTGGTCCGAAGCAGCTGGTAGAGCTTGTCATAGCAAGCGTCCACATTGGAGGTCTGCTTGCGCGACTCCTGCGACTGGATAACGAGCGACTCGGAACGTTCCGCGAAATAGCGCGACGACCGCAGTGGACCGTGCAGCAGGGGAGGCAGGAGCGGCAGGAGACCATGGAGGGGTAATTTGAGGGTGGCCTTGGAATTGACCCTAAAGGGGGTTCCCATTAGTGAGTGGCTTATAGCAGTGGGCTGGATTGGACGGGCCCAGGTTTGGGGGGAACAAGGAGGGGGGGACAGGGAGGGGGGGGAACATTAGTACTTGTTGACGTTCTGACCTCCTGGGCCACCGGATCGACTGAAGGAGATTTCGCAGAGATGACGCGGGATGGACTTGGAGTCGAAGGTGGACAGCCACCGTCTGGCTTCGGTCACGTCGTCATCTGAGGGGGCAGTGCTCGTGTTGGGTAGGGAAGCGGTGCGTCTGGAGGCGAATGTTCTGAGGGGGGTTGTGGGGTGTGGATGGGGGAGCCAGGAGGGGGGAGAGCAGCGTGTTGTTAAGAGGATACGGGTTGGTTGAAGGATCATGTTGGTCTATCCTTCTTTCTTTTCCTTTTGGCTTCTTCTTTTCTTGTTTGCTTTCTTTGTATTCTTTTGTTTTTCTTAATTTCTAGTTTCGTTCATGTGTTGTGGTTATTGATGAGTCTTTTGTTATTAAAGTTTGGTGGATGTACCTTAGTAGTGGAAGGAAGAAAGATGAGTGGACATTGAATTAAAGATGAGGATCGCTGCTAAGAATAAATAAGCCGTAGTCCGGACTGCCTTGAGGATCTTCCAGCTCCAACACCAAGCTATACATGGACCCATTCTTGACTTGATCCTTAGGTAATACAATCTACTCTGTATACAGACACACCTAGAGTCAAACTGGTTTCCCTGCATGAATCTGACAGTCCATGGCCTATCATTCCACGTTCAGATAACAATGGCTTGCATGGATGGAGTCCTGCTGATCCGTCGTGAGTACTTTTGGTTCCTACATAGTACATACATGGTGGTACGGGTGTAATGTGTACATGTAACGGAGTCCTCTCTTTCCGCCATATACGAATATTCCATGGGGTTCTAGGGGATGTAGTGATAGGACTAATGTATTGGATTAATTAATTAGGATTCAATAAGTAATGATAGTCCCATCGATAATCGTGAAACCCAAGAGAAGTATGATGAAAAATGGGTAACACTAATTATACTAACGAAACCTACATAAACTTTATCTGTAAATTACCAAAACCATTTGGAATGAGTCACTTATTCACTGAATTACCGAGGCATACAGTATTCTTGACCTTTTCCCTCACTTCTCCCTACATTCTCTCCATATCTCTCTCTCTTCCTCTCATTTAAGTTTAACTCTGGTATTCCAGTGACACCATGACTAATCCCTGACTAACCTCATATCTCCAATTCTTCCTCCCGACCTCACCGGATCATTCATCAATCCTCAACCCAGGAAGTTCCGTCACCCACCAGACTGTGGACTCGCATACACTTGGCTCTATTTACTTCACTAGATCCACATCTTACCTTTCGCCTCCTCCTTATCAGTCTTCCTTTCCGGTTCCTACAACTTATATCATTGTTCTTTTCTCCTCTTCCACTCGGTCATCACTTCTCCAATCTCCTCCTACTTCCCTACTACTTACTCCCCCTGCGGATTCTCCCCGACCTCCCCTTCCTCCCTCCATCGCTTCCTCTATCCTCGTCTATCTTACCGGCCCGGTTCTCCAACGCCCCGTTTTTTTTTCTTTACCTTTTTTTTTCCTTCTTCCGATTATCCTTTCCCTTCTGTTCACTTTTCCTAAAAAAGATAGCCCCACCTTAGCTTCGTCGATTTTTTGAATTCTCCCTCCCCCCATCACTGGTGGTTTCTGGGATCTTATTTCCCTTCTCCTCCCCTTTTTCCTTCCTTCTTGTGCTTCTTGTAGATGAATCGCCTCTTTGCCCGTGGTCTACATGACGCCCAGTTCCCCAGATGAGGCTCTCCACTTTCGAGGCAAGACCCTAACTCCTGAGAGCCCTCGTCCGCTACACGTCGCGGAACCCACCAGTATCCCGGTGCTGCAGAATCAAATGGACCCCATCTTCAACGATACCTCTACTTATGAGCAGTCCCCTCGTGACTCTTTCGCCCCAGGCAATTGGAATTCCCAGGCGCAACAGAATCATTTTCCTCAGTCGCAAGGTCATCATGCGGGGTTGGGAAGCGTGACGACCCAGGATCGGGACTATGAGACGGGGATGGGTGGAGGACGGCAGCAGCCACAACAACAACAACAACAACAACAGCAACACCAGGCAAAGCAAGCACCGCAGCACCCACAGGACCAAGGTAGTTCCCACATTGGCTCTTTTTTCACGGCAGATGGATCGGCGACCTGGAGTTATGATCGAACGTCGCTCCCATCCAGTCAGCCTGCAGTTTCTATGGAATCCCAGAACCCTTCAGCAGCACCAGCGGAATCTTCTCTAACTACATATCCTCCGTCAGATTATGCCGCCTCCCAACTAGCGTATCCCTCCCCCGATGTCCCTCCCTCTTCCTCTTCCCATATTACCCACGGCGTTTCCCATGCGAACGCGGTAGACCCCGCAGTCACCACCAGCTGGGCAACCCCGTCAGCGCCCGGTCGCCTAGATACTCAAGACTCCCTCCGTGACGCCCGTGGGGAGGACGGGGTGGACTTCCAGAACCTCCTTGATAATCTTCCACCCTCGTCGGCTGCCCCTTTTGCCCCTGCGGTCTCGGAGACGGCCCCCATGTCTGCCCACGATGCTGAGGATCCCACTCAATCTGCCCTCGGCCTCCCCCCTCGTCCCCCTCCCCAAGACAAGCCTTCCATCCACCCCAATTACCATCCCGGCGACGATATTCGCTCCTATCATCAATTCCAGCCGCCGTCGTCTAATGTGCAGCCCACCCAATCCACCCAGCAGAGTAATCATCCCCCATCCAATGCAGGGCTGCCCGGGGCGGCGGCGACGGGAGCCCCCGGGACGAGCGCGGCCGCTAGTAACTTGCCGCCTCCCCCCGCGCCCAGTTTCCAGCAGTCGTTGCCGACCGAGGGCCAAACGCCCCGATCCCCTAATCATAAGAATAATCGCGAGGATAGACAAGCGAACCGTCAGTCCAGGGTGTCCAGTGATGATGCCCCCTGGGGTCCGGAGGTCCAGAAGAAATATGACGAGTTTCTGCACAATGAGCGGATCTATGTGACGGAGGGTCTTTGGGACCGTTTTCCACACGGGTCGAGGTTGTTTGTTGGTTCGTCATGCTTGGCCCTTTTCTAGCTGGCGTGGGTGTGTTCTAATCCGTCGTCCGTGTTCTCCAGGCAATCTTCCCACGGAGAGGGTCACCAAGCGTGACCTATTCCATATCTTCCACAAGTATGGCAAGTTGGCCCAGATCTCCATCAAACAGGCGTACGGCTTCATTCAATTCCTCGAGTCCGGCTCCTGTAAGCAGGCTTTGGATGTGGAGCAGGGCGCCGTTGTGAGGGGGCGCAAAGTCCGTAAGTACATTCCGGAACGGACAATACGCGCACACGTCTCTCTTTGCAGACAGCTGATTGGTACTATCCCTCCCAGATCTCGAAATCTCAAAGCCTCAGCGAAACACCCGGCCCGGTCCCGCCCCGGCTGAGCCCTCCCGGGCGCCTCCGCCGCGGCGATCGAGGTCTCCGGAATACACTCGCGGTGGCTCCGGCAGCCGCAATCCCCGAGGCAGCGGAGACCGGTACGAGCGGGCGTACGAGTCTACTCGCTTGCCATTCAGCGACTTTCGAGACGAGCCGACCCACCGCAGACGTGATGACTATCGACCTCCCCCGCGATCGCCGTCGCCACGGCCGTTCCGCGGACGGGATGGATACCGATCCCGAGACCGGACTCCGGAGCGCTATGATCGACGGGACAGGCGGCGCTCACGATCGCCGTATGCGAGAGACCGGAGGTTTCGGAGTCCCAGCCCGCGGGGCCGTGGTCCGTACGAGGGCGATTACGAGCTGCCCGTCCCCAGGCGAGCTCCTCGTGACGTTCCGGAGGTGCAGATTCTGGTCTTGGAGGATGTTGATCGGTTAGTATTGACCCGTTGCGAACCTTGCTTTGTTCACCCAGCACTCATGTGTTTCGAACG
Organism: Aspergillus campestris IBT 28561; assembly: GCF_002847485.1. Lineage (NCBI taxonomy): Eukaryota > Fungi > Ascomycota > Eurotiomycetes > Eurotiales > Aspergillaceae > Aspergillus > Aspergillus campestris. Next base: position 1,622,105 of record NW_020194336.1, on the reverse strand, counting down.
CAGCAATTTCATCTTTTTCGTGGAGAACGCCTTTCGCAATCGGGGTCTTCGGGTAGATGTCCTGGCCCTCGGACCCCGGATCCCGCTGAACGCGGCCGTCCAGCGTCAGATCAGCGAGGGTGTGCTGGCAGTGGTCCGACTGGCACGGCCGAACCAATTCTCGAGGAAGATCCCGCTGCAGGTGTTTGATCGCAGTGCGGGGGTGGATAATGTGCGGTTCAACGGTGAGTCGGCCTCTGCGAGCTAATGACCCCTCCCGTCCGTGAACCTTGTCGCTGATCATTGCAATAGAGTACCCGGATGTTGAGCCCAGCATCGCCGCCGAGATCGTCTTTCACGCTCAATCGCTCCACCGCAGCGCGCCTCCGACCCCCTTCCCCCCTCCACCTCCAGCCTTTGGGGTCCCTCCCATGGCGCCGGCTCCGATCCCATCGACTCTAGTGCCGCCGGTGTCGATGCCTCCGGCGTCGATGCCAGCCCTCAATAACCCAGCCAATGTGGCGAACCTCATCACGTCGCTGGATGGCCCGACCTTGCAGTCTTTGTTGAGTACTTTGCAATCGCGGCCGCCGGCCGCCCCCGCCGCACAACCCCCCTTTACCGCGGCGCCCAATGTTGGGGGCCCTTCCGGGGTGGACCTCGCCAACATCCTCACTGCTGCCACCCGCCAGCCTCTTCCCGCCAACCCCCAGCAGGCAGTACCCCCGCAGCCCTTTCCACTGCCCCCGCGCAATGTCCCGGCGGTGTCGGACCCAAATCTGTTGGCGCTTCTTGCCAAGGGCTTGGGCGGACAGCCGCCACAAAACCAGGCCCCGGTTGGTCCTCATGTACAGCATCTGATGAACCAGCTGGGCAAATGGAAGCAATGATTTACGAGATCTCTTTTCCCCCTTCTCTTATTCTTTTCTCGTTTCCTTCTTTGTCTCCATGATCCCCAATGCATTTATTCTCTCTCTTCTCCTCATATTTGGGTCCTTTACGGTCTTTTGCATATGGTGTCGGGCGTTGGTGAGTCATTATGATTGAGGACTTTATGACATGGAATTCTAGCTGGCCATCGGTAATGGATGGCATTGTTCGTTTGGTTTTCCTCTTAATGTGTCCCACGAGTGCGGTCTTGCCCTGTGGTGTGGATGTCTCGTTCGAGACATCAAGACATGCGCTTTTCGAAGGAAAATGCATCTATCTTAATCGCATGGCGAAGTGTTGATTGGCTTGCTTTCTTGCTTGTTCTCTGTGTAATAATCTAGCATCTAGCGTTTACTTGCAAAATGGCACACAAGTCGGTAGTTTTGACGTGCATTGACGTTGATATACATTGAATAGTCATTATGCTAGCGTAGTAAGTAGATATTGTACAACACGAAGATAGGAGTACCTTCGATCTATAAAACAGCATCATCACCATCATTCCCCCATTGTTACCTTCCTTTCCTTGTTTCTCTTACCGCGTCAGTTATTTCGACCCCGACCAACCCTGAGTCTTCAAACTGGCAGCATCCTCCTTCTTGATCTTCTCGATCGTCTTATCCCGGTTATACTCCATCACGCGCTTCTCCTTGAAGTACTTGACCTGTTCCGACGTCAGTATCCGATTCGAGTGACATTCGCAGAATAGCACTAAATTATAAATGCACTGGATTGGATTGTGTAAACATACCCAAGCCTTGGCGCACGCGCCCTCAAACTCCGCCAGCTCACCCCCGCATTTACTCTGCGCCTCCTTCTCGTTCTTGAGCGCGTCCAGGATGTTGTTGTTATCCAAACAGGTGAAGAACTTATCGCGGCCTTCCCAGCATCGTTCGCGGGAGGTGCGGTCCGGCGCGATGCGGCCGCCGTCGGAGGCTTTCGAGGTGTCGGTGGAGGAGGAGGAGGACCAAGGGAGCCAGCCCATGTTGATATCAGGTTATCGGGTATAGGAGGGGGAGAAAATATAAGACGGAGACAGAGAGATTGAGTGGTGGCTGTTGATGATGTTTGGATTGAAGGTGCAGTTGGATGGATAACGTTGCGGCGGTCTTGGCGGAGCGGGCTGTTCTGCCTGGGGCGCTAAGGCTTGTTTAGGCATGGTTCCGTTCCGCTAAATCCGACAGAGTGTCTCCGTACTGTTAACTGTTAACTATCTTGATTCTGGGGATGGACTAGACAGCGGAGATTCCTGTCTATTTACTCCTTTCATCCACTCTCCTATCTACCTCTCCCCTACGTTAGGAAGAGTCTAAGACTTCCCGGGGATTATCATCCACGGATAGCTGCTATTACCATCTTTACTCCGACCCAACGTGCATGTGTCCCATCCCGCAACCCTTCCACCACCCGACCTCGCTGGTCCTGCGCCAGCCGCAGGATTGATCAATCTAATCCAATCCACACCACCTACCTGTCCGCGAGACACCCACACAAAGTTGATGCCGGTTCGCCGACGGCGTGCTGCGGGGGGCGCCCGATCCGAGCTGCCGCCGCTGAAGATCGTGCGCAAGATCCTCCTGCTACAGCTGGCTTACTATGCCTCCGCGACGGTCTTGATCCTGTTTACTACGCTTGTTTACGGAACGCCCTTCTCGCTTGATCTGGTCTTGAACTGGGATGCTATTCGTGGGGATACGACTATTGGGTGGATGTTGGGGTTCGTGTGGGTGTTGAATAGTGGGATAGGGTGAGCTTCTTATACTCCCCCTCTTGCGGCAGAACTAGGACTAACCCTCGCTATCATCTCAGGGTGATCTTCCTTCTCCTACTCGTCGTCCGATCCAAGCTGATCCCCGACTTCGCCTTGACCATCCATTTTCTACACATCATCGCTACCACCCTATACACGCATTCGATCCCTCGGAACTGGCTCTGGTGGGGTCTGCAAGGCGCCAGCGCCTCCCTCATGACCTTCCTCGGAGTCTGGGCCTGCCAGTGGCGCGAACTCCAGCCCATCAGCTTCGGCGGGATCGGAGGCTCCAGCAGCGGCAGCGGCTCAGGGCCGTCATCCCAACCAGCCGGAGACGACAACGGCGAGTCGTCACGCGGTCGCGGGCGCGCCCGGGATCTAGGCGGGAACGAGTACGAGATGGGCGAGATGAAGGTGACCGGTGATCAGGCGGTGTAATCCTACTTATTTTTTTTCTTATATATCTTCCATTTTTGATCCTGTCGTGTGTGCCCATCTCTTCGGGAAGGAGGGGGAGCATTGATCTATGACTTTTGATGTATACCCTACTGGCTTTCTGGGACCTGTATAGATGGCGTTCCTTTTGGGGGGTTGCTTCGTGTGCTGTGCGGTACGTTCTGGTCTTTTTATTGTATTCTGTTTAGTGGACGAGATTACCTTCTTATAAATAATAATTACATATGGTACATAATAGAGTCGTGATTCCAATTAGATCGTGTATTTACGGACTTTCGTCCGCTGCGCCTTACAGGAACATCTGCGCCTTACGGACACCTTCAACAATCCAATCAAGCAACGCGATCCGATTGCATTACGCAGTGGGGGAGGTGGGGAATCCTCTCAATCAAAGGGCGATAAATAGCTGGATTAAACCATTTTCCTCCAACAATCATTGACAGCTTGATATATATCATACCTTATATATCTCTATACGATTTCCCCCAATCACCAACAACATGTCAACAACAACAGCAACCACCCAACAACAACAAGTACACATCACCGCACCACCCAACCAGCAATACTCCCCCGCAGACAACGATGCAACCTTCCAAGCAACAGCGCGAGGCGACCGCAACGGCACACTCAAACTCCGCGGCATTCCCACCTTCACAGACCGGCTCGCCCAGCGCCAGTGGATGAAAGAGCACATGGCAGCTGCATTCCGCTTCTTCGGCAAGCAGGGCTACGGCGAGGGCATCTCAGGCCATATCTCCATGAGGGGTGGGATATCCCCTTCTTTCTCCTCACTTCTCTATTTCTGTCCCTGAAATAACCTATCCCTGACAATACACATGAGTAACTAATTCGATGATTGATAATGATGACAGACCCCGTCCAAGAAGACCACTTCTGGATGAACCCCTACGCAAAACACTTCTCGGCAATGAAAGCCTCGGACCTGGTCCTCGTCGACGCGGAGGGCTACGTCGTCGACGGCGGCAACCAGGCGCCTATCAACGAGGCGGGCTTTATGATCCATTCGGAGATTCATCGCGCGAGGCCGGATGTCGTTGCTGCGGCGCATACGCATGGTGTTTATGGGAAGGCGTGGAGCGCGTTTGGGAGGGGGATTGAGATGTTGACTCAGGGTTTGTCTTGTCTTTTCTTCTTCTTGATTCGCTATCTTGGGGGATTAGGATGGATGGGATGGATAGGTTGGGTATGCTAACGAGACCTCCGGGCAGATGCGTGCAACTTCTACGGCCGACTAGGTGTCTACGATAGCCACGGGGGAGTGGCACTGGCGCAGGAGGAAGGTGAGAGGATTGCGAAGGCGTTGGGGGAGAAGAATATTGCGTGTATTCTACAAAACCATGGGTGTGTCCTTTTTACCGCTGGGCTCTGTTCCCTTTATCCAGATTTATCGACTCCTGAGTCTAACCCTAAAGTCTTCTTACCGTCGGCCGCACCGTGGACGAAGCCGCGTTCCTCTTCTCCAGTCTGGATAACTCGTGCCATGCGCAGTTGCTTGCTGATGCGGCTGCTGCGAATGGGGTGCCGAAGAGGGTTATTGATCATGAGGTTGCGCAGTTTACGGCTGATGCGGTTCAGAATCCGGTGTGTTCTTTTTCTTTTCCCCCATCTCATATGTTTTACTCCGAAATTGAAGAAAGAAAATGTGTGTACTAACTGCACAGCACAACTTTTATACCGAGTTCCAACCTGAGTTTGATCTGATTGTGGAGGAGTCGAATGGAAGGGTTCTTCAGTAGGGGTTGCTTTGGTTGAATGGTTGAATATTTGTTATGAACTGCAATGAAATGAAATTGATTGTGATTGCTTGATGTTTTTCCTTTATCTGATGGTCTACATCTCGCTAATATTCTCGAGAAGCTGCCTTGATGCTAATATACAGATAAATATCTGCTAGCTCGGATTACTTTTATCTCCAACCATCGTTTCAAGTCCAGCTCCTGCAACTTTGGACCGTCTGGACACATACAAGTTGGACTCGCCGTCGAGATTGCATTTCCTTGAGACGCAAACCCTCGATATCTACATCTCGAAACTATCAGTCTGACCCATCGTCCGTTTCTTTCATACAGTGCCTTGTTCGACTACTGACCGGTCGACTCTTCTTTGTTGGACGCGAGTCCTAGAAAGAGCCTTTGATCTACAAAGCCATTAAGTCTTTGTTTGTCTCATACTGGTTTGTTCATTTGTCTCATCTTGTCTCGTTTCTTTGTCTATACCTCCGAACAATGATCTTGTCACGATTTGAACTATGACTCGTGTCACCTATAAATTATCATCATCCAGTCCTTGAGATCGAATCCATCAACTAAAACACGACCATCACCTACAATCTACGACAAACGCCCAGCATGCACGCCTGCAAATCCTTCCAAGACCTCCCGGTGGACATCCTCCTGTCAATAGCTGACAACCTCGATCTGCAGGATCTCTTCACCCTCATCCACACCCTCCCACACCTAGCACCCTACCTTAGCACCGCTCACATGTCTACACAGGAAATTGTCAAAGGGACCATCCTGCACCTGCTCGCCGAAGAGCACGGCACAAGGATCGATCTGTTCAAGACGGCGGTGCACAAGATCCAAGCCCCCCAGATCAACGCCCAAGACATCTACCGCCGCACCGCCCTCTCCACCGCCATCTGCTTCTACAAGATCTCCATGGTCGACATGCTCCTGCAGCACCCCGACATCGACGTCAACCGCCCCGACATGTACGGCATCCCACCGCTGCAACTCGCCGCCATCATCGGATCCACCTACATCATCAGCATGCTCCTCGACCACGACAGCATCGACACCAGTCTCCCCCTCGTCCCAGGCGGCCAGGCCCTCGCCACAGCCGCCCGGCAAGCCCTCAAGGCCGGCCAAAGGGACCAATACCACGCACTGCTGGAAGGTCTCGTCACCCAGACCCGGCTCCACGTCGACGACCGCGACAACTTCAACTACACGTTCCTCTCGAAAGCCGCCGAAGCAGGCGACGCCACAATGGTGAGTGTCCTCCTAATGATGCTAGACGATGACCTCGCCAGCAGCTCGCGCACAAACCCCACCCGCCGCCCCCTGATCAACGTCAACGCCGAGACCCTCAGCGGCTCGACCCCCCTCACCTACGCCCTCATCCTCAACCACAAGGCCGTCATGCAGCAGCTCATCCCCCGCCCCGACGTCGACGTCAACCTGCAAGGCTTCTGCCGCCCCCCACTAGTCCTAGCCATCCTGCAAGGCGACACAGACACCGCGAAGCTGCTTCTCGCGCGAGGCGCCGACCTCCACGCCGACGCGCTCGATTTCACAGGCCGCACACCGCTGGCCTGCGCCGCGGAGTGCGGGCACACGGAGATCGTACAGCTGCTGCTCGAGCGCAGCGACGTCGACCCTCACCGCGTTGACAGCGATCGCTTGACCCCTCTGCTGCATGCGATCGCCGCGGACAAGTCCGACGTCGTGATGATGCTGCTGCGCCGTGGGGACGCCGTCTGCTGCTCGTTCGACCTGGTTCTACACTCGCCGGCCATTTACTGCGCGGTGCTCGAGCACCCGGAGTGGCTGGCGTTGTGGCCCCGCTGTGATTGTTTGGGCTGTGGTTACTATCATCTGAATGATCCGGCTTATGTGTCTCGGCCTGATTGGAAGCAGTATGTGCGGGACTATTATTTGAAGTAGTAGCTTGATTTATATAGACCTGTGTGTGAGGTTATAGAGACAATAGACTTGGATGTGAGGTTATAGAGATAATATAAGCGTGTGGTTGGTCGTGTCTGCATTGTATAGTAGGTAATATGACGGTGATGCCGATCACCCGACCGCTTGCTGTATCCGGTCTAGCGCATATCTTATCGTCTACACTCTACGGAGTATCCGTACAGTACATAATTTTGCCTCATCTTGTCATCGTTCCAATTCCAACACTCGCAGATATACAAAGAGTCGCCCTTTAACCTATAAGTTCACATTACAAATTTTACAGCAAGGAAATTGAGGGAGTGAGGAGAAGAACGAGAAAACAAATTGAACATGGCAGCCTCACTAGCCCCCGAGTGCAACGAGATCAAAGAGTGCGTTCGTCCTAGTCTATTAAGATTATCTTCTATCGTCTAGTATATCCTATTCTCCCGTTCTCCACATGGAGATGGATATACAGAACGAAAGAAGAAAGAAGAAAACTCAAGACAAGACTTGCTAACTTGTCTCGCAGGAAATACGATACCTGTTTCTTGAAATGGTACAGCGAGAGTATGTCTCTATTCTTTTCTTCTTCTATCCTGGCCCTTTCTCTGATGCGTGCTGTGCATTGTACTGCGCAGCTCATTCATGTGTGTATGGTGTATACTAACAACGACCAGAATACCTCCGAGGAAACACCACCTCGAACGAATGTGAGGAGCTCTTCTCTAAGTATAAGGCTTGCTTGAGTGTATGTCCTTCCTCTTCCTCCTCTTTCATATATATTTAAAGAATATTAAAGGAAGAATACTAACGAGACTAGAAAACCCTCAAAGACAAAGGCATCGACACGATGCTAGAAGACGTGCGCAAGGGGAACAAGGAGCTGGATGCGGAGTTTTTGAAGCGTTGATTACTTACTTCCTTATTTCTATCTTACTATTGATTTACCTATTTATGGTTTTGCACTTTTGAGGTTGTTTTTGTTTTGTTTTTGGTGGTTGATTGGTTTGCTATTTACGCGTTGACTCCGCTAGATGGGTTGCATTGTACTATATATACAGCGTGATTGATCTGTATTTGTATTTTCTTGGGTTTGGTTTTTGGGTTGGGTGCTACTGTGTATGAATAGCTCTCTTCTCTGGCGATAACGTCTCTTATTCTTATCATTTACCTTATGATTCACCTTACTATCTATACATATGGCTATGGTTAAGCTCGCGTATCGAATATGAAAGATTAATTAAGAGTATATCATACATCACCGATGTCCCCTTCTCCTTACATCCCCATGCCCATGCCCATACCCATACCCATGTCCATACCCAGACACCTTTACCCCCCCATTCGCAGACCCGCCCATCCCACCCCCAGATGAAGACGAACCGCCGCCTCCCCCACTTGCTTTCCGCGGCTGCGTCAGCATCGACCACACCTCGGCCATGCCGGCCCGCCGCGCAGGCAGCATGCTGTACTGCATGCTGTACAGGTTGCGGCGGTGGATGGGCGGCACGAAGCGGCCTGTCATTAGGCAGAAGATGACCCGCGGTGAGAGGTAGTGTTTGCGGAGGCGTTGGCCGAGTTGGAAGTATTGGTCGAACATGGCGCGGAGGGCGAGGGGAATGGACTTTTATTTATAAGCATCTTTTCAATATGTAGAAGAAGTGGAGGGAAGGAAAGAGGGGAGGGAAGTTACCTCTAGGTGGATGTAGGGTTTTGTGGATGGTGGGTCGGAGGTTTTGTCTTGCTCTTCGCGGAGCTCGAATCGGATACCGCCTGGTTTGGTTAGCTGGTCTGGATCTGTCGATAGACAGAAAGATAGGAGAAAGTACCTGGTAGCCGCCGCGAGTCCTTCACGCGCAGCATCAGCGCAAACAGCGGAAAGTGGTTCAAAAAAGCTAGACACGTATCGAGGGCCGCCTTCACGGAGATGATGAGCATGCGCGCGGTAGCGAAAGCGAGGTAGAACACGATGACCGTCGGCAGGAGGAAGAACAGGACGGTGAAGAGGATGGTCCCGATGAGCAGCTGATCCAGATCGTAGTCGCACGAGTCGATCCGGTTGCGGAGCACGTTCCGCTTCTTGCCGCGGAAGAGGTGGAAGAGGGAGATGATTATCGTGAGCTGCCAGTTGAAGATGCGCGCGGACGCGATGTAGAACGAGTAGATGTGGACTGTGAGGATCGATACGAGGTCGGAGAAGAGCGCGATGGGCATGCTGGCGCCGGCGAAGCTGGAGCATCCCACTACGTAGATTATGTGGGGGAGGTAGGGCTGGAGGTTGGCGATACATGCTGTTTTCGTTAGTGAGGACGGCACAAAGCGAGACTTAAGTCACTTACCTGCCCAGTTCTCGATCACCCATAGGAACAGGTCACCCAGAAAAGCTGCGAGCTCGTTGTTCAGCTTCAGACCTGCCGGCCAGTCCATCAGCCATGAGATGGTCCGCTGCAGCCCCTCCACCGTCCACCCTGTGAGGACGGTGTTGATCTGGAACGCCACCCAGTGCGCATTGTCAATGATATACGATCCCAGCGCGATCCCGATAATCACATCATTGGCAACCAGCCACAGGCTGTTATAAAATCGAATATAGTCCGGATGGCTGGTGGTCACGCTCTCCCAGTTATCCTTCCTCTGCCGCAGCTTGACATACTGTATGGGCCAGTAGCAAAATTGCTGGAGTCGGATATCCACCTGCTGCGCCGTCGCGGATATATCTTTCAAAGCCGCAGCGTCAGGACGAGCGCGCCATTCAAGGACCTGCAGGACGACCTCGGCGATGGTACGGTGGAATACCAAGCCGACGACAAAAACGCGGGTGGCCACGGGCCAGATCCATTGCCAGAACACGTACGACACCCCAAGAATGAATAGATCCCACAGCGTGCTGGCGGATTCTACCACACGCTCGCCCACGCTCATGCTCCTCTTGACGCGGATCCCGATCAAGTGGCTGTTCTTCTCCATGAGCTTGGCCATCTCGTATGCGCAGTTGACCTGGTTGACGATGAGGGGCAGCGCCTGCTCCTTGGCTGACGGCACATGCTTGACAACCGTATGGAGCTTGAGCTTCTCGACCAGCATCTTAGACTTGGCTTTATCCAGTTCCTCCTCCGTCTCGATCTCATCGGCCAGCGCATCCGACTTGTCCACCGCGAGCGCCTTATCCCCGAGTGCCAGCGAGATCGGATCCAACGACATATACTCCATTCTCGTCGGGTGGGGGCGATGGAACATGATAACTTGAACCGAAAGGTTGGTCTCCGGCGGACAGTGTATCCGGGGAACTTTGCTCGAGGGGTGGGTCGTCACATATAGATGCGAAGGATTGAACGCCGTCGTCGGAGGTTCTCTCGGGTTGGTCGATCCCAGAACATGCATGGCAGACCGACCACATAGCGTAAATATCCGCACTATCGGATGGGGGCTGTTGCGAAAGAGGATGCCCGCACGGAGCGCATTGTCGACATTTCGAGGCTATCCGACCCCCAAAAAAAACCGTCAATAAACCATGTTCATAAACCTCTATCGCGCGCACGGCAAACCCACCTCGACATCCTCCAGCACAGTCAACACAAACAGGTCTAGCTCCGAATTCCGCCAGCCCACGATCACCCCCGGCGCCGAAGACCGCGGTAGGTCGTATGGCCAGAATACCCGCAGCAATCCATCGCTCATGAGCATGTTGTCATCCTTCGGCGTCGATCAGAAGGAGCCTCGACGGCGGAGTTGTTCGCGAGCAGAGACGCCCAGATTCTCGTAGCGTGGGTGCTGTAAGACCGGCGATCAATTAGCCTCCACCTCTGTACGCGCGCGCGAAGCAACAAATTCCACCATAACATACCAGTTCGCCTTCCCTCGCAGCCAAACGATTGATGGGAAGAACCAAGAGGAAGAAAAAGACCGAGAGGAGCAGGAAGCCTTTAGCGGTTCGAGTCTGTTGGGTGCGCGAACCAATTGATTAGCTCCGATCATGCACCACGCTCCCCGAGCCAAGTCGGGGAGGCGGGGGATTCGCGAGGGGCTGTGCCAACATACCACGACGCCGTGATCCCACGCGAAGATGGCCAATTCGTAGAGCCGAGTGACTAGATCCCACCTCGCGGTGATGTAGCCAGCTACGAAGATTCCGAGAGTGAGGATAGAAAAGGGGTGCATGAATTAAGCTTGTTGTTTGTCGGTTCAGGTTGCGCGCATAGCTGGTTTGGGAGTAATAGGTTCGACAACGGTATCAGAGGGACAAACAGATTGAAAGAATGACGACCGCAAGAAATTAAATGAAAGGGAATGAGAAAGACGGGTCGAGGGAGGCAAGATGGTGAGCGAGGGGGAGAAGACGGAGATGTTGCTGTCCCGCATAACATCGGGACTCTCACCGCGGAACACGTGATTCTATACATGGCCTCGACCCTGCAAAACTTCGACTTGAATATACGTCCGTAGCAGTTATGATAGAAAGAATACTATATTAAAACTGAAAAAAGTCAATTTATATTCCATCATCTATCTCGCAGACATTAATCCATATTTTAACAACCCAACGCCCAGCCGCTATCAACCGAACAAAGCCCATCCATATCTCTCTCTATCGACAACTATAACGTCTTAATTCCCTGGAACATCTTATTCGCCTGCAACTTCTCATCCGCCTTGACGAGGTCGCGCATGATCTGCCGCTTCTCCTCGACAGAGAGGTTCTTATCCTCCGTGTCAGCCTTCCACTTAAGCAGCATCGCCTTGAGCAGCGCGCTGCCCTCCTCGACCTCCTCCGGCGAATACGGATCGACGGCCATGGCGGACTGCTGCTTCTGTCCCTGGTTCTCAGAGGTAGTAAAGTCCTCGAGCTCCTCTGCCTTCTGGCGCGCCATGTTGACCACCTTGTCCGGGAAGCGCACGAGCTCCGCGACGTGAATGCCGAAGGACTGGTCGCAGATGCCGGGCTCGACGCGGTAGAGCAAGGTGACTTGGTTCTGCTTGGCTTTCTCGGCGTCGGCGTCGGCATCCTGCTCCGTGCCGTCCCCGATGAAGGCCACGACGTGCAGGTTCTTGACGGACTTGGGGTACCGGTCGGCGAGGGCGGTCAGCTCGTGGAAGTGTGTGGCGAAGAGGCCGAAGCAGCGGATCTCGGTGACGATGTGTTCGGAGATGGCCCAGGCCAGGCCGAAACCGTCGTAGGTGCTCGTGCCGCGGCCCAGCTCGTCGACGATGATCAGCGACTCGGAGGTGGCGGACTTGAGGATGTTGGATGTCTCGAGCATCTCCGCCATGAAGGTCGAGACGCCCTTGAGCTGCGAGTCGCTAGCGCCTACACGGGCCAGAATGCAGTCGAAGATGGTCAGCTCCGCCTCGGTGCAGGGCACGAAGCAGCCGGTTTGCGCCATGAGCGCGATCACCCCGATCTGCCGGATGTAGGTCGATTTGCCGCCCATGTTGGGGCCCGTGATGATCAGGAAGGACGACTCGTCGCGGACGAGGGCCACGTCGTTGGTGATGAACGAGATGTCATCCTGCATCTCCATGCAGGGGTGGCGCGCCTCCTTGAGCACGGTGTTGCCTGTGCCGCGCGGGTGGATGGTAGGGCGGACGTACGGCGTCGGGGCATGCACGGCCGAGTGCGCAAAGCTGACGATGACGTCCAGGTGTGCCAGCACGCCGGCCAGCTGCTCCAGCACGGGGCAGTACGACGCGGCGACGTTGACGACCTCGTGGACCAAGCCCGTCTGGGTTCGGTTGTAGTTCGACGACAGCTGGTCGTGCTCGCGGCGGAGGGACTGCATCCTCGAGGTGGTGAAGTACACGCCGTTCTTCTGCGTCGAGCACTCCTGGTAGTGCTTCTTGTTGCGAATGCAGCCAGCCTCGTTGCGCGTGAGCCGGAAGCACCACCCGTGCACGCGGTGGTTCTCCAAGAACAACTTCTTGTCCATGTCCTGGTCGAGATCGCTCGCGACGGTGCGGTGTTCCGTGTGCATGTCATGCCGCAGCTTATCCAGCTTCTTGCGGATGACGCGCAGGCTCTCGTCAAACTCGGGCTTGATAATAAACTCGTGGTTCTCCAGCGCATCCAGATCGACCGTCGTCTCGACCATCTCCTCCAGCTTCGCCAGGCTATCCGAGTGAGCCCGGAGCTTAGCCCCGTACTCGGTTTCCAACGGCGTCTGGTACTGCTCATCCATCACATTCTCCAACGAACTGACAAAGCCCGGCAGACGGATAGACACCTGATACACGCGTACCACATCCTCCAAGTTCGCCTGCTTCCGCTGGAACCGCTTCGCCAGCCGGTACAAATCGGGAATCGACCGGAGATGCTCCTCCTGCATTGTCTGGCGCAGCTCAGTGTTCTCCACAAACGCCTCCACCAACTGCTGCCTCTTCATAATCTCCTGCCGATCCATAAGCGGCTGCTTCAACCACTGCGCCAGCAGCCGACTGCCAACAGGCGTCTTGCAATGGTTCAGCAACCCAAACAGGCTCATCGTGCGCGACCCGTCCCGCGGGCCAGGCATAAGATTCAGCGCGCGCAGCGCCGACGAATCCAGCTTCATAAACTGCGATAAGTCATGCTGGTAGAGCTGGTACTGGCCGAAATTCGTCGGGTCGGACATAACACCCAGGTACTTGATCAGCGCCGACGCAGACCCCATCGCCAGCTTCAGCTCCGTCTGCGGCAGCGTGCCCGCAGAGCGCTCGTCCCTTAGCAGCCGCGTCAAGTCCTGCTCGATATCCTTGACGCCAAAGTCGGCCACAGGACGCTCCGAGATCGCAATGCCGCAGCTGTCCGCGATCGTGCGGATCTTCGCCAACTCGGCATCCTTGCGATTCACATCCGCCTGCACCAGACACTCCTTCACACCGAGCTGAATAACCAGCGACTCGAAGTTCGAGTAGATATCATTATCCAGGAACTCGCTCACGCCCAGCTCGCGCACACTCGCGTCCGCAAAGCAAACACCCACACTGCGGCCCTCAGCCGCCTTAGACGAGATCCGCACGGAGAGTATGATAGGCGCCGACTCCGCGGAGAGCCCACTACCCACACTCCCCAGCTCCTCCTCCACATCCTGCAGATTCCCCGGACTAGCCTGCTTCACGAGCTTCCACTGGCCCTTGCCAAAACCGCTAGAGCCCCAGATCTCAATGCGCTTGTTCAGACGGAAGAGCGCCTCGCGGAGGAAGTTTCGGAACACGGTCACGCTCATCGTGACGGAAGGGAGGCCGCCCGTCTCGCTGCGCCCGAGGTTTCGGAGCACGGAGGTCGTCTTGTAGACGGTGCGGGCGATGAATTCGGCTTCGGCGCCGTGCGCAGAGTACCAGTCTCCGCGGTCGAATACGCGGATGGTGTCATTGTTGTTGTCGGCGGTGGAGAGGTTGCGGTAGAATCGGATGAAGCCGACTTCGTCGTCGACCTGCGGAGGAGGTCAATCAGCAAGGGTCTTGAGGACAATTAGTTGTGGATTGCACTTACTCTGAGATCTGGCCGGGAAGACATGTTTCCAGCAATGTCTCTACAATATACAGTCGAGACGGGGTTTCCAGCTGGGTTGGAAGAGATGAAGAATGTCTCTCTGGGTTGAAGATGATGTATCAACTGTTGGCGACGCCACGACGCGCGCCGCGGCGTACGGTCACGTGGACCCGCGTCGCGCCGTAAGTGGTTTCTGCCTCAGGCTGGATAATCAATCATGGCTGCCGATAAGATTACTTGCAGTATTATTGCGAAAACAATTGTGATCATGTGTTCAATTCAATGCTATTATTCATATAGACAATATAAAATGCGCTCATAAAAAAGGAAAAGACATGCTCATGCTACTCGGTACAGGTAAAAAATGCCATCATAACGCCGCACATGAGGTATCATCCAAAAGGAAATAAAGCAAAAAGAAAGACGCTATCCAATCATGCGTTATACCCGAGACTCCAGTGCAGATGCATCTTCCTCCGCCAGGTTCAATTGACACGCCCTAGCCCCAATCTCCTTTGGATGGACGTCAGAACAAGACTTGAGGACCACGGTCTTGACCTGGTTGACAGCGACGAGATTCACCCAATGACCAGCAACGTCCGCCCGAGCCATAATCTCCAGGCAAATCTCCACCTCGCGGTCTGCGATAGGATTGCGTGTCGAGTGCTGCACGCTCCGGATGATAGTGTCCATCCGATGCGGGGAGCGCTGGGCGGCCACCATGGCTGTCGGCCCGGAACCAACGTACCCAGCGGGCCGCAGCAGCGCCACAACGGAAGCAACCTCCTCCACGCGCTGCGCCGCCGCCTGGCGGAGGAGAGCCTCCTTCGTGGGCGGCGGCGGCAGCTGAGACTGCCGCATCTGCTTGCTCTTGATGCGATCCAGAAGCCCCATGCGGCGGTTGGTCGTGGCCCCCACCGACTTATCAGTCGGGGCATCCGTCTGCAAAGGTTCCCGCTGCTTCTCCGTCTTCAGCCGGATCACCCCGCCCTTCAGATCCTGCAGTCGCTGCTGTCCCTTGCGGAAGGCCGTGAATGGAGTCAGCGACTCGTGGACGGTCGCAACGCCCAGCGTCGCGATAAGATCCACCCGGCTCTCGTCGCCCTCCACTGCATCCAAGGCCTTCTCCCAGAGCAGATCCACCGCCTGCTCAAACTGTTCCTGTCGCTCGGCCTCGTCCACCGCATTCTTCTGTCCAGGACGGCTCACCCGCTCCAGACAGACCCGTCCCAGCCCATAATTCGCCAGCCGATAGCCAGAGCCCGAGAAGTCCGCCGCCCCCTGCTCGCTAATCCAGAGCAGCCGCTGCAGATCCTTCACCGTCACCTTCCGCTTTTTCCACAACCGCTCAACACTAGGCATAACCTCTCTCACGTCCGCAGGCGTCGCAGGGCCATGGTGCGCCGCGTGGAACGTCATCGCCTTAAGAAACGCCGCATGCAACCTCAACAGATCGTGCACCGCCGGCGGCCGCGTATCAAGGATCTCACACGCCGGTTCCTGCGCAGAACGAGCCCTGGCCCGTTTCGAAGGGGTATTCGGAGTCGCGGGTCGGTCGGACCCTCGGACACTGCCGGACGCAGACCGCGTGGGAGAGGCATAGTGGCCGCTCCGGGGGGTCGACAGATGTAGCTCACTGAAACGCAGCGACTTGGACGGGGTCTCGGCCTGGGCGGGCGCGGCGGCGATAGCGTCGATGGTGGTGGTGGTAGTGGTGGTGGTGGTGCCTTCCCCCTTTCCAAGCGTCGTCGTGGTCGGATTCCCCCCGTCAACATTTTCCAGCTCATTGAGTTTCCGTTTCTTGGAAGGCGAGGCCGACAGCTCTTTGGCAGATTGACGAGTAGAAACCCCAGGCTTGGTCGCTCTTGCGAAGCTCTGTATGCCGACCTGTCCGCGGGCAAGGGCGGCGGCTGCCTGTCGGGTAGAGGTGCGCGGCATGGCGACTACCCTGATAAGGGAGGATTAAAATAGAATAGAATTGATTATAGACGAAACATAGAGGGAAATAAGGCAGGTAGGTATGCACAATGGTAAGTTGCGATGGGTGGGTTATTAGTGTTTATTAAAGTGGTGGAGAGCGAGAATGGAGCTGAAGAGGAAAAGGGTTTTCTTTTGTTCCCGAGTGGAGCGCGTCGCGCGGGGCGCGTGTTGGCGCGACGGGCCGAATGGGGTTATATTACTTGATCGATTGGGAATATTGATGGGGAAATGATATGTAAATGCGAAAGAAATAAAGGAGAACAAGAAGAGAAAGAAAATAGTGGTTTTGATTTTGTCAAATATCTTATTTCATGGGCACAATGCACAATATAACTGTGTCAACCCAGCACCCCATCCCTCCGGTAATCATGGAATGCAGCATTCCTGACTGAGGTCTAGAGTGGCTCCCAGACTGATAGTATGAGGTCCATGCACTTTATCCACAATAGTTCGTTGTGTTGGAGACAGCTTAATCCGCTAGACTGCGGAGTAGATACATAGTATACACCCAGAATTGTATATACCCAGACTCCGTAGATACTACAACGCCTACCATTCTACCATCCATAACCAATCCAAAGACATCAATAATCAAGGATACAGTACACTTGCACAGTAAAAGGAAGAAAAAAAAATGATAATAAAATGAATTGAAATAAATTAAGCAATCTGCGCCCACAATTAACAATCACCTCAATAGTAGCAGTACACTCCACACAACCATCTCAAATGCACAAGCAGACCATACTACATACTACCTAGGCAATTCCGATGATATTCATGACAATAACAACCTATTTTCCAAACCACCCCGACACCTTCCCCTTCGCCTCAGCCGCCTTCTCCTCAACGGACTTATCCAGCTTATCGATCCCCTCCCGGGTCTTGATCGTCGCGTCCTGGCGCATCTCATCCAGTTTGTGGATTCCCTCCTGGGCGTCTGTGGTTGCTCTGGCGCGGGCTTCTTTTGCCTGTCTCTTTGTTAGTCATTTATCTTTCTGGGGTTTCTCTTCTCTTCCCCGGTTAAGAGACATGTTCAGGGACATGGGAAGAGATGTTGTAGAAGATCGAGGAGGGGAAAGTAACATACCGCCTTATCCACATTCGAGCCCAGCTCGGCGCCGGCTTTCTCTGCCGACTTCTCCGAATGAGGGAGCTGGTGTCGTGCCTTGTCTACGTCGACTGTATCGGGAAGATCGTCAGTTATTGTTCAATATACTGTAGAACACAGGGTGTCTGGTCGAGGAGAAAATAGGAAAGAAAGAAACAAAGGAGGAGAGGGAAATACCTCGAATCTTATCCCCGGCCTTAGATGCATCCCCACCAGCTTGGTAAAGGTAGTACCCGATTCCCGCAAACGCAGCGAGACCACCGTAGAGAGGGGCGCGGCTTTTCGACATTGTGATTATCTGGTGGAGGTAGTAGACTGATAGGTTGTAGGTAGGTAGGTAGGTAGGCAGTAGTATGTAAATAGGATGGAAGGAATGAGCGGTTAAAGAAGGGTGGTATTCAAAGATATAGACGATAGAGTAGTAAAAAAAGTAAATGACGAGCTTGGGAAAAGCAGCAAACTTAAATACCCAGCAGGCGACCAGACTCGCAAGAAAGTCCAATGACAATGCCTACGTCAAGGCCAAACCTGGAATCGCAGGGAAAGGCGCGCGGAGAAGCACGGGGTATGACGTCGAACTGGGACGCCGGTCCATCTCTGCGCTTTTGACTGGCCCCAACTTGGGGTTCGAACCACACTGGAGACACTGCGTGCTACCTAATTGATTACCTCACTAGGTCTTGGTCGAGACGGTGTACACTGGATGATTCAACGGGTGGTCGCTGATTGGTACTGATGGGGTGGTTTCCGATGGTGAAGTTGTCGGGTACTATGGTTTCATCGACGTCACTTGGCTATTCTTGTTTGGTGAGTCTATTGCTGTTTCAAGACTTTTATCGGACTTTCTGTAGCCCGGACACCATACAGCTGTTCGTTCGCTCTACACGCTTCAACCTACAAGAAAGAATGAACTGACCACTGTCTGATATAAACTACCGACTTTACACGACGCTGATCCGCAAACAGATGTAGTAAAACAAGCAAAGCCACCCCACGACCACAATAGGAAATTCCATCACCTGAACCTCACGGAACTCGGATTCGAGGCCGGGGTATCTTCATGCTATGGACAATCCCAGTTCCAACGCCAAACATGCAGGGACCAGCAACACCCACCGACAGAAAGGGAACACCCGAAAGAAGACTGGTGGTCGGTGAAAACAAGGAAACAAACTTGAAAAGTGGAGACGGCGCAAAGCCCCGGGAAAACGAGATATATAGGAATCGGACGATAAAAAAAAAAAAAAAGATAAGATCAAGATAAAAAAAAAGGCCCCTGTATTGACAATAAGAAATCCGTCGCGTATGCATCAGTCATCAGTCATCACATCATGAAATTCCCCCCAACAGCGATATACCGGCAAAAGAGAACTTCCTCCAAACGATGGGCCAAGGGTCTAAAAACTCCAAAGCTATGTCCAAACGGAAAGATAGAACGAGGGTGGAAAAACGAATGAGGAGAAAAAGGGGGAAAAGGTCCGGTGGTCCTCAATATACAACACCGACCGTACAGGAATCAGGAAAGAGGGCGCCAGTTGCCAGTGGCGTCCACACTAGAGCAATGCACTTCGACAGACCGATCGAACGGATCGCATCCGCAGCTGGTTTTTGTTTGGTTGGTGACCTGGGCGTATGCTGTGTATGCTTATATATATTGACTTTCGCGGTCGAAGTGACCGTCCAAGTGGCCGCCTAAGTAACCAGTCTCGTGGGCCCACGATTCTCGTTCGTCGCCACAGCGACCAGCGCCTCCAGCCGATCCATCCCGGATTTGCGCTCGGAGGCATGACTGAACAGGTCGGGCCGCGAGTCATGTGCGCCGTGATAGCCATCAGGCTGGGGTGCCTGCAGTGCAAATTAGCGGCCTGGCCGTTATCGAAGGTCCGGGTAGCGGGGGCGTACTGTCTGAGACGTCTCGGACGCATAAGGAGTATGATGGGGCTCGACGTATCCGTTGTTATGCACGATGGCGGGATGATACTCGAGCGACGCGGTGGACGGGGTATGGACCCCCTCGCTGCTGCTCGAATCCTCCGGGGATGTCCGGGTAGCCTGCGAACTATTTGTTGCATTGCTGTAGCTGGGGGCGTGACCGCTGGAGCCGCGATACTCCGGCGCCTGCGGCTGGTAGGACGACGACGGGCGCGAACCGACGCTGTGCAGTTCGGCGATGGTTTGCTGGCCCCAATTCGAGGCGTCCCGCTGGAGGGGCTTATCACGGATGTGGAGTCCCGTCAGGTTGGTGTGCAGGGACATGTCCCACGAGACGTGACCCCGACGGTGGCCGGGACCCGAGATGGGGGGCGCCGGTCGCACCGACGGCTGCGAGTAGTTGAAGCCGCCCCCAAAGGAATGACCAGGCGGTGCGTTCGGATGGTCCAGCTGCATCGGACTGGATCGGCGGACGGGCGGGGTGAGGGGTCGCTGCGCAACCACCTTGTCGAAACTTTCGATGCCCGGCAGGCGCGGGGGTTGTTCTCCGGCGGCCTTGGCCCCCCCGGGGACCGCGAAGGACTCGTGCGTGGAGTAACCACCACCAAACCCACTGGTCGCCGGCCGGGGCGCCGCCGGGAACGTCGACGGATGCCAGGTTCGCCTCCGCAGGTCCGCGTCGGCTGCACTGTGAGCCCCCTCCTCCCGAGCGCCGGAATAGTGGGAGCTGGCCGGACTGGCGAAGGAACTTCTTCCGGGGGGGTACGCCGTCGGCGTCGCCGGGTTGGCATACCCAGCGGGCGGGTAGGCATTGACCGCCTGCGTCGTGAAGGGGTTCGCCCCGGTGGGCACCGAGAGACGACGCGCCGCGGTCTTCCCATCCCAAAAGCCCGAGGCGCGGGACGCGGCCGACATGGGTGACGCCACATGGGGACTCCCGCCGTGGCCGGCGAACATGTGGGAGGACGTGTAGGGCGAGCCACCCGTCGCGGGGCCGGGGAGTCCTCGGACCTGGCCCGGGGGCGTGCTGGGCGGGTCCCCGCGCGGATCCAAGGCCAGCCGGGGCCGCCCGTCGTTGGACATGATCAGCGGCGGGGGTCGACGGCGCAGTTCCTGGGGTTGGCTGTAGGTCGACGTCGCCGAGGCGATGCTGGAGGTCGAGAGGTTCCGGCTGTGGCCTCGACTGTGTGCCCCCTGACTGCCGGCCGTGCCCGCCCGCGCGCGACCCTGGGGGCGTACCCGGTCCGTCCGAATCTGGCGCTGGAATCGCGTCCCCGTGGCCGCGAGGGAGTCCCCCGGGATCTCCTCGTTGACATGCACCGTCTGGGCGTGTTGGCGCAGGTTATCGAGTCGGGAGAAGCGCCGGGTGCAGTGGCACTGGAAGGGGCGCTCCCCGGTGTGTTTGCGGATGTGTCGGGCGAGATGCTCACTGCGGGTGAAGCTAAGGTTACAGGGCGGGAAGTCCGTGCAGAAGAAGCGCTGGCCCTTCTTCTTCTTGGACGGCGGAGCGTTGTTGGACTGGTGGTTGGACTCGTGGTCCGAGCCCTCTCCCTCCGAATCCCCGGCGGCTCGGTCATCCACGCTCCCCTGGGACTCGGGGTGTCGGGGGGACTCCTCCTGAGCGTAATCATTGCGAGGCGTCCGGTCGTCCATCCGCGTGGGGGAGATCGATGGGTCCCGCGCATCAGGCATGCCCTTCGAGGCTGGACGGGGCGTGGTGGGCGTGGTGGCATCCTCCATGTCCCGATCCGGTGGGGGCGAGGTATTATTCACAGGTAAAAACGAAGACATATTGACAAGCGATGCAAAGGATCTATGTACGAATCGGTAGGAGGGCCGTCAGGTAAAACGTTTCCCGGCACACATGAACCTTCTCACGGTCCAAGGGGGGAAGTAGATGAAACGGATAGCGGAGAAAATGCGGTGACGATCAAAAGGATGCTGATTACTGAACCGATTTGCGCAAAACATGTCAGCAAGTGGATCATCGGTAGTCTTGTGCAAATGACACGGAGAGCAGTGGACAGGGAGAGGGGCGTTGCTTGTATTGGACGATGATCGGAACACTTACCACCACAGAGGGGGAAAAGTCGAATGAAAGTCTCCTGTCCGAGGGAGTGTGGGGGGGAGGGGGGGTGTGGTGAGGATAGTCAGGAATGTGGAATGTCGCCAGTGTTTCGACGAAGGTTGTTGTTCAACCGACTGCCCCGACCAGGAAGGCGAAGCAAGGGTGACCGTGGTTACGGGTAGTTGGACAGGATATCACACAGGAAATGGGAGCGGACCACCATTAGTATCGAGGAGACATGTCTCCCCGGTTCGATATGGCGAAAAGGGAGCGGCGACGAAGGTCGAGAAAGTAGCGGTATAGTCGCTTGTTGTTGTGGCAAGCCGAAATGGGAGAGAGGGGAGGATCAAAGATGATCCAAGATGATCAAAGGAGGGGAAGGATGGATGATGAAAGATGGAGGATGTGATCCAAGGATGACTTGGGAGGGTTTAAAGAGATTGGGGAGGGACGAGGAGAGGGGGGAAAAATGGAGTTGGGGAGGGACGAGGAGAGGGGGGAAAAATGGAGTAAAATCGAATGAAATAAATAAGAACCAGAATAAACAAGGAAATAAATAAAAAAATCAATGTTTTAAGCGTGGGCAGGCGTTAGTTCGGTGAACTTGGATTGATTTTCACAGCAGTTGCTTGTCGAGTCCTGGCCCTGGTGGGGATGATGACCGGTTTAGACAAAGAAGAGGGAAAAAAAGCCCCAACTAAATTTCCCAGATATCAGAATCAAATCAATCCAATGGAGATTTCACGATTCAACCATTTATCCAGGAAGATGGATCCGAAAAAGAAGCCCCAATCAACAGAATTATCCGTCAACAAGAATAGAAATCCAGGGGAAAGCAGCAAAGCAGAAAAGGACAGGTCAAATATCGTCCAGGGGCAAATGGAGAGAGAAGAATATCCAAATGGGGAGATATATATAGATCGATCCAATCCGTGGCGATAAGGAAGGACGAAGGGAGAAAGAAGTACAGAAGGAGAGGTGAATCAAAAGAGAAGGATGGATGGATCAGATGGAAAAGGATTGATCGAAGGATTGATGATTGATGATCGATGGATCGAGATAGAGAGAGATCGATGATAGAGGAGAGAGGGGGGGGGAAGAAGAAGAGAAAGGAAGGAAGAAAGAAGACCAGGGAGGAGATGATACGACTGTAAAAGTAGGAAGCCGAACAGTAAGAGACAGGTTGGATGACGGCAGCGTCTGAGGGGGGGGGGAAAGAGACGGAGGAATGGTGACGACGATAGTATAATACAGAAAAAGAGGATAATTTACGGTACCTTAGAGAGTCAGCCCGTCAGTAGTTCATAGTAAGTTAAGTTCATCTGGTGTGGGGGAAAGGTAAAGGATTGAGGCTTATCGGAAACAACGGTCGGCAAGAGGCGGGCGAAACGAGGGGCAAATCTGGTTATGGAAAGGTGGGAAGATGGGAAGATGGAGATTGGAAAGATGGAAGATGAAGATGGAAGATGGGAAGAGAGGGGAACGGAGGAGAGAGAACCATGGAGAGGTAGAGTTTATCTTGACTATACTCGATCATACTCTATACTCCCGTCTATACTACTATTCTACTATCATGATTGTATCTTCCGTAGATAATTATATTGTATAGTATAGAGAGTAGGCACTAGATACTAGATACTAGATACTGGGTAGTATGGGTATAGCATACAGTAGGTACATAGGTAGGTAGTCCTCTCGTCCAGGTACTCATGGTTTGGACCTCCGACACGAATCATCGACTAGTAAATCACAAAGTCAGGACCAGTGGAGTTGCCAGAATGGTACGGAGTACGGATAGATCGAATGGATTGAATGGACCCAGTCAATAACGTTGGAATTCCCTTGTCTACATCGTGGAGACTCCAAGTCATGATTCCATCCCGATCGATTCTTTTATAGATCATACTAACTACACCTAATCAACGTGGAAGTACCAACTACCTATCGCTCGTATTATCAAAACCGTATCAGGAACCTCCGCGCTTAAATCAATAAAAAAAGAGTCACACGCAGTGGTGGCTGATCCAAGATGCGAGGTACTGATGGCTTGATGCGTTGGCCAAGGTCAACTTCCAGGCGAACAGAGGCATTCAACCATTTTTTCCTTTTTCCCTTTTTCCTACCTAGGTATTTTACAATTTTGCATCGATCGGTGCGAGTCTCGACCAATACTCTACCGTGGAACAGTCCAGGTGGGGTTCATTGTGTCCTGCTGCTTCGTATGATTGATTGAAGGCACCAGGAACTCGGACCCAGTAGGAGCGGCTGACACTTCCACATTACAGAGTATTCTCTGTTTGATGTTTTACTTGATCGATAGAAGTGTCTATATATATGACTATATATATATATATATATATATCCTAACTTAATTATTTAACACATGTACAAATATATATATGCGTATGTGCTATACCTTCTAATCGTGTTCTCTAGAATATAAAGATCCGATCTACACTATAGAAGGCCCATCAAACCCGGGCATGGACCCATGGTTCCAAGCCATGACAACACCCGGTGACGTTGACCACTCGGACCCTGGGGAAATGGTTGTTCTGGTAACTTTGGATACTAATATAGGTCCTCGGTTGACTTTCGCCCTTCCCCCGGTCGGGTCCAGACCCGACCCGGGATGAGGCATGGCAAACCACTGCGCTGGTTCAGCTTAATTTCGTCTTGTCGGGACTGTATCATCACTAATATAGAATATAGAAAAATCCGGGGGGTAAATGAATGAATGGATTAAATAAATAAAGGTAACTCTGCAGACGCAGGCAAGGATGCCAGCAGAGACGGTATCGACTCCAGAATTCGAAACCCGCCCACAGCAACCGGATGGATTATCCTCATACAGAATGATTACAGATAGCTTCGTCGCACGGAGTTGACTAGACTAGACTAGATCAGACCCAGAAAACTCCTGTGCCTTTGCATAATAGTTCCGATGGCCGACTCGCTCTTTTTTTTTTTGGTCCTTGGAACGGGGTTGCAATTGTCATACATTAGATCGAGTGGAGACAAGAGACGAATCCTCCAACAATCATCCAGATCCAAGGAAGAATCAATACAAGAGGTATTGTCCAGCCGATCGATCCATCCATGATCCCTCGAACGGACCACCGAGGGACCTTGTCTGGTCCCTTGTTCAAAGCTGGAGAGGGAAGTGCTGGACAGGGAGAGTTTCATCAGAGTTTCAACCCTCCCAACCTAGACCAACCTAAAATCCAACACGTTCCCCACTTGACTCCAGCTGGAGACAATTGGTTGATGACATCTCCAGTAGTAATCTATTCGAGGCTCCCACTGGAGGGATCATCGATGTAGTCTCGTCTTTACAGTTTACATAGTCCTCCTCCCCCACATACATACCTACACACATACATACCTACATACATACCTACATACATACCTACATACATACCTACATACACACTCCATAGATACGGATACACAGACAATAGCCCACTGGATCAATCACAAGACGGAGTCAACGACAAGTGTAAGGCTAGAGGCTAGACTCCCTAGTATAACGCGACTGCATTAGCCGCCCTGCAGGACCGAGTTTCCCTGTCCAATTGGCCCTGTGGGATCCGATCGTGGACAGGAGGTACCTTGCCTAGGGAGTGACCTAGTGAAGTCCCTGCCTACTTTACCCACTCATTCGTAGTCGCACAGGCTTGGTTGGTCTGGGTCTTATCTATTGAAATTGGGTAATACATTCTGGAACGCCACTCGAGAGTCCAGACGGACTGGACGGAGACTTGACTCAGAGGGTGATCGACGCGTGACTGACCTTGCCCTGTTGCCCTGTCTGCCCCTCTTGAAGCCTGACAGGAGACTGTCTATAGTGGCCCAAGCGAGTGATCACTGCAAAATAAATAATAATAAAAACACAGAAAGAAAGAAAATAAATCAAATATCGTGTAAAATCAAAAATCAAAAATAAAGAAACCCAAAGAATATGAAATAGCAAAGTAAAACCTACCTACACGAGTTGACCCAACTTTTCCATCCATCCTCACCTACACTTTACCTTCTACCATGAGCACACCACGATACTACACTTCTATTTTAATACGACCAAACTCACATTTTACCTTTCTCGCGACAGGGAAAACGCCAGCCACCGTTCCAGTTCCCAGGGGAGAGAGGGGGGAGGGGGAGAAGGGGCGATTTACGCCACCATCTCCAGCGTCCCAGAAACCAATCCATGCTATACCCCTTGTGCCTTTTGGCTTTTTTGGCCACGGGGGAGGAGAGGGCGGGGTCATGAGGGGTATGTTTTATTTAGTATTGGTATAGTAATTGTTATTGTAGTATTAGATTTATTTCCACGCTTTCTTTGAGAGTATGATATATTAAGCACTAATTTGATCTACCCATACTACTTTAGCAACTACTACTTCAGCAACTACTACAATGATAACCACTACAGTAACTACTAACTAGTACTACTACATGCAACTGCAACTACAACTACAACTACAACCACGACTACTACACTACAGCCAGATGCAACAAACCCCAAACGCGGGGTATCAATCAATACATGCCCCTAACCCAACAAACAGCCTACCTAGTACAGACCCAATCTTCAACTCCGGGTCAGAGACGCAAGCGTCATCACCAGGAAACCCAGATCTCAAAGATCCATGGCATAGGATAACCCAAACAAGGCGCGATGGGGTGAGTGGGTTATACGAGATGGGGGGCGGGCGCGGGGAGGGGAAGGGGGCGAATGATGGTGATTCGATCCAGGTACGGAACTTGTGACAAGTCGGTGTCTTGTGTTCGGGGATTTTTTTTGCTCAGAACAAAGAAAGGATTTTGAGGTCGGGGTTCCCCGCGTATGAGTGGCAATCATGTGTTTTTATGATGCGTTGATGTTTATGATTTGGCTTGTGATGACCACGTGTATAGTATTATCCATTATCTAGAGTATGTTGTTGTATGATGATACTTAGTAAATACTAGTATTGAATATGGAATGGAATGGATGGCTTCGTACAAGGCTGACGTATGCTCTGGTCGGATCATTCTGATCGACAGTTCCTGATCTATCTGGAGGTGGGTTAGATCAACCAATATCTAAATATGTCTGTCTGTATTCTAGATATAAACCTAGTTGTCTAATACTGTGCAGACATAACTAAAAACACACAGTAGACCATAAATCCATATAAAATATCCCAATCCAGGTACCTTACCCTGATAGTACATACAATATATTACTTCCATCCGAAGCACATCTGGAATATAATTCCTCTCATAGACAAGCGGTGAAGATGCATATCATGCTCTGCATACATAGATACCGACGTCACGGCACAGTTTCATCTCTGAATCTCCCTGTCTACTGTATGTATCCCTCGGACAGCTCATTGTCCATGACCGACTAACTCTGCTGGCTGCTGGCTGCTGGCTGGCTGAATGACTGACTGACTGACCGCTGGCCAAACCACTGACAATAACACCCTGTCTATCGACTCCCTTTCAAACGCCACTACCACCATGAGTCCATGAATGAATGATAGACAGATATATATCAAAACGCGGATGCCTAGATTCTGACATTCGCACTTACACCCTTGGAGCCTCACGTGAAGATTCCATACAATAGTAAGAAACACAGCCGCAACCAGTCAGCAACAAGAAACAAAGAACAAAAGCAGAAAGAAGAAACTAGAAAATCATGCAACAGACACCCAACAAAGAAGAAGAAGAACAACTCCATGCTCACAAGACGCGTTGGAAACGCATGGTGCCTTGTTCCTTGCTGATTGGGGATTCGTTCCTCGATCTTCCGGTTTTACCTGTCTTCTACATTCGTTTACTATCTATTGATTGGTTTATTATTTGTCTATGCACAGTACTACGGAAGAATCAGGAAGTTCTACGTACCAAGCTGGTGGATACTTAGCTGCTTACATATTAACTAGGTATACATGTACCGAAGGTCCATACATATCTATCTATATATCTAGGTATCTGCCTACTACCGTAAGACATGTGGCTGACTCGTATTTCACATGCTGCCTGCCCTGGTCTACTCCTTACTCCCTCACCCTGGTCCCATCCGTGACTCACTGGTGGGTATGTAAGTGGTAAGCAATAAAACCAGAACCGTCTCAGAAACAACAGGGGAGAAAACCGGATTTCCGGACGGTCGGCACCGTCCAGTCCAATCATACATACAATATGTATAGATCTCGATGTAGGTACGTAATCTAATTGCTTTCTTTGGCTGCCCTGTTATTGTACGCATAAATAAGATGTAATTAATTCATGTTGAGGATTAATATATAATGTATAGCTTGTGTCACTTTCTACCGATCAGGTACATTGGTCATGGTCACGGCGCCGACCATCACAGCCGCCTCGCGTTCCCACGTTCGCTCGTTCGTCGTCCCCGTCTCGCTGCCTAGTCGGCGTTCGGCGCCCAGGATCGACGTCGGTAGTTGCGACCCGCGCAACACGCATTCTCGGACTTCGCGTTTCAGGTGGTCTTTGCCTGCGCGGAGGGTCCGCGCTGCGACGCCCCCGCGTGTGAGGATCTCCTGGGCGCGCATGGCTAACGAGGAAGCGAGGGAGCGCCAGAAGTAGGATGGGAGGGAGGTCGTGTCGAGGGCGGCGTGGAGTGGCTGGACCAGGTTGCTGTTGTTGCTGCTGCTACCCTTGTCGGTGCTGTCGCTGGCGGAAACGGCCGGGAGGAGAGGGTGGGCTGGGGCCCGGATATTACCGAGGATGGCTTCGAGCGCGAATATGTCCTGGCATTTGGCGGCGACTTCGTTGAGGGTGCGCTCGAGGATCGGCGGCGTGGTGATTGCCCGCGATAGGGCGTTTAGCGAGGACAGGATCGCCGCGTTCATGTAGCCCTGCAGCGCGGAGAGGAGGAGCTCGGGCTGGAAGTCGGACGGCGACTGCAGCTGCTTGGGGACCGGCGACAGCACGTACAGGATGGTGACGGCGGAGACGAGGCGCGCGCGGGCCTCGCGCGCCTGCTTGTAGCCCGACTGCGCCTGGGACCCCGTACCGCCGGTGGCGATGGTGGACATGGAGAACCGCGTGATAGCCTGCTGCGCTCTCCCCTTGACCATGTTCTCGGCCGGAATCATGAGCTCGCCGCGCAGCGTCCGCACGACTTTGACCCGGTCCAGCCCGTGGCCTTCCTCGCCGGGCTCCGAGGCCGAAAACATGCGCCGCAGGCCGACGATGGTAGATGCTGCGCGCTCCAACGCCCGGTAGTCCTCGCGGGATGGGTTGGGCGAATTCGTGCCGTCGCCGCTCCCGCCCGCACCGCGGCCTGTAATTTCGGGCAGTTGGCCTTCTAGCTGCCGGCTGAGCGTGATGCAACGCGCGACGGCCCGGGCGAGCCGCGCCGTAGCGAGCGACTTCTCTGCGGCGACGCGGGTCTCGTCGGCTGTCTCCCACTTGCGGAGGACCTCGCGCTGTAGTCGCTCGTAGCCCTGCGACACGGAGGCGATCTGCTCCTCGGACTCCTTGAGGATCTTTCCCGCTGCCGCGGTTTGGTCCCGCGTGTGCGTCAGCAGGGGGAGCGCCGATTTGCTAGTTAGCGTGTGGATGTGGGTATCGATTTCCTGGAGATCGAACAGCACGCGCGATAGCGGCGTTGATAGATCTAGCGGGGTGTCGGTGGCATTGTTGGTGGCGACTACCAATGAATTGGCGAAGGAGGCCGCTGAGAAGTCGGGGTCTAAGAAGGTCTCGTAGTCTATGTATGATGGTTCACCTTCGGCCATGGTGGCGGACTGGAGGTTGATCTCCTCCAGTAGGGTTTGAGAAGACCGATATAGTACACTTCTTGCAAATTGTTCACACGAATGACTTATGGACGCTGATCAATGTGTAATTGCGTTGTTTGGTATCACTGCATGTCCATGGGGTAAGATTGAACTTAGCGACAGCGTGTTGTCTGCAGAAGCAGAATGGACTCCCAAGTGAGTGAACTGGACTTAATCAAAGTGGTGGATTTGATATGCCGAAAGAGTGAGTCCTGGGTATCATGCACGTTTGCCCGATGTTAGGTATAGGACAAAGTATCTCCCCATCCGTCTGTTAGATGGATCATTGCTGGCATCTCGACCAGACACTATTCCTTTTTGGGCGACTCGCTTGGTGCTGAGTCATCTTTATACATCTGTGTACATACAAACAGATGGACCAATTCAATACAACAAAGTAGGTTTTTACTCGTTAATAGACGACAAAATATGAGACTTATTCTATAGGAGATTTTCATATATTATATCATAAGGTTAAAGATTGTCATTCTTCAACGAGCCACTTCTTTTCACCTCGGTATGTGCCATCCAGCATCATGCATGTACATTCGGCTCATATACTTACCTTTCCTGCGCAGTGGATAAATCAATCAATGTCGTATTGGAAGAAAGGGACGAGCCGTGATGTCGGACCCAAAAAGGGCAACCCAACCGGCTATGAGATCCACCATATCAACCAAGACACGCGCTCCAACCAAGCTCGGACAATCCTCAAGCTCTAGCCAGAGTCTTACGCCGCTGCTTAAGCATATACCCATACATCATCACAGACCCTATGGAAAAAAAATTAGCACACAACCCCCAGATACACTAAAACAGAGGGATAACAAACCAGGCCCATAAAGCGCAAGACAGAAATACCAAACGCACTCAAGCAGCCACCCCGTGCTCGCAGCACGCGCAGCCCCAAACATCAACCACCACTCGCCGCCGATCCCAACGGGATACAAGATGACGAAGAGCGAGTACCTGCCCATTTCATTATTAGTTTCGTTTACCGTCTAGACTGCAATGCTTCAGAGGAGATGCAGGAAGACATAACATACCTAAGCCACTTCAACCACCCCGGGATACGAAGTCCGGCAGACATGATCACGAAGTACAGATAGCGGATGACATCAGCCGTGGACCAGGCGACGAGCATGGCCGTGTACACGGGGAGCGAGCTCGCCATGACGTCTGGGTACCCGTAGTTGATGGCCCAGACTTGGACGGAGCGGGCGAAGACTTGCGTGAAGGTTGTGAGGACGGGGCTGCGGGTGAGTCCTGCGTTGGGTTAGTCTTTTGGCTTTGGGTGTAGATAGTAGGGTGCATATTGGTTAGGGAGGTAAGGTATGAGGGATTACCTGTAGCAGCGTGAAGAATCTCCGCAACAGCGAGAGTCTGAGTCCATCGAGCCCATGGCTCAACGGTGGTATAGATTGAGACCGGAATGGAGGAATTGGGATTGGCGGTGTCGGTTTGGGATAGGAGGATGCTGATAATCGACAGCAGAATGCGGAGCCAGAGGAGAGCGCAGGTTGCGTTGTATGCGAGGAGATACACCCTCTTGGCTGTCCAGCCGGGTGACTCTTTAGCTTGAGGCATTGCTGTTCTTTTCATGGATTGGTTGCAAGATATAAAATCATGATTGGCATCGTCGATAACGGCAAATCTGATGCCGGTAACTAGTGGCTGCTGATAGTCTGGTTTTATGCTGCTTTGTCAGCATATACATTTTATGCTAATTATACAAGACCTGGCTAGACAAGGACTCTGGTCGATTCGACCATGGTATGAGATTAGATCCTTGGAGTATTGTTAATAATGAAAGAAACTTTCTATCGGGTAGTCGAGATAGGAATGTACTTCCGTGCTTACGTCTTGGTATAGGTACACAAGTACAAGGAGTAATCCAGAGCCTTGTGCCGCAGATCACTCTTATGCAGAGGTAGTGGCGGATAGAGTTCCTGTACAATTGACCCCGGAGATATCGGATTTTTCAGAAGCGACAAGATGCAGATAGCTCCGATACGATTGGAGCTATCAGTTTACCATTCCCGAATAGGGCAGACGGAGGAAGACTTCGGGGAGAACACCGAGATTTCTCAGTGTCTCAGGCAACACAGATACTAGGCAAGGACGAGTCTCATGTTGATCATTGAGTATACTGTATCCTCCACTTTACAATCCCAGATGATAATACCCCAACTGTGGGTAGTACGGAAGGATCCCTCCCCAGGGCTATTAAAAGCCACGAGTGAACGATTCCCTCGAAGAGCGGTGAATCACCGTCGCCCTGGGCTGGGGCTCAGAAGTCAGAGTTAAGGTTCAATAGCGGCATGTAAGAATCAGCCATTGGTCTCCAGCTGAGGCTCCCCCAGAATTGCAAGCAAACATTTGATTCCGGATAAGGAATGATAGTCAAGGAATGGAGGGGGGAAAAAGAAAAAAAAAAAAATTGAGAATGTCTCCTCTCGTGGCTGTGTGGGCGTACGTATGTATCATGCATGTCTATTGTGTATGCGTGTGGGCGCATCGTTCTACCACTTACGTACGTACATGTATCACGGTTTACGAGGTCGTAGGGCCCTGTACTCCGTACCTACTGTACTTGAATGTATCGAGCTATCCATCCGATAGCGGGACAGCTAGCACGGCATGGCATATGCAGTCCAAGCGCGTCGAGCGGGGAGAGGAGGGGGGGAGGTACACAAGGGCGTGATGCCAAACAGGTCGATCGACGATTTAATCAAGGTCATCCCTGATTGTTGGGTTGCTGTCCCTGTGTGGACGGGATTCCTGCCGTGGACCTCCCATTGCGGTCTATCTTCGATGGATACCGATAATTAGAATAAACAAGTAACTGCGGGTCGCGATGTGGAGAGTGGGGAGAGAGTCGAAATTGCAGTTGATGGCAGTTTGGAGGGAGAGTTTGACTTTTGGATAAGGAGAACGAGAACAGTGGATCGGTGGGGAATGCCATGTGCTCCGTATCAGGATAATTTAATATGTTGAACTGTGGTTTGATATATCACCTTCCCGTCCCTGTTGAAAATTACCCCCCATGTCAGACTGATACGATGACAATGACTTAACCATGCGCATGAACGGATCCCTGGTTCAACAACCGCGACCTGTGTGTCCTCCCCGGGTCTTGGGGGAGCTTCGTTGCCAATGAGATTCGACTGCGGAGAGTGGCGAATACGAGAGGCGGTCCCAAGGGCCAGGTTCGTGTTTGACAAGTGTCTGTGCTCGATATGCAGGTGACTTACTCAAAACCATGGGAAGTGGGTTTGGTAACCAATTCGAGAATGGTTTCCTCAAGCCATCTTGACCGAGCATTTGTGGACGGGGCGGGAGAGCTCAAAGAAAGTCCAGAAGTGAGGCGGGCACCTGACCACTTTACTTTACGTCAGTGGTATGTACTCCGTAGTATGTACTTGGCACGGCCACCGTCGATGGCAGTAGTCCATATTTACCCCGGACAAGAAAACTCAAAGCAAAGACGGGCTCTGTTGATTTCAACGGGATTTGGTGTGCCTGGGTTTGGTCTCCTGACTTGTCACACTGAAACATCCGTGGATGACAGTTTTGTTGCATGCATGACTAGTTCTTGTTGACTGATACTAGTCGGAGGAGTGACGGGTGAGTGGCGGGGAGAGCATGATGTAATGATTTCACAACCTGTAATGAGGGTTGGTTTCAATACACATGTGCCTTGTTTCTCAGGTTGAAATTGTTCTTCGGTTTTACTTTGAATATACTCCGTATGTCAAGATAGATATAGATATACGAAGTCTTTGTCTCAAATATAGAAATACTTTAAATAAAAACAAGTAAGACATCATCTATCATACTTTCTGTTCCTTGACTCGGGGCGACTTAAACGCGGGAGAATCCAGCTGCAGGTACCACCGCTAAGCCCGTTGCCGTCCAGGGGACCAGCGGTTACACCAGCGTTGGCGGCAGTCAGGAACCGTCAACAATCCTACCCTGCGTATGTTTCATGCCCTCTGAATAGTGTCACCCTCCTTGATCATTCTCCGGTATTTGACCTTTCTTCTTACAATTTTCTTCGCTGGTCTTCTATAGTTCCTCTCTCCTCGAATCATTTATTTATCTTCGTATTATTCTTATCAGTGCAGCAGATGGAGAAGTGTGGGAGGAACGGTGGGCCCCACCACACCCAGAGGGCTTGGATAATCCATGATTCAGACCGACAGGGGTTTCAGACCAATGATTATCCGAGTATCCAGCACACCATGCGTTTTCTGTCTTCCGCGCCCCCCCTCCCTGTCCGATGTCAGGAGAAAAAAAAATAGCCGGACTTTCCCGAGGAATCCATCATTCCCCAGGGAGGATGGGGAGGGAACAGGGATATCAGCCGGACAGATAGTTGTATATGACAGCTGAACAACATTCCAAGTCTCGGAGGATCAGGTGTGGCATACCGCTGCTAGTGCAGCCAAGTGAGACTGAGGGCGTTTCAATCGAGTCCTACCTAGACCGTGATGAGGTTAGTCGAGCGGAGTCATTCTCCACTCCCCCCCCCCCATCTGTCCCCATCCGCTTTTACAGTTTTTACCCCTGGCCGTTCGGGAGGGAAATGTACTCTGTACTCCGTACCACGCTTTCCCCAAGGATCCATTGAAATCGCCATTGATCAGAATGAAAGCAAAGGGTTGAGTAACGTTGATGGCATGCAGATTGTATTCTTTGTTACTGATCAATATAAATAGATCATATACATATATATACAATTATATCTATTGATATCTTATGATCAGTGAAATACGGATAATGACAATGTCTCACGGGCCATTCTCGACTAGTGTCCTCGTCCCTCCATATCTATCCGGCTAGTCAACTGTCTAACAGTCCGACTATCAGAATTAGACTGGTACGTGCAACAGGTGGCTCCCGGCATTCCCCTTGCGTCGTCTTGCAGCACACTGTCGATTATCAGGCGCTTGGAGGGTTTAAGAAAAAGAAAAAAAAGAGGACGGAAGACGATCAGCCGGAACATTTCTCTGCTTATGATGAGAATAAGTCTGGTTACAGTCTTACAAGGCTTACACAGAACACCCTTACCAGTTGCCACAATGTCAAGGAAACCGAAAAAGTGCAATTCTTTCAGAGAGCACTGCCCAAGGTACTGTAGAGTTACTCCAGTCTTTCCTTTATTCAGGCTTGGTCAATCCTTGTCCCGTTGGGAGGGCTCCATACTCCATACTCCGTAGATGGTACTCCATACAAATGATCCCCACCGTGCCAAATGATGATGAACAGGGTGATCGGTCCATGCATCAGGGCCAACCTTCTTCATCACTTAGTCCTACTTCCTAATTGAACCATCTCCTTATCGGCATTCTGGAGAGTCAGACAGATGGTCCGCGGTGTGTCGACGAGTCGTGCGACAATCCTTCCTCTCTCTTTTTACTCGTACGGAAAATTTCTTCCATGCTCGGATCAATGGATCATTCCTGACCCCATCATTGAACAAAAAAAATAACAAAAAAGGGACAAATGAATTGGTTCAGGTACAGGGATTGATTGCCTGTTGGGTCCGTCCTCTAGTGGGGAAACCCAGTATCTATCCCGTTGGTCAACCGCCTGTTAAGATCCACGCACAGGATTTAGGGTCACGGTCCTCTCTCTGTTCATAGAATGGGGTCTTCGTATATTGAAAGGAAGGATGGTAGATAGCAATGAGGGAAAAGAAAGAAAGTCAAATCTAGATGTAGCCTCGTGGTCGAGTCCAGCGCCCTGGGTCCCGAAAGAGTCGATACTTGGTTCGATTCAACGTTAAGGGTACCGATACGGATACGAACCAGATACAGAGAGACAGTAGAATAATGCAATGCAAGTCACGGAGACCACTGTATCTCCACTCCCACCGGCCCCTAAAGCATCTCCCCCTCTCTTGCTTGCTTTTTTCTTATTTATTTTGATTTTGATTTTGATTATATTGATTATTATTTTATTTCCTATCCTTTTTCCCTTTTTTATGATTTGATTTTATTTTTTACTCCTGCCACATTATTCTCAATCAGGAACCATTATCATTTCCATTCTCCTTCCCCTCCTCTGGTTCCCTGATATTCAGTATTATTATCACCATCGTCATTAATAATAAAATTACCCTCCTTTTTTTTTTTTTTTCCCTGAACCAAACTAAATAGATTGACTTTATTCTCCTTATTGATTGCTTGTATCGCTTTCCTGATCGTCATATATTATTCTTATTATATTGTTATCATTGGGTTGGAGTATCCTGTGGATGCTAGTGTCCTTGATTTACAGTACCGTACTTTTCCGTACCTGAATCTCCTGCCTCCCCTCTGCGCATCTATTAACCCGTCCTTGCCTTGCGCTCCCTGCTTTTGCTGCCTGCAAATTCCTCCTCCATCCATCTTCTCTCCCCAAAGGTTCCTTTCGACCTCTCACCACCCCCCCCCGTTGACTCGGAGATATACGACCTATCCATAACAAGTCTCCCCTCGTTCGCCAACCCGGAGACTATTCGAGTCGCGCGCCCTGTCGGTTCACTCGACCCCTCGCTCGCATTTTCGGTGGACTGGTTCTTCCCCTTTCCATCGGTCGACCTGACGCAACTCGCGACTTTCCCCCATTCCGACCCGTCGCCCTTTAATTGCCTGTCAGTTGAGCAAAGACTGACGCCATTGGCCACGTCTCTCCTTTGAATTGTCTCCCGGCCACACATAATTCTTGCGCGCGCGATTAGGGGGCTCCTTAGCTCGTCAATTTCCGCGGAAATTCGTGAGAGCGCAGATTCAACTCAAATGAGCATCCTTCCGCACGCCTGAGACCCAGCGCCCAGTCCCCGTTCCCCCCCCCCCCATCCATCGAGGACTGTCTATATACAACCGAGGAGGTGGGATCTTTGTTGCTGTCGACCCCGGTGGCCAGTCGCGCGACAAAGTCCATATCACGCTCGCGTGCGTCTACCGACTTCATTCGAATCGACGTGCCTTCCTTTCATTCCCATAATGTCCGTTGCCACTATGTTGCAACCTTCCAGAAATTCGACGTCCTCCTCTTCCTCCTTCCAGCCCGTCACACGCCAGAACACCATGTCGTCCCATGACACTCGTTCGTTTCGCCAGTCCAAGCGGCTGTCCGTCACGGCGCTATACCTGTCGATGTCCGCTAAGGACAGAGACTTGGAGATCTCAGATGACTTGGCGAGAGGTGGGTTTTGGCTTCCAACTTGCGTCCGGGAGATCGTGCTAATCCGGTAACAGCCCAAAAATACCTGCGAGAATTAAAATCCAAGATCTCGTCCCAGTCCAAGAAGAACTTCGTCCTCGAGAAAGATGTCCGATATCTGGATTCGCGGATAGCCCTGCTGATTCAAAACCGGATGGCCCTGGAAGAGGTAATCTAATTCGAGCTTTCCTTTCCTCTGTCGTGACCGTCCCGCTCACCCATCTCCAGCAAAACGAAGTCGCCAGCCACATCGATGATGCCATCGACCCCCAGGAGGGCTTCTTCCCTAACGACGACAAGACCCAGAAATACGGCAATCTCCTTTTCCTCCTCCAGTCGGAGCCGCGCCATATCGCCCACCTGTGTCGATTGGTGTCCATGTCCGAAATCGACTCCCTACTCCAGACCGTCATGTTCACCATCTACGGAAACCAGTACGAGAGCCGCGAGGAGCACCTGCTGCTCACCATGTTCCAGTCCGTCCTTACCTATCAGTTTGACAACACCCCCGAATACTCGTCCCTGCTGCGCCAGAACACCCCGGTCTCCCGGATGATGACCACCTACACCCGCCGTGGTCCCGGCCAAAGTTACCTGAAGCAGGTTCTGGCCGACCAGATTAACTCCCTGATCGATCTGCGCGACGTCGATCTGGAGATCAACCCCCTCAAGGTGTACGAGAGCATGATAAGGCAGATTGAAGAAGAAACCGGCACGATCCCCGATTACCTGGCCCGCTCGGTCACCGCAGAGACGGCCGAGGAAAATGCACAGGTTCAGGCCATCATCAAACCCCGGTTGAAGATGCTGATGGACATCGCCAATGCGTTCATTTCGACGATCATCAACTTCGTGGACGAGACCCCGTACGGGATCCGGTGGATCTGCAAGCAGATCCGCAGCCTGTCCCGACGCAAGTACCCGGATGCGCAAGACCATACGATTTGTACTTTGATCGGTGGTTTCTTCTTCCTGCGCTTCATCAACCCGGCCATTGTCACCCCGCGATCGTACATGCTGATCGATGCGACCCCCACCGAGAAGCCGCGCCGGACCCTGACGCTGATCGCCAAGATGATCCAGAACTTGGCCAACAAGCCGTCTTATGCCAAGGAGCCCTACATGTCCAAGCTCCAGCCCTTCATCGAGCAGAACAAGGAGCGAGTCAACAAGTTCTTGCTGGATCTGTGCGAAGTACAGGACTTCTACGAGAGCCTGGAGATGGACAACTACGTGGCTCTCTCCAAACGGGATCTCGAGTTGCAGATCACCCTGAACGAGATGTACTCCACTCACGGCCTGCTGGAGAAACACAGCCTGGCCCTGGCCCAGGACCAGCACTCGCATCTGCACGAACTCCTCCAGGAGCTGGGCACTGCGCCTGCGCAGGTCCCGCGTAAGGAGAACCGCACCATCACGGTGCCCTTGTTTAGCCGGTGGGAAACCGCCCTGGATGATTTCACCGCCGCCCTGGATATCACCCAGGAGGAGGTGTTCTTCATGGAGGCGAAATCGACCTTTGTCCAGATTCTGCGGTCGTTGCCGCCGAACACATCGGTGGCCCGCCGGCCGCTGCGACTCGACCGCATTGCCGAGGCGGCGGCGACCTTGAAGAATGACGCCGTGATGGTGCGCAAGGGCATCCGGACCATGGAGCTCCTCAGCCAGCTGCAGGAGATGGGCGTCATCGACCGGTCAGACGAGTTCAGTCTGCTGCGGGACGAAGTGGAGCAGGAACTGGTACACCTCGGCTCGCTGAAGGAGAAGGTGCTGACGGAGACCAAGAAGCTCGAGGAGGTCTTCAACACGATCCGCGATCACAACGCGTATCTCGTGGGACAGCTGGAGACGTACAAGTCCTATCTGCACAACGTCCGCAGCCAGTCCGAAGGCAAGTCGCGGAAGCAGCAGAAGCACCAAGAGCTGGGCCCCTACAAATTCACCCACCAGCAGCTGGAGAAGGAGGGGGTGATCCGACGGAGTAACGTACCGGAGAACCGACGCGCCAACATCTACTTTATGTTCAAGAGTCCCCTGCCGGGCACATTTGTCATTAGCCTGCATTACAAAGGTGAACCATTACTCCCGATGCGGATCCTCGGCCGGCATCTTGCCGAGTCCCTTTCTGGACTCTATACTGACAAAATGTCAATAGGACGGAGCCGGGGGCTGCTCGAGCTGGACCTGAAGCTGGATGATCTGCTGGAAATGCAAAAGGACAACCTCGTGGATCTAGATCTGGAGTACGTCCAATTTAACGTGACCAAGGTCCTGACGCTCCTGAACAAGCGATTCGCCCGCAAGAAGGGATGGTAAGCCGGTGTTGCTCCGGGACAGGCTGCCCTTCCTTTCCCCTTACGACGTATATGATGCGGAGCGACCGGCCCGATGACGATGATTCCCCGAGTTGCCAGCTCCCAGGGGGTTTGATGGAGTGAGGAGGATCCGGCCCTGATCTGCTCCCCACGTTGCCACCTGACGACCCCTGTGGCGGGATGGGTGATCCGTTTGATGATATGGAGATGGATGCATGTTTTTCTTTCTCCTTTTTCCTGTTTCCTCTTTTTTCCTTTCTCTCTCTCTTTCCTTGTTTGTTTTGTTCTTGTTTTCTGTTTTTATACTTGACGGTTTCCCCCGGCGGGCTCCGTCGGGCCGGGGGAGTGGGGCGGGATGTGAGCTGTCGGGTGGATCTGAACCGCCACATACGCCCCCATGACTTGTTTCTATTGTGTTGCATATCGACGTGTCGCTACCAGGGGAGGAGGAGTGTAATATGGCGAGGCAGATGGCCGAGTTCTTCTCGACTCCGATGGGGACGGGGAATGAGACCTCGCTGGTTCGAGGATCGATCGCCCCGAGTTCTTGTCACCGGATTGGGAGGATTTGGTCTCTCCTTGTGCAGGATACCTGGCGACGGTGATACCCGGTTGAATGATTTATCTTATTTCTATCTATTTCTTTGCCCCCTATCCTCCTCTCTTTATGTTGTTGCGTGAGTTTTGGCGGGCGAATTTGATGATTCTTTTTTCCTGTCTTGTTTGTGATACTTCCAAGTCCCGACGCCCTCTGCACCGTTCTGCTGTTTTCCCTTTTGATTTTTGATTTTTGATTTTTTTTTTTGCCTCTGTTTCTCAAGATGTAATTATATGTGGTATGGGATCCCTACAGACCGGAAGATGGTGGATGAGGGGGTTCCATCAATGAGATGCTCATTGTCATGGTGTTTTGAGCAACACGGACAGTTGCCATTGACTTGATGTAGTGGAAGTTGGTGGAACGGACGATTATTTAATACTAATTTTAATCATGGCAGTGACGATTTGACATCTTGAATTGATTTCCATTCCAATCTTGTAGTCGTGTCCTAGTCGGGAGTAGATGCGAGTAATTAGTCGTGCTGATCTTCCACCCAAACCAGTTGACCAGTTGACCAGTTGACCCTGAGAGCTGGAAGCAGAAAGGATCATACCTGTTCGTTTTTGAATAGGAGACTACATGAGAGGAGGTTCATAGGAATCTGTCCAGTTCCCCTTTTATCCTTCTTCTTTTGCTTCTTATAAAGGATTAATTAATTGAAGGAGATATTGGTACAGAAAAGACCAACTGTATAGATCACACCGCCCTAACGCAACGGCAACAAACACTCTTCTGTTTCCGTCCCGGCTTGACCGTCTTCTCTTCTTCTTCTCCTTCTTCTTCCCTTCTTTAACTTAAACTCAACTAGTAAGTCGATCCCTCCATTTCTGCTCTTCTTTTTTTTTATTTCCCCCTTGCTTCACTCTTTCTCCTGAGGATTAACTCCTAGAGATTTCCTCCAATTATCTCTCCCCCTGTCATCTCTGACATTCATCTCCCCCCTCTCCCCACTTCTTCCCCCCTCCCGTCACCTCGCAATTTCGCCTCCACACCCAAAACAACTTTCGCCCCCCCTAGAACTGCAACTCTTCCTCTCCCTCGCCTTCTTGATTCTCCCAGTCTCTACCGTACACCCAGTTTCTAATTGTCGCAGCACATAAAATCAGTCACCATGTCGACCCCGTCCAAGTACGACGACTATGACTTCCCGACCACCGCGCCGGAGTCTCAGCCCGGCCACCCTGGCCACACCACCCCCGAGCAGGACGCAAAGGTCGTCCAGCTCCGCTCGGAGCTGGAGCAGATGGGTTTTACGGAGCGGTTGGACACGCTCACCCTGTTGCGTTTCCTGAGAGCTCGCAAGTTCGATGTCGCTGCTGCGAAGACTATGTATGTTTGTCCGGGAGGCTGGTCTGTCCTACGGGGGTGGAGGGGTGCGGTCATCCATTGGGAGATGACTGTACCGTTCCGAACCCGCTGGAGACTCGGTCTCTTCTCCTGTATGGCTGATGCCGAGTTCATGTGCTAATAATCTCCTGTCTAGGTTCGTCAACTGCGAGGAGTGGCGAAAGAACTTCGGCACCGATGATCTGGTCCGTACCTTCGACTACCAGGAGAAGCCCGATGTTTTCAAGTACTACCCCCAGTACTACCACCGGACGGATAAGGTATGTTTACACTCTGGCGGTCCAATGAAACTAGACTGGTTGGACAGAACTGACGAGAGGGTCCTGAAATAGGACGGACGACCGGTGTACATCGAGAAGCTGGGCAAGATCGACCTCAACGCCATGTACAAGATCACCACCGCTGAGCGCATGCTGCAGAACCTCGTCACGGAGTATGAGAAGCTGGCGGACCCCCGCCTGCCCGCCTGCTCGCGCAAGGCCGGCAAGCTCCTGGAGACGTGCTGCACCGTCATGGACCTGAAGGGCGTGGGCATCACCAGCGTGCCCTCGGTGTACTCGTACGTCAAGCAGGCGTCGGATATCTCGCAGAACTACTACCCCGAGCGGTTGGGCAAGCTGTACCTGATCAACGCCCCCTGGGGCTTCAGCAGCGTTTTCAGCGTCGTCAAGGGCTTCTTGGACCCCGTGACGGTCAGCAAGATCCACGTCCTCGGCTCCGGCTACAAGTCGGAGCTGCTGGCCCAGGTGCCCGCCGAGAACCTCCCCAAGGAGTTCGGTGGCAGCTGCGCCTGTGAGGGTGGCTGTGAGTTGAGCGACATGGGCCCGTGGAAGGAGGCCGAGTGGACCAAGGAGCCCAAGTGGGCGACCCCCAAGGCGGCCCCAGCTGTGGCCCAGAGCGAAGAGCCGGCTGTGGAGAAGAAGGAGCCTGAGGCGCAGGAGGCGCCTCAGCCCACCGCATAGATATATATCTCTTTCTAAACCTTTAACTATTTTCTAATTATTTTTCTTCATTTTTTATCTTTCCCTATCTTTGGGTTTCTCGTCTATCCCCGTTCGTGCGTCATTTGGATTGGGAGATTTGGTGGAATCGAGGGACCAGCTACAAGGCTTGCATTGTGTTTCCTCCATGCTTACCATCCTCGATTCTCATTTCCCCGAAAGTCACATCAATCGATTCTCTCCAATCTCAGACGGCAACCATAGCTGTTTCCCCTTTTGTTCTATTTCTTATCTAAGCTTTTTTATCCCTTCCAGTCTTGCAGAATTTGGTTTTTTCCTTCCTTTCTGTTTATTTTTGGGTCGTTTCCGAGGAAGTCATTTAGAGGTTAACACAAGAACGCGGGGAGTACTTTTATAGAATGGTGGGAGAATGGATCATATCATATCATATACTTATGTCTATACACCAGTATGTTACGTTAGGTAGCAAAGGGGAGAGTAAGCGCTAAGAGTGGCATTTCGCTTTCTTAGGGTTGTTTGTTTGGCCTGGGGGAAGTGTTGTTGCTGCCAGGTGTATACCTATTGATGTTTGATTTGACTACTTCAATATGCAATTACATGTGCTAGGTATGTACCAGCTGTTCTCCGCTTGACACTTCCCCCAATGCAGTCATCATGTTTGCTGTATATTTAATATTTTGATCTATACTCAAGTAAGCTACCTACATAGCTAGCTATGCATGTAAGAATAATATTCACTCATCCCAT
Organism: Aspergillus campestris IBT 28561; assembly: GCF_002847485.1. Classification (NCBI taxonomy): domain Eukaryota; kingdom Fungi; phylum Ascomycota; class Eurotiomycetes; order Eurotiales; family Aspergillaceae; genus Aspergillus; species Aspergillus campestris. Next base: position 1,579,753 of record NW_020194336.1, on the reverse strand, counting down.
TGAAATAATTGGTATCATAACATCCATATCCATCCATCCTGTCTGACCGACCTGCCTACCCAACGCCATAACACAAGAATCAATATAACCCAATAAACGCACAACCCCTAATAAGCTCATAAGAAAATCAAACAGAAAGAAGTAAGTAGAGAAAGAAAATCAAGGCTTCTCCACAACCTCCACAGCCCTCCCAGCCCGCTCGGCCTTCCCAACAGTCGACGACAACGCCGTCTGTGTGTCTTCTCCCTCGCCTTGGAGTCGGAGAAGCGTCCGCAGGGCGTCTTCGTATACTTCGGCCATTTCGCCAGAGCGCCAGCGTTCGGCTTCTTGGTCTGTGCCGAGGGGGATGTTGAGGGTTCGCTGTTGTGGTTGCTGTTGTTGGGACGGGGGTTTTCGCTGGGTGGGTTTTGTGTCTTCTGCGGGTTGGTCGGTGGAGTTGGAGTTGGTGTTGGGTTCTGCGTCGGGCATGTCGATGTCGGTGCGTGAGTTTTCCCCTTCGTTGTTATTGTTGCTTTCGCCATCGCCATTAACAGCCCGCCCCTCCCCACTCTCCCCCTTCTCATCAACACCACGCTCTACATCCCCATCCTCACCAAAAACACTATCATCCCCCTCAATCGCGCGCCGCAATTCCGCAGCGTAGTCCTCCGCCGCGCGCGCAGGCGCCTCCCGTCTCAGCTTCGCGACAGATGTAGTGAGCGCCTCCAGCTGCGCGTACAGCGACGTCACCCGCGCAGCGAGGTTCGCGTCGTAAGGCTCGTACTCGACTGTCTCCGTGGGGCCGGTGAATGCCGCGGGAAAGGGAAACTGCTCCGAGGAGGAGTCGAGGCCGTTGATGCTGATTGAGGTGGAGGCTGTTGAGAAGGTGCGAGTTATGAACTGTTGTTGGGTTTGTTTGTTAGTACTCTGCTTGTCCCCGCCACCACTCTTTTTCGGTAGTATGTGTAAAGATGGATTTTACCTCATCGACTAATTCCCGCACTCGCTCGCGCATAGGGTCCGGCTCATCGTCGCCGGTGGCTGACGGCGGGAGGTGGAGGTCGAGTTTCTGTCGCGAGAGCGAAACGGTGTTCGCGTGGAGGTAGGTGAGGTCTGCGGGGGATTGGAGCTCGATGCGGCGGTGCATGGCCATATTGAGCGCTGTAGGTGGCCTGGACGGCGTCGAGTGGGTGGGGGTATAAGTGGTGGTTGGTCTTCGACGCGTTTATGGACTGGAGTTCACTCGGTGAGGGGGAGGGAGAGTTGGATCTTCAACGGCTACTTCGCTGTGTGCCTGAGGCTGCAGGGTAAGATATGTGTGCCTCAGGCTGAAAGGCGGAGATCGCCCCGCGGAACAACGATGAATGTCATCATCGAGATGCTCGCGGTGTCTTCGTCACTTGTAATTATACTTGCGAGCTCCTAATTGGTTTCTGGGTCGTTTATTTGTGACTTCAATATATATATTTATAGTACCTGTATAGTCATTCTTCTGATATCGGTCCCTACCTGCGAAATGACCCCAAGGCAATGACCAAATAACCCCTGGTTGCGACCATGGACACCCCTAAGATCACCCTCCGCGATAACACCGCCCCGTTCCCTCGATACTCCGATAGCGAGGATCCCTCCCGAGTAACGACAAATCTATCGGGAGCGTCGTCAGGCCGGTGGACGAGACCTTCGGTCCGAAATTCTCTGAGAAAGCGAAGATACGCAAAGTGGCAGCCGCGCCGGCTGGGACTGGCCGACGACAGCGACACCGATCGTCGCGGGCCAGACCCCCAGGAACCGACCGAGTCCGACACCCAGCTGCAAATCACCACAGAAGACTCCCGCAGCACCCAGCCACTATTCCTCCAGCAAACCACCGAGTCCAACAATGTCGAAACGACCGACTTCGCCCCCACACCGCCAGAGCAAGCCAGCGCAGGCGCGGGCTCAGTCCAGGGATACTCGAGCGCCATCGCCGTGAAAACCGGCAGCACCCATAGCGAGCTGGACATCCTCTACGAAAACCAGCGCGGCTGGTTCTTCTTCGGCATCCCGCTCTACTCGCACAGCTCGCTGCTCAACCTGGACCCCAGCGCCTGGGTCACCCAGGACATGCGGTACAGCCCCGTCAACATCACCGACGCCCAGCCGCCGGATCCCAGCTGGGTCTGGGCCTGGCGCACATGGTACGTAGATATGTCGGGCGATGTCGACGAGCAGGGCTGGAAGTATTCCTTCTCGTTTTCCTCGTCCGCCTGGCACGGCACCCATCCGTGGTTTCACTCGTTTGTGCGTCGCCGTCGCTGGGTGCGTCTACGTACCAAGCGGGTTGCGGATAGGCGTCGGAGGGGGCGCACGGGGCTGGAGGCTGCTCATATGCTTAATGAGGATTACTTTACGATTCACTCGGCGCAGAAGACGGCCAAACGCGCGTCGAGCTCGGAGCCTACTTCTCGTGTGACGTCTGCTTATTTCAGTCAGGCTACAACGCATGAAGAAGAGGAGTCGCCGTTTGAGGAAATTGCCAATATCCCGACCTTGTTGGATGCGCTGAAAGCGGCTGTCGTTGATCGAGAGAAGATAGATGCCCTTGATCGGTTTATAGAGGATGGCGGCGAAGAACTGTACTATCTGGAGGAAAAGGTAAGCGCCTCTCACCCTTTGCTCTTGGTAGTAGTGTGGTGACATGCCCCTGACACAAATATAGGTTCCCGAAATCATGTCCACCTTCGTCTTCCAAATCTCTCGCTGGCGATTCCTCAACCATCTTACCCGCATCATCGACGATTTGTCCAAACAGATCTCCAAATCGGAAAGCACCGTGGAGACGGAAAAGCTCCAGAGGAAGCGCAATTACCTATCCAAGGCGAGTAAAATGATGCGACACCATCTGACAGGACCGGAAGTCTTCGATCCTCCGGACGGGGCAAGGTCCTCGGAAGACTTGCTGGATTTGACCCCACGGTCGGAAAGCAACAGCTTGCTGAAAAGGCATTCAAGAAGCATTCGGTTCAGGCCCATAGATGACGGCGGGGAAATCAAGGGTATTCCTGTGGCGGCGGAGGTTGGACGAGAAGGTCATATTTACCGGTATTCTTCTTGATTCGGCGACGTTTGACTGGGAAATGGCATTTTGGGTTGGGCATGGCGCATTGGGTGGTACTGTACTATAATAAGGACTAGGCGTGGTTTCTCATTTTTCCTCAATCAATTTTCTCGCACCATCAAATCTCTAATTAATAGAAAGATGGGCGTATATAAATGCAGCAATATGATGCTATACTCGCCACGGTCCTCGGTCACCGGAGTATCCATCGGGCCGATGCTCTGTCTTGTCCGCTCGGGAATCCCGCAATAATTTTGCAACGGCACCGCCTGCTTGTCCTCTCCCATTCATGACCACATTAACTACTTTCCAAGCTTGACTTCGCCCCTCCACACTATCCCTCCCCTCTCTCTCCCTCCCTCTCCCCCCCCTTCTCACCCGGCCTTTTCATGTGTTGACGGTCGGAGCCCGTCGTTCTCTATGTTCGCGCGTGGCTGCCCGCGTCTGGGGAGGCTTGATCTATCTGCCGTCTTGGACAGCGTCGCAGCTAACCCTGAAGAACCTCTCCTTTTCCTCTACCCGCGTTTGTCCTCGACGGCCTGGCAGCAGCGGAGATCGATCTCGCTTCGAACGGCCCATTCCACACCGACAGAACGCACATCTCGATCGGGGGGACTCGTGTCTCGTCCACCGCCGCGGAGGTCCTCGTTCGGGAGCTCGAAGAGACGATGGATTGCTTCCGGCACTGCTCTGGACGCGGACCCCGTACATGCGGCGAAACCGTCGCACCAGCAATCCCCTGCACCGACGAGCGCTGGAGGTAGCGGGAAAGAGATCCGGCAAGAACGCGAAGAACCCGACACAAAGAACCCCAATACTTCGGAGAAGAGGATCCCAAAATCAGGGAACTCGTCCCGTCGCCATGGAGGAAAGATAGAGAATAGGGAGCGTCAACCCGCATTCGACGCCTTTTCCGACTTTAAACCTGCCCCTCAACCCTCTCCGAACGAACTACAAAATCCTCGAGTACATGCCCTCAAAGACAATGTTCCCAAGAAATGGCTGCTTGGGCGGGAGAGACGCATGCTCCGGACAAGTGCGTCTAGGAACCCGGCCCCCAGCAGGCGTGCGCCCTTTAAGCAGCTTTCGGTGCAGGACCGGCGCAAGCTCCAATGGCGGTTGCGCATGAGCAGCGCCCAAGAAGACCGCAGTCCAACGGATGAATGGGAGCAGTGGTTGAAATTCCGGGATGTACTGGAACGGCAGCAGCAGGAATCTCGTATGTGGGCCAGGAAGGCCACCCGGCAGAAGGAACTGTTGGTGCCGGAGGAGACGGTAGCGCTGCTGGCCGGCGTGACGGAAATGCACACGGAAGAGAATATTTGGTATGTGCCGGTCCACAACGGATGCAAGGTGCATGTGTTACACCCGGCCGAAGGCGAAGGTCGACACCGCAAGGTGGTGCTCTCGGGTTCGGAGCGAGTCGTGGAGTTGGTTGGGGACCGCATTATGCGCGCCATCAGCCTGCAGGAAGGGGGAGATCCTCTAATTGATATCAGGAAGCCGGCGGTGCCGGTGCTCCCTTCCCGGTATCATTCCTCTCGCCGAAATGAAGAGGTGCCGCTCGTTCGCGGAGTGTGGGACTTTCAAACTGCTACGAAGAATCCGGTCCAGCTGGACTTGCTCCTGCCTATGTCAGAAGGGCTGACAACCGTGCGGGAGTTTGCAGAACACATAGACGAGTTGGTGTTGTCGAGTTCCCCGCCTCAGACTGTGGAGGACAGCACCAAGCCTGTCCCTCACAAACAACGAGTGCGGGATGCCTTACTGGAGCTCTTCCTTCGCGAAGCAAATCAAAGCCTGTACTCGACTGCCGCGTTGAACCGGGCGCTCACACACCTGCTGGAACATCAATACCTGGGCGCTGTCAGTACGATCTTCCTCCGAGCGGAACATGTCGCCACAGTCGACACCTTCAACATCATTCTCCGGGCGCTAGCCAGACGACAGGATACCCGACTCCTCAGCTACTTCATGCAGCTCATGGGCCGGATGAAAATCCAGCCTGACTCGTATACCTGGCTCGCCTTGTTCGACTGCCTGATCTCGACCAAGACCAGATCCAGTGCCTTCGAGTACATGCTCCAGAAGGGCTACCTCGCCCAACCCAAGGCGATGCGATCCGCGCTACAACTGACCATCCAAGACCTACTGACGGTCCACCTGGACAGCGGAAAGAGCGTGGACTCTTTCGTGAACACAGTGATTACCAATTACGCCGGCAATTGGGTGTCGCGATCGCTGGTCAGCCAGATGCTCAGCGTCTTCGTCCGGCGAAAAGACCACGCCGGCCTAGACCGCCTGCTGCAGATCTGCGTGGAGCAAGGCTTCGAGATCAACAACTCCGCCACCGTCAATCAGATCGCCCTGATGTTCCGTTCGCGCGTGTTCCTCGCGCTGCAGCGCGTCTACAAATGCATCACCGACACCCCGAACTTCAAGCGAGCATGGGAGCGGCTCTTCCTAACCGCCTACAAGAACCGCCACTACAACGTCTGCCGCGTACTGTGGCGGTACGCCTGCATGGACGGAGACATCACCGTCAAAATGCGACGCAGCGTCCTCGTCTCACTCGTACGGAACGTCTCTCTCAAGCGGGGCGAGGACCTGGCGACAGCATGGAACCTGAGCGCAGGCAAAGTCATCGTCGGACTCGACCTCCACCTCCCTAACTACCCCCTACGCGATCCTCTCCTGAAGCTCGTGCCCGCCGAGTTCCACGAAAACCCAGTCTCGTACCTCATGAGCGGATACGCCGCCGTCGGCGAAGACCGCCAACGACAGCTCGCCGCCGCGAACATGATGATCCAGCGAGACATCACCGTTGGACCGTGGTATCAGCCCAGCAAGCCGCTCGGCCTCATGCTGGAGGCGGCGGTGGTGCTGGATAAACGGCTGATGTCTGCTCCGAGGCCGACCGCGTGGCTTCTGCAGAATGCCATCCATGTGCCGGTTGAATTGCGGAAAGACGCCGCCCTGCCGTGAGCCTGTCCGTCCGTTTGTCTGTCTGTCTTGTTTATATATGATGGACGATGAGTATGGGCTTGGCGACGTACATTGTTGTGTACATATGTGTATAAATATTGCGTGCATCTCGTGGTGCGGTCTGCGGATCGCCTACCTGGTTGCATTTTCGTGTACTGTATATTTGATAGATACCATATAGACTACTCTCCGTTTTCTGTCCGGACCTGCGTATAGCAAACTGCCTTAGCGTACTGTCATACTCTGCCGAATAACCAATCGTCCATCGTCTTGAGTAAGTAAGTGTCAAACAAGCAAAATGAAGTAAAGAAAAAGAAATGAAAAAGTCATAAGGTCGTCTATTGTCTATATACCGTAGTAATCCCAGCCAATCAAATAATCATACCGGCATTGCATATGTAAGTCCTCTCACATATCATATCATATCATATTACACCCGTCCCACACCCCCAAAAACCCCGCATCAGTGAAAAAAAAAGAAAAGAAGAGAAAAGAAAATCACCGTCCATTCCCCTGCAGCAACGGCGGTGGCGCCGGCGCCGCAGGAACAGCAGCCGCGCCGGACATCTCAGGCCGCGCTTCGGCGGGCGCGGCGTAGGGGTCAAACGATGTGCGCATGTTGCCGACGCCTTCTTTGAGGTAGAGCACGAGGCGGTAGGCGGAGTTGCCGTTGAGGTAGTAGCGGTGTAGGCGCTTGCTGCGGAGGAAGCCGAGACGCTCGTAAAGTTTCATGGCGGCTGTGTTTGTGATTTCTGTCTCGAGGGCGATCTGTGGATTGATTTGATTGTATTAGCTTTTTCCTCCTCTGCTTTGGAATTTGCTGTTGGATAGTGAAGCTAAGATGGGTAAAAAGATCGGGGTATGCACCTCATCCGCATCTCTCGCAATCATAGCATCAATCGCCATGCGCACCAGCTTCGTCGCGATCCCGCGGCCGCGGTATTCCTCCCGCACGGCTAACATGGCGATATACCCGCGCATGGGCCCCCCGCGGTGCGGCTCTAGCTTGGAGACGACGACGCCGACGATGGGGTCCTCCGGGCGGGAGTCGTCGACGGTCATGAAGCACAGGTCGCCCCATTGGTAGAGAAAATAGCGGTAGACGTAGATGCTGTAGGGTTCGGAGAGGTCTTTGGAGATGAGCTGGCGCATGGCGGCTACGTATTCGTCTTCGCGGGAGGGTTCGTAGCGGATGTAGCGGAGGGGGGGTGGTTGGGGTTGCGACATTGTGAGGGGGGCATGGATGTTCTTTCGTTTTCTTCTTTGGTTTCTGTTCTGGTTGGGTGGATTGAGTGGGTTGAATTGGGTTGAATGGGTTGTTGGAGTTAGTTGGAGAGAGAAGAGCGGGGAGAAAGAGAAAGAAAGAAGCGAAGATGGAGATCATCAACATGTGATCTTGTCGACTCCTTCGCTTCGTCTCCTCCATTTTCCTCTCCTTTTTGCCTTCTTCCCCTTGGTCTTGTATGCTCTATACCCCCTTTCCATTTTCGTTAATTGTTTCTCCTTATTCCCCGTCCTGTTCCTCACTTTAATTACACACATTGTCAGACGTGTTCTCCATCCATGCTGCGCCGCCGCCCGGCCAAGGACGGCCAAGTCCCCTCGTCCGCACCCTCGGATCCAAACAGCAGCTCGTCCTCCTCGAACACCGTCACTCAAACCGTTGAAAAGAAGAAGGGTGACTCCTTTCTCACCAAGCCCCGCAGCAAACGGCGCAACAGTCTGATCTTCCTGCTGGGTGGGCTGTTCGGAATCCTGTTCGCCCTCTTCTTCGCCAGCCAGCAGGATGTGATTAGCTTGGACTCGTTACTGGACCTGAACCTGGACACTTTGATGGAAGCCATTCCCCAGGGGATTGTATGGGATGCGCGGGAATTCACGGTCGGTCTACAACTGGCCCCCAAACGGTGAATTGGTGGAGTCTTGCGTATTGACATGCGATGGCTACAGCAACATGAACGCGACGCCGTCAACTACGACCCTTTCTCCGTCGGGCTCCTACTCTCAGAACAGGGCATCAAGGCCAAACACCCCATCGTCATGATCCCCGGCGTGATCTCCACCGGCCTCGAGAGCTGGGGCACCGGCGACGCCTCGCGGCAGTACTTCCGCCGCCGGCTCTGGGGCAGCTGGACGATGATGCGCGCGCTGGTCCTCGACAAGGCGGAATGGAAGAACCACGTCATGCTGGACAAGAAATCAGGACTCGATCCCCCGGGGGTGAAGCTGCGGGCAGCGCAGGGGTTCGACGCGACGGATTTCTTCATCACGGGCTACTGGATCTGGAGCAAGATCCTCGAGAACCTCGCGACCATCGGCTACGACCCCACCAACGCCTTCACAGCCGCCTACGACTGGCGGCTATCGTACCCGAACCTCGAAACCCGCGACCAGTACTTCAGCCGCCTCAAGTCCTACATCGAGACCGCCGTGCGCGTCAACGGCGAAAAGGTCACCCTCACCTCGCACAGCATGGGCTCGCAGGTCGTCATGTACTTCTTCAAGTGGGTCGAGCACCCAGACCACGGCCAGGGCGGCAAAGACTGGGTCAACAAGCACATCGCCTCCTGGGTCAACATCAGCGGCTGCATGCTCGGCGCCGTCAAGGGCCTCACAGCCGTCCTATCCGGCGAGATGCGCGACACCGCCCAACTAAACGCCTTCGCCGTCTACGGCCTCGAGAAGTTCCTCTCCAAAGAAGAGCGCGCCGAGATCTTCCGCGCCATGCCCGGCATCTCCAGCATGCTGCCCAAAGGCGGCGAAGCCGTCTGGGGCAACTCAACCTGGGCACCCGACGACCAACCAGGCCAGCCCCTCACCTTCGGCAACCTGCTCAACTTCCGCGAAAGCAACTCCTCCTTCACAGCCAAGAACCTGACCACGCCCGAAAGCCTCGCCTACCTCATGGACCAAAGCGAGGACTGGTACCGCGAGCAAGTCCAAAACAGCTACTCGCACGGTGTCGCCCACACCACCCGCGAGATCGAAGCCAACGAGAACGACCCGCGCACATGGCTCAACCCGCTCGAAGCGCGCCTGCCCCTCGCGCCAGACATGAAAATCTACTGCTTCTACGGCGTCGGCAAGCCCACCGAGCGCAGCTACTTCTACCAGGAAGAGCGCGACCCGCTCGTCAACATGAACGTCAGCATCGACACGACCGTGTCCGTCCCCGACGGCGTCGACCGCGGCGTCGTCATGGGCGAGGGCGACGGCACCGTCAACCTCATCAGCACGGGCTACATGTGCGCCAAGGGGTGGCACATGAAGCGGTATAATCCGGCCGGTGTCAAGGTGAAGGTCTTTGAGATGCCGCATGAGCCGGATAGGTTTTCGCCTCGTGGTGGGCCTAATACTGGTATTCCCCCCCCCCCCCCCTCTCTCACCAACCCAAACAAACGAATAGTGCGTGATCAGTAAATAAATACTAACCCGGGAAATGTACAGGCGACCACGTCGACATCCTCGGCCGCGCCAGCCTCAACGACCTCGTCCTGCGCGTCGCAGGCGGCCAAGGCGACGATATCGAGGAGACCTTTGTCTCGAGGATTAAGGAGTATGCTGACCGGGTGCAGATTTTCGAGTAGACAGGTAGATAGACAGGCATATATCTAGTCTCGTCATCGATCTATCTACCTATCTACCTATCTACCTATCTAGCAATGGCTTTGATGGGTGGTAGGTATCCTTTGAGGGGGAGAGGGGTGCTTGGGCTCCTTGTATGTATGTACGTATGTAATTACTTATTGATTAATGACGAATAGAGATGATTGTTAGATCTTTTATTTTATTTTATACAGTGCTGAAACCCCTCAGTGGCGTATATTGGTTTGTTATGTTTGGATGATGATTGAGTGGAGGTGTGTGTATGGTAGATAAGTAGTCAAGGAAATCCTGGTACTTGTTTACTACTGTTTACTATGTACTCTACTGTTTACTGTTTACTGCCAAGCGCAAAATCACATCAAAGACACGCAAGTCTGATTCCAAGCATACACAATATAGCTAAACTACTATGTATAAAGTAAAAAAATAATGCTGATTTCAACAATGTTTCATTTCATAAGTCATAACGCTATCGGTTTAGAATTAAGAATAGCTACTATGGAAAAGAAAAAAAAAGTGTGTAAAAAAGGTGGAAAAGAGATGATGAGGAGGATTCCACCCGTCGTCAGATCAGACCCACATTCTTCAAGATCAATGAAATGTGGGATCTGTCTTCTGTCCATTCAGTCAATCTGAAGTGGGTCAGGAGATAGATGTGATTGAGTCCGACGGCTGAGCCGTGGGATGTCCGGACGGGTGGGTGGTCGTGGCGGTAGTGGTAGTGGTGATGGTGTAGGTGTTCCATAGTAGTGGGCCATTGATGAAGGCCGGTCGAAAGACGTAGGTGATACCCCCTTTTCCTTGATGTCGTCGGGACACTTGGTCCCTCGAATCCCATATGTTCCAGGACAAACAACTCGAACCCTCTATATGCCAAACCAAGCTCGTAAACCAAACCGTCCAAAGCATCCCCTTCCCCCTTCTAAATAAAGCACAGCGAGTGAGTGCATGCAAAAAGGGCGCCAAGATGATTTTTCCCGTTTCAACCAATCCCTGGCGCCGTGGTGTGAGCGATTGACACGAATGAAAAAGTAAAAAATGTTGGTAAAGATATATACCTGGTCGAGGAGAAGAGAAGAAAGTAAGAGTCTCGACCAGTGGTACAAAGCGAAGGTCCAGAGTCGGAAAAAAGCAGTGCGCCGGAATGCCCAGCGGAGGATACAAACGCATGTCTCCCACTGGGCATCCTCGGGGCATCCCCCAACCGCAGGACTGGATCAGTCCCAACGGTCGGTGGCGGCATTAAGATTATCGACGGAAATTCCGAGGTTGCGGGCCAAACAGCTCCCCGGGTTCGCGATGATGTATGCATGTACAGGAATGAAGTCGCGCAAAAATCAAAGGAGAATGCAACAACGGTGCAAGCCAGGCGAATCACCCCCTAGGGAGCATTATTAAGCCAGACAAGACCGGGTCGCGTATTAAAGATATATGTGTCGAAATCGGCTCGATGCAAAAAGAAACTCCAGCATGTCATCAGATGGTGTAACGCCGTCTCATAAATGGATGCAAAAAAGAAGAAAAGTAAAAGCGGGCCAAGGAAGATGCAAAAGGCGGCCGGTTTCCGAGTTGATCACGGACTTAGGTATCGTCCACTCTCGATATCACTGGCGGGAGAGGCCAGAGCGTCGCCCTCCCAGGAATAATGGTCATCGACGGGGCTGAGCGAGCCCGACGAGATCGAGGACGAGGAGCCGACCGTCCATTCGTCGCTGTCCACGTTCAAGCCAGCGCCAAAAGTAGCCAGGTCGTAGCCGTACTCGCGCGTCCGGTCGCCATACTCGACGTAGTCGTAGTCCCAGCGGAACATCTTGTCCGACTGCACGCGAGGCATAAAGCGAGTCTTGGCGAAGTAAAACGCGACCGTGGCCAGAAGACCGCCGCCGACCAGGTCGACCGCGTAGTGATGGGACAGGTACATGGTGGCCCACCACATCCAGAGGGTGTAGGTCACGAACAACGGCTTCAGGCGCGGGAACACCTGGCTCATGAACAATGCCGCCAGGGTGGAATCGGCCGCGTGCAGCGACGGGAACGCGCCAAAGACGACCGGGGACTGTCGGAAGCCGGAGGTGTACAGGTCGATGCCGAGCAGCTTGTCGATGCGAGCCAGGCCCGCCGGGTTGCCCTCCATCGAATAGTCGGCGGGAGCGAGCCCGTAGAGGTTCTCGTACCACGGAGGCGAGCAGGGGAACAGCAACTGGATCGTCACCGCGAACATGCTGATGTATCCGAACGTCCGGGCGAAGAGAGGCGTCGTGCCCGGAGGACCAAAGATAAACATGATCAGGGAGCAGACGAAGGGCGCGCCGTAGTGACAGAGGCCGTAGGGGATCCAGGCCAGGACGTCAAGCGCCGTGTTCTGATGAGCCGACAGGATGTTGCTGATATTGGCACCATAGAGGATGTTTTCCAGGGCCGGAAGCACACGGACCCAGATAGCCGGGCGCCACTCGCTAGGAACGAACCTACAACGATCGTTAGCATCGACGGTTTACTGTCAAGACCGTACCATGGATAGACTTACTGGCATGCGTAGAAAAAAAACAACCACCCCGCAATGGGGAGGAAGGGAAGAAAGAACTGGCGGGTGACGGGGAGTAGAAGGGAGAATATGTAGAGGGAGAAGATCCCCGTCTTCGCCAGGGGACCGGGCGCCTCGATCATGCTCAACGAGAAGATTCCAACAATCAACAGCAGCAAGTATTGGAAGTCGTAGAGCGTCCACCGGTGGCTCTGGAGGGATCGCAGCGTATCTACCGGCGAAAACGAGGTCTGCAGCGACGAGATGGACGAGGTGGGCGAGATCCTACTCCGCAGCTTGGACCGAAGCTTCCGTCGCATGCGATGCGGGACCAGCAGCTGGATGGAGCGCCATGGCACCTGGATCTGAAGTTTGCCGAATTGGTTCTGCGTGCGATCCTTCCACGAGGGAAGGTTGGAATTCATCTCTGCGGGGAGCTCTCCTCAGAGACTCGAGACAGATTCCTCAGCTGAATATGCTTCGTCCCGAGAATGACGAAATAGGGGGGCGAAGGGGAATTCCGAGTTGAAGACAGATGATGGAAGCGAGATCCCAGTTGACGATAAGGGGAGGGGGTGCGGAACCCAAGCGTCAACGTGACTCCTTGTCGACAAACAAAACGTTTCACTCGGTGGCAGCCAGTATGGGGTACTCTCCTTGCACACCGGAGAATTCTAGGCAAGAAGTATTTCGATGCAACAGGGATCGCGGGCTCCGGTCTCCGGCGGCCAAAACGAGGAGACAAAGGACTGGTCTGGAGATCGCGTTGCAAGGGCGATTCTGACGCAAGGCGGATAGCAAGGGCGATTGATTAGGGGAGACCAGGATAAGAGGCGCAATTTGACCACGGAGCCGGAGGGATGGTGGTAAGGGGGAAGTAAATGGAGGCGTAGGAAAAACAACCGAGAAAAGAGGAAATGAAGGGGAGAATTAGGTATGAAGTATGGGAGAAGAAAAGGAAGAGGAGAAGGGGAGAAGGAGAGAGAAGGAGATGAGATGAGATTGAGAGAGAGCGAGAGCGAGAGAGAGAGAGAGAGAGAGAGAGGCGCCTAGAGAGCCTAGAGACTAAGAGACTAGAGAGCCTTGACGGACTCTGGCGGGTACGTGGTATCCGTATGGTACGGCACCGCCGGGCAGGACAGCCCGTGTTTTGGTATTACCGTCTACTGTCGGTATTTTATGGTACCGCTAGTCTAAATCTAGTTACTCCAGCGATCCCGCTAGCCCGAAATAGGTGGATACCTGCCTGAGGCCTCGGGTCAACCACGGTCGTTTACATAAAATTCGGATGAAAAGATGAAGAACTAGTTAGTTACCTTAGTTGGGACAAAAGGAAGGAGAAAAAATTTTCACCAGACTCGGAATACGGCAACTATGAATTTAAACTACACAAAGATTAACTCCATCGGTGGGTAAAAGCCGACTTCCATTCATCAACAAAGCCAGTCAGATCAATACGAATGGCGGATGCAGCGGAAGTTCGGAGGCACGGAGTACTGGTTGTCTATAGGAAGGTACCTACATCGTACATATTCTGTAATCACATCGGTAGTTGGATGTACACACAAAAAGCAAAGAAATAAAAGATGAAAACAAAATAGATCATTTGAAAGGACATATCGGGCTCTCTCCGTCAGATGGAAAATCCGTCCAAGGTAAGTAAGTAAATCGAGGGGGATATGATTGCACCTCCTTAAAACACCTGGCAGTTGTCATTTCATGGAATGCATGATCAGCAGTCTGATTGGGGAGAAGCAACCCACCGGATATACAGACCAGCCAATGGGAAGCCGTGGATCTCCCGAACCAATTTCGCTTAATCCACAACGGTTGGACAGTCAGCAATGAACTAAGTTCCTCACAGGCCAAAGAAATCATCCGACCACGATGCGCCAAGCCCCACTGTCCCTGGATACTTCTCCTGAGTATTGAGTATCATGATTGATCTTATATCTGACCTAGGTATGAAGAAGAGTATATTTGGGGGGACAATTTACCTAACTAGATAGAGAAAGATATGTATATATAGTATATAGTATATATTATGATATTCAGAGGGGATTCAGGGCCAAAGGTACGCATAGGCATATCTTAACTATAGTAGTCTATCCCTTCAATGCCGAGCGGAATTACAAATCCCCTGAGCCTCGAGGTAAAAACCATATCACCCCTACCACGGTCCTTCTCACCTGCCACCTCTTCACCACGGTTCACCATTCAGATCTTCACCAGTAACCAGGGAAAGAGACCTAAGATTCTGTACATTGTACTCCGCAGTCTCAATCTCTACTCCCAGTGTGCTCAGTATGCAAGTTATGCGCCTGAAATTGGAATGGAAGCGCTTCTCCTCTTTCCCCCCAGCAATCACAATCGAGTCTTCCAGATCAGCGACTCCACCCCTCTGGTCGCATTGACAGGCCAACCAGTGGATTGATGGCGATGTGCAAGTCTATCAGGGATCTAAATCGTGTCTAGCACGGTCATCGACCTTGATTGGATACACGAGGGGGGAGGGGATCCTCTGCCCAGCCGCAAGTAAAAAAAAAAAATAATAATAAATAAATAATAAAGGAGGATGCATGTCAATAAGTAAGTAATCTGCTAGGTTGTTACGGTGTCATAACGGTATTCTATACCCAAGATCATGGTACAGAATACATTACAACGTATCTCCCCATACTTACCCACTTGGGTAGTTCTGTACTTACTTAAAAAGATCAAATGGATGGAAATGGATCACGGCAAGCCGCAACCCGCCCGGACAAGCTGATCATTTTACATCCGAAATTGACCAAATGTGAGCACTAGTCCTGCATAAATGGCACGACTGGTCATAACCATGCCACTTGCATGGGGATATCGTGCCAGCTCTTCTTTGTTCACCTCCCACGTTTACTCCCCTTTCATGTAATGAGGAATGAGATGTGATGTCATTCATTATCCCCTTACTTCTTGGGCATCGGGTTGGATTGTGTTAATATCATGGATTACTTCATCATCGGTTGTTTGTCTGTTGTCCTTGCCGAGTTACAAATCATCCATCATCTGACTAGTGTAGTAAAAAATTCTAAGAGAAAGCATAAATGAAAGCATAAATGAAAGGAAAAACCAACCAAAGAACTTCCTGATCGATCGCACTGGATCCAGTTAGTAGACGCCCCCAATACCCGATCCAAGGCAACAGCGTTGATCGGACTTCACAAGAAAAGAGCCAAGCCAAGAAACCCAAGTTACCTTACCTAGGACCGTGGAGGAGCTCTTTCTCCTCGGCATTCGAATCCGGTTCGAATCCTTTCTTCATGAAACATTCTCAATCATCAACCATGTAATCAATCATATCCATCTAATCCTTTCTTTCTTTCTTTCTTTCTTCTAATACAGAAAGACAAAGATAGTCATCTCGTATTCGATCAGCAATCCTCATTACGAGCTGCGCCTACTTTTCTCATCTCACTTCATTTCCTCTAGTTCTAGTTATTTGCCAGGACCCGCTTACTCATAGCTTCAACAAGACGAGCAATGCCCAGAAGTGGATCCCGCCAGGAAAAAAACGACCACTCGACCACCAGCATCAAAGGGCGAGGCGCTGAGCCTTGGAGATCACCAATCCAATCACCACCCCTTCTTCCATGTGAAGTGGAGACTACTCCCCTTCCCAATACGGGGGAAGTCATATACATGAGATACCTCGATCCTCCATCATCATCCTCCACCACGATCACGTAGGATTCTAGCTTACTGACTGTATCGATGAGCCCGAACGGACGGGTCTAGGTCTAACCTGTCAAATAAGTCCGCAGCGTTACAGCAGCCCGCTTTTTTTTTTCCCTCCCACGCGGGAACGGTACCCGCTTTGCGCTCATTGCATCATGAGTCTATGAGTCTGCCTTAAGGGGGACTGGAATACATCATCGCGCATCATGGATTGGGCTTCACTGTATGATACGTTACAGGGCGGTATTCTTTTACCGTATGGATGCATAGTGCATATACTCGCCTTGTCCGGGGTGGAGTTGAAGTAATGGATGTGTAGAAAGGTACATGGTCAGCTGACTTGTGCTGACCTGGTGGTAATCCATCCCAGCTGAGATGCGATGAGATAGATGACATGAGATCATCCCGCATATTCTTCACACATTCAAGACTGCCTGTTACTTTGATATCGAAAATTGTAGTCTCTTACAACCATTGTGATCAATACAGCACAAAAACAATGAATGAATGTGATAAAAGAAAGAATAGATCTACCGCGCATCCGCATCCGAGCGCATCGCCCACACCTTCCCCCCCAATCCCCTCCAATCCCACGCGCTAATATTGAGCTATTGGTCTGGGGTGCTGTCGATCCCCAGTAACTAGGCTGGTAAATCGGTCGGTCGATGGGACTCTTGGTTGTCTGTGCGAAACGCCAGTCTGGGGTTTTAGGCACAGGTGAGGCTGGTTGGCTGGTTTACTTACCTGCCTAGTGGTGGGGTTGAAGCTGGCGGTGATGTCTAAATATAAATGAGGCGTGGGGTTAATGAGGCTGGGTAGATGGGTACTAAGAGTGGCAGGGCAGGGCAGAGTATCTTCAGAAGCCCCGCATTACAGTCTGACGTATGATGATCTATTGTGTTGTCTGTTAGAGGGAGCTGAGTCCGGGGGATGTTTACAGGGGAAAGTCTATACATGAGTTGTTGTGCATGGCTGTAGTCATAGTATAGTTCTGTATCAGTCGGTTGACCTATAAAAGCAGTTTATATTTCAATCCCTCGACCAGCCCAAAAACCATACATACATACATACATATCAAGTGGTTCTAATAGCAGGGTAATCAGGTCTCATCAATATCACTAATACACCGATCATTTTTAACTCCCTCCTTCCTTCAATATCATATCATCCCACATACCTAACTATCTCACCACATCCCCTCCAATAACACTGCATCAAAAAGGTACTATCTTACCTATAGATCCCATGACATGCTCTAATCCCAGGAAAGCCATTCCTCGACAAACTTTATCTATCGTATTCGGCTCTTTCCAGTCCTCCCACTCGAACTAACATCTCCCACCCTTGTCTTCGTCTCACTTCCACTCTCACGCCATCCAGCATGACGCCTATTAAGCTCGCGAGCAATACGAGCTACCCAAAAAAAGCATAAGCACATACAAACCTACCTAGGAGGCGAGGATGGTAAGCCAAAGCTAATCATACATAATCTTAAACATACCGCTAGTCCACGCATAATAACCACCAAGCCATGTGACTCGGTCACCTTTGAGTTTGACCGCCACAGTTAACTAGTGGAAACTTACCATAGAAGTCTGACAGCAGTGAAGGTTTCATCTGGGATGGCTTGTTCTTGGCTTTTTGAGCCACGTTGCTCAGATTAGCTCAGCTTGTGGTATTCTGGGGAGGTTTAGCTGAGCTGAGTGATAGTCTCCGTCGGAGGGAAGTAGATAATCGATACACTGGTTTGTTACTCCAGATGGCCTGGCTTGATAGAGGTACAAACCTTTCCTCTCTTAGGCAGAAGGCCGAGTGTAAATATACTGTTTCTCTTTTTACACCGGTCGAAGATTGACCATTTTACTGTCAACCAGAACGTAGTTTCTAGATCCCATACAGAGTAATATTCTATCCCAAGGCAACTCTATACATAACATCTTATCACCGACCAGCGCTGTAGACATTCAATTCAGAGTCTCGCGAGCCTGTTCCTCCCTTGCCTTTTCTTCCCTCGTTCTCTTCAGCTTCTGGCGAAATTCTTCAGTATACTCATCCGGATCCCACACCAATACCCTGTGTTCCATCTCCTCGAGCTTCCTCGTCACCAGCTGTTCCATCTCATCCCTTTGAGCTTCATCCAGCTGTTCCAACCGCTCTTTCCATGCCTCGCTAGGATCGTCGGTTTTCGTCGGCCCAAAAAACCTCGGGTCGATCTTCTTCCAGTAGATCTCGTCAAACGCAAAGCTGTTCTGGATCGCATACACTATCCAAAAGTCGCCGCTCTCCCAACTCCGTTGCATATGACTCGAGAGCCGGCGCTGGTCATGCTGGACGACAGCACCTTCACAGTTTCTCATGGCTGCTAGGAAGGTCTTGAGGCGGCGGTCAAATACTCGGGCCCAGTCCTCGATACCTTCAGCCCAGTACTCGGGCCTTTCGATAAGAAGCCACCATGGCGGCGCGTATGAAAACTCCACGGGTGCTGCGTATGTGAACTCCCAATCCACGACGCCGACAGTATGCATATCTTCATTGAGAAGAACATTGGCTGGTCGGAAATCATCACACCAGAGTTTGAAAGGTCCATTCTCGTACAATGGTAGTGATAATTTCTTGTCCCTGGCAAGCTTGTAAAACAGCTGTCTTGCCACGTACTTACGGCGACAGTCATCTGCAGACTGCACCGCATCATTCCTTTGATGGAATAAATGTTGCATATTAAGTTGCGCCAGAGCTTCGATATAGGAAGATGCTGTATTGAAAGTGGCATCCAGAGGCGGAAGTTTGGATCGAGGCAGTGACCCTAAACGCACCAAGGTATTCATATTCATGGATAATGGCCGGCGGGTGACCTCCCAGGAAAAGTCATCCACCTGGGTGAGGGACCCTATTCGGGGAAATTCTGTCTTGAAAAGCTGAAGCAGGACATTGGCTAATTGCGCGTATAGTAATCCAAGTTGATCTTCATCAATATTTGGATTCAGAACCCCCCGCTCTTCAATTGGACACGCGGGGGTGTTGAGAGCCGCATACATGCTTTTCGTCCAATCAATATGGCTCATCATGATAAAAGGACCGAGTTTAAGGGGGCTCTCCTCCCTTGTACCTGAGAGAATAACGAATGGAACTGGAATTGGTGTTTGATCTGAGAGGTATCGCATCACAGCGACCTCATTCTCTGTCTTTTCCTCAGGAAAAAGAATAGTGCCAGGTTGTGGGAAACGGATATCAGTCGCGCCGTATGTGTACTTCATTTGTAATACGATATTGAAATACCCTTTGCCACAAATTCTAAACTCGGGGTCGTCGCCAGAATCATGCCTCAGGATAAAACTTGCAATCGGTCTCTTGACGTCAATATCAAGAAACTGATTTATCCAGTTGTCGGAGACATCCTCGGACTGTTCCCATGCGACGTCGTCGAAATGCATCCAGGGCTTCATAGTTTCGGATGGAAGAAGAACGTAGTTGCTGGTCTTTGTAGTGAGGCTTTTAAGTTTGGGGTTAGGAATGTCGTCGATGAAAAGGGGCTATATGAATAGTAGTATAGTGATATTAATCTCATCAGTCGACACGAACGCCGCTATCAATAGAGAGCGAGAACAGTCATCCATCTACAATCTCGAGAGAAAGAGACACGAGAAGTCTATAGGCTATGAGAGACCAGGAAAACAGCGTTCAGAGGAAAATAAGGAGGAAGCAGCCATCCACGTCCCTGCCTTACCACAATCACATGACCATCAAGATCTATCACAAATCCGCAATTGTGGTGGAACTGTGCCGCAGCCATTGTTGGAAGATCGTTGGGTATGGTAACTACCTCTAGGTGTTGGGGATGAAGCTTAAGCGGACTCAACTCGCTTTCCGTGGCACATCCGTCTAGATCTCGTGGCAGTTGTGGATTTGGTTCTATAGCATAAGAGAAGCCAAACCTTCTTGATTATCCAGCAATTGCGAGTCATTGTCCGAAAGTGAACTAAATGATCGAAGCCACCGTGGAAACCACAAAGGATACTGGACGATAGAACTATTAAGAGCCGTCAGCCAGTCGAATCCTCTGCGGCAATACGGTGCATAGGAGCGAAGGACTGGAAAACAAAACATCTTAGTATAAAAGACCAAGATTGATACGTTAATCAATATCAGTGCCCGAGTTAGGGACAGTAGGATTTATATCTATTCTCCTGTTCCAAAGATAATCTAATTCCAGAATAGTGGATGAGATCTCCTCTTGCAAACGAATACTAAAATTCTATGCTGCTTCACAATTTCTCAAACTCTAGTCACTCTGTATAGAATGTGCTAAAATATGCCAGAGAGATATATATCGAGACCCTCAGGCATCCACCAGAAAAGAAACTCTATCTTAAATCTTACACTCGATAAAGCCACATCCCGAATGCCAATCAGAGGATGAAAATCATAGATGAAAAGGCGACTGTTTCTTCCCGCCTTTGAAGCGCATTATCTTCGACGCCAATTACCCAGGTCTTTCGATTCTAGTAGCAGTGGTAAAGTTAGTACTATACACACCATTCTTCTTCCTAGTAATTTATAGCAAGGGAGATGGTAGATACCAGTAGCAGTACATACAACAAACAGCTAATTACCACCCCAACCTTACATACAAAGGTAAGTATCATCCTATCTAGTACGTGAAGACCAGCCTTGTTGTAAAATGAGGTACCGCAGTGACAATCGCAGTGGCAGTGTCCAAGAAGCATCCATGCATGCACGGATCTCCATTAGGGCGAAGTACTCCGCTGAACGAGCGAGAATCCTTGAAGCGGGGGAAGCAAGCATGCGCTGGCATTTTGTTTGATCATGTTTGTTTGTTCGAATTTGACCTGTTTGTCATTCTTTTTTCTTCTTTGTTTGCTTTTTACTACCATTGATCTCTAAGTACGGAGTAGGTATGAGGCGGGGTGGATGTGGTTCGTTGGTTGGCTTTGGTACCTTAGTGGTGGTGGTAAGGTACTGGATGGGTTATTGTTTTGGTTTATTTATTTATTTTTTTTTTATATTTATCTTTTGGGTAATAATGCCGAGAATTTGTGGAAGGTAGATAGTAGGATAGGTATGCTGCGTGGGTAAGGTATGTAACACAACTAACAAGTGGGCGTTGTTTCAGGCTGAAGCGACAAATGGTATGTGCGTACAAGATACTGATAGTGGTGCCGATATGCCAATATTGTCTAGACTCCTCAGCAATGGAGGTACCTGAGGCTCCTTTCTTGTTTGGTATCTAGGTAGCACACCTTGCTTGGTGGGTATGTGCCTTGTCGTTCTAGCTCTTACTGTTTCAGTCTCCCTATGACATTCCTACTAAGAGTCAAAACTATTGTCGTTATTTCGTGCGTGTTTTCGATATGTATATACATCGTAGATAGACACCATAGTGATACTCCAGACCACGTTTTGTCCTGCCCAGCATGGACCGAACGCCAGACACCAACCCATGACACCAGGAAAAGGAGAGAAATGAACGCAAAAATAAGAAAAAGAGAGTAATCAGTGACCCTCCTGTCCTCCATCTTCATCCGCAAGCATCTGGAACCCCTTCACCAGTCCCATTGCCGATCCGGCAGCGATCCCACCGACGAGCACCATCTGCACGCCCCCGATCATGCCCTTTCGAATATTCCGTCGCCCGGACCAGCCACTCACGAAGCACGTCTTTCCGTAGCCGAACACGAACAGCGCCACGGCCATGGTGGCGATCGACCAGCGCAGCGCGACGTACGCGTCTAGCGGGCCGACGAAGAAGTAAGGTAGGAGCGGGACGAACCCGCCGACGAAGTAGCCGAGCGCGATGGTCACGGCGCAGACCCAGGCGCGGGACCCGGACGGCTCCTGTAGCGTGTGGTGGAAGTTCATGAGGAAGGACGGGAGCATGGGCGAGGCGGACAGGTGCTGCGTGAGGTCGGAGACGAGGTGCGGTGGGAGGTCGTAGGGCGCGAAGATCTCCGATACGGTCGTTGTCACGGAGTCGGGATCCGTCATGGTTTCTTTTTCCGTGTCTTTCAGGGTCGCGCGGTAGGATTCCCTGGGTAGTCACGGTTAGTCCATTGCGATCGGGCTATCCTTTTCAAGGAATTGTTCAAGGAATTGTTTGTTTGTTGTGGTAGGAAAATGGAAGTATAGACTCACTCTTCGCTCTTGGCGCCCAGATATCCTCCCAGTCCCATGGAAATGGCACCCGCAATCAACTCCGCCAATCCACCGAAGACAACCACTTTGGTGTCGCCCAGCGCTGACAGACCGGCCGTCAGTGCAAACGGCACGGTCATCCCGTCGGACAGACCGATGATGGCGTCCGACACGATGCGACCGTCGACGCGGGATTCTTTCTTCTCGGGGCCATCCCGCCCGGGTCCGACCATCGTGCTGTTCGAGCATTCAGAGTCTCTCGACATATGATGCGAATAGAGCCCTTTTTCCGCGTCGCCATCTGCGACGGGGGAGTAGCTCGAGAAGAAGCCTTTGATAAATGCGAGCGACATTATTTGGCCGGTCTTGCGTCAACCTGTAGTATGTAGGTTTGTCGACGGGTGTTGTCTTATCTCCCAGGAGGATCTCAAATGGTTTTTGGAGGAAGGCAGGGGGGCCACCGGTTTAATAAAGGCGCCGGTATCTCAAATCCACCTGAAGAATGTGGGATCGAAGCAGGATTAACAGGATTCCGTAGGATCAAGCCCAGTAGTGTCGTTCTGAACTGGACAAATCAGAAACACAACCGGTGGGACCAAACAGGGCGAGGGAGGACTTAAGAAATCCTACAACCGGGGCGTCGACTGGGGGCGAGGGATAGAGGTATCAGAAACCTCCAGATAGATGACCCACGCAGTTACATCAGGGATCCACGCGAGATGAAGACAAGCGTCGGTGAGGGGTCTTGATGCGACCTCGTGCCTTTGCACCCCGGTCGATCAAGACTATCAAGCAAGCGAATAGCCTATAGAAAGTCCAAGTAACAAATGAACCTGAACGGGATTCGATCATTTGGTGCGGAGAACGATAACACGTGGACCGCCTGATTGGTCAGCAGTGGGTGTTGGCGGATCCACCGTCAGGCGGAGAACTTCACCTTCCAGTAATCATTACTCCACTCTAGAGTACTATACTTCCTTGGGATTAATGGGGATGTTATGACATGGTTCATGACCCTGGACGGAGTACAGTACGGAGTGCGATAGATAGTCTGGTTGTACGGAGTATCGCTAATGATCCAGAGAACTCCTGTCCCTTGCATATGATGTGGATTGTTGGACTGTCAATCATCCGACAGGTCTAGCAATATCCTCAAATATCATCATCTTGGACACCGTGCGAACATTGAAGTAATAGGTAGTTGACACTTCACACGTCCCCTGCATGGACGCGAGGAGGTCCCGTGTGATTCAATAGTGTCATCCGCACCGATCGCCGCCGTCTCCTTATCGCGGAGAGAGCCGTCGTCACACTCCCAAAGTAGACCTTGACGCGATCACGGACAATTGCAGGAGATCAATCCATCCGTTAAAATGCC
This sequence comes from Aspergillus campestris IBT 28561, assembly GCF_002847485.1. Classification (NCBI taxonomy): domain Eukaryota; kingdom Fungi; phylum Ascomycota; class Eurotiomycetes; order Eurotiales; family Aspergillaceae; genus Aspergillus; species Aspergillus campestris. The sequence goes on along the minus strand of NW_020194336.1, from coordinate 1,556,317 downwards.
TTCACGCTCCAAATCTCATGGGGAGGACTCGTTCAGGGGTGGAATGTCAAACCCCTTGCGACGCGATCAATTGATCCACCATACCGAGGGCGAAGGGGATACATAACGCGTGGACCGCTATTTAAGAATGCTCGATCTCGCGAGCTGAAGTCTCGAGATCTGAGAGAGTAACTTGTTTGAAACTTACCCATAGCGAGGATGAAGTTGTCATGGACGGTTGTATCTACGCTGGCCGCTCTCACCTCGGCGCGGCCTCAGGAGCAGGACGCGAGGACCTGGAGTCACCTCCGATCCAACGTACGCATACATTGCGAGGCAGAGAGACGATAGCTGACCCCAACAGATCAAACATGTTGTCTACCTGATGATGGAGAACCACTCCTTTGACAACATCGCCGGCTATTGGGATTTCCACCCGGACATCGACAACCTGCGCAATATCAAATACTGCAACGAGTACACCAACCGCAACTGGACGGTGTGGGACGAGCCGCTGGAGATCTGCGCCTCTCCATACGAGACAGAAGTGCCGCTGGAGGACCCGGACCACGAGTTTGCCGGGGTCACATATGAGATCTACCGCAAGTGGAATGCCACCAACGACGATGTGCCCAACATGGGCGGCTTCGTCGAACGGCAGTCGGACAAGTACCACTCGTCGCCAGGAGAGTCGGGGTTTGTTATCAAGGCGTATGATACGAAGAAGTCGGCTACGCTGGCGGAGATTGGCGAGAACTTTGCGTTCTTCGACTCTTATGTATGAGACCTCGCCCGTGAGCATCCCCAAACTGACGAGAATCCAGTTCGCCGAACACCCCGGGCCCACGAACCCCAATCGCCAATTTGCGACGTCGGGGTCTACCTGCGGGATGGTGGATAACGGCAACCAGGCCGCGGGTTTCTTCCACAACGTGACGGGGACGACGTGCGCGAAGTCCATCTTTGAGTCTCTGAGCGAGAGGGGGATCAGCTGGAAGAACGTAAGCAAATGACTCGATTGGTATGGACCGACTAACAGAATCAGTATTATGAGACGGACATTATAGATGGTTGGATGTACAAGGTGCGTCTCCATTATACCCAGTATTGTTGATGGACAGACACTGACTGGACTAGTGGGTACAAGACAACGCCCAAGACCACCTCGCGCACGCAGACGAGTTCTATAGCGACCTAGAGGAGGGCACCCTGCCCACTTTCTCTTATATCAACCCAGAGTGCTGCACAGTCGACTCGATGCACCCGACGAGCAACATGGCAGCGGGCGAGCAGATGATCAAGCATTTGTACGACGCGGTGCGGCGTTCAAAGTACTGGGACAATGTGCATGTACATCGACGCAGGAAATATCTCACAATGCTAACGAAGAACTCAGTCTGATCATTATCAACTTCGACGAGCACGGGGGATTCGCCGACCACGTTCCCCCACCCGCGAACGTGCCACAACCCGAAGACGGCATCACTTTTGACGGGAAGTCGGAAGGCCGCGACGTGACCTATGACTTTACCCGACTGGGAGTGCGGTATGTCTTTGGTCCCTTATTTAATCTCTTTTTATTTCTTCGAGGCGACTCACTCATACTACGAACAACAGTGTCCCCGCCTTCTTAATATCCCCCTACATCAAAGCCAACACGCTCATCCACGACGCGGGCACAATGTACGCTTCCGACTCCGCCTACACGCACACCTCAATCCTACACTTCCTGCAAGAACTCTGGGGCCTGAAGGGTCTGAACAACCGGGTACAGTGGGCCAAGACATTCGAGCACGTATTCTCCAGAAAGAAGCGATACGATACGCCGATGAAGTTGAAAACGCCGCGCTGGTACGGGAGTAGCTGGGAGCCGAAGCCGGAGCCGTTTTACCTGTTGAATCAGGATGAGGAGTATTATGCTCGGCGGAAGTTGCTTGAGAAGCAAGAATAGATGGTTGGATGGTATCGTGATAGACAGTTTCAAAAGAATAGGCTGATAGATTGGGTAACATAGAACATAGAGCATAAGGGACATTCACAGCGCATCTCATGTAAGACTAGGTAGATCCCGTCTTGAGGTAACGAAGACGTAGACGTAAGCATCGCTTGCCAGCAAACCACACCACAATCAAACCCTCCTTATTTAGCCCTGCAATAACCATCAGCATAACATACAATAAAACCCCTTCAGAAAGGGAAATAAAGAAGGGTGTGGGAAATAAACATACTTCCTCTTCTCCCCCTCACTTCTCTTCCCCCCCGACGACGACGAAGAAGAAGTCAACGACGACCACCCAGCCGCGGGACCCGACATATCCCAGATCTTACTCTTGTACGCCGGGAAAGAAGTATGATTCCACATGTTGACGAGGACACTACCCACATATTAGCTTCATCATCCCTTCTCATTACTTTCCCTTCTGCTCTTGTGGGGGATCTCCCCCCGCACAACACGCAAAAAAAAAAAAAACAAGCGAGAAAAAAGAAAAGAAAAAAAGAGGATAAGTAAACAAACCTCTGACTCCGATCCTTATACTCCTCATCCTGAATCTCCTTCACACCCACTTTCATTCCATCGCGCGAAAACATGACGTTCTTCTTCTCCATGCGGGAGCGCGTGTTGCGGGTGACTTCTGTGGCGGTGGACCACGCGATGTAGCCTATGGCGGCGAAGATGGCGACGACGACGAGGAGGATGATGAGGGGGAGGATTGGGTTGGACATTTTTTCTTCTGTCTTTCCTATTTTTCTTCGGTATATTTATTGATTGATGTATTGTTTGTTTGGTTTTTGGGTATTGGGTTGGTGGCGTTGTGGATGGTTCGTGGGAGATCTGGGGTGGATGGATGGTCTGGGCTTTTGTGGATTGGGTGGATTGATCCTATTTAAGTAATGTCAGAAATCAATCAAGTCAAATGCAGAGGAAGAAAAAAGAAGACAGAAGAAGGGTTAATAAATACCTAGGCAAGTACCGAGCAGAGTAAGATGCAATAAGACGGTAGGGCTGAGAAGAAGCGGGTGATCAGTGGTTTGCCGATCAGGTGGCTGGATCTGCATGACATACCTATCAATCAATCACCATTCATTATTCGATCTGGTGGTATGAAGTGGTTTTATGATGGTGATAGTAGGATAGATAAGAAGAGAAAGATATGAAAAGAGAAAAAGAGGAGAAAAGAGAAAGGGAAATTAAAGAAGAAAACAAAAGAGAAGCCAAGACTGGTACCAGGGGTGCAGGATCCGGTATGGGGTCTGGAATCCTGGTGCCTATTTCAGTCTTCTACATTACTCAAGGGATTCTTGAGGTAACTTGATTCATCTTACTGTACCTGGAGTACTGGTACCTTATAGGACTTGGTATATACATTATCTCAGTTAATCCTCACATCAGATAGTCCTCACATCAGACATTTTACAATAATATTCGCCCAGATATATCATCTCAAATAGAATGAGATAATACCCTACCATTAGACAGCTGAATAAAAAATAAGTGAAGTAGTATTAGTAGCAGTAGTAATAGTAGTAGTAATAGTAGTAGAAGTAGTAGTAGTATCTCAAGAAGTAAAAGAAGAGTGACAACTCAACTCCCCTCATACAATACATCATAATGAATCATCCACCCCAGCCGATCATGTCCACCTCATCGTGATCATCACATACTAGTACCTTCAATTCCCATCTCTCAGTCTATCTTTTTCTCCCCCCCTTCAATATTCCTTACTCTTTCTCTATCTATCTATCCATTTAATAAATAATAATATATAATATGTGCGGCGTCCCCTTCTTCCCCATCCCCCTCTGCTTCCAGTGCGGCACGGACCGGAATCCCTGCCACTGTCGCGTTATTGGTCCGTCTGTTGGTATGTCTCTCTGCTTTCCATACTGTCCCTTGCTGTTCCTACCAGGTACATGCCAGGTACATACCTATCTACCTACACACCTACGTACCTGCCAGGTACCTAGGTAGGTAGGTTCTACAGATTACATACTGACAGATTGGATAGCCTTCATCGTGAGTATCGTGACAGCTGTACGTCATCTCATCTACCAATCCACTCCATACATGTATACAAGCTAATAAGTGAATAGGTCGTCTGCTATCCCGCGTCCATCTTCTGCGGATGTTGTCTGACGAAGCCTGGGAAGGAGTGAGTTTCTTTCTTCTCCTTGATTGATTTACTTGAGATGTGTCTAATGGTGTAGTGTCCTGGCTTTCCCCGTGGAGGTCAATCGCATGGTGAATGAGTGTATACCTATTTGAATCTGTATTTACTTTGGAGGTGGATATTACAATACAATAAATAACAAGATCAGAAAACAGTGGTCATTATAGATATACGAACAGTGCTGCGTCCAATGGCATAACCAATATCCTCCGGAACACACAAGAATAAACATCAGGCATAAACATAAGGTATAGACAATGACTTAACGATAGAGAGAAACAAGGTTAGGAGGAGAACAGGCTATTTGAACTTTTCCTTCAGCTTGCTGAAGAATCCGCGCTTCTTCTTGGCTTCTTTGGCCCCCTGCTGCACAGTGTCCTTGCCCGTGGTCCCGTTGGTTCCCCCGCCCGCTTGGTTGGTCTGGCCTGTGGACTGCTGGGCCTGGGTACCTGTTGGTTGCTGGGCCTGGGCACTTGTCGGTTGCTGCGCCTGGGAGCCCATCTGTTGCTGAGCCTGGGTACCCGTTGGCTGCTGGGCCTGGGTGCCCATCTGTTGCTGGGCCTGGCTACCCATCGGCTGCTGGGACTGAGAACCCATTTTTTGCTGCGCCTGGCTACCCATCGGCTGTTGGGACTGAGAACCCATCGGTTGCTGGGCCTGGGTACCCGTTGGCTGCTGCGCCTGGGAACCCATTGACTGCTGTGCCTGGGAGCCCATCGGTTGCTGCGGCTGAGCACTCGCCGATTGCTGTGCCTGAGCACCACTCAGACGCTCCGAAGGGCCCGTCGGTCCCGCCCGGGATGGCTGCGACACAGCCGGGGTCGACTCGGTGCGGGGCCCGCTGGTCACGGTCGGTCCCGCGGCCGGGTAACTGCTGGACGGCGACTCCGGCTCCAGGTCCGGGGCCTCACCCGAGCGCTTCCCGGGGCCGTGGCCGACGTGGCCGCCGTGACCGTCGGGGCCGGAGTCCCCGCGGACTCCTCCCGGGTCACCTTCCTCTGGAGCTCCTGCTCCACCTCTCGTTTCTCGTCGACCGCCTCCTCGTAGGCCGCCGCCTCGGGGTCCTTGTGGGCATTGCTCATGGACCGCCGTACCACGTCCGGCACGTCACTGACCGGCCCTCCGCCGGTGGTGGTGGTGGTCTGGCGCCGGGACTCGAGCGGCACCCCCGCGGCCAGGGCCGCCGTGGTCGAGTCGGGGGCCGCCGACTGGATGGTGGCCGGGTCGTAGCCCAGGCTCCCGGTCCCCATGGGGAGACTCGACTCCGGGATCATGTGCTGGGACTGGGAGGGGGGCGGCAGGGTGGAGGCCCCCGCGAAGGTGGCCGGTCCGCCGGTCAGCGGGGCGGAGGCATCCTGGTAGTAGGCGGCCGGGTCGGTGCGAACGGTCGACTGCACCGTGTTGGGGTTGAAGGTGCTCGGGTCGGGCACCTTCTCGCCGGGTTTGAGGTGGATGGGATTACCGGAGCCGCTCGAGGCGGGGATGGGGTTGACGGAGAGCTGCTTCGCGTCGCCGCCGTCCCGTGGGGTGTCCGGGAAGGTCCCCGGCACGGCGGATCTCTGTTCGTAGGGGACATTTCTGGCGAGGCCGGCGGTGGTGGAACTCGGGGCGGCGGACGAGATGGTGGTATCGCCCAGCTCGCGAGGGACCTTCCCGGCGAGGCCTGCGGTGGTCGATTCTGGGGTGACGCCGGACATGATGGCAGCGTCAGGGTGCGAGGCAGGTGCAGAATCAGGTTGGATCTGATGAGGGTATAGGACGTTGTTGATGTTGTTGCTGCCGTCGTCTTCTTCTGGGGAGGAGGGATCGGTCGTCCAGATGCCGTCAACGACGAACTTTAAATGGGTCAGTTCCGGTCCGCAGGATTTCCTGTTAACGACACGCTGACGTGAGGGAGAGACATCGGAGGGGGGAGTGGGGAAGGGCAAGGACCCGGAGGAGGTGCGTCCACATGACGTCAGTGGACGGCCTCGCGTCATGGATGATCTATCGACTCTCCACGGTCTTGCCTTGTGCGGAAGGGAAACAAAGGCGTACCTTGTAGTGTACTTTCTCCGTCATCCACGGCAGGTGGATCTCCTTCTCGAAGACGTCGCCCGTCCGGTCCAGCTTGACGGACTTCGCCCAGTCATCGAAGTTGCCGGTTACGTACACTTCGTTGGCACTGTGCGGCCTAGATTGGGTTGGAGGCGGTCAGCGGTTGAATTCCATTGAGTCTGATTCTATAATCTGGTTCTGTGGTCCTCTTGTCTCCTGGGGGGTGTCACTCCAATTCTTCATGCAGCGGGGTTACTCGAGGGATTGGACTCGGTCGTACATCTGACGGAGACGGAGACTCGGGGAGACTGAAACGGAGGGGTTGAGTGTTATCGGAAGAACTTACCATCGAAAGGTGTAGGTTCCCATGATCTGTGAACCGGTAGAATATGAGGGGGAAGGGGGTAAGAGGGGAGGGGAGAACCAGGGAAAGGGAATATAATAAATTGGGAGGGAAAACCAAGAGGGAGGAGGGAAGAATGAAACAGAGGGAAAACAGAGAGAAACAGGGAAGAACAGCTCAACTAGCTTAGGCCGGAATTAGTTGTCAGTTGGCAGTCCGACCTGGCCAGCAAGACATGGGCGGTCAGCACGGATTCTCTGTCCTCCTACGGTATGAATTGATACGGACTTCAATTGGTGAGAGACAGAATGATCGGACAAAATTAAGAGATCGTGATTTGGTGTGGATTTGAAATTGATCGATGATCCAGCCCCCTATCAATGGTTCTAGATCCGCTATCTCTGTCTGTCTCTGTCTCAGCCTGTCTCTCTTTCCCAGACACTCCACTATAATCCCAATGCTATCATATTCCTCTAGATTATATTGTCTCCCTACAAGAGATTCTCCTAGATTACATCCGAATAGAATATTCCCTCAATCATACAGATTCATCCTATCTATAGTCTCGACTATCGGTCACGGACCATGCTGGATCCACTCCAACGGCGATCCAGACCGGCTAATTTCCTCCTAGTCAGGAATTCTCCTAGCAATAATAAGGAATCCTCCTCGAAATAGGAGAATAGGAGACTGTCTCTCGGAAAGAATGGAAGAGTCCACCATCATCATCCTCTCATGGTCAGATCGACCCACCCATGGATCCGGATGTCATGACTTCAGTCGGGGGACAACGAGGCCAAAGTTGCCAGTTGCCACCCCGAATGATGAGATCACGAGTCCCCCTTCTAGAAGACGTCTGGAAAGTTCCTCCTGGATTCGATCCGCCCGTTGTGGAACTTTCGATCGTTCTTCTATCTCTATTTCTATTCTTTTATCTTTCTTTCTTTTGATTTACATTGAATTTAGATCATCTAGGTTACCTAATTAGTAGGTTTCATTAGATTGTAATAAGATAGACTATTGAATAATCCCCCAGCTATTGAAGCCGTGGTGTCTAGCGTGGGGAGAACCCAATGAGTGACGTCGATCAACCATTGTCTTCCTATCCAGAAAGGTTGTCAATCAGGGAGATGATGTTGATGATCCATCCGTTCACTGACCAGGAGATATTCTCTCTTTTCTGTTCTTCTGTTCCTCTGTTCTTCTTTTCTTCTTTTCTTCTTTTCTTCTTTCCTTCTCTTCCTCTTCTGTCTCCTGTTCTTTTCTCCTCTTTCTCCCCGCCTTTCTAGGTTCCCTCCCTTTTCTTCCATCAGTCACCCTTTCTTCTCTCTCTCTCTCTCTCTTCCTTTTCTCTTCCCCTCTTTCCAACACTCCTCTCTTCTATTCTTCTTTTCTCTTCTCTTCTATCTTTCCACTCTATACCCCTTCTACTCCGTACTCTTCTATCACTTAATCTATCCTCTTAAACAGTCTGTTTGCTTGTTTCAAAGAGCTTGAAACTCCACCCATAGCTGCAATCCACCCGGTCAGTACCTCTGGTTCTCTTGCCCCTCCATAGCTTTCCTTGCTCTCCCGACTGGTCCACCATTCTTATCCATCTTCCTCTCTTCCCGTGTTTCCTACAAATCTTATTCCGTCACTCCCTCCATCCCACGCCCCATTCGTTGAAAGAAACCATCAAAGTCACCAGAAAAAAGGGAAACAAAAGACAAAATCAAAGGAGAGGAATCAAAAGAAAGACAGAAAGACAGACAGCAAAAAAAAAAGAAAAACAGAAGAAAGAGTAAAAAAGAAGAAAAAAGGACAGTCCCCTATTTGGCATCAAAGCCAACCACTTGAGACCATTCTCGCATTCTCCAATTAGGCTTCACCTCCCGTTACCCACTTTTTTCTGGCGGAGACTCTCGCTGCCACCTACCTTTAACCCCCCCCCTCCTCCCTCCTCCTCCAATTACTACGTCTCCTACCTTTCCTACTTCCTGGCGGTTTCTCTACCCGCCCCTCCTTCTTCCCTCTTTTTTCCCTTTCTCAACGGTTTCTTCCCCTCCATCCCATTCAGTTTATGTCTGCCCAGATCTTATATCCTTCATACCCCGCCACCGATCTATTCTCTCGCTCATCGTCATCCCACCAGCTCTCTGACTGTGATTTCCAGACCTCGTTCAGCTCTCCCCGGCGGCTTCCGTCGCGACTACCCCCCCTTCCCTCTCCATCCCCACTTCTTCGTGGCCGGAGTCGCACGCTCTCCGGCCCTACTACCGACATCATGGCGGCCAACAGCTCCTTCGCCGATTCCAATGCCTCCCTCAAACTCTCCACAAACGACAACCATCCCTCAACGTTCCAGAAGATCTCCGAGGAAGACGAGGAGGAGGATCATGAAGTGACGTCACCAACCAATCCCACCTTCCGCACCGTCGACGCCGGTGATAGCTCCTCCGCCCGCGGTCGCCTCTTTTCGGGCGGCGGGTTCGGCGAGGGCGGTGCCCCCATCCGCTTTGGCCGGAGTCCCTTTGGCCGCGCCACCACCGAGGAGGAGGCCGAGGAGGACGACGAATTTGAGGAACATCCCGACGGCATCCGTCCCACCGGTGGTGCCGACCACGGCATGCCCAACAACTACGCCCTGGGCCGTCGCACGTCCGTCTCAGCGGAGTCGCTGAACCCCACGTCGGCCGGCTCGGACGGCTGGGTGCCGCCGCACCACCCCAAGACCGACGAGCAGCTGGCCCGGCTCAAGGCCGCCGTCAGCAACAACTTCCTCTTCTCGCACCTGGACGACGACCAGTTCACGACCGTGCTCGACGCCCTCGTCGAGAAGCCCATCCCCGCCAAGGGCATCAAGGTCATCTCGCAGGGCGACGCCGGCGACTACTTCTACGTGGTCGAGAACGGCCAGTTCGACGTCTACATCAACCCGGCGGGCTCCGTCCAGCCGGGCCCCGACGGCATGGGCAACAAGGTCGGCAGCACCGGCCCCGGGGGCTCATTCGGTGAGCTGGCGCTCATGTACAACGCGCCTCGGGCGGCGACCATCGTGTCGGTCGACCCCAAGAGCACGCTGTGGGCTTTGGACCGGATCACCTTCCGTCGTATTCTCATGGACTCGGCCTTCCAGCGCCGCCGCATGTACGAAGCCTTCCTAGAGGAGGTGCCCCTGCTCTCCAGCCTCAAGCCGTACGAGCGGGCCAAGATCGCCGACGCCCTGGACACGATCAAGTTCCCCGCGGGATCGACAATCATCGCCGAGGGCGACCCCGGCGACGCCTTCTACCTGCTAGAGTCCGGCGAAGCCGAGGCGTTCAAGGACGGGGTATCCGAGCCCGTCAAGTCATACCGCCGCGGCGACTACTTCGGCGAGCTGGCGCTGCTGGACGAGAAGCCGCGGGCCGCCAGCATCGTGACCAAGACGGACGTGAAGGTGGCGCGACTGGGCCGGGACGGGTTCAAGCGGTTACTGGGACCGGTGGAGAACATCATGCGACGGACGGAGTATGAGGTGCGGCCGGGGTCGTCGGCTTGAGGACGGGTTAGGATCCGCATGGGGGTGTTTGATTATGTTCTATCCTTCTTTGGCTTGGCCTGGTTATGTTTGTTTGTTTTTTTATTGGTTACTGGTTACCTTGTCGGTCGTTTATTGGTTTGGTTAAGGTTGTTACTGTTTACTGTTTACTGGTTCAGTGTTCAAAGAGTATCTAAGAATGGATACATAGGTTGTGCATTAGGTCATATATGCTTCCTTGATACCACCTACCAACTTGTAGACAAAAAGTAAACCCCTAACCTAATAAAATAAAGTAAAAACACCAATAAACCAATCGATCAACCAATAAGAAAGTAAGAAAGAAAGAAATATTGATCACGAAACAACCAAATCACTCCTCAACACCCACTTCTCTCCCCCCGTAACCTCCCTCCCCTCATGCAGCAAACAGCTCTCCCCATGCCGATGCAGCAGCGCCATGCCCACGCGGGGCGCCACGGAGATCGGTTCCGGAGAGCGGTTGTCGCGCGTGGGCTCCGGGTAGAAGACGGTTTCGCCGCCTGTGCAGGTGGAGAGGTAGATGAGGAGGGTCCATGTTGTGTGGTGTTTTTTGGCTGAGGGGGGGAGGGTTAGGGTGTTGGAGTCGTCGTCTTTATTATTATTAGTATTTCATCGGGGCTTTTTGGGGAGGGGAGGGGTATATTGAGTGGGTAGGTAGAGGTATAGTTGAGGTGGATGGATGGATGTATACATGTATGCATGTCATGGTGTATGCACATGGTGTACAGTATGCAAAACACCTCAAACAAACACAATATATCATATTTGAGAAGGGACGAAGGGGAAAAAAAAAGAAGAAGAACATACAATGTTTCGCAAAGAACTGCCCCGTCGAATACCGATAAACCCTTATATTCGGATTCAACCCTATAGGAACCCCATCCCATATATTCCCTCCTTCCCCCTCCCCCTCCCCATCCTCCCCCTCTCCCTCTTCATTCCGAAAAAAAGACAAAACCAACTCCCTCAAAGCAGTCCCCTCCCACAACACCCTTGCAAACCCCGGGTCCCACACCTGGAACCGATCATTCACCCGCGCGGCATAGTCCTTCCCCCGCTGGACGGGGGTCGTGCTCAGCTGGAGGGAGGATAGGAAGGTAACGTAGGCTTTGCAGAGGGGGGCGGGGAGGAGGCCCGTCGTGGTGTAGATGTGGGAGGGGAGCAGGGGCGTTAGGGAGAGGGTGTGGGCTTTTGGGGGGGGTGGGCGGAGGGGGGCCATTTGGGGATTTCATTTTCTTCTTCTTTTGAGGATTTTTGGTTTTTGGGGGGTTTGGAGGGGGCTTTGGGTTTGGGTTTGCCCATTTTGTTTTTTTTTTATATTATTCTTTTTTTCAAATGGGTTGTCTGTCTGTCTGTCTGTCTGTCTCTGTTGGTGATGGTTGTTGTATGGTATATGGTATAACAATGTTGTATGGTAGGTATATGGCTGGGTGGATGTCATGTCTTGGCATTAGTATTACTTACCATGTCTGGTCTTGGTATCAGGCTGTTACGTATTCTATCTCCTCTTGACAATTGATCAATTCTTTAGACATCGCATAAATTATCATGATATCAAATATGAAATATGAAATATAACATATGTAATATATTACATCTAATATATCATATAAATAATATGTATATATAGAATACAATACTGATTACTCCGTACCAATGACTAACACGCTAGGATGAAAAAAACACTCACCGCCTTCCACCATCTCCAAACCTGGCTCTGCTTCTTCTTCCCGTCTGGCTTTCTCCTCCCAGAAAGAAAAAAAAAAGAGAAAAAAAAAACGAAGAGGACCGCATTGTCATGTCGTCGTCGCAGACCATGACAGCGCCTGCGGTCGGTCATCGTCCTCCTGATTCGACTCAGGACATGTCCCCTTCCCTCTACGACTATTCTCCCTCTCAACATCCCCTTCCTCCCCGTCCTCCCATCGAGACCGCTGCCTCCTCCTCCTCCCCGCCCAGCGACTCCGCAATCCGCGCCCTGCAGGATTCTGCCCCCGACCTCCCGACGGCGCCCTCATCCTCCCATCCGCCCCCGACGCCCCCCAATGGCCTACCCTCCGTCTCCCCCATCAAGTCCGATCCCGATTTGCTCGATCTGCCCGCCGACATGGGCGACGTCCAGCCGCAGTCGGCCCTGAGGCGGCAGTCCGCCGCCAGCGCGCTCCTGGCCCAACTCCTCGGCAATCATGACCAGCCATCTGCCGCAGAGACAGACCCGTCCGCCGACCACCCGTCCGATCAGGGTGCCCATCCGCCCCATCTAAACGACTTCGATCGCCTGGAGGACGGAGACGGGTTCGGGGAGGGAATGGCGGACGACGCCGCTGACTTGGAGAATCCCCTCGGGGGCGGTCCTATCGACGAGCGGAATCAGACCCCAGCACAGATTGAGGACGTTCCGTTGGACGACACAAAGCCGGATGTATCGTTTGAGGACTCCCTCTCCCATCCCGATCCCCGTCTGAGTACCCCCGTCCGGTCCACCGACCTCGCCGATGGCCTGACCGACCCTTTGCTCTTCGCCAAATCCGGCCTCGACCACTCCGATCTCTTTCCGCCCTTCGACGTCACGGCCGCCCCCAAGACCCCCTTCGAGGCATTGCAGCAGAACGAGATGCTCACGGCCGCCTATCTCTCGCAGAGCGCCGACCTGTCGGCCTTGGGCTACTCGGGCGGTCTGTCCCACGACGTGATCGGCGATGGCGCTGGGTCGGAGCCGCGCATCCAGGCCTTTGCCAAGTTGGAGTTCGACGATGGCCACTTCTACTGCAACACCTACTCCTTCGTCCTCGGACGAGATGTCCGCGCCGCCCGCGCCGCCCATCAGCGCGAATTTCAGGCCCGCCAGGTGATGCGATCCTCTCGCCCCAAGAGCTCCAGCGGCGGCCACACCTCGCACACCCCCGGCCGCGCCAAACACGACGGCAGCGGCATGATCGGCAGCGTCGTCAGCGACCGCGGCGGCATCATGGGCTTTGACCCGGACGTGCCTCCCAACCTGTCCCGCATGAGTCGACGCTCCTCCAACTCGTCCCACGGCGAGGCCGCCCCGCCGCTGCATGCCAACCCGGCTCAGCTGCAGACCACCACTACCACTACCGCCCCCAACACCACCACCACCACCACCACCGACTACAACGCCCTCGCCATGCAATCCTTGACGGACGGCCTTGGGGACGCCAAGCCCGTCGATGCCTTGGCCCTCCTCCCCTCCCCCGATTCGTGCCCGACCATCCCTATCCACCCCCCGGCTACCGTCGACGGCACCGCGGCCGGCCACCGGGGGATCTCCCGCAAGCATGTCAAGATCGCCTACAACTTCGACAAGTGTCTGTTCGAGATGGAGGTCATGGGGCGAAACGGCGCCTTTATCGGGGCGGACTGGCTCTCCCCGGGCCAGATCCGGCCCCTGCACAGCGGCGATTACATCCAGATCGGCGGTGTACGCATCCGCTTTTTACTACCAGACGTCCCCATCGGGGAGACCGGCGCCGAACGGGCGGACGACGCGCTCGGAGCCGACGAAGACAAAGCCGCGTCCACCCTGGCCGTCGAGACCGAGGGCGACGGGATCAAGGATCCCAATCAGGCCAAATCCGCCAAGTCCAAGGATGCGGACCCGGGCCGGCTGGTACAATCGATCGAACCGAGCGATCCCTCGCAGGCCCCTGCCCGGCGTCGCGGGCCCGGACGCCCGCCCAAGGACGGCATCATGTCCAAGCGGGAACGCGCCGAACTGGCCCGGGAGCAGAAGTTGGCGGCCAAACGCGAGGCCAACGGTGGTGTCACGCCGCCTCCAGTGCCCGTCCCGGCCCAACGCCCCAAGGCCGGCAAGACCACGACGACGACGACGACGACGATGACGACCACCGCCACGACCCCGGGGGCGACGACGGGCGCGACGCCGGGTGCGACGAGCACGGCCATGTCGGTCCCGCCCGCGGGGCCACTCAAGGAGTCCGTGGGCCCCGAGCTGTCGCCCGGATCCAAACCCGAGAAACGCAAATACACCAAGCGGAAGAAGCCCGACGGGACGACCATGGACATCCCATTCCCCACGACGGAGGGAGGGTCCTTTTCCATGGAGCCGCGTCCCGAGGAGTTCATCAAGGCCCCGCCGGTCAAGAAGCGCAAGCCGTCCCGCTCGCCGTCGCCCAACTATCCGCCGGAATCGGCCTACGGGCCCGAAGACCTGGCCAAGCCCCCCTACAACTACGCGGTGCTCATCTTCGACGCCCTGACCGAGGCGGGCACGCCCATGACGCTCAAGCAGATCTACCGCGCGCTCAAACTCAAGTACCCCTACTTCCGGTTCAAGTGCGAGACGGAGGGCTGGACGTCCAGCGTGCGGCACAACCTCAACGGCAACGGCCACCTCTTCATGCACGCCGAGCGCGATGGCAAGGGATGGTCCTGGCAGCTGCGTCCGGGAGCCTCCGTCGAGAAGGAGAAGAAGCGACGGCCGTCACCACCGCCGCCGTCCTCCTCGCAGCCGCCGTCGGCCCCGTCGTCAACGCCGCAGTACATGCCACCGTTGAACCCGTCGTACGGCACCCCCGCCAACGGACCCCCGGCCCCCATGGCCAATCCGCACTTCCAATTCCCGCAGATGCCCTCCCACCCGTATCCGGCTCCGTCACCAGCTCCGCCCGCTCCCCCGCCCGCTCTTCCCGCTCCATCACCCGTCCCGCCACAGGCCAGTCCGTACCCTCCGGCGCCGCCGCTGCCCCCGCCGGCGGCAGCACCGCCGCAAGCCACGGCGCCCACGCCGTTCCCGATCCCCAGTCCGATCCGGAACAACCTCCCGCCCGCCTTTGCGCAGACCACTCCTTCCACGTACACCTCCCCTTATGCCTCTGATCCGCCGCCGCAGTTGGTGCAGCTGCAGCAACAGCAGCAGTTGCGCCCACCCCAGCCGCCGCAACCCCGGCCGCCGCAAGCCATGGCCCAGCCGCCGGCACCGCCGCAGTCGCAGTCGCAACAACCGTCTCATCCACCGTCCCATCCGCCGCAACACCAGCAACCTCATCCGCAGCAGCACCAGCCGCAGCATCCGCCGCAACACCCGCCACAGCAACATCCCCCGCAGCATCCCCCGCAGCATCCCCCACAGCATCAGTCTCCATATCCGCCGCCGCCAATGCCGTCGATGGCCCCGGTGCAGCATCAGCATCAGCATCCCCCGCCGCAGCAGGTGGCACCGAACCAGGCACCGCCCGTGCACCACCAGCACGCGCCGCCGCCGGGACCACCGCCACAACAGCAGCAGCAGCAGCAGCAGCAACAACAACAACAACCGGCTGCGCACGCACCGCAGCAGTTCAACGTGAGACCAAGCGATTCAGGCCCGGGGCCAATGAACCACGGCGACATGCCATCATTCAACGAGCGGGCCAACAAAGCAATCGACGACTTCGAAGTTATCCTCATGGAAGACTACGAAGACAAGAACTACATCAGGGAGGTGCTGAAGAGCGCACGCGCGCGGGCCCTGGGCGACGCAACGGAGAGTTCGTTCCCTGGCGGCGAGCCCAAAGACGAGGCTGTTATTGTGGATGCGCTTCGCAATTTGATTGGGAGTCTTAAGGGGGAGTAGTCACCTTACTTACTCTTGCCTACTTTTGTATCATACCTACCTCTGTACGACGTGGGTAGGTTGGTAGGTAGGTAGGTAGGTATGTGGGAGGCGTGGATGAAAAGACAGGTGGAGAAAATAAATGATTAACGACTTGAGATTTGTTTATGGTTACGAATGGTTTTTTACTTTACATACATGTCATGTGTCATGTCGGTGGTGTTGTGGTCTGCCGATTCTTTCTTTCTTCTTTTTTCTTTTACTTTTTTTTTTTCTTTCTCCCTTTTACTTTGTTGATTTCTGGTTTTATCTTCCCTGTTTGATCATTACTCATTCTTGCATTCAATGATATCCACTCTGTTCAGGACCTTCGCCCAGCTCTTTTTCGAGAATCGTGTATTGACTGGTTTGGTTTTATCTTTTCTTTTCTTTTCTTTATCAGTTCTTATTTTCTATCTTATCATTGTTACTGTTATGTTACTGTTACTTCCTAGTATCTAGGATCTACCATCTAGGATCTGGAGCATGCATGCATCGGAGCAAGGCTTTTCCTTGATTCAGGAAGAAGAAAAAAGGTGGTTGTTTGGTTGATTGGTGTTTGTGCATAGATAAACAATTTATTTCACTTTACTTTACTTTTGGATTTACTTCGAGACTGTCGGAGTCACAGATACTTTGTGAGACTGGGTCTGTCCTTGTGTCTGTTTTTTTTTTTTTTTTTTTGGATGTGTATATCTGTGGTAGGTAGGTAGGTAGATACCTACTGGTCCACTATACGTAGGTGTATGTATAACATAGCAGTATGTACCGGCCTGCTACTGAGGACTAATGACTCATATCACAGATTGATCACCCAGGACTCAGCTCGCATCTTCACAACTGGAGTTCTCTTGGTTTCTATCGTTCCTCTGTGGCGTGGTATTGAACCCGATGTGAGGGTGGCAGTTAGTTGTTGATAGATCCTTTGAGGGAAACGCCAGGGTGGATTATAGGAGCAATATTCCTTCTCTTGAGGATACAGTTGGTGATGTGTTTTGTTGGTTGAGTCTGGTTTGGTGTAGGGATTGGATGGATGCAAATATCACCGGCGAGCAATTGATGGCATACATCATGCCATCATAATGCTGTCTTAGGAATCTGATTTCTCAAGGTTTTCATGACATAGCCAGGGGTTATGGCCATTGCTTAGCCTGAACACTTGACATCGGCAAATCTATATCATGTGCCTGGCTGTATATCAAGTCTGTATGCGAAAAGTTATTTCGAGTGCTTGACTGATTGCTTGTTGGAAACATCCTTGTACTCCAGGCTTGTCTCTAGTATATACTCCATTTTCTTCAAGATTGCGTGAGTTCACGGGGTATTTGATAGTCTTGTTCTTCCAGTCTGGCTGTCGGTTGTGTTTCACAGTCCTGATGAAGATTGGCCTAATCATTTAATTCTCCCTGATATATAAGAGTCATGTGAGGGCACTGTATGCTGTGTGGAATTGTTGGTTAGTAGGAGGTGAATAGACTGGCCGGCTACCTCCGTGGCATGAATTGACATGGTCATTGTGGAAAAGGCTGATAAAAGACAGTCAAAATGATGACAAGAAAAGCTTGATGAGATTGAAGCTTAAAGAGATAACAAAGGTCACGAGAAATAATAAAACACAAATGGTCAGGCATAGAGCAAAAGGACTGCGGGACAGCTGATCATTTAGCTAATTACCAGTCACTGCTTCTTTCACAACAAGTGGTTCAAGGGTTTGTCCTTACAGAGTTGCCTATATGAAAGGGAGGCTGGTCTGGTTGTTTTCACTGTGATGTACAGAAGAATAGTGTCCGTTTTTCATCTATGGGAATTTGAATGAGAAGATCTCCGTCGTCAGGTTGTATTGTTGAATTTTCTTTATAATAGGCCAAGAATCATAATAGGATTGTATCCTTTGATTAAGCAAGCTGAATGATTTGAATGGGTAGTTCCAACTTCGTACGTGGGTGTAGTGTAGGTGTGTTATATGATGGAATGAACTTTGTTCTCTTCTTTTTTCTTTCCTTGACTCTTATCTAGCTACTTGGAATTAAGTCACAAAATAATGCCATGAGTCTACTCCGTTAGTAAAAAGCAGGTAGAAATAAGTACTAAGTGGAAAGGCAAAGCCAGTCACTGTATATGTAAGTGTGGATAGGGTTCGAAGGAAGAGGAGAGAGATGCGAACCCCTCCTCCCCACTTGGTTCACTTGCCAGTTCACTCAGTTGTTTTTATTGAGGGGACTGGATATATAATTCATATAATATAGTCTATGAAACATGATATAGATATGGTGTAGATATATACATGATAGATGTATGAATATATAAGATGGATATATATCAAGAATTATAAATATACAGTAATGATTGATGAATCCATCATGTTTCCCTTCACACATGCAGCAGTCAGCAGTCAGCAGTCAGTAGACGTGCATATATCCCTCATGAACCTTTCCTTATTAAACTTCCCCTCTCGGGACGGACAGATGGAACAGTAGATATTATTCAGTAGGTGGTGGGATACGGTATATTATAGTATATTATTACACCATACAAGTCGTATGGTGTCAGAACCAATAGATATTTATATACCTCCCACCTGAAGGATAACTGGGTGGTGGTGGATGGGGGACTGGTTGGATCGTTCGAGAATTCGCCCTGCCCTTGTGGTTGGTTTTGTTTTATTTCCGTGCCCCTCTTCTGTGGAAATAGTGAGGCATCTCTATCTTGATTACTATTATATATTTTTATTATACTAGGTGACTCATGTCATCAGGTCTGTTGCCTGGTACTTGATCGTATAGTTCAATCAGCTTGCCTGTTCAGTTTTGTAGGCAATGATATTCTTGTCAAGACCCTAGGATCCCTTCTCGCTTCTGCCGTCCTAGCGTTGGTGACTTGGGTTATTCGGGGTGAAGAGCGCCCTGCGGTCTTCCTATCAGTTATCGACGAGGGGTTCTGTACTAACCCGAGGCCTCACACAGTGGCCGTGCTACTGTATCGATCGACGAGTGACCCGATGGTCCAAAGGTGACTAATAAGCGATAAGAGAAGTAAGGTGTGTCAGGTACGAAAACCTGATCACTTAGGTTGAGTGTGGGCGAGTAGAAGCTAGACTTGAAATGTATACTCAGACTTGAGAGTGTTATTGAACGCGACTAACTAAACTGTAGATACAGGCGAATGAGTGTTCTTATATATCCTTCCTTGGCTACTCCCGTGGTGACTCCTTTGTGGTCACTTCCGGAGTCGCTCCAATTATGTGTTTCCCTTGGTGCCTACTCCTCCGGCTACTCCCTGGGGGTAGGCGTGGAGTAGGTGATCGCATCACGTAGCTACTCCTCTATCTCACGTTAGGAGTAGGTGATCGTATCACGTGACTCGTAGTCATCTTTGTGCAAGGGTTCCGATCCTTATGTCAATCGATTGGCGTCGGGCTTCTGCCTGGCTGTGCCGCCTTTCGTGGGGTATTAACCTCGTTGGGTTTCCGTAACATCACTCCCCCCTCTTCTAGCGTTTCGTCCTCGAAACTCATAAAGGTGCGTTTCCCCCTTGATCGTAGTTTCCGAAATCCATCGATCCTTTTCTTGTGCTGATGTCGTCATGCCAGTAGATAACGATACCCGAAAGCGTAACCGCCTTCGTCAATACAACTCTATTCTTGCCACTGGCTCCGTTATCGATATTCCTTGCGAATCCTGTTCTTCTCGTGGTGTTGACTGTGTCATGGACTCGAAGAGCAAGAACTGTGCCGAATGTACGCGTCGTGGACGGAAGTGTGTGAAGCAGTTGCATAGTGAACGAGAGTGGGAATCCCTCGAGAGGGATAGGAAGCGTCTGGCCGATGATTTGGTTAAAGCCGAAAAGCAATGGCTCGAATATTCTCAAAAAATGTCGCAAGTTATGTCCAAGATCCTCCGTTTGAGGAAGCAAGAACAATTTCTAAAAGATCGTGGTGGCCGGATGCTTGGCCATGACTCCTTTGTTATGGAGCAGCTTGATGATGAGGATCCTCTAAGTGCTGAGGATCTCCAAGAGCTGGATCGTCTGGCCGATGCCCAAGACGGTGCTCAACTTGCCGCGGTATCGGACATCCCTAGTTTTTCTCAGGCGATGAACGATCCTTCTTTCTGGGCGAGTGTCGATTTGTTTGCTGGTGGTATTGCCGAACCAGCTGGTGGCAGCCCGTCAAATTCTCGATAGGCTCCCATGTGTTTTCCGAGGTATCGTAACCTTTCCATTTGACCAAGTAAAGTGGTTTTCCGCTGACTCGTTTGTCTCTTAGGATTTTCTCGACTTCGTACTCTTGTTCGATGCTTTCGTCGATTTCCACATTTGTCGCGATTTGGCTTTCTTTCGGCGCTGGTTCCAATAATGAGACATGAAAGACTGGGTGTATGCGGCGCATTGATTCTGGTAGCTTTAGCCGATAATTGACTGTTCCCAATTTCTTTTCGATGATGAATGGTCCCAATTTTTGGTGGTCAAGTTTCTGACTTGGTCGTTTGGTTTTAATATTTCTGCGGAGCAGGAATACCTTTTCCCCCTCTTTTAGGTCAGGCCCTTCCTTGTGGTGTTTGTCGTAGTAAATCGCTGCCTTCATATTCATGAAGTCGATGTCTCTTGCCAATTGCTGGTGCAGTGTTTTGAGCGCCTTTGTTACTCCTTCCGCTTGTTCCGATACGGTTTCCTTGTTCCTGGGTTCGCCGTACATCTTTGGGTGGTAACCATGATTTGCATAGAATGGTGTCTCCTGCGTGGTTGCGTGTGCTGCGTTGTTGTACGCGAATTGTGCCATTGGTAGGTATTGTTCCCAATCGTTTTGTTCGTAGTTGATGTAATGTCGAAGGTACTGCTCAATGGTCTGGTTGGTTCTTTCTGTTTGACCGTTTGCTTGTGGGTGATATGCTGTTGTCAAGCGGTGATCAATCCCCATGATGTCTGTCAACGATTTCCAAAATTTTGACGTAAAGAGCTTATCTCTGTCCGACGTGATCTTCTGCGGCATCCCATGATTGGCGATGATGTGGTGCAGTAGCACGTAAGCCATGTCTTGTGCCGTCATTGTGCTCTTCGTTGGTACGAGCTGGATGTATTTTGTCAATCTGTCCGTGATGACAGTGATCATATCCCATCCTCGGGATTCTGGTAGTGGTCCAACAAAGTCCACCGTTATCCATTCCCATGGTCGTTTTGGTGCGTCCGGTGACTGCATCTTCCCATAGGGTTGGTGCCTCGCAGGCTTGTCCCGTATACAGGTATCACAATTTCGAATGTAACCCTGTACGGTTTTTCGCATGTTAGGCCAATAATAGTTCCGAGTGATTTGTTCACATGTTTTCTCGGTTCCGAAGTGTCCTTGAAGTGGTTCGTCGTGGTGCATTCTGATGATCTCTTGTCTCATACAGTAAGGTATGTAGATGAGTCCATGCATGTAGACTAATCCGTCTTCGTCTGTGACCAATTTGTCGCTGTCTGCTGAGTTGTTCAGCATCTCTTGAATGGTTTTGTCTTGTTTTGTTTCGTGGATCAACTTGTCCAATAGATCGTCCTTGATCTCCATGGTTCCTGCCAGTTGTTGATGGTTGTATGTCAATGATCCATCTTTATGTTGCTTGAGGATCGCAGGTTCGATGATTTTGTTCTTTAGCTCATAGTCCGGTCGTCGACTCAGCGCGTCGGCTTGGCCGTTCTCACTGCCTTTGCAATGTTGGATTCTGAAATCATACTGCGATAGTGTTTCTGACCATCTTGCCTGTCTCCGCGTCAACTCTTTGGTTGTCGTAAAGAAGGTAAGGTTCTTGTGGTCCGTTCTGACGATGACTTGTTGCTTTGCTCCTTCGAGGTAGACTCTCCATGTTTTGAATGCGGTGACGATTGCCAATAGTTCCTTGTCGTGGATGTCGTAGTTTAGTTCCGCTTGGATCAATTTCCTTGAATGGAACGCGACTGGTTTTGGCTTGCCGTCGTCTCCTGGTTGAGTCATTCTCATCCCGATAGCGTAGTCTGAAGCGTCTGTCTCAATCGTTGTTTCTTTCTCTGGGTCGTGTTGCATCAAGACTGGTGCAATGGTGAGTTGGTGTTTGATGTCTTCAAATGCTTTCTGACAGTCGTCTGTCCAGTTGAAGTCCTCTGTTTTCTTCATCAGGTTGAAGAGTGGTCCTAGCTTGTGCACGTAGTGATAGACAAATCTTCTGTAGTAGTTTACTAATCCCATGAATTGTTGTAGTTCTTTGAGATTTCTTGGTCGTGGCCAGTCCCTGACTGCCTGAACTTTGTTTTTGTCGGTATGGATTCCCTCCGTGGATATCCAATGTCCTAGAAAGTCTGTTTCTGTGACGTGGAACTCGCACTTCTTCAATTTGCATCGTAGTTTGGCGATTCGTAGCTTCCGTAGCACTTGTTTGACGTGTATCTTGTGTTCTTCGAGATTCTTCGAGAAGATAAGGATGTCGTCGAGGTATGCGATGACGAACGTATCCAGTAGTTCTCCTAGTACTTCATTGATGAATCTCTGAAATGATGCTGGTGCGTTGGTGAGACCGAATGGCATGACCAAATATTCATAGTGGCCATATTTTGATCTGAATGCCGTTTTCCATTCGTCTCCTTTAGCGATGCGTAGCCTATTGTATGCGTCGGTGATGTCGAGTTTCGTGAAGATCTTAGCTCCTTTGAGTTTGTCTTGTATTTCCGTGATTAATGGTAACGCGTGTCTGTCTTTGATCGTGACTTGGTTGAGTGGTCTGTAGTCCACACATAGTCGTAGGCTTCCATCTTTCTTTGGTACAAACAGGACGCCGTGTCCTGCCGGTGATTTTGATGGTCGAATTGTTCCTTTCGCTAGTTGTTCCTCAATGTACGCTCGTAGCGTTTGTGATTCCCTTTCTGACATTGGGTAGATTTTCCTGCATGCCACTTGCTTTCCTTCTTCGATTGGAATAGTGTGGTCGTGTGGCCCATGCTCTGGTAGTTCGGGGTTTTCGGGTTGCTCGAATAGTTCCCTGAATCTTCCGTAATCCTGCGGTACGACAATCTGTTCTGTTGCCGCTAATACTTGCACTTCGATGTTGCTGGTGTTGAGTCCCTCACCCGTAGGTCTCTCGGTGACTTCTCCCAGTGTCGTGATTTCACAATAGTTTGTCGCTGTGTCCGGTGCCCACCCCGGTAGTGTTATTAACCAATCTCGGTGACTTGGCTTTGTCGCTGCCAACACTCGTGTCGCATGGTCGTCGTTAGGTTCACCTCTAAACCTCTTAGCCGATACTCGGGCTCCTTGCTCCTGAGTATGCCGTTGGGACTCAGACACCCCTGTCGTCTGTCCTTGTTTTGGGCAATTGCAATTCGTAAACTGAAGACTGCCTGTCTTCCAGTTGATTTCTGGGTTGTGATCCCTGAGCCATGGGATCCCCAATACTATATCGTACCGTCCTAACCGTGTCACGTCGAAGTTTATTCGTTCGAAATGACCGAATACAACCATAGGAGTCGGTCCCGATTCGACTGTAAGGTGGTTTCCTAAGTTTTCACCGTTCAGTCCTGCGATAGGTTCTGGGTTGGCTTTTCTGATGCCTTCGATGCCCAGTTTCTGTTGGAATTGAGGGTCCATGAAGTTGCCCGTTGCTCCGGAGTCAAGCATCACTTTGGCTGCCTGTCCGTGCACTCGTGCAATAAACTTGATATGGGTTCCCCATCCTGTTGCTGCGATCTGTTTTTTGTTTCGCCAATTTGGTGCTCGCTCGTATGGCGGTAGTTGTGGTAGGTAAGTGCTGATGAACTTGTCGTCGTAGTGCGTCCTGCACTTGTCATCGTAGCACTGCATCCATGCCATGTATTTGTGGTGTGGGTGATGCGGGTAACTCCTACAAGAACACTGTAGGTCCCAACATGGGCACGTTGTTCCCCATCCATCCACGCTCTTTGGCATTTTTGGCGAGTATCCTGACGCTGCCTTTTCTGCGTCATGCAGTCGGCAATGTTTGTCGTAGCACACTATCCATGGTAGTTCCTTGTGCCGTGGGTGCGTCCTAAAATGGGCACATAAGCACCATTCATAGTCGCAGTATCCATGTGGGTTGGAACGTCGTTTGTGCTCGAGTTTCGCGAGTTCGTCATGGTACCAGGTGTTGTCTTTCTGACACTGCGCGCACCATGTTCCTGAATGTTGCGCGTGCTTCCATCGGTGTGTTTCCCATGATTCGTTGGTTTTTTCCCAGCATTCTAGGTTCCAGTGGGTGCAATCCCTGACCCTGCTGCGGATGTTTGCCTCGATGGCTCCGTTGAGCTCTTTGATTCTGTTGGTCACAATTGATTGCTTCCTTAGCTTGACCAATGCTCGTGCGACGTCCCGTGCGTCGGCTTCTTCGCAATATCCTTCTGCGGTTTTCTCTGGTTCTAGGGGATTTTGAGGTGTATCAGTCTCTAAGCTCAGCCTTGGGCCTCTCGCTTGAGTACCGAATTCTTCGTCGAGCGGATCGATATCGTCCCAGACTATACTAGGAAATTCGTCCTTTTCGACTGGCTCATTTGTGCTGATGGCTTTATCGGACCCATCCGTTCTTGCGTGGAATTTGTCGCTTCCGCTGTTGGACTCCACCGTCCCTTTCTCTTCGTTAGGATGGCTTTGATCCTCTATGTCGTAGTCGTTGTCGTCGCTCCACCAATGATCGCTTAGATCCGTGGGTTCGTTTGACCAATCGATTTCGTAGGTTGCGCATAATTTCTTGGCTGGTGGGTCCGCCTTGGACCTTTTGCCCTTATCGCTGTTCTGAGCACCTTTGGCTCCTTCACGGGTAGCCTTCAACTGCTTCCTTGGTTCCCTATTGTTGTTTTTCTGTTGTTGGCCCGATCGGCATTCCCTTGCCATGTGGCCTTGTTTTCCGCAATTGTAGCATGCTCTGTCGTTTCGACGTCGTTCCCTTTCTTCCTTAGGGATTTCTCGGTGTTGAGCTGCGTCTAGCTCCATTGGTTGTAGCCCATAAGGATCGCTGTATCCTTGGCTCTTTGGCTGCGCTTGTCGTTTATCATTGGCGTTGTACTGACTTGTTCTCTGGTTGCCTTGGTACCTGTTGCCTGACTGATTTTTGCGCCTAATGTTGAAGTCGAATAACTTGTTGTCGATCTTAACTGCTTGTTCGATCATCTTGCTGAGGGTTCCTGGCCGTTCCATCCAGATCAGTTTCTCTTGAACTTCTGGTTTGAGCCCTTCCTCGAATCGTGCAATATAGGTGTCGTCATCCCAATCCAACTGAGATATGACCTGCTGAAATTCTGAAGCATACTGGCTGACTGATTTGAACTGTCGTAGTCGCCACAATCTTCGTTCTGCGTTTCGAACCGCATCGATGTCCCCGAATGTCGTACGGAGTCGTTCCTTGAAGTTGTTATAGCTCTTGAACACTTCTTTGGTTTCGTCGCCTCGATCGTTTTCGGTGTTGTCCTGGAAGTCCCTGATGTAGGGTTCGAACCAATCGAACGCTGGACCCTTCAGGTACGTGGCGGCGAATACAATTTTGTCGGATTCGGCGGCGAGTCTCTCTCCGTTCATCTTCATGTACATGTCCATTTGCGTTAGGAATGCACGAAGCTTAGAACGAGTGCCGTCGAATGCCTCTGGTGGTTTAACCTTGACAGTGCGGGTCGCAAGTCGCCCCTCTAAGGTTGCGATATGCGCCTGCAGTTGCTCGATCATGCCAACGACATCTGCTGGGGTTGGTCCTGCGCTGGCGTCTCCCTGACTGCTTCCACTGCTAGTCCTAGGGGTTGGCGCGGCCGTTCTGTTGTTGTTTGACATGATGGTGTTTCGATTTGTTTTTAAGTTAACCCAAGACTCTACTCGTGCTAACTGGCGTTCAATGTGTCAAGACCCTAGGATCCCTTCTCGCTTCTGCCGTCCTAGCGTTGGTGACTTGGGTTATTCGGGGTGAAGAGCGCCCTGCGGTCTTCCTATCAGTTATCGACGAGGGGTTCTGTACTAACCCGAGGCCTCACACAGTGGCCGTGCTACTGTATCGATCGACGAGTGACCCGATGGTCCAAAGGTGACTAATAAGCGATAAGAGAAGTAAGGTGTGTCAGGTACGAAAACCTGATCACTTAGGTTGAGTGTGGGCGAGTAGAAGCTAGACTTGAAATGTATACTCAGACTTGAGAGTGTTATTGAACGCGACTAACTAAACTGTAGATACAGGCGAATGAGTGTTCTTATATATCCTTCCTTGGCTACTCCCGTGGTGACTCCTTTGTGGTCACTTCCGGAGTCGCTCCAATTATGTGTTTCCCTTGGTGCCTACTCCTCCGGCTACTCCCTGGGGGTAGGCGTGGAGTAGGTGATCGCATCACGTAGCTACTCCTCTATCTCACGTTAGGAGTAGGTGATCGTATCACGTGACTCGTAGTCATCTTTGTGCAAGGGTTCCGATCCTTATGTCAATCGATTGGCGTCGGGCTTCTGCCTGGCTGTGCCGCCTTTCGTGGGGTATTAACCTCGTTGGGTTTCCGTAACAATTCTGTTTATAGACTGTATCTATACTCTTAAGATGTTGCAAGAGGCAGCCTATTGCTACTGATACTGAACTGGTGGATGGTACCTGTCAGCTCAATTTACTAGGCAGTGCTTGAACGCCGAGTCAACAACAGAATCAAGACTCTAGTCTACTGAGTCAGAGTAAGCAGATAATATGGTATATTTATCTCAAATCATTCAGTACTTGCAAAGTGGATAGATACCTCAGGCACACTGCACGGGTGTTGTGGCACCCGTTCGGACCAGAATCCTGGCGTTGTTGCCACTTCAATTTATTAGATTATCATTCTAGTTAGTTACTAGTGGTGTTATTATTATTATTATTATTATTATTATTAATACTAATTTATCCATTCATTTCTTTTTGACACTGATATCATGGCACACTGTCAGTTTTGACACTGATTTATTACCCATTCTGGGATTGATTATTCTGTTAGGGGTAGAATGTTACATTATATTCTTAGATCAAGATTACAGAGTACTCCGTACTTTGTCCTGTCTGACAGACCTGATTCCTCAGCAGACCTGTTTTATCTTTTTTTTTTTTTTCTTTCTCAAAAAAAAAAAACCCCCCTAATAATCTTGAGTCAATGAGCACGGGGCACGTCCCAAGTTGGACAGGCAGAGAGAGGGTTCGAGGCGCCTTCGCCCCAGTGCCAACCGGGGCGAACTTGACTGGGTTGGACAGTCGGCCCCATGATTTTCTTCTTTCTCTCTTCTTTTATCTATTCTTCTATTTTATTATTATTCTTTTTATTCATTGACTCTGATCATTGCTTCCATTGATATTATTTTAATTTAATATATATATTACACAGTAAAAGATTGAATGATGATCCGTTAATAATAAGGACGGAAATCTACCAGAAACGGCTGCAGCGGCAGAAAGTGGATGAGCAAGTCCGACTCTAGCCTGGAACTTCTGGCCGAGTCGACACTGGACCAGGTGGTCCACAGCCTCACTTGTTGAGTCTGGAGAGAAAATTTCAAAAAGTCTAATGTACTATCATAATATCATCATAATTCTTCGAGAGGTATAGATTATAGAATTAGAATTACATACAATTATAGACTTGAATAGGAAGAGTTCAAGAAAATAATTCTGGTAAAACGTTCATGACTAACGCGAGCAGGTCAAGCGGACAGAATAGGAGTAGAAGGAAGTCTGACTAAGTGAGATCATCCATTCTTTTTTTCCTTCGTTTTCTTGTCTTTTTTCTCGGGGGGAGAATTTCCCTCTCACTTTTCTGACCTTCTCCCCTCCTCTTCTCTCCTCCATCCCTCTACTCTCTCTCTCTCTCTCTCTCTCTCTCTCTCTCTCTCTCTCCATCTCTCCATCCTCCATCCTCCACCCTCCACCTTACCCACCATTCACCCTTTCTTCTCTTTTCCCTCTTCCCTCTTCCTCATTACTTGTCATTGTTTTCTCTTCCTCTTCTGTTCTTCTTTTTTCTTTCTTATCCTTTGGCTTCTTTTCGAATTCTGTCTTCCTCTCAACGAGCTTTTCACTAAGTATCGTTGCCCTTGTGGTTCTCATCGTTGCTTGAATTCAATCAATCAATCAATCAATTCAAGTCCATCCCCCACAACCCCTTGACACGAGCCATTGGTCTTTTTGGAACACGTTCCATCATTGAACAAATCCCAAAACATTTAAAAAAAAATCCACTCGTGGTTCCCTTCTCCCCGTCCGTCGTCCTCGACCCTCGTGCACGCCAATCAACCCGGAGATTCCTCGCGTCGAATCGAAACCACCAACCCTCTCGACCCAGAAACGCGACCTCCGATCGATACCCCGTCGACAAGAGAAGCACAACCACCGGTTTAATCACACCAGCTGCGACCGCTCCTTACGACTTTTTTCTTCTTTTTTTTCGCATCTTTTTTTCTTCTTCTCTTTTTTTCCCTCTTCTCTCTTCGATCCACCATATCCCTCCATGTTATACATCTAAGAGACATTCACTACGCCAAATTTAGAGCCACGGCTCGTTGAGCGATCCCTTTCCAGGATCAGGGCGTGTCGGACGTGTAGACGGTTCGTACTCTCTTCCGCTGTCTGGAGTTGAGCCTTTCTGCTTTCTGCATTCGATTGCGTTGGCTGACACGGAATCGATCCACAGAGCCTGACCCGTCTGCCTCCTCCCCGTCCTGAACTGGTCTATCCTTCCTCTCCCCCCTCTCTCCTCTTCCCCCGACCTCATCATGCCGTCGTTTTATGCCCCTGGCCTCCAGGGCTTGCCCCGACCCCTCCCCATGTGATGGGTGGTGGCCGGGTGGAGAATGACCACCCCTTCTATTGCCTCCCCCAGTCGGCCTTCCCGCCGCGCTATTCGCAGAGTGGCTGCGAGTTCATCGAACAGTACTCCCAATCATCCTGCTACGCCAAGCCGGCCCCCATGAACCTCTCCCACTCGATGCGGTCCGGTCGGGACATGGCTGCCGCCCATTCGCTGAATCAGTCCATGTTCGGTCTGCCCCCGGCCAATGTCCTCCCCCCCATCCGCAGCAACGTGCAGTTGCCGCCCATGGACAGCGCCATTCCCCCGCAGTACCGCCGCAACGACCGGCTGAGCCAACCCGATCAGCAGCAGCAGCAGCAGCAATCCGCCCCCCGCAAGGAGGAGAAGGCAACGGGTGGTGTTGCCGCCCACCTGGATTACGAGATGGATCAGATGTCCGACTTCGTGGCGGAGATGGCCCAGGGAATGTATGCTTTGTACATCAACCAGATCACCATTGCAGATATTGACTTCGCGCGAAGCGTCTACCCAGGATCGTCGGTCCCCCCGCAGTTTCGCAAATACGTTTGGCAGATCTTGTCGTCCACGCGCCTGCCCAGCTCCACCATCCTCCTGGGCCTCTACTACCTCGCCACCCGCATGCGCATGCTCTCCGCCGCCAAGGTCTACGCCGCCGGCAGTGGCCAGGTCTACCGCATGCTCACCGTCGCCCTGCTCCTCGGCAGCAAGTTCCTGGACGACAACACCTTCCAGAACAAGTCGTGGGCCGAGGTCAGCAACATCCCCGTCGGCGAGTTGAACACCATCGAGCTCGAGTGGCTCTTCGCCTTCGACTGGAAGATCCACGACCGCATCCACGACCCCCAGGACGGCTTCGGCACCTGGCTCACCCACTGGGAGACCTGGCGTGCCAAGTCCAACCGCGCCCAGGAGGCCCGCCAGACCCTGGCCCCCATCGACACCAACCTGTCCCGCGGGTCCCGCGTCGCCAAGCCGCTCATGTCCCCCGAGGGGCCCATCCCGCCGCAGTACCAGCGGAGCGCCCAATACGAGACCTCGTGGCTCAACCCGGCCGCCTCCGAGTATTCGCCCCCGTCTGCCCCCCAGAGCGGTCCGACCACCCCCGACTACTACCCGGTCGGCCCCTGGGGCGCCTACTCGAACCCGCCCCCGCCGCCGTACTCGCGGACCTGGGTGCCGCCCCAGTCGTACATCCCGCCGCCGCGGTCTCAGCCCCCGTCCTACCACCACACTCCGGTCTATGCCCTGCCCTTCGCCCAAAGCGTGTGGACGGGTCATGGATCCTCGTGTGGGTGCCTCTACTGTGCCAAGCACATGGAGCACTACATGTGTGGCGGCGCCTTTGGCGCGATGCAACCCATCATGGCAGCCTGATCTGTTTTTTTTTTTCTTTTTTTTTCTCTTTCGCGACCATGCGTTTGATTCTTGATATGCTCATGATACCGTTCCCGTTTTTTTTTTTTTTTTTTTTCGCTTTGTTTCGTTCCCCTGCGATGATAACCCTGTTTTACTGTCGGTTTCGGTTCCTGTACCTCACTCAAAAGTCTCGTCCAGCGTTCTGTCTTGAACTGCCCCAAAAGCAAAAACCAGAAAAAAAAAGGTGGCTCGCACGTGACATGGAGGCGATGCCGTCACCCTGCCTTGACGATCTGGGTTTACTGGTTCGCATCGTCCCAGTCCTCCAGGCACCCTTTGGCCTTTTGCCCGCTGGAGTGAGAAGTCACGACCATCATGATGTTTTTTTCTTGTTCTTTTTTCAGCTTCCCCCCGCTCTTCTGTTCTCGGTTTTTTGATTGGGCATTTCACCTGGCGAACATTTACCCATAGATTGTTCTTGTTTCGTTCCCGCCGTTGGTTCATCAATTGGTTTTGCCTTCCCCTACGCTTGAGTCTGGCGTTCATGCCCTGTTAATATTTATGATGCATTGGTCTGTTCCGGTTGATATTCCTCTGGACCGAACAGGATCCGGTATCTTCGCCTGGCGTTATACCGGCCGTGGAGCAGATCGATGGAGTCTCGTGATTTCAGTCTCGTTCGTTCTTTATCTTGCTTGACTTGCCATTTGACGATTGTGAATGCACTTTCTTCTTCTTTTTTCTTTTTTTCTTCTTCTTCACTTCTGCACCCTCGGGTATTGCCAGTTCTTCACTATCAGTTCATACATTGGATCGATCAGTCTTTTCTTCTTCTTCCCTTCTCTTTATTCTTCACCTTTTTTCACTTTTTTTTTTTTTTTTTTTTTTTTTTTTTTTTTATTCACTTCATCCTGATTGATCAATTGATTGATTGTAAGTTAGATTTTAACTACTTCTTTACTAGTATTTCTGCAAGCAACCTGAATTGCAAGAAAACTATCTAAAAAAAAAAAGAGAAACAACAAAAGGTCCAGAAAAAAAAAATCAAATCAAAAATGAATTGGATTTCCTTTACCTACCTTTACCTTACTTTTGACCTTGCCCTACTTTTACTCTACTTTGACTTTTACCTTGTTGGATATATATAGACTTGGTATGTATGACCTGATTGACTTATTGACCTATTGACCTTGGCCTACACAAACGTTCTACTGTCTATTCATTTTACCTTATTGATGGAATAGAGTTTACTTAATATGTCTTCTTACTTTATTCACTACACTGCACTTTACCTGGGATATGGATATGGATATGGATATGATATGGATATGGGTATGGGATATACACGCACATTATACCACTGTTGATACACTCTGAACTTGTTCTTATATAATCTATATAATCTACAACCTATATAATATATACCCAAATCAACCTCCTCTCCAATCCCATTTCACTTGCAGTGGTACTTAATGAACACACATGAGCTGTCAAAGGTGTAAGACAGACACTTATTATCCTTTACCCTGCCCAGAGAGAGACAAGAAAGAAAGACAGAAAGAAGGAAGGAGGGAAAAGGTCACAGCATCGCCCTCTCCTCCTCCTCCTCCTCCCCCCTCAACACCCTCCTCGGCGGTCCACCCCGACTTCCATCCCCGCGCGAGATAGCAGCTTTTGAAGCCGGCCATGCCCACTTGCTTCGTTGTGCTGAAGGTGCAATGCCTTCGAAGCTGTCGGCGATGCGGGGGCCGAGGATGGGGAGGAATTTGAATGCACTTTTTATTTCATCTGTTAGTTTATACTTTTGTTTATACCCTTGATGTATGCTTGGTTTGATGATGGGTTGATGGGTTGAGAGATGGGTAAGATAGGTAAGTAAGGCGATGACATACTGTCCACTCCCACCAGTCGCGAGGAATAATCCCTCATAATCAGGATGATAGTCGACGATGAAGTCTCCATTTGGGGTGTCGGTGTACCAGCACAGCCGCTGTTGCACGAAAGGGCGGTCTTTGAAGCGCGGGAGGAAGAGGGCGAGGCCTGCGCGGAGGGCTTGTTCTGCGTCTTGAGGGAGGGTTGTTTTGCTGTTACTGCTGTTGGAGGGTGCTAGACTTGGAGCACTGAACTTATCTGGAGGACTAGATGGTGAAGAAGAAGAAGAAGACGATGATGATGATGATGATGATGATGATGATGATGATGAAGAAGAAGAAGGAAACACCGATCTAACAACCTCATACCCAAACCCATGCCTCGCCATCTTCAGCAGATTCGTCCCCGGCGTCGGCGGAAACGCGAACCACCCCGTGCTGAGATCGATCATGACGGGTGTGCGCTCTCCCCGCATGGCGGCTGCTTCTTCCGGTGTCAGCTGGATGAATGCCACCGGCTGACCGGTTGAAATTGATCGCCCGCTCATGTCGAGCAGGTAGGGCGTCCAGGCGCCTGTGGCGAGGATGATTGTGGGAGCGGAGAAGGTCGTCCCGGCTGCTGTGCGCACGGCTTGGATTTTTCTTTTCCCTTGTTTGTTTGGTGTTGTGGATGTTGGTGAAGAGGAGGAGGAGGAGGAGGAGGAGGAGGAGGAGGAAGAGGTGATAAGGGAAGTGACAGTCCCATGTCGCCCAGATATAAAAGAAACACCAGCCTGCGCGCACCGCCGCGCAAGATACGCAATGCTACCCTCCGCATCCGCCCACCCACCGCTCAGATTCCAGTACCCGGTTGTAGCAGCCAAATCGCCATGAATACCGGGGTACTTCTCGTTAGCCTCTCCACCCCGGAAAGTCTGAATATTAGCCCCGTTACCAAGAGCCTGTAAATTCTTCTTCGCCCGCTCAAGATACTCCGCCGAGCCCTGCGACTGCACGCAGAGCAGCCCGCTATGGTAGAAGAACGGCGCGAACTCGCCCTTCCAGCCATTCAGGGCGTCGAGCCCCATTTGCGCGTAGAATGCATCTGCGTAGTCGGGCCGGATTATACGCGAGACGTCGACGCTGGAGCCGTCGGGCACGGGGGGCAGGGTGCGGTCGAGGAGGGTTATGTTGGTGTAGCCTCGGGTGGAGAGCTCGAGGGCTGTGGTTAGGCCGAAGACGCCGGCGCCGATTATGAGGATGGGTTGGGTTTTAGATTTAGAAGGGGGAGACATTTTGGGAATGGATGGTATTTAGATTTGACTGGAGAGATGGGCTGGAGGTGGTTGAGGGGTTCTTGGAGATGTTATAAGTATACTGTAGTTGGGTTGTACTTCTATGTCCGGGTGATGTGGGGACGGATCCGGTCCGTCTGGCTAGACCGATTGTCAATGTCAACTTTGAATGGATGTCTGCCGGGAATTGGATGATTATAATCAAAGGATAGTTGTCTGAGAGGTAAGTTGCATTTCAACTGTATTTCAGCTCTGCTTGCTCGCTCTGAGTAGCAATGGATCGTGTCTTCTAATCCAATGTAAGCACGCGGCACGCCGGCAGTAACATGGACTGTGACTCCAAAAGATAGCATAGCCCGCGATTAACGCAGTCAAGGTTAGCTATACAAGTTTTCTGGAAAGATGTAGATTATATATAGAATGGACCATCTATACTGGTAGTCACTCGCAGTCTGTATCTCCCAAGCTCATGCCTGATGTAGTCAATCACTGTTCCGTCCTCCGCTCACGTGCCCGGGTGGTTCGCCGTCTGACGTGGGGCCATACGAGGGTTTTGATAATGTTTAGTATAAGTATCTAGGCATAGGTAGGATCTAATTTTTGATCTGCACTTGAGATTGTCTAAATGATAGACAGATTTATGCTAATATCGACGCGGGCATCAAACTGCAACGGAGAGAGATCTAGTGCTCCAATATAACTGGGTATTCATTCAGACATGGTATAAGGTACTTCGTGAGCATGTCGTATATCATGATAGGTATAAACATTATAAAGATGCAGTGATATCTAAAAGGTTCAAAACACTGGAGAAAGAAAAAGGGAAGTGGATTAGTAGACACTCCCGTGAATGCTCTGGTCTTCGCGCTGCTCCTTGTCCAAAGCATGGGGTTCACTGTCCCCATCGTCGTCATCCCCGTTGTGCTCGTCTTCGTGTTCATGCACATACTCGTGCTGATCGGGATCCAGGTCTGAATGAGCTGCCGCATCGCCTTCCTCGCTTCGATCCCTCTCGTTCAGCATGTTGGCGACCTTCTGGGCGAGGTTCCGTCTTCCCGGTCCATTCATGTGGGGATTGTTCCGACTGTGGTGGGACCGTGTCCGTCGCAGCCGTTGGGCGTGGCTGCTCCCTTCGTCGTCCCCGTCGTTGCCGAAATCTTGGGATGGCTTGGGTTGGTGATTGGACGACCGGTTGCCACTGCGGAATGGCGATCTACTGTCTCGCTCGTCTTCCGATGGGCAAAGGCTGTTTGCTCCGCTCATGGAGCCACCACCATCCCGTCCGGCAAGGTGAAGGAGGGCGTAATTCGATCGAGGCGAGTGGAGCAGGTGGTCGTCACTGTCGCGATGGAAGCCGGCCAGGTTTGGACGCCTTAGCGTTGGGCTTGGACTTGCTGCCGGCGATGAAAATGTGCGAGTGTGATTAGGGCTGGCGCAGGAACAGTCGCGTCTCCCGTCATTGGCGGTACTGTTTTCGGTCGGGCGGCTCGGGTTTGTACCGTTCCCTGGCGGATCGAGGAACTCGTGCCGTGGCGTAGGAGACGGGATGGTTCTGTCTAGGGGCTTCGATTCGCTTGACTGGTCTCCCAGGGCTGGTTCGGGGGCCGTTAACATCTGTTGCGTCGCGGTAGCCATTTCCGCTTTGATAGGACGATGGTGGGCGCTGTTATGGTGATGGTGGTGATGGGTGCGGGTGTGGTGATGATGACCCTCCGGCTGGTCCTGGCCATGACCGGCGTTGTGAACCTGTTTATGGCTGGTGTCGCTGGAGCGCAGCTGATCCGTTCCATTTGGGCGAGACGCACGCGTGGAAGGCTTCCTGCGAATGCCATGATTGCAGCCTTCGGGACAGCCTCCCCATTTGCGCCGGAACGGGGTGGGCGCGTCGGTACTAGGCACTGACAGGGCCGGCCCGAGTCCCTTGATCGCCCGTTCTTGCTGTCGCTCCCCCTCCTTCTCCTTTCTCAACTCTGACCACGTCCGAAGTTGATTTTGTAGCGCGTATTTCCCATTGTCCTGATTCAGCTTCATGATCACGAACTCGCAGTGGTTGATGTTGCGGAGATCCTCAAAATACTCGACGCTCCAGTGGTACCACTTCATGAGGAAGACCCGCGTCATGAGCCCGTGCGTCACCAGGACGCACACACTGGCGCAATCATCCTCCCCAAAGAGTCGCCACAGGGATTCATTGAACCCGCTGACCCGATCGTAGGCGTCCGCGGCCGACTCGCCGTTGGGGATGCGGTAGAAGAAATGCCCATAGTCTGCCCGCTCCATCCACATGCGCTCCATCTCCGCGGAACATGGTTGGAAGTTGCCAAAGTCCTGCTCTCGCAACCGGGGTTCTTCGTAGACCTTGATGGTGTTTCTCGGAAACGGGGACGGGGACGGCGAATCGGAGGTCAGGGATTGGAGAATGCCCTCGGTGGTCTCCCGAGTTCGGCGATAGGGGGAGGTGAAGAAATGGATGTTGTCATCCGGGCGCAGGAGTCCACGGAGGTTGGCGCCTGCCTCCCGGGCTTGTCGATGGCCCTCGGCTGTGAGTTTGACCCGGTGGTCGGGGACGGTTTGGTGAATATCACGGTTTTTGTTCCCCTCGGATTGGGCATGACGGATCAGAATGATCATCTATTGACCGTTAGACGCTTCGAGTTCGAGGAGTATGCTTCTTCGGGAAATCCTACCCGTGGCTTGCCCATGGCTGCTAATTTTGCCTGCACCTAGAGGGGAGAGGTGGAGATGGAGGGGCCGAAGATTCGAACGGTCA
This sequence comes from Aspergillus campestris IBT 28561, assembly GCF_002847485.1. Lineage (NCBI taxonomy): Eukaryota > Fungi > Ascomycota > Eurotiomycetes > Eurotiales > Aspergillaceae > Aspergillus > Aspergillus campestris. Next base: position 1,520,592 of record NW_020194336.1, on the reverse strand, counting down.
AGCAGTATCATGAACTGGGCGTATCACCAAGTACTTGCACAATTCCACCGGGTCACCTTATATATTAGAAATGTTCCCAGTCAAGAAACCCCAGCAGTCTGCAAAAAAGAGGGGGCAACAGTCTGGAAGAGTAGAAAGACTGGGAAGTCATGAACCTAACCTCCAAGTGAAAGTACCTAATCGCTCAATTGGGTTAGCGGGTCCAGTGATGTCAATGCTGGCCCACGTGATGCCGTATCGACCAATCCGCAGAGATGCATTTGATGCATGTTGTCGAGGGTTCAAGGCTGGATGTTGGGTCTCTCGCCCGGTTGGCGAGTCTGCATGGTAGTCTCCTGGTGCTCTGGGCCTGGTTTAGGAACGGGGGATGTGGTTGGGAGTCAATGGTTACACTCAGAAGGCAACCAGGCCCGAAACCGATATTGAGAGAGAATGGTGCTCATGACTTGCTCGTGTCATGGTCGATTGGGATCTGGAAGACTTGGGGTTCGAGACCAGTGTTGGGCGAGTCTGCATGCAGTTGGAAGGATGCCTACATGCAGGTCAAAGTTGCTCATCTGCCTGAAATCGCAAACGGGAGATCCAAAAGTACTGATAGTCGCCTGACGTATTGGGGGAACTTTCACTCTGAGTCGTCTGTGATGTCCAGCATGCGGCCAGAAGAGAACCAAAAGCAAGACCAATGAGGTATAGGATGGACGCCGGACGTCTTTGATATTGGGACTTGATAGGAGTGAAGGAGGAGATAGGATCAGGGGTGCCTGAGGCATGAGGGCAACATTATAGAGTCAGCGATAGAATTCTGTACATGGCATCATCAATCAATCCTCATGAGAAAAGAGAAATGTAGACTATACCGGACGCAATAATATCCTCCAAGACGTTCCACTAGACAGTAAATATAGAGGAATACTAGACCATCGGAGATGTTGCGCCAGTTGCCGCGGAGGCCACCGTACTAATTAGTAGCCGTGGTTTCTCCCCCCGATCTGTCCAGTTCCTCGTCCCCCCATCAACCCCCCACATCGTCGACTCTGTTGAGACAACTCGGTTGAATATCCCCACATCACGGGAGTCTGCATCATGGCGGACTATCTTTACGAGCTTCTCTCCCCCCATCTGGCCCCGACGGCCAATTCCCCTAAGCCCCTGTCCCCCGAACAGGACGCGACCACCGCCCAGTACCTCAATCGACTACCGACCCTCTCCCTCGAGGCCCTGCAGGAAACAGAACCCCAATCGCTGGCGCAGTCCTCCCATTCGACCCTCCTCTCGATCCAGGCCCTGTCGAACCGCTCCCACCGGACCTTCATCACCTCCGCCGACAACCTCTCGAACCTCCGCACCTCCATCCCGCGCCTGACCCGCGACGCCCAGCAGCTCCGGGATGCGGTCCCGCGGTTGGACGAAGAGGCCGTCTGCTTCTCCTCGAAATACAGTCGGGCCGCGGAGAATGCCTCCCTGGAGCAGCGCAAGCGGAGTATGCAATTGGCCCGAAATGTCGACCGACTCTCGGATATTCTGGAGCTCCCTACCCTCCTCTCGACGGCGGTGTCGTCGGCCGCAGCGAGCTCCGGCACAGCGGGCGGTTCGCTGTCGACGACATATTCGGCTGCTTTGGATCTCTACGCCCATATCAAGCGACTACAGACCCTGTACCCCGATTCTGCGTTGGTCAAGGATGTGACTTCGCAAGCTGAGGATGCGATGAAAGACATGACGAGCAACCTGATTGGGGGCCTGCGGGCGCAGAACCTGCGACTCGCAGCTGCGATGAGGACGGTGGGCTGGTTGCGACGGGTCGCACCCGAGCTGGAGGGCCTCTTTCACGACGGAGGATCCGGCACGGGGGAGGGCGCCCTGGGGGCGGTTTTTCTGATCTGCCGACTGGCCAATCTGGTGACCACGCTGGAGGCCTTGGAACCCCTACGGGAGCTTGCCGACCAGGAAACGCAGCGCAGGGCGCGGAAGAGAGGTGCGAAGAACGGCGCCGGATCGTGGTCGGATGGACACCAGACCGAGAAGTATTTGAAGCGATACATTGAGATCTTCCGCGAACAGAGCTTTGCTATCGTCTCTCTCTACAAAAATATCTTCTCCCCCGATCAATCCGAGTCGGATCTCGCCGTGGCAGGCCTCCGAGGCATCGACGCCCGGATCAAGGCTGCGGCATCGCCCTCCCCGTCCGCCATCGACACCGACCCTCTACAACACCTCCCCCGGCACTCTCTACGTTCCCCATCCACCTCGTCCAGCTCCTGACGGACACTCTACGCACCTATCTTCCCAACGTCCAGGACAAAAGCTCGCGAGAGAGTCTGCTGACGCAGATCCTGTACTGCGCTGCCAGTCTCGGGCGCCTTGGGGGGGATTTCAGTATGGTTCTCACTGAATTGAGCGACGCAGACGACGAAGATGACGAAGACGACCGTATGGCCCAGGAGTGGGAGGAGATCTCACGAAAGCATCGGGCCTTGGCAGGGCGTCTGGAGCAGCTCACTGGTGGACATCCTCCATCCTCTTCCAAGGGTGGGAGTGCCTTGCGCGCCGTCTCACCTGCATAAAGCAAGAAACACCACCCAATGGCGTAAATGAACAGGGGAGATCAAAGAACCACAACAGTTCAGCTCATAACTCCAAACTATGCTGAAAGAATCATGAAGTCGAATGACAATGATTCTTGGGGGGGCTGAGGGAGAAGACGCTAAACCGGAAGAAGGATTAGCTGCGGACCGGGTGGAGTTACGTTGTCTGGACCATCATCCTCCCTCTTCCTCTTCCTCTTCCTCTTCCTCCTCTCTCCCTCCCTCTTGCTCTCTCTGTTGAATCCCTCCCTCCGCTCCACAACACAGGTTCTTCTTCGGGAAGAAAAAGGAGGGACCCCTGATTGATATGTAGCATTTCTGTTTTCCTGATTTGGCTCTCGGATTTCTATTTATACCTCCGCTCCCGCGATCGGTGCTGGTTCTCCGGTCGCTTCCTGGGTCTTCGCAGCTGTCGGTCCTGGTGTGACGTTCGCCCTTGCGTGCATGCAGTGATCATCCTGTCGAAAGTCGCTCCTCTGGGAGATGAGAGCTCTCCCAGAAATACTATATCATAATATATAAACCAGAGAAATTTAATCCGCGTCAGACGCTTGACATCCATATCCCCGTCCCCGACCCGCCCGACGATCGAACCTCCCCGATGGCGACCTCCGCACTCCCCGCCGGCGGATTAATCGATCCTACCAAACAGGCGGAGTACCCTATCGTATTGGGGGATCGATTAGCCGGAAAATCCACCTCGTCGAAGTCACGGCTATACAATATTCAATACAACTACAAGACCAAGTCGGCGACCGCCCAGCAGCGGGCCGTGATCACGAGGGACTCGCAGTCACGGGATTCCTACGGCCTGAGGATCACCGACAAAGCCCCGAATGCGGAACAAAATGTCTTGACCTATTCATACCGAGGGAGCATCGACCCCGAGCAGGCACTTCGGGGGCGCGACGAGCATAATCTGGTCTTGGTGTTCGATCCCAATCGAAAGGTGTTCGTGTTGGAGCCGGTGACGACGCAGCTCAACTTCAATCTGCGTTCGGCCCCGGCCAAATCCGAGAAGCAGGTGCTGGAGCAATACTCCCAGCTGAGAACGTTGCAGGGCGAGGATCATGGTGTGGGCGACGATGAGCCCGCGGGGGATGCCAGCGGAGACGATGACGGGCCCGCCGACGACGACAACCCGTACGACTACCGCCATTTTCTTCCCAAGGGCAACGGCGACGATGACAAGTCTATGTCGGACAACGCGACCCCCGAGCCTCCGTCCGGTGCGAGTAAGGCGAATACCCCCTTGTTGCCCGCGGCCACCAAACCCGCCCCAGCCCCAGCCGCGCCCGAGGAAGCCGGCCAATAATCCCCTGCGGCTGCCGAGCAAGCCGCCCAAGGCGGGCAATAAGGGTCATACCGCTGCATCGAAGGCGGCCTCTCCTCCCCGCGCGCGTGTCGAGAAGATCGAACCTGATCGGGCAGTGGAGAAGGTTAAACATGCGCCCCCGCGGGAACCACCAAAGTCCACTCCCTCCGACACCGAAGCCGGGTTCGGGTCCGCGGACAAGGCGGCCCCGTCTCCGGGGTCCAACATCATCATCGACGGCGATCTGATCATCGACATGGGCTCCCCGCCTCCGTCCCGACCGGTTTTCAACATTAATCCGGCCCATTTTTCGTCCAACAACACCCCGGCCGAGGGGGGCGAAGAAGACGACGATGAGGAGATTGAGGCCCTACGCCTCCCATCACCGGCTGGAGCCGGAGCACGCCCTGCCCCGCGGGCGGCGAGGAGCCCGTCTCGACGACGCCGGCTCCCGACGAGGACGTCGAGGACGACGATGCCTTGGCCGCCGAGATGGAAGCGGCCTTTGAAGAGAGCGCGCGGCAGGAAGAAGAGCGCAGTCAACAATCCCAGCCGGAAGGTTCGCATCATTATGTGGCTAGCGAGGATGAGAGCGAAGTCAGCGAGGAGGAATAACCGTATTAATATTTTGCCTTTCCTTTTTTTTTTACCCCCTTTATCTCTGATTCCTTTTCTCACATTCTATTTCGTTCTTGCGTGATTGCTATGACATGGGGAATTTTGCCCCGATGCATGGCGCCATCTGGAGTTTGGAGCGCGAATCATATACCTACACGGACATGCTGTCCGGGTTCTTTGATATACCACTTGTTGCGTGTACACATCGTCTTGACTAGTTAGGACCATCTTGTAGTGGTTATTCATATTGAGACATGTTAATTACCTGGAATTGAGAGTAAATACATAAAGTATACTGTAACCTTTTGGCGATCCGAATCTAGACCGGAACAACTGGAAGGTCCGATGGCCGACGATCATTGGAAATTCATGCAGAAAGACGGTGCCATCCCATCCATATCACTCTTCCCTGCCTTTACTCTCCGACACCGACGCAACTATTCTTCTCCTTGACTCCAAACAGCGGAGCAGGTTTTCTACGACAGACGTTCTTCTTGGTGGGTCGTTCACCCGTCCGAGACGCCAACACCGGCCCTCCGCGAACCTCCTGTCTCCCTTCAGGGACACGGCGATCCATTTCGCTCCGAACCCCCGGTCAACCCCCGGTCAACGATGCGATGAGGAGTCTTCCAGACCATGGATGACGCGACCTGTTAAGATCTTTTGAAGTATTGGTTTGAGCAACTGGGACGGAGAAGGGCATTTGCAGCCGTCCGCTTCCACGGCTTCGACCACCCGACGCTCCGTCGTCTCGCACATACAAAGCTTCCCTCGGGGGTGGATCACGGTCGGAGACCTTAAACCGACCTTGGTATCTGACAGGGATTTGATCGTACCACGCCTCCTACCTCCTCCATGGCGTCCTCCACGTCTCATCCTCTGGAACAGCGACCCGTCCCCGCGCCGTCGAATTTTGTCCTCCTGTCGAGACAGGCCCAATGGCTCTTCACAGATGAGGAGCTCACGCGATCGCCGTCCGTGCTGGACGGGATGAAGCTGGACGCAGAACACATGAGCCGCAGCAAGGGTGTCAATTTCATCATGCAGGTAGGCATCATGCTGAAGCTACCGCAGCTCACCCTTGCCACCGCCGCCGTGTACCTGCACCGGTTCTTCATGCGCTTCAGCATGGTCGATCTGCCCCAGCGACCAGGCATGCACCCCTACCCCATCGCAGCCACGGCCCTGTTCCTAGCCACCAAGGTCGAAGAGAACGTCCGGCGCATGCGCGAGCTGGTCATGTCGTGCTGCCGGGTCGCCCAGAAGCAGCCCAACCTGCAGGTGGACGAGCAGTCCAAGGAGTTCTGGAAATGGCGCGACACCATCCTCCACCACGAGGATCTGCTGCTGGAGGCGCTCTGCTTCGACCTGCAGCTCGAACAGCCCTACCGCATCCTCTACGACCTCATCTGTTTCTTCAACGTCAGCGAGCACAAGCCGCTGCGCAACGCGTCCTGGGCCTTCGTCAACGACTCCATGTTCACCCCCCTCTGCCTCCAGTTCACGGCCCGCACCATCGCCGCCGCCGCGCTGTACGCCGCCGCACGGCACTGCGGCTTGGCCTTCGAGGACGACGCCCTCGGCCGGCCGTGGTGGGAGCAGGTGGACGTCGACCTGGCGCAGGTGCGTCGCGCGTGTACGAGAATGGCGCAGCTCTACGAGAGCAATGCCTCGCAAAGACATAGCCAGTACTACCCGACCACCCCTATCATCTCGGACGAGGGCGCTGAGAAGACCAGGATCCCGCACACGGGCAGCCCCTCCGCTTCTTCTCTTGGTGCGCCGACAGCGACGGCGGACAGCGCCGTCAATGGACGAAAACGGTCCAGGGATCCGGAAGATAGGAGTGCCAGAGATGCTCCCTCGGATCATGCCCCGGGTTCTTTGAACGGGGACCGCTCTCCAAAACGACAGCGGATGGGCTCGTCTTCCGAGGGCCATCCTCCTCCTCATTCCTCTTCTTCTTCCTTCTCCCATGATCGACACCCGTCCATCAACGGCCATCCTCCTGCTTCCTCTTCTTCCTCACGCCGCATTCCCCACTCCCACCCCCACCACGAGAGTGACTCCCACCCCACAACATCCCAAGGCGCAAGACGCCCCTTCGACCCAATTCAGCGCCAAATCGACGAGATCGTCCAACGAAACCTCTCTCACGGGGGTAACCCAGCATCACCATCATCTCGAGACCGAGACCGCGACCGAGACCGAGATCGAGATCGGGATCGAGACAGGGACTACGACCGAGACTCCTCTAGACGCGTCCCAGACCGATATCGCGGAAGCGGAAGCGGAAGCGGCCCAGACTGGGACTACGACGACCGAAGCCGCCGACGCCGGTCCTCAACTGGCGGACGAAGAGGGTCGTCTTCATTCGATGACCGTGTCTCTGCTACATCCGGTGGACATCATCCACCTCCTCCTCCTCCTCCTCCTCCTCCTCCTCCCCCATCCGGCCCGCCAACGGATACCCCTCCTCCGCCGCCGCCACCACCACATCCACCACAGGAGCCACCTCCGGCACCACCGGAGGGAAACGCAGATGCAGATGAAGAAGGTGGGGGAAGTGAGGAGGGGGAGCTCTGATCGGTTTACACCTTGCAGACAGATCGACCCAGTCGATCTTCTTTCCTTTTTGCAGCGGGATTGATCGAAATAGAGCTGTACTGGCGGGAGGAGTAAGAGGAGGAAAGAGGATGTCGTGGTTGTTTCCTACCTACCTACCTAGTCTTTGCTTTTCTATACCACGTTTGTGTCGGTTTTATAGCCTTCTGTATCTAGATTATATTTAACTTTGAATCTAAAATGAGATCTAAATCTGAATCTAAATCTGAATCTAAATCTGAATCTAAATCTGAATCTAAAATGAGATCTAAATCTGAATCTAAATCTGAATCTAAATCTGAATCTAAATCTGAATCCAACTCAATTGCTATAAAGTATCATTATTATTCAGCGAATAGGTCTACTACTGTTACTTACACATACTTGCAACCACACATACTTGGTTGGATAAGCATAGTAGGTAGGATAGTTGGTAGGATAGTGAGTAGGATAGTGAGTAGGATAGTGAGTAGGATAGTGAGTAGGGTAGTAGGTAGGATAGCAGGTAGGATCATCATAATATAAGAATGAAGTAGCCATACATACCATACCTGCCTAAGGGGATAGATAGATAGATAGATATACAAGGAGACGGAATTAGACAGGGGATTGTACAAGAAGATAGGAAAAGCAAGTCAGCCAGCTGGGGAGGCTCGCTTTCATTCAGTGTCTACAGTGTCGTCTTGTCCGTTAGTTACGAGATAGTTGACAGTCTACAGTCTACAGATACATCATACAGCACACCTTCCAGATAACAACGTTGATAAAGCAAACCCCAGATAAAAAACAAACAGACTACCTACACTACCACCACCACCACGAAAACCAATCTCCTCCCTCCCTCCGAACCAAAGACACTTTCCATTCCAACACGGAAGAAGGCATCCCACAGATAGTCAATGCCCAGCAGTCAACATCCCATGTCCATGGTCCAGCAAACTGCTCGACGCAACAAAGCTAAACCCGCCGAACGGGTCGCCCTCCCCGCCGTGACTGCCCCGCTGGCGACAGAAGTCGTCGAAGCCGTTGCTGGTCATGACCGGGCTCAGCGGCATGTGGGTGAAGTCGTCGGAGAAGTTCTCTGCGAGGGCTGGGTCCGTGACGACGGGATTGATAGGCGGGGTGAGCTCGCGGCGCTCGAGGGCCTTCCAGTCGATTTTGCGGAAGAAGCGGTGTTTCTTGATGGTTTGGAGGTCTTTGGGCATGTGGTAGCCTAGCCGTTTGGAGGGTTCCTTGCGGAGGAGCCGGATGAGGAGGTCTTTGGCGTCGGGGCCGAGGAAGTAGGGTAGGGGGAGCTTCTGTTTGAGGATCTTTTCTTGCAGCTTGGTGTTGTTGTTGGCTGTGAAGGGGGGCGCCCCTGTGAGCAGGTCGTAGCCTAGTGCGCCGAGGGACCACCAGTCGCAGGCTTTGCCGTAGGGCTTGCCTTGGATGACTTCGGGCGCCATGTACTCGAAAGTGCCTAGGGAGGAGTTGCAGCGGTCGTCGTCGTTGACGGCGATCTTGGACAGGCCGAAGTCGGTTAGCAGGAGGTGGCCTTCGCGGTCCAGGAGGCAGTTCTCGGGCTTGAGGTCGCGGTAGATCACCCCGACGGTTTGGTGCAGGTGCTCCAGGGCGAGGACCATCTCGGCCATGTAGAAGGCGGCCGCGTCTTCGTCGAACATGCGCTCCATGGCCAGGTGGGTGAACAGCTCGCCGCCCTCGGCGTACTCCAGGATGAGGTACAGCTTCTCGTGGTCCTGGAATGCGTAGAACAGCTTCACGACAAAGGGGTGGCGGCTGACGCTCTCGAGGATCGTGCGCTCCGTCTTGGTCTGCTCCACCAGCTTCTTGTGCACCGTCAGCGACGCCTTGCGGAACTGCTTCTGCGCGTAGAGCTTCCCCGTGAGCACATGGCGCACCAGGAGAACCGTGCCAAACGAGCCCTTCCCCAGGCAGAGCAACGGCTCGAAGTCATCGGTGGTCATCTTGCGGCACAGCTGGGTGCGCATGTCGCAGACACTGGAGGTATTTTGAACACTCTCCGCGACGGCGTCCGAGCTCACATAGTCATGCTCCAAGGGGACCTCATAGCTGGTCAGAATCTCCGTCTGGTCGCTATCCGAGCAGACGCTGACATTGCTGGGGGTCTCCGAGCGTCTGCCGTTCGTGGCGCCGCGCGCCGGACTATCTGCGGACAGGCTCATCGAATCGAGCTGGAGCTTCAATGCGCTAACGCTGCAGCCGGGAACCGGTTGCGCCGGCGGGCTGTTCCCGCTGGTTCCCACGCGCGCATGCGGTCGCGCGCTAGGTGCCCGCGAACTGGCGGCCGACATGTCCGAGTCTTCGTCGCCCGAACCGATGGGGTTGAACCCGCGCACGGTGGAAACCGCCGGAGCAACTCCATCCGCGTGCTTCTTCTTCTTCCGGCGTCGCTCGGTCTTCCCAGACAGCGGGACAGCATTCATCTTGGGGACCGGAGAGGCAACACCCTCACGAATCCCTCCGACTGCCGGGTTCGGGGCGCGTTGGGGACTGCGATTGGCCATGTGGAAGCCGGTACGTGGGTTGCTGGGCAGTTGGAGGTCGCGAGGCTGACTCTGCGACATGTCCGCCTGGGGGGTAAACACGTCGCCCACGGAAAGGTCATCCTGAAAGGGAGTCGAATTGGTTGCTTCCCTCATATCCATCATATTGAATCCTAGACCAACGGACATTCGAAAGATTCTCGGAGCGGGACGGCGACAGCGAGGTTCGATCCGTAGAGTTCACCGATTACGTCCACTGGACCAAACAACAGACGGATATGTTCAAGCCCACTAAGAAGTATCTGCAACGCTAAGAAGAGGACACAAGAAAAGGTTAGTCAACCAAAACGAGGGTCCATCCGGGGCTCCCACACGAAGTGGGGTACTTGAAAGAGAAAAATAATAACGAGAAACAACCCCAGGTAAGGGGCCCCAAGCCGTACTCACCTTCGCAGGGGAAAGTCCACCGAAGCTCAGCGCATACACCCACTGACGACGCCAGGGGTGGTGGAGGTAAGCGAAGGTAAGCGCACAAGACGCCTCGATCTTCGATCCTCAATCCTCGATCCTCAGATCTGGAGTAGATTTACCGTCCGCCCTTCTTCAGGACGGACCCTGCACCCCTAGCCAAAGCACCCCGTTGACGGAGGGGTCGGACAGCAGGTTGGGAAATGATCCAGCCCGGGAGGACGAGGGTCCAAAGTCGTCGATCACGGTCGAGGGGAAGTCGTCCGACGTTAGGGTTCGGACGGGATACTTGGCCAAGGAGCCAGGGGAGCAAACACGAACGGACAATGAAGACGTAGGCGCAGACGGGGACATGGGCATAGAGACCACGGAGCTGGATGGTTCAATAAGGGGTCAAATGAGTGGGAAATTCCCGGAAATAAGGAGACTCTGAAGTCGGAGAAGTGAGAGAGCACACCGTGCAGAAGAAAGAGAAAGGAGAGAAAGAAAGAGAGAGAGAAAGAGAGAGGTAATAATTCGATTGGAGACGCAGAGCTCACCTCAGGCTGAACTTTTGTCTTGGCCTCCGAAATGAAAAACATTCGGGCCAATCAGCGGTCGCCGGTGCTAAGCGGGATGGCGCTAGTCCTGTTTTGGTGTCTTATGGATGACTTCACGTGCGGGATTCACGGTATTCATTAGGTAATTGGTTTTGTGTACACAAGGCTTGTCCGGGATTAGGTCTCTGGGCAGCAAGTGGAGTGTCAAAAGAGCACTTGGCGGTGTTTTCTAGGTATAGAGAGGCAGATATAAATCATATTAAAAAAGTCAAGACAATCATCGGATCTAAAGTCGGAGGATCAACAAGACCATCAGATGTGACGACCACCTGACAGCTTTCTGGACTATTCTGGACTAGTCAGTCCTTTGACAGCATATCTTATCAGCCGCACCGTCATCGCGGAGCCGGACGGATCTATACAACAACACATCATTATTTCTCATTGGATTTCAAATATACACAACGCACGCATTCTCCCTTAAATACACATGTCGCAATGAAACGCAATCGGTTCATACATCTTCTTCCTTTCCCGATCAACCAACCCTAGCCCATCCTATGACAGAGCACGAGCTAGAGGGGAATCTACTCGACTGAGCAGCCGACATTCCACTGGTCGTTGTTTTTCTTCCATCTCGATTACCATACCACCCCCGTTCCTAGCCTCGCAGAGCCAGACATCGTGATCGTAGCAAACCATAAGGCAAGGAGGACCAATTCCTGGGGACATTCTCTATCCTGAGTTGCGTCCTCTTCTCTCTTCCCTCCCGTATTTCCTCTCCTCACCTTTCTCTTTCCTTTTCTTCCCCGCCGTCTCCCCCCTTCCCCCGCCCGCATCTGTCTGGTATGAAGATGACCCCGCTATGTCCAACGCCGTCACGTTCCAGGAACACTCCATCGAGTCGCTCCAACCATCAGGAAACACAAAGAAACAGATCCTCCAGAGACAGGGGGAAAAAATATCAATACTAATATTAAACACAAAGCAGTGCGACGCATCATGGGTATTTGTCATACATTCACAGCATTAATAGAATGACAGTGGATATTTACCAGTATGCACGGCGCTCGTAGGGATACTCGACCCGCGGAGGAGAGCGGGGACGTCCATAGGGCCTGGGTGCAATGTACGGGTCGTCGTAACGCGGGGGCGGCGGGGGACGGACATCATAGGGGTCTTCATAGGGGCGGCGTGGGGGCGGGTAGTCTTCAATCCGAGGACGGGGGGGCGTCCGCCGCCCATAGCCATCCCGGTCATAGTAGTCCCGTCGGAGTGGAATGGGGGATCGCTCCCGGTAGTGGGCGCGCGGGCTGTATCCACGAGGGGCTGGGAACCTTCGGTCGTATTCATCCATGGGAGGATAGCTCCGTCGAGGGGACCGGGATCGGTAGGGGTCACGCAGGGCCCGGTCATCAGGGTTTTGGATCTAGAGACGGCATGAGGATGGGGGCGTTTCCAGTTTCCTTGGGCGCAGAGAGGTCCCTTACATCGGCAACGCAGGTCACTCGCGAGCCTTTGAATTCCCGGCCATCCAGCTTTTCGATGGCGGTCTTCAGGTCGTTTGCGGTCTCGTACTCGACGAACCTTGAGAAATTGGGGGTTAACGGAATCCTTGCGCCGCTCCAGCATGTTCGATCATCACCCACCCTCTGCCGACTTCACGGCCGGTCTCGGAGTAGACCACGTCTAGTCCGGATTGACGAGCAAAATCTTTGAGATCCTATAGAATGTCCCCACGTGAGTCCATGTCCAGGTAAAGTGGTGGGAATCCGGAGGCTCCAGGTGGACGTCAAAGCAGAAGACAAGACAGCAAAGTACATGTGGGCAAGGCGGTGTCAGATCACTGGGTTCCGTGGAAGGGGGGCTGTATCCGTGTCGGTCTGACGCTGTTCCGTCAAAGTGGAAAATGTCCAGGACCTTGTTGATCGCAGGTCTCGACCGGCGGAGCTCTACCATCCCGCCCCCCGAGAACGGCCCGGCGGCAGAGTGGAGACCTTCTCCCCACCGTCCAGAGCGGCTAAGATGGAGGCACGATAGGCTCCGCCGAGCCAGAGCCTTTTTTCGAGATCCATGGAGCGTCTCCCGCTTTGAGAACGGAAAGAGAGGTAGAAGAGAAAACGGAAAAAACAGCAGAACAGAGGGCAGTCATCGAGCAGTGAGTATCCGAGCTGGGTGGTATCCGGGGAATCCTGAGAGAAATGGACGTGGACTGCTAACCTGCCAACTTGTTTCCGGGAGTCCAGAAACCATCATGCGAAAGATTGTGCGCCGAGGACGAGGCAAAGCCGGACGGTCCATGGGGCCAGGAGGGTTCTCCTTGCGACGTGGCCCGCGCGCGAACTGCACCGTGAGTCGTTCACCTTTGAAATCGGAGCCGTCTACGAAACGTTAGATCCTGGGATATTGCGACGTTGGAGCGATGTAGTACATACGGAAGGCTGATGGAGAAAAGGTTAGCCACATGCGACCACGCGGTCAGCGCAAAGCCGGGAAATAGCGGTCTTACCGGGAACAATGTCTCTGGCATCCATCGCATCCTCATACTCAATGAAGCCGAAGCCGTTCATCAGCTTGATCTCGGTAACCTTGCCGGAGCCATGGGTACTAAAATGTTCCTCGATGTCTGGTTTAGTCACTGGGATAAGACTCACAGCGTCCGCAGGGAACGCCGTGACACATGTTAGCTCACTCGCATCAAACGGATAGACAACTCCAGAGATTCATTACGGGGCCACCTTGGGATGTCCAGAAATGGGTCAGACGGGGGCAAGAGAGAGGGAAGGGGGAAACACAAAGACAACGACAACGATGCGACCGATTGGCCGTAGGCGCGCACAAGGTCTGTCGTCCTCCAGCTGGGCTTCCTATGCGGGAACCGTCGGTGTGACGCCGCCGGGGAACGTCCACACATCCGGGCTGAAACAGGCAAGGGAACCTCTTGGGGGAGTTGTGGGAGAAAGATTGATTGATTCCAGCATACCGTTGCGGGGAAGATTCCCGAGATAGAGTCGAGTGGAAGAAACCTCCGTCATGCTGGTGGTTGGATGTCGCAGCGGAATGGAAACAGAGAAAGAAATGAAGAAAATGAATGCGCACGATTGAGCGCTAAATTCCAAGACGGATCTGGCCTTTGGAAACCGTGGAGGTTCAAGACGATCCTATCAACCGGCGTGGGAGTAAACACGGTCGTGCAAAGAAAAATCGAAAGTAAAGATAAGAAAAGGTCGGGCCTGGGGATCAACTAGCTATAGTCCTCGGATCTGGCGATAGTTCCGGGTAGTGTGCATCCACAGTTGAAAGGCGCTCCGGAAAGTCAACTAGCTAGCCGGTGGGCCTAGTGAGGAGGGGCTGGAATGTTGGGACCGTGGAAGGACCGATTCAATATCCAGTTTGGCTTGGAAATGCACGGAGATTGGAGACTAGGATGCCAATGACTCGTATGTGAGACACTGACTGGGGACGAAGGATGGAAGAGAAAGCTAGAGGAGAGAAAAAGAATGAAGAAGAGGGGAAGAGTGAGAAAGAGAAGAGAAGAGAGAGAGAGAGAGAGAGCGAGACCAAGGCTAGTTTAGTAGATCGATCGCAGGTTGACCGCCAGGCAAAAAAATATAATCATGATAAATAGTACTGGATAGAAAGTAAATTAAATTAAATTAACAGGAGACAAGAATTAATAATAGGAATAGTAAGATAGATAATAACATGGATGAGAATATGGATAGTAATACTAATACCCAGGAATATGAAACAGGAGAAGAAAAACTAGAGCCAAAAAGTACAGACCAGGATGACTCCGTACTAACGGGGGAGACATCCATACCATACACTATACGACCGAGTGACTTGTCACTTGTACATCCAAAGTGAGGCGGATGTCTTTGCCCTGGACCATAATCCACGTGGCCCCCGCTGCTCCCTTTCGGAGTTAATCCTGTCAGTCTGTCAATTGTCGCTTCACTCTGTGGTATTCTGAGTGTCATGTCGGGTTTGCCCGATGCGGTATGTGGTACATTCTTCTTAGTCTAGTACATACCTTACCTACCTATGATTTCATGTACTTCTTCGACTGTCACTCTTCTCACCTGTAAAGATTGATGGACCTTCTATAGATCACGTATTCACGTGGGCAGAACCATCCACGCCGAACCCAGATGAAGCACCCAATCCCTACTAAGCAATCAGTATACAATGTACTCGATCGGGCGGACCGCCCGGTGTATTTCCACGGTTCAAGTGGCGGATAATCCCCACGCGGATCAGCCCCGAGATCGTAGATGCACTTCTTCCTTTCCTCCTCCCCGACCGACGGCGTAAACTTTGTCCATCTTCCATCTTCATCTTCCGTCTTCCGCCACTGATATCATCTCATGTGATCAAGGCAATCAATACAATCAAGTAAGCTCGTTATAATAGTTACTATAAGGTAGGAGAATAAGGTAATGAAAATGAACTTCTATATACAGACAGACTCCGTGCCAAATTCACTCCAGTCAAGTCAAGAAACGCGAGGGCTTTTCGTACACATAGATATTCAACATAGGACCAATGTGGTTATGGACAACCGCAACGGAACCAACTCCGCCACGCAGTCTAGCAAGCAACTCCAATACGGTATAAAAAGAAACAATCAAAGGGTAAAAAAACGAAATGGGACAGAAAGAGACGGGGCTTAGGTCATGAAATACTTAGGACCCTCGCCTCCCTGAGGCGTCTGCCAGTTGATGTCTTGCGTCGGCACCTTGATGTCGCAGGTCTTGCAGTGGATGCAGCTATGTCGTGTTAGCGGTGTTCACCCGGATGGGATATCAAGAGGAAAGGGAGAGAAAAAACGTACTTCTGCGCGTTGATCTGGAAGCGAACCCCGTGCTCCTTGCTCGGGTCCTCCACGTACTCGTACACTCCCGCCGGGCAGAACCGGTTCTCCACCCCCTGGTACAGCGGCCACGCCGCCTCCGTGTGCTTGTCCCAGTCCTTCACCTGGAGATGCACCGGCTGGTCCTCCTCGTGGTTCGTCCCCGTGCGGCTCACGCTCGTCAGGATGTCGAAGCTGATCTTGCCGTCCGGCTTGGGGTACTCGATCTTCTCGTACGCCGACGCCGGCTTGGTCGCCGCCGCGTCCGTGCCGTGGTGCCGCAGCGTCCACGGCGTCTTGCCCTTGAACAGGTACGCCTCCAGGCCCGAGTACATGATCCCGCCGTAGAGGCCCAGCGGGGTGCTGAACGACGGCCGCATGTTCCGCACCTCGTACAGCTCCTTCCAGATCGACGACTTCCGGAGAGCGTCCTCGTAGTCGAACAGGAAGACGGTGCCGCCGCTGTCATCCTGGAGGGCCGAGAACGTCGATTCGGCGGCCAGCATACCCGACTTCATCGCCGTGTGGGTACCCTTGATCTTCGGGACGTTCAAGAATCCAGCACTGTCGCCGATCAACGCTCCACCGGGGAAGGCGCACTTCGGGATCGACTGGAAGCCACCCTCGTTCAGCGCACGCGCACCGTACGAGATGCACTTGCCCCCTTCCAGGACGTCCTTGAACAGCGGGTGGTGCTTGAGCTTCTGGAACTCGCCATACGGAGACAGCCACGGGTTCGGGTAATCCAGACCCACCACCAGACCGACACTGACCAAGTTGTCGCCGAAGTGGTACATCCACGCGCCGCCGTAGGTGTCCTTGGGCAGAGGGTAGCCCATAGCGTGGACAATCTCACCCGACTTGAACTTCTCCGGCTGCACCTCCCAGACCTCCTTCAGGCCCAGGCCGTAGGTCTGCGGCTGGCTGTTGCGCCGCAGATCGTACTTCTTGATCACCTGCTTGGTCAAGCTGCCGTGGCAGCCCTCGCCCAGAAGGGTGACCCGCGCGTGGAACTCCATACCCCGCTCAAAGCTGTCCTTGGCCTTGCCGTCCCGGCCGACGCCGAGGTCATTGGTGGCCACACCGAGCACGGAGCCCTCGGCGTTGTACACCAACTCACTCGCGGCGAATCCGGGGTAAATCTCCACACCCACTTCCTCGGCCCGCTCACCCAACCACTTGGTCAATTCGTTCAAGCTGATGATGTAGTTGCCGTGATTGTGCATCTGCGGGGGTGCGGGGATGGGGTACGCCGAGTTCTCCGTCAAAAAGCGCATCTTATCCTCCCCCGCGGGCGTGGCGCCCTCAAACCGCGACGGGTTGTCCTCCGACAGCCAGTCAGGCAGCAGCTCGTTAATCGCCGTCGGCTGCATGACATTGCCCGAAACGATGTGCGCGCCCAATTCACCAGCCTTCTCCAGCAGGATGACCCGGAACTCCTCGTTCCCCGCGTCATTGGCCAATTGCTTTAGTCGGATAGCGGCAGCGAGTCCGGCGGGACCTAGTTTAGCGGAATGACTCGGTTAGCCACGGCGAGGGGAAACTTTTCGCGATATGGGACGTATCCGCCGGAGTGCTCCTTACCTCCACCAACGACACAGACGTCAACCTCGTCCGTCTCCCTGTCCACCTGACGGGGGTCGAAATGTCCATTCTCATCCGTGAGTCGCTTCGACAGCGACTGCGAGAACGCCCGCACCTGGCCGGGAGTCCGGCTCCGGGGGAATAGTGATGAGGGACGAGCGGCTTGTCGTGAAAGGGGACTGTTGGCAATTCGGGTGGCATTTGCGGCGGAGGTTCTGGAGGCCCACGACGAAGCGGGTCGCAGTTCTCGCCTCAAGAGAGGCAAAACGGCACCTCTGGAGGCCATCTCGGGAAGGATGGCGGAGGGTCGGAAGGGATCGAAGGAGGAGGGTGATTAGTGTATTGGAGAGATTCTATACCAAGCAAAGAGACATATCAAGTGGGAGAAGAGTAGGAAAAGAAAGGAGTTCGCGCGAAGTGAAGCTAGGTAAACGAAAAGGAAACCCAGTAGTTCAAACCTCGGTGGTTGACACAATTCAATCGGGGCTCCCCCCTCCGTCAATCGGCTCGGAGGAAGTGCAGATGACTAAGGCACTTGAGGCGGGAGCAGCCTCAGTCAGCATCCGTATCCGAGGTTATGTCTGCCAATGGGAGCGCAGGTGATGGGAATCAAGTCGTCTGTCTTCAGCCGGCGTTCCGCCCGCTATCCGCCGTTACTACTCGCCCCAATAGTCTTGCTTCGATGTCATCTAGTCCCTAACTTACTTGCCGATTAACTACTAGGTACCTACTTAAACAAACCAGCGATTACTAATCATCATCTTCCTAAATGATATCAGGCATGGGATGCGTCGTGACTAGCCCTTAGTAGGAGCTTAAGAGAAGCTTAGTCCATGTGATTCCTGGTCATCATCCGGGGAGGAGAAATCAGATCCGATCTCGTTTATCGATCAAAGTACGGAGTACATCATTGTACTACACGCTACATAGTACATACTCATGACTCACAAATCCATATATCATCATAGCGGGATCCCTCTGTGAGACACAACTATATCAATAGAGGGGGTCTTCTTCCTAGCTCATACGCCTATAAGAAGTGGCCAGCCTGGTCACCCCGAGGGGCAATCACATGAGCGACCAGAGAACCAGAGAACCAGAGAACCAGGATGTTGCGGTGGCTTGCTGGGAAACGACGTCATCTGACACGTGATGGTCCGCGTCGCCGGGGCTACAGTCCGTCTGTTGAACAGGCTGACAGCTTCTCGAAAACACCCTGCATTTACTTTCTTTCTTTTCTTCTTTTTCACCCATTTTCCTGTTTTCTCACTCGAGTAACCTTGTCACGGAGTTTACCAGCCGGATATCTGACAGCGTATTGATGGTCCGGGGGTCCGTCATCTCCCACACTCCCGTCCAGTACGACCCTCAAAAACAGTGGGATTCAGGAAACAGTGGGAATACCTTCCAGTACGGTAATGTAGGCAGGTATTCAGCATACCGCATCGGCATGTAAATTACCATTTCGGTGGCAGCGGGAAAGGCCACTTGTACTCTTGACGGGAACCAGTACTGATTACGTACCCGTGACGGAAACCCCAAGCGCCAAGCCAAACCACCGAAAATCAAACCCAGAGATAAGTTAACTAGTTAGAACAAGGAAAAGACCTAATCAGAGACTCGGGGGCGTTTGTTTGCGCCTCCACCAGCGCGCAAGTTCAACCGAACGATCCGTTCGACTAGCAATCACACTGCCGTAAAAAGTTGGCGGATCAACTCGGTGGATCACAAAGTGTGTAAGATCTGGGGAAGGCGAAAAAAAAAAGAAAAAGAGAGAGAGAATGTTGTCGGGCTAGGCAGGCGAGGTGTATAAAGACCGCCAATCAGCACGTCACGGCTCCCTAAGATAGAGGCTCCTCCAGGATCCGATCGTGAGACCCATGATCCATCCATACGTAACATGCCCTGTCTTTCAAGAAATTTCGTTTATGCTTCGATAGATCAGAAGCCATGATAGACACGAACCAAAGGATCTTGCGTTGATTCTCTTTATCTGTTTCTTTTTTCTTTTGTACTTCTTCTTTCTTTTTTCTTTTTGATTTGCTGTTCCTTTTGTTGTAAGTGATGTTGCTATAAATATTGATATCATCGGTGGACAAACAAGGAACCTGGGGTTGGAATAGGGGCATAAACAGAGTGAGGAAGAAAGAGAAAGATCTTTATGCAAGCGACCGGCAGAAAAGTTCTGGTTTGAACATCACATTAAAGCGGCAAGGTGATAGGCAGATGGACAAACGCGTCGCGAGGGGAACACCGAGAACAGCAACGCGACCGGAAGAGTGATTGGTGTTTGGGGAGTTGGGAGTGGGACGGTGAAGCCGACTCATCCTGGGGACAGTCGCCAGTCACTGCACCCACGCAGTGGTAGTAGCCTGGTAGGATGACTAGGTGGTCAGCGCGAGTGGCTGCAACCATGGCGCCGGTCCAGGAAAGAAGTAAATAGTCATAAAAAATAAAATTATGAAAAAAAAAGAATTCAAATAAAAAAAATTCAAATAAAAAGAAATGAGAAGAAAAAAAGAAAGCAAAAAAAAAAAGAAAAACAGCATCAGAGATTGTCAACCAAACAGAGCGTGCTGAGACCTTCACACAGTGGGTCACCCAGACAATGAGGACAGAGTGGAACCGCCGATCAACAAACCAGAGGTGGAGGAATGGAGCGCTTGCTGGGGAGGGAGGGGGAAAGGAAGGATGAAAGGTTGGCCACCCAAGAGCCGCTAGTAGCAGTCCAACCACTCTCCATCCATGGGCCAAGGTGACCAAAGTGACCGCCCACTCACTGGTTTTGCCGCCCGTCGCCGGGCCCAGCCTCCCATTCTCTCTCGTTCTCTTCCCCCCCCTGACCACACTGAAACCACCCTATATAAAGGCCCAACCTCCCACTTTCCCTCACTCTTGGATTTTTTGATTCTGGTCTTGGCACCGCCCGGAAAAGCCATACAGTCACCCTTCTTCCCACCCGCCTTCCTTCCACCCCCTTCTCTCTCTCCGCGCTCTATTAGAGATCTAGCTATATCATTTAGCATTCTCTATCCTCTTGTGGCTTGAAAAATACCTTTTTTTTTCTGAAGAATTTCTGGGAAGAAATTCATTAGGACGGGCAAAAAAAAAAAAAAGGACCCAAAAAGGAAAGAGAAGGATTATTAATACTCTTTAGTCCTCTGTCCACCCGTTTCGGTAACTCTTACTGAATTAGGAAGGTTGCAGCCTCACCTCTTCGCCTTCCTCGGTGTGCTTCTCCATCACACTCTCTTCTTCGTTCACCCAGATAGACATCCCAAATTCCAGAAAAGGCAAAAAAGAAAAAAAGAAAAAAGAAAAAAAGACCTGTTGCGTGTTTGAGCTTCACCACCAAAAAAAAAACAGTGTTGTTTCTGTCCACTCCTTCCTCTTGTGACTGGTGCCTGTTTATTGTCTTTTAATAGTTGTGCAAGCTACCCTTCTTGTGTTTTAAATCCCCTAGAAAAACACTTGGCTGTGCTTTTTCTAGTCTTGCTGTCTTCCACATTTTCTGGCTTCGTTCCCTTGATCCTTTGACCTCGTGGTTGGGTTCTTTTGACATCTTGATCTCAAGGCTTGTCACTGTGGCTGGTGACCTTGTTGGGCTTGGTTCTCTTGTGTCTTTGTGAAATCAAGACACATCACTGTAGGGGAGACATTGAGTTGTTCATCTCCCACAAAAAGGCGAAAAGGGTACGTGATCCTCTCACTCTTTCTTTTCTTATCTCTTCACGTGTGTGAATGATGTTGGAGAGAAGATTGTTGCTGGCGGCAACAATGGCGGTGGCAATATTGCTTTATTGTCATCGCTGACCGCCCTGGTTGCCACTGTTCCTCTTGTCATTTGCCTCTCATTCTTGACTTGAAATTCTTTATCTTTCGCTACCTTCTCCACTACCCCATATGCCCATGTGGTCTGGGTTTGATCTTTCTGTGTCACCCATCTGACAGATTTGGATCGTGCAGATTGTCACTTGCAAGCTCTTGCATACCTTCAGCGTTTGGCTGGTTTACGGCTCGAGTCTACTTCTCAGGTCGCAATGGACTCTCTTACCACCCACCCCTCGAACGCCATCCAGGCGAGGGCGTTTACCTCCCCTGCCTCGCTGTCCTTTCCCGGTGGTGCTGGTGATCTGACTCCGCCCTCGGAGAAGGATGGGAATATGGCAATGGGTGCGCAGGGTGTGAACGGACACGTGAACGGTCAGCAGCAGGGAGGGAATGCCTCTGCCGGCAATGGGGTGACGCCCACGACTCCCGCTACTCCCGTCGCGACCCCTGGTGCTAACACACCGGGGAGTGGCATCGTGCCGACCTTGCAGTGAGTATACTCTTGCTGTCTTTTTCTGGGCTCATCAGAGTACTGAACAAGTCTTTTCTTTTTTCTTAAGAAACATTGTCGCTACTGTCAATCTTGACTGCCGTTTGGATTTGAAAACCATCGCACTTCATGCAAGAAATGCGGAGTACAACCCTAAGGTATACACATCCACACCTCCCTGAATTTTTTTTTCATCAGGGCACAGTGTGGCTGAACTGTTCTTTCCTAGCGTTTCGCGGCCGTGATCATGCGTATCCGGGAACCCAAGACCACCGCGTTGATCTTCGCCTCGGGCAAGATGGTCGTCACGGGTGCCAAATCGGAGGACGACTCCAAGCTGGCATCCCGGAAGTATGCGCGTATCATCCAAAAGCTCGGCTTCAATGCCAAGTTCACGGATTTCAAAATCCAGAACATCGTCGGCTCCTGTGACATCAAGTTCCCCATCCGTCTGGAGGGGCTGGCTAGTCGCCATCACAACTTCAGTTCTTACGAACCTGAACTGTTCCCTGGTCTCATCTACCGTATGATGAAACCGAAGATTGTGCTTCTTATCTTCGTCAGTGGCAAGATCGTCCTGACCGGCGCCAAGGTCCGTGAGGAGATCTACCAGGCGTTCGAGCTGATCTATCCTGTGCTGTCTGGTAAGAGGACATTCGGAGACTCGTGGTGTACCGCGACCGGAGGCTAACCTATTACTGCAGACTTCCGAAAGGTTTAAAACCCTTGGAAGTAGATGACCAGGAAGGTCGTATCATCCTTCTTCCTCCCCCTTCCTTCACCTTTCCCCAACTTGTATTAACACCACTTTTTTTTCACGCGGGGTTGTATTATGAGCACGGCTAGCCTTACCCCTGTGGCTTTCGGTCGCTGCTTCGTCCTTCAGCTCTCCCTTGACGATGTTTCATGCTTTGCATTTGTACGGCGTTCTAGCGACTCGGTTACATACTACCTTGCTGCTTCTTCACAAAGTTCTACCTTTTATGTCCCGTTTTGTTTGCAATTAGATAAGTCGCACACCGCAAATCAAGGGGGCGGTACTGTGCGCTGGTCGAATGGTTGCCTCCTACTAATTATTGGCTTGGCGTTCTCACCGAGGCTGGTCTGTCCAACTGGACTGAGACCTTGGCCGGTTCCTGTTTCGAAAGAAACGAGGAAGATAGGTTGAGACAAAAAAAAATTCCTTTTTAGCTTTTTTTACTTTTTTTTTTTTTTATCTACCTCACCAAAAGAGGAATCTCGCCTTCGAATCTTCGGACCTTTCGGTCGAGGAGAAGGTCGTTGAAATGCACTTGTTGCTGGATTGAGCTGCTCTTCAGTCTTATGATAGTTTTTACTAGCCAGAGAATGGAGAATAGTCGTAACCAATTTTCTGTTATTTATTATTATTCATGTAATACCGTAGATTGTCTTTGGCTATGTGCAGCCGTACGAACATATATACTAGGCTATACACGTACAACATGAAACTATATACATCCCCACCGAGAAAAACCACCAACAATGCCCCAACAACAAGAACAACAAATACATATATCAAACTCAAACATCCAATGATCTAAATAATTCTAAATCTAAACCAAAAAGACTCAGACAACAAAAAAGGAATCACAGACGCGAACCCCCTCTCCCAACCTTCTTCCCCCTCGCCAACTCATCCATCAGCCTCACCCCCTTCGGCCCCGACCGACTCCCATCCTCCGTGCCGTCGAACTCCCCCGGCGACGCAGCAGCAGCCGGCCACGTCCACAGCGCGCGCAGCTCCGCCTCCAGCTTTCCCTCCAGCGCGTCGACGATCTTGTCGCCCAGCACGGGGAAGAACTTGTATCCGTGGCCGCTGCCGCCTGTCGCGAGGAAGAGGCCTTCCTGGGTGGGGTGGTGGTCGACTATGAAGTCTCCGGAGGGACTGTTCGTTTCCGTCGTGGTTAGATGGGATATAATGTAGTTGGGAAAGGAGAAGGGAGGGGGGGGGGGGGGGGGGGGGGTGGTTACGAAGGGGGTAGTAGGGATGGAAGGAGGGGGGGGAAATGGAAGACGTACGTATCCGTGTACCAGCAAATCCGACTGCTAACAAACGGCCGATCCGCAAAAGCAGGTAACAGTTCCTTGAGCGCGCCGCGGAACGCCTCTTCTCCCTCCAGCGGGATGGGCACGCCCGCTTCAGGCAGACTGACCTCCATCGTGGAGGTGGAAGCCTGACCACCCAGCACGGGGACAGGGACAGTCTTGGGATTAACGTAGCCGTAAGCGTGGCGGGCGATCTTGAGCAGATTGTTCCGCGGCGGAATGATGAACATGCCCGTAGCGAAGTTCAAGATAGTGGGCATGTTCTCCAGCTGGCGCTGCTCGTCGTCCGAGATGCGCATGTATGCTAGTGCCTGGCCGGTTGAGACGGCCCGCCCGCGGAGGTCGACGAGCTGGGTTGTCCAGGCGCCTGTTGCGAGGATGACGAGGTCGGCTGTGAGGGTTGTGCCGTCGGCGAGGACGACGCCTGTGACCTTGTTGCTGTTGCTGGTGTCGTGGAGGAGGGAGCGGGCTTCGCCCGTGAGGAACTTGACCTTGCCGGCTTTGTCGAGCTGCTGCTTTTTGAACCGCACTGTCGCCTCGGCGTCTGACCAGCCTGAGCCCCAGTTGACATAGCCGCCTGCGACGTCGAGGTTAGGACCGTAGGCCGGGGCGGCGCGCACGACGTCTGCCGCGGAGGGCAGCATCTGGACGAGGGACTCGTCTGCTTCGAGCTGGCGCACGTTCTCGTAGCTCTTGATGGCGTAGTGGCGGGCGTTGGTGTCGCCGGAGGGGTAGACGAGGACGAGCCCGCTCTGCGTGTACCGTCCGTCTTGGCCCCATTCGGTGGTGCGCCATTTGGCGATGGCTTCGGCGGCGAGCTTCGTGTACACGGGGTTTGAGTAGTCTGCGCGTACGATGCGCGAGGTGTCGACTGAGGAGCCCTGCGGGTTGGGGATTGTTGGGGAGGATTCCAGTAGGGTGATTTCGCTGGTTGGGTGACGGCGGCAGAGGGAGTCGGCGGTTGAGACTGTTTAGTCGATTAATACTTTTGTGTATCGGTATCATCCCATCTATCTGTCTTTGACGTCTGGGGGTAAATTTATATGTGGGGTGGGGTGGAGGGTTGAAGCAATTGATTGTACTTACGTCCGAAGACACCTCCCCCCACGATTAAAATCTTTTGCGGCAAAGACATGGTTGGTTTCTGTGCTATAGAATATGTACCGTAGAGAGGATGAAGGTGTAACTGCAGTGTGGGGGAAGAATGTCAAAATGCCGATAAGGATTGTGTGACTCCGCGTTCTCCAACGCCGATCTCGCTGCGTTCATCTTTTAGCTCGGCTTTCTCCCGACTCAACCACTCCATCTTCACCTCCACCATCTGGTTTATACGTGAGCCCGTCAACAAGGACCACTTTATACCAATCCTGCATGCGCGACTACCACTTCGTATAGAGTCACAATGAGTGCATCACGGGTCGGTCGGGCGGCCCTGAAAGCAGGCAAAACGCCCATCTCAGGCAAAGGCCTCAAAAAGCCCATCGACAGCCCAGGGTATCTTCATCCTCACCCATCCCACACTCTTCAACATAAACTAATACAATGAATCCAGAAAACCCCTCCCCAAACGCGCCAACCCCCACCTCACAAACCTCCACGCCAACCCTCCCTCCCCAACCCACAAAATGTCCCCCCGAACCCTGACCATCTTCGGCGTCGGCGCCCTCGGCATCAGCACCTACTGCGGCTTCCTATACGCCTCCTACCGGCGCGAAGTCGCACAATCGCAAACCCTCTCCGTCCCGGAAGACGTCTCCGACAGATACAACCACACAGCGCGCACCTTCGACGCGGACGTCGCCCTCTCCGAGAAACTAATGCGCCTCGGCGCCAAGCGACGCGATCTCGTCCGGCGCGCCCGCGGCGACGTCCTCGAGGTGAGCTGCGGCACGGGTCGCAATCTCGAGTACTACGAGCTCGGCGCGGAGAAGGCCAAGGGGTGTCGGTCTGTGACGTTCGTGGACCTCAGTCCGCAGATGGTGGAGATCACGCGCGAGAAGTTCCGCAAGCTGTTTCCTGGGTTTGGGAATGTCGCGTTTCGCGCGGAGGATGCGCATGCCGTGACTACGGGCCCTCCTAGTCCTGCTGGTGGTGCGGCGCGGGGATGCTACGATACGGTCGTGCAGACGATGGGCGTCTGCTCGATGCCGGACCCTGTCGGCGCGCTGCGCCATCTGGGCAGTATTACGGAGCCGCAGAGGGGCCGGATCTTGTTGCTGGAGCATGGCCGCTCGTACTATGACTGGCTGAATCGCGTTCTGGATAATTTGGCGCCGGCGCATGCGGATAGGCATGGGTGCTGGTGGAATCGGGATATCGGGGCTATTGTGCGCGAGAGCGGGCTGGAGGTTGTTGAGGAGAGACGGTGGCATTTTGGGACGACGTGGGAGTATGTGTTGAGGCCAAGGAGGTGATCTTTACTTTTTCTTCTTCTTATCTTTTACCTTGTTTTTATGTTTTTGGGCTATAGACTACTGTGTACATTAACTATGATATCCTCACGTGTACTATATTGTACTATATTATTGACAGTTCTGGTCTACTATCACGTGTAGAGGCAGTATACAAGATGGCGGTGAAACCCAACTATAAACAGTAGATACTAAACACGATAAGACACAGTATACGATAATCACCCAGGAAACTCAGCATCTCGTCAGTATTACCACACACACGGGAGAGCGGACCCTGCCGGAGAAGTATGACCAAGTCGAGCGGACCTGACGGAAGAAGAAGCAGGATGAAGTCAACATGGCGTACTCCCTTCCCTGCACATGCGGGGTCGGATAGCGTAGCGGCTGCCGACGCGGCAGACGACGCAAGGCGATGCTTGTAGATTATTGATTGACGCAGGCGCGGATGGGTCTTGTGTTTTAGAGGAGATGGGGTATTTATTGGTTGGAGGGAAATGCCTCCAATGTTGGTGTTGGTGGTTGTGGTTGTGATTGTGGTTGTGGTGTGTGGGGGATATATATATATTGGGTCTACTACGGAGTATCTAATCGTACTATCCTACCTAGGTGGTGTATCGAAGACATGATTGGAGTTCTTGGACTATTCGAATCATTCCAATTGTTACTGGGAGGATTGGATATTTAAATTGATTGTACATATTGCAGTCGGTGTTGACATATCTGTCGAAATTGTATGTGCTAATGACTGCCTCGATATATCATTTTGAGGTTACAAACAAAAGTAAATAGTGAACCCCAAACAACATGGCACGGACCGTGATATATAGTTTATAAAATACGGTATAAATCTCCCACATTGCATGAAATACATAATATCCATGCATGAACAGTCGTACAGAGTATAGACTGCCCCATCCAGATACAGACTACAAGTACAGACTACAGACGCAGACAATCCTGCACGGTACAGGTCACAGACAATGCAGGCTCCGGCAGTGGGACTTGCGTCCGACTGAAGGATGGATGATCTTTGATTTCCATGGGGTCCTCAGTGATAGACAACCCCAGATAGGTAAGATCTGTTGTCTATCATAGACACCAGATACCAGACACGAGTACAGTCGGCATGCAGTGGCCAGGCAACTGTAGAGAGTAGTCCACCCGTGAGACACACTATGGCCTTAGTAGGGAAGGAGATAGACGACGGGTGGATGGAGTCGTGGTCGTAGGGATGGAATGATAGACATTGATGGTATCATCGTCTTTGTCGTCTCTGGAGAAAGGCTGATCCCTTGCTGCATCGAGCGATACATCACAATAACAACGCGTGGAGGGATGCACTCGAGATATGGATGTTTCCACTCCGTGTCTGGAGGAGGATCGCATCCACGTATGGAGTTGGAATCACATCGTATATTGACCTCTTATCTTTATGCGACGAACATGGATGTTAGCCAGTCTCGCTCTCTAGGTTCATTCTATTTTTCTTCGATTTTGATTCCCCCTTCTTTTTGACTTTTTTTTTTTTGACTTTTTTCTTCCTGACTTACTTTCTTCCCATGTCTTTCTTTGTTTAGTTCCAGACTGTCTTAGTGCCGACTCCATCTATCCCATCCGATTGGAGTCTCTTCCAACCCTGGTATGTTCTCTCCCCACCGACCACGGTCTGATTCGTCGTGAGAGTTTCAAACGGCGACGCTAGGAACGATTTTACCCTTGGGAATGTTCGTTTGGGCAGTGGAGCCCTTTTTTTTTTTCTTTCTTTTTTTCAGGGTTAGGCTGGGTGGGGATATGTGCATATGTTAGTTGCATCCATCGGCATTAACCCTGTCCTGTCGTTAGTGTTTTTTTTTTTCTACCTAGCTAGCTCGTTCGGTTCCAGTTTCAATTTCATTTTAGATCAGATTTTTTTTTTTTCCTCGTTGGATCTGATCCGGCTTGACCGGTGCGAGTTGATGAGGATACTTGAGTAAGTTGGATCTATCTCTAGACGGAGTAATCTATTCTATAGTATTCTATTAGATTACGTTACATTATATTCTCTCCATTCTATTTGCTATATTGTATTCTCCTGACTCTATGATCGATGTGCAGGAATAAGGACCATGGTTGGGTCCAGCCATGATGCATTTACCCGTATCTCCTGCAGCTCTTCGGTGACAGTCGGTCCTGAGTGGCTTACTGGCTTGCGACGGCGACGCGCCGTCCTAGGTTCCAACAGGGTCGAACAAAAGCCCAGGCAACCGTAGAATAGAGTAGAGATGACAGGAGAGAGTCAAGCGGTCATAGTAAAAGATAGTCGGTGAGCATGAGATCGTCGTTGACTTGACATTAGGCTATTATTCTTATGTTAGATTATTGTATAGCAACCTCGTTTGTAGTCGAGAGAATCTACTTGTAGGGCTCTCGGGTTGTTTGTTTGTTGTCAATCGGACTAGAGACGCAGCAACCAACATCTCCCGGACCAACAACAAGGAGGTAGAAATGGAAAAATGGAAAAGAGAAAAATGAAGAATGGAAAAAAATGGACGAGTCGGCTGGTGGTGTCTTGAGTGTATGCAGAATCCCCATTGATCCCCGCCACCACCACCAATGACCGACGCTTGAAAATCATCCTGGTCGCCATCCATGGTACGGCAGGCCCAGTAAACACATGGTTGGCTCCACTGTCTCTTTTTTTTTTCCCTCTCTCTTTTTTGGGCGGGCCATTTTTTGCCCCTTCCCTTTCGGCCGTACTATTTGTTTAGCGCCCTGTTTAGTTGCCCTAAACATGCACAGTCAGTACGAGTCCGTACCCCAGATACCTAGTAACCGATCGATGTCGAAGAATGTACGGTGTACGTCGAATGAATGTCCTAGAGTCGACATGTATAGATCCTCGTCTGTACCTCCAGCGGTGAACAGGGATTCCGCGTCTCATCTATCAATTTTGTTGATTCTTCCCCCCTCCTTGATCTTTTCGTCCCAAAAGGAGGGGTAAAGGAACAGGGCGACCCAAGGCTGGGATAAAAAACACCATCATCATCATATCATCGTAATAAGAATAACCCACTACTAGTAATTATCATAATAATGATAGTCATATTGAGTCATTCCTTGGTCGTTCCTCGTCTTCCGGTATGTTTCGAGGATTCCACTCCATCATACCATCGGATGGAGAGAGAGAAAGACAGGGAAGAATAAAATTAGCAAAAGTCAAGAGAAGCGAAGTAACCGTGGAAGAAGACTGAATAGTACTGACTAGGTTAGTAGTAGGGAGTACTAGGTAGAGCCTGAGAGAAGAGGCTCCATGCTAATCAGCCAATTGACGCCACCCTAAAAACATCCGTTTCTTATTCTGTTATTATTTTCTCTTTCTTCTTTGCCTCTGGATTCCCTCTCAACTGATATTTCTTTTTATTCATTTTTTCTATCTCCACCAAAAACCCACCAGAAGGGAAAAGAAAAAGGAAGATCCACATGATCCCTGAGGCTTCCTGAGATGATTATTATTATTGGATTATTAGTATTATCATTACGATTACTCTCATGATTCCCACCTCTTTCTACTCTCGCGCTCTCCGTTCTCTCCATCTCCCATCTTTGTTTTGTTTTCATTATTCTATCTTCTTATTCTTATCCTTATTCTTACTTAGTCCTTGTTCTGATCTTCCAACCGACCAAACGGATTGTGATCACTGCTCTTCTCCATACCGGGATCCATCGCAACATCATCTTGTCTCTCCCTCCCTTTCCCTCTCTCTCTTCCCTTTCTCCCATCTTCCCATCTTCCATCTCCCCCTTCTTACTCTTCCTCTCTCTCTGGTTTCATCCTTCTATCTCCTCCCCCATCTACTTGTGTGTTCATAGTATTGTCCTTTTATCTCCCTACTACATTACCTCGTATATCTCCCGTGGTTTCTTGGCTCTGTCTTGGTTGTTATTGTTATCGTTGGTCTAGTCTTGTTTTATTACCTATCCATTCCGTCCTTTGTTACCACTGTATCTCTACTCCATCTACCACACCTTATTACTCCTTATTGTTCTCCCCCCCCCACGCCTGTACTTGTACCAACCACCTCGTTCCCCCTTACAATCTTCCTCTTCTCTCCCCGTCCTTTTTCTCTCTTGATCCTGTCATTTTATTATGCCTTACAATACTCGTCGCAAATCGTTGTCCCTGCCATCCTTGGGTATTCACTTGCCGAGTTCCTCCCGTCGCTCCCCGTCTACCACCAAATCGTCGCACGCGACGGATGATCAATTGCCTGCCCCCAAGAAGGTCAAGAGGTCACACCACTCCGGTTCGCTGTCTCCAGAGCCCTCGACCCAGGTAAAGGGGCAATTCGCCCGTCCCTCGGGACGACGCGCCACCGTCGAGCACACGCCACCCCCGTCGCCGGCCGACCTGGTCGCCCCCAAGATCGACACCGAAGGGATCAGCGATGACATCGTCGTCGGCGTGATCGAGCAGTTAGAAAAGACGGGCAACCGCCCGCACTTGGTCAAGGAGCTCGCTGCTATCCTACTCTCCTTCAACGACAATGTCGCAAAGTACGCGCTCTCCTTTCTGTGATCGTCTCGGTGATGTCGGTTGGATGTGCTAACCTCGATTGATTATAGCTCTGCAAATC
This sequence comes from Aspergillus campestris IBT 28561, assembly GCF_002847485.1. Classification (NCBI taxonomy): domain Eukaryota; kingdom Fungi; phylum Ascomycota; class Eurotiomycetes; order Eurotiales; family Aspergillaceae; genus Aspergillus; species Aspergillus campestris. The sequence goes on along the minus strand of NW_020194336.1, from coordinate 1,490,105 downwards.
CCGCCGCATTATTATCTTCGCGGTTAAATACATATATGAAACGTCCCTGGACGGCCCTCGCGCCGTGTCCGTTGGCCAAGGAGTTAATTCCCGTTCATCCGCGGAAAGTGTATTATTACCTCAACTCGATGCCGCGCCAACCCTTCCCAGAGAACTCGGACGATATCGTCATTCCCGGGATGGAGGGCACCAGCATCACCCCCAGCGTGTCCAGCGTCGATATGGATGATGAGGACGACGCGTTTACCCGTGAGCGATCGCGTCTGAGCCCGAGTCCCGAGGTGGACCTGTCCCCTCCCGAAGACGACGAGAATGCCGAGCTGGGCGGTCGGGACGGCTCCAACAGTGCCGGTCACCGGGCGGACTTCACCGATCCGCACCACGCCCGCCTCTCCAGCTCCCACCGGGCGGCCTCGCCGCCACTGGAAGGCGACGAGAAGGAGTTCACGCAGACTGCCAGTGCTGTTCGCGAGCGGGCCTCGTCGGAACAGAAGGCTAGCCAGTTTGAGGGCGCGCGCGGCGGCGGCTTTTCCGCCCTGACCGAAGGGTTGAATGAGCTCGACGCTCGCATGAACCTCGCCGACTCGCCGGTCGACGATGGCCCCCTGTCCTCCATCAGCAGCGCGCGGTTCTCTGGCAGTCCCGACAGCGACTACTTCTCTCCCAGCGCCTCGGAGCGGTCTCCGCTCGACAGCCCGTTCACCCAGATCTCTGCTCGCGAGACGGCCGGGATCGACCTCCTGGGCACCTCCCCGTCTCCCTCCCTGACCTCCGTGGCCTCGTCGCTCTCGTCGGGCACGAGTGTGGTGTCGGACGATGGCTTGGATACGGATCTTCGTCCCGAGGCCCTCGCCGGCGCCCCGCAGATCAGTCTGCCGGAGGATCCCGACGCGACGCCCGTCTCGACGCTCAAGCGGTCCATCGACATGCTCAACAGCGGGCTCCCCGACCTGGACCTGGAGATGTCCGACCTGACGGAGCCGGACACGAAGCTCTCGCTGCGGACCCAGGACTTTGCCAACACCGACATCGAGATGGTATTTGCCTCCGATTCGTGGCGGGAACTCCAGAGTCCCGAGAGCGTGGATGTCCATGAGCTGGATGAGATGTTCGACGAGATCTGAACCATCTGTCGTCGTCATCTCCCCGCCCCCTTCTCTCCCACGATCGCTCTTGGATCTTCTTTCTCGTCGAGATAGATCCAAGAAGCTTCTTCCTGTTGCACTCTCTACCTTAGTGCCTTCGATCTCTTCATCCTCCCATCTCCTCTTACAATCCTGTACATTTCTGGATTTTTAATGACCGACTCTGCATTTGTTTGTATCTGCTCTTCTGACGAATATGCCCTCTCTACGTGTACATATATCTCATTCCTCTTTCCGCGTTGTCTTTTTATCTCTTGATACCTATCTGTCGTTCATGATCTGTTACATTCTTGGTTGGTTTGATGCTTTCTCTCAACTCTATAGACTGCTTGGGGAGGAACGAAGACGTGATGTGTGGCGGTCCCTGGGTGCCGCCGGACGAAAAGAAAAGTCGGGAAGAAAGGCCCCCAAAAATAACCGGCGTCATGTTCTTGATGTCTCTGTTTTACTATATCTGCTGTTGGTGCGAACCGGTGTACTTAAAATGGAAGGACTTTGCTGAACCTAGAATGATATCTCCTGGATCCCTGCATTCATATCGCGTACCTCGGGCGGGTGTCTGGATGTAATCTGCGAAGAGACGCGATGATTGGTTTCTTATTTTCCCTATTTTGGATCGCGATCTCCACCCATCTTCTCTCTGGAGGTCTGATTGGGTTGATGACGTCGCCGTGTTCATCTAATCCACATCTCGGCTTCCACTGGGAATTCTTCGATCTCGCCGCAGTTCGGCCTGAGGCTGCACGGCCATCAATGCCTGCCTTAGGAAGTCATAGTCTATCTTATCTCTCCTCCATCTATCAATTCTGCGTCCCGTCGAACAATCCTCCCATCCTTCTCCCATCAATCAATCTCCGTCGTCCCCCCGATTCGCCTGACGGATCGCATTCTTTCGCCAAAGTACTTGATATCAATTGAACGACGCCCGATTCACCACGCATGGGTGCCTCCGCAGCATCGCCTTACCAACTCGCCACTCCCACACCCCCCCCCCCCCCCTCCGGTGGAGTGATCCATCACCATGGAAAGCCCATCGCTTCCCCAGTTAGACAACCCAAAGAACACTCGCGAAGCCCTCGCACAGGGAGCGCCCAGTATCGTGCGGACTATGAATACCCCGTCGCGTCTTAGCACCTTGGCCCCCGCCCCGGCGCAATCGAAAATAGCCCCGCGAGGCAATAACGCCGAGAAGAAACGCCCTCTCGCGGGCAATGCGAAGGTCGCCATACCCCGGCAGCACGCTGCCACTCCGCGGTACAGTCGCCGTGTGCCGTTGGCGTGCGAATCGTGTCGACAGAGGAAGACGAAGTGTAGTGGCGATACTCCCGTTTGTCGACAGTGTAAGGAGTTGAGGATTGGTTGTCAGTATCCTGTTTCCTGGCGGGAAAGGACGAAAGGGTATGTTGTGCTTGGTCATTGTGGATTGTTTCTGTCTTTTTTTCTGGTTTATTTGCCATCTGCGCGATTATGGGCTAAGTTGTGCTTATAGGCAGATCAACAACCTTGCCTCTCAGGCTATGGATTATGAGAATTTGTTGAAGGATATTGGCACTTTTGCGGACGGTCGAACTGCTGACCGTATCAAAGGGATGTTGGAGAAGGTATGTGTGACCGTTTGCTGTTTTGCTCATGTTCGACTGGTTAGAATCAGCCGTACTGATACGGAAAAAAGTACTCTGCCACTACGGGGAGCCCATCAGCTAGCTCCCAGTCGCAGTCCGCCACCCCGCAGGATGAAGACAACGATGATGTCGAGAGTCTACCCTCGTCGATCGGTTCCTTGGAAGCCATCGATCGCGTGGAAGAGGATATCAACCGAAACCCAGACTCGAGGGCCACCGGCTACATGGGGAAGAACTCCGAGGTCACTTGGTTACAGAGGCTCCGGAAAGAGACCGAGCAACGCTCCCAGAATCTGGCTGGAACCTACGAGGGCCCGCACGAAGGGGAATTTTCCATCCATGCCATGAATTACCACCTCGACGACATGGACGTCTCTGTCCCCGGTCCGGTGCAGGTTTACAAGATGCCACCGCACCAGGTGGCCGACAGGCTCTTCGAGGACTATCTCACCACCGTCCACCCGTTCTTTCCGATCATCAGCCGCACACTATTTGCCTCCCAGTACAAGACCTTCTTTGACTCGGCCGCTCGTCCCGGTGACAAGTGGCTGGCCATCTTGAATCTGATCTTTGCCATCTCCGCGCGACACGCCCATTTGATCCAGGCTCCGTGGCGCGGTGAGCCAGACGACCATTTGGTCTATCTGACCCGTGCGCGGATCTTGAGTATGAACGGGGATGTGCTCTTCAGCCACCCGGACCTGCAACAGGTTCAAGTGGAGGGCTTGCTTGCATATTATTTACTAGCGACGGACCAGATTAACCGGTGTGTTTCTCCCTTGACAGAACTGACTGCCCCCTCCCCACCATATCTGAACGAACGCTCATCCTAACGAATTCGACAGGGCTTGGAGAATCGAAGCACTGGCTGTGCGGTCTGCTATCACCCTCGGACTCAACATGAAGAACACTAGTGAGCAAACGTCAAGCATCTCCAAAGAAGCACGCTACCGGGTATGGTGGTCTCTTTACACCTTTGAGCACATGCTCGGCATCATGACTGGCCGCGCCACATGCATCCAGGACGGCATCTGCACGACCCCTTATCCTCTACCGTTCGAGGAGGAACGCCTCGCGGAGCCGCCGGCGACGAAAGTCCTTACCGACGGGGACGTACGAGCAGACTTGATCGACAGTGTGGTGTCAAGTGCTCATGTCCGGCACGTCCCGCTCAATCCCCGAGGCGGCAAGGACGCCAAACACACGGATAAACAGCGCGATACCTCGTGGCTGAGGAATCTCCCGCCATGCAACGCCATGGGTTTCACATACTACGTCGACCTTTCGGTCATCGTGCAGGAGATCGTCAACCGCGTCTATTCCCTCGACTGCGCGGTGACCCCGTGGGCGCACATTGAAAATCGAATGGGGGAGCTGAGATCGCGCATCGATCTGTGGCATTCGAATCTCCCAGAAGCGTACGACTTCACCCGCAGAGACGAACACCGGGTCGATCTCCTCCGCAGCAAGCTCTTCCTCGGCTTCCACTACTACAGCGCCCGGATCACCCTGGGTCGTCCATGTCTATGTCGCCGAGACGCGCACCACGCGGGGTCCCCCGACAAGCCACCGACATTCAGCCACGAGATGGCGGTAACTACCTTAACCGCAGCACGCATGATGCTCGATCTAATCCCCGACACGCCCGACCCCCTCCGTCTCTACCAGATCTCCCCATGGTGGTGCATCCTGCACTATCTCATGCAAGCCGCAACCGTCCTCCTCCTCGAGCTGTCATTCGCGTGCATCCACATGCCCGACCACGAAAACAACTTCCTGCTCCTGAGCAAGAAGGCCATCCGCTGGCTATTCGCCATGGCCGATTACGGTCTCGCCTCCCGCCGCGCCTGGGAACTCTGCGATAGCAATTTCCGCCGCATCGCCCAGGGCATGAACTACGATGTCAGCGATCTTCCAACATCGCATTACGCTTTCACACCGGGCGATATACCGACCGACTCGCTGAACTCGGGCCAGACAAGCGGATTCGGCCCCTCGCCGCTGCTTTACGACTTGATCCAGCAACAACAGCAGCAGCAGCAGCAGCAGCAGCAACAGCAGCAACAGCAACAGCATAGTCAACAACTTCCGCAGGACAACTTCCCAGCCACTACCGACCAGATCCTCCCTTCGTATACTGGTGCTCCCACCGCGGATGGAATTCCCCTGAGTCTGCCCATTTCCCCTGGCAACGATGCTTATTTCCCGTATGATCCCATTTGCGGCGAGTTTATCAGGTCGTTCTTCCCTGCGTCGCAGGATGGGGATTATTGGAGTCATCCGCAGGGCTGATTCGTCATCACCTCCTCCTCCTCCTCTCCCCGCCTTCTTCTTGCTCCTCTTCTTCTCTTTTCTCTTTTTTCCTTCTTACATCTTTGATTTCTTTTCCCTTGTAAATATTCCCCTTTTGTACTTAGCTTTTCTCTCCATGATCTGGTCTGGGATATTGTGGGTTCCTTAATCTTCTTTATTATACCTCGGCAGTTGTTTGTCTTTCATGCCTTTCCCCTGTACTCTTTTTTTGCTCTCTTCTCTCTCTTCTTTTCTCCGCTTTGCTTCCGTTCCACACACAGATACGCCGAACAGGGTATACCTCCTGTTATACGAAAGGTTTACGATGATCATGTTTTGAATTTCAGTTAGTGCAAGTCTTATGGCTAGTATGGCCATGGAAAATAGAAATATATGGAATAATACATCGGCTTTGATACTTTATCTATATAAGAGTAGTATGATTATGCTTTATGTGGCGTAAGCAAGCAGCTATGCAAGATGGAAGGAGTATTGGGGGAGGGAATTCTCGTGGTGGGTGATTGAGTTGGTTGATGATGGATGTATTGAAGATAGATAAAGAACCTGGTATCAATACTAGGCGATAGCAAACAGATAGACAAAGTGGATAAATAAACAGCCAATCGGACGAATAAACGAGCATGCTGTAAATGCAATGGAAGAATAGATGTAAATGTAATATAATATAATGTACAAGGAGAAATCCCCTTTCCAAATAAGTGTATATATCACAGTGGTCAAAACAAAGAACAGACGCTAGAAATCTTGTATATAGATAATACATATGCTGAAACTGTATAAGAGTAATATAGTCACCATTTTAGACAGCGGAAAGCACCCCTCAACGTGTCTTAGACTGACCCCTCTCCCTCCGTCGTCGATAGAGCAAACCGCCTACCTCGCGGTTGATCTCGCGGCGGCGAACCCGGAAGGTTTCGAATTTCTCGATGCAGAATTCGAGGATTGGTCGGGCGGGGTTGTGCCTATCGCTGTTGGCGGCCGCTTGTTCGGGTGGAGTTGATTCTGTGGAAGACGAGGAGGTAGAAGAAGACTGGTACTCGTTGTATTCCTTCAAAGCCGCCTGGGCGATGATGCGGATGGTATTAGCGTTGGGAAGCACGGCCTTGCTTTGGATCTGTTTGAAGTACTGCGCGTCGAAGTGTGGGTCGCCTCGCGCGCGGTTGCGCTCTTTGTTCAGGTATAGCCTGGGGATGCCGCCCTCTTGGAGACGGCGGAGAGTTGGCGACTTCAGGTCGAGGCACCATCTGTCCCAGAGGCGCTTGCCGGCTGCGCTGCCCTGCGTGTCGACTATGGCGGAGAGGATCGGGTGGAAGGTTGCGGCCGGGATGTAGGGGATTGCGCTGTGCGGGGAGGGAGAGAAACGGGCGCGGAGGGCGGTGGAGGCGGCTGTTGCGGTGTCTTTGAGGGAGCCGCCTGGGATGGACCGGAAGAGGCGGATGAGGCCGTGGAGGGAGCGGTCTTGGTAGTGGGTTTCGGAGTGGCGGTGGGGTTCGTTGAATTCGCCGCTTAGGAGTCGGCGGAGGATGTCTTTTGCTTGGGTGAGTTCGTTTGTTGTTTGTGGATCGGCGGGGTTCTGTTGAGCGGCGTGCTCGAGACGGATGATCGCCGCTGCGAGCGCTGCGACGTTGCTGTGGCCCCAGGATTTGGCGCGGTATTCGCGCAGGTATTCGAGCATTGGGACGACCTGGTCCCATTGGCCCATTGCGATCCGGAAGTTGAGTAGAGTGCGCAGGATGTTTGCGGAGAGGGGCTGGCCGAGAGAGGAGGTGGTGGCGTCGCAGAGAGCGGTGTTCTTTGTGGCTGCCGCGAACCGGATGATCGCGGGGGCTAGTGCTTGGTCACCGTAGGCGCTGGGAGGGATAGGGGAACCGTCGATGTCGCTGGAGAAGAGCATCCACTCGCCGAATGCATACTCTCGAGACACGGTGACTAGGTCGAGCATATGGGCCAGTGTGATGTTTGAGACCTGCGGGATTGAGGACTCGAACACCCGCAGGGCGGGAAGGCGGGCCATGTCAAACGTAGGGAACCAGTCCACCCTGGGTTGATCTAGTATCGATGAGGAAAAAAAGTCGCCGATGCGTTGCATCTTACTCGCGTCAGTCACGGCCTGTAACCACTCGAAAGCATTGATAGCATCGCCACAGAGTCGCTGCAAGGCGTAATATCGGATGTTGTATTCGATCAGTCCAGACAAGGCCGCAGTTTCATCGTAGAGCTGAGAGGGAGTAAGGGGATCCAGATCCTCGTCCCTCAACTCTAGATTGCTTTCCCAAGGGGGTACGACGTGAGGAGTAAGTCTTAGGAGGTTTTCAAAGGCTTGAGGATCGCTCTTTGCGTCGAAGCCACCCGATTCCAGGACACGCACGGTGAACCAATTGGACGATCTGGACGTTGGGAGAAGCTCGCTGTCGGAACTGGACGGCGTTAACGCGAACTTCAACGACGACGCGGAGCGGATGAGTGCCGTTGGCGAGACGCCTCGAAAACCGAGTCCTAGATATACCAGGTTGGGGAGGTTGTCTAGCAACGAAGCGACGACTTCCTCACTGACCGTCCGCTTCCCCAGCCCATTGAAAGGAGTCGAATTAACCCGTCTCCGTGGGGTCGAGGGGCGAAGGTCACTACCCGGCTGGCGCCACGAGTCTTCCCGGTCGATGTTGGTGTCTCTCACCAAAGTTGAATCTTCCAGAAGAGGTTTCCAACTTCGGAATCCCCACGCCTGGTCCCCTTTCCGCTTTTTCATCTGTTCTATAAGCCATATGCCTTCTGTCACATGACCGTGTTCCACACAGCACCAGAGGATGAATTCCAGCCAGATTTCCGGCCCCAATTCGCGAATACCCATCTTGAATGGTACGTAAGGGGAGTCTTCGCCCGCTGCCGCCGCCTTGGCTGCGACTTCTGCTTCGTGCACTAGCCAGGCCGCATCCGACAGGACACTCACAATATGGGTAGAAAGCAAGTGGATACCCGGAGGTCGAAGGGTGTTCTTGTAGAGTTCCTCCCCAGGGACGTACTTATACACTCTGTCGGAGACCGCACCGGAGTGGTGCATGCGAGCCAGAATTTGGAAGACATAGGACATGGCCAGCTTCGCTTCACTGGGAGGTGCATCGGCCGCATCAAGTATAATCGAGCCCAGAGACGGCCACAGTTCTGCCATGAACCGCTTCGAGTGGTCATCTGCCAGCGGTCGCTCCGTTATCGCGTCAAGGCTAGTAAATCCAGGAACCAGCGGTACCTCTGAGCCCGGCACGAGCCGTGGTACCGGTTTTTGTCGCTTAGCAGTCAGTTCATCCAGCGATTCCGACGAGCCCAAGCCCCAGTCAAGATTAGACAGCGGCCGGGATGGGACTGCGACCTCGTTGAGGGTGTCCGCGGCATCCAGCAAACGGTTCAACAAGGCGTGAACCGCAGGCCAATTGTGTTTCCGAAATCCCAGCTGTGACAAAAGGCCCAAGTTTCCCGACATCCTCGCATGGAAAAGCAGATTGGTCAACTCGATCGTCTGTATCAGCGAGTCGGCCGCGCTGGCGGCCGTACCGTCCGACGCAGTAGCATCCGGCGCGGCATCCTCGGGGGATTTTCGCAACGACGGCGGAATGTATTGGTCCAGCAGTGAGAGCCATGCCTCAGGGTTTTTCTCTTGCGGCCCCGGAACCGGACATCTCTTCATCTCTAGCTGAACATGCTTCTCGAGTAATCGGCGGTCGATCGGAGGCCTGGTGTGCGCGGAGAACGGGCGACTCCATTGTCGCCTCCCCGGGAAAGGTCTCCCGACCTGGCGGGCTCGTGGGAGTAGAGCGCGAGGGTGCGATATCGAAGGAGGAGGTGAGATGAACCTGCAGCCCAGACACGGCAGACGAGCTGGACCCAGGCACCTTTTCATGACACGACGGAGGATCTCGCGGAGGAGAGAAGCGGGCGGGGAGAATCCAAATGTCGAGATGGCCGGCGCACGGGATTTCTGTGGCGCATGTCTAATCGTTCAGCCGTAGTCGCATATCCTCTGAAATCACCGGGAAGGTGCAATTGAAAATAATATCCGTTATTCAAGGGGATGGTTTGCAAGAAGATGCAGTGGCAGCTTTCTGTCGATCCCGAAATCAAAAATCAAACCCGAAATTCACCGCAGGCGCGCCGTAATGAGTCAGCGTATCTGACCAATCAGGAACCGTCTGTTTTCTATACATCACAATCTACTTGATCCTACGGAGTAATTTCTACATCCATACGACCTGATATTTGGAAAAGTACAGTCTGTTCAGCAGTTCTTTCTCTAGTCACCCTCTAGATGAGATCATCATGTCTCTAAGCTAGCTAATCTGGCTATCATACACACGAGGGACCCAGTCACTACTACAAAGAACAACTGATCCAGCAGCAGTCCTCATCCATCATCCATCTCTCCTTGCAAAAGATGTCCAAGCAATTACAGAATGACCAGGTAATTCACCTAAGCATAGATGGGTCGGACCTGGCGGGGGTGGGACCGCTTGAACGGGAAGGCAGTGGCAGCCGGACCATTCTGAGCGTTCTGATCCTTCTGAGCGTTCTGATCCTTCTGAGCGTCCCGATCCCTCTGAGCGTTCTGGGCCATGCGGAACAACTCGGGCAGAGGAACGTCGCTCACGCTCGCGCATGGAGTCGACAACGTGAAGATAGAAGCCTTTGAGGGGAGAGGTCTGCTCGACGGAATAGGCGAAGGAGTAATGGAAGGCGTCACAGAAGGAGTGGGAGTGGCAGAAGACTGCAGGTCCGTTAGTGATCAATGTTTTCCTCCCGGGGTTTACTTATGCATTGATTGTGGACTGACCGCAGGGACGCTCGTGGCTTGACCTTGGCCTAAAGCAACAGCCGGGGCGACGCAGATGGCGACGACAGCTCCAATGACAGCAGAAATCTTCATGATGAATGTGGAATGAGTGGGCTGAAAGATTTGTTTGGAAGGAAAAGTAATTCGATGTGTATAAAGAAGGTAAGACGTTTTGTGTATGACTCCGCCAGGGAAAGTTGTGTGCACAGCACTACAAGAAGATAGAAACAAGAGAGAGAAAAGAGAAAGAATGTTGACTGGACGAAGACAGAAGATACAAATCCCCCCGGCGCATCGCGGGCTATTTATATGTGAATTCTACGCACCCTGAGAAGGTCATGGAGTATACGGAACTGATCTGTCTGGACTCTGGACCCCTGAAGCGACAACTGGGGTTGATTCAGACTTCAGTGGTTCAAAACAGGCCGATCCGAACCCCCCGTTTCCACTCGCCTCCACGAATGGGATATTAACCAGAGGTTCGCATTGTTGTTTGAGGGGGACAACAATGGTTCCTCATGGTCCAGTCCGGCAAAAAAGACCAGGGCCAAGATGATAGCTCCAACGCAGGTGGCCACTGATCGTCATCTCAAAGTGCCGGCTTCTGAACAGTTAAACCCCCGTTGTATCAGATGGGAGGGGCGGCTTTTGGGAGACCCGCAAGCTCAAGAGACCAATGGTGGGGTGCTGTCCATAAGAGGGAGGAAATCGGCGAAAGTCTGAGACCAGGGTGAGAAGACGATCGACCTGCGTCTCTCCCAATCATTTGCCTGTCCCTCACGATCGGCGGGTCCCGCCATGTTTCGTCGACAACAATGGATATCCAAAATTATCTATTATTGCCCCCTGCGGCTGATCTTTTTGCCCCCCTGGTCGTTTTGAATGCTGGTCTAGGCAAGGTATGGAGATATTTCGCTTCAGAGAGGTTCGTTCCAAATTAGGAAACACCGGGATATAGGTTGTTATCCAACGAAATCTAGGTCCTGAGTCAGTCTGCCATCGTGAGACAACCTAGTGATGGAGAGCCGTGACAACAGTGACCGGAGTGGAACTCTATGTACTATCTATTCATGGCATAGTTGGACTTTAATTAATATCGAAATGTGGAACAGTTATAGAATGAAAAGGTATCAAATATTCAACCAAACTAGACCGACAAAGAAGCACCCAAACATATTGGCATACAACATAAACCCAACCAAAGCTCCCTCGCGAAGAGCGCCGCAACAAGAGAGACACTGTCACTAGTCCGTAGGTTAGACCCAAATTGAGCCTTGAGACCTAGTTGTATGTGGCCAACTTGGATCTAGATCAACAAACGACCCCAAAGACAAAAAAAAAAAGAAACCCAAACCCTGAACCAAACTCCCTAACAACCGTCGTGAGTCATGACAATGATAGATGAAACCCCGATGGGCTTCAGAGCTCCTCCTCATCCTCTGCCTCCTCCATGGGCACATCTTCATTGGGCACCGTCTCACCACCAAGTTCTTGCTCGACCTCGTCCACGATGAAACTCTCGTAGTCTTCCAACCCCTTTTGGACGTGTACCTTGAATCGAATGACATCGTTCAACATGCTCTCCACGTTCGTGTGGAGCTCCTCCCGGAGGGTATTGGCCCGAAGCGTCAGCTGCTCATATTCAATGTTCGTATTCATCTCGCGTTGCTCCATTAACTGGACGCTTTCGCTCAGCGTAGCGCGCATCTTGGCCAGCTCCTTCTCCATCTTCTCAATCTGGGCGTCAGATGCAAGCTTTTGCGTCGTCGTAATCTCCTTGGTCCGCTCAAACTCTTCTTCGGCCGCGCGTCGTTTGTGCTCCAGAGCTTCGACCTCGCTGCGCTTCTCGTCCATGGCCTCCTTGATGTTGTCCAGGAGATTCCGTCGTTCCAGGTCCGCATCGATACCCCGTTCGCGGCGCTCGTTGATCTCTTTCCGAAGACCTTGGAGGTTGGTGCGGACCGCACCCCGGAGATCCAGGTTCAACAAGCGCGCAGGGTGATAGCCCACGTACGGCTCCGCTAGTAGTCGGTCCCCTTCCGGAGAGATCCGATTGAACGCGCCACCGTTCTGCGATGCTGAGAAGTTCATCTCATTCACGTTGAGCTCGAGTTCGTACTCATCGCCCTTGGCGTTGACCGCAGAGGAGGGGATCAGACTGTTCTGGTAGCCCAGGGTGTTGTAAAGCTTGACGACCTCCTCCAGGTCCTCAAGTCGCCGACTGGCTTCGGCCTCGATGGCCATGACACGGGAGTGCGTCTCTTCCAACCGGCCGGCCGTGTCCTCGAGACTCTTCTGAAGCCGCTCTCGCTCGGAGTTCATCCGGTCGATATCTTGGATGGTCAACCCCTGCTGATCGACTCGAGATTGTAGGCTGGCCCGTTCCTCCTCCGCCTCCTGTAGTTCGGTTTCGCTCTTTTGCAGCTCGTCGTTCAAAAAGTTGATGCGAGTGTTATATTTTTCGATCTTCCCCTGGACGTTCTGGTTGTACTCCTCGAACTTTCCTCGGTCGCCCTCCATAACCCGGAAGAGTTTATCGAGTTTGGCCAGGTCCGGAGCCGACTTCTCCATCGCCTCGACTTCGTCGCGTAGGGATCGATTGTGCGCCTCGAGCGTTTGCATTTCTTGCACATACTTCTCGTTGCCCTGCTCGAACTCCTGAGCCATGCTTTCAACGTGAGGCGCCAGCCGTTTCTCAGCAGTATCCTCCTCCTCCTCCTCCCCACCTTGTAGCCAATCATGGTATGCCCCAGTGAGGAAGCGGAAGATGATCCGATCTCCGGATATATCCACTCCCATCTCGGCGCACGCCTCGTCGTACTCTCCCATAACATACCGATCCATCATCTGGGCCAGTTGCATCAACCAGTGTAGCATCCCCAGGAACGTCGGCCAGTTCTGACCCCCAACAGCGGCGATTTGCGATTTGGTGATCCCCTTCTCATAGGGGTAGCGTAGCTGCTTTAAGATCGGTGGTACCTCAGCATCCATGGCTTTTTGGAACCGGTATCCGGGGTCGATGCGATGGTACAGCCATTGAAAGATGAAGTTAAAGTCCTTCTGCGTTGGTGATCGCAGAGTGTTCTGACCCAGGGAATGCTTCATCTCCAACTCGAAGTTATTGTGCGTGAGATATTCCAGGAGCTCCTGTCCAATGCGGGCCTGGAATGATCGATCTCGGAGAGGTCGTGGATCTCTCGGGACACCGGCGACGTTGGGAACTTGGGTGAAGAAAGATTGATGGCCCATTCCTATGCTCATGCCGCCTCCCCCCACTCCAGATGGCCGCGAAAAGACGCTACTTCTTCGTTGCAGACCCTGCGACGCCGGGTTGGATGAAAATGACCCCGGAGCATAGCTAGGACGACCACCACTGGCGCCATGGAACATATTGCTCGACACCGAGCGCCTGACTGATGAAAGGCCAGCCTCCGCGCCCAGGCCACCAGACGAGGAACGCTGGAAGTTTGGCTGCTGGGGACGACCGGAATTTGCCAGCGACATGGAGCGCATATTCTGAGAAGTGAATGGAGGGAGACCTATCGAGCTGGTGCGCTTCAGGGCTGACGACGGCTGCGGGATGGATGTATAATTCTGGACACTCCCCAACGTCTGCACCGCAGATTGTCAGTCAAATGGCACCGCCTGAGGTTACAAGAATAGAGCAAGATAGAACGCTACTATGATAAACTATGAAGAAAGAGGAAAGGGTACATACCTCTCGGGGACGCTTGATGCTGAACAATCCTGTGTCTTGCGACATGGCCGTTAAAGGAGCCGCAACTGCGGCGGGGAAAAAGGTCGCAAATACAAAAGCAGTAGGAGGGATCGCGTTGCACAAAGCAAACAATGAATACCAAAAAAAACAAGAGATCAGTCCGAGCCGAGATTCCGCGGGCGCGCGGGGAAAGACAGATGGAGGAACTGTCGTTGTTTGGGGGGAATAATGATGATTTTGACAGCCAGAGATGGATGTAAACAAGACATGCCACTTCCTGCTCGAAAGGGAAGGCGGTGTATGCTACCAAAGATAATGCACGTCTGATCCCGTGACTTTCATAGATAGCTGAGTCATCATAATCCCCGATCACGAGATCTGGGGTAAAGTTACATTACGGTAATTTACGCGGCGGAACATCCGAGGTTCATAATATTATTCAACTCCGGCTGCCGACCAAGTCACTCTCTCCATCTTTCCCCATCTTTTCTCCTCTCTCCTTCTCCCTCCTATCCTGCATATCCCCTCTTCTCGCCTCCCATCCTCTTCTAGCTATCCTCCATTGCGCCCCGTCTAGTGCTGTGGAGAGCTGTTCATCATGGCCCGTGAGGAAATCATCTCCTCTGCTGTAAGTACTGCGCCGTCGGTTGTTCGATCTGCGGAGTTGGAGCTGACCATCGTCTTTAATGACTAGGTGACATGTGCGTCTTGAAGAAAGCTTATCCCATCTCCCCTACGATCTCTAACATTCATGTAGTTCTTCAGGATCCGTCGGTAGCGTCTTCGCCGATCGAGAAGAGAGTCGCATTCCTTCAATCCAAGAACCTCACCCGAGAGGAGGTTGACATCGCTCTGTCACGAGTGGGTGAGGATCCAGCGGCCGCCGCTGCAGCATCCTCCGCAACAGGATACCAAGCCCCATCACAACAAGCTGTCTATCGACCTCCTCCACCCTCTGCCCAAGGCTATGGTTACCCCCCGTATGGCCAATGGCAGCCTCCGCCGGAGTAAGTTGTATTCCGTCGTCACATGTGAATTTGGCGGGCGCAAGCTAATCGCGCTGTCGGTAGACCCCCGAAACGGGACTGGCGTGACTGGTTCATCATGGCGACCGTGATGGGAGGTGTCGGATATGGGCTGTACACTGTTACCAAGGTTAGTATTTCGCCAGCGCACCGCTGCGGGCGCACCGTGGCACGCATGAGCTTGGAATTAACATATGATAAAGCGCTACGTTGCCCCTCTGATCGCGCCCCCAACTCCGCCACAACTCGAACAAGACAAGGAGAACATCGACGAGCAGTTTTCCAAAGCTTTTACTTTGATCGAGCAGCTCTCCACCGACACAGCGGCCCTGAAATCGGCCGAAGAGACGCGCACAGAGCGGTTAGACTCTGCGCTACGGGAGGTCGAGAGCCTGGTTGCCGACTTGAAGACTGCCTCCCGCCGGAGAGACGATGAGACCCGCCGTATCAACGATGAGATCCGATCGTTGAAGGATGCGATTCCCAAGGCCCTGGAAGGCGCCCGAGAAGGCAATGACAACCGGTTGAAGGAGCTTGGCACGGAGTTGAAGAGTCTGAAGACCTTGCTGGGCAACCGTCTCGGTGCCCCCAGTGCCGCCGCGCCCCCTGCTCTGGCGAAGTCCGCTACTCCTGCTCCCCTGCCGACTGCCTCGCGTCCCGTGGAGACATCGTCCCCTGCCACTGCTGCCCCGACCAACGGTGTTCCTGCGCCATCCGTTGAGCAGGAAACCCCGCAAGCCCCCGCGGCGGCGGCGGCGGCGGCCTCGGCCCCGAGCCCTAGCACCACCCCATCCTCGCAATTCAGCCGATCCGCTTCCATCCCCGCTTGGCAAATGGCCGCCGCCAACCGGTCCAAGGCCGCCTCCCCGGCCGCCGCTTCTCCGAAGGTCGAAGACGAGACCGAGCAAAAGAGCGCATAAGTCAGCTAGCCTGGTCTACCACGTTCCCGTTTTTCATTCCCACCAGCATGCATGATTGGTAGATTTCTTTTCTTTTGTTTTCATCTTATTAACGTCTGCATCTTTTTCATTTTTCTTCTATCCAATGTATTTACACCGGAGACCATGATTTTCAGCCAGAATGGATGATCACTGGAAATATTATATAATCTCACCTGAATTACATGGAAGGGGAAATCCTCATAAAAAAACGTAGCAATATATAACTAGCTGGCTATACAATGGTCGCCAACCCCCAACATGTGAAGTTTCTCCACACCCAAAGATGGAACAAAAAAGCTTGGCATCGCCATCTTCTTTCCCGCGACGTCAGCCCTCTCAATCCCAAGCCCACCGGCAACAACAACATCCACGCAACTCTCACCGACACCTTAAACGGAGCTCAAGAACAAGAAAGACCAATTCTAGAAGAGAAGATACAATGTCCACTACAGACCACCGCACCCGCCCCCACCGACCACCGAGTCCCTCCCATTCTCGCTCGCGCTCGCGCTCCCCAGACCGAGACCGATCAGCCAGACACTCCGACCCCAAACGACACCATCACCACCACCACCATCACCGTCACCACCACCGACACCATGATCCCGATCGTGACGAGGAGCGCCGCCGTCGTCACCCCCGACACAGTCACCGCTCCCATCGACGAGAGGATCCGCAACCACAACCGGAACCGCAACCCGTGATCCTCCCCTTCCAGGCTAGAGAGCTCTCAAGGCGCCATCTGCACCACTATGAGCCCCTGTTCGCCATGTACCTCGACATCCAGAAGGGGATAATTCTTGAGGATCTAGACGACGAGGAAGTCAAAGGGCGGTGGAAGAGCTTTGTTGGGAAATGGTACTTCTTATCCCATTCCTCCCCCATCTCCCAAAAGAGATAAATAAATCTAACATATCAGGAACCGCGGAGAACTCGCCGAAGGATGGTACGACCCTGCCATGCTGGACAGGGCGAGGAAGAGCGCGCAGGAGAACCCTCCTCCTCTTTCTTCCTCTCGTCGTCCTCCGCCCGCTTCGCGCAACTCGCCTGATTATAACCGCGGTGTCTCAGAAGGTGGAGAAGCCCCCGCACCAGAAGGGAACAGAATTGGCGAAGACGAAGGAGGCGACGATGACGACGACGACGAAGACTACGGCCCTAGTTTACCGCGCTTTGATCCTCGAGCGCGCGGTGGCCCGTCCTCTGGCCCGACTATTCCCACGATGCAGGACCTTGATTTGCGGAAGGGTATGTCGCTCACTCACTCATTACCTTCCATTCTCCCTTCCTTCGATCTCGCCATACAATGATATCGAGTTACACATCCATCAACAGCAACCAACTAACACGGTTGAACTAGAATCCGCCCGCGAAGACGCCCTAGAAGCACGCCACGACTGGCGCAAAGAACAACGCTACGAGAAGCAATCCCACCGCGCCGAAATGCGCCACATCCAAGACGAAGTGGCACCGCGCGCAGAACCGGGAACGCACGAGCGACGGATGGAGAAGCGGGCAGAGAACGCCGCGGCGAATCGTTCTTTCGCGGAGGGCCGAAGGGGTGGCTCTCCGACGGAGGGGATGCCGGATGATGAGTTGATGGGGTCTGGAGAGAATGAGCTGACGGCTATCAGGAAGGATAGGGAGAGAGAGCAGCGGAAGAAGAATGATCGGGAGATTCGGCGGGAGGAGATTATGCGTGCGCGGGCGGCGGAGCGAGAGGAGAGGGTTCAGCAGTATCGGCAGAAGGAGGATGAGACGATTGGGTGGTTGAAGACGCTGGCGAAGCAGCGGTTTGGTTGAGTTTGGGTAAGCGCATCTATCGAAGTTACTGTTAATATCCGATTTTTCGCCATTTCCGCCGTGTATACCCTCAGACGTTACTATCACTTTTTGCACCGTGGCTAGGTGTCTAGGCATGTGGTAAATAAGATGAAAGATGTTCTGATTCCATTCTCTACAGATACCATAGTAAAGGTTACTCGAAATGAAGCTGCCAATACTCGCCTCCATATCTGCACAGACCAATCTACACGTACACCTGGGCTCCTGGTAATGGTACTGACTGAGGCCGCGACCCGGCGACCTATTTCCAGTTGGCTGTCCATATCATTTCGTCAAGACTCTCTTGCTGAAAAGGGAACGAATATCGGTGCATCAGGCCTCCATATACCTCTTCCTATTCTCGACACCTTTGAGTCATGTGCAGCCGGATCGTTCTCATGACGATATAGGGTCTCGTTCACTTGTGTAGGTTTGTTGTATTTGAGTTGTGATCTGGCAATCCCTCCCAGTGGTAGGTTCTCGAGAGATCTAGTGCCTTCATTTCCATAAGTCGCTAACTTATTTGGATATGAATGTTTCGTGTGAGATGTTGGACGTTTCCTTCCTACCCCTCGTGACCAAAGAGAGTAGTAATGGCCACCTATTGACATCAAGGAAGCGTGAGTACCTTGTTCGACCACTCTTCCATGGCGAAGAACCAATATGTGATCTGCATGGGCGATGGTCGACGGTCGATTTCTAGTAGAATGTGTCAGCTACAATAAATTGAACGGTCGATTGTGCGCAATACTTACGATGCTATTAGTACAGTTCGACCGGGGAATAGTGCTTTGATATTTCGCAGAATTCTGGATTCTGTCCTGCTGTCGACGTTGCTCGTTGGCTCGTCCAAGATGGCTATCTTGCCAGCGTTGACAATGACGCGTGCTATGGCAAGCCGCTGAAGCTCACCGGTGGAGAGTCGAACTCCTCCTTCGCCCATTATCGTCTTGTAGCCCATCTTTAACGAGCCGATTGAGTCATGCAGGCCGACAGCGCTGCACGCCTTGTAGATTTCCTCATCTTGGACGGAACTATTCGCATATCTCATGTTGTCCATGATGGTGTCGTGGAACCAAATCTCTTCCTGTGGCGCTACCCCAATGTTGGCCCTTAGGCTTTCCACAGTCACCTGCTGGATATCCAGCCCGTCGATCAATATTTTCCCGTGCATCGAGTCGTAAATGCGTAAAAGAAGCTTCAATGTTGATGATTTGCCACTTCCTGACTCCCCCACCAGTGCTACAGTCTGACCAGAATGCACCTTAAAATCAAGTCCGCTGAGGAGTTCTTTCTGCCCACAGTGACCGAAAGAGACGTCTTTGAATTCGACAATACCTTGGTCGACAACTAAGGTTTTGGCATCCATCTCGTCTCGAAACCCGGGCGCCTGGTTCAAGTACTCTATGAGGCAATGAGTACTGCGAAACGATGTAACGAAGGTGCGGAATGCAGTTGGAAGGAACTGCAGCTGGCTAGGAACCCGGAACCAGAAGAAAAGCAACATGACGAGCATTTCGGTGGACATCCTATTAATATTAAATTGATGCAGGGCCCAAAGGCACCAGCCCACGAGGCCCGAAGCCAGCAGACATGAATGTATCACGGACTCGACATTAAACCACAAAAGAAGACTAGAGCAGGATTCCCATTGATCGTCAATGATAGTGTGAAATTCTGCCCTTTCGTTCTTGAATCGACCAGGAAAGAATGGAAGTTTCCAACTTGTAATCGAGGTGCGCACAAATAGTCGCTCGTTCGACAATGTCTCAAGGAATCGTGCCTGAGTGTCATAGATCCTACAGTGAATCATTGTCGAGGTAAACACCATAAGGCTGATGACCGTGAGATAGATCAGCCCTATGTAGAAATCTGCGGCAAATGTCAAGCCTATTCCGGCACCTAGCTCGATCAGTGCCGGGTGGACATGGAAAAGGAATGACTGGATAGTAGTGTTGAGAGTGTGACCTAGGTGAAGCTCCTCCCGAAGCTGTTCAGGCTCACCAAATTCGTCAGGGTTCTTTGACTCCACTAAAGCCATACCGAAGAGGGAATTTCTAAACTTGGAATCGTAGAATTTTCCAAGTGGATGCCACATCCTTCTCCGGGCCAGTGAGACACCACCACGCGAGTCCAAAAACCACAGGCCACCGAGTTGTATCACTTGATTCCATACGACTGTGCCTATACATGCGTTAGTGAGAATACAAGATAACGAACAAGGGTGCCACTGTACCTGGTGCTTGTAATTGGGCGTGGACAAGGCGTCCTAGTTGATATGGGACATATACAGCCAAGCCACACTCTATGTACAAACAAGCGATTACTCCGGCCCATAGTAGTTTCAATTTGGGTTTGTCCCGAGGCCAAAAAAAGGACCAAAAAGTCTAGCGTCCGATCAGTCTCTAGCCGGCTTTTTTAAGCAAATAGTAGGGATCACTCACTTGGCTAATGAAGTTTCTAGGGTTTGCTTGCTTTGATAGGCGTATCCTACTCTTCAAATCTCTCTTTTGGGCAGGGAAAAGTGTACCGTAATCGACGGTGCCACTACTTCCATAAGAAGGCCCACCCTCACATGGTGCGCTTTCGTTTAAGAATGGCAGTCGTTCCTCGTGTCGTTGATATCCGAGAAGCACATATTGGAAACCACCAACAACACTAACAAGAAGAGCGAGCATACCAAAGCGGATATCATGAATGACAGCTATGATGGTCGCGAGCTCCTTCGTTGAAGGTGAAGTCCGAGAGGTTGAGACGAACGACAGAATCTCTACCGACAGATACAGCGTTGGAATTCCTGTGAGACACGCTGACGGCAAACTTGCTGCTTCGAAGGGATCTCCTGTGAGATATAACCAAACGATTGCCGATGTGGTCGTATAAAACTGGCAAACCCAACTAATGATTAACGTCAAGTACATATCACTTCCCTCGTGCTGGACGAGGATGACACGGGATCATACAATACAACCCATCGAAACCATTGCTCCAGTTTGCAACGAAACATAAATGAGGAGGGCAGAATCCAAAATCTGAAACCGCATCAGCCACATGGTAAATGTTTTATGGGGATATATATAGGACATCATACAAATGAAACCAGCACGATTATTCTAATCCATACTGTGACTTCTCTGATGAATTTCTTCCAATAACTCTCGTAGTGTCTGTCTCGTATTTGTCCTGGTATAAGTAGACTGACGGCGTAGTATATGCCAGTGGCAATCGGTAGGAGAAAATGGAGCACTAGGAGTGGATGGGAGTCATCCTTGGTGACCAGCATCTTGACTACTACCAACAGAGTCAACTGATATATGACAAGGATCAAAAAACGAAGGGAAAAGAAGATGGGCGTTGGAAAAGGGAGCCAAGATAGGTGAAGGGGAGACTGGACGGTTTAACAGATCAATTACATGCGCGTATAAAGGACAGTCGCCCAAGATGGAAGGACCATAGCACAACTACTTTCGGAAGTCTCTCAGAAAAGAAGGTCTAGTACTTTAGGAAGGAATGACCAGTGAAGTCAATATTGATTGTCTTTTATACAGCAAGTCTAATTTAACCTGAAAAGCAGTACTTTTATATGCCATCGGAGGACCTCTCTCTATCCCGTTGTCCAAACCTCCAACTCCCATTTATGCCCACACTGTAACTCCAAACCCAGGACTTTTTATATCCACTAGTTGTCTTCGTTTGTTTAGACCTAGATCTTCCTCCCCAGGTCCACGTCGGCAATCAGTCTCATGTTCTCATTTCCATCCGCTGCCGATTGTCCCAGGCCAAAGAACGGCTTGACGGCAACATCGACCGTCTCTTCAAAAAGACGGCCCACGACGACCTCTTTGAGATCCTCTCCAGTTTGGCCAAAATCCGGGTACGCATTCACCTCAAGCAACCAGGCAGTGCCATTTTCGTCGACGAGGAAGTCCACCCCAAAGAGCTCGAATGCATTCGGGAGCGTTTGGAAATGAATCATCATACCCCTCGCAGCCCCTTCGAATAGCTCACCGGTCACGGCACAGATCTGATCGAAGATCTTCTCCTTCCAGTCATCGCTGAGCCCAGGGACCTGGGAATCCAGGTCCCAGAAGCGTCGGACACTGCCCTCGTTGGAGCTCCCGCCCTCCTGGAAGCAGGTGTTGGTGAGATGTCTTGCCAGGTCCTGCATCTCGTCCTCTCCCTCCCATGGGGCGCAGTATGATTTCGCCGCGAAAAGGGCCAGCATCTCCTTGAACACGAAGACTTTGAGGGCTCCGACGGCAAGAACGTAGGTCCGAATGTGGAATTTCCGATTCGACGACGACGGGAGAAGAAGCGGCGGGTCGATATAGGGCTGGGCGATAAAGTGCCGCAGTTGGGACGTGACCACCCCATGATCATCATCCTCTTCCTGCTTATCCTGTTCAGGCGCCCCCGATCCGCTCTCATCATCCGACTCATCAACCTCCCATTCTTCGAATATCTCCCGTAGTTGGTCTTCGCTGTTGAATATACGGATTCCCTGGCCGCGGTCACTCATTCCCGGTTTCAGGATCCACCATTCCTTCTCCTGTTCAGGTCTTTCTTCGTTCTTTTCTAGACTCTCTCGCAGCTCGTACAGCTCCAGCAGGGCGTCGTCAAGGAACTCTGCGTAGTCCAGCTCGAAATCCAATGCAGGCTTGATGTGCTTTTTCAAGATGCTGTCGGGGTGTTTCGTAATCCAGGTCGACACCGTGTTGGACAGGTAATGTTTGCGAATCAATGCCTTTCGGATGATATAGGCGTTGGAAAGCGACGAGGGGCTGTGCATCATTATGTGTTCGAAATCCAGTCGCTCATATTCTCGGTACTGAAAGACAGGCGTAGAAGGGGACGGTAGGTCTGACAGCGACGGTACCAACCGACACGCTGTCCCAATGCGCCGCTGCAATGCTCGTTCCATTAAGCTCTGGACATATGGATCGTCACTGTCCACGACAGAGTATAATGCAGGTTCTTCATTATCGGTTCTACATGATATATGCTATCAGAACACTGGCCTCTCAAAGAACGACAAACAAAGCAGTCAAAGGTTGCAAAGGGTAAACAGGAGTCAAACGCGCAGCGTGTATCATCTAGCATATGTATCTATGAAGGTTCGTGCAATCTGACGCTCCACAAGGGGCCATGTTGTCCCAACTTTGCTCGCCGGAAGTCCACTCACAGCTTAATTTCCCCTTGGATACCGGGTGTGTGCATGAAATTCGCCTTCAACGGGGTGACACTGCGCCGAGTTAGCCATGCCATGCGGATCATTTAAGTATCGTGTAGACATACCTCGTCATCCCCTCCTTGACGACCCATCCGTCATTTCCAGGAACACTCTCCTCAACGCTTCGATACACATCCGAGAAATTCGGCGACCACTGGAAGTGCTTATGCTCGATGCGTGACTTGTTCGCGGGAGCTCGACGTTTGGAGCTCTCAGTCTCTGCGTCCCCTAGCTTCTCACCCTGAGCCCGTAACTCTTGCTCATGCAGATCAGGAGACTCGGTCATCCCCGGGGGCACAGCCTGGAAACAGCTACCGGAACTCCATCGGTTGTCGAGCATCGCAGTATATAAAACCTTGTTCTGGCTCACTCCTGGCTCCAAAGGCACGTTGACCGTGTAGAGATCAACGCCCTCCTTCCAGTTCTTGGATAGATACTCGATCAATTTGACTGAATGGCGCGATGCCTCGGAAATCACGACGGGGTCGTGGTCGCGCGAGCTAAACGCGTAAGAGAGGGCCACCGCACGCTTTCCGCAGCTCGCCGCTTCCATGGCGCCACCGATCGTTCCACTCGACAGAGCGAAAAGAGCTAGTGCCATTAGCAAAGATTCATTTTATACCAACCGACCCCAAAGTGCGCCAGTGGGAGAACTGAGAGACCAACCTGTCGAGTTCCGTCCGTAGTTGGGTCCCGACACCACCATGTCGATGGGGCCACGCTCCTGGAAGAAGTGGTAAAGTCCGATTTGGACACAGCTGGCCGGAGTCGAGTCAATGAGAACCCACTCGTCACCCTCCTCGTCGTCTTCTCCATCTATATGCCCTCGAGGGAAGTCGTGGGTCGTCCCGTCGTCCTTGTGAAGTGTTCCGGGGCGGAAGTACGTCGGTTTCACGGCGGCGCCGACCAGATGGGCTTTGCCAATCCACGACCGCTGTACATGTGGGAGAACAACCGAAACGACATGGCCGGCAGACTGGAGCGATTGGACGAGGGAATGGACGTAGGGGGAGGACTGGTTCGACGGAGGACCGTCGTCGTTTGTGACCTAAGATTGTTACAGATCGACTGGTTAGAGGACACGACTATGTAGATTGTTGGGTTGCGCAAGGTCATCTTAACTCACTAGGATATGCATTGGCGCGTGAGTTTTCCGAAAATTAGGTGGGAAAGGTGAACAGTAGAGAGATAGAAACGACCGAGTGAACCATCATAGACAAGTTAAGATCCGTTAAGTCGAGAGGGGCAGCGGAAGTTGGGCGGAGTTTTGCCCCGCCTTGGGGGTCCACCCTTAAACTACAATGGGAGCCGTACAATACAATAGGTAAAAAGATTCATTCATTCTAGTACTTCCCTGCAGTTGGGTATATCCCATTACGCCACATAGTCCAGTTATTAGGAAATTCAAAAAATCCAAAAATCCAACACACCAAGGGATAAGAAACACAGTAAAATTGATCATCTCAGAGAGCGTAACTCCGCCGTCGCTGGAGTTCAGCCATTATCGCTCTCTCATTCTCCAACGCTGTTCCAGCGCCAGACGACCTTGATGGCCCTCCGCCCCGGCCGGTTGAAGTCCGACGGTTGTGTCGAGTCCGCGAACTGGTCCACCTGTTCCATTCATCTGCCCCATACTCGTCCTCTCGCTTGACTTCCTTCTCCGACTCATTACTTGGAGATTCCGAAGATGTGTCCTGCGGCGTGAGTATCTCATCCCTGGGTTCTTCCTTGATCGGTGTCTCTTCGCGGTCTTCTTGGTCCTCTTCCTTGATCGAATCACCATACCATACATTGTCATGATCAGGCAACGCAAATAGTAAAGCAGATACGATCAGCATAAACAGCATGGACGTGTGCCAGAACAAGCCAGTGAAGACAACAAAAGATGTCAGTCTCCAACTGTACATAATCCGCCTAGATCTCGGTCAGTCACGCCAGAAATTAGGGTGCAAAGGGTGGAGAGGTACCTTAGGCCAGTAAACCTCGCGCGGAATTGCAATTTAGCCGAATAGAACTGCATATCTTCCTTGCTCTCGATCTTCAAACACGCGCATCCCGGCAAATTGCGAGGCCCGCGCGCAAACTGAACTTGCTCCATCATGGGAACCTCCAGCTTCTCCACTTCACGTTTCCATCCTACCAAATAGAGTGGCATAAACGAAATCCGGCTGGCCGTATCCACCAAAGGCGAAGTGTACGTGAGGATACCAGGACGACGGGACTGAGCGATAGAAGGCGTAGAGGTATCTATACCCGATGAAACAGACCTAGGTGGACAGGAAATTAGGCGCAAGTCGAGCATGAAGTTCCCCGCAGCTATATTCGACGAAGTTCGCGGTAGCTCGAGTTGTAGAGTCACATCGTAGGATTGGAGCGAAACTAATCCTTGGTCCAGACGCGCAGTTCCCCACGGGTGTTCGTCGCTGCAAATTTCGCAATAAGAGAGCGAGGTCAGCCTAAAACATACAACAAAATATGGCAAGCGGTTTCTCAACTCACCCAAACTGCAAGTGTATGACACGCTCCAGGCCAACCTGAGGGATGAGCTTATAATAGAAAACCGCGTATGCGACGACCGACACGAATGCCAGACATATGCCAGCTACAAACAAGAATAAGCTACCGGTATAGGCCTTTTGTGCCTTCTTGGAAACAAAGGGGTGGGCCATTGCTGCTATCGCGGCCTGCCATCGTTCCTGTTAGCGGTCTAGCTTCAGTGGGAGTTTGCACAAGCGACTAATTACCGAGACACGGGAATACCAAGGGGCGACCCTTTCCTTTTCGACGTCGTCGTCTGTCGTATATCCAGAATCCATGGTGCCGGAACAGTAGGTCTGTGTACGGTTGGGGTGGGGTGAGTTTAAGTACCTTCCTGACCCGTAGCTTTGGTGATTCCGCCCATGAGCGCGCGTCGACGTCACCGGCGCTACTCGCGTCGGAGCCTCGGCCCCAAGCAATTCAGGAACAACATAATAGACTCCAATAATCAGCCACCGAACAACCTCAATGGTGCGGACCTTTATATCCTTTCGAAAAATTACACCTTAAACAGTAGTGCGTGAATTTCTCGAATTCTCTTTTGTTTTGCACGTAATAATTACGTCTACAGCTATTATGGTTCATTCGGTCAAGCTGGCATAAAACATACGTAGGACTGCGACATTATATATCTACTCTAGAGATGCCCCATTGTAAATACAGGAGCGAAAGCACCCAACTATGGTAAAAATGAGGAAAAGGATATAGGTTTAATGCATCTTGAAAAGCCGTGATGACATATGCCCTAATATGCATGTCCGTCCCAGAAACCCAACCAAGAAAGAACTAATGATAATAAAGCAGAACTTCGCACAAACCAAGGTAACATAGAAAATCGAAGGACAATAAAATAAAGAAAAAAGGAAAACAAAGCATTTTCAAATCGTACACCCCAGCAAAGCCCCATATTTTTGGTGCTACATGTCATAAACGGTTTCCACAAAAACACCGTGAGAGAATCCACCTTTGCCAAATGCAATACGTCATGGCATGATCGAAGAATTCATATCGAGAGGAGAGAATACGGAAAGGATGGGCCTTGATGCCCTAAGACAATGCCCTAGGACTCTGCTGCTGAATATGCTGCAGGAGAGCATCGAATAGACGGCCGATCTGGGAGATGTTAGTAGAGCTTCGAGGACCGGTTTACTAGGTGACTCACCTCAGGCGCAGCCTGGATAAAAGGAAGATGGAAGAAGGTGTAGCTCCGGTTCTGGAGGAGTTCTTGCAGGGTAATGATCAATCCCCATGGGTGAGGACGATGGACAATGAGTCGCTCCAGCAGCACGCGAATGATTTGCTGCCTGATGTCAGACTCGTCGTGCTCAGAGTAATCGGCACCGAACAAGCGCAGAATGGCAAAGCTGAAGAAGTAGGTGTGGCTGTTGGGGTAGCGCAGCTGATTTGCCATCGCACTCAGCAAATAGTAACGCGCCTCAGGTCGGAATGCCTTGGCCAGTCGCTCTAGCAGGGCCGAGTGGGGAGAGTTGTCGAAAGCTGCGCGAGTGTTGCCCTTGGATGCGCTGGAGACAGCGCCTTGGCCAATGTAGAGGACAAGGGCATTAAGCAGCACAACATTGACATTGATGGGTGTGTAGAAAAGACCAGTCTCCTTCTCTACGGGATTGTACACAGCATCGCAAATGAGCTGGAGGTTTGCCTCGGATGCGCCGTTGCTTTGCAAAGAAGCATCGACAGCATTCTTGATATTGGCGCGTTGCAAGGGAACAGCGGTGTCGCCCGCAATTCGTGGAGCTTCCCGCATTTCCTCCAGACGCTCGACTTTCAGGCCCTCTCTGAACGGGTCAGGAAGCTTGTGGAACGATGACGGGTAAGCACTAAGGACGAGGTTCCGCAGTTGGGCGCAGTGAGCAGGGATCATGTTGCAGAACTGAAAGTGATTTTCCGCCACAAATTCCGGGAAATCGTGATGTAAAATCAATAAGATGCGCAGCACACCCTTGTAGAGATCCTTGACGACGTAAGAAATGGTTGCCGGCTTGAGTTGTTCCCCAATATATGCAAGAAGAGCTTGCATCAGCTCACAGTACGGACTCCAGCCCGCCCGGTCGGGCATATTCAGCATCCCCGACATGAAAAATCGATGAGAGACCAAAGAAAGCCACCCATACACGAAGGCAGGACAATACTTGGGCTGGAGAGACAAGAACTTGCTGGCCAGGGCGAACATCATCGCCTGGTGCTGCTCGCTGTTTTGGAGGCCGTTGAGCGAGTATTCGCAGAGGATGCTAGAGAATAGCCTGAAGAAGACACGCTGGTTGAAAGCCTCTCCCCTCATAGTATGATGATGGTTCAGAACAAGAACCAGCAGTGAGAGGATAGAATTGAAATATTCAGACTTGTTGGTCTTCGCTGATTCCGTGCTCTCAGTCTGGAATTTGACCAGCAGGATGACTAGCTTGGCGAGGGCATCAACGTGAAGGAACGCCTCATCGAGACTGCCACTCGGGCTCTGCTCAAACCACAAGACTGAAATGTCGATGCTGAGACGGAAGAATAGAGCGGAATCCTCCTGGTTGTCCATAACATGCCTCTGATGCAAATCTTTGAGGAAAGAATAATAAGTGCGCTCAGAAGCACTGGGAGCTTTGTATATTCCAATCCACTCGCTGAAGATGTATTCCATCTGGTCCCGCTTGGACTTGGCCTTATCACTGAGGAGAGCGTTGACCACTTCAGGAACTCCGGATTCTCGTAGCTTGCGGATTATGTCATTGGCAGGCGAGAGAGCTGGTTCTTCGGAAAGCCATTGGCTCATGGCTTCGAGGCTCCCAGAGAAGTCCGACCTTAAAGCAGATGGCTCGTCGTTGAACAAGACACGGTCCATCAAACTAGCAAGGACTTCCAAAGCACCGGCGTTCTTCTGGAGGATTAACCTTGTGAGTACCATATCCACACGGCGGATATCCAGAAGGCCAGAGTCTATCAGGGAAACAGTAACTGGAACGTTGAACATATGCTCATCGTCAACTTCAGAGAGCATGGTCCAAGTGTACCGGGCGATGATAGTAGACAAGTCGCACAACTTGGCGATCAGATGCACAAGGACTTGGATTTCCAACGCGCCGAGACTCTGTGAAAAAAGGGCTTGACACACGCTGTAGCAAGTCAGTCTAGCCAATTCTTCGCCATTTGGCGCGCTCAGGATGTTGCGTAGTGCCCGATTGTACTCCAATAGTACTGGGCTATCTATGGCGAGATCCTTGACCCGCTCCTCGGAAGCGCCCCGTGCCGTTTGTAGGAGTTCAGAGACAATGCTTTCTGCCTTCTCCCGTGGTGTTTGGGCCTCAAAGAGACCATTGAGTTGAGACTGCGCACTGACAAGCCCCGACTGCTGGAGAGGAGCCTCTTGCTGCGGTTGTGGTGTCCTGTGCGGCACAGCTGGCTGCTCTGCGGGAGTAGAGAGATTCGGAATGGCAGGGAACGATTCTTGAAGAACGTCTGGAAGTTGTCGGCCATTGTCGGTGGAGACATTTTGGATGTGTGCCGCTCCGGGGCCCCGAGACTGGCGGGCAAACTCTTCGTAAATGGCCAGCTGCTCCTTGTTGAGACCGCCAGGAGCCTGGCGGTAGGGCTCTGGGATGAAGAGTCCCCACCGGCTCATGGACGGGTCAATGAACGGTTCATTAGGCCGGGCCACACGATGGCGGCGGCGAGATTCTAGCTGGGGCTCAATGACCTTTTCAATCTCGGGAAGGGATTTTTCTTCCGCTGCCTTCTCAACGATGCCGCAAGCGGCATCAAGGTTGTCATTGACGCACATGAGAATCAGGCCTTCAGGCATAGGCTGTTCCGAAAATTCCTGCTGGATCATTCGAATGTAGTTTGTCATGCTGACTTTCAGAGGCTCCTTGCAAGTGACAAGAGCAAGACTGCCTGCAAGCTGTCGCACCATGATGCCAGCCGCATGCCGAACCTTCTCCTCGTCGGGTTCCATGGCGAAGTCCTTAGACACCAACTGAACGGTCGAGATTGAGGCGATCGTGACGGAACGTTCCACAACGGGGGTAATAATCTCCGCGATGGCACGCTCCACAGCACTGTGGACGATCTGGCGGAGGACATTCGCATCACCCATGGTGCTCGCAGATGACGGCAAGACAAGGATCTTGTCTAAGCTGGGAAGAGTCGACATGATAGCAGCCGGTGACAATCTTTCGTGACGAATGCCTTGGTTGATATTAGTCAGGGCCATGTCCTCGAACGCCTCTAAGCCCTCAGGAATATTGGCGGTTGACAATGCATCCTCGATGTGTGCCGAGCG
The DNA here is from genome assembly GCF_002847485.1 of Aspergillus campestris IBT 28561. Classification (NCBI taxonomy): domain Eukaryota; kingdom Fungi; phylum Ascomycota; class Eurotiomycetes; order Eurotiales; family Aspergillaceae; genus Aspergillus; species Aspergillus campestris. The sequence goes on along the minus strand of NW_020194336.1, from coordinate 1,460,645 downwards.
ATCTCTGATGATGACAGAAGGTTCGATGGTCTTGTGATCAAGATCCAAGTCTTTGCACAAAACTTCGATCTCAAATTTTAGGTTGAGCTTCAGTTCCGCAAAGTGATAAAGCTCCATTAACAGGGAAATTATGTCCATCAACCAAGGATTCGGAGGGGTGAAGACAGTAGACTTGGTAGCCTGGACCAACACTTTACATGTGAATGGGATCACGATCGTCAAGCGTTGGCTGTCGAATCCCTCCAAGAGAAGTCCCTTGAAGTAGACATCTTTGTGTTTGATCGGCTTGTCCTTCGCTATTGTTAAGGATCCAAGCCACAACCCAAGGTTTTTCAAATGACCCCGATCAGTCGAGGAATTTAGTGTCGCCTCCGAGTTCATCAACTTGGCGACGCTGACATAGGTCTCTCTGAGGACTTCAGCCCACAGAATCCTATCATTGATGCGGTCCAGAAGGTCGAGATACAGCTGCTGGAAATTCGGCTGGAGCTTGGCCCTCTCTTCAACCAGGTACGACGCGAACCACTGATGATGCTGGTCCCGCAGAACATCTGTCAGGTCACGTAGCTTCTCCTCTATGTTCTGTTCCGACACATTGTTGAGCACAAACAGAATCTTGTCCTGCACATCCTCGTCCGGCTCGTGGTAGATATCGGGGCGAAGAGGAGGGTCGACATGGATAGAGATAAACTTGCGGCTGGAGCCGTCTGACGTAGTAACTTCGCCGACGTTTCCATTGGGCACGGTCACATTGTCAACGCGGCCCATCTCGGAATCTCCCACTTGAGTTCCTTGATCGCGAAGGACTTCTTCGGCTCGTTGAAAGATGGGTGTACCTTGGAGGCTCGGGATTTGGAGGAGAAGATGACAAAACCCTGCCCACTCGGGCAGACGATCAATCAGCTGTTCAATGGCTTCCACGCCAAAGTTGTACATCGGATTGTGTACTTCGTGTTCTCGAACAGCTTCTAGAATCATGCCCAAACCAACCTTCAGCGTAATACCATCGACAAGGCGGAAGTTGATGATTCCACCGAACATGACGGCTGTTCTTGTCAAAGCTTCCAAGGGATATTCGTTGTAGCAATGGTATTCGTCGATGAGGCCGTGGACCATGCACGCAAACAGATCTTGTTCAAAAGGTTCGCGTGAGGTTTTATATTGCCTCATCAGCTGGAGAATTTCTCGCAAAGACAACTCATTGTGATACATCTGGCCGAAAAGCTCCTGCATCCGCCTGTCGACAGCTTCAGGCAGGGTGTTCCCATTTTCGCCGTTGGCATCGATAATGTCGTCGAAGCCTTCCCCATAGTTGATCAATCGAGGGTACGTTTGGATGCAGATGCGCTGCACTGGGGTAAGGTTTTCACGGTCGCCGACGTATTCCTCCAGTACCGACAGCAGAGTATATACTGTCTTCACCGAGAGGCTAACCATCTGTGGGGCAGACTGTTCTTTTCTCTGAACATGAAGCTCGTCTTCCGCTTTGATCCTCAGGAACCTGGACAATAAGCTTCCCATGTCCATGGGTCCCTTCTGGGCGGCGTTGCGGACCCATTGCTCCAAGTCAAACGTCCCTTTACGATGTGCGAAGCAAGCTAAGTCCATTGCGAGGCCGTTCGTATAGCCGAGAAGGTAATCGAGCCAGTTGTATTCCACCGCATGCTCGTATATAGCGGCCGTCGAAGTCGGATCCTGGGTGAACATGGTGAAAAGTTGCTCCGCAACCCACTGCCGGTCTTGGTGCCACGCCCCATGAAGAGCGAGCTGATAGCCCTCCTCTTGCTTCAAGATGAAGACAATAAGCGTCCGGAGCACAAAACTCTGCTGCACACTAGTCCATGGTTGAGGAAGGGCCAGCGCCGAGCACAAGAAGACCGGAAGATCAAATTGAACGACTGCCTTGATGAGCAGCTGACTCTCAGTCGCAGCCCATGCAGCCTGTGAGAACAGCGCCAAGTCGAATATAGCTCTCATGGCATCCAGAGACCGAAGAGGGGATTTCAACGCGCGCTCCCCTTGTAGACGCACGAGTTCTGGACCGTCTGCGAAGAAATCTGACGGGAATGTAGCTCGAAGATTAGGGATCTGCGACACATCTGTCCGGGAGACGATGAAAGCGGTCAAGAAAGACAGCTGGGTGTCACGATGCTCCCAATCACCACCCCAAAGTTTCTGAATGTCTAGGCTGGAGTCTCCTGCCGCAACAGTTGCCAAGGCAGTGTACAATTTGAGGAACTGCTTGGCATCCAGCCTCAGACCCTCGCGATCAAAGTTCCTGAAAACAAGCGGCCAGCTAATGCGGCCGTCGCCATAGTGCGACTGGACAGCCTCCAGGAAGGTCTCCAGGGAGAAATCTTGCGAGTACTGAGAGAGTATCAGGAACAGTAATGCACTGGCTATATGTTCCTCCCCCCAGCATTCAGAGCCGGACGCATTGATAGCATCGTTCACGGCGTCGACACTCGACGTTGCTTTTGGCCCTCTGGAGTGGAGCTGGCGGACGAGCGTGTATCTCGGACTGAGAAAATTAAACATCTGCAATGCCGCCGCGATTTCGAACGGTACGTCTACTCCCAGTTTTTGGTAGCGTACATTAGCCGCATACACCAGCTTAGCTTTCACTTCGTCGCTGAAATTGCGAGGGGGATAAAGGATGAAACGCTCGATCGTGAATGCGATGAAGGAATCCTTGAAATCCTTGGCTACATCCGACGGGTGTGCCAGGCTTTGTAGGAATGGGGTGGTTGAGTTCGACAAGATCGCATCGGCTGTGGAAACAAAATCCGTCAGGAAACAAAGTTGATCGAGAATAACCTGTCGAAGAGCTGCTCACCTTTTGCACGCAAATCCGATTTATTAGCGGTCTTAAAGGCTAACGCAAGAGCAACTTTCACCAAAGGATCCAACTTGAAGTGGTCCAAGAACGTCGACAGATCGAAATCGCGGAAAATGTCGCCCTCCGAGGTATCAACAGTCTCAGCAATCTTCTGGGACTGTTCTATATCCTGAGGCACCTTTTGTATCTCCTGGACTAGGAGAGGGTAGTTTCCGGCATTTTCAACTGACTTGTTGACTCCTGGGAAAATCTGCGGGGCATTGCCCGTTAAGAGGCGTCGGAAATACTTGGAAAACACTTCCATGCCGTTGGACTCGACCAGCTGCAAGATGTTAGAAGGATCGCCGTGGTAAGAGTCAGGAAGAAAGGGGAGCAGAGCGATGGCCCTACCTTGTGAATCTGAGCGGCTTTTGTCTCCCACTTTTCTCGCCCCTCTTTCTCGGTGATTGAGTCCAGAAGAAGGAAGACCTGAGCGATCGATATCTTTGTCAAAGATGACTGGCTTGCGTGAGCTGCAGCGCCAGAGGCTGCAGAGCCCGGCTTGTCGGAAGGAAAGCCCGTGGGCGAATTCACGGTTGATAGTAACGGAGAAAAGGTGGCGCCTCTGGAAGATCCCGTCCCACCTCCGCCTCCCCCGGTGCCTCCACCGCCCGCTGAACTCGCTGCGGAAGCCAGATGTGACCCTGCCGATGGGGTATGGGAACGAAACTTGGGGGAAGAGAGAGATTGGCTGGATTGCTGCTGATGCTGTTGCGAGCCAGATTGGAAGGAGGTGAAAGGCGACGGTGTGGAGGCTGGCGAGGGTGCGTTCCGGCCGGCGGGGTGACTCCGTGCGGAACTCAGAACGGCAGAGAAGGACGAGGTCAAAGGAGATGCCGTCGAGCCACCGGGACCAGGACTACTGGACTGGGGTGGCCCTCGCGAAGAAAGGATGGACGATGACGCGAGGTTGTTGGTCGCAAGCGGAGTCAACCCACGGCGGACGCTCGACTGGGACGCGGACGAACCCCAAGCTGATTGCTGTGACCTTCCAGGTCTGGTCGAAGAAGATTTATCGGTGCCAGAAGCAATCGACGATTGGGAGGAAGGAGGAGGGGGAGGGAAGGTCATCTAGGAGACGCGATCATTTGATCTGAAGGCGAGCGACAAATTTTTTTTCTGTGACGACTGTAAACCAAAATCAAAACCTCAATAAGACAGTTGAATTGATTTAATTCGGAAAAATGATGGGCTTTGCGGTGGCAGAGCGAGGGATGGATGACAATGAAAACGAGTATTGCTTCGTGGCACAGGATGGGAAGTGTGAAAGCGAAGTTGAGGGAGAGTTAGTAGTGGACGGGTTAGGTGGAGCCTGGGTGCCTGAGGTAGCAACTACACTAGCTACCTTCGTCCACAGCTCTCTCTTTCCTCTACTTTAGGGCTTATAACTTACTCCAGGAAACATATATCTTAAGGATGTTAAAATCATGCGGCTACAATATACTTTTGGCAAAAAGGTCTATATTACAACCAACCGATTCTAGGCCTTCCACACAAACGGCATAATTACCAGTACATGAATCGGTCCCGGCTTTTTCCTTTTGCCTTTGACGGGCTGCTTCGGGCAGTATCACGTGATACATTCGACCGGGATGGTGATTATATAATGTATTAGTCAACTGCCCATCTGATGGTTTACTCGAGGGGAAGACTGCCTGGAATTCATCCCATGTTGTCGCTAGGATGATTCAGACCGACCAGTAAGGGAGTTAAGACATATCCAGGGTATTGTCTTGACTCCTGTAGTTGCAGTTGACCTCGTGGATGCAATTGCGCTCATTAGTAGGTCTTTTGCGCCAACAGCGACGACATCCTCCCATGGGCCATCGATATCTCAACATAGTTGTTCGTTCCAAGATAATCCACAAAAAACACCTCTCAATCCATGCATAATCTTGGAATAAAGAAGTGGTTTCAAGGAGAAAAGAGAAGGGCAGTGGATGATATCATTGTGATTGCAGACTACGTGAGAAACAATATAACAGGGTCCAATCTGGTATGAACTGGTTTTGAAGCGCTCGAATCGAAGTGGGGGACCGTCCAGCGCTAGTTTACAGATCATAGTCTCCAGGAAAGGACAAAAACTAGACGGGTAATTGCACAACGAGACTGGCCACGCAGATCCAGGGCACGAGTCCAGCTGTCGTGTTTGGGGATGGGGGGCGGCATGACTTGGCATCGGTGATGCGCCTACCGTTGCCCCGAGAAACGCGCCGCGGTAAACATCAACGACCTGTTCATTCCAGATCCAAGCTTACCTTGGACTGGCTACTCCACCCAGATCCATTCATCTTGAGCGATCTTCCTGCTCTTTTGACTTATCTTATTTACTTTTCTTGTTTGCAACTCGAGGGTTTTGTCTTAACTGCGTGGGACATATTGGAGTATTGGCTCCTTGTTCTACAGCTTATCATCAGGAAGTCTCAAACTTCTTCTTATGTTAATCATTTTTGAGCAGATCTCACTGCATTCATTGTTCTTTCGTTCTTCCTTCCATCAGTCTATATCGTAATCATATGAGCAAAGGCTGGCCGAAGCTCATAACAACCTTCAGCATATAACCTACAAAATGCCGGGAACGGTGGCGGAGGGACCCACGGTCTCCATGTCCTGTACGTGCTATTCTCCGGAAATTTATTGCATGAGCTGCACAGAATAACTAACTCTGCCAACTTAGTTGCCAACAACTTCTGGGGTAAAGATGACGCTGGCTATTTGCCCATGCTGGAGCGGATGCATTGTGCGAAGTCCTCGTGCGACGAGTTGAAGACTTTCTACAACAGTGCGTCGCTATCATGAACACTAGTGGTTACCACTGACATACATATCTAACTGATATATAGTCCGAGCTGCCATTGAAGATGAATATGCCCGAAAGCTCATGGCCCTATGTCGGAAATCTCTTGGGGCAAACGAAACGGGCTCGCTGCGTTCTTCATTCGACACAGTCCGTGGCGAGACGGAGGGCATTGCCAAAGCTCATGCAGCCATTGCTGGGCAAATGAGGAGGGAGCTAGAAGAGCCATTGGTTGCATTTGCCGGAGGTTCGAAAGAGAGAAGGAAAATCATACAGAATGGAATCGAGCGTCTGCACAAGAATAAGGTGCAGCAGACCCAGGTGGTGAATAAGGTAAGGCGAATTGATACTCACTCGGAGAGAAGCCATTCTCACAAAATCCAGACAAGGGATCGATTCGAACAGGATTGTTTGAGAATCAAAGGCTATCTGGCACAGGGGCATATGGTTATGGGCCATGAGGAGCGCAAAAACAAAGCAAAGCTCGAAAAGACCCAGATACAACTTGCCTCTAGCAGCAACGAATACGAGGCCGCTGTCAAAATTCTCGAAGAAACCACTACTCGTTGGAATAAGGAATGGAAAGCTGCGTGCGACGTGAGTTCTGGCCTATCGGTGGTATATTGGCGAGCACCTCAAATGCTAACGGAAATCAGAAATTCCAAGACTTGGAGGAAGAGAGAATTGACTTCACTAAGAGTAGCCTTTGGACATATGCCAACATCGCATCAACGGTCTGCGTCAGTGATGATGCCGTAAGTTTCCAATCTGCCACCACAATAATCTTGTTGCTGACCACTCGTCAGTCCTGCGAGAAAATTCGGCTCTCATTAGAGAACTGTGAGGTAGAGAAAGACATTATGTATTTCATCAAGGAAAGGGGAACCGGACAGGACATCCCCGACCCCCCGAGGTTCATCAATTTCTGCCGTGGGGATGTGAATGACACGAGCTCAGAAGCATCCGAGGAGGACGGCTACTCCGTGGCTCAGTTCCAGCGTACGATCAACCCGGCTTTCCGCAGTTCTTCTCCGCAGCCATCGACCTACGAATCACATCATGATCCCCAGCCTGATCCAGCGGTGGTTAATAACCCTGAATCGCCGAAGAATACTCTGGATAGGGAGCCGACTGCCATGCAACAGCCCCCTGGGCAACCGCCTGCAATTCAACAAGCTCCAATGCAGCAGCCTGCAATGCAGCAACCTACAGTGCAACAACCCACAATGCAGCAGCCTGCGAGACAACAACCTATAATGCAGCAACCTGTGAGGCAACATCCTGCGAGGACAGAGCCTACGGTGCAGCAGTCTGCGATGCAGCAACCTGCACCGCTGGACCTACGCCGAGGTGGCCACCCTCCACCGAACTATGACCCAAATCAGCATGGGGAAATTTCGGCAGTGCCCCACAATGCGTACCCGACTGATGGAATGACTATGTTCTGCCGAACGGGACCTCCCTCTGAGCGCAGCTCGGGCACGAACAGTGCATACAGGCCTACCAGTCGAGACTCGCAGAGTGAGGTGTCTAACCCTACATCTGTGTCTAGCCAAGAGCCTACCAGTGCGAGGCAATCTCCAACCAAACCCACTAATAGTGCTGCTCTTCGAGGATCTGCACAAGACACGCAGGTCCAGAAGAAACGGAGCACGTTCTTTAGCAACAGCCCCTTCCGACGCAAGAGTCGACATGACAAGGACCGTAATTCTGGTTCTTCCTCTCGCAACACCTGGGACTCGTCGTCCAAGCAGACCAGTCCGATCAAAGCACCGCAACCCAAACAAGCTCAGCGTCCTATATCTATTGCTCCAAACAATCGTTTGTCTGGTAGTCCAGAGCCTGTCGATCCAAGAGCAAATTTCCAGCTGAACGTCGGAAATAATGTGTTTGACGTTGCTTCTCCTGACGGGAGTTCTCCTAAGAAGGTCTCGCAGGCGAAGGACGGAAAAGGAGACGATCTCGACCCAATTGCGCGTGCCCTTGCTGACTTGAAAGGGGGCGGAAAGCAGTCTGCCAGTCGAGTATCTGCCGATAGGTACCACGGAATTGCTAGTCCAGCGCCCCCAGGTCCTGGGTCCAATTATGGCAACACCGCCTCCTCCTCTAACAATGCCACCACCAATGCCAATGCATCTATTGCTACCCCACCCCCGGCATACAACGAACCGCCAGTGAAACGGCTTGGTGCGCCACAGCCCGCTTTTACATCGGCGCAGATGCACAAGACGACACAGAAATACACTGGACAGACCCAGAATATGTTCAGAGGAACCGGAAACTCTCCGAGTATGGCTAGCAGAACCAGTGTGCACTCCCAAGAGGCTCCTCGTGCCAAATCCCCTGCCCCGCGACGAAGTGCCAGCCCCCAAGTTGCCCCCCGTGTGGACACTCGCATGAGCCAGCACAGTCGAGGCCCTAGTCGAGGCCCCAGCCCCAGTCCCAGCCATTATCAATCCAGCAGTGTGAAAAGTCGTTACAGCCAGCATTCCCCGACCGTCTCCACGCCACCACAGCGGCCCAACGATGCCCCCTACTCGCCTCGTTACTCGAACCGACCATCCTCAAGCGCCATGCCACGAGCCGTTTCACCTCAACCACAGTTCAGGCAGCAGACACGCCCGTCGAGCTCGGGTGGCATGGAGCTCCAGCTTTCAGGTCCGGCTGACCCGTATGCAAGTGGCTACGACAGCTATAGCTCACCAAGGGATGGCCGCCCAGCATCGTACTATGGCGATAGTGGAAGCCAGAGAAGCCAGTCCAAGAGCAGAAGTATGGCTGTTGCCGACCCTGGCCAGCAATTCAGTCGGGATGGTCGTCCCATTTTACACTTTGGTAAGAAATGCCGATTTTCCCCAGTCTCACACAGAGATATATTTACTGACATGTCATTTTAGCTCGAGCCTTGTATAACTATACTGCGGCCATCCCCGAAGAGCTCGGTTTCACCAAGGGCGAGGTTTTGTCAGTCATCCGACTCCAGGACGACGGCTGGTGGGAAGCTGAAATTACGACCGCTCGAAGCCGACCTGGACTGGTGCCGAGCAACTATTTGCAAATCATTTGATTTAAGTTTAACGCCCACCCGCCTCATGGACAACCGGCTACGTTCATATATCCCCTTCGCGGGGTGACCATGAAGCTGATACCCCTTATGCCTTTGACTTTGCAACTTCTTCTTAATATGTACATCCCTTCACACTAGCCAGTCATGCGTTCTGCCTCACCACTTCACCCCTTTAATTCTTCAACAACCCCCTACGTTTTGCTTTGATGTTTTGACTGAATTGGTTTATCTATTATGCTGCACATGATCCTTGATTTTGCAAGCCATGTTTATGAAGCCATGTCTTATTACCCTTTAAGAATGTCCCCTTATGGTTGCCGTTTATGTTCTGCTCTATTGCCTTGATAGTACTCCCTCTACAGCAATCGTTCAATGACAAAATAGTCTTCTCCCCTGCTATCATTCTCTTCAACAACGAAGACTATCTATCCAGAAGTCTCCAGTAATACGATAATCAAACCCCCCCCCCCCCCCCCACCGCCTCGTAGTCAACCTCAGTACCTCAACCTTTCGCGACAGTGAAGGAAAAAGACCAACATCACCTCCCCACCCTACCAAAACACCTCAGATCCAGTTCACAGAAACAAAACCCAGTGAACAATCAATCCACACGCCCACACCCACCAACGACACACTTGAACCCCGCCGGCGAAGCCAGCCCACGCACATCCACCCCCACGCAATACGGCCCCTTACAAGGATCGAATCCCACCGTGGCAAGGCCCCCTTCGCTCTTTGTTGGATCCTCCGTCCCACCCACGGGCTTCTTGGTCCTGATGGGCAGAGATATCTTCACGGGCGTGAAAAAAGCGTGTATGTCAGTGCTGGCGCGTGTGACTGGGCAAGAGGTGGTGTCGTTGAGGGGCGTGCGGTTCTCCTCTGTGAGGACTAGGAATGAGTTGGCTGCTGTGGAGGGCTGGGTCTGAGCCTGAGACTGGGCTGGAGCTGAGGCTGGAGTAGCTTGGGCTCTGGCCTCGTTTTGGTCTTTCTTTTTGTCGTTGCAGGTTAGCAGGACGTGGTCATTGATATGGTTGCAGGTGTTGGCTTACGCGCTGGATGTGACACATTGTGGTTTTCTTGTTTTCCTTCTCGATTACTTTCCCTTTTAGAGTGAAAAGCGAGACGGCACCAGACTTGGAGGAGGAGCAGATGATAGTACAATAGGGAAGGTATTTGATGAAAGCAAATAAAAGATGGATGAATGTGTTGCTGTTTTAGGGCAGAGGAACTGGGTGGTTGCTTGTTGCCTGTATCTAGGCTCTGCTTGTTGATGGAGAGGATCAGGGGGAGAATAATTTCATTTTTGTCTTTTGCTAGAAGTATGTCCCACGCTCTCAGTGGCTTGTTATAAGTGAAGTGAAGCAAGTAGTATAGAGATATCAGTTTATACGTTATCTAGGTATGGATAATGCCGAGCGTCATGAAAAGTGGACTATTTCTATGTCATGATCGGCAGAGCATTGCTTGTCTGATACAATAGCCACCTGTGTTATTCACTATCACTGATAATAGATTACTGCACTAGTCCCCAGTAACTGAGAGCATGCATGTATTCACACAAGTAGTATTCAAAGGTATATCACAGGCCGAAATCAAAAACAGGCGCATAGGTACATTGGCTTAGAAATAAAAATGACAATCGAAGACCTCCCAGTCAGGTACAAGGGAGGGGGAAAACGGAAATATCCCAAAGCATACACAAAGCCATCACTGTACAAAGGTATCATCAATCCCTTAGGTATAAACCCAGAAGAGCAGCATAAGGCTGCAAAGACTGTTGGTAGTACACAGCTATCACACAAAGACAACATCTCCAACGCGGTTCAAATCGAAGTGTCTCAGACTACTCATCGTCGACAAAATTGTTCGCTAGACGGCCGAAAATCGGGACCTCGAAGTGCTCGAGCGTATCAACTGGAGTTGGTTAGTACTACTGATGTGACGTGTCTTGATTATTTAGGGAGGTTTACCGTCACGGTATGCGCGCATGCTCAAAAAGCCGATCAGGACGAGATCGCACAAGAAGAAGAGCCAGGAAAAGAAACTCGACCATGAGAAAAGCAGGTGGATTATCTGGCTGTAGTTAGCAGTGGTCGATGCAGACTGAATGTGCGCCGGGACTTACAAAGATGGCCGTAAAGAGCATACTCGACTGCCATGCGTGGAAGCTGCTACAAGTTAGCACGATGCACAATATCCCACATCGCAATCGGCTCCAACATCTCCATCCTCCATCCTCAGAAAGAAAAGGTTATACACACCGCACGTAATCACTCTTATGCTCAACCAGCAAAAGAAACACCCCACCCGCCGGAGGCAGAAGCAAATATGCCAGCATAGCTTCATAATCCATCCGGATAGGCAGACTCGTCTCAAAAGCCCCCATATTCCATCGCCCACTCTCCACGTCGTTCCCAAATCCCGTGTTTCCGAGTCCGCTGGTCGCGATGGGACCCGGGGGCGCAAAGTGGCCCGGCGATGCGACACCGGGGACCGGGGGTGATCCGCGAGGCGAGCGGACGTTGGGGGGGACTTGGCGCCCGGCAGCGTTGGCGAGAACGCCCGCTCGACCTCGGGCGACTCGTCCTGGTAGGGGGCGAAGTTCATTGCGCGTAGTGGAAGTGGCACGAAGAGCGAATATGCAGCATTTGACGCGGAGTTGGCGCGGAGGCTTAAGTCGCAGGCGGAGGCGGAACGGTGAGCTGCTCCTTATCGGTTATCGCGTTGTCTTTATGGTGCCTCAGGCATTGACTATCAGCCCGTCAACAACTCGCCCAAACCGTGTATGTTGTTTACGATCATACGATGGCTGGCTATACTGGCAAGGAAAAGCAGTGGAAAATAAAGTGAAGTAAGGTAAGTAGAAGTCATCGCTTGGGTATCATGCTTAGATCTTCATTTGGTCTCATATAAAACATCATCAAACGGTAAAAGTTGTACACGTAAAAAAGCTCCACCTGGGTCCAGTTCGCACTCGCCTACTCTCTGCCCCGACCACGCGTAACCCCAGATCCCCGGGCAATACCACTGACAGGTCGTCGTGTCGTCGTCGTACTACCTCGGGTTGTCGACGACGTTGTGGTTCTTGATGCGCCGGGAGCTTTGTAAGACACGCTTGGGGTTCGTCCCAAGGTGCTTGGGACCCTCCCCCGGGTAGTGCCACGCGTCCCACGGGCAGTCGACCCTTGCGCCCGTCTCCTTTCTTCTTCCTGCGCTCTGCGGGCCACGGCTTCCCTTTGTTGTTGGAGTTCTCGTTCACGTCTTTCGGCGGCCTGCTGCCGAACCAGTTCCTCGCTCTCCATGTCGGCTGCATCTTGGACGGCGCCTTGCCAATTCGGGTTGAGGATAAGTCGTTGATTATGTTCGGTTTGTGATAGAATGCGGGTCCATGTATTGAGTAATGTCGACGCAGAGTCGACGGTACGCGAAACAGTCTAATTCGAAATAACAATTAGCAAGGACTTGAGCTCATCTGGCATTTGATTGCCCATTGGGAGTGGATCTGCATTGACATACATCCATGTTACCCTTGGCGCAATCCAAGCTGCCCAGAAGGCCCTCAATGACTTCATTGATATGGCGAACACTCCGCAACTCGTTCTGGAGCGCGGCCTCGCGCGCTTCTTGACGGTCAAAAAGAGTCCCCGAGTCGCGGGAGGTCTTGGGCGGGGGGGTGGTGCTTTCTTCGACCGGGGGAGTCCGATTCTGTTTCTTGGCTCCACGTTTTGAAGGTGAGTCCCAGAGGTCCTCTGTGTCTTCATCGGAGAGCTGGAGCCTCTCCATTTCCTCCGCAGTACTGCGAAACGCCATGGTGGGGGGCAATAGCAATTATCGGGGAGGGGTTGGTGGGATGGAGAGAGATAGAGTAGAGTAAACAAACAATGTCACAACTACCCCAGACACGTGCTAATAATCACCCAATGGTGGGGACTGATCAGCCTGATGACGATGGAGGGATTAGGTGTCAGACAATAAGAGTTAGTTGTTGAATATAATTAGCATTGAGTCGAATCTGGTGGTGTGAGTGGATAAGAACAGTGATGGATGAATCAAAGGAACATCAAGGTGGGTCTGATTCCTACTATATAATTGGAGCAGCCCCCTCGCTTTTAGCGTCGGGCATTATTGGCGTGGCTGGTGAATAGTGCAGGCTTAGCGTGGTTATGCATTCCGCTGTTCATCGCCCGCCCAACTCATCATTTGTGTTTCCTCTCCTCCACTATCGTCTATCCCCATCTTCAATTAATCTCCATCATTCCACTTCCCTGTCATTCAACGGTTTTATTGACTTTGATTATCTGCTCGATTGGAATTCCACTTTTCTTTGATATCTATTGACTCTGTTCATCAGTTTTGTTTCTTGATTAGGCGCCCTTCGGTCGGATTGGTGCACACGCGCGTTTCCTGCTCTCCCTTGGCTCGGCGCTCGCCTGATTGCTCGAACCACAACACCTGGATCTGGAGGCTTTGGAAGGATTCAGGTCAGACAGTAGTGATTTATTTGTATCCAAGATATTGGGTATTGTGAAGGATTCAGCATCTTTGAAATTAAGGGTTCAATACTCGACTCAACATGGCGACCACACCACCACCGCCCTCGCCGTCAACCTTGCGATGCCCCCCAACTCCACGACACGGTGCTGGATATGATCAGTATGAGCCGTACTCGACGCGACACTCAGCCAGATTAGCAAGCCAACGGACATCGCGAGACAGAAACACGACTCCCCCGCCTAGTTTTCCGTCCCACGCGCAATCCAAATTCAAGGCTGGAAAGAAACAAAGCGATGCTGAACCAGAGACTCTGTCGCCCCCTAAATCTGCTCAGACCTCTCCCAGGAAGAAGCGGCTGGCCCGTGATGGCTCTTCCACCATTCCCGATTCACTGGGCGGTCCCTCTGGCCTTGACACAGACCCCTTCAGCTCAGACTCTCTTCATTCACAGCGTCTGCTTCACCCACACACAGCGACGATGACTGAGGGAATGCTTCCCACACCAGCCAAGACCCCCAGGAAAAAGCCAGTTGGAGACGTTGGAACCACTGCCCGCTCCCTCTTTCCCCCCAGTTCCAGCACCGGTCGCAAGAAAACAAAGAAACACACAGGCTTCTCCTTGGACAGTTTTGAAGAGAGCGGCCCTAGCGGCAGTCAGATCCAGATCTACACCGATTCCCGCGACCGGATCCCCGAAGTCGCTCAGAGCGAAAACAACTTATTCTCCAAAAAGCCGGCACCCAGCATGCCAACTACACGTTCTTCGAGGCGCAGAGATGGTGGAAAGCGGGACAAAGAGGTCGACGAAGCCATCGATCGTGAGGATGGCATGGTCTATGTCTTGTAAGTAACATCTCAGGACCTTGTTCCCCATCATCAATACATGAACTAACGTCCCCCGCAGCCGAGGCAAGAAGACTTTCCGCAAGTTCCACGAAGAACCCCAGAGCGAAGAAGAGGATGAAGAAGATGACGATCTGGGCCTGCTAGCGTCCCGCCCAGATCTCATTGATTCGTCCGTTGTGGCTAACATTCGCCCTCTGACTCGTTCGTCGATCAAACCGCGGGTACTCTTCCCGAGGAAGGCCAAACATCGCATGCCACCAGCAACCCATGACGACCACGAGGAAGAGGCGGCTACGGATATCGAAGACCACGCCGTGGCTACCGACAACGAGAATGCAGACAGCAGTGATCATGTGGCGGATGTGGACATGCCTCAGCGTGCGGAGACCCCGACCATGGACTCAGCCGTTGAAACCCCCGAATCTCCCGGCGCGACGATCCGTTCCCTACGTCCTCGGGGCAAACGCGACATTCTCGAAAGCGGCGAGACGCCTACCGCAACGGCAGGGAAGAAGCGTGGCAGTCCCTTCGACGGCTGGCTGCGGAAGAAGGCCACACCCGCCGTGGCAGCTTCCAAGGCCAAGAAGCGGGATGCCGCCGAGTCCTCAGGAAGTCCCATCGGGCCAGCGGCCAAGAAGACGAGGAGCACCCGGGCTCATGCTGCATCATAATCGACTGTCCCTACGGCTCTCTATCTGCAGACATTTCTGAACAGCGAGCGCATCTTTGTTTTCTTTCTCCATCGTTGTCACATACGGACGACCCGACATTTCCCAAGACTGGACGAATTTTTTTTCATGTGTTTCTTTCATCATTACTTTCATTTTCCTGTTAATCTTTTCACCCTCTTTGGTACCAGTTTATGGATGCGTGCGCTTGGAGTTTGACATGGTTCGATCTATCTTTGCGTGAGACTCACCGTACCCCAAGCCTCTTCTTCGTCTTCTTCCGGGCTTTTGACCCGCAGATTCGAACAGCTATGGGCCGGTTGATATGGGTAAATTATGGGAAATTGGACGGGTACTGGCATTCAACTAGCTTCAAAGCAGGCATTGTCATCGGATGGAGTTTTCCTCTCTTTCTTGTCTTTTTTCTTTCCTTTTTTATTTCTTCTTCCTTTCTGTTGTCTGCTCTCGCTGTCGCTACGGCTGTAAGAGGCTGATACGTTTCTTCTTTTCTTTTTTAATTCTTTTATCAAATAGCTTAGGAATAGTTAGATACCAATGCACACGAAATTGCGATGTCATCTCTTTTTTATCTGTATCTGTCTGTTCTTGTCACTCTTGCTTGCTAGGCTATTACATTTGTTACACTATATGTACCGTGTAGGGTGAAGCACCAAGTTAGGCAAAATATATAATCAACAGAGCAAAACAACATACGAAAGTAGATTCCCTCAGTCCAACAGAAAAAGGAAAAAGGGAAGAGAGAAGTAAGAAATATTAAAATGGACGATGAAGATTATTATAATGATACTCCCAGCCCAGCTAAAAGTACAAATCACAGGCCATTCGAGTCGTCCAGCTATCTATCTAGGTAGGTAGATATGTATCTATCGCGCACTACCTACTGCAGGGAGTACAATAGAGGCGGGTCTCTCTAGCCAGAGAAAAGAAAACAAGCAAAAGAGGTCCCAGATGGTCGCTTGTCTAGTACAAAGGAGCAAAGCAAAGACAAAGGAATGATGGTTCAAGGACAGTGTGATTTAACTCCCACAAGTGGCGCTTCGATATCTGTGTGAAAAGGAAAAAGGAAAAAGGATACATGGTTCTTCGTCATGACAGCATAATGATAGTAATAGTGAGATAATGATTTTCCTCTTTTGTTTTTCTTGAATCTATGATCATCTTTGATCCAAATTCTATCCCATGGTTTTTCGTCATGGTCATTGACTTCGTCGTCTAGGGTATGTATGTGTATGTGCGTATTGGGGAAAAGAGCATAATTGATATGAAAAGGCAACGGCAAGTAGCGCGCCCAATGAATAGAGGAAACAAGAGTGAGTATCAGATAATGTCCAACCCGTCGTCATCGTCATCATCATCATAATTATTCTTCGTGACAGTCGCATCAGACACTCCACCAAGACTGTCTCTCCCAGCCTCTTTGATGCCCTTGGAAGTGATAAATCGGGTCTTCTTGACGCCGCTATTGCCATGCGGGCGGTCGCCGTCGTGAGCGCGCTTCAACGGACTCAGTTTCACCGTGCCAGCTTTGCGGAATCCTGTCAGTAGATCTTTGTTTGCCTGGCCCTGGGTCGACGGGTCGGTCTTCTCCTGGGACGAGCGTGGGGTTGATGATGAGATGTTCTCGGCGTTTTTGGCGCGGAGGTATTCTGCGCCTACGCCGCCTGCGCGGGACTGCACGAGTCGCTGGGTGATCTCGCGTTCGCGCTTCTGCTCGGCGAGTTTCTTGCGACGTCGTTCCTCTTTGCTTTCGAGACCCCGGCTCATCATGCCTGCGGCGATGAACGGGTCGTCGTGGTCAGCGTCGATAAGGCTGGCTGGGGACTGGCCTGATTGCATGTATGACGGCCCGGCGCCGTTGCGAAATTTGGGAGCTGGTGCGACGTAGTATGTTGACTGGGACATGCGATCATATTGGGGGCCTTCGGGCTTCAGCCCGTTCTTATAGCCCCCGCGGCCTCCTGACCATCCTCTCTTTCCTCCTCCGGCATTGCCTCCGTCATCGAAAAAGCCGGTCCGCGCACCGGAGCGTCCGCCTGGGCCGAACATGCCGGGGCCACTGTTGACGCCCATGCGTTGGGATTGGGTACGACGGACTTGGAGGTCGAGATGGAAGTCGCAGAACTCTGTCTTGCGGCCGTCCACCCACGACCTGCACGTTTTACCGTCCTTTCTGACGGCCTTGCAGAACCCGATATCTTGCGCGTTTCCCACCTCGAGGAGTTTGTCATCCGATGAAGAGATGTTAAGGCTGAATTTGTTTGTATCCAGTTTGTGTTTTGGAGGTGGCATTATCGTCGGGTTTAGGATGGCAATGAGCATGCCCTCGGAGATCCGGTAGTACCGCGGGAAAGCTGTGTCGAAAAGGAACAAGTCGATGGACCATTTGAGATCAGTGAGCGTAATAACCATATATCTGCTGGTGTTATTCAACCCATCGTCGAAAGGATCAGCCTCCTTGGTTGAGTTATTTCGCCTATCTTTGATTGCCTTGGGTTCGGATTTCGACGCGACGATGCCAAACACGACGTAGTCTGTATCAATCTCCTCGGGGAGCTCGAAGGCGGGTCCTTTGATAGTACGGAGAAGGTCTGGGATCTTCAGGACTTTTTTATCGGCGAGGGTGCGGTTGAGAAAAGAATGGGGTAGGATGCGGTTGGAAAGGTGTATCCCAGAGAATGGTTCAAATTTCGACGAGTCCGGTGCTTTCTCTGGGACGACTGCATTACCATTGGCGTACTCCCCAGACGAGCTGCTTGGAAGACTCGGTAGCGCTTCCGACTCAGACTTGTTGCTTCGTCGATGAAAAAAGGTCCTCGGCTCCCTGGTGTCTTCGTCTTCTTTCCGCATGCTCGGGGAGGTGTGACTTCTTTTCAACGACGGGGGTTTCATCTGGTTGTATGATCGCAGGACATCGTCGCGACTGAAACTCTCCGCCTGTCGATGTCTCGTCGGTGACCGCACAGGGGAGCCGGGCCTCGCCTGGGCCGTTGCTTTGAACCCTTCTACTTCCGCTTTATCAAACTGAAAGGCAGAGCTCCTGCTCGCCTGGACTCGCTCCGCACGATCTCTCCGGGCCCTCTCTGCCTTCTCCACGTTCCTCCCTTCGGCCATCCGTTCGCTGAAGCTCTTTGGACGATTTGCGTCTGCACCTGCGGTCATGGACGCCAAAATATTGCCCGAGTGGGACACGAAATCGCCGCGGTTGCCGGTCGTGCTTGCTGGCCGGGGTCCCAGTCTGGAGGCCGGCGGGCGCTTGAGAGACACCTCGCCGCCCCTCAGACCTTTGTCGATTCCAAGCAGATACCTCCGCGGGGACACTGGATCTGCCGATGGGGCTGGTCGTCTCGTCGGCGACAAAGGCACCTGGACTGGATCTGGCGATCGCCGACTGCCTGCTTCTCGGGAAATATCGGTTCGTGAAGAACGCTGTGGTGAACGGAGTGATGCCCGGGAAAAGCTAAAGGCAGACTCTGGTCTGGACAGCGCGTTGCCATCCTCAGGCACGCTCGACCTGGGGGTCCCTGGCCTGTCGCGATCCTTCTGCAGTCGCTTGAGCTTCAGTTTCGCTTCGATGGCCGCCAGCTTGAGCTGGAGAGTTTCCTCGTCGTCCTCCTCATCGTCGTCTCCGCTTCCCACGCCGTCACTCAAAAGTTGTTGCCTCGCCTTGTCCCGGAGATTGGGGGTCGTAGCTGAATTGCGCAAGGGCGACCCCAGAGTCTCGCGACGGCGCTGCATTTCCTCGTACCTTTTGCGACCGCTGGGGGAGCTCAGAAGGGCCTCTCGCGGAGACTTTGGCGGCCACGAGGGTCCGGACACTGTAACCACGTTCACAGATGTCAGCCATCGGACAGATGTTTTCGGGGGAGAGTCAGTCCGGCACTCACTGTTGCGAACCGCGACCGATCGCGTCTAGAACAAATCCCCTGTCGTACAAATCCTCCGTAGTTGAGACCGTATTCGGCAATTATGCCACTTCGTATAGGGCTAGTGTTGCGCTCCGACTTGCCATGCTCAATTGGCCAGTGACGCGGGGAAAGACCGACGGAGAAAGAACGGATTGAATCTGGGCGCGGTAACCGTCGATGGTCCAGCGGTCGTGTCACCAGCACAATAATAAAATCATGGAGAAGCAAGGGAGGGAGAAGACGGGGTCATAGCAACCAGGACCGAGTCGCACAGATTCAACAAGGTTGGTTTCATGCAAGTACACCAGAGCTGAGACGGCGCTTGCAGGTTCAACGGAGACCGAGCGGGAAATTGATTGGCCTGGGGCAGCGGCGCGTCGCGTTGTTCATGAAATGAAACGGAACGCGTCGATCATTCCGCTGTCTCTCTCTCTCTCTCTCTCTTCTCTCTCACCGTCACCTCCGCCCCCTGCAATGCCACTTGACCGTCTACAATCCCTCAATTAGACTGCGAAGAAATTCTAATTGACCCACGATGCCACGAACACGGTCGACAGCGCCCGCTAAACAGACGGAGTCCGACGAGCCTTCGCAGACCCAGACAACCTCCCCTCCCGAACCACCTAGCAAAACCTTCATTCTCCCATCATCCGCCAGCGACGATGCCCGGTTTATCATGCTGCCCAATCCGCGGACAGCGGAACTCAATCGCTACTTCTTCTGCCCGAAATTGGGCATGTACGAGTTCACCGTGATCCGACCGACCCCACACGCGCCGCGGAGTTTCCTATTCACGGATAAATCCGAACAGACGACAAAAGGGACGATCGCAAAAGCAGCGGAGTTAGCCGTCGCGACACCGATCGACATGATGTTTTTCATGATCCCCTTGCTGGCACCCACCTCGGTTTCCCAGACGAAGGGCCTCTTCCAGCCCTTGGACGACATCATCGACTCGCAGGACGAGCTCCCCAAGCACCTTCGTCAGGTCTTCTACAATGATATCTTCAGACCCGTGCTCGAGAGTCGCGCGGAGGCCATCTGCGACTCGGTGGAAGCTGGAGACGAGAAGATGCTTCGGTTTAGCGAGACCAAGCTCCTCAAGGAGCTGATCGTCAAGGCCGAACGGATGGTCGCCCAGGGACTTCCGGCTAGTCTGGAAGAGCGCTTCATCCGCCAGGCGCTAGCTACGCCGTTGATGTCCGTCAAACGGGAGGATGCCTCTACTAATGCCGCGTCAACGCGCAACGGCGAGGAAGGAGGAGAAGAGCAGGATCCCAAAGATACGCCCTCTGCGACGACGGCCACAGACTCGCCCTCCGATACCACTCCATCGACTCCGGCAACCGAGCAACTCCCCGACAGCTCAGCCCCCGACAATATGGCACATCTCCTACGCCTCTCAACAGCTCTATCCTTCATGAAAGACTCCTACCTACCCAAGACCCTCTGTGCCAGAATCGACGAGCTGCTAGGCTCATCAGACACCCCTCTAGACTTCAAGCCCCTGCAAGAACACCTCAAGCAAATAGCCAGTCTCCGCAAGGAGGCCCTCGCGTCGCGGTCAGCGGGAGATTTTACCCGCAAGCGCAGCGCTGACGACGACGACGCGGCCGAGTCCCGCGCCGAAACGAAGCGTCGCAAAGAGGAAGAAGAGAAGAAAAAGAAAGCCACGGTATCGCGCGGCGTCAAGGACCTGAAAAAGGTTGATACCTCCGGCATGAAGAAGATGAGCGATTTCTTTACCAGGTCGGCTGCTGCGAAGAAGAAGACTTGAAATGTGTCTCTGTTTGGCTACCGCTAGAGCAAACACCAGAGCGGCCCCAGCACTCGCGCGCTACGAGTCGTGTGCGCACGGAACCAACGGGCTTCTGATGAAGAAGAGCATATGACGCCCCAGACTGTCGGGTGCACCCGTGCAACCTGCGCATCATATCGGGTACATGACATATACAGGCCTGATCCAAGTCACTTGAACGCCATTTCAGCCAGGATACCAGTCAGGGGCTTTATCAACCCGACAGGAAGGAGTCGATACCCGCCAGAAATGCTTTCATGAGATAATGACCAGGCTGGGTCGGGCTCGCCATACTTGGGATACGACTTGTACATACTGTATAGATAAGGCTGGGGTCAAAAGGGCAGTCTGGTCTCAAACAAGACACTTGACCAACACATTAGAGGTCATATACCCATGAGTTCCAATTTCGATACAATACTGCTCATCAGTCCCAGGACTGTCTTGGATATGCAAACCCGTGATTTAAATCCAACTGTAGTTTTTCGCAAACCACTCTACTATACGTATAACCCCGCTCTACCACGCCATTTAATCATCAGGCGTTCATACAGTCACTACTCTAGATAAGAGATCTACAGTCTTGAACGTGGAATCAAAGTTGATACAGGCAAAGCCCGCGTACATTCAATTGGTAGGTAGTCATTAAAATAAACAAAACAGGGTGCGTAGCAAATCTGCTAGGGTCTCATTATCAATCTTGATAATTTGGTATTCCATCGTGGGTTTCTTGTTCAAACATCAACTTGCGTGATTGCGGAGCCCGAGATCCTACAAAGAAAAATCGTTAGTCAGGATTGAAATGTAAAAAAAGTAGAGAGGGAAACATACAAGAACGACCCGTTCGAGGGCTTGCTGATCACCATCGCCTGCGCGAGCTTCTCCTCCGAGATATCAGGGAACTTCTTAAGGTAGTACTCCTCCGTGAGGGCCTTGGTGACGGCGTCGACCTTGGACTGCGGCAGCATGTGGACGGTGCAGCCGCCCCAGCCGGCGCCGGTGAGCCGACTGCCCAAGGTGCCTGCGCGGCGGGCGATGGAGCAGATGTCTTCGATCTCGGGGGCGCTGCAGTCGTAGGCGTCGCTGCAGGACTGCTGGGACTCGTTGAGCAGCTGGCCCAGGTAGTGGATGCGCTTCTCGTCGAGGGTGGACGCGTTGGCCAGGCAGGCCTTGAAGTCCAGCACGCGGCGGGCCTCCTTGAAGCAGTGCAGGGCGCGCTGGCGGAGGAGGAATCGGTCGGCTTGGACCGGGAAGGAGGACAGGTACTTGGCTTCGAGGTCGGCGACCGTGATGTTGAGCTTTTGGGCGATCTCTTCGCGCGTGTAGCCCTGCTCCTGGGGGAGGAGCTCCATCGTGGCTTGGATGACGGAGTCGATCTGGTACTCCAGGGGGTCCTGTAGGCGGCCTTCCTTGCGCATGAGCTCCTCTTGGAAGTTCCGCAGGCTGTAGCCGAGGGAGCTGTTGTCCTTGGGGAGGGTCAGGCCGAAGTGCGCGGCGAGGACCACGGCGGCGAGCGTGCACTCGGCGACGCGCAGGTTGTAGTGGCGGGGGGCGGTCACGGCCTTGTCGGAGGTGACGAAACTCTGGGCCATGAGGAAGGTGATCTCCTCGGAGGCCTTGGGGATGGAGACGTGCTGCACGGCGAAGGTGGGGAAGAACTGGGTGTAGAGCAGGTATCCGCGGCGGGAGAAGATGGAGGCGGCCTGGTCCATGCTATTATGGGGTGAGCGACGATTAGATTGGAGGATGCATGGATAGGGTTGGGTACTTACCCGCCAGAGTACACGCCCACGGCACGCTCCGACACTACCGCCAGGTCGAGCAAGTCCTGCTTGGACACGTTGTGGTTGTTGGCCTTCATGACCGCCAGCGCACTCGAGCACACAAACGCCGCGCTGCTGGAGATGCCACCGCCGGGGGGCACGTTGCCGTCCACCAGCACCTCCATGCTCGCGGGAACGAAGGAGCCATCGGTATTCTGCTTCCGCAAGAATTTCAACGCACCCAGGAGGCCGGCGCGGAAGTAGTTCACCCACTCGTGCTTCTTAGGGTCGATCACAATATCCGTGTCGCGGGGCACGGTGAACTCGCGCGTGGGGAACTTGTCGGGGTTGACGTTGGCGATCTTGATCACGGTCTCTGAGCCGGCCGAAGGGACGACCTTGACGGCCATGAGCACGTCGACGCTCACGGCGGTGGGCAGGACATCGTACAGGTTGTAGTCGATGTGCTCGCCGATGATGTTGACACGGCCAGGGCTCCGCGCGACAAAGTCGGGGCGGTGACTATACTCTTTGGTAAACTGGGAGACCAGGCCATTAAATCGAGCGACATGTTCGGGGGCCGCGGAGGTGGCGGAGGCGTCATCGGTCGCGTAGACCTCCGCGATCGAATCGGTCTGGGGCACGAGTTCCTGCGGGGCAGTCATGGCGGGGTAATAGACACTGTATGGGGAGTTGGGGAGAGTAAAAGGTATGAACGAGATGGAGTGAGAAGAAAAGGATGGGATCAAGGAAAAGAAGGTAGCGAGAGTCTCCGAGAACAAAGAAAGAAAGAAAGAATCAGGTAATAAAATTCAAGGAGGACGAGATTGAGTAAAAGGTGGGGTGGTTCAGCATGTCGGACGGAGAGGTACGGAGTACAGCGTTGCAGTGACTGCTCCGCACCACCAGGCGGGATGGCCACTCAGGTGCGCTCGGCACAGACGGACAGCCCCGTTTCGGCGTGGGAAATGCCCTGGCCTGAATCAATCCCGCATTTCTCCCTCGTCTTTGTTCACCGGAACTCCGAGTTTCCCCAACTCATCCGGGCCGAGAGTCTATCAACCCCAACAATCGGTTTCATGATATGGGGATGGGGGATTGACAGGGAAACGAATAAATAAACATGATCATAAAGATAAAACAATCATTACCAGCATGATTGTTATTTATTGGTTAGTAGCAAAAAGGTAATATGAAATGTAAAAAGGAAGAAGAAATCGATGCGTGCGGTTCCAGCATTCTTGGCTAAACCGGGAATTTAACCGAAGCTAGAAACATCATCTTGACTTTGTTAATGTCTGGTCCGGGCAATTGGTTCTTCATGACCTGCGCTGGTAGACAGCCTGATCGAGAATCGTATAGTCAACACCCTGATATGGTGATCGAGATCTGAATAAAGGACGATAGATCTGTCGTCCGTCTATATTTATCGACCCACTGACTGTATGGTGACCCTGTATTGATCGGAACGCTGTCAAGTAATACCAACCCTCTTCGATGACATTATTGTAAGTATGGGGGTTCTTTGAAGCCGCCTACCTAGACTCAATATAAGGACCGAGTATCCCTATCCTCCGGAGTAACTACGTTCCTCGGGGCAGTCAGACTATCGCTGGACAGTGGGTCCCGATCGTGTCACGCGTGATCAACCACCCATTATTCAAGATGAAGGGATTGGCATGGAGAGGATGTAAGTAACGGAGTAGATATTATGGGAGTAGGATACCGTTCAGATGGGATTCGAATTCGAGGCGCCAATCGCAAAGACTGGACTTTCCATATTGGTTGGCCAACCGGCTCCGGGATCGGAGAGGCTGTTGACACAAAGACCATGACTCACGCGACCATGTCTTGACCAGGAGGCTTCGGTTTCTCTTCTGAGGTAGCCTTGAGAGAGGGCTGTAGATGGTGTTTAATTGTAAAAACTTGTAGAAGAAAAAATAATGAAGGGGGTAGACTCTAAACCAGTCACAGGAATGTGAACTGACACATTCCGGACATCTGGGAGAGCCTCGGCGGTATGTATTGCCATGTTTTCTATTAATGTAGGCTGATGGTCTAGACACGATCGTCCGAGGGATTGCAATCCCTGACATGGGAGAGTCCCTGCATCATGAAGAACTCTGTATATTCTCGCTACTATAGGTACCTCTAAGTACCTTACCTAGTCTCTCTACCCCTTGACCATAATCAACATATCCTGCTGTCACGAGCGACCGCCGAGGATGCGGCCACTCGCTGCCTCAGGTCCCTGCCAATCAGGTGAGGCCCGAAGAGGCCGATGACCGGAGGCGCTGAGCAGATCCGGCCAATCACGGCGTCGAGATTATCTGATTCGGGGCCGACTAAACCCCTTTGGGACTAGGTGGGGATTCCCCCCCCGACCCAGTTTTGAGTCTTTTTACTCCCGGCCTGAAGGAGATCCAGCGGGAGGTATTTTTTTGCCGTTGTGATTCTTCATCCTTCAACTCTTCCGCCACTTCTCTCCTCTCCGTTCCCTTCCACCCCTCCAACATCTCCGTTTGTTGGCCTGGCAATCATCCGCCGCGAAGATGATGCCTTTAAGACCATCGAAGAGCGCCATGCGCGCCCTGCAATATCAGAGGTATATGACCTCCAGCAGGAGAGTCTTCACCTCGGCGTCGATGGCGGCCGCCAATTCGCCCCACCGCTTCGCTACTCAGAAACGAAGCAAAAGCACCGCAACAGCCGCTGCTACGTAAGGCTTCCAATGGTTCTGGAAATCGACCAGACAATGGACTGAGCTAATGGTGGAATTCTATCGCCCAGGGAGTCCAGGCCCGTTCCCAGCCCGGCCTTCAACCAGGAACCTCACCGGAATGAGGTCTCGCCGTTGCAATCCCGCAATGCTCCCGAGTTGGACGACTCGTATGTGCACCCGTTTCGATGAGTTTGATGGCGCCGGAAGGTGGATGGAATTAATCGGTCTGGCATATAGATTCGTCGGCCTGAGTGGCGGAGAGATCTTCCACGAAATGATGCTGAGACTCGGCGTGAAGCATGTCTGTGAGTCATCTCTGTTCAGGTTCCCTCCGTCCTTACTGGCGGACGCAAGGGGATTAACCAATCGATAGTCGGTTACCCCGGTGGCGCTATCCTTCCCGTGTTCGATGCCATTTACAACTCCAAACACTTTGACTTCGTCCTTCCCCGCCACGAGCAGGGCGCCGGCCACATGGCGGAGGGTTACGCCCGCGCCTCGGGATTGCCCGGTGTCGTCCTTGTGACCTCCGGCCCCGGTGCCACCAACGTGATCACCCCGATGCAAGATGCCCTGTCCGATGGTACCCCCATGGTGGTCTTCTGCGGTCAGGTCCCCACCGGCCTGATCGGTACCGATTCCTTCCAGGAGGCCGACGTGATCGGAATCTCCCGCGCGTGCACCAAGTGGAATGTCATGGTCAAGTCCGTCGCCGAGCTCCCCCGCCGCATCCATGAGGCCTTCGAGATCGCCACCTCTGGCCGCCCCGGCCCCGTGCTGGTCGATCTGCCCAAGGATGTCACCGCCGGCATCCTCCGCAAGCCCATCCCCATGAACAGCACCATCCCCTCCCTGCCGAGCGCAGCGACCCTGGCGGCTCGCGAGCTGGGCCAGAAGCAGCTCCAGGGCGCCATCGACCGTGTCGCCCGCCTGGTGAACGTCTCCAAGAAGCCCATCCTGTACGTGGGCCAAGGTCTGCTCGCCGGCCCCGGTGGCCCCGCGATCCTGAAGGAACTGGCCGACAAGGCGTGCATCCCCGTCACGACGACCCTGCAGGGTCTGGGTGGATACGACGAACTCGACCCGAAGGCCTTGCACATGCTCGGTATGCACGGGTCCGCCTATGCCAACATGGCCATGCAGGAGGCCGATCTGATCATCGCCATCGGTGCCCGGTTCGACGATCGCGTGACGGGTAACATCTCCAAGTTCGCCCCCCAGGCGAAGCTGGCCGCCTCCGAAGGCCGCGGTGGTATCGTCCACTTCGAGATCATGCCCAAGAACATCAACAAGGTCGTCCAGGCCAACGAGGCCGTGGAGGGCGATTGCGCCGACAACATCCGCCTCCTGCTCCCGCACGTCAAGGCCGTGCCCGAGCGTCCGGAGTGGTTTGACCAGATCAACCACTGGAAGTCGCGCTTCCCCTTCTCCCTCTACGATCCCCAGGACCCCAACGGCCCCATCAAGCCCCAGTACCTGATCGAGAAGCTCAGTGAGCTCACGGCGCACATCAAGGACCGCACCGTGGTCTCGACCGGTGTCGGCCAGCATCAGATGTGGGCGGCCCAGCACTTCCGCTGGCGCCACCCCCGCACCATGATCACCTCCGGTGGTCTGGGTACGATGGGCTACGGTCTCCCCGCCGCCATCGGTGCCAAGGTGGCGCGCCCGGAGGCTCTGGTCATCGACATCGACGGTGACGCGTCCTTCAACATGACCCTGACCGAGCTGTCGACGGCGGCCCAGTTCAACATCGGCGTCAAGGTGCTGCTGCTGAACAACGAGGAGCAGGGCATGGTGACGCAGTGGCAGAACCTGTTCTACGAAGACCGTTATTCGCACACGCACCAGAAGAACCCCGATTTCGTGCCCCTGGCCCAGTCCATGGGTGTCCAGGCCGACCGCCTCACCAAGCCCTCCGAGATCGAGGAGAAACTGAAGTGGCTGATCGAGAGCGATGGCCCGGCCCTGCTTGAGGTCTTCACGGACCGCAAGGTCCCCGTGCTGCCCATGGTGCCCTCCGGCAGCGCTCTGCACGAGTTCCTCGTGTACGATGAAGGTATATTGATGCCCCCCCCACCTGACCCTGTTGGACAACGTGCTAACCTATTTTCACCTTTAGCCAAGGAGCAAGAGCGGAAAGCTCTGATGAGGAGCCGCAATGTGAAATTTTAAATTCCCTCTCCGCCGACAACCCTCCATCCTATTCGCCTGCATCCCTGATGACCCCTTGTTGCTGTACCGATGATTTTGTAGTCACAAAAGTGCCCTTTCCCCGGACTTTTTTACCTGTTGATATCCATGGCGTTTCTGGCCGGTTCTCAAAACGCTGATCTGGTGCCCATATGTACCCACACTGACATGCAACCGCCCCTACTTGTGGGGGAGAAATAACGCCGAACTCTAACCGTGTGGGGCGATGATTCGAAAGAAAGGACGAAAAAGTAATAATATAACCACGGCTTTCTTTTTTTTCTTTTCTTCTGTACTATATTTTCATTTACATTGGCGGTTCCAGTGGCCTCGTCTGGAGATATGATCGCCAATCTACGTTGCTCTCGCACCGCGGATGTTCCTGTCTGGCGTGATGACCACCTGCAATGGTTCCTAGGAGAACAATCTGCTTGTACATAAGTGTTACCTTTTGGTCTAGCTTGGCATTATTTCAGGATCTTGTTCAATGTACATTTGGGGACATGTTTTTTTCTTTATCCGTCTCTCGGATCAATTGTCGATCATGGTCTGCAATTGATCATAGTCTGGAATTAGTAGAGCAACAACCATGAACATTCCACGATCTCCCCCCGGTATTGCATCAGCCCTATCGCCTCCATTGGAAGCGCCAAGCGTTCGTGCCCCGCAGCCGCTCACGTGAGCGGCACCTGACTGACGTCCGGGGCGGCCGAATCCGGCGTTCCATTGGTCGCGATTCATTTTCGCACCTCCAAAGCCGCGGTCCGTTTCCGACTTGATCTGGTTGGTGGTGAGAACGAGCCTAAGGTAATCAATCCGGCCTGCAAGAAAGTTACTGCTCTTTCTTTCATCCATTTCCTGGGCTGCCTCTGCGCTTTTCAACTCTCCCCCATCAACGCCCATCCTTATCCCTTTCTTGGTTTGGATCGTTGATCATTTCATATTTACCGGGACCATTACGTCTATGGTCTTCACGGGCTATCTCTATCTCTAGCTTGCCCCGCAGGATGTTGCGCTCGGTTATCTGACATCTAACGCATCCCCATTTTCGCCTCCCAGCTGTATCCCAGTCATCCTCCCTTCATTCAATTCGTACACCATGGCCTCGGTGCCTGGATATTCGGCGACAACGGGTCGCCCGCGGACGGCCGAAAGCCCGCGATCGAGCACCCGCGATGACGCAGTACCGAGATCGGAGTCGAGTAGTGCACCACCGACAGGGTCCCTCGAGGATCACGAGACCGTATTCCTCAACAAACACTCTTCGAGCGAAGATAACCTGGCCAGCGGCAAGCCCCCGGCCTCCAGCTTAGCCACCGTCGACGAGCCTCGCAAATGCTGGATCTGTTATACCGACGAGACGGAAGACTCGCCTCTGAACCAGGACTGGCGGTCGCCGTGTCCGTGCGCCCTGACGGCCCACGAAGCGTGTCTCCTCGACTGGCTGGCTGATCTGGAGAACCCCCGCTCCCGCAAGCGCAACGGCCACAATGCGAAGATGGTGTGTCCGCAGTGCAAGTCCGAGATCGTGGTCTCCCGGCCCCGCAGCTATATCGTGGACGTCGTGCGGTTGGTGGAAGGGGTCGCTAGCCGATTGGTCCTGCCGGGGCTGCTCTTCACCGCGGCGGGCACGGTGTGGGCGGGGTGTTGCGCCCACGGGGTGTATTCGATGTATCTGATCTTCGGGACGGAGGACGCCCGACACGTCCTGGAAGAGACGGCGGAGGGCACGTGGAACTCGGGGCTCAATCTCGGCCTGCCGTTGATCCCGATGGCGTTGATCTTCTCCCGCACTCGCTACGCCGAGGGCCTTCTCCCCGCCATCCCGGTGCTGTTCTTCGCGACGCACAATCCGGGTCAGGAGCCCGACATGGAGCTCTGGCCACCCTCGGCGACGATGACCTTTGCGGCGCTGCCGTACGTGAAGAGTTTCTACGGCGCCCTCTACGACCGACTGTTCGGGCAACTGGAGCGCAAGTGGATCGCCGAGGTCCAACCCCGTCAGTCGGATGTCAACGAATTCGACGACAACGCGCCGCCGGAACACCCGGAGCCGGACGCCCGGGGGGAGGTCGGCAACGGTCAGATCCTGATGGAGATCGATCTGGAACTACAAATGGGCATGGGGAACGACGATAACGACAACCCGCAGGAGGCGCTCGGGCTGGGCGCGGACAACGGACAGGGCGCGCAGAACCAGCTAGGCGTTGGCCAGGGCATGGGGCTCGGACGACGCGAAGATATGGTCTACGACACGGGCAACCTCGCCGACATCATCCTGGGTGCCCTCGCATTCCCAGCCATTTCAGCCTCCATGGGCGGACTGCTCAAGTACGTCTTACCCAAGTCATGGACGGCGGCGTCAACCCTGGAGCGCAGTCGACCGGGTCTCTTGCAGACACGCTGGGGCCGCAGCGTCGTGGGCGGTTGTGTCTTCGTACTGTTGAAAGATGCATTGGTCTTGTACTGTCGATGGAAGCTAGCGCAGACCCACCGACGACGAAAAGTGCTGAATTACGATCGGGCGAAGCGAGGGTCCGTCAGCGGTAAGCGGTGACTTCCTGGCAAGCAGCATGGTCCTTGATGATAATCGGTATGATGGTGCATTCCCGGCGTTGTGATCCTCTCCTACGTTTATTTCCCCGCTCTTCTTTCTTTTCTAGCTTTTTGTTTCCCCCTCTATAATGTGCTATTGATAGTTCCGAGCGTTCTTTTTTCTTTATTTTATTGGGTAATCGCAACTCTGACTAGAATGTCACTCTGTAACCAACACGATTCGGGAAATAATATCTGGCCATGAAAAGAGCAATAAATAATCAAGTAAATTGTAGCAATTAACTTACGAAGTACAAAGCACGGAGTAGTGAATCGGTACCTCCACCACAAGTATGCCGGTGAACCACGCTAAACCAACCCCAGCCGCCCGCCCTCTAAACGCGCGGCAAAACCAAATCTGCCTCCTCCCGAGTCCCGACCAACAGACACCCGCAACTTTCTCAATCTCCAAGCTAACCAGGTCAAATCAACCACCCACAAACAAACAAACCCACACAATGCGGCCCCTTTCACCGGTCCTCGCCTCCCTGGCGAACGTCTTCAGGATTCCCATCTCGCAAACATTGGCCCGTCCGGCTATCGGCCACTTGAATGCTCAGCCCGGCCCTGTCACCGCTGCTGCGCAGCCGGCTGCGGCGCGGACGTTTTCGAGTACCAATGCTTTGTTCAAGAGGAAGGGGGGGTTGAAGACTGATAGGAGGATTAGTATGTTCTTACCCTCTTCTTCTTCTATCCTTGATTTATACATCCATCATCAATCCATCAATCCAAAACACATGGACAAAAAAAAAGCCCCCAACCCAATTCCTCCCAACCCCAGCAAAACACCACACCCCAAAACAACCGAATCAATAGAAACATACTAACCAAGAAAACCAGCCCTAATCCGCTACTTCCTCCACCACCCCCTCACGCCGCGCCCCCTCCGCTTCTCCCGAACCCGCTACCTCCGCCACTGGACGATCCACCGCGCCTGGCAACTCTTCCAGAACCAGCAGCGCCGCACGCAGACGCTGGAGCTCGAGCGCCAGTGGCACGCGATGAACGACGCGTGCGAGGAGCTGCGCACGGGCGCCGGCGACGGCGGCCGGCTGTTCCGCAAGTCGATGAACAAGCGGGGTGTTTTCCGCGACATGTTCCCTATTGAGTATGGACGGTTGCAGACGGAGACGCCGGCGCAGGAGGGGTGGAATCATGGGTGGGTGAGGCCTGAGAGGAGGTGATTCTTCTTTTGAGGGGTTTGTGTTTTATATCCGATTGATTGGTTGATTGGCTGGTTTTGAAGGGGGAGAAGTGTCTATAGATAGGGTATCTTATTGTCTGTTGGACTGTGTTCTGGCTGGTTCTGTTCTTTGCTGTGTACTATAACTTATTGTACTTGTCTGTTTATCATATCTGGCTTATGGACTGGTGTTCATCTACATTTCTACTATATCTGTAGCTCAGTACGAGAATGATGATAATGATAGGTCAAAGATAAGTAAAGTAAAGTAGTAAAGTAAAAAAAGTAAAGATTGATATAAACACACTGATCGAACGTATGAACGTATTGACGTATTGCAACGATTGCTTCAAACAAGTCAAAGAAAAGAAAAGAAAAGAAAAGAAAAAACGCGCTAGACGATAAAGAATGTGCGTAAATCAAAGTCAGGGACAAACATAGAATGAAATGAAATGGCGAAATGAGAGTATCATGACAGTTGGTATAATAACGCCCGATAGATCGGAGAAATCATCAAGGAGAGAATTCGGACTGCAACGCGTGCGTATCGAAGAGAATGACCGTTATGGGGGAGCGTATTTCCGCCCAAGAAGATAAGATAAGAGAGAGAATCGAATAAGACGTGTTTTCGTACCATATACAGACGCAACGTCGCAAGGAAGAGAAATGACCTGATGTCGGTCGAGAAAGCCTACCCAAACGCCCAATAATGCAAGTATCGATCAACGGCGTGATCGTCATCGACTTCAGTCTCTTCAGTCCCCTTTTTTTGTTAAGTTCCCACCAGCGATAGACACGTGGATTGTCGTGGTGGGTTGGTGCAACATGTATTGAAGGCCGGGCGGAGGCGTGTCTCTGACTGGTGGGAGAAAGTCGTTGGAGTTACAATGCGACTTGGATCCATCACAGGACAATGCAGCACGAACTTTTTCGCTTTTCGAACGTCAGGAGGGCGGCCCGCGTGGCGGCTTCGAAGACGTCGTCGACTCCCTCGCCGGTCAAGGACGAACACTCGAGGTATTTCCTCGCGCCGAGCGACGTGGAGGTGTCATTACCTTCCTTGGCCGTGACGAACCGTAATGACTTCTTCCGCATCTCTTCGATCGCCATGGGATCGTCTCGGAGATCTTTCTTCAAGCCCACTATGATGATCGGCACGCCTGGACATCGTTCGTTTGCCTCTTCAGCCCACTGTGTTGGAGTGATCAGCCGGAGAACGGATAGGATAAGGACAATAGGGATCAACGGACCTTATGCTTTACATTCTCCAACGAGTCTGGGGTGTCGATGGCGAACCCGATCAAGATGACGTGCGCTTTGGAATAGGCCAGCGGGCGCAGACGCTCGTAGTCCTCCTGTCCCGCAGTATCCCACAAGGCTAATTGGACAGACCGTCCATCCACCCGACAATCTGTTACGTAGTTCTCGAAAACGGTAGGGACCTAATCCAGGTATGGTCAGAGGCCGACGCGCCAGACACGGATGGCATCAGGGAGGGATGGAAATACGAACATAATGCTGCGACAGAAAAGTACGTTAGTCCATAATCTATATTTTGCATTGATTCGACCTGTTTCGGGAGGGAAGGGGGAGGGGGAGGGACTCACGGTTGGAAAGTAGCCAAGGGTGAAGACGCTGAGAAGACTGGTCTTCCCACAAGCACCATCGCCGATGATAACCAACTTTCTAGAATGGTTCTAGCGTTAGTTCCGACATCCTAGTTCCGCGAAATGTAGCGCCAGGGAGATGGAGGAGAGGAGGGGTGAGGGTGGGATGGACCGCATGCAAAGCGCGGTATGGAACGCCGATCCCCCAGTTGAACTACTGGTGGTTGGAACATCCATGACACGACGGATTGCCGGATCAGGGTCGTCGCACGCACCTTCGCATGACATTGTCGTCACTCTGTTGTTGGGCCATTTTCCACGGCCAAATCGCACGAGCCTGATCGACGATCGATCGAACGATCAATCAATCAATCAACCCCTCAGGAGGGAGGTAGGAGAAGATAATAATGTCGAGAAACCGTCGAGCGGAAGAGAGAAATGCGGACAGGTAGACGGGGATGAAGTCAGGGCGCTTGGGTGAGAAGCCCTGAACCGGGGGGTGGACACGGGGGGGGGGGAGGAAGTAGGTATGGTGGAGATAAGGCGAGGAGGAGGTTCAGGCACCCGGGGGGATCGAGACACGGATTGTGTGCCGGATTGAGGAGGAGAAGTAAGTTGATGCAAGATTGAATAGGACGATTAGAAAAGTCCCCTCCCCCTAACTGCAGGACGAGGGCAATAATGGGGGGAATCCAGATGGCACAGTTGGATGATTTTGGGAAGGCGGTCGAGTTGAGGCTGACGACTAACTGGTTAGGTAGGATTAGTTAACTTTTTAGGTCCTTTTAGGTACTGTTCATGTACCTGGGGATGTATACGATGTATATTACCGGTCAATACAGACTGACCTGGTGCTGCAGCTTCAGATCATCAGATGGAGAGGAGGAAGTAAGGAGAGATGGAGGGGAA
The DNA here is from genome assembly GCF_002847485.1 of Aspergillus campestris IBT 28561. Lineage (NCBI taxonomy): Eukaryota > Fungi > Ascomycota > Eurotiomycetes > Eurotiales > Aspergillaceae > Aspergillus > Aspergillus campestris. The sequence goes on along the minus strand of NW_020194336.1, from coordinate 1,427,199 downwards.
AGAATGAATAAATATCAGGGGAGACTTAGATTAATATCATAGGCATAGATCCCATAGTAATAACAATCAATAATATTAGTTTAATACTCGTGCTAATAACAATATAATAATCAATCACCCGTTCATCCTGCTCCCCATGTAATCAAAGTCCAGGATGAGATCGACCGGAGGAGGGCTGAGAAAAATCAAATCAGATAGAAACAATCATCCTGCGCCGCTGTTACTCAAGTTCATGCTATGTCTCAGATAACAATCTCCCTGACTTTGCACTTGTTTCCTTGTTGTTTCAATCCTCTTCTTTGACAACCATTGTCTTGATTCTGTAAATGTAAACATGGAGATGGTCCCGTTTCCCATGTGAATGATTGTCAGGGCCTGGGTTGCTATTCTTATCATCCCAAGTGGGGACCACACGTTTCCCTCTCATGATGATTAGTCGTAGGAGGAGGATGACAGGGATCGACTTGGGTCAGGACCTGATGAGTGTCTTGAACTTGATTATACTAATCAGCGGTGTCTGGCCAAACATGGCTCCACTAATGCAACATGATTCTCATGTGTTTACTCCATACAGCGACGATACAGCGGTCCTGTAAAGATCCCGTATCAACCCACCGGATTCTAACCGCTTTGGTCTTAGCGGGAAAATCGATGCCTGACAGTTATGAATGCATCCATGACTAAGGCAGATTGGGGTGCCTGATCGCTGAGGGACCAACACTCGCTTGCGGCGCTTAACCAGTTGCGGCCAGCGGCACGGCAACCATCCAGCAAGTCCACGCCTGGCGTCAAGATCAAAGCGAACCCATTCAGTCCGTCACTGATTCATTATCCCACTCCCCACCCCCATCTTCAACTGGCCCTCTCATATCCGTGGATTCCCTATTTTGGTCGATCTGACTCGGGATCTTCCTCTCTCTGTCGCTACCTGATCCCCCCTCTCTCTACCAGATTGGTTCCGTCACATTTGGACAAACTTACCCCCCTCGTCGTGCGGCCCGGGTCCTTTCCACCCCTCTCCGCTCTCACGCTCCGTTGGCTCGACCCTGCTATCTTACCCGTTTTTCGCCGCCTCAATACGCGACCGATCCTTCTGGCGGACTTCGACGCTTTCGCTGGGAATTCTAGGGTTTGTCCTTTTCCTCTTTACTCTTCTCCATTTTTGGTCTTCTCTGGGGCGCTGCTCGGCACGTGAATCGCGGAGGTAGTTGGTGAGTTGTCGTCGACGAAACCATCTTAGTCTGTCGCACCTCTTCCTGACGCTTTGGTCTACATTCATATTAGCATGGTGGTTACTTCCGAACTTTCGAGGAGCTCCGTCCCGACTTGATCACCCCGTCGATACCCGCCAGCGCGAGGCATGGCGCCTCCGCACCCCCCTAGACCGGCTCCGGCCGCCGCCACGGCTGAATCCATGCCGGCCCCCTCGACTCGTCCCGTCAATGGGGAGGCTCATGCGGCAAACATCCCCACCCCCCCCTCAGCGTCCGTCGTTCAGAACACGTCCGTGAATCGCAAGAAGCAGAAACGCAGGCAAAAGCAGGCCGCTCGCCTTGCGGCGGAGAACCAGCTCGGGAACGGACACGTGCCGACGAGTGTCGCCGACCGGAACGGCTCCGGGTCCGCCTTACTCGAGAGCGTTCTGTCCTACGAGCCGGACTTCGACAATGTGAATGGCGACGTGTACTACGACGACGAGCAGGACGCCGCGAGTGTCCACCACGATTTCCCCGACATGGCGAACGGGCCCGACGATCATCCCCGGGCCGCAGGGCGGAAGTCGAAGAAGAAGAAGGGCAAGAAGGGGCGGTCGCACTCGGAAACCATGGGCGACGAAAGTCCGACCTCGCAGTCCACCCCGTCCATCTCCATGTCGTCGCATCCGCTTCCCCCGCCGCTGCCCCCGCACCTCGGCGCCGGACCGCTGTTGAAGGCCGCCAAGGACCGCAGCATCTGGAACACGTCGACCCAGGAAGAGCGCGAGAACATTAAAACCTTCTGGCTCGAGCTGGGGGAGGAGGAACGTCGTCAACTCGTCAAGGTCGAGAAGGATGCCGTCTTGAAGAAGATGAAGGAGCAGCAGAAACACTCGTGCAGTTGCACCGTGTGTGGTAGGAAGCGGACGGCGATTGAGGAGGAACTAGAGGTACTTTATGACGCTTACTACGAGGAACTCGAACAGTATGCCAACAATAACCAGAGCTCCTTTGAGAGAGGCTCCCCGATCGTCCCTCCGCCCCGCCTATACCAGCAACCGTTACGATCCCCCGGCCAACACACCCGAACGCACGGTCAGTTTCACCCCTCGCGAGGGCGCATCCACGAGTTGCCCGAAGACGACGACGACCTCGAAGAGGACTACGACGAGGAGGATGAGGACGACGACGAAGAAGAAGAGGAGGAGGAGGAGGAGGAAGACGAGGACGAGGACGAGGACGACGACGAACCGTACAGCGACGATGAGTTCGAGGACGAGGAAACCCGTGCCGCCCGCGCAGACTTCTTCGCCTTCGGGAACAGTCTAACGGTAAAAGGTAAGGCCGAGGCGATATACCCCGATTGCATTGACGTGAGGATACGGGCTGACGGAGGCGCTCTGCCTCATTGTTCCCCCACAGACGGGATTCTCACGGTTGCGGATGACCTACTCAAGAATGACGGGAAACACTTCATCGACATGATGGAACAGCTCGCTGAACGTCGGATGCAACGCGAAGAGGACACCCAGTACGGTATCGCTGCCGCCCATCAGTCGCTCCATGGCGGTCACAACCATGGCCCTTTGGACGACGAGGACTACGACGATGAGGAAGACGAGGATTACGACAGCCAGGAGGAAGAGGACTACGAGGACGATGAGATGGTTGGTCCAGAGTTCCCCCCACATCGGTGCATGCCGGACGGAGCGCAGGCTGACATGGTCACAGGACGCAATGACGGAGGAACAGCGCATGGAGGAAGGGCGGCGGATGTTCCAAATCTTTGCGGCTCGAATGTTTGAACAGCGCGTCTTAACGGCGTACCGGGAAAAGGTGGCCGAGCAACGTCAGCAGAAACTCATCGAAGAACTGTTGGAAGAGGAGAATCGAACCGAAGCGCGGAATGCCAAGAAAGCTCGCGAAGCTCAGAAAAGGAAGGACAAGAAGAAGCTCCAACGGCAGGCCAAGGAGGAAGAGAAGGCCCGAAGGGAGGCGGAAAAGGCTGCCGAGGAAGCGGCGGCGAAAGCCGAGCAGGAGAAAAAGCTCGAAGAGCAACGGCAGAAGCGAGAAGAACAGCGCAAGAAGCGGGAAGCTGAGCGGAAGGCCCAGGAAGAGGAGCGCGCGCGCAAGGAGGCCGAGAAGCAAAAACGATTGCAGGAAGATCGGGAGCGACAAGCGGAAGCGGAGCGGAAGAAGGAGCAAGACAAGAAACGGCGGGAAGAATCGCGGCGAAAGGAGCGGGAAGAGCGCGAGTTGCGGGAGAAGAAGGCCCGGGATGAACGCGAGCGCAAAGCGCGGGAGGAACAAGCCCGGAAGGACAGCCAGAAGGCCGGTGTACCGGCGAATCGACCGTCGCATCCGGGGCTCGTCCCGATTCCCGCGAATCTGTACCATCCTCAAGGGCCCCCGGGCCACCACCCATCACCGCACACCCAGATTGCTACGCCGATTGTCCCCAAAGCCCCGACTCCCGCCCGACCCCGTCAACCATCCCAGCAAGACTCCCACAGCTCCTCTCCGCGATCCCAAGCGACCAGCGCAGAACCCTCGCAGGTCTCCGTCTCCCCGCGATCCATTGGGCCCAGCCAGTCCTCTGGAGCCTCAAGTGCTACGTCCAGACAGGGCCAGGGGCCACCGTCGATGCTCCACCATCCTCAACCTTCTACGCCGCTGTCCCCGCTGGGTCGCACTCATCCGCCAGGGTTCCCAAGCGGCAACGGAATGCCACCGAATCCGCCGGGGTTGGCTGGGATCATGCCTCGGTTGCCAATGAGCCATGACCTACCTACATATCCCCCGCACACCGGGTCACTCATGAATCAGCCGCGAGGGTTCCCGGCACCGAACGGCATCCCTGTGCCCCCGGGCATCAATGGATCCCGTCAGATGGGTCCCGGGCGAGGATTCCCGCTGGACCCTGGCCACAATCTTCCGTTCCACGGCCAACCGCCCATGTCGGGTGCGTTCTCCACGCCGCCAGGTGGACTGTCCCATGGCCATTCCCGGCAGCCTTCCGGTTCGTTTGAGCGATCCCCTCTCGAGGTGCATCACACCCAGCCATTCCCGATCACTCGACCCAGTCCTATCAAGCGCCCGTCTAGCACCCAGCAGGAGCAGCCAGGGGACCATGCACGGACGACCCGTGGGGATGTAGACAAGCTGAGTACCCAGCTGGGCAGCAGTGCCCTCCTTGATGACACAGATATCCCGTTCGCATCGAACCTGTCCCGGTCATTGCCGGGTGGCACTCTTCCGGGATCTTTACCGGGACCGACCCGGGCCAGCTTCGGCGCGCCGGCGCTGTTCCCGGATCCTCTCAGTGGTAAGTCGATTCAACGACGGCCGGTTTCAAAAATCTTCAATGCGGGCGGGGCTAACAAAATAATAGCACCGAAACACTCTAATTTCCCCAGTCCCGGAGTGGGCAGCAACACGTGGGGCCCGCAGATTCCCTTTGGTGCCTCCGCCTTTCCCGGTGCCCCGTCATGGGGAACCACACATGGTCAGTAGACAACGCTTTCTCAATTCCATCTGACCTCTACTAACCTTCACTTTAGGAAGCGGATGGGCCAATAATGTATTCGGATCTGCGAGTCACCACCGTGCTCACACATCTCGACCTGTTGCCATCAGGCTCCTCGTAATCCAAGCCTGCAAACAGCTCGACACGATGACTCCATCCAAGGGCTTAAGCGGCTACCACGACGTGAAAGTCATTGGCCGACAAGTGGACCAACTCCGACCACCCAACGAGCCTCCAATCTCCCTGAAGGAAATGCTAGACATCTGCGACACCGAGGGCAACCCGCAAAACGGCGGCGGGTCATTCTCGATCCGGGACGACGAGACGAGCGAGTTCGTCAAGTTCGAACCGGACAACAACAGCGCTATGGCAGGCCACCGGGGGAGCCTTGTCCCTGGAGAGATCGGCAGTCCCATACCGGGGAGCAGTCTACCGGCGTTCGGGGGAATCGGCTCGACCTCATCTGTGCTACGGCAGTTTTCTCCACCAACAACGGGGTTCTAGGCGTTTTTGTTTCTTGAACGAGGGGTATTTATTTTCGCACAAATTTTCTTTCTCATACACACACAACACACATACTGCATTTTAGGTATCGGGTGGATTCACGGAAAGGGAATTGATTGATTGATATGATATGATTATTTCGATTTGTGTCCTTTTTTTTTGACGTCCTGTTTTCTTCGCTTTTCATTTTTTTTTTGCGCGCGCTTTGGGACGGACGATTGACTGATGGATCCATTACTTACTTACTACCTTATCTACCTCGCATGTTTTTGATTGATTGATTGATTGATCGATTGATCGATCAATCAACTGGCTACTGGCTTGAAATGAATGAATGGTGAATTGTTGCCACAATTGACCGCAATAAATGTCTTCCCATCTCCCTTGGTCGTTTTTCTTTCTGCTTTGTCCGAAGCGTCTTGTCTTGTCTTTTTTTGACTTGTCATGTCATGTTGCTCATGTCTTTCATACCTACCTACTACTTACATCAAACATTACCCAGGCATAACTTTACTACTTACAATACCATCAGGCATTCTCCACATACAGGTGATATCGCTTTCTTTGACTACATCCTCCCTTTTGCTCATATGTATGTTGTTGAATACTACCAATGCATTCTTGTCTCCTCCATCCATCACATGGTGATGACTGGGTTTAATACTCTGTCTATTGCCGCTACTGCTGCACTGGTACACTGTAGGTAGGTATGATAGTATCACACTGTGGCGTATACACTCCTAGACAGGTGTAGGTATAGGTATAGGTATACTATCTATATTGATCGAAATAACCGCAGAAGAGTAATCAGAAAAGAAAAGTGAACCCCTGATGATACACCTATATATGTGGCTGAAAAAGGAAAAAGAGAAAAGGGTAAATAAATAGATAGATATGGAGGAGGGAATCAAACCATCTTACACAGCGAATAGCAAAGATAAAATAAGATCTTAACAGGCTAGGAAAACAGACAGACAGGGACAAAATCCAACAACGGATGGTGATGATGGTGACACAGCACGTTACAATCAATCAATCATGAACGAAGGAAAAAAAGAGGCACGGTACAGGATGGTAAAAGGGGGAAAGCATATCGCATCATACAATCGTTCTCGCTCACTGCCTCGATTCCGTCACCACACCTTCGTAATCTCTAGACCGGATGTAGTCCAGCGTGCGTTGGAAGTGCCGCTTGGGGCCTTCGAGGCTGGGGTTGGGCTCGTCCTGGTCTGTCTGCAGGTTGGAGTGGATGAGCTCGATGAGGCCGTTCAGGTATTTGACCGTGACGGTCTCATTCTGCTGGTCGAAGTAGTAGACGTAGCGGTTGAGGATTTCAACGAAGAGTTCCACTGATACGGCGGTGTCCATGCAGGCGTCGGCTACGCGAAGAGCTCGCTGGAGGCATTCGAGGACCCGTTTGCCGTCGCGGTAGAGCTGTGGGTTGGCTGGTTAGAATGCTTGATTCCGCTTCAAATCAAAAAGATGACTTACGTTTTGAGGGTCTTCGTCGCCGCGCTGTGGGTTCTCGACGACCCACCAGAGATGACTGGCAAGGTAGACGGCTCGGCATTGGTCGGGCTTCTTGAGCAGTTTGCTTCCGTGTAGGGCAGCTTTGGTAATGAGGGTGTCGTAGTTCTCCTTGGAGAAACCCCGCGTGCCGTGCAGGGCGCCCGAAATGACACAAACAGCCTGGAACTGGGCGCGGGAGTCGCTAATGGAGTCCTCGTAGATGGTGAAGGCCTGCGCGAAGAACTCGTAGCTGAACTCTTCGAAGCCAGTTTGGTCCGCCACTTCGCCGCACATTACAAACAGACGAAGAGAAAGATCGGCGCATCCCGGGTTGACGCGTTGGTAGAGGTTGTTGACACACTGGTGCATGAACCGATAGAGCGTCGAAGATTGCGACTGCCAGTTGTCATCATAATGCTCGCGGGATTTGAGCTTGCGTGCAAGTCGTATCGAAGCCGTTACGAGCGCCGGTGTTGTGTAGCGGATCCGCTCATTTCCGTCCAAATAGGCCTTGCGAGTGGCTTGGAGGAGCTACATTATGCGGTCAGAAAATGGCTAAAATGCCTACACCATATCAGATAAGGGGTCTCACCTTGAGCTGAGTGTCGTTATCGGGAGCTCGGAGCAAATGAACCAGGCGCGCCAACCACCCTTGCTCCTCGATTGTTTCGTCCGTTTCTCCCCTTCGCTGAGATTGCATGCCGGGGTAACCCATGGCCTGCTGTGTACCCTCTTTGATCAATACTCGGATGGATTGAAGGACGCGGTCAAGGTTATCCGTTGAGGTGATGGGAGTTTGGTTTTTCAGAAGGCTGCGGGCGATCTCCCCGGCCATCGATCGCCGCGTCGTATAAGATTGCGAGGTCAACAGCGGGACATAGTTCGGCAAGGCAAGGGCGGTGAAAATCGAGGCATAAGAGCGGAGGGGGGCGAGAAGAAGCTGGGAAAGATTCTGTTGCGCCGGGGCGGAGTGCAAGTCTGCATGGTCAGTATACGCGGCGCTCTCTTTGGTCGCAAATGCAAGGACCTGGTCAACGTAGTCGAGTCGGTCGGGGTAAGTATTGAGGGCTAGGTTGACGAGGGACACCAGCAAGGCCATGGTATCTTGGATCGGGATGCCACGGTTCTTGATGATACCGACCACCTGCTCATAGAATATAGAATATAGCTGGGATTCCACCGACGGCTTTTCTTTCTCCTCGCCATCGCCATCGCCACCTTTGTCATCTGGCGCAGGTTCTTCTCCCTCCTTTGCTTCTGGGGCCGCTTCCTGGTCGTTCGAGGCCTGCTCGACGCCGTTCTCTTTAGCGGCTGCATCTTCGGCAGTACTTTCTTTCTTCTTCTCTTCAGAGACCTTGAGGTCCTCCAAGAGCTTTGTAACAGCTTCCTCCTCGCCCCGCTTTCGGGTTTCCGGATCGTCCGAGGGCTCCGTCTCGCGCGCCGCATAGGTCGAGAGGCGATCCATCAGGCCGATGACAATCTTCTTCAGATCAACATGGGGGTTGAGGCGGGAGATTGCCGTGAGCAAAAGGTCTAGGGTGTGGAGGTGAAATTCATCAGGGAAGACCTTGGTCACAACTTCGAGAAGATATTCCTGGGCCAAGACGTCGCGGCACTGGACGACCTGCTCCAGCAGCGCCTGCAAGATGCCGGACTTGTAGGCTTCCAGGTCCACCAATTGACTGAGCCGGACAACGTTGCTTCCGACCAGCAGCTCCAGCTCCCGGCGCTCCTGCATCCGCTTTTCCCGCTCACGCGAGGGCCCCTGGTGTTGAAGCCTCACCCACAACTTGTTCATCTCGACGAAATTGGTCAAAACAAAGTTGATCGAGTCCTGCAGGTTCCCTTCCGGCCCATCGCCGGATCCAGTCGGCAGGTAGTCGCGCGCCTGGCCCGAGAGGTAGTAGCGCAGGAACAGGCCGCGGATCGGATGCTGCACGCCCCTGCTCATCTCCATCATGTCTTTCATAATTTCCTTCACAGGAGCATCCTCCACGGACATGTACACCGTCCCGACAGTGATCATTAGGTAGAGTCGTGGAATTATGTTACCCGCATATTGAACGAGTTCGTAGAGGTCGGCCAAGTGGTTGACGGGATGGTTCTCTTTCAAGTAAACGGAGAGATGTCGCAAAGCGTCAAACACGGCCATGTATAATTCGTAGTACTGCTTGGGGCCCAGACTCGGAGTGCGAAGCTCGGATACGAGGGTTGATCTAATCCAATGGGTTGTGCATTGTTAGCTGCCATCTGGCTCGATTCTCACTGCTGCCTGGAATCGGGTCGAAGCTCACCCGCACTTGAGAGCATCCATGAGCTTGCCGGGGGTCTCCAAACATTTCCGCATCATAATCGACTGTTGACGCACGACCCCCAATGCCTCCTCGAGGAGGCGACTTTGATCATCGGAGGCCGCCATTGGGGTGGCCATGGCGGAGCGAGTGGAGGAATGATAGAAAGAGGGGAACGAGTCGTGATGCGGTCGGTGAGGGATGGTGGTTCAGGTGGGGGGGACGAGGTAAACTGATGGGGACCAAGGGTACGGAATAGAGATAACAGAGAGGAGTAGAAATTAAAAAGAGAAAGACCAGGTGGGTTCCTGATCCATGCGACAGGGGGGAAGAAGGAGGAGGAGAGGAAATGCGGAGGAGAGAGATGGAGATAGAGGGAGTGACGGAGGTGATGAATGTCATTCATTACTAGCCGGAGAAAGCTATGAGGTATGGTCATGTATGGTAATATTTAGGGAAATGGAGACTGAACTAGTACCGGTGATGACGTATTGCGTAGTATTGTTGTGTATCAGCGACTAAACTAGAGATCCCGCATGCTCCAACGCTATATATATTACTGTCGCATCCGTCATTCTCAACCTCACCATCTCTACCGTCTATATGATACCCAAAGAAAGTATGTCAATTGCACCCACTTATTCACATGAAATGCAAAAGATGTATGATACCCTTAAACAACCATGACAACAACAAAAGAAATAACAACAGGAAAACAAACAAAACGCCGTGTTACATGAACAATGCATGCATGAGAACCCGCTAAAAACCCGAAAATAAGAGGGAAACAGAAACAAGACACGCTTTCGTCCATCATGTATCATATCAACCATTCTTTGTTAATTTTAATCTTGACCTTCGCCTTCCGCTGTCAACAAGCCGTGTCAATCCATCGTCATGGCGTTATTTCATGAGGGTGTTGTATAGAGAAGGAGACAGAGAAATGAAACGGCAGCCGAGACACAACATTCTAGATAATGCTTCCGGTCTCATTGCGCCTCTGCAGGGTAGTTCCGTTCAGGCTCCGCTCTTGGTGAGAGGTTTCGTTGCTCCGCTTCAGGAATTGGCGCGCCTGCAGCTCAGTGGCATTGAGTGCAGCACGGGCGAAGTTGACCCGCGCTCCATCATCAGCGCTGCGTGCACCAACGTTCGAAGCAGTATCATTGCTGCGGGCAAACAGAGAACGAGTATCCGTGCTGTTGCTGCTGCGAGCAGAGAGGGACCTGGCCTCAGTGCTGTTGCTCCGTGCATGGAGGTCTCGAGTCTCAGTGCTGTTGCTGCGGGCACTGAGCTGGGAAGAGGTGTGGTTGCTGCCGCGGGCGAGGAGGCCGCGCGTCTCCGTCTCATTCGTTGATCTTCCGAAAATCATTCGACGAATAATGCCCTCGCTCACGTTGGATTCGCGGCCCTCATCCGCCGCCTGGGGGGTAGGGGTGGGGGTGGAACGGGCCTGGATGCCCCATGATGGCGGACTCGGGCTAGGCGAGGGCGATTGAGGCACAGTGATGGTTTGAGGCTTTGGTGTGCCATCATCACCGGCGACATTGACAACGGTGTAAGAGGGCGAATCGTGACGCCTGTACACGGTTGCATTGCCTCGGCGCTCCAGAGCCGTATCGTTGCCGGGGCCCCAGAGCATCGGCACGGCATGCGCACCAATGGAGGAGAGAACTAGAAGAACTGCGGAGGGATGCATTCTGAGAGTGTATAGAGAAAGAACAAGTCAATTGCTATTGGAAGTAGCAAGAGATATACAGAACGGAAGAGACTGTTCTCGTGGGAAGAATAGAGGAATATAAGACTAGAAAGATAAAAGACAGGAGGATCGAAATCAGAGGGAGGAAGGGTCCTATTTTATGATCCGCTACAAATACACCCAAGCACAGGCCATCTCAAGATTCTAAGGGAACAAAAGGCTTCCATCATCACGCAGATCGATCGGGGGAAATCGTGCAGGATGTCCACGCCGCCGGCCAAAGGAGGCTGGGCGCATCTGGGCCACCTGCGGTCTGCCAGCCACGTTCATTTTGTGCCGTCTTCCACGCAATCTATTATATTATCGTTGGATGAGTTGCACTCCACCACGGCAGAGCGACTTCATCATGATCACATCGAGCCATTGTCAGTGATCTCATTTGTCTCTCTTTCGGTGGCCGGGGAGTACACAATTACCAGGTAGCCGAGATTATAGCGTCGATCCCGAATCAACATGAAGAAAGACGCATTCATCATCCCATGTGACACTAACCAGATGTGGCTGGACTGACCCACCCGGCCGGCTGTGGTGTATCAAATCGCTCTATGCAGGGTACAACATCCGACATCATCGCTGCGATATCAGGTTATCATACAGCCAGGCATGCTCCAAGACTAGTCATTCTGCAGATGTTCTATACTTGGCAACACGAGTTCGCACATAATATCCTGTCAATCAAAGCTAGTACGTTGAAAGCATGCATCCTCCCGGCCGAGTCAACGTCAAGGGCAACGTCAGCTAGAACGGTTTTCACTACAACGCTAGCCCTGTACATTTTTCAACTACCTGACAGGATGCACTCTTTTTAGTGAAATTTGCGTGGAGTAACGGGATCTTTTGTATGACGGACACGACACCAAAATTCGGTCAATCTGGCAATCTACCAGTAGTGCTATCGCTAAACCACATTTCCAGCTTGACCAACACCCACGAGGGAAACAATTGGACTAACACACCTGAGATGATAGTAGTTTCTTTACTTGAAAGATCCAGCGTATCTGAGCTACTAGAAGACAGTTGGAATCCTTCCGCGAGTGGCATAGCCACTGTGCTACCAGCAGAGCACCCCTATGCGTGTTGCGTTGACAACTAAAAATGCACAATTCGGTTGATCTGTTGCCCTCACGAGTAAGGCAGTGGTCCTTGATCTGTGCCTCACCGCATGCCTGGCTTGAGTGGGGAGATGCATATGAATCTAAGCATGGCGATTGACCCTAGAACGCTTTGGCTTTTATGGTCTACTGGAGATACTGATATATAATCGCCTATTAAGACACATATCTTTTTTCCTCTACAATCCAAATAGAGTATTGATGAATGATCAAACGTGGGGACCACTATTATGCACTACTGAAATTGACTTCTCTGTTTATCTAGAACTCAAGCCTGCAGTCTACACCGTCTCTTGGTCGGATGGTAGTTTATCGTAATCTTTTTGATCGCTCTTTCGCTTTCAGAGAGGACGACGCTCTTGCGGTTGGCACGCAGTCTATTAGCAGATCCAGAAAGCCGCTGCATTAGTTTTTCTGGGTAACCAGTATCTGCAAGCACTCTACGCAGGGTATGAAAGTGTCCGCAGATCATTCTACAGTCATCTGTAGCAAGTGGGCGTTATAGGCTTGTGCAATGCATCGTTGTTCGATAACGCTATTGCCTACTCATCAACTATATATCAGCGTGCGTACACTGTCAGAACTTCTCATCAAGACATCCTATCGAACCTGTTACCTACTCATTGAAAATTGGAGAGACTGACCGCTACTGGGGATGCTGGTAGTTATTTATAGCATACCGTGTTGTTACCCATGGGGTGGTTATTGGAGACCCTACAGGCCATGCAGTTGTCTGTACAGCTGGTGTCAATGGAGGCTTGGCGCCTGCTTGGTCGACTGTACAGCAGCTTATATATATACCTGTCAAGGGACTGGACTCGTGTACTCACTCCTGTCTGGCGGTCATGAGAATCAAGCGACGGGATAGACTCGTCAGTTAGGCTGTGTGAGCTGGGCTGTGTGGGCATAGTGAATGCAATCAGCGGACATGTCCGCTGATCTGCGAAGCTTTCCCACACAGATTATATTTTAATTCTTCACAATTCTTGTGACCTTCATAGCTTTAAGAATAAATTTGAAAGAATCATTAAAGACCCTCAATATTGACTATTTGCACCGGCGTCGTCCGAGAGATTGCTCTGTAGACGTTTGTCCAAGTTAAGATGAATCAATTGATGCTACTGCTTCGAATACTAAGCAATAGTTTTAGATAGCATTGACGGTCCCCTACCTTACCTTTCCTGTTCCTTTCTCCGTTGTGATCTTTTCTCTGGTGTTTTCTTCTAGGTGTGAGTATTGGAAGAGCAGAGCATAGTGAAATGATATTATATATCTTGGGAGTAAAAATCCCTGAAGATCTAATACTATCTTTGTCTACAATCTTGCACATTCTGTAATATAGTATTCGTGATCATGTCACCATGACACCATAGAAGAAACAGAAGGTTATAAAGAAAAAAAAGCGGTAGCATACATGACCTTGATAAATGAAGTAGTTAATAATCTTTACATTTTCTATATGGATAAGAGAAGCAAGCTTCTTGCTTAACATAGTCTTTGACATAACCTACTCCTACAGGCCATGTTAGATTGAAATTTGCTTCCTCTGATAATGAACCTGATATACCTACAAAAGTTTAGGGGAAAAATTTGAAGCATGAATATAACTTAGCAGACCTTTACTAGTAGTAAAAGTATTGACTTGTGTGAGTTATACTATGTAAATGTTCAGTTGAAAGGCTCGGAGATATGGATATCCTGAGCTTACTATATGGTTTATACTACTAGACAGCCAGAGCATACTATCTTTGGAGACTCATAGTGACTGCACAAGTGACTATTGTTCTTTCTTATTAACTTTGTTACAAAACACCTTCTACATTCACTCTCAGGTTCGCTTCTTATTCCATAGTAATTTCCTCTTCTCTTACCTATTCCCCTCTCCTCCTCTCACACACTCTCTCACAGTTTTTACCCTTCCTTTCTTCTTTTCATGCCTTTCATCTATTCTCCATACCCTCCATCTCTTCCTTCATCTCTTCTCATCTCTTCCCTCCTCACGCAACATACAATGTCACCTACAGCCCTGGAGAGAGCTACATATATCTTGCATAATGTTTTCCTACCCCCCAATCTCCCTGACGGTGCAGATGATAATGTCACCCATGAAGCTTTCCTTCTTGACAGAGTCATTCGTGCGTTGATGTCTTTCAAGAGACATGTCGCCGAGGATACAGCGGGTATCATTTCTTCGGCGACTACAATGATTTGTCGTCTGAAATTCATCTATGATGAGTTCGGACACTTGGATGAGACTAGGCTGAAGAAGTCTTTGGCTCAATTGCATTCCGAGGGTTAGGAATAACGCTATGATTACCCTTGAGACTGTAGGGCTGACAACCACCAGGAGGCTCCATCCCGGTCCACGTGCGTGCCCAGAATGCTGCCCTTCTCATGACCAAGGTTGGCAATGCGATTATCGTGGAGGCATTTGAGCTCTCTCCACGCAGCGAACAGGTTATCAAGACATTGGGTCGACTGCAACGGAAATTCCCGGGACCCGCCTTGGAAATGGACACAGACGCGTTCATAAATCCTGAATTCCTGGCAACTATGGCACAAACTTTGGAGCGGATGAGCCATCAGGAGGTTGCAAATACTCGAATTCAAGTGAACAAAGCAGGCCAGAAACTCGATGAGGACCGGGACACCACTCACCCCAAGGTCGTGACAGAGCTTTTGATGGGGTTTCTGCGTCCCATGTGCAAGGTAGCCCATGTTTCCCGGATTTGCAAAAATACTCGCGAGGAGGTCATGTGGAATGACAGCAGGTCACCGTGGCGGCGGTCCCCTCTCTGGTTGCTGATCCGTGTTTCCCTGCAGCTTGTGATATCTAGACAAACCAGACAACTAGGACGCCCCGTGGAGCTTTACAAGCACTTTATGATATTTTTCATGAGCCATCTCCTCGGCTGGGCGTCTGAATCCGGGTTGTCCAGTGAGCAACTGCACACTATGAGCTCTAAGATTGGACGGAGACTACTCAAACCAAATCTTCCCAGCAATGCATCCTGGGTCCATTTTGTCTGTCATATATTAGACAGCACTGGCAGCATCATTCGCGGTAAATGGCAGAAAGCTATAGCACACAGCGGCTATAAGCATGACATGTCGTTGCTTGAGCGTCTCCACTTTACCGAAGACATCTATTATACCCTAGATAATCTTGATAGATTCATCACGGAGATGAAGACGCGTGAAATAAACGTCCAGGGCTCTAAAAATTCCCAACCCCCGTCGATTCTGGTCGAATTTGATGCCGCAGAGCTCCCAAACTTGTCACGCACCTTTGACTCCAAATACGAGGTTTATAACCTGGCCGCTTTAGAGCGCTGGATTGCTGAGAATCTAGACAACTGGCTTCAAGAACACATAGAGGACGGTAATACATGTGGTCAGCTGGGCGGACTGATGCAAGGATACCACCAAGCAGCAATGAACACATACCGTGGCGACCCCGAAGCCACCTCGGTCATGATGCTCTCTCTCCTTGAGCTGTGGATCGCCTGTGATATGTCCGCGACATGCATATACGGTATGCTGCGCGACTACGATCCTTGTGTTCCAATGGGAACATTCCAGATTCTGCTTCTACCCTTCCATTCCCAGCTGGCTAGGTTAGTTTGGGCCGAAGAATACATGTGCCAGCGACGTAAGGACGTCAAGTACCACGGCCCCGGCATCTTCCGAGATTTTGGCACTCGTCGTTGCTTTCCTGTGAGATACTTCGATGCTTCTGTTGATCACCAAAACCTATTAAAAAAGATCGAAGAACATGCACACCTTGAAAGAAAAACAAAGAAGGCACAGCTCCAGAGAAAAAAAGCTGACTACAGACGACTGATGGCGCAATATGAGCTTGCCGAGTGTCAATACCACAAGGTGTCCGTTGATCCAGAAAGTAATCCTCAGAAAAAACGCCATTCCGGGTCTTGCCAGAGATGCAGCTATAAACAAAAGGCCAATACTATCAACATTGCCATCCACGAATGGCCCTTACCCAAAGATGAACTTCATACAAAATCGACGGTTTTTGAGCTCAGCATTCCTTTGGCATTTAGAGATTGGCGGGATACTACTATGTACTTCCTAATGGATGTGTTGGGCATGAGGTATTCTGCACGGGTGCGCCCATGCTCAAGACATCCATTATCAACATACTGCGGTCTCAAGCGCTTCTTCAGATCATGCAAAGATGTGCAACGGATAGGTCTTCTTTCTCAGAACAAACCTCATGGAATCACTCATCGGAATTTGAAAAAGATTGTTGATATGACCGAAAACGATATCTGCCTAGACAATGGGCTGCGCTTTCATTACTTCGACAGCAATGTTGATTGTTTTCTCGCTGATTTTATGATGACGTACCGCAGAGCTACTCTATGTGTCTATAAAATGCCCACAAGCAGCGGATGCTTAGAAGAGTTTCTTTTTCGTCCATCTGGAGCCCCTGACGGACTGCCACCGAACCAAGCCATAGCTTCTCAGCGGCTTACTTGTCCAGCGCATGTCACAAGTACGGAGTACAAGGCTCTCTGTAGCATTCCTCTCGGAGTTGAAGTGCAATGGCTAAACATCCTTGTGCAGCTGTCTATGCCGCAGGTTGACTGGAAAAAGCTGGAAACATGCATCTTCATTCTCCAGACAATCTACCAGGCTGGGCCACCAGACAAATGCTCGGTATCGAGAACGGGCCATTTGATTCTTGAGGACGAAGAGTTTACCAGGGTATTATTAGCGAAAATTGCAAACACCATGGATAGGATCAAAGACAACTGGGAGTCAGCACAAGCACTCTGCGCTTTTGCATGTGTAACATCAAGGGTACTGTCGCTGACTCTCTCATACTCCATTCAAATAGCCTGCTTAGAGATATTGCGATATCTACGGGAGATTGTTTTCCAGTGGGTTGAACTGGTCAAGGGAAAAGCCAGCAGGGCTCTCCATGGTGAGGAACGCGATTCTTTGGTCGCACTAACTGTTCGCCTTTCTTTGATTTGCGTATGCTCCTTCGATGCAGAAGGCGACCACCTTCAAACTATACTCGCTATCGACTCGGAAGCTTCACTGTTCATATTGTGCTCTGTGACCATTCAAGAGTGGGGGACTTCACTTCACCAACTTGAAGCCTCTGATCCATTGCTTCCAATCCTCCACCGACGGTGGAAAGCTCTCTGCTATCGTACCCACCGCATTTTGGCCAGCAAAATCCTCGAAGACAAAAGCAGAATCTTGCATGTGGCCATCCAAAGGGCGTGGCCGGCATTCCAGGGAGTTGATAGGTGGTTAGCTGTGGCAAAGCAACCGTCTTGCTGGCTTTATAGTCGCATTGTCAATCATGAAAACACCCGCGGGCAATTACTGGTCCATTTCAATCTACTAACAGGCGAAATTCTGGTCAACGGTCTTCCCCTATCTCGCCTTCCTTCCGAATATGAGACCAATCTTTCTTATCAGCGGCTGTTTGGCCACTCAGTATTAGAAATCATGCCAAGCCCTGCTCCAGGCATGGAGTTTTCTGCTAAAAGGGACTATGAGGAACACATGGTGCATTTGGGGCTGTTACGGACCACCGACAGCTCCACCACCGACCTTGTTGTCTGCGCCATCAAGGAAGAACAAGTGTTCCAATTTCTACCACCAAGGTTGCTATCTGGCCTCTTTCCCGACGCGTTTGTGGACAACTTTGTTCATTGGTATGATGAAGACAAAGAACTTGTCGAATTTCGTCCAGCCGAGCAGGCATGGAAGTCCTCCAGTTCAAACTGGAGACTCAGAAGGGATGATCGAAGGCGTTGGTATCTTGCAGAAGATGAGGGTTACTTGGTGAATATGGACAGTGCAACGGCCGAATCAGTCGCGTGCATTCTCAATCCAGTAGCCAAGCCCAGTAAAATTCATTGCATCCTCCACCAGGCGCTCTCACGTCTTGAGATTGGCATCCCGTCTCTCCAACTTGACTTTTTCCTTGAGAAGGGAAGTTCATCCATTCGGAGCAAGCAGTCACGCGGAATGGAAGTCGATGGCGACCAATCTTTGGACTCGCTTGTTGGCTTGCGTAACAGGCTTCTGCTCAAATGTCCAAGCGGCCTGGGGCGAGCTGTGATTGTACCATATGGAGATGTGTACGTCCAGAAGGAGGGTGATCATGTTAAAGTTCGTATTGACTTGGAGACCTCGGCCAACTTCCAACTTTATACAGTCGATTGCCGACTCGGTCAATTGGTCGATAATGGAAGCCTGCAAAGCAAACTCACATTGTGTTATCTACATGCTCTAACCTCCTTTTGCATACCCGACCCTCTGACAGGTAGAACTGGCACCGAGCAAGCGCTTACCATTCTTCGTTCTGCTGTGGTCAGGTCATTTGAAACTCTCGACCCAGAACATACAAGCATACTTGCCAGGATCGCTGCTCTGACACCAGAAAGGAGATATTATCCGGCAGAAGCACGTGTAATGCAATCGGTTACTTGGCAGAAAAATCTGGGTTTCCTAGCCCAGCATGGGGAGTTCTACACCAGGGTACTTGACATCTTCGATCAAGATCACCGCCAGGGGATGCTGTCTTCAGCCCAACGTCCATGTCATCCAGACTTGCCTCGGGTCGAAACAGAGCTGCTGAAACGCGACAGTATTCGATCTTCGTCCTTTCGTGTCTCTGGATTCGGAGCTGAGGATCACACATATAATAAAGATCGCTCATATCGGAGTCTTGACTGCAACCAGACATCTCACGAAGGCTATAGTGCGTTCCTTATGTCAAAAGCCATATATCTGGGGGTCCCAATGAATCAGGCAATGTCAGCAGATGATCTAGCATCCCATCTCTGGAAATTTCTTTCAGGCGTTGATTGCGTCTTTGGACCAGATAAAGAGCTCGGCGATACGAAGGGGAAATTCGACTCCCAGTTGATCCTGGAACCGGAGAAGTTGATATCTCAGCATTGGTGTGCCATCCATAACCAGATTTTGCGGTCTGGTCATAACCGACTCAACCAATTCCAAGCCATGATATGGTTTTCAACCATGGCCTTTGCCAAGAATGTTGATATGACGGTCTTGAAAGCATTGGCCTCGGTATACTGTATCTCGGATATGGACCTAATGGCTCCCCCTTCAGGCACGTCATTTTACCTGTCGAAAGGTGATGAATTCGACAAGTCTACTCTACTCCAAGAGCTCAGTTGCTCCCTAGTATCTATTGAGCAGTCTCCTGATTGGACAGTTAAATCTCATCCAGGCGAGTCCCGCAAGGCGTACAATCGTCGCCGAGCAACAATATTCCGGGATAGTAGCAAACAAATGCTTGGGCGATTCATTTCAGCAATTCAACCACAGTGGCCGGCCAGATCGCCTAGTGAGCCTACGTTCGACGGCTCCCCCGATATCCGTTCCTATATCAATGTTCCAAGTGCAATGGCTATCGCTCGGCGGCAATTCTCCATCTGGCTCGATAACAGGGAATTTCGATACTATATTCGCCGCCTCTCGTATGTTCTCAGTCAGCAGACAGCTCTTAGTATAACACCACAGCCGCTTTCCTTCCAGATACCCGATCCCCCGGTGCTATGTGAACCTGAATTTGTCAGTGTGGATGATATCCTTTACAGCAGACCTCCTCATGTGGACACGGAAACCCCCCAGCTCGAGGACCTTTTGGAATCTATACCACTGGTTTCTAGCTCAAATCTCCGGTCTCGGATACTAATCAGCAAGCTGGCTCTTCTTTCGAGGTCGCGCTATGAAAGTAAATACATTGATCAGTTACGGAGTAGCATCGATTCTCTACAGCAAGCTACAAGAGACTGGAGGATCGTGTTGACTGATGCCCACTTGAGAGATGTACTCACAGGCCATCTTAATCTATGCCGAGATCATTTATGTTCAGTATACAATGCCATCACGGCGCATATGGGACTCAACTCTGCGGGAAGCATGCCATGGGATACGGAGAACCCAGCACGCCATGCTGTCATGGACACATTAGCACGTGTACACCAATGGCCAAGGATTTCGCCTATTCTCCTACTCCAGCAGATGACACGACACAGATGGGTTAACTTGGAGAATGACTGGAAGTGGTGTTTTGTTGCATATGGTCTTGCACTAACGGCCGTCCAACGCGCGGAAAGACTAGTCAGCTTGGTTGGGGCACGCGAGGATCTCGTCCAAGAGATAAGGAATAAAGGCCACATAGACTGGACCCCGCTCGAGTTTCCCGAGACTCTGCTAGTAGAGATTGAGAGCGGTATCCTCATACGGGAAGTTCAGGAGCAGATTGCTAAGCAGATGAGAGCCAGAAGGCCCGGGAATGTGGTGATGCAGTTGAATATGGGCGAAGGGAAATCGTCCGTGATTATCCCTATTACTTCGGCTGCACTTGCTAACGGCAGATGTCTGGTTGTTGTGATGGTACCAAAACCCCAGTCTCGCCAGATGTTTCAGATGCTGGTATCTAAGTTGGGGGGCTTGTTGGATCGCCGTGTCTATCATTTGCCAGTGTGTCGCACTCTGAAGATAGAGCAAGCCGGAGCCAATGAAATCCGAGAACTATGCCACGATTGCATGGTAAACGGAGGTGTTCTCTTGGTTCAGCCAGAGCACATACTGTCACTGAAACTGATGGGCCTTGAAAATCTGATTTCGGGCAGTGACGCAGTCGGTTCCTCGGTTCTAAGGACTCTAGACTTTTTCAACACTGACTCGCGTGCCATCGTGGATGAAAGTGACGAGAATTTTGGTGTGAAGTTTGAACTAATCTACACCATGGGTAGCCAACGTCCAGTGGAATATAGCCCCCAGAGGTGGATATTGATCCATCAGTTACTACAGCTTGTGAGAGAGATTGCTCCAGACCTCCACGAGGAATTTCCCCATTCAATGGAACTGGAAGACCCTCACCCCGGCGGTTTCCCACGAATGAGGTTCCTTCATCACGATTCCCAGCAGTGTCTTATGGTGCGTCTTCTAGAGCACATTTGTGACCACGGGATTGAAGGCTTGCCAATTTCGCGGCAGCCAGAGGAGATAAGAAACGCCGTGTTCAGTTACGCACTCAATGCAGAACTTGAACCATCGCAGATTGCTGCCGTTGAGGACCAAGACACGGCAAGTTTTTGGACTGACGCGACTAAAAGTCCACTTCTTCTTCTCAGAGGCCTTCTCGCCGGTGGAGTTCTAAGCTTCTGTTTAAGTCAAAAACGCTGGCGCGTCAACTACGGGCTGGATCCCGAAAGACAGCCACCAACCAGACTCGTAGTCCCATACCGCGCCAAAGACAAGCCTGCTGCGAGGTCTGAATACAGCCATCCAGATGTTGTTCTCATATTGACGTCCCTGAGCTACTATTACGCTGGACTTGAGGACGATGATATATTCCTTGCCTTCAACCATCTTCTAAAGTCTGATCAAGCTGATGCTGAGTATACAGCTTGGGTTGGGGACGCCCCAAGTTTACCAATCTCTTATCATCATCTAGTTGGAGTCAATCTTGAGGACCGTTACCATTGTTCTAAAGAAGTGTTTCCCTGGCTCCGCTTTTCGAAAAGCCTAATCGACTACTTTTTAACTCATCTTGTTTTTCCGAAAGAGATGAGAGAGTTTCCCGAAAAACTCACGGCCTCCGGTTGGGACATCGGAGAGATTAAGTGGCATGCAACAATTGGCTTCAGTGGCACGAACGATTCCCGTACGACATTGCCTTTGGATGTGGAACAGCTAGATCTACCAGAGCAAAGTCACACCAATGCTTTCGTGATTGAGACCCTTCTGAGACCTGAAAATTCAGTTGCGTTGTACCCCCCACAGCACCGTGTCTTAGGCTCGGACGCAAATGCCTTGCTTCATATGGTGACTAGTCTGGACTCCCCTGCACAGGTGATCCTAGATGTAGGGGCCCAGATAATAGAACTAAGCAACTTTGAGGTCGCGGGGGCATGGCTCAAACTAATCACAGACCACGAGCAAACCCAGGCTATAGTGTTCTTTGATGACAATGACGAGCTTCTCGTTTTGGACCGGAGGGGGCGCGTGGAGGCGCTACAGATATCGCCGTTTTCCAAGCAACTGGAATTGTGTCATATATTCCTTGATGAAGCACACACTAGGGGAACAGATTTAAGACTACCGAAATATTATCGTGCTGCTGTGACCCTGGGGGCAGGTCTCACAAAGGATAAGTTGGTCCAAGGTAAGAGGGACATTCACCTATGCGTATGCGTGGAGGTTGCCCGCATTAACCCTATACAGCGTGTATGAGAATGAGAAAACTAGGCAAGGGACAATCGGTCATTTTTTACATTCCCGACGAAATCAAGTCAAACATCCTTTCCCTTACGGGAAAAGAAAATGAGTTGGACATTGACGTATCAGACGTCTTATGCTGGGCAATATCAGAGACTTGGCACGATATACAACGGAGCATTCCCTTGTGGGCATCTCAAGCAGAACGTTTCGGACGCCAGTCAGTTTTGTGGAACAAGGCCATAAAGAACGGACGGACCAAGATGACTACTGCACAGGCTATAGAGTTCTTAGAACCCGAATGTCAGACCCTGGAATCTCGATATCGACCCGGCTGGCATCGCTCTCCGCCAAATAACTCTCGGCTACAGGAGATAAAGACCTCTAACGCCCATCTCATCCTCGAAAGATGTCGTGAATTCCAGAATTTGGACTTCAGTGCGACTCATCTCCATGAAGAGCAGGAGCGCGAACTCGCACCTGAAATTGAAAAAGAGCCCGAAGTCGACCGACCAGCTCCAGAAGGGCCAGCTACCCACTATTTGCATCCGGACGTTCTGTCGTTCATTACCAGTGGAATACCTACCAGATTTACAATGGCCTACGGGTCAGCATTCGAGATGCTGAGAGAGACTTCCGCGGCTGTACACTTGGATGTGTCACAATTCCCACAGGATCTCCTGGTAACAGCCGACTTTGCCACAACGATTTTGGCCCCGAAGAATGTGTCTTTTCAAACGGATGCATACCAACGGCCTGTCCAATGGATCTTAACGAGTACATATCCTGTATATTCATCCAGCCCTGGCCAGAATGTGGTAAAGCATATGATGATCATCAGCCCCTACGAAGCCTGCAAGATTCTACCCAGAATTCGCAGCCCAGAGACTAAGGTGACATTGCATTTGTACTCTCCACGACAGCACCAAGGGTTTCCTCCACTCGATGGATTGACGCTGTACTCCGTCCCTAGGTGCCCCGAACCCCTTGAAATCCCCACACCTCTCCGGATCCAGTTGAATTTGTTCTCCGGGCAGCTCTACATCGCTACATATCGCGAGTACCAGGAGATATGCGAGTTCCTCGGCGTGGCATCGGTCAAGACCCCCGAGGGGTGGTCGGTTGCAGCGGATGGATTCATTCTCACAGACGCACATAGGCTAGGCTCTCCGTTCCATCGGAGTCCCCTTAAGTTCCTCAAGGTCCTCATGTCACAGATCAGGAAAGACTGTCAAGACATCAGTAAGACCCATATTGGCAAGATCTTGGACGGGAAGCTGCTCCGTGAGTCTGATTTTGAAGCAAAAACCTGAAGGGTTGCTCTCGGATATGTGATCAGAAAAGCAACTTTTATTCCTCGTTGGATTGTTTCAAGACGTAGGTCGTGATGACACTATTTGTATGGATAGCTATGTAGAACGAGTACTCCAGCAATCAAGCATATAATTCTTGTAATGCGATGCTCATTTGTAAAGATCCAACTTCTGCGCTTCCAAAACATCCCGGATCAATGCCAGAGCGGCCTCAAACCCCTCAAATCTAACACCATGATACGATTCTATCGAATCGACAAGCACACACTGGGGGTTCGCGCCCCGATCCAACAAGAATTGCATCATGGTGGGCATCCCCCGCTGCACTACAAACCCAAGGGGTGTCAACGCCATCTGACCCAAGCCCTTGGCATCTATGTTAGCTCCCCGGTCTAGCAAGCACCCAGCCATTTCCTCATCATTCCTCCGACAAGCTAAAAGCAGTGGGGTTCCATCGTAACTATCCCTGGCCTCGATGTCTTGCCCCCTCTCCAGCAACAGCAACGCAACCGCTCGATGACCGCATTCTACCGCCCAATGCAAGGGCGTCTTCCCGAAAATGTCTCTCATAGTCATGTCTGCCCCATCGTTCAGCAGCGCTCGCACAGCGACCTCATCTCCGCTGTTGACGGCGTTGCGAAACTGCGCCTGTCGCAGCCATTGGGAACCCACAGTGGGCTCCAAGCCCGCGTGCTCCACGATGAGGCTCACCACGTCTTCTCTTCCACACTGTGCGGCTTGCTGGATGGCAGTTTCTCCTTCGTTGGTCTTGGCGTCCAAATCGGCGCCTTTCGAGAGCAGCTGCCCCAGGGTGGTCATGCTCCCGCTTGTGGCTGCGGCGTGCAGTGGCGTGTGGTCCTCGATTTCCCTAGCATTGATGTCCGCCCCGTGATCTAATAGAGTCTCGACCATTTCTTCGAAGTCATGGAAAGCTGCAAAATGCAGCGCGGTCCACCCTTCATCTAGATCCCCCTTGACCGCTTTCGTAACGTCCGCCTTTCGCTCGATCAAGAGTCGCGCGATCTCCGGATTTATTAAGCATCGGTACCGGGGCGCAGAAGGCTGAAGTGCATAATGGATGGGGGCATATCCGCTGTAGTTGCAGGCGTCCACATCTGCCCCGTGATCCAACAAGATCTTGGCGACCTCTAGACGTCCATAATGGCTGGCAAGTAAGAGACCTGTATCTCCGGTGATGCTCTGCTGCTCCGGACTCTGTCCGGTAGATAATGCGTTCCGAACTATTTCTTCGAAACCACAGATACAGGCGATGAAGAAGGGATTCGGTGGAGAGCTGACACCGTGCATGAGCAATTCTTTCTCAAAGTAATTTTCATCTCTGTACAGCTTTCTCAGAGCGTTAGGTATGGCTGTGGTCCACTTCGCGAATGAAGGGTGGACCGCCTCCCCAATTGACAGAAACGTGTTGGACAGCCTCTGCAGCATGTCTGCTCTTTGTCCCTTGTCGAGTTTCCACACGCAATGAGCCAACCAGTACAGTGCTACATAGCCAGAGAGCCCTTTTCTGAAGTCCATGTCTGCATAAAAATCTCCACGGATCAGAAACGCAAGGCATGTCTCCGCGGCCTGTATATTTGCTGCATTATCGGAGTACTCGGTCTCCCTGCCCTGGATCAAGTGTTCTCGCACAGACAGATGCGAGAACTGAACGAGATTAAGATTGTCGGTTATAATAAAATTGCTGCAGATGTCTAGGATGTAGTCCTCGTCGATATCCTCCTCGATGACGCCTTCGGGGCCCATAGATGCGGCTTCCACCAACTCGTCCATACTCAAAGGTCTTTGGGAACACATCATCCATTTCAGCGCTCTCATGGCTGCTGCTCGGTCCTCCGGCTCTTGTGTGTTCATTTCGTATATCTCATCGTATACAGGGCCCAGAGCCGGTATTCCGTCTTCTTGACCGAGTTTGTCGAGTTTTCTCTGGACTGCATCGCGCCGACGGAGTTTTGTCCTTGGGTTGAAGAAGCAGTCCAGTTGCAGCTCTACCCATCGGAACCTATTGCATGGGCTAGTTAGTGCCTAGTGTCCGTTGGGAGTCAATACCGGGGTGACCACGAACATTCCCTGCGCCCTGCGGCTCAGCGTCTCGATCAGTGGGTCTTTGAGATCTATTGCTTTGCATTGGGCCAGACGCCCTTTGTTGGTCTCGACTTCGGTGCGGATGTAGAATTCTATATCTTCTGTGCTGTTCAGACCAACCTGGATCTGGTGGCATTCAGGGAAGGTGTGGTTGACGGGGACGTGCATGCGACTGGAAAGCAGGAATTTGGCTTTTCCCTTGCACAAACGCGATATACGCTCTAGCGCCGACAGGAGAGTATAGTGGTCGGAACATTCGTCTAAAGCGTCGATTGCAAGCGTGGTCTGCTGGTAGGATGCAATGAGCTGGACGAGTAAGTCGATGCAGTCATTCGTCAGAAGTTCACTTTGTCCGTAGCCCTGCAGCTTGTGGGAGTCCTGGTATCGTTTCTTGACTGCTGGCGCGACTGATAAATCGTCCGTTGACCAGGCTAGCTGACGAACAAGGCTTTGGAGGACGGTCTTGGGACTGCTTCCGTCCTCGAGTCCCTGCTTTTTTGAGCAATAGAAGTAGGCAAGTCGTTCTTCGGGGGGGTTGTCTGATACAGGCTTTTTCAGAGAATGCTCGATCGCAAGGCACCTTGCTATTGCGTAAGTAGAAAATTCATATGGGAGAAGGAGTGGTTGACATACACTAATGAGCTCTTGCCCGTGCCAACTATTTATCCATTGAGGTGGTCAGCGCAGCTTCTTGATTAAAACAGCCAGTGATACTTGCCTGGTCCGCATAGCCACATAACTGATGGGCCGTCCTGCTCATGATTCCTCCAAACTGTATACTCTGTTCGATTGAAAAGCCACTGCCCAGAATTTGCATACTCGCGGTTCAGCTTGCCATTTTCTAGCATGTGGGCGTGATCTTGCCCTGGAGGCGCTTTCGATATCCAGTC
The DNA here is from genome assembly GCF_002847485.1 of Aspergillus campestris IBT 28561. Taxonomy (NCBI): domain Eukaryota; kingdom Fungi; phylum Ascomycota; class Eurotiomycetes; order Eurotiales; family Aspergillaceae; genus Aspergillus; species Aspergillus campestris. The sequence continues at coordinate 1,400,754 of NW_020194336.1, read as the reverse complement.
TAAAATGGTGGTATTGTCTGGACTATCGTCAATTCCCTTTTCTGCAAGATTCCTAGTGGTTATCGCGTACCCTCGTGATCAGACCGATCGATCAATTTATGGTTCTGCTCATGGATCTGAACCAGATGCTGGGAAGCCTCTTCCGCCCGACGTTCTTGTTCGGCGAGAGTGTCTTTCAGTCCTTGATGTCGAGCTCTCCAATCTGGTGAATTGATTAGTATTGACTGACCGTAGTGGGAATCGACTTTGTTGGTTTACCTTCTGAATCGAAGACTTCCATGAATTTCATACACTGGGCGTCGTTACTCAGAATATCTTCCAAGAGGCCACTCCAGTCATCAAGCTTAGGAATTGCTCTCGCATGCTGGACTGATAGAGGTATCGGTCAGTTCGTCCACTTTCTACTCACAAACACCTCGAGCTTACCTATCCGACCCCGCTTGCAATGTGAGGCTATCGATACCTGATAAATCAAGATCTTCACATACAGATCAACCACCAACGTCCTAAACTCTCTGTCAAGCTTGGCGTCGCTGCTGCTCTGGTCCCGCTCGAAGTAGATCTCCTCAACCTTTGCATACCGCGTGACCATAGACGAGATCTCCCCCAGCCCCCTAAGCGCAGCGGCATTCTGCTCGGAGTTACTCAAAGCAATCTGTGAACCGATCAGCTCCAACCACGCAAGGAAAAGAAAAGAAAATGCCCAAACACCTGCAAAATGATATTGATCCCCGCCCAAGCAATGCCCACATGGGGCTCTAAGTTTGCTGCCGCCATGCCCATTTGATTGAAGATCAGCGCCGCCTTGCGAATCCGATCCAGTGCTCTGCTGACTTTGGCCTTCTTCCCCCCACTGCCACCCTTCGGGGACGGAGATAGATCATCGTCGGGCATTCGGCTTCTATTAGTTTCGACGATTTCTGTGATTTGCTCGGACATTTCTGCCCAAGTACGTGGCTGGGGCTGCGATGCTAACATATCCAGCAGCCCTTTGTGTGTCTTGGGGTCTTCTATGCTGAGCCTCTGGGTGGCTTCTTCCCAGCAGGTCTGTTCGCATAGTGTTGTTGCTGAGAACGAGAGAGCGGATGGAGCGAGCTTGCTGTCGACCTTGTCGACCTTGTCAACGTTGACACACACTTTTTGGTTAGACATGACGCAATCTGGTCTCGTTGACCTCAGCTGGCTTCATATAACAGGGCGGCTTCTCGAGTAGCTATTGGTACAATAGACAAGAGAAGTTGGATACTCGATGAGTAGTGTAGGTTTCGGCCATGCGAACTGATGGCTCTCATTACTGCAAGGTTCTTATGTGAGGCTGCGCCTCGTGTGCACCCCCCTTCTATTAGTGCTGCTTTGCGCTGATCACGCAGGCCAATTATTGAAGAAGACTGCGCCATTGAATAGTGGCTATAATATTAGTTGTTACACCCTTAATTAATACTGTTTTTGTCTGTCTATCCAATTGTCCTTAGCCTTTTTGCACCATTAAAGGTAGTAGGGAAGACAGACAGCTTGAGGCCATATCGAAGGTCCCCACTCTGGGTGGGCCTCGCACATCTGCAGCGATGGGAAGCGGACAACAACGTCATTTCTTTCCCCTCCTCTCCGCCTGTTCTCAAAATCTCCTCTCTACCCAAGTCCCCGCACTTTCCTTCAGAGTCGCTCTCCTTCAAACCATTATTTGACAACAACATACTACAGAACTGCAACCATGGCCAAATCCCATCCTGGAACTCTGCATGAATATGTACGTCCCTTCACTTGAGCCAACACCTATCCCACCTACCAAGATACTACTTAACCAAGTGCCTTCATTGAAAGAAGAGCAAGAAAGAGAAACAAAAACATACACTGAAAGAAAGAAAACTAACAAACAACAGGCCCCCCGTCTAACCGCCTTCGAATTCACCTCCCAAACCACCAACGACAAGCCCAACGCCCTCCTCTTCGTCGGCGGCCTAACCGACGGCCTCCTCACAGTGCCCTACGTCGAGAAACTTGCCCAAGCCCTCGAACCCACCTCCTGGACCATCTACAACGTGCTCCTCACCTCCTCCTACCACGGCTGGGGCGTCGGCAGCCTCGACCAAGACATCACCGAGATCGCACAATGCGTGGACTTCGTGCGCGGACGCCTGCCCACCAACAGCAAGATCGTCCTAATGGGCCACTCAACCGGTAGCCAAGACGTGCTGCACTACCTGTACAAGGAGAACCCGCTGCCCGCCAGCGGGGGTGATGAGCGCCGCGAGCGGCCGGCGCTAGACGGCGCGATCATGCAGGCGCCCATGTCAGACCGGGAGATGCTGATTGCGTCGACCAAGGAGAGCCACGAGACCCGCGCGGCGCTGAGCCAGCTGGTTCATTTCGCGAGAACGCGCTCCACGACTGAGATTATGCCGCTGAATTTGACGGCTGCTGTGGGTATGCCGGCTGATACGCCGATTAATGCTTACCGGTTTTGGTCGCTGGCTAGTCCTGAGAGTCCCGAGAAGCCGGCGGAGGATGATTTGTTTAGTTCGGATTTGACGGACCAGAGGTTGAAGGAGACGTTTGGGGTTGTTGGGGAGAGGGGCTTGCTGCGTGGGAGGCTTATGGCGCTGTATTCTGGGAAGGATGAGTATGGGGTGTCTGGGCTGGATATGGAGGGGATGTTGCGGCGGTGGAAGGAGGCCACGGCTGGGAAGTGGGATGAGGGTAGTGGGATTATCCCTGGGGCGACTCACAATGTCCAAGATGAGGGGCAGGAGTGGCTCGCTGAGCGGGTGACGGGGTATTTGGGGAGAGTTTGATCTGATCTGAAACAGTGCAGGTAGAGGCTTCATGGATTAAAGTAATGTACAAAGTAGATGGGGAAATAGCTCAACAACCTTGACACGGGTATAGTATATGGGCCAGTTATCGGGGGGAGGGCGAACATGCAACAAGACCAAAGAGAAGAAGAAAGGCAAATCAAACACGCAACCACAGATTAAACACCCCCTTCAGATACTCGACAATCTCCGACCCGCCCAACTTACTCTCCCCATACAAGCGATCCACAAACGTAATCGGACACTCAGCGACCTTGAACCCCATCGCCTTAGCGCGCACCATCATCTCCATCTGGAAGCTATACCCCTTGCTCTGCGTACTAGAGATAACCTTCTCCAACACACTCTTCTTATACAACCGGAAGCTGCCCGTCACATCCGACACACCAGGCATAAGCACCACATCCGAGATGAGGTTCGCACCGCGCGACGTCAGCTTGCGGAACAGGTCCCAGCCGTACACGCCGCCCTTGACGTCGCCGCGGCTAGCGTAGCGCGTGCCGCTGACAATGTCCGCATCGGTCTGGCGCTGGATGTCGATCATGATCGGGATGAACTTGGGGTGGTGGCTGAAGTCGGCGTCCATGATGATCACGTAGTTGCCGGTCGCGTACTTCAGGCCGTGCACGTAGGCTGTGCCTAGGCCGAGCTTGCCCTCGCGCGGCTTCAGGTTGATGTGCTTCTCGCCCCAGAGTTGTTGCAGCTGTTTGGCGACTTCGAGGGTGCCGTCGGGGGAGCCGTCGTCGACGATCACGATTTCCCAGTCTAGGTTGCTATTTCATTTGTTAGCTTCCATTACAGGATATATATATATATATATATATTTTTATGTGTATGGAAAGAGGGTAGTACTTCTCGCGAAAGGTGCGCTCCAGCAGCCAGCACATAACAGGGAGGTTCTGGCGCTCATTGTAGGTGGGCAGAATGACCGAGTAGCGGTTGCGGGGGGCCATGGTGAGTGTGTCTGAATGCTCAATTGGGACTATATAGAGAGACGAGTCAATTGCCCAGGAGAAGAGCGTGATTGCAATGGATAGGTGGATAGATGGAAGAGGATGAGGGAGGGATGCTCCTGAACGGAGTCTTGGCATGGAGTCCGTAACGTGTTGTCCTGACTAAGCCGCAACTGGTTTAGCTTGCTTTGAGCTTGCATATGGAGTATATGGATAGCTTCTTTTACATTTTCAATTCATGTGCTGAGGAATAACTTTATTTTCAGAAGACTAACATGGTATACATAGGAATAACACAAGTCAGACCAGTGAACAAGTCAAACCAAATCAAATAAAACAATCCAACCAACCACAATCTATAACCCATCATCGACCATCCATAATCATCAGAGCAGAATAGAATCCATACACAATGCACACAGGAAAGTACCAAATCGAAACGAACCCATAAAACACCAATACAGCAAATCCTACCCAACCTCAACTCCCAAGATTTCCAAAATCAATATCCCAAAATCACGTCTCCTTATCAGTACTCCCCTTCGCCGCAAACCCCTCCCTCACCTTACTATCGGCCCCAATCTGGTTATAAGGCGAATCGGCCCGGTTCGCCACGTCCTCATTATGCTTCTTCACGTCGTCAGGCGCATCGTCGTTGACTTTGCCCTCGCCGTTCACGACGGGGCTCTGTTTCCCGCCTGTGATGATCGGGTTGGCTTTGTTGGAGGTGTCCTGCACGTCGCCTTGAGATTCTCCGCTCTCTGAGGGCTGGTTGTTGGACTTGGTGTTTGGGGGTGGTGGGCCTGTTTGGTTTTTTTATGAGCATGCTTGCTTTATTTCGTGGGTTATTCTGAAAAAGGAGGAGGCCATACCGGGATGCTCGATGTTCTTAGTAGAAGGCGTATTCTGCGGCTTATCTTTATCGCTCTCTGCGCTGCCGTAGGAGCCATGCGAGTATGTCCTCTTCGAGTTTAGAGGGGCCACCAAGGCGGGTTTTGTGAGAGGCGTGAAGACCGACTTGGTCGCTCTCAGAGGGAAGAATCGAGTTATGGAGCTCATGGTTGTTTCGAGGATTTGCCGGAGATTCAACTTTTCAAAAGTGAGAAGGGGGAAATATTGACTATTATACAGTGAAATAAGGTACTGTAGTAATAATGTTTCAGGTCAAATAAAAATGTGGAAGGGAAGTGTTGTAAATCATACAGGATAATATGGGATTCCATCATTTATAGCATTCGCCCCGTGGGCCATGCTATCAGTGCCAGCCCTTATGACGTCGTTCTACTGTCATACCTCAGGCTCCGACCCAGTTTCCCTTTGTAGCTCACCCCCGGTCTCTCTTCCTCAACTTAATCTGCAGAGGTAATTACACACGGTGGAGAAAGAATTGTTTAGATTGAAATAGAAAAAAAAAAGTGTTGAATGATTAGATTCGCCTCTTCTAAATGAAGTAAATGGACGACCATACTAAATCAACAATTGTAAAAAACCACGAATGGTCAATCCAAAATACAAAACACCGATGGCTGTTGTCCCAAGGTAATAGTGATAATAATGATAATAATGTCAATCAAATAACGATGGTCTTGTCTGGCCAGATGTCGCCGTTCTTGCACCCAATCCTTCCTGGAAAAACGCCATAACTGCTATCAAACGAAACCATGCCAAACAGGACTCGGAAGATGGTATGTGAGACAAATCACATAGTGGGGCAAATCAGCCGAGTCACTGCAAATATAGAAAGCAAATCAGGGGGGAAATAGAAAATAGAAAATAGAAAATAGAAAATAGAAAATAGAAAACGAAGAAAATGCATGCCACTCAATGCAGGAGCATCAGAAGATCCGTCGCACCCAAAAAGAATAGCCCGTAGAATCCCACGCAAGATAATCAATCAATCAGTAAATCATTCGTATGCACATGAGTAGTTCTTCCACCAGGAAAACGCCAACGCCTTGGCTCCATGAGGCTGTCCCATGGAATGCTCTTGTATGTTCTCTTTTCCTTTCGTGACCGTGTGGGGAGTTCCGGCCTAGTCGGTCAACGACGCGCAATAACACACGCTTTCATATTGTGCCATGGCGGTGTACGTCTGCGTAGAGCTTCCAATACCCCCAACCGTCGTCGTCGGGGTGGGTTCAAGCTCCTTGATCTTGATCGTCGTATCAGAGACCGCTGACAGAGAGCCGTTGTCCATCACCTGCATCTGCTCACAGTACGGAGACGGTGCCTCGGGGTAGTCCCGCTTTTCCGACATCTTGATGCGTCGAGGATAGTAGGGCACCGAGACATCCCGCCTCGATTTGCCGGAGTCGGAGACGGGTGTGGCCTCGGCGCCGCTGGCCAGCGACATCGTGGAGCCCTGCTGGGCGTCCCGGGAAGTTTCGTTCAGGTAGAGGAAGAACTCCATCATCGTGCTATTCCACCAACAGAACCATGGCCGATCTCCAGCTTCGGACGCCTGTCTACGCTGGACAGTATTGACCATAACATCCCTTTCAGAGACTGACCGCTTCGTGGCCACATCAGTGGAGAATGTATCCTGCGGCAGAATCACCAACTTATCAAACAAGCCGAAGAAAGTCAGGGCGGGTCCCAGGCTAAGATCGCTGCCGTCCATCATCAGGCGAAGAGACTGCGTGGAAGGAGCGAATAACGGTGCCTGGGCACCGTAAGTGAACGACGGAGAAAACACTTCGTTCTCAAAGCTAATCGAGCGGTCGGTATCCGTGCCCTCGACGGAAATGGGGATCTTGCCCGACTCCATGCATCGCCAGGCCGGTCGGTAGTCAGACTCGACGACGCAGAATTTCGATTGATTGTTGTTCACCGCCGGGATCACGAACTGCCCGGTGGGCGCCGATTTCAGGTTCGCGGGGATCGTCGATATCGGCGTAGCGTCCATCTTGGGCGTCGTAGTCACGGTGACAATGTTCGGTCCATCATCCTTCTCGTTTTCTTCCTCTGCCGCCTTTTTCGCCCCCAAGACGCCCCCGATAACGCCTCCAATGCACGCCCCGACCAGCATGATTACTCCCACCAGGATCAATGTCCACACAGGAAGCCCGCAGCACGCTTTCTTCTTACCCTTGCTCTTCAGTTTCTCTTCAAAAGCCATTACGCCGGTCGCCGGAGGACGATCCGATGACTGGCTCTGGCGTTGGCTCTCCGTCTGCAACGCCGCCGTTTCGGTCACCAAGGTTCTCGAGGATACCTCGGACACCGGAATCGCCGTAGGGCCGTTGGTGCTGTTCTCATCTGGAACGACGCCCGCGTCGTTCGTGGAATCAACTTGCCCTTCGATCTTCGGTGCTGCGACATCCGGGTAGCGTGAGTAGGGCGGTAGTTGTTCGAGGTGGCCATCGGGCCCCACAAGGTCCCCTACATCGTCGTCGGCGCGACCGGACGGCCGCTGATAGGTCTGGATGTGACCGGGGAATCCAAGCGGGATGACCGGCGGGGTTTCGATGCCCTCCTCGGGAACCACGTTTTGCGGGTACATGGCGTAAGGGTGCTGGGGTGCGTTCGCGTCTCCCAACGGTCGATCTGGCGGCCGGATGGTCGACGTTGTCGTGACGCTGGGCGATCGGCTGACACCCACCTGAGGGTACATGGCGTAGGGATGACTGGGGCCGGTCGCCCCCGTGTAGGGACTCAAGGCCCGGGGAGGCATCGAGAAGCGAGACGAGGTACTCTGACTCCGTTGCGTCATGGACGGGGCGGTATTGGTGGAGGCGATGGAGTTGCGGTTGGTCACATCGTACCCCTTCTGGGGGAGGCTCGATCGGGTGGCATCTTCATCGGAGAGTCGAGCGTCATCCCCAAACGGGTTCTCTGTCGTTTCCGCATCGGTCGGCACGGTGCCATACGGTTTCCCTTGCTGGCGTAGCGACCCTCGGAGCGTGTTGGACGAGGCGATCGAGGAGATGGACGGGCTTCGGGCTTCCGGCGTCAGGGTGGACTGTTCGGAATCGATCGGTTCCAGCGAGTATTCATCCGAGAAGACGTTGGGGTTTGAGGAGCGACCTGAGCCGGAGCGACGATGCATCGAGTCGGTTTCGGGGGTGGAAGGATGCGATTGCGATGGAGAGCCAGAGGAAAAAGAAGATAAGGAACGAGAATGGTTGGATGAGTGACGCCCCGACATGGCGGTGGGACAGCCCTTTCCGGGCCTCTTTCTTGTTCCTTGCTCAATCAATCCGGGTAGAGCGGTCGGGGGATCAGTCACCTGGGTCGACTGAAATCCTTAGGCACACAGCGAAGAGAGGGGGTGTGTGGAAGGGGAGGACGAGGAAACGCTGGAATGAAGGTCAAGTCTCCCAAGAAGAAAAGCGAGAGAAGAGATTAAGGAGCGAAGATCAAACCCGACGAGGGTTCAAACTGATGAACAATCCGTAGGGGGGATAAGATGGGGAGAAGGAGATGAGACTGAAGAGAAGGAGAGGAGAATCATAAGATGGGGGAAAGAAGGATGAGTGAATTTGAGAGGTCAGGACTGGCTGGAGAGAGAGAAGTTGAGAGCCTGAGAGGGAGAGACAGCCGTCCGTATGGGTCAGGTAAGGTCAGCGGTTGTGGTATTTGGTATTGGTAATGACAGTTGAGTATCAATATTCCCGCTGGTCGTTGTCACCTGAGTGACCATTAACGCAGGAGCCAATTAGTGATACCAAAGGGTTGGCCTGACAGTATCATGATTAGGTATCAAATACAGTGACGGAACATAACCAGTCATGTAACAACAGGGTATGTCGTACCAAGGAAGTAAGCCAGTAAGCTGCTGCGCCTCGCCACCCATGGACGAACCCAGTTAATGGCGATTACTACCTGATACAGAGTCGTATATTTTGTTGGTATGTAGAAAGGCAAGTGTACTCTCTCCTCTTTCGTAGTATTCGTCTCTTTGCCAACCTCCACTCCCTTGCGTTCATGAAACAATGGGATGCCGGACTACACACCCTCGGCTGCACAGACTGAGAACCACGCGAAAGTGCTGAAACGCCGCGGCCAGCAGTACCTATGAGAGTTCGATCATGATGCCACCTTCGTCAGAACAACATTCTTGGCGTCAAAGTCGGTGGATTTCCATTAGATTGTTGTATCTATCCATCCGTATGGGGGTTAATTCTCAGTGGAATTGAATGATAGGATGGGGTGCTATACATGGACTCCGTCACCCGATCGAACTATAAACAAGGGCTGTTATCAACGTTCAACACTATATGCATGACACTGATTTCATTACTCTTGTTGGTCCAATCTAATTTATTATATGGTACTATGGTGTATTTCCACCAGTTGACCGAGTATACAAGATTTATTTGATTGGATTCCAGAGAACGTATACTCTGTATACTAACTGCAAGTAATTAACCCAGATCCAAACAATACCTACTATACTAGCCTAGTACCAACTGCCCCATAACAAGGAGAAGAAGGCAAAGAGAAAAAACTAGTGGCCAACTAACTGTTCGAATTATTTCCCGCGCTTAACCTAGACCGGTGAATTCCATTCGAACTCCGGGCCCCTCCCAAACCAAAGGTCCTGGATGTGAACAATAGCATTAACCGGGTAAATTACCAGATAGGAAATCTCATCAGACCGGATCCGGACAGGCAGACAGCTTGGAGTCATTCGACTGGAAGATCAGGGTGGTAATGATAGGCAAGAACAGAAAGTATCGTTCGTACTCCTACTACGACGATGAAGTATAGTAGAGGTTGGTGGGTACTCTCAGCAAATACTACTGATCTACCTGCAATGCAGCTCAGGTCATGGATGCATTCGACCATTGGCAAGACTCCCGAGATGGGCTTGTTTGCCAGTGTGATTGGTATATCTGTCTGATTTTTTTTGCCTTCCATTTTATCTTTTCTTTTTTTAAAAAGAAAGCTGAAAAGAAGACTACGAATATTATTCCCCGGAATCGGGCTGACCACCTTGCAGAGATATGGATTGCCAAGGAAATAGACTGTCCAAAGTACAGCACAAAAGATAGAAATGGAAGATAAATCTGATAACTAAAATAGAAGAAAACTTCAAAAAATAAAATGAATAAGAAAAACCCAAATTGACATTGAAAAGACTAGAATCAATATCTTAATCATAAAGTAGATCAAGGTACCTGACAGGGGTCAGGATAGCTTGGTGTTCCTTCATCAATCCAGCCTAAAAAGAACCACCAACAAACTAGACACAACAATCCCTATGTAATCAGTAATAAACCTGAACTGATACCAACAGGCAAACATCAGACGAAACAGTTCGTCCCGTCGGAATAGTTCAACATTGGTACCGAAGATGGGGTCGTGCTGGGCTCCTTTCAAGGACTAGTCCCCGTTCGGTTCTAGACACTCCAGGATCGTCACAATTCAGGTTTTGTTCGCCGCAGCGGTGGGGGGGCCAGTACTGGAAATCCGATCTCCACTCGTCTCAAATCATGCCTGATGTTGTTTCTCCAATGAGGATATACCGTCCGATCTGATCGGCCCTGTCGAACCATCGCAATGGATCCGGTCTCTCGTGGATCACGGCAAGAGACAATCGGATTGTGTGCACGGAGGATTTGATAGATATTGAAACCTTCCGTTCAAAGTGTGGTGATGCGCTTTTCAAGCGCCACTTGATAACCCTTGGATCGTCAAAGTCCGATCGGACTCCAGAGGACGATGGGAATGTTCATGCAGGACACGCAATTCTGGTCAATGATTCGGCGATAGTTGACCCCACTGTGCTGGCATTGCAGGTCTCGACGCGATGAGGGAGATCTACCCTAATCCTTGGGTTTCAATACTGATAACGGGGTTGTATCGCGTCTGCACCATTCAAAGTACCGAGTACTTCCAATTTGAATAAATCGTGCAACAAGCCCATGGATGTACGAGATTTTCCGTGTAGTGTTTTTCTTACTTCGATGCTGTGCCAAAGTTATCCCTCTACTCCACTCCGGACGGTTGGTCGAACCAACAAATACCATATCCATGCCTAGAAACCCCTTCTCTGGCGATACCCAGGAGTCTCCCTTATCCCTCGATATCTCTGCGAATGACTTAAACAGATAAGACAATGCCGATTCAAGCGTATGCCTTGTCAGAGCTCTATCTGCTTGTTCAGCGATCTTCAAACTTGGCCAAGTGCCGACGGAATAATGCCCCATACCGACGGAGTGCCGCCTGACTCACTCCGATGCGTTGACAGTCCGAGTGAGGAGTAGTCTTATCACCTGTCTGTGAAATTTTCATCTGATGACCGGCTCTCCTAAGGATCATGACCTATTCCTTCAAGGGCTTGACATCCCACGGCTATTGGCACTGATGATAGTCATTGCGAGACATAACCCACTGGAACTAGGCTGCTCAGACATAGTATACCGTAAAACACAATCCGCGTGTGCTAGTACAAGCGCGCCCAGCAGTGACTAGGAGAATCATTGCATCAGATGGAAACATGGTTTCGTCTGTTTTGGATGTCCCAGTCTTTCTGCGGGCTGGTTCTCCATGTCTTTTGAGGGGAAGGTCCAACTCTTAGCGGCAGTCAATACTTGCTTTGCGGAACAACTCTTGGAATATCTTAGGCAGTTTAGAGTGTTGTACCTGACAACGGTTTTGAGCTGTAGAGACTAGGAATTATTCGTTGCACCAATCATAAAATCATTCAAGGCAATTACCCCAGTAAGGCCGACCTTCTGGGTTTATGTTGCCTTGCCGTTGAGCCATAGATTGACCGTTCGTATCTTGTGATAGAAAGCGTATACGGCATTACGTCAATTTTCCATGAACAACTTCCAGTCGTTCTAGCATTATACGCCCGAATGAACCAAATGGTAGGGAGTAAAAACGTAGAGAAATGTGTTATTGAGGACAAAGACCGTCGTCGTATACAGACCGAACTCCGGGTTGTTGCCTGAGGCCACATGATCTTCCATGCTCCGACCTCTCGCTTTCCCGCACCTCCGCCAAATCATCCAGATGCTCAACGGCTCTCCCATCCTCCAAGGCAACCTATCGCTGCAGGAGCAGCTCCCTCGCCATGCCCGACGACCAGAAACCGAAAGCCTTCCCCGACATCTCCGCGAAGCTATCCGCAATCCCTAAAAAATCCTTCTTCGAACGCCAGAAAGCCGAAGCCGAAGCCAAGCGCGCCCGCGAACAAGCTGAAACCGCCGCCGTCTACGAAGACTTCGTCAAATCGTTCGAAGATGACACTACAGGGCAGGATCAGGGCATGCCGGATGCCAGGGGGATGAAGTTTGGGGGTAGACCGGCAGGCTTTGGAGGTGGTCCCCCGAGACGGCATTTCACCAGCTCTGGTCCGCGCATGAGCGGCCCTGGCAGCCTAGGGCCTCCTCCGCCGTCGTTGGCCCGCAAGCGCACCCATGAAGGGTTCCAGCCGTTGTCTCGAAATCAACATTCTACTCATGGCGTACTAGGTCTAGATAATCTTGGTACGGTTTCGCCGCAGGCCGCTTCGGCGTTTCGCGCTACGGATGATGATGAAGATACGACCGCTGTCGATACGAAGGAGGCAGAACGGGCTGCGGCCAAACCGACCCTATATCTTGCCTCATTACCTCCAGGGACTTCTCCGTCCGTGATCAAGACTTTGATTCCGCCTGTCCTGTCCGTCGATAATGTGAAGATCCTCCGTCCCCAGAACCAACCGTCGACCGACCGAAAATCGGTATCCGCCATTGTGACCCTCGCCAACGAGTCTGCAGCTTCGGATATTGACAGCACTGTCAGTGGGCTCCAGAACCGATACCTAGGATGGGGATTCTACTTGTCAATTTCGAGGCATCTTTCTTCTGCCGCGATCAGCTCGGCGATGCCGGTCACTGTTGGCCTGTCATCCACAAGCTCGCTGCCTTTTGGTGCTAAGAATATTGTACCTGAAGTCGGGGGCCGACTGAATCGTGCTCCGCCCCCTGGCTTGCATCGTGGCGGATTTGCGCCCCCGAGCTCATACGGTCCAGGTTACGGTCGGAACACCCCTGCGACGCAGGTCGAAGTCAAAACACCGTCGGACATCAAGCAACTGAGGTTGATTCACAAAACACTGGAGAATCTGTTAAACTATGGTCCGGAATTTGAAGCCCTCCTCATGAGTCGGCCGGAGGTGCAGGGGGAGGAGAAGTGGGCGTGGATCTGGGACGCAAGAAGCCCAGGCGGCGTGTACTACCGTTGGAAGTTATGGGAAGTGCTCACCAACGCCGCGGGGCGAAGATCCGGCAGAGGGAAACCTCGGGATCCCGCACTGATATTCGAGGGTGGACCCAGCTGGACCCCGCCAGAATCGAATATCAAGTTCGAGTACACTACCCGTCTGGACGAGTTCGTATCAGACGAGGACTACGACTCTTCGGACGAAGATATCTCGGATGGCGAAGACGACAGAAAGCAGCAGGGTGGAGCGGCAGCAGAAGCAATGGCTACCGGAAACGAAGGACTGGGGTACATGAATCCTCTCCAGAAAGCCAAGCTCGCTCATCTTCTCGCTCGACTGCCAACCACCCACGCCAAACTCCGGAAGGGTGATGTCGCACGGGTCACTGCGTTTGCAATCGGACATGCAGGAGCAGGCGCCGACGAAGTCGTAGAGATGATCGTCTCTGATATCCTGGACCCGTTTGTTTACACCGGGGCCAATCCTGACCGCGAAGTGGAGAAGGGGCTTGCCCGGCGCGAGCAGGCTTCAAACGACAACCCGACAGAGGAAGGCCGTGCAGCCTTGAAGCCCCTTGACACATCATCGTGCAAATTGATTGGTCTTTATCTCATCTCCGATATACTTTCATCCTCTGCCACCAGCGGCGTGCGCCACGCCTGGCGGTACAGACAGCTGTTCGAATCCGCGCTCAAAGCCCACCGGGTATTCGAGCACCTCGGGAGGCTCGAGAAAGAATTCAGCTGGGGTCGTCTCAAGGCCGAGAAATGGAAGCGCAGCGTCGGGTCTCTCCTGCACATGTGGGAAGGGTGGTGTGTCTTCCCGCAGTCGAGTCAAGAGCACTTTTTCCAGGTCTTCGACAAGCCTCCGCTCACGGAAGAAGAAGAACAGGAGGAGCGGGAGAAGGCCGAAGCGGAACGGGTTTCCGCGGCGGCTTTCAAAGCCAAGAATCGTTGGAAGGCCGTGGAAGAGGATGCGGCGTCCAAGTTCGAGCCGAGCGCAGAATCGCATCGTTCTCGCATGGATATAGACCAGCCTGAAATGGTCCCTGCAGGCGAGGAGGGCTGGGATGGTGGGCCCATGAGCGATATCGACGGGGAGCCTATGGAGGATAGCGATCTGGAGCCTCTGGATGGCGACCCCATGGAGTATGAAAGCTCTGATGAACAACCGCAGCAGCAACCTCCGCAGCCAGAAAAGCAACCGGAGCAGTCGGAACCACCCGCGCAGTCGGACTCACGACCGCCAGGCCGCAAACCGCGACCCAGGGCAGAGGATATGTTTGCGGATTCGGACTCCGATTGACGGATCGAGTGATGGATGTGGATGTGGGGGGTTACCGTTGGGCTACAGCATAGCGACAGTAGGAAATATATGATACCATTTTACGACGATTACTATTAGTCCACAAGCTACCACTGTACTCCGTAGTATTAGTATAGATGGGTGCCTTAACTAGAATGGTGCCAAACCGGCCTCAGGCAAGCGGCAGGGCGGGATAGGCAAAGGGCCGCCCTCCGCCCCACAGAATCTGAAAGCCTTTCGGGGATGTTTTGATATCGCCCCTCCTGTTCTCCTTCTCTCCTTCTCTTCCCCAGAACTATCACCACATCCCTCGAAATACCTTCTTATCCCCTCCTATACCCAGTCTATCTGTTCTTTGCGAACATCCACCATCAAAATGTCTAGTAAGTTACTCCCCTTCCCACGATAGTCTCCTGCAGCCTGTACCCGGCTACCCCTCCTTGGACCGGGCGCGCATCCGGAATCAAACAACGAGAGACAGCGAGCGCTTTTCAAGAACCCATAACTGACCGTGTCTTTTTCTCTGCAACAACTAGACTTCTCCGAGATTGCCCGTACGTGATTTGATCCCTCCCCTCGCAGATACCGGTCGTACGCGCGACACCGCATAGCGACTCCATGACCCCTCTCTCTGTTCCAAATAGCCTCGCGGTCGGCCTGTCCACCATACTAACCTGTGTCTGTCACAAACAGAGCAGTTCGTCACGTTTTACTACCAGACGTTTGACAACAACCGCGAAAACCTCGCTGGTCTCTACGTATGTCCCTGGACTCCCTCTCCTATATGTCTACGCCATGGCGCATAGCATAGCGCGACGGTACATAGCGAATATGGTTGACTAACGTTTGCTTTTTGTTCGTCTTATAGCGCGACCACTCGATGCTCACCTTCGAGACCTCCTCCGTCCAGGGTACTGCTGCTATCATCGAGAAGCTGTCGGTTCGTTTCCCCTTCATAATAAAAATAAAGAAACGGAATGGAATAAATGCTGATTGCGCCCGCGGCAGTCTCTCCCCTTCCAAAAAGTCCAGCACCAGGTCTCGACCTTTGACGCGCAGCCCTCGAACGCCGAGGGTGGTATTCTGGTCCTGGTGACCGGTGCTCTCCTGGTATGCCCACCCCATCTCTCCTCATGAAGAGAATCTACTCTGGAGGAGCCTACTGTCAAACAGCCACGGTACTAACCGATCATGCAGGTCGACGAGGAACAGAAGCCCATGAACTACGGCCAGAGCTTCCAGCTGCTCCCCGACGGCGCGGGCAGCTACTTCGTCTTCAACGACGTCTTCCGTCTGATCTACTCCGCCGCATAAATGTGGAAACCTTAGGACATGGAGGTATTGGACTGGACTCCGCGGCGAGTTGTCCGGAGCAGTCAATCGATTCTCCCGGGTTTAGCAAGCAGGTGGGATAGTTTGGCAATATGACTGATTGGGAGCGATCTATGCGTGTGATGTAATGAAGATAATGAATACCAGGTGGGGGGGGGGACATGGGGAGAAATTACCGGATCACTTTTCGTTTCCGTAGTGTACGGCTTCGCTTCCCTCCCTCTTTGAAATTTCCGCTTGAGTTTGTTTTCCCAGTTGAATGAACATCTAGATCCAGATCTATCCCATCTGATGCATTTATGTATCTTTACTAACACACCCCTCTTTACCCGTTTCCATCCATAACCATGACCGGATCCTTTTTGTCCCCTTTGCTCTCTTTATATCACTGACAGGATGACTGAGGCCTAGTAGCATACCGCACTGCAGCACCTCATCTCATTCCTTGCATCTAACGACTAACACTACCATGAAACAAACAGGTTCTAACCAGCAGATGAGTAACACATGCTCATCACGCTAAACATGAAAAGAAAAGGTAGGCATACACATTCCAGTACATATATCATATATACGCTCTCAGAAACCATTGGAGAGACTATTCCAGCTCTTCCAAAACAGCAATACGCTTGGCAGAATCACCGATCGCGCAATAGCGGCGTCTCTTCGGACGGCTGCTCCTCCTCCTCAACGCCATCACCAACATCATCATCATCATCCTCCTCGGCTTCGACATCCTGCGTCGTGTCCTTTCCACCGTGGTGCGCATGGCCCTTGTTCGGACCGAGGTATTCGAAGAATATGCCCAGCACCAGCAGCGTGCCCTGCAGACAAGCCGTCACGATCAGCACGCCCCACGTGCTCCAGCCCTTGGTGCCCAGTCTGGCAGCGAGGCTGCCGGCCCAGACGAGACTGCCGGGTGTTTGGATGCACATCATGGGGATGCTGAGGCTGCCGACGCAGCGGAGTCGCAGGGTGGTCCAGATCTGGGGGAAGTACTGGATCGAGGCGAGGACGGCGGCTTGGATGCCGCAGAAGTTGGACCAGGACTGGAGGGCGGAGGGCTGCTTCAGACCGACGGCGAGTGTGGTGATCAGCATGGCGGCTGCGTGCAGGATGCAGATGGCGCAGACGACCAGGGCGGTGCGGTAGGTGGGGCCCCGGCTGGGCTTGGGGTATCCTGGGGTGACTTGCGCGGGTTCGGGGTATTCTCTGGGGAAGTAAAAGGTGAAGAGGAAGAGACTGCATGTGAGACAGGTTGTTAGATCCTGGATCGTGTAATTGGTTGTGTGGTGGATGGCAGGGATTATAGAGGCGGAGGGTGAGACTTACATGGTGAAGAAGCAGAGACACTGGGTTGCCACCTGGAAGATCCCCAGGAGGCCTGCGAAACAGGAGAATCCGCTGACATTCGAGCAGCAGGCCATATCCTGTAGGCTTTGTTCCTGGGACACCACGTTGGCCACGGCCGCCGAGCCGGACGTGGTGCCCAGCAGGACAAAGTACGGGGAGATTCCGAAGGAGCTTTTGAGGGTGATGATGCGGTGGTGTTGGGGGATGTAGGAGAAGAGGATCCCGAAGATGATCAAGCTGGATGGAGATTAGCGCTGTAGGACGACAGACGGGCGAGGGCGTCCATACATGGAGAGAATGAAGTTTTTATATCCTGGCGACACTAGATGACTGCATTGTGCAACAAGGGTATCCATCTTGTTTGAGAAGGGGGGAGTCTCTGCCCCAGGCACAGACAAGCCAGACACCACGGATTGCAATCAAGGACTGTTCACCTAGGAACGGGGTCAAGAGGACTTTATAGCTGCCAGATTCCTGCTGGGCTGCTGACCAAGTAGGACATCCAACAGGCCAAAGAAAGCGAAACAAAAAAGAATTCTTGTGACAGGAGAGCGGGTATGGAGAGAGGCGCTGTGGAATGTATGCTGGTTGCTGGAGCTGTGCAAACACATCAACATGCAAGTCGAGACTCCTGTAGACCATCAACTATCTACCTTTGTTCACACCACTCATCTCACTCTCCTTGCTGATTTTGACATCGGGCTGCAATGAGCGAGAAGGGGAAGGGGGAGGAGATGGTTGGCGACTGGCATGGAGATGATGATGATGATGATGGAGCACGACAGGTCAGTCGGCGATAAGATGCCTAAGATAGCAGTCCGTAAGGCACCTCAGGCGTCTCCGCATCCACAAAAGAGGCAAACCCACATGATCGACCTAGCTTTTTTGGGTCTAGTGTATTGATGTACACGCTAACCATACCTGGTTAGATCGGCATATCTGCCCAAAGGGTACTGACTGTTATGCTCTATGTTATGATCGCACTATTTGACACCTGCATCTTGAGGTGTCGCTGTATCTATGGTTGGATCTCCAAGGTTTGAATCCAAATTCTCCCCAAGGATGATTTAAATCCCGTTGATTGGAAGCATGGGAACTCTATTCCCCAGTGGAATTACGTGACGAGCCGGCAGACAAGCAATGGCACTGAGCAAGGCCTGGTCTGGTCGATGACGCCAGTGATGGCCGGCCAGCAAGCGGCCACTACGTCACTCGGTGATCATTACTACTACTTTATACCCTGCATTCCTTGTTCCATCAACATCAGACCTCCACCACGCTATAAATCATCCTCTTGACTTCGAACAAGGTTTTCTGGTGGTCAAGATTCAAAATTGACTTATCAACACTTGCTCTAATAATTGGAATTTCGACAGCAAAACATTCGCCTGGGAAGGGACAACAGAAGACCTCCCACATATCAAAATGAAGCTGCACTTGGGCTCGTACTTCGTGCTGGCTCTGGCTGCCACTGAGGCGGTTGGGGCTTCGAGCTGGTTTAGTAAGGCTGGTAAGTGCTCGACATCGTCCATTTGGACTGGGACACAGACTGATGAGGATTCTATTCTAGTGTACAATCGATGGCATGAGACGGAGCTGGAACGATGGCTCTCAGACCACGGTCAGCTCATCCTCAGAATATTCCATTCATCTGGGAAAAGCTAACAAGGCATCAGACATTCCACACCCGTCGCCTGCAAACCGCAGGGACCTGGAGAGCTTGGTGAAAACGAACTGGGAAGACAAGGTGCAGAAGCCCCTTACGCAGGTGACCGATCACACCGCCGACCAGATCCACAGCGTGAGAGATTGGATCTTTGATTCGTGAGTGGCCTCACAGAACCACAGAACCACAGTACCTTGTGGTACAATATTCTGACACTCGAACAGCTGGACCGACTCCCAGATCAAGTCGTTCCTGGATCGTCATGGCGTTCCCTGCCCGCAGCCGCGCAAACGCGACGTTCTCCTCAAGACCGCCCGTGAGAACTACGAGGGCATCGGGAAGAAGCTCGGAGAGGCAACCTACTACCCCGGCAACTGGCTCTACGAGCATTGGTCCGATTCGGACTTGAAACTGTGGCTGGACGAGCGCGGATGGCCAGTGCCTCAGCCCACCACCCGCGACAAGCTGATCGCGGCCGTGCGTCGCAACGCCCGTCTCGCCAGTGTCCAGGCGCGTACCATCGCGGCCGCCGCGTCCGCCTCGGCGGAAGCAGCTCAAGCCTCCCTCAGTGAAGCCCTGATCAACGCGTGGTCCGACACCGACCTGAAGAAGTTCCTCGACGAGCATGGAGTCAGGGTTCCCCAGGGCTCCATGCGCAATGAGCTCATCGCTCTGGCCAGGAAGCACCGCGCTTCCCTGCTGAGCCAGGCTTCGACAGCCTCTGTCACCGCCACCGATTTCATCGGTGCGGCTACCACCAGGGCCGGCAACGAATTCGCTCGCGCAACCGAGGATGCCGAGATGAAATATGAGGATGCATTCGATGCTGCGACAGCGGCGTGGTCTGACTCCCGCCTCAAGGCCTTCCTAGATGCCCGCGGCGTGCCCGTGCCGCAGACCAACAAGCGCGATGAGCTGCTCTCCCTGGTGAGACTGTACAAGCACAAGGCCGCGACTGGCTGGAGTGCCTGGACCTTTGACACCTGGGACACGGAGAACCTGAAGTACGCCCCCCCTCTTTAGACTCATGAACCCTATCAATCTAACCCATCACAGGAAATACCTCTCCTCTATCAACTCCAAGGTCTCCCACCGCGCAGACATCACCCGCGACGAACTCGTCAAGCTCGCCCAAGACAGCTACAACAAAGCCTCCAAGGCCGGCAACACCCAGCTCGCATCGGTCACCTCCTACATGGCACAAGCCACCGATGCAGCCAAGGCCTCAACCTTCGACACTTGGTCGCAGTCCGACCTCAAAAAGTATCTCGACTCCTACGGCATCCCCGTCTACCAGGGCTCGACCGCCAACCAGCTGCGCGCGACCGCGCGCCAGAACTCGCAATTCTTCCAGTACGGCACGACGCACCCGCGCGGCATCATCTACGAGAAGCTGGAGGGCCTGACGCAGTGGGTTATGGATCAGCTGAAGATTGGCGCGTCGAGTGGCCGCGCGCAGGGCCAGGAGGCTGCCGAGAAGGTGAGGGATACGGCGGCTGAGGCGTCGGAGAAGCTTGAGTTGTAAATTGGGGTGATGTGATATGATATGATGTGAAGTTGAACTTACTTACGTTTACTTTTTGCTTTGTTGTTTTATTTCGGTTTCTTTGTTTTGTTTAATGGTTTGGGCTTCGGATGGGTTGTTGCCCTAGGCCTAGTATGTTGTTCTAGGGTGTATTATTAGTGGATGTTTATTTAAAAGGTATTTGCGAATGAATATGTATTTTCTAATCACTGGCGGGCATAATTCATTTGCTTTAGTTTAATGTAATTATTTGTGGATGTGTTATTTGCTTGTGGGTAGATGTCCAGTGTATGTCATCCTCTCAATATGTCAAATGCGATGTATTTACCCCGTATGTGCAATGGCACATGAAACAACGACCCAGTAGGTCTGAAAACCCTCAAGTAGCCCAGCAGGAAACAAGACAAGGCAAAGAAAAAGATAAAGCCAAATACAAGGCCTTCATAAATCACATCTCAGGAATAGCTCACACCTCATCCTTCATCCACCCCATACACAACCTAACGGTCCAACTATCCGTCTGCGAGCAGCCATCCACAAAACACTACCCTTCCTAGGTACCTACCCATCACACTGCAACATTCAACCATCACAACCCCATCCATCCATACACCACATCATCCATAAACAAAGGGAAAGCCTCACGACTTCGGCGCCTCCGCATCCCCCTCAGCAACCAACTTCCCCACAACAAGATACTTCTCCAAGAAGCGCTCCTCCCACCCCTGAAGGTTCTCCAGCTGATCGGCGTCGAGGTCCTTGAGGTCGTCGAGAGGTCCCTTCAGGTCCTCGGTGAGCATCTCCAGGTCGAAGCTCTGGTGGGCGAGACCGCGCGAGGCGTCCCGGCCGGCGAAGTTCTCGTATGGGCCACCCTTTCATAAATTTAGCTTTTCTCTTTTCATTTTCATTCATTTGGGTGTATTTTCCCTTTCCACTGAGACTGGTGGTGTTTGTGTATGTAACATATACATGAAGGTAGATCGTAGGTAGGTAGGTAGGTAGGTAGGTAGGAGGATAAACATACCGGTCCATAAAAGTTCCGACCAGGAGTCACGTCAAACACGCGCCCACGCACAGCCAGATACACGGGCTTATCATCCTGGCCGTTGAACTCGAGCAGAGTGGTCGGGGTGAAGACGCGGAAGACGACGGGAGGGGGCTCCTGGGGAGGGCGGCGGGGGTCTTGGGGCGGAGTTGGAGGTATACGGTGACGACGAAGAGGGAGAGAAGAACAAGGTTGATGGGGGTCGCGATAGACATTCTGTTGTTTTTCTGAGTTTAGAATAGGGTTTTCTTTTTGACTTCTGGGTTGGTCGGGTATAGAGGAGCTCTTACACCTCGGCACTGTCTAGATGATGAAGGTGTTAGTAACTAGTTTGGTTGGTTGTTGGAAGAAGATAGGGTTAAGCGTACCTGATGAAGACATGATAGTAGTTCACAAATCTCAAGGCACGGATTTCAGTGAAGTCCCACGATACAAGAGATATGCTGGATGATATCGATCAGATCGTCAACGGTTATCAAGGCGGGAACTGCGGAGTTCAGTTTGGCCAGTTGACGTGGTGAGTAAGCGGATGGCGATACGTCATGTGATATGATGGACACCTCATTGTCAAGGCAGGCTGTCGTGTCGGAGAACTAACGCTGATTGGCCTAGCCCGTTCTATATATACGCTCAGGCACTAAGGCCGGCCTGAAACAGTTCCACCGGATTTCCATTTTCTAGCGGCTTTCCTTCCTGGGAAATTCATTTAGCTCGAGGATTCCGTCGACACAATGGAAGGTTATCGGATCTCCATGTTCCTGACGATTCCTGGAAGGATCAGATATTGATTAACTTGATTGACTGGTCTTAAGTCAATCTACAGTCTTGAAACAAGTAACAGGACAACTCCTTTGATGAACCGGGTTCCTCGGTCCATCAGGATCAACCCACCGAACTAACTGACCCGCGTCGACCGGTTTGATTGCTAAATGAGCCTAATGCCCGACTAACTCGCCCCCATTGAAGGAATTGAAATTTGGATGAACAGATGCCCAGCACCCCAGCAGGACAATCAGGTTATTCGCTCATTTGAAACAGGGTCCTTCATCTTACTTCTGGCTGTGCCTCAGTGGCCCCTCCGGTGCCCGGGTGTCCGAGCTCTGCCCCCTCCACCCAGCTGGCCGACTTTATTTAGATGCTTCACGGCCCCATCGGTTCGCTCAATTCATTTATATGATTGATTTGTTCTCACGTCACTGGTTGTCATCTTCATTCCTTCATTTCTTCATTACTTTCCAAGACGGGTTGTTGGCTGTGCCAGGCTCTGTTCCTACCAGATCCTTGTTTTGATCCCCTCTTTTCACATTTCTTTTCTTTTACTCTTACTCTTACTTTTTACTTTTTCTTCTTCTTTTCTTTTCCCTTTGTCTGTCAGCCCACAGCCCTTTGTGCATCTACGCCCAATTACATGACATGCAGACCGGGTCGTTGCATGAATCGTATTTGACACGCTGACTATCCCATCCGTTCTCTTCTCCATTTGTCTTTCTCTTAAACCATCCCTTACCGCGCTCCCTTTCAATCTACGTGAGACTTTCGGTCGATCAATTAAGGTTACCTTACAGAATCGGAACTCTCATCATGTGGGGAAAGGTTTCGTTTCATCGTTCGCGGAAGCCGGTAAGGAGATCCCCGCGTTGGCAAAGATAGCCTTCGTTTACAGTAACCATATTGATATCTCTTAGTCTGCCGCCTCCGTCTCGAACACCAAAACCGATAAAGCTCTTCCCTCTATACCACCGTGAGCACGACCAGATGTCATCCAAGGTCAACCGAGTCGCTAACCCGATATCAGTAGCAACCATGCAAACACACCCTCTCCCCCACTCCGGCCCGTGCCAGAGCGTCGCGTCACGTCTTCCATCTACTCGCACGATATCACGGTGGAATCCCCTCGCCAGCGTTCCTTCAGTGTAAACCACCAATTGCCTCCCGCCCCAAAGACCGTCGGCTATCAAACATACGGAAGTGGCAGTACGGGCCGAGACGTCTCTCCTCCCGACTCGCCAGACTTTATTGGTCATGGGCCAGGCATGGACAATGGCCGGGTGTCCCCAATGGAGCACGACCCGAATCCGAATGGCGGGCAGGGGGGAAATAACTTCAACAGCAACCTGCCCGTCTTACGCAGACGCGCTCACACCTCCAATGCCGACGTTACTGCGCCGGGACGGCCCTCCCCTAACCCTTCGGCGAGAGCCCATGATACCAGATGGGACGCTTTCTCGGGGGAGCCGACAACCAGCGACGCCGGTCGACCCGGACAGGTGGATCCGCGCGATATGACAAATCAACTCGGCTCCAAACCATCAGGATCAGGCATCCTGGGCTGGGGCAAAGAGCATCTCCAGGCGAAGAGAAGACTGACCGAGACACGTAGCAAGATGGGGCGGGAGCCGTGGAAGGGAGCTAGCGGGCGATCGCCGATAGTCAACCCAATACAGGAGAAACCACTAGGAAGATCAGCATCATCACGTGTGCGCCCATCGCGAAGCAATGATCGCATGAGAGATCGCAGTACGCCCTCCCCAGGTCCTGATTTCGGGTACCTGGGCATGGTGCCGACCGTGGTCACGACCATCACCGGTGGCGAAGCCAACACCGCCGCCGCGGGAAAGCATCTGCCTAGCCGCGATCTTCAGCGGACGCGGGTGTCCGAGGAAGAGCCCACCCCGACTAGTGTGCATCATAGCCGTACCCCGCCCCGCGTTGACCTACCCGCCCCGGAGCCTGATCTGACCATCACCTTGGCGGCCCTGAAGCTGACCAACGACGCCAACGCCGGGGAACCCACCAGCCGATTCAGCGCCACCACATACGAACCCACCGAGGGCGGCACTTCCACTGCAACCGCGAGTCTGAGGAATAGCATCGACGCCGCTTCGCTCTCGACCGAGAACTTCGCAGCTTCGGTCATGTCCCGCAAACGCCCCGTCCCTAGCATTCATACCCCGGGCATGAAGCCCACCCGCAAGCCCACGCCGTCGCAGATCTCCGACGACGGGGCGTCGACCAGGGCGCCGTCGGTGTGTCCGCCCGAACAGCCCGTCGAGAACCGCGTGGAATTGCTGGAAGCCAGACAGAGCACGCTGGGACGGCGCAAGGCGAACATCGACACCATCATCCACGAGCTGACGCAGGTCATCCAGCCCAGCTCCATCGACTATGATATGGCGGCCCGGGAAGAAGTCAAAAAGACGGTCGCCAGTCTCAACGCCGAACTCGCCGAGATCAAGCGAGAGGAGCATGAGATTGGCCTGAAACTCCTGCGGTTGTGGAAGAAACGCGACGAACAGGATTTCTACGGCGGAGGCACCAGCCTGTGGGTCAAAAGAGTAACCAGCTGAACAGGATTCACTTGGGACATATTTGTTGGTCGTTTTGAGACTTTTTGTCATGCCATGTTTTCTTTTTCTTCACTCGTCCTTTTATTTTCTCTTGACATTCTTTGACATTCTTGTCTGTCTCTTTTGTCTCGTTTCTTTTTTCCCCTTTCCTTTCCTTCTCTTCTTCTCTTCTTCTCTTCTTTTTCTTTGCTCTGTTATTGGCGGGCCCATCAGCTTTTCATATACCCTGGAATATGACTCAAACAGATTTGCGACTACTCAAATTTAGCCTTCGTAGTAATAAACTCGTTCAGTCTGTATTATGAAACATAACACTGAACACACAGTCGATTCTGTTTATCATATAATGAAGTCCAAGGGAGCAGTACGGTACCGATAAAGATTCTGACAAGTCTCCAGACACAAGACCTTACCAAACCCATGACCCTCAATCTAAATCATCCCCACAATCCGAACGAATGCCTATACGCAATATAATCAAGAAAACAGATAACACTACTCTGTTGAAAAAGTATCAGGATAGATGTAGGTAAACCGGGACCCCTCTTCAAGGATCCACATGAATCATCGCTCGTATTGTGTATCATAAACTAAAAAAGAAACTCCGCGCATGATCTTCGGTTCCATGTTTATTTCTTGCCCGACTTCTTGATACCCTGGGAGCCCGTGTTCAGGGGACCCTTCTTGCCCTTGGCTGCGTCGGCCATGTCCTTCTTGGCCTTGGCGTCTAGTATAGCAAAATGCGTTAGTGTTTGTTGAAAGTTTTTGAGAGGGATAGTTAAGGAAGTGTGACGTACCGGCCTTCTGCTTCTCTCTGAAGGCGATCTCATCCTCGTCGAGGTCCTTGGAGGCCTTCTTGGGAGCCTTGAGGGGCTTGACCTTGCCGCCTGTATACATTGATTAGTTACATTATCCAGACTGGACGGCTGTGTTGGAGCGTAGTGGGGAAATAATGAGACGTACCTTCTCTGCCTTGACCGCCCATTGTGCAGGTTGTAGATTATAAACGGGGTATAGAGTGGGAAGAGGTGAAGTTGGGTGAGAGAGAAGAATCGGAATGAGAGAAAAAAAAACTGCTTATCATGCGGGGTGTGGCGCTAGTGCGAAATCTGCCCGGCCGGACAGGACGTGACTGAGCTAAACAAAGTTACCGCCTTGGGACTCACTTGTCTCTTCGTCTCGTCTTGACTTTCTCATTCTTGTCGTGTTTTATCAATCAACCTTTTTCTTCAACATTGTTATTCCTTTCCTTGCTACCGAATTGTCTCTGCTAGTACTTTCTTCAATCTACTAGAGTTGGGGGAGAGACCCAAAAACGGGTTAATCCTAGCAAGGCCCGTGGCAATCAGCCGGTTGGACTTTCTCACTACACCTGCCTACTATCTCCTCATCGGAACTCTCCTGGCTAACCGGAGTCATCCATCTTATCTAAAGTTGCCTCACAAGAACCTCCCGTGTTCCGAGGTGATTCTTGCCCCTGCTTGACTCATTCATCCATCTGTCTGCGCCCCCGTGAAGCTTCATCATGGCGTCGCGCAGGTCGAGATCTCCATCGAGCCCTTCCGAGGGTGAGATCATCGAATCAGGTTCGGAGACGAAGGCAACTACGTCGCAATTTCCTCTTAATGGCAGCAGCGTTGACCGTCCCACCAGAGTCAGTATCACTTCTCCGGCGCCCAGATCCAGATCTCCCGCCTCGGTGAGCAGGTCGCCGCGCCGTCGGCGGTCGAGAACCCGGTCCCGGTCGCGATCGCGCTCCCCCTATCGTGACTACAGAGGCTACAAGCGCCGCCGAGACGATGACTATGACGATCGGCGGCCCCCCAGACGCGCGGGCGGCCGCCACGACGACCACCGCTTCTATGATCGCGGCCATTCGCGCAGACAGCCGCCGAGATCCTATCACGACTACGACCGGGAAGAAGATCACGTTGGAGGACTCCGTTACAGTGACGACCATGATCGACGAAGAGAGAAGCGCGCTCGCACGGGCAGCCGCTCCCCCTACCGCGAAGTGCGGAAGCCGAAGCAGTACTCCGGTGATGAGTGGGATTCCCACAGGGGAGAGACCGTGGCTTCCCGGGATACCAGGAGAACATCCACTGAACAGTTAGTGAGCGAGCGAGGGAGCACTCCAATCGTCGCTCGAGAGTCTAAACAAGTTACTGAAACGAAAAAGAATCAGGTGCAGCATGCTTCAGGGAGTAGTCGTGTTGAAAATAGGTGAGTTTTTTGCCAAGGTTATTCAAATTTGGTCTTGGCTGACATATCTTGCTAGTGAAAATGGAGTACAGGGCCAATCGACGGAAGAGCAGCAGCCGGAGTCAATCGACGAAGCGGATCAGCTAGAGGCCCGTCGTAAACGACGGGAGGCCATCCGAGCTAAATACCGCAGTCAGGCGACGCCTTTGCGCTTACAGGCACTCAACATCGAGACCGATAGAGATTCTCAGTCACCTAGCACTGACATAAGTACGGCCAACGGTGCACAGGGTAGGCACATACGATCCTACACACTACGATATTGTACTAATGATTTCATCCTGACAGAGAGCCCAGCCGCCCAGACACCAAATGACAGCGCTGGGGAAATATTCGCGGATTTCAACATCGGCACTGATGCTGACCTCATGAACAACGGTGCGCCCGTGGACGGCGACAAAGATGAACCGTCTGCAGCAGACTACGACCCGACGGTGGATATGAAGGCTGAAAGGGAGAAACATGACCAGGATGTCCCGGCTGCCGCCTACGACGAGACGCAAGGTGCCAAGCAGGACATCCTGCTCCCGGATACACCGGCCCCGCCTAAGCCCAAAGCGAAAGACCCGTACGACATGTTCGCGGAAGATGATGATGATGACATGTTCGCCGAGGAGACGGAAGAGACCACGCATGCATCGGCAACCGCAGTGCCGCAGCCGCAAGAGCTGGATGTCAGCATGTTGGACAACTGGGATGATCCGGAAGGGTACTACAATGTGCGTCTCGGTGAGTTGATCAACGGACGGTACCATGTACAGCAGAACTTGGGCAAGGGTATGTTCTCATCTGTAGTGCGGGCGACGGACTCGAAAACGGGAGGGCTGGTCGCGATCAAGATCATCCGGCAAAACGACACGATGCGCAAGGCGGGGATGAAAGAGGTGGATATCCTGCAGCAGCTCCACGAGGCGGACCCGGGCGACAAGAAACACATCATCAAATTCGAGCGGATCTTCGACCACAAGGGCCACCTGTGCATGGTGTTTGAGAATCTGAGCATGAACCTGCGCGAGGTGCTGAAGAAGTTCGGGCGAGACGTCGGGCTGAACCTGCGGGCGATTCGGGCCTACGCGTCGCAGATCTTCCTGGGGCTGAGCCTCCTGCGCAAGTGCAACATCCTGCACGCGGACCTCAAGCCCGACAATCTCCTGGTCAACGAGCAACGGAATTTGCTCAAGGTGTGCGACCTGGGGTCCGCGTCGCCGACCACGGAGAACGAAATCACGCCGTACCTCGTCAGCCGGTTCTACCGGGCGCCGGAGATCATGCTCGGGATCCCCTACGACCACGCGATCGACGTGTGGTCGATCGGATGCACGCTGTTCGAGCTGTACACGGGCAAAATCCTGTTCACAGGGCGCAACAACAACCAAATGCTACGGTCGATCATGGAGTGCCGGGGCAAGTACCCACCCAAGCTCCTGCGGCGGGGGACACTGACCCCGATGCACTTTGACGAGATGCTCAACTTCCACAGCACCGAGGAAGACAAGATCACGGGACGATTGGTAACGCGCATAGTGGACTTCAAGAAGCCGACGCGCGACCTGAAGACGAGGCTACTGGGGAAGGGCACGCGGGGGATGACGGAGAGCGAGGTGAAAGAGCTGGGGCAGTTTGTGGACCTGCTAGACCGGTGTTTGAGCCTCAACCCGGAGAAGCGATGCACGGCGGCGGAGGCGCTGAAGCATCCGTTTATCGCACGAGGTCGGTAGTTATGATGATGAGGCTGTATATACGCGGGTGATGTCATGTTGGTGACATGATTTGCCTTGAAGATGCCTGGCCCAGTAGGACGGGGGGGGGTGGTGGGACGATAGGTTGCCACCGCCGTGGGGGCGGAGCTCGGAGATATGAGCAGTTGTGTTGCCACAGGATCATCATTATCTATTATTTATTATTTATTGATTGATCTTGTTCTAGATGGGCATCCATGTACATTTGTGGAGAGTAGCTCAGTCTATAGGTAGGAGGCATTACAGCACGGGTACCTACTAGGTAGGTAGGCAGGCGGCAAGCAGGCGGTAAATGGCAGATGGAAGTGCAGGTGGCAGACACTCCAGAGTTGCGTTGCCCTTTGCCCTGCCTTGTTCAGTTATACTTTGTATTGCCCCGGGTGTTCATCCCAACGGAGCCAGGCATGAAGGATTCATCCACATCATATTATATTTATCTCATCTCATCTCATCCATTCATATCATATCAGACTATGATACTGTATCATATAATATTCATCAAAAAGGTCTTGACCAAAGTACTCTAGTAAGATATTCCATGATGTCATGTCTAGTTCTCATTCTTCTTATTCCTTTCTTTTTTCTTGGTCAGGTACTACTAGCTGAGGAGGTATGAAACTGTACCAGCTGAACAATGATGGTGGGTGGGGGGGAGGAATAGAGCACGGACCTGTTATATTTGGATAGATGGGTCAGACCTACTACCTAGTAGGAATTGTTTAGATACTTTACCTTCTAGGTAGATACTTTACCTTCTACCTAGGTAGAATACCTAGTATCTAGTATACAGTAGTATCTACTATCTACCATCTAGTGCTGATGTAGGGATACCTACTCATCGTAATAGACAAGGTAGACAGCGGCAAACCCAGCCATCTTACTCCGTAGATACCTCAGGTATGGATGGAAGACACGGGACGCCTTGCAGGACGAGCCAATCAAGGCGGGGTCTCGGACCGCCAACGTGGCCGCAAAGCAGCCAATCGGGGGGGGTGTGGGGATATATCACAGATGGTGATTGGTGGGGGGGGGTTAGGGGTTGCCTCACTTTCACATCATTATTTCATCCAGTATTTGTTTTGTCCATGTTTGAGTCATTCTATTATTTATTATTGCGTTGATCTATACCTAGGTAGTATTCATTTAGTATCGATAGAGGGTAAGATGGACGGATAATTATTGTATAGTAGAGTATTCCGTACTATGTATATTCAGATGATCATGGTAAAGACGGTGTGTTCTATTTATTATTCATTATTCATTTCTAACATCTAGAACACTACCTAGGACTCTGGTCAAGATGGATGAGCTGGCACAACAAGGCTAAATTATCATCACTAATCTAACTAGATAAAAATAAATCATTATAAATCAGAATAATATCGACAGTGTGAGAAACAGCCAATCAACCATCCCATCCATGGTCATGCAGCATGGATCATGAGAAGGGAGGTGGGGACTTGCTCCCTCTGGTACACCGCCATGAATGACCATCGAAGCATCATACATCTCTAGCCTGGTGGGTCCGCCAATAATCCTGTCCATTCCGGTCTGGTCTGGACATTTTCATCCCATATTAATTGAGATTATGGAGATGATTTTCTGAGGTGAGAACCAACCGATTCCCAACGGACCATCCGAGTGGAGGCCTTTGGAGAGCCCCGTGTTCGTCTGGTCGTTTTCTCGTTTCTTCTTCTCGCCTCCTGATCTCCACACCATCTTTGCCTCTGATTTCCTCTCTCTATCCGTACTGGATATATATCAGTCTCGACCAAGTTCTCCTGTCCTCACGCTATCTGGTTGGCTGATCGGCGACAGATCAGATTCTCCTTTTATTATATTATTCTTGTTGGATTATTCTCTGTTAATACCTCATCTGCTTTCTTATTACCACCATCCTCCCACCATCCCCTCCATCCTTCATCCTCCTCCCTCCATCCCTCCTTTAACCCTCCACCTTATTCTTTGGTGCCCCAACCATCCATCCACCATCTACCACCAACCTTCCACCTGTCCACTGGATCAACCGGGCACCGCCTCCTGTTCTCTCACTGCCACGCTGGATCTGCCCTATTCTAAATCTCCCCCCCGCCCCCTTTCAACCATAATCTCCCACCCAAACTCTGACCCACTGGATTATATCAACTCTGCCATCACTCCGTGATTTTTGTACCAGGATATTGGATTGCCTACCTTCAACCCGTTCCCAACTGTCACTCCTTCCATGGATTCCTAGACGACTTTCCTTTGGTTCTGCCCTGTGTGCCACCCGGCCTTTGACGATTTGGATGTTCTTGCCACTTGACGGGATTCTGCCGGATATAATTGCATGTTGACAACCGTCAACACCATCCGACCACGATCATAATAAGGAATCGGCCTGGATTCGGTTCCCTTTTGGTTTTTCTTCTTTTCTTGATCCCTTCTTTGTACCCCTTCTCATTCCCTTTTTGATCATGCATCCTCCGACCTTTGGCATGTATCCCACCATGCTTCCCACCCCCCTCCCTCGCCTCCCATCCCCATGTCTCGTTGCTATGCCCCGGAAGACCGTTTGGGACTCCTCCTGGCCAACCGCCTGGAGCTTACCTCCATCCTCGGGGTAGGCGCCTATGGCGTCGTCTACACCGCCGTCGACATCCATACCAATCTCATGTACGCCGTCAAGGCCCTCAACAAGGCTGGCTTGGATCCCCGCCAGCTCAAGTTCCAGCAGCGGGAAATCAAACTCCACCACACCGCCAGCCGCCACGCCAACGTGGTCTCCCTGGTCCGGATCATGGATGCCGTCGATTGTACATACGTGGTCATTGAATTCTGTCCGGAAGGTGACTTGTTCTCCAACATCACCGAAAAGGGCCACTTCGTTTCAAATGATCCCTTGGTCAAGCGCGTCTTCCTCCAGGTCCTGGATGCCGTCCAGTTCTGCCACTCCCAAGGGATCTACCACCGGGACTTGAAGCCGGAGAACATCCTGGTCACCGACCAAGGACTGACCGTCAAGCTGGCTGACTTTGGCCTCGCCACCGAAGATGCCTACACCACCGACTTTGGCTGCGGCTCGACCTTCTATATGTCGCCTGGTACATTTTTCCTTGTTCCCCCCCCCCGTTCACTCCAACTGCTAACATGAGTAGAATGCCAACAAACCTACCCCCGTCCCATGTCCTCATACGAATCGGCCCCCAACGACGTCTGGAGTCTCGGCGTCATCCTGGTCAATCTGACGTGCGGCCGCAATCCGTGGAAACGAGCCTCACCCGAGGACTCCACCTTTCGCGCCTATCTCAAGGACCCCTTCTTCCTGCAGTCCATCCTGCCCCTGTCCGATGAGATGATCGTCATCCTGAGTCGTATCTTCGAGTGCGACCCCACTAAGCGGATCACCATCCCGGAGCTGCGCCACCTGATCCTGGACTGCCCCCGGTTTACCATGAACCCGGCCACGCCCTGGGCCCTGCCCCAGTTTGTGCAGCCCGTGCCGGTGTCCACGCCCGTGGACGTCGACGCCTTCACCCAGTCGTCCGTCTCCTCGGGCTCCTCCCACTACTCGGACGCCTGGGACTCGGCCGTCTCCGACACATCCTCCTGGACCGAGGGGTATCCCGATGTGGACAGCTTATCTTCCGTCGGCGTGGATTTCGCATCCGACTGCAAAGATGACTTTCCCCCCGCGGACTCGGTCGCCTGCAGCGATCTTCCCGAGCCCCTGGTCTTCCCCCAACCCTTCACCCTTCCTATCCGCGTCTGCTGAACTTTCCTTCTGTCTGAACGTGATGACCACCCGGTTGTCTATTTATGAATGACGCCTTCAACAACTGCCTCGGATTTCTCCATCCTGGATTGCATATGATTTTGGAGCGACCGTGTAATATTTCGAAAAGCCCGGATTGGACATACCTAATCTCTGGATGCCTGGTTGCCACAGCCGTGGTATCAGGATTCCAGCTTGGCCTCTAGCTTGGCGGGGCCATGGGATGTGGAGTGTTTTATTAATGTTGATATCATGGTGGATATTTGTTTTTTGGGTCTGTTTTCATCTATTGTCTATTTTCTACTATCTGTTTTGTTTGGTGTTTGGTGTTTGGGAAGGGCATCTGAAAGAAGAAAATACCCCATATCAAGCGTTCTATTCTTTTCTTTAATCTTCTTTTTTTTTTTTTTTTTTCATTTTCTTCTTTCTTTTATCTTTTCTTATTCATTTCTATGTTTGGAGTTGGAGGACCTCTTCATTACGATACCTGTGATACATGGTTCCATGGACAACCATCACACACTGTCAAGATAGTTGCGACAATTATACGTGTTCCCTCGACCAGTCAGATTCATCCGACTGGTCCGCTGGCATCTAGCCAGCGAGGATAGGGATAGATGAGATGACAGATGACGTTGAATAGACGACTGCGACGTTCTATTTTTATTCTATTCACTTTTGGCTACTTTTTGACCCAGCCTTACTTTCTCGACTCATCCTTTCTCCCTCTCAACCTCATCAAACTTTACATGGATGATATGGATGTGGGTATGGATATGGCTAGTGACCATTCATCCTGCGTCGGCCTCCCCGAGAGTCGACTCGATCAGATCGAACCACGCCACCACCACCACCACCACCACGCTGTGCGACTTGAGTTCTGTTCTTTTTTGCCGTTGACAAGGGGGAGTGTTACGGAGATTCTGGTTCTGGATTTTTACGATACAGAGATATAATCTTATGATACGGTACTTTGTTTGATACTCTGTATGATACTTTACGATAAAGCTATGGATTGCATATACGTTGTGCATTATCGAGTGCGACCTCATGAGAGGACATGTTGGGTGTGATATCGACGTCTTCGGCTCGTGCACGTGGATATTAACCAACTACCTACGATATCAATTGCACTCAGATATCAATTGCATTCAAATATCAACTGCACTCAGATATCAAAAATACCAACAACAATCAAACAACACCCCTCAAGCAAATGCACAAAACAACTCTGCCTCCCCAGCAAATCAACCCCGAGAAAGAAGAGAAAAAAGAGAAGAACTACATATTCCTCCCCCCCGTAACCCGAATCGTCTCCCCACTAACATAACTAAACAAAGGACTCGCAACCCCCAACACCGACCTCGCCGCCTCCTCGGGACTCGCCGGCCGTCCCAGCGGGATATCGGGGTACGCCGGCGCCGCCGTCTTCGCCTCCTGCTGCACAGCACCACCACGGCGGGAATCAAGCTGCTTCCCCGGGATGCCGAGCGCGACTTTCGTCCCGTCGGGCGTGGTGATGAATGCGCCGGCTTCTTTAGCGGCCGTGAGACGGGTCTGCACGAAGCCAAAGGCGATGGTGTTGGAGCGCACCCCGAAGGCAGGGCCCCATTCTTTGGCGATTGTGCGGGTCAGGCCGACGACGCCGGCTTTGGCGAGGGCGTAGTTTGCTTGGCCTCTATCGTTCACCATTGTGGTTAGTATTGTAGATGGGGGTAGGTTTAGGGTGGAAGGTAAGGGTAAGGGAAAGACAGGGCAAAGGTAAGGCAAGGGTGAGGTAATGAAGGGAAAGACTAACGCATTCCCATGAATCCCAGACGTAGAGCTGATATTGATAATAACCCGCGGCTCCTTGTCTTTCACGCGGAAGTAGGGCGCCGCAGCGCGGACGAGCTTGAAGGGCGCTGTGCCGTGGATAGCGAGCATTGTGTCCCATTGTTTGTCTGTCATCTTTACATATCATACCTTCTATTAGCATTTCTCTTTCTTTCTCTCTCTCTCTCTCTCTTTCTCTCTCTCTCTCTCTCTCTCTCTCTCTCTCTCTCTCTCTCTCTCTTCCGTATAGATAACAGGTAAATGAAGTAAGAAGAAGCGTACCTTATGAATAACTCCATCCCACGTAAACCCCGCATTATTAACGATAATATGGATCTTGCCGTCTCCGAACTCAGCGGCCTTTTTGACCAGCTCGGCAATGTATGCGTCGTTGAGCACGTCGCCGGGGACAGCGAGGGCGCGGTTGGGGGATGCGCTGTTGATGGCGGTGGCTACTGCGTTTGCTTTGTCTATTCTTCTTGTCAGTAACCTGTTTTTTTTTCTTGATCATCCTGTGTTTGACACAGTAGTATCCATGAACGTATCCATGTATCCGTACATGTGAATAGTATAGTAGCGTAGCTACTATATATGTAAGGATGGGAAAAGAAAAACATACCATGGTCAATATCAGCAATAACAACCTTGGCACCCTCGTTGGCAAACAGTCTCGCCGTCTCGGCTCCAATGCCTTGGCCGGCGCCGGTGATGATGGCTACTTGGTTGGCGAGGAGGCCGGAGGGGAAGTTGAGGTGGGAGGAGATTTGGGAGAGTCGGGCTGCCATTTTGGTTTTTTTTCTCTTTACTGGATTGGTTTGTGTTTGATTTGTGGTTTGGTTGTTGATCTTGTTGGAGAGGAGAGGAGGAGAGGAGAGAGAGGTTGTTGTAGTTGGAGGTATGGAATGATGAGTGCGGAGAATGTGAGGGGTTTACCTAGGTATGGTTATAAGGTGGTGTATAGATTGCCTCGGCCCGCGTGGACCGAGTACCGCTTCATTGTATACTTCAGACTCTACTTCGATACTCAATAATGATACTCAATACAAGACCCAATTAAGTTATATCAACACTGCAACTATATTATAACAATATACTATAATTAAGTAATATGAATGCACTGATCAGCTATCAACGCCTCATGCCCCCTAACCGTCTGCAACAACCAACTCCCCTCCCCAACCTCCATCCCCCCAGTGCGCATCCCCATCTCAACAGCATCCTTCGCCTGCCCCAGCGCCTCCTGACACTGCGCCAACCGCCCACAAAGCAGCACCCGTCTCACCCGCCTCGTCTCATCCGGACTCGTCTCGTACTCCCCATACGACACAACCGACCCGTCCCCTCCTCCTCCACCCATCCCAGCCGGCGTCGTCGACGCGCCATACTCAAACGACACCCAGTAGCTGAACAACTGCGCCGCCACATCCAGCGTCGACACAGCCAGTAGCAGATTCCCACTATCCTTATGACACTGCCCGCAGCCCAAAAAACCCTGACACACGACCAGCGCCGCCCGCAGCGCCTGCAAGCTCCGGTCGAACCGCAGCTGCGCCGTGTCGACTGCCATGTGGCGCAGGTGCGCCATCTGGATCTGAAGCGCTTCGTCGCAGTCGCAGGCTGGTGGGAATGTTGGTACGCTCGGCACGTGCACGGCCAGTGGGCAGCTTGTCAACCCCTTCGTGATGAACTCTTTTTGCAGGAATGTGGGCGACATTGATGTTGGGGGCCCGCAGAGTCCTTCCTCTCCTCCCCCTCCTCCCGTCGGGAGCCCGTCGCCGAACGGCGACCCGTACTCTACGGGCGAGGTCAGCAGCATTGTGGCCTCGTGGCTCTGGCTGTCGGGACTCTCCGAGTGACTGCTTGCTTCGTAGGTGGGCGGCTGCAGAATGCTACTGGCAGATGAGCCCCGTCGATCAGGCGATGATGACGGCAGCGGCGGTTGTTGTTGTTGTTGTTGCCCCGGCCGAGACCACCGGTGATGATGATGGTGATGATCCCCCGGATACCCCGCCGGCCCGATAGCCGGAAACGCCTTGTCCAGATCGTCCGCGCCGAGCAGTTTATCCTCCTGCAGCTGGCCCAGCTTGCGCAGCGTCGCGCGGTTCTTGCTCCCCTTGGGCTTGCCGGACCGGTTGGCCACCCGGTACCGGCAGTGCAGCCCGTGCCGGAGACACCGGATGCAGGTGTTTTTGCCGGACAGGTTGCACTTCACTTTGGATTGTCGGCAGTTCTCGCACGCTGCTCGGAGCTTGGGTGCGTCGGCCGCATTCCCGGTGTGGTTGGACTCTCTGAGCATCTATGTGTTGCGCTGGTATATGAGATGCAGAGAAAGACTGAGTTTGATGGAGGACGAGTTGGACGGTATACTGACAGGTGGTGGTCCCCTATAAGATATAGAACAATGTGTTGGCGGTACGATCCACATGTGGGCGGCCTCATCCAAGGAAAAAAATGAGAGAGGAAAGGAGGAATATATCAATCAGCAAGCACAGCCAGCGCAACCAGCCAGCGCCTAGTATTTCCCCATCCAGGTACATCCAGTCTATATGCCTGAAGAACACACACACACACACGCCAGGCCTATTCGTATTGGGACCGCTGAATCGTCGAAAACCGCATATGAAGTCAGCCGTTGTGAAACCCAACCATTGCATCTGATCCACCCAGACATGGGAGCAGATCATGGTGACTTCTCTCTCCCCCACCCACCCACACCACCCCTGGTTGTTGCAGACCAGCCCCGTGGTCCAAACCGCTCCCCAATCTTACTTGTCCAAAAGCCAAATTGGCAGTCGGAGAATGCGGCGCGCCGACCTTCTGGCTCGCGCCGGCTAGTTCGTCGTCGATTGGCATTGTTAGGCTCGAGGCTAATAAGCTCAGGTGCTACCTCGTGGACTTCCCAGGCGCGACCTTGCCAGAGAACTCTCTGTGGCCGGGCTCGGGATTGGGCGACTGCTGTTTTTCCCTGGTAGTCTGACGTAGCATTCATGGTTGGAACTTACATACAGACTCCCCTCTGCAATCCCAGGGAGCTGCAGGCCAGCGCACCATGTGAGCTGTAAACTTGCGCAGTCTGGACTCTCCATTCGTCTGCAGCATGCAGGCATAGAGTGAGCGGTGAACCTCGACGCTTGCCTTCTTTCAGCTTCTACTCCTTTTCGCTCTTGGAGGTTCCTTCCCCCTTAACCTGAACAATAGAACCAAAGACTCCCCGTCATACATACACCCCAGACGTCAGCAAACCAAGGTCGGACACATCCCGTATCATTCGCGGGTCGTCAGCATGAGGTCGTGGTGCTCTATCCTGCCCCATGGCAACACATAAATCTATTACATTGGATAGGACGATCGCTCGCTACATAATATACCCAACTGTAACCTGTCGTTCACACATCAGGACACCGCTCGTGTGATCTTCCGCTCACCCGCGGACGAATCACCTCCCACCGCCGCTCACTCCAGCGCCCGAACACCGCTCCGCGATGCCACTGTGCCTGTAATCAAACGCCCTCAGCAGCCCCGTCAGGTGAGCCACGGCCGCACACACGACCAGCACATGAAAGATCTGATGCGAGCTGCCCCAGAGGTCGAAGCGACCCGGACACAGCCGCTCCGGAACGCGCGCCGCATATATCGCCGCCCCCACGATGTAAAGCAGCCCCTGGAGCACCACCCAGCCCAGCCCGATCTGCCGCATCTCGCGCTCCAGCCCGTACGCCTCGATCCCGTGGAGGACGGGCACCACGGCCGAGAGACCCATGCCGACGAACATGGCCGCGCGGAAGGGCCGCCACAGCGGCGTGCGGAATCGCGGCAGGATCGACACACACGCGCAGCCAAGACCGATGCTGCAGATCATCGTCCAGTACCGTCGCTGCAGGCCTGGCTCGCAGTAGAACCCGTAGTAGACGCTGGGGACGAAGCTGCCCACGATGAGCCCCACGATGCCCACGTAGTCGAATGCGTTCCCGATCCGGGACACCTGCGGCGAGTGGTTGGATACCGTGTGGTATGTCGCTGACATGCCTAGGCAGAAGGCGGCGCCTGCGAAAAAACACCCGAACGCTACGAGGTCGCCTTGTGTTGCTGTCTCGTACCGCGGGGCGAGGGCCTTGTGGAGGCTGTACGCCGCTGGGATGGCTAGGAGTGCGGGTAGCAGGTGCGTGTAGATGTTGACTGACTCATTGTGGAGGTAGGTGAGGGAGTGAAACGACCCCCAGAATGAGAACGACGCTGGTCGGTAGCCCGTGAGGATGTGTTGGTTGTCACGCTGCCAGTGTGGCAGGTCGTCCCAGTGGAGGAGCTTTTTGACAAGTCGTGAGGGCTGGTTCAGGGCTGCTTCTACGACCGTTTCTGGCTGGCTAGGCCCTGTGTCTTTGGGTGGGTCTTGACGACGCTGGCGAGTCGACATGGCGGATGTATTGACTATGATAGTTGGTGACGGGATTGCAGATGCAATGCAGGTTGCGTGACGGATCAATACTCAGCAGATAGATGGCAATGACGGTGAGGGAATAGGTATAGGGAGTTGAAGAAGCCTGGTGTTATTCGGCCATAGTAGATGTAGGAAAAGAGACCCCGATCATCCATGGCTCGAACTGTGGAGCGTTGGATTGATGAGCGTTGGGACTCGATCATCCCGACTTTCCCCGTTGGGAAGTCACTACAAACCACACAAACCACACAAACAATGTAAACTGCCCAAACCATCCAAACCCGTGGCGTTATCATGTCGCGGGTATCAACTCACTGACAACAACACATCCATATCATGAATTATCGCCATGTCGGCCCGCCAGAACCCCGGAAAGTGGACCAAAAGCCGCTTGAAGCCTGTCGCCGACTCCCTGGAGGCAGTGGGGTTCGTGTCTAAAGGCGATCGCAAGTATGCGCCAACCGTCTGGAGATTAAGCTAGCGGGGGAAACGACTAACCCGCGCAGACTACTAGACCACAAAGCCCAAATCGACTACTATGAGAAGATAAAAGAGCGGTACGTGCGATTCGGCGCGTTATACAAGGGCAATCTGGAAGCAGCCTGGGCGTCCCTCCCCACCAGCCCGTCCGGTGACGCAACCAAGAATCCCCCGGCTTCTGTACCCCACGGTCAACCGGCGGGGACTCGTGGGCCCTCCGCCTCCGCCGAACTATCGACCCTCCTGCTTTCCCTCCGCAAGCTTCGAGAGGCTGTTCTGGCCACCGCATCCACAACTCCCGTCTCCTTCTCCCAGCATGTCCATATTTTCTCCGCCCGACTCTCAATCAAAGCCAAGCATCCGCCGTCGTATTTCCCCTCCCTCCGGTACCTCGTCGACAGGCTGCACTCGCCGGCGCATCCATTGGCGGAGTCAGAGCTGAAGGAGCTCCTCTCGTATCTTATTCTCGACTATGCCTGTCGGCAGGAAGACCTGGTGGCTGCGTTCGAGCTGCGCGCGCGGGCGCGTCGCCAATACGCCTTCCAGTCGCAGACGGTCGACCGCGTCCTGAACGCCCTGGCGCATGACAACTGGGTGGTCTTCTGGCAGGTCCGCAAGGAGGTGACCTCGGAACTGCGGTCGGTGATTGATTGGGCGGAGGACCGCGTGCGGAGACACGCGCTCAAGGCCGTCGGCAGTGCCTATCTTAGCGTCCATGTGACATGGATCACCGAGGGCTGCACGGGCGACGGGTCCTGGACGTGGGAGAAATTGGTGGAGAGGGAGAAGGTCGGTTGGTCGCGGGAAGGAGACATGGTCATTATTAAACGGCCGAAGCGAAAACCGGCGCAGAATCTCACCCCGATCAAGGAATCTTGACGGCTTCCATTCTTTTGAGCATTATACTTGGCGTGCTAGGCGTTGGGAAGGCGGCGTTCATTCAGGGATAGAGGGAGCAAAATGCTAGCAAAGCATTGTATCTTTATTGGCCTCTTATCATCAAAATTACATCTTGAAGTCCGAATTCGGCCGGTCCAGATTGGTTTGCCCCGTAATTGGCTGTCTAGCAACCGTCTCAACCAGGCCGGTCTTCAGTTTCGAAGACTTGTCCGAACAGAGCTCGTAGACGGTCGCAAGATTGAACACGAGGCCGCCAAACGACTGGTTCTCCTGCGCGAGGGACTCCAGGGTTTCGCGGGCCTGCTAATATGAGCAATAGTGTTATTCCGAGGGCTGGGGCAACGTACGTCATTGAGTCGGGCTGTGTACAGCAAGCACACAGCCAAATTCTGCTTGACCATTGCTTCGTCCGACCTCTTGGGTCCAGCCTCGACAAGGGCCTGCCATTCTGTCGCGGCATCATCGTATCGACCCTCGGCCATGCTGAGAAGCGGTTTGAATATCGTGTCATCCGACCCGTCCGCCAAGCGAGACTCGCGTTTCGCGGCATCGACGTCACCGATGAGCAGAAACAGCAGTGTTTTCCTTGATTTGCTAACAAAGCTATCCGAGGCTGTCGTCCGCAGGCTGTCGAGTGACCGTCGGGCCGCACTGAGGTCGCCCATCTCGATCAGGGCATTCACACTCCTAATCCCCAGGTCTGCTAACCTGTCCCTCCAGGCTTTCCGGTGCTCATCGGATATGTCGGGACGAAGGACTTCCCTTCGCGCTTCGATACCGATATCGTACAGGCCAGCAATGCCTCTGCGCGGGTCACCAAATCCGATGCTCTGCAGCCGGACGGCGAGGACCCGGAGTGGCCACGGCACAATATGACGAGGGTAGCTAGACTCTTGGCTAGATTCTTGATCTTCATCAGTAGTCTCCGATTTCGGGGTGATGTAGTAGAACTCGGAGCTCAGATCCTCGAGCGCTTTGGATTCCTGCGCCGCAAGGACGGTATTGCCGGATAGTTCCAGACAAGCCAGCCGCGTGTAGAACAGGGCAAATATAAGTTTAATGTCGGTGGGCGAGATCCCCGAAGAGGTCAGTATCGCCCCAGAGAGATAAGCTGCGAGCAGAAAGTGGCCTTCGGCCAACAGTCTCTCGAGCGTGCCCAGATTGTGGGATAGGGGCTCGTTCGAGGATGGAGCCACAAAATCCGAACGTAGTGCATGGGGGATATCTATCTGGGCTAGAGAGTGATAGACGTCATACCGGAGAAGAAACGAGAGGTCCTTCTCGAGGGTATGTGCGACCTCATCGGGGATCAATGGATCAAGGGTGTAAAATGATGCTCCAGAATAATCCCCAGTGGTCGTATTCTCTGGCTGTGATGTCACGCTGAGAGGGCTTGGGTCATTAGCGCGTATCGAAGTGTGAGACTACCATGACACCTACTCATGCGACTCATCCAAGGGACCTCTGGTCGAGCTCCTGGGGCGAGCTATT
Organism: Aspergillus campestris IBT 28561; assembly: GCF_002847485.1. Taxonomy (NCBI): domain Eukaryota; kingdom Fungi; phylum Ascomycota; class Eurotiomycetes; order Eurotiales; family Aspergillaceae; genus Aspergillus; species Aspergillus campestris. The sequence goes on along the minus strand of NW_020194336.1, from coordinate 1,359,379 downwards.
GATCGATCAGTCAAGAGCTCTGGGATATTGCAAGTAATCTGTCTTCCTTACATTTGGAAGCATTGCGGTCATGTTTGGATGTAGACATGATTCCGCGGTAATGATGCAAAAAAAAAGATAAACAGAAAAAGACCAAAAGAAATACAAGATATTTCTATAAAACCTTTCCAAACAGCCAATATAAGGGTGTAAATCAGTTGAATCTGGCCGTCCAGGAGTGTGGAGTGTGTACTTGATGTCGAAGTTAAGAGTGATTAGATAAGAGACCGCGTTATATCGGTGCCTGGGTTCTGCCGGGCGGTCAAGGGATCGACATGGCAACCTGGCCCCATTCATTCTGTCAATCATTGTCCACTCAAGGTAGCCACTGCTCATACCACTATCTCAATAACCTCCTTCCTGTCCATCTAACCTTCATCCTCTCGAACAGTCTCTATTTCTAGTATACTTCTGTTGGGATAGATCGTTCTCTCGCCGTCTCCTACCACCATGACGCTCTCTGAGGAATTCCGCTCGCGAAACTTCAGTATGGACTTCCGTGTTTACACTTGCCCTTGAGAGATCTACAGGCCGTGCTAACCATTCATTCAACAGGTATCTATGGACAATGGTATGTAAATACTTCCTGGACCGCTTTCGATACTTGATTTGCGCCCCATTCGTTGCCTCGTCCCATGTTACCTTCGAGTTGAAGCGATCATGGCTGCTTGGGGGCTGTGCTTGGCACGTTTCGGATCGGCATGACACCGCAGCAGCCGGCTCAAGTGGGAACTGCGGAGCCGACACGCATCGCATAACGTGGGAGGACAGCGTCATGGGACTATACACTCCGGCTGTGTCGCGATTGCTGACTGGTGTCTATTAGGACTGGGGTGATCTGTATTGTCCTGTGCATTGCGCTTGGAATTGCCAACATCTTTTCGCCCCCTGCGCGCATCGTCTTCAGCATTCTGTGCTTGTAAGCTGCTCTCATCCTAGGGAAAGTACTGCGCGAACTAACACTCGCAGGATCGCCGGCGTGGTCCTTATCTTCGTTGAAGTTCCCTTCCTACTTCGCATCTGCCCGACGTCCGACAAATTCGACAACTTCATCCGACGATTCACCACGAATTGGATGCGCGCCGCTATGTACCTCGCCATGAGTGCAGTCCAGTGGATCAGTCTCGTCACCGGCGCCTCCAGCTTGATTGCCGCGGCGGTCATGCTCCTGATTGCCTCCCTCTTCTATGCCCTGGCTGGCGTGAAGAGCCAGGACTTTGTTGGTAGCAAGACGCTGGGCGGACAGGGTCTAGCGCAGATGATTGTTTAGTCAGGTTTCGTGGGATATGGCATGAATTGGATTGGTTTCGGGTGCTGATCTTGTCCTGCTAGCCGTGGGATCCCCTTGCGCCCTTTGCGACATACTCTCAACCGATATAGCGGAGTGGCTGTGGACACGAGGCAGATAGGGGAACACCACCATCCAAGTCCAAATCTGGAGGAAGAAAGGAACGTTTTGCGCTGAAATTTCATGGTTACGAATTAATCCGTTCTCAGCGAGGCCGCCGAGCAGGCCTCTGTACTTTTATCTCATCAGGGTCGTCGACAAGGACTCGCGCCCCGGGCTAAAAGGCGTTTGCAATCCCGGTTTCGAATGTGTTGGGTTACGCGAAGACTCTGCTTTATATTTGCTTTGCGCTGCGTTGACCCGATATTCTTTGTTCATTTTGTGCGATTGTTGTACTTTGCTCTTTTGTTATCTCGTCCTGGTGTGGTCACCTCCGCCCAGTCGAGCCTTAGATGACTTCCTTACCGACTACTATACCTAGCGAATACCCTACTGGCATCCTGGCGATGAAGGAATTGATTATTCTCATAGGATAGCGAGAAGTAGCCATCGCTTTAGTTCCAAATGGCTCTGGTTCCAGCAATTGCCGGCTAGAGCGGTAACATCTATATTTCTCGGTCCTATCGAGTATGTACATGTTTAGTTCCAACCCAGAGGACATGTGAAACGAAGATCCATCATTTCTTGCTGTGTTTTGGCCTCCAGCTCGTCGTGCGTGCATTAGTGCCAGGTTGAAGGTAGGTACCTACTATCTACCTACGAACCAGGGTAGGTACTCGCGCCCTGTCAAATTCCACATGGTCTGTCCTTTCAACTGTATCTAATAGACATGATGTCGTCCATCCAAATGTATATACAGGTATACCGTGAGTACCTAGGGAGGTACATCCTATACAACCATGATAGGTATCGATACTCCCATTTCCACACACACAACACACGCTCTCTCTCTCTACACCAAAAATAACCAGGCAGTATATCTCCAACATTAGCCCTCCATATTGCTCATTCCAGTATGATTCTCTTAGCTTTGGTCTATCATTACAGTTCGGTAAGACATAACGTATCTCGCATGAGGTTTTAGTCGGCAGACAGCTAGGGGCTGTATATACGTCATTTTCCCCTCCTGCAAGAGACACCCCGCGTTTGAGGAGTAAAAGCTGGAAAGCGGGATACGAATGGGCGTGGCACTGCCGTTCCTTTTGTTCGTTTAGTCTTGTTTGTTTGTTTTTGAAGCTGATATGGGTTGTACGAGGAACCGTACTGATTATGGGTATACATACCTATGGAAGGGAGAGGGACTGATTGAATGGGAGAGAGAGATGAGAGAGATCTTGTTAATTTCATTCAGTTATTACCGCCCTTATCTTCTTTGCTTATTTGACTGGTTTCTTTTGCTTTTGTTTGTCCTTTGTTGTTTTCTGTATGTTCTTGTTTTTACTTTTTTGCTGCATATATGGCAGGTGATGCTTGAAATTCAGTGCACGAGGTCAGCCAACTGGTGTATGATTGGCTTGAATATCCGGGTCAGTGCATCGCCTAGAATTCTAGTGGACCTGTTATCAACTGGTAATATTGACAGGGCTTATTAGTTTCATGGGGATTAGTGTTTGAGCTTTCGTTAATTGAAACCTCGACAGATTCAGCATTGTATCAACCCTGTTGCTGTATCTTTCTCTCATGGATAGCGTGAAAGAGGCCCAGGTTATGAGAGCCATTTGATTTCCCTTCTTAGAGAAGACAAAGAATCCAACTGAGGACTCGGCTCATCGTTGGCATAAAACAGCCGATCGCGATGTGCAGAGAGATAGATGGAGTGTCTCATGATGCAATGGCTCCAGGTATACATAGGTACCGTCATAACCAAGGCCACCCGCGTCAGTGTCCCCCAACCAATCATTCGCCACCCATTATAATTACCAAGGACGGTTCATTGTTGCCGTGCAGGGTTTTTGTCATGTTTTTCTGGAAATTCCATGGACGAGAAAGACGGATCAAAGATACTGGTATCTGCACGGCCACAACGGATAACCCAGTCTGGCTGCTCCACGTACGACGGATTGGTGTCGTGGCGTGGGTGACTATTAATACCAACGGTCTGGCCCGGCGGGATCTGCCCCCCATTTGGTCATTTTGGGGTCGAGAGGACTGGAGGATGGGAACAAAGAGGGAAAGGAGTGGAGACGGGGGAGGAAATAGTTCGACCAGCCCCAACGGACCCAAAGAACTCATACACCGACACTCTTGATTTCTCAAATTGTGTCCGTGGAGGTAAGATTATACCATGATGTAGATTCTCATGTAAAAGGTGCGATCGTAAAAGCGAGTAGAAGGCAGATCGTCAGCCATTATCATGGAGGGAAAGAGTGGAGCGAAAGGCGGAGTACCTAGATAGTAGGTATGGAAGGTATCATTGTAATGCATGCGTGGTTTTGCCCTGTTTCACGTTGTTCTTTGCAACGAACCTTAGATAACACAGCTGATGGATTGACATGCCGTACGAGGCAACAAGGAGAAAATGCCGCAAAGAATCAAGAAGGAATAACGAAGAGGGAACCGTGGGAGCTGCAGATTGCATATATCCCTCCCCCTCTATCGTCATAGCAGACTGTCATTGGTGGATGGTTGGAGGCACTTGATCGGAGCCAGGAATGGACTCCTCGGTGGGCGTCAATCATTCAGTAGCAGGTATGGTGCTTGAGTACCTACGGTAATTCATGATGCTGGGGAAAACAAGAACTATGCTGGCAGTGGTTCTTTCTCGGATATATGACTGGCAACTTGAAGTGTCTTTGATAAGTGTATAAGAAGTGTAGTTATTGCGACAACGGGAACTCGTTTGTCCACGGCCGGAGAGTGGTTATCATACCGTACTAATACCAACCCTGCTAAGCCAGCCCAGCCAACAGAAGCCGTCAGCGGATGTCACGCAATGGAGCAGTGGGACGTGGTAGGAAGAAAGCGGTTAGCCTGGGTATTTTACGGCCACCACACGGACAAAAAGGTCATACATCATCTTCTCCAGAGTCCTTATTAGCTTTCTTCTTCTTCTTTTCTCCCTCTGAGACGCTCTCTCGCCCCCTGTGATCGCCATTCGATCCTCCAATCTGCCTCCATTTCACTCCATTCCAAACTCTTGTTTCTGGGACATTGTTGACCTTTGCCAAGTCCCTCCAATTGTCGAATCCTCGTCTCTTCTTGGGCTTCGATTCGTTGTAGTTCTACTCAGTCTCCCCGTTCAACTACTGACGTCTATCAAACTCACCACCCCCTGTGACTCCCCGCCTCTGGCTCTATTACAATCTGGCCACCATCAAGTTGGTAAGCATATTTCAATGATTTCGTTTTGCTTTGTCTATCCCGAGTCCTTGTTTTACTGCGTCATTTTGTGGGAGAATGCGAGGGTTGTCAGAGCTGGAGGGGCGGTGAAATCATCCATCTGGTTATCAGCTTCGTGTGGTATCATCGCATCTGAACGCCAGCTTTACCTCTCCCCACTCGTTGACTCTATCCTTTTTTTTTTCTGAACGAGCTATCTAGCTCAGTCTGCTCCCCTTATTCTCCCTCACTGGTTACCTTGCATTCGCTGGTGATGCGGGGCTCCAGTATCCGCTGGACCCTGCCTCTCTCCCAGCTGCCCCTTCCCCGCAAAGAGCCATCCAATCCATGTATCTGTTGTATTATGTTCTTCGGAAGTAGCTGACATTGTGGATTTTTGATATCTAGTCTTTTATTAATCGGTACCATACCATAATCCACCCATTATGACGGCACAGACGGTCCCTGCAATTCCTCCTCGGCCATCAAGGTCACCGCACCAGCAGAACCTTGCACCGGGGTCAACGGGCAATGCTCCGAAGATTCCTCCTCGTCCTTCTCGTCATTTCGAACGGTCAATGTCCCCGCTCCGAGATAGCTATGCTCCATCACCGTTGAACGAGCCCCCTCATGGCTCGGCCCTAGGTCGCACGATCTCGAGTGACACCCCACAACGTCCCCCGAGCGTTACGATACCTTCCCTGGGCGAGGAAGGCATCGAGTATGAGGATCTGGGCGTCAGCGACACCCCAGAGAACCACCCCGCCGCCCCGACGGAAACACGGAACGTGGGGAGCGACCTTAAACTCCATGCGCCAAGACCGTCCTTGCCGACTTCGAGCGCCAAAGCTCAAGTACAGGCGGTCACACGCACGGATTCTCGCCAGGCTGCCGCGGCGGGATTTGCTGGAATGACGTCTCCTTCCCACGAGGAGCGCTCTGAACGTCCGGGTCGTTCGCTGCACTCCGGAGCAAGCGGCTCGCGAGCAGACTCATCGACGGCCTCGACCGACCGACGGTTGCAATACGAAGAAGAGCAGGGCATCCCCGAAATTGGACAGCGGGTTCCCATGTACCCCAATGGTGGCGATGTGCAGGCGCCGTCCCCGAGTCCCTATCAGGTGGAACACGGGGCCAATCAGCGCCCGAGCCGGGGCCATAACCGAAGCCGTAGTGGTCGCGAATCTTCCCTGCCCCCCGGGAGTTACGGTCTCCACGGTCATGGCGTGGACCCCAGTGACAGGTTCGAGAAGGCTTGGTATGAGAAGCATCCGGACGAATACGTGAAGGAGGAGAAAGGTCAATATGGCCCCGGCGTTGGCACCCCCAAGCCCGACTGGGCTCTGAGTAGCGATGACTTGAATAAGCTCGTTCGCGGTTCTGCGGTAACCGGTTCTGGCCTTGGTAAGCCCCTATCTATCATGGAAGATGTGTGGGAGTCGTGGGTGACTAACCCCCGTTGAAGGGACCTCTCCTGCTGTGAGCGGCACCCCAGAAGAGGAGATTGGCTACATCGCTTCCGATGAGTACCAGCACCGCCTGGCGTCGCCCCCACCGCCGGGATCGCACCACGACTCGCGTCCCGCGGTTGCTTCGTCTCTGAAACAATCGGAAGTGCCCGATCCGGAGCCTGAGCCTGTGACCAAGGAGATATCGGGCGGGAGATCCAGAGACTCTGGCTTAATCCACGTTAATGAACCCTACCACCATCTGCACCATCCAGATGGCTTTGCTCCGACCCCCGATCCGGATGAGCTGACCCATGGACTCGGAGACGACGATGCTGAGAGGGAAGAGCCCATCCTGGCTGCGGATGAAGTGCGCCCGGAGTCTGCGTACCAACACCCCGCTATCTCCCCCACTTTCGGTCGGAGGAGCAGTCAGGACCATGAGAGGAGCCGGCCTTCCAGTGTCTCCCATAGTCGTCCGACCAGCAGAAGCACCAGCCACCACGGCAGCATGCCCAATCTGGCACGACTCAACTCACGCGATGAGCGCGAGGATGCCCACACGCCGCTCGAGGATGTCGAGGAGTACGAGCCTTTGTTCCCCGAAGATGCGTCCAAGGACAAGAAGCCGGTCTCCACTGTGGAGCGCTTCAAGCAGCGCCCCGACCTGCTTAAGCACCGATTCCCGAGTCAGGACATTTGGGAGGATTCCCCCAACAGTCTGCAGCTCCATACCACCGTGTCCACCCCCGACGCGGCCAAGGAGGAAGTCTACGAGACCCCCGAACAGGAGTCCTTCCGCAGAAGCCAGACGACCCGCACTGATCCTCATCGGATCGCCACACAGATACTCGAGGCCGAAGACCAGGAACATGAGGAGCAGGCCGCTTCGCGACCGGGTGTCACCAAGCAACGGTTCCCGAGCCGTGATATTTGGGAGGACGTCCCAGAAAGCCAGCGACTGGTGACCACGATAGAGCCCTCGGAAGCGCAAGAACTCCAAAGCCCAGTGGTACCCACGAAACCACACATCCCGTCCCGACCTCAAAAGCAGGCTCCCCCTATCAACACTTCTACCAAGCCCGTCACGTCACCCAACAATCCAGTCACGTCGCCCACCAAGCCAGTCACGTCGCCCACCAAGCCAGTCACGTCGCCCACCGAGAAGAAACAGCCCCCCATGATTCCAGATCGGCCCAAGCCGCAGATCCCTATCCGGCCTGCCCGACTTGCCCGTGGATCCACAGATGAGACCAAGGATGCTCCAGCGGCCAAGGATATTGCAGCTAAACCAAAACCTGCGGTGCCATCGCGTCCGGGAGGGAGCAAAATCGCAGCTCTCAAGGCAGGATTCCTTACCGATTTGAACTCACGGTTACAAGTTGGTCCCCAAGTGGCCAAGCCACCGCCGAAGAAGGAGGAACCCCCGGCCGAGAAAGTACCGCTGAGTGATGCTCGCAAGGGACGGGCCCGTGGACCGGCACGCCGGAAGCCTGCAGCCGAACCCGCCCCCTCACGTCTGCCCACGATCCCCGAGGTCCGGATCACCGAGACCTGGAATGTGTGGCAGGTGGACGCAGATGGCCACGTGGTTGTGGGTGACAGCGGGAAAGCCGAGACCTCCAAGGTACAAGGCGACCTGCCCAAGGTAAAAGACGAGTCGCCCAAGGTGAAAGCCGAGTCGCCCAAGGCTGCTCCTGCTGCCCTGGACACCACACTCGAGAGCGCCCCAATGGCCCCGCCGATTTCCAAGAACGCTGCCGGCGAGTCGACCGATCCCCAGCCGTCGCCATCTCCAGCGAAGGAGTCATCCCCTATCAAGGAGTCATCCCCGGTCAAGGAGTCATCCCCGGTCAAGGAGTCATCTCCAGTCAAGGAGTCATCTCCAGTCGAGGAGAAGGCTCAGTCGCCGAAAGCCACATCTCCCCCAGCGACGGAACCTAAGACGCTACCGGTCTTCACCGACGCAGCCCACAAGGCCCTAGACACGGAGGATACCGATGCGACGGACGGGCCCGCTCCCGCCGTAGAACCGGTAGTGAAAGAAGACGAGCCGGAAGCAGCCTCAGCCGCAGCCCCAGCCGCAGCCCGAATTCAATCCCCCGAGGAAGAAGCAGTAGATACCATCGCGGAGGGCCTAGCCGCCGTCGCCGACGGCAAGGAAAACCGAGAAAGCCAACACCACGTTTAGTGATGTGTTCACTATTTGTTGCTCTCCTTTCTGCCCCAGCAGGACGGGCAATCTTCAGTATGTCTAGCATGTTCCATTCATTCACTCATTCATCCATTCCTTCCTTCCATATCGCTTGATGTCAAAGTCTTGTGACTCTCTCCCCAACTCTCCTTGGGAGAATATTGCGAGTACCTACTAGTACTAGTACATCTGTATTTATTTCCTTGCTTGGACATGCACGCATCCGTTGCCCATATTGGGTATTACTTTATCATACATGTACAGTCGTTGTTGAGTCCTAGCTGTGGTAAATTTTTATTATGGCGGTGTGATTTGTGACTATTGTTGGTCTGATTAGTAGTATTATATTGTAGGGATGAAATACCTGGTAGGTAGAGTAGATGATTTTACCTTTTATCATCGCATCTCGGAGAGATCCAAGGTATCAGATAGATATACTACCAACCTAGTGGTTACTACCTATTACTAGCACAAGGCAGGTAGGCAGGCAGACATGTGCCCTACGAGATTCTACCTCTCCCATCAATATACAATACAATACAATACCACTAAACCAATACTTCCTACAAAGTAGATAGATAGATAGATGGGTATGTAGGTATGATTATTCGCATAAAAACAACATACGTACGTCACTAACTCAAGAGGAAGCAAGCAAGCAAGCCAGCCAATTTCGACTTTCGGCTTTGCAAAGAAACAAGCAAGATAGATAGATAGGATGCGATGGGATGGGAAGAAAGAAGATTAAGGGATTCTTTTTCTTTTTTTTTTTTGGGGGGGTTCTTTTCTTCTTTTCGTATGTTTTTTCTAGGTGTTTGCTTCTTTGGGTATTGTGCTATTCTGCCCTACCCGTTGCCCGAGGGTTGGGGAGAGGGAGGAAAGGCGAACAAACAAGCAGGGAAGTGAAGTAGCAATCCAGTAGCAGTAGTAGAAAGGTAGAAAGGTCAGTCACACTGTCTAGGTAATTGTTCCACTTAAGGAACCCTACAATCTGCCCCCAGCAACTACCAAAACAAAAAAAAAAAAAAAAAAAAAAAAAAAAAAAGACGCTCAGAGGTATAGAAACATAGCAAAAAGTAATCAGCTAGCAGGCAAGTTCTTCAAGTCACCTTTTCCTTCCTTGGTCCACTCGGGATCAATCAGACGCTCGCGCTCGGCATACAACTGCTTGTAGGCACCGCGGATCGTACCGTCGCTGACGTGCGCCACCTGGGAGATCTCCTTGGCGGACTTGCCGTGGCCCATCAGGTACGATGCCATGTAGATGCACGCGGCCACGATAGACAGCGGCGAGCGCCCGGCCAGGTCGCCCATGGTCGTGACGCGGTCCGACAGAGCGGAGGAGACGCTGGTAACCTGGAAGGGCAGGTCGAGGAGATTGCAGAACCGGTTGCACAGGTCGCTGGGCTTGGTCGAAGTGGTGGCCGTGTAGGCGGAGTTGGGGTCGGGAACCCCGCCCCGCGAGAGGGTGTCGTTCATGCGTTCTAGGTTCTGCGCCGTGAAGAATTTCTCCAGGGCTTTGTAGATCCGCCCGATCTCTTTCCGGGTCACCTTGGTGACGGCGAAGATCTCGGTGAACGTTCGGGGCACCTTGCATTGTCGACAAGCGATGAAGATGCAGCCTGCGATGATCACATCCTGGGACTTGCCCTTGAACGCCTTGGCGTCATCCACGACCTTGAACAGGTACTTGGCGGTGTCGGCGACATTCTTCTGGATGTTGAAGCCATCGCAAAGCGCGCCGATCTCCTTGTATGCGGCAAGCAGCTGCTTGTTGGCCTTTTCGCTGGACTGTTTGTTCTGCGCACGGTACAAGTCGCGGACTCGGCCTGAGCCACCGCTGGCGATCTGGGTCTCGAGCTGATCGCCGTTGAGGAGGGGATTGGAGGCATCTCCAACACGGGATGGGTCATCGTTGTTTTGATCGTCGTTCGAGAAGGTCCGCCATTCGGAGTGCATGTCGATTTCTCGGTCAGCCAGCACTAGACCGCACGAACCGCACACCGTCTCATGGGATCCCGGGAATTCCAAATTGGGCGGAACCTCCTTGCATTCGGGGCAGATGACATGGACCGACAGGTTCTTCTTCCACGCATTCGGGTCATTCTTCGCAGCGGGAGAGATGGCAGCCATTCTCTCGGTGGTTAGCTCGGGCTTAACAGGCGATATATATTGGCGATCACGAAAACGAGAGAGTTGGCCCCAGAGAAGCGATCGCGATGAACACTCGATAGCGATCGGACAGGCAGTTGTGGCGCAAATCGCCCAAATCACGACTCTGCGTCACTGCCATTTCCGAGTCATGTTAGCCTGGGCATCCGCACGCAATATCAAGACGAGTCCACGCCGGGAAAACGCAACAGCCCAAGAAACACAGGTCTGACAGATAGCCAGTCGTCAAGATCCAACAAGACCTTGGCCACTGCCCGTACTCTGCGACTCTCGAGGGAGAACCAGGATCTATGGGCTGATGTTTTACCTTTTCCAGGCAGACAGACTGGCCCTCCAAGCAAAGAAACTCAACCACGGAATCACCCGCTTCGGTTTCTCAAAGTCCTCACAAATTTCCAAGCCAACGGTTGTCCGACCGCGATAAACCAGTCAAGGTCTCCGTGAGAGGCGGGGTTCCCACGGAAAAGGGGCGACAGAACCTGACAGGAAGCCGCTGCTGACGAGATCGGGGGTAGATCGACCGGGAGCAACGTCGAGTGTCGAGTTCTCGGACAAGTAGGCCGTGCGAAACGAAGGACGGGGAGGGTGATCGGGGGATGGGGGGAGGGGAGGTCAGGGAGCGAGGTGAGAGCGAGAGCGAGAGAGACGGAGGTGATTCAAAGAGCAAGAAGAATCAGAGTCAAGTCAGGTGGCGCGGAGGGAGCGGGCTTAGTCAGGGCACGAGAAAGAGCCGCGATGGATCATGTTGTGTCATGTGACATCCAAACGGCGCTAGTGAAACCTCGAGACGGCCGAAATCCCAGATTCCCACCAAAATCAGGCCAATCAGCTTCCCAGATGGGCGATCTCGAAAGTGATCATTTTGTGGCCATTGCACAATTTATCTCGGTTTTCAAATTTAAGACCATCATTGGAATCCCCTGGACTTGCTGATTACAATGGTCCCATTCTTTTTGTCTATTTCCCAAATGCTGTAGAGATTGGAAGGAATCAAGTCCGATCGAGTCACGTGGGACTGCCACCGGCTGAGTCATGCGCCAAGCCGAAGGGACCCGAAAGTGCAAGTTCAACTTCCAACGCTTCTTTCCGACCAGACTGAAAGCGAACGCCCTTTCTCACTCTCCCTCCTCTACCCCAACTTTCCCCTCATCGACCACCCCGTCGCGATGATGTCCCAGTCTCTCAGAGCGTCGGTAAGTCTGTCATTGGGGATCCTCTGACTCTCCTGTTGCGACTACGTGGATGCATGCTGACCTTCCCCTCTCCTTTCGTAGCGCTCGCTCCTCTCCCGCGTCTCTCGGCAGCAGGTTTCTTCTGCTGGCCGCCGCACTTTCCTGACCTCCGCCGTCCGTCAGGGTACGTCAACCGCTCCCTTTTCACCCAAATTTTCCGCCCAGAGAGCCTTGGGAAACGGGGCCTCTATCCTGTTGAGGAGCATCGCAAATTCTAACATTGGATATAGCCGACCCCGTTCAGGAGCTGTACCTCCGTGAACTCCGTGCCTACAAGCCCACCCCCATCAAGGCTGGCGACGCCGACGCCCACGTCCAGAAGTTCCAGCTGCCCGCCGCGCCCCAGTCTCCCGAGGAGGCCGACCTGGCCAACCAGCTCAAGTCCTACGAGACCCAGGAAGTCGAGGTCGAGGGCCAGGCTGCCGCTGGCGAGGCCGCCCCCGTCGAGGAGAGCTGGTTCGAGGAGGAGGAGGAGGCTCCTGCCGCCCACTAGGTTTGATGAACTTTCGCCCATGATCAATGTTCCGGTTTTTGGGAAAAACCGTGGGGACGATTTGGAGAACGGGGGGAGATTGCGAACATGGAAAGTAGATCGCCATGTTTCTTTTTCGTTTGGTTCTCGAGTCCTGAGAGGCATTTTGTAAATTAAACCTACTCGGAGCATATGAGTTTCTTCATCTTCAAGCAGTATCTGTCTTACGAATCCATATTCCTTCTGTTGCAAGATGAAAGTAGTGTAAGGAATTGATCCACATAGACGGATCAGCGTGGCCTGAGGCCGGCCGGACGGGAGTCACGGGAGTCATATACCCGACCGACATTTATCCAACAACGTCATAAAAGTAACAGTTCAGATACATGCACCACACAGTATAAATAGCCCGTCCTGCAAGGATGACCAACCGTACAACCTGGACGTTTCATCCGCAGCATGGCCAGGATTTTCGCGCATGGGACTCTGTGCTTGACTTTAGCTATGTGAGATTGTCACGATCGAAAGCCAGATAGTTGACCATTTTGATCGGTAATTCATACGAGAATCTACATTACTTTGTCACCAAATATTGTCCAGTTCATGCTGGGGGACAAGAATGAAACAAAGTTCTGTGCTTGATTGAATTGGCCATGAACGCAAGGGTGTAGACCGTAGAGACCGGTCAATATATGACAGCTCCAGGACCAATATCCAGACCGCTAGAATATTGACTTTGTTGGATGAGATGGGAATATTTCTCGGGTCTTCTTTCCGGTTCTTCTGCTTGGGGGTGAAGAGCCAAGGAAGAGAAACTAACGCTGGTCTACATCCATGAGTGTTGGAAGTGGAATGTGGCTACGGAAAGAGATATGTATGTATGTATGTACACCTGCCACATCCTGGCGACGAGAGTGAGAGTGGGGATTTGCTCTGCGACGCACCCTGCAGAGGCAGTCCATCTGGAAAGAAACTACTAGTGTTAGTCAGTGGGAGCGGAGGCCGAACGACTGTAATTACTACATGGTTTGTAAAGGGTTCGCTGGAACGGACACCGAAAGGGATTGATTGATCTGTACTACATGCCGGAGACCGGGTGGAAGGAGGAAAGGGATTTGCCACCGCTGGAAAAGCAGGATAGACAGCGTTCCTGGGAGTATTTCTTCCCTCGGTGTGCTACTACTGTCTTTGTGCGACAAGATGTGTATGTAGTTCGAATATGGGATACAGGAGGAGGGTTATGTTGGTTCGGTTCGGTGGGTGAAAGGCAGGCCAGCATAACCATCCATATACACACTTCGACTGATGCTCACCGACATGATGTGTCAGAAAGAGTCAAACCCATGCAATGTTCGAGACGAGTTTCCTGGATTCGTCTGGAAAGAGACGCCGTCCAGATGGGGGAGGTATGTATGTAAGTCGGTGCTGGTCGTGGCGTCATCGCCGTCTTGATGATTCGAGGGATGAAGCGCCGTCTGCACACCGACCACACAACGTCGCTAAGGGCCATGGACGAGATGTTCAGCCTCTTTTGCTCTGTTGTTCTTTTAGATTAATTGGTGATGATGATGTTGGTCCTGTGGAACCAAGATCATTGGCTTCGTAAGACGGATAGAAAGTGAGTTAGGAAGACGAGGCATTGCTCAGCCTAGTTCCTGCAAGCTTCGATATGCACTGCATAGGCCTCCACTTTGGCCACTGGAAGAGGCCGGGGACCTCGAACGTATCAATACGGGTGATTTGTACGGCACGAGTTATCCATATAGGTTTGTTGACCGGGATCTAAGAACCAAATCAGCCTTGTAATTCAATCCAGATCAAATAATCAATACGAGATGGAGGCATCCATGGTTCGGGCTGATCCGTATTAATATCTCCGTTATCAGTTTGGTCATTGTGTACATAATTGTCTCTGGATTAATGCAGATGAAAGTCACACTTTCAGGCTTCCAGGCTTCTCTTGATTCTTTCTTTCTCTTTCTGAACTGATTCTCTTCTTTTCTCTTCGCTGCTCCTCTTCATTCCTCAATTCCGTCTTCTTCCCATCAAGAGATCTTTCTACTTTGTCAACGAATCATGGAAAGAAGATACACCTACTCCTTTTGACTTTGGACCTCCACTTTATTTTACTAGTCGAGGTCCCTGATCGGTATTGGGAATTACCCACCTTTCTTTCTTTGCGGCTGCCTTTCCCTCTTGCTCCGTCCTTTTCTCCCCGCCGCAACCTCTCCTTCCTCTCGATCTCCTTCCTCGATTTCCTCTGGATTTCTTCTTTACCAGAACCTTGGATGGTAGAGATTGCAGCATCATCTGTCCAAAGTGGTCAAATTAAGAGAGGTATGTGGATTTCCTTCAACTTCCAACCTACCGTCTACAATACATCGGATTTCTTCCCGCCGGTCGATCTACCGCGCGCACCTTTCTTCATTCGTTGCTGCTGTACCCTGACCCGGTCGGTTGGCGTGGCTGCGCTGCATATCGCTGGGGTCCTCCCTCTAACGTTGACTAGGGAGCTACACTCAACGCCAGCATACTTGGGGGTAAATTGGATTCACCTTTCCTTCGGTCTCGTCTTCGATAGCGATTGGGCTGTACAACCCACCGGACACGCAGACACCGCCGTCATAACACTGCAGGCTTGACCTGACTCCTTTCGAATCCGCCGTTCGCCGTCCGCCGTCCGCCCTACCCGCTCCCCCTCTTCTCGCAACACTACCCCCCCTCCCTCTCCTTCGTCGCTTTGTCTTCTCCCTCAAACTCCTGGTCTTCACAACCTCAAATGCGGTCCACGGCTTTTCTCTCGCACATGGTCTGACTGGATTGCCTGTGGATCCCTGGTGCTGGAGGAGCTGGTCTCCCCAACGTCGACAACAAGTTATCCGGCTATCCCGTCCCGTTGGGGGGAGGAGATGTACACCTCGACTCGGTGTCCCTTTCTCGTGGATCTCTAGTCCGCAATTGACTCCTTTCGACCATGTCTGCTTCCGATATCGCCAGTAATCGAACGGCCGAAGAACATGCCTTCTTGTCGCGCGCCGCCAGCTACAATCACCTTCCCGATCTGATCCAGTCCGATACCCCTTCCCCCACCCTGCGGAGGACCTTCTCGGACCTGGCTTCCCAGCACCAGTCCGAATCGCCCCCGCCTCCCTCCAAAGAGGATGTCGCCGCCGGCAAGGACATCCTGCGCCGAACCTCCCTCCAGTCCAAAGACAAGTCCACCATTGCGGTCTCGCGATTTACCGTCTCCGCCGAGGATGTGACCGATGCGCCGGCGAGCGCCAGCCCTCCGGAGCCCCCTCCCCAGGTCCCGATGACGAGGGCTCCGGAGCCCGTGGCTCGCCCGTCCAAGGCCCGCGCCATGTCGGGCCGCCTGGTCAGCTTTGCGCGGAAACCCTGGGCGTCCAATTCGACCGATCGACCGCCATCCCCGTCCGCCAAAAATTCCCGGCTACGACCGCTTCGGACGGAGGACTCCCCGCCCACCGCGCCCATGCCGCCGTCCCGGACGAGCCTCCAGCAAGAGTCAGCCGCGGAGCAATCGGCGGGGAGCCCCGTCCGCAAGCGAACCATCTTGAGCAAACGACCGCGCCGGCCCGTCGTGGCCGTCGTCACGCAGAGCCGAGATGATAGCTCTAGCTCCCCCAGCAGTCCCTCCCAGCAGTCCCTCCGAGCCCATCCGTCGCTGGAAAAGCTCCCCTCGTCGCTCAATGTGTCGACACCGGTTCTCCCCCCGGTCCCCAAGGGCGCTACCACCGTCAGCGTGGATCCCCCGCGGAAGAAGGATGAGCTCTGGAACGCCTTTCGGGCCCTGGAGGCGGATTTTCAAAAGTGAGTGCACCGTTGGAACCCCACGGGGTTTCCCTACTGACGACACACAGATTTCAATCCAAATCCAGCGCCTTCAAAGCCAACGTCGTTCGCGCGTCGCTGATCCCATTCTTGTCCCGCCATCAGTCCCATCCATCCTTGAAGGGCTTGCGACCCGAGGACCTGGACCGTCGCGTCAACATCTTGAACAAGTGGTGGATTGGTCTCTTGGAGATGCTCAACGGGAAGCACAATCAATCCATCTCCGGCACCGATCGGCCCACCTATTTCGACGCCGTGGTCGGGATCATGACGCGGCCGGAATGGCGGGTCCCCTTCCCCAGCCCGCCGTCGGCCGAGACGGCGTCCTGGCCGTTGCAGCCGTCGGCCACCTCCGTCTCCGAGAGCTCCGCCTCCTCGGGCTCGGATTTCCTGGTGGAGTCCATCCATCACAACGTCCGGAATATCTTCACGCAGAACCTGTTGTCGCAGATGGCCTTCGTCGTGGACCGGATGTCCATGCGACACGCGCCGGCCAGCCTGGTGGCCTTTTGCGGGAAGGCGTGTGCGTATGCTTTCTTTTACTGCCCAGGCGTAGCCGACATCTTGGTTCGACTTTGGAACACATCCCCGAATACCTTCCGACAAGTCCTCGCCCAGTCCCGGGTGGACCGGCGTCTCGATGCGCGGACACTCACCCAGGATCTGGCGCTGGGCTTCCCCCCGGCCCTGCGGACGTTGTCCTGCCACACGCACACGGCCCTGGTGCGGTATCTCCGCCAAAAGCCCGATGTCCCGCTGAACACGGCGCAGATCCCCTGGCAGAGCCCGTGGGTTTCGCGGTGGTGTGGTCGGGATACGGATCTCTTCTTTGTCTTTGTCAAATACGTCCATATCCTCTACGCCGACACGTTCGCCCCGGATTTTGCGAAAGACCGACGGATCTTGGCGCCGGGGTTGCTGCCGATCCACGCCCAGGTCCTCGTTGTCCTGGAGGATACCCTGTACAAACAGTCGACCCCCCAGGCGCCTGACAACGCCCACACGGCGGCTGCGATCACCTTCGACGATTTCATCGAAGGGGCCGACGCGGCGGTATCGGCGCTCCCTCTGGGAGCCGCCAACAGTCACCGGTCTATGGCGGAAAATCGGCTCATCATCCTGCTCCGAGACTTCCTGTCCGAATCCTCGCAGGAGCCCAATCACGCTCGACTGTTCTTCGCCGAGTCGTTCTGCTCCATCATGAAGTCGGCCGCGCAGAAGATCTCGCTCTTCGATCACAACGCGTGCTTCTTACTCTGCGACTTGGTCGAGGAGGTCATCCCCATCATCACCCGCTACTCCCAGTCGGTGGATCACGACCTGTTTGATTGGGATTTTTGGCTCGAGGCCAGTCGGTACATGATGCAGAGCCACAATTCGCTCACCGAGGTCCGGGTGTTTTCGTTTTTATTTGCTGTCTGGAGTACATGGACGGCTTGCGAGGAACGAAAGGCTCGGCTGTGTCTGGGTGTTCTCCTGAATGAGTCGTTGTTTTTCCACTACTTCAGCCACTGGAGTCCCATGGTTCGCGCCTATTTCCAGCGTCTTTTGTGCTGGCGCCTTGGCCGGTTCAGCGGTGACCCATCCCCTCTTGACTCGTATGTATTTCCAAGCTGCTGGATTCCTTCTCCCCGATACTGATCCCAGCGCTTTACAGAACCATTTATGAGACACTCTCCCATCGGTTGAACCGTGTATGGAAGTACTATCTCGCCTTCCAGAATCAGGCGGAGGATCATTTTTCGGCGCCTTTGTCCTCCGCCCCTTGCACACCAGCCCCGGGACGCAGGATCATCATCATCCGGTGTGACAACCCCCTCTCGCCGGCCAATTTATTCGTGTCGTTCGATCGCGTCGTCCCTCCCGTCCCGGCCGACACGGCGGATTCCACGGGGGCCAGCTCCGATAAATCCGATCCCTCGTCCGACGCCCCATCTTCTGGGAGGAAGAAGTGGGAGATGTTCAAATCCATGTTCGGCGGGTCTAGTTCTCGGTCGGGCGACAATTCTCCAACGAGCAGCTCCGACGAGTCCGAGACCACCGTTCCCGACACCACGGTGACCGCCGATAAATGCTTGGATGACCATGGGCGCGCGCCCAACTCGGGTGACTTTCCTCGGCCCCGAACGGCCCACCAGCCTTACTCCTTCAAGTTTTCCCTCGAGTGGATGGACCGACCTCAATGGCCCAGCAAGAACAAGCGGCTTTTCACGCCCTGCCTTCCCGTAGGTGCGCAGCTGCACGTTCAGTATCGGCAATCTACATCCAAGGCAGACGGGGACGACATGGACACGGCGTCTGAAAGCACGACTACTACCGAGACCGACGATGAAGACGACGGTATGGAAGAGGCATATGACGAGCAGACGTCGACTGATCCGTCCAGCGGGACGGCACCCAGGGCGTTGGTCAGCGCCAAGAAGCAGGCTATCTTACAAGAATCCCAAATCATCCTGAAGGACACCATAGTGGCCAGCAAATATGCGGGTCGTGGACTTGCCGAATGGGCACAGATCGTGTCCGAATGCGACAGTTTCTTCGCTCGGAGACGTGACGAGGGAGTTCCTTGCGATCGATACGTCGAAACCCCAACGCTGGGCGTTGAGAGCTTCAGGAAGTAGTCGGAAAATGACTAGGAAGTATGTCCAGAAATAATGTCTATTGAGGAAACAGAGAGGCGTCTCTTTTTGCGGTCTTTTTATCGATCTGGGAACCACCCTTTACTGGGCTCGACAGATTATAGGGCCAGTTATGACCACCCACCACCCATCCATCCATGAAATCAGATCACCACGAGATCGATCTAATGCTGTTCTCATCCCGGCAAAGAGGTATTACTATTCATACCTCTGTATACCTCCAATAGCCCACCACAAGGGCAAACTAAAATATCAGTTTATTCTAATATTGTTCTTCCTTCATATTTTTCTTCCTTCTTTCCCTTCTTCTGTTCTTTCTTTCTTATTATTATCTTTCTTTCTTTTTTTGGCCCTAACACTCGCATTTAACCTGTATTTGTATATATAATTTTTTGAGCTAATACATACCAGCGGCGCAGAGACAAAACAAGAATGGGCCTTTCTTTCTTTCTCTCTTTCTTCTGTCTCTCTTTCTTTTTCCCCCTTTTTTCATTCTCTTTCTTTCTTCTGTTGTCTAAAAGGGGTACGCTCATACTTTCTATTCACACCTTTCTAGTTCTAAGGAGGGTGTTTTTTGGAGTTCTCTTGTCTTCGTCGGGACTTCTTCTTTCATTTTTTTTATGGTTTACTGTTTTTCCGATTACCTGATTACCTGTTTCAGTCAGGGGGTGTAGTTGATGTATGGGAGGGTGAGGACTGTATGATAGGGGTTACTGAGTGGTTCTTCACACTGTTGTTTAAAATGTTGATTGGTTGATGGTTGGTCAATTGGTTGTTGATGGTTGATGGTCGGGTCGAGTAGGACAAAAACAAAAGTATTGAATGAGATGGACATTTTACTTCCTACCTCCTTCTACCTTCTACCTTAGGTTAGGTTAGGTGTCTGTGTAGAACCTGAGTTATACACTCAATAGCATATACTCGGAATTATAAGCTCAAGATGATAAGCTCAAAAGCATATACCCATTACGAACAAACCAATCAATACCTCATACAAGAAAATAGATAATATGATGAATTTTAAAATAACACGCTTGATTGACGAAAAGATAATACATATTAATTCCGGTCCGGGAAACCAGACCAGACCAGACCCAAGAGATTGTGTGTATATGTGATGTGTATGGATATGTACGTCGGTAGGTAAAATGTAGGAGGTAGATAGGAGATCAAAGGTAGTAGGTGGGAGGGACCTAGGGGTGTAGGAGGTAGAAAGTAGATCAAAGGTAGAAGGTAAGAGGAGGAGATGCTAACGGGCTGCGAGGAACATGCACATGTATACAAACGAAGAAATAAAAGACGCTAATAGAGACAAGATCCTAGGTATGTATGATGCATCGCATACCAGAGGATCGAAGCGGATAAGGATAAGAAGCCGTCTTTGGGTGGGATGGGGCGGCGTTGTAGTAGTAGTATCTTGGTGGTGGGTAGGAGGACGTATGCTGGGTTCAACAGGAGGTTACGTTTCCAATAACTTGTCGCTTGCGGTGCGGATGATGTTGGAAACCCGATCTACCCACTCCTGGGTTAAGGTCCAGTTGCCGGAGTCGATGCTGTCGCGGATGGCGGGGAAGGTGGAGGAGTCGTAGCCGGACCAGAGCTCGGGTCCGAAGAGGACGTGTTTGAATTGGGTGCGGTTGGGGATCTGTATTCGTTAGTATCTTCGTTACACATAAAGTTTGTAGAGTGGAGGGGGGGGATTGTCTAAAAGTAAAGGGATGAACGTACTCCACCGTCTATACGATCGTCCAGCAAGTGGGTTTCGAAGCTGGCCATGCGGGAATTATACGCCAGCCGCTGAATGCCCATCATGTTGGTTTCCAGTCCGCCGGCGCCCCAGAAGGTATCGTGCCACAGCTTGCCCCATTTCTGAAACTGTGCGGCATCCGCGCTGAGCTTGGCCGCGGCGTCGCGCAGTGGTTTGAAGGAGACGGTGGTGTCTCGCGCAGCCTTGGGCTCCGAGGCTACGGGCACCTTCTTCGATGAGGCGTACTTTTCCAGATCGCCCACGTACTCGCCCAGGCGTTTGGCATATCCTTCCAGGTCAAATGGCAGGAGGAATCCCTGCGCGAATTGGAGGAGAAGCAAGCCCCAGAACTGGCCGAGGGCTTTGTGGTATTGGAAGCCTGGGTCGCCGAACCGGTTCATCCAGTCCCAGTTCTCGTGGCAGCTGTGGTAGGGGAAAGGGTCGCCGACGAACCCAAAGTCCACGCTCGAGGTTCCCGCAATGTCCTGGAAGGCGACGTAGTCGCTTCCAGAGCCCAGCGGACCGAACTTTTGCTTCTTCTTATCCCAGATCTCTTTCAGCGTCTCGTTTGTCTCTGGGTCTGCGACGCGTCCGAGAACCTGTTCGACGATGGCCTCGGCCGCCGGGCTTCCGCTCGCTTCGAAGTTCTTGCCGCTGACGGCGCCGTCTACGTTGAGATAGACGTATCCGTTGTCGCGGAGGCTCTTGATTTCTTTCTCCACGTGCTCAGTCGATCCGATGAGGTTGTATTCCTCTGCGTCCCAGCTGATGAACTCAATGGTGCGCTTCGGGCGCCAGCCATAGGTGAGTAGCTCGCCGAAGACGCGGACCAGCTCGAGAAAGACGGCGGTACCGCTTCCCGGGTCTGAACTCCCCAGGCACCACGAATCGCGATGGTTGCCGACGATGATCTTTTTCTCCGGTTGCTCGTATCCCATGATCGTTCCAATGACGTTGTAAATGGGCTGTCTCTCCACCTCGTCCAGCAAATTCACCAGGTTCACAACGGGGGACTTCTCATCTCCCGTCCACCAGTTTTTCATGTCGGGAACACCGCCAACCCACTTCCGCGGAACCTTGGAGCCATGCCCCTTGAGACCTTTCAAAAGCTTCTGCGCATTGCTCCAAGAGATGGGCATACTGGGGATAGCTGGCAAACCCTTGCTCTCTTCGAGCGTGAGTCGCTTCTTCTCCTCCGGGGTCGAAGCGAAGCCCGGTGAGAGGACATCCCCTACCACCCACGACATCAAGCTCACCCCACCTCGTTGGACGCCGTCACTAGGCATGTAGCGCCCGTCGGGGAACACTGGGCCCCGGAGGAAACCGTCTTCGGCGGGATCGGAGTAGATAATACAACCCGCCGCCCCGGCCATCTCTGCCGCCTTGATTTTCAGGGCGCGATCAGACTCCGAGCCGTAGTAGCGGACCAACGCTATGGAGCCTTCTAACTTGACGCCTTTGTCCGCAAGGTATTTGAAATCTTCGCGAGAGCCGTAGTTCGCGTAGACAAGGTGGCCAGTGACGTTTCCGGACTTCGAATGGCCGTGGAAGACCGGCGTCTCTGCTTCTTTCTCCTCCAAATCCGCCTCCCATCTCAATTCTGGCGGATCCACGATTGCCACTTTCCTCCCATCGTCTCTCGGGTAGTTCAAATACACCTGGAACTCCTCGATATCAATCTGATCGAAATTGGCGGTCTTGAACGCATGCTCCACCGACTTTGCCAGCACGAAGCTCCCTTCCGTCCCGGCAATATGAGAGTAGCTCGTGATCCTCCGCAAATTCTCTGCGATATTGGTCTCGTTGATGTGGCCTTGCACAAAGTTCTCCACCGACGCCGCCGTGTAAGACTGCGGCCCCATGACCAATTTTCCATTTAGGTTGAACAGGTCGGAAACGAAGAAGATATAGACCACCGAGACCACGAGAAACAGGCCAAACAGGCGCAGGAGGATCAAACACCCGTGCGCCCTCACCCCCGAACGGGCATCATCCAGGTTGATGGTGAATCGGAAACTGGGTATGAAACGACGGAGAGGCAGGTGCATCGACGAGAGGGTCCGCGTCAGGTTGGTGAATCGTTTCGAGAATTGCGAACGTAACCGGGAGCGTTGTGAGTGTTGCGTGCCGTCCTCGACGTCCATCTGGGCGAGTTCCCGCTGCAGCTCTTCGAGCGATTCCCTCTCGGAGTGGGAGCCGGACGAGTCCAGGTCGTCCAGACTGTTGCGGACCGACTCGACGGTCGGCGGGTGATAGCCATGGGGACGGGATGCGGAGGCCGGGTTTCCGTTATCGCGAAGCAGGCCTTGTCTCTCGGGTTCATCCCCCTGTTCGTCGGAGCGGGAGGAGCCCGGACGAGCGGCGACGGCCTCTTCGTAGGTCGGGATTGGAAGGGACTCATAGTTGAATTTACTGTCGTTTCCCATGGTGGCGGTTATGGGCGGTCGCGAATATCGGACTAAGTGGGATCATGATCTGGACA
Source organism: Aspergillus campestris IBT 28561 (assembly GCF_002847485.1). Taxonomy (NCBI): domain Eukaryota; kingdom Fungi; phylum Ascomycota; class Eurotiomycetes; order Eurotiales; family Aspergillaceae; genus Aspergillus; species Aspergillus campestris. Next base: position 1,336,496 of record NW_020194336.1, on the reverse strand, counting down.
GGAAAGGAGTGACCGATGGAGACATACTCCGTGTTTGCGAGAGGATATCAAAGAGAAAGGAGAAGAAAGAGGGAGAAGATTACAAAAGACCGGAAGGGGAAGAAGTACAGAACAAAGAAAGGAATCGAAAAAATGAAGGAGTGATGAGATAGAGATGGGGATGAAGTCCAAAGGATGGAGGATTCAACGTTCCAGGCACGGAGAAAGGAGGAGTTGAAATCGAAGTCAAGACAGATAGTGGAGGTGCCGCCTGAGGCCCTCATTTCCCCAGACCTCCGACGCCGAGGCGTGGCGCAACCCGTGTAAAATTAGCCCGCCAGGCAGATGGATTTGGGAATAAGAACCACCAGTAACTGTCATAAATTGCTATGGTTTATTCTCGATAATTTAGGTCTATAGTCAACAAATATGCAACTATAATTCAAAAGAATATTGAAGGCAGTACGCCTCCGGTGAGGATGGTGGCGTGATGCGGTATTGTCATGACCAATACTAACCATAACAGTACAATAAAGCCATGTATGGCACATAGTCGCCACAATTGCCCGCTGTCTTGTATATAACGTAATGTATATACGCATACTTACATACGGATTAGCCACAGCAAGATCCTGGCTAATGAGGATGGAGGGCAACAATCCGTCTACTATAACTGATCTAAGCATGGAAGAGGACGAGGGAGTTGTTGTATATTTGTGGCCTCTCACTCAGAATCTCACTCGGTACGTAGTCTGATGCTGTAGGATGATGCGGTAGGGTTGTGGGTATAGGCCATCTGGCCACTGGCTGAGGCCCAAGGATATATATATCCACATCCGAATATTGAAATGAGCCTCCACGACGCAAGTCAACTTGGAATAGTGCAGAAATCGATACAGACGCCGTTTATCCGTGACAGTACGAATCACAATCTTGCAGGTATCTGTGGAACCGCTCGAGAATCCCTACTAGAGCTTACTGTATCAACTATCGTGAGTTGTATGACGGGACCGGCAAACAGCAATGGCCGCCAGAAGCGCAGATATCTTCTAATATCCGACCCAGAGCCATCCACAAAAAGTGATGGTAGCGACCCGGACATTGGGAGGGGCCAGATCCAAACCTAGGAAGTCGAACCCCACTCGGGTCCTTGTATTCGAAACATTTGGGGTTCGGCAACGTTGGGAAATTGAGGAAGCATACAGGACAAACTTGACCAGAGATCCACCAGATAATATTGATTATTCACGGAACTCGTTCAATGCTATGCGAATGCCAAGCATATATATCTATATAGCTTGGAATCAGATTGGGAATAGAAGATCCCCAGTATAACAGCTGGTGGTGATTCCGCGGGCATTATACTAGAGGAAGGAAAAGTAAGATAGGTACGAAGGAGTACGGGCAGCACCACCGTGCTTATCTACTTGGACCAACGCTGACAGTTCTGGAACTGAACAAAGAGGGCGAAGTCGGTCTCTGAATCCTCTCTGACCGGACTTGAGTGATTCGAGTGACTTGATTGAGCGAAGACCAGAATGACCCCCGGGCGAGAAACCGGAATGTAGTTGGAGGAAGGCGAAGCGAGGGGAGGATATCGGTCAGACCTATGGTATAATGGCCGAAAGTACCCAAACCAGTAGTTCGTAGCACGAAAGAATAGCGTAACAGGCTGAATTAGTTTCGACCCGCTGTGCTAGAGTGCTAAGATATGACCGACACCGGGATGGACTACGGAGACGGAGTGAGGCTATGTATATCTCTTATCAATAAGGGATGCATGTCTCAACTGACCATCCACTAGAACTTAGTGGTTCATATGCTTGTGTACTCCGTACTTGAGGGACTATCAATCGTCTTTCATGTTGATTTAAGCGTGATTAAGCGTGGATATGGTTCTAGGGGCGCCAAAGTCATCGATATCAAGTATCCTACAGAGGGAAGTCTTATAGATCCGTCCGGAACCGGTCCAAAGAGTGACACCGAAAAAAAAGTCGGTGAGACGAGGAGAAAAAGAGGGGGGAAACGTTGAAGATCAGGCAGACGAATTGGACGATTCGAATCGAGTTCTGCTGGGGCATTCCCCTGTCCAGAAGAGAAATTGTCTCGTGGAAAGGAGATGGTAGTATGGTGAGTACCGTGTACATTATATCCTGGAGATATTTGGGATGCTGTATTGTGCTTGTTTTGGGCAACATCCATGTCGATCGGGGGTGCACTTTACTTGAGAATTACCAGAAATACCGTTCCACAGGTATTATGCTGCAGCTGAGGTAAGCCACTGGTCTAGCCTATTACAGTAATTATTGACACCTCAGGCAAAGATTAAACACTACCCACCAATGAGAAGACACCCGCTAACCCATACAAGCTAGATCCAATACGGCCATGCGGATCCAGAACCAGGGTCTCCCGTATTTCCATCCGTCTCCATCTCCATTTTTATTTTTTTTTTCTTCTATTCTCTAAAGTTACCACTAGGGAAACTGATCAGTGGTCGAGGTTGGGTCTGGTCCTTATAGATACAACTCATCGTCCTCGCTCTCTCCCCTCCTTTCTCTCTCTCTTTTCTTTCTTTCTCTCCAGTCTTCCTACTCTTCATTCTCTCTATCTTCTTCCTCCCGTCTTGTCCTTTTGTGTACCGGTGTTTGCCTGCACAACTCTATTCTTACACTCCTAATCTTATCGCCCCATCCCACTTCCTCCCTTCACCCCCCCCATACACCGCCACTATGTCTGCCCGTCCTCAGAATATTGGTATCAAGGCCATTGAGGTCTACTTCCCTAGCCAGGTACGTTCTGCCATAATATACTTCTCCTTTCGGACAATGTTCTGTCAAAAGACAAGCTGTTTCTGTCTGTATTGGCCATCGGGTACTAATCAGATGTATAGTGTGTTGACCAGGCCGAACTCGAGAAGTTCGATGGCGTCAGCCAGGGAAAATATACCATTGGTCTCGGCCAGACCAAGATGAGCTTCTGTGATGACCGTGAGGGTAGGTCAAATCATCCCTTTCAATCTCTCGGGCTATTGGACCGAATGCTAACTATCCCCGCTTGATAGATATCTACTCCATGGCTCTCACCACCCTCTCCTCCCTGCTGAAGAAGTACGAGATCGACACCAAGTCGATTGGCCGTCTCGAGGTCGGTACTGAGACTCTGCTGGACAAGTCCAAGTCCGTCAAGTCCGTCTTGATGCAGCTGTTCAAGGACAACACCAACGTCGAGGGTGTCGATACCGTCAACGCCTGCTACGGCGGTACCAATGCCGTCTTCAACAGCATCAACTGGGTCGAGTCCTCGGCCTGGGATGGCCGTGACGCCGTCGTCGTGTGCGGTGACATTGCCCTGTACGCCAAGGGCGCCGCTCGCCCCACCGGTGGTGCCGGCTGTGTGGCCATGGTCATCGGTCCCGATGCCCCCCTTGTGTTTGAGCCCGGTCTCCGTGGCAGCTACATCACCCACGCCTATGACTTCTACAAGCCCGACCTCTCCAGCGAGTACCCCGTCGTGGACGGTCACTTCTCCCTCCAGTGCTACACCGAGGCCGTCGATGCTTGCTACAAGGCCTACGCTGCCCGTGAGCAGACCCTGAAGGGCCAGAATGGCATCAACGGTGCCAAGGACGACGAGTCCAAGACCGCCCTGGATCGCTTTGACCACATCCTGTTCCACGCTCCTACCTGCAAGCTGGTCCAGAAGTCCTACGGCCGTATGCTGTACAACGACTACCTGGCCAACCCCACTCACCCCGCATTCGCTGAGGTCGCCCCTGAGCTGCGGGAGGTGGGCTACAGCGCCTCTCTGACCGATAAGAACGTGGAGAAGACCTTCATGGCCTTGACCAAGAAGCGCTTCGCGGACCGCGTCCGCCCCAGTCTGGACGTCCCCACCCTGTGTGGTAACATGTACACTGCCACCGTCTACGCGGGTCTGGCGAGCTTGATCACCAATGTTAAGTTTGACCCGAGCGAGCAGAAGCGCGTTGCGCTCTTCTCCTACGGCAGTGGTCTCGCTGCTTCCATGTACAGCGCCAAGGTTGTCGGTGACATCTCTTACATGGCCGAGAAGCTCGACTTGCACAACCGTCTCAACGCCCGTAACGTCCTCGAGCCCCAGGCTTATGACGATGTAAGTCATTTCCCCTTGGGACACCTATCTTAGGGGAATTTGCAACTGACCTTTACTTTCCAGATGTGCCAACTCCGTGAGCATGCTCACCTCAAGAAGGACTTCCAGCCTGCCGGTAGCGTTGACACGCTGCTTCCGGGAACCTACTACCTGACCAACATTGATGACATGTTCCGTCGCCACTACGCCATCAAGGAATAGATCCATCCTCTGGACATGATCGATCTTCTCCTTTGAATCTTCTCTTCTCTTCTCTTCTCTTTTCTTATATTCCCTTTTTCCTCTTTCTAGACGGCTCACTAGATTCCCTACCCGTTACGACATTTTTTTTTTTACCGCTCACCCGCATAGACCCCATTGCAAATAGCATGTGTCTGGTTCTTTATGATTGTTTTGATGTGATGCTGGTTTGCTGCCGGAGACGATTGTGATCTCTTCATGCGGAGCTAGGGAGATGCTCGGGCAGCGGCGCTGGAATGCATTCGGATTCATGAAATCTCAAGATATCTATTAATTTATTTAATCATTCAACGATTTGTTTATTTCGTCTTACATATATATATATATATTGATTTTCATACAAATACAAGTGTGCACATCTGTTTTATACAATCCTGAAAAGTAGTTACGAACATCCGATGCCTGATCACACGTACACATTTCATGCAATAACCCAGATCCGCTCGAACGATGGTCTACACCGACCTAATTACTAACGGTGACAATGTATGTTCATCGTCCAGAAGAATGGTCTTTGACAAATTCAAGACAAGAACTGAAAACAACAGCTTGAGGGCTAGCTTGGTGGCCAACAACTCCAAGCACTCCTCCCCCGGTATCATTCCTAATTTATCCCCTCCCACACATCACTCCCGGGCTTTCGTCCCTTCTCTTACCTGACTAAACCCTGAACACCATACTGAACAATTTCAAATCGATTTTATCCACCATGTTTACAAAGAGAAAGAGAAAAAATTAGAAATAAGGTCAACCTGGTGCAGATTCGACGGGGGGAACCACTCAGCGCGCCGAACGCCCGCTAGGAACTATGGGCCCGGCGCGTACTGCAACCCCACTCGCAGACAGTTGATTTATCGACCTTGTGCCTGATAAATGCCATAATTATTCCTAAAATAGAATTTTGTCCTGATGCTACCGCTCCAGATGCTGGGCGTTCCTGGACGGGCTGGCTGGTGTAGCCGTCCTGGTGCTGATCCACTGGTAGTATCAAAACCCTAAGCGCCTCGATCTGTGATCATCCTCCCCCTCTTTGAAGAACCAGCATACCAGTCATTCAGACTCTGCTTGCCGCCCACAGTTAAGCGCCAACCATCAGGAATGTTTCAATCTATTGTATGATCATGATTTGCCGCCATTCGGATTAATTTAGCTCCCAATACCCCAGAATAGCACGAAACACCAATGTTGCCGTTTATAGATTCTCCCCCTGGACGAGAACGTACCATCCTCAGAGAGGAATAGCGGATGATCAAGATCGGATCTGAAGATCTGAAGAAGATGCAAAATTTAGCAACATTTGACGCGCGACTACAACATGAAACACTCGTGCCCGGTTGAGATCCCCCGGACATGCGCGCCTCTGCGTGTCCACCCTCCTAGGAGTTATCGGATGGCACCATGAGTTTGGATCTCCTGGCAAGCACAGAATATCCGACCCGACTAGCCGTTTGGCGTCAAGATGGAGCTTCCTCCATGTTTCATGTTGACCTATTCTGGTCCTGTCCGTCGGCTACTGGGCCTGTTCCTGGATCCGCAGGTCCCCTGCCTGAGGAGCATTTAATATCCAAACGCTTCCCCTCGAAACGAATATCAGACTCATCGCGGTTTTTTTCCAGACTAGAACGAGTGGACTGTGATACCCTTGTTTCGTCGTTGCATACGCGCTCGCTTTATGTCTTCTTTTCTTCATCTTGCCTTCGTCTAGATCGATCTATTGGCAACGACCGTCCTTGGACTTGTCACGGGAAGCTGGTTTTCCTTATATCGCCTGGGTCACCTCATCCTTGTCTTACTTGACAGTGAACCAGTCTCGCCCTAATGTCTTTTGAATACTGCTATTACCGCCCTAGCACGCCTCCCCGCGTGCCATTGGGGGAGCTGCTTGGGACGGGGCACAGTCGACACGCCTCCGACTCATCGATATACTCCAACGACTCTTCCCCCTGGTCTGCGGTCACCGCGACGACGAGCCCCGGAGGCGAGTCTCCTCCCCGCCACCATCACGGACCCGCACTTCTGCCTAAGATCCGCTCACAGGACGTGGTGATTGAGCCGGTGTCCGCTGGTGGGCCGCAACGGCAACGCCTGGTGCTGTCGAACACCAGGAACCCGCCAGGATTCCTGCAGTACCCGCCGAGTCGTCCATCGAACCAGCATACCGGCATCGAGACCGGGGATTGCTTCCCGGACGGCGTGCCGCTGGTGTCTCCTGTATCCGTCCCGTCGCCCATGTACGGGCCCCACAAGAGCTCAACGCTGTCGTCCCCAGTGAGCATCACGCCGTCTCACAAGCGCAGGGCCACCTCTACTGGGCATTCTCGCTCCCGCTCGAGTCCCAGTGTTGACGAGGAGACTCTCAAACGGTACGGCTACCCGACGTATCGTCAGCTCCCCCACTACACGGACCAGGCGCAGAGCTCCCCCACCACGCCAGCCACCCCAGTGACTCCCAACATCGTGGTTTACCCGCCCTACCAACAACCCTGCGGAGGGGAGCTGCAAGCCCCAAGGGTCCGACCAAGACGCCAGGTGCCGCTGGTCCTCCCAGGCTCCCCATACAGCTACAACCCCATCCCCAGCGCCCAATGCTCCCCCCTCGGCATCACCCAGCCAGCAGAAGCAATAAGCCCGCACTCCACAACCCTCCTCTCCTACCTAACGGCCCCAACCCAAGCAATCAACCTCGTCCGCAACGTCAGCGTCGTCCCAACCCGCGGCATGCATGACTACTTCTGGTGGGACATCCGCAACCTGCGCAGCTGGACCTCCTTCTCCCTCTCCACATTCAACGAGATCAGCGGCCTCATGAAACTTCTAACAACAACCATCCCCTCCCACCTAACGCCCCACGTCCCCGTCCCCAGCACCCGCCTCTCGCCCGACTCCGAACCCTCTCTCATAAACCTCATTCAAGACATCTACGCGCCCCGCGTGAACGCCGCGCTGGCAGTCTCCCAAGGCCCAGACCACCTCCGCCTCTACGCAGCCCCCATCCCCCGCACAATGGCCAACAGAAACTACGGCGGCCCGCACTTCCTCGCTAATTACGCCTCGGACACCGAGCAGACGCTTGCTGGTCTTCCCCGAGGCCGCCTCGTCGGCATCGCCAAGAGCTTCGACCGCTGGAACACCGGCATGCGCAATGAGGGACCCCACCGCCGAGTCGAGTACCTCAAGGGCCTGGCCCACCTCCAGCGCTGCATGCGCGAGCACTCCTGCCGCTACGGCTTCATCATCACCGAGATCGAGCTCGTCTGTGTGCGCGCCGGCTGCGACGCCGGCGACGACGTGCCCTACTTCGGCTTCCTGGAGATCTCCGCCCCGATTCCCACCAACACCGCTGCAACCACACATCACGCCGACGCACCACCCAGAGGAAGCAGAGGCGGAAGCACACCTCCCCCATACAACAACAGCTCACCAACCCCATCCTCAAGCGACGACAGCTCCCTAGCCAGCCAATCGCCCCTCCTCGACACCTACCCAGACAATCCAGCCCCATCAGGCCTCCCCGTCCCAATGACAGCCAGCTTCGCGCTGTACTTCCTCCTAATGCTCTCCAAGTCGGTGCCGCTGCCGTCTCAGCCATCGTCGCATCTCAACGTCGGCGGGCCGGGCGCACTCACCCGCCAGCGTATTCTCCTCGACGGGAAGGATAAGTGGATCCCGGAGCCGCAGATTGGGGAGAGGAGGGATGCGAAGCGCGTTCGCGGGTGGGTGTGGCCGCAGGATGCGTGGCATCGGCGGGAGGGGGGTGGTGTGCCGCGGTCGAGGGCGGGTGTGGGTGTGGGTGTGGGTGCGGGTGCGAATGCGAATGGGACGAATGCGGCGGGGACGCCGAGGGTGAAGAAGTGGCATAAGTGATTGTTTGTCTAGGGAGGAATTCGGGGTGGTCTTGTTTGAGTCTTAGCCTGTTTCTTTGTTGGTGTCTGTTGGTGTGGTAATGTAATTTGTGTCTTGTTGTTGAGGTATGGGTTACAGTATTGGTAGGGCTATTGTTGTGATTCAAGTTGAGATAGGAGGTATTGAGAATAGGATACACGATCAGAGCATGAGGATTGGAGCATAAATTAAGTACAGTAAAACAAGATAAATTTATAGTCGAGTACCTCTCAACCAAAGCAATCCAACCCCGGGGTAGGGGAGGTCACGGCTGTAGTAGAAAAGACACGATATCCATTTTAGGCCAGGCACACAAGGTCGATAACCCACCTAATATCTGTACTGGCTTTATTAATTCCCAGAGGAAAGAAAGAAGTGTGGATACTGACTTACATTACTAGATAGAAAAGTAATGATCGCTGATAATCAAAGCGACTTCATTCCCCCAGGGTCCCCATGATGCAAGCAATCCACCACATCCACTGACAAGACACTGACTTACCCGTTTCGAAAGACAAGGACCTTGGGACGAGTACCCTGGGGTTAACTATCACTCTATGAACAAGTATGACTGACGCGATGTCCCTCGACAGGCATATAAAGCGTCTATCCTCTATCTATCCCCTCGCAAAACACACTCAATTCCACATATACCAGAATTCCTAATATTCCACAACAGCGCACCACACATACAACGTCCCAGCAGCTAGTGCAAAACATGGTAGACAAAAAAGCTACCTACCCCCCCATCGTCGATGTCCTCATCGTCGGCGCCGGCCCCTGCGGCCTAGCAGCAGCAGCCCGCCTACGCGAAGAAACCCCCTCAGCAATCTTCACAGACGACGAACACCAGCGCTACCACTGGATCAACAAGCACAGCGGACGGATGCCGCTCGTACAGGCTCACCACCGGCGCGTCAAGGGCGTGCGTGCCGAAAAGTGGAAGACGTACAACTCGCGTTCACGACAGAGGACATACTCGTCGGTCTCAACGTCGTCCAACGAGTCCGAGGCGCCGTCATTATCATCATCCGTGGACTCAGCGCCGGATACCGAAGAAGCAATAATGGGTGAGGGGTCACTTTCCACGATCGTGCTGGACGGCACGGGACAGCGGTGGATGGAGCGGTGGAATCGCGCGTTCGAGACGCTGGAGATCGAGCAGCTGCGCAGTCCGATGTTCTTTCATGTGGATCCGGGGGATCGGGATGGGTTGTTGGCTTATACGGGGGAGACGGGGCGGGAGGGAGATTTGTGGGAGATTACGGGGTGTGTGGGGAAGGAGATGAGCAAGCATAAGAGGAAGAAGAAGATGATGAGGTCGAAGGCGCAGTATGTTTTCCTTTTTCTTTCTTTTCCTCTCTCTCTTTGTGTGACTTTTTATATGCTTGTGGGTTGAAACTAATGTCTTGAAGAGCAGTAGGAGAAGTCGAGATCGATGAGCGAGACCGCAAAGATTACTTCTCCCCTTCGACTGGCCTCTTTGCCGACTATTGCGAGAGTATCATCTCGCGGTACGGGCTCGACGCCCCCGGTACGATCCAGCAGCGTGAAGCCTGCGATATCAAATACGACTACCACATGGATTTATCGCCGACGGAGAAGATCTTCACGGTGACGAATACAGACGGGACGCAGTTCTACAGTCGCACGGTGGTGCTGGCTATTGGACCTGGCCGGAGGAAGATCCTCCCCTTCCCACTCTCTGCGGAGGAGACGAACGGCGCGTGCCATAGCACGGAGATACGGTCATTCCCGAGTCCCAACATCAGGCAGAAGGTCCAGCAGCGGCGGGAGACGAACGTCGTAGTCGTCGGGGGCGGGTTATCGTCAGCGCAGCTAGTCGACATGGCTGTGCGAAAGGGAGTGACTAAAGTTTGGTTTATAATGCGGTCTGACCTTAAAGGTGAGTGAGCCGGCGAATTTCCCCCAGAGGCTGAACGCCGTACTGCCACAGTCGGGATCAACCCGACCCACTGTCAGAACCAAGCTGACAGACCAAACCCCAGTCAAACATTTCGACATCGACCTAAGCTGGATGGGCAAATTCAAAAACTACGAAAAAGCAGCCTTCTGGTCTGCCGACACCGACGAAGAACGCCTCAAGATGATCCAAGCCGCGCGCAACGGAGGCTCCGTCACGCCACGATACCAGAAGGTTTTGAGGCAGCACGCCGCGCGCCACCGGGTCTCGATGCACACCCGCACGGTGATCACAGGCCGGGAGTACAGCCCGGAGACGCAGACGTGGCGTCTCACCACGGAGCCGCCGATCGCCGACCTGCCGGCCATCGACTACATCTACTTTGCCACGGGGATGGGTCTGGACGTGCAGGAGCTGCCCCTGTTGCAGACTATGAGCCGCGATTACCCGATTGAGACGAAGGGGGGGCTGCCTTGTGTGACGGACGATTTGATGTGGCACCGTGAGGTCCCGCTCTTCGTGACGGGGAGGATGGGGGCATTGCGTTTGGGGCCTGGAGCCGCGAACCTTGAGGGGGCGAGACTGGGTGCTGAGAGGATTGCTTGGGGTATGGATGAGGTGCTGGGGCGGGCGGAGACTGAGGATACGACGGCGCAGCGGTCGAAGGAGTGCTTCTGTGGCTTGGGGAATCGATACGCGGGACTAGCGGATGTGAGTTGGTGAGCATCAGCCTCGACTGTCACTGTCCCGGACACGTGGGGCTATCTTTAGGATTGATCCGTGTATCTTGAGCCTAGTGGTTGCTATGGGTGGCTCGAGGGATGAGACTATATCGTGGACATTGTATATACATAGGTCCATAATACAGTGCTGTACATATTTTATCTGATCTGGTATCCATCGTCTAATATTATCGGGTATTCATCGGTAATACCGATACCATATTATAGCACACTAAAGCCTTGACTCCTCAAGAATGATGCTGCCTACCTGACAAAACTTCGCTATCAATCGCTGGACCACATTTCTCCCTCTTTCTTTCATCCTTTCATCCATCCAATCTAGCTACCTACCGACAGACTGGCTGTCACATTCCCTCGTGGCTACAGCCTCCGACAACCCACCAGCCTACCAGGTAACCGACGTCTAAGCCACACTTAGGGTTCCGAGAACCAGACTAATACCAGCCACACTGCGCCACAACCATACATCATCCTCCCCGATCGGCTACCAATTCCAATCACTCACAGTCGACATTCTTGTTCTGATCTATCCTCAGCCACCATTTCACAAGAGACAAGTCAATTAGCTTCTTGTGGCCACAATGTGGAAATGACCAATGTGACAGTGCCACTGCAAAGAAATGACATCGCCATGGCGTATCTTCCTGGTTCACGTGTCACCTGAGATGGCTGCGCATTCTAGATCTGGGAAACATACCCCGTACCTTGGTAGTATACCAGGTTGAAACCAACTACCTTGATGCCAATGGAAGGGAATCCGCAAATCACAGCGTACAAGTTCAGGGGCCCAGGCCAAGTGCTGTTGACAAAGCAGAGGGGGGGGGGAACTGACTGGCCACCCCCTGGGCGGCAAATTCGATCACAAAGTCCCGTCCCAGTCCACAACTAACGAGCTAATGCTATGATGCTATGCGCCCGCCCAGAGATCGTCTGGAATAGCTCCATTCGCGCGATTCGTCGCTTCTTGACGCCGGGTCTGCCCAGTCAGAAACGCAAAGAGCGACGGCGCCAGCGTCATCTCATCTATGCGATGCAGACGCTGGCGCTAAGCGGGGGGCTTTCCAAAGGAGTTGCCGCTGCCGCTGTGGAAGCAGGGCACCATGACTTTTTATTTTTTTTAAAAATGGAAGAAGGGAGGGCAAGAGGCGCCTAGAACTACACAGACAATTGCTCATTGCTGGGTGATGCAACTGTTAATCAATCACGTCTGGACTATTACCTGGGTTATTACCCCACTTGGAATTAAAGTGGCCACTGTTTCCACTCACTACCCCCTTTTTACTGGCACCGCGGGAGATTGTCCACGCAAAGAGGAGGCTGTGCAAAAGAAATCATGGGAAAAAAAAGGAAAATAATGCAACGTGATATCCAATTAATGGAATTACGCCCTTGGCGAGCTTAGGTCACTCGTCTTTTACTCCGGAGTCGCCAGCAGAGATTGATTTGAGAGACATATCGCGCCTTGTCTTTTATCTCTCCCATCGTGTGCTCAAGCCGTCAGCTTTCTATAGAGCTGGCTTCATATTCACTTCACCCACTTCTGCCTGTTCAGACCAGGCTATGAGGAGGCGTTGAAAGACAAGGAACGCTAGAGTCAGAAAGGAACCGACATTCTATTGAATTTACTTTTTCTTTTTTCTCGAATGTCCCGATCTGACCTGCGGGTATCAGCACTGCCTCGTTGAAGAACAGCCCCTCGTTAACCTGCCCATATATGTGAACGCCGTTTCCAGCACCATACCCATATCTACATGCTCGATATCTTTGTGCTCATAACTTCTGTCGGTCGCATTCATGCCGACTTCAAACGAGAGCCATCGCGACCAGTTTCTGGACCCCTTTGCAGGGATTCCAGCTAGTCAGGTGCGTGAAGAAAGAAAAACACTAAAAATAAAAATAAAAAAGCACCCCTAATCCTGCACATTCCACCCTTTATGGCTGAGATGGATCCGTATGTTGATATCTCACAACAGCCGTCTCGGTCGCCCGCTTCAGGGCCTGCGGATACCATATCCACATCACCACCACCATCATCATCGTCATCCTCAGCGATGCCACCACCACCACCGCTAGATACTAACCTTCTTATGGTACAGAATGGGCCTCCTCGCTCGTCTCACTCCATGGATGAGGAGACTCTACGCCCGAGGTCTGACTCGACTATCTCCAACGCCAACACCTATGTAAGATCGAGAACCAACTCTGAGGCCACCACCGCCGTCACCCAGTGCGGCAGTGCGGCGCCCAGCGCATCGGACTATGACGATGTGCACGAGGCCGACGCCCTGAAGCCGGACCCGCGGAATCAGCAGGATTTCGTGGTCCAGGACAACCGCTTCGCCTTTTCGCCCGGCCAGCTCAACAAGATGCAGAACCCCAAGTCTCTCGCTGCCTTCCGCGCACTTGGTGGTCTGAATGGTCTGCAACGCGGCCTACGGACGGACTTGACGTCGGGTCTATCAGTGGATGAGACCCATCTTGACGGAACGATCGACTTCGAGGAAGCCATTTCGACTTCTTCCCCGGATAGCACGAAGCAGCAACAGCACTCGCCGCCTCTCGACGTATCAGCCGCCGATGCCGCCACACAGTTCCACGATCGGATCCGCGTTTTCAGCCAGAATCGACTACCCGCTCGCAAATCGACCGGCTTCTTCAAGCTGCTGTGGATGGCTTACAACGACAAGATCATCATCCTCCTAACGATCGCCGCCGTCGTATCCCTCTCACTTGGCGTCTACGAGACCGTGAGCGCCGGCCACGGCGTCGATTGGATCGAGGGCGTCGCCATCTGCGTGGCCATCATCATCGTGACTGTCGTGACCGCCGCCAACGACTGGCAGAAAGAGCGACAGTTCGCCAAACTAAACAAACGGGTACGCATCACCCTATCTCCCACCCTGATGACCATCCAATTAACCCAACATAGAACAACGATCGAGAAGTCAAAGCCATCCGCTCCGGCAAAGTCGCCATGATCTCCATCTACGACATCACCGTCGGAGACGTTCTCCACCTCGAGCCCGGCGACTCCATCCCAGCCGACGGCATCCTCGTCTCAGGCCACGGCGTCAAATGCGACGAGTCGTCCGCGACGGGTGAGTCGGACCAGATGAAGAAGACGAATGGCCACGACGTCTGGCGGCAGCTTTCCGACGGCTCCGCCAAGAAGAAACTCGATCCGTTTATGATCTCCGGGGCTAAAGTGCTCGAGGGTGTCGGCACTTACGTCGTGACTAGTGTTGGTCCGTATTCGACTTATGGCCGTATCCTGCTGTCGTTGCAGGAGGCGAATGATCCGACGCCTCTTCAGGTTAAGCTGGGGGGTCTGGCTAACTGGATTGGTTGGTTGGGTTCTGGGTGTGTATTGTCTTTTCCTCTTTCTTTTTTTTAAATTCCTGCTAACTAGATCAGTGCTGCCATTCTCTTGTTCTTCATTTTGCTCTTCCGCTTCTGCGCCGAGCTTCCTAATAATCCGGCATCCCCCGCTGTGAAAGGAAAGCAGTTCGTAGATATCCTTATTGTTGCCGTCACGGTCATTGTTGTCGCCATTCCTGGTAAGTGAATTCTCCACACTGTCCAGCAAGAAAATATCTAACCTGCCACAGAGGGCCTTCCATTGGCTGTCACGCTGGCCCTTGCCTTTGCTACCACGCGCATGGTCAAAGAGAACAACCTTGTCCGTGTGCTTCGGGCCTGCGAGACGATGGGCAACGCAACAGTGATCTGTTCCGACAAGACGGGAACATTGACCCAGAATAAGATGACTGTGGTGGCGGGGACTCTGGGTCCTCATCGATTCAACCAGATCCCACTGGAGGACTCCCCTGAAGCTTCGATGAGCGTGACTGAGATCTCTAAGCAATGCTCGCCACGAGTGCGCGATCTAATCGTCAAAAGCATTGCACTAAACTCCACCGCGTTCGAAGGCGAGCAGGATGGCGCGAAGGATTTCATCGGGAGCAAGACAGAAGTGGCCCTGCTGCAGTTGGCGCGAGACTATCTCGGCATGGATGTCACGACAGAGCGTGCGTCTGCGGATATCGTCCAGCTGATCCCATTCGATTCGGCGCGCAAGTGCATGGGCGTGGTGTACCGCGACCCGGTCGTCGGTTATCGCCTGCTCGTCAAGGGCGCCGCCGAGATCATGGCTGGCGCATGCTCGACAAAGGTAGCCCACATGGACCAGGAAGGCATCGCCGTTGACCAAGTCTCGAGTGAGGACCGACGTGCGATGCTCGATCAGATCGAGTCGTACGCTGGACAGTCTCTGCGTACAATTGGCTTGGTGTATCGGGATTTCCCCAAGGTCTCGAGCTGGCCGCCTCAGGATATGCAACGGATGGAAGACGACGCGTCCTCGGCTGATTTCACCGATCTCTTCCGCGAGATGACCTGGGTCGGCGTTGTCGGGATCCAGGATCCCCTGCGGCCCGAGGTGCCGGCGGCTATCAAGAGATGCCACGGAGCCGGGGTGCAGGTGAAGATGGTCACGGGTGACAATATCGCAACCGCCACTGCCATTGCTTCGTCCTGTGGCATCAAGACGGAGAACGGCGTGGTCATGGAGGGCCCGAAGTTCCGGCAGCTGACGGACGAGGAGATGGACCAGGTCATTCCGCGGCTTCAGGTGCTAGCTCGTTCGTCGCCCGAGGACAAGCGCATCCTGGTGGCGCGGCTGAAGCATCTGGGAGAGACCGTTGCCGTCACGGGCGACGGGACCAACGACGGGCCGGCGCTGAGAACCGCTGACGTCGGCTTCTCCATGGGCATTGCTGGAACCGAGGTGGCCAAGGAAGCCAGCTCGATCATTCTGCTGGACGACAACTTCAAGTCGATCGTCACGGCCATCTCGTGGGGCCGCGCTGTCAACGACGCCGTGGCCAAGTTCCTCCAGTTCCAAATCACAGTCAACATCACCGCGGTGCTCCTGACCTTCGTGTCGTCACTGTACAGCAGCGACAACCAGAGCGTGCTCAATGCGGTACAACTCCTCTGGGTCAACCTGATCATGGACACCTTCGCGGCTCTCGCCCTAGCAACAGACGCCCCAACCGAGCAAATCCTCGACCGCAAGCCCGTCCCCAAAAGCGCCTCACTCTTCACCGTGCCAATGTGGAAAATGATCCTAGGCCAAGCCGTGTACCAACTCGCCTTAACCTTCATGCTCTACTTCGTAGGCGAGCGCCTCCTCGCCCCTCTCTTCTACGCCTCAAACGGCCAGTCCACCCCCAGCGCAAACGACATCCAAACACAGCTCGCAACAATCGTCTTCAACTCCTTCGTCTGGATGCAGATCTTCAACGAGTTCAACAACCGCCGCCTAGACAACAAATTCAACATCTTCGAGGGCATGTTCCGCAACTACTGGTTCCTGGGAATCAACTGCGTTATGATCGGCGGCCAAATCCTGATCATCTTCGTCGGCAGCACCGCCTTCGGCATCACCCCGCTCAGCGGCGCCCAGTGGGGTGTTTGCCTCGTCTGCGCCGTCGGTTGTCTTCCCTGGGCGATCGTCCTGCGCATCATCCCGGATGGACCCTGCGGCGTCGCGCTGGATTACTTCGTCCGCGGCATGCGGGTCGTCATGAAGCCTGTTAACAAGACCGGTCGCTTCATCGCTGATACGACTAAGGCTGCTTTCCGACCTATCAACCGCGCACTCCGTCGAAACAACAAGAACGAGCCTACCGCTCCCCAGGACGAGGAACAAACTGTTGCTCTTTCTGACATCAAGCCGGCCCCGAGTCCAAGTCCGAGTCCGACCCCTGAGACGGCAACAGCCCCATCGGTTACTGTCCCACCAATCACTATTACGACCTCTTAACGATTTCTTTTTTTTTGTCTTACATACGGTTTAGCCACTTTGCTAGTGCGGGACGACTCAACCTCAGACCTGCTGCCTCGCGCTGTGCACTGTATTTTTAGAATAGACTCACGACGATTTCTTTGCATATGGGATTTGGGCGGTGGGTTGGCGGTTTCGGTAGGGTGGTTTTTTTATTATTTTTTTTTTTTTTTGTTTATGAGCGGATTTTGTATATTATGTTTAGCGGTTAGAACATACCTAGTTTTTTTAATAACCTATTTATTACATGATCTTCATATACTTGTAGTCTGACTCCATACCTAATGGCCATATCCGCAGTCAGATACATGCAGAAAATCAGTCTTGGCATAGTGAGAGGAGAGTAGACACCTCAGGCATAACTATCCCCGTGCTCCGCACCCGCACCGCCGCATCATCACCGCCCACCTCATCATCGTTCTAGCTCCTCATCCCTCCTTATACACTCCACCAATTTCGCAAACACAATTCAAGCTCTATCTTTCTCTCTGCCTAGCTTTGAATAAAGCTGCTTTTTCTGCAAGCCAGAGAACCTCTACGCTGCGTGTCACCGTCACCACCGACTGGTACGCTCGTCTCCCCGCTCAGGTCAGTAAAGCTGTCAGTGGCATGGCATGGCATGTCTTAACCAGGAGAGTTATGGACTGCTCTAACATTTCAGAAATAGACAGATTATTCTCAAAACCTCATCAACACCTACGCTCTCCTCCAACGAGTCAATCCATCGGTCGAACAACTCAATCCAAACCAACCAACTCAACCCCCTAACACACCCACCCCACCATCCCAAACCACCCAACCAACAACCCAACCAAAGAAGTCAAAGACAAAACCAACCAAAATGGCCCAAATCAACTACCGCACAATCAACGTCGACGCCTTCGACCCCGACTCCAGCGTCAACTTCCCCATGGACAGCCTCCTGCCCGCGACGCTCCCCGCACCCAGCAACGCCAGCGAAGCCGCCAACGTCGCGACCCAAGTCCGCCAGGTCCTCCGCAGCGGCGACGCAGAGGGCGCCCTGCGCTACGTGCTGGACACGGCGCCGCTGGCAGGCGACGACCGCGCCAAGGAAGTCCACATGGCGACTGTGGTCGACGTCCTCCAGGGGATTCGGCAGGGGGAGATGACACGCGTGCTGGACGCTGTGTGCACCGGTGAGGGAGGGTCGGAGAGGGCGGATTGCTTGATGAAGTATTTGTATGCTTTCCCATTTTCTCCTTCTTCTACTTGATGTGGTGTTTTGTGTTAGAAATGCCAGGTGGGGTGGGGTGATGATGCTAATTGTTGTGATACAGGTACAAAGGAATGGGTGGCTCCCAAGCACCCGGCAGCGGAACGCAGACGCCCAAAACCCCCGGCTCGCCGCAACTGTCGGGGGGCTTTACGCAGATCCAGGCGCGCAATTTCGGCGAGGGCGGCAGTGCGCAGCAGATGAGCGTTTTGCTGAGTTGGCATGAGAAGCTGGTGGAGGTTGCTGGGATGGGGACTGTCATGCGGGTTATGACCGATCGGAGGACTGTTTAGCTTGTTTTATTCTTTCTGCACTTCATCTCTTCATTCTTCGTTTCTCTTCTGTTCTGTAAGTAGTGGCTTGTGGTATACATATTGTGATAGAAGGACAGCTACTTGTCTGTGAGTGAATGATATGACATCCTATCTTACCTATTTCTATACGCTATATACTATACACTCCACGTCTACTCCATAGATTAATTATTCTGCTTGAAATCCCCACCACCCAACAAATCCTTCAAATTCAACTCCCCACTCCCCCTCTGCAACGGCTTCGCCTGGCCACTCCCCTCCTTCCACCCAATCATGAAGATCAACCGAAACGTAGCCGGCAGGCCCCTCGCCCCCTCCTCCATATGCAACTGTCTATAGATGGCCTCATTGGCAAGCAGCACATCCCGCGACAGGGCCCCAAACTCCCTATGCAAGATGGCGTTATTCTCGCCCATAGCCTGCAGATCACGCATAAGCGCAAACGTATCAGGATACTCGACGACAATGTCCTCCACGTCAACAGTCTGCATCTTGAAGCCCGCCTTGGTGAGCAGGCCGCCGACGTCGCGCACGTCAGCGAGGGGCGACACGTGCGGGCTGACACCGCCGCGGCGTTCGAGGTCAGCGAGCTGCAGCGACGTGCGCAGCTCGAAGAGCGTGTCGCCGCCGAACATGGCGGCTATGAAGGGGGCGTCGGGCTTGAGGATGGAGTTGACTTGGGCGAGGAGGGACGGGAGGTCGTTGATCCAGTGGATGGAGAGGGAGGAGAGCACGGCGTCGAAGGTGGAGGGTTCGAAGGGGAGGGTTTCGAGGTCGGGGACGACTTGGCGGGTTAGGGAGAGCTCGGTGTTGAAGGGCTCGTCGGCGTCGCGGTTGAGGAGCGCTTCCGAGGTGTCGATGCAGGTTAGGTGCTGGATTTTGTTGGAGAGGGGGGCGGAGGTCGGGGTCGCGGGGTCGGGGTTGGGCATTGTGAGGGCTCGGGCGATGTTGCAGCTGTTGGCGCCGAGGTCGAGGACGCTGGGGAAGTCTCGTTTGATGTCCTTGTTTTATCATTAGCTTTCTTTCATTCTTTGATTCTTGTTCTTTTCCATCTACTATAATGGAAAGTGAGGAGGAACCCACCAGTAACCGCTCACACAACCGTATCGCTACCTCATCCTTAATGTAATCCACCTTGCGACTCTCCTCGACATTGCGCGCCGCGCGGTCCTTCTGCAGGTGCTTCGTCTTGCGATTGAAGACCTCAAAGACCGGACTACCTGGTGTCTGACTGGCGTAGGTTCTGGCCGTCTGATATGCATGGCTTGTGGAGATTGGTCGCGATGCGCGGAAGACCGCCGGGCGGAAAATCCGGAGGGAGAGGGACATGGTGATGTCTCGTCAACGCGCAGCGGTGGAAACTCAAAAACAAGAAACAAATTCTAGACGTGCACTCAATTGTCTAATTAGATGTATGCCATTCCCGTGGGGGGAGAGGAAGTTGTTTGATTGCGGGGAGGAAGGCAAGAAAAAAGTGTGACGTCGATTGGAGGTCGAAGGCGGAAGGAATTGACAGATTGGATTTGTCCGCTCCGCTGGTGGCCTTGGCCTGCCTCAGTATCATACTCTACATCTCTAGTTAGTTTCTTTGCTCATTATCGTTGAGGTCTTGTTCAGGAGTTCTATGTATTCTGCAGTATCCTGCGGACATCCCCTGTCAAAACACCGTCGACATGCGACAGTGGCCGTAGACGAGGATATGGATGGATATATATATTGAGTCTCCGCACTGCTAATGCTAATGCTACTACAGCTGCAAGTGACATCCACCAAACTTTGACGAACTCAATTGTCAAAACCAGTAATCATCTAATCGAATGGTCTATGCGAGTTAACCCGCGAAGATTAGTAGATCCGACAAGTACTGTTCATACATTTGTTCCTCGAAAATGCGATTGCATGCTCAGTATAGTATCAGTCTACGGAGTACAAGAGTAGCCCACACCAGCTTCTCACGCATCACAGCTATTATTGGCTCAATGGATCATTCCAATCCTTACATTGACCAGACAATAGAACGCCATCACTGGCAGAATATAGCCATCCAGGAGACAATTCGCCCCATTCCGCCGACCCATTTTCAGCGCTCGAACCCCCAGGCATCTAGGGATGAGTTACTGCCAAACCTTGTCTATATCGAGGACCCAGGTGGACGGACGGACCCACGTCTCTCCTGTACAGAAGGTGAGGAGGCGTCTTTTGCCTCCGACGGCAATCGGCCGATAGATAGAGGAACAGACAGATCGAGATCAAACAATTGACAGTGAACACAATCCAGCAATCAACCATCGAAGAGATGGATAGATCAAATGATCACCAATGCTTTGCGGCTGTCTCAGTCGCGCGACATGGATGATGGAACCAGAGTCTGAACCAGAAACCTGGAAAAAAACCCGCCCTGGCCGATCGACGGGTTGCATCCGGGCGAATGGAGAGCCGCCGGGCTCCACTGCGGAAGGGATGCTGCAGCCTGCCGCGCGATACCTTTTGGTTTCTCGCGGAATTGTCTGTGCAATGTACTTTTGCTCCAACTTTTGCCTTTCCCCTTCCTTCCCTTGAATTGTATTCTTATCGTGAGGGGTGAAGACACGGAAGGGGCTGACTCCTCGCGTCAGGACGATATATTCAGCTCTTCGTGGAAGAACATTGCAGAACCTTGGGAAATGATCTCCCTGAAGGAGATAATGACTTGTCTATTGTATCTGTTTGCAATGAAAATCATGTTGGCCCGGAAGCAAGGGTAGCGCACCGATAGGATTCGACTTGTCGATGGTTGGACCCCGTCCTTTTCCCAAGACACAACGTATCTGTATCACATTTGAGGATATTCAATTGGTCATGATTGATGGATCAAGCGTACCATGCTCTGATTCTATCAACCTCAGACCAGCAGAGGTGCCCTCGCCCCGACTCCATGGTCCACACCTGATCCAGTGTCTTTCTTTACCTGAGTATCGGCGCCGTCGGCCACTCGGTGAGACGCATGGTCCCCCTGCAATGCTGCAGCTGCACGATTATCATCGCACGATCGGCGCTAAACTCAGAATTTCCGAAAGGCTGAAAGACAATCGCCCCCGACACGCCTCGCATTGATTGCGTCGTGAGGTAGATAAAATGTGTCGCCCGGAGTCTAGACAGTGATTGATGCTTGTTCCTGGATCTCTGGACCCACATCTCATCCAAGGGATCGTGCTGAAGAGCTGAAGCATTCCAATGACACTCATGTTGTCATCGTAATCAAACATGTTTAAGGTAGAGGTTGGACCTGTCGCCATTGCCACCGGCCAGGGGATCCAGGTTACACGGTCCTCCGCAGCATGCCATGGCCGTCCTTGACGTAGGGGGAATGGGGCAATCAACGGGCGGAGTGATTCCTGGGCAAAATCCCCAAAGGATATTGAACGGAATTTGGTCGCCGTCTCCTCTGTCCTCCGTCCGCCATCCTCTGCACTGCGACGGAGTTCTAATTGATAGATACAATAGTGGGCTGACGGGCCGAGGTGGCTGGCGAGACAAAGAAAAGGAAAGAAGGGAGGATCGGGTTCCAGAACCGCGGGTGGATGCGTTAGTGGTTTTTTCCGGGGAACAGTATTTTACTGCATTCTAGGGACTCTCGTAGGTACCTGATACTAACTATCTAGCAGGGCAATCCATTTATTACATGTACTCCATACTCCATAATGGTCAATATAGCGCTCGAGGAATGTCCCCATTTGATCGACTGATTACTCCATTCCAGAGAACCACCGTGGCAAATCCATTCAAGACATCCCCAGAATTAAACATACATCATCATCATCATCATCATCAACATGAACTAGGGATCCTCTGGCAACGGATCATCTCCCCATCCAGAGCGCCATCCCGTGGCTTCAACGCTAAACAAGACCGGCTCCATTTCCGCGTCCCTAGTGGGCGTTCTTCGCATGTGAGCCTCCTCCTTTTCTTCCTTTTTCTTGATTATTTCTTTTCCCTTTGTCTAGGATTTCCCGGCCCTTTGATTCCCATTCTAGGTGGCCTGTTAGTTAGTTAGTTATGGGCTGACAGGGTCTTCCGACACCGGTGAATCATCGAAAGACGGTCTATCGTTTCCGTTCCTGATTCTGGAAGGATTGTCGCTCAAATCCTCCGGTCCAGCAGCTGAACTGGTGATTTTCCGCTGGAACAGAACAGGAACAGGAACTGATGCCCGGAGATTGTGGTGGAGCCCACTAGACTCTAGTACTCTGGATGTATGCTGGAGTACGTGTCTAAAGGCTTACTGACTGGGATCACAATCCCGGGAACCAGGATGGGACGGCATTGAAGGGATAGCACGTGTACTTTTGATATTGATATTAATTAATTCCACCTCTCACGACATGGATTGGTCTCATAATTATTACTGTATGGGCTAGGAGGGTAAGTACTGTCCAGGCTTGGTTCTACTATCTGCAACTGAGTAATAATTCAGATGATGGATCAACCCATCAGATGTCTGGGAGTAGTGTACTTTGTATAACGCGATGGATGCTATACCTGCCTATCTTTCAGTAAACATGTTCACCAAGTGGCGTAGAAGTCTTGAAACTGATAACGTTGAGCATACATACATCATACATACGTTCCTAGGTACATACCTAACACAGCACCCATGGAATCAAATAACTTATAGACAAAACAATCAGCCCACTCCAATCAAACACCGGCTCATTTCCTACTTCCCATCCAATAATAAATGGCTACCTCCCGGCAGTACAACATAACCCGCTCCAGCTAAACAAAAAGCAAGCCAGAAACCAGGAAGTAAGTAAGTACCTAGTAAGGTGTCAGCCGCAGGGTCACACCCGCCTTGCATTGCATTGCATTGCATTGCATCTGCATCTGCATCTCCAGCCAGCCAACCAACCAACCAACCAACCAGCCTGCGGTCGGATCCCCTCCGGGGCTTCTTAGGTTGTGCGCCCTCCCCCCCTCCTTCCGATCCATTGATCTCCCGTCCTGTCGATTTGAGGAAGATCGCTGCAGAACCCGCGGAGCCGGGTACGGGCGAGCACCCTGCGTCCGATGGATTTTTATTTGCTTTTGGGGCTGATCCGATCCCCTGCTCGGCGCTGGCTGCTTTTTGATCTTATTTCATTTTAGTTTTTTGTTTCACTGGTTGTCCATGCGCGAGATGTGGCTGATGCGGCGGCCCGACAGGATGGGTAGGCTGCGTTAGTTGCTAGGGTTGAGAGGTATGATGAGTATATGTGTATGGAGGTTGGTTGGTTGGTTGGTTGTTTTGGATTTTCTGCTGTATGAGGATTTGGTTGTGTGTGTCATGTTGGAGAGAGCAATCTGTTTGAGAGATTAGTTGGTATGAGAATATCAGAGACAGGTTGATATCGTCAACTTGGTAGGATCTCGACACCTCAGGTAGGTACCCTGTATAAATCAAATCATGGATGGCAGACAAATACCGATGTGACTGGTTCCGATCAGTGGCGGTGATGAATAAATGATTGCTAGATGA
The DNA here is from genome assembly GCF_002847485.1 of Aspergillus campestris IBT 28561. Classification (NCBI taxonomy): domain Eukaryota; kingdom Fungi; phylum Ascomycota; class Eurotiomycetes; order Eurotiales; family Aspergillaceae; genus Aspergillus; species Aspergillus campestris. Next base: position 1,312,704 of record NW_020194336.1, on the reverse strand, counting down.
GGCGTAGGAATTGATTCCTCAGATGATAGGAACCGGCACAATGAGATAGACAGATCACCGGAAGAAACATAGCAGTATCTATTGTTGCTGTAGTTGCTTGTTGAGACAGATCAACCGGCGATATCCTTCTATTCCCCGACACCCTTATTGACACCCTTATTGAAACCCCCTGCTTGCATCCGCCGCACATTATCAACAGCCTGCACTAACTATGTGTCAATCAATCAATCAATCAATCAATCAATCAATCAATCAATACTCTAAACCCATAATTCATCCACAGCAACACTCCCCTATCCCAGTTTCCGGCGCGGACGCGGAACCGGAAGTGGAAGCATGTCGTTGAGGCGGTCTACAGGGATCATCCCCTAACGCCAACGGTCCCATCTCACTCCACTGTTCCCCAGCTTCTAGTGCGCTTCTAGCTTCTAGTCTGTTTGTCGGTGTCTAATTTCTTGCGGTGTACTACGTTCACCGTTTGGGTTGGATCGATTGCTTAGGTTGGGACGGAGTGAATGGGGGGGGGGGGGGGGGGGCGTCACCGGTGTCGGTAGTCCTGGTGGAGTGTTCTGTTTAGAGTGTAAGTGTAAGGCAGGCTTGTCATGATCGGTAGACGGTAGATAATCTGGTTTATTACATACTAGTGCTTTGTTTTGGGATTTAGTGATGTTGATTAAATTTTTGATATTGTTTATTGATTTATTATATTATGTATATATTATTTTATCTATTTCAGTATGCAATACTCCGTACATACGATATCCATATTTGAAACACCCCTTATTAATGATTGATTCGATCAAGATAATCGTATCCGCGAAGATCAATGGTACGATCCGCACCTGAACCACGGTTGACTCTCTCCCTCACCAGGTCGACGGGTCTTCTAGAAGAGTTCTGGAATCATCACCCAGCTCCGCTCAGGTCTGGAACAGGGTTTAGGTTCAGTTTCTCGCTTGCATCCATCCATTCAGTTATTCCCTCCTGAGTATACGGGTACCTGCCAGAAATACGGGCTGATTCGGTGTTCACTTTGTCTAAGTTCCGGTCCCCGTTGCCGTCGTCGTCACAAAGAAAGGGAAAAAAAAAAAAAATCAGATACTAAGGTAGAGACAAAGGACGGCCAACTACCTTAGTACCTAGATTGGTTGGTTGGTTTACCTGTCATTTTTCGCTGACCAGGTGACCATGGCAGATCGGACCATCTCCTCAAGACGTTTCAACTTGATAGTTGGCTTACTAACTATCAGGCTCACTTGGCCGCGCTTGTTATATTGACAGACACATAATACTACCTTACTTACGAACGAATCAATCATGTCCATGTTAGTAATGTAAACAGGCGTGGTGTCCCCAGATGAAACGCACTATTCGCTACGCTCCCGAGCAAACCTTGTCCCCCAGCTCCAGTAGCAGCCTCCCTACCCGTCAGGGTGTCAACGTGGCGTCGGTCCGACATAGCACAGTGAGTGTGGGTGACACTTGTCCAGACTCTCAAGTTCCCAACAAAAGAAAAGTGTGGCTGGAGCAGACACCCCGGTCCGCCTTGCCGCGCTGTTCCGCCGCCCGTTTCATCCGGAACGGACAGAAGTCTCCGGACGGTCTATCCATACCATACCATACCCACTCGTCCTCAGTGGCGAGGCCTGGTCGTGAAGGTGTCCACCTCAGGAGGACAAGAGAGATGGAGCGGGTATGGTAAAATTACTGGTATCTACTTTTAAAATACGGATACTGGGTGCGAGACGGCGATGGATCACGGATGGATTCGTTACGGTCTATCAGGTCGATCAAGACGTCATTCTAGAAGGTCCATCGAAGCCAATAGCTCCAATTCCACCGCCACGCGGGCCGTTAATCATTGGAGAAGGAAGGGTCTAGAAAGCCGGTGGGCTCAGGAGTCCTTCAGAAGGAAGGGTTCGTCGGATCCACAAGAGGTAGTTCTGTTGATGGCGAGTCGAGAGAGGTGCTTGAAAGATGGAATAAAAATGGAATACTGCCCAGCGGAGCAGGGAACGGGACCACAACACGCTAGAACAACTAGAAGCTCGCGAGAAGAATGCCGGTCGACTTAATACGTAACGGAGGCGGGTAGCAGTGGGTTTGGCCGGATCATTGATCGTTATTAGAGGGCCCCACTGCCCCCTAATCGCCAGTCCGATTTCCCCGGCGACCAGTTGGAACTGGGAAGTGTTCAACCGTAGGAAACCAAGCCAAGCGATCTTCTTTGCTTATCTACGGTAATCTGGTTCTATCTGGTTCTTTTCTCTTCCCTTTGTCCTGTCATTTGAAGTAACTACCTATGGCATTTCCTAACCTCGATTGGATACGGCAGGTCGGGTGGACGTTGGACATATGAATCATTTAGCAGCCCGGGTGGGGCCCTCCCAGCCAGCAGAATCGAATCAAGTTCAAGCAAACAGAGTCATTTGGGTCGCGATAGTCTCCCGAGACTAGGTTAGTAGTACCTCCAAACTACCGCAGGTACCGGACGGGAAGCTTCTGGATTGGTTCCAATCCACACCCATCCTGTCTTGGTACCTTGTGGCTTTCTTGGGATGTTCTGGAGCTTCTATCCGGCGGGAGCTGATTGCAAAAGGACCGGAGCTGTTTACTATTGAACCTGCACCAGACAAACATGATTTACTGTACATCAGAACAAACAAGAATGATTGTACGGAGTAGATTATTACTTATGAGTATAATTATTATTGAGAAAATAAACAAATAAATCAAAAGAAGGAAAAAGAAAGAAAAAAGCCTCCGAAGAACGGTCAAAGATCAGCAGCGGTTATTTATTGTTCTGTGTTCGGGTAGGGAATCCAAGGACCAGGGTACCTGTCCTTATCCATTAGCAATCGCCGCCGCGGAACGATATAGCTGTGCCCCGGTGGTCCCGAACCTGTCAATCCCCCAAATCAAAGATGGATTTTCAATGCATCCACCGATTACGTCGCTGGAATAAAGAAACCGACGAATTTCGTCCCAAGATCCGTTCCAAACGATCCTACAGGATGGGGTTAAGGGGCAGTTGACCCGAAGATTTAGGAGGAGAGCTGCTACGGGGATCCCTACTCCATAAAGGGGGCCGGCCATCTTTTCTGGGAATGGCCTGGTGAGTGAGTCGTGGACTCCCGAAAGGAAGACCACGCGAGTGAAAGTATAGTAACATTAATTAAAAAATGAAGAAAAAAATAAAAATAAAAATCAGACCTGGTCAATCGGGAGTGAGCCTAGGTAACCAACCACCCCGGCAGATGGAGAGAGTGGGAAGATGGATGGATAATTCAATGAAATGGATGGGTCCATTTTTCCATGTATTGGATTTCGGATCCATCCGTTGTTCCTGAGTCGTCCACCGGTTGGTTTTCCCCACTCCTTCTCCCCCCCCCCATGCAACCACGCCGAAAGTTGCTTTCTTCTTAGCTTCAACTATATGCATTATTGTTCTGTACCTGCTTCTGTTTTTTGTTTTTTTCTTTTTCTCTCCTGTGGGGTGGCTTGAAATATGCTCCCTACCTATCAAATTTTCCCATGAGACCGACCAATACTACTATTTTACAGTTATTCTCTTTTTGATAGGATGGTTTTCCATTTATTGTTTTATTTACGGAACACTATTTTATTACTTTATTTTCTCTCCTCTACGGAGTACTTCCACCAGTTCGCCCCAACCAAGGTACGTTTGTATGGATACCGATTGCCCTCGTCGGGTGCCGATCCAGATCACATGGGCACTGAACTGGAGCTTTCCCTTATGAGATGTGTTCCACCTATTAGGCCTACAAGGCCTCTAGCCCTGGAATCCTGATATTGGCCACTCGTATCAATGATCAAGGGGAAGGGAAAGAAAAAAGTGATAGGGACCAGTGAGACCAGTCTATAATCTAGTCTAAGGCGACCGGGATAAAGAACACCTAGGCCAACCGACCTCGGGAAAAGGAGATTGAAAGAACTGATTTAATAGCCTGCCACCCCGGGAAATAACACATTATAATTGAATACCTGTCTAGCTACGGAGTACAGAGTACCTATCAGAGCATGGGGAGTGGAATTTACCTCACATCCTAGGTAGACAGGCTTGACATCATTGTCTGACAATAGAGTGACATGGGCTGAACCATGATATGATCCAATATTTCCTCTCCGAGATCGAACGTTATACTCTAGGGTGGTTCCTATTGATATGGTGACGATGACGGGGGTGATGGTGATGGTGATTATGATTATTTTTTATTATTCTTAGGCAGTCAGTATGGGTACCGTACGGCATTCTAGGCGTCAAACGGTTGGAGTGGATAGCGACTGGGGGCAAAGAAGCCTCCTAGAAAAGAATCGAAAAAAAGAAAGGGGTAGCAGTAGCAGGAGTGGGAATGGAGCATCCACACTACTGTATCTTACCTTCCCGTCGGGACAGAACTGAGCGACTGAGCCGCTCCAGAGTGCAGTAGTACGACGTCTAAAAGTCGGAAGGTGATTAGTAGTATGCAATGGAGTATAGTCAGAGATATCTTGTTTTGAATGTATCAGTTTTGCTTGGAATAATAAACACAAATGAGAAATAAAAATGTCAATTGAGAATAAAAAGAAAAGAAATGAAAATGGAAAACAAAAATTGAGATAAAACAAATGAAAGAAAAATAAAATAAAATAAAATATAAACTAAAACAAATAGATGATAAAGCCAAATAATTATTTTTCTCCCTTCCTTTTTGTATTTTCTATTTTCTATTTACTATTCTATTTTATTTATTTTTAATTTCTACCCCTTCTATTTTATTTCTAAATTACGGATGAGAGGATTGCTCTGATGATCGTTGCTCTCATGGTCAAGCAGATTGGGAACGCTTATATCTACATGAATCCCCTACGATCAGAGGTCCTGAAATTCTTCAAATCATCCAGTTCATTCCTCACCTCAATCCTCAACCTCCTTCCTCCTCTCCTTCCTCCCAACCGACTGAGTCCCGACGGTTGGATCTCTCGGCCCTTTCGACAACTTTCATTCTCCCTCCCTCTCCAACAGTCTCCGTACTACCGTCCACTCTACCCGTGACGTTTACCTGCCACGCTCGCCCTGTTTGGCTCTCCCTTGCGATACATCCAGTTGGGCCTGTTTTCGCTGCCCCCGGAGCCTACTTCCGCTGCTCCTTTCCAGGATCACCCTCCTTACGGACTGCATTAGTCTCGTCCGCATTGTCGGTCTTTGATTCTCGATCGGATTCTGATTGCGCGATTGATTCAAATATCACCTGTCGGGCCGTCCCTGCGGTTTCGCGCGCCGGATTGCTACCTACGAAGTGCCTAAACAGAAACGATCCGATCCCCCGCCAGTGCTTTTGACGGACAAGGAAAAAAAAAAGAAAAAGAGAATATTAAAAAACACAAAAGGACTCCGCGCCCAACTAAAAAGCAAAAATAGCCACAAGTGAGATCGAACAGAGAGAACAAAGGGAAAACCGATCTATCGATCCACTGTTTCCCGGGCGCCACTCTGTGACTCGTTGTTGCATTCCTACCTACAGATCGACTTGTTGCTGCTGCTCTCTCGCGGCACCGGGATTGCGCCCTTAATAACGATCGATTCCCGATCTTCATTGCAGCTGCATCTTAACTGTCTGCATTAATACCGCCTGTCCTTGCCTGAGAAGCTTGGGTACCTTGCTACTCGCTACACTCGCTTTGTTATCAGACCGCACATTGGTTTTATAATCCGCCTTTTTTTCGATTATTATTTTTATTTGGAGCCTTTTTATTTTTATTTTTATATATTTTTTTTTTTTTTTGAGAGGCTGCTCCTTGTGTTTATTTAATACCTCAGTGAGTCCTCTCATACTCCCTTCCATCCTCCCCGCCGTTCCATCGTCCACCTATCTTCGCACCGTGCCAATTCCCCGCAACGTTCAATTCTAACCATGGCTGTTTGTGCAGAATCCACCATGATTCTCCGAGATCTCTCTGCTTTCAACATGGGACGCGGTGCCTACGACACGACCGGTGTGAAGAAGCCTGGTGCACCACCGCCGCCTCCCTCCAAATGAAATCTTCAATTGTTTCAGCCAACCACAGCGATTCTTCTATTGCGAGCGAACGTTTGATTGTGGTCTCTTGTTTATTGGCGCCATAGCCCTTGAGGTTTACGTTCTTGTTACGAAGTCGACACTTTTTTTTTTGGTAAGTGTGTCTCTGGCAGAATTGGCTGGTTTCGCAAAACTAACGTGGATCCCAGCACCTGTAACACTACTTCCAACATCTTTTTCTCACTTCGGTGGCCACTCGTGGTTTCGGTCCTATACTTTCTTAATACCGTTCGTCATCGGCATCCGGATGGCATTTCTTCTTCGACACGCCATTCTTTTTTAACCCGACTTATATCTTTAATCTTTCATCGACACGACCCGCCGCAGATCCACGATCTGTTCTCCCAAAAAGTGATTTCCTTCTTTTTGTTATTTGACTTGCTATTTTGGATTTGAGTTATTCGGGCGTTTGGCATAGACGGCATGGGCTTGATTTTGGGATACATGGGTTGATACCAAGACTAGAACTTACGACCTCGCGGTCAGCAGTTATCGATTTTATTTTCACACTCGCTTTTTTACCTGCTTATTATTATTATTATTACCGTTATCAATCTTGATCAACTATAGACCTCTAGTTGTGTTGTCCCCTTGGTTTGTATGTTTGTCAGCGCGGGGATTTCGCAATTGCTTATTGTGCGTGTACATCACCTTGACAACGTGCGTTCCGAATGGAAGCAGGTGTGCCTTGCGTTCACTGCCCTAATCTTGCTGCACAATTATTTTACTTTTCTTTTTGCTGGTTTCATATATTTTTAGGACGCCGTTAGAATCTTGGGTATGTTCCCCAAAGTCCAGACCCGCCAATCATGCTTGGGTAGATGAGGGTCAGGTAGAACCCAGTGCCAACGAGTCATGGGCCCACGGTCCCCCTCCCCCATCCCGCCGTTTTACAGATGTGTCCCTGAAATCCATCAATGACGGGAGCACACAGGCGGTATGGAACGTGATTTGCCAGCTTTAATTCCAAGACGACTAAAACATCATCTCGAAGTGGATCCGCCTCCCGGGGTTAGGATCCCAGGCGTTCGACGGGTAGACATGGGTGTCTTTGTGTTTGGGCAGCGATGAGACGACCTGCACAAATCACGCTGTGCTACGTTGACAAGTGTAACCCGATTGCGCCAGAGAATTCGATGGATGATTATCACGATGGGTGGGCAGATATCGGGGGGCACGTCATGGCTCAGCAGAGGGAGAAGTATACTGGTCTTGGCTCTTGCCGCGTGCCAGGACCGTGGAGGGGTGGTTTTTGTATGGGTCTTGTCACCGGCCGAGTGTATGTCTTGTACCAATCATACACACCGTGATTTGGGCCATTGGGGCCTTCGTCACTCTATTTATTCTTGAGGATTTGGGTCTGCAGTTACTTATTCCTCCGATGGTACTTTTTTTCTTTATCATGGTTGATGACGACCTCTGGACAGTTGTGAGTTGGAATGGCGGTATTCCAACTTGCCGCAGTTAGCCAACATAAAAGGTGCTATAGATTTCGGTGGATTCTGGAGAATGGAAAGAGATACAATTCCAGAGACAACACCGTCACAATGCTCTATTTTTCTACCAGAACGGCCATCAGCACGATCATCTCTGTCATGGCGTTGCTATTGTTTTGACTTTTCCGGACCTTAACCCCTCGTTCCTACAAGGCTCTGCTGAACCGTTGATGATATCAGGGCAGGACATCCCGTGACTGGGGCTGTTCGGGCTGGGCCACGCTAGTCGGCTTTAGGCTGCCTCAACTGCCGTCACCACCGAGAGAGAGTGAGAGAGAGAGACTACCTTACGTACTACCGAACTACCTCCTTCTTCGACATCCCCCATTACTACCTCCGATTACTACCACTACCAACTATTACGGCTACAACCTAACGCCTCCAGACCGACATACAGAGTCAAGAGTCATTTTCCTGGAATCGCTCCAACCATCTTGCTAAGACTCCGCCTCACTGGGTATCCATCCTCCACTTCCTTGCGACGGTGTACTTCCCCGTTCAAACGTCCACCGCTATTTTCCCTCTTACTGGTCTGTTGTCACCTCATTGATTTGTCTGCGCTCAAACCCCCCCCATTCCCCCTCCCGCAACCCCTGTCCCTTGCCGTCTCGCTCGTTCCCTCGTGTTCTCGCTGACGTTCGTCTGGTCCATTAGGCCCCCTCGAAAGCCCTACGACGGGGTCTACTTGCCGACCCGATCTGCCCCTCACGAGCTGAATACGCCCGCGTTGGTAGTCCCTGCAGAACGACCTAATCTTGTCTCTGGCCAGTCCCTCGAGTTGGGCCCCCCGCCGTCATGTCTGAGTCAACTAGCGCAAATACCCCGAAGCCCAGCAGTAGTGTCAAACTGGTACTTTTGGGTGAGGCCGCCGTGGGCAAGGTATGTCTCTTCCATCTCTGCTCGGGAGGTACACGGGATGACCGGGGAGATATTGACACCGGCTGTGATTACCTAGTCGTCGCTCGTCCTACGATTCGTCAACAACGACTTCCAAGAGAATAAGGAGCCGACCATTGGAGGTAAGCCGGAGTCAACTCCATGGAGTCCAATTCCCATGGAGCCTTGTGATGAGGTGCTGGTGAGACAAGGACCCATCCGCTGACGTTTTCGCCTTGTAGCGGCCTTCCTCACTCAAAAATGTTCTCTCCCCACCCGCACGATTAAGTTCGAGATCTGGGATACCGCCGGCCAGGAGCGCTTCGCCTCGCTCGCCCCCATGTACTACCGTAACGCCCAGGCGGCCCTGGTGGTCTACGACGTGACCAAGCCGTCGTCGCTGACCAAGGCCAAGCACTGGGTCGCCGAGCTGCAGCGCCAAGCGAGTCCCGGGATCGTGATCGCCCTCGTGGGCAACAAGCTGGACTTGACCAACGACGGGAACGAGACGGCCGGTGAGTCCGCGGCCACCGACGAGGGCGCGACCCCCGCCGGAGAGGGCGAGGGCGCCGATGGCGAGAATCAGGCGGACGAGGAGGAAGAGGAGCAGGAGGCTGCCCCGGGGGATGCCCGCAAGGTGTCGACTCAGGAGGCGGGTACCTACGCGGAGGAGGAGGGCCTGCTGTTCTTCGAGACCAGCGCCAAGACGGGAGTCAACGTCGTCGATGTCTTCACCGCTATCGCCAATGCCATCCCGGAGAGCAGCCTGAAGAGCGGCCGTGGGCCCGGTGCTGGAACGGGGCAGACCACCCTTGGGGGTGCTCGGCCGGCGGAGGATTCGCGGGTCAACCTGGGCGAGCGAACCGCGGCGACGGCGAAAGAAGGCTGTGCCTGTTGATATTGGGTGGGATAGTTTGATTGTTTTGTAAAGTTTTTTTTTATGTTATTTTCTCTCTCTTATGTCATTTGCTTGCTTCGTTTTGTTCTCTTTCGTTCGTCGTGTCCCTGGGCCTGGTTGATTACAGGGTCGTGGGCGATGACATCGTATAGTGTAAGTACTCGTTGCTGCTTTTTGAGGCGCGTGGCATGGGTCAGATTATTTGGGCGTTGCCGTATCATCTTTATTCTATTCTTTCAGAACAAAATTATTTATTTATTGTTTTGAAGATATCAGATTATTTATTGAATAGTAAAGTCTTTGATCTTGGCCTAATCTACGTAGTATAGAGTCACATGATAGGCATGCCTCAGGAACGGTCATTAGATTCACCTGTGCTGATGTCTGGATATCGGGATGTGGTTATGATCCACTGGTATAAGTAATTGGACAGTTGGATTAGCAGTGTACATGGAACAACGTACTTAAGGTGTCTATATCAAAGGCCAAGTCAAGGGGGCGATTAGTCATAAGGGCAGCGGAGTCACGGGACCCAAGCGTCCCCTAGCCGGGCTTGACCCACGCTAACCCGCATCCGGCATAGGCTAAGCGAGAGGCCGAGTCTCCGATCCCACACGGGCAGAACTGACTGATCGAATTACTGCTGGGCGGCCTGACCGACTAGGACGAGAATAATTAATCGAATCTTCACGACCGTCAACCACCAGGACAACCTCAACCCGCCTCCCCTCCCCCCACCAGCAGGACAGCCAGCTCCCCGTCGCTCGTCTGCAATAATGGCTGCCATCAACAAGATCGCCCTGAACTCGCCGTCGCGGCAGAACCCCTCCGAGCTGGAGACCGCGATCGCCGGCGCTCTCTATGACCTCGAGAACAACACAACCGATCTGAAGGCCACCCTCAGGCCTTTGCAGTTTGTGTCTGCCCGTGAGGTAGGTTATCCTTTATCTGTTCTTGGAGTTCCTGTGCGGTTGCTGTTGCTGTTGCTGTTTTCATTGCCATTGCTGTTGGACTGGATGTCGTCGCGGTTAAACGTGGATTTTGGGGATCTGTTGAACTGGTGGGATGGGATCAACATTTGGCTGTGTGTGTGGATACACAATGAGAGACGGTCTCGGGGTACTGGAGGACGACCAGGACGACGTCGACATACGATGGAATATGGACATGGACTGGACAAGAAATTTTGATCTCGACAAGGACAACAGCGGTGGCATTGGAGGGGCTCCCACACAGCACAGCTCTACTGCACAACTCTACTATCTATAATCATGCGCAATTCTAACACACTTTTCACAGGTTGAGGTTGGCCAGGGCAAGAAGGCCGTCATCGTCTTCGTCCCCGTCCCTCTGCTCCAGGCCTTCCACAAGATCCAGCAGCGGTACGCCTACGACTTCCCTTGATTGACACAAAAGACGACAAAGACTAACAAAAAAAAAATAGTCTGACCCGTGAGCTCGAGAAGAAGTTCTCCGACCGCCACGTCCTCTTCGTCGCTCAGCGCCGCATCCTGTCGCGCCCCAAGCGCTCCGTCAACTCGCGCACCAACCAGAAGCAGAAGCGCCCCCGCTCGCGCACTCTGACCGCCGTGCACGACAACATCCTGACCGACCTCGTCTACCCCGTCGAGATCGTCGGCAAGCGCGTCCGCACCAAGGAGGACGGCAGCAAGACCCTCAAGGTTATCCTCGACGAGAAGGAGCGCGGCGGCGTTGACCACCGCCTGGACGCCTACGGCGAGGTCTACCGCCGACTCACCGGCCGCAACGTCGTCTTCGAGTTCCCCCAGAGCAGCTCCGAGTACTAGATGGATCTTTTTTTTTATTCTTCCTCTTTTTTCTTCTTGATTCTGTGTTCTGTGTGTGGGGAATTCCCGGGAGAAGTCAAAAAAATCCAAAACCAAAAATGGACCACTTTTTTTTATCATCATCTCTTGTCATAATCCAACAACCTGTTTCATGAAATTTTTTTTTCAATGTCTTCTCTTTCCCCCCCGGCTACGATCCTGTTGGCGGTTAGACAAGGAAGAGGAGAAAGAAAAAGTGGGACGCTCACGGGAATTTTTGAGGGAAAACAAGGCATATTCAAAAGGAAAAAAAGAAGAAAATCAAAATGGATCTAGTTGGACTTTCTTCCCTTTCTTTCGAGTTCAAGATCGATACAATCAAATGACAGATGGGGAGGGGTGGTTTGTAGTGCCCTGTTGATACCTTTTTCTCTTCTCTTCTCTTTTGTATATCTCGTTGCTACCTCGGTACTTACCTATCTACCCACCTACCCCCGCCGGACCAGTCGAGGGAAGAACAGGACAGGATTACCCCGGATGAAAGACAAGAAATGGATGTGATAACAATGGATCTTACCTGGTCTGGGCTTCTTTCGGTCAGAAGAAGTCCTGTTGATCGCTTCTCCACTTGTCTCGTAGATATATCATCTATTAAGGTAATGAATGGGTCTGGTTATGGAGACTATGATCTTGTTTCATTATTTAGTATTTCAATTAGGTATTTAATGGTATGTATGTACTATTGATATTGATATCATCCATGTAGTCTATACTTGATGGAGATTGTCCACTGTCCCGAAACACAGCCTAGATCTTGTCCCCGTATGTCTGGATACAGTTGTATGCCATTTCGAACTATATCAGGTTAGCACACATCACTTATACCCCTTGATTGATATCCAGGAAGAGAAAGGTAAGAAGAGAAGGGAAGAAAGAAAAAGCTCACCTGCTCATCCGTCTGACAAACCAACACTTTCGGACCCTTCCCACCCACCCCCGAAACATCAACCACATTCCCATCTCCATCCCCATTCCCAAACCCCCGCTCATTAGCCCCCTCATCAACAGGCGGCACCCCCAAACACCGCACCTTGTCAACAATCGCCTTCCTCAGCATAGCGCTCCGCTCGCCGATGCCGCCCGCGAAGACAATCGCGTCGACGGCCCCGTCCAGCTTGACGAAGTAGCTGCCCACGAAGCCGACGATGCGGTCGACGAAGATGTCGAAGGCGAGTTTGTGCGCTGCGCTGGGCGGGTTGGGCACGGCGATTTGCGAGAAATCCGTTGTGCCTGTTAGGGCTTTCCAGCCGGATTGCTTGTTGAGGATTTCTTCGGCCTGGTTTTTTTATTAGGTTAGGTATATATATTTACATATATGAGTGTGGATGTGGATGTGGATGTGTATGTCTGAGGTAATGAATGAGAAGAGAATAGCGTACCGTGCTAATGTGCATGTTCCTTGTGCTCCCCGGGGTGCGTTTCCCTGCGTCGCTGGTGTAGTGGAAGACCAGGCTAAGTAATAGGTTAGCTGTGTATAAAGACAGTGGTGAGTAGATATACATACGAAGGATCAATACTCCCACTCCTCGTCGCACCCGGCAAACCCGCCAAAGGCGTAAGTCCCATCCTAACAACATCACCTATTAGCTTTCTATCCCCCTCTCCATTCCCTCCCCCTACAGACAAATGAAAAAAAAAAGGGGAAAACCCACGAAGTATCAATCGACTCCCCATCTTTGATAGCACAAATCGACGCCCCACTCCCAGCATGCAACGCAATAACATTCGTCTTCTCCGGCGGCTTATTCAAGAAGTCGGCCACGGCGCGGAGAATAAACGAGTAGCTGATGCCGTGGAAGCCGTACTTCTGGAGACGCTTCTCGCGCGCGATGCGCTGGTCGATGGGGTACGTGCGCACGTACTCGGGCATTGTCTGGTGGAAGGCGGAGTCGAAGAAGGTGATGCTTTTGACGCTGGGCATTTCTTGTTTGCAGACGCGGATTATTTCGAGGGCGGAGAAGTTGTGTCTATCTACTTTTAGAAGGATGCCTTTTCGCAGGATGGAGGGAAAGGGTGGGAATGTGGGTAATACGTACAGCGGGGCTAGATCCTCCAACTCCTCAAGATGGTGATAAGTCTCGTCTGTAATGATCGTACTGGTTTTATAGTCGCCGCCGTGCACGACGCGATGGCATATATACGCTAGGTCGTCGCTGCTGGTGACCTCCAGCTCGGGGTCCGAGAAGCAGTGCTGGAGGAGGAACTTGAAGGCATCCTGCGGCGTGCTGATGGACTGATCGACCTTTTCTTTGCGCTCTGTGCTCCCGTGGGTGTATTTCAGCTTGGGCGGCGGAGCTGTGATGCCGGAGACTTCTGCGTTGGCGATGGGCTTGGGGTTCTTTTCGAGGGTGTAGAAGGTTACTTTGACGGAGGAGGAGCCTGCGTTGACGGAGAGGATGGTTTTGTTGGGCATATTGATGATGGCGGTATTTTCTTTTTGGGAGAAGCTGTTCCTGTATGGATTATGGATGATTATACTAAGGATTAAACATTTGAATTTCTTGTATACGATATCTGAACTGAATATACCCAGTAGGTATGCAGGGTGTAGCTGTCCGCCGTTCCTGGTCTACGTCATGATGTCAGACGGTCCATAGTGACGTATTGCAGACGTCTTGTCAGACCTACTACTGCGACCGGATACTATTTGAATAGCCACTTCTTCAGGCACGCGCCCAATCCATTATCTCATCTCGTTGACATTTACTAGATCCAAAGATTTCCAAGTCATTTACGTGGTCCTCAAAAGCGGCAGCTTTTCCGTCTCGTAACCCTAATCGGACCCGATCCGGAAGTATCCAAATACCACCCACCTGCTTGAGATCGAAACGTACCTTTCACACCAGGTATAATTTCAATACACTAATAGGCCATCATGCCTGGAGAAGTCATTGACCGACCGAACCCTCGGCCACTGCCGTCGCATCTCCCCGATGCTGTGGAGCAGCTTGGGGTCAAGCTACAACATGTCGCTCTGGATCAACATGCGTACGATGCGCTGTACAAGTTCCGCCGGGCGGCGGCTTACATAGCTGCTGGTAGGTTGATCGCCTTTGATGCGCGATAGCCACTGACGTTACTAGCTATGATTTTTCTTCGAGATAATGTGCGATTAGAGCGCGATCTGACACACGATGATATCAAGTCGCGATTACTCGGTAGGCATTCTGGTATCGCAGGCGCAAGTTGAATCCGCATAGCTAACTAGACCAGGTCACTGGGGAACGTGCCCCGGGTTAATTCTGATCTACTCGCACCTGAACTATTGCATTCGGAGACATCATTTGGATATGCTATATGTGGTTGGACCGGGGCATGGGGCGCCGGCTATTCTGGCTTCCCTGTGGATCGAAGGGTCCTTGGGAAAGTTCTATCCCGAATATTCTAGGGACAATGAAGGCTTGAAACAGTTGATTTCGTCTTTCAGTACGACCGCCGGTCTTCCGAGGTTTGTCTGACTTGAAGCTGTCATTTTGTTCGACACCGCTGACAAGCTCTCCAGTCACATCAACGCTGAAACCCCAGGAGCAATCCACGAAGGGGGTGAACTGGGCTATGCTCTGGCCGTGTCCTTTGGTGCGGTAATGGATAATCCGAACCTGATCGTAACCTGTGTCGTTGGCGACGGCGAAGCAGAGACTGGTCCCACAGCGACGTGAGTTTTGGCAATATTTCCTGCGCGATCTCACATTTACTAAAGGCGTCTAGATCATGGCACGCAATCAAATACCTCGACCCCGCTGAGTCCGGCGCGGTCTTGCCCATACTGCACGTCAACGGTTTCAAGATCAGCGAGCGCACTGTATTCGGCTGCATGGATAACAAAGAGCTCATTGCCCTCTTTACCGGGTACGGGTATCAAGTTCGCATTGTCGAGGACATACGGGATATCGATACCGATCTGCATACCTCCTTGGTCTGGGCGATCAACGAGATCCATAAGATCCAATCGGCTGCACGCTCCGGCGAGCCGATCATGAAACCTAGATGGCCTATGATTGTCTTGCGCACGCCCAAGGTATGTCAACAGGGTTGTTGGTGACGAATTGTCTTGACTAACATGTTTCAAGGGATGGTCAGGGCCGAAGGAGCTGCATGGAAAGTTCATTGAAGGGTCTTTCCACTCGCATCAAGTCCCCCTCCCCAAAGCCAAATCTGACAAGGAGGAACTCCAAGCTCTTCAGACGTGGCTATCGTCTTACAACTCCAAGGAGCTTTTTACCGAGAGCGGGGATATCACGGATGAGATCAAGTCCATAATCCCCACCACGGACTCCAAGAAACTTGGACAGCGCCCTGAGGCGTACAAGATCTACCTCAAACCCGACCTCCCCGACTGGAAACATTTCGCGGTGGAGAGTTCCGGACAGGAAAGCTCGATGAAGGTCGCCGGGACGTTGATCGACCAGACATTAGTCCAGAATCCACATAACGTTCGTATGTTCTCGCCGGATGAGCTGGAGAGCAATAAGCTGGACGCCGCTCTCAACCACACTGGGCGGAATTTCCAGTGGGATCAATTCTCCAATGCCAAAGGCGGACGAGTGATCGAGGTTTTGAGTGAACATTTGTGTCAAGGCTTTATGCAGGGATACACCCTGACCGGCCGCACGGGCATCTTCCCATCATACGAGAGTTTCTTGGGCATTGTACACACGATGATGGTGCAGTATGCCAAGTTCGTGAAAATGGTAAGCATCCCATCCGCACCGAGAGGTCAACTCCGCTGACGATAGGCAGGCGCGAGAAACAACATGGCACCAAGGCGTCAGCAGCATCAACTACATCGAGACGAGCACCTGGACTCGACAAGAGCACAACGGGTTCTCGCACCAGAACCCGTCCTTCATCGGCGCCGTCCTGAACCTCAAGCCCACTGCCGCTCGAGTCTACCTGCCCCCAGACGCCAACACATTCCTAACCACCCTCCACCACTGCCTAAAGTCAAAGAACTACGTCAACCTGATGGTGGGCTCCAAGCAGCCGACGCCGGTGTACCTGAACGCCGAAGAAGCCGACAACCACTGCCGAGCGGGAGCTTCGATCTGGCGATTCTGTAGCACCGACGAAGGGCTCGACCCCGACGTGGTCCTGGTCGGCATCGGCACGGAGCTCACCTTCGAGGTGGTCGCCGCGGCGGCGCTCCTTCGCCAGCGCTGTCCGGAACTCCGCGTGCGGGTTGTCAACGTGACGGACCTGATGATCCTAGAGAACGAAGGACGGCATCCGCACGCGTTGAGCACGGAGGACTTTGACAGCTTGTTCACGTCCGACAGGCCCATCCACTTCAACTACCATGGGTACACGACCGAGCTGCAAGGTCTGCTCTTCGGACGGCCCCGTCTGGAGCGCGTGAGTGTCAACGGGTACATGGAGGAGGGAACCACCACGACTCCGTTCGATATGATGCTTAACAACCGCGTGTCGCGGTATCATGTGGCGCTGGCGGCTCTCGGTGGGGCGGCCAAGCGCAACGAGAGGGTCCAGGCGCGGCAGCAGGAGCTGGCTGCTGAGTTCGATCAGACCATGGCTTTGACGCGGAAGTACATTCTTGCTCATGGGAAAGGTACCACGATGTTTCCTCTTTGATTTTTCACTCCATATGCTAACTGGAGACAGATCCCGATGATACCTACGACATGCCTTCATTTGATTAGTGTATTAGCCCGGTGGAATTGACGAGAATTGGAGAGGTTGTCCACTTGGTTTGCAGTACTACTGCTGGAAATCAACGGCGACGGATGGAATCTAGACTTAATCAGTGTCATAGTATAGTTTAATATGCGTCATCTAGAAAATACCTCTCCACTGGAGCATCAGAAGCGTTGAACCCATATGAAAATTGACAGTAGACGCGGTTGATAAATCACGTGATTGTTATCTTATCAGCCCCACTGATTACTCATTTTGTCAGGTGATCCCGATGAAGAAACTTGAAGTCTAGCCACCAGCAGCCCTCAATAATCCCAGACGACAGCATATTCCCAACCAGACGTCGCCATGCCCCAGAACGAGTATATTGAGAGGTGGCAGAAGCTTCACGGCAAGCGGTAAGCTCAACCCCCTTTTTGCCCCCCACAATCCAGACGAAAAAAAAAGAAAGAAGAAAAAAAAAAAGGGAAAAGGAAAAAATTTCGGCGGAGATGCTAATTCCCCGCCCGTCCTTATCAGACTCGACCACGATGAACGGAGTCGCAAGAAGACCGCGCGTGAGGGCCACCAGCGCTCCAAGGATTCTCAGAACCTTCGCGGCCTGAGGGCCAAGCTGCTCCAGCAGCAGCGCCACAAGGAGAAGATCCAGATGCGGAAGCGCATCAAGGCCCAGGAAGAGAAGAACGTCAAGTCCAGCACGGAAGAGCAGTCCAAGAACCCTGTGCCCGCGTATCTGCTCGACCGATCGAATGCCACGAACGCCAAGGCGCTGTCGTCTGCTATCAAGGACCGCCGTAATGAGAAGGCCGCCAAGTTCGCCGTACCCATCCCTAAGGTGCGCGGTATCTCTGAGGAGGAGATGTTCAAGGTTGTCCATACGGGCAAGAAGACCAAGAAGAAGGGGTGGAAGCGTGTTATCACCAAGCCGACTTTCGTCGGGCCTGACTTCACGAGAAAGCCCGTCAAGTACGAGCGATTCATTCGGTAAGACTCATATCTTTATCTTGTGAGACTGGATACGGTGCTAACGCTGTAATCCTTTTAGCCCCATGGGTCTGCGTCAGAAGAAGGCCAATGTCACCCATCCCGAACTCGGTGTTACCGTGCAGCTGCCGATCCTCAGCGTGAAAAAGAACCCGCAGAACCCTCTCTACACGCAATTAGGAGTCTTGACCAAGGGTACCGTTCTCGAGGTCAACGTCAGTGAACTGGGTCTGGTTACCACGACAGGCAAGGTCGTCTGGGGTAAATGGGCACAGATTACGAGTAAGTTTGACCCATTTCAGCGATATGCAACGAAGCTGACTCGTCTAGATAACCCCGAGAACGACGGGTGTGTCAATGCTGTTCTTCTTGTTTAATATATCAACTTCCATTGGGACGTGTTAAAAGGATTCTTGCGTTTTATTGATCAGTCTTTATTTTATTTCCTTTTTTTTTTCTTTTTTCTTAGCGGAGGATTGATTGGGGACTGGAACTCGTCGGTATCACATTGATGTTCAAGCACTTTCATGATGGGCTCGCCATGGGACTTTTCTTTTTCTTTTCCTTTTCCGAATTTACATAGACTAGGTATTTGCCTAGCACAGGTATTATGAACACGGCGCTACAAATGAAGTCCAACTACCGTCTAGATTACTGATGTAGTTATACCGAAGGGTACCGCTAACATCATTTCCCTCCTTTGGAATCTTGGCCCCTAGAGACTTGCGTAGACAGCTGGCTTTCTCTGAGAAGTAAGTAGGCACGAGTGCTCCCCATATAAATTTGTATGTACCGCAGTGGTGGCTCCCATAGTTGGCGACCAGTGCGGCTATCCCAGATACCAGCCCCCCCCCACTACCATTTGATCATCACAATGGAAACTCACCGCACCACCAAGATGGAAGTAATGCATGCCCGGAACGTAACCGTCAAGCCATGCTACATCCTGTATGGCTCGAAAGGGTGCAAAAGCGCGCCATTCGGCATCCCGGTTGGCCGCCCTGCGGGCCGAGACCCCCACCAGCGGGATGTAGAAGAGAAGAAAACCGAGCAGGCTGTTTAGTTGGAGAATGGGAAAGGAAACTATTCAGTAACACTGAAGTTGACTGAGTGAAAAGAAGAGGGAATACATGCATTAGTGCCAGTAAATTCTCTGATCCTGTCACTTACTATACCGCAGTGATAAAGGTTTTGGCCTTGCAGACGCATCATTCACTAACTAGTTGATAGAGACTGATTTGGAATCTTTGGATAAAAAAGACCAAACTATAAAGAATAACCTTATCCTGGTTCATTCACTATGTTCAACATTCTTCACCAAGCTTAATATACTATGTATCACTTTAACTTCCACAATGCTACAATGGAAATTGTCTAGTTGAATAGCTAGAAGCTTTGTTCTTCAAGTAAATTTTTTTTTATATAACTACACATCCCCCCAGCGCATGGATATTCAACCTTTGTAGATAGCAGTCCAAAAATTACATGTTAGAGTTGCTTTGTAGTAGGAGAGAGGTCCTGGATTTTATTGTATATACTAGCCATGTGCGGGATGGGATATAGTTCCCTCGGGAGTTTAGTACAGTTTGCACCTATATATTCTTACACCCTTTCCTAGATCGTAGAATAGAAAATAATGGAAATTGATCAACCAGTAATTAAATATGAAAAATGATTTGCAATCTAATAGACATTCAAGCCAATTTGGGAGAAGCAATCCTACAGCCAGAACTTCTATAAACTCAAAATAATGAGGATTGTCCTGTTATATACGGGTAGAGCTGGTACTATGTGTTTTCAACCCACTCTGATGGGACCCACTCTATTCCCAAGTGTATATCCTCCCGATGAATCTGTAGTATTTCTGTCTTCAAGCAAAATATATTACTCCATATGACACACAATGACACAATGACACAATGACGTCCGAACAAGCATAGGGCCGGACAGGAATTGGACCGACCTAGCGGCGGGAGTTGCAGAATAGTCCTATATCATAAGAGGGGAAATGCCCCAAGCGTCCTAACTAGAGGGGAAACTCGGGAACGTCGGATCGGCCTGAACGTGCCCTAAACCCGAATAGGCGGACTTTGCGAGCAAGGACTGGTTCGTGATTTGCAGATGGACTCTCTATCTAGTATGATTGCCGAATATGCGATGGATAGCCCGGCTTTAATGTCTGTGTCGGAGTTTCATGGCCCCTGGTTGTTGTTCCACTCTAGGCTTGTGAGGGTGCACTGTCACACTTTGTGTATCATGCAGATTGCTCTCATACATCACCTAGGGCTTGCCTAAGAACTTACCTAGGTAAGCAGTATCCTGCAGTGGTTGATCCTTGCATTCACTTTGGATACTGGAATTGAAGATTGATCATTGGACAAGACCCATATTCCTTCCACTGATGATCGCCAATTTGCCATGGACCAGATACTTACCTAGGTCCTACGAACTGCCGTGGTGGAGATACTTCCCATTCCCACGCCCCGCAGCAGCACGCAGTATGTAAATTAAGTCGACGTAGTATATTTTTTTATTTTTTTTTTCTAATCCCTCCCCCTCATGTGTAGAGCCGATTTCCCGTTATGAGGGTTGTTTGATCTCAGGAAGCCCACTGTCCGTTAATCCCTAGACTAGGGTTATTCAATACCCAGCTTTTCGTTCTCCTGTACCTTTTTGTATCTCCTCAATCATTTGGACTACTGTTACTTAACACCGTCATTCACTCATTGCACATATCATTCTCATCCTACGTTAATGAACTAGACGGTTGGAGTTGGAGAGTGGGCTTCCTTGTCTGACCATATCGATAGTCTCTGATCTCTCTTATGCTCTTCTTCCTCTTCCATTGATAGATCATCATCATCTTCTCCATTGATAGTTCCTCTACATTATCTACAATATGTCCGACTTCAGAAAACAGCTTCAAACAGGCTGCTACGCCCTCATCGAAGGCCACGGCACCGCATACGGCTACCAACCCTCCCTAGCAGCAGGCATCGTGTTTCTCGCGCTCTTCGGACTCTCACTGCTCGCCCACATGGTGCAAATGACGTGGACGCGCACTTGGTGGTGTGCTGTGTTTTCAGTGGGATGTCTTAGTATGTTCCTCTTCTTCCTTGTTCCTCTTACACTGTCAGAAAAGGATTGAATGGGCTGATGTATACGATAGCGGAAATCCTCGGCTGGGTAGGACGCACCTGGTCAGCGCAATGTCCATACAACATGAATGCATTTCTTATGCAGATTTCCACCCTCATCATCGGTGAGTTCCCAACTTTCTAGGTCAATTGACTTCCCCAGATTGATTGAACTGTGGGGGCGGGTCTCCGTTGCGCCGCCATGTGATAGACATCACCCCCCCAAAACCCCAGTCCTATACTACGCTCTAAACAACGAAACCTACCTACTAACAGTAATACAGCCCCCACCTTCTTCACAGCCGGAATCTACATCCTCCTCGGCCAATTCATCCACCTCCTCGGCCGCCAATCCTCCATCCTAACCCCCAGCCTCTACCTCTGGATCTTCTGCACCTGCGACGTCATCTCGCTCATCGTCCAAGCAATCGGCGGCGCCATGGCCTCCGCCGAAACCAGCAAACCCAACGGCAACACCGACCCAGGCACACACATCATGGTCGCGGGGATCGTGTTCCAGATGTTCTCCATAACAGTGTTCGTCGCGTGCGCGGCGGATTTCGTCCGTCGGTGCTTGCGATACCGGTTGCTGAGGACTGTGTCAGGGAGTCTGGTGCCGCTGTTCGCGGCGATGATCTTCTCCGTGCTGTGTATTTATACCCGCAGCATATATCGCACGATTGAGCTGTCGGAGGGGTGGAGTGGGTATTTGATTACGAATGAGAGGTACTTTGTGGCGCTTGATGGGGCGATGATGGTTGTCGCTGTTGTGGTGTTTAATGTTTTTCATCCGGGGATGTTGATGCCGAGGGGGAAGGGGAGTGAGAGTGAGAGGGAGAGTGAGATGAGGAGTGGGGTTTCGAGTTCTTGTGGGTTGAATGGGGCGGGGATGGAGGAGTATTGATATTTTCCTTTCTTTGGCGCGTCTTGCGGATGCCACCAAATATTGGTTTACCCGCCTGTTAGTTGCCAGGATAGAGTCTCGTCTGATGGGCTATATTGTATGATTGGTTAGTATAGCGATGTATAATGATAATGATTGTACAACCTATTCAACCATCAACCATTAAACATTTTGTTGCCATTATAATACATTTTGTGATGTTACACTGAGTGTCTGCGATGTGTGATAAAAACAAGCTGAAGGGAAGAGTGATGAAAAGGAAACAGAAGATGAAGAAATGAAAAATGAACAATGAGAGGAAAGAAGAAGAACGCCAATCTCAACCAGACGAGAATAAAATATACAAAGAAAAAAAAGATACCCTTTTATGTTCGGTCCACTTCCCCAGTCCCCCCACTCCAATCCTGAGTCAATCAATTACACCCCATCGACAGCCTCAATCCACGCATAAGTCGCACCCACCGTCCCAGCAGCAGCAGCCCAGATCGCACCCCAAGCAGCAGCGCCCTCGACATCAGCGCCCCGCACCGTGCCCGCAATCTGAACAACGGTGTTCAGCACCAGCATACCAGCGAGGGTCGCCGTGCGCGTGACGAGCACCCTCGTCTTCGGCGACAGCTGCCCCCACAGCTTGTGGTACACCGTGCAGGCGAGATACTCGCCTTCGCGCTTGTTCTTGCCTGCTTTGTCGTTGGTGTCGTCGTTGTCGCTGTTGTCATCGTCCGCCGTGGGACCGGCTGACTCCGCTGAGCTCACGAAGAGAAAGTCTCGCGCGGCCCAACCGGCTGGCAACAGCGCCACGAAGAGGACAGGGAGACGCGCGGGCCCGGCGTGCACGACGGAGATGTCGGGGAGGTAGTCGAAGTGCACGACTAGGTGGGCGGGGAGCCAGGTTGCGTAGCTGAGGGAGAGTGCCACTGTGAAGATGGAGGTTGCGGCGAGGGTGGTGTAGATTGTTGTGGCGCAGTCTTGGACGATGGCGCGGTTACTGGAGGTCCCGCCGGAGGATTCTTTCTCATTGGATGATTTGCGGAGGAGGGTGAATGGCGCAGCGGTGGAGATCACTGTGATTGCGTAGGCGAGGAGCATGGTCGTTGGACGGATGTTGTAGAATGAGGCTAGGAGCGCATAGGTTGGGAGGTGTGCGAGGAAGGCGAGAGTCCAGACGTCTCGGCCTTAATTGTCTGCGTTAGCTTCTTGAGGCTAACAATCCATTGTTGGGAGAGAGAGAAAGATCGCACCTTCGAACTCCAAAATCCACATCAATCCAACTTCAACAGCTCTCCACGCGACCAGTCCCCCCACCTGCCACCAGCCCTCGAAGTGCTTGCTCACGCGACCCAGTTCTCCGGTGATGTGCGACGAGAGTGTGAATAGCGCGGAGCTGAGGTACAGACTGCTGAGAACGACGAGAGCATAGCGGACTGGTGGAAGGACTCTTTCCAGACGAGTCTTTCTGGCGAGTTTGCGCACCTTGGTTTGTGCGACTTCTTTGCCAGTCACGGTGGATTGGCTGAGGGTTTCGAGGATTTCCTTTTTTGGTGGTGTCATGGTGAGATTAATGGGATAGATGTAACTTCTTGTGCTCAATTGAATGAATTGAAGGATACAAACAAGAAGAGAGTTCGAAGTGATATTAAATTGCGAGAGATGCAGATGATGTAGAAAGAGGAAGAGAGAGGGAAGTAAAGCAGGATGTCGTACGTGTGATGACGTGATGATGTCACCAAGCGCCATCGACTGAGTCTATCTTGTGCAGAAGCCACTCCGCGCCCCACCTTATTCAAGGCAGACCGAGTGGATGGGATAGTTAAATGTGTCCCGAGTGAGCTTCATTGTAATGCTTAAAACGTGGGTTTATGGAAGCTTGATGCGGGTGTATGAATGAAACCTTAGCACATTGTCGCGTTCATATCTATAAGAGAAGGATCTACAAATGAACATCAATAGCTGAATATTCACAGATGATTATTTTAAATGAAAAGATCTATGTGAAAAGACCTTACATAGAAACAGGAGTAAGTGCTAATCTTACGGACAAGTTGGCTATCTCGCGCCCTTCGTCATAGGTATTGCTTTCGATGACATATGTACGTCTGGGGCAGGCTGATGTCATAAGATCTCCATAGTAGTGCCCATGCACAGCAACTTCAATAGATAGGTTCTCTCATTATAGCAACACCATGGTGCGATAAATGATCGAACAATAATCTAAATGTCTGACCGTGATCTACTCGGATCTATCCGCCTGCAATAATTCTATAGATGATGTCGTACAAATCGTACAAAAGGTGAACTATAAGACAAAGGGTATACACAAATCCGCCTAGGTACTGTACAAGAGCCCTCAGCCGAAGTAGCTACTAACCAAATGGGTATTATCAAGCCCCCGAACACTTGGACACCTCTACTGGCACCTTCACCTCGGTCTCGTCTCCATCGTCTTCATCATTCCCCTCCATCACCGAAAATTCAGCCGAGCCAGTGCTGCGACCCTTGTTGTCCAAGAGGCCTAGCTTGTATTTCCCACCATTCCACAGATCCTTGATCGTAAGCTCTCGAGTCCGGCCCAAGCTTTCGATGTCTCCGATGCGCGTGAGAGTCCCCTCCAGGTGCTCGTCGAATCCGGGGCGTGAGCAGATCTCGCGGAAAGCATTCTGCATGGGGACTGAATCGGCGCGGACCATGGCCCGCGAATCTATCGTGAAGATGTTTTCGTGATCGTACATTTGGATGAAGTCGGCCCGTGTCATGATCTCGCGCGCCTCATGGAGAGGGATTTGCGGGAGGACATGGCCCTCCGTCGGGTCATAGTGTCTCATTTCCTTTTCCATCTCCTTTTCGCGATCGACAAGGGCCTTGGCTAGAACCATCGCAGCGGACTAGCATCGGGTCTGATCAGTAAAGGCCGCGGCAATATGTTGAGAGACCGGGAGCTTACCGAGAATTTCTGCTCATCCATGACATCGTCATCCATCTCCTCGCCAAGGATCCAGCACTTGTTAAGAAACCACGTCTTCTCCGCTTTGCAGATCTCCTTGCAGAGCTGCAGGGGTTCCTCAGCCTTGGCGATCCGGTTCAAGAAAGACAGCCGTCCGCCGATCTTATTGTATATCTCCTCAAGCACCTCCTGGGAGAGCTCCTGGCGGAAATACTGCTTCCGGTATTTCTTCAAGGCGTCCATGGCTGTGGTCTTGGGAAGGTCCGTCACGGGGATGACTTCCATGCGGGTCGCATACCGCTTCAGGCGCTCGTAGACCCAGTAATCGTCGCTATTCATGACTGTTCCAAAGTCAGCTACTGGCAACTCGCAGGTTTCGTTGGCCGGATCCAACACCTACTCGTGGTGACCAGATTACTGGCGGCCCATTGTTCGGCCCGTTGCTGGATCATTTCCAGGAGATCCTGTCCATCATGGTCATCCCGGACCAAGTGGGTGCTGTTGATGATGAGGATCAGAGGAGGCTTGCCCTCACGTCTCCGCGTGAGAGCGACCTTCTCCAACTTGTTGAACGCTCGCTCGATATCCAAAAGGGCCGTGGTGTCGCGCGGACCCTTGATACTGAACAGGCTTCCGATGTAACTGAGAGAAGGGTCAGTTCGAGCATAGGCCAGGTAGTCAAGCCGCACGAACGAACGAATGGGAATTACTCACTCTTCATGGAATTCGAAATCCAACGCCTTCCCTAATCTGATCCGGAAAATCTCCAGGTCCCCATGGGCATCAAACATGGCGCAACCCTCCCCATTAATCTTGCGCATGGCTTCGAGGAGCATGGAGGTCTTCCCCGTGCCCTTCTCGCCGATGAACAAGAAGTAACGGCCAGTCACGTCGCCCGAAATGATTTTATCGACATCGGGCTGTTGGTCGCGGGCAATCCAGTGCTCTTCGTGGTGATAATCATGCTTATCCGACTCCACACCGGCTACTTCTAAGGCGGGATCGCCCGGTTTGAAGGCGTTCTCCATCTTTTCCAAGATGAGATATTTATAGTACCGATGGTATGAGTACCCCGCCAAGCTGGTACCCAGTCAGTAACAGAACGCACACTGTATAGAGTCATGAGCTTACCCCAGCACAGCAATCGAGGCAAACGTGGTCGCCGCTGCTTCGAACATCTTAAACATAGTAGATTTGAACGAGTGATCCGAGTCGTTACCCCGTTTGTCGTCGTCCTCGAAATTCTGATCTAGAGGATCGGGGGCACCCACCGGGGGGCCTCCAGAAAACGGCCGTCCCGAATGGATTATGGCCGCTCGGAGGGTTCTGGGTGACCGGTATAAACCCAGCCGCATCTGGGACGCGACTGACAAGGGTCGCCGAACATGGCGATATAATCGCATTTTCCCCGTGGAATATACGATTGGCCAGGAGAAATGGAGCCAATGGCTCGGTATTTGCTTGGCCTACAGTTGAAGAAAAAAGCCGGAAAGAAAAGAGAGAGGAAACCTGAAAAATCAGGAAAACAAAGAGGGAAAAAAGAATGAACGAAACAGGACAAAGCCAATCAGACTCGGCAAGTTTTTGAAAGAGTGTGATAAAGTTTCCCGAGTCGACCGTAAATTGGTTCAGGTGAAAGTGACGTAGTGGCTGAAATTGTAAGGGGAATTGAGCGAAGTGGGTGGACTCCAGGGGCTGTCGATCAACAACGGCAAGTCGCGTTCGGGAGAGTGAGGGGGAAAGATGGAAAGCAAGATTGAACTAGGAAACAAAAGAGTGACAAGAAGAAAGAATACCGCCAGCTGTCCAGAGGGAAAAGAAGGTGAAAAGGGAGCGAGACGTCAACAGTTGTTGTGGTTGTTGTGGTTGGGGATAATTCTCCGGGTTTGCTGCGCCTCGGATCGCTAAAATGGGTTCCATGACTGGAGATCGGCGCGTCTTGGCGATTCCCGATGCTGCGAAATGTGGCTGAAGCTTCATTTATTGATGTGAGTTGGCTATCGGTGCATTTAATAATTATTGATTGACTTGATAGAGTGACAGATTAGAGTATCATTTGAACCCAATACAATTGTTGAACTGACCATCACAATCCCCATTGTATGGACTATGACTGTATGGTTCTATGGGGTCGTGGGTCAATACCGTATCGCAATCTCAATTTCTCGATCTATTTATATATCGCACTTTTCGTATGAATTGTAAAGAACGAAGCTCAGAGTCATATCCATTTCTGTGGTTCTGTGTTGGCAGTAGACGTGTTTCTTGAGTCTCCCCAGTAACTAGGTGCCTAGTCCCTATTCGTCCCTATCAGTCGTCCCTATCAGTCGTCCCTATAAGCCCGTCGTTTGGTACGGATACGCGGAGAACCCAATAGGGTATGCCATGGATCCGAGGGAGTAGACACACTCAGATATCTACCGACAAGATAATACAAGACACACTCGAGTATCATAAAGGATCAAGAATAAACAAACAAACAAATAAATAGCAAAATCAAATCTCTTGATTCTGTGGGGGACGAAGGATCAATCCACTTTCTCCATGGTGACGATGTGTGGACTGTGGGCCAAGACTTTGCTGTGGGTTATTTTTTTTTTTTTGCTGGTTTTCTCCCACCGCCCGAGCACTTCCGAGGGTATTCCGCATCCGCAGCGAAATTTTCTGTCTTGCCCGGTTTCGCCGAAACGGAACTTTCTCCAGCTTCAACCTTTCTGCATCCATCTGATTCATTTCATTTCTCCTTCCCTTCATTCGGTTTGGGTACGGGGTTGTTTCATGACTTTCAATTGCCATTTTGTATCATATCACCTTTGATTCTTTCTCTTCTTTTTACTTTTATTTTCCCTCTCTCCCTCACACCTACGGTTTCGTCCTTTCCGCTGGTCGAAGTCGGAAAGCTGTCGAATGACAGCTTAGGTTATAGATCTTATCTTTTCTATATAAATTTCTTTGGTTCTTGTTGATCCACTCCATCCGTCAGAATGGCGCAGTCCAATGGCCAGCAGGAGATCTCGAAAGGTACGCCAATCGCTCATCAAAACAGAATGCGGACGCCCATCGCTAACTTTAATGGCAGAGTCTCCGGAGCAGCTCACCAATGGAAACCATGAGGCTGGTGCTCAGGAGGAGGAGAACAACGGTGGTATGTTTCTGCGCATGTCTGGTGGGATTGTTCTTGTCTTCCGAATCTAACCGTCGATAGGCCTTTTCCAGGTCACCGTTAAGCTTCCCCACGAGCCCTACAAGATTCAGGTGATGGTAGGTTGTCAAACAAAATGGTGTCACTCGGGGCACTAGGTTAATTGATCTCTCTCAGGTCTCCAGCCAGGAACAGGTCCAGGATGTCCGGCAATCCATTGTCGAGCTTCCCAGCACCTTCCAGTACACCTGTTTCCACCTCGAGTTCAACGGGGAACGCATCAATGACTTCTTCGAATTGTCCGAGGTCCCCGACCTGAAGGCCGACTCCGAAATCGTTTTGGTCGAGGACGCCTACACCGAGAAGGAGGCCCGCATGCACGTCGTGCGCATGCGGGAACTGGTCGGTGCCGCCGGTGATCGCGTGGACAACCTGCAGGGTGTCGAGGCCGGTTTGTCGCTACACGACTCCATCGCCGCCGATGCCGCCTCCGAGAAACCGGATGCCCAGAAGGAGCACGCCCTCTCCAAGTACGAGATCGCCGGCACCTCGGCACTCAAGACCATCCTGCCCCGGGCCGAAGCTCCCCTCCCCAAGACCATCAAGGGTATCTCGCTCTCGGCCTGGAACCCGGTTCCGTATCATCTGCGCCAGAAGGGCCACTTGCTCTACCTGCAGGTGACCACCAACGAGGGTGAGCAATTCCAGATCACCGCCCACGTGTCTGGGTTCTTCGTGAACAAGTGCTCGAACGCCAAGTTCGATCCGTTCCCCAAGGCCATCCCCAATAAGAAGGGCAGCGCCCACTCCCTGCTGACCCTGATCTCGCACCTGTCGCCGTCGTTCAACTCCGCCTTCGAGGCCCTCCAGGAGTACAACAACCAGAAAGATCTCCTGACCACCTTCCCCTTCCAAAACGCCATCCCCCACAGCCCCTGGGTCGTCCCCCGCCGTCGGCCAACATCAACGCCCACCAACCGGACATCACCCGCTCGCAAGAGAACTACCTCATCTCCGGTGTGGACAACGCCGAGACCCTGCGGGACTGGAACGAGGAGTTCCAAACCACCCGTGAGCTGCCCCGCGATACCGTGCAGGACCGCGTCTTCCGCGAGCGCCTCACGTCGAAGCTGTTTGCCGATTACAATGAGGCGGCGGCTCGGGGCGCCGTCCTGGTTGCCAAGGGTGAGGTCGCTCCCCTGAACCCCACCGAGGGTCGGGATGCCCAGATCTTCGTGTACAACAACATCTTCTACTCGTTCGGTGCCGACGGTGTCGGGACCTTCGCCTCCGAGGGCGGTGATGAGGCCGCCCGCGTGGCGGTGGGCAAGGACGTCCTGGGTATCAAGGCGGTCAACCAGCTCGACATTGACGGTCTCTTCACCCCCGGAACCGTCGTGGTCGATTATATGGGCAAGCGTATTGTCGGTCAGAGCATCGTTCCCGGTATCTTCAAGCAGCGCGAGCCCGGTGAGCACCAGATCGATTACGGTGGAGTCGAGGGCAAGGATGTCGTCGCGACCCACCCTGACTTCGTTCCCGTCTTCGAGAAGCTGTCCAAGGCGCTCCGCATCAAGAACCACCCCGTCTGGGACAAGGATGGCCAGCGCCACGACTTGGAAGGCAGTGTCGAAACCAAGGGTCTCCTTGGCACCGACGGCCGGAAGTACGTGCTCGACCTCTACCGGGTGACTCCTCTGGATGTCGCCTGGCAGGAGGAGCAGGCCAACACCGACTATCCTCATCGGATGTCGGTCTTGCGGTTGGAGCTGATCGAGTCCTACTGGAGACACAACATGAGCCAGTACGTGAAGGGTGAGGTCGAGCGCCGCCGCGCCGCCAAGGCTGAGCAAGACGCTAAGAATACTTCCGAATCCGAATCGAAGGAGCAGGGCTCCGAGGAGAAGAGCGAGGAGGAGCTGAACCAGGAGCGCGTTGACATCTCCGGCTTCTCCCTCACTCTGAACCCCGACGTCTGCAGCGGCCAGGTCCCCCAGACGGCTGAAGAGAAGGAGGCGTGGGCCAGCGACGAGAAGGAGGTCCGTCAGACCTGCGACTTCCTCCGGACCAAGGTCATGCCCGAGCTCGTCCAGGACCTGCACGATGGGGACGTCGGCTTCCCGATGGACGGCCGGTCTCTCAGCCAGCTTCTGCACAAGCGCGGTATCAACATCCGCTATCTGGGCAAGCTGGCCCAGATGTCCCAGGAGAAGGGCTCTCGCCTTGATGCTCTGTCGACTCTCTTGGTGCAGGAGATGATCGCGCGTGCGTTCAAGCACACCGCCAACCAGTACCTGCGCAACGTCGCTGCTCCCTTCACCGGATCCTGTCTCGCCCACCTGCTGAACTGCCTGCTGGGTGCGGATGTGAACCCGGCTCCCCGCGCCGAGGTCGACGAGTCCCTGCGCGAGATCTACCCCGAGTCTGACTTCTCCTTCGAGAAGGTCAGCCCGCAGACCCTGCGTGAGGAGATCGAGAAGCAGGTCACCCTTCGATATGCCTTCACCCTGGAGGCGGGCTGGTTCAACGCCCTGCGCCACCTGCAGCTGCTCCGTGACGTCTCCCTCAAGCTTGGTATCCAGCTCGGCGCCCGTGATTTCGCTTTCGCCAAGTCCCAGGTGCCCGCCAAGGCGCCCGCCGCCAATGGCAACGGACCTGAGGAGGCCCCCAAGAAGAACAAGAAGAAGAAGGGCGGTGAGACGAAAGCCCCGGCCCGCGTCGTCGTGGAGGACAAGACCGCTGTGTCGATCGTCCCCGACGACATCATCAACGTTGTGCCTCTCGTGAGGGATGCCTCGCCTCGGAGCTCGCTGGCCGAGGAAGCCCTGGAGGCTGGTCGTATCTCGCTCATGCAGAACCAGAAGGAGCTGGGCCAGGAGCTGATCCTGGAGTCTCTGTCTCTGCACGAACAGATTTACGGCATTCTGCACCCCGAGGTTGCCAAGCTCTACCACCAGCTGTCCATGCTCTACTACCAGACCGACGAGAAGGAGGCTGCCGTGGAGCTGGCCCGCAAGGCCGTCATCGTCACCGAGCGTACTCTGGGTGTGGACTCGGCCGACACCATCCTGAGCTACCTCAACCTCAGTCTGTTCGAGCACGCCTCGGGCAACACCAAGATCGCCCTGGCTTACATCAAGCACGCCATGGATCTGTGGAAGATCATCTACGGCGCCAATCACCCCGACTCGATCACGACCATGAACAACGCCGCTGTCATGCTGCAGCATCTGAAGCAGTACAAGGACTCTCGGAAGTGGTTCGAGGCGTCCCTGTCGGTGTGCGAGTCGCTCTTCGGCGAGCAGTCCATCAACACTGCCACGATCCTGTTCCAGCTGGCCCAGGCGCTGGCGCTCGACCAGGACTCGAAGGCCGCGGTCGGCAAGATGCGTGATGCCTACAACATCTTCCTCAGCCAGCTGGGTCCCGAGGACCGCAACACCAAGGAGGCCGAGACGTGGCTCGAGCAGCTCACGCAGAACGCGGTCTCCATTGCGAAGCACGCCAAGGACATCCAAGCCCGCCGACTGCGTCGGATCAACATGGGCAGCAGCATCCTTGGCAGCACCAAGGTCCAGCCCCAGGTCGGCCAGTCCGCACCTGAGGCGTCCGGCGCGGCTGGCACCGGCTTGGACGCTCGGAACATCGACGAGCTGCTCAAGTTCATCGAGGGTGGTGAAGCCAGCGCCTCTCGCCCCAAGAAGAAGCGCAGCGCCACCGCCAACCCCAAGCTCCGTGGCTCGAAGAAGACATCGTCCTAAAAGCGAAAAAACAAAAACAAAAAAAAACCCTTCCCCTCCGCTGATCCTTTTATAACGAAAACCCAAAATATATGCCTTCCCTTCTTAGCTTGATTTGTGTTAACAGTTTCGGTATATTGAAAACCCCTTAGGTTTAAGGGGACGACACGTTGGATGAGCGGGATCTTTCCTTGTTTTGGCCTTTTTTTTTTTTCTTTCTATCTGTTCTTTTTTGTTACAGAAATCTCCCTACTCTTTGGTTGTTGTGGATTTTATTTGGCATGGATGAGATGATTGATTGTTCATCGCGGGCAGTTGTGCATAGCATGGTTGGACGACTTGCATGCTGGATGGTTCTGTATGTATACTATATTTATATATGACTGGCGACGCAATGATTAGCATAAGCCTGCAATTGATGTGGGTTTCATGACTTGTTCTTCTTGACTGTAGAAACTCGAAACTCTTTGTATGGCAAGCACGTGACACTGTCCTTTGTTGTTCCTGCTTAGTGATCACGGCGCTTTTCCTCTCGGTGCCCCGGTCGCATGTTTACGTCGATCACAACAACAACGCCCGTTGCTTTGGAAGACCGACCTGCATCTTATGGCTTGATATCGCCAGAGGCAGCATACTTATTCTTTTTGATAGAGTGCATATTAGCAGCACAGTTTTTGGGCTTCACATTGGAGTTGGACCCTTTTTGTTTTGTTATTTTCTTTTTGGGTGGATACCGACACAAGTGATAGGATAGCATGGATTACCGATAAGCCAGACAAAGAATTGGGTACAGTTTCACTCACTCGCTCACTCACTCTGGAAAGAAAGAAACGTGTATATATAGGCGCAATGCTGACCCTTTCATATTGATTCTGCAAAACAGCCCGCACGATTGGCGATTGGCGATTGGCGTAACATGGGCGACATCCGACCGACCGCGAAATGGGCAAATCGCATGTTACGCCCCTTGACATCCATCCACCACCGCCTCGAGAAACACAATGAGATCATAGCCAGCATAGCGGATTTGCGAACGAGGGCAAAGCACGAAAAATCCGAGAGCAAGAGCAAGGGCAGGGGTAAAAGCTGCACGCGTTCGCCGCCCCCGCCGCCGACGTCGCTGTTGAAAGCGCACGAACCTGCCGAAAGCTGCGCTTTCTCCGACGACGAGGAGACGAACGATCCGGCTTGGGTTCCGGGGAAGCAGGTTAAGCGCCGTTTGAAGCATAATTATTCGAGTCGGGGGCAGAGGAATGGGGCGCGCAAGCGGAGTAGGTTGACGATTCGGAGTCCTGAGGTTCCGAAGACGTTGCCGGGGGCTATTGAGATTGCGACGCCGTTGATTACGGGGACTGCTGTGCAGGGGAGAGAGGAGTGGTCGTCTGTGAGGAAGCAGCTGTTTCGGAATGCGCTGGCTCCGGGGGGTGTTGGTGGTACTGGTGAGCAGCGAAGGGCGCCGCGGACTACCTCCAGTACTTGGTTTCCGGCGTACCAGGGCTCGTGGAAGCAGATTCTGGATTTATCTGGGGACGCGGGACTCGTGGATATCGCGCATCTGCTGGACCGCATTTTTGTCAACTTTTTGAACAATACGCGGGCTCCGAGCGGACAGCACGGTCGCGGGGCGCGGTCGCTATTGTCGATGACGGTGCGTCGACTGCCAGGGTTTATCGCCGAGGAGCAGAAGATACAGGATGAAGCGGAGGAGGAAGAGGGCGACGTGGACATGTGCGACGCATATTTTACCGAATTGGAAGCGCACTATGCGCCCAGCGGGAACGGGTGGCAGCCGCTTCGCGAGGCTGTGCGCGCGCAGGGCATGCGCCTCGTCTCGGAGATGATGCAGAACGGTTGGATTGGCAAGGTGGCTACGTGCCGACTTTTGGAAGAATGCATGGGCCATGACGAGCCCGACGCGTTTGAATTGCTATTGTCCCGATATCTGACTACCGTTGTCTCGTACGACTATCCTACGTCGTTTGATCCGCCTGCGCCACCACGCAATTTTCAGGATCCGGTTCAGCTGCTAAGCGCTTATTACGCTCGATTTGTTACCAGACGGGGCTTTGTCTTTGAGCAGTTGAGCAGGCTTCTTGCGCGTGGGGCTATCCCGCCAGAGTGGATGGTGACCAGTTTGTGGAAACGATGCGTGGATGGCGCTGTCAAGTCGCTGTCTACGGACGGGAGCACATCCGCTGCTGCCACGCGGCTAGTCGAAGCAGTGATCCTGTCATCGGGCAACATCTGCCTAGAAGCAAAGACGACGACGTCGCAGCTAAACAGTTTGAATACGCTACGGCCTGGCCGTCCACGGGGCAACACTCGCACCTCAAACAACGCGCCGCACCTCCCAAAGGACCCATCACCGTGTCCAATCCCCATCCAGGACGCGCTCAGCAATCTCACCTCCAGCCTGGTCTCTGCCCTCTGTGGCATGTGCATCGCGCGGTCGCAGAGTCCCGGAACGGACGAAAAGGCAACGGGCGTCAAAGCCGGAAAGACGGTGCAGAGCCTGGCGTTCCAGGTCCAACGCGCTGCCGGCATCCATACTCTCTCGCACGAGGTCAACGGACCCAGCTACCAGTCTTTACGACGGGGTTATGTCCTGGTAGGCCATTGCATGCTACTATGTGGCGAGAAATCGCCAGCGACCACCCGCCCCTTGGACCCGCTCGCACGGCGCAACATCGAAGCCTTCTTCCTATCATTAGCAGCGCAGCCCGACATGATCAAAGAACTATCCGAATTCACGCAGCAGGTCTTCCGCTACGGCGGACAGATGCGCAAGTGCGAGAAGTCCCCCACGCCGCTCGAAGTCCAAGTCCGCATCCTGCAGCTCGCCTCACTGACAGACGCGCGCGGGATTTCCTCCCTCCTAGGCAAAGTAGCTGCCGAGACAGCCATGGAACTCGCCGAGATAACCGTCGACGCAGACGACCACGCCTGGGCACTCGAAGTCCAAGAGAAGGCGGCGGCCGCGTCGCTCACACGCGAGCAGAAAGCACAAGGAGGGCAGTCCAGCCCCCCCGGAAGCCAATCGCACGGTCTATACCGATGGGAAGAAAGTATCGGCGAGTGGATCGCCCGCACGCCCGCCCCGAAAGCCAGGACCTTGCCGATGCTTCTACCGGTCGCGCCGACTGCATATCCCATAGGGAGCCGGTCCAGGCGCCCATCGACCGTCGCCTGCTCAACAAGCAGCAGTTTCTCATCCGGGACACCCGCCCAAGAAAGCGTATCCAGCGCGACCTCGTCCGCACCATCCGTATCCGTGCCTCTGAAGCGCTTGATTCCTACACCTATGTCCAGCGATGGAGCCGACGATAGCGACAACGACGGCCCCGCCCCTCCGTTGCGCAAAAGGCTTCGGTCATCGTCCGTGAAACCGGCGCAAACTCGAAACCGAAACAGCGGATGGGTTTCCACGCCCCTTATTTTTCCGAGGTCTTCCTCCCCTGCTCAAACGAAGTCTGAAACAGCGCTATCCGCCCCGGTAGCCTCCCGCACTAGAACGGCGCGGCGGAACACCCCCGAGGTGAAACATTGGGAGCGTGGAAGGATTGACACGAGGTGGACTCCAAGGGTGGAAGTCGTTATCGTCAATAAGCTAGGCAGTGGTGTTTTGGGTTCGACGCAGAGTCAGACTCAGACTCAGACTCACACACCGACCATGGCCTCGACCACGAGGACGACCACCCCAGCGACAAGGAGCCACACGGAGCCTATTGCCGTGCGCACGCGATCCAGTCGTCGGACTTCACTACCTGCCGTTCCTAAAGAGGAGGACTGGAAACCTCGGGAGCGAGAGCCGTCCCCCACGCGGCGTAGGAATAAGATCCCGGTTTTCCGACCGAGGCGCACTGCAATCCCGTATTCGTCGGACGAGGATAGTGAAGACGAGCTGAGTTTTCTCTGAGATACACCGGCTTTTACTTTTTCTCTTTCTATTCTCTCGATTTGCTCTTCCCTTTTACCTGGTTTTTTGATTTGTGCTTTCCCACTCGGTTGGTTGGGGATGAATGGTGTTTGTGTTTGTGTTTATTACCTGGCGTTTTTCAATCCCTGTTACTTGGGTTGGTGTTTGGTCAGGCGATGGTTGAGTTGATTGATACCCGGAACATTCATTCTCGATCCTGTTCTATATTTCTTCTGTTATGATGTTTGGTGTGTTAGGGATAGTGAGGAGTAATTACTCCGGTAGTTACCTACCTTGCCTTGGTTGGTAGACTATGATAGTCCACGGTAGTTGAACAAACGGATTAGCCGATTCTATATTGCAT
The DNA here is from genome assembly GCF_002847485.1 of Aspergillus campestris IBT 28561. Lineage (NCBI taxonomy): Eukaryota > Fungi > Ascomycota > Eurotiomycetes > Eurotiales > Aspergillaceae > Aspergillus > Aspergillus campestris. The sequence goes on along the minus strand of NW_020194336.1, from coordinate 1,276,727 downwards.
TTTTCCGTGATTTATCTATCTCTTCAAAGAGAGAGATTTCGCAATCCCAAGGACAGAAAACGGTCTGGATAATTCATCTATATGAAGCGACAGTCCTTTTCGTATCCACATCCACCCACCACCCAGTCACGGACTCCTTCAACGCTAAGCCAACTTTGTGTTTCTAGCGGATATTAGACCCGAGGGAAGGAAAGAAGAAGAGAAAATAAGAAAAGAGGGGTAGATCCTAGACAGGTGTCTGTATATTCTAGTTATTATACTTTTAATTTGTTCCAGGTGATCATGGAGACGGAGAAATTCTATCATGTCCATCTGATAAGTGGGATTCGGGATGGATTTAATCAAGTAGAGTTCTGTTGCTGAGCACAGACCGGATGGGATTCGGATAATATCATAAGGTATGTATATGACCCCGGTCGGTGTTTACTTCTACTGGTTTAGATACGAGGGTCTAGATAGTAGGTTGATACGAGTCACTTGAAGGTAAGAATGTAGATAGATATTCTCATATAGGGTTGATTCCTGGTCGAGTTGTCAACTCAGGCTGAATTCTATTTATTCTTCTTGTACTTTTATTTCCCAGTAAAGCCATAATACTGTGGAGCATTTCTCGCATGAGACTGATCCGCATCTCCGTAGTTGATTGTTGATTGCCAACTGTCGAATGTGAATATGATGTGTTTGCCTGTTGTCAAGTCCATCAAGTCCACTCGCCTCTGATCTACACACAAAAAACCTTGTCATTCGGCACATTGTCCTAATCCCAATCCAATTAATATTCTGTATTTCCCCCCGTTTATATCCAGTCCGAGGCAGACCCATCCCCGTCATCATCCTGCAGGATTCAGGAGACACACCAACCAGCTCTAACGATAGCGCCAGCCCCACCGGGCTGTAAGGGCCCAAACCAGTCAGAACTAAAAGCCTGCTCGAGATCGATCGGTCCTCCCACTTTTTTTTGGCTCTTCTTCTGTTTCACAGACTGGGTCGTTCAGCCACTGATCATGCAGGTTGCCCTTGCCGCCACGGAGGGAGGTGCCCCTCTCCCTGGTCTGGTCTGCCGCCAAATGGCCGATGGATGGCCGGTGAGGAGGGATCATTTGCCTCTCTGGCTAGGGTTATTATACTTTGAACAAATCAAATAATAAGAGAATAAATTAATCAAAGAGAAGAAATCAAATTAAACAAGGAATGTCAAAGTAAAAGGTTCAGGTCAAGTCAGGAATGGTAAATAGAGACAGATCAACTGCTGGTCCTGCCTGATCTTCATCTTCGCCTCTCCTTTTTTCTCCACTGTTCTTCTTCTTCTCTGCGCTCTCATTTCTCCGTCTGCTTCTTGGCTTCTTTCTCTCTCTCTCCCTCTTCCTCTTTCCCTGATTCACTCTCCCTCCTCCCTCTTTCCTCTCTCTCTCTCTCTCTCTCTCCCTCCCTCTCTCGTCTTTCGTTCCTCAATAAGAGTGACTGGTTCACACTATCGTTCATCACATTCCCTCGTTACTCCGTACCAACCTCACCTTTCCAACCTCCATCTACCCACTCGGCTCCAATTTGGATCGTCCTTCTTTAATTTGGCCGGATCCAACCAAATTAACCGTGCCGTCCCTGGTCCCTTGGTCCTAGTGCCCCCGTTCCCTGGTTCAAAGCGATTGTCTTAGTATACGGCAACAAAAACAAAGGAGAAACCGAGACACCAGGACAAAACAAGGCCATTGTCTGTCTCCCTCCGCTGTCTACCCTATCTGTGTGGATTTGGGTGCCAGGTCAACTGGGCATTCTCTCTCGTTTACTTTCACATTTCGATCCTATCGACGGTTCTCTTCTGATCCCGACCGCTCGACCGGCTTCGATTCACATTCCCTTGGGTGACCCCCTTCCTACACTACACCCCTTCTTCAGGGATCCCGATAGTTGAGCTGGTCTCGACTCGTTTTCCAAATCTCGTTTTTTTTGCTTTGGATTGATTGCTTGATTGGTTATTGTGTTTGCATCTTTAATCCTCCCATCGATATACCTGGTTGGACAGAATGGACATCGAAAAACGCAGCGGCGGCGGCGGCGATGCCGCCTACATGTGGCTCGAGAGTTTGAACGACGACCTCGCCCGCAGGAGCTTGCTCATCCTCGGCTTGATGGCCGCCTTCATCTACCTCTGGAAGACCGGCTTCCGTATCAGCGCCCATCTTCGACGACTCTCCAGCTTCAACAATGACCGACAACGCTACTTCATCTCCGCCGACAGCACCTTCGCCAGAATCAAGAGCCATATAATTTATGCCCCCATGCTGCGCAGCCGTCACAACCAGGAGTTCCAGCTCTCCACCGTCGTCAACTTCGGCACCCTGCCCAGTCGCTTCCACACCTTGATCCTGGTCTGCATCGTCGTCATGAACGTCGTCCTCTGCGTCGTCACCGTTCCCTACCATAAAGACGAGCACACCGTCTCCGGCGCCATCCGAAACCGCACCGGCACCATGGCCACCGTCAACCTCATCCCGCTCGTGCTCACGGCCGGCCGGAACAACCCCCTGATCAAGTTGCTCCAGGTGCCCTTTGACACCTTCAACCTCATCCACCGCTGGCTCGCGCGGATCGTGGTCCTGGAAACCATCGCCCATATCTTCGCCTGGGCCATCCCCAAATCGCAAAAGCGTAGGTTTTCTCGATCAGGTCTTTTGGTAGAGAAGTAACAATGCTGATAATTTGACAGTCGGTTGGCAGATGGTCGGTATGATCTTTGGGAAGAGCTCGTTCCTCCTCAGTGGCTTGATTGTAAGTGTCATTCCATCCGGGATTGGTCGACGCAGACTAACTCAGACAGGCCGGCTGTGCCTTCGTCGCGCTCATGGTGCACTCTCCCTCCCCCATCCGCCATGCCTTCTACGAAACCTTCCTCCACCTCCACATCGCCATGGTGGCCGTCTCGTTCGGCTTCCTGTGGGTCCACCTTGACGGACTGGTGGCGCAGTCGTACCTGCTCGCCGCCGTCATCCTCTGGGCCCTCGAGCGCGCCACCCGTCTCTTCATGATCCTGTATCGCAACTGCGGCCGATCGTCCACAACGGCCCTCGTCGAGGCCCTCCCGGGTGACGCCCTGCGCATCACCCTGAACATGGCGCGGCCCTGGTCGTTCCAGCCCGGTCAGCATCTCTACCTGTACATCCCCGCCGTTGGCTGGTGGTCCTCCCACCCCTTCTCCGTCGGGTGGAGCCAGCAGGAGGAGATCGCCACGGACGAGAAGGGCATCCCTATGACCCGGCAGGAGGTCTTCGGCTCCGAGAAGACGACCCTTTCCCTCCTGATCCGTCGCCGCACGGGCTTCACCGACAAGCTGTTCCAGCGCGCCGCCAACGCCGCCGAATCCCGCGTCACCCTGCGCGCTTTCGCCGAGGGACCCTACGGCAGCATCCACTCCATGGACTCATACGGCACAGTGATGCTCTTCGCTGGCGGCGTGGGCATCACCCACCACGTCCCGTTCGTCCGCCATCTGGTGCAGGGGTACGCCGACGGGACGGTCGCCGCGCGCCGCGTGACCCTCGTCTGGATCATCCAGTCGCCCGAGCACCTTGAATGGATCCGCCCCTGGATGACGCAAATCCTCGCCATGGACGGCCGACGGGACGTGCTGCGGATCATGCTCTTCATCACCCGGCCCCGTAACCCGCGCGAGATCCAGAGCCCGAGCACCACCGTCCAGATGTTCCCGGGGCGACCCAACGTTGACACCCTGGTCGGCATGGAAGTCGAGAACCAGGTGGGCGCCATGGGCGTGCTGGTGTGCGGCAACGGCAGTCTAAGCGACGACGTCCGACGCGTGTGCCGCAAGCGACAAGGTCGGTCGACGGTCGACTTTATCGAGGAGAGTTTCACATGGTAGATGCTTGCATAGGTTTATTTGGTTTCTTTTTTTTAAACTGTTTCACTTGGGTACGGAATTTCTAGCACTTCATGGGATGAGCTATTGTATCGATTTTTTGGGATTTATTTTTTGCACGCGCACATGACGGATGTACATACCACATTCCTTTGATATCAATCCAGCATTACCGGCATTACCGGCTTTACTTGTGTGATTATCTCCATCTGGATAGACTAGCTGTTTGTAGAGGGTTGATTTCTCAGCCTGTAAGACAACCCCTACCTTCTAGTCCGTTCCTCCAGATCTAGATCTTGAATAATTATGATTAATCAATCAACCACTCAAAGAAGTCGTCATACTCAACACCCATGCACAAAAACACCACAACCAACCAATGGCTGGCAGGTATGCAGCTGCACGGTTGCGCAAGACAAGCCTCCGTCCTGCTTGCTGACAGCTTATAAATCCGCCCAGTTATCCGGTGGGTCCGATGCGGGATGACAGAAAGCCATCCACAGCGGTAATGGCATCATCTGTGACCCCTCGCCCCGTATTAACACCAATAGTCTGGTTAGTTAGTTAACTATTTGTCTCCGAAGCTACTCCGTAGCTGGGTAGGTATTAATCATCAAAGTGTAAGATGGTGAGCGGGGTTCGCTCTGTTGGAGCTCTATTTAATGGTGCTGGATCCCCATTCCCCACTGCATTGAATCGTCCTCGTTGCTCTCATCTTCAGGCTTTCTATCTATTGTCTTGTAGGAGGTATACTAGCACTACAGCTACGCATTTCAAAATGAGTCGTCCCGATATTACGCTTTACACGGCGCAGACGCCTAATGGGATTAAGATCTCGATTGCGTTGGAGGAGTTGGGGTATGTTCTTCTTCTTTTTCTTTCTTTCTTTTTTACTGGATTATTGATCTCTTGCAATAATTGGATAATGAATACTGACGAGCTGTATAGTCTCCCCTACAAGGTCGAGAATATCAACATTGGCAAGAATACCCAGAAAGAGCCGTACGTACTATCTACCCTTCCCCATACTATCCCCATCTACCTACGGTAGTACCTACCATGCAGTACCATATATTAACATCCCTCCAGATGGTTCCTCGAAATCAACCCCAACGGCCGCATCCCCGCGCTGACAGACACCTTCACGGACGGGCAAAAAATCCGCCTCTTCGAATCCGGCAGCATCCTCACCTACCTCGCCGAGCAATACGACAAAGACCACAAGATCTCCTTCGTCCCCGGAACCCGCGAGCACTACGAGATGATCAGCTGGCTGTACTTCCAGAACGCCGGCGTCGGCCCCATGCAGGGGCAAGCGAACCACTTCTCGCGGTACGCCCCCGAGCGCATCGAGTACGGCGTTACGCGGTACACGAACGAGACGCGCAGGCTGTACGGGGTGCTGGATGCGCATTTGAAGACGTCGGAGAGTGGGTTCCTTGTTGGTGACCATATCTCGTTGGCGGATATTTCGCTTTGGGGGTGGGTGGCTGCTGCGGGCTGGGCCGGGATTGATATTGAGGAGTTTCCGAAGTTGAAGGAGTGGGAGGAGAGATTGGCGGCGAGAGAGGGGGTCGAGAAGGGACGTCATGTGCCGACTAGGCATACTGTTAAGGATGTGCTGAAGGATAAGGACGCTGCTGAGAAGCAGGCTGCTGAGGCGAGGGCTTGGATTCAGCAGGGGATGAAGGCTGATGCTAAGCATTAGTTTCCTTCTTCTTGTTACCTACCGTAGGTAGGTAGATACTTTGGGTTGTTATTATATGATAGACATGAATCTAGTATTGTCATTAATTTGTTATTCATTATTGTTTATTTCTTTGTCCAGTCATTGATCGAGGAATGTTAATGTTGTCATGGTCGACTGTGTTGTGTAGAGGGAGGCCAGTAGAGAAGATACAGATTAGTAATGTCACATGACCTCAGAGCTTGCCACCTCGCCCGAGCTTATCATCCCGTTTTCACCTCACTTTTCTATCATCATTCTATCCATAGTACACTTACCTGCAGTTTTATTAACTTCATCCTTGAGGTCAACATCATGGCCTGGCGAAACCAAGGAATTACAGGCTCCAACAACATCCCTCTGGGCCGCCGTCGCCTCGCCGGCGACGAACCCCATGAAGATGAAAGCCGCACTGCGACTCCCTCATCGGACAACGGGTTCAAGCGCGGCCGGAGCCCCATCCGAGGTATGTCCATCTCTCTCCTCTTCGCTTTTCAAAGAAGATCGCATCCGCTGATGGATATAGCGGAACCCGCGAGTGATGGCGTCAAGCGTCGCAAGAAGCGCAACCGTTGGGGTGATGCCCAGGAGAACAAGGCTGCTGGTCTGATGGGCTTGCCCACCATGATCATGGCCAACTTCACTAGCGAGCAGCTCGAGGCGTATACTCTTCACTTGCGTATTGAGGAGATTAGCCAGAAGCTTCGCATCAACGATGTTGTGCCTGCGGATGGAGACAGGTTAGTACCTTTTCACCCATCTAAATTCTCTCCAGGTTCTAACTCTGCAGATCGCCCTCTCCCCCCCCGCAGTACGACAACTTTGGTAGACGTGTAAATACTAGGGAATACCGTTATCGGAAGCGTCTCGAAGACGAGCGCCACAAGCTGGTCGAAAAGGCGATGAAGACCATTCCTAACTACCACCCGCCTTCTGACTACAGACGTCCCACCAAGACCCAGGAGAAGGTCTATGTTCCAGTGAATGACTATCCAGAGATTAACTTCAGTATGATAACTAACCCTCTAACTCCTAACCGTTCCTGTGTTGTGTCTGTCCCTCATGACGGCTCGAGTCGAGCTCGCAAGGAAGTCATCGCCCGTCGATGGTTTTCGGGGCTCGCTTCTTGCTAACCCTCATGCTTGATACCACTTCATTATTGCTCTCCCATCTTTGATAAAACCACCTTCAACTAACACTTAGCTCTTTGCTACCTTTTAAGTTGGCTTACTCATAGGACCCCGTGGTAACACCCTCAAGAAGATGGAGACCGAGTCCGGGGCTAAGATTGCCATCCGTGGAAAGGGCTCCGTCAAGGAAGGAAAGGGTCGATCTGACGCCGCTCACGCTAGTAACCAGGAAGAAGATCTCCACTGTCTGATCATGGCAGACACGGAAGAAAAGGTTAACAAGGCTAAGAAGTTGGTGCACAACGTTATTGAGACTGTGAGTTTGAGTCCACCCCCGCTGGCGAGACGTGATCGACAACTGACCAGACAGGCCGCTTCCATCCCCGAAGGCCAGAACGAGCTCAAGAGGAACCAGCTCCGTGAGCTGGCTGCCCTGAACGGTACTCTTCGTGACGATGAGAACCAGGCTTGCCAGAACTGTACGTTCCTCCCCCTTGCATATCATGAAACGTATGACTAACGGCTCCAGGCGGCCAAATCGGTCATCGCAAGTATGACTGCCCTGAGCAGCGCAACTTCACCGCCAACATCATCTGTCGTGTCTGTGGCAACGCCGGGCACATGGCTCGCGACTGTCCCGATCGCCAGAGAGGCTCCGATTGGCGCAACGGCGGTGGCGTTGGTGGCCGCAGGGCTATTGGCAGCGGCGATGCCGTCGACCGAGAAATGGAGGTATGTTATTCACCCTACACTGTATTTGCTATATCATTTGCTCACGTCACTAGCAACTCATGCAAGAACTGTCTGGTGGTGCCCCCGGCGAAGACGGCCAACCCATGCGCCGCATCGAAGCCGGTCCCGAAGGCGAGTACGACGACCGCGACGCGAAGCCCTGGCAGCGTGGCCCGCCGGCCAGCGACGTGGCTCCCTGGCAGCAGCGCCGCGACACCCGCCGCGACGACTACGGCTCCCGCGATCAGGGTGGCGCAGCTCCTTGGGCTGCTCAAAGCCGCGGTGGCGATCATGGCTACGGTGGCGATCACGGCTACGGTGGATACGGTGGCTATGGCGGTGCTCCCGGCGCTGCTCCGGGCGCTGCTGCCCCGTGGCAGCAGCAGGCGGCCCCTCCGCCGCCGGGTGGACCGGCCGCGTACGGATACGGTGCCTACCCCGGATATCCGTCAATGGCAGCGATGGGTGCTCCCCCGGGCGCTCCCCCCGGTCCTCCCCCCGGTGCCCCTCCGGGCCTGAGCGGAGTGCCGCCACCGCCGCCTCCGCCGGGCATGCCATCCATGTACTATGGCTCAGGCAGTCCGCCCCCGCCGCCTCCCGGCGATGGACCTCCCCCTCCGCCGCCCAGCGACCAGCCCCCGCCGCCTCCTCCCCCTGCTTGAACAACCCATCACTAGGATTGTCTAAGTTTGTCTTTGTTCTTTCTTATCATCTTTGCTATCTATTACTACCTGCCATATGGTCTGTGGTATTCCAGGACCGAAAGGGAACGAAAAAGGGGAAGAAGCGCAGGGTTGATCATTGTTTACGGGATCGTTTCGCAGGCCCATGAATTGTAATTTTTGTATCCAAATTGAGGGCTTCTGGCCTGGTTAGTGTGTTGATTAATAGTCAAAAGGGTATTTTCATTTGTCTTTTTCATTCGTATAGAGATGTATTGGTGGAGATGGAGATTCGGATATTTTGTCTTGTAGATGAAGAGAACTGCTACAGTCTCTCTGTAGTATGCGAATGGATGCACACCGCAACGGAAGAAGGTTTTCCCGACCGAGATGATTTTCGTCGTTGTCATTAGGCTCATCGGTTAAACGTACTCGAATTATTGTCGAGGTCGTCTGGACTCCTAGATATTCTCTGTCAGCATCCTGTGTTTAAAGTGGGTTACATACATCAGGATCCTCCGGCATCAAAGCATGGTCTAGTCCCTTAACCCTCCCGGATCCCGCCCCGCCCATCGTCAACCTTGGCTCAACAACCGGTGCAACATGCAGGCACCCGGGAGTAACGCAGCTGGCAGCCAGGCTGATCCAGCTCCCCACTCGCGCAAGCCGTGGAATTCGCATTCCCAGTCGCAGCTCTCCCACCACGATCATGATCAAGACCATGACCGTCCGCAGAGTCACAACCCCGAGCCGATCGCGCGGGAGCACACTCGACGCTCCACCACCACGCACTCATCCACGCGCTCAGCCAAATGGTGGCGCGTACGACTCTTCCGCGGCATGGTCAAAGATGTGAGGCGTCGCGCTCCATATTACTGGAGTGACTGGACCGATGCGTGGGATTACCGGGTCGTCCCTGCGACGGTGTACATGTTTTTCGCCAAGTACGTACTATACCACTACTACTGCCTGGGGCTTGCTCGGAGCTCCGGATAGGCGAAACAAGATTGTTACTAAACGCGCTGTAGTATCCTGCCCGCTCTGGCTTTCTCACTGGACATGTTTGAAAAGACGCACCAGAGCTACGGCGTTAACGAGGTGCTTCTCGCGTCCGTGCTGGGCTCCGTGGTGTTCGCCCTTCTGGCGGCTCAGCCGCTGGTGATTGTTGGCGTGACGGGGCCTATTACTGTGTTTAATTATACGGTTTATGATATTATTGCGCCGCGGGGGACGCCGTATCTGGCTTTTATGTGTTGGATTGGGATGTATGTCTCCCCTCCCCCACCTTTCAGATTGCGGGTGCGGAAGCGCAGCGCTGACTGGCTAAAGCTGGTCACTCATCATGCACTGGTTCCTCGCCATAACCAACGCATGCAACGCTTTGACCTACGTGACTCGCTTCTCGTGTGACATTTTCGGGTTCTACGTCGCGTGCATCTATCTCCAGAAAGGGATCCAGGTGCTGACGCGCCAGTGGGGCCAGGTCGGCGAGACGTCGGCGTATCTCAGCATTATGGTCGCGCTGTTGGTGCTGATGAGTGCTTGGATCTGTGGTGAACTGGGGAACAGTAATCTGTTTCAGCGCTACGTGCGGAAGTTTCTGGAGGATTATGGCACGCCGTTGACGATTGTCTTCTTTACCGGGTTTGTCCATATCGGTCATATGAGAGACGTTAACGTCGCGACGCTGCCGACTAGCAAGGCTTTCTTTCCTACGATGGATAGGAGCTGGCTTGTTAATTTTTGGGATATTGATGTGGGAGATATCTTCTTGGCTATTCCGTTTGCTCTGCTCTTGACTATTCTCTTCTACTTTGACCATAACGGTACCTCCCCTCCCCTCTCCCTTTCCTTTATGTCCACTCTCTCATATAATACAGTATCCTCCCTCATCGCCCAAGGAACCGAATTCCCCCTCCGCAAACCCGCCGGCTTCCACTGGGACCTCTGGCTCCTAGGCCTAACAACCTTCGTCGCAGGCCTCCTCGGCATCCCCTTTCCCAACGGCCTCATCCCCCAAGCCCCCTTCCACACCGCCGCCCTCTGCGTCACCCGCGACGTCGCCGATACAGACGACACCAACAAAGGCAAGACAGTCCGCATAACAGACCACGTCGTCGAACAGCGCGTCAGCAACCTCGCCCAAGGCCTCCTCACCCTAATCGCCATGACCGGCCCCTTACTAATCGTCCTCCACCTCATCCCCCAAGGCGTCATGGCCGGCCTCTTCTTCATTATGGGTGTCCAAGCCCTGCAAGGCAATGGAGTCACGCAGAAATTGATCTTCCTCGCGCAAGACCGCGCCTTCACGGCTGCGTCGAACCCGCTTAAGCGTGTGAAGCGTCGCCGCGCGATTTGGGTCTTTGTTGTGCTGGAGCTGGTCGGGTTTGGGGCTACGTTTGCGATCACGCAGACGATTGCGGCGATTGGGTTCCCGGTTATTATTTTGCTGTTGATTCCTGTTCGCTCGTTTTTGTTTCCGTTGTGGTTTGAGGGTGAGGAGCTGGCTGCGCTGGATGCGCCTACTGCTAGTCCGTTTACGATGGAGAGTGTGGGCGGGACTCATGGGGCAAATGGTGATTCTGATGCTGAGGGAGAGGGAGCTGGAGCTCGGCCTGCTGGGAGACCGTCCTCTAAGGATGATGCCAGTGGGGAGTCGATGATGCGTCGTGGGGAGGGGGAGGGGGCTGAGGCTCCTGTGGAGGGGGATTTGGAGCGTGGAGAGGCGTATGAGATGCAGTCGAGGGCGGGGATGCGTAGACGGAGCATGGCTAGTGGGGGTGATTGATTTGATAGGCATTGTTGGACCGTGGCATTAGCATAATTCTTATATAGTTTCTGTAGTCTTGGATATCCATTGGGAATGAATGATCTCTAGACTGACGTCGTTTGCAATCCTTGTTCAACGTGTAGGACCTTCGCTCATTCAGGGACAGCGCCAAAGCATCAGTTCTCGACCTATTGACCTCTAATAAAACCCCCCATCACCCTATCATACCACCCAGCCTTCCCACATTCATACAACCTCATCGCAGAAACCAGATACTGTCGCCGCGAATCACCAAGAGCAGACGACAGTCTGTACCCACCAGTCACCCCCCGCTCCTCTTCTATTCCCCTCACAACATCGATATAACTCTCCCTATCAGCAAACCTCTGCCTATCATCCGCATCCCGCGGACACCCAGTCTCATCATACTTCCACGGAGCATCCATAGCAGGCGGGACCACCGACATGGACAGGGGGGATTCTCCGGACAATCCGCAGGGCCCCGCAAACGCCGTCTCCCAGTCTATAACGCCCAGCAGGCGGTAGTCATCGTCAAATACGATATTGTTGTGCCCGAAGTCGCCGTGGCAGAGAGGGAATGGGCCTGTGTTGTTGATGGATAATGATTCCGCGTTATCGTGTATCAGTTTTTTTGAACGTTGATAGGGAAGATTGGATCTCGGCGGCGTAGGGACCTGCTGCGTTTTGAAGTTGAGCTTCGGAGAGACCGAATTCGACTTTAGTGGACTAGGCGATGAAGAACTCTGCTGCGGTGTTGAATGGCCCGCCTAAGATTGGGAGCGGGCCTTGTTGGTATGTGCCGTCTGCGTTTATCCCGGTTACTTTTCCGATTTTTGGGAGTCGGATGTTGAACATATCGATCTGATGGAGATAATCAGAGAGAAGAACTGTTGAATGGTGCGGGTACATACGTGGATTTCTGCCATTCTGGCATAAACGTCTAACTTATGTTCAGGGGGGATGTTCATGCTCAGATCTCTTCCAGCATTTCCTTGAAGACAGTCCATAAGCATGAACTGTGCCCCGACGCTGGAGTTCGTGTCTGTCTCAAACAAATGGACACGCGGAACAGGAATCGTGCTCTCTCGCCGAACAAGACAGATAGTCCAGTACTCGCTCTCCATTATCTTAGCCGCGCCTACTCCGTCACAGTACACGGTGTCAAGGGTGGCATCCGGAGTCTTGCTACCCACCGAGCGCGGTCAGAAAATTCGACGATACGAACCATGTGGTTATATCCTAGGCCGATGTCTGGTAATATTCGACATTCTAGACCGTTTCGCTTCGTAGAAGCACACTGGGTGAGTAGATCCCAGTTGATGGATTGTAGGAATGCTTGAGCTCGTGCTTTTAGGGGTTCTTTGCTGAGGGAGGAGAAGTAGGACCATCGATATCCGGCGAAAGTATTGTTTTCGTGCGAAAGAGTGTCTGGCATGATTGCGCTGGGTATGTTTTCTAGAACGTAGCAGTGGAAATAGCGAGATTATATGGACTGATAGGACTTTGGCGGGCTGTGAGAATAGCGGTGAAACATTGGCAGTTTTCCCATACGAAGATAGCTCGTCAGGTATTTGGCTTCAAATAAGAAGTATCAAGTAATTCTCCAATATCATGTCATGTCAGGCAATGTGAAGTGGCTCCTGCTGGATGGCTGATCGGAGTCTACCATTCAGCAAAGAGAACGGAGATACTAGAATAAGACGCAATCCTTCTTCCTTCTTTGTTTAAAACATCTTGTAAAGAGGCGTCTGTGTAGCAGAATGCCCCCCGGAATCCGTCCCGACTGGATTAGGGTTGTAGTGGCAGGGGTGTTAGCTGTCTCTGATGTGTTCAAAACCGGCGGGGTACCATGGAAATTTGAAAACATTCAAGCAAAAATAGTTGCTTCAAACACGCAGGCTTTGAAGTGAGAATAATCAGGTAAATAAAGTGAGAATAATCAGGTAAATAACAGGATCTATACTCATCGTGCCATACCAAGCGCCAGACATGGTAGCCTCAGGCAACAGTAGATGTAATAGCCTCAGGCAGATGATATCACATGGCTTGTGTGGGTCCAACAAACCAACCCCATTGGTCATTATCACGTGGTGTCGACACTCTACACCGCTTCAGCGGTCAGCTTTTCTGCCGATGAATTTATCAGATTTGATCAAAAAGAAGAAAAAAAAGAAGCAGAGAAGAGAGAGACAACGAACACAGTCAACCAACACAATGGCCCCGTCGCACTCCCCAGACCCTGTGTCAGCATCGGCATCGGAGGATTCGGATTCTGAGGCCTCCTCAAGCATAAGCGTATCCGACACTGAACAAGAAAACCATACCCGCGCTCCCAAACGAAGACGTCTATCGGAGACACCAGACGACGACGAAGACGAAGAAGAAGAAGAAGACAAAAGCTACACAGCCCCAGCCCCCATCGCCACAGTCTCGCGAATCAAAAAGAAAGACACATCCAGCGCCCAGCCCGCCCAAAAATCCGACACCAACCCAGAGCTAATCAGAGATGCTCTGGAAATCGGTCTCCAAGAGGAAGAGTCCTCGTTCAAGGCGCTGAACGTCGCGCCGTGGCTGATCGGGTCGCTGACGACGATGGCGGTCAGGAAACCGACGGCTATTCAGAGGGCCTGTATTCCGGAGATCTTGAAGGGCAGGGACTGTATTGGTGGGAGTAGGACGGGATCCGGTAAAACGATTGCGTTTGCGGTGCCCATTTTGCAGATGTGGGCGCAGGATCCGTTTGGGATTTTTGCGGTTGTTTTGACGCCGACGAGGTTGGTCTCTCCCTCTATCTTATTTGGGGATACAAAAGAAGGAGGAACTAATTAAAAGCAGAGAACTCGCTCTCCAAATCTACGAACAAATCAAAGCAATCTCCGCCCCCCAAAGCATGAAACCCGTCCTCATCACAGGCGGAACAGACATGCGCGCGCAAGCCATCGCCCTCTCGCAGCGTCCGCACGTCGTCATCGCCACTCCCGGCCGTCTCGCAGACCACATAAACACTTCCGGCGAAGACACTGTGCGCGGCCTCAAGCGCGTCCGCATGGTCGTCATGGACGAAGCGGACCGCCTCCTCGCCCCAGAAGCAGGCATGCTCCCGGACGTAGGAACCTGTCTCTCGGCTCTACCCCCCTCCTCCGAGCGCCAAACCCTCCTCTTCACAGCAACAGTGACGCCCGAAGTGCGCGCCCTCAAATCCTCGCCCCGCTCCAACTCCAAACCCCCCCTCTTCATGACTGAAATCTCCACCGAAAGCAAAGACTCCATCCCCCCCACCCTCAAACAAAGCTATCTCAAAGTCCCCATGACCCACCGCGAAGCCTTCCTCCACGTGCTCCTCTCCACGGACGCCAACGCCCAAAAACCAGCCATCATCTTCTGCAACCGCACCCAGACAGCAGACCACCTCGAGCGCATGCTCCGCCGGCTCGCCCACCGCGTCACATCCCTGCACAGCCGACTCCCGCAGTCCGAGCGTAACGCGAATCTTGCCCGCTTCCGCGCCTCGGCCGCTAGAGTCCTCGTCGCGACGGACGTCGCCTCCCGTGGTCTCGATATTCCCTCCGTCAGCCTGGTAATCAACTACGATGTCCCCCGGAACCCGGACGACTACGTGCATCGTGTGGGACGTACCGCCCGTGCGGGCCGCTCCGGTGAGGCTGTCACGCTTGTTGGACAGCGCGATGTGCAGCTTGTGTTGGCTATTGAGGAGCGCGCAGGTCGCCAGATGGAGGAGTGGAGTGAGGAAGGTGTTAGCGTGGAAGCGCGTGTTGTGCGTACTGGTGTGCTTAAGGAGGTTGGCGCTGCGAAGCGCGAGGCCGCTGCTGAGATTGATGAGGGGAGGGATGTGTTGGGGAGAAAGAGGAATAAGTTGAAGAAGGTGCGGTAGTACTAGACTTTTTGTTGTATCAGTTTCCTTTCTTTTTTCTTATTTCTTGGTTTTGGTTCGGAATATGATGCTGTACATACGTACCTATCTTTTCTACACGGCTTCCGCTCTTCCTCTTTCCATGTTAGTGTTCACTTCTCGCTGCTTTTTGCTCATTAAGAAAACCTTGGCACGCGCTAAGTTGATCACCAAGTAGAGGACTGAGCGGAGAGGTGAGTAGCCTGTGTAGAGTAGTCTTGGGGCTTGATACTAAAGTTCATCCAGTTTCAACCCACTTAACCAAAGAATGATATTGTTAATAGAATAGGTAATTTTAGCTATGATTCCTTCTAATATACTATGAAGCAGTCTCTCAGGTGAGATTAGGTCCAAATAATCTCTTTGTGAGCCATTGTTTTCATTGTCGATATTACTCATATATTAGCAGTAGAAGCATGTAATATGACATGTATATAATTCATTGTATCATTAATACTCCATACTATAAGCCAAAAAATAAAATACACCTTCACGTGGGGTTACTTTTTTTTTTTGGCGGGGGAACATACTAGTTCTTGTCCAACGTGTAAAGAAAATTTCAGCCTGTTTGATCTTTCCATTGCCAGCAAGTCCACCGCAAAATCAATCTAGAAATGAAGGAAAACAAATACAGAAAGGATTGACCCATGGGAAGGGGGATATTGCCAGCCTGGAGAACTAGTGTTTGATAGTTATCAGGGGAGTCCATATCATCTACACAGAGAGTTCGCCAGAGAAAGATTAACTCAGGCATCATGGGTGCAAACACCACGAGCTACTCACAGTGCAGCACGTCGCATGGAGAATACAAATAACCTATGTAGGCGGCCTCCGGCATCCTATCATGTGGGAACAAGTGTGGGCCGGAGGGTCGATGGCCATCACCTCCCTGCGTGGGAGCTGCAAGTGTCTCTAATCAGACGCCTGCATGTCACTTCCATAAGGCGGCGCTTCCCAACCTACCAATAGCCGCTGACCTCACTGATCTCCTCCCCTGCTCAGCCGCCTCCTGGAGGCCTCCGACTTGGAGATGAGACACTACGCGACACATCACCGCCTGCGGCAGCGGAGAATCGAGCAGTAGGTGTGAAATCTAGAAGCATGGTGAAATCGCCCAAAGAAATGCGAGATACCTCATATCAGTTGGTCCTAGTCATTGGCGGGGATGATCCCACGCAGCCTGTCGTGGTCGACACAGTGGCCCGACCGTTCTCGCATATTGCAAGGCATGCCAGTTTCCGCGAATGGGCGGGGACGGTTGAACGCAAGAGGCCCCTTGGACTTGAACAGATTACTCGGAGCGGATGAGAAACGACTGAAGCCCTTCATGTGTTCAAAAGAAGAATGCACGACTTATAAAAGGGTTGCCCGTTCGGTCCTAAAGATTGAACTACTCGCCCATAAGCTCTCCTATTCTACAATTTCTGAGTTCTCTCGTCCTCGCGAAAACGCCTATCTGATAGTCAGGCGTTTGGGTCCCTCCGAACGGATACGAAAGAATGTACGACGAAACCCCGGAAGATCCGGTGCTGGAGCAACGACAAAGCAGGCTGAGGCTACTGTATGAGCCCCTGTCGCTGCTCGATACACTGGACCAAACGAGAGGTGATCGCATCAGGCCCGACGATGTCCCATCGCATGACGCCGAATTTAGCCTGATCGGAAGCCAACGGTCCTTTGTCAATGCAATCGCCTACATCTGCGCATACAAGAAAGGCCCGGCCTACGTGACCGCTGCCGCGTTGGAAAAGGCGCCAGAAGAGATAGTTCTGTGGCTCGCAGCAAATAAGGGCATAGAACCCGCGGTAATCGATTTTTTGAACCCGGTCGTGAAAATCATCACATGGCTAGTCGGCAAGACAAGTGCCAGGTTGGAAAATGAGGAAGGGGCATCGGCATTGAACCTCCTGACGGGCAAGACCCTGTCTTTCAATTCCCCCAGAATCTATTCATACTATTGCCAGATAGTGAACCACGCGGCTCCCGATGTGGTGCCTGAGTTGGCTCGGGACCCACGTTTTCGAGGTCTGTCTCCTGTCTAATCTTCAGCTGCCCTTTTTCCTTTTGTTCTTCTTCTTCTTTTTATTTTTTATTTTATTTTTTGGAAGACATCTAACACGCTTGAAACTTTAAGATATTCCAAAAGTTATCGAGTTCAGAAAGTGGCTGGCTAGTCATCTATATGAAGATGATGAAGATCATGTCCAACTCCAGGAGCGTGATATGGAACGCCTTGCCAAGAAATGTTACGAATCACGGAAACTTTTCAATGTTCTCCGAAACTTGGGAGGGGATCCACGGCAGACTGAGCGTTTCGAGCATCTGTACAAGCTGCTGGGAAAGCTCGGAAAGCATGTGGTGATGTGCAAGCGGCTGGTGGAAGCGAGTATTGTGCTACGGACGGAATTCTTGCGTGGACTGACCGTCAAAACGGTCCCGAGATCCAGAGAGCGCCAAATTCCGCTGCGCCGCAAATGTAATGTGGACGGGATTGCAAATCGCATTTTTCGGAAACCTACCGATAGGGACAGGTTCATTGCTCGCTTGGAGACGATCTATACCGCGGACGACTTGAACAAGCGCTTAGAGTGTCAGTATGGTCAGACCAAGACTTTCGTGCACGCCGAACTCTTGTTGTTTAATCACCTTGATACGATTGATGGGGATTATCTGGACAACAGCGACAAATACGTGGGATGCAGTAAGCCCGCGTGCTACCTCTGCTACCAATATATCTGCACTCATCCCGGTGGATATGCACGTCCGCCCTCCCATCAGAAACTTTACCTGAGGTGGCGTCTTCCAGATATCAAACAAGCGCAGCCTCTTGCCGCTATCCTGTTTCAGCGGCAAAAGGAAGTTCTTGAAAAAATGATCATCACCGTGCGATCCGACTTGAATAACGAAGTTGCCACGCGCGTCGGTAGGCGGAAGAGTGAAGTCGACTCCACGCACGCAGAAACCTCGAGCTTGTATGAGATCAAAAAATTGGAGGATGCAGTGGCCTCGATGTCGTTTGCCGAGCTGCTACGAGAAATCGATCCATCAGTGCAGCACACGCCGCTTCCTGATCTGTCCTCTGAGACGGAGGTCGTCAGTTCTCCCTCGTCCTCGAGCCAGTACAGCCCAGCGCCCGACAGTGCATATTACTCAAGCGACAGCGATGGAGGTGTTGGTATCTGAGACTTGCAGTCATGCATACGGCAGTTGGGGAGAGATTGATGTTGCGTGTGACTTCGCCGGGGTGTGGCTGCTCATAGCGGACCGGGCAGGCTGGACTCAGGAAGACAATTTACTACAATAATCAGCTTCTGATAGTTAGCCCGAATGATGTTTGTTTGTTGATTGCTTGATACTCCGACACCGTATCGGAATACATAAATCGCTGTCCCTAGTTCAGTTTTTGGGAAATGCCTAGTGGTATCCGAGTGGTATCTCGGCGTGAATGAGAGAAGACTGGATGGTATGTTCATATTGGTATTTGTAAACCATTTCAACGTAAGCCATCCTTGCAGTGAGACCTGGCCCTTTGTATGGTGTATTCTGGTAGACCAGCAAGGGACCCCGAGTAGGGATTGCCCTGACCTTACTGAATACTTGCCCCGCACCCTGGACAACAACGTAACCCTTCCTCCATGGCCCTTTCGTATACATACCCAAGGGACCCCTCCAGAGACCTGCGGAGCACTAGTCAACCGTTGACCTGTCTTTGATCGTTGTGTTCAAGACCAGCTTACAATAGGTATATAGATGTTTCCATTCAACAACGGTGCTTTATCCCCGCATGGTCAAGAAGGCTGATCAGATCCACAGAAGAGGAAAATGACTGTCTTGACATGCACCGAACACCCGCAATATCTCAATGACCTGCAAGAGGCCATCGAACATATCAAAGTCTGTCACATGAACAGCATCACACGTCCTGGTCGTCCCGGAACGGTTGATACACATGGACACATGTGGTATTGTTGGGCGTGTGAATCTCGCTATTTGAAAGATCATCGCAGCTTTGATTCGAATGAGGCCATGTGGGATCATCTCCGATCAAGTCACTGTGACATTATTGCTTGCATAGTCCCGCACCAGGACTTTGACGGGATTTGAACTCATGTTATAATCTTTTTATGGGAGTTGATGCTATATTGCTTTAAGCAAGGAATTGCTCTGGATGATCTAGATGGTTTAGATGGTTCTTGCGAAGAAAAGTCGTTTAAGATACTATGAACATTGGCATAAGCGTAGGGCATCAGCCTACACAAGCCTTGTACCTTCAACTATAGAGAACGCGCTACTCCCTTCAGTCATAGAGTCATTTCAGTCAGCTGCCCGTCGCCAAAAATCACTGTCGTTGTCAATATCATAATCATCGACATCCTCGTCCAAACTGCGGTCATCATCCTCATAATCCCCCCAGCAACTCCTGTCGTCATCCCACTCCCCTGTCACTTCTTCATTGTTCACTACCTTGACTGACCATCCGTATCGCTCCATCTGTTGTCTCAGCGCCTCGTCGATCTCATCTTCGAACACCTCAACCACAACCTTTTGCAGTGATGGCAGCGTTCGGAATTGGGCAGCGGTCTTGTCCAACATCGCAACAACAACCATAAAGGACGACGTCAGATCGTAATCTCTGTGAAGCGATGTTTCGATCGTCTTTAACTGCGGGCAGTTGCGCTGAAGGATTGAGAGAATCTGGAGGCTGTTGTTCTCCGGACTGCCCGATCCATCGGGCAGCTGATCAAGCCGTCGAAAGGCAGGAAAGTCCATACGTACATGCTGAAGGTAGCTCGTACCTTCGCCTCCGATCAAGTCAAAGAATCGAGAGACCATGGAAGGGCTGTATAGGGTGAAGTCGAAGGAGTTCTGTGCGTAGAAGATTGCCTTGGCCTCTTTGTAAATTTTCTGATTGGTGCGGAGGATACTGAGACCCAGCCCCCTATCGTATCTGGGCCAAAAAGGGCGAATGGAATCCTCCTGCAGCAGCACGTAGCGATATATCTTGTTGTGGAGCTCGCCTGGAAGGTCAAGGAAGGTGGTTGGCATGCTGGGCGTGTTGGCGGTTTGGTTGACTGGATGGTGTTTGAGAGGCCCTGCCATGTTCGTTCGGGCTCCTGGCCGTGATATGTCACCACCCCTTATATAGAACTAATAGAAAAACGGGAAAGCAATAAAAAAGATGGTCTGTTTATCTTTAGTATGAACAAGTCACTGGGGGGTCTGGAGTTATGTCGGTATATCTGCCGGTTTATCGACCAAAGACATTGTCAAAGAACACATGTAACAACGGCCTACTACTCAATTATAGGTCGAGTTTGATGAACAGATGCTCATGCAGGAAAGCCACAATCAGAGCAACGATCTTAATAGTCGTGTCAAGTCTTTTATTGCGCCGTAGTAGTTCGAAGTATCAACGGCCTCCTACATTCCGTGTTGGGAAGGATATGCAGCAAAACTCTACCCCGTCATTCTTTTCTTGTTATTGTTATCTTTTTTTAATTTGCTGTTATTGGGAGAAATTATCTGGTAAGCAGTTGAGGCGATACGTGTAAGCTGCTGTATGCATCCAACAATCATCTTGTACATATCCCCGCTAGCGCATTGCGTGCGTGCGCTCTCACCTATAGGACATGAGATGCGCTCAGTCGATGGACATTGCTATCGCTGCTATACCACAGATGAGACTCGTAACGAACTTGACCTTCAGTGCAATAACATATCGTGATATAATAACGTGGCACGGCCAAACCAGAGTCAAAAAAAAAGAAAAGAAAAAAGAAAAAAAAACCGTTCAGACGAGGCTGATGCAGCATGCTGATCCTGGTAGATGCCCGATACTTGCTGGCACTCTGGATTTAAATCGATTCTGGATCCATACAAGCCAGGAAATCCAACCCTGAGATCAATACAAAAGGGCCGACATTGATTCTTCCTCTTCCGACTTCTGGCTTCTGACAATTACTCAGTCTATCTCGCCTGCTTTGTTACACTTCCTGGGACATTGAGTCAAATACAGCATTGATGTCTTTTGACCAAGCGGAGCCTGATCCTGATCCACCTTGGGTGGATTCTGGAATGGGCGGCCCGATGTTCAAAACGATTGACTGGGGCCTGCTGGAGCTCGTCCTTCAGGATCTTTGTGACATGAGTCAATTGCCAAACATCCTCCCTGGAAGCGCACTTCCCGAGCACCAGGCTTCTTAGAGCCATCCCTCGGAGGAACCGTCTTTCAGCATGGGTGACCGTGGATATCTTGAACCGGACACTATCGGTCAAAGACCTAACTCGGCGAGCGCAAACACCAGCCAGTCGTCTCTCTCCCCGCCGGTACAAGTTGGAAAATTGAGATTTCGCGAAGCAAAGATGCCCCCAGATGACTACTTTGTTTGTTCACCGACTACCTTCCTATACCACTGCCCCTCGCAGGAGTGCAATGACCGAAATGGATTTCGCCTGAGATGTGAACTGAAGTATGGTCCATGTCAAAGTTAGTTGCTCATCTACTAACCCTTGCCAGGAAGCATATGCGCACGCACTTCAAGCCTGTGGTGTGCTGGTGGTGTGAAGTCCGAGGTGCAGAGCAAAGGGACGTCTTGAAACATGCTCTAGTGAACCACCCGAGATCAGTAGGAGGAACAAGGAAGATCGACTGTCCACATTGTGAGAAAGCCTTCACACGACCTGACAATATGTCAAGGCATCTCAAGCGGGAACACGGCGGACCTGTTGGGGCAGGTTAGGTTCCGATTCATCACTTTGTACTGGAGACCAATGCTCAATTATCTGATACTACTCTGATTTTGGTTACGACCATACATTCGTAATGCAAAGGACATATCAAGGTAGTCACTCGAGATATCGTGACGTAAACCCAGATGGTTCGACCTTTATGTGTATCATATGGTTTAGGCATTACTGGACTCCAGAACTAAGACCATGAAATTTACGACAGCCACGATGGTAGCTGATCTTTTTTCTAGTAGTAAGAATATAAGGTAAAACATGGGCTTTGTGATTATAGAAATCCCGCTGGAGGCGAGCCACCTGGCTACACTTGGCTCTTCAGTCGCCCTCGATGTCTCTACATTATCACCTTGACATTCATACTTGACATCATCAGATGCTCATTATTCCCATCATATCTGCGTGGCATGGTCATTCGCATCAAAATCCAACTTCTCTGGTGTAGATCCAGTGGGGCTTGACACGAGAGATCGGCAATGCGGGAGGCTTACAATGTCGGAGGCCTACAATCTCTAGACATGTACAATGAGCCTGAGAATGCAGGAGGCATACAATATGCGAGGCGTACAATGCAGGAGGCTTACGATGCAGGAGGCTCACGATGCAGGAGGCCCACAAGACAAGAGGCCTATAATGCGGCAGGCCCACCAGGCGGGAGACTCACCATGCGAAGATCCACATTGCGGGGAAGCGTCTAATATCAGTATCCTCCAGCGACTGGTATGGAGACACTTGTGCACCACGATGATAATTACAACAGCAATGAGTGACCCGATGTATATGAGAAGAGACAACATGAGCTACAATGTAATTGGCAGAAGATGGTTCATGCCAGTCCCCATTACTATAAGAGCATGGCCATTTCGGAGCCAGTGCCCCCACCAAGCCTTGGGATCTATTTGATTCGTATTCCCTATCGTCTTAATACATCAATTGTAACAGCGAGAATGATTATGACTGCGTGGGTGATTCTCGTCGGAATCCTTTTGCGCTTATATTTCATATATTGTTGCCGAATCTCTCGCTGGCGTGACTCGAACACCCACGTGGGCGGTCCACGCTCGGAATCGAAAGTTGGAACAGAAAAGTTCAAGAAGTCCAACACACTCCGTTGTCGAGCGCTGGCAAATCAAAGGTTGTGTGCTGTGTTTGGCATCAGCAACGCTTTCACAAATGACAACCATGGCGAAGTGGAGCGCTTTATCCGGAACACAAGGAACCTTCTCAGGCTGAGCTCAGGGGACTGGGAGCAACTCTCATATGTGACCTGTGTTTCTGCACGGCGCACGTTAAACGTGAATGCATCCTCCCCATCAGGAGTTCCCTTGGTCAACCTTGTCCAGATCCTGACACTGAGAGTCGTACTCCTCGTGTTATTCGCGATGGAAGACGAGGCCATCGATACACCCGATGATAGCCTCGTGACGTTAGCCAGCGAAATCAATAAAGCATGGATGCAATCCAAAGACCCCTCGGAGGTGCGGCCGTTTGAGGAGAACATTTCCCTCCAGAAGTCGATCACAGCGATCTTCCCCAAGGCAGACCGTCTGCACGGTGCTGAAAACCCTCTCAACCTGATCCTCCCCGGGTTTGAAACCATGTGGAGGATCTCCCTACGGGTCTTTCTCGAGGTTGGATTCAAAACGGGTCTTCGCAATCCGCACTGGCGGGAAATGCTGGCTGCCTTTACGCGTCAGCCAACCAAGTCGGAATTCGAGCGGAGGAGCCACCGCGGTGTTTCGGCCGGCATGCTGATCCACGAGGCATTGCGTTTATATCCACCGACCAGGAGGATCTACCGTGCGGCTGACAGTGCCGAAAGCAGCAGCAACAAAGGGATGTTTGCCTTTGACGTGGAAGCCTCCCACCATGCAACCTCTGCGTGGGGCCCAACTGCGACAGAATTCAAACCGGAAAGATGGACGGGACTGACACTTCGACAACGATACGCCTTTCGCCCATTTGGAGTCAAACCATTCATCTGCCCTGCACAAAATGAATTTGGTCCACGGGCTATTGCGCTAATTGTAGGAGCCTTGTTTGTGGAGCTTGGGGATCAGTGGAGGCTTGCTCCAGAGGGGGATGGCATCTTAGACTTAGCATCCCCCAACAAACTGAACAACGAGCGGGCAGGATACAACGACTTACTTCTCCAGAAAACTGCCGAAAGGTGTCTTTACAACTGTTAGAGGTCGTTTCTAGTTCTACATCATTTGAGGATAATGTCGGTATGGAGGCTTTGGATACCCGGGCAATATGAGAGACTGAACGGCTGGCTGGCTTCAGGGAAACCAACGATCAATGATTTAGACCTCAATCTCCCTAACCTAATCAGTCATCTCTTCGTAGTCACCAGAACTGTAACCGATAGACCAGCCCAGTTGCAGCAAGGCCGACTGTGAGCTCGCCGACTGAACCGGCCTCACTTCTCGAGCCCGTCTTCGATGCTGAGATTCTCCAGCTTTGGAAGCCCATCAGAGTCTTTGCTCAAGAGGAACCCAGTGTCCATTTCCATATCCTTGGGCTTCCAGCCACTGTCCAGCGCAATTCTAATCTGTCTTCTCCACGTATCCGCGTAGGCATCTTTCCAAGCCGTAATGAACCTGTCTGCTTCCTCCCGGGTGGCGAAAACTTCATGACACGCAGACGTGCCTGTGGCGGCAGCATTCGCATCGCTAGGTCTCGTCAGAGCTCCCGCCTTGGATCCAAGCATCCAGAACACTACTTACCCCCAGTCCGTAAACACCCCCGAGCGCCTTCCCCCGGCAACCGCATAGTATTTGCGTTTGCGCGGGCCAGGCCTTTTGCCGTTCACCTCCATATCCATCACTTCCTCGAAGTGTCCGATGTTCCTGGACTGCATATCCTTTCGAGCTAGCTCGATGGTGTCGAATCGTCCGTGGTCCGCGCCTTTATAGCCCGTCACTCTCGGGTGGACCTGGCTCCTAAGAGATGCCATGTCCCGAATTAGCTTCGCCGATGTCGCCGGGCAGTATCTCACTTCAGTACCAGCAACGATATATCGTCGGCGTATCAACACGGCCTCGGTAAACTGAATAACAGGTCTCGCTTGTGCGGTCTTTTAGCACCATGGTTTGGACTATTCGAGCAACCTGTGGCTAGTCGGACGGGTGGAAAATAGAATTGGGTTGTGTACAACAGAGACTCTCCAGTTCTGAACAGCGTTGAGCGGGGGGTTGAGGTGAGAGGAGAGACGAGTACTTGCGATGTAGGAAGTCTGGATCTGCAAGCCAACAATAGCACGAACCTGCGCCACGTATTATGCCATATCTACGCATGTCGGGCATGATGAATCTCTTGGGCCACCATGCATGCGGCGCTTATGCATTCGGGATATTGGGTCTTACGTTTTAGACTCTAATTTTCATTTTACTTTTTTGGCTTTGGGTCCTCCTGAATTGTTATGATTACTCTGATTATTTATCATTCCCAGAGGGTAACGTGGGGTGGATATCATCGTTCGGACTATTGTCCATATAATGCCTTAATGATGTATACAGTAGCATGGTATGTTTTTTGCTCATCACGTAGTTAATCGTATACGAGACTATACTAGACTTTACTGTACATGCAACATTCACCGTCAATAACATAAGCCAAACAAACCATCACAAGCGGTATCATTGATGCTCCAAGCAGTGTATAGTATCTGAGAAACGCCAGATGCAAAATGAGTCATAGCCCTGGGATCGAGTTACGCCCTTCAGAGCCATATTAACCATGCCCCTCTCCACCTGTATCTGTAGGAGATTGGGTGGATTTGATCACAGTAGCAGAAATATCCCAGTAGCCAGGATGGTCGAACCGTGAGAAGCACACTCCAGCACGGCGGAGGCTAGGATCCGCACTGACGAGGATTCGTCCGAGGAGGCTGATATAAGGCCGTCGTTGTTGTGAATTGGTAGGTCAGCTGGTTCAGGCTGCTGGACTGCCGTGTTGATCGGCCGTGTTCATCAGTTTGAGTAAGCCGTCTACCGCGTCGCCGTCTCCATCACCTTCTCCCTTTTGGGGCGGTGTGCTCTGCTGTCTCTCCCCATCCTCTCGTGACTCCTCCGTCTGGTCCGGGTTGAGCCCTCTATCGACATGTCTCCTGCGTGACGCACTCGCCGGCGGACTGCTCAGCTGCATCGGCGAGTGGGCGCCCTGACGGGGATGGTGTTTCTGGGTGGGGGTCCGCAGGGGATCCGGGAGGTAGGCGGCACCGGCGGAGAGCGGAGGGGACGAGAGCCCGGGGTGGAGCTCCAGAGCCGGCTGGAGAGCTCGCGGGGGGGCGGCGGAAGAAGGTGTCGCTGTGTCATTCGACAGATGGGGGGTGAACTTGCGCTGGGTCGGGGTTTCCAGCAGGTCGGGGCGTGATAACCGGGGGTATTTGCGGCTGTGAGCTTCTAGTTCGGAGAGACGACGGTCGAATTGAGGGTCGTGGACGTGACGCATGGCATTTTGGATTCGGCTGCGGAGGAGGTTGGCTTTCTATTGGGTGTCAGTTAGGTTTCCTCATTTGGGCTATTTTTTTGGGTGGGGGGAGGGGATCTCACCTGTTGGATAAATGATTTGCGCGTGCTGGGGTCTTCGGGAACGGTGGTCTCTGGGCTGACTGGTTCTGCCAACTCTGTGGTTTGACTGGAGGATTGTTCTTGTTGTGGTTGTGACGTTTCGGGGTTCAACGCGTCCGGGCGTGGTTCTTGGGAGAGCTGCTCGATCATAATTAGCACCCATTCAGACAAGTAGCACGCCTGAAGATTTCCGTGCGGACTCTGGTCTTACCTGAATGTCCTCTGGCACCGTGGATAGTGTTTGGGTTCCGGTCTGAGAGGCATGTCCCCGCGGGGCCTCTTTGCGGGGCGACAACACGCCATGTTTGTTGACGCGGGTTTGGTCGTGGTCCACCTGGTCAATTGACCGTTTCTGACCCGCGAAGGACGGCGAAGGAAGGAGTTTTCGTGGCGAGGTTGTCAATTGGGATTTGACAGGCGAGGCGGATGCGTGTCGGTGGTGTGCCGGAGACAGACACGCGTTGGGGGTCTTTTCGCCGAGAATCCGTCTGCCCTCTTTGACGGGGCTGGGGGAGAAGGTGTGATACATTCCGGAGGATGGGAGAATTGACGGATGGATGGAGGGGAGGGAGGAGGAAGAGGGTATTGGAGCTATGTCGTGAGTAAATCAACACGACCCCCGGTTATAACTGAGTCGGTCGAGTATATGGTGATTGGAGCTTGGTTGGAGTAGAAGAGCGAGACCAAGGGATAAAGGTAGTGGAAGTGACAGGGAACAATTAATGCTGGGTCGACGAGAGAGACCAGGTAGCTGAACGAGTGAGAATCTACCGAGACAAAGTCGACGAGGAAAGAAAAACACCAGCCGGAGAGAAGTGGGAGAAGAAACGAGGGTGGACGAGCGCGTGGGATGTCGCGTGTCGAGAGTATCTCGCGCTATCCGGGTGCCGCTATAACTTAACCAGCACGCTAACTTACCTTACCTGGTACCTGTACCTTGTCCGGTACCGGTACCGGTATGGATACTGCCGCGCCCGTACCGGACGGTAATTCAGGCACCATTTTCACGCTTTTCTACCATAGATCGTTTGTTTGTTTTTGATGTCTTGTTGTTATGCAGGGAGGGTTCTATGGTGGTCAGAATGACTGCTTGTCTATTTTCTGGCTCATCCATCTCAATCCTTGCATCTCAGCCACTCCACCAAAATATTGGATCGGCATTTGGTCGGGCTTTATATGACTGACATTCAACATATCGTCCTCAACACCACCGGTGATCCAGGAAAGCCAGGCATATGAGCATACTAAATGTGTTTTCAGAGAGATACAGATGACTATGATCTTCTTAGGTACACACGGATTTCTGAGTCGTCCTTTGATCACCGAAACCCTCGAGCCCTCCGTGTCAAGGCCGCAAGATAACGTTTGATCTGGAGCTTGAGATTCCCAAAGTACAAGCAATGCCACATCCGCTTCACGACCCTCGCAATCAAATGCCTCCTGCCGTCGAAGCTTTTCCCTAGTATCGGAAAAGATCGAAGCCTGCGCAAGGATCTAGATGGATTGATAATTTATGGTCAACTAGGACCTTCGTCGCTCACTCGGGCTGTTTATAAGGTTGGGCTATTGGAACCATACAAGGGTCTTGTCGTCGCGCTCGTGGACTCGTTGTCTTTAAGGATTAAGATCCGTGATGAGATAGACGATTTTAATCAGACGTACGTCCTGTTCTCTCTGGTTTGCCAGTGTCGCTAATTCGCGACTTTAGTTAGGGATAGAGCGCAACATTTTCTCACTACAATGCCCCTTGCCGAGGCGATAATGAAAATGATAATGTAGTTAGACATCGCGATAGGTTCTTTTGAACTGTTAGAATGTTCTGCGGTTACCTCTGGAGATCGTTGTCTCCCAGCAAGCGCACTTGGAAGTCTCTGCCATCTTGAGAATGCTGAATAGTATTTTGGACGCTCCATTGAAAGAGTTAGCGCAAGTGGTTATTATAGAAAGACAAATTGTTGATGATGCCTGCCAGTGGCTTCTCAAGCCATGGACGCGTGGAATTGGTAGTCATTGTCAAACCATCGAGATGTGGAAGGAATGAGATCTCGCCAGAAAGGCACCGCATTCAAAACAACACTCCAGAGACTGGTTAGCATGTATGACGATGACACGGCGTCTACTTCCTTTAGTCAGATACCCCGGGGATTTCAACAGATGCGGATTTCTATAAATCTAAGGGAAGAGATTATGACGTCATATTGGACTGGGCTATATATTGGTTTCATGGAATGTTGGGAGCTTCAAGAAGACAGAGTTTGTTTGCAAGGCAGTCGTATTGTGGCTCACCCGGTCCGAAAATACAAGGAGAGCACTCGGAGACTTGAAAGCCCGCGCATACAGGCGGCTTGGGGCGAGGACAAGGGTTTGAATGATTCTGGAGGGGGCATCCAGGAACAGTTGCGCGGTGACATAGGGATGTCGTAGCAGAATAAATACGCCGGTATTTTCTGATCATAGAACTGTAGTGAATTATTCCTTAATTCTTTATTTATTGATTCTATGGAACTTTCTATCTACTCACTAAATCATTCTATCTATTGATTTACCAAACTATCTCTATTTGTTTATTGCTCTATTTATCCCATAATCAAACCGCAACCGGCCAGCTTTCCCCGCATTTCATCCTGCAATCATCGCGCTCCATTCCAGACTTCATCCTCGTCACTGGTCGGTCGATGTCTCTGTGACCCCTCAGAAAGCAAGCCCAGCATCCCCACCCGCTTTGGGAGTGGAGGTGAGTCGATCATTGCTCTTTGCCTCGCCATTGCATCACCCCATCCATCCATGGCCATTCCGTCAGCAGCGCCTCGTTATTGACCGACCTTCTCGACTCTCTCCAGTCAACTCTTCTCCTCTTCACTTCCTTTTTTCCCTGGAAAATATCCCATCTCTCTACCAAATTATACCTTTGATCTAGAAAACCATCCCCCGGCTGATCGAGTTACACCGCCAGCCTGCAATGCGCCCGTCCCTTGCGGTCCTGGCAACCGCTGCCCTCCAGGCAGTGGTTACAACGGCCTCCACCCTAACTCCGCCTGTGCTCCCCTTGACCGTGAGAAATCCTTACTTGAGCATCTGGTTTGGTGGCGGGGCTCGCGATGCCCCCTGGTCGAGATGGCCCATGTTCTACACGGGAGAGGAGGTTGGCCTCTCTCTTCTGGCGCAGGTCCCCAGCACAGGGGCCGTCTACCCGCTGCTGGGCAAGCCGCAAGACTCTTTGTCGCACGAGGATGGGTCAGTCTGGTGTGAAATTTGCAAAATTCCCGGGATCGTACTGACACGCTGACCAGGGCCCCGCCGGTGAAATTCCCAACCTATCTCGGTGCCAACTACGACGCGTCCACGACCAACTTTACTTACCGCATTGATGCCTCGTCGACCCCGCTCGACATTACTGTTTCCTTCCTCTCCCCCATCACCCCGACGTCGACTCTGCGGCAGTCCATTCCGGCGTCCTACGTGACCGTCCATGTTCACGGCGATGTGGAGGTCAACGTGTATATGGATGTGAACGGGCGCTGGGTCAGCGGTGACGCAGGAAGTCACATCAACTGGCAGTATGATAGCCTGCGCTCGCAGGACAACAAACCCGCCCTGCAGAGATGGAAGTTCCAGCGACAGAATGAATTGCTGCTCTCGGAGATCCGGGACCGCGCCGAATGGGGCAGTCTCCACTTCACGGGACCCGCTGTGTGTATCCCTGGGACGATTGGTGGTATGTGGAATTGAGTCACCGTGGCTAACTTCATTACAGGACGTCCGATTTCAATCCGGAGGCGCCGTGGACGTGAGACGCGCGTTTGCATCCCAGGGAGGCCTGGGGAATACCGATGACCGTCGCTTCCGGCCCATCAGGGATCGAGAGCCGGTCTTTGCCTTTTCCAAGAACTTCACCCCCGGCAAATCCAACAGCGTCACCTTTACCATCGCCCTGATCCAAGATCCCGTGGTGCAGTATGCGTCCTCGCGAGGATTGACGATGATGCGGCCGCTGTGGCAGTCCTGGTTCTCCAGCGTCGAGGCCCTGCTGGACTTCCACTATCATGATTTCGTCGATGCGGGAATCCTTGCGTCCGACTACTCCGACAGGCTGGCCGCGGATGCCTATAAGTCCGGTGCGCATGACTACGTCGATATCGTCGCTCTGACAGCCCGCCAAGTAATGGGCGCAACCACCTTCTCCGGCACCCCAGAAGACCCGATCCTGTTCCTCAAGGAGATCTCCTCCAACGGCAACTTCCAGACCATCGACGTCATCTTCCCGGCGTTCCCCTTCTTCCTCTATACGAACCCGCGATGGTTGGCCTATCTTCTGGAGCCATTGATCGAGCACATGCTCAGTGGCCAGTATCCCAACACCTACGCGATGCATGATCTGGGAACACACTTCCCCAATGCCACGGGTCATCCCGATGGGAAGGACGAATACATGCCTGTGGAGGAATGCGGCAACATTCTCATCATGGGTCTGGCCATCGTGAACTCGCTCCGTTACTCGGACGATGCGGCCGCATCGTCCTTCTGGTCGGCACAGGGTGCTGCGGCACCGGAATCTGATGGAAAACCCGGATACTTCCCTCTGAACAGCTTCCAAGCTCTGTCAGGAATCGACAAGCAGGATGCCAAGTGGGGTGGCGGTGCCCAAGGCCATCGCGAAGCCGAGCAGTGGGTCCAGCGCAGCTACAGGCTTTGGACTCAATGGACGGGATATTTGGTGGATTACTCTCTGGAACCCGCGAACCAGCGTACGTACCCGTTTTCAGGATAAGGAAAGGAATAGAAGCTGACCAGACTAGTATCCACCGATGACTTTGCTGGCTGGTTGGCCTTGCAGACCAACCTGGCCCTGAAAGGCATTGTTGGTATTCACGCAATGAGCAAGCTGGCCGAGGTGGCGGGCCATCCCGAAGACGCCGCATACTACAAGGTTCGTCGTTTCCGCAAAAGCTCTAGTTCGAATTGTACTAACAGGTAGCAGAATGTCTCGGAAACCTACATCGCCAAATGGGAAGAGTACGGAATGTCCCGCGATAAGTCTCACGCAAAGCTAGCCTACGACTGGTACGGCTCATGGACAACAATCTACAACCTCTACGCCGACGCACAGCTCTGCTTCCACCTTGAAGGGACGGATCTCGACCCTCAGTTTTCCCCCGATTCCCCCCAGACATCCGAGAAGAAGACCGGGTTCGTCCCCCGTCACATCTACCAGAGACAGTCAATCTGGTACCACTACGTGCGCCAGAAGTACGGCGTGCCCCTCGACAGCCGCCACATGTACACCAAGACGGACTGGGAATTCTTCGCCATGGCCGTAGCCAGCAAGGACACCCGGAGCGAGATTCTGGAGTCCGTCGCGCAGTGGGTGAACGAGACCATCACCGACCGCCCCTTCACAGACCTCCACAACACAGAGGGCAAGGGTGGGTTCCTCGGTCCGAACTTCTTCGCCCGCCCGGTTATCGGCGGGCACTTTGCTTTCCTGGCTCTGGAGCGTGCCTGTGGCGGGCATGCCATGGACGGTCTGGCGTTCCTTGACCAGGACGTCAACGTTCAGGACGATGGTCTGGGCACTGCGGAGACGTTGGCTGAATGGGCTGCGACGGCTGCTAAGGCGGTTGGGGAGTTGGCGGGTGGCCATTACTTTGACGATGATGAGTTTGGTTGGGGAAGTGGGGAGCTGTGAGGATTTGGCTATCATACTGGAATATGTCTGTCAAGATACGTGTAGTCTTGCTATAGTAAGGTCAAATCTACGATTGGATAACAAGACAGATAACTTGATTATTGCCTATCATGTCTTGAAAGTAGCACGTAGTAAGTACATGTAGGTAGGTGGGTAGAGAGGTAGCAACATGTGTGGCTGGCATTATAACCATAGTGGCAGTCCTTAGGCCCGTTTATACACCTAGACCTCCAAGGTTCTACTTAGTACCTACTTACACTGGTTCAACACCCGACACACAGCTAGTAGTGCAGTACGATAGGCTTGACAACAGCAGTAAGTTCAGTCAATCATAAACATCATTATTCATTTCCCCTAAACCTCAACTCCATCCCCAATAACACCCAAAAGAAAAAAACGAACTACTGATCCCACCGCGCCGACACCGTCTTAACAGTCGTGAAAAACGGCCAGTAGGTCTTGCCAGGGGCGTGTCGGTCTTTGCACGTCAGTCAGATCAAGTAGCCTTGCGGTTGTCGCTGAATACAACAGGGTCTTTTCTTACCTCCTAGGAATGAGTCTTTGTTGCTGGTTCGTACGGCTGGTCCGTACGGTGCTGTGTTGATTAATCGATCAGTTAGTGTCTGTGCTTCAATTGATAATGACGGTTTGAGACTCACCTATCAATGGAATGTTGATCCCAATCTGACCGACATTGACTCTCCGCTGGAACGTCTTTGCTTGTTTCCCACTGGTGGTGAATATCGAGCAGCCATTTCCGTCTTCATCAATCAATCAGCACCAGTCCAGTCAGCCAGCACAGATAGGTAGAGAGGGATACATACACCTATTCTGATTAATCAAATCAATAGCCTCATCCAGCGTATCAACCTGCATGCAGATCAAGACAGGCCCAAAAATCTCCATCTGATAACATTCCATATAAGTCTCCACCCCCATAAGAATAGTCGGGCCCACAAAGTTCCCCTCCGGATACCGCGGAACAGACACATCCCTCCCATCCAGCAGGACCATCGCGCCCTCGTCAACAGCGCGGTCAATAACGCCCACGACGCGCTCCTTTGCGGCACGGTTAATCAGCGGCCCCAGCTTCGTGTCCTCGTCTCCACCCATCCCGACTACCATCGACTGCGCGAGGTCCACTAGCTTGGGGATCCACTCGCGCGTGCCTCCTACGAAGATCGCCACGCTGAGCGCCATGCAGCGCTGGCCGGTTGCGCCGAAGGCGCTGCCTGCTATCGCGTAGAGGGTGGGCATCATGCTCGCGTCATCGAGGACGACGCCGTGGTTCTTGCCGCCGCATTCGGCCTGGATGCGCTTTCCGGCTGTGCGGGCGAGATCGTGGACTTCGCGTGCTGCTGTTTCGGATCCGACGAAGCTGATGGCTTGGACTGAGGGGTTGGGGACGAGGGTGCGGACGGTGGTGCGGTCGCCGTGCAGGATGTTGAAGATTCCGGGGGGGAAGCCTGTGCGGATGACTGCGTCGGCGAGGAGGGTGGAGAGGGAGGGCGCTTTTTCGGAGGGTTTCAGGATTACGGTGTTGCCGGTTATGAGGGCGTAGGGGAGGGACCAGAGGGGGATCATGAAGGGGTAGCTGAAGGGGGCGATGGTTACGCAGACGCCCTGGGTTGGTTAGTTTTTCTGTCTTTGTGCGTATGTATGTATGTATGTGGGTATACATGTGGGTATGGGGGTGTATGTGTAAGTGCGTACCACCGGCTCGTAGAATGTTTGCAAAATGGTAGGGTCTGACCCCAGATACATGCCTGCCATTTCGGTCCCGATTGAGCACGCAGCGTGGATGCAGTCTAGGCCGCGAAAGACTTCGGTGTTAGCGTCTGCGAGGGTCTTTCCAACCTCGCGACAGAGACAAGCAACCTGTCACCACCAACCAATCAATATTAGTGTACCCCTGAGGTAGCATTAAATAACAAAAAAAGAGATAGAGAAAAAGTCATACAATGTCAGGAGTCATCTCCCTAAGCACATCAATCCAATCAAGCAGGTACTCCCTGCGAGATTGAAAACCCCGCGCAGCCCATGCGTCCTGGGCCGTCTCAGCTGCATGAACAGCCGTCTGGATCTCGTCATGCGTGCTGCTAGGTACTCGGGAGAGGAGACGCTGTGTGCCCTTAAGACAGACACTCTCTCGTCAGCGATTGGGCGGCAGCCTTTGGTGCAGATGAGTCAATGCTCACTGGGTCTAAAATGCTTGTCCAGTGTTTTGATCTCGACATTACTCGCTGATTGTTGATGAAGAGGTGGGTCACTGTTGGGCGGGACTCCGTTGCTGATATCGACACCGACCCTGTCCCAGACCCCGGGGTACTCGTATTACTACTCCCCGGACTGCCATTACTGCCCGACTCAGAGAGGGTAAAAGTCGGACTGCACTGCGACACAGGCGATTGCTGAAAGTCCTGTAGCGGCGAAGACGAAATCACACCAGGCGTGGCGATATCGATCTCTCCAGCCCCATGGCTAGTAACGCCTGACAATTCATTGTCATTGCCGCCCAGATAAGCCACCTGGGGGAAAGGGGTGAAACGGACGCGGCGGGAGACCCGAGCGGCGGGGGGCATTTTATCTTTTCCTTTCTTGATTGTCGAGATAATAATGCTGATTGAGCTGGGTAGGATTGATCGATTAGGGTCTAGATAGTGGGTGGATGGGGACACGCTATGGTGGTGATAAGATTAAGACTGGGTTGTGTTTTCCCCGCACTGTTCGGCTTATCTTCCTGCAAGGGGGCCGGCTATGGGATGCGCTAAGCCGTGTTGATGGTCGTGCATATAGTCTAGAGTAGTATTGTCGGTTTGAATTGCGGTGTAAGTTGATAATATCAAGGACAGGAAATTGATTAATGTCTGTGGAAAATCATGTCTGCGTTTAGCTGTCCAGTTGATTAGATGGTTGGGGCATCACGGCGCAAACATTGGCTGATTCACAGCGTTCAATGGACTGATTGATCATAGACCACTATTCTCTATTCTCTCTCCCTACCTCTACTTTTCTCCTTGAACTTTATAACTTATTTCTTTCCCTACTAATTCGATGATTTAACTAAACATGCATCATGAGTGCAAGCTCGAGGTAGAAGCGGAGAAGAAAAGACAGCCGCTTATCGATACCATCTCTACTTCTAGGGTTATAGCGATAAGATAGTCCAACTGATAAGAACTATCCCTGGTAGAAGAACACGTACATAATTTATAGGAAAAGTTGTTATACTTGATAGTTTATTGATATTGATATTCTAAGTTTCAATTTCAGTAAGACCGGGTCAGGCCAAGCTCATAACCCTGTCATCACATACTTCGCTCCAAAAACAACACCCTATCCATCAGCATTAAACTATTAGTGCGGCACATCCTCCCAGCTCTGCCACCCCCGGCCCTCAATCTGCGCCAGTTCCTCCGTCGTGTACTTCTTGCCTGTGGTGAAATATCCTGCGTTGATCTTGGCGTCGATCTCCACGCGCGAGTCTTCCGGGATCATATCTGCTTTTGTCAGTGACGGATCCATATAACTAGAACAAGTGATAAAGTAGAAGAGAGCGTACCGTCTGGAATGGGAATCCGCTCGAGAATCGGAATTCCCTGCTCCACGATCGCGTCGTGCTTCATGTTCGACATGGAAAGCATGCGGTCGATCTTTTTGATGCCCAGCCACTGCAGAATATCCGGCATGAGGGCTTGGAAGCGCATCTGTGGAAGTTAGCAGCCACTCTTTAAGGATATTAACTGGAAATAGGTCACTCACGTCTCGTACACCCGCAATGTTCTCTGTCCGCGCAAAGTACTTATCCGCCGTGTCGCCTCCCCGCTTGCGCGCATTGTAAACCAGGTACTTGACAACCTCGCCGAGAGCGCGACCCTCCTTACGGAAGTAGATGACCACGCCCGAGCCGCCGTTCTGGGCCTCCTTGATAGCCTCCTCAATACCAAAAGCAAGGTACGGTCTGCAGGTGCAGATATCAGATTGGAACACGTCGGAGCCGTTGCACTCGTCGTGGATGCGGAGGGCTAGCTTAACGTCGGGGTTGGAGACGTTCTCGGGCGGGCCGAAGATGTACACCGTGAGTCCGCCAATGGGCGGCAGGAAGACCTTGATGTCCGGGCGGGTGATCAGTTCGGGGAAACTGCCACCGCACTGCTCGAAGAGTGTCCGTCGCAGGGTGGACTCGTCGACGCCGAAACGCTCAGCCACGCCGGGCAGATACCAGACTGGCTCGACGGCGGCCTTGGTCACGCGGACGTCACCGGCCTTGTTGACGACGATGTCGCCGTCGACTGGGACCCGGCCGCTGCTGATGGACTCGCTGACTTCGGCGAGGCGCATGGTTGCGCGGGTTACGGCGATGGTGGGTCGGATGTCTAGGCCGTTGGAGAGGTGGTTCTTGAAGAGGCGGACTGTGTCGTGGCCGTAGGGATCCATGGCCACGATCTTGGTCGGGTCGCCCCAGGCCGGTTGGGCGGGGAAGTCGAACACCGGCTGTGTGTTTTCAAAACTGGGCGTGAAGTTGAGGGGAAGATCTCCGGAGGCGACGGCGAGGGCGTTGTAAACGGAGTAACTGCCGCCGTGGGCGCCGATGGCGTTGCGGCGTGTGATGGACTTGGTCGCCCGCGACACGAGTACCGGGCCTCGCTCCTGGGGGTCTGCGGCGCCCCATTTTAACGGGACGGGATCCACGACACTTTGGCCAGGGTATGTGGTGAGCTGGAGTGGGATTAGACGAGACTGTGCAAAGGGATTGAGCTCCAACTGGGACACATACGATAATGCGTTGACCCCGGGCACTGGCCGGGGCCCCGCTGCCTTCGGGGTTGGTGTTGTCTGGAACAGTCATGACTTAGGAAGGGAAGACAGGATAGTAAAAAAATAACACCCTGAGAGATACTGAAGGAAAAGACGATGGTCTCCCTTCATGTCCGTCCATTGGGAGGCTTTTGTATTCTTTCGACCTCGCATGGAATCGGTCGAGACTGGGAGATGGCCGATGATAAGAACTGATAAGCAGCCTGTCTTATCGGGCGCTTTATCTCGGCCCTTATCGCTGCCCTTATCTTGATTCCCTATCTGACCCCGCTCAATGGACGTTTCCCCACGGACCATTACAAAATGGACGACATCTGTAAACAAACATTTTTTCCTTGTTTATCACGGTCTACCTTCATCTTCCGTCTTTTCAGAAGATACAATCAAGAAAGAATAATTCCTACAAAAAATGGCCCAATCTGTGACTCCACAAGACGCTCTGGGGACGACATCGACGGTGTTCCCCCGATCCCACGAGCGCATAGCCAACCCCAAAGACACCCCCTATTTCATCGACAATGAATTCCGCCTGTCCAGCGCCGGCGAAAAGATTGATGTGCACGATCCCGCCACCAACAACCTCGTCACTCGCGTTCCGCAGATGACCCGCGACGAGCTGACAGAAGCGGTCGCCAGCGCCCAGCGCGCATTCCCCGCATGGCAGCGCACCTCGGCTATTGCCCGCCAGCAGATCATGTTCCGGTACGTGGCCTTGATTCGGGAGAATTGGGACCGTCTGGCGGCCATGATCACTCTGGAGCAGGGCAAGACGCTGGCGGACGCGAAGGGGGATGTCCTCCGTGGCCTGCAAGTGGCCGAGGCGGCGTGTGCGGGGCCCGAATACATGAAGGGCGAGGTGTTGGAGGTCGCCAGGGACATGGAGACGCGGACGTACCGTGAGGCTTTGGGAGTGGTTGCTGCCATCTGTCCGTTTAGTAAGTAGATTGCCTCCATGAGCCTTCTTAATTCTTTTTTCTCTGGGCATGAACTAACAGCTGCAGACTTCCCCGCTATGATTCCCTTATGGTGCATCCCCATCGCCACCATCACCGGCAACACGCTTGTACTGAAACCGTCCGAGCGGGACCCGGGCGCCGCCATGATCCTCGTGGAATTAGCCGCGCAGGCAGGCTTCCCCAAGGGCGTGATCAACGTCGTGCACGGAACCCACGACACGGTGAACTTCCTACTCGATGCACCCGAGATCAAGGCGATCAGCTTCGTCGGCAGCAACAAGGCGGGAGAATACATCTTTGCGCGGGGCTCCGCGAACGGGAAGCGCGTACAGGCCAATCTAGGCGCAAAGAACCACGCGCTGGTCATGCCCGACTGCGACAAGGACTCGACATTGGATGCCATCATCAGTGCTGCTTTTGGCGCTGCCGGACAGCGTTGCATGGCCCTGTCTGTAGCCCTGTTTGCTGGAGAAACGAAACACTGGCTGCCCGAACTCGTCGAGCGTGCCAAAGCGCTCCGCGTGGACGGCGGCTTCGAAGATGGCGCGGACCTAGGCCCGGTGGTGACGCCGCAGAGCAAGGCGCGTATTGAGACACTGATTGCCAGTGCCGAGGCCGAAAAAGCCACCATCCTCCTGGATGGCCGCGGGTATAAGCCCAAGTCCTATCCCGATGGCAACTGGGTGGGCCCGACGGTCATCACCGACGTGCGTCCCTCGATGCAATGCTACCGCGAAGAGGTATTCGGGCCGGTGCTGGTTTGCCTGAATGTGGATTCCCTGGACGAGGGGATTGATTTGATCAACCAGAATGAGTACGGGAATGGCACGGCGGTGTTCACGTCCTCCGGGGCGGTGGCAGAGCGATTCCGCAAGAACATCGAGGCCGGGCAGGTTGGAATCAACGTTCCGATCCCGGTCCCCCTGCCTATGTTTTCCTTCACTGGTAACAAGAGGAGTGTTGCAGGAGGTGGTGCTAGTACTTTCTACGGACGCCCGGGCGTCAACTTCTATACCCAGCTGAAGACGGTCACGTCTAAGTGGGCGAGCAGAGATGCTCCTGCTGCGAAGACGGGATTGGCCATGCCTACGAATCAGTAGATGGACAATCGTGTACGGTCAGGCTTTATAGAATATCAATAAGAAAATATACGTTCTCTCCTTCACAAATCACCGTTCATCATGTATACATAGACTGAATCCAGCTACATACTAGTATGCACTTTGTTCCAATTCTATATCAACGCTATGCTACAAATAATGCCATGTTTCTAGGCTGATAGTAAATCATTCGTCCCGTATATGTCAGCATACTGATTACGTCTTCAGATACTACCTAGATCTAAGCACCTACCTCTTCCAGATACTTGAGTAATGATCACCATTGTAATTGGCCGTGTTAAGGGCACTCACGAGCGGACATATCAGCCAAGCAGACTACCTAGCTATTCACCAAAGAATCCGGGGATAACCGCCGAAGCACCGATTACGTACAAGCCTTTAAGCAATTGGATGACTAGACCGATCTTGTCCAGGATGCTCGCACTATCCCGACCGGCCAACATCTCCCAAGACATTAGTTAGCCGAAAGAATGCGGGGAAAGCATCCAGCCCTGATAAGATCTTATCAGACTTATCACTGCGTTATCAACATCTGATACGAGATATCGCGTTATCGAGAAACCTCCCACTCCCAATCCACCATGGAAAAGTACTATGGTCCTTATAACCCCTGTTCTGTAAAGCAAGGGCGAGAAATGGGAGCTGCAAACCCCTGCAGCTTATCTCAATCGCGTCAATGACAATGGGCCTGTGTCTTTTATCTGGTATGTCCTCAGGCTTTGGCGTAGTATCCATGTCCTTAAACTGACGCCGCGAAGGAAGCAGCCACGGCGAGCTGGCAAGCCAAGTGAGCATCAGGTAACTCAAGACAACCCTAGACCAAACGCTCCAATCTAATGGATGGCTCAGAATCGGATACCCCGTCGGCTCCGACGGCCTAGTCACCACGCGGTTCTCCAACGGCGAAACGTTCGTCTCCATCGGTGCCTCAGTCCGCAATGCCGATGTGTTCATTCTCCAGACGGCGTCGGAGCCTGTCAATGACCGACTGATGGAGCTGCTGATTGCCATCAACGCTTGCAAGATTGCGTCCGCGAAGCGAGTCACGGCTGTCATCCCGTGTTTCCCGTACTCGCGACAGGATAAGAAAGATCGCAGTCGCGGACCGATTACCGCGAAGCTTGTGGCTAATATGTTGGAGAGTGCGGGCTGCAACCATGTTATTGTACGCTTCTGTCCGTTGATAAAACACTGTTTTCTTGGT
Organism: Aspergillus campestris IBT 28561; assembly: GCF_002847485.1. Lineage (NCBI taxonomy): Eukaryota > Fungi > Ascomycota > Eurotiomycetes > Eurotiales > Aspergillaceae > Aspergillus > Aspergillus campestris. Next base: position 1,236,799 of record NW_020194336.1, on the reverse strand, counting down.
TGACTGTGATTGTTAGACTATGGATCTCCACGCCTCCCAGATTCAGGGCTTCTTCAACATCCCAGTTGATAAGTATGATTCCCTAGCCCTGGTAAAGTGAAGCTAACATTACTTTCCAGTGTGAGAATCAGCCCTATACTCGGATCTACTCCTTCTGACCATAGCTGAAGCTCTTTGCCGAAAAAAGCATGATCGAGCACATCCAGCACAACTATGGCACCGACAGCCTGGTTGTCGTTTCTCCCGATGCAGGTGGCGCAAAGCGGTACGAACCCACCCATCCTCCATCTCAGTCTATCTTCTAGTCTAACCACTACCCTGATAATAGAGCAGCCACAATCGCCGACCGACTCCACGTCGACCTCGCCATCATCCACAAAGAGCGCAAGGTAGCGAACCAGGTAAGCCGGATGATCCTGGTAGGCAACGTGGCTGGTAAGACGGCAGTGCTGGTCGACGACATCGCCGACACCTGCGGCACGCTGGCGCTGGCAGCCAGCATCCTCAAGGAGCAGGGCGCTGAGAAGTGCATTGCTATCGTGACGCATGGTTTTCTGAGCGGGCCGTCGGTCAAGGTCATCGAGAACAGTCAGCTGGACCGACTGGTTGTGTCTAACACTTTGCCTCTGCCGGAGCATGCGCGGTCTTGTAGTAAGATATACCAGATGGATGTGAGTCCAACGCTGGCGGAGGCTGTGCGGCGGACGCATAATGGGGAGTCGTAAGTTTCTTTCTTTTTCTTGTTTTCAGCGGAGGTGATGGTGAAGTGCTAATGTGGGCAGGATATCGATGTTATTTGCTTGAGTTTGTATTGAACTATGTGGAAAGGGATCTATTATACTATATTGTAGCTTTTGGAGGAAGCTTCATTAATGTGACTGCTATGGATGGAACAGTGTATCTAGCAGAAATACTTGAGTTAATACAATCAAATAACAAAATCAATCCAATGATAACTCATATCATAACCAATTACCAGTGGAACCTTGGGAGAAAGAGTCTACAGTACACAATTATTCAGGTTTCTAGTGGTATGTCTGTTCCAACCACACATACTAATCCAGACTGATATTAACTGACATCAGTACTCCGCAGTCCCAACTCAATGCACTATCAAAAGCCCTTATCTCTTATCTCTTATCTCCACCCCTCAAGATAAGATAGATAGACGATCATCATCGTTCGCGCGGGGATACAGCTGAATTACAGCTGATCAATGAGACAGATATCAGCATACACCAACCATAGACACCACAATGCCTCATAAAACCACATCCACGCACTCCCAATCCATCCAGAAATAAGAAAAAGTCTCCACAATGACCATCTCCCACACCAGCACCACCCCCAACGACAATCAGACCCACCACAGCCATGCCGGCTCTTCCTCCGCACGAACCTTCCTCCTCCCTCAACGGGGTCATCTCCTCAGCCTGATGAGCATCCTGCGTGACGCCAGTACCACCAGAGCTACCTTCTCGAGCACCACCGAGCGGATCGCCGATCAGCTAATCAGCGCAGGTACTGCCCTTTCCAGCTCACATACCTACCTACCTACCTGGGTAGTGTACTATATAGGTCTATATCTCTAAAACAATCCAGCGCTTGATCTCCTACCTGTGGAGGAACTCGCCGTGACGAGCCCGACGGGATCGACATACTACGGTGCTCGCCAGACCCAGCCGCTTACCTCTGTGAGCATTCTCCGTGCGGGGGCTAGTCTCGATAATGCCGTGCGCAGGGCCTATACGTATGTCTCCCTCTTCAATCCCTCCCACCTTCGTGTCTCCTATCAAAAAGAAAAAAGATAGTAACTAACATATGGTAAAAACAGCGGCCCCCTAACCTTCGGCACAATCCTCATCCAGCGCGATGAGACGACCACCCTCCCCGCCCTCCTATACTCCAAACTCCCCCCGCAGATCCCCTCAAACGGTAGCTCTCCCCATCTTTCCATCCAGAATGCCCCAACAAGAGTATCTCAAGCTAGTACTGACTGCTTCAAAGCCGTTCTAATCCTCGAGCCAATGCTCGCAACAGGCGGATCCGCCTGCTGCGCAATCGACGTCCTGAAGGACGCTGGCGTCCCCGAAGAGAACATCATCTTCGTGAATATCCTCTCCGCTCGCTACGGCTTAGACAGGTTGCTTTCAACTTATCCGGGTCTGCGAGTGGTCACAGCTGCTATTGATGAGGCGCTTACTGCGAGGAAGTGAGTTTACCATTGTTGACTATTTTGGATATGTGAGTTGTTTTGCTGACTCGTTGCCTCGTAGGGAGATTGATCCTGGACTGGGAGACTTTGGGGATCGGTTTTATGGGACGGGGAGCAAGTTTTGAGACTTCGAAGCTTCCTGTGGTTCTTTATGAATTAGTATTCTGTTTTGTTTCAATGGTACTGTGAGGTCAAGGCTTTGCGGACAGGGTTTGAATAGGGATGTCTATGGCTCTGGAATGCACATTTTGACGACACTTGGTATATAGTTTGCATGTATATGGTTTTGTGCATTGTGTGATTTTAGTTGAGGTGTGTCTATCCTGTTTATCTATTGATATCCAGTTTGCGTTGAAATTCTAGAACCGGATGCGGATCTTGCTAGCACGTCTTGTCTTATCCATCCGACCAAAACCACCAATTGGCGAGTGGTAGGGTCTTGCTATCTGATGGATATAACGTTGTATTTGTATGTGATACTGTATATAATATCTTGATAGCGCATAGATTACCTTATTTGGAGACGAGTTAGTGTGGGAATTTAATATTCCAAAGGTTGTCATGCAGACTCTAGATGTATGTATTTTCTTGATACATAGCATGTTTACCCGTAGAAAGATGCCATGACCTAAGTAAGATATGGAAGTCTCCCGAATAAAGCCCACAAGAAACCACCATTTTCCATCATATAATCTCCCCACCACCAAATAAAATCAAAACAACGTCCCATCCCCCTGTATGATAAACGGACCCGACCGTGTCTCAGGCCTCAACTTAGCAGCCTGCTCCCTCCCCCCCTTCCAGCTCCCCGCCTCCAACATCTGCGCCAGACTAAGCCGCACCCCCTTCTGAGCAAGACGCTCCGCAACAAGCTTATGCAACTCATCTAACAGCGCCACCGTCATAGCGCGCCACTCAACAATTACATCGCTGCTAGCCCCAAACGCAGGGATATCCTGTCCGGACGCCTCACGACCGCGTCGGAGGTCCTCGTCTTTCAGCGTGAGGACGCCTAGGTCTATGAACAGCCCGCCGTTGCGGTACTCGGGTAGACCCGTGCCTTGGTCGTCGTTTGCCCAGTGTAGGTCTAAGACGCGCACGAACGGCACGGTCAGCGAGTAGGCGAGCCACTGTGTTAGTTTGTGGAAGGGCTGGATGTGCTGTGTGTTGTTGGGGGTGTCTTCGTTGGCGTTCAGGCGGGCCAAAGTCTGCAGGGGCCAGGCGTCGCCGAGGGGTGTCCCTGCGATGTGGGTGCGGTCTTTGGGCCATGCGGGGAGGAGTAGGTCTTGCAGTGTTGTCCAGAGGGTGGTGAAGTCTAGGGACTCGGATTCTTTCTTCTGCGAGAGCATGTAGTCTATGTAGGAAGAGGTGGATGTTAGTGGTGGTGGTAATGACTGGGTGTGAGGGCTGACACACCAACGAGCTGACCAGGGCGTCCGTCCGGGCCAAAGACTTTGGGCATGCGGAGGAGCGATTGCCCGATGTTGTTGAGGAGGTTCACGCGCGACTGGTCTCCCACCATGGGGTTATTGCTGTCAATCTGGAAGTGCGTCTGGAAGACGCTACTATCCAGAGCGGCGAGGGCATGTCCTAAGATATCGGCCTCAGTCAGCCAATTTCTTTCCACCAATTTACTCCGGTGTTAAGAAACATACCATCAACGCAGACACCCCCGCCCGTCTGGCTCGACAGCGCACCCGAAGTGAACATGTACAAGGAAGCAACAGCAATACCCTCGCTCCGACCAATAGCATGTCCCGTATCAGGCTCCGTGAAGCGCCAGACGTCACCGGCGCCCGCGTCCACCAGCACGGAAAAGAAGAAGAGATCAACCAGGCGGCGCGCAATCTCACGCTTATCGCACCCGTCTAGCTCCCACTGCTTGGTGAGACGATCAATGCGCGGGACGCCTCCGATGTCGAAGTGCTGCCATCGTCCGTGAGGAGGGATTTGATCGTATCTGTCTGGGCCATAGTCCCGCTACGGGTGGTCAGCTTGTGTGGTAGGGCAGTGTTGAGGCTGGACCTACCGTAATGATATCAGCAACGTATTCCGCTGTCGAGGCCATGCGCGTTGGGTGATAGTCAAAGTGGGACAGGTCTCCACTCTGCGCTGCTCCGAGGACTTGGTGGGCCCTGTCGCGGACGGCCTGGAGGCTTTTCAGATACTGGATATCGGTCATGTTGGTTCCTACTGTATGGATGCTTTGAACGCTCTGTGTCCAAATCGACCTCCATTATGAACCCTATATAAGCAACAGCTCTCTTCCCTAAAGACGACACAGCGATGGATCAGGCCGAGCTGGGTCGGCCGATGACGCTGTTCGGCCCCTCGCGGCGAACGGCAACGGCGAACCCACATCTCCATCTCACCGATAACGTCCGATAAGATATGATAAGGGTTTATCATCGAGTCCCTCGATCCGATAGTATGCGCCCTTATCTTATCGCCCTGCAGTCAGGTCTTATCTGGATAGTATAGCATCACATCCCATATAATCCCCATCATCCCAACCCCAAGACTACCTACCAATATCATTCCCGTATCCATTTTCCTCTTTTCCTTCCTACCCATTGATTCACAACCAAAATGACGCTCCCCCAAAACATCACCCAAATCGCAGACCCCAAAGCGTCGCAGCTCCTCACAGAGCTCCGCAATCTCTCCCTCCCCCCACCCACAGTCCGCCGTCTTATCAACGAGCTCACCAGCGCACTCGCAAAACACATTCCTCCCCCACCCACCAACGACCCCATCGCCGTGATCGTCGTTCTCCGATCGGGTCTCTCCATGGTCGACTCTTTCATCTCCAGCCTCCCGTCCTCTGTCGCCGACACCGCCGTTATCCACCACCTGGGCCTCTTCCGCGAGAAACACACCCTCGGCCCTGTCGAGTACTATAACAAGTTGCCGAAGAAGAGCCCTGCCATTACGCGCGCTTACATCCTTGACCCGCTGGTTGCGACGGGCGGTACTGCTACGGCTGCTATTGATATTATGAAGTACGTTTACCCTTACATAAGATCATGAGTATAGCAGAACGGCAACTAACAAGGTTGTCTACAGAGACTGGGGCGTCGAACACGTCACGCTGTTTTCGCTGCTGGGCAGCGATCCCGGCTTGCGCGCAGTGGCAAGCGCCTGGCCGGAGGGGACGGAGGTGGTGGTCGGTGCGGTAGACAAGGAGGTCGATGGGAAAGGGTTTGTGAAGCCTGGTTTGGGAGATATTGGGGATAGGCTGTATGGAACGGCACAGGAGTAGTCGAACCATCTTTATAGTAGTATATTCGTTTTGTTCAATGTTATCTGTAGCGTGGCTACCCTATATCACTATACCAATGCTACGGCTCTCTTTCTATCTTTCTGGCGCTATGCAATCTCGACAAGGCTGAGACACATCTGATGATCGACAACTCGGAAAAAAGATCTGTGCCGCTGTCTGGGAACGTCTACTAGCTGTTATCCTCGAAGAAATGGCATTATTGGCTTCGAGAAGGCCCAGGAAGGTTGTATGAACTTAGGGGGCATATCCAGCATGACAATACTCAGCCTACCCCGTAATCAGGATTAATATGTAATTACATTAATATATTCTTTTAGACTAAAAATCTCACAGGGACAAGTCTTGGAGATCCTAAGTATATAAATCTTCAAGTTACTTGATATATACTTATATCTACTGCCTAGACCCCTGAATATCTTGATCTTCGACTATTCCTTCTTGTACGTAGATGTGGCTCGGATATAGACAAGCCGCCCCCAACAACTATAAGAACTAAAATGGATCCGTTTTTTTCCTAATAAGCACTAAGCTTAATCAAAATCAAAACAGTGATTGCATCGACACTATATAAAGAGCGATACCGTGATAATAATCCCGACCAGAGCACAACAGCAAACTATCATTATCTTCCAATTCTCCCATCCAACAACGACCAAAATAACCGTTCAACACACATACACACGACCCGCTATCAAGCCATCTACCTCCCCACCCAACCACAATGCACCCCAAAGCCACCCTATCCCTTCTTCCCCTCCTGCCGCTCGTGTCGGCCATGTGCCCAGGCTACAACTGGGGCTTCTTCAACATCGGCAGTGGCAAGTGGGCCATAATAGATAGTCCCTGCCACGACTACGTGCAGCTCTCCTGCGATAACCCGTGCGACTGCTATGACGTCTTGGGCTGCTCTCCCACCGGCTCCGTCAACAAGGTCAAAGTCAACGACCTGTGGTACAACTGCCGCGAGGAGCCCAACAAGGGCGCCTGTCCTACTAGCGCTTCTTTCGGCGGCCGCGTTCCGGAAAGCTGCTGCCGCAATGACGGCAAACGCAACTTCGAAGAGGGCCGCATCAGCAAGCGGCACGCGGAGGCTATCGAGAACACCAATGGGATTCTTGAACGTCATGAACGGGAATTCGGACATGCTGAGAAGCGAGGCCATGACTTGACGAAGCTTCGACGCCGCCAGCTCAGTGAGGTTGATTACTATATGAAGAGGGAGGAGGAGGCTGCTGCTGCTTTGGATGATGAGTAGACTATCTTGCTACTCTTTCTTCAGAGCAGCTCGCTCTTGACTTGACGGTCTGGGCATGGGGTGATCAAGTGGTGATTGTATATAGGTTCTAGCTGCCATTTGTGAATGATCATGTCTTCTTTTGTTGGGATTCCTGGGTGATTGGTTTCGATTTCATGAAATATGATGTCAAATTTTGTCTTTATTTATCATCGGTCCCATGTATTGTTCCTAAACAAACACACGGTTATGAAAAAAAAAAAGGTTGCGGATAGTTACAACTTGCAAAACATGAAGAATCTGCGTGGGAAAGAAAATCCGCAAGTCTATGACATGCATGTTGACCCAATGCACCTGTCTCATCTCGCCATACATGGGCTTCGTTACGGGATTGAATGGGCACTCCTATAACTCTATAACTAATACCAGTTACTCCGTATTCGGCGGTGATGGTGAATTACTGTATCCGGTATGGTGTTCCTTAGGGAAAGTGCTTTGCTGCTGCTGGCATCGTGGTCTGTGGTATAAAGATAAGTCTTCTCGCTCTGACTCAATGGAGATATATGTATTGTAACTATGGTTAAAATCCTGTACTAGTGGGAACGCAATCGGCCGAACTTGCTAGAAGAAGATTCGTCTCAGCCAGCTGTCCAGTCGAACCTGGTAAGCCATACGCGGTATATCACAAGAAAATGTATGCCTGATGTTGACCTTCATCTCCTGTGTTGCTGATTCAGTGTAGGGTTCGCTGCCAGATGCTGCGAGAGAACTTCTCTCATTCGATACCCATATACTCCAGTGCTCTCGGCTGCTGCCTTGACCACCCTTTCAGAGATTGGCAGGCTTGCTTCTAGGTGTCGACAGAGGATCTTCATGATTGCATATCCATTATGCCCAGTATTCTTAGCAGCGTCTTGAACAACTTCTTCAGAGACCGGTAGTTCGGTGCCTCGGTGTTGAATTAAAAGCATTAGTATCTCATGCCCGTTTCCGACATTCCCTGCAGCTGCTTTCACTACCTGTTCAGAAGCCAGCAAGCTCACTCTTTCACGTCGAAATAAAAGCTCCATGATTCTGTATCCGCAGGAACCGGTGTTTCCTGCTGCTGTTTTGACTACCTCTTCAGATATCGGCAGGCTCTGCCCCAGGTGTTGTAAGAGATGTTCGATGATTTCAGCCCCAACTCCGTAATAGCCTCTGTTTCCTGCAGCTGCCTTGACAACCTCCTCAGAGATCGGTAGACCTGTCGGTCGCTGTTGGTGAAAAAGATTCATGATCTTAACACCATTACTATAATCTCCCTCGTTTCCTGCCGCTGTCTTTACCACTTCTTCGGTGAGAAGTAGGCTCGTTTCTCGGTGTTGACAAAGAAGCTCCACGATTTCATACCCACAAGGCCCAGTATTTCCCGCCGCTGCCTTAACCACGCCTTCGGAGATAGGTAGGCTCGTTCCTCGATGTTGATAAAGAAGTTTGATGATTTCATATCCACAGGGCCCGGTATTTCCCGCCGCTGCCTTAACCACACCTTCGGAGATAGGTAGGCTTGTTCCTCGATGTTGACAAAGAAGCTTCTTCATGATCTCATAACCACAAGGTCCCGTGTTCCCTGCTGCTGACTTGACCACTCCTTGTGGGATCGGTAAACTTGGACCATGGTGTTGGAATAGCAGTTCCATGATCGTATATGCATCGGATTCATGATGTGCTGCTGCACTTTTGACCAATCCTTCCGTGATTGCAATACTTGCTCCACTCTGACAAAGTAACCGCTCTATCGCCTGAGGTCTGGAGACTCCTGACTTTAACATTGCTCTGACAATCTCCTCCATAATAACTGCCATATCGGCTAACCGCCTTTCGCCCTCCTGAGGTGTTTCTTGGAGTTCTGGCACTCTAATGTTGAGTTCTGTTGAATTTTGGGGATCATCCAAGCTCCCGGCACCGTTCGGGGATATTTCCCACAAGAGAAGAATATCGTAGCTGGGGGATCCCCCGAATCAATCTTTTGAGCTGATCTTGGATTCAAGTCTTTGCTCTTGTTGTTCTGCTGAGGCAATGCGGTTGTTGTGACCAGTATAAAATAGTCCCTGCATAGTCTGATAATATTCGGACATGAGGCGCCGTCCAGAAGACAAATCAGATCACCTTCTTGAATTGATGCTGCAGAAGCCGGCAGTGTCCACTCGTTGCCCCATATAGACTGATAATGCCGCGACTGGGTATTATCAGTATAGAGGATCTGAATGAACTGATGGCCGTACTCATGAATGACCTCGTGGACAGAGTCAATCCGAGCTAAGACCCATCCCTTACCCTTGATCATGGCCTCGTCCCTGTCAGGCCAAGTCTCCACGGAACAGTTTCTTGGAAATATATATGAAGCAGTCTGTCTATAAACCTCAGTCCATGGGAGGTTATAGTTTGGTTTCAGAGAGGGCGTGTTAGGATCATCGGAACTAAGCCCCAGTAAAGCATACACCTTGTCATGCTTGTTGGTAGCTTGATGAGAATGATACATATCAATCAATTGACCTAGACAGATGGCACCGCGTGAGTTAACCTCATATTTTGAGCGAAATATCGCCCCTCTCATGAGACGAACGACTGGGTAAATCACGCGTTGTAAACGGGTAGGAAGCTCCAATTGGCCAATGCCTTCACAGAATGTGTGTCCATTGATCGGGACAGAGCCACACATAACAGTGATACACCGTGCAACGCCGACTTCTTGGAGCACCTATGTATTTTTTTTGGCGATGAGTAAGAGCTATACAAATTGCAAAGCATTCTCTTACCCAAGTACGGCGGAACCAAGCATGCTGTAGCAAATCTAAGCATGCAGCATGGTGCGCTCCCATATTTGTGGCATCTGTGGGTACGCCCTTTCGAACCTGATCTTCTGAGATACGGCGAATATACTCCAGCCCTCCATCGCGTGGTTGTGTAGCCTCTCCAAGCCAGACAATGACGCAGCTTGCCTGGGCATATATCATCCGCATAAGTGGAATCTGCCGACTTTTCTCATCTGCGTCTTCTTGGTTGATACTCAACGCGTCGATCCACAATATTCTATCGAGTTGGGAGTCTCGAAGGTACGATAGCGCCGCATGAAGACTTCCTGTAACAAGGTAAGGAGAGCCGTCCAATATGACTGATTCAGACCTGACACCACTTCCCCAGACGTAGGACAGGGCCTCGTAGAGGTGGTTGCCTCTGCGCTTGCACTCCCTGGCCAGGGTATAATTGAACAGCGAGCACTTAATTGGGGTGTCGTTGTCCTCATCCGGCAACAGGCGGATCATACGAGTTACAGTCGGCTCTGGTGGGAGTATTGGATATGTAAATGAAGACATACTTGAGTGAGTGGTACGTGCTAACTGGGAAAGCAGACGCTGGTACAACAAATAAAGCACAGAACTTCAGTGAGGTGACATAATAAAGCAGCTTTTTACCACAGTCAGTTCGGTTGATGCGGGGAAATCATTGTTTCATTATATATCACGGTATCTATTCAGAAACGTACGTATCCCCTATTTTGGGTATGATACTCAGCAGTACTGTTTGAGACATATATAGTTTAGGTCTGTTCAGTCCCATGGTCTAAAGATATTTAGGTAACAACTTAGCTAGATCTGTTTAGCTCAAAGTAAGAGTTATCAAGAATCATAGTATATTAGATGATCGATGAGATGCTTTAGATTAAACATCTTATGAGAGACCAGCTGAGATATACTCTCCTACCACACTACCACAGTGGGCAAACTAACAAGCTAAGTATGGTTCGCTGGGAGACCTAAGGGCCAAGGCATCACCGGCCAGGGGCGAAAGAGCGCGGTTTTTTCACCCCAAATATCACACACCATCGTGTCCAGTTACTCCGTACTATATGGAGTATAGTATGTTCCGGCCTAACGCAAGGTTTAGGGTTTCTTGATCTTACTGGTAAAGAGGTAAAGAGAGCATTATGGATAAACATATAGGTACACTACATCAAAATACCAACTGATATAATAAAGCAAACGACTGCAACAACGCAGCCTCCACCAATTTTTTATACTTTTGTGTTTTAGGTTTCTCTTTCCTATTTTTCGACATTTCAAATCAAATTACATGGAGGGGGAGGCCACATCATTTTTTTTTTCTCCGATAAATAAAAAAAAAAATAAAAGGAAAAGGAAAAAGAAAAAGAAAAACCTAATCATGAGAAATGGGTTTCATCATCTCATCTCGTTTCCTTTTTTGCTGTTCAGATAGATTTGTGGTGCACACAAAAGTCAAAGTCCAGCCGTTTCAAGCAGCAGCATACTCATACTCAAATTTGCAATGTTTCTAAGCCATATGGATTGACATTCGCATTGTTGACCTGGGAAATAGTGAACTTCCAGCTTTCACGATGCAAGACCGTGAAAGGAGAGTTACACCCGCGGTCCGACGACGGTAGAATTCCTTATTTGCCGCCAAGGCTGGGGAAGTTCTTCTCGTCAACGGAGACAGCGGGAGCGGCGCCAGGGGCAGGGCCGGCACGGTCACCACCGCGGGGGCCGTTGCCACGGCCGCCACGGGGAGCGCCACCACGGGCACCACCGCGGCCGCCACGGCCGCCACGAGGAGCGCTACCGCCGGCGCGGGGGGGCTCGACGAAGCGCAGGTCGACATCGAGGAAGGTCTTCTCCTTGCGCTGCTTTTCGCGGCGGGCCTTCTCCTCCTTGCCCTTGAAGTACTCCTGCTCCTCCTCGCCGCGCTTGATCTCCTTGGCGCTGGCCCACTTCTTGTCGAGCTGGCTGCCCTCGTTGGCGGCACGGACGGGCTTGGCGCTGAGGTCACCCTGAGCGGCCTTCTCGGCCAGGTAGTCGGACAGAGACATGGTCTTCTCAGCGGCCTCCTCGGCCTCGCCGGGGGTCTGAGGCTCGGCCTCCTCGGTGTGGGCGATCTTCTCGCCGGCCTTCTCGTCGGCCAGCTCCTTCTCGCCGCTCTGGCCACCCCAGCCCTGGGCAACCTGCTTGCGGGTACCGCTAGATCCAAGTCAGTGGGTTTGACGGTCATAAGAACGTTGTGAATATGGTCTTACGTCTGGCCGGTGCGGGACTGACGGTCACGGGGGGCGCGGTCACCACGCTGGCGACGGGGACCCTGGGTCTCCTCGGTGGTCTTCTCGCGGTTGTTGCCGCGGCCGGCGTTGCGGTCACGGAAAGCTAAAGCATTCAAGATCAGCGGGAGAGTTCCGTGCGGGACATAGCTCAAGACACCGGAGCTGCCCTATATCCTGGGTAACACCACATACCGGCCTCGTTGCCGGTGGCGCGACCACCACGGCGGTTGTTGGTCTCGGCGGGAGCCTGGCTCACGGGCTCCTTGGGGGCATCGCGCTTGCCAGCGCGAGCAACAGGCTTGTCGATAGCTCGCGTGGGGGGTTCAGGAGCTCTGTTGGGGTCGAATTCAGGATCATTGCCTGTAATCGTGAGGGTCGGAGGTTAGACATGTCATTTCCTTTTTCTTCCACGGGTATTCTTAAAACAAAAGGCGAGATTTACCAAGAAGCTCGTAAAGGTTCTAAAACAACGTTGGAACAACCGTTAGCAATTTGCTTTTTTTTTCTTCTTTTTTGTTTCAAATCTCGAAGTCGCCCGGAGAAAAAAAAGATAAAAAAAGACAATCAAATTTAAAACCAGAGAAGAAGAAATGTGAGGAGATTTTGGTTTTCCCGGCTCCCTCGGGCTCAACCCCGCGCCTACTACCCCAATTGATTCTCAAATCTCATCCAAGTCCTCCAAAATTAGGAAGTTTGAATGATTTCGATATTTCAATGGTTTATCGCTCCATTCCTCCTCTTTTGACTGTCTTCTTCTTCTCTCCTCACACAACGCACGGGCGACTTCGTTTCGGTACACACATACCTTGGACCGGACGTCGGCCATGACGCCTGGGTTTATGAGGGGCCTTCCGGGGGAAGGCTCGCCGTTATCGCAGCAATTTGATAAGGGAAAGAGGGCGGGGGGTCGCGCGACGAGACGGGTTAAAAACCTCGACGCTGTAGACTCCGACAAAGAGGGTTGGAGATGGGGGAGATGATGATGATGGAGATAGGTAATGAGGGAAGGGGGGGGGGAGAGGCGTGTGACGGTGGATTGAAGGCAGACGGTTTGGTTGTGGTTGCACCGGCCCGATCGGGTATAGTGTGCATTGCTGCTAAGCGAATCCGGCAGTTCCGCTGTTGATTGGCCGAAAGGGTCTAGGGCTTAGGGTATTGGCGTCACCGGGACCTGCAGATGGCATCATAGAATCCTCAGCTTGAGAGAGCTCGATAGCTACTCACGGGAATCTCTCCCACGATCGGATCTATCGACTTTGCGTCATTGAGGTTGTGGAGAGAAGAAAAGTTTAATCTGAGGGAAGGTGGTTTTGCTCATATTCATGCAGAAGACATCATCGATAAATCCTTCCGTCGCTCGGATCATATACATCAACTCAATTCAACATCGCAACATCCGAGATAACAATAAGGCCGCCGCACAAGTAAAAAGACAGACGGGAGACAAATCTGGAGATAAAACTAGAAAGGATGGGAAGATAGGATCTTCAGCAGAGTCAAATGTTGAGCCCGGTTCGGCTGCGCCGCAGTCCGATTCCCGGCCCCTCACGGTCGACTTGCCCAAGTCATAGACAGCTCATGACTGAACACTGCTCTCCAAACCTCCATCCACGTCGAATATGATTATTTAATAGAAGAAAAAGACATGAATCCACCACAAAAACGCCGAACAATGCTGTAGAGCCTCAACTTTTGTCTTCCGGTCACGCATGACGTCATGACAAAAACAGGAAGGGGTATTTTTTCTTCGCTTGATTACTGGAGTAACTTTTTTTTTTGCTTTTGCTGGATTCAATGGCAAGCGGTTATCGCTTGCTCAATGATGAGTGCACCGTATCCATGCCAATGTTATGGCCGGGCACCGCTTTGCTCGTAGCTAAATGGGGTCTGGAAATGCATGCTGGCGCTCAGTCCAAACGGGTCCGTGTCTAACATGGGTTCATAATTCCCCAGTAGTGGGTTGGCGTTGTTGTATGCGCCATTGGACCCTTCGCTCGCCGGGGGGTTGAACTGGGCCAGGCCACGAGCTCCCAGGGAGGAAACCGAGGCGCCGGGGTTGAAGCCCGACATGTACTGCGAGGTAGGCTCATGTTCCTCATCGAGCAGATCCGCCTGCGCGTCGTATTCTTGTTCTATAGATATATTAGCGACCACTCGTCGACATACATGGGCCAAAGGGTAGCCGTACCTAATTGGTCATAGTGTTTTTGAAAGGGCGATGGATAGTAGGCCGATGCGACCCGTGCGGCGCGAGATTGTGCCGGCATGGTAGCCTTGAGGTCGGCCGTTTCGGGCTGGCCGAGGCTGATGGGAGGTGAGGCTTGGCTCACGTTCCGCGAGTGCGACAACATCTGGGAGCGCTGCTGGGCTTGCTGTTGAGCCTGCTGCGGGTCGATCGCAACGGGGGAGATCGCGCCCTGGTAGGCGAATCCCGGGGACTTGGTGTGCGACGGCGACGAGACATGTGACGGCGGGGTGGCCTGGAACTGTGGGGACGGGATCCCGTAGGCGCCCTCCCGATGCTGTGACATGCCAAACGAATCTCCTTTCGGGGCAATCCCGGTAGGATGCCGCTGGGCGGTGTTCCGATTCACGGCGGCCCGTTCCAGCGACGCAGACGGTTTGGGAGCCACCGGGTTGGGTTTACCCGCCGTGGCCCCGGGATTGCCCGTCTTCAAGCGCAATTCGGCCTGGACATCGATACCTGTGTAGTCGTGAGCATTGGAATGCGTGATAGTGAAAGGAAGACATACCTTTCTCCAAAAGGATCCTCTCCAGCAAGGAGTTTTTATAGCGCAACATTAGACACTCATCCGCAGCGGTGCGATGGTTTTGCTGCAGGGTCTGCAGGGTTTCCTCATTGCGCTTGATGGTGGACTCGAGCTGGCGGATATATTCGGTGCGACGTTCGCGAAAGGCCGCCTGGGCCTGACGGTTACGCTGCTTCCGTTCCTCGGAAGTGGCATAGATCTGACAAGGTGTTAATACAATGCAACCCGATGAATCAAAAAGTGTTTGAAAGAAAAGAGAAAGGAGGGGAACTAATAAAAAATAAAAATAAAAAAGGAAGAAGAAATGAACAAGATAAGAAAGACAGGGGAGACAGGTGAAGACCGGGATGATGAGATAAAGAGCAAGCAAAAGGCCAATCCGGATGGACGATGAAGGGGTGATGATAAGGTGGGACAAAACCGATCAATGAGGAGACAATGTAGTCACAACGGTTGATAACTGCAGAGATAAAGATTGCGGGGCCCCGGATTGACACCAACATATAAAAAGACAGAGAGAAGGAGGGAGAGAGAAAGACTTCTTACGTACAGGTTTTCGACCACCCTTTCGCTTTTGCGTCTGGGTCACATCCTGGGGCATCAATTCCCCCTCCGGATCGGGAGTTGATACCGCTGAACTGATGGACCCCTCCGCAAGGGGTTCTGGTTTGGGCACGACCGGGTCCATGGCCGGGTCATTGTGTGTAGAATTGGAGGTTTCGATCATAGAGACCATTGATTATCGATATGGGTGAGAGGGGCAATTTTCTCTATTGGCCCTCCTCAAAGTGTTCCTGTGTTTCTTTTCTGGGGTTTCCCTTTGATATTGAATCCGAATTGCAATTCCCCGCCGAAACCACACCCACAGAGTGACTATGGTAGAAGGGGTGAAGCAAAGAGGGGGTTTTTTTTTTCTTCTTTATTTTTTTTTCTTCCCTTGTTTATTAAATGGGGGAAAGAAAGAAAAAAAAAAAAAAAAAAAAAAAGAGGCCAAAAAAAATATCCCAGCACGGCAACCCGATGATGGCGAATTGACAATGACCACAAAAATATTCCCCCCTCTTGTAGATCGGGACCGATCTATTGCGGGTATCAAAGATCCCTCACGATCAAGATAAATCAGGGAGAATATAAATAGAAAGTCGGGGAGAAACGATTATTAGAACAATCAATAATGGAAACCATCCAGTAGCGGGCAGGATGTTTAACCGGCGGGGTGTCTGATAGCCTTCAACCGCAAGAAACGCGCGGGTAATGGGGAAGAAGGGACGTGCGAGAAGCGACAGAGGTTGACTAAAGGCAGACGTGACATAAAGGAAATTGATGATAGATAGATAGATAACCAGCAGGGCATCAGGGCAGCAGGTTAGAAGGGGAAGATGTGAGGGAAGTAGCGGGTGGTGGGAAGATGTGAGGTAAAATTATTTACTAAAAAGAACCCCGACGTTAATAAGGGAAATGGGAGAGCGAGAGAAAAAGCAAAGAAAGGGAAAAAAAGACCAGAAAAAAGGCAAAAAAAAAAAAGAAAAGAAAAAAAATCAAGAGGGGAGGCTCGGGAAGTTCCAGAGAGGGTGGAAGCTTGGGGCAGTGGAGAGCAAAAGGCTGAAGTGGCCAACGAGCGGAGCTCCAGAGGGGGGGAGAGGAAGGGGCACGCGACAGAAAGAGGGTCTGTCAGAGGGTGAACCACCCAAGCCAACACCGGAGCCGAGAATACCAAGTCCACTTCGCCAAGATTTGTCTCTTATACTCTTCATTCAATGGATTCCATTGGAGAAGCGGAGGACGCCGTCTGGATCTGATTCGGTGGCGGTTGTTTTCCCTCCGTGCTGGCCTGAGGTTGGCCCCTCTTTACTTACAATTTGTGTATTCAATTGAATTTTCCTTTTTCCTGTTTGGAACTCTTGGAGTCTGAGATCTGGCTTCCATGAAATCAATAAAGAGAGACGAATGGCCGGGAGATGACGTCCCTCGGGGTGGTTCCTTTCTCCTCTCCATAGCTCCCCGGTGAACGCTCGAGATCCGATATCCATACAGGATACGATGACGTTGCTTACGGAGTATAGTCTCTTTGATTGTATTTCCCATCCGACTGTCTCCCTCCTGTTACAGCTACAACGTACTTGACTTTCATGTGTACTCTTTTCTATTTCATGTTCACCCAGCTGGTCTCGACGGCACCCGATCCACTCCAACGAGATGAAGCCCCAGTCGAGGATCCGCTTGGTCCAGCCCGGTCAGGTTAAACCATTCAAGGGGATACCCAGAATCAGTGGCTCGACAATGTGGTTTTACCCCATACAGACAACGGGTGGACACTGCAAACTGAACGGGGAATTGGAAAGGGATGATGGATGTCGCATGGAACCAAGCTGACAGGCAGACACCGACCAGTTTCTTCCACCTGCACCGTACAGCGGTAATACGGCGCAACCGTTCTCTTCTCCACAAGCTACGACAGGTTACTACAGGTTACTTGCGGAGAGACTTCCACTGATACGACTTAATACGAGAGTTGGGGAGGATTGAGGGGATCCTCGATCCAGGCGGATGTTGACCTTCCCCGACGGTAGGACGGTCGGTTTGCGATGGTCCGCGCAGTACCTGAGATCTGAGCTCCCCGGATGAAACGTACTATGGTAGAAGAGTTGAGCGAGGAGGGCCCCCCTCGAGGGCGGATATCATCCTCGTTGGTTGGAGTCTTGGAGAACAAGTTGCATCGCATCGCGCACCGCATGGCAGGCGTCGAATAAAGACCAAGATTGTCCGCGGAGAAGACCCGGTGTGGTCAGCAGAGTTTTTCTCTGTTTTTGCTGGTTTTGCGTGTGTATTGGGTTTGCCGCTTGTCCGGGACCCACGCCTTTCTTTTTTTTTTTTTTTTTTTTTTTTCCCTTTTTCTCCGTTTGCCCCAAACGCCAATTTCAACAGGGCTGGCCGTTTTGATTTCGTGATCGCGGAGGAAAGAACATATCCAACAACTAACATCATAACCTACCAGATGAGTAGGTTCATCAATGGACGGTAAGGAACTTATAGAACAGCTTGAAGTTTACAGGTGTCAAATGTACTATGGGTTTGTCTGACCGATACCGGCTGGTGGTATGGACAGTACCAGCATTTACCAAACTATGGTATTCTCGACGGAGCCAACCGACTTGTCGACTAAATTTCCCTTCCCAATTCTATCGCCCCCGTCCGACACCTGCTGTTCCCAGTGGCCACCTCAGCATCTTCATCATCATCATACACCCCTGCGAGGGGGAGGGGGAAAGAGGCGGGGACGGGAGGATGCGCACATGACCCTACATGATTCTCTCGCTCGGGAGGGGCATGCCGTTCATTCCCCCCCATGTTAATTTCTCCAACAGGCTACAGCTCCCCTGGACAACCAAGCTAGCCACAACAACCACCACCAACAATGCTGACTGTAAACCCGGCACGCAATCCCAGCTTAAAGGATCAGACTTCTTCCCCTCACACCCCTCCGCGGACAAAGATCCCGGAGGATTGGTCGACGGGGGACAGACTCCAACATGGATCCGTTCACCGGGGAAAAGAGATCCCAAGACGTCGAGAAAAGCAACGTGACATCACGAGGATCAGCCACGGACCCCGAAGGATCATCTGAGAAGGACGTGGTCTGATCGGGGATTCGACTCGACTTGGCCTTGGACTCGAGGGGACAGCGCGGAATTAGGTGCCGACCGAACTGGGACGGTTACCATTACCAGGCTCCTGCAGTAACTATCTGATATCCGTAGACTATTGCAGTTCGTAATCGCAGTAACTACTAGTGAAGTGGCCTGGAGATAGTCTATATCCTTGGCAGGAGGATCGGCGTCGCTCATTCCTCTCGAATAGTCGAGACTCGAGCGTCTTTCGATGGATACCAGAACCAATTCATCATCGCATGTTCTGGTCCGCCGTATATCGTGGCACGTTAATGAGCCTTGTCAGGTGACGGGGTGGTCACGGGATGGCCTTGTTGATGCCTCATTGATGTCTTGTTGATGCCTTGTTGATGTCTTGTTGTCTGAGTAGGACATGTCTTGTCTGCTTATGCCTGAGGTTTCCCTCCAGTCCGTCCACCACTCAAAGTGTTTTGTAACCTGTCTTGCCTTTTGGTAAAAGTGTATGTAGATATATCTATCCAACTCCGACATCCATTTCCACTTCCATATTCCTCCTTTTATAAAATCCAGCTATCCCCTTATCGCCTTATAGAATCCAGCAATGGAACAAGCCCATCAACAGGAACCGCGGCGGTCGGCTCTCGGCTCATCCCCGCCAACCACAGCTTGATTAATCATTCGCCCTCCTCAACTCCCACCAACATGACAGTCTTCACATGCAGAACCAACCAGAACCCAATCTTCCAATCAATCAACCAATTAATCCCTTTCTCAGATCTCCTCCTCTCGACTCCATCTACTTCCTCAACTTTGAACCCCCCACCAGCCCTGTCTTCGTGACTAACCAACCCTCTTGATCCATTCCTACTCGGCAATAAACATGGCGTCCACTTCGGCCACGGCCACGCCCGCCCCCGCGGATCCCCGCACCACCACCACGGGGGATGACACCGCGAAGGGGTCGGAGTCGACAGTAGCAGTAGCAGAGCAAGTGACGACGGCGGAGTCGGAGTCGACTCCTGTACAGCCCGCGGAGCAGACACGGACAGAGACACAGCCCTCCGGACAGGAAACCAAAGCGGGGAAAGCAAAACACCACGATGACGATGACGATGACGATGAATCGGACTTTGATGAATTGGACGGTACGTAGTTCATCCTTTATCTACCTTTTCCAGCCCTATCCAACGATACGATACTTATCTATAAATGCAGAGGTCCTCGACGACTTCAAACCCCAACCCGCTGCGCCAGCCGCCCCCGCCACTCCCAAACCCGAGACCCCAGCTCCCCAGCTAGGCGGTGGCCTCCCCGGAGGCGACGACTTCGACGAAGCGGCCTTCATGAAGCAGCTGGAGCAGGACATGGCGAGCATGATGGGCCCCGGCGCCAATGAATCATCCGGCGGCCGAGCCAACGACAACGAGTTCGCCAGCACTATCGATCAGGGCGCCGACGCGTTCACCAAGCAGTTAGAGGATAGCGGGATCCCGCCGGGAGACTTCATCAAGCAGCTTCTGGCAGACGTGATGGCTGAGAATGGCAGCGATGCGCCAGCTGCCCCTGCCCACGCCAACACCAGCAGCGGTGCGCCGGCATCCGCATCCCCCGCCGCCAACGGTAGCGACGGTGGAAACGCACCCGAGAACTTCAACGACGCCATTTCGCGCACCATCAACCGCATGAAAGAATCCGGCGACAAAGCGACAGCAGCCGCATCCGAAGACGACATCTCCGACGACCTCGTCGCGCAGCTCCTCAAAGCCGTCGAAGCGGGCGCCGCGGGGGCCGGCGACGACGGCGACCTCACCAAGATGTTCATGGGGATGATGGAGCAGCTGTCCAACAAGGAGATGCTGTACGAGCCGATGAAGGAACTCCACGGGAAATTCGGACCCTGGATCACGGCCAACAAGGGCAAGGGCAAGATCTCGGATGAGGATATGGCGCGGTATGAGGACCAGGCGCGCATCGTTGCGCAGATTGTGGGCAAGTTTGAGGAAGAGGGTTTCACGGATGAGGATCCGAAGTGTAGGGAGTTTGTGTGGGAGAAGATGCAGGAGGTTTGTTCATCCATCTTTTTTTCAACCCGTTTTACACTATATGGTGTGTCGGGACGTTTTCATAATGTGATACTAACTGATTATACAGATGCAAGCCGCAGGCAACCCCCCCGAAGAACTCGTCACCAATCCCTGGATGGACGACATGAAGGGCGGTGGTGCGCCCGGCGCAGCGGGGATGCCCGACTGCCCGCAGCAATAATTATTATAGCAGATGCTATTGACAGGCTTCTGGAAGCCTCGGGTTGTAGCAAGATTATTCAGTTGCTTGTTTTATATTTCTTTTGGTTGACATTTGACATCTCTGTACATATACATACATATACCATGTCGATACCCTTTTACTATCTATCTACCTATCTATCTCTATCAATGATCGTGATGGATGATGGATCACACGATGTATATCTACCTATCTACCTATCCACATACTATGAACAAGCCAAACAAGACCGGAACCTCAAGACTGACCTAAGTCCGTGTAAATTCGAAGCAACAACATGACCAGGAAAACAAACAACCCAGCTAAACCGACCTAATCAACACCAAACACCAAACGCACACAAACAGTATCTATAACAGCAACAGTAAACAACTCTATCATGTATCTTCCTCCCCCCACATAGTAATATATCAATCACAATCACCCAGACATATCCATATCCTGACTGTAGTCTGCCAGATCGGTGAAGATGTCATCGTATTCGTCGTCGCTGAATGAGGATGTAGTGTTGTTGGGGGTGTGTTGGTAATTGCCGTGCTGGGTATGCTGTTGGTTTTGTATTTGCATTTGCATTTGCTCTTGGTGTTGTGCCTGCATCTGCATTTGCATCTGCATTTGCATGGCTTCTTCCTCTTGTTGGAGGATATACTCGTCCAACGCATTCGCTTCATCCTCATCTGTAATAACTGTCAGAAAGTCATCCACCAGAAGTAGGTCGAGCCAGATAAATGGAATGAAAATCATTCGAAAGGGGAACAGAGGGCAAGAGGAAGGAAAAGAACATACCCTCCACCCCAAAATCAACCTCCTCCTCCTGCACACCCTCCCCAAACAACCTCTCCGCCCTCCTCCGCATCGCCTCCCCCCACTTCTTCTCCTCCGCAGCATGCTCCATCAGCACGATCTGCTCGCCTCTATTCTCGAACCGCCCGTCGTCGCGGTCGCGCTTGACGCGGTTGAGGAATGCGCTGCGGCGGGCATTGCGCGCGGATTGCGTCGCGGAGGTTGTGTGTGAGCGTGGGATGATATTGTTGAGGGGGTTGGAGACGGTTGACGTGTAGCGTTGGGCGTAGGTGGGGGAGGATCTGGAGCGGGAGGATTGGGATGGTGCTGTGTTTGAGGGTGGGGGTGGGGCGAAGGGGTTCGTGGTGTTGTTGGCGGTGGTTTGGGGGGCGAAGAAGTTGAAGCTGTTGCTGTTGTTGGTGCTGCTATTGGGAGGATTGGTATTGTCGGTCATCATCTCCGGGGGAGACTGTCGGTGGCGGCGTGGGGAGAGCGGCGATGGCCGCTGGGGAGAGTA
This sequence comes from Aspergillus campestris IBT 28561, assembly GCF_002847485.1. Taxonomy (NCBI): domain Eukaryota; kingdom Fungi; phylum Ascomycota; class Eurotiomycetes; order Eurotiales; family Aspergillaceae; genus Aspergillus; species Aspergillus campestris. Next base: position 1,214,989 of record NW_020194336.1, on the reverse strand, counting down.
CGGGTGAGAAGGAGGAGGATTGGAGACGTAATGCGGCGATGGTATATTTGAACCGGGGAGTGCGAAGGGTTGCTGTATGGGTGGGAGTGCAGCGAACATGGTTCGTGGTTGAGGGTTGAAGCGTGGTTGGATTGACGTCGTATCGGTCAGGGTGCTGCTCTGGTTCCGCGGTGGGTTCAAAGTGGGACGCGACTGATCCTATCCTATCGCTCTGGACGGGAAGTACTGAACAATAAGTATTGACTGATGCTATGATGATCTTGGTAAACTGATGTTCAGCTGAATGACCAGACAAGTGGAGCAATGCCACCGCAACGATATTAATACAGCGCGACGTAACTACCAACCACCGCGTAATATGAGGTTCTCCACAGCATCCTTCTTCGCGGTCGCGTCTCGACTCACGGGGCGCGCTAGTATGTTTCGGGATATATTGCATTCCTCAGGCTGCAACCCCACAGAACGAGATACTCCACTACTCATACTATCACTTGCAGATATTCCATTTCTTCATTGTATTTATGGCATTAGTCATACATAGTCTTATTGAACAGACCGCAAGTCCAAGTCTACCACTGCATACAGCATCACGTCACAGATCGCATATGAGGTCGTACTCATCGTCGTATGGAATCATCGTCTGCGCCTGGGTAGGCTCGGGCTCGGGCTCGACCGTGGACTCGTCTGCGCTTGTTGGAGCGGGAGGGTCTGCAGATGAAGTGGAAGATGGAGAATCAGACGTCTCCATGCAGCCGTCTGTGCTAGATGAGCTATTGTCCTAGAAGATAGCGTCAAAGAGATAGATGTACGCACCCAGTTGCGACTGACAGTCCTGAACCGAAAAGGACGACGAGGGATCGGAGTTCGCTGCCTAAATGTTGTCAGGAATATTATACTAAGATTGGAGGAGATGCAGCTTCAGCCACTCGAGACGAGACTGTTAGATGCATAAGCATGCATACCTTTTGGCATGAGTCGAACTGATTATTGCAGCTGTAGTGACATCAGCATTAGCAACACTTCTAAGACAGAATGCTAATAAATGCACGAACCTTCTCTCTGCAGCAGACGCTTTGTCCGGCTGTACCGAGTTAGCCAACCGTTACCACATGTATATAACCCAGCCAAGCAGGCGACGAGAGGAGCAACGTACAAAAGTATCCCCGTTCACCGCATACGGCCTCTCCGAATCACCGGAATCCTCAATCTACAATACCGACCACTGATGTCAGCTAATACTCCACCCATCATACATATACAGCAGTCATGCTAAGCAGTCGCTAAGCAGCCATGCAAAGAAGGATCACCAACAGCAGGCATAACACCGCCCAAAGACCCCGTGGACGCCTAATGTCGTCAGAAAGTCAGCCCTGATATAAGATACATCGGTACCCAGGTTCGGTATACCTCGCGCTTGGCGAGAGGGGCAGCCTCGTAGACCACCCCAACAGGATCTGCTTTGAAGGCTGCGGTGCATTGGATCCAGAGGAGACAGGAGAAGCTGAGGAGGAGGTAGTGGGTGAGGTTCGTCATTGTGGATTTGTGCCGTGCCGTGTCGTGCCGTGTTGCAGCACACGATTGTCGGCAGTGTCTTACTTCTGTATGTATGTATAAAACGCTGCGCTATAGTGAGTAGTCTTGGTAGGTATCGAGTTATCTGGAGATAAACCGATAAACTGACTGAGCCATTATACACAACTATCCTCACACCACTTCCCAATTACCACCACCGCACTAGTTAACCACAATCAAATCAAACCAAACCATGGCTAGTTAACTAACTTCTACCCCCGCACGGAACAAACATCCAACCTCGGACATACCCGGCGGGTGTCCGCAATCTCTCCCCCCCTGTAACTATAAAACACCCACAAGAAACCGACAACATTAGCCGACACAAAATAGCCTTCAGCAGACGGAGAATTTATTCCATCTCGTCACGGCCTTCCCTCCTCCCTCCCCCTCCTCTGTTTCATCGGTGGGGAGGGGAGGGGGCGGCAACGTGTTCCATTATTAGCAGTTGCGGGCCTTAGGCGGGTTTAGTTTGGGCTTAGTGAGTTGAGTGAGGGTCGTACTCGCTAGTGAGTAGACTCCGAGGAGGAGGGTTGATCGCTGATGATCGTCGCCCCAGCAATTGAATTGGATTGGTTTTAGTGGGCCGTCTGTCATCTGTCAGTCCATCTTGGTTGTGGGCAAGTGTCAAGTCAATTTGGTTGAGTAGGACGTGCTGTCGATCTAATACAACTGGCGTGGTAACTACCACGTCATGCCATATTGTTGCCCCATTGTTAGGTTTACTACTGATGTGTGTAGTGGGTTGTGGACTATTGGAGTCTGAATGATATTTTCTGTCACAAATTAAATAAATACATACATATCAATTAGGAGAAAGAGGTTTTGTGAGTAATGTCCTTGAAGGCCAGGGAACAGTAGAGTAGAAGACATGGTGTGACAGAAAATATCACAGCTCACCGATTTCTTCCAGAAATCAAATGCGTTCGTGCGCGGGGGGAATCAATCGCAAGGTGAAGAACAAATCAGCCACATTCTGTGGAAACAATCGCTGTGCAGTAAGGAGTGTGATTTTGAAAGGAATGACAGTTGCTCTATGTAACGGAAAGAAAATGCTCAAAGGACGAATTCAACCAAATCAAGAGAAAGAGAGAGATAGAGAGAGGCCAATATATCCTCCCACGAGCGCCCAAGGTAACTGCGTATAATCGTACAACTTTCGTCCCAATGTGGCTGATGTATCAGTCTCTGCCCATTGAATTGTAAATGGGATCAAAGACAGAAACATTAGTTCGAGGCCACGTAGATGAGACGGATGACTAGAAGTTCGAGGCAGTGTTTATCGGACCCGGGTTGTGGTACTGGTCGAGGGTCGACCTGAAAGGAGTCCCGCCGGCGGCTCCCGGGCTAGGGGCCTTCTCACGAGCAGCAGAGCCCACGGCGGTCCCGCTCATGAGGTCCGCCGCTTCGTCATTATCATGAGCCTTGGCCTTGCGGGCATGGATTCTCCAGGCGACCACGGCGATGGCACCGATCAGGATCGCACCGCCGACACCCACCACCACGCCGATGATGATCTTCTTCTGATCGCTCGAGAGACCCGAGTCTCCGTCCTTGTTCTCAGCGTTCAGACCGGGCGAACCGGTCGAGTCGCTGCCCTCGGCTTCGACTGGGGTGGTCATGACCGTCGGGACAGGCGTTCCACTGATGGTGTTGGTGGTGGTGATGGTCTTTATCGTGGAGGTCTTGGACGACTCCGAGGTACTCTCCGCGGGGCTGTCCGGGGTGGGCTTGGGGTCGTCCGTGGTGGATTCATGCTTGTCGGTGGTGGTGGGTGTCGGCGGCTCCGTGGAGCTGGAATCTTCGCTGGTGGAAGACGATGTGGTGGTGGCGGGTGGTGGTTTGTCTGTCTTCGAGTCTTCGCTGGTCGACGAGCTGCTCTCGCTCGTTTCTTTTGATGATGATGATGAACTGGTGGTCGTGGGTTCGGTGGGTTCCGGGTCCCCTGTTGCGGTCGGCGCCGGCATGACCGAGGCCATATCGAGTTCATTGATATCGTTGACGGCCGTGCTCTGGGCGGCCATCACCGTCACGATGGACAGCGAATAGAGGAGAACCTGAGCAACCCGCATGATGGATACAGACGAGACAACCGATGATGATGAGAAGTGTTCCCAGAGATGAGTGGTGATACGAGGAGAAGCGCCACGAGGGATCGTTCAGGCCCCGAAAGATGGTATACTAAGAGTTGTCCAAATCCACCTTCTAGGAAGAGTCACGGAGTAAACGAAAGACTAGGATCAGAAATAACACGAGTCAAGGAGCACGATGCAGCGAGTGGAGGAAAAAGTCGGCGTAAGGTAAGGTGGAAGGAAGTAAGTACGGAGTGAGCAAGGAGGCGGTAGGGGAAAAAAGGGAAAAAGGATCAGAGTCAAAGGAATCTGGAATGGGATGGGGGGATTTACAGTAGATGAAAGAAGTGACTGGTTCGTCTGGGCTGGACCTCCGTGCAACGCCAGAGTGTGAAGCGCGCTAACTTGTTCTGTATTTTCTTTCATCTATTCTGATTGTTTATTCTGCTTATTTTTATATTTTTCACGACTCTTGATTGCTGTGGATCTTCTTCTCTGCACACATCAGGCCCATTTGGATGAGAGGATTTCCACCCCGGTTCGATTCTGTCACAAATCACCAATCCCAGGGGCGGATCCAAGGATGGGCGTCCGCTAGTGGACAGTCTAGGGAGGCTCATGAACCAGTCATCGCCAGTCCTTTGAGACATTCTATCCAGAACAGTCCCGTCTGTCGCAGTTCTGGGGGCCTGACTCGAGGCGCCTAAAGGCCGTTCATATCCACTAGTCACCGACCCAGGAGAGGGACGAGACTAGCTATCGATCCAAGTCAGGAGGATCGATGTGACTTGATCGATGCGATGATCCTTCTGTTTATTTACATGGGATTCAGAATTCTCCGAAAGGTCGTGTTCTCTCGGTTCGTCCACCATGGAACGTGGGCACGATCAGCTACCATGGTTGAGACAGACTGCGAGAAACAAGGAGCCGGTTAGAAAGTCCAAAAGATCTCGGACAGATCTCGCTAGCAATTGGCCCGCTGGGGAAGGACCCTCTTTGTCTTGTACCAGTCGATACTATTTTAAGGTACGGACCACTGGGACTGCGAGTACGAAGGAGCAAACTAACCACTGAGCGATCGTCCTGGCCCGAGAATGACCCACGCGTCCTCTCTCCCTGGTAAGATATGACAGGCACGAAAGCAAGACATCCATGGTACAATCCAGATTGTATAAGATCATTGTATTCATCGTTTGGTTGTCTCCACGGAGTTCTCAACGAGATCCTCGAGCGGTATTCCATAAACCAAATTCCAACACATTGGGAAAAAAAAAAATGAACGATCGATCATGTCTGATGATTTGCACTGGGGAGTCCCGAATCCCTCAACAAAAAAGATTAAATCAAACCATTCCCAATCCTCCCGCAAATCCACATTCCCTCTCGGATGCCGCTCAGCTCCGCGCCATGGCCTAATGATTGTCCCCCATCCAGACTAGCGACATTGATCACCTAGCCGATTTTCCACAGACCCATTCTGATTGTGTGCCGGAGCACCCGAGGATAACCCTGGCGCGTGGTGGGTGGTAGACCGTAGTACCGTAGTAGTGGGGAGACGGGGGTGGTAAGTTCTGGGTGAGATTTAACTTTTTCACAGAGTTACCATAAGAGGCAAAGGGCAATAATTGCCGGCTTTTCATCGGATGCTGAATAGCCCCTTGACCAAAAAAGAATTCTTGCAAATTCAAGGCATGGATGCCCAGCCCCTCCCGCCTAGTCCTTTGAAGTAAACAAGTGGCTAGTAAGGCTCAGGAGTGGTACACAGCTGTACAGACTACAGCGTACAGCGTACAGGTGGTGGACGTGTACATCCGCGAAGCGTTTAGGCACGGGATCGGCGGCGATTGACGGGTTCTAGAACCTTGCTTCTCAGTGTCTTGCCGCCCGTGTGTTTCTTGTCGGTGGGCGCTTCGGTCTGATCACGTCTATTTAGAGCTCTTCACGAATTCATCCTACGCGCCATGTAGTATAGATGTTGTTTCTGCGAAGTAAATAGCGCCTTTTACTAATTGTCTCCTTTTGCTGATCTTTCTTCCATCGTCATACCTTATGAAACAAGTGTATAACAGGTGGCAATATACCAAACTCCATTCAGGGGAAGCGATCCAGTGACTCATTCCCTACCAACAACGTCATCAATAATACATAAAGCCCCATTAGTCAACGGAGGCTTGGTGCTTTTGATAATTTGTGTGTCGATGGACTGCATCGCAGTGGCCTGCATATGCAGGTCCCACAGCAGTTCAGTCGATGCACACCGTCCAGCCACCACCATATATCGACTGTCCCTTCGGTCCGCATGTGGCAACAGAGTTCTAACACGGCCAAGAATTTAAAGTGACTCGACACGTACCGGTCTGTTGATGGGGAGCCACAGCCGTGGCTGACGTACTACGGGGTACTCCGTACCCAGACTGGAATCAAGAAGCGTGGGAAATTCCTGCAGAGATAATTACGCGTCGAGCATGTATGCTTTCATATTCAAAGCCCGGGCAAACCATCATTGCGAGGGCAAAGCGGATGCAGCATGTATTCTCTGTTCCGGATGAGAAAAAGGGATGCAGTCTACTGTGTGAAAGAGATACAACCCACTCTTATCCGGTGAACCCTCACGTAGTTCAATACAATGACAGATATAGGCGATTAAGAAATGAAGTAGAGAACGAAGTAGAAAACGAAGTAGAGAACCGAAAGAGTGATAATGTTGGTGGTAGTCGAGGGTATCGAGGACGCTTGAACGACAAACATGAATATATATCCAAATGTGGGCAAAGACCTTGCCTCAAGGTTTGTCGCGCGGTTTCCACCTCACTTGATCTCTGATTTCTTCCTTGAAATACTCGAAGAACTTGCCGGCACCATGGCCTTCGGAGACGAGGAATTAGCAATGCGCTCGAGGTCTCGGGAAGTCGTCCTGCTGAAAAGAAAGCAGCCATACCATTCTCATTTTCCTTGTGAGTTACCCTCAAGTCCTCGGAAGGAGTCCCATGTCTGATTCTCTGCACTTTGTCGTGGATTTTCCCCACGCCTCGATGGAACAACGGGCTGTCCAGCAGCTGGAACGAGGAAGTCCGATCAGTCACGATACTCGCATTGAATTCGAGGAGAAACAGTCATACCCGGCGAATCATCATCTCCTAAAAATAGACCTGGTTAACCACCGTCCTCGCACTATGCCTCGATGGCTTTCGGAATGACTTGCACACGACATACCTCGAGCTTCGCGAACGCAAACATCCGCCAAACCATCTTGAAATTGGCACCCGGGATCGATCAACGCTGCAGATCAACGTATCCAGACGGTCGTCAAATCCCCAAGTCAAATCCACAATGACATTAGCTGTGGACAGCAAGAGACGATCTCCAGTGGGAGGAGGTTGAGTGACGCTTCGATGTGTTCGTTGCAATCGACATGTTCGCGGTTGAGGCGGCGGGGAATCGGCAGTACAAAATACCGCGAGAGCCAATCAAAGTAAACCATTCCCGCTTCCGCCTACTGTCACTTTTTTTCCCATCTAAATCAATCCGACTGTCTGGTTCATCTGGATCCCATTCCTGATTTCCTGCTGGGAACGGAATGTCCGATTTGAGTCTGTTCTCAAGGCTCACCGTGAAAGCAGTAATTGAACCACATACTTGACGATGGTCTTGCTCATGATACCCTGCCCATAAAGTCAGGGTGATCACTTATAAAAGGATTGCCTCTCCTGAGGAAGATAGACTGACTGGTTGATTATGATCAGACAGTCTTCAGAATGATCTACCGTCAACCTGCTTTTTTGTGCCATTCCTCACACTAGTCCACTATCGCAGTACTAGCATCCAACTAACTTCCTTCTCCCACGTTTTCGTGATCTTCCCTAATGCCGGTGCCGTCTATTCGACAGCAACTCTATTTCTATGGTGGTCAAACCTGTCTATTTCCCCCATAGTTGAGACTCTTATTACATCACGACTGGCGTGGTTTGGTGCCACTCCTACAATTCGATTGTCCTGATCGTCAAAGGTGTCAGACTTTTGGTATCCACCAAGGGTTTCCTTTTTTTCTCCTTGACATTTGGTTCCTCTTCCCCAGACCCCTTTCCTTTCCCCTTCTCTTCTTCATTCTACAAAGCCGGTCGTGTGAGCCTGTCACTTAAGATCTTTTTTCTTTCCTCTTTGCCCTCACTCCTGTTCTCACTCTCCTTTTCTATGATTTTTATTAATAATCCTTGACCTGCTTCTTGCCGATAAAGCCGACTCTGTTGGTATAATCTCTCCCTACCCACTTTTTTTTTTATTTTTAGTTGCGACACTGGACTGCTGGTCACGTCCTGTGCGAAAGCGCCGAGGAAATCACAATTCATTTCATGGGGTAGAAAGGTTGAATTCTTTTTTCTTCTCGTGTTTTAATATTATCCCCTGGTTGATTTGTGCCCTTCGACGTCCCTTTAATTGAAGTCGAAGGAGGGAACAAAAGAAGGAATAAAAAGAAGACGACGAATTGACGGCGATAATCAATTACTAGAATCCCTGGCACACATCTACAAACGAGGAAGTGCTACAATCCCAGGACTTCACTTGTCCTACTCTGTTGTCTAAAAACAGGCCTGTCGAAGCGCAGGCCAAATCTACTGTCGCAAAAGTGGCCGCACGAGCGTCGCGCTACTATACGAACCACCCATCCATTCAGATCCGGCAGCGACTTGACCCGGTGGGATCGAAAAATCTGGCCAAGCCGACGGTGTTGAGGGGCAGCTTCCACAGCTGTCCCGATCTGTCCGCGCTACAGATATCATCCCTGCCGCCGCCCCCGAGAAGCGCAAACGACGATCCATCATCTCCTTCGTTCCACGAGGGGCACTCGACCACCGCACCACTGTCCCGCTCTGCATCCCCCGACGCCGTCAGCCTTCACCACGGTCCCCGAAAATCAGTATCGACCAGAAAGCGGGTCTCTAAAAAGGCGCGCGGCGTCCTGGGCAAGGTTCGGGCCTTCCAAAGGATCGCTGCGGCCAAGATGGCTCATCCTACCATCAAAATCGATACCAGCGTGCAGGCCACCAAGCGGGCGCATCCTGGAGACCCGGAAGAGGGTCTAGAGGGACTCGATGACCCGGATCAGGAGTTTTTCGGTCTGGAAGCGAGTGATAATGAACAGGTTCCTCCATTTCTCTGTCAGTCAGGTTTAGGTGAGTTTTCTTTTTTTTGGGGGGCCTTTGCGCCCGCTGACGCCGCCCCCCTCCCCCGCACTTTTGCTTCTACGGTGCTCGTTGGTTTCCCAACCGGTTCCTGACTGACTGTGACCTAGAAATTCATCAGCGGTTCGAAGAACTGGAATGGCTGCAAAGAACTCGTGTTGCAGAGGGGTCGCAGGCCAACGACCCCTCTCACCGGTGGGCTCTGGAGATGGATCCCGAGGTCAAGGCACGGAACCGCTACATGAACGTGCAAGCGTGGGCAAACTCTCGCATCCACCTACAAGTTCCCGAGGGCGAGTGTGATTTCATTAATGCATCCCCAATAGTTTTAATGGATTCGGTGACGGAGCAGGAGCGGAGGTATATCGCCACCCAGGTAAGTCGGCGCATCCCCTTGAATAACGCCCATTTTATCTGACGATGTGTCAAACAGGGTCCGAAGGTTGGCAACATCGCCCACTTCTGGCATATGGTGTTTCACGAATCCCAAGACGTCGGGGTCATTGTCATGCTCACCCAAACCTTTGAGTTGGGCCGAGAGAAATGCTCCCAGTACTTTCCGATCAATCCAGATAAACCTTCCATGCTTCTCCGCGACGACGAGACCGACCCATTCATAAATGAGGAGGACCAAGAAACGGGCGCGGTGGCTCAAGTCACTCTCCTGGAGACCACCTTGGACCCTGATTCTCGCTCGGAAATCCGCAAATTGGAGCTAACGGTGGGAACGGAGTCCAAGATTGTCTGGCACTTTCTCTTCGCCGGCTGGGCGGATTATTCGAAACCAGAAGGCGAAGACCGCGACGCGCTACTCCAGCTGATCAGACTCTCGGGCGAGAAATGCACTCCCGACAACCCTCGCATTGTGCATTGCAGCGCGGGCGTGGGCCGGACCGGCACGTTCATCGCTCTCGACCACCTGCTACAGGAGCTCGAATCGGGCCAGCTACTCGAGGTCGACGACCCGGATGTCGACCCCGTCTTCGAGGTTGTCAACGAGATGCGCGAACAACGGATGATGATGGTCTACAACGAAATGCAGCTGCAGTTCATCTACGAAGTCCTGCGGGAGCAGGCCGGTATCAGACTCGGCAAGATATCCAGTTCCACCGGTCGCAGGTCGGATGAAAGGTCCACCAAAATGGCCAAGTTGTCCGACGAGTCGGAGTATTTGCCCTCGTCCAAGCCGGAGTTGAGGCCGACAGGGGACCCTTCCACGCCCACCAGAAGCAGCTCAGGCACTGCGGCAGACTCTGACGATGATCAATGAACTTGGCTCTGTTTGTTTTTCCGGTACCTCATACTTCGAGGATCGCGTGCTCCTTCCTTATATGGTCATAGCATCCTCTAATCACGTACATATGTTTTATGCTAGTTGCTTGCTTGCTTGCTTTACCCCCTTTTGCTTTTCTCTTTGCTTCCTGTATTACCTTGGGTGTCCGGCTATTATTTATGACATTCATGCACTCCTGGCTTGCATCGGCTTCAATTTGGTTTCTGGTTTCGTCTTCGTCTTGTGTTTTTGTGCACTATTGCATAGCATAGTGTCATATTTGGTTGTACCACGACAGTCACGTCTCTTATTCATTATATTTCCCTACCCTCGGATCCCAATGGTCTCTCTGTTCGGAGCGCTGTCCTCCAGTTCTCACATGTTCAAGGCTCAAAAGAACAATGTACCTGTCTATTCTTTCTTTTCGAGTTTCCCCCTGTCTCTGAATCCTTTCTTGGCACGTTCATCTCTGGCTGTGTTGTCTAGCATTAGAACTAGTGTAACATAATTGGTTGAGCAATTTAATATGGAGAAAATGACCTGGTCGTCTTTCTCGATACTTGCCTTTTTCTAATAGCTTCACTTTTATATATGTCATTATTTATCATTATTACATCTAGCATAGTAGCCCACGTGGATGCAGTCGCAGAGGTCAGGGTATACCGGTTCAGCTTCAAAGGTCTATCGGTGTGGGTTTTGCTATTTATTCTATGATATTCCTTTTTCTTTTCTTTTCTTTTCTTTTCTTTTTTTACCCCCTCCTTTCTCGTCTTAGGGCGTTTATTAATTATCCATACTCGATGTGCGCGATAATTTGGAGATTGATGTCACATATCACATCAAAAGTGTCTACAACGGATATATATCACAAACGGGTACCCGCACTAATCATTCAAAATCTATATTTCATTCGGTCAAGCTTTACTAAATACTACTCGTATTCAAAAAGCCTAGATATATAAATTAGCAAATCAATAATATATTCAATCATCGTTTTATCATGAATTATTATTGTTGTTATCATTGTTGTGACTTTTTTATTTTTATTTTCTATTTTACCTTTTCTTTTTCCCGGGGAGAAGGTGGCATGTACATACCTCGTGATGCAGGACTTGGCTGCATGATGATGAAAAGGAAGAACTTAATTTATCGTCCACTTCTTGGAGTGGGAATGAGTATACAGTGCAAGTGACAGCGGGCATACAGAGCTAAATGGAACTCAATTTGAGGTTCCTGGGCTTTGGAGTCTATTGTTGAAGAGATTTAGAATTCAGGTCATGTTTATTATATCATCTTTCCATTTGAATAATTGAACATCATGGTGGTGACACGGCTCGAATGAAGAAAAACAGGAATCATACGACATCACAAGGGAGAAAATAAAATCAAAACAATCATCATGACGAGGCGCACCGGAGCCATCGGATTGGTCGTTTGTTCCTGTACCTGCTGACTGGGCACATCCAGGTACCGACAGTGACGGATGATAGGTAGATACTACCTAACATAATATACTAGATCAGACAATCGTAGACTCACACTGCACCGACATACTTGAAATCATAAATTAATCGTTCCTCTTTCCTTCCGCCTCCTCGCCATGAGAACCCGGTGATGCCACACCCGGGGAAGGCGTATAAGCCGGCGGTGAAGTTCTCTTGGAAGAAGCGGAGGCAGCACGGTCAGGCTCATCATCGGCGTCATCCCAGTTATCGACGGCGTTCTCGTCCCAATTGTCGACTTCGCGCTCGAGGGTAGTCACGCCTGTTTCCTGCGGGCCTAGGTGCTCTTCGTCGTCGTCGCCGTGGGGAACGCCGAGCTCGACATCGTCCGCGGCGCCATCACCGTAGGCGCCGAAGCGGGCCTTGCGTCGCCGCTCGAGCATGCGCCGGTGATACCAGCTGCAGAGGCCGACTGCGCCGAGACTGCCGACGAGGTTGGCGAGGAGATCGAATGGATCGAAGTCGCGGCCGATGGGGAGGGCGCCTTGGACGATCTCGGAGCCGATGCCTAGACCGAGGGTGCAGACGAGGAGCGTCAGGTGCAGGGTGCGGCGTCGGGTGGTGTCTGGGATCCAGTAGAAGACTAGCGAGAGGAGGAAGAAGGTAACGGTGTGGAGGAGCTTGTCATTGGGATGGTATTGGGCGGGGATGCTGGGGTTTTCGCTGTGCGGGAGGAGACCGATGTAGCCGGCTAGGAAGAAGAGGAAGATGAAGGCGCCTGGAGGGAAGGAAGTTAGCTAGACTGACTGATAGTTTGAAGGGAGAGTATGGTGTTATGGAGATTGCTCGATGGTCAGTAGGTGGCCAGATGGGCGGGTGACAGCCGATCGGCGACGAGGAATTCCCCGGATTCCGGATTCTTTTTGATGATGCGGGGAGATCAAGGGTTGATTGAACTGGATGGAGTACTTAGGAAGAGACATACCTGCAAAAGGATAGCGAATTCGCATCTTGCAGATGGTCGGGACCGGGGTGAGGCAGGGGAGAGAGAGGAGGAAGAGGTGCACGAGGGAAGACGAGGCAGAAGGATGACCTGCCTTAGTAGGTACGAGTGAGCCTGAGGAGCTCTCCAAATCCGATGACGCTGCCTGCCTGCCTGAGGAACCAAAGGCCAGCGAGGTGCCTGGATGACCTGACTGTAGAGTATTGTATCATACACATATGATACGGCCGTTCCCTACCGAGTGTTACGCTGTTGCTGCGTGTATGTGTCAGTATGGTAAGTACATTACCGAATGTCCGTCACTTGGCTGCGACCTGAAACCAGACCAGCCTGTTCAAAACGCCTATTGTAATTGTACTGGTTGTTGCAATTCTTTATTGAACTGAATAATAGAAGAAGAATAATATAATTTTTCTCTTTCACCCAAACCCCTACATAATTTGGCGCCTTTAGACTTCGGATTAATCGCCCTATAAAACCAAACTGCGCGGTTGGTCTGAAAACTGCGGCGGGCGTTCCGCCTTCTCTCACGCCTCGACTTCACCTCATCCGTTCGCGCAGAGAATCCTCGTACAAAATCCGCGTTTCTTCGCTATCGAAAACACCCCCATCCCATCAATTTCTGGGACGGGTTTCATCGTCCTTCGCTTTATAACACCCCTCTCGGTTTCTCTATGTCTTTTCCCGGGACTTTCTACCCTCTGTTGTCCCCCTGCCGGACCTGATCTTAACCGTGGAGAAACGAGCCCCCTCGCCCGCCCCAGAACCCGGGGTCTTGGAGCGAGCATGTCGCTCGGACACCACCACACCTGGATGCCCCCGGGCCATCTGCGCCCACCCGATGATCAAACCGAATTCCGGGGTGTCAATGGCTATACAAAATATTTCACCGGTTCCAAAACCCCCCAGATGCGCGCCTCGGCTGATGCCGATGGGCCGCCCCATGGGGCCGGTTTGATATCAGATGCTGATATGACCGCCGAGGAGGACTCGCGCATTTCCACATTTCGCGACCTATACAAAGACAGCGAGGCGAAAATTAATAACCTCTTTGCGAATCAGCGGATTGCCGATGACTCGGTCCGCGCTCCCCCCGGGGACCCTGACCCGTCCGGGGCCAAGGACCAACGCGCCGACGGGCCGGCTTCACCTCCGCCGCCCCCTAAGAAGCCCGCGAGGAAGCTGGATGACGACGACTATGATGATTACGACGACGACGACGACGATGACGAGGCACCCTCCCCCCCTAAACCCAAGCCCCCTGTTCGCGAACCCAGCGCCGCAGTCCAGTCACCCAGTCGCGGTCATACCGGTTCGGTGTCGGGGACTGCAAATGGCACCAAACCCATAAAGAAGGAAACCGTGGAGGACATCCGCAAGAAATTGGCAGAAGACAAGAAGGCGACTGAGGAGTCGGCGAAGAGGAGCTTCCACACCCTGTTCTATACACTGGAAAATGACAGGGATGCCATGCTGGACCAGCAACGGCTCGAGGAGTCGGAGCGGCAAGTTGAGGCGGAAATGTCAAGTCAAACAAACGCCGGCAACAACGCGACTGCCAGCGGTAATGGCTACGGCTCGCTGAGCAGTGCCAATTTGGGTGCTTCGAGCTTGACCTTGAAGAACTTGATCGCAAGAATCGATATGAAGCGCACAATGGTCCAAGCGTCCGATGCGGAGCTCAGGAGCCTGATGAGCGAGGTTCGTAAGAATCGGAGTAAATGGGCCAGCGAGGACAAAATTGGCCAAGAAGAACTCTACGAGTCTGCGGACAAAGTCCTGAGTGAGCTCAAGGCGATGACCGAGCACTCGACTGCATTTTTGACCCGTGTCAACAAGCGCGACGCCCCTGACTACTATAGTAGTGAGTCCATCTTTGCGCAAAGACCCGAACCCCACATCTGGCCATGCTAATACCTCCAATAGTCATCAAGCATCCGATGGACCTGGGCTCAATGACGAAGAAGCTGAAGGCGTTACAATACAAGTCGAAGCAGGAGTTTGTCGATGATTTGTTTCTGATATGGTCCAATTGCTTCAAGTACAACACAAATCCGGAGCATTTCCTTCGCAAGCACGCCGTGTGTATGAAAAGAGAGTCGGAAAAGCTGGTGCCTCTCATTCCGGACATCGTTATCCGAGATCGTGCCGAGGTGGAAGCAGAGGAACGCAGACTTCAGCTTGCGGATATAGACGGTGGGGAGGAAAGTGACGATGAGCCGATCATGTCCTCTCGAGGTCGGAAGGCCCCAGGCAAATCAGCTTCTAAAAAGGGCACCGCACCCGCTCGGACTTCCTCTGGTGGCTCGGAACCCCCTGCGGGATCGTCTTCCCAGCCGCCACCGCCCGTTAGGTCTGACTCGGACGTCGCCATGGAAGGAGTTCAGAACGGCTTCGCGACGCCACCCCCCCCTGGAACACAGACACCGTCAGATCCCGTCGGCGCCGGTGCTGGTGTCTCTGCTAGCCAGGGTGACTCCATGGAGATCGATGGTCTCATTCCTGCTGCGAACATCGCTCCGAGTGCTTTGTCTGCTCCTGGTGTCGAACTCGAAGATCCCGAATATAAAGTGTGGAAGCAGGTTACTCAGAAAGATCGAGCTGTCATCGCCGCCGAAAGACATAGGCTCTTCAAAGGTGACAAACTAAAGCCCGATGAACCAGCTCTGCTGAGGACCAAAGCCGGCATGAGGAGGTGGATGAGGAATCAGAAGGATGTCAGCGCGGAAGGCGACAAGGCGCGCGAATCAGCGTCGCAAGTCATGGAGCAAGACGCAGCGGGCGAGACCCTGGCGGAAGGCATCGAAGTCGACGAGGATCGCGTTGTCCCAGATTATTACGATGTCATGTCTGCTATTCCCGACCTCCCTGGGAATCTACTCTGGAGAGAGGATGCAAGCGGGAACATCATTGACGCCTCTGAGGAATTTTTGCGAGTCCTTCCCAAAGGGGTCTTCACTGAACCAGACAGCAAGCTCTCTCGGAAAATGGATGCGAACATGCGCCAGATGCAGGAAACCCGAAAAATCTGCTCCAAGGTGGGCATCGTGAAACAGATGCAGTTGCAGTCGCAGGTAAATATCATCTATTGGTCCTCCCTGGAAACCCTTGTTAACTTATTGCTTGGCAGATGTACCAAAACCAGTTTCAGAAATACAACCCAGAGCCATTCGTCGAGCAAGACATCCCACCACATGTGATGAACGATGAAGGACCGGTGATTTCTCCTTGGGTCTGCAAGGCGGCTTTGCAGCGCTCAGTCGCCAAGATCTTTTACCATACCGGATTTGAGGAATACCAGCCGTCAGCACTTGATTCGGTTGCTGACATCGCCGCTGATTTCTTCCAAAAGATCGGCGAAACGCTGAAATCGTACATGGAAACTCCCAAAGTCCCAGTTGGCGACGGAGTAGAGAATACCTCTGCTGCGTCCCAGTGGAAGCGTCCTTACACGGAGCCGGAAATCGTTCTTCACACCCTTTCCTCCGTCGGCGTTGACATCGAGTCTTTGGAGACTTATATCAAAGACGACGTTGAACGGCTTGGGTCGAAGCTTTCAACTGTCCACGATCGACTGAGATCGCTTCTTTCCGAGCTTCTGCGGCCTGCCTTGGCAGACGCAGGCGAAGATGGCTCCAACGCCTTCAACGATGGGAGCGAGCAATTCGTCGGCGGAGACTTCGCCGAGGACATCGACGAAGATTTCTTCGGGTTCAAGGAGCTAGGGTTGGACAAAGAGTTCGGTCTAGCAACCCTCAGCGTCCCTCTTCACCTCCTGCAGAACCGGATGTTCACCGCCGCCCAGTCCCAGAACACCAGGTTTGTCAAGTCGCACTCTACTTGTGCGCAGCGTATGCTAATTTTCCCAGCAGCTCCACGCAGACCGTTACCATTTTCCCGTCCCCGGCTCCATACCCGCGCATCACGGCCGAAACAGTATTCTCGCAGATCGGCCTGGCACAGCAGTTCTTCAGCAACAAACTGCAAGCAAACAGCAACGAGCCTCTGGTCGAAGACCTCGAACTCCCCCCCAAGCAACGGCCCATGGCCGCCCGTCCGCGTCTCCCAGCATCCGGCCGAATCCCGCCCCCGTCAGGCCTCCAGGGCCCAAGCTCAAGTCCGCAGAAGCGACCTCCTCCACCCAATTCTTTCCCAGGTGGCGCCAAATCTGGCCAATCGGAACCTAGCAAGAAGAAGGCTAAGAAGAATAGTGGGAGTGCGGGCGCCCCCGGGCCAGGCGGCGATGGGGATGAAGCCACTACCGGTATGGATGGCACTAAAGATGCAAACTCGACATTGGAAAACGGGAAGAAGGAACCGTCCACTGAAGATGCCTCAGCCGCCCCGTCAAACGACATCCCCAATGCAAAGGGCGGAGTAGATCGTTCTTCTTCCGGCGCTGCTGGCGCCGAGAACGACGCATCAACCTTTGATCAAGCCAAAGATAACGATAGTGGACGTCTCACGAATGGCACAGTGAGAGATGCCTCATAAGATCCTCATTCCCATATCCGCCCTATCTAGGACATCTGAACGGTACACTGCGCATCCTCAAGACCACACTGCATAACGGGCACAGCCAATGGAACACCAAACACGGACGATAGATACTTTGGCCCGTTCTTGTCCTCAAGCACCGTCAAGCATACCTGTCCCCATCGGCCCTCACAACCCAATCACACTTCCTGGCATCCTAGATGAAGAATCCCGCTTTTTGTTCCCGTTCATGCCCGTGTCTCTAATTCTCATTCTCATCCATATACACTATAGTACTATCTTTCTTTTCTTTCTCTCTTTCTTCCTTTCTTCTTTTTCTTCTTCTTCTTTACAACCGATTGATATCCTGTACCAGTGCCAATCAAACCATACAACACGGGGACTTCTTCACCAGCCAGGCCTTCTATCACATGCCCTTATACCTCAAAGCTTCGACCTCTTCAAAGCGGCATTGAAATCCCACTTGGTCACCTCTTTATCTTTCTCCCCACAGCTCCCGAATTTATCTTCTTTCTTGTCTCTTTACTTTCTTCTTTTATCATTCTACCTGGTGTCTCCGCACCACTATCTGTACCCTTCTTGTCAGCCTCCTTTATACACGTGTCTGAATGTGTCAATGGTCAACTGTGGCCGGGTTCAGTGGTTTTGATTTTGATTTTGATTTTTCTTCTTTTTGTGTTTTCTTTTCTGTTCTGATATCCTCTCGCCTATAGGATTTGGAAAGGTTCGGACTGTCGTACATAGCTTGATACTTCGAATAAAGATGAAGATCTTCATATCACCTTGTCTAGTGCTTTTGCTCCTTTCTTATCCCTCATGCCTCCTACACGTGAATTTTATGTTGTGTAATTACCACCAAAGTGTATCTCGTCGGGGGATTTACGTTGCTATCTATGGCGAGAAGAGAGTTCTTTTAAACCCATAAAACGATGATGATCATATTTCATCCTAAGGTACAAAATGGGATACTAGTCTGCAATAACCTATCCTCCAGATCGACATGTCCGTTAAGTGTAGTCAATCCCTGTCAAAGTTGGTCGTCGCTAACATTGGCCCCAAATCGATTAACCTTGAAATCCCAGCCTATTGCGCCTTGGTCCTCCTGACTGTGACCCGGAAGCCCACGTGCCCACCTAAAATCATAAACGAAATCGACGCCTAAATAATGGAGTAGACATTATCTCGAGCGGAAAAGCAAAGGGAGCAGAAAGAACGTAGAAACAACGAATACTGATGAAACTTTGAAAAAATAGCACCGAGAATAAATGCCTCATCTCACCGAAAGATCCATGTAAGTGGCAAATCAGATGTACCACATACCGAAGGGCAAGCGGTTAGAGGTGCCATGGATAGGAAGCAGTCTGGGATCTACGGCCTTGTTCTTAGGCTTGGGGTTGGTAAGTTTGACCTCAGGGCCGCTCTGAGGGCCAGAACTGGCCGGCACATCCTCATGAGGGCGGGCGCGATTCGAGA
The DNA here is from genome assembly GCF_002847485.1 of Aspergillus campestris IBT 28561. Lineage (NCBI taxonomy): Eukaryota > Fungi > Ascomycota > Eurotiomycetes > Eurotiales > Aspergillaceae > Aspergillus > Aspergillus campestris. The sequence goes on along the minus strand of NW_020194336.1, from coordinate 1,196,477 downwards.
TTAGATGCGCATAGTAAACGGCCGGGACTAAGGTTCAATGTTAGTGAGGCGGAGCATTTAGAGAGAAAGAGGCGGGACTTACACAACGACACTGAGGTGGTGGAGCGCATGTACTGATAACAGTGGTCATAGATCATGTTTTCGAGCTCCTGTGCCTTGTGGCCGATCTGATCAAGAATCACATGGTAGTGAACGGGGCGCGATGTTCCCTGCAGCGCGATGTGCGAATAGAGAAGAAAATCCCAATCATGTGGACTAGTAACGTCCTTTTCAATGAGAGTTCCCGGAAGAGGGTTGCCGTTTCTATCGGCCGAATTGCGATCTCCGGGTCTGGGGAAGGCCCTGAGATGATGACGCTTGTTCGCAATGATGACAGTAAACTTGCCCTTCCACTGCTCCTGAGTGAGCTTCATGAAGATAGACTTCATGTCGAAAACTTCCTGTTTCAGGACATGTTCAAATTCTCCCGTGGAAACTCCATCGCGAAAGTAGTAGACATGCTCGGGGGCGCGTCCCTGTCCAACTGTCGCCATCCATTCACGAACAAGAGGGGTCAGCATATGTTCGATATTAGCACGTGCGATGATTTCAGTACGGTCTCCGTTTGCCTCACAGGCGCCCCAGTAGCGGCCACCGAACGAATCCATGCATACTGACATGGCAGCCATCGACGGGGACCACACACCCATAGGAGCATGCGTAACATCCGCCCCAATGATCATCGAGTTAGCGCGAAATGTAGCTTCCTTGACCTTGGGCACAATGCGGGCAGTGGTGCCACCGAGCTTTGCATTGACCTTCATCAACACGTTGGAGATGTACTGAGGGTTGGCTTTTGCCACATGAGCCGCTTGGAGGCACTGCGACGGAACACCCCAGCGACAGTCGCAGGATTTCTTGATACGACTGTAAGTAAAGGAATTCTTGTCAGGAACGACAATGATCAACAGCTGTGGATCCTTTTGGAACTTCAGGCCGGTGGAGTTGTAAAGCTTCTTGAGGGCCTCCGCAACATCCTCTTTCAGTTCAACGACTAGGGGGCGATTGGGAACACTGCCTCCATGTCCAGCGTAGGTCTTCATAAACCCGTCCGCGAACTTTTCAATTTGGGTTTTGTTGATGGCATTGCGCTTCCCGGGAAAGAATCCGATGCTCCAACTTTCCAGTGGTCTCTTGTTGGGTTGATAGAACTTTTTGCCCCGGAGGTCCCAGCGACCGTTGGTTCCTGGATTAAGGCGCTGGTTGCCTCCAAATTGGATTTCTGGATTGGGCAGGAGGCGAGCCTTGGTGCGAATCATGTTGGCGTCAACCTGGAGACCAAAACTTCTCAGGACAGGGTCGGCAGAATGCTCAAGCATCTCCTTGGACTTCTGGATAAAGCTCAAACGCTCAGCAGGACGAGACGCCGCATATTTGATCATGGCGGAGGTCTGCCACTCGTTCAATTTCCAGGGATACTTGTGAAGTCCGTGGATGGTCAGAACCTCCATAGGATAGACAACCCCTTTCTTGGTCATTTCGACCATAGGGAGCTCCCAGTTGTTCAAGATCAGATTGTACTTCTTTTTGAAGTAGGCGTCCACGGTCATCGTTTCGACCACGCCGGTGGCCTTGTCTTTGATGTCAATCGTATACTGACGTGCGTGGGCATTGAGAAGCCCTTTCACAACGAACGTGGTACCGCTGACAGGGCATCCGGCATAGTGTGGCTGTACGTGCAGCTTCCGGAGCCGTCGATGGACCTCGTAGAATCCATGAGATTCAGTGACTCCACCGAAGCCATCGGGCGCAGCACGAAGCAGATGCGTCAAATGCTGATGATCTCTGGCATCAAGAACGGCCATAGCAGCTCCCATGAACGAAATGCGAGCCCAAAAGCAAGTGTTTGAGACGTCGATGTTGACAATGAGACCGCGATTCTAGAGGCAATGTTAGAAAATGACAACACCAACTATCTCAATGGAGGCGAAGGCTCACAAGAGCAGGTCTGATAGCTTGATAAACGCCCTTGAAAGCGAGGACGGCGTTTCCCAGGTCGCGATTTTCGCCGTTGGGATCAAAGAAGGATCGCTTGATGGCGACAAATCTACCACTTGGGTATTCACGAAGAACATGGTCCAGGAAGTCTAAAAGCAATTAGAAAAGAAACTCAAACACAACCACGATTCTTCAAAACACTTACTGAGGGCTTCCAGAACAGACTCCTGCATTGAAGTTCTGCCCTGCAACCAAGCGTTCAAAACGGCAAGATTCACGGTTTTGGTCGGGCGAACAACAAGACGGAAGACATTCGAGGTCCTACCAGCGCGACCCTGTTCAGCATCCAAGTCGACCATGGCATTCAGGCCATTTGGGTAGTTGTTCATGGACCTTTGACATATTAGTTACTACTGCTCATAAAGAAAGGACTTTTCGGTTGCTGCCCACCAGGCCAATTTTGAACCATCGAAAATAATCTGCTTTAGGGCAGATTTTCTGGCGTTCGAATCCCAGACCTTCTTGATCACAACGTTCTTTTCAGCTCCGTTGCCAACGTGGACCTAGTGCATAATTCAGTCATGGCATCTTCAACGAAAAGTGACATGGAGAAATTTTGCCAAACAAAAGACATAAACCTTGAATGCTTGGGATACTTACATCGTACTGGTAGATCGTTTTGTTGGGGAACTTGATAATCGGGTAGGCGTTCATCTGGACTTCAATCTCCTTGCCAGTAGTATTGAATCCAGGACGAGGGACAGTGTCCACTGGAACCGCGTACTTTTTCAGTTCGTCAGCATCACGAATGCGAACATGGCGGAGACCACCAGTAAGCTTGTTAATCTCTTCGAAATTCTCCATGACGACAGGGATGTACAAAGTAAAGTGTGGACAAGAAAGGGAAGGACCTAAGCCACGGGGAATATGCAGTGGAAGCAAAGCTGAAACCGAAGTGGAAGTGGAAATGGGAGTGGGAGTGTGGTTGAGGAGAGTAGAAGAGTTGAAGATCAGGGGAGGAAGAAGAAGGGTATAAATAAGTGGAAAACTTGCAGAGTTGGCCCATTGTGAATCATCGTAGACAATTCAGGAGCAGTGAAACAAAGAGATGAATGCCGGTTTGCAGAACCAAGGGGTGATGCATGGGCAATGAATAGATGTGTGATATACAGGATGTTGTTTGACCAAAAGCAAGAGTGAATGGGACTGGATAGGGACAGAAACATGGAGTGTGACGGGCCTGCAAAGAAGGGCATTGGTGGTAGTGATAACAATGGCAAGTGAATGGACAGAAAAAACAAACCAGGAACAAATGATTGTAGGGGGAGGGGAAACAGTTTTACAACTCTAAATATGGATTCCAAAGCTCTTTCTTCTCAATAATCCACCATACAGAATCACCAAAGGAGACTGAACAAGAGGAAGAAAGGAGAAGAAGAGAAAAACAAACAAGACGAAAACTCACCAGGTGGTTGATGTTATATGCACCCAGTGGCAGATCGATATTTCTGCACATGTCCGTTGCAAACTTGGGGCGATCCAAAGCTGGATCCCCAGTATGGACTCCAGCCATGTTTACACAGTGAGCCTTGCTCAGGAATTCTCGTTAAAGTGTCTATACCCATGTGTTAGTCTCTGGGATCGCTGACATTGCAACGCAGTCGCGCAGAAAACTAGCCTCCCAGGGCTTCCCTGGAGGCGGCACAAGACTATTCTAGTCCATACGATACATGCATATGGAAAGGTCTGAGTCGACAGGCAAGCAGGCAATTTTCATCCACAGCTTTTTGCAGACCACTTGGCAAAACAGAACAGGCTTATACAACGCTAGTGCTGCACCGACACCAGACCACAAAAAGCGAAAACTTACCGAGACGGGCTGTCAGAGACGTGTCGGCGAGTAGACGGGCGATTTCGAGACCGACGAGAAAAGTGTCCAATCGGAAATCGAGTCTTTGGTGTGTATGCGTCGACGATCAGCAGATGTATCTTGGAGGTCGTGGGACCAAGACCAAGGTATGGAGAAAGGGTTGGAGAGGCAGACTGATAGGAAGTTACGGGTAGGATAATAATGAAGGAGAGTAAGGATGGTGGAAAAGAAAGACGAGAGAGTAGGAGAAGATCAGGTAGAATAGGACGGAAGGAGCTTACAAGGATAAGATGAGGTGAAAGCTTCCTAGCAGGAAGGAACAGCAGAGTGAGATTGGGGAAGAGGTCAGAGGTTGGCAAAAGTGAGGTGGAGATAATAGAAGAGGTAGGTATGTAGAGAAGAGGTAGGTGTGTAGAGAAGATGAGGATGATGGAGAGATGAAGCAGAAGAGAGGACTATGGTATGGTGAAGCTTGGAAAAGAGGAGAGGAGAACGCGAAGCTGTGTATACACAAACGCGTTGGTTGCTAGGAAGGTACGTGAGGCGTGGCAGAGACGTGACAGGCACGCGACGAAGACAACAACTCGAGAAGGAACAGATGGCAGAAGATGGAAGGTGCGGTGGAGGAAAAGTCAAGGAAAGAGAAGGAGCTTTTGGAGAGGAAGGTTGTAGAGGATGATAGAAGATGAAGCTTCATGTAAGAGATGAAGGCCTGATACTTGACTTACCTTCAGATGATTTAGAATGAGTAGATGGGAAGATGGAATGTTGATTTGAAGTGAGAAGGAGATGCGTGTGGTGTTTGGAGTGGACGTGGTGGTGGACGTGTTAAGAGACGTGTAGTTGAGAGACCTAGTGAGGTTGCTGTGAGCAAGTTCTCAATTTCCCATGGCTGATCTTCTGGGTCAAATGATTGCTCGTTGGAGGGGAAGGCTACCTAGAGAGAAAACTTGCCAGGTAGTTGCAGTCAAGAGGGAGACCTTTTATGCTGTAGCATAGAAGTTTTCTAGTTATATTGGAATGAACGGCTATACACGCGCCCTGTATGGCAGGTAGAAAGCACGGGCAAGGACGTTATCAAGACGGTTTATACTGGAGTGCAGTGGGAGGGAAGAGAAGTCGACATGGCCAAAGTATTCGGATTGATCGAGAGTGAGGACCACCTAAGATGTACAAGTATAGGAATCGCCTTAGCCAATCAATGACTTACACTATAGCTCTACGAAAGATCATAGTCAAAACAGCCAAGTCACGATATCTCTGATTCATTCCAGACTAGTTTGTTCGATAGCCATTTTACAACCGTGCCTGTACAAGCCACACCTGACGCGAGCAACAAATCCAACCAAGAAAGAGAAGGTAAAAACGATAAAACTAATCCAGAATGAGATACCTGACCTGGGCCGTGGCCATCGAACATTCAAAGATGTGGGCCAAACCAGGATTGAACGCCGATCCCCGAATGCAAGCGGTACTGAAGAGGACTATACAGTTTGGGCCACGCGGGTATGTGAGGCGATGTCATCGCGAAGTCAAAGGAGGAGATCGGTAATGCACGTCATCGAGGCAGTCTGGAGACATTAAAGGAGTTTAGGAACGGTACATGCCTATGGTATCGGGTTAGCTGATTTGATCGATTGAACGGGTGGGTGTTGGAAAGGGTCTCAAAAATGGGACACCAAGATCGAGGGTAAAACATACCAGAAAATGGCTGCGACCCCATGGGTGCTTGGCCGCCCCCAAGCCCTCGGACTGATTGTGGAAGTGGGATCTGGGAGATAGAGCTTGGCATATCTATCCTCCGGATGAGATCGACCATTTTCTCGGGGGAAAACCTTCCAGCCGTGTATGCGGATGCCGACGGGATGATGCTCAGTAGATAAACGATATCTCGGGGTAATGGGGCCGGGGACCCCTGAGATCGGAATTGGGACGCCTGGACTCCGACGGGCTGGGGTCGCTTTTGCTGTTCCAACTGCCGCTTTTGGGTCGTCTTCAAGGGTGACTCGGCTCGTGCAAATTTCCGGGGTCTACTTCCGTCCTCGTCGAAATCTTCCAACGGCCTCTTTGGCGAGTCTGCGACCGTTGTTTCGGGATATCTTGGAGAGAGAGTGCCATGGCGAGACGCCATTTGCTCCTGGGGGAAGGCTTGCTTTGGCCTCATTTGAGACGGAGAGATAATCGGGCGGACGGCAGTTGGGTCAAAGGCAGCAGTCGAGTAACGGTGCGCAAATTGCTCTAATGTTGGGTCCTCAGGGAACAATTCACGCATCCGGCTTTCAAGGTTGATGACTTGGACGAGATCACCATAGCGCGACTCGTATTCGTGCAGGAACGCAAAGATTGGCTTGGCTTTGTGTACATTCTCTGGGTTGGACGCTAGCTTTCTCACAGTCATTTCGAACACCGCTCTGGCATCTAAAAATAGAAGGATCAGTAACCAGTTCTAGGGGGCATGAAATGAGGATCAAGGCTCAACTTACTGATGACATCGTTGATGTCGATCAAGTGCTTCAAGTATTCAAGAGCAAAGTTCTCGTCATCGGGGAAGAGCTTAGCGCCACGCTCAAAGATCTTAGTAGCTGCAGGGTCCTTGTAGCAATGGTATTCGATAAGCGCACTGGCGATGTAGACATCGCTTGTGATACGCCCCCTCTTGCGAGCATCGGCAAAGACCTGTCTCGAGCCGGGCATCTCTCCAGGTTTTCCCTTGCCTTGGATGCGCCGCATTGCACGCATAAGAGCAATCCAAGCAAAGGAGACCGTCCTTGAGAGTATCCCAATCTGAATGGCGTGCGCATTTCGTAGTGCTTCAATCTGAGCGCTCTTCATTAACTCTAGTGACTTTGACTCCTGGTTCTGGTCGTCATCGTCATCGTCGTTGGACGGCTGTTTGTTGGGGTAATTTCGTGCAAAGTGTTCTTCCAAGCCAGCGACGTCCTGTGATTCCCGCGTCCGGGCCTTGCTGATCAAATCGTACAGAGCATCCAGCAAACGATCATAAGGTTCGCGGACTTTCGCACCTCGCTTGATAGGGTCTTGCTCAGATTCCGAAGTGATCTCCAGACGGTCAGCTCGCTTGAACGCGAGCAGGCAGCTTTCCGGATTAGCATCGACACCGTGTTTCAGAAATTCATTCCCTTCGGTTTCCAGGTCGTTGAGGAAACAGAACTCAGCCGCTTCAAACCACATTTCCGGCAAAAACCTGAGTGCCATCAAAGCCTGCTTGTAGACGTATACGACTCGCGATTTGAATGCTGCCATGTCTTCCTCCTTCAAAACAAGAGGGTCGCCCTTCTCCCATTGGATCCAGCGCTTCCAGATGTCAACTTGCTGTGCGAAATCAACATCGCCCTCGGAGCCTGGAACAGGAGGGAACCGGGGCAGGGATGTCCGGTTGAGATCCCTGGTGATATTTTGCAGTTCCGTATATGAGCTTCGCGCAGTCATGTAAGCTGGAGACTGTTCCTGAAGGAATTTTCGGCCCTATCAAACGGTCAGTAACAATATGTGAAGTGGATATGGCGTTAGGGTTACCGTAAGCTTGTTCAATCCCATCTCAAACTGGTCGTACTCCTTCCACAGTGTGTTGACGGCCTGGGTCGGCACACCTATAGCTTTCTGGTATGCCTTCCGGAGTAAATCCATTTTCTGCTGGTCTTGCCATCCCGAGCCTCCAACATTACCAGGTCCGGAGCGAATAAACTGCACGTAATCTGCCCAAATCGAGCCGGAGTCCTTATCTACACCGACATACTGAAAAGCTAGATCGTAGGCAGATGAGATGATTGCTCTCGACTGTCCAGACTTATCTGTGGATAAAGGGTTTCGCCGACGGACGTAGTCCAGATACACGGTCCAGAGCTGGACATCAGGAATCGTCAACAGAGTTCTATTGAAGATTTGTTCCAGACGGTAGAGCTCGTTGAGTTCGGACTCCATATTTGCGTATGCCACCCATTGTGCAGCCTGGGAATTTAAAGAATGAGTTTTTGCTTTTGTGTAATAATGAATGGCGCGGATGACTCACGGCAAATGGGAAGACAGTCAGGAAACGTTCGTAGACATCGCGAGCATTATCAATCCTGTTGCGGCTTCTGTGTTCATTAATTAATTCAAGCCAGGCAGGGATATCTCCGCGAGGGTCCTCTTGGATTCTGTCCTCCAAGATACCGATGCGGTCATGGGGCAAGCGACCCTTCGAAGTGGATGGAGATTCAGGAGTAGGAGTAACGGCAGCGCTGCTTTGCACATTCTCCAGCTGTGGGGTACGTGAGTTGTACAGGTCCTGGCCCGATGGGGTCGAGGCCTCATTTTTAGAATCAGCGGCAAAAGGGTGAAAAGAACTATTGGAAACATTTTTCGCGTTGGCAGACTGCTGCGCAGCTTGATCCAACGATACATCAGGGGTAGAAGTATCTTCATTTGCATTTCCTGAAATGGGTTGCTGAGGCACATTCACAGGTATACTATTCATGTCCTCAACACCTAGTACAGCCGGAGGCTCATAATCTGCATCGCCCGCCTCATCCTCATCCTCATCCTCGACCACAAAACCCCCAATTGTTCTGGTCTTTGGCTGTGCAGAGTTCGTACCAGATGTGGAAGCCGGTGTTGCTTCCTGGGACTCAGCGCGTTGAGGTGTCTGAGATGGCTGGTCACTGCCAGTCTGCTGAGCAGGATCCGTGTCCGCGGGAGGGGAGACATCGTCGGGTTGCTGTTGCTCTGGAGCGGAGGCATCTGGGGGAGCACTTTCGTTTTGTTTGGTGTCTGTTGGGGTAGTAGAGTATTCGTCTTGTAGCGTGTTTGATGGATCATATTCGTCTGAGTCTGAATTATCTGCACCCTCTTCCCCATCGGCCTTATATTCCGCAGATTCCGCATGATCTGCCTGGGCCTGGAAAAAGGCCTTCTCGGCGTCTTCATCAGCCATGACAGAAGAATGTGACCTCAAGCGCAATTAGGGGGAAAGTGTAAACAGACAATTTCTGTCTTGCGATCCGGTTAGCGACATGGAGATCTCTCCGCGAAGGGGGTGTTCTTTGGGGAATAGACCACATACTAGAAAGAGTGGGAGGGGAGAAGCGAATTTCGGTAATTGTATTTAGTCCCTAAGACAATCACGAAAGATTCTAATGGGTTAAGAGGACAGACCGACTGGTGGACACGCACTGTTGGTCCCAACTGGAGATGATGCTGCTGCTGCTGTTCCACACGCTTGGCAGAAGCTGCAGCTGTCACGCATGCGCTCACGTGACAGAGGGCGGTGAGCGCGAGAATGCGTCCAAAACGCGGCGCGTCGTCGATCTTTCTTTCTAGGGTTGGTCAATTTAATTACTTGCTGCTTTGCTGGTGCATCTCTCCCCCTCGATGAACTCCTCCAGTTCTTTCTCCTGATCCTATTTAAAGTCCTTTCTATCTCCTGACTTGGATTCTAAAACCTTCCCCGCATTCTATACTTCCAATACAGAGCCCTCGGCCCAAACCTATATACCCAACCCAAATCTCATCGCGAAACTCGCGCCCACCTATCGCCATGTCGGTCGTCTCTCTCCTCGGGGTGAAGATCGTCAACAACCCAGCGACGTTCCTCGACCCGTATCAATTCGAGATCACTTTTGAGTGTCTTGAGCAGCTCCAGAAAGGTTTGTTCGAAATCAAAAATTAATCGCGATCGCAATACTGATTAAGAGCCTTTTCCTTTAGATTTGGAATGGAAGCTCACTTATGTCGGTTCTGCAACCTCGTAAGTTGAAGCCGGCCGGGTCGTCCTTGTCGAATATTAGCGCTAATTTGAACAGCTCGGAGTACGACCAAGAGCTGGACTCTCTTCTTGTCGGGCCCATACCTGTTGGAGTCAACAAGTTCATCTTCGAGGCCGATGCCCCCGATCTCAAGCGGATCCCCACTTCTGAAATCCTCGGTGTCACCGTGATCCTCCTCACATGCAGCTACGACGGGAGGGAATTCGTTCGTGTGGGATACTACGTGAACAATGAGTACGATTCGGAGGAGCTCATGGCCGACCCGCCTGCGAAACCCATCATTGAACGCATCCGCCGGAACATCCTTGCTGAGAAGCCGCGAGTGACTCGATTTGCCATCAAATGGTATGCCGTTTTCTATAATTGCCTTCTTTCATTGCTGTAAACTAACATCTCCAAGGGATACTGAGGAGTCTGCCCCTGCCGAATACCCGCCTGACCAGCCAGAGGCCGACAACCTTGAAGATGACAGCGGTGCCTACGGTGTTGAAGAAACAGAGCTTGAAGCTGCCTTGGTAAAGGAGTTAGCCGATCATGGCAAAGAGCCAAAGGCTGAAGATCACGAAATGGAGGGTGCCGAGCCCACTCCTGTCAAAGAAGAAGACGAGGAGGAAATCTCCGACGGTAATGAAAGCGAGGATATCGAAGACGAAAGCGACGATGACGATGACGACCTTGACGAAGAAGATGGCGCCGACGGCGACGAGGACGTCGAAATGGGCGACGATTCGGAGCAGAAAGATGACTCCAAGTCCAACCACCCGGTCCAGCCTGCCCATCCGGAGGTCATGGTGCACTGATTTGAAGCACCATCCCCGTTATATCCAAATTTACGAACTGGATTGTTGAATGTTTGCCCATCCTTTTCTTCATATGATTTTATGATCGGTTGCAACGTTTCATGATATAGGAGCTCCCCATACATACCTTACCTTTACTTTCACATATGCACCATTTAGTTTACGATATAGAACCAAATCAATAACATGTCAACAACCAAATAAACATTCCTTCCATCAATATACCCGGTAACCATGGTGAAGAACCAAAGGGATACATAGTACGTCCCTCAACCAAGTTCCACCTCAGCCTGCACTACACGCAGGGATCTTCAGCGGTCTGCAGAGATATGGACCACCATCAATATATCCCTCACAGCTGAACGCAAGGCCTGGATGAATTGTCGGGCACAGGGACCTCATTTGCAATGTAGCTAAAATTCTCTCAGTGCACAGCAGGACACCCCCCCCCCCCCCCCCCGCGCTCTCCTTCCTCGCCATTGATCTCTCATCTGCCGATCGCCACAGCTTTTGTTATTTTGCATTCTTTTCTTATAGCAGCAAGCTACTGCGCTTCACCTCGCGTATTTGAAAAAAAAGGGGGCCCACATCACAAGAAGGAGATTACCAGCTCAGCAACCAGGGTTAGAGACATCATCAAGTCCAGACTTTGTGAAGATCTAACCCTCGCAGTTGTTATGCATATCCTAACTACTATGATAGTTAGTAGTTACTTCTACTAAACAGCTGTTCAAGTGATATCTATCCCCGGTGTCAATCAGTTACATCATAATTCAGCCAGTCTTGGAGTGACATGGGAGGTAGTTTGGATCTCGTTGTTTTCACCTGTGATTAGGGGAATAGGAACCTGTTCTAGATTCACCCAGTTCTCTTTTTGTCTAAAAGACTTTAGAACATGGGTGTTGTAGATACACTTTCCAATTGACAGTGACAGGTTGTTCGCCGGGGCTCACAGCATGGTATGTACTGGGTAGATAACGATATGTATGGATGTTGGGACTACAGGAGTGGATATACTTGAGTTATACTGTGCTGGGAATTCACCTTATCTGATTTAAGGTAGTTGATTTATGTTCGCTGGTAGGTACTTTATAAAGTGACCTATCTTTTAGGTGATTGTACCTATACCCAAACCTACTTCGACCAGTGAATAAATAGTATACTGATATTGCTATCTGACAACTTAGAAAAAAAAAAAAAAAAAAACCAACAAAGAGCTCCGCCCATTACCACGCAGAATCACGTATGAAATAAGTATAACAAGCACCCAAAACACAGTTTTATAAAATGTATAAAGATATCGGGGTATGTAATTAAGAATAAATTCTCCTTCCACAGTCTGTCTGTCAATTCCCTTTGTAAAACGTTCATCCTTCAAAGACCAAACTTCGCCCCCAACGCTATCAACTTGATTAGCACGACCGACAGTATACCATACAGAATAGGAAAAATTGGTACTTACCACCCAAAACAGCCTTCTTCTTCTGATTCTGAACATACTTGTTGACATCCCGAGCCCAGCCGCTGCTGTTTTCCTCTAGACGATCCATCTGGTCGCCGGCCATACTGAGCTTCTCGGTACGCTCTTGCACCTGGCGTTGCATGTACGACCAGTATCCTTCCTGGCTGCTTTGAGACTGGCTCGACATATTGGTCGGAGTTCGGTTTTCCCGGTCGAGTCTTCGGCGTTCTTGGTCGTCGAGGCGCACTTGTTCTTGCATCTTTTTGGATAATGGTCGGTCGGGGCCTCCGACTGTGAGATATGTGTTAGTGTGTAATTGTCCCTTATGATAGCTTTTGGGGGGGTGGTACGAACTGAGAATGTCCATGTCGGCTGGAGATACGTATTGCGTGCCGGATATCCATTGGATGTTGCTGATAGTTGGTCGTGGGGGGAGTTGGGCTTCTGCGTTGAAAAGTCGGTCTTCCGAAGGCCGCCTGTATAATCTTTTTAGCACCCGATGGTAGGAAATAGGGAAGGAAATAGTTCTTACACTCCTGGTCCGGATGACCAAACGTTGAATAGTCCCACTTGAGAGGGCCCCGTCCAGAGAAGAACGGTCCCGTTCGAGCAAATGGTAGCATCCGAAAGGCGTCTCATCTCAGCCATGTGTCCAATGGGACTGCAGCCAACTTCTTTGAGTCCAGGGATTGAGAACGCGCGAACATGACCATCGCCGAAAAGTCCAATCAAAGTATGGCCTCGGCCTTCGACATGGACGACTTCGGCGGAGTCACACAAAAAGTCATCCCAGCTTTTATGAGCACCCTTCGAGGTGGCTGGCTTGAAGATCCTACATCCGGAGACGGTCACTGCGATGACAACGCCGTTGACTCTAGTACCGTTCCTCAAGCCTCCGACGGCGTTCGGTGTCGCCAAGGCAGGGTTACCAGTGTCGGCATTGACGGGCGAGATCTTGATGACTTTGTCGTCTAGCAGCAAAGCACCAGCGAATTGGGCCTCGTAGGCCCCATTGCTCGCGGGGATTATTTTAAAAGTTGCAAGGTGTCCCTTACTAGTTCCCACAAAGCAGCAAATGCTCGAGTAGTCTGAGAATCGGATTAGTATAATCTGGCTTTTTTCTTGAGAAGGGAAACTCTGTCCTTACCGTCACCTTCTAACGTCAATACGCCAAATTCAATGCTTGTAGGCCACTCCGGCACCGGCGCTTCCGAGGCACGATGCTTTCCGAGGAAGCTACCCCGTTTGTTGGCCTTGGTCAGTTCAGATAAATGGGCCGTGTGGATAATGGCCGGGCCACGGAGATCGATGATGACAATGCCACCGTTTTGGAAGCCAGCTGCGACAAAACCAACTTGGCTATGCTTCAAGGCAGTCACTGGTCCCTGCTGCATGTCCAGCAGTGTCAGTGGGAGGAAGCCCGCCCTCAACACAGGATCAGTCCTATGGGTGACTTTGGTTAGCATCCCTGGTCCCTGGTTGGCACCCGGAGGCTCTTCGCGGCCGAAGCTCGGGTTGTTGCCCCATCTGAAGATCACGAATTCTCCGGATTTGAGGCCAATAGATATTTCGCCAGTCGAGCCACTCAGGGAAATCTCTGAAACTTCAACATTGCCGACTCGGCCCACAGCCCGCGCCAAGTCCACTTGGATGACGTCCCCATTTTCGACCTCATCGTCGTGTCCCACGTCCCACAGGCGGACAGTCCCGTCTCCATGGGCGGTGGTAATGACATTCCGATTTTCAAATCGCTTGAGCGCCCTTCTTGCTTCGGCGCCACCCTGGAGGAACTTGGGCCCCTGCGATCGCCTCTCCTTGAGACCAAGCCAAGCTCCGCGCTCCACTGCAGTTAATTTGATCTTGTTCACAAACGGATGAACAAAAGTGAGAGACGGGTGGATCATGTTAGTCGGAGTGATGGGATGGCCACTCGGGAAACTCATGGTGATCAGCTCGCCTGAGGAGAGGATGGTCATAAGGGCAATCGGATCGTGGGCGCCGGCATAATAAGGCGAGGCGCGGGGAAGGAGACAGAAGTCTGCAACCTCCGCACCAGGAGGGGTGGGAAGATTGGTAATTCCCTGCGGTTCCGCAAAATATTTGGTGATCATGGCCCAAGAAGAGGTCTGATAGTTCGGGCTTGACCCCAAATCAATGAAGGTAAGCCCTTTGTTGGACTCTGCCTTTGGTCGACCACCAGCTATCAACAGACCACTATCATCACCGTTGGCCTTTACACACCACGCAATTTGCGTGATGGGATTGATCAAACCGGTCGCAGCCCCTCCGGTCTGAGGTTGGACACCTGGCTGATCAACGTCCGCCGTCTGTATCGACCTAGCCATCAACTTGCGGCCGTCTTTTGAGTCCCAAAAGACCAGACTGTTGTCGTCGTGCACCGTTAATATGAAGACCCCATTTGGGTGCCACAGCGCCCTGGTTAATCGAGGTTTGTGCAGATCGTGTAACGGGACATTGGAGTTGCCCCCCAGAGCGCCAGGAGGTACCTCATACTCGAAGTAGTGCTGCGCGATGTTTTGCTTGAACGAAAACACGACGGCTCCGTCCGGATATCCCACCAAGACCTTGCCAATGTCGCGAGGCGAAAATGCGAGCGAAACCACTGGACAGAAGCGCGCCCGAGGATTGCGCTGGACCCAGAGGTTCGAGACCCTGAACGGCGTGAGGGATTCGCGGTCCAGGTCATAGGCAATGATATCCCCTGTATCAACCCGTCAATACCTGATCATCTCTCCTCCTACCAAGTATTTCCACATACCGTTTTGCAGACCAATGAACGCATAGTCGAGGCTCGGATCGGTCAACAATGCACTGACATGGTTCGGCGGGGTATGAGAGACAAGCGTCTGTTTGGTGTCGAGCGAGAAGACAGATATTTCACTCTTGGAGTCGACGCTGATAAGCTTGTCGGCGCAAAATTGGAGGAATTTGGCGGACGCCTTTCGAGGCAAGTTGAAGATGGCAGTTACTCGTCGTTGACCGAAGACATAAATTTGGCCGCATCCAAACTGGGTGTCACTTGTGCCCACCGCCAGGAGAGACTGAACCGGATCGTATGCGATAACGCTGACCTGGGAATTGATACCGTATCGTGCGAACTGCAAATAAAGTAATATTCATCAGTACTGATCTCTTCTCAAACCACAGCTTGCGGGGAACCTACATCATCGATCGCGAACAGATCTGGCGACAGCCCCTCGGAAAAGTCCTTCTGTATTCCGGCTTGCTTTCCTCGCAGGAAATGTGCCATATTGCATTAGAGTTTGGGGTTTCCCAAAACGATGGAAAGAATAAAGAAATATATGGAAGCGGGAGAAGGAGGTGGTAGTATGAAACCTCAAAAAGGCGGAACAGAAACCTTGCAGGTGTTTGATGGAGGACCTCAAGGCATCTCCATTCATGCCGCGGAGTGTTCAATTGACGCCATTTGCCAGCGCTGGTCGCGGGGCGGTCGATCGGCCCCACCTTACTGTCCGGAAGGAGTTTAGTGACTATTGAGGTATGGGATGCCAGTGCCACCGGTATCATCATTCTGGGTTCTTTGTCCCAGCATTACAATATCAGTGATACGATAATGATATATATTGCTTTTTGGTAAAGAAGAGAAGATTTGAATCTATGATTTTGTTATATACATTTGTTGCTGCACCAAACTGGAGGTTGGGATCTACAAAAGAATCCATGCAACCAGTGGAAATGACCACTGCAACGTAGCCCAAGCAATGTGAAGTGTTCAGGCATAAAGATTGACTGCCAGATCAACCAGGCAGCGATAGACCTTGATTCTGACCCTTCTTGTAGTGACGAACCTCAGCAACTACTAAGGTATATAGTAACGCCCGCGCATATATATTTCTGTACAGAGTGCTCTGACACAGGATAAGCTAAATGTAGCCCCAATTTTCCGCCTTGAACTACAACAAGAGATGCCGTGATGGTCTCAAGGGCTTTTGATTGTAGACAATTTCGCCAATATCGTCGTCAATTGTCGTCGGGAGTCCATCTCGGCAGTTACATTGCGATGTCGATAATACTCTGTGATGATTCGACACACAGAGCGATAGCAGGCATATCTATTCAGCAAACAAATACCGATTAGCACGTTGTCAATTTTCGCACGTAAGATGTCCAGCTTGAGCCCAAACGTACAGTAATTGTCGAGTCCTTTCCGATTCACTTTTGATCGGCAGGCTCCCATATCCATCGAATACTGCCGACGAGGGGTCCTCGAAAATCTCAGCCATGAGAATATCGCCCCAAAGTGTGTTCCCAAAGTCTATGATCCCCGAAACCTGTTTCGTCTCCGGATTTAACAGTACTTGTGATGGTCGACCAAGGTCCATGACCACAAGCCGTGGTACCGTTACTTCGTCAAGGGCCGGCGATAGACGACGAACGTGCTGCCTGATCTCCGTGTAGGGGATGTTGACAAAGACATCTTCAGAGTCGCGAATGATATTTTCCACAAGGGCAACAAACACCTCTTTCCACGACTTTTTGCCTGACCCACGCGCGACTTCATCCAGGAAGCCGAACGATTCCGCCACGTGCCCTCCGATCTGACTCGCCAAAGACCCCAGGCTTCTGTCGAGGTCCTGGCGGTTTTGGTTACTGAGGCGAGCCTCTATTTCCTGGAGTGTCTCCCCCGGGGTATATTGTCGTACAATCAGAGGAGATCCTAGTAGACTGCCTCGACGGTCGTAAAGGAGCAGCGACGGAACGTATGGAATTGCGCTTTTCTCAAGGAGTGCGAGAGCTCGAGCTTCTGTTTCTAGCAGGACCTGTTCGCGCCGCAACAGAGGGGTGGTCGGCTTTGGTGGCTGCTTCAAAAGGATCCGTTTTCCGTTGGAGAGAGTGAGGGTCTGGATCAAATGGAGATGGCCCTCTAATAGACCGATGCTTTCCACATGCACAGACGGGGAAAAGATGCGCTCAACGACAGTTTCAAGCTCCCTTAGCGTTTCATGTTCCAGATCTTGAGGACCAAACACTCTTATAGGGGGCATGATATAGATGGTCCTAGTGTTTGGTACGGGAGTTCAGCATGGTGCGTGGGTAGTGTTTACCACGAGGAGTAAGGCGGTATAGGAATTCCTTAGATGGCGAACTATGACCGAACAAATAGAAGGGTTCATCGAGTATTGTTTACAATGGCTGCTTCGAGCATAGCAGCTTTATTAAAGGAAAAAAAAAACAGAGCAACAGGAACATAATAATGAATAAAACCTCGGATTGATCATCTAATCAGTGGTCCACATAACGGTTCCCCATCTACCTTACCGAGATTGTACACTTGCGAATTGAACATCTTTGCTGCCAGTGGGCAAGCCGGTGGAATGCGTTTGAGGCATCTGGTGAGGGTCCATGCAATGCCTGCTCTTTGGGCAATCAAGATGGGGCGCCACACTCGACCCTTCCCGAGTCGACATTAACCGAACCCCATTGCATCCAGAATAAACGAAAGCAAGCCGGTTAAGCGAGTGTCAGATCTATAAAATCTCGAATTCGAAACGACCAACCGCATGTGTTGAATGGTTGGGATTGGGAGATCGTGAAGTCGACCCCACGAACCGCAGGCTTGCAACTGCTGGAGCTCGCCTAAGTCTCCCGCTCTGAGAAAGGTGCGATGTAAGCGAACCTGGTCGATCCAATCAGACGGCCGGATTGCCGAAGCCGACGCAGCGTTTTAAGGCGCCTTAATTAAAACAGCTCCAGTAGTTCCGGCCCACATGCACGGTGTGTTGGAACGGCTAAGGCTTCCAGAAGACGAGCGATTTTCTATACAGGTCAAAGCTCTATAGGTGATATGTTTGTCATATATTTGTTAGTTATGGATTCATCTACTGCACTGACTCATGACATGTCGCTGTCTCTTTTGGGAAGATCTATCACGGCTGTTTTGAGCGTCGACTGGGGCACTGTCGCATAGTGAGGTAATGAGGTACATGGTTGTTGACAAGGATGACAGCGATATACTTTCTTGGACAAACCAAATAGAATTTCTCTTCATTCTTATACTTCCAAACATACCATTGGATATTGTCGGAGTGAACCGATAGTAACTCATAAGGAAATCTCGCCTATGCTGCACTGTGCATGGGTATCGATCAACTGATAGATTTTTTTTTTCAAATTCGTCGCAATTCGGCAGCGGATGTAACTATTTGACACATGTAAAGCGTGGTTTGAACAAGGGTCCCGGACCCGACATGGGCTACTACCCATGCATCACTCCTTGGACTCTGCAGGCTTTTGTTCATCTGGTTTCGGAGTTGGGTTGTACAATTCAGCCAAATTGTATCGCTTGAGTTTATCATAATCGCTTCCAGCGACGCTCATCCCGACAACATTCTGTGGCCCCATGGTTAGCAACAGTGCTTTGACACTCCGCGCATATATAAATTAGCAGAGATCATACCTGAATGACGTCGACAAGGATGACCAGATCAGGGTTCGTAAGATCGACAGGATGCTCTTTGCCCACGACATCGGCAATGGTTTTGATCACATTGTCTCTGTTAAACTTGGAGTTGCTCCGAATAGCCGGTCGAATCGCATACTGTAATGCTCTACGTTAATTGGGTGTATCCCCCGGGATTAACATGGAGAGGAACATACCTTCTTGGGGGGGCCGCCAGAATGGAAGTAGGGCTTGAGAATCTCGCGTGCGAAAACCTCGAGGTCCACGCTGAGTATCTTCCGGATGGACGTTATTGGCGTCATGCGTTTCACATAGCGGCTTCGCTTCTTTTCAGGATGAGCATATGCCTCCTCACAAAGTTCATGCACCAGTTTCTCAGGATTAATAGACTTGTCGAATCGTATGAATGTCACTTTGCAGCGTTAGCCTCAACGATGTTATGCAGTAGATAGTGGATGAAAGCTCAGCACGAACCACAGGGCGTGTCTAATCTGATCGCTTGGAAAAGACGGGGTTTGCCCGAGCCAGGCTTGAGGCCTTCGACTTCTTTCCTGATCTGGGCCTCGATGTCGTCCTCGTCTCCATCGGACTCATCATCTTCCTCGCCCTGCCCCGAAGACTCGACGCTCTGTAGATACCATTGGTTAGAGCAGTCGAAATATTTCCATTTCTTTCTGGGTAACCAACCTGCGAGAAAATATCCAGTACTTCAGCAATGCATTTCGGTTCTCTTCCCAAATCGCAGGTGACAAACACTCCCCAGTCTCCGGTGTCAATGGTCACCTTATTGCCTCTTGATTTTTGCCATGATACGCCACCCTATACTGTGTATTAGACAACTTGGCCAATGAACAGACTTAATCCATGGGCCCATCGAAGTGGTGGGACAGACCCCTTCAAACGTATGACCAGGGAACAGACCTTTTGCTTCTTGGAGGATGAAGACATATTATCGGAGAAAGATCTTTTTCCCGGACCGGCCATAGACTTTCTTCCTCCTTTTATTCTTGTTTTTATTGTTTTGTTTCAACGAGTCGTAATTTTGGCTGTCTGTTTTGAGTTTAGTTTCTTCTTTTCCTCAACTTAACAGCGTTATCTCAATCTGATGGTCCTCTAATTCGTTGAGCATGTATAGCCCCGACCTGATGACAGCAGAAGCTAAATGCCTTGCCTGTAACTTTGTCCTTAGAACAAAGAGCAACTAGCTGATATCTACCAATATCACTCTCCGTTACTGGTCGACAGCTATGGCAAGCCTATGTCCGCGGGTGGCACAGCGGGGAGATCAGAAATCCAAGATAGGAATAGTGGGGCAGTTCCGTCTGACAGTGAAGGCACCCCACCAACCTCCGAGTCTCAGAGTGGACTGATTTCTTGATAGTGAAAACAAGACTATTATCACTTCTAGATGATTGAGTGCACGTAGAATTGTACCTTTAGCCTAAAGTAGACAGTCTACCTTGAATCATTGGATGTTCATCTACTGTGAGGCTTGTGGCATGCTACTGAGTGATCACCTCCCAACAAGCACCAACAAGCTCCAGTCGGCGCTTCAGACTCAGTCACTATATCCAATTAACTTGATTGGGATTAGCTGGTTAGCTGATCATATATTGGTATCACCCGGGAGATCCGGACTTAAACCGATCGAATGAGCTTGAGTGAAGATGCAGTTATCCGGTGATAAAACATCCGTGTGGCTTTTCTACGAGGTATTATCATTCGACATTTCCCAGGATGTTGGACAATTTTTAGAATGAAAGCCATAGAAATTCACCTGCAAGTCTGAGCGTATCGATTAGCATACCAACAAAAGTGGGTTGGTTCTGTAGTAGTTACCTACATAGTCCTACCTGGTTTGGAGAAACACATGACATCACGTCTCTTTCATGACGTTATAGGCTGCCGTTGTTACATCCTTATAAACCATTGCCAGCCAACCCACTCTTCTCCCCAAAAATATATTACTCATTCCTCTACTCCTCCAGGTTTTGGCTCTTAGCATAGTTGTTAATCAAAGCCAACCGAAACCCACATCATGCCTAACGATATCGCAACCAGAGAGCTTCGCGAGCCAGTTGATATTGCCGAATACCTCTTCCGGCGACTCCATCAGGTTGGAATTCGTTCGGTGCATGGTGTTCCCGGTAAGAAATCTTCGAATACCAGAGTCCTTGATAGAAATGTGTATACTAATCGTAACGGACATATAGGTGACTACAATCTTGTCGCTCTGGATTACCTGCCAAAATGCGGACTGA
The DNA here is from genome assembly GCF_002847485.1 of Aspergillus campestris IBT 28561. NCBI lineage: Eukaryota > Fungi > Ascomycota > Eurotiomycetes > Eurotiales > Aspergillaceae > Aspergillus > Aspergillus campestris. The sequence continues at coordinate 1,175,900 of NW_020194336.1, read as the reverse complement.
ACTGGGTGGGCAACTGCAATGAACTCAACGCGGGTAAGATCGATCTGTTCATGGACTAGAAAGAGGATGTCTAACGAGTCGATCGCAGGATACGCTGCCGACGGATACGCTCGAGTCAAGGGAATCAGTGCCTTGGTCACTACCTTCGGTGTCGGAGAGCTTTCCGCACTCAACGCCATCGCAGGAGCATATTCGGAGTTTGTCCCCATCGTCCACATTGTCGGCCAGCCGCACACGCGGTCGCAGAAGGATGGGATGCTGCTGCATCATACCCTGGGGAATGGGGACTTCAATGTCTTTGCCAGAATGAGCTCGGGAATCTCGTGCGCGATGGGACGACTGAATGAGACCCACGAAGTGGCAACGCTCATCGATAACGCCATTCGAGAATGCTGGATTCGCAGCCGACCGGTCTACATTACTCTGCCCACGGATATGATTGTGCAGAAGATCGAGGGCGACCGGCTCAACTCCCCTATCGACCTCACTCTGCCCCCGAATGACCCCGAGAAGGAAGATTATGTGGTGGATGTCGTTTTGAGATACCTGCACGCTGCTCAGAGGCCGGTCATCCTGGTTGATGCTTGCGCTATCCGCCACCGCGTCCTTGATGAAGTCCACGACTTGATGGAAGCCTCCAGATTGCCAACCTTTGTGGCACCAATGGGCAAGGGAGCAGTGGACGAGACCCATAAGTGTTACGGTGGTGTTTACGCGGGAACTGGGTCGTATCCCGAGGTTCGGGAGCAGGTCGAGTCGTCTGATTTAATTCTGAGTATCGGAGCCATCAAGTCCGACTTCAACACCACCGGGTTCACCTATCGCATTGGTCAGCTCAATACTATTGACTTCCACAGCAACTACGTTCGCGTGCGGTATTCGGAATACCCCGACATCAACATGAAAGGCGTCTTGCGGAAGGTCATCCAGAAAATGGGCTCGGTCAACGCCCAACCACCGCCGCCACTGACGAACACCGTGCCCAACGAAGAGAAGTCTTCCGGTAACCAGGCGATCACCCATGCGTGGCTGTGGCCCACTATTGGACAGTGGTTGAAGGCGAACGACATTGTCATCACGGAGACTGGAACGTCGAACTTTGGCATCTGGGAGACTCGTTTCCCGCCCAATGTCACAGCCATCAGCCAAGTTCTGTGGGGAAGTATTGGCTACTCGCTGGGCGCATGCCAGGGTGCGGCTTTGGCTGCTAAGGAGCATGGCCGCCGAACTGTGCTGTTCATTGGCGACGGCAGTCTGCAGCTAACTGTCCAGGAACTTAGCACCATGATCCGGAACAAGTTGAACCCCATCATGTAAGAATATTTCAGCCTGTGCCGCCTTAAATCATGTACTAACACGAGTGATAGATTCGTGATCTGCAACGAGGGATATACCATCGAGCGGTATATCCACGGCTGGGATGCGGCATACAATGACATCCAGCCGTGGGATATCAAGAGTCTTCCGGTGGTATTCGGCGCCAAGGACCAGTACAAGGGGTACAGAGTTCAAACCAGAGACGAGGTGACCAAGCTCTTTGCGAACAAAGAATTTGCGGATTCGTCTGTCCTGCAGGTACGTGGATGATTCCTATCCACATATGAAATGTCTTTCGCAGCTGACAAGCGCACTAGTTGGTGGAGCTCCATATGCCCCGTGACGATGCCCCGCCGGCCCTGAAAATCACAGCTGAAGCAGCGGCGAAGAGGAACAAATGAATGCTCGGCTAGGAGCTTGACGATTGTGCTAGCATGATTGTCGCACTGGAGGTGCTAGCATCCTATTATTTTCTATTAATGTCTTTATTGTAATATGCTTCTTTGACTTGTTTGTCACGAAGGACTCAATCGTTTAAGGGAATTTCTAAGCAATCAAGAGGAGGCTGGTCTCATACCAAAATTGTCAATCCGTTCTTGTCTTCTAGAAAGACACTTTCAATGGAATCTTGTAACTAGCACATTGAATTCAAAGGCCAAGCGCCTATCTACTGGGATTGTAACGATCCTTTAGAAGCTCTAGTACGGAGTAGGCACTGGAACAACGCTATTGTAGGGCTGAACATGATCAATCAACCTTTGATAACCCCAAGTGGGGGGAGGTGTGAACAGGTCCGGTTTTCGTATTTGTGAAACTGAAGCTTGACACCCCTTCCCTCATTTTCCTATTCTATTTCTCCTTTCAAATATATTGATTATTACACTAAAAGATGACCTCTAGTGCCGGATGTGTTTCAAAATAAAAAGGGGAAGAAAGCTTTGACTGCTTAGTATGCGACCACGTGATCTGCGGTCATCTAGGCGCCAAGGCATCCACCCCCAGCGCATCGTCACTCTTGAAACTTTTGAGCTGCGACTTCGATTGCTAAACTGATAACCCCGTTATTATTATTTCTCTCGACTCGACACCTTCCACCTGCGACGGGATCGAACCTTCTTCCCCTCTATATTAACATTCAGAACCAGCTGGACTGAGGGAGCTGGTATAACAACCCTTACATACCACTTTCCAGCAGCGGTTCACCGGCAGTGGTATGTTTTCATCCCCGTCGGGTCTCCCGCGGCATCCTCGTGTTCACCCTCTTGACCCAGGGCTCCTTTCGCGAGGCGCAGGTCGCCATTGTTTGTCGTCCCTTTTCTTTTCAACTTGGAGCTTGGGACCTTACAACTAACTCTACATTCATAGAGAGCGCTTTTACTCCCTCCGTTTGTGCCGATAGACTTCATCTGCTGGATGCCCGCCGCGCCATAACTTTCCTACCGTTTCAACCGACGTGATACACTTGAGGTTGTCGCTAAGATCTCGTATTGGAAACGCCTCGAAACTTTCCATAGGCCATCAAACGGATGGACTGATGGTTGGACGACTGTATGTGGCGATGATCGATGGTTTTACTTGACATCAACCCCACCATATATCCGTTCCCCGAGGGTTTCGATAAGCGGTCTTTCGCCCTACGAATAATCAGTGTCACTCTTTGGGGTCCTAGATAATGCGCTTTTCTTTCGGCTTTTAACCATAAGGACTCATTGAAAGAGGATCCAACAAAAGCGTGTCATCGCAAGTATACTACGGCGCGTGGACCCGATCGAGCTTTTGGATGCGCAACTCTGCGCGAACCAGGCAACGTACTCTTGCTCCCGTGGTCCGTCAAGTGTCGACACAATGGACGGTCAAAGACAGCAACAGTATGTGCCGGTTCAACCACCATCCTCAACCCAGCCCTCCCAGTCACACATAATGCTGCCACCGCCGCCGCCTCGATATCAACACCCGCAAGCTCAAGGTGTAATGCCCCCACCACCTCCCGGCCCGCCCCCCGGAGCGCCCCCGCAACACCATACGGTGCGCCGAAAATGGGAAACCCCCAACTACAACACCAAAATAGTCATGGTTGGCCGCAGAATTGGGCAGCCAGGCAGGCAATGGCTCAGGGCTTTCTTCCACCCCCACCCCCACCACCTATGGCCCCTCCGAATCAGCCGACTTATAGTAGACCAGCCACGTCCGCAACGTATGTCCCACAAGCTGGTTCATTTGGTCCAGGTGTTGGAATACCCCCGTTTGATCTGCATTCCATGTCTGCGTACGACAGCCAGACTTTGCCGACCGGCGATAGACCACGACTCCCCTCCAACCCTGTCTATGAGCATGTTGGTGGTGCTGACCCCGGTGCTTACAAACGGGACGGAAATGTTCCAAATACGCCTTTGGCACAGTCATCGTCAGCGGGTGTAAACGACAATATCCATGGCCATGTCTCTCCGGCACAGGGAATGAATGCCGCTCAAAGCCAGCAGCCGCAGCCCGTAAGCCAACCCACCGAGCTGACAAAGTCGTCCAGTCACCGACACAACAATAACAACATACTGTTTGGTGGCATGTCGGCTAGTGAGGCTGCAGTACAATGGCCCTTGGAGCGGATTCTGTCCTGGCTTGCGAAGAACGGGTTCTCTAGAGACTGGCAGGAGACGTTCAGGGCTCTGAACTTACAAGGAGCCGACTTCCTGGAGTTGGGACATGGACCGAATGGCCGACCTAACCTGAGCAAAATGCATAATGTTGTATACCCCCAGCTGGCGAAAGCCTGTGGGATCAGCGGCACAGGTTGGGACGAACCGCGCGAACGAGAGGAAGGCCGACGGATGCGGAGGCTGATTCGCCAGATCCAGGATGATGGAAACTACGATGTTGGTTTGCCCTCTTACAAGCGACGCGAGTCCCAGGCATTCCAAGACGGGGTTCTGGAAATTTCACCGAAATTGTCCCAAGAACCTACTTCTGCCGGCCCTGGTGGCAACAGTCCTAGCCTGAAGTCTTCGCTACTGGCTCATCACCAAAAGCAGAATGTCCAGTGGTCAGCTACTACGCCCAACCCTACAAGCCATGACTACCAGACCTCCGAGACTACACTGAACGAAGGCACAGGGACAGCGCATGGCCGCTCCGACTTCTCACGAGCTGCGCTCTCTAATATAGAGGGTGACCATCGGAGGCACCCTTCCTTATCTAGCGATAACGGCATTTTCCCATTCCCTAGCCGTGGATACGAAGATAGTCCGAAAAGCAGCAGCCCGGCTACACACTACCCCAACTATATGGGTGCCTCGTCTTCCGCAAATGATTTGACTATGAAACGAGAGCACTCCCGTGGCAACAGTGCGGATTCAACATCAGGCCGACGGTATTACGAGAGCTACAAGCAAGAAAGCAGCCGTCTTTCGCCACAAGAAGCTCGTCACCCGAGTGGAGACAATTCTGCATCGTATCCTCGAGAACATGGCAAAGGGTTCCGGGCCCGTTTTATGAAGAAGTCAAAGGCAGGCGACTCCAATCATCCTTCCCCCGAGGAGCTATTCCTGGAGTCCCCGACGAGCCCACGATACAACACCACTCATCCCTACACTAGACCGAACTTCAACAGCAGTGATGTTTCAGTGGGGGAGCGTCCGTCATCAGCATCCGTGTCCGATCACGAGCGGCTTCCCATGAAAGCGAGACCAGCACAGAAAGGGAAGAAGTGGGCCTTTGTTACTTGGGACGGGTTCAATTATCGCCTGATTGACATCACTGATATAGATTCGGTGGTCAGGTTGCGTGCGACCATTTGCCAATATATTGGGATATCCGATTGGCCCGCAGCCCAGATATTTGAAACGGAACCTGGTCAAACCGAACACGATAGTCCTCTAAATGACACAGACTTGACCCTGTCTCAAAGAACGAAGTCAGACGCCATTGGGTCTTTGAAGCTTTATGTACGCGGGCCGCACGTCAATCCTGGCGCCCATAAGAATGCCGGATTAGGTGTCTCAATCCCGGAGAAGACCACAGCCTCGCCAAAGAGAAAGCTCCTGGATGAAGACGCTCGAAGCCGAATTTCACCTCTCAACCAAACCAAGCCTACATCTCCCCAATCGACGCTGCGACCACAACAACTGAGGCCGCATGCTGCCAAAGTTCCCGTTCGCGATGTCTCCCAATCTTCGCTCGGAATGTCCCCTGTGGATGGCGGCCCAGAAGCAGCGGCGGCGTCGCTCGATCCAGAATCTGCTGATCTGGCAGCTCGTCAAGAGGAGCACATGCGTGATGTGGAGCGGAAGCAGAAACAAAACCGAATCTCCAATGTTCAACCGCCGAGAAAGGATGCTTACAGCGAAACGGGTTTTAGACGGGAAGGTATCATTGATTTTGACTCCCCGCGGGTATCCCCTTACGAGGACAAGAAGGCGGAAACCCTCGTGCCTTTCCGCAATCCCCCCACAGCACCGAATGAGTCGAATACTCTCGCCAAGCTTAATTCCCTGAGGAGGAGAGATTCGCAGCGTCCTCGTATACAGCAAGCCCCAGCCCCCCAGACTCAGCAGACTCAACAGGCGCAGCAGACTCAGCAGACTCAGCAGACTCAGCAGACTCACGGAACTCATGGCCTTGGGGCAATGCTGGCCACTGTGGGTAGAATGACCAGTGCCATTGGTACTCCTTCCCCATCGGTTCGATCGGCCAAGGCTAGCGGAAGCTCGGACCACAGCACGCCTGTGAGTGACTCACGAAATGCAGTGCAGTTCCCTCAAGAACAGCCTCCATTTGAAAAAGCGTCCCCTGTGGTGAATGATTTCGCCCCCGATGAGCCTAAACCGACGTTGCAGTCTCGCAAGTCGTATGGGCCTGAGTTTGATTTTGAGGAGACCAGGGTTTCCTTCCAACGGTCGCCAATGCTACCGGAAGAATCGGATGATGACTCGGACGATGGGCTTTTCGCAGTCCCTCTAGCAAACAAGAGTACGCCAACAAAGGCTACGGATACCTTCAGTAGCGTGAACTCTCAGAAGACGCCCAGGAAGCCTTCTCTCACTGTGAAGACCGATAGTACCGCTCGGAAGAAATTATCTGTCAGCTTCAGGTCACCAAGCGCTAGCCGCGAGACCTTTGCTCAATCTAGCGGAGACTCGGGGAATGGCAGGGAGTCGTTATCCGACATGACCGGCTCACCGGAAGATGAGAAACCGCGCCGGGACTCGTTTGCTCGTGATGTTTGGGCAAGCCGACCTCCCGTGGAAGGCGTCATTGACCACCTCGATGACTTCTTCCCTGATATCGACCTCGATGCACCTTACTTGGATGGGCAAGGTCCTTCGCCGCCTTCATCACCGGCGAGCAGAGTTGCCGCGGAGAACGAGGTGGCTCATAGAGAGAAACAGGACGCTCCGTCCTACCCAACACCGCCCACTCCTAATGCCGGTGAAAACCCTCTAGGTTCGAATGAACCTACCATAACACCCCAGGATCCTGGTATCGTTGCTCGACGCAACATCACTCGTTCCAGCGGTGGCGTCGGCGGCGGTGGCGGCGGCGGCGGACTCACGCGGATGAAATCCATCCGAGAGGTTGCCAAAGGAGCGAACCAGTCGAACCGGAACCGTAGCGTTTATGCTCCTGCCGGGAGCCAGAAGTCTGGAGATATCTTGCGCCGGAAGAGTACCAAAATGTTCGGCGGGAGGATTATGCAGATTAGTCCAAAGCCGGGCAGACGACTCAATCGGCTTGATCCCATCCCACAGAACCGCGCTGCCTCAGGGGGCCCTCCTCAAAGACAACCCACTTTCCGTATCATTCGCGGTCAGCTAATCGGCAAAGGCACCTACGGTCGTGTATTCCTGGGCATGAACGCCGACAACGGTGAGGTGTTGGCCGTCAAGCAAGTGGAGATCAACCCTAGAATTGCCGGACAAGACAGGGATCGAATCAAGGAGATGGTCGCTGCCATGGACCAAGAAATCGACACCATGCAACACCTTGAACACCCCAATATCGTGCAGTACCTCGGTTGCGAACGGGGCGAGCTTTCCATCTCGATCTACCTGGAGTACATTTCCGGTGGTTCCATCGGCAGCTGTCTGCGCAAACACGGCAAGTTCGAGGAGAGCGTGGTCAAGTCTCTCACACGGCAGACGCTGGACGGGCTGTCATACCTCCACGACCGGGGGATCCTGCATCGCGACCTGAAGGCGGATAACATTCTCCTGGATCTCGACGGGTCCTGCAAGATCTCCGACTTTGGTATCTCCAAGAAAACCGACAACATCTACGGCAACGATTCAACCAACTCCATGCAGGGCTCCGTATTCTGGATGGCGCCGGAAGTCATCCACTCCCAGGGCCAGGGCTACAGCGCCAAGGTCGACATCTGGTCCCTTGGCTGCGTGGTGCTCGAGATGTTCGCTGGCCGTCGGCCTTGGAGTCGAGAAGAGGCTATTGGAGCTATCTTCAAGTTGGGTAGTCTGAGTCAAGCTCCTCCCATCCCTGAGGACGTATCCATCAACATCAGCCCGGCGGCTCTCGCTTTCATGTACGACTGTTTCACGGTGTAAGTAGTACCTTTACTTGTTTCATCTCCATTACACTGGACTTGTGCTAACAGACCAACTAAAACAGTGACTCACGCGACCGCCCAACCGCCGAAACCCTCCTCACCCGCCACCCGTTCTGCGAACCCGAGCCCAACTACAACTTTCTGGATACCGAATTATACGCCAAGATTCGCCATGTTGTCATCCCAGCGTGATGTTTCTGATTACCGAGTATTTAATTACTTACTGTTCTGTGCTTTTGCATCATACCCCCAGAACCTGTCTATATCTTCGTGTCATAATGGCGCTTTTTTTCGTCAAAGTGTATTTGGATTCTTTTCTTTTTGGATATTTTTTTCTTGACCGTCTGGTGTGGTTTTTCTTTTCTATGAGAGGGGTCGCAATTTACTGTCTGGTACATTTCACTCTTTATAATCTTTTATGGAAATTTGACTATTAGAAAGGCATGATAGGTGCTGTGCAATCCTAGCAAAACCGCTAATACATAAAAATTCATATTATAGAACATGCTCTGCTGTGTGGAGTTCCTCCAAGTATTTACATCGAATTTGATTAGAAAGAAAGAAAGAAAGAAAATGGTATCTGTATTAATCTATTCCACCACAACAACCTAACTCCCTTCACCTCCGCTGAGAAATCGGGCTCCCGCTCCTATTCGTAACGGCATCAACGTCATCGCCATCGTCATCGTCCTGACCCTGACCATGACCCGACACGCCGACTAGAAAAACACTCTCACACCACTCCGCAAAGGTATCCACGTCCCAGACCGCATCCTCCCGGCCCTTGCCCTTCTTACTAACAAAGTGGCCCCTCTTCTTCTCCGAAGAGGTATACTTATCGAAGAACTCCTCGTAGATCTGGATGATGCGGTCCTGGACGGCGCCGACGAGCGTCTCCTTCATGCGCGCGTCGTCGAGGTAGTCGTCGAGGATCTTGCGCAGGCTGGGCACCTCTTTCTCGATGTTGCGGCAGGTGGGGTACATGAGTTCGCCGCGCTGGAGGTTGCGGGTGTCGACGAATTTGGCGGGGAGAGACGCCGTCATGGTTGTTGCGAAGCCGTTGATGAAGTCGTTGATGACTGTGCGGAGGCGGCCGTCGAGCTCGACTTTGGCGTCGAGCATGTTCTCAATGACGCGCGGGAGGAGCCCGTGTCCGACGAGGCGCATGAGATTGCGGGGATTGAAAAGGCCGCCTCGTTCGCGCAGTTCCCAGAATGTGCTCGTTACGCCGGAGAAGTCGAAGGAGACTTCTGGGGCGACGTATTCGATGTCGAAGGCGACGATTTGTTGCTTGAGGATTAGGAGGTGGCTCATGAGGAAGAGCTGCGCGTTGATGGGGGATTTGGCGGCGATGAGGGTGCTGGCGTAGTGGAGGGAGTCGGTTGTTTGGTGGACGATTTGGTGGGCTAGATCGTCGAAGACGGTGGACTAATGGACAATTGGTCAGTGGGGTGTGCAGTTGTAGAAGGGGAGACGGGCATATGGGGATGCAGTACGTTTACAAGGCGATAGATCCTGCTCAGAAGCCAAATGGCTTTCCGTAGTGTCGGATACCACCCGCTTAGGGCTGTTTGCGACTCGAAATCCCATTTGGGGTCTTGCTCCTGTGGGGATTCGGAGTTCTCGTCGGCTTGTTTTGAAGGCTTGGAAAGATTCACAAGCACGTCAACGGGGGCGATCTTTCTTCCAGATATCTGGTTCTCGCCCTCTGTAACTGCGCTTGCGACTTGCTTGTTGCGGGCAGGGTAGTCAAGGTCATCCGGTCCCGGCTTATATCGTTCAATCTCGTCGTAGAGAAAAGCTTGTGCGCGAAACACGAGCCGCGTTTGGACGTCTTCCAGGGCCGGCTGGATCAGCGCAGGGAAATCGAGTTGATTGGCATCGGTAATCTCGGTCTCTTCTTCCGGGTCGAATATATAGCGGGTCTGCAAGAGGGTACAAAGTTGACAGAGTCTGATGATTTTGTCTTCGTGTATGATCCTTGGTCTGAGGTGGTCGTAGAGAGGTTCACAAATCGACTCCAGAAAGTAATACAAACCCCCCTGACCGTGGAACCACTCTCCCCAGAGGTCGTATTCGTCGAGACACACGCCGCGAATATAGCTGATGCTTCCGCGTGCGAAAGACACGAGATCAGTCGACGTACTGGGCGCCTGTGAAATTTCATGTAGTTGCTTGCGTACAAGCGGCACTATGAGTTTGCTGCGGGTCGCCGCGTAGTTGTCCTGAAGTTCGTTAAGAAGACTCTGATACTCAGCTTCAGAACCCTGGTCCGGGTCCAACGGCGGCACGGCTCTCTTCTGGATCTCGAGACCAATCTGTTTCAGTTCCGGGGCGCCAACTCGAAATTTGGCATACAACAAGGCGGACATGGTTGTATCATTGAGCTGCTTGTCTGCGATCTTCTTGGATACGTTGAGATATATGTCGCGGAGGGCGGCGACGAAGTGCCCTCGAATAAGCGTGAGGGCTCGCGTCATAAGAAGACGGTACCTGGATCGGTATACGCTTGCTTCTTTTTGTTCGGGCTATAAGAAATCGTTAGTCATCGCACGACATATATAATGGTGGCAACTGGACGAACATGTGTTTCCATATAGTCCAGGCATTCGTCCAGTCGCTTGAGCATTTCCGAGAAATCCCGCCCTCGTACGGAATTCCCAGCACCCGGGGCATTAAGCCTCCTCGAAGCAGGATCCAAGAAGTCATAGTATTGCAGATTGTCCTCAATATTAATCGCGAGCTCCAAGTCGCGCCGCTGGGCAGAAAGTAACCCTTCGCATTGCTTCTCGAAATTGGACGTTTGCGAATCGACTGCCACGAAATCTTTGGACAGACTGGATAGGAGATCGAGGGTTGAGGATGTATCGGATAAGAGTGTATCTAAATGGGACTTTGACATCTGCAATTCGTGGAGGCAAGACCTATTGTGGATGGTAGTTAGCATTCAGCATACTCTGATCGTCGCGGATGCACGTGGCCAGTGTACTACTTACTGGTACTCATCGTAGCTGGTTTCCAACAAGCTTTCTTCCACCTCGTTGAACCACTGGGTAAAGTCGAGCTCATTGCGAATATTGGATACAGTGTCTGACCCATCTGGAGACTCGTCGGCCTTCTCGGTCTTCTTAGCTTGAAGATCTAGGGGCGGACGGGGAGGAGCTGTCTGGCGACGGCTTCGCCCTCCCGCAGCTTGCTGGCGCATTGTGGGACCGGGTCGGGTTGGAGGGTGAGAGGGCGAGGACTCGCTGTGGACTTGGTTTATTGTTCAATGATGTAGACCGGTTAGAGTCTGTCCAACGCAAAAGACATTGAAGTCGAGAACGACTCGTAGACCGACCGAATAGCGTTGATTGTTGACACCTTCCCCAAGGCCGTGCCCTCGGGAGCCGCGCGGTATTCTGCCGCCCTCCTCCGCTCTCGCGCATTGACGCAACTGATTATTGCTTGCGGTGTTTGAAGTTCGCCTTTCTCTCCTCATATAATCGTCGCTTGTTCTCCGCGAGAACACAATCTAGTCTACTTTTCTTCTGCTTATGCAGGATGTACACGGAGTGAAATACTAATTGCGTCATCACCATGTGGACAGCGCGAATGCAACGCCCCGCGGCGAATACCGCCAGTGCCTGCCGTCGGCTTCCCAAGCGCGGCCGCCTTACCATAACACCTGGGCGCAGAAATTATGCTCGCCCTACCGAGGGCAACAAGACGTTTGAACAGCCTGCGTCGTCATCGCACTGGTTCCGCAACTCGTTAGGTTTGGCAGGAGCTGGTACTGCTGCATTTCTCGCCTATTCGTATGCGACATCCAACACAACTCGCATCCAAGGTGCACCGCCATCCAGCGCGCAAGATCACTCGAAGACAACGGACGACTTTCCACTCGTACAGGAGAAACGAAGCGTGAAAAGTCCAGGTGTATACCTATGGGGCGACAATGCGCATCGTGTGGTGGACCCCGAAAGCAAAGCCACCAACATCAAAACACCACGCAACCTTCACTATTTTGACGGTCATGTGCTGAGGGATATCAAGCTCCAAGAGAAGATGGGAGCTGCGATTCTGGAAAATGGTGACCTTGTGCAATGGGGGAAGGGCTATTCGGAAACGGAGTTCAAGCCCGCCAAGACTCTGACTGGCAAGAACCTGATATCCGTGTGCATGTCCAACGACCGAATCCTGACGCTGTCATCTGATGGAAACGTATACTCCCTGCCGATGGCGAAGGAAGATCAGTTGGGCGGTCGAAAATTGAAAGAAGGCTCCTGGGTGCCCTACTGGTCTGGCACCGCAGAGGTTAGCTATCGTCTGCTGAAGCCAAGCCTGGGGCTGGGCGAAAAGGTCACCGCCATCAGTGGTGGACTGGAACATGCCCTTCTAATGACCAGCTCTGGCCGAGTCTTCTCTGTTGCTTCTTCTACAGAACACTACCCGTCTTTCGGGCAATTGGGGGTCCCTGGGCTGACATGGGCGACGCGGCCCAAGGGTCCCGTGGATTCCTGCCATGAGGTCAAGGGTTTTGCCGGCTCCAAGATTGTCCAAATTGCAACTGGAGACTACCACTCCCTGGCCTTGAGCAAGGATGGCAGCGTTTACTCTTTCGGCGACAACTCATTTGGGCAGCTAGGGTTCGCATTTGACACTGCTCTCCCGTTCCACGACACCCCGACTGCAATTCCCGTCAAAAAGCTTTATCGTGGCAACACTTGGTTTCCTAAAGTGACCAGCATTGCGGCTGGGGGAGCTAACAGCTTCTTCACGGTGGATGCCAAACGTATCGTCGGCCCGGGTGAAAACCCATCCACCATCCGCGACTTAGACCGCATCACCGCCGATACCTGGACTTGTGGAAGGGGGATTTGGGGTGCTCTCGGGACTGGAAAGTGGACGCATATTCAGGACGTGCCTGCCAAGATCAAAGCGTTGAGCGGATTGTTCGAGTACGACGAGCGTGCTAAGAAATTGACCCCGATCCGTTTGCGTGAAATCTCCGTTGGCACAACGCACGTGTCTGCCATCATGGACAACAGCGCCCATTTGGAAAGATCGTCCACCACTTCTCTAGAAAGCTCCAAGGACTGGGGCTTCGATGTCCTCTGGTGGGGAGGGAACGAACACTTCCAGCTCGGAACCGGCAAGAGGACCAATATGGCCAAACCGACGTATATCAACGCGCCACTGGAAACAGGAGGGGAGCATCCGAAGCAGGAGGCGCGACTTCAAATTATGCCCCGTCACAAGGGCAAAGTTGGCAAGCGGACAGTGAGCATGGAGCAGCGGGTTGAGTGTGGCAGACACGTTTCTGCGATCTACTCTGCCATATAATACTTCACACATATTTGTATTTTTATACGTGTTATGAGCAAAGAAAAGTGCTACTTTCTACCTTGTACTCTTATCCTAGTTGAATATAATGGATGTCTTGATGGGAGCTTATCACCGTACAAACAAAACAAACACCGACTATCAGCGGAAGACGCTCGGACCACCGCTTATCCAAAAATTTCCCAGGCGGAAGAAAAAAAGAAAAAGTTGAACAACAGCCAAACCTCCACAACAACCCCAATCCCCCCCTTGACGATCGCATCATGCCTCGTGAAAATCAGAAAAGAGGTCGGCGTGCGGCCGAGAAAGCCAACAAAGACACCTTGAAGCGAAAGCACGACGACGCGCCCGAGCACTCCCCGAAGCGACAGAAGCCTGAATCAACGGAAGATGAGATCACCGGCGGCGCGGACTACATACCACTGGGCGAGGAGATGCAAATCGATGGAGATGGGGAAGGACACGATCAGATGCAGGCCGGCGACATGCCGTTCTACGGTCTTCTGGACACCGAGGAGCAGGAGTACTTTTCGCGCGCGAACGAGATGCTCGAGCTGGACCAGTTCGGGGACGCCGAGGAACGGCGGTTATTCATCGACAGCGTCTACAGGGAGGCCAATGGCAAGGAGCTGAAGATTGCGTGCAGTCAGTCGTGCTCGAGGCTGATGGAGAAGTTGATCGCTGCGTCGGACATGCGCCAGATCCGGAGGCTGTTCAATAAGTTTATCGGCCACTTCTTGCACCTGGTGCAGCATCGGTTTGCTAGCCACTGCTGCGAAGCGCTCTTTGTGAGCGCGGCGCCGGGAGTGATGGATAAGCCTTCGAAGGCGAAGGCTCGTCGCGATGAGGAGGAGGATGAGGAAGACCCGGAGCCGGAGCTCTCGCTCGCGGAGATGTTCATGAAGGTCGTGGAGGAGTTGGAGGGGAACTGGGGCTACCTCTTGACCGAACGATTTGCGTCCCACACGATCCGAGTTCTCCTTCTCGTTCTCGGCGGCGAACCGGTCGATGTTACCAGCAACGACTCGGTCGTCGCCAGTCGCAAGAAGGAGCGGGTGGGCGCCAAGATGGAACCCCGGGAGGAAAACGTCGTGGCGGAGAAGAGAAGCGTGCCGGATACTTTCGTGAAAACCTTGAAGAAGATCATCAAGGATATTATATTAGTGCTGGACGATACATATCTGAGAGCGCTGGCGACCCATCCGGTGGGAAACCCGGTTTTGCAGGTGCTGGTGTCTCTGGAGATTTTGCACTTTGGCAAGTCTGCCACCAAAGATCCGAATTCGATCATCCGGAAGTTGATCCCCGATGAGGAGTTCACAGAGGGCAGTGAAGGCACGAGCTTCATTCGCGGGCTGCTCTACGATCCGGTCGGGTCTCGTCTCGTGGAAACCATTGTGCGATGCGTACACGGAAAGCTTTTCAAAAGCTTTTACAGAAACTTCTTCCACGATCAGATCGCCTCACTCGCGCGCAACATTACAGCTGGATATGTTGTCCTCCGGGTCCTGGAACGACTCGGTAAAGACGATCTCAAGGAAGCAATGGAACGACTGTCCCCTCAAATCCCTAGTCTTATCGAACGGGGGCGGCTAGTCGTGCCCAAGGTATTGATTGAACGGTGTCTGGTTCGTGGAATCGACACACATGCTCTCGCTCGGGCTTTCGAAGCGGCCTACGACAAGGATCCGGCCCGCCGACTAAGCCAAATCCTTCGACGGGAGAACACTTCCAGCGATGCCGCAAACCAGCCCAACGCAGAGTTCAAGGAGTCGGGGGCTGATCAAGGCCAAGCACCTACTGCCGCCGAGAGGCTCCACGGTTCGCTTCTCGCGCAGACAATGTTGACCGCTCGCGGCCCTCTCAGCGGACTAATCCACTCGAGTCTGCTCGCGCAATCATCCGAGTCGCTCCTCGAGCTAGCCAAGGATCCTACGGCATCTCGCGTCCTCCAACAAGCAATGACCCTACCCACCTCCACGCCCCAGTTCCGCCGCCAGTTTACAACCCGCTTCCAGGGCCATCTCGTGGACCTGGCCCTCGACAGCAGCGGCTCCCACGTGGTCGATGCGCTGTGGCCGGCCACGAATGATATCTATTTCGTCAAGGAGCGCATGGCGCAAGAACTCTCTCAGCAGGAGATGACACTCCGGGACTCGTTCGTGGGTCGCGCTGTATGGAAGAACTGGTCGATGGATCTGTACAAGCGACGACGCAGTGAATGGGGCGCGAAAGCGAAAGGTATCGACCATGGCGACGGCACTGGAGAACGGCCCAAGTCGAAGATTGAGCTGGCGCGGGCTCGGTTTGCCGCAAAGGCTGAGGAGACCACAAAGGCGGATGGGTCGGCCAGACCGTAGGGTTTGGATGGTGGAAAAAATGCATAGCTTTGCTGTATATAATACCTTGTCATGTTAGACTAGTCTAGATCGCATGTAAACAGACGTCTCTATGAAATGAATCCCAATGATCTACATTGCATGATCGAACTGTAGGGATGTAACGGCGTTTACTGCCAACCTTCCTTCTCAAACATGCCTTTACAGGCTCTACCAAATTATTCGATCAATTCCGCCCAATCTAATTGCATATCTGAATAAATCTTTGCTATGAAAACCTCACCCTCGGAATCGTGTAGATCATGATGTCAACCCCGCGGTATCTGTCGCCATCGGCGCCGGAATCGGCTGGGCCCACTCCCCATATTACAACCACGAAGAGCATGCATACATGTACATACTCCCTGCATATTTGATATCTTTGACTATTTTCTATACTTGTATTTAGATATATACCGAGAAGTTTTCCCCGGCAATATCAATGGCTACTTCTGCGCCAGTCAGTCGCGCGGACGAAGTTCGCAACGTGAGTCTTCTTTTTGCTCTTTTTTTTTTTCTCTTCCCTTTTCCTTCCTGCTAAATCGCCGCATGAGGCTAACAGTGTTCTTCCTATGCCAACTATAGCTTCTTAATGCAGTCGAGGACCTCTTAATTCCTTTCATCCGCGCCGCGGATGAAGAGCCCCTCAGTAAAAAGCACCTTCAGAATGGCACAAATGGCACGAATGGCACCAACGGCACCCATTCCGAACCAACCACTTCACTAGTCGACTACCGCAAACCAGAAGAATTGCAGAAACTCCTCCAACTGGAGTTTCCGGAACAGGGGACAGGCCAGGACGGACTGATCGGAGCCCTCCAGAAAGTCCTCCGCTACTCCGTCAACACCTGGCACCAGGGCTTCCTCGACAAGCTGTATGCGTCGACGAACGCACCCGGAGTCGCCTCGGAGCTGATCCTCGCGGCCCTCAACACCAACGTCCACGTCTACCAAGTATCGCCGGCGTTGTCGATCATCGAGAAATACACCGGGAAGCAGCTAGCAGCGCTGTTCGGGCTGCGCGGCCCTCGGGCAGGCGGAATCTCAGTCCAGGGCGGTTCCGCATCCAACACGACGTCAATTGTCATCGCGCGCAACAACCTCTTCCCGGACACCAAGAAAGACGGAAATGGCGGATACCGCTTCGTGATTTTCACCAGCGCCCACGGCCACTACAGCATTGAGAAGGCGGCGCAGATGCTCGGGCTCGGAAGTAGTGCCGTCTGGGCGGTCCCCGTCGACGGACAGGGCCGGATGATCGCTTCGGAGCTAGAAGCGCTCGTCCAAAAGGCGCTGAGCGAAAACCGCACGCCCTTCTACGTCAACTCCACCGCCGGAACGACCGTCATGGGGTCCTTCGACCCCTTCGACGACATCGCCGCCATCTGCAAGAAGTATAACCTCTGGCTCCACGTCGACGGCTCCTGGGGCGGCTCGTTCGCCTTCTCCGAGCGCCAGCGCGGCAAGCTCGCCGGCACGGAAAAGGCAGATAGTATCGCTATCAACCCGCACAAAATGATCGGTGTCCCGGTGACATGTTCGTTCCTCCTAGCCGCCGACCTCCGTCGGTTCCACCAGGCGAATACCCTCCCCGCCGGATACCTCTTCCACAACGACGACGATGACAACGACAACACCAACGGCTCCATGGCGCCCGAGTCCGAAATTGCCGTCGACTCCCCCGAAGTGTGGGACCTGGCGGACCTCACGCTCCAATGCGGCCGACGCGCCGACTCCCTGAAACTCTTCCTCGGCTGGACCTACTACGGCACAGCAGGCTACGCCCAGCAAATCGACACAGCCTGCGCAGTCGCGACCCACCTCGCGACACTCGTGGAACAAAATCCGAACTTCATCCTTGTCAGCGAGAACCCGCCGCCGTGCCTGCAAGTATGCTTCTACTACGCGCCGGGCCGGCAGATGGCCCATCCGCGCGGGGTAGTCTCCAACGAGACGGAGCGCGGCAAATCCAACAGCAAGGTGACGGAGCGGATCACGCACGCTATCGTGAGCAGGGGCTTCATGGTCGATTTCGCGCCCCCTTCGGGCGGCGAGGATCCTGATGCTGTTGGGAATGGGAAGTTTTTCCGGTGTGTGGCTAATGTGCAGACGAAGATGGAGACTGTTGAGGCGCTTGTTGGGGCTATTGAGGAGGTTGGGCCTGGGGTTGTGGAGGATTTGAAGGCGCAGGGGAGTGGCCTGAATGGTTGGAAGAGGCCTGGGGAGAGGGGGCATGGGCCTGTTGTTCATCATCGGGTTTGAGGGTTAAGTTGTATTGGTTGGGATAGAGTATATAGTTTCGCATAGAGTATAGCTTCTGCATTATGAGTATCTGTACAGCTAGATTGTTGGTTAATGTGGGCGTGTACAACGAGAAGGACGTAAAAAAAAGGGTTTATTAGAATCTAGGACGTTACAAATGATATACCACAACAGTCACTCGCCACGATGGTGTCTTGCATCTATGGCTAGCTCTTAGTATAAGGTAAAAGTGCATAAGATAGACCAACAACTATAGCAAAACCAACTAGGCCATTAGTGATGTGGAAAACCTAGGTAAATGCTTCAGAATGGAAGAAGTATATAGAGCGCCAAGAAAAAGTAAAGTGAACATACGAGATGCATGTCACCACGTTAGTAGAAGTCTAATTTCCAATCTCGGCTCTCCTCTCCAGCACACTTCTAGCCTCGGCCTCCATCAGTGTTTCGATGCCCATCTCGGCCAGTACGTCTCGCGCACTTTCGTTGTCCTTGAAGAGCCGCTTCTCCACCTCCCACAGACCCCGCTGCGCACTGTCATCTCCGTCCGTTTCGGGGTTCGACGCTTCACTGGTTGACGGGGTAGTGCTGTCCAGCCCGAGCAAGAGGAGACCTTCGCTCAATTTCCGGAGTGTTTTGGCTGAGCCGCCCTGTTGGCCTGCCGCTCCAAGAGAGGTATCAACCGTCTTACAGAGGTGGTCGACGTCGCTGATGAGCTGGGCTGCCCCTGCGGCGGAGAATGTATTGCGCATGAGAATGTTACTCCAGAGGTGTGTCTGGATAGATAGGAGCACTTGGCGTGTTATCCGGCGAAGAGGCGCAACGCCCAGCGCACGGGAGAGGAAGGAAACTTCAACGGAGAGGGTGTGCAGCGCTGGCGCGAGGTCGGCAGTGGGAGGAAGAAGCCCCGTTGCGGCGCCCGAGATAGTTGCCCAGGTGGAAACGCGCGAGTATTGTTTGAGGGCCCCGCGAGCATTGGATGTGAGTGTCGAGGTGATGATAGATTCGGACCGGAGGCGGAGACTGCGATACGCGGAGGCAGTCTCGTCGAACAAAGCTCCCTCTGGGGTTACACCTTGAGCAGTGTTGCTGCCATTCACCGCTTGCGAGGTCCGCGAGGCAACGTCTGCGACGGACATGGAACCGGCCACGTTCTGTCCGTTGTCTTTGTTCTGTCGGACACGCTCCTGCAGCTCAGACCAAAGCTCAACGAAAAACACCTCGTTGCTCCAATCCTCCATCTTCTTCTCCAGGTACTCTGCGCTACCGAAAACGCGGCAAAGTCGCTCCAGTCCCGCAACACCTTCTATGGCTTGGCCGTCCGCGCCCTGCACGGTGCGACCGATCGTTGAGGTCATCGCGAGATAAGCTTCCAGGGCTGATCCCAGGCGGTCGTGGAATTGGTCAAAGATCGTAATCTGGATGTCGATGAGAAATCGCAGTTTTTGGCTGAATGAGGACAAGGGCTGATAACGTTCGGTAATAGTCTCGAGGAGGTCGTTCACACGGATCGCTGCCTTGGTTGGCTTGGTCGAAGTAAGTTCGACGCCTTCATAGTCGATTTCCCCACTCCCTGGGGCTTCGACAATCTCCTTGTAGCGAGCCAACGCAAAGTCCTTTTCGACTTGGAGCCAGCGGTCAAACCAGCCTTCTTTAGTCAGGACATACCACGTCATCCCCTTCCAATTGTCTTCTGTATAAGGATCGGGTAGGTAGTTCCACGACTCGCGGATTTCCTCGTCAAAGTTCATTACTTCATGCATGAAGTGACTGAGTAACTGCGGGTGGTTAGAGATCTGAGGGAGGAAGGCTGACATCTTCTGCTGCAACATGGGCAACAGAGCCGTGATGTAGGCATGGGATGCATTGTAGAAGTTCCATTCTAGTTCAGACCCGGCGTTGTGTGCTTTCTCGTCGAATATAGGTTGGAGATATGTAGCAAAGAAACTGCCAAAGTTGTTGATCAAGTCCGTGACATGAGCCATGAAGAACTCCGGCTAAGCATTCAATCAGCACAATCATGTCAATGTGCGAAGCGATCGCTCACAAACCTTGTCTAATCTATTCGTTGGCTTGTCTCCACTGAAATGATACTTAAACCGCAGCTCCAGAGGATGTACCATCACCTCCAATGGCCACAGTATCGGAGGCTCAACACTCTTGTTGTCCGCAAAGAAATCGCGAGCTTTGAGTTCCCTGTACATAAGGGTCAGAAAAGTCATCTGGTTGAAGCACGTAGTACTCACGGTATCTGGAGCTCGAGAAGCAATTCGACATTTTCCTTCCATTGAACATGGAGATCGTCTGGGAAATGCAATTCCTTCGAGGGCCACTTCATCTGTTCCAAAGTCCCTTGTAGTCGCTTGGTAAAACCCGTTTTCATCTGTTCTCGCAGCGCCGACGCTAACTTTCCAACATAATTGACCAGATGAGGAGCGGCTCCCTCTGCCGCAGGCTGAGCCTCGTTCAACGACCTGACAATGCCTTGCAATTGAATATAAGGCGGTATAGCCTGTCGCGGCTCGGAACGTATGTTCCCCAATGCATCCTTGCTGTATATCGTGCGTTAGCGACAGCATCACAAACAATCTCGCCGTGCTTCAGGTACCTCAATTTCTCCGCCTCCTGCAGCAGGGCCACATAGCCCTTTGAGATCTCCAATTTCCGAAGCTTTTGTATACTCTCTTCAAAGCGCTGTGCTGCCTGATCACTAGCATCCGACCGCGTGATAGCTTTTAAACGCCTATCGATATCCGCTTGTTGGGCCTTGAACGCTTCGGCTCGCTTCCGGGTCGCTTCGGTGTGTTCGTTCGAGGCTTTCGTAGCGTTTGACAGGGCCTCCTGGGCTTCAGCTAGCTGCGAAATGCCATTAGCAACTTCTGGCTCTAATTTTGGTCCATCCTTCAGTTCAAGGCGAAGGGCTCGGGGGTCCTCACCTGTTTCCTCTGGAGATCATGTTGGGCCCGCAAGCTAGACAGCAACGAATCGAGGCTCTCAAAGTCGCCAGAGACCTGGATTTTATCATTTAGATAATCCTCCACACGAGTTCGCTCATGCGACGATAATGCGGGGGGAGCGGTCGCCATTATTCGCGGGGATGGACGGCGGGGTTCGAATAATCCAGAAGATGATAACTAGGTGGAGGGAGAAGCACAAGGTGTCGCGATCCACGCCGCCTTGCCAAAAGCGGGAAGCTCCGTCGCAACAAACGTCACCGCCGCTGCCCAACTGTTATGTCTACAGCATCATGCATCAGGGCGCATTTGCCAACACTTTTGGTCATGATTTACTCGTAAAATATATATTTCTGATCCCTGATCATGCCCAGTCCCGCTAAGAAGCGCAAGAGAGATGACCTTGACTCCTCCCCGCAAAAGTCCCGGAGTATAGCGTCATTCTTCAAGGGCCAAGCCTCCAAGGAAGCTGAGAAAATCAAAACATCTACGAACTCCGATGTGTCGAATCAGACAGAAGAGACACTGTCTGATGAAGCTCTAGCTCGAAAGCTTCAAGCAGAATGGAACCAACAAGATGTGACGGAAGAGACGCCCCCTTCACCTAGTGAGGCGCCAGAGACCCCAGAGCGCGGACACAGTCCGCAACGCCCGCCAAGTATACCATCGAAGAATATGATTTCTCTGCAGTCGTCTTCCGGCACGGAGGATACTGTCTCTCTCTCTATTCCTTTCGACCAAAGCCCCTTGACATTTGACTCGAGACAATACGCCGATGAATTGCAAAAACACTGGGCTACCTCGGGCGGCGATGCTTCGTATGCGCTCCTGACAAGGGCTTTTGTTCTTGCCAACGCTACAAATAGTCGCATCAAAATAGTCGATACGCTGGTCAACTTTCTTCGCGTCCTCATGGAAAGCGATCCGTCGAGTGTTCTCCCTGCGGTGTGGCTAGCAACCAACTCAATTTCGCCTCCGTACGACGAAATGGAATTAGGGCTCGGCGGCTCCTCGATATCGAAAGGCCTCAAGAAAATATACGGGCTAAATAGCCAGGGACTCAAGTCTCTGTATGATAAGCTTGGAGACGCAGGCGACGTAGCGTTCGAAGCCAAGAAGAGGCAAAGCCTGACGCTGGTAAAACCCAAGCCACTCAGGATTAAGGGCGTTTACCAGTCACTCCAGAAGATTGCCACGAGCAAAGGCCCGGGAAGCCAGGAAAATAAACAACGTATCGTTGAGAAATTGCTTCAGGATACGCGTGGTGCGGAGGAGAGTCGGTACATTGTCCGCACTCTGGTCCAGAATCTGCGGATCGGTGCGGTCAAGACTACCATGCTCATTGCGCTAGCTAGAGCTTGTCTACTTTCAAAGCCTGAGGAGGGCGAGTATACCCCATATTCCCTCCAGGAATTGTCCCGTCTTAAGAAGGAGGAGCTTGCGGGGATCTACAGCAATGCGGAGGAGATCGTCAAGTCATCCTACGCCAGACACCCAGATTACAACGACCTTGTTCCTTGCCTGCTAGAGATTGGAGTCACTGAGGAACTGCTTTTGCGATGTGGACTGCAGCTACACATTCCACTCAGACCAATGCTCGGCAATATCACACGAGACCTGTCAGACATGCTCACAAAGCTGCAAGGGCGCGACTTCAGCTGCGAGTTCAAGTACGACGGTCAGCGCGCGCAAGTCCACTGCGACGAGCAAGGGAAGGTATCAATATTCTCCCGCCACCTCGAGAACATGACAGAAAAATACCCAGACCTCGTGTCCCTGGTCCCTGAGATCCGGGGAGAAAGCGTATCAAGTTTCATCCTCGAAGGAGAAGTCGTCGCAGTAGACCAAGAAACCGGCGATCTGCAATCTTTCCAGACACTGACAAACCGCGCAAAAAAGAACGTCGACGTAGGCAGCATCAAAGTCAACGTCTGCCTCTTCGCATTCGATCTGATGTACCTAAACGGCGAGCCTCTCCTAAATCGATGCTTCCGCGAGCGCCGAGAGCTCCTCCGCAGTTTATTCGTGGGAATCCCCAACCGCTTCACCTGGGTCAAGAGCCTAGACGCAACATCAGCCGATTCCGACTCCGTCCTCGAGTTCTTCAAGAGCGCAACAGACGCCAAATGCGAAGGCATCATGGTCAAAGTCCTCGACAACACACCCAACCCCGCCCCTAACAAAAACGACAAACAATCAAACCCGATACCAAGCACAGACACCCCCAACAGCGCCACCACCACCACCAGCAACAGCCGACGAAAGGCCCTCCTCTCGACCTACGAGCCCGACAAACGCATGGACTCCTGGCTCAAAGTCAAAAAAGACTATAGCACCTCCTCCGAAACCCTCGACCTCATCCCGATAGCAGGGTGGCACGGCCAAGGCCGCAAAACCAAATGGTGGTCCCCGATCCTCCTCGCAGTCCGCAACGCCGAAACCGGCTCCCTCGAAGCCGTCACAAAATGCATGTCCGGCTTCACGGACAAATTCTACCAATCCAACAGGGAAAAATACGATCCCGGGGGGGTGAACGTCATCTCTCGACCCAGCTACGTCGAGTACTACGGCGAGCAGCCGGACGTGTGGTTCGAGCCGCAGGAGGTGTGGGAGATGGCGTTCGCGGACATCACGCTCAGTCCGACCTACACGGCTGCGATTGGGCTGGTCAGCGACGAGAGGGGGCTCAGTCTGCGGTTTCCGCGGTTTCTGAAGGTCCGCGAGGATAAGTCGCTTGAGGAGGCGACGACGGGGGATTATTTGGCGCTGCTTTGGCGGAAGCAGGCGGAGAAGGCGGTTCTTGAAGGTGACGAGGATCCGGCTTCTGAGATGCAGCCGGCTTAGATCGAGTAGGGGGATGGATGACCTAGGAGAATCCTTCTGGTTATGCAGCTTGGTCTGCAACCTAATTCTACCTACCTCTTGTGAGACATGGTGTGGCATGACCCCGCGGGTGTTGGCAGAAGGAGCGTTGGCTTTAACAGGTCCTTATGCAATAAACGACCATATCAATGAGGGAATTCGAGCATATATAGGCAGGGTCAACATGATGATTGTGAAGACAGATATAGTAGAGGTTCTTCTCAAGAACCACATTATCACTTGTGTGTTTGTACTCTTTTCCATCCTCTTGATCATTATCATTATTATTATCATTACTATTATAATTCTCATTGTTAGGAAAGCCGTGATCCAGCATGAAACAGTAGGCAGACAAAACGACACCTCAGGCACCAACCTACCTAATCCAGCTAAACCGTGCACCTCGTCAATTGGTCGGTTAGCGTAGGGCCGGCGCATGCGACCATACCACTTCCGGGCTAGCGCGAGCGCGAAATAGACACGAATTAGAGTTTGACGCGTCGGGTGTCGCGTGTTGTTTTTGTCTGACTCGATATTTTTTGGCCTCTGCCCACCCGTGCGGGGTAAGCTTGATTAATGGTTTTAATGCTATACAGGTGTGATGGGGCTCCCCATAGGAAATTAGTGGGTTAAGGTAGAGTTTGGATGGTATATATTCATCAATAGGTGACGCTCGTGCATATACAGCTAGCTTGACCGCGTCAGAGCGATTCGGTTTCAAGTTTCTTTGCCACAAATGAAAAGAGGGGACATGATGGAAAGAATAGAAAACAGAGAATGCCGAACACGGATGGTGGGCTAGAGGTGTCATACAAAAGAAAGGTTATGCAAAAGTCGGGGATTGACATAAGAAAAGAGGTGTATGGACAAATACCAAGGCCGCCGCCGCAGAGGGAATTGACACAAGGGGTGGCAGGGTATGAGGAAGTGAGGGGTAGAGCGGCAGGGAACAGGATGATCTGGTGTGTGCACATAACGGTCATTAAACTTGGTAATCGTAAAATGGGACAAGGAAAAGGATGTTTGAGGGTCTGGTCATGATGTGTTCAAGGACGGAGTTCTCCACCAAGTTGCAAGAGGAGACCGGACGCTCTCGCTCGGCTCTTGGGGCTGTCTGCACCAGGAGGTAACAGGGTGTCAAAGTTCGACCGCCGCCTATCTTTTGCTGCAAGAGGGGTGCGTGCCGCGCCTCCGGGCGTACGGCCACCCCAGGGTGCTTGAGCCGGGCTCGGGGTGACGTTGACAAAATCTGCAAAATTGAACTGCTGATTGGGAGTGCTGAAATTTGGGAAGAGACTGCCGCCCCCGGGAGTTGGGGTGAGCGACGGCAGCATGGCATGCTGACTTGGAGGGGTTGATGGAGGGAAGTCTCGCGCGTGGGTCTTGTTGGCGACGCTGGCCGGGGTGGGCGAATTGGCCAGATACAGGAGCAAATCAGCTCCGTCATCATGCCGCAAGGTCCGTTCGTTCCGCGACGAGCGAGTGTGTTTTGGTGGAGGAGTACGGGGAGGCGAGGAGCCCACCATCGAGCTCACATGTTGAAAACTATGAACAGGAAGGTCTGGGTCGTTCTCATCGTCCGAATAGGGATTGTGGGCCGGAGAGGAAAACTCGGGGATCGGGGCCGTCTCAGAGATGAGAGGCAAATGTCGTTGGCGATGTCCCATGTGCCGGTTGAAGCCCGGAGACGACTCGGGGAGTTGGTATGAACTTTTCCAAGACCCTCGAGGAGCTTTTGCTGGACGATCCGTGACCGAGTCCGACCGGAGACGTTTTCGGCCGGCCGACAGCATCGGCTGCATCACCTTGGAATCGAACGTGGCTGCATGTCTATTCCGTGATGATCGGGGCAATTCCTTCGAGTAGGTCGCAGTTCGCAAGGGAGGGGACGTCAGAGGAGTCTCGCAACGGCTATGGGATATTTCGGACGAGGAATCCGACGGCTTGTCACTCCCTAAGAGGAGGGAACGACCACCGGAGTGATCGAGGGACTGGAGACGGCCATTCTGGTACTTGACTTTGGCGAGGCCGAGACGATCTTGGAGGCTGAGGGAAACCTATGATGGAGTGACTAGTTAGAAAAATTTCCTCATTGATTTCATTTTTGTTTCTCGTCTGTGCATCCAGTTCACGCCTACCCCATGTGCTAGGGATGGAAGGATTGGGGCACGAAAATCTCTCCACCGGAAGGGGGCACAGTCATGGAAATACCTGAGCAATGTCAATTTTGCGAACGGTCTTCTCCGAGTTGGGTGGCTGAGGAAGGGCCATCGCTGGAGGTCAGTGAACAGCAGGAAGCGAAGGGCTATTCACCAAGTGGTCCGGGGGATCAGGTAGGATCATAAACAACAGTGGGTAAACGTCAAAAGCAGAATGCAGCCCAGAAGAAGCTTGGTCATAGACCAGAGAGGAGCAAGGGCGGCTGGAAAGCGGAGATGAAGGGGAGGAACTCGAGGAGTGGGAAGAGAAAGACCAAATGATTGGAGAATGAGGAGTGGATGAATTGGACGGGCTGAAAGAGAGAGCGAACTAACAGCTCAGGTCGTGTGTGCTGGGTCCAACCAAGCCAGGTCTGGTCTAGGGGGGAAATATCGGTAAAATTGAAGTTAAGAACTGGAAGGTCCGAATGGATCAATTCGAATTCCAGAAGTTGTAAAAATGAAAATTGGAAAATGAAAAATCGAGATTGCTCTCCGGGGAACCGAAGGGATCAAGGTCCAGGAAGGGAATGTATCATGAAAACCTATTTACAAGATATAGAGATGGAGATGATAATTGTGCAATAAAAATAACTACAATATTAACCTCGAGAATAGCAAACATAATTTATTCTATTTTACTTGCTTAATTATTGTTCTATTCAATCTATTCAAAAAAACCAGTTGAACACCTAAAGATGCCTGAACTGGATCTTCCGGATACGACTAGTTGAATCCATCCCTACTTGGACCATTGCAGTATCCATGGTTACCTACTTACCTCCCTATTCTATTGATCACTTTTCCCCTTGATGGACGATAGTCCGTCCTCTGTTCATTGTCTTGTCCAAATCATCTGGACTAACCAGTCAATACGGGTGTACGGACTGAATCCTGCCCAAGCGTCCGAGGTATCTGTGCGTTGTACTCCATACACTGTAACTATACTTGGCCCAACAATACCAGGTCACTACACCGAAGCATCAGCCGGTCAACTCCGGTCCCCCAAAGCCAATCGACCTAATGCCATTCCGTACTAATTACGGGGATTCCGGTTCATCCAGATCCAGCCCTGACCAGCAGCCGGAACGAGGAGAGATGAACGATGAACCGGTTGATGCTGGATTCCAAAGGACTGGACGCTAGTGAGGGATCTGGCCCGAAAGCCACCAGCATACCTTATCTATGCTCTTGCTGTCCCTGCCGACCGGGGGAATTTGGGATCTACAGAGGCAAGATCTCCTTCGTGGTGGACGGTTTCAGAACAGGAATCACACAGTCCGAATGTGAGCTCTCCTGGACAACGGGAGAGACTGAACTATGTCATCGTGCAGCTGTGATGGCTAAAGTGTGTGTGTGTCCCGACGGAGACAGTGATATGTCAACCCCCTTTTGAATCCTGAGTTCAGCCTCAAGAACTTCCGCAATCGAGTCAGTTAACGAAGTGGACACCTCCCTTGCTAATTAATTGAACCTCTGGATACGTCGACCGGTTTGATACTCTTACCGAGATCTCATGTCGGGATTCCAGTAACCCCACCGCAAATAATAAAGTGCCATTCCATAGAATGGCAATATTCGAGCTCCTACTCTTCATACGTGACAAAAGCACTGGTTGTCGAAGCTCTCGAGGTCTGAACTCTACATTATGGACGAACGGCCAAGAGTCTAATTCTTTTTGAGTTCTGCCCTGTTTAAATCTCGGCGTCTCGTCGATCGGGCAACTTTCCAGAGTGGGGTCTTCCAAACCCACTCTCAGGGATGAAAGGGAGCCAGGAAGAACCGGAAAGGAAGAAAACAAAGGCACGAAAGAAGAGAAAGGAGGAAACCAGGGCCCGTTATCAAGGATCATTCAAGCCCCGTTGAATGAAGGGAACCCAGGAAGCGACTCCCTCCATAAGCAAGAATGAGGTGGCCAAGAGATAAGCTCGTCACGAACAATTCAGTCTAGCCAAGAATGTGCGTCTCGTATCTGGACCGATCCGACGCACATCCACTATCCGCCCACGCTGTCCAGAGACTCCAGATAAGTCTTCGGGAGGGATCTCTGATCGGCTTGAATATGTCAGGACAGAAACAAGAACAGAAAGAATAGATGGAAAAAAAAAAAAAAAAGAAACCAACGACGGATGGCCATGAAGTGGCAGCCTGCGTCAGTGGCACCCATACCGCAGGGACCCAGAAGAGAGACAAATATAGTAAAAGCATGAGACCCGGTCGATCCACCCTCACCTTACTGGTGAAACACTGAAACTAGGCGCGTCTATCTTGCTCCTGCTGTTGGTCAGCGGCCTGTGGCATTTGGCATACGTAACGCACCCTTGTCTATTCGCAACAACAGGCAGTGCAACAGAACACAGGGAACACTGGTTTGACCCACCTCAGTCATCGTCGTCGCAGAGAGCTGTCCAAAATGGGCTGGGTTGGTTGCATTCTCCGTCCATTGGGGGCAGGAATGGTTGGCTGGGCCTTCTCTCGCTCGACCTGCTACCTACCTATACATAAGGTATCTCTGGATCTCTCTCGGTCTGAATCTTCAGACGATGTGAATCATACCAATGAGCATCCACCATGAGCCGTGAAAGCCACCCATCCACCGCTTAAAGCTTGGTTCTGGCTATCTCATATCGGACTCCAACGAAGCTTGCTGCAAATCAGACAGACTAAGTCTAGTACCTCGAACTAGTCGCCCATCGGATCTTTTGGCGGGTCGGACATCCTCCTGAATCCTTTCTTCATTTTCCTTTTGGTTTGATTTTATCTCATCGTGTGTCCACTTTGGAGGTCCGACCTCCTTTTTCCTGAAAGAAAATTCTATCCTGCGATGTGTGATGTTCCTTTCTTTCTTCAATCAATATTGAGTTCCTCTCAGTGATCAACCTTAACCTTGGGTTCCTGAAAAATTGGACGTGATTGCGGGGGGAAGTTGAGCTGGATGATCGGTGGTTATTCCAATAAGAAGCATCCATCCGCAAACGGTCGCCTGTCCAGACCTGTCGACGTCGACGTATTGCGCCAACCTACTCTGGCCTTCCTTACCTCAGCTTTGCCTCTCCGAACAACAATCAGCCGCTGAGTTGGCCCATCGTTGTTTCTTCTCTTTCCCT
Organism: Aspergillus campestris IBT 28561; assembly: GCF_002847485.1. Lineage (NCBI taxonomy): Eukaryota > Fungi > Ascomycota > Eurotiomycetes > Eurotiales > Aspergillaceae > Aspergillus > Aspergillus campestris. Next base: position 1,146,947 of record NW_020194336.1, on the reverse strand, counting down.
GTCCCCTCCCCACTTCTTCTTCTTCTCTTTTTCATTATATTATCTGGTTTCTTTCTTTGACTACCCTTGTCGTTCGTTTTCTCTGCGTCAGATTCTTTGGGTTGTTGGAGTGAGAAGGAAGGGTACTTACTATACGACCCGCTTACTACTTATACTTCACAACTTCCCAATTAAGCTCGGCTTGTATACCGACGGACTCGCTTGATTCCCCCCCCATCACTACGGTCGCTTCTCTTTTTTTTACAACACCATTACACACACCTGATCTGGTTCAAAGATCATGCCGTTCTTCAAGCAGCTGCGGCGTTCCAGACCGAGCTTTCGCACCACCAAGTCCGTGGAGTCGAAATCCAACGAATCTCATTCCAATGGTGAGATGACGTCGGGGCAGTCGTCGACCACCCTCGATACTTCCTCCTACAGCTCGGTGACCCCACCTTCCTCCATCAAACCCGATCGCTCGTCCCCAAACCTCCCGGCGCTTAATGAGTGCAACGACAACAATGCCAATGGCGCAGACCCTCCCGCAGTCACTCAACGACCTCCACTCCACACGACCCCGATGAAACGAAATAGCGTTGTGGTATGTGATCCCGATCGTCTCTGCTTCGTGTATCTTCCCGTACTGATCGGTGTCGTTTCCAATAGAATGGTAGCGTAATGTCGTCTAATGGTGCTAGCCGATCGCCCTCGTCATCTTCACCGTATGCCCCCAGGATTATCTCCATCTCGGACGGCTCGTGGGTAGGTTCTCGTCCCTTGCTATCCGTCCTGGCCTCTGGCATCTCGGTTTGATCAGCATGGGAGTGTGACGGGAATGGAGCTGACGATGGTCATTTCACAGGTACACCAAAAAGTGCTATTGCTCTACGGTCAGACCGGAGACCCCAGGCATCATCCGCTGGACGGAACCGTAACCGCCTATCACCACCAGGATAACTTCCCATCTGTCAGCTGGCCTGTCACCGCATCGCATTTCAAAGCGCTCGTCCATCTAGTCCCGGGTCCTAATCGATTACGTTTCGACTTTGTGTCGACCAAACTGTCCTCGGGGAGTGCACATCCAGCGATCCATTCCTCGTGGATCTGCATCAACTATCTCCCGTTGGACAGTGCCCCTCCACTGCACCTGGTTGTCTTGCTTGGGAAGGACTCGGAGGGGACCTTCGATGCGTCCCCGGAAAAGACGCAGCGGGAGGGACGTGGCCTGGACACTGCCATTCGGAAGTATCGCACGGCAGCGTATTTGTGGCAGGCATTTACCGGCGAACAAATGTTCCGCAACAATCTTGGACGGCGCTGTTTCCGTTTCGAAGAGGAGTGGCAGACCGGAACCCTCAGCCGTCGAGATGTGGCTAACGGGCAGATGCGGAACGAGGCGAAGGTCCACGTTGTTCGCACGGAGAAGACCGTCGCAGAGCTTCGAGATCTCAACATTGCGCAACAGTATGGCCCGGCCACACAAAAGGATGAATTATTCAAGATCGCCAGGGATGCCGTGCGGAACCACTTCCAGCCGCAACCGGGCCAGAAGCAGTATGTTTCCGTTTTACTGCTCGACTCGCACTGGGACACGGGGTCCCAAACCATCACCGGTCATGCCGCGTTAGGGTCAGATGGCGGCGATATCAAGATGGCCATCTTCGGCTCCCACAGTCTTCAGAGCTATCCTTGTAGCCTGGAGGAAGTGGTCGATGCCTTCTCGGACTGCAGTCGAACCAATACGGATTTCGTGGCAAATGACTGCGGGGAAGCGGGGTCTAACTGGGAGGCTGCAAACATCGGCATTGGAGCTCACCTGCATGAGGTCGGTCATCTCTTCGGATGCCCGCATCAAGAGTCGGGCATTATGCTTCGCGACTATGTCCGGCTCAATCGGACCTTCACCACCCGCGAGCCCTTCTCCACCCGGACCAAGGCCCAGGGGCTGAAACTGTCCCTGCCGCAGGATGAATGCTCTTGGCACCGTCTGGATGCCCTGCGGTTCCGCTTCCACCCCTGTTTCCGCCTTCCCACCGACGCGCCGGTGAGCTCGGACGACAGCGTTCAAGTCTGGCCTGTTGAGAATGGGAAAATCCTCATAACCGCCTCATCTGGGATTGCCTTCCTGGAGTTGTACGCGGAGGGTGACCAGGTTTGTCGCAGTTTTGTCGAGTACCTCAACACGGAATCAAGCCCCAACGGACTCCCGAAACAGGTCACCGTCACGGAGAGCGAACTACGCCAGCGGGTGTTTGGTGGGGAACGCGAAAAGAAGAAGCAGGTCAGGATGACCATCTTCTCAGGGGCCCTCGGCAGCCATACCGTGAACGCCTTGAGCGACTTGAAATCGAAGCGATCGGTCGTGAAGCTTCCCAAGGGCCATACCGGGTACAAGAGTAGTCAACTCGGCTTTTCGCAGATGGAAGGCAGCCACCCGGAACAGGTCATCCTGGACAGTGCCTTTGTGTCCACCAAGCTATTGACCTCCATCAAGGTTTACCACGGTGCGTCATTGGATGGGTTAGAATTCTTCTACGAAGATGCTACAAGTCAGCTCTTTGGGGGACGGGGAGGAAAGCCTGGTGGGGACGAGTTTGTGCTCGATACTCGGCGGGGTGAAATCTTACTTGGTTTCTACGTCCGGGCCGGTGCCTGGATCGATGGGATCGAAATTTTGACCAGCCTAGGGAGGAAGTCGGGGATCTATGGAAACGCCCATGGAGGCTCGGGGTATGTTTGATGCATTTGCCACGCTGCTTGCTGTCTCTCTAGTCTAACATGATTTCTAGACACACGTTGATCCCGCCTTTGGGGTATAAAGTGGCCGGGGTTTCCGGATCCTGTGGCCCATGGGTGGACGGGTTCTCACTAATAATTTCACACTGATTGGTTTCCGTCGTGATTTTGGATCTTCAAGATCTACACACGGCACCGACGCTGTTGATGCCCAGCTCATGGTATGAGAAATCAGGATCACCGAGCACGATCCTTGTGGACGGACACCAACATATTGGAATCTACAGCCACACTCACCACTGATCGTTGGATGATCCAAGGATCAGGCTATCTTTCATTCTTTTCTTTTGTTCAAGTCTCATCTGGTGAAGCAACACTCCCTCGCTAGCCAGATGTCACCGGATTGACCCAGGGTCTTGGGGTCTTGGAGCGATGGATATACCGGGAGGCGTCTATAGGACCAACTGGTACATATGATCTCGGATCATGGACGGTATTGTTTATATGATTTATCTTGTCTATGTAAAAAGGTGTTGAGGAGTTGCAAGAGGGTTGAACCCATTGGCGTGATTTTCAACTCGGGCGGAAGTTTACCGTGGTTTAAGCAGGACTTAGACAGGTATTTAATTGTGATTGATAGGAAGTTGTCAGACAACGTGATGGGAAGGCTTAGATACCTACTACAGTAGTAACAGTATATGAAGTCGCTACTTAGATCTAGCAATCTCCCGACGCACGAGAAAAGATAAAATAGCGATAATCCGCTACTCAAAAGACAGTGCCACTGAAGGCAGATCTCTACTACGCAAAAACATACTGTACATCACGAAATCAATCAACCAAATAACCCATCCCGTAGTCTATCTACCAGGCCTGAGCATGCAATGAGCAAAAGCTTAAAAACACACCTCCACATGATTATCTATTTCATCCTTTCCCGATCCGTTCCATTATCGTCCTATATCACCCCCTACTATTGGTGTCGACAGATAAGAAGGTCGATAGATAGATAGATACGTTGTGTGTGGGTGTTTACCCGATGAATACCCATCTCCCGGTGCATAGTACCGATTAGATATATATCTGTACACCACAGAAATGAAAGAGAGAGAAAAGGCGTGCTTATTGTGTAATGGGGGGTGTGGACGAATATATCTGACATTGGTGGTAGGACTTGGAGAGGAATATTATTATTATTATTATTGTTATTATTGGGGTACGTATGCCCTTTTGAATGAGGGGATGCGGGATGCTGGATGCTATGACGGGCCTAAAGAGATGGATGCTGGTTATTGTGGATGGTAGTGAGCCTATGGGCTATAGGTATATACGTTTTGGTTGGTTAAGTAAGGTGAGTACAATTCAGTTATTTGGTTTAGGTACGGTCGGAGGTATGATCTGAGTGGTGGGTGGGTAGGTGGTAGCACGGTGGTAAGCTAAGGTACCACCACCCAAAGAAGGAAGAATAGAAACTAAGGGAGAAAAGACGGGACGCGCAATCGAGGAGAGTCTACAAAGGATGTGGACGATGATATCATGATAGAATGGAGATGGGGGGGGGAAGAAGAGACACGGGAAGACGAAACGGGAAGAACACCGATGAATAATGAGGATTCAATACTCCAATCGGGATATGAAACAAAAGCCTCGCAAGCACGGGCTCTGAACATTATTATTCAGATTGTATTAAACCATACATATTTCATCATATGGTGGGACTGGACTGGAGGTGATTCTTAGTCAGGTGGCGAACTGCGAGTCCGGGGGTTGTGGATGAAAGAGAGCACGCGTGTAACAGCTGGCGCAGTTACGGATACTCCGGATACTCCAGGGGACAGTGCGAGTAGAGGTTATCATTGGGGGAGGGGGTTGGAATCTTGGATGACTGATGGTGACAGGAGGTCGGGAGTGTGTGTATATCACATCACATCTTTACTGCTCTGGATTGTTGGCTTATGGTATCCCTGTAAGGTTGGAGCTGCTAGTCGTAGCTAGGTGCTTGGGTGCTACCTACAACCTTCTACATGCGGAAGTGGGCGTGTATTGCCCAGCATTTGCGTGCTGTAACTTGTGGGGTAGATATGGGTTGTAGTTCTGTAGATCTGATCCTCATTGGTATCATCTTTTATGGAGTAACTAGGGAGTGTGTTGTCTTGTGTCAGATGGCTGTATATTGTTGGATACGGAAGGGTAAAAGATATCTCCACAACATATGGAATGGAATAGATAACTCCCACGTCAGTCTACAGAATTCTGTACTGCACGAGTCGTGTCCAGCATGTACCTTGCGCAACGATACCAGGGAACTGACTCGGCCCTGTGATGGCAAAGAACCAAAAAACAAAAACGCCATTACGCCATAATGACATAACCCGTATACCAACAATTGAAGCCGAGATTGTGGGCATCCCGAAGATAACTGATATTCCCAGAAGCTTCCCACCTAGTCATCCACAATCCACATCCCATCTCCCAGAGTCCATATCTCCAAAGCAAACCCTGTGAACAGTGGATCTGGACCAAGCGAAGCTAAGCCACTCTCACGCCCGTGGGTATGGGGCCCCTATGGGCCCATGTCCATCAACCTACTCTCCTCAACGAGTCAACATACTACAAAACGAAGAGCAAAATAAACAGTGGACTAGACCCATTGTAATCGATAAGTGATGGGGAAAGGACTATTTTTCCGGCCCCTAAGCCGTGTCTCTCATTTGCGGGACTTTATACCGGAGCCCGTGTCCGCGTGCCCAGTACGGACTCGGAGTACCCAGTAAACCCCCCGCAGGTACCAGGTACTTGGGGCACACTTTATCGGTTATGGATTGGCGCGGGACTGTTCTTGTCGGTCTAGCTACTAGAGTCAGCTAGCTACCTACGCTCCAGCCTTTGACCTTTCCTGAGACAAGTGACCCCCCCCCGTACCCGGGGACCAGGTACTCTACCGCCCTATCAAGCCTCGAGGAATGTGTCTCCCCAGTTCGCCACTTGATGGTCCCAGATTACCTAATTGGGTGTCTGGTTTTAAGTTATCGCCTTTATACTTTGGTATCATGGTGTATTGCCGAGGTTGTAGCGACAGGTGTTTTTATGGCTTGGTGGCTTGACGCCGTCGACGTTGTTTGTCCGCAATTATTCTCCATGGTTGTTTATTCGTTGAGGATGTGACACGGAGTGGGTTGTGCTGTATGTTATATTTCATGTATTATTTGAGTATGATACACCATGGTTACCGTCAATACACCTCAGACACGACCTGTATACAAAATATCGAAGCACATATCAACAATGCTCCCGAAACCGAGCGTAGAAACAAAAAAAAGCCAACCAGCAGTCACCACCTGACCCTCCTCATCAAATAACAGCCTTGCGCTCTCGGCACAACGAACGACGGAGGGCGCAAGGGCCACAGGGGGTGCGGGTGGTGAGGATCGAGTGGCCGATATGACACCGGGAGCAGGACCCGATGGCCGCTCATTCGATGTCTGAAAGCCGCGCCCCCCTGCTCTTAATCAATCTGCATTGCTTGTGATCCTTTCATTCTGCAGCGGTGGACTAACCGCGTTGCTTGGGGCTCCAGGGATGCTCGGAGCACTGATGTTTTTGGTTTATATGTGATGGTTATCATCGCGCCATTCTGTTGTGGCTGGTTATCAATATATTGTGATTGGTGAGGCTTGTCCAATCAGTGATTCTAGTAGATTATTGCTCCTTGTGGATTGGAGGGCAGCTCAGGCTAAGGTTTGATACTATGGAGGTTAGTACTACATTATATTGGGTAAAGTATGTGTATTGTATGAAAGTGGCGAATGCGTCTTGAAAACCCTGCAGGGTTTAGTAGAGTATAGTTTAGTACCCCGTATGTTTTCCCCCTTATCTTTCCACCACAAGGAAGAAAAATAACAAAATCGCCCGAATCTCGACTCGAGACTCTCCAAAATACTCTACTCCCCATGAAGAAGACCCTTCTCCACGAAATCCATCCTCGGGATTTGAATTGCAGAACAAGCATAGAATAATCACCATCCATAACCGTGGTTCAACCCATTCCCTGAATGGGTATGTTTTAAGCCTGGGAAAGCCACAATCCATTGCCGATGCAGATAATGGAGCCCCCCTCCCCACCTGACCTCCCTTATCGAGTAACGACGAATAGAAAAGGACGGAGGACGGTGGACGGTGGACGACTATTGTGTGGTGGCTTCAATAGTTCCTAATTTAGGTACGGGTCCTGGGCTTGCATTTTTTTTTTTTTTTTTTTTTTGCCAAGCCGGTGGTTGTGCTTCGCTACCGTTGTTGGGGGAGGTCTATGCTGGGCTGGACTGGACTGTGATTCACTTTGCCTGGTTATATGGATGGGAGTGCTGTACTGGGGTTATGGATGGGGTAGATTCACTGTATAATGGGTTTTTTTTAGCGAGCTGTTTTGAGACAGGGACTGGCCAAGGGTGTTTTATTCAAGCACCTGGGGACACAGATACAGATCCTGACTCATGCTATAACCAAAACGCATACACCACACGCAAGGAGAATCACCCCGCATGGTGATAAGGCTGAGACGTAATCTAAACTGTCTTAGGTCAAGAGAAAAAAAGGGAAGGGGAAAAAAAACGGCATTGTGACGCAAGGCCTGAGACGCACGGCGACAAAGCTCAACACTACTTTAGGTATCTAGGTTTTAGCTCAGGTCAGATCCAGCCCAGTGGATCGATCATTGGGGGACCCTGTCAACGCCCGCCCCGTCGAAGCTTTGCCTTGTCGCGCCTTAGCGATGCCGAGGCACGCTCGCCTGTTGAACAGCTTCCTGGTTTTGAGGAAGAGAGGAAGAAAACTCACCGGGGGAAAGGAGGCCCAATCGATACTAGTTGGAATGTTATATCTGGCACTGTCGCAGTTGTAAACTTGAATTTTGAGTCTTGACCACGGGCGACGTTAACCACGGATGATAAGTAAATCGGCTTTCGACTGGCGACAAGCGATTGCGCCATTGTTTGCTACGCATTTCAATTCATCTCGCATTTCACTACTTTGACAGATCAAGCCCCTTGCATATTTGATTATGTAGAACGGAGAGGTGGTCATCGGGGATGTGCTGGCAGTATAATCGCAACACACTTTCTCAATTAGGTTCGCTGTTAACATGCCGATCTCACTGCCCCATTGCGGTGCTCAATTCTATGTAGATCAGCCGAAAGACCGGTGTCGAGATCCGGGCCACGGGGATCAATCCACGGGCGGAGACGTAAACGGCTTCCATTGTTTGAAAGCGTCATGTTGGGTTTCCGTCGGTAGCTCCTTACAAGTAATGGATGTTAGGCCTGGCCAGATAATGGTGGCGTATATCCATCGCTTAAGTGGTGTTGTACATCGGATGATAAGTCGGTTCTGGACTGATGAGACTCGCCACTTGAGCATATTGTTCGTTCGTCCGTCCCTTCGCATGACGACATTGCATTCCATCCACCGTCCCACACCCCACTCTCCCATCCGATGATTGACATCAGAAATCTGAGGATCCAGGCCCATACATCCAGACCCTGGACCTAGTTAAGAGTCTGCGTAGTGCGTACCAGAGTACAGTCTGGGGCTGTGCTTCATGGAAACCAGCCCACCAGTCGGATAAACAGCCACGTGATGAACCGAGGCGCTAAGCGGGCCGTTTACGGCCTGAGGTGTCAAAAGCCCACCTTAGGTAAGGGCAGCTGGTAGATCGCTGGCTTTTGATTGGCGGACTATTGTTCCAGCAATGGCGCTGGTGGGCTGCGTACCTCAGTCAACAATTCACTAGGCCTAATGAGTATGGGTTCCGACAGCTGGGTCCACATATGGGTATGATCCTACGCCTAGGTACCAAGGTACACGGGTGCCTTGTATGGGCGGCTGTATTTTTGGTTAACGGTGAGATACATTGGGACTTGTAGAAACAACGGCTTCGATTACCTTTGGGTATGGTGGGGATATATGCTTCGCATATTGTCTGACGTAGTGTGTAGAGGAGTTTACCTTGTATGATCGTTATCATGCAGAAGGAATCTAGGAGGCATTAGCTGGGGACGCTGATGTCAGTCGATATCACACTATTTTGAACGATAGTATACATGCGCAGAAAATATTCTCGTGTGGGGTTAGGGGCTGTTGCTTATCATTCCTCCCTAGATAGTAGGCATCATTTTATAAATGTCAATTTACACATCCTATCCATCATACTATACATGATTACAATTCCTTGTTCCAAATCACTTTGGTTTCTAGCACACCTGAGATAGACTCAATTGATATCCCAGGGACCTACACTTTCATGCTCTATCAACAATTAGTTATGGATTGGTTAACCAGTAGCATGCTTGAGTCTAGAAATGATGTAAGGTAGATGTTGATACGAGAAAGGTATGGGCCAATACATCAATACTGGTACCGGTACCGATGTATTTTTGATCAACTACAATGCTATCGGACAGGGAGCTCCACCTCCGGACCCAAGGTTAGTATTATCGCAGTCCAGCCCGACATGATAACAGAATAGACTCTTTCTCGAAGTTCATGCATAATACTCGGTCTTTCTAGAACAGTAGATAAATAAACAAATAAACAAATAGAAATACATTAGAATAACGTAAATAAAATGAAGTCACTGGATCCAGACAAAAAAGAATGAATAAAATACACCGATTAAAGGTGATATAATAAATAAATAAAAAATAGAAATAATAAAATAAAAAAGCATCCTTTCGGGTGATAGCCATGTCATATTTTTTTTTCCTCTACAGTTTCTTCCCTACTTTTCTATTCTTTTTCTTTCTTTTTCTATTCTGATTCTGATTTTTTGTTTCTTTCCTTTTGATTCGTTTTTCAGTATTGTTTCTTGCGTCAATAAATTAACAGTTTTCTTGCACGTCATTACGCCCCCCCCATGTGGCCCCTTTCTCTTTCTCTTTCTATATTAATAACAGGACTATCACATTCCTCCTGGACAAATTTTCCGAGTAGAAGATTCTTAATTATTGCTGGGACCGCTGTCTGCCTCGACCTTGCATTACTCTAAGTTTCCACTGTCTTTTTGCTCCTCCACATTTCACCCTTTCCCCCTCTCATATTCCAATATTATTGGGGGCTTCTCTCTCCATTGGGCTTCCCCCCCTCCATCAGTCATCCATTCTCCCTGAACCACCGTTTTCCCCCTCTTTCCTACTTACTCTCCAAGATTCGTCTGTGATCTTCCTTCAACCATCCTGCCCCATACTTATCCATTCCTTATCCGCCTATTATCATCTTTATTTATTGATTTAATTTTTGATTATTTCCCAACGCCCAGCGAAATAATTAATTTTTATATCATACTTCATTGAGTTACTACATTGGACTTAAGAACCCACTTCCCACTTCTTTTTGCCTCGCATCATACTCGATTATCTCAGTCACTGAAGTTCTCACCACCACATACATTCGAAAGCTTCCAACCTCACAACCTCCACGGGAAGAACATTTCTACCATTTGATCTTGAGAGACAAGTCTCATACGTGATTGTCCGCCTTCTGATAACGATTTGAGTGGGGCCATATTGGTTATCTCGATCGCAACTGTTGGGACTTGAAAGCAGGACACGCCTGATTTCGATCAACGAACAATTCACGTCGTATCCAGAAATCCTACCGCTAGTTACTCATTGCCGGTCCGGATGTTTTGCAAATCTTCGACTTAACCAACCTCTCAATTTCCCCGTTTCTGACGGCGTCGCCGACACTGGGCACCTTTTCCCCAGAAGATAATGTTTCGCAACCGGTAAGTTGTCGAATTCACTCCCCCGTTTCATTGCTTGGCTCAAGGTCTGACGGCTAGGATTTCCCAACATAGAAACAATACTCAGAAGCCAGACGAGGAGCTCATTAATCGTTTCCAAAGGACATTCGCCGGCATCGTTCCAGGGCCGAGCAGCAATGTCAGTCCCTACAACCAAAGCCCGGCGGGACCTATTACACCAGCAAGGTATCTTTCCATTTCTACTACTATCTTGTCCCTGGTTTATTCTTGTTGTATCTTCGGCAATCTTGTATTAATCTCCTTTGGCTTTCGCCCTCGTTAAAGCTATCTCGAACTAAACCTTGCTTGGACCACAGTGCTAATTTCTATCCATCTTCAGGCTCAGCATGGAGAGCACCATGAAATTTGACGAAAACACACCCCACGCCGCGCAGATGGCCCAGTCATACATCGACCCGAACGCTCTGACGTTTATGAATCCTTTGCAGCAGGCACATGGCTACTACACACCAAACTCGGGCGGGATCGGTGCGGCGTATCATAACCAAGCGGGCGACCTGCACACTCCCACCATGGGCCTGAGCATGATGACACCCTTGTCTTTACCTCAGCAGATCGTCGGCGCATCCATCAACCCTGACGGGACCGGAATCCCTATGAATCAATTTGATCAAAATTTCATGGCGCCCCAGTTCCAGAACCAACATCCGTACGCGCCATCTCAACCGTCATTCGCGCCCGCTACGTTTATACACCGAGATTCCGGATATGATGGCATGGACGAGTCTGAGGAAATCTCCTTGAATGATATGGATATGCAGAGGAATCTTTCTCCGCACATGGTCGCTCCCTCGATGCAGGATGCAAGTTATGGATTGGGATCCCAGGACCCAGCTGAAAAGTAAGTCATACTTAAATGACACCTTCATATATACCTGTTCCGTGTCTCACAAGTTCTAATCAATCTCCAGGTTCCGTTACCATGTCACATTGCGAGCTCCGACCGCTATGGTCAAGGACAAGAGTGAAATCCCTGTGTCATACCTCAACAAGGGCCAAGCCTACTCCGTCTTCGTTACCGATACAGCGCCGCCATCAGCGACCACACAGCCAGTGAGATACCGTACCTTCATCCGCGTCTCGTTCCAAGAAGAAGAACAGAGGAAGAAGCCAGCCTCTTGCTGGCAACTGTGGAAAGAAGGCCGAGGAACCAATGAGGCGCATCAACGGGGCGGTAAACTCCAGGCAGTGGAATATGTGGACCCAATCCAGGGGGGTTCTGAAGAATACAAGAACCGACAGATCCAAGTGGAGAGCTCCTCTTTCGATGGATTCTGTGTCACATGGACCGCAAACCCGGCGATGGGATCATCGAACTGTGCGATCTCCGTCCGATTCAACTTCCTTTCCACGGACTTTAGCCATTCTAAGGGCGTGAAGGGAATCCCAGTCAGGCTATGTGCTAAGACTGAGATGGTCCCCAACAATACTGATACGCCTTCCGAAAACCCTGCAGAGGTGTGCTACTGCCAAGTTAAGTTATTCCGGGATCATGGAGCCGAGCGAAAACTGTCGAACGATGTCTCCCACGTCAAAAAGTCGATCGAAAAGCTGCGACAGCAAATTGCTCAGGCTGAAATGGGGGCCGGAAATTACGGCAAACGCAAGCGTGCCAATGCTCCGTTAACACTCAAGAACCCGGATCCTCGCCCCACCAAGATCACCAAGCACAAGCGAACATGGTCCATGAGTTCTCAGGATGGATCCGACAGGATGTCAATTGAAGATGACCTCCGTGTCAAACTGGCAGCGATGCAAGAGATGTTCACCTCTACCGCGCCCGTGAGTATCCTCGCACTGCGAGGTGACGACGAAGATGATCCGGACTTGTTCCCCGTTGAACTTCCCGAAGCGCGCAACTTCATCAAGAAAGATGGTGTTAGCAAAGCTCGGTCCAATGGGGGTGGAACCCCATCCTCGTTCCAGGCCTTGTCTCCATCAACGAGCGCGATGTCGCTGAATTCGCCAGTCGCAGCCCTACAGCGACCGTCGAGTGTGTTTTACGACTCCGGGTACGCCGGGAACGCGTCTTCGGAGAATTCGCGGCCGGGCTCCGGGATGCATGGAGAAACACCCCTCTTGAATCACCCAGTCAAGATACAGAAACCCGCCAGTGGAGAGGCCAATGGCCCCATGGGTTACATCGAGGCCGTCGACATTGATCCGACGTACAGGCCGCCCGCGGAACAACGCCCCAAACCTAGTAAGCTTTGATAATACCCTCACAGACCTGGACAATGCTAACAGTTCTATAGTTGCATGCTTCTATATTCGCTTCCCGCGAAACGACCAGGACGACTATTACCGCGCAGTATACTTGACCGAGCGCACCGTCCGAGACCTCATCGAGAAGATCTCAAAGAAGCAGCAGACTCTTGATCCTCAGAAAATCGTCCGCGTTCTACGTATCAATCAGAACGGGTTGAAGATCATGGTCGACGACGACGTCGTTCGGGAACTTCCCGAAGGTCAAGACATGGTCGTTGAATTCTCCGAGACATCCCCTTTCGAAAGCTCGATCCCCAGCCCGGGGGCCCCAAGCCCAGCGGTTGAGGTCAAGTTGAGCTACTAATTAATGTCTTTGACATCTTTCTTTTCTTTACTTTTTCTTTTTTCTTTTTTCTTTTTTCTTTTTTCTTTTTTCTTTTTTCTTTTTTTCTTTTTTTTATTGGGTATCTTCATTTCAGTCTCAGCATGTGCTTTTTTTTTTTATCATTTGGAGCAAGTGACTGTTCTCCTGGGTGGTATTATGCTAATTAATCGGCGCCTGGTGCGTGGTGTAAGAGGTCCGGAAAAGAGTCCTTTTTTTTTTTTTTCCTTCATTCATCAGGAGTTCGGGTGGTGCACTGCTTGGGACTTTGGTTGCGGGGATAATACACGAGTCTCCGTTCAATGATACCCTGTTGTTATATGCGTCTGTTTTTTGTCTTTTTCTTTTCTGTTTTTCTTCTTCTTTCTTCGTCTTGGGGTTACCCCTCCCCATCTTACCTTTTTTCTTTTATATTCATTCACCTTGTGCCATATCTCTACGATATTCTGGATATGGTACAGGGTGTTGAGATACACGATCGACAACTTCATTATTTTCTGACTGGAGGATTCACTTGACGGATGACGCACACGACATTTACATCCTATCAACCCTCAAATTTTTGTCACATATCCGAGAATACGATATACATTCTCCTACGATATTCCTTCTCCGACCCACTCGAAGCTATTTTGGATCTACACCGTGGTCCTGCCAGGACTGGCTCACGGGACTTTGTCTGTCTGCTGTGGGTAGTGTGGCAGGTACATTGTGTATCAGGGACTTGTCTGTTGAAGCGGAGCGTTGGGGCAGTGTGGTTTTATGCAGATAAAGTATAGGTTCATTATATACGATTTAACCTTAACATAGACCGTCTTAAGTTCTAAGATGCCTTCGACGTAACGTAGTCTGTAGATAGGCCGTTAAGGCCAGTCGGTGACCTTTTTCTGCGACAGATTACTTGATCCAACGCCTGAGTTCCCCGTCCATTGTTAACTAGGTATAGCTAGATGTAAACTCAAACAAACACGCGACCGAATTCAAACCCATGCGAAGCCCCAAACGTGCAAGTCAGTCAAGTTCGGTCGAGCAAGGCCGGAGAATCAATTCAATGATGCGTTCCTTTCCACCCCCGGCATAACTAGTTTGTTCATCTGGGGCCGACTCAGATAATAAACGATACGTAGAAATGATCGACCCATGCAGTATGACCGTACCGCGATCAGATTGCAAAATTCACCCATCCATAGAGCAAATACTATGGAGAGGGCAATACCCCTTGGATAGATACCTATCTACCTACATATTTACCCTCCTCCTCTTCCTCCTCCTCCTCCTCCTCCTCCTCCTCCTCCTCCTCCTCCATAGCCATTACCCCGCCCCTACCCAGCGTTCGGGATAAAACAAGGGGGAGAACGCACTGCAGACAAGGTAAATCTAATATATTGCTTGGTCAGAGGAGTTTTTTGCTTTGGGCATACATGTTTACTTCTTTCGCTGCGGTTTTTATTCTTCAAATGGTCGTGGCTGATGTCAGTTGTGCAGATAGCAGGGGACTGTTGGTGGAAATGACTACTTTAGGTAAGCTTTCTGGTTAGCTTCGACGAATGGATGGATGGATGGATGGATGGGTGGGTGGCTGTTGGCCCTGTGGCGGGTGGAAGTAGTAACGATTTAAGCTTAAATCTATTGTGTTTTGGTACTTTGGTAGGTGTATCTTTCTAGACATATATTCAGGTACTAACTACTCCGTACACCTCAGGTAGACAACTAACAGCCTCAGGAACAGGCTAAGCTACCAAGTACCTGATTTTAGATACAGCATATCCATATCAACGGCAGTAATCCACTCTCTGAATAAATTGTCACCACACATCCAGTAGCTATGTACATCTTGTAGACAAAATGTGCGTGCACATAAACAAAGACACAAAAAATACCATCCCACCCGTATCCCAACCCAGCACGATACTAAACAGGAATAGATCACATCGTTATCCCCACCATCAGGGGCCAAAAATCCAATTCCAACGTCAAAATGACGTCATGTATGCTGTGTTTCCTTGGAATGTGGATCCCCGGCGACGCTCTATCTTGCTAGTTTTTTGCTCCCCACGCGGGTACTCCCGGTGTGGGGTCGGTATTTGTTTAGGCGTGTATTACGGGATTTGTTTTGAGCGTTAGATTACGGGCCGTGTGTATTTGGATGGATTGTGGAGGTAGGGATTTCAGATTGTTTTTTTTTTTTTTTTTTTTTTCTATTTTCCACTCCGTGGCACTTGGGGGTGGTATTTGTTGGGAGGTTTCATGTATCTGGATTCTATTGATTATCTATCGCCTGAAGTTGGAATGAAAATATATTGTAAGTGTTTTGTTTTTAAAGGTGTAGTTCGTCCATACGTACATGTAGAACTACCAGCTCGTAGCATGTAGAACTACCAGCTCGACTACCTAATTATCGTCGACCATATACTCGCCACACGAACGAGTATGCTACCCCAGCAGCACGTTACTTCTCATTTTCAGCTTATCCCGAAGCGATTAAGCTTGATCTGCCTCCTAACGATGGAACGTACCCCGAATTACCATCGAACAAACCGAGATCCACCACGATCCGAGCGACTCGCCACCTGGTTTTCTTTTTCATCCTTCTAGAATTCTTTTCGGTGGACCTGGCGTGGAAGCGATTGGTTGGTCTTGAGAATAGGACTCCCTGGTAGACAAGGTACCTGAGGTAGTGTGGACAACGACATGCTGGGTGACGGGTTATGCGCGCGGTGACTGTCCTCGGACTGGTGTCCTGGATGTTGACACTTCCCTGCTTGGGTGGATAATATACTTTGCGTTCTAGATGGGAATATGACTGTCAGTGTTTATTATGGCGGTTTCAAGATGAGTGGCTTACTGTGGGTGTAACTAGAGTGCACATATTGATTGATATTGTGAGGGAGGGTCTGGTCGGTTACCCTTTTTGATAGTAGTTTTGACGGAAGACTCATTCTACTTTTCAATTCGATTAAAGTTCGCAAAAGAATATCAGTAGAACTGATTAAAAAGAGCTGACATATCGATGAAAAGCATGATATGGAGAGTAGTAGAGAATGTGGTTCGAGACCTGCACCCCCAAGGCAGAACGCCCAGGTAAAACCGGAGATACCTTACTGACCATAGAGTCCCAAACCGTCATCAAAGACGAAAGACATAGTGTACCTAGCAAAGACCTGACGGATTCACCAGGATCTTTGACAGTCGTTCACTTTGCTTTTTACCATCTCGCACCGGTTCAACTAAACATCACATGCTTGGGAAGTTAGTGTTGAGAGATATGTAAGGAACTATCTATCTTATCATCTCGCGAATGCTAGTATTCACAAGTGCTCACCAGTAGAATCAATTACAGTCAAAACGCTCAAGATGTAAATTAAACAATTATATTGCCAGCAAATACGATTCGAGCCCGTTCTAACTATATATATAAGTATAAATAAATAAAACCCCAACTACACAGAAAGACAAAAGAAGCCTGCGTAGATCGAAAAATAAAACACGTGGAATAGAAAAAATATAGACCGGAGGTAACTGTACACGAAGTCTCCCATTCCCCAAGATACCCAAAGCCATGCCCGGCTTTGAATACCTATATCAGAAATGAAGTTCCGAAACCATCGCAGCGTTGAGCGTCATATCCTGGCGAGAGTCGTCGTCTTCTCGATGTCGTGTGTATGAGGCTCCCCACCGCTTATATCACTCGGTCGGGAAGAAGGCGGGTGGGATGCCCGTTTAGAGCAGGCCCAGGAGGCCCTGGACGTCGAGGAGGTCGCCGACGAGAGGGACACCGGCTGGGGAAACATCTTAGTTAGACACTCTTGTGCTTTGTGTTTGTTTGGATCGGGAATACTTACAGGTGGAGCCGGAGAGCTGGGAGAGGAGGTTGGTCAGGCCCTCGACCTCCAGGGCGCTGGTCTCGGCCTTCTGGACGATGCCCTCGGCGAGCTGGGTGACCTGCTCGGTGCCGTCGCGCTTGCTGACGGAGCCGGAGAGACCCTTCAGGGTGGTCTCAAGGCCAGACAGCTCTGTGGAAACAAGCGGGTTAGATCTCGGACTGGGCCACTATAATACTAGCAAAGGCGTGCAACTTACCGCTCTGGAGGTTCTTGAGCTGGGCGTTCTGGGTGATGTCACCGACCAGAGGCAGGCCGCCGAGGAGGCCGCCCAGGAGGGTCTGGACGCCGGAGACCTTCTCGGTCACCACGTTGAGCTGGCCGACGGGCAGGGAGTCGAGCGAGGAGGGGATGGCAGCGGAGTAGGCAGTGCTGGCAACGGCCAGGGAAGCGATGATTCCAGTGAACTTCATTGTGATGGTGGTTTGGTTGTTAAAGAAAGACTTTAAGTTTGGATAAAGAATGTAAGATTGCGAAGGCAAACAGAATAAGGAGTGACTGGAATGAGAGACTTGTGATTGATGGATGAAGAAGAGAAGAGCGATACAGAGCCGACCGGACTGGCCATTTTATAGTAAATGTCGACCCCGGACAGCCAGTCCCCTTTCCCCTGAATCTCCTCTCCTCTCGACTCCATTGGAATCGACATCTGTAGATCAGGGGTATCAGCAATGGAACCCCCAAGGAGGAACGGTGACGTCCTAGCAGTTCAACATCGTCGGCGTTGAGGGCAATAGGGATCAACGCGGGCGAAGTTGCCTCCCATATCGTCGCCTGGGGTCAAGGACCACACTGATTGGATTATCGCACCCCAAATCAAAGGAAGCCCCCACTAGACACTATTGCTTCGAGGCCTAAGCTCCAGGATTCTACAGAATAAGCTTTCAATCCCGTTCGGAAGACCAATTGGAAACCGCATGCCGGGGCCGCCCCACTGGTTGAGGCACTACCTTGGTGTTAGCCGCTCGGGGACAATCTCTTTCGAAGTCTCCAAGGACCCTCAATCAAACCTTACGGCATGTACTATACGCCGTAGGGGCTGGGGATAGAGGCAGCTCTGCCAATCAGGGCCTGCGTGCTCCATCATCTCCAAGTTCTCCAGTCAGTCCACGACCCATCATTCACGTGGAGGGTGGTAGCGTCTAGGCCATCCCTCTCGCCCTGAATATTGGCCTCAATAGTCTGGCGTGAAGAGACCCGCCTCCTGATTCTATAAGCATTCGAGAAATAGGAACAATCACAGGGGGTTCACTGGGGAGACGGGTCGAACCACACCAGTGATCATCTGAATGTACAGAGGAGATATGGAAGGATTGTGGACACTTCCCTCCCGTTGGTATCTTGGTATCGACGTCATATGCGATATTTTAGGTCGAACCTTAAGTGCAATAGTGAGTTTAGTGCGCGGGATCGACATTGTTCGCGGTTACCGCCCTCTTACACCCACGTTGTCGGGGAATTTTATCAGGGGATTATCCGTATCGACGGCTTTGGACGAACTGCACGAGAGGTGTTTCCGCTTCGAAAATGAGGTAGGAATAGCATAAAAATAAGAACAAATGACCTATGTTTGCCCTTTCTCTGGGCAGACTGAGTCTGATGTGATGAGAACCCGTTAGGTCGAAAGTAACTCAGGCCCGTGTCGTTAGCATGTTCCCATCCCTGCTGATCGTCTATTATCCCCCACCTTCCGTTCATCCTTATTAAATCGGATTGGCAATTCGGTCCCGCCGGGTGATGGTCGCCCAGCAGAAGATGTGGGACAGCCCATGACAACTGCCGTGGCGATCCTCTCTAATTGCGCCTTTTTGTCTCCACTGATAACCATGGCTGAAACTGGAAATCAACCGCTCCTCTCAAGGCTTCCGTGCGTTGTAGTCAGACCAGCTAGATAGGGGTCATGGAGGGATTTTTGGACAGTCCCGGAGATTGAGATCCTTGAGAGCATCGCCTCTACCTGGGTTGGAATGTGCATCCCCGTATGCTAATCCTCAAGTAATGTATGATGGATGGGTGAGCCACAGAATGATTATTGATTGGTGTGACCAAATCTAATTTTGTAGGTTTCCAGTGGCGGTATTCTCGATGGAGGCACGCCTGCGAGAGATTGGCATACGGGATAGGTTTAGACGATCGGGGAGGAACTACCTGGATCATCCTATACCAAATCCTGTCCCGCCTATGGCTCATGGCACTAGATGGGCCTCTCATGGCACTAGACGGACAGGACAATGCCAAGGACACGGGCTTTCACCGATGCTCTGGCAAAGTGCCTTGCACCGGCAAGGTCGGCAACAAACAGGTCTACCAAGCCAGTAGCTCGGAGCGACCCATAGAAATCCCAGTAATCGTCCGCGGTCTCCTTCCGTTTGTACTGCTTGGCCTTCCTTGGATCTTCTTTATCGCCAGAGATATAGAGAAGGCTGGGGTTGCCCATGACTGGAGATCATAGGTGACAGTTCCCTCCATGATCCCTTGGATTCGTTTGTCCTTGCAAGGAGATGGCCATCTCATCATTCTAGCGTAGATGTCCTAGGGGCGCACAAGGTCCCTTGATTGTGGAAAAGGGGGGCTGTGTCTATCTAGAGAGAATCCTGCCCCACAAGCAACAGCAAGAGAAGACATGGAGATTCTAGAGACCGGGAGGAAATCATGGGAATGACATGGCGGGCCATGACCTGGGAGTCGCGGCCTTAGGACGAAAGCCTGACTGCTGCACACACGACCGTGGCCTGCAATGGAACCTGTTGACTTCCACTACTTTCTTTCTCTTCTTATTAGCAGAAAAGAACCAAGTCCTCGTTTTCCATTAATTTGTGCCGACAGCTTTAAATTGCCCTCGAATATCTCTCTTTCTTGTCTGAGTGAAGTTGATTTATGCCTCGACTCGTCCACCCTCGACCTTAGCATGTCGAGAGAATATGTTGCTGAATGAAATCAGGAGAACCCCTTTCGCAAACTTTGCAATGTCCTGAGACAGCTCACTGGTCTTATTGACCAGCGCAGATTGGGGAGTTTGACGATCGCTTCAATGCTTTGCTAGATCCTTGATGGTGGAATGCCCAGGCAAACAGTTGGGACAACTAAGTTTCTGTGACTAGCATGCTGGTTCAAAAGACGTGGACCCATTTCTCTCATGATGTGCATCGCGTCCTGGACCACAGGGACGGTTCGTGGAACCAACTCGCCATTCAAATCCTCCAAAGAAAACGCGGATACGTAGTTTCACCGGAAGGCGACCATGGATGGCCCACCTCCACTGTAAAATAAGGTTGCTGTAGAAGTTAATGTTGGCTCCAGGGACGAACAACTATGGTATGATAATCCAAAGATGTCAGTGATGCTCACGGCGAAGAAATATATATATCCATATACAAAGAGAAAGGACCTGGATATCAAAATCTCACTCAGGGTCAGAAAATAATGTGCACAATTGAGGTCTCCCATAAACCAAAGCCCTTGGGGCCTTCAAGCACCTTCAGTCCGAGTAAAACCATGATTGTCAAAGGACAATGATATCAGACACGACATAGCGATGCTCTTAGGAGGCTTGTTTTGCAATTGCTAGCTCTCTACGATGTTCTGGAAAGTCACCGCAGGTGAGAGTTAACAGACTTCATCCACAATGCAAACGAGGACAATAACGGATGCGAAGGAAGGCGATTGCTGGCACTTGCAACGAGCTGACGCCCGATGATCTAACCCCCCAGATGGAATGCGGTAAAGCTCAAGGAGCCTAGGGAGACCAACGAACGGTTGGCTCATTCTGCCACAGGTGCACTCTCGTCGCGTCTTCTTGTGATAAATAGCCTTTGTTGTCCTCAAGGTCACAAAGTTGCCAAAGCTAGGCTAAGACTAGACGAAATGTGTGATATCTCAACATCTGTGCTTCATAATGTCTCGGAATAGC
This sequence comes from Aspergillus campestris IBT 28561, assembly GCF_002847485.1. Lineage (NCBI taxonomy): Eukaryota > Fungi > Ascomycota > Eurotiomycetes > Eurotiales > Aspergillaceae > Aspergillus > Aspergillus campestris. The sequence continues at coordinate 1,126,032 of NW_020194336.1, read as the reverse complement.
CCAGATGAATCTGGTTGAAAGATTGACGTTGAACAGATGTACTGAATATTGTTCATACTCTCTGCATCCAATGTATATATATAGTCGCCTGTCCCACCTACCATCAACAATTAGCGGCAACCAAGATACGGACGGTCAACGCACGGGATATAAAATCCTGGATTCCATATTAGCTTGACACAGAACAGTCCGAAGACAATGATAGTCCAGGAATGTCAGCCTCATGGAAGCAACAGGCTTGTTGTGTTTTGTTGTTGTGTCTCGATCATAACATTGCACCATGTGGATGACTCAGCAGTATGCACCAGGCAGCCGCTGACATAAGCGGGTGGTGGTTGCCCGGGTGTGCCTGAGGCGTTTAGCTCGACGCTAAGCCCGATCCGGCCAGGGTTGTCCTGTCAACGGCGGGCGCTAGTCCCGATTAGGGACATCACAACATAACAGCGGCCAGTTAGCGTGCATCGCAACTGGACCAAAACGGTCTCAACCCGCCTCGAGGTCTTTTCTCGTGCCTTTTTATCCCAGCATCCTTCACCTTTCCCTCCTTCCCCTCCCTTCGTTTCTACTTCATTGCTCCACGGCGCATCTGCTCTCTCTGTCCACCATCTTTCCCTCTCCCAGGCTTCATCGCGGGTATCTTTATTCAATTTGCCGTCGTGGGTTGCCCCCCGTTATCATCATCATCACCACTACCACCGCCACCTGCTTGGGAGTATCAACAAATCAGGCCATGATTGTTTAGACCGGTTCTATTACACTTATACTATCTCTCAGCATTGCTGGGACTGTGCACATTCTACAATAATCTACTGCGATTGCGCTGTGCAAAAGCCAGAGCTTCGATCATCACTAGGCCATTGTTTATTTTGATCTGTCGTGGTGAAACTTTATTGTCCGTGCCAGCGAACTTCCACAAGCAAAATGTCTGGGAACATCGGAGGATACGGACAGGTGATTGAGTATATTCAAGGTTCGTCTGATGCCATTTTCTCTTTCAACTGGGCTTGTGACCTCGCGTGGAGGACAGGGGACTCAAGATTGATACCCCGCGTGCATGAATCTCGTGACTGACGGCTTGGGACCTCACCAGACCGACTCTACCTCGCCTCCTATGATCATCCACCCGACTCTAGAACCCCCTTTCCATACCCCGCCGAACAGCCCAAGTCGCCAAGCAAGCGCTCCGCGCGAGCTGCCCCAGGTACTCCGGGCAGCAAGAGAAAAAGCCCCGTGTATTTCACAGTCGATGATACCCTCCTGTACAACGCCTTCCACGCGGACTTTGGCCCGCTCCACATAGGACATCTTTACCGGTTTGCTGTTCATTTCCATGAGATCCTGGGTGATCGTGACAATGCCGACCGTCCGGTGGTCTTCTATTCTAAGACGGACGCACGAAGCCGGTCCAACGCAGCATGCCTGGTCGCGTGCTACATGGTTCTCATTCAGTCCTGGCCACCGCATCTTGCTCTCGCCCCGATCGCGCAGGCGGACCCCCCTTATATGCCGTTCCGCGATGCCGGATACAGTCAAGCGGATTTTATCTTGACCATCCAAGACGTGGTTTACGGTGTATGGAAGGCGAAGGAGTACAACCTGTGCGGGCTGCGGGAGTTCAACCTTGAAGAGTATGCACCACGACCCCCCTTGATGGCCAAGAGTGAGTCTAACCGGCATTATAGATATGAGAGGTTCGAACGGGTAGACATGGGTGACTTCAACTGGGTCACACCTCACTTTTTGGCGTTCGCCTCTCCCCAGCATGAGCCCATTGCGCCAGTCCCCGCCAATACCCCCGAGTACGACGCACTTCCCTCAACAATCTCTGAAGTCCTTGCCTCTAAGCTTCCGCTACCCTTCAAAAACGTCCTGGCTCATTTTGCCTCCCGTGACGTGGGTTTGGTTGTACGGTTGAACTCTGAACTATATTCCCCTTCTTACTTCACCGCTATGGGCATCACGCATGTGGACATGATCTTTGAAGATGGCACCTGCCCTCCGTTGCCACTGGTCCGTCGGTTCATCAAGATGGCCCACGACATGATCACGGGCAAGGATCGCGGAATTGCGGTCCACTGCAAAGCGGGCCTGGGGCGGACCGGCTGTCTGATCGGTGCCTATCTGATCTACCGATATGGGTTCGCGGCCACCGAGATCATCGCGTTTATGAGATTCATGCGCCCGGGCATGGTGGTTGGCCCACAGCAACACTGGCTGCACCTGAACCAGGGCTCTTTCCGAGAATGGTGGTTTGAAGATTCCATGAAGGAGAAGTTGTCCCAGATGCAGGCTGCTCCCATCACACCGGGCAGGCCATCTGCCAAGCAACGGGCGAACCACGCCCCAGTTGCCACGCCTCCCAATAATAGCCACTCCAAGCGGTCTGCGCTGGGAGAAATCGACCATAATGAAGGCACTGGTGCGCAATCGGACGAACACCTTCCCGCTCCTACTCCCGGACAACCTCGAAAGTCACACCGGAAAGATTCTCGCCATCACCCTTACTCTCGCACCACATCGGGAAGTCTGATGGTGGAGAAAGAAGCTGGCCGGAACGGTGAGACCGCTGGTCATCGGAGCCACCGGCTCAGCAATGACAGCAGCGAGAGTGAAGAAGAAATCCAGCTCCGTTTGCTCGCAAAGCGCTCGTCCAAGTCCCCCATTGCCTCTCCCAACCAGCGATCCCCTAGCCAACGCTCCCCCGCCCAACGGTCTCCCAGCCAGCGGTCCGTCAGCTACTCGGCTACCGTGACCGCCAGCTACATGCTGAACGACGATATCCACGAAGACCGGGAGAACTGGGTGGAGGGTGCGTACGCCGCCCCGAAAACCCCCGTGAGCGCCAAGACCGGAGGTGGCGCCATCCCCATGAGCAAGGTTCGCTCCAGCCCGCGGCGAACGGCAGAAGCTCGCAGTGAATCCAGAGGGGTTCGCAAAGCCAGTGGCCGGATCGGCAGCTCGGGAAGCCCAACCCGGGTGAAATGAGACTGGACTTCTCATCTCCACTGTCTCCTCTTCTCCCTTTCTTTCTCCATTCTTTTTTGGGGAACTGGCAATATATCCTTCTTGTGTTTACATCTTATTTTGTCCCCGTAATCTTCATTTCCCTCAGCATGTTGCGCTTGCTGGGCCATGACACATTCCACCACCGGGTTATTGTTTCTAGGTGTTCCGGGTTTTGGTGTTCAGTTGGGCTGGGGTTTGTTGTTGTTGTTGTTTTTTCGGCGTCTGGTTCCGCTTTTGATGTTGATTGATGTCGAATGGCTTAGAAGCTAGCATTGAGTTCACTGGGTCGTAGTGGCCTGGGAGAGATCCGTCTTACTCTGTTAATGTGTCCACGTATATGATCTATGTCGACATGACAACCTTGTTCGATCTGAAGTAATGAACTGTAGTTTTATCTGGTCTAGTAGTTAGAGCCATGGAGCGCTTGTTCGGAGCCCTTGAATAAGAGGACGTCCTTTGATATCTTGCCTAAGAGGGTATATCATATATACACCACGAGAGCACATCCTGCGGTAGCCAAGCCATCGATCCATCCCAAGGCAACAAACAAACAAACACTTTCGATTAGACATGATAGATAGATATGTTGGGTTCTCCTCGTCTTGCTTATGGATGTTTGGGTGGATAGCTTGTGTTGGATGTTATACTACTACCTACTTACTACTCACTACTCCGTACAGTACGTACTCTTTCGTTTATGGCGGGTTGTTGATGTCCAAATAGACGGATATGACTGACTACCTACTAAGTACGTATGTTACACCACGAATTACAATTATGCAGGTACATGTATACAGTGCTTATCTATAAGTACCTAGTCGCTAACTAGTCTATAGCTCCATGTCTTTGTAATTGACCAGTCTACCTATGACCGTGCTCATCAATGTCGAGCAAGGACTAAATACGAAGTAAACCACATCAGTCAATTATTTCATGATTCTATTCATTCATTCCCGGTCAATCAGTCTAGCACGACCAATCCATAATCCATAGATATATCCAGTCCGCAATATCTACTCATCATCAAAAAAGAAAGAAAGAAAGGAAAACTTGTAGAAACTGAAAAAAAAAAAAAAAAAAAAAAGAAAAGAAATCGTTTTTATACATGACAGAAACTCATAACCATCCGTAAACCATAAACATTGCGGCAATAAAATGCGGAAGAAGGAGGAATGTACAATTTGAGGTGTTGGAAAAGGTTGATAGACGTGAGCGGGCTGAGTACTAGGATCTTTCCTTGCTCAATAGATATTGCGTGTTATTTGTAGAGGTTGTGTTTGTTGGTTGTCGTATTATTCGTTGTCGTTCGTAGGGGGTCGTAGCGTCGGGGGTAAAGTAAGATCGAAAGTCATCCAGAAACGTAAAAAAAAGAGAAAAGAAATGCCGTGACACGCGAGAAAAAAGAGAAAAAAAAAAGGAAAAAAGACATTCGCTGATCACTCCTCATCTGTCAACTGTCTGAGCATGCTCAAACTGAGGATCATCACTAGTAACCCTATCGTTACTATTACCATGAGAGCGAACCCGAACCAACCGAGCACCATTGCTGATGAGCCGACGCCACTCTTGACGCTGCCGTTGCCCATGTCTTGCGCGATTGTGCTGGCTGCCACAGACGCCGTGTGCTGCCACAGGACCGAGACCAGCACGAAAACGGAGGCCACGAAGATCAGCGCCAATGCGACCTGGGATACGGGACGCGAAGGGAAGGGCTTGATTTCCTTTTCGGAACCTTCTGTATCTGCTTCGTGCCAACCGGGAAATGTGGCCAGAAGGATGAAGCAGAAGAATGCGAGGATAACAGCAACGATTCTGGGGAGGGAAAGAGTTAGCGTGCTCCAGCTGACTTCGAGGAGAGCATGGTGTCTTACAGGAGGTACGGGAAGACCACCGCATCTTTGAATGTTGCAGCCACCCAGATCAGATTCAGTGGATCCTGGTCCACTGTAACAATCTCTGCTAATGCCGTTGCGTTCGAGTTGCAGATATAGGATCCGCCATCGGGCTGGACACAGATGCCAAAGTAGCCCACGCGAACCTCCATTTCCGCACCCCCCACAATGTTCGAAGTGGCGGTTACTACCCCAGGATCCACTTGGGCCGGGTTGAATAGAGGCTGATACTTCTCATAGTACATGGAGATGAGAAAGATGCTAGGAATCTGCGGGGAGGACGAGGAGCACCCGGCCAATAGTAAAGCTGCGACCGTTAGCGGCATTCCGACGAACGGAACAGGACACAACTCACAGAGAAGGATGATAGAGACTGCGATGATAATCATAAGAACGTGATGATAACCGATCATCGGAATGAGCCCTGGAATGCTGTGTCAGTTTCTTGCGACCTTCCGCCTCCTACTTCGACAGGGCTATAGATCTTACGGGTAAACCCGGAGCCAAATTGAATCGCCATGATGGGCGACTTGAGCACTTCTTGCTTTCCGTCACGTAGTTACACTTGGCTCACTTCTCGGGGCCCCGAGAAGGAGTTTTGGGGCGTCGATTTCGTGTTCGTCCCACCGATGCGGTGCTAGTAGTCAAGCCACGTGCAATGCCTGGGATGAATTGATCCGGCGAGATGAAGTCCACTCGAGTCCACTTGAACCCACTCCGGCGACGTGCTTGAAACTAAAGAACGTCGAGGAAGATATGCGACAGTGGTTTAGATTGGAATGAAGGGCGACGCGACCAATGGGACCGATATGAGGAAGACGTAAGGAATGCTGGTCCCCTCTGTCGCACGAGGATAGCACGACCTGGAAGAGTTGCGGATGTGGTTAGAGATCTGGATTACAGTCCCTCGTGGGTATTCCACACTATGGGGCTCAAAGATAGAGAATGCGAACGAAGGCCAAGGACAGGTTCAGGGAGTGTATAGGGAAAGAGGGGAGAGAGAGGGGGGGGGGGGGAGGAGGGAAGGGGAGCGTAGCTAGAGAATTGCTTTCTTTCGTTTCCTGCCTCCTGATTCCACAACGAGTGAAGCGCAAAGAACAATCCGGTGGCTGGGAGAGAGAGAGTACTGAGGGAAGATGATGATATGGAGACGATGGAATGAAGATCATCGCAAATGGAGGAGGCTGGGCCAACACGCTTTGTTTACACCGACCGTTCCCCGGTAACCAGACTTACACCGCCTGCCCCACTGGGTCCGCTTGAATCTCGCCCGGGCCGCCCGCTCGATCTGCCCCACCCGAGGTACCCACTAGTGCCCAAGATTATCCCAGCCTCCTTTTACGTTGCTGCCCCAAGATGAGATGACGATACCATTATGCCTTGTGATATTTATATCCTAGTATATAGTGTATCCAGACGAACAGCTGGCTCCATGTCGCCACACGATGCGTCCAAAATAGTGTATACAACGTATGTTGGCTCCCAATATTGGGCTCCCAATATGTATCCTACCATGCCATATATCAAGAACGATGCCCAATTCAATAACAAAAACAGACAGGAAGATATACCAACGCCGAGACAGCTGGAGTTGCCCAGCATCCAGTGCCTAGTAATGCATCGGGGGACCTCGAGCTATTTGCTCGTAAAGGAGAAGCGCTTCAGATCGAAAGCAGTTGATTCCCGCTCGCCGCCGTCAACTTCGTCAGGTTCTTCTTCACTATCCGGAATGATCATATCTTCACTCCCTTGGCTCTGGATAGGCTGGTCCACGATATTCCTGGAAGCGGGAGGTGTTTTCGCCGCACGAGGTGGCAAGCTGTTCAGCGAGCGTGATCGAGCGAGAGCATTGTGACCCAGGCGCTGTAGCGGGGTGAGCCGAGGGGGGGGTCCGGTCCCTCCAGCTGCAGGCCCTCGAAGACCTGTAGGGGTCATACTTCGCGGGCCCGGCGTGTCACTATCCTTGCGCTTGCTGGCCCTGTCTGAGCCCTGTTTCCCATGAGGCTGGAAGGTATATTTGGATAGCAACGTAGAGTTTTGCTTCTCCACATGATAATCCAGTACTTGGTGAAAAAGCTTGGGGTTGCTGTCGATGCTTACGGATTCCTTTGGCGGGATGGCGGTGACTTGCTGTTCGCCGGGCGTCTCCGCCGCGTCTTCCTGTTCCTCCGGGGCCTTCGAATCTTGTAAACTTCCCGGGCTTTGACTATTGGAATTATCAGGGTTGCCGGACGGGGCTCCCTTTGATTCAGTCGAAGCCTGGGATGGGTCCGGAATCTGGGACATGATATCTTCAGCCATGTCATCAGAAAACACATCCAGCGTAGACTTTCTTGCTTTCTTCGTTCGAGTGACTTTCTGCCCACTGGGACTGACTTCGTCCCCAAAGAATCGGCTGCGCGAACCGACTCGATCGGACTGGGCCTTATCTTCCGTTTCAGAGCAAAGCCGCTGTCGTTTTACCGACTGTAAGGATGTTGACTGGGAGGCATGGGCCAAGAAATTGTTCCGCTCGACACTTCGCACAAGGGGGCTGGACACGCGGCGGGATTGTGCCATGGATGGAGCGGACCGGGGGACGCCCAGGCCAGCCGTCGCAGGACTACTGTCCCAGGAGCTGTTCGCATGGCGTTGCAGAAGCCGCTGCTGGCTTGGGGACGGAGACATAGTATTGGGATCAAGCTCAGCCAGTGGCGTGCGCTTCGGTGTGAAGAATGAACTGATGGGTTTATTCGGTTTCAATTCGGCCGACGATCCCAGCGTCTGCCGGCGATTGACGCCCATAGCCAGCTTGCGTTCAGCCAGCTTGCTTGGCGAAAGTGTCTTGAGGACAAGAGGCTCTTTGGTCGTGGGATGCAATTCGCCAGAAGAGACCCCTCTCGCGACCTCGGGGTCCATATCAGCTCCGATGTACGGCAGTTCGTCCAGATTGATATTGTCGGCAGGCGCGGTTAGTGTGACTAGTTTCGCGGCATTTGGACAGAATACTCGCTGGTACAGGAATGTTAGCTCCGCCTGCCTGAAGTTTCGGAGATAATCAGTCGGAACATGATATTGGCTTTCGAATTGAAGCGCACGCAGCGCCTTGTCCACGTTCTTGTATTTGCGAATGCTTCGGTAGGCAGTCTTCAGACCGAGCTTCGGGATATTGGCCAAGTAATCGCATCCGCTGAGGATACACATCCGCCGGAAGTCGGCATCCGTCCATCCTATCAAGCTAACCTCTCGGCACGCAGTGAAGTCGGCCCGGTTGATTTCGATACAATCCCCGTGCTGGTCCAATTTGGATAGCAGTCTTCTTGCGCCAAACACAAGCATATCGGAGTCCTCCGATATGATACCACTGATTACCCCCTGGCGTTCAAGGTAGACGAGCTGAGCATCCGCCTCATATGGCGCCACAACGTACTGGACGTTCAACTTTTTGAGCTCCTCGATCAATTGACGGGCCATCAGCGGAGTCACATCCACGGCCTTCTGGAGTTCCTGGTAGGCTTCCGCGATTCGCCCCTTCCGTTGAAGCTCCAGCCCAAGAGCCTTACTCTGCTGACGTCTCTGCTGACGATCACACTCTGTTCCAGCCTTGCTAGGCAAGTCATCTCCATCGAAAACGAGATACGGGATCACGCCGAAGTAGAGTAACATGCGAACTCGGTTGAGGACGAAGTCAATGTGCCTGAATGGTAGTCAGTAAGTCGCCCGCGATACCATGTTCTCCGGAGTCACAGACTTTGTTGTAGGCCTATCAAGGACGAGATCGACCGCGCAAGCGACCGTGCCGCGATGTAGCCATCCGTACGCATCCACCCCAAGAGCTTGCCCGCTAAACTTCTTCAGATGGCAAGGCTTCTGGATCGATTTGAGAAGACCATGTAGTCCTGATCATGACGATTAAACAGTTAGTAGACGTCATCAACAACCACGCGTGGAGACAACTTTACCTTTGATGCCCATGATTGCCCTGGCACCTTGGCAAGGGCAGAATATCCTCGACGATAATTCACACGGACATGAGTAGATGGGGTCCAGGAGCTGACTGCTTGGAGTACCGATTAGACAGGGATGAAGCGGACTGGACCCCAGGACGACCGACGACCTGAAGTGGCAACGAGACTGGAATGCTGGACTGGTGATTCGAGTCCTAGTTGATTGACCCCAGTAATGATCGGACGCGACGCGATGGGAGAACCTCCGTTGTGATTGGCTGATCTCGACCGTCAGGGCGGTAACTCCGCCAGACAGGTGTCGTTGTCTTCACCGCCTCACTTCTGCCCGCCAAACCGGAAAAAGAGAAAGAATTTACATTTATCTTTACGAACAATTTTTGCTTGATAATAGCAAGAGTCCTTACGTTGGGGTGGATCATTGGAGAAAGTGACTGGTATTGGCCAAATAGCTGAGGAAATAACACAATACCAACATTTATACGCCTAGTATGTAAGGTAGCCATCATAAACGCCATAACTTCATGAATCAGATAGGAAGAATGCGACACATGCTGTGGTATAGCAGATTTGAGGAAAGGACGACCGCGGTCAAAGAAGACGGTCGGTTTATGACATCCCCCCCGGTGGGAAAGCCGATGGTTGCTTATTTCCGTCCTTGGTGAGCCGAATGAATTTCATGGCGCTGAGGGCGGACCAATCTCCATTCCACGAGGCAAGAGCCTTGACCCCATCCACATGGCTTAAATCGGGCAGCCAGAACCCATTTTGGAACTCTTTGTTCTCGACATCGGTTCGCTGCAAGAGCGCCTCTTCGCGCCGGGTGGGGGGTCGGCCTTTCCGTCGTTCGCTTTGTAGTTGCTCGATTTCGGGAACGCTGCGATTGATATATCTAGAAGACGGGATATTATTAGAATGAGACCACGCGGTTATCAAATTGAGAAATCCGTGACTAGGCACAAACCTGACAGCTAAATCCTTCATCTCGTTATCTGAAAAGGCACCGGCTTCGGCGGGAACAATTTCATGGAAATATTTAATGCGGTCCACTGGAAATTTGTTAGAGAACTCTTCTCCCACTGCATGACCAGACTCGTCGATAAGAGGCGATACGTACTGTATGATTGTCTGCCCCGCGCCATAGTCGCATGTACTCGCGACACTCGATCGTCTCGCGCATTGGCTCGGCGCAATCTCTTCGCATCTCTGCTGTTCTCATGGAGTGCTCCAATAGAGCCTCGCTTCTTGGAGATATGTTTGTGGACTTTATTGAGTGCCACCGGCATCGTGAATATGATTATAGTGGTATAGATGTTTGTATGAGGGAAAAATTCAGTAAAGATTGACCTGACAAGTTGATGCGATCGCAGTAATCTAATTTCCGTCTCTTTTCCTCTCTTTTCTCTTTTAGGATTTTTTCCTGTTCGGGAGGAGCTGCGGGTCTTGGCGGTGGACCGATCTGCCAACTCTCGGGATGGCAAAATACATCACATCATTGTCCCGTTCTTTTCCTTCCGCATTTTCTCCCATCGCCATATCTCGTCAACACTCATCTCTTTACCTCGATTCTCTCCCACCATCCGTCAAAATGCTGTCGCTTCGCGCTTTCACCCGTACTGTTCCTCGCACCGTGTCGCGGTCAATTGCGACCACCGCTCGCGCTTCCTTCCGTCCCGTTGCTGCCGTCCCCAAGAACACCTTCCTGCAATCTTCGCTGAAGCAGGTTACGAAGCCCGCATATGCTGCTTTCTCTACTTCCAGCGCTTTCAAGCAGGCCGAAGGTAAGATATAAAGCATACTGGTTTATGAAAATGCGCACGGTTCGGGTCGCAAGAAGGAAAAAGCTCTGTCATCTGGGAGATGCTAGCGCGACCCCGGATTTGAGTTTTTTCTTTTTTCTGATTCTACTCCATCGGAACTTCATATATGACCCAGGCTAACCATTGCTTTGAATCTTGTGCAGGCGACTTCGAGCTCGCTGCGAAGCTTGAGGATGAACTGAAGCACGAGAAGGCTTCTGGTCTCCAGGACCTGGAGGCCTCTGTCCAGAACGTCCAGTACGTTCTTCAGAACAACTCCTGGGAGGTACGCGTAGCATGTCTACTCCGGATTCGTTGGACCTGGCTAATAGCTTCCGCAAATTAGGTCAAGGACGTCCCCGGTGAGCAGGAGGTAGTGTTGTCTAAGAAGCTCGGCAACGAGGAGTGAGTATTTCGCTCTTGCGACATCCTACTTTCGCGGACATAGACCGGTCCTAACAATATCTGTTCCGTGGTAGGATCCGTCTCACCTTCACCGTCGCCGATATCCAGAACCTGAGCGAACAAGAGGACTTCGATGATGCCGCTCTTTCGGATGAGGACTTCCAGGGCATCAACCAGGGCCGTGGTGGCAACGTTTCCCAGCAACCCGAAGACAGCGTTGCGCCCGCGGACCGTGATGCGGAGGACCTGGAGCCGAGCTTCCCTGCTCGCGTCAACGTCACCATCGAGAAGCCTGGAAACGGCTCTCTGCTGATCCAGACTGTTGCCCAGGACGGTCTGTTCCAGATCGAGGAGATTTCGTACTTCTCGAAGCCCGATTTGGCCCACGCCCAGACCGCCGAGAAGGACTGGGCCCGCCAGAGCCTGTATGCTGGTCCTCCTTTCGAGAACTTGGATGAGGATCTGCAGAACTTCCTGGAGCGCTACATGGAGGAGCGCGGCGTCAACGCCGAGCTGGCCAACATGATCCCCGATTACATCCAGGTTAAGGAGCAGAAGGAATATGTCCGTTGGCTCGAGAGTAAGTTGCCCCGAGTCTTATATACCTGATCAATATCTAATACTTTGCTTTACAGGTGTCAAGAACTTCGTCTCTGCCTAAGTTTAGACTGTATACGGCCCTAGGCCGTGCAGTTCAACCAGAGCTCGCTTTTCTTGCCTATTGGATTAATGGTTTAGTGTGGAAAGATGTTATGCGTCATTGTTTTGTTGTGCCGTTAGCTCAACCGTCGCTGCATACGCCAAATCTTTGGACGACCTCCTAATCCGTGATCACTGATCAGTCTCCACACGTGTATCAATATTATAGAAATGAATGGAATACCAATTTGTAATTATTGACCGGTTCGCTCATGACGTGTCACAAGGCTGCTGCCAGGAGGATCATACGATGCATTGGACTGCCGAGGCTGTATTAGACTGAGAATATGGGAGACGACATCGTTGATTTAGTAATAACAGGCCATTTCACAATCTGCCATTATGCTATTCATATCGAGAGAGATATACCACTAAACTGAAAAAGCTCGGACCTAAAGAACAAGAAAAACCCAACGCCATGTTAGTGGATCGAAGTGAAGATGCGCAAACGCCCAAACCCGCTCAAGTCAAGAAAAACCTAAACTAGCCCAAGGCCAAACAAGAAAATCCAATCGTAAATCCGTATACAGCACCAAGAGCAGCCTCTAAAACTCCATGCATTCCGTTTTCGCCTCGGAAGTCTCGTCGTTCCGCTCCCGCTTGCCCGTGCGCTCTTCCTTGTGCAGCGCGGCGATGAACGAGCGGAAGTACTCGACGTAGGGCTTCAGGCTGGTCTTCTCGTAGTCCTGCAGCTTGCGACTGCCGCGGGCGTCGGAATCGTTGGGAACGCTGCTCTCGCCCTCGGGATGATGATCGGCGCTCGCGTGACTGGGGGGATGTTGCGCGTCGTAGCTGTCGATCTCGGATAGTAATTCCGTGACGGTGGGCACGGTAAGGGGGTTGAATTCTTCGGCTCTGCGGTGGTCGATGGGGACACAGATCTTGCCTGTGCCGGGGTGAATGACGAAGGGGCTTTTCAGCAAATGGATCATCTTTTTGCTGACTTCGGAATCAAGACGCGGGTATGTGTACTCTAGGACGATGTCCTGTTTAGCGTCGCGCAGTGTGGTTGGGTTCAGCGTGCTGCTTTTGCCTGTCTTGGCGAGCGCGTCGATGTCGGCCCATTTGCTGGGGCTTGATCGGCCCGGGGAGGACTCCCATTTCCTGCGCAGTGCGTCGCTGAGGGTCTTGTCGGGGAGCAGGCTGAGGAGATGCTCTGCTTGCTCGGGGCTGAGGAAGGTATCTTGGTCGTCTAGCGTGGTCTGTGCGAAGTGATGTTTGAGGATATCGAGACTGCGGGTCAGATGCGGGTGCAGCGGCCGCTTCAGGTTGACGCGCTTGCCGTTGGAGGACCCTCCCCGGACGATATCCAAGTATCCTGCGATGGCCCTGCGGCGGTCATCCGGCAGGCTACGGGCGCGGGGGTCGCACACCCAAGCGTGCGCTCCACGACGACCCGAGTAGACCCACAGGATGTGCTCAAAGCCGAAGTCCTCTCGGAGAGCAGCGTCGACGACTTTGATGGCCATTGTGACGAACGCCCAGCATTTTTCACAGATGTTTGCCTTCGCACAGCACGAACGGATATCGTCGTAGTCTGTCAAATCAATATCAAACACCATCTCTTTGGACACGGGCTTCATTTGACCGCCGCGCAACGTCTTTCGATCCCGGGGGTTGGTGTTGTAGACTGGTCCGATTTCGAAACGAGATGGGTTCATCCTAAGGATGTCTTTTCGGAATCTGTCGCATGTTCAGGTCAGGCCACAGCACTCATCACATCTTCGGATCGTTGCTACCTACAGGTCTGCCGTGGCGTACGACTGGTATCGCAGATAAGCATCGTTTTGCAGTGTCAGCGCGAACTCGCGGTTCCCAAAATCCGGCGACGGAATGATCCCATGGTTTAGCCACTGGAACAGATATCGGAATGGAAAGAGACGCTGGTAGAATGCCAGCATCGTGTCGGTGTCAACTCCAACCGGCTGAGGAGCAGGGCTAGATAGGGTCAGTTAGTTCACTACTTCGTTCCACCAGAACAAGCGGACTGCACTCACACTGAAGCCTCTACAGCCCTCTTTGCATCCGGCGCACTGGAAGACGGGAATTCATCATCGTCGTCACCATCAAAAAGGAGATCTGCTAGCTTGTCGCCTGCCGGTTCATTTGGTTGCACCCTGGAACCAGCACCCTCGGCGGGTGTTGTCTCTGCATTGGGGGCATCGGGGAGAATTTCCGCATCATTCGGATGGGAGGGGGCGCCATCTGCAGACATTGAATGAGGCATTGCGGCGGAGTGTGGTTTGATGTAGTCATTCAGGTCTACGGCCTTGTCCAAGTATTTCCCCAGAAGCCATTAACGCGTCCCTCGTGACGCGTTCCGCGGTCCGCGTTACCATGGGCTTGGAGCCCCTAAGCCCTAAGCCCTAAGCCAGAGAGAGAGCAACAACAGATGACTAAGGCAACAAAAATCATGTGACCTGGCTGACTCGTGACTGCGGCACCACTCCCGAATCGTCGTTGTACATCTGGTCCATCGTGCATATCGCGGGATCCACCATGACATGGTCTCGATCCAAGATCCTTTACCGCAAACGGCCTGGCAACCGTTACCTTTACCTCCACTCCGACCTTGTGTGCCTACTCATCACTTCCTGCTCTGCTACTCTTGGGTTGTACTCAACCATTTCTCTTGTGATATCCACCCAAGGAACCTGTTTTACTGTGCCTTGGTTTGCAGCTACGTCCCTGCAGGCACCTTCTCTCAGGTTCCATTCACCGGATGCAGGGTGTCTTTGACCTGATGTCTATGGGTGAGTGGATGATGCCTACAAGCTCTGGCCATCCATTTTCTGGTTCCCTAGGTATCATTCCTTGGATGTTGCCACCGATCGCTAGGTACCACACTCGATCCAGAGTCCAATGGATTGGACAATCATGTACAGTTGGGACCACCTTTGAATCCTGCCATTCAAGGCCCGGGATCAGGCAATAGTGGACTCGAGAGAGACAATGTCTCTCTTTGTGTGTCATCGTCATCGATGTTAGTGGAGTCTAACCAGAGACACTGTTGTCTACTCCTACGGCCGAAGTAACCGGCAGAAGATGCCCTGTTACGGAGCGGATGTGGCCGCCTGCTTGGAACGTTGGGTGGCATCAGTGATCATGGGCGTAACCCCTCTCGGGGCCTGATCTGATATAATCAAACTTGCTTTGCACGTTGCAGGGACGTATGGATTTCCGAGGGTCCACATCCCGGATGAGCTTCTTTGCGATCTAGCACACTAAAGTCTGTGAAGGTGGGGGTGCTGATACACCCCCAATCAACTAGTCCCTCACGAGCTAGTGCTGCCCCGGTAATATGGGCATTTTTCTGATATGATATCATCCGGCAAGGCGCCATGTGCCGGTCAAACGTCGCAAAACGGCATGTGTTCCTTCTGTTGGTCATGCTTCCGACACAGAATACAAGACGACTAAGCGGGAGAAAAGCTAGTAGCTGTCTTGCGCGACTTGTCCCTTTGGTGACGACAATACGGGACATCGGCTGCCTTGGTTCAGGGCATTGCCAATTCCTGGGCCAATTCAAAGTTTGACGTGGGTACTGTCGGCTTGTGGGCTCGTCTTCAGTCGGATCATACGACGAGATGTTACACTCCCTTCTGAGCCAGGCAGGGGTACCTTCCCAGCATCGACTGCCTGCTTTTCTCTTGACACTGGCCCTTGGGTTACCCATGGTTCACTTCGTCGTTTCTTGCCATATTGCCCAATGAAGCGCTTGTACCCAAGGTTGAGCTTTCGATCTTCGTGTGAGCCATCCACCGGTGCTGCCTTCAATGGATACTACAGTGGCATCTCAATCATCATCACTCATCGATATCATGAAAACGGCCACTGTATATGGCACCAGGAGGTATAAGTTCGTGTCTGTTGTCCGTGACAATCAGACAACTTTTCTTATTCCTCACTATCCGCTCGCTGGAAATTTGTCTTTTGTTCACTCGTTTAGACCCAAAAGTTCTGTGTTTTCCTTTCCTCCCTTTTCTTAGTCCTTCTCAAAAGTCTCCCTTTGTGTTTGTACACTGATCATCCTTCGAGATGGTTAAGGGAACCGTTGCATTCCTGGCCTTGACCGGCCCAGCCTTCGCTGGTGTAATCCAGGGCCGTGCTGCCTCAGCGCCAGCACACAAAGCCGCGGCGAGCGCTGAGCCGGACGCCAGGGTCACCCTCACTACTACCTACACGACCACTGACTGCCCGGTGACCAGCTCGGTTGTCACCTCTGGCTCAAGGACCCTTACGGTCCCCATCACTGAGACCAACACTATCACGGTCACCGCCACCTTCTGCCCTGGCGAGGAGCCCACTCCAATTGCCCCTACTGGCACTGGCACGGGTGTCCCGCCCACCAAGCCCGTCCCGACTGGCACCAGCATCCCGACAACCAAGCCCATCCCGACTGGCACCAGCATCCCGATCCATAACACCACTGTGACCGTTTGCGAGGAGTGCGAGGAGCCCACTCATGCTCCTGGCCCCATCCCGCCGTTCCAGAACACCACCGTGACCGTTTGCGAGGAGTGCGAGGAGCCCACTCATGCTCCTATTCCCATCCCGCCGTTCCAGAACAGCACGGTGATCCCCGTCGTCCCCACTGGCAAGCCGGTACCTGTCGCTCCTGGCCAGCCTGAAACTCCTTCGAAGCCCGGCCAGCCCGAGACTCCCGCCCAGCCTGGCCACTCTGAAACTCCCGCGAAGCCCAGCCAGCCCGAGACTCCTGCCAAGCCGGGCCAGTCTGAAGCTCCCACGAAGCCCGGCCAGCCCGAGACTCCCGCGAAGCCCGGTCACTCTGAAACCCCGGAGAAGCCCAGCCAGCCCGAGACTCCTGCCAAGCCGGGCCAGTCTGAAGCCCCCACGAAGCCCGGCCAGCCCGAGACTCCCGCGAAGCCCGGTCACTCTGAAACCCCGGAGAAGCCCAGCCAGCCCGAGACTCCTGCCAAGCCCGGCCAGTCTGAAACCCCGGCGAAGCCCGGCCAGGTCGAGACCCCCTCCAAGCCCGGCCAGTCTGAGACCCCCGCGAAGCCCGGCCAGGTCGAGACCCCCTCCAAGCCCGGCCAGTCTGAGACCCCCGCGAAGCCCGGCCAGGTTGAGACCCCCTCCAAGCCCGGCCAGTCTGAGACCCCCGCCAAGCCCGGCCAGGTTGAGACTCCCTCCAAGCCCGGTCAGTCTGAGACCCCCGCGAAGCCCGGCCAGGTCGAGACCCCCTCCAAGCCCGGCCAGTCTGAGACCCCCGCCAAGCCCGGCCAGTCTGAGACCCCCGCGAAGCCCGGCCAGGTTGAGACTCCCTCCAAGCCCGGTCAGTCTGAGACCCCCGCCAAGCCCGGCCAGGTTGAGACCCCCGCCAAGCCCGGCCAGGTTGAGACTCCCTCGAAGCCCGGCCAGGTTGAGACTCCCTCGAAGCCCGGCCAGGTTGAGACCCCGGCGCACCCCGCTAGCTCCGCTCCTGCCCACCCCGCTGGCTCTGCTCCTGCCCATCCCGCTAGCTCTGCTCCTGCCCACCCCGCTGGCTCTGCTGCCGCCCAGCCCTCTGGTGTCTCCCCTGCCCACCCGGCTGCCCCTGGCGAGGTCGAGTCGCCTGCCCACCCCGCCCAGCCCCAGCAACCCGAGCATCCCAAGCAGCCCGAGCAGCCGGCTGCTGGTGTCTCCCCTGCCCACCCCGCTGCCCCTGGCGAGGTCGAGTCGCCTGCTCACCCCGCTGGTTCTGCTGCTGCCCACCCCGCTGCCTCTTCGCCTGCCCACCCAGCTGGCTCTGCTGCTCCCTCCCACCCCGAGCAGCCCGAGCATCCCAAGCATCCCGAGCAGCCCGAGCACCCGGCCGCCCAGCCGTCGGGCGTCTCTCCTGCCCATCCCTCCGGATCCAGCACCTCTTTCACTGGCGGTGCCCAGACCGTCAAGCCCGCCGCTGGCCTTCTGGCCGCCGTCATGGGTCTCATGGCTCTGCTGTAAACCAGTCAATTACACGAAACCTGCTATTGCAGCTGCCATCGAATTTCTAGAGACAGCAACAGTTTATGGTCGCTGTTGTAAAGCCATCTGTTTTCCATTGGATTTATCTTTTTCTTTTTCTTCTATGCTTTTCTTTTCCTTTGCTTTTGACCGATCTGTTTGGTACCTGCACGCCAAAAGCTACTATTCAAATGGATTGACCAGTTCCATATCGTGCTTGGGTCATCAATTAGCTAGATAATGTTCTAATAGTAATTCATAATATGAGGCATTGCGTTTAGTATGCATCAAGTAATGTTCCATTGCTCCATCTCTCTTTACTTCCTCTCTAACCGAATATTGCTCCCTTTGATTTGATTTGGTTGGATTTCTATCTTTTTGTCATGATTTCCAGCGACGCTGCATTCAATTGTATATGGGTTGTCCTACCTAATAAGGCAAGCAGGTAATTTGTCTAAAACATCCATCGTCTTTCTTCATATATTTACCTTTCCCATGCTCACCTCAGCCCTCTCCATACCATCCACCTCATCAAATCAATGCTCCTCATTGACCAGGACATACCGGTAGCGAGCCTTGCCATCATGCATGTCCACAATCGCCCGATTGGCATCCTTCATGGGGATCTCCTCGATCCACGCCTTGATCCCCTTATCGGCCACCAACTGGAACATCTCCCGGATTTCGTCAGGGCTCCCAATCAGCGAGCTCTCGACCTTGAGGCGCCGCATCAGGTTGGGAACAGGTGCCGACAGCATACCGTCGTCGGGGAGTCCGACCTGCACGAGACTGCCGTTGGTCGCAAGAAGACCCAGATACTGCGCCATGGGCATCTACAGTCGAATGGAAATGGTCCGTTAGCAGCTCGATCACCAAGAACAAATCAATCTTGCACCTCTCACTCACCTTCGTCGAAGACACCGTGCAGACGATCAGGTCCAACGACCGCGCATGCTTAGTAGCCCAGTCGGGCTCGTCCTCAGTAGCAATGTACAGGTCGGCGCCCATCTTCAACGAGTCCTCGCTCTTGCTCGCCTTGCGCGAGATGGCAACGACCTTGTCCGCGCCCATAGCCTTAGCGAAGAGCACACCGAAGTGGCCCAGGCCTCCAACACCAATGATGCCGACGCGCTTTCCAGGCCCGCACTGGTTGTGCTTGAGCGGGCTGTACAGAGTGACGCCTCCACACAGCATGGGCGCTGCCTGCGCCGAGGGGATGGCGTCGGGGATCTTGACGACGAAGTGCGACGGCGTGCGGTTGTACAGCGCGTATCCGCCGTAGGTTTTACCGCCGTTCAGGAACGTGCTGTTGTATGTGCCCTTGATGTGCGGGCAGTACTGCTCCCAGCCCATCGCACATTCGGGACAGTCGCCTAACCGCCCGAGGCAGGATTCGCTCTGAGCGCCGACGCCGACGCGATCACCGAGTTTGATGCCTCCCACGGCTTGGGATCCCACCCGCACGGCTGTCCCGACAAGCTCGTGGCCCACGCAGCAGGGGTACATGGTTGGGTTCTAAGCACATGGTTAGCTTGTTATTGCTTGATCACTCATGTCTTTCCATCCTCTCTCCCCAAACGTCCCCTTCGGAAGCAACACGTCAAAAGATGAGAACTTACCCAGCCACTGCGAAGCGTATGCATATCAGTCCCGCAGATCCCACAATGGGAGATCTTAATATCAACATCCGTCTCCTCCCACGGCTTGGGCTCAAACTCCTGCCACACCATCTTCCCATCGGCAGCGTCCTTATCGAGGCCCATCCACCCCTCAAACTTGTAGTCGGTTTGTTGTGCCATGATGAGGGAGATCTTGCAATTCTTCGAGATTCAGGATTGGATTCAAGTTGATTAAATCAGTAAGAGACAAGGTGTTTCTTTTGCTATCAAATACAGAACAGAACATCCCAACCATCTACGCGGGCCCCAAACACGTTTTATAACACCCACCCTGAACAGGGTCCACAGCATTAATTACCATGGCACCTCTCCGTCGGATATAACGCTTGCAGAAAAGTTTGGGTCCCACGTGGAGCTATTCGCCCCTAACATCCCGTTCAGGAAATACGGCTTTCAAATCATACGAGTGGGGACTGATTCTTCAGTGTCAGCGACCCAGTGTTGATTGCCTGGCTGGACAGAGTACTCAGTGCTAATTACGGCACTCCTTGTCCCTAGGAGATCAACCTATGTTGATTACCATCTACAGGATTCAGCAATTAGATATAATCTACGTAAAGCGTCAACCATCAAGGCTATCATAAGCCCTATATACGTACATTTAAAGAAAAAAAACCCTGCATAAGCCGAAAATCCCACCCCACCGCGGCAAATTCCCTGCAGAAACGCAGATCATCGAATTATTCAGTCTACTATGCCCAGTCGGACTGATTTGATTGAATCTTCGGACACTTTCTAGTCGCCTCTCTAATCCCAGTTTTTTTTTTCTTTTGCGATTATGCAATCCTCTGATTTGCTCGGTACGCCGTGCTGACTGCTTTTAACTCCGTGATCTCCGTGGATTCTCGGGCCGACAGTGATTATAAAACTGGGTCTGGTCTTTGCCGGACCCGTGCCGAGTGAGACACGGTAGGCCATGACTATTGTCGGGTGGGCGCCCTTGATCTCATCTCCTAAAAATAAGGAATCAAGAAAAAAAGGGGGAAGAGCAATTCAAGGAAAGACAAGAAGAGAGAAAATCAGATAGACTGACTGCTTTGCATTTTCACTACGACACACATCTGACCACCACATACTCCAGGATACCACGTCTAGATTTAACCCAACCAGGTAGAAAAAAAAATAAAAACCGGGAGAAAAAGAACAACGCAGAGCGGTAATTATGTGCTCGCCCAGAGAAAAAAAAATTGAGGATATACATGGACATGGGTAATTTTTTTTCTCAAATGCAGCAAGGGGAGAGAAAATTAAAGAGAAAAATGATATGCACGACACATCACGATGAAGAAAAAAGGAAAAGAAAAAGAAACTGCACAACAAGAGCAAATAGAGTATGGGTCAGCTAGCTGACCGAGAAGATATATAATGTATCTTGGAATGGGCCCATCTTCCGCCTCAAAGCCCTTGCTTCGCCCCAATGTAGGGCAATTGTTGTACCTGGCTAAAACAAGGACATGATGTCTTCGTTGGTCTTCTTCTGGTTCCCTCCTGGGGGTGGGGGTGACGTGGTGCTGCTGCTGCCGCCCATGAGGTCCAGTCCAGCCATCCCGTTCATCAGGTCAGCGCTACCATTGCCGCCGTTGGGAGCGGCTCCTCCGCTGCTTGGACCACCCATGGCACTACCACCGTCACCGAACACGCCGAGTAGGTCATCCAAGTTGTTGCTTCCGGCTGGTGTACCCACTGCAGGAGACTCCACTCGAGTGGGCGTTCCGGCGAGACCTTCCAGGCCAGACATGCCGGCGCCGGGTTCTTTCTGGGCCGATGCCGGTGCGCCACCGTCGAAATCGATATCCAAGAGATTCTCCACGTTGTTCTGGGTTTGCGGGGGTGGCGCACCGCCACTGACGGCAGCCGCAGCCGCAGCCGCCGCCAAGGGGTTTTCGCGGGCGTTTTGGATTTGTTCCCTGTGAATCAGTTAGAGGGATGGATATGTGAGGTGGGGGTACGAGGACATACTCGATGGCAGCCTTCTGGACCGCATCCGCACCGAAGCGGCCCTGGCCGACGAACTGCTCTGGGGGCTTGTGATAGACCGAGGACAGCGTGGAAAGCTCGGTGAGCAGTTGCTCCAGCAAAGCGGGCGGGAGAGAGTGAATCGTAGTGACGATTGGCGGCTTGTCGGAGAGCACAATATTCTTCGCAGCGGATGGATCGCTCGTGTTCGACAGCAAGCGCCAGTAGACGTAGGCCCGGTCTCGAACGTCGGGATTGTCATTCTCAGCCGTGGCCGCCTGCAGCACCTTCTGCACCAGCCCTTGAGCCTTCTCGGGCCGTTTCAGGAAGAGTTTCACAACGGCCGTCAGGATCTGCAACTGGGTCTGATATGGACATTAGCATTCATGCGACAAACCTCAGGAGGCAAAGATACTCACCTGCGAGAATTCCTCGTTGAAGCCATCTACGAACCCGCCAAGGATGTCACCCGCATTGCTAATCTTCTCCGCATACTCGCCCACAATCCAGATGAGGGCAGCTCGGGCGTTGGGCTCGTCCAGTTCGTCGATGCACTGGCAGAGAGTGGGGATGATGCCTTCGTAGCCAGGGTATTTCCGGAAGATGTCCATGATGACCACAATCGCCTCCTGGACGACGTAGTTCACCTTGGTGTTGATCAGATCCAGCAGAGTGTTCACACACTTCTCACTGGCGCTTTCGATCTTGATGGCGACCTGACCGATGGCCTTGACTGCGCGTCGCACAAAGTCCATATCGACTTCCAAGGCGTATTCCTTCAACTCCGCCAGAAGCTGGTCGACATTCCGTTCACTGGATATCCGGACCATAATCTCGAGTTTCTGGAACTTGACGTATGGTGGGTCGTTGTACTTGCAGAAGAAAACGCGGAGCTCCTTGGCGAGAATGTCGGGTTGCTTCTGCAGCAAGAGGTCGATGTTGCGCAAAGCGACATATTGGACTTCCGGGGCGGAGGAGACAAGGGTCACTGGGGAAGAGAACATCAGCAACGTCTCAAGTGGGTGGTAGATGAGAGTGCAATACCTAGGGGCGGAGCCATCTTCTTCAGGTAGGTCTGGGACAGTTCCGGCTTGACATGCCTCATGTGCAGGAAAACGGCCTTGACAGCGGCAAGAACCACGCTAGGATTGGCATGTTGGAATTGCGGCGCCACACGTTCGCAAATATGCTCCGACTCCGACACGTCAGCGGTGCGGTATTCCGAGAGGGTGGTCAGAATGGTCACCCGGCCCCATTCCGTGCACTCATTGAGGGCCATGAGCAACTTGCGCAGCGTGTTCGACGTGATCTGGAGGGCTTGGGTCTCCGCGGCGGCATGATGGATCTCCGAGAGTGCCGTCACCGAGTTGGCGACCACCATGGGGTTCGGATCGGCGATCATTTCCTGCAACATCTCCAAGAATCCGTTCTCTAGACACATGACCGGATTCAGGTCGAACAGCTTGGCGACACAGATGGCGGCGGTCTTGCGAACGTAAGGCGACTCATCCCGGAGAGTCTTGCGCAAGGGTTCCTCCATATAGTCGACCATCTTATCCACCCGGATACAGCCCATCGTCCGGATCGCCAGTGCTCGAATAAGGGGGTTGGGGTCTTCGGAGTCCTGCACGAAGGTATTGACGGCAAGGATACAGAGGTCGGGGTGCGATTTGGCGTAGTTCCTGCAACGGAGAAAGACGGAGGGTCAGTCGACGGAGTGGCGGGCGGAGGAAGCGGAACGGGACAACCCACATCAAGTACAGGTACACGAGTTTCTTCTGCTCTAAATCGCTGGTCGCGATGTTCTTGAGGACATCAGGGAAAAGAGCGGAGACATCCTTGCCTAGGGTCATGGCCATAATGGTCTTCTGGATCGACTCCTTGCTGAGACAGAGTTAGACACGATGTACCCCCGTGGGGTAATTAAGGCGAATATGCGTAACCTACCGCTCATAGGCATATTGGGAACTACCCTATAAGTCAGCGTCGGTGTCCAATGGAACTGAGTAGGGTGTGGTAGGCAAAGATCCATACACAAGGCCAGCTCGCAGTTCAAAGGTTTCTCCTTTTCTGGGCACCGCAAAGGCGCCTCTGATTCGATTCATCGCCATGTTGACGGGGGAAGAACTTCAGCGACGACCGTAAGTCGCCTCCGCAAGTCCGTAAAAGGGGAATAAGAAGGAGGAGGGACCGAGAAAGTACGGGGGTGGAGGGGGAGGTGGTGTGTGTTGACTGCGGACCACTGCGGGGAATTCTGGCGGCGGCGACAGAGAGCGGTTTCAGGGACGGACAGCGTGGAGGTTCAGGAATCTGCGGATGACGACGACACCGGGGAGGAAAGGGCGATCAGAACATCCTAGCCCGGTGGGGATCAACGAGGGAATGGATGGAAGAGAGGTCTAGAGAGTAAGTATTGGAACGTAGAAAGTTGGAGAGGAAGAAGGAATGAATGAAGATGGAGAAAGGGAGAAACGATTCTTGAGTTGAGTCTGGCCCGAAATTCAAGGCCAACGCGGCTCGTTAATGCAACCTCTTTCTTCCCCTTTTCTATCCTTCAATCTCTCCACATCGATCACCTCTTTCTTTCTTTCCTTTCTTTTCTAGTTCTTTTCTCTGTACCTCTCTTACGTGCCTTCTCTACTTTCCAATATGGTATGTCTCGCCTGCGACCGTTTAATAGACCACGTCACTAACAAACCGATCCCTCGTCCGCAGGCAAACCTTCCCAATCTACGTCGTCTCTTTGTCGAGGCAAGAACAGAGGCAGAAGAAAACGAATACTCCAGAACCGCTGTGCGTTTAGTTGATAATTACGAGTGGCAAGCATTCCGACTAAGATCTGCTACCTAGTTCTACAATCTCGTCCTGTTCATCTCGTCCGTCGCGGTGTTCAGCCTGGTCGCGCAGCGCATGGGTGGAGGAAAGTCGGTCAAATGACGCAACATTATCTGTCATTGTTCAGCAATTTCGTCTGATGGGGATTCGATTTTTGATTTTGGACACGAAGTCGGCAATGGTCTGGTCTGGCGACTATTATCTCTAATCCGACTCCTCCCCGTCACTGTCTAAGAACGCCAGGGTCTTCCGACCACGATTCAATCGCCGGCGAGGCTGCTCCTCGTCGCTGTTCTCGTCACCACTGCCTTTCCCCCACCGTTTCGCCCCCTCCTGGACCATCTCGAGGTCTGCCTGGAGTTCGCGCGTCTCCTGGATCTGTCTGGCTTTCTCCACGGAGTATCGGCCTTCCATCCCAGCGTCCTTCAGCATACCCTTGAGATGCTTGATCTTGGCCTTGGGCGTCTCGTACGGAGCCAGCTCCCGCGCCCACATCTTCCGGATGCCGCATTTCAGCAACCATCCTTGTAACCGTTTGATCTCCGCCTGATCCGGATCAGTGTCGGCATCCTTGCCTTTCGCCTTGGGTGCTGGCTTTTTAGCGGCCCCTTTGCGCGACGGCCCGTCGGCGCTCTTCTTCCGTGATCGACTTGGCTTGGGCTCTTCGTCCAGGACGACGGACATTTCGCTTTCTGAGTCCACTTTCACATCTGCGGTGGGCTCCTCGGACGGCTTCTGCTCCTCATCCTCATCCTCGTCGTCATTGCTCCCAACTGAGCTATCTGACACCCGGTCCTGGGAGACCTTCCGTGGTGGCTTGTCCTGCGTCTTCTTGGCCTGTTTCTTGGTGGGCTTCTTCACGTCTTCCTCACTCGGGGACCCACCGGCTTCGTCCTCGGATCCAGGGGTGGTCTCCTTTCGGCGCTTTCGTGACGCTGTACCGCCTGCGGATTTTGTGCGCCCAGTAGCTTTCGCCTTTTGCGGGGGTTCCGCAGTGCCGTTGTCTTCATTCTCATCGTCTTCATGTTCTGGCTCCTGGGCCGCTTTGTCTTGTACTTCCTAGAAACCGATAGGCAACATGTCAGTCCAGCCCTGCAGATCAAACATAGACCGGGGGTTTTCCGTAGCAGTCAATTGTAGATTCATTCCAGTATAGACCTACCACTTCATCCTTAATAACCTGCTCACTGCGCCCCTTCCACTCACTGCTCTTAAAGAACCCTTCGTCAAGACCGAGTTTCTTGGCAGCCGCCAGACGAATCCGTTTGATCGTCAACTCCTCCATCTTCTTGGACTTGTAAACCGCAGCGACAGCATCGCGCAGCGCTTTCTCGAGCGCTTTCCCCGAGGGCGCAGCGGGTGCTTCCTCGGGGTCGGGGTCGGACTCGGACTCGGAGAGAGCGTATCGGGGCGCCATTTTCGATTGATCGCACAATGGGCCGTCTTGAAAACCTGTAATACCCCGGGTCGGAGTCTGCAATGGACTGGAAATGACGGTATTCGTGGACTGACTGCACGAGACGACAAACACGTAATTAACGCGACGGGGCTCGCGATGTCAACCTAGATACGATAGACTGTAGATAGAAGATCCACCCCTAATATTAAAAAATAAAAAATAAAACCAAGCAGATACAGTGATCAAGAGAATAGACACGACAAGCAGACGAACTAGACAAGGGACCTGGACTGCGCAGGTTCCGTGAGCATCGCAAAGTCGGCCGATTCGGCGCAACAACAAAACCTGCTGACAAAGCTGCTGATAACGTTGCATAAAATTAGCGTTTGAAGTCATCGATTCCGGAACTTTTTACTTCAGACCATTCCTGTATATTGACATCTCCGTTCGCTTCACACTGATTCAGGTTGTTAAAATTACAGCTCGAGGACAGCAGATACGGGCGATACTCTCCTCACTCACAGTCCACCCATCACTCCACCGTCTACCGCAACAACGTCATCAATTGGAGTCACCATCCGATCTACACCCCGGATCAATCGCGGATCTCTCAACCGGCATCATGTCCACCACGTCGTCCCAGCCGCAAAACCCCAAGTCTCTCTTCGTTCACCAGACTTCTGGGGCTGCTGGCTCTACAGAGGGGACCAAAGATGAACACACCGGGCTAACCAAACTCCCCAATGGCGTCGTCCTAGACAAGGACGGGAAGCCGTGAGTCCTCCATTCTTATACATACATATTCCATGTATCCTTTGGAACAGTGAGGTAACTAACGACTGTCCGATGTATAGATGTCGCCTCTGCACCTCCGCCGCATCCTGGCGCTCTCTTACCAAACAAGCCAAAACTTCGCCCTCCTCCTCTTCCTCATCCTCCTCCTCATCCACCCCCGCCTCAAGCACAACATCCACCTCAACCCCACCTCCCCCAAAACCATCATCCCCAACAACAGCCGCCTCCGCCGCCGCCTTCACCACCGCAGCAGCAGCATCAACCACCCTCCCAAGCGAATCCCAAACCCAATGCCCCCCGGACGTCGAAGAACTCGGCCGCTCAACCTGGACCCTCCTGCACTCCATGACAGCCGCCTACCCAGCGCGCGCCTCGCCCGAGCAACAAACCGACATGCAGTCCTTCCTGCGCCTCTTCGGCCGCCTGTACCCGTGCTGGGTGTGCGCAGACGACTTCCGCACCTGGATGGCGGAGCCGAGTGGGCGCAACCAGCCGCGGCTGGGTGGGCGCTCCGAGTTCGGGACGTGGATGTGTGAGGCGCATAATGCTGTTAATCGGAAGTTGGGGAAGAGGGAATTTGATTGTCGGTTTTGGGAGGAGAGGTGGAGGACGGGGTGGAAGGATGGGAGGTGTGATTGATTGACCTCTTTTTCTCTTTCTCTCTATCTTCCTGGGTGGATGTGGGTGTGCTTTTATCTGCCCCGTTTTAGACAAGGCATTTGGTGGATGAGAGATGATGTATTTTTGATGTACTATATTATATACTGTTCCACTCTACTGATTTTTGTATAATCAATGCACTCTTGGTTATCGAATGAAATAGACAGGTTTATATTGCAGATAATGTATCAAAAAAGAAAACAGCGGTAGAAAAAAAGTAATAAAAAAAGTAGAGAAAGGTGAAAAAGAAAAGAAAAAGCAAAAGAAAAAAGCTAACGTCGCTGACCAGTAATTATCGGAGACACAACAGAAGATTCATACATCTAAGAGAGCAGGAGCTTGTCTCCAGCCGTCGCGCCGGCCAACCCCCCCAGAAAAATCCATTTTCATTCGGTACACAGAATCCCATCCAGACCTCTTCAATGTTGCCCCGGGACGAACAACCGCAGCCCGCTGGCTGGCGCCCCGATCTCGGTCACCTCGGATATCCGGCACACAGTGCCCTTGTACTGTTCGTGGTACTTGGCGCCCGTGAACGGATCCGACACGCTGGGCGAGCCGCCGTAGATGGGCGTGTGAGACGCCGCGCAGATGTCGAACTCGGCGAACTGGTCGAACTCGATATCGATCTTGTCCTGCGGGTTCCGCTCGCATTGCGCCTTGATCTTCTTGGCCTGTTTTTGATTGATTAGCATCAACTTCTCGTGTAAGGAAAAAGGGGGGAAGAATGCTCACCTGGTCGAGAAGCTTGGCGGCGCCACCGTTGGCCAACATGCGGTTGGCAAAGCTAAGCGCAGACGAGTAGTTCTTGTTGGCAAAGGCCAGCTTCATGGCGGCCATCAAGGCCAGCTGACGGTGAGCGACCTCCAGCTTCGGGATCGTGAAGTAGGCCGACAGCTCCAGACTGCGTTTCAGGCCCTCCGGGGTATCTGTGGACAGGGAACGGCGAGCCAACTCGATCGACATGGCGAGGATGTACTCCCGAGCGGTCGCAATAATCGTCTTGCCCTGTTCTACCTCCGCCTCGGAGGAGACGGTGTTCACCAGGACGGAATACAAGATGTTCTTGAAGATCTTGATTCCCTCCTCCAGTTTGTTGGCGCGCATCGCGGCGTAACCCTCTTGGAGATCGGCGTTGGCGATCGTCTCGAGGTCACGCGGGATGACGGGCAGCACCTTGCGGCTGTCAGTCTCGTCGACGGTCCGGCGCACGTAATTCACCAATGGCGGCAGGCCAGCGGTCGCCGGGAGATAGGTCTTGGATGACTTGTACACCTCCATGAATCGTGGCTTCAGAGGGGCCAAGTTGACCGCACCGACTTGGCGGTTGAGGAGTTGCATGGCGGTATCAAAGGAACCAGCGGCAACATGGTCCGCGGCCAGAGGCGAGTTGCGCGCCCAGAGATCCGCTTCGGTGCTTCCTGCTCCAGCCTCCGGGCTCTCCACGTCGACCAGGTCGACGTCCTCCTCAACGTTGACCTCATCCCCCATGTCCCATCCGGTCACGTCCTCATCCTCGTCCTCCAGCGTATCCCGGGCACCGACGAACTCCTCCTCTTCCTCCTCGGCCTCGAGTTCAGCGCCAATGCCGTCTTCGTCACCCGCACCAACCTCGCCAAGGAGAGCCTTTTCGAAGGAAGAGTGGCCAGCAGCCTTGACGGGCCAGTTCGACTTGAACGTAGGGGCAATGGGGTGCGGCACCTGCGAAGGCTCCGATAACGTCGGGAGCGTGATCTGGTCTTCTGTGAGGCCGCAGGCTTCGAGGATCGACTCAGCCTCCTCGGTCAGCCCGTGAGACTTGGCCGTGAGATATGCAAGGGGGTCTAGAAAAGGCGGGTCAGCAAGGCGCATGCTTTAATGTAGGGAGGGTTGTCACATACACAGGTCGACTTCTTTGAACATCTGGATCCGGTCTTCGACATCACCACGGTAGATGGCGTTCTGGAAGCGAGAGGTAAAGTCACCCCGGTGCTCGGCGATCTTGGCCATCCGAGCCAGCTTCTGTTGGTCACCAGTGCAGAGGTACAGGAACGAGAGCTTGTCGAAGTTCCTCTGCTTCTGGTAGGCCATCTCGACGTTTTGATGGTTGCCATGAGCCAGGGCCTCCGAGCCGAGTCGGGTCCACAGCTGGGGACGATCCAGTTCTCTCGCCATCTCGATGGCGACGTCGAGGTTTCCGCACTCGAGCGCGAGCTCGAAGCGGGTCTGCGGGTCCTGCACGAACTGCAGCGCAATCTCCGGGTAGCCCTTCTTCTGCAGGTACGAGATGATACTCTGTCCGACCAGACTCGAGGTCTTAATGATCTGGAGCATCTCATCGTAGTTCCGCTTCACCAGAGCCAGCTTGAATCGGTATTCCGTCGGGTCGATCTCCAGGGTCCGCGGCCGGGCATTGCGGTCAAGGCAGTAGACACTCCGGCCCTTGACCTTGACCAGGTAGACGGTCTGGTCCAGGGTGCGGATGATGCCGGTGTCTCCGTTCAGCAGGGAGTACTTGACGTGGTTCAAGGTCGAGTAGAGCAGGACGCCGGTGTCATCCCACGCCGCACTCTTGATGCGGATGGTCTCGTGCAAGCTGCTGACTTGTTCCAGGGACTTGGTGACGACCGTGACGTTATGCTTGCTGAGCAAGGCGGCGTAGAGACCGTCATTGGACCACACCACATATTTGACACCACTGACAGCCAGCTCGGCGAGCTGCTTCTTCTGCTGGATATCGAATAGGACGACCGTCGTGGGCGTGATGAAGAGCAGGCAGCCGGTCCCGCCAAAGTAAATGTCGACGGTGCCGGCGGGCGCCTTGATCGTCTTGGTGGTGGAATTGCTGAGGTCCTTGATGTCGACCTGCTGGCTGCCTTGGCTGAAGACCGCAAATCGATTGCGGGCCACGAAGACGGCCGAGGTGGCCGGGCCGCGCTTGGAGTCGGTCGGCTCCACGGCACCCGTGGCATCTCTCGGCAGGTGAATCAGCTCGTAGACACCGCCATCCGTGGGGGAGGTGACCAGAATGGCTCGTTCGGCGGGGTTGTAGGAGAGGGTGCGGGGCGGCACCCAGGCGGAGCCCAGTTTCCGCAACGAGACCATGGGCGGCGACTCGACGTTCTTCGCAAAGTCGTAGGAGCGGACGTTCTTCTCCTTGGTGATGTAGAAGAGTTGGTTCTGGTAGATGGCGGATGCCGGGCGTTCGCGCTCGAGCTTGAAGACCATGACACCCGTGTCATGACCGGCGGCGAAGAGGTTGATTTCGGGGTGAGCGGCGATCACCCAGAAGCGGTCGAGGTCGCGCTTGAAGGATTGCACGGAAGTTCTCTTGTTCAAATCCCACACCCGGATGGTCTTGTCTTCGCCCACAGAGAGGATCAGGTCCTGGTGGGGGTGGAAAACACAGGAAGAGGCATTCTGGAAGTGGCCACGGCAGGTATCGACCTCCCAGGCTTTCGTATCTATAAACGAGGGAAAAGAGCTTATTAGCGACGATACGTTGCAACTCACCCAGCCAAATATGGGAACTCACCGCTCATTCTCCACAGCTTGATGAGGCGATCGTCACCCGCTGAGCAAATCAGGGGCAGGGTGGGGTGGAAGGCCACCCAGTTGACCCCCCGATCATGACCTTCCAGCACAAACTTCACCACCGCATCCGTGTTTCCGAACATATCTGCCTGATTCGGGTTGGATCGGGCCATCTGGTCTTCGAATGATACGGTGGACGGGGCGGCCGAATGCTTCTTTCGCAAGCCCGAGATATCCCAGATACGAACGGACTGGTCTAGCGAGGCGGAAGCGATCAGATCTTCGGTCGGGTGGAACTGTGCGCACATCACATAGTGGTTATGGCCGGTCATGGTGCAAACTGCGCGTCGCATGTCAGTATCATTCGGAAGGGGTCACCCCAGCCCGACTTACTCAACGACCGGTTCTGCCAGTTCCAGATTCTGATGGTCTGATCGTCGGAGGCCGACACGATCCACGGGTGCTCATGGTGGAAGAAGACCGTTCGCACGTAATCCAAATGGCCATTGAGGGTGAACAGGCATCTCCGCGTCTGATAGCTCCAGACCTTGATCTTGTAGTCGTCACCGCCGGACACGAAGAGGGGTTGCGTCGGGTGGAAATCAATGCCTCGGACGGGGCCATCGTGTTCTTCGAAGCGATCGATCAGGGTTCCCATGCGGTAATCCCATAATTGGATGGTGGAGGAATGAAGGGAGACCAGGATCCATGGCCTGTTCCAGGGACAGGGTCAGTGTTTGCGACAACGCGTTGGGGGGTGCTGAGGCCACGCACCGCTTGGGATGAAAGGCGATTCCCTTAGCGCGGGACGATTTGGACTCAAACTATTCATTGCAGCGTGTTAGACTCGAGCGATTGGGTACAATGCAGTAGGATCCGCGAGGTCCAATAGGTGGGGGATTGGGCGTACCTTGGTGAGCATATTCGGGGAGGACTGCATGATGAAGGGGGGAAAGGGTAGGCCGGAGCCGCACCATCAAGTAGCAAGCTCCGCACAGTCAATGGAAAAGAAAATCACAGCCGGGACCACCGCATCCACTGCAGTCAAGGTCAACGGTAGAAAGGAATTGAAGCCGAAGAGGTAACGGGGGGGAGAGTGAACTGGACAGGGACAGATGGAGTTCAGGTCAGCCAAGGTAAGAGAGCAGTAGGGACAACTAACTAACATCTCCCAAGGCGGTAACGTGCAACAGTAAGCGAGTCCTGCCGCCCAATGACCGTCCGGGCGGTGAGCGCTCCCGTCCCTGGCCGATCTTTGCCTTGTTTGTCTTCTTTTCTTGCCTGAGGAATACATTCGGGGGTCCAAGTACGTCACCATCATGGTCTAGATTTCTAGATCCTTCTTCTCCCCAATCTCACGACAGACAGATCACCACAATGTAATGGTGCTGGATCCTTTACAACTTGTTCTCTCTCGTTGGTGCTTAGAGCCACATTGACCCTTCTACTATTGTCTCATAACCCAATCGATCAGTCTAAAGCATACCGCCTGAGGGAGAAACGGTGCAATGTCCGAATCTACTTGCAGTCCAACCCGATAATCTCTCATTTGTTTCCCTTTGAAACCGAAACCATTTGTTTTTGTGAACCGCACTGCGATGGGACATCTTTCTTTGAGTCAGGACGAAGTTGACGTGACATGACGACCATCTTCAACAGCACGGGATCTGTACCCATGGCATCCCACCCGGCCACGGCATCAAGTAGCTACCAGCAAACGAGGCCGTCCAATCCCTTCTCCGGCCCACGTGTTCAGCGAGACACACTCCCAGAAGAACCCATTCCTGCCGAAAATGCCTCCACGGCGGAATCGAATCCCGGGCCCGATGCCCACCCGCACGTGTTCACGCCTTATGCAATAGAGGAGCCAGAGGACGAGGAGAAGGAAGACGCAGCAAAGCAGCGGCCCTCTCTCCACAGGCTCCCAGCTCTGATGGAGCTGCCATGGGCGAGTATCGACTACGATCAGGGAGAATTGGTCCACTCCATGGAGGACCTCCGTTGCGATTCCGACTACAGCGATTGCTGGCTCCACGGCAAGCCTCACCGGGGCAAGAAGCGAAAGCCTACCCGGCCGCCCCGGCAAGTGTCGGGTGAAACGGCCCCAGATACACGGGGCGGCATTTCCGGTTTCAGCCCAAAGAAGCGGCGCCGGAGCCTACGATCGGGGGAGGATGTGGACATCGAGCCACTGTCTTCCCAGATGTCTGAATCCAATGAGTCTGTATCTTCTGGCAGCGGGAATTCTGATTACCCGTCGTCTGATGTCAGCAGTGTCAATGCGCCGGACGACTCTGCTGCGCCTGATCAGATGGACATCGACTGAGGTTACTATCCTGATACATCTCTTGCTATCTAACTCGTTGTACCGAGTGCCTCATGCAACCACGCGGTTGCATTCTCAATCCCTCAAGTCTGCGAGTTTGATGCATCACGTTGTCCCTCTGTTCAATGGCCATGTAGGGGCCGTGGAGATGGAATCAGATATCGATATGTTTCCGGCAGACGGAGCAGTATAGGAAGTTTCGTCCCATATAGTGTTGCCGTCAACACCATCACATCTAGCAGCAATGACCAACAGATGGTCATTACGACGCCGTTCATGCGGTGTCGATGGCTGCAAACCAGTAGATAGACTACGTGTTAGGCCGGATGTGGCCAACTACTACAAACCCAGCATCAAGCTACATAGACCACGTGAAAGACGCAGGCCGTCCACCCAATCAACCACATAAAACCATCTACATGTAACCCAAAGCAAGTAAACCCAACACCCTAAACCCCAACAGGAAATACACAACAGCTGCTACGCCCCTGACGGCGTAGGGTCTGGCCGGAACAACCTCAGCGGTGACGTCATACACTCCTCATTGCGGCCACAGACGATGAAACCCGACCGGCTAAAACAGCAACCCCATCCCCTTCTCCATTGACACTGCCTGTCGAGACTCAGACCGGAAATCAAACCAATTGCACTAGGAATCCATATACACCATGGCAGCGACACGAACTTCCTCGCGCCAAGCCGCCCAGAAGGCGAAAGAGGCTATTGCGGCTGCGCCGGATACGAAGAGTCGCGGCGGAGCGGGGGCTAAACGCAAGGAGGCGGAGGAGAAGGGACCGGTGAAGAAGAAGGGAAAGAAGGACGAGAAGGCGGAGCTGGAGAAGGAGCCTAAGGAGGAGGAAGCTGCGGGGAAGGAGCCCGAGCCTGAATCTAAGGAGGAGGAAAAGAGGGATGAGACTACGGAGGAAGCGGAGGGACAGGCTTCGGACAAGGAGAAGGAGTCGGAGGCTGACGGAGAGGAAGAGAAGGTGAAGGGCGAGAAGGAGACGGAGGAGCCAGAGGGCGAGGGGGAGCCAGCCCAGGAGACATCTGAGGCGGAAGCCGCTGACAACGAGGGAAAACCCGAAGCTGAAGCCAAAACGGAGGAAGAGAAGCCGGATCAAGGTATGAACTACGCCCTTGAGACCTGATTGGTTCAATATAGGAATTAACAGTCAGCAGATGAAGCCAAACCCGCCCCGTCTGACCAGGAGAAACCCAGCCAGAAGGATGACAGCCCACCCAAGGTGCTCGAAAAAGGCATCATCTACTTCTTCTTCCGACCCCGAGTCAACGTCACCGACGCACAAAGCATGGACGAAGTCGCGCGGAGCTTCATCGTGCTCCGCCCGATGCCCGGAACCGCCGCGCTGGACCAAAAGGAGGGACCGCTGGAAGCGGGCGCAACCTGTCGGTTACTGATGGTTCCCAAGAAGCAGTTTCCCAAGGCCACGGGACAGCGCGAGATGGGGTTCGTGGAAAAAGCAGGCAATACAGTGAAGGAGGTCGAGGAGAGTCTCCTGTCGAGTGAGACGCATGAGACCAAGACCCAAGGCGAACAAGTGACGCCGGAAGCCAAACCGTACGCTGAAGGCGTGTATGCCATTACACGCACCCAAAACGACTCCCGATTGGCGTACATCGTGACGATCCCGGCGGAGATGGGACCCGTTCAAGAGGAGTTCGGTCTGGAGGCACAGGGTGGGTGGATTGTGCAGTCGAAGAATCCTAGATTTCCTGGGCCGGCGAATGCGCCAAAGCAGAACCCGGAGTATCCCCAAAGGTAGGATTCCTCTTTCTTTCCTCAATTGATATAGGAATATGTATATTGACGATGCGCAGTGTGGAGGACAAGTTCCAGGATCACCGGTGGATCCCTCTGGAACCCGAATTGATCGACTATGCACACGCACAGTTTGTGCTGATCGGCCATACACATCGCGAACCCGGTCAGGACCTGAAACAGATGGAAGAGGAAAACGAGACTCGAGTGGAGGAACACGGACAAGGTTAGTAAATCCTGGAGAAAACGGACAATAGATCTAATCAGTTGAATATCCGTAGGAGACGCCACCATCTATCAAGACCTGGGCGTTCACGCGAAAGAATACCCAGCAGTGCCAACCACGTGGAGTCACTAAACACGAAACTACGACTTAATCCGTAACTAAATAGCCCATCCTAATCAAAAAAGTCTGCGGTTGACCCAATGGATCTCTCCACTTGCTCCACGTTGATCCTCGTGTTCTACATTCCATAATGCCATCCCACCCCATCCCAGTCGTCGTGTTAAACTTGGCGCGACTATATAGTCACTTCACCCCTCCACATGCTTAGACTAGGCAATGTAGAATCCTCTCTTCTTCGGAAATCAATCTCACTATGAAGTGGCTCACCGGGTTCGTTGCTTTTGCCGGTCTGACAGGCGCCCTCTCGTCTCATCCGCGCGCCGCCGTCAACCAGACCACTTGCGCCGGCACCACCTATCGCTACACGGGGCTGGAGGGATACGGTCGCTTACCATCGAATGCCCGTGACAAATACGGCGACACCATCGGAGGCATTGGCAGCTCCATCGCGTTCGATCCGGTCTCGTGGCAGCGTACTGCGCCCAACTCCTACGAGGGCACCGTCTACTGCCTCCCAGACCGAGGGTGGTACGTATCTCTCTATACACCATACACATGGAAGATAAAATAAGACAGTATATACTAACAAAAACAGGAACACAAACGGCACAATCAACTTCCAATCCCGCATCCAGAAATTCCACCTCACCCTCCACCTAACTCCCAACGCCACAGCCCAGCACCCATCCAAACCCAACATCCGCCTCCAATACAAAGACACAATCCTCCTAACAGACCCCAACAACAAGCCCCTAACCAGCCTCGACCCGGACATCACCAACTCCGCCCACTACGACGGCTTCCCACCCCTCCCAGCATCAACCTACCCAGGCGACGGCTTCGGCGGCCCCGGCGCAGGCGGGAAGCGCGTCTCCGTAGACCCAGAAGGCCTCGCCCTCCACCACCAGCAAGACGGCAGCCTCTCCTTCTGGGTCTCCGACGAATACGGACCCTACGTCTACCGGTTCAGCGAGCAGGGCCGCATGGAGCACGCCATCCAGCCGCCCGCGGCATACCTCCCGCGCCGAAACGGCACCCTCAGCTTCAACGCCGCCAGTCCCCCGCTCCATGACCCGGAGAACATGCCTATGCCTGAGGACCCCGCCTCCGGCCGCAGCAATAACCAGGGTTTTGAGGCACTGACGCTCTCGCCGGACGGCCGCACCCTCTACACTATGGTTCAGTCTGCTCTGGCGCAGGAGGGCGGGCCAGACGATGAGACGAACCAGCCTGTTCGGCTGCTCGAGTACGATATCTCTTCTTCTGCGCAGCAGCCGCAGCTGAAACACGAATACGCTGTTCTCTTACCCCGGTATACCAACGCCAAAGGAGACAGCCTCGTGGCCGCCCAGTCTGAGATCCACCATCTCCCCCATCCCGGCCCCAGCAGCAGCAGCAAAAGCTTTCTCATCCTATCCCGCGACTCCGACGCCGGCCACGGCCAGTCCGATTCGCGATCCATCTACCGACACGCAGACATCTTC
The DNA here is from genome assembly GCF_002847485.1 of Aspergillus campestris IBT 28561. Lineage (NCBI taxonomy): Eukaryota > Fungi > Ascomycota > Eurotiomycetes > Eurotiales > Aspergillaceae > Aspergillus > Aspergillus campestris. Next base: position 1,089,568 of record NW_020194336.1, on the reverse strand, counting down.
TCCATCACAGACGAGACGACCAATCTGCGGGGGAAATACGACGGCGCGACGGCGGCGATCGCTTCGTCGGAGGGTGTGCTGCACGACGACATCACGCCTGCTCAGTACTGCCCGTTTATCGATTATAATCTCGATGCCGAGCTGGCTAGGTTCGGGCTGCATAATGGGGGTCCGCAGGATGAGTATCTGCTGAATGAGAAGTGGGAGAGTTTGGCGCTGCTGCCGGTGGATCCGGATCAGGGGAGTGGTGGTGGTGGTCGCAGGGAGTATTTGCTGTTTAGTTTTAGTGATAATGATTTTATGACGCAGGATGGTGAGTTCCCTTCCTCTTTGACAGTGAATCGTTGTACTGGCTATACTAACGGTACAGGCTACATGAATTTCGGCGACTTCAAGTACGCTGATGAATCGGGATACAACATTGACAGCCAGATGTTGGTCTTCCGAGCGGTATTCTAGGATGGATAATATTTTCAACATTCTATCTCTATGAGAAATCATTTCAGGAGAAAACCAGGCATCATATATTAGACTACTAGGTAGATAATGTGACTCGAACGGATCCTATCGCGTTGCGCATTGCTGTCTGCATTTGGTACTAATACAATCAAAGAGCTTTCACCCTGGCGCCAACTGTGCAATCTGGATTTCCATAAGCCAATTTTCACAACCTCTTTTTTTTTCTTTTCATGTTGATAGCCTGACCGTCCAACGAATCCCGTCTGCCGCAAGCGGCCGGTCCAAAAAGTGTAGGCATAATCAATCCATGGCAAGGACCGCGTTTCGCATGAAATCTACCGCAACGCCGGAAAGGAGCAAAACCAAACCTTCCTCTCGTGTTGATCCAGTCTGAGATTAGTGAGCCGACTGAGAGGGTTCTCAAAATTATTTGTTTAGGTTAAGTGCGCCTAGGATGTCGTCCAGGGACCAGCCTGGGCCGCCCGGCACTATCTCCGCCCACACTTCCTCCGGCACCGCATCGGCGTCGGGGATTAGACGCCAGTTCGGACTTGGCTCCGGCTTAATCCACTTGAAGTCTTCCACTTGGTTCCAGCGGTCCTCGACACCCGCTTGGTTATGGTCCAAGGCCTGCGAATTGTTAGTCACGGCCAGTTTGGGGGTAGACTGAAGAAAGTACTGACATAAACCCGGGGTATCCGGGCAAAGCGCACATTGGTGCAGTCTTCAATGATCGGGTTGCTGGATGAACTCAAGTACACATCCACGTCGGAGCACTTGTGCATCCGGAACTGCCGGCACGTCACCACAATAACGCTCTTTTCCACCCCCGTGATATGAGCCGGCCCATCAACCTGCCCGCATACCAACAGGCTATCCTTCACACCCTTGACCGTCAAACTGGCGTAGGGTTTGCCGTTGGCAGTCGGGATGGACATGTCGACGACGCAATGACGCAGCGACGTGATCGAGGCTGGCACCGTATCTGTGGATCCAGAAGCCGGGAGCATGATGTGAAGCCGATGGTGGTCGTGCACCGTCACGGAGGCAATGGACGACGCCGCAAAGCCGGCCGAGGTCGGCCCCCCGTGCTTCGGTCGGTCGTACGCGCTTTCCACGGAAAGCATCGGAGCAGACGTTGGGGTGATCTCAGGTTTTCGCTGCTGAAGCTGGTCGGGTTCATTCAGCGGTGTCGAGGGGTAGTTAGGGGTCGCGGCCGTCGACGACTCCACAGATGATGTCCCGGGGGAGCGATACCCGGGGATCCCACGGCGTCCTTGCGCAGCCATCTGCGCTGCGTCGGCCAAGGACACCGCCGACGTATTCTTCTTGGTTTTGAAGCTAAACTTGGGTCGCGGTTCGACTAACGCACGAGTTTCTGCCAATTTATCCTGGAGTGCTTTGATAGCCTAGGAGGTCAAACAATCAGCACAGCCCTTCCCTTAGGTCTCAGAGTATATGCAACCTACTTCTGCGTATATCCGTTGGTCGTAGGTAGGGATGTAGCTAGCTGAATCCTTGACCTCATTCGACAACCGTGCGATCCCCGCTAAGCAGTGATCAGTCGCGTCGGTCCGCTCGCCGCCCACCAGGGACGTATCAGCGAGTCGGTCCATCTGTTCCTGAAGTGCTGTCACAAGCAGCGATGTCAGAAGAAATAAGACAAATGGCCTGGTGCAGAAACACACCGGTAATTTCATGCTGAAAGTAACGGAAAAACCGCTCCTTCAACGGGATCTCCGCATTGGAGATAGTCTGGTCCTCAGACTGCGACGGCCGTCGCGCATCGGTAAAGCTCGCTTGCGCTTCGGACATCGTCATAACCGAGATGAAGTGAACAAATCCAGATCGGTCACGAGATGATGTTGGAGTATGCCGTCCGGAGAGAGATGAAAGGGACCAGAAGCTCGGATGGAATGGAAAGGGCGCTTCGATGTACTGATGACGTCGACCCGGGTGGATTGGCAAATATTACGTAGGATAGCCCTTCCAGTTCTAGTACGATTTAGATACCCATGCAAACGCAGGCGAAACCCCGGGAAGGAACAGCGGTCGACGATGAGCTGGGACTCTGTCAAAATGGACAAATCGCACCCATTAGCTTCCAATGGCATGCCACAGCGGACGAGCTTCGAGGAATGGAAAGCACGATGGTATGATAGAGGGGTCATCAACGGTTCACTGCCGGGACGATCATCTGCCCCACTACCGGGACTGGATGATGGTTGGCCGCCAGGAGAATGACTGACAGGTTCAACATCGTTCTGATTCAGGACTTACCTCAAGCAAGGGAGACCACACGAGAGAGATTTCAGGTCAAGAACAGAGACATGACCGACGTTGATCTTCGTCGCTTCTTCTCCCTCGTGACGTCGATCGACCCCGGACTATCTCGGCTCCGGCCTGTCCCGTTTCGGTCATTGCGGCCTGAGGCTACTCACCTACTCGTAGTATAGATACGCGACATATATTGGTTTAGACAGGACTGAATGGAGAGTACATTTGGAACTGGGCGATGTTATGCTTTTCAATAGATCAGGTTCTTCCCGCACTTTGCCATTTTTCTCGGGAATCCCAGGGCGTTCTCCATCTAGATATATATTAGCCCTAGTGGGATTGTGCACTTTTGGGGTCTTCATAGTCTAGTGGATCGCATCTTAGCGGAGACCAAAGTTATGGTTATTGATATCCTACAGACCACGCCAAATATTCAAGTGGAAGAAGGTCTCATCAAGAGGGCTAGTAGACCCCACCACGGTCGAACCACTAGCATCGTATATCTCTGTAACGTCCCATGTCCTAGCCGAGTACGCTGTTTCAGGCAAAAGAAGGAAGAAAAACAAGGAATAAAAAGACTTTTCATAGATTAATCTGACAGCTGACGAGACCTGGAAGATGATCTTCTAAACAAAGACGCCCCACTGGACAACGATAACTTCACACCTTTGAAATCTCTGGAGAACGATCTACTTGTCTTCTTCACTTGCGTTGGATTAGGCTTATTGTGCGCCCAAAGAGGACTCATGAACTCTGGAGCGGCTGGTTTGGGTGTCATGTCGTAGAAACCGGAGTACGATGCCGGCGAAATGGGACTCTTCAGGGAATCTCCCGAGCCAAGGCGGGCGGAGGATTTACTCGTAGAGTGGCTCAAAGAACTTGAGGCGGAGGTGGTGTTTTGCGAGAGCGAGTCGGGGAAAGAGTAGCGTCGTTTTGAATCAAGATGAATCAAGCCTTGGATTGCGTTCGATGGGTGTTCGGATTGTTCTATCAGGCGGATATGGTGTATGTTGACATTTCCCGGGCAGAAAGGACATAAACAGTCAAGGGACATAGCAATCGGATTATCCTGCAGCCTCTGGTATAAAGTGAGCGTGGATTCGTCGCATGGTTTCTGCTCACGCTCGAGGGAAGCTGACAGATGCAAATTTCAGATATGAGAGCGCTCATACCTCATAAGCGCACGGGTCGGATGACCTTACTCGTTCGTCCAAAAATTCTCTGGGAACTGCGTGACCCGCCGGGCAGTCGACCGTATAGACGCTGTCGGCGCGCGTCTCGGCCAAAGGACTAGCCCCCGGAAGTGGTGATGCCTGGAGCCATTCGGCCAGATGGGCTTGGTAGTCGTGGTTGTTCGCATCAAGTTCTCCGTTGGAATCCCACATCTGGACTCGGCGATTGATCAACCATCGGATCAGGTGCCCTAGGGATGCTTCCCAAAACTCCCTCATGGGGGCAAGGCGCGCCCAGTTATCTCGAATCCTCCGCGTCTGCAGGGGAGGATGGCCGTCGGCATTCTGGGTCAAAATGACCGTGGACAGTATTTGGAGAGAAGGGACTTCGAACTCGTCATCAAATGCGGCTAAGACCGTCCGGACTAGTTTTGTCCGGGTGTTGCGTGCTTGGTCCAGTGTATCGTCTATGGTGTCCGCTGCAGGGCTGGAGGGTCCCTCCAGCTGTGACGTGTGACGCCAGTTGATATGACACTGGATGAGGGCTGACTCTGCGGAGCATAATATATCATACAACCAACAGAACGGTGCGAGTGTGGCGGTTTTGCTTCTGATAAGGGCCGTGAGGAGGTCCGTGATCAGCGTCTCCGGATTTCCATCCAACCGCTCCTTTTAATTCTGTTAGCTAAATTTGTGACCAAGCGGAGGTGAAACAAAGTGAGAACCATGATCCTGTACCAGTCCTGGAATGATGGGCGGGTTCTTCCCGCCCTGTGTAAGGTGAGCCATGCGGAAACCCGAAAACTCCAACGACCCGGTACTATATACCGCGCGGGGTAACAGATCGTTGATCAAGAACAGCTCGGCACTCGTTAGATCTGGATGCTGCCACGCCGCCGCCATTGCACGCTCCAGATTGAATTTATCCTCGGCCGATATATCATCACCACGAAGGACGAGCAATCGGATCCCTGCCAACAACGTATGGGCGATGAAGTGCCGATAGCACATGAGGCCCGGTGCAACCGGTTTATTACACGGAAATAGTTTGGATTTGACTTGGACCAGGTACATCAAAGTGGAGAAGATCGCGTCTGATGGCAGTAGGTAGGGCGAGTGATTGCTAGTCGGCACGTCGTGTGTTGTCACCAATTCCTGTAAACGAGTGCGCTGCGCGTCAAAGATGGTCTTAATCCAAAACACCGACCGAGTCAGCGGCTCGATCTTGGACGCCTGGTCGTCCTGAGCCTGGAGAACGGCGATATCGACAGCATGTTGACCGATAATCTCGCGGAGGATGTTGGCTAGGTCTCGACGTCCCAACTGTTCCCACACTGCTGCCACCAGTGGGTGTGACATGAGGGAGACAGGGACGAATACGCCCCGGACATAAGCGCGCGCCGGAACTCGTCAATGGGGTCGCCTGTCTTGTGAAATCGCGGATCCAAGCTGGGTTAGAAGGGTCACGGTGTTCTTTGTCGCATATATGTTAGACTGACGGGATTGAGCAGATGGGAAGTTGAGAAAAGGGCCGAGAAGCGGCTTTAGCAGGTGATCTGCCAGGCATCTGTTTCAGCTGATGCGAGGCTGCAGGTTGCTGTCCTACTCGGGCCCTGATGCTGCCCAATCGTCGGTGGACATCGGATCCTATATTGCTGTCGTGGAAGGACAAATCCATTGCGCGTCAGTGATGACTTGAGGGGATCAATTCCATTGCTGAGAGGTTGTTGTTGTTGTTGTTCGGGATTGTGATGACGTGGGGATCTACGAGCCTGATGATCTTCGTGTTCTAGGCTGGCTAAACAAGATATGGTCTACTCCGTATTTCTACTACTGTTATGAGGAATGAGATCTACAGTTTCTTGATTTCTATGATTTCTATGATAGCTCGAATCGGAGAATAAACCCGTAGAATATAAAAAAAAAAATACACAAGACAAAAGAGGGGAAAGAGAATAAAGATCACCCCGCGCCTGTCACACAATTGGCTTGTACAGCTCACCTGAAACGCTCTGTTGCCGAGTCGTCCTGGTTGGATCGCCAGTAATAATGGTGATTGTCATTGATAATTGCGAGGATTTATTATGGTTACTATTGAAAATGGTATGTTGAATACAATGGTGAGATAGTACCTAGTCAACATCGCATCTTACAGCATGTTCTAACATATAGGTCTTTGTTTGCACAGTATACTATACCTATAGTACCATTTTGGATACATTGTCCCTATAATACACGGCGACCTTACCGCGTATAGTACATCGGATGTAGACGTAGATATCGAACTAATGAATGGACCACAAACCCTCAAGACGAACTATATCCCTCCAAGCAACAACATGTTCGATGGATCATCTCGCGGAAGTGACAACAATATAACTAACTAGTACTAGAGTCTGACCCCAGATGTCCCAGTGTCGACGTCACCATCAACCATGGAACTGGGTACGTGTGGACATCATGATTGGTCGCCATATTAGTCGGCCTTGACCTATTCGAGGTTTCAATAAACAACGGGCAACGACCTATTGAACCATCCCCAAGAATAGATACCTAGAGTCTAGGTCAAGTGGACGATCGTTAACCAAATTACTCTCTGAGTCTTTCTCTCTCTATCGAAACTTTCATTGTCGCCTCGTATTAGGCGTGAATCCATTTCTTGGGACTTGCAATAGCGTCCCAATATACCCATGAAGATGTTACCATCAAGGGCGATAAATCGCCATGGCAATGACACGGGAAACCCACAGAATGTAGATCTACCTATTCAGAGACCCATCATTCCTGACCCCGACGGGTAGTTATGAGACATGCAAGGGGGATGCCACTCTCAATCCCCTTGAAGTATGCGGAAATGCGTTTCCACCATCAACATACGCCGGAGATCGTCTTTTCTGGCGCAATTTAATATGTCGACCACTGAGCGTCGGCAGGAGGCCCCAAGACCAAGACCCTTGGTTGGGACAAAGTTTTCCTGAACGCCGTCTCTTGCGCAGCCGGTACGAGTCGAATCTGATAGGCTGTTTGGGGGCTTAATAGCTGGTACTGGTGGCTATCCCTATCTTTGTTTGATCCCTGGGTACCATTTTTTCTGCGCCTTCTTGACTAGAAAACGGCGAAGACCGCTCTTTTATCTCTAGGCCGCGCGAAACCTCACGATATTCGATCAGTACGGTCGTCAAAATACACCCTGATGGTTAGATTTGCTTCTCTGGTGGGATGTCTATCCCTCGTGGCATCCTGCGTACTTCCCGCTGCCGCCATAGGCACAGAATATGTCGTCGTTGAGCAACTACCGGGGGTGCCGGAGGGCTGGACTAAGGGCGAACCCGCGATTCGGTCGAGGCTGATGCGGTTCAAGTTGGCACTGAACCAAGAGAAAACCGCCGAATTTGAGAAAAGGGTGGTGGATCTCTCCACCCCCGGACATCAGGATTATGGCAGGCACATGAGCCGCGAAGTCGTTAGTGATTTCCTGCGTCCCTTCGATCAGGGCACGGAAAAGGTCGTGGCGTGGCTTGAAGGCGAACATGTGCCTGCAGAATCGATCAATGTGCATGGGAACTGGGTGGAGTTCGAGGTCGATATTGCACATGCGGAGTCAATCCTGAGGACGCATTTCTACCGCTTCTATCAAGAGAAAGTCAAAGATGGGGAGCCCCGGGCGTCAGTAATCAGGACGCTGGCCTACTCAGTGCCGCGAGACATCTACCCCTACGTTTATATGATTCAGCCAACAACGCGGTTTGGGGCGCTGGCCTCGCAGGTAACTGTTCAACCGATAATCATCTCAGCCGAGGATGTGGACGGGGATTGCGCGGCAAATGTAACCCCTGATTGTCTTCGCGAACTGTACCAAATTGACGACACCGATATTCAACCGGACAGGCGCAACATCCTTGGCATTTCGGGGTATTTGGACCAATATGCCCGCTATGGTGATTTCGAAGAATTTCTGCACCGGTTTGCGCCCGATCGCGCGGACGCCAATTTCACCGCGGTCTCCATCAACGGTGGTCGCAACTTGCAGAACGACACAAGGGGCAGTGGGGAAGCCAGCCTCGACATTCAGTACGCCTTTTCTCTGGCGTACAGGGCGCTTGGCGTGTACTACAGTACCGCCGGACGAGGCCCCTTCGTTCCCCAGGTCGGTCAAGACGAGACAACGGATGCAGAGAACGAGCCCTACCTCGACCAGCTCCACTATCTTCTGGGCTTGCCCGATGACGAGCTTCCTGCAGTTCTCAGCACCTCTTACGGCGAAAATGAACAGAGCGTCCCCGAGAAATACGCGTATACGGTGTGCAATTTGTTTGCCCAGTTGGGCGCCCGCGGAGTCTCGGTGATCTTCAGCAGCGGTGACGGAGGCGTGGGCGACAATTGCATCAGCAACGACGGCACCAACACCACCGTATTCCAGCCTACGTTCCCGGCAAACTGTCCGTTTGTCACCGCGGTCGGCGGCACGTACGGCATCAAACCGGAGAAGGGCATCAGCTTTTCCGGCGGTGGGTTCTCACAATACTTCAGTCGGCCTGCCTATCAAGAGGCCAGCGTCAGCGGTTACTTAGACAAGATCGGAAATACCTTTGAGGGGCTGTTCAATGCGGGTGGGAGAGCCATCCCCGATGTGGCAGCACAAGCGATAAACTATATCATCCTAGACCATGGATCCTACGCGAAAACCGGGGGTACTAGGTTGGTTTTCCCTCTCTTTGTTCTTATACTTCCTTTGCTCCGTTGCCTGCCTCCAATCCCTTGACCATGAGAAGAGAATGATACAGTTGCTGATCGAATTATAGTGCGTCGGCCCCCGTCTTTGCCGCCATTGTAGCACGATTGAACGCCGCTCGACTCGAGGTTGGCAAGCCCCGACTCGGATTCCTGAACCCGTGGCTCTATTCATTGAACCAAGGCTTCACCGATATCATTGAAGGCGGTTCACTGGGTTGCGCCGGCGGGTTAGGGCCGTTAGTGCCGGGCGCGAGCTGGAATGCGACCCAGGGTTGGGATCCGGCCACGGGGATTGGCACACCGGTGTATCGCACTCTGGGGGAGATTGTTAAGTCTTTTTAAGTCTGCTTGGAGGAGAGTATACTGGTTTCAGTGATAGTATACGTGCTTGACCTGCGCTCCAGAATCGAAGCTGTTAGTTGACTCTCGTCTCTCTAATATCGGGAGCATTGGTTAAATAGTGTAAAGTAGACGTATAGCATGTCTGATAGCTATTTGATTTTGATTTTCTCGGTCTTTCATCTGTAAAACACATAAGCGTAGAAGTTGATTCAAAGAACAAGTGAGGGCAGGCTGTCAAAGGAGTCTAGTAAAGATCACGGCACGTGACCGACGGGCCCGAAGCTCATGGAAGCTCCGGTTGGCGGTTGAGGAGCGGACAACGTCAGCCATCTTCCTCATTATACCCAACCGTCACCAACTCACATCCATCCCTCCATCTCCTCCGTCCATTGCTGGTGCAAACCGATTCGCACAGCTTTAATATACAAAGCTCTTGATTATCACACCCCTCGATCGTACCCGTTCTCTTCCTACCAGTCACAGTCACCATGGCCAGCGGCGGCGACATCCGATCCCTCGTCTCGGAGCTCCAAAACGCTCTCAACCGCCACCAATTCGAAGTCGTCAGCGACCTTCTCAGCCGCGCCAAGCGAGCCCTCCTGCTGCAGAATGCCCTGATCCCGACACCATCGACGTCGCCCGAGCTAGTCTCTGCGGCTCGCGAGATCCTGGAAGTGGGCGCCCTCGCTTCCATCAGGCAGACCGACGCTCCCACCTTCACACGATACTACCAGCAGCTCCAGCCCTTCTACGATCTGGAGCGGGATAGCACCGGGGCCGGCAAGGTCGACTTTAAGACGAGCCAGCGCAGCAAGGTCACAGGCTTGTATCTGCTGCTCCTGCTCAGCATGGGTGACAGCACGAGCTTCCACACGGTGCTGGAGGGTCTGGTGGAGGAGGCGAGCCTCAAGGGCAAGAGTGTGGAGGATGATCCGTTCATCAAGTATCCTGTTGAGCTGGAGCGGAACTTGATGGAGGGGAGCTATGACAAGGTGTGGCGGGAGACGAACTCGGAGCGGGTTCCGTCGGAGGAGTTTGCCTTATTTTCGAGTGTGAGTGTCTTTTTTCCCGTTCTTTCTCTTTATTTTTATTCCATCCCGTCTCGCCGCCTTCTACCTCTAATAATATGTGAGATCGAATAATGCTAACGGAAATAGGTCCTGGTCGGAACCATCCGCAGCGAAATCGCCGACTGCTCCGAAAAAGCGTACCCGTCGCTCCCCATCTCCAACGCCAAGAACCTCCTCTTCCTCGAGTCCGAAGGCGCCGTTATCGAGTTCGCCCAGCAGCGCGGGTGGGTGCTGCGTGACGGCCGGATATACTTCCCCGTGGAGCCCGAGGCGGCGGCGCGGTCCGAGAAGGACATCCTGGTCGCCAGCGGCACGATTATTGAGAATGCAGTGGGTTACGCCCGAGAGCTAGAGACGATTGTCTAAAGATAGACCTGTTTCTGTTTCGTCTTATTTGGTAATTTATGTCTACTGGTCTCGGATGGGGGTTATTATTATGCTGCCTTTGCATTATGAGATTACTTAGCGAATCTTCCTGAATTCTTAACTATATTAAAGTATCCCATAAAAAGAAGTCTAGACATGGACCCGCCACGTACAAAGCCGTCGATCGTAGAAACTACTCGACACACAAAGCAGCTCTGACCCCTTCGTGCCATCGAGCGAATACCCACCCTCAGGCTTCCACACATCCGACGCATAGTTCATACTCTCATGCTCCGTAAACTCCGCCACGACCTCAATCTCCCACTGCGAGTCCGCTCCAGCAACACGAACCACCCTCGCCCCGCCATGCATACAGCTAGCCAACACCAGGAACGACACCTCTCCCTCATCGCCCCCCTCCGTCCGCAACAGCTGCAACCGCCACACACCACCTCCCAAACCCATCTCCGCCAGCACGGCGCCCCGGCGCGTGGCATGGTACACCCGCAGAAACTCGTCATAACTCCCCGTTAGTAAGACCGGCGCGCCGTCAACGAGTGGAATCGGCAGCGGCAAGATGGAAGTCACGCCGGCGGTGTGATGGCGCGCGCGATCATCGTAGTCGACGACTGCAGAGAGCGAAGTGTTGTCGTCGTCTTCCTGCTCCACTGCTAGTCGGCGGGTGTGCAGAGACCCGAAATCATTTCCCGTGAACATGTACGGAATGCTACTGCTGGTGGTGGTGCCGGCATCGTCGTAGGTCGCTAGCGCCACGAACCACACCTCGATGGGAACGGTTGCATCGAAAGCGCCTGTCTCTTTGATATTGACGGCTCCGTCGGCTGATGATAGCGGTTTGGTAGAGGCGAAGACGGCCGTGCGCCCGTCTGAGAAGGTCACTGCGAAGCCGTCATCCTTGGCGGCGTCGCCAGATGGCCAGTGCGACGGTGTCCAAGCTAGAAAGAGAGCTGGCACGGAGGGATCCTCGTGCACGGAGCGGGTCCAGAGATGGATGATGTCGGAGCTGGTGGGGTCGACCTTGAAGAGGGCGACGGAGGCTGTGCTGGTGGCGATGGCGAGGAGGGTCGGATCCCGCGGGTGAAAGTGCAGGTCGAAGACTGCGTAGGGGAGGGAAATCCTCTTCAGGAGGGACAGCTCGTTGGTGTCTGGGTCAAGAGACCATCGTTGGAGACCGCCGGATTTGGATTGCTGGATGGAGCCGTCTGGGAGGGGCGTCTCGGAGAGGAGATAGGTGCCGATTATGAACTGGGAGGGGATTGAGGGGCAGAATTGGAGACAGCTGGGTGGTTGGTCTAGATAGACGGTTGATGAGGAGGGTGGATGTTGCATGGTGAGTAGTAGTACTGTTTGTACCTGGGGAGAGATCCCTTGAGGTGGGGAGATCTGGAGTATGAAGAAATTGAGGATCTATGGTGGGGCCGAAGATTATCAGTTTGATAGACGTTATCGTCCCCATTTATTGATCTTCGACCTTCATGACTGTGATATTGCAGTATTCAGCAATTGATTGACTGATTGACTGATGATCATTAATAATCCCAGACTATAAGAATCCTCGTATACTCGAGGCTGCCTAGTATTCAGCCAGTATATAAATAGTATATCTTTCCCCGCTCCTCGTCCATTTCCTCTTCTCTTTATACTTCAACTCTACTCCCACGTCCACTTCCACTTCTTCAGTTCGTATTTCATACACCACATTGATCACTCCATTATTTCGGACCAAGTACATCATGTCCCTTCCCTTCAGTAAATTCCCTCCCACCGCCACCATCTCCCCTACTCCCTTTTCGGTCTCCGTGTCCGACGACAAGCTCGTCGAGCTACAGACCCTGGTTCGGCTGTCCAAGATTGCTCCGCCTACTTACGAGAACTCCCAGACTGATGGTCAGTTTGGAGTTACCTCAAAGTGGCTGTCCGACATTCGGGACAAGTGGTTGAACCAATTTGACTGGTAAGTATATAGCATCTAGTCTAGCTTAATACGTATATCTACATGGATCCAGCTGAGATGAGCCATATAGGAAAACGTGCGAGACTCGTGCCAACAGCTTCCCCCAGTTCACGACCCAAATCGAAGATATTAAGCTTCATTTTGCTGCGCTTTTCTCGGAGAAGCCCGACGCCATCCCGATTATCCTCCTCCACGGATGGCCTGGTAATCTTGGACGGTCAGCCCCGTCTGTATCTACAGCTAACGGTTGGTAGGGAGCTTCTTTGAGTTTTTGCCCCTTCTGCAATTGTTCAAGGATGAGTTCAGTCCCAGCGCCCTCCCATATCATCTCATTGTCCCCTCACTCCCGGGTTATGCTTTCTCTTCAGGCCCCCCACTGGACCGCGATTTCTCTGGCGAAGATGTGGCCCGTATCATGGATAAACTGATGAAGGGGCTCGGGTTTGAAAGTGGGTATGTAGCCCAAGGGGGTGACATTGGCGCTGGCGTCTCCCGATCGCTAGCGGTGAAGTATGATAGCTGCAAAGGTATGTGTTGCTGATGGGATCTGGAGCATTGAATATGACTGACATCGTGACCAGCCGTTCACTGTGAGTTGATCTGGTCGTCTTTCTGCCGCGTATGTGAATGATACCAACGAAAAAGTGAACTTTTGTCCGACGCAATCCCCATCGGAAGAAGCTTCGACCGAGAACTTGACCGCATTCGAGAAACGGGGACTAGATCGCATGGATGCCTTCAGAACCAGGGGGATAGCCTATGCCATGGAGCATGCTACCCGGCCCAGCACCATTGGTCACGTTTTGGCTTCCAGCCCGATTGCCTTGCTTGCGTGGTATGTCCGTCTCATCGCATCTAGACCTAGTATCTTACTTCTGTAGGGTCGGAGAGAAGTATCTGGAGTGGGTTGACGAGCCACTCTCAGCGGACACCATTCTGGAGATGGTGTCGCTCTACTGGCTGACGGAGACCTTTCCGCGCGCCATCTACCCCTATCGTGAAGTACGTTGGCTCTTGACCCATGAGGAAAATGGATAAAAGACTTACGTCAACAGCTATTCAAACCCAGTGCCAGCGCAGCGGCCTTGCAAACTGAATCATACATCCACAAGCCGTTTGGATACTCATACTTTCCCAACGAGCTGATCCCAACGCCGAAGAGCTGGGTAGCAGCTACGGGGGATCTGGTTTTCTTCAGGGAACATCAAACGGTGCGTTTAGGGCTGTCTTAGACATATTGGATCAGACTGACTGTGATAGGGCGGGCACTTTGCGGCGTTGGAACGTCCTGCGGACATGAAAGCCGACCTGACGGATTTTGTGAAACAGGTGTGGTCGTAGATATGAGAGAGGAAGTTGCTGCACAAGGCTGCGTAGAAGTCAGACGGCAAACAGATGATGGGATTGGACAGTTTGACACGAGATCTTTTCCTTTGTAACATTTAGTAAGAAGAGGTAAATCAATCTTTCATATAATCCAACAGTAGTAGTCACCTGTATCATCCCCATACTTCATCCAACCTACCCCCAACAACACCACACTACTTCCCCCGTAAACGAAGAAAAAGAAGAACATGGAACTCCCATCTGAAGTCTCCAAGAGCAACCACGGTGCCCTTCCACATCCTAGCACTCACCCAGAGAAACCCAGAGAGACCAGAAAAACAAGTAACCCAACTAACCACGCCTACCCCAGACTCCACCCCCGCCATCCGCCCCAACCGCCCCAGCCCCACCGAGCAAATCGACGACTTCCTCGCGCGCCTCCCCCCATCCACAACAAAAGCCACCACCGCCGGACCCTGGATCTACATCAGCGGCCCACTGCCAACCCCAAAGCCCGACATCGCGACCCTCGTGCGAGAGGGCACGCATCTCCTGCGCGCCTACGAAGACGAAGCAGCCATCCTCCGCGCAAATGACAACACCTCCGAACTAACTTCCCTCCGCGAGACCCTCGAACGGCAGATCTTTGCGCTCGCGCGCGAGACGGGCGTTATCTCCGGGAAGTGGATGCTCTTTGCGCCGCCGGCTGTGGTGGATAGGTGGTGGGCGCTGGTGGCGCGGGCGACGGCGGAGGGGGAACTGGGGTTTGGGGCCAAGGTCGCGACGGATGATGGGGGGACTTGGGGTGGTGGTGGTGGTGGTGGGAGGAGTGGGAGTGGGAAGACGAGGCTGATTGCGGTGTATACGAGGGATTATGCGGACCGGGAGGATGTGGGGAGGGTGTTGGGGAGGTTGGTGGCGCTGGGGATGGTGTTTGTTGATGGGAGGCCGGTTTATTATAAGTGTGATGCTTTTACTTATTTGGGGATTATGGGGAGGAATTCGTATGGGTTGAGGGCGAGTTTGTTTTCTAGTGGGGATGTTTTGGGGGGTAATTAGGGTTACAGTTTCATGATATACTGCGATCACTTGTCAGTATTGACTGTGAATGAGAAAAGCTTTTTGGATGGAGTCCTCTTCTCTGCTGTAGATGATCCTGAATATACTTATCGCCATGGCCTAGAACTGAACTATGATGGCTGATCTAGTTCCTGACTATGAAGACGCTCCTCTGAGAATCCCAGATTAGACAACATGTGAATTGTACGGATTGATTTTCTTGGAAGTTCGGAGGTTTTGTGGGTTACTGAATTAATGACATTATTATCTGCTTCTAATATATTGTCTGCTTCTAACATCCTCAATTGACCATCTTTGAAGTTACTTTGGAGTGACCCGTCTGCTTGATTGCGATGATGAACGAGACTTCAGCCCTTAAGTAAGGCTTTCAGGGTAAGAGCTTGAAGTGATGGCGGAATTGTGTCTGAGTTCATTTGGGTTGATATCTAAGAATTCTACCACGAGGTTGATGGGGTCCGCTGTTGCGTTTGATCAACTTGTTGCTATACCCATCTGTGGTTACATGTTTGTATCTGCTTTGGCTGCCGTTTCGATGTGACAGTGGGCTTGTCAACTGCTTTGGTAACTAGTACCAGGTGGGATCAAACGGCTTTCCTCAAGCTGAGCATGCAAGCTCTTCCCACATCGTCGTTGTGTGCGGTCCCAGCACGTCGAAGACCTGCAGATGTGGTTCTTGACCGACTCCGGGACAAGGGCAGACCCAGAAGAGAGTATGTTAGCCAGCTCTGTCGCCTAGCCCCCAGCAAGATTGCCCCTGAGTGGACTAGAGCTGGCTAAAGGTCGGAAGGATGCAATATCATGAGACCAACCCCTCAAGACGCCTCATTCTTCTTCCCCATGACCTTCTCGCAGGCTTTCCGTACACCGTCAACACCCTTAACGCCCTCCCACTTCTCCAACACATCAACCACCTCATCCCAGTCCTTCTCCGCATCATCCCGTCTCCCCTCGGCCACCAAACCCTCCAGCCTCGCCGGCGCCCCCAGCACCCACTTCACAGTCGCCTTCTCCGCCTCCCGCATCCGATCCGTCTCCCCCGACGCACGGATCTCCCTCATCCGCCGTCGATGCTCCTCTCCCTCCTGGATCAGCCCGCCCGCCGTCTCCGCCACAAAGGCAATAGCCGGCTCCAGCGTCTTGGTCATCGTCAACGGCGCCCCCCGATCGTCCATGCTCTTACGCATCTTCCCGATCGTCTCGACCGCGCGGATCAGCTTCGAGTAGTTGTCGTACACGAGCGCCTTGCGCTCGCTGTCTAGCGTGCGGATGTCCCCGACAAGCGAGTTCTCCGCCTTCAGCACTGTCGCGAGCGACGACGCCGCGAGCAGCTGGTTCACGTAGCGCTGGGCATCGAAGTCCGTGCTGTCTAGCTCTGTCCCTGTCGCTACCACTGTTGGGTTTGAAATGTCCCCTGCGTCTGTGTGCCGAGGCACGCTGCGAGACCGCCGTCCGGCTTCTGCGGCTGCGCTGGGTTTCAGGTTGTAGTAGTCGCGGAGGGCGGCGCGGTTGCGTCGTGGGTACATGGAGGGGGAGAGAGCTCGTGCCGTGGAGGGTGTCGATGATGCGCTGAGGCCGCCGCCGGTGTTGGTATTTAGGGTGTCGAGGGACGGGCGTCCGGAGGGCGAGTGGGCGCGGGAGGAGGTGATGGAGGGACGGGGGGAGGAGAAAGTCGACATGGTGAGATAGCAGAGTAGACAATGATAGCAAGGTCGTGTTTCAGGGTTCCAGGGAAACGAAAGACAATATGTGCAATTGAATATAGGATGTGGAGAATAAAGGTAAAGGAGACGCCAAAAGGAGAGACGGAGAGATGATGCCAGCAAGGCGGTCAGTCGGCGATCAATTAAGCAGTGGTCCGTGCGTGCATTATTTATTCCCCCGTCGCATCTCCAAATCATCTCCAACTTCACCTTCTCCCCCCACCCATATAAATCAAAAAGCATACCCTCATAAAATACAATCCCAATGGCCTCAACATCCGCCCAACTAACAACCCACCTCCAAACCAAATACTCCCTCCCCGTATCCCCCACCTGGCTCAACGCCTTCCTAGCATCCACCCAACAACACCGCACCGTGCCCCTCTCCGCACTCACCCAAACCGCCCACTTCCGCCTCCTCGCCTCCGACTTCCGCGACTCCCTCACCACAGAGACCTCCTCGTCCCTCCTCCCAGCCGACATCTTCGACCCAACCGTCCAAGAACGCCGCCTGCAAGGTCCCATCCCGGTCCAAGTCCTCGACATCGACGACATCGGCACGAGCCTCTGGAGCCAGGTGGAGGCGATCGAGCGCGTCGAGCGCGGGGAGGCCGTCCGCGGGCGGGAGATCGTGCGCACGGTCAATGTCGATGACTCGGAGGGTGTGACGAGGGGGGCGTCGACGACGACGACGAATGCGGGCGCTCATGAGTCGGGCGGGAGTAATGGGCCGCATCGGTTGATTTTGCAAGATGCGAGGGGCACGCGTGCGGTGGCGATTGAGCTGAAGAGTGTGGGTGGGATTGCGCTGGGGAGTATGGCTATTGGGGCGAAGTTGGTATTGCGGGATGTGACGGTTGCGAGGGGCATGGTGCTGCTGACGCCGGAGTGTGTTACGTTGCTTGGGGGGAAGGTTGAGGCGTTGGATTTGGCGTGGAGGGAGGGGAGGAAACAGAGGTTGTTGGATCGTTTGGGGGAGATGGAGCGCGGACAGGAATAACTTCGTTGGTGGGATCTATGTGAGTTGGAATTGGCAAAGGGTATGCATAGGGAACGAGGGGAAACGCCCCTCGAGGTATGTATTGTCATCGTCACTCATTCCAGGTCTAACTATGTGGTCTAACATCTACACAGTAGCCCTCCATATCCCACCACACTCATATTGTCTATGTCGTGGTGGACACTGCATGGTTGAGCTCGTCCCAACCCTCTTGCTTCCACGGGGCAACCATGATCGCCCGCAGCGCATCGCTTGCCTTGCCGGTCTGCGAATACGCCTCGGCCAGGTCGACGGCCTCCAGTCGACCGCGAGGCGGCGCATTCCGTAGCGCTCGCCCCACAGCCATCTGTGCGGGATGCGCAGCTTGCGAAGCAGCAGACAGTTCCATCCAGCCCTGGGGCTGATACGGCGCTCTCATAACCGCAGCCGTCGCCTCTCCAATCCGTCTCTGCTCCTCCGGGACGTCCGCATTATCGCCGAAACCCAGGGCAGACACCGCCGTCAAGAGCTTCACGAGCTTGGACTGCTCGTGGATCTCGATGTCATCGCGCGTGATCATCTGGTGCAGGTCGGATTCGACAGCCTCGATGGCATCCTTGTCTCCGTCAAGTAGCGCAATTGCCCCTAACAGGGTAACGGCGCCGACATGGTCCGGATTGTTCTCAACGCAATCGAACAGCTGTTGACGGGCCACGCTCCGCTCTTCCTCGCCGCCCTTGGCCCACAGCACTTGGGCCAAGAGGCACACGACCTCGGGCGCATTGTCCGCCTCCTGCAACGCGTCACGGAACATGTCGATCGCGCTGTCCATCGACTTCAAATAGTAGTGCGCCAGTCCTGCCGTGAGATGCGCCGACAAGCGCAATGTACGGTTAGTCTCCGGGTCGAACTTCTCCGCATCTTCCTCGCCGGACAGCATCAGCGCCGTCTCCGCCTTCTCGGCCGCTTCCTCGAACTCCTGCCGTGCGAGCAGAACACGGGCGATGTCCGCGTTCGCTTGTGCGTATCTCGAAAGCGCACCCGCCGATTCTGACACCTCGTACTCTGCCTCCACGGCGGAGCAGAGAGCTCGCAGGCTGGTTTCTGCATCGGAGAGCTCGCCGATCCGTTCCGCAAATAAAGACGACAGATGGACGAAGGGAAGATCGGATGGATCCTGGGAGCAAAGTTGATGGAGAGCAAAGAAGGGCTGGATGAGCTCGGAGACCTCGTTCGAGGCCGACGAATCGGTCATCAGGTGGTCGAACAGGGTCATGGTGTACTGCTTCTTCGACAATGCCGACGACGAGTTGCAAATATCGAATGCGTGCTCGAAAAGACCCCGAGCTTCTTGCGGATCGCCAAATAGCAGTGCCAGGAAGCCTTGGCCGACCCAGGCCGGGGAGTAATCTGGGTCTGAGGACTGTGCACGCGTGAAGGCCTCATTCGCGAGCTGGATGTCGTTGTGAATGAGGTAGAGGGCCCCGATGTTCGTCCACACCTGCGCGCTTCGGTCGTTGAGATGCAGACTTCGCACGAAAGCGTGCTGGGCCACTTTGGGGCTCAGGCTGGTGGTCACTACTCCCAGCGCGTTCCAGAATTCCGAGTTTCCAGCCTCCAGTTCAATGGCTCGCTTGAAGCAGCGTATCGCTGCTTTGAGGAACTTCCGCTGCGGCTTCTTGCCCTTGTTCTTTGAGATGATATGCACGGTCTTGTAGGCCCGGTACTCGGCCCATCCTAGGTTATACCAAGCCACGGCCTGGGCGTGGATGTCTTGCTGGGAAACATGGATCGCCCGTTTGAAAGCCAGAATAGAGGCGTACATGAATCTGTCGGATGGGCTCAATTCCTCGCTTTTGAGCAGCGACATGGAGGTTGCCCCCAGCTCATCGACATCGGCGAGGAGGTCGAAGGCTGCCGTTTCCAGCTGCGTGCCGAGAAGCTTTTGCATTTCATCCAGGGGCATTTTGCTTGCTTTGGACTTGACGAAGGAGCACATCGTGCACGCATCTCCGATACCTTTCCAGAGATTGAAAATGTCGACTCGCTCCGTAGCGATCGACCTGGCGACGAGGAGGGCTTTACGCGCCTGCTCGATAGAGTCGTTGAAAAGGCCGGAATCGAGACTCTTCCATGAGCTCTCGACCAGCGTTTGGAGGAGCGCGATCGAGACCCCGAATTCGTTGGGGTGGATGCTCAGGACGTCCTCGTATCTCGCGATGGCGTCTTCGTATTCCCCAAGCTCCCGCTTGACATTCGCCAACATATAGCGTGCGAACCAGACATTCTCCTTCTCGGCCCGGGAGAGAGTGTCCTCGAGTTGTTGCGCATGCTCGAAAGCCTTGGTCGACGCAATGTGACGCCCCGAGTGATGGTAACTTTCTCCGAGCCCCACCCACGAGTGGTAGTCCCCTGGCGTGATCCGTAGGGCAGCCTGGAATGAAACAATACTTTTGGCGTACTGTTGTTTGTTTATTTGGACCGTGCCCAGCGCAGCATAGGGCCAGCTGTAGCCTCTCCTCTTCGAGCCGGGCGCTGGCTTGGCCTTGCCCGAGTCGACCACCCGCTGCGATACCGCCTCGACTAGATCCCACTCTTTGTGGTCCGCAAACGTCCTGGCCAGTCGTTCGGCCGCTTCGATCTCCGACGGAGACAGTTCGAACGCCTTGTGGAAACACTTGCGCGCTCGCTTCTTGTCTTTCTTGTAGTCCGCGTAGTAAAAACCTAGACTCGTATATGCCGGGGCAAAGTTCATGTTGGCTTGGACGGCTGCGAGGAAGCTGGCGTAGGCACCGTTTCGGTCTTTGCGTGCAGCCGACGACGTGTCCGTCTCCCATTGACAGTATCCAATCCGGTAGAGGATCTCACCCTTGAAGTCTCGGCTCTCCACGCGTGTCTTTTTTAATGCTGCGAGGACCTCTTGCAAGCCGTGCAGGCCAGAGATGAGGTCACCGTTAAGCGCCCTACACCAAAACAGTTCCGCGCGGACCTTGATGTTGGTTGCATCCCGCTCTAGCGCGCGTTCGAGGAAGCTGACGGCTTCAGCGTAGTCCTCGTCGACCTTGAGGATCACACCAATACCGAGCAAGCAGCTCGTCAATTTCGGTTTCCTCGACAATATTTCCTGGAAGATCCGCTTCGCCTCCGGGTGATGCCGGGGTGACTGGTAATAGATCAGGGAATTGGCAAGCGTGATGTGCATCGAATCCTTGGTATCTCTGAGATTCAACCCCGTCATTTGGACTAGGGTTTGGAGATTTTGGAGCCCCTTTCGAGCAACATCCACAACGCTTTCGTATTCCTCAAGAGAGAGGTAGAGCTCGCTCATGATCCGGTGAGCGACGACGGACGATGATGCCAGATCCAGGCCTTCCGCCATTAGAATCAGGCTGTCTTGGGCAGCTAACTCGTTGCTCTCGGCACTGCCATTTTCACCATTCTGTTCGTTGGTGTCAGCCTCCTTGGGTTCTTTCGAGCCTTTCGACTCCTTCGCATCCTTAGAATCCTTAGATTCCTCGGTGTCTTTAGGAAAGGGCGATATGTCACTGGCCAGAAAGCCCTTTAGGACCTTGGAAAGCCCGGATTCCGGAAAGAACTCGATGTAATCGTTTAAGAAAACGCGATCCCACTCCGAGAAGGTTTGCACATCATGCCACTCGAGGACAATCTTCCAAGCCAGTTCGAACGGGTGCTTGATAATGACCATGTCCTGGGCAGCCTTGAGGACCTCGGCCCGCTTGGCACCCTTCTCGTTCATCGGGGAGACCGCAAGCACGTCGCATCCACGCTCTAGTAGTTTTTCCTCGTATGTCCGTCGCACCTGATCATCGTGCGACCAGTCGATAATTCCGCGATAGAGCGGCTCCAGTTCACTTCGTTTGAACGCTTCGCGCTTCACCTCCAGCGTCACCTGGTCAATCTTTGCACCCAAACGAGTCCGCCGTTCTCCGATCTCCCTATTTATGAACTCCTTCTCTTCCGACTCGGTGAATTCGGCCAGGCGATGGTACGTCTGCGACGGATGGGGGACGCGACCTTCGAGCAGATCGTAAAGGGGACCGGTCGGCAGCTGAAGCTCGAGGGCCTTTTTGTGCTGAAGTCGATTGCCGTGTTTCTTCGCAAAAAGGATATATTTGTCGACTACATCCTGGCACCGGTATTTGTCATCTCTGGAATCCAATCAGCCGGTATTCGCCAGATCGAGTCTGGGGAACGTACGCCTCTCCATAGATCCGAGCTAGGTGCACGACCGCCTCGCGGTACGGCTCCAGCTTGAGATTTCCTTGTTTCTCGTATAAATTGGCGAGACCCTGCCATGCGGTCTTGTCGTCGGCTTTCACCCGGGTGGCCGCGAGGTAAGCCTTTTCCGCCTCATTGGTCTTGCTCAGTTTGTCCAACGCGAGTCCTAGAAAGACATTTCTATGGGGAGTATCGATCATCAGTTTATGGATTAGACAGTCACGGGGGGATGAACACGCACGCATGGTAGTTTTGGGGCTCTTGTTGCACGAGCTGTTTGGCTTTGTCGGCTGCGAGCTCGAAGTCTTTCGAGTCTAGTGCGGTCCGCACAGCCTTGAGAGCGGATTTGCTGGACATTTTAAACCCGACTCAGCATGGCCTTTTCAGTACCTGGTTAAGAATCTATAGGAAAAAGGCAATCCAGGTCAAGAGCAACCGATTGGGAATGTGCGACGTCTGGGTTGGTCCAGGGAGCAGGCCGTGGAACGTGAAGTGGAAAAGGTGTGGCCGTTGTGGGGAAGAGTGGCCGGGTGCTCAGCTAAGTGACCAGGGTACGTCAGAGCCCGCCTTATCAGCTTGGATCTTACTTGCATAGTAACCTGACCACATATGGGGATGTACAGTATAAAGACAATAATTAAGTACAATTTCTGTTGGCGTCTAGTAGTAGACGTCTATCTCACCGTAGGATCATATAGTAGTCTTATACACTGTACGGAGTTGTGGCCCAAAAAGTTATTGATGGGTTCTATTGAATGACTAGAGAATATACATTCGTCAACGAGAGATACTAGCTTAAGCTTATCAATCTTAACCTAAATACTGATTTGATACAATCGCATACATACTACATAGTCCTTCATGGTCGATATATATCCACGACCATTCCCACCTGAATCATCAGGCAACATATGCGTACTAGTACTCTTCTGGGGGGAGCATATCAACTCAGCACGAAGACGAGGAAAAATGCAGTGATCTGAGTATGAACAAAGAGACAAGAAGCAATTGGCCTCGAGTACTGTAGACCATCAATATCAACATGTTCGTGTCATGATCTCAGTTGTAAGAAGGCTGAAGATCGACCGAAGAAGTGGGATGATAAGGCCAAAGCGGTGAGAGAGGGGAAGGCGGAGGCGGTGAAGCCGGTCGGGTGCAAAACTCGCGTGGAATTAAAGCGTGCCTCAGGGAGTCCTTAGGCACGTACTTTCCCTTCTCTCCCTCTGTCTCTCTCGGTCTCTCTCTCTCTCTCTCTCTCTCTCCACCTTCTTCCCCCCCACGCGTCAGTCTTTGTCTCCGAGGAAAGGCCCTTTGGCATCGCATTTCAAGCATATACCAGTGACCGATTACTTATCTTGCACCATTCGTCCTGTTTCTAGTGACTCGGATTTATCCCAATCTAGCAAAACAACAACATTACTCCCCTCATCTTCGTCTGGCAGAATCCCCGAGTCCCGACCCCCCGACCTTGCGCCCTTTGGTTTTCTGCCCGTCCTTTATAAACAATCCTATCCACTTGTCTTACGATTGCATTCGGAGGGCACGGTCGACCGGTATACTCGATTACTATCAGCACCGCACTGGTCGTGGACGGTTCCTTCTTCCCGTCCAGATCCAACTCTCAGGCAAGAAGGCTAGATCGGAGCCTTGGATGATGAGGTCATTGGTATAGAGCTACTCAATCTGTGCGAATAGATCACCCCCGCTGTCGACCCCAGAGACACGATGACCAGCGAAGGCGACCTGTCCGAGGCCGGCATGACCGACCTGATTCGTGCGCTAGAACTCATCCACAACCCGTCCTCCACGAATGAGCTCCGTCGGGAAGCCTTGAAGTTTGTCGAGGCGCAGAAGGAAAGCGAGTCGGCACCGCGAAATGGATTCCTGCTGGCGTCCCGCCGCGAAAACAACCCTCTGGTCCGCTACTTTGGCCTGACGCTCCTCGATCATGTCCTGCGCCACACCACCTTCACCTCGACCGAGCAGGTCACTAACCTCCGAGATTTGGTCCTCAAGCTGGCCGAGTCTGTCCGCCCGGAAGACCCTGGGTACCTCCGCAATAAAGTTCCCCAGCTCTGGGCCGAGATCGCAAAGAGGAGTTGGGGCTTGGACTGGATTCGGATGGATGACACCCTGGTTCAGTTTTGGGGAGCGAGCCTGGTACACAAGGAGCTCGTCCTGTCGATCTTGGAGACCTTGTCCGAGGATATCTTCTACCGGGAGGACACAGTCTCATCCCTCCGAGGGACCGACCTGAATCGAGCCATGGTGGAAATCTGCACGCCACTGTCTGTTTTCGAGGAGATCTACCCCAAGCGCGATCACCATGTCGAGCTACGATGTGGCCCCGAGGGGTGGTTGTCGCGCACGTGCCAGTTCCTCGAGGACTGCATCGGAAGTCTGCAGGGCTCGAAGGAGGCACAGAATGCGGCTCTGAAAGCCCTTGCGACCCTGAAATCGGTTTTGGTGTGGTCGATTCCCAAGGCGATCATCTCGTCGAACTGCGTCCCCACCATTGTCCGGGCGTTTACTTGCCAAGATGAGCAAGTTCTGCTGGTAGGTTCAGGGTGGATCCGTTCGCTCGCTCCGGACCTACAGTGCTAATTTGTTCGTTAGGCCGCCGTCGAAGCCCTACACTCCCTATACAGTAGATCCAACTACGACATGGAGGGCTTCCAGCCCCTTGTTCATTTGATGTATCAGCCAGAGCTCTTGAATCTGATGCAGAGTCTGTATGAGTGGTCCATCGTGGGGCCGGATGACATCGACGACACCAAGTACACGATATCCAAGAAGCTGTCTGAGATGCTCTCCTACGTCGCAGGCTTCCTGGAAGAGAAGAGCTTCGCCATTGACCCGAACATGAACCTACACATCTTCTTTCAACTTCTCATTCGGGTGGTCCAGCATCAGAGTCTGACGGTGTCCATTCCAGTTCTCCATGTGTGGAGCAAACTCTTGGCTTCTGAGAGGGTCGGGAATACGGACTTGGTGAATGGGCTGACCCCCCCGCTGCTGGGCATCTGTACCGAGCGTCTCATCCGCTGGGAGTCCTTGCCCTCGGATTCGGATAATCCAACCGTGGCATTTCTCTTCGAGGACATTGACACCGTGCCCGAGCGGCACGCGTTTGTAGGAAATTATCGGCGCTATTGCTCATCTATTATCGAAACCATTGTTCTCAAGAGACCGCAAGAAGCCATTTCGCACATCTTGTCCACCATTGATGGTAACTTAGACAACCTCTATAATGGAGTAGATCCGTTCGATGGTAAGCGACTCATCCCAAAAGTTTTCGAGTCTAAACGCTAATTGAGGTTGATAGTCAAATCCTTCTCGAAGAGCTCGATCGCTCTCATGCGCGCTGATACGCAGTTTGCCGTCGTGGAAGCTACACTCAAGGGCTATAATAAATGGGTTCACGCACACGGCAAGATGCCGCAGCAAGACGTATGTTGAGAACGTGCCATGTGTCTCTAATCCGCCCTGCTAACTAAGTCCAGGAGCAAAAGCGAGCCGAACTGGAAAGCGTACTGGAAGGATGGGCTTCCAAGTTGATGCAGAGGAGCTTTGAGGTATGATCTTGGCCTTTATCTTCTGCGTCAGCTATGAAGACTAACCGGTGTGGAAATACAGGACCCGGTGTTGAAACAACGAGTGATCAAGCTGATCGTCGATATTTCGTCCAAGGCTCTTAACCAGACCCCCAGCTTTGCGCTCAAAGTACTTGAATACATCCTTATGACGCGGCTTCCTGACCAGCCGGAGTTTCCTGCTTACTCGGAGGCCGTGAAAGAGCTTCATGGATTGGCGAGCCACGAGCTCCGTCGTTTAGCCATGCGCTACGCTGATTATTTCGCTGTAAGCTTCACCATACATGTTCCTCAAAGGCACCGCTGACCAAATTGCAAAGACGTTTTACGACGTTCTCGAGCCAAAGATCAAGGAGATCACACTGGCCAACCGGGTAGATGACAGGCTGCACATGGAACTGACATCGATTCTCCTCATCATAATGTATGGTGCCATTGAGATTCTGTGTCCCTTGTGGCATACGCTGACTGTGGCAGGCAACGCGCGAGCAATGTAGAACCCTATTTACGTCAATCTCGATTGACGTCGTTCGTGGAGCCAATCCTACAGGCTTGGCAAGAGGAAGAATTTCGCAGCGTTAGCTCATCTTTCGAGGGTTTCTGTACCATGCTGGGGCTGCAAAGCGTCGGTCCCTACATGCAGTCAAAGCAAGCGCACCTGGTAGAGGACTGGACAACTGTTACCCTAGACGGCGAAGGAAAGCAGATCCAGGAGGAAATGACCCGAAAGTTCCAGGTTTGTCTCTTTGTCGGCTTCACACGTGGGTTTGACTAATAACGGCATGACTAGCAAATGCCCCTACGAGGCACGAAAACGATGTTGGCGGTGTCTACCGAGAAGTTGAAACGGACAGAACCGGCGTACGAGCTCGCATGCAACATTTGGCACGATATCATCCCGGTGATCCTTCCAACGCTGTTGCAGCTTGTCAGGTAAGCAAGCCGTCGTTGACAGGCCATTGAAGAACTGGCTAACTTTCATTCCAGCAATGCTCATGCTTTCCATAATCCTGCCAACTGGGCTGGCATGTCCGAGGAAATGAAGGTGGTTGTTGGGCGTATCTTGACCGATCGATTCTGGCAAGCGGGGATCTCTTCCGGTAGCCGGGATGAGTTCTATGCGCGGATCACGTCGTCGCGGGTTTCACTGGAAGGGTTTGCATCTTCCGTTCGAGGCAAAATCAGGGCTGTCCGAGAGTCCTGCTACTCGATGCTCTTCAGCATGAGCCAACTGCGGGAGCATTTCTATGGGTTCGCAGAGCTTCCTGGGCCGCTTTCTCAAGCCCTGTTTAAAGACTCGCCCCACCTCTCGTCTCACCAGTTCTCTGTCCTACTCAATATTTCACGGTGCTTGATCGATGACTGCCCTGTCCGTTTCCGTGCCCAATTCTTGCCGCCGATGTTGGCCACCTTGTTCACCAATATCGACCGGAAGGTCACATCGGAATGGGACCAGATTGAACGGCAAAAGGAAGGGATGGCGGAGAGCGATCTGGCGGACGAGATGAAGTCCGAAAGTATTCTGCGGCAGTTGACTTACTCTGCGGTGATCATGGTCGCGAACCTCTTGGATCCGCAGCGAGCAAGTAAGTGTTCCAATTCCCTGCCCATTGCGGCTTGATTATTTCGTCAGTTCTAACAGTAGCACGCAGACCCCGATGAAGAACCAGCGGACCCAAGCGCAACGCCAGCGCCACCGGCTGCGGCCGATTCGCTTCGGAACTTCGTCCTCTCCTCCCCCGAAATCTTTGAACCGGTTATGCTTTTCTGCACCCACGCCCTTCGCATGCGAGATACCCGATGCTGCAGCATCATCACGCGCGTCATCCGATCGATCCTGCAAGACTTTGCCCCTCCCAACAACACGCCCACCACGGTCACGATCCGCGAGTTCATCAGCTCCGAAGTGCTCAAAGCCTGCATCACCTCTGTCCACGAGCCGTATTTCGTCGACATGCAGAAAGACCTCGCCCAGCTGATCGCCTCCATCTGGGTTCTCTACGGGTCATGCAGCTCGATGCCCCGCTCCGTGATCCTCAGCCTTCCAGGGATGGACGAACAACGAGTCATCAACACCGAAGCCGCTCTCGTCCGGTCCGCCGCCGCCCGGCAGCAACGAGCCCTAGTCCTGGACCTCCTCGAAGCCCTACGCGGCGTCAGCATCGCCGAGCAAGGCAAGATCCTCGGCTCCCGGGAGGAACGGCGCAAAGCACGCAGTGCGCTGCAGGAGCGGTACATGAGCAGCGAAATGGAAGGCCAGCAGGCCAACAAGGTCGACATCAACGACGGGCCTGACCTGGCCGGCGTTGCGGATATGTTTGGTTAGTGAGTGGCGTGTTTCTCTCCTGCTAGCAACCCTCTCTTTCTTTCTTTTTTGTTCTACAGTCTGCTGTACAGTATGGTGCCGACCTACGGGCCTGTCCCACGTAGCAGTTGTTCTGGTTTTGGTACGTTCGATATACCGGTATAAAGAAATATAGACCCAATACAATACATTTAGCCACAGGCATAGTTTCTACAACGCGACCCTCAAGACACGGTACAGTCTAGCGAAGGCCGTAGAGCAAACGAATTCTAGAAAAAGCGAATAAGTAGAACAATCAAAACAACATTTATAGGTCAATAGGAAGACCTCTCTCAGACGGTATATCTACAAGATACAGATTTTCAAGCCAAACCAAGCCAAATATCTCTCCTCTCGCCCTCTTGCCCCATCAAGTGCGCCACCTGTTAGTTGGTTTGACTTGATTGATTTGTGATACCACTTGCCGCAAGACACAAGACACAAGACACCCGAACCAACCGACCCATGAATCTGGCGCTGAAAACACGAAACATAACGATCTCCCTCAACCACAATCACCAACAATCACCGACGAACCCCCTTTGGTGCATTTATTGGGTAAGCTGGGCAGGGAGGTAGGCGAATGTGGGGCGGACGAAGCTGGAAACTCGCATTAGTTACTGGATAGGACCCCGTTTACCGGAAAGGGCTAGATAGATAGAGAAATGGAAAGGCAAGACATACCGATCGGAGTTGTACACCTTGGTCTCAGAGCCCAGGAGCTCCTTCTCGCGGGCCTTGTCGGCGAAATGGCGACGGGCCTGGTCGCGGTCTTCTTCGGCTTGAAGGAGGGGGAGGACGTGCAGACGGCCCCAGATCTTCTCGCGGCCGAGCTCGCTGTAGAGTGGTCAGTTTAGTAAAGGGTCCTGAGTTGGTGGTGTGGGGGTATGTATGGTGATGGTGTGTCGGGTGCGTGGTGTATTCATGGAGGGAACGAATTGAACCAAGTTGGCTGGGATAGGCGATCGTTAACGTACTGTTGCTCGCGGATACCGTGGAAGAGCTTGTAGTAGCCCCAGGCCATGACCATGTGCATGCCGATGAGGTAGGTGACGGGGCGGAAGCCACGGGCGGGGATGTTCCGCTAGATAGAGTCCATTAGCCAATGTCTTTCATTTACATACTCGCTTTGAAGTACTAGTATCCTTGGAGAGTCGTCGAAGCGCAAAATGGGGATGGGTCGTACCTTGTACTGAACGGGCCCGTAGCCCCCCACGGGGGGCATATCCTGAGGCATGATGAAAAGACTGGTTGAGGAATACGACAACAGTCTTCAATTGGAGCGAATGGGCGGGATAGCGAGGCAGGAGAGCAGAGGGACTCGCAGGAAGATCGACCGGCGACGATATGATGTTCAGCGGAGTCGCGAAGTCGGCAGTGGACGGTCACGTGCGGGCGTCCTGGTTTGGTAATGCGGGCTGTGGGGCGCGTGATTGGCTGAGGGTGGATATTTTTGCCCGCTGGAACTGACACCGACCTCTTGATTCCTCTTCGATCTGGCGGGTTGTTGCGCTTGTTGACCTACTCGTTGCTGATCTACGACTTGACTTCTTGAGAACCCCAGGCGCAATGGAAAACGAGGAACGGCCCCGGAAATTAGCCAAGCTGGACAATCAGTCTCAGGAGGAACCTGCGCCCGCAATGACTGGTGCTGTGGGAGGCGCCCCCGCTGACAATGCCGAGCCTGCAGATACCACCATGACGCTGGACAAGACCTCCCCGGCGGCCAATGATGAGAAGGACGGCGGCGAAAAACCCACGGAGGGGGAGAGCACAGCTGCAGACGGCGATACCGCCCAGCCAATGTCGAAGAGCCAAATGAAGAAGCGCCGCCGCCAGCAGTTGTGGGAGGAGAAGCGGGGGGATCGCAAACAACACCGCAAGGACCAGAACAGGGCGAGAAAGGAGAAACGACGGGCCGCTATCAAACAGGCGAAAGAGAACGGGGAGGAGGCGTTCCAGGAACTGAGACACAGCTACATGAAGACCAAGTATCGGATCAAACGGTCGACCTTGCTTCCGGTCACCTTCCTCGTCGATTGCGGGTTCGATGACTTGATGGATCCGAAGGAACGCATCTCCCTGGGCTCGCAGCTCACCCGGGCCTACTCGGACAACAGTCGCGCGCCGTACCGCTCACACTATGTGATCTCGTCGTTCAACAAGCAACTGAAGGAGCGGTTTGACACCGTCCTGGCCCAGTCGCATCTCAAGTGGCGCGGTGTACGTATCCTGGAGGAGGACGATTTCATGTCCGCTGCCGAAAAGGCCAAGGAGTGGATGACCGAGCCCAATGGGGGCGAACTGGCGGGGGCGTTTGCGGATCACACGGACGCCAAACCGGAGGACGGGGAGATCGTCTACCTGACCAGTGACAGTCCAGATACGCTGACGGAGCTGAAACCCTACAGTACCTACATTGTGGGAGGATTGGTGGACAAGAACCGGTACAAGGGGATCTGCTACAAGCAAGCGGTCGAGCGGGGCCTCAAGACCGCCAAATTGCCGATCGGGGACTATATCCAGATGAGCCATCGCCAGGTGTTGGCGACCAACCATGTGGTGGAAATCATGATCAACTGGCTGGAGCTGAAAGACTGGGGTCAAGCTTTCATGAAGGCCATTCCGCTGCGAAAGGGTGGGACGCTGAAAGCCTCCGAGTCGCCTGCGCCGCGCGATGGGAGTGGTGAAGCGGAAGTGGTCGAGGATGAAGAGGCAGCTGTAGAGGAGGCAGTTGCAGAGGAGGCAGCTGCACAGGAGGCCGCTACGGAGACGGTGGAAGCTAGCGCTGATCACGCATGAAATCAACACTGTATATACCGTAATCGACTTGATTTCACTTCCTATAGTATAGTAGAGAGTATAGAGTAACGCCACAGTATGAGTCAGCGACACCGCCACACTGGTTGCCACCGGGACGATCGATGACGGCAGATCAATCAACAAAAAAACAACCTCCTCTTTTCCTTCTCGTCACTTCCCTTCTCTCTGCTTCCGGTTCTTCCAGGTCTCAAAGAACCACAGTCTGTTGAGACAGAGCTGCCTGTGTCTGCCATCTTTGTTTTCCTTCAGGCGATGACACTTGTCTGCCTCTGATTCTGTCTTTCTGCAACTGATCATCGTCTTACCACCTTCTCTTTCCCCACTTCTACCTTTTTTTCGTCCTTCATTCCTCAGATCCCTGCCCTTTCTGCTGCTGTATCAGAAACACGCCTAAGCAACCACAGCCATGTTTATGATCCGCAACGGTATGTTTCTTCCCTGTTCCTTCTGTCTATTCAGTTTCTGTCTCCATCGCCGCTTCCCTAACCCCACCAATTACCCCTCCTTCCTACATCGCTTATCGTGACCGAGCTCTCACTGACCTATCATTCTGGTATATTAAGTGAGCAAGTACCTCTTCGGAGACACCTCGAAAGAGTCCATCATTGAGATTCCTCAGGGCCAGCTGTACCTGGTCCGCCCCCTGTCACCAAAGGGTTATTCCGAGCTCATCTTCAAGGACGCCGCGGCCTCGATCCGTCGTACTGGGCAAGAGTTTCAGTATCAGCTCGTCGTGCAGAGGGCTTTCGAAGAAGGCGAGGAGGAATTGTCTGACGGGGACGACGAAGAAGGGGGCAACGACAGCGTGGATAAGGACGAGAAGGTCTTCCTGCTCGACCAAGCTCTTCACTTCCGCTCAGAAGTCCGCGAGGGAGGCTCCAAGGTGCTAGCGTGGAGCGACCTGAGTGGCGACGTCGGCGATCTCTTTGAGTTCGTCTGTGACCCGACGGTGCCCGCCGACAAAGTCGCTACGTTTGAATTGGCCGCCCTTCAGTGCCAGTTCGAGCGGAAATACCGTCGCAGCTCCCAAAAGGCGACGGAGCCGGAACTGCAGGAGTTCTCTTTCCAGGAAGAGAAGCCTCTCCCATCCGCCAGCCCCATTGCTTCGCCCAACAAGTCTCGCGCGCCCTCCCTGGTGTCCACCGGAGAGGCTACCGCAGCGATGGCCAAGGACGTGGAGTATTCGCGGTCCAAAGGGCAGATCAAGCCCGCCGGAGAGGGACAAGAAGGACAAACAGCCCCTCCGCCCGCCGCGGACCAACCGGAGGCCCAAGAGATTCTCGCCAAAGAGAGTGCGGAATTGCACATGTTCGACTTCACCACTGGGACGTTTGTTCTCCAAGACGCGAATGTGGTTGCCACCGTGTCCGAGACCGGAAACTGGCAGTATTGGCTTCAGATCACGGGCCAGGACAAGGAATGGCTTGGACAGCCCGTTGTTGCGGATATTAACCCTGTTTTCAACTTTGAGTACCTCTCATTCATCTTCAACCACTACGCTGAGGATGGCTCCGCCTACTCGTGGCTTCTGCGCTTCAAGGACCAGGCCACCGAGGAAAAGTTCCAGGAAGGATTGATGCAGGCCCTTTGGGAACAGTTGAACGAGATGAAGTGGGTCAAGGTCAAGGAAGCCGACAAGGAGTACGTCCTGGACGCCTTCCAGGACCTGACCATGGAAGATCAAGACGCCGAAGAACAGCAGGAAGCCGAGGCGGAAGAGGAGGAAGAGGAGGAGGAGGAAGACGCAGACGACGGCCAGCGCAGTGAACAGTACGACCCGGATGAGGAGCAGGATGATGTGGTGACTCGTGATTCCGATGGAAATGTCAACTCCCAGCTCGCGGTGGGCTACAAGCATGACCGGTCGTTTGTCGTTCGCGGCTCCAAGATCGGCGTCTTCAAGCATACGCCCAACAACAACCTCGAGTTTTCCACCAACATTTCCAAGGTGGAGACCCCCAACGGCAAGCTGTTCAGCCCCAAGAAGGTCATGCTGCACGCCGAGGATACCAACATGATTCTGCAAAACAGCGAGGATCCCAACTCGCTCTACCGCATGGACTTGGAATACGGCAAGGTGATCGACGAGTGGAAGGTCCACGATGATATCCCCGTCCAGACCTTTGCGCCGGAGAACGTAAGTGCCTTTCTATTTTCCTGGCGTTTCCTATATCAAACACGGTGATACTAACCATTCACAGAAATTCTCCCAGATGACTGCGGCCCAGCCCTTCGTCGGTGCTTCGCAGAATGCGCTGTTCCGCATTGATCCCCGCCTGGCTGGCAACAAACTGGTGGATTCGGATCTGAAGCAGTACGCCAGCAAGAACGAGTTCTCGTCGGTGGCTACGACCGAGAAGGGATACCTTGCGGTCGCGTCGAACAAGGGCGATATCCGCATGTTCGATCGATTGGGTATTAATGCCAAGACCCATATCCCGGCCCTGGGTGAGGCGATTATCGGTCTGGATGTGTCGGCCGACGGTCGCTGGATCCTGGCGACCTGCCGCACCTACCTCCTGCTCATCGATTCGTTGCAGAAGGAGGGCAAGAATGAAGGCAAACTTGGATTTGAGAAGCCATTCGCCAAGGATTCCAAGCCCCAGCCCCGACGCCTTGGTCTCCAGCCGGCCCACGTGGCGCAGTTCCAGCACGAAACGAAGAAACCGCTCGCCTTCACTCCCGCTCGTTTCAACACCGGTGTCGACTCGTCGGAGACTTCGATCGTCACCGCCACCGGTCCCTTCATCGTCACGTGGAACTTGAAGAAGGTGGTCGCCGGCCGCAAGGACCCGTACACCATCAAGCGCTATGCGGAAGAGGTGATGGCGGATAACTTCCGCTTCGGCTCCGACAAGAACGTGATTGTCGCCTTGCCGAATGAAGTCAACATGGTCGCGAAGAGAAGTTTCCAGAAGCCGACGCGTGAGAGCATTGCGGGACCTCCGGTGACTCCCAGCCGCCGTAGCACGCGTTGGGGGAGCCGGTTGGGCCGGGATGATGTTGTTAATTCTCCGTACTAGGTCTTCTCTGTTTTCTCCTTTTTCCTATCTTGTTTGACTCTATATGTTGTCATTTTTTATCTTTGCTTTTTTCTTTTCCGCGCGACTCAGCATACCCCTTTGATTGTTTATTCTTATTGATTCTTGTGACTTTGCTCTAATTGAGACGTTGTCATGATGGCGATTACGTAGTCTAGTAGCTAATAAGAGAATACGAATTGTGAACGGCATATCTGTATACTATTTGTACTTCATCGTATCTAACCAATGACACTCCTTGAGGAAGTAGTAGTACGAAGGGACAGCATCCATATCAACTCGTCCAACAAAGTATCCCTCCCTACTCAGGGATACACACCTATACTAAACAGACGTCTCAACAAACGTCCCATTCCTACAATCAAACCCCAAATCCGGATTCAGCCCCTCCGTCGCATTCAAACAAACAACAGCAGCCGGCTCCCGGTTCTGCGGCCGCAGGCGAATACCCTCCGTCACGAAATTCCGACAAGACCTCTCCGTATGACACTGTATGATAACCGCCTCTGTATGGTTCAGATTCGGCAAGCCGACGTCATACCAGCAGGGGTCCGTCACGCAGGACCCGTCCCCCGGATTGAAAGAGTTAATATCGCCGGTAAAGCCAGACCAGGTGAAGTCTTCCATCATGACTGCGGAAGAAGGGTCCGGTGGCGGGGGCCGCTCGGCGTTCTGGTCCGTGTAGCTCTGGGTGACGAAGATGGGGAAAGACACGTTGTGCACGCGGATGTTCTGCCATGTGACGTTGCGGACGAGGCCTTGGCCGCCGGACCAGGACTTGAAGCGGGCTGCGTAGAGGCCGCCGGCGACGGTGACGTCGGTGAAGAGGAGGTTGGAGATGTTTGCTGGGGACGAGGGGTCTTTGCCGAGGGAGCCGATGCTCATGCCGTGGGTTTCGTAGCCGAGGGAGTTGTGCGCGAAGAGGATGTCGTGGGAGGGGGAGCCGATGGCGATGGCGTCGTCGCCGTTGTGGAAGGTGCTGTTTGTTATGCTGATGTGGGTGCCTTGGACGTCGAAGCCGTCTGTGTTGAAGGGGAAGGAGGCGTAGCTGGTGGAGAGGGCGTCGATTATGGCGTGGCGGACGGTGATGTCGGTCCCGTGGAGTTTCATCGTCCAGGCGATGGGCTTGCGCGAGCGGAAGTGGCGGATTGAGGCGTGCGAGGTGGTGTAGCTGATTAGGTGGGGGCGGTTGGGTAGGCCCTTGCTGTTGGGGGGGTTTGCGTCCCACCAGGCTTGGCCGTAGGAGTTGATCCAGCTGGTTTTGGGGTCGGGGGAGCCTGTCCAGTCGATGCGCGGGCCGGAGAGGGTGATCCAGGTGGGGTGGCCGCTGGCGACGATGGCTTGCACGGTGGGGATGTCCTGGGGGAGGTGGAGGTTGCCGTGCATGCGGATCTCGACGTTGCTGAGGTTGGTGGCGGTGAGGGGCGTGAAGAGGTTGTAGTCGACGCCGTGTTGGAAGATGATGGTGGCGTCGGTTGCGCATTGCGCGAAGGCGCGGGCGATGGCGGGCGTGTCGTCTGCGGTTCCGTGGGAGGAGTGGTATTGGGAGGGGATCACGCATTTTTTGTGACGTGGGTGGTGGGCGCCATGGTTGGATGGTGGGAGGGACCAGGAATGTTGGAAGAAGAGCGATAGAGCCAGGAGGGTGGGCTTGGAGAGCAGCATCGTGTGGATGGTCGACTATGGACTGGTTGGGAGGACATGATGGACGTGCAGGTCCTCCGGGCCCTTTTTATACTCTTGGGTGAGAGGATGACGGATTCCAGACATCCGTAGAGTAGCAAGATTCTGCGAGACACCATCCAATTGAGAGAGAGATTCATCTCGTTGTTTGTAATTGCTGAGGGAAAGCTTGGTCTATACCATGCAGTCGAGCCATCTTGAGCTTGCGATTGGTGGAGAAATCATGCGCGTGCGGTTGGGGTATACTATTGTCGGAGTCATAATTTTCCTGATTGAATAGTTAGCTAGAGTGAGTATGCAATATGCAATGTATCATAACATCTCCTTGAATTCATGGAAGATGAGGTTCCTAGGTTGTATAGATACCCGTAGTATGAAGTAGTTGAAAGTGGAGTGGAAGACCGAGACTCCGCTTTAATTCTGCCGGTGGAGCTGCAGCTCCGACCACTTTGTACCTTCAACACTCCAATTACTCTCCAGGTCTTTCTACAATCTACTCCCTATATTTACGATAAGAATCGTCGCATCAAATACAATGGCCTCATCAGACGCATCTCTCGACGCCAAGGCCACCCCCAACATCACCCCCTCCGACGCCGTCCTGCACGTCCACAGCGCCCGTCTGATCGATGCCCCGGCCACGACCGTATGGGATGTCCTCATCGACACCTCGACCTGGCCCTCATGGAACACCTTTGTCCCTCGCGTCACCATCCGCGAACAGCCTGGTTCCAATCCCACCGCCGATACCCCTCTCTCCCCGGTTCTCCAGCAAGGGACCAAGATGACCTTTCACGTCCATATGGACCCGTCTTCTTCCAGCGAGCAGGACGTGCCCCTGGTGGTCGCGACGCTCACTCCGCCCGACGTCGCGACCGGGCAACCGGGTCGCATCGTGTGGACCAACGATGAGACGGCCTCGGGGGCTATCCCGGGGTGGCTTCTACGGGCGGAGAGAGTGCACGAGGTGGAAGAAGTCGAGGTGGCCGATACGGACGGACGGGTCCAGACGCGGACGGAGGTGCGGAATTGGGAGGCTCAAGTGGGATACCTGGTGTATGTGGTGCGATGGATGTATGCGAGTACCTTGAAGAGGAATTTCGAGTCGTGGGTGGGAGATCTCCAGCAGTACGTGGAGAGGACGCGCCAAGCGTGATTGATGGTTTGCTTTCTACTCCGTACTCTCCTAGTCATATCCGAGGGAGTCGTATCAGGAATGTAGTCTCCCGGGTTAGTGAAACCATGGTCGATCCATCTCAATGTTTGTACACCGACTAGTACGCTTGGCAGCGGACGAACTGGTGATCTGGGGGATGGAGGCTGATACATCAATCCATCGCACCAGTTGTCAAATCTGTTGGGATCTCTCGTGATGTGAAAGTCTGTGTGCAATGTTTGCCTAGTCAAGGTCCAAGCCAAGAAACAAAGGAGAGGAGTGCATCCTGCAAGCATGAAGATGCATGCAAGCCACCCAGCGACTAATTTAAGTAATTTCCCTGAGCCGATGGAAGACCCACGTGGGGGTGGAGATTGGCTTGAAAGATTGTTACGTGACATCCTATCTAATAGTGGCAAACCACCCTATCATATTTATAATATCTCATGGATTTATATGTGCTACACTACTTAGGGTAACAATCTCTACTCATTAACATCTATCCCCTAGAGAAGGCCATTAACTGCGGTAATGAAGCAGTAAAGGAAATTATGGTCATGTCCACCACTGGACCGGATGTCCGAATCTGGTAATCCGGCAGCCGATCAGGAAGTGTCCCGTCCGGATTGGGCTTAGCGGCCGTTCCGGGAACTGCAGAATTGCCCGATTAGGAAATCAGCTCGAATTGTACATTGATCCATGTTTGCATCAACCGTCTTCGTTAAGAGAAACTGATCAGATGGCTATTGAGATGTTCTCAAACCAGGAGTGTAGCTGCATTTCTGTGAGAAACAGATATCAAACAGTCCAGAGGAGAAATATACAGTGGATCAACTAATTCCCATGAATTCCTGGTTTGATATCACCCGTTGAACCCTCTGTCGATCATTTCTCTTCTGTCCTTCCATTTCCCCTCTTTCTTTTGTGGTTCTATTGATTTTTTAATTTATTTTATCTTATCTTCTTCCATTTCATTTTTCTTCTTGTTTTTTTTCTGTTTTGATTGATTGTTTTTTCTTCATTTATTACTCCTCTTCGTCCCATCCTGTTTTCAGATCTCTTTTTTCTTTCCTCCTTGTTTCTCTCTGATCCTCTCTGCTTTCATCCCATTCCACTACTCCAACATCTCTATCTATAATCAACTCCTATATCATAAACACCATGTTGCGCTTCTTCTCCACCTCTTTCCTATACTTGATTTCTTGGTCCTCTTCCTTCGCCATGAGCACTCGTTGACCTCACCCACCCTTGACTCATCGCAAGGTTCACGGTCTGCTGGTTCCAACGTCATCCCGGCACCATTCCAACGCCACTGCTGGCATCACATCCTCATCCCGGTGGCCAACTCGCATCTTCTCGACTCTTCTTCTCCGGCTTCTTCCATCCCACGTTGGCTCTCTACTCGTCCAGCTGCATCGTTAAGTCCTGGACCGATACCATCTACCAACATCCTTCCACCATCGTTCCGTCCATCTCTCGATAAGCCATCTATAAGCTATCTATATACCTACTATACAATCTTTTTATATATCGATCATCGGGGACTATTACCCCACCATCAAGTCCGGCATCTGTGACTCACCATCCGCTATATCCTCAACGTGGACCTTACCGTCTCGATCCACCATCTGATCTCGAGATCGTCGGATCGTCATGGCACCTCTCATGCCTCTTCGGGTGTCCGTTCGCACCGCAAATGAACACCGTCTCGACACTCGCTCCCCTCCCATCACCCCAACCCCCAAGGATGAGAGCCCCTCGGGTAGTGTTCTCACCCCGAGGTCCGGCTTCTCCAGCGTCTCTCTATCACCAATCGACGACAAGCGCATCGACCAGGTCTCCCTCCTCCACCAAGACCTTGCCGCGCCCCTCGAGTTCCGCGACAGCCTGGAAGTCCAGCATGATTCCCGCGGCAAACCGTTCGAATATGGTCGCGGAGTCTGGAGCGTCGTCTACAAGGCGTCGTCTCGCCCGCCCTCGGAATCCAGTCTGCTCACCCCGCCCAGCTCTCCCGCACCCGGGAATCACAAGGTCGCCGTCAAGTCGCCCTCACGACGGGATGCCCATGTCGTGCTGGACGCCGAGGCCCTGGCCTTGAGCCGAATCAGCCTGTTCTCGGGCTCCGACAACTACGTCGTTCCCTTTCACGGATACATCCCAGGAGATCACGCCATCGTCCTGGATGCCGTGCCCCTCTCGCTCGCCACCTATATCGAAGAAAAGGCCGCCATCGCCAAACAGAACATGTCGACCCGGACCATGTTCGACCCCGTCCCAGGAATGGCCTCGTGGAAAGCCCTGGCCACGAAACTCATCCGCGGGCTGTCCTGGCTGCACAACACTCCGCATATCGTCCACGGTGACATCAAACCACACAACCTCCTCTTACGTCCGCTC
The DNA here is from genome assembly GCF_002847485.1 of Aspergillus campestris IBT 28561. Taxonomy (NCBI): domain Eukaryota; kingdom Fungi; phylum Ascomycota; class Eurotiomycetes; order Eurotiales; family Aspergillaceae; genus Aspergillus; species Aspergillus campestris. The sequence goes on along the minus strand of NW_020194336.1, from coordinate 1,050,812 downwards.
GAGGACGAGGATACGGGCTCCGTCGACTTCCCGTTCACGCCACTGTTCGCCGACTTCTCCTCCGCCCATATCATCGCCGGCCCCTCTCTCTCGGCCGAAAAGAACCAACCTGGGACGGCCCTGACGGCCCTCACGCCACCCTTCGCCGCACCCGAGCTCCTCACCGTCTCGTCCCTGACGTCCCTGGACGTCCGCCCTACGCCCGCCGCCGATGTCTTTTCCCTGGCGGTGACCCTCCTCGCCGCAGCTACCGGCGACTTACTCCTCTATCCGGGCACCAGCAACATGCAGCGTCTGGCCATGGCCCGCGAAGGCCACCGCGTCATCGAGTTCGCCCGATCGGGGGCCCATGGCTCGCGAGTGCCCCGGAATGGTCTGGTCGAGCAGATCATCAAACCGGCTCTAGTGAAGGATCCAGCCGAGCGGATCAATCCGACTGACTGGTTGAATTTGGTGGAAAGTTTGGCGTGAATCATCTATGTATATACCTATGTATGGATGAGTGATGTTGTTGGGTTTTGTCGCTATTTGGAAATGTTTCCTTTTTTTTTATTTACCCCTATTTTGCATCATGTATAATAAAGATACCCGGTTGGATTCAGTCCGAAATTTATGTTGGATTTGAATATTCTTCTTTCTCTTACTCTTTCTAATACCGCTATGTGAGAGTTTCTGTATGCTGCAAATCATGTATCATCTAGGACTTGAATTTGAATGTTTCAACATCTCATCACATTTCACAAAACCATGAATTGGATATCGTCGTACATTCGTAGAACCGCAATATGATTATGACCAAAATCTAGAAAGAAAGATATAGTTCAGGAACTGCCAAAAAACAAACTAGATCCACGCGGACCAAAAGGCGGGCGGGGAAGAATTGCGACTCGTTCGCCCCGCTCGGGCTTTTTCTGCCATTCCGCATCATTCGGTCTTTTCAGTCTTTCTTTCTTTGATTTGAATGTCCACCATTCATCTTCTCCTCGCCCATTCTCTATTTTCTTTTGCATGATGGTCAAGCTGCTCCCCGCCAGCTTTGGGACGAACTCATTTTCTGGATGAAAACGACTGCCTTTCGTGCACTGGCTGAGCGTGGCCCCCAAGGTTCAGTGACATCAGTCTGTCGCGACTGGCGCCTGAAAAAGGCTTATCCCCACTGAAGACTGAGGGCGACGCGCCAGGCTCGATGATCCCTTCGACACTTCTCGGCGACGTTCTACATTGTTGATGCCCACAGAACTATCCCAGTCAACTATTCACCTTCCACACCCCTCTCATTCTACCGATTGTATGCGAAGACCATGGCTTCCCATCTGTCTCCGCCCCCAGGCGCGGGCCGTCCTCCCCTCAAAGCGTGGAGAAAATCACCCAAAGAGCCCAGGAGTATGACTACAACCCCCTAGTTCCGTTAAAATACTGGCTGCGGTCGGCCGCCGCACTCATCAGCCAGGTAAGCCCCCCTAGATAGATCCCTCTGTCCCTCTCCCACTCACATAGACGACTCACTGAACGGTCTTGCTCAATCAGGCCTCCATCTACGAACGAGAAGGACACGACGAAGAAGCCTACCTGCTTCTCTTCCGACACGCGCAACTGGTCCTCGTGAACCTCGCAAAACACCCCGGTGCCAAAGACCCCCAGAATCAAAAGGGCCTGCTGGAGGCAGAGAAGGAGGTCCAGAAGAATCTCGCCAAGCTGGAGACGCTGAAACCTCGCATTAACAAGCGGTATGAGCGCTACCTCCAGCTGGCGCGTGACCGCAAAGCCCGTGGTTCCTCCCGGGGGAGTGTCACTTCGTCTGACTTCGGGCAAAAAGCTGCCCACGACCCCGGGGTGGTTGCTGAGCCGTTGGAAGCGCGGGAGAATAAAGATTTGGCGGTTAAGTTGGCCCGCACGGAGATCAGCCGGAGAGCGACGGTGCGGAAGGCTGTTCATGACGCTGGGATATCGCCCGAGGAAGAGCGGCGGCGTCGCACGGCGGGGGTTTGGGGCCAGTGGGAGCATGAGTTGGAGAAGGACGAACGGGATACGAATGGGGATCTGAGTCGGCGGATTCAGGATGTGAGGACGCATATGGACTCGGCCCCTGCTGACCAGCGCCAAAATCGGCTGTCCAAATCGGCCGTCAGGCCACCGGCGACCTCGTCAACTTCAGGATACAAGTACCCGACGGTTCCTCCTCGCCAGAAGCTTTCAGATACCTTGCCCCTTTCGCCAACCAACAGACCTCGAGACGACTCAACGGTCCGTCTGGAGGCTCCATTGCTACCTCCTAAAGACCCACTCATCCAGCCAGCGCTCTTTGACACGCCGCCACCACCACGACCAGATAAGGTGTCGTCGACTCCTCCCGCGCCCCCGGCTTCCGCTCCGCCTCTCCCATCCAAGGTCCAGCCCGCAGAGGATGGAGAAAGCGCACGCAGTAAACTAGACCCATCCAGCTTCACCTTCAAGCCCGCTGCATACCTCGAGAACGGCAGCCCTCTCCGCACAGTCTTCCTCCCCCCAGAGCTGCGCTCCCAATTCCTATCGATAGCCGAGCCCAACACACGGCGCAATCTGGAAACATGCGGCGTCCTCTGCGGCACACTAATCTCCAACGCCCTCTTCATCTCCCGCCTCATCATCCCCGAACAAACCTCCACCTCAGACACCTGCGAGACCCTCAACGAATCCGCCATCTTCGACTACTGCGACTCGGAAGACCTAATGATGCTCGGTTGGATCCACACCCACCCCACCCAGACATGCTTCATGAGCTCCAGAGACCTGCACACCCACTGCGGCTACCAAGTCATGCTGCCCGAAAGCTTCGCCATCGTCTGTGCCCCCAGCAAGATGCCCGACTGGGGCATCTTCCGCCTGACTGATCCGCCGGGCCTGAAAACCGTCCTCAATTGTACCCAGTCCGGTCTGTTTCATCCTCATGCTGAGAGTAATATCTACACTGATGCCCTACGACCGGGCCATGTCTTCGAGGCTAAAGGGTTGGATTTCGAGGTCGTGGATTTACGGCCTAATGGGTCGCATTTTTAAATATGATACCATGATACCCGTTCTAGCTTTCTCTTCTCGGAGCTGTAGTCTTCTGGATGTTGCTATGGAATGAACGAATATACGCTTCTTTATAGATTTTCGAAGTCGCGGCGAATATGGTGCGATATCATTCGAATTTGACGACCTCGTGATTCATAGTCGAGTCTATTAATTGTTCCCACCCGTCTCGGCCTGCCAACCGATTCGCTGCAGCTGATGCCCAATCCCAGTTCTCTGGACTCTTCACCTGGACTCGATGGTTTAGTACCCCTCACTCATACTTCCGTCAATTGAGTTAGTTAGCGGCGGTCAGTCTCCCCAATGACTCAACTGGCCGATACTGGACTACACAGTACCTATCATATAGGTTGTCAGGAACAGATAGATATCCAATCAAGAACATCTCTCTCGATGGAGAAGGGTGGATACTCAAGTTGAAACTGGGCTTTGTGGAACCTGAAGAATATTGTCTTAGGTCGTTAGTTTCGGCCTTATTCGGCGGGAATTGGCTATCTATAGATAGGGCTGGTGTGGGACAGCACAGCGACTCGAGAGTGTCAATAGGAAGAATAGATATCTGAGATCTACTCTGGTAATTACACAATATATGTAAATAAATGAGTGAATCTAATTGCAAAGATTGAAACGATATGCGTAGTTTGGAAATGAAGGCAGTACTGGGGTCCTACTCCACCCGTGTTCAAGGCAGTCTAAGCTTCTCCCTGGCTTCCTCCTTTCGTGATGTTTCTTCCGTGGTAGATGCCATGAACGCAGCAAAATCAAACGAGGTTTCCTCGTTGCTATATATATAATTAGATAGACCAGAGCAAACTAATAAGGATGAAGAAATTGAAATCAGTATTCTTATAATAGATATCTCAGATTTGCAGCGCGAACACCATGAATAAACCGAGTAAGCCGCTTCTCCTCATCCGTCAAACCTACTACCTTCTCGATCTCTTGCAAAAGCGGCTGCTCATAGAGGCCATCATAGGGGAGCATGCATGATACCATCGCGCTCTCAAAGAAGCGGGGATAGAAGCCAGCTGATCCCCAGTTAGCAAGACAGAGAAAAACTCCATCATCCTTGAGGATGAAGTTTCTTCGACAGAGGTCCAGATGGCAGAGCACCAGGGGATGAGGCGTTAGATCGATCGAATCGTTGCGTAACTTTAGACGTTTGTTCATGTATGTATTCAAGTCCGAGACAGAGTTGAAGACTGTTTTCGCGCCATCGTCGCCCCATAGATACCCATATGGTTCGCCGCCGCCGACTGGGCCCGGTGCGCTCTGGCGGCCTGCTTGGATCTCGCCTAGGTGTGCTACTATCTTTGCAATGCGTGGTATAATGTCTTTGTGGGCTTCTATATCCACATTCGCCAGGTTCTGACCGGGCATGTACTCCATGAATAGGTATCCTTTGGTGCGTGCAGATGATCCTTTTGCTTCGATGAAGCGGTAGACTTGGGGGATGTGCACGATGGTAGGATCGGCTTTGTTGTATGCGAGCTCCTGGGTGGCTGCTTCGGCGGCTGTTACGCTGTAGCCATACTTGACTGCGATGTGCTCGGAGAGCTGGATGAATTGATCTCCTTCTGTAAGTCCTCTGGTTATGCCGATTTCCTTCTCGGCTTTGTGGCAGAGGTCGATTAGCGTTTCTTCGCTGACTGTTGCGATGTCCCAGCCCATGGTGGGTTAGCTGAGGGGAGAGATTCTTGGTATTGGTATGATTGGGATTGTATTAGTTAACAGGGGCATGGGATATGGATGGGGATGTAGTTGCTTTGTTGTTGTTGTAATCGGGGAATCATATATTGGACCCAATCCCCGCGCTTACAGCTCAGCCGGGATACGGTGAGGCTCATCCTGGCTGAGCTATTCAAGTGTCGCTTATAGGAAAAGTCAGGAATGAAACCAATTGTAAATCCCTTGATTGAAAGGACATGCCTAGCTGGAATGGTGGGTAAAGGTAGTACTGGGGTACTAATAGGAATGCGACCGTCCAATGTCGATCTGCTGTTTCTCCACCTGGTCCGCCTTTCTCCTCCGTCATCATCTCCTCTCTCTCACTCTTTTATCTCTTTCATCTCTCTGACACCTCCCCTCTTCCAATTAACATTTCTCCGACTATCAAGATCTTGTGCCTGACCCCCCGCTTCATCTACTCCCCCAGTTGGATGGATTTTTCATCCCACCCCTCGACTATCGCCGTTCTCCCTGTCGACTCCACCTCCCCGAAACTCCCCACATGTCGTCCACGCACGGAGGCCCTCAACCCCCCGCCAGATCCTCCACCCCAGGGGCGCGTTCGAAATCGAAGGACTCTCAATCCCAACAATCGACCGCGTCCTACTTCTCATATCCCGTCTCCCACGTCATGTCGGGCCTTTACCGTCGTCTGACGGACCCTCCCTCCAAATCCAACAACACGAACCGCCGCAACCAAGATTCCTCCTCCTCCGTTACCAACTCCTCGGGCTCCTCGCAGGTCTTCACCCCCGTGCGAACCGTGTCGCCCTTCCAGCCGCCGCCCCTGACGCCCCTCACCCTCAAGGGCGGGAACTCCAGCGTCCTCCAGCAGCAGCTCCTGACCCCCGCCCTGGCGGAGGAGATCCGTCTGCTGGTACCGGCCCGCCTACAACTCTCTGACACTTGGCGGCTGGCCTACAGTCTGGACCGGGACGGCGCCTCGCTATCCACACTGTACGATAAATGTAGCGATATCTCCGATCGCAGCCCGCGGGCGGGCTATGTGCTCGTAGTGCGCGACAGTTCGCCCACGAGCGCCATTTTCGGCGCATACATGACCGACCCCCCGCACCCCGACTCGCACTACTTCGGCACGGGCGAGTGCTTCCTTTGGCGCGCGAGTGTCCTGTCTCCTCCGGACCTGAGCATTTTCCAAGATACCAGCAAAGCACCAGCAAGGCAGCCTTCCGAGGATCTGTTGGACCTGTCGGATCTCCCGCCGCCTCCCAGCGCGGACACCACCAATGCGGGCCGCACGACGACCCTGCGCGGCGACAAGAAGGACGAAGCGTCCGGGGACACTCTTCTGTCTCCGCCGCACGACGGGGCTCGCTCCGCCAGTGGGACCAGCACACCTGATCGCATTCGATTCAAGGCGTTCCCCTACAGTGGCGTGAACGATTACATGATGTTTTGTGAGACGGGGTTCCTCAGTTTGGGCGGAGGGTGAGTTTTCTCTATAATCAGTTATCAGGTGTCAGAAACCAAGCTAATGATGATCTACAGCGACGGCCGCTACGGTCTCTGGCTCGACTCGAGTCTTGAAAAGGGCGTCAGCGACGCATGCCAAACGTTCGGCAATGAGCCCCTCTCCGACGAAGGCACCAAGTTCGATCTTCTCGGCGTCGAAGTTTGGTACGTTGGGGCATGAAAGCGCGACTCTGTCAACCACCCCAACAGGTAGAAAATCATCTCCAGCGCGCAGTGATCGCGTACTGGAGTCACAAAAGTTCACTATGGGTTTTGATTAACCGTACTGGGCACATCTCCACTTGTTCTTTTCCTGTCGAACCTCAATATGTATTCACAGCTAATACCCATAACCGAACGTGAGCGGCTGGCTCCGTCGTGCGGTGCATCGTTTGGATCCCGTTATGAAATAAACTATGTGAATGAATTGTCATCTTGATGTGGGCGTTAATATTTACGCTCTATTTCACCTTCTCTGTTTGATTGGTTTATCCATCGTATGCCCTACATTGGGCCTATCTTCAATGGCGATGCAGAGAGCGTACGATCTGCGGATGCATAGTCATGTTATCGTGTATATCAGATCAGTTGGGACCTTCCCATAACCAGACATGCCATATAGGTACCCGACGCATTCGCACCTTCCTCTGCCAGCTTGCACCTGCCTTCCAGGATGCAGTAGGTTCTACAAGAGATCTATCTCTGCTCGTATCGATGTCGATTATCATTCCAACATCACTCTAATCCAACTCACATCTCTCGTTTAGATCGTCATCCGTGCCATTTATCTTATCACTATCCCATATCTTTCATTTATATTTACTACTTACTCAATGAGCCAGCCATTCCCCAACTACTATCTCACCCGGCCCGATCAAGTCCAAGTCCCACTCGTCCCCCTCGACGAACTCCCCAACTGGATCGAAGTCGGCGCCTGGAACTGGTCCGACACGTCCCTCTTCGAAACAATGAACCCCGTCAGCTGCGACTGCATCCCCCGGAGCGGCGAGTACGAAGTCATATGCCACTACTGCGCTGCATCCGTCGACAAGCTGCACCGGAGCGTCTCCCAGCAGAACCCCCCGGCATACCAACTCCACGAACCGCAAGCACAAACACCACCACCGTGCGTCGTCCGGCTTCTTGTGTGGCGGAGAGCACCAAGCAGCCTTGTTCTTCGCTCGTCGCTCAAGGCATCTTGCCGGCTGTGGCGCCCTTTCTTCCACGTCCGACTCTGACGCAGCCGTTTTTTCATGCTTCGCTCCGCGCGCCGTTTGTAGGTATGTGTTTGTTGGACTTTGATTCTCCGGTGTATGCTCGCTTGCGGCAGTGGAGGAAGGAGCGTGAGGAACGCTCTGGGGGTGAGACGGGAGTCAATTTGGGGAATTTCCAGGATAAGTTTTTGTCTCGCAAAGGTCTGAAGAAAGAGGAGTCGGGTCAGACGTCGGAAGCGTCAGGTTCGAAGTTAGAAGCATCAGGTCAGAGTTCGGAATCATCGGGTCAGGAGCCAGACGAATCAAGTCCAAAGCCACACGAATCAGGCTCGAAGCCAGAGGCAGGTCACAAACCAGACGAACCAAGTTCAAAGTCAGACGAATCAGGTCCGGAGCCAGACAAATCGAACCAGAACCCAGAGGAATTAGGTCAGAATCCAGAGGAACCAGCCCTGGGGCCACCGATACATGATTACGATCCTCGGCCACCGTCTAAGAATTCCGGAGGATGCGAAGACAATCCTTGGGAGGTTCGAGTTCCCGCCGTCGCTCCGCCTGTTGATCAAGAAGCTTCGGCTGCTGTCCAGAAAGCGCTATCCACAAATTCGAGCGGCTCGTCGAGTGGTCTTGGGGTTCATCGTATATACTGGCCTTTTGTAGATCGCTATTGCAAAGGTCTCTTGACAGTTAGCCAGGAAAATCAAATTGACAACCAAGGAGGTCCATCCGGTCGCCAAGAAGACAGCCCTCCCCCAAACCAAGATGTGGGCCAGGATGATCAGATCCAATTCGTCCGTGGTCTGCAATATGGAGATCTTGAACCAAGGCAGCAAGAGTCCGATCAAGAGTCAGAAACGTCAGCATCGTCCGCAAATGGTCCGCTCAGCCCACTTTCAGTGATGGTCAACAGCATGAGCTCTCTATTGTACCCAGGACAAAGAAAGAATCCCCCGCTAGTTGGTGTCCCCACAAGACAGGATGGGACGCCGGATGACCGGGACACATCAACTTCTCGACGCGAGCCTATTGAAAGCACCGAAGTGGCACTTCCCCAGCTGAGACTCCCAAGTCCCGTTGCGCGTGTCGACTTTGACCCATGGGCGTTCGATTGTCATATGCCTGGTTCTGACTCGGATGCTGCGGCGTCTAGTCGTGGGGGTGGCCTGCTTAAGTCCAGAGTTTCCGTCCTTTCTACTGAATCCAGGAGTCGTAGGGGTAGGACACGAGACTCTGTTGGCTCCCTGTGCTCATGGCAAACAATTACTACAGAACATTCCATGGGAGATGAGGACGGCAAGAACAGAACACATGAAGCGCTTGGCGACACCAAGCGGTTGTCCGACTGGGACACAGTTGGCACAGAGTGGTTGAGAAACGAGTGCCGTGTGTTTGGCCTAAGCCCAGTTGTCTCTCGAGACTGGGGAGATGGCGATAGAGACGCGGCGCGTGAAGCCGAAACCACCTTTTTGTCGTTTTGGGATTCATCCAATCCAGAAGAGCCAGTCAAGGGAGATCGACCCGACGAGAAGACAGATGAAGCTCACTTCAGCCTTGGGGCTTCAAAACGCGTCACAATTCCTAAGAAAAGAGACCACGGCGCCTTGGATGAGCATGGAATGACAGCGACAGGTAAAGGCATTCTAAAGGCGCAAGCTCCCTTCCCGTCGATACAGAAGCCCAAGCCGACCCATGGGATTCTGAGGACAGGCCCGGTGTGCAGGAGGGCTGGAAATCGGCGCGTCAGCTTTCAACCGGGCATTCTTTCCAGGCTATGCGAGGAAAGCAGTCAGGCAGAGGTGATATCAGTTGATGAACCAGACTAGGGCCGTCTATCTGCTTTCTTTTTAGTCTCTTCCCGTCGTGCCGCTGTTGGGCGGCATATCACTATTCTATCCTGGCTTAGTTGCTATTGTTGGCGCGTGATCACTCATCTAGGTTTAGGTCGCTGGCTCATTATTGTGTAGTATTCCTCAATAAAAATAAATGAACAATCGGTTTCACATGCAAAACGTCTACAGTTCCTTCCTAGGGCTTGGAATGAATAGTCATTGCCATATGCTAAGACAAACCAAACACAATAGTCCTTGTATAATAACCAAACGAATAATCACTAATCCATGCTAAACATCTCTACTATCCCTCCACAGATTGGAAAATGAACAACCAATGTTTTGTGTTGAGAGAAAGAAAACATCTATAGTAGTCCTCCTAGACGTTGAAATGGAGAACCAATGCAACATGCTAAGCCAAGAAAAAACCATCTATCTAAGTGCACACTTCTATCTACTCCCCAGTCCAACCAACTACGGCTCAATCTCGGGCAACTGATACGACCGCGGCAGCGGCTCCGGCAGCGAATCCCCAGGATAAGGCTCCAGCTGCAACTGTCGCCCGCCCTCCAGCGGAGGAACCATATCATTGCTGTGCGCGGAGTCCGAGTCCCAGAAGATATGTTTCACGACTTGGATGCCGTCTAATGGCCGGCGCGGCATGGTCGAGCTCAAGTGGCGGCCGACTGGGTCTTCGCTGTTGGTATTGGTGTTGATGTTGTTGGTGATGGTAGTTGTTGTGTTGGCGCTGGGGTAGTGTTGGTGTTGGTGGTGTTGCTGGTGGTGTTGGTATTGTTGGTGCCATTGCTGTTATTGCTATCTTTGTGCTTGTGTTTGGGGTCGTTATTCTCGGCACGATTGCCCGCCACGCTGGCGGAGTAGCTTATATTGGTGTTTGTGAAGCTGCGTGCGGGGTCGGCCTCTGGTTTGGAGGTGGTTTTTTTCTCGGCTTGGGTGTCGCCTTGGTTTGAGGTTCCTGCTTGTTGTTCTGATATTGGGAGGGGGAAGAGGCGGGCTATGAGGGGCCGAAGGGGTGGAAGCGAGGCGCAGATTATGGCGACACTGGTTTCGATGTAGGACCAGCTGGTGGCGCTGCTGTTTTCTTCTGGTTTGGTTGTTAGTGTTGTTTGGGTTGGTGGGGTGTATTGGGGTGTATTGGAGTCTGTGTATACACGCGTGTATACATATGTGTGTGTGTGTGTGTAGGAAAGGGTATCTAAGGTAGGGGATTTACTGGTTGTATCAGGCCCTCGTATAAACTCAATTACTTGCCAAAGACGGATTGAGCTCGTTGCGACGACACTAAAAACGCGGGGTCAGATTCTGTTCCGGTGCCGGGGTGGGGAACTAAAGTCAGAAGAGCATACAAGAGTCCTATAGCGAATATCACGATCAGGGCGAATCGTTGGCGTCGAGCTAGGTGGAGCTTCGCCAATGCCGGCATAGGAAGAATGACAGTGAGCAAGTCAGTGGTGATTTGGAGGGCGGCGTTAACACACCAGATCACTATCTGAGGCAGGCAGTAGCTGTGAACCGACTTGTCCCAGAACCCGCGGATCGGGGTGCAGAAGAAAAGGGTGCTCAGTACCGCCCAGAGTCCGGAGATAACAACGAAGGCCAAGAAGACGATCAGGACTCGTTGGTAGATCTTTGTCTTAAAGGCGCGGAGGTAGAGGATGCCCATGGAGATTTTGGTGAGGTTCATAGTCAGGTTGTACAACGGGATCGTGATCCATAGTGCCTGAATTATGTTATCAGGTTGGGTTCATGGAGTAGAAAGCGGGGGGCACTGCTTTGGTACCTTCAATTGTTTCTGGGTGGTTTTGGAATTCAGTGTACTTTCCTTCTTTCCTAGGCCATTCTGGACCTCTGTATAGTCGATATCAGAACCTATTCGGGGATGTGCGAGCTTGTATATAAGGAGAGAGGGTACGCACGGATAACCGTGAGGCCAAAAAAAGCCACATTCGACAACTGACCAGCATGAGCGGTTGTCTGGTGGGTTGAGAGATCACGTAAAGGTAGCATACCATGGAAAAAACAAGAAAGAAGTCATCCCACCCTAGGGTGCGAATGAAGAAGATTCTCGTGGCGATCCGCAGGGAGACGAACAGGACAGTCAACGATAGGAAGGTCGCCCCGACTGCCAGAACGTACATGGTCCTGCGAGTTGACGATGGCCTGCGAAAGAGTGTCTGTCTCCATCACTAGGCTCTAGAAACTATTGCTGGTACGTCCGCGCTGTTCTAGGAGACCAATCTCTCCTTTCATGGCTAGCGAGAATTAAGTGAAATCAAAGCAGACAGTTGAATTCCGGGAGAAAGTAGCCGGCTTTCTGGCAGTGAGCAAACCGCAGGGTCCGGTTCCAGATGCATTGCGTCAGAGACTATGTGGGGGACCAAAGTTGACCATCAGGCATCGAGTGCGAAACTGAGGACGGTGGGTCTGCCGCAAATATTTTCCTAGGATGCATTGTTTCTAGGATGCATTGAATCTTAGTATCTAGACTGTTAGACTCGATCAGAATACGAGTCGGCTTGCTGTCAGTTTTGCCTTGACCTTGATGAGTATGAATCCATCATGGAGACCCTAATGACGGAAATCAGGGATAGACGTGGCTCCAAGAACTTGGACGATGAGGTTATTCAGTATTATTATGATACCATCTCTTTGTACCAGGTCATATATATCACACAAAAGGGGTGAGTAGCTGGTTGATGAGGAGAGACTGTACAGCATACGATATACAAGGTGGGGACCCAGGATGATTATCGTTATCTTATCGTTATCGATCATCGATTACCTCAGATAAGCCAATATCGGCTATTCCTCTTTGGGACGGCAGAGTAGGGCTCTCCTTCCACGTGATATTTCTTAGTCATCACGGAGAAACAGTACTTCCGGACCAGAACAAACTAGGCAAACAGGGTCTTGGCGGCCAGAGCCGGACTGTGCGATGAAATTCAAACTAGTGGAAAGAGAAAGAGAGCCAGGCCGACCACGAGAATCGCCGCCCAGCATCAACACCCCCACCAGTCGAACTCGACTACCTGATCTTCGATTTTCGCGGTCACTGAACGCTACCTTTCCCCGCCCTCTCCCTATCTCTCACCTTCGCCTCCTGATTCCCCCCGTCGGATTGCTTCCAATATGCGACCTATCTTGCTCTCGGGCCATGTGCGTTCCACCCTCGAGTCTTCCCGGACGGGGATTTTCATGTTTTTTTCCTGGCCTTTTTGGGGGGGACTTCTGCCAAAATATAAAGACAAGGAACTGACGAACTGATCGAAATTTCGCCCCAAATAGGAACGGTCCCTCAACCAGATCAAATTCAACCGCGATGGTGATCTGCTCTTCTCCGTAGCCAAGGATAAGATCGTGTGCGCTTGGTGGTCGGCCAACGGCGAGCGGCTCGGTACCTACACCGGACACCAGGGTGCCATCTGGACCGTCGATGTCAGCCCCAACACTATCCTTCTGGCGACTGGCTCGGCAGACAACACCGTGCGGCTATGGAACGTGAAGACCGGCGAGTGTGTGAAGGTGTGGGACTTCCCTACGGCGGTCAAGCGCGTCGAGTTCAGCCCGGATGGAACCAAGTTGCTGGCGGTTACTGAGAAGCGCATGGGATTCTTGGGCACGATTGCGGTGCTGGACATCAACTACGGCGATGGTCAGGGTAACTTCGAGCCTCAGGCTGAGGAGCCCAGCCTGCGGATCACCTGCAATGAGAGCAAGGCGACCGTTGCCGGCTGGGGTTATATGGGCAAGTACATCATCGCTGGCCACGAGGATGGCAGCGTCAGCCAGTACGATGCGAAGGTATGGTAGTTCCTCGAGCCTTGTCGGTGGGTAGTAACTCACACATTGTCATCTAGACCGGAGATCAGCTGGAAAACGTCCAGGCGCACGAGTTCGACCTCCAGATCAACGACATCCAATTCTCCCCCGACCGCACCTACTTCATCACCGCCTCCAAAGACAAGACCGCCAAGGTATGTATCATATATACATATATATATATATATACGCTTATACTGACCAACTCAGCTTTTGTCCACCCGTAACCTCGCCATCCTCAAGACCTATCCTTCCGATACCCCCCTGAACAGCGCCACGATTACGCCCAAGAAGGACTACGTGATCCTGGGTGGTGGTCAGGCCGCCATGGATGTCACCACCACCTCGGCCCGGCAAGGTAAATTCGAAGCTCGCTTCTACCACAAGGTCTTCGAGGACGAGATTGGCCGTGTCCGTGGTCACTTCGGTCCCCTCAACACCGTTGCCGTCCACCCGGCCGGCACGGCCTACGCCTCCGGTGGTGAGGACGGTTACGTGCGTGTGCACCACTTCGACAAGTCCTACTTTGATTTCATGTACGAGGTTGAGAGAGAGCAGATGAGGCGGTAAAGCGAGCATCATTTAGGGATTTCCTTTTACTTTTTTCTTTTTCTACCCTTTTTCGCCTTTTCCTCTTTTTTTTCCCTTTTTCACTTTAATTTCCTTGTCATTTCTTTCCAAATTACAGATCACGCACTGTATGTATGTGTCATGAGGTGAAGACGTTTTTTTACACCAAAAAGTAGAAGAGCCGACGGATGTGGGCACAAGGAGCTATCTATCTTATGTCTTGGGGCGACTCAGGGTATGAATCCTTATTACAATGATTCCAGGAGTTGGTACCATTCTGTTTTTATTTGTCTCTGGTCGTTACTGTGATGTCAAGGAAAACCCCTCGTCTATTCAAATCGTATTTTCATTAGACTACTTCAAGGGTAGGAAGAGTGGCAAAGCGTTTGATACGAATAAAACCGAGGGTTCATTTATGCGAGATATCTTCCAATTTTGGGTTTTCTTTTATTGATCTAAGCTTTCTATCAACAACAGGCTAGCGCTTTTTCCGACCAGCAGAACATAGAGATACCATGGAGTCTCATTCATTGCCCGAAGATGCATATCATGATAGCCCAAGTCCTTCAAAACCAAGGGTAAGAATCAGAGGAATCAAAAATAAAAAAAAATAAGAGAGTAAGAGGATAAGACAAAGGAAAACAAAGTCGACACCCCCGAGAAAAAAGACAACAAGGAAAATTTAAGGATATCCAGATTTATTTCTTCTTGGGGAACTTGTCCTGTCCGATGTCTGCGCCTCTCAACTTGACGTTGAGCACGCGCTCCATGGCACTGAGGACCTTCTGGTCCGGGGTGGCGGTCCCCTTCTCGAAGTCTTGGATGACGGTGGCAGTGGTGTTGCACTTGGTGGCGAGTTCCTTCTGTGTCATCTTGTAGCCGTCCTCGTTCCGGCGCTTCTTGATGGCGTCTGCGACCTGGTATCCCACGGTCTTGGGCTTGACGATGTCGTCGCTGCGGTCGACCTTGGTCAAGTGCTGGCCTTCCGGAGCGGCCGAGCGTGCGGACTATATTGTACTCTGTTAGTTGACTTTGTTTTGATACTCGGGTGCCTTATAGCGCGGGTCAAGGGAGGCGGGGTACGACTGCGTTGCCGCCCGGGAAGGGGGTGATAATGTGTGATTTACGTAGAGAAAGGGAAAAGACTTACAGTGTTGCCAGAAGCATACTTCTTCTCCGTTCCGATGACCAGACCCTGACGTTGGGCGGCGTTCAGGGCACTCTTGCCCTTGACGACGGTCTCGCGGGGGGCAACACCGCCACGGTGCTTGCTGCCGATCTTAGTGACGTTGTCCCAGTCGCTCATTGTGAAAAGAGGGGTGGCTGATAAGGTTTTTGAAAAGAGAGGGGTAGGAAGGAAGAAAAGGTGGTGGTTGGTTCGAAAGGTGGCGGTGATGGGGTGGATAGTAGTGAGAGAAGTGAGGTTTTGACGGAGAAGATGTGGCAGAAACAGCCAAAGGAATTTATATCGATGACACAGAAGCTTCTCGAGCCCTGGGATGGCGGAGTCGGAGGGGTGGTTGGCGCTAGCCCTGTTTAGGGTTAGCGGTCTGACATCATCGCCCCTCGGTTCTTTCACCAACCAGAGTTGATACTGTTTGACTCTTTCTTCTCCGCCACCATGTCTGATGTAGTATAGAAAGAGACAAACAAACTATTGCAAAGGCAGTGAGGGATGGTTAAGTGAGTCAAAGGACTGCTGCAGGTGTGACTCGCTGGTTGTTGGTGGATTCAACATCATCCTTGCTTGATTACCCCTACTGGACTCTGACTCACTGGGCCCTGTCAAGGGAGTCCCAGCTTTATGATATGAAGTTTTTTTTTTATAAATTATCATCTGTTGCTATTATTAATTAATGGCTATTATGGGTATTGAATTCATCTTGCCTTTATATTGACATCGGGGACTGTTTATAAACTAGTTCTCGGTCTATTGCGGATATATATAGATGATCCGCTGTCAATATCCGGACGCATCAAATACTACCTAGTATATATCGTACGATGGCATGTATTTGTCGATACACATACACATATACCAATGTCACACATGATTGAGCTATCTGACTTACAATGATTCAACGAGAAATGAATCTGGATTATGATTCTTCCTCATGGCCTGTCACGGACAACACAGACCATGGATAATGCGACAATCTCACTCCCAAGGTACCACTATAGAACCTGTACTTATATCTGATCAGAGCCATCACAAGGCCAGTCAATGCTAATCGACTGTCAGTTGTAGCCTGGTCTGTGCCAAGAGTTCTGTTTGTTCCCAAATGGGGCAGTTTGAGCACAGCCTACCTCAATACTACCTATTTACAGAAAGAGCAACACGGCCGTGTGTTTTGCCAGGGTGGTAACATGAATACATCGGACTCAATAAGATATCCCACAATGGAATGGTTTCAATCATTCAATATCAATTGTCAAGTATACAAAGCCTATACTCCGGAGTAGTCAATAGATCGAAGTGGATACAGAGGCAGGACCAACCTGAGGGATTAGGCAGATGTGGCTCCCCCACCAATAGGAGAGAGTCTAGCCCACCAGCCCCGGCGGAATGCCAGGAACCTCAGGCTCCATCGACCGGATTCATTTAATACTTCCCCCATCGATCTATCCACCATCCATCCATCCATCCACCATCTATCCATGATCCATCCCATTCATTCCTTTATGGTCGGACCGTTGTTCTCTTCTTTTTCTTGATTCTACTCTATTCTCTTACATCAGCACCGGTCTTTACGTCTCTATCCTTTGTACTCATCCTTCCCAACTGGGTCTCCAGCTTATCGTCGACCCTTCCCCTCTCCGTTCGTCATGGCTCAGAGCGACTTCATCCATGCGATGACCAATCGGTCGCTGCGCACTGTCCGAGCGGTATGTACCTGTCGCGATGCTTTGTTTTTCATGGCAGATCTCTATCCTTGAAATACCTTGGTGATGGTCCTAATTGCTCTGTCGCCGCTTTAGGAACTGGATTTCCTCGCGGATGCGTCCGTTCTTACGCCGCAGCAAGTATCGACCATTCTGGCCAACCTACCCGAAGAGAGTATCAGTCGGACCGCGAGCCCTGCACAGCAACCCCCTGTGCATCAGCCCCCCGTCCTGTCTCGAGTTCAGTCTCCGCCGGCCCCTTATTCTCCTCCGGCCCCCTACTCTCCTCCCACAAACCAGTTTGCCAACACGACGTTGAACGAGAAGGCTCCTACCCAGCAGCCCCCCACGCCGCATCAGTATCCCAGCCCCGTGCCTGCTGGCCCTCCTCCTGCCTACCCGCATGCCGGACCCCCCGTTCTGTCGTTCGCTACAGCGCTATATGCGTATACTCCCACGGACCCTGGCGACTTGGCCTTGCAGCCGCACGACCGGATCCAGGTTCTGGAGCACATGAATGCAGACTGTATGAGTAACCCTACTTTTCGCGAGTTTGCCCCTGGCTGACATACGATCTTTTTAGGGTGGCGTGGTCGCAACGAGCGCACCAGCCTCGAGGGTATCTTCCCTCGAAGCTACGTCAACGTCATCGAAGAGAAAGGGGCCGTCGCTCCTCCCCCGACCAATTACGGAAACGTGCCCCTCGAGGTGAGCCAGAGCGGCTCCGGTCCCGCTGACCCGAATCAGAAGGAGCATGGCAAGTTTGAGCAACATGGCAAGAAGTTTGGCAAGAAGCTCGGCAACGCTGGTAAGCTCCCCGCACCCTTGACGCTCGCACATCGGCGGTCACGATTGGACCATTGCGATGCTGATTCCCATACATCCGTACCACGATCGTAAATTGGTGACCTGACTGACTGGAAAATCTTAGCCATCTTTGGTGCCGGTGCGACGGTCGGTTCCAACATTGTGAATAGTATTTTTTAAACCACAGTCACTGCGTTTCTGGACCCAATTGGCCACATAGGCCTTTTGGTTGTTAGTGTTCGAATTGGTCTTTTCATCCCCTTTAGTTTGTACCATGGGACTGGCGTTGGTGGTTTCTATGCCTGGTAGCTTTGACCCCTTGAAATGGACGAGTGTGCCACAAGAATGATCCTATTGTGGGCTTAAGGATACCTCTGATAATAGAATTTTTCATACTCCATACAATCTCCCGTTCTTCGAGGAATTTGTTGTGGTGCTTTGTAACATGCATTAAGGGTTACAACCACCCAGATATTCTCGTGACCGCACGCCATGTCATGAACTTACCTCCCGGTTGGGCTCTTTCCACATCTACCAAAATAGTCTTGCTCCCCTAGGTCTTTCCTCTTCTGTTCCTTAGCTGCCACTCTAGTAATAACCAATGTACGACGGACGGAAGGTGGGTCAACCACCCACGTTAGACATTTAAGCGCCCAGCTTTAGGTCGTTTCACCTCACTTCCGACAAATCACAACACAGCCATTCCCTATCTGCATGCCACACAATGGGCGGCTGGCAACAGGGCCCGACACCCCTGTTAATTGGTCGAGACTACAATTGAAATTCGAACCGCCAATATGGAGCACACATTGATGACCAGGATGCTGCTTGCGGGGGGCTGTGGCAGGCGGCAGGCGAGGCTGAGGTACATATGTCTCTGGTGAGATTCGCCCCTAGTCCGAATCTCAACGGAGTATAATAAGAAGTCGAGATGGATCGATGCCCTGTTACGGTCGACTGGTTTAATGCGGTGGTTCTGCATTGTGTGGGCGTTGTCTAGTTACCTCTCTTGTAGATAGGTGCGGCAAGTATGTCTAGCGGATGGGATCAATTCGCGGATAATCTTGCCACGGATTTGGTACGCAGGTCACTCCCTTTTCCTCTCTTTCTATTTCATTTGAATCCCAACTTTTAATTCGAGAAAACGTGGGCATAATTGCTAACCACACCAGGCACCACTCATTACCCTCTTCGGTGAACGTCTCACGAAGCAGTTTCTCTCCGAGTCGACCAGTCTTCTAGACAACTTGATCTTTGCTTTTTCCCCTCTGGGAATTTTGACTGCGGTCGTTTCAGTCATTCGGGTCTGCGGAAACTCGACACTGCGGGCATTCATTGGCCGGGCTCAAGAAGGCCCAGGAGAAGCGGAGCATGAGCTCCTCTCGTGCGTTTCTGAGACTACGGCCGAGTTATTCAACAACGGTGGCATATCAAGAGTATTTGGACGACCTCGAATCCTCGAGGTAGTAGTGTGGAATGAAACGGATCCTACTACCAAGGAGACCGTTCGGAAAATTGGAACGCTGCATCAAGCTATCCTGGAAAATGCTTGGGTTGTTGGGGATGGCCGCTCAATGCTGGACATTAGGGGGTATATGCCGGAGCTTGATATCCCAAACCTGTCCTTGAATAAAGGCATCAAACGGAGGAGCCAAGGCTGGTTCTACTGCGCTGCGACGCTGGGAATTGCTTTGCAGATAGGTAAGTTTATAATATCTTTTTTTTTTTTGGATATCCGGTGAACCCTCGAACAAGGATATGCTCTAAAACCTCTGGTAACAGGCACGCTCGCATATGCTGCGGTCACGGTTTTTATATATCCCAAGCAATTTCTCAAAGATGGAAACCTGGTTCAGAGCTACGCATTCCCGTTATTCGTCTTTGGCTCGGTGTTACTCTGTATGGGGATGTTTCTTTGCGCATACATCATCGAACGCTCTTCTACTGAGTGTTATATTCACCCCGCAACACCAAGTACGATGTACTGGCTGCAACCCGGGCGACAGGACGTTGGCGATCAAGTTTTCGGTGCTTTTCTTGGAGTCGATAAAGGCTACGAAGCCCCACCCACCGATGATTTGGTGTACGTTAAATCCGTGAGAGGACGTGGACGTAACGAAAGAGGACCGCTACTTTTATTCACCATATTGATTACCTTGGTCGGGTTTGTCGTCCAATTTGTCGGTATCCGCGGGCTGCACTCGTCTGTTATCATAGCAGTAATGGGGTCGACATTGTTGATGGCCATTGTGCGGACATGCCTCCGGGCCAAAAGAATTGGCCCCGAAGAGAATCGTCTGACGGAGGCTGAGCGGCAGCTGACGGCTCACAAGAACCAAGAGTTGGACTGCTTCGCTTTCCACCTGGAGAAAGTGCACACGTTCAGTATCATCTCGAGCAGCACCGGACGTCCCCGATCCACCATCCAATCGTCTGACGACGTATCAACCGAAAGTGCGACGCTTCCAGCTAGTCTGGGGACTCGACTGATACGCACGAGAACCCGCTTAGCTCAGCTTACCTCGATCAATAACCACCACCCGAGTATGAATTGGGACGGCCTTCCTATACGCCAGGCCGCACAGAGCCTCGCAAATACGATCGAAAAGACGATGAATCTCGTGTCCAGCTGGAAGAACACAACTGACGACACGGCAGGGTTTGATATTGCGTTTGTGTGCGATGAGTATCATCGTTACCTAAATGCAGATGTGGATACGTATACGATCACACTTTCAAGGCCTGATGGAACGCTACACTGGCGGGTTGATGAAAATGAGCTGGAGGCCATCCTTGGATTATGGGTCTGGTACCTAATCAAAATCAATCCAGATTGGGTCCATCACAACTTTGGCAGGCTTGTGGGGCTGAGTCTAGCCCAGGCTACCGCCGAAGAGACCGATCTCGACTATTATAGATGGATATACCGGCATACGGAGCCGAAGATGGTTTCGAGTAGCATGGTGAACCTCCCTGACCAGATGTTCGGTAACTGGTCAGAAGAGTATCTCGATGACAGGGAGATTCTGGCGGTGAAAACCGGGAACTGCTTGGAGATCATGGTCGCTCAAGATATCTACGTGCAGTTTCTCAGGAGCACTTTCGAGAACCTGCAACACTTGGGCGGTGATGTTGATCTGCAGCACGGCCCACAAAGCGGATTCTTCGTCTACAATAGTCGCCTGGATGAATTAGTTGACTGCTTTGAATCCGCCAATCTGGGTACCCGAGAAGACGCATTGCTGTGTATTGTGCCAGTGTTGCAAGATCAGTGCATGTTGCCCGAACTGGCAGGCGACTCGAAAAACATAAGAAAGCGCTTTGCGCGAGCCATAGCAAGCAACCGCTGGCCAGAAGCGTTTTCTATAGCTCAATGGCTTTGCCAGCGCTCGCATGGAGCCGACTTTGAACACTCATTGTTCGAACTTGGTTACCTCTGTCACCTTGCCATGGTGCACTCTGATCCTACCACTCAAAGCGAAGGGTTTCAACAGGTATATCTCGCAGTGGAAGATGACCCACGATCATCTTTCTTTAAGAATGCCGAGATCCAACGACCACCGGGCTGGATGGCTACCGAAAATCGGCCAGAGTGCTGGCGGGAATTTGCCGCGCAACTAGGGTGGATCGCTTGGCATATTGCTGAAAGACAAAGCGATAAGATGCCCGTGCTGAGCAATTTAGAGAACTTGGGGATCAGTGCACGATCGGTGCCAGAATCAAAGGTCAATGACAGTGAAGATGAGGGACAGGTGGGAGAACAGGTCGTCCTTGAATGGCTGACCACCAGCGAGGAGAAGGCTTTCAATCGCCGCGTGCCTGGGATACAAGATCGACTGGCTTTGGACTGGGTGTGTCAAAATGGCCATCGGGCCCTCTTACATTGGCTCATCAGCAGATGGGTTGAATACGACAAGAAGTGTCCGAGGCTTGTCTACAATGCTCTTCTCTGGGCTGCTGAAGGAGGCTATCAGACAGCGATCGCTTCGTTTTTGCGGCGTGGCGTGGATATAAATATGCAAGAGCCCGAGGATGACAGCGGCCCCACTGCGTTGATGCAGAAAATCGATGCAAACGATCGGAGCGCAGTCTTGACATTGCTCGAAGCCGGGGCCGATGTTAACAGCCGAGATCGAAGAGGCGCAACCCCGTTGATGATTGCTAGCCATGTAGGCGACGAAGATACAGTTTCGCGTCTTTTGTCCCGTGGAGCCCAGATCAATGCCCAAGACAACAGCGGATACGGGTCCTTGATCCGAGCGACAACAGGCAACCATATCGGTATTGCCACAATGCTCCTCGACTCGGGAGTCCACGTGGACCTAGGTGGATTTGGTAGAATCCCCCCGCTGGTGTTTGTGGCCGCAGACAATTATATGGAGGTCCTCAAGCAGCTTCTCGCCCGAGGCGCAGATGTCAACATCCAGACCCACGATGGTTATACGGCATTGACTCTTGCAACTCGTAATAAATACACTGAAATGGTGAAGTTTTTGTTGGATCACCACGCCGATATTCACATCAAAACACGAAACGGCGAAACAGCCCTTGACTGGGCACGGGACCTATCTTATACCGAAGGAATCCAATTATTGCAACAGGCGCAGGCGCAGGCAGAAGAGCATGACATGGAGTGATTTAGAGCAGCTGACGTCCATGAAATCAAATAAATTGATTGCTACTGGAGAATACCACACTACCATTATCATAGGCAGTAAACAAGACAAAAACCCTTCAGAGGCTGAACGTTGAAAATACAATCAATAAAAACGAGGACCTGATCGTGGGTAAGGACTATGGTGTGTCTGCCTAGGGAACTTCCTCATGGAATGGTTTCTATTTTCTCCTTTCTCCCACTCCCTCTTTCCTTCTTTCTTCCCTCCAACCCCGCTCTCTTGGGCTGCCATTTCTTGAGCCCTGACCAGTGAGCTTCTTTGCCCAGAACCCTCATCGTCACTTGGCCAAGTTAGACATGATGTCTCATTGGATAGAGTTTATGCCTTTCAGAGAGTCTGGCGGTTCGACATGATCGGCCGTGCTGGTCTGCAGCCTGCAGGTCCTATCACATCGCCCCCAGACTAGTTCCCTCCAGCGCCAACCAGGACCAGGCGGAGCAATCAACGTCCACGATTCTAAGGTCTCGGCGTCTAAAGAAACCATGCCATGTCTGTATCCTTGCTGAGTGATGCAACCGACTCTTGCTGGCCGGGGAAAGCTATAATAAATGGTTGGCTTACCCCCCTAAAAAGAACTTACAGTGTTGCTCTCGTGTTGAACCCATATTCAATCCAACGAACTCAAGGGTTCCCATAGCTAGTACCGAGCCAATTATTACGTCTTTTCTTTGGACTGTTCACCTACAGGCGGTTGACCAGCGGGGTAGTAGCAAAAGAAGCTCCGCGTCTTTTAGAGCATCTTTCTATTAAAGGACCAGAAGTTCACAGCCGTGAAAATGACGAACTACGCTCCTCCACCTGCCCAGGAAACTCAGTACTACCCTCGTGAGTCCACTCATGGTAACCGGCAGAAAACAAATTGCTGATGTCTCTTGGTTTTCTTCTGAACAAGCCCCTCCGAATTCGAACGCCGCAAGTATGTCTACTTTTGATGCCTTTCTCTACACATATCGAAACCATCCTGACAATGTACAGACTTCCAGTCAAATTCTCAGGCTTCTGCAGGATACCCCGCACCGAACTTCAGCTATCCGCCGCCTCCAAAACAGGCGGTGTCTCCTCCTCCGGCGATTGGCTCCAACAATCCGTATGGAGCGAGCGTATCCCCCCCTCCGCAGCCTTCGACACCTCAGTCTACTGCACCTGCCGTGCAGGCTCACAGGTCGTCTGTAGGGTCAGCGCAGTTTGGCTCGCCCGTCAATACGACCAGTCAAGATGATACAGGGACGTTTAATGGTGGAAGCTACAGAATTAGCCATCGAGACAGCAACTCCATTGTGACCCTGCAGTTGGCCGTGGGTTGCCCAATAGAGGCCAAGCCAGGTAGGTAGTGTTGCTGGAACTCGACATTCGGCAATTATTCGCTTTGTCACGGTGACTGACAACGTCAACCCAGGGTCAATGATCGCCATGTCGCACAGTCTCTCACTCAGGGGAAAAATGAACTTCTCGTTCAAGAAGCTGATTGCGGGAGGCGAAATGACTTATTCGACGTTCACAGGGCCCGGTGAGCTTTTGCTGGCTCCGTCAACCCTGGGCGACATCATCGTCCTGCGTTTGAGTGGCACAGAGTCCTGGAAAGTCAGCAAAGACGGGTTTTTGGCATCGACGAGTGCCATTCAGAAGGAGTATCAGGGCCAAGGACTGACCAAAGGAGTCTTCTCGGGCGAAGGCCTTTTCATTCACAAGATGAGTGGATCCGGCCTTGTCTGGCTCCAAAGTTTTGGGGCCATCATCAAGAGAGATGTAGGGACTCTCGCTTCTGCCCAACCCACACATATATACCATCTGTGCTTGATCAATGGCTGACTCAAGATGTCGTTTTAGATCCGGGAGGGTGAGTCATACATGGTCGATAATGGCCATCTGGTGGCTTGGAACTGCAAATACAGGATGAAACGTGTTGCAGGAGGAGGGATCATGTCCAACTTGGCCTCTGGTGAAGGTCTGGTGTGCCATTTCGATGGACCTGGCACCGTTTACCTCCAGACAAGAAATGCCCAGGCCTTTGCCGCCCACATCGGTGCACATACCGCCAGTAACTAGGGCGGTTAACGGTATATTGATGCTGATGAGCTGGTCTCTGAATGATCTTATTGTTTTTGGCTTGATATTTCCTTTTATCGGGGTTTCTGTTGTCTTCCTTTCTTACTTGCGGGCGAAATGCACCTGTTTTGGATGATATGTAGCATGTTTCATAAATGGCCCCTCCTCAACAAGATTTCGAGAATACAGCCTACTGCATTATCCTAACATAACACAAGAAACGAGCAACATACAATCATATCAAACCATGTACCAGTCATTTCATTGATGCCATGCTAAATCTTCACATCGTCTCTGAAAGCTTTTAAGGAACTCCCCCATCTCCTACCCCTAACACTAACCTCTTAGCCAACAAAATTTCGTTCCCCCCACACTTAACACGACCCACAACGAGAAGGCAAGAAACATAAGAAGAAAATCTTTGTACGAAAGAAGTAATGGGGGAGAATCAAAAACCGTGAATCGCCAGGAAGAGAGAGAGTAAGAGTAAAGAGGGGGGACGCTACACGAGGTAGCCAGCTCTGCTTCCGTACACACAACCTCTTCCCCAAGAAAACAAAATAGGACAAAGACAAAAAGCTTTTTTGAGCCCGTTTAACCCTGTCTCTTTCTGCGGCCGACTTGGCCACGGAAACCGGTCTTGATGGCCGCGACGGAACGACGAGAACCGCACGAATTGCAGGTGACGAAGTACAGACGGTTCTCGCCCTTGTTGAGCTCAGTGTCGCCGCTGCGGCAGGTTTTGCAGGTGACGTATTCGACTGTATAGATGGTTAGCAGTTGAACAGGAATAATATCATAGAAGATGAAGGGGAAAGGGAAGACATACCGATGTATTTTCTCAGGACGTTCTCAATCTGCTTCTGCTGGAAACGACCCTTGATGACCAATCGTCGCGAACCGTCCACACTACCGCTGGTACCCAATTCCGCGAACAGGAACTGCATGACGTGGTCGTCGGACCGCTTCATGCGCTTGCAGATATCGGCAATGTTGGCAAAGATGGTACGACGGTTACCCTCACGCAGACACTGCGGGGGCGGGATCTTGTAGGACTTGGTGCCGCTGGAGAGCATATCCGGGTGGTGGCTCTGGATGAGGGAGAAGAATCGCGAGACGAGCAGCGAGTAGGGGATGGATTGCGTGGCGTCGTGGGCCCAGATGCCCGTGCCGGCCTCGAGATCGCCCTCGGGCAGCTCTTCCTCCTTGGGCTCGCCGTCGGCGGTCTCCTCGCGCTCGCCCATGCCGGCCTCGGCCAGCTTGGCCTCGAAGTCGTCCACCTTCTTGGTCTTCTTCTTCTTCTTCTTCTTCAGCGCCGTCGGGTCGAACTCGTCGCCGGCCGCTGTGGGGGTCTCCTCGTCGCCTTCGCCGGCCTCGCCCTCCTTGGGCTTCTTGCTCTTCTTCTTTTTCGTCAGGCCCTTGAACATCTCGGTGACCTCGTCGACGGACTTGTCGCCGGCTGTTTTATTTTTTATCATTGTTAGAATATCAAAATTTTTCTGCTTTTCGATATCTCCAAACGAGGTAAAGACATACCCTCTTCGGCGACAGGCTTCTCAACCTGAGGCGCCTCTGTGACCTCTCCTTTGGTATCCATGATGACGGTACCTTCGCTAAAGGCGACGGACTTGCGTAGCTTCTGTGGTTCGGTCTGAAAGTCAACCCCGCCGGGTAGCGTTAGCCTAGGCGATCTTGTAAAAGTCTCGCGGGGGAGGTAGCAGAAAAAAATGACAAGTCAAAGATGGAGGCGATGGAGAAAAAATAGAAAAAGACACTCAGTAACCCGAGTACACAGAATAGATAGGTACGCCGGGATTAGTAGAGGGTCAAGTGGGTAGTGGGCACAACGGAGTCGTCGTGAAATAATAGCGGCCAAAGCAGAAAATGTGGGCGAATGATCGGTAAAGAACAAAACAGGGGGTGACGTACAGTCTCCGCCATGGTGATAGGGACTCTCTCTAGGGGACAGACACACAGCACAGATCGATGGAAAAAAGAAACACTCACACCACAGTTGAAGATGAGGGATTCTGGGTCGCAAGTTGGTCGTCGTGAAGCTTTTGGATCAGCCACGGTGATTCCCATCCAGCCGTTCCAGCAATGGCGACCGGCGTTATCGGGTCACGTGGCATGACTCAACTGTATACCTTACTGTATTTATGGTATTACCCCCCTTTTATGAGGACACCGCCCGTTCTGCCGTGACAGCAGTACTGTTGCCTGAGGTATGAATATTATTCTCATATTATATTACATCAGCCACCACTTATGCATGATGCATGCATCCACACCTCAGGCAGACACGGATCATCCAGGCGGAACTCCAACTTCCACCCTATCATCCTCGCATCCACGCATCCTCCCACCTCCTTGCACCGCAGTCAATCGTTCGCGCGCAGCATCATCCCCTCCATGCTGCAATTCTCCTCCAAGCGGTAGGCAGGCCACTGCTTGAGCAACATCATCACAACACCACGACTCCAACTCACCATCTCGATCAATCAATCCACCATCCACCGATCCGACATCACCCACCTCTCGAACAACACCCATCCACACAATATCCACAAACATGGCCTACCAATCCCCCTCCGCCTCAAACCCCTCCCTCACAACCTCCGCCTACATGGTCCCCGACCCCTCCACCGCCGACCCCAACGCGGCCTACTCCTCCGACGAAGACGAGATCGCCTCCCTGCCGTCCGAATCCACCACGTCCTCCGAGCTCGAAACCCTCTCCGACGATTACTCCGACGCCGAGGAGGAGTGGCGCGAGAGTATTGAGCAGCTGGAGCTGTTGCTGTCGATGGTTATCGTGCCGTTTGTGGGCAAGTTTTTGGGCCGCAAGTGTGCTTATTGGGGTATGTTTCCGCGTTTATTTTCCCGTATACTTGTCCTTGTTATAGTGTCTTTTGATCCTCCTGCGTTATATATGTGTTATATGTGAAGATCTAACGAATTCTAGGCTGGACGCGCTTCATGGAATGGAAATACCCCGTCGAAATCATCGTCAAGAACCAAGCTGCCTTCAAGGGTGCAGGAGTCGTTGGTGCCCTCGCGTCGCTGTGAGAATCTATCATTCCCAGTAGGATGAATAGATAGAGGAGAACTCTATCATCATTGAAGATCTTCGGTATACATATACAACATACACATACATGTATGGTCAGGTCATAGCCCGAAGGTTTTGTTTGTGAGTGGCATACTTGGCTTGAATTGGCTTGGTTGGCTGGCTTGACTATCTGTTGTGGTGGATGGATAGATGAATGGACTGTACCGCTTGTGGTTGCGGGGATTCAGTCCGGATTGTTTTACAGCGCGTCAGCATAACTTGAGAGCAGAATTTTATACCCAATTGAGACTTTGAATCTGGTAGTAGTTGTACTTTGGGCCCGGACAAATGCTTAGGGCAAATGATGGGTTTGTTGGAGTAATGGTGGGCAACTCCAGCTGTATCATGACATATGCACAAAATTCTTCTATGTCAGACCCAACTCCCATCCAATCTCTCAGTTTTCAGGAAGAGAGAGAGGCTCATTCTAACTCCTTCCAGAACTCCACCCCCCAATATCATCCCGACGACGCCTACTAACAGCAGCAGCATATCCCCTAGCCATATCCCTCCTCTCCTCCATCCCCTCCAAGCATCCAAACCCCGTCCTCTCGCTAACATTCTCCAGCGCAGGTCTCACAAAATAGCTGGGGGCGCTGCACCCGTCCGGAGTAAGGAACCGCTCAAGCGGGCTCTCGATGCAGATCCCAGGGCGCTGGTCGAACAGTTTCAAATCGCCCATTAGACGCTCCGGGTGGGTCTCTCCGGTGGGTGATCCCTGCGCTGGGTGGAGGTGGAGGTCGGAGACTATGTCGAGACCTGGATCGGTGATGTCGTTGGCTTGGTGAGTAGCGAGCGTGGCCGTGTTCAAGGAGGTGTAGAATTGGTGGATTTGCTCTTCCTTGATGACCTTTTCGACCCAGGGGACGATGGAGTCTGTTGGGTGTTCCTGGGGCCTTGGTTTAGGGCTGATTGGGACCATTGGGCGGAGAGGCAGACTTACGCATTGGAGAAGTTGGTCATGCCAGGCGAGGTTGGTCTCGGTCAGTGGATAGCTTGTAAGGTTAGGTGCCATTTTGAAGGACGGATGTAATCGAGATACAAGTCTATGGTGGTAGTCGTGTTCATGAAAGAAGTATGGGTATAAACGAGAACCGGTGGGCTGGGAGGCAAGTTGGCCAACGTCGAAACCCTTTTTATACCCGGGGTCCAAGTATGTTACTACCAGTCGAGATATGACCATCAGCATCCCTCTCCACTGCCAAAAAAGCAACGACAAACAGAGTGCTTCATTACGCGAACCTGGAACTATCATCCACATCAGAAGGCTATCCCAGAATACGCCTTTTCCATGACTGTATTGGATTGACCCCCAGGAACGCGCTCACTTGGACTCGGGATCTTCTCACGTAACCTGGCCCCCGGTGATTGAACGACACCGGGATTTGGAGGGATATAATTAGGCAACTGGAGACTCCTACTTTCCTTGGAGAGAGTTGCATAAGCTCATGCAACTAGCTGTCACATTGGTACGCTGGATCCCAGCAAGAGGCGCATACCGTCTCAGCCAGGCTGCGAATATGAAACGGTCGCCTCCGAAAATCAGGGCCAAGGATTTATCTCCCCGTTCACGTCGCAGGGTCTTAAGGGACGCAGCTCTGTCGCGAGGGCTACACCGCTGGGCCCGAGCGACTGGAAGCAAATTAGTGTCAACATCGCCGGGTCGAAGATCAACAGGCTCTTTCTAGTTAGTGACTGGGCACACCACCCTGACGACCTCATGAATGACAGGGAGAAAAGGAAAAAATAGAAGAAAAGAAAAGAAAGAATTCAACAAGAAATGACCCCAGTCTTCACTGTTGACTATCCATTATGACGATAAATTCACTGTCCCATTCTTGATGGTCTCGGAGCAATATTCCATCTCTTTTCAGATGATTGACAATTCACCTCGTCAGGGGGAGGTATGTTTAACCATAGTCCATACCCCATCCCTTTGTCTTTGATGATAGGCCCTTCCCAGATTCATGGGTTCTTGGCTTACCGACCTCTTGGGTGTGTGGATCCCAAGATGCTCCGCGCCATGGCCCACCGGGGCAAAGCCTCACATGTCCAGCCTATCAGAACCAAATAGCGACCCGTCGGGCCCGCCAGGCTGGTCGTTCTGGACCATTGGGTCCATATCGAGTTGTTAGTACGGAGTAGTCGGGACTAGTATGTAGGTACTTCTGTTGGACAGCGGACTGCCCAGTTCGCTTAGACAGATCATCGGCTACTTGGATGGATGTCGATCCACCTGACAGGCAAGGTTTCAGGCTGGGCAAACATGACCCCATACTAAGACTTGACATTGGATCCGAGGCTGCGCTGTCAGACGATATAGGTGTAGGTGGTTGAGCATGTCAGGGATACGCTCGTTTGGTGTCTCCTCTCTGGCATCAATTTCCGTCTCGCACGCTTTGTTTTTATTCCCACATGGTAAACTGCGCTTATTGGCTCTGTCATCTAGCCGCATAGGACTTCTTGCTTTTTCCGTCCCAACGGAGTGGTTCATCCTGTGCTGGCTGATAGGTCTCGTATATCTCCTTTGTCGACATCTCTTCCGCCCAACAGGGGAAACTGTGGCGGGCGAATTATCTTGCAATATTGGTTGCTATTGGTCTAATAAGCAAGTCAAACGCCCCTGTCAATTTCTGAGAAGTTCCCGAACCAAAGAACTTGCTCGACGCCTGCGAGGCTGCGCCCGTAATGTTTGAACGTCAGACCTTTCGTGCTCGGAGACGGTATCCAGGTCCTCGGGTCCAAGGAACCCATTGAAGTTCAACAAGAATCTGTAAGCCAACAGTCCAAATTCACGGAGTATATCTAGCAATTCGAAAGCAAAATCAACGCGGGTTGTATCATGTATGGGACATTACGTAGCAATGATCCGCCGAGGCAAAAATGAACAAACGCACTTAATATAGCTTATTTTGGCGCCAGAAATTTTCGGGCAGCACAGGCTCATCCTTGTCTGAAACCCTCGTGAATTTCAAGGCAGGATCTATTGGTATACCCGATGCAGGGATGTCCCCTGTATGAGACTTTCCACCGATTCTTGCCGTATTTGCATCATGACATGACCCCTGGTGCTTGGGTACATACACCGATTGCGCAAATTCTGAGCCTTCGTTTGTGTTCTGAACTTCAGCTGGAAAGTATGCTTTCTCCAATGCGGTCCCTGCCGTGTCGAAAGGGACACGGGAGAGCGGTCTAACAGTCAGTCCGCAGTCGTCATAGAGATCCTGCGCGGCCGGATAGATGCTGCCATTTCTCGTTGCACCGATAGTGTCATTCGTGTAGTCTACTGATCCACTCCCCAGAATATCTCCTGGGGGCACTCCCTCAGAGTGGACAATCCCTTCATATTCCGCATCGAGGTCCGCAGTGTACAATGTTCTGCCGATGTTATATTCGATGCCAACATCGTTGTGGGTGTGAGCTGCCGTGTCACCAGCCCTATCCAGGCCATGGTCCGATGTAGACCTTGCAGGTGTTCGGCTTCCATGGACCTGGATCCACGAGGGAGGATACGGTGCTCCCCCACCCTCCGATACCCCTGCGGAGGCTGGGGTACGGGCAACTATGTTTGGCAGACCAAGAGCATAATCGAATGTCCCATCGTTCGTTCCCATCACCATATGGCTGCTTCCCTCTCGCCGTTCATTCAGCCAGTTTTCACGTCCAAAAAATTGCTTCGAGGGCCGAGAAGGGTAATCAACAAGGCCAGATCCATGTTCAGTTCTACTTTCCGAAGTGATTCTCCGTCTCTTGAATGGTCGTGCCGTGTTCGTGTTCGAGTCATTAGGGGTTAAATTACGTCTTTTTGTTGACGGGCGCAGGTGAAGACCCTCCGCAAATGTGGTCCCGGTTTCACTTGGGCCCCATAGTCTTTGGCGTTTCTTGAGCAGAGACTTCAATTCGTCCAAATTCCAATACCTTTTCGTCCTGTGCGATATATTCGCGGTTTCTCCGTCGTCTCCAGAGGCCAAGTCAAACAGTAGAAGGTGCTTGCAATAAAGATCAAACAGCCGTTCTAGCGCGAGCTGAGTCTGGTCAAAGTAGAATGCGTTGCAGGGCTTAGGAACGCGAGATCGCCCCCTGGGTACTTCATCGCTATCCAAGGTACGGCCTGCGATAGCGAGCCCCCCGTTGGACATGAAGACGGAGTCACCACGGCTTCGTATACTTCTCGGATTATGGGATGAAACAAGTCCTGTATGCTGGTTTGTTGTTTTCAAAAGTGTCATGTCACTTGGCTGGGATCTTTCCCCCTCCATGAAATCAAATTGACCGACGTTGTTTGCGCGCGGGCTGTCGAAAGAGAATCTATCCATCAATTTTCTAGGAATCCCAGTTCGCGAGCCACCTTTCCTTTCTTTATCGCGACCTATCCGATGATTTTCTTTGTCAGGTAGTGGCGCTTTTTCCAGGAACTCTGTTTCTGAGAACGCGGGAGGAGGGACTAGAATAAGGACCTGTTAGGTTCAAGTCAGTGGAATAGGTATCTTCCTAGACACTCCTACCTTGACCAGTCTTGACAGCAGACGAGGCTCTTCCCTTTCCGAACAGGCCCAGCTAGCCGAAGCATTAGCATCATGTCTCCGTACCAGTGGGCATCCAACCTA
Organism: Aspergillus campestris IBT 28561; assembly: GCF_002847485.1. NCBI lineage: Eukaryota > Fungi > Ascomycota > Eurotiomycetes > Eurotiales > Aspergillaceae > Aspergillus > Aspergillus campestris. The sequence goes on along the minus strand of NW_020194336.1, from coordinate 1,018,973 downwards.
CAGTCACGCGGTTCCGGGGTACGTTCGAAGCGTGGAAATTGTCGTTTATAGTGTGTTTTCTCTTTTTCTTGCCAGATCTTTTCTCGGACTTGGTGCGATGTTTCTCTTTCGTTCGGGAGCTTCCGTTGTACTCGTAATGGTCTTCTTTGGTTTTGTGCCGTGGTCTGCGCTCATACCTACGCAATTCTCCCTCTTCCAGTGTGAAGAGAGTTTGGAGAAGCTTTGTGTCTGCCGTTTTCTTCTCTGTAATGGGAAGACCTCGCGCCTTTGGATGGACTATCTTTCGTTGCGCAAGAGGAGGATTTGTGCCTTTACTCATGAATTAAATTTAGGAACAGGAACTGGCTCGACTGACGACACATCCAGAAGGGTACAGACACACCTGCGCTTTGGAGGCCGGAAAGTGGCCTTCTGACGAGGCTGGACTGGTCATAGCAGTCCTCTGTCTTTGATAACCACCCATAAATGGAAGTTCGGGATGCGAATTCCATATCGCTAGTCAAGCTGGCTTCGATGTGATGGCTTGGTAGGTTAGGTGAAAGTCCAAGAAGGAGTCTTCCAAGCAATTTATCACAAACGATGAGATATGCATCAAGAATGTTCGCTATGAGGGGTTCAGTCAGAGACAATAGATACTCGAATGATACCCTCGTTCGAGCTGTCCTGCCACGGAGAGAAACGGGAATCGCAGTTGCCTCGAATGTTGGTTTGGTTGGAGAAATCCACGATTTCCCAATCCAGTGCATGTTTACTGCCTGGTAGATGCCTCAGTCACCAGCTTGCAATTCTGGCAGGGAAACACCATCAATGGCTCCTGCACTCCACCTATCCTGAGGTACAGAGTATACTAGGTAGGTAGGCATGCTGCATTGACGTCCCTGCCAGTAGTTACAATGCCCCAACAGCCCGATTTGATGCTCCTGGTCAAGGCCCCAGACGGTCCTTCTTTCCAGTTTGGCTTTTTCTACCAAGATTATATACAGCACTGCATATGGAGAATTTGTCCTCTCCACTGTTTGATCATGTCTATTATAGAGCGACATTGTCTCTTATTCCTCGTTCATTGCGAATTTCATTTTATCTTTAATCTAGTCATTTTATTACTTGCAGTGGGCGGGCTGCCTCTTGTACTGTCCGCGACGGTTGCTAAAGCAAACGTCATTTGGAGTTTCATCCTACAGGATGGGTGGGCAGGGAGGAGAGGAGGACAACCCCGAGGACAATCCCGAGGACAATCCCGAGGACAATCCCGAGGACAATCCCGAGGACAATACCGAGGGCGATCCAACGACCCCCTCACAGTATCAATGTGTCGTGTGCAGGGAGTATGGACCCGAGAAGGACAGGATAGGTAGCCGTTGCTTTCATTGCTACTGCAAAGACTGTCTCATTCGTTACCTCGAGCATTCTCTTGCCCAGGATTTCTTTTTCCCTCCCGAGTGTTGTGGCGAACCAATTCCATTGACTGCCATGCTGATCTTCCTGAGTCCTGACCTCATTGAACGGTACCTCGAAAGAGTGGTCGAGAAGAACGACCGGGACAGGACCTACTGTGCAGACCCGCACTGCGCTCGCTATCTCCTTCCGGCCCAGGGATTAGACGACAGTGTTCGCTCGTGCAAAAAGTGCCCGACACGGACATGCACACGGTGCAAGACCAGATCGCACGATGGTGCTTGCATTGGCCAGGACTCGGAAGTGTTGCAAATGGCTATAGACGAAGGCTGGAAGCGTTGTCTCGAATGTCACAACCTCGTAGAGCTGATCTTTGGCTGCAACCATATCATGTACGAGCATAACCCCTCTATCGACTCGTACGAGCACACCCTCTGACCGGCGCTTGCTTATCCCCCTCTAGGTGCCGTTGCGGGTATGAATTCTGCTATAACTGCGGGGTCAAGTGGAAGCGATGCGAATGCGAAGTGTGGATCGCGGATCGGAGAAGGATGGCGAGAGAAATGGCTTACCGGTTTCTCGGTCAAGATCCGCAGCATCCTACACCCCGAGCAGTGTTCCAGCAACTGTCCCCGGTTCTGACGCATAGTCAATGTCCGCACGACGGCTGGCATAGCCTCAAGGGAGCATATCGATGTCAACTATGCCAAAAGAAACAGAGCAGGTTCATCTTAAGGTGTGGGCAATGTGGGATGCACGTCTGTATGCCTTGTCGATGGGGCATGGATCCTCAAAGGGGCGCGCATAATCGACGGGAGATGCGGCGTCAACGGGAGATGCGGCGTCAACGAGAATCGCAGCGTCAACTGGAAATGCAGCGTCAACTGGAAATGCATCGTCAATGGGAAATGCAGCGGCAATGGGAAATGCAGCGTCAACGGGAAATGAATCGTCAGTGGGGGATATGGCATCAATGGTACACGCATTATCAATGTCAGTCCGTCGGCTGGTCTAAGGTTTATGGAAGATATCAATGTCGACAATGCCTACGCATACTGAGCAACTTCATCCTCAAATGTGAGCAATGTGGATTAGGTGTCTGTGGGCGCTGTCGACGGGAGAGTGGTCTCTTAGTATAACCAAAGGTGGCTATTATCAGGCAATGGACTTGCTCATGATTGTTACTGGCTGGAAGACTGTCTGGAATGGGTGGAAAGAGACATTGGATACTGCATCCTTTCTATCTATCAGCATTGGCCAATTAGTCTCAGGATTCAACGATCTCTATCGTTTTTGAGTCCATCCAAATCTCTCCGATCATTCAGGTCCAGTTCGAGGGGCCCTGTAATGTACCGCCGTTTAAATGGTGGTATCAATCACCTTGTCGTCGCGTTAGAAATCAGGTCGTCCCCGAGGTCCTCAAAGTTGTGGATGTACTCCGTAGACTCACTACCCAAGAGTCAGCAACAAGGTCATCCACCCCTGTGTATCCCTCCCATTCCGATTCGTGGAGCCCAACCCAGCGGGTTGTTCAACATCCTCGAATAGTAGCCGGTATCGGTGGAGGTATCCCGACAGGTTGAAGAATGGCGTTTTCAGGCGACAACGGTTTGCTCCAATAAGGAGAGACGAAGCGGCGCCGCAGCCCTTGCAAACGCCCCTCCGTCTGGCTCCCCATTTATCAGCGGTCTCCAACCCAATCAGTCGTGTTTGCTTTGGGCTGGAAGAAGATTTCTCTCATCTCAGTTAGGCCACCTGCATGATTAGATAAGGCGAGGCTTTCCCCCTCTTCTTTTGAGATGTTTACGGTTGGTTGGGTTGAGATTGATGCCATCGGGGAGAGATTCACGTATACCTGGGGGGTTAATAGTGGGAGTAGGAGTGGGAGACTAGCAGTAGTAATATAACAGTAGTAGTAGTATAGTACCTTGGTTGTAGTAGTAGTAGAGTAGTATAGTACGGAGAAGTAGAGGAGGAGTAGTAGTGGTATAGTAGTAGATAGGAGTAGGAGTAGAGAGGACTGCCTCAGGCCGCACTCAGGTTTCCCTCTCCTTCTCTCCTGGTCTTTCAGGCTCTCTCAGGCTCTCTCTCACCCCGCTTTAACCATTTTTTCCCAGTTTATTTTTTCACTTGTTTCCCTTTTTTCACCCCTCTTTGTTTTTCTCTGTGGGAATCATTTCTGCAGTTTCTTGGTTTGTTCTCTCCTTCTTCAACCTTCTTCCTCTCTTCTCTCACTCACCTTTTGTGGAATTTCAGTACATAACAAAAGTCCTCGGTCTTTAAATGTAGGTGTACAAATGAATGAGGAGCGGGATGTTTGCTCTGTCCCCAGAATCCCCCCCAGAACCCTCAACGATTCCGATCTTTTGAGGGGCATTTGGTCTATTTTGAATTTTTTTTTATTTTTTTTTATTTTTTATTTTTTTTCCCTTTTTTTTTTCTGCCTATGCAATTAGTCGCTTCTTCACTTCAGCCCCCCTTCTGTCTACTGTTTTCTGTCTTCTCTCTCTCTGCTCATACAAGTGTCTTGTCGCTGATCTCAACCTTTTACTCGTCATCACTTCTACACCTTTACTAACTATACACCATCTCCAGTCATCTCTCTAACTCCACGTTACAATGTCCAAACTCTTTATCGGGTTCGTTCCCACCCCCACCGGCTCCGATCGACGGATTCCGGTTCGTCGATTCAGTCAAGCTTCATTCCACTGACCTTGACCCACCAGAGGCCTCGCATGGCACACCAATGACGATACTCTCCGCGAGGGTTTCTCCAAGTACGGTGCCGTTGAGGAAGCTGTCAGTATTCTCTCATCCCCTCCTGTCTCATTCTCATCGCTCACCCTTTCCAGGTTGTCGTCAAGGACCGCGACACCAACCGCAGCCGTGGTTTCGGTTTCGTCCGCTTCGCCAGCGATCAGGATGCCGACGCCGCCATGAACGCCATGAACAACCAGGAGTGAGCTTCCTTCTTTTCTTCTTTTTCTCTTTTTGGCCTCACCAAGAAGGTCTACCTTCGTGTGGAACACAACGCTTACAAAATCAGGTTCGACGGCCGCATCATCCGTGTTGACAAGGCCTCGGAGCGCTCCGACCGCAGCGGCGGCGGTGGTGGCTTCCACGGCCGTGGTGGATACAACCGTCCTGAGGGCAACGGCGGCGGCTACGGCGGCTACCGTGGTGGATACGGTGAGTTCTTCCTATCTTGAGTTCCAAATGCATGGGAAAGTGGTTAACATGGATCACAGGCGGCGGCGGCGGCGGCGGTGGTTACAACAACGGCGGCGGCTGGCGCAACCAGCAGCAGGAGCCTGCTGTCTAAACGTTGTCGATTCGGGTCTATCTGGCAAATCTTCGGTCACCATGCTGTGTTTTTTTTTTAAAAATCTTGCTACTCCACTACCCTGCACTACCCAAGCGATGAGATACGATCATGAAGGAAATGATGCTTAGCTTGATAATGGACGACACAGAATGGCGGGATGATGCGTACTCCTTTTCGTTGATTTCCATTTCTTTTCTTTTCTCTTCTTCTCTTTCCATTGCGATGCAGACTCTCCCTGGGAGACCCGACTCTCCGCACAGCTCGATCACAGTGAATCATTGATTTCTCACCCTCCCCCCCCTCCCCCCCCCATTCCTCCCTTGATGTAAACCCAACGTCTGTGGGCCTAGTTGAGCACATGGGTGGAACGGGAACCAACCGACTTCGAACGCTCTAATCGTGTGTAAGAAAGATTTCCTACCGCCACTGCAAACAAGATACGTGCCGTCTATGCATGCATTTGGAGCGATTAAAGCCATCTATCTATCTACTCGGCATCCCGCATCCCCCTGCCTATATCCTACGACCTCCCAAGCGACTCCCTAAGATCCCTCTCCGCAGCCTCCTCTTCCTCCCTCGCCCTATCCACCGTCTCCAGAGCCTTAACCCGCCTCACCAAATCCGTAACATGGCCATCCGCACTCCCCAACCCCAACCCCTCCAGCGCCTTCTCCAACAAATAAAGATACTCAGAGTTCCTCCCGCTCTGGCCCTCTCCCCGCACCACCACCTCCGCCACATCCTGCTGCTCGCGCCGGGCCGGATCCCGCAGGAACTGCGGATTCGACGGCTGCCCGATGTAGACCATGCAGGTGATGGGGGAGGACGCCGAGGTGTCGCCTGACAAGGGGTGGAACGGCGTGTAGTGCACGCTGTAGCCGTCGATCTCGCGCACGTCGAGGTAGTCGTGGACTTCCTCCGCGTGCGAGGCGGGAATGTGGTATGCTGCGCCCCAGACTTTGGTGTCTGTTGATTCGAGGTGGGATAGCTTTGGTTGTTAGTTGATTCTGTAGTAGTAGGACTTCCCGTGAGGGTTTATGGGTGATGGGTACATACCGGATCATCTAAGGTCTCCCAGAATTTCCGCTCGATGACAGTCACGACTCGTCCGGGGACTTCTGGCGTGCCTCGGTGGTCGGTACTGTTTGGTATTAGTTTTGATAACAGTGCAAGTGAAGTTGTTTGGAAGATTCTTACCTGGCCTGTTAGGTAGAATGACCTCATGTCAGTTTTGGTCTCTATATTAGAAAACAATAGAGCAGACAGGCAAATAGGAGGGGGATTAAATGGTGTAAACACACCTGCCAGAACCGGCGCACGTAGCCATCGATGTATCCCGGTACACGCTGGTCTATATATCGCATGAGCATCAGTATATACAACCAATCTCAAAGGAAATATAATACATACCATAATGCGGAGGAGGCTTCCAAATCAAACTCCTAAACATAGACAAATACTATCAGCCATCATCGAACCCTCCTATCCCCAGTCCAAGTCGTGGTGGTATAGATCAGGCTGACTTACCCATATCCGAAAACCCAAAGATCGCCGGCGGGGAAATGATTGCGCCATGTGCGGCCGTCCGGGGGCGTCTGGTGCCCCGTTTCGCCGGATTGCATTGTAGAAGACGGGCGATGTTCTATATGTTTATGTCCAATGTAGATCTATCCGTTGTTCTCTTGGGTATGTATATTGGGAATGGTCTATGCCAATTTTATGGTTAAGATTGCGGTGGGATGAAGGGATACGTGCGGTGTTTGCAGTGTTTGTTCTGCTTCTGTCTTCTATTCCGGTTGAGTAGATCGTCGGCCGTGATTGATTCTTTTGGACCATCTTTTATACCGATTTGAATGATATCATCTTTGTCGTTTATTGTGTGCTATAGTCTGAGACGGTACTTTCAGCTTTGTTATCTACAGTATACAACCATTACTGCTGTACGACCCACCACGGCAGGGAATGGTAATCTGTCATTGACCAACAACATCATCCAAGCTTCATCCAGGACAATCGCATTTCTACTTATAAAACATAATAGCTCGGGGTATCTACGTCTCGTATTCTATAACTCAATCCCACCATGGCGGGTCTTCTGCGTCTCCTTCGGACGCAATTTACGCCACCAACCGACCCAACCGGCATCTCATTCGCAGGCAAGACAGTCATCCTAACCGGGGCAACAGCCGGGTTAGGCTTCGAAGCAGCGCTGAAGCTCCTCAACCTAGGAGTCGAATCGCTCATCATCAGCAGTCGCAATGCAGACCGCGGCCAAGCAACCAAGGTCGAGCTCGAAGCGCGCACCAACCGACCCGGCGCGGTCTCCGTCTGGGAGCTGGAGATGGGCAGTTTCCAAAGCGTCAAGCGATTCGCCAACCGTGTTGACAAAGAGATCGACCGGCTGGACGTCGCCCTCCTAAACGCCGGGCTCTTCAATCGCGAATACGCCACTTCCCCAGAAGGGTGGGAGGAGACGTTGCAGGTTAACACGCTGTCCACGTCGCTTCTCGCGCTCTTACTGCTCCCCAAGCTACGGGCCGGGTCGACTGGGTCAGACCCGGCGCATCTCACCGTGGTGTCCAGTCAGCAGTTCGTCCGAGTCCAGGCGAAGAACCTCCGGACGTCGGCCCCCCTGTTAGAGCATCTGAACGACCCGAGGAACTTTGCTGGTCCCGCGCAGTACGGTATCTCGAAGCTCCTGCTGGAGTATGTGCTCAAGACTGTCGCGGGCAAGATCCGACAGGACGACGGCAGTGTCCCTGTTATTATCAACACAGTGAGTCCTGGGTTTTGCGCCTCGTCTCTCGGGCGTCAGTTCAATCGGTTTTACGAGCGATGGGTCACCTGGGTGGTCTACAAGCTCTTTGCGCGCACTGCCGAGCAGGGGAGTCGGTCGCTGGTGAGTGGAACGTACCAGGGGGTGGAGGCGCATGGGAAATGCTGGCGGAGTGATGGCTATCTGGAGTGAGTGTTGAGCCTCTTGTCCCCTACGATCTTACTCCGTATGCTGACTATGACAGCGAATCGACAGCTCTGACCGTTGGGGAGGAGGGGAGGCAGTTCCAGGACAAGGCTTATTCAGAGATCCTGGCGGTGCTACAGGCGCAGTCGGCGGACGTAGAGCGAGGACTGTAACGTATGATGATGGCGATCGAGTAATTATTTCCAAACAATGAACAGACATATACGCGTAAGACACGCCAGTTGGGGCGTCTGCCAGCCAGCTGGAACCAACCTGGGTATCTCTTGGCGTTCCGGACATGAACGAACGCGGGCCCCACGAGATCCGCAGGCGAGCAAGTCAATCCATCCACCGTCACCGGAATTTCTCCTGAACTCCTGACGCTTTCTGTCCATCACTTTGCCCACTCCCCCCCTTCTCTCACGTTGTCGGGGGCTTTCTATCCCCCTTCACTTCTACGTCTATTTCTCTTGTCTCTTAGAGCCTCTTACCTCTACACCCCCCCCCATTGAGTCCGATCGGTACCGTCGCGCCCATTACGTCAGCTCGAACCCACGATGGCGTACAACAGATCCTACAATCCGGATGCGCTCCCTGCGTAAGTGAAGCTCGCCATGACCCCCATGGTGTGCCTGTCATGGGCGACGATCACTAACTGACAGGCCAAATCCAACAGACATGCCGAGCCTGAACAGGTGCGAAGTGCCCGCCCAATCCAGCCAGCGCCAGATGCTGTCTAACCAACCCGCCCCAGCCACCCCCGCAAAGCTAACCAGATGAGTCCCCAATGTCCAGGTCGCCCAGATGATGGGTGCCATGTCCACCGGTCCCCCCCAGCAAAAGCCGCCTCGCAGCTCGCCCCAAGTCCACGGCGGTGTGCCAGCGCGAGTGCCCGTCTCCAGCGCCCCCTCCTCCCAACACCACTATTCGGCCTCGGGCGCGCGTCCTCTCCCCTCGCAGCAATCCTACCATTCCAAGCCGACCCCCCCAATGAAGAACCCCTATAGCGCGAAGCCGCAGCCCCCACCGCCCACCACGCAGTCGCGCCCGAATCTCCACCCGTCGCCGCCCCCGCAGAACTACGGCTTCGGGCCCCCGCCCGCCCAGCGCACCCGTCCCCCACAAATGTCGCGACCGCCGCAGTCACCCAACCCGCCCCCGCTGTCCGCGCCCGAGGACGACCCGCAACAGCTCTTCCCGCTCTTCCGGGCGGCGAATGCGTCGCACACGGGGGCCCTAACGGAGCTCGAACTGGGGTCGGCGCTCGTCAACGGCGACTTCACGTCGTTCCACCCGCGCACGGTGAAAACGATGATCCGCATGTTCGACCGCAACAACAGCGGGACGATCTCGTTCGACGAGTTCGTGTCGCTGTGGCGGTACCTGGCGGCGTGGCGGGAGCTGTTCGACCGGTTCGACGAGGACCGCAGCGGGCGCATCAGTCTGCCGGAGTTTGAGAAGGCGCTGGTCGCGTTTGGGTATCGGCTGAGCCCGTCGTTTGTGACGGTGCTGTTTACGACGTTCGAGAGCAAGGGGAAGCTGATGAGCGATCCGCGCAAGGGGCCGGTGCAGATGGGGATGAGCTTCGATCTGTTTGTGCAGGCTTGTATCAGTCTGCGGCGCATGACGGATGCGTTTAAGCGGTATGATGATGATCGTGATGGGTATATCACGGTGAGCTTTGAGGAGTTTTTAACGGGTGAGTTTTTTTTTTCATACTGTGGGGGGTATGACTGGTCTTTTTTGCTTACTTTTCTGGACAGAGATTCTTCAGTTACAGGATTAGACGGGTGATGTTTTCTCTTTATTGTTTTTTATCCTGCATGTGGTTTGATGCATACAACACGTGGAACTACTGTATATACCCATATCAATTGACGGTGTTCTACTAGCCCTTACTTGGTATATAGGTAAATCACGTAGTATATTTATATCTATGTATATATAGATATATGATTATATCTATAATTACCTGTAATATAGAGACATAGTAGATAAAGACAGTCGGAGATAACCGACGGCAATCGCCGCAGCTTATCGCCGAGCGGAATCTCCCGCCAAAAGCATCGAAAAATCCAAGTGTGACTCAACAAGGAGTCTTTTTCTCACTTGTCTCGGATCTTTTTCTCTCCCATCAGTGCAACAAGAGACACAGCACCAACTGATCCAGACGGTCTCGCCAATGTCGGAACCTCAGAATCCTCTCGGGGAAATTCACACAAATCAGAACCCGCCCGATCAGACCGCGAAAGAAACGGCGGTCTCGAATAGCTCGGCTTCCCCACCGCAGTCGCCCGCCGACCAAGACCGAGGGCACAATGAGTCGAGGGAAATGAATGAGCAGAATGATGGGGGTGAGGGCGCAGGGGAGAAAGATGCGGAGGGCGCTGCGCTCGATCGCACGCCGTCGCAGGCGCAGAAATTGGGCAAGAAGAATATCGCCATTGTCATGACGGCGCTTTGTGTATGCCTCCCCCCGCTTCTATTTGGCTGGACGGCTGGCTGCATACGAGATGAATCATGGGTTGGAACTGATGGCTAACGTGGTTGATATAGTTGGCGTTGTTTCTTGCAGCTTTGGATATGGTCGGTTTCCCTCCCCCGCGCGCATATGATATCAGAAAATGAAGCAGACGACTGACTCAATCGATAGACTATCGTTTCCACTGCCTTACCCACCATGGCTGCCCATTTTCACGCCTCGGAAAGCGGATACTCGTGGATGGCCTCGTCCTACCTCCTCGCCAATGCCTCGTGCGTCCCCCTGTGGGGGAAGATCAGTGATATTTGGGGGCGGAAACCCATCCTCCTCCTGGCCAACATGCTCTTCCTGGCATCCAGCTTGATCTGCGCGCTGGCCATCAACCTGCCGATGATCCTCGCGGGCCGAGCCCTCCAGGGCATCGGCGGCGGCGGGATCATCGTGCTGGCCAACATCAGCGTGTCGGACCTGTTCAGCGTCCGCGACCGACCCATGTACTACGGCCTCTTCGGCGCCACCTGGGCCATCGCGGGCGCCCTGGGCCCCATCATCGGTGGCGCGTTCACAACCAGCGTCACCTGGCGCTGGTGCTTCTACCTCAACCTCCCCATCGGCGGCGTCTCCCTCGCGGCGCTCTTCTTCTTCCTCCACATCGAGTCCAGCAAGACGCCCTTCCTCGACGGCCTCCGCGCCATCGACTGGGTCGGCACGCTCCTCATCATCGGCGGCACGCTGATGTTCCTCTTCGGGCTCGAATTCGGCGGCATCAACTACCCCTGGTCTTCCCCCACCGTCATCTGCCTCATCGTCTTCGGCGTCCTCACCTGGACGCTCGCCCTCCTCTACGAGTGGAAGTTCGCCAAATACCCCGTCATCCCCACCCGCATCTTCAACAACTGGCACAACGTCACCATCCTCGTCATCTGCTTCTGCCACTCCTTCGTCTTCATCGCCGGCTCCTACTACCTCCCCCTTTACTTCCAGACCGTCCTCCTCGCCACCCCGATCCTCTCCGGCGTCTACGTCCTCCCCATGGTCCTCTCCCTCTCCGTCCTCTCCGCCGTCACGGGAATCTCCATCAAAAAAACCGGCCGCTACCGCGAACTCATCGTCGGCGGCCTCTTCTTCCTCACCCTCGGCTACGGCCTCCTCATAGACCTCAAGCCCTACGCCTCCTGGCCCCGCATAATCATCTACCAACTCATCGGCGGCATCGGCGCCGGCCCCATCTTCCAGGCGCCCCTCGTCGCCCTCCAAGCAAACATCCACCCCGCAGACGTAGCAGCCGCAACCGCCACCTTCGGCTTCCTGCGCCAAACCTCCGCCGCAATGTCCGTCGTCCTCGGCACAGTCATCTACCAGAACGTGCTGGGCCAGCAAATGCCGCGCGTCGCAGCCGTCATCGGGCCCAAGAACACCGCCGCCATCGCGCACTCCTTCTCCGGCTCCCAGGCGCCCCTCATCCGCTCCCTGCCCCAAAACCAACAATCCGCCATCCTCACAGCCTTCAACTTCACCCTCTCCCGCATGTGGATCTTCTACACGGCCATCGCGGCCGCCGGCCTCATCATCAGCCTGTTCATTCGTCCTGTCGTGCTGAATAAGAACCACACTGTTGTGAAGACGGGTCTTGCAGAGCAGGAGCGCGCCAGGTTGGAGATTCTGGCGGAGCAGCGGGATAAGGACCAGCGGAAGAAGGAGGTGGTTTGACCCTTACACCTTGACCTAATTATATATACCCTTTTCTTTCTCTTTTCTTTGTGGTCTGTTTTTCTTATTATATAATTAATTCCCGGGGATAGGGTATATATATATATATATTGTTTGGCTTGGTTTGGTTGAACTTGATACCGCCGTTTCGGTTGGTTTGGATATCTTCATGTGCATAATTATATACTCTTTTGGTGGTACTCAACATACCACTGATCTATATACTCTGTTGGTGAAACTTAATACGCCGCTGAAGTCATACATTCAGCGATCTGGAACATTGTTGCTCTCAGAGCTACTTCTGAGCTATATAGCTCTTTCATTACTATTCCATGTACGATAATCTGATTATAAGTAAATGTAATATAAAATGAAACCAGTGTATTCCACACCTAGATAATAGTCACATTTATTTACATTATTCCACAGTGGTAATAACCAAAACCCAGATCCAATAACAAACAAAGAAAAGAAAAAAGAAAGAAAGAAAAAGACAGACAACGCCGCCCCAACCCGCCCAGCCGACGAGAGTCAAGGTAGATAGATAGGTAGGTAGATAACGTAAGGTAACAGTGTTTGCCCCCACTTCAGTGCGGTGGGGTCCTTTTTAGTAAGACATCCGTCCAGGAGGACGGGACGATACCAGTGTAGATAATCCACACTCATGCAACAAAGTAGAGAAGATAAGGAAGGGGTATATGGAGACGTGGAAAGAAACCAAGGGGACAAAAAAAAATCATTCAAGGAAGGTCAAGAGAAACCACGCCATAGCTCGAACGCCATGAGATGCCAGACACAACAGATGGATAGGGATAGTCATATGAAACAGATCACATCCCAAAAAGCAGAAGGCGACTACGTTTTGGTCTTCTTAGAGGCACCCTCACCGCTGCCTCCCCCCTCCGGACTCTTGCGCTTCTTGTCCGGCTCGTCGTCGCGGGAGAAGCCCGGGCCGGTGGGCCCCGACGGGGTCGGGAAGGTCAGCGGGCTCGGAAGCATGTTGCTGTCGGGCCCGGACCGGCCGAAACCCCACTCGGGGAAGAAGCTGGAGGGGGACGGGAGGAGCGCATCCGAGACGAACCGGCTGGGCAGCGCCGAAATGGGGGTCTCGATGTTGTTGTTGGCGCCGTAGGCGGCAGCGTTCTGCGCGGCCGCGGCGCCCGGGGGCGGGGCCGGGCGAACGGATTCGGCGGCCCCTGGGCCCCGGCGCTCAGGAGGGCGCCGGCGGAGGGGGACGGCGGCGGGAGGACGACGGCGGACGAGGAGCCGTCCGGGTTGTTGGCCTTGGCCGGGGTGAGGGCCTTGTGGCCGGCGGACGAGGAGTCGTCGGCGGTGGCACTGCCCGGCTCCGAGTGTTCACTGGGGATCTGCACCTTGAGCTGAGGCCGTTTGGGGGCCACCGCCGACCCGCTGTTGGTCCGGGACGGTGGCTTGAGCTCGGCGGACGCCGCCCCCGGGGCGTGTCGGTGGCGGCCCGGCGCGGGGGCGGCGGGGCGGACTGCGTCGTCGCGGCCGTCCCGACGGCGGGCGATGCCTCCCGCGACGCCTCCCCGGCTCCATCCGTCGTGTCGGGGCGCGGCGACGGAGGCCCCAGCCCGAAGTGACGCGCCAACACCGAGCCGCGGTCGTCGATGGGCGTGAAGATGCTCCGGGACTTGGAGGAGAGCGACCGCGGCGGGTGCGGGGGGTGGGACTGGTGGGACGGGTGTGGGGGCGGCTGCGGCGACTGGCTCCCTTCGGTCTTCACCGGAGGCGCCCGGGGCGGGTGGTCGGTCGCGGGACCGTCGGGCATGGAGACCGTCCGCGAGGGGTGGGACGGCGGCGGCTCGGCGGGGAAGGTGGGAGGCATCGAATTCCGCTGGTCGGGCAAGTAGGCGGGGGCGACGGCGGGGTGCGGCGGGGCTTGCGACAGCGTCAGGGCGGGCGCGTGCTGGGCCATGGCATGATGATGCGGTTGCGGGGGCGCGACGGACTGGGGCGGCGGGTGATGATGCGCCATGGTGTGCGGGGGCATGGGCCCGTGATGGGCAAACTGGGCGTAATGACCGGGTCGTGGCGGGGCCCCAGGGTGGTAGACGGAGGGATTGGGCATGTAGGTGAAGCCATTCTGCGGGGGCGGGGGCGTGGCCTGGTGGTGGCCCGGAGCCAGGTGACCGCTCACGCGACGGAGGTTATTGCGGGACGAAGGTCGGGAGACGACCTGGGGCTGGGGGGTGCCGTGACGCGGAATGACGGGCATGCCGTTGGGAAGGGGGGGTGAGGCGGACGGGGCATGATGGACGTGCTGGAAACCGGGATGATGTTGCATGTGCGGCGGGAGCATGGGGGGTGGATTTTGGGGGGGAGTGGGGTGCATGTCATCGGGGGCCGGGGTGTCCTCATCGTCATCGTCGTCGTCGTCGCGCTTCCCAGAGAAGTCTTCGGGGCCTTTGTGCTCGTGGGGCGGGCCATACTACGGGGGTCAACACCTTTTTTTCTTTCGACCCGGGGAGGGGGGAGAGGAGACGAACATATTGATAACGATTTAATGTCTCGTGCATGTCACATGACGAGAACTCGTAGAGCTTCTTGTTGGACCCAAAGATGATGACGGCGACATCGACGGAGCAGAGGACGGCGAGCTCGTGCGCCTTCTTGAAGAGACCGCCTTTACGCTTGAGGAAGGTACTGGGGATGTCAGCGGTAGATCTTTGGAGGGAGAAGGAGGGGAAACATACACGGAGCGGTTGCGATCATCTTTGATGGCCTTGATTTCGATCTTTCGTCGACCCATCAGGGAGGATTGGCGACTGAGGCGCGGGGGACTGAGGCGCGGAGGGAGGATGAAACAGGGGGGAAAGGGTTGGATCAACCAATATGACAGCCAAAAAGGGAGATGACAGGCAGGAAGGGCAGAGGATGGAAAAGCGAGTGGAGAAGCAAGATAGTGCTTAGTGAAATCGGGGGGGACAACCTTAAAAAAGCGAGACTATTTTTAGCACTGGGGGGGAGAGAAAGAGGTGGAGAGAAAGGGAAGAAACAGGGGAACGAGAGAGGGTAGTAGATGGGAAGGGGAGAGGGAGAGAGAGAGATAAAGAGGAAGAGGAAGAGGAAGAGGAAGAGGAAGAGAGAGGAGAGATGAGAGAGAGGATGGAGTGAGAAGTTGAAAGAGAAGAAGAAGAAGAAGAAGAAGAAGAAGAGAAGAGGAGAAGAGAGAGAGAGAGAGAGAGAGAGAGAGAGAGGAAGAGAGATGTGGTTGGATGATTAATGGGATAAAATCCACATAAAATAATACAAATCAGGATGGGATAATGAAATGTGGAAACCTCAGGCACCTACCGTGGGAGAATGACAGGGAGAGAGCGGGAGACCGGGAGGAAAAGAGGGGGTGGAGAGGAGAGAGCGAGGGAGAGATAGAGACTCTACAATGAGAGACTGAAGTTGATGATGATAAAGATGAAGCTGATGATGATCGATGGACAGAGATAGAGAGAGGTTGAGAGAATGACAGCGGATGCAGAATTCTATGAATAGATCGTGGATGAGTCAGCACCGTCTGACCGCCTTCGCTGTACCTGAGGCATCCATGGGGTTGATATCTACTTCATCTGTCAATATACATATTATCTATATTATTACATTTATATCATTATATCTATATTATATCTATATTATATTTATATTTATATGTATGTAGATACTTAATCATTATTATCAGTAATAGATGCTAATCGTCAATAGTATATAAAAAAAATGATAGATAAAAATGTACCAAGGTTTCCCGCGTAAAATTAAATCCCCCTGAAACAAGTAGATCCTCTTCTCTCTCTCTCTCTCTCTCTCTTCTACTTCACTTCTTCTTCTTCTTCTTCTCTCACTTCATCCACTCTCTCCATTCCCTTCTGTCTTCTCTTCTTTCCTCTTTCCCATGGTCATCTCCCCTGTTTCAGCCTGTCCCCTCTGCTGGGATTGATCCGATCTGTATTTGTATTCATCCTTCCTCTTTGGTCCATTTTTGACCTACTCCACACTAACCTGCGGCCCCATCGACCTGCAGGTTATCATCGGGCCACCTCGTTGTCACTGGATCTTTCTTTTCTCTGCTCTCTTCTCTTGTCTGTGCTTCATTCTCTGTGTCTTACTCGCTTCTCTCTTCCAATTCAATCCCCACTTCATCTGCTCTCCTCGTTGTCATCATTTCCCCCAACGTCCCCCTTCCCTGATCCCTCCCCTGTTCCCCAGATCCCTCCCTGATCATCCCTGATCCTCCCTGATACCTCCCTGATACATCCCTCGCACGGTTCATCCTGCAGTCGGACATCCTTCTGGATGAAATTACAGGACTCCTCCACTTGATTCGAATTTTCTATCCCTCTCTCCCTCTTTTTCTCCCTCTTTTCCGTGTTTTTTTTTTATTTCTCTTCTTCAAACTCAACGGAGGGACCGTTGGATAGACTTTCAACTTCCGCGACTTCCCCTCCAATTGAATCCCATTCTGGCGTGTCTCCGCTGCAAAATGCCCTTCTTCACCCGTGTCTTCCGGGGCAAAGACGCCACCGCTTCCAAAAAACCTGCCAAACCTTCCCCTCTCGACGATGCCGGCCCTCCGAAACCCTCCTGGACCGACGCCTGGCAGCGGACCGAGGTCGCTCCCGAAGAAGTCCAGGATCTATTACGTGCCTGTACCAAGGAATTGAAAGCCAGAGGTATGTTGACACCGCCTTCCTTGACGTCAAGCTCTCTTTTCCCCACCCCGGAGCCTGCGTGGCATGCGGGCCCATTCGCAATTCTTCTCGACCCGTGGCTGATCAATCCCAGCCCTCCAGATCCCCTTCCTCCTCCTCCCCTTCCGTCCCAGCTCCGATGCCAGCGCCGCTCGCTCCTTCATTCGCAATTACTTTGACCAATCTTTCAAGAATGGCGCTCCCGTCACCGGCGAGACCTTGTCCCGAGAATTACGCCTGTCCGATCCGACGGTGAGTCTTCACCCTTCTCCAACGATACAAGTTGCCCCGAAAACCCCCCTCCTGATAAAGTCTAGGTCCTGTGTAGCGTCCTGAAATGGTGCTGGAGCCGACTCCCCGGCGGAGTCGTCACCTGGGAGGCCTACGAGCTGTTCAAGGTCGGCGAACAAGACTCCAACCTCGCCCGCGACGCCTTCACCACCTTCATCCCCATCAGCGTCGACTCCGACGCCCGCGCCAAGATCATCTTTGACTTCTTCGACCTGCTGGCCGCCATCGCCGCCCATGCCAAATCCAACGGTCTCGGCGGCCGCAAGCTCTCCCGATATGCCGGCTGGTGGGCCTTTGAGCATGTCGATGCCGCCAAGGGGTTCGAGGAATCCTACAAGAGTTGGGCCAGCGCCGCCGATGCCACCAGTCACCTCTTCTTCGCCTACCTCCGCTCCCTCTCCCCCGATTCCGCCCGCGGCGTCAACAGCATCGCGACCCTCCCCATCACCCTGCAGTCCCTCGTCCAGG
This sequence comes from Aspergillus campestris IBT 28561, assembly GCF_002847485.1. NCBI lineage: Eukaryota > Fungi > Ascomycota > Eurotiomycetes > Eurotiales > Aspergillaceae > Aspergillus > Aspergillus campestris. The sequence continues at coordinate 1,001,637 of NW_020194336.1, read as the reverse complement.
CCACCGAGTATCCCCCCGAGACCCCCACTCTCCTCCAGGTCACCACCACCAAGGTCGTCATGATCGTCGACACCGTCTCCCCCACCCCCGTCGCCCTCTTGCGCCGCGCCACCAACTTCGAATACCGCGACAGTGACCACCACCTGCAGGAGTTCGCCGCCTACGACGACCCTCTCCGCGCCCTGACCGACGAGTGCCTCCGCGTCCTGCGCTCCATCGCCGCCGCCAACCCCTCCACCATCCCCGAGGACACCCCGGCCGCCCGCGACGCCACCTGGTCGCGCTTCGAGGACATTGGCTTCGGCGGCAGTCTCGACTCCGACCTCGACACCAGCTCCCCCCGCCCGTCGAGCCACGGCGGCAGTGGCCGCTCCTCCTCCGCCGCCGCCGCCGTCACCACCCCCAGGGCCACCGTCCCCCGCGGCCGTCCCACCACCCCGTCCTGGGCCGATTTCATGTCCTCCGGCTTCGCCGAGAGCAGTGGCATGAAGGGCCCCATGGCCCCCATGCTGCTGCCCCCGGACAAGATCCTGCCCCCGCTCGAGGCTGTCCGCGGTCAGAGCTCGCAGTCGCATCGTCGCCCCCTCGACTCCGACTCCACCATCGAGCCCGCCGAGCTGGCCAGCATCACCACCCTCGATCTCGACGACTCCTTCTGGTGGGTCTGGATCAGCAGTCTGGCCGGCGAGGAGCCCGCCGTCCGCAAGGCCGTCTTCGGCCGCTGCGCCTTGCTCGAGACCGTCCTCCGCGGCGCCAAGTGGCTCGTCCTCGAGGAGCAGGTTCCCGGGGCCGCCCCCGAGCCGGATCCCGGTGCCTACCTCGTCGAGAAGAAGCGCTTCCTGGGCTTCTCCACCCGCAAGCGCCTGGGCCGCCGCAAGTCCTCCGCCAAGCGCACCGGAACCGGCGCCGAGCCCTACGACCCCCGCGCCGGCAACCCCGCCCCGCAGAGCAAGACCAGCATCGCCCCCGATCAGCACGCGCGCATCCAGGCCGCCGCCGCCGCCCTCCAGCGGAAGCACCGCGAGCAGGAGGCCGAGGCGGCCGGTCCCGCCCCCGAGGAGCCGCCCCTCTCGTCCAAGGTCAAGACTCACTCCGTCTTGACCCTGCAGCCCTCCATCATCGGCGAGGCCTCCCAGGCCATGAAGTGGGCCAGCAACTACGACAAGCACACCTACCGCACCGCCTACATGAGCGATTCCCGTGCGGGCACCGGGGCCCCGACGGACGACGACGCCCCCGCCCAACGTCCGCCATCGCCTCCGGCCCGGGCCCCCACCACCACCACCACCACCACCCAGGGGCCCCCGCCGCCGGCGGCCTCGTCCTCATCCCCCGTGCCGCCACCCAAGGACGAGACCCCGGCGGCCAGTCGCAAAGGCAGCACCACCCACCCGCCGCTGGAGTCGGTCACTACATCGGAACCGACCCCGAAGCCGTCCACGGATTCCACGGATTCCCGCCCCCGCCTCAAGAAGAAGCCCGGCAACTCGGCATTCAAGAGCATGTTTGGCACCACCAAGAAGAAGAACCCCGAGGCGGCGGCGGCGGCGGCGCCCCCCGTGAAGCCCACCGGCGGATCGGCCGTGGCGGCCGCCCGCGCGGCCCTCGAAGACAAGGCCCGCGCGTCCCAGGCGCCACCGCCGGTCCGTGCCGCCCCGCACACACCGTCGACCCTTCGCAAGCAGCGACCCACGCCCGTGGCCGCCGCCGCCGCGGACGCCCCGCCCGCCCCGGAGTCGCCTGTCTCTCCCATCTCGCCCGTTGCGCCGCCGGCCCCGGCCCACCCCGCGTCGAATGGCGGCGACCACCCCCGACGGGACGCCGAGTACGACGCCCTGTCCCGGGTCGACACGAACGAGAAGGCTGCGGCGGACCGGGAATTCTCCCGATTCGATCAAGGGCCCTTGATGGACCAGCCCGCGTTCGCCCCCGAGTCCCCCGAGTCCGAAGCCGTCTCGGGGCAGCCCCGGCCGTCCGCTGAGGCCTCCGGCGCGACGCCCCGGGCGTCGGAATCGTCGGCCTCCCCGGCCAACCCATCGTACGACCGCTGGGCGCAGATCCGCCGGAATGCGGCCGAACGGGCCGCGCAGTCGGATCCGGCCCAGATGAGTGGCACCGACGACGGAAACACCAGCGAGGAAGAGAGTACGTTCAGCCAGTAGTTACCCTAATGTTCAACCACTAACACCGATCTAGGTTTCGAAACCCGCGCCGCGCGGATCAAAGCCCGAGTAGCCGAGCTGACGGGCAACATGCAGCAGCAAAACTAAGCCATTTTCCTCAATTCTCCTTCTCGATTTTTCTTTCCAATTTTTCCAATTTCCTTCTACCCGCTTGACAGCGTTCCTTTTGTATTTTGACTTCTCCTTCGGTTCTTTTCCTCGACTTCTTCTCGCGTGCATGAGCCCAACATGCCATCCCGCAATTCTGCGCCAACCAGGCAGACGAATGACGGACCTACGCCGCAATGCCTCACGCACGCACGCATTTATCATTCCATTCTTCTTTCGTTTCGATCGTTCGTCACTCGACGGGTGTTTGAAACGACCCTTTTATATCCAACCCTTATACCTGCTTTGGTTTTTGATTCCCCAATTTTGCTCTGCGCTGATTTACTCGGTCTTATCCCCTATGTTCAATTATTTATTCTTCAATTGATAGGACAGAATTGGTCTGACTATCTTTTTATTTACTTTTTCTACCTCGTCTCCCTTTTCTTCTCCTAAATATATCACAATCTCTCGAGTGCGACTTCGTTCGTTATATAACCCTATATAAATCTTTATCTCTAGTTTGTGATGGTTGGATAGTACTAATCAGTGACAGTGAATCATTTGTGCTACTATTCTACTATGTCCGTCTTTTTAGGTTCTTCTTTTAGTGCTATCTATATATAAATACGTTGGGAAATAATATCCAAAGTAAAAAAGTAAAGTAAAACGAAACCGAAGAGATAAATTAACTAAACAATTCAAGCAAGGTAAGTAAGTGCCAAAGAAACAAGATACTATAAAAATATGTTTGTATATATTTTCGAAAGCGGTTGTCAGATTACAAATATATCACATCACTTCACTCCCAAATCTCCCCACAACTACTAGAAGAGTAGGTTCAACAACTCTTGTCTCGATTTATTTACTTATCTATCATCTATCATTTATCATCTACCATCTATTGTCGATGTTCTCTGTGAAGGAATCCTTGTAACAGAGACCAGAAAGATAAAGTGAACAAAGAATATAGAAAGAATAAGACACAAAGAATAGGAAGATGGAATGAAGATGAAAGTATCAAATAGAAGGAATAAAAAATATGTTAGTATTAAATCATAGACAAAAATGGGTGAGATCAAAATCAGTATCAGAATCAAAATCAAAATCAACCATAATGCATGTGAATGGATGGATGGATGGATGGGTATCGAATGTACAGACAGACAGACGGGCATGTATACACGGGTAAGATGTGACGTGAAAAAATGACAAAAAAGTACAAAAGTAAAGAATACAAAAAATGGAATAATAGAATGATAACAAGATGTATGAGGTAGGTAACACATGGACAAGAAGGGGAGGTAGACATGAACAAAATGGGTAGATAGATGGTGAACAGTAGTCCAAGTAAGAGATGTTAGACAAAGGGGGAATGAAAAAGAAATATGAAAACAAAGAAGAAGGGAAAAGAAAAAAAAAAAAGGTATCTTCATCTTCCCTAACTGTATAGACATCTATTTCTTTTTCTTTTCTCATCTGATATCTTCGTTGGTTTGTGTGTTGTTTTGCTGCGTCGTCTATAACGTATACCTCAACCGCCTCGTAGCCTCAACAGCAATAAGCGAGCTCAACGAGCCAATAAACAAACAGATAGAGATCGCATTCGGCGTATCCTTATCAAGATTCATCCACTGCGCATCGTTATTCGGCGCCGAATCATCGGGCTTCGTGCTCCCGGGTTCAAGGATACTGAACACGATCCAGCTGATAAAGGTGCCCACGAACTGCGGGAGCGTGGTGTACACGTTCAGCACGCCGAGGTAGATACCGGCTAACTCGCCCGTCGACGGGACGTTAGTGGAGGAGCCGCCCTCGACGTCGCTGTCGTCGCTGTCCGTGTCGTCGTGGTCGTGGTCGTGGTTGAGGCGCAGCACGTCGAGCTCGGTGTCGGCTGCGTTGGCGTCGCCGTAGGCGCCTGCTGCGCGGAGGCTGGACGAGGTGATCATTGTTACGCCTGAGCCGGAGGGGCGGTGGTTGGGGCCCAGGGCGAGCTTGTTGATTTCGACGCCCATGAAGGCGAAGGGCGCCCAGCAGGTGATGGCCCAGGGGATGCCGCAGAGGGCGACGAGGAAGGTTGCGAAGGCGCGGGAGCGCGCGAGGGGGGCGAAGATCATTGTTGCGGCGAACATGATGTGCGAGATGAGCCAGGTTAGTTGCAGGTCGGGGCGGTAGGCGGTGATGCGCTTGAGGAGCGCGGCTATGCCGGGGGGTGGGCGGGGTGTGAACCGCGGCCGTTTGCTGTCGGGGGGTTGCACGCAGAATGGGAGGAGCACGGAGCCGATGAAGGTGATGGAGGAGAAGACTACGAGGGATAGACTGCCGACGCGGCCGACTTCGCCTAGCATGTCGCTTGGCTGAATGGAGTCTTTGGGGACTTCGAAGCGGAAGTAGGTCTCGCCGACCCAGGTCGTGCTGTAGAAGAGGAAGGGGAACCAGCCTATACATGTTAGGATCGAGGTGTCCAGGTTATGAGGTATTCAGGTAATAGTAGGCGTACCAATCCAAGCCCAGAACTGCGCCCAGCAGATAGCTTGAATCCGCGGCGGCAGATCCATCGTCGTCTTGATAAGCTGCGAGATAACTTGCAGGGTTCCGGTCTTTTCGTCCGAGTCTCTGCGACAGGTTAGCATAAACGCCTGGGGAATAATCATCTCCGGCGACGCACCTTGCAGTGACCAAGACCCGCTCCTTCACGCAGTAGGACGTGACAGCGACGGCGATGAGCAACGACAGCGCCGCAATCACGGTCATCTGTTTGAACTGAGTGTCTCCGATGGTCGTCCCGAATATACTGACGGTGTCGATAGACCCGATGACGTATCCAATCAATTGACCGATAGCCGACATTCTAGTGGCTGTATGACCGATGTCAGTTACCGTTCTGCTTTGGAGGACGGATCCAAGACCTACCCCACGCTGACCCCGATTGCTGCGAGGAAATGGGCAACGTATCCACGATCAAGCTGCGACAGCATGCTTGGACTAGAAGGTGATAAGCTGTTAGATATCATGGGCCAGATGGAGACCGCTCCCGACACTCACCGATATTGATCGCAAAATCCACGGCGTAGATACTAAGAACCGCGAGAGCGATAGTCGCGTTGTTGGCCTAACATCCAGTAAGCGGCTAAGACGTGGGATATAGTACGAGGGGGGGGGGGGGGGGGGGGCGCGCAAAAAGGCACTCCTCACCTTCTCCGCATCCTTCACAAAAAGTCCAACAATCTCCGACGTCCAACCTAAAACCAACAAACACCCAGTCACAACGATCGACCCGAAGAGCATGAACGGCCGGCGTCTCCCCCATTTAGACCGGGACCGATCCGCAATCACCCCAATGAGCGGCTGGATAATGAGACCGGACAGCGGGCCGGCAATCCACACAAGCGACGTTCGCGATTTGGTCAAACCAAGCTGCAGGAGATACGGCGTACAATCTGGACACAACGAACGATACCGATGAGTAAGAGTAACAGGCGATCGAAACCGGACGACCGGGCTCAGACGGAGCAGGCGGGCTTGAGCTTACAAGTCATTTCAATACCCCAGGTGAACCTACATCGCGAGACAAAAGAAACCACGTCAGTACGATCCCGCACAAGGAAAGAGTAGGAATCGCTTTTCAAAAGAGCTAAATCAAACATACTGTAACCCCAACAAGCTAAAAGTCAACAGCGCCATGCGCATCGACTCCGTTTTCCCCCTGATGGACGGAGAGCCCACCCATCTTGCAGCTTGTGGCATCTTTCTTTTTTTTTATCGTTGGAGAAACCCCCTTATCGTGTCGAGATATGTACACCCCGCATGCGCTGGTCACCCTCGCGGAGCCAGCCTCTCCTTCCCGCGAACCGGGGGGCCGATGGGCGTCGGTTCGGGCTGTCGCGTGCTCACCACCAGACCTGTGTACAACCCTGCAACGCCTGATCGATCGCGGATATTCGGTGAGATGCTCGGTCGCGGTGGGGTCCCGGGTAAATTGATGGTGTCCGCGGGGTCAACAAAGGCGGGTTGAGGACGATTTGGCTGTCGCACGATGGGCTGTCGGAGGATAAAAATAGCAGCGAGGAATGGAAGGATGATCGAATTCCGCGAGACGGACGAGGGGCGAGAGACGGTGATGGAGATTCACCCAGCCGGGAATGATCGCAGGATAGACAGAGAATAGACAAAAAAAGCCCCGGGGCGAAACCGAGGTGAAGAAGAACAGAATAGGGGAGTTCAGATAAGGCAGAAGGAAAAAGACAAAAGGATTGAAGCCAAGCAAGGTCAGGTCGAGGAGGAAAAGCCCACACAAACAGCCAACACGCATGCATGCGGGACTCTCCCCCGGCCCGTCAAGGGTGGGAGACCCACTCCGGGCGTTATTAATAGTTGATGTCCTGAAACAGGGACCTTTTTTCAATCAATCTCCTCCATTCTTTTGATCGGATTAGATCATAGGGTGTCCGTCGGAGGACGGGGTCTCTACTCTCTACATTAATCTGTCTGATGCACGGACATCCCGCGGTTATTGGAGGTTTTCCACGATCCATCATGATGGCTCGTAACGGTTCACTGCCTTCGTTTCTAAATCGGACCGACGACAAAGAAAATATGAAAATATGAAAATAAAATATAGAAAAATAAATAAAAAAAGACAACAAGAACCGAACAAAGGAAAATTCGCGACAAAAATGAAAATCAATGGATATATCTCGTCATTGGCCCACCCGGATGCATCACTTCATATCGCCCTCCTTCCCGCTATATGGCTACCTCGTGTCATGTCGTAACAGCGAACAAACGATCCAGCACTGATAGCTGAGGTGATCGTCTTCAACGTATTTTGTACTTCTTTTTTTCTTCTGTTTTTTTATGGTTGTTTTCCCTCGTGGCTGTTCTCGCTTCTTTTGGCTTCCCCATCACATGTCAACCGCGACGCGGTCTACAGCCGGTTGGGAGCCGACGTCACCGGCCACTGGTAGCCAGCGGCGTCGCTGAATTTATATCCAAACGACGCGGTGAAGTCGTCGAGGACGGCGGGACCCCGGGAGCCTAACAACATTATTAGCCCACGTTCGCGTGGTTTGCCAGTGAGCGGGAGGGAAGGAAGAGGGCGAACATACCGTAAGGGTAATCCATGGGAATGATCTCCTTGTTGTCGTCCAGATAGTGGAGGAGAGGGCTGAACATCTTCCAGCTGGCGTCGAGCTCATCATCGCGGACGAAGTTGGAGTGGTCGCCCTTGAGCGCATCCAGGATCAGCGACTCGTACGCCTCGGGAATCTTGAGGTCGGAGAAGCGGCGGCGGTAGGTCAGGTCGAGCTCGGTCACCACGGTCTGCATGGACAGACCGGGCAGCTTGGAGTTCATCTTGATATACACCGACTCGTTGGGCTGGACGCGGATGACCAGCTCGTTGCGGGGGATGTCCTTGAAGATGCCCGAGGTGACATCACGGAATTGAATGCGGATCTCGGTCTTCTGCTCGTTCAGGGCTGCGATGGGCGGTCAGTCTCCCCCGGTCAAGCCAAACATAGAACCGCAAAGCATACCTTTACCGGCCTTCAGGATGAAAGGCACGCCGTCCCACCGCTCATTCTTGATGTACGCGACCATGGCGCAGAAAGTCGGGCACCGCGAGTCCTGGGGAACCGTGTCGTCCTCCTTGTACGCGGGCTTGCTGCCGTCCAGCGACTTGCCGTACTGGCCGATGATGACGTTCTTCGGCTCGATGGGGTCCATGGCGCGCAAAACACGAACCTACAGAGGTTAATACCGGCATGGTAAGGGAGGTGAGTTGTTTGGGTTACCTTCTCGTCACGGATATCTTCAGCCGAGAAGGAGATGGGACGCTCCATGGCAAGCAGCGTCAGAACTTGCAGGAGATCTGAGAAGACAGAGCAGGTCAGCAACCTTCCCATATCGGTCAACTAAAAGGTGCAGCGACTTACGGTTCTGCATCACGTCACGAATGATGCCAAACTCGTCAAAGTAACCCCCACGGCCCTCGGTGCCGAACGGCTCCTTAAACGTGATCTGTTCCGAGCGCACGTTAGTGACCCGCCGGAATTGAGTCCCACAAATAAAGATGGAAAGAGACATACCTGAACATTGTCGATGTGGTGGCGGTTCCAGGTGGCGTTGAAGAACTCGTTGCCAAAGCGCATGATCAGGATGTTCTTGACCATCTCCTTACCCAGGTAGTGGTCAATCCGGAAGATCTCCTCCTCCTTCCAGTTGGGCTCGAGGGCCTTTTGCAGCTCGCGCGAGCTGGTCAGGTCCTTGCCAAAAGGCTTCTCGACCTAGATGGGCAGACCGGATTAGTTGGAGGCCTGTGAGTGAACAATCCGGTCGACTCACGATAATCCGGGCGATGCCGTTCTTGGGGTAGCAGTTCTTCTTTAACTTCTCGGACACGGTGATGAAGACGCTGGGGGGAAGGGCCATGTAGAAGACACGGTTCTGCTCGCGGTGGCCCTTCTCGACGGTCTCCAGGTGCTTGTTCAGGTTGATGAAGGAGTCATCCTGGTCATATTGACCGGAGACGTAGGTGCAAAGCGCGCAGAAGCTATCCAACTGCTCCTCGATCTCCTTGGTGGGGGTCTTGATGTAGGATCGCACGCGTCTCAGGTACTCCTCGTGGTCCATGTTCGTCCGGGCATAACCGACGATCTTGATCCCCTTGGGCAGGAATTTGTTGCGGTACTGGAGGGCGGGTTAGCACCGGGGATCTCGAGTCACTCTCGGGGGCGAGATTGTGGAACATACGAGGCCAAAGAGGGCCGGGAACTATCCAGATCACAAAAAAAAAGAACCGTTAGTGAACTCGTCGCATTACCTGACACCAACCCAATCGAGGTGACTCACGGTCTTCTTCTTGGCCAGATCTCCGGATGCACCGAGGACAACAATGGCGGTGTCATCCTTGAGCTCGAGGGTGCTGCGTGAGTAACCCATATTAGCGTAAATCAGAGAGGGATTGAACGGTAGGTAAGGTGGTATCGTGGGATATGTAGAGAGGATGCGATTGGCAGCGTTTTAAAAAGCTCAAAAAGACAAATGACCAGGATAAAGATTGGGCAAAGAGGAAAGGATGAATCTCCAATGTTCAAGACGAATCAATTCCGTAGAAATTTCCAATGTGGAGGGGATTTTTTTAATCAAAGGAGACCAGGAAAGTGGCATTCTGGTGGGGGGAGAAGTTGTGGTGAGGGAGTGGGCGGGCAAAGCAGGCGGAGGGGTGTGATGTCAGAGAGCGAAAACTAGGTGGCAGCAATGGTGGTGGCAGTAGTAGTAGTAGTATTCAGACTCACCCAGCGTTCTGACGTTCCTCGGTACGAGCTATTGTGCTAGCCATGATGTAGTAATAGAGGAAATGGGGAAGGAAGTCTAAAAAGGTAAAGGGAAATGGGAAGAGGAAGAAAGAGGGGAAAGGAAGAGAGATGAGGAGGTTAAAGAGGAAAAAACTCCCAAAGTCCCGGGGCGGAGAGAGGTTTGGATTTTAACGTGAGGACTGCAGCTCCTCTCTCTATACCTCTCAGTCTTACGGCCTGCAAGGTGGGGCAACCGGCTGAGGTCAATCTGGCGGACTTCTCCAAATATCTACAAGCCCTGGATTGATAATTCTGGATTCTATGGATTCTTTGAGAGAGGATCTTCAACGGTCTATTTCTATCTCTCATCATTCTCATTCAATCGGTTGGAGTTGGTTTTTTTTGCGCATCATCTCAGAGCAATCCAGTCAATACTAAATCCTCCTTATCGATAGATGAATTTATCCGAACCAACTACCTAACCCAATTCGCCGGGATTTCTCATCCACTGATGAATGACTGGAGGGGTCTACCTTTCTGCCTTTTCTATTTTATTGATTTACTATTACTGATTGATTATCATGATGTTGATCTGTTCACCCCGCGTCGGAATTCAAACCCAACATTCAGGCCCACATCAGCACATAAGCACCGTCGAGATCTGAACAGGATTATCTCCCGACAAGAAAGAAGCACATCTACCCAGCGGAGACCGGTCAGATCAGAATCCCTCCGCAGGAAAGACGCTGACACCACGTTGGATGATAATATCGGTGGTGGAAATTTGAATGCCGGTGGAGCCTCTGATTGATAGTAAGCTATACCGATGTACGCTATACGCAGGGATATCTGTCTCCATGTACGCGACTCCGTTCAAAGAATGGGATGCACCACAGTCATCCCCAGCAGGATACTAGTCAAGAAGCGACTTCGGAACCCCACCAGGGAAAAATTCACTGGATGATCTGGGTTGGAAGATGCCGCTCTCGAAACCATCCTCCGGTGAAGGAGTCGCGGGGTTGAATTGTCGGATTTGTCATCCGACAGGATGGGACACTTTCATAGATACGATAGTAGTTCAACAAATTAAGTTACGGGATCCCTTTTCCCGTTGTAGTCTGAGGGAGAGATAATAAAAAAAGGGGTAACAAACCAATGATACTACAACGACTCAACGAGGATAATAGATTCGTACCAGACCGAGACGAGACGTTCGGCCCAGATGCCTCCGGGCTTAAGCTTAGCTGCCGATGCAGGGGCCGTGCTGATTTTCAACCGTTACAGCTAGGCGGGAGGGGGACCCCCCTTCAATACTAAATTCGACCCCCCTCGATACTAGAGAAGCAGTGTAGGATTCTCTCGCCATAATGCCTGTAAAACATGATTGGTTCATCATGGCAAATCCAAAAACAGCGAGGAAAGTGAAATGTGGCGTGCGGTTAAAGTATTCCAGAGAAATCATGTCAAATGATTGCCGATGCCAGGTGGGGCGGGGGACTCTGGCGATGTTTCCAAAAGGGTACTTTCGGTCTGATCGTGCCGCATGGAAAGATGGAGTCAGTCTCCAATCCTTGGCCCTCCCTCGCCGACAACAAAGTATACCAACCAGCCAACCTTGGATGATTGTTTACTGCGTCGGTCACGGCAGACCCAATCGAGAATCCCGTTCCGTGGCCATTCCTGAATCATAACACGACAACAGATCATCCTCCTACATTGAAGATCGTACAGCGGGATGCGATGCACCCCGTGGAAGACAACGAGGGATGTCCAATGCGTGGATCGAACTGCACGGAGATGGACCCAGTGTCGTCATTGGGGGAGACTCAACCGTCTGTTTTGTCAGTTCTGGCCGCTGGAGGCACAGAGCTCCTAACCTGGTGCAGTAGTCCAGCGAACCGGTCTCGGATCACTGTACCCCGACTGTACAATTGGAGATGGTGGGGGGTAAAGGCCAGAAAACAAGAGGAGGAAGTCCCAAGGAGACGCAGAGAAAGAAACAGGGAAATGCGGATGATGACTCAGATGATGATGATGACTCAGGGCTGACACATCCAATTGCACCGGAATGTAAGATCTATTCATCCGGGCTCGTCCCAAACGGGCTTAGTGGACTTAGAGCCAAGATCCATCACGGGACTTGACTTAGCCCTGGGCTGGATCGCTAAGCGTTCCCATTCGGGGTTAGGGCGAGCCGCGCCAAACACACCTCGCAAATTGTGACCATTGTGCGTCGTCCCCGACCTATCTCGAAGCGACGACAACCACCGACAAACCCGGACGACTTTTTGCGGGTCATCTCTACCTTCTTTCGACTTGCTTGCGTTGCCCGCTGCTGCTCAGAGAATCGCCGTCAGAATGCCTTCGGAACAAGGTCACAGACGTGAGTGCTTTTACCCGCCTGGTGGATGAATTCGCGGGCGCATTATATTGGATGTCGGCGGTGGATTTGGAGATGACTCGAGGAGGAGTGCTTTTTTGTCGGGAATATTGCTAACACTCTTTTTTCTTAACAGTCTATGTTAAGTAAGTTATTGAACACTCGTCCCGTCGAATCGCGCACGCCCGGAAACGAAGAAGGATAGGCCGACGGATTTACATATCGTGTCGCCTGGGGAATTTTGATGGACATGCGGATTGGGAAACCCACGACATTATCAGAGCAAGGAATTAACGCGAATCTTTCTCCAGGGGTCGCCACCTGAGCTACCAGCGCTCCAAGCGCCAGGTCAACCCCAACACCAGGTACGGATCAGCGTCATGAGATATCGGAATGGGAAACGGGACAATGGAATCTGACAATCACCCTAGTCTGATCAAGATCGACGGTGTTGACAACACTGATGCCGCCAAGTGAGTAATCTCCGAGGAATATCGGATTGGAGTTATGGGTCAGGAAGCTAAGACGAAACTACAGCTTCTACCTGGGCAAGAAGGTCGCTTTCGTCTACCGGGCCAAGCGTGAGGTTCGGGGCTCCAACATCCGGGTGATCTGGGGCAAGGTCACCCGCTCTCACGGTATGTGACCGAATCCCGATGATATCAGCATACCCGACGGGGGTTACGACAGAAGAACGTGAACTCACAATCATATAGGCAACTCCGGCGTTGTCCGTGCTCAGTTCCGCCACAACCTCCCCCCCAAGTCCTTCGGTGCTTCCGTCCGTGTCATGCTCTACCCCTCCAACATCTAAACGACCCCATTTTATATCATGTTGTTAGCTGGCACTTTTTTCCGGGAATTCTTTGCGCAGACGGTCGGGCAAAGGAAGTCGGGAAAATCGCCGATGTTGAATTGAGATGGGAGTTGGGCGGTTGAATAATGTTTCGTGGGAGAGGGCAGGGCCTGTTTTTCCGCCCTACGAATTGAAATAAAAGAAATCACTTTGTTTTTCCTTTTATTTGCTACATCATGTTGAATTTGGTCGGCTTCTGGACACTTTTTTATCGAAGGGGCTCTCTCCCACCCTGTTTAGGTACGGGGGTTCTGGAGAGCTCCGACGTGTCTTTTGTCTGACAAGCATGGCCTCCCGACGATCATAAAACACCAATCCATACCATTTCAACCATCGGTACTACTCCATTCTGCTTGGGCTTCGTGCGCTTGATTCTTGATAAGTGGGCTAGCATCGGCTGTGTACAGTTGTATATATTGGATCAGTTACCCATGCGACCACGATCCGATAGCTGTCACCCTTATCTATGTCTTGTATTGCATGTGTAGTGATCTAGCCACAGTCCGCAGATCTGACGTAGCCACAAAAGCCCACATACCGTTATACCTCAAGATCGGCACTGTTGCTCAACTATATCTACGGCATCTACTGTAACTACCCATCCCTACCGATCAAGGACCATTTATCTCTAACTGAGCAATTAATTACCACCATTGCACCAGGGGAGCCTTGCGCTGTAGTTAGTCGTTATCGTCTAGGCAGAAGCATACATCCTCTCCGATGTAGCACAAATCATTTGATGCATGATCGATGTAGATACGGGGTTTGTTCCCGCGCTTCAGGTATAAGGTATAGGGTACATGAGGTGGGGGAATAGAAGGGCATACACTGTATTTACGTGCAAACTTCTTCGGTAAGAGAACGGGTCAGTAGTTGCAATGGGGCCAAATGTAGTATATGATTGTGTAAATTGGACTCTGCATGTTATATATAGACGTTTACTGGATACTGATATCTTATCGCATGGTTCCTTTGGGTGTGGTCTGTTCTCATGTGGTTTATAGGGATTATTGTGAGTCTGGAAGGTTTCAGGTAAGCATCTTCCCTATACCCAACATATGTCAAAAGTACTCCGTACGTAGCGTAGTCATCTTACGCGACAACGCCGACTCAATCTGACATGTGGGTGAGACATCCATCATATAACTAGTCATGCATACACACAGACAAGACGGTTCTATTCGCCCATGACTCCCCTGAAACACCAAACCATGGAATTAACACGATCCGTGAGTCAATACCAAACAAGATGCTACCCCGCAAGAGAATTCGAAATCCAGGGTGAGCAGTGAGCAGAGAGTACTTCTGGAATCAAAACACCTTGCATGGAGTTAGTTTCATGGGAATTAAGGTGGACGCCATCCCCCACCCGCACGACCCACTGCGGTCGACCTGACGACGATCATCGATCTTTGGGATTGGATTGGATGACGCTCAACAGAAGATTTGAAGCCAGAGGGAACCATAGATAGATGTATACTGGAGTAAACCGCTGGATGGAGTGTTCGTTATTCTTTCCTTCTCATAACCATTTTCATTTATTTGATTGTGGCTGAGGCGCGGGGCAATCAATCCGCCATGCCTCGGAACACCACTGAGACACAAACCAGGCTAGATCTGGGATTGTACAGACAAGTGATCGGATTAGGCTTAACCCGTGAAAAATCAAAAGACAGTGTGACACCGTCCAGAGCGCTCTAGTCCGAGATGACCTCGACTGAGGTTACACCCAAGGCGATTGTGGATGCCAATGGGAAGATCACGGATGGATTCTTTGGATTGTCTTATCGTGGTACTGTGAGGGAAGTCAGAAGTGTGGTAAATAAGGGAAGCGATCATGAGTGAGTTGGTTATCGTGGGTTGTTTTCTGAAGGATTGGCCAACGCGTCGGTTGGATGGCGATACGCTAGACTGGAGGATGGATATAAATAGCCTGGCGTGAAGGATCTGATTGATGGAATGGTGTGGATGACGCAGCCTCGGTCGATCAGACAATGGAAACTAGTTAGTTACCTGTGTTGTTGATGTGTATGAGAGGGAGAGAAGAACCAGTCATGATGATAAAGTATCTATATTGGATATATCATTCTCTTTCTGGGTTTGCACGTGGTATCAATAGAAGATATGGTAGAATATCAACAGTATATATGTATTGACAATAGAATAATATAATCTAGATTAGAATATAGAATGATATAGAATATATAGAATATAATAAGATGAAGAGGATCGCACTTACCTAGGTATCACTGGTATCTTGACCGGCCAAGACAGCGTGGCGTCTGTTGTCAACCCATCCACAACTCCATCGGGAGTTATCAACTTATAATAACTCCATTCCATGCTCCATCTCTGTCCTTGTTATCTTAGTTGTTGTCTCTCATCACTATCTTGACACTGGATTCATTCTTTGACACCATCCTAGGTATCACCCACCCCTCTGATTTCTTTCTCTCTTCTTGCTTTCATCTCTCTATTTCTTTTGCCTCACTCCCTGCAACCCCGTCGATCGCAATTCAAGACCCATCACACCGATCGTACAGATTACAGATTACAGATACATCCCTTCATCATCCGGCCGATCCTTCCCACATTCCAGGGCTTCCCAATCTCTCCACCTGGCAGATTGCTTGGCGATTTCCACCGCTATCGCGGGTTTGTGCTCCACAGCGGGCGCCATAGTTCATCACTTCCGAATCGCTGATCAGAGCGCTAAAAAAATAAACCCAACATAAATAAAAAACATGGCCGCCCCCCAGCCCGTCGCATCGCCTCCTCGACACGGTCGACGTTCCAGTCTAGGAGCCCGATCCGAAAAATCTCATCATTCCACCCCCTCCGCCAACAAACTTCATCTGACCGAATCTCACGAAGATAAAGTCAAGCGCAATCTACATACCAAAGCCGATCCCATGCTGGCCATGAATGAGGCGCAACCGAGTATGTCACTAGAGCCGTCCCGTCCTTATCTCCACCACCACACTTTGCCTATACACCGGTCGCATCCATGAACTGACGACGATATAGTCGCGGTCGCTTTAGAAAAATCGACCTTGGGTTCGTTGCGCGAAATGCAGCACAAGGATCAGTTTGGGAATATCATTAGTGCGTACATATCCTTTATCCTTCCGCATCGTCCCCCCTGGCAACCCACCCTAATCGGATGTGAGAATAGCTGATCCGGATCGATCGAACCCGACCCGGCCCCGGCTGGAGCGCCCGCTGGACACGATCCGCTCCTTCGAAGCCGCCATTTATGGCTCGTCCAGTAGTAGACCGGTGTCGTATGCAAAGACGGGTGAGTGACCCCCTTACGTCGAGTTGCGCGGTCAGACGCTCATTGGTGTGCTGGTTGGTAGAAGAACCCACAGGCGATGGCGCATACAGTCGCCGCAGCAGTTACTTTGGAGGTAGTGTTCCTCCATGCAATAATCCTTCGTATCTGGCAACGGTCGCATCTGCGATCGCAGCCTGCGCGACCACCAGCTGATCGCCGTCTTTTCACAGGAGCCAATGTATACCGCTATAGCGAGCAGAGTGCATATTATAACGGCCGAGGACAAAGCTACTCGCGACCGGTCAGTTACGTCGAGAACTATGGCAATGGCAATGGCAATGGCAATGGCCAGTCGTCCGATCACTTTTACCCTTACAACCAAGGCGGCGGTCGATCCCGTCGACCGCCCCCACGCGTGAACGCAGAACAAGTGTCTTATGGGGGCAATGGGCCGAACGGATATGTGCAGAATGGGTACGGACGGTCGAACGAGAACATGGCCACGCCCTCTGGTTCAGGCACAGGGCCAAATACCGACCCATGGGGCAACTCGACCGATCCCAGTTCGGTCAACAGTTCCCTCGACCAATTGCAGCAGCAACAACAACTGCAGCAGCAGCAGCAGAAAGTATCGACGGTGGACTATGGCTTTCAGTTCGGCCCCACACCGAACTTAGATACCAATCCTGTTGCGACCAGCGGGAGGATCAACCTGGGCAGTACAGTCCCAGCCACCGATCCCAGTGCCGGGGGCCCGGTGGGTGGGCCTGCAGCCGGTGCAGCACCCACGCGTCGCAATCTGCGCAAATCCGTCAACCACGCCTCCGAAACGAGCGACTCGAAGAGCGACACGAAGCGACGAAGCTGGTTCAAGCGACGATTCTCCAAAGACTAACCACCATACCTGTATCTTGCCTCTTTGGATTCACCGTTTTCTACCCCACGAGCGATTTCCTTTCGATTCATCACTGTAATAATTGATACGGCGTTTAGGCGAGTCATCCACAATAGCGACGGAACAGCGATGCAGGCTCGACTGAACGGATTTGGGAGACTTCACTCCGGTGGAGATCATCCCGCTACTTTCTTTTGATTGATTGATTTTCTTCTACTTTCCTTAACGCGATTGACGAGTTATGATTGATACACGGGGTATACGCTGTACTGATGGTAACTTGTATTCTTCCCCAACTACCCTTCCTTTTGTGGTTTCTATTACCCCTTTCGAGTGGAGGCCTTACATACATGATTCTCGGCCGACGATAAATATAATTGACTGTTTATATCATTCTACTTTTGTGTGTATTTGGGATAGTAGGTGTGGGCTGGGAATGTAGGCGCGTGGAGTGTGCATGATGTACTGTATCTATGGATCGTGCATCATTATACATGTACTCTAGAGGCAGATTACCAAATAGAAAGGGTAGATACGGTTACGCTCAAGTCTGCAAAAGATCTAAGAAAGGAAGAGAGAAGGAAAAACATTCAGCACTTGGTCTAATATCATCCATCTATCTATGCTCACCACACCCTTTACCTACCATCCAGCAACACAAAACAAACGAAAAAAGTAAAAATGAAGATAAAGAGAAGTAGAAGAAAAGGAATGCTAAACTTCAGCATCGGAAACCTGATAACCTCCACCTCATACCAAATCGACATCCGCGTTCCAAGAACGATTCGTCATCTTAAGCAGTGTAGACTGGTCATTGACGACGTGGTAGAGATATCGCGTCGATACCAGATCTTCTGTCGTTCATGATGTTGAGGATATGGAGAACGAAGAAAGAGGACGGGAGACTGGTGGGGTGGTTTTGACTGGTTGCTTGTCTATCTGGCTGGCGGCACTTTCAGGACCGGTTGGCTGATCAACGAATGAGCACTGCTCTCTCGTGTGTTGCTCCTTATAGAAAAATTTAGTCAATGCACAACCCAGTCGCTAGATCCACTGGCAAGTTATATTGTACATTGGCTCAATGGAACTGGAGTTGACTGGTATCACACTACTCGCGTAGAGTACACAGATAGCGTATAGAAGGAATAGACCATCGCTGAGAAGTAACATATTATCAGCCTCTGTCAAAAGGAGAGCGAGTGCTTGTGGGCCTCGTTCTTTAGGCTGGCTGTTTGTATGTGTGTGCTTGTGCTCGATGGGATGGGTCGAGGGAGGTATGTATAGTGAGTAACGTAAGGTGGGTAGGTAGTGTGTAAAATGTGGAATTAGACAACCGATGGGTTCGATGACATGTCCGCTTTTATTTGGTAATGTCGGCGGTAATAGGTTTGCTGAGAGCCTTGAGGTGATCCTTTGATAGACCTTGTATCGGAGATTGGACCTCATTTCAAACTTGAAGAATCCGAGATTGCGCGATTTGACCCCACGGATGTTGTATATAGGACAGCATCATGAAACATGTGAGAAGCATATGATGCGTATGACGGAGAAGTCATGGAAGGCACGGAGACGACATGAGATAGGAAGAGCGTGGAAAACATGCTATATATGAGAACAATCAAAGATAGCATGCGTCCTCTGGTGGTAACAACGACATTTCCATATTCAGATCAAAGTATGGAAGTATCGAGAGAATATCCCCTCTAGATCACTCTCTTCATTGCTCTCTGCAGCTTCACCACCTCCCATCATAGGTGGATGCGGGTATGTGTACCAGGCAGTAAATATTTCCTGGTACTGAGTCTGTATATCCTGCAAAGCCGCAACTATCTCCCTGCATACTGGAAAAGGGTCGGTGCTTGGAACAGGCTTCGTGCGCGCTAGTATCGTCGTCTTCGCATTTCTCAGGCTTGGCGAGAGTACTCTTCGCCGGTGTCGGTAGGCATCATCAAGCTCGTTCCGTATTCCATTCTCTAAGATATGGATATAATATGTCCCCAAACGAAGAAGAATGATAATAGTATTGATGATTCAAAGTATAAAAAACCAAGAGTGCGGATGACCGGGCTATTCTCTGGCAATGCGGTATATTCTCACTGTCCAGCCATTATAAACATGTCGATACTGTCATTGTCCGCTGAGTGAAGCGATACCAATCAGATCGTTGATGTTCGTTTGGGGACAGGGCCATTATAGTACCACTCAGACCAGCTGATTTGTCGAAAGGTATCCTCCAGCGGTCTGGGTCTGATGGTGATTGCTTCGAGAAATATCATCATTGCAATCCTTGTCGTGGTCGTAGGAGGTTGATATAGGGCAGGACTTGCTGTCCTGTTGTTGCGGTTGTTGCAAGATGGCATGGCCGTCTCGTTTGGTGAGTTGACTCGGGTAGACATAAACCAGACATGGCGAGATAAGGGCTATTCCTCAAAAGAAGAGCTTGATACAACGCAATGGTTGCGCGGTAAAAATGGGACTGGCTAGTTGATTAGACCGGTAAATAGCACTAGGCTGTAGTATAGGAGAGGCATGATAGTTCCACGACACTCGTTTGAGGGATGGAAAACCAAACATCTCACACTTATATAATATCGTTTGATGTTGGACTTCTGCTCGCACAGTAGACTCGTATACGACAGAACGACGGACTGTTCATCCTTTCCTTTGTCAAATTGGTAAAACCCATAGGGAATGGGAGTCATAGCTATTGGCAGGTGAGGCTTGTTCTGTCCCAGAAGCTAGAGGTTCGATAGTATAAAAATTTGAGGTGTATATACCCAACAACATGGTATTCGGGTCGCTACCTGGGGACAAATGAAGGACCTTCCACATGTCGATGTCATAGACTGGGTTGGGGGATCGAGCTGGCCTTGCATGACGGTTGCAACCCAAATATGAATGAACTAGGAAGAAATTGAACCAGAAACCCATATCTGGTGCTCTCTTGAGGTACCAAAACACTCGTATAGCGTGGCCAAACATGTCGAAATCAAACACCATGTGTTTCGAGTGTAGGAAGATATATAGGAAAATATATAGGAAGAAATATAGGAAGAAGTATAGATTGCAGATGAAGAATACTATCTAGCAGGGAAGGGGTTTATATGTCTTTTCCAGCTGACAACAAGATATTGAATTGAATGTTGGTTTTCATTCAACGGTTGCATAGCCGCATTCTTAGTGAAGTATAAAAGCAAATGCTCAAAAAGGAAGGCATTCTATGTGAAGTCTCCGAAAGAGAGCTGAATGCATACTTTGATACCTAAATGAACGGGAGGTGACATCTAAACAAACCTCACTATTGAAGATGTTTGTAGGTGTCATCTTTCAGGTCTCCTTGGGCATTCACCTGTCAATGTACTTAAGCTGCGGACAGATTGGTTCTCCATTCCTTGTGAAGGAGTTGCGCAAGTCTTGGATGAGTAGCTATCCTTGCGCTTTAGTCTGCAATAGCTTCAAGTAGAATGGAAAGAAAATTCCAAAAGAATTTCATCACTGCACCCCTTATAGCTATCCAGCAATGCTAATCGAATGAAAGAAAAATGAGAAGATAGAGAACAGAATAACATAATCTACGATCAATATCCAGATACTTCTAGGTTGACTGGATGAATGAATACACAGTGCCATAGCCACTGACGTCAGCTGACACACTAGTCAGGGCCCGGGGCTACCCGTGAGAGTTCCAGGTTCCAGGTTAGGGCTGAGGGTTAGGGTGACAGATTGAGCCCTCAATACCTGTTTGCAATTTGTGCGTAGGCCTAGCTGAGCCTTACCTATACAATTTTACTATAGCAAGCAGGTCTTAAATAATAATTAAGTGGAATAGTATAAATAAGCACCTGTGAAGGCTATCCCAAGAACATGATAAAAGTAAATAAAAATTCGTGGAATACGTAAATTCATGATCATACATTCTTATAATAATAGTAGTGTTATGCCACACTCTGGAGTATGCGCTATACCACTAGATCGAAAGACCGCGCCCTGCGGTGTTAACATGTAGATTCCAGAGTAGTACGAGATTCTTACTTTCTGTAGGCAGGGATAATAAGATGCTATCTTACTCTGTAGGGCAGTATTAAAATCCCTAGTTCCTATAAACAGGGTTGGTTGGATCATTCTAGAGTAGGATAAGATTCCTAACCCCTGCAAACAGGGATAATAAGATAATATTCTCTTGAGGGTAGCATTCCAAAGTACTAGTAGTACAGAATTCTTAAGACCTGGTAACGGGACTCAAGGGTCAATAATGCTACAGGAGGCCTGAAAACAAGAAAACAATATCAGAACTTTAGGAGATAAATAGGTACCCTAACCCCCAGGACGAGAATCACAACTCAAACAACCACAGTAACAGTAGGGACATTATTTGACTACCACCAAGCTGAATAACACACTGGATACCAAGCCAACTCAAATTTGAATTCTGTGACAATATTGAGAATCTATAATGAAGCTCTCTCTTTCCCTGGGTCTCTTCACAATTATGGCGTCCTCAGTGACAGCCAAGTATTGTGAGGACCATACTTATTACTGTGGATGGAATCTTATGGATATAGGTATTCTTATATATGATCTATCATCTACCTGTGTCGATGGGTCACGTTACTGACACAATTATATAGGGATATATGGACCCGAGATTAACAACGCGCTGGCTGAGAATGGGATCCAGAGCACCGAGTTCACCAGGGGACACAGTTTGTTCTATTGCAGGAGAGATCCTAATGACGGGGTTGGCTATGCTGGGACTGCGGAATTTGAGTGTCATGACGGTGGTGAAAGGTCAAGTGACTTTTTGGATTTTGTGGGGCCAGTAAGTATCAACGCCCTCTTAGATATATCTTCTTGATTATAGAACTAACAACTGGTGAACAGTGAGGTCTTCATTATGTGAGACTGTCCATGCGGATTTATCGTCTAATCTCCACCTGTCACACCAAAGCTTGTCTTTCAAAGAGGATTTTTAGTCTGCTTATTTCTTTTCTGTTGAACACAGCAAGATATGCCTGTTCCATGAACCATGGTCCTGCCATGACTGTAAACTTAATCTTTTGATAATTGAATTTCCAACATTACTCTGCTCTAGCAGGAGACTTATTATATTCGTAGAAGTATTCTGAATCTAATAGGTAGTAAGCAGGTAATATCATAATCTATCAGTTATCATGGTACTAGTATCCCCAACTTGATACGGGTAGCATGCCTAGGCAGAAGCGAGGACTGATCAATCCCTACGAAAACCAGAGGGTCGGGCGACTCAGTATAATACTAAACCTTGATTACTGAGCAGCATGACACTGCTTATCTAGTATGATCAGGCAGGAGGAATATCCGGCATATGCGCCTATACAAACCAGCACCACGAACAGTCAAGGGCTCAAGGCACTACTGATGAGGACAAAAGGATCATGTGGCTACCTACTTTTCACCTACTCGAGAAAATAGCGTAGGGAGCATTGTCAGGCCTCAACTTCTAAGGACTAGTAGAAGTATGTGGAGTGTGTCTGAATTAAAGAAATTGATGGGTTCGATGATATGACATGTCCGGTTTGATCTGATGCGCCGAGGGTAAGATTGGGTCTCTCTGGAGGCCTTTGCGTCGAGATTTCGAACCCTCATTCTAGGAACTCTGTGTAATGACTTAGAGGTCCTTCAAGGGGGAAAACGATAGATGTATAGTATAGCATCATGAAACACATAAGAACGTGTGAGATTATGGAGAACAGAGGAGTCATAAAAGGCACGGACACAAGATGGGAGAAGAAGACATCCTCGGGCCCATTGGGAGTACGCTTCGTTGGTGTCAGCTTGCTGGCTACTCACCTCGTCCTGTACACTATTCCTGGAGATATTCTCAAGACCGCTACGCCAAAACGTTGACCAACGATTGATATAGGACAGACATAACCTGACTGATATACCCAACAGATATTGATACAGTACATTTTTCAATGGAGAGATATGATATGATATGACAATTCTAAAGCAGAGTGAAGCAGCAGTGTGGGCGAGCAGGAAGTTATCTGGCACTGTAGTGTATTCTGCTGTACTGTTATGTTGTTGTCAACATGCTAATGTGGTTTCTGTCCACAAACCAACTATTACTGACCAGGTTGTTGGGGGTTTGGTTCCGGGATAGGGCCATTGTAGTACCATCCCAGGCCATTTGGTTCCGCGCACGGTAGATTCAACTCTGTCTGGAAAAATTGACCTCGTCAGTGCTTGATGATCATGGATGAAGACCCCGATAGAGATTGATTTCATTCTTTGTCTGTGCTACTCTCCACTTCTTCATTCCTCCTAATCAGACACTATCAAGGAGCCTTGCTTCTTGAGAATTTGACCTGGGGTTGAGTGTGGAGAGCGGAGCTAGTATCCTTGGCCCAGGAATCTAATCAGCCTCTTCTCCCAATCTAAAAAAAGTCGAAGGCCATAAGCAAATGATCCTACTCCCATGTTTAGCTATTCTTTTTTTGTTGACCCAGACGAGCACTAATCAATATATAAGTATATTTGATCTAGAACGAAGTGGTGACCTGGATTCGATTCGAGGATGGAAGCTCTATCAGCAATGTGACGTTGAATGCAACATATGCGAAAGATGAGTATCCTCGTTTGTCGGGGCATCTTGACAATCTTGAACTCAGAATGGATGCTGTTCAGGATATGGGCCACGGACTTACTCCAAACATATATCCAGCTCTCCTGTTTTTGCGTCTCGTGTTTTATCTCTCGCTTAAATTGTGGAATTGATCGCTGCTCGTTTTGTTTAGATGTGAGATTTGACCCGGCCATGTGTGGTCCCTTAACACAAGGACTTAGAATCTTCTCATATTATGATATTTCAAAAAGACTGAGATTTCTAGATTAGGATAGGTTGGAGATTATGATCTGAATAGACACTCATAGAGCTTGATGCATACTATTGTTACCTCACGTAGATGTACTGTCCAAGTAAATTTAGACATATGATCTCAAACCAAACAAGAGAACCACAAACTGACGCATCATAGCCAGTGGGAATCACAGAAAGCAGCAAACAACAAATAACGATAGACAAAATTGTAAATAACATAAGACAAAAGAGATAACTATCACCACATCAATCAAACCAACTAACCAAACAAGAAGCTCATTTCCCAAACAACTTCTGCTTCAATTTATCCGCAAACCCGCTATAAGAAAGAGTCTTCTGATGCTTCTTCTCCTCTTTTTCTTTGCGACGCTGCTCATCCAAGTGAACGTTTCCTTGGCCACCACGCTGGTAACTGTTAGCATGTTGCCACGATCATTCCAAACACCACGATCAAAGATTTTAAAGGCATACCCCAACATGGTAGTCACCATCGATTGATTTGCGAACCGCCAGTTCCGGAACGACCTGGGTATCATGGGGGACGGTAGACGTTGGTCGCACGTTGGGAGAGCCGATATTGCCGGCTCCACCGCGCTATCACGATACAAATTTGTTAGAGAAAGTATATAGTATGGTGTGGATGAACTGCGCTTGGGTGACTTACACCTGCTGAGTACGCGCCGTCGCCTTGGTCGCCGTACACTCCCTCGCGAACTATACCCGCATCGACATATCTATCTTCAGCGTCAATATATTATGGTAGAATTGTATAATCCCAAATTATCAGAGACGTACGGTGTCGGATCAGCACCGATATTCCCCTGACCTGCGACACAAATGACGTTAGCTACCAACGGCTTCACAAAACAAGCGGGGTCCAAAGCAACACACCTCCCCGACCATGCGACACGATCGGCTCATGATTTTCGTTTTCGACCATGACTACCATAAAAACTGTGTTGTTCTTGGTTAGTAGAGATAAGCAAGGAATGGAAAAAAAAAAGGGGAAGCGCCAGGGGAAGGAAGAAGGATGGCTAGGTGCGTACCTAGGTACTAGGTAGATATGATTGACTGGAAGGAGATTGATTCGTCGCTGACTCAACCCATGCAGTTCACGAAATCAAGATTGACTTTACCTATTCCACATTCGATCAGGCGCAATGCACGGTGTTGAACCCACGATCGTCGCGATTGCGCAGGAGAGTGGGAAGTAAGTCGGGAGTGGTCGGGGTGAGGAAAGGCGGAACTTATATGGGGTAGTGGTACTGGGCAGAATGCCAGTATAATCCTGACGATAGACTTCTGACTAGTATTCTGTTTGTAATATATCCAGTCACACAATGAGCGCTCCGTGTTGACGTCGAGGATGGTACGGGGGTTGACTACCTGCCCTGCCCGGCTGTATCAGTTCCCCCATAGAGACGAGCGAGGCCTTATCGTGATTTGGTGGGCGTTGCGACTGATAAGATAAGGTCATTCCCCACTATGATTGGCCCCACCGATGATTAAAAAGTTCTTGGCGGGTCTCTAGTATCTACTCCATACAATCCTGGCCTTTCTAAGGACAGTGGTAACTATAACTAGTAGAAAAGGAGTGGAGAATACAATTACAGTCTGGTGGTAAGTACACACAAAGCACAATATGAAAACAAACAGAGATAAAGAAAAGACTACGGCGACTTTGGCTACGGTCTCCACCCGTTCAAGATGGGCAAGATTAAGAGATCGACATGACGCAGCCTCACTCACTCTTTCTTTTGCGCGGCTGGGCCGCCTCCGGTCGTGGGAAGACCCATGAAGATCTTGAAGGAGTCGTAGCTGCTGAGTGTTAGCGTATCTTCTCGGAGAGCCATTGATTTCAGAGAGCATGACATACATCATCCATTGCAGTCCGGTCTAAGCAGCATGTGCGGTTAGCTTGGTAGCTTCGTCCAGTAAAAAGTATACGATCACTCACCAAGGTTCCGATCATGACAATTCGGACCGGGAGTCCATTCCACAGTCCCGCGAAACCAATTTCTTTATAGATCCGGCTCATGGCAGCACCGAACGCCTCGCCCGGTTGGCGGTTGGCGTTCAGCTTGCTGACCATCACATCGGCAGGGTGCGAGACCGCCGCACACAGAATACCAGCAATGTACCCACCGGTGAAGGCGACACCCGTCTGGGCCCCCTTGCTGTAATCCGTCTTTTTGCCTGGCAAATTCTTATAGATGAGCTCCACGATGGTCTCAAACGAGGCGAACTTCATCATCGTATACGGGATCTGTCGTCCCCACAGGGGATAGAGTCCCTTGTAGAGACTGCTCCGATCAATATGGCGCGCTCGACAGCCACACCCAGACCGTACTCACCCACTGACGCCTTCCTTGGCCATCACGCTGGAGATCCCGCCAAAGGTGGACCGGATATCGGGCGGGATGGTCGTCTGCCCGCGCACCTTGACAGCCTCGAACGGGCACAGCGCCACGTCCGCAATCAGCTCCGCCGACGCGCTGGCGACCAGATACAGCGATGTCTTCCACCGTTGGGCATTTTCAACCCCAACCATATCGCTGTAGAACTTTTTGAAGAACTCGTACCCACCGTATTTGAACGCTCCTTGGGCCTTTAAGCACAGTTAGTAGTAAACTCGAGAGGACTGTCCACCACCCCGCGCCCAGCTTACGCTGTATCCGAAAAATGTAGGACTCCAGCCCGTAAACACTCCCCTGATGCCCTCCGCAGTGCGGATAGTTCGAAACGCCTCGCCGTTACTCTTATACAGCTGCGGGTCCACCTGACGGCGACATTTGATGAGATCCAGGGGAGTCACCGCCGTGTGGGTAAGGCCCTATTGAGACGCAAGAGTCAGCAGCGCCAGACGATTGACTACCGCGTGGGAACTTACGCAGGCCAGCAGTCCACCCACTATACAAGAGGCGTAGTACTTGGGCGTCCAGGGTTCGATCTTCCCGGTCTTGGCCTGGGCCTTTTGACTGACGACGTCGAATTCTCTCGACGCTTCGTGAGCGAACGCATCGGCCTTCTTCTTGGTCTCGTCGACCACGCTCCATGCGGGAAAGGGCTGTCGTCTGGCGGACCCGGCTGCCTCCGGTCGATGCGCCCGCTCTGCGGAACGCCCGATGGGGTGCTGGGAGGAGAAGACCGACGTGACGATGCGCTCGGGAGGAAGCATGATTTATTTTGTTGAAGAACAATACCTGTGTGATTGGGAGAGGATGATCCCTGAGATGACTCGCGTAGACGGATGCTTGTTTGTAGGTAAGAATGAGCTGCTTATCGATCGCCCCACTGGCTAGTTGGGTGGTCTTCGGCAAGTCCTCCAAACTCAATGATCAACTGGTTAAGGAGATGGATTATGAGTTGTTTTTGTCACTGGTGGTGGTAGATTAATAGATTACATAGTAGATTAACCGATTGAATTGAAGATGGCAGTTGAGGACGCAGGTTAAATAGACTATTCCGTACAGTACACTTCATAAGCTCATTGATCGTTTTGATACCCCACTGTGATGACGTCCGTGATCGGCACCGCAGGGTTGATTAACTTAATTTATTACACTGCAGTCCGCACCCAAGTATTGGAGTATTTTTGGTTTGAGAGGTACATTTGGAGTCCCCCACTTTCTATCAGAGTGCAATGGTCACTGAGACAAGGGTGCCTGCCATGGAGTACCTCTTCAGCCCGGTCAGATAACCCCACTATGAAAATTTCACCGCTAAATCAACCATTGGAAATACAACAAGTACGAATGGACGTCTCCGCGGACTAAAACTGTATACACCGGACTAATACGACTGTACAGGAATTACTAATTAGTAACAGATCAAAAAAATAAGATCCGTGGTCTCCACCGATTAGTAATTGCTCCGTTTCGGTGATAAATTGGCCACCGGGCTTGTTCCCTAAATTTGATAAGCTTTGTCTTCAGGCTTATTTCCCCTCCCTGTCGGACTTCTATCATCTACCCATTCTCCTCGATTCAGACAATATGGCCCCCTCAATCACCATCGATACAACCGACGACTTCAGCCCGTCTTTCGCGCCAAAGACGGAGCAGAAGCGCAGTCTCCTCCTGGCCCCGCCATCGATCGCCGCCCACGAGGAAAAATTACGGGATGTCTTCACCACGTTCGACCGCTCCACCACCGACCTGCAGATGCTGGACCGGGTGTCGGCCGGGTTTGTGTCGCTTCCCGCCGATACATACGATGTGGTCATGGTTTTGACGGACAGCACCGGCGAGCGACGCGGGGAGGCCCTCCAACTTCTCAGCAGAGATGTATACAGTGTATTGGTGCCGGCGATGAAGTCTGGCGCGAAACTACAGCTGCAGGACGGTCGCATGGATGCGACGCAGGGTTTGGAGGCGATTCTGGCGGGTTTGGTCGAGAAGGATGGTGCGTTTGAGAAGCCGGCGTACCAGGAGGCTGCTGTGCCTCTGCGGTTTGGGAAGAAGAAGAAGGAGGACGAGAGTGCGGCGAAGGCGAACACAGTTTCTTTGGATGATGTTCAGGATGGAGATGAGTTGATTGATGAGGACGCGTTGCTGTCTGATGAGGATCTGAAGAGGCCCCTTCCCTCAGGTTAGTCCACCTCGGATTACCTCTCTAGAGACGTGATACTGATAGCGAACAGCGGCGAACTGCCAACCAGAGACTGCGAAGAAGCGACGACGTCCCTGCAAGGACTGCACGTGCGGACTGGCCGACCAGATCGAGCAGGAAGACAAACAGCGCGTGGAGAAGTCGGACCAAGATCTAAACGTCCTCAAGTTCAACACAGCCGATCTGAACGACGAGGTGGACTTCACAGTGCAGGGGAAGACGGGGTCGTGCAACAGTTGCTCGCTGGGAGACGCGTTCCGATGCGACAGTTGCCCGTACATCGGGTTGCCGGCGTTCAAGCCGGGTGAGGAGGTGAAGATATTGAATGATGTGGTACAGCTGTGAGCAAGGAGCAATCCTGGCTATGATTTCATATTTTACGACTGCGACGCACCTGCCGATCGATCTCGGGTTATACTTGAAGGCATAAAATACATCTTAATGGTCACTTCGTGATGGTACAAGATTATGAGTTTATTATTTTACAGCATTGTTTCGTCTCATCCTCATCTTGCTTTAGAATTTTTTTGCAATCAACAGGTATAATTATATCATATCAAATGTTCGTAAATCACACTCGGTATCGCGTAGTGGGGTTGAATACCCCTCGCGGGGCCTATTCTGCCGGGCGGTGTATTACTGGAGACTGAGCACGCGAGCACTGGATGCAATGTTGAATCTTCAACCTGGAAGGATCGATAATTTGGGATTTGTAGTCTCAAAGACTTTGCAGAAAAGAGATATTATTCCATACCAACATGGGTGTCCCAGTAAATTTTATACAGAAGCAGAATATACCCACGGGCACAAACTAGTACAAATCAGGCATCATAGGTCCAATCTGGAATAGCGCCGTTTTACTTATCGCGGCAATATGAGCGGATGTCCGCCGGGCATCGCATGGTCTGGTTTTGCTCAATATCGAGAATTGTCGGCCAGCATAGAAGTTGTCCGTCATACCAATTTGAATCCACCAACCTACTATTCTATCCAGCACGATTGATACTTAGTATTGGTTGTCACCTAACGACTGAATCCTTGAGCACGACAACGTCATCCCCCACCGATCTCGAAATTATAATCCACACATCGTCTCTCCAACCTTCTTCTCTCTCACGCCCATCGGCTACCACCATGGCATCATACTCAACCGCCAGCGAGGCATTCGCCCGCGAGAAGCTCACCCCAGCGAGCGATGCATCCACACCCCAGTCGGCCTGGGCCAACAAATACCGGGGGGTATGTACCTTCCCCTCCTCTACTCCCCAATCACACACCACCACCCACCAGCTAACAGTATAAAAAAAAAAAAGGCAACAATCGAAGACCTAGACCCACCCCCGCCCTCTCCGTCTCCCCGACGACCCCATCTCCTCCGCCATGCTGACCGCCTACGAACGCGACTACACGCACCTAACGGTGATCTCATCCACGAAGCGCTCCCTCCTCGGCTACCTCAGCATGCCGCGCCTCAAGGCCCTCCTGAAGGACGGCTCCGTCAAAGAATCCGACAGCGTCGCGACCGCCATGCAGCGGTTTAACCGCAAGCGCGGCACGTACCAGGTGATCACGATGGAGACGCCGCTGGAGGAGCTGGAGCGGTTCTTTGAGAGCGAGGCGGGCGTGGATGGGCAGGCGAGGGGGAAGCAGTCGTTTGCTGTTGTTACGGATGCGTCGAGGAAGTTTGTGCTGGGGGTGGTTACTAGGGAGGATTTGGTGGAGTTTGTGAGGAGACGGCCGACATAATATTTTCCTCTGTCTTGTGGTTAGTGCCGTTTTTTTTCGTCTTTTCTATATATATGTTGGCTCTTTTGTGGAGTGATGTTTCCGGTGCATTATCAGGCGCGGAGTATTCAACATGGTTTGGAATGACTCGTATATCTCAACATGACCGGATGTCTCTTGTTTTCTGTCTTTCAACTTGAGTTTGATCATGAGCTACATATATAAATCAACATTTTGGAAAAGCCTCAACAATAAACAAGATATCAATCAATCAAAGCAGCTAAGTCCACAACGCCAGACCATAGACCACATAGACATTACCCACTACAATCAATAAATAGATCAACAGAAAAAGAATAAGCGGGAAAGAGAAAAGAAGGGGAAAGGATGCAGCTACTGCGCCTTCTTCTCGTTCTTCCCCGCCAACGCCTCCCTCTCCTCCTTGTCATCCTGCCAAGCCACCCAGATATAAGTGAACAGGACGACATTGGCCGTGATGGCCGCCGTGATGCCCCCGACAGTAGCGGACCCTGCACACTGTTAGCATTGCTGTACAGGGTATATATAATCTGCTGCGAGCAGCCCCTTCAAGCGGATGGGAAGTATCATACCGCCAAAATCCACAGTGACAAAGTACATGCCGATGGGCGTGGTGATCATGGCGGCGGTGAAGCCGAGGAGTTTGTAGATAACGTGTCTGGTTAGAGTTAGTTTTGTCATTGAGTAATTGATTGATGGATGGGTTGAGGGATAGCCAGTAACTATAGCTGGGCGACTTACTTGGGAACCACGGGTGATACATCGGAGGCAGAAGGCTTGGTCTCCATTGATGTTGAGGGGTCCACGGGGGACTGGCTCTGTGGACGGTTGATGGCCATGGTGGAGAGAGATAAGTCGTCTTTACGAACAATGAGATACTGTAGAGAGGTTGATATAACCCTTTCGATTGTTGGATAAGTCAACAGAGACAGAGAATTGAGTTAGGATGGAGTCGTAATAGTGTATGGAATGCGACGATGATGAGAACGGGAGATCGCTGCGGGTCGCTGATTGGTGGATGGGAGGAGCTCCGCTGTCAGGACTGATACCGTGATCTTTTCAGTTATTAGAATGAATAAGGATAGTATTAATTGGGCTATTGAATATATTAATTTCAAGAAAGAAAGACTTATGTGTTCGAAAACAAGGTTCTTGAGTATCCTGATATGGATGGTTAATTGATCTGTCTCACGTGACCGGGCGCGTCTCGGCGCGTTTGCGGAGAAGAAAAAAAAAGTAAAAAAGGACCAGAAAGTGCCAGGATGAAGAGAGAAAGTCAAAAGTGAGACCCAACAGTCGCATCTCCTCCTGAACCGGATCATGTTAGTCCCATCCCATCCAGCTGGGTTCTTTTGAAAAAGTTTGCTCCCACTATGGACGACTTAATACCTGACACCCCCGTCCGCGACAGAAAAGTTGTCCCCGGCACTCCGACCGACCCCAGAGAGGATCAGGACTACGAGACCGTTGCCACCCTTCCTCTGCCAGATCGCTACCACCAACCACCCGCAGCATCCCAATCCTGGACCCCGGTCTCTCAGCGTCTGACACAACCCACGCAGATCGTCGAGGTCCCCAATTCTGCAAAAACCATCCAGGTTCCCGCCTCGTCGCCTCCGCCCTCTTCCTCTCCCTCTCGTCCCACGGCCACCGCTGGCCGCCTGTCCACTTTTCTCGCCCCGGCCGGTACCCGATTCTGTCCCCCTGCCTTCACCGGCCCTGCGAAGCGTGCCCCAGCGGTAGATCTCGACGACGACGGCCCGACCTATCGTGGTGGTTCGTCTGACGACGACGACGCGCTGACTTTGCGAAATACCGATATCAAACCCGCCCAGTTCACCAAGTCCTCGCGAAGTCCGGAGAAAGTTATGGGCTCCCCCGTGGGTAACGGCGGCGGTAGTGCCATGGACCGGTTCAAGGAGATCACTTCCTCCTCGCTCTACAACCCCCAGGGCGCGAAACGGTCCGCGTCCCAACTCGATCTCGCCCCGAAAGGGATATCCGTCAAGAAACCCCGTCAGGATGCCCCGTCCCGCGCCCACCCGGTGAATATGGACATGGACATCTCGTCGGTACATGAGATTGAAGATTTTCAGACCCGGGCGAAGGTGGAGCGCATGCTGAAGATCGTCCCCCAGAAGTCTGTCCAGGAGTGCCTGTACGCCCTACTGACCAAGCGCGGCAACTACGAACATGCGCTGGAGTACGTGGTCATGATGAACGACGATGGGGAACCGTTTGTCATCGAATCGTCCGAAGATGAGCTGAGTGCGAGCCAGCGTATCTCGCCGGTCGCGCCCGCAAAGCAGCAGATCAAGGCGCGGGGGACCATCCAGGGCAAATGGTCCGCCATGCGCCTGCAGAAGAACCCCCCGCCCCAGAAGTCCAGCAATGCGCCACCGCCCCAGGAGGATGCGAAACCGCGGAGACGGTTGATGAGGGGCCCCAAGAGCCGGGAGACCCGGCAGTCATCCCCGGAGTCGGATCGGTCTCTCTCGCCGCCGCGCCCGGCGCAGACGTCCGGGAGACTGGTTCAGGGACGGAAGCCGGCCTCGCCCGCGCGATCGGAGTCTCCTGAGGCCCTGTTGATTGACGATGACTCGGATTCCGGCGTCGAGGAGGTTCCCGAGATTGATGGGTCCGTGGAAGTGAAGGTGCTCAACTTTTTCAACACGTGCAACATCCTTGACCTGGCCGACATCGCAGCCATCACGGAAGATATCGCCAAGTTCCTCGTGTCGCACCGACCCTTCCGTTCGTTGAATGCCGTTCGTGCCGTCCCCGCTCCGACCGCGGACCAGTCGGCGAAGCCCAAGGGCAGCCGCGGGCGGAAGACGCCCAAGCCTATCGGAGAGAAGATTGTGGACAAGTGTTTGGATATGTGGGTCGGATACGAAGCGGTGGACTCCTTGGTCGCGCAGTGCGAGGAGCTGGGCCGGCCGGTTGCGACGGAGATGAAGAAATGGGGCGTGGACATCTTCGGCAAGCGGGAAGGGGAACTGGAGCTGGTGTCGATTGACCCCGGGGCGTCGCATGACTCTGGGATCGGCACCCCGGCCAGCCAGCATTCGGAAGAGGACAGCGACGGCCCCGGCGTCGGGCCCCGCAAGAACCGGTTTATCTCGCAGCCCGCCATCATGCGCGAAGATCTGAAGATGAAGAATTACCAGGTGGTCGGGATCAACTGGCTGTCGCTGCTCTTCGAGAAGGAGCTGAGCTGTATCCTGGCCGACGACATGGGTCTGGGCAAGACGTGCCAGGTGATTGCGTTTCTGGCCCACCTGTACGAGAAGGGCATCAAGGGACCGCATCTGATCGTGGTCCCGTCGTCGACGATCGAGAACTGGCTCCGAGAGTTCCAGAAATTCTGCCCCGCGCTGTCCGTGATGCCGTACTATGCCAACCAGAGCGGGCGCGCCGAGATCCGCGAGACCATCGAAAACAACCGCGAGGATATCAACGTGGTCATCACGACGTACACGATCGCCAAGGCGAAAGTGGACGCCCATTTCCTCCGCAACATGGATTTCTGCGCCTGCGTCTACGACGAGGGCCACATGCTGAAGAGCAGCACCTCGGTGCTCTACGAAAAACTGATCCGCATTCCCGCTCGCTTCAAGCTCCTGTTGACCGGCACCCCGCTGCAGAACAACCTCCAGGAGCTCGCGTCCCTGCTGGGATTCATCCTGCCAAAGGTGTTCAACGAGCGCAAGGAGGATCTCCAGTACGTGTTCGCGAATAAGGCCAAGACCGTGGACGAGACCCACTCGGCGCTGCTCTCTGCGCAGCGGATCGAACGTGCCAAGTCGATGCTGAAGCCGTTTGTGCTGCGGCGGAAGAAGCACCAGGTCATCGACCTCCCCGCCAAGGTCTCCCACGTGGAATACTGCGAGATGAACACGGCCCAGAAGGAGATCTACGAGCACGAAAAGGAGGAAGTCCGCAAGCTAATTGCCGATCGCGCAGCCGGCAAGAAAACCGGCAACAAGTCCGCCAACATCCTCATGAAGCTCCGCCAGGCGGCGATCCACCCCCTGCTCTACCGGCGGCACTACAACGACACGATCCTCAGCCGGATGGCCAAGGCATGCCTAAAGGAAGAGCAGTGGTCGATGTCAAACCCGAACATCATCTACGAAGAACTGCAAGCCTACAACGACTTCGAATGCCATACCATGTGCGTGAAGAACCCTAACTCGCTCGGCAAATTCGCCCTCAAGAACGCCGAATGGATGGACTCGGGCAAGGTCGACCGGCTGTGCGAGCTGCTCAAGCGGTTCAAGGAGAAGGGCGACCGCACGCTCGTCTTCTCGCAGTTCACCATGGTCATGGACATCCTGGAGCACGTGCTCGAGAACCAGCATCTGGGCTTCGTGCGCCTCGACGGCCGCACCAACGTCGAAGACCGCCAGTCCATCCTCGACGCCTTCCACGAGCGCACCGACATCCCCGTCTTCCTGCTATCCACCAAGGCCGGCGGCGCGGGCATCAACCTCGCCTGCGCGAACAAGGTCATCATCTTCGACTCCTCCTTCAACCCCCAGGAAGACGTGCAGGCTGAGAACCGCGCCCACCGTGTCGGTCAGACCCGCGACGTGGAGGTCATCCGTCTCGTCACTAAGGACACTATCGAAGAGCAGATCTACGCACTGGGCCAGACCAAGCTCGCCCTTGACCAGGCTGTCGTCGGCGAAGACGCTGCTGAATCTAAGAAGACTGAAGAAGCGGGCATGAAGGTCGTTGAGGATATGGTGCTTGCTGATATCAAGGAGTAACCAATTCCCCCCCCCCCCCCCCGCTCTCTGATTCTCGTCTTATTTTTCCTTTCTCCTTTTTCGTTTTTGTTTGGTTTTTGTTTCCCCTGAAGATATCCATCCGCATATGCAGTTTGTACATGCGTGTTGATCCCGCTTAGATATCTACGTTTGTTACAAGCGGCCTAGACCATCGTCCATTATTACGCAGAGACTCTTGTTTTTATCTATGTTTGTTATTGTCATTGCAGAAGGAGTTTCATGTCATCTACTCTACTTATTTTATTCTTTGTTTACAACAAGACTTTTATCACCTTGTCCTAGCGTTGTTGACACAGTTGTATTGCTTGCTTCTTGCTTGGTTGTCTGCATATTGCAAAAGACAAGATAAGACAAGGCAAGATGTACTACACTACACTACACTACAAGGCATTCTTGCTTGTCTTTCATGGGATCCATTTCAGGTCATTATTTTCCACGGGAAAGTTTCCATCATCGTGTGGTAGGTTGGTTGATTGGTTCTAGCACGGACTACACATATATTCGATGGTGGGTGGTGTTGCTATTATTACAGCTGTCTCCACTGCGTTCTGTTCGAGAAAGGGGTCATTTCCGCTGGGTTCGCCTATCTTGAATATTATCAATTTCGTCTTTTTTTCTTTATTATTTTTTCTTCATTTTTGGCCATGCGTGGGGCGGGGAATGCTGGGTTGGGTTTTTAATTTATTTACTTTATTGGGGACTACATTACTATTCCTAGTACTATTACTATAACTATCATGATCATTATATTCTTATCTCGCTGTAGAACAAGCACGACTATAGAGTAAGTAGGTCATACGTGATATAAGCGATGGTGACATTTCAAGTATAGATTTACTGAAGCTCCAAAGAACGGCTTCTCTCATGATTCATATGTAGGCTTGTATTGTATATACAGATATACCAGGAAATGATAATAAGAATAAATATCTAGAAACTCCAACAAGAAACCAACAGTGCTTCATTAAGTAGGTTAAAACACCGACAATGCAAATCGGCCGTATCAAGTGTCAATCATTTAACGAGTAGGAAAGATATGGTAATGCCGTAACTTTTGTTCTGGGTTGATATCAATATGCAGGGGGGAAAAAAAGTAAGACGAATGTGAAATAGAAAAAATGAGAAAAAAAACGCTGAGAGGTATAGAAGAGATGATCTATGCAGCTAGTTTCTGCTGCTGAGAAGCTTCGGGAGCCGTCTCTTCGGGCTGGGGTTTTGTCGGGCTCGGGAAGGCACTCGTGCGGATGGGACCGCCGCCGCTAGGGGGTGACGGGGTGGGTTTCGAGCGGGGAGCGCCGCCTGCTGCGCGGGCGGACTCGTTTTGCTCGAGGGCTTGCTGAACGGCTTTGCTGTGATTGTTTGTCGTAGTAGTGGAAACGGTGGAAGTGGAGGTAGTAGCAGTGCTGGGAAGAGCGGTCCCGTTGGCGGTGATGGAGCGCGATGCCAGGCCCATCAGTTCGTCGACGCGCTGAGCCTCGGGGATGAGATCCGGGAATTTGAGGAGATAGCAGTAGTCGGCGTAGCTCTTAGAGTCTCTGGCGATCTTGAATTCGCGGTCCTTGCCGGGGAGGAGTATGTTCATGAGAAACTTGGTGTTGCCGAAGCGGTTTTCGATCCCGATCGCCGCCTGGAGATAGTCGTAGACGACTTCGCGCCAGTGGAGGAGGCCGCCCTCGGCGAGGGTGCGGAAGCAAGACGGGTTGGATTCTGCGGCCGTGGCGACCATGGCGCCGTCGACGCCGTACTCGGCGATCAGGGCGAGGGCCTCGTCGCGCGAGGTGACGTCGCCGTTCATGACGCAGGCGATGCCGGCGTTGTGGCACACGTTGGCGACCATGCGCAGCTGGTCGCGGATGGCGCGCTCGCGGGCCGCATGGGGGTTGTGCGGCAGTGGACGGTCAGGCCGGTGATGCCGGTCTGGACGAGGCGGGAGACGAGGGTCTCGGTGAGGTCGGGTTCGCCGAGGATGCGGATCTTGACGGAGATGCCGATCTGGAAGGGCGTACCGACGTCGCGGACGAGAGCCTCGAGGATGGAGACCAGACGCTCGGGGTCCTTGAGCAGGGCGGCACCCATGCCGCCGGAGGTGCTGAAGGGTTTGGGGCAGCCCGAGTTGACGTCGATGCCGGAGACGTCGGCGGCGATGAGCGTGGCTGCCTCGACGGCGCGGTCTGGGCTCGCGGTGCCGATCTGGAAGATGTGGCGGTTCTTCTCGCGCGCGGGATCGATGCGGTAGATGATGGAGTCCTTGTCGGCTTCGCTGGGGCGGCCACCGTTGGACGGCCGACGGATGAATTCAACGATCCCGGTCCGCGGGTTCACGCGGCGGGTGGTGCCTATGAGGGCGCGATCGATGGTCTCGGGACCCCAGACTAGGTCTGCACCGTATTTGAGGGCGAGAAGGCGTGTGGGCAATTCGCCGGAGCGCACCATCGGGGCCAGGACGACCTTCCCCCGGTAGTCGACGCCATTCGCGGGGATAGGGACACGAGGGGTGGAAGAGAGCGCAGTCATCGTGGAGCGGAGAAATCTGAGCATATCATATCCGAACGGAAGGAGGGAAGCGTCGTCGATCAGAAGTCGGACTGATGATCGAGGGAGAAAGCCGAGAGCAGTCCGTCCTGAGATGAAGTTTTTCGTGTCATTCCTGGAGAATCTGGCGATCAGGCCGAAAATCTGATAGTCACGTGGTGATAGGATAAGCTTTCGTATTATTACGAAAATATTTTACATAAATTACGATTGGTGTAATTCAGTCTATTTTATAGTCCGTATCATGTATATAATTCAAGCATTTGTTATATTTATATCTTACATTTATATTGTATATAGATATCGCGTGACAAAGTCATATAGATCAAGCATTGAATACGGTGGAAGGGAATGTCGCCTCGTGGCAAGTGTTGCCACCAAATCCAGGCACACAGGCCCACATGGCGACCTCTTTCTCTCGACTAATTTGCAGAGAAGCTTTCATGGAAGACTTCCATGGCTCCGACCCATTATCCAATCTGGTTTGGTTGGGACGGGAGCAGGATTCGTCACAGCAGACGCAGCGAGGCAAATCCAGAGGACCAGACGAACCAGGGGTGGATGCGAGTGGAGCCATTCATAATCGAAACAGTCCGAACTAGGTCTTGATGATTGACAGGGTGAGTGGCCAGTGGCCAGTGGCCAGCTGGCATTGTGGGATAGTATGCATGGTGCATGACGGGGGAGTGTCAAGTGTGTCAATCTATGAGACAGAAGTCGAGAAAGGAACATAATCTTCAATATAATCCATAGAGAGAGATCATGATTAGAAGAGTCCATAGTCCAGTATAGGCAAAGGTCAACCTCGGAAAGACACGCCGAGGCCGAAATCAGGCCGGGAAGAATCTCCCCTACAATTTCTTTCTTTTCTTCTTCTTCCCTTCTTTCCTCCTCACTCTGGATTGAACCCTTGGAAATTATTCAGTGAACGGAACTGGCCAACAAATCAATTGGTCAACAATTCAATTGATCCTGAATCAATGTTTCCAGGAGTGATTCGAGCTCCATCCACCCGACCCTGCATCATTCTCCCACACGGTTTGACCGCAGCTCCGATTCGGGCCCGTCGTTATTGGCGCCCATCCGCAACGCTGGCTCCCCCCACTAAACAAGCCACCCCTCCTTCTCCCTCCTCTCTCTCCGCCCCTCTTCCCTTTTCTTCTCCTTCTCTCTCGACTTCTCTTTCTTCCTCCCCATCTATCTCGAGTCCCTCCGCTCGTGTTAATCAGATTTCGAGACATCTTTCTTCTTCCGCCTCTCCCTCGCACACCTCATCCACCATGTCCGCCTACCAGATCCGCAAGGTCGGCCAGCCTTACACCCTGGAGCACCGTGTCTACATTGAGCAGGATGGCAAGCCTATCTCGCCCTTCCACGATATCCCCCTCTACGCCAACGAGGAGAAGACCATCCTGAACATGGTCGTTGAGATTCCCCGTTGGACCAACGCCAAGCAGGAGGTACGTCAATAAATACCCCAAATGAGACAAGAAAATAAAATAAATCTCAAATCTCCAAATTTGAAAAAAGATTGAACGATAATGATACTAACTACTCGTCCAGATCTCCAAGGAGGAGTACCTGAACCCCATTAAGCAGGACGTCAAGAAGGGCAAGCTGCGCTTTGTCCGCAACTGCTTCCCCCACAAGGGTTACCTCTGGAACTACGGTGCCTTCCCCCGCGTACGTTCTCTCCCCCTCTTTCTCTCTCCCTCCTCCCGGTAAGCAGGCTCTAACAAATCCCAGACCTGGGAGGACCCCAACGTCGTTCACCCCGAGACCAAGGCCAAGGGTGACAACGACCCGCTCGACGTCTGCGAGATCGGTGAGCTTGTCGGCTACCCCGGTCAGGTCAAGCAGGTCCGCGTCCTCGGTGTCATGGCCCTGCTGGACGAGGAGGAGACCGACTGGAAGATCATCGTCGTCGACGTCAACGACCCCCTGGCCGCTAAGCTGCACGACGTTGAGGACATCGAGCGTCACCTTCCCGGTCTGCTGCGCGCCACCAACGAGTGGTTCCGCATCTACAAAATCCCCGACGGAAAGCCCGAGAACCAGTTTGCCTTCTCCGGCGAGTGCAAGAACAAGAAGTACGCCGAGGACGTCATCCACGAGTGCTCCGACGCCTGGGAGAAGCTCATGAGCGGTGCCTCGCCCAAGGGTGATATCAACATGTATGTTTTCCTCTTTTTCTTCTTCACATCCTTTATAGCCACTAACAACCAATAGTGCCAGCGCTGCCAACGGCACCGCCGACCCCGCCGAGGTGGCCAAGATTCCCGCCGGCCAGGACTTGCCCCCGGCTCCCGTCGACGGCACCGTCGACAAGTGGTTCTTCATCTCCGGTGCTGCCGTCTAAGCGCATCTTTAGCGAATGTAACAATTGCAATTTACGCCTTGATGGTGATTTGTTTGAGCAATGGAGGTGCTTTTTTTAGATCGTAATGTGGTTCTTACCTCGGAGTATCACGACGGTTAGATAGTATATACATTTATTTATCGTACAAGACAGTCAGACATTAGCCACGTAGAAGTCAATCCACTCCCCTCGTAACCCGCCGACTCTACAGGAAACCAATCACCCCAACTATCAAACAAGATGCGAGAACGGAACAAAAAAGAAAATTTAATGTAAAAAGGAAAAGAGAAGAGAAGAAATCACCCCTTCAGCGTATCCTCGCGCTCAATAATCCGCCCAATGCGCGCAATCTCATTCACCATATCGGCAATCTTGATCTGTTCCTTCCCGACCTCGAACTTGACCTCCTTGCCGCCCTTGAACCCCACCGTCACCTCGGGCTGCTGCGTCGAGTGCCGCGGCAGCTGCTTCACTTTGATGTCGATGTGCGTGGGACTGCTGAGGGGGGTCGTGGAGGGCGTGCGCAGGAGGGCGAGGAGAGTGCGGCAGGGGCGCGACGAGCGGCCGAAGGGGTTGTAGGATACGCGGAAGGTGTTGATTGTTTGGAGGGGGATGGACATTTTGATTGATTTCTTTTGCGGTCTTCTCTAGGGCTGGTGGATGTTAGTGGTCGTTGAGTTGGTTTGGTTGATAGTTGACCAAGCGATTGAGGATGGGGATTGGGTGGACGGACTGACTTGGTGGGTTGCTGCGGTTGAGATTGAAGAGGATAGATTCTTTGGATAGAGTAGATCTGCTCGATTGGGCGAATACAGACGTCTAACGTAGGTAAGGTAATTGATTCTGGCAACTGGATCGAGATAATGCGGCCGAAGTTCAACCATCGGACTGTGGAATATTCGGACATGTTTGCCAAAGATGCAAACACCCACAATGGCAGCCTCAGGAACCCATGCATCATCATACAGTTGTCTTTATACACCTCTTCTTATCTCAATCTCTACAATATCCAACACCATAACATGTCCACTCCCTAATAATACACAGACACACATCTCCAATACTCACAATGTCCAACCCCCTACAATCCCGCTTAAAACAGCTCTCTACAGCCCTCGCCCACATCCACCCCCTCGTCTCCCGACTCCGCAACTTCACCACAGCCGTCGGCCAAGGCGACGAAGCGCGCCTCGAACTCGGCGCCGAGATCCACGCCCACCTGAAGGAAACAGAAGAGCAGCTCGAGCTACTCCGAGTAGAGGTTGAAGCGCTCGAAACCGGCACCGACACACGGCGGAAAGGACAAGACACCGAGAAGGAGCTGGAGAGGGAGCGGGTGGTTGCGTTAGCGGGGCGATTAGCAGATGATTTAAAGAAGTATGCTGCTCATTCCCCTCCTATTGTTGCACATCGGTCTGTGTGGACATGATGCTGACACCAAAATCAGGACGAGAGGCGACTTCCGCACCGCACAACTCCAAGCGAAACGGAATGCCGAGCTCGCGCGCCGCCAAGAGCGCGAGCTGCTCTTCTCAAGATCCCAGAATGCGGCTGATAAGCGCAAAGAGTCGGCGGAGAAGTTGACGCAGGATCAGGTCACGCTGAATGCGTCTAATGATGTTACTTCTGCGTTGCGCCGCACGCATCAGCTTATGCAGGCGGAGTTGTCGCGGAGTCAGTTTGCGCAGCAGACGCTTGGTTAGTTTTACCCCCAGATATATATGTGTATATGCTACATTGGAATGGTTTGCTAAGTGACGGTATGTATGTGCAGAACAATCAACAGCAGCGCTGTCATCCCTCTCAGAATCATACACGGACCTCGACTCGCTCATCTCCTCGTCGCGCAATCTCATCGGCTCGCTCCTGCGCTCCCGGAAGTCAGACACATGGTACCTTGAAACAGCGTTTTACATCCTAATTGGCACGATTGTGTGGCTCCTTTTCCGCCGCATCTTGTACGGGCCCATGTGGTGGCTTGTATGGTTGCCGCTGCGGCTGGTTACGCAGGTTGTGTTTGGTGCTCTGGGCATGGCCAGCAGCAGCAAGGGTGTTGGGTCTCCGACAGAGGAGTCTGCGCCTGCTTATCAGACTCCCGTGGTGCATCAGAAGGTTGAGCCGGATGTGCAAACTGCTAGTGGAGGCGAGATGTGGGACACCCCTCCGGGTGAGAAACGCGATGAGGGGCGCATGATTGATGAGATTGGTGATATGGTGGAGGAGAACGCAAAGGGGGAGGCGATTGTTGAAGATGCACACGCACATGCACACGGGACCCCAGCGCAGGAAGAACCTCCCCGGAATACGAAGAAGCGGATGTATGAGGCTACGGAGGTGGTGCAGGATCGGAAGGACGAGCTGTAATATATGAATAATATGACGCCTACGATACCACTGTATATTTATTGTATTCTTTGCACTACAGTCCGATTGTTTGGACGAGCTATAGAATGTTATATACGACTGGTAGGCAAGCCTCGACCATGCTTAACGCGCTTCGTCTCTGGCGACACTGTCAACGAAACATCCGCGGGTGATTCCTTGTCCCAGAGAAGCACGGCTTTGATGATTTCCCCGGAGGCTAGACCCCCCAGTGCCTTTTGATATTCCTTGATCTAAAATTCCGGTCAGTACGTCTCGACAACTTGAGGTAGACTTGGACACACCGGAATATACGTATTCAGCCTGTCGATTGGAAACCGGCCCTCGTAGTACCATTTGATCATCTCGATGATAGTCTGTTTACCATGAGCAACTTGTCCTTCTTCCTCAACAGATTTTCGGCGGATGGAGCAGAATAACGTACCTCCTTCGGAACAGAATCCCCCTCAACGCACCCGATTACAGATTTCCCAGACTATACCAAGTATATCAGCCACGTACCACAACCCAACCCACAGGGACCAAACGAAAAGGAGAAAGAGATACATACACTAATATACTCCATCCCCATAAGATCCAAAGTATACCCCAACGGCGTAGCCCCAATCAAGACCAACTTGCCACGCGCACAAGCAGTCGCCAGTCCTGCCTCGATCAGCGTCGGCACGCCTGTCGTGTCGATGACGACGGACGGTCCGTCGGGACATATGGCTTTGACTGCTTGCGCGAAGTCAAAGTCATCACCTCCGGCTGGGGAGGGGGTAGTGTTGATGGTGTGTGTTGCGCCGAGGGAGCGGGCGAGCTGGAGTCGTTGTTCTTGTTTGTCGAGGGCGATGATTGTTTGGCAGTTGTTTAGTTTGGCGGCCTATTCTATTCGTTAGTTTGTGTTTTTGGGTATATGATCTGTATATCATATCTCTGCCTTGCAAACAAATCGATATGGGAACGTGAGAAGGAAAAGATACCATAACGCTACCCATCCCCACACCCCCCAACCCCATGACAAGCACCACATCATCCTCCCCCGCAGCAGCAACATTCCTCACTGCCCCCACTCCTGTCTGAAAACTGCACCCCATAGGCGCGAATGTCGCCAGATCGGCCGGGTCGCGGAGGACGTCTTTAACGTTGACGAGGCAGGACTCGTGCACGATGCTGAGCTTGGCATAGCTCGACTGTCCGAAGAAGGAGCCCCAGATGCTTTCTTTCTCGTTTTGTCCTACTGCTGTAGTTCGCGACAGGAAGCTTCTCTCTTTGCCGGTCAAGTTCAGCAGGTTGAAGTGGTCGCAGTGGGCGGGGTGGCGGCGGTGGCATTGCGTGCAGGAACCGCATGATTTGAAGCTGAGGAGGACGGGGTCGCCGATGGAGACTGATTTAGTGGAGGGATTGATGGCGCGGATGTAGCCTGCTCCTGGTTGGGGTTAGTATTTACCATCTAGTATATTCTCTTCTCTGTATGCTGAAGATTCTCATCTGCAGTATAGCATAGTGTATAGGTAGTACACCAGTCACTATACTCAAGAAACAACAGAGGTAATACCTTCATGCCCCACAACCTTGGGATAGTGAACCCCCATCACCCCGTCAGGCACACTGGAAAGCACCATATCAGTGTGACATACCCCCGTCGCGACCATCTCGACGAGGACCTCGTCGGCGCCGCAGGAAGACACTGTCTCCACTTGCTCGAGGGCCCAGTTTGGTCCGTTGGGGCCGGGGGAGCGGGCGACGATGGCTGTTGTTGGGATGGACATGTCTCTTTCTGTTTTTCCCTCTTTCTTTTTGGTATATTGGGATGCGTAGGGTTGGATGGTTCGTGGACTTGGTGTCTGACGTGTAAGGTGCTTGTCCTACCTGGTGGGAGCTGTAGTTTGGGACTGTTCTTGGTCTTGGTCCTCGATAGGCTTGGGGAATTGAAGGTAGATATTCAGTGTATGGTTGACCTGCTGAGTTATCCGTGCTTCTCTTCGAGATCTCGTTACTTTATTATCTTTTGTGTTCTAAAATATCCCAAGTGTCTATATACGACATGAGATCTGACATGCGGGGAAATCATCGCTGCGGGGGCCATTGGACGCTGCCGGTTATGTCCGAGGTAGGACGCCTTAAACGGGCGATCTTCTTGTCTTGTAATAATAGGATGGCGGTACTTGATTCGCAAAAGTAAATTCTAGCTAGGGTCCTTGTAAATGGTCTACAATTATATTGCTAGATCAGGGCTGTCTCCATCACGTGGATATATATCATTTGTACGGTTGATTGACAAGCATATGTGAACGGGATTAGCATCATACTGGTCTAGAATATTGGATAAATAGATACAAGCCCAACACTAGAAACAAAGTGTAAGACTGTCAAGACGGATATCAGCTCCAATGCAAGTAGTGAATGGACAATGAGGGCTATACAAAGAAATCTGGCTGTGAATAGTTATGCATGCACAAGAG
This sequence comes from Aspergillus campestris IBT 28561, assembly GCF_002847485.1. Taxonomy (NCBI): domain Eukaryota; kingdom Fungi; phylum Ascomycota; class Eurotiomycetes; order Eurotiales; family Aspergillaceae; genus Aspergillus; species Aspergillus campestris. The sequence goes on along the minus strand of NW_020194336.1, from coordinate 956,908 downwards.
CAGTGACTAATGCATAATCAGCGATTAAGAAGTCTTGGCCCATCGCGTGTCACGTGTAGACGCGTCTCGACACGGCGCATCATCGTCTCCGATACGGTTCCTTCACTGCGACATTGAACCAGTTCCTGCTATTCTACCCTCTTTCTCAAATCAGATTCGCCAGCTCATCATGGCTGCCACTTTCTTCAACAATAAAGCCCGAGCTGCAGCGGTCGCAGCGGGCGGCTCCAAGCAGAAGCCGACAGATGGCAAAGAGGAGCAAACGCAGTACCAGCCATGGGTAGAGAAATAGTATGTATTTCCCTGTTCAGACTGTTGACACGCCATTGACTTGTACAGTCGACCCAAAACGCTCGGTGATGTTGCCGCCCAAGACCACACCACGAAGGTTCTCCAACGAACACTTCAAGCCTCCAACGTATGCAGCGCCGGCCTCTTTTCCCTCCCGGTTCACTGCTAACCGCAATAGCTCCCTCACATGCTCTTCTATGGCCCTCCCGGTACAGGAAAAACGTCCACGATCCTCGCCCTCGCGAAATCACTCTTTGGCCCGGCCCTCTACCGCTCCCGTATCCTCGAGTTGAACGCCTCCGACGAGCGAGGAATTGGCATTGTTCGCGAAAAGGTCAAGGGCTTCGCGCGGACGCAGTTGAGCCAGCCGACCGGGGTGAGCAAAGAATACTTCGAGCAGTACCCGTGTCCCCCGTTCAAGATCATCATCTTGGACGAGGCCGACAGCATGACGCAGGATGCCCAGTCTGCGCTCCGTCGCACAATGGAACAGTACAGCCGCATCACCCGTTTCTGCCTGGTGTGCAACTATGTCACGCGCATCATCGAGCCGCTTGCTAGTCGATGCAGCAAGTTCCGCTTCAAGTCGCTGGATAATACCGCTGCCAGCGACCGGTTGGAGCATATTGCGAAACTGGAGAACCTTAACTTGGAGGATGGTGTGATCAGCAAGCTGATCGACTGCAGTGAGGGTGATCTGCGACGGGCGATCACGTATATGCAGAGCGCTGGCCGGTTGGTCAATGCGGGCTCGCTGGGTGGCAAGAAGGATGGGGATGAAGACGCGGAGATGACCGATGCAGGCTCGCGACAAGTAACGGTCCGGATGATTGAGGAGATTGCCGGCGTTATCCCCGAGGATGTACTCGATCGATTAGTCCAGGCTATGCAGCCTACTAAGTTTGGGTCTTCCTACGAAGCTGTGGCCAAGGTGGTTACGGATGTTGTGGCTGATGGGTGGAGTGCTACGCAGCTGCTTTTGCAGGTATGGTTATTCCCCGGGACTTAACTCACATAGCGCAGTGCTGACGGTTGGTAGCTGTATCGACGGGTTGTCTACAATGACGCGATCCCCGACAACCAGAAGAACAAGATCGTCATGGTGTTCTCGGAGATGGACAAGCGGTTGTCCGATGGTGCGGACGAGCACCTTTCGATTTTGGACGTGGCTGTCAAGATCTCTGGTATTCTTGGGGAGTCATAAGCGTGCGATTATATAGATGGAGGTGTTTCCACCGCTTCCATCCTATTCCTCCCCTTCTCGGCGATGCTGTCTGGACGCCGACCCTCACCAAGGGATTGAGGCTCGCGCGACTGGTCGAGCATGTTGGACGGAGATAGGCTCCATAGAGGAATCCACGTCTTCCTTGCCCAGCCTGTCCACCATGAGGTACCCATGTCCGCATGCCAATGGAAGCCCGGTTCTGGCTGGAGTGAGTCAGGACCGAGAGTTACGACCGTATGAAGTTTAACGAGGCCAACAAAAGTACTCTAGCTACTATAGCTAGCACCTAGCTAGTTGCCATAATCAATTATCTGACCAAGCATTGTCATGTTCCTTACGTATGCTGCAGGAGGGGCGTACCTGACCCAACGCCACGTGCGGTTCGTTCGTATCTGACGTATGTAAGCTGACCGACGGCGCGATCTTCTCCGGACTCGCTTCTCCTTCATTTTATACTCCATCCATTATCCTATCCCTTTTCCCCTTTTCTTTATTTACTTTGTTTATGCGACTCTGTTATTATACATTTCCTAGGACCTGAATCAAAGCGAACAAACCATGACCCAAGCGATTGATACCAAGGCGAACCCCGCCATCCAACCCCACTATTTGACTGGCGACGGCGCCGCAATTCGGTCTTTTCTCGACAAATTCGATGTACGTATATCTTTTTTGGCTGTTGGATAATTCAAGAAAATTGCTCTAATAAAGTATCATAGGTCTTCCTGTTTGATTGCGATGGTGCGACCCCCTTCTGCCCCGCATGCCTGTCATACCAATGCGACGATAACCTGGCACACAACACAGTCCAATAAAAGATGAGATTGCTAAGGAATATGGCGCAGGCGTCCTCTGGTCCGGCGACCATTGTTTCCCAGGAACGAATGAAACACTCGAGTTCTTAAGAAGTCAAGGTGCGTGAGATAGTGGAATCCGCTTGCGAACGAACCCAACCTAACAACCAACGACACCGCAGGTAAACAAGTCGTCTTCGTCACAAACAACAGCACCAAGTCGCGCGCCGACTACAAGAAGAAGTTTGATTCATTGGGGATTCCAAGCTCAGCCGTACGTCGTATCCCCATCCCCCGTCCCTCCCAAGCAATACTTCCAAACAATACTAACCCCAACCAGGAAGAAATCTTCTCCTCCTCCTACAGCGCCTCAATCTACATCTCCCGCATCCTCTCCCTCCCGCCCAACAAACGCAAAGTCTTCGTAATCGGCGAAACAGGCATCGAGCAAGAGCTCCGCTCCGAAAACGTGCCCTTCATCGGCGGCACAGACCCGTCCCTGCGCCGCGACGTCACCCCCGAAGACTACAAGCGCATCGCAGCAGGGGACTCCACCCTCCTCGATCCCGAAGTCGGCGTCGTGCTCGTCGGCCTCGACTTCCACATCAACTACCTCAAGCTCTCGCTCGCCTTCCACTACGTCCGCCGCGGCGCCGTCTTCCTCGCGACGAATATCGACTCCACCCTGCCGTCCGCGGGGACCTTCTTCCCCGGCGCGGGGTCCATGAGCGCCCCGCTGATTATGATGCTTGGGCGCGAGCCGGTCTCGCTGGGGAAGCCGAATCAGGCGATGATGGATGCTATCGAGGGGAAGTTTCACTTTGATCGTGCGAGGGCTTGTATGGTGGGTGATCGGGCGAATACGGATATTCGGTTTGGGTTGGAGGGGAAGCTTGGGGGGACGTTGGGCGTTTTGACGGGTGTTAGTAGCAGGGAGGAGTTTGTGGATGGGGAGGTGCGGCCGCGCGCTTATGTGGATAAGTTGGCTGATCTTTTGGGGTCGCATTAACTCGGGAGAGAGAGGTTTCTTGTTTTGGTTCTGCATGGGACTTGCTGGGGTCGGCAGTTGGGTATATTATGTGAGCTGGTATGAATTATGACGGAAAATAAGATACAGGCGGGTCCATAGAGTGCAGGTTGGATATATACAACATGCATACACGATGGATTCGAGAATCCCACCATGTCCAACCAACATTGTAAAGACATTGCGACGAGCCAGCGCATTATCGATTTCACTACACATCACTGATGGTATTTGTATATGTATATACTGGATAAGAAGTTATACCAGCACTACCCCCGAAGAAAGCCCTTGAGCTTCCACAGAGTCAGCAGCGTGTCCATAGTCGTTTTATCAGCGGGTCTGAAAAACAGCGCTAGGCTCTGGAACCGCGCGTCGGATCGTCTCAGCTCTTCCAGCTCTGCCTCGGACAACAGCACCGACAGATCAAAGACAGGAACCCGGGACTGAGTCTGCTGCAGATGCACTGCATCGGGCAGGGTAGACTTCTCCACCTCCGGGGTAGTAGCATCCTGACCACTCCGGGGCTGGCCCATAACCAGCACCGCACCGCACTCCATACGCTCCACAGCCGGCAAATCCCTCAGCGCAGTCTCCAGCGCCGATTTAGAACGCGCATCCAGCGGCAACGTCCGCCAAACGCCATCGCGACCCCGATCCACCTTCTTATACGTCCGACTCGCTTTCTGAAGCGCACGCGCAGCCTGCGCCCTCATCCGCCCGACCATAAACTCAGGCATATCATCCCGCCAAGACAGCATACCCGCAGCACGACTCGTCAACGGACCGTGCGGATATTTCCAGCGATTGGGCAGGATGCGCGCCAGATTGGATCTCCGACGGTCGGATTCGGGACCGCTGTCGAGCGCCTGCGTCAGGCTGGTCAGGACGGGGAGACGCTCGGTTAGGCGGAAGATGAGCGGCTGTGGGGGGTGGTTGTTTCTGGTGGTGGTGGATGGGGTTGGTTTTGCTGGGGGTGATTGTTCGAGTTGGTCTGAGGATAGGGCGGTTTGGTGCTGCTCTCGCGACGCGGCGAGGTCGTCTTTGAGGAGGCCTGTGGGGAGGATGTGTAGGGGTGGGTCTGGTTCGGTGTCGCTTGCTCGGCGGATGATGCCCCATTCTGTGAAGAGGGCGCGCGGGAGGCGTGCGTTTGTTAGGTTGCACATGCGGACTGGGGAGGCGAGGGCTTGGGCCCAGGGGTTGAGGCGGAGGGGGTCTTTGTCTTCGGGGGTTGCGGTGCGTTTGTGGGGTTTGGTTTTGGGGAGGCGCGGGTGAGTGAGGAGGGGGGATTGGGGGAGGAGTTGGGAGGGTCGCGGGGGTTTGCGATTGGCATCGTTAGGAGTGGATTGGGTTTGGTTGGGTTGTTGTGGTGTGTTGGGAGTTGTGGTTGTGGTTGTGGTGGTGGTGGTGTCGGTCGAGCGGTCTTGTGCATTGGGGCGCTGGGTGGAGGTTGAGAGTGGGCGCGAGACGCGGTGGAGGTCGAAAAGCTGGCGGAAGACCCTCAGACGCCAGCTGGCGTAGGAGAGACGGTTGTGTAGACAGACCATGGTGTCTGCAATGGAGTGACGAGAGGAAGAAGTGAAGATGAAGCTGCGTTACATGGAGAAAATAGACTGCGCTAACCGGATCGGCGAATCTGATAATCGTTCGGTCCGATGCTTGACCGATCTCTCTCTTTCCCTCTCCTCCATTATCTCACTTCCGCGTACCACTTCGTCTGATATATTGCATGAAATATACCCTGTTCAGTCGTTCTACATTTAATATTCCGATCATGAATCCAGCCCGGTCGTTGCAGCGATTAGGCCGAGTGGTCGCCCGTCCGTCCAGCTCTATTGCGCTTCCGGCCCTGGCGCGGAGCTTCACCAGCTCGGTCCCTGCGCTGTCCATGAGAGGCGCCCCGCCGCGGGGATGGACGCCCACGCCGTTTGTGACGGAGACTGTGGTATGTTTTCTGGGACTGGGGAAAATATCGCATTGACTAACGAATGGATACAGGGAGGTGGCTGGCACACATGTACGTGAGACGAACTACCTAGGTAGTTGCAATGGCTCACCAACCTGTCTAGATGACATTTTCTCCCGACTGTTGAAGGTGTGTACACTCTCAGAGAGAGATAGAAACAGAGACTACGACAAGTATAAGAGAACCAGCTAACAACCCCAGGAACGCATCATCTGCCTCAACGGCGAAGTAGAAGAGAGCATGTCCGCCTCGATCGTCGCGCAACTCCTCTTCCTCGAAGCCGACAACCCTCAGAAGCCCATTCACCTATACATCAACTCTCCGGGTGGCTCCGTAACAGCCGGTTCGTCCTACCCTTTCCTTTCCTATCCTTCCCTCCCACCAGCACCACCACAGTTAGCTAACCCAATCAAACAATAGGCCTCGCAATCTACGACACAATGACCTACATCGCCTCCCCAGTCAGCACAATCTGCGTCGGCCAAGCAGCAAGCATGGGCTCCCTCCTCCTCTGCGGCGGCCACCCCGGCAAGCGCTTCTGCCTACCCCACTCATCCATCATGATGCATCAGCCGTCGGGGGGTTACTTCGGGCAAGCGAGCGACATCGCCATCCACGCGAAGGAGATCCTGCGCGTGCGCGAGCAGCTCAATATGATCTATAAGCGCCATCTCACGGGCAAGAAGGAGATGTCGCTGGAGGAGATCGAGAAGTTGATGGAGAGGGATTATTTCATGGGTGCTAATGAGGCGCTGGAGATGGGGATTGTGGATGAGGTGCTTGATCGGAGGGGGAAGGGGGATGCGAAGGGGGGTGAGTGAGTAGGTTTGGGTTGGGTTGGTTGAGGGGAGGGTAGTGTTTGTCCATGATGGGTGTTTATGTGGGTTTTTTTTTGTCTTTTTATCATAGCATGGTCTATCGTCATTACTTATTATGTCCATTTGAGTTTCCTCGTAGGGGTTGCATGAAGGATGCGTGAAGAGATGCGGTGATGGGATAAGCTATTGACATATGTACAGACTACAACAGCCCACCCCGTGCGTAAACCATAACCATACCATATCATAACATAACATAACCTGGATATCATCGCCAAAAGAACCCTACGACCCAATCCGTTGGACACGCCCATCAGGCCCAACCTGGAGCCCAAATCGCTCGCGCAGAAAAGTCGCCGTCTGATCTGACGGCACATACGGTGAGGGCCGTCGCACTGCCGCAGGGCTGTACCGCCACTGGTCGCGGATGATATCCAACAAGCCCATGTTCATGACGACGGCCTCGCCGGACGAAAACACATCTAAGGGGTGGGTATGCTTCCCACCTTCCGGCTCGGCTAGGAGTTCTGTGCGCTCCAACTGCTCGTCTGCGCTCACGTCGCTGTGCGGTGTATCATTTCGTGGACGCAGCTCATCGAGCTCGATGTCCTCGGTATTGGGGGGTTGCTGTGGCGATGCGGAGGAAGACGGCGGGCCGGTGCGGAGGACGCCCCGTTCTTCGGAGTCGTGATCTTGTGGGTCGGGTGAGGTTTCTATGGGTTCTGATGCTGTGGTGTTTGACCCAGTGGCGTCGATGGTCTTCACGCGCTCGATGATCAAGCCCAGCATAATCAAATCGAGGAGAAGGACTAGCACGTCCAGCGATAGTAGTCGTACCAGCGACACTGGCGCCTTTTGTCCGATAAAGTCGATCAGGAGTCCGCCGTGCAGGTACCCACGGGTTGTCTCGTCGGCTTCGGGGTGACTGAGGAACTTGTGGTAGGCCATGCAGAAGAGATTGCTGGAGAAGATGGCTCCGATGAACGGCTGGTTCCGCGTGGGGTCGAACGGGGGTGCTTTTGGGGTGAAGAAGATGAACTGTACAATGGCGCGGACGGCGAAGACGACGATCGAGCAACTAACAACAAAGCCATTGTTAGCCATTATTCTGACTTTCAGGAGTCAACCCGTAACGAGGGGTGTCCTCTTCTCCACCCGGCCAAAAATCCGATGACGTTCACTCACTCCAAGTAATATAGCGCTGATAATTCGCAGTAGATCAAGATGTCGAGATCGCGAAGGAGCCGATCAATGAAGAGAACCTTAGCCGCCGACTGCACCTTTTTCATGCGCTCGCCCTGGCCCGATTGCTGGGCCGACTGGTCCACATCGCTGCCATAGGACGTGCCGGATACGTCAGCGATGTATTCTGCATCTCGATAGGCATCTGGAGTGTTCATAGAGGGTCATGAGGACATGAATGGCGACTGGGAAAGGGCGAGAGAGAGAGAGAGATATGGCGGGAGGTGTCGAAAGAAATGGGTGGCGCGGTACAAAGCGAGAGGAAAGGTAATGAGGGGAAAGTTGGGTTGTTGGAGAGGGAGATCTCGATAACGATAGGAGGTGAGCCTGGTCGCCCAGGCAGGCCGTCAGGTGGTACGGACTTTCCTCGGCCCGATCCGACTAGACTGAACGGTCATGATTTACTCCGCATCTCCGTGCTTCATTTCTTACATAACAGTGTCTGTAGATATGTGTACTTGTGAACTATATTCTACCTGAAAAGTAGTGGATGCGTAATATCTATAATTAATTCACATGTTCAATCCACGAAAATCGTCTTCGAAGTGGCCGAGTAATGCTTGAAGAAGCTGGCAAACAGTCGGATCGAATGCTCCACATCATCAGTGCCTCCCGTCTCGCGGATGCTGTGCATGCTCAGCTGTGGGTTGCCCAGATCCAAGGTCCGCGTACCCAGGGCGGCGGACAGCATAGGACCGATGGTGCTTCCGCAGCTGGAGTCGTTGCGGACCACAAAGAGTTGCAGCGGCACCCCCGGGCGGTCATTCTCGGCGGCCTTCTGGGCGACCTCCTGCAGGAGGACAATGCCCGGAGAGTTCGTCGCATAGCGTGCGTTGGCGTTGATCTTGATCACCGGGCCCTTGTTGAGCTCTGGTCGATGGTCGGCCTCGTACTTCCCGCTGTAGTTCGGATGGACGCCATGGGCCATATCGGCGGAGAGAAGGAAGGAAGTTGAGAGCGTCTGCTCATAGGCAGTCGAGAGATCGGCGTTACCGGAAGCCGATGAGGGCAGGACGGACAGACGGCGGATGATGGCCGGAAGCATGTTGGAGTCGGCCCCCTGCGCGGTGCAACTGCCGATCTCCTCGTGGTCAAACAGCGCCACGAGTCGGATGGCCGGCTCATCGTCCAAGGAAGAGGACTCCGCCACGGAGTCAATCAATCCGATGGTGGCACAGAACGAGCTGTTCAGGTTGTCCAGGCGAGGGGAAAAGATGAACTCTTCCAGCAAACCACCGAGGCAGGACTTTTGCGTGTCGAAGAGGATCATCTCGAAATCCACGATGTCAGCGGGCTTCACGCCGGCTTCGGCGGCCAGGAGTTCGACAAAGTAGGTATGGTGACGCTCCGTGATGGCTTTGAGGGGCGAGAACTCCGCTTGTTCGTCGCCCTTGGAGGCCTCCTTCTCGCCGCCATTCTTCGACTCTCCGGTGCGGTTGAGCTCGGCAGCAACGAGACCGGCGATGGGGAACAGCTGCGTTTCCTTGTTAAAGGCAAAGTTCTCCTGGCGATCCAGGTGGATGGCTAAAGTAGGGATCCGGAGGACTGGGAGGATCTGTTAGTTGGTTGATATCGGTGGAAATGATCGGCGAAACATACTCGGGCGATCGACCTTGATCAGTTTCTGCACGATAGAGCCGTCTGCCGCTCGGACCATTGCCCGACCAGCGACACCTAGGTCACGGTCGAACCCTAGAGTTATCAATTAGCGGAGGCATGCGAGAAAGCAAGAGGGGGACATACATGTGTGCCAGAGCCCGCCGCCGTAGGTTTCCACCCCCACTTGGATATAGCCTTCCCCGCGCTTGTTGCTCACGGGTTTGACTCTCAAGACGGGCGAATCGGTGTGGGCACCGACCATGGAAATGGAGTTTCCCGGCTATTCAAGTCATCAATATTGCTCGACGGGTCCAGAACATTGGGTATGGAGCGATTACCTGCCATTTCTTCCCCACGGCAAAGGCCACAATCGTCGAGCTGTTGCGAGTCAAGTAGTACTTCCCACCCGGTCGGCAGGTGGATGCCCAAGAGTCCTTCTCCTACACGGATTGTTCAACATATGGGACGCACGTGTGCCGGTGTATACTGAACCTACTTTGAGTTCCTGAAACCCAGCCTTTATCAGAAGATCTTTGGCGGATTGAACCGCATGGAAGGCTGGACGCACTCTGCGTTAGACAGACATTACTGCGGGGAAATGGACTGAAGCGGGGAGGGGGCATTACGGGTGGGAGAGGCATTGACAAAGGACAGAAAGTCCTGAGCCAGATTCTTTGCGACCTTGGAAGTCATGCTTTCCGATAGACTAGCCCGTGGGATCTAGACAGCAGTTGCTGGTGACATGAGGGGAAGCCAAGTGGAGTTGAGGAAGTTGACATGAGATCATCGGGAGCTGGTCCGGGCGGTCTTGGCGTCTCTCCTCCAGCAAGTGACCTATCGTATCTTTGTCTCAGGGTACGATATTAGTCTTACGAACTACGAGCATTATTAGACATGTCCGATGCAGAGATAGGAACAAAGGAACATGAGACTGACAAGGATGAGGGAGTCTGTTGCAGAATAAGACACAAAAAGGGATTCAGTAATCGGCCAGTCCCTTACTTGCTGGTCGCGTTCTTGTGCGCGCGTGGAATGGACCGTCGCGTCTTGCTTATGTAATTATGCATATCAAAACAACAAAACAACCCAAAACAACACCTTTTGTTCATTGGTGTTGTTATTTGTATTATTGTTATTATTACTGTAGATCATAAACTCTCCTGATCCAGTCTAGAATAATCCCAGGTGAAAAAATACTCCTCTCATTCCTTTGTATCTATCTATTCTCCTGATCTCAGCCACCACATGGATGGATCATCGGGATGAACACTCGTCAGATGGGTAGGATCAGTAGGACCAGATGATAAGATAGAGGCTCCGTGCTGGAATGATGATCAGGCACGTTGGTCAGACAGTAAATGGAAAATATTACCGGGTATTGGCTAGGTATGAAAGTAAGATTAAGTATATTGCATAGCAACAGGTTCCTGCCTTGAGGCCTTACCAACCACCTGCTCTATACTCCCAAATAGGTCTAGCGCTCCCGACGCGTGACTGGAGGGATTTCCCCTTCCGACGCTCCCAATCCACCCCCAAAGAAACGGCCATCGTCAACCCTTGGTTCCCTTTCCGCCATTTCAACCCTTTTCTCCCTCACCAGACCGTGGTCAGGTCCCTCTCAAATGACCTCCACAATTTGTTGGATTTCTGAAACTCAACCCTGGGTCTGGTGAGAGACACTGTTGACTTATCTTCATCCCTCCCCGTCATTCCTTCGACCGCCTGCCCGCCCGTCCATTTGGTGATCACTCCGAGCGGAGAGAAAGGCTCGTGTTGTCACTGGTGACCTCGCCATCCCCCGAGAGATATACCACCAAGGAAAAGAAGAACAAGGGGCAGAGGACACCGGGTGTGGTTGGATTGGGAGGAAATCGGATTACCCGCTATTTATCTACTACATATCTTACGACCGGTCTCGCGCTCATCTGGACCGTCCTGCGACTGCGCCCTAGAAACTTGTCGCATACGATCAGATTCGCCTCACTTATTCTGATTTCCGCTCGCATTCAGAATCCCCGACAGACGATATAAAGGAAAGTCATGAGCGACAAAACCCGCAGTGCGGAGGCGTCGGCGGCTCGCCGCGCGACAAGAGGGGCCAAACCGTCGAACAACCCGGCCAATGCCTTGAATCTCGCCTCCCCGCCCGGCTCGAAGACGCCCCCCAGCATGCCTGCCAAAAAGACCCTGTTCTTCCCCGGTTCAGCCGGGGGACGCCAGAAGAGTCGAAATAGTTCCGAGCCCATCGACCCGGATGCGCTTGCCAAGGCATTGAAGGACTACGAAGACGCTGGACGTCCGCGCGAAAGGACCCCTGGGACAAGCCCGAGTCGGAAAAGACAGAGGGTCTATGGTGATAGGTGAGTGGTGGGAATTATATGTGCTGTGGAGGAGTTCCGGCGGCAGCAACGGTGGCTTGCCCTTGCGGGACTATTGCTAATGCTGCGCTCCAGGTTTATACCAAATCGTGATGGACAGGACCTCCAGGCCACGTATAGTCTCCTTCATGAGGATGGGTGTCCGTCAACACCGTCGAAATCCAAGAGACGGGCGCCACACTCGGAGCTCCAGTTCCAAAAGAGTGAGTGTCGCCAAGGATTGATGCCTTCCAGTCGCTAACATCCCATCTCTAGCGGAGGAAGCGAACAGGACATACTCGCGAGTCTTAAGGAGCGAGCTGTTCGGAAACAGCGTGCCACAGGCCGATTTAGATTCATTGTCCCCAGATCCCGTGCTGGGTCTAACCGGCGGCATCAACGAGAAGACTCGTTCACATACCCCACCCTCCCACGTTGTCTCCAACCTGCCCCCGGCCAACATCACCCCTTCAACACCCCACAAGAACCTCTTCAACTACGCATCCCCGCGGGGATCGGGGCAGCCAACCCCCTCCAAAACACCTCGAAGCCAGCACGGCCCTAATCTGAACGTCCGATCGGAGCTTTACAGTTTGTCTCCCATTCGATATGACAGCCAGCGCATCCTGGAGACCCCTCGCAAACAACCCCGCTACGTCAACAAAGTCCCGTACAAGGTTCTCGACGCGCCAGACCTCCAGGATGATTTCTACCTGAATCTGGTCGACTGGGGCAGCAGTAACGTGCTTGGCGTTGGCTTGGGGAACTCGGTATACATGTGGAATTCGCAGACCGGCAGGGTCACAAAGCTGTGTGAGCTGAAAGATGACACAGTCACCAGTGTGAACTGGATTCAACGGGTATGCGTCTCCGTTCCCGGTTTCACAGCATGCGGCGTATCCGAGACTAACTGGCGGCACTTCTAGGGTACCCATCTTGCCATCGGCACAGGCAAAGGACTGGTCCAGATCTGGGATGCCGAATATTGTCGTCGCCTTCGGACCATGATCGGGCATACCAACCGCGTGGGCGCTCTGGCCTGGAACGACCACATCCTCACTTCCGGGTCTCGCGATCGCCTGATCTTCCACCGGGATGTCCGCTCCCCCGATCAGTATCTGCGCCGATTATCCGGCCACAAACAGGAGGTGTGTGGGCTGAGATGGAACACGGAGGATGGCCAGTTGGCCTCCGGGGGGAACGACAACAAGCTTCTGGTGTGGGACAAGCTGAACGAAACCCCACTCTATCGCTTCTCCGATCATACCGCCGCCGTCAAGGCTATCGCCTGGTCACCCCATCAGCACCACCTTCTCGCCTCCGGTGGCGGTACAGCTGATCGAACGATCAAGTTCTGGAACACGTCCACAGGCTCCCTGATCAAAGAAGTGGACACCGGCAGCCAAGTGTGTAACTTGGCGTGGTCCAAGAACTCCGACGAGATTATCAGCACCCATGGATACAGTCAGAACCAGATCGTCATCTGGAAGTATCCGCGCATGGAGCAAATCGTGTCCTTAACCGGTCATACATTCCGTGTGCTGTATCTGGCCATGAGCCCCGACGGCCAAACCGTCGTCACGGGTGCTGGCGATGAAACCCTACGTTTCTGGAAGATCTTCAACAAACGGCCCGGTCGAGAACACGGGCGCGAAGGCAGCAAACTAGCGGAATGGGGCACCATCCGATGATGCTCTTATAATGGTTCGCATGGCTTCGAGAGTCGCAACCTCGGAGTCTTTCTTTTTCTTTTTCTTTCTTTTCCTACTCAGAAATCCCCACAAGCATTAGAATATGGCGTTCCTGGATTTCGGCGTTACTGCGACCCACGGTATATCCTTGGACGGTCTGGGGGAGGGTCTAAAGGTCTAGGTTGGCATCTCTGCATTTTGTGGGTTTACAGCATAATCCGGGCGACTGTCAGGTGCTTGACTATCTTTGTTTCCCATCTGTCATCTGGTCACATTTTCATCGCATGTACCTTGGGCCTTTGCTTCTTCGTTTTACTTGCTTTCTGTTGTCTTTTGATGTTTCGCATTCGCGTCTTGTCGCTTTTTCCAGGCTACGGGCCTTGGAACCAGTGGACTTTTTCCAGTCTTATATCCCTTTACAATGAATAACAGCGACGGCGCTCATGGTGTTCCCTCTGGTGGCCCCCGAACGTGGCGTTGCGCACCTGGATGGATAGGTGGCTGGCCTTTGATTGCCGTCAGGGTCCTTTCATCCCCGTTTCACTTGCATGGTATGGACTTTGCACTCTTGAGGGTTTCAAACTGACGATGAGATGACATTTTACACTGGGCACCTTGTTCTGTTACTGGTTTTTCGAGGCGTGCATTATTACTGCGAAGGTATTCGCCGGTTGACATAGCGTTTCTGCATGATTCTAAGGAATGAAACAAAATCTATAGTAATACCACAAAGACATTGTAGTTGACAGTTCTTGATTTGCCCAGCAACGTGCATACATTGTATACGATCGTATCGCCGGTTTCTTCTCCGCCCGGGGAGGCGGCCGGACAGGAACATTTTTCTGCCGCGGAGGTTGGAGGATCTCCGACTCTTTGATGTCCAGGGATATATCGTCGTCGGTCAACGAACTCAAGGTGAGTGTCTCTGTGCGATGGCCAATTTCAACTGCCTTCGTCATTTATCACTGTTTTGCAATTGGCATCCATTGGTGTGGCGATTTTGTGCCCTTCCCCGCGCTCCCCAAACATGTCGCATCTGTCTACCTCGGGCTGCAGGCTAACATGATCATCTTCGTACCCAGTAGAGGCAATCATGTTTGCCCGGTCATTTGCTTTCCGAGCGTTCGCGCAACCGTGCCCACGAGGGTTACTATTCCCCGGCCTCCAGCCATCCCCCACGCTATGGCGAACCTTCACAGCCAACGCCCCGCGGGCAAAAGCCGCGATCAAACCCAAGCAACAACCAATCGCCTATAAGCCTCAACCCAAAGTGCAGACCCAGTCGGCGGAAGAGACGCTCAAATTCGCCGGACGACGACCAGAGGGATTCGGAAAGCTGGAGCGCAAGGTTGCCAAGGAAGGGACACTTCTACTTTTCAGCGCGCCGTCGCTGCGCAGCTACGTGCTCGGAGCCTACGGTATCGCCTCCTTCTGCTTCGCCTACGCCGTCTACAACTCCAACGCCGTGTTCCGCGATCCGCTCGTGCCTCTCCCCATGTGGCAGCAGGGCTTGTTTGGCGGTATCTGCGTGATGATGAGCGTCATGGGCACGGTCTTCCTCGTCAAGACGAGTCGGCTGATCCGGTCGGTCCACGCCGTTGCTGTCAACGGGCAGACCTACCTTCGCTTCAACGTCCGCAGCGCGGTGCCCTTTAAGAAGTCGTATTCGTTTGATGTCCTTCCGCGCCAGATCGCCTTCTCGCGCCGTCTGATCGTCTCCCCCTCTGCGCAGACCGCGCGCCATGCTGAGCTGGCGGCTGGTGCGCAGAAGTCGCAAGTGAGCTTCTTCAAGGCTCCGCTGCAGAAGTCTAGCATGCTTCTTTGGAGGCTGTTTCGCGCGGTGCGGCAGATTTTCACGCAGGAGGACTTTATCCTGCTGGAGGTGGAGGGCCAGAAGGGCGTGTTCCGGATGGACTCTGCGGGGTACGTCGCAGAGGACTTTTTGATCATTGGGAATCCGGTGAGCATTCGGAGGTAGGGGTCGTATGAGCGCGGTGTACGATATCTATCTTTGAGTGTCTAGTTTCTTTCTGCTCTTCGTGCCTTGTGTCTGATGGAGCCGGGGTTTGATCTATCTTTTTGCCAGTGACCAGGAGTGAGGGAAAGAATCATCATGTACATATAGAGTCAATTTAGAAGCATAGAATCTCTATTATCAAGACGAACCACCGAATTATGTGTCAATAGCCATGATGGGGCGATCAACAAAGTCATAGATCGGATCGACAGCGCTGATAGGACGGATGCACGTGACCCAGCGGCGCGTCGTCCCAATCGCCCGTGACGCGACCTCGAGTTATCCCGATTGCGCGGAAACCCCTCGTAACACACTTGCGCCGTTCCATCTCCACCATTTAATCCACCGTCCTTGCCACTGCAGTCGCCGGGGAGCGACAGCACTGTCGCGGAGATGGGGAAGCTCATCAGACTCGAGCTTTTCAGTACGTTTTGCTGCCCCTCTCCACACTCGGGCCTTCGAGATGGCTGACTTGATCACCACTACTAGATTTCAAGTCCTACAAGGGACATCATGTTCTTCTCTTTGGAGATGCGTATTTCACGTCCATCATCGGCCCCAATGGGTCCGGGAAGTCGAACTCGTATGTGAGAGATGGGGAGGTTTAAATTGATTCGCGCTGACTCGTCCTAGGATGGATGCGATTTCATTCGTGCTAGGCATCAAATCATCCCACCTGCGATCGACCAACCTGCGCGATCTCGTCTACCGCGGCCGCGTGCTACGCACCGCCAAACTCGACGCCGACGGGAACGCCATCGACGGAGAAACAAACGGCGAGGAGCAGGAGGAGCCCGCTACACAAGACGGGACGGATGGCGGCGAGCCGTCGCAGGAAGCGAACGGCACGAGCGATCCGCGCTCGGCGTGGGTGATGGCCGTGTACGAGGACGACGCGGGCGAGGAGCAGCAGTGGCGACGGTCGATCACGAGCCAGGGCGTCAGCGAGTACCGCATCAATAATCGCATTGTGACCGCGACGCAGTATAACGAGTCGCTGGAGGCGGAGAATATCTTGATCAAGGCTCGCAACTTTCTTGTCTTCCAGGGTGATGTTGAGGCTATTGCTTCGCAGTCGCCGAGGGATCTTACTCGCTTGATTGAGCAGATCTCGGGCAGTCTGGAGTATAAGGCTGAGTATGAGCGGTTGAAGGCTCAGGCGGAGGAGGCGAGCGAACTGCAGACTTCTCAGCTGAATCGTCGTCGCGGTATCAATTTTGAGGTTAAGCAGTACCAGGAGCAGAAGCGTGAGGCTGATAACTATGCTCGCAAGGCTGAAGAGCGCGACCAGGCTATTATTACCCACATTCTGTGGAAGCTGTTCCACTTCCAGCGTCTTATCGATGCCTCCAGTGCGGATATTCAGAAATATCAGGACGAGCTCAAGGAGTACCGTCGTGGTGTTGAGAAGTATGAGCTGAATGTCGAAGACGCGAAGAAGGACTACGCTAGGGTCGGTCGCGATGTGTCGAAGGCTGAGAGGAACATCCTCAAACAGGAAAAGGACATTGAGGAGGCCAACAATGCGCTCGTCCCTGTGGACGAAAAGGTCGACATCACCGTCAAGAAAGTCGAGCGATTTGCCTCCAGGATTGCAGAAATCAGCAGGGAACGCGACGCCCAGTCTTCCAACGCCAAGCAACTAGAGAAGGATTTGAAGGTTGTCGAAAAGGCACAGGCTCAGTGGGAGGCCGAGTGGCAGAAAACCATCAGCAAACAGGGGCGTCAGTTGAGCGAGGCTGACCAGCAAGACTACAACCAGCTCAAGGAAGAGGTCAACAAGCGGTCGTCTGCGGACCAGCTGAACCTGGACAATCTGCGGCGCCAGAGGAAGACCGAGGCCGAAGCGTACAACAGCCTGAAGGGCAAGTTCGACGGTACCGAGTGGCAACTCAAGACGCTAGAGTCAGACACGCAGTCCCTGTCCGAGCGCAAGTCGTCTCTCAATGGCACGATCAAGTCTACATCCAAGGAGATCGACCACAAGAAGAAGGAACTCAACGCCCTAACTTCCGAGCGTCTCCGCGCGTCCCAGATGCGGACAGAGCTCGAGGAAAAACTGCAGGTAGTCCTAAAGAAGCTCCTTGAAGCCGACGATGGCAAGAAGCAGACCGAGCGTGAGATTCGCGCCAAAGAACTGATCTCGACTCTGAAGCGGATTTTCCCCGGCGTGAAGGGCCGCGTCAGCGATCTCTGCAAGCCCAAGCAGAAGAAGTACGCAGATGCAGTCAGCACCGTCCTTGGACGAAACTTCGACGCCATCGTCGTCGACAACGAGAAGACCGCCAAAGAATGCATCCAGCATCTGCGCGATCAGCGAGCCGGCCAGGCGACCTTCATTCCCTTGGAGACGATCCAAGTCAAGGCTTTCCATTCGAACCTCAAGGGCATGCACCGAGCAATGCGCCCGGCAATCGAGACCGTCGACTATGACGATTCTGTCGCGAGAGCCATCAGCTACGCTTGCGGGAACTCCATTGTCTGCGACGACCTCGCGACCGCCAAGTACCTCTGCTACGAGCGAAACGTGGACGCCAAGGCCGTCACATTGGACGGAACGGTGATCCACAAAGGAGGTCTCATGACGGGTGGTCGCGGCCAGCAGCAGAACTCGAAGCGCTGGGAAGACTCCGAGGTCGAGAACCTGTACAAGCTCAAGGACAAACTGATCAACGATCTCACCAACTTGCCCAAGGGTCACCGCAGGGGCACCGAAGAGGAAACGCTGCAGGGCGAGCTGGTTGGTCTCGAGCAGCGCCTTTCCTACGCCCGCGAAGAGCTCAAGGCGCTGGAGAGAAACCTCCAAAGCAAGCACTCCGAGCTTGACTTTTCCAAGCGCCAGCTGGAGGACCTGAGACCCAAGTACACGGAGCGCCAAGAGACGCTGAACGAGCTTGACGAAACGATCGCCACGTCCCAGGAAGCCGTCAGCAGCGTGGAGGACGAAGTGTACCACAAATTCTGCAAACGGCTCGGGTACCAGAACATCCGCGAATACGAAGTCCAGCTCGGGTCCTTGCAGGAAGAGGCTGCCCAGAAGAAACTGGAGTTCACGACGCAGAAGAGCAGGATTGAGAACCAGCTTAGTTTCGAGAAGCAGCGACTCCAAGCTACGAAGGACCGCATTGCCGGTCTGCAAGCTCAGCTCGAGCGCGATGAGAGCCTGATTGAGGAGCTCAGGGCGGAGCAAGAGCAAATCGGCAACCGGCTGGATGAGCTGAATGCCGAGCTTGATATCCTGCGAGAAAAACTGGATGAGCAACGTCTGGCCTATGAACATTCGGCTGAGAACCTGGCCCAGCATCGCAGGGAGCTTCAGAAACGCAGTCGCGAGGTTGAAGGTGCACTGAAGCATGTCAACGCCCTGGAGGCAGAGATCCAACGCAACTCGTCCAGTCGATATGCTCTCCTTCGACGGTGCAAGCTTGAAGATATTGATGTTCCGTTGACGGAGGATTCGAACGCGCTGGATCAGCTTCCCATCGACGATTTAGTCCAGGCCGTGGATCCGGATGCGATGGAGGTGGACGAGGATAATGACGAGGCCGGTCAAGGCATCCAGGACTATGGCATCGAAGTCGACTTTGACTCATTAGGAGACACCCTCAAGGAGGTACGTCACATATACCTACCATACAAAGCCCATGCTAACTGGATCCAGGAATCGGACGAGAAACTCGAAGAAGAGCTACTCGACAAAGTGCGGTCCCTCAACAGCGAACTGGACAAGATGGCACCGAACACGCGCGCCATGGAACGCCTCGAGAGCGTCGAGAACAAGCTCCGCAGCACAGAGAAGGAATTCGAGCAAGCGCGCCGGCACGCCCGCAAAACCAAGGATGACTTCGAGGAGACGATGCACAAGCGGTCCGAACTGTTCAACAAGGCCTTCTCCCACATCTCGGAGCAGATCGGGCCTATCTACCGGGAGTTAACCAAGAGTGCGAACTATCCACTTGGTGGACAAGCGTGAGCATCCCCTTCCTTCTCCATAAAAAGCCACCAGTTCCTCTAACAAGGCAAAACATCTAGATACCTGGACATCGAAGACTCAGACGAGCCCTACCTAGACGGCATCAAGTACCACGCGATGCCACCGCTCAAACGCTTCCGCGACATGGAGCACCTATCAGGTGGAGAGAAGACCATGGCCGCCCTGGCTCTGCTCTTCGCCATCCACTCGTACCAGCCGTCACCGTTCTTCGTGCTCGACGAGGTCGACGCCGCCCTCGACAATGTCAACGTCGGCCGCATCGCAAACTACATCCATGACCACGCCGCCCCGGGCATGCAGTTCATCGTGATCAGTTTGAAGACGGGTCTGTTCCAGAATAGTGAAGCCCTGGTTGGAATTTATCGCGATCAGGCGGAGAATAGTAGCAAGTCGCTGACGTTGGATGTGAGTATTTTACTTCCATAATTATCTCCCCCCCTTCCACCAAACGAGCAAATGACTGACTGCTTTTCAGCTCCGGAAATACAACTAGTCTTCGACGGAGAGTGTAGCTCTTTATCTATTATTCTGTTTTATATCTCTATTCTTATTCATTTATTCCTTTCTTTGTCCATTCATGCCATGTGTAGAATAGTTGTTACTGCTGTGGTTTGCTTTCTTTTTTTTTTTTCACAATTTATGTTATGCCTTGATGGTTGGGTGGGGTGCAGGTATGGTATAGCTAGCTCGTCACATACCTAGGTAGCTACATACTACTTGCCTACAGTGGATCTATATGTTGTACCTCAACAGTCGACCATTCATCCGCTATACGTAGACCACCTACTACCTACCCACCTACCTATCTAGTCTATAAATTGGTACCGCCAAAGCTAGTATAGTCTTGCTCGCATGAGTACACACTCGTGGTATTCTCGCTACAACACGACAGTACCTACCTACCCAGCTTTCAAGACAACGCATATCAGTTGCCTGTTGAACAGTAAGTGAATAGTGTAATTATTGTACGAGTTGTCAGATACTAATTGTCTTGTCTACCATAGCCTTACTTAGTGCCCATAATAGATCTTGACAAGTTATTTATTTTCCAATAGCCCTAATACATCAAACTGTGTGGCAGACTAGAACAGCAAAGCGAAGACATATCTAAATAGTATATATATACATAGTTACCCCGCTCGTGACCGATAAAGCCCTAATTATCTAGCTACATTGGCGGATGGCTCGAGACGAGGACATAGATTGAGTTGAATGGCTTCGACATCCTCCCAATAGTTGACACTGGGTGCCGTATGTGGCTATAACAAAATATAATAAAAAACCGTAGTTGATATCAGATTCTCGAGCCCGACGTACATATATGGGACGGGCCGGGAGTCTGCTTGGGTCGGCTATTTGATAGTTGCACTCTATCTATACTTTCATCTGCCTACGTAATATCCAGATGATGATTCTGGTAGTGAAGTTCAAAAACCTAGTATATATCTACTGTGCCGTTATCTGGAGCATCGTACTATACTCCAGAAAGTCTGTAGCTTTGATCCTCCTATCTGGGAATACCCCTATTGACCAAATACATACATTTTAGCTTTGCAAAGAATAGCCTAAGTCGCTGATCCATATCCAGACCTTGTATTCTTGTTGACAAAGCGCTGTCAGTGGCAAAGGTATCGCAAGCTGGAACTGGGAATGTGCCGGATTGGCTCGGGATCTCCGCACAGGGGCCCTCCATAGGGTGGATCATGTGAGAAGGGGGAGGGGAAACATGGGATCTGAGAGGTAGACTGCAGGAGAGCTGTCTCAAATCGAGTGGATAGCGCCATCTTCACCATCTTCTGAGTGGAATGAGTGAAATACCTCAATCCGGTATCGACTTGGAAGAAGTTACCGTGCCCGCGAGAGACATCGATATCAAAACCAAACGGGGTCTCGCTTTTGATTTACGTTCTATGGTAAATATCTGGTTTTTGTTAGTATTAACTTCATATGAATCTGCACTAAGTCTATGTGGTAATGATAGGGCAACCGTGAAAGCTCGGAATCGATGCTCTGCAATTACGTTGACAGTGCGAACCGGCTGGCCTTCATTGAGTTGATACCTTCATGAGTTGTATCATGACGGTGGAAATCCACAGAGAACCTAGTAATGAGTATCTTAGACCCCTGCTGCGTGATCAGCACCTATAGTCGAGGAGCACCGTTCTCCAACACTCCAACCCTGCGGTGCCGCCCTTTAGGGCGTCAACTCCTACCTCTGTTGCGCGTCACAGAGCACCAAGCACGTCCACATGCATAATCAGTCAACGATCGTTACGGTGCTCGGTAGTCAGTCATGTCTACGACGCCACGCGGGGAACAAACATCCCTTACTATGGCAACATCATGACCACGGCTATGCTCGGCAGCGGAGATAACGCGCGCATCGCCATTATCCCACTGGAGAAAGACCACAAGGCGGCGTATGCAACTTCCGAAATGGGGAAGTGACCCGCTTCGCCCTCATGAGTATGAGTAAGTTTTGGTTTTTCGGCTGGCGCAAAACACGCGGAATGGCATCCGGCCGCTAGGTGCTGCTTTCGATTGCCTTTGGCAATCCCTAGATCTAGTCTCGTGCAGCGGCCAACAAGAACCACGTCCCATCAAGCGTTGCCTGGTATGGATGGCAATACTGCTAGGGGTTTGTAAAGGAGAAATAGATGCAGAATGCGCGAACCGGTCAGATGGCGGCGGTGACGGCCAATAGCGTGGTCGAGAATGCAACAGTACCTCGTCAGAGTGCGCCTTCTGGGGTGAATAAGGGATCCAGGAATATAGATCACTAGGTTGCCTTCTGGAGAGGAAAATGGAAGCGACTGTGCCACATGACCATCGTTCGGGACGTTTCCTGGGAAGACCACAAGAAGACTGAAACAATCCTGGCCGGTTCTCGGAGCAGATTATGGAAATTGACTTCTTAGGACACCCACTCGAGAGTTCAAGGTGTGGGGTCGCAGAGATCCGTGTCGAGATTAACTCAATCATCGTAAGGTGGCAATAAAGTAGTAGCCACGCTTCCCGAATACGAGCAATCCAAAGCCACCAACAGACCCAGACGACCAGGCGGTTGGCATGATCTTGACCATCCATCGTGGAAACACAAAATCCCCCTAGTAACCGTAAGTAGCCAACCAAAGCTCATGGTCACTACTAGCAGGCGAAAAACTAATAGTGTGCTGCAAGATAAAAATATAATCAGCTATGCAGACTGTGGCAACAAACTTTTCCGGCTGAAGGTCTGTCGGGCCAGTGATCGCTGATCGAGGAGGGCACACGTCAGTCTTCCCCGTAGCTGCCAGAAATAAGTTATGCATCAAGTGACCGGTGTGGGAGAACGACTGATCTGCATCGACGGGTGCGATCTCTCATAATTTCTCGGTCCACAGTGGCCCTGAATTGACTGGTCGATTCTCATAGGTGCTCAGACTCCAACGTACTATGCGAGTGTAACTTGATCCGTAATTAGTAGGCAACTGATTTTCTGTAACTATAGCCGTTGAGCAATTTCTAGCTTGATATGGGCTTGTTCCTGAACTGAGAGTGACTAGTACGATGTTGTTATGGGGTTGTTCGAGCCTGAGGGCTGCAGACAGAAGATATAGGCGGCGAACGGACGTGGCTGCCTGTCTGGCTGCAACCTGGATGCTGCGTCTGTGTTGCTCTGGGCTATCATTAGACGACTGAACCACCAAGGTCTCAATTGTCATACGTCAAATGTGACAGTAAGAGACGCGAGTTGAAAACCGAGCAAATCTGAAGGCCCACTTTCCCCGCAAAGATGCGAGGGGGTGAGATTCGCTGCTCCTTTTCGCCAAGTTCTATCCTTCGCTGGAAGACATTGCGTTTGTTTCTGGGGTGGCGCAAGCTGAGATTTGGTGTGGAAATGACAGAAACGCATTGTGCATACTACGCCGGAGGAGTAGTAACCGGCGTCAATGTGGTGGAATCGGAGGGCCTGTGTCCCATCTAAGACAAATTTGCTTCTTTGATCTTCCCTGAACTGTTGTTAATGCAGGCCAATTGTTTTTTATCTTGAACCGGTTGCTGCTGTCGTATACACTCTCCGTGGAGAATGCCCAATGACCTACCATGGAGATCTTCTCCGTGAAGGCTGGGACAAATAGCTCATTTCCACACAGAAAAAAGCATGGTGTAGCAATGGGTCCAAATCGGGTCGGATCCAAGCATGTCGCTTAGCCACTGGGAGCAAATTCGGTAAAGTACATCAATCACTTGAGTGGTTGAGTTGCAAACCTGGAAGGCACGGAAGTGCGAAGGAGTCCAATCCGTTACACATAAGAAATGAAGCATGGAAAGCAAATGCGTACTTCTGATAGGATACCACGCTGGATTGCGGACAGGATCCACAGCACGCACTGACTCGCATTCGAATAGAAAAGCAAGATAATACGGAGTAATGAAAAAAAAAAAAATAGATCAAGAGGGAAGGAAGCACCGGCGGAAGTCAGATTCTGTTGATCCGGACAGGGGAATTGTTCCAACTGGCGGGAAATAGATACCAGCCACACGGCGTTTGAAGTGGACCAAGTCACTAACGTCCACTCGGTGTCACCCATGCTGACGGGCTGAATGGGCACTAGTATTATGACTGTAGCCTGTCGGTTGGAAAATCTGGAAGCATCCTGCATCTTAAACTTGAGCTATACAGTGGCAACCCAAGTCTTAGAATGGGACTCTGGCTGGGATGGCCGAAGCAGTGTCTGTTTCCTTTAGCCAGTGACATCATCCTCATCGGTAGGAATGGGCGCAGCCATAACAGACATAAAATAGTGAAAATGTATATGGTGTAGGTGCTTGGTAGATCCTGCGGTCGTCTGCCATGCCAGGCCTTACCAATCAAGATTCGATTCTCGATGTATCTACAGATCAAGAATGACGATCCCAGAGACGTACCATGTAAGCATGATCCCCAAATCCCTGCCAATGTTTGAGAACGCAGATCATCGCTTAATTCAACAAGTATAATACTGATAGAGTTGAGGGTAGGCCCTGTCATGAGGGTTAGCTTGTTCGACAATTCTACATTAGTGGGATGAAGGAATAGGAAAAAGAAAATGGCACTAGTATCAGCATCTGCATCTATATCGGCCTCTCCGTCAATGCGATACAAAGTGTGCATAGCACACCAGATGTTTCACCTTGGTTTGATCGGCGCGAATATAGATCAATGTAGAATCCAAGGACGTTCACATCGTATCTCACTTCTAGTTTGGCATTCTGGATTGGAGAGTCCCCACGCCACCCCGTAGGCCCCGAAACTCAAAAGGGGGCTTTGAGCCAAGAGAATTTGAAAAGATGAACGCCGTAGTGGGTCATCAGAATGCTCGATTTACACGCAGTTATGGAGACGGGCCGTCGTGGATGGGACCGGGGCTGACCAAAGAGGAATTTGCCTGTATGTACCTATTTGTTTTCCTTGCATTAGTTTGTACTGGCCAAGGGCTGCGTTGCGCTGAAGAGACATGATCTGTTAGTCAGAGATCTTGGAAATAGTACTTTCTCCTTTTCCTCACTCATTTTCGTGGACTCCAATAAAAGTAAAGTTTCTTTTTGCCCTGGACGTAAAGTATATTTGGCTGCCGGCGGCCCATGAAAACCACCCGAGCCGTAAGCATGAAACCATAGAAGTTCAAGCCTTGAAAATCCTCCTGCAGTCTTTCGTGAACAATCATATAAATCTATCACAGCGTGTCGTACCAGTCTCCTGGATATACTGTTGATCGAGAGTCCCCTCCATTCGACCTCCTTCATCCCCTGGAGACTTACTCGTTACGGTTGCCCGGGCTGAGAGGTGTCTTCCCTCTGCGTGGGACTGTCTTCTCATCGTGATAACAACTCAAGCATGGCTAGTCCTGGGTACAGTATGGATGCGATAGGTCATCCTGTCCCGGCGAAGGGGGATGAGCACCCTCACATGCTGTCCTACCATGACATGACTGCTCAGCCAAGACCAGCGGTATGGGATAGAATGGCCCCGGGACCCCCGTGAATAGTCGACGAGTCATTCAGAGACTAATATGACAATGTGATTAGAATATTCAGTGCCCTCCGTCGACGGCGTTCAACCCGCCTTTCACTCACTTTGCGCTCATGTACGTCGACCGCAATGGTGAGCTCCAGGTAGACGCATCGCCTTCACTCCTGGGCTATGAGAGATCCATCTTCACACAAGAGGTGAGAGATCGCTTCCTCAAGTCCACGAGCTTTGGATGGCAGGCCAATTTGCCCAGTTTCCACTCCAGTAAGTCAGGAGCATTGGAAGGTGAAGTAAGGAAGGAGAAGGAGAGACACGAGAATCTAACCGAGCGTACCTTAGGCTCCGTCAGTCACATGGACGGCGATGTCACGGGGAAGCAGCCTTATGTCTTTGGCATGCAACAGAATGCCTCAGGCTGGTACGGTGCGCCGGGCCCCGCAAGAGCTGCACCTACTGGTCTCATTCCCTGTGAGTGGCAGTCACTGCAAAACAACAAGCGGCACCGGCGCAATATGAGGCGCATGGACTCTGGAATCGACAGAGACTCGAGCTCATCCTCTCCGAGCTCTTCTATCCGCTGGACAGCACTCCGAGTAGGGGACAAGGAAACCCTTCGGAGCTACTACGACAAGGCATTCGAGAACTTCCAGCAGCTCAATTGTCGCGCCATTGCAAAGGCCTTCGTCAAGCTGGTGGAACCTCGCAAGCAGGTGAATCATCCGTATAATGGACGCAAGACGGCCGCAGGGTTGTCTCAGCGCGTGGACCCGGAATTGACAAAGCCTCAATGGTGGCCAGCGGGGGTGACACACAAGGAGCCAGACCATCTCCTCAAATCGGGTAAGAAGCGATGCTGTGATACATTTTTTTGCAGGTACTAATGTGCGACCGGTGTCCTGCAGACCGAATTCGTCTCCTAGTACATATTCTATGCGAGCTACGAGAGTCTCATGGTATCACAGCCGACAAGCTGAAAGATGCAGGCCAGGACGTGCGGCGCCAGATCATGCCCGCGGAGCGTATACAAGTCTTGGATGAGATTTACTACGTCCGGGATATGGAAGAAATGTACTTGGATGGAAAGATCAGTATGTGTCTGAGTGACTACCTCGCAAGTCAGTAACACCATTGCTAACCGCAAAGCAGGTGCCGATACTGTGGTCCACGTTTCTCATGTCCACATGGGCGAAGCTGGCGCCTCGGAGCTCGAAGATGGAGCCACGACAAGTCTTCAGAGTCTGCCCGTTCCCATCATCACAGTGAAGTCGGATGCATACAACCGACCAGATCCGCACCAACCGAATATCGACCCTAGCCTGGACCCGCATTCGACGCGCAAGGGAGGATTTCTGCCTCCTTCTCCCGTCTCGGTCCCTTCCGTCAGTCGGAAAAATTCCCTGGACAGCAGCGTCTCCACTTCCTCCTCAGATCTTGTTTCATCGATGATGACTTCTGCAGAACCCGGACGGACTCTCTACGCACCAAAGGACGTGCATACCACCGGGGCGACCTGTCTACCAGAGTATTTTGCACAGCACCAGTCTACAGCTCACAATACACAGCCCGGGTTTTGGGATCCACTGCACTCTAGCCAGCCCTCGATCTCGTTTCATGGATATTAAACATTAGCCTCCCGGTGGGCATGTGATAGGTGTTTTGGTTTCTGGTTTTATGCATTTTTGGGGTATATCTGATTAGCCTTGTTGTCTAGTGGGGTTCTGGAACATTCTTGGAGTGGATGTATTGAAAGAAAGAAATATAGGATAGATAGATCGCGAAACATACAAGTATCCTGACTTGGCGCTTTGCAGATTAATAGCAAGTTTATATTAATTATGACAGAAGTACGGAGTAGAATGATAGCGTGGAGAGCCTGCCTGCCACTCTACTAGCAGATGTTCCACTCGATCTATAAACTTGTTGACGCTTGGTTAATGTACGGATGATATCATATGGTTATATCACGTCGTGATCTTGTTTGCAGCCGTGATTGAACTCTTTTGGATCAGATTAGATATCAA
This sequence comes from Aspergillus campestris IBT 28561, assembly GCF_002847485.1. NCBI lineage: Eukaryota > Fungi > Ascomycota > Eurotiomycetes > Eurotiales > Aspergillaceae > Aspergillus > Aspergillus campestris. The sequence continues at coordinate 929,874 of NW_020194336.1, read as the reverse complement.
TCTTCTTCTCTGAGCCCAAAGATCTGTGATCTAAGTTATATCTCTACAAATTCATGTTTGTTATATTAGTTTAAGTTCCACGTTTAACCTTATATACTACCTTGTGTTGCGTCACATTACTATTTATAGTAACATAGCTGTTTAGCTGTACGGAATAGTTGTACACAAGTAGTCTCCACGATAGTCCATCCAAATCCAACTCTACTCGTGATAATTCAAAATAAGATGGTATTTTCCCCCATCAAATCTTCGAAATTCCTTAATCTAGACAAAGTTTCTGGTTCTGCCGATCCCGCATTCCCGACCGATGAGACGGACTGACCGACCCGACGCGACCACCCAAGTCTCCACCAACCGGATGGTCCATCCTCAGCACACGTGAAACCTCATCCTTCCAACTTGTCCTCGTCTTCCTCCCTGCCATCCTCTCTCTACATCCCCGCACGCTCTCAGCCTCTTTCATTTGTTCACCGTTTTGGGTCATGCGCCTGGCTCGCTGACTCGGACTGGTTGTTTGTTTACTCTTCGTATCAAATCGGAATCAAAGCCTCGGCGCAATCGGCATCGGAAGTGCCAGGGAATTGACTCGCTGGTTGGAAACGTGAGTATATTTCCCAAGATTAGCCTGTGGGTGATCTATAGAACTTTCCTGGTTTGTTTATGTCCCTCTCCTGGCGTTTCTCTTCTTTCCCTCGAGGCCTCATCGCACTCCAGATCTCTGGTCCCTGTCACAGGACGGCATACGTCACTCCTACCGATCACAATGGGAATACTGACTTTTGGACGTTTTTTTAGTCGATCATATCCCAATCATCGCAACGGACCCACGATCCTCTCCTTCCAGCAGAAACTCACCATGGAGTCTGCTGGTGCGTACACACACTCGGGGGGTGACTCCCCCACTCTGGAGCATAGTACGATGGGCTCGACAGCCGACGAACTGTCGGACTTGGAGGACTTGGGATCCGATAGCTACTATTCGCCCTCAGTCTCGCCCCAGAGACCTGGAATGTCGCGCGGCTCGTCCTACTCCTACCAGGATGACTGGGAGACCCTCCCGGCGTTGGACCAGCTTTCGGTATTCGACCTGCTGGACAATCTCTCCTTGTCTGACCGACTGGAAAAGCTGCACCGGACTATCAACGCACAGACGGAGAAAGTGAGGAAGCAGCGGGAGAAGCTGAAGTCGACCTCGGCCAACGCCAAGGACCGCGTCGTGGGGGAGTGGAAGAGACGGGTCCCCACGGCGGACGAACGATTGGACAAGTACCGCCGTCGCATGAGGCGTGGGGTTGAGCGATTAGGGAAACAGTGGAATGCGACTGCCACGGTGACCTTACGTGAGAAGATCGCCTTCATTGCTGGCGTGCTCAACATTTTCATCAGCGGCTATCTCCTCGGATCGTTTCCCCAGTACTTCTACATCTGGTTCAGTGTGCAGTTGGTCTACTTTATGCCCATCCGGTATTACGAGTACCACAAGAAGGGTTATCATTACTTCCTTGCCGACCTATGCTACTTCGTCAACTTGCTCTGCATATTGACCATCTGGGTGTTCCCGCGATCCAAACCCCTTTTCATCAGCACGTTTTGCCTGACCTTTGGAAACAACGCGGCTGCGATTGCCATGTGGCGGAATTCCATGGTGTTTCACAGCATGGACAAGATTGTCAGGTAAGACTCTCTGCAGACCCGTCTGTGCGACAACAGAAAATAACGTCAGACCAGTCTGTTCATCCACATAATGCCCCCCGTGTCTCTTCACTGCATGGTTCACCTGACCCCGGCCGAGGTGCTCCATAAGCGATTCCCAGCGGTCTACGAAATCAAGTTCAGTCAGCCGGGATCGCCACACCACTACTCCCTGTTCGCCATGATGTGCTGGGCCACCGTGCCGTACATTATCTGGCAGGCGGCTTATCATTGTTTCATCACTGTGCGCCGGGCAGAGAAGATCGCCGCCGGGCGCCCCACCAGCTTTACGTGGCTCCGCAAATCGTATGCCAAGGCATGGATCGGGAAACTGGTCCTCAGCCTTCCCGAGGTGCTGCAGGTTCCCGCGTTCATGCTGATCCAGTATCTATATGCTATTCTGACCATGATCCCGTGTCCCATCTGGTTCTGGTCGTCCACGGGCAGCGGGATCTTTTTGTCAGTGCTCTTCGTTCTCAGTATATACAATGGCGCCACTTTCTATATTGACGTCTTCGGCAAACGTTTCCAGAAGGAGTTGGAGGAGCTCAAGAAGGATGTTGCACGCTGGCACTCGTCGCCTGAAGGCGCAACGGCTCCCGTCTCCGACAGTGGCGTGGCCTCCCCGACCAAGGGTTCAGACGAGAAATCCCCCGCGAATGAGGCCACTCCCGACAAGGCAAGTCTCGATCGGATCCCTCCACTTGATGCCCAGGTCGTCTCCACCGGTGCGCAAGGAGCGGATGCCGAGGGTGATTCAACGGTTCGCGAGAGGAAGTAGGTTGGCCGTTAAAGCTGGTATCCTTCGTACCACAGCGTCAATCTGGTTTTCCGTTTTCTCTCCCTTCATATTTGTTTGCTTCTTCGACCAATTCCTTTGCCTTGGCCCTTCGTCTAGAGCGCGTTATTTGCGAGTTCATGATACCCATCCCTTCACTCATTTGGATATGCGTTGGACGGTTGATAAACGTAGGATTGATGGATGAGATCAGCTGTGATATACATACTTTCTATACATCTTCTTGGGTGAATAAAGATCTAGATTATTGACAGGTCTTATACAGAAAACTTCCACAAAAATAAGTTACTTGCTTAATATATCTAGAAGATAATCTACCAACACCGGAAACACACCGGAAAGGCCCTATTCGGCTACATCAACACCACCGTCAATTAGCCTTGAAAAGCCTGATGTCAACCTGCGATTGGCAGCCTTGTCAGAGTTGGCAATTCTCCTGTCATAGGAGAAAGTATCTATTGTGTACTATGTCACGGTTATCTACTATGATGATCATTGAATTAGCTACCACTAAGGCTACCGGTTTATTCTAATAATCTTTCACACTCGCCCTAATCCTGTTCATTGACGGAATGGTCAGCAAAAGAGATCTCTCCTGAGACGAAGAAGCAACTATGCGCTTAGGTTGTTGACACCCTCTCATGGTTGAAATTGAATGTCCGGAGATCAAGGTATCAATCACTACCGCCTTGATCAGCTGCATCTTCCTTGATCATATCTGACACCCACTCCGCAATGGCATAGAGGTTTGCCATGGGATGTCCACACAGCTGCAGCGGCTGAATAGACGCATCAACCACTCGTACATTTGTAGTTCCGTACACCTTCAGCCGGCTATCTACCACTCCTCCCATGGAACGAGGGAGCATGGACGTGGTTCCGACGACATGGTAGTTGGGGGTATCTATGTTCACCATTGTATGAGAATACAGTATGGACAGTAGATGGGGGGTAGGTCAGACTTACACTGCTCTCCTATCCACGTTGCCCAGGTTTCATCTGATGCATCTTCAGGAACAACTGACAACCCTGGTAATGATTCATCGGCAATGATGTCACTGAATTCGCCCGTCTTATACATCTTGCGGAGAAACTTGGACATGGCGATCTGAATCTGAACATCCCAGTCCAGCATGCCATAATTGGGGTTCACAACCGGCGGTATTGTAGGATCAGCAGAGACAACATGGGAGTTTCCCCGGGCAAAAGGGAGTAGACCCCAGTATCCAGTATGAATCGACTGGTCTCCTTTCAGGAGAAAGACGAATTCAGCAGCAGGGAGATTCTGGCTGAAGATATGGTCATGTTGGATTTCAAACATCCTAAGAAGGTCCTCGGCTTTCATGGCCCCGTGGCTCGCCTTAGCAGTGTCATTGGCATATTGGACTAGTTGTGACCGCGTCGATGCCGCAACCGACTCTACCGATGACCCGAAGATGTCGGATGCTGAAGCAAATGCCACTGTTCTGGTTCCCGTTACAGGTGCCTTCGTGGACACAACGATTGATGTATTCAGTTGATCCTGTAGGTTCTCTCCCACACTGGGGAGGTTGATATGCACCGGGATGTTAAGCTTCCGGAGAATACTATAATGATATTAGCGCTTTCTTGACAGCAGCTTGGATAGATTGTAGATACCTTGGGTTCCCAGCACCAGAACGCTCCAAAATAGCAGGTGATCCCAGAGCACCAGCAGCCAAAATGACTTCCTTCCGCGCATGAATGACGCGTCCTTTTCCACGCCCCTTGTTTATCTCAACTCCAGTCGCAGTAAGATCCCTCTCATTACCTCCCTTATCCCGATCCCCCCACACTATCCGGTTGATCAACGTATTCAGTTTCACATGCACATTTGGCCGCTTCGCGTACGGCCAGTAATATGCGCGAGCAGCATCATTCCGAACATTCGCCACATCCACCGTCGACGGGTGAATAGTGAATCCTCGCATGTGTCCTGAATTCAAATCTGGATTCGATGGGATACCCATGGACCCCAGTGTTCGATTGAATACTGCTGTCAGATCATGATCTCCTTTGTGTAGGTCAAAGAAGCCCACAGACAGCGGTCCGCTGAAGCCATGGTACTTCGGATCAATGGAGACACCAGCTCCAATCTGTGTCTGGTTGGGGAGGCGGATGTTTTCACTTTTGAAGTAGTATGGGAAGAGATTCTGCCATGACCATCCATCATTACCAATCTCCTGCCATGAGTCGATCTGTGCAACTTCTGCGCGTGCATACGCCGCCCCTGGAAACAATCTTTTAGATATCTTCACACATCATACAGGTTGAGTCCGGTGAATGGCTTACCGTTCATGACACTCGTTCCTCCCAGCGCTTTGCCAGCGCGCAGAACCTGGGTCCGTCCACCGTAGGTCTGCGGTACGGTTTGATATGCCCAGTCGATGGAGCTGTCGTAGGTATAGTTCAGACGGTTGATATCGGTTACGTTGATATTATCAAAGACCGAGGGTCCTGCTTCATGGACCAGGACTGAGGTCTTTGGGTCTTCTGACAATCGGTGAGCAACGACCAAGCCACTCGTTCCCCCTCCCACGATGATGTAGTCATACTGGGCAGCTATCGTCGCTGCGAGAAGGAGCATGAACTATGGAAGAATCATCGTAGGCTTTAGATCTGCTAGATTGAGTTTAAAGAGAATATGGATTGCAACGGCACTCGACCACAAATGCGGCAGGAGGTGTTATTTATCTTCTGGGCCATTCCGCCAAGCGTTGATATGAAACACCAGATAGGTATATCCAGCCATGTAGGTCTGCTTCTGCTTCTCAATTGTTTAAATTGGAGCACTGGCGATCCCCGAAGTTTACCCGGAGACCCTTGTGGATTTACGTATCCCTAGAACCGAGCTGTCAACGTAAGGGCCGCTAGAGGCCTCAAAACACAGTGTGGAGGAATATCAATGGAACGAATGCAAGCCCCGCACAGGTCTTGGCCTCCGGCAATTCAATCATTCAGGTCTCAAGTCCAATCCTACAGCAAGATGTGCTCGAACTACAACCTAAACTTCCCAAGTTGGCCGGTGGGCTGGTATATACGGCAAACCGTTGGTAGTGGGAATCCTATGCAAGGTTTCTCCGCATTCTTCACTCTACAATGTTCCTCATCCAGTGGACTCCTGTCAATTGGACATGACAGCTCCACAGCTACGGCGTTTCGGTCCGCGAACCATATTTGACATGTCTAGACCTTGTTATAGAGGGGGGGACACTAAGCGTAGGGCTAAACTGCAAGTACGGAACCAAGCAGCCCCGCTCGCCTAGTATGCATTGTGACCCTTCGAATTCTGAACAGTCAGAAGGTCATCTAAGGTGGCGGGGTATATATATGGGACTCAGGACGACCCGACATGGGTTCTGGTCAAAGTGACCATTTGGTCCAGTTGGTAGTATGTTGCTTAAACACATATCATTACACTTGAGTAACTAGATATATGATTTATCTTCGAACAAGAAAACAATAATATATATATATATAGGGGAAGGTCTAGCTGGCCAGCCTGTCCAGCCTGACTCCCTGACAGAGTATCTAGGAGATAAGATAGGTTAAAGCTGGTAATCAACTTGGAAGAAGAAGAAGATGATAATATGATGTATGGATGAGAACAATGCCAACTAAATCAAGATGTTTAACGTTTTTTAAGGTACCCAAAAGGTCTTGGCAAACCACAAACTCCGAACAGTCCAGAACTAACTCCGGATCCCGTGCCATCACGTGCCGGGCCACTTCGCCTCGCACGCCTCGGAGTGAACGACGCCTCTCACGCCCAATCCCCACCACTGCTTCCCAGATTTCCTTCAATTTCCTGTCTGGTGAGCCTTTCTTCATTTGGAACGCTTTTGGACGCTGTTGTGCTATTTTTCTTGATTTGCTCGCCCTCGAGCCCCCCCCTTTCTAAAATTTCCGCCATGTCCGTCGCTATGAGATCGGCTCGGCTTGTACGCGGCAACTCCGTGATCCGCCCTGGTTTAGTCGGTATGTGATTTCTGCCCCTTTGGATTTGTGTTATATTCGATAGGAGCGACAGGTTCTGTGATCGGGATAGAACAAAATGACTGATAAGCAATTTCTAATCAGCCCGACCGCGCTTGGCGGGTGCACTTGGTGCGGCTTCGGCCGCGAACCTCCGGCTGAACGGGAGTGGCCTCCCCTCGCACGTCCAGGCCCTCGCTATCCTGGTTTCGCCCCAGCGTGGATATGCCACGGAGCAATCGACTTCGACGTCTTCTGCGTCCGACCGATACCCCCCCCCGGGCTTCAACGCACAGCAGGCTCAGAAGCCGCTTTCCCCGGAAGCGTCGCAACAGAACCAACAGGTGGCCGGGAAGGCTGATCTGTCCGTTTCTTCCAAAGATGCGCACAGCAAGGCGCACCCGGCCGAGTCGGGCGTCGTCAGAGTCGTTTCAGAGCAGGCAAACAAGAAGGTAGCGGAGGAGAAGAAGGAGCAGAAGAAATTGACGATGGGGCAAAAGATCAAGAAGGAAGTCCAGCATTACTGGGACGGGACTAAGCTGTTGGCCACTGAGGTCAGGATCAGTTCGCGGTTGGCGTTGAAGATGGCAGGAGGATACGAGCTGAGCCGAAGGGAGCAGAGACAGGTATGTTTGACAATCCCTGGGTGTATTCGGACCAGCGGCTAACTTGATGATCAGCTCCAACGTACGACTAGAGATCTCGGTCGATTGGTCCCCTTTTCCATGTTCCTCATCATTCCCTTTGCGGAGCTGCTGCTTCCCATTGCCTTGAAGATCTTCCCCAACCTCCTGCCCAGCACATACGAGGGCCAGAAAGCCCGTGAAAAGAAGGCCCTGAGCCTGAGCTCGACGCGCAAGGAGGTGTCTGGATTCTTGAAAGATACCCTGCGCGAGAGCGGTCTGCCGTTGACGGCCGCCACGGTGAAGAACGAAGAGTTCGCCGAGTTCTTCAAGAAGATCCGCACCACCGGCGAGGCGCCCTCGACCGACGACGTGATCAAGGTCTGCAAGGTCTTCAAGGATGATCTGACCCTGGACAACCTGTCCCGGCCGCAGCTGGTCGCCATCTGCAAGTACATGAACCTGAACTCGTTCGGCACGGACGCCATGCTCCGGTACAACATCCGCCACCGGATGCGCCAGATCAAGCGCGACGACCGCGCCATCTTCTACGAGGGCGTGGAGTCGCTCTCGGTGCCCGAGCTGCAGATGGCCTCCGCGTCGCGTGGTATCCGCACGCACGGAGTGTCGCCCGCTCGCCTGCGCGAGGACCTCACGATGTGGCTTGACCTGCGTCTGAAGCAGGGCGTGCCGTCGACGCTCCTGGTGCTGAGCAACGCCTACGTCTACGCGCAGGGCGGCAAGGAGGCGGAGATGTCCTCCCAGATCGAGTCCCTGCAGGCGGTGCTGTCGAGTATCCCCGAGGAGCTGTTCCACGAGATCGAGCTCGAGGTGCACAACGCCGAGGGAGCCGCCACGAACAAGCAGCGTCTGGAGGTCATCAAGGAGCAGCAGGAGCTGATCGAGGAGGAGAACGAGCAGAACAGCGAGAACGAGGAGAAGGGCATGGCGGCGCCCAAGGATACGGAGGATATCGACGAGAAGGACGAGCACGAGGCCAAGTTCAGCCAGTCGGACGAGGCGAGCGAGGCTCTCAAGGAGGGCGAGAAGGTCGAGGAGCAGCCTGTCGATTCTGTCCCCAAGAACAAGAAGGACAACTAGACCTCGCTCACCCTTTCTCTCTCTCCCTCTCCCCCTTCCTTTGAAATCCCGCGCTCCCTCCGTCCGTCATGCATATAGCCTGGCATGATTGGTTCCCTCTCACTCCTATCTTCTTCTCGTGTGTCATTCTTACCCGATAGACTTTTTCTTCCGTTAATGGAGTGGGGCTGGCTGGTTATCATTCCTAGTGTATTGTATTTTTTTTTTGTGATTTACTGATCTATAGATGGGAATACCTGAAACAATACTGAATTTGAATTATCAACTGTGAAAAAGCATATAAGAGGTTGTGATTTGTAGTGGATGATTCTTCGAGTAGAGTTTGACTGTAGTTTTGGACCCGTAGCATACTCTCTAATGGATAGCATCTACACGGATGAGCCTTCAACCCAGGAGTAGATACTCCCAAGTGATACTCCTATGTGAGTCCACCATTAAAACTGTTTGAAAGGAGGCACGCCACACAACATACCATGTGGAGACAATTGTCAAATCACGATAACCCGTGTGGCAACAGTACAATTACAAACACAATGAACCAGAAACTCACCCATGGGTCAAGCCCTTTAGGATCACGTTAATCAGATCTAATCTATCAACACATCAATCTCCACTTCTCTACAGATGCATACATATCACGTATAACGAAATTCCATTATATAGAGCATCGACAACAGTGTCACGCTGGTATAGGCACTACCCATTGTCCTCCTTGGTACTTACTACACTTATTTAGCAAAAATTAATCTATCAAAGTCTACCCATTCATCACTCTCAAAAGCTGGGCACACGTAAAACCAATATATCAGATCGATGCGAGTGGACAACTGTCCACACAATCCCTACCCACCTCAGCAGATACTAAAGGAGCGATCGTAGCGGGCAATATACTATATGACGTCACTGATCGCAGTCTCCATATTGGCCAGTATAATAAGGGATGGCTGTCCCCTGATTCCACTCTTGTCTACACTTGTTCAATCTCATACCGATTGCATAGAATATTTACTGTTTATACCTATCGTTTGACCCACACATCAAATACTCGAAGATACTTCAAGAGAGTGACTACCAGAGAGACAAATAGCCGGTATGAAGCCATCCCATGGATAAAGACCCCACCAGACCAGACCAGAAGTAACTCACTAAGCATCCATCCACAGCTTTCAACCCAGTTCTAAACCATTACAAAAACAAAGATCTTACCATATCCGTCTATAAACAGAAAACAAAATGTCCGACAACGTCTCCGGCGCCGCCAAAACAGTGACCTCCACCCTGGGCAACGCCTTCGGCGGCGTCTCTCGCACCGTCGGGGGCGTCACGGGCGCAGCGGGCCGTGGCATCGGCGACACCATCAACAGCACGACGGGCAGTATGGGCAAGTCGGTGGGCAATGCCGTGGGGAGTTTGGGGAGTGGGGTGGAGGATGGGGCGAGCAGGGTCGCGGGGGGGATTGAGAATGCGGGGAAGTGGAAATAACTTTTCTGTCTTTGGGGTTTAATGTTATATGTTGTAAATAGTCTTATTTTGATTCACTTTTCTTTTTGTTGAGCATGGTGTGGGTGTCGATGTTTAGTGTATAAGGTAATTTGAGGATGTAGATGGACGGTCGGGTACATATATCCTTGTTGATCCAGAGAATGACATACGGAACTATTCAGCTATCAATTTCCCCATTACCACAGGTAGCCACAAACCTAAATCACTTTCCGCAGGCAGTAAATAGCAACAGTTCGATAGAATAAATCAAGAAGACAGTGTGAAGTCAGACAGTGAAGCAAACAAAGTGTAACACGCTGAGTCATCACTCCGCATCCAACCTCGGCAATCAGGCCAACATCGGACCGCGATCAATCATCAACGCGGTTTTGAACAGACCAGGAAGAAGAATCACACTAGTCGACGCCAATATCTGCCCTCGAGTTCCAGTTTCAGGCATGCGGAGTCTTCCACTCCTCCGCTTTCTTCGACAAACCCGACCCTTCACCACCAACACCATGCCTCGTCTCAACCCTGCCTCCGAGGTGAGTACTAACTACTCCTCGGCCCCTAGTATGTATACAGCGCAGATCTAACAGCATATGCAGGCGGCCATTGAGCGTCTCCGCGCGTTTCAGCCCCCGCCCACCAGCTACGACCTGGTACCGCTGTCTCGTCGCGCAGCGGTCCTGCTCCTGCTATACGCTGATCCACAGGGCGATCTGCGCGTTGTATTGACCATCCGGGCCAAGACGTTGAGTTCATGTATGCCACCACTATACTACATAAATTCGAAATTCACCCATTTATCAAGACGTCCCCCAAACACACATATACACCCATAAGCATAGGATATTAACAAATCCAGACGCCGGCCAAGCAGCCCTCCCCGGCGGCCGCGCCGACAGCCTCACAGAAACACCCTTCCAAACAGCCCGCCGCGAAGCCCACGAGGAGATCGGCCTCCCCGACAACGACGCCCTCCTCCCGCCGCCCTTCCGCGTCGAGCACATATGCGAGATCCCGTCCAGCCTGGCGCGCACGGAACTCGTCGTGCGCCCCTGTGTTGCGCTGCTGCATGCTGTTGATCCTGTCACGGGCGAGACCACTGACCCTGAGGAGACGCTCATCCCGCGGCTGGATGCGCGCGAAGTCGCTGCTGTGTTTACGGCGCCGTTTGCGCAGTTCTTGCGCGCGACGGACGATCCACGCTGGGGAAGTGATGATCCTACTAAGTGGTATCAGGGGGCGTGGACGGAGTGGCATCGGGAGAATTGGCGGAGTATGTTTTCTTTTCTTTTCTTTTGGTTCTTTATCTACCTACTACGACGATTTAGGCATGCAAGTAAAACGAGACTAACACGACCAGTGCACCAATTCTTCGTCCCCATCGACCCCAAAACAGTCGTCAAGCCGCGCTCCTCCAATCAAGCACAGCAAGACGCAGCCTCCGCCCTCGAGGAGAAAGAGCGCACGGGGGCCGTTACGCGGTACCGGGTTTTCGGGATGACGGCGCGCATCCTGGTAGACGTGGCGCGGCTGGCGTACGCACGGGAGCCCGAGTTCGAGCACAACAGCCACTTCGGGGACGAGCGGCTGATTGCGCAGCTGCGGGAGATGGGGCGGCTGAGTCCGGTTCGGAAACGGGGCGATGAGTTGACGAGGGAGGATCTGGAGATGGCGAGTCAGGTGGGGATGAGGAATGAGAAGTCGAAGTTGAGTTAGACTAGTTCTACTGGTAGTATATGGTTTGGTAGATACCCTTCGTGCATCATTATTGACGTGAATATGAGACATTTCAATTACATCGAGTCTGAAACAATATTATCATAGAAACCATGACTTCAATAGTAGTAATATCAAGCCTTGACAGTAGGTGCAGCATCCACAGCATCGGTGGGAGAAAACGGCGCCGCAAACCCATACTGCTTCCACCCTTGGGAGTAATCCACCTCGGCATCTCTCTCTACACGAGTCAGTCTTGAAAAATATCATAATATCCAGAAAGAAAGGTTGAAACCCACCATGATCAGGCGGAAATGCCCTCCTCCGATGCTCATAATACCTCCTCCTCAGCCCCTCCCCTTCCCCCTCACCATCTCCCTCCCCCCTCCCCACAAAAGTAACATAAACACTACTCCTCCCCACGACTGACTCATTTCTCTTAGACCGATGCGCCAACATGCTTCCAAAAAACAACACATCACCGCCACAAAGCTCCACAGGAACCCACTCGTGCGCATCCTCCCACCCACACGCGATGCGGCCGCCCTGCGCGAAGGCTATCTCCATCCGGTGCGATCCCGGCACGATCTCCAGACAGCCGTTGGCGACGGTGGCGTCGTCGACGGCGATGTTGGCTGTGAGGTGTGCGAGGGGGGCGATGTGGCTGTAGGCGTGATAGTCGACGTGGGCGTGGAAGCCGTTGCCGTTGGGGAGTTTGTAGTTGATTTTGTCTTTGAAGAGGGTTGTTTTCTTTTTTCCTTCTTTTAGTTTCTTTCTAGAGCCATAGAGGAGAAGGAGGAAGGGGTACAAAAAGGGAGAAGAAGGTGTATACTTCACCAGCCAACTGCCCAAGAATCCCCCCCAACCCATCCCCACACACAAGATCTCTAAACGGCGCATGGAAATCGACAAAGTTCTCAGTGCGCATCAGCTGGCGCGCCCCATCGGACGTGACTTCAAAATAGGGCATCCATTTCCCCTTTTCAAGAGGCCAGCTGCGCACTTCGTTTGTCCATTGTTGGAGCTGGGCTGCGCTGACTAGATTGTGTTCTGCGGCGGTTACTTTGAGGTAGCCGTTTTCTTGGAAGAAGGCGAGTTGGGTGGGGGTGAGGGTGGGCATTTTTTTTCTTTCTTTCTTTTTTTTCTTTCTTTACTTGGCTTTAGTTAGTCTAAAATTGGACTTGGGCTGGTGGTGTGGTGCTGAAGGCCGATGGTTGGTCCTATATACTATTGCGTCTGATTAGGGCTTGTGACGTGGTGGGCCGGTCTTCGCACCGGTGGGCGTCTTATAATATACTTTGATTCTTCGCAGTCGCATAGGTCACCCTCTACTATTTTTTTCTTACGGTATTTAGACTCATTCTAGACTCTGTTTAAGGCAAAACAACAAGCGAATACAAAAAGAGAAAGAATAAAATGCTAGACAACAACCCCCGCGAAACCATCACCCAACTCTTCTCCTTCCTCCGCGCCCAAGGAAACACAGATTACCTCGGCGAGCGCGTCTCCCAGCTCCAACACTCCCTACAATGCGCCCATCTCGCCACTCAATCCCCCCAATACGGATCCGACCCGGAGGTCATCCTGGGCGCATTACTCCACGACGTCGGGCGCTTCATCCCCTCCGCAAAGAACATGCCCGCCATGATCGCGCCAGACGGGGCATACATCGGGCAAGCAAGCCACGAGGTCCTCGGCGAGCGATACCTGCGCCAGCTGGGGTTCAGCGAGAAAGTGTGTCAGCTGGTGGGGTCGCATGTGGTGGCGAAGCGGTTTTTGACGGCCACGGAGAAGGGGTACTATGATGGGTTGAGCGAGACGAGTAAGCGGACGTTGGAGTTCCAGGGAGGTGTGTTTTCGGAGGAGCAGGTTTGTGAGGCGAGGGGGGATCCGTGGTTGGGGGAGAAGTTGGATGTGAGGAGGTGGGATGATCGCGCGAAGGATCCTGAGATGGAGGTTCCTGGTTTGGAGGAGTATGTGGAGTTGGCTGTGCGGTGTCTTGATGGTACGTACGTTTTTTTTTTTTTTTTATATTTGTGTCTTTTTGAATGTCTTTTGCTCTAGAGGTGTGTGCTGATTGTGTAGAATCGAGGGCACATGTCGTTGTGGTCTCCCGCCGGTATCCACTCCCTGAAACGCCCGTCTTGATTGTCTCGGTCTCGGAAGGTCTTTTGGACCAGTGTCTGGGCCATGTGCAGGAGGTAAAACGCTATGGCTGGATCGTTGAAGGCTTTCCTCGCGCGGAGACTGGGAACAGACCGGCTGTGGAGCAAGAGGTGCTTGAACAGCTGGCGCGACGAGGAGTCAGGGTAGCTGACCTTGCCGCTGGTGCCCAGGACTCTTCCAAGAACGATACATGTCTAGCTCTAGATTCAGACGTAGTCGACATCTACAATGAGCTGGAAGGACTGTCCGCCACAGACCCGACAGGCCGTGCTCAGGTCGTGGTACGGCGAGGTCTCGCCCTGCTCCAGCAACGGAAATCCGACTTCGTTTACCTCTCTCTGCCGACTAATTTGGCGGATACTTCATTTGGTAATCTTCTAGAGGAGCTCAAAGATGGACTAGTCGGTCTGGACGTGGTCATAGCGATAACGGCAGACAAGGCTCCAGATGGCCGGGACAGCACTGGGCGGACAGTATTTGACGCGGTCTTCGACCGAGCCAGAAAATCTACCAAAGCATCTTCTGTTATTCTACCATAGCCAATTGTACTTCTATAATGGGTGATGGGATTCCGCATCAAGCGGCCACGGGTCAATCTCAGGGAATGGTGTCTGCAGGTTAAACATGTCAAAATCACTCATATCCTCCACCCATCCAACGTCCGCGTGGAACATCTCCAAGGGTGCCACGGCCTGGGGTGATGGTCGGGTCGCCGGGATAGCGTCACCGCCCCCGTCGGAGAACTTGCTGCGTAGTTTGTGCACGCCACATCCGATTTTCACTAGCAGGTGCTGCCGGTGCATCTCGCTGGTAGTCTCTTGCAACATGACAATCGTGCGGTCTACCAGCGATAGAATCTTATTCTTGTCGAGCGTGACGGCGTCGGCGTATTTCGTCGCCACTTTCAACAGGAATACCACGGCAAACGCAATCATGGTGTCGAAGCAAAGCGGCAGCCCGTTCAGCAGCGACTGCAGTTCCGTGTCGGACGTGATCACCCCCAGGATAGAAGCCGCGCAGATAACGGCCGTGTTGGCAATTTCCTCCATTTCCAGAGACGGGAAGCTTTTCGGGTCCGGGCATGCTTGGGCACCCCGAAACGCATGCGAGCAGAGATACAACTTGGCAAAATGGAAGTGTAGACCGACCCCTTTGGCCGGGTAATTGCCTACCTTTTCGTTGGGCCCAAACCGATCACTCCAGTCTGCATACCACGTATCCAAGGCGATGGAGAACCGGCGCAGCTGGGCGAGTTTGCCAGGTGGGACGGGCGTATCCACGTCTACCCCGAAGGTGTCGAACACGGCTGCCGAGATGGACCAGATCTTGACTTGGGTCACTAGTCTGACGTCGTCTTCGGTGGCGTGGTCCGTCTCCAGGAATTGCATGGCCGCTTTGATGCTGTCGCAGTCTCTTGACATGGGCGGCCGGCCGTATAGAACGGAGCAGTGGTGGTCGCAAACATATACTAGGTAGTATAGACGAGTCTGTACGTACGCAAAACGATCTCCTTTCAGGGCCTGGTAGATCCCGTGGTTGAGCTTGATCTCCAACGCGATTCGGACTGCTGTACATACTGTTAGTCTCGATCTTAGTCCCTACAGCAGGGAAATCTACCCGTTCCTGCCAGTCCCCACGACAGCTCGTGAAGCCAGAAAGCCCCGATACAGAGTCCACGGACGTCATCCACATTGTGCTCTCGGGAGAACGTTGTGGTCGCCACGAGCTGTTTAAACTCGTTGTAGCACCTCTCAAACAAATGGCCTAGCGATTGCGAATGCAACGCTGCGACAGCGCAGATCGCCGCCGTCAGAAGAGGCGAGCTTGCCACGACAGTATCCAAACATTGGTGATCCCCGAGTATGCGGTAGAGAAGATGATCTAAGCGCTCATGGTACCGTTGGAACAGACCCTCAGCCTCCTGCGGGGTGAGAATTCCACGCGAGATCAGGGTCGGTCGGACGGGCGTTCGCGCCTCCCGGGGACTGGGGTTGCTCATCTCGGAGATACAGGACGCCGGGATGGATGCAGGCTCACACTTGGGGTCAAGCTCCCACGTCTGCTCCTCGCTTGCTTTTGGTCTATACTGAGATGTCTCTGGAGCCTCCACCTGCCTTTCTAGACCACCCCTAGGCGGCCCTACCGGCTGAGCACCGGGTGTCTGCAGCTGACTCGTCAACTGTTCCGTAATGCCCTCCAATCTCCGTATCTTCTCTGCAACGCCATGCTTCCACCTGTCGCCTCTTAGTTTCCGTTCCTTTGTCCATCAATTCTGAGACATACGTAACGTCATCCTCCAAGAGCATCTGCAGGCTCCTGTTCACAGCGCAGGGCAAACCTCTCTTCTTGCACCGCGTGCAGGGCGGTCGGCCGTCCGGCTGCATGTGGCACTTGATCTATCCTTTTGAGGATCTGCCAGCCAATATAAGGGGAGGCACATCTGACCTTCTGTTTCCGACATGCGACACAAGCTGTAATCTTCCTCGTAATCTCTGGGGGCTTTCGGTCTCCAAACGACTCCCGCAGGGCTGAGACATCAGGCGGGGAGGGAATCAGTGATTCTTCCATTCTCCTAGCAGGCGACTTTTGGTTATGACTGGATCTTTTCGAAACACGCATCAGTTGTTACATGCAGCGTGTACGCCTGGAACAAAGATTCTAAGTGCAACTATCACGCACTGCATCCCATCGTCAGCTGGGAAGCCCCGACGCGATGCGGGGTGTGGTCGGAGGGTTGCGATAACGGCGAATCGGAAGGGGTTGATTGGACCGTCATCGCGACGATCGTGATGACCATCCACCTAGTCGTTATTATTAGCAGTAGGAGTGGGGTAGTCGCAGATTGTCGGACATGGGGGAGTTGAAACCGAGAGGAGAGAGAGGAAACAAACGGGGTTCGCGCCGACAGTTTGCAAACCCCGAATGCGCCACACGTGGTCAAACGAATGTTTTGGTCGCTTCACCTTTACCCACCAAGTAAGGAGAATATACGACTAACTTCAACTAACTCTCGCTACATAGAGCCACGCTTCCCAAGCCACCGCCATGTCCTACCAACAACTTCTTCGATACGAGAAAACCCCTTACCGAGACCGGAACAGGATGTTGGTTGTCTTGCGTGGCCTTCGTGGATCCCGTGGACGCCATGCGGTATACAGCATGGCATGGATACAAGCCTCGTCGCCATGCTCTTTTCCGTGAAGTGGATTCACACCATGTTGCGTTCCACTAGAGCTAGGGGGTTGATGCTCCAGCTGTTTAGGGTCTAGTCAAAGTTTATTCTCTTAGACGCCTCGATACGGTTCTTTGACGGCATCTGCCATAGTCGACAGATAGTCGGTCCGTGTGCAACCTGGACATAAGCGAGCCGCAACCCGAGTATAGACGCTTCCAATGAGAAGACAAAAGCCGACAACAGCAGTTCCGGAGGGGATCGTGGATATTTGACAAATAGCGATACGCCAAGGGTCTTGTGCTGGAGGCCCACCATCTGGTTTCCATTGTTCGCCATACGCGAGCCAACCAACTACCCAAAACAGGAAAAAGGGCCAGAGTTTAGCGATGTTACACTTGACCGAACAAAGCCGAATTCATTGCGTCCTATAGGGGATTTTCCGGGTGATCGTCTAGGCCAGATGCGTGTTCGAACGCAGCCGTTGGGAACAAGCATGGTCCGGAGATAAATGCAGCAGGTCTGTTGGGCCCATGCAGTCCAGGGAGTTGGTGAAACACATACTAACAACGGTGAAGAGAGTATCCACAGCTTGAGCAACCAGATGCAACCGAGGGTTCTAACCCATGTAAGCCAGTATCTTCAAGAAGTGCTTGACCAGAGGGTTGAGGTGGATGTCGGAGCGAGTATCTCCATATGGATTCCATCGCTCTCATATATACGCTTTCATATAAACACAAATAACCAATCATCTAGTATATACCAGGTAGTGCACTCACTAGAGACTCCTTACCCAAAAGTCGATGTCTTTTTCAAGCTATATATCATATCTTAGCTAACCCTAAGAGAAGGGTTTAACCTGGTAGACAGTACTTGACAGTACTGATACTGGCGTCTTGCTGTTAGTTTTATAGATCATTCTGCCAGTTCTGCCGTCAGTTAGACATTATGAGTATGATAAATAGCCACTATCAAATGTAAAACACAGTCGGGTCACAAAAGGAGTCTCTTACGCGGTCTAAGTAGCTTCGATCTAAGCCTAACCTTCGGTCTGTGGAACTGAGAGACACGCAATCGGCCAGTGTTCGGACTGTTTTCATCGCTCTTCCCACACATTCTATGTAATGTTTTAGCAAGCAGACTCCTCACATACAACTCTTCACAATAAATCCCAATCCCCCTCAATCACGTCGTCTAAACATGAAGATAAAATCCATCGCGAGCCATGTCCTTCCTGTTGAAAAAACCCTACAACGGCGCCCAGTTGATTATCATTATCATGATCAATAACAATTGGTACTCCGCGGACTCCTTCCGCAACATGTGCTCCTCCCTCAATATACTCGAATATATATTCAGTCCGAGATTCTGGAACCGGTAGACGCGGCGCTCTCCGCAACCTAACACCGTCTGTTCTCAGATATACCAATCCACTAGCCAACCCGTCTACGGTACACCATATGTTGTCCAATATCTCTGTAGACCGGAGCAGTCGTTTTGGTTCGTGCGCCTGGAAGTACGTGTCTTGAAGGGCATCTGAAGACTTGATCAACCGCTCTCTTGTGTGTGGGATTGTTTCCCAGAATGACGGAGGACCGCGATGGTACACTGCGATTCGACCAGCAACTTTACCTGGCAGAGATCGTTTACTGTACTCCCTTTCATCGTGTCGAAGTTCGATAATGATTATCGGGGGAATAAAGTTTACGGCTTCGATGTTCATTATCTGGCCAAGCCTTTCCCACACCACTCGGGACTGCTCCTTAGTTGGCCGTTGCCATTTCGGCCAATGGAAGTGTGCTGGTATGGGATCAGCCATCCGATGATTGCTATAATTTGTATTTGTGATGGGAGGGGTGTATTTAGAGCCAACAGGGATAAAAATGGCAGCAACACACGCGATAGTCAGCGGTGTAGGCGACGGTGGGGTGGCTGTCTCGATAATTATTCGCGGCCAGAAGAAATTGACCGACACGGCACTGAAAGTGTCGAAGATCCACTGGCTCTCGTGGGCAGCAGGAGGGCGGAAAGTGCTTGAGTCGCCATCCCAGAGGCTGAACGGTGCTATGTCGGCGTAGTGCCTAGATCCATAGCCAATATTCCACGTATCAAGATGGGGCATCTTGATGGAGTTGTCCTGCAGATGGGACAAGAGGACATATGGTTAGTGAGCAACAGGCTGGAGAGTATTTTCTCGCCGGTTGAGGGTGGTCTTTAGTTGAAGAGTGAGAGACTAGAGAGGAGAGTGAATAATAGAGTGAAGAGAGAAGTGTATATGCAATATCACGTGTTATATGCTTCGAAGAAGGAGCTCTACGAAATACATCATCATTACCATCATTTCAATCATTTGCAGGTCAGATCTAGACCTGTACTGTTGACTCTAAGAAGCCACACTGAGATCACATATTATATAAAATCGTGATTCACGGGTCTAATTTCCTGCAAACCTCCACCCCGCGCAGGGTTTTTTTTATATCCGTCAGATCCAGTATTATACGAATGCTAAAGAATAGCCAGAACAAATGGATCTAAAGATATACCACAGTAAAAATACGCTCGACTAGCTGTCTGAATTTAAAAAGGAGATCATAATCATTAAAAGCAAGAAAAACGACTGGAGAGGAGGAAAGCTCTTGTCGAACAAAGGGTCTACCTCGTTTGCCTCTATTGAGTAATCCATCAGACACATTCTACAGGTCATGCAACCATATCCAGACCATTGAAAGGTAAATATTAGCAAACAAATTAACAAGCTTATCTTGAACCTTAGTAAGATACTGCCTGTCATGGAAATACTATTTTAAACCCACCAAGCAAGGCACCTCAGCAATGCAACAACGTGGAAAGCAAGAAACAAACATCTCAAGTCGGGTCCAAGGCCACGCACAACCAAGACTCACCCACAGCCACCCCATATGCCGGTTCACATCATATCATATCATATTATATCATATCATCCATTGCGAATATCGCCCCTTCCACCCAACCTAATCGGAAGATTCTAACCGCCCCAACCAACACTTACGCATCCATCCGACTAGGCACCCCCTTGTCCCCTTTCAGGAGAATTACTTACTTACTTCAGGGGGCGAGATGATGCGAGTACGGGTATGAGTATACGCCGTACTGGATCATTCATCATTTCTCTCGGATGCCCGCCCCCGCCCCATCTGCACTGCCCTCCTCGTCTGCTCCCCCCTTTCGGAAAATGTTTGCTGGGGTGGGTTCCAGGGCGCAGAGCCTCTTTACATTTGGCATGATGACGGCATGACATAGATAGGGCTGCCGCTTACATAGGTCCCTTGGTTGGGATGGAGAGGGGGGGGGGGGGATGGAGGACAGTGAAGGGGGGAAGACTATCGAGCGGCCATTGCGCTCGCCTATCAATCAAGGGGTGTCGCACGGTGGAGAATAGTCAGAACGAGGTGCACCGCACTGCGCTGCGCTGCTTGCTGCGGGATCTGACGAGAGGAGGGGGCAAAAGTGAATATGGGGGTGCTCGGTTATCTGGCAGGGGAGAGACAGACAGACGCACAGACCGACCGATGGGATTTAAAACTTGACGCCCATCGCTAAGCCATTGTGTGACCATGTTTTTTTCCCAAGCGACCGACGGGGTCGAGTTGGTCAGTTAGTGTTGGGTCTGGGGCACTGTATACTCCGTACTATACTACCTAATACAAGGAGACTATTCACGGGTAGTAGATATCCTTGCATGAGGGGGGAGCACACTGCGTCACACGACTCGTCAACTTCGGGACTGTCCAGTGTCGTGCCGGTCAGTCGACAGGGGACTGTCTAATGTCTAGAGACAGGAATCATGGGTTGAAGAAAAGCTCACGTCGCATGAGAAATTAGGTTGCCAGGTGGGGTGGAAGGGTCAGGATCAACGCTCTGGATCGACAGACCCTTGACAACATGGGTAAGAAGGAAGCGATATCACAGTACGGTGAGTCTGATTGGAATGGCGGTAACCCATCCCATCTCCATCCATCGCCCCGATTAACTTGATATGAACCCTTCCAGACCAAAAGGGGGAACAAGGCAACCTAAGCTCCAAGCGGATGGTTCACCGCTAGAGTTGGCGATGTGATATATCATTCCTCATGGGAGGGGGGATTAGTTGGGTCGCTTGACTAGCTTGGACCCGAGGAACCGGGGAAAATGAAGCGAGACCACGGAGGAGTTGATGGATCGGGATCAAGACTAATTCGTTCGGTGATTTGGGGAAGAGCTTGTTAGGTACCTAGTGGGAGTCATGAGAATGCACCTCGTATCATCCTGTTCTCTCTGGCTTGGTGGAGTCTGGATGAACAGCTGGTCTCTCTAAACCCAGTTAGGGTTAGAGGAAGGATTCAGCTGTACAACATCAACCAGCGCAATCATCTTAGATTATTGGCTCTTTGGGGTGATTTTGTCTCCACTTGATCAGCCCCAAGATTATTATGGTTATCCTGATTGACTCTAGTTATTTATCTCGTGAGTTATTGACGTGGTGGGTGGCTAGACCCGGCAGTTACCGGGATCCACTGCTTCGATTGATCGATCGTTCCATGCCTCAACCTGGAGTCCGATGGAATGCGACTCTTGATGCGACTGCAATGTTGATACGGATGTTGATGTTGATGCTGGCATCATCCCTCTCGGTTTCAGGGCCGAATTGTGATTGTCCCTCCCAGACCTAGGTTTAATCTAGGTTCAACCATCCCTTGCATGGATGTGTCACTCCTTCCCCTCCCCTCCATGAGGCTATTCCACCCTCCCTGGTTCATGATCGCTGCTCTCGCCGATCCGTTCTCCCGTCTCTGGTTTAGTGCCGGAGAGGGATGGGTGAGATTCATACATTAAATCAATATTAATAAAAATTCCAACCCAAAAGGGTCAGGCATGTCCAACTGTCCTGCGCCTCCTTCTCCTCCTCCTGGGTCCGAGAGACTCTATCGGCGTCTTGTTATGCACTGGGCCGCATCCACCCCCATCACATCCCTTCATATCACATCACGACCTTGCTGTCTTCGTGGTTCTTTTTATTTATTCCTTTTTTACTTTCTAATTATTAACAATTATTCCATTTCATTTGATTTCTGATAGTATATTTTATTCCTTTTTATTCTATTCTATTTACTCCTCTTGAGTAGATAGGATGCCTGTCCCCTCCCCTGCCCTTCGATCCCAACCCTGGTCTCTTCTTTCTCTCGCTCGGGTCCCACTGCATTTCTCGTCCTTCGTTTCGCTTCCTTGATCTCGATTACCCTTCTTTCCCTTCGATCCACCTCGTGGGAATGGACGGTGGCATCTGGTTTTCTTTGTTCTCCTCGATCCTGAAACGTTGACGTGGGTTACGGGGTTACAGCCTTTTCCTTCTGCAGGGCCGGATTAGGGCTCGCGCGGGCTTCCAGTCGACCCAGGAGTTGGGTCCCCATCGTATTGGATCGCTTGTATTGGTTTGAGAATCGGACCAAAAAAAGAATCCCAAGCAGAAGAAAGAAAAGAAAGAAAGAAAGAAAGGGGACGAAAAGGGAAAAAGAAACGGGTCTGATGATCCAACCGGCTGCAGTCAAAGAAACCCATCCCTACCTGATCCAAGGGTAGAGAGGATCAAGAACAAGAGGGGGAGAAGTCCAAAAAAAGGGAAAAAAGGGAAGAAAGAAAGGAAGAACAACTCGTGTATTCGACTTTTCTTTGTCTTCGCCCCAGATTCGGTGATAATTTCCAAACCTCCCAAGGCGACATCCTGATTATATTCCAGTTTCTCCCCGGGCTGTGTGGGAAGTCAGTCGGTCGATTGTCCAACCCATTCGTGTCATTTCATTCTTTCTTTTTTGAAAATCTCCTTTCATTTTTCTTTTTCATTGACTGATTTTATTGGGGTTATTATTATTTGGGATTACTTCTTTTCTTCTTTTAATTTCCCCCTCCCATTGGGGGAACGAAGAGGAAAAAGTTCCAGTCGAGGAGATCACGCATTAATTGCAGGACGGTCCTGAATCCGATAGACGACACAGCATCCCGGACGGCCTGCATGATGCCCTCCCCATCCTTCTTTAAATCACCTCGACAGGCGCCGCCCATGAGACCCTCTCGATCCCTCGAGGGTCTCGAGCGTGTTATTCCCCCACGATTCTCTGACCCCCCAGGACGATCGACCGTCCACCTCGACAAACCGCTGCCCGAATTACCTGTCAAACCGTTACCAGAAACCCCTTCGATGGAGGGATCGACCGCCTGGAGTGAGGACAGTAGCCTCGTCGACAGTCTGGAGTCCCACCGGCACTCGGGGGATTCCACCGAGAGCTACCCCGTCTTCGTCCGTCCGGGTTCCGCGGATCTGTCCGAGCTGGTCGACCATGCGGCGGCGCCGGATTCCTCGCTGGATCGTGCCTCGTCGTCCGGTCTCGAGGACTACGTGAAACACCCGCCGCTGTCGAAAAGCAATCCTTATCTGTCGGACGAGGACTACGAACCGGAACGACCCATCCCTCTGTGGAACCCGACGCCCACGGGTCCCAACCATTATTTCCGCGAAAAGAAGTGGGACTTCTTCCCTGAGCTGGCCACTCCATCGGCCATGAACACTCGGGCGCCCCCATTCCCGACAAAACCCCAGAAGAACAGCAGTCGTCTGAACCTCGCCGTCTTCGATTTCAAGAGAAACCATCGATGGCAACCCTCCGATCGCGGGGGCTAAGCCTAGCCCACGACGTGCGGGATTCAATCCGCTCCTACGTCCAGCGACGACTGTCCCGGAATTCAGTCGACAAAGAGAAGACCAAGCGCGAGCAACGACCCGCCACCGCGCCCGACGACACCCCCGACTACCTCTATGCACAACCTGCACGGCAGCGGGTGCCGTCAAGTCAGTATTCCGACCACGAAAGCACCATCACCGACATGAAGTCCGCAGGCATCTGGACGAAGCGGCTATCCGTAACGAGTGCCACGAGCACCGCCGCCTCCAGCAAACCACCCCTCACACCCCTCGCCGCCTCTCGGCGGAAGAAGCAACTGGCCGTGCCCCTGTCCGCCTACCAGAAGTACGGACCCGCCATCTGGGAGAAACCCAGCCGCGAGAAGCGCATCAGCTATCGCCAGAACCACCGCGTGCGGTTCCCGCGCTATCGACGAAACACTACCACGCCGCGGACCCGGCCGGGGTCGGCGGTGGCTACCTCCACCCCCTTGCCGTCGCCCACACACTCGCAGCTGCAGCGGAAGACGACCCGCGAACGCGTACGCGCGCTGCAGAGTGGCACCAGCCATGTGCTGGTTGCCCTGGACGGCGCCCGGAAGCGGATCATCGGGGCACGGGTCGAGCGCAAGCATAGCCAGCTGAAGTCACAGATTCGACTGGTTGGGCCGGTCAACCCATACCAGAACCTTCGACAGGCGGATACATGGATCTAACGTGAAACTGGGAGCCAAGTGGGCGATGAGAGGGCTTGATTGTCCGATTCTTCTTTCTTTGACCTCGAGTCTACTATATTGCATTCTTCTTTCTATCCTTTAGCTTTTTGCTCTTTTGATGCTTGTTTCTTCCCCGCCGTTGTTATATTGATATCCACTTGCTTTTTCTCATCTCTTGATTTCAGACTGCTACGCTGGGCGTTGGGGACATGGTTGGAGCAGGACTACCCTTTTTGATTCAAAATATGACTATCTGTCTTTATTCTTTATTCCAGACTGTAATCAAACATTCTCGTCAGTATATGACTATATGTAATTAGGGCTTGGCTGTCTTGGCCAAATGATCAACATTCTTCCCCGCTGGATAATCGTACATAATTACGTATGCCAATAATGTGTCCCTCGTGCCTGTTTTCGGTCTTTCCCTCCTTGTCTTGTCTCACCATCTCCTCTTCTCCTCTTCTCCTCTTTTCTCCTCATTCCCCTCTTTCTCCTCTCCTCCTCTCCTCCCCTCCTCTCTTATCTTCAACTTCCACCCACTTTCGTCCTTGCCAACCCTTGGATCGGCCTGATCTATCCATTTACACGCTATCTGATCTTCCCCCCACAATGGGTGGAGACGCGGTCCGACAAGCGCCCAGCTCCCTTCCCCGGAGTCCCGCCGGCCCCGTAGGTCAGCGGATCAAGGGCATCTACACCGACCGTCTCCGACAGTTCACCGCAGGTGGACAATACCAGTCCCAGAATCTTGTCGCGTACGTTTATCATGACCCGCCTGCTCTCTCGTCGAATGAATTAAATGTTTATTAACCACTTCCCAGGAAACTCCACGAAGCAACCGCCTCAGATGAAGACCATGTCAAGCTCTCCGTCTATTCAGTTCCAGATCTGCAGCGTCCTTCGTTCAAGGAAGCCACTTCCCATGAGTTCAAGCCGACTCGGATTGGCGCCTCATTCGGCCCCAGTTGGTCCACCCACTGGTTCCGCATCCGGCTGACCGTCCCGGAGCACATGCGCCAGAAGGAACGGCTGGAATTTCATTGGGACGCCAACAATGAGGGCCTCGTGTGGACCGAAGACGGTCATCCGCTGCAGGGTCTGACGGGTGGCGGCGAACGGGTTGAGTGGATCATCCCCGACGCCTGGCGCGACGGCAAGGAGCATGTCTTCTACATCGAAATGGCGTGCAACAGCATGTTTGGCAATGCGCCCGGCGGGGATTCGATCCAGCCGCCCAACCCGGATAAGTACTTCACTCTGCATACGGCGCGCATCACGGCGGTGAACCTCGAGGCGCGGGCGCTGTTCTATGATTTTTGGATCATCGGGGGTATGTCCTTCTTGTTGGTGGGGAGTACCCATTTTGGAAGACTAACGATAGATAGATGCGGCCCGAGAGTTCCCTGGAGATTCCTGGGAGTCGCACGAAGCTAACGTGGTTGCCAATTCCATCATGGACGCGTTCATTGCGGGCGGTGGGAGCCAGGAGTCAATCAAGGAGGGTCGCAAAATCGCTCAGAAGTATCTTGGTGACCGTGTCGACTCGCCCGAAGTCTACAACACCAAAAATGAGTCGATCATCTACGGCATCGGCCATTGCCACATTGATACGTGCTGGCTGTGGCCCTGGGCCGAGACCAAGCGCAAGGTGGCCCGGTCGTGGTCCAATCAGTGCGACCTCATGGATCGGTATCCGGAGCATCGCTTCACGTGCTCCCAGGCACAGCAATTCAAGTGGCTCAAGCAGTATTATCCGAGCGTCTTCGACCGGGTGAAGGGCTGGATCAAGAAGGGTCACTTCCAGCCGATTGGCGGCAGCTGGGTCGAGCACGATACCAACATGCCCAGCGGGGAGTCCCTGGTGAGACAGTTCCTGTACGGCCAGCGGTTCTTCGAGAGCCACTTCGGTGAGCGCTGCACGACGTTCTGGCTGCCGGATACTTTTGGCTATTCCACGCAGATCCCCCAGATTTCGCGCTTGGCGGGTATGACCCGGTTCTTCACGCAGAAGCTGAGCTGGAACAACATCAACAACTTCCCCCACACCACGTTCCAGTGGGTCTCCCTCGACGGTAGCCAGGTGGTGTGCCATATGGCACCGTCGGAGACGTACACGGCCGAGGCCAACTTTGGCGACGTCCGACGCAGCGTGACGCAGCACAAGTCGATGGACAACGATCGCACCTCGCTCCTAGTCTTCGGGAAGGGCGACGGCGGTGGGGGGCCGACATTTGAACATCTCGAGAAGCTGCGCCGGTGCCGGGGCGTGAGTGACAAGACGGGCTTGCTGCCACGCGTAACGATGGGCCACTCGGTCGATGACTTTTTCGCGCAGCTCGAGAAGAAAATCGCCAACGGCAAGCAGCTGGCCACTTGGTACGGGGAGCTGTACTTTGAGCTGCACCGCGGGACCTACACTACGCAGGCCAACAACAAACGGAACAACCGTAAAGCGGAGTTCCTGCTGCGCGAGGTCGAGTACTTGGCCACTCTGGCGTCCATCACTCATCAGGGGTACAAGTATCCCAAGACGGAGATTGACGACATGTGGGAGGGGACGCTTCTCTGCCAGTTCCATGACTGTCTTCCGGGGAGTTCTATCGAGATGTGCTACGACGACTCGGACGAGCTGTACGCGCGAATCTTTGAGACCGGCCACAAGGCTCGAGAGGAAGCCCTCAAGGCACTCGGGTTCACCGACCAAGGATCCGGAAAGGATCTCATGGCCATCAATACCCTCCCATGGCCCCGGTCTGAAGTGGTCAAAATCCCCGAGGCCCTTGCGACCTCCACGGGTCCAAAGTACGCTCTGGTCAGCGGAGAGACCGGTGTCATGCGCTGCGAGCCGGCGGTCTCTACCACCAAGCCCCCTGTCACGGTCTCAGAGATCAAGCCCGGCGTGTTCCGTCTGCAGAATGCGTCGCTCAGGGTCGACGTCCACAACGGCGTCATCACGTCACTGTTCGATCTCCAGGCCGAGCGCGAGGTGATCGCCGATGGCGGCCGGGCGGGCCAGCTGGTCATCTTCGACGACAAGCCGCTGTACTGGCAGGCATGGGATGTCGAAGTCTATCATCTCGAGTCGCGCAAAGAGCTCACCTCTGGCCCGACCTCCATCTCGGGGCGAGATGAGCACCAAGTCAGCGTTGTCACCGAAACCAAGATTAGCGACCAGAGCTGGGTCAAGACGACAATCAGTCTGGCGGCGGCGGTGCCCAACCAGCCGTCGTATGTGGAATTCTCGAGCGAGGTCGAGTGGAAGGAGAACATGAAGTTCCTCAAGGTCGAATTTCCGGTGGACATCACCAACACGGAGGCATCGTATGAAACGCAGTACGGGATTATTCGACGTCCCACGCACTACAACACGAGGTAGGTCAACCAACAGTAGCCCACCTTGATATTAAGATGTAATACTAACTCTCTCCAGCTGGGACATGGCCAAGTTCGAAGTATGCTGCCACAAATGGGCAGACCTCTCTGAAAACGGCTACGGCGTGTCCATCCTCAACGACTCCAAATACGGGTTCGCAACCTGCGGCAACCTCATGCGTCTATCGTTACTGCGCGCGCCCAAGGCCCCGGACGCACATGCCGACATGGGACGCCACCACATCCGCTATGCGATCCTGCCGCACGAAGGCGCCTTGGACTCGCGCACCATCCGCGCCGGCTACAACTTCAACCACCCGCTCGTGCTGCGGGCCAGCAGTGCCAGCCGTGGACCCCCCACGCAACCCTTCCAGGCTGTGTCGGTGAAAGGCGCGGCCTCGCTCATCCTCGACGCCATCAAGCGCGGCGAAGACGACGAAGACATCTCGCGCGATACCCTCCCCAAGCGGGCCGGAAAGAGCATCATCCTGCGCGTATACGAGTCGCTGGGCGGGAAGAGCCGCGGCCGCATCTGCAGTCACTTCCCGATCCGGGAGGCGTGGAAGTGCAATGTTCTTGAGGACAATGAGACAGCGTTGACGCTGCGGCAGGAGGCGGATGGTGAGGTTTGTGCGGATGTCGAACTGAGGGCTTATGAGGTTGCGACATATCGGTTGCAGTTGTAGTTTTACCATGAGCCTGATCTACCAAAGCCTGGGGAAGAACTACTGAAACCTACTGAAACCTAGCCGAGGAAGGCTGACTGAAGGTCTAACAGGAGGAAGCGAAGGTAACCCGAGTATGAATATTGTTTAAGAGATAAGGTACATGTATCACGGATATCATATTGTTAGCATAACCTCAATCAACCAACCAGTGCCTAGCTCCTTTAGTATAATATAAAAAAAAAATGAAAGATAAGAAACGAGATCATCCCCAACCCAAACACCATCCAAACCCACAACTAACTCCAGCCCTAAAGCCACATCAGCCATGCACAATGCCATTCCACTCCATTCTCACAAGAGTTCACAGCATGAAACGAAACGAAACGAAACGAAACGAAACGGACTATAAAAAGACAGATCACTCCCTAGCATAACTAATCTTCAACCTCTTCGACGGCGGCTTCCCATCCTCCTCCTCATCAACATCATTATTATTACCATTGTTGCTATTCCCCGCCTTACCGCGATTCGCCCCGCCTCCACCGGACGAGGAAGATTTCTTCTTATTAGCCTTGGACGGGCCGCGCACTTCGCCCGCGTCTTTGTCTTTGGTGGTAGCGCTGCTGCCGCTTGCTTTGGCGTTGCTGTTGCTGTTGCTGTTGACGGCGTTGGTGTTGGTGTTGTAGGTTGATGTGGGTGTCGCGGCGTGGGAGGGGGTGGTTTGGGCTGAGGAGGAGGGTGAGTCCTATACATTAACTTCATTAGTATCTCTTTTTCCCCCGGGATAGTAGTAATGAAAGAGAAGAAAGGATGGGAGGAAAGGAGACAAACCCTCATAAACCCCGCCGAACTCCTCGAAAACACCCGATCCGCATCCGTAACCTGCGCCTTTCGTCGCGCGACGCCCGTCCCCAGCGCGATGCTCCCGCTGCCGCCGCCCGCGCCGCCGCCGAGACTGCTGCCCGCGCCGCTGAGACCGCCGCTGGAGGAGCCCTTGATGTAGTTGTCGAAGCCTTTGATGATGTTGCCGGCTGTTGTTTCTTCGAGGTAGGATTGTTCGAAGCGGAAGATTTGGTCTTCGAGTTGGGACTTTTCTTTTCGTTAGTCTTGTATGTCTTTTTATTTAATTATCTATAGATAGGTATATGGGAGGATATATGGGAGAAGTAGAGAACATACCATACTCTTATCCATCATGCGCTTCTTCTGAATTGTGTCGCGTAACTCGCGCCGGAGTTTCTCGTAGTAGGGAAGACCGCGGTTTGCGCTCCCTGACGCGGTCGTTGACCCTACCCCTGTACCTGAACTCCCGTTCACGCCCCCGCCTCCATTGGGGGCTGCGGATGCGCTGCCATTGGGCTGCGCTGTGTCTGTTTGGTTGTTGTTGTTGTTGGTCGTGGGCGCAGTATTTGTGGTAGAGGGAGGTGGAGGGTTGGTGGTGGTGGATGTTGCCGGTGCTGTTGCTGTTGCTGGTGCGGTTGGGGGTGGGGCTGATTCGGACATTTTTACCCCTTCTTCTTTCTTGTCCCTTTCCTCTTTTAAGAAGATCAGTTATAGGTATGGTGGTATGGCATGCGTTGAGCAGGTCAGTCGTCGTTGAAGCTCGCTGAGTCGGGCGAGAGACAAGAGAGATCAATCTCCGGATCGGCGTGTTTGGCGTGTTTGCATTCGTACATATTAGGCCGGCCGTTTAGTTCATTGATGGCATCATCTGTTTCCCCCTTCCGTCCGTTTATCTACTTCCAGTACTTTATTCTATCTCTCTCTTTTAGAATACTCATCTCTGGCTTGACAAAATGGACCACTCCCACCACATGAACATGGGCATGAACATGGATATGGGCCACAACCACGGCGACATGGATATGGGCGGTGGGCAGTGCAACATGAACGTATGCTCACCCCTCTCCTCTTGTCTACGACTGGTCCGCTGATATAATATAATGGGGGTAGATGCTCTTCACCTGGTCGTCGAAAGACCTCTGTATCATCTTCCGACAGTGGCGCGTGACAGGCCCGTTCTCGCTCTTCGTCTCCCTGGTTGTGATCGTGCTGTTGACGGCGGGTTATGAGGGGGTGAGGAAGGTGACGAGACGGTATGAGGCGATGCATGGTAGGCGGTTGAGTGCTTTTACGGCTGTTACTGGTATGTTATCCTATCCTGTTTTATTCTGTACTATTTAGAATTCGCTGTTTTCGGTTTGTTTGTTTGTTGTTTTCTGTCTTCTGTGATGCGTGTCTATGTCTGTCTGTCTGTCTTCTGGCTCGATTGGCGCGGGCATTGACAACACAAGGCAATGACCGTCAAGACATCGAGTCCGTCGACGATGCGACTGCGCCGGATTCCCAGAACCATCATCCTCCTTCCTCCAACCACGCCGGCTTACCCCTGCTTGTAGGCAGCGATACTCGGAGGGCCTTGGAGCACCGCGGCAAGGTCGTCCTGGCGCTCTTGTATGCGGTGCAGGTGTTTTACAGCTTCTTCATCATGTGGGTGGTCTCCTTCTCAGGTTCTCAATCCAGTGCTGACCGTCTAGGCTCCTCTTCATGACGTACAACGGCTCGGTCATGTTGGCGGTCGCGGTGGGTGCGTTCGTCGGGTATTTGGTCTTTGGGGAGGATACCACGGCGGCCAAGACGGTGGCTTGTCATTGATTGCTGGGTTGTCATTGACGGTGGACGGCGGGATACCGGGTTGAATCGCGGGAAATAAGGGAGGGGATATAGATGGTCTTCTTGTCACGAGTTCAATGAATGTGTTGTCTTCTTCATGGAACTTCCACGTCGCTCCCGTCGTCTCCAAACCCAAAGCTGAACCCCCCGGCCGAGGCATCGGCGGCCTCGCCGTCTGGCTTGCCGTGGACGATCTCATCCCACTTGCGCTTCTTGCCATCGTTTCTCTTCTGCAGCTCTTCCTCCGCCTGCGCAAGAAGCTCCGGGTGCAGTTCACGCATCTTAGTCACGAACCGGTCGTAGGGGTTCTGGACGTCCTTGCGGAACCCGGAGATCTGGTCAGCCTTGTTGCCGAGGAAGTCCAGCGCCGCCGTCAGATGGCCCCGCGGGATGAAGTTCTGCGTCACGGCGATGGCCGGCTCCAGGTTGACGACCAGGTGCCACCAGCCCGACGGGACGTGCAGGATCTCGCCCGCCGCGCAGACGCCCTCGATGCAGCCGGGCGTGCGGCGCGCCTCGGCGTGGAACCCGAGCAGCCACTCGGCGATGCTGAGCGGCGACGTCACCTCGCTTTGGTCCTCGGACACGAAGACGCCCGGCGGCGGGGGCAGCTTCGTCGACGAGGGAAACATGATCCAGTATTTGGAGCCGCGCACGACGGCGTTCCACGCGCTCGTGGCATTCGGGTCCTTGTGAAAGCTGCTTCCGGACCGTTCGGGGCCGACGATGAGCCATTGGCGGTCGGGGCGGTCGTCGCCTAGCACCGAGAAGAAATCCTCCCCGAAGCACGGGGGCGGCCAGTAGGCGGCGGAGGAGTCGTCCTTGGTCCGGTCGGTCTGGAGGCCCATCTTGGAGACGAAGGCCCGGTCGAATAGGTAGAGGGGTCGCTCGTCCATGTTGCTCTTCATGTAGTCGACGTAGGTGCGGAACGGCCAGTCGACGGACTCAGCGCGGAAGACGACGTCCCCGTAGGTCGACAGCAGCGAGTCCATGGTCCAGGTCTGGTAGATGGGCCATTCTTTCACGGGCTCCGTCAGGATGAAAGGGGTGTCTGTCCATTTCTCCTGGAACTCCTCCTGGGACAGATTGGGCAGTCGGGCGATCTGGTTCTTGGCGGGGATGTCGGCGACATAGGGGTCGATGGAGACGTGCGCACAGTGGAAGGGACGGTGTAGGGCGTCGGAATAGAGGCTCGAGCAGTCCAGGATGCACACTCCCGATGACGGGAGGTTGAGATAGGTGGAGCGCCACGTTCCTCGCCAGGTAAATGACGGTGGAGGGGATCTGTATACAGTACTTTAGTCCATGTTTTCCCTGCCCATACCATTCCCCACGGAGACTTACTCCACAAAGAGGGCTTTCCACAGCTCCTCGGCTCGAGTAAAAGCATACAACGCCTTGCACGTCCGGCCAACAGCCAGCAAACCCGACCCATCGAGCGACTCCAGCACATTCAGGATCAGCTCGTCGGGCAGGAGTCGAAACGCGCCAATGGCATGACGCAGGTTCTCCGCCGCCAGCAGGGCGTTCCCACTCGGCTTGACTCCCAGGGGATGACCCGGAATGGTATTCTGACTAGGCAAATCCTGCAGACTGTCATTGGGATGCGACGTGTAGATGCTCCTCACCGCATCGGAGTCACGGTTGGTGGGGTCGAAGGAGGTGATATCGGGCATTTTCATTCCTGCTGTCACCTCTGTGTGATTTCGAGTGATGTGCAGGCACAAGCCGATTGATTCAATCCCAATGAATCATGCGATATGACTCTATAGCTCCGTCGTCAGCAGCTAACCGATGTGACTCAACTGGAGATAGAAGAAGTATAGCCTCAGGTTGCCGAATGAGAAAAGAGGGCAAACCTGAGGCTGCACTGATTGGCTGACACCCAATCCGGCAGGCGGTGAGTGTCGGCTAGACTCAATAGCGCGAAAAGAGGAAAATTTTCGGAGCAGAAAAAAAAAACAGCAGAGAATCTTTGGGTCGAAGTCGGCTGCAACTTTTTTTTTTTTTTTGCCCTTCCCCTCCCCGCCTCATTCTTCTTTCCCACACTACATCTTTTTCATCTCTCCCACCTCACCTCTACTCTTACTACACATCTAGATCCGGACTCAAGTCGTGGTTCTAGTTTTTTTGATATTTTTTTATCGTTACTTTACGGTATGTTTCCCTGCTTTTTTTCTTCCTTTTCTTTCCCCCTCTGCGTTCTCTTGTTCCTGCCCCACTGTCGCTGTCGCTGGTCACTAACAAAAATTTTATCTTGCAGTTCACTGTCCGATCACAGAGCAATAGCCTGTGATTTTTTTATCTACTCGCAAATATGGCTGACAAGGGTTTGGAGGATGTCCCCGAGGGTAAGTTATCTTCTTTTTTCTTATCTTTTTTTCTTTCTCTGGACGTTGCGATGTGTGGTGGTCGGATGTGGCGTCAGGGAAAAATCAGCAAAGGAAAATATGATCCAGTGAAGGGGAAAGAACACAAGAAAAGAAGGCGAAAAGAAAGAGAAGAAGAAGAAGAAGAAGAAAGGAATAGGCAAACGAACGAAAGAAATGAAGAAAGAGAAAGACAAAGAGAATCATCAAAACAGACCATGCTAACAATCGCCAACAGGACAGATCGAGTCCAACTACGATGAGGTCACCGACTCCTTCGATTCTATGGACTTGAAGTCCGAGCTGCTTCGCGGTAGGTTTCAACTGGATGAATAGAATCAAAATGAGAGTATGCTGATTCGTCTCAGGTGTCTACGCCTACGGTTTCGAGCGTCCCTCCGCTATTCAGCAGCGTGCCATCAAGCCCATCATCAACGGTAGGTTTTCTTACCATCATCTTATCCAGCGCGGCATGGTCTAATTCATCCAGGCTCCGATGTCATCGCTCAGGCCCAGTCCGGTACTGGCAAGACCGCCACCTTCTCCATTGCCGCTCTGCAGAAGCTCGACGCCAGCCTGAACGCCACCCAGGCCCTGATCGTCGCTCCCACCCGTGAGTTGGCTCAGCAGATCCAGAAGGTCGTCATCGCCATCGGCGACTTCATGAACATCAAGTGCCACGCCTGTATCGGTGGTACCGCCGTCCGTGATGACATGAACGCCCTCCGTGACGGCCCCCAGGTCGTCGTCGGTACCCCCGGCCGTGTCCACGACATGATCCAGCGCCGTGTCCTGCGCACCGATCAGATGAAGATGTTCATCCTCGACGAGGCTGATGAAATGCTGTCGGTATGTTTTTTTCCCCCCCCCCCTTCTGACCCCCTAAAATCCAGTCACTGACCGTCCTAGCGTGGTTTCACCGAGCAAATCTACGACATCTTCCAGCTGCTTCCCCAGTCCACCCAGGTCGTTCTGCTGTCCGCCACCATGCCCCAGGACGTCCTCGAGGTCACCACCAAGTTCATGCGCGACCCCATCCGTATCCTGGTCAAGAAGCAGGAACTCACCCTGGAAGGTATCAAGCAGTTCTACATCGCCGTCGAGAAGGAGGACTGGAAGCTTGACACCCTGTCCGATCTCTACGAGACCGTCACCATCACCCAGGCCGTCATCTTCTGCAACACCCGCCGCAAGGTCGACTGGCTCACCGACAAGCTGACTGCCCGTGACTTCACCGTCTCCGCCATGCACGGTGATATGGAGCAGTCCCAGCGTGACGTGATCATGAAGGAGTTCCGCTCCGGTTCTTCCCGTGTCCTGATCGCCACCGATCTGCTGGCCCGTGGTATCGATGTCCAGCAGGTCTCCCTGGTCATCAACTACGATCTCCCCGCCAACCGTGAGAACTACATTCACCGTATCGGTCGTGGTGGTCGTTTCGGTCGTAAGGGTGTCGCCATCAACTTCGTCACCGCTGACGACGTCCGCATGATGCGTGAGATCGAGCAGTTCTACAGCACCCAGATCGAGGAGATGCCCATGAACGTTGCTGGTACGTCCTTATCCTTCTTCACTTTTAACCTCGATACTAACTTTTCCAGACCTCATCTAAACTTTTTGAGTCACCTTATGTCTCGATGCGGATTACGATTGCAGTTGCCAATGATCCAAGGGTAAGCTGCGGTGGACACGGCGTTAGAACATCGTTTTGCTTCTCTTGGCCGAGAATTTACCAAAAGTAGTGGCTTTCTGTATCTCCAGCATTTACCGGCGGCTCTCAGGGCGAGCTCTGGTTGCTGCTGTTCATGGTTTCCTTTGTCTTTATTTTTATCACTTATGGAGATGCGACATGCCTGTTCGACTTATTTGCTGTAATTCATGATTTTTGAAATCACGTTTTCTTTTTCCCTTTTCTCTTTCTCTGTTTTTATCCATTTTCTATCTTTTTTCTTTGCGATCTCCCTCTTGCTCCGGTTGGTTAATGATGTCGCTTCATGCAATCCGGAGGCAGAGCGCGAAGAACAAAACCGAGTGATGCTGCATCCATGGATGCGATGGCAGCACTCGGAGGAGGTTCTGTGTGACGTGGCTGTATAGCTATAGACTGAAGGCAATACATTTACGATCTGTTGTCTTGTAGTTGTATCCTGGGTTATCACACCTGATGACCCCATCCCATCCCATCCCATCCCATCCCTAACCCCCTCCCACTCTACCTCACCACCTCACCTACACACCCCCGCCAACCAAACCACAAAGTGAACAAAGTAAATAAAAATGACAGCCCAACAAAACACACCCACCTCTCGCCCTCCCCCTCAACAATGGAACCCAACAGCCCCTCCCTCCTCTGGGCCCACGAACTCCGCCGCGAAAACATCCACCTCATCAACCGCCTCGACACGGCCCACGCAGAGCTCACCTCCCTAACATCCACCGTCGCCGAGCTCCAGCGCACAACGACCCATCTCGCAGAGCAGATCACCACCGTCGATAACCGCTACGAGGCCCGGCTGGATGGCTTGCGCGATGGCTTCACGCAGAGGGTTGATCTCCTTGTTCGGCGCGTGGATGCGCTTGAGGGGAGGGTTGGGGTGTTGAAGGGGGTATTAGAGGGGAGCTGTGTGGATCGAGGATCGTGGGGGGGTAGGGGTGGGAATGGTAGGTTTTTCTTCTCTGTCTGTCTGTCTGTCTGTCTCTTTGGGAGAGTGTCACTGTTGTTGCTGTGTGTGTGTGTGTGTGTGTGTGTGTGTGTGTGTGTGTGTGTGTGTGTGTGTGTAGCGATTGCCATGCTGTGTTGCAGTGATCTGACTGACTGGCCTACCTTGTGCTGTTTACTGGGTAGCACTACAAGGGCAGAGTAGACGCACTAAGCACTCCCAGCGCGAGGCGTCCTCAGACTCAGACTCAACCTCAACCTCAAACCCAGACCAAGACAAAGACCAAGACCAAGACAAAGACCAAGACGAAAACACAGTCCTCGTCCCCGACTCCTTCCCCCCAGACAAGCGCCAACCAAACACCAACCAACAAGACTCCAACCCCAACGAACACGACTACCTATCACCGCGTCCTCACCCCACACCAGATCCTCCTACTCCTAGCCCTATCACAGCCACTAGAACTACTACTCCATCCACAGTCACCGTCACCACTCGCGACAGCCCCAGCCCGTCTAGTCCAGCGGTGTCAGAGCAGCGAACAACGATAAACCTCCAACAAGGTACCCGATCTCTTCAAGAGTATGTCCGCTTTGGGGAGAGTCTGCGCGCGGAGTTGGAGCCGTGTAAGCGCGAGGGGGAGATCGTGGGGCGGTTTGTGAAGGGATTGAGTGATGAGGGTGTTAGAGGGATGGTGGAGAGGAGGATGGATTGTGTTGGGTGGGTTTGGGAGAGGATGGTGGGTGTTTTGAGGGAGGTTGTTGGGGATAGAGGAGGTGGCGCTGCTGCTGCTATGGAGGATAATGGAGAGGGGGGCGATACTAGTGTGAAAGGTAGGAGTAGACGAAGCAAGAGGAGGCGCATTTCTATTGTTTCTCCTGATGAGGAGGATCTGTTGCAAATGGCTGGGATGCATGTTGGGTAGGTGGTAGGTAGGTATGTATTACCATGTTCCTATAGCAGTGTCTATGATAATCTAGCTCTTGTATATGTAGTATACAGCGACAGTGACGACGAAAGAGAAGAAAACTAAGTCTCACTATAAAAATACCTCCCCTCCCTATCCTCAACCTCAACCTCAATCCTCCCCTCCTCAATCTCCTTCCCGTCCACCTCAATAGAAGCCCTCATGACATCCCCCGCCTGAACCTCCCCCACCCCCTTCGGCGTCCCCGTAAGCACAATATCATCCTTCTCCAGCGTCATCACGCGCGAGATCTCCGCCAGCAGGCGCGGAATGCGATAAAGCATCAGACCAGTCGAGTCCGCCTGGCGCGCCTGCTCGCCAATGCTCAGCCGCAAGAAGGCATCGTGCGGGTTCGGGATGCGCGATTTCGGGATCTCATTCGACACCGGCAGGAAGGTGTCGAAGCCTTTGGCGATTGTCCAGGGGAGGCCCTTCTTTTTGGCTTCGTCTTGGACGTTGCGGGCTGTCATGTCGATTGAGAGGAGGTAGCCTTTTATTATTATTTTAGCATTGTCATATATATATAGAGAGAGAGTAAGGTTAGGAGGCTTACTTCGAATCGCATCCATTGCGCCCTTCTCGTCATTCGGGTCCAGATCCCGAACGGTGCGGCCCATGACGAGTGCCAATTCCACCTCGTAGTGGAGTTTGGTGCCGCGCGGGCGCAGCACAGGGCCTTCTCTGGGACAGAGGATGGAGGAGGCGGGCTTGAGGAAGAAGAAGGGCTGTTTGGGCTTGGTGTTGTTCAGCTCGGTGATGTGGTCACTGCATTCATTAAGTCGGTCAGTTCATCTTTCTCCAATTGCTCCACCAATTCTGGACGGTAATTAAACTACAAAGCAGGGAAGGACGTACGCATAGTTGCGACCGATGCAGATGACTTTTCTGCAATTGGATTTGATTGCGCTGGCCATGGTGGAGGTGTGTTCTTGGGGGTTGAGAGAAGACAGCGAGGGGAGAAGAGGGGAAAGAAGACGATATGGTCAAGAAGTGTTCGGGCGGGAAAGCCGACGTGCGGAGACGGCCGCAATCTCCGAGACTCGGCGGTTGCATGGGGAATGGTGGCTTTGTGGGGAGTGTGGGGGATCTTGTGTCGCATGTAGTATTGGTTTGTTTTCTTTATAATTCTAGATTATAGAGGATGTCATGTCATAGAGATTGAGAAGTAAGTGTATTGCGACTGGGACTGCAGTGAAGCCACGCCAAGCCCGATCAGCGAGACTCCGAGCACCTCAATCTTCCTTTCTGATTCTTCCTCTTCCTCCTCCTCTCTCTTCTCCCCTCACAATAGCTATCACCATGCAAGTCGCACAGATTCTCTCCGATTTAACATCCCTTCAAGTTTGTGTATGTGTCTCCTCATCACGATTGTTAGCGACTACGAACTAACCAACCCAGGATCATCACGACGCCCTCGCCCTCGTCACCGTCAACGAGAGAATCCCCCGCACCCACACCGCAGAAGGGGGCGCATCCCCGGCGAAATCTGCATCCGTCGATCCCACGGAACAGACGGTCCACGATGACCTCCGCCGTGCCACGGAGTTAGTGGAGTTACACTACGAGATCAAGGCGCGCCATGCGGATGGGATGGTCGACGACGACCTCGCGAAGGCAAGGGACGAGGTGGATCGCGTATTGATGGAGATGGAGGAGGATGCTTGGTAGGATATTCATAATGCGACGAGGTATGGTATGGACATGAGGTTATGAGAGGGAACAGGCGGCATCTATGGCATATGATGGTGTTGGGTATGGCGTACGGGTTCTGAACGGACGGATGGCTGTTATATGGCTATGATATGTATACCACTAGCTCAAGTGAATTGAGCCTTACTGTATTTTGATCCAATTAGAGTGTTTATGTACTTCTCCCAAAAAACTACCTACTACGATCTAGATCTATCAATCCACATCCAAGCAGAGTATGATGTATGCAATGACGTCCTCAGGCACCCTACGCCAAGACGCAAGGCGGTGAGCCTATCTTGCTCGTCACGAATCATGATCGATTTATCGTCTGTTGAGCTTCACTCTCCATTCCTCCTCTCCCTTGTCTTCTCCTCTCTCCCGACTTTGTTGCAATTGCCAGCATCATGGCCACAAGCGTGGATGCGAAGCTGCTGCGGCGGACCAAGTTCCCGCCCGAATTCAGTCGCAAGGTCGACATGACCAAGGTCAACATTGAGGTCATGAAAAAGTAAGCGACGCCCACTCCTTGCCCGGCCTCCTCCCCCGTCGCTGACCCCGTCCGTATAGATGGATTGCAGGAAAGATTTCTGAGATCCTGGGCAATGAGGATGACGTTGTCATTGAGCTGTGCTTCAACCTCCTCGAGGGAACCCGTTACGTACGTGCCAATCCACCGCGGGGAACGAAGGGAAATGGGAATGACGGCTAATATGATCGTCTGTACAGCCCGATATCAAATCGCTACAGATCCAACTCACAGGCTTCTTGGACAAGGATACGGCAAATTTCTGCAAGGAACTCTGGTCGCTCTGTCTAAGTGGTCAGGAGAATCCTCAGGGTGTTCCCAAGGAGCTGCTGGAGGCCAAGAAACTCGAGCTCATCCAGGAAAAGGTCCGTCCTGGTCTCTGATAATACTCGGTATAGATGGGTCGTTAACTGACACTTCTCAGCTCGAGGCAGAAAAAGCAGCCGAACAAGCGCGACGACAGAAGGAACAAGAGCAACGGCGGGAGCGGGAAATGGAAGACCTGCGGCGGCGCGACCGTTCTGATCGAGGGCGTGGAGGAAGAAGAGGCGGGCGCGGGGGTGGGCGCGACTTCGAGCGTCGTCCATCGCCACCCCGACGACGCAGTCGTGAACGGTTTCGCGATGCGCCGCCATCCCGGCGTGACTTCGACTCATACGTACCATCGCGGCGAAGCCGACGGCCCAGCCGCTCCCGATCTCGCTCCGTCTCTTCGTCACGATCCCCGCCCCCTCGTCGCCAACAACGCTATTCCAGCAGGGACAGGGACCGACGCCGACGCCGCCGGTCGGCCAGCGGTTCCATCTCCCCGGAACGCCGGCGGTCCGCCCCTCGCCGACGCGGCAGCCCGGACTATGGTGATCGAGTGCGGTCTCCTTCCCGCAGTGGTTCCTCGCGCTCACGTAGTCCCAGACGAGATCGCAGGAGATCGCGATCGGTGTCGTCGCGCAGCTCATCCCGTTCACCGCCCCCGCCTTCTTCCCGGGACCGGCGCCGGAGGGGCTCTTCGGCCTCGGATGATGACCGGGGCGCTCCGCGACGGAGACGATCCTCGCCTCACCATTCTTCACGCGCGCATAAGAAAGAATCACCAGCTGATGTTGCAAAGGTTCGCAAGACCCGTGATGATCGCCGCTTGAGCCGTAGCCGCAGCCACAGCCGCAGTCGCAGTCGCAGTCGGGGCCGGGGCCGGAGCCCGACGAGGAGTATCAGCAGCAGCCGCAGTCGAAGCCCCAGACAACACGACTCGCGCAGCCGCAGTCGCAGTCATAGTCGCAGTCGCAGCCGCGGTGAAGGCCGAAAGCGGCGACGCTCAATCCCCAGATATGCCCCGACGGCCCGCCGTCGGCGCGATTCGTCTTCCGTGTCAGCCCGCGACGAGAAGCGGCCACGGGTCCGAGAAGCAGACTCCGATGCCGCGCCGGCACCAAAAAGATCCCCAAGCCCAGCCGACAAGGCCCCCCAAGCGACCATGACATAAAGGATGCAGCTCCCGAGGTGGGTGAATCACTCTAAGTACGTCTGGATATCTGTTTGGAAGGGGAAGAGAGAGCGATAAGGTTTTAATCCAAACAATGAGTCTTACACGATGTCTGTCTATCTATCTATCTGTCTGTCTTTTTATCACTGTCAATCCATCCTACGATTGCTACTGGACTGATTTAATTGATTGATCCTTCTGCACCTGGGCTGGCTTCGGCTAACGACGTACCAACACATAGTCCACACACTCTGCCCATCGGCCCGCCGCTGCGCGCATCTCGACCACCGCGCTACGCGAGAAGCTCCTCCGCGAGAAGCTGGTCGCCCGGCGACGGTCGTCGACGGCAGAAAGGTAGGTTGGTTAGTCGCCACTAGGATGGGAGGGACCAACCGTGAGTCCAGTCGTAAATAC
Organism: Aspergillus campestris IBT 28561; assembly: GCF_002847485.1. NCBI lineage: Eukaryota > Fungi > Ascomycota > Eurotiomycetes > Eurotiales > Aspergillaceae > Aspergillus > Aspergillus campestris. The sequence goes on along the minus strand of NW_020194336.1, from coordinate 888,893 downwards.
GGGGGATTTGCGCATGTTCGCCACGTTCACAGCATTAGATAGTTCTGCAATAAGACTGCGACCTACTTCATGTTCTGCATAATATGTACACAGGATACAGGAATCAATCAAGACCTAGCAGGGTATTCCAAGCACCTAGCAAAGTCCGAGTCAATCGAAATTTCATCCCAGCAAACCTCTCAAGGCAACTAACTACCTCAAAAGTCCAGTCATCCATCCCCAACTCGTTTATTCGAAGACAGAGCTTGCGTATACTAGTACTAACTTGCAAATCACTCTCATACCATGACACGCGGCTGCAGCTTTCCCTCGCTGTAGATACATTCCCGAGTAGAATAAAGAGTGCATAATTAAGGTGTATGTATGGACAGGAGAGACTGGAGCCAGTACTGTCGACAGGCTATGGGTCTTGCCAGTTGTCTGTATTTCTCATCTGTATGCTAATGTTAATCAATCGCACTATGATAATAGAAGCCTAAGAGTCCAGACTCCTCCAAGCAGGTAGATCAATGTATAAATGCATAGATAGAGAGAGAGATAGACAGATAAACAAACACCAACACCCCCAAAACACCACGCCATCAACACTAACCCCACGCACATACCAGGATAAACAACGAACCCATCAATCCGGATGATTAATATATTCAAGACAGCTAATCCTCCAAAAGAACCAATACCCAGGATGATAGAACCGCCATGCATGTATATCAATTTAGAACCTTATTTTGACCTCTTTCTTACTCTCTCTACTATCTATGTAGCTGCTGTTATCTAGTGAATATAATGGTATATTTTTGGATAAGTAATGAATGTACTGTGGAGTAATCAGGGACGTTATCCATCCATAACTATGATGGCCGTTAAACGAAGGAATAAACTTGGTTAAATCCCAGATAACACCATTCCCCACCATAATCAACCACTATCACACCTGATAAATCAAGTAAAAATAAATGATAATATGATAATAATAATACTCCCATTGATCCTGCCAAAAAGAAATACAAATGAAAAAGAAAGAAAATCACATGCCCAACCGTCATGATGTCACGCAATTTCCTTCCGACTCCTCCCCCCTGTCAATCGCGTGGCTGGGGCCCTCTGGGGCCCCCCTTTGCGTGGCTTATTGGGATCGGCTGGTTGTTGTTGGGGCGGGTCGTCGTTTCTTCCTTTTTTCCTCTTTCCCCGTTATTTTATTTTATTTGATTTTATTGTTTTATTATGTTATTCTTTTTTCAATATGATTATTATTGTAGTTGCCTAGTTTGGAGCCGAGGTTAGTAATACTCATCTGTCTATTCTGTCTACTACTGTAGTAGTTTGTAGTGTTGTATAGTTATCATCATGCTAAAATTCGTCATAATACTCTACAAAATAGAACCAAATGTGTGCCTGACAGTAATATCATGTACATGATCAAGATATAGAAGGAATGTACTCCATTGAAGGGAATAAAAAAACGCGTTTCAACGAAAAGAAAATGTAGGAAGAAGAGAAATGGCCAAGGCAACATCAGAAGTCAAATCAATAACAAAAACTAGATAAACAAATAAACATCTTCCTGGCGAGTTCTAACGCTACATGTGTGCCGATGTAATCCTCTTTGCCCAGCCAGTGGTGTCCATCCGTTCGTGATCCCCTCTACTGGCCCCCGGTCGAAACCACACATGCCCAGAGAAGAATTTTAGAATTAAAATTAGGTATGTACAGGTATCTTCACCGTTGCTGCCATGGCGATCGTCGCGGAAGGTTGGATTCCTCAGTGCGGGAGATCTTCTCCCTTACTGGGGCGGGCAGGAAGCGACGCTGACGGTCGTCGTCATGGTGACCACCTTGCGGGGCTTGCCGCTGGGCGCCTGGGTGACCTGGGGCGAGTCGCTGTTGGTGGCGACGGGGATCACGGCCTCCGAGGTGATGGTCTCGCAGGGGGTGCTGCTGGCAGCGGGGCCTCGGTCGAGGTGGCCACGGGGACGACGGTCTCCGAGGTGATGGTCTCACAGGGAGTGCTGCTGGCGGCGGGAGTAGACTGGGTCGGGGCAACAGCCGGGCCGAGGGGGTCTCGGTGCTGGTAGCGATGGGGACAACAGTCTCCGAGGTGAAGGTCTCACAAGGGGTGCTGCTGGCCTCGGGGGCAGCAGAGGAAGCGGGGGACTCAGTAGAGGTGCTGACGGGCACCACGGTCTCCGAGGTGAAGGTTTCGCAGGGGTGCTGCTTGCCTCGGGGCGGCAGAGGAGGGGGAGGGCTTGTGCGGCACAACAGGAGCGGAGGAGTGAGGGGAGCTCACGGTCGAGGTGGCCACAGGCACAATCGTCTCGGAGGTGATGGTGTCGCAGGGGGTGCTGGAGGCCGCGGCGGACGAGCTGCCGGTAGGCTGAACAGCGGGAGCCGAGGGGGACTCGGTGTGAGTGGCCACGGGGACGACGGTCTCCGAGGTCAGGGTGTCACAGGGGGTGCTGCTCGCCTCAGGAGCAGGAGAAGCGGGCGACTCGGCGGGGCGCTCGGGGCCGGGGCGGAGCTGCTGGTAGCAGGAGTCTCAGGAGCCTCGGTGGAGGTAGTCACGGGCACGACCGTCTCGGAAGTGATGGTGTCACAGGGGGTGCTGCTGGAGGCGGCGGCGGACGAGGTCACGGTGTGCTGGACAGCAGGGGTCGAGGAAGACTCGGTGGGCTGGGCAGCAGGGGACGAGGGAGACTCGGTGTGAGTGGCCACGGGAACAACCGTCTCCGAGGTCAGGGTGTCACAGGGAGTGCTGCTCGCCTCAGGAGCAGGAGATGCGGGCGACTCGGCGGGGGCGCTCGGGGCCGGGGCGGAGCTGCTGGTAGCAGGAGCCTCAGGAGCCTCGGTGGAGGTAGTCACGGGCACGACCGTCTCGGAAGTGATGGTGTCACAGGGGGTGCTGCTGGAGGCGGCGGCGGACGAGGTCACGGTGTGCTGGACAGCAGGGGTCGAGGAAGACTCGGTGGGCTGGGCAGCAGGGGACGAGGGAGACTCGGTGTGAGTGGCAACAGGGACGACGGTCTCCGAAGTTAGGGTGTCACAGGGGGTGCTGCTGGAAGCGGGAGCGGACGAGGCACCGGTGGGCTGGACGTCGGGAGAAGAGGGGGCCTCGCTGTTGGTGGCAACAGGGACGACGGTCTCCGAGGTCAGGGTGTCACAGGGGGTGCTGGAAGCAGCAGCAGACGAGGCGCCAGTGGGCTGGACGTCAGCAGCCTCGCTGTTGGTGGCAACAGGGACGACGGTCTCCGAGGTCAGGGTGTCACAGGGTGTGCTGGAAGCAGCAGCGGCGGCGCCAGAAGAGGCCGGGGTCGAGATGGCGGGCAGGCTGGTACCGCTGGGCTTGGAGGCCGGGTCGGCATCGCAGCCAGTGATCAACTGGATGATGATGATCTGGATCTTGTCGGTGAGCTCAATGCCAGCAGCACCACCACCGAGGGCAGCCAACTGGGCACGGGTACCCATGGAGATGGTCTCAATGGCCTCACCCTCGGTGAGGAGCGAGAGCACACCGTGGAGGTTGGTGCCCAGGAGGCCGTCGATGGTGTCGGTGAGGAACGAGGTGAGGTCGGAGACGAGGCCGTTAGCCAGGTTGAGGGCGACCTCGCCGCCGTTGGCAAACGAGAGCCAGTAGATCAGGAGAGACTTTTGCTCCTCCCCGAGCTTGTTGTCGGAGTTGGTGAGCCACTGGACGACAGAAGTGCGGGTCTCCTTGGACAGGGTGGTGGCAGCCTGGCCCTTGGCACAGGCTTCCAAGGCGGTCTTGACCGTGGAATCGAGCTCGCCAACGACATCGCTCTTGAGGATCGCAGTCAGGGTGGCCTTGGCGCCGTCAACCAGGGAGCCGGCTTCACCAACGAGGCTGCCGATGGCGGAACCGGAAGAGATGGTGGACAGGCCGCCGTGGGGCAGCGAGCCCAGCGAGAGCACATCCTTGCCGGTCTCGTTGTTCAACCAGGCCAGGACGGTCTCCTTCAGCTCCTGGGTAAGCTTGCAGTCGGAGCTGTTCAGCCACTCCTTCAGGGTGGACTGAACCTTGTCCTCCAGATCGGAGGCCATGCCACCGGAGGAGCTGAGGGCCAGGGCGGACTTGACCTTAGGCTCGATAGACGACCCAGCGTCCTTGAGGAAGGCAGTCAGGGAGTCCTGGGCGGAACCGCTGAGGACCATGCCGACGACGTCATCGACGGAGGAGAACACGCCGTCCAGGGTGACGAAGAGGTTGTCCTTGGAGGCGATGCTGGCGGCGGTAGGGATGAAGAAGGAGAGGGCGGAGGTGGTCTCGACGGGGAGGGTGGCATCGGCCTCTCCGTCGGCCCACTTGAGCAGAGCAGTCTTGATGGACTTCTCGAGGTGAGAACCGTCGTGGCTCTTCACCCACTCGACCAGCTCCTCACGGGCGTGGGACGAGACGACGCTAGCCTTGCTTCCCAGCGCAGCACTCTCCAGAGCCGCGGCGGCAGGGCCACTGATTCCGGTGAGGATGAAGGCCGGGCTCTGGCCGTCCTGACCGAAGAGCGCCGCGATCAGGCCAGTCAGATCCTCGACAACGTCGGTGACGAGACCGCCGACCTCGCTGACGAGGCCACGGTTCTCGAGCTGGGACCGCGGAAGGGCGAGAGCATGGCTCGCCAAGCTCGCGAGCAGGAGCAGGTTGTCAGAACGCATGATGTGACGATTGTGATCAAAGGAATGTATAGGTCAGCGAATGGCTTCTGAAATCTATCAGAACAAAAAGAATGAAGCAAAAAAAGCCGTTGCGGTGGCTAAAAACAGCCGATTTGGTTAATGACAGACTGGTAAAATGGTATCAAAAGAAAGACTGGGTGGGAGAAAAAACAAAACAACAGAAGAACAAGACCAGGTTCAAGCGACTGACGGATGCTTGAAAGGTGCGCCCACGGGGGTGATCATCGCTTCGCTTTATATACCCCTGAGCACTTTTTCATCACCCGTGGTACTAACATCCCGAAAGGCTCGATAGAGACTTGCCCCCCATTCTGGATTCCACGATTGGATCAGCGCGCCCCTCGTCCAAGGAGGCAGACCATCTGTGATCGCGGTCCCGGATCTTCGAGGCCAAATTGACCAAGTGGGTCCGGACTGCGTGCGTGAAGGCAAATAAGAGCGCACATGAACCACTGGGTGGACACTTTCGAAACAAACCAAAGGGGATGGGATGAAAATAACTATTTCTAGCAATGGGCTGTGCTAGTCCAAAGGTTATGCGAGCCGAACGGTTGCGGATCAGGAGCAGACCCCCATGCCACGGGTTCGCCTGTCCAGCGTATACGATTGAAGATGTCACCACTCATGCCATGGGCAATAGAGAGAGGCATTGTAGGAGCCTAGGAGGAGAGGGATAATCACGGAAGAGTGAGAGGGGACGAAGTGGACATGAGGATTTCATTCAAGCCGCGGTCCACTTGTGGGAAGCATCCAGCGATAGTCAACACGCCGGCCAACTACTCTCAGGGGAGACGTGGGCCAAGTATAATCCCACAGTACTGATTGTCGCCATGTCGTTGGGTCCTGAGCCAATGACGGCACATCTCACGAACATTTGGGGTAACCTGGATGAATATCACCGAACCCGGTGGACAACCCATGGTTGATCGACACGGCCGGTCTTACGTCCCTGAGCTGACCTTGGAGTCGGGGTCGTGCCTGAGAGAAAATCATGGGGTCAATCAATCAATCAATAGTCATTGCTGGGGAATTGTTGTGTGCTTCTCGAATGTCTGGTTGTTTTGGAGCCTGAGATCACTGAGATACGTTTTAAGAATGATCCATAGTAGATAGTGGATTTTTGGCGAGAGGCATCAAGAGTGCCGGTCACGCTAACCGTTGACTGATCAAAATTGATACCCGCGCCCGGTCCATGCAGTCGCAGTCGTGCTAGGGGAGAACATCTTCATTACAGCAGCACTCCTCTGCGCTGGACTAGGACGAAGCGTCAGGAGACACCCGATCAAAGAATCCCTCTGCCTTCATGACGGTCTTGAGCTTCGCGCGCGGCGAAACCATCGATATCTTCCCTGTTTATCCATATTAATAGCAACGGCCTTATGGAACGAGGCGGACGAACGCCTCCCAGGGAGCAGACCGGGGGGTTCGCGAGCCAAGATCACAATACCCTGGGCTAGCAGCCGTTCGAACATTGCGGCACGGCACCGGATCCAAGGGAAGGAGAAAGGGGAGCGCACAAACATCGAAAGGGGGGTGGGGAAGTGTGGTGAGAAACCTGTTAGCGTCGGCGTACTACGAGCTTAGTGCATCGTTAGTCAGGGACCAGCGACGAGGAAGGAAGAGGGGCCTATATTATGGTCTTCCTCCTGGAGTCCTCCATCCGTGCGATGCAGAGCTTCAAGGGATGAGTGACGGAATAAGGACAGTGGTCCCCCCAACCCTGCAGTATATGGCAGTTGAACTGGGGTTATCAAAAAAGAAAAGTCACCATCAGCAGGATCCGGGCCAAAAGGAAGGAAGAGCACAGGCAATTCTCTAGTTCCCCCCACCCACAAAGCAGACTGTTGTGCACGCAGGGAGATCGTTTCCCCAACGGGTGTTCCTGACCCGACGACCATGTATCCTTGGTTCCTGACGCTGGACTCCACTTGAAAGTGAGGGTCGAATCCGAGGAAGCCGTGTTTGTTGGACGGATGACAATAAAATATAAATGTACACCCCCGACTCCAGACTCCAGACTCCAGACTATCGGGCGGAGAGGGGCCAATTTTCAAGTTGTCGTTTAAAATAAGATAGGCCCTTAGGTGGGTTAAAGATGAGTGGCGTCTGTAGTATAGGCTACTAACCCAGCCAAGGAGGATTAAAGTAAGCTCGCCAATTGTGATTAGTGGAAGTGGGGTGGAAGTAAATTATTCTCCAAGCAGTAAGTACTCCGGAGTGGATGATAAGGGAGGGGAGAGAGATGGGAAGGAGTGACGTGAAGTGAAGGGATTCAAGATGGAGAAATCACGATGGAGAAATCACGATGCCAGTCAGGTGATTGCGGTCAGGTGCAACAACCTCTCTCTATCTCTCTATTGATCTTGATGATGATGCTTTTCCCATCCTCAATCTATATCTCGACAATGGGCTGTTTTGATGAATGCCCAACATGCTGCGAATCGTTCGGTGCTTACATATTGCGATGAAGCAATCTATTATACATATATAACAGGCCAGCAGAGGTATAGTGGAATGGACGCCTTGCAGACCAGTCCATGTCCGGACCATCCTAGCTGGTAAGGTCAATTGGTTTATATAAACGAATTTCTATAGTCTCCCCAGTCCCCCCAGTCCTCCCATGCCCATTTCATTCTATCCCTGTCGTATGGTGGGTTTACAAGAAGTACGGCGAGTGATCAGTATATCGAATATATATCTCCACCATACGCCAAAAACCACACCCTCAGGGAGATCATGACGATTGAGTCCATCCACATCATTTATCCCAATCTATCATGAGAAACAAAGCTAGAAGCAGTATGCAATCCAAATGGGCCCAAGAAACTGATCCAAATAGATCAATCAGACCCATGGTTGCTGCAGCCAAATTCCTGGGATGTTTCATGTTGCCGGGACAACTGGCGTGCCCACGTGACCGGCGCGGACCCAGCCACCCGATGTTGTTTCGTTTCCTGAAAACGAAATGATCCGATCTTCAATCAACCCCGACCATACGACAACCAGACGACAATAACGACCCCCAACGGCGCTAAACCCGTGCGCCCCCCTTGACCGGACACTATTCCATTGTGCATGACCTCGTTCATGTGTCTGATCCATTGGGAGTTGTGACGATGGCCTCTCCCAATTCCCTCTCGACCGCGTATACCAGCGGTCTCTCCCGACAACCGTCGTCCCGGCATCTGTCCCGCGCCGCCACCTCACGCGCCGGTTCCAGACGAACCTCTCCGGAAGTCCAAAATGTCTCTGCTGTGAGTAGGAATCGACAGCTGGAGTCCTCTAGACGGTATTCGCCGGGCGACAGCTCCGATGACGAGGTCCCCGAGCCGAAATTCAGCGCTTCCGTCAAGGCCCTGCTGGACGAGGATGTCGACTCCCCCCGCCTGCAACGGAGGCCTTCCGACAACTATCACCGCCCGAGCGATCGGGTCGTGTCCACCAGCCAGGAGAGGCGATCTCGCACCGCGTCGCCCAACGACCATTCGACAGGGAGCCCGGCACCGCGGGTGGTTCGTCTTGCCCCCAACTTGATCAACGGCACTCGATTCCAACGAGAAGGATCGCCGCTCACTAATAGCGAGAGTGCCGGCTACGACAGCGCGAGGAGTTCTTCCAATGACTTGATCACCCCCGCGCCGCGACCGCGCACCGTGCGCATCAATCCCTCCCGGAGTTCGACGCGCTCTCCCGCCTCGGTTTCCCCCTCGCAGCGTCGCTGGGCAGAAGCCGACTCCGTCGAGGAGCAGAGGAGCGCCGAGCGCCTCGAGGAAGAGAGGAAGGCGCGGTACGAAGAGGAACAGGCGCCGCGCGTCGGCTCCTCTTCCGTGCTTCGCGCGCGCGGTGTGGAAGACGTCGGCCTGCACAGCTCGGTGCGACCGAAGAGAGTCGGCCGGTTAACAGGGAGCTTTCTGAATGGACCCGCCCGGAGGGGCGTGTTAAGACGGCAGAGCGAGGAGAACGACGACCCACAAACCTTTCTCACCGCGGAGGAAGGGAATGATCGGGAACTCGACGGCAACGGCAACCGCGCCGACTACGACTACAAGAAATCAGCGAAACCTTCATCACCACGGGTATCGTGGGTGGACCCGAGCCCCCTCGACCGGGCAGAACGGTATCGACCGCACGATCCCATCAGCCACCGGCCTGGAGAGGAAGCATTCTCCCGGGGTTCGTCTCCTAAATCGTACGGATCGCATTCCAAGTCAACCCCGGGTTCTTCGTCCGACCGGTCGTCGAAACCGCCAAGTGGGGCAGAGCAGCCCGTGTTCAAAGTCCCTCCGTTGCCGGAGCTGCCCTCCACTCGCGACCAGGAGAACGAGCCGCCACCGACTTTCAAGCGGGCCAAGCCTCAGGGGTTTAACCTGCTGGACAAGCCGGAAGGGTTGGCCGTCGTCTACGGGGATGAACGGAAAGACGCACCGCAGCACGAGGCCCCGGCCGGACCGTCCCCGCGGAAGATCCTGGCGATGCGCAGCAACAACGCCCCGCATCATCGACCGGCCCCCCCGCCGCCCAAGATGTCGGTCCTCGAGACGGCAACAGCCAACGCCGGCGCCGCCACGTCGTCGTCCTCTCGTAAGAAGCGGAGCCAGGTCTCCGTCAACCACAAGCCGTTCACACGATTGGACTGTATCGGCCGGGGTGGGAGCTCGCGGGTCTACCGGGTCATGGCCGAGAACTACAAGATCTTCGCGCTCAAGCGAGTCAACCTGGAAGATGTCGACCCGGTCACCCTGGCGGGCTACAAGGGGGAGATTGATCTGCTCAAGAAGCTCGAGAACCTGGACCGCGTGGTTCGGCTGTTCGACTGGGAACTGAACTCGGACAAGCACACGCTCAGCGTCCTGATGGAGATCGGCGAGTCAGATCTTGAGAAGATCCTAACCTATCGACTAAACGCGGAGGATGCGGTGTTCGACTGCAATTTCACGCGATACTACTGGAAAGAGATGCTGGAATGCGTGCAAGCGGTACACCACTATAACATCGTGCACTCGGACCTGAAGCCGGCCAACTTCCTCCTCGTGCAGGGGCGGCTGAAGCTGATCGACTTTGGCATCGCCAACGCTATCCAGGACAACACAGTCAACGTGCACCGCGAGCAGCAAGTGGGGACCCCCAACTACATGTCGCCCGAGGCGCTCGTCGACTCGAACGCGTCACTGGGGCTGCCGTCGAGCGTGGGGAAGGTCATGAAGCTGGGCAAGCCCAGCGACGTGTGGAGTCTCGGCTGCATCCTGTACAAGATGGTGTACGGACAGCCGCCGTTCGCCAAGATCGCCAAATACTACGAGCGCATTCTGGCCATCCCCAACCCGCACGTGAAGATCGACTTCCCGGCGTTCGGCGTGGGCGGCGTGGCAGTGCCGCCGGGGCTGCAGCGGACGCTGAAAGCGTGCCTGCAGCGCGACCAGACGCTCCGACCGACGACACAGGAGCTGCTGGGCTCGCGGGACGCCTTCCTGTACCCGGACGCGCAGCTCGAGGGCGCGGTGCCCGTGACGCAGGAGATGCTTAACCGGATCCTGGTCAACGTGGTCAACCACTGCCGGGTGCGCGGGGTGCCGCGTGATGAAGAGCTGGCCGCATGGCCGGCGGGGTTCTTCGCCAAAATCAAGGCTGCTTTGGAGGAGAACGCATGATTGACCTGACTTGAATATTTTCTTTTGTTGATTACTGTCGGCGTTGCCCACTGAGCGTCTTTCATTTGTTCTATACCATTGAGCGGGATGCATTGCATGTTGGGATAGGAGTTGGATATGTGGGATTTACTGTACAACGAGCAATCAACCATGTTCGCTATTCTTTAATTAAGTTTTGTATTCGTATGTATTTCGTCATGAAGAGTATGTTCGGTATGACTATAGAGGCCGTCAACAATCGTAGTGTATATTCTGCCGTATTATACACACCGCCCACATGACCACCGGATTTTCTCCCGACAATTTCTCCATCCAGACCATCCGATCCTACGACCAACCTCTTCCGACGAACCTCTCTCTCCACGCGACCGGAAAAGAAACAATCAGAGAGAGAAACAGGCCACCGCAGGTCCCACCCACAACAATGTTCAGCCGCAGCGCCCTGGCGCGATCTCTCGCCGTCTCCGAGCAGCTCTGCACCCGCCCCAGCGTCACCCGCATCCAAGCTTCATCATCACCTCTCCGCAGCGCAGCAGCATCCTTCCACCAAAAGAGCTACGCCGCACAACAAGCAACGCAAACCACTCCCCCCTCCTCATCCGCCTCCTCCTCCGCACCCTTCACTCCTCCCACCACATCCACCACCTCGACAACATCAACAACACAAACAACACAACAAACCAAAATCCCACCACCCCCCCAATTCACCACGCCCCTCAAAGCAAGCGAATCCCTCCTGGAAACCCTCCCGCACCTCGCCGCGCAGCGCCCGCACTTCCTCACAGCGCTCATCCACGACCGACCCTACCTAATCACGGAAGGCGACTCCGTGCGTCTCCCGTTCCTGATGGCCGGCGTGGAGCCCGGCGACGTGCTGCGTCTGAACCGGGCGAGCGTGCTCGGGTCGCGCGAGTTCTCGCTCAAGGGCGCGCCCTTCGTCGACGAGAGACTGTTTGAGTGTCGCGTGCGCGTCATGGGCGTCGACGCTGAGCCGCTCCGCATTAAGGAGAAGACGAAGCGGAGGAATCGCCATGTGCAGCGTGTTACTAGCAAGCATCGGTATACTTTGCTTCGTGTGATGGAGGTTAGGGTTAAGGGGGTGGAGGAGTTGAGGGAGGAGGGGGTGGATGTTGTTAAGGAATAGTTGTTTGACTTTGGTTGGTATTGTTGAACGAGTTGCTTTTACTTTTTATTGGTTGATTTTCTGTTTCTTTTTGTCTGTTGCTGTGTCGTGTCTGATATCTGTTTTCGGGGATTTAGGATTGATGTGTGGTTGGGAGGGAAGAAAGAATCTAGGTGGATTGTACAGATAGACTGTGTATTCTAGGATAAAGTGTTATATGATTTTCTTTTGTTACTCGCATCCATGTATCCCTCTCTCAATTAAGTCGCTCACCCACAGCGACCACCATCTAATCCATGAAACCACATGATCAAAAACAAACTAGTCTAAGAATTAAGAATATCGGCAGCGATCTTCTCAGCCAGCGCATAAACAACAGACTGGGGATGGCCCGGCGTCAAAAACGGAAAGCTAGAGGCATCGACGACCCTCAACCGGCGCAGACCAAACACCCTCGCACGAGTATCCACGACAGCCATCCCATCCGCCGCGCGACCCATCTTGCACGTTCCCGCCGGATGGAAGATCGTACCCATCGAACCGGCTATAAAGGCAGCGATCTCGTCGGCGCCGTCCCCGACGTCTCGACCGGGGTAGGTCTCGTTGCAGTCGGCGACGCCCATCTCGACGAGCAAGTTCCAGATGTGGCGGACGCGGCGGAAGGCCTGGACGGCGAGGTCCTTGTCGACGGGGTGGGTCAGCCACTGGGGGTCGATGAGGGGTGGATCACGCATGTCCGCGGTGCGGAGGGAGACGGTGCCGCGGGAGAAGGGGGCGACGAGGCCGGCGGAGATGGTGCCGTAGTTGTGGCCGTCGAGGGGGTCGGTGCCCTTGACGAAGCTGTCGCCAACGTAGGCGTTGATTGCGAGCCACTCGAGCTCCGGCCAGTCGGCGGGTATGAGATGGTCAAGGGCGCGGCGCGTGGAGGCAGAGAGGTGGGCCCGGAGGGACGGGGGCAACTTCTCCCAGCCGTAATAGCCGGGGACGGCGAGGGAGAGAGGGCCGGTGGCGCAGCAGTTCCAGAGATGTTCGTTGTGCGCGGCGAGGGAGGCGTTGTTGGCGGCGGCGGATGCAGTGAGCACGTTGACGCGGCGGGAGGCGCCGAACAGGACGTGATCTTGTAGGTTTTGGCCGACGCCAGGGAGGTGGTGCGTGCAGGGGACGTTGACGCCGGCGAGGTCGGCGCAGGGCCCGACGCCGGATGCGAGGAGGAGTTGCGGGGACTGCACGGCCCCGGCGGAGAGGATGACTTCCTTCCTGGCGTGCAGGGTAAATTCGAGTGGTGGGGTGCCAAAGGTGCCTGCGGTGGTGACCTGGACGCCGGTAGCGGTCTTGTGCTCGAAGAGGATGCGCAGGGCGAGAGTCGACGGGTAGATAGTGAGGACTGAGGAGGTCGCCGGATCTGACAGGGCTGCGCGGAGGAAGCTGGATTCCGACGAGGAGCGGTGGGCGTTGCGCGGGTCGATGGTCGACGGGGCCCAGCTGGAGCCGAGGAGATCCCCGGAGTTGAAGCCGGCGATCTGCGGCATGCCCGCCGCGATGTAGGCATGGCGAACCCAGGTGGCGAAGGCGTCGACGACGGGGCCGAAGGAGATCTGGAGAGGTCCTCCGGCAGCGCTGAAGGCGTCGGGGGATTCGAGATTGGTGGAATTGTGGTACAGAGCGTCGTTCGGCGGCGTGTAGTGCCCGGAGCGCTGGAAGAAGGGCATCATGTTGTCAAATAGATAGCTGTTGTCGCCGACTTCCTCCGCCCAACGCTGCATGGCTCCCGCGGAGGGTCGATGATACGTCATGTAGTTGCGTGCGGAGGTGCCGCCCAGTGTCTTACCGCGGGGATAGTGGATGCGGCGGTTGGCCGCCCCCGGCTGCGGGGTGGTCTGGAAACCCCAGTCGATGTGAGGATTGGTATCTCCCGGATCGCTGCCCGTGTAGAGCGCACAGTACGCCGGGACGATGGATCGATTACCGTTGCCGACTTCGTAGAAACCGCCGGCTTCGACGACCGCGACGCGGAGAGAGGGGTTCCCCTGCGCCAACCGCGTGGCCACCGTGAGACCAGCGGTGCCGCCGCCAACAATCACATAATCGAAGGTTGCATTGGCGGGAGGGCCAAAGGAGGAGCTGGGGAGGGTGATGTCTGGGCCGGGGTTTGAGGGCCCAAAATGCGATGCAGACGCAAACGCAGCCAGCTGTAGCCCTAGTGCCAAATTGAACAGGCGCATCGTAGTGAATCTACCGTCGCTGTGCAGATGAGAATGAGAAGAGGGGTGAGACCTCAATTAAATACGCCCGCTGGCTGGAACGGAGGGACCGGAATTCCACTCGGAGTGTCAGCATTCCTGCTGGTTGTCAATAGTGCGACGCATGAAGCTGCAGAAGGCGCAACTCTAGCGCCAATGAGCGCAATGTTCTCAAAACAAATCGGATTATTCTGGAACGGCAAGTTCGATGTCATCCCACTGCATCATGCTTGATCGACTTTCCGATGGCCAGGAGCGATTGGCAGTCATATCAACCGAGCTACCGGGTTGCAAACGATTCCTGCTGATTGGCGTCGATGACGATCCAGTGTGTGTCGAATCAATAACGTTGCCATATAGCCGACGAAATAGTGGGCGCAATGTTGGCAGGCAGGCACAGACGATCCCGACCGACTGTTCTATCTGGGACCAATTGGACGACGGAACGGTCGCGAACGTGGGATCCCTTCCCGTGTGGTACACGAAACTGACGATGCGGAGGATAGAGACAACGCAAACACTGGGAATGTCAGTACCCATGTTTTCTTATTCGCACGATAAAGTCACGTAGAACAGGGAAACGAGAAAAAAAGAATCATACAATCCCCCGAGCGCAAACATGCTCATCAAGATCACCTTCTGTCGCCGCGTTGTGTGTATGCGCCAAAGCATTGGGAACGGCAGACAGAGCATCAGTACGTCCAAGCACATATTGATGATGGCGTTAGTCCGCGTAAAGGGTGGACCATTGTGACATTGTCCGGTTTGGACCAAATCCCAAAAGGCGGAGAAGGGTCGACAACCGGCCAGAGTGACGATCACGCAGGAGACCCAAAATGCGGCGACTAGGGAGCCGGCGGCGATCAGGACCCAGCGGAAACGGGTAACGACACCGAAGATGCGGGCGTAGAGAAGGAGAATGGAGGCTTTGGTGATGCTGGTGTTTGTGAGGTAGAGGATCTGGACTGGCATGAAGACCTAGCCATTCCTAAGAGTTAGAGGAAATCGTAGTATGGGAGGATAGATATGCAGTAGGAAAATACCTTCAAATATCCAACCACCTTGGCCTCCGAAATCTGATCCGCATGGTGCCCGAGGCCAAAGTAGATGATCTGGATCCATCGCAGGATGGCCGTAATCCAGTTGACGACCTGCTATCGTCAGTGCTCAAAACAACATCGCATCGATCTCCACAAGGCGTATATCTACCAGTGCTATCATGATGGTATAGTCATCCCAACCGTAACCCACGTGGGACACCCTTCGCGCCGTCCAGCGCAAGACGACGGCTATCGTGGCGGCTGCGACAGTGATGGTTGTGCCAATCCACAGTTCATACGCGATGTTCTCGTCATCATTATGCGTTATCGCCATGGGGGTTCATTGTCGCTGTATCAGCCTCCAGCTCGGTTGGATCTCGATCGACGTTGTTGGCTGGAGTTGAGCTCATCGGTCCGCCACCAGCCGAAGTGATAGAGTTGAGATGATCCATGGTTCAAGACGGGAATGCCGATGTAGCAATAGGGTGGGATAAGTGGAGACTTATCCGCGTGGGCCGTTTGCGGATGTATGACATACTACGTACATAGATGGATGTATATCAGATCTCTATCCAGACTGAAGAGATTCAGATCAAGAGGGTCACCTGACAGCCCGGCCGTCAGGTTCTTTCACTTCTTCCATTTCTTGCTTCTAGTCTATCGATTCGATCATTCATGACGTTTCCCCTTTGGATCCAAATTGATTTTTCCAACCCCTCGAGAACTGAGACAAGAATGTAAACTCTTGTTCTTCAATGATAAGATGGGTCTATCTCTGGTTGCTGATCTTACGTGCGCAGGCTATGCAAGTCAGCTGCAAAGCATGATGCATGAGATAGTTATCAATTAACTAACTAATTAAACGGTCTTTTTAGTCAGCTGGGACAAGATGATGAACAGGAGACAAGAACAGAATCATTTCGTTATCAGCTGTCAGCATTCTTCAAGCCTGCCGAGCCAATATAGGAATTTTCTCGGCCAGGCCACTCGATATCGAGCTTTGGCTTCTCCTTGGCTTCCAACCCACTCCTGATCAGGCCTCCTAGTGGCTCTAGCTGAGGTGACTAAAGTCGGGCGCTTGGACGCTGTTGGCCATCCTTCGTCCATAATTTGGACGGCCGAGAAGGTGCCTATTGGTGGAGTCCAGTCTCCCTTGCTGATCAATATCCCTTTCGGGTCGTGATTCTTGGAAAAAAAAACCCCCGCCCCTGTCTTAACCGTGGCGGAGCGCTAGTTCTCATCACAGCGTTAAACGAGCTGTGGTGGCACGAGGAGAGAAGATGGGGGCAAAAAATCATCACTCAGATAGGGATTGACGAGGATGAAGAAGGGAAGGAGCGGGAAGAAGAAGAAGATACTGCGATGGAGAAGATACAGGCAGGCTCTTAGGGCAGGGAATCTGGAGTTTAGGCTGGTCTCCACTGGTCCCGGCTCTCTCCCGGCGAGATGGGGTTCATGACGGCGATCGAGCGAAGACACCTTGATGCTCTTGTGCCACAGTGCCACTACTGTCTTTGCTCAGATTGGGGAAGAAAAGTGGGATGACTGTCTCAGCATTTCCCACATCATCCTCCCGCCCCCGAATATGCCCACCCATTCTAATAAATCAATGGACGAACCAACCGATTTGAATGGCTTCCCTATGTCCAGCGGTCGCATCAAGGAAAAAGGAACAAAAATATATGAGATGAGATCGCAGAAGCGCCCTGCGATGATGGATTTTCCTGAAATTCAATCTATTGATGACCAACGAGGGAAGACGCATCTCCTGAAGTATCTAACCTTCTTCAGCCTAGAAAGATGGCCGAACGGGTTCGCTTCCTGCAAGGCTATCCCTCCCCCAATCCATACCGTCCAGCCATGCTCTGCTAGATTGCCAAGATCACTGGTCTGAATTTCTGACTGTGAAGTTCTCCCCTCTTTCTCCATCTCCATCTCAACTTGCATTTTGGCGGTTACCGGCCCTCTTCCCTCCTGATCTATCTCCAGAATCGAAGCACGAACCCTTTAGTTATTGATTTAAATTACATGTCACCATTGATCAGACAACAATAACCGCAGAATAAAGAGGAACGAGACGAAGAAATGGAAGACTCCCTGGAGAGCCCCTACGGCTTCGCCCTCCGTCGCAGCGGAGGCTGTCTCGACGATGAAGTCGACTGCGGCGAAACCTGGAAACCTTTCCACACCTGCTGTCCCGGGAGGACCTTCTGTCCCCCTAACCAGAAGAACGTCAAATGTTGCCCCTCCAATGCCGACTGTCTGCAGCTGATCGAAGGCGACCCGCACTGCGGCAACGGCACTGCCAACATGTACGACGCCAAAGTGGACGACGAGCATGGGTATTTCTGCTGCGATCCGGCCGAAAAGGGCTTCATGCGCCCGAATACCTTCGTTGGATGTACCGCCGACATCGCAGATTTGGGCGCCTCCACCTCTCTAATGTCGATTGTGTCCAAGGGAATGAGTATGTTCTTCTCCTCTTTCGATTTTGACTACGTATAATCAAAATCCTGATTGAAATGGCAGCAACCCCAACCCCAACCCCAACCCCCTCCTCGAAACCAGCTCCCGCCCCCTCAGCCACAGAAACCTCCGACCATTCCAGCCCCGCCAGTTCCGACCTCGTCACGGAGGGCACCGACCAACCCACCGGTACGAACGTTGGCGCGATCGCAGGCGGCGTCGTGGGCGGCGTTGCCGGCCTGGCCCTCATCATCGCACTCCTCTGGTTCCTGCTGCGTCGCCGAAAACAACAACAGTCACAGCAACAGCAGCCACCGTCAGTGAACCCGGTACCCAGACATGAGTTGCCGGCTTCACCTCGGGTGGAGATGGCCGTCGACCCCAGTGCGGTGGGGTTCTTTGGGAAGAGGGCTCCGGCAGAGCTGGATCCAGAGCCAAGGGCTCAACAGTTGGTACATGAGTTGCCCGCAGGTGGATCGGGGGGTAAGGACATGCCGTCCTATCGATGAGGGTGAGCAACTGTACAGGTTGGAGTGTATTTGATGGGTATATCTTTTATTATTATTCAAGATCCTATGTCGTTGCATTTTGTAATTTAAGCGACAGTGCTGGGGTTTATCTTACTTAATATCATCTTGTTTGTGATAACGTCATTCCAATTTAATGCATCGAAGCATTTGGTCATCTATCATCGATCTAGCGGACAAAACAAACAGATATCACCACTAGACCATAACGTCATTTTTTGGCCACGACAGTCTCACCGAGCTGCCATTGGATTATTCCAGATGACATACGGCAATGATACCAAGCCGTATATACTCACATAACCCAGAGATGATCGCAGCTATAGTAGTACATGATGTCAGATCAACGCTGTGTCACACCAACTCGAGCTACTCGTGCTTCCACTTTCTGCGTCCGGTGCTGGCATCCCCAGAAGAACGTCCCCTCTTGACCCAGTAGTGCTGCTCAGAAAGCCCCATCCTCCCAAGGTATGATCTAACTCCCCGCCATAGCGGCCGCTAAGAACACCGATACTAGGCATGGATGCTGGAAGCTGAATGAGTCTTCTAGGGAGCTCATTGCAGAGAGAGAGAGTCCGTGACGCCTGTCTCCAGTCCCCGAATGGCATCCCCGAGTTTTGAGTAAAGGAGATATGTAACCTGCCGGAATAGAGATGTTTATCAAAAATTCCATATAGAGACGGTTAAATTTGCACTCACTTTTCTGCAGATCCGCAACAATATCTATGGGCTACCGTAGTACTCGTAGATCTCCGAGCGACTGGGATGCTGCAAGGATGCAAATGTCAACTTTGTGGATCTACGTTTTCGCCATAGAAAACTGCGTAATACCCAAGGACCGACAGTCAAAGCCAAGGAAAAAAATGAAATTAATAAAACCTTGGAAGGCTGTTCATATTGGCGTCACGATTGCATTCCCGAACTTGTAGCATGGTAATGAAGAGATAGGAAAAGCTTCGAAGAGGAGAGCCTCAACATTTAATGCCTGGCACAGTGGGACAAGCTGCTAATACTTTTCTACAAGTGCAGTGGTCTGTTTATATCTATGTACTGAAGATCATCGCAGAATCTGCATGACCTTCTGGCAGTGGATCAAAACAATGAAGCTGTAGATATCACTTAGGGCTGAACACAATCAGGCATCTGCAGGCACCCACTGTGACTTACCAGATTAGTCTTAGTCATCTGCCAAGACCTGCATGAGGTTGTCATAGAGCTGCGTTCTGCAGTTTTTCCATCGGATCGCTCTAATAATCAGCTAGTTTAATCATGTCCCAATTGCTCACCAATGGCTTGTGAAGAGCGTGCAAAGCCATCCTTTGGTATGGATCAAGCACAGCCATTGGGGACCACCAGGTTGCGTGCCTCTCGTCGAAGACCCCGTGCATCGCGTGCCTGCGAAACTTGCCGAGTGCGTAAAACCAAGGTAGGCGCTTCAATCATCTGTGTGGGTCTTGTTTGAGACCTGTTTGTCTCTTGATCTGATTATTTGGCCAATGGCGCTGTATATGCTGTACGATGGCTGATTTTCATAGTGTGACCAAGCCCAACCATGTTCCTATTGCGACTGTAGAGCTCCCCTACCGTAAACTAGACTGAGTCAGGACAGAGACAGTAGTGCTGATGACTATTAGACCATTCTTTGGACTGCTTTTATCGTGAGATCGGTTCAAATGACCGCCCATTGAAGCGACATGCCCAGGTCAAGGATGTCCAAAGGTATGTTTGTCGCCTTGATACTCGTTTCTCAACTAACAACCCTAGAAAGAGAAGTCGGCCCTCGCCATGGCCAGAGGCGGATGTCAGTCATGCGCCCGACAGCGTTCAAAGAAGAGAAACCCAAGATCAGGTCACTGGTTCTCCACCCATGGTGACTCCTATACCCGATCCTAGCAATATCGGGGGGGAGACTCCCGAGCTGGGCGACAATGCCTCGCGCGACGGTCTAAGCGGCGTAAACCTGCACACCAGTGGCACCGAATTCTACGGCAACTCTTCGAATCTGGCTTTTCTAGGAAACTTGTATGCGCGAGCCCGTCACCAAGCGGACAGTGAAGTACCACATGTGGCTGATCTGCCGTATCCCCCCGCCGAGACCACTCAGGCAGACATCGCCACTCCCACTGGGCAGCCTGACAAGCAGTCAGACGGCGGGCTTTCCAAATCCCAGCTTTCTATTGTCAACCTTCTCTACAATCCGAGTTATCCGAGTCACCTCCCGCCGCAAGTCAGCGGGAAGCTCGACGGAGATCGTGGGAGAGATTCGCAGCTTGGTGCCGGGGCCTTGCCACGGAGCCACGTCGGTATGTCCTTACCAGTCAGTTTTTCGATGTATGTCTCATAGACTGATGATGAGTTTAGTTCGTGATGCTACGCCGTCAGTTGAGGAGCTCACCTTAGAAGCGCAGCTAGAGATCGAAAAGATCTTCATCAGCAGCTATTTCTCCAACAAACACTACGTCCACCCCATGCTTAATAAAAATGATTTCATGCAGCGCTGTGAGCATGAGGCTTTCGTCTTGTCTCACCGATCCAGATTTGCCCGGGGCATGTCTAGGTTCGCTGGCCTCTATTTTGCTGTGGTGGCGGTGGGCGCTATTAATGCAAGCCCTAACGAGACGTCTCTACTAGAGCATTACTCCACGACTGCAGATAGTGGCTCTGGGGGGACAAGTACCGAACAACCGTCGGCGTTGGATTTTGCAAATCATTACTTCAAGATAGCCAAGCAGGCTCTTGGTGATTTGTTTGAGGGGGGATGTCTAGAGAGTGTGCAGGCACTCTCGCTACTG
Source organism: Aspergillus campestris IBT 28561 (assembly GCF_002847485.1). Classification (NCBI taxonomy): domain Eukaryota; kingdom Fungi; phylum Ascomycota; class Eurotiomycetes; order Eurotiales; family Aspergillaceae; genus Aspergillus; species Aspergillus campestris. The sequence continues at coordinate 868,371 of NW_020194336.1, read as the reverse complement.
GTAAGATCTTGCCATGTGGATGGAAACAAATTATTCTGATGATAGATAGGGCGTGTACTGTCAGAATGCCCTGCGGCCACACAGCTGTTTCATGTACAGCGGCATGGCCGCGAGGACGGCTGTGGCAATTGGACTCACATCCGGTATGTCGTCTCTTTCTTCGAGTATGCGGAGAGAAGGTCGACGAACGTGGTGGTGAGTATGCCGACCCTTTACCTATAACAAATCTCTAATGTTAGATAGGTGTCTCTACTCTCATGAAATGTGCGTTCCTTGGCCAGGTCCACCAAGTAACACGCTAACACTGCGCAGAGAGATGTGTTGCTCTTCCGGGCGCCTTGACAGCATGAAGGACCTCCAGTATTACCAAGTTCCACTGCCAACAATCAAAGTATGACTGTACACCACGTATTGCCTATCGACTCACTAACCTGAGTAATAACAGGGCACCCCCGACAGCCAGTCCGATCCCGACGCGGAGGACCAAGACGTAGCTATAATCCCCGTCATGGCAGCCCTAGCTCACATCATGTCCGAAGCATCGCATCAGCTCTACCATTCTTCCAAGATTTCGACGGACGAGAAGTCCCAGATTGCGCTAGAATTGGACCGCAGGCTGCTAGGGTGGAAGGCCAAGATCCCGCCGTTTTTAGACATCGACATCGTGGCTCTGAATGACCCCGAGTGGGCCTTCAAGCAGAAACTGGTTCTAAAGCTGCGTAAGTTAGACATGCTGATCTCGACGACACCTACTCACGCATTCGCAGGATTCTACAACACCCGCATATTGATCCACCGTCCCTTTCTGGCGGGTGCAACCGCCAACACCGAGTCGCCCGCGCTTCACCAGCATTTGCACCCTTGCCTAGAAGCCGCACGTAACAGCATCCAGGTGCAGTACGAATCGTTTGTGCACCGGATGTACTTTCGAACATGGTACGTTCAGACTCACCGAGCTTTTGCAGGCTACTCCAGATGATTAATACAAACTCGAAGGTGGTACAACACCACCTACGCTTTATATGGCGCCATGATCCTTTTGCACATCGTGCTGTCAGGCTTTCCAGGTATCGACGACGACGCACTCCTCCAGGAGGTGGACAAAGCCGTCGAGATCTTCGAGTCGATGAAGAATATTCTCGTGGCGCGCCGCTGCGCCGAGATGATCCGCGAGGTGTCGGACGTGGCGCGGGCGTGTCTGGCCCGCCGGGGGGCGCTCGTCCCGCCCGCACAGCCTGCGTTCGGACTCCAGCCTGATGTGACGGCTGTTCACGATGATATTGGACAGGATGAGTTCTTTTACTCTTTGTTCAACCAGGACGCGCAGGCTGACACGCGTGCGGAGATGCTGGCGAATCTGGTGGATCCGACAATCCTGGAGGATTTTGCGTTTGGGGACTTTTCCTTCATGGGATAGGTATTCTGCTGCTTGTTGCTAAGTGTATACTCAGTTGATGATGAGGGAGGAGGTTGCACTGATATAGTGATGAGTGGAGACTGAGCCACTGCTCTGTTGCGTTTCCTGACAGACTTTGGGGATGAGATCCATTGTTGAGAGGTGTGACAGAAGTGGCCTGACTGACAGGGCAATGACAGTCCCATGTCACCCACCTTCTTTCCTTTCACCTCAGGCACCTTTCCCTTCCTCCTTCTTCAGGCATCTCCCATCTCCTTCCGCCTCAGGCCTCCCTCAACCTCAGGCACCCTCAGCCCCCTCCCACCTCAGGCCAACTTCCCTCCCTCAACCTCAGGCCAAACCGAGCAAAAAAAAGCTCCCTTATACCCCCCTATCAAGTCTAATATCTCGCCCAGAGAACCCGATGGTCGAGTGGTCAAACACTGAGCTATCGGACTCCATCCCACGGAAGAAACGCCCAGATTTGGCTTAAACTAGTCCTGCCCGTCCCTTGTGGGCGCTGTGCATGGGGACGGCCTTCGTTCGAATCCCGGATGGGATATCGAGGCTTTTCGCTGTTTCAAGTCATCCTATGGCGCGACCCCCTGACCGTTTGGCAGGGGCGGGAGGGGGGATATGGCCTGCATCCCCGCCTCGCTACTAATCGCCGATGACCATGTGGGATGGAGGACGCGAACAAGTCTGGCAGTGGGCCTTTTTTTTTTTTTCATTATCTTTCTTTCTTGGTTTTGCTTTCTTGAGGCTGTACGTGTCTACTATTGGGGGTGGTGGTCGTGTTGGTGTGGTGGTGAGGTTTGTACTGACTGCCTACCTGGTGTCTATCTCTTGTTCTTTAACACTGCTTCATGATGCCATTTTTCTTGTTCATAGCATGATATACTCCTAAGGTCTATAGATAGCTGCGAGTATGCATTATGATGCTACTCCTATCATCTCATACCGTGGTCCATCGCCTCTATTCCAACAGGGTGGTCAGAGTAGTCCCTCATCCCGAATAGGAAACACCTCTGCAACAGGCAAGTGAATACTACCACTACTATTACCCACCTGCCACTGACCTCCTGAAGTCATTTCCTCATAGTGAACATCTCATCTTGATCAAAAATTGGTGTTCTATCTCCACTTGCTCACCTACCTTTTGTGGTGTTCTTCCGCAACCACACCACACCTGTTGTATTGAAGCTATACACATTACTTTTCTACCATTTAGTATAATTGTATTGATAACATTTTACTAAATAGATTAATTCATGCAACCATACTTATTTAATTATATGAATTACTTATCAGTTATCTCGCTCAATTTGAATCACAAATCATACTTGATAGTCCCAATAAGCTACATGCCAAGCATCGATCCTTCGGTCCGGCGGCTCCACCCGGTTGGTCCATCTCGGAACAAAATATATATATAGAAGTAATCCATGCCTTATATTCCATATACCATAGCATACTCAGTAAAACCTACACCATCGCTAATAATAAACACAGTCTTAAAGAATACACCCCACCATCATATATCATATCCTCCGACAAACCAACCAGCAGCGGCCACCCAAACCATCACCCACCGGAGAACAAACCACCGCTCCCGCTTGACCGCCGCACTCGTCCCCAGATACTCCGACCCCCGAGATGTGTTCGAGCTCGAATCCGAATTCGCAAAGATGCTGGTGCGCTCCCCCACTGACCCGTCCTGCACCCGCACCCAGGTGTCCAGTCGCGGGGGTCCCTCCTCCTGCAGCAGCAGCTCGATCTGCCGTCCGCCGCGCGCCCACGCGCCGTACCCACCGTAGCCGGTTCTCCGACCGTAGCACATGTGTAGGCCGTTTCCGGTGAGGTTCATGTAGGGGAGTTGGCTGTCCCATCGGAAGCACCTGCGTCGCATTAGTATTCATTTACAAAAGAAGGAAGGGGAAGGAGGAGAATACCAATCATTCCCGTGGTCATGTCCACTAAACGTCGCGATCAACCCATCCGTATCCAGCAGCGCCTCCATAAACGCATAGTCTTGCTCGCGGTAATCCTGCACCCCCGGCATATACCCCTGCTGCTTGACGATGTCGTGGTTGAGGCCAGGCGCGGCGGGCCCCGCGACGCTGGCCTCCTGGAAGGCGCGCATCGCATAGGTCGGAATGTGGAAGAAGGCTAGGGATGGGACGGTGCGGTTGTATTTCTCCTGGAGGGACTTGCGGGTTTTTGTGAACCAGTGGACGACCTTATCGCTTGTTCGTTAGATTCATTTCATATACCAGATACGTGGATCCTCGTCCTTAAGGGAGAATTACCGAGTCGTCTACCCAATTTGGCCGCCGACTGCCCGGGCGCTCTGCCTCCTCACATGTCTGTCCCCCCCGCGAGTCAAAAAACCAGAGAATGAGCTCGGGCGCGAGGTCGGAGGAGGAGCTGTTGTTGTTGTCGTCCTGGGACGACCACACGGGGAGGTAATAATTGGTGATCCCAGCGTCCGGGTCGTCGACCATCTTCCGCGTCAGGCTGGCGTGCGGGTAGTTGGTGGTCTCCCGCTCGAGGAGATCATCGGGACAAAGGCCCCGGTCGCTCTCATGATTACCGTAGACGGAGGCCCAGCGTACATGGCGATCGGTTAGCGGAGCGACAAGGCTGTCGATGTACAGGGTGGAGTTGGAGGGTCCGGATTTTGAGCGACCGGTGATGAGGTCACCGTTCAGGACGGCTAGCTGGGGGTTCTCGGCGGAGAGGATCTGCGCCATGGTATCGGCTGTATGGGCGTCGTGGGGAGGCCCCACGGTGTTTGTTGCTGTACATTTTCATTCAGATTAGAGATGTTTTCGACATTTTAGCGGGAGGGGAGGATTGTCAATTACATTCTCCATAGTGGAGGTCGGAGAAGAGCGAGATTTTGAATGAGCCTTCCGGGGTGAACCGCAGAGCATTGGTGACATTGGGGGCATTAGATAGAGCCATTGATTCCACATGACACTGCCGATCGCAGTTTTTCATCCGATCCAGAGAGACATGATGGTTGAAGAGGGAATCCAGGAGGTGCGAGGCTGGTAAATCTCTGGAGGCTGAGTGAGTTACATCATGCCTGACTAGAGGGGAAACTGCCTAGCGGTGTTACACCGGTCAACAACGCCAGGACCAATTCCTTGATGTTTTTGCCCGGCGTGAAAGACGTCGTCGGAAATGAAATTCCTGCAGATACCCTAATGCTTGTTCCATCAGGTTCCTGGGCTTCTTGTCTGTGAGACTTTCTTTGTTTCGATGCGCACTGTCCATTTGCAGTGATCTCTAGTTGCATCGTGGTGGGTCTATGGCCTATGGCAGGAATGCGACCACATTCATCCCGACAGAGAGGAAAAGCATATATATAAACGTACGCGTCAATTGCACGCAATTGACTAATGTATTCTTTGTACTGGGATAGATGTAGAAAGTTATACGGGATAATTCCGGCAAAGCGTGACGGTCACCTGACCGGCAGGGATTCCTTTCAGGCATCAACGGGACTTCCAAACCTTCTTCTCTACGCATTCTCTCACCTTCATCCTTTGACTACTCTGATCAATCTCCTCCCTGTTTCGTCATTTCGTGGATTTCCCCGCATCATGGATATAGGAGATACCTCCTCTTTTCCCGACCTGCTCCACATCGCTGAGCTCCGGGGCCGCGGTCCAGGAGATGGTCGGAGATCCCCCCATCATGGCACGAACTGAGGGGGCATCGTGGACAGTTCCTTGTGACAGCCATCGGACGTCTCCGTTGGCGTCTGTCAGACTCTGGGGTAAACAAGGCGTCTGGCGCAGAGACCGGTCCTTCTAGTTCCTCCACCGTCTGCGCCAAGTTCCAACCCCCGCCAATCCCCCGGACAGGATCGAAATCTGGAGCAATATGTCTCCATCGCTCCAATCCTGTCGCTCAGTCTGCACGCTCGAACTAGAACGACCAAGACGTCCCGGTGCTATCCAACAGTGGAAGAGACAGGATGAGACAGGCCAAGACGTGCCGAATGCCGGCCGGGTCCGACAAAACCTTCACCGGTGGAGAGGCTAGAAGGCAAAAAAAGCGGGGATCCATCGTTCCAGTACAGCAGACTGTAGATCGTCTCCAACTCCCTCGTCGTCTGGGATCCACGGTGGACGCCGATTACCGAAACAGATTAGGGTAACACCCTACGTTATAATCGTCCGGGTCGCATGGAGCAAAGTCGGCGTGAAGAAAGATAAATTATCACCGGAATTAGGTTATCTCATTACCTACTTGCCTGGACCGGGTCGGCGGGTCCGTTGAACCACTGTTTCTATCAATCACCTCGGTTAGGGTTCGCGCGGTGGCCAACATAGTCAGATTTTGTTTCTTGGCATTTCCTTCCGGGTGCTTAATTTTTCCCTTTTCTTTTGGGAAGTGGAGAGCTCTTCTTTTCCTTTCTGACACTTCCCCTTTGTCACGTCACGCTCGACAAAGACCGTAGTGCTCAATTCAATATGGGACTTCAGCCCTATCTCGGTCTTCGGGGAAATGCCCTCCTGCGAGCGGCGGTCTGGCTGGTCGTGTGCCCGGCCTTTACCTGCTATGGGTACAACATGAGCGTCGTCGGTGGTATCTTGACCCTCGACTCGTTCAGCCAGCAATTCCCGCAGATGGACACCATCAATGCGTCGAAATCCGAGGAGAAGCTCCGGTCGCAGATCCAAGGTTAGTATTCGTCAATACACACCTTTGGGAGAGGCCGAAGGGGGAAAGGGAAAAGGGGAAAGGGTGAAAGCATGATTCTGACGTGTTTTAAGGAACCGTCGTCGCCCTGTACACCGTCGGAGGTATCTTCGGCGCGCTCTCGTGCATATACCTCGGTGACCGCTGGGGTCGACGGAAGGTCATCTTCATCACCAACGTGGTGGCCATCATCGGCGCCATCCTCATGGCCACCTCCTTCAAGATGTCGCAGTTCATCGTCGCCCGACTGGTGCTCGGACTCGGCACGGGTGGATACGTCGCAACTGTGCCCGTCTGGCAGTCGGAGATCTCGCCGGCGCACAAGCGCGGCTCGAACGTGGTCACGGACGGTATCTTCATCGGCGTCGGCGTCAGCGGTGCCCTGTGGATCGATCTCGGCTTCTACTTCATCACGGGCAATTCCGTCTCGTGGCGGTTCCCGCTCGCCTTCCCGATCCTGTTCTCGGTCATGGTGGCGGTTTTCATCACCATGCTGCCCGAATCCCCGCGCTGGCTCCTCAAACAGGGCCGCACAGACGAGGCCCGCCAGATCCTGGCCGCCCTGCAGGACGAGCCCGAGCACTCGGCCATCATCAACGGCGCCATCCACGACATCGAGGTCTCCCTGACCCAGGCCACCGGCAGCTGGCGCGACATGTTCACCATGGGCGAGCAGCGGCTCTTCCACCGCGCCTACCTGGCGGCCACGGGCCAAATGTTCCAGCAGATGTGCGGTGTCAACCTCATCACCTTTTACGCCACGACCATCTTCCAGCAGTACCTGGGCATGGACCCGATGCGGGCCCGCATCCTGGCCGCGGGCATGACCCTGACGCAGCCCTTCGGCGGGCTCTTCGCCTTCTTCACGATCGACCGCATGGGCCGCCGCCCCCTCATGCTGGTCAGCGCCGCCGCCATGGCAGTCTCGATGGCCATCCTGGCCGGCACCACCTCCGCGGAGAACAACACCGGCGCGCTCGTGGTGGCCGTCATCTTCCTCTACGTCTTCCAGTTCATCTTCACCGTCGGGTACTCAGGCCTCACCTTCCTGTACGCGGCGGAGATGGCCCCGCTGCAGATCCGCGCGGCAGTCAACGCCGTCTCGACCGCCACCGTCTGGGCCTTCAACTTCCTGCTGGCAGAGATCACGCCCGTCGGGTTCGCCTCCATCTCCTACCGCTACTACATCATCTTCGCCGTCATCAACGCGTGCATCGTGCCCTCGGTGTACTTCTTCTTCCCTGAAACCAAGGGCCGCTCCCTGGAGGAGATCGACGAGATCTTCACGCGGTCCAAGAGCATCTTCGACCCGGTGCGCGTCGCGCGCTCCATGCCCAAGATGCAAATCGGACATGTGCATGCCGAAGCGGGCGACAGCTCCAGCACTGAGGGGCCTATGGAAGGCGAGCTCAAGGAGGATGTCAAAGCCTGATGATCTCGTCTTCGTCGATTGCGCTGGAGAAGATGATGTAGTCCGATAGGATTCGGACGGGGGTTATTTTTTTTCTGTTTCTTTTATTAGTATCGTCTGGCGATGTAAATAGAGTCACGATTTCTCATCTCTTTTTATGAATATTCATTTATCAATCATCATCACATACCATCAACAAGACACTATCATACCCGCAAAGTAGAAGTAGGACAATAGTAAAACAAACAGTAGTCAGAAACCAAGAAAAAGAAACAAAAAAAAAAAAAATAAAAGAAAAGGAAAAGTCAAATCAAGAGAAGAAAAGAGCCCGCCCATCCCCGCTATCAACAACCCAAAAAACGCCCAGACACTAGCCCAACTCACCACTCTAAATCCTTTAGATAGGGGATACCGTATCCGACCAATCCGACCCTAGTCTGGAGGAATCCGTGCCAAGTGAATTGATTATACGGGATGGGCTAATCTGTGGCCAATTATGTGATGGCTATCTTGTATTGGTGTGGTGATGATAATGATAATAGTAATACTTAAGGATGGCGATGGTGATGATGACGGTACTTGATGGGTAGAGAAAGGTGTAGGACTTTATTAGTTGATATTGAGATGGGATGAGATGGTGATGGGTTGGTTGGTTGGTTGATTGATTGATGGATTAATTGATTGATGAATCGATCGATCGATAGATGAACTGATGGATGATTGACGAGGTATTTAGGATGGAGAGTGTCGAGAGGTGATGGATTGGAAAGATATGGTGGTCGGTCAGCTGACAAGACCGCGGACGAATTATTTACATACGCCAACCGTCACCACCTACTCCATACTCCTGCTCATACACACACATAGCTACTTAATACTGTATAGTAATCATAATTCATATTCTATCCGTCCGTCTATGCCTCATAATCATATATATAGACCCATCCATGCAGAACAATGTATCCACCAGGGACGCGGTGGTCATGCAATCAAGCCAGTCGGTGGATGGAACCCCGACACGGTATCCCAAATCAATTCCTTGCACGGTACGCCAGAGCTCAACAAGAAACAAACATCATCACGGCAGTCATTAAGAGAAGGGGGAAATAGGAAAAAGAGAGAGAGGGAGGAAGAGGGGGGGGGGGGGGGGAGAGGTGTAGAGGAGAGAAAGAGAGAAGTAAAGAGAGAGAGAGGGAGAGGGAGAGGGAGAGGGAGAGAGATAGAAGAGAGAGAGAGAGAGAGAGAGAGAGAGAGAGGGAAAAAGTTAAAGAGGCGCCACCTCCTGTACACTCTCATCGCTGATGGACGTCGCCGGGGACGCCAGCCCTGAAATCGATGAATGCCCCATCTCCTGGGTCGGGTCAAGTTCCAGGATCGAGTCCTCCGGCCCCGTCGTCACGCGCGGCTGGATCGTCGTGGTCGGCTTCGCCGCGCTGGTCATCAGCTCGTCGATGCCCGGCTTGTCTGGTACGTGGGGATCGAGGGTGGCGGCGTTGTCGAGGCTCTCCAGGGCGAACTCGACGAACTCGGCGTCCTTCTGGCTGACGCTGAGGGTCCACCGGTACTCGCACAGCCGCAGTCGGTAGAACTCGGCCTCCTCCTGGGTCGGGGCGGTGATGCGCAGGAGCACGCCGAAGGACCCGATCAGGGCGAAGTTGGTCCACGACGCGGCGGGCCAGAAGGACCGCAGGTGCGCGGGACGGAGCCGGTTGACAAAGTCCATGGCCGAGATGAGCCGCGTCTTGGCCGCAGAGCGGCAGATGTGGGACAGGTACGCGTCGGTGGTCTCCGGGGCGAGGGAGCGCACGATGCAGCGATGCAGGGTGATCTCGGCGGCAAAGTAGGCGAGGTGGAGGGCGCCGTTGCGCGCGGACTCCTCGGTGACGGTCTCGAAGAGCTCGCCGCTGCCGCTGTCCATCTTGAGCGGCGGGGGCAGGCGGCCAAACCAGTCCTTCAGCCGGATCTGGGCGGGCTTCGCGCGCTCCAGGATCATGCGGGTGCGGTGGGGGCCGGCGGCCTGGAACTCGTCGATGGCCTGCAGGGTGTAGAAGCGGTCAAGGATGTCGGACAGGATGGTGGTGAGGGCCACACGGTGGCTAAAGAACAGGGGCCCGTGGGCGACGGGGGCATCTTCGGGCTGGGGCACCTCGGCGGGAAAGGCGTCGGCAAAGTCCTGCTCGACGAGGTCCTTGACGGTCCAGTTGGCGGCGACGATGTGGGAGGGGCGGCCGTGGACGAGGGCGGACCACTTGTCCTGCATGTAGAGGGCCCAGGCCAGCCGCTTGCGCAGGCCCTTCTCCCAGGTGTCCATGCGCCAGGCGGAGCAGTCCTGGTGGAGGGCCAATTCGAAGCCGGCGGTGACCAGCTGGGAGTTCAGGGCGGCGGTGGCGATGGTGGACTTCTCCATCAGCAGCAGGCCGGCCTGGATGGTCGAGATGGAGGGACGGGGGAGCGACTCGACCAGGAGGGAGAGGGCGGTGCTTTCGAGGCGGCCGGCGTCGGGCCGGCGCACGGATTGCGAGGCCGGCCCCACGTTGACAAACTTCAGCGCCAGGACGTAAACGGCGGCCAACAACAAGGGAGACAGGCCGCGACGGGCGCGGTACGACTGGCGGAAGGCGTCCTCGAGGAGGATGGGGAAGGTCGGGTGGATGTTCTCGAAGAACTTGTCGACGAGGGTGGCGCCATGGGGGGCGACCAGACTCTCGACGGCATCGAGGGAGGCCAGCGGGGGGCCATCCGCGGTGGACGGAGGGTCGACGACACGCATGAAGATGCCGTCGTCACCGCACCGACGGACGCGGGAGGCGGCCACGGCGCCTTCCTGGTTGTGATCCAGCGGGACGAAATCCAACAGGGCGGGTTCCAGAGCGGTGGTGAGGCCGATGTGCTGGGTGGACTGATCCCAGAAGCCGGGGGAGATTCGGGGAGGGCCGCGGAGGGTTGGTTTGGGGGAGGGGGCGGTGGATTGCCTGTGGGAGTATTAGCCCACATGCTTCTCTACTTCATGGGGGAAGTGAGATGGTACCTCTTGGGAACACCCTCAGAAACGGAAGAAGGATCGAGTTTCCGCTTCTTGGAGGCCAAGTCGGCGGTGGCGGGACGCGGGAGGGTGAGCATGAAGGTGCAGTCCTGACGGTGGAAATCGCAGGAGTAGCATTTGTTGACCATCTCGTTCATGGCACAGCGGCTTTTGCGGCGGAGACAAGCGTCACAGCTGGGGCCATCCCGATTGGAGGGTAGGGCGAGACGGGGAAGGGAGGAGGGCGACTGCGGGGCGGGGGGAGACCGGGGGCGACACTGGGGGCGGCACTGGGGGGCGCGCTGGGGGAGACACCGGGAGGTTGATGAGGAAGGCAGGAGCGCAGACGTTGGTTATCGGAGGCGGATTGAAAAGGAGTGGCGGGCCCGGTCGTCGGGGACGATTGGAGGGTGATAACGGCGGCCATTCCGAGGGAGTGGCCAGTAGTGCAGGGTCTCTACTCTCTCAGACGGGGAGAGGACCTGTCTGGGGAGAATGTCGATCCAGCTTATCAAGGAAGATAGGACGAGATAGATATGGAGATAGGGTAGAGATAGTCAATTGGGAGAGAGAGAAGATAGATATGATATAAAAGGTGATAATGAGTAATGGACCCAATGGAATGGACAGGACGGAATGAGCAAGGATGATCGGGAGACAGAACCGGAGCAGATGCAGCCGGGGTCGATCGTCACCAATGAGAGGATTGATGGTATGTAATGGATGTGGATGATGGATTAAGGATGATCGAGAGCAGCGAGCGAGACCAGCAAGATCAGATGGCGAATGGAACGCTCCGTCATCCTACTAGAGTAATGGACGTGTAGATGGAGAGATGGAGAGATGGAGAGAGTGGAGAGAAGGATGAGAGAGAGTAGTATGAGAGAAAGAAGTATGAGAGAGAGCAGTATAGATGAGGTAAATGAAGTCCAGCGAGAAATGAAGTTGAATTTCCCACACGTAACAGATATCCTGACAGGGTTCGGACGGTTGGTTCCTGAGATAAGCCTCCCCCAGCTGATTGGGTCATGGAGGGACCATCGGGAGTATTACGTACAATCTCCATCTCTACCATCGTTCTACCTGACTGCCAGGTGTAGGTAGGTTTTTAAAACTCTCTACCTCTAGATATCTGGGGGCCTCTGCTACTCATCTTATCCCACACTGAATAGAATGAGAGAATGACGAGGCACCAGCAGGCCTGAGGCACAGTTGCCACCACTGCTGACTCCCGTTCAGAGACAATCGAGAACCAATCAGGGTCCAGCGATAGGCAATCCACCCACCAATCATCTTTCGCTGTTGCAACTCAAAACAGCCTAGCGCCAACCGGCAACGGGGATCGGCCCTGCAGCCATCAGCCCCACATCCATGTGTATAGAAAGGTAGTACGTAAGGTCGATGCATCTTGGGCATCTATATTATACCTAGCAGGTAGGTACCCTAGGTAGTACCTAGGTAGGACCTAGGTACTACCTAAGTACCTGGGTAGATACCTAGACTACTACATGGTGATCGGTAGGTTATCCATTACCTACGAGAAATACACCGCCAATCAACCACGTACCTAATCAAATCTACGGAGTACTATCCAGACAGATCATGCCAGTCCTGCACCTGACCTGGTTGGAATATTTCTTACTACAATTTACTACACTTGACTTGTTACCTACTATTATCTAGGTACAGGTACCTAGACAATGCACCTCTGGACTCACCTCTGGAGGATATGATATGCACATGTTGTACGATGCCAGAATACTGACCAAAGATCTGCAGCGGGAGATGAACTCCGGGGTTACACGATTATATCTGATATATCTGCCTCTATTATACATACATAGGTACTACAAGGTAGTCCCTAGTCCCTAGGTAGTACCTAGTACTCCTAGTACTAGATCGGTACTAGGTAGTATGCGCATATATAATCCAAGTTTTCCATTACTTAATGCTAAGCCTAAACACTCACCGCTATCCTGCTTCCACATATCATACGACCTGCCCAGACGAGGCTTTTATTTGATTAATCTTATTATAGTTTATGTTAGAATTCAGGCATCGATACCCGCCCAACGGCTTTCCATCTATATCCATTGATTTGATTTGATTGTCCACCGATCCTGACATACTACCTAGGTACTACTACCCAGGTAATAGTACTATACTCAGTAAATCGGGTACCAACACTCCTCACCCCAACAGCCATGCATACAAACATAGGAGTAGAAGAAACAGACATCAGTCAATTTCAATGCAATGCCAATGCAAGAAACCAATCCATCAACGCCAAACTCCATGCTAAACAACCCAATCAAACCCTCTTCCCACCCTCGAGGTGAAATCCTACTCGGTAAAATTCCGCAGCTTGGTCAACTCATCCAGCAGCTCCTGCAGGTCTCCGTCGGAGATTTTATGCTGAAGACTCGGAATCAGCGACTTGGCCTCTTCGGCGTTGTCGCAGCACAAACTTCCTATATATCGTTAGTACATTATCCTCATCATCATTATTATATCAATCATGATATATGTCATGTTATGATCAAGAAGGGGGGGAAGGGAAATACCAAGCTGCGACCTCTCAAACATCTCCAACTCCGTATGCGAATTCAACAGTCTCTCCACAGCCTTGATGTTCTCCTCGTCCTTGAACCGCGCAAATACCTCGAGGTAGTCTAGTGTTTTGGTAAGGTTTCTGCCTCACATTAGCTTCTCCCTTTCTCTCTCTCTCTCTTTTCCCTCTCTCTTCCTTCCTTCCTTTCTTTCCGCCCCCTCCCATAACCCTCCTACCACCCACAGAAAAAGGTAAAGATAAACATACTCAGGCTCCTCATACTTCTTCCCCCCCCGTCTCTTATTCTCCAACACCTTATTGATAACCAGCCGCGCCTCCGACAGCGACAGCGTGTGCGTGTGCTGGTCCGCCCCCAACTTCAGCGTCGAGGCGGCTTCGAGTTCGCCTTGCGGGAGGGCGCGCTTGCGGTGGGTCGCGGGGGGGAGTTGGACGCTCATTTTGGTTTCTTTCTTTCTTTCTGATTGACTGTAGTGGGTTGCGCACTTGAAGGGAGGTATGGTGGTGGAGACGTTGATGTGATGTGATGGCTTGTTATGAGGTCGTGTCGTGGGGGGCTGGAAAAGTTCGTCCGTGGTGGGCGGTGAATTGGTCACCGCTTTCCGATTCGGGCACGATTGATGGGGTAATGCTCTATTGTTGCCTATTTCTACTACATATTTCAGGCGATAGAGTACTAGGCATCTACTGTAGATTAGGTAGGGTATGAAGCCTAGATTGGAGTGTTCTTTATATATGCAATACCAAACGCCCTGCTATGTGCCGTATGCGCCATATCTATATGCATAAATCAAGCCCTAAAGGCAACCTCCCGCGGCAGTCTGAAGCTCGCGCAAAACATCTGCTTATTGGGACTGACCAGCCGCACATTGTGGATCGACAGCTCGATCTCAGGGTTGCCGCTACCACCCACGCAGTCGTCCGGCGTGATCGTGTACCCGATGCGCTCCGACACCCGCTGACAGATGTCGACGTGGTCGACGCGCTCGTCCTCCGAGTGCCCCGAGAAGCAGTACACGTGGACCATGGGGAGACGCTGCTCGGTGTGCGGCGCGAATAGAGATTCCTTGCCCGCGTAGATGCCCGGGAAGGCGTCGAGGAATTCGATTGCTGTGGCGGGCAGGTTCATCACGTAGTGGTCGAAGACGGTTGGGCGGTTGAAGACTTCAGCGGGTTGTGCTGGTTGTTGCTGCTGTTCCTGTTCCTGTTGCTTGGCGACTTTGGCGCCCTTCTTCTCCCTGCGCTGTCGCGGCTGGATGGTGACCGTCACCGGGTCGGACTCGAGCAGCGTCTTGGCCGCCCAGGAGATGAACGCCCGTCCGTCCTTGTTGAACGGCGTGACGAACTGGTCGACCTTGTTCCGCTTCACAGCATCCTGCATGACCTCCCAGCCGTGCGGGTTGAGGTCGTTGGCCCACACGAAGATCTTCTTCTTGCCAGCCGGGACGGCAAACGGGCCCACGCCAGCCATCACATCGCAGACGATCTCGCCGGGGCGGAACTTGTCCACGAGCCGGCGGTGCTCCGTCTCGAGCCGGCTGTTCCAGTAGACGCGCGAGTAGTCGAAGCGGAACTCGCAGTTCTGTTCGTGCTGGATGACGTTCATGTCCTTGTCGCCGGCGAGGTGCTCGAAGGGAAAGGTGCGGAACTCGCTGTGCGCGCCGACGTCTTCCGTCTTGCGAATTACCGTCCGGATGGTCGGGTTCTTGTCTTTGAGGATCTCGGCGATCATGAATCGGTAGGGGACGAATTGTTCGCGGAGGTTGATGTGCAGGACGTGGCCGACTTGTGTGAAGCCTTGCGGGATCTCAACGAGGAGATCTTCGGGTAGGATGCACGCGATGATATCGGCTGGAAGGGTTAGCATGAGCCAGACAGGAGAGAAGAAGGCACAAACCGTAATTCCAGTAATCATATTCCAACTTCAAATCGTACCCTTGTACCTTGATAACCTCCTTCTCTACCAGCTCCTTGATCTTCGACGACCACGTTGTAGCATCTAATCAAAACCAAACAATTAGCCAACACTCCCACAGAACAGTAAAACCAAACCAAACAAAACATGAACAGAAAGGGGGAAAAGACAAACCATCATATTTCACCCCCTCCCTCAACAGTAGACACTTGCGCACCACATCATCCTCACCCCGCACCTCACGGATACTACTCAACCGCGGCATAGCCAACAGATCCCGATTTTTCTGCAACTCGCCCCGCGCCTTAGAGATATCCGTACTGCGAAACACCGTCGCCGCCGACAGCGGCACTGTCTTCTGGAAGAACGACCGGTCCAGGGCCCGCATCGCGCGGTTTATGGGTGGTCGGAACATCGGGGGCAGGTGGTTGTCCGGTTGGGAGGTGGTGGTTGGAGATTCCATGAACGGTGGTTGGTGGGAGGATTTGTCTTGGTTGTCTTGTGGTGATAGGTTCGTAGGATATGGGAGGTTTAGAGTTGCATCTGTGGTGGCTGTAATGGAATTGGGTATGAAGATAGTGGAGTCTGGTTGGATGGTTTATTGACCCAATGTTTTATTGTCGCTTTTTTTTTTCCCGCGGCGTTATCGCGCACGTGATCTAGATAAGATCTATATCTCTCCGGTCGTCTAGATCCATCCAACGATGGAAACATCTTAACCATTGAATAACAAATGAAACAAGTGATGGTGCAAAATTGCCGTGCTGTTGCTATTCGTAACTATGTATTGAAGTCAAACTGTACAATCTGTAATTATGTACCACGCAATATGAAGCCCACCCATCTCCAGCCCACAAGACATGCAAAGAATCGCAACGAAAGAAAAACATAAGTTACCTACCAGAGGCAAAAAGGGTATTAAACGCGCAAATATCAGCGCTAATTCCAGTCAGAAAAAATCACCTTCTCCCCCCATTAACCGCCGTCTGCATCTCCCTCAGCGACTCGAGTGCCTCAATCCTATCATTCAGCCTCGCAATCTGATCATCCTTCTGCTTCAGCGCGATGCGAGAGATCTCTCGCCCACGACTAATCCCTTTCATCTTCAGCTCAAACCGGTTGAGCACGTCCACAACCTCCTCTTCAGCCTTACGCGGAACTACCGCATCGTGTAAATCCAAGATCTTTAGCACCCGCAGCGCCAGATCGCTCGGGTCCGCGCGCGGATCGCTGTTCGTTGCTAGCACATTGCGGTACTTACTTGGCGTAGGAGTCAAGCACACCTCTGCCGACGCCGGCGGCGGCGCAGCCATCCGCCCGGTACGATCCCCGAAGGAGGAGGAAAACGACCAGGGGCTCTGCGGGGCCACACTAGTGGCGATGCTACTAGGTGGATCGGCGTCGTCTATATCGTCCCCTTTGCGCTTTCCGGGAGTAGTGATAGTGTCCATGCGGGGCGTCTTGCGCGGGCTTAGCTGAGGCGTAGTAGCTGGCGCCTTGAAGTCCGGCTGGCGTGGCGGCGCAGACTTGTCCATCCAGCTCCCCAGAACTTCTGCGGCGTCGTTGACCCATTCATCGTCGGTGTCCTCCGACATCATGCGCGCTTTGGCGCTCTTGGAGGGCGTCTCCATGCGCGCGCCGACTAGCGGAGAGGCGTGGTTGTAGCGCGGGCGGTCGGTCTGCGGGGTGAGGAGGCCGCCGTAGACTCCGGACGCGCCAAAGTAGGTCTGAGAAGGTGTTTTGGGAGTAGAAGGTGGAGGTCTCGCTGCTGCTGCGCTCTCGGAGAAAGAATTGGACAGTACGGCGTGTTTCTCGCGGGCTTCGGCGTCGCTTTCCCACAGGAAGAAGTTGCACTGCTTTGATTGGGGCATCTGGCAGGCGTAAACTGGAGGCGGTTAGTCAGATTGTGCGCGGCTTTCAAGGAGGGGTAGTGAGAGAATAATGAGAAGAAGCCTTACACCATCGCCCGTGGTTGACGCCATGGTTCTTTGTCTGTCGCTTGACGGCGGGCATCCGCTTCGGCTGACAGTTGCAGTGCCAGACTCCGTCCTGGTCTAACAGGCCCCGCAGGGGAACGGACGAGCGTGGAGAAGGCGCTCCCCTGGTATGTTTCTGAGGAGAAAGCATGTTCGCAACATCCAGTGTCTTCAGTGACGCTGGATCAACTCACATATTTGACAGACTGCAAAAGATGTCTGTCTGCTGAGGCGGGGAGATGCGACAGCTGTCGCTATGGAAACTATGGAGGTTGTGGAGAATTGTATGTAACTGCCTGATGGGGTTTAGTGGCCCCACCAATCCGTCGATCATTGAGGGACCTCCACCTTAAATGAAGCAGATGTGGTTGATAGAATCGGGGTAGGGAATGGTTGAGAGAGATCTTACTGTGCAGGGTAAAAAGAAGAATAGATGGACTGTGTGACAGTCAGGTGATGACCAAGCGTTTGACCGATTGTATCCACTGCGTCCTACAATCTACAGTCATGTATCTATTGAGTATAGCATCGATTCGGCATATATGAGGCCTGGGTGGTTCAGATTGATTAACGTGTCCATACTATCTATCACATCTATTGACCAAGACAATTCAAAGCAAGTCCTCTATGCAAACCATCACAGACAAAAAATCAAACTATCCATCATACAACGCCAGTCCGTGGCTTCGATGGCGATCGGGTATCAAGATCTAAAGCGCCTATTCTGCGAGAACCAGGCGTAACATCATAGTAAACGGCTCTCTGAGTTTGAGGATTTCCTTAATTTCGGGTTTAACCGGTTCCCCGGCGGACCGACGCAGCTGGTCCTGCTGCTTGACCCGACGTCGGCGCTCGGCGGTAATCGGATCCAGGTCATCCTCCTCTTCAAGGGAATCCGACGATTGGGATGCTGCGTCGTCCGAGATGGCGAGATCTTCGAGGTCGGCCTGAGAGGGGTCATTAGATTAAGCACAACACCAAAGTGGGGGGCAAGTAACTTACTTCATCCAGGCCGAAATCACTACTCTTGAAACTAGGCAAGGCCTCATTACCGGTTCCATCGGCGGCCATCTTCTGACGGGTCTTGTTTAGGTGCCACCGCTTGCGATCCTCGTGCCACTGGATCAACGCGTTGATCTCCTCTAGTGCCTTGTGCTCGTCCACCTCCCCTGCGTCCCTGGCCCCATGAATCAAAGCGTTCATGTCAAGCCTTCCTCCCTTGGGACCCTGACGCAGGAACTCTAAGATATCCTCAACCCATCCCATGAGCGCCCCGAACAAGCCGTTATCATGCAGATGCACCTCGTGCACAAACTTGTAGAAACTAGCCTGGTGACGTTCGCAGAGGTCAATAAAGGCCTGCACCGTTTGATTGGGGTCGGCCGACACGTCCTGCCGTTGACATTTCTCGATCACACCGATGGCGTCGTCGGCGAAATGTGCGAAATCGGTGATGCTGCTGTAGACATTGGCGGACTTGTACACTCGGACCAGGGGCTCGTAGAAGATGGTGAAGAGGTCGCGGAAGAGCTGGAGGGTGACAGGCTCTTCCACAATGCTGAGCATCATAGCCTTGTCTCGCTGACGGGTGTAGAGCTTGAGGAGCTGCTTCAACTGTGCAAACCAATGGGCGCCTTCCTGCATTTCAACATCCACGTTGTCGACAGCAAAGTTCCAAGCAACGTAGGCATTGAAGACCTTGCCAAATTGCTCGCTAGTGAGTTCCTGAGGAAGAAGATCGGAACGGAGGATTGCCACGATCACGTCCACGTCGTCCGCAACAGCTTCCGCGCGGATAGCATCCTTGAGCTCGTCATCGGCATCGATAAATGCTTTCATCTTCTGGCACACTACAGGATCTTCCACTTTCTCGGCCAGCGTATCAATCGTTTTCTGGAAGGCCTTGATGCCATCATTCAACGTCATCGAGAAAATCCGCTGCAGGAGAGACCGTGACCCAAAGGGCTGAGCAAGGAAGAGGTCCAGAACGCCCGACATCACAGCGGCCGGGTTGGCGATTCGAATGACGTTCTTCATCAACGTATACGGAACCAAGGAATGGATTCTCTTGAACTGGGCAAACAGCTCCGGGGAGTTATCCTCGGCTAGGAACAGGTGGTAGAGCGTTGCCGCGATCCTATCAATTCTTGGTCAGTGGTGGGGTTCGATGCAGGGTATGGACGGGTGACGCACTCAATCCGAAGCCATTCTGCGAACTTTTGATACTGAGGGCTCAGATCTTCCACCGTCTGCTTCTCCTTGATCTCTGCGAACAATTTCGTCAAGCCATCTAGAAGAGTCGTCGGGTTAGTGGAACGCGCTGCTAGACGAACTTGTCGGGACACCTACTGCTCTCCACAATGTCCCGGCGGAAATTCTCCATATAGACATCCAACTCGGCCGCACGCTGCCGGGCAATCTCGTAGAATCGCTTCTGCTCAGTGATTCTGACCCCATCTGCCTCTTTCCTCCGCTCCATATCAGCGATCTCTTCGTCACTCAAGGTTGTCGGCTGTGCGGTCAAGAACTCCTCCACTGATTTCGACTCCGCGACACGCTTATGCTGGAGCAGAGTCCGTAGAAAAGCGCGGAGCGAAACCCGCTGTTCTTCCCTGAAGAGGACCGTATCCTGCCGAATCTCCCCCGACGTGCGTGGGGATTTATTGGAGGACATTCCAAACGAGGAGCGCATTGAGGAGCGGGACAGGGAACGGTGGACCCGGTGATCTCCGGGGGCCAAGTTCTGATTTGATTGCGCCTCCTCAGGGGTGCTCTGCGTGGACACCGACGAGATAGACGACGTCTCGTCATCAACGGAGCTGAACCAGCCGGATGAAGTCGACGTCTTGTTCTTTCGCGGAAGGGGAGGCAGCGGTTTGCCAGGGAATTCGGTGCGCAGTCTCTTGTGGAGTTTTGAGAAGTCCCCGTAGCGTCGAGACACGAAGATATCGGGCTTACCCTCGCTTCGCACCCGAAGTATGAACTCCTTTCCTCAAGGTCAGCGCGACTCCAAATATTCCAAGGTCGGAGAGGTCCTTACCGCATGTTGATGGTGTCTCACGGTGCGACGTTTGGAGACCACTCGTACTCCTGCGACGTTGACATCCCACCCATGAATGGCGTCCCCTTCCGGCATATTGACCAACAGGCCCTTCTCATTCGCTCCGCGATCAACCACCTCCATTTCCGAGAACTGTATCCGCTCCTCATACCCCGACGCTGTGGGGATACCGGACACCATCATGAGTTCGACGAGCTTCTCACACTTCCGCGCCAACTTCCGGCGCTTTGTCTCCTCCAGACGGTCTTCCGACGACGACACATTCTTCTTGGCGAATGACTCTAGGAACTGATTTCCGACCCGTTAGTTCCCGCGGACCGACTAGCCGACGCGACGACGGGTATACGCACCACCTGCAGTTTGTCCTGCCAGAATTCCTTTTCGCGCGCCTGATCGAGAAACGGAAAATTCCGCACATGGTGAACGAATATATACCGAAGAATCGGGAGTTCCGAGTCGACGGGGGCGACTTCGCCAAATTCCGACCTGAAGGGGGCACCGAAGCGGCGGAGGGCGGTCGGGGAGTTCAGCTCTGCAATTTCGCCCTGAACCTGGCGGGCAATGAGTTCGCGTTTCAAGTCTGGCCTCGTCAGATTCAAAAGATTCTAATTTAAAACAGGATGGTGGGATAAGGGGAGGGGTTCGAACAGTGTTCTTGCTTTCCCGTCAAGATCTGTCCCGACGGGATGGTGGGGGACGTCTGTCCGTCCCCGTTGGTGGGGTGCTGCTGAGCAGTCATGATGAACGAATGACTTGATCCGACCGTTTTAGAGGCAAATCAATTAGCCTTATAAGGAGAAGCAATGACCAGATCGAGGGAGAGATATTGAGGGGAATCCGTCTGCCTAATAACAGCGCGGGAGGATCTGCGACCAGATGACGTTGGTCGGGCCAACGCCGAGAGAAACCCTGCGGGACTAGCTGTGGCTGTCGGGGGGGTGATGTCTGAGCAAGGACAGGTTGAAAGAAAGGGGACAGAAAGAGGGATCGATTCCTCTCAATATACGGGGGAGAGAGAAGAGATTGAAGAAAGCATTGAATAAAGGGGAGACCGAAGGAAGAGGAAAAGGAGAAAGGACGAAAGAAGAGAGAAGAGGGCGGGGAGGATGCAGGAGCGGGACGATCAGTTGGGAGGAGATCACGTTGCCAGCTCCCTCGGTCGATTTTTCTATATACGACCCACCAAATAATAGAACAGTGTCTGGATGTTGTTCTGTTCTCTTTCTATTTTCCTTTCTCTCTTTCTGTCTTTATTTTTATTCAATATAACTAGTGTTCTATTGAGACCCACTTCTCCACCGCGAGGCTCAGCCTCGTACTTCCTACTATAAAAAGAGCCGAGCCTGGTCTTGAGCTGGCTGCCTAGATTACTTTTCAAATTTGAAAGATGATTCAATCATAACTCTGGTAGAGACTGTCTCGATTATGCAGTTCATTTCGGACGATGTGTGTATGTAGCAACGTAGTAGTTTTCTGATTGAACCAGCATGCAGTAACATTTGAGCTTGACCTGATGATGGACCAGTGCTGGATGTGTAGCAGGAATGCAATGATTGGATATGTGTGATGATACTCTCTACCCGGCTTGGGTCCCTATTTCATCAGTTGGTACTCGGCTAGAATGATCGAGAAATATGTGGCCCAGTGTTCATGGCATGATATCTCATACTGGCGTGTGCCCCGTTCCACCTCATAACACGGAGGAGAGACTGGTTACCAACCTGAGCGACAAATGACCAAAAAGAAAGTAAGACTATGACGGCTCCAGTACGTTCAATTATAGAACACAGAGTTGAGAAAGTCGCGGTGACTGGTAGCTAGCGGAATCTCGTCGAAGAGTGCCACCCGGATCAACATGGGAGCTTATCGTGAAAATCTGGAGTACCCCATGATTCTTAACCGAAAATATCATGAGTCAGGATGGATAGAGATGGCGGTTCATCGGCTTCCCTATAGCTGTCTCTGAGACTAGAACATTCGACCGGAATGAGATCACCACGCCCTATAAGGTCACATGCCCTATACAACATCGCTGTTAGCTTCAGCACTGACATGATATCTGTATCGTAGATGTCATGAAAGGTGTATACTTGAGCACATAGGGCTCTGAATAGGGTTTGAAACCGGGCTCACTAAAGCGGGATGTCAGAACCCCATGTTTCGACAGGGTCATATGGCATGAATATACTTCAGCCAAACTTCGGCCCCGGAAGCCTCGTCGCAGCAGAATATAGTCGTCACTTTCACATCATCAGAAGTCATATCTGTTAAGGTTAACGGCATGTGATGAGGTCTATAGAATCCTCGAAGACCCAGCCCTCCCCCCGTCCTTGGACATCTATCCGCACTGTTCTCAAAAGCACCATCAACCAACAACCAGAGAAATTCTCTATACCATCATCAGCTTTCATTCCATTCTATAAGAACCACCTTCGCTCGTTTACCTTCAAGAAAAGAAATCGATATGCATACCGCAAAGTCCATCATCTCAGGCCTGAAGAGGCGCTCCACCATCATGGGAAGTCGACGCAGAGAGAAAGAGAGAGATCTCTACTCCTGGCCTCATAACGTCCTCACCGTTAGCGACGTCCCTCCTCCGTACAAGGAGGCCAGAGAGAGCCTACTCCTTCGAAACCGAAAAACCCCGGTCTCGTATAACGAAGATCAAAAAATTCGACATGGGTCTCCCGTGAGACGTGGCGCCGCGCTCGAGTCGCAACCTATCAACCTCCCAATCAACCTATACACCATCCTCGAGGAGAGAGACAGCTCCATGGCCGAGATCCACCCGGCCTTGAGATGCCCCTGCCGAGGCCATGAAGCAGACAGCCTCGAAACCGCTCTGGCATCCAAATCCATCGCCTCACTACCGACCAAGGAAGCCGGCCTCCAGCAGCTCGAATGCGCGATTGACCCGCTTGAGAAGATGAGCACCTGCACGAGCTGCCTGAAAAAGCGCCACAATTGCGACACCCTGTTCTTCCTCTGCAAAGGAATCCTGCACAGGTGCAAAGAGTATCACGAATTCCTCATCGCCATGCTCGACATCAAGGATCACCAACCCATATTGAACGTCCTGTACCCGCTGGCAACGGATCAGGAGCGCGCCTCGCTCCTGTGCCGGATGGCCTATGTCCAGTTTAAACGACTCCACGCCGTTCTCAGCGCCATCACCAAGAACTTGAAAGACCAGGCTGCGTTCGACACCGACGCTTGGTGGTCGATGCGGAATTACGCCTACAAATTGTCTGTCGACACGGCCGCCCTCAGCTCGCGCACCGTCTGCGTCTAAACGAATCAGTCAACCAGGATGCGATTTTAGGGAAGGATGTGCTTGGAAGGTACCGATTTGTACGAATAAACGTCATGTATTTGTATTTCTGCCTATTTTTTTGCTGTTATCTTGGATCCGAGGGAGTTTAGGACGCGTCAATCATGACCGCACGGAGTCAGTGGTCGTTATGGATCTGTATTATGGGTTTCTTGGGTTATCTCTTGGGTATGCATTGTGTTTGCTCTTGGCCTGGTTTATGGCCTCAATGTTTGTATGTCAACAAGCCACATGGGAATCAACAAATGATTGCATGTCATCAACATGAAAGTAACTGGTAGATGACCTGAAGTAGACATCAATAGTGGATGCAAATCAATGAATAGCGGCGAGTGCCAAGACCCTAGCCCAGTCCACGCTGACTGACTGCAGTTCCGCCTTCCGACTCTCCTGCCAACTTCACCTCCCTTCTTCCTCTTCTGCTTCTCTTTTCTCCCCCCACTGGATTATTCCTTCAAGTCATGGTTTAAGGCTGTCTTTCGCTTAGAAATTGCCTGATTTCCGAATGTAATGCAACATAGTGGCTTTGCGACATAGAAACCCGTCCCAGATCGGCGACAACTAGATAGATCTGGCCCGATCGGTTCGATTGCGGTTCTCGCGCGCTTGATCGACTGTCTCCTCGAAACCTCCCTCACGAGCTTCCCCACCAACGATCACGATGGGGAAATACGCAGATGATGAGCTCTCCGAGTTCTATCCCATGACCCGCCAGAGGGCCACGTCTACCTCGACCCAGAGTTCCTCCGATTCGGGCCTGTCCGTCGAATCCGACTTCCTCCGCGGAGATGGGATCCCTGGTTTCGCGCAGAAGGGAGAAGAAGGAAATGGCGAAGGGCACACATACAGGGATATGGAGGAGGGGGATCCAAATGCGGATGAGCCGTTCCTGCCGCACCCCAAGGCAGCGACGAGTAGTCGCGCGCGCCGGATAATCTGGGCCGTGGCTTTGCTGTGCGTGGGAGCCTGGGTGGCAGCACTCGTCGGGTTTCTCATCACAGGACGGCCAGACAAGCAGTCTAGGGTGGAGGCGGCAGAGCTCAATACATCAGTTACCGCTGCTGCGGGGAGTCAAGCCTCCGGTGAACCGGTGACTTTGTCGGACGTCGTGGGTGGGAGATGGTACCCTCGTTCGCATGCCATTTCGTGGATTGCGGGCCCGGAGGGTGAGGATGGGCTTCTGGTGGAACAGGGTGAGAGTAGCGGAGGTGATTACCTACGCGTCGTGGACATTCGGGACGAGAAAGATCCGGCGAGCATTCAGAAGACCAGGGTGTTGATGAAAGAAGCGGTCGTGCATGTCGGCGACACTGCAGTGTATCCGAGCACCACATGGCCCAGCCCGGATCTGAAGAAGGTTCTCCTTCTGTCGAGCAAAGAAAAGAACTGGAGACACTCGTATACGGGACTGTACTGGATCTTCGATGTGGAATCGCAGACGGCCGTGCCGCTGGACCCCAGCCTGCCGGACGCCAGAGTGCAGCTCGCCCAGTGGTCCCCAAATTCCGATGCGGTCGTTTTCTCTCGTGACAATAACATGTATTTGCGAAAGCTGTCGTCGGAGAAGGTCGTCCCCATCACGAAAGACGGCGGTGCGAACCTTTTCTATGGAGTCCCGGACTGGGTCTACGAGGAAGAGGTCCTCGCGGGGAATAGTGCGACCTGGTGGTCGAACGACGGGAATTATGTCGCTTTCTTCCGGACGAACGAGTCGGCGGTGCCCGAGTATCCGGTGGATTATTTCCTGTCCAGACCCTCGGGCAAGAAGCCTCTCCCGGGACTCGAGAATTACCCCGAGGTGAGACAGATTAAGTATCCGAAGGCGGGAGCCCCGAATCCGGTCGTGAACTTGCAGTTCTACGATGTCCAGAAGAACGAAGTCTTTCCAATCGAGGTCGACGAGGATTTCGCAGACGACGACCGCATCATCATCGAGGTTGTGTGGGCTACTGCATCCAACGCCCTGGTGCGCGCCACGAACCGGGAAAGCGACATTGTGAAGATCTTCTTAATCGACACCAAGTCGCGGACAGGGAAACTGGTCAGAGAGGAGGATATTGCCGGTCTCGATGGCGGATGGGTAGAGCCTTCGCAGACGACCAAGTTCATTCCCGCCGATCCCAAAAATGGACGGCCCCACGACGGATATGTTGACACAGTGGTCCACGAAGGATATGACCATCTGGCCTATTTTGCCCCTCTCGACAGCAAAGAGCCCGTGATGCTCACGTCGGGGAAATGGGAAGTCGTGGACGCGCCGTTGGCGGTTGATCTGCGTCGGGGCCTCGTTTATTTCATCGCCACCAAGGAGGCCCCAACCGAGCGCCACGTATACCGAGTGCAGCTGGACGGGTCCAACCTCAAGCCATTAACGGACACATCCAACCCAGGCTACTATGATGCTTCCTTCTCCGACGGGGCAGCCTACGGGCTTCTGAGCTACAAGGGCCCGTCAATTCCATGGCAGTCGATCATTAGCCTGGAGGGCGAAGACACGACCACACTAAAGACCATTGAGAAGAACCCCGATCTCGCGCGCATGGTGAACGATCATGCTATGCCCACGGAGAATTACACGGAAATCACCGTTGATGGATACAAACTCCAGGTTGTCGAGCGCCTTCCTCCGCAGTTTGACCCGTCGGCAAAATACCCTGTCCTCTTCCACCTTTACGGTGGCCCCGGGTCGCAGACCGTGGATCGCAAATTCAAAGTCGACTTCCAGTCCTACATAGCCTCGAGCCTGGGGTACATTGTGGTGACCGTGGACGGCCGCGGGACAGGCTACATCGGCCGCGAAGCACGCTGCGCCATTCGCGGCAACATCGGACACTACGAAGCGCGCGATCAGATCATGACGGCCAAGGCATGGGGCGAAAAGCCCTACGTCGACAAAACCAGGATGGCCATCTGGGGCTGGAGCTATGGCGGTTTCATGACACTGAAGACGCTCGAGAAAGACGCCGGCGAAACTTTCCAGTACGGAATGGCTGTTGCCCCGGTCACTGATTGGCGATTCTATGGTATGCTCCCATATTTCTGCACTCTAGCACGACCATCTAACTAACGATGAAACCTGCCACAGACTCCATCTACACCGAGCGCTACATGCACACCCCCGAACACAACCCCAGCGGCTACGAAAACGCCACCATAACCGACATGACCGCCCTGAAGGAATCCACCCGCTTCCTCGTCATGCACGGCGCCTCCGACGACAACGTCCACCTCCAGAACACACTGACGCTGGTCGACAAGCTGGACTTGTCGAACGTCGACAACTACGACTTGCATTTCTTCCCTGACTCAGACCACAGCATTGCGTTTCATAACGCCCACTCTATGGTTTACGGCCGTATGTCCCCCGTCCCCCTTCCCTGGACCTTACGTACCCCCTCAAAGAGAACCTATATAGTGTCACATGACTAACCAGAATCCAACACAGGGTTATCAAACTGGCTCGTCAACGCATTCAACGGCGAATGGAACCGCATCGCGAACCCCGTTCCCGAGGAATCAGCCGCAGAGAAAGTAAAGCGGGCTCTTTCCGAACTATCGGAGTGACCTGACTCTTTATATCCTTTACCCCAAGCGCTAGCCATATACAGCAAGCATGTAGCATATATCATTGATTGATGTCCATCGTGCAGCCTTTTAACGAGACGTTCTTACTTCTATTCATTTGATTTGTGGTTGATTTCTATTTTTTATTCTATCGTTTATTGGGTTGAGCGGCTACGCAGGCGTTAGACGGTTTATCTAGAACGATACTATGCATTACTTACATCAATATTCAATAAGGATTTTCTGGCTGAACATGCGATCTATCCTATTTGTCACCGCAATGAAATGAAAAGATGATTCTATATGTAAGACTCTGGGTCTCGAGTGTCTAAATACTATATATACTAGATAAGTTGAATGAAAGGGCATATTTGGCCGTAACTCCAGTAGATACAGTCTGCCTGCCACGTGCAATCCAAAGCCAACACGACACGAGAGAAAAACGTGAAGAAAAGAAAGAAAAATAAAGCAAGAGAGAATTATACAACCAACACTCACGCTAACAACGCACTAAATGCTCAACTCAGATCCGGTACAGTGACATCAGAGTACAGTGATATTAGACATACTTAACCAAGGACCAACAAAACAAAAGAAAAAGGGAATAGAATAAATCAAGAACTGCGGTACCCGTCCTCCAGGTTCCTGCAAACGATAGACTGCAGGAACTCATCGTGCATAATCGCACTGATATCCGAATTGCGATACCGGCGGAGGTCGTCCCGCTGGAGACCACGCAGTTGCTCGCGGCCGGCAGTGGACAAGGAGATAGTGCGGGAATGATGACCGCTATTGCGGCCGTGGCGGCCAAAGGGAGGGGACCTGGTGCCGCCGGAGTGATGGGAGAGGCCGCTGCGGGGGGCGAAGACAGGGAGGGAGGCGCTGCTAAGAAAGGGCAGGAAAGAGTCCGTGTCTGTGGAGAGATTGCTCAGACCCGAACGGACGGAGGAGGCGTGGTGGCTGTTTGGGCCGTGGCTGAGCATAGGGTATTCTGAGGGGAAGCTGTAGGCGCTTGTGATGCCCGAGGCGGCGGAGGAGCGCCATGATTGCACGGCGCTGGTTGGGATCGTGATGACTTCTTCTTCGATGGGGAGCGGGTCCTGCTGGAGGGCTGTTGCGACGTCTGTGGGCTCGCTGGAGGCGTTGGTGGGTCGGGAAGACATCAGCTTCGCGGACTTGCCGATCCAGAGCATTTGCTCGTGTTCGCGGAGGTAGCGGTCGCCGCTGAAGGATTTTTGGACGATCTTGCGGGTCATCATGCCGAGTTTGCGGCGGAGGTCGCTCTTGTCGTACATGCGGCGGGTGATGCGGGCGACGTCTTCCGGGGTCGGGGAGGAGGTGAGGACGGGGGCTTCTTCTGCGTCTTCGGCGTATTTGGCCCATTCGCCAAGGAGGCCGAGCATGGATATTTGCGCCTTTGCGAGGGCTTGCGCGTCGTTTGGTGCGACGACGGCGCTGAATCGCGAGAAGTCGTCTGGGTCGCTTAGGACTCGGAGCGAGGCGCCGACGTCGGTGCACACTACTGGGGCGCCGGTCAGAGCTGCTTCACCGAGAGCTAGGGGAAGGCCTTCGGAGAGCGACGAGTTGAGGAAGAGCCAGGTGTTTTCGAGGACCTTCATCGGGTCTGCGGTCCCGCGCAAAGTAACCTTGCCACGGAGGCCCTTTGATGCAATGATCTCTTGACATTCAGTGGAGTATGTCGGTGCTTTGTCGATGGCCCCGTAGATGTCCAGATGGTAGTCGTCAAACTTCCACTGGTTGATGATGATGTCGGCAGCCAGAAGGGCGGTTTTGATATCCTTGGCGTACCAAACGTGGGACAGCATGGTGACAGTCGGGCGTTGGGACTTGATCTCCTTCACCGGAGCAAACTTCTGCATGTCAGTGATACCGTTGACGACGGGGTCGACCTTGCGGCGGAAGATATTGCGATGCTCAATTGTCCCTTGGCAGGTTCCGATTTCGACCTCCCAGCCTGGGTTAAAGAAATCGGCACAGGGCAGGATGATATCCGCGTGGTGGAGTGTGACGACAGAAGTAATGCGCATCAGACCCAGCAAGCAATTGCGGACGAACGGCGAAAGCTTGCAGAGAGCAGACGACAGACACAGGTTTGTCTCGCGCCAGCTAATGGCGTGGTCCCATATCTGAAGAGTGCAACTGCGTTTGAGCTTGCAAATAACCCCATAGGACGCGCTCACGCTATGATGGGACGCCTGGAACACGCTTGGAATCTTTTCGGGGATCGGGATTGAAAAGATGAACAGATACCGGTACCAGAGCTGCAGGGCAGTGTCGAGGGACCCCAACGTGGGTAATTCTGTCTGGAACCATTCAGACGAGGGAATACTGTTCGACATCTTCTGGGTGAGCCAGAGGTCACGCCAACTCTCCTTGACAATTTCGCTATCCCAGATCTGGGTCCAATGACGCGATTCCTGAAAGTAAGTGTTCAGGTTGACCAAAGCGCGGGTCGCCTGGTTAATATCAGCTCTAGAGAGGTGTACGGCGCGTGCGCCCTTCACCAGCGCCGTCAAGATCGGGATGAAGTTCAACTTGATATCCACATCGCTGGCCGAAGTGACATTGTCCACCTCGGAGTCTAGTTTGTTTCTGAACAGACCGTGCGTCGGAGTGAGGAAGTCAAGCCCCCAGAGCGGAATGACCTTCAGCGAGAGGATGTTCTGCTCCGTCTGGTGTTTGGGAACTCCAAAGTCGTTCGCAGATTCGCAGATCATGTGCCACTTAATAGATCGCAGCGAATTGATCATGTCGCGTCGACAGGCCGAGACACCACCACCTTCATTCGGCCAAGTACCAGTATCGGCGGCCATGACATGCAAAGACTTCTCGGTATCGGATCCAAAATCCTTCGACCGGGTGTTGACCACGGCATCGCCCCCGGGCCCAAAGTTGAAAAGATCGCTGATTTTCACAGCGAGCGGAGTCCAGCTGGAGATACTATCATCGAGGTCTGCACTGGCGGTGACACTGTCTGCGCGAAGCTCCAGGTATTTCTTCGCCGACGCCAGATCACCGCGATCGCGGCTGCGCCAGTACGGCGCCAGGGCCTTGTCCCGTCGCAGGAGTCGGTCGTCCATCCAGCGAACAATGATACCGTCAAAGTCAACGCGATCTTTCCAGGCCTTCCAAATCTGCGAACGAGCGCGAGAGGTCGATACTGGGAAGCGCTTAGTGGTCAGCCCGAAAAATCGCGTCATGACGTTCGAACTAAGGCTCTCGCAGTATATGAGTGGGTTGTCGTGGACAAAGCTTGTGTATCGTGGCTTCGCGAGGACGGCCAGGAAGTCATGTTCAATCATTGGTGGTGTCTGGATCTTCTGTCCATTGAGCGTCGTGAAAATCATCGGGTGGAACTTGTGATCGTAAAGCCAGCGAGACTCATAGACATCGGCGCCCTGAACGAATGTTGCCTCCGTAACCTTGGAATGAGGAATCCACCGTTCAACCTTCTCAGGATGCCGGATGGGAGGTGCACACCAAGAAACAGTACATGTGATGTGCGAGAGGGCAAACTCGGCTCGGAGTAGCTCGTCGCCGAACCGGGGGTTCTTCCGGTAATGGTATTTGAAGCGAATGAGATTGCTATCTTTCATGTAAGATCCAGCCTCGATGAGTCCCTTGCGGTTGTACTGAATGCTCTGTAGCTTGTCTTGCCCTCGTACACAACGCCGACCCATTGGGATCTTGGACTCTGAGATCTTGGACAAGGACAAGACTTTCCTCGCTGGTACGCGATAGTCGTAGTGGAACTCATTGAAGAGCTTCCCGTCTTTGAACTCCTGTCGAACGAGCAACAAAATGTCTTTGGAGTAGGTGCTCACATGGTTGAGATGCTTGGTTCCATCAGGCTCCGTTCTGTGCTCCCCTAGGTAGTAGTAGACTTTAAAGCCACCGTCCGGTTCATTGTGTCTAAATGCCGTGAAAGTCCCGTCCAAGCCTTGGACTCGGTATCGGTTTTTCTTGATCGCGATAGTCATGCCCTTCGTTTCGTTCCAGAGCTGCTTAACATTGCGTCGGCCGTAGAAAAGGAAGAACGAGAGGCCGATGTCTTGCATGATTTTGGCGTAGGTCCA
This sequence comes from Aspergillus campestris IBT 28561, assembly GCF_002847485.1. Classification (NCBI taxonomy): domain Eukaryota; kingdom Fungi; phylum Ascomycota; class Eurotiomycetes; order Eurotiales; family Aspergillaceae; genus Aspergillus; species Aspergillus campestris. Next base: position 837,313 of record NW_020194336.1, on the reverse strand, counting down.
AACCAAGTTCAAAAGATATACTAGCGGCACTCGAACGAAGGCAGAACGGCAACTCATGATGTAGTTCAGCTCCCTTTGAAACTCAGGCTCCGCGATTAGAGCCACGACAGTGAACTTAACGGCCGCACCGATCTTGTGCCACAAGGAGCTGAGTGGTCGCTGGACAATGGAGACGACTAGAGGAGGCAATTTTGAGATATACGGGATGTATGCTGCGGTGTTGAAGTCCTTGGTCACAGTGGATTCACCGGTTCCGCAATGCGCATAATCGAGAACACCGACCGCGGTGGCGGCTCCAAGGTTGCTTCTCGCAACGTGAACCGCGAGGTCTTTAGTGTCGAAGCGGCAAAGTCTTGCCTGAAGCCATTTTGCGCCATCGTCGGACAGCTGGCAGGGTTTGCCAATGCAGCGATCCAGCAACGACTCCCGGATATGTTTCGGAAGCTTCTCCCAATGAGAGTCGCACTCGAATCCAAGGCAGAGATTCCGCAGAAGCTCCTTCTTGGCCCAGCGGATGACAGCCGGAGTGTTGATTCCATCGCGGAGTTGTCGTGCAGTGGTCTTGGTGATACCTGCCGTGACAAGCGATTCAGCAAGGGTAGCGTACTCATGTGGCATCTTCAAGTGTGTTTCGGCAACCGCATGTAGGAGAGTCTCAGCGACGACTTGACAATTCGCGCTGACCTCGATGCGCTCGTCCAACCCGCGGCCGACACAAATGGCAATCTTCAAGTGATTTCCATCGTTGCAGCTGAGCGCATTGATATTGGGGCCCAGAGAGCCTACAGGAACAAGGTCCATTGAGATTTGGCCGCTTGTCCACGAATCCAGTGCCAGATTCACAAGATCGTCGGAGCTGGGAAACGCCTCTTCGATCCTTGGCTCCATCCTACGGGATGTCAAGATAGTTCTGATCTCAATCCCAGGATGGGCGTTAGGGTGGAGCTTGAGCCGGGAGTCTTGTGGGACACGAGAAATCCCCTCGAAGAAAGTCTGCAATTCCTGCTGGGACCATTCGGGGTCTGACCACGGGGCGGTATGGGCGTGGAATGTTTTCCCCAGTTCCACCGGAGAGTCGATCCTTTTCGGCATGCCCATCTTGGCCGTAAAGAGCGAGAGAATGGCAACCGTCCAGGTAGCAGCACCGAGGCCAATGACCTGCGAGTATAGGAAATCCTCTGGCAAGCGGACCTTGAGAGCAATACCAACGGACAGACCGACGATCGCCCCACAGACGAGAGGTTTCAATGCGTGAGGGCCCGTAAAGATCTTCGTATACTGGTACCAAAGCAAGCCGGTGTATGCCAGCACGTAGGCGCAAAAAATGATCATGGCTTCGAGCGTAGACTGGAATGTCCATATGAGAGCCGTTGAAAATGCGAGACTCCAGACATGCCACATCAGAAACTTGAAAAGGGTCTTCCAGTACACCTTTCTCTTGAACTTGATATCACGCTTTTGGGAAATCCGTAAGTCTTTTGACGTCTGCACAGCCATGGCTGTGTGGCTACCAACAAGATCATGGAGCGCTTGGGCCTTGGTATCAATGAGAACAGCACCGATCAGGTAGTATGCCAGACCAAATCCCACAGCCATACGATTAGCATCATTCAGGGCTGGGGCCAGACCAAGGTTGTGGCCACCACTTAGCAAGTCCACCCATTTATCGAGGAGAGCGATGATGAAGTACAAAATACCACATCCGATTTCTTCGCTCGACTGGCGCCAGTGGATGAATGCGTTGTGGAGACGGATACCTTTCTGGGAGCTTCGAAGAGTGTCGAGGGCGACCTTTGTTTGGATATTCCACCCAGAACTAAACGGAATCGGTCGAGCCACATCGGCATACCTGCAATACCAGTCGAGGAGAAAATTGGTGGATTCCCAGTCTCTCGAGAGTTCAAGGACCAGTGTATCGGTGGTTGGCCTCGAGAAAATACCCCGGTTCTTTTCAGCCAGGACGTCCTTAAGCAGCGCCTCTCTGGATAGCCTGAGAACAGCAGGGTCACTCAGATTACCGAAAACCTTCTCGTCGTTATTCCCATGCGCGGCGATATACCATTTCCGAATTTCGGTATCATCAGTACGCCTGATATCCTGATACCACGTAACCCATTTCGAAGCAGCACCTCGGAGGCCAAATAGCAAAACTCCGATGAAGATGTACATGACAGCAATGTAAATGACCGAATCGTTCCCGGCAAATGTTGTAATGACCGGCGAAACGAAGAGAATCGGGATACAGGCGAAGATGACCTTGCGACCGGAGAGGAAGGAGCTGTTCGGATAACTGAAGCTGGCCAGTGATGCGAAAGCAGAGAAATAAATCGTCAACGAGATAAGATATAAGTAGAAGACGATTCCTGCGCGAGGGCCCTTCACCCCAGCAATGACAAGAAACCCTATTAATCCACCTGCAATGGTGAACGCGATACCGGCGATGAGCCTGATGAGAACGAACATGTTCGCCGCTGCAAAAGCCATGGAGATGAGATAATAAGGCCCTCCACAGGCAATCCATGTGCCGATTCCACCGGATAGCAGGAGAGAAATCATCAGAGCAATAGTGGCACTCTGCTGTTCATCATAAGTCATGAAGGCTGAAAGGTATAGTCCACGCCCAATGATCGTGAGCAAAACTATGTCGATCAGAGCAGGAAAGGCAAAGACGCCGAGAAAGGTAAACCGCTGGTATCCAGGCAATGGCTTGACTTTGTCATCTGGGTTGACGTCGATCTGCGCGCCGGCGTATGCTGTTGCCATCTCGGGGGCGCCATTGATCCAATTAGGAAGCTCTTCGTCGGAGTACTGTCTCCGGAAGCGATCCAACAAGAGCTTTCCAAACGCACTAGGCGAGATGTCGAAATAGGCTTCACAGCGGGATCCCAGAGCAAAGGACTCGGCAAAAGCGGCCGCCTGGTCGGATTGGTTATTGAACAGTGGATTTCGGTCAGTTACCTCGGTGTAGATTTCATCCAACGCACCCTTCCTGGCCGCACAGAATAGGGAAAGCGCCATCATATCTATATACGCATCGACCTGGCCCGCCTGAAGTAGACTTCCGAGAGCTTTAGATATGGAAGCAAGCTCGGTTTCACGGCGTTCCTTCAAGATCTTTGTCAAGATAGTATCGGTCTCCTGGAACAGAGCAAAACATGTTGATATAGCAGGATGTGGGCATCCCTGTTGGCGATACCAGTCGACGCGTGTCTTGACCACATCACTGGAGGCAATCGATCCATCCAGGTAAGAAACGGTGTTGAGCTCCTTCAGCTGACCTAGTGATGGCATATCGATAAGCTGTTGCCGAATATATGAAGTAATAGTCTCGGACATTTCGCTCGTTGCGTCTGTCAGTGTCAAATGTTGCAGCAGAAGTAGTCGTTCCTCCGGGCTCAGTAAGTCAATATCTTGGATGATTCGCTGGGGCAGATCGGTGCCCTCAGCGACATCCTTGGACCACCTTGCGAGAGCGGTCTCTGCCTCAAAGCTCACATGGCGCGGAAAGCCCTTGGCGGATAGGAAAGTGTGCAACACAGTCCCAGCTAGACCTTGGGCGTTCTTCGACACATACACTTCCAGGCCGTCTGCATCCAATTGGTAGACAGACCAGAAACGCACACCGGTGCTCTGGCGTAATCCGGAGTCGAGGCAAAGATTGATTCGTAGTAAATCATCATTTGCCATATTTGTTAGCTCTTTGACGGCGGCAGCGAGTTGCTCGGAAGCCGCCCAATGCGAAACCACGTAGTTATCGTGGAAGTGCCTGAGGAGCTGGCCGATGCTATGGACCTTGGAGGATGGAACCGGATGTAGCAAATTGAGGGTTTTGAGTCGCTGTTGGGACTGTAGGATCTCTGCAAAAGCGGAAGCAGACGTCTCGGAGCCCAGGGGGAAACAGCCAAAGGCCTTGTATTCCACGCCAGTCATTGATATCGATAGTGGGCTGCCTTGCGATTTTACCTGGGCCACCCACTCTGGAGGTTCACGAACGCTAGTGGTCATTTCGTCGGCGACCACTTGATGGGACTCGGAGGAGGACAGGTAACCTTCCAGGGAGGGGAAAGACTGAAGCAGCGTATCCCAAGCATCTGTCTCGACCGCATTGCTGGAAACGCGCAAGTTGGAACGCCACTTATCATGCGATTTCATGATCTCGGCATCCTTCAACCACCCAAAGGCCGAGAGAGGTTCGTGAACCTTCACATTGAGAGTAGCATTGTGCAGGGCGGACGTCCGACCAATCCAGGGAATCGCGCTGTAAAAGTTGCACCACTGAAAAGATCGCTGGACAACCGCATTAGAAAGAGTGGCATTGTCGTCCACAGTCTCCCATGTCATCACTGCAAAATCTCGCATGCACGACTCGGAGACAAACGCTTTGATGGTGGACTGCATGTCGGCCATTCGGAAATAGTCCCGCTTTTGACCCTGGGGCATGATGCTGGCATTCCGAATGACCAGCCCGGCAATCGCGGTGGACTGCAGGGACTTGCGGTCCTTCAGGAAGTGAGGGGGTCCGGTCTCCAGATACACTTCCAGACCCAGACTATGAATAATCTCACAGAGTCGGATCCAGATACGGGGACTGAGCTTGTCCTCCCAATTTGCCAGAAGAATGCCATTGAACGCTGCACCGTCGAAAGACGCAGCGATGGAACTCTCGATCTTGCCCAGCGCTGACAAAGGCGAGTCGTTGTTTGCAAGTATCAGGTCAAGGTTGACCCTCCCGAGAACTTTCCGTCTTCGGCTATACAGAATGGCATTAGCGACACCCGGCTGGGACGGGTCGAGGACTAATATGTCCCATTGGCCCAGAATCCGGGATTCGTCCTCGCTCGGGGGCGAACCGAAAGTTCCAAGGTATACACCAAACGAGGTTGGCTTCCGCTTGGTGATGACAGCATTTGTTAAATCAAGCTCTCGATTAGAGAGCTGTTCTAGTCGTCGGGACACACTTGCTGGTATGGTCTCTAACCGTGGTTTTAACTGAGAAAACCGTGCAAGTCGATGATTAGAAATGCCGGAGGATCAAAGGCCGGGGGGCGTTCATACCTTGTAATATCTCCACAGCCGACGTCCCACGGAGAATAAAATGTAGGTCCCACCAAGCCCGATGCTTGCCAGGAGGATCCCGATAAGAACCTGAAGATGTCAGTCAGTCCCCCGCTGGAAGAGTATTCAAGAAGTCCCTTACAAATTGCCACCAGTGCTTGGTCATGCCATCCCACACAACGGGCGAGACTGGGAGAATTTCCACCATTGCAGCAGGTGGTTATTAAAAAAAACTAGGACGCAAATAGAGGAAAGATGAGACGGGTATAAAAAGAGTGGAGCGAAAAGTTAGAGGGCTATAGGGTGCCCGGACGGCATATAGCGCAGGAACAACAAGGTCGTTATCATGAGACCATAGTCATCAATGCAGGTTTCTGCCAGATCAGGTCGCAATGCACAATTCGACCTGACAGGTCAATTCAGCCTGGGGGAGGACAGTAATGTAGGAAAGAAACACAATAGATGACAGGGACAACCACTGTCCAATATGTACGAGGTAAAGGGCTGACGAGGAAAACGAAATCTCTAGAAGATCGGACGATCATCTGTCGATATACAATTTGCCTTTGGCTCTTATCCACAGCGATGGTTCACTCAGCCTCAGAAATCTGCAAGGTTCAGCCGAACTGCTACCTTCCAGTAGGATTATGAGGCGAGAAGCAGGCGAACAAAATGGATAAAAATAAATCAAAAGATCCAAAGGGGAAACAACGCTCACAATTATAGAAACACGGGAGAGTATAAAGAAATCAAACCCGAACTAAATAAAGAATGCAAAAATAAGGGAACCTTAGAACGACCTGGACTGATGCAGCTCCAGTGTTAGCCGACAACACTAGCTATACTGGACCAAAACATCTCGGGCGTCGAGAATTGGGACAGAATAGCTAACAAAACCGCTCAAATCAGCCACGGAATGAGGGACCAGGTCCCCAGGTCGTAATTTACTGATAAATACCAGGTATTATACTGGCGAGCCCTAAACTCACCTGGAATTGATACTACCACAAGAAGTCACCACAAATCAGATTGATTGTTCACCGCAGGGAGCAAGGGTCCAACCATCTCGAGCCGTGGAGGTGGCGACAGCATGCCTGGTAGCGTGGCTGCCATCCATCAACCCTGTCCGCTTGCTCTCCTGAGATGGATGTTGGAAGAAACATCATCCTGCACTACTACCGGTAGATGATCGTAGCACCGGCATCGTTCCAGAGCTGAAGCCGACTCCCTCTACCCTACTGTTTCAGCGTACACCCGGAAGGAGATTCACCATTTGAGGTCATGTCATGTTCCCGATGTCATGGACCAAATAGAGGCAAGATCGCCGGTCTAGTTCATGACCCACCAGGAAAATCTTAATGCTAGGAATTCCCCCGAACGAGAGGTGTCAGTCCAAAGCAACTGTATTGGTATACATCCGTATGGGTATACGGTATCGTATAGTTCCGAAATCATTTTTTGCAATTTGAAATGTAAAATACACACTGGGAAACGTTACACCCGTGATACGGGAACATCACCTCATCTCACATCTCTTGATCCAACTCCCATTCTATCGATGTCTTGTTTACCTATTTACTATCCTTTCCTTCTTTTTGTCCCCCCCCCTGTTCAACTCTCAATTTAGTCTCATTCTGTACCGCTACTCCTAGTCTCATTCCAACCTCTCAACCAAGACATCGGATTCCGCCGACACGGTCCTCCCTTCCTGTTGACTTTAACACCAAAACACCACTGGGTTGCGTCTGTCCCACCGCATCAAGTTTGTTTGTTCCCTACTAAGTCGAGCTCGTCTATTTTGCCTTCTGTGAATTGACTAATGCGGGTTCTATTCCCGTATGGCAAGACATTGGACTTGTCTATTGGGACCAACTCATCTTCATCAATTTCCACTGGCGCAACCCGTCAACATGGATCACAACCCCTGCCATCTGATGTCGGCTATCGAAATAGATATGGACACAATCCTTTGGCACAATGTTTCCCACCACATGACGAGGTAGGGGTCGGTCGATGGATCAATGTCTTGCCTGTCCAGTGGCCGAGGGATGGGCTCCAGTTAGGAATGCGCCTCCTCTGATCAAATACGATGAAATAATGCTCGTCGAAGTCTCGCTATTACTATTTGGTTATTTAGTAGCTAGTGTATATTCAACCCTCGGGAGACAGGCAATTGGACAATACCATGCCCGACTTGATCTTAGTACCCTACATAACCGTGATCGTGCTCGCCCGCTGGATGGGCTGTCCATCTCCAACTGTCTGCGCCTGTGTCTGCATGTCCACAGCCTGAGTTCTAGCCCCGCCGTCAGTCGTTACTATTCGTTAGAGTTCCTGCATTTCGTAACCAGTCACATTTTTCTTCTCTGTCAGGTCCGCCCCTCCCCCTGGGCCGTATTGCAATGATTCCCGTCTGGACCATCCAGGTCGGTTGTTACTTTGGCCTTATAACATGCCACACTTCCCCCGGAGTATTTCCGGATGGATCTCCAACTGTGATCCCTTCCTTGCTTCCCCCTCGGACTACTGCAACGGCGGGAACCACAGACACAGCTTCTTATAGTGTGACTTCAACGCCCACCCCCTCTTCGACAACCAGCACTTCTTCCACTACTTTTTCCACCACTTTCGTTTCCCAAACCCCAAGCTCCTCTGTGAGCGCGTCTACCACTATGTCTGTTAGCTCTTCGAGTATGATTTCCAGTGTGAGCCCCTCTGCTTCGCCTATCGGCGAAGGGTCCGTGGCAGCCAACATCCTGGTTATTGCGAGAGACTCTGCTGCGGTTGGCGTAGCCACATCCGGTCTCAATGGCTATGGTATCCCGTTCACATCGCTGGTAGTTCCCCAGGCTGGTGTTAATCTGCCGGCCTTGAATGACAGCGCCGGAGGAAACTTCGGTGGCATTGTCGTGGCCGGTGAAGTCAGCTATGACTATGGGGCCGGTAAAGGTTTCCAAAGTGCCCTGACGGCCGACCAGTGGAATCAGCTGTATGCTTACCAGATGGCCTACGGCGTGCGCATGGTGCAGTACGATGTTTTCCCCGGGCCGAAATTCGGCGCTGCTGCTTCGGGTGGTGGGTGCTGCGAGAACGGCGTGGAGCAGTTGTTCTCGTTCTCTGACATCAGCGATTTTCCGTCGTCTGGACTTCGGACGGACGCTGGGGTCAGTACGCAGGGTCTCTGGCATTACCCGGCGACGATCAGCAACACGACCACCACGAAGGAAATCGCCCAGTTTGCCGCCGGTGGCGGTTCGTCTGGCACCACGACTGCGGCCGTCATCAATAACTTCGATGGACGGCAGCAAATGGCTTTTTTCATTGGATTTGACACCGTCTGGAGTGCCACCTCTAATTACGTGCAGCACGCGTGGATTACGTGGCTCACTCGGGGTCTCTACCCGGGGTATCGGCGGGTCAAGCTGAGCACGCAGATCGACGATATGTTCCTGGAAACCGGGATCTACAAGCCTAGTGGCACCAACTATCGCGTCAACACCGCTGACATGGACGGCATTGCTAGCTGGATCCCCACCATCATAGATAAGATGAACCCGGGCAGCAGCTATTTCCCCGAAGTCGGCCACAATGGCAACGGCAATGTGGAAGCGTCTTCCATCACGGAGAGCGGGAGGCGCAGCTGCAACGGAGGCGGCATCGAGCATGACTCCCCGCCGGATACCCCCTTGGAGTTCCAGAAGCCGCTGGGCACCGGTACCGACCTGTGGCCCCCTGTCCCGAAGAACTACACCTGGTCGACGGAATGCACCAAGTTGGATCCGCTTCTGCTCTGGTGGACCACCGAGGAGAACCGAGATCTATTCGGCCATATCTCCCACACGTTCAGCCACGAGGAGCAGAACAATGCCACCTACGCGGACGTGAACAAGGAGATCTCTTTCAACCAAGCCTGGCTGAGGCAGGTCGGCCTCGCCGACGCCAAGTACTTCACATCGAACGGAATCATTCCCCCGGCCATCACGGGACTGCACAACGGCGATGCGCTGCGGGCCTGGTACGACAATGGTATCCGCAACTGCGTGGGGGACAACACGCGCCCGCCGCTGGTCAACCAACAGAACGGCATGTGGCCGTACTTCACCAAGTCGTCGACGGACGGGTTTGACGGTATGCAGGTGGACCCCCGCTGGGCCACGCGGATTTACTACAACTGCGACACCCCTGACTGCACGGTGCAGGAGTGGATCGACACGTCGGCCGGCAGCGGCGACTTCAACGACCTCCTGGAGATCGAGAAGGCAGAGACGATGCGCCACCTGTTCTCACTGCACCACGCCGGGTACATGTTCCACCAGGCCAACCTGCGCAACGCAGACGTCGACCCCGTCACGGTCAACGGTGAGACGGAGCAGTGGTCCATCTTCCAGGCGTGGGTTGAGGTGCAGGTGCAGGAGTTTGTGCGCCTGGTGGATTGGCCACTGGTGACCGAGAAGCACCAGGACGTGAGTTTTCCCCCAAACATCACCGCAGTAGAGTACCCCGCTAATAAACACAATAGATGTCCGATTCGTTCCTCGCTCGCTACACCCGCGACGCCTGCCAGTACTCTCTGCGCTACGCAGTCTCCAATGGCCAGATCACCGGCGTAACGGTGTCGGCCAAGGATAGCACCTGCAAGCGGCCAATCCCGGTGACGTTCGCCGTGGAGCCGACCAGCACGCAGGGGTTCAAGACGGAGCAGCTGGGCAGCGACCCGCTGACGGTGTGGGTGCAGCTGTCAGGGTCGCCTGTGACGTTTACGCTGTCGACGCCGATTGAGTTGTAGTGGGATAGCATAGCTGACGGCGGGGGGATCTACTTCGATGGCCACAGACTTATGGTAATAAATTAGCTATTGGAACGATAGTAATTAATCAATGCGCATTACTCTTTGCATCACATCTATCTCAAATACCATCAACAAGGTAAGAAAGAGTCGTCACCCAAACCCACCATACCACCCCAAGCACAACCAGAACCCAACGCCTTGCACCACCACAAGAGGTAGCACATCGCAATAACTTAGATATCAACCATACCAACCTAAGTCCGAGCATAAGCCGATTCGGGTCTTATATTCTAGTGCATCAACTGAGACAGCCCAGTCTACACTAGACAATACTGCCAATATCTCGGGCACAAACCAGCAACACCTGAGCATCTTCTACATAGGCGATGTACCCACGTACCTACCGAGGTCGTGGCTCTGTCCGGCGATTGGGAGCAGCGGTAGATAGGTCGGATGCACGGATATACTTAGTACCTCCTTAGCAGCCTTCATGGGATACATTATTGGAAGTATTGAGCAAGCATGTTTCATCGTTCGTGTTCGGTGAGAGGGGATTGGCTGGGCTGATGTGGTATGGAGCTGGTGTCATTTTTTCCTTCCTGTTTTGTTTTATTCTTTTCTTTCAGACATATATGTGTAGTTGATATTGCAGTGATTCAGGCAAGTAAGAAAGTACCCATCTAGATCTCCATCTCGATCTAATATCTATATCCGTACAATAAAGAAAGTCAATTAGAGTAGTTATATCCAGGTTTATATTACAGTACCATCAGCCACCGGCAATCAGCCGAAGACGACCCGTCACCGACAGCTATGCATAACACACATTTTATCACTGGCCATGTTTACGGTGTGGGTGGGGTTATTAAAAAGGCCTGGCCATGCTCGGAGACGAGTGTGTTGGCAGAGAATGAATGACTGGTCATTTTTCCCCCTGTCTTTTTTTCACCCCCTCTAATAACTGATTGGCTTGGTATTTTCCGTCACTGGCTCTGGAGATGCCGACTCCTACCTGTTCAGGAGTTAGGTGTGGTAGTATATTGATGGAAGCAAACAGTGTTGAAGAAACAACGTGGCAGTGGAGAGACATTGCTGGACTTTTGACAATGTCTTAATACGGGGGCGAGTGGCGGAAGAAATAACCGACGAATCATGATTGATTTATGCACACGGTAATTTACGGTGTTAGTTCTACTAGGTATCACCCGTGTACTGTCAAGAAAGGACCTTATATGGTAAATTACACCCCAGACATGGATGTCATTTTGCAATACCCAGACCCGAGTGAGCATCGTATGATTGGAAGGGTTCCAGTTGACCAGAACTCTTTTTTTCTCTGTATCACTTGTTTCCCCCTGTTGAAATGGTGGAAGGGATTGATCCCCCTTCCTTCCCACCTGTCTCTATCCTAATTGACAGCCTTTCATGAAGGTTACTGAATGAATAAAGAAGGAAGAGTGACTGGCGGGTGTCAAAGAACCAAGCCAGCGCTAACAATATCGCTCCCTCTCTGCCACTGGCCCAGCCATTAGGCTGCTTTATTCTTCTGGTCACCTGAGCATGGGCCTAGATCGGCGGCTAACCATCCATCCTATCTGATCGCTGATCGTTGAAGCTACTCCTAACTTTATTTCTTCATATCCATCGTCCTATTTCCTCACTTGATAATCATCTTATCTTACTTACACCCACAATCGAGGGAGATAAATAAAAAGAGAAAGGAAAACCACAAAAAAAAAAAAAAAAAGAAAGAAAGAAAGAAAAGAAAAGAAAAGAAAAGAAAAGAAAAGAAAAGAAAAGAGATCAAAAAGAAGAGGAAAATGACAGCCGAACCCCTGAAAGCCCCCTCAGGCGGCTTCAAAGCCTGGTCCACCAAGAAGAAACTCCTCGTCGCGCTCGGCATCCTCGCCGCGATAATCGCCCTCGCCGTCGGTCTCGGCGTCGGCCTAGGCGTAGGCCTCAACAATGACGACGATGATTCCGACTCTGACTCCTCCGACGACTTCCCACCCGGCCACTCCACGCCCGCCAAATGGCAACCCGCAGTCGGCACAACGTGGCAGATCGAGCTTCTACGCCCACTCAAAGACACATCCGTCGATGCAAGCGTATACGACATTGACCTATTCACGAACCCCAAGTCAACGATAGACGGGCTGCACGACAAAGGCCGCAAGGTCATCTGCTACTTCTCCGCAGGCAGCTACGAGAACTGGCGCCCTGACAAGGGCGACTTCGCGGCTGAGGACCTCGGCGCCGTGATGGACGGGTGGCCGGACGAGAAGTGGGTGAACGTGAGCGGGAAGAGCGTGCGGGACGTCATGTCCAAGCGACTGGATATGGCGGCCGAGAAGGGCTGCGACGGGGTCGACCCGGATAATGTCGACGGGTACGATAACAAAAATGGTGTGGGGTTGACAAAGGCGCAGGCGGCGGACTTTGTCAATTGGTTGGCGGACGAGGCCCACGCGCGCAATATGTCGGTGGGGTTGAAAAATGCGGCCGCTATCATTCCGGCTGTGATTGATAATATGCAGTGGAGTGTCAACGAGCAGTGTGCGCAGTACGAGGAGTGTGATACGTACGCGGCGTTCATCGAGAAGGACAAGCCCGTCTTCCACATCGAGTATCCCAAGGGCGATACGACGAACAATAACGCCCGGGTGTCGCAGACCAAAGTGGACAAGGCGTGTGATTTCCAGGAGTCGGGGAATTTCTCCACTGTCATCAAGAATATGAATCTGGACGATTGGATTCAGCATTGCTAGGTAGGTTTCGCAAATCTGCTTGGATGCTGTTTTGTATACTGTTTCAAGTCTCGAGTGTACGAATTTCGTCTAATATCATTCCATCCTGTATCTTGCCTTCTCACATCCTGTAATCATAGCATCAATAAATCAAGAATAAAGCCACCTCGTAGCTCCACCAAGTCCAACCATGGAACAACCCAAACAACAAAGACCAACACCAACACGAAACAACGCAACCAGCTCACCCCCGGTCTCCCCCGCCGACCGCCGACACGACGCGGACATCGGCGAGTCCGTCCGCCCTAACGGCCCAACAGCAGACCTCCAAGCCGAGTCGGCAACAGACAGCCAGCCTTGGTAGATACATAAGGTAGTATACATGACTAAAATAGTGAAAACCACGACTAAAATAGTGAAAACACTGCAAGTAAGCACAGTGGGGCCCGTTCGGGCCAGATCTATAATAGTGGATATAGATGCTATCCGATCGACTAAGGTTCGGGATATGGGTCTGCTTCATTTGAGGTAGTAGTCGAGGATCCGTTTAATTACCACAATATAAGTTAGGTACTCAACATGTATGCGATATAGCAGAGGTATGTTACAAGACGTAAAAATGGTATTTGCAATCAGATACATACAAAACGAGACAATCCCCGAAGTAAGCCGTACATAAAATACCAACAATGGACTGGTACCTACCTCGATCCTAACCGCCACATCTTGTCGATTACATTCTCCGTGTGGACTGATCCCCGCGAGGATCGAGTCAGTGCGCTCGATTATGCGGGTGTTCCTGATATTTCCATCTTACAGTCAGCCGTCAGAATGAGGCCAGGAACAATTCCTTCCATCCATCATCTATCGAAGCAAAATAGGTACGGAGGGCATGTATTAATTTGGGTACCGTACACTCTGAAGAATGCAGCGCAAGGTAAAAATCATTTTTCTCCCATCCAAGCAGGCAAGAATGAGACATTTCAAATCCGATTTGAAATCTCAGGCGATTGGCGCCTTGGCTGCGTTGTTAGTACTTGCTGGGTTGGTACTTTAGTTGGTTGCTTCCTGCCTGATTCATTTCTGTAAGGCTTTAGGGCTTCTGGGATCACGGATTACGCCTGCTTTACACTTATAACCGGTATTAAATGCCAACAGTGATAACTACTATCGGTAATATAGGTAACCACCATGTACTGATATACAAATAGATCATCCGTCGATCCGGCACACTGCCGATCGTGACACCGCTTAATTAACAGGTCGTCGTTCGTTCGTTCGTTCGTATTTTGCATCTCTAGTGGCGAGCAGGTATGTTAGCACTCACTCACTCACCCACTAAACCAAAGTCGAGCCAGACATCAAACGCACAGAACATGTTGGGCCGAACGGGCAAAACGGAGATAGGATGACCAGTTATCTCCAGTAGGACAAACAGGATCGGACTCAATCCTGAAGCGAGGTTTGCGTCTGTCTGTCCACCCACCCGGTCAAAAGTGACATGTTCCATGGGTGACAGACCGGAGAACTGGTACAAACTACTACCTACCTAGTTACCTATCTGTGACCTACCTACTATGCATAACCCTTGCCCCCCCCCCCCCCCCCCCCCCCCCCACCACGAAACTTCAGTCCCAACTTACTCCGCGGAGAGAGCCCAACACTTGCGTGGAGTCTGGTTGAATTACTCCGATGCTACACATCTGATTAACTTTCTTTCTCTTTTTTTTTTTTTCTCCGATGGATGGTTGTCCTACAATCTTACTATACTTTCTTTCATCCGTAGAATGGAGGGCTAGGTTCTGTTTCCATACCTCGCTTCTATGCCATCTATCTCCCCACCCACTCCGTACACAATACAAGAATAGATAGATAGCTAGATACATATGTAAACATGTATGTACGTACATGCATGTCTTACTCCAACCCCAAAGAAGACAATGTACAAATCAAAACAAAGCCAAAAATATATAATATGCACGTAGTACACCCCCATTGTCCATGTTTTAGATCTCCTCTCCCTCCCCCAATATAGCACGTCAGACAGGGCCCCGGCCTCCTACCACTCTTTTCTCCCCCCTTCATTCCTCATTTCGTATCCGTTATCGGGGCTTACTATATAACGGAAACCTACTTTTATATACGCATATATATAAATATATAAGGCAGGACTGGTTAGGTTTGACATACCCGAGGGGAGGGTTTACATTACATCTGTTGTTGTTTGGGCCGCGGGTGTCCTTCTTTCTTTCCTTCTTTCTTTATTCCTTCCTTCCGTCCTTTGTTTCTACGTTTCTTTTTCTCCTTTCGGACTGGAGGGTAGGTGCCCTTGTTAGGGCTAGCTGGCTGGTTGGCTGCGACTTCTTTTTTTGCCACTGGCTGCTGGCAACGTGGACCAGATCGCATTGGCGGGTGAGTTAGGGCTAGCAGGGAGGTTCGAACGTTACAACGCTATTTGAAAATTACACACAGTCATGTATTTCAGTCACTATAAACTGATCAATCGACTACTACCTATAAAATCTACATCAGATATAGCATCCAAACCAAGACAGCAATGCACCCCACCATCCAATTAAACTCTCTCCCAGGTAAAACACTCATATGAATCATAATTACAAATCATCAGCCCGACCGGAGAAATGCAGCCCTCTCATCTTATCAGAGCTCTCATAGCGCCATCACGCTCACAAACTCACTCCATCTGTCCCCAAAGCTAGCGTAGTAGTCCGTGGATAGGTGCGTGATGAACACCTCGTCTGCAACTCGTCGGACTTGCTTCACTAGCCCTCGCAGCTTGGACCCTTCCACGCTGTCTGGGACCGAGTGGATCACCGCGCACAGCTGGCCGCGCCGGCTGTTCGGGATGGCTTCAAATAGCTTAGCGCCGTGACGCTCCTGGAAAGTGGCATACGATGCCTCGAAAACGACAGTCGAGTCGGCTGACGGCAGGTAGCGAGAGTCGGGGATCACTCCTGGGTTATGGACGACCTGCAGAGGTATTATTAGCACTGATAGCACCCGTATAATGCATGCCATATAGGTAGACGGGGCGATCAAGGAACAAAATGAAGGCGAGAGAAAGGAAAAGAACGGTAACAGATAGCAGGTAGAACCAGAAAATACGTTGACATACAAAGTTGTCTGGACCAAGCCCCGGTGTGGCCTTGACGAAGTCCGTCAGATTTTGCAAGTAAGCCAAGGCCTTGTCGCTGTACTGCTGGGGCGTCTCATCAAAGAATATGCCCCGAACAGCGAGATCAGGGTTGGAGCTTTTTTCCGGCCAAGCTGCGTAGGTCTCAATATCCCTACGCACCAAAGAGGCGTCGCGGGTCGCGTATGTGGTCGCAACGTAGCCCAGCAGGCGCACGTTGCCGTGGGCCGCGAGTTTAGGAACCTCCCGGGTATAATTGCCATCTGGCAGGGCATTGGGACCTGGGCCGCTGCCGGGATTAATCACCACGGTGAAGTTGACTTCGGGGTGAGTCGAAATCCTGTGGCGTTCAGCTGCGTTCGTCTAACGGTGAGGCTTACAGGGGAGACACATGAGTAGATAAAGTAAACGAAGTGAGAACATAGTCAGGAAAGGGGATCTTCTTTGAACAAATGACTCAGACTTACACCTTTTCCAGCGGCGCCCAGGCCTCCGCCGCAGGGTACACATAGAGAGGTACGAAGACGCTGGATTTAGGTCCCATGCTGTTTTTCTTGCGTAAGGTCACCACGACAGCCGGTGGAATGATGACAGCGAGAAGAGCGATGGAGGCAAGGGTAGCCAGAATGATTTTAGACCGTCGGCGCTCTCTCCAGCGCCGGCTCACGTGTTTTTCCGGCTCCATGGCAGACAACGATTCAGCAAGTTACAATGCAGCCCAACTTGCTTGGAACACTTTCCAAACGAACGAAGGCGAGAAAGAAAAGAACAACGTCTAGTATGTTAAATAGGACTAGTCAGATCAGAAGGATCCCCGAGTTTAGTAAACAGGAGTGATGGGCAGAGGGTTTGGGCTTTGAACAAACCTTGTCACAACGCTGGCACTTTGAACCGCTCCATCTGTAAACTATAGTTAGTTAGATCTCTGTGCCTAAAATAGAGCGGGGCTGAAAGAGAGAAGTTGATACAGCCCAGCAGCAAGTCAATGGTCCTCTTTTGTCGCATCGGAACTGCAGGTTGATGTCGTATCTGTCGTGGTTCGGTCGAACAGACCCATTCCCAGCAAGCCCTAACTCCTCTATTCTTACTATTCTCGGTCACTTCCATTTCTCACACCCAAGATATTCTCCATGTGCCTTTCCATCTTACCTTAGGCCAGTGGAGGCGCCTGGAGTTCGCTCGATATTGCCCCATCTTGTTCCATAGGCGGTAAATCTCAATCTGAAATCATCAGGAGCGTCTAGACATATCTGTCTTCCGACAAAAAGGCTAACAGGGTTGGCTTGAATTTTCTCCCCTCGTTTTCGGGTTTATTATTTTTCTACTGATGTTTTTTTTTCGTTTATTCTGTTTTTTTTCCTAATTCCCCCTCGCGTTGGCAGTTCGTGATGTTTCTCATTTCCCTTGCAACCATTCGTTTTTGATGATTGTTTTCTCCTTTTAAATAAGTCAGTCACCAATCACGGTATATTCTCCTGACCTGACTGTTAGATACGGCGGTTACATCGGCGAGCCAGTCAGGGCGCGTGTCTGTCCTCCAGGGGGTATAAGATATGTGAGCTCCTTTCTTCAATATCCAACGAGGGGTCACTCGCTCTCGATTTTCTTCTTCCTTTCCTTTTCCTTGTATTCTGCTGCAATATTCTTTTTTGGCCTGTCAAGCCTTGGACTCGCCCCTCTCTCATATTTCTTTTCTCATTGACCGCAAACCAAACCGGGGAAACTTGTACCTCCGACTATGGAAAGTCCTCGATTGATTGACAGGTATACTCCGGGGGAGCCTTATTCTCCGGTATGTGTGGACACGCCGGCTACGCAATCATCCGTCTTGTTTGATGGAAATCTAGAGGAACTGTTGCGCAACTTTCCTCTGGATCAGTACATTCTGGTCACCGGAGGACTGGGGTTCATTGGAAGTCACACAACATTGGAGCTTTTGAAGGCCAATTACAATGTAGTGGTGATCGACAACCTTAGTAACTCTTTCCGAGAGGTCTTGGACCGCATCTACCTGCTGGCATCCAAGCACCACGAACTGCACGGCACCAAAATGCCCGAGCTGCATCTGCATGCCCATGATTTCCGGGACACTGTCGCGCTTAAGGGCCTGCTGGAGCAATACCAGGTGAAGTCACGGTGGGGGACACCCAAGTCCAAGATATCGGGCGTCGTTCACTTCGCAGCCTATAAAGCCGTCGAGGAGAGTATCCGGAGTCCCTTGAAATACTACGCCAACAACGTGAGCGGTTTAATCGACTTCGCCTCCACGCTGGGCGACTTCGGCGTCAAGACTTTTATTTTCTCCTCGTCTGCTACAGTATACGGTACATTAGCGACATCTGGCCTCCCTCTGAGGGAAGAGCTGTGCGTCCACAAGAAAGAAGCCTTTCATGATGACGACGGCTCTGAGCGTGCCGTCCAGTCAGGCTGCACGGGCATCACCAACCCTTATGGACGCACCAAGTGGATGTGTGAAGCCATTTTGGCTGACCTCGCCGCGTCGGATCCGGAATGGACCATCGTCGCTCTGCGATACTTCAACCCCATCGGTTGTGACGAGTCGGGTCTTCTAGGCGAGGACCCCCGCCAGGTCCCCACGAATCTTCTTCCAGTCGTCGTCAAAGTTATGACCGGCCAGTACAGCGAGCTTCAGATGTTCGGCACCGACTGGGAAACGGCGGATGGGACCGCCGTCCGCGACTTTATTCACGTCACCGACCTGGCTCGAGGCCATATCGCCGCCCTCAGCGCCGCCAACGAGGGTAAACTTGTCGAGAACTTCCGCACCTTCAACCTCGGGACGGGTCGGGGTCATTCGGTAATGGAGGTGGTAGACACTATGGAAAGGGTGTCCTCGAAGCGCATCCCAACGAAGGCTGCCAGCCGCCGTGCGGGGGACGTTGGATCCTGTGTCGCTGTGGCTTCTAGGTCACAGGCGGAGCTCCAGTGGCGGACAGAGAAGACACTGACTGACGCATGTGTCAATCTTTGCAGTTTCTTAGATGTCAGCGGTCTCTCTTCGTGAGAGTTTTGCATTAGATACGTTGGTTATGGATTTTGTGGGTGGCGCCCGGTGGTACTTGAATTTTCCTTTTCTAATTTTCTCTTTCCTTTTGTCTTTTCTTTGCATCCTCAGACACTTCAGTGATCCACTGCACCACAAGTCTCCAGTCTTCTCATAGTTTCTATAATCTGTTACACCATTGACGATATCCCAGTGATTCGTCCTATCCTGTAATCTTTTTAATGTTAATGTATTGTCTCTTGATTGTGGGAGAAGGACTAGGGATTAATACTTGTTCATAGAGATATTTACTCCCGGACCTCAACTTCGACAACTTTCCTACACAGCCTAGAACCAAATAAGTAGAAATTAACGATTAATTTGCCTTCTTTCAAATCTTTTGGAAAGTCTCGAGGTATACGGGAATTTGGAACGGACACATGGGTTGTGTTTATACCTTAAGAAAGGAGAAAAAGCGCGCACCTGTTGTCTAGAAATTCCGGTTGGATGTGTGCATAGCACTTACCATTTACCTGTTTTCTGCACATCATATCCACAAATTCCTTTCCTGGACCCAGAGCCTATTATTCTTTAGCTGTTAATGTTCACCAAGAAAATGAGGCCTCCGTCCACCGGTACATGAGCAACGAAAGAGCCTAGATGGACATTTTCCGATGCAGCCAGAATGGCTGCCTATCATCATGTCAAAGAGTCCCTCGTCGTACCTGGGATAATTGATTATACCTTAACCCAGTACTGGTCTGGCGTACTTGGGGTCATCGTTCCGGGCCGTTGCCAGCCTAATAAGATACGAATAGATCAGAACTTTCCCTGTCACATCACACACCCACTCACTAGTAGTGGCGACAGGATCGCTCGTATGTAGTTAGGTTGAGAGAACGCCGACTCTCGCAGGCCTTTTGTGCAACGTGCTACGACCGATGATCAAGACATGACCACACAGTACTTGGGTTGTTCTCTTCACTTTCACAGACAACCCTCGAGGTGAGTTTTCTAGCTCTAGACAGCGTGCTTTATCATCAAACACTCGCCAAGTAATTGGTAATAGTGAAATAGTATCAGAATGAGTCCAGATATGAAAGAATTCGTGGCCTTGACTCTTATGGATACACTTGGGGTGTTCTTTTTGCGTGTTGTCATAAGGAAGATGGGAGTGAATGGCAGGAGTAGAAATATTCCGAGTTGAATTTACGAAACATTGGTATGGCCTGATCAGACAGCTACGCTTCCACGTACAGCTTCTTTCCTAAAAGGGTAATTCTGGTAGAGCCCCGGCCACCTCGGTCATCGATCCCTCCAAGTTTGACGCTGTTCGAGCTGTTGTCAATCCGAATCCAATTAATTTAAAGATGAATCTCAATGGTACCATTTTACATCATGCTAACTTCACAACCACTTAGTCTTTCCAAATATTAAGACTATCTATCCATATTCATTTCCATATCAAGCTTTGTGTTTTTTTCTCAATATTGGATAGAGACTATGAAGTCCATCGTCTCCTCCAACAGAAAGCTCGGATAACGGGTGGTGTTCAGCGCCTGGCTTCTCCAAGTCTATTTCCATACAACACCTCTCCAAAATCAAAAATCATACAAGGTCTACCTTACACATTTAGATCATGCCATAAAATGACGTATCCTTCTAATGTAAGGCATCAGTGCATGACCAAAAAGCTCCGACAATAAGAAACAAACCCTCCGTAGCGACATCCGCTATTCCCAACCATGACGACATCCAAACACAGATCTCCAGTAGAGTCATATATCCCAGAGCCACAGTAGTACCAAAAACCAACCATCAGCCCACTCACCACGTAAAAACCAACAGCCCACGCACTACACTGCACTGCATCTGCCAGCTGGCACATCACCACATAATACTCATCCATACTATCCAACCAGATATCCTCCGCAAGGCGGGAACCAACATCAAGTCTCAAAACCAACACTCCGCTCCCCTCCCTCCCTTCCCCTCCCCAAGGGACGGCTCGGCTTCGCGCAGATGCACACGCACGGCTCAGATAGTATCACTTTCTATCACCCCTCAAACAAAAATTTACACCCTACCGGATCACGGAGCAGAGCGTAGGAGCCCAAAGCCCAACTGCCCGTTGTCATCCCACCTCATCTGCCTTGCACACAAAACAAGGCAAAAAAGATCTGCACTACAAGATAACCGATGAAAGGATACCCCAGAACACATGAAACACAGCCGAAGTAAAAGGTTGACTGATCTTCATCCATTCCCCACCCAGCACCACCACTACCACCATCTATCAGAATAGGAATTATCCGAGCCCGTCAAGCCGGTAACCAACCGCCCGACAAGGCAACGCACCTACCAAGCTAGCTGGGTCGCCTGCTGTATATTACTGGCCAGTGCTGGTGGGCTTCTAGATTGGGGGTTGCATATGCAGGGATGAAGTGGGCTTATGATAGGGTTTGAGTTTTCTTTGTCACGAATACTGAAGGGAGGGAATGGATGTATGTATGGTGGGGGGAAAAGGCAAGATGTGCTGTCTATGCGAGTCTGAGTTGAAGGTTTTGTCTATGTATATAGTATGCAGTATGCAGTATGTAGGATGTATGTATGATTCATGTGTGTATGTATCTACTGTGCATGGAGAAGAGGCAGATGCAGATACAGATGCAGGATCCTGGTCAAGAACAAGACCAGAGATGATGTGACTATACGGGGTCCGTGTCTTGGGATTGATGCTACCTGTCCGCTGGGTACCAACTACTTCCCTATCGGGTGTCTCTACCCATAGGTGGGTATCGGGGCATGGACTACGAGCACTGACGACAACGCACCACAGCAGTGGGACACACTGAGACAAGAAACGACGCTGACGATGACAAGCGGTGTCAAGAGCCCCGACTCACCGTCGCCGGAAAAGTAAAACATGCTCCAGAATCACACCGAGAAAACAAGGAAGGGGAAAAAAAAGATAAGATAAGAATGGAAAGAGGATCGAAATCTCCGACCCCTTTTCTGATCAACATCCATCCAACCTATCAACACGTTAACCTGCTTTCAACAGATCGTCTGGCGTGGATCCCAATGACGAGGAAGGTAACTATCGACATAGGGCTAGCCGCGGGGAGGAAGGGCTTGGATGCGGGTGGATAATGTTATATAAAAACCACTAGGGCGAGTGTCTGTCAACCCGCGCGAATAAACTCAAAGGTGGAGTCTGACAGGGTTGTGTACGACCGAGTCTACGAGGTCTCCGAGGGTTTACCTCGCAGGGATACTACCTCGTCTGCGGTGCTCGGGCGGTTGTTCACTGTTGTCAGTGGTAGATTCTACCTGCTGCGACGAATCGACTGATGATAGATGATTATGATCTAGTCATCTCATCTGCCTGTTGTACATCAACAGATGTATGTGTCATGTCATGCACGTGAAATGAACCAAATGGAACCGAAAACTGGATAGAATGGCGACAGCGCACTGGCTGGACACTGGACAGAGCTCCTTCCACCCTGCGTGTCGGGTCCAGATTAGCGGTGTAATCAACCCGTCAATGCGAGCGGTACACTCTATCATTGGATAGATTAATTAAGGGGCTCCATAGAGTCGGGTTATTCACCATGAATACTAACCTACTAACCTAGTGGAAGAGGAAGGAGATCCCAGTCTCACCGGACATTCACTCAATGAACGCCCGCTATTTCCCCTCCCCCCTCCCCACCCCCCCCCCGTTTTCTCGTCCAGCAGGAGGGTTGGGGGGGTTTTCCTCTCGTTCCCACTATTTCCCACTTTTTAATCTAATTTGTGGGATTGGTGTTCCTTTGCAAGCGCCGGATTCGTGGTCTATCTTGATTCTTGGCAGACGAATGCCACCTCCGCAGTTGACCTGTCACTTTGGATGAATATCAATGGAGTAAGATATAGGCTTTTTTTGATTAGGGCGGAGGCTAGCGCGTGAGACCGGCCCTTGCGCTAGATAAGTACATGTCGAACCTTTTTCCATTTTCATTTTTTATTTCTTTACATTATTTGGTCTTATTCGGTTTTAATTAACTAATTGATTGTTATTCTTTCCTTTTCGGAAGGATATAATTCTCTCAATGCTTGGCTTTCCGGTGGAAAATGCTTTCTATCATACATATTCAGGGGTTGTCGTTCCTGGGAAGATGGGTTAGGGCTACTACGTCACCTGGTGCTTTTCCGTTCTCCGCTTGAGATGGGAGGAAATAACACCAATAGGAATGATTTGGAATTCAGACTCTGGCGCTTCTCACATCATGTCGAAAAGCAGAAGGCCGGGTATCGCCATTCAGCACTTAAAGTAGAGGATACGCCAAGAAATGAGAAATACACTGATCAGCGGCAGGCAGTGGGGCCAGAAACAGGTAAATCCCCCGGACCCTGATAAGGTTCAGCTACACAGTCCTGTTCAGGCCGAAAGATGGTCCAGCGCAGATGGTTCCCAATGTGGGAAACGGTCTGAACTTGCTGTTGCATTAGCAGGTTACTGGCATTTCATCTTAATGGGGAGAAAGGAAAGAAGGAGATAGATGAAGAGAAAGAGAAAGAAATTAGAAAGAAAAGAAAGAACAAAAGAAAGATGAAGGGTTTGGTCGGACGCTGACAGGGACTTTTCTCCGTCCCGACATTGTGGCACAGATGGCAGCTGCTCTCGTCAGTCTAGGGCTCTAAAAAGCAACAGGCTGGAAACCAAAGAATAAAATAAAATAAAAATAAGACAAATGATAAATGAGTGAAAGAGGAAATAGCACGAACGATACTGGGACTGTCAAACTGCAGGGATCCACCTACTGGACGAGTTGGCGCCGTGGGCGGGGAGAGCGATACCAAATCCACCGGCTTTGCGGTGGGAAGGGATCAGAGTGAACCGCGCCCGATTGAAAATGCAATATCGCTCGCCCTGCAGGAATGCATGCTGGGATGCTTGTGAGTCTAGAGCAGAGATTCTCCACCCCTAAGCAAGTCAAGGGGGAGTTGCATCCATCTCGTCCAGTTGGTGGGATAGCGAGATGCTAGCCACTGTAGCCACTGACTGGTAAGCGCCGCTAGCTGCTAGCCATCATGACGGACCCTTTAGATCGATGATCTATTCCTAGTAATCTCCAGCAAACATTCTCCTCTTCAGCAGGATCTGTCCCTTTTCCCTGTACCTCGAAGATCAGGCTCAGGTTCAGGCTCAGGCTCAGACCTGAGGGGAATGGTGTGCCCGTTCAACGTCATTTGCAACCAGTCACATCAGGGTAATCCGGACGGTCTTCTCCGGAGGTTGGCTGCATAAACGGTTTCTTCTTCTTTTTTTTTTTTTTTTTTCTTGCCTCTATTATTATTATTTTTGTTTCGCTTCTTTGATTTCAAAATTGATTTTTGTTCATTCATCCGCATTGTTGTGAAGGTCCCACAGACGGGGGTCAGCTGTACAGGGGTTGAACACGTCTCGACGCCGTGCAACAAGGGTCAGGAGTCAATCTTATTCGGTGAGATGCAAGTGCTTGTCATCAGCGGGAGCATCCGAGAGCAATATGGGTCTTTCTCTGACCGCGACATGACATGTTGGCCGTGCTGTATGGATGTCCGTCCGTCTGCCTGTCTGCCTGTATGTACGTGTGATTGTGTTCTTTGGATGCATTGAACCAGGTCAATCAGCCTAGCTGAGTGAGAAATCGATCGATCGACCCTAGGATGAAGATCTCCCGATAGTGTTTGCAAGAGGGTCCCTCTCCATCCACTGGTCCCTCCACTGGTCTTTCCATCCACCGGTCCTTCCACCCACCGGTCCCTTCCCTCTTCCCCCTCCCTCCCTCCCTCCTCTCCTGGCGGAGCTATATAAAGTCAGTGTCGGTTGCTCCGTCCGGTAGCAATTAAGCTCAACGGTTTAACGAGACGTGCGCGGAACCATTGAAGCCACAAGGCCATAAAGTTCAACCCGTCCACGATCTTTAATCTCATTTGCGACCATTGCTTGACTCTGTCTTTATTTTATCCTGAGCATCCTCTTTTCCATTAAACCTTTGTCGCATTTGCCCACCATGCCTGTGAGATGTCCTTCCCATACTGTATCCCCCCAAATGGTGCTAACGGAGTTGTTGAACCAGATGCCCGGAGTTCGTTGTCCCACCTGTCAAGGGGAGGGGAAGGAGATCTGGGTGATCCCAGGGAAGGACTGCCACGTCTGTGGCACCGCATGCACATGATTTTCCACCGTACGTACCTCTATCAAAGAAGGCTCTTCTTGTCTGAGTGTCGCGCTGACTTGACATTTTCTCCGACAGAGGAATGCGCCTCGCAATTTACCATGCGACAATTGGGCCTCCGACTCCTCATTGAGATAGATTAACACACCGCCATCCCAAACCGATGACAGTGACATCCGGTCGCGATCTCTATGTCTCCAAACTTATATGCAATGAGGGGAGGAATTACACGGTGCAATTGAGGCGTTGGGGGTGGCTTATTCCGAGCCTGACACTGACAAGCTGGGCTGTGTTGGGATCGACATGACGAGGGAGACGGAAATGGCAAATGGCGACAAGAATTGTACGATATCAACGGCAGAAAGAAGAAAGGAAATCAATTAAGAAATAAAATTGGTCAGTGCTTTCATTGAGTTGCTTTGATTTGATTTTGCTTTTGTTTTTAAGGAAGGGGTGTGTGCGTTGCACGGACATTAGTGATTTTAGTGGAGTGGGCGATTATTTTGTTGGTGCCAGCCTCGTATCCATGCGGGTGTTCGCAGGCAACTCGACTATATCATAGATATTATATGTCCTCGTTACAGTTTATTTATATGATAGATCGAAAGAATCACCTAATCAGTCACTCAACATAAAACATCAGTATACCTGTTAGCAATATATCGCTGAACCAGCACCTCAACCCCGAGGAAAACTAAACAACGCTAGTATGCAGCATGCAATAGACGATGCCAGAGCAATGACAGTGCTAAACACTACTAAGTAATCTAAAACAAAGCACATCTCACAACTCGCCCCCTCCCCAATTCGCCAATCTAATCTAACACCACTGCAGCAGATGCAGGTCATCATCATGTGACTCCATCCCTGTATGCCCCAACGACGTCATCGATACCCCCACACGTTTCCCCCTCACCGTCCTCCTTCCCCATTACCCACCTTGACAGACGTCATCTATCTAGACTAGTGGAAGTAACTCCCATTCTCATGCTCCATTCCATCCGTCGATCAAAGAACACGCCAGCACGCTTACGACACGCATCCACCAGACGAGTAGAGGGTCGAGAGAGGATGGCAGCAGAAACGTATCCGATCGGCACGCGCGGCGAGTGCGAGCGTCTTGTGCGGGACTGGGGGTTCAGGAATGTGTTTACGTGGTCGGATGGAAGGTGTGTTTCCTATTTATATATATATAAGAGTAATTGATTTCCTGATATAATTTGTGGTTGACTGCAGTAACGCCCACTACCCCCCACACAGACACGGTGGGCTCACGACCCATCTTATTATCCGGGGGAGCATGACTGTCACGTATCCCGAGGATAATGCCTCGCTGCATGGCGGGGAGGTAAAGAAGGAGACGCATGGTGTTGGGGCTAGGGTGGATGTGCCGGCGGGTAAGTTGCATGAGGTGTGGATGGGGGATGGTGGGTGTGAGTATGTTATTGGGGAGTAGTTACTTTGTGCTTCAATGATGAGATGATTTATTTTGGGATACGCTTAATGTTCATAGGGAATGGAATGGCACTACTGGCTCTGGCTGTGTTGCTCGTCTTACTAGTAGTTGGTTATATTGTTTATTGTATGTATATAGTAGTACTTGACCCAAGCCGGCTGGGTCTGGTGCTAGCTCTTTTTCTACGGCTAGTGGATGAATCGGAAGTCGAGTCTGAGGTGATGTTAGTTGATATGTTCCTAGGTAAGGTCAGTGTAGATCCGACATACCGTTTATTTCCTTTATCCTTGTTCGCAGCCAAATAAGCCTCTCGCTCGGCGCTGGTCATCGGATCCCAGATGGCAGCTTTTTGTCTAGATGGACTGTTAGCTTGATGAGCAGCCAATAGGTTTTATGAGAACATACTTGTTACGCCAGGCATAATAATACTTGCACACAACAAACAAGAGCAGACTGTACACGGTAATTGCGATTAGGATCTTGTTGCCAGTCCGGTAGTAAGGCTTGTCATTTTCGCGATAGATCTGTAACCACGGAGTCAGCAAGCGCCATACCATGCATAAAACGTCAACACTCACATTATTGGCAATAATATTAGACGCCTGGACCGTCATATTATACAGCGCGGTGGCGACCGTTCTCGTTCGCACAGAGCCTGCATTTCTGGACGTCAGGGCCACCACCACGGCGTGGATATACGGGGCGCCAATCAGCAGGACGTTGATGATCCAGCGAGCCCACGGGCTGGCATCATCTGGCAAAACCACCAGAGCGATCAGCAGCACCAAGCACCACACTTCAGATACGATACCCAGAAGGAAGCGCTGCTGGAAGCGCTCTGACACCCACGTCCAGAAGAGCAAGTTGATAATAAAGATGACGTAGCTCGGGATGGTCAGGAGGTTTGTTTCAAAGGTGGAAAACCCGAGCGCCTTCAGATTCAGCGTGATGTAGCTCGTCGCGGGCGTGTTGGGGATCATCCAGGTCAGGCCCAGCAGGTAGATGAGCCACATGTCGTAGTCGCAAAGGGCATTCCAGAGCATCTTGGGCGATACGGCTTGCCGGTTGTGCATTCCTCCTTTGCTGGGGTCGTCGCGGATGACTCGGTTTACGAGGATCTTCTCTTCGTGTTCGTTGAACCAGCCGTTCTTGCCGCGGAAACCGCCCTTGGTTTGAGTCGGGGACGCGGGCATCCAGAATGCCGCGATAATGGCGATGACGCCCGTTATGAGACCCTCGTAAGCGAACAGGTATCGCCATCCACCTTTCCCGTCGTCGTCACGGATGTGTAGAAAACCAAACGCGAGAAAAGCGCCGATAATGGCCGTTCCTTGGTATGATACCCAGAAATAGCTGAGCCGGATGGGAAGTTCCTTTGACTTGTACCAGAAGGAGAGAAAAAGGATTGTATCCGGGATACTGCTAGTGGTCAGCCCCAACCACACCAACGGCATCAGAAAGTTCCGAATAACTTACAATCCACCCTCGAAGAGGCCCAGAAGCGCGCGGCATGTGAAATAGCCCGCCTTATTTTTCAGGAATGCCTGCATCGCCGCGATCAAACTCCAGCAAAACATTTGGATAGGGATCCACCGGTCCGGGCCGATCCATTTGGAGATAAGCTGAGACGGCAACTCGGCAAACAGGAACACCACGAAGAAAATGGTCTGGCCAGTGTTGTAGTCGTTGGTATCCATGCCCAAGTCTCCCAGCATATTGTCGGACATGGCCTGGACGACATTTCCTCGGTCCAGCTGGAGTGCGAAGAAAGTGATACAGGCAAATGTGCAAACCCGGAGGTCAATCTGACATCAGGTTAACCGTCGATCAGTCGGGCCAGACCGGCCGATACATTTGAATGAGCACGTACCTTTTGGATCAGACGCTTCTCCTCCTCTGGGGTCCAGTCAAAATGGGGGTCCCACCGGTGAATCCCCTCGTATGTTGGGATAGGCTTATAAAATCGAGGATCTTCTGTCATGTCAAAAGCGCATTCTTCTACACTCTTGATCTGCCCCTCTGCTGCGTCGACAGACGACGACGACCCAGACTGTATCTTTGCGTCGTCATCTTGTTTGACGGGCGCAACATGGGTCGCTGGCCCTTTGCCATCTTCGGAGCTCATCGTGTCAGGATGATGGAAAATGTATTGAACAAGGATGGGGAGCTTGCATCATATTTCTAGGAATCTTCCGGGCACTCCCCAGTTATAAGGCTACTACTCCGTATGTCCCTGCGCCATGTGCGCCTATCTCAGGATAAGAAAAATACCATCACGCAATTCCCAAGGCAACTTAGTGCCAGGCAGTAAGGGGTGCGCTCCAGCCCGCACGCTTTGCAGACGCCAAATACCGAGAGCCAATGAATCCAACAGATGAGATCGTTGGATAACCATGTTTCGGGCGCTTGGAAAAAAGTATCGATAGCTGAGCACGCGCTATGTGTGGATCTGCGGACAGCATCCGGGAATGTAACTCTTCCACGAGATCACATACTGGATAGTATGGGAAGTATGACCGTCAATCGAGGCATAAGATACCAATAGCGGAGATATCGTCATCATCTGGTTCAAACACGACACCGGGCCGACAAAAGTCCACGCGGAACTCTCGCAACTGAAGGGTATCACGCAAGTTCGACGATGGTGACGCTATAAAAAACGAGTCAAGAGAGCGGAGGTCAGCCGGGGTCTGCCTTAGGCTCCGTTAGCGGTTACTTAGAATAAATCGAGCTCCCTCCTCGACCTGCCAATCACACCTTCCTTGTCTCTAACATCCGTCCCATTTCACCATCGCTTTGGCTTATGGTATAATTCACCATCATTGTCACAGCATGAACTCTGGAGGTTCATCCTATCATGTATCGTATCGCTTTCCAGAACGGATCCTTGACGTTAACCTTGCACGCGGGCAGATAATGACAGGGTGTGCGGTGACAGGAACACGGCATGCCCCTGCTACGGCATCTGGGAAACCAAACGTCAAGATATACCTGGATTTTTCAAAGCTTGGACGCTCATATTCGATCAAGATAAAACCGGCCTTCTTTTGGTTCCCACCTGGAAACCCCTTGGTATGCGCTTGCTTAATGGCGCGAATGGGAGACACTATCACGCCATCCTTGGCCCACCCGACACGATGTATTCCCCCTCATCTGGAAACAGGTTGACGGAGTGAAACACGGCCCAGGAATCACGCCTGCTATGTTGGTCTGCTTAGTACGAACAGGAGCGGCATAACGCAGAAGATCGCTGCAGCCGTTGAATATAGTGCTCTCGTCGGATGCAGGCTAGAACCGTCGGAATTGTCCCTGCTGCAAATCAGCACTCCAATATGTCTATATGACCACATACATGATGTATAGCACGCCATACGCCAAACGGCGGGTATCTCATTTAATTACCGGGGCTATAGTGACGCCAGCGTCTACTGATTCGTGAAACACGTTCTATTCACACCAACCCCGCGGCGGCCTGAGGCGCCCCTCCACTCCAATACAGGAATGCGCATGATTATCAACGCATACCCCGCGGTTATTGCGCAATCTAGAACGGATAATCGGAAAGAAGTTCGGATTTCTGGGGGTATATCTGGGGGAGTGGTCCCAGTCTGGACTTCCGCACCTGAATCGAGAGGGCTAAATTGTCTATTGGGAACAATCGGGAATACTGACACATTATGGCTCCTTCTTTGACTGAGACTACGACGGACTTGTTGCGCACTGCGCCCATCGCGACTCTCAAGACCGATGGCGGTTTTAATAAGGAGAACGTCATCGGCTACGGGGACGCCTACAAGCACGAAAACGAAATTCAGGGCACGGCGAAGCAGCCTCCTGCTAAATATCCCCACTACCTTCCTGTATGGGACAATGAGACAGAAAGGTATGGTAGACAGGCAGCTGAACGGTAACTGATCACTGCTGACACGGCTGCAGATACCCACCGCTTGAACCCTTCGAGCACTATGACCATGGAAAGGACGCCGATCCAAGCTTTCCAGACCTCTTACCCAAAGACAAAGCCGTCGTTGACGAGCTAAGCCCGTCGATTGGCAGCGAGGTACATGGTGTCCAGCTGAGCCAACTTACCAAGGAAGGCAAAGACCAGCTGGCGCTCTATGTTGCCCAGAGGAAGGTTGTCGGTATGTCAACACCGATCCAATTTGCCCAGTATCCCATCGCTGGCCAGAACCCCACAACTTCCCTTCTTCCTACAGACACATCACCACTAACGTATTGCAGCCTTCCGCGACCAGGACTTTGCGTCCATCCCTATCGACAAGGCTCTAGAATTCGGTCGCTACTTTGGCCCACAACATATTCATCAAACGTCTGGTGCCCCCAAGGGCTTTCCGGAAATCCACCTGGTGCACCGAGGCGCCGACGACCAAACTGGACAAAAACTGCTGTCAGCACGCACCAACTCGATCACCTGGCACTCCGATGTTACTTTTGAAAGGCAGCCGCCAGGCACAACCTTCCTATATCTACTGGACGGCCCGACCACCGGCGGTGACACGCTCTTCGCCAACACGGCCAAAGCCTACCGTCGGCTGTCGCCCGAATTCCGGAAGAGGCTGCACGGCCTGCGTGCGGTGCATTCGGGTTTCGAACAGGCCAATAACAGTCTGAACAATGGCGGCATCTCCCGTCGTGATCCCATCACCACTGAGCATCCGATTGTGCGAACTCACCCTGTAACTGGCGAGAAAGCGATCTACGTCAACCCGCAGTGTGAGTACTCCTGCTACCTTCTTTCAACAACGTCTAATTGCTAAACCCGCGATAGTCACCCGATACATCGTCGGCTACAAGAAGGAGGAATCCGATTTCCTCCTGAAGTTCCTCTACGACCATATTGCTCTGTCGCAAGATCTGCAAACCCGCATCCGCTGGAGACCCAACACCGTCGTTGTCTGGGACGTGAGTTTTCCTTATCTTGGATTGAAAAATCAGGATCTAACTCGTATAGAACCGAGTGGCGGCCCACAGCGCCCTCTTCGACTGGGAAGATGGCCAAAGACGCCATCTGGGACGGGTCACGCCCCAGGCGGAAGCTCCGTATGAGACGCCCTTTGAGGGTGAATAAGTCACGTTGATGATATTACAGTTGTAACGGTTTTACGATGATGTGGGAATGTGTCAATTTATGCTTAATTTGGAACCCGAAACTCAAATGAACAAAAAGAAAATCATGTTGACAACATATTGACCACATAACCATGTCATCCAGCCGTAGTGTCGATGATACAAAAACTTCATCAGTAAAACACCATCAAATAGCCATTCAGATCCGATCGTGAAGTCACCCAAGAAGGTGTGATAAAAGGCGTGGTTGCGAAAGATAATAACATAAAGTCAAGAAAGTAAGCAAACATGGGGATTTAACAAAACAAATTGTCTCTCTTTCTCGCTCACCCGACCATCAAATAACACCCCTCTGCTCAAGAAAGCGCAACTCCCTGCGCAGAATCTTAACCAGAAACAGCAACCACACTAGCCACAGAATGAACACGGCGACGACGTGTATGAACAGTCCCTTGAGCGGCATGTCCTTCAAGATTTCCAGGGTTGATACTGGTTCTACATTGTGGGGAGTAGACGATGCCGAGAGTGGCTTGTTGTGGAGAAGTTCGTCGTCTTCTTCATAGATGCTGGAGGAGGAAACATCTTCCAGGTGTTCCCAGGTGATTTCGTTGTCGGAGTCGGTTGGGCCTGAGTATTCAGACGTGGGAGTTGAGGCGCCTTCAAAGTGTGCCCAGGTGATTTCGTTGTTGGGGGTGATGGGATATGAGCTTGGGGGGGTGGAAGGCGAGGGGGCGTCTTCCAGGTGTTCCCAGGTGATCTTGTTGTCGGGGTCGATTAGTCCTGAGCCTCGGGAGATGGGGGTTGAGACGTCTTCCAGGTGTTCCCAAGTGACTGTGTTGTCGGGGTCCGTTGAACCTAAGCCTTGACGAATGGGAGTTGAGGCGTCTTCCAGGTGCTCCCAGGTGACTGTGTTGTCGGAATCAGTTGGGCCCGATCCTTGAGGGATGGGAGTTGAGATGGCCATTTCGTTGTCTTTGTCTTTCTTTTGATGAAGTTCGAGGAGTGGGTAGCTATCTGTGTAGTGTTAAATGTAGAGTTAGTTTTAGTCTGATGTATAGCATGATGTTGTTAGTGACTCGACTGAGTACATACTGGTTTGTTATGATGGAAGCCGATGAGAGCAGTAGTTGTGAAGATGCACGAAGTCGATTGAGATGGATGGAGTTGATCAAGATGGATTTCTCGGATAGGGAGTCAAGAAGGCTCGAGAAGCAAAGTGACAAAGCTAATAAGGAATTCTAAACCCCGAAAGCTTGTCCACAATGCAGCGAAATCATCGAGTGAATGACAGCATTTCATACTTCATCGCAGATCACGAGACGTCCTTATTTGTAGATGTCCCGAACAGGGAAAGCGTACTTGATGAACTATAGACTGTATCACCAGTCTGCACTCAATATCACTTATGTTACTTTGCCCGGTCATACCGGTTCAAGATCCCCACCTGCCACTCGCGAAAGATCCGCCCTGATCCTGGGAGCATGCTGTTACTGCCGAGCAGCGCTTTGGTCATGGCTAAGAACACGCCTGAGGGTAGTCGCAGTTCCTCCAGGGACAGCGACGAGATCTTGCCGTGCGCGGGATGCAGTACTGCGTCGACGTCATCAACAGACTGGAAGAAGACTTTCATACCCTGCCGTGCAGCTATACTGTGGTTGGGGCTGGAGTTGGAATAGCGCAGGTCGGGGTTGAAGACCCAAAGCTGGTAGGTTTTCTTTGTCAGAAGACTGTCGATTAAGCTACACAAAAGGAAGGTGTACATACCAAAAGCCCATCCTTCTGTCCACAGTGGACGACGAACCGACGAGCACTTTCCCGTTCGATCAGCTCCAGGAGCTGGGCAGCGACTACCGTTTCCACGGATTGGGTCTCCCAGACCATGCCGTTTGGGTTGTCTGGGTCTCGTTTGCTGGCTGATATGTTTGTTTTGAAGAGTCTCCATCCTTGAGAGACTGTGTCTTCGACGCCGATCAGCGCGCTGCAGTTTTCGCATACGATTGTCTCGGGCTCTGGTTTAGAATCCCCGTCGGTTTTCTCCAGTTCGGCCTAGAAGGTCGTCTATCAGCATTTGCATACAGATACAACGAGGTTTATGAAACATTGATGAAAACTTTAGGGAAAACGCATGATCATGCCATTTGCAATCAATCTACACACTATTTTCAATGGTGGAGTTGTACTACAGATGCGATCTGCTGCTCAGTATGTACCTCGCTAAATCACGTCGACCCCATCGCTCTGGGAATTCGAATCAACGATGAAAAACGCAAGGCGAAGTCTCGACCCCAAGCGCGAGGGCTGGAAGTCGAACATGATAGCAACGGGAAGGCGAGAGCGAAATCCATCTGCGAAACAGAGGATAACTGCACCCGACTGTCCCGCCACGCACATGAACAGCTTCCTTCATGCCCACCGCGCCGTCAGATCGAGACCCAGTAGTTATAGGGCAATTGTATCGAAGGCAGATTCATGGTCCAGAAAGGCCTCCTTCTTGTTGCCCACTGTTACACAACGGGATAGGATAGAGTAGAGTTTTGAAAGCACTGGGAATAAGAGAAACAAGGGAAGAAAAACATAGTGAGACGTTACCTTTCTCAGTCCTCTACAATCCGCCTGCGCGACCAAAAACGTCGCCACGTCCACTAGGACCGTACCCTCCGACGCAAAAACCTGATTCGCCGCGCCATATCCTTTAACATCGGTCTGCTTCTCCGCATCATTAGTATCCCGGTCCGAAGGATGCGTGTCTGGTTTATGGCAGTGCCAGAAATCCATCATCTCCGCCCAGTTCCCACTAGGCAGATCCTTCCACACCCAGCCGGCCAAGTCACGTCCCTTCTCAACCTCACTAGGAGACAGAGACAGAGACGGCTCTAGAAAGACACTGGGGCACCCACGACACCGCACTCTCGTCCGCGGGCCCATATCTCTCGCCGTCCACGGCACGAACCCATCCAGACATTCGACCTGCGACGGTCTAGACAGCCCATCATCCTCGCTCTCGACCTGCATCCGGAACGAGTACTCCCGCATCCCATGCTCAACCCGCCCGTTGTTCGGCGCGTCTGTCCCGGCCGCTAGCACGCGTCGCGACGCCTCGACGACGCGGGCGGGAAGCTTCAGCGTGTCTGTTACATCGTCCGATGTCCCCGGGACAGAAACGGAGACGGTGACAGCTTTGCGGGAGGATGATAGCGAGATCTGGGGGTGGGCTTGTTCTGCGGGGATGCTGGCCGGAATGGAGACGTAGAGGGTGATGTGTCGGATGTTGGGGAGGAGCTCAGCATGGAGGTAGAAGGGAATAGCATTGTACCCGGTTGACGACATGTTAGGATATTTCTTGAGGTTAGTACGGCATTAAATATCTCTTGGTGCCATCAACACTATCACTACTGGCGGAGCTGGTGTGGAACAAACATGACACGAGAATATCTGGAGCTGCGCACAAACACTGCAAACTCGGCACCTTAGCACACCTACACGTGATATTGATATATTAATGCCTCAGGCAATAACTTTATCAGATCGATCTATTCAACTACACTATATTCACATTCACAATTACACGCAGATATAGTAGACTACCAAAATTAAATATAGTATGCAAATATAGGTTGAAACCATCACAGACCTACGCCGCCAACCCCTCCACAACCCGCACCGCAGCCCTCAAATAGAGTCCGTCAGCATCCCCCCAAGTCCCCGCCGCCTCCTTGAGCGCAAGGACACTCTGCGCGGAGAGCGCGTCTACACGGGGGCCCTGCACACATTGCGCAGAAACCCACCCCCAGTTGCGACCGTCCAGGTCATGCTCCTCCTCTTGCGGTTGGGCTCGGCTCGACAGAGGCGGACGCCCCTGCGCGACGTAGACCCGCAGCGTGAGCAGCCACCACTGGCGGAGGAGGGGCTCGTGGAAGCGGCCCGGGATGAGGGGAATGAGGACGCGGACTGCGTGGGCGGCGGCGAGGATGTTGAGAAGGGATGGGGTGTCGGGCGATGATGGGCTCGGGCCAGACGCAGCGAGAGAAGCGGCTACCTCGAGCGCTTCGCGGAGCTGAGCGTCTGCGTTTTGGGGATCGAGAGTCCAAGCGTAGTAGTGATATAGGAGGATAGATTCTGCGTCCTCGTCGTTTGTGGGGGTGAGGGAGGAGAAGCGCTTGTCTTTGTGGGCGGTGGTGAGGATCTCTTGGAAGGAGGTCGAGTGGTAGGTTGTTTGTTGGGAATGGGGGTGTTTTGGGGTCGGTGGGTTGGTGTCGTGTGTTGTGGACATTGTTGCCGCTGCTAGGGCGAGAGTCTCCATGGCTACTTCCCTGCTGGAGAGGATGAATGCCGTGGAGAGGTGGAGGGCTGTGTGGCCGACTGGAGAGTTGTCAGCATCATATCGCTCTTGCTATGGCTTGTGAAGGACCCATGTGGTAGAGACATACGCCCTGAGCATAACGCATTGAAAAGCGGCACCTGCCCTGTGAATAAGTAGTCCGAGACAAGCTTTCTCCAATCATAGGCGTAATTAACGACGAGCTGGTCCTCGAAGAAATCAAGGAACGCGCGTTGGTATCTACCAGGCATTAGTCAATCGGACATACAAATAGGACACTCCAGTCAAAAAGCACAATACATACTCTCTCCTCCCTAAAAAGTCCCTCCAATCATACGTGCTGATCTCCGCCGGGGAATCAACCCATGGCTCAAGGGCCTTCGACTCCGCTTCCCAGGCGCGATCCAATGCATTCGCGTCAGCGCCGAGGAGGAAATACGCACCCAACACCTAAGACCACTCGATTAACCAACGACCACACAGATAGAGTCAACAAGGTAGGGCAGCAAACATGAGGCATCTGGTTGCGGTGGGCGCCATCAGACCGCAGCAAGCTGTAGTTGGCATGGTTCAGCTTCAGCATGTGTTTTACCGCGCGGGCGGGTCTCTCTTGCGCCGTGTCGATTTCGTGGGTCTGCACCGGGGGGGTGCTGAAGGGCGTGCGGTCGCGCCATGGGATTAGGTTGCTGAGTGATGGTATTGAGATTGAGATCATCGTTGTGTCGTATCTGGTGTTATTGTATTCGATGTTCACTGCTAGATTGTGCCGCTACTTTTGTTGGGCCGAGGCGTTGGGGTCGTTGTACGGCGTGCTTTAGTGATATAATTGCATGAATGGTGCACTGGAATAGAGAGCGCGTTATATTTTTGAGTGCACTTATTCTCTGAATTGAGCTCTGTATGAATGTGTTCAAGATTGGCTGTCGAAGCTCAACAAAATGTGGGGAAGAAGCGGATGTTGTTGAGGTTGGATGATGGGACTGATGGCCTGAGGTGTCTATGATGTCACGCCACTCGTCCATACAATAATCAACAAAGAGAACAGTTTACTTCTATGACTCTTCTTGATATCCATCTGCTCATTTCAGATATATGTATGTATCTATGTTCCCAAATTACTTCTCTTCTGATTTACCCTGCTCCTGTCTACTAGACTCATCGATCGCATCGCCACCAGCGGAAAGCTCACCCGAGATGACATCCACGTCGATGCGAGGCCCAACAAAGTTCTTACGTCCGTCGACGAACCATTGGACGCCGGACACTATCAAAATGATCCCGAAGGCGACCACGCAGTAGTCTGCAGATTTGCGTTAGCGTAAATCCCAACATCAGGAATGCATCAGACTTACTCATGCCGCTACCTGTGACGGGCAGGCTGGGCGGGAAGAGGAAGAGCACCGTGGTGATGGAGATGTAGCAAATGGAAACCTGGGAGGGATGTCAGCTACTAATGTCCCTCGTTGTTTGACGTCAGACATACCATGTTGGCAATCCAGCCAAAGAGCTTAGGAAGAACAAAGTGCCGTTCGGGTAGCATGTTTCGGCCACGAATGCAGTTGATCGCGATCGGCATTACGTAGGAGATGTCGAGCATGACCACTGACGAGGACACGATGGCGTTGAATGCACTGTATGGAGTTAGCAGCTGGTGGTGCACTCTCGGGGAGAAGCTTACCTCGACGAGCCCAGGAAGATGCAACCAAAGATGATCACCAAGGATATCGTCAAGTACAGAGCGTTCAACGGCACCTTGAGCTTCGGGTGTACCCGGCTGAAAAATGGAGAAGCTGGGAGACCGCCGTCTCTGTTTTTTCATTAGCAAATCTAAGCTTTGGTAGACACAATCGCAACCGCACGCTTACCTCGCGAACGCATAGATCATGCGACTGCTAGTTGCCATGATGGTAGTGGCGGCGAAGAGGATGCAAACAAGGGGGAACCTAAAATCGAGTCAGCGACTTGTACCAGCACGCTGTATATTGAGACTTACATGAGAAGGCAAATAGATCCCGCATTGCTTCCTGTCGCATTCTTAAAGATTTGCACGAGCGGGCCGGCGGCAGACTCGATCACATCCTCAATGTTGCCAGCAACAAAAAGTAGCACCACCAGGAATATCGATCCGGTTACTGTCCCAATCCCAACACAACCTATCATAATCTTGGGTCCAGTGGAAGAGGCATTGGGGATTTCTAAAAGCGTCAGTAGGATTGCGGCTCGAAGATGCCACTCTCAAGCATACCTTCAATCATGTGTGCCACGCCATCCTGTCCAGCGGTTAGTTTCGATCGAACGTAGCCGAGTAATAGTGACTCACAAATCCTGTAAGACCAAGGCCTCCTTGCAGCAACTTTAATGGGTCAGAATAGTCTTAGGTTTATACAAGATGTCAAACATACCCCAAGCAGCCAAGCAACACCATCCGGCCCTGTATCCGTTAGCAGTGGAACGCGAATTTGTAGATAGATTGAAGATGCCGTACAGTTTGTTTGATTGATAAAATCTCCGAACACGAACCTCCCAATGTCAGCATGCGCTTGCTCCACATGTGCCATAAAAACACGACTTACTTTCCAGAGTTATAGTTTGGAGAGGAGCAAGCAAGAACAGTAATAGA
Organism: Aspergillus campestris IBT 28561; assembly: GCF_002847485.1. Taxonomy (NCBI): domain Eukaryota; kingdom Fungi; phylum Ascomycota; class Eurotiomycetes; order Eurotiales; family Aspergillaceae; genus Aspergillus; species Aspergillus campestris. Next base: position 798,873 of record NW_020194336.1, on the reverse strand, counting down.
GATGATCGCGAAACCACTCAAAGACCAAATGACTTCAACCGTCAGCACTCCTCTCGGCAGATTTGGAACCACAATAACTCACAAGCACCCTTGGTAACTTTCGGAAGCACCGAGTTCATCAGAGAGTTGATAATGAACGCGATGATGTTGTACCCAATATAGAGCAGGAACTGGTGCCAGCGCTGCGGCTCAAATTCCTACAGGACTCAGCGACGAAGCGCAATAGTTCAGTAGACCAGTGACTTACCGGATGCATCAGGGAAATAATGCCCATGATCAGCTCGCTTCCCAGAAGGCCACCAGTGGCGGTTAGGGCGAGCTACTTCGTCAGCAGGCGACTAGAGTCCAGGGCATGGGAAACTTACCCAGCCGGAAACATTCGCCCAGCCGGTAATCCATGATAGGATTGGGATCCAGCTCTTCCACGATACTTTGTACTGTTAGACTTGTTCGAGCCAAGGATAGGAAGCACACATACTAACTACAAGACAAGTCAGTTAGTTTCTAACACATGATTCCCGGAGATTGAACGTGACTTACCTGCAACCCAATGGTACTGTCCACCAGCCCTAACGTATCATTAGAACGAGCCACCAACATACTCAGTCTCGAATGCTCACGTAGGATACGCAGACAAAAACTCCGCCAGGGAGCAAGCCATGCACAAGTTGCATACACCAGCGGTAATCAGTCCTACAGACAGTAGATCAGCAAACCTAGTCTCGACCGCAAAATACCCAAAACACCCACCCCAGACAACACTAGCACAACCCCCCGACGGCAGACTGAGCGATAAGCTGGCCGATAAAGCCGTCCAAGACTGCGAGGCGTGATCAGCGATCAGGATCCTAGCGTGCCCTAGTTACGGCGTTGAGCCACGGCCCGCGGGACAAGCATTCCAATAGGCGGGGGCTGTTCCTGCCGCGCCGACGTACATTCAAGATTGCAAAGGCCAATCCCAACATCGATCTAATATAGATAGTACCTATATGTCAGTCTCTGGGCGTTCCTTGGGGCCAATCCAGAGCACGCACAGCATAGAGAAATTTCGATTTAATTCAGCCTTATGGCCCATGGCCGCCAGCTGCGCGTCATCATCTCCGCGCAAGTCCTTCGTCGTGGACATGTTGGGAGTCGACTGCAAGAAACACCAATTGTCACAATGGCTGCAAACAGAGAAAAGAAGAAGTAACAAAGCAAGACACAGTACAGAAAAGAAGAAGAAGAAGAAAGGCTAGATAAAAACAAATAGTTCAAAAAGACAGCCAGGCAGACGAAGAAAAACAGACGAAACTCAAAAAACAGTACCAGTGCGGCCAGCCATCTCAACGCGTTCCTCCCTCACACGCTCACTTGCCCTACCCTACCCTTCCCTATCATTTCCTCCACCTCCACCCCCATCTGGGGGGCGACAGCCATGGTCTCAGTTACCCGAAAATGGCGTCAATCGTTCCTCGGACAAGCAATCCGGCCCACCAAGCATTGCGGGGAAAAAGGCCCCAACTAACCCCGTTACATAACAGAGATGATGTAACAGTCCCCCCGATAAGACACGCACCCCAGAGCCGACACAATTCGTCTCAGGCACTTCAGTAGTAGCATCCACGATGGGTGGGAATCCAAGATACCGATTCAGGCGAAGATAATCGTAGTGGACGGTGATTTGTGGAAAGCCCCGAACCGCAAGGCACCGAGGGCCAGTCAGGAAAAGCCGATCAGCATTTGCCCCCCGATTCCCGATTCCGAATCCGAGTTCAGCCAGTCGGTGGACTCAATCCCATTCCCCGAGTCTGAGCGCCCCGGCTTGGATGAAGCTTAGCCTTCTTTTTTTTATATGAGGGAAAAGGTATTATATACGTATTTGCCGCCCGTCCCACGCGTCGCATATTGTCGGCACGGAAAACGGGGGCGGAAAAGCTTGTACATACTTGGGTCGCTTTGGGTATCCACTTGGGTTTGGGGATATAGTATAACTATACTCTTGTCTGGAGAGGTTTGTGTCAGTCAAAGCCATGTTGTCGAACAGGGGAGAGATAGGGCGACAGGGTACCTATCTAGTATCTACTCTAAGAGTGAGATAATTATGGCATTCTGCGAATAATGGTGAACGGTGATAAGACTCCGGGTGGACCAGACTCCAACGACTCCACCCAAGCCGAGTGGAGAAAAGATGGATGGAGGAGATGAATGAATGGAGGAGATGACGGAAATTGTCAACATGTGGTCCGCTCGCTTCGGAGGTCGGCCTGAGGCTGCCTTATCCCCTTTTTAATCCTGGTCCCGGTATGATGTATCGAAAATGATGTCTGGTACCCTTCTTTTCTCCTGATTAATTAGAGTGAGGATAGGATAGGATAGGATAGGTAATTCACAATCGTATGGTATATAGCATTATATACACGGCATCCATGATCTCTCTCTCTCGTGGCCAATATCTACACAGGTCTATACAAAAGCGGGTGGATGAGATATCCGCTCAACAAAAGGAGAAAAAAAAAAAAAAAAACGTAATAAATCACAGACAAGAGAAGAAGGAGGAGAATGCTTCCCCACACCCGCTTACCTCGAACCCCCCGACTGAGCCAAGTGATCCGTCCTCACAATATACTCATCATCCCCATTGACCGCCCCGTCATCATCCTCCTCACCCACATCGTCATAAGCTCTTCCCGAGTAAGACCCAGACGCACCCCTACTAGACCCCGTGGGGCCCCCCTCCAGCGAGGAGTCGGAATCGCCCGTCCGGATGGAAGTGATAGACTTGTTCTTCCCCTTTCCAAGCGTCGGAACGCTGCCGTTCTTGCCCTTCCCCTTGTGGCCCGTCAGGAAGCCCGTCGCGTTGCGCATGATGGACGACCCGATCTTGCCTTTGCCTTTGCCGGAGCTGCTGCCGTTGCTGGTTGGCGTTGCGTGGTCGCCGTTTGTGATGGGCATGGGCCCGTCGAGTACCTGGTCGGTTGGTCGGTCGCCTAGTTTGAGGGATTCGAGGGCGTCGCCGATGGTTTGTGCGCCGGCGGCGCCTTGCGAACTGGACGACTCTTGCTTCTGCTTGTCGACGGACTCGAAGCTCTGTCGAATTCGCTCGAAGTGCTCTAGTTCCTTGGCGCTGTGGGTTTCGTTAGTATCAATGTGTCGGAATAATCCACGGTGAAGGGTTGACTTACCTAACACTGGGGACGAGCTCGCCCTGGGCTGCTGTGAAATCTTCCTCTGTGACCATGACAGCCACATCGTCTGGGGTAGACAGATGGTCGAAAAAGTACGCCGTGCTGACAGACTCGCCGGGGATTTGCTTGATCTTCTCATCGACGGCCGTCGCCTTGCGGGTGATAGCCTTGAGCATGGAATCAGAGCAGAGAGCGTAGAGATCCGCACCCGTGTAGGTCAGGGGCAGTCGGTCGGCCACGCGGTCAAGCGATAGGCTGGGGTCCAGGTTGAATTTTCTGGTGAGCGCCTCCAGAATCGTCGCTTGTTTCTCGTGCGTGTCGGAGATACCGAGGTAGAGCATCTTGTCGAACCGACCGGGACGCAGAAGGGCCGTGTCCAGCAGATCGGGACGGTTCGTGGCGCCGATAACGAAGACACCGCCGCTGTTCTCTTCGCCGCCGTTCATGCCATCCAACTCTGCAAGCAGCTGACTGACGATACGGTCCATGACACCACCGCTGTCACCCTGGTTGCCTCGCTTGGGCGCCACGGAGTCCAGCTCGTCGAAGAAGACGACGCACGGCCGAGCGTCGCGCGCCTTTTGGAAGACTCGTCGGACGTTGGCTTCCGACTCACCAATGTACATGTTCAGAAGCTCAGGTCCCTTGACGGAGAAGAAGTTCAGGGAGAATTCAGTGGCAATGGCCTTGGCCAGCAGGGTTTTGCCCGTACCCGGCGGACCGTAGAACAGGATACCGCTGCGCTTCTTCATCCCCTTGGCGAAGAGTTCGGGCCGCTCGAGTGGAAGCTGAATGGTCTCGGTGAGAGCGTCCTTGACGGTGCTCAGGCCACCGACGTCGTCCCAGGCGACGTTCGGGATCTTGGGCGCACCGATCGAGTCGGCGAAGTTCTTCCTCGCGGCCTCAACGGCGGCGTCGAAATCGGCCTTGGTGACACCCCGTGCGGCGTCGCCTCCGGCCAGGAGAATATCCCGAATGGTGACCATCGCGCCCGGGGTCTGTTTGTTGGCATTGTCCACCAATTTCTCCAGGCGAGCCATCCGCACAGCCGCCGCCCGCTCGACAACATCCACCAGATCCCCGGCCACCAAAGCAGCGGTCTTCAGCGCTACGGTGCCGAGATCCACGTCAGGGGAAGTCTTGATGCTCCGGTCGGAGACCGCATTACGCAGGATGCCCTCACGATCCTTCTCCTCGGGTGCCGTCATCTCGAACTCGTGCGTGAACATGCTGCGGATTCCTTCCGGAATCTGCTCGACATCCGTCGTGGTCGCAATGACGACTCGAGAATCAGCCAGGATGTCGGTCATCGCGGAGACGATGCGATCCGCAGTCAAGACCTCGATGTGTTTGATAAGAAGCGCCGTGCACTCAGATCCGCAGTGGAAAGCGCGCTCGGCTCTCGCTTTCAGGTAGGCTTCGGTCTTGACATCGCCGCCGTTGGCGCCACCTTCTGTCAAGATATCGTAGGCGTCGATGGGGAACGTATGGAGGCCAATGTCAGCGCAGGCACGGGTGGCCACCATGGCCTTACCAATGTGCCGTTGCTGCGACCGCAACAAGATCACCACGGGCTTCATGCCGAGCTGAATCGCGCGAGGGCTCGTAGCAACGGACATCAGATCTCGGATGCGCTGCTGCAGCGGAGGGATGAACGTCTGTGGCGGTTCGGTGATCAAACCGTGGGCATTTTGGGAGTCCCCAATCGACTTCGGGATCGTCTTCGCGCCAAACCAGTACTCCCAGCCATTGTTCAGAGTGCCGGGAACGCGGCTCACGTCGCTCCCAGCTTGCACCATCCTCGTAGTAGCGGGATCGATGATGGCAACTCCGCCCCATTGTTCTTCGCCAATCTCATCCTGGTCCTCGGGAAGCGTTGGGACAACCTGGCCCACGCGGAACCACGCCACCCCGATCTTTCTCGAGCCAGCCTGGTCGCTTTCAGCCACTTGGCCTAGTCGAGTCGTGAGGTCCTCATCTTGGGCCGCTCCGTCATTTGTAGCAGACCCGGCGAAAACGGCCCGCCCAAGTCCCTCGTCGACGGCAATTCCCACCAGGTCGTCGCTCTTGAGGAGGCGCCGTTTGGACTCAAAGTACTGCTTTAGTCCGGAAAACAGAGCCGGCTGCAAGACGCGGTCCATGGAGAGGGGGGTGGAGATCTTGAGCAAGGTCACCTCCTTGGCCAGGGGCGGGCTTCTAACAGACCCAGCCTTCATCTGGTGCAAAAGCCCCCCGGCCTTGGAGCCTCCATTGGCCCCTCCGAACGACAAAGCAGACAGACGAAGATATTTAGGGTTGTCAAGGTTGTTCAGGAGTAGAGGAGGGAGGAACACGGACGGGGTGAGGCGCGTCGCAGGGCGCTGGGAGAAACTCGACCTTCTCCCCTCCGACTGGTTGATGGAGTATCGCGGCTTCGCGGACGGGAGGCCCGACAGGCCAAAGATCCGGACCGCGCGCCATTCGCCCGAGTCCTCTTCCTGTTCATTGAAGCTTCCCATCTTAATGGAAGCGAAGATGTTCGGCTGCGGCTCCTCGGTGGGTTCAATCCTCACCCAGTCGCCGGAGAAGCAGCCGATCTTCGCCAGAGTGCTAATATCTACGAAGACGTAAGACTCCGCATCATCGTCCTCCCGAGGTTTGGGATGCAGGAGTTCGTTCGGGATGGCGCGCAGAAGCCCCTCCGCCTTAAACACCTTGCCGGCACCGCCACCGCGTCCGGGGCGCATGGTTGTGGAAGTCAGGTTGGATACCACGGATCCTGGCGTACGAACACCATCCGACCGGCGGCCTATCGCCCGTGGTGTGGCTGTGGACATGCCTGACACAACACCGGATGGCGGCTGTGGGAGTTGAGGGGCCGAGAGAGAGATCATATCTTCCAGGGAGTCATCCGAGGTGTCGCTGGCATTCCCTCCCGAGCCCTCAGTCTCCGAGTCATCTGACGTTGTGGCACCTTCCATCTCGGTGCTGCTTTCCGTAGGCTTATCCTCCGCAGCGGAGTAAAACTGCTCGTTGGAGGTCTCGTCGGCCTCATCTTCTGCGACTTGCTTGAGCAAACCGGAATTAGTCCGTAGACTCCGTTGGGAACGGTGACCGTGGGGCCGGGCTTGGATGACCACGACCTTCGTCGTCGGCATCAACAGACCCTGCGACACCGGCTCGCAAAACGTGATATGGGCGGGAGGCGGAGGCGCGTAAGTGATTGGGTGCGGAGGCAACGGCAGCGGCAGCACATCACCAGTATGCACCACCCTCTGCGAGCCCAGCGCCTCACGAACGGCAGCCGTGAGTCGCTCCTCAACCTCCGCCGCCGCCTTCTTCGTATATTTCTTCACTTCTGGCCCCTTGCCGGGTCTTGCGCGAAGCCCGTTGGGACTCTGTAGATTGGTCGTAAATCCACCGCCGAACTTGCTCTGTACGTCATCGTGGTTCCGGAGTAAGTTTCGCTCGACTGTCACATAGATCGTGTCCAGGTGCAACGGCGCCACGTCCAAGACGCGAATCTCCACCGCCCGCTGCGACTGACGGGTGGGGTCGAGCTTGCTGAGCGCCTGGTAGAACGGCTGCAGCGAATCAGCCGACTCTGGGAAAATGACCGTCGAATGAGGGAGCGGAGCTTCATAAGAGCGATTCTGATTCTGCGTCTGGACGGGAATAATGGTCCAGGAGAGATCCTCCGCGGCGCTGTTACCGGGGAGAAATGGCGAGATCGCGACATAGCGGATTGCGTGTCTCTCGCGGTCTTGCTCCTCTAGATTGTCCAAACGCGCGCATGTTAGTTTCGCATATCGCCTCTCTGCTTCCTTTCGTACACGGTCGGTCACTCACCGGTTAGCTGGAAGAGATCGTTGGCTAGGTCATCCGACACTACACCGACCGACCCCCGTAGCTGGTTGTCTAGGGAGAGACGCGCCGAGATGGGAGCTCTGTTGCGCAACCGTCTCCGAGCGACATTTCGTCTCCGTCGCTTAGGTTGTTCAGAGGGAGGATCATGTCGTTCGAAGTCCATATTGGGGGAGGTTGGATTGCCGTTCGGTCGGGCGGGGAACGAACTATCACAAGACTGCGTGTTGCTGCCAAAGAAGGATGCTGAGTCAAAGCAGGAGGGGGTTAATGCAGGGTATCATAAATCAACAAGTCATGTTCCTGCAGATGACAGAAACTAGAAAAGCAAGAATACAGAGGAGAAGGCAGATCTCGTGGAGTGAGTGAGTTGAGTGAAACCCAAGACGGCCAGGATGCTGGAGAAAGTCCGGGGGACCAGTTCGGCACCGCCCGCACTTTCTGCCACGTCCCGATGCCGAGGTTCAAGGGCTTCACGAGATCTCGGTCGGCTGAGGCCTTGATTAATCATGGAATCTGGGGTAATCACCTTAGGTTGATGGTTTGCGCCACTATCAACATGTTCACATCAAACATTACATCAAATCTATTAAACCACGTAGGGTATAAATGAAATGTCGTTCGAGTGTCGGAGTCAGCCTCTGATGGGCTTCAATGAACCAAATCGGTTATCTTGACTGGCGGATCGGACAGTTGCCCGTGGTCAAGCCGCATGTTTGCCGACGGGAATATGCCAGAGACATTTTTCTGTAGACATATAAAAAGTAGTTCAGAGTTAGAAGGTGACCAGTAGAGTCAAATGTTATTGTCAATTCCTTTCTCATCTCCAGCTGACCAAAGATCGCTTGTTAGAGATGTGATGGGTAAGACCTGTGGTGTTATATATAATGTGTACGCCGCTTTGGTGGTAGCAGCTGCTACTACAAGCATCTTCTTGATAAGTATTATGTGTAGTTTCCTTTACAACCGAAAGAACCTCAGCATCACTGTGATGTAAATTGATTATAACAGACCATGCCATGATCATTTTTTCAGACACATTGACCCCAGCTCGATATATGATCAATCACGACGCCATAGCCCGGGAAGAAAGCTAAAGTGGTTTCCCAACCCATCAATGGATCTCCTAGAAGGGAGTCATTTCTCTGATCAATACTTGACTGTCAGAGCAATGATGGTATCACTCAGGTACGTAATCAACTCATGAATAGGATGATGGGAACTTATTATACTCCGCGTAGTCCCATGACTTGTAGATAGACTTCAATAATGTGAATAATGAGGTTAACAGAATCCTGAACGGATGAAAACCACTGTATTCTCAAACATCTCAGCAAAGGAACGTCATCCTGACCAAATGCCGAAGAAGAGGAACCAGAGGTCGATTCTGTGGGAGAAGCAATGGAAGCTGTGAAACATTGATAAATACGTGACGAGTTTGTGATGATTCTCAAAGCCATTCTTAGAGCTAGGAAAGTCGTCAAATAATTCCACGAGAAATCAAAGATAGAACACACGAAAATCTACAAATCTACTGACCTGCGCCGATTACATTCACTCATGTTCCACAATCTCGACAAAAACCCAAGCGGATGGTAAAGATCTGACAGACTATCCCCACGATATAACCCGTGATAGTCTACATCTTCAGTCTGTTTCGTATATCAAAGTAATCAATCATACCTCTACATATATTCATGCTGTATAGTTGCGAATTTTCTAACAAACTAAAATGCTTTGACTAAAACAAATATAACATTGTCAAAAAAAGGAACATGACGCTGTGTGCCATCAAACATGAGAAAACCGAGATGGGAGGTAGAGTACGCACTGCATACGCAATCACGAATAAGCAACTCCCCCAGTATCCATGGATCTCTGTAAATGACATCTTTTTTTTTTATCACATTTTATTTTCTTTTATTCATTTATTTTTCGACCCATGTCAAGACAAAGCTCCACTAGCATAATAACAAGGGTTCGTTAGAGTGGTCTGTCATTCTCGGACGTAACTGCCAACTATGCAAGAACACACATGAGGAAAGTGCATAAATGCCGGGCAAGCTCGTGGGACAATGTTCCGTGTGGCAGTGTCGGCTTGACCACTGCCACCCATTGGAAAAATTGTCCAGTCCAGTCCATACACAAGGCTGTCAGTCAAGTCTAGATCTTTCTTCGGTAACTTGACTACGATTCCATGACGCAAGCTACGGATAGAACGATGGCCGTTTATGGGAATGGGGGGAAAGAAATGGTGTTGCCTTTTGAACATGGGACTAGGCTGGATTCCCGTCAGATAGACCCTGTCCATGATGTTGGCGATCCCCTGAGTGGGATATAGAACTTGGGGCTGTACGGTGGGTGTATGTGGTCCCAGTGGAGGTGGCCGTTCGTGATGGTGGATTTGTTGAGAATTCAAACCACATCCGAATCAACCGCGATCAAAGAGTAATCAGACGTCAAGATAATATTACGGAGTACGAAGAAAAATAAAGAAAAAAATAAAATAGAAATAAGGTAAACCTAAATGATAACAAACCTAAATTGAAACCAAACAAAAATCTTGTAAAAAAACATCAAACTGATCAACAGCATTAGACGGGTTGGACCGGGCCAATATTCGGCCAAACTTGGGTACGAGGGTTTGAACTAGATGAGAATGGATTCAGACACGATGTGGAAACTGAGACACGGAAATGGAAGAGCAACGGTTGACGTTGACTTGACTTGACCGACCGAAGGTGGCTGTGCAGGTGGTATGATTGGACACACCCCGACGATGAGCGGTCAACGACAGCGCCTTGGCCTCCCACTCAACTTGAGGCTCATGGCGAAGACGCGCATACGACGACAAGGCGCACACCCTGGTCTGACAGAACCTCTCAGTGGAAGGAATTGAAGGGTTCGACTGGTTGGATATGATTCTCTGAAACTCATGCTGACGTGGAGCATGGTGATGAGGATGGGACCTGTTCTGTCTCTTCTGTCCCTGTTCGAGAATACGGTAAAAAATACACTGGTAATATTGCCCCAGACATCCATACCTCGACTTAACCTGTCCATATAGTACTATAAAAGGATTGAGTTCTTTGGGTTCCGTGGTTTAGAGCCGTCTGAAAGATACACACGGCTCCTCGGACCGGTTCCGTGGATGGTCATACTATAAACGAAAGACAACAAAGAAGTCAGTGACATCCTTCAAAAACGAGTCGTTCCGTTCTGGGACACCCAATCAGAGATATCCATTGTAGAGCCGTTGGTTTGTCACTATTTATGGAATAACGATAGAAGCGACAAGAAGTGGACGATGGGAGTTATCATTGGGTCAATGTGTGGGAAGAGGTGGGTCTGATCGGGAACTTTCCACTTGTCCAGAGTGGTATGGACGGGGTAAATACCGCCCAGACTAGTAGATCAATAAGCCATAATGGGTAATAGGAGTGTAATTTGAATACACACGCCAGAGTGGAGTGATCGATAATCACTACGCCCAATAGTAACCAAATACGGACACAACTATACCGTATCAGGCATAGATCCATTCGTCTATCAGGCAGACATCCAGCCAACGTCGTCTCAGCCTCCTTTGGTCATCAACAGCGAGAGGGGAAAAGGGTTCTTGTCTCTTCTCCTCCTTCCTTCTTCCTCACCTCTCATCTCTTGATTCTTCCCATCCTCCACTTTTCTGACATCTGTCTTCTGGTCTTGGTTTATATAGGCCACCTCCATCGGTTATCGTGAGCCTGTTGCCTGGATTTCGAGATCTCTACCTAGATTAGTTCCTTCTGTCAGATAGGAATCACCATCCGGCTTATCAAATCGATCAACTTGTCTGTTTCTGGTGTATCTGGAGAGACAGCCACACTACAACCCGTGGATCGTTGGAACTATCCGTGCCGTACAGCCGTTTTCAAAGTCAAGTAGGTGACGGTGACTCAACACGAACTCGATCTCCGTCGGCACCGGAAGGCTAATTAGCATACAATTACACAGTAGTCCGATATAGGTGTAATTTCGCCGTCATGTCTTCAGACACAACGACGACAATGCATCGTCATCCTCGCCGTCGGGCGCTACAGACCCCTCCCCCCTCCCTCCTCAACTCTTCCCTACCCGACTCGCAACCACCGAACCGCCGCTTGAAAAGAGGAGAAACATTCCACCCTCGAAACACTTCTTCGTCGGAACGTGATCCCATAGTCAGTTTTCAGAAGCTACCTCGACGCTCTCCCACTTGTCCCAAGGCTTTGGAAGCGATCGCAGCCGGACAGGATCGCATGAGCAAGATCCTCAGCCAGTTCGAGAACGACATCCCTCAAAAACAAACCCAGAACCATCTCCAGAACGACCTTCCAATTCCTCGCGCCTACTTGCAGCGTCACAGCGACCATCGTGCTCCAGAGGTCCACAAGGTCTCTGATTCCACATCGCCCCAGACGAAGCCTCAAAAGGACCTCCATACCCACTGCCACGCTTCGGACAGTGGTCTCGGCACATCTATTTGCAGTAACGAAGAGAACGCTTCCACCAGAGCAAAGAGTACGTTCGGTCATCTGCTTCCTCTTGTCTTTCCATTTTTTACTAACACCCCTCCAGTGGATTTCGTTGATGGGCGAACCATCAAGGATTCGGTCCGCGGGCTCAGCCAGCGCGGCCGCACCGAGGTGGAGAAGTGGGTCTTTATACCGCTTCTCAAACAACATTCGCTCCGCCCATACCACTCGATAGTGAAGGAGGTCCGCGAGCAGGTCGTTAACGACAACCTGCGCAATTTGCGTGACATCGAGAAGTCGATCACCAATTTGGCTCCCGTAAGTGATCACTAACGAAACCCCCGAAACTGCCAACATAACTAACCTTCGCGCAGGGTGTCGATGGAGTTACTCTCTCGACGTATGAATCATTCTGTTATCTTACCGTGGAGTGTCTGAGCGCGACCGTGTCCCATCTCAGTCCGCGAGACCTCCACACGCCCGGAGACAAGGCCTACAGCAGCAGTTACTTTGCCGATCTCATTGATGAAATCAGACGGTACAAGGTGATTCGTGACGAGGCGTCTCGAAACCCGACGGGGGAAACCCCTCGACTCACGTTGGAAGGTGGCCTGTCCCAGACCGGACACCCTGCCCAGTTTGTTGTCCACCAGGGCGAGAAGTCGACTTCCCTGCGCACCGGGGAGCCCTACAGTGCCGCCCCCATTCCGACGTTCAAGCGGACCTTGAGCCTGGGCAGTGCCGACGAAGGTGCCGAGCGATCCATGGCTCGACGCAAGAAGGACGCTCCCCCGATGAACATCAACCAGAAGTGCAAGCAATGTGACAAGGTGTTCAAGCGGCATTGTGATCTCTCGTAAGATCCCACATCTTCACACCGTCTCCCTTCCATCTTGGCGACTAACCCTAGGCAGGAAACACGAGAAGACCCACGAGCGGCCGCACAAGTGCCCCGACGCCACTTGCAAGTACTACAAGATTGGCTGGCCTACCTCGAAAGAGAACGAGAGGCACTGGAACGACAAACACAGCCCCAACCCCACCTTCTACCAGTGCGAGTTTGAAGATTGCGCCTACGTCTCCCGGCGGCACAGCAACGTGAAGCAGCACATGGAAAAGACTCACGGGTGGACCTACACGAGGACCAAGAACAACGGGCGGAAGAAGGACAACAAGGTGTCGGAAAGCCCCCAGTCGACGACCACCACCTTCTCGACCCCCATGTCCAATCCTCTCCCCGAGCCCATGATCGACTTCTCCCAGCCGCCCCCGATGCCCGCAATGGGCTACTCGACTTCGCCAGAGATGGAAATGTTCCCCAACAACGCCATGATGCCACCTGTTGGGGACATTGAACTCTTCAGCAACGACACCTTTGCTACCTGCGATACAACTTTCTTCAATGACGCCTTGGCCATGTACGATCCTAACGTGTTCAACGTCAACGCGGGCGTTTTCACCCATGGGGATTTCATGAACCACGGGGATCTCCTCAATTATGGGGACCTCGGCATGTCGGACTTTCTGGAGTTCCCCTAGGGACTACAATCATCCGACGAGAGAGATTGACGGTGGTTTTAATGAGCATATGCTTGCTTCTTTCCCTTCTTTTTAATACGTTTTCTTTTTTCATACCCATATCCCCACACACTTTACAGAATGACAGCGCTGTTTGTATGTTATAGCGATATACGACCTTTTATTTCCACTCTAGCCAGTCTTATTTTCCACTCCAGCCAGTCAGGATTTACGATGATCATTCAACTATTTTAAAGAAAAAAAAAATGAATAAGATATAAAATGAAACTTTAGGAAAAAATCCCTTCTCTATAGCAAGTAACAGCAGCTAAACAAATATTATAACCCAACACCCACAATAGAAAGAGCCAATCCATCCATCAGAATGCTTCCAACAAATCCCAAAGTATAGTTATAAGTACCCAAGATCCACCATCAATATCCCAAAAGGTATCAGCCAGCATAGCGCTCACTGCTCGTAAGCACGTCCATCCCCCGCGAAGTCGAGCATCGTATCCATCCCGTTGTAGTAGGGATAGAATGGCGGCAGATCATGCGGGCCCGGCCTTTACACAAAAAGACCAGTGGTTATATGGAGACCCACGGCACAATGCTAGCAAAGAATGGACACCGGCTGGTTTCCTGGGCTGAACAAGATACTTTGCCGGCTGTTGCTCTTTTCGTGCGAAACCAGGGACCATATTTTCCATAAGAGAATATTTCCTTTGCCCGTTCTGGGCGTGCAGTCTCCTTGTCTTCTAGTAGCTAGCATCGACCCTGTGTCGCAGCGTCCCCCCCAGCAATTAGTAACCCCGGTACACCGGGAAATACGGAATACCATCGCGGGAGATCCAGACCGTTGGGTGCTTTGGAGTGCGTTCCGAACGGAAACAACCCTTTGCTGTGAAATCCAAGGGCCAACGTTTAGCACGTTGAGTCGCTGGAGCGTATTTCACCGCAAAGTACGCCCAAGCGTCTGATAAATGGACGTGAGCTGGCGGGAAGTCAGCTATGCTGTCAAAAAACAAGAGCTGGTCGACTAGCGGCCACTTTTCCGCCGCGTCTCCCTTGTAGACGTGACCACTATTTACAGTGATATGTGATATCCGCGCCCCCTGGAACATCAGGTCGCCAGAAATAATCGATGTCAAAGTATCTTGAGAACACTGCCAACAAAGCACAGAAGTTTTCCCGCCCATCATGGCGAATACCGAAGGATTCGTCCTTGGTCAGACCGTGGTTCTTGATCGCGGTACGCAAGCAAAGCATGCACCGTATCTTGCTTCGATGAGCATGTCTAGAGCCTCACTTAAATACATCGACTCATGGGATTCAAGTAGCACATTTTCACAAGCTCGGAAATGGTTGGTGACCGACAGAGACTCCAAGGACGCCCGCTTGGCGACGGCCCAGTTGACATACACATAATCGCCGAGGATTCGCCACAGAAACAACTACCAGCTGGGTGAGTAGGGCATCTTGAAGCCCACGTAGATTCGTGCAGTTGTCCGTGGTGATTGCTGTCAAATATCTGTTGAACTCTGGATTGTTCAATATACGGGCCGCTTGCTGCATATGTGGTCGACACACTGAGTTCCGGCGGGAACAGCACATATGCCTTGTCGTTCATGGAGCAAGAGTCGTCGAGTGGCACATCGACACTGGCCCTGAAATTTTCCAAGGACGTAGGGATACAATGCATGCACCACAGGTGCTGAAGGGGACCAAAACGGCGAGTGTTGACAAGTGGAAAACTGGCAGCGCGTACAAACGAGGCGTCCGGTATTGGTGAAGCAGACGACCCCTGCTTCCTCCCGGCCTGCGGCCCGGACACAACGCAGGCAGCAAGGGGAGTCGTTCTCCGGAACCGACATGCGGACATCAATGGCGGAGGCAACCGCAGGGGCGGACTCGGTAGGGGCGGATATCTCTCAGAGGGCATGCCGGCGGCGATAGGTCGGGTGAAAGACCGCATCGGCTAGGGTTTGGTGCTTGCGAGAGACTCATACCCCCATTTATTCCAAACCTGTGTCGTCGCGGCGTCTCTAGTGAAGATGTAGTAACCATTGGGGACATGAAACCAGGTTCTACCATAGGCGTACGCAACTGGTAGTTTTCTCACAGGGATTTGACCCTGATCTAGGTTTCCATTGGCATTAAAATCTGCTGGGTAATTCTCGTATCGTTCCTTGGTGCTTAGGAATTTCACAGCAAGATACACCCAGTAGTCACTCAGTCGGACATTCGCGGGGCTAGGTCATTATTCGTGCAAAGGAATCCCATGTATGTGATATCATCCATAGGAGTTGGGACATATTTCTCCATTTCCAGAGCATCCCTTGCGCTGGAGTCAACAACAACGCCGTTGCAGACCCACGCAGCCTGGTGGCTACCGTCCTCTCCGTACTTGGATTCATCCAACCTCTGTCGCAAAGAGCGGGGCGACGGACCAAGCCCAGCTGGTGTATACACCAGTCTGGGCTGCTCAGAAGGGGTGCAGCTCACCCTCATCGACCTCGTCAATAGCTACCTTAATCCTTGCACAATCATCCTTGAAGGATAACTTCTTTACACGGAGGCATCAGACATATAGCCTACTCTCTCATAACGCCACACATCTCAGACCAACGATGCGGAAAACGTAACGTTATTCCAATCTTTGGTAATAAGGGGCTCGAGAAGAATTTCCAGCTTCGCTCGGATTTCTGCCGCAACCAGTCCACCATAGGCCAAGCAAGAAAATCTATCCACGAACAACGGCAGATTGGTCATGTTGGTTCCAGGCAACTCATTGGTGAACCGAAGCGGATAGCCCAAGGACGACAGATATGGGCTGCTTCCACTGACTTAGGGTCCATGGGTCTGGCACCGGCTGGTAGTCCAGTCTGGTGTGTTCAACGCCGTGCTCAAAAAATTGTTTCGTGCAGGTTTGTTGCAAGATGTTTAGTTGTTGTCTCTAGTTTGGGGGTTTTTTTTTTGGAATCAATCCATAGTAATGGGCGCCCCATTAAACAAGAAGTGTATCATACCCGGAGGCACGAATGGCCCATGTTCTGTCAGGGCACAGTTTAACGGCCGGGGTCTGTATTATTTCTGGAGTTCAGCACTCCTACAAGCACTGAAAAGCTCATGGGTACAAGTATGAAGCTAGCCACACCACTATTGCAATCAACAACACATGCGAGACGATCAGCGCTGGGATTGAGACAATACTTACTTGAGAGTGAGATGTACAAGAGAGTTGCAGTACGTATATCTTCAGAAAGGGTATATGCTCGATGTACGAGCGTAACAACTGCCCCGGAACAATGACACTCGAAGAATTGCGATTGGCAGTCAACCAGCCAGATTTTTAACAGGCCGCTGATGAACTGGTTCTAGATATGTATGTTCACTGCCTCTTCCGGTCCCGGAGAGAGCCACAAGCACGGTGGGCGAGGCGATGACGATTGTTATGTCTGATATAGATCTGTTAGCTAGGTGGCTATATTGCGTCTGGAAGGTTTGTATAGTCTGACTTGATATTGATACTTTTTCTGGTGGATGATTGTTGAAGACTGTATATCTTGGCTGGAGGGGATATAGAATTAGATCCGGTTTGATGGATATATGTATATAGATATCTCGTGGCTTGAGAATGTGAGTTTGAACAGTAGACGTAGTAAATAGGGTAAGATACGGGCAGAGGGAAAGGTCTATGATAGAAGAGTAAAGCAGAAATAGAAGAGAGGAGAGAAAGGGGTATAAATATTCATCAAGGAGGCCATTGCTACTGAATGCTTGCTGGCCCATTCATTGTTCTGAAACCAGTCATGGGGACAATTGATATTCATGTGTGTAGTGAAAGGGCCAGTGAATGGTTGATTCCATGTAAAGATTGTTTTGCTGTGGACTATAAGCACTTGTTACATGTTGACAGAAATCATCTACGAATTGTCCTTGTCATGGTTATTGTCGATAGTTGGAAGATGGTCCTTGGACAAGAAAGAACATTGTTACTTGGAATGATACATATGTACGAACCGTATATAGTAGACATGGCGTAGGCTGTCATAGTAAAACTGCCAATCTAGTAAGATCATGAAGGCATTGATAAACCACGAATCTATTCAGGTCACCCTTGCTTTTGTAATTACTCATCATAATATACCACGGCTTTTCTATCCTCGCACCCACCCGCCGAAATTACCTCGACAGGGCGATGTCATCAATTCTCATAATCATCTTCACCGTCTCGGCCGCCAGCTCGATGGAGCTGGTGCTGACCAGGAGAGGCTGCAAGATGTTCTCCTCGGTGATGTCGTCCTTGACACCGCCGCTGCGGATGCTCACGCCGGCGTTGTGCTGGCCCTGCGCGTGACGGTGGCGCAGGTCGGTGACCACCTTGATCGAGTTGAGACCGGCGTTCTCGGCGAGCGTCGTAGGGATGACCTCCATGGCGTCGGCGAAGGCCTTGAAGCAGATGGCCTCGGTGCCCGTCAGCTCGCGGGAGCGCATGGCCAGGGCGTGGGCGACCTGGATCTCAGGGGCGCCACCACCGGCAATGAGGGCGCGCTTCTTCACCAGACAGCGGATCACACAGAGGGCGTCGTGCAGGGAACGCTCGGCTTCGTCCAGGATGAGGCTGTTGGCGCCGCGAACGACGAGGGACACGGTCTGGTTGGTGGGGACAAGGGGAGCCTTGATGCCCGTGATCTTCACGTAGCGGGCACCGGAGGCCTGGACTTCCTCGATCAGATCCGCGGTACCCAACTTGTCCTCCGTGAACGAGTCGATGTTCGCCACGGGCTTGCAGCCGAGGCTCTTGGACAAGAACTCGATCTCGTCACGCTCGACGTCCTTGACCACAGCGATCTTCAGACGAGAAAGGAAGTGGAGGGAAAGGTCGTTGACGGCATCGCGGAGGATGGACTTTTGGATGAGGAGGACATTGCACTTGGTCTTCTGGATCTTCTTCACCATGTTAAGCAGGTACTGGCGCTCTTCCTTGAGGATCTTGTCCATTTGACGGTAGTCGTTCACGACAATCTGGTTTTCCATCTGCATTTCAAAGGTGTCAGTGACTGGCAGACCATAGACTGGGAAGTAGAGGTTCACGCACATCAGGCTTGGGGGGACTGAGCTGGAACTGGATCAGACCTATCCGGGCCTTCTCAACTCGTGTGGGACCACCGCTGCTCTTGATGACCTGCTGGTTCAGGACCAGACCGTCCACCATCTCACTGTCCTCGATCGTTCCGCCGACCTTCTTGACAATACGAATGTTTCGCAGATCGACGTTCTCCGCAGTCTTGGGGTCGACAACCTTCAGCACCGAGTCAACGGCCATGGGGCCCAGGAGGTTGGAATGCTGCGACACGATCTTCGAGGAAAGCGACGTGGAGGCGGCCTGGAGCAGGACGGTACGGTCCATCAAGTTGATCGGACGGGACATGCTGTGGAGGATCTCGACGGCGGCGCCGGCGGCTCTCTGGAAGGATTCGGCGATGACGGTGGGGTGAAGGCCCTTGGCCAGCAGCCGCTCGGCGGCACCCAACAAGCTGCCCGCGATGACGACGACCGAGGTTGTTCCATCACCAGCCTCAACATCCTGAGCGGCACTCAGATCAACCAGCATGCGCGCGGCGGGGTGCATGACGCTCATATCCTTCAGCATCGTGTTTCCATCGTTCGTCTGCGGAGGGGTGGAAGAGGGGTTAGCGGGCGAGTGTGTAGGGTCAGATTCGCGGAGTCCGTACGATGATAGTGTTGCCCTTTGGCGTTTGGATCTACTATCGCGTTAGTCTCAAGTCAATTGATAGGAGAGACGACCACCCTACCATCTTATCCATGCCTCTGGGTCCCAACGACTGTTTGGTGGGTTAGCCCCTCATTTGACCATGCCGTACATGGATACGCATACCGTTCTGATGGCATCGGCAACAGCTAAATCACATTAGTACAGTAACATGCAAGGATCAT
Source organism: Aspergillus campestris IBT 28561 (assembly GCF_002847485.1). Lineage (NCBI taxonomy): Eukaryota > Fungi > Ascomycota > Eurotiomycetes > Eurotiales > Aspergillaceae > Aspergillus > Aspergillus campestris. Next base: position 779,891 of record NW_020194336.1, on the reverse strand, counting down.
TGAGATACATACCCCTCGCAGCGAGAATATTCGAGGCGCGCACCGCCATGGGCTTCTCCTTATCCTGTCCGGCCATTAAAAACGGCCCACACGTTAATTCTCTCCGCCAAGAAACGCACCTTGAAGGAGTTATTTCCAGGGACACCCTGGGTGGCTGCGGTCGCCATGATGAAGATATGAAAATTGAACCTTGAAGAAACAAAAAAGAAGTAAAAGAAGAGAGGAAAAGGGGAATGGCAGAAGTGAGGAGATGACAATCGACAACCTGAGGGGGGAGAGAGAGCGGCACTTGGAATTTCATCGAAGTTCAATGTTCAGGCCGCAAGGCGGTGAGGCCAGCTGCAGCTGCTGACTGAGAGCGGCAACTCAAAGAAGCTCTCGACCACATCATCATATCATATCATACTCCCAGCTTCATCTTATCCCATCCATCGTCTTCTCTTATCTGCACGATACTCTTAGATCTCCGATTTTGCTTCTTATATTCTTGGTGCTCCGTTTGAACCCGTCTGTTTGACTGACTGTCATCAACTCTCACCATGCCTAGCGCCACGGGAGAGAACTGGGAGAAGTACAAGAAGACCTACGCCGATGACGAAGAACCCGAGAAGAAGATCGCACCATTGACAGATAGGTATGAGAACGATATGACAGAGATGGAGAACCTCCCGGTCATATGGTGTGGATAATACTAACCGGACTAGTGATATCCAAGTACTGAAAACATACGGCGCCGCGCCCTACGCCAACGCATTAAAGAAGCTGGAGAAACAGATCAAGGACAAACAATCGAGCGTCAATGAGAAGATCGGCGTGAAGGTATTTTTTGATTCGAAACCTCCGTGGGATGGTTGGATCTGACGGTTTAGGAATCCGATACCGGTCTCGCACCGCCACACCTTTGGGATGTCGCTGCGGACCGACAACGTATGGCGGAGGAGCAGCCGTTGCAGGTGGCTCGGTGCACAAAGATCATTCAAGATGAGAAGGACTCGGACAAGAGCAAATATGTGATCAACGTGAAGCAGATCGCCAAGTTCGTTGTCAATCTAGGGGAGCGCGTGAGTCCTACGGATATCGAGGAAGGGATGCGAGTTGGGTAAGTCTACTACATTATCCTATCCATGGATTTCCTCTCCCGTCTCTTTCAACGGCTGACCGGATTAGTGTCGACCGCAACAAGTACCAGATCATGCTCCCTCTCCCCCCCAAGATCGACCCGAGCGTGACGATGATGACGGTGGAGGACAAGCCTGACGTAACATACGGAGATGTTGGTGGTTGCAAAGATCAGATCGAGAAGCTGCGAGAAGTGGTCGAGATGCCACTGCTGTCCCCCGAGCGCTTCGTGAATCTCGGTATTGACCCGCCCAAGGGTGCGCTGTTGTACGGTCCTCCCGGTACCGGTAAGACGCTGTGTGCTCGAGCCGTCGCCAACCGAACAGACGCCACGTTCATCCGTGTCATCGGTAGCGAGTTGGTTCAGAAGTATGTCGGTGAAGGTGCCAGGATGGTCCGGGAGCTCTTCGAGATGGCACGGACCAAGAAGGCCTGCATCATCTTCTTCGACGAGATTGACGCGGTCGGTGGGGCTCGTTTCGACGATGGCGCCGGTGGTGACAACGAGGTGCAGCGAACGATGCTGGAACTGATCACCCAGCTGGATGGGTTCGACGCCCGTGGAAACATCAAGGTGATGTTTGCCACCAACCGACCGTCCATCTTGGATCCGGCCCTCATGCGTCCGGGTCGTATTGACCGTAAGATCGAGTTCTCCCTCCCCGACGTGGAGGGCCGTGCCAACATCCTCCGCATTCACGCCAAGAGCATGTCGGTGGAGCGGGACATCCGATGGGAGCTGATCTCTCGACTGTGCCCGAACTCCACGGGTGCGGAGCTCCGCAGTGTGGCCACAGAGGCCGGTATGTTTGCCATCCGGGCCCGCCGCAAGGTGGCCACGGAGAAGGACTTCCTGGCCGCGGTGGACAAGGTGATCAAGGGCAACCTGAAGTTCAACTCGACGGCGACGTACATGCAGTACAATTAATTTCCCTGGGGTTATGGCATAGCAGGGACATTGTACGACCAATCATATTTATTACATGACATTGGGGTTATCTACTCATGGAATATTGAGAAGTAATTGGTGATTCATTCGATGCGGAGTACTCCGTAGTTCGGTAGAGCTATGGTAGATCTTGGGTACGACTACTACTTTAAGGTAGTTGGTACATAAGAGTAGTCCGGAATCATGACGCCGTTTCTCCGATCCGCGGCATCGTCGGCTGCAACGGGGTCACATGACCACGTCACTTTATCGACCGACACCTTGTTCCCTGACCAGGACTACGTAGAATCAATATTAGATAGTAGTACCTAGAAGCTACCTCCTCGAGGCCAGTGCCCCTAAATACCCCACAAAAGACACACGACGCCTCAGGTGTCTGCCGTCTTGCTCCGAGACTTCGCGCACTCCGGGTTAAAAGGAACCCCGACCACGTGCCGGGGCCGCCCTGCACCAATCAGATCCCGCCGGCCGCCCGAGGTGCTTACCACTGCCCGGGATCTGATTGGCTGGCTCGGCCCCGGTCTTCCCCGTCGGCAGTATGCCGTGGATTATGTCAGCCAGACTCTGCTTCCAACAGAAACGTCGATCTGAAAGTGCTGCTTGCAAGCACCACCTCAGCCCTTCTTCTGCTGCCCTCCCCCCTCCCCCCCTCTCCACTCTGTGATATCTCCTTCTTGGAATCATTGGAAAAGTGTCTCCTCTTTTCTTCTGATTCGCAATCATGAGCTCCCTGAGCTTGCGGAGCCTGGCTCCCGCGCACAAGGTAGGCCGGCAATTCCCACGATCCTGCGATGCGCGTTTCTCCTGGAACTGCACTGACATATTATGCCTATAGATCTCCCGCGCCCTCCGGGATCAAAGACGTCTCTTCTCCTCGTCGCGTCCGGCTGGTATGCACTGTCTATTTCAATACGACCAGGTGACCGTGGTGCTAACTCAATTCCTCCGCCAGCCCGCATCTTCGGCAATGGACCCATGCGCGCCAAGGAGGCCAATGGCTACATCTCCGACAAGTACCCCGTGATTGTAAGCGATACCGCAGAGTGTCCCTCTGAAGGTACATGAGGTCTGATTTTGGCAGGATCACGAGTACGATGCCGTCGTTGTCGGTGCCGGTGGTGCCGGTCTGCGTGCCGCCTTCGGTCTTGCCGAGGCCGGCTTCAACACTGCCTGTGTCTCCAAGCTCTTCCCCACGAGAAGTCACACGGTCGCTGCTCAGGGTGGTATCAACGCTGCCCTTGGAAAGTAGGTTTACATTGCGGACTGGCAGCCTCTCAATGCTAACAATTCGCCCAATAGCATGCACCCCGACGACTGGAAGTGGCACATGTACGATACCGTCAAGGGCTCTGATTGGCTGGGTGACCAGGACGCCATCCACTACATGACCCGTGAAGCCCCCGCCAGTATCCGTGAGCTCGAGGGTTACGGATGCCCCTTCTCGCGTACCGAGGACGGTCTGATCTACCAGCGTGCCTTCGGTGGTCAGTCCAAGGACTTCGGCAAGGGTGGCCAGGCCTACCGTTGCTGCGCCGTCGCGGACCGAACCGGCCACGCGCTGCTGCACACCCTCTACGGCCAGTCGCTGCGCCACAACACCAACTACTTCATCGAATACTTCGCCCTCGATCTCCTGATGGAGGACGGTGAGTGCCGCGGTATCATCGCCTACAACCAGGAGGACGGCACCCTGCACCGCTTCAAGGCCCACCACACCGTCCTGGCCACCGGTGGCTACGGCCGTGCCTACTTCAGCTGCACGTCCGCCCACACCTGCACGGGTGACGGTATGGCCATGGTGGCCCGTGCCGGTCTCCCCAACCAGGATCTGGAGTTCGTCCAGTTCCACCCCACCGGTATCTACGGTGCCGGCTGCCTGATCACCGAGGGTGCCCGTGGTGAGGGTGGCTACCTGCTCAACTCCGAGGGTGAGCGTTTCATGGAGCGTTACGCCCCGACCGCCAAGGATCTGGCCTCGCGTGACGTCGTGTCGCGTTCGATGACCCTGGAGATCCGCGAGGGCCGCGGTGTCGGTCCCGAGAAGGACCACATCTACCTGCAGCTCAGCCACCTGCCCGCCGAGCTGCTGCACGAGCGTCTGCCCGGTATCTCCGAGACCGCCTCTATCTTCGCCGGTGTCGACGTCACCAAGCAGCCCATCCCCGTGCTGCCCACCGTCCACTACAACATGGGTGGTATCCCCACCAAGTTCACCGGCGAGGTCGTGACCGTCGACGAGCAGGGCCAGGACCAGGTCGTCCCCGGTCTGTACGCCTGCGGTGAGGCCGCGTGCGTGTCGGTGCACGGTGCCAACCGTCTGGGTGCCAACTCCCTGCTGGATCTGGTCGTCTTCGGTCGTGCCGTGTCTCACCGCGTCCGCGACATCGCCACCCCCGGCCAGCCCCATAAGGAGCTGAGCTCCGACGCGGGTGCGCAGTCGATCAAGGACCTGGACTTTGTCCGCAACGCCGACGGCCCCAAGTCGACCCACGAGATCCGCAACGCCATGCAGAAGTCCATGCAGACTGACGTGTCCGTCTTCCGCACGCAGGCCAGTCTGGACGAGGGTGTCGAGAAGGTGACCGAGGTCGACTCCTGGTTCGACCAGGTCGGCACCAAGGACCGCAGCATGATCTGGAACTCTGATCTGGTTGAGACTCTCGAGCTCCGCAACCTGCTGACTTGCGCGTATGTCCCCTTTCCCATCCTCTTTCCCCTTAGCCCTCTGATATATAACTAACGAATATAGTTCCCAAACCGCCATCGCCGCCGCCAACCGCAAGGAGTCCCGTGGCGCCCACGCGCGCGAAGACTTCCCCGAGCGTGACGACGAGAACTGGATGAAGCACACCTTGACGTGGCAGAAGGAGGCCCACGGCAAGGTGGACCTGAAGTACCGTGCGGTGGAGGCCAACACGCTGGACGAGGCGGAGTGCAAGCCGGTGCCGCCTTTCAAGCGTGTGTACTAAGCTAGCAGCACGATGGTCGGGTGGCATGAGGGCCTGAAAATTGGTGTTTATTTTCCTGTGTTTATATGTATATCCTTGACTCACTTTTTTTGATAGCCATACAATGGAGTTCGGTATATCTGATCGTATTGTAGTATTCATAGTAGTATATTAAATAATATCACCACAGTACGGAGTAAATCTGGGTGACGGAAAAGGCCACGAGCGTGCGTGGATTTTGGAGGGAGAATCGTGGTGTTTTCACCTGGTGCTCCTGACTCCGTAACTTTCCTAGTACATGCACCTACCCAAGGACAGTCCCAGCACGTAAGTCATACAACAAAGGTATAGACAAGTCTTGAATCATCCTTTCAAAAATATTCTCAAGTCTTTTTCGGGGATCTGATGATCTAGAAATAATTTGATTACCTCCCTCGCCATACAGCCCCCAAAGGTAAGCGTGATAGTACTAGTACCAAACCGCCACGAACATCCTCCCTCCACCAGACACCCCCCCAATCCAACCAAGCGAGTATCCCCAACCTCCAACTCTCACACCCCCAGCGACTCTCAAGAAACTGCACACTTCTTGCGTCAATGATGATATCCAATCAATCCGGGACATTCTCAACTTACGAAACTCTTCTTCATCGGAGGACTTCAGCATATGCGATTGCTACGCGATTATGATCGACGCCATCAACCGACACAAAGTCCAGTTCATCAGCGAACCTCTTGATCGCGGCTTGCCCATGGATCCACTCTATGCACTGGAAGCCGTCGAGGTACAAGGGAAGGATACTCTGGAAGTTTTCCTTGAGAAAGGTTGGGATATCAATCAGTCTGTTAGCGAGCTTAGACCTCCTGTACTTGGGTGAGTGAGACTCGTCCTAACAATATTGTTCTTGATCTTGTTATCAGGAATAAATAACATGGTAACATTATTCCATCACTCAGCTACGCTATCACAGACGAAGAAATAACAACATGGCTCCTCAACCACGGAGCCGATCCCAATCAACAATGCATAATAGACCTCACCCCACTCTCCCTCGCCGTCGAGAGCGCCTCGATATCAGTTATCCAGCTCATGTTCAGACATGGCGGAGATGTCCGAAAGGGCCAGCTCCTTCATCATGCAGTTGAACGGTGCTCAGATAATATCCCCGTCTTGAAACTTCTCATTGCAAATGGGGCAGATATTAATTCGACGATGTACGAGGGGCATTATTCTTCGAGAGCGCTATTCTGCTTCATGCCTCGCGGGACGGCGCTGCATAAGGCTGCTGGGTTTGGGAAAGTGGATGTAGTTCGTTATTTGGTTGATGAAGGTGTTGATCTGAGTATTAGGGATGCGAATGGGCGCACGGCGCTGGAGTATGCGCGGATGTTGGATCAGGGGGAAGTTGTGCGGGTGCTTGAGGGAGGTAGTTAGGCTGTCTTTTTTGCATTCAGGTGTTGTTCAAGATAACCAGATTCATATTCTTGGAGAAACTTTACATTTACTCAGAGTTGTCTAAACGCGGTGACTACACTTCCTTTCAAAACTCACAATACAAGTGAAAAACCTCAAAATAGCAAAACCCAATCCCAAGTCCAATAGGTAAGACAAGGTAAGATAGCTAAACCCGACACAACCTCCCATCGCTCTCCTCCACAACCCACGCCTCACTCCCCACACCAGTCGCAGCATACAAGACCCCCCGCGGATCATACTTATTCTTGATAGCCAGCAGACGGGGATAGTTACTCCCGTAGAAAACACTCTGCCAGTGTGGTTCGCGGAAGTTTGCTTCGTTGAGGTAGGCTGCGGCGGCGACAGGAGCCCCGGTGGAGGGGGAGACTAAGAGACGGTCGAGGGCGGGGAGAAATGTATGTGTTATGAGGGATTGGTGAGCGAGGTTGGTGGATTGGGATGTGTAGTTGAATGGTCTTCATCTTATTATTATCGTTGTTCCGTTCAAGAGCATAGGAGGCGGGGATGGAGAAACAAAGGACATACAAAGCAACAACAATATTAGCAGCAGCCGTTCTCCAAGCCGGGAGGACAGCATTTTCCACTTTCTTCCTACCGTTACTATCGTGATTATGCAAGGTAGCATTAACAGTGATGCCGGAAATGACGCCCCCCTGGCGAACAATATCCCACAGGGTATCTGTAAACGCAGAAGCATTGAACTCCACGACAGAACGCGGAATGAGTCGTCCGCCGATGTTGTACTCTGTTATATTGAGGGGAGGACTCATGGTGTTGAAGCTTTCGTGGTAGGTGGGGAAGTCGTTTATGTAGTATGCTTTGGGGGTTAGTTAGTTTGTATAGCAGTTAGAATGGTGTGATAGAAAGGGAAGGGCAAGAGATAAGAAAAGAGAGAAATACAGTATGAGACATTCTCCCTCTTCAGCGTCTCAACCACACCCCCCATCAATCGCCCCAACGACTCCTTATCTCCCGCCGGAAGCGTCACCGGCGTCACAGAGAACAACCCATCCGCCAACAACCAGACGACGACACAGCGCGCATCCAGCAAACACGGCAATGTCTTAACAAAAGCATCCACGCCACGACGGAAGCTCACTCCACCTCCCACGAATGACAGATTCGCAGATGCAGTTCGCAGCTCCGGGTGAGCCTTGACGGTCATAGAGACGACGATGGCATGAACGCCGCCTCCACCACCGCAGAGAGCCCAGTAGAGGTCTGCGTGAGGTCCCGTCGGCGCAGCCGTGACGAGCTGGCCGGTCTCGGGGAGGACAACCTCCCAGTGTAGGACCTGGTCAGCGGCGAGGCCGAAGGTGGACGTCAGCTGGCTGTGGCCGCCTCCTTGGGAGTATCCGCCTGCGAGGCCGGCTGTCACGGCATTGGCGCCGACGACGACGAGGTTATGGGAGTGAGCGGCTTCTGCGGCTGCGTAGACTTGGACGCCTGCTCCGACTGTGAGTGCCGGGCCGGTGTACTGGCCAGAGTGGTAGGTTTTATGCACGGTTATGTTGGACAGATGGTGAGTCCAGATAGCGAGGGCGCCTGCGCCAGTAGATTTACCTAGGTAGTCGTGGCCGGTATTGCGGATGACGAGGCGGATGTTGTGGGTGCGTGCGAAGGCGAGGGTTGCTTTGATAGTGGACGGGGAGGAGACGCGGACGGCGTAGGCGACGTAGGTGCCGAGGATGCAGCGGGAGGAGGCGGGGAGGAAGGGATCGCAGGACTGGTTGGCGAAGAAGGGGGCCATGATTGAGGAGGAGGTTTTGTAGTGAGTGCTGGGGAGGGGCCAGTTGTTGCGGATGGCGGCGCATTGGGCGGCGTTGTAGGGGGTGAAGGGGGAGTGGGAGTGGCAGGGACTGGCGAGGGGGATGGTGGCTATGAGGGCGCCGGCGATGGTATGGTTGAATTGGGACCATTGTTTGAGGGAGGGCCAGCAGGGGTCTTGGGGGAGGCAGTAACAGGATGAATTGGAGTTGGGGATGGGATTGGGAAGGATGGGGATAGAGTCGGGGATGGAGGAAGTTAGGGCTAGGATGGGGAGGGAGAGGAGAAGGAGCATTGTCATCGTGTATAGATATAAGTAAGCTTCAGATGTGAAAATAGAAAGAGATGGATATATGTATAGGTGTAGAGATAGGCCGATATAGTATAGATAGGGAATTGTCATGGACATAGGTAGAATTATGGGTTTAGGTATCAGTACAGATGTAGGTCGGATAGACGTAGATATACAAATATGGACCAGACAGATACATATGGAGATAATAATGCAGTCAGCGATGCAGTCCCACCCATATATCCCTACATCCTAAAAATAGAATATCATAATCCCATTGTCAACTAACCATGAAGCCATTCCCACCCCTATCGAATACATCACCAAGTCCACCATCCCACCGTGATAATCCCCTCCGCCTCAGCCTTGACCCCCTCGAACAACCCCCCAAGCACCCCGGCCAACTCTCCCGACAACGGTCCCTCCTCTCTAGCTTTCAAATACGTCTCGAGCTGTCCCACCGAGCCAGGCCCAACAGCAACCGCATCCCCACACTCCCCACGCAGCCCCGAATGAAACAACACCCACCGCATCGCAACGCAAGCCATCACCTGCTTCTCCCCTCCCCCATCCAACAATCCCTCAGCAGCAACCACCTCCCTCATTTTCCTAACCGCCTCATGAAACACCTCTCGATCATACCAAGCGCGGAACAATCCCCCAACCAGATTCCCCTCGCCTACCTCAAACCGCGTTCCCACTAGCTGCGCCGCCCCCGTCGCGAAGGTCAACTTCCCAGTGAGAAATCCCCCCGCGAGAGGCGAGTTCGCCACGAAGCGGATTCTGTGCTGGCGTAGCAAGGGGAAGAGACTCGTCTCGTAGCCCCGACACAGCAGGTTATACTGGCCTTGGTAGACGGTAGGGGCGATGAGGCTCTGAGACTGGGAAATAGCGAGCCACTCGGTGAGCTGGGCGGGAGAGTAGTTGCACAGCCCGAGAGAGGTGAATAGTCCCGCGCGGTAGAGGGCGTCGAAGTTGGCGGCTTGTTCGGCGATGGGGGTTGTGGGGTCTGGGGCGTGTGCGTAGAGTGTGTTGACCTTCATCTCTTCTTAGCTGGTTGATGTTATCAAGGTAGGATAGGGAGGGGGAGGAGGAAGAGACCTTAGACACACCCAACCTAGCTAGACTCCCCCGCAGCGACTGCTCCATCTTGTCGCGTTGGAGACCACCCGGCTGGAAAAGGATTTTGGTGTCGATGAGGATGTCGTCGCGCTTGATCTGGCCCAGCAGTGTCTCGGATTGACCTGGGTTGGTGGCGGGATACAGCGCGGCGGTGTCATAGTGGGTGATGCCGGCATCGTCAAGACGGGTGATCAACTGGGGGAGGGTCGTCTCCGTCCAGGAGGTGCCGAAGTTCTGGGTTCCGAGGATGTAGCTGGGAGACATGACTGTTATGATGGTTGATAGATGGATAGTTGTCGGTTGATGGTTGGTGGTTTACTTTGACCGTTGCCCGTTGACAGACATGAAATATCAAGATAAAGAGGGGTAAGAGTAGGAACAAAGATTACAAACGACGTGACACAACTATCTGAGACCGTCAATCAACGAGAAGAATATGATGCAATGCTACCTTGTCTTACAATATGGTCATCCTGGGTCGTACGTTTAGTATAGAGTGCATACTCGGCTCTCTGCATTTCACGAGCACAGGTAATCTACACGACTAAAAAGCACGCCAATCAAACCATCACTGCCCATCCCTCAGACCCTCCACAAACGCCTCCATCCGATCCACCAATCCCTCCGTCCAGCTTAGATGCGGCGAGTGACCCGCCGGCGCACGGTACATGGTGAACGTGCCCCCTGCCTGCGTCTGCAACTCCACCATCTTCTCTTGATACTCACAGGGTAGTGTGCGGTCGTTCTCCAGCACGAGATATGCACACGGCAGCGTTTTGTAAGGGTCGTTGGTGAGCGGAGTGGTCATTATCGGGGATGCCGTCAGCGTCGCCGTCCACTTCTGGGCATCGTCGGCGTCGAGATCGTTGAACAGAAAGCGCGGAGCATCTACTATCGTCCCTAGACCTTCAGGACCGTGTTTCTGCATGATCCCGTTTTAGTAATAGACAGACTCACCGAATAGAGGGGTTATGAGAATGAAGACATACATGAAACTCCATAAACGGCGGCGCGATGACCTCCCCACCCGCCGGCTGGAAGAAGCTATGCACCGACTCCCCAACCGGAATGACAAACGCTCCGATATAGAAGATGCCGATCACGCCGCCGGTCTGGCCCGCGGTAGCCTGCACCGCGGGGATGGCCGCCTGGCTGGCGACCCAGCCGCCGGAGGAGTGTCCGACGAGTAGCACGCGCTTACCGTCGCGGACCAGCTGTTTGACGAGATCGAGGACAACATTGACGTCTTCCGTGTCGCTGGGGTAGCCGGACTCCGGGGGCGGACGATCGAAGTCCGGGTGGTGGATATCGTTGCCGACGTTAAGGTTGGCGAGGTCGCAAGTGGGTCGCTGGGGGCAGTAGGCGTCGATACCGCGCGACTTGAGGGCGTGGATCAGTGGTTGATATGGGGCGGGAGAGTGGTACGAGCCGTGACAGATGACGATGGCGAGATTTTTGGACATTTTGTCTGATTGAATCATGGACATGTGGATTGACTTGGAGGGAGGAGTTGCAGTGGACAGAGAACCAGAGAGAGATGTGGAGGAGCGGGAAGAAGACAAAGAGGAGATGGAACCATGGATGCGGATGTCAGATCCGCTGATGAGGGGTCTTTAATCAGCCACATATTACTATCGGGATTACTATTGAATCATGCGTGACTACCATGGTTGGTTCATTTCTGGCAGTGGTCACTGGGGACTGTCGATGTCGATCTGGAATTAGCCCTAACTTCGACGCATCTCGACTCCTCCTGTCTTTCTTTATCCTTTCAGCCAGAAGTCTATTCTTTGCTTCTGTCTTTGTTCCTTTCTTCATTGCTTTATTATGTTGATTGCCCTTCCATTATATTCTTTGTTATCATGATGTGTCTATTATGTCATGATCTACTTTTGCTGCATTCTATTCCAACTCGTATACGGTTCGCTCCACATCTTCCGAGAGATCTCCGCATTGCTCAGATTATCACGCGGGGAAGTCACTTTCTGACCACCTATTCAATAACTCCATCCATCTCAAAATAACCGACCAAACAATCCCAGTCAAATCCCGGCATGAGAATTCTCCCCGAAACCCAGCACGGCAGGCTGGCGATCGACCAATGCTGATCGCGGCATAGCGAGAGGCATGCCGTGAAACCCTACCACGAGAACCCTGGACTGCACGCGAGACGATTTCTTCAAAAGCAGGCTCAGTCGATTCTCCCATATCATATTCATATCTCAACCGGTCTATCTTGGCCATTGGATTTCTCATCCATCTTCATACATTCGATCAACGATGTTTAGTACGCGCGGTATCGCCTTGATCATCTCGACGCTAGTCCTCCTAGCTATCAGCACATTATGCTTTTTCCTGCGAGTTGTGGCCATCTACATGCGAAAGCGAGGGTGGAGATCGCATGATTATTTTGCAGGATTGTCGCTGGTGAGTCAATCCCACCCATATAGTTCAATCATCAACTAACCTGTTAGTTCTGCCTCACGGGATACGTCTGCGATGCCATCGTCGGTATCGACAACCCACTATAACATCCCCCTAACCCTATACTAACCAATGAGTAGGAGTGGCCGCAGGTGGATACGGCGCCCACGTCCGCACCGTCCCCTACAACAAACTCGTCATCTCACTGAAAGTCTTCTTCGCCTCGGAATGGTTCTGGGCAACATCAGTGGCCTCCTTCCGTATCGCCATCCTACTCCTCTACGTGGACATTTTCCGCAAGCGCGTCTTCTTCTGGGCGGCTGTTAGCACGGGTCTACTAGTCGTGCTCTACTGGGTTGCCTCGATCCTCACCATCGCGCTCCTCTGCCGCCCCATCAACGTCAACTGGAACCGCACCACCACAGGCACCTGTGGCGATCTCCGCAAGACTGAGTTTGCCTCGGCGGGGTTCAACATGGGCATCGACCTGCTGGTGGTGCTCCTCCCAATGCCTGTCGTCTGGACATTGCAAATGTCCAGGGAGAAGAAGTTTGGCGTGACGGCTGCTTTCACCTTAGGAATGATGTACCTCTCCCCCTATATCTCCCCTATAATCCACATACCTATAAACAACAAGTTAACAAAAAACAGAACAGCAGCCGTCAACCTCGGCCGCCTCATCCAAACCAGCATCTGCTCCTCAGCGGACCTAACCTACTGCGCCATAGACAGCTCCATCCTCGTCACAGCCGAGATGTCATCAGGGATCCTAGTAGCATGCGTCCCCACCCTAGGGCCAATACTCTTCCGCACGCGGGCGCGAAACCTCGACCCGCAGCCCCGTCGCAAGATGCCCACCATCGGCTCGCTGCGAAACTGGTCGCGCCGTCACAGACAGTCTCCAGATACATTACTTGAGTCGCACGATAGCGAATACGATTGGGATCGGTCGAAGTCGCTTACAGCTGTCCATGAGGGCGCTAATACGGGGACTGGGTCCACGATGCATTCCGTGGAGGCGGGGGAGGGTCTTGCTCCTCCTGCGGCTGCTGTGTTGAGGGGCGAGGGGGTTGGGGTGAGGAATGAGTCGGGGGTGGAGAGGGGGGGTGGTGGGTATGGGGTTGTATGACTGTTGCATTGTGAGATACTGGATACTGTTATTTGTGTGGGTTGTATACTCTTGAGTTGTATACTCTTGGGTTGTATACTTATGGGTTGTGTACTTTATGGGCTATACTTGGTGGGTCATAAATTATGACACTATACTTGATGGACACGAAAAGCCCCATTTCCCATTCCCCGTAGCCCAACAACATCAGTAGACTCGGTAGCAGCACCAGGCTACAATCCAATGGGAACAGACGGACCCAATCTCAATATCAAAACAGTCGACTCGAACAAGACACTCGTCCTCCCACCCAAGCCAGATGACTACTATCTAATTGGACCAACTAACCCACCACCAGTCACACAGGTCCCACCACGACGACATCAAATCAAAGAACATAATAGATCGACGCACAATCACTGCACTGCATCTGCACCACCAACCAGGGTTCAACCAACCTGTCATCCGTTCGCACTGCACGTATCCGTCTTCTGACTGTCAGCTCATCTCGAGGTCTTGATTCGAGCATCTAGACTGCTGATGATGATGATAATGATGATGGTGATGCGGGTATGTATTGCGTCTGCATGTCATCCACTATCACATGTTCAATGGTAACACACCATGTCAGCATTGCAATATTCGAATCTGAAGAGGGGTAGACCGTCTACCAACGAGGTCTTTTGGGGCGGTTATCGTCCGAGGATCCCGGGGGAGCCCGAGGGAAGTTTAAGATGGTTGTTTTGATCTCGGTTGATATTATCTGGAGATATTTGTATAGAATATGGATTGAAACGATTGACGAATCGAATTGAGGAAATGGTTGATATCTATGGCCAAAATATGGCTCGTGATGAGGATGAAGCGAGACGGTATGTTTTCTTCCTTATACTTTTATCAAGTTCAGTTGAACTTGTTGTAGAAAAAGCTAACAACACCAGACTAGACGAGCAATTCGACCTCTTGACCGAGTATCCTCCTCCCCTTAGGTATCTACCTAGCCTACAACATAGTGAGTATACTAAGGTATACAGAAACATAGGCTACCTAATCCACCCAACCCTCACCCCCCACCTCCCCCCAAACGCACACATCGCAGACCTCGCAACAGGCACAGCCCTCTTCCTTCAACGCCTCGCAAGTACAAACCCAACCTACACCCTCCACGGAAGCGACATCTCACCAGCCCTCTTCCCTCCCGCCTCCACACTCCCTCAAAACATAACACTCACCACCCTCGACATCCGCCAACCTCCCCCAGCTCACCTTCTCCAGAAATACGATCTTGTCCACGTTCGACAGCTCTCAGCCGGCCTCGAAGCAAGCGACTGGCCCGCCGCAATCGCCCACGCCGCTGCGCTAGTACGACCAGGCGGGGCGCTGCAATGGGAAGAATGTGACTTCCTAAGCGTGCGGCACATGCGCGGGGGGGTGGAGAACAGTGTGGATGCTGCAGGGCACATGGGAGATGTGTTCAAAGATGCGTTGAGGGAGAGGTTTGCGCATGGGTGGAATTGTTTGGAGAGGGGGATGAGGGACGCCGGGTTAGTTGGGGTTCAGAGGGATGTTGTTTCTTCTGATAGGGTGGTTGGGACGAGGGAAGCGCTTACGAGGAATGGGTTGGGGGTAATTGAGGCTTGGATGAGGAGGGTTGTGGGGAGGGGGGGTGGGTTGGGGGTGGATGGGTTGAACGGGATAGAGGAAGTGGAGGAGTTGGCGAAGAGGGCGGAGGAGGATGTTAGGAGGGGATGTTATGTTCGGTTTGATGTGCATGTTGTTTGGGGGTGGGTTGGTAGGGATTAGATTAGATTGTTTACTGTTATTGGGGATGTTATACACTGGTTTTGTAGAGGGTAGGAGGAATAATAGGACTAGAGTAGAGAATAAGTCAAGGAGTATAGAACTACCTCCTCTCAAACACAATCCAACACTCTCCCGGCCGTGCTGTAAGCTGATCACGCATATCTCTCTCAACACACTCTCCACCCTCGGTCCCTGGCGCAAACCGTATCTTATATCGCGAGACCAGCGCCGCCGTGACGAGGCGAATCTGTGCCAGAGCGAGGTTCTTGCCGACGCAGCTAGTGTTGCCTACTTTATTAGTATTTCGTACCGCGAGGAAGAGAAGGGAAATAAAGTCGGGGGAAGAGAAGATACCCAATCCAAATGGCGCAAATGCCCGTCTGTCTTTGATCAGATCTGGTTGACTGTACCATCTTTCGGGGATGAAGTCGTGAGGTTGAGCGTAGGCAGAATCCACTATACATGTCAATGTCTATATTCCTGGTTTGATGAAGAAACAAGAGGAAAAGGAAGACGCACACCGTCCTACCGTATATCTCGGCGCGCAAATCTTAACACACCCTGGAATATACGTTCCCTCAACCCAAAGCCCTTCCGGCGGTGTGTCGCGCGTGCCAAATGTCAAGATAGCTGGTAAGAGACGCATGGTCTCGTTGATGACCCCGTTCAGATGCGGCAGCTTGGACAATGCCACTGGATCATGGTCATCGACGGTCCCGAGCTCTTGAGAGATTTGCTCTGCGTGGGAGGGGTATCGCGCGAGGAAGTAGAAGAGGTGGGTGAGGGTTGGAGCGGTGGTGTCGCTGTTATGAAAGAACTCAATATAATCCAGAAGGCAAGACAGGATAGGACATACCTCCCCGCCACAACCAGCGTAGCTGTATCCCCGCTCAGCCAGTTCTTTCTACTCCCGTCGTCACTGTGGCTCTCGTGGTCTTGGATAAACCACGACGCGATATCTCGATCTTCTAAAGTCCTCTTGCAGCCACGGATTAGCACAAACTCAATTCAAACCAGAAAAGAGAGATACCTTCATCCGCCTCTCCATACAAGCATCACAAAACTCCAACATCTCAAACCACAGCCTCAACCTCCACATCCCCGGCATAATCGAAAATCCCAACCGCGGAATCCAAATCGCCGGACTGAACGGACCCAACAGCGCCAGCGCAGACCGGAACAGGTAGATCACGCGGTGCCACTCTTGGTTCTTCAGCATGCCGAAGTCCTCGCTGAAGGCGAAGTCTCCCATCGAGTCGAAGGCAAACCAGTACATGATGTTGTTGATCAAGATGGGGTGTGTGTCTTGTTCTTCTACAAGTGCTGTTAGGGTTGATACTTTGGTGTGGATTCGTTGGTGGTATTGTCTTAGTGCTGTCCTTGCTTAGCTTCACAACCATGAATAGGAGGGTAAGGGTAGGAAAATACCTGCACTGCTCAAAGCGTGGTTCCATATCTGCCTCCGCTTCAGATGGAAAGCCCTGTCGCGCGTGAAGATGGACGAAATGCGCGGATACAGTAGGTCGTACCAGTCTGAACGGGTATTCTGGTTCCCTGTGCCGTCCATGGCCTCGTAGATGGCGGGGTGGAAGACGGTGATCTCGCTTGGTCCTGATTCTATTACTCTTCAAGCATTATGATACCGATCACGAAAAACATACCCGTTCGCACAAACGTTCCATACGTCTTGTGCCACTCGTCCACGACCAGATGGCCACGCGAGTCACGGCATTTCCACACATGCCATAACTTGGTCAGTGCTGCCAGTTTTGGGCCGGGGAAGTGGCGTAGTCGGTGGAAGAAAAGACGATAGATGGAGATGCTGAGGAAGAAAGAAGACAGATACAAGAAGACGAGTATCTCTGGACGGTCTCGCACCACGTACAGACACGTGGTTAGGGCTAAGTGTGTCACGATCACCGAGGCGCCTCTCAGATGCCATTCACCGTGGATGAACACGACCTGGTGGGCTAGAACCCCCGACAAGATGGCGACGATTTCTGCTGTCAGCATGGTGTTGATATCGGATAGAAGAATGAAACTGGGTTGGGTCAGACAGGAAATGCCCAGATATATGAGACATTCCCCGCTGACGGCGGCGAGAACCCGGTCAGGTAGTATTGCAGTTTCAACGGCAGGGATCAACCCCATGCATGTATGGCCCGTTGTCACTGCTCGGTCCGATGGCATCAACTTACTATGGGTACACGACAGAAACAGATACTGGTGAGATTGAAGCGATGTGGATGGTCATGTTAACCCATCCACTGTGCAGGTGGGTGTAGCTGTTTGGGTACGGACGTATATAAGATGGTTTCCCGCGATATCAACATCGGCATCATGTCCAACCTCAGACGACAACCCTGATAAGAAACATGAGTCTCCCCAAGGTACCTTCACCCGAGTCGCACGGATTTGATTTACAGTTCACAAATACAGAATTAGTCGAGCCTCCTCCGTCATGCTACCTATCCTTCGTCCCTCCAACTCATACCCACCATGATCACTATCCTCCACACCACCCTCCATACCCTCCTGTACTCCATCCACACCCTATACTTCTTCATCGCCAGCGACTTCAAAACTATCGTCATCCCCAGCACCATCTTCGGCCTCGCCAACTCCTTCGCCGCCCAACCTTACAACCTCCCACCCCCCCTAACCCCTGCACCCACCCGAGCCCTTAAAGCTCTAACCTGGACACTCCTCACCCTCATCCCCTTCGCCATAAGCAACCAGCTCAGCCCCTCCGCCATCGCCGAAGACACCCTCAACAAACCGTGGCGACCTCTTCCTCAAAACCGTCTCACCCGCACGCAAGCCAAAACCACCATGCTCACCTTCTACGCTCTATCCCAAATCCACGCCCTCCTCACCCGCACCGGCCACCGCCAATCCCTCGCCATGATCCCCCTTGGAACCTACTACAACCATTTCGGCGGCGCAGACCATCACCCTCTTACCCGCAACCTCACCAATGCCGCCGGCTACCTCTGCTTCACCACCGGCGCCATGGAAGTCGCCCTCGGCTGCCCCCTGCCACTCACCCACCTCCCCCCGCGTCTCGCTGCCTGGCTCCTCCTTCTAGCCGCTGTCGTGTCCTCCACGGTCCACCTCCAGGATCTCTACGATCAGGATGGGGACCGTCTGCGCGCCCGTCGTACCCTTCCGCTTGTCATCGGCGACTCCGCCGCCCGCTGGGCTGCCGCCTTACCCATGCTGCTCTGGGGCGTCGTGTGTCCGGCTTTCTGGCGGGTGGACCCCCGGTTGACGATTGTGTGTGTGGGTTTGGCGTGGACCGTGGCGGCGAGGGTCTTGCTGGTGAGGAGCGTGTCCGGGGATCGGGTTACGTTTCGGTGTTGGAATTGTTGGGTGGTGCTGGTTTATTTGTTGCCAGTTTGGAGGGGTAGATGATGGGGATTCTGTGAGTTATTAAACTTAATCTTATTTTGAAGCTTTATTATATTTTAGGTTATTATAAACGATTCAAGTGATTATTTGATGTAATTTAATGATTGGCTAGAAGTATGATCCCACATGCTATCATTGGAAGTATGTAAAAATAAGATTAACCTGCACTAGCTTTACTATCATTACGTGGCACTATGTATGGAAGAGACGGTTGCCATAACTGATCTAATACATTAACCATAACTATCGTCAACATTCGCGCCCGATGATTGGAAAGTTCATGACGATGCAAAAAGATTAAACGCTAGTGAGGGGCTGTGATGTTGTGAAAACAACCGATCAACATCAAGTTGGGTTAGATCCTGCATTTGTTCTCCACCAACATGGGGAACAAGGCTGTGAGCTCTCGGAAGGCTGTGCTTGCAGCTCTATCGGTTTGCAATTCAGGGTGAAATGGACTTGGTCCAGGGCTTGTTCCACTTCATAAATGTCATGACTGCCAGATACCTCCCCTGGCTTATTCCTTTCGAATGAGTCGAGGACCGATGAAATGAAGTTCCATCGCAAAAGGTTGGTAATCAGCTCTCTTGAGGCGAGTGACGCGCTATATCTAACTATTGAACATAAAAGATCATCTGATCTCGAGGATGAGGACTCCCACAGCTCGATTGTACACGATTCGGTAGCGAGCCCCGGATCGTGTCTTTCTAGGATATTGCCACGCCGCATCCAGCGCAAATTCAAAAAGCTCCAAGACAGCCAGCGAGAATGGGCTACAGGAGTGTTGCTCTGTGCCTATGGTACCTCCATCATACTGTTCATAAATGTAGTCTTGACGATTACTGCTGCCAGCATGTCATATTCTAAATATCAAAGCCAGGGGTACAATTACTTGGCCCTGTATCAAGGGAATTGTTCCACTTCGAAAAACTTGGCCCGTGGTATGCACGGGCTGATTAACGTGCTTAGCACGCTCATGCTGGCGGCGAGTAACTACTGCATGCAATGCTTGAGTGCCCCATCTCGTCAGAGCATCGATGAAGCGCATGCCCAACGGAAGTGGATGCATATCGGGGTCCCCAGTTTGAAGAATCTCCGATCAATTGGCCTAAAAAGTCAAATATTATGGACATTGCTATGCATTACTTCTGTGCCGATCCATGCAATGTTAGCGTGACAAGTTCCTCTGTTTTTCGAAAATGACCTCTAACCAAGAGACAGATACAACTCCACTGTGTTTTCTACACTTGCTACCCGTGAATATGGCATTTACGTTGCGTCTTCTGATTTCGATCCAAATGGTCCGCCAAAAGGAAATTTGGCTTATCCAAACTGTTTCGATGAACACGCAGCTGAGAATATGTCGGATTTCTACTCAAAGATACCGACATTCGACAAACTTCCTATATCCAAGTGTCAAGATGCCTATGCGGTTGACTTCAATCCAAACCGGGGAACCGTGATCCTTGTGACCAACAGCCCGAAAGCGGGAAACACATCACTACTCTACACAGGAACGGGGAATTGGCCAGACCGGGTTGGTGATCCCAAAAACTGGGGCTATAGTTGGATGTGTAGTGGTAGTGATTGCTCCAGGGAAATGCTGGAAGAGAACACAAAGTCCGCCCATGGGAAATGGTCTATATCCGCAGAAGTATGCCCGATGCCAGTGATTTCAGCAACCGTCTTTTCCGAGACAACATATACCCTCAATAGCACAACCCTCAAGGATGTTCCAGACATTCAGGTGTCCAGTGACGAACTCAGAGATATCAGACGACTCAAGCGTCGTATGTGGGAACAACCTCCGTATGAAGAGCTACATCGGTTTCTTCATGATCCCAGAGGTTGGGAAAACAGCTCCTGGGCTGAGGCCATCAAAATAGAGGAATTGGATAATCTCTGCCCCTCTTACAGTTTGTCAGGCTCGTCACTTAGCTCCTCGACCGGTATCAGCCCAAGCTGGCCAATGCAGCTAGACTACTCGCCAACAAGTCGGGTCGTCGAATCCACTGTCAGCCACTGTTTGAGTGAAAAGGTGGACGAGAAATGTCAGTTTCTTTTTAGCCTACCTCTCTGCCTCGCAGTCATACTGTGCAATAGTATCAAAGTGTTGGCGATGTTCTTGACAGCCCATGGTAGTAGGAGGGAAGTACTCCTTACCATTGGGGATGCTATGTCATCATTTCTCTCTAATCCTGATAAAACCACTGTGGGAAATTGTTTGTTGTCAAAATCGAGCATTCAAGCTTCAGAGTCATGGAAGCCGTCATCTGTCAGTGCTCACATTCTACAAAAAGGACGCCAAGCCACCCTTCCCAAGAGACAGAGATGGGTATACTCCGTGAGCCGCAGAGATTGGATACTTCTCATCATTATGTTGGTACTCCACAACTCCCTAGAACAGAACCGGTATACATATTCTGACTTTGACAGAATTACACTTGTTTTCTCGCTTTCTGGTTACCTTCTTGCTTCAACTATTATTGGACTAAGTGATTCCAACAAGGATTCCCTTCGGGGAATTTGGAACCTAGGTTTCGGTACTGTCTCGCCGTCTGCCATAATGAGAACCAACAGCTACAGTACCTACTATCGATTTCTACCGACGGTTTTGCTCGCAAACGCCCCTCAGATAATCGTCTCAATGGCTTATTTCCTCTACAACAGTACACTAACGTCTATGCTTATTGCTACCGAGTATGACGGCTATGGCACGGACCGAAAGCCATTACGCGTCTCCTGGCCCAAGGGACTACAGCGTTCGACCTACTACCTCAGTCTTCCTTACAGATACAGCATTTGTCTCCTGAGTGCCTCTGCAGCACTGCATTGGCTGATCTCTCAAAGCTTGTTTTTTGTGGCAATCATCCCACATTCCATAGACGGGACGCCCACACCGAACTCTGAAAGAGTGACATGCGGATTTTCTCCGCTTTCGATCATCTTCGCTATGTCTCTAGGCGTCCTGATGGTTGGTGCAATCCTGGCCCTAGGAATGAGACGATTCAAGTCCAACATCCCTCTTGCCGGCAGCTGCAGCGCTGCAATCAGCGCTGCATGTCATCCTCTGTCCGATGACGAGCATGCACTGAGACCCATTATGTGGGGAGAGGTCCAAATACCACGAGCCGAGCCTGCGAGCCTTCCCCTCGGCACAAATGAGGAGACAGGCACCTCGGAGTCTGAACTAGACGCAAGAGGCCGTGAGGCTCGCAGAGACCAGTCGATCCAAGAAAGCGGCGTGAGCCTGTTAGTCAGGGATGATATGTCTGATGACAGTGGGGCGTCCTACGGACACTGCAGTTTTACTTCCCACGAGGTCATCACTCCCAGTCCGCTGCGTCGGTATGCATGAACTATCTGGATTTGACTCGTCGGTTCTTCCATGCTGTCAGTCTCCGTTCATTGTTATCATCAATCCTTGCCATGAAGCAGGCTGCGTGGCAGATGGGTAACATATTTCTCAACAATATACTAAATATACACATGTATCAAATGATAATTCCTCAAAAGATTACCTAGACACCTCATTTCCATACCTAAGTCACAGCTTCAACTGTGGGCGCTACTGGCTTGAACATCTGCAACTTGGGGTGAAACATATATATTCTCAGCATGTCTAGGAAAAGTAGATTAACTCTATACTAATATCATTCTATGAGTATGAAACTTCAAAATTCCTAAGTTCCATCAAGTCTATCAGGCTTACGTTCTACTATCTTGTCACCCACTACATCTATAGATAGACACGCCATAAGTCTTCTGAATAGCGCAGCATAACATTGATCCAACTACCATCTAAGGGGAAGCAAAACACAAGTCTATGTAACCAACCAACGCCAAAACTCCAATAATAGATTATAATAGTAGTAACTGTGACACAATACCTATCAAGAAAGAAAAGAACCATGCAAACGTGCCCAAAACAAATAAAATTATAACAACATCATCATTAACAATAATATAATGAAAATGAGAATGAAAACCTCCCCCTGTCCCTCCCCCGAACACGACCACCCACCCGACCCACCTATAATTCCCCCTTTTATGTAAAGGATCCCCCAAACCCAAACCACCACAGTGGTACGACAATCAATACCCTTCCCGTTTGATTTGACATAATGAGGCTGAGGGCCGACCCAGCCCGCCGGGTCTGTCCATCTTTTCCTCCTCCTGTCAGTGCCAGTGTCAGTGTCACACGGAGATATATTCCCTCCCCCCACCGGACGGACGGACGGGGCGACACCACCTTCCTACAATGGTAATGTAGACTATTTAGCAAAGCGCTATACGCATAGTGTTGACCCAGAATGGGGCCAGCAGCCAATGGGTGTAGCTTGCGCGCCCCCAGAACCAGAGTGTCGGGACGCAGGATGGTGCTGAAATCACGGGCCTACTTACCTTGTCTCTGTATGACTATGGAGTAGGTGGTGCTAGTGCTCTATACGGGGTAGGTATGAAGCTGACGGGAGACTCGGGTCGATCCATTTTTGGCACTTCGTTATTGCCGGTTTTCTACTACCTTGAGATGTTGGTAGCTATCCTACTCTACTGTGTAGGGAACTTCGTAGGCAGTTATACGAGGTAACTGCCTCCCTTCCCAGATACTAATAAGTAGTGCCGTCACTAGCAGACTAGCCAGCCACATGTACAACAACAACCATCACCCAATTAACTCAAGTAAGCCATGTGTAAGTATGGTCTGCAGGTACGGTTCCTTTCCCCTGGGCCTGGGTCTAGCCCATACAATAGAAATACAAATAATAAAACTCTACTTCGTAACTCCGAACGAGGCCTGAAAATCCCCCATCCTTTCCTCAGGGGGAGGGAGACAAGAAACAACCTAAGAAAGGAGAAAGGAGCACTAGCAGCCCCGTGCTGTGGGTCATACACAAACCGATACGGACACCAGGTACGGGTACCTGAGTAGATACATAGACAGACACCCAGTTAGGTTAGAGTCAGTATGTCAGTAGTAAGTAGCCAGGTGGCAGGTGAATCACCGAGCAAACCCTCAAGCTAATCATTTAGGTAGTGTCAAGTTGTGTCATCGATCGGCCCGTCCGTGTCTGTGTCCTAGTTTCCTAGGGACTAAACTAAAATAATATAACACCCGTCGTATCAAAGCTGTTTAGCTCGTTCCTAACTGTATAGGGTTAGAGGATGTTAAAATAGGAGTTGGATGGGCTGGCTGGGGTTATTTGTCATGATCCCCAGCTTAAGTTGGTTAACTTTTGACTATTGTTTAATATAATCTCTATATTGAATACGATGATCTTATTAAGATCAATATATATACTCTTTATGTAAATCATCTATCAGGATAGATTAAATCCAATAGTAGATAGTGATCCATGCATTTAATCTACGAGGCTGATCCTGCTGTCTATTCTCATCCATGATTCAAGATTTGGGACCCCACTGTAGGCAGGTACCATGCAAGCATACCCATCATCCCCATGATAGAAGGGTCAAATGACATCAACCCTTATTAAAATCTATATCTTATACGAGAACGAAGGTGTGGCGGTGCAACTATGGAGCTTCCATCTGTTGGGGTCGGAGAGTTTCCCGTCGGCTTTTCCGTCTGGTTGGGATTTCTCCGGTTGTTTTTCTTTTTCTGCTTTCGTATATCGCACTGTATACTTCTACTTTATCTATAAACTGTCTATCTGATAAGGGTGTTACTCTTCGGGTCAGTTCATTATTCATCTTCAAATCCATTCATATAATTGTCATATATAATTCCAAGTATCAATAAATATATTTCCATGTGGTTATGATGTATATCTTTCAAGGAACGTAAGGATTGTGGATGCGCTAACACCCGGCTCTGACACCTGCCAAAGCCAAAACCACTAACAAAAGAAACTAATAACGAATGACAAATGATCGTCCATGCGTGAATCATCAGGGATAATGAAAAAAGCAAACAAAATGAAAAACAGAAAGGGAGGTCCCAAGACATAGGAAAAAAAGGAAAATAAAAGAAAATAAAAAAGAAAAGAAAAGAAAAAATAGAAGAAGAAATGGAAAGGAAAGATGAAAGGGATCACCACGGACTGCGTGTCCCCACCATCCAATCCTCCATGGCTAACCACTCACTCCACCGCGACTCAGCCGTCTGTAGTTCCTCCTCCGTCACGTCGCGGATCGGTCGGAGGAACGGGACCTGCTCGTCGCCCTCGCCGTCGTACGCCGCCTTGGTGGAGGCCCAGCCGCCGCTCTTGGCCGTGAAGAGGTAGTTGATGCGCTCCTGCTGCCAGAGCCGCCCGACGCCGCCGTGCCAGTCGGGCCCGAACAGCATCTGCAGCACGTCGGGGATGTCATGCGCCGTGGCGATCAGGCGACGCACGTAGGGGCGCAGGCCGACGAAGCTTTGCGACGCGGCGGGACGCTGGCAGGGCAGTCGGAAGTTGAGGTAGGCGGCGAGGGCGTGCGCGCCGGGCGCATGCTGCCCGTGCTCGAGGAAGTACTGCGTGCTGGCTGTGTATCGCGCGTGCCAGTCGGGCAGGTTGACCTGCGAGACATCGGGGATGGCGCTGGACGGGGATGCGGCCATTTCGTCGGCGGCTGGGCTTGCGGGCCAGTGCGCTGGGTGTTCGGCGGTGCCCACGGTCACAGGGGACAGAGGCGCGTTGTCGCGTCGGCCGGAGCTGAGTTCAGACTCGAGAGTTGGGTCTGTAGCTTCTATGCGGAGAGAGTGTGTTAGATATGGGTATGCTCTAGGAGAGGATGGGGTAGTGGAGAAGGCAACTTACTGGTGGGGTAGAAGGTGGAAGAGGGATCGTGTGCGTCTGGAGAAGGAGCAGCCCAGCAGTCTCTTCCAGAAGATTGAAAGTTGAAAGTCATTGTTGGCTTGAACATGTGCCGGATGGTATGCGACGGCTGGAAGGTGGAGGGATGAATGGAAGATGGGTGGAAGAATGTTCAATGCTGATCCAGACAAAGACAGATTGAATCAAGTGAAGGAAATCGATCGGTCCTTATACTCCAGTCGATCCCCCCTTCGCAGATATACGAAAGGGAGACAGACGGCCAGCCCGAACGACATACTACTAGTCGGTGTAAATCCAAAAGCGCCATGGAGGAAAGACCAAGAAGCGGATCATGAATGGGTTTGAGCGCGGTTCCATATGTTGTAGGGTATCAAAGAACAGGGGTGGGGTGGAGCTATGGGGCCGAAAGGGAAAAAAGTAAATAAAACTCGAAAATTAAGGATAGAAATGCCGATCGGTCGGATTGCACCGCAGAAGAACTGAGGCTATTCCAAGTCCATCGAGTCTATTGACGAATGGGTTCAAGCCACAGATGAGCAACCAGCCACAGGGGGAAGGGGGTCAAGCCACGGACTTGACCGGATGTGGGGCGGATCGTGGCTGTGCGCTGCGGCGTGGCCTGCACACCTCAAGGCTAAGGCAGGCAGGGACACCTGATCCACTCCCCCTTTCGATGAACTCATTTGGACGAACGAACTGGATGAGCTGGACAACCAGTCAACCACCCAACAAATCAGACCCGATCTTGGTTGCGGTTCCGGCAACCTGGACGACCGGTTGGCACTAAACGTGAAGGGGAAAGGAGGGTGAAAAAAGATTTGGAAGAACTGGAGCCACTAGCGATATGATCTTCGCTAGCCATCCTCCCACCACTTCAGCCAGCCATGCATCACTTTTTCTTAATTTTTTTTTTTTTTTTTTTTTTTTCCCTTCCATGTGTCCGTTCCAAAGAACTGTCCTGAGTCCAGCCATGACTCCTCCTGTCTAGTGGATGCTCCGTGACACCCGTCCAGCTCTTCCAGCTCTAAGGCTCAACGGAGACCGGCCTTCAATAGTCAGGGAACGGCGCCAAATCACCCCCACCCTCAACGAAATGTCTGTCGTAGGAGTAATGTGACAGCTCGTCGGGCGTGTGTCTCCCCACAGCGTCATCGTGATGACTGGACAGTGTGCGTCATTGTCACACCTTGGACATGACAACTGAATCATTCTCTTGGGAAAAACGAGAGGACGGCATGTATGCAGTCCGGTCGCATGCCGGGTCGTCGTTGCTCAGCATATGTATAGACACGGATTCTCGCCTGCAAGATGGGATAACGTGGTCAAGGAGGCTGCAACATGACGCTGTTCTTGTCCCAGCGATGCAAGGGGTGGATCGAGGGTGAAAATCCTAGCAAGGGTCGGCCAGCGTCGATCGGATGAGTGATGCCTGATTAATCACGATGGACTTTACAAATCTTCAATAACTTGTCTAATATTATTACTATTATTATTATAAGAATACATCATTATTCACATCATCAACTACTCTGTAGAACCTGATCATCAGTGTTGTGTCGCTCTTCTCCGACGCTTTTCCGAACTATCGGATTAGGGCTGGGCAGGTTAGCGTGCCTGAAGCCAGTGGCGTCGACCGAGTCTGACCGATCTGATTTTAATTTCTTTCCTCCAAGAGACTTAAGTTAGTACAGAGTAGTGTCCTAAACTTGCCCTAATCCTGGCCAAATTCTTGCAGTCTTAGCGCGGGACTCCGTTGATCGACCTACACATCTCCCTTCCAGCCATAGTGCAGCCTCCCCTTCCCGTAATATTCAATATATCATGGTCTCCTACACCTCCTCCCCGTCTCACCCTAACCCCATCCTGAATCCTGGGCCCTGAACTCGCAATGTCTCACTGCCACGCTAGGATATCCATCATCCACGCGAGATGGGTCTGTCAATCCTGTCAATCCAAATCACGACAGAGGGCTAGTGATGCCTTGGGCTTAGATCGCGATCGATCGATCCTTGTACCCAGCTGACTGGGATTGTAGATTCCACTAGAAGTTAGCAAAGCTGGAAAAATAAATCAAATTCTAAAAATGAAACCTGAAATCGACCAATCCAATAGAGTGATTAAGGGTGTTCCCACCGCCATGCGCTGAACGACTCCATCTCCACTCTTGTCGGACGGAGTGGCTGGCGTTAACACCGTGCTGTCGGTATCTTCCTATATAACCTCCTGGGATTCCCATTGTCCTTGAATTATAGATCAAATCAGATCAACAAACTCAAAATCTTCATCTCTATATCTACCTCTAAGTCACCTCTACTCTAACTTTACCACTACTCTACTCGACTCTACCACTACTCTCGACTCTATTTCAACATGACCTACAAAACCAACTACGAACCATACGTAAGTCCTTCTACACCATCAACCAGAACAACCACTTACAAAACCAGACCACCCGTCCCTTGGATACAAACATGAGCATCAACACGAGCTTCGACACAGACTCCGAAATGGAACGCACCTCCGAAGAAATCCTCTACCCACTGGGCTCTCTCTACCCTCACGTCGTCGCCCTCCAACTCCAAGCCGACGAGAACCCCTGGTCCCGATCCAAGATCTACGCGGGCTACCACGATTCCAACTACTGGTCGGACATATCAGTGCCGAACTCCCCTTCATCGGAACATTTTAACAAACCTAGCGGTGAGTCTCTATCCTTTTTTTTTTCTCTGTTGCAATGCAGATCAACCCCACAATATACACACCTATCACATTTGCTAACGCGACTGCGGACAGACTCCACAGCTGGCCGGTTCGTTTCCAGAATTCGACGATTCCTCAGCCGCGACGATCTGAAACGACGCCAGCGGTCTTGATCTTTTGACCCTTGACTGAGACTTGGTCTTTCGGATATGTCTCTTGACTGTATCATTTTTTTCTCTGCCTTCTTCCTTTGGTTGTTTGACCACTTCACTCCAATGTTTAATGTCTAAGCCCGCCACACGCGAACAATACCCCTGTTCTGTCGAGATCTCTTTTCGTTTGTCTTTTCGTCTGACTCTGTCTGCAACGCATCTTGCAAGCCTTCTCTCTTTGAGCCTTTCTTTTTGTCTTCTTTCATTTCTGTCTGTCTGTTTTGGGTTAGCGAGGAGTCATCATCATCATCATCATCATCATCATCATCATCATCATCATCATCATTCAAGCATCGGCGAACGAGCATCCTGGACATTTATCTCGGTTGATTTTACATATCTGCATGGTTGGTTAGATTGGACTAGCATATCATATACCATATCCTGAATGGAACATTACTACTACATCACTGAAACCAACATCTAAGTAAATACAATAAAATAGTAACCACGATATAGTAAACTCTCGGCCCCAACCCAATCGATCATCACCCTATCTGATAATCTCCTCATCATCTAAACTTTCCCACCTTACAACCCACCTCCCAATTACCCAAAGTAAGCAAGGAAAATGATCCAGCCATCCCAAGCCATCCAAACCAAACCCTAAAATTACTCTAAACCCAATAACCCAACCGCACCACCCGCCAACAAAACACATCACCCTCCCAACCTGCAAAACCCCTGCACAACATGACTCCTCACACTCCACTCCCCCCCACATTATTCCACAAGGAACACAGCACCCCCTTCATTCCTCCCATTCAAGAAAACACCACAGGACACCTCATACGAACCGGCCCGGTCCTTACTCACACCGCCCTTGTACCTGACTTGATTCGGTCCCGTTCAATCGGAGCTATATACTAGACTCTATGTAGAGCGCGGGTACTGCCGTCTTGCTTCTCACGACCTAGTTTGCGGCCGCACGCAGATGGGGTGTCATATGCGAGTGATGGGGGTGGGGGGGAAGGTTGTTGGCGGCGCGTGGCTCGGGTTTGCGTGCTGAGTGTCTCTGTCTGTCTATCTGGCTGGTTGTTTGTCTTTCAGGGGTTGGTTGAACCTGCGTGTGTGGTGTCATATGATACGTTTTGGCTCGCTGGGCTGAAATGGAGCGGGTAGCGCGTGAGGTTATTTTTTTTTTGTTGTTTGGCTTGATATCGGACTGGCTTGGGATGCGGTGTTTGTTTGGGGTGGGTTTGGTTGTGGATAGTTGAGGACTGGGGGTTGTCTGCGTGTACGGCGTTATGCTACTACTCTCCTACTATTTATGGACTTGAGTTTGCGTTGGTAGCTATATAGGTACTTGGTACACTCCATAGTTCAATATTTGGTCATTCCTTAGTAGTAGACAGTAGTACAGTATATAGCATAGTATCTACCTATGTAGGGTACCTAAGGTGATGTGGTATACAAACACAAACCCACATCATCCAGAAAAATTAACACCCACCTGCCAAGAATAAGAATCGAAAGAAACCAGCACGACCTCACCCTGCAGGATACCAATCATCGATCATCACGACCGTGGCACCGTGGTCACCGCCTATCCAGAGTCCACGAACCGGTTTGCATTGAAACTCAAACTCAATCTAGGAATTGATCACCTACTTACTATATTGATATTGATCGCTATATCACATCCACCTAGTCCATAGACAGTAGGCACTATATCATACATATCATATCATATGCAGGCACACAAGACACGCATCGCTAGATAGACACACGTACACCCCACGCACCCCACAAATACCGCAGGAGCTAGGAGGGAGGTGGCAGGGTGGGGTGGGGTAGGAGAGACAGACAGTCGATCACGATGGACATTAGTAAATATTAGCCGGCCAAGCATCGTGCATGCTTGCTTCTTCAGAATATCACTGTCTACTAGTAGTATACACTCGGTTAGCTAGTCGGGATTCATATTCAGATATCACTTCTCGGCTCTGCATGCGCATGTCGGTCGTGCTGCAGGGTGGGTTGATCAGGGGAGTTGAGCTGGCTGGGGTGCATGGTGGGGTTTGCTTTTTCTTACATTCATTCTTTCTTTTCTTTTTTTTGGGGGGGGGGGTTATTGATTTGTTTGTTTTTGGTCATGGTATTGTAGAGTAGATGGGTGGATCACTCGGGGAGTGCGGTGCTTGGTGAAGGCATAGTAGTACTAGGTAGTAGGTAGTAGGTAATAGGTAGTAGGTAGTAGGTAGTAGGTAGAGGTGTAGATAGTAGGTAGTAGGTAGTAGGTAGGCGAGTAGATATCATGAAAGCGTGTGGGTGGTAGATGAATGGATGGATGGATGAATCTCCAATTTGGCGTATCGTGCAATAACCACATCAAGCGTACATTCTAGATAGAGGAATGCAATCCGGTTATCCTACGGATGGATATCATTTTCTGTATAAACGAGTAGCCATATTATCAATATATCGTCAATAGTCAGTCAATATGTGTAAGATTAGAATACTGAGGCTCAAATAGTGAACAATAACATTCCTCATGCTAACTACATGAAATCAGATCAGACTGAACTGTGTACAGTGCGGGGTTGAAACAAGATGGGTATAGAATCCAAGAATCGCATGTCACCGACCGTGCAAGGGGAAACAAATAAAAGAAAGGAAGAAAAAGGGAGGAAGAGAGAAAACAAAACCTAACTCCATCAGCTCATCAGGAACTTTTCCCGCGTTCCATATCCCAGCATTTCAAATCCGTAGGAAAGTGTCAAGGAGTGAAGCACCGTGATCATATACCATAACCCATAAACATAAACCATAACCATGAACGTCGTAGGAATGACGGTTTTGAAAGGTCAGATAGTCATATCCTGCCAACCTGAACTAGCAGATGTAATTCCATCAACCAGCTCTTATGCAAGAATCCCAGAGCCAGACGTTCCCGACCCCCATCGGAACTGCTTCAGTCCACCCCGGACGGCTTCCTGCCCGCAAGCAGCTGACGTCCTGCCGCTCGCGAGGCTGCCGTCCCCCATGACAGACCCAACCCCCGTGACCTCCATCCTCCCCACCTCGCGACCCAGCACGTAGCCGGCTGAAAAGCTAATGGCGGAGAAGAGCACCACGACCCCGGCGCTGATCACCCAGGTCATGATGGTGGGGCTGTTTGTAGGCTCGCTCGGGGTCGTCCGGCGGCCCTTCTTGATGGAGGCACGGTCTTTCGAGGCGGAAGACCGGCGTTTCCCTTTAGTAGAGCTCGGTGCCACGGGCTGTGCTTGAGGGACGGACCGCGGAGCCTGGGCGGAACCTGGGGTTTCGGGGCCGGACGGGGTCTCCTGTGGCACGACTTCCTCGCCCATCGCGACCGACTCCGATACCATCCGGAAGGATGACGGTTGGCCTCGACTGCTTGGACCGGTTGGTGTGGGCTGCGTCTCCGGCTTGGGCAGGCCTCGAGCGGCGGCGGCACACGAGAGTAAGGTGGACAGGCTGGCGCGAAGAGCGGCATCGTGGTCGGCCTGATAGGACGGCGAGATCATATTGTAGGGACTGTGTTGTTGCGACCGGCGTCGGGCGGATTGGCTGCTGGTCTGGGAGTTCCGCCGGATCGCCGTCCGTCGACTGCAGTTCGATACATCGCTAGGCTGCGAACGGTGCCGGTCTACAGGCCGTGTCCAGGATGGGTCCCGGGTTGCAGGGGGATGCGAGAAGACATTGGGTTGGGGCACAAACGGCGAAGAGCTGATGCGCATTCCGAGGGCGGTCGAGTTGTCATCCTCATCGCTGGACGGACCGGCGTCATCGGATGGCGATGAAGACGGCACCGATCGCGGCTGAGATGGAACGGCAAGAGACCGACGGGGCATCTCTTCGTTGGAACTGCTGAGGACCCGGTCTGACTCGCTCTCGCTTTCATCATATTCCTCCTGGCTGCTACTTGCTTCCCGCGACGAATAATCGACCTCGGCGGCGGTGATGGCAGCCAGATGCTGCAGACGACGTCGGCGACTGTGCTGGTGGAAAGGTCGGGAACCATCTTGCTCCACCCGAAGACCCGTCGTGATGATGTCGTCGCTGGTGCCGGTCGAGGAGAGGGAGGACGAAGACGGCTGAGACGCGACTTCAATCCACGAATCTATATAATACCGAAGTGAGTACATGGTGGCGGTGGTACCATCGAAAGTGTCTGAACAAGAAGTATAACATCTGCATGCTGAAATGTCTCTGCAGGGGCAAGGGCTTAGGGGAGGGGAGGGACGGGGAGGGGTAGGATATGTATTATCTCCAGGGCGTGGCGTACCTTCGGATCTCGTGGGAGCAACACCCGACGGAGGGCGTGACTGAAGGGGATTCTGATGATGAACATCGCGCGTCACTGGACCGCCCGGTCGGGACCCTTCCTGCACCTGACCCAGCAGGTCATAGTGGTTGGGCTGCATGGCTCTCTAGTGGGGAGGCAACGGCGAGATGGACACAGTCAAGATGGACAGTCGAGATGGACAGTCGAGAGCAGAAGCGTCCCTACAATGAAAAGGACGACGAGAGAGAGGGGAGAGGGAACGATATAGATGGATGAATAGATAAGTGGGATGGAAAAGTAGGCGGGACCAGGCCGTCAATGTATATCAATCAGGCCACCAAACACTGCAAGCCTCCCGGGCTGTACTTCGTAGCGGTCAAGACTTGTGGGTGGCCACGCAGCAATGCAACTGGTTCTGGCGGGGGTGGATGTGAGGGGGGCGATAGTCGCACTCTAAATGATGGATTATCTTATCAGGTTCCCCTCCCGCAGTGGAGAGAACGGATCGTCCAATATATGAAGGATGTACTTCTTTGTCTGGCGGTGTCTTCAGTGTCTTCCCCAGGTTGTGCGATGGTGGCTTTGTGTTCGTATTTTCTCTTTTTCTTTTCTCTGGGACTGGACCAGAACCACAAAGGAGGGGTGACAAGGGAGCAGAGAGGCTAAAAAGGACAAGAGGCTGAGCCAGTCAGCTCTGGGATTCTCTGCTGATGAAGCCACTGGTCAGTAGATCATCCGACAACGGACAGCTGACTTGTCAATCACGGTCGCAGACATCCGCACCAGACCCAGTCAGAGGAAGGGAGGAATGTAGGATGAGATGAACAATCAGGGTGGATGGATGAGGGGGAAGAAGAATGATGTCAAGAAAAGTGGGGAGAGTAAGGAGGAGAGAAGAGGAAGAAAGATCCAAACAATGAGATCCGTTGATGGACCCGCCGGGACCAGAGGATGCCCCAGGTACTCAGGCAGTCAGGCCGCCATCCCCATCCATCTACTTCTCCGTCTACTTCCCCGTCTACAGTCACCTGGAAAAAATATCATTATAGCCGTATATTATCAAGAATCTATCAACTAGCGACTATAGTAATATAAAGAGTAATAAATAAAAAGGAAAAAGAACACAAACTTTTCAATAGACCCAGAACCAGTCAGCAAAAAAAAAAAACACCCATGCGTAATCCTACAGAATCAACCCGGATATTTGAAACAATTAGTGGTCATGACAACGTGAGCGATTAGAAAGTGACCTTGGTGCCCTTGTACTCGGGGATGTTACCCCGAGCCTTGTTGGGAGCACCATCGCGACCGCCGAAGCCGCCACCGAAGCTGCCACCACGGCCACCACCACGGCCACGGCCACCACCACCACGGGGGCCACCGCGGCCGCCACCGCGGCCACCGAAGCTACCACCACGGCCACCACCGCCGCCGCCGTTGTTCTGGCGGGGGGTGCTGAAGTCCAGACGAACGGAACGGCCGTTCAGCTCGGCACCGTTGAGGTCGTTGTAGGCCTGGCGAGCCTCATCCACCGAGGAGTACTGGACGTAGCCGAAGCCCTTGGGGCGGCCCGACTCGGGGTCGGTGGGCAGACGGACACCCAGAACGGTACCCTTGTCGCCGAACAGCTCGTGCACGGCATCCTCGTTGGCGCTGAAGGGAAGGTTGCCGACGAACAGAGTGTCGCTCTCGGGGCTGGCCTGGTCACCGAAGCTACGGGCACGGTTCTGCGCACGGTCGTTGCCCTGGCCCTGGTTGTTGGCCGGACGCTGGGTGGCATAGTCCAGGTTGACGGGGCGGCCGTCGATGTCCTGGCCCTTCTTGTTCTCAAAGGCCTTGGCGGCGTCGACAGCGCTGGTGAACTCGACATAGCCGAAGCTGGGACTGTTAGTATGACAGGATCCATTGTTTTCGACATGGTGGTTGAACTTACCCGCGAGAGCGACCAGTGTCACGCTCAGTCACGATGCGAGTGCCGGCAATCTCACCGAACTCCTCGAATTCGCGCTGCAGCCACTCCTCGTCCACGTTCCACGACAGGTTGCCGACGAACAGGTTGGCCGAGGCGCCAGCGGGGGCCTCCTCGGTCTTGGACTTCTTGGGAGTAGCGGACGACTCCTCCTCAGCCTTGCGCTTCTTGGAAGGCTTCTCGCTCTCAGAGGAGTCGGAGGAGTCAGAGTCGGAGTCAGAGTCGGAATCGGAGTCGGAGTCAGAAGAGTCGGAAGATTCCTGTTTGCCGTTAGTATTACAATCATATAACAAAGGGAAGAAATAGTCCATACCTTAGCAGCCTTCTTGGCCTTGGGGGCCTCCTCCTCGCTCTCAGAGTCGGAGTCGGACGAATCAGAGTCGGACGACTCCTTGGCGGCCTTGGTGGGCTTCTCCTCCTCAGACTCAGAGTCAGAGTCGGAATCAGAGTCGGAAGACTCGGCCTTCTTGGCAGCGGGCTTCTCATCCTCAGACGACTCGTCCGAAGACTCGGAGGAAGACTCCTCCTTCTTAGCGACCTTCTTGTCGGCCTTCTTGGGCTCAGCCTTGGCCTTCTTGGCGGGCTTCTCCTCCTCGCTCTCGCTGCTGGAGGCGTCCTCCATGTCCTCATCGGAGTCGGACGAGTCGGAAGAGTCAGAAGACTCAACCTTCTTAGCGGGCTTCTTCACCTCCTTCTTGGCGGGCTTCTTCTCCTCCTCGCTCTCGCTGCTGGAGCTGGAGCTGGAGTCCATCTCCTCGTCGCTGTCCGACTCGGACGAGCTGCTGGGAGTAGGAGCCTTCTTCTTGCGCTGAGCCTTCTCCTCTTTGGCAGAGAGCTTGCGAGCAATCTCCTTACCCTTGGACTTGGGAGACTCGGAGCTCTTGGAGACACCGGCACCCTTGACCTTGGACAGGGTCTTGTCAACAGGCTTCTCACCACCCTTCTTGGAAACAGACTTGGTCTTGGACATTTTGAATCTATGAAAAGAGGGTTAGCCAGGAAACAACCAAGGGAGTTCAATGGAGGGTATCCTTACCAAGTTATGATAATCAACGGAATAAATCCCACAAAGTTCAGTGCGGCAAAAATAACCCTCAAGCACCCGATTTGATCAAGCTCTGGTCAATACCCACAAGTAACCGACAATGACAATGTTCAAGCCCACGATAGACAGGAGAAATGCAACCGTCTGTGATTTTAGAAACCCACGAGATTAACCCAAAGATCCCACAAAGATTGCGATAGCCCACAGCCCTCAGTGTATACAGCCCACAAGGTGTCTGTTGAAGTGTGTAAGTACTAGCTCAGAGGATATCAAACCACTGAGAAGAGAAGATGGTTTACTTAGGGAATACTAAGTAAGGGGGAAAAGTAAAGATGAGTGAAGGATGAAGGAAGAAAGAAAAAAAAAACCGGAGGAAGGGGAGAATTTAAGAGAGAAGAGCAGCAGAAAAAAAAAGAGGAAAATTTCAGCACCGATAAGATTGACCGCTCGAGCTAAGAAGAAAAAAAAAAAAAAAAAAAAATGGGGTGGTTGGCAGAACGACTGACCGCTTTCTGCAACCGCCAGGCAGTGAGGCAGTAAGGCAGTGACAATAAGACTATAAGGCAATAAGGCAGAGATATCCATTCAGGCACCCAGGTACCGCTCGCTGACTAAGTAGCTAGTCAAGTGGGTCTCAGAACAGAGTGTCAACCGTACTCCGTACTATCTACGGAATCATCTCGACTTGACCACAGCGCAACCTCACTCTCTGTCTATGTCAATGGGTCATTCTTAATCTCTTCCACATCATGGCCCCTTCATATCGTCCTCGCAAGAAGAGAAAGTTCCCGACCTCGTTCACCGGTTCCAATAGCTCTCTGATGGTGGAGACCGGAAATGGATCTTCCTCACCGGCCTTTCCTCTTGTCTCCTTCCTATGGGCAGCTCGGGCAGGGGTCTCGCAATGGCTCGTGCTCCCGCTGATTCTGATGGCGGTAGGTCTGTTCAGATGGGCCGTCAGTCTCTGGGGGTACTCGGGTATGTAATTAAAATGCAATGGTTGAACATCCCGGTCAAGAGGTCGGTCACTAATGGAACGCAGGCTTTCAGGTCCCTCCGATGCACGGCGATTTCGAAGCGCAAAGACACTGGATGGAGATCACGTTTCATCTGCCCATGTTCAAATGGTACACCTATGACTTGCAGTACTGGGGTCTCGATTACCCGCCATTGACCGCATACCATAGCTGGCTGCTGGGTAAAATGTACGTGGACCCTGGTGGGATTCGGAGCTGTGGACATGGTTGAGCGTGGCTAACGAGGAGCAGCGGCGTACTGTTTGATCCCGCCTGGTTCGCACTCGATGCGTCGCGTGGGTTCGAAGACCCCCGACTGAAGGTTTTCATGCGCGGCACCGTGGTGGTGTCGGAGTACTTGGTATATATTCCGGCTGTCGTCACTTTCCTTCGCCGCTACTCCCGGAGGCAAGATGTGCCGGTTTGGTCCGCCTCGATCGCCCTCGTCGCAGTTCTCCTTCAACCGGCCACCATCCTGATTGATCACGGACACTTCCAATATAACACGGTGATGCTGGGTCTCGTGGTCGCCAGCTTGGATGCCATCATGGCCGGGCGCATGCTCTGGGCCTGCATCTTCTTCGTGGGTGCGCTGGGATTCAAGCAGATGGCTCTCTATTATGC
This sequence comes from Aspergillus campestris IBT 28561, assembly GCF_002847485.1. NCBI lineage: Eukaryota > Fungi > Ascomycota > Eurotiomycetes > Eurotiales > Aspergillaceae > Aspergillus > Aspergillus campestris. The sequence continues at coordinate 742,871 of NW_020194336.1, read as the reverse complement.
GCCCGTCATGTTCGCTTTCTTGCTAGGCGTCTGTGTATTCCCTCGGGTCCGGATTCTCCGTCTCTTTTGCATCGCGCTCACCACGCTATTGGCATTTACGCTGCTTTTCGCTCCATTGCTTGCCGGTGCAACGAACGGTGACGCTCGAGCGGCGTTGGCCCAGGCGGAACAACCCCCTCTGTTGCAAGCGCTAGATATCAAGCTTGACAAGGACTCGCGACTCTACGCCGTCCTCTTTCAACTAACACAGGTCATCCATCGGGTCCTCCCGTTCGCCCGCGGTCTGTTTGAGGACAAAGTTGCCAACGCCTGGTGTGCCATCCATACTTTCTACAAGCTCCATCGATTCGAGACAACCCTTCTCCAACGCATGTCACTCGGCGCCACGCTGGGATCGATCCTCGTCCCCTGCGCCATCATCTTCCGCCATCCCCGCGCATCTCTCCTTCTCCCTGCCATGTCCAGCGTCGCGTGGGGGTTCTTCCTGTTCTCCTTCCAGGTCCACGAGAAGAGCGTCCTGCTCCCCCTGCTCCCCATGACCCTTCTACTTGCAGGCGACGGCGGCCTGAGTAAGGAGACCCGAGCATGGGTAGGATGGGCCAACACCCTCGGGTCGTGGACGCTCTACCCTCTCCTAAAGCGTGACGGCCTGCAGGTACCCTACTTCGTCATGACCCTCCTATGGGCCTACCTCCTCGGTCTTCCCCCGATGTCACTGGAAACCTACCGCAGCCGACCTTCCCCAGAGGACTCCGCCGCGACGTCGGAGCCCAACCTCGGCACAAAGCTGCTCCACACCTGTTTCTACCTAGCCATGATTGCCTGGCACGTCTTGGAGACCGCCGTCCCGGCGCCCCCCACCAAACCCGACTTGTGGGTGGTGCTCAACGTCCTCATCGGCGCCGGCGGATTCGGCATCGCGTACCTGTGGTGCTGCTGGAAACTGATCGGACAGTGCTGGGTGATTGACCGGCGGACAGCGGAGGAGCTCCAGAAGAAGAGGCAGTGATGTGGTATTTCGGTATTTCACTTTATATCTGACCATGTATTATAATGATACCCCGTTCGTTTTCGACTACTCCAATATCCAAGCAGATGGATTTTCTACCGTAATCGGAGAGAATAAAAGGAAAATAACAATTCTATTTGTATCAATACACAGACGCCAACCCATAAGAAGCAGTAATGTACAAAGCCAACCCGTAGGAGAGATTGATCCCAACCAAGCCCCATCATAATCACAAACGTAGTAAAAACAGTAATATACACATCACCAACACACCACCCCCCCCCCCCCCAAAACCATTCCTACACCATACAAATCATACTGACCAGGCCAAAAGCAAGCAGCAAGCTAAACCTTAAACCCAAACCCAGCCATACAGCTCTTATACTGATCAATGGTGGACTTGCACTCCTGGGCGGGGTCCTCGGTCTTGGAGAAGAGCATGCAGTCGTCGCGGGTGGCTTTTTCGGTCTTGCAGACGCAGCAGGGCTGTACTTTTGTTAGTGGGTGTTGCGCTGCACTTGATGAAGGTGGTGTGAGGCGTACCTTGGGCTTGTCGGCTGGGGCAGCGGTTTGGGATTGGGTGGGGGGTTGGATGGGGGGGCGGATTCTGTGGGGCCTGTAGAACAAAAGGTTGTTAGATTGAATTTAGGAGTATTGAGAGTAGTGTTGAGGATGGGGAATAGTATGGGTGGATGGGTGAATATTGTATAGATGGGTCTTGTATGCGGAAGACGGAGGAGAGATCGGAGGGATGATGGATGGGTGGTTGCTTACCGCTGGAGGAGCCGAAGAGGGACATTGTGGATGATTTCGATGTTTTCCCTTTTATTGTAAAGTGAAGAAGTAAAGAAAGAATGAAGAGAGGAAAAGGTCAAGTAGATAGGATCGAAGGAATGGCATCAGATGTAAAGATGGAGAAAAGGATGGAATGATGCTGAGTAATGCTGCGGTCCGGAGGATCGGCGATTTGTGTTCCCGACGGAGACGCTTTAGTCTCAGTTGATCTTTTTGCTTCACATTCGCTGGGCGGCGCTTCTTTTCTTTTCTCCTTTCTTTACTTCTTTCTACTTTGGCAATTGCTTTCTCTAGGCTGAGACGTCGTCTTGGATTCCACTAGACTTACTTGATTTCTTCTTTTCTACACCGTTAGACTTTCGCATTTCTTTTCGCAAGCCTCTCCCCCTGAAATTACCCCGCCATGGCCCCTCCAAAGGTTTTTTCGCTCGAAGGCAAGGGCCTCAAGCTGGACACCGCTGAGGATACCGAAGCCCATATCAAGCCCTTGCTGGAGAGCACCGATTTCACCGAGGTCCGGCTGGGCGGAAACACCCTGGGTGTGCCCGCCTGTCAGCGCCTGGCCGCCGCCCTCTCGACCCAGAAGACCCTCGAGGTCGCCGAACTCGCCGACATCTTCACCGCGCGTCTCATCGAAGAGATCCCCGCTGCCCTCTCCCACCTCCTCGACGCCCTCCTGGAGATCTTCACCGTGCACACCGTCAACCTCTCCGACAATGCCTTCGGCAAGCGCACCCAGGACCCCCTCATCAAGTTCCTGTCGCAGCACGTGCCCCTCCGCCACCTGATCCTGAACAACAACGGCATGGGCCCCGATGCTGGTGCCAACATCGCCAATGCGCTCTCCGACCTGGCGGCGCGCAAGGAGGAGGCCCGCAAGGGTGGCAACACCGTGCCCCACCTCGAGAGCATCGTCTGCGGGCGCAATCGGCTGGAGAACGGCAGCATGGCGGCGTGGGCCCGCGCCTACGAGGTCCACGCGCGCGGCATGCGCTCGGTGAAGATGACTCAGAATGGTATCCGTCAGGAGGGTATCTCGCTGCTGCTGAGGGAGGGTCTCCGCCACGCTAGCGGGCTCGAGGTTCTCGATCTGCAGGACAACACCTTCACCGTGACGGGGTCGACTGCGCTGGCTAGTGTGCTGCCTGGCTGGCCCTGGCTGCGGGAGCTCGGTGTCGGCGACTGTCTGCTGGGTGCCCGCGGTGGCGTCAAGGTCGCGCAGGCCCTGGCCGAGGGCAAGAACCAGCGGGTAGAGACGCTGCGTTTGCAGTATAACGACATCACGGCGGAGGGCGTCAAGCAGTTCCTCCACGCGACCAAGACGGCACTTCCCGCGCTGCGCCGCATCGAGCTCAACGGCAATAAATTCGAGGAGGATGACAACAACGTGACGGATCTGCAGGAGGTTCTGGAGGCCCGCAAGGACGAGCACGGCCACGACAGCGATCCGGAGGACATGTGGGGCTTGGACGAGCTGGACGAGTTGGAAGAGGAGAGCGAGGAGGAGGAGGAGGAAGAAGAGGAGGAGGAGGAGGAGGAGGAAGAGGAGGCTAAGGCCGAGAAGGAAGTCAAGATCGCGGAGGAGGCCGAAGAGGCAAAGGTCGCGCAGCGGGAAGACAATGATGTCGACAAGCTGGCCGAGACCTTCGGCAAGACCACGATCTAGATCAGGTCCCCGTCTTGTTCGATTCTCTTCCCCCGCCCTCGCTTTTCGTCGTTATACCCCTCTTGATACAACGGCAGAGTCAAGTTACCCCATGCAGGAGCTCGACACATGGTCATGTCTGATGACGTGGTTTCGCGGCTGACCTGCGTCTCGTCTGATCCCGACCTATGAAATAGTCAAGAGAATGGGTCTGCGATTAGACACTCCCAGTGGCCGGTCTATCTCGGTCGCTCTGATATCCACCCCATCCCCTCCCCGAGTCGTGTCCACAGTTGACCAGACCGATACCCTTCGTCTTTGTGTTCGATTCCTGCCATCAGCTCTCGACGACCCGTCATGTCTTTGGTCAGCCGGGTTGTCAGAGCTGTTGATGATCTTTTTTACGAATGTACCCAGTTCCCACGATGTATATAATGTTTTAGAAAAAAGAATCCGTCTGATCTGTGTTGCGGTGTGGATTGTTGGGGAAGAGTCGGTGTAGTCAGCTGCATGTCATAATTGACTATTGATCTGTTTCATAGGGTATTCTACGATCTCATCTGGCATAATGATCATCGTGTATTTTGTCAAGGATATTATCCAGCCAAGCAAGCCATTCCCAAACAGGCAACTCGGGCTTGGCGTCCAGAGCAACAAGAATGACCGAAACTCCGTCTTCAACTTCCCACCTCATCATCTTTTCCTTCCTCATCCTCCCTACCCTTCCACCAGTCGAGCTATCTCCGCGCCGTATATTCCAGCTATATTTGACGGATTCGCGCGCTACACGGCTCCATCCGCTCTTTTCCAGCCTACGTCCCCACCCCGCGCGACGGATCTCGAGGTCACCCGGGCTGACTCGAGTATGTGAGTGCGCCAACCCCTCTCTCCTTGCTTTGGTTTGGTCGTCCCCTTTGATGGTGTTTTTGCTGTTTTTTGTGGGCGCGCGAGGGGTGATGGTGTTTTTTGCGCTTGATGCGCTTTGTTGAGGGTGATATATTGGGATTGAGGGTTTGATGAACTTTATGTGAGGTGTGCCTGAGTTTATGCGACGAGTGGGTTTTGCGGAACCTGAGGCGCATATTCTGGTGGATGTTTCTTGGGGACAGATATGCGATGGGCTTTCTATTACTCTTTATGCGCTTTTTGTGGGTGTCGTTTGCGCTGGTCGATGGATAACCTGTCTTTGCTGTTTCTTTGATATCTTCTTGCTATTTCTTTGCTACACTACGTCCTATCATCCATGTCACCCCGCTAATATCTTCATAGAGCGCCTAGCTCCTCTATCGATTCGCCGATTGGCTCCTCCCCCGACATCATGCCGATGGACGCAAAGGAAATCGAGGTCAAGTCGAAAGCCTTGGCCAAGGCCACCGCCCAGAATGAGCCATCCTCCACCCTGCTGCAGATTCTGAAAGAGCTCCAGCAAGGCGTGAAGGCGACGGAGGACCTGCTGCGATCCACCCGAGTGGGCATCATCGTCAACAAGCTTAAGCAGAACAAAACTCCCGAGGTGGCCCGCCTGGCCAGCGAGATCGTCTCCAGATGGCGCAATGAGGTGAACAAGCAGAAGGCGAGCGGATCCCCTGGAGCCAGTCGGCGGTCAAGCGGGTCGCCGCGTCCACCCCAGAACGGAACCGCCTCGCCCGCCGGCACGCCGACCGACAAATTGTCGAAGCTGTCGGTGCCCCCGGAGAAGCGCACCTGGAAGGCCGACGGGGTGGACATCAACCAGACGTCCAACAAGAGCCGCGACAACTGCATCGGCCTGATGTACGACGGCCTGTGTCTCAACTCGACCGAGCCGCCCCGCCATGTGCTCTCCAAAGCCAGCGCAGTCGAAGCAGCCGCCTACTCGGCCTTCGGCCCCGAAACCAAAGAAGGGTACCGCACCAAGATCCGCAGCCTGTTCCAGAACCTCAAGAACAAGTCGAACCCCAAGTTACGGGTGCGGGTGCTCAACAGCGAAATCGCGCCCGAGGACTTCGTCAAGATGTCGCACGAGGAGCTGCGGTCCGCGGAGCAGCGCGAGCAGGACCGCAAGATCCAGAAGGAGAACATGGACAAGGCGATGGTGGCGCAGGCAGAGCGCAGCATCAGCACCAGTCTACAGTGCGGCAAGTGCGGCCAGCGCAAGGTGACCTATACCGAGGCGCAGACGCGCAGCGCTGATGAACCGATGACGCTGTTCTGCACGTGTGTGAACTGCGGCAAGTCGTGGCGGCAGTAACCTTTTTTTGTTCCTCTTATATTTATCAGTTCGGTATATTCACCGTGCTCTCTCACACACTCTCTCTCTCTCTTTTTCCTCCTTTTCTTTCCTTTTTTTATCCAGGTTGTCACATTACCAGCCCCCCAGACCCCGGCACGGAGTTTCGAGGTTGATTTAAACAAGACGGGCAGACGGGCATTTCTTGGGATCCGGATGTCTGGGGGGTTCTTTTTCTTTTTTCTTCTTTTTTCTTTTTATTTTCTATTCTTTCATTGTTTTGGACTGGGGTAGATAGATGACTTAACGATGTATTGGATTTGATTTGATGACATGACGTAGAGATGTATTGATAGACGGAGGTTCTCGTCGACGATGGTAAGTTTTCTTTCTTGCTGGCCTCGTTGTAGGGGATGAGTTGCTGTTTCTGGTTCCTGGTTTATACATGATCGACTCCGCATCGACTCCGCAGAGTAGAGCTACAATCCTACATACGTCATCACTACACCTCACCTCATATACAAGCAAGCAAGCATACATCAATCCCATCCCCTCCCAAACCACACCCAACACACATTCCAAAGATACCCTACCCTTCAAAGAACAACAATAAATCAATCTATCAAAACTACCAAATCCACCACCAACTCCAAAACCCTCAACAACAACACCAACATCCACAAAGCGCCAAAATGCCCCCAACCTCACCTCCCCCACGAGCCTCCCTCATCAAACCCGTCCGCACCCTCTGCACAGCCTTCGCATCAGCCTCTTCCCCAGAAACCCTCGCCGCGTCCTTCACACAAACGCCCGCACCCCTCGCGCACGAACACGGCCTGCCCGAGCTAGCCCCCTTCCTCGGGCGAGACTTCACGGGTACAGAAGGCATAAAACGCTATTTCACCCTCGTAGCGAGCGAACTCTCATTCGAGGGGATGGAATTCGATGATGAGAGAGACTGGGTCGTGGACGGGGTGTCTATGGCTGTTGCGTTGAGGGGGAGAGCGCGGTTTGTGTGTAGGGCGAGTGGGGAGGGGTGGGATGAGACATTTTGTTATAGGGTTGGTTTGGGTTTTGAGCAGGAGGGTACTGGGGAGGATACTGAAGGGGAGTTGAAGGTTAGGGAGTATAGGGTTTGGGCGGATACGGGGGCTGCGTACTTGGCTAGGCTGGGGAGGTTGAGGGGGGAAACTTCTTCTGGTGATGGTGGTGATGAGTATGGAAAGAAGAAGAAGGGGGGTGGGCATGATAAGGTTGATTAATTGATTGAGGGAGATGTATGTATGTGAAAAGCTGGTTTGAAAGATCTTTTGTCGTGTTTGATAGACTGATTATGTTGATAGATATACCTTCTGCTGTCAGATGTCAAACACTTGCGGATGTCATACTTGTCGTGAACTTGTCTGTCATCACTGTCTGGGGACTTCAAGACCGTGTGGTATCTGTCTGGTCCATTCGATGCAGCTATAGTTGTACGTTGGGCTGGATCTTGGTCAGGACATATGCTAGTTCTAGGATGAAGACCCACTATTTCCTGGTAAGAATAGAGTCTGGAAGTGGGAATCACCATGGCGAGTGAGTCTGAGCGCTGTTCGCCCATCAGTCCGCACATCCTGTGGAGTCGATGTTATTGCCAAATGTTTTGTTGAGCGTGCTGTGATGGGGGTTGATTCAGAGATATCATCGACTGTTTGGACGATGTTGCAGCGGGAGGTGTTTGGCTGGATATGGTCATAACCAACCGTGAGCAAAATTTGAGCGATGCGTAACATTGGCGAGGTAAAGCTACTCTTGTGCTAAGCATGAGACTGGGACAAGAAAGAGAGAATCCCATGTTTCTCTTTCGACAAAGTCTTCTAGTCAGAACTGTCTACCATGGCTTGCAGGAATATATATCACCCACATAGCACTTCCTGGCTGAATCTCTCGAAAGATACTTGAAGACTATCTGCCAAAGTAATATAGAAGCTAGCAAGCAGGATAGGCACGTCTTAAAGAGTCATAGATCAACTATTATAGCCATTCTCACCTCGATGCCATCACTTGATTCTCCGTCCACTCACCACACGGCTGATCCGTCTAAAGAATATCGGCTGTGGTAATGGAGAAAGCCAGTCCCACCTGAATAAAGCTCCAGAGTATACCTGACTATCCAATGAGACAGCTACTTGAAAGGTATCAAGTATCAATTATATTGAGTGGATTCATGGATGAAAGACAAGATATGAGTTACAGCCTCATCGCTGCCTCAGGCACGTATAGACATCACCCCTCTTCTGTCAGCTTCACTCTGCCATCTTCCACATCTCCAACATCGCCAGAATATCTACCACATCTCATAAATATGCCACCCACAGACCTCGTAGAAGTCGACTCTCTCGAAGCCCTAGTCATCATCGACAATGAACTCGACCCCCTCTCTCCAGCCGCTCCCCCACCTCCAGATACGGTCCAATTAACCGGCCACATGGGGACACTGGCTGTCAACTCCCCGCACCACGTCGACAACCGCGGCGAGTGTCATAAGGAGGTGCAGATGGAGGATATCTGCTGCTCGGCGCATGGGCTGTCCCTTCTTGTGGTATGTATGTGCTTGCTGGTAGGTGGGAACTTGTGCTAAGGGCGATCAGACAGCCACGAAAGGCGATAAGAAACATTCGGTTCTTTTCGATGCTGGTCCGGAGGGGGATGCGTGGGAGAGAAATGTTAAGCGGTTGAGGCCGGATCTGTCTTGCGTGGAGGTTGTTCAGTTGTCGCACTGGCATCGGGATCATTCAGGTGCGTTGTCTGACTGATTGTTTGCATAAGCTTGCGAAGCCGTAATGCTATGCTCTGATGATGTGTTTTGGGCTAAGATCAGACAGGCGGCCTTCCCAGAGCTATCCAGATGATCAAAGACGCCAAAAAAGCCAAAGGTCAAACAGACAAGGTCGTCGTGGACCTCCAGCCAGACCGTCCAGACTATCGAGGCGGTCGAATCGGCGAGACCATCTTTTCATTCCAAGCCGATCCAACATTCGAGGAACTCGAGGCGGCAGGCGGCAAGGTAGAGAAGCACGCCGATGCACACACCGTGCTGGACGACTTCTTCCTGATCTCAGGCAAGATCCCGCGTCGCACGCCGTACGAGAACGGTCTGAGATCAGGCATGCGGTTCGATCGGGAGGAGAACGAATGGGTGTCTGATGAGCTTATTGCGGATGAGAGGTTTCTGATGTGCAATCTCAAAGGTGTGTACCTATTTCGTACCGGACGACATGTCTACACACCCGCTCTAACTACGACTACAGACAAAGGAGTCGTTATGTTCACGGCGTGCAGCCACGCAGGCGTGGTCAATTGCGCGCAGCACTCCCTGGAATTCGTCGACAAGGCCGTGCCTCTCCACGCCGTCGTCGGCGGGTTCCACCTTGCTACAGGCGATGCCAGCTTGCTCGACAGTACGGTCAGAGACCTCAAGCGGTTGGACCCGGCCGTGCTCCTGCCTGGGCACTGCTCAGGATGGCGAGCCAAGTTTGAGATCGAGAAAAAGATGCCCGGCACACTTGTTCCTTGTTCGGTGGGCATCAAAATTGCATTCTAATGCCTCTGTCACATGGCGAATATTTTCGTCCGTACTGGCTCGGCCATCGTGAAAGAGCGGGAGCCTGAACGTTAGTTCGTATCAGATCAAGCTGTGATCGTTCGGCTGTCTCGTTGTGGTCGTCATTCAAGCCGCATGTCTAGCTCGTGTTGAAGCTCACCGAGTCGAGGCTCGAGGCCTCGAGCATGTGAGATGGTCCATGTGATATCGGGGAGTGTTTCATATTTATTAAGGATCGCTGCAGCGATGTCTCACGATCGTTGTCGGAACGGCTATGGCGATCGATCTGCTAGTATATCCGAGGCAGTGTTTGTTGCATGAGCTCGATTGCATGGCTTTGGATGATTTCATGCATTTTTTGGGAGTATTATCTGCAGTTGCATGAGAATGTCGCTTGTTATAATGCAGTATATAGTAATTCAAATATATATCCACATCAATGACGAATATAGATCGAGCACATGTCAACATAAATATATACTAATAACCATACCCCCACACTATATATCCCAGTATCAACAAAGGATATAACAACTACAACAACTATAGTTAAATGATCAACTCAACCACACAACTACAACCATACCCAGTAACAACAACAACACACAGACCTATACAAATACCCAAACCAGGGTAAACCTCAAACCCCCACATACCTCCTGCCAACTTACTTCCACCACTGCACACTACATGCATACCGACCTCATACCTCAGACAGACCAATTTCTAATTTGTCTGGAGACATCCTCCCCCCCAATCACCCGCTCTAGTTTAAAAACGAATATGCAACGCAAGGCAAGGTCCTACACCCCCACCGATGCCAAGATCCCTTTCCTCAAGACACAAGACATGAAGATACCTGCTAAGTTATCTATTTGTTTATTTATTTATTGTTTATTTACCCGATGCGGGATGTCGTCGATGGAGACTGGATCACAAGCACATACTACAAGAATACCTGTCTACTCTGTTCCTTGGCTATGTATGTATGTAGGCAGGTATGGATGCATCATCTGACACGGCGAGTGTCTCGCTTGTGTGTAACTCCGATGAGATCACAACAAACGGGTTGAGTAACCTTTTCCTCTTGGCTGTCTGTCTATTACGGTAAGGGTAGGCTGGAAGGGGATACTGACGCGTATTTGCGTCTCAAGTGGTGTGTTAGGCTGGCTGCTGTATATCCCAGCGAGTATGGAGTACTGATTCAGTTGTTGTTTCTCACGTGTATACTACCTATCTCTCTACCGATCTCCTTCAACTCCTCTCTCTTCCTCCCTTTACGCGTGTGTCCCCATCTATCAATTATCTCTCTGCCTAAAGCACCAACCTCACTAATATCACCGACTAGCCCTCCATCAACGATTGCAACTCACCGAAGGATACATGCACAGCCCTCTCCTCCTCTTCCGCCTCCCTTGCCAAGACAATAAAACGTAGAGGGTGGAATGCACGGCAGGCTTGGCAGTTATCTATCCCGTCCTGGCTGATTTGTATTTATCTTGTGTTACCGATGACGATTATAGGTTGCTTTTAGGTTTGTTCTGGGTTTAAGGTTGGAGTAGGGGGCGGACAGGAGATTATCTCCTACCTACTACACTAGGTAGTAGGTGGTAGGTACTGGACTCGCTACCCCGTACTTTAGGGGGATACTATAGTAGGGACTAGGTGTTAGTATAGTCCGTGTGATACCTACCTAGGTATTCGTGTGGGATAGACACTGACGATCATCTGGGGTACGGAGTAGGCTATACGAAGTGAATGTGAATATCAAGCCAACCTCGTACAGTAAAATTGAAGCCAAGGATTGAGATGAGAAAAGGGGTTGAAGTCGATAAGACCAGTTAGTGATGCGTATTATTAGTCTTAACGATAGATGAACATCATCTTCCTGCATGAACCTATCAAACAGCGCCATTCCTTATCTTTCGCAGGATGATCACTGTCTGCTAGTCCCCGAACTATCCCTCCGATCCTCCACGCCAAGAAACGCGTCGCTCTTTATTTATTCTGGGTATGGAGTACGGGGTACGGAGAAGCCTAGTAGGGCACTAACAGTTATTGATTGATGTTAGTCGGGGCAGAGTCGGTAAGTGACGCGACAGACGTCAATCGATCAATCAGCGTCATCCGACCGAGTTCAGCAGTACGATGGTACATGGTACAGGATCAATTCCAAGAAACAATATCGGCAATGCCAAGACCGTACCTTGCTGAGGCGGGCGCGTCGACCACGCTTGGCGAACTTTCGCGGAGACTTAATTCGACCTTCTTTCTTTATCTTCATGTTGACGTCCACCGCGGGATTTTTTGAACCCGGTGACGTGGCCGTGCTGTGTGCCCCGATCCCGGTCAAGGGATTGACTGATTGATTGGATTAGGTTGAATCCGGCGGTCGATCCGGGGATGCAATTCGGATTTTCATATGCTGGTGCCTGAATCGTCTACAATGGGTGTAGCCTAGGCAGTAGTAGCCTGTACTGAAGGATTGCCCCATGGGGATGATGGATAATGAATGGAAGGGCCCAACTTAGTATCGAAGGGGACGAGAAGGAAGTCCAGTACAGCCTTGGCGCTGCATCACAGCCACCCCGGACGCGCTGTCGATCGTCCATCATCCATCCTGTCAGCCGTTCGAAAGCAGTTCGGTGGTGTTTAGGCGTCAGCAATATTATCGTGTAGACATGCAACATCCTCCTTCCATCGGGCTCGGCGGGTGGGGTGGGCGGGTTGGGTGGGATTGGGTTGGCTGTCAGAACCTGATATCAGGAATGGTTGTCTCTATCTGGACTCGTCTCTGCGATCCGTCTGTTGTATCCTCGCCCGGTACTGCCCTGTTGGGTTGGATCTTCCCGAAGCGCAGCCTTCGCCCGCGTCGGATGTGATCTGACAGCTGGTTCATTGGCCAGTGGGCTTGATTCTCGTCGTGTCTACGTGAAACGGTAATCCCACGTCGACGGCGATGATAGTTGGTGCTGACGGTTGACTGCACGAGTTGCCCGTGCTTATTGAATGAACGGTTTAAATGAAATAAACTAAATTGAAAGTAAAAGGAAAGTAGGGTAAACCTAACCCGAGGATATGTCGATCTACGCCCAGCTGTAATCCAGCAATACTAACATCCTTCGCGCCGCGGCCTTGGTCGATCACGGGCGCGCGTGTGCATCCTCCCAATAACCCTATCCGGCCCGGGAAAGCAGGGAGCGAGACGGAAAGAGATGAATGTGATTCCGGTTTTTTTCCCTGCAATCCTATCCAGGATAGGGATATATCGAGCTTGGCAGTCTAGGCAAATAACCAAGGACCTAAACATGTAGGGCAAGTATGTATGGATCGATAATTGTAATCGATAATCATAATCTATTGAGTGAAGGCTCGACAGACCTGCCTTTTTGGCGACATGTGAGGTCATAGGAGATAGGTAGGCTGGTGAGATATGCAGGGTTTCGGAGATTTGTGCCTGTAGATTAGTATCCTATGCAGGATGTACTCCATTTTGGTGTGACAGGTACGAAATAATGTAGGGTCTTTCTAGCGTGGAGGATACTATAGTTATTGGTAGATATGCTGGTGTCTAACGGCGTTGATTCAGGGTTGTCTGACGTGATATATGGTCATGTCCATTCTCGATATACAGATATCTATACAATGAGGGTGGGTAAGAGAGCCAGGTCGCCCGCGAGGCATATCCATCCATCTTGTGTCCAGACCATGCAAGGAGACAGACAAAACACCAAATCAAGCGGGGTCTCGATCCATGTGGGAGATCCCTTGGCGTCAGTATATCCAGTCGAATGTATATCTAGTCGACAGGTAACTGTATAGTTCTAGATGTCCGGTAGGCATGGGCATTCGTCTGTCCCTGTGCTGGTCATCTAATGCGCCTTTGCTATTACAATCAATCGATGCATACTATAGAGTATGGAAGTAATCTATAGAGTATGGAAGTAATCCACATCAAATAGGCCGACAGACAGTAGTCTCTAGACATAGGCAAGGTACATGAAACCACCCACAGCACAACCAAACAAAGGTGTGAAACGAGGGTCCGCCCTCCTCCTCGCATAAAACCTGCAATAGTCCATCTACCTCGCACACATGTTCCGAATAAACCTAAAAAAAATGAGGATAAAAAATAATAATAAAAACTAAAAAGGTGAAAAAGTAAAAAGAAAGCGAAAAAAGAAAGAAAAAAAAAATTTTTGACACCCAAACCCATGGAACGCAGTCGGCAACTCGGGTGGTCCCCCTTCCCTTCTGTTTTCACACCTTCGTCAACCATGGATACATGAAATGACGGTTCCCGCGGTTGAAAGAACCACTCGCAACACATGCTGGGTAGCGTGCTTGCTTATCAGCTATGCATACGCACCACACACACGACACATGTGTCTTTGACTTTTGGATTTGTCTTACTAAAGACAGTTTTCTACGTGCCGAATGCCGCCGTGCCGCGTAGGCCGAGTTCGACCCTGTGGTTTTCGGGACCGAGACGGGACCTGCCTGTCTGCCTTTGCCTCCCGTAATGGCCTTGATGCTGCCGAAACGCATATCCCGAGCGATGATCGAGCCGTGAGTATCCGTATCTTGTCAGGGTAAATTTTATTTTTATGCTTAATTGGTTGTTATTCTTTTTTATTTTTTATGATTTACTTTTTTCGTCAACCTTGATAGATCGAGTATGTCTCTGGGATGTCACGGATGAAGTGGCGAGACCTTGTTAAAGGGGTCATCATGTTGAATAGGTGCAGTAAATATATTAAAGTATGTATGATTGGTTGGCGGCTTCTAGGATGCCGGGATCCGGTCTCAAGCTCGTGAGGTGGTGTCTACTTACCTATCTATGCCTGAGTATGTACTATCTTGGAGTCTTTGGTAGTATGGTAGCTACTAGCTAGGTAGTAAGTACTGCGCATCCAGGATTCCCTGGAAGCCCTTATTTTGAGCGGATTCAATATGCATGCAGGAGATTATCCCACATATATTCGCACGATGACGGCCAACGTGGATTAACTTTGTCTTTGTTGCGGGGAATATAATCGCTTGGTTTCCCTGTCAGACTCTCAAGGTACCAAAATGATGATATCAACACTCCGAGACAATGGTAGCCCCGAGGACAACCACGGGGTGGAGGTTTGTATCTAATGGGTTGGGCCATATATCTGCAGAACAACCTGAAATATGAAGACTGTCCCTGTAGAGTTTGACACCTCAATGGTCAAAGTTAAAAGTCCATTAAGTTACTGTGGCAATCATCTCTTCCATCCCATTCCATCTCATAACCACCCGATCAAGTAACACGGTGATACCACTGCATCATCATCACGCAGTCTGCCAGTCTACCAGTCTCAGACCAGCAGAAAATCCCTCACCAGGATCCTCGATGAGACAGCTTGGCACCGGGCGATCTCCCAGTGGGGAACTGGGTGCCAACCACCCCTCTCATAGGTCAAGTATGAGTATGAGTGATTAACACGGTTTGCAATTTATCCAGCTTCCCTGAGTGGACAGCACCGTGGGTGGAGGCGCCCGTGGGAACTTGGTGGTGACTACTGTAGGTACTGGTACGCTACTACGCACACCACGGGGAAGTTGAGCTGGTCGTTCATCCCGTTACTACTATTGTGGGTTTTGTCCCCCTTTAGCTTGGGGTTAGTCTTGGTTTACTATTTTAATCATTAACGTGGTGACTTAGGGAGGTCGGCAGTGAGGTCAAGATAGGTAAATGGGGGAGTGATCTTTGACCCTGATTTCATCATCAGTTGTAAACCGGCTTGACCAGCAGATGATCTTGCTCATTAGGGCTGGAATAAATCAATAGGGGTTGAAGTTCTCTCTCAGTGACTACGGTAATGAAAGCCTCGGCCAGAAACCTCTAGTTGGTTACGGGGAAAATTACACTGTATTACCGCTAGCCGGATGGGGGATTTCCCTCCTTCGGCTCGTGTCACCAATTGCCTCGCCTCCGCGGAGCACTATTACGAGTTATGCTCTTTCAATATCGTATACTTTTTATCCTTAGGGCTGGACCCCCGGCATCAAATCACACGATCACTCTACCAAACAGGTTAGTCTGGCTGTTGGCTTTTTTTACTTTTGGTTTGATTCCTTCGGCTTGGCTGCCCAGTGCCCACTGCTTACGCCGTACTATAAGCATGTCCGTTAGTGTTAAGGGGTAGATGCCAACACTGAGGGGCAGTGGACATGTCGACTAGAGCGTAGACACTGAATAGATGACGTAGTTGCCACCGTCTCCGCAATGAGGTTGGTCATGAGGAAAAAGAAGCGGGTGGCTCTCCGACTATCAAAGACAAATAGTGTCGACTCCGATCCGTATCCGTAGATGCCAGATAGGTAGGGTTAGAAATATGGGTTTGTAACTGGAATTCGGCTCCCCCGACCCCATCTGCCGAGTACCCGATCAGCGAGCAGGAATTCCAAAACCGGGCAGACCCAGCCAAAAAAAGGACCCAGCATGTTAGCAACAGACCCAGTTACGGCCAGTTTCTTGCCCCTCCTTCTACTGCCCTTCTAGAAAACTTCGAGAACGGTATCGGATGCGGTCGCTGTCCCCGCCGCTCTGCAACCCGCCCGATGCGGATGTCGGATCATACCCTGGTTTTTTTTTACTTGCCACGATCATACCTCAAAGTTATATCGTTTGTGTACTATTGGCGACCGAGCTATCTGCGAGCTGCATGGCGCTCGTTTGTTGGTCATTGGTTTTGGGCTCTGAGGCGGTCGCAGACAAAAGAAATGAGGCATTTTCATGCGGCCATACGGCACCGGTCGGTGTCAGTCGGTCAGTCGGTCAGCTAGCCGGTGGGTGTCTATCTTTCCTACAGTACGGAGTACTACGGGGTATAGAACTCCATATTTTTAGGTGGTTGTTCTCCATACTATAGCTATCGTCTGATCATTTCTCTATTTCTGGGATCACCATGGAGCCTGGTTGGTGGACTGAGCTAACAATATATTCCCTCACTAGCTTGTGTATGTCGCTTGATATATATCCTTAACTATGTTAATATCAGAATACTTTATAATATCAAGTATACTCTACAAACTAGAACATTCAAACCATCTTGAAAATTATCTGCCACAATCACCAATTCCGATTCTATCAAAAAACCCGCCGGCCGATCCAGTCAGTCACCAGTCCAGATTTTTTCTAGAACCCGCGTCTACCCATCCACAGCCGTTCCACGGGTCAACACAGAGAGGGGACACGTTGTGGGGCAGTCGCCCTCGACCGTCGACTTTCCGAGACGTTTTGTTTTCCGGCCGTACCGTACCGTACTACTGGAGTAGTCGTATTAGGTAAGTCCTCTTACCACCTGGAGGTAACTTCCACACCGGGTAAAGTGGATAAGGGCGGGCCTCAGGATTAAACCTGCCAGGTACGTGTATCGTGTACCTGAATAGTGTGGTTCCGCGGGTGGATACAACTGTCGTCTGTATCCGTAGTCTGTACGGATTTGAGCTTCATGCTACGAACGGATATGGACAGTAAGAGGCATTATTGTTATTGGATGGGTAGCATCGTGAGGCAGTATAGGAGGCTGAATTAAGGATGGGATATAGACTTTCGCAGGTTGATGGCTGTCTTTCAGCCCTGCCACTTGTGTCATATGTTACGCAGTATGTAGATTGAAAGATTCTCTCTTTCTCTCTCTCTTTGTAAACCCCATCTAGTTAAGTAACTATTTGTCTTCCTTTCTCCAATCTGCGGAGGACGCACAGCTAGTCCAACGACCCCGGTCTCAATCCCTCTTGGCTGACGTTGTTACAGTGCGCCGTCTTGCCCGCCTGGGCAATGATAGCCCGCCACCGGCAACGGTGAGAATCCCCCAGAATTTCACTCGATCGAGATGGGGTCGTTGTGTGCACGGGCTGTTCCTTTGTTTAGGTCTGCCATTGATTCATCTAGTTGTTGAATAATGAGTGTAGTCAAGTGATAGGTGACTGGGAAGGACTAGGCCTCCGGGCAGACGGCACAGATCGTGTAGGGAGGAGGTAATTAAGCGGCCTGACCGGGCCAATCACGCGTCAGACAACGGGATCATGACCTATGGATTCCTATTCCTTTAGTAACCTCCTTCCAGGTAGGTCGTAGGGACCAGGTCGTGTAGAGAACAAGTTAAGTAATATTATGTAAAGTCAATCAGTGGAGAGCTATCTCTACCCTTGCGGTGCGAAAGCGAGACCTCGCTAGTAGGTAAGTTAGTAGCGAGTCGCTACGGGGGTGGTAGAGTCTAGACTTGTTTCTACTAGTGCTCTTTGATCTTGATAGATTAAGGTATGGTCGCATCTCCAACCGACCCCATATTACTACCCCTGCTAGGTGGTTGGCGATTGGCTTGGGGGGGAGGTATTGTACGGGTGTTGTACGGGTGTAATACGTATGATACGTCTGGTGATGCCGCCGAAAGCGCGGGCGCGTTGAGTAATTATCTCATTCTACTTTAGCTACACCGAGGTACTAACTAACTAACTACCAAGTAGGAAGTACACAGTACTATCCTTGTTTATTCCCAAAGCGACAAGCTATTCGAGGGAGGTAGATACCTATCTACGTAAGGATAAGTAATCCATAGCTTCAGCTATGGAGTACAGCATCCATACCTACCTCCACTACCAGCAAGACAACCGTATGCGGTGAGCTCTTTATTCTATTTTATTCAATTCTATTTTTTGTTTTATTCCTTCCAGAATAACTCCAGAATACCACCCACCCCAAACCAGACCGAACCTACGTTCTCCAAACTCAGTAAGAGGGTCTATTGCATCATACTTCCCCTGTCCTACAGGCCGGATCAGTCCGAACCCAATAGTGCCATGTGTCTGTAGATGCCATGAGACGAGTGCGGTGCCGTGCGACCGTGTGTCTCCCCGTGGAGAGAGTCTGGGGTTGGTATACTTGTTTACTACTAGTAGGACTTAGTACGGAGTACATGGGTAGTAGGTAGTAGGTAGTAGGTGATATCTACTAGGATGACAGGGTTCGATTGTGTTTTCACGGTGAGTGAGAGGATCTCTATAGGTTCAACCAATATATTTATCTAGGCTCAAGAGATGATATCGCCCCGGCAGGTTGTAGAGTGCATACAGTAGCCAGAATAATAAACATCAAAGTATATAGAATTACTGAATCAAAATAGAACAAAAGAAAGAATACAGAAGAAAAAGAAAAAATGGTAGGTATGCCGTTGCCCGCTCTCAGTCTTCCCCATTCCCATTCCATGCCATCATCCCCAGCCACCGATAGAACATTCATCGAGCGCATTCAACCCGATCGACACCATCAAAAGAACAAAGATGCATATCTAGGGTAAATACCACAAATCAGCTCTCGCATGCAGCAAGATCGAGTCAACGACACTTCGTCACCGCTAGGCAGTTATGTTATCGTTACTAAAATAGATCATTTAATGCTGTCGCCGTGTACGGCCCATCCCGTCCCCAACTAGGGTACCAGAGATTGGATGGAATCATCTAGGCACCGAGATATCTACGTAGGTATCTACGCCCGGCAGAAAATAGAGTGATCAGCACAGGCAGCCGGCAAACCAGCCAATCTCTGTAGTCTAGTAATGTGGTGGAAGACAAGCTTCTGCGTCTGCGCCTGAAGCTTGATACATAGTTAGACACTGCCACACAGGATGAACCCTGCAGATTGAATCTGACACCTCTATCCTTACTCCGTGGATGGGGGTGACTCTGTGGAAGATTGGTGTTGTCCACGCGAGACGTCAGGTGTAAGGAACTCGTGGTTGGACGAATAGATGGATAGATAGATGGATACTGAGTGGATGGTGGTGGATCAGGGTATACGTGGTGGTGGTGACTTGTTGTTGTCTCCATGCCTGTGCATGCATGGTGCATGGCTGTCCTGCGTGCATTTGCTTCTTTGTTCTGCTTTGCTTTGGTTTACTGTGATAGATAGATTACGATTTACTGGTGTTTATTGGTGGATACTGGGTAGGCGGAGGCCGACACCGGTGTCTACTACTATACTAGAATACATTTACTTACTTTGTTCCTTTAGTTGACGATGATGATGATAGTGCCGTCAGCGATCATCATGACACCGTACCAAGCGAAATACCTCATCCGTCAACAACGCCCGACATAAAGGAACCCGAAGGATGAACCCCTCCGATCATCCAGTTTAACTGAATTAGTCAATAGTGATGATGTACACTGCCTCCTCCTGACCGACAAACAAAATATCGCAACGTGGATACCCGGCACAAGAAAGAAAGGAAGGATACAGGAGCCGGTTGATCAGCGGGTGTATAGTCGGATTGAGCCCGAATTGGACTATACTAATGATTCGCGGACGTCGTCGGTCGGGGCATGATATCATGCGACGGTTAGCCGGGTTGGGTTGGATTGGATTGGGGGCGAAGGAGGGGGTGACGGGGAAATAGCGCGTGGGCGTGGGCGTGGGCGTGGGCAAGGGGGGCCGGGCGTGTTGTAGTTAGTGAGTGAGTGGGATTGCGGGATATCGGTGACCTAGATAATACATAAAAATATAACACGGGTAGAAATGATTATCTATGGGGTTTCTATTATGAGGATTAGGTTGTTATTGTTATTGTCATATCGGGTGTGTTCCGTGGACTACGGATGGATAGGTACTCCGTAGATGAGCGGCTTTTTGTCAGATGAGTGAGGCCGTCCTTGCCGAAGAGCTGGATAGTCAGTGTCAGGTCAGGGCAGTCTCGACGTGATTACTACGTAGTACTCCGTACTAGACTAAGGAGAGGTAGATAAATGATCAATAATAATACAGTAAATTATAGCTGCCGATTGAACTACTAGTCGGCGGATCCAAGACCACTTCCTCACCAGTCAAAGCGAGAATAATGACGCTGGTGGATTGGGGGAGAGGACCGGGCTCGCTCAGTTTCTCTGTCTCTCCACGAGACTAAGGTACCTCCGTGGGTTGGAAGAAGGAACTCAATCAGGGAAACGAGGTTGGGGATTGGCGTAGATTGAGTAAGGTGTGGACTGTGGAGAGCTGTTTCGGTCGGTTTGGTTGGTTGGCCGATCGACTCCGGGTTAGTCTTAGATTACGCGGTGGATATAAAAGAAGTGCGTGTGTATAACCTAACCTAAGGGTATCTCGACTACTTTGTAATGATAGCTAATAGATATGATAATAAGAATTGTCATGATAACAGCAACGACTAATCCCAACTCGGCCAATGACATAATGCCCTGACTCTGTACCTGATACGAGCACGGTATTCCGAATACCAGACCTCATCTCGATTAATTGATTCTAATAATACCTAATAAGGCTCACCTCGGCGACAGGACTAAATTGCATCGGAAGATTTACATGGGGGTGATTCCTGCACAGAATCACACATACAGGACAGGTACATCGACCGTCCTGTATAATCAGATGTCGCATGTCGCAGGTAGATTTCATCTCTGATGCCGAGGGTAGGGTATTACAGTAGGTAGAGGTACTGTCGAGGTGTGTTTATTTTGACTGCAGCCGGAAATGGCCCCAGTTTCGTTGCTCGGGACCCCTTGCGTCCCTGTCCGGCCGCGCTCGTGGCCCCAAGATCGGGTAGGACGGCCGCAAGAGGGTAAAATGCTCGTATGTATCTTGGTCCATCGCACCCTAAGAACCTGATCGATCATGGAAGAATGGATGGAATTTCCGTCGGGAATTTCTGCAATACCTTGTAACTGTTGTCTTGATGTATGCATTGGATATAGCATGTGTCTGGCCCTGAGATGATCTGGTCTATGGATTGGAAGGGTGCGGTGTTCTCTGCTGCTTCTCCTGCAAGGGAAACCTGCGTAATGATCATAATGCCCCCCTCATTATGGATCCCCCCACTGTCATGGCTGCACGATTCAGGAGATGATTCTGGTCTTGGGGTATGGATTGACGATGATGATAGTCTTCTTCTCTTGACCTATTCTAGTGACCGCCAGTGTGGGAGTTCCTATACTATGTAGTATGTACTCCATACTAAGTATTGATCAATACATCGTGATGATTGATGGATGGTAGATTACAATGTCACACTGGAAAATCGCGCATAGTCAGACTACCACTCGACACGGGATGAACCAGTGTAAGGAAAATTAACGGAGGCCACACCCGCACGCGGCTGCCATTACTTCAGTTAGTATTTACTTTACTTTACACTTACTACTGGACGGACAAGGCTTGGTAGAATTCCCTCCGGTGGAAAACTCCGTTGGCATCCGATTATCCTGGTATCTGGGCATTCATACCGGGATCGAAAGCAGAGGCGAATCTTCATGTTTTCATTGATGAGATTTTTGCCTTTTCTTTACTTTACTCTATTGCTCAGTTCTATAGTATAAACGTGGTCGAGATGAGAGAACCGACAACCGTGGTATCGTACAGTAATGACGACAAAGGTTAGGAGATTGAAGGCGACCGGAGGGGCGACTCGGCACGGGTCAGCCGGTTCGAGAGGGTACGGCTGGGTATGGAAATACAGTCGAGTCCATGAGAAGAAAGACAACGGACATGATGGCCAGAATGATTATGCGTTGAAAATAATAAAAATAATGTTAATAAAAATCAGAATTTTCAGAGTAACCACTATACTTCTTTAAGAGAAATGACCCACTTTTCCATGGAGGGAATGACCAGACAGGGTAAGAGAAAAAAGGAAAAAACCAAAAACAAAACAGGAAAAATAAATGAATAAAAAAAACAAAACCATGTCATCCATGGATGGGCAAAGGGAGAGCGTCCCAATAAGCGGGAAATGTGAGTGTACAAAAGGGAAAAGAAAGGGAGGGATCTTCCACAAGGGGAAACCAGAGGGGCGGATCATTCAGCAGCGTTACCGGACTGGGCCAGACAAGGGAGTTGTGGTGCTGCCTTTGGGTTCTGCTCCCGGCCGGTATTAACCCCATCATTTGGTTCAATACCTGTCCGGGAAATATTTATTATCCAGATTGAAAAAAAAAAAAATAAAAAAAAAAAAAACCATAATTTAAAATTAAAATAAAATTCAAATTCTTTTTTTCCCTCATAAAAAAAAAAAAAAAGGAAAAAAGTGGACACTCCCAAAAGGAAGGTGGCCCGTTAGATTGGAGCTTTCTACCAGACGTGTTTGTCCTTTATGATCTCTCTTAATTATTTCCCTCGCCTCCCTCTTCTTCTCTCCCCCCCCCAGTCCTGAATATTAAAGAGTACACTTTCCCTTCCTACCCCTCGTCGTTCTTTTTCCCCTCTTTCTCTTTCTCTTTCTTTCTTTTTATCATAGGAATTCCGACTCTTGCCATTCCCCGTCCATTCTCTTGTTTGCATCAGCTCATACTTTTGGGTCCTGAAGAAGGCTTGGTGAGCCGAAGCAATCAACAATGGCGGAGCGGAGAATCTCCTATGCTCCCGACGTGGAGAATGGTGAATCGCGTCCTGCTCCTGATGTGAACGACACTACTGGTATGGACGAGTATGGAGCCCTCAACCGTTACATCTCGACCGCCCGCGATGGTCGTCGTGGCTCGACCTCCAGTGCCGCTGCCCTGAGCGCCAAGGAGGAGAAGAAGCCGTGGTGGAAGTTCTGGGGTGGTAAGGAGGGCGGCAACGAGGATGGCTTCGTCATCCCTGACGAGTGGGTTGACACCGACATGCGTACCGGTCTCAGCTCCTCCGACATTGAGGGTCGTCGCAAGCGTACGGGCTGGAACGAGTTGACTACCGAGAAGACCAACTTCTTCATCCAGTTCATCGGTTATTTCCGTGGTCCTATTCTTTATGGTGAGTTTCCTACCACCCATTGGTGGTTGTCGAGGGAAGGAAAGAGGTCAATGGCTAATTGTGGTTGACTACAGTTATGGAACTTGCTGTTCTCCTGGCTGCTGGTCTGCGTGACTGGATTGATTTCGGTGTCATTATTGGTATTCTTATGCTTAACGCGGTTGTCGGTTGGTACCAGGAGAAGCAGGCCGCCGATGTCGTTGCCTCGCTCAAGGGTGATATTGCCATGAAGGCGGTTGTTATCCGTGACGGCCAGGAGCAGGAGATCCTTGCTCGTGAGCTCGTTGCCGGTGATATCGTATGTTTCCCCCTCATTCACCACACTCCATTCTTATCGCTAATAATATCTAGGTCGTCGTCGAGGAAGGTACCGTCGTTCCTGCTGATGTCCGTCTGATCTGCGACTACTCCAAGCCCGAGAACTTCGAGACCTACAAGGAGTACCTGATTACCGCCAACGATGATACCCTCAAGGAGAAGGATGACGAAGATGATGAGGATGGAGGCATTGAGGCTCGCGCCGGTGTCTCCCTCGTTGCCGTCGATCAGTCTGCCATCACTGGTGAATCTCTCGCTGTCGACAAGTACATGGCCGACACTTGCTACTACACCACTGGTTGCAAGCGCGGAAAGGCCTATGGTGTCGTCACTGCTCCCGCCCGTCAGTCCTTCGTCGGTAAGACCGCTGCCCTGGTGCAGGGTGCCCAGGACCAGGGTCACTTCAAGGCCGTCATGGACAACATTGGTACCTCTCTGCTGGTTCTCGTCATGTTCTGGATTCTCGCTGCCTGGATCGGTGGTTTCTACCGTCACCTGAAGATCGCCACCCCCGAGAACGAGGACAACAACCTGCTGCACTACACTCTGATTCTGCTCATCATCGGTGTCCCCGTCGGTCTGCCCGTTGTCACCACCACCACCCTGGCTGTTGGTGCCGCCTACCTCGCCGAGCAGAAGGCCATTGTCCAGAAGCTCACCGCCATCGAGTCCCTCGCCGGTGTCGATATCCTCTGCTCTGACAAGACCGGTACCCTCACCGCCAACCAGCTGTCCATCCGTGAGCCCTACGTCACTGAGGGTGTTGATATCAACTGGATGATGGCTGTCGCTGCCATTGCCTCCAACCACAACCTCAAGAACCTCGACCCCATCGACAAGGTCACCATCCTCACTCTCCGTCGTTACCCCAAGGCCCGCGAGATCCTCGCCCGCAACTGGATTACCGAGAAGTACACTCCTTTCGATCCCGTCTCCAAGCGTATTACCACCATCTGTACTTGCGACGGTGTCCGCTACACCTGCGCCAAGGGTGCCCCCAAGGCCATCCTCGCCATGTCCGAGTGCTCCGAGGAGGAGGCTCAGCTCTTCCGTGATAAGGCTACCGAGTTCGCTCGCCGTGGTTTCCGTTCCCTGGGTGTTGCCGTCATGAAGGAGGGCGAGCCCTGGCAATTGCTGGGCATGTACCCCATGTTCGACCCCCCCCGTGAGGATACCGCCCACACCATCGCCGAGGCCCAGCACCTGGGTCTGTCCGTCAAGATGTTGACTGGTGACGCCATCGCCATCGCCAAGGAGACCTGCAAGATGCTGGCCCTCAGCACCAAGGTCTACGACTCCGAGCGTCTGATCCACGGTGGTCTTGCCGGCTCCGCCCAGCACGACCTGGTCGAGAAGGCCGACGGTTTCGCCGAAGTGTTCCCCGAGCACAAGTACCAGGTCGTCGAGATGCTGCAGCAGCGTGGTCACTTGACTGCGATGACTGGTGACGGTGTCAACGATGCTCCCTCGCTCAAGAAGGCCGACTGCGGTATCGCCGTCGAGGGCTCCACCGAGGCCGCCCAGGCCGCCGCCGATATTGTCTTCCTTGCCCCCGGTCTGTCCACCATCGTCGATGCCATCAAGCTGGCCCGTCAGATCTTCCAGCGCATGAAGGCCTACATCCAGTACCGTATCGCCCTGTGTCTGCATCTCGAGATCTACCTGGTCACCTCGATGATCATCATCGACGAGACCATGCGTGCCGACCTCATCGTGTTCATTGCCCTCTTCGCTGATCTTGCCACCATCGCCGTCGCCTACGACAACGCGCACTTCGAAGCCCGCCCCGTCGAGTGGCAGCTGCCTAAGATCTGGGTCATCTCCGTCGTCCTCGGTATACTCCTGGCCGTCGCCACCTGGATCATCCGTGCTACTCTCTTCCTCTCCAACGGCGGTATCATCCAGAACTTCGGCTCTCCCCAGGAGATCCTCTTCCTTGAGGTTGCCCTGACCGAGAACTGGCTGATCTTCGTCACCCGTGGTGGCCGCACCTGGCCCTCGTGGCAGCTGGTCGGTGCGATCTTCGTCGTCGACGTGATCGCCACCCTGTTCTGTGTCTTCGGCTGGCTCTCCGGCGAGTACGTCCAGACCAGCCCCCCGTCCAGCGCCGAGTTCTCCATCAACGGCGACGTCGACATCGTCACCGTCGTTGTCATCTGGGCCTACTCCATCGGTGTCACGATCATCATCGCGGTCGTCTACTACGTGCTCAGCATCATCCCCGCTCTGGACACCCTCGGCCGCAAGAACCGCAGCCAGGCCGACACCAAGATCGAGAACCTGCTTGGCCATCTGTCCAAGCTGGCGATCGAGCACGAGGTCGATGCCAACACTGGCAAGTCCCGCTACACCCTGGGCGCCAAGGCTGACCCTGAGGAGGACGAGTAAACGCTTGTTACGCTCATTTCCTAATAATTTCCTCTACCGAACTAAACTGGATATCACTTTGCGCATACATGCATGAGCTGGTCGCTTACACTCCGACCAGCTTGCTACCCTTTTTAACAGTATTATAGACTTTTTTTCATTTCTTTTCCTTTCTTTTGCTCTAGCTTGATAGAGTCAAACTTTTTTCTTTTACATGTGTGTATGTCATTAATAGTGGTAAATTTAGTCAATCAATGGTTCAAAGAAAAAAATATCAAAAACAAAAAACACATTCACTTTATGAAAGTAAATCAGCTTCTACTGTATATTCTGAGTTTGTAGTTATTCAAAGATTGTCATTGTATTTTCTCCAGGTTCTTCTACACTACAGTTACACAGAGTATGGAGTACAGTATAGCATGACCAAAATCTCGGCACGATTTGCTCAGAAATCAAGACAGAAAGAAAGATGAACAGGGCGAGAGGGAAGGGGGGGCAGCAGCTCGCACTCACACAGTGGACACTGGACTCCCTCAGTCGAGCCACGAACGAACCCCTGAATTGATGAGCACCCAGACTAGCGACTAACCGACTAGATTGGATTTGATTTGGATCGGCCAGACGGATCCACTTCTTGGCTGGTTGGTTGTGTGTGCCTCGTTCCTGCGTCGGTCGGTCCACTTGTTGCTTACTTGGTTGGTTGGTTGGTTTGTCTCCACTTTATTTAGTTGCTGGAGCTGGAGCTGTAGCTGTAGGAGTAGGAGTAGGTAGGAGTGGTGAGGAGGAGGAAGAAGAGTGGGAGGAGGAAGGGGAATAATGGGGTAGTGGGTGGTGGGGTGGAAGTCGGTGGAATATTCATTCTCGCTCCTGCTGTGGGTAGGTCCACTGTGTGCTGTCTAGACTTTGTCTTGTTTTTTTGGGATTGAGCTCGTGGGTGGGTTGGAAGCCTGTTACTTAACTTAACTCGTGTGGACGTGGGTTGTGGGTGTGGGTATAGTGGGGAGTGTTTGTTGTTGTTTGTTGTTGCTGTTATCTATCACTTTGTATGGAGTATCTACGGAGTAGTAGGTAGTAGCTAATACCTTAGCTAATACCTTAGCTAACGAATAGCTAGTTGATGCTGTGCTATCTATCTGGAGCTGGCTAGTTTAGTGGTTCCTGGTTTTAACTTGTTACTAACTTACTTGGTGGGTTAGCTCCGTAGGAGGTGGGAGTAGAGGTGTTTAGTGGGTGGGTCTTTTTGATCACCTGAGTTGTGTGCTGATGGGGTTTAATCTATTAGCTGTGGTTGGTTGGTTGGTTTTGTAGTTTTCGCTGGTGGTGGTGGTGGTGGTTGTCTTTAACTGAGCGTTATTCTTACCTTACTTGGTAGTGGTAGTAAATACTGTTGTATTGTAGATTGTACAGATGATGAAGAGACGAAGACGTTGATTGAGTGATGTAGGCTCCTCGCCTAGCCTACGATTACGTCTATCACTGCTGTGGGGATGTCGGCTCGTGAGTCGCGTCGGTATACGGATACCGTGTAGGGATTTACTGCCGTTGATGACGACAGAGGTTGACTGAGGGGGTAGCTAGCTAGCTAGCATGTACTTACCTAGTTGGCTATAGCTAACTTTCTATACCCTACTGTAATCTGTACGCCCTGTCCTCGCTTGCTTCTGAGCTCTAACTTGCAGCTGGTTAGTCGTGCTACGTAGGTCTAAGCTTATACTAATATAGATAATGCATCGTGTAGGTGATGATGATTGCGTGCTATCTATGTCTTGAGTGTGGGGTGTAGTTGGGGTAAGTAGAGTGAGTTACTTACTGACTGGGGTGATAGGCTGGTGAGGTGAGTTGTTTGGCTTGGTAGGTTTTGTATTTTGTGGAGAGTGGAAGGGTATTATGCAGGTTGTGTGAAGTTATGCTGAGCGACTGTTGGCTGTCGCTGTGTCGTATGTTTTGATAAGAGGATAGCAATGGCAATGGCAATGGCGTTCATGTAGGATTGTATTGTCGTGAGAATTGACAATGAACATCTGAGATTAGGTGGTGTTGTTAGAGCTGTTGATTGATTTGATCTGTCTGTAGGTGTAGTTGTTGTATCTTTACTTGAGTTGCTGGCATCAAGAGTGTATCTTTCCTTGGTGAGATAGTTGGTAGATTTGATACGTTTAGCTGGTTGTTGATGTGTTTTTCTGAACTTACTACGTTTCAGGGATGCTCCTTATGGATGGGATTCCTTTGATCTGGAGATAATGCAGTAGAGGTCTGTAAAGTCTTCTTGGAGACGCGACTGTCATAGTTTCATCCCGTTTTATACGTCAATCTGGCCCTCATCCTCACAGGTGATGCTGATCAGGTCAGATGTCAGTATCTAATACCTAGCACTAGGTGCATGCTGTATCTGTTGTTGTAGGGAAGATTATATCAAACGATATGACGCATACTGCAGTAGTGGTATGTATGGTGGTGTCATTCTGATCTTGATATTTGCTTCCATGTCCATCCATCTCTGTTGGTTATAGAGGTGTGGTGTCATCTTGTGGGCTGTGAGATGCTCTATCCTCGAGGGATTTGCATGTCGATAGAGAGGTGTATTCTGATTGAAGCAGCGGAATTTATGTAGTAGATACTAGGAAATAGACAGTCCAGGGATACTGGTGTATACTTGACTCTAATATGAAGCTATGCTCTTTCATCTATCTGAACCTGTTAGTTGAATCATCACAAGATAAAGTAAAGAAAAGAAAGTTGAAGGAAGAAAATTTGAGTGACAATATTAACTTAGTATGATCCAGAGTCAGGTGAAGAAAGAAAGTGACACTATCAATCCTATCTGGCGTTGACAGTGATGGTGAGTACTCACCATCACCACAGCGATCACTTCACAACACCATCACTTCCATAACAACAATAATATTTCTAGAACAGGAGACGTGTTCAGTTTTTCTGTCTATATAAACAGGTCTGATTCCCATCGCATCCTACTTTTTTTCTCTTCCTCTACACATGTCTCCTTGCTTCTATCCTGATCTCCCTGGGCGAGGATAGTAAACCCATTACACTTCGTTCATATCATCTTCCTACACATTCCACATCGCATCCTATTTTTACACATTCCACATCGTTACAATCCTGAAAGACTCTTACGACCTTCGAAACAGAGACTGGTAAGCCTCAGATCTACATTCCGCATCTCCTACATCTACAAGAACTGACAGTGATGGATGCGACTAGATCTCCTCTTCAACCATCTACCCACGGAGCTACAAATCCCATTAGATCAAACAGCTCCATACAAGAAAGCAGGAAACAAACTCATACTGGCTGGGACTAAAGCATAGTGGATTCCACTGTTGTGACCAAACACGTCTCTCTGTTTATTGTTGTGGACGTGTTGCCCTCGGCGGTCATCGCCATGCCGATTCCTTCATGACAGTGTAGTCTACGTGACCAACACTACACTACACGTTGTTTATCTCTTTCTTCTGATTTCCTTCCTGTACTTCTTCATGTCACATCCTCTTTCGTGACATTGTGGTGAACCCTCATGCTTTCTTCTCAAACCAACCTTGAACACAGCATAATATGCTAGTCTTATCTTATCTACAAGATCTTTATCATCCTTCCTTCCTTTCCACCACCGTCTTTACTTTAAACATGCTTGTTGATTGTTCCCTCCCACCCTGATCAAAGACCATCACCAGGATATGAATCCATCCAAGAATCACATGATATCAAGTCCTCGATGGTCTAACGGTCATGATTTCCGCTTGTCATGGATTCGTCCTTACAAGCGCGGGAGACCTGGGTTCGACTCCCAGTCGGGGAGATTTCTTTTTTTTTTCTTACTTTTCTATTCATACACCTTTGATTTGTCTTTTGTCACACTGCATACAGGGCTACTTACGAAGGCCAAAGTGTCATATCTTTGCAGCCGAGTGGTAATTCCCTTCTTTCACTGCAGCTGTTCTCAATCATTTTCATGTTCGAAAGAGGAGGGTCCTCTTTACAACCGTTGCTTATCCCAATTCCGGGATTAAGCTACGCACCAAGTCCGCCGAGTCCAGTCATCCTGACTGGTGGTGCTCTCTTGACATACAGCAATCGCCATGTCGATGTCCATTGTCTTGTGCTAGATGAGTTCTAGTCGTCTACACTCGCTCCACTCTACTTTGTATTATGATTACTATTATCATGTTCCTTCGTTTGGAGGTATACAATGACACTGGACTGTCGAATCCAGAGGTCATGTTGGCCAAGCTTATGGACCACCAGCATTCTTGGGCCTTTGAAAAGGGATTGGACGGATCCACAAGACCATGTCTCCTGGGAATGCCCTCCTTGCTTGAAGGATAAGCACATTCATCGAGGATAGAACTTTTGGTTCGTCCGATTCAACCGTCCATCGACTACACATGATGGACCGCACTCACCACGCCCTGGCGAAGGTGTTCTTGTCGTCCCCGTTTGATGACCAGCTTTATCACTGCCAATCAGTCCCTTGATATACGATCGAGGGAAACAACCAACTATGCGGTTTCCCACAGAAGTCGCTCTGGTTCTTCATGGCATCTGTCTCCCGTATACGGTGTTATCACCGTCTCCTTGACATCTCTTCGGCTATAAATCGAAGAAGCGATGATAACAGCGAGATGCCGACCTGCATCCTGCGCCCTTCAACAAAACGCGCAGGCGTTGAATCAGTCATGGCTGGTGCGCCTTGTCAGGAAGGGCTGGGGGCTAGCGCAACCCTCTCCACCCAACGCTTGTCGGCGTTGCTAGGAATATCTCCTGCACGAGGGCAGCACTGGACAGTGTTCCAGAAAGGGTGCGGGGTGCTTTGCAGTTATGTGCTCTTGGTTATGATATAATCATGACAGGTCTGGCAAACCCGACAAATTTCTACATGGATGAAACTGTTTGGATGGATCATCGGCCCTTAATCTGGCAACCGCCCTTGTCGTCGGCCTGGAATATGGAATAGTCGGGATCACAATCAATAGCTCTGAGGCTGTCACTGCTGAATACTTCCAATGCCAATGGCATTTTGATGCTTCACGCTTCGAGTCACGGCTGCTTGTGTGCGAGCAGAAGAAAGGGAACATGCCACCATACAAATCTGGCTGCCTCAACTGTCTGGTTTTACTTCAGACATATGCTGGGCAATACCCTCAGTACATCTTTGGCTGTTGTATCGTTTGACGAACGACGTTTCCAGCGGACACACGACAAACAAGACTTGGATTCAATCCAATTCAAAGCCTCCAGGATGAGATTCCACTGGCGGATCTCCTGCCTATAATAAGCGCTGGTCGCCGTGCTTCTGGATGTCGGCTTTGAGTGTCGACTATTTAACTCATTGACTTGCCCTGAGTGCTTCGATCTTCCTGCTGCTATTCACCCTTGACGAAGGCACTGGTGCCAGATATGACATATTGCGTGTCTTGACTTCCGCTATCTGGTAGAATTGGCTTCAGCATTGGCCACTTTAATCGCCTGCATGCGACTCCTTCTATGATTGGGGGTCGGACGGTGCTCAATGCACAATGCAGCATTAGCCCATCGTTCCAATTACGCCCGCTTACGGCATGCTCTCGCTGGAGCTAGAGCTGCCACTGTCACTGCCAACCCAAGATAACGAAGAATACACGGTCGATTGAACAGACCTATCCATGTCTCGTCAAAATGTCAAGCCTGGTTGAAGTATTGGCTTCAACATTAGCCGATTCAGTCGCCTGCATGCGACTCCTTCTATGATTGGGGGTCGGACGGTGTTCAACGCGCGATACAGCACTGAGACATCGTTCTAGTTACGGAACTCGTTTGCGGTATTGCTGCTTCTGGCCCTGAGGCTGCTACTGCTGCACCCGGTAGTGCTCTGTGTCTGATGCTGCTGCTCCATATTGCATGATAATAAACCATCAGCCCTCGGTTCAGCAGACCTATCCATGTCTCGTCAAGCGACGGGCTGGATAGAGTCTGCCTTGGAGCAGCAGCATCGGGGCTGATATGTATACGAATTGAGACGAACATTCGAAACCAAAAAATGCCAACCAAGGGTGATTGTCAGGATATCTGTGATATCAAGTCACGCTGCATCGAATCATCGAATCGGTATCTTGATTAGTGGTGACAGATGTCATGCACTGTCCCACGATGATGAACGGCTAACGTCGATTCTACACACCGATCCATGTCTCGTCAAAGCGACGGGGCTGGGTCGGGTCTGCCTTGGAGCAGCAGCACAACGCTTCTGCGGCATTGCTGCTACTGATACTGCTGCTCCAAGGCCCAAGATAACGAAGAATACACGGTCGATTCAG
Source organism: Aspergillus campestris IBT 28561 (assembly GCF_002847485.1). Classification (NCBI taxonomy): domain Eukaryota; kingdom Fungi; phylum Ascomycota; class Eurotiomycetes; order Eurotiales; family Aspergillaceae; genus Aspergillus; species Aspergillus campestris. The sequence continues at coordinate 710,863 of NW_020194336.1, read as the reverse complement.
CATACCTATTCATGTCTCATCAAACGACGGGTCTGGTTAGAGCCTGCCCTGGAGCAGCAGCATAACGCGTCTGCAGCATTGCTGCTACTGATACTGCTGCTCCAAGTCAACAGATGGATATTGTCAAGATATCAGTGCTGCGCCAAAATACTGAATCGATACCACGGTCAGTGGCATGACAGATGTCATCCGCACTTGATCGGAAAAATGGGCACATTTTTCATGCGTGACTTAGACAGCCTACCGTTTGACATTTTGTCATATTTGGGATGTTGGTCCCTGTTGCACATATGTGCTTATAGGGTCAGCATTGATGAACGATTTCTTTCACTTGGGACTCGAAGTCAAAGACGAAGCAATATTCGTCTTGACGCGAGTCCCGGAGAAGTGACAGTGGCTGGTGTGTCCCAACGATTTACGACCTGTCATTTCAACGGGGCAGCCCAATCGGTCTCATATTCGAAAATAGTCCTTGCTGACATCACTTCTCAGACCGAAGTCGGTGGATAAACTCTCCCTGCAGACATTCGGGGCTGTCGTTCTTTGGCCGATAGTTTGCCACATGACAGGATTGCACGGAGTCGGGGTGGTGCAACTGGTCCGGTTAAAGGCCACTGATTTATCTGGCCTTCTATCACAACTACGAGATTTGGTCTGTCGACGGGGTATAGCATTTATATACTAATTCTAGGATTAAACGACCACCGAGTCCGCAGGGTGCAATCTTCCTGACGCAGCGGTTTATGGCTATCTGTTGCTTAAACAGGGATACCGACAGTTATTATCTGTCGACAGAGTATACATTCTTACCCTAATACTGGAGTTAAACGACCGCCGAGTTCGCAGGGTGCAATCGTCCTCGCTGGTGATTGTACTCTAACAGAGAGCAATTGCCATGCCGATGTCAATTGTCTTGACAGAGACACCAGACAGCAAGTAATCTTGCACTGGTTTAAAGACAACACGATAAGCCACGCTTCCACGCATGTGGCGTGTTGTCTTTGGTGTGCAAGTAGATCCTTCAACGGAAGAAGACAGCAGCGATACAATCAATCGCCATGTCAATGTCAATCATATTGACAGCAACTGCAAACGACAGTTGGCATGTTCATTTTTGAACATGACAAACCACGTTTCCACGCATGTGGCTGCTGGCTTGGGAAGTTGAAAAAGCTAAGCAGGTAAAAACCCCAGCCGAATTTTTATCCGTGAGAATACTCAAACAAAGAGTCGATCAAACCCATATCGACGCCAAATGGCCGTGACAAGTCACCAGACAGCAATTTGTCACTGGCCAAAAGACAACACGTCAAGCAACGACTCGATGCATGTGGCGTGTTGTCTTTTGGCTAGTGTGATTATCCCATAGAATATGACAGCGATAATTCGATCATCTCATATCTCAATCAATAGTCTTGACATCAACTTCAAAACAAACGGCACTGGCCAAAGGCAACACGACAGACCACGCTTCTACGCATCTGGCGTGCTGCCTTGGCCAGCTGATAAGGCCAAGTATGTGACTGCAAATTAACGAATTCGAGCTTACATTCGGCTTCGAGCTTAAATGTGCGTGTTGTGCATGGCGAGTCCGTTATGCCAGCCAGACCGAGCGGTCAGTTCGGAGCTCGAAACGACCAGAGACATGAGAAATTACGCATCTTTAGTGCCAGGACTGTTTCCGCACGAGCTGGAATGTCGACACTTCTCAGACTGGACTCGGATGGCTAATCTCTACCTGGGGACAATTTGGCCGTTATGGACTTGAAGTCCGGCGGATTGTTTAACTACGGGCTGTGGAGATGACGACTTGTCTCTCTGATGATGAAAAACAGTCGTCAAGCCCAGACATGATTGGGTCGTTGAGGATAATCTGACGGATCTCGTGATCGAGATAAAAGGCCAAATAGATGCACAGGAATATCGGACTCGTTTGCTTTATAAGTTTCCTACCTGATTCGGCATGGCCTGCATGTATCTTTCCTTGAAGACTTGCTGTGATTCATTCTCTGCTAGATGGACTTCAAGAGTCAGAGGCAGTATTGGGTACGGAACAGAGAGACTGGATAAGCAGCTCTGACTCTTCATGGTCTTTGTCTCCCGTATACGGTGTTCTCCACCGTCCCTTGATATAGGACGATTTGGAAGAAACGCCAGGAGATCATCTTTGAATCGGGGCCCTAGCTACATCGAAGAGGCACGGTTGAATTCACCACCTTCCTAGGTCTCAACCGTGCTCGTCATGGGTTGTGCTGCTTTGGCAAGGTGAGGATAGTTCTGGGAATTGAGGAGGATATTTGATAGTCGGGGACAATGTCGGATATGACACTGGTTCCATCACGGTCATGTATTTAGTTTAGTGATCTAACAAATGTCGCACTGAATATAAGGTTGCTATGAAGCACAAACATGAGGTCTATCGTGTTTTCCACCTCCACCAAGCCATTATATGCCTGAGGTATCAAACCAGATGAAACTTCAACCTCGGAATATCTCAATAATATAACTGCATATGGATGAACGTGAAATCGAATCAATCCTAGATTCAACCCAGAATACCATGATAATAGATTAATCTAGAACGCGGGGACACAGGTCAATCATCTCCTGATCGGGAAATGCTTGTGATTCTCGCTCTCTCCGACTTTTTTCCCCAGATCGACTCCATCTTCTCTTCTCCTCCTTTTCTTTCTCTTCAGACTTCTTCTATCCTTCTCCAACTATACGATTGATCACCCCTCGATATATCTCACCGACATCACTACACCCCATCGAATATCAAGATGTATCTCCGGGGATTCTTGCCCCTCCTCCCCCTCCTCCTCCTCCCCATCGCCTCGGCACTCGGCACCTCCTGCATCAAAGTCGTCGCCGCCCTGGTGGGCCGCCCCAGCGACATCTTCTACCACTTCCAGCGCGAGATCTGCGACGTCGGATGTAAACCGACCATCCCGCACTGGGACCTCTGGGCCCGCAACAACACCTTCGTGCCCGCCGCCCGCGACATCGCCCGGCGGCTGCGCGCCCCGCAAGAAGAAGACGCGCTGATCCGCATGGGCGACGAGGCGGCCAACAGCATCAAGACGCGCTGCGGTCCGCTGCTGGGGGGCCGCGATATCTGCTCCGATGACGACACGCTCGCCGGGTTCGGGAACTGTTTCAAGAAGACCTTTTTGCGGTCGGCGCTGCTGAGCGTGCCGACTTTGTTGCCGATGGTGTCGGATGCGATTTGCAAGGAGCAGTATGAGTTTTTGAATCAGGATGAGCTGTGGCAGGAGATTATCCCGGGGAATATGCGGGAGTATGCGCAGGCTTGTCAGAATTTGGAGGATGGGATGCAGGTGCTGGATACGAATTGGGATGGGATGGGAGTGAACATTGGGGTTTGATTTGATTTTAGATTATGTTGATATGTTTCTTTTCTTGTAGCTTATCTAACTATGTAGACTTCTGTCTATATATCTATATAAAATGCTGTCTATAAGTTGTCTAGAAATGGATGTATAAATAAGGCAACCACGGAGATTATAAGGCCGACAGTTCCGACATCATCCATGCTTACTTTCTCCTCATCTCACTTTCTCATCTTCTCTCTATCTTTCCCATCTTTTCCCCCTTCTCTTCTCCCTACTCTCTCTTCATTTCACTATTCTTCATTCCTTATTCTCTCATCAATCGTCCCTCTCCTTCCTATCTACCAGTACCACCTATCAATTGAGCCATGCCCCCTCCCTGATCCGGCTATGGCGTCACTCTCGTGGGCCCTTCGCGCCCTGCGATCTCCCACCGTCACACCCTCACGCTCTCTCGTACGCCCTCTCGCACCATCTATCTTCCCTCCGTGTCGACATCTCTCTCCCCGCCGGTTCGTCCATCCCGGCAGATTCCAACCCTTCGTCCCCCCCTCCCCCAGCTCCCTCGGCCGACCCGTCCCCGCCAAGAGCTATACCCGCACCCGGAGATGGCTGCGCCGTCTGTTCTACCTGTCCCTCGCCACGGGCACCATCTACCTGGTCGACACCCACTTCTACGCCGCGGCGGTCACCCGCACCGTGCGCACCTTTGCGATGGGCATCTTCGTCGCCCTTGACTATAAGATCAACTTCCGCCCCGAGCCCCCGCTGGCCAGCTCCATCAATGCCCTGCACACGCGCAACGCCGAGCGGCTGTCGGACCTGCTGCGTCAGAATGGCGGACTCTACTTGAAGATCGGTCAGGCCATTGCCATGCAATCCGCCATCCTTCCCCCCGAGTTCCAGCGCATGTTCGCCCGCATGTTCGACGATGCCCCGCAGAACGACTGGAAGGACGTCGAGGCCGTCATCCGCGAGGACTTTGGCCGCTCCGCCGAGGAAGTCTTCGGCGTCTCCTTCCACGGCGACCCAGACAAAGGAGTCATGGAGCGGCGCGCCCGCGCCAGCGCCAGCGTCGCCCAGGTGCACTGGGCGCGCCTCCCCGACGGCCGTGAGGTCGCCATCAAGATCCAAAAGCGCGAGATCGCCAAGCAGCTGGAGTGGGATCTCTGGGCCTTCAAGGTCGTCACCTGGATCTACAGCCGCATCTTCGACATCCCCTTCTACAGCCTCGTCCCCTACGTCAGCGAGCGCCTCTCCCTCGAGACCGACTTTGAGAACGAGGCCGACAACTCCGAGACCATGGCCCGCCTCGTCGCCGGCGAGCCCCGCCTCCGCGGCCGCGTCTACATCCCGAATGTCTACCGCGAGCTCAGCTCCAAGCGCGTCATGACCGCCGAGTGGATCGAGGGCGTCCGCCTCTGGGACAAGGACGCCCTCACGCGGTCCTGGCGCGGCGGCTGGCACCGCGGCAGCCCAGGCTGCGGCGGCACGCCCCTCGACGATTCCCCCCCACCCACCACACTCAACTCCAACGCCGCTCAAAACGACCGCACCCAGCTCAAACCCGACCGCGACGCCTGGCGAGGCCCCTCCCGCCGCGGCGGCCTGGGCGTATCCCTCAAAGACGTCATGACAACAATGGTCGACCTCTTCTCCGCCCAGATGTTCCTCTGGGGCATCGTGCACTGCGACCCCCACCCAGGCAACATCTTCGTCCGCCGCCAACCCTCAGGCCGCGCGGAGCTCGTCCTCATCGACCACGGCCTCTACATCCACATGGACACCCCCTTCCGCCACCAATACGCCCGCTTCTGGAAAGCCCTCCTCACCTTCGACAACAAGACCCTCAACGAAATCGTCCAACAATGGGGCGTCACAAACCCCGACATCTTCGCCTCCGCAACCCTCATGCGCCCCTACCGCGGCGGCGACCTCTCCACAGCTCAACACTTCGAGAACCTCTCCCAACACGACCACGCCCGCCGCCACTACGAAATGCAACAAGCCGCCCGCCGCTCCATCCGCCAAATCCTCGGCGACGAGTCCAAGTGGCCCCACGCCCTGATCTTCATCGGCCGCAACCTGCGCATCGTCCAAGCCAACAACCAATTCCTAGGCTCCCCCGTCAACCGCGTCAAAATAACAGGCACATGGGCGAGTCGCGCGCTGGTCGAAAGCCCGGACCTGCCCACCGGGGAGAAAATGCGGAACTTCGCCCGCCATATCCTGTTCAAGGTGGTGCTGTTCTCGTCGGACTTGTTCTTCTGGTTCACGAAGATAAGGCAGTTTTTGCATTTGGGGGGCGGCATGGAGGATAGTCTTGAGGAGCAGATGAGGGGCATGGCGAAGGATATGGGGGTTGAGTTGACGCAGAATGTTTTTGAGGGGTGATTCATCACCTTTTTACTTCTTTATTGATGATTTCTTTTTTTTATCTTGATTTTGAGGATGATGGGTTTTTTATCCCTTTGGATTTGGATGATGACGATGATTGATTATAGATGTATCTATAACTATGTACACATCTCTGCTCTAGTAGATAGGTAATGTAATAGAATCTTAGATTCATAGCCTACCCCCATTTTAGAAAAAAAGAGCTTACATGAGCCGTCTACACAGATAAGATAGGTAAAGTAAGTAAGTAGTGAATGAGATTATATAAACTACATGACTCGTTTGCTCATGGCACATAGAACAGAACACAACCTATCTACCCCTTCACAGTGCATGCATACACACACATATGACTACTTCCTCCTATCCCAGAGATAAGCTAGTCATACTCGGAATACCCCACAGGCCGCCACTCCTGTCCCGGATAAGCCGTACTCGACATCCTGATCTCGTCGCCCTGGTCGCCGTCGATCCGCACCGGTAACTCGACGGGTCCCCGCGAGCGCGTGACAATTGGGATGTGGCCGCGGGTGGGGTGGACGGTGTCTAGTTCTGCGGGGCGGGTGGTGTCTCGTTCTGCGGGGTGAGCGGCGTCTAGTTCTGCGGGTTGGGCGGCGTCTAGCTCTGCGGGGAGCTCACTGGGTGGTGGTGGTGCGCACCGGGGGATTTCGATTTCCTCTTCGAGGGTGTATCGGATGCTGGCCTTTTCATCGACGGCGCTGTAGTTGCTGTAGTCGTCGACTTCATCGGCTTCCTTTTGCTGGTAGTATTCTTGTTGCGGCCGTGTGAGGTGATGGTAGTGCGCGATGACGTCTTCTTCGTAGGTGGGGAGGCGCTCGTCTGGGCCTGGGGGTTCTTGTTCTTCCGCGAGCACTTGTCGTGCTGCTTGGTAGGGGGTGAGGCGGCGGTGGTCGCCGGTTGTGCGACGGCGGCGCGGGGCGATTGACATGTCATCGTTGTTGATGGTGGTGGTGGTGTTGGTGTCGTCGTCGTCGACGCCTGGGATGGTCAGGAGCCAGGGTCGCTCTTGGTCGCCAACGCGGCTGACGCGCTTGCCCTTGTCCATTTGGTCGAAGGTGCCGAGACGGTAAGCTGGGTCGGAGAAGTCGGCGCTGGGGATCTGGCGCTCTTCGGGGCGCGGCGCGAAGGCCTTGGGAGAGCGCGAGCGGAGGTGGAGGTCTTGCGCGTAGGTCCGCTCGTCGCGACCGCGCGGGTGGCGGCCGCGAGGGAGCGGGATCTCGTCTGAGGGGGAGAAGGTGAGTGCCCGGGTGGTGGGGCTGAGGGGGTAGCGCCAGTGCGGGGCGGGGGCGGGGGTATAGGTTTGGGTGCGCTGGTGGGAGGATAGGTGCGGCGGGCGCTGGGGGAGGCGGACGGGGTAGGAGCCTGTCGAGGCGTGGTGTCGTAGCGGGAAGGGCGTCTCCACGATTGAGGATGAGGAGAGGCTTCCGGCCGTGGTGGCACTGGCGGCGGCGGGGGCAGTAGCAGCAGTAGCGGGAGGGGGTGGGAAGGCCGCCGCGAACAGGAGATCCCCTGACGAGCCGGACCCTGACCCTGACCCCCATCCTGACAGCGATCCCGACCCGGAGCCGGACCCCCAGCCGCCAGACGACGCCGTGCCGGTCCGGGTGCCGGTCAGCGGGCCCGCCGTGGACTCGCGCGCGGACCCCGACCGTGACACGGAGGAGACAGACCCCGAGGACGTCGAGGGGATGCGGTGCACCCCGCCGACACCGCGCTGGACATTTTCCGACGAGATCAGGCGGGCGATGGCATCGTCTGTTTGTCGGTAGTCGCGGAAGCGGGAAAAGGATTCGGGGTCGAAGAAGCCGTCGGCGCTCGCGGCCGACAACGGTGGGGGGCGGAGGGGCGGGGAGAGGGAGTCTTGGGAGATGGCGATGTCGGAGTGAGGACGGGGATTGAGATCGACGGCCGAGGGGAAGCGTGAGAAGGAGAGACTGGCCGTCCGGGTTTCGCTGGGGTTGGCTGTGAGGGGACGCAGGTGGGAATCGTCGCCGGGGGAGTCCCCGGGCGTGGTGGCGGAGTCAGGATTGGCGCCCAGGGATGCGCCCGGCGAGGTTGAGCGGGGACGACTGAAGAAAGCCTGAAGGATTAGTTTGATTTCCCCTTTGTTTATCTCCAATTTTTCTGATGTCCCCGTTCTTTGTGTAAGAATAGCAACCACAGACTGTGCTTTAGGAAGGACTCACTCCCAGACGGTTCCTGGTCTTCTTCTTCCCCCCTGTGGAGGAAGTCTCGTGGGGGCTGCTCATCGAGGATGATGGGGAGCAGGGAGCTGGGTATAGGGAGTAATGAGATAGAGGGAGGACCTCGAATGGAGGAACCCCATGATAGAATCATGGAAGGATGGGAGAGAGGTAGGATGAAGAGAGAGAGAGAGAAGAAGAAGAAGAAGAAGAGAGGAAAGAAGAGGTGAAGAAGTGAGAGAAGAAAGAGTGAGGGGAACGAGAAGCCTGAGGATCATCCCGTTCGCTGCCTCGACTCAGCCTCAATCCAGCTCAGGCACCAATCAGCGCCGACCTCGGAATTCTCTGCCGCTTTAATTATATCGAGACATCTCTAAGCGCCCTGGTATCAAGAACAAGATTCCTGGTTTCCCAAACGTATCAACATGAACCTAGAACAGAAACAAACGCCAATCATAATAGAAAGTAGGATAACATAGGATAGAACATATAGAGAGAAAGGAGAGAGAGAGAGAGAGTTATTGCTCCGCCCCATTCCCCTTGAGCTTGCTGCGGCCCCGCGCAAATAATCCCTTGGCCGTTTGCCCTGCCCGTCCTCCCAACACCCCTGCCGTGTGGAGCAACTCTTTGCCGCGTTGCTCCACCTGCTGCTTGTTCAGTATTGGGCCCGAGGGCCGTCGCGCGTGGCCCGACCCGCCCGGGCTGCCGTCCCCGTGCGCGCCGAAGGGCCCGCTCAGCGACGGCAGTTTCGGGAACTTGCCCCGCGACACCACCACCTTGGGCTCCCCCGTCGACTGCTTCCGGGACTGTGCCACCACGTCCTGGTGCTCCGGGTGCGCCTGCACTACCACCTGGATCCACCGGTTCAGCCCCGTGTCGATCGACCCGAACTGTGTCCGTGTCTGGTGGAACGCCCGCACCCGATCCTCCGACCGCGGCATGTTGAGAATATCCCGGAACCCTAGTAGACTCGGCTCCAGCGAGGGGGATTCGGTCGGAGCGGACACCGCCGGGGGCACGTCCGCCACCGGCTCCGCGTCCACCGGCCCCGCGTCCGCCGGCGGCGGATGAACCATCTCCGGCGGTCGCTCAAAGCCGATGCTGCTGGCGTCCGTCGCCGAAGGTGGGATGATGGTGAGCTTGGGTTTCTCCACGGGCGGACGCTGCTCCTCCGCCTCAGTAGGGGGGGGAGTGGCTGCGGCAGCGGGCGGCGGCGGGCTGTCGTCTGCCGGGCCCGCAGGAAACTGTCCCGGCATGGGCCCTATGGGAGGCGATAGGGCGTCCACCGCCGGAGGGGAGTCCACTGCCGGAGGGGCCTCCTCACCAGATGACGTCGACTCCCAGGAGAACCGCCGCGCCAGCCGCGGCCGGGACTCTTCGGGCGCGCCAGACGGGGCGGGCGGGACGGGTGCGGCGCCCGAGTCAGTCGGCCGCGAGTCCTCAGGACTGGTGGGGAGGCCCTCCGTCCAGTACCGCTCATACTCGCTGGGGATGAGACTGTCCGGCGGGCTGTCCAGCTGATGGTCTGGCTGATTGTCCGGCCGGCCGGTCTGCGGCCGCGACTGCGGGTCGTCGGATGGGGTGTTCTCGCGGCTCAAAGACTGTATGATCTCCTGGTGGAGCCGGTCGTTTCGTGCGTCCTGGGGCGAGGTCTCGGTGCTGCTGCTGGGGACGATGATCGGCACCTCCGGAGTTGAGTTGTGCTGGTTGGTGGCTACGCTACCGATGTTGAGCGGCGCCGGTCGGTCTTTCTCCGCCAGCGGGGACGAGGTCGACTCGACAATCGCGGGGTGTTGCGGCGCCGCGGGGTCCAGAGGCGAGCCGAACGGGGTGCTTGGGGTCATTTCGGCGGCGGCTGGCTGGGCCGGGGTGTCGGTGGTGGTGATCATGGGCATCCGCGACGGACTGTTCCCCGGGCTAGGAACGCTCAGGTCCCGACGATGGCCCGGTTTGAACCCCGGGACAGGCTCCGTGGGTGTGGACAGGCCCTCGCCGGGTTCCTCGGCGATGGTGGGGGTCCGGGTGTCGCTCGTGGTGCGGGGAGGCATGATGGGACTGATCGCCGACGTGCTGGCGCTGTTAGACCGCGTCATGCTCTCCACCGCGGTGCTGGGGGTCTCGACGTCGAACGCTTGATGAACGACGGAGCGAAATCCCAGCGAGGGATTATGGTGCAGCGCGCTCTGCTGCGATTCTTCGGGGCGGGGGCGGGGGGTGGGACGGGGGCTGGCGCGGGGGCCGGCTTGCTCATGAAATCTGACCCAAAGCCCGACAGACGTTTGACGTCGGGCAGACCTAGGATGGGTGTGGTTTGACTCTGCAGCGGGGTGGGGGACGGCCCTGTGGCAGGGTCCTGGGGGTGAAGGCGGGTGGGATCGTCACCACTGGCGCCCGGGCCCGGCGGGAGGTTGGTGCTCGACCTGGGGCCCGTCGCGGACAGACCCACATCCGCAGATGAACTCTCCGCCGACCCTGCTGGCCCCTCGCGCATCCGCTTGTAGATATCAACGGGACGCACGATCGGGGTCGTGGGCGACGTATCGCCGGGTCTCCCGGGTGACTGACCGTGACCGGTACCGTCGTGTCCGGGGATGGCCTGGTCCCTGGACTGGGCGTGGTTCACATTGTTGGAGTGTGAGGGTAGGGGGGGGATATCGTCCTCTTCTTCCTCCTCATCGTCGTCCCCCCAGTCGTTGCCATCGTAGGAGTACTGCTTCGCTTCGACCCATCGTTTGGTCTTGGCCCGGTTCACATTGGTTCGAAAGGCAATCGGCGTGTCGCCACCGCTGTAAGGAGAGGCGGGGGAGTTGGAGTGGTTAGTGGAGCTAGAGTAGGACGCCGGTCAGTGTCTGTGCTTTTCGGGGTCGCTGGAGGGTAGGTAGGAACATACAGTGGTTGATACGGTTGTTTCCAATTATGCGCCATGACGGGGACAAACTCCTGACCGCATCAAGAGTTGAAGCGGCATAGGAGAGCGCCAAGCGAGAAGACGATCTATCGGATCGATGGAGAGGAGCAGAAACAAACCGAGTGACGCTGACGGTGGCGGCGGCGGGCGGTGTTTCACAGAGATGACGTTTCAGGGGGAGGAGATTGACGTGGCCGGATTGAGAGAGATGGGTGGTCGAGGAAGGAAGTCGAGGAGGACCCAAAATTGCAAAGAGAACCGTGACAAAGAAAGAAAGAGGACTGGTCGGACAGATTAGCGAGGTAGTGGCGGCAAGTTCGGTCGAGATGAAGATGAAGCTGAAGATAGATCGAGATCACGATCAAGGACCAAATAGGAGGCCTTCTATTTAAGGCAGGTGGCTGCCTGAGGGGAAAGACCGTGCATTATTCGACCTGCATAACAGGTGGCTGGTGGCTGGTAAGGTGGCGTCTTGTGCATCACGTGTGTGACTGCGCTATTCCCGAATCGGACGGCTTCATTATCGTCCATCCCGAACGCAGCAGAAGAAAACACCGACGTAAGAACGGCTGCATCGATCTCTCTCTGCTCATCGTTGTCTGTGATGGCCTGGATTTGTGTCTAATTCTGTGGATTCTCTCTTGGTCACGATCTGACTGTGTTTCTTCTCACTCGTTTGACTATCTGCCTTTCTCGCCCCCATCCACGAAACCAGACACGTTTCCCGGTTGCCTGCCTCCTTATCTACGATTAGATCCACCTCGACATAGCGCTCCGATCGAGACACGCCACGACTCGAATTACCTTTTTGAATTACTTTTCTAAATTACAACGTCTATCCTTCACGATCCAACCGCCGACAAGATGACCGGTCCCTCCATACAAGATCGCACCAGCGAGTTCAACTCCATCCTGGGCCAGGCCCAGAAGCGCCTCACCACCAACAAAGTCGGAGCTCAACGGCAGGCTCTCCTGTCCGATGCACAGAGACGGCAGACTAATGGGTTTGCCGAGCCGGGAGTACCGGGGGAGAAGAGGAGGTCGGAGTTTGCCCGCCGCGCGGTGGAGATCGGGCGGGGGATAACGGGGACGACGGCCAAATTGCAACGGTTGGCGGAATGTGAGTGACAGAAGCTCTTTCAGTTGGAGAATGGCGGGGCGGGTTGGCTAACGGGATTAAATCAACAGTGGCAAAGCGGAAAACTCTCTTTGACGACAGACCGGTGGAGATCTCCGAGTTGACCTATGTCATCAAGCACGACCTGGCATCGCTCAACCAGCACATCGCCTCGCTGCAGGCCTTCACGCAATCCCAACATCCCAAGGCCAGCCGATCCAAGGCCGATCAAGAAGGGGAGCACAATGATAATGTAGGACGGATTGAAACAAGAACTTTGGGGCCATCGACGCTAACGGATCCATTTAGGTGGTGGTCATGCTGCAAGGCAAACTAGCTGACGTCGGCGCCAACTTTAAAGAAGTCCTGGAAGTGCGCACCAAGAATATCCAGGCGTCGCGATCGCGCACGGAGAACTTCGTCTCGTCCGTCTCGTCCAAATCCCAGAGCGCCCTCGACACGCAGCGCTCGGACTCCCCGCTGTACAACACCTCGGGCCGCCGGACGCCGCAGCCCGGCGGCGCGTCGGACCTGCTCACGCTGGAACCGTCGAATCCCTCGCCGCTGGGCCGCCCGAACATGCACTCAGACCAGCAACTGCTGGTGATGGAAGAGGCACAGACGAACAACACGTACATCCAAGCGCGCGGCGAAGCCATCGACGCAATCGAGCGCACCATCAGCGAGCTAGGCGGCATCTTCGGCCAGCTGGCGCAGATGGTCAGCGAGCAGTCGGAGATGATCCAGCGCATCGACGCCAACACGGATGACGTGGTCGACAACGTGCAGGGCGCCCAACGCGAGCTGATGAAATACTGGGGACGCGTGCAGGGGAATCGGTGGTTGATAGCGAAGATGTTCGGTGTTTTGATGGTATGTCACTCTTTATTTCTGACCCATTCAACTCATACTAACGATTTTAGATCTTTTTCCTTCTTTGGGTGTTGATATCAGGATAGAAACGCCTTTATCCTTGACCCACTTACTAATGTAATAATATCTTCTATTCACCTTGGGGCCGAGTCCGCTGCGCTGGACGAGCCTCAGCATTGCCACATTACCTGTCTGTCTCTATCTTACCTCTATCCCTGCCTATTTCTCCCTCTTGGCTGGGTAGACAAATCGCTCTATCTTTCACCCCCCATCTACCTCCACCTCTCGCTTGACGGTAATTGATTCATTGATTAACCGATTCCTTATGTCCTATGTGTCACCTACCTTACCCATCAGCTGGGATTTTTCATGTCTGGATATTGTAGTAAATATCTTACTTCGCTTTACTTTTTCCCTGTTATTTTTCTTTATCTCTTTTCAAAGTTGCCTTGTCTATCCTACCCTATTCTATAGACCAATGTTGATACCTGGGGTCTAATTTACTTGATCTTATATATATAAAAAATATACAAATAATATTCATCTCCTCGTAGGACCATAATATATATATATTTTAGACCCCCCAACAAAATTAATATAAAAATAAGTAAATCAAGAAACCACATCCACACAAAAAACACACCCCAACCGCACCCCAGACCCATGCAAAATATGCACGCTCTCCTCACAATCATGCGGAATCACCCCCCTCCGCACCATCTCCTTCTGCGCCGCCCCGAACCACACACTCTGCAGATCTGGTAGTGCGAGCGATAGCCTCTCGCGTCTGCCAGCGCGGCTCTGGCCACTCGGGGACGATGGATTGGGAGGAAGTGTAGGAGACGACAGCGCGACAAACTCAGCCCAGTCGTCGCGCATGCGCCAGAGGAATTCACGGCGGGGGGTCCAGCTGGATGAGGGGATGGAGATCGTGGAAGAGTGTTTGAGTTTTGTGGGGTGGTGGTGGTGGGATGATAGGGCTGATACTGCTGTTGCGATTGGGGAGGATAGGGAAGGGGACGGGAATGAGAATGAGAATGATGAGGCTGAGGGGGATGAGGATTGGTATGTGCGGTGGTGGTGGGGAGGAGGGGTCGTGTTGTCGGTTGTGGCTGCTCTGAAGAGGTCGAGGAGGCGCTCGAGGGTGGATGTTGTGAGCAGGAGACTGAGCCAGTTGTTGACGGAGGGGGAGGCGATGTCGGGGGCCATGAGACGGCGGGCGGAGGCGCAGAGGAGGGTCATGGTGTGGTGGGTTGTGAGGAGGGTTTGGGTATCCGTGAAGGGGGGCTGTTGGAGGATGGACTGCTGGGTTTTTATGATTCGGGGGGTGATCGTAGTGGCGTTGTTTGCTGCGGAGGCGGTGGATTCGAGGAAGAAGGCCAGATGGGTGCTTTTTGAGGTCAGTTGATGGAGCCATTGTTGATTTGATAGAGGGAAAGAAGTAGATACGTACATTGGAGCAAGAAGACGAGCCTGGAGCATCCCTACTCCCCGACTATACACGAGATCTTTCTCCGTTTTGGACGACGACCAGACCAGCTGCACGTCGGGATCAGTCTGGAGATGCTGCTGGACGACATGGTCCGCGAGGTAGTAGGACAGCCGGATGCAGGTCGTCCAGCATCGGGTGAGGTCAGCCAGGTATCCGAATGTATAGTCGACCCGGTCGTCAGGGGCGTCTCCATCGTTCGCGTACGTGGGCGGGGGCGGGGGAAACAGATCTGCGATGAAGGTCAGGTCGTCTCCTGGGGAGACGCCCATGGGGTTGACGACGTGGTGGTAGTGGCGTCGACGGCGGTCGAGCCATGCTTGGGCGATGGCGCATTCCCGTTTGCCGACTCGCCTGGAAAGGAGGCGACTGGTTAAGAGGAGATTGTAGATTGTGAGCAGATCGCAGTGGGATGTGATCTCGATCAGGACGCTATCGGGCAGCCGCTCCCAGATGGACTGCTGCTGGTGGTTGTCGGGTTGATGTCTGCGATGTCAGCCGGTTAGGGATGCGATGCGCGAGGGTGGTGATGGTATCAACCTACAAAGTCAACCTCCTCTGTCGCTTTCCATACTTTTTGACCCGATGGATCGCGTCGCGGAAGCGCCCGATAACATGCAGTCCCATGATTCTGGCATGATCTTCGTGGGATGGTAAGATGACTGCTTTGTGGCTCGTGTTGGCAGCTGTCTTTGATCAACTGATGTCTCAGAGACAATCCGCGATTATTCAGCAGCGCCGGACCCTGGCCGATATGAGTTGGATTAAAGAAGCGACGACCCACGGCTGGTTGGTCGAATGAGGTGGATGTGGGTGGATGGATTCATTTGTTCGAAACGGCTGGATCCGAAGATGCTGTCATTGTCATCTAAACGCCACCCAGCAAGATTTGCTGTGTTCTAGCTAGGTCTGCATCGCCATTTGCAAGAACAATATTGTGCCTGTTATAGGTGGTTATAGCTGCGGATTTCTGCTTCAATATACTCCCTGTCAATGGAATGATGGAGTGACAGTTCATCTATGTAAAAGATCGTGTAGATATAAATAGAAATATGTGGGGCCGATCTTGTTGAATCAGCCCTGCGCTGTGCACTGGCTGTCTCCACTATCGATATGCGTGTCTGCTTAACTGGTCTTTTAGGGCAGACATTCTTGTTTTGTCGGATGTAATCATGGCTGGTTATGGAAATACATGTCGGGATATATTCATATCTAGCCTGACCAAAACACGATTTGATATTTTGGTGGATGGCTGTCAGTACGTCATAGTATGCTGCAGTCGAATATATATAACCGAACTCGACATATCTTACTGCAACATCACCAATCCAAAGAACTCCCCGCAGAAGAGCAATCTAAGCTCCGACAGAATTCTAGCTCCTCCTCCACTTTATCAGTAGCAACATGCTCAGGCACAGCCGGCCAGATTTCCTTCCCTGCCTTCTCTTCCTCCTGTCGATGCTCGAAGAGCAACTTCCTCACCACTTGCTGGAAGTATAGCGGTCCCTGTATGGGTGTTAGATGTAGGATATAGGAGACTGGAAAAAACAACTAAGGGAAGAAAAGTAAATGTATAATTCACCTTCTCCGCCTGAGGATGTAACACCCCATTAGTGAAAATGCCCGCGTTGAGGTTCATCTGCGCCGCATTGCACAGATCCTTGTCCTCGCGCAGGACCTGCTTGAATAGCTCAGAAATACTGGTAAAGGCCTCATCAGAGGCGCCCTTATATCGGAATACCTCATACTCCATTTTCGTTCGGGAGGACGAGACGGGGACGCAGCGCATCAGGTAGAAGAAGGTAGATCTGTATCCGCTTAGCACACACTCTTCTAAATAACCCGGGAGGAGAGAGGAAGAGACAGACGAGATGGTGATCGACGCGTTCGGAAAGTAAAACGAACTGTTAATGTCGAAATCCGACGTTTGCTCCTTGTTGGTGTTGAAGTGCTGAATGAGTCCCCGGTCCGTGACGACGTAGTATTTGCTCAGGTCGGAAAGGCCGTTGATGGCGGGATGACCGGTGGGACAGTGATAGCACTGTATTATCAAATTTGATCAGTCATTGGAAGAGAGAGAGGGTAGCACCAGCATACCTCATTATAGTTATCTGCCAGAGTCTTCCAGTTATAATCCCCCACCATCTCCCACTGATGATCAAAGTGGTACTCAGACAGATCGAAGTGCTGGAGTCGGGGCTGCTCGTCCACGCCCACAAAGTCCTCTCCCCATGGCGTGGTAGGCATAGGGGATGCCTCTAAATTGACCCAGACGAAGCCAAGCCGATCCACATGGATGTGGATGGGGAAAAGGCCGTTGATAGTCTTGTCAAACCCCTCCAAATTCTGGTACTTGGGTGCTTTGGCCAGCTGTCCGTCGAGACCGTACGACCATCCTGCTTCTGTTAGCCCTAATCACCAGATACGAACATCGTTTCCAAACAGCCAAATAGGAACACATACCATGGTACTTGCACGCGATGATACGGGCCGTTCCGCAACCCGCCTCCATAACGGGATACGCACGATGGCGACAGACGTTGTGAAACGCGCGCAGACAGCCTTTGCGATCCTTGATGACGAATACGCTGTACCCGGCGATGTCATATTTGACGTATTCGCCTACGTTCTGGAACCGGACTTGGTGGGTGATGACTATCCATTTTTTGGAGAAGATGGCGCGGCGCTCGAGAGAGAAGAGGGACGGAGAACGGTACCAGAGGGCAGGGAGAGCGCGGTGCTCATCTTTAGGTGATCTATCGGGTTGGGTGGTGTTCGACTTGCCCAAGGAGAAGAGACGGTCCATTGTGCTGGTACTGGATGGATTGATACACTCTGAGATGGAATATTGGTCGTGAAAAACACTGGTGGCGTAAGGATTTATTCAATTTATTCACTACAATAATATATTGTCTGCTCGAGTCTGCAACTGTCATCTTTACAATCTATAGACTGATGTTTTCATGTGGATAGATGAACCTGAAGCCCTAACCCGGACCCGGGCCGCTCCCGTCTGCGGGGATGAAGGGATCATCCTGGGCAAAAGATATCAGGACAGATCCACTCTGTCATGACATTGTATGGTTTATATGTGTAGACGGTTCATTATTTCACTGACTGAAAAGAATGTATAGACTAAGATAGTCGTAGTATATAGTACCATAGAATGAAAAACAAATCCTTAAACCGCACTATACCCATATCCCAAACTAAACACGAGCAAAAACAACAGCAAGGACAAAAACGGAAAAAAAAAAAACCACCACCATATAGCCCTAGACACACAAATCAATCAAGATACGGCTCAAACGGCAAGACAAGCGACACAAACCCAATAGCTACAAACAACCCACAACACACAAAGATCGGAACCGACGAATAAACATCTCCCCAGGTTGTAATAAACGGCGACGTCAACGACGCCAAACGAGCACAGGCCAGCGTGAGTCCGCAACCAATGGCCCTATATGCGTCGGGCATGACTTCGGGGGTATATCTGCCTCGACATCAGCATGACATCCCTTTCGTTTTATTCCAACGACAAAACGTTTCAACGGGGAAAGAAACCCACCCATAAATCACCCCATACATAGCATTCAGCCAAAAGTTGATCAAACTCGAGAACGCCAGATTCTGCGCCTCGTTCTTGACAGTGGTAAACACCCCCGCGAAGATGGCGCAGATCCACGCTGTAACGGTGATGGAGCGACGGCGGCCGAGGAGGCGCGTCTGCACGAGGTACGCGCTGAGGAGGGGCCCTACAATGCCTACTGTTGATGAGACGGACCAGTCGCGGTAGGTCTGGTATGTGCTTCCCGTGCCGAGTTTGGCGCCGTGGCCTTCGAGGTAGTAGGGGAGGAAGATGACGTAGACGGGGTATCTGTGGTTGGTTTGATATTAGAAACTGATTCAAAAAGAAAGAAAAGAGGAAACAAAAGACAGAAAACAACTTACGCAACCCCAACAAGAACCCAGAGCAAGATCAGACAGATCATAGAGCGGAGTTGTCTCGATCCAGAGAACAAGCCCCGAAGCAAGCGGAGGGTTCGTTGCATGTCGTATGGATTCTCTCGCTCGTAGTGATGCAGCTCATCCACCGACAGGACAACAGAAGACTTATTAAGTCGGCTGATGATATTGACCGATGCGACAGCCTCGTTCAATTTACCTTGAGAGATGAGCCATTTCGGAGACTCGGTCATTCCCAACGCGAAGGATCGGACGATTGACATGGTTAGACAAAGACAGCCGATGATGATGTACAGATATCGCCATCCCATGTTGTCGGCTTTGGTGCATGTCTCTGACGTTGCGCCCTGCGGACAGCAGAAATTTACCACAAGTGGCCAGGCTGGACAGAGTCAGTATCAGTCAGTGCTTTAATTTCTGGAGGAAGAGTGAAAGATAGATACTTACCTATCAGCCCAGTCACAGCATTCCCCAGTCCCCACAAACAGGCAAGACCACTCAGTAGAAATCCCCACTTGCGAGGCAAGCATTCCGCCAAAACGGTCAAATCAATCGCCACTAGATAGATCAGCACTCACACAGCTCACAAACATAAGACGAAGGTAAAGAGAAAGACAGGGCAGAAGACGAGAAAATCTCACAATTCCCCCCACCAAAAAACGCCGCCAGCGCAATAAACACATTCAAGCCCGCCCAATTCGGCGATCCAGCACACACAGCCGTAAAGACCGAAACCCCAAATATCGACCCCTGCCACGCCCACCGTCGGCCGCATATATCCGCCAAAAACCCAAACGCCACGGCCCCGACGCCTAGCGCTGCATATTGGGTTGCGGGTAGTAGGGTGGCATACTGCGGCGAGAACTCCTTGGACGCCTGTGGCATGACCAGGCTGATGGAGACGAGCAGCATCTGGACAATCCGTTAGAACGGTAACGAGTATATCTGCGGCTCGTGCTGGACTTACCTGATCAGCAATGAAACCGAACCCGCACGACGCCAGCAGCTGCCACTGGTAGCGGCCCATGCCGATTGCCTCGATAGCATTCTGGATGATGGTGTCGTTTGGGCTGGAGGGCTCTGGTGCATAATGAGGGGCGGTTTTGCCTTCCGATACGCTGGGCGTCTGGGTTAATTCGTCTTTCTTTTCGGCATCCATGATTGGGTTTGTAGAAATTCTAAAAGGTGGTGAAAGAGGAGAGGATATGGAGGGGGATATCTCGCCCCTTTGATGTCTTCTCACTTTCCCTTCCACTAGAGAAGACAAAGATCGACCGTGTTTAGTCCACTTTGGGGCGAAGTCCGGGGAAAGACACCGTACGCTATCTTGAATGCCGAGATAGGGCTTTCCCGGGACACGGGACGCGGGCCGTATCCGCCAGTTGATATTATTGCATGGCACGAGGACTACTTCTTGTGGCTGTTTATGGTAGAAATGTGATGAGTTGTAGAGTACATGCTAAACATATCGCACACATGCGTAGGTAGCTAACCATTCGAATAGATCCAACCGTGCCGATTCAATGTCCACCACTTCCGTACTAACTCGGGGACAACCGGCATCATCGTTTGCACCGTATATATGGGTTGAGGAATATGCACAATACAGCCAAAGGATCCCTAAGAGAAGAGGGAGAAGTCACAAAGACGCCAAATTCCACCAATCCTCAATCGCCCTCCCATAACTCTCGGGCGCCAAAAACAAATTCTCATGCACTATCCCATCCAACGGATCCCCCACCAAGCTATGAAACTCCCCCGACAACGTAGACGGATCACCCAGCGCCGCGGCAAAGCCCGTCGCTGGAGGAGTGGTCACCAAATCTGGAGGATACGCGTCCAGGTCCCTGGCGACCGTCTGGTGTCCTGAGATGCCAGCGGAGCCGACGAGGGGGAATTCCGGGCCTGGTGTCATCATGCGTGAGGCGG
The DNA here is from genome assembly GCF_002847485.1 of Aspergillus campestris IBT 28561. Taxonomy (NCBI): domain Eukaryota; kingdom Fungi; phylum Ascomycota; class Eurotiomycetes; order Eurotiales; family Aspergillaceae; genus Aspergillus; species Aspergillus campestris. Next base: position 690,624 of record NW_020194336.1, on the reverse strand, counting down.
CCGGTCTGGTGCTTGAGTTGAGTAGGGAGTTCCCGAAGAGGGACTTAGGGGCGGATGAAGATGGCGGTGACTGGCTGGCGTGGTCGTAGACGAGCAGTTCCCATAGGAGAGGGGCGTCGATGGACCAGGTGCGGTTTTCGGGGTTTCGGGAGATGCTCTCGCGGAGTTGGTGTAGTTTGTGTGACTAGCATTAGTAGAGGGTTAGTAGAGCTGGAGAAAGGTCTGTATGGGATGTAGACTGACCATGTTTTCGAGGTGTGGCCATCGCGTGGCAAGCGTCTGCAGAAAGCGCACGCACTTCTCGTATCCACTTTTTGCCTTATCGCGCAAGTCCTGGTCTTCGACGAAGCTGTGCTGAAGATGGATAGTAGCGACTACGACAACGCAGGCGCCGATCGTGGGGTCAAAGACTTCAAACCCCTTGTGATCGATGAGGTCGATTAGGTGGAGGACCCAAGCCGTGCACGCTGTGATAGCTTCGAACGACTGCCGCAGGAAAGTTAGCGGCATGGTGTGTCGGAAGCTTCGCAGTCGCATGGATAGGAGAAACGGGTGGTTCAGCAGACAGGGGATGGCGAGGTACACGAACTGGAGGAAGAGCCACGGGCCCCAGAAGTCGCGACGCTGCTCCAGCTCGGCCAGACTGTGGCTGTGAAAGCGGTTTGCATGGTATCGGAATTTTAAGGGGACGCGGCTGTCAAAATCCGTGTGCCAGTATGTCACGATGGAGTAGTCAGACCGTGAGAACCAGGGCGGCGGCGAGGCGGGGTCAACTCGCGTGGCGGCGTAGTTCATGGCGAGGGCCCATACTTCGGTTAGTTGGATTGTGTAGGGAAATAGACCTAGGTCTTCCTGGGGACTGGTTACTCCTGGATACTGGGGAATGGCGACGGGTTCGTGCGAGGATGAGAGGCCGGATCGTGTGTCGAAGGGGGTGAGGACTCCGGATTTGAGACGGTGGGTTTGGATTCCGTCGCCTTGGATGTTTTTTAGCAGTTCGATACTCCATAGACAGCGTCGCTTTTCGTCTGTTTCTGTGTGGATGTTGCCTAGCACCTCGCCGGCGAGGTTGACTCTTTGAGCGAGGTAGGTGGCCATGTTGAGGGTCAGGCCTGCCTGAGTGATATTCCCGGCTATTATTGTCAAAATTCAGCTCTGTTAAATGCACCAGATTGGTGGTGGAGCTTACTTGAAAATTCGTAGAGGGCCAATAAGCAAAGCGTCTGCAACGAGGAGACCTCCAATCTTCCATAGTTAACTCGCTCCATGACCAAAGAGCGAGCCCTGGTGGCATGGCCACGAAGAGCAACACCAGCCGCCGCCGGCCCAGCAGCAAACCGCAGACTGATCGCCTGAATTGCAAGAACGAGCTCCGAATCTCTCGAAGTAATCGACTCGACAAACCCTTCAGGATGGAACAAAGGAAGCGGTTGGTAGTTGCAGCATCTCAAATAGAGATGCGCCGCCATGGTGCTGATGGTGTCCGCCTGAGTCTCATTACTGGTAATCGAGCAAGCCCTAAGTTCCAGGGAAGCCGTCGCCAGCGTCGGCTCTTGCTTTGCGCTGTCATGCCCAGACAATCGTTTACTACAATGTGTACACGCACAGCAAGATGTACAACTCACCTCAAGCAACCGAGCAATTCCTCGATGCGACCCTCTAAGCTCTCCAGTCGTCTCGCCTGTTCAGTCAGGCGAGACTCGACCATGTCCGACGACCCTCTAAAGTCTCCGAAATCACTCTGGGAGTAAACACATTGCTGGCCCAGGCGCTGGCAATACGAGCATTCTGGTTTTTCCCCGGGACAGCGGGACTTCTTTCTTCTGCGATCGACTCAGTTATGCACGAAACGAGTGCCAAAAAGGGCAGTATTAGAAGCATCACCCTACCGACATGGATCACAAGCTTGACGGGCCCGCTTCGAAGGTCGGGGTTCATCGGCTGACATGGTTCTTGCGTGCTGCCTTGATATGGTCAACCCGGATACGGCCCTGGAGCGGATGGATCCCGGCCACACATCGCAGAGAGTATCTGTTATGAGGATGGGGGGTTGTTGGATGTGCGGAGAACACAATAGGGCCGAGCTTTCCTATCGGGTTATCTGTGCGGGGTATGGTGGAGACGGCGATATCATCCTGATTGACTAGTCATTACCTTGGCTATCTTCGAAAGAGGTTCAATTGAATTGGATGCGGGATTATTGTAGATCGCTTGTAGTCGGGGGAAGTTGACGAGCATCAACAAGACCAATCCATGTTTACACTACCTACAGGCCATGCTTACTCGTGCTGCTGCAGTACTGTGTGTGGGGAAGTTCGTTTCTTGGAGCAAATAGTCATGGACGAAGTTAGATGGCATCCTTCTCCACGGCGGGACGCTCGGTCCTCCTGATCATCTCCAGTATCATGTATTGGTCCGTCAATGGCCTGATAATTCATCACAAATTCGATGAAACAAGCCACCATAATCAAGTATCCCGATAGTGCGTACCAAGCTACGTACTAAGTGGCACTGGCTGATGGCAAGGTCATTTTGTCAAAAACGTCAAAGCGGCCATGCACAACGCATCCACCCCAGCCCTCATAGTTGGCTGGATAGCAGGCGCAAAGAGAGCGGAGTGATTCCCGGGAATTTGGTCCATGAGGTGATCGACCCCCTGGGCCCGATCCCAAACGCGCGGATCCACACCCCCAATAAACCAAAAGCAGGACGGAATACCGTCACACGTAGCCAGTGTGGAAAAGTCTTCACTGACATTAGTCCGCTGCGTGTCACCATCGAAATGTTCAAAATGGCTGGCGAAAGACGCAGCCAACTGAGACGCCACATCGGCATCATTCGAAGTCGGCGGGAACCTCCTCGTGGGCGTGAACACCGGCTCCTTGGGCGACCCACTCGCCAAACATTCGGCCTGAACAATGCGCTGAATTGCTCCGAGGATCTTATCTCGAGTCTCCAGCTTGACAGACCTGAAATCGATACCGATCTCGGCCCGGTCCGCAATGATATTCTCCGTCTGACCAGCTTGCAGACTCCCCACCGTCAAGACCGCCAGATCGCTGGGATCCACCTCCCTGCTCACAACACTCTGCAATCTCACCACAACATGCGCCGCCAGCAGCACCGGATCCACCGTCTGATGCGGCAGCGATCCATGGCCACCACGCCCGAAGAGCGTGATCTTCATGCTATCAGCAGCAGCCATGATCGTGCCGGGCCGCGAGGCCACACTCCCCGCACGCAGGCGCATCACATGCTGACCGAAGACATAATCAGGCCGGGGGATCTTTGAGTAAAGCCCGTCGTTGACCATCGCCTGCGCACCGCCGCCCCGCTCCTCGTTCGGCTGGAACAGCACAATCAGCGTCCCGCTCCATGCGTGCGTGCTCTTCACGAGCGTCTCCGCCGCGGCAAGCAGACAGGTCATGTGCATGTCGTGACCACAGGCGTGCATCACGGGCTTCTCAACGCCGTCCTGGTCGTGCATGGTGATTGTGCTCGCGTAGGGCAGGCCCGTCTGCTCCTGGACGGGAAGCGCGTCCATGTCAGCGCGCAGGAGGACGGCCTTCCCGTCGCCATTGCGCAGGACTCCTGCCAGCCCGTAGCCTCCGATGTTGGTGTGGAGTTCGAATGCCTGCAGTGCTGACAGGTGGGCGGCGACCTTTGCAGAGGTGTATTGTTCTTGCAGTGACAGCTCGGGGTGCGAGTGGAAATGCTTGTATAGATCCTCGTAGGGAGCGAGGTCCACAGCCTCGGCTGCCAGGATATCGGATAAGTTTGCTTGCGCCATCTTTGCTCACACCCCAGGGGGAAGATAAGGTGGGAAGAAAAGGGGGAAGCTGGATCAAGGCGGTGATGAGTAGGAAGTGATGGACGTTTGTTCAGCCCCTCCATGAAGATGACACGGCAAGGTGGGGGCAAACAAAGACAATCGTCTGGCTAGCTATGTTTGCATCTCTTAGTGAGTCCACGTATATTAGTCATTTTTTTGTAATCCGTTAACTCAATTTAATAGTTAATAGTTATAGTTGACGTTTTCACCTTTTTTACCACTAAGTTTGAGCAACAAAAGCATCATGCACGGTGGATTCCGAAAGGAACCCAACCTGTAGGGTCAAAGATCAGTACATCACTTCTAGTATAATTCGGTTGTCTCTGCCAAAGCCGGTAACATGCTGCAAACCGCTTTCTTCGTATTTCTACTTCAATAGATGTCAATCCCAATATTATATTTGGAGTAATTCCAACAACCCTCACTTTCAATCAACGGCATGAGGAAACCCGACGTATCATCCACCTCGGAGGAACCTGGTTTATAGCACATTACTAGAGAAATAACTCCCATGACATACTCCTCGATTATACTAAAGGTATTCCAGCAAGAATCCCGCAAGAAGATGGTGGTGTCTGACTGGGAGGGCTTAAGGCTCCTTGTCCTCATAATCTTGGATCAGGGTACACTGCACGAAGTACTTACAGTACCCCAAACTCCGGGGTACGCGGCGCAAAAATAGCCAGATGTGCATTTGTCAGAGTTTGAATAGGTATTGCATCGGTGCCAAGGGGAAATATCGGCCATGACTGAGGTGGCACAGGCTAGGAAGATTACGGAGAGAAGTTTCATGGTAGACTAGTAGATCAAAAAAAAGGATTGGTTTTCAAGAGGTTTTACTAGGTAGTATACTGAATTAGACCGAGATAGGATGAGTTAGATTACAGTAGCAGGGGAAAAGCTGTCTTATATAGCTTGCTAACTACCCATGCTTGGGGTTCATTCTTGGGCTTTACTATATTCAGCTGGTATCCTCTGGCTCAGCTCATGATTAATATGGAATGTACATGTAGCCCCTTGTTGTCCTTATTATGCATGTCCACCCAGCCATCGTGCGTGCAGCTGGTATTTGTGGACTGCGAGACATGTAGCCAGTCAACATGCTGGCTGATTTGTGGTGTTTCCCCGCAAAAATTATTATTTCAGCCACCATTTTGTGATCACTTGGCTCAAGTAAATATTGGGATCACATTCATGTTACTAAATACATTCAAGAGCGATGAAACATAGATGCACTGCACTGGTTAGATCACAAGGAACCGGATCTACACCCAGGTCAATGCACAGTTGTTGAAAAGAACACCATTCGGCGACAAAAGATATCCAGACACGTTTGGGCTCTATGGGGCATTTATCATAGCATTTTATATTATGACACGACATCAGTATACAGTCGCACAATCCGAGTGACTCCATCAATACTGATAACAAGCAACAAGGCCAAGTCTCTACTTTACATCTTGACCCTACTCGAAAGCTCAAATTTTAGTATTCTGATTTTGATATGTCCTATTCAGTTGACAGTAAGGGAGAACCGGATACATGCATCACCCCTGAAGAACTAGATAACAGAGCACACCAAAGAGACAGGACACAACTCTCATAGCATACTCCCTCAATATACCTAATGTTCTCCAACAACCACCTCAAAAAGTGATGGTGGTATGTGACCGAGAGGACTTATTCACCCCCGTTGATGTGGAAGTCAGGGACACACTGCACGAACAGTCAGTTGTTAGTGGGATCAAAAGTATTCAATATCACTTACATGACCCTGTCCTCCAGGAAGTCCGGGATGATTGGGCTCGCATTTAAGGCCTGGATTGCAGAAAGCACCTGGATAGGCAGCACAAGGCTCGCCAGGGCCGCGTTGGGCCATGACTGCGGTGGCACAGGCCAGGAAGATGACGGAGAGGAGTTTCATGGTGGATTCTCAAAGAGGAGTTTGGTAGATCCAAGATGATCGGTTTTCAAAGGTTTCGATGGGCGGTAGATTGGATTGGATTGAATGAAGACGGGATAAGAGAGAGCACAGCAGCAGGAGTAACGCTGCCTTATATAGTTTGCCAATTGCCTATGTTTGGGGTTTACTCTTAGGTTTTGCTGTATCTGGTTGATGTTCTCCAGCTCAACTCATGTTGTGTTTGACCGAGTTACTGTGGACGTAGCTCCTGGTTGCTCTTGGTACTGCATATCCAGCCAGCCACCATGCGCGCGGCCGGTATCTTGTGCTACCCAGCAAGGAATCCCCATGTAAGGAAGCCATAATGTGCAAAAGGGTCAGCAAAGGAATGTATTGGAAAATGATCGAAAAATGGAAAGATCATCATAACAGGAGGTGAAGGTAGTGGGACTTGTGAGGCCTGGCTGGCTTCAAGTTCCATCCCATGGACTTGCATTTTGCAGCTGTTTCAGCCAGTTGGATCAGCGAGGTAGACGACTACCCTAGGTCAACTACGCCAATGCTATAAAAACAGCAAGGAATTGGTTTTCCAGCAAAGAAGCAAGCAAGGATTGGATTTGCAAGGGCATAACAAACCAGGTTCACTACCATTGGCCAAAGATGGATGTCCCAGGATTGTCGGCTATGTAAGGGGAGGTCAAGTACATTCTGTGGAGAAGTCACTTCGTTTGCATGGATTATAGAATACTTTGGCAACCTGTCAGGAGGATTATACTAACGACAACTAACAGAAAGAATGTCTCTAGTTCAAGTGAATGTAGGGAGGTATGCAATATTGTGTCAGATCTTTAAACCCACACACCGAAACGTACTAAATTCCATCTGAGAATGTGTCCAAGTGGGAAAAATGTGTCCAGGTTAAGACTTGCTCTGGATTGTCAACACTCTATGAGAAATATTGCCTTGTCCAGGCTGTTTGTCTATCTCTCAGCCCAGTTTGCTATTTCCCCGAATTATTTGGGTATACTGCGCTAATGGCTCTAGCAAGCCACTTTACTATATTATAGTCAGCTGGACAAACATCAACGTCATTAATAGCAGTGCCCTACCTACTTCGCGGGTGGGGAATTTCGCACTAAAAGATAGCTACTTCAATTAGTCCACAAAGATTACCATGTCACTTTGGGCTTCGCAACCGGTTAGCCCATCTTCGGCGAGAATTTCAGCAGCTCGTGTAGAGCTAGCTGCCAGCCAGTCTATGAACCTGATACCTGAAGGTAATCCTACCACAACAAACTCGAGGCTAAGGGAGATCTGGGACTGTAGACTGGACTGGCCATGTCATACTGCACAGTGACAATGCTCTTACTTATGATAAGTACACGGTCATCAGAATACATGATACTCAGCCTCGTGAAAGAGAAGGATACTCAGCCTCGTCAAAAAGAGAGCCAGCGCGTGAAAATTGGTGTCTCGGACCGAGGTACAGCTTCGACATTTCGTAGCCTCGTTCACCCACTGCGGAGCATATATCCAGCAAATGCCATACCGCCGGCGTGGAATTCTCAACACCCCTTTCTACACTAAGTCGCGATAGGAATATTCCGAACAACATACCATACAAAATCATGTCCAGCAATGTACTCTGCCACTCCACCCCAGAGGGCATTACCACCCTTACCATCAACCGCCCACACCGCAAAAATGCCATTGACCCGGCAACAGCCAAGGTGCTCTACGAGAGAATTCGCACATTCGAAGACGATCCAGCCCAAAAGGTATGCATCCTCACAGGGGTGGGAAATACCTTTTGCGCGGGGGCAGACCTCAAGCAAGTGACCAGCAGTACCACCGCCACCAGTGCGGACGCCCAGCCCAAATACCAGCGCCATTTCGACGAACCCCCCGCCTCAGGAGAGCCGTCATTGGCACCCCTGGGACCGTCGCGCCTGCAGGTTAAGAAGCCCGTGATTGGGGCGATTGCGGGCTACGCGGTCGCTGGCGGGCTGGAGTTGAGTCTCCTCTGCGACATGCGGGTCGTGGAAGAGGACGCCGTGTTTGGCGTCTTCTGTCGGAGATGGGGCATCCCCCTGATTGACGGCGGGACGGTCCGTTTGCAGGCGGTTGTTGGGCTGGGAAGGGCGCTCGATATGATTTTGACGGGTCGGGCTGTGGGGGCTAGGGAGGCGCTTGCTATGGGGTTGGCGAGTCGCGTGGTGCCCAAGGGGAAGGCCCTCGATGAGGCTACTGCGATTGCGAGGCAGTTGGCGGGGTTCCCGCAGCTTACCATGAATCAGGATAGAGACTCGTGCTATTACAGTGCGTATCAGGCTAGCTCATTGCAGAATGCGCTGCGATGGGAACATGTTCACGCCATGCCGGTCCTGGAGGTGGAAAGTGTGAAGGGGGCTGCTAGGTTCAGTGGTGGTGAGGGAAGACATGGATTGTTTAAGAAACATTCCAAGTTTTGATCGTGGCCAGAGAGTAAAAACCTGCTTGAATGAAATTACTTACCTTTGATTCGCATGATCTATGATATCTGTCGCGTGATAACGCAGCGAGATGACCTCGGTTGGGACAGTCTATCAACAAGCGGGGTGCATGTGGTATGATGTCGCCCAAAACCTGATAATCGAGATATATATAGCGACTACCAACGGGAAACTGGCTATTCCTTCGAAAATACGTAGGAATCGTTGCCATGGTTTCCCCATCTGCAGCAAACGTCGTCACCAGCGTCGCGCGACGTCTGAACGGGGACGTGGTGACTGTCACCATCTCCCGGCCATCCAAGCTCAACAGCCTAAATGTGTCTCTATTGGAGCTGTTTACAAATACAATCCAGGAGCTCCCTCAACGATACCCTAACCTGATGGCAGTCGTGATCACTGGAGAAGGCAGCAAGGCGTTTGTCGTCGGTGCCGATGTCAGCGAGATAAGTATGGTGGATACCCCCGCAGCAGCCCGCCAGTTCATCACCAAATTCCACCTCGCCTTCAAGAGTATCCGGGAGTGTCCAGCTCCGGTGATCGGGCGAATTAATGGTTACGCGCTGGGGGCGGGCTTGGCCATCGCTGCATCTTGCGATTTTCGGGTGGCTAGCAGCAATGCAGTCTTCGGGATGCCAGAGGTTTGGTTTCTCAACTTTCCTCTGTGTATTCTATGGTCTAGGATAAATCTAGGTCTGATTGTGAATAGGTGCGCATTGGGGTACCAAGCGTGGTTGAATCAGCCCTATTTCCTGGGTTGATTGGCTGGGGACGGACGCGTCGACTGCTCCTGCTCGGTGAGAATGTCGCAGCTGAGGAGGCTCTTCAATGGGGTCTGGTTGAGAAGGTCGTCCAGCCAGCTCGCCTCGACCAAGCTGTGGATGAGTGGCTTCAGCATTTGGAGAAGAATGGTTCGGTGGCTGTTCGGCAGCAAAAGGCACTGATGCTGCAATGGGAGCGGCTGGGATTGGAAGATGGGATCCGAGCGGGCATACCAGTATTCGGAGAGTCATTTGCAGGTGGCGAGAACGGAGAGCCAGCAGAGCCATCTCGAATGACTGCGGAGTTTTTGAAGATGAAAGGAATCAAGAAAGATGGTGGCGGATCTAAGATATGATGTGGATCAATATGCTCGACGATCCATAGCGGAGCTCACTTGATTGTAGTCGTCTTCTTTGGCGAGATAGCTAGATTCCCTGAGTTTCTGGGTTAGACGTACGTAGAATATTGAGATTCTTTGATAGTTAGTAGGTGACCACTGCTCATGAAACGGATCTTTGTATCAGTATAGTCCACATTTCGTTCGCTGGCGGGGGAATTTGCAGTATTTAGTTTCTATTGGCCTGGAGTGGAACGTATTGACTCGAGTAATGAGTATATTCCTACGTCTTATAGCCTTATGGTCATTACTGTTGTATAGTATCGGTCCTACTATCACTTATTGATGAAGATATGAAATACATCACTTTTGGTCATTACATTCATCTAGTTACTTTCTCTCTCTACTCTAGAGCTTCCTGTTCAACTCCCCATGAAAGAAAGTAGTCACTAAGATTAGTACAATTTCAATATTAGCATAAAGGCGTCTGAGACAGGCGGAATGCTATCTCTTGACAATTTTACCGTGGATGCATACCTCGCCATATCGATATTAAAGGCTTGTTCAATTTATCGTTGGGCTTGAATGCGGCTACCTTTTCGAGGCTTTTCCATGTGTTCTCTCAAGAGGGGTTTGACGATCATTAACTGTTTGGTAGAGCATCAGCTGTGCAACGGACAAGGCTATAGCCTGTAGCGAGCTCCTAGTTGAAAAAAATATGCGTACATAAATTTCTCATCTCCAACCTCAATTCTCTAAGCCTTGTAGACTCAATTTCAACCATCTTAGTTGAGCAGAACGATGCTTCCAAGCCCTTGAACTGGCACTGGCAACTACTTCTAACATTAAACCCCTTCTATCGTACTTGATACATTTCCGTTTTCCCCGATTCCTAATTTTAATTCTTAATCAAGACCATGAGAAAAGAGAGCAAGGGATCGAGGATAAGCGATTGGACTTTTATTCCATCATCATGGCTACCACAGATAAAGTATTCTGATGTTTCCAAGGAGTCGCCGTTGAGCGACATTCGCAAAGAGCGGCCCACCTCCAGTCTGTCGTCATCGACTAATATCCTTCCGGTGCCGAAGACACTGCGCCAGGATACATATGAGGACGGGAGGGAATGGATTAGAGGGGCATTGCTGTGTACCTGTGCTGCGGGGGCAATCTTATCCCTCAATATCATCCTCACAGTTATCGCGACTGCCCTAGGCCTCTCAAAGCATGGAGGAAGCTTCCAAGCAATAAATGTTTACGAAGGAAGCTGTCCGATGGCGAGTAACTGGGCCACTGGATTACATGCGTTGATCAACGTCCTCAGCACTTTTCTCCTCGCTGCCAGTAACTATGTGATGCAGTGCTTGGGTGCGCCTTCCCGAGCTGATGTCGACAGGGCTCATCGGAAGCGCAGGTGGTTGGATATCGGTACTTTCAGTGTGCGGAATCTCTCAGTTCTGAACAATAAACAGCGGATCTTGTGGGGACTGCTATTGGTAACGTCGACGCCAATTCATATGGTGTGAGTGTAATATCTTTCAATTGAGAGTCCCATGAAAGTTAATCATCGACTATCCTGATAGATATAACTCGGTGATCTATTCTACGGTCTCGGCATTGGATTATGCTATCCTATTAGTTCCCGACGATCTGGCCTCCAATGAACCTCTTGCGGCAGCAGATGACAACTTTGAACGTGGTTTTTTCAATACCGTTGGCACTAGCGCTGCTGATATACAGACCGAGATGTTCAACGGCACATATAGAGATGTGGAAGCGCAGGAATGCTTGGACGCATACAACACAGAGTTCAACAGTGACTTGGGCACTCTCATCGCGGTTACAAACCGCCATTTCTTCCATAACACGACAGTTTTGAAAGCCAGGATCGATAGTGGACTTTTCTCAGGAACTATGGACACGCCGTTTGTGGCCTCGTCACTGTATGGCTACGTTACGGCATCTAAAAGAACAACCCAGGAGCTGGTGGAACATCATAATTTCATAGTACCAGTCTCACATTTTGAGTACCCATCGTGGGTCGTGACTGTGCCCAATCCTGCAATGCCTTCACAGGAGGCTACTTTCGACTTGGAAAACGGGTGGGACGCTGTTTTTACCACACCGACTTCGGAAGACTGGAAACACGACCTCAATAGGCTTTGCAAGTACTTGATCTTCGACAATCCGGACCGAGAGGCATTGGATGAGTATCTAAATACTCCTGGGAACTGGATCAATAGCTCATGGGCCGCAAATATTACCTTTAAACACGGCAAAGACCCAATATACCCAAATCAACTTGGCATTGGTGGCGATCCCATAGCTTCGCTTTCGTTCCCGGAGATACCCGTTTCGCGGTGCATGATTAAGCAGAGAAGATCGCTCTGCCAGCTGACCTATAGCCCGGCAATCGCAGTCGTTGTAATTGTGTCCAACATGATAAAAGTCGTCTGCATGTATTTGACAGCCAGAACCAGTCGGACACATCTCCTATTGACTGTTGGCGATGCTATATCATCTTTTCTGGCAAAGCCGGATCAGGTGACCCAAGGCCAAAGAAATACGATGCGTCCGTCTGACGGATCGAGATCCTCCTCTATTGTACCAGGGCCTGGTCAGCAAGAAGACCAGTACGTATATCGTCAGGTTTATTATACCGCACTAGTGCCAATGAATTTCCTGTTTCGGGGACAGGCATTCTCAGCAACTGTTGAAGAGTTTGTTCCGGGGGGACGAAAAAAGTGGTATCGGGCCGTCAGCACAAAACGATGGATGATGGCCCTTACTTTGTAAGTCGCCTCCCTATCGCTTTGAAACCGCCGTGCTCTGACCCATTTATGTTTCCAGCTTTGCCTTCTGTGCGCTACTTTCTGTAGTACTATTCCTATTGGCATTTCGTTTGGTAGGCAGCTTGTCAGCTGCGTGGGACTTGGGCTTTGGGAAGTTCAACGGAAACAACAAAATCACGAGTCCAGGGATAAGAGAAAACACTCTATCACTGGTTCTTCTCACCAACACACCACAACTGGCATTATCTATCCTATATTTCTTATTCAACGGAATTTTGACCTCCATGCTGGCCGCAGCGGAATTTAACAACTACGCCGTCCGAAGAAGACCACTCCGAGTTTCCTGGCCCAAAGGCGAACAGCGATCAACCTACTACCTAAGTCTGCCTTACCGATACAGCGTACCGCTGATCTCAATTTCTGCAGCGTTGCACTGGCTTCTTTCGCAGAGCATCTTCTTCGTCAACATCGTAGCTTATGATGTGCACGACGAACCCGTTGTCGGGGAGTCTGTGCGAGGTTGCGGCTACTCGCCATTTCCTATGTTCATCATTCTTCTCACGTCGGGTATACTTTTCATAATATTCTATATACTAAGCACCCGTTGGTTCAAGTCTCCGATGCCCCTGGCTGCTGAGAAGAGTGCTTCTATAAGCGCAGCTTGTCATCCTCCACCGGACGACTGTGATGCCGCATTGAAGCCGGTGATGTGGGGTTATAAAGTGTGGCAAGATGAGTGTGATGTGGACTCGCTGAGTACTAGTTCTAGGACTGGACTCTCGGAGACATTGCATACTTGCTACACGTTTACATCCAAGGAAGTAGTAGCCTGCTAGCCCATTTGCACAGATGATTTGGAATTTTATCTTCTTTGTGAACCAGACTTCACCTTCACTGTTATTCTATCTATTTAAGACGCCGGGGCATGGGATTCTATTACCATGCAAAGCCAGTGGACGCGTATCATAATCTATATTCTACTTTTTGGATAGTATAATTCATGACCGAAGATGGCCAAAGGAATTCTCGCCAAGATTCTCAAAACCCAGTCATCCACTGATCAACCATATTTCATGCCAGTTGATTATAAAACGTGCTTATCAACGCCAGGCTCTGACAACCTTGTGTCAAAAGTAGTCCATACGATGACAAGAGATCATTCAAGACAACAAGTATGAACAATATATTCATGCCTTAGGCGCCATGCAGCCTTGCCAAGCCCTCCGCATACCCAACGACTAATCAGGTGCCTGAAAACTCAGACCCGCGCCAAGGATGTACTAAAAATACGCCGCCCAGCCACGATCTAACCCATTTAGGGAAGGTATTGACAGGGCGGGCGCCAGACGCGTAGGCAGCCTTCATTGAGGTGGGTTGCCCGTTTTTATATTCCACCCACTGTATTCAGCCACTTGTATAGTCGAACAACGCCTTGGACATTCAGATCACTGTCAATATGGCCCCGTACTATCAGCTCCTCGGGAAGAGGGTCCTCGAGGCCGCAGAAACTCATGTCCACAGACGAGACCTCACCGTTAACCACACACAGTCGGTGACGCTAGGGGTAATGGGTGCCTATGTTGTGGTTATTGCGCTATTGTGGAACTTGCCCTATGTGCGGTGGTCCTTGTGGCCATTCAAAGTGAGTAAATCATATGTTTCCTTTCTCAAGGGAAAAAGGAAGAAAACGAAGGTGATCACAATACTGACAGGGGTAGATGCTGGTAATCGCCTTCCATGAATTCGGCCACGCCATCATGGCATGTTGCACCGGAGGAAGAGTCAAGTCCATCGAGCTTGACCCTCACGAAGGCGGCGTAACGCGCATGCAGGGCGGAATCAGCGCCATAACGCTGCCCGCTGGCTACTTGGGCTCGTCAATCATTGGCGCCTTGCTGATCTTCGCGGGTTTTAACATCGTGGCGAGCAAAGTTGCCAGTATTGTGCTCGGCGTGTGCTTCTTGCTCACTTTGTGGTGGGCGCGCAGGGATTGGCTGACTATCGTTACTGTCCTGCTTGCTGTGGGACTGCTCGTTGCGTGTTGGTTCATTGCGCACGGCGAGGCCTTGAGATGGGTTGTGGTGAGTTCCTCTCTTTCTATGGCCTGGGTAGAGAGTGAGAAACTGATTGATTATAGCTTTTTATTGGTGTTATGTCCGCTTTATATAGCGTGTGGGATATTGTAAGTGTGCTTGCTTTTGACTGTGCCTGTTCTGTTATATTAACAGTAGCAGTGTGATGACCTGATCATCCGAAAAGTGAACACTTCGGATGCCAGTGTGTTCGCTCAGCGGTACGGTGGCTCCTCGCGCTGCTGGGGCGTGATCTGGTCCCTCATTTCTATCCTGTTCATGGCTATCGGCATCATCGGCGGTATTGCTGCGTTCCCTGAGAATTTCCAAGAACAGCAGGATGACTCCAAGAAATTCATCCCGACTATCTGATGTGATTTCCGAGTTGTTCTTATCCTTCCTCCTTCCGGCTTTTTTTTTTTTTTTTTTTTTTTTTTCTTTTCTTATACTTTTCTATTCTCTTTATTCTCATTTTCTTCTTTTATTATTAACCATGTTTTCTCATCTTCTCAATGTTCCCAATACCCTGTCTCCATGTTTTTGATGACGAAATGCTGTTCTGGGTTGAGGGGAGTGGTTATTTTTCAAGTTTGTGTTACTTCTTTTAGGAAAATTCTCTATCGGTGCTGCAGGCAGATTACTCTTAAATATTTCGAAACAATCGTGCTTAATGAATGATATTGTTCATTAATACAGATCCACCACCCGAAGCAAGGGTTGTGTGCCTGAGGAGCCTACTCTAAAGCCGCCGCGGTGCAACAATTTCCGCATGCGGAATGTGACATGCCGCCCAACTTCTACCATGTATCCTAACCTCCTGTCATCGACACTATACGGGCAAAGTAACCTATTTCTAATCCCCTCATTCTTGAAACAAGATCATCTCGTTAATATTTTCTTCCTGCGCTGAAATGATATCAGAAAAGCGCAATCATTAGCCGTCACCCAGGATACCAATAATCATCGATGCAATCTGATACCTCGAAAGCTCAATCAACATCCTCTCACTAGGCTAATAAAGCCCCTGTTTCGATGGTTTTCAACCGACCATACTCGGCAATAAAAAACACTGTAGCCGGCATTTGGGGGTATTTCTTCAATCCCCCCCTCCCCCTCCAGGTGGTGACAATGAAAGGTTAGTATCCCTGCGGTAGAGCCAGAGAAATTGGATATTATAGCTAACAGCCACTTTCTGCCACTAAAGAGACGATCCAGATGACCAGACCTCGGAGGATGAAGAAGATTCGACGAGCACAGCCACCGCTTCACCAGAGGGGTCGCTAATTGCAGACGAGGAAGTTCCAGAAGGAGGAGACTCTGCGGAGAGCCCGTTACCCCAGAGTCCGTCACCTCAAAGTCCGCCACCCCGAAATCCGCATGGAGGACGGGAATCCCCCGACTGGAAACGTCCAGATAGTACAGACACGCATGAGGACCCATCAAGTGACCACGATGACGCCATGGCGATGGAAGGGGATGGCCCATTACCGCAGAGCCTGTCACCCCGGCGCCCTAGTGAAGGACGAGAATCCCCCGGGTGGGATCCCCCAGATAACACAGACACGCATGAGGAGCCATCCAATGACAAAGATGACGCCAAGGAGATGGAACGTGACAGCCCGCCATCCCAGAGCCCGAGTGAAGGACAGGATTCCCCCGAGTGGGAGCCCCCAAATAGTACAGACACGCATGATGACCAATCAAGTGATCACAATGACGCCACAGAAGGAGAAGCGAACAGCGCAGAAGAACTTACTACTCCGCCCAAAATCGACGACCAAGACCCTGGACACCACTGGGTGCATGGAAGTGTTACACCGTTAGCGACTGGTGGGCTAGATCATGAAAAGCTGCCGTGGGGCAAGAATACGGTCACGTCGGCCAAGGCTGGCTTGTCAAAGGTTCAAAGTCGTAGACGGGATTTGAATGCCCGCTTCAACGTGGACATGAGAGCCGACGTGAGCCTAGAGATTCACACTCAAATACAAGGGGATGTTGTCCTTGGTACGTTTAACTAGATTGCCATGGCGTTCTGGTCAAGCGGGATACTTCATACACATCGGGTGCTATAATACATGGCGGGTCTAGAAAGAAGCATTTGATTTGTGATCAAGACTGCACTGGTCATGGCTGATCAAACGGTGCTAAGTCTACCTCCGCTCTTATCGCGCGGGGGTTCGGCCGGCGGAAACCTTCCGCCATGAATTCAAACCCGACCAATTACTTGCCAGTCGAAGATCGCTCGTCCGAAAAAGACCAGCTTGGATCATTCATAGCTTGGATCAAGGCCAACGGCTTGCATGTTTTCCAGACGAGAAACCCATTCAAGGTAACCCAGTGGAATATTCGAATGCAACCTCATAAAGAGAGCATTCTCGCATGGGTCCACGCATGCTGGACCATAAGAACCAGCAAAACCATGGCACCTTGGCGGGGGCTGTTCGTGCCCACGTTTGGATCCACAGTTGCGACGCCATACTAATGGAGAGTTTAAACGGAGTCGGCGCCGCCTTGTGCCAATCGGAGAGGGGTCTCCAAGTCAACCCCTGGATAGTCTATTTAGGCTGCCGACCTCGTGATTCTATTACCCGTGTTAGTTACACGGTTCTTTTTCCTCCGACCCAAGACGAAGTGTGTCCACGACGTTTGATATGACGATTGACACTATCAACCCAAGCTTTCTAGGAAGATCAGGACGCCTCCTCACCATAAAAACACCATTCTCGTGGGTTATATTTCTATAGGATTGTATGGATAGGTGCTCCAGGCATCATCCCCAGAGGATGATAACGCTTGGGGATGAAGTCGGCTCGGAGCTCGATTCTAATCGAAGTCCCCACCGGGGGAGAGTGCTCTGTACAACTCGCGAACGGGTGTGAGTTTGGGATGATCAGCCAGAATTTGAAAGTGCCCATCTCTCCTACAATGCTAAACAAATTCCTTCTACCCGTCTTCCAAGCGAAGTGGAGCGGCTGTACGAGACTCAATACACTTTATATTCTGAAAGCCACATTGGAGCTAGCTTGACAATTTTCAAGCAAGATGCAACCTGCTCCGGGCATTATGATGGTACATAGGGCCGAGCCGCCACAATTGCTGCCTCGCATGCAGAGATACCTCTAAATGGCACATGGATTACACAGTCTCCAGGGACATAGGCAACCGAATTAGTTTGTTCGGAGGCAGTTGCAGGCTGAATGGTGCTAGAAAGAAGAGCAAGCATAGAAATCGAGCCATATCAATAGCGCCAGAGCAGATCGACGATACGAGTTAGGCCAATCCCCAAAATAGATGTTTGCAATTGCCAGCCCCTCCTCTCCTTGCTCCTCATCACGAGATTAATTCCGCACCTCTGTTGATCGATGACGCCGAGAAAGGTGCACGGGGGAAATCGGCACAATTAAGCCAGTGAGAAATCGCAACAATCTGACAAACAAAAAACGTGGCTTCAACTTTCCGGAGTCCTCGCGTATGACGAGGATTAGCATGAAACGCGCCTGGGAAATTCATAAACGGATCTCATATTTTGATGTCAGCTGCTGGGAACCCAAGAAGGGTCAAACTCTCCAATATCTTGTAACTCTGCTAGAATAGGAACTCGCCAAGGACCGTGGACACCAATCCGGTGGGAACCGGCAATGCCGTTCTTCATCAGCCAGCCGGCTGAAATTAGCCATGGCGCGGTTTCTCAATCCCAATGGCCCATGGACCTCTTGAGCCATGATAAGGATACACAGAATGGAGACGAATGCGTAACCGCTGGGTGCGCCTGATCCTGTTCAATCTTGGCGTATTTGGATCTCGGTTTGAATTGCGTCCGAGTGCACACACTTTCCACGGAGAAACCCGAGTTGCCAACTAGTGATGGGAGTTTGTCACTGCAGCAACAAATCACTGATAAGAGCAAAATAGGCAGCTGTTATTGGTGCTTGTTTCCGGTTCTTTCACTCGAAATAGGAGAAGGAAAACATTCGGGCAATCTTAGATCGTCTAGACTCTTCATTCTTTTTCCCATTCGAGACACGCCAAGCCCTTATCATCATCTCCTTTGCGTGGCTTGGGAAACCTTACCCAAAAGAAATATGATATTTGAGGCTGTGTTATCAAGCTGTCTGTTGTCCCCACATATTGACCAGCCTAGTCATGGATCATGGACTACGGATCCCGGGGATCACCACAACCTGGCGCAAGCTACCAACCAACTACTGAAATTGGGTTCTTGTCTGGCGCTGATCCACCTTGGCAAAGAAATCTGCGCGCGACATTGCCCAGGCTTACGCTAATACACCCGATAAAAAAAAAAGAAGATTGAAAAAAACACAAAAATTGAAGAAGAAAAAAAGATCAATTATGATATGATGCTCGTGAGCCTGAGCTGTGCATGAAAGAGTGGGTTGTCTGTGCAGTTGAACAAAAGAAAGATAAAAATAGGAAGATGCCTATCAGATTGATTACCTGTCATATTGGCAACCATTCATATCCCGACGAGGCGGCCGGCAACCGCCATCTCCGCCCGCCAAACCCTAAAAAACCATAATCTCTACTACGCAATGTCCACCAAATTCGAAAATCTGGAGACTTCCCGAGGAGGGGCGCATCCCCGGACCTTGCCCAGAATGGGGGGTAAGAAAATAGCGGAGCCTATCTCTCTCCAAGACCCATTCTCTTCGTCTCAACACCGTCAGCCGCCAAGTACTCCAAGACCGGTTTCCCACCATCGTACCGGTGGGCAACCGGGCCCTTATCGCTGGGAAAACAAAGATGCCTGAATGCCAATGCTTGGCGGGATCCACCGATCGACAGCGGGTCCAAGGGAGCAACACCGGGGCTCTGTCTGATAGTGATTGGACTGGGAATGTAATCGGCACGCGAGGGCGGAAAAGCATGACGCCGTGATGGCGGTGCCAAGGGACATGCCAAGCGGGCAACCTTGCGATGCATCACTCGACAGTTCCGGATAGGGGGAGACATGTGGTCAAGATATCGTTGTTGATAGGAATTCTTGTGTTGCTGCTTTGGCACACTGCCATGTAGCCACACACACAAAGAGCCAGAGCCGACACATGAAGCTGTTGGACGTGTCGCTCGGCTTGAAACACTCTTTTCCGGCGGTGTAACAGACACACAAGGCAAGCGGTGACGGACAGACATCGATTGCGCGAAGTCTCAGGCAGGTGGCATGCGAACAGTAGAGATATCGCTTGGCGCGCACTGTCGGATCCTTGGGTAGAGAGACTGGCCTGGAATATAAACCAATCGACCCTGCTCGCGCGGGCCTGCGCCCCAGCCATGTTTTTCGGCTAGCAGAATCAATTTCTTTTAAGCATTGCGCTGCACCTTGGCCTGAAGATACCATCACTGACTCGCTTGTCTCAATGCACAATCAACCACCGCCTTCTTCCTCCGGGGGCATACAGCCACCCGGGGCACCAGCTGCAAACCCTAACAATCAACTCATATATTGGGATGCATCGATCGCCCCAAACCCCTCTGTCCCCCAATTCAACGACGAGTCCAGAGACCCCGCTGGTATCTGGTCCGTAGGGGGCAGCACGACGGTGTCTCTATCAGGCCACCAGGTAGCCCTAGACGATGACACCAGCTTTCGCTCCACCCTATCTCGTCACTTCTATGCCGACATTGACACCACACACACGGATATACTTCTCATAATCTGTGCTTTTGTCAGCGGCCTCGTCGACGGTCTCGCCTTCAACGCTTGGGGCAGCTTCGCCAGCATGCAAACAGGTACCCCACCAGCATAAAACGCCCCATTCACCAAGCCAAACTAACAACGCCCAACAGGCAATGCCGTCTTTCTCGCCCTTGGCGTCTCGGGCCAACCATCCCGGCCAGAATACCGCTGGGCCAAATCACTCATCTCCCTCGCAACATACATGCTAAGCAGCATCACATTCATCCGCGTCTCACGCGCCCTCGGCCCCCGCCGGCGCTCGACAATGGTCCTCTCCTTCGGCGTCCAGACCGCCCTGCTCTTCATAGCGGCCATGCTAATCCAATGCTCCGTCGTCAGCCCCGAGCCCGAAGACCTGAGCGCCCCCATGGAATGGATGCAAGCGCTCCCCATCGCCCTGCTGGCCTTCCAAGCCGGCGGGCAAATCTGTGCTTCGCGCACCCTGGGCATAGACGAGATCCCCACGGTCGTGCTCACCACGCTCATCTGTGACCTGCTAGTCGACCCACACCTGCTGGCAAAGACTAACCATAAGCGCAACCGGCGGGCCGCTGCCTTTTTGGCGCTGTTCGTGGGTGCTATGACTGCCGGTGGGCTGACGAAGATCACGGAGATGGTGGCTAGCTTGTGGTTCGCGATGGGCCTGAAGTTGGGGATCACGATAGCTTGGCTTGTTTGGAAGCCTGCTCGGGGGAGGAAGAAGGATGTTGAGGGTTGATTTTCGATCCTTCCATCTCAAAATCATCCTTCCATCCATGAATTATTCATTCATTCATTCATTCATTCATTCATTCATTCATTCATTCATTCATTCATGAACTATTCACTCGTTACCTTCTCCCTTTTTTTATGAACCCCTCCTGTCAATGATTCTTTTTTTTTTTTTTTTTTTTTTTTTTTTTTGCATGATTTATATCTGTTTTTGTCCCATGAGCAATGATCAAGTATATATAGTCCTAGTCTTAGGGCATGTTTTGATAGCGGATATAGTACATCGAAGTAGGGCTTGACCCTAGTGACTAGCCATCAAGGATTCTTACCCTACGGGCCTAGCCAGATATTTCTTGGCGAGCTTACTACATGTCTTTGAAGACAATCAATAGATGAATGACTGTTTAAAAATAGGTGAAAGATGGTATTAGCAGACGATATTTTCACAAGAATTCAAAGTTACATCTGTGTAGCAGTGCTCTGGGCCGCAACAGGCCTCATCCTATCACCGGCTAGATGAGATACCGTTTTCCCATCTACATAATCACGCATACCTGACCCATGACCAAGTAGCGTTGCTAGATATACATGTCTTGCCAATGACGTATTGATGAGGGATTACAATGGGCAGGTGATGGATGGACAAAGTCAAGAACAGAGAAAGCATGGAAATTTCAATAGTGGAAGCTTTTTCCATCGGCAAGTATCCTGTCAGTCAGTAGTGGCTTTGCCGAATATCATGCCAATATAAAATACAACCTGGAACGATGCGGAGTGGTGCTGTTCAGGAAGGGAAATAATCCTGATAGATCTATGGCTGTCGGCTTCTTGTTAAAATATGAACTGCCTGGAATGCCCACATGCGGATGCTCTATTGAGGAATAGTTCTCCTTTCATCAATAGTACCTGGCTGTCTTGCTATTTATCAGGGTCTAAGCTCTGCTCTTGTGAAAAAATAAATCCTACACTTTAGACGGCTTTTGTAGGATTGGATACCCGCTTAGCTTGGACCTACTACTCGGAAGGAAAATTGCATTAGTTAGGTAGGGCCTGTGCGTGTGAAGAGGGATCTTGTGAGAATACAAAATCCCTCAAGTAGCTGACAAGAGGGGAACGAAAATTGTGAAACAATCCCTGTTACATACTCCAATCGTATGAGGAGGTCGGTCAACATCCCGCAGTCAAGACAGAACTCAGTACTATATCAGCTTAGGCTTTAGCAAGTCGTCAAATACTTGAACACGATACCTCCCCGGCAGGTGTTATAATGACACGCCCAGCAATAGCCGGTGTGCACTCGAGCGATAGGTCGCCAAGTGGTATAGTAATATCGCGAAGAGTATTTTCGACGCCACGGCGCATCCCAAAGCAGCCTTAATAAACGGCCCTCCACGCCGTGCCTTGAAACGCTAGCGAGTTAGCACCCGTTGCGCATTTGGAAACCGATCTGCAAGCTATACTGTATCCGTCATGACTTGCAAAAATAAGGGTAGTGCGGGTGGCCCGCCGCGCCCAAAGTAGAACGCCAAGATCTGGGGTTGGTATGGAGTCCTAATCAACACGGCATTGACTCCATCCATGGGTGGAGTAAAGTGGGTATATATCTTGACACCAGACCCCGGTCAAGGATAGTAAATTGATCATGGTATTGTATCTGACATGGACGCGGTTGATAATGTGGAGATGGCGACATTCCAGCGCAGCGATGACGACAGGCAGTCTCCATTTGAGTGTAGTGAATACGTGATTGATGACTACGATGCTGATGTGCACCGTGCACGGGTGCTCTCGGTCGGTTTGAAAGATGCGATTACCAGGGATCGATTGTCGCCTTGGTCTTGGAAGATGCTCCGGCTGTATGGGATTGTGCTTCTCACAACGCTAAGTATGTCCCGTGACAGATGAACCTTGACATTTGAGGTAGTATGTACTGACCGATGGTTTAATAAGACTGTTGTATGAACGGTTACGATGGCATGCTCATGTCCTCTGTCAATGCCATGGATTCCTTCCACAACCACTTCGGAACAGATATGCAGGGCAGCCAAACAGGCATTTTGTTCTCCATCTATGCTATCGGTACCCTTGCCGGGGCCGCTGTCGCGGCTCCTGCGTCAGACACGTTCGGGCGTCGCTTTGGCATGTCCGTCGGGTCAATGTTGATCATTGTCGGAGCAGGCCTCGAAGCGGCGGCAAACGAACTAAGTCAGTTCATCGGGGGCCGATTCCTCATCGGTATGGGGGTCAACTTGGCGAATACGGCTGCAGTAATTTACCTGGTCGAGATTGCCCTGCCGCAATGGCGAGGTACTTTCGGGGGGCTGTATAATGTAGTCGGGTATTATACCGGATCACTGTGTATGTCCTCTTTTCAAACCCTCAGCGTTGGGATATTGGTGGCTGACTCTCACATGAAGCATGCACTTGGATTGCTTACGGAACCGGGTTTCTCGCCACAAACTGGAGCTGGCGAATCCCCGTCATTATCCAGGCAGTCCCGCCATTCATTGTCATGACCTGTGCATGGTTGATGCCCGAAAGTCCACGGTGGCTCTTCGCCAACAACAAAGCGGAGGAGGCTCGCGAGATGCTGATTAAGTACCATGGCATGGGGGATCCCGACTCATCCCTGGTAGCATACGAATGCAACGAAATCGAAGCTGACGTTCGGTTTGAGGCGGATCTGGGCGGCCGTCGATGGTGGGACTATAAGGTTTTGTTCAGCTCACGCGAGATGCTGTATCGGATGTGGTTGTTGTTCTTGGTGTGCATCTTCTCCCAGTTTATCGGGGGGTCGGTCATTGCGTAAGTCTTCCCCACACAGTATATCAACGTGTTGCTGACCAACTGGGACAGGTATTATTTGCCCGTGATGTTAGAAAATGCAGGCATCAAGAGCCAGTCACAACAACTACTCCTCAACGCTATGAACAACGTCTTTGGTTTTGTCAGTGGCATTTGCGGTAGCTTCACTGTCGACCACTGGGGCCGTCGCACGCTGTTCTTGTACGGAACGTTCATCACAGGCCTCATCTACATCCCCATCAACGTGATAGCCTCTTTTGATGCCGACAACATTACCACCAGTATGGGGTACGGGTTCATCGCCTGCATTTTCCTGTATGGGATTGTGTATGCCTTCTGCTGGACCCCGCTACAGACTCTTTACCCGGCGGAAATCCTGCCCAACCATGCCCGTGCTAAGGGTATGGCTTTTCAATCCATTGTATATGGGGCGTCGAGCTTTATCAATCTGTATGCGACACCGACGGGATTGTCGACAATCGGGTGGAAGATGTACACCATATTTAGTAAGTCGACTGTTTCTTCATAGTTTGCGCGGACGTCTGCTGACAATTGCAGTGGTGTTCCATTTTCTGGAATATGTTTTCATGTTCTTCACCCTCCCAGAAACTAAAGGCCGGACGATCGAGGAACTAGAGGTCTTGTTTGGGGCACGCAATCCAGTCAAAGCATCATTGCAGAGATATGAGGTGATCTTTCGAGAAGGAGGGGGAGTAAAGATGCTCGATTAGGATCAGCCGAAGAATCGCAATGCTCATTTCCTTTGGATCACTACCTGAAAAGTAAATAAATAGTCACGAAAGACAATGAAGGATTCTTTATGAGAGACAAAAGTCCGCAAAAAATACCACACCAACATAGATGGGGTAAGATTTTGCCCAGTCGGAATTGGCACAAAATTTGTTGATATGCTTCGGACTCCCCTTATTTGAAGTCTTTTCGGGGAGTGGGAACATGCTAGTGTCCTAATTTCAACAGTTTTTTCTCCAAATTTAGAAAGAAAGTTGGGGAAATTGGACACAAATGGCGGTGATACTGCCGCCATCTGTCTGGAGATCTGTACTTTGACTTTAGAATATCCGCTGATGTGTACATGAGGCACAATGAAACATTTGCTGTCGATGCTGCGGTATATCAACCAGCGCACACTCAGCGGTAATTGGGCCCATTTGTACATCCTAAAGGACTGGATTTTACACATGTAACTAGCAGCATACCAGGCGGCAATCAGACACAAATACACTCCCAAGCCTCTGCCAGAGACCTGAAGACAAGGCGAGATTATAGGGACTACTTGTCCTTGGTGATTGCCGTGGCCAGTGAACTGGGTCTTATGGTTAACCACGTGTCTTGGTGATAATAAGTCAGTATAGATAGAGACTGAAAATGTAACCTATTTCACTGTTAATATTATCTGAATGTACTGTAATGGGTTTGTCCTCCACCAGAGGCACGATACCTATCCCATCACAATGGATCTAGCTCAGATTAGGATATATATTTTCTGGATTCTCAACTAAAGTGGGCAAGTGCTTGAAAGCTGGGCAATTTTCACTTGAACGATTTCGTTTCTGTATTTGTTCCAAAAGAAGCGAAATAGATTGAAAGAAGTGAAGGAAATACTCCTGTGATGAAAGGAAGATGAAGCAATGAAGTAGTCAGGAAGTGGATGCCTGGTGATGTTCACCTGGTTGCCTGAATGCCTTAAGGCTGTCTACAGAGCCCGAGGCCGAAATAGGAAGCGGTCTGCCATTCTGCCGCGCCATTATCAACGATCAACCAACTTATCAACACTTCTTTATACCTTACTCTCTTCTCCTCATATTTGATCCAACTCATTCTCATGTTGTTCTACTCTTATCATGTCTGAGCTTCATCCGGAAGATAGGCGTTACCCTTCGGGTGCCTCCCACCGACCATACCCCCGTCGTGACGATCGCGACGGCCGGATGTACGACGACCGATCGCCCTCCCGGTCACGCTCGCCTGGCGGTATTACGTCCCCCGCATAGCTTAGCGTGTGGATACATCAACAGCCGTATCAGTCCTGCTCTAGGTGAAGACATTACTGACTCTCTGCTGCGAAAAGATTATGCGCTGTCTCCTCCGAGGGGTCCTGCAGCCGACAGAAAACGCGACTATTCCCCTCGGTACCACAGTAGGGATCGCGATGACCATCGACGGCGAGTCTCCCGGTCGCCTCATCGACGAGAAAGGCCTCAGTATCGAGACCGTGATCGCGAAGGATACCACTCGCCTTACAGCAGCCGGAGCCGGAGCTACAGCCGGAGTCGCAGCCCGCACCGAGGTCGCTCGCAGTACGGACAGGAAAGCAGGGAGGTGATGATGGATGGATTGCCAGTGGATATGGCGGAAGAAGACGTTCGACAATTCCTTCCCCTAGATATTTCCCTCCGTCGGATGCGCTGCACATTGCAACATTCTTGATGGCAAGAGGCTGAGATGTACATGTCACCGGTGTTGCCGGTTGACCTGTTGAACAGATTTCCAATGAACTCAAAGACGGCTATCACATTGAGGGTCTCGAGGACGTTAGGGTCATTAGGGACCGCCAGACCAGTATGACTAGGGCACTCGTGAAGCGGAAGGGATACTGATAAGTGTGCAGAACTTTCTCGCCAACTAGGCTTTCTTCGATTCCGAAACCTTGACTGCTCGCGTGACTTCGTTGAGCGCAACTTCCCAACTGTCCTCTTCTATGGGCCCAATGCTGGTCCGAACGATCGGGGCACCAAGGTGCGCATTGCCTATAGCCGCGAGCGGGAAGACCGTGCGCGTGCTCGGGCCGAGGGAGACTGGACATGCAGGAATGTGAGTATTGCCTGCCACTCGAAAGCAGGATAAAGCTGACGGATTAGTGCTCCATTGTCAACTATTCCACGCGCAGCAAGTGCTTCCGTTGCCAGGCACCTCGCCCCGGTATGTACAACTATGCCGCATCTCGTATCTAAAGCGTTCGCTAATATCAGTAGAACCCGGACCGTCAGGGCCTCCAGGTATCGCTGCCCCGAAGGTGGAAAACCATGGTGATAACGATGCGGCACCGGAGAATCAGCCTTCGCAGTTCTTACTCTTCCGGGGCCTAGAGTCCTCGGTTACAGAAGAGCTGCTTGCCAAGGGAGTCGCGAAACTTTATCGACCGACGAACAGTTCCGAGAATTCGTCTGGGAACCAAAAGAAAGGGGCCAAAGTCTCATCTACCACTGGAGATGCTAACCTAGGCGCCCGCGATGGATCAATTCGGCGAGTCTTGCTTGTGAGGGACCGTCGAACCAACGAGAGCTGGCGTTACGGATTTGCCGAGTTTGCCACTGTCCAGGTATCTTCACTTTCCAACCAGTTATCTAATTCGCTAACTGTTATAGGATGCGCAAGCAGCCATCACCCGACTGAACTCGTTTGACAAATTTACCATTTCATCGAGGCCGGTCCTTGTCAGCTACATCCATGCCGGCGTTTTCGTCCCCGTCATCAACCCTTCGGCCAGCACGGATCGATTCACATTCAGTCCGCTGAACAATTCACAGCTGAAGCTGATGTATTGGGACGATGAAGCCTACGTTAGGGAACTGACCGTGTCATCGGCGGAAATGGACAATCCGCCCGCATCACAAGAACACCAAGCGAAAGGCAGCAAAGAATCCGAGAAAGAGAAGGCCAAGAAAAGAAAGGCAGACGCAACCGCAACCGCTGCGTCCAAGAAGATGGCAGTCCCGTCACACCTGCAGTTCTGGAGCAATCGTCACGCAGAGCTGCACGGCATCAAAAAGCGGGATCCTAACGATAAATCGGACGAGGGGTCACAAGACTCGACGGCACCTCCCGCCCAGTCCTATGCGGATCTCACTCGCAACTGCTGTTATCTCTGCATGCGACAATTCAAGTCCTCCGCAGAGGTCAACCGCCACGAGCGCCTCAGCCAGTACCACCGCAGCAATTTGCAAAAGGAGGACCTGGTCAGCCGAGGCATGAACAAGCTCATCAAGCACGGAATTGTTCCAGCACCGCCCGAGTACCGCGATCGTGCGCGTGAGCGACGCCAGGCTTTCGGACGGCCCAAAGGCACCGCCAAGAGCAAGCCCGCACCGCCGAAGGAGCCGTCACCGGAGGTGGAGGTGGAATCCAAGGGCGCGTCGCTGCTCAGCAAGATGGGCTGGTCAGCTGGGTCTGGGCTTGGTGCACAGGGAACCGGCATGACGGCTCCGATCGCCACAGAGGTGTATGCACAGGGTGTGGGACTCGGGGCTCAAGGGAGCAAATTGGGTGATGCTGCCGAAGAGGCGGGCCGGAACACTCGCAGTCGATACGACGAGTTCTTGCAGAAGACGAGACAGACTGCTCGGGAGCGATATGATAAGATGGAGTAATTTGTATAACAGAATATAAACACCATTTCGCCATAGCCAGCAGGCTGATAATGTATACGGGGTATATACACACAAACACTTAGATACAGAAAAGAGAGGAGAAGCGCAAAGTAAGAGGAGAGTCAGTATCCGTAACATCACCGCACCAACACACCTTTTCAACCTCCAACCTCCATCCACAATAACATCACCATCCACACCAAAATATACACAATCCTTCCAACCCCCCCCAAAACATCAACCATCTACGCAGCCTTCCCCTCCCCCACCCCCTCCCCATCCCTCTCCTTCTTCAACGCATCCCCATACTTCTGCCCAAGCACACTCCCCACCCACTCCTCAATATCCCTCTCAATCTCCTCATCCCCACCCCCGGACTTCGGCACAATCGGATTCCCATGCGCATCCTCAATGCCCATCCCGCGACGCATATACCCCCTCATATCCTGCACACCGTCGACCCCAAACGCGAACATCGCCGCCCCCGTCGCAGCCATACCGACCGAGACGACATTTATCGTCGCCAGATGCAGCGCCTCGAAGGCTTCCGCGCCGCCGTTGGCGTCTGGCCGGTGGTACGGCGAGGACGTGTAGAAGGGGGGTCGGGCGCTGAGCGTGCGTTTGTTGATTGCGCGCCGGGTGGCGCTTAGGCTGAAGGCTAGGAAGCCCAATCCGCCGAGGAGGAGCTTGTATTTTGTGTCGGGGGTGATGGGGGTCCATTCTTTGACGGGGTCGGTTGGTGGTTCTTGTTGTTGTTGTTGGTCGGGGTGTTGTGATTGTGGTGGTTGTTGTTGTTGGCTGGGGCTGGGCTTGGCCCAGTTAAGGATGGTTTCGAGCATTGTTGCGTAGCTCTGAGTTTGGGTGGGTTTTGGGTTCGGAGGTAGTGTGGATGTGTGTTTTGTTTAAGGATAGGTAGGTAAGAGGAGTTGCTTCAAAGGTCGGAGCGCAATTAGCTTGGCTGATCGATAAGTAGCGATGATCTTCGGAGGAAGTGCGGAGATTGATGCAGACGGTCATGTGATTTGTGCCTGAGGCTGCCGTGGCCTAGTGTATACGGCATTGTTTGATTTAACTACATTTTGAAGAGTTTATTAATTATTTCAAGGAGAAATAATCTCTCTGTCTCTCTCTTGATAAGTGAACATCTATACGAAGTTACATCAACGTCCCGTTGAACGTGTATATCTTCAATATCCGTTCCATCTGCCCCCGCATCCACCCGACCAGTTCCTCGTCCAACCCCAGATTCGGCGAAGACAGACTCTCCAGATAAGAGAGAACAAACCATCCGCCCAGAAGCGGAGCCGTTTGCTGATGCGCCGCAGTGACCGGTCTGTTCTCCGCAACCGGGTACTCTACACTGTTGGACGGGACCATATTCATGGGCACGGAAACCATCTGACTGCCCAAGAAGAAGGGGACACTGGCGCAGATATCCGTAGCTAGTGCGAAGATAATGTTGGAGGAGGATTCAATTCTCTTCAACGTTTCGCTGTGTGGGGGAAGCACGCACAGACAGTGGAGTATGATATTGTGGATGACGATGCGCGAGTCGCGGTAGAAGTTCCACGTAGACGCTATCCACAGGTCAGAGTAGCAGTCGCAGCGGTTCGCAAAGACACCTGCGGCAAGGATGGACGGGGGAATTGTGGTGGATTGGACGGGCATCCAATGCGCTGGGAGGGCTTTTGTCCAGGAGACTATTCGGTCATCTAGAGTGGTGGCATTGTCGAGGAGAGTAGTGAGTTGGGTTGGGCTGGGGGCCTCAGTGCTGGCGCTTAATTTTTGCCAGGCGAGTCGCAGGTTAACGAGTTCCGTTGAGGCACAGGTGAGTTCAGATGAGGTTGACTGCGGGACTGCAGGTGAAACCGGCCATATTTCAGGGATTTGTACCAGCTGATCGGGGTGACCTGTGAGGCCCAGAGAGTATTTTACCTGCACATTTCAGTATGGCTTGATATGTCATTATTAATAGAAAGGAGAACAAACCACTTGCATCTGGACCGCATTAGCCAATGTCCTAGCAGATACCGAGTTACGCTGCTGAGCATCCAGATTATTGACGAGTGCGATCGCCCCTCTTAGATGTGCTTTCGAGGGTCGTCTCTTTTCCTTAAGAGCAGAGAATTGCTTCAATTCGTTAGAACATACTCAACCGATCACCACATAATACGCACATCATAAACAGAAAGCAACAACGCCGTCATAAGAATCTCATCCACATTCCCCCGGAGACCGCCCTGCAGGGCCATTCGGGTCTGGGAAATAGCCTTCATGGAGAACTGCTCCGCGGACTGAAGCAAAGCCCTCTGACCCGTCCACGCCGACACAGAGAAGAACGCTACGGCCAGCGCGCCAAGCTGGAGGTGGGAACCGCGCCGCGCGTTGGAATACGACTGCGGGAGAAGCTCCATGAAACCAACGCGGATTAAAGGATCACGACGGTGATATAGCACCGAGTTGAAAAATAGGGTTGCTACCGTATCTTCCACTGGCAGATGAAGACTGTTGGGAATCATCTGGATTGGCCATGGCGTGGAAGTGGACGTTCTATTTCGACTGACCGGCAAACGACTAGCGTTGGTTGGGGTCTTCTGTTGCTTGGACTTTAATTTTTGGGCTTTCACTATCGCGCTGGGTGTTGACACCGAAGAAGCTGGCGAGCCAGTGCCTGTTCTCTTCTTCCGCTGAAAAGCAATCCGATCGCGGAGCATAAAGTCCAGCGGGTGCGGATATCCAGGACAAGAGCGGCCGGTGCGCAGGCAAGCCCTACAGTGGGGACGTGCCTCATCACACTATAGATGTTAGCTTGCTGCATCCCGCAGAGGGAGCCATACATGGTATACCTTAATACGTCTCGTTCGGCAGTTCTGGCATCCAGTGCTGGGTTTCCCGCCGTGTACCATTGTCGCGATTCATGAGACGAGGGGATATCAACGATTGATCAGACCATCGCTGTGGCGGGTCAAATGCAGTACGGACACATCGTAGAGTGGTGTCTCGATATTTCTCGGCAGCTCAACAGCTCCAGTCATGAAGGAGCATGGGTGGGCGGTGGTTCATGTTTAGCTGGGATCCTCAGGTAGATTACCGGCTCGGCTTCACATGGTGAGACACATCATCCTTATCTTATCTCACTTCGATAAGATAAGAAACAGGACACGTGATCTACAGAGCTTAACCCAACAATAACAGCGCATAGAGGCAATTAAAAATAAAATGAATGATATGTTTCGAATAGTCTCAATGAGAGCTTTCGAACGGTACTATCAAATCCCAAATCCAACATACTTTGTGAAACGGCCAAAAATGATCACTTTCGAATCGCCCAATTGGGAATGTGACCGGGCTGTTTTGTATGGGGATTTTGAAGAATTCCCATCTCGAGGTTTCACTAGCGCCGTTTCAATAACACGTGATCTTGATGGGCGAATGAGGCCGAGTTGAAAAAGCGGTGGAGCTGGCATTCTGCCACCACCCATTCTCAGGCACATTTGCTGCCTTAAGGTGCTGGGATTCGCTGTCCGACAGTGTCGACCGATGGTGGTGGTGATCGCCTGGTACTGACCATTTCAATTGCATCCTCGCTACTTGGGAGGCCCAGCCTACGTGCGATTCGACCACTTCTGCGGTTGGTTTGGAGCTACGGAATTGCTGAAACAATGGGACAAAAGAAGGGTATAATTGCAACAATTCTAGTAGCGTAGCTATGCTAATTAATCCCTCAGCCAGAACTCCAGGCTATGTCGTCGACATTCGCTCTAAGTAACAAAAAAATCACAAAAACCCGAATCGCATATCTCATTATCTTGTTGCATCATATTCAGCCGTGATGGGTCTTCATCCCGTAAATCATTCGTAATCATGTCATAAAAGCGTAGCTCCACGCAGTAGGTAATGTATTAGATATCGACATCGTCGACAGGGTATGCACATATTGTACAGCAGCTAGCGGCGAATCGACCCCCTCACTTCATAGACCTTGTCGTAATCAACATGTCGGCTCGGCCCGGACGATGGAACCGGTCGATTCCCAGGTGTTCCTTGCCGTCGCGGCCAATATACACGCCGAAGCCGTACACCGAGTGCTCGCGATCGCCTGGCGGCGCGATAACCAGACGGGTGACGAGGTCCGCCTTGCTGCGGGGCTCGCGCAGGAGTTTATCCGCCAGGAGAGGGCTCTGGTAAA
Source organism: Aspergillus campestris IBT 28561 (assembly GCF_002847485.1). Classification (NCBI taxonomy): domain Eukaryota; kingdom Fungi; phylum Ascomycota; class Eurotiomycetes; order Eurotiales; family Aspergillaceae; genus Aspergillus; species Aspergillus campestris. Next base: position 658,649 of record NW_020194336.1, on the reverse strand, counting down.
GGAAGCTGATTTGGTCCGCGAGGGTGGAGATATTGTGGGGCAGGTAGCGACTGCGACCGGGCCAGATGCACAGGAAGGAGGCCATGTATACGGCGCAGAACACGATGAGGGCGTAGAACGCGGGCATGTGTGCCCCGATGCGGATCTCGTCGTGGGAGGGGTACCATAGGGCGATGAAGACACCTCCTGCGAGGATCGGTAGGGCTGCTGAGACGAGGCTCATGAGGGAGATCCAGGCCACTTTGTAGTGGCCGTTGAGGAATGCCAGTGCTGATACCTGGAAAGGGAGGCGTGATGGGTATGACAGCAGGATACTCTGGTCTGCGCGGGCCCCGTCAGGCGAGGATAAAGCCGCGAAGGGCTGCACGGCACGGAAATACACGTCGATGGGCTGCCACGCCAGGAAGAAGAAGTTGCCGATCAGCGCTGGGATAAAGCTGTACACGAAGTTCGACGAGGAGAACGCGCCAGTAGACGGTAGAGTGCGCAGTCGAGGTGGAAAACCACCCTTGATGGCATCGTGTATGAAGCTCACGAGCACGAAGGCAATGAACAACGCACAAACGATGACCGTCCACGCTACCACCGAGATATCTTTCAGAAACCACGGAACCCACCGGTGGCGGAAAAGTGGCGAGTATGGATGCTTGAGCAGGCTATCGTGCCCATTCGCACCATGTTGCTCGATGTCGTAAGATACCGTGGATAAACCACGCGGCTGTTCCTTGCGATTCTTCACGTCACGGTGGAGAGACGGATTTCGAATCGGGGCGTCAACTTCACCGATCCCGTAGAACACCTCTGCGCGGCCAGTCACCTTCCAGTAACCGAGACGCAATACTCGGGGGTCGATGAGATTCGCAACATTGGGCTCCGTCTCGGAATATTGAAAGTCATGCAGGATGTTCGACCGTTGAATGAGTGGAATTAGGTCCGCGAGACTCACAGGGTCCCACATCAACCCGGTCCAGGCTTTAGTGAACCGCAGCAGCAGAAGGATCAGTCCGATGGTAAGCAGCCCATACAGAGCCACGAGAGTCCACCCGACTGCCAACACAGCCGTCCATCGAAATGATCCCTGACCATCAGCCTCGAACCATTTCGCTTGGAACAAGCAGCTCAACAGTGGCAGTGTGACCAGGTTCGAAAGCCAGATAGTGAACAATGCAAACCCGACGAGCGGCTCTCCGTGCCGAAATTGCGAGAAATCGGGGAGAAGGAAGTTGCGGGACAGGATGGGAAGCTCCTCCAATGTATGTTCGCGCTCACGCTCAACGGCCATTATGATAAAAGGCATGGCGCGATACACCGCCGCTTGGATCACAAACGTCCAGACAGTGATAACAACTGCCAGAATCTGCGGAAGATACTGCGTGACAAAATATCGTGCGTCTCCCAGATGTTCGTACGCCCAGAGCCCCTGGTGACGGCTGGACCACACATTGCAGAAGGAAATGCCCGTGATCATAAGCAGACAGCAGAGGATAATTCCCGCCAGGGTCCACGGCCGGAGCACAACCGGCATGTAATCCAAGGGCGGATACAGAAGATCATCATCGGGGGGATCGACGGCATTGAACGCCTCGGGATCAACCGAGTTCTGCACCGATCTCTCCACAGGCTGCGATGACGTCGGCTGTCTAGGCTGCAGCGGCGCCGGGGGAGGAGCCGGGGCTCGGATAAAGCTTCCCAGCTCGTCGTCCCACACCACACGGTCCTCGAGGACCTCGTCGCTCCCTGCTGCGCTTGGCCTTCGCGATCCACTGACCTCTTCATCGAGCGTCAGTTGGTTAATAGCGAAGCGCAGATACGGGGAATCATCGACGCCCGGGGTCGCTGCCCGTCCCGAGTAATTGTCGACGCCCACAGGACGAGTAGTGCTTTGTGACATGGTATTAAAGCGGACCTCCCTCTCCTCGGCTGACCGTATAGAGCCAGCCGGCGAGGGGGCCTGGCTGCGTTCCTCCCGCGGCATGTCCGCGAGTGGGCTCGATGGGTGCTGGACCATCGCCGGGGGGGCTAGATGCGTGCGAGAAATGCTAGGGGACGGATTGCGGGAAGCAGGGTGCGAGCTCGGAGTGGCATACCGCACCGTCGCTTGGCTGGCACTGCTTCGCGATCGGGAGCTCGAGGTATGCTCGGAGAAAGAATAGTAGTCGTCTGAGGCGGCCGCGGACTGTTGCGATTCGGTTCGCAGCAGCTGCGGTCGGCTTGCTGTGAGGGGAGAGGGAGGTCAGCGGGACCGAGAGACTTTGCTTCAACAACTGACACACGCGTGTAACACCAGCGGTCCAGTTCAGTTCACTTCCAGGCTGGATCCATCTAACTTACAGCTCACAGTCCTCAGACTCAAATTTGTTGCGCTCGGGGCGAGCATGGCGGTCGAGATCAACCGAGGAATGAAGGCTCACTTGCAGGCTGACGTTTGAAGTACATTCCCAAGATGCAGGCACCGACCTGTTGCAGAAGGCAATCTTTGGCAGGGGGGGCGACCAGAAATCGAACTGGGGACTAAAGATCTCAGGAATGCGAGGGGGTCTATGGGTCTATCCAGATGGAGGAGGTTATGGTGTGGCGGTTGAAAGTCCCAACCTCCCTTTTCCCAGCCACCACGAGCATCACATCGCGTCGCTATCTTTGGCTGATCGGCGACCAACATGGCGGGGTGTGATTGGAGGGCGAGGGTCTCAGTCACGAATGAAAAGATCTGGATCAAAAGATGCAACTTGCATGACCAAGTGAAACAGGTGAAGTATTGGGTGGTGGTGCGGTGTGTGTTGTCGGGACTAACTAGTTCGTAGTTAGTAGGAGATACGAGGGTCAAGTTGGCGATCGACGTTGCGGCCCGATCCTCATCTCTCCATTTCTTCCCTTTTCAGTATTTATCTCGCACTATAAGTTCCCTACGAGGATAACAGTGTCAGTGTATCTTTTGTAGTCGGTGATGATTCTCTATTATATTGCAACATGATCAATCATGGCCAACAGATTAGTATTGGTATATAAATAATTGATACATATCCATGTATATATATTCCTTCACCCCAACCCCCCCAACAGTGTATACTCTACATGATGCTCAACAGTGTCACAAAACCCAGACAGATATATCTGGGTATGACGCACCAAGTGTTAAAAAGTTAAGCATCATGCAAATACGCGGCAATAACACCGCCCCAACCCCCTGCATTATGATTCTCCGTCGCGACGGCATGATTCCCTTCTAGCACCATATTCTCCGTGCTCTTGGTGTTGGTGCCATAGAGATAAACCCCCGATGACTCCAGCACCTGTACCGCATTCTTCTGACACTTACCCTTACAATCTCCGCTGTTGCTGAAAAACACCCAGTTGCAACCGCCGTATAAGAAAATGTCGCGGGCATGGTCGATGATCTCGAACAGCGCCATGCGACACTTCGCGTCGTCGGGGGCGCACTGCCCGAACTTCGGGTCGGTGGAATGTACCGAGTCGTCCCACGGGGCTGGGGCGAGGGCGTTGCCAGGCCCCTGCCAGTAGGGAGATTCACTTTGCTGCATGGCGGAGAAGACGTTGCGCGCGCCCGCGAAGTTGTATTGGTAGAGAGCGTTGTGCTCGAAGCCCGTGCCAACTAGCCACGTCGCTGAGTTGCCTTCCACGAGGAGACCCCGTCCGGTGGCGATGGTTTGCTTGTTGTCCCCGTCGAGGTCGTGGTCGGCAGTCCAACCCCACACGTTTTCGATGTAGGCGGAGGAGGTGCGCGTTAGGTGCAGCAGGCCCCAGGCGGCTTTGCAGTCCGCGGGAGATTTGTGGCATTTTGTTTGCACATGGCTGCCTACTGCGCCCCCGATGCGGAAATGCGTGTTCCATAGTCCGACGTCGCCGGGCTTGTGGCCGGCGATGTTGACTTCAACCTGCGATGGGTTAGGGGGAGAACGCAGAGTGAAGGTAGAAGATGTCACTACTGACCAGCTTGCATCCAGGAAGGACGTCCGCCACCGTAAATACCATGTCACTGACATGAATCAAGCCCATATCGCCTGGGTTCCCGAGACGGACCATGGTACGCACGTCTCTGGAGTTGGCGAATTTGTCGCCAGCTGCGCTGATGGTCGACGCAAAGGCATCACCGACAATGCGCGTTCCAGCTGGGACAACAATGGTATCCGTGACGATGTACGTGCCGGCGGGAAAATATATGATTTTGCAATTGCGGTTCTGAGCGAGGATACTGTTGATATTCCAGGTATCATCCGTAGCGCCGTCGCCGTGCACCGGCTTGCCGGGGACAGACTTGATATTGAGGACCTCGCTTGCGGTATAGTCCGTATATGTCGGCGGTTGCATTGTAAAATACTTATCTCCAGAAAGTAAGGGTTGAGAGCGCGCTGTTTTCACACGCTTCCCTGATACTCGCTGGTTGTGGCTCTCTCTCTGGGCATACTGCGAGTGGGTTAGATGAGTGTTGAAAGATATATTGGCAGAGCAACTCACCAGCGTTCCGTGTACCCAGGTATCCTTCACGTCGCCATGGAGAACGGCGTTTCCATTAAGACTGACAGTGTTACCTTGATTTTGGACATTCTCCAGAATTATCGCATTCCCTGCGTTACCAGAGTCATTCGACGTGATGAGAGAGCCGAGACCCGAACCATGGCTGTCGATCACAGTCAACGAGCCAGATGTTCCTTTGGCATCAATGCCAACCTTCCCATTCTGGAAGCTACATCCCAGAAATACAATATCCGTTCCCCCAGCTACCACGCCAGTAGCTGTTCCTTCGAACTTAACGTTCCGGAATACCCATTGCTGACCATCCAGTTTCATTCCAATCGAGCCGCCTTTGAACCATAAGTCATTCTGTGTATGATTAGCGCTGTCTCTAAATCCAGGGGAATGACTTACCAAGATCAAGTTACTATTATAATCATACTTCGTCGTCAACCCAATATGTGTCGCAGACTCAGTAGGCATGTTGAAACCAACGTTCGACAGCTGCGTCGCCTGGCTAACAGTCCAATCCAGGAGCGTTACAGGCTGTTTGGGATCCATGCCCGTAGAATCCAACACCACATTCTTGATCCCGATGTAGAAGTTAATCGTGCCCCCGAAATTCGGATCTTTCCCGTATACGAGATGATCGGCCGAGAACCCTTTGGCGGCTTTGATAACTGGCGGATCGGTAGGATCGCCGACTATGACTGTCCCCACGTACAGCTGTAAGGGCTCGTTCAACAGATACAGTCCCTTAGGAAGGTATACAATTGCCGGCTGGCCCGTGGTGCCCATCTTGTGGGAGCTTCGACCTGGTCCCTCGACCGGCCCATCTATACAGCGAATTTGCCCTAAGCAACCCGTCAACTTCTCATTTTGCGGTGGTGGCGCTCACCTTGAATTGCCTTCTGGATAGCCGAGGAGGCGCTCTCTTTCCCCGTGTTATCGGCGTCATAGTCCTTAACAACATTGCGAAACACGGTGTAGTTATCTTTGTGTTCCGCAGAAAGAAATGAAGACTGGCCGTTGTGTTCAATATGCTCGTACCAGTACCCTGAGGACTTGTTCGACGATTTACACGAAGACGGTGCCGTATCAAGCGTTTGGTGAGTCACCGGGGCGTCGTGATGTGGTGACCATGGCTGGGCGGCATAATCCTGGATTGTGAACGGAATCCCACTGCCCTTGTCAGTTTTCTTTTGCAATATAGAGATGGTAGGACCCTTACCTGGTCATAGGAATATAGCTAGCGGGTAGAAAGTAGTCTACCCCTGCGACTCTCTCATCAATCTCAATACCCTGAGCTCCGCTGCACAGCAGGAGTGTGGCTGTTAGAAGCCACGAACGACAAGGTACCATACTGGGCTCGCGGTTCTTCAACCACCGATAGGAAATTGAACGAATGTAAAGGTCTAATATAAACAGGATAGTTCAGGAAAGTCATAACAAGATATACACGGTACGTTCTGGGGGTATCATAACGAGACAAAGATCCGAATCTGCGAGTAAGTAAAAAACCAGGCCTGAAGAAGTCACGCGCCGAAACACACAAGCTCCAAGAAAGGGATGGAAGGTCCAGTCCTTCAGAGACTCCATTGTCTCTTATTTATACTTACCTCAGGGGTGAGAAGTGTGCATACCAGCTCTAAGTTAGTAGAGCATACTTAACCCAACTGAGGAATACTATCGCGAGAACCGCCGGGCTAGAATTCCGGAGGAATGTAGGTACTTATCCCGCAGAACGTGATGTTCATATTGACTGTTATAAAGGAGCTATAGTTCCAGGTACCATTCTGAAATATTTAACAGGTATGCCGAATGATAGGCGTGGTCCCTGTGAAGAAGATCTGTGTGGTTTTTTCTAGGAAGGATTGAGCATTGTCCCAGGCTAGCACCGTAGTGTTTTTGCGATGGAGAATGCAATCGAGATCTTTCTTATACACCTGAAACAATTGTCTAGCATGCGCTGAGCGCTGATAGTAATGAGAACGGGAAAATCAGAGAACGCGTGGTCCTGCGCATCGTGAACACTGGAAGGAGTAAGCAAGGGCGGGTTTCCGTACATGCCACGTTCAGGTAAACATGCACTCTTTTCGTCAGTCGTTGCCTTTCCAGAAGTATTCAACGGGATTTGACGGAGCTATTCTCCATGGAATTTTGCAAAGTATTTTGGAAGAGTCGTCGTTTCAGATGGATGTCACTGATGTTGGTAGAGACCTGCATCGGATTCTGCTGGAGACCTATAAAGACCAGCAGCAGCGCCCAACAGACCGTCAGAGGCGACATCGCGTGGCACCCGACGCAATGATTTGGGTTTGTACCTGGCAATACCCAAAGCCCCTGGATGAAAGCCCAAGATAGCAATTTTAGAATGTTGAATTGCGGACTGCAGACTCGCCAGACGCCATCTGAATGCGACTTGAGACAAACCGGGTCTGCTGGTCATTAATCAACAAGGAATAGTTTACTTTCCTATTTGACAGAACGCTCCAGGGTATGCGCCTTCCCAATAAAAGTAGGCTATTGTCGGGGATAGAATACGAATGGGTGATGCATGATGAGTTCATGATGAAGACTATGCAGTCGACTAGTGACCATACTCAATCCAATAGAGCCTACCCAGTCCAGTGACAGGGAAGAACGAACTTGCCCATAATGAAAAGCAGGAGATTGTACGGAGTACCGAAAACTACCTAAGTTGATTCCATGGCTGCCTGCGTCTAGTCGATTACTGCTTCTGTCTGCACCCGCATAAAGCAGGTTCAACCGTGGTACCAACACCACCACCAACCAATCACTCTGTCAATCCCCTCCCCTAACCAACATGGACGATCCGGAAGCATCGGTTGATCCTTTGATCGGGAGATCGGGAGATCGGTGCTGATCATACATCAGCCACTTTCGCTACTATTGATTCCACACCACGCCCTCCTCTAATTGATACGCCATCCCTATTTGGTACGTATAAATGATTCCCATACCCCCCAAGGAGACATACTAATAGCCATGACAGATATGGCCAGCTATTCGCCCCAATACCCAGATACCTTCACCGACGCGGCCCTCCGGCAGTGGATCATCGACTACTACTCCACAGTCGACACCGACGGTGCCGTCGAGTCCATCGCGGACTTCCTCACTGACGATGCCACTTTCACGCTGGGTGTGCAAGGAGCCACAGGACGACCGGGTTTAGTTCTCACTTATTTCTTTACTTCGTGGTCTATTTGACTCAAGTCGCTTACACAAGTTTCCATGGCAGATATCATAAAGCTTCTCCAGTCCAGCTGGGACTTTGTCCGCTCGCGCAGTCACACCCTCGAGAAGGTCTTTCCCTTCGGCACCAATCCTGACTCCCTCATGATGTATGGCACTGTCACCTATAGTCTCAAGGATGGGCGCACTATACCCATTGAGTGGTCTGGTGTGTTGGATATGGCCAAGGTTGATGAAGAGTGGAAGATGAGATCGTATAAGGTGTATTTTGCGGCGGCTCCAGCTTTTTAGCAGCTGCTTTCCTACAAGGAAAACCATCAATGGAAGGGATGGATAGGATGAGAGACTGTGACGGTCGATCAGAGTGCATTATATTTTCATGAGAAGTCAATGTCCACATGAAATACTGGGTATTCAGCGTAGGGAGATGTATGATATGCATCGTATCACTTGATAGGCCGTATATCCCTCAACTCACAGCTGTATATCACACCCAGAAAATAGCATTGGGAGATTGTCGACAGTTTCTGTAATAATCATGAAGTAGATCTTGAAAAAGATACGACCCATATTATGGATGCACAATTGGAACTCTGTCCCATAGTAACTACCACAAGCTCAGCTGGAGATATTCTCGACTTCATGTGCCTGACCGGTGATTTTCCAAAGAAAAGTCACAAAGGCTTGTGTTTCCCATCTAGTAATTGACTTTTTATGCATACTGCCTGACCAAGATGACCGAGATAAGCCTCGAACTATAAGTGATCCATGATCCTTTTTATTAGCCTGTTGCTGGTTTAGGCTAGGAAGCGGGGTGATGCGATAGTGTCCGGTCTGATGACTGTCGCTTCGAGGTGACGGTGCATGCATAACCTCATCATCGAAGAGATCGTTGAACCTTCCCAGACCATCTATAAATACTAAGCTTACACTTAAATCCTCTAACTGACTGATAATTTCATTGAAGGGAAGAACATCACGATGGTCTCCTCCACCTCACCGAGAGGCATCGCCCTGCAACGGGCCCAGGCGGACCTAATGCGCGACCGTATCACGAGGGTCTGGGAAGACTACCGGGATCTCACCAACTACTTCTCTATTGAGATATCGTCACAGAGAATGTATAAGTTGAGACATTTCTTGGAATCCGAGCTTCTCTCTCTTCATGGCCAGCCGTTCGAGTTCTACGACCAGCAAGACAAGGTTGACTATCTGCTATTGCAAAATTACCTCCAGAGACAGCTTCGCAGCATCGAGCTCAATACCAAACTGGACGAAAATGCAAAGCCGTTGTTCCCGTTCAGTGAGAGCATTGTGAGTTTGTGCGAGGCACGAGCAGCGGTCGTTCCCCTGCAGCCGAAGCATGCCGCAGAGCAGCTGTTTGAAACGCGAAAACAGATAGCGGATGTGACGGCTGGCGTGGAGAAGGGCGAGTACGCCTCGATGACGAAGTCTAGCGCTTTTCGTGGAGCGAGAATAATCGATTCTATGCGACACCATCTCGAGGAGTGGTATGGTTTCTATAAAGGGTATGATCCCATGTTCGATTGGTGGGTGGTCCAGCCCTATGAACAGGTAGACGAGTCCTTGAAGAAACTCGAGGAAACCATTAAAGAGAAGCTCGTTGGCATCACACCAGGCGATGAAGACACCATCGTGGGAGAGCCAATTGGCCAGGATGGACTCCTGGCAGAGCTAGAAGCTGAGGTGATCCCGTACACACCGGAAGAAATCATCAAAATCGGGGAGCGGGAGTTCACTTGGTGCGTCGACGAACTGAAGAAAGCTTCCCGCGCAATGGGATATGCCGACGATTGGCAGAAGGCACTGGAAAAGGTCAAGAACGACTACGTCGAGCCGGGACAGCAAACCCAGCTCGTCCGAACGCTCGCACAAGAGGCCATTGCGTTCGTGGAGGACCATCACCTCGTCACCGTGCCAGCTATCGCCAAAGACACCTGGCAGACGTTCATGATGTCGCCCGAGCGCCAGAAAATGAATCCGTTCTTCCTAGGTGGCGAGTCGATCATCGTGTCCTACCCAACGGATACAATGGACCACGGAGCGAAGATGATGAGCATGCGCGGCAACAACATCCACTTCTCCCGCGCGACTGTCTTCCACGAGCTCATCCCGGGTCATCACCTCCAGTTCCACGTCAACGCACGCCACCGACCCTACCGCCTCTTATTTGACACGCCGTTCTGGGTTGAAGGCTGGTCCCTGTACTGGGAAATGATTCTATGGGACGACGAGCGATTCAAGAAGACCCCGGAGAATCGAATGGGGATGTTGTTCTGGCGACTCCACCGGTGTGCCCGTATTATCTTCTCGATCAACTTTCACCTGGGCAAGATGACGCCGGAAGAGTGCGTGGAATTGCTGGTGCAGCAGGTTGGACATGAGCGTGCTACTGCGGAGGGGGAGGTCCGACGGTCGCTATCGGGCGACTATTCACCGCTGTACCAGGCTGGGTATATGCTGGGAGCGTTGCAGATCTATGCCCTGCGCAAGGAGTTAATTGAGACAAATCTCGTCGATGAGCTTGCGTTTCATGATCGCTTTTTGAGGGAGAATAGGATGCCGATTGAGCTGTTTCGCGCGTTGATGCTGAATTTGCCGCTGTCGCGGGAGTATCAGGCGAGGTGGCGGTTTTACGGCGATCTTTAGTATATATTATCTGCTGTGATATAGCTTCTAGGCTTTTTTTGCATAGCGGTGGTCGTGCCTAGCGTGGACGTCTTACCATCGAGAATGGAAGAAGGCGGTTTAACATACTGTCCTGGAATTATCCATGCTCGCACAACATATGGTCACTACAACCACTAAAGTAACTCAACAAAGAGTACCCACATGGAGTAAAGCCCTAAAGCAATAAATTCTATATTTAGCATATCAACGGGACTTGACCGCATCCATTCCACTCATCTAAGTTTGACCATCCCAACCAGCAAGATGCCAACCACTACTCCTCCCCAACTCCAAGCCCAAAAAAAACCCGCAAAAAGAATCCCAGGTAATCGAAACACTCAGACCTCTCTCACTGTAGGAGAGGTAGGAGGAGAAGAAGAAGAAGAAGAAGAAGCGTTATACCCAGTAACAAACTTCCCAATCATCCGCTCCATGTCCTCCACAATAGCAGCGCGAACGCAGTCATTAGTCGCCGCCTCCAACTCCTTATCCAGCCAGAGCCCGTACCAGACTCCGCCCGTGTGTTCAGGGGACGTGTCATACCGCAGACGAATCTGTCTCGGATGGTCCTTGATCTTGTAGATCATAGAGACGAGAAGTGCGACGGCGCCGGTGTAGCCGCCTTCGAGGGGCACGAACACGCTTTGGAAGAAGAAGTCGCGGGTTGTGGACTCGGGGCGCTCGGGCACGCCAAATACTGCGTGGAATATGAAGACCTTTCTGAGGTCAAAGTTGACCATAAGCTCGCTGGATTCGCTCATTGTGGTGGGTGGGTGGGTGAGCTTTGCGAGAGGGTGCTTTTTGGGGGTTTCTGTGGTTGGTGTTGATTTTGTTGGTTTGGTTTGGGGGTGATCGTCCTGAGAGGATGCTTGGGGTGATGGTGATATGAGTATATCTGCGGGATACATATCTATTTATACGGATTAGATGCATGCATCGAGAGACGGGTTTCGGTTGTTCATTCTGGCTCGAGGTGTTTCTTTCATCCTTTGTAGTGTGTTAGTATAGTTGGGACTATAACCAGTGCAACAAAGTATCCAGTCAATGGACAAAGATACAACGATTGGACGACTGCACAATGCATGCAAATCGTAGCAAGAATTCGTTATTCCGATGTATTATGCTGACAATAAATTGCTTCTAGCTTCTTTTTATGAATTCCAAGAACACCATTGAGGGTCAAGCCCAATGTTTGTTCGTGTCTTGTCTCGAGCGCATGAAACAGTGAGGCTGTCCGCTATTGGACACTCATCAAAATTCATGCAGGGAATTCACGGTTCGGACCCAATACGATAATAAAATAAGAGAGATAAAGAAGTATGAACATCTCACCACTTGCTGTATACAATGAAGAACAATAAAATACGAAATAGGAAGGTGGGGAATTCTTCGGGTCGCCAAGAGGCTGTGGAGCCATGTCGAAATGCCCAATGCCTTCACGATTCCTACCTCCACTTGCTTGGTTGATATTTTGGTTGTCTGATGTCCCTACATGGAGCGCAAGTCTGATGCTCTGAGAGAACACAATAGATGTTGAAGTCTGACTGAACGTTCCGGTCATGAATACTATCGGCTCTTCGACTCCCGGTGAAAACACTGTCGTGGACCCTAGTGTTGCCGCAGGTAAAGTAGATTGTAATAGCATAATATGTCCGGCTGTTATACTCACTGATGAACACAGCACTTCCAAAAGGATCCCGCGTGGTATCTGTAAACCGCCATGGCACAAGTTTCTGGAACTACACCGGAAGGATCGAAATCGAGCGGGCCGATGGCCAGCTGGAATCATTCTTCATCAAGGTGATATCAAACATCCGCGGACATAACATGGTGCAGGGAGAGTACGAGTCAATGAAAGCAATCCATACAGTCTGCCCAGAGTTTACCCCTAAACCCATAGCCTGGGGCACATATACCGACACTCCAGGGACGCATTTCTTCCTCGCTGAATACAGAGATATGAGCGGTGACATGCCTCAGCCAGAGGAAATGGGTTCGTGTCTGGCACTTTTGCACCAGAAGGGCACCTGTCCGAATCGAAAATTCGGGTTTCATATTCCAACATACACCGGGCATTTGCCGCAGACTAACAACTGGGAGGACAGCTGGGAGGTATTTTTCGCGAAGAATATGAGACAGGCGTTAGATTGCGAGATCCAGGCTAAGGGGTTTGCTTCAGAGTTTGAAAGTTTAGTACCGGTCTTGTTTGATGTGGTTATCCCGCGTCTGCTTCGCCCTCTCGAGACGGACGGGCGGAGTGTAAAGCCGTGCTTGGTGCACGGCGATCTGTGGTATGGGAATTCGGGGATGGATTCCAGGACGAAAAGTCCTGTTATATTTGATGCTTGTTCCTTTTACGCGCATAACGAGTGTATGTTCCATGTTCCGCCGACTGGGGTCATCTCTAATGTCATCCTGCTTCTATCAGACGAGTTCGGTCAATGGAGGCCAGCATGCAATCGATTTGGGCCGGAATATCTGAAGGCGTATCACGCCCGTTGCAAGATCTCCGAGCCGGTAGAAGATTATGACGGTCGTCTCGATCTTTATAAATTGTGAGAACTCGGGATAGTCCTCTGTTTCGCCGACTAACTACGATTAGGAGGTTTAACACCCAAGTATCTGCTTTATTTCCAGAGAATCAGGGCCTAAGAGAACAGTATGTTCCCAGAGTCACGGTGATGAGGCAAGCTAACGAGAATCCAGAATGCTTGGTGACATGAGAGATTTGGCTCGGCGGTATGGCTAGGTTGAATTGGATTGGAGTACATAACAGGCCCATGTTATTCTTGTCGCTTTTTACACCAACGAAATGCTGAATGTCGTGACTGATACCATAAACCTCACGTGGGCATATGCCTCACTCACTAGATCCCAATAGAGATAGCCAAGCCGTCTATGTCTCCAATGCTTTCTCGAATCAGCCATCGATGACACTATCCTGGACGAGCTGCCGCGCCGTCTCAATTGATTTCTTGACGGCCATCAAACCAATCTAAATGCATAATCAGCTTGATCACAATGGTAAAACAGTGTTGTCTCTTACTGTATTCTTCTGCTCCACAGCCTCATCATAGGCCGGGGTCCCCTCCTGAATATCAGGATGGTCCCACTCAAAGAAATACGTCAACTGAAGACCGCGATCGCCCAGATCTTCCCCATTAGACACAAGATTGGTAGTAACCGACCCATCAAGCTGACGAAATATGATCTGCAAACACGCACGTCAGATGATCCCCCCCGATTGGGCCCACACCAGTCCATTCAACATACAAATTGCTCTCCATGACTGGTCACCTCCTCCGTCATAGTCTTCGTCTCCCCAGACGGCGTCTCCAGCAAACATTCTCGCAGCACAATGTCATTGCTATCTTTCACAACGACGCATTTCTTCATTGCAGGGACGAACTCGTCGGCGTGGCGGATTTTGCGCTGCAGCGCTTTCCACAGTTGCCGGCGGGTCAGCACGAATGGTGCGTCTGGTGGGTTGACGGGGAGTGTCCTAGCTGCGTGAATTCTGACCATGGTGCTGAGAAAATTCCAAAATACTAATTTGTAGAAGCAACCATAGAGAAAGCCAGGATTGGCGCAAGGATCCAAGATCGGATGCAGACGAGGGGTTGTCGTGTCCAATGACGTTGACTGAGATCTCCGTCCCGCCGGGATGGATGACGCACGGACCACATCATGTATCATTGCCGGACGCGTCTTGATTGTCCATCCTCATATTCATTGATTCCCAGTCGGCTGCTGATTGACGAGGAATGTCATCTTGGAGGTGTATTTCCAGTATCTTGCTGGCCTATCCACACTAGAAACTCGAATGGAATAATACTAAGGGTCAACGTGTCAACGTGTCAACGATCACTATCCAGCTCGACAGGGCTCATCTATCCACAACGCTCAAGAAAATAGAGCAAAAGTGCTGCAAAGGAAAAGTGATAGCTGAACAATAATATTATTAATCTAATAATTCGTGCCCTAAATACTGACCTACCTAGTCCTGCTTGCTGGTTCGGAGAAAGGGTGTCCAGGGACTCTATGTTACTATCCATGTTCTACTCGAATGCATACTGTTTGCATCCATATCTCGTCTTTATGGGCCTGGACCTTTTTGCTCTACATGTCACATATAGGCGTCCATTCTTTCATGTGGTTATCACCTCTCACGGTGTGAGAATGCCTAAACAACACCAATAAAGAACAGTCGCAGACCCTTGCGTAACAAGTCTACAGAATCCAACAAATGAACAACCATATTCCCACCGCGGCTTTGTTCACACCTTGCCAAACACATGCAAGGGACAGGGTCGGAGATAAGAGATCCAGCAGTGCACAATGAACCTCTCCCCTCGAACCCATTCATCCTGAAACTATTCCACAGACCCCGCAAGCGCATCAATGCCCCAATCCAGCCGCCCCCGAGCAGCATCCCACGATTCTGAGGAGCCCCTGCTGCCAACCGACAATGTCCATGACTGCGGTTGCAACATCCTTGTGGAGTACTACGAAAAACGGCACAAAGCGCTTCAGCGCGTACTCATCATCCAATGGATAGCTATCGTGTTCCTCGTCTTTGGCATAGTGCTAGTGCTTCTGTCAAGGTCGAATGACGGGATACACTGGATACCCAACGAGCTATATTGTTCGTCGTGTCCTACCCCACGTTTATATTCACAACATGCTAATAAGGAGTATACGCTAGCCCCCGCCAAAGACGCAATCCGATATGAGACCAAAGTCTTCAGTCATGGCTTTGGCGGCGACAAGAGCGAGTATATGGGTCCTCCCACACAAGAGAATATATTGGCTTGGGATCGTCTCTACCAAGGTATACCGTTCTCATATTCTTTCGTTTGTTCCTGATTTAGTGTAGACAGTTATGTAACGGGATACAGCCGGTATCAGCATGATTCCCCATGAGCAGGCAGCCCAGCTCCCCGTAAAGACCGCCGCTATCCCAGAGGAACCGGGGTACTATGTCGTGGGACTGGACGTTTTCCACCAGCTGCATTGCTTGGTATGCTATTTCCAGCTACACTTTTCTATCCGTCTTTTCATTTTCTGGTCAGATCCAATCAGCTGGTATAGAAAGGGTTTAATGCGCCTCTTGATTGTAGAACCACATCCGGTTGAAGCTGTGGGCGTATCACGATAACAGCGCCATTCCAACCAGCTCTGCAGCTTTCAATGCCTCCCAGACGGGTTCGTCTCAGGAGAAAGAGAGTGGCAATCTCGGAATTGAGCACCTCGACCACTGCGTTGACTCCATCCGCCAGAGTCTCATGTGTTCGTCGGATATCTCGACCGTTGTGTGGGCATGGGACGAAAGTCGCCAAATGACGCTGCCGCTCGCGAACGTCACGCATACGTGTCGTGATTTCGAAGCGATACGACAGTGGGCGGGGATGAGACAGGCGTCGGATTGGGATCGGGGGGTTGATCCATCTCGTTTATGAAAGGTGGGGTCTAGGTGTTGAGAGTCTCAACCGGGGGTATAGATTAACATGGCAGTTCACTAGCAAGTCTACATGGGAAATTTTTAAAAATTCAATCAATTGATTGTTGCATTGGCTTGAATGTCAATTGACATAAGCATGAAAAAATCTAGGTACATGAAGACAAAAAGACTGAACTCGAGAATAGCCGGCTCTACTTGTTCAGCGTAGAGTTTAAACCGAAGAGTTGATCCTCAATGTTGGCACAGTGAACCTGCCATGGCCAGATCGACTTGTCCAGCGTAGAGCTCGAACCCAAAGGTTGATCCTCAATGTTGATACACGGAGCCAGCCAAAACTCGCTACATCCCGTGTCTCAGTTGCTGTCGCTCCCCATGAGCTCAGACTCGTCGTCGGTCTTGCCGTGTCTGTAACCACAGTAGCCCTTAATGCAGTGCATGCAGCGCTTGCATTCATTATCGTGCTTACACGGGGTGGGAGGGGCCTCGAGACCAGTGTCGGTCACATTGATGGAGCACATTTCGGTGTCAACAGTATCGCCTATATCATGTCAGTAATCCCGAGGTGGCTATTCCAGGAGCCAGTTCAACTCACCAGACTGGTTAATCTGGTCCGCGTCCACATCTCTCTCCCGGCGGGGAATCTTGTTGCAGTTACCGCGCCAGCAGTAGTAGTCGTTGGGGCAATCGTCATTATGGCGGCAACGACCGTCAACACAGATACCGTCCCAGCACAAGCCGCCTTCGCAGTCGGCGTTGTTATGGCAGAGGCCGTCACTGCGCTCCAGCAGATGCTTGTCAGAAACATCCGTCTTCACATCTCTCGCCCGACCGGGGATCGGGTTGCAGTCGCCTCGGAAGCAGAAATAATCGTTGGGGCAGTCGCCATTATGGCGGCAATGACTGTCAGTGCAGACACCTCTGACGCACAAGGCGCCGCGGCAGTCCTCCATGTTGTGACATTTGGGATCGTTGCGCTCCGTCAGCATCTGGTTCGCGTCCACATCTCTCTCGCGACCAGGGATTGGGTTGCAGTTGCCACGGAAGCAGTAATAGTCGTCGGGACTATCACCATTATGGCGGCAACGACTGTCAATGCAGATGCCTTCCCAGCAGAGGCCGCCCTCGCAGTCGATACTGTTGTGGCAGATGCCCTCATCGCGCACAAGCAGGTGCTTGTCAGAGACAGCTGTGTTTGTATACAGTGTTAGTTGTGGTCAACGGTTATGTATGGTGGTGGAGTAGATATGTACCGCTGTCCACAGCCTTGGGACCGGGGATGGCAGATGCAGTCACAAAGACCACGAAGGTCAGGAGGTAGACAAGGTTGAACTTCATCTTGGATGGGGCAACTGTTGCAAGTGGTTTGGGCTGCAGGGTGCAGGGGGATATGACTGAGGAGGACTGGGGAGGAGAGGGGATGAAGGGGAAGAGGGATGGGAGAGATGGTCAGAGAAAGCCTACGTTGCTGGGTGAAGAAGGGGGTATTTATATTCGAGAGATTCAGAAGAAATGAGGATCAGTAAATCACTTCATCCTGGGTGAAGCTGTTCGTTTATTCCCGCATCTGCTCATGCACTTCCTTTGTTGAAGTGTATCAGTCCATCACTGCAGGTAATCATCGAGAAAAGTACTGTGAATCTGATATTAACTGACTCGAATTAGATCTGGACCGTGGTCTGCAAGAAGGCTTTTTCACAACTTCACTTCAATGATACCTACAGAGGCAATTGTACTGGACATGCCATCATACAGACTCGGCTTTCTGGATAGGTGAAGTATCAAGTCATCCCACCAGACATCGGTCACTCACTCATCCTCACATACCTTTGTTGTCCCCAGGTACCACAAGTGCGCCTCTCGCTCCGGTCTTGTTGCGCCCAGATTCCCAGTTTCATTGTTGACTCCCTCGATCACTTGAATATCTGCGGGGGTCACAGGAGGGTCTTCTTTATTCCCAGACGTAATCCAGTACTCCGGCGATGATTGGCTATACTCCGGAACAATCCCCACCAAAGTACGTGACAGCCGATAGAGTATCTTGGGGATATAATCAGCATCATGAGTGATGCGGTAGCTGTGACCGACTCCTTGATTGGTGGTGTACTCGGCTAGAGCGAGGTTTCCCACGGAGAGAGCACCGAATGTATACTGGACTCGTCAACCCAGAAAGACAATCCGGTGTAGTCACCCTACCATGTCGACCTGATACCCAGCCTGCCTCAGATACAATGATTCGAGTGTGGCCAAGGCCCCTCCGAGGCTGTGCCCTGTCACGACAAGTCTATATCCGGGGTAACTGGCCAGAGCAGATGCTAGCTGTGGCAGGAGGATCTCATGCGCAGTGCTCGAGGCGTTCCAGAATCCATTGTGAGCCTTGCATCCGTAGCACAAGCTTGAAGCATCGACATGGCTAATCTGAAAATCTATCCAGCGATTTTCTGCGGAGACAGTCCCGCGGAAAGAAAGCACGATGAGCTCTGCGCTTTTGTCGACAGCGATGTAGCCCGTTGTGTCGCCGGGCGTTATCCTACAAATGCACTACATTGAGCTAATGTATCTTAGAGAGTCCAGCCCACAGGGCAACATACCCCGAAAACCCATATAAGATCTCCGTTTGCGCTTGCATAATGATAGTGCAGTTTCCAGGGTCGCAGTACACCGGAGATCCCACAGACGTTGCGTTATGGTTTGCTTTACAAATCGCCGCCTTCGCATATTGCGAGATGCGGTAAAAGTCCTCCAACAAATCGTACGGTATATCTATCCGTTGACATTTAGCATGTTTAGATCAGAGTAAATCAAATTGTCTCACAGCACCTCTTCTACCCATCCAGCCACCCGGGACTACCGCGCCGAGTACTGCGCCGAGTGCGCCGAGGCGCAGAATTCTAAACAGCATGCTGAAAACTGGACACATTGGTTGGTTGGGGCTGACCAAGTGCAGGGGAATTGGCAACTGTGGGTCTTATATTTGGTTTTTCTGATCGGTTGATTTCTCAGCTCACCACTTTCGATATTGTGCTACGCCTCTGTCGACAAACAAACATCAGCTGAACACGCCGGCGCCCATGTGTCAGTCCAGATCGTCCACGATCCTACATGTATTTGGGGCTATCTACACAGTCACAACCCTAATTCAATACATGGTTGTCCTTCTGCAATGGTTTCGTACCGGAAACCATGTAACTGGCATGATTCTTTTACCACAGTCCAAGGAACCGAAATACTCTAGTCCAGGTATGAGGAAAGGATACCATCACGGAAGTCGGAATATGGATCGAATAGCGCCAATTATAGGATGGCAACATCGCAATGCAAAGAGCGTCACACAGTAAACTCTATGCATGAAGTACACACACGGTCCCATTTGCGGTCTCCAACCCCTCCATAAGCAACACAGGCATCATCGATCCCCGACCCACCTATCAGCCACTCTAGCGATCCGGTCAGGGATCATGAATACCGATCTACAGCGTAGTGCCCGTCCATCAATCTTCATTGGCAGACTCAATTGGTCACTCTCAAAGTATATCACCCATTTGATCCCCGCATTCTGCAGAGAAAAGTCTACATGCTTGGTTCAGAGACGCATTGGCAAACTATTGACCCACTAGTGAGGTCATGCAGGTGCTCTCAACTACTAAGTATACATAGAAGCTGACGCGATTGCCACGAGCTGAAGCTTTTATTGGGAGCTATGGTGGACTTGCTTTTTTGAAGGGCTCTTTGGCAGGAAAAGCTGATCGACGATTCTCTACTGAGGGATGTTGTGGCTTCGGGCTCTCCGGGCCGGCCTATAGTATTGAGTACCATGTCTTGCCTGTTGAGAGTTCTGGATTGCTTTAAACTGAGCTTGATCCGTGGATTTTGTAGTCGTTTCATTGTGTTGGGTTTCTCAGGTGTCGTCAATCCACAGTCAGGGAATTGATTGTGCTGCGCTCTTGTATTTGCTGCAAGAATGACCGTCGACGAGGAGACACCTCTCCTGAGTTCACCTCCAGTGCAGAACCTGGGAGATCAGATCAAACGCGAGTCCACAGAGACTGGAACCAAGTCAACCCGATGGATCGTCTACGGCTGCTTCATCGGTAAGTTTTCTGGCTATCTATACCGAATCCCACTGACATATGCAGGCATCTTTCTTGCGGCCGCCGACGACTCAATTGTAGTCTCGACATGGGCCGCCATAGCCTCGCAGTTCAACCGCCTATCACACGGTCTATGGCTCGTAATAGCCTACAATTTTGGATACTGCGTCTCCCTCCCTGTGGTAAATAATCCGATATACGATGGTGGATGGCGTTGACTTGGATCTAGTATAGTTCCCTGTGCAACGTGTATGGGCGGAAAGACATACTGCTGTGGTCTTATATGCTGTTTGGGATTGGATGCCTTGCATGGTACGTTCATATCTCCTTGTGCCTTTCTATACTGATTGAGTCTTGCAGTGGGATCAGCACGTCGTTAGAGCAATTGGTTGTGGCCCGAGTTGTCGCGGGGGTCAGCGGAGGGGGAATGATCTCGTTGGTTTCGATAGTGATTACAGGTAAGCATACCTCCAATAACAATATCAATAACATCCCTAATTGTCGACAGACCTCATGCCACCCGGTGACGTCGCCCTTCTCCGAAGTTACGCCAATGTGATCAATGTCGCTGGACGCAGTCTGGGTGCCCCCATTGGAGGCCTACTAATACAAACAATCGGATGGAGATGGTTAGCAGACTCTCCCTTGTTCCCGCACGCTGCTAACTGGTCTAGGTCTTTTCTCTCTCAGATCCCCCTCGTAGGCGTCTGCATCTTGGTAGCCGTATATGGCCTTCCGGCCTCGTTGAACCAGACTGTTAGCGCGGAGGGTGGTTCTCCTCGTTCGAAGCTGGCGCATCTCGACGTGGCGGGCCTCTTTACTTTCACGCTGTCCATTCTTACATTGGTGTTTCTTGTTCAAAGCGAAAGTAGCTCGCCGGGAGATAACTCCAATCTGCCTTATATTCTGCTGCCCATCTTCCTGGCTGCCGTCATAGCGTTTTTCCTAGTGGAGGCATACTGGGCGGCATACCCACTTATACCTTTATCGATTCTCAAAACACCACTAGGAGGCTACTGCGCAGTTCAGATATTTATGAACGGAGGTCGATTTGCCGTGAGCTGCCTGCCCTCCTCCCAGTTCCTATCGCCCACTAACACAACCAGCTCATAACCAACACCGTACCCTACTTCATCCGCGTCAAACACACCAGCGACGTCCTTGCCTCAATTAGCCTCATCCTCAGCTCTCTGGGCGTCTGCATCGGCGGCCTCATTTCAGGCACCGTCATCAAGCGGTAAACCCCCCCCTCCTTCTCTTTTCCCATCAAACCGCACACCATTCTCACAAAACAAACCAAGAACCCACCGCTACAAACACATCACCATAGCCGCAATGTGCCTAATCACCACCTCCTTCGTCGCAATCCTCATTCGCTGGCGAAACGGCTGCTTCAACTGGGAAATGGTGTATCTGTTCACAATCGGCGTGGGCATGGGCGTCATCTACTCGGCGCAGTTCGTCGCAATGTCGCTCGACGCTCCCAAGGGGGCCCTCCCTACGTGCATCACCACCTACTACCTCAGCCAGCAGCTAGGCCTAATCATCGGGCCCGCCTTGGGCGTCGCTGTGGTGCAGCGTATGTTTGGAGATCGGCTTTCGCGGGAGTTGGCTGTGTTTGGGGAGAAGCAGGTATGTCATATGAATGATGGTAGAATGGAGAGGGGGGCGCAACTAATCGGTCATCTGTTTGACGCAGCTGGTCCAAAAAATTGTCAACGATGCAAGATTCTCGGAGACGCTTCCTGAAGCAGTACAGGAGACTATTCGGGCTGCGTATTTGCGCGCGTTTCAGTTCATACCGGGTGAGTTGTGTCTCTGTCGATGCTAGGATCGGATGTTTGCTAACTGGCTCAGTTATTGCTGTTGTTTTTGCTGCGCTTACAATGGGAATTATCATTTATCTCCGAGAAACGAGGATGGAATGATATATGCGACGGTCAGTGGGTAGGACGAGAAAAAGTTTGGCATGGTGGGGTTTTCAGATGCACAAAGGCATGGTTAGGAAAATTGCAACACACCTAGTCCTGGTTTGATTGATCATTATATAGCAGGCCTTGACTGCACGCATACAGAGGCACCATTGACTAGCGGTTATTGATAGGCATATTCAAAATGAGTAGTTTGAAACAGATACCTTTGAACATCCTTCTATTCAAGCAATGCTGGTTTCGTACTCTGCTTACTCGGTCGAACACGACACAATTGACTAGCTTCGAGAAAATCCTATATTACGATATAATGAAGTACTTAAATACAGTTTTTCAAATCAAAAAGCAGGCCGGGCTTTTAATATGCAAAAGTCAACAGAGGGAGAAGACAAACCGAGTGCGAGAACCGAGATATAAGATAGATGAGTCCTTTCCGCTCTACATATGATGTGTAACTCCAACGTAATTCAATAGACATACCCATAAATCGAAAAACCTAGAGGATAGACCAATTATTCTTTCATAGCCAAGTGTCTGTACAGTCCACAATAGACCAGAAGATAGAAGATCAGATGGATAAGATAAGAAGATCAGCGATAAGATAATACATCTGCCTCAGGCATACTACCACTCCGCACCGGAGATAGAGAAAGACGATAGATAACATCAACATCAACATCCACCTACCCTCGCTCATCGCAACAATCAACAACACAATATCCCACTGTTCAATATACCTCAGTCCAGCTCAATTCTATCCGAGTCACCACAGACCACCCCACAATGTCAAATCTCCCAGAACAACAAAACCAACAACCCTCACCAACCGACCCCCTCCCCCGCACCTCGACCCCAAAACCTACCCACGCACCATAACCGACCCCACGCTGAACATCCACCTCACCCTAACCTACAGCCCTCTCGATCCCTCCAAGGTCCTCGCACACGTATCTTCCCCCCAAGCAGGCGCCAACGTCCTCTTCCTCGGCACAACGCGAGACACCTTCGAAGACCGCCCCGTCGCGCAGCTCAGCTACACAAGCTACCCGCCCCTCGCTCTGAAGTCCATGCGGCGCATCGCGGAGGACGCCGTGCGCGCACACAACCTGACAGGCCTGGTCATCGAGCATCGACTAGGCGTGGTGCCCGTGGGGGAGTCGTCGATTGCGATTGCGGTTAGCTCGGGACATCGGGTTGCGGCTTGGAGGGCGGGGGAGGAGGTGCTGGAACGGTGTAAGGAGGGGGTGGAGATTTGGAAGAGGGAGGAGTTTGTTGATGGGGGGGTTGTTGGAGGGAGAATAGGGAGAGGGATGGGGGGGGAATCTTGTTGCTTCTAGTTGAGTATTGCTTGATGATGGACGGATGGTATTGAGAGGGGTGGATTATTTTGTTTCTTATTTTGGGTCTATCGTTGTACATATTATACATACTATACTACATATCCGAGCTTTACTTCTTCAATGGCTTGCCCGCTCTCTTCCAGTCATTGATATGCTCCATGATGACCCTCGTCGCGGACTCGGGCGTATCCTGGCGACCGATACACTCGACGAAGTCTCCTTCGGGGTCTGTTCACAATTAGCATAATAATTCGAGCCGCAGGCTAAACCAGTAGGTGGAAAAGGGGGGAAAGCTGACCCATCAAATAAAAGTAGATACTATGATCCACGAGATAATCCTCCCCAGGCTTCACATCGCGCGGAGTACTGAAATACACCCGATACTGCTTGCACACATTGCGCACTTGCTCGTACGTGCCCGTCAGCCCGATAATATCGTCGTGGAACTCCTTCAGGTAGTTCTTCAGCACCTCAGGCGTGTCGCGCGCGGGATCACACGTGATGAAAACCGGCAGGAAGACATTCTCGCCTTTGGTCTGCGCCTTCACGTTGTCGATGATGGCAGCCATTTTGTCGAGCTCGTCGGGGCAGATGTCGGGGCAGTGGGTGAAGCCGAAGTAGACCTACACCTGTTAGCATCTTTCCCAATCCAATTCTTTTGCTTCCTTCCTTCCTTTCTCTTCCAAATATCAGAAGGGAAGAAACAGATGGATACTCACAAAAGAATACCTCCCCCTCAACTCCTCCTCCGTAACAACCCTCCCCTCCAAATCCGTCAACACAAACGGCCCCCCACCTTCGGCTTCCCAACCCCCTTATTCATCTCCGCGACCCTCTGCCGCGCGAGCCTCTCCTTCTCCACCCGGAAATAGATAATCATCGCCGCGCCCGTCACCACAAACAGCGCCGCGGCCTTCCACGAGAACGGGCCCGTCGAGTTGCGCGCTTTCAGCTGGCCCATTGTGGGGGGTTTTCCTTGTAGCTTGCTGGAGCTGTGGAAGCTGGCCCGCCATTGGTGTTGCGCGGGTTTGATGGTGGGTGGTGGTACTTGGGAGGATGTTGCGCGCTTGATGGTGCTGTTGCTGGTGATGGTGTGGAGGGTGCGTTGGGAGGCTGCGGTGGGTGCGCGCGGGTGCACGCGGCCCAGGAGCTGGGTGAGCGTTGTTGGTTTTCGGAGGGACGATGCCATTGTTTGTGTTTCTTGTGGTGTATTGTGTTGGGAGATAGGTAGGTAAGCGGGTGAGTTTTCTGGAATGAGATCAGGTGGTTCGAGTTGTCGGATGGGATCCGCTCCGCGGAGGACCGGGATTAGTCTGTCCGATTGGGTTAGTGTGTATGGCACGTGACTATATTGGCATCTTTGGATCAGGCACTGGTTGATGATTTATTTCGCTCGATGATAAGTTCGCTCGATGGTGTAGTTCTTTCAGATACTTGGTAGGATAATGTATCTTCATTGCTATCTGTTGTTGTTGGTGGGTACTCTCCGACTGTGTCTGATACAACAACCACTTTCAAAATATATATACAGGAGTATATATCTACAGTCCGGAGACGAAGTATTTATCTCCAAAGGGTATCAATATCTTAAGACAAATCGTTTACAACAATCAATAATATAGTAGTAAATGTCTATTTACTATGTATACCCCAACCCAGCCACAACTAAAATTACAAGAATTACGCCTGCCTATTGCAGAACCAGAACGGAAGAATGAACTGAACTGACCACTCGCCAACACCAGACGTTGCCATGGATGCAGGATTGGAAGAAAGAAACCGGGAAAAAATAAAGCAAGAAATAGAGCTGTCCCGAAGGGCAGAAAAAAAACAACAACAATAGTGTAAGGGAAGAGAAGAGAAGAAGAAAAGAGTAGGCAAGATGAAGGGAAGAAGAGAATAGAATGAAATAAAAGAAAGAAAAAAGTTAGAAGAGCAAAGGGAAAAAGAAGAAAAGAGCATGCTATGCAGCTATCAAAAGAAAACTTTTCACTGTACACTCCGACTAGCCACGCTGGCTCGACTAGGCGTCGTCCGGGGCTCCTCCTCTTCCAGGACATCACTGAGACGCGTAGGATGGCGGTGGCGCGGAGTCATCGCCTCCCACCCCTGTTCATGTTCCTCGCCCCATGAAGACCCCGTGTAATCGACGGTCGTCGGCGGGTATCCGGCATATAGAGGCGCCGACGTTGTAGGCACTGTGCCCGCGGGATAGCCGTGGTCGCTGCCCGCTGAGCCCTGCTCGAACTCGTCACTCTCCTCCGACATGGCGGGAGGGTAGACGATCGGGGCTCCGGCTGGATCTCGGCGGTAGCCGTCGTACTCTTCCTCGCCGGGCTCGCTGCTGGCCTCGTCGTTGCCGGACGTTGGCCGCGGGGCGTACGCTGTCTGGCTGTAGTAGGAGGTTGTCTCGGCGGTGGTTGCGGGCGGCGGCTGCGTCGTGAACCGCTGGGGGTCGGTGTCTTGGTAAGCGCGCTGGCCTTCGGTGAATGGATCTGTCACTGTGGGCGAGACGGGGGTTTCCTCGTAGTAGCCACCTTCGGGTGAGTCGGCACGTTTCTCTGACTGGTCGTAGGGGGTCTCGTGGGCGGGCGGTCGGTTCGACGGGTTGGATCGCCCCAGACCTTGGATCATGGGCACCACTTGGACACCGCCGACGATGGTGGGCTCTCCATTCCGCAGGGAGGTGGTCCGATCGCGCTCTTCTTGCTCGCGACGACCGAGTTCCTCCCAGGCGCGACGCGCTTCCTCCTTGGAGATCTGCAGCTCGCGACGCATCTCTTTGAGCAGGCCTTCCATCCGAGCCCGGTCGCTTTCGGTCTTCTGGAACGTGGCCAGCGACTCGGCCCGAGCCTGGCGTTCGGCGCGGAGCTGTCGGTCGAGTTCGGCCTGAACCTCCTTGGACCGCTCTTGTTCCGCGCGGGTCTCGAAGAACCACCGTTGGAATTTACGCTCGGAGGATGCCCGGAGACGCTGCAGCTCCACCACGGCGTGGAACAGATTCGCGCCCGCGGCCGACAGGTCCGTCACTTGGCGGGCCATTTGCTGGCTGATGGGGTCGCGCTCCATGGCCTCGTTGTTCTGCTCCAGTTTGCGGATCCAGTAACTGGTCAGTCCCTCCCAGTGCGATGACAGCGTCTCCCATCGTTCAAACGCGTGGGGAAAGGCCACGCGTCGCGGTTGTTGCGGTTGGCCCGCAGCCGCTGTGGGCGCCGCCGGAGCGGGTTGCTTGGGCGCTGTCGTGGCGTGGGGGGCCGCCGGGTCCGCCGGGGCCGGAGCAGAAGCAGGTGGGCCGGTCGCGGTGGGCGGTCGGTTGGAGGCCGCCATCGGGGGCTGCTGGGGCGGCGCCGACCGTCGCGGCGCTACGGGGATCCCCGGCGGTGCGGTGTCAGCGGCGGTCGCCCGGTACTCGGGTTGAGGATCCGCGCGGGACCCTCGGCGCTGGGGTCGCTCCCCGGCAACCCCAGCAGGGTACGGAGCGCGGGTAGGGGCCGGATCCTGGGCGTCCTGCGGCCGGCGCTCCCCCGCCCCCTGCTCCTGATCGCGTGCGTCCTGTTCTGCCTTCCGGCGTGCCTCTCGGTCCCGACGCTGTCTCATGATATCAGTGGGCGTCCGTACGCCGCTAGGGGGATGCGGGTTCACGGGAACGGGGCCCGGGGCGGCGCGGGTGGCACCGTTCTGCGTACGACCGGTGCTTCCATACCCGGGGGCACTGGTGGGGCTCATCAAGTCCGCCATGGACGAATTCACCTCGTCCCAGTCGGTGGTGAAAGGGAATGGTTTGCGAGTGGCCTCTTCGAGCGTCCAGAGGATGGCCGAGGCGGTGCGCGGCGAGACTCGATTGGTATGACGGGGCCAGTAGGACTGACCCGGGGGAGGGTGATGCGAGTCGGGGTCCTCGTCGTCTTCGGTGTGCGGTTCCGATAAGGCCGGACGGAGAGCACCAATGCCACTGGTGCGATTTGAGGCGGGATGGATGGGATGGACGAGGACGGGGATAATCTGCTCTACGCGCGGACGGCCCGAAACATCGACAGTCGGGGGGCGGAGGGGGAGACGGGAGGTTCTCCGGAGGGAGCGATTGCTGGGATGAGAAGCGAGGACAGGGGACGGGGCAGGATCAAAAGCAGCCGGCTGCTGGCGTTGCCGTCGGGGGGTCGTTACAGTGGAGGGGTCGTAAATTTCGTAGGTCTCGTCAGATATGCGGCGAGCGTGGTGAGACACTGCTGAGGTTGGTCGTGGCAGGGGTGCAGGATGCGACGACAACGTGAGTGTTGAAGTGGAACAGCACCGGGCGCTTCAAGCTGCGTTGTGAACGTGGAGGGCTTTTGTCAAATGAATTGGCTTGTCGTATGGGTTTGGAGCTCAATCCAGCACAGTGATGAAGTGGCTCTAGCGGTGCTCTGATGTCAGTAATTGCGGAGATTGGAATGGGTGGAATGGAATGTGGGTATTCAGACAAGATTGCAACAATCTGACCGTAATGGAAAATGGAAGAATGGATCGAAAGGTTAGGAAGGAATTGAATTGATTGAATTGAGTAGACTCGAATTGTTTTGGGCACGAAGGAGAGAGGAAGAAAGAGAGGCTGGTCGAATGGGAGTGAGGCGGGAAATGTGATGGCTGGGAAGGATGATGAACCACGTAGTTAACGTACCTGCTTCGATACTCGCTTTGACCGCTCGGGATTTCTTAGTTTGGAGGAGTGACAGACTCCCTCAATCCCAGCGGTCATGGAGCACCATTCAGAGGTCACCGAAAAGGGAGGACGCCAATAAAGGAGGGACTCAGGGAGGCAGTCGAGGATGCCAGTTGTCCGCGGGATATCAACACGGAGAGGAGGAGAGAAAGAATGTGATTGATTGATTGAAAGGAGAAGAAAAGAAGGAAAGATGGAAAGAAGACAGGGTCGGATACTAACTGTAAGGGGTTAGATTGGTTTTCTGCTTCTGATGAATCATTCTTCATATTGAACTATTTGATTCTTCTATCTATCTACACTCCACTACAGTCTGCACATGTAATGATACTAATCCTACAGTAGATGAGACTCATTTAAGCAATGGTAACAGATGATCGTTTCTTCATGATGTAATAGAAATTGCAAACGTGAGAAATCCCAACAATAGATTGGAACAGGCTGGCCAGTGGTCACTGCTGAGTTGGCAGTTGCTCATAGTGGCTATTAATATCACCCCTGAAGAACTAGCTGGAGCCAGCTCACTCTGGATTCACAACACATGCTGGTGAGGTCAGAGGAGTATAGACGGGTCGGATTCGAAAGATAGCGGGATAATGATAGATGAATCAATTAATCAATTAATGTTACCCCTGAGACCCGATGTGAATTATTTGGAACGAACCACCGGGTTCTCCCCCCCACACTGGGTCCTTCGATCGGGTTCATCCAGAGAAGTCCCTTTCTTGGGTGGAAATGTACCTCGGTAAGTTGGTGGGAATTTATCGACGAGTCTATTGCTCCACAACGGATCATATTTCCACAACGAGGAGACGAGCGTTGGTCGAAATGATACTCGTCTATTTCAATCGAATATTCCAGCTTTGCCTAGTGATCCTGAATTACCTGTCCATATTGTTGGAACGAGACTGATCAAATGTGCTCCATAATGTACGGAGTTCTCCGTAGAAAGCCAAGACGCAGATCATTCGGATGAACCCAGAAAAACCCTGGTTCAACAGATGTCGCAAAGAACAAATGAGAGAAAGGAACAGACAACAACAACTCAGACGAGCCCATCCCAATCCCAGAATCACTCCTAGGCAAGGAGTGCGTCGGTTTTAAGTTCAGGAGGCGATTCCGACCGCCCCGGTCTCAAAACACCTCGAACTGCCTTGCAGCATGTCTCATGTCCACGATCCCTGTGCCTCGACAATAATGACTTGCAGAGTGCCAATAGGGAAGTTTATCCCGGGGGAAGTGCGGAAAGCTGCGTCGAGTCCGTCAACACGATCAATCTTCGATCCGTGGACGCGTCGAGACGATTTATATCAGAAGTCTGAAAGGTGAACAGAAACTAAATACGCGATTCGAAGAGAGATACAGCTTCGTCGCCGCCACCTCATACCAATGATCGACGCCCTGCGTCCTGAGGAATGTCCCGGACGTACGAGCCTCCCACCCGACAGAAACACCCGTGCTGCATCCAACCGTGGGTTCCGGGAAGAGCTACTGTACCTCCTCCTCCACTACCCTCCTCGGAGATGCATGAGGGACTTGCCCCGACGATGCAAGAGC
The DNA here is from genome assembly GCF_002847485.1 of Aspergillus campestris IBT 28561. Classification (NCBI taxonomy): domain Eukaryota; kingdom Fungi; phylum Ascomycota; class Eurotiomycetes; order Eurotiales; family Aspergillaceae; genus Aspergillus; species Aspergillus campestris. The sequence continues at coordinate 629,193 of NW_020194336.1, read as the reverse complement.
ACTGGCTTTACGTTCTGATCGACAGGCACCAATGTAGCAGATGGAGAGGCATTATTAATACGTACTTGCTGTCTGCACATAGCTCGACCGACATGCAGATGCGCATAACCTGAGAATGATATGCATGAGGATGTATCTGCAGGTACTATGGCTTATTTCTGGAGGGACATTTGACTGCGCTCGAGTCAGTGTCGTTGAAAGGCTCTCGTCCGGTAGGCCGAGGGTCAGAGCTTTGGAATGTGGGACTTTTCGATCTGGTCTGGACAGTTCTCTTGTATCGACTTGACTTCACCAAGGTTCTTACTATGCATGGTACGCTCAGTTCAGCGATCTGAGCAGGATGAGGTCGCGAGCATCTCAGCATTGAAAAAAAAACTATCGTAGCAATCCGTCTATTCACCATCTTCACTGGTAGTAGATATCGACTCGTATCGACAACTCAAATCCAACCGTCATTCCAACCGCGCGGACCACCTCCCTGCAAAACCTACACCAAACCCAATCTAAGCCCCTCCAAACTCACAACCATCCACCCCCTCATCTCCCAACACAAGGAAAGGAAAGTCAAGGGCAAGGGCTGAACCAAGCCATCGAAGCCCGCATCGCATCCCCTCCACCCAGCACCTGCAATACACTCGCGCCACACAATGACTGTCCACCTGCCAGTGGCGAGTTCCGCACCAGCGCGTCTGAAACCATAGCCGCACAGGTAGTGCAGTGCGAGTCTGGGGATGGGAATCAACCACCCGGGCGAACTCACATTGGCTGGTCGTAAAACGGGCATGTCACCCTTTTGGGACCAAGGTGCGTTGAAAACTGGCCAGCAAGGATGGGATGGGATAGGGTTAGCAAGGTCACGCCCCTCAGGGGTGAATCCCCAGGCAGAGACTTTGCCAGCCCTCGTATTCGTTTGTACTGGGGTTGTTCATCCAACAGAAGAAAAGAAAAGAAAAAACAAAGTAGATACAGTGCAAAGAGGAAGGGGTAAAAGAGCACAAAATTAATGAATAAAAATAAGAACCAAACAAGAGAAAATAGAAGGCATTGAGCGCCCACATACTCAATATCCATACTTAGCTCACAGCGTCCCGGCAACCGGAATGAGCCTCGGGAATGCGGGTCTTGCTGCATAATCATTTTCATGGAATAAAATCAAAACACGAAAGATCGTAGTAGTAATAAATGAATAAGAGCAATACGCAACATATAAACCAGATGAAACAAGACTCGCCGTGGCTGAAATAGATAGCGCTTAAACTTCCGTGATATTCGGTTCTGGCTGCACGGACGGTCATTGCCGTTGACTGATCAGCCATGATCAACCGCCATGGAGGACGATCTTCGGAACTCTACTCTTAGTCTACTCTTTGGAGGAGGCGAACGCCATTGGGGTAACAATACCAATGTCCTCGTTAACTTTGTGCGGGGGAGGGATCTGATTGCTCATATCCAAGGCAGAAGTACGGATGCTGTGGACTGCTCCAGCCTTCATAGGGGTTTCCTGGTTCTCAATCTCCTCCATCCTGAGGGTGCATGACGTAGATGTACGGATTGAACGGTCATCCCTGATGGAATGGAATCGGGCTGGGAAACATGGGGGTACCTTCTATTTATTGCTTCTTGGTCATTCCTTTCCAATTATTGGGGTCATTCCTCATGTTCTGCAAGACGAGTGGTTATACCCTGAATAAGGCACTGACTCACTACCATTATGGCTTCAACAGTTGTCGTTGCCTCCAAATTTGACCAGGAATCAATACACAGCTACGAGTACTCTGTATATACTGAATACACTTGCGGATCGACTTCCGAACTCCCTTGCTCCGCACAGACGATCGGTATTATAAACCCGTCTGGACCAAGGCGCGTTGCCCTTGCGGCAACCCTACCGTAGGGTAAGTAAAAGAGAAAAAAGGAAAGGGATGTAAGGTATGATAGGTCATTGATGTCTGTGATCATTGTTCCATGGTTCCAAGTTCAATGCATTCATTCCCCATTGATGGGTTCTTTCCACCGGAGTATATGGGATTGTTTACATCCCATCGCCACTGCATTGGCATGCGTCGGCCCTTTCTCTCCCCGGCCTAGCCACCGTTCGGCCGGTCTGAGGCCTTGAAAGGACCGTCCTGCACTGGTATGGTGGAAATAATAATAGTCATAATAATAATAACAATAAAAAAAAAACCAGGATAGCTCTATAAACATACCTCCTCCCTCCCTTTCTCCCTTGTTGTCATTCATGTCTTGCTTTTCTTTCCTTTAATCTTCCCATTTCCTCTCGCTTGATTATTCTGATCACTGATCTCTGTTGCTACGTGGATTATCATCCACTGCTTGTCTGTCGTTACGAATGCCCCCCTCCGCCTAAGATTAAGACTCTTATCCCACGCGTTTGGCTATCGTGAATATAGTCAATGGCGAACGGATACTCTCGACTACCCAGAGGCATGCAGACGTCCCAGAACCGTCACAATCGATCTCAAAGCACCGTGCTCTTGCCCACTCCCTCTCCACCAAAGCAGAGAGCATCATCCTACTATCCCACGCAGTCCCTTGACGAGTCCAACCCTAACCCGGATCCCTTCTACCTCGAACACTCACTGGCAGGCCACTCTTGGGGGCCAGGTCGGCCCACGCTTCGTGATGCTCACCAGTATTTCGTACTCCCAGCCGTGAGCCACTCCAAGTCACGTCCCTCGTCGGCCGTGCGTGACGAGACCATCCGGTCCCGCCCCAGCGTCAACCGGTCCACCCTTTCAGTCGTGGAATTGGAGCACCAGTTGGGGCTGCAGCAGACCGGAGCTTTGCGCCACAGCCGGGGACCCCAGCCGATTGTACATCAGAGTCAGGGCTCCTTCAGCTCGGTACAGACCGAGGCCACGCCCGAATTGACCCCCAGCAGCTCGTTCTCTTCCAACTACTCTACCTCCCTTCATCAAGAACCCCTCGTCCAGATGCCTAAAGGTACCAGCAGCAACCCGGCGTCAGGCGCCTTCTATATGCCGGCATCGTCCCTGCGCAATCGCTGTCGACCACCGGCGCCTATCATCCCACGCACCCCAACCCGGGATGTGAGGACACCGCTCCCATCGAGCGGCTCGTCCGACACGCTCATCATGGCTCAACCCGAGTGCCAGGACCTCGCCAGCCTCCGAGGCAAACCGCTTCCTTCTCTACCTCCCTTCGCCAATCCCCCTGCGGCCGGCCGCAATGCCAACGCAGTGGGCCCGAAGAAGCCCCAGACGCCGTCCGGACGGCCCTCGATCGAACCCTCCATGATCTCGCCCCCCAGTCTCATCAACCCAGTCACCATGGAGCCTCACACGACGCACTTCGACCAAGCCCTCTTCATCCCCGCCAATGACTGCCCGAGTCCAGTACCCAGTCCCGTGCCAGGCTCCCCCGCCATTGAACGGCAGGCCACAGCAACATCGGGCAGGCACCGGCCCTCGACGTCCTTCTCGGAAGCCCACCACCGCTGCGAGCAGTCCGTCTGGGAGTCCGACTCGGACAACGAATCACTCGACCCGCGGTCGCTGTCCCGCAATCCAATCGATACCCTGAAGAAGGTGCGCAGTCGCGTCCAGCTCCGCGTCGCCAAGTCCACCCCCAAGCTGCAGAACAACCACCACAACCGCCATCAGCAACACCAGCCACCACCAAGCCAGGGGTCAGGGCTAGAAAAGTTCCCCTCGATGCCCGACCACCCATCCGATGCCATGGTCACACAGCCAGGCCGCCCCGGCCGCGATCCGCTTCGACCAGCCGCCCACCAAACCCTCCGACTGGTCGCCCCGTCCACCACCTCCCTCATACATCACAACCACCATCACCCGCAACCCCCTCGCTCGCGTCACAACACCAATCCCCATCCCCATCCCAATGAGCCGAGACACAATATCGATATCGATCGCTCCACCGCCGCCGCCATCCAGGCCAAATCACGTCGTCGTCAGCGCTCGGATTCTCCCGACCCGTCGTCCCGCCGAACAGACCGCGACAAGCTCTGCTCCTTCTGCCGCGAGGAACGCTCCGACAAGGCCATCCATCACACCTTAACACTCGCTCGTCCCCCTCTCTACAAACGCGTCTGGGACTCCCTGCGTGTGTTGGGCTGTCACGCCGATATCACAACCACCCGCCCTCGCAAGCCCATGTAACTCAAAATACAAACCCGGCCACATAATAGCAAACAAACATGAAAACAGAAAGAAAAAAAAAGCAACGAAAAAGCAGCAAACACAATTCGGCAACACACAGAAAAGCTCCGGCGTTACATGTTACACATTGGCTTTCTGCAGCGGGTTTATTCCAAATCACGGAAAAGTGGATTTTTGGACTGGGTGCACGACATGATTTTCGATAACTAATGCCTTACGATATGATTCTTTTTCTTACTGGGCAGACAGAACGGCCACAATCTTCCATGAATAATGAGACTTGACGCGGGTCTGGCTGATGATGATGATGTTTTCCAGCGATGACTTAACTAACCATGAAATGACTTACTTGATTTGACTTGATCGATGACCTGATGAGGTTATGGTGTGGGTATGGATAGATACCCTGGTTTATTCTTTTTACACTCATGATCTCTTTTTTCTTTTGTCTAGGACTTGACTCTCCTTCCCTTTTTTCACAGCGGCTTGATTGATTTCATTGTGTTTGGAGTATGGGCACGTCACTCATTAATATTCACTCGCTCACTAACTTACCCTCGTTAATACCGCCACATACGCCCATCTACTCCCACTACTTACTGCCTACTACCTACTACCCTTCTATCGCTATATCTAATTTCTTTAACCGTGTCATGCCATGTCACCTCAATATCAAATACAAAAGACATACAAGATATACAACTCACAAACTCTCTATTTTCTTTTTTTCTTCTCAGTTTCTTTGATCGCTGTTATGCAGCTTCCAGTGCAACCCATCCTCCCCAGAATAGGTCCACCTAGCTAGCGCCTACACACATACATACATACATACTTAGATCTAGCCGGAATGACAATCCACCAATCCAAGGATGAAGTCTCCTCACAATTCCTTGCTTACACACTGGGTAGGTAGGTAGATACCTAGATACCCAGGTAAAACCTAGCTATTGTTATGTCTCACCGGGATACCTAGCTACCTAGCTACCTACATTCCCTGATTACGTTGCGTTATGCCGTGCTGTACTCTGCTATGCTATGCTATATTATCCATATTATGCTTTACAGTGCTATGCTGTGCTATTCTATGCTAAGCTATACTAGGATGTATGTGTGTATGCTATGATCCAAATATGGGCATCCCTTGACCCCCTGGATCCATACACACCGTTGTGTTGAAAACAGGGCCACGACTGTCTTGGTCCCTGGTTCGTGGTTTACCGCTTGCTTGCTTGCGTTTATTCTTATTGTCTGTGCTCGTATTAAGAAGGGTGGTTGGTTATTAGGTTGGTTTGGGTCGTTTGGTGGATATGTGTTGGATATGTGTTGGGTAAGCTACGGAACGCCTATCTAGGGAGCATTGTTCGGGCTCGACTTGGTAGGGGTCCGTGTTTTATTGTCCTGACAACGGGTAGATTATGTCTGATTCTTGTTTCTTATGTCTATGGTTTTATTCATTTTATTCGTAGGTATATTTTCAAATCGATCGTCTGGTCTGAGACGAGTATCTGTATATACACAACGTAGTCATTTGTGTAGCTATATGCATGCTCAACAACAGCCCTCCTCCACCAGTCTTGTATGCACTACCCAAGCAGAGCACCATGTAGGTAAGTCCCTGTCTTGCTTTCCTCCCCGCCGTTCCTTGCAGTCGAGTCACCCTGACGGAATACGGGTAGTCGGGCCACCGCAAGGGTGTCTATCCATCCATCCGTCCATACAGGTCCCGCCATTGGCACTGCGGGAGACATGGTCAGGTAGGGACGGAGTCTCTGCGTCAGGAATGTGCATCGGGAGTCGGTCCAGGCCCCGTAGGACCGTCCATACTAAAGGTAACAGGGTCGGTAAGTGACCTGGCCCTCTCGCCTTTAGTACCGCGACCACAAAAGCGCAGAACTCGACAAACAGCGAGCAAGGACACTTCAAAAAAAACCAAGCCAACCTTGTTCAGTTCAGCTCAGCTCAGCTAGGCTCGGATCCTTCTCCTCCAACGCCTCCATATTCTCCTCCCACCGCGCAACGCGCACCCTCGTCTCCCACCCCTCCACAACGCCCGCCCCTGTCTTCGCAAGCCTGTCCTCCGGCTGTTTCTTCTCCCCCTTCTCCTCCTTTTCGCCCGGTCCATCTCCCCGCAGCGCCTCATCCGCACCTGCAAACACTCCCCGCACATCCAGCTCCCTCACTGCCCGTCGATACAGCGCCAGAATCTCCTCCTTCTTCGCTCGCCTCTCTTCCTCTAATACTCCAGCATCCCCATCACCACTCGTAGAAGAAGATTGAATCTTCTTAACAGCCCCACCCCCGACCCGCGCCTCAAACCCACGCACCAACCCCTCCAAGATACCCAGCACAGTGCCCGCGCGCATCCCCAGCTGCGCACCTACGGGGAAACCCGCATCAAACCCATCCTGCACGTGCTCGCCTTTCGAAGCTGCGATACCGTCGCGGTAGCCCGCTGTGACGTGTTGTCTGCGGAGGGAGGGCAGCTCGGAGGGTTCATTTGATGTGGGGGTGTCGTGTTGGGAGGGTTGCTGGGCGGTAGTGGTGGTGGAGGGGGCTGTTGGTGGGGAGGAGCCGAAGATGTCGTCTAGGGCGTTTGTGGATGCTGTTCCTGCTGGAGGGGGGGCATCGATTTCGGATGGGGGGGTCATCGTTGCTGTTGGGGAGTGCGGGGCGGCGAGGGAGCTGGGGGAGGAGGTGGTGGGGTCGGGGTGGGTGTTGTAGGAGGTTTCGAGATCCATTTTGGAGTAGTTTCTTTTTCCTGTGGGATATGGAGTAGGTACTTGGGTTGGAGGGTGGTAAGTAAGTAGGCCGTACGTTGGTGGGTTGGTAGGTAAGCGGTCGACTGATGGATTGAGTGATGACGATGAGGAAAATTTGGGATCGTCGGATCGGCGGCCTGAGGCATCAATTGCGGATGCACTGCGCCAGCCCTAATCTGCAGTATAGAACGGAGTATTATCGGTTGATATTTTGGGTTGAAAGTACACCCTGAGGAATGGTTTGTAGATCATGGGCTTAATATATAGCAGTAACATATACGCCTTGTAACTTGCGAACTTTCTAGGCACTTGGGCTTCTAGATGGAGAGTAGTAGATCTAACTGGCATGGCCCGCCTGTTATGCGGGGTCCCAGAACGCCACACCAAAGAGCTGTAAAGGTAGCGTGCTAAGAATAGTGAACAGGATTGTATAGAGGAATATAGGGATTGGTATTATCAAGAAATGACTACTGTCTATAGAGCTTACAGAACATGATGGTGAACTATAGGAGAAATCCCTAGCTCAGCTCATGAAATATATCTAATAGCTTTTTTTGTAAGGTTTATTCTCCTTTTCCTTTGAAGGAAGATAAGAAATATATGGACTAGTTGAAATCAATCCAACAATCAAAACTATTCAATCCTATGTCATCTCGAATAGTCACAATATACAGTGATTAGAAATGAACCATAGAGATATACCAGAAGGGTTACATGCAGTGATTCTTGGAATTAACTTCACGACACACGCCACTTTTTTCCTGGGGACCCACTGCCAAGGCGTCAATATACTACGTAGTAGGCATAATATTGTTGAGCCTGCGACTTCTTGTCAAGGTCATGATTTCACCATCAGGTGTAATATTCCAGTGCATATGCTCAATAATATACCTGTCTCAAACAAGATGGGTCTTCTCCCTAGAAACCCCATCCTCTAGTGAACAGTATGTGCAATGCCTTCGTGGGAGCGCATAATCGAACAACTGGAGATTTCCGCCTCTGCTCCATATTGTGGAGCCCCCTAACTATAGTTGTCCAGTTACAAACATGTTATATAGCAGAGAGTTCTGATGATAGAACACTATATATAGCCAGCCAAAGCCATGTTTTTGTTGACAGCAACTGTCAATTGCTATGGCTAACTATTGCCGGTCCCCTGTTTCCACTGCAGAAGCGTACATTACCTACCAAAGTCGATGGACTTCTCCAGCCTCAACCATCCTTGTCGAATTTCGTGAAAATGATTGGGCAAGATATTAGGCCCTCGCGCCGTCTTGGATGGTCTGGAGCCAGCCTCACTTCTCAGTCTCTCCTCTCCTGATTAACCCCTGAATTAATTCTTTCCCACCCAGTTTCTATAACGTCGTTTCTGTGTTTCGAATTCTCCGGACTATTATTCTATCATTCGAACTCAATAGCCCGACTAGTGGAACAACTACAATGGCAAGAAGGACCCGTCTTTCTCATGCCGATTACACGGTTGGATGGATATGCGCCCTATCTCTGGAGATGGCAGCTGCGAAGCTCATGCTCGATGAGGTCCACGAGAACCTATCGTCACAACCGAACGACCATAACTCTTATTATTTCGGGAATATTGGGCAACACAATATTGTACTTGCATGCCTGCCACATGGTGAATATGGCATTGCGTCTGCCGCTACTGTAGCCACGCAGTTGAAATCCAGTTTCCACTCGATTCGCTTTGGTTTGATGGTCGGCATCGGAGGAGGGGTGCCAAGCGAAGGTGATATCCGCCTTGGTGATGTTGTGGTCAGTAGACCAACGGGTGCACATGGAGGAGTGGTGCAATATGACTACGGCAAAGCATTAAACGAAGGCGTATTTCAGCGAACAGGCATGCTCAACCGTCCACCTCAAATCCTCTTGACAAGTCTTAACAAAGTAGAAACGAACCACATGACCGAAGGGAGCCGAGTCCCGAGATTTCTCGACGACATAAAACGCAAGATACCCAACTATGCTGCAAATTTCGCTCGTCCAACTCAAGCGGACTGTCTCTACATGACCGGCTATGATCACGCCATTCCCAGCTCCGAAACTTGTGATGGTTGTGATAAAACTATGGACGTCCAACGAGCCAATCGAAAGGATAACAACCCTGTTATTCATTACGGGGTGATTGCGTCCGGTAATCAAGTTGTGAAAAACAGTCACCTACGAGATAATCTAGGTCGTGAACTCGGAGCATCCTGTGTGGAGATGGAAGCGGCGGGATTGATGAATAATTATCCATGTCTCGTGGTGCGCGGCATTTGTGATTACGCGGACTCCCACAAAAACAAAGAATGGCAACGATATGCTGCTGCCGCGGCAGCAGCATATACCAAAGAACTTCTCCTGGAGACACCAGCCATCCACATTGATCAAGCACAGACCGTGCAAGAGATTCTGTATGATTCTGATATACATCGGGTTGAAGCAAGCGAAGACGAGGATGGAACAAGCGAAGACGAGGATGAAGAAAGCGAAGAAGAGGAAAGCGATGGTGAAATCTTGGAAAGTAGAGGCAATGCCTCATCTCAGCGTCGCGACAAATGCTATAACTGTTGGAGATATGGACATTGGAGGAACCAATGTCCTGATCTCACTTGTGACAGATGTGAGCATCACCATTGATCTACGAAGAGATGCATTCGCTAATCAAACTATGGTAATAGGTGGCTCTTTAGGTCACTATGCCACAACATGCACTCGACAACAAGGGATTTGCTATAAATGTGAGTCAAAACCTTAGTTGAATCAGACTTGCCTAACAAAGGAACAGGTGGGACTTGGGGACATTTTGCAGAGACATGCTGGATATCGTAATATTCGTGTTATCGATGAGGAATCCGGGGTTACTACATATTGGTACAAGATGGGGACATATATGTAAGCTGCAATTATAAGGGTTTACGGCATAAGGAAGTTAAGCAGGTGAACTATAGTACATAATCCTCTGCCAGATTTCTAATGTGTTTGGCATTAGTGTTAATGAGGTTGCCTCAAAAAATCACCACCGCTAAGTGGCTGATTAGTAGTATGATAGGTGACCACATGCAAATCCTGGCTGTTGAATGCTTTTCCGCCTCCTCCTCCTCTTCTTCTTTTTCTTTATCTTTGGACTCTATTCCTTGTGCAATTTGCCGACCATGGCATATAAAATGGGCAAAATTGATCCCCCACGGAGGTATTTGGTAACAAATGACTGGTTATATGAGTTCCGAACAAACATCAAATAATATTTAGATGATCTAATCATACCACCACACATTCACATACAGAATAACTGAATCTAGAAAAGCCTAGACATAAAAATCAGCCCTAGATGAATATATAATGTTCTCTATTATTTTATTCAGCCACCTTCCTCTTACTAGGCAGTAGGTAATCTATCGACTATACTCATAGAGTTTGGATCATGAGTTGCTATACAGTTGCTATACGCAGGTCGAAGAGGCGGCTACGTAGCTCCCTCCTGGTAACCCTAACAAGACAAGGGAGACCCCTCCAAACCATTTGATGTACTCAGAACTCTATACAACCCTCCTTAGTATACAACCTGGTACATATGACTATAGGGTGTGAAAAACAGGGCTTCCTGTCTACTTAAACTTACCTTCAAAAATATCAATTACCTTAAGAAGGTCATATCTTTGGAAGGACTCCCAGAATGCGCTCCAATCGGCCGGGTTCGGGTTTTGGGCGGATCCTGAAGCTAGACCCCAAACCCCGGCCGGATTGGGGGCAGCCCCCTAGATCCGCCCAAACCCGCCCTGAAAACAACACTTATGCAAATGAGTCAGGGATGTACCAAGGCACCAAGGGGCAGTAAAACAATCGCTCTAGCTCATTATGGAGAGAGCATCCCTAGCAGCAACCCCCTTGCGCCGCGTTGATTCTGACCTCCAAGGTTACGTGCAAACAAAATTAGCTCGAGGACCAGGAAACGTGGTTTCTTGTTAACTGATTATGTCTCTTGTATCTGATCTAGCTTTTAGCAGAGCTTGAGCTCACCAAAGCAAAGACGCTACGCTTCAATAGTCGGGAAGCATCCGATTTTCAGGATCTCTCTGTAACGTGATCGAACGTTTGTCAGCAGGTCAAGCTAACACCAATTACTTTTTCTCCTGGATTTCGGGCCAAGGCAGCCTGATGTAAACAGACATTCCTTACCGCAGTGAGGGGGTCGAACAACCGGTGATGGTTGCAGACGGCAAGGGATTCCGCCCCCGCCGGGTGCGGGATATAAAAGGCTCCAAGTGAACACCGCAAACACTGGCACACCTCGCCGCTTGCAACCTGGTCGTCAACTCCTGCTGTCACACGGTCGATTTTGTTGAGTGGCTTCAGACGTTCCCGATGATTGTCGGTCGAGTCCTTCTTTGACCCGGCGCAAGTTGATCGCAACTATAAAGAGTTCGGTTCGCTCCTTATTTTATGTCCCCAGACTCTCTTTGTCGAACCTGAAAAATCAGAACCAAGCGACAGTTCCTAGACCATCTGAATCGAAGACATGGAAACTTTGACCCCGACGTCAGATGATCCGGAGAGTTTGGAAGAACGATGGACAGCGATGGACTTCCGCCGGGTCGGAGACGAACTCGGTCTCCAATCATCGAGAACGTCTCAGCGACTCAACCAAATCGACCGTGTTCGCGCCAACGGAGTTGGCGATCATGTTGCACTGCCTCAGCTGGTGGTATGCGGTGATCAGTCCGCCGGCAAAAGCTCTGTGCTGGAAGGGATTAGTGGAATCCCTTTCCCCCGGCAGGATGGCTTGTGTACCAGATTCGCGACGGAAATTGTCCTGAGACATACGCCACAAGCGAATCGTATGACGGCCACGATAAACCCTCATTTGTCGCGAGATGATGAGGAGAGAAGGCGCTTGGCCTCCTTCCGAATGGAATTCCGTGACTTCGCTCAGCTTCCCGGAATCATCGAAGCCGCAGGTCAGTGCATGGGCATTCGTACCTCCGAAGATCAGGCCGATGCTCCCGCTTTTGCCGCCGATGTTCTGCGATTGGAGTTGGTTGGCAATACCGGACTACATTTGACGATTGTTGATCTGCCCGGTTTGATTTCGGTTTCCGAGAATGAGCGCGACGTGGAGCTTGTTAGTGATCTAGTTGATTCCTACCTCGAAAGTTCGCGGACAATTGTGCTTGCGGTTGTTCCAGCAAGTAGCGATGTTGATACTCAAGGTATCATCCAGCGAGCCCGTCGCTACGATAAGGATGGGGTACGAACGGTCGGTATCATCACAAAACCAGATCTTATCAATACCGGAACTGAGCAACGGGTTGCACGCCTGGCGAAGAACTTGGATCGCACAAAGCTCAATTTGGGATTCTTCTTGCTCAAAAATCCGGCCCCCGCCGAGTTGCGGGAGGGCTTGTCTCCAACTGCTAGAAAGCGCGCAGAGCAGGCTTTCTTCTCCAGCGAACCATGGAGTAGCCTGGGACTTGATCCATCACGCGTTGGGATCGAGAACCTTCGAGTGTTTCTCCAAGACCTTCTGGATAGTCACATTGAACGTGAGCTTCCGAAAGTACGAGAGGAATTGCGTGAGCTTCTCGAGCGAAATAGCCAGGATATTGCTGCCCTTGGAATGGAACGAAATACTCCTGGTCAGATACGGATATACCTGACGCAGGCTAGCGTCGACTTTCACAGCTTGGTTCGTGCTGGTATTGATGGCGACTATGGTGGCCGTGACGCGAGTTTTTTCGACATCCAAGGCAAGGATTTTGCGAATCGGCTGCGCGCTGTCGTCCATCTCGAGAATGAGAAGTTTGCGAATTACATGAGAGAAAATGGCCACACACGAAAAATTGTTTGTCGGGAAGACGATCAATCTCTGGGGCCAACTTCTTCTGACGAGAAGATGGAGTCATCTCTTAACGTAGAGGGACAGATTCTCGTTGATAAGGAGGCAATGGTTGCGTGGATTAAGCAAGTAAGTGGGGAACTCAACGACTGTCAATCACCTCCTAATGATGTCAGGTATATGATCGGACGCGTGGCAGGGAACTACCGGGAAATTATAACCACACCCTGCTTGCAGAGCTTTTCCATTCGCAATCAATGCGTTGGGGCAAGATCTCTCGTGACCATGTTGACGCCGTCGCGAATTTGGTTTCCAGCTTCTTACAAGCCGCATTAAAGTTCGTGATCAAAGATACCAAGGTCCGCCAAAACGTCCAAGACTGCGTTGAGAAGTCCGTTAAAACGAATATCAAACGCGCGATGTATGAGTTAGACGTGTTGCTCGAGGACGAAGCACGCCAACCTATCACGTACAATCATTATTTTACGGACAATATCCAGAAGGCTCGAAATGACCAATCAAAGCGCCAAATCCAAGATTCAATGCACAAGGCTATTCAAAACGACTGGAAAGGCAAGTTCCATGTGAGCAATTCGACCGAGGAAATAGACAAGCTCGTCACTTCACTTCAGGGGCGGGTGGTTGTCGATATGACAAAGCAAGCTTGCTTCGAAGCGCAAAATGATTTGAATGCATACTACAAGGTTGGTCAACTTTCCCCAACAGCAATGACTCATGCCTTCTAAAACATTCACCTGCTAGGTTGCTATGAAGACTTTCGTCGACAACGTTTGTAGACAGGTCATCGAACGGCATATCATCGCGAAGCTCCCAAGTGTTTTCGAACCCGTCCTTGTGAGCGGATACGAGAACGACGAATTGCTTCGGATGGCTGCAGAATCTGCGCAGATCAGCATTCGCCGGGACGAAGCACGTCATCTTCAAGATGTCTTAGAAAGAAGTCTCGAAGATCTGAGTTTCTAGCTTGGTAGTCGCGGGCTCTGGGCAAGGTTTTTTCTCACGTAGTTTTTTCCCTTCCCTCTTCACGAATGTGGGAGCCTTTGTATGTGTTTTTTTTTTTGTTTCTCTTGTTTCAGGTACTTCACCATCTTGAAATTCCGTTTCATCCATTATAAACTCGAGTTTTCATCCCGTAGGCTATATAAGCAGTAGAAATTGTTTTCTTGCCACAATCCCATCATGGTGTCTCTACAGGGGCCGCCTGCGAGATTTCTCCATCACTGCATCCCGATCAATGGGCTTGACAAAGAGCACAAGTCAAGGATCTCGTACGAGCCTACTGAGAGCGCAGAATAAATGAAATATCATCAGGCGGGGGCTATCGTCTTGTATAGATGGCCTCTAGCCGGTGATATAAGTGCTAGAAATCAATTGAAAACAAATAGACCGACTGGATCGCCAGAGAAGCAGTAGGCCAAGAGACAATACACCCCTTCTAATATCTCCTTTCGCGGGAAAAAAATTGTATCCACTAAAGGATCCTAGACGAGTCGAAGACAAAGTCCACCAAGTTCACAAAGAAAGGGCATTCAATCTCTGTCTATGATTTGTAGCCAAATAATTTCCAGATCAATCTCACAGAACCGAGTATGTCCACTCATTCCACCTTGGACTAGTCACTGGGGACTATTGATGTATTACAAACTATGTGGTCTTGTGAATAGTAACAAATATGTCTAATTCTCAAGAACCAGTAGTCTATATATTGGTGGACCGTCTAAGGCCCAGGGACCCGTAATAGGACTATTACGAGTACGTTTGGAGGGCCTAGATTTCTGAACCATGCTCTGCTCAGCCTATATGAGGCGGTAGTTCGGCGTGGTTCAAGATTTTAGCGCAACTTTCTGAACCACTCTGAGCGCTAGTTTGAACAACGCTCAGCTGTAACCGCGTAACTGCCTGGCTAAGCGCCTGGCTCTACAGGGGTCATACACAAGAGTCAACACTGATTCTGCCTCGTCTCGAACTTTGCTGCCTTGGTTGGTGCCTAAAAGAAGAGATCCTATATATCAAATCAAGCTCGCCCGCAGCATCACTGAATTCTGGGAGCAATAATTATATTGAATTATGACTAGCGATGCTGACTCCAGTTCCTCTACCTCCGGCTGGGTAACTGAGCCCGACGGTCGCGGCACCTGGAGTATTCTCTCCACATGCCTCCTAACTATTATCTTGTGCTGCTGGACATCAGTTTGTCCAAATATCCCTGCACCGTCTGACGGGTACTTTGCTCGGTTGCGCGATAAACTTCATCTGGCTCTAATGGGCGTTCTTGGACCAGAGTTCCTGCTCATGCTGACGTTAGGCCAGTGGACGTCCGCTAGGGCGTCAGTAAAGGTTTGCATATTGCTGGAGCGTCTAAGATAAAAGACTGACTGTGCCTAGGAGCTTACGGAAATGGGTCACAGGGACTGGACCATCGTGCATGGCTTCTACGCTGATATGGGTGGTTTTGTGCTCCATGGACCGGGAATTGAAATACCATTTCCGATAGACGCCCAGCAGTTCCTGTTCCTCGTAAAACACGGGTATATCGAATACCCTCGGATTACGAAAGAAGACATCATGGATCGAAACAAGTCAGATGGGCTCGCGAGATGTATCGCCGTCTGCCAGGCCGTGTGGATGGTCATCGATTGTTTCACACGGGTAGGGCTGGGTTTGACCCTGACTAAACTGGAGCTGACCACGCTCTCGTTCATCTTGGTATTTCTGGTGACTTCATTCTGCTGGTACTACAAACCGCAGGATGTTACTACTACGGTGCCCATCCACTGTGTTGTCCACATTGACCAGATTCTTGCAGAGGTTGTTGTCTACTGCCTACACGTTGAACACAATAGGCGGACGCTGATATCGTATAGAATGGAATCCACGGTATCAATCCGTGGCACACTAGCCCACTGGATTTTGTTCATGATGAAGCCTTCTTCTGTGAGCGTTTCTGGCGCTATTACATGGAGATTTTATCAAAAGTCCACCTGTCTATCTTCTCGCGGAAGGTAGACACCCGGCCGTACAATCGCATCCCCAGCGACCGATTTCAGTCTCTGGATAGGCTAGCCGAAGTAATCGGTGCTCCTGTGATTGTCGGATTCGGTTGCATCTTCATGTTCGCGTGGAACTTCAATTTTCCGTCGCCCACGGAACAACTCCTATGGCGAGCGGCTAGTATTTACACGCTGGTATATACATTTTTCGGATCCGCCTGCGCGCAATACTGTCATAAAATCCTGCTTCCACGATGGTCGAAGCAGCGAGCACCGTTGCCCATTGCGCAGAGGGATAATCTTCCCGCCATACTACGCAATATACATCCATCGAAGGATCCCCGTTTGGACATCCCGCTGCGGGCGCTGATACCTGTGTCTGTACTCTGCGCCCTGTACTGTGTTTGTCGGGGTTATATACTGGTCGAGGACTTTGTCGGGCTACGAAGCTTACCCGCCACTGCGTTCCAGACGGTGGAGTGGTCAGACTATGTACCTCATTGGTAGGTCTGAGATCCGGCTTTGGATAATATATACAAATCTAGTTTGATAGATCGGTACAAGCAAGACATATACAATTGGTGGAGAAGGATACCACTCAGCTACAAAATATACTAGAATCATTTGAGTTTATGTTTGACAATAACACACAATGTCCGAGTACACTGGGAATCTTCGGTTCGCCGGCGAAACATATATCGTTTTCGCAGTCTAGTGGGACATACGAGCTTCCATAAAGAGGCTACTCTTTGTAGAACAAATATCTAACGGACTAGCATGCTAATTACTCTCTTATTGACTTGCAGCACTGGCCAATGCCACTATCTTTTGTTACACTTTTTTTACTTCCCTCGGTTCTGGGAGACAACGGCGTCAAGCTTAAATTAGATGTCTCTTGTTATCAACACATAATTGAAGAATGGAAAATAGCGAGTATATTCGCGGTCACAGATTTATAACTCCCCTACTCCGCATAAGCTCTGTAAATGGTCATGCTTGTCGGCGTCGAGAAATCCAACGAAATGCCCTGCCCGACAAAGAAAACTTGCCCTTCATCTAGGGCGGTCGTGGTTCCGTGAACCTCCATCTTGCCAGACCCTTCAGTGACAATCATAAGGCTGGGTCCAAGTATAGCCTTATGAGTCTCGGTTTGATCCATAGCTAGAGAAGTTGCAAGAACATTGAACTCGCTCATTGGTGGAGCGTACTCTACAGTTCTGCCACTCAATCCCTTGTCGCTCTTTTTCCTCGGCAACTCAGCCTCCTGTGAACTGTGTGGTTTGAACGTCAAAGCCTGCGTGAACAAGTCCACACTATCGCGATCGGCCCTAGGACAGAAGCCAACATTAAGTACGTTGTCAGAGCGAGCCATACACTCAACTATGTCCCCCGAGAGA
The DNA here is from genome assembly GCF_002847485.1 of Aspergillus campestris IBT 28561. NCBI lineage: Eukaryota > Fungi > Ascomycota > Eurotiomycetes > Eurotiales > Aspergillaceae > Aspergillus > Aspergillus campestris. Next base: position 612,030 of record NW_020194336.1, on the reverse strand, counting down.
TATGCGTGAACACTGTCGGCTGGAACACATACTGCATCACCGGGTCCAATAGTCATGTAGTTCATCAGTAGGGCTGCCACAAGGTTCCCATTGTCAAATTCGGAATGCTGCGCGCTCAGACGATCGAGGATGGAAGGGATATACGGATATGGCCCGAATTGCTCTGTCGGGACCTTTTGGAGCTCCTTGACAGTCTCGTTCACCATATCCGGCGAAGCCTCCAACAAGGCCTTGCAAATCGATTTCAGAGTTTGGTCGTTAAAATGGCTTTCACTTGGTGTATAACGATTTAATGCAGGCAGTTCGAAAAGTGCCTGGATGTCCTTGAGGGGCTTCCAGCCAACGAATAGCTCGAATTTCGATAGGGCAACAGCTATCTCTGGCTTGTGATTGCTATCGCCGAACCTCTTGGGGTCCTTGTCATGGAGTCTTTCAGCAAGTGCCTTATCTGGATGGAGTTGGAGCGAGAGGGCCGAGGAGAACGAAAGAATCTTTTACTTGCTCGATTAGCAATTCTGTTTCGATCCGGCACATTTCTAACTTGCGGATCGTACCTTGGGTAAGAATGGAATCTCAGCTCCCCAGCGTTTCAGCACAGCGTCGCCGACCACTTGTGGGTTGTTCTTGATGTAGTCCGAGAGGAGTTCTCCACTCGACAGTACATAGGAGGGATTACTGGGGTACGTGCCCATCCACAACTGTTTACCTATGAAGTCAGCCCTTCTAAATGCCAAGTGAATAGTATAAGACTTCTTTCTGACCTCTGAATAAGTCTGGTTTTGGTCAATTGGGCCATTGCCGGGTGTCTTCGCCCAAAGGCGCGCGGAGAGTGACTCCTTTCCCTTCTTGCCCCAGGCATCGTTCTGTGTTCAAGATATCAGTCGGCTTCTCGTCCTTTCGAGGCAGACACATATATGCATACACGGGGCATTGATACTAACCTTGACACCACATCTCAGTTGAACAATGGGCACTGCCATCACGTTTGCATGGATATGCGACTATAGGTTAACTTACCAATTCGGGATCCGAGACTCATCGAAGATAAATGAACAATGGTAGACACCGATTTACCAAATGATAAATAATATCAGCCCCTCGGACAGTCCTAAATTGAACGAGCACAGTGGACTGGCTCGTCTCTGGCGTGAGTCCAATAGTAGTAGGAGAAATCCGCAAAACAGGAATCGAGCGCACCTTGACGTCCATATGCCGTCATCGATTTCGGAGATAAGCGGTAACGGTCTCCGCGTGGGTGTTGGGTTCAAAGATAATTATTAATAGTCTTAACAGTAGCTTAGCATGGGTATGTGATAATGCTTCTAGGTCCAGATCGAGTCTTCTCTTTAAAAGCCCTGGAAATGGAAGGTTTGGGGGTTTAGGTGTGTGTCCCTGATCGGAACGGGGCTTCTAGGTATTCCCGGGTAATCTGCTATGAGGGGATCTCGCACGTTTTCTGCTATTGGACTTTGACTCAACAAAAACATTTTGCTTCTTTCCCATCTAATTTAATCTGATATTTGACACGTTATTCACATCCGATAAGCCTGAAAAAAAAAAAGAAAAAAAAAGAATTAAACCCACACAGCATTAACTTCGTCTCTTTACCCTAATTCGCGCCCCAGAAGGCGGCATTAGAGTCTCGGCCATCCACCGATTCGCAGGTCTCTGCCCATTATACTCGGCCGGAAACTCGACGTCATAATTCCTTAGAAGATAGGCAACAATCATCTTGACTTCAACGTCAACCAGAAATCTACCCGGACACGAATGACCTCCATGGCCAAAAGGAAGATGCTCCGGTGAAGTCGAGACGAAGCTCAGATTGCTCGCGGAGGATCTGCCTTTCGTGTCTTTTGGAGCCTTCTCGCGGATCAGAGAGAACCGGAAGGGATCGTATATAATAGGATCCCCAAAGTCTTCGGTTTTGCATTGAAGCGGACGACCCAGGAAGGAGACGTACGCGCCTTTGGGAAGTTCGATGCCATCTTCTGTTTTGATCCCCTCGACTAGAACCTTGCGGAAGACTCCGCAGCTGGTGTTTGAATGTAGACGCATGGTTTCACGCGCCACACTGTCGGACTTGATCATCTGTGCGACTTTGTACTTGGTCCATTTGGCGTTGCTATCGGGGCCGATGATGTCGTCGACTTCGTTTCGGAGGACGGTAATAGTATTGTATTTCGCGTCTGAGCTGACGATGTTGAGTATCATGTTTGTTACAAGCAAGGTTGTTTGATGAACGGCTGCAAAGTTGGCGAAACACAGTCGTCTAGTCATACTGGGGAAATCGTGCAGTTCGTTTGGTCGCTCTTTCTGGGCGTAGCGGAGCATTTGCTGGAAGAGGTCCCGCGGTTCTTCGCTATCGGGCTTCTGTGCGCTGTTTTGACGGCTCAATGCTTGGAGCCGCTGGTGATAGATAGGCTCTACTTGTTTTTTGACATCTTCGATGCTTCGACGGAGATTTATTGTAACCAACGGGCCAAAAATCGGGCGCAGAAGACGTGGAGTAGCCCCGGTTAGACCGCCGTTCATCACTATCCCATCGTTGACCTTCCAGCAGGCTCGAAGATACTCCTCGTTGCGACCTGTAGCTCATCAGTTAGAAAGGAATACTGCAGTGGGAAACCCAAAACAAAAGAGAAAAACATACACAGAGGGAATCCAACAGTAAATCGACTCGCCGCGGCCATCATGACCATTCGAATTGTCTCCGTCAAATTGACTTCCTTCCAAGCTTCCGTATCACATCCAATATATCTTTCAGATGCATATTTCAATTCCTCATTCATACCATCACAAACAGCCTCCAGATTGGCATTGATATCCGACTTCACAAGCATACAAGGCCAGGGATCGGCTTTGTACTTTTCATGGCCAAATGCATACTTCAGTTGAACAAGTTCCAAGACCGCGTCGGCGTGACTAAGTTCCTTTTCAGGACGGGCCATTATATCCCGCATTGCGCTTTGAGGCAGAATGATGTCGTGGCGGAATCCAAGTCCCGGGAGGAGGACTGCCTTGCCATGTTTAGTGTACTTGATACAAGTCAGTGTCGCTCTCAATGTTGACGTAGAAGAACTTACGTTCTCATATGTTTCTTTGTAGAGAGCCTCGCAGTCGGTATAGTACCTCCATCTCATTCGCCAGCTGAATGTTCTTTTCCCACCAGGCTCACCAGCTAGTGGGAGGTCGGCGGGATATTTAATGGCAAAGAATGCCTGGTAGGTCATGAGCAAAACGCATCCTGCTAAAGCAAGAAGCATTACCGAAGCCCATGATTCATATCCTTCAGCAAAAGGCAATTCTATTGTCGACGGTTTCATGCTCATCTAATTCGATATGACTGCATATCGGTGAAGAGGCCTTGTAAAGAACTTCCTGTAAGGGATACCTTTCGTACCCTTGCCGTTTGGTTCCATATAGCCTCCAGTAGATTCAAGCCACTCTCATGATACGAGGAGTGAATTGGCAACTGCGGAATTGTTCTTCCTGCTAGCATATCAAATTCGTATCAAGCCGAGAATGTCCGAGTAATGTTTCTGGCTTCTCACCGTCCACCTCGTCGCTTACAGCGTGGACATGTGGGTCCGGTGATGTTGATACGTTGGAGTATGAGTAGATGGAATTGTTTCTGTCATGAGGTCTATGCTTATCCTAATCCACCTGGTAGAGGATAATGGGCGAGAGGAGCAAATCGGGCTAGAGATTGGCAGTAGAGTGTGCACTGGCCAGCATTTCAAGCCTCCTGCTCATCCAATACGTATGCTTGGAAGGTACTTCAAGAGCCTTTGTCCGAGATTGTCGATGACATTAACAAGCATCTCAAATTTCCTTGGATTACCTCCATTATGGATATAAAATACTTCCCCGCCAGCACGTACTGCGACTCCATTGTCCGCTTCCTCGATGCCATCGAGTACCATGACGACAACCTGACACACAATGAGCGGGCCGAAGGCCTTCGGCGTGTCCATTCCAAGACTGCACAGTACTTTACTGAGCCTCTTCCAAGGTGCATCCTCAAAGATGTTGCTCCCCGCCGAATAGCCGCTGTCACGCGGACCATCTCGCATTTCGTTGTCTATTGTTGGAGTAAAATACCCCGTGAAGCCCAAGTAGACGTCTCTATCTATCTCTCCATTATCAATGTCCTAGACGACGAGATCAGCAGCGAGCCCAGCACCCAGATGGCCACCTTCTGGACAGACCTTATCCGGGGCAAGCAACAGAAGCACCCCTTCTGGGTGCTGTTCAACTCCCACCTGCCCCGTCTCCTAAGACACTACGGCAGCTTTTGCGCCTTCAATATCATGCGCTGCACATTCGATTACTTCGAAGGATGCTGGCTCGAGCAACACAACTTCCAGGGCTACCCCGGCGCCGACCGCTACCCATCTTTCCTCCGCCGGTTAAGCTGCCTCGGCGGCGCTGTCGCCGGAACCATTTTCCCCGCCGCCCACTTCGACCACCAAAAGCTCTTCAAGGAGATGTCTTTCGTGATGGCCCAAATGGACGGACCTGTTGCCCTCATGAACGATCTTTTCTCCTTCTACAAAGAATACGACCAGGACGAAGCCAACCTGGTCACCAACTGGTGCACCGTGGACGGAGTCACCATGGACCAGGCTCCCGTCCGTCTCACGGACGACACGATCCACGCCTGTGTGCGCATTTTGGAAGTACTAAAGGACAAAGACCCCGCCATGCTGACGACCATCCGCGGGTTCATCCACGGGTACGTAACGTGGCACATCTGCGACTTCAGGTACAGAATGCGGGAGATCTACGAGCGTGACGATCTAGACGCCGCGGGCACCAAGTTCCGCGCTTACTTTGACAAGGCGATCGATGTGGGGTGGGTGGATACTGAGGAGTGGACCTGCCAAGTCCAGGGCTTTGAAGTCGACGGGCCGGCCCCGAAAGGATCTGAGATACAGGCGTATCGGTCCAGCGCTTTTGCATTCTCTGTCGATACGTCTGGATACCACAGCAAGGACTACGTGGGGAGTTCGATAATTGGTATGTTTCAGTGGGTGGCGCGGTATGTGAGGGGAAAATCTCGCTAGATCACAAAAGGAGAAGGTCACGGTATACTGAACTAGAATGTATTGGCAATTTTGTCATATATTTGCGTGATAATCACGACCATTTCAAGCGAAATACTGATAGCCAAGTCTCCATCAATTGAAGTTCGTAACGACTATCGACCTCGGCAAACACTCCGTAGATATTTTGGGATCGAGACCATTAGGGCTAGCTAGTACCGGATCGGCCCGTGCGGTCTTGATTTGTAGGCAGGTTCCCGCGCCAAATACGGCGTTCATTGCAATGTATAGATTGAACTAAACTAGAGCGAGTCTGAACCAGTAGCAAACAGCAAATGCTAAACTATATAAAATAACATAGTGGAGAAATCCGTTGACAGAACTTGGTCTGATACAAGTAGAGTCTTTCCGACACAAACGTGTCGTGTATTTCTGAATACCAAGCAGATGTTACTCCATTTCATGATGTGGCACCTTTTAGTCCTGTGTATGTTTTGATGTTATATTAGCTTATGGAGCAAGTAATAGGATGATAGCCGTATCCAAGTACATCAGTTGCACATTATCCCCTAAATTGTACGCAGTATGTCACATTATCTATTTTGAACGCCATCAGGAATTCTAGCCAGCCCACCATTTAGATCGGTCCGTCCGTAACACAACCGTGGCTAGCATCGCTAACGAGAGTGGCATACTTCTTCAAAGTTCCCTTCTGGTATCTGAGCGGGGGTGCCTTCCACGCCTTCCTCCTCTTCTCCAGCTCTTCCGCCGGAATCTCCAAATCAACCACTCCCTTCTCAGCATCAATCACGATCTTATCACCGTCCCGTGCCAGCGCAATCGGGCCGCCCTCCATGGCTTCCGGCACGATATGTCCGATCAAGAATCCATGACTACCACCAGAGAATCGCCCGTCCGTGAGAAGGGCGACGTCCTGGCCAAGACCGGCACCCATGATGGCGGCGCTGGGTTTCAGCATCTCAGGCATACCGGGGCCTCCCTTGGGACCTTCGTAGCGGATAATCGCGACAGTCTTCTCGCCCTTTTTGATCTCGCCCCGCTCGAGGGACTCGATGAGTGCGTCTTCGTAGTCGTAGCACTTAGCTGTGCCTTCGAACCGTAGACCTTCCTTGCCGGTGATCTTGCCTACTGAACCGCCTGGAGCGAGCGATCCGCGAAGAACCTGGAGATGGCCGGATGGTTTGATGGGCTTGCTGAGGGGGTGGATGATGTCCTGGCCGGCAGGGAAGTCCGGCCATGAGGCCACGTTCTCCTTCATTGTTTTGCCGGTGACGGTGATGCCTGAGCCGTCGATCAGGCCCTCTTTCAGAAGGTATCGAAGGAGGGCTGGTGTTCCACCGATACTGTATAGGTCGTTCATGACATACTTCCCAGATGGCTTCAAGTCCGCCAGGAATGGTGTCTTGTCGGATACCGCTTGGAAGTCATCGATAGTCAACTTGATACCGACAGAGTCCGCAATAGCAATCAGATGGAGAACCGCGTTGGTGCTACCCCCTAGGATGTTCACCACAATCATTGCATTCTCAAACGCCTGACGGGTCATAACATCACTGGGTCTGATATCTTCCCTGAGCAGATTCTTCACCACCTCGCCGATGTTCTCACATTCAACCAGCTTCTTGGGATCATCTGCCGGACAACTACTGCTCCCGGGAACAGCCATACCCATCGTCTCAATAGCCGTCGCCAGCGTATTAGCCGTGTACATGCCGCCACAGGCCCCTTTGCCGGGGCACGCATGGCGAATGACATCGAACCGCTCCTTCTCGTCAATCTGGCCAGTGATATACTGGCCATACGACTGAAACGCACTAACCAAGTCCAGCTTCTGGCCCTTCGCACTACACCCGGGCTTAATACTCCCGCCGTAGATCATGACACTCGGCCGATTCGTGCGCCCCATCGCCATCAACACCCCAGGCATATTCTTATCGCAACCCGGCAGCGACACATTCGCATCATACCACTGGGCGCTCATCACCGACTCAATGCCATCGGCAATCAGCTCCCGACTCTGCAAGCTGTATCTCATTCCCGTGGTGCCCATGCTGATCCCATCGGACACGCCCACCGAGTTGAATCGCATCGGCACTAGACCCGCCTTGTGCACGGACTCGCGCACGATCCCGGACAGGTCGTTCAGGTGCATGTTACAGGGGTTACCCTCGAACCACACCGAGGAGATTCCGACCTGCGGCTTCGACATGTCCTCCTCTGTTAGGCCGGTGGCGTACAGCATCGCTTGAGATGCGCCCTGGGACTTGGGCTGGGTGATTTTCGATGAGATTCGGTTGAGAGACTCGTCGGATCTATAGCGGTGTCCGGTAGGTGGAAGACGACTGGATATAATTTGTACTTGTTAGTATCTGTTGATTTGCGAAGACGCGATGGGAAGCTTCTCTCGTACGTGTTCTCCAACCGAGCTCGTCGGCTCCACCCCAGAGCTCTCGATCGGATATTCAACGCCAGCATAATGCCCGCGGATACGTGTATGTCGAAGAAACCGAGAGGGGAATAATAACCAGCCTGTTGAAGATGTAAGAAGGGTGACGGTGAATCATTTATAAAGAGAGTCACGGGACCCACAGGGGGAGATCGGAGTGGGGACCGAACTCCGGACTCCTCTTGATTGCGATTCTGGCCAATCACTGGCGGGTATGTGATTACCTCATCCGGCGATCCTCGGTTTCTCCGTCCCACTACGGAGTAAACAAGCACTACGGACTACGGAGGACTCCGCAAAACATCGAAGTGTTTATAGGACATGCTTCATCTTTGGGTAACCCTAAATAAAAGAGGTGACCTTTGCTTCTACACCTTCCGTAAACTCGTCTGATGAGCGAGGTACAGTAACGCAGAGTATCTACAATAGGAGGGCGCAAAGGACATTCCTGGGATAATCCGGGTAATGCTATCCGTATACTCCGTACAGGAATGGCTTGTGCCCACCCTACGACAAATATACAAGGTATTCTAAAATGTTTAACTGTGCAATAGAACTATGTCATACGCGTTATGTAGCTTCTATCAGTTCACGTAGAGTCTTGGGTTAGGGCTAGCCAAGGCCTTTAACAAACTAAATATATATAGCTGGCTACCGGCCGAGAAAAGCATCCCCCAGCTTAAATGAGGGATCATATCTCGTCATGGCCTCAAAGGCAACTTCTGCAACGTCATATTTATAATTATGGATCATCATATCATGCTGGTTGCCTAAACAGAAGGTTAGCTTGTGGTTACCAAGTTGACTAGCAACAACAGACTATAGAACGGGACTGGTTGTCATACATGGCATTTGGTCCTCATCTAAATATTCTCTGAGATCATCGACTGATACAGAGTGATCCGCACCCATGTTGCTAAGGATCTGAATCACAGAGGACCGCTTCATGCGTACTTCTTGATAGATTTGCAGCCGCTTCTGGATGTCATCACGCGTCGTCGCCCCGTGAAGTACGACGCCGAGTGCCACGGCGTCTTCTATGCCCTGAGCGCCGCCTTGAGCTAGAACTACACAAGGTTAGCATTTTATCATAGATATATCAAGTTTAAATTTAGAAAAAACGTACAAGGAAGCATAGCATGGCAAGCATCTCCAGCCAGCGTCATGCATCCTTTAGTCCATTGGTGAATGGGCTTGCGGTATATCAGTGGCCAGCGGCGTGCATCTGGCGCTTTGCTACAAGTTTGTTAGAATGGGACTTGAGGACCTAGAGAACTACATGCCTTAAAACCTTGAGTAGCCTGGGGTCATAATCCGAGAATCTCTTAAGAACATCGGGGATTTTAAAGCGGGCGTGCCAATCTGCACGCGACCGGTCAGCCATGCGGTCCATACTGGGTGATGTGAGTTCTCACCTTCTGCACACATATTTGTATCACTTTCCTCGTTATTAATGAGAACAAAGTTATGGATAGTATTACTAGAACACATAGTTAGGTACGGCCTCGAATGTATATCGGGAGCGAGTCGGTACCTTCGGCAAGGGTATGACACTACTGAACGCCCCGTTGCGCTGTCAATCATAATACGAGACCAGCCGTCTGAGTCCTTACTCCAAAATCGAGTGTCAGGGTCTGCTTCAATTGCATCCGCAGGCACCAGAAAGCGGTAGCATGTATTAGCAAACCTCGGGCGCATTGTCTGGACTTCCCCGCCGATAACGGCTTCGACGGCGTCAGAGCGCACCCCGTCCGCCCCGATGACGACGTCAGCGGAGATAACTTCCCCGTTGGCAAGAGTAATAGACGGGGCATAGGGATCCTAGAACATATAGGTCAGCACATTCCATGATACGGGATAATTAGGTCGTACATATGCCACCACATTGCTCAGGAGGTGGATTGTAGCCGGCTGCCCCGGGCCCTCAGGTCGCGTAGCCATCCATTTGAGACAACCGTGCAAATCGACGCGATGGGCATAGTACAGCTCTGCACCAGTAAGCCCCTTGGCGGTCATGCCATCCGACAGCGTCATTTTCGTTTCGAGGGAGGCATGGTCCAGGAACGAGACCTTTTGCGACTTGACAAAGCCCCACTTGTCTGGGTCGAGCCCCCACGGTAGCAAGAACTGGCTGACATTGGGCGGCACGTAGATTGCAGCGCCGATTTCGTTGTCTTGCGCTGACTTTTCGTATAGATGGACTATGTGGCCTGCGCGACGGAGGGATGCTGCTGTTGCGAGGCCGGTGATGCCTGCGCCAACGATAATGATGTGAAGACCCGGTGAAGAATCCATGGTGTGCGGTGGGCGTTGTGTTTGCTTTGGGTCAGCTTGTTAGATTAAATGTGGCAGAAGCTGCCCCTCAAGGCAGTGAACTAGCTAGTAGGTGGGCCATTGCAGTGACTTGGCGAATCGGAGTTATAGGATAACTGTAACTATTTAATTTTACTTTAAAAGACTGGTTATGAATAAGATCTTAAGAAATTACTAATGTTAGTTTATAAGGAGTTTGTCCACCTATAACAATGAGTAGCTTATCTCTCAATATAATGTGTATAACAGTCTAGGAAGTTGATCCTATAGTTAGTTCAAGACAATCAGGCCACCACGAAATCCCTGCTATAATTAGCGAATATTTACTATTATCTATTCACGGTGTAGAAAGTATACGTCAGCGAGTCTTTATACAGCTCTTTCTTATAGAGACTCATGTAGCAAACAAGACGTGTATATGAAACATATGCAATGCCATTGGTTTAGGTCCCTGGAGACGTTGCCCGGGATGGTAAAAGTTGTTCATATGTATGCTAGTATGATCCAGATACTTGTCTCGGATTAAAATACACTATGTTAGCTGGTTTCATGGTCCTATCCCTCAACTCTGCCCCTGTCCAACTAGGAAGTCATTTGCGCCCGACCCGTCCGTGAACTGATCACGATCAAGCTGTGTGGTGTGTGCGCTAGCTATGCGCTCATGCGACCTGTCAAGTGTGCGGAATGCTCTCGGAACACTCTCGCGGTCAAACTGCGAGACGGCGTCGTGCATGGATGACGCCTTACACAGCTGCTCAGCCAGGTCATATCCGTCCTTGAGGGCCACGTTGGCGCCATTTCCCGCCAGTGGAGAGAAGGCGTGATTGCTGTCGCCGATGAAGACCACGCCTCTCAGATGCTCGTGGCTGAAGGGTCGTTTGTCCATTCCAGCCATGATGAAAATGGTGGATGGGTCGGTTCGTTCCACGATAGTGGCAAAGGGCTCTGCGATCACTCGGCCCCGCTGGAGGGCCTCTGACTTCAGGCTCTGGGTATACTCGATGGACCAGGTCGTTGGAGGCGCACGAGGACTCTGTTCCCGCCAGCTGAGCCCCCAGTGGTATCCCATTTGACTTGTAGGCGACAAGAAGCAGGATACACCCTGGTCTGTGAGAACCATGCCCCATTTGTCTCTGATGTGGTCTGGAACGGCGTTGTCGGGGAACTCGGCGACACCGCCCATCATCATCAGGCCGGTGTATTGCAGTGTATCATCCGGACGGAGGCTGGTCCGGATCTTGCTATTTGCACCATCAGCGACGATGATCAGATCACACTTGGTGGTTGTTGACTGAGTTCCTCCACCGTCGTCCGCAGTTCGGAGACGTATCTCAACCCGCCCGTCGTCGAGGCATTCGGGGGCTTCGCACGATACACCCCAATGAACCTCAATACCGGCAGCCTCCGCAGCGTCAATGAGGATCATTCGCAGGACGCGTCGGGGAATGCGCACAGCAGAGGTCGGCATGTCGCCATAGGCTGGCACATTGAAGCTAGGAGAAGCGATCCAGTCCTTGTCCCATATCGTGAACTTGCTGATGGCGTCTGTCATCACGGCCCCATCTAGGACCTTGCCCAGGAGCCCCAATTGCTTCAAGACGACGAGTCCAGTGTCTTCTTTGCTTCAAATTTTACATGTCAGTGACAACTCTTGCGGTCGGGACGCGTACGTATACATACATGCCACTCAGCGTCTGCGAGTATCCTTGCCGTCTGAGGTCGACTTCTCGCTTGTCCCGATCGAAGACGACTACCCTCGGTGGACGAGCATTGTCTCCCCATTGTTTTTGTAGGTTGAGTGCAAATGCCAGACCTGCCACACCTGCTCCAGCGACAACGATGTCCTTTCCTTCCAAGAAGTGTTCTCGTGCCATGTTGAAATTCTATGCTTATCAGTGAGACTTTAGCTCACGTCGTTACCACGCTCCGTAGCGTTCGTGTATGTAGACAGTGGACATTGATGACACTGTCAAGATTACTCCATCGTATGTATCCGTTAATTACTAGGTACGTACGGCGTCGGTAAGGAGTCGTCCGGCGAAGAGTCGTCATCTTCTGGTGCAGGCCCCCGCCCCCACTTCGCATAGCCGCCCCCCCCCCCCCCCCCCCCCTGGCCCGGGGGCTCTGGGCCTGCAGCGTACTAGTCGTGGTAGCGCTGCAGTAGTCGTTTCGCACAACCAGCAGGATGTTTTGCGCGGAGTTCTACCGAGAGCACGCCCGGCTGGTGTGATGGACGCAGCCAAGATGAGGGGAAGGCAAGGTTCTCGATCTGGGCACTATATTTGACTCTTATGCATGTAATACGCGTTGCGAGCGTACCACAGCCAGTATTGGTAATACTATGGTTTTGCTAGCCTAATACCCTAAGCACCTCGATGCGCTATGGGCCAGGGCCTTCCGCCAGGCTCCACCAGGCAGTGTTGCTAAATGGTGCCTTTTGTACTCACATAGACAATACTTTGTTGGTTTTATCGCATTGTTTTCAAAATTTAGAACTTCAAACTTCCGGACAAGACTAGAACGTCTATACTAGAACGGAGTCTAGAGGCATTATCCTTTCTTGATCGCTACGCCGGCTTCTTACCAAAATGGCGAGCAAACGTCTGGAGACACTCTGCAAGTCTTTGACTCGAGAAGTCGGACGTCTTTCTTCACGCACTGGGAGAGACGATTATGTTGCCCGGAACAAGGTCGCGGACATCGCCAGAGAGCTCATCAATGAGACGACTCACCCCAGTGACGTCGCTGTACAGTACACAATCAATGTATTTTCCGTCTGTTGGAGGATCTCTCATTCGACCGGTTACTTACAAACCTACAGATGGCAGAAATGGCATGTCTACGTATGTTCCAGAAATGGAAGCTCTTGGATAAGATCCCCACCAGTGGTAGCATCTCGTATGAAGAGCTCTCCGCCAGCATCAACGCTGATAAAGATCTTATTGGTGAGTCTGCCACATCACCGATTCACAGGCTTCTATATGAAATACAACCATCTCGCTAACCTCAACCAAGCCCGCATGGGTCAAATGCTCGTCGCGACAGGCAAACTTCGACAGCCCTCCCCGTCACACGTAGCGCACACTCGCCTGAGCACAGCCTTCGCGCATCGCTCGCCTCCAGCTGTATGGTTCTCGATGAGCTTCGATGAGACTCTCGTCCCATGGACCCAATGGCCGCGCTACTTTGCCAAATACGGCCGACGGCAACCCAGCGGCCAAACGGCCGTGCCTATGACTTTTGCAGAAGGGGTTGACGGTGAATTGACGTGCTACGAGGTCATTGCGCGCGGTGGACCTGAGCGGATGGCGGACTTTGCGGACGGGATGCAGGGGATCCCAGAACTGATGCCAGCTGCTGGGATATATGACTTTACGTGGGTTGGGGAAGCAGTGGCTGAAGGCGAAGTCGAATCGGATATGCCGCTCATTGTAGACGTGGGGGGAAATCTTGGTCAAGCGCTGCTGGAGATCATCGCGCACACTGAGTTGTCGATTCCGCCTGATAGATGTGTTTTGCAGGATAGGGCGGATGTCATAGCTGCTGCAGACGCGTTGGACAATCCGGTGTTGAAGAAGATACGTAAAATGCCCGTTGATTACCACCAGGGGCAGCCTCTCAAAGGTAAGCATATCAGCCGTTCTCCTCCCACTCGAACGATCTGCTCACATGTGGACTAGGGGCTTTGATATACTATGTTCGCCGGTGTCTCCATGGATTCACCGATGAGGTTTCCATCAACTTGCTTAGACACTTGGCCGCTGCTCTACCAGCTGACCCGCGCGCAAGAGTTCTCATCTGCGAGCAAATCACAACGACGCCGCCAGATCCGTACACGACTATGATGGATATCTGTATGATGAATGTCGGCTCCAAAGAGCGGAGTGAGGATGACTTTACGAACTTAGTGACTGCTGCTGGCATGAAAGTGATCAAGTTTCATCGAGGAGAGGGAGTTGCAACGCACGTCATTGAATGTGCAAGAGCTTAGTCTGTTGACTTGGACAATATTGGCAACCTCCCATCAAATAAAATACAAGGCAAATGTCAATAAATACGGTGGGCTTGTTAACAGTAACCTCTCTGAGCTCGTAGCTCTAACAGTCTTTGCCGAGATCCATTCCCAATGGTACCGTTACCCCTTCTCTCCTCTTAATTCTCAAATCAATACCGGACTGTCTAGGGAACATGCTGTTATGTACCTTCCATTCCCTGGCTGGATCAGCCAATTCAAACTCAAACACCGCAATCAACGTCGCCACCGTCTTATAGACCTCCATAGTAGCAAAATTCACACCAAGGCACTTGCGACTTCCAGCCCCAAATGACAAATCGCTGCTGTTCATTAAACGCAGCCGCTGCTTAAACCGCTCCGTCGACTCCTCTTCGCCCTGTAACCAGCGTTCGGGCCGAAACTCCTCAGCGTCGTCGCCCCACACGTCTTTATTCCTGTGGATCACGTAGGCATTGAAACCCACCGCCACACCCTCGGAGACGAATGTGCCATCGGGAAGAATGAGCCCCCCAGGTGGTACATAGCGCTCCTGCGCAAAGCAGCTTCCAGGCCACAGACGCATGGATTCGCGGATCACAGCCTCAAGGTACGGCACGGCGCGCGCCTGGGAATAAGACACGGGCAGCTCTGTAAAGCTGGCGCCGAGAATTTGTGCTTCCAGCGTCTCCCATACCCTCCTGTCTTTGAGGGCGAGGTAGAAGATGGCGCGCAGTGTCGTGGCAGTCGTGTCCACTCCGGCCGCCACATTGACAAGAATGTACGACATTAGACGCGGCTCGTCCACTACTTCCGGATACTTCTTCATGGCATCAAGGTAGCAGTCTAAGAAGTCGGGCTCGGATGAGTCGTGCTCGTCCTCGCCCGTGCGCCGCCTCGTGAGGTGGCTGAAGGCGGCATTGGCCACGGGTACAAAACTCGGCGGGCCGATGCGAAAGATAGGGTTTTTGTCGAGGACTTTATCCATACTCGGTTGCATTCCGACCGTGACGAGATAGTCCATGACTTTTGCAGACGTGTCTACCATGCCGTCAAAGTCGAACGCTTGCTCTAGGTGCCCCGCTCGCCTGCTCCATGTGCTCTGCGCAATGGTGTCCCAAGCGTCTGTTGGCACGGTCGTACGGGATCAGCCCTATGTAGGCTGTGCGTGTAGATAGAAACTTACAGAATGATGCCCATTCGTCAAATTTCAGTGGTTTTCCAAACCCAGCATGTTCCGTGAACTGGTCATCAAGCCGCTTGACGAAGAACGACAGCACGCTGTTGACGTGCGGCTCCATGACGCTGACGCCTGTAGAAGAAAAATATTTGGCAACTGGCTTCTTGATCCGTGCATGCTCGGCCGGGTTGCACTCGCTGAAGATGTTGTATAGGATTTTGTCACCCAGCTTGACGCCTGATATTCCGTGCCATTCTGTCTGGTGCTGGAGTTAGTGCCATCTACCAATGTTTACTGTACCATTTTTACGTTGAGCTTTACAAGACATTATGAGATACAGGGAGAAGGCACAGAACCAACCTTTTTCCAAACGCCATGACTATCAAGACACGTACTCATCAAGGAGGGATAGTCGAGATCGAGGTAGTTTGGGCCCATCCGCACCACAGGACCGTATTTCTGGTGCAGGGCATGGCTCACGAGATGCATTGATCCACCTGCAGCATGGTACATACGCCAGTAGTTTGTCAAGGCTGTAGAGGATCAGCGGTTAACGTTCTCCATGTCTGATTGTCAAAAGAGGTGACCAACAGGCAAGAAATGGACCGCGTCGGCCGCGAATCGGCGAGGTGAAATACGGAACCATGTACCAGAGCAACAGGGCTGCCCAAAGAATAGCGAAGAAGGTCAAGACGGGATGTGTTGTAAGCCTTGTCATGGCCCTCATGAAGCCCTCGGCCTGTGTGAGCACTTTCGTATCCATGATAGATGTGATTCAAGAAAGCAGTGTCTGTGGTGTTTCCAGCATAGCAGTCCCCGAGAGGAGTAGTGTTTATGCTTCAGATACAAGAAGGCCAAGCCAGACCATAGCTAGCCCAAGATCAAATATCCAGCGCTGCAGCGCAGACCAGCAGGTAGCCTTCCCCGTGGATCTTCATCCCCAACTCTCCGTGATTACTTTCTTTGCGAGACTAGTGATAGTAGTCGTAATTTATATGCATTAGATACTCTACAGTACTTTGAATACACTTCAGTACGAGCGTCTACTTATTAGACGAGGTTTGCGAATTCACCCATGCAAGGATTCTCCACTCCCGCGCATGGGATGCATAGTAAGCACTAGAACTGGTAGTTAAACAGAGTATCAAGTAATGCCTCCCATGTGCAGGATATGCCTTGAGTTTCTCGCATCACACACGGCTTTGCCTTCATTTCCTCCTCCTACCCATCCAAGAATTTGACGTTGTCTATCCACTGAAAACGTCTTCGTTCAACTTGCTGGAGCACACGACAGTGACCTTGCCATATTGACAGCTCCACTCGCCCCAAACACCATGGCCAACAATCCCAAAATCATCCAAATGTGTGTGGCAGGGCAGAGGAAGAAAGGATGGTCAGACGAGCAGTTCGTCCACGAATTTACGGTCGTGCACGCGGAAATCACCAAAGCAACAGCTCAAAAAACATCAGCCCTCCTTGGGTATCGACAAATCCTGGCAATCCCACGGCCCAAGATATCCGCACTTAATCTGAGCCAAAGCACGTGGGATTCCCAAGCAGTGTTGACGTGGTCGAGCATTGAAGAACTTTCCTCCCTCCTCAAATCCGAAGGGTATCGCGCCAACGCTGGAAACCACGTCTTCACCGAGCCGAATATAGTGGGATCAATTTGCCAAGTTGCCGGGGAAATCATGTTTGATCCGGTCGGCTACAGCAGCCAGGAATCGCGCTTCATGGTGTTTGTTTATATTCCGCGGGCTACCAGGAGTAGTCGGGAGCGGGTTACAGAGGAAGAAGTGGCCCAGAGACTTGATAGTATTAGGAGAATCGGTGCTGGAACGGGTCTCTTGAGATATGTCATCAACCGCGACGTGACTCCTTCAGATCCAGGGCAGCTGTTTGACGGCACTCCATTTATCAATGGTGAGTGGGGGGTGATGGGTGTGACGGAGCAGTATTGGTTTAAGGGTAAAGATACGGCGGAAGCCTTCTTTGCGGACGAGGCACGAGTGGAGACGTTAGCGGAAGTACCCAGCTCACTGGACAGTGAAAGCTGCGTTGCTGTTGCTGGCGAAGAAACGGTCTTAGTTAGCAAATAATCAGCTTCGTAGTATACCTTTACTATATATACTGGACGCAGTATCTAGGCTAGCGAACCCACACATGGGAAGCTGCCAGATACTACTACTAGAAGAAGTCCTGCAATTTTGGCAGCACCGGGGGATTTCATATGTACCTGCTAGGTTGGCTATGTATTCTATCTTCTTCGGCTATAATAAGGCCGCTACCACTCGACCCAACTTGATTTACATTCCTCATATCTCTTCAGGCCAATTCTCGTATAGTCATTCAGATCTGAACTTCACCTGAGCTCTACCTCTATCATGACCTTCAACATATACATCCCCGAGAATCTTGCTTTCTCGGACTACATTGCGGTCATCCAGGTAGCGAGGACCTGGGCCGACGCCCAAGATAGAAAGGTCAGTCGAATATGATCCCCCACTCCCTTCCCCCAGGCCACAAGCACTAACAATACATCTTGCCTCGCGCAGGATCCTGAAAGATTCCGAGCTACCGTAGCACCAGAGGTAACCATCGACTACAGCCTTCTCATCCCCGCATGGAAAAGCAAAGTCTACACGGCCGACGATTTCGTCGCCACATGGCTTGCTCCAGACCGTGTCGGACTGCCCGTACTGGCAACGCAGCACCTGCTAGGCACGCCATACATCAAGAGCGCAACGGCGAATGAAATCGTCATGGAATTCCAAGAGGTGGCCTCACACGGGCGGCGCCAGGATTACCACGGCGCGTTCGGCGGGAAAATCGGAGAGACGGCTGATGGGAGGGGGTGGGTGGAGCATCATTACGTCAAAATTGATGGCCAGTGGAAGATTGATCTCATCAAACCTTCCATAATCTATATGGCGGGGGATTGGGAGCGAGTTCGGCGGGCTGAGGGGGCGGAGTAATGCAACGCTAAGATGGGCTATCGCGCATGTATCCAAGAAATGGACTCCTTGTCATATTCTATAGCTCGTGGTTACAGTCTTTACTACCAATAAACTGCGGGGTGTGGGTGATTCCAAATTGGCATCTTTTATTTCGCCTCTTCCTGTTCAGTATTTGGGGCTGTCGATTGCAGTACGCTATCTTATGCTCCCTTGCATGTTCGTGATGAGCAATGGCAACCCAATGGTCCCTCGCCCGAACAACTCCGTCGACAGAAGATATGGGGTAGTTGAGAGTTGCATCAATTGACTGAAGCACGATTCCCCCATTTGTGAAATCAGCACTTATGCATGTTGTTGGAGAGGTAACACATTTGCAGAGGATGATCGGCCGGTTTATCCTCCGAGTAAAACCTAATTCTTACTTTAGCCTCTTTGTGTTTCTGACCAGATAGAGCTTCTAGAGATAGTGAGATTTTAGTACGGCAGGGGGCCGTTAAACCCCGCAGAATATTATATCTAATTTATTAAGATAATTACAACCATCATTACCACTAGTGATCGTACCTTGAGGATAGCACCAGACAAGTGATTACTATTCTAGGTGACCGCATTAATGCAACTTACCGTTGGTCTGTCGTGAACTTGCTAGTCCAATCATAGCAGCCACGGGTCCGTCCCCCTTGCGGCAAGGTCCCAGAGAGATTGGATGTATCGTAATACGGACTACTCCTGGCACTAATATGAAGCTGCAGCATGAGGACTGAAGGGGGGGCCAGATCAGGAATTGGGGTCTATGTGTCGGTACAGCTCGCCGTGGTATGCGCAGGTAGGAACTGCTATCAAACCATATTGCCCCCTCCCAAAAACCATCGCAATCCATTTTGACGTACAAACCATGGACCCGGAAGTTAGTAAACTGCTCGCGACGGTAACAAGTCTTGGCGAGACTGTAAAGAAGCATGCAATCACCGACAACGACAACTCCGCGAGCCGCGAGTCAAGGAGAGAGCTCCTGAGCGCGACGCGACAATTGACCAACGAGCTGCAGAATGAGGGCCAAATTGTAGAAGGATACCTTTACGGGGTAGAACCCCCTGGCACAGAATCGCGAGGCAATGCTAACGGGAACGCCAGACAATCGACCCTCTGTTGATCAAGATGGGCATTGACCTGGGCATTTTTCGAACACTGGTTGACAGCTCTTCGCCCGTGACGTTGGGGGAGCTGGTGGCCGCTTCGGGCGCCGACGAGGTGCTACTAGCTCGCATTATGAGAGGGCTTTCATCGATTCATGCGGTGAATGAGGCTGGGATCGAGCGGTATGAGCCTAATAAGGTTACTCGTGCTTTTACAACTGTCAAGGGCGAGTCAGGGATGGATGTTTTGTAGGTTTCTTTTTATCAATTTCTGGCTACAGGGACAGAAATACTGACTACAAGTCGCCAAACAGTCATAACATAAACCACCCCGGCTGGCAGTCTTTACCCCAATGTCTTCGAGCGACAGACTACAGAAACCCCACAGATCCAGCCCAGATGTGGTTTGGCAGACAGTTCAACGGCGAGCCCTACTTCGACTGGCTGGGGAAACGCCCAGAGCTCCTCCATTCTTTTCATCAGTTCATGTCAACCCAGCGAGACGGACATGCTCACTGGCTTGAATTTTATCCAATCCAGCAACAATTGCTGCCTGGTTTTGACGCCGGGGATCCTAATGCCGTCTTTATGGTCGATGTAGGTGGTAGCGTAGGCCACGAGATCCAGGAAGTCAAGAGACGCTATCCAGACATTCCAGGGCGCATGGTACTGCAGGACGTGCCAGCCACAATTGCGCGAGTAATCCCAGAAAATGGTATGGAGGCTATGGCCCATGACTTCTTCACGCCAAACTCGATCAAGGGTATGTCACACTATTTGCCGGGACCACGCAGAGAAGAAGTAAAGCTGACATGGCGACAGGCGCTCGAGCATACTACCTCCGCAACGTGCTGCACGACTGGGACGACGACCGCTGCCGCGTGATATTGAATCATATCCGAGACGCCATGACGCCGGGATATTCTGTGCTTCTCATCAATGAGTTCAGCATACCGCTCAAGGGCGCCTGTTCGTTCGCTACGCACTCCGACTTTATGCTCATGGCTATCAATGCTGCTGTAGAGCGGACTGAGCAGCAGTGGTACCACCTTATGCAGTCGGTTGGCCTACAAATAAAACAGATATGGTCACTAGAGCCGGACACTGAAAGTTTGCTGGAGGTCACACGTGGGGATTAGGGCTAAAACGTGGCTGCGGTTGATTTCTTTGGAGAACGTGGACGCTTGGATAAGTATCTGTCATTTGATGTGATTGTCTTTTACATAGGAAAGAACTGAGTTCACTCAGAAATATATGTATAAATATCCATGTGGATAAATTTATCTTGTAGCTCAGCTCGGCGGCGCAACGACCCAGCTCTGACCCAGCTTCAGTAACTCTTCTTTGATGTCTGACACTTTAACAGAAACCTCTTGCACTTGAACTCCTTGCTCGAGGTCCTGCAAATGCTTCTCCAATCCCGACCGCCTGAGTATAGAGAAGCTCTCGCCCTCGGCATTAGTCACAAATTCAACATGTCCATCCTCACCGAAACCCATCCTACCCTTCGCCCCGCAAGTAGCGCAGTCAACAGCATCTTGGCCGACAAAATTGAACATACTCAAATGGCAAACCGGGCACTTGCCCCGGGGACCGACATATCTCGCCCCCTCCTCCGTCATCGCATGGGCCTGCTGCGCCAAATTCCTGCCTAGTTCCTCAGCCCTAGCTACCGCTTCGCCATTTGATACCAGACTATTCGGGACGCCCACGCCGAAAACCTGCATCTGGTCGACGATCTGGGCGCCCAGAGGAAAAAACACCTGATGTAGCAGAGGAAGGGTGAACGGTGCCCACTCGGTCGTAGAAGCACCGCCCAGTGTCACCAGGGCGATGACTCTCGGCTTGAAGATGCGTTGGTCGACTAGATGACCTTTGCCTGCGTCAACTAGTCTTTTTGCCATGGTCACGTCTTGAAATGGACCGAGCGTGCTGTCTTGGAAGCATTTGACTTCCCATGGGATGGTGCGCGTTATGCAGGGAGCACCGAGGATGATGGCGTCGGCTTCCATGATCTGGTCGAGGATGAATGGACGGTCGTCGACGACTGGCCCAGAGGTCGGATTCGACTTTCCCACTACGGGGAGAGGAAGGTGGCCATCTAGGGCTTCGGAACCGATTGACAGTTCCTTGAGACGGACCAGGGAAATGGTCGCTGGCGTTGTCGCCGCAGTTTGGGCGGCTCGGAGGGCAGCGAGGAGAGCTTGCTCTGTGTTTCCCCCGGGGAAGCCACCGCTGAGGCCTAGAAATCTCATATTGGAGGGTAGAATTGCAGGACCAAACTGCTATGTTGGTCTCACTGACGTAGGTAAACAATTTCGGTCCCGAGAAATGCAATACGGACGCATACAGTATTTAGACATTACCCATCTTACTAGTAGGTCAGGGGTGAGATGAATCCACTCCGTAAGCTAAGAATGTTACTGCAGACAACCATACCGTGTCTTATTTGGACTCAAGGTGAACTACAAGGTTGAGGACGCGCGGTGCGGGGTCGTATCGGGTTCTATACACCAATTGCCTAAGGAAGTTAGTGGCTTGTATATATGTACATTTGGAATACATCCATGCGAGCTACTACTTGGCTGTATTGTCGAAACTCAGTCATCGCACTAACACAACGGTTGGTCGAGTGGACGATCCACAGTATCACAATAGGCCGTCAGCTGTGCGACTCGTATAAGTGCAAGGTATCATACAGACCCGGGCAAGAAGGCTGCTTATTTACACACTAGCCACTCATATTCGGTTCGGCACAATCTCCCTGTGCTCAATGACTACGTCAAACACAAAAGACGGGCTCTTCACGAGCTACGACGCCGAGTACTGGAACACCTACCTAGACGCTCGTCCAACGTACTCGCCCAACTTCTACAACCTTATATTCCAACACCACGCCCAAAAAGGCAATAACAGCTGGACACTGGCGCATGACGTGGGTACTGGACCTGGAAACGTAGCGGCCGTGCTCGCGGAGCGCTTCGAACGGGTCATCGCCACAGACGCGAGTCCTGACCATGTCAACGCCGCACGACAGCGCCAGCAACAAACAGACAAGATCAGCTTTTCGGAATGCAAAGGCGAGGACCTAGCTCACGCGGGGCTATCACCACCACGCACCGCCGACCTCGTCGCGAACGCGGAAGCGATCCCGCTTATGGACGCTGAGGAAGCCATCGGGTGCTTCGCAGAGCTACTGGCGCCCGGTGGAACATGTGCAGTGTGGTTCTACGGGCGGCCGACGTTCGCTGGGCCCGACTCCACAGTGAACGAGGCATGCCAGCGCATCTTTTACTGCATCTCCACGCGGCTACTGAACAAAATAGGCGGCGTGAGCGGGCCGTTTTGGGAGCGTTCTACACGCACTATTGCCTCGCAGCTGGATAACGTTGCGTTTCCTGCTGCGCAGTGGCGTGATGTGGTTAGGTATAAGTGGAATTGTGAGCAGGCTACTATGCTATTTCATGATGAGAGTCAGTTTGGAGGGCCGGTTGAGCGGGTGAACTGTGTTGGGCCTACCGAAGAGGTTGTCTCGAAGACGGACCCTGGGTTTTGGCAGATGCAGTGGGGTGCTGCTGAGGTGCGTAGGTGGTTTGAGGCTCATTTGCCGACCTGGTTTGAGGATAAGGCTCAAGATCTGGAGCTGGAGGGCTGGTATGAGGAGTTGGATCGTGTTATGGGAGGCGGTTCTCTGCCGGTGGCGTGGCCCGTGGTTTTGCTCCTCGCGACGAGAGTGTAGTGTGTGTCTTGCGTCGAGTTTGGCAATACAGTATTTGACAATCCTGTTATAATGTCTAGACTTATTGAAAGTGCTTTGTTTAGTATCTTAAAGGCAATGATAGTTGATATACTGGCAAAATACTGCACGAAAGCTACATTATATACCACGTGGGGAAAACAATTGAAATACATTCGAGTGTATTATGAAGTGAAAAAGATATTCACAGTAAGTAAGGACAGTGGAACCTATCACTAAAGGTCACCCAAACATAATACCCAGTAGACTACCATCTGGATGGCTTGAACAACGACGTAAATATCCACAACATCAAATGCAGAGAACCAAACACCACAAGAGGTACACCAGACAGCACAATCTGTTTGAACAGCCCACCCCGCCGTTTGACAACTTCCCACAGCTCGCCGCTCATAACATCAACCGCACCATCCCACTTCCAGGGCCCGCATAGGCGAAACTTGGTATTGAACTCAGCCGCAAGTAGCCAAACCAGCGGAAGACGCCACCACTCCTTGCGCGAGCTCCCAAACCTCACAGCGTCCAGAAACGATGGCGATGCATTCATATCGACGGCTAACTGGTTCGCGTAGTCATCGTGGCTAACGCCATACTTGATGCGCGCATCCGAAGGCATGCCAAGCCGATAGTGCGGCTCGTCCTGGGGCAGAAGGGGCTGCAGACGCTCGGGGGCGAGGAGATTCACCACCCAAAGCTGCGCCTGCAGTTCCGCTAGTGGCGGGATCGCGCCAAAACCGGGCCTCACGAACCCAATGAAGCCGACGCTTGGCTCGTCGCGACGCCAGACGTCTCGTACGTCTAGGTCGGAGGTGCTTGGGTATGTTGAGTCGAGGAAGTCGAAGCGTTGGGTGTAGCCTGTGGCGAAGACGAGGACGTCGGGCTTTACTATCTCGGCTTCTTTGATGCGATTGTACTCCGGTCGACCGTTGTCCATGAAATGGAGCACGCCATTGCTGTCTATGTGAGATGGCCAGGGCGCTATGTCAATCTGACGGCCGTGTGTCTCGGGAATAGGCACTTGAATGATGCTGGAGCGTAAACGCTGGAAAAACGTGTCTTTTCTGTATGGCTTGCTAATGTATGGCATCGCTTTGCTGGACTTGGTGAAGATGACTGTATGAGTAGATAATTTAGTAGTTGAGCTTCGGCTTGGTGAAGTATCTCCTCAATGCCAGGCACCCCGAATCAACGAGGGAAAAGGGGAGGGGCTTACCATTTGATGTGTGCCATCGTGAAGAAGGATAACCGCCCACCCACTGATCATAACCGGCACTCGTACCAGTCATGAGCCACATGCCCTGCTTGACCAAGCGGTCGAATACGTTGCCGGGTAGTTTTCCCCACTTGTGGCTCGCGTGAAGATATGTATCTACCGGCACGGGCGGGTTCGGCGACTGCAGCTGGCTTGCCAGGGAAGGGAATACTATGGGGCTCGGTGTTCGCTAGAACAAATCTTGTTAGTCGCCCATTATAGCAAGAATAAAGCAGGAGCAGGTAGTGACTGGGAACCGTGTGAATAGGAAAATGAGTCTACCTTAGCAACGACACTGAACCCGTCGCGATGAGATATAACGACTCTCTTAGTTGGCGCCGTCACAGCCAGATGAGCAATATCCATAGCAGTTTCTCCCGTGCCGAGGACAACAACCGTCGTGTCGGAGCCAAACTGCTCGCGCGACTTAAAGCTAGACGAATGAAAAGACTTGGAAACCTTGTCGATGCCCTCGAGTGACGGTATATTGGGCGTTACGTGCAGACCCGAGCAGACGGCGACAGCATCGCACATCCACGACCCCTCCTTGCCATCCTGCGTGGCATAGCTGATGACATGGGAGCGGCCTTTGCGTCGGACAGCCGTCACTGGGGTCGACAACTGTATAAATGGCCACAAGTCGAACGCAGTGGCATACTGGCCGAGGTACTCGAGGTATCTCGCCGCGGGGAGGTAATCGGGGTCGTCTTCGCGGGCCCGGAAGTCGGAAAACGCTGTAAGGTACTTGGACGATACCAACTTGATAAGGACGGTCAGTTAGTCTCAATCGACTCAGTGTATGACAGTATTGGCTGTTGTTGCCCAGCTCTAAAAGGCCCATACATACCTCGGCGTCTTCATACATGCGCTTGAGAAAGGTGCCGCCTATACCTTCTTCTGCTTCAAACAACTTCGCCTCGACAGGATCCCCGCCAACGAACTTGTGCGCTTCAAGCAGATGCTTGAGCGTGGTCAATCCGGCCGGACCGCCTCCAATGACGGCGACTCTCATTGTGTCAAGTTGCTACGCGGTACTCTCTTTAGGTTTCAATGCGACCTGTTGCACAGAGGCAAAGCTTCCAGCTATAGCTCGAGAAGAAACACTTATACAGGGTGCCAGACTATGGTCGCACCTGAGCAAGGGGTCTCACGTCAACATACGTGATAAATACCTAGGTATACGAATGCAGAAGTTGCTAAACTCAATGACTGTAGAAACCTCTGTGGCTGTGGATAAAGAAGCCAGTCTACTCCATGCAACCTTGTCGTCTCCTCCAATTCTATTTACTGCTGAAATACATAAACCTACAGGCTACATGAATTGGTAAGAATACTATACATCAAATACCACCTAGTAAACTTACTCTACATGAAGTATCACCTAGTAATCTGACTCTACAGAGAGTATAACCTAAGTATAACCGAGCAAGCACACTCTACCCGGGGTTGTCTGCACCGCCTATCTAATTTTGCCACTAAGTTAGACTGTCATTTTCATGCATAAGTGCTGATTTAGCAAGTGAAGGACTGTAGAAACACGCATGCGTACTTTTGTTAAACGGTATCCTAAGACGCCTCGCCCAATCATTGTAGGTTGCGCCCAGGAGTAGTGATGACCGGTACTATGCTGACCTGCAAGGGGTGTGTGTTCATAGAGTTGATCACTGGTCTCTTGAGTCTACAACTCATGGTAGCTACAGTAGGGCTTACAGCTATAGTTACTAGGCAGGGGGCTGCAGGAGCGCAGCTGGGCAATTGCCTGTTTGATTAGGGCCTGAGTGTACCGCAATTTAGCCAACCGCGGATTCCGCGCCGAAGAAATGACCCACGTATAATATAAGATACCCGTGCGGTATAATTATATATCACACTACATATCCGTTCTTACCGCAGGATCGGGTCCCCCGCAGGCGTAATAAGAATAGCATTGTATAGCATAAATTGATCTGCAGGAAGACGCGGATGAGGCGGTGGCAAACGGTGAGGCAGGGATTGTAGCAGGTTATTGAACACGAGGACAAGGATAGGAAGGCATCTAATCCAAAGCTATGATACAAGGTAGCTAGTATAATATGTTGGAGACTGCAGGGGTTAGTATGATAGGTTAAGTCGTATTTCTATCGTTTGATAGGTGGGTTATCTGTATTCTTGACCCCTCTGTGGGCCACGGGCTGCTCCGGGCGGAAGGAACCCCGCATGGCGGCTTAATATACACGCTAGAAGAAAATAATACTATTACACGATCTGAGGTGGATTGTTTGATCGACCAATTGAATGAGGGCTAGAGGCTGTCTCTAACAGGTTCGGAAGGAGTTAACAGCGCCTAAGTGTTTGAAGAGCATGTGTATATCTAGCTCTATATATTTCTTAGCAGCATTGACGCTTATTTGAGTCTCATTCAAATCCAGGTGTGAAAACCCCTCCTTTTTCAAAAGAAATGGGTTCCAAGGAACTAAAAAGTAGTTGGATTTGGAGGCGGAGTAGGACAGAACACCGTAACTCAGTTTTATACAGGTATTACAGTATTAGAAAGCCCAGGTGGAACGAAGGAATGCTGGGTGGGGCGTCCGCGTCAGGGTTTTGGTCTGGAAAGTCAGCCTGGCCGGTGTCCTTATTCTGATCCTGAGACACCAGGATTCTAGCGCAGCGGAGAGTTCTCGAGTTAGATTCTAGCATGTATCTATGCAGAGCACCAGCATGTTCCTCTCGGGGTGGGGCAGAATAAGCGACTCGTGTTGTTGAGCAAGGCTGTGATCACTCGACGCAGCCCTAGCTAGTGGAAAGACACCCGGGGATGAACTGCGGAAATCTCACCCCCAAGCTAGGGAGTCGGATTGTAGCTGACTAGGGGTATTTAAGCCCGTTTGATAAGTCGTGGCAGCACTCGTGATAACGCATTGCTACAGCGTGCGGTCCTTACACAAATCATTTGAATAACTCATGGATCGAAAGCTGCCCTAAGCTACCACGAGGACATGTCTCGACCCGAGTTGATACCAGATATTTTAATCCACCATGCTGAAAAATCTCGCGAAAAGGTCGCTTTCGCGGGTTCGGGGTGGACAATAGTACGTCTCTCTAGAGCACTGCTCTTCTCCTTGCAGTCCTTGTCTTTAGTTGTGGAGACATGAACCCGCAGGGCAACAGACTCGAGAGTTTTTGGTCCATGCTGTATTTTCACCTGCACGGCGATAACTGACGGCTTGAATTTCTAAGACGTATGGCGACCTCGAAAAACGGACTAGGCGCCTAGCAGCCCATCTGGTCCGTGCCGGCATAGGGCGAGGACACTTCGTGGCCATCGTGCTAGGCCGATGTCTCCAGACCGTCGAGTCCGTGCTGGCAATCACGCGAGCTGGTGCTGTGGGAGTCCCTTTGGATTCTCGTTCGCCCTCATCAGAATTGGCTAAGGTTTTGGAGCATAGCGGCGCACGAGTGGTCATCACAGATGGCCGGCACTTGGCCACTGTGCGCGCTGCTGCTGGGGAAG
Source organism: Aspergillus campestris IBT 28561 (assembly GCF_002847485.1). Taxonomy (NCBI): domain Eukaryota; kingdom Fungi; phylum Ascomycota; class Eurotiomycetes; order Eurotiales; family Aspergillaceae; genus Aspergillus; species Aspergillus campestris. The sequence continues at coordinate 584,439 of NW_020194336.1, read as the reverse complement.
GAAGCTTGATTATTCTAAACACCGAAATTCCAAACCTGGATGCTGTAGAGGGAGGGCATCAGATTGCGCGATACCAAGATTGGATTGAAGACGAGGAGTGCTCGACCTTGGATATCAAGATCGACGATCTCGGAGAGGATGAGCAAGCCTTTCTACACTACACTTCTGGTACAACAAGTTTGCCCAAGGGGGTACTGTCAAACCAGAGGAGTTGGCTATTAAATGTGAACAGCCTGGTGTCAGCGTTCGAGCTGACGCCCGAGGATCGCTTCTTCTGGCCTCTTCCCCTGTTCCACTGCATCGGCCACTTGTTGTGTATCATGGGTACCGTTGTCGTTGGTGCCAGCGCATATCTCCCTGACGCCGATCAGACATTGTTTGACAGCCTCAGAGACACGAACGCTCGAGAAACAACGCTCATCGTGGGAGCGCCCACCACCTTCCACGATCTCATGGACGCCGCGAAGCGGTCAGATCCGATTTCGCCTTTGGATTTGCCTAGACTGCGGGCATGTATGTATGCGGGTTCCTCGGCATCTGGATCCCTAGGTGCCCAAGTCAAGGAGTTGCTCGGTGTCCCCCTCCTGAACAACTATGGGTGTACCGAAGGTTGCGGTTCTATCGCTGTGAGCAAAACGGGCCATACCTATCGCAACAACTCCAGTATCACACTCCTGCCCCACTGGGAGATCAAGCTAGTGGACCCAGATGGGAACCCAGTCAAAGACGGCGAGCAAGGCGAGGTCTGCATAGGCGGTCCCGGTCTGATGCTCGAGTACTACAGAGAGTCGCGGACGCCGTTTACGCCGGACGGCTGGTATCCTACCGGCGACATCGCAATCCGCTCGAGCTCGGCAGCCGGGGCTGAATTGACCTTGGTGGGACGCAGGAAGGAGATCATTATCCGAGGTGGTGAAAATATTCATCCTCATGAGTTGGAACATGTCTTGCTTCGGCATCCCGGCGTGGCTGATGTCGTCGTGGCTGGAATGCCGCATAGACTGCTTGGGGAGACACCTGCTGCCTTCATTGTCAAGACTGCCGCGGAGCAGGACTTCGACCTCCCAGCATTGCTTGCTGCATGTCGTCAAATTTTACCGGATTATAAGATACCCACCGGTAATTTGCCCTCTTCCCCTTGCCCTGGAACCATACGTATCCTAACACGAGCTAGCGTTTTACGAGATTGATGCCGTTCCTCGAACTGTCATCGGTAAACCGAAACGGTTAACCATGACTTCTTACACAAAAAGACCACTTAATGCCCGGTCTATGTTGCATTCGAGAGACTCAATCGAAGCACTGGTAGTGGAGGAGACGGTCAGAGCATGCACTTTAGACGTTGGACCCGAGAGCGAGTCGAACACGGACTGGCTTCGTCGACACTTTGACCAGCCCTTTTCGTTTCTGGGCCTGAGCTCAATGGCTGGTGTGGTTCTTCGAGACCGACTTGCCGGTCTCACGGGATTGGCTGATATTCCCAATACCCTCGTGTTTGACTATTCTACTCCAGCAGCAGTGAGTACGTACCTTTATAGCCGATTGTTGGAGCCGAAAACGACACCTTTGCCCGGCTGTACATCGACTACGACGGCGGATAGTGAGGTGGAGCCAATTGCTATAATATCCATGGCGTGCCGGTATCCTGGAGGCATCTCTTCCCCGGAGGATCTGTGGCAGCTAGTTTCAGATGAGATTGACGCGACTACCGACTTTCCAGACGATGTACGTCCTAGTCATGTTTTCCCAAGCCTTTCCTTGTTAAAACACGAGATTATCGACTAACAAAATCACAGCGCGGCTGGGACATCGAAGCATTGTATAGTACCAACCCCGACACCCCCAACACCTCCACGACGAAGCGCGGCGGTTTCCTGCCCGATTTTGCCCACTTTGACGCTGGCTTGTTTGGCATGGCGCCGCGTGAGGCTCTCGCCACTGATCCCCAGCAGCGGCTGTTATTGGAGACGACGTGGGAATTGGCCGAGAGAGGGGGTATTGCTCCGTTGTCGCTGCAAGGTAGCCAGACCGGCGTGTTCGTGGGGACTCTGTATGAGGATTATGAAGAGAACGGCTTTGGGAACAACGGTGCGTTAGTCGTTCTTGTTATCCCCCATATCAACGTTATACATGCATGACTACATACTTACCAGTCTCGACGGTGCAGAGTTGGAGGCACATCTTGGACTTGGTTCATCCAGCAGTGTCGTCTCTGGGCGTGTGTCGTACTGCTTTGTGAGTATTTTGCGATTATCCCATTATATCACCAGATGGACCAGGCATCTCTGAACGACAAAAAAACAATGTACTAACTGTAATTCTTGAAAGGGCCTCCACGGTCCATCCCTAGTCGTCTCAACAGGCTGTTCATCCTCACTAGTAGCAATCCACCTAGCAGCCCAAGCTCTCCGAAACAGAGAGTGCTCGCTCACCGTGGCGGGAGGCATAACAACCATGGCTACACCACGACCATTCACCATGTTCAGCAGAAGACGAGGCCTATCGTCAGATGGACGATGCCGGGCATACTCAAGTGATGCAAGCGGTACTGGCTGGTCCGAGGGTGTAGGCCTGCTCCTCCTCGAGCGACTCTCAGACGCCAAACGCAACGGGCATCAAATCCTCGGGCTGATCCGCGGATCTGCCGTTAACTCTGACGGTAAATCTAATGGGTTGACGGCACCAAATGGGCCGGCCCAGCAGATGTGTATCCAGAGCGCCCTGGCCCAGGCGGGGATGTCGCTGGGAGACGTGGACGTGCTTGAAGGCCATGGCACTGCGACGCCTTTGGGTGATCCTATTGAGGTTCAGGCTGTGATTTCGGCTTACGGCAACGGCGATAGGAAGAATATTGACAGCCCTCGCCGTTTGGAACCGCTGCTACTTGGTTCAATCAAGTCTAAGTGAGTCTTAACAGTTACCGGACATGTTCATGTATTAAATGGCTAACACAGAGTGATGTATTAGCATCGGTCACACGCAAGCCGCTGCTGCCGTCGCAGGAATTATCAAAATGGTACAGGCTATGCGCCATGGCGTCGCCCCAGCATCATTGCATATTCGTGAACCGTCACCCCAAATTGACTGGGAAGGGAGTGGTGTTGTACTCCTCAATAAGGCTAGGCAGTGGCCGTCTGTTGATCGACCAAGGCGGGCTGCGGTTTCTTCGTTTGGCATTGGGGGTACGAATAGCGTGGGTCTTCTCCACCCTTCCTCTTTTGACAGTATACTGACTTTGAGGTTGAAGCACATAATTTTGGAGCAGCCTGGGCCAGGAGAAGTGGAAGAATCAAAACCCAAAAACGTCCCCGCCGGCTTTCCGTGGCTCATTTCCGGCGTTACCGAAGCTGCTTTGCGCGCACAGGCTCACTCACTGTTGGCAGCTTGCAGACAACCTGATAGCAACACATCTAGCTCCCTCTTCAACCAAGATCCTGCCGACATAGCGTTCTCACTTGCCACCGCCCGATCAGCGCTCAAATACAGAGCCACGGTGTCATATGCCCTGGGAGCGAACATGCACAATCAGATCGAAACAGCACTCGAAAGCCTTGCTCAAGGCCAACCACACCCCGACGTCATAGCGGCACACACGAACACCACCGGTAATAAGCCCCGCCGGGTGTGCTTATTCTCAGGCCAGGGCAGTCGGATGCCAACGATAGACACGCTCGCAGAGCTACGCGCTACCTTCCCCGTCTTCTCCACGGCGTTCCAGGCAGCGTGTGACGAAGTGGACATGCACTTGGAGTGCCCACTCGTACATGCTATCACTGATGGCAGCATGCTAGACCGTACCGATTTCGCACAAGCCACCCTTTTCGTCTTCGAGGTGGCCATGTTCCGCCTCCTGGAGTCGTTTAATATCCGTCCGGACTTGGTTGCTGGACATTCCCTGGGAGAGATCGCCGCGGCGCATGCTGCTGGGGCTTTGTCTCTTCGTGACGCTGCTACTATCGTGACCACGCGGGCTAAACTTATGGCATCTCTACCCCCCAACGGTGGTATGGTGAGCATATCGGCGACGGAGGAGGAAGTTGCCAGTGAGCTGTCACGATTGGGCGGAAGTGCCACTATTGCGGCGGTCAACTCACAAAACTCGGTGGTAGTATCTAGCACACAAGAGGGGATTCAGGCCGTCGCAGAGAGGTTCGCCAGCTTAGGACGAAGAGCTACCGTACTGCGAAACGTCAAGCACGGCTTTCACTCCCCACTAATGAAAGACATACTCCCTGGGCTTGAACGCGCACTGCCATCGTCAATGGAAGAAGAGAACCCCACAGCCATACCGCTCGTTTCCACTGTCACAGGCAAGCGAGCCAACGCAGCGCAGCTCCACTCTTCAAAGCACTGGGTCCGTCATGTCAGCGAGCCAGTTCGCTTCGCAGACGCTATCAACGAGCTCAAGTCAAACGAACACGTCTCGGTGTTTGTGGAGATCGGTCCGTCTGCAGTCCTATCTCCCCATGTTCCGGACGCTGTCGCCACACATGGCACAGTTGACAAGCTTCTCAAAATGCTGGGCCAACTGTGGGCTGGCGGTGTACCTGTCGACTGGCACGCTGTCTTTGCGAGTAGTGGCGCGCGATTTGTCGATCTGCCTGTCTATGCTTTCCAGCGGCAGAGATACTGGCTGCCCTATACGCCAGTTTTGCCAGTGACATCCAACGGAGCAGTTATAGAGCAGCTTAGAGAGTATGACACGGGTACCTGTGCTGGCTCGCGCTTGCGACATGAGATGCTCTTCAGCGCTATTTCTATCCCAGGAACAGGCACTATCATATGTTCGGGCTACCTGTCCACGGCCCGACAGCCTTGGCTTCGTGACCACGTTATTGGTGGACAGTCGCTCGTTCCAGCCTCGGCGTTTACTGAACTTGCTCTTCGAGCTGCTCAAGAATGTGCAGATTGTTCTGAGCCTTACTCTTTGATCCTGAATGAGATGATTGTCATCGCGCCCCTGGTCTTGTCTTCGGGAGAGGACGGGGAACAAGGAGAACAAGGAGAACAAGGAGAAGTGGAGATCCAAGTACTCATAGGCGAGTCACATCCTGAGAATGAGGCCACCCAGACCCAAAGAACCGTCGAAGTGTACTCACGCCCCAGCGGCGTCGCAACACAGCATGAGTGGACGCAGCACGCCACAGGTACATTCCAGCTCACGTCGCAGCCCAACCCCAGCCATGAATCGTTTATAAACGGCACAGACCCCACAAAGGCGGAATCAGACATGGACGTCTCCGAAGCATACGCCCTCTTAGACGATGCAGGTCTCTCATATGGACCGTCTTTCCAGCGCGTGCGTGCCATTTGGCGTCTAAATGACAATGACATACTACTGCAGATTGACCCACCTCAGGATCAGGTTCAGATGTTGACTTTTGTCCTGCACCCTACTGTGCTAGATGCTGCATTGCATTCGTCTACCCTTGCTTCCGCGGAGAAAATCGCTGGCGGCGACATTCGGTTGCCTTTCTCGCTCCGAGGGATCCAGGTTTTCCAGGCGGTTGGCGCCTCTAGCCCAATTCTAGCACGCATCCATCATATAGGCGAGGTCAGCTTCTCATTGACATTGACGGACAAGTCATCGGGTGTGGTACTCGCGAAGATTTCTGAGGTTCAGCTGCGCACCTGGCAACCTACCGTTGCTGGAGGTGACCTCTACCGCCTCGAATGGATTGAGTCTGCGTCTCAAACCACGACATCTACGACGACGGACAATATTGTTCGGGTCGAAAGCTCCCACAATGTTGACGCGACAGCAGTCAGCAAACCTGTGCACGAAGCTGTCGCCGAGGCGCTCCATGTGGTACACGAGTGGAGGGCTGAGAAGACACATGCTGCCGACGGTGTTCGCCTCGTCTTCGTGACCGAGAGGGCGACGTTCACCGGCGAAAATTCCGATATTGATGTTGTTACCGCCGCTGTATGGGGTTTTGTACGATCCGCGCAGGCAGAGTTCGGTGGGGGCCGGGTGGCGCTCATCGACTTAGATGGGTCATCCGAGTCGGAAGAGGCTCTATCGGCTGCGCTTGCTTCCAGAGAGGAAGTTGTTTCTGTGCATGGTGGGAAGATTGTGATTCCCAGGTTGAGCAAACGGCCTTCAGTGACAGAGCCTCCTCAAGCGATGTCACTCGATGTCAGCGGGACTGTCTTGATCACTGGCGGTACAGGCGGCCTGGGTGCCATACTCAGTCGAGACATGGTGCACACTCATGAAGCCAAAAGTCTGCTCCTCGTTAGCCGGTCGGGTACTGAAGCGCCCGGAGCACGCGAGTTGCACGATGAGCTACGAAGTGCAAATGCAGCCGTACGTGTCGTCGCATGCGACGTCAGTGACCGCGCCCAGCTCGCCGCACTGCTAGACAGCCACAATCGCCATCAATACCCACCCATCACCGCCGTCATCCACTGTGCAGGCGTGGTCAGTGACGCATTCCTGGGCTCCCAAACTCCAGAGCGAGTATCTAGTGTTCTCCGCCCCAAGGTCGACGCCGCATGGAACCTTCACGACCTCGTTCCCGACACGGTCCGCTCGTTCGTCCTCTTCTCGTCGTACGTCAGCGTTCTCGGAAACGAAGGTCAGGCGGCGTATAGTGCAGGAAACGCTTTTCTCGACGCCTTGGCTCGCTTCCGTGTTGCACGGGGTCTGCCAGCTCTGTCGCTGGCTTGGGGCCCGTGGGCGAATGATGCCGGGATGGCCGCTGGAAGCAAACTAGACGCGATCCCCCCGCGCATTGCCACTGCGCGGCCGTTCTCAGACCAGCAGGGTTTGGATCTGTTTTATAAGGCGCTGCAGATGCAGACAAAGACCCCTCCAGAGCCGGTTCTTCTGCCGTTGTTGCTGCGCGGGCCGTTCCCGCTGGTGCAGTCTGCTGGTACGGCACACAAAACCAAGACGTCTGCCAAACGAGAGTCAGGATCAAGCGCCGTCTGGCGCAGGAACCTTGCCGCAGCCTTATCGGAGAACCGTCATGACGCTCTGCTGGGCATGGTGCGAGATGAGATTGCTGCGGTGCTGGGATACCAGGGCCAGGATCTGCTTCCGGATCAGCGACTTGATGACCTCGGCTTTGACTCCTTCACTTCAGTTATGCTCACGAACAGATTAAGGGTTTTGACTGGGCTCAGTCACCTCCCTGTTACGCTGGCGCTAGATTTTGATACTACTCAGGCGCTGGTAGACCACCTGTTACCTCGCATTGAAGCAGAGCCAGAGCCTGAAGTCGACATGGATTCAGATGCTTCCACGACGGCCGGGGACACATCAGTTTCTCGTGACAGTGGCAAGGAAGACAAGCTGAGCCCGTCGTCTAGTGTGACTACTCTCGCTTTGGAGGAGAAAGACGAGCCCAACCCCGAGGTATTCCGAGGGCTAGCCACGATCCACAGGCGACTGTCTCAACTGGAACAGTACACCGCTGCTGCAGACTTACTAGCCTCAGCCGCACTCGCAATGCCGACATTCCCCAAAGCTGGGTTAAGCCTGTCAAGCTACACAGCAGAGCCCCAGCGCCTCGCGACCGGTCCGTCAGCCTCTTCCAACTCAGAGCTGCCCCTGCCGTTAGTCTTCATCGCGCCTTTCTTCCCACGCATCAAGATCGAGGGAGTGGGTCTCAGCGTATATAGCAACCTGGCATCTGCAATGGACGGCACAAGGGACGTCTTCGAACTCCCCCACCCAGAAGCGCAGGCCGTCCCAGATGACCTCGGCACACTAGCCGATCTGCACGTCCACACCATCCGCAAGCACTTCTCGGACCGCCCGGGAATCATCCTCGCTGGTTACTCCGCAGGGGGAACAGTCGCATACGCAGTGGCGTCCAAACTGGCTAACGCTGAAGACCAGCAGCCCCGGCTAGCGGGCTTCGTCTTGGTGGACACGTATCTCACGATGACGGGTCGGGGCGATCCCGACTGGCTGAACGCGCTCCCGGCGGAGGCCCTCGTTACGCGCCTACAGGTGCCCCCAAGCTTAGGGCACTCCAAAGGCATGGGCAGCGACAGTCTCGTTGGAGACCTGGACGTGGCGCTGGCGAAGGTAGGTGGGTATTTTAGAACGTTGCGAGACTGGGATATTGAACTTCATCCCCTGCCTGATGCGCTCTCGACGCTGTTCGTGCGTGCCGTGGATCCGTCGGATAAGATGCCCAAGGATTCCGACGTATGGCGCCCTCGGTGGCCGCGGGCGAACCTGACTGTTGATGTCCCTGGGAGTCACCTGGCTCTGCTGGACAAGCGGTATGCTCCTGCTGTTGCCGGGGAGATTCAACGGTGGGCAAGGGAGGACTTGAGTGCTTAGTGCGGGTTGAAGTTGATCCTCATGAGGTGGTCTCTTTTATGTATTGTTAGCCTCTCTCTGACTTTGCGTGGCACATTGGAGAAATTTGTAACGAGCACCGTTTATGATTGAGAGTACTCAGCGGTCTAGCTGGCCATTCATGTAACCCTCTTGTACCTCGTAGTCAGGGGAGTAGTTTCATGAGAGCTCGGCTCATGTCGGTCCGTATCAACGTACAGAAAGGCACGGGTGTTCTACGGTAGATCAACTTGGGGGGGCTAGTTGATAAGTAGTAACTTCTTGTCGGATCTACATCAGCAACTGATACTAGTAAGTTAGAACGTCTGCGATCATATTACAACCCGGCATTGTGACTGCTGTTTGAATATCACTATACAAGGAAGACTCCGTAGAAGAGAGCTATCAGTTGAACTTGTTGCCTATTCTGCTGAGATATTGAGTCACAAGGGCCTGAGAAATGGTTTCGACAGTGATATACGAAATTCTCCGGACTTGCTCATATCGACCAGCATTTTCAGATACTCTGTCTAATACAAGCCCCGATGCGAGTTGCTCGCGCTGATACACTGGGGTCATGGTTACATGACTACGACGTCATTTATAGATGTTCACTCCACCTAGATCCTTCGACGAAAGCAGGCAAAAAGGTATTGACCATAATGACACACCTCGAAACTCACACGAAATTGCGAATGGTTACGAGATGCAAGAAACAGAAGAGTCATATATCATGTTTCAGGTCCGGAAGAAACGCAAGTCAGCCGATGTTACGACATGTGATTCCACATGGTTGAAGAGTCCGAAGCCGGCGAGGATTGAGTCACGCCCTGGACCTATATCCAGGGTACTATATCCCCTCCCTTGGGAACCATGGTTGGGATCATCTCGGTAGGAACCTATCGAAGTACCCCTCGTACGATCATTGGAATTGAGGTTTATAGGGCATATTCACCATGAAAGTATTGCCACCATATCTCTTTGCTACCCCATCGATGTAAGAGTATCATACACCGTACTTTGGGGAAACCAGGCTGTGACTAGCTTGAAATAGCCGTCCAGTTAGTGGATCAATACCCCGTGCTTACCGGTGCCAAATTCGGAGGATGACTGGTTTAAAAGAGTTTTCCTGCCCACTGTTCGAGTGATGAACATCCCTGTCTCCGGTGCCGGCGTGCGTTCTTAGTCAGCCCTGCATTAGGATTTCACTTTTCCTGCTGGTCAATCACATCCTGATCTCTAATTCTTTCATCCTTCTTTCAATGTGGTGCAGATAACACTCTTTGATCCCATTTCTGTACATGATATAAGGCGGGATACCTCCCCCCCCCCCCAGGTCCACACAGATCCCGATTCCCGAAGCGGCGGTGTCGATCTTCCCCCAGGGGATATCCGCATGACTCATCAGACTCGCGCCCCAGCCTTTCTATATCTCCATCCCAACGATCCCACGATCGGAGTTATACGCCTCTCTACGACCTCTGATTCCATCGTATAGCCTTTCCCCGACGCTCACCATGCTCCGAAGTCGCCAGGCAAGAAATGCCTTGAAGGCCGTGGGCCAGACCAGGCCATTGAGGTCCCAGACCCCGGTGGCCTTTACCCAGTCGCTCAACAAGGTCCCGTCGAACCGGAGGACCGAGGCCACTGTCGCCACTGCTTCGTCTACTGCGTCGTATGTGTCTGCCCTGATCAGAGTCTGGTTTTAAGACGAGAATCTCTGGACTAACCGTCTGCGTTGAGTGGGGCGTTCAACAGCCAGGTCCGACCCACTCCTAGCCCTACTTTCAATCAGTATGATAGCCAGGTGCAGCCGTTGACGGGCATGTCGAGAAATATCACGGATGAGTCGTATGATATCCCTGTTCTTTTGTTGGTGTGAGAATGCATGCTAATTGTGTGTTTGAAAATAGGTTTATCGGCAAGACCGGTGGCGAGATCTTCCACGACATGATGCTCCGACAGGGCGTCAAACATATCTGTATGTCTCGATAAGGGGAGCGCACAACATTACCCATAGCAGCAATGGCTAACGACGGATACCCATAATACAGTTGGATACCCCGGCGGCGCCATCCTCCCCGTCTTCGACGCAATCTACAACTCCACGCACTTCGACTTCATCCTCCCCCGGCACGAGCAAGGCGCCGGCCACATGGCCGAAGGCTACGCCCGGGCCTCAGGCAAGCCAGGCGTGGTCCTCGTGACGTCCGGCCCAGGCGCAACCAACATCGTGACCCCCATGCAAGACGCGCTCCTAGACGGAACGCCCATGGTCGTATTCTGCGGCCAGGTCCCGACGACAAGCATCGGCAGCGACGCCTTCCAAGAGGCCGACATCGTCGGTATTTCGCGGCCCTGCACCAAGTGGAACGTCATGGTAAAGAGCATCGCCGAGCTCCCGCGCCGCATCAACGAGGCATTCCAGATCGCCACCACCGGCCGGCCGGGGCCCGTCCTCGTCGACCTCCCCAAGGACGTGACGGCTGGCATCCTCCGCAGGGCGATTCCTACAGATGCAGCGATCCCAACGCTGCCCAGCGCTTCAACCCAAGACGCCATGGACCTCAACCACAAGCAGCTAAAGGCCTCCATCGCGCGCGTTGCCAAGCTCGTCAACATGGCCAAGCAGCCTGTCATCTACGCCGGCCAGGGCGTCATCCAGTCCGAATCCGGCCCCGAGCTTCTCAAGAAGCTATCGGACCTCGCTTCCATCCCCGTGACCACAACCCTACAAGGCCTCGGCGGCTTCGACGAGCTGGACTACAAGTCCCTGCACATGCTCGGCATGCACGGCTCTGCATATGCCAACATGGCCATGCAAGAAGCGGACCTGATCATCGCTCTCGGCGGCCGCTTCGACGACCGCGTTACCCTCAACGTCAGCAAATTCGCGCCCGGAGCTCGCGCTGCAGCCGCCGAGAACCGCGGCGGCATCGTGCAGTTTGAAATCATGCCCAAGAACATCAACAAGGTTGTCGAGGCGACTGAGGCGATCGTCGGCGACGTCGGCACCAACCTGCGCCTGCTTCTACCCCACGTCGAACCCCGCTCAACGGACGATCGCAGCGCGTGGTACACCAAGATCGACGCGTGGAAGAAGAAGTGGCCGCTATCAGACTACCAGAAGACCGAGCGGCACGGGCTCATCAAGCCGCAGACGCTCATCGAGGAGCTAAGCAATCTCTGCGCAGACCGCAAAGACAAAACGTACATCACGACCGGCGTGGGACAGCACCAAATGTGGACCGCGCAGCACTTCCGCTGGAGACACCCGCGGACAATGATCACGTCCGGCGGGCTGGGCACAATGGGTTACGGGCTTCCAGCAGCGATCGGCGCGAAAGTCGCACAACCCGACGCCCTCGTCGTCGACATCGACGGCGATGCCTCGTTCAACATGACCCTGACGGAGCTCTCCACCGCCGCGCAATTCAACATCGGCGTCAAGGTGATCGTCCTCAACAACGAAGAGCAGGGGATGGTCACGCAGTGGCAGAATCTCTTCTATGAGGACCGCTACGCCCATACGCACCAGGCGAACCCGGATTTCATCAAGATTGCCGACGCTATGGGTATCCAGGGCCAGAGAGTGGCGGATCCTACGAAAGTCAAGGAGAGCCTCCAGTGGCTGATTGATACGGATGGGCCTGCGCTGTTGGAGGTGATCACGGATAAGAAGGTGCCTGTGTTGCCGATGGTGCCGGGTGGGTGTGGCTTGCATGAGTTTATCGTATTCAATCCTGGTAAGCATCGATCCATATACTTTTGCTGGTTGTATAACAAGCTAACGATACTTGCAGAAGATGAGAAGACGCGGCGCGGGCTGATGCGCGAACGGACAAGCGGGCTTCATGGGTAAACCATATAAACCCCCAGACATGGAAAAAAAGGGGTGATGGCGTTGGTTTATAGCAGAATGTATAGATAATTTCGGTTTTGGTTTCCGGTTTTGTTCCTTTCCTGCTTCGTTTGTGCGTTTTCTACATTTGATCCATTGCTTTAATGTCAATCGCCATTGTTTGACTCCCTGGACTAAGTCTTATATGTAACGCACTGGATGTTTTTATTCCCAGTGGAGTATCCATCCAGACGGGCTGGGATGCAATGCGATATATATAACACCACACCATCAATCCCCATATATCCACCCAACCTACCCCCATTCCATGTAGAACCCCATCAACCAACAAATATCAAAAACAAGTCCCCTCCCCCTCCACAACCTTCCATCCCACCCACCCCCCATAAGCATAACAAACCTCCCATCCACTCCTCAAAACCACCGCCCCCGTCCCATCCGCGCACTCCCCATCGCGAAACAAACACAGATCATACCGCCGACTAGGATCAGGGCTCTTCCACGAGATGCTGTCCACCGCTTTTATGTCAATCGGCGTCCCGTCGGGTCCGGGGTCTGTTAGTAGGGAGGTGCATGAGGTGGCGACTGTGCCGGAGCGGTGGTAGAGGGTTAGGGAGGGGTCTGTGCCGTTGGAAATGCAGCCTGGCTTTTGGAGGGTGAGGTCCCACTGTGCTTTCTTTGTTAGATGCGTATGTTAAGTAAGCTTGAGGTGGGTGCTGGGCAGGGGGGCGTACGTATCGGGGTCGGAGGGAATCGCGCGCGGTTAAGGAGGGAGGGTTAGGGTTGGGGTTGGGGAGGGCGGTGGTGGCGACGACGAGGCATGTTAATGCTAGGAGGTTCAGGTGCATTTTGTCAGTGATGAGATGAGATGGAATGAGATGATGATCTGCAAGTGATGGTATGCTGTTCTGGGCTGAAGACCATTAAATACCCCCCGAACCCCTGACGGAAGTTCCAGCAGCGAATAAAAAGCTATGATGGGCAATGCATGAACCCGAAACCTAGCAAATGAGACCTCGTCACGATCTTAGCTGCGATTGATCAGCTGCATTGATTCTACGTACGGAGTACATCGCGATGATCTTCGACACGGCAAGTCCGGTTCGTCAGGGATATTTCCAGCTATGTAGATCTAATGCGTGGGTTATTCTGCGAACTGTTGTATAGTTGTTCTCCCCGGTTGGGGGGTATCCTCGGGGAGTATTGATGTCCATTGCTCGTATACAGATGGAACTATAGTTTCGCGTGGCTTTTGGCTTACTGGCTTGAACTATCGTATAACTAGTTGTACCCTGCTGGGAAACTATGGCTGGTAGATATGATATACAACATCACGGCTGAGAGATATGGAGCATAGTATGCTCATCTCAACACCATGACGACATCCTCCACCCTTGCGCAATGATCATCTCTCTATAGCCTGATAGGCAAGAATCATACCACCGCCACAGATCGAGCACATCAGCCAATTATTGATCCGGGACGCGCAAGACAAGATCTGATCTGTCCGATCCGCTAACTTGATAGACCGCTAGTGCTGTTCAGTTTCAGTATAAATATATAAACTCCCCAAACCACATCATACCAACAACACCAGCATAAACCAAAGAAAAAAGATCAGAATGCCCTGCCAACCAGCCATAACGACCGTCTCCCTCGGCCAAAGCCAAACCTACACCATCCAAGAAAAGCTCCACGCCTGCGCCAAACACAACATCCACGGCATCGAGCTCTTCTACGATGACCTCGAAGCCCTCGCCCGCTCCTCCTCCCCTTCAATCACCCTCTGCGCCGACCCCCACACCCAACAACCCCCCAAAGAAGCCCTCCTAAACGCAGCAACCCAAATCCACACCCTAGCAACAACCCTAGATATCCAAATCCTCAGCCTCCAGCCCCTCCGCTTCGCAGAAGGCCTCGTCAACCGCTCCGAACAAGCCCGCATCCTCACCGACGTCCTCCCCCTCTGGCTCTCCCTCGCCCAAGCCCTCCACACAGACACAATCCTCATCGCGTCCAACTTCCTCCCGCCAGACCCGCGAACCGGCGAGCCACGCATAACAGGCGATACCACCACCATCACGGACGATCTGCGCGCGCTGGCTAAAGCGGCAGCGCCTACGAAACTCGCATACGAAGCCCTCGCTTGGTCTCCGCATATACACACCTGGGAGGCTGCTTACGATGTTGTTAAGCGTGTTAATGAGCCGAATTTCGGCTTAGCTGTTGATGCGTTTAATATCGCTGCTGCGATGTATCCTTCCCCTGATGTTCTGTCAAGCCCGTCATCCATGGCAGCGGCAGACACAGCCCTAACGCAATCCCTCGCTCGTCTAGTCGCAGACGTTGACCCTACCCGGCTGTTTGTTGTGCAAATGGCGGACGCAGAGAGGCTACTCGCTCCGCTGGATGAGCTGCATCCGTTTTATGAGGCTGCACAGCCGGCGAGGATGAGCTGGTCACGCAATGCGCGGCTGTTCCTGGGCGAGGCGCATCGTGGGGGCTTCCTGCCTGTTGTGGAGGTTGTGAAGGCTGTCGTGCTGGGACTGGGATGGGAGGGGTGGTTGTCTTTTGAGGTGTTTTCGAGGTTTTTGGTGGGGCCCGGGGATGTTCCTTTTGAGAACGCTGAACGGGCGGCGAGGTCGTGGGAGTGGGTTGTGGAGCAGGTTTGGGGGGAGAAGAGTGATACTGCTTGTTGAGGTGGGGGGTGATGTATGAAGTTGCTGTGTGGTGGTGGAGATGGGGGTGGGACTGTCTGATTATATATCTACGTACATTTTTATAGATTGATGCATGTCGATAATGGTTGAGATATAACAGGGGTATAGGTGCATCCTTTGAATGGAGTATATTGAATCTGGAGTATACTTTAATCAATGCCACTAATCTATGTACTGCCTAAGAAAGATCTATCTATGACCTCTCCCCCACCAACCGCCACGCGCGCAACGGCAGCGCCTGCAGCTTGCCCACCGCCGGGCGGATAAACAGGAAGAATGTCACCACGCCGACCACCACGCACAGGATGTTGGTCGTGTAGTAGCCGTCGTGGATCGTGGTGCACGTCCCGCCGCCGTTCTGGCACCGCACGCGCTCCGGCTCCAGCGCGCAGGAGAAGCTGCTCGTCACTAGGTCGCCCTTCAGCTTGTCGGCGGGTGGCGCCATGCTGGGTGGTGTGCAGGTGGCTTCTGTGAACATGTCGACTAGTTTGAGGATGAAGTATCGGGGGAATGTACCGCCCAGGTTGGAGACGCTGTTATGAAAGCATTAGAGAGAGATAGAGAGAGGGGGGAAGGAAGGGAGGCTCACGTTGCAAGCATTGTCATGTAGGTCCCGCCAATAGCTGGGTCAGCAATGCGTGCGTGGAATGCCGACACCGCTACGAACATGACCGTGTTCATGAACGTCGAGATGACATGCTCGCCAATCACCGTCAGAAGATACCAGAACGGCACCTCCGACGCGGCCGGGTAGATCATCACCGTGACCTGAGCCATTACGGCGGCCGCCAGACGCCCCATAAACGCCCAGCACCACAGCCGCATGGGCGTATACTCGGTCGACCACTTGCCGGCGTAGTAGCCTAGCATGATCTCGAACGGAAAGTCGATCAACACGACCAGCGCCATGTTGTCCTGCCCGAAGCCCTTGTCCAGCAGCTTGAGGCTCGTCACCCCGTCGTTGGCCTGGAACCCGATCTTGGCGATCAGATGCACCATGATGATCGTCTGGATGTTCTTCAGCTTCAGCACGCTCCACATACTGCGGTACACGTCCATGATGCTGTCGCGCTCCAAGCTCCGGTCTTCCTTCTTCAGCAGCGCCAGCCCCACCGTCACCAGCAGGTACATCCACCCCCAGAAGGTCAGGTACCCGCCCAGAGAGAGCAGGCCGCCCTCGGCCGGCTCGGCGCGGAACCAGCGGTTTGCAAAGTCGGCCGAGTTGAAGGCCAGGAACACCGTGTACGACAGGAAATGGCCCGCGGTCAATCCCACCGTCTGGGCAGTCGACGCGTACGAGATGTTAGGCGGCGACATGAGCGTGATCGCCCAGCCGTCCACCGCGATATCCTGCGTGGCGCAGAACAGCACCAGCAGGAACCACCAGTATGTGAAGTTCCAGACGCCCGCGCCGCCGTTGGCGCCCGCCGCCTTCATCATCTCCTCGATCCGTCCACCCAGGTAGATCATGGCGAGACCGGCGATGACCTGGATCGGGGTAATCCAACTCTTGCGGCGACCGAAGCGACGGCTCCAGACGGCGTCCACGATCGGGCTCCAGAGGAGCTTCAGCGAGTACGGGTACGAGGCGAGCGAGAAGACGCCGATCTGGCCGTAGGATAGGTAGGGTTTCAGGAGGAAGGGGACGGAGCCGGTAGCGAGGCCCATGGGCACGCCCTGGAGGAAGTACAGCACGCAGAGCAGCAGGAAGTTGCGGCGATCGGCGACGGGCAGGCTGGAGAAACTGGTGGTGGTCATGGCGGGGGTTTGGGGGTGATGGGGGGGTCTTGGTCGAGGGAGAAGCTGGAGCCTGCCATCACACGATCGGCACGACTAGCGGACGACTCGCTGGAGGTCTCCCTCTTCCGCATCTCGATGTTGGAGTTCATCTCGTCATGCGCCTGGCCGTCGCGACCGGTGGCGAGTGTGAGAGACGGTTTCGAACGACGCTTGTTGAGCGTACGACCTTTGGACTTCATGGATCCGGCGGTTATAAAGATTACCGGAGAGGCATAATACGGCGGCTCTATCAGGGGAAGTAAAACGTAAAGAAGACCAAGAGAGGGGAGAGGTCGAGATATGAATGAAAACAGGGGCGCGTCGGGCGATATTATTGACAAAGATCCGATTGAGGCAAGCTGGCCTTTAGTCAGGCACGGAAGATCTTAGTCAGAACTTGGATTGGGCGTTTCTGCTGATGGCCGTCAACACCAGCTGTATGAATCATAAACGAATGAAAAAAGATTATTACAAAAGAAGAGCGAGAGAGGTTGAAGTGAAACTATACAGAGTGAGAAATTGAGGGTGAAGTGGTTGCATGTGCCGGGTCACGTGTATCAACAAACATCTATCGTCACAACAACAACTTCATCTTCATCTTCACCATCATCATTCCCCACAAAGCGAAATGGACTCCCCAACCCCCACCCAACTCGAGGAGGAACTCGACTCTGACATTGCCTCTATTCGCCGCGAACGTATGTTTTCCATCCATTGCAACGCAAAAGCGACAACTAACAAGAACCAGTTCGCGCCCTCAAACGGCGCAAAACCCTCCTCGCGTCCAGCCTCCTCTCCTCCTCCACCCTTCAAACCCACCTCCGCCGACAATCCTCCTCCCGGACTCTCGCTCTCACCTCCCTCGACGCAGACGTCTCCCCCCTCGTCCAATCCGCCAACGCCCACACCCACACCAACCACCACCGCATCGCATTCTCCGCAACCGCCTTCCCATTCCAAGACCCCAACCCAAGCATCACCACCAGCAAATCCTCCCGCAACCTCCTCGGTATCCGCCTCGACATCTGTGCGCGCAACGGCCGCTTCCCCAAACCCCACTACATCCTCCTCCGCCACGTCCCCAGCAAAGGGGAAGGAAAACGGCTTCTCCGCATCCACCGCCACACCATCCCGCCCTTCATCCCTCTCGACCAGCTCGAGCGCGTCTACCTCGCTTCCTCCTTCACAGCTCGCTTAGACCATGACGCCCCGGTGAAACACGCCCCGCCCGCGAGGCAGGACCTCCGCGGCCTAGTGCGTGAAGTCCGCGCCCAGCTCGTCGCGTGGCAGCTGCGACTCGACGCGATCGCCATGCTCCGCGAGCAGATTGGGACCGTGCGCCGCGACGCGCCGGAATACGGCGATGGCGACTCCGACGCCCAGGGGATGTGGGAGCGGGATGTATGGTGCGAGGATGATGGCGCGATGACCCGGTTAGTCGGTAACAAACTTGGCATCGTGGCGCTGTCGCCTACCGCGCGGGATGCGACGTACGTGCGGATGGCGTGGGCGGATGGCCGCGTGGGGCGGTTCAAGATCTCGTCGCGGGGGATGATTGACCGCGCGGTGGTGATTGGGGATCAGGGGAGGGATAAGGCGATGGAATGTGTGTTGACGGGGAGAGTGGAGGGGTTGTTGGCGAGGGTGCGTGGGTTTACTCCTACTTCTGTTCCTACTTCTTCTCCTTCTCCGTCTTCTACTACTATTTCTTCTCGTTGATTTTTGTTGTCGATACGATACTATTATACCCAGACTATATGTGTCCTAGCAATGTTATCTCAACCATGTTTACCCGATTCTATGCAGTCTAGCGGTGTCCTCTATCAATTCCAACGTCACCCTCGCCACGTTTGACCCCCCGCTGATCACGGAGTAGGGGCGGGTATCTACCCCCAGTGAAATAGTCTGGATAGATAGGTCACGCTGGGATGTATTCATGACTGCTAACACTGACCAAGGCTTCGGACATGCTGGGCTCAACAACCACGCCGCCAGGCAAGATGACTGATAGGAAGACGCCCTCGGGATGAGCCGAATCTCTAGACTTCAGTCTTACTACCCTAGGTTGTACTCTTGTGACCCTCGAAGTAGAGCAATATCTGCCATCTTGACATATATTTTTGTTTATCTAAACTTCAGACCATGCAATATAATCATCTACGCCGCGCGTCGAGTGGTAGAGACTCCTTGAGTGATTCAGTGCCTATACTTCTGGGGGTTGGTTGATGACACTACATGCTGGGATTGATATCAATCTTGTTAAGCCGGACCAATATGCCGTTCGGTATTTTGGTCCAGTGGCGTAGACTACATCAGCACTAGTCAATAGTTTACCTCGCTACCCCATACTTGTTTATAATTCTATCATGAACTTGCTATAGAGCCTCAGCTGCATATCATATAGTAAGTACAGAATAAAGAAAGCGAGTCATCTGATATCGGAAAGAAATTCCAAGTTATCCCAGAATTAGTTACATACAAGCGGCCAAGTGCCCGCGTTGAGTACACACCACAAGATCAGCCTGCTGCTTTACAAACTCGTTAGGAATATTACACTGCGAGAACGACCTGCTGACTGTGGTGCTAGTACTTTGGGTGGATACAGGAAACTCACTTCATACTAATTAAGCGCTGACTGACAAGAGCCAATAGCTAATCAATATGGGTCCTCGAATCCAAATCTATCATCTGCTACTAGTAGAAATAGCAACGAGGCTTTGCCGTAGCCACACCACGGACCAGTACCTAGACACCAGCCTTATGAGCAATCAAGCGAGCAATCAGACTGAATTTCCTGTGTTGCACACTAATTCCCGCTCAACCCGCTCTATAGTGGATTAACATAAGCCCAGGCTGTGAAGCCCGAGCTGATATCATGCCAGACAAGTAGCACGTATACAAGTGTGTGTGTGTGTGTGTGTGTGTGTGTGTGTGTAGGGGGGGGAGGGATGGGGACACCATCAAGATCGAGGCTGTACGTGCGAAATCTGGTAGAATTTCGTTGAATGTCAATGGACGAGTCGTATTCGATATGGGTATTGTCGATCGCAGGCTAATTCCAGTTACGGGCATCATGTACCAGAGTCAGCTTTGATTCGACCCCCGAGCGTAGAGGTAGAGGGGGCTGAAAATCGCTGGAACAGGCATTACTGTCGATCAGGCCGCCCACTAACAATAAAATCGGTTAGCAAAGACGTACATGGGAGTGACATCTGCGCGGCCCTATCTTCCAATTTGCCCGCATCTGGCGTCGCGGTTGCGTTCCCATTCATCAACAATCAAGTTCAAACTCACATTTTGACAGCTTTACAGTTTATAATTCCAAGGTCAGTCTCATTCTGGCTCTGATAGCTCTTGTCGAAGCATATTCTGCCCTCAGAACGGGACAGTATGTAGATATGGCTCATTATCATGACTATCACATTTGAAAGTTGAGCATATCTATACCTTCAATCCAGCTAAAATAACAGGATTGGGTGGTTTGTGCCTATTCCAGGTTGCGCCCTGCTAGTTATCCTCCACAATACTATTATGTAAATAAATATACTTGTCCCAAGTGGGTCCTTACCCTGTCCTATTGAGTCAAGTGAATCACTCTAGGACTCATGGCGTAGTCTTCTCAATCCGCATACCACGTCTGACTTTATTCAGCTATCGCCATGGATAGGACTCCTTCTCTAACGTGGGCGGCTGTACACATCCACATTTGAATTCGATCATGCTCCCACTAGATCCAATTGAGAAACAGCCTACAGATAGCTTGCACCGAGCTGAACAACAATGACAACGATGACGACGATGATGGCAGTTATGCTAGATATAGGATATCTATAAGAACCCTCTTCCTATCCTCCAATTCTGACTGATATTCAAGCAACAGTCCTCTTGAATTCTCTAGCAAGATTCTCTTCTCCATTCATAATTGATCTCCTCTAAAATGCAACTCACCAAAACCCTCCTCACTGTCATGACTGCTGCCTTTGTCGTGACAGCAGCTCCGGCCCCTACATCCGGTGAACAAGATATCCAAGCTCGATGGGACTGCCCTAATGGCTGGAAGTTCTGTGGTGTATGTTATCATTTCTCAATATTCTACCCAATTGCTTGACTCCGTTATGTATAATTGTATAATACCCCAAGACCCCTGATCTAACAACATTATCAGGAATGCAATGGCGGATCATGCAAAGTGGGAGGCTTAAATCAGTAAGTTTTCAGCAATGAGCTGGTTTGATATCAAGTAATGAAACTGACTATAATTAATAGTGACTGCGCTGTTGGAAAGGTGAGGCCTGGAGTCTTATGATTATATCTCTTACTAGCAGATTGAAAACTAATATTAGTTTGGTTCAGTGCACGGCGCAAAGTGGTGGTGGCGATGGAAAGCTCTGCGGTACTCATGGTTCTTCTGCTGGGATGGACCTAGAGTGTCCCGGTCGTGATTAAGCCTGTCTGCTTTTTCTTATGATCTGTGAGTGTGGTGGGATGGATACAAGTGATAGGGAGTTTCAACAACACCCTTGAGCAGGAATAGAAGAATAATTTAAGCTTGTTTATTTGGGATCTATTATCTGAATAAACAGATTCTCTTATTATATGTTGGTTGTTTGGTTGTTTGGGTAGTGTAGATATACAGATCATCTCAAGTGTCTCTGCATTTAGATAATTGAAGGTCTAGTGAATTTTGATCCACCACGACTGTTGAATATATCGAGACTTTGCCACGCCAAATTGGTATTTTTGATCGAATTGTCAAGATAAAAGACGTGCAAACAACTACAACCCAAAAAGATAAACTTATAATGCATGTATTACGACTATACAGAGTACTGCATACGAGTATGTTAAACATGAATAACAAACTGACCACACTTCTAGATAATACGAATGGATACAGAAATATCTCTACCCTACTCTACCTAGCTTGGGTACTGTATACTCCTACGGAGTAGGTTGGGATAGCCTATTATATCAGGCGCGACCAACATGCCGTTCGGTATTCTGGTGCAGTGACTGAGACTACATCAGCCCTAGACCAGGGCTTCACTAAGTAGGGCTAGTCTTGAGAGACCAAATTTCTTGTGTTACGACCTAATTGCAGTTTAACCCGCCCTATACTGCATATCAATGCAGTCTAGATGTCGGAGGTTAAACCTCTGACAGCGACCCCACGAGAGACATGCGGCATGTAGTATTTCTCTCTGTGCCAAAGTTCTACAGACACCCTGTACCAGTCAGCTTCAATCTGACTCTTGAGTGGAGCAAAGAAGCCGAAGATAGCTATAACGAATAATATTGTCGATCAGGCCACCCACAGACAGTAAAATTGGTCAGTAAGCACATATGTGAGTGGTATTTGTGCAACACTAGCACGGCATACATGATCACTTAAGATACATTCTATTCAGTTTGCGCGCATCTGGCTTCTCTCAGTTGCGCTCTACTGTAGTAGACCGGATCATGAAACAGACTTACAGATGCTGTGTAGCGAGTGAAATGATGATGAGAGGTGAGTCCACGACAGGATTCCATGAAAATATCCCTGGCTGACATGGTAACAGGCAAACGTTTACTAACATGGCCCCTTATCATTTTCTCCCCGCATAGAGGAGGGGGTGAGTATTACAAGATATCTATAAGAAGCCCTGTCTTGCCCTTGATGCTAATTGACATCCAGGCAACATTCTCTTTGACAATCTATCATACCGTATATTCCTATCCAAACTTCATAGCCACTATGCCGAAACATTAATCAGTGTTTGATATAGGGCTTAACCTGACTGCTATTTTAACATATTTCAGATCTTATATCTTTGATACCTCAATAACAGTCTTAGACTTGTCAGAAATACAGCTCAGTCATATTCTCCTTACGATCACGGCTGTTCCCCTTGTTCTGTTGGCAGGTCCAACCTCTATTTCGAATGATAATGATGATCCCCAAGCCCATTGGAAATGCGAGAATGGATGGAAGGTCTGCGGTGTATGTTATTCCCTCTCTATATATATTTCTAGATGGTTTATTTTCCAAGTATAATTCTCATGTTCTCATCAACTGATGACACCAACAGAAATGCAATGGTGGAGATTGTAAAATAGGAGGTTTCGATTTGTAAGTATTAACTAAATCAACTGAATTAGGCAAGGGGCAAAAAATCTTACTTTATAATCTACAGTCATTGCGATATTGGAAAGGTAAGACTTGTATATATTTCTCTTATTAGCAGGAGTGGTACTGATACTAGCTTGTTTCTAGTGCACGGTGCCAAGCGGTGGTGGTGATGGAAAGCTCTGTGGTAGGCGTGGTGATAGTATATTGGAGTGTCCCGGTCGTCGTTAAGCTTGCCTATTATTACTCAGGAATTGGGAGTGCAGTGATATGGAATGGCCAGGGACTTTCAACAACGCCCTCAAGTAGGAATCAGGTGGTGATTCGGACTTAGGTACCTAGTGAGATCCAGCTTGTTTGTTTTATAGTTGTCTTTTAGATGAATACATGCTTTTATCACAAATTGCTTAATTATCTATCA
Organism: Aspergillus campestris IBT 28561; assembly: GCF_002847485.1. Taxonomy (NCBI): domain Eukaryota; kingdom Fungi; phylum Ascomycota; class Eurotiomycetes; order Eurotiales; family Aspergillaceae; genus Aspergillus; species Aspergillus campestris. The sequence goes on along the minus strand of NW_020194336.1, from coordinate 561,249 downwards.
CACATTAGTTACTTGTGTGATGGAATCCGGCCATCGTATTGATAGTCCAATGCCTCCTCATATCACTATAAAAGGTTGCGAATAGTTGCAAGAAACACGCAGAGTCAAAATGACAATATTTAGGGGATATCTCAATTCCTGTTCATCTCATACTTGTCCATAGTTTTAACACAGACTTGCTCTAGAGTCCCACCCGCATATCAGGTAGTAAGTATAAAAGAAACTAGGCGAGTGCTCTGACATCAAGAGAAAATTCCAAATAATCACAGGGTCACTTACATACAGGCGCTCATGTCCCCGTTGAGTACACATCCGAAAGACTACTAACTTGAATGTATTCGATGTAATACTGTTGGTTCTACAAAATACGTCACCGACAAGAGCCAGATAATACGAATCCTCAAATCCAGACTATATATCGACTGCGACCAGAAATAGCGACGAGGCTTGACCGTGGCAACATCACTAACTAACCAGTACCTAGACAGCAGCCTTGCGAGCAATCGGACCGAATTTCTTGCATTGCACACGCAATGACGGCTTGGACCGCTCGATACTGCATCGACATGAGTCTATCTCCTGGAAGTCAAGTTGATGAGGGTAAGACAACCAGTACATATGCAAATGCGGGTGGGGGCGACCACAGCACTGAGGCTGTACGTGCGAAATATCGCAGGGTTTTCTTTATAACCAACGTGTTGGACGAGTGGTATTGGATATGGACATGGATCGCAGCCCAACTACTGACACATGTACCAGGGTGTAGAGCGGGGCCGGATGGTACCGTCGATCACCCCGCCCACAAGCATTAAAATGGGTCAGTAAGTAGGTACCTATACAGGTAAGTGACATCTGCGTGGCCCCATCCATGGCACCAATGATGGCACGGGGTGTATTCTCCCCTGTTTGCCCTGCATCTGGCGTCTCGGCTGTGTTTTGGATAGTTGCGTCTGGGGATGGTGGGATTGAATTTCTATTTTCATAACAACATCATGATGAAACATATACTCAAATGGCTTTTCGGTTGATATTTCCAAAGCCAAACAGGCTTGATAGCTCCGTCGAAGCCCGTCGTTCTACTAGAGCGGGATAGCATGTAGTATATGAATAGGTTTCAAGATCACGACCGCCAGGTATGGAAGTTCAGCATGTCTACACCTGCAATTCAATTAAACTAACAACATTGGAAGGATGATGCTTATTCCAGGACTAACTCAGTCAGGTAACCCCCACAAGGCTGCTATGCAAACAAGTATACTTAAATTTAGTGGATTCTTGAGCCTATCCCATCAGACCAAGTAAATCACCTCAGGCCTCATGGCGAGTCTTCCAATCTGTCACGTCATGTCTGACCACATTCAAAGACCGCCATGGATAGGGCTTCTTTTCTGACGTGGGCGGCTGCGCACCACCACCATACTAGATAATAATTATGACCGCACTATATCCAATTGGGAGACGGCCTCACGGATGCCGGGCAACGAGCTGAACGATGATGATGGTGTTGAGAGAAGAAACCAGGGATAGGGCATCTCGAAGGTAAGCCTTGGACTTTGAGTGACATAGTCTCTTGCCATCTTTCCCTCATGTTGAAGAGGCAGTAATGATGGTCGCCAAACATCTATAAGAACCCTCTTCCTGCCTCTGATTCTACTGAACTTCAAGCAATCGTCCACTTCAGTTGTTTATCAAGGTCTTCTTCTCGAATCACACTCAGATCAGAATCAATCTTCCCATACCTCCAGCAATATCAAACACGTTGAAAATGCAGCTCATAAAAACCCTCCTCACTGTCATGGCTGCTGCCGCTGTCGTGACAGCAGCTCCGGCCTCTACGTCTGTCGAGAAAGGTCTCCAGGCTCGAGGCTGCCCGAACGGATGGAACGTCTGTGGTGTATGTTATGTTCTCTCTCTCTCTATTCCCTCTATTTCCTCCCTCTTGCTTTCTATTCTCTATATGTAATACCCAAGACCCACCATCTAACAAAACGGACAGACATGCAACGGCGGAGATTGCAAAATAGCACTTACAAACCAGTAAGCTCTTACTTATTAACCGAAAAATACAAAAACTAATTCTATAATCTACAGTAAATGCGACATTGGAAAGGTAAAGACATATATCTCTTTCTGACTGGTGTGGTGCTGACATTGGCTTGGTTCTAGTGCACGAAGCAAAGCGGTGGTGGTGATGGAAAGCTCTGCGGTGCTATTGATGTTGATACCCCTCTGGAGTGTCCTGGTCGTGGTTGAGGTTTCTTTTTCCTATGCTGATGATTTATGAGTGTGGTGCGATGGAATTTATGTGGAGTTTCAACAACTCCTTTGAGTCTGTCAAGCTGTTTTTGATATAAATGCATTTTTCCATTGTATAACGTTGATTTTGGTAGTGTAGATGTAGCAATTTCAAGGACCTCCTACTTCAAGATATCTAAAGAGCTAGTAAATTATGGTGTTTTGTTACAAGCTACAGAGTTGATAAACTCATGAGCCATATAATAAGTCTATACACGATAGGCGTATGTATAACATCTTTGAAAAGCCAAGAATACTTCTAGATAAACTATAATGAATGGATACAGAGACATTCCTACCCTATCCTACTTAGCTTAGCTACCGTACACTCACTTCCTACAATTGTAGAATAGCCTATGATATATATACCCTAGTATGTGGGAGTACCAATTAAATGGTCCAAATATTGATGAATTTGATGATTCTTACAACTATCAAGATGTTGCCAATAGTTGCAAGACTGTAAGAAAATTGTAGAATCGAGATGTCAATCTGTATAGGGGCACACTGTGCAAGTCGGCTGACATGTTGGCTGATTGCTTACCATATATATATAACCATGTCAGGGACCTCTACAGACAACTAGAGGTATCAAATCTGCTAAAATTTAGACAGCTAGGTGAACATTGTGAACAGTAATGTATGACTACAAGCCAAAAAGAAGGTGGATCTATTAAGGATTTATTAGGACTATACGCAACAGAAGTACGCATAATGTTGGGATATCAGTCATATAACGCTGGACCAATATGCCGTTCATTATTTTCGTGCAATGACTGGGACTACATCAGCACTCGATAATAGTACATTGCGTTGCCTGTTCATTTTATACTTCCCTATAGCTCTATTATGAAACTTCGTCTAGAAATCCAGCCTCATATCTAATGATAAGTATCTTGCAAAAGGAAATTAGTCGAATGATTCTAAGATTAGTTACATACAAGAGGTAAAGTGGCTATTGAGTACACACCACCATGATAGCCCCCCTCTCCACCCTAGTGAATTCGTTATAAATATCACACTACAGAGAAGGCTGCTGACTATGATGTTGGAACCATTAGAGGATATAGTGAACTCTTCCCATGCCAATTTAAATGCCAATCGAGGGCTGATTGAGAAGACTCAGTCAATAGGAATTCTCAAGCCCAGACATATAGGTTGGTACTAGAAATAGCAACGAGGCTCTGCCATGATGACACTGCGAGCTAGTATTAAGTCTCTAGCCTTGCAGCCAATCAGTCTGCTCAACCTGTTGTATACTCCACACACATGAGTCCAGATACCAGCCTCTGAGAGTGATAACATGTAAGGCAAGCAACGCAAGCACAAGTACGTGTGGGAGCACTTACAGGATTGACGCTATACGTGCCAAATTCGGTAGTGTCTGCTTAAGCACTAACTTGTTTGAGGGGTGCTATGCAACTTGCTGCCTAACTACCGACGCTCATGTACCAGAGTCAGATTCAATTCGACACTAGGGTATAGCGAGGGAGTTGAAAATAGCCAGAACGGACGGTAGTGTCGTCGATCAGGCCGCCCACAGATGAAGGAATCGGTCAGCAAGTAGGAGGTAAGTCGCATGTGTGCGGCTCCAGTAATGGCGTCCATTATTACAGGGGTTGTATTCCCTCCGGTCTGCCCAGATCAGGCGTCCCGGCTGTGTTTGGTTAGTCGCGTCTGGGGATAATAGGCTTGGAATTCCATTCGAACACAGTATCATATAATAGATCAATTATTCGAATGGCCCTCCAGTTCATACTTCTAAGGCCAGTCAAGTTTGATACTTCCCGTCGAGGCATGTTCTACTCTAGAGTGGGGTAGTATATAGGGTTCGCTATCACAAACCCCACATCCGAAAATCAAGCGTGTCTATACCTGCAATCCAGCAGATCCTACAACCTATGCCGGGTGGCGCATGCTTATTCCAGGTCTAGCCTAACCAGGTAACCACCACAAGGAGGCTATATTACAAACACGTATAGTTCACCCGAGTGGCTCCTTCAAGCTGTTCCGTCGAAACAAGCGAATCACCCTAGGGCTCGTGGCACAGTCTTTCCAATCCGCCATGCCATGTCTGACCAAATCTAGAAATTGCCATGGATAAGGATCCTTCTCTGACGTTGGCGGCGGCGCTCGACCGTATCGGATCCGTTTGTGAGGCAGGCTTAGAGATACCGTGTAGCGAGCTGAACGGTGGTGATGGTGATGATGAGAAGCGCGAACACGGGTGGGATGCTTCGAAGGGACGCCTGACTGACATCGTGAGGGTTGGGCTTTGGCAGCATGGTCTCCTGTCATCCTCTTCTTGTATGGAAGAGGGAGTGAGTACTGGCTGCGAGAAATCTATAAAAACCTCCTTCCTGTCCTCCAATCTTGACTGAAATCTAAGCAACTATCCTCTCTCAATTCTCTATCAAGACTTACTTCTCTCAGATCCTCTATCTTCAATCAGATCCAATCTCTTTGTTATTTCAACTACAATACTCAAACCTATTCAAGATGCAGCTCACTAACACCCTCTTCGCTGTCATGGCTGCTGCCCTTCTCGTGACGGCAGCTCCGGCCTCTGAATCTGTTGAACGTGACCTGCAAGCTCGAGGGTGCCCCGATGGATTCGACACCTGCGGTGTATGTGATTTTCTCTTGATACATATTCCCACCATCTAACAATACCAACAGGAATGCAATGGCACATCATGCAAAATTGCTGGCATCAACTTGTAAGTGCCCAGTGCCCCACTGATTCAAAAGATAATAAAGCTAACTCTAACTCTAACAGTGATTGTGATTTCGGGAAGGTAAAGACTAATAAGTATCTCTTATTCACAAGGTGTGGTACTGATATTAGCTTGACTGTAGTGCACGGAGCAAAGCGGTGGTGGTGATGGCGAGATCTGCGGTTATAGGAATGATGATAACCAGAATGGTCTGTGGTGCCCTGGCGGTCATTGAGGCTTCTTACATTTTGTGGTGGGTTATGTGATAGGATGGAATTGTTTGGGACTTTCAACAACCCCTTTGAGTAGATGGATATCGAGGGGTGATTCGTGCTTATTTGTTTCTTAGTTGTCTTTTCATGAATGCATTCGTTTATTATATATTGTTTCTTCTGGGTGGTGTAGATATAACCATGCTGGAGTCTTCTACCTGGATGTCTTATGAGCTGGTGAAATGTGATGTATGACTATAAGCCAAAGACAGGGTAGACCAATGGAACTCCTGGCCTACCTTACCTGGGCACTGTATACTCCTACGGAGTAAGATGCAATATCCATATTATATTTGTTGAATCGCGAGACATGCAATTGGGTAAAACGCAAGCTGACTTGCTATTTTCACACCCTGCAGACTCTTATTTGGACCCTTCAAGTTCTCTTACAGTCTTACAGCAATTTACAATCTTTATAGCCCTCTATTTATCAATATTTTTGGCCGTCTTCACCGCTCCTCCCACAGCAAGTAGGTGTTCTTGATATCCATAATTCAGGGACTGTATACTTCTACACCCACGTAGCAAGACCAGATAATCAGTTCCAATGATATCTTAGTACAGATACCCTAGGAGCTACATGAACAACCCATGGGGTAGGCTTAAAGGGTGGGAGGACTGACGCAAACAATCTAGATCATCATGATTTTGATAGCTATACAGGATTTGTAAATAGCTATGAAAGTAAAAAAAGTATAAATCATTCAGATAGGATAATAATACAAGTTGGCTGATATTTGACTGATTCTTACTTTAAAGATATCATGATACTTTCAATCTTTGTAAGTAACTTTATATCTAGTGCAACACAGATTACCTACACTTCTAGATACCTGGTGAATGGATTCTCTGAATATTCCCTACCACAGACACTCTGTTCTCGCACGGAGTAAGACCAGACAGTCTATTATATCCATGCCCTAGTAAGGTATATGTGGAAGTGAGTGTAATTGGTTCACATGTCAGCTGACCTGCAGTCCTTTTCCCGCACTGTTTTCCCATCGTGTATTCTAATAACTGGCAAGCTTTTCCATAGTCTGAATAGCATCATTCTACATCATTTCATGTGTCTTTTCATCGCGTATTCTCACAGATACTAGTATTTGAGAGCGATAATATATAAGGCAAGCAACTTGTCGAAAAGAATACCACTCGGCTACAACACTTTTGAGCTCTGTGGGTACCTTTCATGCACTATCTTATATTGTGACACAAATCATATACAAGTATGTGTGGAGCACTCACTGTTATGCGCACTCCGGGGTACGCGTATACCACTAGACCAAAAGGCCACTATGTCCAGCCATCCTTGGCTAGACACCTCCAGAGTCAGATCCAATTTCGCTCTTGGTGTAGCGAGGGAGCGGATGATACAGGTATTGATCCGGCCACCCACAGAACAATTGAATCAGTCAGTAAGTACGTAGGTAACTACATGACATCTGCGCGGCTCCGATTACGGCCAACAATGATTGCAGGGGTTGTATTCCTTCCACCGTTTTGCCCGGCATTTGCGTCTCACCTGTGTCTAGTAAATGGCATCTGGGGATAGCCCCTCAAACAGTATTATAATTATATAGCATTTCAGTTCACATATTTAAGGTCAGTCGGGCTTGAATATGTCCTGTTAAACCATGCTCTACTGTATAGCGGGGTAGTATATAGATAGGGTTTGATATCATGAACCCTATATTTGACACTGTAATCCAGTAAGCCCTACAGCCTCTACCGGGTGGCTCATGGTTATTCCAGGTCTAGCCCAACCAGGTCCACCCCCACAAGGCATCCATGCCAACAAGGCCTCATGAGGCTGTCTTCGCAATCCGTCATGTCACGTCTGCATGTATTTGGATAGTGCCATGGGTAGGGCCTCGTTGTCCTGGTCGTGGTTGAGATTTGGTTGCGTACTATCTAATTCTTGTGGGTTGTGAGTGTGGTGGGTGGGAGGGAATTGATGGGAGGTTTCAACAATGTCTGTGGGTAAGAATGGAGGGGTGTGATTTGGGCTTGTTTGTTTTATAGTGGTCTTGGTGAACACACTCTTCTTTTACATATTATTTGGTTGCCTGTTCTGATGATGTGAGGTAGTCAACAGGCACTGGGCCACATATATATAACCAATCTTGAAATTTGGTAAGACAAGCTTATTGTAATGACACCCTACCTATATGCTAAAGTAACTACCTTACATAGACACTCTACGTGGTAGCCATAAAGTGTGTAAGGACCGATGGAAACAGTCCAACTTTTAATGGATTTGATCACTGTGCAGGAGTCGCGAATATCTGCCAGAGTTTAGAACCATATGAAGTCAAAACAACATTTTTACGTGGGACGACAATGCAAGTCAGCTGACGTTCGCCGATTGCATGTCTCACAACAGGTACTCCGTACAGAGTAGGCATAAAGTCGGTGTCATGGACCTAGTGACCTATTTAGTACTTCCCATAGTGGTACTGTGGTAGTGCTGCTCATGTAGACATGTATATACTCTATAAATTGTATACTATACTATACTATGCTATATACTAGACGCAAGCTAATATTCATCAATCAGTCAATCAATAAATCAGTCAATCATGCAGATGCCACACTCAACCATGCCGCTTAAGAACTGGACAAACAGGGAATATATCCAGGGATGAACAAAACCAGAGATGAGAGAAAAAAAAAAAAAAATTGATAAGCAAAAGGGGAATAAGAAAGAAAGAAGGGTATCATAAGAATGAAACAGGGAGACACCCCCATCTCAAAGCGAATAGGGAATCATCCATGCAGGTGAAAAAAACAAGGGGGGAAAAGGGAAGATGATCACACCATCTCCTCATCAGTCACGCAAATCGCCGAATCGCGACTCATCTCCCCACTACTACCACCACCGTGCAAGCCATCATTGAACAGCAACAGCGGCAACGGTCCAAACAACACCCCCTCCCCATGTTGGACCTCCAACCTCCGGCGCAGCACCGCCTCCTCGAGATTCCAGCGATGGCGGAGCCGCGCCTTGCGCGCGTCCAGCCCGCGCGTGAGCGCCATCTCCTCCTGCTGGTGCGCGCGGTGCAGGTTGGCAAAGGCGACGGCGTGCGCGTCGATCAGGGCGTCCAGCTCGCGGTCCATGCGGGCGACGGCGTCTTGAAGACGGCGCTCTTGGCGGTCGCGGAGGACTTTGATGCGTGAGTTGTGGAGCTGGTCCATGGAGGAGTGGGCGTGGTATTCCTGGGCGAGTTGGGCTTTGTGTTGGGGGGTGAATTTGCGGGGGATTGGTTCTGGTGATTGATCTGGGGAGGGGGAGGTGGGCTCGGATGTTGTTGTTGTAGTGGTGGATGGAGGAGGGCTGGAGGTGCGGAAGTAGCCTTCCATGTATTTGATGCGGGTGCGGGAGTTGATCTTGGCGCGTTCGAATTCGCGTTCTTGGTCGATTTCGATGGATAGTTGGCGCTCTTCTATGCGGGCGGCGTCGGTAAGGTTCTAACTCGTTAGTTACTAATATTCTCACTATATAGAGGAAAGTATGGGCAGGGGAAGATAATGTAATACCTGCTCCCGCTTCGCTTCCTCGGCTTGTTTGTGCTCCGCGAGTTGATCTGACACCGCCGCTTGGTGGCGGTCGCGCAATCGACGGATGGCCGCGTCGTGGAACATCAGATGACGACTCCGCTCGAGCTTCTGGGCGTCGCGCATCTGTCGCAGCTCGACATTGGTCTGACTCCGCTGCAGGGACTCCTGGTCAAAGACGGGGATCTCGAGTCGCAGCACCTGCGGGTTGTCATCGGCGGGGTGGTGGGGGTTCTCCTCGTCCGGGCCCTGGCCCTGGCCCTGGCTCTCGTTGGGTTTGGATTCGAGGTAGACCTTGTCGACCCCGCCATCGTCGGTCTTGGTGACGGTGATGTGCGCGGCGGGCGGTAAAAGCACGGACGAGGGCGATCGCTTTTTCAGGAAATGGATCTTGCCGATCGCGGACTTGAGGCTGGACTTGCGCCGTTCTTTGCGGAGTTCGCGGTCGCTTGAGGCGGCACTTTGGACCGATGCGCGGTGGCCAGGGAGTCGAAGGGCAGACGTGTGATGGTGAGGATAGTGGTGGTGGAGGTGGCGGTGGTGATTGTCTGGGGGTGGGCGGCCTTCGCTGGAGGAGTAGGAGGTGGGACGGGTGGACGGCGAGGCGGTGGAGCGCGCACTCCCCGTCTGGATGGGCTCGGAGGAGAGTGTGCAGTCGAACAGCGACGTGGTGACTTGGTCGAGGGAGGGCGATGCGGTCGCGTCGCCTAGGGACTGACGGTCGGCGGAGGAACCGGACGAGAGGATGGGCGAGGACGACAGATCGACCATGCCCGAGGCGATGGACGCCGTCAAGGACGCGACCAGCTCAATCTCGGGGACTTTGAGGCCCAGTTGACGGGCCTCGTCGACGAGCTGCTGGTCGCGTTCCGATTCGGCATCCTCGGAGGGGAGATGAAGGACCTCGAGGCGATATTGCGTGTCGGGTATGAGGTCGGACGAGGGGTCCATGTTGCTCTATATTAGAATTATATATACATTGGAATGCAGTGTATGAAACCGAGGTACGAAGTAGAAACGGGAAATCAATCAAAAAGAGATTAAAAGGAGAGAAAGAACAAAGAAAAGAAAGAAGTTGGAGAGACTCGTCCACAGGAGAAGCCGGTGGACGAGGAAACGGACAACAAGGAAAAGAAGAAGCAGAAGAATAAGAACGAAGCATGAGTTGGAGAACGGAACGAATGATTATTCTTGATTGATTGATTGGATTAATTAAACATGAAAATCAGGACTTCTTACTAGGGGAAACGACCAGCAGATGACCCACCCCTCTCCGACTAGCTGATCCTTCCAGCCTGATTCATGTTCTGTATGATTGTTGCTTCTGTCTTTTCTTCTTCAACTCTCTGATTCTGTTCACAGATTGGTGGGTTCCTCGTATTCTTTCCCACAATGCATTGTCCCTGATCAACATTCTATTTGTTTGTGTACGGAGTATCGTCGAGGTATAAATATGGTTCCTGATCCAGTCCCTTGGTTCATCCAGTTAGGGCTTAGGGTTGGACCACGTCTGTTCCACGTTTCATCGTTCGTCGTTTCATCCTGGATGCTCCATTGGAAGAACAGAACATGTGTCATTATGGATTGACACCAGGAGATGAGGATAGTCCCTAGTCCACGCCCATGTGGTGTGAATCAGTGGAGCTTCAGGGGACCGTTGTGGCCGCTGATTAGCCCACCGGAGAATGATCGGATGATGATGCTCATGGATTCTGTTTTGTTTCACCTCCTATTCTCAAACGTGGTATTCGATTTAGTAATAGGTTTGGGATATGTAGGTAATAGATAGAGGTAGTATGTAGTAGCCGTTGTATGTACAGATCATCACGATCAATCTCAACTAGGTCAACTAAGTCAACAACGCCACGGCCATGGCATAGGCTTTGTCCTTCGCATCCTCCCCCACACTTCCCGGGCCCGCTTCTTTATCCCACCCATGATTACACCCCTGCATCCGCTGCACTACTACGCGATTCTTCCCATCTCCGTCTTCAACCCTCTCCCTAATCTTCCTCCCCAGCGCCTCGGCCTCCTCCGCCAGACTATCCCCCGCGGCCGTCACGATCAGCACCCGTCGCGGGAAACCCTGCGCCTCAGCGTAGAACGGCGAGATGCGCGGGTCCCGGGTGTCGAACGGGCCTCGGACATAGCACCGGTCGAAGAACCGCATCAACCACTTGGGTAGAGGCCGTCCCTTCGGGTCGGGCGCGAACTTCGCCCCGGGGCTGGTCGCTAGGTCGACTACGGGGTAGAAGGCCACGGTGGCGTGGATCGGGGGTGCTTTCTCTTTTTCATCCTCATCTCCCGCCCAGGTAACGGGGGGCAGCGAGGACATGCCCAGCGCGAGGTTCCCGCCCGCGCTGAACCCCGACACGGCGACGCGGGAGCGGTCAAACTGCTGACGCTGCTGGAAGACCCAGCGCACGGCGTCTTCGGCGTCGTGGTAGGCCGCCGGAAACGGGTGCTCCGGCGCGAGTCGGTACTGCACGTCGACGACGGTGTAGGCCGTCTGGCGGCTGATCAGGCGGCAGAACTCCTCATCGCTGCCGTGCATGGGGAGGACGAACCCGCTCCCGTGGAAGTTGACCAGGACGGGCGACGGCCCGGTCGCGGTGGACCGGTAGAGGTGCGCTTTGATGGTGCGGGGGAGTTCGCGCGAGGGGATCCGGATGGTGGCATCGGGGGTGGTGCGGAGCGGTCGGAACCCGCGACGTAAGGAGACCGTCGTTCGGACGAGCGCTGCTAGAATTTTGTAGAGGAAATAGTGGAGGAGGGACATGGTCACGGTCACGGTCACCGCCGGTTCGGTCCTGGTCCGTTATCGGTCGGTTCACGCACTGGCAACAGCGCTGTGTTCCACTGTTCACGCTGTGTGGCGGGAGACGCAGCGGGATGTTGGTCTCACGGCAGCGGGTTGAGCTAGCCTTGCGACTAGCTCGTGGGTCCCGACCAGGAGGGTACGCCTTAAAGACACCATAATACGAGCCTAGCGTCGACCGAATCTGCAAAAGGACACGGCTGGGATGGCAATCATCGCCTCCTATCCGCTGCACGGGGACCGAAAGAATTTTCACCGCTTGATCTAGGCCTCAGCTTCAGTTCGGCAAACTTAAAACGGACGTGGGATGTTGATTTGTTTATTTTGCCTTTCGTACCTTTTTCCAGTCGAGTCACTCCCTAATCAATCCAATCATGGTGAATATATGAGGGCCTTTGTCGGCCGAGAGGGCGAATAGCATCAATCATACACCTCTTATGCACCCACACAATTATTGGTGGCGCACGGTGGCACATCGCGTGACAGCGTTTTAATTGACTATAACGGACTATAATCGACTATCTCCGGCGGCGCAACAATGTGAGAGGTCGAATCAATATATAGGATGAAATTAAGGACGTAGAAACAAACAAAGTGTCACACGTGACCCCCACGCATCCGGCACATTCTGGGCGGGATTTATTAATAGAATCAAGGTTGTTTTGATTATTTTTCATTCTATCTGATTTTACATCCCGGATCCAGCTGCTTCAATGCGGATCCCGATTCCCCCAGTTCTACCCCGTCAAATCAATCACCATCCTCTTATCACGCTGGCTTTCGCCTTCACCGATCATCATGAGATCATGAAAAGACTGTTCAACCCGTGACCCACCATGACGTATACCACTACTCCAATCAAACTGGGTCAATGGCTTTCTCGTCCAGTCGCGACCGCGGAGATGGCTGGCCAGCGTCCATCCCCCCCGTACCTGGGGACTTTTCGAGAAGGAGCGAGACCGCTACATTCGGTGCCCCCAGCATCCTTCAGGATGGCTAAAGCTTAGGGGAAATTATCCCATCTAGGCAAAGGAGGGTGGGTCCGGGGGCATTTCAAGAATTTGGTCCAAACCGGCGGTGACGTTAACCAGCTGGACTTGTCAAGTTGGCCACTTAGACAATAAAAAAAAGTCTCTCCCTCCTTTCAACTCTTTTTGTTCTTTCTTGTGGTTTCATTCCTGTCAATTTCTCTCTACATCGACCCACAATGGCTCCTTTCAAGCTCAACAGCAAGAATTTGGCGCAGATTGCGGCCGCCGGTAAGGCTCAGATCAAGATCCCGTCCTACCGGCGTGGTTCCGCCGTCAAGGAGGGTATCGTCCACATCGGCGTGGGTGGCTTCCATCGAGCGCACCTGGCTGTGTACGTCGACCAATTGATGCAGAACCATGGCGTGAACGACTACGCGATTTGCGGCGTCGGGTTGCAGCCGTTCGACGCGACCATGCGCGACGCCTTGGGCTCCCAGGACCACCTCTACACGGTCATCGAGCGCTCGGCCAAGGGCAGCTTCGCCAACGTCGTCGGCAGCATCAATTCCTTCCTCTTCGCTCCTGACGACCGCGAGGCGGTTATCGAGAAGATGGCGCACCCGGATACCCACATCGTCTCGCTCACCATCACCGAGAGCGGCTACTACTACAACGAGAACACGCACCAGCTCCAGGCCGAGCACCCGGATATCCAGTACGATCTGGACCCGGCGAACGAGAAGGCTCCGCGCACCACCTTCGGCTTCCTCTACGCCGCGCTGGCCCGCCGCCAGCAGGCCGGCCTCCGCCCCTTCACCGTCATGTCCTGTGACAACATGCAGAAGAACGGCGCCATCACGCGCAACATGCTCCAGTCGTTCGCGCGTCTGCGCAACCCGGAGCTGGCCCAGTGGATCGCCGAGAAGGCGCACTTCCCCAACGCCATGGTCGACCGCATTACCCCCCAGACCACCCCCGCCGACAAGGAGGCCCTCGCCGCCGAGTTCGGCATCGAGGACGCCTGGCCCGTCGTCACCGAGCCCTTTATGCAGTGGGTCATCGAGGACCACTTCTCCGACGGCCGCCCGCCCTTCGAGAAGGCCGGCGCCCAGCTCGTCAAGAACGTCCACGCTGTCGAGGAATTCGAGAAGCACAAGCTCCGCCTCCTCAACGGCAGCCACTCCGCCATCGGCTACCCGGGCCAGCTCGCCGGCTTCCGCTACGTCCACGAAGTCATGCAGCACCCGCTCTTCAGCAAGTTCGTCTGGCAGATGATGCAGGAGGAGGTCAAGCCCCTGCTCCCGCACATCCCCGGCGTCGACATCGACCAGTACTGCCGCACCCTCGTCGAGCGCTTCTCCAACCCAACCATCATGGACCAGCTCCCCCGTGTCTGCCTCAACGCCTCCGGCAAGATCCCCCAGTTCATCATGCCCTCCATTGCCGAAGCCATCTGGGGGAGCGGCCCCTTCCGCCGTCTATGCTTCGTCGCCGCCGCCTGGTTCCGCTACCTCAACGGCGTCGACGACAGCGGCAAACCCTTTGACGTCATCGACCCCATGCGCGACGAGCTCCAGGCCAAGGCCTGCGCCGGCGGCACGAACCCCTGGGAACTGCTCACCACCCGCAACCTCTTCGGCGATGACTTGCGGACTGACGAGCGCTTCCTCAAGGAGGTGACGACCGCGATGGAGGACATCGCCCGCGACGGCATCCTCAAGACGCTGCCGAAATATGTAGATTAATTGGGAGGATAGGGGTGTTGTTGTAATTTTTTCTGGGATATATTTTGGGCCGGGTGATATATCATCGTTTTTGCTAGCGTTTGATGGGTTTCTTGATGGGTTCAACTTTTTTCTCTTTTTTTTGTGTGGCTCTTCTTTGTCAATTGCGGTGTGGGATGGATGTGGTCTCGAAAAGCACGGATAGATGACGATAGACAAAATTTATTTCACTTTTTGTTGTGAATTATACTGGTTACTGTCTGGATGGAATTAAAATCTTACGTAGATCTAGATACTATACGGCATTGATGAAGATAAATCAGTAGTTGTACGGAGTACTTATGTCGAGATACAACAATAGTCGACCTCAGGCAGCGACTACTTGACCCAGCCAGCTGTCATATATGATATCAATCCCTTAAGGCGATCAGATATAGCATTACTCTACTTTAGCAAGCATGGATTTCAACCACCATGAATCCTACTGACATGCTTCATTCAAGGACCATGCCTAACCACTGAGAGTGTCAAGTGACCGGCACATCCAGATAATATTACCAACAACAGCCTACCAACAGTCCAGTTTCAAAACCGCGATCCTATGTAATCCCACTGGACAAGCTCGATCGAGATGCAACATCCCGGCATGATATTTATGCCTCACGTCAGATGATAGATGAGTTTTATGCAGGGATTACGATACGAGTGTCCATTCCTCCCTCTCTCTCCTTTTCTTCCTCCTTTGTTGGTTTCGGTATTCTGTCTGAAACGCCGTCCCCTCCTCAATATCTACATGCTTTGAGGTCGGGTTATGGCTCGCTGCAGGGACATGCATGTTTTATGTACCCGTATGTGTTGTGCTTACGCTCTAATTCAAATCAGCTGGCTCAGGTATTCTCCGATATCGTCTTGAGCAGTTGATATACTCCGGACTGAACCGAGGCTGCTCCAGCTGCAACTGAGATGACGTCATTTTTTTTTTGTTTCAATGCGGCGATGTGACTGGCCTGAGGACTCTGGACTAGCCTGATCAGACAATCAGCAGCTAGCTGAGTCAGCAACAGTCCCGTGATCTGATTGGACACATCCATTCATCTCATCCATTCATCTCATCCATCATTCTCTCTTTCATTCCTTTCATCTCTCTCTCTCTCTCTCTCTTCTTCCTTCATTGTCTTCTTTATAACCGTGGTTGCCTTCTTGGATGCTCTCCTGCCGTGGCAATTTCCTTGGTAGATCATCCTACCAATTCCCTGGAATTCATCCCCGTTCCGTCCCTGTCCCAGTCGCCTCTTGGCTTTCTTTGGCTCCGAACGGTCTCAACCCAATTACGAGGTGGGTCTAGCTCACCCTACTCTTCTTCCGTTCCTAGCGGCAGTTCTGGCTGACTCTGGCCAGGGTGTCGGCATCGGACTTTAAACTCCTTCCTCCTGGTCTGTGTCGATCACCAGCTCGAGTAGACGCCTCTCCGTGATTCGTCCCAATTCCTATTTGATCACCCACAATGTCGTCGCGGTTTGCTTGATCTGGCCTCATCTCGTCCCCTCGAGTATTGGCCCTGTTTCTGCTTCTTCCAGGTGGGTTTCAGCTTGAGCTTGTCGTCCATGGTTGGGTCCATTCTTTCCCCATTTGAGTGTTAACGCGTCATCGACGACCGTTTAGATCGCCATGCGACGTGGGCCGATCGTCCCTCTTTCTCGTCCTTCTCTCCCGCCGCTGAATTTCCTCCGACGGAAAAGACAACCTGAATTTCATCTGTGATCCGTATACGAACAATCGACAGGACAAAACCTTCGCCTTCACCACCTCTTGCTCCCATTTTTTTGGTCGATTTTAGGTCTCCTCTTTCGCCCCCGTTTCCGCTCCCCCTCCGGTCTCCGCTCCTTCCTCCCCCTCGCAGCCGTCGGTTGCCTCCTCCCCTGTGGTGCGCCTCGCAACCTCCGTCCCTCATTGTCAGCAAGGACCCCCGGGGAAACCATGTTAGCTGGCTTGATCACCTACGAGGATCGGTTATAATATTTCCCTACTGCACATTACGCCCGGGCTTCAGATTATGGTGAGCATGGCTACTCGCCGGGTCTTTCGCCGCCGCGCGCCCCTCATCGCCTCCGTCCTGGGCCTCTTCCTCCTCTACCACTTTTTCTCTACCCTCGAACCGCGACAACGACAATCCCAACCCATCGATGAGCGCAGTGGCTCCCCGTGTCCCCCTCTTCCGGGCATGGAAGATGTCTTGGTCGTTTTGAAAACCGGCGTCACCGAGGCCAGGGACAAGGTGCCCGTCCATTTCGACACCACCCTCCGTTGTGTCCCCAACTTCGTCATTTTCTCCGACTTCGCCGAAGAAATCCAGGGCGTACAAATCCACGATGCGTTGGCGAACATGGACGAGGAGGTCAAGCGGTCGGTGCCCGACTTTGATATCTACAACCGCATCCAGGAGCTCGGCCGAGCGGGACTCGAGCGCGACGACTTTGCGGATGAGGCGAACTCCGCCATCGGGAAGCCCAACAACCCCGGCTGGAAGCTGGACAAGTGGAAGTTCCTGCCCATGGTGCAGGAAACCCTCAAATACAAGCCCGATGCCAAGTGGTACGTCTTCATGGAGGCCGATACCTACTTCTCGTGGCCCACGCTGCTCGAGTGGCTGGCGCACTTCGACCAGACGAAACCCTGGTATATTGGCACCGAGACCCAGATCGCCGACGTCATCTTCGCGCACGGCGGATCGGGCTTCGCCGTCTCCAACCCAGCCATGCAGCTGGTGTCGGACGCCTACACCACCCGCAACGTCGAGTTGAACGAGTACACGGACATCCACTGGGCCGGCGACTGCGTCCTGGGCAAGGTGCTCTCGGACGTGGGCGTGCCGCTGCACTACTCGTGGCCTATCCTGCAGAATTCCAACGTCGGGGAACTGGACCAGTTCACCCAAGGGTTCTACCGCCGGCCGTGGTGCTTCCCCGCGGTTGCTTTTCACCACCTGCAGGCCAAAGACATTCAAGACCTCTGGGCTTTTGAAACCCAACGCTGGCGCGCCGTACGTTTCCTTTCTGCAGTCTTCTTGGATCCTACTGACCCTCCCCAGGCCGAACAAGCAGCGCAGACCCGGTCCATCTTCCGTCCGCAACTCACCCGCAAGCGCATCCTCCTCCACAGCGATATCTTCAAAGAGATCATCTTCCCGGCCCTGTCCGGCTCCCGTGAGAAGTGGGACAACCTGTCCGACGAGGAACACTCAGAGATCAGCTCCTTCCGCGAATGTCAGCGCCTCTGCGAACAAAACGACGAGTGCACGCAGTTCGCCATCCGCGAGCGCAAATGCTACACGGGCAAGCACCCGCGATTGGGCGTGTCTCATGGGGACGCCCGTAGCGGATGGCTGGTTCCGCGGGTTGAGAAGATGATGAACAGCGCACCGTCTTGCTCGACCATTGAATGGGGTGCATGATCTTGCTTCCACCTTCCCTTTCGACCATCCCTACCCTAGATGCACCAGAGAAACATATCCCATACATCTTCTCCCGAATAACTCGACATCACACCACTCCCCCTCCCTCCAAGAAGAGGGGATCTTCGAATTCATCAACCACCAAGATGGAATATATTATAAGGTCAATTCGCAGGCCGAACAAAGAATCCCCAATTTCACCATGGAAGAAAGCATGGAAGAAAAGAAAAAATATGCCCTGTATTATAGACTACTCTACCTTTATTGTCTCGCTGCGTGGTGTTAACATAGCTATCTTGGTTTGTTTGTTTGTTTGGTTTGCTTGGTTTAGGTAGGCTATTTGTTTATTTCTATCTACAGTATCCTGTCTGTTTCTGTCTCTGTGGCTTGTGTTGTGTTGTGTGTTGTGTGTTGTGTGTTGTGTGTTGCCTTTGAATGGCGTTGGAAGGAAAAGAGAGATAGAATGCAATGCATGAGATGGAGTTGTTGTTGCTGTTGTTGTTGACGTTGGCTATTCAAATAACTACATAGCTCAAATGGTTCGGGTTTTCTTATACTTGTTATCTACTAACCGGTATATTCTTACTACTCACTACTTACTATTCCTTACTACTTACTACGTAATTCCTACTTAACCTGCCTACTTACGTTTAGGTCTTCTCCCATCTACCTACCCACTTACCTACCGTGGCAAGAATGCCTACTCAGCTACAAATAATACCATGGCACCTTTGGCCTTCACGGGTAATCATACTCCCAGTGCAAGCACATACTTACCTACCTATTTGCCTAATTGCCTACCTATTTCTACTTAGTATCTACCTACTTACCTATCTCCTCCCTGCCGACCTGTCTATATACGTACCTACCATGGACGAATTGGATTCCATACAATGTCTAATTTGCTTACTTGACTTGTCTAATATAATATATGCAATAGTCCAGTATGAATATATCAATAATTGACTCATTAAAGCAACCTAATGTATGTACGACTTGACCTAACCTGACGATAAAAAGAACGAACGAACAAGCAAAGAACAAATAAAAAAAATAAACCACCAGTCAAACCAACCACCCAACCAAATCAACAGTCAACAGTCAACCCATCATACAAAATACTACTAATCCCCCAAGCACCGATCAACCCGCATAACAGTCAACCCTCTCGCTCTCACAAACCGAATCGCCTCTCTCAGGTATCCCACCGTACTCTCATCAAGATAGTGCAGCACGGCTAGATTCCCTCCTGCCAGCACGTCCCGCTTGAATGCTTCCAGCTGGCGCTCCGGTGTGTCAGAGTTCACCCAGCGCCAGTCTTCGATGTCGACACTCCAGGTTATGATCCGGGGCGCCGGGGACACGAGGGCTGCGAGGCGTTGGCGTGTGCGGGCGCCTACTGTGCCGTAGGGGGGCGGAAGTAGTTTGCTATTGTCGATGGATGGTTAGTTGGTTACTTCATGTTCGGGTGTGGGTGGATGTGTTGATCAAGAGGGGAACATACATTCAATCCCCAGATGGGTTTTCATGGCTTCTATGTTCTGTGTGATCTCGTCATCGATAGCTTCTATCGACGAGAGGCCTTCCATTCTATATTCCACATCGGCATTAGCTTGTAGTCCGAGTAATTACCCAACTAAGGAAGGAAGAAATACCTAGGATGTCTCTCCGAGTGCATCGCCACCTGATGCCCCTTCCTCAACATCTCCCTATAAACACCAGAGAAGTTCGCCTTCTCATCCCGCAGCCCACTACCCGTGGCAAAGAACGTCACGAGCGCATCTTCCTCCTCCAGCACGCGCATCATAGCAGGCGCCAGTGCCGGCTTTCCGTCGTCAATACCAAACGCAAACGACCCCGGCAAGGTACAAAACTGGTGCAGCGTGCCGGACGGGAGCTTGGTTGGTTTGCGGGGGAAGGAGTCCGGGATGGAGGAGACGATGTCGACGTGGTGCAGAGCGATGGAAGAGGTATCGAGGGGCTCATCGTATTCGTTGTCTACGTCGTCTTCCTCGTCCTGATCCTCGTCGTCGTCGTCGCGGGTGTGCTTGATTCCGGTCGTGTTTTCGTGGTGTGGGGTCAGCTCAGCTGTGTCGTTGTGGAAGCCGCCGATGGAGATCCCCACGACGCGGGTCTGGTCGATGTCGAAGTGAGACAGAGGGATGTAGATCTCCCCGTTGTGTGCGTAGCGCGCTGCGTCGACGGAGTCCCAGGTCTCGGGCGTTGGGGAACTGCAGCCGGCGTTGTTTTGGGACAGGGAGATGCTGAAGACGGGGGCGCCGCTGAAGTGGATGTGGAGGGCGCTTTCTTGGTGGTCGCTGCTGTTGGGATTGGTGTCAGAGGCTGGGTGGCTTTGGAGGATGTGCTCGGTGAGATTGAAGCAGAGGGATGGGCTGAGCTGGGTGTGGTAGGCTTGGTCTGGAGTGGAGGGGTAGATCTGCACGTAGCCGGCCCCGTAGGAGATGGAGAGCCCTGGGGTGACGCCGTGCCAGGCTTGGAGATCGTTGCGGTCTGCGTTCTGGAAGGAGTCGATGATCATGGAGGCTTGGGTGGATAGCACTAGGGTGGTCCATGTCCATGCCATCAGTTTGGTGAGGCCTGAGAATGCCATGGTTTGATCCTGTTATGCTATATGCTGTACTCTGTGGTGTAGTAAGTAGTCGTATGGATATGCTGTGTGCTAGTTTTTACGATGGACTACTGTGCTGATTGTCTACTACTTGTATATACTTCAGTGTCGTTGTGGTTTGGGAAGGAGCAACTCGATGAACAATACGTACGGCAGGCGCCTCCTTTCTACGAGAACCGATAGCAATAAATCCATTGATAAGTCAGTCAGATCATCTCAAACAAACACTAGCGAGCTATCCCGAACCGAACAACCTAACCAACCAGCACGCAACTGTGCGCCAGTCCGTTGACCCAGCCAGTCGCGTCTTCCGCGCTCCCGCGCTGAAGAACAAATCTCATGACCTGCCGGGTCAATGGCCGTCCAGACTCATCGGCCTACCTGTGTTCCGACGATCATCCCGACTTGGCTCTTCCGACAGAGCAAACCACCAGCTTCCTTCCCTTGACATGGACCTTCCGCTCACACATGAAACGCCACTTGCCGGGATCTGATGATATCACGTACATCATCTATCCTAGCGACGACTCGTGAATCAGAAATCATAGTCGTCTCCCAGAGCGCCCTGGGCAGCGTCCATAGAATCCCCGCCCCAGCCACCGGTGTTAGTGGTGGTAGTGTCCGTGGTAGACTCAACAGGGAAACCAGTCCAGGCATCATTTCCGCCGTTGCCGTTCTCCTCTCCACCCTCGTCATCAGTGTCGTCGTCAAACTTCACTCCCTCCTCCTCGGCAGGTTTGTAAGTATCGAGGAAATCAGGGATGTTTTGCTTCGACTCCATCAGGATCTTGACCAGGTCAGGGGCCAAGTCGACATCTCTGTCATTATTGAAGAAGGAAGTTGCCAGGCCTTCGTTTCCAATTCTCGCGGTGCGACCTTTTATCCATGAGATAATGATGCTAATAGATGAACGAATATTGGTAAGTTCTCACCGATACGATGAATGTATTCAGTAATGCCACCATGATCAACGCGAGGAAGGTCGTAGTTGACAACATGCATCACATTCTTGATGTCGAGGCCACGGGCGGACACCCCGGTGGTGACCATGATGGGGCAACGCGCAGTGCGGAAAGCACGCCTAACATGTCAGACGAGTTGATATATCTGTAGGGCAAACTTACAAAGCATCCTCACGCTCACGCTGGGTGCGATCGGAATGGATCGAGGTGCTCGGGAGCCCACTGTTAAACAGATAGTCGTCCAACAGATCGGCTTGCGCCTTGCTGTTAACAAAGATCAGGGTGCGCGAGGGGGGCATGGACATCAACAGGTCGTAGAGAGCCTGTTTCTTCAGGTTATCCTCGGTATAGACGATCTACAGCGGTCAGTCCTGTCGCATTATCCCGGGCTGATAAACCTTACAGTCTGATCAACGTTGATGTGGGTGCTACCAGGACGGCCAATGCGAACGCGCACGTGGTCGTCCGCTAGGAACTTGCGTGCCAGCTGACGACAATTCTTGTCAAAGGTGGCCGAGAACATCATGTACCGATGGTCAGCGTCCTCGTTGACATCTGCATCGGTTAGCGAGAGCGAACAATCTGGGAGTTGCTTGCCTACCGCCTCCCGACATGATCTTGGTCAGGTCCTCCTCCCAATCGGACAGAAGAAGCTCATCAGCTTCGTCGATAATGGTGTACCTAGAGCAATTAGCATGTGAATGCACAATCTCAGGAAACTTACTTGACACGACGGAGCGATAGGATGTGGGGCTTGTCCATGAAGTCCATGAGTCTTCCCGGAGTGCCGATGAGGATATCGCATCCTTTCTGCAGCTCATCTCTCTGGTCACGCACGGGAGCGCCACCGTACACCACACAGGGGCGAAGCATAGAACGATAGCATAGACGACGAGCCTCGTCGAAGATCTGGGTAGACAGCTCCCTAGTGGGTGCAACAATCAACACCAGAGGTTCGGCACGGACGGAGTCGGTCAGAGGATCAAAACCCGCGGCCAGGTTAGGGCGAGGGGCAGCCAGCCTCCTCGCCTTTCCCATCAGCTGCGAAAGAACGGGGATCAAGAACGCGGCAGTCTTTCCAGAACCTACTTCTGGTCAGATGCCGCTCACTGGTCAGCACTCTATCTACTCACCGGTCTGCGCAATTGCAATCAAGTCATGGTTCGTCAGGACAGCCGGGATGGCGTACGCCTGGATGGGAGTTGGGAAGTCGTAGCGACACAGGCGGATGTTCTCCATCATGATGGGATGGAGGCCAGCATCCTCGAACTGTGACAGGTCATCAGATACCTTGACTCCACAGAACAATGGCGTATGCTCACCTTCTTGACGGGGTTGGGACGCTCTCTACTCTCGGCGACAACCTCGATGTTTTGCAGGCTGGGTGTGTTAGTTAGGAGCGTGACGGCATGACTGTGAATACTTACTTTCCCAGCTTGAAGCCGGCGCGGTTGATGAATTCGCTGCGGAACAACATCTCCTCGAGCTGGGCATTGGCTGGGCCAACGTCACCATACTCATCATTCCACTCATATTTGGCCGCATTAGCAGCCCAGGTGGGGGCCTGGTCATCAAGATTCTGCTGCTCCTCTGGTTTCTTGAGAGGGTCGTAGGTGTACTTGGCATAGTCGTAGCTTTCAGGGGCCACCCAACCCTTCTCACGGGCGACATTGGAGGCCTCAGTCTTCTTGTTGAGACTGCCATCGGTGATATCCTTGAGCGGATCATCACCGGCGGGAGGCACATCAAAATCCATGATCAAATGATTTTACCGTGGTTCCTTCAAGTCGATCCTCAGGAGACTTAGTATTAGCATATTTCTTCCGGGGGAGTTGAAAGGTCTGGAAGGAACAAGAGACGCGTTCTGGGGGGGCAGGGATGGTAAGAGATATACAGGAGAAGAAGAAAAGAAGCTCACCTGAAGACACGAATACTTTACTGTCGTAAGTGGACACTGGTTTACAAAGGGTAGAGGAGAGGAGATCAGGGAGCTGGGAGGAGGGGATGGGGAGGGTGAAGAGGAAGAGGGTTGAGGGTAGGAGAATGAAGAGAGGAGAAGAGAGAGAGAGGAAGAGAAGAGAAGAGAGTCAGGGTCACGCGGAGTCTTTCCTGGAGTGAATGATGCAGAGTGGGAGCCTGAGGTTCATTCTGTTTGTCAGTGAATGATCTGGTTGTATGAAGTCCGGACTGCATTCTCTCTTGTATCTTACCACGTCTATCATATCTACTTCTAAGACATGCTTTCATTCCCACTGTAGGACATTACCTAGTTACAAGGAGGTAGAATCTACCAGTATACTATATCCTAAGAGGAGGAGTCAAGCTTCCATGTCTACAGATATCTGGTCAAACAGACTATGTCAAAGGAAGAGAAAATGAACAATGTAGGTAGGGATGTAGTGTGCATATAAAGTCAGGGTGTTTCCTTGTGGTAGTATCTTGTTTGGTATGAAGTTACCTATCACGTAGTAGTGGTGGGAGTAGTGATTGCTACCGAAGTGA
This sequence comes from Aspergillus campestris IBT 28561, assembly GCF_002847485.1. NCBI lineage: Eukaryota > Fungi > Ascomycota > Eurotiomycetes > Eurotiales > Aspergillaceae > Aspergillus > Aspergillus campestris. Next base: position 537,353 of record NW_020194336.1, on the reverse strand, counting down.
TTTGGACTACATCTACATCATGATCGATGAATAGACAATTCTACTACAGTATACACTGTGGCCACAGGTTAGAAACCATATTTGATCACTGTTCTGATAACTTTATACTACAGCAGTCTATATTTCTTGCCTAGTACTTAGTAGATGTGGTACTCCCAGACTGTTAAGATATCGTAGCCTTGGTGTGTATAGGACTGTCGGATATCTCACTGGAAATGGTTTGAATAAAGTAGACGTGCTACTAAGAGATAGTAGAATAGATGACATACTTGTAGGATCTTTAACTTGCAGTTACAACCCATGGTAATTATATACATACACTACGATGGAGTGATTGATTATGGTTTTGTATACTAGCCTGAAGTGTTAGTCCAATATATATTAAGGTATACAGGCTATGTAAATGCCACTCCGGCATCACTTAGGTTCCTAAACTAGACCAGTAACTAGAAGGGAGTTCTAAGCAAACCTTTATTTTGTTGAAACAATCAGATGCATGTATACAGCCAATTAATCAAGTGTAGTTATTTTCATTCTCAGCATAGCATGGCGGTTGAGTACAAGTACATAATAGACCGGAGCATAAGTGATGAATAAGCAATACAAGATGTGCAGTCTGCCTCAGGCCAGCAAGGTCTTCTTGTCTAGAGCCGCGGTCCTCGGTTTTACAGTCAAGAACCGATGGGATGATAGTTCTTCTATATTATCTGGAGGTATTGACTATCTTATCAGTCGTAAACAGATCATTTTACACTGGCATCATGATCATGACACAGATGGTCAACAGTCCACCCTTGGAGAGGCCAAAAGCACGAGGCATGTCGGTGAACAACAAACTTTGTCCTGCACTCCAGTCACCTTAAAAGATTCAAGAAAAAAAGAGCAAAAAGACAGAGGAGAGGTCCCCCTAATTCAATCCTAGAAACCACCCCCGTAAGCAATGGAGCGGGCGGATTCTCCACTCTGGTCCAGAAGGCGGGCAGAAGGAGATATACGCCGTAGGGATTATCACGGCGTCCCATTGAACCGAATTATCAAATCAAAGTCGCAGTACTGCCAATTCAACCTCCTTTTTTCTGGTTGAGCTTGTCTATCCCCACGCGCTCACAAATCTGGAGAGAGTTGGGATTTTGCCTCTTCCCTTCTTCCCCTCCTCCAATCTTTTTGACCCCTCCTCCACATCATGTCTTCTCAACATCATTCCGCCCCCCGCCTCTTGGAGAAGGCCATCACCAACCCCGGAGCGGTCAAGATTAACGTGGAGGGTGCCTTTATCGTGGATGAAGACCCCCGATCCAAGAGTCCGGTCCGAACGGAGGGGGTGCATTATGAAGGTAGCGACATTCGTCTGCCTCATCATACCGGTTTGGTGAGCCATGTCGCAGTCGATGTGAGTTTCTTCCTTTTTTCTTCCGCCGTTCCCCGCAGTCTATCCCTCCCCGCAATGGGTGTCTTTTGCCCCCAACACCGTCACAATGCGATATGCATGGTTCAGACGGTGATGATCGATACGATTACTGACGTGTGATCTCCTTGTATTAGATTGGCGGTTCCCTCGCGAAGCTGGTTTACTTCACGCGGGAAATCGACTCCAGCGACGTTGGCGGCCGATTGAACTTTATGCTTTTCGAAACCCACCGCATCGACCTCTGCATAGAAGTGCTCAAACAATTGAAGGAGGAGTATGTCAGGCTTCACGGGCCGTCTCCGACGGAGCTGTGCGTCGTTGCGACCGGCGGAGGCGCCTTCAAGTACTACGACAAGTTGAAGGATGCGCTTAAGGTCAACATCATCCGGGAGGACGAGATGCAGTGTCTCATTACGGGTTCGTTTTCCTCAATTATATGGCTTATTCTGTTCGTTCCACGGCTAATGATTAGGCCTCGACTTTTTCGTCACCGAAATCCCCAACGAGGTCTTCACCTACAGCGAAACCGAACCGATGCAGTTTGCCGAGGCCCGACCGGACGTCTACCCATACCTGTTGGTCAACATCGGATCCGGGGTCTCCATGATCAAGGTGTCCGGCCCGCGGCAGTTTGAGCGCGTCGGCGGGACCCACCTCGGGGGTGGCACCTTCTGGGGGATCCTGTCGTTGCTGACGGGGGCGCGGACCTTTGACGAGATGCTGGCCATGGCGGACAGCGGGGACAACAGCGGGGTGGACATGCTGGTGGGAGACATCTACGGCATGGACTATAGTAAAATCGGGCTGAAGAGCACGGCGATCGCGAGCACGTTCGGCAAGGTGTTTCGCATGAAGAACGATGCCGAGGAGGCGGCTTCGAATGGGGAGGAGCCGGATGTCACTTTTAAGAACGAGGACATGAGCCGGAGCCTACTATACGCCATTAGGTATGGAACACGCATCCCGATCTGTTCTAACCAGCCGTACTGACTCTCGCAGCAACAACATCGGACAGATCGCCTACCTCCAATCCGAAAAACACCAGGTCAAGCACATCTACTTCGGCGGGTCGTTCATCCGCGGACACCGCCAGACCATGAACACCCTCTCCTACGCCATCCGGTTCTGGTCCAAGGGGGAGAAGCAGGCATACTTTCTCCGCCACGAGGGCTACATCGGGGCGGTCGGGGCGTTCCTACGCCGACAGCCGGTCAACTGGGGACGACGGACGAGTCTGGACGGCACCACTGCGCCGCCGGATAAGGAGACGTTCGACGGTCACCCCAAGGACCACGCCCTTTGATTTCTCCCTCCCTCTCTCTCTCCGTCCCTCTCTCTCCCTCCCCATTCTCTGTTTCCGTTTACATTTCAGTCTCATTTTGAGCGTTTGATACCCGCTGATTATGTTGACGCTCTTGTCGGATGGATAGTCTCGGATTCCCGCCTGCTCCAGGCGGGACATCTGCACCTGTCATCGTTGTTGTCGTTGTTATTTGCTTCTGTACGATCATGGTAATCTTTTCTATTTCTCTATTATGTTTAATTTGGGTCGGGATATGGTGTGCAAATGTTTGTCCTTCCAGAGCCAGTGCTGTCGTTTCATAGAGATGGCGAAGGATTATCTTATTTTCCTGGGATAGAAAGACGCGACACATTTGCGTATACAAGAGCATGAGCGAGCGTGATATATTGGATATATTATTATTATTTGAATTTAAGAATTATACATTTAGCGATTTTGGTAGTGTCAGGTTTACACCGAGGTATTGAAGGGAGGATTGATCGGAACCCACCATTCTCTGGATAATCCACAACCGTGTAGTCAAGTAATACTAACTTGCTCTACTAGCTATAGATCGTCTAAAATATGTACAAATATATTCAAAATAAAATAAAACAATACTCATCCAAAATGACCCTTACTGAGTAAATAGTTCAGTAAGTACATGACTAATCCACACGTGGACCAGCCCAGCCCTCTCATCAATCAATCAATCAATCAATCCATCCGCAATCAACGATAAACCCATCTATTCCACCTCCTCCCTCTCCAATCCAACCAATCCCTCCAGAAATCTCTCCAAACAATGTTAAATCAAGAATGAACCCCAATCGATGCCTTCCCCGCCACCAAAAGACCCATCCTCACCCCCCGATCCCCCACCCGTCCCCGTCGAAACACACCCCTACCGCACCTCCTTCTCCTCCGCGCTGAGCCCGAGCTCGTCCCGCCTCCCCGACCCGACGCGCCTCGCCCCTGAAGATGCATATTTCGCGCCAATGGTGCGCTCGCGCACGGAGACCAGCTATGATGAGTCTCTGGCTGTGTTGAACGGCGGCCCTGCGTTTGGGGGTAGTGCGGCGCGGAAGGATTTGCGCAAGGTGGGCGGTGGGGCCGGGGGGAGGAGGAGGAAGAGGAAGGGGGCTTGGAAGAAGTTGCTTTGGGTTAGGCAGTCTTGTATGTTTTCTTATTTGATTCTGTTTTGTTGGGATTGCGCTGCGCTGCAATAAAAGGAGGAAGAAAGAAGCTAATGAGAAACCATCAACAGATCCAGATAACTACACCGACACCGAAACCTTCCTCGACCATCTCCAGCGCAATCCCCGGGTAAGGCCATACGACTTCTGGCCGCTGGTGGCCGACTCGACGGTCATCGTGCAGCATGTGTGCTCTGTCGCGATCTTTGTGTGCTGCTTTGTGGGCATCGTGCAGGGTCGGCTGAGTCCTGTGTCGGTTGTGTGTTGGGGGAGTGTTGTTACGGGGATGGGCTGGGTGCTATGGGATATGTGGTTTTTGAGGGCCCATGGGGAAGATGCGGCGGCGGCGGAGGAGCGCGCTGCGGAGATTGCTGATGATGGGTCGAGTTCGAGCTCGCTGGCTAGTCGGGATGCGGTGGTTCATGGGCTGGGACTGGCTATGTCGGCTGGGGAGTCGGGGCTTCGGCAGGGGAATGGGAGTAGCGGGGAGTCATGCGATCTGGGATCATCGTCGTCGCCGCCACCACAAACCAGCTACGGCAATGGCCCGTGGCCAACGACCAACGACGAACTCAGCAAATCACACATCCTAACATCCCGAAACCGCCAACGCCTCTCAACCCTCAAATCCGCCTTCCTCATCTACTTCGCGCTCCTCGGCCTCAGTCCCATCCTCAAATCCCTCACCAAGTCCACAGCCAGCGACTCCATCTGGGCCATGAGCTGCTGGCTCCTCATCATCAACATCTTCTCCTTCGACTACGGCAGCGGCCAAGGCGCAGGCGCCACCAAGTTCCCCGCCTCCCTCTCAACCAACACCGCCGTCATGGCATCCACGGTCCTCGCCTCCCGACTGCCCTCCACGCCCCACGTCTTCAGCCTCATGCTCTTCTCCATCGAGGTCTTCGGCCTCTTCCCCATCTTCCGCCGCCAGCTGCGCCACGTCTCCTGGACGGGTCACGTGCTGCTGACGCTGGCGCTGGTGATTGTGGCCGGGGGCGCCGTCGGCGTCACTATGCAGGGGGGCTTGTTTGCGGCTGTTGTGGGGAGTGTGCTGGGGAGTATGCTGACGGCGTTGGCGATGGGCGGGTGTAGTTGGTGGTTGTTGAGTTTGCAGAAGTATAAGAATGTGGTGACGGGGCCGTGGGATCCGGCGAGGCCGATTATTAGACGGCATTGGGAGTTGTCATGATATAATTATTTAATATTGTTTTTTCTTTCCCTGTTGGGTGTATTCCTCTGTTAGAGAGTGTTTTGTGCACATTGACATGGATTGTAGTATCTAACAGGTGGTAGGTACCACATGTCCCGCCCCGGAGTATTAGTTTATCATACCCCAGCATCTATCCCCTGAGACTGACCGAAACTGAAACCAGCAACCCTGTTCCTGTTTCTGTTTCATCAACATCAACCTTTGTCTCAAAAGCCATAAGCAGCCTGAATCATTAAAATCCAGGATGACCCGTCTTACTCAGATCATCCATTCACGCCCACCATTCACACCCACCATTCATTCATTATCCATTATCCCCTAAAGAAAAGAACCAAGAATGAAAGATCAGACCCAATGCCAAGTACTGAGATATGTGTGATAGGGGGGGGGGGGGGGGTGGTTACCTCCAGTGAAGAATGCACACTGGTATGTATGCCACACCCTGATTTAGTATGGAACAGGGAGGTCACACAGGGGGATCATGGATGGGGGATCAGTTGATGGGGTCATTCAGCATTCATCATTCATTTGGCATTTGTTACTTACCTAGTTATTAGTTAGAGGTGGGTGGGATTCAGCTGGTTATTGGAGGGTTGATTGAGATACTGTGATGAATGAGTGTCAGGATGAATGAGGTCAGTCAGGTACTGATTGTCTTGGTGAGGAATGAATGACTACTGGGTATCTAGGTTGGTAGGTATTTGTCTAGATTGAGTGAATGAATGAATGAATGACGAGGACTATATAAAGGCTGACTGACATTCCTCCTGTTGGGCTTCGTTTCTGTCCTCTTTTATCCCTTTGTATTTGATCTCATCTGGTATAAGATCTTGATACCTACATTTACATTTACACTTGATACTACAACTTTCCTAGTTACCCACTTACCTACTTACTACCTACAGACCTAACCTCAAGAAGAAACAAGAAACATGCACCTCCCAACCCTCGGGCTCTTCGCCCTCCTCCTCCCCTATGCCACCGCCCTCCGCTTCGCAATGTACATCGACCAATGGCACACCACCGACCTCCCGGGCAAAGAACACACAGCCGGCATAACGCACGCCATCATGGCCTTCGCCAAATCAACCCTCTTCAACTCCGACTCCCCCGCCAAATACGAGCCCTTCGAGCCCGTCGACAGGATGCGCGCGCGCTTCGAGCCGGACACCAAGCTGCTCGTCGCCATCGGGGGGTGGGGCGACACGGAGGGATTCACTGCGGGGGCCAAGGACGAGGCGTCTAGGACGCGGTACGCGAAGAATGTAGCCAAGATGGTGCAGGAGGGGGGGTTTGATGGTGTTGGTATGTTTTTCTTTCTTTCCTCTCCCCTTGTGTTTTGGGTAGGGCTGTTTGTGCTCTCTTTTGGTGGAGTAGATGATGATGATGATGATGGTGATATTAACGGGATATGTATAGATATCGACTGGGAATACCCCGGCGGCAACGGCGACGACTACAAGAAACATCCCAACAGCGAAAAGGTGTCCGAGATAGAGACCTTCCCGCTCTTCATGCAAGAGCTGCGCAAAGCCCTCCCCAAAGACAAGCTCATCTCCATCGCTGTCCCCGGTAAACGCGGCGACATGATCGCCTTTACTAAAGAAAACGGGCCCAAGGTCTGGCCGACGGTCGACATGGTCAACGTCATGAGCTACGATATGATGAACCGCCGCGATAACGTCACCACGCACCATTCGAGCGTGGCCGGCTCGCTGGATACTGTCCATGCGTATGCGGAGACGGGGCTGGAGCCGGAGAAGATGAACCTGGGTGTGGCGTACTATGCGAAGTGGTTTACGACTGCTAAGGGGGCCGGGTGTGAGGAGAAGCCGCTGGGATGTGAGGTTGTGGCGCTGGAGAAGGAGGATGGGTCGGATGCGGGGACGTCGGGGGTGTTGACGTTTGAGAAGGGCGTTGTGGGGAAGGCGCCTGGGGAATTGAAGGAGACGACGGATGGGACATGTGGGTTTGCGAAGGGGACGAAGTGTCCGAAGGGGCAGTGCTGTTCGCAGTATGGGAGTTGGTATGTTCTTCCCCCCCCTCCCTTTCTTTTCTATTCTGGTTCTCTGTCTTACCCTCCCCTTCTTCTTCTTGAGATTGTGAACTAATTATGATAGCGGCACGACCGACGAATTCTGCCAAGGAGGCTGTCTCTCCGACTACGGCGAATGCAAAGGCGTCTCGGTGATCGACTCGTGGCGCCGCGCAGAGAAAAACGGCAAGGTGGATGAGAAAGCCGGCGGACAGTACTTCTTCGACAAGGACGTCGATCTGTTCTGGACGTGGGAGACGGTGCCGCTGGTGGAGCGCAAGTTCAAGGAGATTATCGACGCGGAGAAGGTCGGGGGCGTGATGGCCTGGAGTCTGGGGGAGGATACGCTGGACTTTGCGCTGGTGGAGGCTATGGCTAAGGGGGCCAAGGCGAGAGCTACGGAGAAGAGAGTGGGTGGGGAGAAGGAGGGAGAGCGTTAGTGCTTCTATTAGATTGGGGATTGTCTGATGGAGATCTGATGTCTATCTAGTGGCTTTTGTTATTTCCAGCTTGTTTCGTACGTGGCAATATTATTGATCAATGACTACATAGTTGTAGTATGCAGTAGTAGTATGAGGTAGTTGTAGGAAGTAACTATATAGTACAGTATGACAATACAATAAAACACCAAACATCACAATCACCCAGCCTACCAATATTCTATGTAAAATAAAATCGCATACGTATACTCTATAATCTCACACAAAAGGCAACTAATTAAATCATATGAAACAGGACGGTCTGCAGGTCTCAACTTACCTATGATCGACTTCTATCAAACACGAGGGATGATCAGTATACACTCGGCCAATCACAGTTGCCGCTCCGACACATGGGCGAGAGATCGGCTGTGATTTACCTCAATTCATCTTCTACTCTATTCTCTACTCTATTGTATCATACTTATTTATTCCCTCTCTCTTCTTCTTCTTTCTTCTTCACTCTACCTACTCTACTCTACTCTACTCTACTCTCTACTGTTCTCTCCATTCTCAGTGTACACTCTACACAGTACTTTACAGAGATCTACCTATCTATCCGCCAAGTATACACAACTCAAAGTATACAACCACCACAATGAACCTCAAACTACTCCCTCTACTCTCCATCCTAACCCTCCCAATGATCGACGCCCTCGTCCTCCCCAATCCCCCCTACGCCCTCTCCTCAAAGTCAGACCTCCCCTCCTCACCAACCACCAACCACGCAATCGACACCGCCTCCGAATCTACATCCTTCCCCACAAACAACCCCCCAACAACAATGGCAACCACAACCACGACCACAACCGCAATCCCAATCCCAATTAAACAGTCGCAATACGACCTCGAAAGAATGTCTCTCCCGATCTTGAAATCCACCCTGCAGACCTGCGACGTCGTTTTCGCGGTTGTCGCGCTCGTGCTGCTCGTGCCGGGTCTGGTGGTTGTTTTGGTGAGGGGGTGGAATTATTTGCGGAATCCCGAGGAGCGGGATGTGGAGGGCGAGGGGAAGTATTACGAGGAGGAGGCTTTGTTGGGTAAAGGTTCGGGAAAGGGTGGAAGTGTTATGAATCAGATGGAGAATGGGAATGGGCGGGAGATTGTGAGGAATGATGGGAGGGGAGGGGATAGGAAGGTTATGGTCGAGGAGGAGGTTTAATATGGTGTATCTATCATATTTGTTTCTTTTGTCTTGTAGCATGCTGGTAATAATAATATCATTCATAATATTCATACTAATGCCAGTACCGAACGAACGCGTTGAACTACAACTCCATAAGTAATGTAGGGTTAGTACCGCTCGATCAACCACCGCCGTCGCGTCTCCGCGTCCATCGCCCCCAGCCGCTTGCCCTCCAGGCGCTTCACGATCAGGTAGTTCTCTACTACTGTCTTGCCCAGTACTTCCTGAAGTGCTGTATCCTTCTCTAGCTCGTTGAGGCTCTCTTCCAGTGAGGTTGGTAGGCGCGTTGTGATCCCCAGGTCTTGGCGTTGGGTATCTGTTAGGGTTGCTGCGTCGACTATTATTTGTTAGTATCGTTGTCGATATCATCTCTCGGTCAAGCAATGAAAGAAGAACAGAAGGATGAGAAGGGAACATACACAAACAATCCTTGCTGGTGAGAGGGTAACCCCCCCTCAACCCCAACACACCCCCCGCAATAACAGCCGCCATCGCAAAATAAGGATTCGCCAGCCCATCCAAACTCTTAATCTCCCAGTGCGCCGGCGCAATCTTCCGCAGTGGCGTCTCGCGGTTCTGCGACCCCCACGCTACCCACGTGCTGCCCGCCCACAGACCCGGTCGCACGCGCTCGTAGCTGGCGTCCTGGCTGAACGTGAAGGCTACCAGAGCACGGTAGTGCGCTAGCATCCCTGCTAGGAAGCGCTCCTCCACGTCAGGCTCCGCCGGGGAGAGGGATAGGTGGGCGTGTGCGGCTGTGCCGGCTGCGCCGGGGACGGCCCGCGGGTGCAGCGTCGCGCGCAGTCCGTGTCGCTCGGCGACTTGCACGACGACCTGGCGTGCGCTGACCAGTGCGTCCACCGCTGCGACGGGTGCTGCAGGCGGCAGGATGAACTCGAATTGGCCTGGGGCGGACTCGGCGTGGAACTGCTGTAGGGGGATGTCGATCGCTGCGCACGTCTCGGCGATCTCTTCGAGGATGGGGAGCAGGCGGCGCGTGTCCGGCGTCATCTGTGACCAGGAATGGTTGGTGACTGCCGGGGTGTACTCGGGTCCGTCGCGGAGGAAGACGACTTCAATCTCGAAGCCGCAGGTCGCGGTTGTGCCGAATGGGCGGAGCTGGTCGACGACTCGCTGTAGCGTGTTGCGCGGGCAGCCGTCGAGTGGCGAGCCGGCTTCGCTCTTCCAGTTGCTGAAGACGCTGGCGCTGCGTGGCTGGTCCCCTAGGCCGGCGTTTACGCGCAGTGTGTCTAGGTCCGGCGTCATGTAGTACTGGCCTGTTACGGAGCCCTCGGGTGCCACTAGGTCGTCCTGCAGCATCCACTGCACGGCGAGGCAGATGCCGATGCGCCGCTGCTGTTGCACAATGCGTGCGAATTCGGCCACAGGGAACATGCGCACCCGCACCGTCGCCGTGTAGTCCAGCCACTGCATCCACACGTACCGGACGTGCGGGTTGCGGGCGAGGAAGGCGTCCAGCGCCGCGGCGGGTGAGCGAGTCGACCGCACTGACAGATCCGAGGCGTCCCCGTCGCGGTAGATCGGGGTCTCGCGCAGGTCGTAGAGGCGGTCGGAGTTGTGGAAGAGCATGTCAGCCGCCGCCTGGCGTGCCTGCTCGACTGTGTAGTCGCCCTCGCTCACGTACTCGACCAGCACGCGTTCCAGCGCGGCGCGAAACTGGCGGTTGGCTAGCCAAAAGGATTCCGGGAAGAAGTGGCCGTCGGTGCTCCAGAGCAGCCGCGTTGAGGGGACCAGTTCCAGGCTCTCGCGTAGGATGCTCTCCTGGGCGTCGCGGCTGACCATGGGGAATACCTCCCCTAAATCGAGGTACACGTTGTCATAGCAGCAGGCGAGGTAGCCTGCCTGGCGTGTGTATGGGTACGCCGAGTGTAGTAGCACGAAGTCGACTTTGGGATACTGTGCGATGAGGGGCTGCAGGTGCGCTGGGTTGGCGAGCACCAGGTCGATGTCCGTGTCACCGAGACCGGTGTGCAGCTGGAGTGGCTTACGCACGGGCTGGGCGGCGGCGGCGTCCTGCAGAAGGGTGAGGAGGCAGCGTACGATCCAGTCGTTGAGCGGCTTGTCCTCGACCCGGTGGCCCGGCGTGCGCAGGACGCGCGCGAACGCAGGGAGCAGATGGGTTGCCGCCTCCGCGTCGTCGACAGGCTGCACGTTGAGCCCCGTACGGTAGCAGACGACCGACTTGAAGCCCACCACGGCGGGATCCGCCACGGCCTCAGCGAGCTGATCCTGGAAGCGCTGGCGGAAGGCGTCGAACCGGGAGGCGACCGCCGCAGGGTCATCGGCGCCATCGATCGGCGGCAGTTGGGCCAGCGTCTGCTGGGCGATGGTCTCGATGCGAACGATACGGCGGGTTGGGGCGGGAGTGAATCGATCGTGCCAGGAATAGGGCTCGACGTCGGAGTCGGTCAGCAGGTCATCCAGCAGCAAGGCGTGGGTGCCCTGCAGGCACTGGCGGACCAGCCCGGGGTAGTCACGCTGGACCCAGCGATCGCGGGCGGCGACGAGCTCAGCCCAGTCGGCAGAGGGTGTGCCATATAGTTCGGCTAACTGCTGGGCGGCGCGGTGCAACGGAAGAGCGGAGCGGGCATTGCGGAGGGCCGGCCCATGGGCCTCGGATACGATCTGCTCAAACGGGTAGGCAGCGTAGTCGGTGGCAGCGTCGGCGGATAATAAGTTGTGGGCGTGGTTGTCAATGAGGGGGTGAGCGTGGATGAGATGGCGCAGCTCGGAGAGGGCCATGGCCATGGAGAGAATCAATCTCGCGGATCAGATCGGGGAGGGATATAGATGAAGAGAGGAGAGGAGGTGGGGGATAGAAAGGGTATAGAATAAATAAAGGATGAGGATGAAGCTGACAACTCCCCCACGCGGGCTCCTTGATCGGGGCACTTCCTGAATGCGGGACGAACACCGGGGCAGCCGTTCGAAGCGGCAGTTTGTACGATCTTACCGAGCACGAACGACTGGCCAAGGTGCATGCTCGACTGATGAGTTGAAGTCGTGAGAAGGCGAGATCGTGATGATTACACCGTCTTGATTGGCTGCTCCGCGCCTCGCTTGGCTCGTCGACCTTTCCGGATCGGGAAATGTCCACGAGGTATGCAGCGATTTATGCAGCTGAGTCACTGTTATCCACGATATTGCTTTTGTGCTATCCTCACGCCCGAATGATCACAGCATGCCGTTGGTCTGGAATAGGGTGAAGACGGGCAGACCAGACGGGAATTGGAGCCATCAGGAGCTGGAATATCAAGGTCTCAGTATGGTTTGAGGGGTTATCCACGCGGATCGAGATCAGTCCAGCTGCGGAGGCGTCGTGAGGCATGTCAAGTCAGTCTTCCAGGGTCTGAAGAAACCGACCAAATCGGCTCAAGGTCCTCAGTCATGGTGGAGGCGTCTGGGTGTTCTCTACCCAGTGGACTATTCGGATGCTGAGAGAAAAGCCTCAATGGGTTGGACTCCTGGAAAGAGAGAGATGTGTGGAGGGGATGGTTCACGTGAGCGATAACTGATGAAAACGATCCCATTGGCAATATCGACAGCATGGTTGAATGACGCTAGATGGTGAGGGTGTGAAGCATCAGCATCGGCCGAATACGAAGAGGAAATTGCATGGTCAGGTGACACGTTGGTCGATTCAGTCACGGAGTCCTCCGTCAACACGGACAAGAGTGGACTCGGACTAGAGGGACAGGCAGCCATGGAGGTCTTTCAATCTCTAGAACCAGAACACACATACGATCTCGAGACACAGACCATAGGCCGTCCAAAGGAAAAGCACGTTGTTATTTAAGATCTCCATTATGGAAGTAGGCGTAAACATTCATTCATCTATCACGTTCCATGCATCCATCCGTAGACCAAATGTACATCCCATGGGAACAGAAGAACCGTCATCCCAAAAAAAAAAGTGAACAACAAAGAAAACAAAAAATTAATTTAATCATACATTTACATGGTCTCCTTCTCCTCGATATTGCCCTTGCCCTCAGCCTTGATGAACGCATCCACCTCGGCGGCTTCGCCCTGCGGCAGATGGCGCGCCATGTTGACGATCTGCCACGGCGTGGGTGCCTCGCGGAAGACGAGGTTCAGCGCCTCCAGGTTGCGGTTCATCGTTTCAGGGAAGAACAAGTACACCGAGATGGGAATGCAGGCCGAGATGACGGTGAAGACGATGTAGTACTGGTAGCCGATGGTCTCGAGCGCGACGGGGGTGATCATGACGACGACAAAGTTCCACAGCCAATGGTTGGCCGTCGAGATGGCGCTCATGGCCACACGCAGCCGCACGGGCGCCACCTCGGTGCAGTACAGGAAGTTACCGCCCAGGAAGCCGATCGGGTAGAAGGTGTTGAAGAGGAAGATGAAGACGGCCGAGATGATGGACGCGACGCGCGCCTCGCCGAAGCTGTTGGTGATGGACAGCACCATCATGCAAACGCACATGCCCGTGCCCGAAATGATGAACACCTTGCGCCGGCCCAGCCGGTCGATGACGGCGAACGAGATGAACGAGCAGAGGAACTTCCACGTCATGGCGCACGACGACAGGATCCGCGCCAGGTCCGACGACATGTTCAGGTTCTCCTCGAAGATGGTGCTCGCGTACGTCGAGATGAGGTTGCCTCCGCACATCTGCTGGAAGAACTGCAGCGCGATGCACAGGCAGAACCGGTACGCGAGCCGCTCGTCGTCCGCCTTGCCGGGCTTGAAGATGTCCATCAGGCGGGCCGAGTCGGCCGTCACCTCGAGACTGGTCTGGATGCCGGCGATCTCCACGCGCGTGGCCTCATCGTCGGCCGCGGCGCCCTTGTAGGCGGCAAGTGAGTCCGTGGCCTCGTCGATGCGGCCGACGCGGACGAGCCACCGGGGGGACTCGGGCAGCAAGAAGACGGCGCAGACAAGGACGATGGAGAAGGCCATGGAGATGGCCAGCGGGATGCGCCAGGCCAGGGGTCCTGCAATCTTGCTGCAGCCGAAGTCAATCCAGTTGCAGAGGGCGTAACCAAGACAGATGCAGATGCCGTCGACAATGACATGCTGGCCGCGGTGCTTGGCTGAGGTGCTCTCCGACTGCCAGACCGGCACCGCCACCGAGAGCTGACCGACGCCAATACCGAGGATGACGCGTCCGACAGAGAACTGCTCGACGCTGTAGGCGGCGGTCTGGAGGAGTTGGCCGACGATGGTGAGGATGGCGCCGAGGAAGACGGTCTTGCGGCGGCCGAGCCAGTCGCCCATCGAGGTGCAGGAGAGGGAGCCGACGAGCGCCCCTAATTGGAAGGCGGCGATGACGGCACCCTTTCCGGTGCTGTTGGTGGCTTTCTGGCCGCCCTCGGTGTGGATGGTATCGATCTCGGGGAAGACCTCGACCCAACCCGGCAACGTGGCCAGGGGTCCCAGGCCGGACTGATTGTAGCCATAAAGGATGAAGGCAGGGGCTACAATGAGAAGAGCCTGCGCCATGCGCAGGGCCTTTCCGTAAAAAAACATCGTCACAGCCGGGTAGGGGGTGAGAGTATGCCGGAGGGAGGAAAGGGGGAAAGGTAGGAAGAGAAAGAAGAAGCGACGAGAATGGCGGGGGAAAAGTTTTATTTATCCCCAGGAACTTAGGAGGCCATCGTAGCCTGGAGACCCCGCAAGATTGGCCTCGTGGTGGGATCCTAAAAAATCAACTAAACCGACGAAGTGGACTTGGATAGAGCCAGACAGTTAGGGCTCGCCGTGATTCGAATGTCGGTATCCACCCCGGGCCGGGGCCGAAACTTACGACGGTCAGAAAATTCGGAAAGTCGAGAGAAAATCCCGCACTTGAGGAAAGAGATTGACGACGAAGACCATGGACAAACTGGATCCATTAGTCAAAACTAATCTCTGGAGAAGAAAGAAAAGATCAAAGTGGAGAAGTCTGTAACATGACCCAATATCTTTACCGAGAGAATATCCTTACCGAGAGAAGCATCTGGATTAGTTTACTAGTAGTTCTTAGTCGCGTGATCATGGCGTACAGCCGGGACAGAAAGAATCGGCACATCCGAGTCAGAGAATTTTCTGAACCCATCCGGACACCCTCTCTTCTTTCACCTGAGAATCGGTCGGCAACGGGATCTTGGGCCCTGGCAAGGACAGCGAAAATCGGCCCCTATAGCTCAGTCGTCCTCCGAAGGATGAGCTGTTGTTTAAGCCGTGTCGGGAGATGGGAGAAGCCAATGATATGGCTAGCCGAGCCCAACCGACTCCACAATTAACACTAAAATCAAGGCTTATCTGGTCTTGACCTGCGCCCCCACCACTTGGGGGATGAGCCAAGACGCCGCCCAAACCGCCGCTCGTGGCACACGACCAATTCATCTGCGGGGTGCTCCGACATTGTCCGGTGGGATATTGGACTGTAGGGCATCGATTTGTAAGATTAATCCTGGAGTAGAAGTCGTTGAGCAGTCCGCGAGTCCGTTGACTGTACGGCCAAGAAAGGAGGCACGAAAGGGGAAAGAGAGGATCCACTATTGCCGACAGGAAGCGACCACGAAGGAACTCCGAGGCACGTCCGGGGCAAACCCGCGGTCATAATGGAGCTTCTCACCCAACGAACATGGTTCCTACAACTACAAATCAACGGTTAGCACCGGACCGGAATTGATATGGGAGATTGCTGTCTCTATTACCCAGGTCCAAGGACTATCAGGTCGCCTAACTATTCAGATTTCACCCAAGCGAGATGGCGAAATCTTTCCCCGATGGCGTTAAATTGATCAACATGACACTAGGAAGTTTCCGGGGTATGGTGTGGTGACATTTATCGACGGGCTGAATGGAATGACGACAGTGAAACTGGGGGAGTGGAGAGATGGAGAGATGGATTGGAAATAGGTCTAGAATTGCAGGAGATGCAGTTGTGGCCAGTGGTCAGGTGACACCTCCGCCAGCTTCTACATACTCCATCTAGCTGGCAAGATGACTCTCCAGAACTTGATACTAAGATCATTATATCTACCATGTACTGTTAGATTCGACGCAGGTCGTCGCAGTAATTCCAGTGGTGGCTTCAGCATTCGAGGTTAAAAAGTAAAAAGCTACAGAGCAAGCGCACAAAACAGTTCCATCCATATCCATATCCAGTATCCCATATCATTGTAACGCCCAGCACGCGCCAATTCCAAACCCAAGCCTGATCATATTCAATTTCCCATTCGCTGTGACCCAAACATAAGTCGTCGAACGCCCATAACCGCGCCATAAAGGGACCATGAACTCCAATCTAGGCCGTATCTCCGGTAGGTTGGCCCAGATACCACTCGGCGAAATCCTTCAATGCCATGGCAGTTTGGTCTCGCATGTTGTACAGGTCGGTACAACCCATAATCAGACGTTCACCATCAAAGTAGCCTTCAATTACACGTCCGCGCTTGCCCATGAAGGAGATGAGTAGAATCTGTACAAGCACAATCAGCGGTGCGTCAACAAGGATTTAAAGGAAGAGAAATTACCGGTGCGATCATATGGTGCAGAAAGCGCCGCTTCCTCATCTGGCCCAACATGATGCGGAGAAGAATCAGCAGCTCTCCACGAAGCAGATGTTGATTATGCGCCTCGACGTCATTGTAGATGACCGCCTTGGAGTGGGGGAACTTCCCCCCGGAAATGTCGGTCAGATGGAAAGTCCCAAACTCCGGCTGCGCAAATCCATACACGCTCTTATAAGGGGTGTAATCACCAACGCTATTTTATCAACAATGTTTAGAATACACTTGGGACCAAGGGGCCCGAACTCAGAACAGAAGGGCACTCACCTTTTGACGGACCACGGCGTAAAGTCGGCCTCTCCAGTTATGGTGAAATGAAAGGCATAGTCCGCAAAGACGGTTTCCACTTGATGGGCATGGTCGGAAGGAAATATAAAACAGGTCTCCTCCGGGTCGTCCCACGCCCCGTGGAGCTCGCTCAGTCGCTCATCTTCCGGTTCTGGGAGCTTAGCATGAGGTAGGAAGAAGAATGGCTTGCGGGCTGACGTTCCATGGAGCGACATTGGTTGAATGTCAATTTTCAGCTCCTTCAGCTGCGAGATATCTAATTCATGGATTTGAAGAGCCTCGACTTTGGCCTCCATCTCCACCAGCACTCTGCGTCGCTCAAGATGTTCGGGCCGTTCCCCAGTCATGTTTTGCGCTCGGGTACTTGAATTCGAAACAAGGATAGCCTATCTGTCCGTGGTTGAGGGCAGTCGGAATAGTAATTAGTGGGAATATGAGCGTCTCTTGTAATTGATACCTCGCGTCTCTCAGAGTATCTGGGATGGAATGGTGAGGCAGGGGAGTTGGAAGTTGGGAGTCGTTTTGGGTTTCTGGCCAGGTTGCCGGGGGGCGACATGCCAAGGCTACGGGGCTTACCAGTCATTGTCCACCCATCACCAGTCACCACCATCACACCTAGCACACCTATCACCATCCTGGTCATCAATGATCAAAGAAAGGTTAATGTCTAAAAATAGGTAGTAGGTCTGAGATTGACAGTCCCCGGGTCGTGACCACCTCTCAAATGCCCACATTCAATTGTTTGTAGTCTTAAAATAAATCTAAAGGATCAGACAGGTCTTGATCAACAACCTCTACTCACTACTCTAGCATCACTTCTACCGATCCTACTACTTAAGCATTCTCCTGGATCTACACCATCAGATACCTCGAGACTGTGACCATGAGCGCTACGCTCACAGCACCGGCCAGCGCCAAGGAGTGGAGTGACGCAGTAGTGAAGCACCGCCTTGGGGGTCAATCCATCCACAGCGCAGAGCTGGCGTCGGCCTCCAAAATGGGCTTCAACCAATTCCTCCTATGTCGCGTGCTATGGCATAAACATACCGAGCATCGTTCATTATCTACCAAGCTGCAGATCAAAGATTCGCTGAAACATGCGGGCAAGATGCTTGAGGAGCTCAAATCGTGGTCTACATATCTGGATAGCTTTCAGTCCACTAAATTTATCCCCGAAGGAACCTTTGCCATCCCGCGGAAACACCAGCTGGAGGTAGAGACTACCAAACTTGAAGCTGATCCTGCATCGTTTAATACGCCCATCGCGGCGCGAACCCGCTCGAAGACACAACGGTCCTTAAATTACGAGCAGACTCCATCTCGGAAGCCGCGCAGCGACAATGCTGCGACGTTTAGAACCCCTGTGGCCGAAACCACTTCCGGAGATTCCCTCGGAGTCGAAGAAGACGACGAGTCAACACCGCCTGAGGAACACGAACCAACACCTTTTAACCCAGATACTCCCATCCCACCGGAATTGGTTAGCGTCCTGTTTCCCCCAACCATCGACGAGCAGATTGTGAACTCTGCCCTGGTAACTTTCCTTGATGCAATTACCCTGCACTTCGGTCTCTCCTCCAGCTGGACTTTACACCGTATTCCGTTCACCGCCGTCTTCAAGACCGCGCAGTTCGAAGCAAGGACAGATGGCTACCTACGAGACCGCTCGGGAAAGCCGAGCGTGATCATAGAAGTCAAGCCCGTCATCAGGGTCCACAACCTGGTGCCAATCCAGATTCAGGAGACCGCCCAGATGGTCGCTTGGATCAAGAGCGACGACGACCAGGCCCAGAGGCGCCATACTACGTATGTATCTAGACGATGTTAGAACCTCCGTCCCCGGCAAAGCTGACGTTGTATGTAGCCGTCTCCACGTCGCCCAGGACCGCAATCAGATATTCGTGATGGTCGCCGAGTACGGCCAAGAGTACCTCGACTATCTGAACGACCGGCCTTCTTCCAGTCCACTCCGTCCTCGCCCGGCTTTCTTGACCATGCACCAATACGGTCCGTGGAATACACAACGACCGGAGCACATGCGCGAGCTGGGGCCTCTTCTTCTGGCCATCACCATGCGAGCGGATGGAGAGGATACAGGAAACTAGTCATGCGCGGGGGTGATACGGATTGCGGGGGAGGCAGGGGGGAGGGGACTAATGACAGCGCTAGTTTTTATCTTTTGATATCATGATATACAGGTTATGTGCTTCCCTAGCTTTTGCCTAAAAACTACCTAAAATTACCTTCGGGTATGTATCCGTTAGCAGCATCTGTTAAAAAGACATACTTCTTCCCTCCTTTCTTCCCTCCCCTAGGTGTAGCCGCGTAGTGCTTTTTCTGCCATAGTTGAGCTCACAAAAGGGCGTAATAGTTTGGTAGTATGGTCTTTTGATCGCCTAACAATCTAATAGACTTTGGGATGTCTTGTCCCAGTGATAGACATGCATCACTTAGGTACATGATCAAGAATTCTGTGAGATTCTGTGGGTCTTTACGGGGCTCTGTGTTATGCTGAAAAGGGGTCTGGTAACCTCTTTGTGTAATATTAGGGTGAAACTGGAAGGTTTCACTTTTTTGTTCTCTTCTCGCTTGTCCTTGTCTTCCGGGCGTGCGTACATGATTGATAGTAATTGGGCAGTATTAATATCGTTGCCGGAATAGGAATCATCGCTGGTGAAAGGATTATCATTATGTTGATAGGAGGTGAAAATGGGGTTGGGACTTTCCTTTCATCAGGGAACCAGACTTCCCAACAAGTAGCTGCTGAAAACTCAATATTGTTGGTAGCAGAAGTGTCCCGAACCAGCAAAAATATACTCTAATAGATATGTCAGAACAGAAAGCCTCAACAAGATGATCACGTCTCTACAGAATCCCAGGCAAGAGCGAAGGAGGCATAACAACGCGGAGCGTGTCACTTCAGCCGGTCTAAACTTTATGATTGGAGAAGGTCGTGTAGCACCATATTGGTTATCTTCAGTGAGATCATTCAGTTCACCTTCATATATGCTTGATATGAGGTGTACCACACAATTGTGGAAGGCTGAGGCATGTAATCAACCAACATGTCAGCTGACCTGCGGTGTTCTTTCCCTCATTAATATTTTGGCTGTTTTCATCAGTCCTTGATCATAGTATAACCTACTACAAGATCAATATATATCCCCGATTCCCAACCTAGACAGTGAGTAATACATCCAATAATAGCAAGGTCTGTTTTACTTCAGTACAGCCTGATAACAAACCATGGTACATATATATATACTAATTACTAGGATTGAAAGTAGGTTCGCACAACCATGATCAAACGGAACCACTATATTATCACAATCCAGGAAGGAAAACAGCTAAAACCCCAAAAGAATAAGCAGCGACGGCTAGGGTATATATTCAGCCTACGAAGATGAACATGAGGATTGGCTGCATCGGTGCCATGATGGTACGGTACGGGACAAAAGATTCAATCAAACTTTCTATTCGATCTATAATTTCAAACGTGGGTATCATCATATCATATCACATCCATCCATGCATCACCAAAGTACACAACTCTCCCGCCTTGAACGCCAGCGTCAAGGATTCCACCACGAATGGGACAGCATAAACGGATAGAAGAAGACAAGAGAACAAGAGGGGGGAAAAAAATAAGAAAGACAAGCTAAATCAAACAGACAACTGCAACCGCGGCTCCCGCAGTCCCACCGCACCCCACTCGTCCAGCAACCGAGACACCTCCTTAAAGGATACCGGCTTCGTCAGAAACAGGTCGACCCCGGACATTAGTGCCTCCGATTCATCCTTGGAGCTGCTGAGCCCCGTCAGAGCAACAATCGTCGCGCCAGGACCCTCGTCACGCTCCTTCTCGAGTGCACGGATGGCCCGCGTTGCTTCGAAGCCGTCCATAACGGGCATCGACATATCTAGTACAGTCAGTCAGTATCGATTGAGCCATTGCCGAGGCAGAAAGAGGAAGAACATACCCATGAAGATAATATCGTAATTCTCCGGGAGCCGTTCGACAGCTTCCACGGCAACTTGGCCGTTCTCGGCGCTGTGCAATGTCGACAGGTGTCGCTTTTTCATGAATGTGAGCATCAGGTTCAGATTGATGCTGTTATCGTCGACGACAAGGACCCGTGGCGACCTGGAGGTCTTGGTCGCCAGGTCAGCCGGCAGAGATGGCAACGCGATGACCGGGACTGTTGTCTCGACCACGGTCTCTGACGCCGCTGAGCTGCCGACCGAGGAGGCAAAGCCGGAATCGGTGGACAACGCCATTGATGAGTCAGATATGTCGCTGGGCTGGCTGCGATTGTGCGGGCGGTGAGGGAGTACAACTGTGCCGACCACGGGGGCCTGATGATCGAGGCAGCGGCGGATGGAGCGCGCCAACTTCTGCGGGCCGCATGGGAGGCGCAGCTGGCTGACGGAGCTGGCGGTGGACAGCCACTCGGGTTGTAGGATGTCGGTGCCGATGGACCGGTTGCACAGGAGGAGAAGAGGTGGAAACGTCGCCGACCCGGAGCCGGACGCAGCGGCCAGTCCTTCCTCGTCGGCCACGGCGATGTCCACGGCCATACCGGACCAGGACACCAGCTCCAGCCCGTACCAGTCGGTCAGGTAGCGTGCAATGGGGGACCAGCGCGGGTGCGCAGCGGCCGCAGTCGGCTCCACCCCAAGGATGGCGACCCGACGCCCCGCGTGCGAATCCCGCAGCGGTACGCTCTCGCTGCTTGGGAGCGTCTTCTCTCGCACGATCGGCGACGGGAAATTGGGTCCACCATCCCACTCCGCGGGACTGGGTCGCTCAAGCGGTAACGACACTCGAACGCTGGTCCCCTCGCCCGGTCGACTGTGTATGCCGATGCTGCCTCCCAGTGCCTTGACCAGACTCCGCACGATGGACAGCCCCAGCCCCGTTCCCACGGCGAGCGTATCCTCCTGCGCGAATGGCGTGTAGAGTCGCCCCCTCAAAAACTCCTCCGAGATGCCCTTGCCGGTGTCCGTCACCGTCAAAGTCACTACCTCCTCATCGGTCCTAGGCCGATGCAAATGACGGTCCGACGCGTCGGCCACCGCCAAGTGCAACGAGACCCGACCGGAATCAGTATACTTCATCGCATTCCCGAAGACGTTCATGATGATCCGCCGCAGGGCGCCGGGCTGCGTCTGGTAGAGCCAGTCATTTTGGGCGATATCCACGACCACCTCTACTCCGCCGCCGGCGACCACCGTCCTGTGCTCCTCGGCTCCCGGAGACACCGCGGGCCCAGGGAGATCGGATGGGGTGGTCGATTTTTGACCGTACGAGTGGCCCAGGCAAACACCCTCCACCACTTCCTCCGCCAAGATCGCCATATCTGTGGCCACGTAGGTGTCCAGGCGCGCAGACATCTGGTTCATGGGTTTGAGGTCGGATTGCGACGTGTTGCGTTGCTTGTGTCGCCAGGTGCGTTCCAGGGAGACGATCTTGCTGAAATCCAGGACTTGATTCATCGTGTCGAGCAATGTCCGACCGCAGGCGTTGATGGTTTCTAGTAGGGAGTCCTGAAAATCGTCCAGCTCGGTGCCTTGTAGGAACTCGGCAGCCGCGAGGATCCCGTGTAGAGGGCTTCGTAATTCGTGACTGGTGGGAAGTTAGTCTCACCCGTTGATGTGGGACGCGGTGACCATAGCGATGGAAGATAAGGGACCAAGGCCGAAAGCAGAGAATGGAAAAATAAAAGAAGAGACGAAAGGAAACTGGAAAGAGAAGACATACGATATACTCCCAATGAAATCCCCCTTCTGCCGATCCGAGATGAGTGATTGGACGCGACTGCACTCCGCCATGATCGACGACCCAAAGCCGATGACGGCGCTGAGTTCGACGTCCGGACTGAAAACCCGGGTCTCCTCGGTGTTCCAGCAGAAGCAACCGGCAAACCACTGCGAATTGGCCGGATTCCACAACGGAACGAACATGACCTGCGACGCACCGGGGAAGTACCGGTTCAGCATGGCGTTCTCGGTAATCTTCCACTTCTTCGGGCCCTTTCCCGGCTCTGTCGG
The DNA here is from genome assembly GCF_002847485.1 of Aspergillus campestris IBT 28561. Lineage (NCBI taxonomy): Eukaryota > Fungi > Ascomycota > Eurotiomycetes > Eurotiales > Aspergillaceae > Aspergillus > Aspergillus campestris. Next base: position 514,665 of record NW_020194336.1, on the reverse strand, counting down.
TTTCGTGGCCCGCGAGGCGCTCCGTTGAGGGGAGCGCTCGTCGTCTGAACTCGAGACCATCCCGTCCTGATGGAAGGACCACAGCCGGCCCTTGCTGTGGCGGTGGAGGATTTGATGCAGAAAGCCGTTGGCGAGATTGGATGCCGGGTACAGGGCCCTCGAGCCGGGTCGCGGGGCGAACGGTTCATCGTTGGTGGAGATGGCCAGGACCGGAGCTGGAGCGCTGTCGCCGTCGAGTGACTCGCCGGCATCGATGTCGCCCATCGGGCTGTGGCCGGCGTCGAGGAAGATGACGCCCCCGTCGCCGCTCAGCTCCAGACTCTCCCGGAGCAGGTTGGCAGCCCGTTGGAAGGCCCACGTATTCCCCTGGGACTCGTCCACCCCAGTTTGGCGGGTGCCGGCCCACCAATCGGGCAAAGGGGTGTTTAACCCCGAGGAGGACTCACCCCGGTACTCCGACGCCGAGCTGACGGAGCGGGCATCGCTACTGTGAGACGGGGACCGTCGGCTGCTGTGCGATCGTCGATGGGATGGCCCCTCGAAGCTGTGTCCGGAGTCTACGGACAGGTGATTGCGGCGGGTGTGGGAGGGGGCCGATGTGCCCAGGCCGGGCACGACGTTGGGCGCTGATGCATTGTCCACGAAACTGGAACTCCCTTCCACGAAATAGCTCAAGCCGCGCGAGACCCGCGCGGCGCGGCGGCCCTCGGACGCCTGCCGGCTGACCTTGAGGTAGTCCATGACGAGGGAACTTAGCATTCCCAGGGCCTCTCGCTCGCTGGCATCCATGTCCTCCCGGGGGCGGGGATCCAGCACGAAAATGGTCCCGATGTTGAGGTTAGCCTCCGTGGTGAGCGGGGTCCCGGCGTAGAAGCGGAAATGCGGCTCGCCCTTGACGAACGGCAGGTCCTGGTAGCGCTCGTTGGCGGCGAGGTCGCTCACCACATTGCAGCTGTACAGCTTACGCGATCGGTCCGACGGCGGCAGAGCGATGGTGTCCTAGTGGCTCGGTCAGAATGGAGTCGCCGGTGGCGCGAGCGTCAGGGGCCGGGGGATCCCTTACCATGCACATGAACAACGCACTCGAGGAGAGCGTGTGGCAGCCATTCCAGAGGCCACCGTCCAAAGATTCCAGATCATCATCCCCCCGGCGAGTCTGCCCTGCTTGAGCGATAATGTGCTGCGAGTTTCGATCGGAGACACTGGATGGTTAGCTTGGCCCGCGCGTGGCGTGGGTACGGCGAGCATACCTGATCAGGACCCGCTCCATGTTCAAGCGGAGCGCCGCCAGCTGTGCGAACGAAGTGAGTGTGGCATTGGCGTCGCCTAATATAAGCTCCTCGGGTAGCAAGGAGGATGGACTGCGGTCCGCGGGGGGCGACGACGCGGACGGGAAGTAGGGAGAGGACGGAGACAGGGGCGGGCGATGCGCATTGTCAGCCGGCGCCAGCGCCGGCGGTGTCAACCGTGGTGACCCTGTATGCGGCGACGGGGTGTTCTCATCCAGCGACAAGGAGGCGTTCTCGTCTATCGTGGGGAAAGAGCGTTGCGGGCGAAAATAGCGGTAGACCTCGCGGGCCCGACGGCTGGATGTATGATCATGGTCTCTCCGGCGAGGGTTCGTCGCAGAAGCCATTGCGTAAAGCGTGAGAGGAAAGGTGTCGAAGGAGAGAAGAAGTGACGATGGAGGAGCGAGATAGGAAATCGAATTCGTGGTCCATAGACCCGTGGGTGGGTGGCGCTGCTCGTCGTCGCGGGCCCACTCCACACCTCGGTTGATACAACGTCCTCCAAGTTCAAGCCACGCCGGACTAGAAGTGACTCGAACAAAAGATGTCCAAATTAGAATTGTCAAAAATAGATTGCCTCGACGAAGGCAATCAAAAAACAAGATGGTTGAGGAAAGAGGGGAAGAAAGAGCTGGCCCCGATGGTCCTTAATATGGACGGATGAGCCAGGCGACGGACGGCAGTGGGGACGAAACCAATCAATCTAGTGGGACAGGCACACTGGAGACAGCATGAATTGGATTGATTAACTGTCATTTCCAATCAGATCCGGAACCATGCCAGCAGAGTCAAGAGGGTGTCAATCACCAGGTAGGTCATCATCCGGGAGAACCACCGATAGACGTGACACCGGATCAGGAATGGACAGCCAGCCACAAAGCAATAACAACACCCTTGCCTGGCAAGTATAGAGGTGGGATGAGGTCAGTTTGGCCAAAGCAGGAAAAAGAATAAAAAAGAATCAATGGAATTGATTCCACGAACGGGAATACTGCATTAAATTGGATTGTGATGTGGAGCCCCACTTTTTCCCTTAATATTCATTAAATTTCCCTGTCTGACCCTGGACCAGATATACAGATGATTTGGATGAACCAGCTGAGTCTCGCCAATCAGATGGGTCTTATTCCAGGTGAGATGGTCCGCTCAACTTGACTGGCCTAAGAGATAGCCCGAGTATTGCAGAGAGACAGAGAGAGAGAAGGGAAAGAGAAAGGGATAGACTCTCAAGAGCCCATCAAAGGAAGAATCCCCTCCGGGGATTGATGAGTTGATGAAATCGCAGCTGCAAACCGGCTTGAAACCTGAGAAATGCGGCCAATACCGGTTTTGCCGCTTGGCGCCAACCGTTGCTCGGAAGCCCTGCCGGCCAATCAGCGGCTGCATGAAGCTCATTTCCAGCCACTCACAGCTTGCATTGGGATGACTCAGCTCATTCTTGGTGCCTTGAAGTGTAGTGTCTTTTTAACACATTACTAATAGGCTACTGGAGAAGATATCTACAACGGTCTACATCGATCAAGTACGGAATTTATCTCACTTCATGTTCAAAAGCACGCTGGCATTCCTCATTCCTAAGAGCAAGCACTACCGACTAGGTATCATGTACGGCTGGACCAGTGGTCTCTGGACCGTCCAGGCGGGGCATCCACCCTCCCGGAACGCGCAAGGATCGACCCTCTCCATCTATCGGACACCAAATGGCCGGTCTAGATTCTCAGTCCCTGATTCGCGGCAAAGTGGCCCGTGGCTGGCGCCTCGAACACCGCCACACTGGATGCCTGCGGTCCCGTGCGGACCACATCGTCATAGTTGCAGGGTTCAAAACCTTTCCATCAGTCGCTGTCGAACCGTCCACATCCGCGCACGCTTGCCGTACATATACATTGGGATTGTAAACAATAAAGCCCCTAGTTGGATGCCCCCCAGCGCCATGAAGACTGTCCGTGATCCCTGGGCGTCCAGCCAGTCGACGATGAAGAGCGAGAATACCAGGCCGTGGAATACATCTGCGATCGGTCAGTCGGACATCATGACAAAATAGTTCGAATAAAATAGAGACAGAGGAAGGGTCAAAAAAAAAGAAGGAAAAAAGAACTTACTCTTGCACCAGTTCAGCGTCACCAGCGCCTCCCCGGCAAACTGTCGGTAACTATCCACCACAAAGGTGATGGCCGTGGTGCTTCCCAAACAGCAGCCAAATGAGATCAGCCCGAAGAACACCGTCGGCACGATCCACGGGTCCTCCTCCTCCGCACTCCAGCCAAACGCCATCAGTCCCGCGGTCGTCGACAGCGCGATTGGCACCGCCATCACCAGCCGGAACTCCGGCTCATAAACGCCTCCGTTCCGCCGCGTCATAGCGGTGACGATCAGGTCCGACACCCGACCGGCCACGGCGGTCCCCAGCAGGCCGCCCACAAAGGGGGAGATATAGACGAGACCCGTCTGCAGCGAGGTGAAGTGGTAGTGGGACCGGCCTTGGAAGATGTGCGAGACCGACTCGGACACCACGATCAGCCACCCCACGGACAGGGCGTACACCGCAGCCGACCACAGCACGGCCGGGTACGCGAACAGCACAAAGGGCCGGTAAGCCGCCCGCATCCAGCTATCCTGCGAGATCCGCCCCTGCCACGGTCGCAGCGACTGCACGAACGGGACGGGGGACCGATCCCGCAGCTGGTTGGTGTAGTGCATGCTTGTGGTGATCGGGGGTGCCCCGGGCCCTACCGAGTCGCTGCGCGTGGACGAGGGGGCCGCTGGTCGGGCTGCCTCGAGATCCCCCGCATGGGACATGCCGTGAGCCAGGGGTGGGGGATGACGGTCTGCGTCAGATTTCTCTGGGTCCCCCGGAGGCCCCACGGGCAGAGGCGCCGGCGCAATGGAGTCCGCATCCGTTGGGCCATGGTCGTCCTTTTCATCCCGCGTCGGACCCAGCGTCTCATCGACGAACCCTACGTGGTGGGCCCCGTCAGCATGGTGGGCGGGCGAGGGCGAGCGCGAGGGCTCTTCCGGGGCCGAGTCGGGGAGGCGCTGGGTATGCGGCGGTCGCCCGTGGAATCCGTGGGTGACAACGTCCGACACACTGCGGTAGAAGGAGGGCCGTTTGCGGGGCCGAGGACGCGGGGTCCGATCCCAGAAGGTCTCTGGCATGAAAAAGAAGATCATCGCCAGACAGACGCCCACGACCATGGCGACGATCCAGAACACCCAGCGCCAGCCCATCCTGCCGATAATGGCCGCGCTCACCAGCGGGACCAGGTTCTTGCCTCCGAGCAAGAGTAGGGTGTAGATGCCCACGCGGTAGGCGCGCTCGTGCAGGAAGTAGATCTCCGCAATGGTGGCCGAGGGCAGGCACTCGACAGGACTCACCGCGATGCCTTGGAACACACGGGCTACCACCAGGCTGGCGAAGTTGGGGGAGACGGCACACCAGATGGCTGAAATGATGAAGAGCGTGGCCCCCAGGAGGTAGACCGGACGCTTACCGTACAGGATGGCCGTTGGGGACATGATCACCGAGCCCACACCCAACCCCAGCATATACAGACCCGTCGTGAAGGCGACCTTCTGGGTGGACACATCATACGTCGTGGCGACTTCCTGGAACCCTGCGGCGAGAACGGGGGTCATGCCGCCGCCCATGAGTGAGTAAAAGCCCAGGGCGATCAGAGCAGCATCCCGGCGCCAGACCGGCCAGTTTAGGGGATCATTGCCCGAATCATCGGGCTGGGGATCCAAGATCACCCGACCATCGGACGTCTTCTTCGTCGGTACGGCGGATCGGGAGGAGGCACGCGAATAGGCGGACTGCAAGGATGTCGCCGATCCACGATTCTCTCGGCGCCTCAGCCCGAGGGGTTCGTTGCGATGAGACGCAAGGAGGAGAACGGTGCCTAGTCCGGTTAGGCAATCTGTTCCAAAACCCGGTCCCGGTCCCGGTCCCACGGGGGCAAGGGCCACTTACCAGGCACTTCGTCGGTTTCTTTATCGCTGAGGATGCCCATCGTAGATTTGGAACGATAGCTTCCATCGGCTGGGACGAACCCTGGTTCCTCTCTCGGGGAACGTCCCCAGCGCCTCCACCACGGGGTGGCTGGCGGGGGGTGAGCGGCATCCTGGGCATGGTCTTCGGGTTTGGTTGTATATCCTGGGTCGCCTGCGGCCGTCATATTCTCACGCTGGCCGATTCCCGAGAATGACTCCCCTTTAAAAAACCAATCCGATTCTGACCTCGGTTGAGGTGCAAGGGGTCCCGATGGAGGGAGAGACCCACCAGTAGGGGACGGCAATGAAGGGGGGGGGGGGTTACAATATCGAACAACAATGGTGTCAGGTCCACACTGTCACAGAATGATCTCGATCACGGTTGACAAACAAAAGACAACAATGAAAAGCAAAAGGAAATTGAAGAGAAATATGTGGTATCACAGGACATGGTTTCGAGAGGAGGGGGCGAAGGTATCACGACCAATATATAGAGGACGATTCCAGATGATAGATAATATTGTATCAGTCGGTCAAGAATGCATGCTGACCAGAGCGAATCAAATGATGCGGGGGTGGACAGAAAGCAAGAAAGTCCGACGGGGTCCAGGAGAGACAAAGGATAGGTTGGCACGAATGAGGATGAAGAGATGGAGAGACACGACAGAAGAGGAAGAGAGAAAAGAGATGGAGTGGAGAGAAAGAGAATATCACGAGGGATGAATTGATGGACAGAGCTTCAGTCACGCGCAAAGTCAGTTAGTCAGGATGGATAAGGATAAGCATAGCGTAGTGTACATAGTGGGGCTTCCGTTGATGTTTTCATCCATTCTCAACCATTCACTTGCCCACCCGTCATATCGAGTGTCGTCATCCTACATTCAGAACATCCAATGTCGATGCTAATCTGGATTTGGGTTACAATCCCTTACTGGACCATGTGGTGATCTTGTCAACCCCAGATTTCTTTCTCGATCAATTAGACAATCTATATCAATACTATGGTACTAACACCACTCTATAGAGTATCCATACTAGGACAGGCCACGTCCAACGCATGGCTACAACTCATACACTTCAACCACCAGTTCATCAGCCTAGAAATCCTGTTTCTCTAGTTCACCGCTGTCATGATAGGCATTGATACATCAGACAAGCTGCACCAGATCTCTGCGCTGGTAGTGGGGACGACCTAGAAACCATCCCCCTACGCGTAATCGGGAGGGGGAGATCGTGATGTTTGGCGTTGGCGAGCATCCATCACCTACAGATTCATGCAATGTGACAGACTTTTCTTTCTTTTTTCAATTGATTTTCCCAGTTTTTTCCCGATTTAAATCCTTGGTTTGCCCTCCGCCGTCACCGCAGGGTCCGGACTGCATGCCGAATCCCCCCCGATCGATATGCATTCTGGAGATCGGCATCAAAGTGATATCAGATCAAATATTTACCGAGAGAAACAATGCCGAGAGGATACACCGCCTCGAGGGGGGAAGAGATGAAGCTGTGGTCGATCGTGGTCTAGCTCAACTGAGGCTTGGCTGAAACGAGAGACAGTCATTTCATCCTTGCTCAAGAGTATCGTTCAAAGATTTGTGGATTCTGCAAAAACGACGAAAAGGGGATCGGCCACGAGGCTTGTCTGCATGGAACGGGGTTTTCTCCGACCGGATCATCCGCATTGTCACGTTTATGCCCTACCGCGGATGGCAGGGATCCTACCCATGCGGATATCTCGATAGGTCCCATTCGTATGGAATAGAATTGGCAAACCCCTCCTATCCATTGAAATCAGTACATCACCTTAGAAATTAGATCAAATCGACCGGTAACAAGCATGGAGGACGAATTCCCAAGGCCTCAGTACAGGGATTCCGTGTATAGCTTTGCAATCCGGCGTACCCAGCACGCAATGGACTAGCGTCCAATCAACCAGCACTAACTCAGCCCTTGTAGGATTCAGTGTCTGATGTTCTCTCTATCCCACCTTTCTCGTGTCCCCTCTCTCGTGCTAGCGGTCCTAAGTCGAGACTTCATATAACGCCATTTGTCTCCTCAATTGCTTGGTCGTTGAGATATCCCAAAATGGTCGATCGCGATCGAGATCGGTCGTTAAATAGCCCGGAAGGGACCAGCATGGGAATGGGATTTCCTCGCCCAAAATTCCTACAGCCATCATGTCAAGCGAAATCTCCTCGGCGGGAGTCACCCTGATCTCGCAGGGGACGGGGTACGGGCTGCTCATCGGCCTGGGCATCCTCTTCTGCGGCGTTATTCTCATCGCCGTCAAGATCCAAAAGGCCTATCTCGACGAAGACTCGGGCACGTCCGAGATGTTTATGGTCGCCAATCGCAGCGTGGGGACGGGGCTGACTGCGTCCGCGGTGTTTTCCTCGTGGATGTGGATCAACGAGACGGTGTTCTCCGCCGTGTTTTGCTACAGGTTTGGGCTGGCGGGTCCGATGGTACGGTCCAGGATGCGCGTGCAACTGACGGTCAATGTCTAACTGTCGGCAGTGGTATGGCTCCGGTCTATGCTTCCAGATAGCTCTCATGGCGGCCCTGGGCGTGCTGGCCAAGCTCCGAGTTCCGTACGCGCACACCTCCTTAGAGATCATCCGCTTGCGATATGGCAAGGCGGCACACGTGGTTTTCCTCGTGCTGAACCTGTGCTGCAACATATTTGGCTGTGCATCCATGATCCTGACTGGGTCGCAATTGATCCATGGCATTGCGGGGATCCATTTCGTGGCTGCCACGGTTCTCATTCCTCTGGGAGGTACTATGCTCTTCCCTTGTGGCACCCCGTTCAATCGTGTCTGACAATTACATTGCTAGTCGTGCTGTACACCGCGGTAGGAGGCCTCAAAGCCACATTCCTAACGGACTACCTTCACACGGCTGTCGCCCTGATCCTGATCATCTACTTCACACTCTCGATCCTCAGTCACGAAGCCATCGGAGGGTTGTACGGACTCTACGACAAGGTCACCGCTGTGGCGGCCGACAACTACATCCCCGGAAACTACCAGGGGTCGCTCTTGACGATGAAGTCCCACGACGCAATAATCTGGGGACTCATCCTCAAGTTCGGTAATCTAGCTCTAGTCGTAATGGTTCGTCTCACTCATTTAAATACGAATGACGTCTCCCACCAAGGATCCTAACACTCAACAGGACACCGCTTTCTGGCAAAAGTCCTTCGCGACCGAAGTCAACGCCACCGTTCCCGGCTACAACCTGGCTGCGGTCGCCATCTTCGGCGTCCCCTGGGGCCTCGGGACCGTCGTCGGGCTGGCGGCCCGTGCCATCCACGACACGCCACTGTTCCCCACGTGGCCAGGTGAGTTCACGCAGGGTGAGGTCCTCTCGGGCTTCGTGATGCCCTACGCCATCCAGGCCCTCCTCGGCACCCAGGGTGTCATCGCCTTCTTTGTCCTGGTCTTCATGGCCCTTACGAGCACGGTCTCCTCGTCCATGATCGCCGTCAGCAGCATCCTCTCCTTCGACCTCTACAAGACGTACATCAACCCGGCTGCCTCGGACCGCCGCATCATCCGAGTCAGCCACCTCTCCGTCGCGTTCCACGCCGTCTTCATCACCGGCTTCTCCATCGTCCTCAACTACGGCGGCGCCAACATGACCTGGATCGGCTACTTCCGCCCCATCCTCACCTCCTCCGGCATCCTGCCACTCATCCTGGCCCTCACCTGGTCCCGCCAGACTCGTCTCGCGGCTACCTGGGCCCCCATCCTCGGCTTCGTCTCAGGGCTCGCCGTCTGGCTAGCCACCGCGAAGTCCATGTATGGGTCCATCACTCTCGCCACGACGATGAAAGAGTGTCCCAGTCTTTACGGGTCCATCGCCGCCTGCTGCTCCCCCGCCCTCTACTCACTCCTGCTCTCCGCCTATCGACCTTCCACCTTTGACTGGCGCGAATTTCTCCGCATCACAGCAGTAACCCAGTCCGAGCCCTCCCCAGTCACCACTATTACTACTACTGGTGACGGTACGACAGATACGACCCCTCCATCCCCAAGCGAAAAAACACCCATCGAAACCGCAACAGCCACCACGATAGAAACAGACGACCTCGTCCACCCACTCGACAAACAGACTCTCGCCCACCTCGCAAGATGGTACCGCATAGCCTGGGTTACCTTCGGCGTCCTTGTGCTGCTCACATTCGTTGCGTGGCCGCTCCCGCTGTATCGCGACTATATCTTCGGTCGGGCGTTCTTCGCTGGCTGGACGACGGTCGCTATCGCGTGGCAGTTTTTTGCGTTCGGTGCGGTCGTCGTGTACCCGGTTTATGATGGACGGTGGGAGATTTGGAGAGGTGTTCGGGGTGTGATGGGGAGTGTTAGGGGATGGTTGAAAAAGAGCAAGTAGGTAGTAGATGGTAGTGAGGTTTATAGCTGCTGCTACTATTTGGATATAGAAGACGGAGGGACTGTCAAAATAATGGAGACAGAATATCCTCTGCGTGAGGGTCCTCTATCTTGCTCAAACGTAGGTAGAATACCGAATCAAAGACAAGAGTATATATACTATACATTATAAGACTCTGTAGTAACATAGTACTACGCAGTTATGTGTTGGATATCAAGACCCTGCCATTCGCCAATTGATGTTTCTGGTCGAATGGTCAAGATAAGATACATGTTGACAATATGCAATAGAGCTTCTTTTTTTTTTTTTTTTTTTTTTTTTTTTGTTTATTGAATTTCTTCTTTCGAGGATAATCATTGTAATAACCTCTGATTCTCTATCATTGGCTTGATTTTTTATTTTAACTCTCGGTATCTTACTTATTCTTATCTTTATGCTAGTCTTATTTATTCCTACCCTATTCTTATTTTCTGATCAAATTCATTTATCTTCTAGCCGATGGCCGAACTAACCTTTTGTCTTATCTGATCACTGACCTGTTGTAGGTCGCAACCGCGTATTAAGAGGCGTGATAAGACGATGGTCTGGGATCCCCCACTAGGCAATTTCAACTGACCGGACTGACATGGGACGACGATCGTGAAGAATCCGTCAACCGAGCGGTCGTTATCCGGGGAAATCCCACATCGTCCGGGACACAATATGACCGGTCGATTCGAGTGCGGGGGGATCTTGGCTCCACGTGAAGACGAAGCAGCAATGGACCGGGTGTCAAGAACTCGGATGGGGAGAAGGAATGAATGAACACCGTGGAGTCAACCCCCAGAAGGAAGAAGAGCTACAGGGGAGACAGCTCGGAATTCCCTCAAAACAGCAGGGATTGACTAATCGCGTACGCCGCCCTGTAAGCCGAAGCTTTTCTCCCCATTTCTGACTTCGTTTTTCTCTCTTTTTCTTTGGATCGGATTTGTGTTTGTGACGACCATATTCTGCTTCCTCTTTTTCGATTCTCAACTTTGTATTTTCCAATTAGACTCCGAAAGAACGCGCAACATGGCCGTCGACCAATCCAACCCCTACGGCTTGTCCGACGAGCAACGGACAAACCTCCTCAGCCTTACCCGCCAATGCGCCGACCTGAAGCTGTTCGAGCTGCCCAGCGGGATGACACCAGGGGATGCCCCTGATGCCATCTGCGATGAGTTTTCTCTTTTGTAATCTGCGCCCCGTTTCCCCCTCTCCGCATGAATCGGGTCCCTCGACCAAGGCTGACCCCCGTAGGCGCTATCTCAAAGCCCGCAAATTCAGCCCCCACGACGCCCTAAACCAGTTCCAGGCGGCGCGACAGTTCCGGGAGAAGAATCGCGTCTTCGAGGTGCATGATCGCGTTCGCGTGCAGGACTTCGAGACGGCCAAGGGGGTGGTGAGTTATCATATAGTTAATAGGCACTTGTAGCCTATCTCCAGGTCGAAATACCGAGGTTACTAACAAGACAAGTACCCCTTCTGGACCGGCGCGCGCGACAAAAAGGGTCTCCCCGTCTGTCTGGTCGACATGGTCAACATGAACAAGAAGTCGCTGGCCGGCTGGCAGGACAGTCGATTCCTGCCCCATTCCGTCGAGGGCGAGGACCAATTGCAGACGCTCGATCTCCTGCAATTGGCGTCTGCCATCTTCGACGACATCACCCGCTTCGTCTTCCCGCTGTGCTCGGCGCTCCAGGATCCGTGCCACCCCGTCGCGAGCGCGATCATCCTTGTCGATGCGTCGAACATGAACATGATGCAGGGGTTTGATCTGCGCGTGTTCGCCCGCGATGTCAGCTCGCTCTTGACGACGTGTTATCCTGAGACGATCCATAAGATTTTTGTATTGCCCCCTCCCCTTTTCTTGTTTCCCAAATTTAAAGCATTATATATAGTAAACTAACCAATACAGGTCTGCAACACCCCCTCCTACTTCGCCACCATTTGGAAATTCCTCAAAGGCTGGGTCGACCCCGTCACAGCCGACAAGCTGATCTTCCTCACCCAGTCCGAGGTCCTCCCGACGCTAGAGGAGCACATCGACACCGCCAGTCTGCCCGCCTCGCTGGGTGGCTCGCACCCGTGGAAACACGGCGAGCGGCCACTGCTCGATGAGCCCACGAAGGCCCTCCTCAAGGTGGATGAGCTGCCGCCGGGCCCGATGAAGTGGGTGGTCGATGAGCAGGGACGGCGGTGTCTGGTGGCTGTGGGGTCTGAGGGGGGTAAGCCGCGTAGGGAGACGGTGGCTGTTTTGGGGGATCGTTGAATTGTCACACTGTGTACATAGAGTATGGTATACCTTTGATAGATTCGTTTGTGATAGATGTGGCTATATTTCGGGTTTGGATGATGTGTAGCGGTGTATCATTTGTATGGATTACTGGACGGGTCAGGTGATGGTCTGATAACTACTGGTAGGTAGTCATGCCACACTTGTCAACTGTCTCATTCTGGGCTTTCTGTAGTGAGACTCCACAATCAATGACATGGGTGACTTTGTCACTGGCTATGCCATGTCGGATACTACAGTACCTACGACCTACCACGGTACTAAGGGAGTGATATCGCTGCCTTGCCTGACGAAGACCTACCGTGATGTCGCAGCCTATTGGGATTATTGGTCTCAGTCTCGAGTCTGTGTATCTTTTTGATTCGAGATCTGTTCTAATTCTACGCCAAACCCTCAATATACCTGATCGTCTACGAGCTACACTCATAATCTGGGGGCTCAGTTCCTGCCACTCCGCGCCGCTGGGGCCTTATCCTCCACCAGAGTATTCTACACCAATGTCTGGGTTGTCTGCTTCGATACAGGCTGCGTGTCTACGCATCACTCATTCGGGAAAATCTCGATGCGAGGTTCTGGGTGTTGAAGAGGAGGAGCACCACGGAGAGTATCCGGTGGATTTGTCGTAGGTGGGGCAGCGGTTGAGGGGGGTGCTGCGGCGAGAGGACAAGCAAACGGTCGAAGTAGCGGTCGAGACGGAGTATGTTCAAATATGCGCTAGGAATCTGGGGGAATATTCACCATGTTAATCGTGAGCATTCCTGTTCCTCCTTTGTCTTGGTTGTGTCCGTTCAGTATTGCTCTATCCCCACTACCCCACCAAGAGGCAAAACGCTGTATGGTGTCTCGCAAACTGCAGTGGGTTGCTTCGAGAGTTACCTGTTCGAAACAAATTCAACAAGACAGGTATCAAATCAGCATGACAGGAATTTGCTTGTCAGAGCCGGTTAGAGGAGTGGAGCGGAGTGGAAGGTGACCGTCCATTCGACGCAAACGGCCACAGCCAAGAGGACACGTGACGCGGAGACGGCTGGAACCCCCTAAGCAGGGCCTGAGGCTGTCTCCGGCCGCCCAAAAAAGAAGGCCGCCATTCCACCTGCGTCTCTCTTCTCTTCTTTTCCTCTCCTGTCTGCTCTGTCTCCTTTCTATCTGACTTCACTTTTGGCTTTCTTTTTACATCTTGTTTTAATATTACTCCGATATTTCGCTTCTTTTTCGTTATCCTCCGTTTAATTTACACTCTCCTTGTCCTTAAGTGGCCTGTCCTCCCTCGCATCAAGCGTCGTGGCTTCATGTTACAAGATCGCCGATCCTAACTTCCATCCTGCATCCGACTGGTTTCGCCTCGTGCGACGCCTCTTGTTTACATTCATCCGCTCATGATCGATTCTGAGTGAACTCGGAGACTATTTTCGCTCATTCCCTTTTTTTTATACTTCGACAGACTACCATAATGAAGCTACACCACATCTCGTCCGCCCTCCTTCTCCTCCCTGCTATCGCAACAGCCTTAGCCGACGCCAACGATGCGAATACGTTCGCGGAGCGCGACGTCGTCAATGCGAACGCCGCCCTCCCGGATGTAGATAGCCTCGCTGCGGCCCCCAAGGGCTCTTCCCGTGGGACGCTGGACGCCCCCGTCGATGGCAAAGATGGACGACCACATGCGGGCCCATGGGTGGAAACAAGCGCGGACCGTGATCGCAAGAAGCAGGGCAGTGCCAAATCGTCGGATGACATGTTTCCTCCCGACCCCAAGTCTCAGCACCTAGGTCCTGACGGGCAACCGATCCCGTACTCGAACGACGGCGTCATGGACGATCGAAACCGGGTAGGCCCCAAAGAGGGCACGCGGGGCACGGAGGGTGGTGTGTCGGAGAAGATCAAGACACCCTCGTATAACGCTGGCGAGAAGACGCCAGACACTCCGAAGGAGGCTCCGCCTCCGCCGCACAGCGAGCAGCAGAAAATGCCTCCGTCGAAGGAGGAGGTTGAGGTCAAGGACTCGAAGAATTCGGGCAATCCTAACCTGGGGAAGGTCGAGGTAAATCGGATCCCAACGCCATGATCTATACGTGACTGTGGGCTAACTGTCGCAGAAACCTGCCGCCCTGCCGGAAAAACCGCACGACATCCCCCATCCCAAGGCCCCGACGTCCGTCAAGAACGATCCTCTTGGCCTCGATAATTCGGGGACCCGCGATAGCTCGTCGGTGGCGGGGGGGACACTGGTTGCTGAGGAAGAGGGCAGCGCCTTTCACTCTCTGCTCTTCTCCTTTACCATGATCGTCGTCTCCGAGATTGGCGACAAGACGTTCTTGGTCGCCGCTCTGATGGCCATGCGCCATCCCCGTCTGCTCGTTTTCTCGGCCGCCTTCAGCGCCCTCATCGGCATGACCGTCCTGTCCGCCATCCTCGGACACGCTGTACCCACCCTCATCCCTAAGACTTATACCAAATTCTTGGCAGCGATCCTCTTCTTCGTCTTTGGGCTGAAAATGCTCAAAGAAGGCCGCGACATGGCTCCCGACGAGGGCGTCGGTGAGGAGATGAAGGAAGTTGAAATGGAGCTCGAGGAAAAGGAGCACCAACAACTGCGCATGGACCGCCGCCGTTCGTCTATCACCCCTCATTCCCTGGAAGCCGGCCGCATGCCCGGTCGGCGCAAGTCTCGCTCGTCGGCCAACCGCCTCCCTTCGCCCCCCGAGAGCGTCTCGTCCTCCTCCTCTCGCGATTCGTCGCCCGGTCGGGGTCGGCGGTGGGACGACTTCCTGGTCGGCATGAACAACCTGCTGTCGCTGCTTCTCAGCCCCGCTTGGGTCCAGACGTTCGTCATGACCTTCCTGGGCGAGTGGGGCGACCGCAGCCAGATCGCCACTATCGCCATGGCTGCGGGGCAGGACTACTGGTGGGTGACCGTGGGAGCCATCACGGGCCACGGTCTATGTACGGCGGCGGCCGTCATCGGTGGAAGTGCCATCGCAGGCCGCGTTAGCATGCGCGTCGGTAAGTTTTTTCAACCCCTGATCTATCCTCCGCTGTGTACTAACGTGGATTCTAGTGACCCTCGGCGGCGCCGTTGCTTTCTTGGTCTTCGGAGCCATCTATTTGATCGAAGCGTTATTCTATTAGCTTGAGACTTGGATTTGGCTGCGATCTGGCGTTGTGGCTATTACGATTCTCTGTAAAGTATAGATCGAAAGTAATCAGTGTACCCTCCTATGAATTGATCGAATACGGAACCGTTTTGTCTTCATTGCGCTTTTATAACTATGGGGAATCTTGAAGAAGTGTAAATTGTATCTGCCAAATGTACTACTATTTATCCTGCTTCTGCATAGTCGCATCACCGTAGTGCAGATAGGTACCTGAACTCGTGGATGGTAGGTCGCTGGTCATACGATTTGCTCGATACGATAGTTTGATCAGTGCTTCTTAGCAATCATTTACTCGATTTGGTTAGATGAACAAATCGAAATATCAATGATCCAAGAGCTTTGCGACGAAAGAAGAGAAAAGAAAAGATTCTATTTGCCAAGTCAGGAGTTTCAAGCCTTGCTGGACCCACAATTTCGTGCGATCAGGTGGGGAAATATTCCGAGGGTCATTGGGGTGTCTAGGGTCATTAGGGTCACTAGCTATATATTCACGTGATGTGATAGGTCAGGTGATCGGTTTACATAAGTGATTCTACCCTAAAACCCCTAGCCGACGTACCCCAACCTCACTCCACCGTCTCTTTCTTTTCCTCAGAGCTATCATCCAAGTCGACAAAAACACTTCTCTATCAATAACGACTAACAAAATCATCAGTTTCCATCGACTTTCATCGACATTTTACTTGGTTCGGCGGGTTACTGTGGCATCAGAGACTGACCGACTGACTGACTGACCGCCCAGCTTGACCTGCCTGGTATGCAACGCTCACGGTCGCGCTCAGTGTCTCGTGCACACGGCGCCTCCCCGGCCAAACACGCCAAGGGGACTTCAGTGGACATGGCTCGGAGTGCTCAGCCTCAGAGACGTATGACCAGGAGTCAGAGTCGAGATATTGAAGGAGGGAGTGAAGTTGGCAGTGCAGTTGTTACACCATCTCGGGCACGACGCAAAGCGGCCGGTAAGTTTTGTTTGTTTACTTTATCTTTGTCTTAGTCAGCGGTTATATACATTGCTTTGGACTTCACTTGTTGATGGCTTTGTCTATGCTTTTTCGCTTTTTATATTGTGATTGATGTTTTCTCTGTTTGGATTGTTTGGATTTTCTTGTTTCTGTTTCACTGAGCTCAAGCTCACTGCCAACAGCCTTAGAAGTTGTTGTGGAAGAGTCTCCGGCACGGTCGCATAAACACTACAGACCCGACTTCATCCCTGATTCGCCTGAGGATGCGACCAATATCTCAGGGACGACGTTTATCAATCCCCCGGAGGTCGACACCTCGGCTCTTGATCCGGAGTTGATGCTTGACGAGCTGCCGGATCTCGAGTCCAAAGCAAAAGACATCGTCAATCTCCTGGTTCCTGCTGGTTCTGTAAACTTCGTCGGCGCCGTCAACGCGGCAAAGACAATCCACACTTCCAGGAACCCGCAGAGCAGACTCTTCAACAACAGGAAGAAGAAGCTCGTGCAGGAGGTGGCGCAGTTCGGCCAGGATGGGAACGACTACATTGATGTGAGACGTGTTCGCGACCTCCTCTACGCAACTCTAGAGGAGAAGGGGGCATTGGGTCAGGGCTGGAGCCCTGACCCTGTACTATACAAAGCGAACTGCGCCCAGCTTGCTATCGACATCTTGACTCAGTCCCGAGCGCAGCCGGTGGGGCAGATAATCCGCCATCTGGAGGCGCTGTTTCCCTCCATGTTCCTGAGCGACCTTGTCGGTCGGGGCGCAAGAAAAGCAGTCGGAGAGAGCACGCTCGAGCGCGACACTCTCTCCTTTGCGATCGAGATCCGCACTCAATCCTTGATCACGACGCTAGAAGACCAGAGCCTACATGAGAGGGAGTTCGATCCCTACGAGTCCCTCGGCGAGACGTTCTACACGGTCCCCGTCGACGAGAGCGTCTTCGACGACAACGAGCCCCTCCGCGGCTTCGGCCTGGAGAAATTTAGCGACGCTGATGGCTTCCTCCCTGAGGCGTTCTGCGGCCCGGTCAACGAACGTGTCAATGATATTGGCATGTATTTGTCTGGCGATCGCGACGAAGTCGTGAGTGGCCTAAAGGGACAGTTCCCTTGGCAACGGTTTGCCTTGCGGGCTGCCCAGTGGATCCGCAAGAGGGTCGACGAGATCGATGCCGATTTGAGCGGCCAGGATAGTGTGGATGTCGTCCGCGAAGGCTTCTTCACTCCCACTAGGGATCGCCGCAGTATGGGCACAGACAGGCGCAGTGTGGGTACAGACCGGCGCAGTGTGGGTACAGACCGGCGCAGTATAGGTGTGGACCGCCGCAGTATGGGTACAGACAGGCGCAGCGTGGACAGGCGCAGTGTGGGTGCAGACAGGCACCACAGAGAGCGACAGGAAAGCGAAATAGTGCAAGCGAGAGAGGAAGCTATCAGAGAGCAGGTCAGAGAACAGCTGCTCAGAGAGGAGAGGGAGAGACAGCATAGGGAGCGACTGGAGAGAGAGAGGCAGGAGATTGAGAAGGAGGAGAGAGAGAGAGAGAGACAGGAGAGACAGAGGGAGGAGAGGGAAAGAGAAGGGAGGGAAAGACAGGAAAGAGAACGACAGGAGACGGAAAGACAAGAAAGAGAAAGACAACAGAGGGAAACAGAAGAGAGAGAAAGACAAAGACAAAGTGAACAAGGAACTGCCACTGCTTCCTCTAAATCCCTGGCACCAAAGGCCCATCCGTGAGTGCCCCCGCGGTTGATGAAAATCGTTTACTAACAGTACACAGAACATACTTGAGGACCGGGTTTATGGAGCGCCTTATACAAAGACAGAGAGAAAATCGCGCCCGCCTCTCTGAAACAGGCCCTCGTCGACAGTCAGACGTCATTCAATCCGCTCCCCAGACTGCACCTGAGGGGATTGAGCCACGCCGGCAGACAATGGCAGCTATCCCGCAGGCTGCAGCTTCACCTGAGGACCGAGAGATACCCGCATCCCCTCTGGCCGATGAGTCCACGTTTAACGTGGACGATGACTTCTACGCTCAAGCCGAACAGTCCCTTAGTCCGGTCGTCACCAGGATCCGAGCCACTCCAAGCTCCCGCCGGGGGACTCCCTCAGCGCAAGCATCCGCCACGCCCCACCCGGCCAGTCACATCCCATCGAGCATGGAACTCTGGCAGGCCGCCAAAGCGCATCCCGCTGTATCTCAGCGCCCGATAGCCGCACAGCAAGGGCCCCGTATAGCAACGTTCATCGACCGCCAGGACAACGCATACAGGGTATCACCGATCCAAGACGCCGAAAGCGTCCAAAGGAGACGTCCGACAGAGGAAGCCTCCAGAAAACGCAGACGATCAGTAACCGAATCATCCACCGACGACTCCGACAGCGACGACTTCACCAGCGATGAGCGCACCGTAGGCGTCGAACGTCGACGGGCCCAAAAGCCCGTCCAACACCCAGCCAAACGCCAGAGACTGAACAACCACCCTCGAGAGGAACCCGCGCAACAATTAAACGAGGAGCTCGCGCAAATTACAGCTCCCGAAGAGCAACAAGAAGAAGAGCAACACCAAGAATCCCCGGTACCCTCCTCCCAACCCCGACCCGGAGATCCCCCAACGCATCGAGAGGCGTTATCGGTCGCGGACAAAATCGCGTCTATCAGCAGAAGTGGACAGAAGGCCAAACCCGACGGCTCGTCCGACTAATCGAAGAATTCGGTCTAAGCTGGCGGGTCATCAAGGAGGAAAATCTGGCACAGGGGGTTCGGCCCGACGAGGAGAAATTCGACAAGGACGATCTTCAGATCCGTGGTCGGGCTAGAGTTTTGCGCGAGCGATGGACAAAGTAGGTTTCCTTTTCTCCCCTTGTTGAATTCTTTCTGGTTGTGAACGGCTCGTTAACTTATGGCTGTACAGGGAGGGTGTACCTCTTCCTAAGAACTTCGACAAAATCACCATGCGTGACCGTTCGAAAAAATAGTTGACAGTACATAAATGATCGCTGCCTACATTTGGAAAGTATTTGGGGCTCAACGCTGTGTTTTGTTTTGATTGGCGACTTGTTACTAGCGACATGATACCCATGGTGTTTCGGCGTTCTGGGTTTGGTTCGTGACTACGCTTATTTCTACCAGTGGATTTTACTTTATCTGGAGAATACCAATTCACCAAAATAAGTTTGTTACTTTACATATTGGTCTATTTACATTCTTGAATCGAACCAAGATCCAAAGTTGAATCCATCCAGTGGATTAGCATTATGTAGCGAGTGGCGTGGAGGTATTCTCCGGTATTTGTACAGTAGATACTATACTAATTCCTACCAGACATAGTAGGAGTGTAGGATCCAACCAACCGACCAGCGATTAGAAGACATCCAACCATGTATCCACCAGGGACACACGGTCAACAGATAGCCAAGGTTAAGAAGCCTGGCTATCCGCACATAACACCCTCGTCTTCCCATCCGGTAGCGATGCTCGCCCCTTCAGAAAGAACAGAGAAAGGGTACTGGCTGCTTACGCAAGCCAGCCACCAACAACAACAGGCAAGACCATCGCCCCAAGCAACACGCCATTTCGGCTCCCCGCACCGGGACTCGCCGACGGGGAGCTCGAAGCAGACGACCCCGACCCTGACCCGGAGCCCGACGAAGGCGCCAAAGAACTAGAGGGCGAAACCGTCCCAGACGCAACAGGCACCATCGTCGACGACGCCGCCACGCGCGCCATGCCGGCTCCTCCGTCTTTCGCGGGCGCAGCTGTGGGCGCGGTCAGAATGCTCGTTTGCACGGGTTCTTCGGGGCTGTTGTTTTCTTTGGCACTGCCGCTCTTGGAGGGCGGTGCGCTGCCGCCTGTTTGCACGATGGTGGGGTTCACGCTGAGGGTGTGGCCCGGTTCGTAGTCTGCGTCGTCGGAGGCGGTTATGATGTGGGAGATGTCGCCGTCGTCTTCTTCTTCTTCGTCTTTTGCGGGGATGGGGGAGGTGCGTTTGTGGAGGCGGAGCTTGGGTTTGGGTTGGTGGTGGACTGCGATTGTGCTGGATTGGACTGTCCAGGCTGATTTTCCGCCGCCTGTTTGTTTTATGTTAGTTTTATATCTCTTGTTATAGTGATTTTTTTTTTTTTTTTTTTTTTTTTTTTTTTTGCGTAGGAAGACGTACAGTTCAGGCCCGGATATCCGGCACACTCCTCATCGCACTCGGTGTCGAGGACCATGGCCGCGAAGGGGGGCAGCTCGTCGCCACAGTAGCATTTGTTGGCGTCGTGCAGGGCAAAGACTTGGTGGTTAAGCTTTTTGCACGTCTGCTGGCATGTTGCGGGCGACAGGAAGGAGGTCTCTTTGGGGGCTGCGTCGGAGCCGATCAATTGGAGGTCCCCTGCGCTGTTGTAGCAACCTTGGCGGATGGTGGCCGATGTACCGGTGGAAAGGGCGAGGGAGATGAAAGCCAGGGAGAGGACTTTGCTCGTCATTTTTATTTGTGTATTTGTGGATTTTTCGAGGGTTTATTTGGGATCATTCAAGTCAATTGAATGAGCTAGGTGAGTGAGTGTGGTGGATGGTTGTTTTGTTTTGGTCGGTAGAATGAATGAATGAAGTGTATACAAATGGAAATGAAGATGAAACGGTAAATTGAATGAATCAATTAGACTGAATGAAACAAAATGACAGACATGCAACCTCAGAGAGAGACAGATAAATTGAAGGACCGGTGTTACTTAGAGTAACGCTGCGACATCAAACGGGACCGACATGTCTTATACTCCGTACTAATCGAACAGTTCGTCAGACTTTCGGGCCCTAGGGATGAAATGAACCATACTTTCCCCCTGGAAAGTCAGAAACAAACCCTGGAAAGAGTCCTGAAACGGCGGGCATTCTCCAGATCCCTTCGGCTGATGGGATCGGCGGACCCACTGCGGACGATCTCTTGCTCTTTCCATCCTGGCTGGGAGTCGCTTACGCCGTCTGGTGGATGGCGGTGATGTCACTGATCGACCACTATTGTTTTCTTCAAGCCAAAACCCTAGAATTCTCTTCCCTCGTGGAGGGGCCGATGAAAATTTGACAAGCCCTGTTGGAATTGGGATCGATGGTGTAGCCCTAACCCTGTTGGGTGGATTGAGGTCATACTCCGTGGACCGGGCTCATCACTGGCTTGCTGGGATGGAGCTAGGATGGAGCTGGGGTGTTTCGTGCCTGTCGATCAGCATCGTGTCTGAAGTCAAGCCCTGTCATATTTTTCCTCGCACTCACGCGCGGAGGTTGCTGAGGATGGACTCCCTCAGTGTCAGCGGAGGAGCCCGGCATCCCGGCATCGCTCGGAAACAGATATTGGATCTATCCACTGCGCCTTCGAAGGCGTGACGACTACGAGAGAACCAGTGGGCCCTCTAGTCGGTCAGCATCAATTCAACAGGGCAAAAGCGACAGGTCTAAACATGGTTGTCAGGGGAGAAAGAGACGCAGCCCAACAATCTCCTACCCTGTCAACCTCCTAATCCAACCACAATTCCCTTCAAAATGACTTCATCACGACATGATCGCCAGGGCGAGCGAATTCCTGGTCCCGCCTAGTCGCTTGGCAGGGACCCGCAGTCATTTTGGTCGAGCTCCTGTGATCCATGACCGACACTAGGGATTGGACTTGGGCATGTGCGCTGGAAGAGATCTAGCGTCATGGCGGGGTGCCACGAGACTCAGGAGAGACCGCATCATATCTACGACGGTATGACAAATATTACAGTACGACTTTGGCCTGGAGAATACATCGAGCGTTGTCTGAAAGTTCAGCTGAAGACACTGTCAGTTTATCAGTCTGTCACTGACCGATCAGGTCATCTCCGGCCCGTGTGAGTACTACCCTAATCAAGATGAATCGGGATATATTACACTCGTTGGACATGGCTTTACTAGAAACATGACAGGAGTACATGTACCCTATCTTATGAATGGCTATATGAATGCAAGCCATGTTTGATGGTGGTAAAGTCTGGATGGTGCATCAGTATCCGCCCTTACCTGACAGCCAGCTAGATGTACATACAACTGGTAAAACGAGAATTGGAGGTACCACTCACGTTATCTAAATACAAGTATAAAAGCGGTCTAGAGGATTCCCAAGAATGGGCTGGATTTACGGCTCTGAAAATATAGCCCAGAATAAAGCCGCTATAAAAACGTGCCGTCCTAGCATTGAGGGTAGGTTGGTTCTCTAACGAGATTTAATGTAAATTTTTCAGTGATTGTAGATTGGAGTAGACTTTTTGGTCTATCCAGAAAGATGCATGTTTGTCAATAAAGCCGTAATAATCTCTTGAATACATGGTTCTTATTGCCTCGAGATAAACATCCATATTTATACGTATATATATATATCAAACCTCACCGAAATCTATTGAGATTTAAAGGATCATGATACCTATCTAGAGAGATAAACTAAGATTTCATACACAATATACATATCTAATCTATATTATTCAGGAAATATATTCGTCTATTAACCATATTTCATGCCTAGTTCAAACCAGTCCAAGTCGAGAGTCTGGGGTTCTGCATGCTTGGCGGCCCTCCACCCCGCCCCCAATCCCGGGGAATTCGGGGGAGCCCTGCCGCCCGGACTGGGAACAATCGGTACTTCTAACGAGAGGTCTCTCGACCGTATTCGACAAACCTTCCAGGGTCAGTTTCCCTTGACTTGGTTCAACGTGTAGTTTTCTTAGAGCCTGGTAGCCCCAGGAAAGAACATAGAAGACTGACTAGGAGACATGATAATCCCTGAACACGGATATACCCGAGACAGCACGAATTGCTGATTCACGCAAGGTTTATCCTGGCCCGCAGCGAAGCATTGCAACCTCATCAAATTGAAGTGTTTCATACCCTCGTAATACTGTACCCCCAGATGGTATGATTGACCTTAGTTATTTCACTGTAATATTCATCTACGAATTTCATAAAAAGATCTGCAGAGTGCCCCCACACAAAACAGTTCTGAGACAGTAAACAATTAAGTTGTCGCAGGATAATTCATCATGAGCATCTCTCAATATACTCACACAATCTCAAGAATATTGCTCAAGGACCCTCCCACGAAATAAGTGATAAGTGGGGCGACTGTGACTAGGTTCAATTCATTACATTGCGACGCATGTCGTGTAGGATCTCTTAGAGAAGCCAACCTACTGTTTGTTCTTGATCAAACCAGACCCTACTACACAGGAAAAGATTTCTTTCATGTTTTGGCTTCCTATCTAAACCAGATTATATGTCGATTGTTTCTTTTTACTAGTCAGTTTGAATTCCAAATATCACAGTTTGTGTCTTTTTATAGATGAAATCCAGACTTCCTTGACACTGGTATACCCGGATACATGCCAGTATCATGCATGGTCTTCGAAAATTTTGGGACATCCACCCTTTTGAAACGCTACATCTACCCTGCTTGCATTCTCTTTGAATAACTAACCAATGCAGAGTGGATTGTTTCAGTCTGCTTTGTATCTCTGCTGCGCTGCTTCTGATGGAAGTGAATCAGCTGACCACACCTGACTACTTTCATCGCCTCCGTGATTATGCTTTCTATCTTTTTCATCATCTTCGCCATCAACTTTCAGGTCAAGTATATCATGATTTCCATCAACTTTTTAGACGAGAGATAGTTGTTACCATCAACTTCATTGGATACTGACTACAAAATTAAATCTAGACCCACGTATCATGCCAGTCATATGCGTGATGGTGGATACAAATAGCATGAGATGAAATAAATATCATTGCCGGTCAAGCAGCTCATATGTCGACAGCGAACTTACTAGTAATAGCGGCGAGAACATGCCTTCAACGCGTTCCCTTCATACCACAAATTGACCGTGCAGGCAAACCATGGGACGCACGCATTCCATCCATGTTCAAGGAGTCGTAAATCCCCATACAACGGACATCGTGTGAGATAGAAGCAAGAGATAGATCCTTTTTTTTATGTCAAATGGGGAATAGAATTCGAGTAACTCGAGAGCACTGACTGTCTTCAAGGCACTTTCAGGTTGGTTCCATGTAAGGGGCACAACGGCGGTGGATGACCACCAGCTTCTCCAACCGGGATGTTTGCTAACAGCTGCAGATGACGTGTACATTGGTGGTTTGCCTAGTAAAAGTCTCACCGAATCTCTTGTGCGATTACCACTATTTTAGCAAGGAAGCCGTTCGATGAGAAGACAATCGTCGTTTCATCCCGACTCACGGCGATTGCTCATACCTCCCGATCTATATTCCGCATAGCCAGGATGCAACCGCAAGACCACCTTCCTTCGCGAAGCAGCTCTCCAGATCGAGTACTCACCTCCATCGAGGAGAGCCTGGTAAAGGATGTTGTTCCGTGCCGAAATCTAGGAAGGTGAATTAATATCTCGCAACCGACAAGAATGAATTTCGGCTGATTCATCTCTAGCTTTGTGACGACACTTCATTCTGAGCCGGTATGCAAACTGGTTGCGCAAAGCTTACACAAGAACCAGGCCTGTATGGAAGAGTATCCTTCAATATCCAAGTATGACAGTCTACCCACTCAACCGGGAAGATTTACCGACCCCTGATACAACACCAAGGTTCAAACAGGCATGCATATCTATTCTCGCGGATCTGTGGAACAAGCAATCGTCGGACTCGCCCTATGGTTTGGCCACCACGGGATCTTCAGAGGCCATTCAGTTGGCGGGGGTTGCTATGAGAAATGTCTGGATGGCAAAATCGGTTGGAAACAGGCGGCCGAATGTCATCTTCGGTTCCAACGCGCACGTGTGTGTGGCCAAGTTCGCGCAGTATTTTGATGTCGAGCCTCGAGTCATCCCAGTCAGCTCAGGAAGCGGTTACACTCTTGATCCGCTGCTATTGCATGGCAGGGTCGACCAGCATACCAGTCAGCCTTTCCTTTGACCTCAAGAATCCGGATCACGCGTTGAAAGCTGATGTTCACTTGATACACAGTCGGAGTCTTCCTTACGCTTGGCACCACTTACACAGGACACTGCGATCCGATAAGCGACGTAGCCGCGTATTTGGACAAACTCCAGTGCGAATCGGGTTTTGACATTCCAATCCATGTCGACGCCGCCAGTGGTGGGTTTGTCTTACCCTTTTCTGCAGCCCATGACGGTCCAGCCTGGTAGATTTTCCCCGCCCCTTTGTGTTTTCCTTGTTTTTTTTTTCTGTCTCCCCTCTCACTTGCTCACCATTGTTTCCCTTTTCTTTCGTAGGGACTTTCGCATTCCGCGAGTAGTATCGATCAATGCTTCGGGCCATAAGTTTGGCTTTGCTCCTTCCACGGTCGGTTGGCTACTCTGGAGAGATCCCGGTTTGGTTCCTGAAAACCTCATGTTGGAGTCATCCTACCTGCGTGGTTCCCAGAGCGAGTTCACTTTGAGCTTCTCACGGTCCGGCGCTTCGGTAGTAGGCCAGTACTACAATTTTCAACATCTTGGGCTGGAAGGTTATCGGCGGAAAATCAGCCAACTGCTTGAAACAGCCTACTCCATTGGCAGTCAACTTGAAGACACTGGATATTTCCACTGCTTAAGCAACGCTCACAACCACTGCAGGGGATGCGGGAACCAACCACCGGGGATTCCCGTCGTTGTCTTCACATTCTCAGAGACGTTCAAGAAACAAGCTCCTTCTGCCAGCCTGGCTGATGTGGGCGACAGAATGCTTGAGCAAGGCTTTGCAATCCCACGTGAGCACTTCCCCCGCTAATATCCCGCCCTGCGTCTGTTACAGGCCTGGGAAGTCCTGGCTAATCTACGCGGCAGATTATCGCTTACAAACTTGGGGCTCGGAAGGAGAGGATATCGAGGTTCTCCGGATGGTCATTCGAGAAGACACCAGAGACCAAGTGCGCATCGCTTCTAGATGCCTAGTTGACATCGTTGCCAGCACTGTTGTGGTTTCGAACGAGTGATCTTCTCAAGCAGGCATTCCATTTCTTATAGAATGGGCTGGTGGCATACAGTAGCACCCTATCCGTACCCCCAGGTGACATAGCTACTCTCAGTCCACCCAGCCCGGAAGACACAGTCTCTTGCGTGTTCCTGAATGAACGCGGTTGCGAATTTCTGACTCAAAGCAAGGGGGGCTTACATACATTGCCTCCATTGAGATCCAATAACCATTTTTTGTCCCAGCCTCCGCTTTTGCAGAAAGTTCGTAGGATATCAAGAAAGTAGTAGGAAGGTCCCGCATCGTGGGAATTCGACGTGACCTGAACTTGGTGTCTGTCGAATGTTCGCAGATCTATCTTACTGAGCTTGTCGGCTCTTGTCCCTTCATTCGTGTGGGCAATAACTTGGTGAAAGGCACTTGCTTCTTGCTCGGGAATGGAATTACTACATTCTTTCCCATCCCTTCAATGTCTCACAGTGCGCCACAGGTCCCTCACGGCTTCTTTTCGAAGACCACTCCCTCTTATCAACCTTAGCCCCCTGTCAATCCGACCAGGCAACCTACCACGGCTTCATCTGCACAAGAACAATCAGCGCTTCTAAGCCAAACGGGGTATTCAGCATTGTCAACTCAAACGTCGGGACGCAGTCAATTTATTATCATCACTCCCTGGGAAAATCTACCGACGCTGGCCTGCTATGGAAAAAGAACCAACTTACCCATCGCTTCGACAGTCTATAATCGTTACGATCAGCCTTTGCCTCACCCTATTCTGTGTGTCATTAGTAAGTAGGCTCGAGGGTGTCCTCTCTTCTCCTCGCCCCCCTCTCTCTCTCCCTTTTTTCCTTTTTTCTAGGTTTTGGGCTTTCCCGTTGGAAGACCGAATAGACTCATCCATATTCTTATATTCCAGGACGAAACGGTGCTCGCTACTGCTATACCAAAAATCACTAACCAATTTCATTCTTTAAACGATGTCGGGTGGTACGGAAGTTCGTATCTCTTCGTGTTCACGGCGGCTCAGATGCCGTGGGGGAAATTGTACACGATGTACCCGGCGAAGTGGGTTTTTCTCATAGGAGTGGCGATATTCGAGATCGGATCCCTCATTTGCGGAATAGCTCCCACGTCGGGCGCTCTGATCGCGGGCCGTAGCATCTCAGGATTGGGGGCCGGTAGCATCAATGCCGGTGCTATTGTGATTGTCACCAATACCATTCCTCTGCGGAAACGGCCTATTTATATAGGATGTCTGGGCTGTGTGCATGGGGTGGTCAGCGTCTTAGGACCCTTGTAAGCCTCTTATGTGACGGTTGGACAACATGGTACAGATATGAAGCTAACCTGAATATTTGAAGGATCGGTGGCTTGCTGACGGACCATGCCTCGTGGCGGTGGTGTTTCTATATCAACCTCCCTATAGGCGCGATCACCTTCCTTGTGGTAATCTTTTTTCTGTCTACTGAGGAACCGCCGTCTGGATATCTCAGCTGGCGGGAGAAATTGCAGACTATGGATCTGCTGGGACTGTTGTTCCTTGTTCCTGCGATTCTCACGCTTTTGCTGGCTCTCGAATGGGGGGGTTCGCATTACGCCTGGAACAGTTGGAGGGTTATCATGCTCTTTGTCCTGTCCGGGTTATTGCTGGTCATCTTTATGGGTGTTCAAATCCGTGCTCAAGATAAAGCCACGCTCCCCCCTCGCCTGGTTTGCAATCGGAACATGCTGGGTGTTCTCTGGTACGCGGCCTTCAACTGTGCGGCGCTATTCGTCTTCATCTATTATGTAAGTTGCATGTCCGTTACCTCTCTCCCAACGAAACTCGCGCCAGGGTTAACTAAGAGATTCTCCTCTCATCTAGCTACCCATTTGGTTCCAAGCTATCAAGGGATTCTCCGCATCAAAGTCCGGTATCGCAACCTTACCTCTCCAGTTAGGGCTGGTCATCGCCTCCTTGGCTGGGGGCATCCTCGTCTCCCTGGTCGGGTACTATACTCCCTTCCTGATTGTGTCCTCGGCGATGTCGGCAGTTGGAGCCGGCCTACTAAGTATGCTACATCCATCATCCAGCCTAGCTCAGATTCTGGGGTTCCAGATAGTGCTGAGTGTCGGCCTCGGCCTGGGAGCCCAGAATATAATGATCATACCAGCGGTGATTTTCTCATCCACCGATGTAGTGATGGCCATTGCGACCATTTGCTTCGTGCAAACACTGGCCAGCTCGGTCGCGGTAACCATCGGACAGAGCGTCTTTCACAACCGTCTCCTGGAGAATCTGCGTGTCAGCGCCCCGTCCGCCGACCGCTCCCTCGTTGAAGAGGGCGCGACGCTGCTCCGAGAGAACATTGCGCCTGATCTTCTCCCGTCGGTCTTGGGGGCATACAGCCGAGCGGTCTCTCAGACCTTTTATGCTGGCGTGGCTATGTGCGCCCTGTCTTTTTTTGGCTCTCTCGTCCTGCAATGGAAGCGAGTCCCTGATCAGAAGCCGGAGGAGGAAACGAGCGATACCGTTCCCCTGAAGCCTGTCCCTGGAGGCGAGGAAGGAAAATAAATAGGAGGGCATGTAATATTTCCTCCTTCTCAATCCATTATGATCATTCGCTGGGTGTTACACTTGACTCGTGAGATCCGTTTGAGAGTCCATATAGGTCACATGATTTATACCGTTGATGTAATCTGTTTATGCACGCTAAGCCGTATATAGTAATGTACTAATCTGGATCCAAGGAATGATCCATCCACACTTTGATTCTACCAATTACTTTTCCAGATAAGCCATAAACAAGTAATATACAAGATATCAATGTTCCACTTGACGAGAGTAAAGAATGTTATCGAATCGTCGGGGTGTACCCGGTGGTCTACCTCGCTCGGCCTTTCTCCGCAGCGGTTCGACCCGCCAGCTCCAACATCCGAAGAACCGAATCAAATCACGATGCATGCATATTGCATCCCTTGTCCGAGCGAGGAACCAACTCCGCACCATGATCGACTCTGAAATAGAGTCCATCTCCCGCTTTCGTCGTCCGCGTCTCTCCATCTGGATTGCTCAAACTTGTGACAACATTCTGGTGGAATTGACTGGACAATGCGTCGCTCAATCATCCCGGGGTTGCTGATCCCCTCCGTGGCCAGCTTCACGATTCCCATTCCCCAACACTGGCTTACCTCCGGGCTCAACTCGGATCAAGGCCTCTGCCCCCTGGCCCCCAAGGTCGAATTTCCCGAGGACGACCTTCTCTCGCCGTTGCGGTTCGTTCAGGATGAGTCGTTCCTGTCGCTGCAGGCAGACCGTCTCTCGCGGGCCGTGCAGGTCCCCACGACGGTCAATGACTACATGAAAGACCCATACGACGACAAGTTCGCACCATTCCTCGACTTCCATGAACTCCTCGAAACTCTCTTTCCCCATACGTAGGTCCCCTTCCCCAACATCTACCCCGAGATCTCTCAATCTAAGAACAATCCAGACACGCAAAGGCCCGCGTCGACCGCGTCAATCGCCTAGGCCTCGTCTACACCCTCAATGGCACCGACACCTCCCGTAAACCACTCCTCTTCACCGCCCACCAGGATGTCGTCCCCATTATTGACCCCTCTGACTGGACGCACCCGCCATTCGCGGGTCATTTCGACGGCGAGTGGCTGTGGGGCCGCGGCGCCAGCGACTGCAAGAACGTCCTCATCGGGCTGCTATCCGTGATCGAGGACCTCCTACAGCAAGACTGGCAGCCCACCCGCACGGTGGTTCTCGCATTCGGGTTCGACGAAGAGTCTCACGGGTTCCTAGGCGCCGGCTCAATCGCCACCTTCCTCGAGGAGAAGTACGGGCGCGACAGCTTCGAGTTCATCCTCGACGAAGGCGGCATGGGTCTCCAGGAACTCGACGACACAGACAGCGAACCCGGCGTGCTCTACGCCCTCCCCGGCGTCGGCGAAAAGGGCGCCCTCGACGTAGTGCTCACCCTCGACGTCCCCGGCGGCCACAGCTCCATCCCGCCGCCCCACACGGGCATCGGCATCCTCTCTGAGATCATCTACGAACTAGAGCGCCAGGATCTCTTCGTCCCCGTACTAGACGACGCACACCCATCCCGCCGCATGCTCGAATGCCAAGTCCGCCACTCCCCCAACGCCGTCGAGCCCTGGCTCGCCTCCGCCCTCCAGTCAACCGACCACATCGCCCTCGCCGAGAAACTCGCCCAGTCCCGCGGCGAGCCCGTGCGCTTCACTCTGCAAACCTCCCAAGCAGCAGACATCATCACAGGCGGAGTCAAATCCAACGCGCTACCTGAAAAAATCTCCGCCGTAGTCAACTACCGCGTCGCACTGCACCAAACGCCCGAGCTCGTCCAAGAGCGCGCTCAGCGCCTCGTCGCCCCCATCGCGCAAAAGCACAACCTCACCACATCCTTCTTCCCAACCGACAACGTCCCCAACCCGTCCCAAGCCCAGAACCACCTCGCGCTGACAGTCCTGAGCGCCCCGCTCGCGCCCGCGCCCATCAGCCCCACCGCTACGAACGAAGACGCCGTGTGGACCCGCTTCGCGGGCACCGTGCGCTCCGCCTTCGAGTCCGTCCCCAGCCTGCAGGGCCGCACTGTCGTCGTCAGCGGGGATATCATGACCGGTAACACCGACACCCGGTTTTATTGGGGCCTGACGCGCAATATCTACCGGTGGAGTCCGTCGCGGCAGGGCCGGACGTTCAATATCCATACTGTGGATGAGAGGATCGGTATGGATGCGCATTTGGAGGCTATGGTGTTGTATTATGGTATGTCTTCTTATTATCTAGTCTTGCTTTGTTTCGAATGGGGTACTGACATATGGGTAGATCTGATTCGAGCTTTCGACGCCTGGGATGGGACGGATGATGTCGTGCTGCCTGACCTCTGAGTCTATCAAGCATGACACTTGATACGCTATATAGACGGAATATACACGATTAGGATATTCACGTCTGACGAAGCTTACATAGGATAACATTACAGTTTTGATGAAGTAGCATCTAGATAGTATACCAAAACTACATCAGCACGAATTGAACAGAATGACTTACCTACTTCAAACAATATCCAATATACAATATCCCCTAAATACCTACCTACCTACCACAGAACCTAGCTATCAGCGCACTGTATCAAAATCGAAGTAATCACAGTAGCGAATCAAATTTCACCGTCGAGTGAGTCCTCCGATAGTCGCGAGGCACGGTACTTACCTACGGGTAGGCGGCATTCATTTAATGTACTAATCCTCCCATGTCACCCCCCCTCGCAACACACATCAAAACAAAACAATTCAATCAAGCCCTGAACAACCATAACATATTATCTACTTGATATAATCAAATACATTATTACAAGGAAATCCAAATGAAGAAAAAAAAAGTCAAGCAATACTAACAGCAGCGTCCACAATCAAATATGTACGTACCTAGCTAGGTAAGACGGAATGTACTAATCAACCATTTGACTTCAATAGCACATCATGATTTCCCATCGCAGGATGGAGAATAACTGAACTTATAATAAGTCGCTTCATTGAGTTCCTTTTTCCATAATTATTTCAATAGTAGAATCTACTTTGGTCAGTTCTCACTCTCAAAATCGCTATTGTCTGGATACTTGAAATCTGCACCCTCTCTATCCAAATGATCGGCGTGCTTAGGTTTACAGGACTAGATCCGATATTCCAACAATTCAGCAACCTGAGCAAAACAATCCCCATTATCATATCAAACTACACAAGTTAAGTCAAGGCATCAATGTACCCACCCTAGCAAGCCACATATGGAATACCATTATGCATGAATTGAGTATCAATATGTACGCACAGGACATCGTCATCCAGCCACCGGCCAAGATAAGACAGACCACAGTAAGGATAGAATAACCCTCTGCCCAGATAAAGATAGATCTCAAGTCCGCAGCTAGCAATAAAATTTAGGTAATAGAGAGGCTAAAACACCTAAAAATGTGAACGAAGCTTTGCTCATCACGACTAAAGAATCAGTAATGCAAAAGCGCCGCCCATGACCGGGCGAGCGATGAATTTGTTTCGGGGATACCTGATCTGTTAGTTTGATGCAGCGAAGAAAGATGAAAGTGAAACTGACCCTCCAGTTTTGGTATCGTACAGGTCGGTCAGGGCATGGTTGGTCGAAGTGACGTCAATCCAGTGGGCCATGTGTTCGTGGAACATGTCCCGAGTTTCGGTGGACGCCACGGCGGCCGTGAAGAGCTCCCAGTCACCTGTGTCATCAGTAGTCTGCCATGGAAAGCATGTCAAGTTCCACTCACCTTTGGTGTACACATGCCGAGTGTCCAGCGGGACTCCGTATTCCTCTTGTATGGTGAGGTAGAAAGCGCTCTGCATGTCATAGACCGATTGAGGTACCAAATTTAGGTCCAACTCCCGGTCCGCATAAAGGTTGTAAAGAAGACCTGGAGACATATTAGCGCTGGAATATCCACCCCATAACCATTGGGCATACCGTGAGATTCGTTCACTCCGTACGACAACGTTGTGTGCGGTGGATTCGCATCTTGGGCCACCCCGAGAACCTGCCAGCGGTCGATATAGTTGTGGGCAATGCTCGTCTGGTTCGAGGAATCGTGGCTCCGGCCCGTCAAATCGCTGATGACGGACATGGCTTCGATTCCGATAATGCCCTTGAGGGCCAGATTGGTTTGGTTTCTGCAATAGTCAACGGTTGTTCATAGTTCTTCAACTCTCTCCGGGCTCAACTTACGCGAGGGGCCCGGCAAAATCATCGGTGGAGATCTGGTTGGCGGGATAGATGGAATCCGCGACAAGGTACTCGGTCCACTGTCGGAGCAAATCGAAATGCTCCTCCAGGTAGCGAAAATCGTTGGCTTTCTTGGCATAGGCCAGAGCCATGATGATCATGTTGCCACACTCCTCCAGCGGCATCGGCTCGTCCGCGCCGTCGGGATGCCCGGTGGCGTTCGGGTAATGGCTGCCAATGTCGTGCATGGCGTAGTTGTTCGGGTAGTTTCCACCTTCTTGGATCTCGTAGAGTGGCTTCAGCAGTAGCTTGAGCAGTTCTGGGTTGGTATACAAGAACACGGGATGTGCGGGAAAGATGACGTCCACCGTGTTCATGTTGCCATTGGACGATATCTCCTTAAGGAACATATAGGTATCATCTGGCGTTCCGCACAGTTGTGTGGCAGCAAAGGCTTGACGGATGCTCAGCGATGTGATCGTCAGATAGGCCTGGCCGCCGGCTGCGATTGAATCGCGTGCAACATCATCGTCCAGGTCTGAAGATAGTCGGTTTGATTGGTAATAATCATGATGGAAAAAATTCAACTGGAATGATCATTAACTGGGGGCCACACAACAACACCCCCATCGGGACGATACTCACAGCATCCGCACCAGTGTTGAAGTAGCTCTTCCATAACGACGGCTGAGCATGTGAATTCTTGGAAGCGCCATTGTACTGGATAGCGTTTTCCTGAGCCAGGCCGATGGTGAACAGCGTGCTCACCGTGTCCTGTACCGACCCCAGGTCATGAGAAAATCCGAAGACGGGCCATTTGTCCGATATCGCGCGGAAATTGGGGTCTTTCGCGTTGGCCAATTTTCCGTTCTTTGAAAAGGCACCGCGGACATCGTCGTCAACGCCAGACTGATAGGTCATTTCATTGGATCTGTCTGTGGCCCAGTACCAGTCGCCCCATTCGCCCTGCTCCCGATTTTCGGAAAACTGCAGAGGGGTCTGGCGCCAAACACGATGGTACGCGACCCCATTTCTTGTGGTGCCGTAGTCCCACTGCGCGACGGTATTGCGGTCCCCAGAGACCCATTCTAGACGGGGTCAGATAATCTCGACTACCTTATATGAACACGCTGAGGGAACACCTACCGGCGGAGATATCAGAGTACAATTGCACATCATGTGCCTCGCCGTCGAGGGAAGCGACATCTACGTGAAGGTAGCTGAAGCTGAGCGATTGCCGTCTCAAATCTTGAGGGGTGATGGGTGACAGGAAAGTGATCTTCATTTTCACGGCATCTCCCACGTGCATGGTAAAGATGCTCTTCGTCGAGGTGTACTCGAAGGCAGTCTGATTCACGGTCAGGGTTCCAGGCAGGCCCATCCACGTGTAAGTAGTGCCATCAACACGAATTAAGCCGGCCCAGCCGGTGACCTGGCCTCTATCGTGGGAAACATGGTTAGCACGCAGTTGGAGCGACCCGACGAGATGAACTCACTCCCAGAAGGTGGGCCATTCTCCGGCCAGGTAACCGCCATTGCCACCCGCGCTTCCAGCCGACAACCAAGTGCTCACGTATGGGGATTTCACAGCCAGTGGCAGAGCAGGGGGGCGGGCTGGGGTGAAGGCCGAGGCAGCGTCGGCCGCCGAAATCAGCGACGCGACCAGGGAGGCGAGAATGATCTTGAACATGGCTAGTGATTATGATGATCCTCAGGTAGCAAGCACGGTCTCTTTAAGTAACGTGCGATCGTTTCTGTTTTCGGCGGCCCAGTGCCGAAATTGACAGAAAGAATGTGGACCTTGGAATGTCAACTAGGGTGCTCATCGGCGCTTTATAGATAAGCGCACATACCGGAAGAAGGGCACCGAGGGACCTTGGCAGGAATCTAATAAATCATTGCTTTGGTTTAGTAGGTTGAATTCACAATGGTCTCAACGGACAATTCAATATGAAGCATGACCACCAGGCCCGAACAAAATAACCAAACAACAGCATCGCCTGACCCATTTAACCTTGCCTCCGACAAGTCCGGTGTGGAGAGAGCCACATGCAATTTGCAGCCATGCACATGTCCGAAAAGGTATTGGGTAGGGGAAGAAGGGTTGTATGGGGAACTGTACCACGAAATGCTTGACCAAAAGGTTGTCCTGTATAGTCGCTTCTTATCCAGCACGCCAAGGACGACCTGATCAGGCGAGGATCCTCCGAGCGGGGCGTCGATGGGCGAGTTGCAGCCCAACAGACGTGGAAAAATCTGGGGTAGTAGCAGACTAGGGCTGACTGATGTTTGTCCGTTGCGTCTCTAGCGTGAGTTTAGGGATCAGGTGGGGGATTGGTATGATGTGAAGAAGAATGTGATCCAGAACGATCTATCTCCAACAGGCGAGGGGACGGAGGAAAGGATATTGAAGTAGGAGTAAGAATATGTCCAGACTCTCAATCATGCGTATGTTCAACGAAAGACTGCAGGGGATGGATATTCGAGGAAGTGGGGGACTGTGCAGAAAGGACAGTTTATATACTCGTGGCAGACGATGCATGGTGAATAAAATCATTTGGAGTTGAGAGTTAAATAGAGACTCCAAAATAATGTCCAACTAGATGAGGAAGGTGACACTGAGATAGGAGACAACGTGTTTATTCCAGTCACAGCAGTTGCGATGTTCGGATATGCAGGAGGAAGAGGAGAGCAATAGATGAGATGACTTGGTAGTGATCAGATCATGTGCAGCTGATTATCTACACTTGACCTTTTTTAGCTTCATCTCTATCCATACGACATATAACTCTAGATTTAACCCATCTGCAATATGTCTTATACTCGACCATCACTTCCCCACAAACAACAATGAATGAAGAAATCTATCAACAAACCCGACAGGCTATTCTTCATCGATCTCAGTCCATGGTTACTATCTAACTGGTAACCAATCTGAACAGCAGGGAGAATGGCTTCTCCCGAACCCTATTCCATGGATCTAACCACTGCCCCACATCTATCAGATCAATAGTATAAATCAATTATTTGATCAAAAAAGAGAAGCATCCTCTTGTCTTTTTCATAATCAGACATCAAGATAGACCAAACCCATCTTATCGCTATACACATCATACGCTCTATCATGTCCCTGACTGGACATTCCTCTGCTGATCCACCCTCTGAACGCAGGTACCAGCCGACCCATCGAATGGCATTTACTTTCGGGGTTTCCTTCCCACCGGACTTTGGTGCAACATCAGGCTGGTCCTGGGCGGGTCTATTCCTCATCCAAGACATACCATACACATGTTGTTTGCCTCGTCCATCATGCACATCATGCGACAGTCTCAAATCCTCTTAGACCAGGTCCAGACCCTCCACAATACATTCCATCTGGTCCATTCTCCAGCACACACCACCCCATGTCAGGTCTACTACAGACGAATGACCACGGGATAGGTCAGACAAAAGGATCTCAGCATTCCAGCCTGGGCCAGATCTCCCGCAAGGGGCATCGACAGAAAAAACGTTATCGCCGATCGCAGCGTGTTTGGCAGGAATGTCCCAAGACCGGCTGGTATGTTCTAGACTGGCGGCCATTACGACCTGACTCAACTTACGTCACGAACAGTGGTGTTCTAGATAGAGGGGGGAAAGTGGAGGCAGTGTGTACCAGGCTCCTTTTGTCTTGCCTGCGTATTTCAATAGAATGTGGTACGCGCTGCATTCGATTGGGAAACTAGTTATGTACGTCTGCTTAAACTGTGAGACAAAAGGGCCATATCGAGTTGGACACAATATAGATTCTAGTCTCTAATCGAGTACTTTTTTGTTTTTTCCCCTCTACCTTCGTCTTTTGGATGATCCTAATTTTCTCGACATGATATCATCCTATCTCAGTGCCCTTGTTCCATTTTTTGCAACCCCTCTCCATAACACATAGCAAGAAATAGAAAACATCCTACCAATTAGTCATAGTATGTACCTATATACCTCAGTAGCAATGCAAGCACCCGCCTCTCACGAACGCGGCCTGGACCCTGTATAGGTTTATACGAACCTGCCTCCTCCTCGGAGAGACATGACAGTAGTATAATCCCCTCTGCGTACCTAGTAGCTACCTCCTTAGTCTAGACAGTCATACAGCCAGCTCACTCGTGTCCTCCATTGGTGTAGAGTGTACTCCGTATGGGTTCTGCAATGTAACATCCACATAGCTACGCCATACCTACCTAGTAGCTACCTCCGATGTTATTCCCTACCTTACGCTCACTCAATTAATCAATGCTTCGTGCAGCCATAATTCATTCATTCATTCATTGAACATTAAAGACTTCAACCAAGATAAGCCATCCCCATCCCCCATCAACCCAACACATCCCCCACCCATCCACCCACACATCCAAAACAAATAAACAGCTAAATAAAT
Source organism: Aspergillus campestris IBT 28561 (assembly GCF_002847485.1). Lineage (NCBI taxonomy): Eukaryota > Fungi > Ascomycota > Eurotiomycetes > Eurotiales > Aspergillaceae > Aspergillus > Aspergillus campestris. The sequence goes on along the minus strand of NW_020194336.1, from coordinate 477,457 downwards.
TAAATAAAACAAATCACACCCTCCTCGCCAACCCCCTCGAGCTCCTCGCCAACTCAATGCAAAACTCCCCCCACTCGCTCCCCCCACTCGTAGGCAGCACCTCCTCCGCAATCGCCTCCTCCAAACGCTCGCCGTACCGTTTCCGGAACTCCGCCTTGACGAGCTCCAGATGTCGCGGCTCCCAGTGGTATCGCACCAGTCGCGAGATGAGCAGCTCTGATCGCTCTTTGCCGCTGCGTGATTCTCGTAGGGCTTGGTGGAGGAGGAGCGCGTCGCGCATGGGTCGGTTGATGACGCCGTTGAGGATGTGGGCTAGGGTTTCGCCCTGTAGTGGTTCTCGGGTGTTAGTCAATGCGGAGGAGGAATGCGATAGGGAAGATACTAAGAAAGACGTACCACCAGGTTTTGCGACTTGGCGATCATGGCGCGCGCAAAGTTCCGCTCGTAGATTTTCTCATAGGTGCGGAGCACCTCGCGCAGGTGGGCGTCGCTGGAAGGCACGATAATGTTGATCATGTCTGTTTCGCCGCCGTGGCGCGACATCAGCGCGCGGTGCAGGTCGTGGACGTCGCGCTGGACCATGTCGAGGTTGATGGGGTCGCGCTCGCTCTGGCGCTTCGCCTCGAGCGCCAGCAGCACCGCGAGGCGGAACTTGTCTGCCTTGAGTTCTGCCTTCATGCACTTCTCCAGGCTGTTCATGTACCGTGTGTCGCGGAAGCACTCCTTGATCGCGGTGATCTCGCTGTTGCTCCGCCCGAACAGGGACTCGATCAGCAGCTCGCGCCGCGACGTGCTGGACTGGTAGTAGCAGTTGGCCCAGAAGGCTTCTGATTCCCATGGCCCTAGCGCGGTCGCGTAGCATACCTTGCTGAAGGCGTTGTGGCCTAGCTTCGTCCGGAGATGCTTGGCGATGTTGACGCCTTTCCCGTGCAGCTTGACGTAGTTTTTGTACTCCTTGCGGAGGTCGAGCATTTCGTCGCCGGTCAGCTGGGGCAGGACACGGATGAGGGCCTTGGGGTCCGTCCGCCCGGACAGGGCTTCCTGCATGGCGGCCGCGTCTGCGCTGGCGTCGTAGAAGGATACGCGTTTGCGCGCGCTGCTGGGAGAGATCAGCACAAGCGATTCCGCGAGATGGCCGTTGGATGAGTGCCGCTCGTGCCGGACGCGGCTGCTGTCCCGCTTGGATCGGGAGCTCTTGGGCTCCTTAAGGCCCTTGCTGTCTTTGTCTTTGGTATCCTTGGATTTCTTCCGCCCGTGCATTTTGCGTGCGTCGGCATCCGCGTCCGAGGGCCCGTCCAGCGGCTCGAGATCCGAGACCTCTTCGTCGAATGTGCCCGGCATGACGATTGGGGACGGCATCGGTGAGATGCTCTGGTACGTGCCCTTGTAGGGTTCCAGCATGGGACTGGCCGGTCGCAAGTTCGGATCCGCGGTTGCGACCGACAGCTTACTGCCAGACGAGAAGGAGGCGCTGGCGGGACGTCCGCCGGGCGCGATCTCCATAAACTGCGGTTTGCTCTCTGCACGGCCCATCGGTGCGGCGGAAAACTGCGGATTCGCCGAATACCGGACGCCCTGATACTTTGGGTCCGCCGACTGGAGATTCGTGAATTGTGGCGCGGTTGTAGTAGGCACATTAGACGAGCTTTTCGAGGCGTACTTGACATTCGGGTCGATATTGGCATACTGGAACTGGGGAGGCTCGGCGTATTGAACCGTCGCACTGCCGGATGGGTGGCGCTGGTGGGTCGGCGCGGTGACCGGTGGTACGTGGGCATTGCTGGTTGCCCACGACGCATATTGGTGCACTTCCGGGTTGGCATACTGCGGTGTTGGAAACGCGCGCGCCGCCGGCACTTGGGGGTAGTTGGTAGTCGCGGGCGGGAATGCTCCCGGCATGGCCTGCCCCTCCCCCTGCGTAGACGGGGGCACGAAGCCCGGGCGCTCGCAGTCGGGGATCGGCGCCCAGTTTGATGGCACGCCTGCTGTCGCGGGAGCGCCAGTATACCCCGGCGCCGCGCTCACGGTGCTCTGCCCGTGGAGATACTGCGACGGGTCCATGGCGTATTTGAACGGGTCGGGTCTCCCGTAGCTGGGGTGAGCACCGGGAGCTTCAGCCGGACGAGGATCGCCGGCGCGCGATGGGGTCTGTTTGTAGAAATCCTCCACATTGAGGGCACCCGACATCATCGCGGGATTCACTCGAGACGACGATGATCGAGGCGAGCGCCCGGACCCATAGAACCCACGCTCTGTTGCGCCGGGCATGTCCCCATAGGCCAGCGCCTCATCCTCGGAGTCCAAAAGATCATCGTCCGATTCCACATCGTATCGAGCCGGTTGACGGGCGGGAGACTTCGCATAGGTCCTGCTGCTGCGTTTGCCCGACTTTCCCTCGCCCGTATCCGACAAATAGACCTTATCGCGACTGCTGCGTTCAGGACGCAGCAGATATTCCGATCGGTCTTCGTGATCTGAGTCCGAACCATGTCGGTTGTAACGGGAGCTGGTTCGATAACCTGCGCTGGGGCTGGCCCCTCTCATCCGGGAGCTGTGGTAACCGTCATCATCGAGCGGATCGGAGGTGAGGTACTGGGAGCTTGTGCGTGGATTCGCGGACGGTTGGCGGGTATCGCGAGATCGGGAATGATCGCGGATCCGCCCGCCGGGAGATTTGGAACGCCCACGCGACCGTGGGTCGCCAACCTGGAGTGACATGGTCCGGGCACGGGGGAACCACAGCGAGTGCGATCAGATAGATAGCTTGCAATGACCAGTGACGGTCGCGTCGAACTCTGGATAGTATGGGATTAGCGGAGAGTGGTGTAGATCCAGTGCGATGGATAGTATAGTCGCAAAATCGAGATTTGAATCCCCAAAAATTCCAGAGTAGATATGAAAGAAGGAAAAGAAAAGAAAATAAGTCAAAAGATGGAGGAAGAAGAAGGAAGGAGAGAAAGATAAACAAAGTAACGATGGAGGGGAAGAAGACGAGCGCTTCGGCGAGTCCGTGACTGCGGCTCGAAGATCGTCAGCTGGCGCGAACAGTAACCAGTCCAGCATCCCAGGGTAATCTTCAGTCATCCTTCATCTGGAGGATTACTTGCGTTCCATCCTTCTTCTTATTCTTTTCTCTGGGTTTTTCCATCAGTAATCAGGAAGACACAGACACAGCCCAAACGCCCCCCCCCCCCCCCCCCCCCAATCCCCTCCAAACCCGGCGTCGCACAGCATCAAACTTCCTCCCCCTCACAGCCAAACCAGCAGCCATGAAGGAGCCGCAACAGAAAACCAAAATAAAACAAAATGAAACGAAGATTCCCCACCCAAGTCAGCCTCGCGAATGATGGCGCAACCAGTCTCGTATCGCTCCCCATCTAAACATGCCTTTACCAAGCAAGCCTGCCCCTCATCTGCACCACAACAGCCAATCCGACATGAGACTCCATGTCCGACCCCATCCGCCGCCTCTTTCAGCCCTAGTATTTGCTGAACAGGTAGGTTCGCCGTTGTCCTTTTTCATGGGTACCTACCTACCTATCCATATGGCATGCACTACGAATCCTTCATTGTGGGACCAATCTGTTGGATGTCGTATTCACCCATTTTCCCCTTTTTATTGCGTTTTTTTCTTTTGTTACCTAGGCAGATCTGCCTGTTGCGAAACGGATGACGACTAGCCAGCCTCCTGCAGAGCACGGACGGATAGTTATCCAGCACTATCCCTTCTCCTAGTGGGGCTCGTGGGGTGTGATCGGGTTACAAAGGGGAAACGAAACCCACCGGGCACTCTATGGATCTCTCTGCAGAAGGATTGGATTGTCGTCATTGGTCTGCGGAATTATCATCCTGGGGTAGTACTGTACCTACCTAGGTTCGGGCCAGGTTGGTATTGACTATTAGTATTAAGACAGGGAAAGATCTCATAATGTGGGGTTGTAAACGGTGGTGGGATTACTACGGTGATATTAGAGCGATCTCATTGATCGGCTTATTGAAATACTGAGTGAGCTACGTCGATAGCACCTCTACAACTATCAAAATGGTCAAAATAGCTCATCTTAAAACTTCAACATCGGCAACTGGTTCGGACACAAATTTAATGAGACCAAGAATACAAGTGGGCGGAAGAAAATGGGGAAATGGCACAATGGGGTCTGGAGAAAGAAAAATAATAGACAGGGTGAAAGTAATGAGAAGAAAGGAAAAAGGTGCCTGATAGATAGTACCCAGGAGCTGGTCAGCCCTGGCCCAATAGTGACACCGAAACATCAAATGATATCATAGTAGGAACACAGTGGTATAAGGAAGGTAAACAAACGGCCACGCAAATCAGAAAAAAAGCAGGAATAAAATAGAAAAAAAGGGGGAGAGAGAATGGGAAGAAGATATGCGGACAAGGCTTTTGAAAGCAGAAATCAGCAGTCCCGTCCGAAGGGAAACGGCGTGATTCTTGGAGGGTAGACACAGATGTGACGGTTCCCCAGGGAGAACGCACCAAACCGCTGGGGATCAATCGAGCAGGACAGCCGTCCCTCCTGTGCCAAATCAAAGTGCTAGGGTCATCATGAGCCGCTCGTCCTTTGGTTCGTCTTCAATTTACCCCCATTTAGAGATGGAGGAAAAACAAGAAAGAAATCGGCACAAGAGGCCCTGCCGTCTTGCTGTGCGCATGGGTGAGGAATACAAGACGCCCAAAGAGTCAACGGTCGAGACACCAATACACGGGATTAAGTCGGAAACCTTCTAGTATGCGTAGTTAGAAGGTCCCATCCGTCCGCTGTACTGCCTTTTTTGCGGAGCCGGAGCTGGCAGATGGGGGTTCAGACGGCTGGTCCGCCATCTCTCGTACCAGATGACACGGCTGGCTTCGCGGAGCTCCGATCGCCAGTCGCTAAACACCGAATCTCGCAGCCTCAGGAAATCGCAGTGCTCGGGATTGTATGGGTCCGCGAAGCCCCAGGGGAATTTGCGGCCAACTGGCCCGTCTCCGGCATTCAAGGAATACGAATCAGGCGAAAGAGTCGAGAATGGCAGACGCTGCGCCGCAGCCTGGGATGCGGATGACTTGCGGCTGCTTGCGCTTCGGCTGGATGGCGACCCGGGGGTAGGGGCGGGCTTGCTTTCCTTGTCGTCCGCATTGTCGGTCGTCTCCCCTTTAGCGTGTCCTTCCTGATCCTCCGTTTCCTCGTCCTCTTCTTCGTCGGCACTCTCGGAAGACGTGTACTCCTCCTGTTCATCCAAAGAGAGCACCTCGAGAGGGTCAATGTTGGCTTCCTTCAGGCTAGCCCAGACGGCCTTTCGCAGGTAGGTCATGTGGGCCTCGGTAATCGTATCGGCTTTGCTGATCACTGGGACGATGGTGGTCTTGCCCAGCATCTTGCGCAAGATTTGAAGATCGAGGCTCTGGTCCAGAATTCCTGTGACCGGCTTGTCGGATGCTTTGGGCGTGCCCCGGGAAGCCCGCTCAGCAGCCGCGATGTTCGCGTCCAACCGCACCGGGTCGAGGATCAGGAAAGTACAGTGGATGTGGGTGTCGCGAGCGCCAGGCGAACGGATCACCTTCATTTCTTCCTTCAGCGTTTCTTCAAACTTGTTTTCCAGGAACGCAGTCACCCCGCTCAGCTGGATGTCCACGAGGTCCCGCTCGAACCCTTCCGAGTCCCACAGCGTCAGCCCCACACGCTCTCCATCGATTTCGGTCTCCAGGTAGTGGTAGACGAAACCCTCGTTCGCCGGGGCATGGCGATCGTAGTATTCCTCCTCGCCAGGGGCGCGCGTAGGGTGCTTGTGAGCTGGCATCTCCAGCGATTTCCGAAGAAAGTTCAAGAACGACGTCTTGCCCGAATTACGTGCTCCAACAACAAGGATGCTAGATAGTTGGAAGAAAGAATCAGTCAGCTTATATCTTCCCACGACGGGGCTTCGACACTCTCTTACTTGTAGGGGGTAGGGTCCTTGCGGCGACGAAGTCTGCGAGGGTTGTTCACCGTGCTCACTGCACTGCTGGCATAGCTGTAGCGGCCGCGATGGGTCATACTCTCCGTGCGGGCGTACGGGTCGTAGTCGTTGTTCACCGGTGTACTCACGGAGCTGCGAGGCGCCAAATGCTGGGATGGATTAGGTTCGCTGACGAGAGTACCAACGGTATCATGACGCTCATCCCCGCCAAAGGTTTCCAGGATCGGGGTGGGCGAGAGATCGGGAAGACGAGGTGCGTGCTTTGGCATCGCTTCGCGCCGACGACGCTCCTCCTCCAATGCCTGGGCTTTGGACATCTTCTTGCTCTTGCCGGATAACGGTTCAGTAGACTTAGCGCGACGGAGAAAGCCGAGGGACGAAGTTCTGCGTTGGTCTTTGGATTGGTTGCTGCTGTTCTCCGTGATGGCAGGAAGACCTTCGGGGGGAGGTTGAGTGTTACTCGGAGTCCGGGGTCTAGATGATGCGGTCGCCATGGTGGCCTGAGCTGTTTTTTTCTGTCCTGTCCTTTTTCTTTTCTTTTCTTATTTCTTTTTCTTGTTTTACCCTGGACTTTCTTCTAGGGTAGCACCTTCCAATCACTCAATTGCCAGTCACAGATGAGGGTCTGTTGCAAATTAAACAAAAGTGGGGACCCCCGATGCACGATTGTCTCAGATATAGATCTCTGACACAACACGAGGTCCTGGAATACCTCCTTGCGTTCTTCAATCCGATTATAACAATCAGGACAATAGATCCAAGATATTCTGTCGAATGGTCCGAAACAATGTCAGTGAGATGACAAGGGAACAATCGCGATGGACAGTATAATTGTCATTTGCATATAAACAGACGGCAATTGAGTCTATCGCGAACGATATATGGTTGGTACTTACAGCGGACTGCTCCCTCCCAGTACACTCGAATAAATATAGCTAATTCTATATGCAGTTCTGAATCAGCTTGGTCCTTCGTGTCCCTCTGCGCGCCTATGGAACTGCGACTGACGGGAGTATCAGATTATATGTCGGCCCGGATTGTAAGACGTCAGACGACGTGGCTTGACAAATCGAGGGGTCGATATGACGTTCTGGCGCAAGCCAAAAAAGTGTCGTACGTCGGAGAGAACTGACTATCACGAGCCCAGCAAGTGTTTGTCAATACCCGTCGCGAGACTTTGCAGGAAGGAAAGAGTCAAAGTGGTAAAATGAGTGAGAAAGAACGAGGTTGCTGCAGCATGCAGTGCAGCAATGGGTCTCCTTTTCTTTTTATTTGTTTATTTGTTTCTTGTTTCTTTTTTCTCCTCTCTTTTTCTCGATGTTTTCTTTGTGCGCCGGCTGCGGCGTAGCCCGGATTAAAATTGCGAAAAATGCCTGCTCACAAGATCCGACTGATGCGGCGTGCGAGATGGAGAAGCAAAAGGGTAAAAAAGGAGACTGGAAGAAACGAAGTTGGGGGAGAAGTGGAAAAAAGGTAATGAAAAAAGTCAAACGAAAGTAAGACGGCGTCGAGACTGATGATGATCGACCAGAAAGACCAGAATCAAGATGCGCCTCTATCCAATTCGCCTGCGTTGATGCGCTTTGCAAAAGCCTGGTTGCGTGTATATCAACCGCAGGTGCCCGTGACCAGTCACGTACTTGAGGGTGTCAGAGCTTGCTGATGTCCCTTTTAATTTCTTTTCTGTTTTTTTAGTAGTAACGGCTGTTCGTCTGCGACGGCGGAGCAGGCTCGAGAACCTTAAGAGCCGGAGAAGATTCAGGGGCAACGCAGAAAGCAGCTAGCAGGGGGGCTCGACCTCCAGACTACGGCTCCCCCACTTTGGAACTACTCTAAGTGTATTAGGCTAGGTTTGACTCAATACCTGCATTCTCGGCTTCTGAGTGGACGGGCTGAGGCCGATTCAGCTTTTCCTTCGCTCATGCACAAGCAGATGCGGCGCGTTGATTTGCTACTTGAGTTTGCGGGTGCGACTTCAAGAGGAGAAGCCGACTTGTCGATGGGTCATTGTTTGAACTGTCCAAGCTATGACTGCATCGACTGATTCCCAGCATGGATGGGCCAGAATGCCTCCTCCCACCTCATTGAATCGTAAGGTCGGAACTAATCAAGGACTGCGGGCGGAAACACAATCTACACATGCCCCAAATTTATTAATTGAATCTGTGCCGCGACTTCAATCTCTCTGCCATCTCTGCATTTCATCAGGCGTGGGCAGAATCAATAAGGGCACTGCGCATAAAACATCCTCGAGGGGAAAAAACAAACCAAAAAAAAAGAGGGTCCGCATCCAAGCAGCTTACAACAGTATCTACTCCGTACTCCGGAGCCAATACCAGTCAATACCAGTCAATACCTATGTTTCTTCCTTCCATCCCGGATCAAGCGGTGATCCGAACTGCATAGTACGGAGTATACATACCACATACAGCACACGTGGGGCTTGTTGTTTTACTCTCCGAATCCCGATTCACTAGATTCATATTGTGCATATGGCATGCATTATCGACGGTCCTAATCGTCATTCTTCGATCATTCCCGCCATTCGACCCACGAGGGGTTCGATTTCAGTACATTCTCTCTAACATGCATCGCTTCCTCTTCGAAGCCTTGGAAAGCATTGTGGTAAGACATTTATGCAGGCGGTAACATAATCCAGGGACCCCGAGGTCGGTTGGTTTCCCCCTTTTCCTCGATAGTGGTATTGATACGGTAACCACATTCCGCTGGTCTTATTGGCGCGCAATCAAAGTGTTCAGTTCTTAGCCGGACAGATTGAACTCGCTTGCATGGTTTGGGATCCATTCATCTTAATCGGTCCGGCCGTTCACTTCCGGTTCGTTGATCCTATTTCGACCCTCGAATCCTGTCAGATGGTTTCTACAATGGGTTCGTTCGAGTTGGGTTGATCTTGGCCATGCTTGTCAGAATGGGTTTCTAAAATAAATCAATCCATGAACAAAGTTAACTCAAAAGAACCTTGGCAAGATGGTTCACACCAACACCTCGTCCCACCAACACAAGAGACCACCTGGCTCTGCTAATATTACCACTGCCCAAAAAGGGTAGTGACCTGATGGGATCCGCTATAACGCTCGTATGTACGGATACGGAGTACTATTTTAGTAGGTAAAATGCCAGACGCAGGTACCCTCGAGCTAAGCCGAAGCCCCCGTTCCTGATCAATGCTTTCCGAGCTCTCCCTCGGGGTGTCGTGAACAGGGCCCATTGTGGCTGTGGGGTGATGAAATTGACAGGATGAACTATTGCCTAGATGAGTGGAGATGGCCTGACTTATGTATGTCCCGGCAGGAAGACCCTGCAGCGACTGAGGTTCACAATTGCCGCAGCATTTCTTCTGGCCCTCGTGGTGCCTGGTTTCAGAGAACGAATGTACTTGTGCCGGATTATACGTGTCGATTTTGCTTTCGATGCTTTTACTCTTGCCCCTTTGGGTGCTGGTTTTTGGCTGTGTAGGTGCCGATCACGCCGGGCTGGCTGTCTGGTCCTAGGAGACGTTGCGCTGAGTTCGTTGGCATAATTGTTAAGCAATGAGTACTCCGTAGCGAGGTTGAACTATCTTTAGACAATGGTTTTTACTTTAATCCGTTTCCCAAATTACAATGCGTATTAGTTGTTTTTGCTGGGCCGCAGATATACCGAGGTCATCGAAAAAAGAGTAGTAGGGCCTCCCGGGTTTCATACAAATATATATCACTCTATACAATCACCCGTACAATGAGGACCATGGTTTTCTACAACATGACGCTATCAACCATTCGTTTGGAGAAAAATTTCCCCACCTAATACTAAAATATCTGTTAAACATGTAGGCATAAAACATTATTCCAAAGTGGGATGTATAAGTACTCTGTTTGTTAGTGTCTGTCTTCACAATACTAGCATAAGGTTCATGGAGCAGGTGAACAGTCAATGGATGGTCCATCTCATAGTCCAACTATGAGACTCTAACCCAATTTTTAGATATACCAAATGTCATTGTATTATAGAATCTATCAACAAAAATACCTTATAGTACTATGAAGTCGATGGGAATACACTCAGATTGTTCTAGTACTACAGGCTGCTTCACCGCCCGCCTTGCCAACCCGGCAGTTTGATTTGGTTGCCCCGTGCGTTCAATCTTTTGTTTACTCGACATCGCATCTTCTATCAACGCGCCAGACCCATCCACTCAGCCTACGTACCGATTCACCGACCTGAATATCCTTTCGGCATACACTACTTGCGCCGAAGCGAACGACCACAAAATAACCCCCAACAAGAACCAGCCTCACAACAAACCAACCCCCGAGAAAGCATGACCGACCCCGCAGACACACTCCAGCAACTCCAGCAATTACAGCAAGAAAATGGTGACCTAGGCACCCATCTCTCCATAGTCCGCGTCAGCGAACCTATCTTCTCCCCAGACGCCGAAAACCCAGGCCCGTCGCCCTCCAAGCGGACCTCAGATGCCTCGACCCTCGATAATCCGTCCCCGGCATCGCTCGAAGCAGATTTAACCCACTACAAGGTGCGGCTTTCTTTTCACATTGCGCTCCAGCCAAGCAACTAACAGGGCTTGAAGGAACTATTCTCGAAACTACGCTTCTCCTACGTCGAACAGGTTACGAAAGAGAAATTCCTCCGCGCGATCGTCGGTGACCCGCCTCTTGTCGTCGGACACAATGAGAATGTGGAGTTGGAGGCACAGTTGGCGGAGGTGAAGGCCGAGCTGCGGGCGCGCAAAGAGGAGGTTCGCGCGATGGTGGCGGAAATGGACAAGACGGGGAGGGATCTTGCGGCTCGTGAGTTTGCATCCCCTATTTAAGTGGCCGCCATGCGTTTGTAGCATGAGCGCTATGTGCGGACGGGACAGACAGAATTAAGGGTATATGGAAGGACGAAAGCTAACATGGAAAAAATACAGGCTATAACAACGTTCAATTGCAGATGACCAAGCTGTCTACCCTCCCCGAGTCGATCGAGAGCCTCGATGCCACGATCGCTGGACTACGTGCGAAACAGATGTCTGATATGGACGGGTCGTCGTCACAGAAGATGTCTCTCCCGGCGACGCTATCGCTACTGTCGGAGAGGGAGGCCGAGCTGGCGGCGCTTAATCGCCAGCTGGCAGCGGTGCAGAATACCCTACCGCGGAAGACGCGGGAGGCGGAGACGATGGAGCGGGAGTTGGCGGTGCTGGAGAAACGGAAGACGGAGGCGATTACGCAGGCCCGGGAGGCTAGACGGAGGAAGGAAGAGGGCGAGAGTGACGGGCTTGAAGAAATGGGGAGGTGGTACAGGAGTGCTGAAGAGGTGTTGAAAAGGCTGGTGGATGTGGAGGGCTAGCCACACCTACTAATTCCCAGGGTGGAATTTACGCGGATGATTTACGACACTAGCTAGGAATTGGCGTTTCGGAGTGGGTTCAGGTTCATGCAAGGTCGATTTTGTATATAGAGCGGGGTGGGGTGGCTACAGGCTACTCCGTACAATATGAAGATCATGGGCATATACAATTTGACGTTTGATCTGCTTAGAGTGCGTTGTGGGGTATAGAAGAATTAAGATGATGGAGGATCCGAAAGAGAGCCGCAAGGACAAATGGTATTCATTCATTGAGATGCATGATCGTACAACGTTATACGCTATGCTGCAGTCGCAATGAAGCCCCAGAATTTTGATATTCCATTGCGAAACCCCGCTGTACGCCTTTTTGAATAATCTATTCCTCCTCCTCCTCAGCGTCGTCACCACCGCCGGACTGGGCGGCCTTGAGCTTCTTGCGCTGGACACGGCCGGGGCGGCCACCACCGAAGGGCGAGGTGAGGGAGAAGTCGATGTGCTTCTGGGAGTCCAGGCGGACCATGAAAGAAGGCACGTTGACGATCTGCTTACCGACACTGTAACGAATGAATTAGCCAAAGTAATTCCCCCACTGAAGAACGATTCGCCATACCGGATGTGACGCTGCTTGATCAGGACACGAGCGTGGTGGATGGACTTGGCGAGGCCAAGCTTGTAGACGCAGGTCTGCAGACGACGCTCCAGGAAATCCTCAACGTTGAGGGCCAGGACGTAATCGAGCTTCATGCGGGACTCATCGAGCACACCGATGCGGACCAGACGGCGAATCAAAGCGTTACCTTCGAACAGACGCTTGGGGTCCTTCTCGTCGAGAGTGAGCAGCTCACTATTTGAAGTAACTGGTTAGCCGTTTCCCCACTTTATCAACTCCCGCGAAAAAGAAAAAAAAGATATCCATACCGAGCAGCACGACGGATCTTGGACAGAGTGAGCTGGACACGCCACACCTCACGCTTGTTGCGCAGGCCGTACTCGCCGACAACCTTCAGTTCCGAGTCACTAGAATCACATGATTAGGGACGGAAACACACGACATAACCAGAAGCACGCTTCTGATTAGTGGCCGGAGAGTACTAACAGACGAGCCGACTCGAACGCTGGGAGAAAGTTAGCATTTGCTATCGCCTCGCGAAGTCATTCTTTCTCGAGGGCTGTACTTACGACGACGGGGGACCTTGTAGGTCTTGGAGTAAACGCGCCTGTCGTAAAAAAAATCCTGGTTAGAATACCGCGACCGACGGGATCCACGACCATCAATTTACTCACGGGGCCATGGCTGCTGCAGATTGCGCGTTGTCGCGAGTTTGTCGATTGCACGGGTCTTCAACAGAAAATGCAACGATGAAGCCGAAGATGTTCTTTTGGAGAGCGGGAACTAAGCGAGCGAAAGTGGAACTGAACCGGACTGGGCTTAGCGCGGGGGCTTCAACCCTAAAATTGCAGGTGACCGCGCACTAAGCACCCGAGCAAGTCCGCACCTTTGCAAAGGCGGCCGAGACTTTGAGGCACTTCTTCGTTGTCGACAAGTTTCTAACTCCAGCACCACCAACACCGCCGACATGGGTCACTCGCACGGTTTGAGACGCGGCACTCGGGTATGTCGATGCGAATCGAAATCATTTTCTTTGAATCCGGGAGGACGACTATATCTGGAAAAAAGGGTGTGCGCTGACGAAAATCGTCCTGTTTAGTATGCCTTCAGCCGCAACTTCAAGGAGCACGGTAGCATCCGTCTGTCGACCTACCTGAAGACCTACCGGTACGCCGAATTCCTACCGAGAGTTATGATATATTGAAGGGGTGAAAAGGAAGGAAAATGAACAGGGTCTAATATTGGGATTATAGGGTCGGTGACATCGTCGATGTCCACGTCAACGGTGCCGTCCAGAAGGGGTCAGTAAAATTTCCGCCCACTGCAAATTGCATTGAAATCCGGTCATTCGGATTTGGTGGCATTTGCAGATCCTCGAATTTTTGAAGGAATGTTCTTGCTGAGACTCTACGAACAGTATGCCCCACAAGGTCTACAACGGCAAGACCGGTGTCGTCTACAACGTGACCAAGTCGTCCGTCGGCGTCATCCTGTACAAGATCGTCCGCAACCGCTACCTCGAGAAGCGCATCAACGTCCGCCTCGAGCACGTCAAGCACTCCCGCTCCCGCGAGGACTTCATCCGCCGTGTCCGTGAGAACGCCGAGAAGAAGAAGCAGGCCAAGGAGCAGGGCATCCACCTGCACTTGAAGCGCCAGCCCGGTCAGCCCCGTGAGGCCCACACTGTCCAGGGTCTGTCCGCCGAGACCATCACTCCCGTCCCTTACGACACCCACATCTAAACGAAACGGTTCGGTTGCTGCGGTTGTTCGGTGTTTCTGGGTTTCTCCATCTATGGGTGGATTTTCATTGAGACGAAGCGAAAAAATGGGTTGTCGGATGTACTAGCACATCTCAAGCCTGTGCATAGATTCCCCTGGAATGAAACAAAAAACAAAAAAATCTTCCACTTCCTCTTTCCATCGACGATGGCTCGAGGTGTTGACCAGGCCGTTGAATCCCTACATTGATGTATGTCAGGGATGGACCTTGGACTCTGGCCCTCTGAGTATGGAAGCGTTTTTCCAACGCTGAAACCTCAGGGTACCCTTGACCATCGGTGTTTGATTTGCCACCAAGCGTTACTTGGTTTACCTGTAGATGTAGAAATCGTGAATGGACCCGAACAAGTGATCTTATCTTTCTACTAGCCTTCGTATATCTGACGTCTCCGATTTGGATGTACTCCGCATGACTGCAAAGATTTTCCTGCAGCAAGCCTTCCGATAAGCCTTATCTTCCGGTCACAAATGCAATCTTCCGTCTTCAGACTTCGCCACCTGACATTTCATTGTCTTGAATATTTCCATTGATGGGTGAGTCGAGTACATTATTCTTGTCTGGGATATCTAGCATTACCTATGAACCATACAAGATCCACATAAAGCCTAGGAACGTCCCATGTACTAGTCTACCGACTCGGACACTTCCCAGGACTCCGTAACCTCCCTCCCTGGAATCCACCAGGCAGACACGGAACCAAGCAAGCCCTCGCAATGGCCAAAGCACACGAATCACATGCAAGAATCACGTCAACACCAATATGAAGCGAATTGGGGGCTGTGTCAGCATCAGCATTCCTCCCACACTCGTGACACATACCAGATAGATACCTACCTACCTTACCTAGCTAGCTACGTACGTACTCACCATCCACCCCCCCCAAAACAAAGACAAGAACACGAGACAGCCCTCGCTCGACATTACCTCGATCGGGCCCACCGATATCAGGATCAATTAATTGATTGATTGACCTGCTGCACACGCCACCGGGTCCTCGGCATCTGGCTTCACCATCGATATCAGGCGGGCGGCCTTGGAATCCTGGCATTGCGGATTACGATGCTGCATTGCACTGCACTGCACTGGCCGAATGCCACGTCGACAGCTGCTGCGGCTCCTTTCGTGGAGGTGTTCTGAAGAAGGAGGTGTGTTGACTATCTACTAAGGTTCTTACCGGCCTTCCAAGGGGAAGGAAAGGTCCGACCGCGTCCCGTGGCCTCCGGGCGTTGCTGACATTGTGACCATTTTACTAACTATGAGATGCGTCGACAGGTACTGAAGATGGCTAGTTGGTAGGGAACGTGTATGTTTCTGCGTCATGGCTATGCTTTGTTGGGATATACTTCGAGTCAAGCTGGCTTGTCTCGGGTGGGATTTGAACTCATCCGCAGATGTGATAGAGGAGGTGAGTATTGTTGTTATTTATTTATTATTTATTATTCATATTATTTTTCTTTTATCATCTTTTGATCATTTTTATTCTGTTTTTTTTTTTTTTTTTTTTTTTTTTTTTATTCGTTCTAATCACTCTGCTTGCTATCTTTGTCTTTCCCATCTTTACCTCTCCTCTTCCGCCCATACTCTAAACGACAACTAGCGAATCAGCCCATCCCATTATGCTGATCTGTATAGATTATGGCCGTGTCTTTCAAGCCGTTGAAATCAAAGCACGGACACTGCCATGATTAAATAGGTATCGTGGTATGGAGTATAGCCCACGCACTCCACAAAAGAGAGTAACCAACCCATTCGGGTTGTATAAAAGCCGGAGTATCATTGGACGGCCGATCTACGGTCGAGGGTTTCTCTATTCAATCTTATCCCAATACCATGGCTCATCCCTCAAAGCGCCGAACATGGGCGATCTCGGAGATGGCGGACAATAAATGGTACACATGCACATGGGTGTAGTTATATCGTCGCATTGCAGTGCGATTGCAATTCCAGGTCTTTCTCCAATCGTTTAGAACCGTCATTCAACTGTCTTTAATTATTATACCCGACTGGCTTGTGCTGGTTTGGACCGACATCAGCAGGACATAGAGAACAAGCTCGCGGGGCTGTGGAGTCCTCCGTGCAAGGGAACTTTAATGATCATAACTACATACAAACAGCGACCATTATTTCCCTGCCACGCCCCCTGCCGAGGTTGACAGTATCCAAGTCAAGTAAAGTACGTTTGTCATTTTACAAGAACGGAGTGGTCTCACAAGATAACAACAGAGTAATTTTACAAGATATCAAAAGAGTGGTCTTACATATAGAAGCACAAAAGGACAACTGTAGAACTAGACAAAAGGTTCCTATGATCGTCGTTTCTGTTTTTAGGAACTGTTCCGGTTTACCCGATGCTGGGGAAGCTATAGTTATTTCGCCACTCGGGATCTGTTTTCCGCTGGGATCCTGGAGTTGTGTTTGAAGTAGTAGTGGATCATAGCCTACCTCTAACGATTAGTCCCATGTAAACAATACCTTTATTTTCATACAGGTTTCGCGTATCATATCATCGCTGTGAGTCATTCCAGTTCACTGAAGGTTTCTTGGAGATGGACTCGACAGTCAGTCCTTGCTTTTTTCGCCTCTCCCGAAGCCAGTCCCATTGTAGTCCCCGTTGGAAAGAATATGTTTGTATTTTATTTTTTCTTTTTGCTTTGTCACCCCCCCATGGCTGTGTATTCACCTTCATGGTGCATTGTAGAGGTTAGACTGGGGCGTGGTTGCAGGTCGTATGCTGACCGATGGGCCAGTGAGGCACACCATTGGGTTTCCATCCTTTTGTCCCTCCATTGAGATAATGAGAATTGATCGTGGCTGATGATGGCTTAGGTAATGACGAGGCAGTGCAAACCGGGTTGTCGAGAGCCTTGCTGCCATCATTATGGGGCTCGCATCAGGCAGGAGGCATTGATAGATGGCCAGATTGGCTTAGTAGGCTGGGGGAAACGGGAAGACCCCAAGCGGGGAATACTTGCTTTGACATGTTGACGGGCTGGTGGAGTCCGGTGGGATCCCCACGTTACTAGTAGTATACAGTTAGGACGATAAGGACGAACTGCATATTTGATGTACCAGCATGGGAAACTCCTGGGAGGTTTCTTTGAGATTATGTTTTTTTTCTCATTTTTCCAGCTGATAATGTGAGGAGAGACGCAGAGCCGCGTACGTCACGGTCAATTGAATTCCAATGTATCATCCCCATGTCAGGGGGCCATCGCTGGACCAATACCGGTTACCAGAGCATCGGAGGTCAATGCAGTATGCTTAGTCTAGTACCTAGATTTCCATCCGCATCAGCGGGATGGAGCTTGTAGTCCACCCACGGTTGACGCCACGGGAACCCACATCGACAGGACCGCTACCCCGAAAACGTCCTGTGTAGATGTCAATGTCCGAACCAGTGGATTTGAAGGTGAGGCGACTGAGGATTCTCCGCTGTCGTCGCTTGGTGGTAGGCGTATGCAGTGGTATCCGTATTTCCCCGTGCCCTTTGCCTCACATTTCGAGTCTCTTCTCAGGCAACCAAGATACCTCGAAACCAACAAGAATACGGCTCTGTAGTTGGATGGATTTTGACCTGAGTATATGCGTCGCCCAGTAAAGTCATCCCAATCTTTCTAGGATGTGTTTGCAGGGGGTAAAATTACCGCGTTTTGAGTGACCGGATTAGCCTATCATGCGTCCCATCTGAGTCCACTCTGGTAAGGCGGCTTTGGAATGATGGACGGTCGAGAACCATGCCTCTATGAAGGGCTTGGTTTGCCCATATCTATGTATTAGAGTACTTTCAATAGCTGATCTGCAGGATATCGCCCAGGGCGAAGGAAAAATGATCTTTAGGGCATACATGTATTTTTTTGGGCACAAACGTTGTTCCTAGATGGAGTCATGAACAATGGGCGAAATGTACATCTAGACATAGCTTGCCCTCAGGGAGCGTCAGCACTTAAATACAAGATGACCCTCCAGTCTCCTCCCAAATTCTCTTTACTCTTCTCACTTTTCTTCCACTCGAGTTCATGAACTGGGAGAGGGGTAGACAATATATCTTATTCCCCTCTATATAATTTGTCGATCTTACTGTCGATATCCTTTGGTCAAATATCTGGTACTGTACTATTTGATCAAACCGTCAATCCTTACCTTGTTGGCCTTGGGTCCATTACCTCATATATCTAGGTAAGGTAGTAGGTATACTGCCGATTGATCCATATTATCTCTAGCATACCTCGTCTTCTTATAATACTCTCTGTTCGAGTATCTCTCCTTGATCGTCGTCCTTCTTACCTGATCCTCTTATCCCCTGCTGTCTTGCCAAACCAAGACAGCAACCCAATTCCTTGCCCATTATGGCACAACGCCGTAGCGCCCAAGGGTCCGTGATGGGCCAGGGTCCACTGGTCTTTCATGCCCCAGACTGGAATGCGGGTCGTCTGTTATCGGTACCTACGCTGGACACAAGCATAGAGGTACGTTGCCTACTCCCTCACGAGTACAGAACACTCGACTGACAGATAGTTACTCACAGTCTCGGAGCCCATCCTCGAACCCGTCTCCCATCTCCCCAGGCAGTGGAGGCCCAGAACCCCTAGCAGTGGAATTTGGGTTAATACCCGGCGGGGATCAGGGCTTTGATATGACAGGAAATACAAATAGCCTAGCTGGTATATCTTCCCACATCACGGGCTGGGAGGGTTCCGGGGTTTCTTGTATCGACCCCATCAACCCGACCTGGACCGGACCCACTGGCAGTTATCCATTCGATCCCCTCAGCGAAGTTAAAGCCGATCTGGAACGACTTAGTGTGACTGTACAGTCGAGCCTCGGTTGCCTGGAAGTTCCCCAACTGAGTGAGCTGAAGGGTCTCTTGTCACAATTTCTTCCGATGCTTGAGTCCGTGGTCCAATCCGAGTTCGAGCTGAGAGTACCGTCGTCCCCCGCCGAAAGCCCAGAAGATGAGTTCAGCTATCGTTGTTGTCTGTGCCCGAGCAGCAGAAGCCAAAAATGCTCCAAGCGAGGGGCATTCAAGCGGCACGTTACCGAGAGACACGAACCGGAGTACAAGTACTATTGTTCGTTTTGCCCCTGGAATACACCCAGACGGGACAAGGTACACGATCACTACCGGAAATACCACGGGTTAGTAGGACGCTTGACGGCAGGGAAAGTCAACAGCCTCGGAGTGAAGCTACCTGCGCCACCACACTGTGGGATCTGTCTTGAGCCCGTGAACTCGTATGCCGCTTATTTCAACTGTTTTGCAAGTCACTGTCGTGTCTCGGGGAATAACTCCGGCGTGGCAAGCTCCAATGGGAGTAGAAAGAACAGCGACGGCAGCGGAAATGGCGGCGGTAGCGGAAATAGACAAAATGGGTCTTTCAATAACTTTGGCGGGTCTGGGGGACCCTCCGGTTTCTCATATGGAAACGGGAATGGTTACTCTGGAGGCTCCTCCAATCCTTATTTTGGACAATCTTTCGGGTACAACAACCAATGCTCCAAGGATGTAGTCGATCTCCATCAACATCAGTCCAGCGCACCCAGGATCCAGGATCCACACGATAAACACACCAACCCCTGTGAGTCAACAAACGAGAGAGAGATATCCGACCAAGTCGAACACTGCAAGGACCATACCGACCACCAAACCCAAAACACTGACACGCAAAAAAAGTCACCAGCGATGCCAGTTCAGCACGATTCGTTGGATCTTAGCGACCAGCCCGAGGATAGAAGGGCTCATCTCCGAGGATCTATCAATGGAATCTTGGGCAAGAGTCTCCCACGGAAATCTGGCACTACCGACACTCGACGTTGCAGGTCTTGCGGACACGGTATCGACGACTGTGCAAGATGCAAAAGTTTTGGTGCAGTGGCCGACCGCTGCCACAACTGTGCAGATAAGAGCTGTGTTCTGCAGATGTCTCGCCGGGAAATGCCTCGCCCTGCGGATGAAGCCGAGTCTCCTCATTTTGGCCCTCCTGATCCCAAGTCTGCGCTCGCGCTGAGGAAGTCCCGCTCACTACCTACCTACCGAGGGGACAAAACCAGAATGGCTTTGAAATCTTTGCCGACTTCACACCCCGAAGGAAAACCTGGTCGTCATCTAGGGGAACGTGATATAGCTCTTCAAGAGTTGCATAGCTCCTTGGCCGCCATCGCGAGAAAACAAGGTGCTTTGAGGATGCCTCGTGTGAATCGGTGGCTTTCGGACAAAACAGCCACCCACCGTGCTTCTGAGGACGGCGCAAGCACGGGCAATTATATCATACCGCGCCTGGAGCGTTTCTCCTCTGATACTTGGCGTCAGCAAACGATATCCCTCGAAAGATATCGTTACATTGCACGGTTCCTACAAGGTATGTCCTATTGCCCTCTATGCTCCTAGAACGTGGACACTAATAATCCTATTAATTTAGGGTCATTGAGACAAGGAGATCATGTGTTCGATATCCCTTTTCGGATTCCCCTAGACCACAGGCTAGGTTCACAGGAGCGGAGGAAGACTGCCTTATTGCTCGAATCTGCACCGTCTGCGACATGCCGCTTGTCGCTCAGAAGACACTCGCTGAAAGGCACAGTGCACGTGGTGGTCGGACTCCTCACACTGCATGCGTCGGTCGCGAAAACACAACCAGTTGCCGAACCGGTTGAACAGGATTGCGTCGACGACCATGGTCTCATTCCAAACACCCTGGGATCTCCAAAAGTTGATGCCGAGATTTGCATGCCGTATTCCTACAATCTGCTCTCGCATATTGTGCAGGCCGTTGGGAACTGGAATGCGGGCCTCATAGACCACCTTTCGTTCAAGTCGCTCCAAGCCTCTGGGTCTGTTATCGATGACGAAAAGAATTTCGTCGTGAGCGCTTTTATGAGTACCTTGGCGAATATTGTGCAGGGTCCGGGTTACTCTGGTAGTATAGACTTGAGTCAGCTCTCTTTTCTTTGATGATTGGTTTCTTCATACGTTTGTGTCAACATTATTGTTTGTCGAAATGTTCATACTCTATCCCTTTTTTTTGGTCACTTTACCCTGTTCTCTTTCTTTCTGGTTTTTTTTTTTTTTTTTTTTTTTTTTCAACTTCTTGTCTAATGATTTGCATTGCATTAAATTGTTCAGTTCATTGTTCCTCTCTGCCTCATTTCTTCGAACATTGGCTTTGTTTGTGTACTGTGGAGACGATGGAATGCGCAATGAGAATGAGGAGCAACCCCACGGTAATGATACCCACGCAATGCAGAAGGAAAAGGGGAAATAAGGGGCAAAGAGAGTATGAGCAGTATGGCCTCGATCCAAATACTTGTGTATTATTTGATAACACTGTTTGAACATGATCAATGTTGTCCTACCGTACACAGCAGATCAACAACCCGCAGTAAACTATAGTACAACCCCGGGGATAGGAGTTAAGATGCCAAAAAGCGGAGTAACTGCTGCACTAGTTCGTAATGACATAAACGGTGGTTGGCAAAACAACTTATCGATAAGCGATAGTAACCAACTCCAAACCACCTAGTGACGCGCTAATTGAGAGCACGACGACACTGTCACTCTCAAGACATTATTACTTCCCAGTCCTGAAATATAAAGGGTGACTGACATGATCACCGTAGCTTATCACTGCACTGACTCGTCCCTTGCCACTTTGCTGCTTGTACTATGAGCTCGCCCCCCGGACCCCCTCCTCCCGGCGGTGACCGACCGCAGACCTCGGGCGGCCACCCCGATTCCCCCACAGTGTGGCATCCCGCGAGTGAATGGCTTGACGACGACGGAGATGGGGATGACGTGGACTTTCAACCCGAGTCAGAGCACTCGGGGGATATACCGGAGTTGGAGGATGAATCGATTGAAGATGAGGAGCTCGATATCGGTGCTGCTGCTTTTCTTTCCTTCTTTCTCCCCCCCATCCTATCCCCTCACTTCGCGTGTTTGTATGGCGCAGTGTAACTAATCGTGGCCCGAGTACACCCGGTAGATCCTGAATTGCATTTGGGGAATATAGAGATCGAATTCGATATGGACGACGCCAATACCGATCAGCAGGGCGAGGATGCGCAGGATGGGAGACAAACTCGGGGTACGCGCTTTTCTATCTACACTCCCACCCCACGTTTCTGAGCAAAGCACCCACCCCTTGAAAAAAAGCACGGATTGGACTAATGGTGGGAACATTATATGGCAGTGTCTGCAGCCCGATTGCTGAATCTGCTCGCATCGAATGGCCTCCGGCGCATTCTCCGTTATAACGGCTGGCGCGACGGGGCCTGGGAAGAAGACGACGACGAGGAGGAGGACGATCTGGGCGGTTTCCTCCGATACCGTCGCCGACCAGCCAATTCTGGGAGGGATGAGCTGCCCAAGGTGCCCAGCGACGAGGGCACGAAGCTGATGGGGTCCGGCGATTTCGGGAGTAATCCTTATTTCGTCGATGTGCTGCAAAAGCGCAAGAGGTCGCTTGCGACAAAACTGATGTGGCGGGAGTTAGGGGTCGACGTTGATAATTCCCAGAGGAGGCCTGTGCAGTCGATATCTCAGGTAAGGCGGTGGGATCTGACTCTATATGGGGAGTGGATGCTGACAAGGGTGCGATGTATAGGGTCTCATACCGGAGTCGGTAGCGGATAAGGTCATCCATTTCGACTCGCGATGTTACTCTGGGCAGTTCTCGGATGATGGGAACTTTTTCTTCTGCTGCTCGCAGGACTTCAAGGTCCGGATGTACGATACGTCGAATCCGGTGGACTGGAAGTACTACAAGACTGTGGATTATCCGTTCGGCAGCTGGACTATCACGGATGCCACCCTGAGCCCGGATAACCGGTTTCTGGCGTACAGCTCTATACGAAACATGGTCTGTCTTGCGCCTACGGATCCGGCGGATAGGTCTGACCCGGCTATCCTTGATCTTTCTTCGGTTCCTGGGGGGAGAGCTGGTCGCAGGTTTGGCAGCTCGCATTTTGGGGTAGGTTTGGCCCTGGTCCAGTTATAGATATTGATTCTAACTAGGGTGATGATGCTAGATATGGTCGCTTCGATTTTCTGGGGACGGTCGGGAGATTGTGGCGGGCACAGACGACGATTCTGTTGTTGTTTATGATCTGGAGACCCGACAGTCGGTCTTGCATGTACAAAACCACGAAGACCACGTCAATGCCGTGTGTTTCGGGGACAAGTCTTCGCCTCACATCCTCTACTCCGGGTCTGACGACACTACGCTGCGGGTCTGGGACAGACGCTCGATGGGCGATGGGCGCGAAGCCGGGGTATTCATGGGCCATACCGAAGGGTTAACATATGTCGATAGCAAGGGCGATGGTCGGTACATTCTTTCGAATGGCAAAGACCAGTCCATGAAGCTATGGGATCTGAGGAAAATGATGACGACAGCGGACTTCGATAAAATCAACGTGGGCCACCACGCTACCGGCTTCGATTACCGGACCGAGTCATACCCCGACGACTACTACGAAGCCCATCCCAATGACTGTTCCGTGGTCACGTTCCGGGGTCACAAGGTTCTCCGGACCCTGATACGATGTCACTTTTCACCTCCCGGCAGCACTGACTCGCGCTATGTATACACTGGCAGCCAAGACGGTAAGGTCTACGTGTATAACATGAACGCGACCCTCGCTGGGACTATCGATGTCGGCCAGGCGACGATCAACACGAGACCTCAAGATCCAGATATCTTTACCATGTTTGGAAGCAGACATGACGGACTGTGGAGGACCTGCGTACGAGATGCAAGTTGGCATCCCAATGCTCCTGTCCTAGCTGGTAAATTGACTTCCTTTCCCCCACCCCAAGCCCGCTCCTGACATGACTGACCTATTGGAAGCAACATCCTGGAACGGCTGGGGCATGTCGACTGGCACCTGCACTGTACACTCATGGAACGGCTCGGCTTCTTCAGACGAAGGGGATCCGCCTCTAGGAACGAGCTACGATGCTCGGTTAAAATATCATCGCGGGTTTAACGATTTCAAAGCAAACTTGGACCGGCGAGATGCTTTCTTGCGGTTCCGTGAGAATTCTGGTCCGAACCCTAGTGCTGCGGATTTTCGTACTTCGACTGATCCGGAGGATACGTGGGATTTGCCGTATGGTTCATGATGAATGATGGGATGTTATATTGAGACTTGGGTCGCTTTGGCGCATCTATCCACATATCGATCTGCTGTGCTTGGCTCTTGGCTTTTTTATGCGTGTAGATACGTTCATAGAAGATCTATCATTCGGTTCACTTTCTCAATTTGGTATTTGTATTAATGTTTCAGCTATCAAGACTGAATATCAGCCGTTAAAGAGTAGGAGACAGTAACAAAGTGATGCCGGAGTAAGGTTGTGCCGTTCCGAGCAGCTCCACCGTCTTCGAGATCGAAGCTCGGCCGTCCCTTCTTCTTCCCTATCGCGCTCCACTCCGACACGTCTTCCCAGGGGATCTCTCTCCGTACTCATAGTCTATTTTCGACCATCACTGTCATACCTCAGTTATTCAACCCCTTCTTGTACTTTCGATTTCTCCTTCTCGACCGGAGCGCTGGCGGCTACCATTCAGGGGATACCATTCGGGCGGAGGTCCTACGTACTTCCTGGGTTGCATCAGTGTTCTGGTGGTTTCTGAGCAAGTTGGAAGGCTCTACTTGCTGTGTTTTCTTCTCCATCTCGTGTCCTAACCTACTGTCTCCTCTTCCGAGTTTTACTCGACCTGTTCTTTAGCAAAGGTGCTGTCTGCCGGATTGTGGCAACGGAACAACACGCGGCGCGCCCGTCTTCCTGTGGAATTACTTCTCTCTCATCCCCGTCTCACTGATTAGATCATTATCTTCCACCCCTTATACTCTTTCTATATCTCTCTCTACCTGTACTTGGAATCCTGGAACAAGAAACGCAAATTCTTTTGTGCTCTGTGTACCCATCCAGAGCTCGCGGTTGATCACAAACGGTGAAGACTTTGTTCCTTGTTGAAGCTGTGTTTGCTTCGGATTGTACGTATTATCGAGCCTTTTTATCCTCTGTCGCTGCTTGTTTGGTTTCTGTTGCTTTCTCCCCTGTGGCTGTTGAGTTGCGAAATGGGTTGTGGACACTGCCCCGAGGACGAAACGGGGTTGTCCTTTTGGGCTTCCGAGCATACGCACTATATTGCCTCCCCTGGATGATGCCTTCCTTGCTAATTGACGGCCTGTATCTGCAGACATGTACTTGCATTGATTCATCGAACCTGAGAAAGAACAAAGAACAAGAAAGACAAAAAGGAGTGTATTTCGCAAGCAAGCAATCAAATTTTGCCTTGAGATCTCGATATATATCTTAACACCATGGCTACTGAAGATGATAACTTCGATATTGACATCTACGGCGATGGTGGTGGCTACAACGCCAACGACCAGGGGGACTACAAACCAGAAGAGGGAAATAAACAGGAGGATTCGGACCTGATCCTTGATGCCCCTGACCAGACGCAGAGTGGTGCTCCTTCGCATTCTGACGGCGCTTCCGAGTCCACCGTGAAGAATGACGGTCCAAACCCCAACGGTGAGCACGTAACACAGTCGACTACCGGCACTCCTCAGCAGCAGCATACACCCAGCGAGACTCCTGCTCCTCAGCAGGGCGTGAAACGCAAGGAGCATGATGATCGTCCGTCCGACCCGGACGCGACGCCTGCCTTGCTGGTCTCCGACCTCTACTGGTGGACTACGGATGACGACGTCCGAGGCTGGGTGAACGAGGCTGGGTCCGAGGATGAGCTGAAGGACGTGACCTTCAGCGAACACAAGGTGAACGGAAAGAGCAAGGGGTATGGTTGTTCATTCTTACATTCGGCGGGGATGTGCTAATCTCGGTTTAGGCAAGTATTCATCGAGTTCACCACTCTCCAGGCGTCCACTGCGGTTAAACACAAAATCGAGTCGTTCGGCTCGTCGGGCCGGAAATATGCCATCGTGTACACCAACCCCCAACCGAACCCCTTCCGTACTCTCCCGAAAGATGCCCCCATGCGAAAGGACAACCAAGCTCGACAGATGTCTCAGGGCTTCAACTCGCCCAACCAGAACGCCAACTTCGGAATGAACAACATGGGCGGAGGTTTCCGCGGCGGCCGGGGTGGCTACAACAACCGAGGCGGCATGAACAACATGGGCGGGGGCTTTGGCAACCGCAATTTCCAGAACCCTATGGGCGGCGGGTTTCAAAACCCGATGGCCGGGGGCTTCCAAGGAAACGCCATGGGGATGCCGGGCTACGGGTTCAACAACCGGGGCGGCATGATGGGTGGCGGGATGCGCGGCGGCCCTGGAGGCATGCGCGGCCGCGGCGGTGGCGGTATGGGCGGACCCAACATGATGGGGATGCCGGCGATGAACCCGATGGGAGGGATGCCGATGAACCCCATGGCCGGTGGGATGGCCCCGATGATGGGTGGAATGGGCGCCAACATGGCTATGCCAGGTACGTTGTCTCTCACGTTAACTCCTTGGGAGGAGTATAAAGATTGTGCATCTCCTGACCACCGTGCTTGCTAGGTAAAGGCGGCTTCCAAGCTCCCAATCCCGGATTCAACCAAGGCTTCTTCCCCAACCAAGGAGTCGGTGACGGGTCATGGAACCCCCACGGCGCCAAGCGCAGCCGACAGGAATGAACGCGACGTGCCCGCATATTTTAATCGTTTCGGCTTTCACGCCAATACCGTGGAGCATCAGAACGGACCTTTTTCTACGCCACATGTCTTAACTATATCTATCACTTCTTATTGCTATGGGTTTGCGTTGCCTTTTACCAACTGCTTATTCTTTACGGGTTAACGGGGAAATTGGATTTTATTTATTTCTTTCTTCCTTCCTTTCTTTCTCTATTTTTTTTTATGCGGGTTTTTAGCTTTTCTCAGGGTGTATTAGACAAATCGAATGTTCCCCTTTTCTTTTATCATCTTCTTTTTTCTATTTATGTGCTAGTCATGGATGCAGATCGCATCGTGGCAGAGCTTCAATTGTAATGATAATATACCCAGATATTCTTTGTAAGATTTCAGTGGGGTTATTTGTATGATTTTACTTAGTAATTACCTTTGATTGAATCAACTATTGAAGTTCTATATGTACTCTGGCTGAAACTGTCTATCATAGATGTTCACAATACTACTAAGGTAGGAGTTAATGCCAATTTGGAGAAAGCGGAGTCAAACCGGACCAATAATAGCCCGAACACGGCCAGCATAAACCTACATGGAGGAGTCATCACGAATAATGAATGCTTCATCTTGGACTGATAATCCCCGACCTTATCGGACTTACCAACCCCTCCTCTTTCTCCTCCACCTTCTCCTTATACCACCCTCTCCGACTTCTCCACGGTCTACTCGGCACATACCTTACTTGAAGCCGTATCTCCCCCTTTCCACAAAGTAGATCACACTCAACGTCGCATCCAAGCCCCCCGTCCATCCGCGACCGGCTGGCTTCCCCGCGGTCACCCCCACCTGTCCAACCAAACCTGCCGTTGAACGTCTGTCTATCGTGACCAGTCAGTCGCGTTTACGATCACCATGCAGGCGGTTCCAGAGTCGCGACAGCAGTCGTTTGAGGAGATTTATGGCCCTCCGGAGAATTTCCTGGAAATAGAGGTGAGCTTGATTTGATTCCCTGGGAGCTTCAACTGCGTCATCACCGCTCCGGTTGAGCTTCTCTTATCTTGATTTATTGAAGCTCTTTTTTTCTGTCTCAATGGCGCCTTATACAGATATCCAATAAATCCACAAAGGACATAAAATATATTAACAAGACACAAAATGAAGGTCCGAAACCCCCAAACACACGGCACATCGCGCAACATGTACACCAGCTACGAGATCGTCTGCCGCACCAACATCCCCGCCTTCAAGCTCAAGCACTCCGTCGTGCGCCGCCGCTACTCCGACTTTGAATACTTCCGCGACATCCTCGAGCGCGAGAGCACGCGCGTCACCATCCCGCCGCTGCCGGGCAAGGTGTTTACGAACCGCTTCAGCGATGACGTGATTGAGCATCGCCGGGAGGGTCTGCAGCGGTTTTTGCAGATTGTGGCTGGTCATCCGTTGTTGCAGACGGGGAGTAAGGTTTTGGCGAGTTTTATACAGGGTATGTTTCTTCTTTATTTTTTCCCGTTCGTTCTTTTTTGGGGGGGTTGATTGGGGATGGTAATGGGTTGACTGATGGTAAATGGCGGAACTGACATTTGACTACGTAGATCCGAACTGGGACCGCAATGCGTGGTAAATACAGCTAGATGCTGTTAGCTGATTGACTGTTGATGATGCTCACCCCTACACTACTTATCCTCGATGTACCCTATACGCCCACTCCAGAAACCAGACAAGCAGAATATCTTGAATCCGTCAGGATACCCCGTCAACTGTTCCCCCATTCAATCCCCTACTTCGCTCATGTACAGAGAGTCTTCAACCCGGTGGAAAATACAACGCCACTTGTCTTTTCCTTCCTTCCTTTTTTTTCTTCTATATCTCCCATCTTAGGCGTGGTGGTACTCTGCTCATCCTTGCCCTTACTTCCTACCTACCCACAAATTCATTTCTCCAGGTAGTCAGCCAGTCCTCCATTTGCTCAATACTCAATGTCCAATTCTCAATGTCACCCTTAGGTGATGTGATTGATGCTGCTTGCTTACAGCCCGCTCAAGCTGCGCTCCGTCCGTCCCGTCTCCCTGTATAGTGTGTTTGTTTCCCTACTTCGTGCTGCTTTGGTATTTTATATTTGATATTACATTACATTACCCAGGCAATCTCCCAAGCGGCTTGTTCTTTGTTCTACTTCTCTCTGTCTGTCGATCGTCTTTGTGTTTTCGCCCTCACTGTGGATGGCGGATGGATGGATGGATGGATGGATGGATGGGTAGATACATACATATATACTAGGTTTATCAATGATTCTCTCCGATTACCCTACCCTATCCTGCTTGGAATCGACTACGATGAACTGAGTAGTTACTATAGAAATGCCGTGGGCAGAGAAGGAAGTAGAAGTATAACCTATCTAAGCGAGGTGAAATGTGATGGTGATTAGGTTTGGTTTGATTTGAATAATGGGACACTGACCGACAGTTGTCCATGTATAAGTAAAATGGTTACGTAGGTGGGTAGATGGGTAGGTAGGTTGTAAACCGGTAGGTTAAGTTGAGTAGTTAGTTATAGATTAACAGTCCAACTGATTATAGTAAAAACAGCAGTAGATAAATAAAAAAGTAACTCCAAACACACCCAAATGCAACGCTAACCACGGAGTAAAATCAACGCTATACATAGTTTAAGCCAAGCAAGCTAAGCTAAGCCAATTCATCCCACGTCATAGGCGCAAGCGTATTATCCGTCCATGACCCGTCCACCACACCAGATGCCCCGTTGGATGCTTCATCCAAGGGAAACGGGAATAACACTGTTGCGGGGGGGAGAGGAAGTACGGTTGAGGTTTCCAGGAGACTGGGTGGTGGGGCGGGGGTGATAGTGTGGGGTCGATGGGTTTGGATTTGAGAGGGTCGCCTTCTTTGTTTTTTTCTTTCTCCTTGTCTTTGGCTTTGGTTTTGGCTTTGGGTTTGTCGTGATGGGGGTTGGTTTGGGGGTGGGGTTGAGGTTGAGGTTGTTGTTTAGTGGTGGCAGGGATGGTGGGGGGGATTTGTCGGCGCTGTCTTGTAGATTGGGAGAGACTTTTGATGGGCCCGGTAGTGTCTTGCCACTGGCGGAGCCACCGTCGCGGTAGGCGTGCGGGAACTTAGTGCGGAAGCGATCCCGGAGGTCTGTTGCGCGGCGATGACCAAGGTTCAGACGCGTATCCTGCTGGATCAGCGTCCATTGGAAGCCATGGACGGCGTAGCCTTTCAGCAAAGCTTCGTCTTCGGCGGTGGTGAACGGCCGGCGAGAGCGGCGGCGCGATTTCATGGTGAAGTGGGGCTCGGGGATACCGAGGGATTCGAGGGTCGATTTGGACCGACTGGATAGAGTGGGTGTGGATTTGGGTGAGCTTTTGCTGGTGCTCTGGGGCGCGGGATCTTTTGGCGTAACTTCCGCTGTCGGCGACGGCGGATCGTCTGGGCTGGCGCTTGTGGTTCCTCCCACTGGGGGGTCTGAATCAGCTGGCCAGGGGGCTGGTAGACGGATCTTGCCGGCGATACCGTCAGACGCTTCGGTCTCGGCCCGCGAGAGAGCGTCGGCGAGGGTATCGCGGAGTTTCTTGGTCGCTTCGTTGGGGTCTTGCGCGCGGTACGCCCATGGACAGCAGACGCGGAACCGATCTTTCAGGTTCGAGGCGCTCCGTTTGTTGAAATTCAGCTCCGGTTGGGCGAGGATCGCTGTCCAGTTGCCGATGCCGCACTTCACCACGCCGCGTAGTAAGGCGGTGGTTTCTTCCTCGGTCCACTTGCGAACGTTCTTGCGCGAACGGCCTCGCGATTTTGGCGACAGCGGCGCAGTACTTCCCTGCGCAGGGGCCTCGACAGGCTCGTCGGCCCCCGCATCCACCGTTCCAGGGCCTGTATGGCTGGGTTCCGGAGCACGGAGATTCTCGCCATCGGGTTCCTCCCTCGCGACAACGGGCGAATCGAGAATCTCCTCAATCCTGCCCTCCCTCTTCTCCCCGTTCTGGCTAGCAGCTGCACTCTCAACCAGACTCTCAGAGGACGAGTCGGCCGCGAGCAGCAACGGCTCCACAGCGGACGCATCGCGCGAGGGTTTCGACAGCAGCTGGGAGATGGAACCGGCTTCGATGGGCGGGAGCAGGGCGGCGTTGGGTGGCGGCTCGTTCAGGCCGTTCAGAATAGCAAACGGCCCAAAGGGCGGGGGCCGTTGTTCCTTCTGGGCCTGCGGGATGGGAAGCTGCAGGTGTTCCCCGAAGGAGTCGGCATGGATGCCTAAGCGGCGGCGTTTGCGCGCGTGCGTGTCGTCGTCGAAGGAGGAGTAGGGGAAGCGCTCCAGGGCCCGGAGATTGACGAAGGCGGGGAGGATGGGTTTGGGCGGAGGCTCTAGACTCGGTTGTGGATCTGCGGAGGCATCGCCGGGCTTCTTTGTTGTCCGCGCGACGTTCGAGCTCTCCGGTGCTCCTCCTCCGCTCGGGTCATTGTTGCGGCTGGGTAGCGCGCCGGAGGAGTTGCTCGTCTTGGGGATGGCACTCGGCTCGCGGGCTCCGCTGGCATCGGGCTCGAGCGGTGACGGTACGCTCAACACGCGGGACGATACCGGTTGGCGAAGAGGCGCGATGCGGAAGCTCTGGAGCTGAGGTAGCTCTCGAACCTGGGACTCATCAAGCGCCTTGGCGTATGTACCGGTAGAATCCATGATCAGGAGATCACTACCATCCGGATGGCTAAGATCACATGTGGAGGCTGAACACCGTGGATAGGATGGAATGTTTGATCGAGGCCATCGTGAAGGTACAATCCAGTCCAGACACTCTGGGAGAGAGAGCCGTGATGGTTGAGACCGGGGACTTTTGTCTCCTGTTGGTGGCACAGATGAAGTTATCGCCGATCACCTGACGCGATGCTGACTCAGTAGGCATCAATCACATTTCCTAAAGGGGTAATCGAGGTTGCACCCCGGTATGATCGTCCTCTTTAGGGCTTACAGTGTGTCCAGTCTGCATTCCTTTGCCTGTAGTCACAGTTGGTTAACTAGCTTGGTTTATATTACACCAGGCTATATAATGACCACGGTTTCCCGTTGGCCCACGCCTTCCTCCATGACTCCATACAGTCATAAACCTGCCAGTTGACCCCCAGCCGTATATCCAGCGATCAAAACCAGTGCTGCGATAATTCAGGCACCGAACCCCTTAGATTTTTTCTAGAACAATGCCAACTACAATATTTCCCACCTGGCCGCACATCCTGTTCGGGGTTGTGGAACCGCTTTCTGGGTGAGTGAGGCCCGCAAACCCCGAGCGAAGTTCCTAGGCATACAAGACCTATATGCAGCGAACTCATCCATATCTAGCATCGGAGGCTGGGTCGTTCCGTTCAACGATGGCTTGACCCGCTTTATACTGGAACAAGTACCCAGCGTCGCGCCCCCGGAGACCATTCACCCCAGTTCCATCGCGATGGCCGGTCAGCTGGTTAACCTGTACGGGCTGCTCGCCGTTCTCTGTGTCGGCATCGTCTACTCCACCAACGAGCCCAAGGTGCTGCGCAACTATATCGCGTGTCTGTGCTTCTCGGACATCGGCCATATCTATGCGACCTATGTGGCCTTTGGGCCGGAGGCCTTCCTCGACGTACAGGGCTGGAATGCCCTCGGTTGGGGTAATATTGCGGTCACAGCGTTTCTGTTTGTGAACCGTGTTCTGTATCTGCTGGGTGTGTTTGGGTATGCGCAGGCTCCGAAGACATCTCTAAAACAGACGTAAGGAGCTCGGGTTGATGGACCTTTTTCATAATGTGCCTGCTCATGCGGGTGGGGATGCGGCGAAATGTTGAAGACCGCGCGGCTTGTACCGTATCAGATCTTGCCCTTCTGGCTTTCATTTTGAGTCGCTGCTTGTTAGTTTCGAGACGACATAATTGCATGTAGGAAGCAGACGGCAAGATATCATAAAAGTACAGGATCAAAGAGGGTATGGGGGAAATGACAAGCGACTTTTGCTGAAACGCGCTCCCGAAAACGAGCCATGCAAGGATTCAAATAGAGGCAAAATGAAAAGGACAATAAAAAGGAGAAAAGAAAAGAAAAAAAGAGGAGAACAGAAATGATGTCTCAGAATGGCAAGACCGAGCTAGATCTCTGTAACCGCAAATCCAGCGCCAATTTATTATTCCATGTCACATTAATCATCGTGTGTCCCAATGCTGTTCGTCTGGCTGATACGAGCCTCGCACTAGATTGCAGATTCTATCCTGAACAGAAAATTAAAAAAAAAAAAAAAGTGAAAGAGAAAAGACACAAAGAGAAAAGAAAAGAAAAGATAGAATAAAATAAACATAAACCAAGAAAAAGATAAATAAAAAAGCAAGATCACACTCCTGTGCCATATCACCTCTCAGTCCATGATTGGTTGCATTTGCTGGAACAGCTGTCGTAACGGCGGCTGACCGCCTTGTTGGCACTCTCTGATGTGCGGGAATAGGAATGGAATCCCGGGCGATGCCTGATAGAGCTGTCTGTATGTGGCAAAATTGTCCGTGGGGTCTAGAAGCTCCAACAGGCTGGGTGGAGTCACTGATTTCAGAGCCACGGTGTCGGCGCCGTTAGCTGCAGTGGCCATGGTCGACTCAGTCAGGCTGTACTTCCGAAGGCCATCGAGGATTGCGGTCAGAGAATGGAAGTTCCGAATAGCGAAAAGCGCCTGGATTACGGTTAGGAAGGACATGGCCTTGAGACTGGGGCTATTCGGCAGGCTAGGAGTCCAGATCTCACCTGTAGACATTCTTGAATGTAGGCAATGTTCTCTGGGAGCCCCGTGCAGCACTCCCAGACATCAATGCTCTGCATCTCCCATCTTTTCATCAGATTGTTGGCCGTCGCATCCTGGGTCACGAAGCTTTGTGGAGTCAGCGTCGCAAATTGTTCCTCGTCAGCACTCGTGAGTGTGCGCGCAAAATCAACCGGAGAGGTAGCATCCAATAAATCCTCCAGAAACGAGAAAGCCACGTTGAAGGGCCGGGTCCAGTCCATCTCACGCGCATGGACGTAGGTTCGTTGGAACCGCACACCTAACACGGACAACACCTTGAGGATGTTCGTTAGGCTGGGCGGAAGGTCGCGGAATATGCGTTGAATGGGTGCTGCGATGAATTCAAAACCCAGGCCGGCGCTGGTCTCCATCGATGCACATTGCCCTGGGTTCACGGTGCGCAGACAATGAACCAGAGCACGGTGGGCGAAGGGGCTCCGACTCCGAAGGTGCTGAAGAAGGGTCGTGTCAGTTGGGTACTCGGGGCAGCAAAGATCCAGTATAGCTCGTTACATACCGTTTCAACTTCGACATACCGAGCTATCTCATCGGGAAACGCACTGAGGTAGTCCAGCAGGTGGACATACAATGCCGTATGTTGTTGAAGAAACCATTCAACAGAAGCTACCTTGTATCCCAAGGCGTACCGGACAAGCTCCTCAAACGAAATGCGTGTGAAGTGCAGAAAACTTTCCGTGTCAATACCTCTAGCAATAGCTTCGGGGTCCGGCTCGTTAGCCTTCTGGCCCGGAAACCAGCTCCAGGCAGCCGGCGGAGGGCTACTAATTCGGCAGCGTCGCATGATCTCCTCGACCTTCTGGACTTGCGACAAGTTCGGAATGAAGTTCCTCTCGTGAGGCTGTACCAGGCCACTAAGGAAGTCATCGACGGTGTTCCCGTGGCGATTCTGCAGGGCCTTTCGCGGGAAGTTCTCATCAGGAAAGAGACTGTAGCGGATGACACGCTTGACTTTCTCCACATCGAAGGCCCAGAGGATCGTGGCCGCTTCGTCCTCCCACCAGAGGTAGGAGACGTAGAAGGGTGGGACCTCTGCAGTGGACTGGAATAGAGACGGGTATTCCGACTGCCCGGGCAGTGGACCAGCTGAGGGGGCCCCGGACTGGTGAGGTGAATATCCAGACATATCCGTAGGCTCAGACAGATAGTACGAGATCCTCTCTTGATAGAGACTAGGATCCTCGGCAGGGTATTCGACCGGGGCTAGTACTTCTTGATAAGGGCTGTAGGGATGCATCTTAGCAAACGAACAATGAGACCACGGGAGCGTCCGGACAAGCCAGCAGAGAAGAGGCCCGTACCTCTCGATCAACCGTTTTTAATCCTTTGTCGCTCTCTCGTCCAGGTGCCACAAGGACGTGGATAATCCCCGAAACAAGGCGCTGTTTTCCGCCACCAGCCAGGAACCTGAAGAATGGGGTTATACCAAACAGCACCCAAGTATGCCCGACGAGTGAACACAACGCTAGTTCCAGGTAGTGCACAGATAATGATCAAAGACGAGGAAAAGAGGCCGTTAGAAATAAGACACTACAGCGATATCGATGAGGGTACAAAGAGTCGACGAAGAATGGGTAAGGGCCGCCACTGCCACTCGAGATCCGTTTCGAGAATAATGATATAATAATTAGTAATAAGTAGTCAAAGAAGAAACGACCGAAAGAAGAAACGACCGAAAGAATAAACGAAAGAAAGAAGAAAAAGGAATTACAAAAGCATAAAGTGAAGATAAAGGAAGAGGGGGAGGTGTGGATAGACGTTGGAATGCCAAAGCCGTGGGAGCACGAGGCGGATAGCTCGTTTTATTGATCCTGCGAATTTCCTTTTCTATTTTATTTCAATAATATCAATAAATAAATGACTGCTGAATCAAATAAAATACAATAAAGATTGAGCAAAATAGAGAAATAAAAAATAAAATAAAAAGAATAGGAATAACGAAACAAATCCTGATTCTTTCTTCCCGTCCATTTTCGGTTTTAGGCCTAACTTGGATTTCTTTTCTTCTAATAGTTTATCATTTTTCTCTCTCATTTCTACCAGCTGATCCTCTCGGTCCTTTTCTTTTGCCACGTTAGACAGCTCACGCAAGGCTCTCAACGGATCCGAACCCAGTGTCCACGATTCCTGGTCATCACAGCTGAAGAGCTACCAGACATGACAGCAAGTGGCGCGTGGCAGAAGTAAAGAAGGCAAAAGGCAAGGCAAGGCCGGAGAAAAAAGGGGGCTGATCCTGTCCCAAACCACTGGATCCCGGGAGCCGGGTTCGCTAAAACCAGGGAGATCAGCTAGATAGGGAGAAGCTGGAAAAAAAAAAAAAGTGGAAAGTGGAAAGGGTCGAAGCAAAGAAGAAATAAAAGATCATAAGGCGCAGGACACCAGGGAGGTGTGGGCCAGGTCGATCAATCAATGCGCCAATCCGCCAATCCGTTCACCCGTCAAACCGTCAATCAATTCGCCCGTCCACCACCCAATCAATTGGCCATTGAGCAGAGGTGAGGTGTTCCTGGGGTCAGTCATTGGAAAGGAGAGCCAGAGAGACGGACAGGAGACAGAGAAAGGAAGCGAGGGGGGAGCGAGAGAAGAGAGGGAGAGGGGGAAAGAGGACGAGACCGTGTGGGGACGGGTGGAGCCCTGAGCGAAGGGAACGGTGGAAAGAATGAATGGTCTGGAAGAAGTTCAATTCCCCCACATGGGAGGTGTTAATCGTGGACCATCGACCAGCAAGAATCGTAATAATTGACTCCAGCAGAAGCATCGGGCCGGTTCGCAACGGAGAGAACTAGCAAGCATGAGGGTCTAGGGAGCGGCAACCGTTCCAGCAAGTGGGATGAGAAAGGAGAAGCGGTCAGAGGAGGGCCGGATGGAAACGGTGCGATGTATCGATCGAACCGTCCTCCAATGCTTGATTTCTAGAATGTTGATCCGGTCCCAATCCTGACTGGGTGCTCGACATATCGGACTAGCATGGTTTTCTTGGTTCTGTTGCATTGTAGTAGCGGTGTACGGGGGGGGGGCAAGTACGGAGTACTTGGGGAGATCAAAGAACCAAGGTATGGTAGGGAGTCGGGTTCGAGGGGAACCCTCAAAACCACTCCACAAATCATTCTGACGATAGATGATGACAATACTGATTGATACTGCCAATTACTTCAGTAGCAGAAGCGGCATCATTATGCCGTGGATAGTGGGGGGGGGGGAATCCACAGTGAAACCGGGGCTTGCCACCATCTCCGCTCCATAGGTCGAATATTGTAGTTGTTGGAGACATCCTTGCTACAGCTGCCGCTGGGTGAGTCGTTCCTCCGGTCGTCATGAATCATGGACATGGATCATGGATTGGTTGATTTATCAGGGAGAATCAAATAATGATGAAATAATAATGATGATAGTACTAATCAAGAACAAAGAACCAAGGATCAAGATAGTCCAAGAAATGGAAGTGGAATCAGGACAAGGAACTAGTTGCCGCCGGTGCTCGGGAATCAGAGAGACAACCATGGTTCCGGCTGCGGCATCTCCGTCTTTCCGCACTCTATTTATTCATGGGTTTTTTGTTGATCCTTCACGTATATATCTACTCCGTATATTTACATCTGCTATATAAATAATCATAATATACAAATACATATAGTATGGGCTTTAAGTATATAATATCCATGCCAGAGTGATACCGACCAACAATCCGAACAAATTGTGAATATACCTGATACGGAGTCCCCGTTGGAGTCCCACGAACCGGGAACCAACAGACCATTTGAAAGATGAAAGAATGACTAGCGCGTGGCCGTTGGCGGCTGGCAGCTGCCCAAATCACCCGATCATAGCCATGCCGTGATCGTCCGTTGGGTAGGTTCATTGGCTCTGTGAGGTCCGATCGACCGCTGGATCGATGCAGTCGAAGGATTGATCTAATCGAAAAGGGGCAACATGGGAGTCGGACCTAGGGTAGCAATGGGGAAATCATTCTAGAAGGAACGTCATCTAACCACTGGCTACCGTCATCGTACACGAAATTGTTATTGTGGCGCAGGGGGGGAGTATCAATCGGAATACCCGTTTTATCTTAATATTGCCTATATATATTTTTCTAGGGTTAGGGCTAATGGGGTTTCCGTCCGAAACAGAAAAATATCAAGAGGCAAAAACTAGCACAACTTGAAACAAAAGAATATAATATTATTAACAATAAATTAATAATCGAATAAATAGATAAAGAAGACAAGAGAAGAGAAGAGAAAAGAAAAGGATTTAAAAATCTCAACTTTGCAGATAGTCCCACCCTATCAACCCCGAACTCGCCAGTTTGGGTGGAGCTCTATAGCTGCATGAAGACCGCAAGTGTGATGGCAACTTTTTGCCCTGCACCACTCCGTCAACATCTCCCAGGCCAAAATAGCGAGTGGCGTAGTAATTACTTAGCTCGTCAAAATTCCCGACCTCGATCCCTCCAAGCGCCAAGTCCAAAGCCTAGCAGAGGGACGGACCCACCTGCTTGCTTCGCTTCATGCTGGGGACGAGAATCGGGGGGCACGGCGAGACGGGAGGAAAAGATGCTTGTCGACGGTGTGACGATTGATCCTCGCTCTATTGTGAGGACGATCTTTCCAGGGAAGATAGATGGCGTTGAATGCTTTGTCCACCATGATCCTTTCATGCAGGGAAGGGGTCTGTCAGTCGAGGATTGGCTGTTTATTCCATTGTCTTCTTTCTTTTTCTGTCCTATGATTCTTTTTTCTTATTTGCTGAGAGGCGGCATTAGGCGAGCATCATCATAGGTACTAGAGCTCAACACCATGCCGATGGAGGAGGCAGGGCGAGAAAACATGGGGGCTGAAGGACATGGTACATACTGGGCATACAGCGGGGATAACGGTGTCACTGCCTGCTTGCTTTTTTCTGCACGCC
Organism: Aspergillus campestris IBT 28561; assembly: GCF_002847485.1. Classification (NCBI taxonomy): domain Eukaryota; kingdom Fungi; phylum Ascomycota; class Eurotiomycetes; order Eurotiales; family Aspergillaceae; genus Aspergillus; species Aspergillus campestris. The sequence goes on along the minus strand of NW_020194336.1, from coordinate 439,383 downwards.
CGGCAGAATACAGTACGTACATGCATACTGGGGCATATCACGACAGCAGAGATGATGTAGACCGGCTCGATTGGGCAGAGGATGCTCCGGACCCTGGTCTAGCTTGCCGAAGACGTGTTCTATTCCTATGTGGTGGTGAATATCCCATGAGCCCTTGTCCATAGCACATCTGGCTATGGTACTCCCCGGGCTGGTGTATCTGGGCTGAATAGGCTTGCCACTGATGCTGGCGTCTTGCAGAATATGAAGATTGTGAGGCGGAGGGGGAGAATCATAAAAATAGAAACGTATATCGTCTGTCCCAATGAAAAAGCATATCGCGCTCTGGGGGTACAAAGGACCGTCACTATAAATGCAAGATGGCCTTCTTTGCGCTGGTTAGCTTTCGTTCGGATGGCAGCATCGGTACTCGTTGATGACAGATAATTGACAGCAGTCGTCAACATTTCCATGCATCTTGATCCCTTCACCCGGAGCATTATGGTTGAAGATTCTGTTCCACGTCAGGAACAGGAATAGCTCTCACCGTCACCACCATACTACCACCACCGTCACCACCACCACTACTACTACGACAGACACAACACAGTGCTCACCTTCGAGTCCTACCCTACCTGTCCAGATGCATGAAATCCCATCGAGAATCTCTCACATCATACCCTGATTTGGTCTGACCTGGCTAACAAGATCAACCGCTAGCACGCACAAACAACACAGCGCATCCAGCCCGTTACGGCAATCGCAAGACTCACGCCATATTGATCGATCATTCCCTTCTCCTCGATTTCCGGCCTGGTCACCGACCTACTCACTGAATAGGAAGTAGGTGTCTGTCTCGCATTTCAGATACTGACCTCAAAGCCTCGGTCTCCCGCCGGCTAAGTCTATGTATGTCTCAATCACAAGTTTACAACAAGGCACGAGAATGCCCGAGATCGCCCACGACAGACGTGACTTGTCATTCCAACAGATATGCACCTGGCCAGAATATTGACTTTTACTTACTTTTATTGATAATTTGTTCATCCACTGTCTTGCTCTCTCTTTCTTTCTTTCCTTCTTTCTCTCCCCCATCCCGTCTTCCGTTCTGCCTTTCTAACTATCTACCTTTCCTGGCCCAACAACACACCGTTACCAAATCCCTAGACTAAGCTGCACACCATAGTCACCTAGCCCGTCTCCACGCGGCCGGTTAGCCCCAAGACACCCAGCTAGCCAGCCAGCCAGTCAGTCACTTAATCGGCTGAACAACGGTTGCAGAAGAAATGCGCTATCACCGACCAACTAACTAGTTTAGGAGAGAGATCTCGATGAACAACACTAGGGGGTTGATTGGTTGTCAGGTGCGGAGTTGCCGAGTAAGTAGTACCAATTTGCTAGACACTACGACACTATATGGAGACCCAGACCCATAAGCATGGGGAGATAGATTGGATTGAGGGGCTGGTTGGGCTGGTATTGGTATTGGTGTTAGTGGGGTCTCTTCTCTTTCTTTCTTCGTCTCTCTATCCCCTTCCCTCCCTCTCTCTCACTTTCTCTCAGAGGGACTGTGTGTGTATGTGTATGTGTGTACAACACCAATCCACCATCCATCCCTATCCAGGCAAGAGCAGAAAAGACAAGAGAAAAGGAATGGTCCGAAATGCAGTGCACAGCCGCGCCGACAGCGCAAGCACCGCAATAAGTACAGTACCTAGGTACCTAGGTACCTACCTAGTAACGATTCAAATGGGGGCCAAGCGGGAAGGAAGGGAAGATCGCATGTAGAACCTGCAGCCAGAGAAAAATCGACGTGTTACACTCCTACTTGCAGGATTCGACTTTCCTTATTCCCGGCGTGTCTGTCTAGGAGATACACATACTCTCTCACACAGAGCCCGAAAGAAAGAAAGCAACATAGATAGATAGAGGGAGGGAGCGGGGGTAAGATCGAGGACTTGCAAGAAGGAACAGGTCTAGGAGGGGGGGTAAAAGAGTGGGGGATGACATGACATGACATGATAATTTTGAACGTGTCATTCGCACTTTGCTTTGCTTTATCCTCGGTGGTATTGGGTCCCCCTCCTTGTCTTACTTTTTCTTGATTTTTTTTTTCTCTCCTGTTATCGTTGTATACACATCAACTTACTAAATGGGGCCGGACACCCGGGACGGACTAATTGATTGACTGATTCACGTCCAGGGTGGATAAGATGGATAGATGGGACTAGACTAGCGCGACCAAGGTCAAGGATAAGTAATAGTACAGTATACTTACCTACCTAGGGTCATAGTGAGGGGTAACAATTTGCTAAGTGAATGAGGGATTGCTCAGTGTCAGGGAGCGAGGCGGCTATTTGGTGTCTGAGCGCGAGGGCGCGCGATGCGGTTTATCTATCGGATTTGGGCTGGTTGGGGTGATCTGCGGAGGGATTGATTTTGGGGTAGATTTGGGGTTTAGCCTTAGGTAGGCAGGTTGGGTAATTTAGATGACTGTGGTATGGGAATGATGCGTATGGTGATAGTGATATCAGGTTTATCCGCTACGAGAAGGTCGAGTGGCATAAGGAAAAAGTATATCATGGGTATCAAATGTCCAATGAAGAGAGACGCTGGGTCTGTTGCTTGCTATCCTGGTCCTACGAACAGTGAATGCAAGCCATACGGCCTGCTATGTTCAATGTAACACGTTTCTTGGTTTACTAGATAACGCATCGTAAAACGTTCATACCGGTATCATACGGGCCCACAAAGCAAGGCAAGACATCGTCTCCACCTCAGCGGACTTGTTTTTTTGCTTGAAGCTTGATTTTTCTTGTCACCAGCACCTACCTAGCGCTTAGTTGGCGATGGCGTGGGCACGGCGGCGGTCACGCTCCTCAGCAATGGAGAGCTAGAACATGTTAGTCTCAACTCCTGGGTTTGAGAGGTATATCGGAAGAAATTGCATACCTTGACACCCTTGCCCTTGGGGAGGGAGATCCAGGGGCGCTCCTGGCCGATGACGAACACGTTGGACTCGCGGGTAGCGAAGGTGTTGTCAATGGCATCCTTGACGTGGACGATGTTGAAACCACCATCGTGACGCTCACGGTGGGTGACAACACCAACACGACCCATGTTACGACCACCGGTGACCATGCAGACAACGCCGGTATCGAAGTGGACGAAGTCGGAGATCTTGCCAGTGGCGAGCTCAACCTTCACGGTGTCGTTGACCTTGATGGCGGGGTCGGGGTAGCGGATGCTATAGAAGTCCTTGTTAGCTTGCAATGTTCCAAATCGGAGACCTTACTGCCTCCAGCAACGGGGGGAAAGTTCATTCGTCCTCCGCCGATCAACCAAAGCTTGGTCCAACGACTGAATGACACGGAACTTGTGGAGAGCATTGAACTCACGTTCTCGCATCGTGCGTAACCAAGAATGGGATCCCGCCCTTGCCGAGCTGCACACGCTTGACCTTGCAGAGCTTGTACTCAGCCTCCTCGGCCTGGATGCGGTGCACGGTGAAGCGGCCCTTGGTGTCGTAGATGAGACGGAAGTTCTCGCCGGTCTTCTCAAGACCGATGACATCCATGAAGCCAGCGGGGAAGGTGACGTCGGTGCGGACCTTGCCGTCAACCTTGACCAGACGCTGCATCATGATGGACTTGACCTCGCGGCCGTTGAGAGCGTACTTCAGACTGTAAACCAAAACCCGTCAGTAATCCAACCCTTTTCTATCTGCCGAGTCGTTGGAGTCGTACCGGTTGCGAATGAAGACGATCAGGGGCAGGCAGTCCCGGAGCTTGTGAGGACCGGGAGAGGCCTTGGGGGCATAGGTCCCGGACATCTTGTCCAGGAGCCAGTGCGAGGGCGCGCTAAGGCGCTTCTGGTGCTTCTTACTGTAGAGGACATCCTTGTTAGTTGCGTTGCTTCAAATACACGATACCCATGATATCGTTTCAAGGTCGTCCTAATTGCGCCCTGCGACCAGCTCCATCGAATAAATTCTCTGGAAAATATCACAGAGCGCACCAGAATCAACCCCTGCTGAATGGGAGATTATAACTCACGGTCCGCGAGGCATCTTGTCTGCTTTGTCGACTTGAACCCGGTTAGTTGTCGAAGTGTCGCGAAGGAAGAAAAGCAGTCGACGGCCGAAGGCTTTAGACCACTTACCGCTCCACTGCGAATTTTGCTTAGCGAAGGCTGCTAGTGGGGTGAGCCCTAACGCTAGTACTGTTCTAGCGCCGCCCTATTACCCGCATTCGGTTAGCGTGTGACCCAACCAGTTAGTCTTCAACGCTTATGTAACAGTCACATGACTCGATATCTAATCGACTCTAGCAATGGCGTTGTGTTCGATTGGACAAGATAGGTATAGATGTCTAGGTATCTGCAGGCTAATATCTAATATAATTTTAATCGCTTCAACGGCATACGCTATACTGTCTTAGATGTAGCCCTTGATGACAGCAACCTCGGCGTTGAGGATAGACGACCCGGCCGCTCCGATGACAGTGTTGTGCGAAAGCGCAGCGAACCTAAGATCGAAGAAGCCGCCCTGGACGCCTTCGCGCACGCGACCGACGCTGACGGTGTAGCCGTGCGAGATATCGCGGTCCAGGCGCGGTTGGGGACGGTCAGGCTCATCGAAGACCTTGATGGCCTGCTGCGGTGCCGACGGGGCACCCAGCTTTTGTGCTTCGGACTGATACTCCCTCATGGCTTCGACCACTTGCTCCGCGCTTGGGCCGGGGCGGTTCTTGAACCGCAGCGACACGAACGCCATGTGGCCGTCCGTGACGCCTACCCGGGTGCATGTGGCGCCGATTCTGAGACCGGACTGTTCCTCGAAGGCAGTGGCTTCGGCGTTCAGAGAGCCCAGGATCTTCTGGGCCTCGTTCTCCATCTTATCCTCCTCGCCGCTGATGTAGGGAATGACGTTGTCCAGGATGTCCATGCTGGGGACACCGGGGTATCCACCTCCCGACAACGCCTGCTCGGTGAAGACCTCCACCTCCTCGACGGGCCCGAACTTGGCCTGGAGAGCCGCGAACGGAATAACCACGCCAATCACAGCACAGTTCGAGTTGCACACCAAGAAACCCTTCTTGAGGCCGAAGTGCTTTCTTTGATGGGGAATCAAGTCCAGATGTTGGGGGTTGACGGTGGGGACGACCAGGGGGACGGTGGGGTGCTTGCGGTAGTTCTTAGCGTTCGAGAAGACAGGGATATCGGCCTTGATGAATTCCATTTCTATAATGCGCATATTAGTCCTAGTCCTTCGTGCTCTAGTGAGCCACAACGTACCAGTTTCGCCCGCAATATCGCTATTAAGCCCGGAGAAGACCAGATCGCAGTCGGCGAACTGCTCAGCCCTGCAGTCTCGCAGAACAAGGTTGCTCAGTCGCTCGGACATGGCCGTGCTCTGCTTCCACTTCACGGCATCTTTGTAGGCTTTTCCGGCGGAGCGGCTCGAGGCACCGACGGCCTGGAGCTCCAGGAACGGGTGGTCGGCGAGCAGGAGGATGAATCGTTGGCCCACCGATCCGGTGGCACCGAGGATACCTAATCAAATCAGCCTTATCCCAGTGTGTTGGGCTGGAATGTCCCGTACCGCACTTTTTCTTGGGGTAGGTGGTCATTTTGTCGGTAATATAGAATCGGCCCAATCTGCTATTAGATTAACAATCTGGTCTCATTATTCGCGTGCATTGAACCATGAGCATTGCGACATGTCTCCATCTCCGAGAATTCAAGCCGGACTCAATTGCAGGGCTGCTCGAGAGTACCATGGACGGACTCCATGCCCCGCAGATGCGACAGGAACTGATGCTCGAAGTCACTGATGTAATGACATGCCGATCTTCCGCGTATAGGCTCAAATACAAACGTGCACTCTCAACAAGAGGAGAAAAGCAGCACTTACCAGTTCAATTGGTGATTGTTCAGAGAGATCCCAGGTGGCAACGAGAACCGTCAAGACGGGAACTGCGATGTCGCTTTGGCGGGCAGTTCGTTGCCCCGCCATGAGTCATCCTCCTATTACTAACTCACCGGGTTCCTGTCCTATATCGGCTGTGGGTCTTAATTGAACTTGATCTACATAACGGAGAAGACAATTTTTATATGTTGAAGTGTTATGGCGATTTCTATAGTCTATCATAAATGCATGAAAGTATACAAGACCCCTGCAGCCGGCCTCTACAGAGCTCACTTCTTAGCAGCCTTTGCACAATGGGATATATACAGGATTCTATCAGATAATAACTTATTGTTCCGGTTCACTTTCATGGTCAAAGATCTTGCCAGGGTTCAGCAACCAGTTAGGGTCGAGGGACCTCTTGATGCTCCGCATCACGTCAATTGTACACGGGCCGAGCTCTTTGCGGAGAGAGCCCTTCTTACCCAACCCAACGCCATGCTCGCCCTAGAAGAAGTTAGATGATTCTGCTAAACGGCTTGATTTCGGGGTGACTTACAGTGCACGAGCCTTCCATTTCTAGAGCGCGGTCAACCATATCGTGGACGACCTTCTCGACGCGCTCCCGCTCTACCGGGTCATTCCGATCGTACATGATACTCGAGTGGAAGTTTCCGTCGCCGATATGTCCGAGGATGCTAGCGAACAACCCCAAATCGTCAAGCTCCTTCTTGGAGATGTCTAAATCTATTAGCGAAGCCTGGAAGAAAGGGAAAGAGCTACGTACCGATGATTTCCGGCAGCCTGGAGACCGGCACAGCGACATCAGTCGACCAGATCTCGGAACCCTCCTTTCTCAGCGCCATCATGCTCCATAACGACTGTTTCCGCGCGGACCATAGGTCATGTGCCTCTCGCTCGGTTTTGGCAAACTCAAAGGTATCAGCCTTATTCCCTTGGGCGAGTTTGGTGGTCAGGGCGATGCTATCGGCAACCCCAGCGGTTGTTCCCGAGAACTTGAAGAAAAGAGTAGGCTGCTTCTTCCACGACCGCCCTGTGCCGCCGGCGCGGTTGATCACGTCCATCTGGACATCGTCTAAGATTTCCATGCACTGCACGGGGATACCCTTTTTGATCAACTGCATAGCAGTAGACGCTGCATCGTGCATCGTCAGGAAAGACACCACCCCGACTCGGGTTTGTTCCGGGACCGGTGCCAGCTTGAGTGTGGCCTCGGTGACTATTCCCAGAGTTCCTTCCGAGCCGACAAACAGTCCCGTCAAGTTGTAGCCTGCAGAGGTTTTGCGCGGACGCTTCCGGGTCTTCATGATGCGACCGTCCGCCAAAACCACGGTCAGGTTGATCACCCAGTCCTTCATGGTGCCGTATCGCACCGCATTCGTCCCGCTGCAGTTCGTGCCGATCATACCACCAATCATAGCCGACGGGCCAGGATCAACGGGGAAGAACAGACCGCTATCCTTGATCTTCTCGTTCAAGTCCATCCACTGAATGGAAGGCTGCACGACGATATCCAAGTCATCCTCATGCAGCTCCAAGATCTTATTCATGTCTGCGAAATCGATCGTCATCCCCCCGTAGGGAGCGGAGAAGTTGGCTTCGAGACTGGAACCCCCGGAGTAAGGAACCATGGGCATCTTGTATTTGTGGCAGATTTTGGCAATCTCGGAGACTTCTTCTGTGGACTTGGGATACGCAATGGCGACGGGGAGGCGCTCCGCGTTGACACTGGACCATTCGGAAAAGCCATGCAGTTGGAGGTCATCCTCGTCGGTGCTGACCACGTCTTCGCCTAGCTTGGATCTGACTTCTGCGATCGCCTATTCTCATACCGGTTAAAAACATGCGTTGGATGCGAAGTAGTAGTGATGGCGGGGGTCTCACCTTTTCGAAATCCGCCACTGACCCGTACTGGAGTGGACTGGACTTTTGCGACGGTGTCGACCGCGTGGTGGTCGCTAAGGTGTAACCAACTCCCGCGGCCAAAGCGGAGACAAGAGCCACCCGACCTGCCGACCAAGAGCTCGATGTTGACCCTGATTTCGAACCGTCTTTGTGCGCGCCTTCTCCATTACTTGTCGTGCTATTCCAACGAGCGACTCTCGCCGACGAGGAGAAACTCTGCGGGAGGTTGGGCCGACGGGGATTGATCGCGCGGGGGCATGCGGGGAGGCCCCGAGAGAGTGCAAGAACCGGTCGCATGACTCTTGCAACACAAGAACAAGGGAGAAAATAGTATAGAGGCGTAAGGCGTAAGACGTACTAATCTCCAGCAATGTGATGATGATTGATCTCCTTTATGGTATGCTCCTGACCATGATGTAACGGGGAACCTCCTCGCTTCACGTCACCCCTTAGGAGACCACGCCATTCGGAGCAATAATTGTAAGCCCGTCGGTAACTATTCGGCCGAGAGTGTTCTTGATAAGAAGAGGGGAAGCAGGAAACCCGGAGTAATGACAAGTCCTCCGACCCCACCACCAATTAATCCCGAATTTACCGAGCTTTCTATATCCAGTTTATCCACCCGATCGGGTCAAGTCCGACTATCCGTACGGGAGGCGGAATAATTCCATGTAATGCTGTCCTGTCTTTTCTATTATTATATTCGTTATTTTATTGTTTATTCTAGTTTATTTATTTCTCTTTTCCTCTCATATCTTCAAAAGAGTGGACATATCAGTCTACCACTCATTGGAGGTGGATTCTCTGTCCAGAACATAGCTGGCAGTGTACCGGTAAAGCGCTGGTAGCCTGGTACACAGATCTCGGCTAGCGGCGTGTTGAGAATTCGCGCATGGAGCAAACATTCTGTGGAGGACTGGACCCCAGGCAGGGGCTTCCCAGCACTAAAGACACCCTAACTTTATCTTAAAGCGCTCGAGGGGTGGGATGCTGTGTGCGATTGGCTGTGGTTCTGGCTGGTGGGTCAGGGACCTTTCATCGCTTTGACGTTCTCCATAGTTAGTAAGACCCTGATTACTGAGTTTGGGTGGGTTGTCCGGTTGGTAAGATGAGTGGTTTTACTGTTAGAAATCAGCAATAATGTCTCACTGATTTTTTGCGGTATTCTAGATTCTCTCCTGCTCTATCATCAGGAGAAAGATACACTGTCTAGCTAGTTGCTCACAACAAGTTAGTGGGTAGAGATAGGGCCAATGCGCTACAGGTCCCTAACAGTCGCTGTTTGTGTTTATAGTATGAAGAGATGCCACTTGAGACACCCAAAAATGCATAAATCTCCATATTGAAGAAGTATTTATATTGCGCACCATACGTCAATTGTAGTAGACGGAAACTCAGATGGTATACAAGTAGTTTTTTTGAAGCCATCCAGATCACGAGCCAAGACAGATTGTTGCGGGGGCAACGGACCGGTCCGAAAATAATCATCATTCTTCCCACCTCCAACGAAGCTCGTGCCACCACGCCGAAAGAATCCAAGATCGATCGGCGACAGATTGAGGGACTCATAGTTCATTCTAGTTGTATAATCCATGAAAGAGGTTCTTGAGTAGCCATGTCGGACCAATCGATCGCGTTGGGCCGCGAAGTGGAGCGCTTGATAACAGCCCCATATGCACCCTCTCTCCAGGTAACATGATGTCCCCGCTCTCGTGCCCCTCTTATGTTGGCATCGTATAGTTTGATTGATCATCTTTTCTTAGGATCTCTATGGCATTACTCAAAGTTGCTCTTTGGGCGTAATCCAGTCCTGGGCCTCGCGCAAACCGTGTCAGATCGGGGCTCTGGCTGACGTCGTCGTCGACGGTCTGTCCCGGTCGAACTTTGCGGTGCGCCTACTTGGGGCTTTCGGTAGGTTTTGCTCTTATAGGTGACAGGCCTGCTCTAAGACTATGCAGCGCGTGTTGAGTCCTTCCGTAATGTTTTATTGGAGCGTCATCCCCAATTATTAGACCTATTTCTGCAAAAGGCCATTGAAGATGGAGAATTCCAGGTTGGTCATCTCAAGTCTCCTCCGCTTTCTTGACGCCATGGAAGCGGCATGGACAAAACTAAGTTATTGTTCCCGCCATAGTATATCTCCACGTCTAGTGCCATGCTATCATCGCCTGTCCCGGACAACTTCATCGTCCCAGCACGTCTTGCGCCATTCATCACCAAGCTGATCTCCTTGGTCAAAGAAGCTCCATGCACAGAGAGCATTGGTCCTGTATACCAGCTCACTGCTTCGTTGCAAACATGTCCCCGAGCGCTATGCGAGATCCCCTCGGAAGTTATGTCTAGCCTCCAAATTGAGCTCACGAGGATGTTACGCAATTTCGAGGACCATATGGGAAACCTCTTTTGTCTGGCAACCTTTGCCCGCATTGCTTCCTCACAGAAGACCGGGGCTGTTGATAAGCATTCCCAGTCAACTCCCTCTTGGCTCCAGAGTATCCAGCATTTCTTCGGTCCCAAGCGAGGATTGAAAACCTTGGATCTCGTGTTCTTGCGTGTCATCCTTGCTTGCTCGGCGAGCTGCAACAACTTGACGACCGATCAAGCTGTGGAGAGTATCAAGTTAGCCATCGAGATTTGTGACACTGTTGAAACGAAACAGAAAGAGGACTGGATCAAGGCCAACTCACCCAAGATTTCCAAGCTCTGTGAGAAGGTGGCAAGGGAAGATATTGACGATCGAGTTCAGGTTCTGGTGAGTATTGAGCCAGTTGGTAATTCTATATTGAGTTTTGTTACTGAAACCACTAGGGTATTACATATCTTGTCTCCCTCATTCCAACAGCAACCATGTCCCCTGAGATACCGCGACTCGCACTCCAGTGGTTGCTCTCACAGAAAAGTGGGCGCGCTCTGGAGGTTTTGCCAGCAAATACCATCCCACGCTTAGTGGAGGCAAATGCTGTAAGTGACAGTCTAAAGATCTTGAAGGCTGTACTGACGCATCAAAGATCCGCTTAGGGAGCCCCGCGATAAGTGGCATCCTGGACTACGTGGTTTCGTCGCTCAAAACAGAAATTGGGGATGACCCCAATTATATGGGCACTCTGCAGCTCGCGCGACTGTTGCTCTTTGGCCTGCAGAAAGTCGTACCACAGCTCTCAGAATCTGCAGGGTTAGAACCGATAGTCGCATGCAGCGGAGCCGTAGAGCAACTCACTCAAAGCTTTCCAAAACAGCCGGCCCATTCTCTTTGTCAGGGAGCCAGCTCCTGCTATTGTTCCGCTGCCGCGCTACAAAATGGATTGCTCTGTGAGCTATTCGATCTTCACACCCAATCCTCAATTCTACAATGTAAAAATGAGAAGACATTCGAAATGCCTGGGGTGATGGCTTTCAGCACCATCATGTCAAGGGCTTCAAAAATGATTCCGGAGAACAAGTGTCTCTTCTCCACAAGAGCACCACTCCAGCTGCAAACCGATCGTCCCACTCCGAGAATCCGCAAAGCCTCTCGTGCTGTAAGGCAAGACTGGAGGGCAAGTCTGGCTGAGACACTCATGGCAAGTGCACGCACCTCACATGACGATATGATGCATAAGCTAGACGGCGTTTGTTACGATCTTGAAAGCCGCTGCCAAAGCATAGAGACTCCCTTGAAAATAGTGGAAGAAGAACGCGACAGATTCTCTCTAGAAGCACAGGCTACGAAGCAACAAAATACCGACCTGGGGCTCCAGCTCCAGCAGGCGACTGACACAATTGCTCGACTTGAACAGGATATTGCACGTCTGGAGAATCATGCAGAAAATGTTACTGTCCGCGTTGAAGAACTCTCAGCAAGTCTCGATGCATCTCACCAGGAGCTGGAAGACCAAAAACATACTTCCCAAGAAGAGGCTGACAGAGAGCGTGAAAGGTCCCGTAGCAGGGAGCTGGATCTGATTGCTTCCGTCACGGAACAGGAAGAACGCGTGGATACGCTCTACGAAGAAATCAGAGTCGAAAAGGAGCAGAACTGCAGATTACAACAAGAACTTGAAACTACTGAGCGTCAACGCTCGGATTTTACGAGAGAAAATGAGTCGTTGAAAGAAGATCTGGACAAACTCGGGAAAGATAATGAGGAAAAGCAAAGTCTCCTCGACGCTAAAGACGAGGAGATCCAACAGCTCCTGGCTGGGAAAGAAAATGTTGAGGGCCAGGTCGTTGACTTGTTGCAGAAGGTATACAGAATTTTCCTATCCTGGAATGCTCCGCGGTACTAATAGATGGGTGTACAGTTGGATCAAGAGGTCATGAAGTCCGCCGTTCTCGAGTCGACGCTTGATGAAACCAAGGGAGATTTCAAGATGGAATTGGATACAACGAGAAAGCAGCTGGAGGGGAAGATTACGGCTAGTGAGATTGAGGTATTACGATTGGTCTTGATCTTCTTTGATTGTCTCTAACTTGTGTATCCAGTGTGCAAAGCGACAGGAAGAGATTGCCTCTTTGCGAGCTTCCCTGCAAGCAGCCGAAGACACCGCCACCAAACAGCTGCAAACGAAGGATAAACGAATTCAATCGTTGGAAAAGAAGGTAAAGTTTACTTTTATCTGCCAATATCCCACAGTCATATTTTGAGCCATGTCTATTTTGTCCTTGAAATTGACATTTGGCCAGGTGCAACACATGCGCGATGAACGGTCGACCAAGGCACGAGAGTTTTCAGAGGCACAGCAACATATCGGGCGTCTCATGTCAGTAATGGGTTTTAAACCCGACTCAGGCCATTCCAAGCCATCCAAATCGCGGTCCAAATCAATCATCGGCCCTTCTCCAATCGCATCAGCCCAACAGCAAACGCATTCCTCAGACGAGCAGACAGAATCTCTGCTAGAAGATCCAGAGACCACGTCATTTGACTCAGCAGCACCTCATTTTGTTGGCCGCAGCCCCAAAAGACCCAGAGACAGCACCTACGCTATGGCTGAAACACCGGCCCGACCCCAGGAGAAGAAGGCCAAGAATCCATCCCGGGTGGGCAGCATGCGGCCACGCTCTGAGCGGAGAGTGCTAGAAGAAGCAGACCAAAACAGCCAGTCTAGTTCCCAGAGCAGCCGCAGGTCAAATGCCAGTCAGGGTGAAACATTTGAGGAGAGTCAATATATGGATGAAAACCATCTCCAGGGGATAGATCTTGATATGGATTTGGAGCTCACAAAGGACTTCATATTTACTAGCACGTCTTTGTCTCAGGCAAATGATAATGTGCCTCCGCCTGGAGCTCAGGGGTGATAATTTTAAGTCTTGATTGATTGAGATACTATAATTACTGACCAGTTTGTAAATATGCTTACTTTGATTGAACGTCATAATGTGATGAAAGCAATCACTGTTCTCTTACTTATTCTTGTTTGCTCTGTGACTGGATTTTATATTCACAGTAAATGTGATATTAATCAGTCTTAGTGTAAGACATCGATTCTACTTAGAGTACTCTTCACTATACTATCATATAGCAACCCTGTAACATCTTTGAATATCCATAGATATCTTTCTTCTATTTGTCTCCTTGCTTACTATTTCTCACTCTGGAGTTCCGTATGACCTAAGTAGTCAATCTCACTTTATCATATATCTGCTCTTAATCCACCGGTCAGTCACAAAGAGGGTATGTTACTTTACTCACGGCACTGATATTGCACATAAGCAAAATGGAGAAAGAACAGCAAGGGCCGTGGTATTATCCATTCAGTGTGTTTTATTTTAAAAGGCGACAGGTAGGGTTCCTAAATGCCAGTTATCATAGATCCTCAAGGAAATCTCACTAATGACAACTCAGAGTGCCGAGAAACCCTTTCTTTCTAGTTCTGGAGATTCTCAAACCACCCCCGGGTTCACCTCTGAATTTTTATCTTCTTCGGGCTCTGACACTCTTCTGCCTCTCACCTCATCTTCACCCACGCTTGTTTCGGCTCCCTCTTTCTCCTCCCCTTCCTCCTTTCCCTCTCCTCCAAATCTGTTTCCATCAGCAAAGATGCGGCGTCGTGTATTAAGCAGCTCAACGCCCAACAAGTCTGTCCCAGAACCCCAAACACGCAAACTCCAAGCTCCACCAAAGCCCTCACCCCTACAGCTACCTTCTCAAATCCTACCGTCCTGGAGCCAGAGGGATACTCTCGCTATCAGACTCACCAATGTCCCGAAAGAAACAAGCGCTGTGGACTTATGGGAGGCTTTTCACAAGGAAGGAAGCATTTTCACTATCGACCTTTTTGAGGACAGCCATGGGAACAGAAGGACAGAGGGCAAAGTCCGCTTCAAGTCAGCTCTTGCATCCAATCTTAGCCCACCACATACTCACATTCATAGGCCACCTCCGGCGACAGACTTCTGGAAAACAGGAACCTACGAGATAAGCTTGCCAGATGGCCGAGTTACGACTATTTTTATACGTCCAGAGTTTCATCTGCCTTATAACAGAAGGGTCGACAGCCCAGTCGGCCGTGACGTTACATACCCTGTCGAGGTTGTAAGTTCAAGTATCATCCCAAGGTTCTCGTGAACTGTCTAATCCGTAATTTTCCAAGAAAATCCCCATCGCGTCCATGGATATAGGAGTTTTGGTGGACGAAAAGACAATGCTTCCCATGCGCACTGTTGGTCTAGGTGCTGATGAGCATCCCTTCTTACTTCTCGATCTGAAAGCCAGGGCCATGATGATCTATTTTCAACTTCCGATACTCTTCAATCCTAAGAGCAAGCTCCAGGCAGGTGATAAGTATAACCAATACCGTCTGAAGATTCCTCTGGTGCAATTGACCCAAATTCTTCAGACTGGGGACCCTGCATCGATCATAACTCACTTGCTAGTGCTGGAGTCTCCACCCTTGTATTTTCGGCGTGCTACGGATATCCCGAATACTTTCGTTGACGATAACTCATGGAGGGACTCGGACTCCTGGTATCGTCAGACCAACATTGTCCATAACCCGTTAGAGCTTGCCGGTGTCCCGACGAGCTTGCGCAAGTTGAAGCCAATGATTGATATCGGTACATAATATCCTTCTCTCTGTCTTTGCATGCTTTCTGCTCGCTCATTGACTGACCAAGATACACAGGCCGTTGGAATGTTCTCAGGGCGACATTTCCTCAAAACATTGGCCTTAATCCTAGTTTTTCGCTGGTCTGCAATATTCTCAAAGACTACAACGTGAGAATCGAAGATATCGATAGCTTCACTGTATGGGATGGATCTAAAGAGAGGCCACCTCCCGTTTGGGAATGGATTGACCTATCCAAGTCTTCACCTCAGACGGAAAGCTCTTCTCTCGGAGACCTTTTGGATCATACCTATGTTCATCTAGATTCTCGCGTACGGTATCAGCTCGAGGTGTGTATATCCCATGGATACCTCTCGGAATTCACCATGTCTCGTGAGTTTGTGGTCAAGCTCGCGGAACTTGAAGAACCAGAAGCCAGAAAACTTCTTGAACATGTTGCGACGGAGAAGAAAGTCTACTTTGATCCCATGAAGATATTCGATTTGATATTCATCAAGGGTACAACAAACGCTAGGATACCTTCGCACTGTTGCCACATGCGCTCGGCAAGGATCACGCCCAGCACCGTCTACTTCAACACCCCCACGGTGGACATATCGAATCGAATCGTTCGACGATACAGAGAACACTCAGATAGGTTTCTCCGGGTCCGGTTTACCGATGAGAAGCTACTCGGTCGAATTTCTGCAAGTGTTGACAATACGAGAAACGAGATCTTCACGCGGGTAAAGAGAACATTGGCAAATGGCATCGTGATTGGCGACATGCACTACGAGTTTCTTGCATTCGGAAACTCCCAATTTCGTGAGCATGGTGCCTATTTCTTCGCCGGGCAGCCTGGCCTTACTGCCGCCAATATTCGAGCATGGATGGGAACCTTCAATAATATCCGGAATGTTGCTAAGCACACCGCACGTTTGGGACAATGTTTCTCAACTACCCGCGCCGTTGCTGGGTCATCTGTGACGGTTAACAGAATTGATGATATCGTACACAACGGATATACTTTCTCCGATGGCGTTGGCAGAATTTCGCGCTTCCTTGCTCAGATGACCATGTCTGAACTGAAGATCAAAACTCCAAATGGGGAGCCCCCGTCCGCGTTCCAATTCCGCCTTGGAGGCAGCAAGGGGATGCTCACTGTATCATCCCAAGCTCAGCCACAGGAGGTTCACATACGAAAAAGTCAGGATAAATTTACGGCAAACCACAGCGGCCTGGAAATCATTCGCTGGTCACAATTCTCAATCGCAACTTTGAACCGCCAATTGATCATTGTTCTATCCACCCTCGGAATACCCGATGAAGTCTTTCGTGCCAAACTCAAAGACATGCTGCAGGGTCTGGATGAAGCACAGAAAAGTGATACGCGGGCTATCTACTGGTTGAGGAGATATCTAGACCCGAACCAAATGACACTCGTCGTGAGTCAGATGGTCAGCGATGGCTTCAGGCGAGTCCAAGAACCCTTCTTGACTTCAATACTGACCCTCTGGAGGGCTTGGCATCTTAAGTATTTGAAAGAGAAGGCGAAGATTGCCATTGAAAAAGGTGCAAATCTCCTAGGCTGCATGGATGAGACAGGTACTCTGAAGGGCCATTTCAACAACATCCCCGGAAAGGATGCGTCCGTTAAGGAACTCAAGGCAGCATTGCCGGAGATATTCGTCCAGGTTTCCAACCCAGAGAAGGAAGGAAAATACGAGATAATCGAGGGACTCTGCATCCTAGCCCGAAACCCCTCCCTTCACCCCGGCGATATTCGCGTCGTGAATGCAGTGAACGTCCCAACTCTACGGCACCTCCAAGATGTAGTTGTCCTGCCGCAGACCGGTGATCGGGACATCGCAAGTATGTGTTCCGGTGGCGATTTGGACGGCGATGACTACCTTGTTATCTGGGATCAAGATTTGGTCCCTGAAGACTGGTTTCGCGAGCCGATGACCTATACTAGCAACGCGGCTCGGGACCTCGATCACGATGTCACCGTCGACGAGATAACATCGTTCTTCGTGACCTATATGAAGAACGACTGCCTTCCTCAGGTCGCACACGCACACCTCGCCTGGGCCGATTGGCTTCAGAACGGGGTAAACGAAGAGAAATGCATCAAGCTGGCCCAGCTTCATTCCGACGCTGTGGACTACAACAAAACCGGCAATCCAGCCATAATGACTCGAAATCTTCGACCTCGTCTCTGGCCTCATTTCATGGAAAAGAATCACCTACCAAAGGACAAGATCTACCATTCTAGAAAGATACTTGGTCAGCTTTACGACGCCGTCGAGCGCATTGACTTCGTTCCTAGTCTCGAGATGTCTTTTGACGAGAGGATTCTCAAATGTGGAGTCCAGGTCACCGCAGATATCTACCAGTTTGCGAAGGATCTCAAAGTCTCCTACGACGAGGCTATCCGCCGCATCATGGCGCAGCACGAGATCAAGACCGAGTTCGAAGTCTGGTCCACGTTCGTCCTCAGTCACGCAAACATGAGCAAGGACTACAAGTTCCACGAGGAACTAGGCGCATTGTCATCCGCTCTCCGCGAGGGCTTCAAAAGTAAATGCTATGAGAAAGTCGGCGGTCGTGAATTCGAGCAGCTAGCTCCGCTCGCCGTCGCTATGTATCGCCTCACTCACGAGGAAATGTCCGCCGCTTGGGACAAACATCGCTGCGAGAACCCGCCTGACGAAAGGTTTTTCCACAGACGCTCACCCTCCATAGACACGCTTCCTCTGATCAGCTTTCCGTGGATTTTCCCGCACGTACTCGGCAAGATAGCAATGCGCCATTACGACGAATCACCCCCTCTCCCGTCGCAGACAGACGAGGGGCTTCTCGTCGATACAACCGTTGATCTCCGTCTCCGCCATTCTAGCGATGACCTTGTCGTTCAGTCTCAGCCGCCACTCGACTCTCAGAGCTTAGTCCCTGTTCATAACAATCAGCCGGCTACTACCACACCCCCGAGTCTACTCGTCAACGACCTCGTCCCGGGCCCCATGCTACCCGGTCTACGTCGGGGGACGCGTCTCATCCGGACATTCGCCACGGGGGTCGAATCCCTAGAAAACCTCCTCGATTTCGGCCTCTCCGAAGGGTGCAACGGCTCATCTTCTGAATCTGCTACTACTCCCAACAACGATGAGGAGCGTGCTGGAAACGGGGGCCTTCTGCTCGAGTGGGACAGCAATGCTAGCGCCGAGGATATCAACCACTCTATTGATAACGCGGTCGTTTCGGATCCCGTTCCAGAGTTGAAAGGCGGCAGCAACGGCGCGGTCGTGGAGATTGTGGAAGAGGTCGTTGAGGAGGATTATGGGCTTCAGCTTACGGCGCTTGATAAGCTGAGTCGGTTGCTTGAGACCTAATTGTTTTTTTCTTTGCTTTGACTCATTCTGTTTCTGTAAGCAAGGATTCAACGTATCAAGCGGGTGGATATGCGCTGTCTCTTGTGGTGTTCTGAGGGGGACTCATCCATGCTGTCACGTTTGGCGACTAGGGGCATGATTTTCTGCTGTTTTACTTTGATGCCTATAAGCCAGGGGCGTTTCTCATAGGGGTGATGAGATAAATCAAACAGACAGATCAAGCAAGAGAGGTTAATATCAACAATTAATTCAAGAAATCAATGTCTGGACCAAGGCAAGCCCTACAGACAGTATAACGGGGTATAGTAGTAGTTCGCCCTTGCGCCAGGACCCAATAAAGCAACGCCATTAACCTTCTTCCAAAATCTCCATGAAAACAATCATAACCTCAAAACAAACTCACCATTCCAACCCACTTTCACAATTCTCCAACAACCCCATAACAGGCCCCAACACAGCCCTCGTATGCCTCCAATTCGCCGAATGTCTCGTCCGAGAATAAAACACCGGACAATCCTTGCTATCGCACTTAACGTCATCGCCGAACGGGACGCCCATGCAAGAGCGACACACACGGTGGAGGTCCGACACCCTCTTTTCAGCCTGCTGCTGGCGAGTAGTCAGGTCGAGCAGCGCGACGTGGGGTTGTCCCATGCAGGCGGCGCAGACGGGGGCGTCCGTGTTGTCTAGTTTGGACTTGCAGACTACGCATGAGGAGGATTTCATGTACGATTCGAGGGTTTTGCGGGCTTCCTTTCCTGAAGAGGTCGAAGCAGTGCCTTCGACGCGGCGGATGCGTTGCACTTTGGGCATTTCGTCGTACCATTGGCGGATGTTGGCGCCGACGAGGTTGAAGATTCGCTCTAGTGGCGGGATGAGATTCTTGGTGATGTAGTACTCGGCGTCGAGGTCGAGCTGGGCGTCGGACAGAAGGGTCTCGGGCGACACGCACCGGTCGATTAGTCTTGATCCGGGCGCCCCCGTGACGACTACGTATGGGACGCGTTCGCCGTATTGGGGCTCCTGGCGGGGATCTTCGAGCATCTTTTTTGTGCTGATCAGTGCGCCTGGTGGGGGGAGGCCTCGTTCGCTGTAGGTTCCTAGTCGGACTGCTCGCGCGAAGCAGAAGTCTTGGATGGAGACGTTGCCTTGCATGATTTTTGTGCATTGCTTTTGGAAGTACTTCTTGACTTGGCTTAGATCGGCGGTTCGGAAGAGGAGTTTGAGGGCTTTTTCTTCGATCTTTTGTTCGGCGGGCGTGCCGTCCCTGCGAACCGTTTCGATGCCCTTCGCGTCGAAGACTGGCTCCTTTTGGTCCCGGTGTTCGTACTTGAAGCCCACGTAGCGTTTCTTCGCGAGTAGGACGCACGGGTGGTAGACTTTTTCGAATTTGAGCTTCACTGGGCGTGGGTTGATCTCTGTGACGGCTTTGGCGATCTCGTCGCCAATGTCGAAAGCTTGTTCCCGTGTTCGTCCCTTGAGGTACACGAAAAGACTGTCCGTGTCGCCGTAGACAACCTCTGCACCCCAGCGATCTACGGAGTGGATGAACGCTATTGCTTTTTCGAGTGTTTCCCTGCCTGACTGGACAATGCTGTCGGCTATCTCGGAGCAAGGCATTCTCCCCGAGAACGATGCAGAAGTGTATCCGTATGTCACGTTGGCGATAAGCTTGAGGGCGAGCTGTCTGTTATTGAGAAGGCGTTGGAGCGCCTTGTCGTCTTTGTCCTCTTTCATCCCAGCCTTCACCATGACTCGTGTCTCTAGAATCTCAGCCAACATCCTTGCTAGCAATGATGTCCGTACCTCCGGCTTCGCGTACATCATGCCATTTGGCGCGATGTTGATCTTGTCTTTGAACAGCTCCAGCAGGCCCGGCTGCCTCTCATAATCTGTGAATCCCATTTTGCTGCGACCCATCCATGGACGTGCTCTGCCAAGGAACGTTGAATAGCAGTAATTGTAAGCAATCATGATGCTGGGATACAGCGACTGAAAATCCAAGACCAGAAGAGGACTGGTGTAAAAGTCACTCTGGGGCTCCATGACCAGTGGCAGACATTCGAGGGCATTCTGCTGGCCGACTTGTTTCTTGCTCGGAGACACGAGGAGAAAGTTCTCCGGTTTCGCTATTCGGAACATCAGGGACTCCACCTTGAACTGAGAGCCTCGAGAGACGACAGAAAAGAAGTCGATTCCAAGAAGTCGCGCTTGCTCACTGGTTCTCGATATCAGCTCGTTGGAGTCAATGATCTCGAGATTCATTTGCACGCGCGAAACGAAATAGCCGATGACTTTCAACAGGCTCCGAGGCTGTCCACTCTTGAACCAGTCGGTGAGATCGCGGAATGAATAGTGTGGGGTTCGTCGGTGCAGCAAGTGAAACACGACGTTTTCCATGGTGTATTGGAGCAAGTTGAGTTCGCCTTTCATCGCTCGCCAAATGTTGACTATATGGCGCCCCGTAATTCGGATAGAAGACGTATGGTTGAATCCCCATCGATCAGCGTCCTTACCAAATCTTCCACGCGCTTGTGCTTTGACTCTAGAGAGCTCATCACACATGTCGTAATCATATTTTTTTCTAGCTCTCTCAATCAAATATCCCCAGGAGCTATTGTGGACTTCGTATCCGGTGATGATATCCGGGTCATGAAAACGCACAATGTCCACTATCCGGGTAAGTAAATCAAGTTCGGTTGGTTCATGTTCTAGATCGATCCTCAAGGCTTTGGACACCTTAGCCTCTGGCATATCACCCTCGCCCTGGAATACCATTCCGACGTGGACACCCGGTAGATGGCTGTTGATATCCAAGTCTTCGTCGTCTGATTTAATCGCCCAGAATACACCGGTGATCTCATCTTCGTCCGGGTTTGGGGCAAGGATGCCACGAGTATTCACGTGAACCTCCAAGCTCATTACGCTCATATATTGGGCCTGGTGCTCTACATTCGTAGAGCTCTTCTTCTGGGAGTATTTAAACCCGTATTCATTGGCCTGCGTAGGACCCTCGATTTGTGACAAAATATTTGGTTTCGTTTCCGGTGCACGAAGTTCGGTTCCATGCTTAGCAGCCTTGTCCCGCATCTCGTTCTGCATGTTTTTAAACCACTCAACGACCTCGGAGCGACTCGGGGGCACAGGCGCAAACTCCCATACTCTGCAGCTGGTGGATTCTCGTAGAAAGTGATCGACTTTCTGCTGTTCTTGCTTATCTCGTGTCGGACCGGGTTGGTCTCCCATCAATGCAAGAGAACTCCCTGACGGATCGAAATCGGGAAGAAAATGTATGCTGTTGCCCTCCAAGCGAAATTCCCTACCGGCATAGTCCCGAGGTCGATCAGGAACATCGCTTTCGTTGCTGTAGAACGCCTTCTGGTACACGGCAGACGGGCATCCGTAACCATTGAGGGTTGAAGAGACCTCCTTGGGGGTGGGACACGGAATCTGCAAACAGTACACTCGGGAACCCAATGGTATATTGAAGGCATCTCTAATCATTGTCGCCATTTCTGAGACATGTGGATTCGTGGTATGTGATTTGGTTTCCGATAGTGATGATTGCGGTAGAGACGACATCTCGTCATGAGTCGATTCTTTGGAGGCATTTTCCAGTGGCTGAGAGATACCACTATGTTCTGCAGTCTCCATTGTTGCTTTCAAGGGACTAGCGCCATCCTGACTGAAACGTAGTATTGTCATAGGGTCGTTTGGATCCTTTACAACAGGAAAGTTCAATTTACTCTTCTGGCCTTCGCCCCTGAAGTGGGTAGCAAGCTGCGACGCTGGGGGGTTATGTTGCGATGATTGGGACCCTGTGGGTTCATTCGACCTAACCTCCCCGTGTTCACTTTCACGTCGGTGGAAACTCCCATCGAAACTTTGAAGCGTTCTCGAAAAGCTGTGAGATTGCGTATCCCCCAAAATCCTTCCTCTTTTCCGAGGGTCGACTTCATCCATTAGATTATTTCGACGGCGCTTCGAAAATCTAGAAGCATGCGGGACATGTCCATTGAAGGTTTCAAGAGGTTCCTGGCGCCGGTCCCCTGCTAATTTTCCAGGCACGTCCAAAAGCAAAAGTTCATCTTCCGGATCATCATCCATGGATTCTGCACCTTCTTCGTCATCTTCATATGCTTCGTTGCCTTCAGAGAAGATGTCTGCTACATCCTCATCATCGGAGCAGTATGGACTCCCATACGGCTGGGCAGACAATGCTGCATCCTCATTGACTTGTGCTTCCACACTGTCGAGTGCACTCTCATTTCGATCTTGATACGCTTCCAAATTTGAAACCTCGTTACTGTCCGCGAAAAGATCTTCAACGCTCTCCATCGCAGTCTTGATGTTTTTCTCCAGGGGGTTTGGGTGGAGATAATTATCAAAAGTCACATCCGCTCCACCAGTTGCGCGTTTCTCTTCAGCGGCAAGCTGAGCAGCCATATCGCGAAACTCATCTTCATGAATCCAGCCACCCTTCGATTGATTCCTTGAGCTTGACGAAAATGACACAAGGTCCTCAGCCCTGAAAGGACTACTCCCCGGGTCAAGCTGTCCAAGTCGTTTTTTCCGTCTTCGAGACTCATCTTGCCACAGGCCAGCCATGCTAGGGACTAATCGCTCATCCGATGGGAATGATTTAAACAGCTCGGTGAAGTCATGGTGGATATCTCTCTCCCTGATTTCCACGCGGTTCAAGATATCCTGCACGTGCACGTCTACCTCCAACGGACAATGGCTTTGTTTAGGTAGATCAGTTTCACCGGAGACACTGTCGGGGTTTATCGATCGGTCGTGCCAGCGATGATCCAGATTACTCAGTTCCATATACTCGGGTACAGGTGAGCGGAATTTAACCTTGCCGCACTTCATGATAGCACAGCCGAACAAGCTGTAGTCGCACATCCACTGCGGGATGTATTGCAAATGGCTTTCATATGGCTGTAAGGGGCGCTTCAGCACTGCCCCCTGCAGGAGTAAATCCGCAAGCCTCGTGGTGTAAATGGGATTTAGAAGATAGATCTTGAAGTAGAACCGGTATCCCACATGGTAGCCGTAGAATGGCACGCCCTTTACAAGGGTGATATGAGCAACAAAGAAGGCTCTTTTGTCGTATTCATTGCGCCGGTAGCTTACCGCTAGCGCACGATCGATAGAGAGATGCAGACTCCGAGTTGCAGAGCTCACTAGATATAGACCTCTTAGCCAAATTGAGTTGACAACTACGCAAACAAGATAGACTAACCGTGTTCTGGGCTTAAATCGCCAGTATACTCGACGTACAAATAAGGAAACGCGCCATGGATGTGAACGCAGACCTTCTGGCCAGTCTCCGTGGCCCCAAAGACCCTGATCACCGGCACTTTGGGCCTGTCATATTTTCCTGTCGCGCCATCCCGGTAAGGCAAAGGCGGATCGAACTCGGATGGGGCCGCTTGGTAATGATCCACGCAGTTCAAGCGCACTTGGAAGGGGTCCATTAGATGGCTAAGAAACGGCCAAACAGCGACATAGCGGTAGAAGAGACAAAGGTCATCACATCGCTAGCTATCTCGCGCTGATACTTTTGTTCTAGAGAAGCCGTGGCGTTGCTCGGGGGTAAGATCGCAGCCTCGGCGTGCGTAATTGGCCGCTACGCGTTCGGAACGCCTTGTCACGTGAGGCGGCATGCATACAGCACAGATAGTGACTAATCGGTCAGATGACTGCGCATAAGCCCAACACAATCGGCGATCTGCAAGAACCTCCAACTCCGACGCTGCTACGTCGACCGTCTCATCAGACATTCTTCTGTAGCAGAGTTTGTCGCGAAATCACTATACAGACTTATTTTCTATTGTCCAGCCTTCTCTACTCTCGATCATCATCTCATAGCCGCAGATCACCATGTCGTCGCGAAAACCCGCCGATGTGGCGTCGAAGGAGCGCAACGAATACATTCCCTCTTTCATCTCCAAAAAGCCGTTCTATATCGATGACGAATCCTCTGCGAACGACTATCTCGAGCATCAACGTTTACACAAGGAAGCCTCCGCCGACCAGTCTAGATGGTATGAGCGGGGAAAGCGTGCTGGCCCAGCCGCCACCAAGTACCGCAAAGGGGCTTGCGAGAACTGCGGTGCTATGACCCACAAAACGAAAGAGTGTCTAAGTCGACCCCGGAAGCATGGGGCCCGGTGGACCGGCAAAAACATACAGGCGGATGAGGTTATTCAGGATGTGTCGCTGGGGTGGGACGCCAAGCGAGACCGGTGGAATGGTTACGATCCTAACGAGTACCGACAAGTGGTCGAAGAGTTTGAAGAATTGGAGTCGTTAAAACGATCTGCCAAGACCGGCGATGACGAGGAGCAGAAGAGGATTACCGATGGCGATCCCGACGAAGAGCAAACACTCGGCGAACTCGGCGATCAAGCCCGCTACGCTGAAGAATCCGACATGGGAAGACAACAGAGCACCGCGACCCGGAATCTACGTATTCGAGAAGACACGGCGAAGTACTTGTTGAACCTCGATCTGGACTCCGCCAAATACGACCCGAAGACGCGACGGATGGTTGATATGGGCGCTCAAGAAGATCAGGCTGCGGCGCTCGTCGAGGAGGAGAACTTCGTGCGTGCGTCTGGGGATGCGGCAGAGTTCGAACGGGCCCAGAAATACGCCTGGGAAGCGCAAGAAAGCGGCGGACCCAAAATCCATCTCCAAGCGAACCCGACTTCGGGAGAGGTCATGCGGAAGAAGCAGCACTCCGAAGCCGAGGCGAAGCGTCAAGCTCAACGGAAGGCGCTGTTGGATAAGTACGGTGGCCAAGAGCATCTGGATCCCAGCCCGCTACGCGATACGATGGTTGTCGAAAACGAGAAGTTTGTTGAATATGACGAAACTGGTGCCATCAAGGGCGCGCCAAAGAAGGCCGTCCAGTCCAAGTACCCAGAGGACATCCTCACCAACAACCATACTTCGGTATGGGGCAGTTGGTGGCACAATTTTGAATGGGGGTATGCGTGTTGTTATTCAACTGTCAAGAACAGTTACTGCACTGGCGAGGATGGGAAGAAAGCCTTCGAGGAGGCCGACAACATGTTAATGCTGGAAGCCGACGGCGACGATCAAGACAAGCCGGTTGGTCACGAGGCCAGTGAAGCCCATAGCGCCCAGAACTCTGAAGAGCACGAACAGAAAGACGAAGGCTCCGGCAAGAAAGCGAAGAAGCGCACGCTACTGGAGGCGCAAACCGGCATCTCAGAAGAGGAGCTGGAGTCGTACAAGCGCAGCCGTCTCGACGCCGCCGATCCCATGGCTGCGTTTATTGGCAAGGACAGTATTGCCGAATAGTCTTCTCTTTCATGTTCATTCTTTTCTATGATCTCTAATTAGGCGTCTGGTTTTGGTAAATACCCTTTTGACCATGTATACAAAATAGTGCAGTATCTATAGCAATTGAGTTCTTTGAAATATACATGCAAATCCAAATATGCTTCCAAACTGAGCCAAGCATCATGTTCTTCGTAGGGACAGTTATTGTCGTTGATAGATGGTTATAATAGGACACCACCAACATCCTCCACCCAGATCTCTAGATCTACTAGAATATACAGGCACGTGACCAAATCGCCTGCAAATCGCCACAACGCAGCGCGAAGCGATCTGATCGCGATAAAGATGGTACCGTTAGAATCGCTGTGTCGAGACGAATCGAACGATGGTCTTTTGAACCCATTTCCAGATACTTCATGCAATGGCCCAAAAACGATCACTTTGCCGACCCCCTCCCCCAAAGGCTGATCGGACAAATTTGCAGCGAATTTCCCAAGATTTCCGTTGCGAGGTTTCACTAGCGCCGTTTTGGTCCACGTGATTCATCCCAGGTCACATGCTCAGCCCATCCCGTGGCGGCGGATCACGGGACCAGGGCACAAGCCCTGGGAGCCCACAACCCAAGGCACTAAGCGACTCCTGCCGCAATCTCAGCGCGACACTTTCGGATACGCTGCAGCGACGACGACGACATCGACAACCAGCCCTTCAACGGAATCGCCAGGTGAGTCCCACCACAGACAGCTCCAGTGCTGCGCATTCTTGCTTCACGTCAAGGAAGTCATTCTAACCTTTCTATCGATTGTCCTTATAGTTCCATAATCCAAGATGAGTACGTGCAAATTCGCGATCCCACCGTCGACACACACCCATCCCCGGGCCTTTGCGTCGACCCGTCCGATATACGTTGCAGACTGACACCGGATTACAGCGAAGGGTACCTCCAGCTTTGGCAAGCGCCACAACAAGACTCACGGTCTCTGCCGGCGTTGTGGTCAGTATACTCCATTCCATCCAACCTAGTCGATCGTTGGCGAACTCCACCCCCGACGGAAAAATATCTGCGATTCTATGTGCAAAACGAGGAAAGAGTCTGGAGGACATGAATATGCAAAGTCGGGTGGAGGAACACAGCATCGTCATGGGAATTCGAATTTGAATGCAGATCGGGCTGACCGTTGGACTTCTTTCTCGAATACAGGCCGCCGCTCGTGGCACATCCAGAAGTCGACCTGTGCCAACTGCGGCTACCCCGCTGCTAAGACTCGCAAGTGTACGAATCCCCGAACCAATCCACCTTGAGTTTATTACATCCCATCCGTCTCCCTGGACGGGACTGCGAACGAACTTCACTGCAAGAACATTGGCTCACGAACTCTTTTTAATGGAAACAGTCAACTGGGGCGAGAAGGCCAAGCGCCGCAAGACCACCGGCTCCGGCCGCTGCGCTCACCTGAAGGACGTCCACCAGCGCTTCCAGAACGGCTTCCGCACTGGTGTCCCCAAGGGCGCCCGCGGTCCCGAGAACCACTAAGCTCGCCATTTCCCCCCCTCGAACGTCGCATTTGAATTTCCTTTTTTCTCTTTTCGATCTCGGAGGCTGGAACAAAAGGGCTGGTATGACGAGCAGGAGGAAGTGTGTGCGTGTGTGTTAGCCTGGCAATGTGAAATGATGAATTCCCAGCAATTGCAATGCTAGGCGACTTAAG
This sequence comes from Aspergillus campestris IBT 28561, assembly GCF_002847485.1. Lineage (NCBI taxonomy): Eukaryota > Fungi > Ascomycota > Eurotiomycetes > Eurotiales > Aspergillaceae > Aspergillus > Aspergillus campestris. The sequence continues at coordinate 412,124 of NW_020194336.1, read as the reverse complement.
GACGCTTTTTCCCCCTCCCCGTGGAGTTGGTGTTGGGAACTTGGTCTCTTCGTTTGTCGGCATCATCGTGTTTTTGATTTTTTAGAGCAATTCAAAAGATAAAAAACCGACGGCAAATGAGAGACGGGAAATTACTTTTTTCCTCCTCGTGGGGTGTTCAAAACTGGGTGAATAAAAAAAAATAATATTAAAAAAAGGGAAAAGCATGCATGGATTTCCTTTCTGATTGTTTATGGCTGGCGAATATCCCCCGTGTCGTGGCAGATGTTATATTGAGATACTGTTCAATATGATCTGTCTTACCTGAAGTATAACCCTCTCCCGTACAATATTCTGCTCCCCTACAACGCTACTCATGCTATCGATGGCGATAACGGTTTGTTTTATCTAACCAAGACCCACTTGCCATGCCCATGCTATATATACCTATATCTATACAACGCCCTATGACGCCAGCCCAAAACCCAGGCAGCCCAAATCCATTGATGACACTCACTCTCCCCTTCCAAACACACAGACTCCCCCATCTCTCTGCACGAAATACAACACCTCGCGTTCCTCCCACTTATCTTCCGCTCCCGCATCAACCTGCCCCCAAGCACCCCCTTTGCTAACGCGCAGCACACCACTAACATCGCGCGCCGCCCCGGTCTCAAGGTTCCGCAGCTGCAGGACCATCTGCGCGCGGTGCGCCGACCCAATCGCGAACGCGGCACTTTCCATCTCCAACGGTGTAGACGGTTGATGTGCGGATTCTGCTGCATTGTGGATTAAGGGCGAGTCGGCGGATAGAGCTAGTACTGTTGCGTGGACGTTCTAAGCACACCACTCATTAGCTCTCCGTTCCTAATTCCCGAGACTGTGAACAGTGGAGTAGATAAAACAAGACAAACACACCTGCTGTAACCCCATAATCCACTCCCCCATCTCCGTAGCGCCGATGCCCTTCGCGGGCCCCGTAGCGGCGAGTAACAGATCCGGCTGGTCCACGATGAGCAGAATCTCCGGTTCTTCCTCTCCGGGTGTTACTGGCGTCTTTAGCTGCTTAATCACGGAGGAGATGTCATTCTCGAGTGCGTCGAGGGCTTGCACCCCTGTCCCGGAGAGATGCAGTCGCTTGACGGGTCCGGGTCCTCTCGACTGCTGTTGTACTTGTTGGTGGGGGTTGGTCGGAGTAGGTCGCGCAGGCGCGGGTTGTGGGACGCCTCGTGCGGGCAACGGGCCCGGTTGAGAGCGCACAGGAAGGACTGTTCGGGAAGGCGCAGGTCCGGAAGTTGATGTTGTTGTTGTTGTTTGGGAGGAGGGAGTGGGCGTGTAGAAGAGCTCGGAAAGGCCGTCGACGAAGGCAAATTGGCGCTTATCGGTCAGGCGCGCGAGGTCGAGGCCCTATCCATATTAACTTGTCATCAGTATCATCCTCCAATGTATCTCATAGCATAATCGCTTGAGTGGTAATAAAATGAAGGTAGCCCACCAATCTCTTCGCCTCTGACCTCCAAAATTCCCACCCCCGCAGAAAGCTCACTAACACAACCTTCCTCTTCCTCCCGCCCTCACTCCCATGGAGCCCAAAAGCTGCATCGCCGACCGGTGCGCCCAGTGCCGAATAGAGATATCGCAAGATCAGCCAATTCCCCGTCGCGCCTAGGACCGAGGACAAGAGTGTGAGGGAGGATTGCGGGAGGGCGGATACGTAGGGCGCAAGGAGGGGTGGGAGGGGCGGTTGGGCGGGCATGTCGGCGCAAGCGGTCGCCTCGAATTGGACGATTGGGGGGTGTCTGGCTTGAGGGTGTGTCTGTGTGGTCTGATTTGAGAGGTGGTGATTTGGTGTCGGGTTGGTGGTCGGAATATGACGTTGTATAAAAAAAAATAGAGAGGGGTCGTTGATTCGTTGGTGGGGTTTCACCGCCAAGAGTGGTGCCTGTCGCGTATGATATGTATTTCTCTATTTTATATGGGTGAACCATCGGTTCATTTACGGGATTGACCATGGAAATACTTATATATATGTGTGTGTTATATATTTATATATTGTTGTACATCATGTGGCTCTCTGGATGTACTGATAAAGTTGTGGTAGTAGAACCGGTCACTCTATATGGATGTATATATATCTGTACAACACATCTCCTACAATATCAGCCTTGATGTATCCGCCAAAGACGGGGTATTTTAAGTTTACACATTAGAGAGCAATGCGATATCACCAAGCAATTTATTATTATATCCCCCCGTTAAAGAACTCCCGCGCAAAGACACAGGAAGACACAGAAAGACAGAAAACCCCTCATCGACACCTGAAAAGCCGGGTGTGGACGCCGCGCACCCACGTGACCGGCTCTTCCCCACACGAAGGAACAGATTCATCTTCAACCCAGCCGGGCATGAATGAGTTCGACCCCGTGCAATCAATCAGTCAATCACCCTCCGCCAGGTGTCCAGCAGCCAGTTCGGCCATCTTCTTGCGCGCGCCCCTTTTCTCATGGGATTCGGGGTTTAAGATCCACTCCGTCCTGATCAAGCCCTCTGGTTAGGCCGGAACCTGAGGCTGCAATTGTATATACATTCCATTTCCGTGCCGATCGTGAGTTGGCCCCGTCTGTCTTTGGTCTTTGGTCTTTGGTTTTGCGTCGAATCGCTTTGTTTTGGATGGTTTTGTTGTTTTTATCTTTTCCTCTTTTTCTATAATTTTTTTTATTTTGATTTTCTGAAGGTTTTTTTTTTTTTTTTTTTTTTTGGCACCATCTTCCGAAACCCGAACAATGTACACCATTCATTTCCAGAGTTGACCCACCCAATCTTGATACTGTATACGCTCTTGATTCTTGCCTTTCGCGTGTTCGTCGTGTAGAATGGAACCCTCGTTACCCTTTTGCCAGTGCAATATCGCATCATTTCGTGTTGTACCATAAGCAACCCTCTGGACGGTCAATCGGCCTTGACATGCATACAAACCGCAATATCAGTCGGTGGCTGCTAACGGTCCTACACAGATGACACGAGTTCGGCGTAACTGTCAACGAGTACCAACATAGTGGTATACGAACATAGACGACCACAGCCAATATGGCCAGTACCCGGGATTCCCACTCTTACGCCGTGAGTTGACCTCGGGGCATCAACCTCCGCCAATTTCAAGAAGGTGATACTGACCGTCGGGCTCTAGTGTGATGAGTGCCGTCTCCGAAAGTCGAAGGTGAGAAACTTTTGTCGTGTCCGTTTCACTAGCATGTATTGATCTTGGTTCAGTGCTCCAAGGAAAAGCCGGTTTGCGCGCAGTGCAAGCAGTTGACCAAAGAATGCAAATATAGCCCCAAGGTCACGAGAAGTCCCCTAACGCGACAGTGAGTCTTTCACCGTGTATGTTTAACCATGTCAGTATCGAATGCTCACCTCGCCGAGTTAGGCACTTGACGTTCGTAGAAGACCGATTACAAGCGTTCGAAACTGCCCTCTGCAGATTATTCCCAGGAGGTGACCTAGACGCCACAGTCCGCTCTCTCCTGTACGACCAAGATGGCCCGCCAAAACCGGACCCATCATCAAAGTCCTCATCGAGGCACTCAACCCCAGCAAAGACAGAGGCAGATCGGACCGAGCCAGCGCCTGAGGCCCTCCCGCAGCAGGCCGACGGGTTCGACTGGACGGAAAACAAAATCACCGTCGGTGATCTAACGGACGGCATGGCTGCCCTGTCCATCAAGCCGGAGGGCGCCGGCTATTTCGGCGCATCCTCGAGCGTGGTGCCCCTCCGGGCGCTGCTCAAGCACGGCTTCGATCTCAACATCCCCGCCGGGACGACGAAGCATATCGGCTCCGCAGGAGTGCCACTGAAATCGCAGCTTCTCAACTCCGCCCCATCCGGCCTCGTCGAGCAAGCCTTCATGGACGCGTTCTTCCTCAACTACCACTCGAGCTACCCATTCGTGCACGAAGAGACCTTCCGCGCACAGTTCTATGAGCAGGCCCCGCGACGACACGGCCAAGCTTGGCAGATCCTGCTGAACACCATTCTCGCGCTCGGGGCATGGAGCATCGGCGACGACAACTCCGACCTAGACATCACCTTCTACCAAGAAGCGCGCAGCCACCTGCAGCAGGTCTCCGTGTTCGAGACAGGCAATCTCACCCTCGTGCAGGCGCTCCTCCTCCTGAGCAACTACGCCCAGAAACGCAACAAGCCAAACACAGGCTGGAACTTCCTGGGGCTAGCCGTCCGGATGGCCATGAGTCTGGGCCTCCACAAGGAGTTCCCCGGGTGGAAGATCAGTCTCCTGCAGCGCGAAGTCCGCAGAAGACTCTGGTGGGGCGTCTTCATCTTCGACAGCGGCGCCGCAAAGACATTCGGCCGCCCCATCCTCCTCCCCGAAGAGAGCGTCATGGATGCGAAGAAGGTCCTCAACATCCACGACAACGCCCTCACCCCGACGACCACCACCCTCCCCGCCGAAGTCGACGGCCCAACCCTATACACAGGAATGATCGCGCAAGCGCGCTTCCACCTCCTCACAAACAGCGTCTACCAACGGCTCATCTCCAGCCCGAGCCTCACCCCAGAGGAGACGCTAACCCTCCAGAAACCCATGGAAGAGTGGTACAACGGGCTCCCGCACTACTTCAAGCAGCCCATGCCGCAGGAACCCGCGAACTTCGTCCTCGTCCGCAACCGCCTCATGTGGCGCGACTGGAACCTGCGCATCCTCATCTACCGACCGATTCTGCTCCGGTGGGCGTCGCGACGGTGGACACCTAACACCCCGGCAGTCGAGCACGAGGACCCCTACGAGGCAGACTGCAGGACGCTCTGCCTCCGCAACGCGCGATTGACCATCTCCTCCATCACGGATTTCATGAGCAACCACATCTGCACGCGGATCGGCGCCTGGTACATGCTGTACGTATCCCCTCCCCCCTCTCCTATTGCGCAGCACTAACAGAAGCAGATACTTCCTCTTCCAAGCCGGCCTCATCCCCATCGTCATGCTAATGACAGACCCCACAAGCGCCGACGCGCCCGCCTGGCTCCAAGACATCGAAGCAACCAAGAGCCTCCTGCTTCACCCATCGCTCAGCAACAACCGCCTCGCAACGCGCTGCCTGGAGGTCATCAACAGACTTTGCTCGCCGGTGTACTCGAGCCCACCGGCGGACGGATCATCGTCGACGGGGCAGCCGCAGCAGCCGTCGATTCTGACGCAGTTCTCGGATCAGCTGTTTGGGGATCCGACTTTTGTGGGCAGCATGTTTCCGGATGTTGATCAGGAGTTGAATCTCAGTGGGATGGATTTTTCCGAGTGGGTGAATTTTACGCCGCAGCATGAGTTTCAGTCGTAGGTGGGTTGATCGATGGGTGGGGGATTGAGGTTGAGGTTTACGGGGGAGACGGGGGGAGGGTTCAAAAGAAAAATCAAGAGAAGAGAAAAGGAAAAGAAAAAAGAAAGAAAAAAGAGGTGGTATTTCATTGAAACAAGACAAGACGGAGCAGGATGTGCTTGCCCCCTCTTTATTATCTCCGGGGCAAGGGATTGCACGAGACTGTCCGGGAGATGGGTATTAGACAGGTGCATCTCAGCAGTGCATCGAAAAATGTCATGCGGCGTGTTCATCCTGCTGCACGAATGGCCCATCCAGGGCATCTTTGGTGATGGACCCGACTCCAGTCCCGTGGAGGTGGGCTTCGATCTGGACGATCCGCTGCTTTTCCTCGTGGGCTGCTGTATCTCCGAAGATGAGGTCCATGTCTTCTAGGGTCTGCATTGTTTTGTCAGCATGTCATGATCACGGTTTATTACAACAAGGAGAAAAGAAGAGACAGGGAAGAGACAGGAAGATGGGTGGATATCCATACCTTCCCACGAGTCTCCGGAATACAAAAGAAGGTGAACACCAGCGCGACAAGACTGAACGCCGCGAAGAAGATATACGTGCCCCAGGTGATGGACTCGAGCATATCCGGTGTGATGAGGCCGATGATACTGAGGGAAAAAAACAAGGGTGTGCTCGTCAGCGTGGGATCTGGGAGATGAAGGAGGTGATAGACACATACAAATTACACATCCAGGTGGCGGACGTCGTGATAGAGATGGCCTTGGAGCGGATGGATAGGTTGAAAATCTCAGAGGGCAGGACCCATCCGATTGGCGCTTTGTGACTCGTTAGTTAGATATCCTTTTTGGCATTTATCATATATTTTTCTTTGGATGTTTGTGCAATCCAAGCATTGTCACGAGAAAGTATTGTCATAAGAAAGAAGAGAAGAGAAGACCCACCAAACGAATACGAAAAGTTAATATCGTAAATGTAGATAAAGGCGATACCAGCCCACCCCGCTGACCTATGATTGATCAGGTCGGATTTGTAGGCGCCGATGATGGCGCCCACGATGACGAGCGAGATGCCCGTGCCCACGGCGCCGGACATGAGGAGCACACGGCGTCCGACTTTGTCGATCAGGAAGAGGGCTGGGAGGGTGCTAAGGCAGTTGACGATGCCGTACACGCCGGTTGCGAGGAGGGATGTCTGGGTATGTTAGAGGTGCTAGATGGGGATTATTGGTTTCTGAAGGATCGTACTGTGTTCCCGTCGAGACCTAGCTGGCTGAAGATTGTTGGGGCGTAGTATATGATTGCTGTTAATGCTTAGTAGTGATTAGAATGCGTAAGTGGGGGATGAGAGATACCGTTGCATCCTATGAATTGTTGGAAGAACATGACGCAGCATCCGATGGCCAGCCGTCTGAAGCGCGCCCATGTCGTAAAGAAAGACGCGTACTGAGATGGTCAACACTGCCCTAGATCTGGGGAGAAAAAGAGGGAGGAAGGGGAGATACCTGAGCCGTATGTAACGAGAGACCAGTCTTCCCCGGGAAATTCTCCCTCGCAAACGTATTCTCCAGCATGATGGAGGCCTTGATTTCCAGATACTCCTGCACAAGAGTAGGCTCGCCCTCTGTTAGACGGCGCAACCTGGACAACGCACCCATGGCTTCGCCGTCGCGCTCTTTCATCAGTAGCCATCGGGGGGAGTCGGGGAAGAAGAGCATCCCAAAGCCCAGGATGACAGCGGGGACGATCTGGAACGCCAGCGGGAGACGCCATGAGGCTTCGGACTGGCCGGTGCAGCCCGTGGCGGGGACGTCATGGTACGGATCAAAGGTGTTCTTGGGACCGCTGTAGGGCACGTCCGGGGCGCAGCGAGTGCCTCCGATGTAGTTTGTTCCGTAGTCGAGCCAGTAACTTATGAGGATGCCCAAGGTGACGGATACTGATTCATTAGTGAGTTGAATTAGTTGGTTTTCTCTGTGATGTACTCACATTGTTGTAGGACCACAAGACCCCCTCGGATTTCCGGAATCGACACCTATAGTAAATTAGTATCAGGTACATAAACCAGGGAGTGTTGCTCGTACCTCCGAAATGTACAAGGGCACCACCATGGTCAGTTGCCCGACAGCAAGGCCGGCGATAGCTCGTCCTGTATCAGGTTAGTATTGCTCGGGCAATATCCAACGCAAGTCATACCGATGAAGAGCATAGGGAAATTCACGGCAGCGCATTGGATGACGGAGCCGATGAGGAACACAACCACGGCAAGGTTGATGGAGCGCTTTCGACCGAGGCGATCTGCGATGGGGCCGTTGACCAGCGAACCGAACCAGGCGGCTGTATACGTCAGTCCCTACTCTTGTATGCTCGCACGAACACGGACGACAGTACACACCTAACAAGAGCGTCGACACAAACCAGCCCTTGAAACTACTATCCGAATGCACACGGGGGAAACGAGCAGCGAAAGATTCCATGGTGATGACGCCTGAGACGACACCTTGGTCGTAGCCGAAAAGTAGTCCTCCGAGGGTAGAAAACTACCTCATTAGACCCTGTAATTTCTCCATAACCGTCAAGAAACTCACCGACGCGACACCCAAAAGATAGGGATTCTGAGAAATCAGGGCGAACCCGCCCTTGGAGGGTCTATCCATAGGTGACTCGGACTCCATTGCTGCGATGTTGATCCTCCACAGGTACTGTATCCTGTATCCTGATGATCATCGTCCCCCCTGTAAAGCGCGACCGCTCCTTTATACGTCTGTCGCAATCCCAGTGTATGATAGTCCACCCCCACGCCCCCAACTTCTCACGGACCAACACTCGGGATGGAGACAGGAAAGGTATGGAGGCGGGTATATCGGTCGGCAGATCAGTAAACGGAGGGATGTGGTCCGACCAATGGAACCGGAAGCCGAAGACGATCCAATGCGGGGGAGATCTGGGGTTGAAGTTGCCAGGGGTTGAAGTTGGGGTCGGAGAGTTCCGCATAATTTTGTATGGGGGAAGTTTTCTATCTCGAGTGTACTTCAGGTACTTTACTTTACTTTATCTTACGTCTTATTTTATTATCCGACCGACAGTGCAACCACCGGAAAATAAACCCAACTCTGCATTAGGTTCTCACTCAGCCTCAGCCTGAGCCTCAACCCAGACGAACACGGGTATACTAGCTATATCCAGACCTCAATAAAACTGTATTACATGCTAAATGATATCGCCAGACGAAAATCGACCTGATATCAGCTCAATGCCAATCTCGGTGATGATACAATGTACCTTATCAAGTGGGGCATCGGCCATCGGAATCCCCGACTGTCCGATGGTAGATTGCTGATCCATGGGACTGCTGCATGTTCCCGTCTTTGTCCACCGTTCGACTTGAACTGTTCCACTGTTGAGGATTTTGCTTTCTGGCTTTTGGCAGATTAGCAGGGTTGGAGAGATCGTCAGGATGCGACAGGAACAGCAATCATCTGGTGTTGTCATCATGGATCAAGCTGGACTATCAAAGCTATCTACAGATTTACAAGTCAACACGCGCAAGTCTCCATTTGAGCCAACAGTGCTCAATTTTTACAAGGTAAGACTGAAGAACAATGCACTCGAGCTTGTACTCATCGGCTGTACTCATATCGCTGTACTCATATCGGCGATCCTTGTGGATACATCGGACTGAACAGAATCGATGCCGATGGTACCTCCACTTAGTCTGTTCGCCGCGAGTAAGCTCCAGTCTCTTTCTTTGGTAGAGATAGCCAAGAGGATAAGAGATAACTACTTCATTTCCTCATCTTCTGTCTATATAAGCCACTACCATCCACTGGAACTTATACCAGACAACACTCCTCACCACCTGTCTCACAGATAACCTTCATAACCTTCTCAACCCCCCCCCCCCCCAAACAAACCCCCAAACAACCCTCCAAACAACCCCCAAGCACCCCCCAGCAATCATCAATCCAAACCACAACCCTACAACCCTCAACCTTCACCCTCCCTCCACCCATCATCCATCAAAAAATCAAAGAAAATGCCACCCCCCCTCACCATCGGCGTCCTCCTCCTCCCAAAAACCCAACTCCTCGACCTCTCCTGCATCGACCTCCTCAGCATGACAAACCCCACCTACCTCTCCGCCTGCAACCTCCCACCCACCCTAATCCACCTCGGCCACTCTACCCAAATCCACTACATCGGCCTCGGGGGCCCCAGCACCCCCACACCCCTAACATCAAACATCAACATGCAACTCACAGCCTCCCCCACCGACTCACACGTCGGACCCGGCACTCTCAACGCGCTGCTCATACCCGGCACGGATCCCAATATCGTCCCCGAGGAGGCATATCTCGATTTCATAAGACGGCATCACACGCACGGGACGCAGATCCTGAGTGTCTGCACAGGGAGTTTCGTCGTGGGTCATGCGGGCATACTAGCCGGCAAGGTATGCACAGGCCCGAGATTGCTCGTCCCACTGTTGAGAGCGAGGTTCCCCGAGGCGAAGGAGTGGGTGCAGAGCGTTAGGGTTGCGCGGGATGGGAATGTTTGGACCAGCGGTTAGTACTTAGTCTTCCTCTTCCCCTTCCCCCTTTTCTTCTTTTCTCGATCTCTCTCAGAAGCGAAATGTGAAGCTAACTTGGAAATGGTATGGGTGAAGGCGCCATCACAAACGGCCACGACCTCATCATGCAATACCTCACCACGATCGCCTCCGCGCCCCTCGTCAACGCCATCTCCATCATGGCTGATCTGCCTGCTCGGTCTGTCGAGTATGAGACGTCCGTTGCGGGGGATACCACCCACTTTGTGTGGCAGATTATCAGGGCTGTGCCGAGTATGTTGTATTGGGGGTTTGGTAAATAGGCTTGGATAAATGGTAGTGGAGTATGGACTTCTTTGGTTCTTGGGGAAAGGAGTGATGTGATGGACGGTTCTGTTGTTTTTGTGGACTCTGGCGTTGGTGTAAATAGCTATCACCTGGAAAACTCTAAAATAGTCTACAGTACGATCTTTAATATCCTATCAAACATACAGTTGTTATTGCTTGCACTGAATAGACAACCTCCCAACCGAATCCGTAGTCAACAATTTGCATCGGAAGCCAGAATCGAAGCAAAACTCGAAAGGCACGCTCAACCCATGCAACGCGGAGCAGACGCTAAATAACATCGGATCGTTCAAATCAAACACATCGACCGGACAGCTCTCCTTCCGCCATGCTAAAAACAATGTTTGGCCCTGGAGTGTCTCCAGAGGGCCGCGCGTCCAGATCGCGAAAAGAAAGGAACGTGCGTGATATTCATTCATCGGTTACGGTGGGAGAAAGATAAGATACCAAAGTTGATGGACATGATAAGGTCATATCTGTTCGTGATCAGGGCAACAGAAGCGGCGTGGGAATAGAGGGGTAGGACATCGTCATTTGCGTGATTCATGGGGGGCCCAATGAATTGGCTCGAAATCTTGATTCTGGAAATGAGCCTGGTTGTATGGGGAGCTGCAAGACAAGTCAGCATTAGGACATATCACATTCGAGAGTTAAACTCACTTCTTAAACGGCGTGGTCACCGGGAGTGAGTGGCTGAGGTTGGGTTTCATCACCAACGGGTTTAAGCGGATCTGAGGCCCATCTGTCGACCGCGGTGGCAGCGAACTCATCGGGGGTGGGGGCGCGGACATTCGGGGAGGCGGCGGCGGCGGCGAGGCGACGGGCATCGGAGGGGGCGGAGTGCTCATTGGGGGTTGGGGATACATCTCCTGGGGCGACGAGACGCGGAACGGACTGGAGGGGTCGGCCGGCATCGGGGATGCACCAAGCCCACCAAAAGAGGGATCTACCATGAGGTTGGGGATAGACATTGAGATGGAGCCCACGTCGAATGGAAGGGTTCCTTGGTCCCAGGCCGGGTAATTCGACGTCATGGCATATTGATAGTTCACCACGGGTTCCATGTTCACGGTTGGTTCGGGTTGGTAGAGAAGATCATAGTGGCCCCTGTGCGCGTTAGCAACATGGAAAGAATGTGATGGGGGTCATTTTCCATAGACGTACGGGCGATACAGCAGACGGATGGTCGCCGCCGTCGGTCGACTTTGAGTCAACTGATGCGGGGTCACGGCGGTCCCTTCACTGCGGTCGAGGTAAAGAATTTCGACGGCAAACCCGGAAGCATCGATTACTCCATCCACCAGCGCCTGAAGCCCGACTTCATCGATCTCGGTCTTGGTCGGGTCTATCCGTGACGCGCAGTACTGGTCCACGGGAAGCGAGAGAAACGCTTGATATCGGTGGGGGTTCAATCTCATCCATGCACTCGTGAGGAACTACATCGTCAAACAAGATTAGGCTGATCTATCGTAACCTGATTTTCGGGTCCCACGTGAGTGAAGGCAAGGTAGACTGACCCTGAAATGGCACAGAATGGCGCTGGAGTTGTACTCGTCATTGAATGCATCAACGAGGAACTGATCGTCGCGCACCCCTCGCTGGATCGCCTCGGAGATCTGGGTGAAGATCTCCTCTGTCGCCTCCACGAAGATCCCGTAGATGTGTTCTTCCTGGCCGACTTGTTGGAGCAGTACGTTCAAGGACTTGATCCGTTCGTGTTCCTGGTGTACCTGAAGCGGATTGCGCAGGTTCAAAAGACTCTCAAAGTAGCCGAATGCAATCGCTACACCATGTCAGTTCGCCGTAGTCCACTGGAACGTTCTAGCCTTACCTCTCCAGCCACAGTTTCCATCGCCCTTCATGATCCGCATGAAGGGATGAGTGACGGCAAGAGCCTATCGGTGCAGCGTGAGCAAAGCCACCGGTCCATCCAGGTCAAAGAGCGCTTACGCTGGTCTTGGTGGCAAAGGTGGGGTCCGAATTCGCATATTCGAGGGCCACGGTATTGCTCGATTGTTTCGGGGAGACGAGAGGACCCTACGGATTCGGGTTAGCCCCAACGCTCAGGCTTTTGTGATGTCGCAGCGTCATTCCCCACCGGCAGCTCAGCCTCAAACTCATTGGAGAGTTTTTGGAACCTCTCCATCTCCTCGGCGGAGAGGGCATTCATATTGAAGTAGGCGGGACTTTCGGCGTAGAGGACGCTCGATAACTGCGGGAGGGCGTGGCCGAAGAAGGCGGAGGACGACAAGTACTGGGGATAAAAGCCGGGGGTGGAGTCCTGCCGGGGCGGGAAATGATTCAGAGGGTCAAAATGGTTCCAGGGAATACCCGACAAGGACATCGCATCGAAGAGTCCAACACAGCTGCACGGGAGGCGCCTTCCTTATAGACGGGGTTCACGACGGTTTTGCAGAGGCCTTTCCATCACCACCTCGAGCGTCAACAGGCAAGAACGTCTTTCTCGGTCAGATGACGGGGACGAATGACGTATTACGAACCAGGCAAACTAGCATCTTTCAACGCAAGGTTTCTTGTGATGATGTGCCTCGTAAGGACTGACGCTCGAGGTCAGAGTGCACCCGCCGGCGGTTTCTCCAGTGAGAACGGACCTATTAATCATTGTCTTAGCACCAATCAGAGCCACACGCACAGACACTTTGATCTGGAGAATCAGGAGCAAGAAAGAAACTGAGACTAGGCGATGATCCAGAGTAATGAAAGGGAATGTGAACCAATAACAAGGACAGATGATAGCAAGCGATTGATCATCCAGGAGGTGGGGAAAGAGAGATGGACAATGATGGGAAGGTTCAACGGGGCGGAAGTATGGGGGTGTAATGTAAAAGGGACCGATCAGACCCAATGGGAAGAGCCAATGGAGAGAGACCAAAGCATTACTCGATGGAAGAGATGTAAGGAAAAGGGGGAAGTGACAGCACAGTCTGAGGAAGAGGAAAGAGGAAGAAGAAAGAGAAAGAGGTGGACGATGCCCGGGTGTCACGACATGTGATATGCAAGAGGGTCGTCAGAGAGATTGATATATAGGGTGAAGCAGTCGATGCAGCATCTAAACGAACAACCAAGCAAACATTGAAGCACGAAAGGTGGAGGAAGGTCCAGCCATTCACACGTCCCGTCCGTTACGAAGATGCGACCCATGCAGGCATGAAGCTTGGAGTGACCGATCTATCCAGAAGCTGACTTGCTGGGTGATTCTCTCTCTGGGACAAGGTTGCAATGCATATCCACATCCACATTTGATGCATCTATTTGGTAGGTTTTCTTTTTTTTCTCTGCTTTCTTTCTCTTTTTTGAAACCTCGTTTACTTGTTTTTCTTTCTCTTTCTTTTTTGTTCTTCTTTTCTCTTTCCCATCAACCAATTGGTAGGGGAGAGATATCAAATGGTGGAGGTGGAATGCAGAGGGTGAGGTCATGTATCATGGAGCAATCAAAAAAGATGAAAAATAGAAGAAAATAAAATGGAAAAGAAAGGAAGAGTATAAAGAAAAGAAATAAAAAATAAAAAAGGACAAAAAATCGAAGAAAAAGAAGTAAAAAAGACAGAAAAGGGAAAGGACAAAATAAGGATCGAAAACAAATAGAAGCAAAAGGGAAAAGAAAAGAAAGAAAAGAAAAGAAAAAGAAAAACTGCTGACCTTTTGTTTCTTAAGGTTCTTTTGCTACAGATTCAAAAATAAAGATGCATACGTACAAGCCCACACACGTGCCGTGGCGTCTGCGATCTGTCAAGGGAATGAAGGAAAGAGTAGTGGTAGTTTAGGTTCGGATTGCTGGAAATCCCAAGATCGAGTCAGGAAAGCGATCGGACGATTGATAGACCGGTGTAGCTTAGTCGTTGGGGGGAGATAAGAATCCCAATGGGGACAAGAAAAGAAAGGGAGACAAAGTACGGAGGTCAGCAGGGGTTTGGAGTTAAGTACTTTGCGATGAGGAGACAGAGGGAGAGTGAGGGAGAAAGAAAGAGAGGGAAAGAGGAGAAGAGAGAAGAGGAGAAGAAGAGAAAAAAGATGATCGGATCCCTTAAGGTGATTCTTGGGTGTTTAAAAATGGAGAAATTAATATCGTGGTCGGGGAGGAGACTTACCTTATTTATTCTTTATTCTTTATTCTTTATCATTTTTTTCTTTTTCTACTCGATTGATTTATTTGGATGATAATAATAATAATAATTATTATTATTATTTGACTGATTCTTCGATCCACCGTCGTCTCCTCCGTACTCTCTCACACAATGAACACATCCTTCGTAAATCTTCGAAGAAATCGGGTGAACGAGGAAGAGTCGAATGGTGGGACAAGGCGGTGGTCAGTCAGAGCGCGGGGTTCAAGATAAGTGTATACCAACCATGATTTATTCAACTGTGGAATGACCAACGGTCGGTTCGTTGGAGACCAACGGACAGACTAGAGTCAGGTCCGTTCGAGGTCCGATCCACTTACTCAATCATATCAAGATATAATCGACCGGATTAAATGATCAACAAGAGTGCCATTCGGCCAAAGAGACGGATGGATGGAACGAGCACGAGCCCACACACTGCAGGAATAGTGGTTGCCCTGTCCAGGTATTAGGGATGGTCAGCGTCGATGATATCTCGATCGATAGGTTAATACAAGCCAAGATCAAACATCATTCAGCTGCATCTCCATTTTCAGCATTCCTTTCTCCGACGCAAGATGACGCTGAACTGTACCTGGTATCCTACGGATCTTACCATCCACACACCATCATTTCTGATAATTAGTTCTATCATACATATCATTATGTCAGTATTATTATCTTGAATTGTTTCATTTTCTATTCTCATCTTTTTATGATTATGATTATATTATGGAATGATTCTGGCAAAGATAGGACTGGCATCAGAAAAAACCAGTCCACCCATCAAGATGCCGATCCTCCCCTCACCATTGGCAGCGTCATCCGAGTGGGTTCGTTTCTTCAACTCTAGCGAAACCAGCTCATTATGCACGACCAATACTTCCTTGAGTGGATTCATTATCAATAGCCTGAATTACAAACAAATAATAACAATAGTCTAGCGTAGTATGATAATCACTTTAGCAAGGTAATTTATATATCAATATATTGAAGACAAATAAACAGACCACATCGTGTCAGAGAAATGCCGTGTGGGGCGTGATTGGTATTCGGTGGGTTGGGGTTTGGCTGGCTTTGGCTCTCCAATGCCAATCCATTCACCACGCCAGTGCTCAGATCGCTCACAGATGGGATTTGATCCTTTTCATTATTGTAATTATATTTATGAATATTATAATTATTGGTTATGATTATGATGAATTATTTCTTCTAGAGGATAAGCGAAAGGAATGGAGAGAACGCCCGATCTCGATGCAAGGCGACTCCTAGTCCATGCTGTCCTCGATCATCATGCACTTGAAAGCGGCCACATGTCCTGGCATGATAGAGCATTTGGTGGAGCTGATCTTTCTCTCTCTCTTTTTTTTTTCTCTCTTTTCTTTTTGGTTTCCTCTGTCAGTCTCCCCCTGCTCCTCTCAGCTTGCTCCACCAGCACCGAGGTGGTTGCATACACTCTCTCCATAGTGACACCACCGTGCGGCCCGGGCGTGCCGTCTCCGAAAAATGATCGGAGGGAGGGTCATGATTCTGTCCTCCTGATTTGATTTCTTTCTGTGTGGTTTTTTATTTATCCTTAGCGTGATTGATCATTTATGCTATAGTCCTCGGAGGTCGCTGCCGTCTTGGATGCAGTACGAAGTGCGGAGTCGTCGCTAGTGGGATTGTCAGATGAGCTTTCTATTTTATTTTATTTTTCTTTATTCTATTCAAGTTTATTGTTACATGATTATTACTGTTGTGTTGATTATGATTGATTTACCTTATATTTATTATCTTATAGGGCATCTTATATTCATCTTGCTAATGATCAGACCACCATCCACCCTTGGGACAACTCAAGGAATTTATAATGAAGCCAGTATAACAAGACCCCTTATCAATCACCTCCAACAAAGAATGATGAAAACATCCTACTAGCGCCTCGTACCTGCTCAACACATCAACGCTAGAAGCCACTCCTCCCATCCATTCCTAATCAAAATGCTCGATTCAATTTAGATTGAACTTCGATTTCGATTCAGTCAATCAATCATCAATCATTCAACAATCAATAATATAATCAATCTCCGACCAAGTCTCCCCCCCCACAATGCAGATAAAAATGAAACTCTGTCTCCGATTCGTCTCCCCCGTCGCAATATCCCGGTCTGTCGGCGCCCGGTCCTGCGGACTCGTTGCGACTGTGCCGTGCCGGCCGTGTTCGATATGCACGATATGGGAGACGCCCGGGCTGAGTGGTTGTTAGAAGGCAACCAACTGCAACTGCGGTGTGTCAGACTACCTGAGCCCACTGCGCTGCGGTCGTACACCGTAGAGATCGTACATATTAGACTAATTCTGGGGTACCACTTGGTGAGTTGGGTGGGCTATTGTGGGCTGGCCTATTTTATTCCTTCTCTTCATTTTATTTCATTTTTTCTTTTTCATTTTCCTTTATTTCATATTTTTTAAATTTTATTCTTCTCTCTTGATTGTTTTTTATTGTTTGAACGATATCGGACAATGCGACTATGATCGGTTTCTGCCCTGATAGGCTCGACCTGATAGGCTTCTTCCCCACCTCAACCGCACATCCTCCCGTACCCTAGCCCATACCTTTGCCGATGTCAGTCTCCACTGTATAATGATGCTATGACCAGAATTTGAATATGCCATTCAGAATCCGACTATCGATGAGATCATACAAAACAGCCACAGCCAGCTACACAGTAACCACTAAGTAGTACCTAGGGAGTTAGACAGGGGTAGACCAGCTGAACACGCCGAACCTGGCGCCTGGGACTGGAAAATTGAAAAACTGGAAACTGGCAACTGGAAACTGAAGGAATAAGGGAAGGAATGGAGAGAAGATGAACAGCACATGCATACATATGGCGCACTCCACACTTCACCATCCACGACAAATCCCGTCCCAGCGACCAACGGAGGTATCTTAGCCTTAGTCAACTACTCCGTAGTACCTCCAACTAAACAAGTACTGTACTAACTAGCAGTTAGTTAGCATGGACCTAACCAAGTCGCAAGTAGCGTACCCTGGAGTTGGAGTCGGAGTTGTCACTTGCAAACAGCTGACGTTCCCAGCGGGGCGGACCACCTCGCAAACATGTCGCCATTTGGGCAAAAGTACTCGATACTTTCCTTCTTGAACGTGCCCTGAATCCTTCGTCCATTGACCCTCTGTATGTGCCTGGGTACCTGTACCTACTACTCCAATCGTACCTACCTGACCTACCAACCAATTCCTGGTATCGGCTCTGCCGAGTATCTCCACCCAATGGATACTTACTAACTTTCTTTTTTTTTTTTGATTGTTTGTTCGCCCGTCTTTTCCCCACCCCCAGCCACCTTCCCCTTGCCCTTGGCGCTTGTTTGGTTGCGAGGAGTGGAGTGAGGTATCGTGTACTTACTTACTTGCTTTACGACTTGGTACTTGGTGATCTGTGGTACTACAACTATCTAGTATTTAGTATTGTGGGGATCGGAGGACGAGACTATAACATATCTCTCCTTGCTTTTATGCACCTGTTGCACAAGTACGAAGTTATGTCACCATGGTGTCTGAAGAATATGATGCATGGAACATGCAACTGTCGGATATTTATCATCTACACTACTGTCTGAGTGTCCCTAGGTCAGCAGAAGGAGGAGAAGAGAAGGAAGAGGAGAAGGACGAAAGTACTATACTATACTACGGTCAACCCTGACCCTACGATACATATCCCGAACGGCATTTGCATTGCACTCTGGGTTTAATTAACTCCTAACTTATTGATCTAGTCAACTGACTCCTTGTCTTAACGAGCACACAGAAATAACAATGATCAAACAAAAGACCATAATAATGATTTGAATCAAAGGAAAACAAACAATTCCTTTAAATTCGACTCCTCCATTCCACTGTAGTACGGCGTTTGCAGGTACATAGGTAGTAAGTTAGTATCAGTAGTACAATCAATTCCGTCCCCACACACAAAAAGCCACAAAGTAGGAGCAAACCCTCATTGCCTTGTTTGCTGGTAGGTATTACCCACTCAGTCAGTTTCCACTCATCCTCGAGTGGAGAATGATTTCAATATGTCCTGTCCTTCCCTCTCTATTCCGTACCTCTATTGTCATTTTCCAATTGAGTTGGATATTCGCGCGTGATTCCTCCGCTCGCTTAAACTACCTAGGTACCTTACCTTACTTACCCAACCTATTAGTTAACTCAAAACCCGCCTAGAGCCTAACATTGAAAAGTCAAAAGTAAACAGGTAAGGAGGACCCGTAGACCCATCCATCAACAACGGCCCGGCGCGTACCAACATTGACATTGACAGACAGATGGATGGAGACCTACAATGTATGTACTGTAGGTAATGACGGAGTGTATCCGTATATTGTTTTGGACGTATTCTGTACTCTGGGCTTGTCCGAATTTTGTAACCTGTATTTTTTCTATATTTTATTCGTTTATTTTGTTTTTGTTTTTTCTGACCGTCTATCCGTAAGTACTAAGTAGTCTGTCACTAGTGGCTGGTACATTAGACGAGCAGATTTTGTTCGGGTTATGCATGGTATTTATGATCCATGGAGATTTATTTATTAAGTACCCATGAAGGAAGACTTTCATACCAAGGACGGAATCTTCGAAGGAATAAAGTATACTTATGTAAAAGTAAAAGGGAATAAAGATAGAAGGCTATGCATTTCTCTCCTCGCTTGGATAGCATCTCATCCATCCTTCGTTTCCTTCGGCTTTGAGATCTAACTAAAGGATAAAATATCGTTAAACCTTCATCCCGTGTCCCTGGCCCTGCCCTTTCTTCCACCCCCGTAATCGGCGGTTGCCAGCGCGTAAGCCTCCTCCCATCGGTGGCTCGTCCCCAAATCCTGATTGGAGCATCGAGCCGGCCCGCATCCCGTGCAGCTGCGTCGTCTCGTCCGTCTTGAACCCGTCCCCGTCGTTCAGCGTCGCGCTCCAGAGCGCCCGGAGCGAGGCGTTCCACTCTTCGACCGATCGGAGTCGATCCACGTCGCTAGCGCTCTCGACCACTACCGTCCCGCTTTCCTGGTCGATCTTGGCGTTGAGTTTCTTGTCCAGGATCAGGAACCCGAGGATGTCTTCGACCTCGGACACGGAGATTTTGATGTGCTTTGAGATGAATTGGAGTGTGAATCGCGTGTATGGCGCGATCAGTTTGAGGACGGCCTTGGTGCGCATGTTGCGGCTGACTTCGTCGATGTTCTCCGCGATGAATGGGTCTGCGAGTACGTCGGGGTTCTTGCTTAGGATTGCCTCGTATGCGTGGATGTCGTCGCGCTGGAACGCATCCACGAGGTCTGTCATTGCCGAGATCCGAGGGTCGTTCTTGTAGGGTTTCGTCTCTTGCGAGTCGAATGGGTTGATGTCCGATTTCATCAGCATGGTGGCCAGCACCAGGTACTTGAGAACCTGGATCCGTTGCATCGACCCCGCCTCGTCGTAGTTCCGGAATGACTCGAAGAAGTCGCTCTGCGCTTCTTCCCAGTTCTCCTCGCTCATGTGCATCTTGCCTCCGCACTCCCGGATGATCCCCATGATCTTGGGGTGCGGCACCGCCGACCGCACCCGAAGCGCGCGCTGGTACAGGGCCTTGAGTCGTTTGTTGTTCCGCGTTTCCGAGTACATCTGAATTTCCAGTGCGTACAGCTCGAGCAGATACGTCCCTTTGCTGGGATCGTCGCTGCCGTCCTCCCGTTGGCACGCTCGGTGCAGCTCGCGCACCTTTTTACTCAGCTGGCCGTACTCCTTGCGTTCTAACCATAGCCGGGCCAGTTTGATATTGGTCTTTAGCCACAGGCGCTCGTTGTTGGTGTTCTGAAATGAGTGTAGTGTCAACGAGTAGAACTCCTCCATGCAGTGATACGCCTGCTCATCGTCTGACCCCTTCTCGATGTAATCCAGCATGTTGTTGATTGACTTTTCGGAGTAATTGCGCGTGACGGCCGATTTAACGTAGGTCAAGAGTTCTTTGTAGTGTTCGACGGCCTGATCACACCGTCAGCAGATGTCCGCGACCGGGTTGACCGGAGATGGAGCGAGAAGGGAGCCCTACATCCCCATATCGTCCCATCTTGAACTCCAGCTTAATAGCCTGTTTGAGTCCTTTGAATCCCCTAGAGAACCATCAGTCCCGCAACGGGGCAAATTGCGAGGCAATCGTCTCACCAGTCGCCTTTGTCTTCCTCCAGCGCCGGTACCTCTAGAAACTCGTCGATCGCCTCGTCTGGGTTGTCTACTTTCATCTGTTTGGCGTTGTAGTATTTGTTCTCGATTCCGACGTCTCCGGACTCGTCATCGTCTGCGTCTTCGTATTCAAAATCATATCTGTCACCAGGACGGGTCAGCATGGGAATCGCAGTCAGGAAGCGGTCGGACTGACTCCTCGTCGCCGGAATCTTGCATGAAGTCATCGTCGTCTGACATCTTGGAGATTCGAACGTGGCGTGGGGGGAAGAGGAGGCTATTCAAGGATTGTAGTAAATATATAGGACAGTAAATGGAATACACGAGACCCAAAGGAGAGAGATCACCCCGCGTAGACGTTGTTTTGAGATAGAATCAGTGGGTTGGGTTGGGAATGACGATGGATGAGATCAAGCTTCCGGGCCTATCGGAGGAAGGCAGCCTGGGGCAACCGCGAGTTCCCCGCCTTGCTCGGCAGTCCATCTGGCTGCTTACTTCTACGGCCAGACTTACAATCATTCTTTCTGACCATGATGGAATTGAAGCAATAGATTGAGCTTGTTTTATTCTGTTTATTTATTTATTTTATATTGTGCGTTATTTTCGTACAGTTGACTAACATTGCTATTATTGTCTGATTTGGTGGTACGCCTTGCGTCAGGACGCTAAAGTAGCGCCTCGACGACCAGAATAACACATTGTTTTCTATATATATACGTGGTTAATATACTCGTCAACGTTAATCTTCGTATCTCTAATCATCGGCAATTACTCTAGAAGTTTGTTTCTTTGATAATGATAGTCATACCAGTTTCGACACGAAGCTACAAAATTTACGATATCAGGGTAAGTGCATTGTCTTACATAGCCTCCAAGTCTACATATTCTGCCCGTAAGATCGAGTTTATGAGCATATTTGATGTAGGTATGCGATGTACTGCCTAGTATAGACTGCGCCACAGATAGTTGTATCCACCACTATCAGAACACGCGGATACACACCCGCATATAGAACCTGGACAAAGTGCACAACTGAGTAAACACCAGTCAGAAAGATTATGTGATATCAAACAAAGCGACACTCGTAATAGTGGCCCTCGCCTCTGGTGGCAATAATTAACGAGCCTGCTGGGTCAGGTACGGGTGGGAAATTGAAGCCAGGCTGAGTGCCTTGGCAAGGCGGCGATCCTCTTATTCGCGGATCCTTAAAAAAGGACCTGATGACATCGACTCTGCACGGCCCACGACCTCGTTGCCTTCCACCTTTTTTCTTTGCTTCCTCCACGACCTTCTTTCTTTCTAGCTGGAAGTGACTTTCCAACCTTTTCGTTGATTTTATACCTCAGTGTATACAGTGTGTATCGCCGCTGACGTCGTTCGATTACGCTCCCCCTTCCTCTCCCCTGATTGCTCTCCTTGCGCATCTCCGGTTCAACCGTTTTCGAAACGTCCATACTATCTATCATGGATCTGTGCAGTCGGCAAAAGGTGGTGCGACGGAAGATGGTGCTCTTGTCAGTGCGATTTATGACCTTGGATATGTTCGCAGTTTGGGGATTCTGACCGTGGAACAGAGGCGACGGTGCTTGCGGAAAGACCTCGGCTTTGAACGTGTTTACAAGAGGGTTGGTGCTCCACAAATGACCTTGTGTATACCAGATAGCTAACTGCTGCTAGATACTTTCCGACAGTCTAGTGAGAATACCCTGTTCTTGTATCACTGTGATCCATATAGTTAACCCTTGTCTGTCGCAGTGAGCCTACTGTTTTTGGTGCGCGCATTCCCCGCTTGGCTGATGATGTGTATGCTGACCGTTATCTTCATAGAAAACTACGTACACGGTAATTACTTTCTTTCTCGATAGTCGCGATCTTAACACTCACGCGATTCAAGATATCTTCGTCGATAATGTGCACATGGAGCTGTCGCTCTGGGATACGGCGGGTCAGGAAGAATTCGACCGATTGCGCGCTCTCTCCTATGAAGACACCCACGTTATAATGCTCTGTTTCAGCGTAGGGTTTACCTATATCCACGCGATGGGCAGTTGTAACTGACACACGGACAATATAGGTCGACAGCCCCGACTCCTTCGAAAACGTGGCCAGTAAATGGGTCGACGAGATCTCGGAAAACTGCCCCGGCGTCAAGATGGTCCTCACAGCCCTCAAGTGCGACTTGAGAAAAGACGAGTTCCTCAACGACAATCCCAACGTCATCACCTACGAGCAAGGGCTAGCCAAGGCGAAGGAAATCGGCGCCGTCAAATACCTGGGTAAGCACTGTCGTACAGAGTGTACAGCTGACCCAGCTATCAACTAACCTTTCTTTTCTTTTTTTCTATAGAATGCTCGGCCGTTCAGAATCGCGGTATCATGGAGACGTTCTACGAAGCCGCCAAGGTCGCCCTTGACGTCAAGGGCCCCGGATCCAATGGCTCCAAGGAGCGTTGTGTCATCCTGTAGACACATAACTACCTCGTCGGTGTCGCCCACCACTTACTCCCCCCTGCTCGTCTCGTTTCGGCCTTTTGCATGCCACCATATACCCGTTTCCTTTCTGTTCAACGTTGACTGCGACGCTCTGCTTTATATGGTCTGGGTGTGTTGGACTCGTTAGTCTGTCCAGTCGAGGCCTTACTGGTTTGTCTTACAGACTACGTCTCCAACGCCCTAGCCTGCTACGCTACGCCTGTCTTCGATTTATTTTCTTCTCTTCTTATATATACCTTTTTCTTTCCCCCCGTGGTTTCTTGTAATTGTTTGTATCCTAGTCCATGTGGTATGTGGCTGTTTGTTTTGCAATTTTCAAGACGGGCTTTAGATATGCCCTTGTTGATTCTATCCTTCTGTTCGTACAGCGAAGACGCTGGACTGTTTCAAGGTTTAAGAACTATGATGTACTAGCTATCTACCTACAAGTTAACGATCAAATCTATCCATCTATTGATCTCATTTTTTAACCTTTTGTAGTCAAACATACCAACAACAACACACCCTACACAATACAATACAATAACATCCATCACATCAAATCCCCCTCACCAACCCTATAGACCCCCTCAATCTTCTCCCCCGTCCCAGAGCCAGAACAAGCAAAATCCCTATTCACCCTCTCCACAAAAGCCCCCACAAACCCATCCGCCACCTCCCCAATCCCCACACCCTTAACGCCCTCCCCCTCCAAACTCGTCGCTTCCCGCCCCTCAAGCCCACACGGCACGATCTGCTGGAAATACCACATCGGCTCCTGGCTCACGTTGAACCCGATCCCGTAGCTGCTGATGTTTCGCCGGAGGTGGACCCCCACCGCTGTGAGTTTTTTGGCTGGGCCGTCGTTTTCCTTGCTCCGCACCCATACGCCCGGGTCTTCGGTTATCAGCCCTTGCAACCCGTACCGCGCCAGCACGTCCACGACGCTGTTTTCTAGTGCCCGGATGTGACACCGCGGTGTGAGGCCCAGCCGTCGCAGGTCGAGGATTGTGTATGCGACCATTTGCCCCGGGCCGTGGTAGGTTGTTTGGCCGCCGCGGAGGGTGGGGTGGTATTCTGCGCGTTTGGTGGGGCCTGTGAGGATGGGGCGGATGGGTTCGAGGGCTGGGGGGAGGGAGAGGGTGTTATCATTGTTGCTGGTGGTGGTGTTGGAGGGGGGAAGGTCGCGTCGTCCCGTTGTGTAGACTGGGTTGGGCGTGAAGGTTATGATTGTGGGGTCTGGGGGTGGATGGGATGCATTGTTGGGGTTGGTGGTGGAGTCTGTGAGCTTTTTGTGGGCGAGGAGGCGTGAGGTGAGGGTTTGTTGGAGGTTGGAGACTCGTGTGAAGGAGGTTATGTCGGGGAGGTGGAGGTGGGCGAGGCGCATTTTGTGGGTGGGGTTTTGGTTGTAGGTTGGGTTGAGGTGTGTATATTCTCTCTTGAGCTGTCTATGTGTGTGTATGACTCTGTTGTCTATGTCTGGCGGAGTGGTTGTGGAAATTGAGGCATGCAATTGAGGGTATGATGTGCAGCTATTGTCGGCAGTGGAGTGCTCCGCGGAATACTCATTACGTCGGGGAAGGTGAGGTCATGTGACACCTCCGGATTTATTCATCTCGTACTATACTAGTGTTGGCCAATGTGAACTACATTTGTAGAATGTAAAGTTCTCAATCTCAATTTCTCGTACAATCTCATAGCAATAACGCGGAGAATGAAAGCCTTTTACCCCGATAACAACCAATTTGGCTCCGTAACCCTAACTAGAAACAAGAAAGAATAAACAACCACAGCACTAGCAGTGCAATCCCAATTAAATTGCAACTATAATTAAACATGTCCGTTGACAAGTCTCTCATCTGTCTCTTCTTCTTCGCCCTCCCGCACCACCAGCCAATCCCGGACCCCACCCTTCCAGTCCGCGATCCGGCCCTCGCTCACACGCACAGTGACCACCCGAACGTCGCCATCCGTCGAGATGCTCGGCCGCCGCTGACCCGGTTCCCGCTCTTGTCGCAGCTCTTGTCCGAAAATATTCATCTCCTCCTCGAAGGTGTTGTTCTCGAGATGTTTCTCCTTGCACCAGGCTTCTTCCTCGGAGCCGGGCTCGAGGAACCGCGCGGAACCAGTGATCGTCGTGGAGATGCTGGACAGCGCGCTCGTGTTGAGATTCAAAAGGAGACTGGCCAGCGAGGACCGGGTTGCCGCGGGGGGCGGGGACCCATCACGATCGCCCCCGGGGTTCGGAGCCCGGGTTGGGGGTCGATGGGACACCCAGTCGTGGACCAGGAGTGACACGCGCGGATTGGTGAGCAGGTGGTTGGTCTTGCGTGACGAGGTGTTGGTGGTCATGATGATTGTTGGATAGGAGTCGAAGGGGGTGGAGGGGAGGTAGGTGTAGGACATGAGGGAGATGTGCGGGGTCATGCCATCACTGGTTGCGAGGTGAAGCTGGTGGTGGTTAGGCAGTCAGCTTGTTTCCTTGTTTCCCTGCAGACATCGTCCAACCCGACTGACATGGATGGGGAAAGACCTACAAATCGCGAATTCTTCAGACTTGCGATGACTTCGCGAGGAAGGGTGGTTGCGATATGCGGGTGGGTGGTTGTGGCCGATGCCTCGTACGAGAGGGGAGGGTTCAACGATTCGGTCATGGTGTTGGTGGATCTCTTTTAGGAAAATAAATCATATATCAACCCAATACGACAGGCGGGTGTACAGTAGAATGAATCCGAAGAAATCTCAGAGATGGCTTGGCAGGCAATATTGACGATGCGCATTGAGCAACAATCGGCTGATTGATGGTGTTAGAACACAGGACTGTCCACTAGTCCGCTTTGGGACAGGCGGTCGGTCGGGCCCGGATCGCCAGGCATCCCAGATTAGGTAAGGCTTACTTATATAATCGGGCGGGAGTACTGTATGGTATTGTATTGTAATGGACGGGCGGACCTGATAGCTCTAGTGACGTCATCATCGAGATCACTGGATCAATGGATTTATGGATTAATGGATCAATGTGTCCCGAATTATGGAGTCTGTTGTGGAAATTCAAATGGATCACTTGAGAAGAGACTAAGGATATCTGCTCAATTCCCAAACACAAGCTGCATGAGAGCTACCACTTATATCCCGTCCGCTGCACGACGTGGAGACTGTCGTCATGGTGTCTTAGTGGATGAAGATCAGTTACCACCAGAATCCACTCCACCAGCATACATTGGTACACCGTAGATGATAATATCACGAAAAGTTGACCAACTACGTAATGGGCAAATAGGATAAATAGGATGATTGAAGAATTGAGAATAAGCATTCGAGTATTAATATAGCGGTACAACCTCCTACTGTACCACTGGAGGACTGCCTAATTGCCACCTACCACAATCTACCACTACCAGGATAGCTTGAGCTATTTCCCCGCACTCACACGGGAAGCTACCGTACTACTGTTTGCTGCCCCAGGATTCCTCTCGCCTCTTTCTCCCTTGACTTCTTCCTCCGTCTCTTCTTCCCCCTTCTCTTTCTTCTCCTCTTTCTCCTCCATACTAAACACCCTGGTTACTTCTTCAATTACCATTGGTGTCGCTCTCTTTCTCCTGATCAACTTCATATCTTCTCCACCCGTGGCAGTCATTTCCATCAATCCCATCAATCCCCCGTCATCCGGATTGTTAAAGGTCATTCTTCTGCTTGTGATTCGACAGTCCCCCGTCCTGACCTGCAGCTTGCCTTCTGTGAGCCGTTTGGTCAGACCATCAGTCGCGTCTTGACTGTCACTGATCTCATCCCTGCTCTCTCTTCTCTCTCTCTCTCTCTCTCTCTCTCTCTCTCCCTCTCCCTGTTCTCTCGCTCGCTCTCTGTGCTTTCGGATTTTCGACTCTCCCCTCCTTTTTAACCCAACCCCTCTTTGTGTCCCCTTGGTGGTGTCGCTGCGTCGTCGGTTTCGCTTCTTGTGGTCCCATCCCCAAACCTACAAACTTCCGATCCCTTCGTCCGGTGCCGAAATCTCCTCCCCTTGTCGTCACCCTTCTTCCCTTCATTTTTCTGTTGAACGTGGAATTCTTGCATTTTGTCCACAAGAGCGTCGGTGCCCTTGTACCATTAGCGACCATGCTTTCTTCCCGTGTTTTGCGACCGGGGTCCGCCTTGCTGCGACCTTTCACCACCTCTGCCACTGCCTACCGATCCCCCTCCATTCGTGACATCACCCCCGAGTCGGCGGAAGAGTTTACTGCGCGCCAGAAGGAGTTCCGTGAGAATTTGGAGTCGGCGCGCAAGAGGAGAGAACAGCAAGAGAGTCAGTCTGTCGATGCTTCTGTTTCCACTTCATCCCCTGTTTCCCGTGATCGCCTCCGTGAGTACGCTACCGCTCCCGCTGCTCCGCGTGCGAGCAAGGCGAGCAGTAAAGCAGACTCTGCTGTGTTCGATGCAGCGGATGTACTTGACCATAAGGCATTGGGCTCACTTTCTACCCATCGGGTTCTAGGAGATGAGCACCACCGCGATCAGTCCCCCAAGCGGGGTCCCCTGTCCTCGCTCATCTACGGCACTAAAGAAGGCCAGCAACTCGACCAGGATATCGAGCGTTCCTTTTCGCAAGTCCTCGCCCGCGGCAAATACGTCCATTCCATCGTCTTCCACGAAGTCCAACCCGACAAGGTCGACGAATACGTGGACCTGGTCGGGCAGTGGTATCCCCGCATGGCGGGCACCGAGGAGAACCGGGTGAATCTGGTGGGAAGCTGGCGGACCCAAGTCGGGGACAACGACACATTCGGTATCTCCCCCTCTGCTGGGAATCTGTCCAGCTAGTTTACTAACCATCCCGCAGTCCACATCTGGGAATACCAGCGATACGAAGGCTACCACGCCTCCCTTCACAACATCTCCGAACAACCCGGGTTCTCCGAATTCGACCACAAGCTGAAGAGCTTGATCAAGAGCAAGAAGACGTCTTTGATGCAAGAGTTCTCGTTCTGGCCGACCACGCCGCCCCGCAAATTGGGCGGTCTATTCGAACTGCGATCCTACACCCTTCACCCGGGCAACCTGCTGGAGTGGGAGACCCACTGGCGTCGGGGCCTCAAGGCCCGTC
Organism: Aspergillus campestris IBT 28561; assembly: GCF_002847485.1. Lineage (NCBI taxonomy): Eukaryota > Fungi > Ascomycota > Eurotiomycetes > Eurotiales > Aspergillaceae > Aspergillus > Aspergillus campestris. Next base: position 383,998 of record NW_020194336.1, on the reverse strand, counting down.
GCGAGGTGATGGAGGGGGTCGGCGCATGGTTCGTCCAGATCGGTGACTTGAACACCGTGCACCACCTGTGGCAGTTTGCGAACCTGGAGGAGCGCAAGGTCCGCCGCGAGCAATCGTGGGGCATCGAAGGTTGGGCCGAAACTGTGCACAAGACGGTCCCTCTCATCCAGACCATGCAGAGTCGCATTCTGATTCCCATGCCCTGGAGTCCTGTCGGCTAAAGATATTGCTTCTATCTTACCACCGGAGGACGTCTACGATACGAAATTTGCTCCCACGCCTGCATTATGACCCACTTGGCCCAATCCGCTCGACCCGAGGTCCTGAGGAAGTTGGTTGGGCAGAGGCCAAGGAAAGACATCGGACGGTGAACGGTTTGGGGGACATGACTGGTGCGTTACTTCTTGTTCTACTGGAGTGAACAGAGATCTGCGAGGTTTGAGAGAAGTCCGGGGAACAGTTTGGTCGACCCTCGGGCGCTATCGCCCACTAAGCCGTACCGATATTAGTGTGTCCAATATTAGCAGCATTATCGGAGTGATTATCATGCATATTCCATATATATTCTTTTTTCTTTGAAGTTATTGATCTATTGAGCTAGTCTAGTGGCCGTACCGTAGTGAGAAATCGAACCCAAATTGTGGGGTTTCTTCTGGACAGTGGACAGTAGATAATGGGCACGGTAATTGTTCTAGCCATGTGGTGTGCCTCGGATCCGGGGACGAGCACAGTCCGTCGCCGTGATGGATGTCCCCGCGCGCCGATCAACCTTGCTAACCAATGAGTCTGAACGAGAAAGCATAAACTAGTAGAGACTCGAGAGTTTACAGGCCAGTGGCGTAGAGAGGTGATCCGACCGTCCTTCCCCTCAGTCGCAGAGCAGTTAGCGGAGATGCGATAGCAAATTAAGACCGACACATGTGAGTTGCGCCGTCCGTCCACTTCCATTCAACCGTGGAGGACAAGTATGCACTCTCTATCCAAGTCCAGTCTCGAATCTAATCTCCAGCAATATCAGGTTATCAAAGTGGAGACATCAATGTAAAGAAATGTAACACGATGTAACGAAAAAGGGGGAGCCTTACCGGGCGGTAGAACTCTTTAGTGTCCGTACCCCAGGCAGAAATTGGGTTCCCGCGCGGTAAGCCACCCGGTGCCCTGTTTTCTCTCCCTTTTTCCGCCGGCAGAAAACCAGAGGACCTAATTACTCCCAAAGAAAAAAAGAATCTCTCGTCCGGGTTTATCAACACATCAACAACAACATCAACATCATCAGCATCAGCACGTTGCGTGTCTGGCTTTGCGACTCTCTTTTTTCTTCTTTCCCTCTTTTTGATCTTTCTTCCACTCATTCATCCTCTTTTAACTTTTTGTTCCTTTTGTCCTTTTGTCCTGTCTTGTCTTCTTTTTTTCTTTTGTTTGGGGCTTCCTAATTATCTGGTCTTCCCAAGGTTAGGTTCTCACCCCGGGTTTTCTAGCCCCATTCTACCCCCTTTTCTGAGCGCCACCGGGGTTATCGATCTGGCCTCACCCGTAAGAAAAGTCTCAAAGGATATTCCTGGTTTCGCAATAGTACACGGGAAGAGAATAAGACAAATCAAATCAACAAAGACTACCCCACACGGACAGCCAACATGGTGTACATCCGGCAACACCAGTTGCCCAACCTGAAGAAGTACTGCTATTCGGGAGTCGACCTGTCCCCGATCAGTCAATATGTTCTCAAGCCATTTTATAATAATGTCGTCGTCAAGTGTCTTCCGATGAGCATGGCGTGAGTAACGATGCGCTTGACCCATTGTATACCGGATGAAACTAACTGCGTGCCTTCTGGCCACTTTAGTCCTAATGCTGTAAGTTACCGCTCTGCTCGTCTGGCTTGGTTGGCGGGTCGACGTGTCTGACTTGGGGTTCGGTTTTAGATTACTCTGACGGGGTTCTTTTTCGTCATGGTCAACTTCTTTACTATGCTGTGGTACAACCCGACGCTGGATCAGGATTGTCCGCCTTGGGTGTATGCTAGTTGCGCCGTGGGTCTGTTCTTGTATCAGACTTTCGACGGTGTAGATGGCATTCAAGCGTATGTTTGTCTCGTTGCGCCTGGCTGATCTGTTGGGAGAGTGGGTGCTAATTGTCGGCGACAGGCGGAGAACCAAGCAGAGTGGCCCTCTGGGGGAGCTGTTTGATCACAGTAAGTCGACGGCTGACGTCTTGCGCGTGGAATGTGGAGATTAACAGCTGCAGGTGTCGATGCGTGCAACACGGCCTTGGGTGTGTTGATCTTTGCGGGCGTGATAAACCTTGGCCAGTCGTGGTACACTATGCTGGCGCTGTTCGGATGTATGTGGATTGCCCATCTACAATTGATATCCGATAGACCCTTGCTGACATACATGCTTAGCAACCGTGACCTTTTACATCCAGACGTGGGACGAGTACTACACCCAGGTGCTCACGCTGGGCGTCGTCTCCGGTCCCGTTGAGGGCGTCCTGACCCTCTGCGTCGTCTTTGGCTTCACGGCCTACGTGGGCGGCGGCAGCTTCTGGCACCAACCCATGCTGGCGACTATGGGCGTCCCCAAGGTGGACGCTATCCCGGATGCGGTGTACGACATGCCCTTCACGAAGTGCTACATGATCTACGGCAGCATCATCCTGTTCTTCGCCATCGGTTCCAGCATTCTCCACGTCATGCAGGTCCAGCGCAAGCGTGGCCAAGACCCCGTCAAGCCGCTGTACGGTCTCCTGCCGATCGTCGTGGTGTGGGCTCTGGTGTCCGCCTACTTGTACATGCAGCCCACGATCCTTGAGCAGTATACGGTGCCCTTTGCCCTGTTTGTGGGCATGGTGAATGCGTACTCCGTGGGTCGAATGATCACCGCGCATCTGACCAAGACCGATTTCCCCTACTTCAATGTGCTTCTGGTCCCTCTGGCCCTGGCCGTCGTGGACAGTCTTGGACAGGTGGTGGGTCTCTGGCCGGGTGTTCTGAATGATGAGCCCCGCCAGATTGCCTTTATGTTCGCCTGTCTGGGCCTGTCTATTGGTACCTATGGCAGCTTCATCGTACGTTCCTCATCCATCCTTTCCTTCCCCCACCCCCATCTCCCAACGAAGCTAATGGTGACGCTACAGTACGACATCATCACCACGATCTGCGACTACATCGACATCTGGTGCCTGCGCATCAAGCACCCCTACGTGGAGGGGGCCAACGGGACGGCGAAGAAGACCCGGTAGGGACACCGTCTTTCGCGTCGTGATGAACGGTCGTTGCGCATATCAACTATGCCATCCTGTTGTCTTCATTTCATCCATGCCATCATATACATAGAGGCATATATATACAGTTGATTCGGGTTCGGATCAGGGGAGGTTGGTATTTTCTTCGAGCGCCAGAAGCGACTGGGACGGTTCTTTGCGCAGAGTCCGGCTGATATGCAGGTACATAGGCTTGGGATTATTTGAACGGGTGCAGTGATGCTGTGAGCGGGCTGTATCTGATTAGTAGATATGTAACTTTGTCTTTGTTTGTGTTGAGGTGTCCGGTTGTCCAGTTGTCCAGGTTGTCCAGTTGTCCAGGTTGTCGCAGGGTTGTCCACAGGGTTGTCCAAGAAGTCCCCATGGAATGTCCCTGGCAGTAGTATGTAGTTACGTAGTAGGGTAATGATCTCGTGACTGAAGACAATATTACCTCATCCAGACTAGCGTGACAGACACCCAGCTTAGTAATCAGACACGAACGGCAGCCTTAGCGAGGCAGGGTTCCAACCCTACCGCCTCCCCCCCCAACGGAGGTCCTGCTTGGTGCTGAGACGCCCCAGTCCAGAATTCGCTTGAAATCTTTGCGCTTCTCCAGATCACCTCTTCGCTTTTTCCATCCTCCAAGCAGGCCATCTCCGTCAGCGCTCTATTCAACTACCCACGCTGATCGACTTTTTGTCCCGACAAGATGGTATGTTGCTTTCGTCTTTTGTGAAGGGGATACTTCGGTTTGGATTGTTCGACTCGTGTACGGTTTCTTCTGTTCTGGGCTTGGGGTCACGATGCCTCGATTGTCGCCCGCCGCCGCCGCCCGCATCATCCACCACCACCCGCCACCGCCTGGAATCGAAAAATCATACCGAGAACGATGAACAGACCGAAGGATCTATAAGGATAATTGGAAAGAAGGATCTAACGTTTGATATTGATAGGTTCTCGCGGTCGACCTCCTCAACCCTACGCCTCAGGCCGAGGCCCGTAAGCACAAGCTCAAGGTAGGATCATCGGACTTATACTTTATACATATAAAGGGAATGGAAAAAAAAAAAGGATCGGACAACTAATACAATGATAGACCCTTGTGCCTACTCCTCGCTCCTTCTTCATGGACGTCAAGTGCCCCGGCTGCTTCACCATCACCACCGTCTTCTCCCACGCCCAGACCGTCGTCGTCTGCGCCGGCTGCTCGACCGTCCTGTGCCAGCCCACCGGTGGCAAGGCCCGTCTGACCGAGGGCTGCTCGTTCCGCCGCAAGTAGACGATTCGCCTACGAAGTTAACAAAAATTGCGGAAAAGAGATTTTCGGGTGCCGGAGCGATGAAATGAAAAGAAATGTGGCGTTCTTCTGAAATGATGGATTAATATTATCTTTTTTTTTTCTTTCTTTCTTTCTCAAAGCTGCTTGCTGCTCAGATAGAAGATGGAATTCTCCTCGCCCCGAACCTTTTTTTTCTCTCAATATCTCTCTCCCTCTCTCCACCCGGTCACCCTCGCCCTGGGCGTGTTGTGAGGGTCCATACCCCCTCATGCGCGTTTAAACCCTTTTGCTACACAAAAATACAAAAAAGGTTTTCTCGAAGGGAATTTTTTTCTTTCTATCTTATACCATGGCATGCTTGCTTCGAACTCGCCAAAAGCGTGTTATCTTTTTTTTCGATATTCTATCTACATCCAGGGGAGTTCCGGATATCTGGCAATGATCGATCGTCTTTTCTTCCATCTACGTTTTGAATTGGTTGTGCTTTTTCTTTCCAAGTGTTGAGCTGGATACATGACACATTGCATGAGCATCCGTATCGGTCAATGCAGGATTCGGATGTCTGGAGGAGGGAAGTCAACTTCTTTTCTGTTATGACGATGATGAATGGCTGGTTGGCTTGAGCTGCGAGGAAGGCGATGTGGTGGATGCGTGAGTTCTTGCTGTGGCGAGGGTCTCTACGCCGTCTATGCGTGTCCATCTGTCCTCCGTTGTAATTGCATGTTTTGTATGATCGATCGTGGGCCTGGATCTGTAGCTGGATGTAGCTGGATGTGTAGTGTAGGTATTACGTAGTTGAGTATACGATCTAGTATTGGCGCCTTGTTTATCCCTATGGGTCTAGTGATATGTATTTTAACAACCTGAAGATAAGTATCTACAGGACTTCCAGGAATGAACTACACAGGTTATGTACTTATGCGATCATGGGTGTCTACTCGTTTCCTTCAAACAAGATGTTATACAGTCAGGCACAGCTACTAAGGCAGAATGTGAGGATTCTCATGCTATATCTATATCGATGTCACCAGAACCACCCAATAGTCTTTAGATATACATTCATACCTCTTTCTTATAAGCCATTCACAAGCATCCATCTAGACCTTCATTTAATCTACTCTGAATAGTATAGTTACAGTATGCAACTAATAGTCCCCGTTATAAGTACATATATACATACACAGTAAGCCTATTCATGCATGACCTACAGCATCTCATTCATTCATAACGATAGTGACTGTCTGATCAAGCAAACTGTGTGAACGGGCAGAGCTGTATCTTGCTTTGTTAGTGTTTTGATAGTGCTAGTGTGTATGTACCCCGGAGTCCATAATGCTGTAGGCGGTTATCTCTTATCGGACCGACACTTACCTACCACCTTTTTCTCCCCTCTCTTTTGCCGTCCGTCCTCATATACTTACCAACTACACTACCTACTACCTACACATTACACTTTACACATAACACATTGAAACCACCCAAGAAACCCAGACGAAACCCAAACCAACCATCACTATACAAACCAACCAATCCCCCAAAAAAAAAACCAAAAAAAAAGTTGAAAGCAAGATGCCCCGCCAACCCCTCAAACTCCTCCTCCTCCACGGCTACACCCAATCCGGCCCCCTCTTCCACATCAAGTCCCGCGCCCTCATCAAACACATCACAAAGGCCTTCCCCCTCCACGAAGTCTCCGCCATCTACCCAACGGGACCCTTCCAGCTCAACCCCTCCGACATCCCCGGCTTCGACCCCTCCCAGCCCCCCGTCGACCCAGACGACGTCCCCTCCATCTTCGCCTGGTACCGCCGCGCAGACGCCGCCGATCCCCCGCTTTACGTCGGTCTAGAGGCAGGGTTGGAGGCCATTGCGAAGACGATCAAAGAGGAGGGTCCCTTCGATGGGGTGGTCGGGTTTTCGCAGGGCGCGGCGATGGCCGGGATGGTTGCTGCGCTGTTAGATGGGGATGATTGCGCTCGACAGGATGCGCTTAGGAAGTTTGCGACGGCTGAGCCTGCGGCGATGGAGTATCCGCGCGCGTTTGCGGATGAGGGGTTGAGGAAGATCCAGCCGCCGCTGAAGTTTGCGGTTTGTTATAGTGGGTTTAGGGCTCCGGGGCCGAGGTATAGGGGGTTTTATGAGGATCCGCCGATTCGGACGCCGGTGCTGCATGTGTTGGGGTCGTTGGATACGGTTGTTGATGAGGGGAGGAGTCGTTCGCTTGTTGAGGCTTGTGTGGGGGAGCCGGAGAAGGAGGGGAATGTGGTTTGGCATCCCGGGGGCCATTTTGTGCCCGCGCAGAGGCCGTATCTTGATGCTGTTGTTGTGTTTGTGAGGAGGTGTTTGGGGGTGGGGTTGTTGGGGGAAGGGGGAGGAGGATGTTAATGATATGGATGTGCCGTTTTGAAGGATATGTTAAGACTAGATTTGGTGGACGGTTATGTATAGACTTTAGAATGATTCCATTATCCTGCTCTACTGTCGTTTACTTGTACCGCCTGCTCAGCGCTGTCTAACGAGCCTTGCTCTTCTCCCGGGTCGGAAGAATCCGAGCCATCATCTCCTCCTTCGTGATCAGATGGTCAATCCGCTCCAGCAATCCCAGCAGGCTCTTCATGTCGCTGCTCCATTCGTTCAAGACGTCGTCCGCATCGCGCGGCTTGGAGAAGCTGACCAGTCGCGCCGGACGGTCGATCTTCGCGTAGATCGTCTTGAGCGTCACCAGGTCGCTGATGTACTTCTCCGTCTCCTCCTCCGTCAGGTCCAGCAGCTCCGTCAGCCGGCCCATCTGGATGCGAGTGTAGTACTTGGCCACCACGCGCACGTTGTGCTCAATCACCCGCTTCTTCAGGTCCTGCCACCGCTGGAACGACTGGTCCTCGCTCGACTGGCTGGCTTCCGGGCTGAAGACGTCCGTCTCGCACAGGTGCGGCCCGAATTGCTTCGCCACAATCGGCCAGCGCATCAGTTCGGGCGTCGTGAACAGCTTGATCAGTCGCGCTTCGGCCGGGACTGTCGACAGCCGAGTGTCCTGCAGGATGCGGTGCAGCAGATCCGACTGTTCGTTGTCATATGGAGCCAGGGTGATGTAATATACAATCCGGGCCAGTACCTTTATCTATTAGTAGCCATACATGGGAGACCAGGAATGGAAGACATACCGCTCGCAGCTGCTCCGGGTTGTTCTGGACCGACTCCGTGTCCAGGACCTCTCGGTAGTGTTTGCACACTTCCAGGTACTTGTAGTCGTGGTTGGCGAGGATGATCTGTTGTTCAAAGTAGCGGAGCTTGAGGTCGGTCACGTCGTCATCGACCTCCATGGGAGCCTCGTCCGGTGCCCGAGTCTTCTCGCGCTCCTCGGCCTCCTTCCTCCGCTTCTCGATCTCCTCGGCGCTCTTCTTGGGCTTGCGCGCAAAGTACCGTCTGTTGATCTTGCGGCTCAGGATGGTGGCTTGCGTCCAATCGCCTCGCTCTATGCACAGCGCCACCTGTTCCAGAATAAACTCCGTCTTCTCCCGTCGGGTCATCGATCCGAATGTCTCCACCTGCAACTCGCACAGGATGTCGGCCGCCGCGTTGATATCGCCTTGGGTCTTTTTGATGTTCGATAGGATGCGGGTCACGCGAGCTCTCTCGACTTCAACGAAGATCTAAGCACATCAGCAAGAGATTCGTACGACAGACGTGGCGTGACTTACCTTCCCTTCCGTCACTGTCCGCAGGGTTTGAATGACGGACAGCTTCACATCCAGGTTGGGCGTCTCCTCCAGGAATCCCATCACCACCTGGACCATCCGCGTAATCGCCTGCTTCAGCTGGGCATGTTTCTTGGAGAGGAGGAGGACTTGGTCGTTGAGGAGACCCCAGTCGCCGGAGTTCTTGCTCAGTGTGACGATGGTGATAAGCAGGCGGGAGGTGGTCGGCAGATCCGAGGCCTGATTCACATTAGCAAATCTTATATTGAATATCAAAACAAAAGACCGGTGTCGCTCACCTGTCGCGCTTGTTTCTCCAGAACCAGGAGTTTATCGATGGCACCCTGCACATCGGTCTATACACTAGTCAGCATCTTGATGAATTATCAGAAGACAAGCATCCCACCTTTGCCAACTGCTCCGCCTCCGGAATCAGCTTGTCGGCATCCTTGCTGTAGTCCTTCTCGGCCTTCAACACGCTTCCGTCGGCCATGATGACGTTGCAGGCGGTAACGGGCTCGAGGGGAACAAATGAGTGAAGGGTCGATGACTTCGAAATCTATGTCGACGATGCACAGTACACCTAATATGCGAAAGATTGATAATATCCAGACGGTGGGGCTGTCGAAGGGAGGGAGAGTGGATGGTCTGGATGGATGAAGCTGTGACGGTGTTCGGGCGGCCAGTTCGAGCTGGAAGCTGTCCCGCACGTGACCTCACATCATCCACCTCAATCCTCCATCTCACCCGCCGTGTTTCGATTTGATTCTTCATTTGTGCTAGAAGATTACATATAATTTAGTCTACGGGAGAACTACAGGAAAACGCTAGGTCCGCTGAAAGATTGGATGCTGGAAATTCCCTATTTACAGTACAGTACATAGATGGTAACAACTCTATCCAGGATCAACAGCCAAAATCGGGATATAACCCGAATCAGATCGAACTTTTGTACCGTACGCCATTCCTGCAACTCTAGACAATAGACATATTCAATATATAAGCGCGAGCGACCAGGGATGGTGCAGCGATTACTCATCGCTACTCTGGTCATCACTGTCACTCGTCAAGACCATCTCTTCGGCCTCCATCTGTCTCATGGCCGTGTCCCCCTTCTTGCCCTTCTTCTCCGCCGCAAACCAGGCCTTACGTCGACGATTCTCCCGCTCCTCCTTGCGAGCGAGGCGGCTCACCTTCTCCTTCTGCGCTTGCTCCTGTTTCTGGTGGAGCGTGTCGATGTAATCGTGGAGGCCGGCCAGATCCGATCGCAGTTTCGTGAGTTCGTCGGTGGACGCCTGTCGTGCGGTGTCACTGACCGAAACCTTCGTGCGGAGTGCTGACAGTTGGCCTTCGAGGAGGGCAATCTGTGTGTCTTGAGCCGACGTGTCTACCGATGCGGACGACGGAGCCGGCGCCCCGTTAATTCCAGGCTGGTTCAATGCGGCTAGCTCGGCCAGACCTTCGTCTAGCAGAGAGTCGGGGAAAAGTGCTTGGGTGAATGATTCGGCAAAGTGGTCGGTCCGCGTGGCGTGCGGGGCCTTGGTGGCGGCGGGGGGAGAGGATATCGAGGGCAGGAGATGGGTGTTAAATGTGTATTCGGCGGGGACGGTACCAGCAGTGTGCGAGTTCTCGGAGAGCGTGCTGTCATATCGCGGTTTGACGATCGTATGCGCCACCCGCTTCAAGTCGAGAGCGGGCAGAGAAAGTCCAATCGGGGGCAGCACGAACAGGTTCGTAACGGGGTGGGTGAAGTCTGCCACCGACGAGGCATACTTTCTTCGCCCCACGCTCCATGAAAGGACTTTGCCGTTTTTATGGCCGGAGAGTAGCACGGCCCCGTCGTGCGAGAGCGACAGTGCATGGGCCGGGCCACACTCGGGCGAAGGCGGGGCCCACCGATCTCCAGCGGATGGTTGCGCGGGAGTCGACTGTAAAGACGGATCGTGAAGCGGGTGCTGCACGGACTGACTCTTATAGAAATCCACTGACTGGATGCTACCATCCTCGTAGCCCGCGTAGAATGCCCGGTCCACCGGATCCAGAGTTAGGCTGACCGCACTGGCCGGCAAGAGGAAAGTCCGCAGCACACGTCCGTTATGATAATCCCAAGCAATGGCCGTATTGTCCTGCGACGCTGAAACAGCGATATTGTACCGACCCGTGCTGTGACCCATTGCAAGAGCACTGATGCCCGCGCGATGGTTCGAGAACGTACGGATGGGCGAGTTGGGGGGTTGACGATCGCGACCGGATGGAGGTTTTGTGAAGGAGAGGAGGTCGACCAAGGACCAGACATGAATGCTTGCGTCCGAAGAGCCGGACAAGATGAAGTTGGAGGTGGGATCAACCACGAGAGCCGTCACCGGGCTCAAATGCGATGCGGTCGTCGCAACCTGTCGACCCGTGCAGGTCTAGATGCCATTAGATCCACATGGCCTATGACAGTCTCTTCAATCCACACCAAAACAAAAACGACTTACCTCCCACAATATTAGACGACCGCCCTCCGTCCCCAAAACCAGCACATCTCCATTCTTCCCTCCTGCAATCGCAATGCTGCGGATGCGCTCAGGGAACGGGATGGTCGCTTCCTGGTTCCCCTTATTCCTGCTATACACATGGACCGTAGCTTTCTCCGACTGAGCGGCGAACACATGCGACGGACTCACGGCCAAACAATTGGGCGCCGTAACGCTTTTCTTGAAGGTGGAACGAAGGGCCGGTGCGGGCTGCAGCTCATGCACGCAGATTCCCACATCTCTGAGGCTCGCAGAGGCCGGGGTCTTGGCCGACGTCGACGTCGACGCGATGAAGTGCTCTGAGAGCATGAGGAGCGGCGAATTAATATGGTCGTAGAATAAATCTTTTCAAGACAAACGAATTTGACGATATTGCTTCAAGATCGGCGATAAAATCGACGATAACCGTTTGCACTGTTTGTTACGCTAACCTACTTTTGGACAGGCACAGCTGACTGATTGACATGGATAAAGTATGTACAAATCATCGTTATCAAAAGCATAATTCAGACGATTAACTTCAACTATGCGACTCTATCGTCCATGATCATCTCCAACTACTGAGTCCCTTGACTCCTTACCAACTAACCCTTACCACATGAACCCAGTGTCTGTGATGTACCCTGCGTTAGTTCGACAGTGCAGAACGAAGTCAGATGGGTAAAGCCCTAGAGGGGAGAATGAGCTCCCTTTCACCCTGGGAAGCTCCTAATTATAATCCTTTGTATCCAGGAGTCACTCGGGGCAGCTTGATACATTTCAAATCTCTTCAGAGTGAGCGAGGCAGTTGCTTGCACATGCTGCTGAAATTACGATTGCCTCGCGAAATATGGACCCAATGGTCCTGTCCGCAGCAACCTCCCACGCAAGGGGGTGGGCCTTCTAGGGATGCTGCCTTTGATTGCCCGGCACAACAGCGGTAGCTGTTGACCAGACAGCCAACCAGGGGAGCCTGATGTCCTCGCGAGGCTCCTCTAGGGGCGTCCTCCCTCTGTATGTCTCATGCCGGGCGTAATGACGAAATGCAGACTGCCTGGGAAACAGACAATCCACGTTGTCCTGACCCTGCAGGTGGTACGCCGGGGGACTATGATCCAATCACCAGGCCGGTTGCCGCATTTCCGCCGTTTTGGTATGCAAGGACTCTAGGTGGAGTGGCCCTTGGAAGTTCAGGACGCTCTTGTTCTTGAGTGTTGGGGGGATCCTCTGGAAGGGGGTTGATACATTTGCCCTGGTGTCTCTGGCTTACTGTCACCGCCAGACAGACAAGGGATGTTTATCCCGAGCATGGAATGGTTGTATAAGGCCCTGTCGACCGCATGTTCTCTTCTCCTCACTCCTATTTTGGTTGTTTTGACCTGATCCTCTTTTCCCTCTTCTCTTCTTTTGGTTTCTTGTTTGTCATCCCACACCATCATTACTTTGCAGATTGATCCCTCTTGCTTGTTTCCGACTCTGGAGCTCGCCATGTCCGAGATGGACTACAATCGCGTGAAAATGGATTGGAAACCCTACTACCCTCAACACCAGCACGCGCTGTCTGCGAATAATGTCCCGACGTATGCAGGCCGATCCGTGCCCTCGTACCATGTAGGAAGCGAAGAGAACACGTACCGTGGGTGTAATATTTCTTCTCCGCGCTACTCCCCATCAGTTCAGCCATGGCGGAAGCAGCAAGCGCAGAGCTCTCTGTCGTTCGTCCCATCGACCTCGCCGCGCATGGATCAGGTCGGGTATACCACCGCGCAGCCAAAGCGGCCCGTAGACCGGGACCCGGTCTGCATCTCGCCCTTCCGCTCCGTGCGGAGGATGAAACAACCGTTCCAGCTACGTCTGCCGAGCTCGCCATCAATGGAAAGCCTGCAGGCGACCCCCAAGGAACGCCAGGCGTCTCGCTCCCCGTCGTCGAAGAATCACACTCTGCGCACCTGGCGCTCAGACCAAAATCTCACAACCTCGAGCATGGAGACATTTGGCCTCCTTCCTAGTCCACCTCTCTCCGACGCGATTCCCCCACGCTCCCCGTCGTCCGCTTACTTTTCGCCCCAACCTGGGTCCGAATCCGACTACAGCCAGTATACGCCCAAAAGCTGCAACCACGAGCTTACTACCAAGCCGTGTGAGGTGGCGAAACCGTTCACACCCGAACCCGAGACGGAGGCCCCCAAGACGACGGGATCGACAAATGTCCACATGGCTCACTCTCATTTAGTTCAACAGTGTGAATCCGGTGACGGTAATGTACCCCGGACATCTACCGACACGGAGCGTATGTCGTCACCCGCGGGATTTACCAATAGTGGATCTTTTGGGAAACGTGATTTATCTTGGTCGTCGGAAGCTACCCAAAGAAGTCGTTCGGGAACGGTGTCGAGCGAAGGGAGCTGGGTCCCGAGCAATCTGTCGCACTTTGAAACCTGGCTTCAGCGGGCTCCCGTGGAGATGACGGTAGTCAGAGGCGAAGGGCCCAAGGAATGCAACCGAAGAAAGTTCCAAATCGTACAACAAAGCCCCCCAACCCCGGGACCGAAGAGCACACCGATACTAGCGGCTGAGCGCAAAGTGCCAGATGGGTCGAGACTGCCAGATGGACCGAACGTACCTGACGAGCCTGTGGTAACCTTGCCCTTCTCCCGGCCCCATTATCCCGACATCATGCTGACTATTGCAGATCTTTGCTCGAAAAACAAAGCCCAAGCTGGTTGATATCTCTCGACAATCTTCCCCACCGACGAGTTATCCAATACCGGCCCTGCCAACCCGTACAATACCGTCGACGCCCGATCAACGTCAGCGGGAGGTGTCTGCCTTCAGTCCTGACACACCCTTGGAGATGTCCGATAGTGGCTACAATACCCACGCTTCCTGCTATTCTCCGGATGAGTACCGTGGCGACAAGGAAGACGATGACTACACCGACGCAAGCTCGCTAGCTTCAGATAGTGCCAGTGCGACTGTTGTCTGCGAGAAGCCCCCGGAACCCCAAGAACAGCCCACATCACCGCCTAACCCAGGCATAACGCCCCGGACTCAGCCATTACCCAAAGCCCAGGCATCGCCGCGGCGCGAATCCCACCTCTCGGAGAAGGCAGAGCTGGGGAAATGGTGGGACCACGAATGGACGATAGACCAGCTGGAGCACTCGGTGAAAGACTTCCCACGGAACATGCTAAGGCTGACCTCGCCCGTCATCATGTTCATCCGGCACAACAACGAAAAGGCCCTGATCCGGCCGTTCCGCGACATATTCCCCGACGTTGCGGAGAACCTCCTCGACGGTCTCTGCGCTTCGCTCATTGCACGAAACCATGTTGTTTCGCTCGCCTCGGGGAACAAAAGGAGCGATTTCTCCCAGCGTCCCAACCTACCTCGTTTGGATACCGTCCCTGAGCGGATCTCACCCTCGACCACCATGCAATTCAGTCAGCCCGTGCCGTCGCGCATCAAAGATAGGGTTCTCGGTTCACGCGGCACGGAACTCCGTAAAGAGCTGGATCGTATCATCGATAATCTTCTATTTGCCATCACGGGGCGGGAGCAGGATGAGACATTGAAAGCTTCTGTTCTCGCGCTTGCTCAGGTTCTGGAAAGCAAAGTATAGATGGTTGCTAGTATACACCGTCTGCTTAGAACGCACAAATTCTCCCTCCGACGTTTGTCCACTTTCATTCTTTTGCAGAGATTTGGCTAGACCAAGTGGCCTGCTTTCAAGTTTTTTTTTCGTCACTGATTCTTTTCACCATCTGTGTTTCTGTCTATCCTTTCGTCGTCGATCTACCTGTATCGTCTGGCAGGTTTCCTTTGTTCTGTTGTTGGATTGGTTCTGTGTTTAATGTGTAATTGTTATTTGATATTCCACTAGATAGATTGGTCTGTGACCTATATACTAATAATTATACCTAATAGACTTCTATACTTAGCTATTCTATACTAGAACTAGATGATGTATTTGTAAGGCAGCCTCAGGCATCAATTATGTGACCGCCTCCGGATGAGTCATCATCCGTTATCACCGGAATTGCCTCATCTGGCTCGACTTTCCCGCGGAATTCAAGCTTTCTTTTCTCCAACTCCCATCGCCCTTTACACACCCTCACACACACAATGGCCGCCTCAACAGGACGTCTACGATTTCTCTGCAGCGCCTCGCCGAGGGTCATTCCTCGGCCCAGAGTTCTAGCTCCTCACTGCAGCCGCACCTACGCGACTACCGAACCCTCATCCGTCACCAACGGCGCCACATCGCAGAAACCACGCACCAACTTCACGGACAAGCTCAACGCCGGACCCTCGTTCTCGGATTTCGTGTCCGGAGACGGCGAAGATGCACCGCTCGACCCGTCCGAAGCGTACGCCCTCAAAACAGCCCTCGTCGGCCCAGCCGGCCGCAAGAAGGAGATGACCCGCCTGCCCTCGTGGCTCAAGACCCCCATCCCAGACTCCAAGAACTACCAGCGCCTCAAGAAAGACCTCCGCGGCCTCGGCCTCCACACCGTCTGCGAGGAGGCCCGCTGCCCCAATATCTCCGACTGCTGGGGCGGCGACGACAAGTCCGCCGCCACGGCTACCATCATGCTCATGGGCGACACCTGCACCCGCGGATGCCGCTTCTGCAGCGTTAAGACCTCGCGCCGCCCGCCGCCGCTCGACCCGCACGAGCCCGAGAACACAGCCGAAGCCATCTCGCGCTGGGGTCTCGGCTACATCGTGCTCACGAGCGTCGACCGCGACGACCTCGTCGACGGCGGCGCCCGCCACTTCGCAGAAACCGTCATAAAGATCAAGCAGAAAAAGCCCGGCATGCTGGTCGAGTGTCTGACGGGCGATTACAGCGGTGACCTGGACATGGTCGCCCTCGTCGCCCGCTCGGGCCTCGACGTCTACGCCCACAACGTCGAGACCGTCGAGCCTCTTACCCCCTTCGTCCGCGACCGTCGCGCCACCTTCCAGCAGTCCGTGCGTGTCCTCGACGCTGCCAAGAAGGCCCGTCCGGACCTTATCACGAAGACCTCGCTCATGCTGGGTCTCGGCGAGACGGATGAGCAGCTCTGGGATACCCTGCGCCAGCTGCGCGCTGTCGACGTCGACGTCGTCACCTTTGGCCAGTATATGCGTCCTACGAAGCGCCATATGGCTGTCCATGAGTACGTCACGCCCGATCGGTTCGAGCAGTGGCGCCAGCGTGCCCTCGATATGGGCTTCCTTTACTGTGCGTCCGGTCCCTTGGTCCGCAGCAGCTACAAGGCCGGTGAATCTTTCATTGAGAACGTCTTGAAGAAGCGTCGGGCGGGTACGGTGGGCGCGGAAGACGCTGTGAGCGAGAAGACTATCGTTGATGAGGCGACTCGCTGATTCAAACTTTTCTCTTGTTTCTTTTTTTTTTCTTTTTTTCTTCTTTATCTTCGGCGCAGGATTCAACAGCATATGGGTGGTTCTATTTTATAATTTCACATTTTGTCTTTTTATTATCATGTTGGTTGAGGTGTATTGGTAGACGGATGAGATGGACAGCAGTAAGAAGAACTTTACCTCCTACCTAGGATAGGTAGGTAGGTTTGGAATCAGAAAGACTAAAAAGAAACCAGCCTTGACGCTCAGGCTGAGAATGATGTTAAAACCAGGGAAAGCTTCAACACCCTACTACTTTCCCCAGGAAATATATAACTTTGTATACCAACGAACCAAATACTAGGCAAATCAATCTGAATTTCAGATGAATAAATCTCCACTGATAGATCCGTCTTTCACTGGACATATACTTCTCTCTCTCTCTCCTAAGATAGCAATTATTGAGTTGTCCACAGTTCCATCAAACGCAACTTATTTGTGTGGTCGACTCGAGCGTATACTTTTACGAGCTGAATCATGTTAACTACATAGGAGACGGAGATACGATTGGGAGGTTTCTTTATCCATTCCTTCCGGCGCGAGGGAAACAGCAAAAGTTGATAGGATATAAGGGGGAAAAAGGAAATCAAAGAGGGGAAAAGGAGGAGAAAGGAAACGACGTATAACTGTCTCGGATTCCGTAGACAAGAAAGAAGAAAATAAGCCGGGACGGAAAGACATGGGAAGGGAGAATTCAATATGAAAGAAGATTTAAATGATAGGGTTCGCACCGGGCGAGATACCCTCTCTCTCTCCAGTTGACTTCCCCCCTGCTTGGGAATGGAATGGAATGGGATGGGAACGGAACAGGTGCTTCCAGATAAATAGCCGTAGGTCTTAACCCGTCGCGGGTATGTGGGTACGTGAGAGTGGGTGTCTGTGTGTATAGGTGTGAATGTGTCTATCACCCGTCAAGATCCAGCTACGATGTCTCCAAGTGATCACTCCTGAAAATCTTACGTTCGTCATGCCAGACCGTCTGTCGAGTCGTTGGTCAACTCGTTGATGTCACCCTTGGTCATGCCCAGGAGGTAGAGGACGTCCAGGAGGCTGTCCCCGTTCAGACGGGTCGGTGCCTTCAGCTGGACCATGCTCTTGGCGCGCCAGGCGACCCCCAGGCCGGCGGCGTGCAGCATGAGAAGGTCGTTGGCGCCGTCGCCGACAGCCACCGTCTGGGAAATGGGAATGTTGTGTTCCGCTGCGAGGGACTTGAGGATCGAGCGCTTCTGCTCGGCGTCAATGATGGGGTACGTCGGGACCAGTTTGCCCGTGAGGGTCTGGGTGACGGGGTCGATTTCGAGCTAGTGAGAATAAAGGGTTAGTCCGCTGGACAATAAAGCTTTGCTCTTGCTTCTTGTTTCGAAGACATACATGGTTGGCGCGAGCGTAATCGATGCCCAGCTCCTCGGCCAGCCACTCGGCCAGCGGCTGGAATCCTCCACTCAAAACGGCCAACTTGCAACCCAGGCTCTTCAAGCTCTTGCAGAGCTCCCGAGCACCAGGAGAGATGGTCAGTACCGACTTCAGCTTCTCGAACACGTCCGCGGGAACGCCGTTGAGCAGACCGACACGCTCTCGCAGCGATTCGGAGAAGTCGATTTCACCGTTCATGGCTCGTTCGGTGATTTCCTACATCATATTAGCACTAGACACATGGGAGTAATAGTGGAAGGGAAAATGAAGTGAAGAGAAAGAATGCACCCACCGAAACTTGCTTTTCTACACCGATGAACCGGGCGATCTCATCGATCACCTCGTTTTGGATCAACGTGCTGTCCATGTCGAACACCACCAGGCGCTTGTGCCGGCGGAACACGCTCTCCTTCTGCAGCACCACCTCCACATTCCACTCGCGCTCGAAGCGCCATATGCTCTCGTGCTTGCGCAGGTCGGTGAAGGTGAGATAGTCGGGGTTCGGGGGCGGGGAAAAGGTCACTTCCACGACCCGGGGCTGGTCGTGCTTGTCGAGGCAGCGGTGCGAGGTGTTCATGCGCTGGTAGGGGGTCGGGAGAGATTCGATAATCTGGAGGAAATTCGTCAAGCACAGCTGCGAGACGAAGGGCCCATACAGATGGTCGAGGGGTTCAGGCTCTGGCGCAGGGGGCTCCCGTGGAATCTTCTCCATGTCTACCGTGGGGGCGGAGCCCACGGGAACCATCGGGGACGGAAGCTTATCACCGGACCGCACATTGCGCGAGGAATCCGGGTGCAGATGAGGGTGGATGGGGTTGGAGGACTTGTAGAAGATGGTCGCGACCAGCTGCGGCGTATCATGAGGCAGAGGGTTGTCGTGGTGGCCAAAGATACTATGCGTGACGCCGGTCTCGGTGACGCGATCGGGGTCGGGGCTGACCGGGTTGTAGTTGTTCAGCGACAACGAGGCCAACGCCGCATCGTTAGGCTGATCCAGCACATTGCTGATCGTTTGAGTAATAGGAACCCCGGGTTTGTACTGTTGGTGGTCGAGGATGAAGGAATTGCTGGACAAGGTATGTTGCAACATCGGGCGCTGGGGACGAGCCGCCGTAGTGGGGTTGGAGGCAGCCATTGTTGGAGCAGGATACGGGGCTGAGACTGCAAGACAGAAGTGGGAACGGGAGGGGGAAACTAGGCGCGTCCTCAAGGATCTACAAAGAAGGACCCGGGGGGAGTAACAGAGAGGAATGGCTATTCTGGCAGGTGTTCGTCGATATCAGAGGAGAGAAGAGACAAAAATCATGATGAAGCCATTTCCTGCAGGCCGCAACATCGATCGACACCTGAAAGAACAGAAATGGAAAATTAACAAATTAAAAGAGGAAAAAAGAAAGCGGCACGTGGTCGCCGGCCTGCACGTGATGGCGATGGCCGTTACCCGTCACCGCCCGGGGCAGAATAACCGCAACTTCTTCTCTCCGACCAGTTGGCCGCGTTCATGTTAACTAAGCTGAATTGAATTACTCGAGTATGCGACACGGACCAACGAAGAAGGACTGAGACCTGACTCAGCCCTAGTGGAGCCGATCACAACAGCATGGTCCTAGCTCACCGATACAGAGAGGTTGAGGGAAGGGGATGGTGGGATTATGAGAGGGAGGAAAGGAAGGACGGGGGAAGGCCAGAGAAGGGATGATGCAACATGGAATCAAGATTGGTCATAACCCTCCTCCCGGATGAATCCAAGATCCTAGCCACTGACCCATGAATAGAAGAGATTGGAAGATTATTCAACCTGCCGTCAGTTCACGCAACAATGATGTGATCTGCCTGAGTGACCGGCAATCCGGCCTGGAAAAGAAGGCAAGCACGCCCTTGCGGTGGGCGGCAGAGACCAGAACCGCAGATATTGCGTGATTTCTGGCCAGCATGAGCGAATCCGATTTTTCAGCATTCCCCCAGATCGGGCAGGCGGTCACAGCAGATGTCGTGATTGCCAGTCGGCAGAATGGACCGGCATGGATGAGTGATGGAGGGAAATGAGTGTCTCGAGCAGGCTGTGGATGTCGTGATTGCCCCTGCTGGCTGGTCTTTTATATCGGCCGGTTTCTGGACGTCTCTCCTACCTACTTCACAGACCTCAAGCATCAAACTCTTCTCTTTCGTCATACCCATTTGCATTCTCTCTGTCTTCCAGTCATCTAGCCTTATTTATACTTCCAAAAAGGGCCTGGACGCATCCTGATCTGCCATTGACTCTCCTCTTTGTTGCCTATTCCCCTCTGCACACCGGTTGACACCATGCCTGCCAAGATGCCTGTTGCCTACCCCTCCGAGGTTGAGCCCCTCGACTCGAGAGACTCGGGCTACTCCAGTGGCTCCAGTGATGAATATACCCCGGAGATTGTCTTCACCAAGCCTCATCTGCAGTTCCTCAACAGACAGTTGCAATTCCTCGAACCTCAAGGTAAGCCGCTTCTTCCACCCATCCCTCCTAGGTCATCGATCTAACTGTCTTAGATGTCCTGAGATGGTGTGTCACATCACTGCCTCATCTCTTCCAGACCACGGCCTTTGGCCTCACTGGTCTGGTGACCCTGGACATGCTCTCCAAGTTGAACGTGCCTCGCCCGCAGATGGTCGACCTGGTCTTCCTTGACACGCTCCACCACTTCCGTGAGACGCTGGATCTGGTCGACCGGGTCCGTGCCAAGTACCCCCTGGTCAACGTCCACATCTACAAGCCTCAGGGCGTCGAGTCCGAGGAGGAGTTTGCCCAGAAGTACGGTGGCCGCCTCTGGGAGACCGACGACCAGTTCTACGACTGGGTGGCCAAGGTCGAGCCCGCCCAGCGGGCCTACCGCGATCTCAACGTCCACGCCGTCCTCACGGGTCGCCGTCGCAGCCAGGGCGGCAAGCGTGGGGACATGGACATCATCGAGGTCGATGAGGCCGGTCTCATCAAGATCAACCCGCTCGCCAACTGGTCCTTCGATCAGGTGAAGCAGTACATCCAGGACAATGAAGTCCCCTACAATGTCCTCCTCGACCGCGGCTACAAGAGCATTGGCGACTACCACTCCACCCAGCCGGTCAGCGCCAACGAGGATGAGCGGTCGGGTCGCTGGAAGGGCCAGCAGAAGACCGAGTGTGGCATCCACAACCCCCGATCCAAGTACGCCCAGTTCCTGATGGACATGGAGCGCAAGCGTCAGGAAGAGGCCCTGTCTCAAATGCAGCCTTCCCTCACGACCACCGCACAATAGATGGTGCTGTCTTTTAGACTTGCATAATCTGGCGTTCTTTTTCTTATTTCTTCGGGTTGGGAGTTCAAAAACACTAGCGGAGCTGCACACAGCATTGATATCATTTGTGGATTTTACAGGGTATGCAATTGGGAGGATAATAATGCCGTTATGAATATTAAGACTTGGGGATTACATGTTCCGTGGGTTTTTTTGCCGGATGGGACGCTGTACATTGGAATCACCAATAATGACTAGCATGATCAAAATTACTTTATTACAATCTTTTCCCTGTATTCTTCTAGGCTTTATACTGTAGTGTACGTGAGGTGGTAGACATCGAGTCTTCCCTCAGCCTAAGTAGGGCTGGGCTAAGGTTAGCATTTCGTTCTTCCCTACTCGTCGTGTGCATCCACTGCAACTAGCGTAGTCGAAAAAAATCCTTCCAGTACCATCCACCTTAACCTACATTAACACACCCGCTCCATCCAACCGATCTATCCTTCCCTGCCGTATGAGCATAGGACTAGGTACAATGTCGTCAAAATAACACAACATGATAAAATGCGGCTCAACGATCACGCAATCACGAACCGTCCCATTCTATGATCGAGAGGTTCGATCCAGTCCCCATGATCTTCCGCTAACGGCGTGGTTCTCCCTACCGATCGAGAATTAAGCAGTGTCTTTGTTGATTTTAGGGCAAATCACGCAAGGCGGGCTAGTGCCGGCCAGCAAGGATCTTATCTGATCGATCGGATCTTTGCCGCTTACTTATGGTACTGTAGGGATCATGATGTTGTTGGGACTCTGTTTTTCTTGCTTTGTTCTTTCTTTCTTTCTTTCTTTCTTTCTTTCTTTCTTTTTTTTTGGACATTTCTTTATTTTATTTGCCTATTATAGGTGGTAATTATATTTCTCCAGTTGGGTTCACATTCAAACTGTAATACTAGCGACGTAAGTTCGACGAGCAAATCTAGGGCCGGCTGGATCACCTGACTCCGCCAAGCACGATCACGCAAGCGGCGTTTGAGATGTCGCAATGCCGCCTCCGTTCTTGGCGCCACGTGAGTCTGCATAATTACTAAGCAACAGTATGTTTCAAGAGTATCTCGGCAAGATACAGACAAGACAGGTCGTACTGGTCCTCCGACGGGCTCTGTTTGAGGAACATGAATGTTCCTCTATATCTCCGTCGGACTGTCACAGACTGGGCAATACTCGGTCTAATTTTACCAACAGGGATTCTTAGACAGACGCAACGTAACAGAATTCCCGATTTACGTACCCAAAGGTCGCAGACTCCATGGTCCGGGTCTGGGAAATTTGCCCCCCCTGAAAATCATACCTTTTCTTGGTTCACTACGTTTTCCCTGGATGCCTTTCCCCTTCTCCGTTCTACTCTACTTCGTACATTGTGGTCTAATAGTCACTACTTAGACATTTCAGGAGAGCCTCCGGGGAAATAAGGACGGTCCAGGGTGGCCAGGGGGATCGCTCTGAACGACGGTGGTTACGTCGGCGTCATGCGTATATAGTACAGTCGGGCTTGCTTATTCGCCGGTTGGATCGTTAGTGCGGAGACTATGGGATTGACTCCGTATACGATGTAGATAATGAGGGGCGAATCTGATATCTCTCTTTTCCCTGTAGATGGACGGGTTTCTGATATACCTCGGACAGCAAGGAAACCACACCAGGAGTCAACCAGGAACAATAAGAAACCAGGAATCAAAAAGGATGGAAATGAAACAGTGGAGTCCAGTTGGCAGGGAAATCGACCGGATGAGTGGTCGTCATCAGCGGGGTGGATGTGATCCACCTTGGATACTCATAATAACATTCGAGAACACTGTTGAATAGTAGCAGATGACGGTTGATTCCTCAGAATCCAGGCCATGCACCTGGGTTGTCCCGATTAGGCAATCCTTGGGTCCGCTCCAACTTTTTCTTCTTCTTCTCTTCTTCCCCCTCCCCTCCTTTCCTTTTCCTCTTCTACTTCTCATCTCCCCCTCTCTTTCTCTTCACTTCTTTTCTCTATACCCTCCTCTCTCTTCGCCCTCTTTCTATCTTTCTATAATCTTCATCATGGCCAACCCTCCCCACGGCGGTGTCCTCAAGGACCTCATCGCCCGCGATGCCCCCCGCCACGACGAGTTGACCGCGGAGGCCGAGAGCCTGCCTGCTGTCATCCTCTCTGAGCGTCAGCTGTGCGACCTGGAGCTTATCATGAACGGTGGCTTCAGTCCTCTTGAGGGTACTGTCTCCTCTCCATGATTCCTGTTTTCTGCCCGTTTTAACCCATCCTTGGGATTATGTCATGCCTTACGTTCCTGGCTAACCACGCCTCTCCCCGCAGGTTTCATGAACCAGAAGGATTTCGACAGGTATGCGCTTGCCTTCTGTTTAGAATTTGAATGAAAATATCTAGAATTCTTTCGGAGTGTCTCTGAAGAGAAAGTGATGGGAACATGTGCTAATCCATCCCAGTGTCTGCGAAAACTGCCGTCTGGCCGATGGCAACCTCTTCTCCATGCCCATCACCCTCGATGCCTCCCAGCAGGTCATCGACGAGGGAAAGCTGCAGGCCGGCTCTCGTGTCACCCTCCGTGATTTCCGTGATGATCGCAACCTGGCTATCTTGACCATTGACGACATCTACCGTGCCGACAAGTAAGTTTGCCTCCGCTTTATTTTATTCTATTCTATTTTTCTATTGTTCTCCCCGGCGGACGTCGTTGTATTCCCGTCCGTGACGGAGCAATATGCCGATCCCCGACCGTCGTCGGAGATGAATCCCACCGCACTAGTTTGGTTTTCTCCGGCGGCGTTTCAGCCTGTCAGGGGGGAACTTCCGCCTTGTGGGTCTGTTGACGTGGATAAAACTGACCCCTTGTTTTAGGGCCAAGGAAGCCAAGCTGGTCTTTGGCGGCGATGAGGACCACCCCGCCATCAAGTACCTCAACAACAACGTCCAGGATTTCTACATCGGTGGTAAGGTTGAGGCTATCAACAAGCTGAACCACTACGACTATGTCGCCCTCCGCTGTATGTTTCCGATAATACTCTCCTCCCTGGAAGAAAACCATGGCTAATCCACTCGATCAGACACCCCCGCGGAGCTGCGCATCCACTTCGACAAGCTCGGCTGGAACCGAGTTGTCGCTTTCCAGACCAGAAACCCCATGCACCGTGCTCACCGTGAGCTGACCGTCCGCGCCGCTCGCGCCCGTCAGGCCAATGTCCTGATCCACCCCGTCGTCGGTCTCACCAAGCCCGGTGACATCGACCACTTCACCCGTGTCCGTGCCTACGAGGCTCTCCTGCCCCGCTACCCCAACGGAATGGCCGTCCTGGGTCTGCTGCCCCTCGCCATGCGCATGGGTGGTCCCCGCGAGGCCATCTGGCACGCGATCATCCGCAAGAATCATGGTGCCACCCACTTCATTGTCGGCCGTGATCACGCTGGCCCCGGTAAGAACTCCAAGGGTGAGGAGTTCTACGGCCCCTACGACGCCCAGCACGCCGTCGAGAAGTACCGTGAGGAGCTCGGCATCGAGGTCGTCGAGTTCCAGCAGGTCACCTACCTGCCCGACACCGACGAGTACAAGCCCAAGGACCAGGTCGCCCCCGGCATCAAGACCCTGGACATCTCCGGTACCGAGCTGCGCAACCGTCTGCGCACCGGCGCCCACATCCCCGAGTGGTTCTCCTACCCCGAGGTCGTCAAGATCCTGCGCGAGGCCAGCCCGCCCCGCGCCTCGCAGGGTTTCACCATCTTCCTGACCGGTTACATGAACTCGGGCAAGGACGCCATCGCCCGTGCCCTGCAGGTGACCCTGAACCAGCAGGGCGGCCGCGCCGTCACCCTGCTGCTCGGTGACACCGTCCGCCACGAGCTGTCCTCCGAGCTGGGCTTCAGCCGCGAGGATCGCCACAAGAACGTGCAGCGCATCGCCTTCGTCGCCGGTGAGCTGACCCGCTCCGGCGCCGCCGTCATCGCCGCCCCCATCGCCCCCTACGAGCACTCCCGGAAGGCCGCCCGCGAGGCCGTCGCCGGCCTGGGCGGTTCCTTCTTCATGGTCCACGTCAACACCCCGCTCGAGTACTGCGAGCGCACCGACAAGCGCGGCATCTACTCCAAGGCCCGCGCCGGTGAGATCAAGGGCTTCACCGGTGTCGACGACCCCTATGAGGCTCCCACCAACGCCGACCTCGTCGTCGACGTCTCCAAGCAGAGCGTCCGCAGCATCGTCCACGAGATCATCCTCATGCTCGAGACCGAGGGCTACTTTGACCGCGCTTAAATCGGTCAACTTCGTTCTTAGATCTTGATTTTTTCTTATACTTCTGATTTTTTTTATTTTTATTTTGTCTTAAGCCGGAAATGGGAATGGGAATGGGTCCCTTATTTTTATTTTTCTGTACAGATTTAGAGATAGAATCTCTAAGATGATCTCTTTTTTTCATAATAGAATCGAATCACTCTGAAATTGAATTGATTGAGTATTTTGATCTATTTCTTACCAACCCGTAGCCACCAATATTGTATTCTCTTCTCAGCTCACGGATATACCAATACTACCAGGTATGTAATAGAACTGGCTAGCTAACTAATCCATCAGTACCAAAAGCAGACACAATAGAGGGGAGAAGGTCAGCTGACTTGCATTGTTCTCCCAAATAGATGTGTTATTTTGGCTGTCCGTGGTTTCTTGCAATCAAGGCACCTAGCAATTGTCCACAACGTTTCCATAGGTTGAAAGAATTGTTAATATTATTGGTGTGTTGGTTGGTTGTATTCGTTGGTTCCTCGAACTATATATATCCTATCCAGGAGTATGGTGTACTTTCATCCATTATTCATCGTCCCATCTGTACATCCGCCACCCATGCATGATATGGTTAAAATACTCGACTGTCAAATCTGCTGTGACTGATTGATTGACTGACTCTAAATCAGTCAAGAATAAAAGAGACCATCTATATGATCAAAGCAAGAAGGAAGAGCTTGCTATAGTAATCAGCTCAAGCGAAGTACAATAATATAAATTGTAAATGCTAACTACCTAAAATCAACCCTAAAATACAAATAGCACATCTAATATGATATGCAGGATGATAGAATCCGATCATGAAACGAAAAATGATAATAGGGGAATAAAAAAGCGAAAAATAGAAAGAAAATAAAAACACAACTCCTAATTCAACCAACCAACCATTAAGGTGGAAAACGGGACCGCTCAATGTTATACACCCCCAATTCTACTGACCATCACCGTATTGAACTGTCGGCTATTGACTATCCCCTCCGACCACGGCGCCTCCGGGTGTGCTGATCTGGTATCCGTCGAAATCCAACGTGTACGTGGCCGACACGCCCGCGTCCTCCAGGTCGATGACGTACTTTTCTTTCTTGGCTGGGTACTTGTCGCGCAGGTAGTTCTCGATGCTGTCGACGGTGAAGAGGGCTGCGTCGAAGGCGCCGGTCTTTTCGAGGATGTAGAGGACTGCTACGCGGGCGAAGTCGAGGGTTTTGTCGGAGATGGCTTGTGGGGAGTGGTGGGTTGACGAGGCGGTGGGGGTTTTGGAGGGGGATGCTTCGGGCGGGTCATCCTCCTTGTCGGTGGAGTCGGACTGTGAGTGCTTTTTAATCGGATGGTCGAAGACAATGCCGTCTTCTGTTGCGGCGGAACCGCGCGCGGATAGGGTGGCCGTGGGGAGATCGCGTTTGTTGGACCCGGTTGAGACGCCGCGGAAGGCGATCAGGGCGTTCTCGGTCGTGCAGGACACGTCGTTTTGGCTGAAGAGGGCCATGATGGTCACTGGGTCCAGGGGGATGTTGAAGTCGCTTTTGACGTCGCCGAAGAGCCGGGGAAGCTGATCGCCCATGGTTGCGTTGCGCGAGGATGAACCGTCCGGGATCTCGGTGGCGATGCAGCTGGCGTCGCCGGCGACAGTACAGCGCGATCCCGTGAAGCCGTTGGTGCAGACGCAGGAGCAGACGTCGTCGCTGGAGACGCTGACCCCGCCGTTTTCGCAGGGCGAATTGGATCCGCAGGCGGAGTGACTCGCTAGGCTGGTGATGCGGCTGTTTTTGTGCTGGGGGACGACCACCAGGAAGACGGGGATCAGGACGGCACAGAGAACGATGATGATGAATATGATGAGGAGCACGATGAAAAGCCAGAGTGGCATGCCGCAGCAGCGTCGTGCAGGCCTTCTGCTCTTTTCTCCGTTGTCTTCCGTGTCGTCGTTGGAGTGGAGATTGTGCAACTGGGATCGCCCGAAAAAGGTCGGCCAGGACGAGCGCCCGCCCTGGGGAGTGGACGCCGGAGGGGGGAACGAAGCCAAGATATCCTTGAGAGATCCGGACTTGCGGTTTTGGCCTGGGTCGGAGATCAGCTTCAGCAGTCCTGTCAAATTTGAGGGGGTCTGAGGTGACTTACCATTCGGAAGCTTAGAGCCTCCAAAGTTCAAGAGGTCATTGCGGCTGGCTGTACGCCCGTGTTCGAGGTTGGTAGCAAGCCTCGTCGCCCGCCGGATCAGATCCGGCAAGCTGGTCAAGCTCCCTCGAGCTTCGGCATCCCGAACGGCATCCATGTCGAGACGGGGCGGCCGGCGACCAGTAGGGCGCTTATCACTCATGGTCGGAGCCGCCAAAGGAAGTGCGCCCCCCATTTCTTTCTCCAACGCAGGGGAGTCATGGCGTTGCGGCTGGCCGATATTAACGACGACGGGTGCCTTTTCCCAGTCGAAATGAGAGGATGCCGTTGACGACGACGAGGCGGAGCCTCTGTTATCCTTGGGACCGCCAAAGACATCCTTTTGCTGGGGGGCCCCGGAAGGTTCAGCGCCGGATGAAGGCTGCTTGATATCCCTGGGATGATTGCCGGCCGGGGGCGCGAGTGATTCCGTGGTCGCCCGTTGGATGGTCCGTAGCGAGGGCTTGCCTCGTTTCCCCAGACTGGCCTGCCTTACCAGGGTCGGACCGTGATCTTCGCCCGAGGGCCGCGAGTCGGGAGAATCCTCGCCCGAATCGACGTCCAGGTAGGCTCCTAGGATATCCGACTCGGCCTGAGCGGATGCCCAACTTGGTACAACCGCGCGACTGGACGGATACGCACTCCGGGGGACGGTTGGGCTCTCAGATATCTCCTCGGGGATGGGCGAGACGGAGGATCGGCGGTTGATAAAGGAACGCGATGTGTGCGGAGGCGGGGCGAGATTGGGTGGCCGTCTCGGGACGTGTTTGGGAACCGTGTTGTCCTCCGCCGGAAGAGGGAGCGTGGACGCCGGGAAATCAGGAATCGACGGAATGGAGGTCGTCGATGCCGCGGATCGCCGGAAGAGCTCATCCGTGGCCACTGACACCCGAGGCGTTGAGTCGGCGTCACTGGTTGGGCGCGCGGGGATCGGGACCCTGACGGCCGGGCGTGGGGGTGGTGGTTGCTGTGGCGGTCGCGGCTTTGAGAAGGACGGAACTGACCTATTCAAATGCAATGGACTGGGTTCGGCATCGGAAAGACTCCTTTCTGAATACACCGACGGCGACGGAGCATCGGGGCGGGGGGGTCTCTGCGGTGGTGGTCCCCTTGGGACAAACAGTCTTCCCTGGGGATCCACCTGCTGGGGTGGCATGGCACCACTGCCTGACAGGGGCCACTGGGTCATATGAGAGGGATCGGTTCGGTAGGGGGGAGGACGCTGGAAGCCTTGTGGGGGCATTGGGGGTGCTTGAATTCTTGGACGTCTCCCCGACTCGAGCATCTCCCTCGCCCGTCGCACCGAGCCTTTCGGCTCCGCCGGCCTCTGACCAGACGCCGGGTCTGGAGGATAGCCTGAATTCATTGGGGACGGGGTTGATTGGATGCGAAGTTGCCTGTAGGAGCACGAAAACTGACCAAACCAGGTCGACTGGTTGGCGAAATGAACGAAAGCAGAAGAGGTGCTTCAACCGGAATTGATAGATCTTCCCCCAAATGAAAGTGAGTAGGGCCAATACGCTGTGCGCAGGTCCAAGAGAAAGAATGAATGAAAAGAAAGAGGAGAAGAATGATCAATGCTGTCAAGGGCACTCAATGCCTCTCTAGATAGCAGACCGTCAGCCCATCGAACACCGAGATGGGGTCAAATGAAGAGACCGTGGAGATGCATACCGCAGACAATCAGAAAGATGTTGAAAGAAAAGAAAGAAACCCCAGAGACGTGGATCACAATCCCATAGTAGTCCAGATTGATACCGTCTCACCCAGAATTCCTAGTATGGAAAGAATTGATTAACTCCATCCGAACCAAATATTACGCAGAGATTAGACCTACCAAATCACTAGACAACCCGGTCGAGTGAAGAGGAATAAGAGAAGAGCGTCTAGCTCTTTAGGGAGGCTGAAAGAGAGTGAAAGAAAGAAGGTCAGAAGAGCGAGTCGGAGAGTGAGTCTCAGACATTCTCACAGCCTCCCCCATCAGGCTCCCTCTCTCTCTCACACACTCACTCTCTGACACTCTCTTTCAGGTGGGGATACATCGGGATGAGAAGAAGAACCGTCTATTCCGACCGAGATTGGCCAAGATGGACCCAGGAGAGGGGAGTGGAGGAAGCCAGAGTCGAATCGAGCAGCAGGAACGAAGCAGATTGGAGGAGAGGGCGAAGAGTCGAGAGAGCTAAGGTCTCAGCGTGATCCGGCTCTAATCCTCTTCGGGCGGATCCATGCGAGATCCCATACGAGATAATCTACGCGGTGGATCCGCGTTGAAACACTCTCTCCGCCTCTCTCCCGTCATGTCGTCCAATGACGGTGGATACAGCAGGGTTTGAAGGGTCCGTTGGATCCATCATGTCTCGACCCTCTGGGCCTTCCGTGATATGGACTGACCAATGCTCGAGTGGGGACGGATAACGGATCCATTCCTATCCACGGCGCAGAGGATATTGCATCAATCTCGTCTCGTTCGAAAGACATATATCCCTTGATCAACAGGCAAGATCGCAGACATATTGAAGGCAGATTCAAGACAGAAGGGGATTGGCCTCTGGGGGCGGAAAGACGGTCGAATCCCAGCTATCGTCACTGCCACAGACCGTCATCCTGCCTCCCAACCCTTGCGTGATTCCACGTTACCGATGTCGATGAGACATTCGTGTACCTTTCCGACACTATTAATAACGAGGATGACTCTTCTGGGGCCTTCCAATGCAACTGTCGCTGCAGGAGGTACGGTTGGCAGGACAAAAACTGTCGGTAGTTGTCAACCCCAGCAACTACCACATCCAACCAGATCTCGAGGCACCCGCGTCCTCAGCTACTTACTAGATAGTATGAAGTATTCGTTGAGTACCGATCCGATCCCCATGGTCACTCCTTTCACGATGGAGTTGGTATCACTCGAATTTGATACTCCGGGTGGGACCAGACCCTGGCGTAGTCTGAGCCGTCGCCTTCGCTTAATGCATCTAGTCCCCTACCTGGGGCGCCGCCTTTAATTTGGGTCGGAGAATTTTATATTAACGTTGAGATTAATGTTACCACGACTGACTCGGAGGGAGGATTCATCGAGTTTTTCGACTGATGTGATTCCATCCGACGGGATCAGGGGCGCAGTGAGACATCCACGCGGTACTTATTTTGGCTTTTTTTCCCCTTACTTTTTTCTCACATAATTATTTATTTTTGTTTATTCTTTCTTATTTTACCTTGCATCTTATTTCGTTATATTTTTTATTCTTTATTTTCAATACTGATGATACTGAAGTTAAATGTCACCACGTGATTCTTTCAATATATCACGTCTCATCATCCACTCTTCCCCGCGCAGTACTAACCGTACAGTCCCCTTCAATGTCACCCAGACGGTGACGACCCCGAGGCTATTCAGCTGGGCCTACGCCTGGCCCCCAAGCCCAGGCGTCCAATGTGCTAATCCCGGAACGGACCAAGGCACTACGCCTGTCAAGAATAGTCTGGTTCCACGGATCCTCGCAATAAAACCAGCCGCCTCGGGTTCTGAAGGAGCATCGAATCAGCCCCTGGTCGAGTTCTGCCGCGCGAATCACACGAAACGCGAGGCTACCACCTCGAGTATCAATGCGAGGACGGTCCCGGCTTCTCGCCCTGCTGATGGAGTCGAAATTTGCTGTCTTTTCGCAGGACGCCTGATCCATGTGGTCCCTTGCATGGAGGTTTGAGACTGAGAACCGAACGATGCAGTGGGATCTTGCGCCGATGTAATGCTGTGCGAGGGTGTTGGTGAGTCTGTTGAATTGCGCGGGGAAGCCATGCTCCCCTTGTCAGTCATCCATTGTCGCTCCGTCCTGGAAGTAGCCGCCTAGATTCTCGACGCGCCGACCCCAGACGGCGAGACTTGGTCACAAACCCACAGCGGAGCTGACTGGAAGAGTTGTGTCGTGCAACCCTCAACCAGGGGTAAGGTGCTGAGATAGGGGTAAGCTGTAGATGTTGTACCAAGTGATTTTTGTGGCAGAGTGGAAGAGCTCCCTCGAGCAATGCAGCACCTGAATTCTTCGAGATACTCGAGACTTGAGTCTAGAATGTTAATGTTGCAACACGTACAATGTTGCATTCCTGTCCACGACAATAACACGGGTGCCCGTGCCATGCTGGCCCGTCTTAAACAGGCGACTCCTGCCACCTCTGCGAATGCACGAAAGTACTGGATGGGTTTGATAAACGTAGGGAGTCCGTGATCCAGTACCCTGGACTAGGTGTCGCCTTCGCTTTCGAGAAAGACCACGATATCTTGCATTCATTCTAGACTGAACTACCGAGATTCTGCATTGCATTGTTGATATCCTCTGACAACGTTCGAGGAAGTCCTAGCAACTTTTCTGCAGTGTGACTAAATGGCCCTCATTAGTTACTTAATGCCCCAATCTATCTTCAGAATCTGTACGCCACGGTGTCGATCAAGTTCTAAAAATGTAGATAGACTATAGATCTGCCCCATAGCTAGCATGCATATTGCATATCCCCATCATGGACACTTATGGCTACAACCTCGTATAAGCCACATCCATAGAAAACCAGAATGCAAAATCAAGGCGATTGAGCATCTCAGACCCAACAAAATCGCAGAGCTCGAATGACATATCTATACTGCGATATATCTCACGGGAACTTAAATTCTCTAGCAATCCCCCAAACCACCACTAATCTAATCCGAGCAAGATATTCATATTTAGAATAAGCCAGTAGTTGTGTATAAATATACTCCGTATACCCACCGCATCTATGAATATGTTGTTATCCGTATAAACCTAACCTAACCCCAACTGGGCTCTCTGCATACATAGTGGAGTGGAGTCTGCATGCCATTCTGCTGGTGCAGGATTGTGGCTCGGGGTACAGCTTCTCATTTGATTTTGCTAATAGGTGATATGATTGGATTCTGCAGGCGGCATTATACCCAATGATGAGGCGTAATGAAAGCATGAATTGTGTCTGTCTTTCGTTGAAAGAGTTCTAAGCAGGTTGATGCTTATAGTTAGTTCATGATAAGTTATCGTGGATATGACGAACGAGGTCAGGGCGAGGTGGTTGCGCAGTGGACTTTATACTGCTGGTAAAGCTGGGTTGCTTCCTTGGTTGGCTGGTATTGTTGAGGTTGGGGCTTTATAGATGCGCTGAATTGGATTCCTGGCTGTTGAATTAGAGGTTTTGCAGGATACAGTTTTTACAAAAGCGCTATTCTTGGTTTCTCAAGATGAAAGGCCCAAGTCCCACTTGCGGATGAATGTATACATCGATACCATTGGATCAGCATGATCTATTGTTTGTTTTGGAATGTCTATATGGATATGGTCATAGCCACGAGCTTGACCTGTGTAGCTCAAGCATGTCACGTACTTCCCAGTTCACTTCTCACCCGGGTCACTTCTTTCTCCACAGCCTGCATCTCAACAATCACACCGGCCAGCTCCGCCATATGGCCATCCACCGCCTCCGCAAAGGATTTCTGAGCACTGCGAAGAGACTGGGGGACCAAGATCCCATACCACCGTATAGGATCGGAGGATCGAGGTTTATGCTTCGACGGTTGAGGTTTGGGGCCAGCCTGCTGGTCGTCCTCGGTAAGGATGGAGGGAGGTGAGTCTTCTGTGGATTGTTCTGTGGGTTTGGCCTCTGCCTCGGGCTTGGGTTCCTCGTTCTGTGCAGGCTCGTCTGTAGTGGGCGTTGGCTTGGTATCTTCCGTCTTCTTCGATTGATCCTCCTCGGAGTTGTCTATCACGGATTTCATGGTGAACGTAGGTTTGCATTCGTGGTTTGGGTGGCCCTCCGTCGAAGTGGCATCATTCTGAGTGCTATGGTCATTTCCGTCGCGGTCGGTAGAAGCTTGCAGTTCTCTGGAAGATGCACTGATCAGTCATGTTTCCTGACACACCACATGCTAGGGGACTAGATGTTGTGCGTACACTCTCCTCGTGGCTTTCATGCGATCATCATAATAATCCGCGCCATAATGTCGGCCTGGTGGACAGGTATAATTGGCCTGAGCGAGCGAGAAAAACCCCTGTCTTCGACGTTAGTCCCGCATTGGGCAATCGGTTTGATGATGAGGGCCATACGGAGGATAGTCGCGAGCTGAGATCGGCCTGTAGTCGCTGGTGTTGATCGAGGAGATGGAGATAATGCTCTAGAAGGGAATCGAGTGACCGCAACAGCTCCGCGGAGGAGTCCGATTGTTTGGTCTCGACATAGAGGGATTCTGAACTGGCGCGAGAGGCGGGAGGTGTAGGGATTTGTGTCATTTTAGAACCAGAAGGCAATGCGACAAAAAACCTTTTCAATGTTTATCGCGTGTGAAGAAGAGAGGGAAAATGACGAAGATGGAGGTCGGGGACGGGGAAAGCGGATGACTGGCAATGGCCGAGGGAGCAACGCCGATAACTCCGTCATCGCGAAAAGCGAATCCAAAAGAATTTCCCGCCGACGTAACCTCCACTTCCTGTCATCTCCTCCCACCACCCTTGTTGTATTCCACCATTTGCGTTTTTTTGCCTATTATTCGGGACTTATTCTTAGATTTGGTAAGTCTTTACAAAACGAAACCAGCGTTTAGTTGGGATTTCCTGGGACATCGCGCCTGTTCTTGCAAACGCCACCTTGGACCACCACTTACGTCGTTTGCCAGGGAACAACAACCTTCCTTGTTGAGACTTCTTCAAGAAGAACCCATCGGACTTTTCTTGGTTCAGACTTCTGATAAAGCTAAGGCGACAGCGACGAACATCTCGGATAATACTCTCTAAGCTCGGACCTTCCTTGTCCAGCCGTCCCGCATCGTGCAGTCCCTAGACGGACATCGAAAGACAGACCTCGCATCTCCACTCTCACCAGCATCGATATTATCATAATGTCTACCCCCGCGTTGCCACGGAACACTGCCTTCCAGGTCCGGTCACTGGTATGTTCCCGACTTAAACTTCATCTAGTCCCAACGGACATAGCTGATGATGTTTCTTTTCCCCCGTGCGCAGTTCCGGTCCTTGCTCCGTCAATCCACCCAGTTTGCAAACTACAACTTCCGCGAATATGCCCGTCGCAGAACATTGGATGCTTTCCGCGAGCATAAGGGCGAAACGGAGGATCGGAAGATCCAAGAGTTGATCCAGGAGGGCTTGCAGAACTTACGGATGCTGAAGGTCAGTGTGACAATATTCCTCACTGGTGTCGCTGATGCTATTCGGGTTGATCCACTCGTCCGCCCGGATATTGCGACACGTAGGCGCCAAATGAGTAGCGCGGATAACTAACTGTCAGTATAGAGACAAACCACGATCAGCCAGTTTTATCAGATGGATAGATTGGTCGTTGAGGGCGGGGAGACGGTAGGTCCTAACGAACAGAAGGCGCTGTCAGGGCATAAGATTAACAGTATTCAGGGGAAACAAACCGGGCAAGA
This sequence comes from Aspergillus campestris IBT 28561, assembly GCF_002847485.1. NCBI lineage: Eukaryota > Fungi > Ascomycota > Eurotiomycetes > Eurotiales > Aspergillaceae > Aspergillus > Aspergillus campestris. The sequence continues at coordinate 349,293 of NW_020194336.1, read as the reverse complement.
AGGTGATATTGTTCGCCAGAAGGATACTGGGTAAGGATCTCGCCCCGAATTCATTGTCGACGGTCAATCTAACTATCACTCGCAGTTGGGATTAATTGTACCCCTCTAGCAACAGACGGTGATAAAAATAAACATGACATACTGAGGGCGATATGGCATTTGTTTTTCTTGAATCCTTACTTTAGCCACTGAACCTGTGATGGTGGCCGCAGCAGGCGGAGGCGATCGAATAGACCGGGCGTGTTCTGTACTTTTAATGGATGATCCTACGTTGTAGGTAGCATTGTTTATATCTTGTCAAATGCGACCATTCTCTCCTTATCTTTATTATATATCCGTATAAGAATATACTCGACGAAGTGGCTCCGAACAACACCCCGGAGTCCCCTGTCCACGTGACCGGCGCCCGTCGTTCGCCGCGCTCTGGATCGATCGCGACTCTTCTCTCTCACTGCCCCATCACTTGCTCCACCTTAGCTGGCTTCCTGGCCCAGTTTCTCGTTCAACCGTTGTTCTTTACATTTGCATAACCACTGCGCTCATTTCTATTTTTTATTTCTCTTTCTATTTCATTGTTTTAACAGGTGGAGGGGTCACCTGTTCACAATGCCACCGACGGTAGGTTCTTCGCGACTCCCAACTGTCTCACCAGATCTTTGTTTTTGGGACAACGACATGATCGCATGCAAGTAGGTATATATTCGATCGGCTAACAAATCTTCAGTTCCGGTCCTCGCGTTCTGGCCGTCAATTCGGCGAGGGCGCCAACCGCACCAGAACCGGCCAGATTGACCACGATGTCTTCGAAGGCCTCCCCGTCCGACGATGGACGCGCCAATCCCAAACCGTCTCCCAAGTCCCCAAAACCGAAGGCTCGGAATCACTGCTCCAGGGCATCGAAGGAAAACAATCTCTGCCGGAACACCCCATGCCGAGAGACAGCCATCTTTTGACCCCGATGAGCAGGGCCCTCCTCCGTGCGGCTCGCGCTGGCTGTGTATATATTCGCCAGGCCCCCAAGGATGAGGAGGATGAGGAGAAGGAAGTGGTGGAATTGGAAGATCAGCCAGCGCTGTCTACGATGGAGCGCAGCTTTGTGACTCGCAAATGGGCGGCCATTCCGAAACATCTGGAGTCGTCGGAGGTGGAATTCCTTGCTAAGCGACGACCGGGCTTGCCGTCCTTGTACGGTGCCGCTACGTCTTCTACGGACGGAAGCAATAACCCTCCCGTGCCTATGAGAAGGACGAGATTCAAGAAGGTTGATCCCACAACGGGGAATATCTCGGTCTACGAGGCTTGGGTGCCGGAAGGCCATCGAATCGAAGGGGAGATCACAGATGACACGCAATTAGTACCCGAGAAAAGTGAAGCGACAGTGACGCCTGAGGCACCAGCGCCGGGAACCGTCATTGACGGCGTCGGGGTAGTCAACGGTGAAGGCGTGGTGGTCGCGGAGGCCGGCTCGGTATCCGTGATGACGCCTCCAAAGAGACGGCCGCCTCCGCCCAAGCGCAAGGCGAAGGGCTTCGGAAAAGGTAGAAGAAAGAAGGTCATGTTCGCTCCTGGGGATGGAGCCGACGCTTCGACAGTGCACGGCGCAGAGGGAGCCGGCGCAGATACTGGTGACGCTGGTTACGGCAAGGAGGGAAGTGCTGATACCCCGCGCATGTCGATGGACCAGAATGGTCAAGACGACGAGGAGGAAGAGGGCGATGAGGGCGATGAAAGTGACGAGGGCGACGAGTCGCTGATCGAACCGAAAACCCCAGAGACTCCCCTTCCGCAACCTAGCGCTGAACCGACGGCCTCAGCGCCTCCGCCGGCCGAGCCAACCTCTGTTCCTGCTACTGGATTGGAACCAGCACCTGAGACGAAGCCGGAACCTGCAGCTGAGCCGTCAACTGTTTCAGATGTGCCTCCGCAAGTCCCCGCGCCCTCCACTAATGCCCCGACCCATGAGCTGCCTCCGGCCGAGACACCTCTCACCTCTGATGCGCCGGCTTCCACATCCCCGGAGAAAGCGGCGCAAGAAGCTCAGACTTCGGAAGACGTTGAAATGACCGACGAGAACCCTGAGCCGCCAGCCACCCTAGAGACCCCGGCACCGATCGCGCAAGCCGCTCCTGAAGCACAACCATCGCCAACTGCGGCAACAAATGATAAGTCAACTCCTCAAGAGGAGACTGCTTCCATGAAACCCGAAGAGCAACATGCAACTGCGGAGAAACAGCCGTCGCCAGCTGTGAAGGAAGAGAAAACTGCTAGCGAAGAGCCGGCATCGAGTGGGCCAAATGAAACGGCTCAGCCACAGCAGGATGACTACATGGCCATGGATACTACAGCCGATGGGCCGCAGGCGCCACCACAGGAGGAACAGCCTAAGCCAGAGCCCTCTGCTGAGCTCTCCGAGGTCGCTCAGCAAGGGGACGGGGAGCGTGGGGAGAATAAGCAGGATGACATCCTAGGAAGTCTCGAGGCAAGCCTGGAGGATAGCAATGCAGGAAACGAAGATGAGCCGGCTGGTGCGCAACCAGAAGAGCATAAGGGCTCAGAACCCGAGGCGTCAGCTGCACCAGCAATTTCCGGGCCAGTCAAGGACGAGGCCAACAAAGAGAGCGGCGGAGAATCCGACAACCTTCCAACGGATGACAACGCCCCGCCACCTACAACAGAACAGCCCGAAGATACAGCCAATGAACCAACCACAGACCAAGCCATGGAAGAGGCTCCTGCACTCCAATCGGAGGAACAACCGTCTGTCGAGCACCCGACGGAGACTCTCTCACATGAATCCGCACAGCCTCCAACTGAGCCCACTCCTGCCGAGCCAACCCCGACTGAGCCGGCCCCAGTTGAACCCACTCCGGAGCCTCCCGTCGAAAAGGCAGAAGAGCAGTCCTCCGAAAACGTGAAGGAATCAGAAACCCCGACCTCGGCCCCGGCTCCCGCTCCAGTCTCAGAAGAAGGAAAGCCGCTGGAAGCCACCGGCGCGCCAGAAATTGCAGCGCCAGAAACCGCAGCGCCATCAACGGAGACTCCGGCCCCAGAACCTGCCCCAGAAACAGCAGCAGCAGCAGACACACTCCCGACAACCTCCAACGAGGAAACAAAAGAGCCATCTCCCAAGCCCGAGCAGCCAGCAGAAGAAACTGCTCCCCAACCCGCTCCTAGCGCAGAAGAACAAGCTCCTCCAACGGAAGAACAAGCGCCAGCACCAGCACCCGAACCACAACCAGAGGAGAGCGAGAGCCAGAACCAGCTCGAGAAGCAGAATCAGCCAGACGAGACGACACAAGCCGACGCACAGCCGTCGAGCGATCCCACCCCGCCTCCAGCTGATCCTACGCCTGTCTCTGAACCTGAACCAGCAGGGGAATCAGAATCGCAGACAAAAGCAGATGAGCCAAGTGATGCACCCGCTCCTGAACCCGAATCTTCTACTCCTGCTGCTGCTGCTCCTGCTGCTGCTGCTGCTCCTGCAGCACCGGCCCCTACCACTGAAGCCACACCCCAACCCACAATCCCAATCCCCGAACCTCTCAATCCTACCCCAGCGGAAACCGAAAAGAAAGAACAAGAGGGTGAAGAGAAAAAGGAACCTAAAGCCTCGGAACCGACTCCTCCGGCGCCTGAGACTGAGACTGAGACTGGGACTGGGACCGATGCGGCTTAAGTTGGCCTTGCATTTCTAATATTATCCTAACCTTCTCTCTCTCACACACACACATTTTCATAACGTGTCGGAACCATTCAAGAGTGTGTTCTTTCTTCTTTCCTTGTACGGCGTTCAAATCAGGGTCTCGGAGTGGGATTGGAGTTGGAGTTGGAGTCAGGGTGGAATTCAAGGATCTGTTAGCTAGCTAGCCAGGCAGCCAGGCAGCCAGCTCTGTCCTTATTACCTAGTTGGTTACTTGACTTGTCTATACCTCTATATTCATTTATATCTTTTTCACTATCTCTTTTGTTTATGTGGATATTTTTTTCTTGTGAGTAGAGTCCATCCTATAGCAGTCTGGAGCAGTCTGTAGCCGCAGTAGCAGCAGAACTACGAGGATTGATAATGCTCTGCCCAGCTCCAGAGTGGTAAAGTACACCACTCCAGGTAAGAATAAGATCAAGTATCAAGTGAATAGGTATCATATCAATTCCTTGGATATAAGACATCCAAACTAGAACTACTACTTACCACCCACCTACAAAATCCAGATAGTTTAATATAGTTAATTCAAGCAAGATAGAATCAATAAAACCAAACCTAACAAACCGATCTCAACACCATTCATTACTGACTGAAACCGTAGAAGAACAGCAAGCACAAACAAAACACGGAGACAAATGTAAAGAAAGTCGGAACACGTAGACGATACAAAAGCGTATACAAGACAGGACAAGACAATCATAAGTCAAGATGAACACCACACCGTCCTGCATATCATATCAACTCCAATTTCCCGACTCGAATAAAGCATAATAGAGAGCAAGATTGTGAAGAGGAGGAGGAACAAGAAACCAAATTGGAAAGTAGTTATAGCACCAAGCAGTAATAAGGCAAGTTAAATAACAAAACGCCATCATAAACGAACACAGCCAAACCAGCGTTACTTCCAGAGATGATAACAACAACAGTAACAATAATAGCCAAGACGTAACATCAGGTGAAGTAATAGAGGGACCAAGGGTCCATTTGGAAAGATGGGGTCAAAAACAAGATACATGGACAAAAAAGTATAGACGTGGATGAATCGAGCACTCCGTCCGTATGGTCCAATATCTAATAGAGTCGATAGATAGATAGATGAATACTCCGTAGAGAGGTAGATAAATAGGTCAATTAAGAATGGAATGTTTGATTAGTGACTGGCTGGCTTTGAAGGTGCAGTTCTCTTCTTTCACTTCGCTCACCGAAAGAAAGAAGGAGGGAAAGAAGGAAGAAGGAAGGAAATAAAAATTAACGTGACGAACGCCTCGCTGGAATCAGTTGAAGGCTTCTCTCTCTCTCCTTTCATATAGAGCTTGTATCCAAGAAGAATAGTCCAGGTTTATCCATTCCAAATCAAATCAAACCAATCAAGCTTTGGCTTTGGTTGTCTTGGGGGAGGCCTTCCTCGCAGGACTCTTCACCGATTTACTCGCTTTCGCCTGCGCCTGTTTAGGAGTTGCGACTCGCGCTTTGGGCGCCGACTTCGTAGGAGACTTATTGGACTTGGTGTTCATAGCTTTCTTCGGCGTCCGTTTCGCCGGCTTTCCCTTGGCCGCTGCGAGAATCTTCGCTTTGGTTTCCGCGGATGGGCGACTCAGTTTGGAGGTCTTTGTTTCCGCTGCCTGGGCTTTGGCTTTCGTTTCTGCCTGGGCCTTCGGCTTTGGCTTGGTCTGAGCCTTGGTGGGCTCGTTTGGTTTGGCAGCTTGGGGTTTCCGGGAACGTGCTGGAGCGCGGGCTTTGGTCTTCGTGGGGGCGACTTTGGGTAACCGGACGTTGGTCTTCGGCTTGGTCTCGGACTTCTTCACCGGAGACTTTGCGGGGGCCTTCTTTGGCAAGGACTTGGTGGACGCCTTCGAGTTCGCCTTCGAGTTGCGCGCTCGAGACGCAGTTTGCGTGGAACTCGAGCCGCGTGCCTTGGAGACGGCTTTCTGCACACCAGACTTGACGGATCGGGAGTTCGACGGCACCGGCCGTCTCTTGTTGACCCGCGACGCGGAGCCCTTGAGCACTTTCTCGTTCTTTCGTTTTGTGCCCGCGAGTTGCTTGGCGGCTCGCCGTCTGCTATTCGCTCTGTCCCTCTTCTTCTGCCTCTCGGCTTCGGCTTTGGCTTCTCGAGCTTCTCTGGCGCGCTCTTTCTCCCGTGGTCGTGGCCCCAGAACCCCGCGGCATGAGACTGAGCCGCATCGGCACTGTTGCACATTCTTCTGGGAGTAGGGGCTGGGTAGATTAGCCATCGCCCCTGAGAGAACTCTCATTTCATAAGGAAAAAGGACTCACTCAAAGTTGTAATCATATGTCAGCTCCTCACCAGTCATGATCCCCCGATCACCGGCAAATAACGCCATACGCGGCTTGCCCGCGACCGTCCATTTCTCCATCCGGCAGTTGGGATCGCAGGAATGGTTCACAAAACGGGCGATGGAGCCGCGAGTAGCATCGATGATCATGTTTTGATCAAAGTACATCAGATAATAGCACTAAGATCTTGTTAGCCCGTTCCAAGCAATTGGACGCGTCCAGACACAATCACCAGAGACATACCTCGTTGGTCTTGTAGATAGTCCTCATCCGTTTCTCACACTCAGACTGGGTGATGATCTCCCCAGTGTACTCCACGATGATCTGATTCGGTTCGAAGGTCCGGTTGCTGCGCACCCCGTATCCGCGATCCTCCGTCTTGATGACCTCGACGCCGACGTTGTACTTCCCACCAGCCTTGGCCCTATGCTTGAGCTCCTCGAAGCTGCGATTGCCGCAGTTCGGACCGAGGGCGCAATTCCCGTCGTCGCATTCGAAGAACATGTAGCGATTCTGGCAGTTCTCATCACAGCCGGTTTCCTCGACACACATACACTTGGACAGCTCCAAGGGCTTGTTTGCGCGCCATATACTGGAAGCATCTCCGACGAAGACGTCTAAACGTACATTAGCATACCATTAGTCTCGGGAAAAAGAAGGAGTTCAGGGTGATGTACTCTTGTTGGTCTTCCTCCATTCGTTCGGTTTGGGCTGTCCCACCGGGAGCGGCGAGAAAACATCGAAAGGCAGGGTGAAATCCCTGCCGGACTTCAACAGTCGGTCCCCGGCAAACATGGGCAGCGGAAGCAAGGTCCTTTGGGGCGTTCGAGAGCCCTGAACCTTGGTGATCCGGTCGCGCTTATGGCTGGGACGAGCGTCCGTATGTTCCTGACCCGTGTAGAGTCCATGCGACAGCCACAGCTTGGGTTTCCAGGTGACGGTCTTCACCGTGGATGCTTCCTCCGGGGTCTTTTCAGGCGACTTGACCTTGGACGGGAGATCGCTCTCGGAGACCCGTCTTTTCTTCAGGGCCGGTGGCTCTGACGCAGTCAGTTCCATTTTCACCGGGGCGACGTTTCGAGGGCGCAGGCTGGTTCGCCGCGCGGCGTCGCCTCCCTGATCCGTCGCGTCGCGCGAGCGTTTCCCCAACACAGTGGCCGCCCGGTCCACCAGGGCCGAAGCTTTGTCCAAAATACTGATACGGGACGAGCGCCGGGGGGGAGACTGCGGAGATTCTGCTTTGGAGGGGGTCGTCCTCGAGGGGGCCGCACGGTGGTTGTCACCGTCCTGGGTCAGTACCCGCTCGACCCGTTTCCGCAGCGTGCGCCGCGGCAGGGACGAGCTCCCTTCTCCGGGCTGCGGTTCCTGCGACGAGTTGGACACCGGCGTCCCTGGAGCCACAGCGGGCTCGTCCGTACCCCCGTGGTTGTTGTCCTCCCCAGCCAGCGTGGCTTGACTCCACGCGGCGGCCTCCATCACCGCGATGCTGTGGCGGAGGTGCGACGCGCGCGTCTGCTTCCCGCGGTCCGCGACGGCGGCGACCAGGGTCTCACCCGATACTGTAGGCTCATTCTCGCTGACGGGCGTGGGCAAACCGGGCTGGATCGACTCAGGGTCCGGGTTCAGGTCCACGGCCCCCCGCAAGGAGGCGCGCGTCACCCGTGTCGATCTCCGGCGCACGGCGGGTTTTTCTTCGGCGGACGCGTTTTCGTTGTTGCTGGAGGTTTCGGATCGGCTGTGCTCCGGCGTGAGCAGTTGTTCGGTGTACTCCATGGCCATTGTGTCATCGACGGGCTCGGGCGGGCGTTCGTGGAGGTCAGGACCGGGTGCGGGTGTTGCGGGAGACGCGCAGAAGAAGTCTGTCATCCGGGTTTCCATGACCGTTTCACGGTAGAGATCTGCGGTGAGGGAATTTCCGGAAGAACTTAACCGACGGGGCGCAACGCCTCCACGGGGAAATGCAGAGCCTGGAACGGAGAGACTGGAGAGGTGTCGAATGCGTTCCAAGAAGGGGGATGATAGGGTCGGGGATTACTGGAAGCGAGAAGGCTGGCGGTTCGGGAGGCGCACTCCGCTTATCAGGAATCTGGCGAGTTCAGGACCGCACGGTGGAGAACATAATTTCAAAAAGTGATACAGAGGACTGTTAAAGGAACAACGAGAGATAGGGGTCAGAGGAGAAGAGAGTGGGGTGAGGGGGGAGGTGTAGAAGGGAGGAAGGGGAGAGGGAGAGGGGAGAGAAGAAGAAGAGAGAGAGACAGACAGGACCTTCGATTCTACTACGACGACACCTCCTCTTCTCGTCTCTCTCTTTACCCACTCCTGCTCATTCGGATGATTTCGTCAGCGCCAATCGGGCCAACCAGTTCATTCCTCCACCAACATTCGCCTCTTGCGGCCATTCCTACACTCTCTTCATCCTGATCAGACCGGATCATATCAGTCTCTCCTTCTTTCCGAGTCCCGCAATCCCTCCCCGTCAACCATCGCGTCTCCCATGGCTCCGTTCCAATCACATTCTTACTACGTGGAAATGCCTTGGAGTAGATGATCTATTTGTGATCTATTGCTGTCCAACTATCATATACAGGTACATCTTCGTGGGGCCTGGTTCGCACCCACTCCCCCCATCCCATATATCAACCACAGAAGATGGGTGTTATGTGCTCCCAACGACGGAATATCAACATGTCATCTACAGAATGTATTCACAATAATGGCAACCACGGTTGCTCCGCGGTGCAAGTGCGCCTCCGCATATGGACGGCGTTGAAAGAGAAAATTGGGGAGGGTTAAAAGGGGGAAAAAACAAGAAGTAAAAAAGAAAGGTAGTAAGAAGAATGAGGACTGGATATCAACATGCGTGAAGAGCCTCCAACAGGCTTCGTAAAGGAAGGGTGGGAGATGGTGAATAAAAATCAAGTAACATCAAGAGGTATTTGAGAAGGGGGAAAAAGCTGGTGCAGGGAACGTGGTCGTAGATATGATTAAAAAACGGGCATACTTTCAAAGAAGACATTGTCCGGTATTAACAAAGGTAGTGAAGTAGATAAGAAGAAGAAGAGGAAGAAGAGGAAGGGAAAAAAGGGCAGGCGTTGCACATCAATTGGGGTAATGGGAGTCCAACTGGATGCCTTCCCCCCTCATTCTTGCTGCGGAGTCGTAGGAACTCGTTGCATTTCGATGTCATCGCGAGATTCGACATGGCGTGGCAGGTACTTCCGCTTCATCGTCGCCAGTCGCTGATCGCCCTCCTGGTAGGCCTCCTTGAACTGCATGTACGTCGGAGGCCGAGGTCGCCCGAAGACCGCGATCCAGTTGCGGAACATGTTCCCCTGGGTGAAGGGCCGGTGACGGTCTGCCTTGGCAAACTTGTGGGAGCTTAGATACTCGCGCGTGGTCTCGCCTCGTCCGACCAAGAAGAGGTGGTAGGCCAGCAGGGAAGCCGGGTAGGGAGCCGAGACCGCCCCGTAGATGACCATGGCGAAGGGCACTCGCAGCGTCCCAATCGCCGCCTGGAACGAGAGGTCCTCTTCCTGGCAATACACCATGATGTGCGCCAGGCTGGCGCCTAGGAGGTAGAGGGCCAGGAGGGTGCTGCTGCTCACAAAGGCAAAGAAATAGCGGTAATTCCGGCGGCCCACGCAGTTGTTGAGCCACACGCAGTGATGGTCCAGCGTCTCCACGCAGTTGTCGCACACGCGGCAGTGGTAGCAGCGCGGCGGCCGCCAGATGCTGCACGTCTTGCAGTACTTCACCGGCACGTCCATGGCCGCCACCTCCGACGTGGCGAGCTTGACCATGACCCAGTCGTTGGTCGGCGGACCGACCGCCAGGGGATCATCAGCGGGGTCAAGTGGCGGCATTTGATGCAGGTTCCGCGGCATGATCCCGGGGTCCACCACCGACGCGTGGACAAAGGACGACAGACACACGTAGAAGAGGTAAGCGAACACCACCGGGAGTGCGGGGGAGATGTGATGCCAGGTAAACGGGGCGGAGAATCCGAAGAACAGCGCGGACGGCACGACGACTAGGAAGCCCGTGAGGATGTTGACCGGCTTGTCTCGCGAGTTTTGCAGTCGCCCACGCCCACTGAAGGCCGTGTTGCCGGTGAAGTATTCATAGTTTCTACCCAGGTCGGGCTTCTTCACGGCGGCGGGACGGCTTTGCTTCTCGAGGCCCGGGGACGATCCGCCGGAGGAGAGCCGCTCGTGGGTCCGACTATCGCGGTGTTCATGCCCGGGACCCCGATTCTGCAGAGACAGAAACGAGAGCGGGGATCGTTGGGGAGTTTCGGGCCCGGGGTCCGCTTGGTACGTCGCGGACAAGTCCAGATGCCGCGGATGTTGGAAGCCCTGGTCCCGGGAGCGCAGGAGTTTGGCGCTTTCGCCCACGCTTCTCTCCACCGTATTGTTGGTCGGGCTCGCATTCGAGGTGGCGCGGTCCGGGATGATGGGATCGGTGAACTCCGTGCCCCGGGAGGGGGGCGCTTCCTGCTCGATGTGTGTATACGACTGGGGGAATGTACTGTCCGAAATCAAGCTGCGTCGGTGCTGACTCGACTCGTCTCCGTAGTCCGACGATTGTGTTGTCTCCTTCGTTACGGGGCGTCCGCGGTGGGCCTGCAGTCGCTGGGAAGACATGGGACGGAAGAAGCCTTGCGCCGCCAGCGAGGGAATGTGTGTTCTGCTCAGTCGACTGCCCGAACTCCCTGGTCGGGGGGTAGGGCCACTGGCATTGGTGAGGATGGAACTGCGCGCGGGAGGCGGTGCGCGTCGAGAGATGGACGAGCGGGACTGTGGCGCCTGCGATGACACGACGGTTTGCGACTGTGATTGCGACTGATCTCCATCCTCCGATAGGGCCATGTCCGTCACCCGCGACGAGATGCCTCCCACGGAGGGAGGGCGAGGGATTCCCAAGGCATGCTGCGAGGGACCCCGTTGGTGGGAGTAGCCGGTCTCGGAGTCGTCTGGCGAGTAAGACATGATTCAACGCAGACAATACAACGATTCGAATGTTAGAGAGCGATGCCGACTCTCATGCTGTGTCTCGGAGAGCGGACTGTCGGATCGTATATCACTTGGCGGACGGGTGGGTATTGGAGCGGTCCCACTCGGTTGGGAAACAGGTATCAAGGAACGACCAAATAGGGATGCGGATGATGATGTATCGAGGGTGACGACTGAGAAAGAGCGAGAGCAACCTATTGACAAGAACTTATATTAGTTTGCTGTTGATGTTGGGTCTTGGGCCTGGACGCGCCCCATCCACAGTTGTTCGGGGGACGAACACCCCCTAGATACCCAACCACGGCGGGATCGAAGAAAAAGGGGAGAGACTGGGTCACCCCCCACGCGCGGTACACCACCCACCTGAAGAGATCGTTATAGAGACTGGATCAAAAGAGGGTCATCCAGATCACATCACGATCCAAGGAAGCAAACAGGGCTGACCCAACGATAGAGAGCGGAAGACGACAGGGGAGGACGGAGAGAGATCGCAGTTCTCATGCGATCCAAAGTCCTGGTCAGTTGTTACTGTTAGTCGGTCTAGTTCAGGTCGTGAATCACACACGCTAAGCCCGTTTGGGCTAGACCGTCATGCAGCCCTGGCGGAGGCTAACCAGATTGGGACTAGTGTTGACCCTTACATAAATCATGTGCGCCCAGGCACAATGCAAATCTGACTCAGCGGTGCAGCTGTACAACTCCTGACTCAGCACAGCGCCAGCCAACGGGATGTCACCTGATGCGGATGATGGACATCATCATCATCCGACTTCTCCCACTTCGCCCCATTTCTCTCTCCTCTTTTCCGACCCTCGTCCCCCACAACCTGCACCCAATTGCTCTTGTTTCTTTCCCTCGAAACATCCACCATCATGTCCTCCATTCTCGCCATGGCTGGCCGCCGGGCTTTCACCCGTCAGGCCGCGTTCCGCGCCCCTTCGCGCCGTCTCTACAGCTCCAAGATGGAGGATGCCAAACTTGAGTCCGCTGCTCGCCGTGACCCTGAGCTCTACGTATGACGGCATATCTACACCAATTGCTTGTCGGACAGTCGGATCTAATGTCTCATAGGTTCTGCTCGGTGTGATGTCGGGTGCTTTCCTGATTGCCGGCTGGTAAATTGACCCTCCCGTTTTTCTCCTTGGTTTCCCTTTCCGCCCCGGTCGCAGAACACGCGGGAATATCGCCCACGATGCCGAAAACGGTGTACCAACACAACACAATATAACACGACACACAATCCAACCAAACACTCATAATTCACTTCCACTACAAGCGAATCACCTCCAGCAACTTAATATGCCTCAATATACTGATCGTCTTGTCTCTTGACAGGTACTTCGGCACCAAGCCCACCACCATCAACTCCGAGGAGAGCAACGTCCGTATCGCCGAGAGCGCCATGCCCTGGAAGGCCGACGACGAGGGCAAGGTCTACAAGTACCAGTACCACCCTCACGGCGACAAGAGCCAGCCTCTGCGCAATGCCCCCAGCGCGATGAACACCGTCATCGTGCCCAACGTCACTCTTCCTGAGGTATATACTTCCCGTGTCACCATGCCATTGAGCCAGAAATCTGCGGCAATTGGCCATCTATATGCACAACTGACTAACCGCCTTCTCTTCCCTATGATAGGACCTCCACGAGCGATTCAACAAGTACGGCAAGGAGGAGTGGGACTACTAGATACTCTATACTATACCAACGTGCGCCGTATGGGCGGACGAAGAGTGTGTGTGGGGTGACAGAGGGGGTGGAGTCAATGCTAGATGTTGTACACTAAAACGCACCGTGAAGAACTAGAACCGATCGCGGAAGAGAGCGATCGGAAGGAGAAGGGGAGGAGGAGGACTTGTGCATAGTACGTTTCGTTTGATGGGAATTTTGCGAAGATTTATTACTTTTTTTTTTTTTGTTTCTCTTTCTTTCTTTTGGTTTGTTGCTGCGGTGCAGCTATCATTCGCTCTTTGGGTATATCGGTATAAGGGCCCAATGTGTGTAGTTTTGACGGGCAGTAGTTGGAAGTCGGTCTCAGGTACCTCGGATCCAGGCAAATTGGATACGATTGTTATATGTACTTCGTTGGTCAACCCGATGTTCAACCAACCAATATAAGACTACTGAAAGAACAGATATAAGTAGAAGAGTAATTAATGAGTGCAAAAACAACTAAAGACAAGGTATTTTTACAAAAAAAAAGCAGGCTTTACAATCCTAACATTCACCGCCCAAATAGATCAGTTGGTCGCCTCGTTCGGTTCGGCAGCCGGCTTGGGCTCCGGCGACCGCTCCTCCTGACCAAGAGGACTACCCTGTCCCGCTACCGAGGCCGGTCCATCCTCTACGACCGGCGGCTGCTTGCCGACGGTCTCTGGGTCCTGGCCTTCGACGTCCGGGTGGGGAGGGGCCGGAGGGGCTACCTTCCCGTCGACCATGTCCACCTCGTGGGCGTGCGCCAACTTGGTCTGGGTCTCGTGTCGCGTCTCGAATTGCACCTTGCCGTCCTTGGCGAGCTGGCTGACGAACTCTTCGTCGAGGAGGTTGCCGTCCTGGTCCCGGTACTCCACGCGTGCTCTGGTGCCGGGTTGGTGGGCCTTGGGGGTGACGCTGGCTTCGGGAGCCTCTTCTTGTTTCTCCTGGGGGGCTGCTTGGTTCTCCCGTTTCTCCTGGGGTAGGGGGACCACCGGGGGCGCCTCGGCGGTGGGCACCGCGGTCGTGGGGGCCGCCAGGTCGGTGCCCGTAAAGTGAGTGACGTATTGGTTAAGCTAGGGTCCCGTCCAGTTAGTTCGGAATTGAATGATGCGATGCCGCTAGGTCCCTCGCCGGGGGGGATTCCATTCCGGAACACTTACGTCGGTGTAGAAAGTGTTGCAATCGAAGTCCCATCCGCCTAGGAGCTTCACCTTCCGGCAGGCATCCTGCGTCCAGGGGTTGCCGTACGCCAGAGGGGCATACAGCGTGAAAGTGAAGATGCTCGCGGCCAGGAAAGTACCCGCGAGAATCTTGCCGATAGCGGGCCGAGATGGCAGTCCCAATTTCTGGATCCGATTGGCGAGGAAGTCGAACTCCTGGCACAGGGTCATGAGGGCGAAATAGAGCGCGGGGAAGTAGTGGTGCAGGAAGAGCTGACGGGCCATGAGGTAGAAGGGGAGATAATGGAACGCCCAGCCAAGCACGCTGGTGCCGACCTCGTAATCAAATCGCTTGAAGTTGACGTTGTTGTAGTCACCACAGCCCCGCTGCCACCGGAGAATGGAGATGCCTTTGAAGAGGACGTAGATACCAATGGCGACGGTGGACGACCACCAGAGCAAGGGGTTCCCGATGAGGTAGATGTGGCGGTGGTCGCGGCCCCAGAAGTTGATGCCCCGAAGCAGGACGGGCCAGGATGGGGGGCGGGAATCCCAAGCATGGGGCTCCGTCAATCCGGCGTTCGTCGTCCACATCACCTTCTGCAGCTCCCAGAACTTACCAAAGAACCCGGGGTTCCGGTAGTTCACCTTCTCCGCATCGGCCGGCAGCATGGGGTGGTGATTGGCTTCGACATACCACACGCTGTTCGGGAGACTTCCGCCGCGGGCACAGGTCACTTCCTGTTGCTCCCACGCCCAGCTCGGGAGCTTGACCTTGTGCGAAAACAGGGTGCATCCGGTCATGACATGCACCAGTCGGAACTTGGATCGGATGGTGCGCAGCCGTTTCTTGGCCTCTTCTCCATCCGACATGGACTTGACGATCTCGACCCGGAAAAGGTCGTTGGCATCACCAGGGAAGCCATCGAAGCCGTACGCCGACACTTCAAACTGCCAGTCCACATCGGTCACGGGTGGTCGCTCGTCATGGGAGTGGATCCGTCGACCGGTGATCAGATGGTTCAGTCGGATGACGGAGCCATCTTCAATGTAGGACGCGGTGAAGTTATCCCATGCAAACGGACCCTCGACACCCGTTCCGTCCGGGTTCATCGGCTGGGTCTGGTTTTCGGCCACGAAGACGTTGTTCTCGTCCTTGTGCGGGTACAGGGTCACCTGCTGCTGCTTACTGCCCGTCGGGTACATGTGGTTGTGGGAATGGAGATAGCCGCCCTGCGTATTCAGGTGACGGATGCTGATTCGGGATCCAAATGCCACATCCGCGGGGACATCCTGCATGGCCTTGGAGTTCAGGGTCGCCTGGAACTCCGACGACATGAATCCGTCTCCTTCACCAGGGTTGACGAGGCACATGAAATGGATGGCAAACATGGCGCAGTAAAAGCCGAGCGGGATGACGATTAGGCAGAAGACACGGGCGCAGAAATGCTTGAACCAGAGGCGCTATACAACAAACGACACTGCGTTAGAACTTTGAGCTCCGACAGACAAACGGGGTAGCAACATACCGGTGTGACGGTCTGCGGATCTCCGAGAAGTACCCACAACTGGAGGATGGTGAGGGTGCCCACCCACGCGACGGTGAAGAGTCCAACCCACTTGACACTCAGGGTGGCGCCCAAGGAGAGACCCGTGGAGACCAACCAGAACCACCAGGGTGCGCGGAACGCATGGGAAGGACCCATTTCTTGCTGGTTGGTGAAACAGGTGAACGTCAACGCGGTGAGAGCCGTGAAGAAGACCAGGGGGGAGTCCAAAAGGATCAGACGGGACTGGGTGATGAGACCATTTTCTAAGCGCCGTCAGAATCCGCACACGAGATGTCTGGAATGGATCGCGATCGACCGGAGAAAGGCTTACCAAAAATGACCACCCCGGCGCCAAGGACCGCCGTGATTGTGCGACAGCCCGAGGCCTTGAGGGTCAAAAACATCAACGGGATCGTCAGCACGCCCAGGATGGCGGGGAGCATGCGCATCGCCACATAAGGGACGCCGGGTTCCAGATAGTCCTTGCCGATGTCCTTGAAATCGAATTCCCCATCGAAACCAGCCAGCCAGCCAGCCAGCGTGATGAGCAGTTTGGCGAGAGGCGGGTGAACATCCATAAAGAATTTCCCCTTGATATATTTGCTTGCGAACCCACCGAAACTATAGTACGGAAGACGATTAGCATCCGCCACCCGTGTGTCCCGTTTCGACCATCACATCACATACTGTACTTCATCGAAGACGACGCTCGACGGTTGATAGATGCGGAACAAGCGAACCACCGCCGCAATGATGGTGACGACGACGAGCGCCTTGTAGTCGGTGGAGGGAAGGTTGAAGATATCATTGTTCGTGACGCCATCCGACGCATAGCTGGCACTCTGCGCGGGGAAGGTCTTGCGATTCTTCGGGTTCGGCGATCGACTGGGCGAGCGACCCGATTGCCGGGGCGGCTGCACCCCGAGAGCTGATTTGATTGCCATGTTCTTCGATTAGGTATCCAACTCGACCGATGGAGAAGGGTGTGTCAGATGGTATATGTTGATCGGATCGAACGGAAAGGAGGGTGGGTTGAGATCGGTCAAAGAGTATTACGAAGGGGTTTAAAAAGGTATAGAGAGAAATCCAAAAGAAGAGAAAAGAGAAGAAAGGGAAAGGATAGGGACAAAAGAATCCTCAATCATGCACAACTGATCGGGGAGAAGAAAGTCTGTAGACCAAGCACGAGCTGCAGAAAGCTCCGACAAGAAGTAGGGGACAGGAACCCCACGCCCGACAAAACAAGCCAAATAAGGAAAAATATAATCAATCAACGAGTGTCAGATAGATGAAATGGGTACGGATCAGACCCGAGTCGCCATGACTCAAATCAGAAGTAGGATATGCGGGGAGTATAAAGGAGAGAGAAGAAGGAAGACCAAAGGAGAGAGAGAGAGAGAGAGAGAGAGAGAGAGAGAGAAGAGGAGGTTAGACAACACGTGTGGGAACAATAAGGGAGGTCAGGGTAGTCTGAGGCCAGATCGTCGGCGGTCAGCCATACATTAGTATTCCTACAGTATATGTACATTCCACCACAGGTAATTCAAGTGGCAGGTAGAATACCTTCTGCATGCAACCGATTTAGCATCCCTTGGAATCCACGGTCTTTGATTGCAGAAATTCCCACGTCATTCTCCCCTATATTTATGGTTCTCGATCATTCCGAACCGGTGGCCCTTGCCTGAGGCTCCCCTGTCCGGCCAGCTCTCGCAGGCACCAAGTTCCTGTATTGGGTCTAGCGGCTTGGCATTCTTCCCACCCAATTAGAGTGTATCCCTGATAGACGCGCGGCTGGCTCCCGTAGCCGCGGCGGAGATGAAGGAAAGAGAAGGCCGGCATCAGGTCCAACATCCACCTCCACCTCCACCTCCACCACCTCCTTCTTCGTCCTCCCCAGCCCCATCCTTGTGGCGTCTGGAATCATGACGTCCGTCAGTAACGGAGGTACTCCGGCTTTACCGGAGGAGTCCAACAAGCCCCCCGAGGGTGTCGTCTTGCCACCAAAGGATATTCGAGGTTGGTCCTCTCTCCACCTGCCCAGCCTATCATTTAGTAGGGGCCTGTGCTGACTGCGTGATGAATAGCGATCGTCGAGAAGACCGCCGGATATGTGGCTCGCAATGGGATAGTTTTCGAAGGTATGTTGTCGGAGTCTTTTCCGTCTGTGATAATGGTGTCGGGCTCACCAGATCCGGTTCATAGATCGCGTCCGCGACAAGGAGCGCAACAACCCCAAGTTCTCCTTCCTCAACGATGGCGACGCCTACGCGCCCTTCTATCAATGGCGCCTGGTCGAGATTAAGGAGGGAAGAGGCACCGCGGTGGCCGCAGGGCGACCGGGCGAGTCGACCCCGGCCGCAGAACCCGAGAAGCCCCAGGGCCCCGCGGAGCCCCCAGAGTTCCATTTTTCGGCGCGCATGCCCATTATCAACGCGCAGGATTTGGAGGTGGTGAAGCTGACGGCGCTCTTCGTCGCCAAGCGCGGGAAATCGTTCATGACGGCGCTCTCGCAGCGCGAGACGAGAAACTTCCAGTTCGATTTCCTTCGCCCGCAACACAGTCTCTACCAGTTCTTCACGCGTCTCGTCGATCAGTACACGATCCTTTTGCGATCCGAGGGTCTTGATGAGGCCACGTCGGAAAAGAAACGCCTCGCAGAGTTGGAAAACAACACGAAGAACAAGTTCTCGGTCCTCGACCGCGCCAAGCACCGCGCGGAGTGGGTCAAGTACCAGGAGCAGCAGAAGCAGCAGAAGGAGGAAGAGGACGAGCAGGAGAAGATCGCCTACGCCCAGATCGACTGGCACGACTTCGTCGTCGTCGAAACTGTCACCTTCAGCGAGCACGACGACCAGATCGACCTACCGCCGCCCACCTCCCTCAACGACCTGCAGACCGCATCCCTCGAACAAAAGGCCATGATGTCGCTCAACCCGCTGCGCATCGAAGAGGCCATGCCGACCGAAGAAGAAGCACCCACCTACTACAACGCCTACCCCGCAGAACCCATCCAACCCGTCGGTCCCGTCTTCCCGCCCCAGGGCTACACCCCACAACCCACCCCCATGTCCGTCACTCCCAGCGCCGCCGCCCAGGAAGAAGAACAGCGCATCCGCGAGCGCATGGAAGCCCGCGACCAAGCAGCCGCCGCGCAAGCAGCCGCGCAAGCCGTCCCAGGCCAACACCAACCGATGCGCATCCGGTCAGACTACGTGCCGCGGGCGCAAGCCCGCCGCCTCAACCCATCAGGCGCCACCGCCCTCTGCCCCAACTGCCACCAGCAAATCCCCGTCAATGAACTGGAGCAACACATGCGCATCGAGCTGCTCGACCCCCGGTGGAAGGAACAGCGCGCCAAGGTCGAATCCCGCAGCGCAACCACCAACCTCTCCACGACGGACGTCGTCGGCAACCTCAAGCGTCTCGCCAGCCAGCGCTCCGACGTCTTCGACGCCCCGCTCGTCCCCGGCGGCGCCGGCTCCCCCGACGAAGAAGCCCGCAAGAGGCAGCGCATGGGCTACGACGGCGCCGGTGGCCCGATCCCACCGCCCATGGTTGGACCCGCGGCCGGGGGTCCTCCCAACCCGCAAAGCATGAACATCGAAGAGCAGATTCGACGGATCCACGAGCGGAACAGGCCGCAGGGTCAATAAATAGGTGTATAATTGGGGTTTAAGCGGTTTCTTCTTCTTCGTTTTCTTATTCTGAGGAGTTCATGGTTATCTTTTCTTCTTTTCTTGAATGTCTACGAGGTGCATTTTTCATATCCGGTGTAAAGTAATCACATGTCTATCTTTTATCATCTCTTTTGATCATGATTGGAAGGAAACATAGGAGGGAGAAAAAGCAATTGAAAGATCGTACTACTCCCAGGTTGTTGTACAATATTCAAAGGGTCATAGTTCTTTTATTCTTTCTATTTAATGTCTGGCGCAGGGGCTCATACCGATTCCGATTTCATTTCCGGTTGTATACATCGATCGATCGATTTATCCCGTTTGTTGTGTTGTCAAGTCATCAAATTAGTTTTAGATCTATGTATGTTATAACTGCCAGTAAGAAATCGTGGAACTCTGCCTTTTTTTGCATCATTCACTCAGGCATTAAGGTCTTTAAAAGGATAAAAGAAGTTCTGTCGCCGTGTGCTGTGTGCCAAAACCATCCATCCATCCATCAGGACTAAACAATGGGGAAAAAAAAGAGGGAAATCAAAAAAAAAAAAAAAAAAAAAAAAAAAAAAAGAGCAAGAGAAACGAACCGTCACGATATCACGAAACGCCGGGTGGTGGAAAGAGTAAGAAAGAAATATTAAGTATACAAACATTAGGAATCTCGTCCGTAGTAATAATACAGGCCGTGTGTTACCCGGAAGCCCGGGGACTGTTAGTAGTGCACACGCATGAAGAGAAGGATCAACTCCGAGTCAATGAAGAGAGAAAAAAGGTAAAAAGGAAGAGCAGAAGTGGATGAGAAAAGCGTAAGGAGGCGGCGGATGTCGTTAAAGGAGAATGGACACCGGTGGTCCTCTAGGGTGCAGTACACATCATTGTTGGGCATCGGGGACAGGGCGGTCATGGGCATCTTCTCGATGTGAAGGCGTCACCGTCACAGATTCGATAGTCTTCTCTGCCGAGTCGGCCTGGGCGGGACTCGATGCCTGCGTCTCCGCCTTTCCAACCTGCACGGTCGCTGCCTCGCTGTGGATAGGAGACTCGGGGGCCATGGAAATGAAGGAGTCCTCATAGATGGACTCGTGGTCGCTATCCTCGTTGGTCTCGGACCGGTCATCACGGCGATCGGGGGTCTCGGTCGGTGGTGGAGTACCTTCGCGACCGTTGCCTGTCACGTCGCGCGGGGATATTTCCCGGTCGTCGTCGACGTCTGTCTCGGGCAACGGATCGAGACTGTCGGGGGGAGATGCGTAACTGATCGGCGCGGTAAAGATGGGAATGATGCCCCCGCCGATGCGAGACCAGAACATGCGCTCCCGCAATCGGATGGTCTCTTCCCAGGCATATTTCTCCTCACCCACGTCCGCGAGGCGGAGGTGTCCATCGAGGATCAGACGGAGATAGCCGGTGAATTCACATGAGGATCGTGCCCTCTCGACGCAGAGCACGCAGAGGGGGTATCGTTGCGCCGTCTCGCTATCCGACGTTCGGAAACGATGCGTCCGTTCGTTGGCGGTTCCGGGGCGGCGCTCCCCGCAGAGGGAGCACGGAAATTCGTACTTCTTGGAGGCAAGGGGCATGGGCTCCACCACCAGGGTTCCATCGCAGATGCCACTCATCACCGAGCGACGGGTCAGCCAAGAGATGCCCGGAGCCGCATCCAGGCGGAGCGTGGGCTCGATGTCTTCGACCAGCGCCCGCTTGTAGAAGCGCGTATCCTTCAACGGGATGGACGAGCCCGTGGGCTGCGGGGACGACAGGCTCCCGTGCGGCGAGTGCATTTGAGATTTCGCGGGCGACGACGCCGCCGATCCGAAAGCGCTGCTGCCAAAACTGGCCAGACTCATGACATTCAAGCCGGCGTACGACCCGCTGGGCGCGCGACTGGCGGGTTTGGAAGCCGTGGTCGACAAGGTGAACAGCTCCCGGAAATCCTCGAAGGCCTGCAGGTCCGTCCGGCTCACAGTCCGGATCAGATGCGGGAAGCTGGTGCAGGGGCCTGGGAGGAGCTCCTCGACCGGTGGCGGCGACTCTTGCGGACACATGGGGGGCTCGATGGAGTTGGCAACGGCAGACGGCTCGCGCGATGCGGTGGGGGACGACGGGGCGGTCGATGCCGTAGTCCGGACTTCGAGTTCGTCCTTGCTGTTGAGCGTGACACCTTGCAGCACCGACTTCAGCTCCGCCAGTTGGTCCTGCTGGGAGGCCAACAGCGATTCCGTGTCCTTGATCTGGGCGCGCAGCTGTTCATTCTTCTTCTCTACCGCCTCGCGCTCGAGCTTGGCGGCCGCAACCATCTGCGAGAGTAGTCTATTAGCTTCCCGAACGGATCCGAACATTGGAGTCGCAACCACCACGGCTTACCTTGTTAGCTTCTTCAAACAGGGCCGCCGTCAGCGTTTCGAGTTCTTGCTCGATCCCCTTCTTCTCCTTTTCGATGAGGGCACGCTGGGCCTTTTCGTCGGCGAGGGCGGCCTTGAGGCGCAGCATGTCGTATTCGACATCGGACTTCTTGATGAGGACTTCCATGTCGATGTCTCGCCGGTATCGAAGATTCTCCTGCTCGAGGACGGTAACCCTCGAGCGAGCCTGCTCTAAGTCCTGGCGGGCGACGGCCAGATTATCGTCCAGGATGGTCTGGTTATTGATCGCCTGGACCAATTTGACGCTCAAGGCGGCGACTTCATTACTCAGGGCGGGATGATGAGTATTATCGGGCGAGGATGCTTCGGAGGAGTCGGAACTGTTGTTGATGAGTCGAGGGTCCTGGAGGGTACTGAAACCGCCGTCGGCGAAGTTCCCGACACTCGAGGACCGATTGCCGGATTCGGGACGGTCGGTTGCGATCCCAAATAGATCACTGACCGAGCGGGCTTTGGTCAAGGTGCGATCGGGGGAGAGGGATCGATTTTCGGAGGAGATGGAGCGTCGATGGGTGGTCGGGCGCGAAAGCATAGTGGAGGGAGAGAGGAAGGAATGGCGAGTATGGTAGGTATGAAAGGCAAGTAAGCTGTCACTGTTAGTTCCTGGGACCTGTAGAATGGGATCAAGAAGGGAGGAATAGAATGGCGCAAAACATACTCCGCCATGATGGTGATTGTGATGGCAAGTCAACGGGAGAATCAATCCGAGGGGAGGGGTATAGTAGGATAGACGACAGTTGGGGATCGTCTTATCACGAGAGAAGCACAGTTGTTGGGGAACACAAAAAGAATGTATGTTGTCACGTCGAAAATCCAGCACAGTGGACGCAGGGGATCACGCAAATGCAACGTCCCACCAGCGCACAGCTTGGGGAGAAGTGCTAGCCTGTAAGGAAATGAGGCATGGAGGACGCAGGCTGGATTGATAGGGCGATTGGGTGACGATCAAGGGGGAAGATATCTGCCAAGAGAGTGGAAGAGAAAAAGACAGAGGGTCAAGAAGACAGCTGAATTGGAAGATAGTTAACGAAGATGAGAAAGAGGACGATGTGAAAGGAAGAAGAGAGAAGTAGAGAAGAAGTGAAGCCCCTCTTGGGATGAGGTTCGAAAGAGCGGATGAAGCAGGAGAAAGACCAGCCGGTCACTGACTTGGGTTGCAGCCTGGAGAACCAGGCGAGATTGCCTAATCCGGCTAGCCCAGGCACGGGATCCGCTCTTGATTGGTGGCGGAGTCCTTAGTCAGGTACGTGACTGTATTATTACAGATAGTTACCGTACCTTTCCCACCGGCACAGCTAAAGCTCATACAAACCAATACCGGATGAGGCAAATTGTCAATTTTTCCTGTCTGAGTTGCCTCCAGTTAGTATACTTGCTTGGATCCGTGGGTCTTTCCCCTGGGTCCAAGATATGGATTGAAACAATGACTATAGCTAGTTGGCTACTCTCCAATTGGAGCCACGTTCTTTCCAGCGCATTCAACTCTCTGGGTTTATCCGAGGACTCAGAGTCTGTGGTCGATCGTGATTCTCCATCCACTCCGTCGGGTTCGACTGCATATCGGTAATGGGATATACGAACATACAGAGAAAGAAAGAAAGAAGAAAATAGACTGAATACGCGGTGACCATCGCATAGCATCATTGATCATCCTCCTTTCGTGCGACGATCGCAACGCACCGTCCCCATCGAAGTGGGTGCGGTTGAGAGGTCCTTGGCGACCCGATGACGACACTCGCCGCGTACAAGGCAATTGTCCAGTCCAAGGAAACTACGGAGTAGAAAACCAGAAAACTCTGAGGACCGGTGAAATCGTGCAAATCCTGCAAGATGCTCTCTCAACCCATGGGATCTATCTATAACAACACTCACGATACAATTGCGGTGTGGCGTCAAACGACCCATCCGGGCGGCAAGAACAGATCAACTTGCATGCATGGACAGGTCTCACAACGGATCCGACGGCGGACGAGGTGTGGTCTCGTACGGGACTAGTAATATCGGGGTATCACATCGTCGCCCCTATCTAGTCCGATGCGCTATTGTCGACTAAAAAAAGGAAATTTCCTCATGGCGACCCACCCCCGTCACAGCCTCGGCGCCTCAAGCGATGTGTGGGGTATTTCGGTCTCAGATACGACGGTGTCCGGAGTCCTACTCCGTTCTCTAGTATCCAGACCATTCGCCTCTACTCTGTACGCCACGAACAATATCATATCGGTGGTGAGTGGTCAGTGGCACGATCAGTTGGATAGTGGGAAATACCCCAGAAGATGCACGGTCCAATGGATATATTGAACTTCCCCTCAGTACGGAACTAAGATCGAATCGCTCAGTGGTTGACCCCGCATCAGGCTCATATCCACGAGACACCAGGTGGAATGTCAACCATGAAAGGCCCGCCGGCGCAGGGTAGCTGGCCTCGGTGATCGTCTCCTGGCAAAACAAGGAGGTTGGGAAACCTTGATTGAAGGAATGCACTATCATTTACCTGAAATCGGCCAATCCCTGAAACCAGAAGTGATCAGATCATGGTCTCGGATTCCATGTCTTTTTCCACTATCCAGTTTCGAGTAAATGTTGTTGTCTGAGTTCGGTTTGCCGTACGTACGTAGTCCTGCACCATGAGTGGACCGGTCACCCACCGTCGTTGACCGCCCCACTCACCGCCCGCATATGCCTTCCAAAAAAAATCGACCTTATCGGGTTTATTCCAGCACTTAGATCAATCCTCGCGTTTCTAACCATAGCCAGTAACGTCCAAAATGGAGACAGCCGATCTACTTCCCCTGCTGGAGCAGCTGGACGACAATATTGACGATCTCGAGGAATCCCTGCAGCCCATCCTGAATGGCTCCGTTCTGGAGGCATCCAAGAACCTGCCGGTGCTGGACAAGGCCAAATTCCATGTGCTGGTGACCTACGCGCTGGAGTCTCTCATTTTCTGTATGCCTCTCCATCACTATCTTTTGTGCCTACTTGATTACTAACTGGACAGCCTATTTGCGTCTCCATGGCGTCAATGCTAAAGACCACCCCGTCTTCCGGGAACTGACCCGCGTCAAGCAGTACTTTGAGAAGATCAAGTCGCTGGAGACCGAGCCCGAGCAGCGGACCATGCGACTCGACAAGGAAGCGGCCGGTCGGTTTATCAAGCACGGATTGGTGTGTTCCCCCTCTCCTCTCACCAACAGGTCATCTTTGTATACTAACAACCGCAGGCCGGCAACGAGAAACTGGACATGGCGCGCAAGGAACAGGAAGCCAAAGAACGGGCGCGCGCTCAACTGAAGGCGAAACTGCTGGCGAAGAAGATGGCTACGACGTCGGACAACTCACCCAGCAACCCAGCCGGGGACTCCGATGAGGACTCAGATGAGGCGTCTGCTCCGGAGGATGTGTCTGCCCCGTCGGGCGACTCGAAGACCGAGAAGAAGGAGAAAAAGACAAAACAAGGAAAAGGAAAAGAGGAAACCGACGGTGACAAGCCGGCCAAGTCGAAGCGCAAAAACGGCACCAAAGAGGAGCAAATTCAGAAAAAGAAGGACCGACGGAAGAAGAAGAACGATAAGCGCAATGCAGCACGCAAGGAGAAATAAGTTTTTTTGGCTTCTGGGACTGCGACTTTCGGGTCCAACTATCCGACACATGCTGTTTATCGGCTGCGCCGATTCGACGGTCTTCTTGCTGAGAGCGTGCCAGCGTCTGGAGTCGTCCTCCCGCGATGGCGACTAGTTCGATGCACGCGACGTGACCATACTAACATATAATACCCATCATCGACCGTCTCTGCCTGGTCTGTCTCTGCCTGGTCTGGGTTCCGACGAGGATGATATCCGGCTACGGGCCAACAGCACTCTAACCCTGTGAGAAGGGTGGCGGGCACTCATATCAGATCAAGTGATACACTCCTGTACTGATTAACCTAAACATATACCAGTAACTAGCTTCATACTCATACTGATTCATACTCAATTCCTACCTACCTTGTTAAATGATATACAACATGTAAAGTAGATACATAAAATACACAATATAATACCATATCCCACCCAATTCCACACGAGAATGATCGGAGCGCGTAATCCCCGGTAACGCCCCTATCCACCAATCAGCACGCATGAATACCACACCCGGGCGGAGTTTTCGACGATTCTCCGGCCTTCCATTCCGCCTAAACAATAATCATTCTCGCCTCCAGGCTTCATCTTCTTCCTCCATCTCCCATCCACTTCCTTCACTGCCAACCTCACCACCACTTTTCTCCCAAACAACCAACCAACTCATCCCATAATCATGGCCCGTCAACGCCGTGGTGCCGCCCCCGCGCGCAGCGCTCCCACCCGCCCGACTGTTGCTCCCGCCGCCAGACCGGCCCCGGCCCAGCAGCACTCCCAGCCTCACTCGACCGCCGCCCACCCCCAGCAGCAGTCTCACCAGGCTCCTCCTCCTCAGGCCGCGGCGCCTCCCGTCCAGCAGAGCCAGGGACCCGGTCTGTTCGGCCAGATGGCTTCCACCGCTGCGTATGTCTCCATCTTCCATCCCTCAACCCTCCAACAACACCCCTCATCAACCACCAAAGCAAGGAAAAGAAAGAAACTAACAAATAATACAGCGGTGTCGCAGTCGGCTCCTCCATCGGCCACGCCATCGGCGGCTTCTTCGGCGGCGGCGGCTCCAGCGCCCCCGCTGAGCCCCAGCAAGCGGCCGAGGCCCCCGCCCAGGCGCAACCCATGGACAGCTCGCTGTGGCAGAGCAACGCGGCCAACAGCTCGTGGGAGGCGCCTCCTTGCGAGGGCGACGTGCGCAACTTCCGGAAGTGCATGGATGATAACCGCGGTGATATGACTATCTGCGGGTGGTATTTGGATCAATTGGTTAGTCCTCTCTTCTCCCCCTCTTCTGTTTATTTTGCGCTGCGCTTGATGTGTGGTTGGTTTTATATGAGTCATGGCTAATCTTTTTCTTTTTAACCGTATAGAAAGCTTGCCAGTCTGCGGCTAAGCCGTACTAATGGCTCGACCACTATTACTCTATCTAATAGACTACTACATGTTAGACAACACATGTTAACATGACAAGTGTGGTTGATGTTTTGTTTGCATAATGGCGTAATCGTTCTGACTGCTATTGATCTTGTACTTGTTGAGAGAAGTGACTCTTGTATATTCTACCATCTCGACTCTTCATGAAAGAATTAAGACTATCCGCTCTATTACTTTCTCCGTCCGAGGCGAATACTTTGTTCCCGTACTCAAGCGACGTAAGACAAACTAACGGAAACATTCACTCAATAATCTAATACAATACTGCTATATACAAATGGATATCCCAAACTCACACATTCACATCATCAACCTCTTCTACAACTTTTATAACCTCGACGCATCCCCCTTCCCCCCCGCACAACAAGCCGTCGAAAACGCATTCCTCGACTGCGAATCCACACAGATCGCCGACGGCGGCACCCACAGCGCCGGATTCTTCAAGTAAAAGTTCGACGCCCGCAGCATAATACTCACCGGCTCAGCCGGCATCACCGGGAAGTCCTCGGCGCGCGGGAAATGCGTCAGCCCAAACTGCAGATAGCACACGATGTCGGTGTTCTCGATGTTCTCGTCGCGGCCCGCCCAGTCGAGGATGCCCTTGTTGTGCGGGTGGTTCGTCTCGCCGGTCGACTGGCAGACGTAGTCGCCTGCGGGGAAGAGCTCGTAGTCCCTGTAGGGCACGACCCAGAGGGAGTGGCGCGCGAAGGCGGCGCGGTTGGAGACTGTGCTGCCCGGTTGGGCGAGGAGCGGCGGGCAGCTGTTGTTGACGATCTTGTAGCCGACGGGCTTTTTGGCGGTGGGGTGGTGTCGGTTGGGGTTGATGATTTCCCAACCGCGCTGGGTCTCGTGGTTGTAGTTTGTGGCGCCTTCGAGGGCGGTGCGGAGGGGCTTCTTGCGGGCCAGGAAGCCGTTGCCGTAGGGGTTTTCCGGGGAGCCGACGGGGGCCGGGGTGGGGACGGCGTCGGATTCGATGACGGTGTTGTTGCGGCCGTCGATCTCGGGGTCGATGCGCAGCGAGAAGATGTGCTGGTGGTTGTGGGCTGTTACGCGGGGCGCGACTTCTGTGCCGTAGGGGGCGGCTTCTTCGGAGGGGTGCAGGCAGTAGGTGTTGAGCATGCCGGTGAGCTTGACTTCGAGCTTGTAGGTGCCGTCGAGGGTGAAGGTGTGGTAGAAGCCGTATTCGTAGTTGGCGGCGGTGATGATCTGCGAGACGATGAGCTTGCGGTCGCGCGCGGAGATGACCGTGCCGTCGCGGAAGTCGGTGTGCTTGTAGAGGAGGCCGTTGTCTTCCTCGTGGATGCAGATGGCGTTCTTGACGACGGCGGCTTCGCCGGAGGAGGTCGCCATCACGCCGTCCATGTAGTGGATGACGCCCTTGCAGTCGCATCCCAGCTTCAGCGAGTTGGTCATGAACCCCGTGCCGTACTCGCCGACGTCGAAGGCGTGCTTCTTGTGGTGCGGCTTCTCGGGGCAGCCGTAGGGGACGACCATCTCGACGACGCTGATGCGGTTGAAGAGCGTGCGCTCGCGGTCCTCGTAGGGGTCGTGCGCGCGCACGTCCGAGATGACGATGCCCTCGCGGTAGTTGAACCCGATGTGCATCTTGTATCCGGCCCAGGAGAGCTCGTTGCCCTTGACGCGGAACGAGACGCCCTGCGGCTGCGTGATGTCGATGGGTTTTAACCGGTCGTGCTTGTACTGGTCGCCGATGAACTGGGGGAGGTAGTTGTGCTCTGCGAGGGCCGGCGCCGTGCGCTCGCCGTTGACGTAGCGGACGTCCACGGCGAGGACCTCCTCCGTCTCCGTGTCGACCACGACGGAGAAGTCCAGCGGGTGCGCGTACTGGTTGTCGAACTCGGAGGCGCGGTAGTACGCCAGACCCTGCTGCAGGCGGCGCTCGAAGCCCCAGCGCTCGTCCACGCCGATGGCCCAGGCGTCCAGGAAGATCTTGGACATGTCGGTGATGCCAATCTCCTTGCAGGCGCGGACCACGCGGGGGTCGTGCCGGGCCACGCGCTCCATGACATCGAGATCCTCCAGAGTCAGAGTCGGGGCGACGTCCTTGACGTTCTTCCACTGCTCGACCTTCTCGGTGGTCAAGTTGGCCACCACCTCGGACACCTGCTGGGTCTCCCTCTCGATGACAATGGCGAAGGCACAACGATCGGGGCGCGGGGCCAGGCCCTGACGGAAGGCGTGGTACTCATTCTTCTTGGGCTCGAGGAGGGTAATGCAGTTGAACTTGAGTGTCTTTGGGCTGGCATATTCGCGCATGAGCTGGGCCGCGGCCGGGATCTCCTTGATGGACAGCTGGTCTGGAAGGGTCAGTAAGTGGTACCAAATTTCTGACTCTACTCTCAGACTCACCAAGCGGATGGGGAACGCCTCTGGGCATCATAGAAACAGCCGCAACAGAGTCATAATCATCGTCACGGAATATCGTATACCCCGCGATCGAGGTTGTATCTGGAGCATTGGCCATGGTGTAGAGAATCAAACGACAGAAGTCGAACAGTATTTAGATGCAGAAACCTTTATCTGAGAGAGAATCCCATCTGAATCCCCGACTACACCGTCTCTTTATAATCGGACACCATCGAAGCCATATCTTCGTTGTCCGCATAGACCTGCCTAATCGGGAAACCAGATTTATATCGTTCCATCTCCATCGCCGAACGGGTTATCAGGGTCATCACGAGCGCCACCACCTGCTGATCGGCACGGAGCCTCCCTCGGAGCCAGTGCTAGGTTAGACAAGTCTAGACTTCATCCATGTTGGACAGAGCTTACTCGTTCTTGGCTGGCTTCGCTTTCCCTCCCTGAACCAGTGATGCATCATCCCACCACACCCATCGAGGATCGGCTTCAAACACGTGTGGCTGGGGTATTCAGTGGACCTTTGTCAGCGATAGACTCATAACTACAACCTTGAACAATATCTATGCCTCTATCTTCAGCAGGAGTATTCCCCCGATCGTAGTCCGAGTCGGCCTTATCGAGCTGTCTCTTAGGGCACAGCCAAGTCAGTGACAGCGCTCGGATTGGCCAATCCGGGTGGATCGACGGCTCCTCCGCATTCTTCCCCACGCTTTGCTTCTTTTTTTTTTTCCTTTCTTTGTCTATTTATCTTCTTCATTCTTTTTTGTGTTTTGTATGTATTCTTATCAGTTACGACAGAGTGCATGTCGCTGGTCTGTTCCACGGACTGCTTTCAAAGGAAAGAGGTCGGAGCATCGCGTAAGCACAAACAGAATGACTTCGTAGTCACCCCAATGGTCAAATATTTGGTAATATTGATAATCGCAACCTAGAAGAGGCAGGTCCTACAATGGATACCACCCAGGAAAGAGTTTGCAATCGAAATGGATGTCGGGTGTACATACGACCTTGAGAAACAAGCGAGCGAGCGAGCGAGCGCATACCGACGGAATCCAATCCAGGTCCAGTCCCGCCAGCGCATCTCAAACAAGTCCACAGATCACACGGACGGGATGGGTATCCTACGATAACGGGGGTAGTCCTAATTTGCATTGCGTAAAAGGGCCCGCTGTCTGGCTCGGGTTGTTCGCTGTGTCCATGGCGCCGGTTTGTCTGCGTGGACATGCTCTTTTCGGGAATGGCTCCACTGTAGCTTGTCTGGAAAGTGGATAAGCTTGGTTGCTCCTTAGAGTGGGCGATAATGCTCCTCCCCCGCACTAGCAGACAGCTGCTATCTACTATGACATTGGCGATAAAAAAAAAAGTCAGCTCCTATCCGTGTGGGTCGGGCTGTGATACGCGTGAAACTCCAATATTAGCCTCTTAGGGAATGTGCAGCCGAGTTTGTAGTGGTGGAGGGCGTCAACGCGATACACTCTTGACCTCATAGGGAGGGGGTAGTCGGGGATGTGTTCGATGTATAACGTAGACGAGATTATTTATCGCTGGAAACTCTCTTTTCCTGTCTACACACACCATCAGCAGCAGCGTCAGTGAGATATACATACCATCATGACCGACCTATCTGTGCAGCTTACAGCGCCAAACGGCCGCACCTGGACTCAGCCAGTGGGCCTGTTCATCAACAACGAATGGGTCAAGTCTTCGAACTCGGAGACAATCGTCTCGGTCAATCCTGCGTACGTTCACCTTCTCATCCCCAGCTCCCCGGGCGAAGAAAAGCTAACATGTAAGGTCAACTCCAGAACCGCCGCGGACATCACCTCAGTCTACGCCGCAACAGAAGAGGATGTCGACAAGGCCGTCAAGGCCGCGCGAGCAGCCCTCAATAACCCCGACTGGAGAGAGATGCCGGCCACCGAGCGCGGCCGTCTGATGACCCGTTTGAGCGACCTCATCGAGGAGAACCGCGAGATCCTGGCCACGATCGAGACGTGCGACAACGGCAAGCCGTACACCGTTTCCCGGGACGATGACCTCTCCGAGACTGCCGGGACAATCCGCTACTACGCCGGCTTCGCGGACAAGGTCTTCGGGCAGGTGATTGACACCACGCCTGAGAAGTTCGCGTATACCATTCGCGAGCCGGTGGGCGTGTGCGGGCAGATCATTCCGTAAGTCGCATGGATCATTCTCTAAAATTAATCGTTACTAACTGGTCATGTCACCCAGGTGGAACTTCCCTCTGGCAATGGCCGCATGGAAGCTGGGCCCGGCCCTAGCCTGCGGAAACACAGTGGTTCTGAAACCCGCCGAGCAAACCCCCCTGTCGATTCTATACCTGGCCAACCTGATCGTCGAAGCCGGATTCCCCCCAGGCGTCGTGAACATCGTCAACGGCCACGGCCGCGTAGCCGGCGCGGCTCTCGCGTCGCACATGGACGTGGACAAGATCGCCTTCACGGGCAGCACGGCGACAGCCAAAGAGATTATGAAGATGGCGAGCCGCAACCTGAAGAACATCACGCTTGAAACGGGCGGAAAGAGCCCCCTCATCGTCTTCAACGACGCCGACCTCGAGCAGGCCGTCGAGTGGGCCCATATCGGCGTCATGTACAACCAAGGCCAGGTCTGCACCGCGACGTCGCGGATCCTGGTGCAAGATGGGATCTACGATAAGTTCGTCGAGGCCTTCAAGGATCAGATCAAGAACGTCTCTGTGGTCGGTGACCCCTTCGACGAGGCGACTTTCCAGGGCCCGCAGGTGAGCCAGGCTCAGTATGACCGCATCATGTCCTACGTGAATGTGGGTAAGGCTGAGAACGCGAAGCTGGAGTGCGGCGGGGAGCCATTCGAGGGGGTCGGCAATGGCCGGGGCTTTTTCTTCAAGCCTACCGTGTTCACCAATGTGTCTGATCAGATGCGCATTTACCGCGAGGAGGTCTTTGGTCCGTTTGTGGTGATCGCCCGGTTCAGCGAGGAGGATGAGGCGATTCGCATGGCTAATGATACCACCTACGGTCTTGGGAGCGCCGTGTTCACGCAGAACTTGACCCGTGCTCACCGCACTGCTAAGCGCATCGAAGCTGGTATGGTGTGGATTAATTCGAGCAACGACAGTGACTGGCGCATTCCTTTTGGAGGCGTCAAGCAGAGCGGTATTGGCCGCGAGCTGGGTGAGGCTGGTTTGGCGGCGTATTCCAACATTAAGGCCGTGCATGTAAATATGAAGTCGAAGTTGTAAATTATCATGAGTTAGTCACTATACCAGGAATTCAATCAAGATCTTTATTAAATATTTCAAGAAATTACCGACATGGTTGATCTTTAGAGAAAGCTGGTATTCAATCAAGCTGCTTTGGCAGTTTTCATTGTACGTAGGTGGTATATTCGCTAGTTTCATCATTGAAGTAATCATAATGCGTTGTTGGTACATTCCTCATCGCCGTAATCAAACTTGGCGTCACTTGCTTCCGTCCTTTGCCGTCGTCTCCATCGCAGAATCGGTGGCATCTTCCTGAACCTCTCGGCCGTGGCTCAAAGAAAGTGACTCCTCCGTGTTCATATAACTACTGTTTCCCTGAATAAACCAGAACGACAGGGCAATCAGGAGCATCACGCCAAAGACGGCAATGGCGTAGTTCATATCAGAGCCCGATGGTTTGGGGGTGCTGGGGAAGAAAAAGAAAACAGTCGTAATGGCGCAGTATATGACGCTCACCCAATTCGCAGGTGCCCCTAATCTCCCCAGGTAAAACGGACCAGGGGTGAGGTGGCTGCGTCCCCTGATGAGCAAGGCCAAGATTGGCAGACCATAGGAGATGGTCAGGGCGATGGTGCTGACGCTGAGAATGGCAGTCAAGACAGTCTCAGCAAATAAGAATAGAACTCCCACGAGAGCGATCAGGACTCCTTGAAACCACAGAGCCCGGACAGGGGCCTTCCACACCGGGTCGATATGGGAAAGATATCGGTTGAAGGGGAGCCCGCCGTCCCGTGCAAATCCCCAAGTTAGACGAGATGCGGTGGTCAATATACTCACGCCCTGTCCGACACCATTGAGTATGAAAAGAGCAATGAGTACAGCACCTCCTTCCAAGCCGATTGTTTCCTGGGCAAGCTCGATAAAAGGTAACCCAGTCGGAGAATTGATGACTCTGTTGATATCCTGAATGCAAAAGAGGCAGACCACCATGAAGATAAAGCCACTGGCGGCTCCGGATAGTACAGCAAGATAGATAACTTTTGGCGCGTTCTGTCGTGGCGAAGGAATCTCTTCCACCATGTGAATGACTGCGTCAAAGGCTGTCAGGCCATATGCAGCCTGCACTAGTCCAATAAACCAGACCACGCCATCCTGCCAACCGGTTTCATTGATCCAACTTCCAAAGGCAAAATTCGCCGGTTGGAAGGATAGACCCGACCTGGTGCCCACGGAAATCAGCAGGGCCAATGCGAACACAACGAACAAGCCCACAAACCATACCCCGACAGTGTTATTCAGCCAGGGCAGGATCTGTTCCTTCCGGCATCCAGTAACATTGACGAGGGTGAGGGCAAAGACCAAGCCGATATAGACACAAAACTCCAACCATCCAGTCTGCGACCCCGTCCATTCCACGTCAAACATGACTTTCATTCCCAGAATGAAGTCTGTCATGAACGCCACCTGCGAGGCGGCGAGAGTCCACCACCCAAACACATTGATCCAAGCACACATGTAGGACATGAAGCGGCCCCAGCGTGTATCCCACAGCTGCGAGATCCAGTAGGCTTGTCCCAACGCGGTTGGCATACTGCTGCAGATTTCTCCGAGCGACACAGCGACGCAGGCGTTGCAGAAGGTGACCAAAGCAAGCCCCCATAGAATCGAGACCGGGCCACCATTGATCAGACCGTCCGACAGATTCTGAGCGAAAGTAGACCACGTGCCTAGTACACAGAACGCCAGAGCGAACATGCTCCATATACTGAATTTGCGGGTGAGCACCTGCTCGTGGCCCATGGCCGCGAGGTCGCATGCATCTTGGTCTTCATAGCCCGTCGCCTTTTCCGTGACGATAGTCGAGTCGGTCCCAAGTTCCATCGAGAGGTGTTTTCTAACGGATTGTGGGGGCGATGCTCCGTTTTTTTCTGGGAAGCGGAAGGGAAAAGCACGGAGAAAAAAATTATAGTCCACAAAGACAACGCAACGGAATAGGTTTTCGGTGAACAGAGGTGCTTTTCTGACTTGATCAGTCACCGAGGACCAAATCAACAGCGAGGCCTTCCATTTTATTAATTATTCGAAATAGATGCGCGTAGTGCAGGCTTGACGAGACACTTTCGTTCAGATCCTGACGGCGTGGGCTCTGGAGAACCCCGCGTTCACCGGGATGTTAGAAGCGGGTCCAAGTCGGAATTTTATGGGGACATATGAAGAAAACTCCTAGATCGGCATCGAAACCGACCGGTTAGATATGGTCAAGCAGTTTGTCAAGGTAGTGCGTTATTAGAGGCAGAGCCTGCGGTGCCTCGACCTTGGTACTAGTCGGAGAAGCCGTGATCCCCACCATGCCGATGGACGGAACCGCGTCTGGAAGGTGTATGCGGGAGTATCCCCAGATCTTCGGCAATAGATCCACCATAATACTTGTTGCGTCTCCATCGGACTTGTCGGAGAGCCAGAGTTCGAGTCCCAGACCACTTGGACCCGACCCGACGTCACCGGGTTTTGGTAAGGCTGTGTATCTGCATGGACTTTCCCTGTTTTTCGATGGTCTGGGGCAAGCATTGAGAAGAGATTCCGTCAGGCACCAATAATGATAATCAGTATGCCCGGCTCTAGCCGGAGTTTTTGAGGTTGATGAATTTGAGTCTAAAATGCCGAAGTAGAGGCAGATTTCCAGATGCCGGTACTGCCTCTTCCTATTCCTGGAAGGTGAATGCGAGGTAATCCCTTAAGCAACGAGCAATGACTGTGGACCATGAAGAGATAGCTGTCGGTCGGTTCCATTGTTGACGCTGCAGTGGAGATGGTCAGTCGAGAAGGAAAGAAACTCGAAGGTGAAGAATGATCTCAGTGTATGGTTTATAGAGTGCTGCCTGAGGCCGTCATGGCCGACTTGGTCACTCGCAAAGCTATCTACCCCAATGCTAGGATGGAATATATGTTACAGAATAAGATTATATTTTTCTTTCTCTTCAAGATTACGTTAATGCCCTTAGTGTAACGATGCTAAAAGAGATAGGTAGTAGGAAGAACCGAAACTATATATAACGGGGTATATATCGGAATATCACACTATATATTCGACTACTCGGAAACACTGAAAACACAATTCGGTAATTTGGTGCTAGGACGCAATGTGAGAAACCAGCTAGCAAATACCAAGTAGAATAAAACAAAAACCAGAGAATAGTTACCTTAGTACATAACCTTCGACGACATTCCAATCGAAAACCCGAATTGGAACTGTCATAAAACAACTAGTTTTGATAATTCAATGACGTGAGCCATCCATAGCAATACAGAGACCTGCAATTTTGGAATGAAAAGGAAGATAATTGAAACCCTCAACGCCCTGTGCTAACTAAAGTACAAGTCCATCGCCCATCACGAGCACTACCTGTCATCATCATCTTTCCGAGGCTCGAAATTGAGCTACACCGGAGGAAATACGTTAGTGGATGCCATCAGTAAAAATGCCCGGGTAAAGCACGTACCTGATTCCCATTGTAAAACTGCTTGTCTCCTTCTTCGTTGCGTTGGTCTTGTAGCGTTCTGATTCTCGGGCCCGTAGGTGGTGTCGGGCGTGGCCCTGCTGCACTGGATCCCGTCTGCGATGAGGTAGAAGGATCAGGACTAGACTGGGACGGGGCTGGTGTAGTTTGACCGTATCCTAGAAACGAGCCAACTAGACCGGTGGCCGCGCCCACCGTGGACGAAACCAGCCCGTATACGGTGGACACCGCTCGGACAGGAAGACTGGCGGTCGAAGAATACGCTTCTGTATAAGTTCTGATCGGGATCATGACCAAATTGGCCGTGGGCCCGAGGTTGAGCGTATCAAGGGATTGCTCCTCATCGGCAATGGACAACGTTTGGTTGGGCAGGGGCGTCATGATGTGCTTGAGGTTATACGGGCGTTTCTCTTCCGCCATTTGACCGTCGAGCCACGGACGGACATTCGCGCGGATAGTGTGTGAAGGCAAGAAGCTTGATCGCACGGAACTGCCGTCAAATAACCGCACCTGGAGGCGATATTCTTTAGGAGGACCCCGAGGAGGCTTAGGCTTTTGCTCGGAGTGATCTGTTGTACTGGGGCCTGAAGGCTTTGGAATCGGCTTCACTTCCTTTTCCTTTTGCGGTTTTTGTGGCTTTTGCTGTGGCTTCTCTGGCTTCTTCTCTGACTTCTGTTGTGGCTTCTGTTCCGGCTTCCATTGCGCAGGTTTTGAAGCCGACTTCTGCGCATTGTCAGTCCTAGCGACATTGAAGCTCCTCTCCCCCAAGCGTATATTTTCGCTTTGCGACGGCCCCGATTGGTTCCTTGTTTCTGTATTGTGCGTTTCAGACTGAGATGAGCTCGAAGCAGGATTCGCGACAGGTGCAGGAGCAGGCGCATGAACAGGCGCAGGCGCAGATGTATCTGTAGTAACCGGAGCCGGAGCCGGAGCTGAAGCTGAAGCCGGGGTGGCGGTCGTCCCAGTCGAAGTACCTATGGGGGTCTGAGGCTGCGGGCTCTGAGCCTGATCCTGAGCAGCCCCCGTAGCAGACGCAGTCGCAGTCGCATCCGTCCTATCCTCAAGAACATCTCTCAACCGCCGCTGGAAATCCTCCTTGTTCGTCTCCGGGACGATATATTCGCGAAGCATGCCATTCCTATAACATACCGGTCAACACCCAAAGAAACAAGCACGAACCAATCCAATCCAATCAACACGTACAAGATCACCACAACAGTCGGATACTTAGTAACGGGACAAAAGGACGTCAGGAAACCCGTTTCTGGAGCATCCTTGGCGAGGCGCAAAAGGACAGATCTCTCGGCGAGGACACGCGCAAACTAATTTATTCGGGAAGAAACCGACGTTGGCGTTTATGTTCAGGTTTGGGTTTGGGTTTGGGGTTTGGAGAAGACAGTCGGTGGAGGTACCTCGTCATCCTTGAAATATTGCTCCTCCCACTGTGTACTTGTTTCTTCGTCGTCTGGGGTTGCTGGTGTTAGCTTCGTGATCGTTATCGTACAGTAGGTAGGTTGCGTATGGTGGAGTGGTAGTACCTCGCACGAAGCAGACAACTGCTTTCTGCTGCTGGACAGCAAGGGCGATGCCTTCCTGGAGATTCCCAGCGAAAAACATCGCGTATACAATTGAAATAATAAATCAACCGGACGAAGTTATCAAGAGTGAGGAAGGTGAATCAAATTGAAGATAGTGTCGAAGGGAGAGAGCATGATGATGTCGGGGCGATCGGGCCCGCCGCCGCCCCTCGGCGGACCCGACAACCACCTCCGAACTTCTTCACCTTTCTTCATCTTTTCCAGTCGGATATTACTTTCCCACCTACCTCCCGTCACCACCACCGACTTTATACAGCCAAAACTAAATTTAACACACAAGCGAGTCAGCGCGAATTCCTGATTTCATCATGCGGTCCGTCTTGTCGGCCTTGAACCGCACGGCCGCGACCGCGTGGGCGCAGCCCCCGACAACAGCGGCAATGCGCGGCCCTCGCGCGGCATTCAAACCCGACTCGATCTGCGCCCGGTGTCGCCGACAACAGGTCCGGTCTTACCAGAACATGGCGGACGATCCGCGGTGGTTATCGGTGGTTGATAACCCGGCGCGAATTGTGCGGACGGGCCGGAAGCATGGGCCGGGGTTGATTATCCTAGGTATGGTTGATTGACTGGCTAACTGACTGAATATTGTGAATGATCACAGTGCTAATTGATTGACTACGACTTACAGCACTGATCCCCATCATCTCCTTCGGGCTCGGCGCCTGGCAAATCCAACGACTAGACTGGAAAACGAAATTGATTTCGAAATTCGAAGACCGACTCGTGAAGCCGCCTCTGCCGCTGCCATCGCGCGTCGACCCCGACGCAGTGAACGAGTTCGATTACCGGCGGGTTTACGCTACGGGTCGGTTGAGGCACGATCAGGAGATGCTGGTTGGGCCGCGGATGCGGGAAGGCGAGGACGGGTTCTTGGTGGTGACGCCGTTGGAGCGGGACGGGGGACGCGGCACTGTGCTGGTTAACCGGGGGTGGATCTCGAGGAGCTTGCAGGATCAGAAGTTGAGGGCGGCGGGGCTGCCGCAGGGGGAGGTGACTGTTGAGGGGTTGCTACGGGAGCCGTGGAAGAAGAATATGTTTACGCCGGATAATAAGCCCGAGGATGGGAAGTTCTACTTTCCTGATGTGGAGCAGATGGCTCAATTGACGGGCAGTCAGCCAATCTGGATTGAACAGACGATGGGTAAGTGGTCTGCCATGGGTGGTGTTTCCTAAGCTAAGTCTATGTCACAGTCCCGGATATGGTGGAGGCGTATGATCGTGCAGCCAAAGGTATTCCCATTGGTCGCGCAGCGGAGGTCAACCTCCGAAACAACCACAGCCAGTACATCTTCACATGGTAGGTCCCGTCCCGACGCATGCATAGCGGGTTCCTTAGCTAATCCTTGATAGGTTTGGCCTGTCTCTGGCAACGTCCATCATGCTGGGTATGATCATCCGCAAGAGACCCAACGAGGCCACGCGCCGTGTCCGCCAAAACAAGAATTGGTAGACATTCTCCGGTCCATGGAGTGAATCGTGGCGATTGTCGATGGCGTTTGGGAAGTTCAAGACGAACTTGTTCTGGTTCTCCATTCCTTTTTATTTCATGTACTTGTACCTGTACAGTATTGTTCATGGCGGCATGGCCAATCTCATGTCTTGCAAAAGCTCCTTGGGGAGATGCTTTTGCGCAAGAGAGAAGACCGTGGTCGCATTGCTGGTGTGTCGTTGTCTAGCCAATTAGTTTCTAGTCAATGTAGAAAGCACCGGAGTCCATCCCACTCACCTCCTCATCAGTGTTGTAACGTCACTTTCGTCGATGGTTTTTCGACCGGCGTGTTTGGCGTACGCCGCGAGGTCTTCACCGGCCTGTTCGAAGTACCAGGCCGACGCCTGCTCAATGGCCGCCAGCGTAGCCTTGCTGATCTTCGCCTTGGATCCCGCCCTCGAGGGAGCAAACCGCGTGGCCAACTTCTTCACCACGCCTGTCGGCAGGTTGGGAACAGGGATACCATGTCGCGAGAGCTTCTTCTGTTTGGTTCCTTGAAAGAGAGTGCTCTCGTCACGCAGCCCTCCCCCGAGAACCCCGGAACTCTGACTGGGCGAGACGGGAGCGGCAAGATCGAGCCCCAAGCCAAATCCGCCCGTAGCATCGCCTGCATCATCGCTGTCGTCCGACGCAGGGGTGGGCCCTGGTTCTAAATCGACTGCCGGAAGCTCGAACTCATCGTCATTCATCGGCTCGTCCTGGACCAGGTCATCACCCGGCGGGGGCGGGGACGGGAAATTGAAGTCAAAGTTGAACCGTCCAAGATCCTCCGTTTCGCCTCTGTAGAGTAGTCAGCCACAGCCTACCAAAAAGCTATAGGGGTAAGGGGGGAAAATCCACACACCCTCTATCGAAAGCACCCTGGCTCATAAGCGTTTCATCCTGGCCGTCGACATCATGCATAATACCCGTATCACCCTCATCCTCATTGTCACTTTCGAATCTAGTCGCATCGCCAAACTCGCTCAGGCGAGGCGCACCAAAACTCGCCATCGACAATCGCGCCTTGTCATGTTCGCTTGGCGCTCGGCGGGGGTATTCAACGGTAATGTCTTCTTCCTCAAAAGCCAGCGAGAAACGAGGCGGGCGTGGCTCCGGGCTACCCTCGTCCTCATCCTCTTCCTCTTCCTCCGCTAGCGGCAACGACAAACGAGGCCGCTCAATCTCAGGCTCGTTGTCGAGTTCCTCGATCTCATCTAGCTCCGGCTCCGACTCCGGCTCCAGGGCGACTTGGGGCGACGATCGGATAGGTTGAGACACAGGGGCAAGGGCTATTCAATTGGATGTTAGCAAACAATTCGGCCCGAAAGCATGACGATATCCGTGGACCATCCTACCTTTTCCGAGATTCCTCAAGATATCAAATGTCGTTTCTCGCTTGGCCGGCCCGCTTCGTCTGCGGTCACGACCGGGGGTATTTGCAGCGCGTCGCTGCATAGCACGGAGTCCATGGGGCGTAGATGGAGCGT
This sequence comes from Aspergillus campestris IBT 28561, assembly GCF_002847485.1. NCBI lineage: Eukaryota > Fungi > Ascomycota > Eurotiomycetes > Eurotiales > Aspergillaceae > Aspergillus > Aspergillus campestris. Next base: position 309,070 of record NW_020194336.1, on the reverse strand, counting down.
TGACTCCTCGTTGACGGGGCGTGAGTCGCGATCGAGAAACCGATCGGTTTGCGGATGGCGTTGTTGACATTGCGAGCCGACTTGGTGTGTATGGGTAGCGTGGAAGACGCTGGAGCTATTTTAGATTAAAACCTGCCTAATTGTAAGACAAACAGAGGATCTTACCCCAGTCAGGGTGGTGTCTCCTGGTGTAGAGGTCACCGAGTTCGCGGGCCCCCGTGACCGACGGCCACGCGGTTCGGGGGTTGCGGACATGGTAGGGAATCAGCCAGGTCGATATCAAGCCAATTGGGGGACAATAATCCGAGCCAGAAGAGCTCAAACCAATGACTAGTATGCAAAGAATTAAGCGGGCAATTGGCCGCAAACCGAATCAAGTGGGGAGTTTCAGGCGGAGGTGGAGGAGTGGAAAGCGCGTCGAAACCATAATAAGAGGATCACGGGTCTTGGCGGTATCTTATCGATAAGCACGGTTGACTCAGCAAAAAAAAGTTGATCGAACCGCATTATCAATGCGACGTTTTGCGCACTCCTTCAATTCGTTATCAAGTCAAGAATTGCTGGATTTTCGACAATTCACGAAAGATATTGAAAATGGCCGCCGAAAAGCCCTCCAAATCTAACCCCTCGGCTATGTCCGCCAAGGTGGACAAGAAGCGCAAGAGACAGGCCGAGGAGCCCTCGAAGCCGGCAGAGACGCCCAGCGGCAACGCCGCGGAGCCCACCACGAAGAAAGCGAAGAGCGGAAAGGGGAAGAACAAGAAGGATCAGAAGAAGATGGATGGGGATAAGACCGAGAAGAAGGACGAGAAGCCTAAAGATACCAAGCAGACGGAGACCAAGGGTGGAATTGATGAAGCTATCGGGAAGATGGACGGCCGACTTATTGCGGACCACTTTGTGCAACGGGCGAAGCGGCATAATAAGGAATTGACTGCTGTTGAGCTGAGCGATATGTCTGTTCCTGGTGAGTCTTTCTCCTCTCCCTCTCTTCTTTGGGGGTCGCGGGTCGAGACGATGTTACGGTTGATACTGATACTATGGATATAGACTCCGCATTCCTGGACACCTCGTCTTTCGACAAACCGAGACAATTGGAGGAGCTCCCCGCATTTCTGAAGGCGTTCAGCCCTAACAAGGGCGCCAAGCTGTCCCAGGCCTCCGAAAAGAAGGGCGCACCGAATACTCTGGTTATCTCGGGCGCCGCGCTGCGATCTGCCGACGTTGTCCGGTGAGTGTCGACACAGTCATCAAAGCGTCCAAGATACTAATAGTAAATTCAGGGCATTGCGCACATTCCAGCACAAAGAGTCCATTGTCGCGAAGCTGTTCGCGAAACACATCAAGCTTGAAGAAGCTAAGCAATTCCTGCAAAGATCGCGGTATGTTCAACCACATAATCAATCAACAACGACTGCGACTAACTATATCACACAGATCGGCTATTGGTGCCGGTACGCCCGCGCGCATCTCCGACTTAATCGACGCCGGTATGTCCCTCTTCTCCTGGCTCCCTTCCACTGATATTCCATGGAATAATCAACTAACGAAGATAGGCTCCCTCAACCTCGAAGAACTCGAACGCATCGTCATCGACGGATCCTACGTGGACCAGAAACAGCGCGGCATCTTCGACATGAAGGAGACGCATTTCCCGCTGCTGAAGCTGCTGAATCGTCCGGAGCTGCGGGAGCGGTATGGGGCTAAGAAGAAGCCCATCCAGATCTTGGTGTATTGAGCGACGAAATGCGATGCATGGCGTTTGGTTCTATTTTGTCCGCTTAGAGCGAGTTACGTATTTTGTATATAATTCATTCTATGTAGTATAGTTAGTATACTACTAAGTCTTGAGACAGCTGTCGCGGTCTTTATCCCTCTTTGAGAAATTCTAACCTGCTAGACTCTATACAAAATGTACTGGCTATTACCTGCATTTGCAGAAAACAAATACTTTAATCCTCAGACACACAGTCCAATTGAACACAAAACCAAAGATCTAGGTACATAATAAGCACTGTACCTGACTGTACCTGACGCCCATCACTGATTGATATTGATATAGATAACACACACCGCCCGCCCTCTCCGCCCGGCAAAAAAGAAAAAGAAAATGTAATTTTTCTTCCTACAATTTTTCCCGCTTTCCGCGATCTTCAATCCAGCATCTTTATTACCCCCAATTTTGTTATACTGACTGGGGAGATTTTTTCGCAATTACTCAACCCATTTTTATTATTCTTTGATTATTACTTCACAACATGGGCGACAAGCGCAAGCTCGCGGCCGAGGCGGCCGAGCCTGAGTTGAAGAAGGCTAAGAAGGAGAAGAAGGACAAGAAGGAGAAGAAGGAGAAGAAGGAGAAGGTGAAGGAGGTTGTTGAGGAGCCGGTTGTTCAGGAGGAGGTTGTGGAGAAGAAGGAGAAGAAGGACAAGAAAGAGAAGAAGGACAAGAAGGAGAAGAAAGAAAAGAAGGAGAAGAAGGAGGATAAGGAAGAGAAGAAGGACAAGAAGGAGAAGAAGGAAAAGAAGGACAAGAAGGAAAAGAAAGAGAAGAAATCCAAGGACAGCGCCGAACAGCCCGAGGACGCCATGGACGTGGACGTGAAGTTCACCGAGGAAGCGCCGGCCGTCAATGGCAGCGACAAGAAGGACAAGAAGGAAAAGAAAGACAAGAAGGAGAAGAAGGACAAGAAGAAGGAGAAGAAATCCCAGGACGCCCAGCCCAACGGCGCGCAAACCGAAGAAGCGGAAGCAGAAGCCGACGAAGCCTCGTCTAGCCAGAAAGGAAACCGATTCATCGTCTTCGTTGGTATGTTCCCCTCGTTCAAAATGCATCTATATACAAATCCTTGAAACTAACAAAAAATAGGAAACCTCCCCTACTCAGCCAACACCGAGTCCCTCACAAAACACTTCGAGAAGATCGCGCCGGCCTCCGTGCGCGTCGCCACGCAAAAAGACAAGCCCACCCACAGCCGCGGCTTCGGCTTCGTCGAGTTCGACAACTACGATCGCATGAAGACCTGCCTCAAGCTCTACCACCACTCGTCGTTTGACGATGGGAAGTATCCCGCGCGACGGATCAATGTTGAGTTGACGTACGTTTCCCACACTCGCCATCCGATGTTGGCAATGATACTAATGTTAATGTCGATAGTGCCGGCGGCGGAGGCAACACCGAACACCGCAAATCGAAGATTGAAGCCAAGAACAAGAAGCTGTTCGAGGAGCGCCAGCGCGCCGTGAAGCAGACCAAGCAGGAGCAGCACAAGGGCCCGGCTGCGCAGACGGACGAATCGGATGTCTTTGCGGGTGTGCATCCTAGTCGGAGAAGGCAGATGGCTTAGATGTTATTCCCTCTTGATATATTATTTCCTTTTATCTTATTTCTTATTTCTTCTTGTATGTGGTTTTTTATGCGCTGGACTATGAAAAGTTGCATATTGGTGTTTCTTTTGAGATATCCTTTTTGTTCTCTTGTTTTGCTGTGGATAGGATAGACGGCAATTAACATTGGATTACGTACTGTACTATGGTAGATATATATGTATGGTTTTGAACTCTACATCCATTCTTGGGGAAAATAGACCGGCAAACCCATCAAGGGACATTCATTGCGTGATATTGTTTGACATGTTACATCTTTATACTGCATTAGGAGGAGCAAGAGGGAGAAAGAGTTGGACCCGTGGGAAGGACCATGGCACCGGATCAAGTGCGGACCAAGTGCAGACCAAGTGATCAAGTCGGACCAAGTAATCAAGTGCGGATCAAATATGAGGAGTAGGAGAAGGAGAAGAGGGCAGAACCAAACAATCATCAGGGGGACATTACCGAACCCCCACCAACTTAGACGCCGTGTATTAATGGTGATTATTAAGAGATCAAACGAGCAAAGGGAATCACAGGATGAGGCACTTTTTGCCCCTTTGCTTGGTGGCGGGTCGAGGGTTCAGCACGGCCCTGGAGAAGCGTCAGTCAATGAAAGGGCCAGAGTGAGGGTGAGGGATGGAGGGGGGCCGCGCATACCGAATCGCCTCGTCAAACACGCTCTTCAGATTGCGCTGGGTGAGGGCGGAACATTCTAAATACTTGTGGGCGCGAATCTCCTTGGCCACGGAGAGCGCTTGCTCGTAGGATACCGGCTCCATCTTTCTCTGGCGCAAGGTTGTGATGGTCGCGTGGTCGTCCCTCAGATCGAGCTTGGTGCCGACGAGGATGATGGGCACTCCGGGCGCGTGGTGCTCGATTTCGGGGAACCACTACATCAGGAGGAAGTCAGTGGATGGGTGGGTGCGATGGGAGGGGTTCGCGTGGACGCACCTTGGCTTTGACGTTGTCAAAGGAGGGAGGGCTGACGATGGAGAAGCAGATGAGGAAGACATCGGTCTGGGGGTAGGAGAGCGGGCGAAGGCGATCGTAATCTTCCTGTCCAGCAGTATCCCACAGTCCTAAGCTGATGGGCTTCCCATCCACCATAACACTGGCCGTATAGTTATCGAATCTGCGGGGGTCAATAGGCGAACGGGAGGTTGGTTCGGGGGGGGGGGAGGAGAGAGATGACGGACACAGTTGGGATGTATTCCCCGGGGAAGGCGTTGGTGGTGTAAGAGATCAGGAGACATGTCTAGGTAGAGATTAGCGATGATGACGCGACAGGAGAGGAGGGGATACACACTTTTCCAACGGCACCATCACCGGTCACCACACACTGTGGATTGATTAGCGGAATGTCTCAAATAAGAATGTCGATTGATGACGAGTTGAATAAGAATGTCGACTGAAGGGAAGAAGAATGAGGCGTACCTTCAACGATTGAGTTGCCGGACCCGTGGCCATGATGGGATCAAGGTTTGGGGGGAGGAGTAGAGAAGCGGAAAACAGAAGCGACCCAGAGAGGAACAAAGTAACAATGGAGAGGGGATGAGGAGAGGGAAATGCTTGGGAGGAACCAGAGAAGCAAAGCTAGGACAAGAACCAGACCCGAAAGTAGCAGCAGGCCAAAGCGGGTATCTATCTGCAAGGACAAACCACAGCAACTGATGGTTAAGTTTGAGCTCAACCACGGATGATGAAGGATGGAATCGAGGCTGGAAAATAGGAGGTGTAAGATATCCAATATAAAAGATAAATTCTAGGAATATAGAAATCGATCAATCAGAGTAAAAAAAATGAGAATTAATATAAAAATGGCCAATGACGAGAGACGATCCCAAAGGACAGTCAGGGGGCAAAAGACGAGGAAATGGGGGGGACTATTTTAGTACGGGAGGACAGGGAAAAGAAGGGAAAAGTGGAGGGAACCAAAGTAGTCGACTGAATGGATGGGTAGAAGTGGATAATGGTGGATTGACAGGAGAGTAGGATGGTCCATGCGAGGGAGAATCCAGATAGTAGGAGAGGGGAGAAGAGGAGGAGAATTGGGGAGGATTGATCAAGAGATACAGATACAGATACAGACGATAGATCACGAGAACTGGGAGCCTGAGGGAGAGATCCAAATCAACCATCCGAGGTTCAATGCAGACGGTATTCTCTCACCGTGTTTTTCCACTATGCTTTCTACTGTGAGTTCCACTGTCTCTCTACTTTTCTTACCTTTTGAACCACTCCATCCTTCCCATTTATATTCATCCCACCCTTGTTCTATAAGGTATTACAATCCATTCTTCAACGGCCCGCCAACTTAATCGACCTCCGCATGGTAATCAACATCCTCCGTCACACAGTGGCGTCTGTACCAGTATCTATCAACAGGGGATAGAAGGTTCTTACTTTCTATCCGTACTATGCATTCTACCCAGTAAGATATATGAGATATATATATATATCTTTATATATTGTAGAGATATGAAAGGTATATAAGATTAACCCCTCAACACCCCCACCGACCCAGGCAAAAATCCACTCCCAACCTTGACCTCATACGGCTTCTCCATCAGTGGCGATGCCCGACTCCCAAAGTCTCGGAAGTACGGGCTGAGGAGGTGTGTTTGGAGGGCCGTTTGATCGCGGTATCTATTTCATTAGTATATAGATACCGATATGTATATACTAGATATACTCAAGTATACACTCAAGTATATGATATAGGAGACATACCTCTCAACAACAGTAATCTCATTCCCATCCCTATTGGCAAATGCGTAGTACAGCAGCGTGTCAGGCTCGTTCGCTTGCACTTGTTTGGACAGGTCGGAGAGGTGGGTTGATAACTATTGATCATCAGTTTCTTCATCCTCTCTTTCTTCTTTTCAACCCAAGTAATATGGATGAAGAGGAAGATAGGTAACATACCTCCTCCAGCTTGCCCGCTTTCGGATACATCACCGCCACGATATTAACGCCCGCTTCTTCGGTCATCGTTTCAATCGAACTGGTCGATATTTCTCAGTAAGGACAGTGACTCTGTAGGAAAGGGAACAGTGGATTCAAAAGTAATGAATAGGATAGACCTGGATGGTTAATAAATAGCAGGCGAACTCTCGAAAACGATCATCCTGGAGAGGGGTATACGCAACCGCTCACGCGATTACTAAACTCATACTTGGGTCTCCGAGAACAGTAATACCAAACAAACATTACTTAGTATAGAGTATATTTCTGAAAAGAGAAATATATAACAGATATATATAGAGAGATATATACGCTTTATATACAGATTGGTATCCACACTCGTCATAAATCATCCACGCCTGAACTCCTTTTGTTCGTGGTTATAGCGTACCCAAGGGAGGGGGTCCTGGCACATTCCTCACATCACAGGAGGCGCTACAAAAGAATCCGGGATCCCTTCAAACACCCAGTTCAATGAATCAAACACCTCCGAAAACCCCGCCTCGCTGATAAACGCCCCGTTGTCGAAGTTGGGCGGATAGATCAGACTCGGGTCTGCGAGCGACTCGTCTGCGCGACTGAGCTGGCCGGGTCCGGTTCCGAGGTTGGTTTGCGCGGTTATGGCTGGTCCAGTTAGAAAATAAGATTCTTTTTTCTCTTTTTTACCGGGAAGATGAAAAAAAGAGAACAAACCAGGATCTTCTATACTCTTCATTGGCCGGAATCGCTGCCGCCACCGCCATACCGTGTCATACACGTGGCTCATGCTCATGCGGCACCGCACCTTCAGCTGCAGCGAGTCCTCCTCCAGCGCCGCCTCCACGCCTCCGGCATTCCACATCTGCGCCAGGATGTCCGCCAGCCGCACCGGACGGTCGTGGTCCATCACGCTGATCCGTCGGATCGCTGAGATCGCCCCGTTGAAGAGCAGCTTGCCGTGCTCGAAGTCGATGTGGCGATTGAAGACGCTCTTGAGGAGCTTCATCAGTGCGAACGCCGCCGACACAATCATCTGCAGGATGTAGTTCGTTGCGTGGCTGATCAGCTCGCCGGGGAAGGTTTCTAGGTCGAGGACTCGTCCGAGGAAGGACGTCGTGGCGATAAACAGCTTTGTGAGATCGTCACTACGCGCGTTGGCGCCTAGAAACACAAAATACCGTAGATGTAACTCGGCAGCTCGGAGATGAATCATGTTGATATCTAGTATCCATGTGTGTTAGAAAGGACCGGTTGGTGGTTTAGATAGACGTACGCGAGATGTTCCGCCCAAGCTCCACCTCCATATCCCGGAGCTCGTTCTCCAGCAGCTGCACGATCAGCAGCTTCTCCGCGCTGATGAACTCCGCCGGTTCGGGCTTGCTGCTGTACAGCGACTTCGTCACCCGATCACAGAACTTTTCGATTCGAAGACGCGTCTGGAGATCTTCCGGAGGGCTGTAGTCGGCGTCTCGCAGAGACGGTGGCTCTAGGGCCCAGTCATAGATCGTACCTGGCGGTTGTCCGTAGCCAGTGGCGACGCTATCAAGAAAGAAGTAGTCAGCATAATGTTCGAGGGGTGAGTAGAGATGACCATGGTTGCCCACTTTTGTGCTACTATATTGCAAATGACCCACGTCTGCAGACGGTCCTTGAGGGCTTCCCCTTGAGCCTCCATGCGAAAGGTGGTAAACTCCTCCGCTTGGACCGGCCGATGCAGCCCCAGCTGCATGGCAATTTGCATCATCAGTCCACTGAGCATAAAGGTCGCATCGGTCCTCTGGCTCGTCGTGGGAAGAGGCCACGTGCAGAGAAGGCAAAGGGCCTTGACCACACGATAGTCTTGGGGGACAGCGGTGATGGTCGACCAGAGGAGTCGGCTGAAGGGTCCCGAGAGTGCACTCAGTAGGCCGGGCTCGGATGGAGCCCTTCGGCTGGCAATGCAGATGATGGTCCATGCCTGCAACGGACACCGACGAAGGTACTCGTCTGGAGGCTTCTGCGCGTTCAATAGCGGTAGAAAGGGGTGATAGTACTTGAAGAACCTGAGGAGACGGGGTTAATATTGTCAACAATGGACGGGAGCGCAGGGTCCGTTACTGGTCAAATAAGCGTGCCACGCGCGGCTTCGACAAAGACACATCCTCCAATCTCCATAGATTGTCCTCCTGGGACAATATGGGCCCATCCTGGTGCATGGTCATCGGGGTGGCCAGTGGCTGAGCCCCCAACGGCGCCGACATGGGTCGTTGCCTAGCGGAAACCCCGGCGGAGTCGGGGCGACAGAACACATCTTCCGAACACTGGGATAAATCATCGCTGGCGTTGGCCTCTGTCGCCGGCGCATGTTCTCCGCTGGCTAGCCGGCGCCGGAGGTCAGCGATCTCTCGCTCCATTTCGGCATTGCGTCTGAGACATCGCTTGTCAATATGGCATTGGATGGGTCTCAGGTCCTTTTGTTCGAGCTTACCTGCGCTTGGAGATGCGCGTAAAGGTCGGCTCGACCTTGCATTCAATTTGCAGACGCCGGCAACGCGAGCATGCCGTAGCAGGGGCAGAGACAATGTCACATTTGAGCTATTCGATCTCAGCACCAGCTACAACCCATGATATTCCACGTATGTAACCAAATATGTAGTATCAAGAGTACGGGATCGATTGATATATGGACAGAAGAAAGGAAGAAAAACAAAACAATAAAAAACCAAAAAAAAAAAAAAAGAAAAGAAAAGAAAAACCTCAATACATGAGTGTCATACCTTTTGCTGCTTACATTCATTACAAGCCTTCCGACTCCCCCCCCGGCGCTTTCTCGCGACAGGCGGGGCCTTCTCCATCTTGCAAGGTTCGGAATTCCTAGAGGACTGATCGTACGCCGTCAATGGTCCGGGCATACTGGGGTGGTTCCGAGGGTCGCTAGATGCACCCGGGGGCGTTATCAGATTGACATGAGATGACAGGCCATTTGGTGCCAAAAGACTCCGATAGTCCAGATCCATCGGTGTTTTCGGCTCCTATTTAATCAGATCAAGATGGGCACCAACTACCGTGCGGGGCCGTTTAGAAACACATGCGGGACTTGGGGACGTGACGCAGAGCAGTGAACCAGCAAGACCAGCGAATTCCAGGGTGAGATGTGCCGGAAATCGGCGGAAAACGTGTGGATTTCACGATGTTTTTGGATTTGATGCGCGAAACTCGGGGGAACACGTGCTGCTGAGTAAGTGCTGAGTCAGGGTTTAGTCAGCCTGAATAGTGGATGACTGGACAGTGTATAGCAGTGCATAAGAATGGCATAGATTGGGGCGGCAGAATGACGGCAGCCCGCTCACCGCCCACCTATCGGGCCCAGAGGAGATGCGGTGGTTGGATCTCCCCTGATCGCATAACACCATCTGCTCCATAATAGGCTGCAGCCATTCTGATTGCCTTGACTTGATCATTGTCTGTCGGACACTCTCGAATTCCATCAATTGCTCCCATACTTACTATTTGACTGTTTCACTATCCCCCTCTGATCAATCTCCATGGCCGATGTTGCCTTGCCTGATAGTGCCGCTCCGGCCAACTCCTCCCCTCATGAACCCGATGCGCCCCCACTAAGTGCTGTCTCTGGTGGTCCGGCAGGAGGGACTGAACCTCCATCGGATCCGTTGTCTATCTCGGATGAGCTGAAGGCTCGTTTGGATAAAGTGATCTACTCGGATGTACGTGGCTCTCCCCCAAAGTGGGGAAAACGTCATACCCCTATCGATAGGGTACAGCTGACAGAGGACGATCGCATTGGATAGATTGGTGTCACGACTCTTTTGAACCGTTTGAAACAAAGTCTCGCATCTGCTAGGGTTCGTTTGTTCTTCTTCTCTCCCCTCCACTTGTTACGTTTCAGGAGTACGGTAGTGACTAACGGGATATCGTCCCAGGACTTCTCCACCTTTCTGAAGAAGCGCTCCAGCTTGGAAGAAGAGCATGCCCAAGGCTTGAGGAAGCTGTCTCGTTCGCTTCAAGATGCCTCTCTCCGCTCCGAAAACCGCCAGGGTACCTACAGCCAGAGCTATAACGGATTGAACCGCTTCCACGATCGCATGGCCGACCATGGACTCCAGTTTTCCGTGTCGTTGCAGCAGATGGCCGACGACCTGCATGAGCTGGCCGCGAACATCGAGAAGGGCCGGAAACAGTGGAAGGCCACGGGTCTGACGGCAGAGAAACGGGTGCTGGAAGCCGAGACGGCGGCGGAGAAGGCCAAGTCCAAGTATGAATCGCTGGCGGAGCAGTACGACCGCGTGAAGACGGGCGACAAGCAGGGGGGCAAGTTTGGTCTCAAGGGCCCCAAGTCGGCGGCTCAGCATGAGGAGGAGTTGCTGCGCAAGGTGCAGAACGCCGACTCGGACTACGCCGCCAAGGTCCAGGCCGCCCAGACGGCGCGGAAGGAGTTGATTGCGACCCACCGCCCCCAGGCAGTGCAGAACATCCAGCAATTAATATCTGAGTGTGACTCGGGGCTGGCCTTGCAGCTCCAGAAGTTTGGTATGTACGGTTCTCGACGATCTCTTGACGCTGGACTGACCTGGATGTATAGCCACGTTCAACGAGAAGTTGCTCCTGGGCCAAGGTATGACCATCAGCCCGTTGAAGGACGGTGTGGGAACGGCCGCTATTGGGCCTAAGAGCCTCTACGAGGTGGTCTTCCAAATCGACAACCAGAAAGACTATCACGAATATATCCTAAGCCACGCAAATAACCCCGGCGCTGTGACGTCGGAACAGATCAAATACGAGCGGCATCCGGTGAGTCTCTCCTGTCCAGCTCTCTAGGTCACCGCCTAATCCTGTCCTCAGACACTTGCAGGGACGTCGTCGGGCCCTCCTGCGCCAATGTCACAGACCAGCACGCAGCACAAGCGCCAATCGACCATGCTCCCTTCGACATTCTCGCAGCCGAACCTCACTTCTACGCAAGCACCTACGCAAGCGCCAGCGCCGGCGCCGGCGCCGGCACCAGCCTCAAACACCCCGCAGCTCCCGTACCCGCATAACCCCGATTCATTCGGATCAGCTCCCTTCCAGCAGCCCACCTACGCCCAGGGACCCCCGCCGCCAGAGAAGGTGCTGACCGTGGTCGGTGGCCTACCATCACCTGTAAACAATGTGCAGCAGCAGCACCTCCCGCCGCTGAAGCCCGTGTTTGGCGTCTCACTGGAGGAGCTATACGAGAGAGACGGGACCGCTGTCCCCATGATCGTGTACCAATGCTTCCAGGCCATCGAGCTGTTTGGACTGGACATGGAAGGAATCTATCGACTGTCGGGCAGTGCGACCCAAATCGCGCAGCTGAAGTCCCTCTTCGACAATGGTGAGTTGCCTCTTCCCTCTTCCTAATTAGCTATCGGCTCTCTGACTGGAAGCGACAGATTCCTCCCAAGTGGATTTCACGAACCCCGAGAACTTCCACCACGACGTGAACAGTGTGGCCGGCCTCCTCAAGCAGTTCTTCAGGGACTTGCCGGATCCGCTATTCACCGCCCAGTCATATACCGAATTTGTCAACGCAGCTCGTACGTATCAAACCGCAAGTCTCGTTGAAACTAAACGCTGACACGGAATCTCAGGCCTTGACGATGACACCCAACGTCGCGACACCATCCACGCGCTGGTGAACAACCTGCCAGACGCTCATTACGCCACCCTGAGGGCCCTCGTCCTGGTACACCCCTAGCCCCTCTACACACCCGTAAAAACCAAACTAACCACCACCCAGCACCTCAACAAAATCCAAGAGCACTACACGCAAAACCGCATGAACGCGGGCAACATCGCCATCTGCTTCGGGTAAGCCCTCCCCCTCTCATATCCCACATCCCATCAACGGTCACAAATCTAACGCGATAAACAGACCAACCCTCATGGGCGCCAGCTCCCACGGCAACATCGCAGACGCAGGATGGCAAGTGCGCGTCATCGAGACCGTCCTCGTCAATACCTTCCAGATCTTCGACGACGACTGATTGATTCGATTCGTAATGAATGAATGCTAGCTACTATTTGTAACTTGGAATATGCGTGTCTTTTTATCTCCTCCGCTTGCTATATCTTTTTTCCCTGTTTATCTATTTCCCCTTGTGTTCTTTAAGTTGGCTATCTATGACGTTCTCAGATTCCGTCGTCTGGGTTGTTCATCACTTGTTTATTACCTGCTACTTATACCTGCTACCGATACCTATACCTACTACCTACTTCTTACTTACTATCACATACTTGTTACTACCTACCTATTTCATACTACACATATACCCTCCACACATCTGGATCATTATGAAAATTCCACTCCCAACTAAACCTTACTGCAACTAGCGCCAGTCCCCCATGTGATGAATCCATCCACTTATCTATCCATCACCCTCCCTCCCTCTACTGACGAGACAAGAAGAGAGAGGAAGTGAGAGAGTGGGACGAGAGAGACAAGATACCATTGAATTAATTTTTATGAACGTTTTGTCCGGTTTCTTCTGGTATATCTTTCTCTTCTTTCTATGTATGATTTGATAGGGTCGAACTTCTTTACTAAATATCAACCTTGCTATTTCTTTCTTCTTTTCTTTTCTTTCTTTTATTTGTTGATGTTGTATATTGTGAGTTGTATGGTTGTAGGGGTGTTATGTTAAGAGGTTCGATTTATTCAAACTGGGAGATGATAGATGGCGGTCCGGGTTTGATGAAACCTTGAGAAATGGTTACTAGTCAACTACGATACTACACGAACAATGTCATAAGGTTAAACGGTAAACGAGTACGTAAATCATAGATGTTTCATTCGAAGCGACAGTACTGATCCAGTCTCTCAGAACTAATACACTGAACTTAACAAAGAACAGGGTAATATCAAAGATCGACGAGTAGCAACCTTCTGACCGTGCCGGTACGTTCCTCCGGCTTCCGCAAAGCATTAAGTCACACCGAAGACACGACGAAAAAAGAAGAAACCAGGTCCGAAACAAAAGCGTAACAAAAAGAAACACATCTATGCCGATAGTGGGTATCTACCAACGCCTCGTTCCGTCATATTCCCATGTTGAATAGCAGTCGAGTCAGGACAAGGCCCACTCTCCCCTCAATCACCCATGGGTGATCGAAGGGGATCTAACAAGTAAAGATCAAAGACTCGTGCATCGTTCGACAGAAGGCCCAAGTCCGGTATACCGAGCACAGAATGGGTAAAGAAAGATAGAAGACAAGAGACGGAGTGCCACGGTCGTCTACGCAGTGATTGCGAGAACAACCGCGGACGGATGGCACACCATGCCCTCTACTCATCCATTCCGGGGGTACCGTAGACTTGGGGGGATGGGACCGGAACGGGGCGTGGTGACACGCTTAGAATCCATGGACCTTGATGGTCTTGGCATCAAGCTCAAGACCTTCCTTCTTATCGGTCAAAAACTCCTGAACATCCTTGCGCTGGTCTCCCTGCAGCTGAATCACCTCGCCCATCTCGGTATCGTTGACGATGGTGCCATTGCAAGCTGAGCGACGTTAGTGAAGCTCGACGGCGACAATCGGGGGTAGAAGATAACATACCGAATTTCTTCTTGATCACCTTCAAAATCTTCTTCTGGTCAAACTTCTTGGGAAGACCCTGGACGGTGGTCAAGGTCTTACGACCATTGCGCTCTGTAAGCGGGAAGTCAGTCATACGTCGTCATTCGTCATCGTGAGACAGTGCCAAGGCGGCAGTCTGGCACAACCGAACAAAAAGACCACAATAAAATAGAAGAGACATACGCTGAATCCGTATATGGATGTAATTTTGAGACTGTTTAGTCTCGCCGGTGTCTTCGTCAGCTTCGGCGAAGGGGTCTGCAGACGGGCACGTGTTAGCAGCCTGAGGCATACAAGAAACTGGCTGGAATCTACCCCGCCGACACCGTCGATCCAGGAGCCACGCGGATCTCACGCGAGCATCTGCACGCCGATCCAGACCGACCAGAGGGGGATGTAGTCCAACTGGCATCCCCGACGGACTAGTCTGGACAAGGCAGGCGATGGAGAGTGGATGTGAAGGGGCAGACAGCCAACGAAGGGAGGGTGGCGACTGTGGACTTACCGAAGGACTTGAGGTTTTCGATGGACATAAACTCGGCCTTTTGCGATAAACGGCTCTTAAAAGCTGTAGGTAGAAGGGAACGGTGGAAGAGAATTAAAATCTCTTAAAACGAAGCGATCGTAGGAGTTGGTGGGGTGAGGGGGGAGTGTGGAAAAGTGGTGAGAGATGGATGGAGAACGAGGATCAGGGAGAATCGGGAAGAGAAGGTGGGAGAAGGGAATAAGAAGAGCCTTTTGAGGGGCTGTGGGGGAAGGCGGTGTGTGGCGGGTCCTGACTCAGCCGGGCTCGTATCTTCCATTTTGCTTCTTCTTTACCTTCAATGATACATCCTCTAACATTGGTTCTGTTTGACGCTCTGGTTGCTTTACTCTTTCTTTTCTCTTTCTTCTCTTTATTACCTATTCACTACTTCAATATCTCCTGACAATATCCTGGTTGATTCCCTGGTTGATAGAGTGGCAAACCCCCTTGAGACCCATCTGACATGCATCTCAACATGCGTTTCTGCCCTTTCCCCTTCCAGTAAAGACCGGGCGCGGTCTTTGGGTTGCGCCCAACGCGCACGTCGCACAGTTCGATCAGGTAGGAATCGGTAGGGATCTATCTCCTATCATGGTCGTGGTGATAGGGATTACCCTTTTCTCTCTCCTGTGGAGCATGGATGGCGTGGCGATCTCGATTGGGAACGGGCACGTGATCTTACCATTGGGTGCATGACGATACGACTGACGACTCCGTACGGATGGGGCAGTAGGGTTGAGAGGTTGAAATTATTATATTACTAGTACAATGCCACTCGGATATGATGGCCTGAGTGAGATTGAGTCTCCTGAAGAAACCGGGGCGTGCTATTAAATCCACCTCGTGTCCTCTTTCCCAACCGCACCCCGCAAACCGGTCGCAAGCGCTGTCGGCAGCCCGGATGTGAAGGATGTTCACACCCTTCACATCGGCAGGTTTTTTTATGTTTGTTTCGATGGGTATCATAGAATCGGGAATTCCGGCATCTAGGGGGAAGGAGTCGGGGTGGTAGCGGCACCCCCGCCGGCGGGCGTCGGAGGCATGAAGATGGGGAAGTATGTCTGTAGCATGAAGCCATGTAAGCCAACACGCCTCACAGGACAACAACACCAAAACAGCACCAAACCACGGGAGTGAAAGACGGAAAAGCAGTAGAAAAAGGGAAAAAAGCAACAACATACCACAACCAGTGCCATCACTTCAATCGGTCCCTTGAGGTTAGCGGGCAAGATCCATGCAACTGCGGACGTGGACAGCAAAGGGATGACGAACAAGACATTCCAACCGACATGTAGCCCGGTGTGCTCGCAGTTTCCTTCTGGTCCGGCGTCTCTCCGAGCCAGGATTGGAGGGCGAAAACGAACGAGACCCTAGGTGATGATGTTAGTTGAGGGGTGGGATAGACGGGCGTAACAACACCGGTCGACTCACCATCCAATCATCCTGTACGCGCACACCAGTCAGATACCAATGAATCCAGTGTATTCCGTATATGCGATCGCGCCTCACCTGTTCCGGGTAAACATCTAGCGACAATATTAGCGGTCATGGACGGAGATGGTGAAGGCGCTGGTGAACCTACCGCCGCCATGGGCAAGGTGCTGGACATGGTGCCTGTATGCCATGGTATTAACCACCCATCCTTCTCCAAGTATCTCCCGGCAGATCAACCACTGCGGGGTACAGAGGAAGAGAGAGAGAGGTACCAGTCATGTCGGTTTCATCTTTGGTCTTCGGCGGATCGATGTAGGGGATGGCTAGAATTCCAATGCGATGAGCATGAGCGACCGAGTGTTTCCAACGACAACAGCCACCCAGAGCCAGTCTGGGATGGCACCAGCGACGTACCCAGATCCAGCCTCCGCATATCCTTTTTCGCAGCCATTGTCGGGAGTTGAGGGTGAAATTGTTATTGTGCTTGAATTGGCGCAGTCGGATTGGGGGAAGATGGAACTGGCCACTCCGGCGAGGTTGTCGGTGCCAAGACTGGCTGCGGCAATCTCGCCGGGGAAGCGATGCCAGTTGGCGGTGGATTACAGTCGTCTGTCTTACTCTGAGTGAACTACGGACACCATCATTACTATAACCATTGGTCGGGAATTCTAACTATTTTCTCAGGTCGTTATTCTAAACAACGTCGGTTGGAATTGAGCTCCACGGAATCCATGGGAGGGTTAGGTAGGTCAAGATAATTGGCTAACTGGTTTCGGCCGGATTGCGACACGCAAGACAAAGAGTCCAAGAGCCATCATTCCATGGATTCTCGGTTGTGTTGAGTAACTCTGGGGTAACTCTATATCCTCTGGAATCCACTGATAGTACCGGAGGCGAATCATCCGTCAATCATGAACGAATATGATTAGCTATCATGATCCCTTATCATGAGGATTTGTTTGAATGAACCATGTAAGTGTGACATGCTGATATGTACTCCGTATAGGCCGAGGGTAAGTCGCCCCTATCAGTCAGTCCATCTGTCGGTCAGGATCAGCCGCAGCAAACCGTTCCGCTTACTCCATACCACTCTCAACGGATGGATCAATCTTGCTTTTTGTCAGACCTGGAATGATTGACAGAGGCAAATTGGTGACCTGACCCCGTACTCTGCAGACGATAAGAAACGAAGAATACCTTTACCTAACCGCATCTATTCGGGTCGACATCGACCGACTACTAGTGGCGGAGTCAATGTCATAGTGTGTAAATATAGGACAACCTGACCCCCTAGACCCCAGAAAACACGGATCCCCGGTGATTCGGCCCCGGCCGCGGTCATCCTTGGTGATACGGAGGATCAACCAAGCGAACGGATAGCTGCGTCGTCTTGATGTCTTGGTTTGCATCTGATGTGCTTGTGTCCCGAGGGCAGGCGAAGTTTGCGTTGATAGGGTTGCACGGCAGTTGCATCTGCTGGTGCATAGCTTTCCTTTTTTTTTCTTCTTCTTCTTCTTCTTCTTCTTCTCTTTCTCTTTCTCTCTCTTTCTCTATGGGGAAGTTTTATGGGGAGGGCTTCAACGCCAATGTGTTACAACGGGGAAGTATGGGTCGATAACATGTTCCTCCACCCATGGTACATGTTGGAGAAGACCTCGGACCTGAAATCCGGACGTGAGAAAATGAAATCAATAAAACCACGAAAGAAACTTTAGAATGAGGAGAGATGGCGCAATGTCAATCCATGTTTGGTGGTTGTATTGCGGAGATGATCCACGTATATCATGCCACCGACTGGACCAAAACAGAACCCCTTATCGAATGGAAGGAAAACTCTGTTGAACGATACAGTATCATCCATAATACGTAGGAATTTCATCAGCATTCTGGCAGCTGATTGGCATGCTCATCATCTGATGCCAAGATGGATTGTTGTGGATTGATTTGCCGGATAACCCGATGCTGGCCCAGGCATCAACCCTAGGTGGACGCTATCAATCGGACTACAGACGGGGAGTCTTCCGTTGGGCCACTTCTGGTGGATCATTTCGTGATAGATAAATCAACAATTCAAATCAGATCTCCGCCCGACTCATCCATGATGTATGAAGCAAACATGACTCGTAAGAGAAACAGTTGATATTGACTGATGAGGTGGACAAAGTGGAGTGGATGAAGAAGCCGTCTGATAGTTACGTGGTGAGAGGTTTCCGGTATCGTTACATGTACTATCCTGTATTGTGGTGTATTAGAACGGGCCGATGTTTCAATTGTATAGGGAGTGTGCTTCATCAGTCAGATTATAAGAGAAAGGGGTGGTGTCATGACCGGTAATCGGTACCGCCATCTCCGAGACTCCACCGTAATTGCGGTCACAATACGTTATCTGGAGATCTCAGAGGGAACTCCAGTCCACGACGGAGTACTTCCAGCTCTCTCTCTCTCTCTCTCTCTCTCCAGAGTTTATCTGGACTGGATCCTTTTTCCTCGGATTTGTCTTTTCCTCTTTCTCTTCTCTTCTCTCTTTTTAGGATCTCTGTCGTGTCCTTTCCATTCATCTGCCAATTCTGCGACTCTTTTCTTGACAAAATTGGACCTGGTTCAGCTCTGGTCCTCTCTCTACCGGTCTCTCTACCTCTACGGTTGCCCGACCTCGCCCCGAGAGACGCCCTCTGTCTCCCGTTCCCGCGACGGTGTTATTCCGCCTCGCTCCTCTCCCCTCCCCCCTTCTTCAGAGACCCCATTATCGAATACCGTCGTTGCAAGTCGCCTTGGATTTTTACACCCTCGTCGCCCGGTGGTTGATATAAACAGTCTCGTCGCATTTGAAGTGTGCTTTGACCTTTTTTTCTTACTTTTTCTTTTCTTTTTCCCTTCGTCCGCATCCCGTCCGGATGGGCTATCGACCGCGTTAATCGCCCCCCGTGAATCGCTTCGTTCACTGTTCAACTCTTTCCGATGACCATCATTTCGACTGTGGGCTACACCATGAGACGGAGATGATCCCCCATCCCACTGCCGGCGTCCCCTCGTGGGGTCCTCCCCCCCGTGCCTATAACCCCAGCGGCGCCAGACGTCCACCCGATCTCTCTCACCCCCAGTCGGAGATGTCCACGTCCATGCCACAGCCGCTCCCCAGGCAGCCGGCAGTGATCGATCTCACCGCAAATGTCGGGGATACACAGGAGAGAGAACCGCCGGCGAAACGGCCGAGGCTGGACCTGCCCGTCGCCGCCTCCTCCGTGGGCGACCGGAGCCCGTTCCCGGGGAGTGCTGGAGAGGCAAGGATCACCCCGGGCGTGGGGAGCGCCAAACCGCCGTCCTTCGCCTTGCGGGGGCGGCCGGTGTGGTCCTTCCAGGCCTTGGTGTCCGAAGCTCCCGGTGCGGGTGATGCCCGGGAGGGTGATGCGGCGGCCGTCGCACAACGCGGGAAACGTGCAGAGCCCCCCCCGTTTCCTGTGCTGCCGTGGCAAGGTCCCCCTCCATCTTCGCTGGAGTCTGCTGGCGCGAAATCGCGAGACAGCTCCCCGTCAACGGTGGTGCAGACAACCCCTTATCACATCGAAGTTCCGCCCAGTGCGCCGGTGCTCAAAGGGGACCGTGAGTATTCCCTTTCAGACCCAAAGGATAGGAAATGAGCTCTTCTGACAGACGGTAATCGCGCAGGAATCGCGGACTTTTCGCCTTGGACCGGAAACCACCCGGAAGACGTCCTGAACGAGCAGACGGCGAAACAAGGCCACTATGATCGGACGCAAGTGTCCCAGAACGAGTCCAACACCGCTCGGCCCTCCCTCTACGCGCAATTGAAACACCGCTCGGGCTTGCATATGCTCTCTGCCGTCTTTACGGCCGCGCTGGAGAAGCGTCAAAACCACAACACCGTCGCGAACCCCTCCACCTTCAAACCACCACCCCGCGTCACCCTCACGGATAATAAGCGCGAAGTCTGGCTGCGCGACCTGGCTAATTCATCGGTCCCGTTGCGCCGGTTGAGCCGGACCATCCCTCACGGGATCCGGGGCAAGGTGCTCCTGGACCAGTGTTTGAGCAAATGGATCCCTGTCAGCCGCGCCGTGTGGCTGGCCAAGTGTGTCGGTGCCAACGAAATCCGTGCGTTCAAGAGAAAGGGGACGAGTGGAACGTTGGCGGTCGGGTTGGAGGCCAAATGGGTTCGTGACTGGACCGCAACCGTCCAACAGTTCCTGGAGGGCGTGGTCGCTGCCTGTGGATCTGCGGATTGGAGGAGGAAGATGACATATGCGTATGTTCCCCACGCGGATGGTGGTGTGGTCGCTGAGGGAATACAACGAACTAACTCTTCACAGTGTCAGCTTGACTGCGCGCCTGTTCTTTGAGCGACTGCTTGACCATGACCAGTATCTCGGGTGGTTCTTGACGTCCTTGGAGGTTGCGCCCCTGAATACCGTCCCTGCTTGGCTTTTGATGCTTGGTATTTACTGGGACAGTATCCTACGGTATAGGAAGCGTGCACGACGATTGACCGAGTCGCTACTGGCAAAGCTGCATCCGGTATGGCCGACCGCACCTCAATTGACCCCCACTATGTCTGATTCGATGTGATAGATCTCCGAGCTCGACCGCACGGCTCCTCTCCGACCCCTGGCCGATCGCCTGTCTTTCTTCGTCAAGCGACTCATCCTCGAACATACCTCCTCTGTCGTACTGCTGGACTCCTGGGACAAGTATAAGGACCTCATCTCATCTTGTTTGGATTTCAACGACAATGTCCACAAAGCAGTATTCCAGACTCTCGCCGAACGCAACCTGCGTATACAGTCGCCCAAGAGCCAACACGGGCTGGGGCAGCAATCGTCTCAGCAGCGTTTGATACATCTCTTGGATTCCATCAACGCTACCCATGATATCTCGGCGACCTCCGCCGCGTGCTTGGATGCCATTGACGATAGAGGCGTCGTGGTTTCGAAGCTTCTCGAGTGGACCGCTACCTCGTTCCGCTACGGTATCTGCCGTGTCTACACCGCTGTTCGTCTCTTGCGGAAATGGAAAGCGTCCGGAGTCGATATCGACTCGCACATCTTAGACTTTCTCAACGGCGACCGAGACTCTGACTCGTTAAACATGGGCAACATCTACCACGTCATTTCGGAGCTCGTCAGGTCCCAGACTTTCTCGGTGGGGCGGTATCTGCAATGGTTGATGGCCAAAGGTGTTGCAGCAGATCATTCAGAGCCCGGCCAGCCCCAGCAGTCGGAAGCGCTCGGACTCTTGCTGCAGCTTCCTACGGGCCGGCTCCCAGAGCATGTCCGCAACCTCCGCAACACGCTCTTGACACGGGCTGGGATTTCGGCATCCCAAGAGGAATCGACAATCGCCAGTCTGAAGGCATCCGTCGCCGAACAGCTCCCCGACGTTTTCGAAGCTCAAATGCTGGGTGTCACAATGGCCGACATGTCACCAAACGATCTGACGTGGGCGGTCAAGTCCGAAATTGGTCAGTGGATGCGACGAGGTGTGACTGGGTACGCCCGTGAGAGCCATCGGAAAATTCCCGGGGCTTCTTGGGCCTCGGAGGCTCGAGTTTGCGCCCTAAATCCCGACCAGTTTTATCGTGTGCGGAGCATCCTGGAGAGCTTTGAAGATCTTTCGATGCTTGCAGACGTGCTGAAGCAGGCTAGCAACTCCGAGGATAGTGTGGTTCTGGCCTCTGCTGCCGACACCGTCAGCTATCATTTCAGTTCCTTGAGCGCAATTGGTGCGGTGGCAGACCTTTTCAAAGGCCTGGTCGAATCATACTCCTGCTTGAAGCGACTTGGACCGCCGAATCTGGATCTGGTATTTTCGCTCATTGAGCTGGGCCTCCAGATGCCCCACGAGCATAACACCGTTGCCCTCCTCCGGCAAGATCTCTGTCGGATAGAAAACCGGTCGGCATTGACGGCGCCGTCGCCCCTCTCGGACCACGCCCCCTTGGCTTTCAACCCAATGGACTCCGCTCTCCAGGAGAAGCTCGACCAGCTTCTTGGACCCAACGGCGGTATTGACGAATCCACGATGGACACCATCTTCAGCTCACTCACGAAGATCCTCGGGTCCGTCGATGGACAACCCAGGCTGTCGGCGAATGACGCCTGCCGATATCTCGCGCAGTTGAGGCTATTCCGCCCCAAGCACTTTGACGGCATGCTCGTGCGCTGGATCTGCTCGCTCTTGAGGTCACCCACACGGCCCGCACTCTCCCAGATCCTACCACCTCTGATCGGCGTGGGATGTGTCACTATCCAGGCCTTTGTGTTTTTGGTGAAACGGATCTTGCAGTCCGAAAAGGTCGCCACGGCGTTCCCCAACCTTGCGGATTTGAGGATCGATCTTCTTGAGCTCCTCATCCCGTCCGATTCGTTCGAACCAAACAGCCATCCGGATCTAGTCACGTACCGCTTCCACCTGGCACAGCGAGAGTTTATTGCCAAGCACCCCCGGGAAACTTTCGATATCGTTCGCGATGCCATTTCCCTGATCAACTCTCACCATGGCCAAGTTAACCCCCGACGAGCGGACCTTACCAGCTGCGCGATGAGCCTAGTTCACATCCTCCTTACCCAGGACCCTGAACGGGCTGTGAAATACTGCATGGAGAAGTTTGTCGACCATCCGTCCTCCACGGGCGTACTGCAACAGGCTCTTGATCATCTTCTGGGGTTCGATTCTGAACCTGACCGACCGGCCGAGAAGGTCGTCGAGATGAATGACGACTTCTCTCTGCCGTTTTGCCAGCTGAAGCTCCAGATGATGTTCAACGCGGAGCCGGGCAACAGTGCGAACAATGGCATCGTCGATTCCATGTTCAGTGCAGCCGTGGCGGACTCTCGTGCGAACCGCTCTCACTGGGTTGGTCTCGTTAGTCTGATGAGTCTCGATGCCGTGCGGCAGATCCGTGAACGCGCCGAAAAGGCTTTCTTCGCTATCCCCATGTTCGAGGAGCCTGCTCATGACTCTACAACGGATCGAACGAGTTCACCAGACATCGCCAAACTCTATCTTACCATTATCGAGAAGCTGGCCTTCAGTGTTCCTGAGACCGGGGTACCGTTTGTCGCTCCTATTATCGTGGAGAAGATGGACCTTCTGCTCCATCGGCTCGTCGTCATGCAGAATAACTTCCTCAGTAGCGCCGCCAACAAGCAGGGCAGCGCTTCCGAGCAGATGGCTCGCGCCCGAGCTAATTTTGAGCGGACCCTCGCCTTCTGGTTCTCTGCCTTGCTGAAGATCGTGGTCATCCATCGGAATTCCTTCGTGCCGTCTTCCCTGACTGCGCGGCCCACCATCATCCAGGAGCAGTCTCGCCTCTTGATCTCCATCTTCTGCATCTCGCTTGCACGTCTGCCTGACAACGTGCTGCGTCTTTTCCCCGCCGCCGACTACTTCCCCCACCCCGTCTTGTCGGAAAAGGACCGCCCATGCCCTGGGATCCTGCTGCAGACGCACGCGCTGGACGTCGCAGCGTCCCTAATCGACATGTTCCCAGACGAGGCGCGGCAGGGCTGCGCACGCTTCCTCAAGGAAAAATGCCCGCCATTTATCCAGGTCCAAGCCAATCCCCGGGTCCCGTATCTCCTCGGGCCGGTCCCGGACGTCGCTGCGAACGCCCCTCAACCGGCGTCCCTCTCGTCGCCGTCGCCTGTAGCCAGTGGGTCAACGCCTACCCCAATCCCCTCAAACAGCTTTACCCCCGGCCCAGCGGCGCCGCAACACCAGATCCCGGCGGCGAGTATACCGCCTGGCCTATCGGAAGGCGCCAACTACATTGCCGGACAGCTTCGCCTGCAGTACCGCGGCCGGGTGGTGGGCCCCTATCCAGTCCGTCCGTGGGAACTCCTCGAAGACGCAGCTCCTATCGTCGGGGTGAATGATACGGCGATTAACCTGAAACATTTCGATGCCCGCCGAGTCCGGGCTTGAACATGCTCTTGTCCCATGGACACTTCTAATACTTATGAGATTTTGATTGGAACGTACATAGCCTTGATCCTTATTTTCTCCTGTTTTCTTTTTTTTTTTTTTTTTTTCCCTTTGTTGCTTACCTTTTTGTTAATTCCCTTGCGCCTCGCATTATTCGTCGGTTGATACCAGCTTCATTTGCATATACATTTGTTGGAGATGGTTTGGTTTCAGAATCCTGCATCGGTTGTCTTCTAGGCTTGGGAATACCTCTCCACTTGCGTGTCTGGTTTTTACATTTCACATTTGCTTTTTTCTGACAAGTCGTGTACCGGTTGGGATATTTATGGCTGTTTGTCAAGGGTCCCGGCCATGACCGTGAGGATTGTACATATTAGAAGGCGTTTATACTTTACTTAGTATTGGGACTCGTATAGTCTGCCATGCGTGGTGTCGCATGGTTAACATGATGATTATGATTGAGATAGCGATTATAGTAGGGTCGGCGTGTTGTTATTCGATTAGCTAGAGAAATGTCTACCATTGAATTCATCTGATCAATTGATTTACCACTGTTAATGTATGTATATGGATAGGTATGGTATATGGAGATGGCACGTGCGGGCGGTGAGAGGCAGGAAGTGAATTTGCTTCGACGTCATTCCGATTTCGCCATTTTCTCTCTTCTCCAGGGGTTCACTTTTCTTTACTTTCAGACCATTGCTTTTAATCAGATTGTTGAAACAGTCATTTACAATGTTCCCCACAGCGAGATGCCTCGCCGCTAAACCCTCGGGTTTCATCAAGCGTAGCGCAGACGAGCTCAGCCGGCTGTCGAAGATCGGTCCGTCCCAATAAACCCTCAATTATCGAAATAGATACATGATAGATATCTATCTATCTACCTAGAAATCGAGAAACTAACACAGTCGGTACAGCATGGAACTCCGAAGCCCTCCACACCCCCACAAAACCCTACGTCTTCCTCGACTTCGAGGATGAATCCACCGTCGCAGGCTGCAAGACCATGGCGGACCGCGTCGTCGGCGGCTTCAGCACCGCCAATTTGGACTACGAGCCCGCGGACCCGGCGTCGCATTCGCCGGCCCATGCGCGCTTCCACGGGAGTATTTCGACGCGGTTGCCTAATAACTGGAGAGTTGAGCGGACGGGTATGTCCAACCAAGCTCTTTCTTATATCTTCGCGACGGAAAGAAAGAAACAAACACTAACGTGTCGATGGAACCAGGCTACGCAGCCTTCCGCAACAGAGACCGCGGCATGTGGCTCTTCGGCCGTCTATACTGGGACATCGACCCCTACACGTATCTCGCGCTACGCATCAAATCCGACGGCCGGCGCTACACGGTCAACATCCAGACGGACTCGATCGTCGAGACGGATATCCACCAGCACCGTCTATACACGCGACATCACCGCGTCCAGGACGCTGAATTCTCCTCCTCCGCTTCTTCCTCCCCCTCATCTTCATCCACCCTCGACGACCCCTCCCTCGCCGAGTCGCTCTACCCACAAGGCATCCCCGCCGCCCTATCCGACGTGCCGCCCGAGGAAACCGTTTTCGCCTCCTCCCCTACCAGTACGACCGCCTCCGACTCCGGGTGGGAAACCGTCCTCCTCCCGTTCAACTCCTTCGTCCGCACAAACCACGGCTATGTCACCGAGCCGCAGACGTCTCTGCTCCGCCAGCGCGTCAAAAGTATCGGTATCGGCTTGACGGACCGTATCGACGGTCCGTACGACCTGCGCATCCATCGGATCTGGGCCACGAACGGGATGAGCGAGTCTGAGATCGAAGAGGAGAGACGCATCTGTGGTGAGAATGCCTTGCATGTCGATGAGGGCGTACGGACGGGCTGGACGGGCGATACCGTTGGTCAGGAGGTTGCTCCTTCTGCTGATGCTAGTGCTGGTGCTGGTGGTGCTGGTGCGCGTGGTGAACCGAAAGCGAAGAAGGGTTTGAAGGGGCTGAAGGATGAGTGGGAGGAGTAATCATTGCTCTTTCTTTCGTTTCTGGTCTTGTCTTTAAAAAAGGATTAGGATGTGTTTCGTAGATTGGTCGGTTTCGATACCATTTTTGCATTCTCTGTATAAAATCTAAATACTACAGTATCTGAAGAATATAATGCGTAACTAGTGTCAAATCTTATCTGTCAATAAAGTATATAAAAACAAGTCCTACCACCCCACCCATAAATCCCTACACCCCATAGGTAAATATCATTTAAAAAAAGGAAGAGTGATCAAACACCCCCCGTAATCCTCTCCCAAGCCTCCTTATACTTCTCACTCGTCCTCAACGCAATCTCCTCACTCATCCTGACACCCTCCTTCCCCTTCAACCCCTCCCTCACCAACCAATCGCGCAAAAACTGCTTATCGAAGCTCTGCTGCCCGCGCCCGACGGCGTACGAATCCTTCGGCCAGAAGCGCGACGAGTCAGGCGTGAGGACCTCGTCGGCCAGCACGACCTCATTGGTGGCTTCGTCGAGGCCGAACTCGAATTTCGTGTCGGCGATGATGACGCCGCGGGTGAGCGCGTATTCGTGCGCCGCTTTGTAGAGTTTGAGTGCGAGGGCGGCGACGGTGGAGGCGTGGGGTTCGCCGAGGATTTTGATGGCTTTTTATTATGAGTGTGGTTAGTATGAGTCATACTTTGTGACATTTACATTGTAGGCAAATGAAAGGGAAGAAAGGGAAGAAAGGGAAGAAAGGGAAGAAAGGGAAGAAAGGGAAGAAAGGGAAGAAAGGGAAGAAAGGGAAGAAAGGGAAGAAAGGGAAAAGGGAAAGGGGAAATACCCTGATCAGGATGAATATTCTCATCATGCTCGCCCTGCTCCGCCTTCGTGCTAGGCGTATAAATCGGCCCATCAGGGAACGCCTGACTCTCCTGCAACCCCGGCGCAACCGGAATCCCATGGACAGTCCCGGACTTCTTGTACTCGTTCCATGCGGAACCGGTGATGTACCCGCGCACGATCGCCTCAATGGGCAGGATCTTGAGCTTGCGCACCTGCATGCTGCGGTTCTGGAGGACGGGGCGCAGCGACGCGGGGATTTGCGGGGGGAGGTCGAGCGTTAGGAAGTGCGTGCGGAGCCCGGGGATGGCGTCGGTGAGGATCTTGAACCATGTTTTGGTGCACAGCGTGAGGAGGACGCCTTTGTTGGGGATGCCCTGCGTTTACCACCTTGTTAGTATTTTTGATTTTTGGCAGGAGAGGAGGGAGGAATTGGAAAGAGAGAAAGGAGGAGGTACATTCTCCATGATCACATCGTAGGCGGAGATGCGGTCCGTTGCGATGAAGAGGAGCGTCTTTTCGTCGACCTCGTACAGATCGCGGACCTTGCCGCGGGCCACGAGGGGCAATGCGCCCTGGAGGTCGGTGGTTGTATAAGCCTGGTCTGCCATTGTGAAGTGCTGTGTTTGGTGGGGAGAAGGAAGACGGATGAAGTCATTTCGGAGTCAACTTTTTTTGATGGCGGGGGAGTTGTGCCTCAGGCAGCATTCCCCTCCTGCGTCACGCCATGGTAGCCTGAGGAATCCACCCGAGCCCTAAGTAGCAGGAAATACCACTTCGGCTTATTACTGGATACCAGGTGTGAGGAATAGCTAAGTCCTAGTAGGTGATAATCCCAGAGCTTTAGTGTGTTCATATCATCTGCGATTTATAATATGGTGAGCTGAAGTTTGAGCGTGGTGACTGATCTGTATTCTGGAGATAGGCTTATATCATAAAATATACTTCGTAAATAACGTCTATAGGAAAGAAAACGATGTAAGCTATATTGAATCTCTGAATTAGGCCGTAGTCCGCATAGCTTCGCGACTCTGGATATATTCCTGTCTCTCCCGTGCCCAAACATCATCAACCACAGACAACGGACACGGTTTGTCCTGTCCCGGCAAGTAGACATCCGGATCAATCGTCCGCACCTTCGCCCCCGGAGGCAGACCCAGGCCCTTCGCCTTGGGGGCGCCCTCCGTCTCCAGCCGCTCGAGCTCCTTTATCCCATCCGCATCTGACGCACTGCGCAACAGCGCCCAGAACTCGTCGTCCGGACACCACAAGTCATTATCACTGACCTTCCCCTGTTCAACTAGATCGCGGATGATTTGACCCGTCCGTTTGTACATGTCGATATGCGAGGGATTGCACCACACGTTGCGGTCGCATTCCATGTACGCCCTGGCCAACCGCAGCGCGAGCGACACGTCAGGCAGCACCATCAACCGAGCAGGGCTATCCGCATCCGGAAAGGCAGCGAAGGCACCAAAGACACCCTGCGCCTCCGATAGCGACATCTTCCCATAGGCGACGGCGTCGCGCAGCGCGTAGTCCAACCTATCGGCACAGAGATGCGGCGCGGGCCTCTCAACAAGCGGGTAGAGATGCTCCTCGAGCGGTTTGAGGTCCGCGAAGCCGTGCCGCGCCAGGATCTCCGGTAGGGGTGTCATGGCGATGTACCGCGCTTTGTGCTCCTCGTGGTAGCTGTCTTCGTCTGGTTTGGACAGCGCCCAGTCCATGACATGGCTGAGGGCTGTGTGGCTGACGTCGTGGAGAAGCGCGGCGACTTGTTCCGCGACGCTGGCTCCGACTTTGCGGACGAGGAGGAAGGCTCCGACGGAGTGCTCGAAGCGCGAGACTCGCGGCCCGAGGTTGAATAGGGCTGTTATGCCACTTTGCCAGACTCCTGTTAGACGCTGGAGGGTTGGAGAGCGGAGGAGCTCGACGAGGATGGGCTCTGTGATGTGGTGGTCGCCGTAGATTTGGTCGTGGATGAGGACGGAGGACTCCGAGGGGAATTGCAGGGATTGGAAGTACCCCGCTTGTAAGGGTGCCATGCTGCAGTTTTGAGGGAGACACGCGCGAGGGACTTCGTCGGTTTTGCACATCTTGTTCTGGTCTATGTTTGAAGCGATACAATTCAGGTTGACGTTGGGAGAATGTTGAGCGCGTTATGTTACATCGACGAAAGAGGAAGACAACAAACAGGCAGCAGTGTCGGATACGACCCAAGACATGCCCTAGTGATGTCATAACTAAGCAGATCAATTTTATTATTTGACATATCATTCAAGATTAGATTCAATCGAGACGGATCATTCCATTCATTATTAAGTAAATTATAATATCTTTCCTCAGCAGTGGTCGGTAGTCTTGCACCATCCCACGCACGCGGCCACGATGATGGCAATGATAAGAACTAAAGCCGTTAGACCAATCCAGCTACTCAATCAAGACACAACGAGATGTGGGGAGAGACTTACTGACGATAAAAAGCGCCCACCACTTCCATTTGCGCGCGTTTCGCGCGCTGGTGATCCCCTTGTCCAGGTGATCGTTGGCCTTGAGCGTATCGTCCGCGACCTCCTTCGTCTTCTCTTCAATATTCTCCACCACGGGGTCCTGCAGATGGACCAGCTGCGCCACCTCCTGGGAGAGTGTGTTCAGCTCGATAAAGTCGCGCTCGATCTTGCGCAGGGCGGCGGATCGCTCTGCGATGCGATCCTGGGCGTCTCGCGCGGCGGTGCTGCGCATGCCTTGGATCTGCTATCGTCAGTACCTTACTAGAACCCGACGAGTCTGACACAGAGTCCTGTAAGTAGATACCTTGAAAGTCTGCTCCGTTCCCCCAAGCACATTCTGCACCCCCGACTCGACATCCTCCTCGGTCGCTGCCGGATGCGCAACATGGTACTGTCTGCGTACCTGCTCACGCAGTCGCACGTTGAAGTCGCTCTGAGCGCGGTAATACATCGCGATCTCAGTCTGCACATTGCCGCTGGCTACATCGAGCTGCGTGCGCGCGCGCGCATCGGGGGCGGCTGACACTTGGTCGCGGAGCTCGGACAGCAGGCTGCGACATCGCTGGAGGGAGGTGGTGATCTCGGATTCGGTGCGGTCGAGGTTGCTTCGGGCTTGCTGGTCCTCTGCAATTCCGGTGGAGTCCAGAAGGGCTTGTTGGGCAGTGGGGAGGTGGATCTCGCGTCTTGTGCGCAGGCTGCCGAGTTCTTCGGTGATTTGTTGGCGTTTGAGGAGGATGAGGGTCATTGGGTTGGTGGGTTCGGGTTGGAGTTCTAGGTTATTAGAGAGTGTCTAGAGACGTGGATATAGTAGTAGAAATACCGTATGAGTTGGGACCTTGCTCGAGGTCGCGGGGATAGCTGTAGTTGGCCATCGTGTTGGTGGTTTATTTAATGGTGAACGGGTCTATCAAGGGACCAGAATCGGCAGAACATGGGAATTATTTGACCAGGACACTTGACAAATCGACCAGCAGATGGGTTTTTCATATTTAATTCCATTTCATCATCACTGGTAATGGGCTCAGCCGTAAATACAGACGCCTAAAATCAGGCTGTGTCGGCCACTCAGCCTCGTGAGATCGGCATGGGGCGAACCGTGATGATTGGCCGCATTGACAACTTTCGACAGGAATTACCCAATGATCATCGCACCTAAAGATAGAACTGGGCCTTGAACTCTCACTGCATCTCTTGATAGAAACTAGAAAGCCTGAGTCTAGGATCTAGTATCGACCTATATAGCGCATCCACTTGTCGCAACACTGCTTATGGCCGGTTGGGGTCCGTTGGAGGGAACGGTACGCCTTCTCAGGCATCCTCATGTATTGTTTGGTGTCTTTAATACATAGATAGTATGGTTCAACGTGTCATTGCTACAATACAACGTCATTAGTCACCTCAGTTATCGTGTTGTAGACTTTGAATATACGTACATCCCGCAAATGGCTCGTTTGGATATGACCCAGCTCCACGGAGTATAGAGGGCTAGTCTCATATTTCATATTCTAACCGATAGTGATATACCTCGTATTAGAGCAGTCAACGGACTAAAAGCACCATCTGCTTCAAAATATCCACTGAAATCCTGTAAGCCTAGTGTGCTATACAGAAACCGGGGCTGTGTATTGGACAAATGTGGGGCAAAACCAGGCACGGTATCTAGTGGTATATCAGATAAATATCAGATAAACATAGAATCAGAAGCTTAACTGTGGTAACCATAGGCCCATATCCTGCACGTCAAGCGCAGTTCTCCATTCCATGCACTGCCAGGGTGGACCTGCACCATAGCAGCAAGGGCTCTGAGCAGTATCATGCAGCCCGGATCTTTATCCCCACTTTCCGTTCACTCTTAGCCACTATAACTCAGTGGTATCTTGTGTCACCGCATCCCAGAGTATGCCGTGGTTCAGGTGTCAATGCCGTTCATGGTAGACTCGGCCTGTTAATAGTTGTCCTGGACTCTGCATTGACTGTATCTCTCGTTAAGTCAGTGCAATGGCGCCTCAGCTCGTCAGTCGGTATACTATCTGTCGTGGGTTGGGTATAGACCTTCTCCAATCATTATGTAGGTTATCTGCCATAGATTAAATACAGACAGTGAACTACACAAGAACTGATAGATACACTTATCTTATCGTCCATCTTATCTATCTATCAAGATAACAGATTAGATTGGCCTTATCCGTGCGGGGTAAATGCTCCCAAACACAGGCTTATCTCCCCTCGTAGTCTTCTTCATTTTCATCTTCATTTCATTTTCAAACTTCAATCCTCAATTAAACATCTGTATACAAACATTGACAATATCTTTGAAAATGGCCGACCTCCCACACACCTCCAACTGGATCAACGGGTCCTACACCCCCCAACCCCCCACCGCATCCAAGTCACCAACCCGGCCAACGAATCCCCCATAGCAACCATAGACTCCACACCCCGCGAAACAGTCAACCAAATCATCCAAGACTCCCTCCAAACATTCCACACAGGAACATGGTCGAAGGCAGATGTCTCGGACCGCTTCGCCGTCCTCTCCACCGCCGCGCGCCTGCTGCGCGCCCGCATCCCTGAATTCGTGGAGCTCGAAACTCGTCAGATTGGACGTCCTATCCGCGAGATGCGCGCTCAGCTGGCGCGCGTGCCTGAGTGGTTGGAGTATTTTGCGTCTCTGGCGCGTGTGCACCAGGGTCAGGTTACGCCGTTTAAGGGGCCTGTTGTGAATACTTTGACGAGGCTGTGTGTTTTCTCCTGATAATTTTCCATCGATGATTTTGACTGCTAACTTTTAAACGCGGAAAGCCCCCTCGGAGTCGTTTGTCAGATCGTTCCCTATAACCACCCAATGCTGATCGCCATGAAGAAGATCGGGGCTGCCCTAGCGGCAGGGAACGTCGTGATCGTCAAAACCTCAGAGCTGGCGCCGCTGTCGGTCCTGCAGCTAGGTCCGCTCTTCAAAGAAGCCGGCCTACCCGATGGTGTACTCCAAATCGTCAGCGGGTACGGGGCCGAGACAGGCCGGTTCCTATGCGAGAGCCCCCATCTAGCCCGCATCGACGTGACGGGGGGCATTAACACGTACAAGGCGATTGCGGCGTCCGCGTCGGCCAACCTGATCCCCATCACAGCCGAGCTGGGCGGCAAAGCCCCCGTCTGTTTTTTCCCCAGCGTGGATGTGAATCAGGCCGTGCGAGCGGCTCTGTTCGCGAGCTTCATCGCCAGCGGGCAGACGTGCGTGACGGGGAGCCGGCTGCTGGTGCACGCGGATCTGTACGATGCGTTCAAGGAGCTGCTGGCGAAGCGGGTGCGGGCGCTGCGGGTGGGTGATCCCGCCGACGATAAGACGCAGATCGGCTCCGTTATCTCGAAGGCGGCTGTAGAGCGGTGCGCGGCGTTCGTGGAGCAGGCTGTTAAAGAGGGCGGGCGGGTTCTCTGCGGGGGCAATCCGACGACGAATAGCGACGGGAAGGGGTTCTTCTTCGAGCCGACTGTGATTGAGACGCACGCGGAGTCGAACCTCGCTTGTGCGGAGGTTTTTGGCCCCGTCATTGCGCTGCTGAGGTGCGAGTCGGAGGAGGAGATTGTGCGTGTTGCTAATGGGACGGAGTTTGCGTTGGGTGCGTCGGTGTGGTCGAATGATTTTACCCAGGCGCATCGCGTTGCGGATCAGATTGAGGCGGGGATTGTCTGGATTAATGGACATCATTTGAATGATCCGTCGTCGCCGTGGGGTGGATTTAAGCAGAGTGGGATTGGGAAGGAGAATGGGGTGGAGGCGTACGAGAGCTATACTAGGGTCAAGAGCACGGTGATGAACTACGGGGTGCCTCCTGTTTGGTTTGATGATGAGCCGGCCGATGCGCGATATGGTTAGATTGACTATCTAGGATAGACATCAAATGAAGTACAGGCTCTCCCGTTCCTCTCGCATCGTCTCCACGTCAATACTGAACCTGTATCAAAGAGTGAAAAATCAAGACCACCGGTCAAATAGCAAAGCCAGCCGTGTTCGTCAGTCGTCAGTCGTCCCCGAATAGATGGGTCGATCAGCCCAGCGAAGAATCACTGCACAACGCAGTTTCTAAGCGCCTCAGCCTTAGGAATGACATCGCGACGACGCTGCACCTCCTTGACAAGCGGCTGTCCGTCCCAGGGACACCAGACACGATCATGAGGCCAGATACGATGGTAAAGCTGACGAACGTGCATCCACTGCGCGCCATCCCAACGTCCGTCGGATCTATCGTCATCAGCATCATTCTCTTCATTCATATCCGTCTCTCTAGATTGAAGGATAGAAAGATAAACAAACCTAAGTTCAACCACGCCCGGCGCCAGCAGATAAGCTCTCAGCAAAACACAGCCCACAACCAAATCATAAGGCTTGCCGCCGGTGCAGACGGAGAAACTCATGGCGTCGCGGCGGATGCACAGCGGGTCCTGGGCGTCCGCGCCGATGCCATTGACGTAAATACCCTCTTTGGCGGTGGCGATGGGGCCGGTGAATCCTTCGTTCTTGGGACCGCAGACGGGGATGTTCGCGGCTTTGATGATGTTGGGAACGTCCTTGAGGAGCTGTTTCCAGGCCTTCTTCCAGTCGCGCGAGTCCCAGTCGCGGACGTGATAACGGTGAGTGTTGGCCTTGTTGTTGTCTCTTTGGGATGGTTAGTATCTATCTATCTATCTATCTTTCTTTGTTGGGGTTGTTTGGAGATGGGAAAGACTTACTCCATGATGGATGGATGGTTGGTTGGAGTGCACGTGATGGTTTGGGATCAGGGCAAGAGTGTGCACGTGCGCAGGTTTTCAAGAGAGAAAAATGCGAATTTATGTGCCTGGGCTGCCTGGCTGCCTGTGGTGTTGACCTATTATTGCGAGTGATTGTTTTCACTGGTTTGTTATGTTTCTACAGTGATTGACAGTGGCTTGGTTGGGACTGGCTTGCGTGAATGAGCAGATTCTATCATCTTGACAGAGAGTCACTGGTCTGTCTCTGTTTTCATATTATCCAGTACCTAACCTATAAGTGACTGGTAATTAACACAGAGTCATCCAGTCCATGTTCACATATTCTTTCAGTAAATGGAGTGGTATGTTTATAGTATCTATATAGAAGTACGGAGTATGGTCTTTTGAGTTCCTATATCAATACTAACCTGATGAGGAAATTATATGTTTACCACCATCCACTGGACTCTGAAATTAAATAATAGTTAACATTATCAATTCTCTGAATAATACAGTCACTGGTGACCTCTCCAGCCACCAACTATAACCTTGAAAGCCTACCAGAGTTGAGAAATCCAGCCTCATATTCTATGACCTCGACCAGCGGCCTATACTGCCTGTCGCCAGGCCTAGACCCCCCACCCCACGTGAGAGTATCCCAATGCAGTTATATCTACCATGGACAGAAAAATAGCAGGAAAATACCATCTCCAATACTATCCAACTTTATGATCAGGAGGCACGCTGGCGTAGATTGGGTTGGACGGAATGGTGGTCCGATCCGTGGTTATGATACGGACATATGTCATAGACACCTCAGGGTTCGGGCTGTAGTTTTGGAGTGGTATATACCTCCCATCCCCCGAATAGAGCCATTTTGATTCTTGATTATTTCTTAACTATCCTATCTATTAGTATACATCATTTGAAAGAATCAATCTGAAGAATCAATATCATCATCATCAGACAATATGACCTCCGCCGACACGCAGCAATCCCTCGACATTCAAATCCAAGATGATTTGAAATACGACATTCGTATCGAGAATTCCTACGTGGAGAGGTAAACCTCTTTTTCTTCTTCTCATCCATTACATTCCCTTCCAATCTTCATCATTGGCACAACTGACAAAAACAGCGGCGAATTCCACACAGACGGCGACCCAGACGACATCCTCACCACAGACGATGTCGACGACATGAGCATCCGCCACAACGGCGGCAAGCGCCACGTCTGCTCCTCCGGCGACGTCGGATCCACGGCCGGTCCGCGAGGCCGCATCGACCTCGTCGACGACGTGACCGACAACCGCATCTGCACGCTCGCCTGGAGTGCCTTTATGGAGCCCGGCAGGCCTAACCAGTTCATGATGCGCAACCATGATCCCAATTATGATGTTGATATTGGAGACTATAATGAGTTTGGGACGATGGGTGTCGTGCCTGTTTCGGTGAGGGAGTTGTAAGAGTCTAATGGTATTGCTTGCTTGAATTGGATTTACTCTGCTGTGGGATGTTCATTGGTTGGGTTTGTGTTGAGGCCAAAAGAAAAGGCAAAGGAGGGGAGGGGACGTTTATAGTGCTTGATTTGTCTTGTGTTTTTATGTATCTATGAGGTCTTTTCCTCTCTTAATACTAGTATTTGTTGGTTACATGACAGTCATTGGTATATACCTCGATTATTTCTAAAATGACAAAAATAAATTTATTCTATAGACACCTCGAACTGAAAGCAAGATACCTCCAAGATATTGAGATACTGGCCGTGCATACCTCAATACTCCTCTCAACCATCCGTCCAAATGCACATCATGTAGCATACGCCTAAACATCCCGCCCATACCTCCACTGCATCCATACCAACGGCAAAACGCTAACCACCAACAATCCCACCAACAGCCCCGCCGACCCGTTCAACCCCAGCGTCTCAAACATAGGAGGAAACCAAAACGGTCCGATAAAGCACCACGTCTGCCGGATGAAGCCCAACAGAACCGACGTCAGCGCAGCGTGCTCAGGATCGAATTGCATAGCATCTACCACATACACCAGTAAGCACTCCATTCAAACATGAAGCAGGGGAAACGTACAGTTGATCAAGAAATTGGCTACCACCTGATTGCCAAAACCCGCAATTCCAATACCCACAATTGGAACGACGCTATAGTGCATCGGGGTTGTGCGGTCCAGCTGGACGCAGAACACCACCAACCCGACTACCATGCACGCAAACCCGATATAGCTGGTGGAGATGTACCAGGACAGCTTCATGTGGGCTCGTCCACTTTTGACGGTTCGAGCGTTGAGCAGTGCGTGAAACACGGCGTTGGCTATCTCCCCTGTAACCGTCCCGATGATGATTCCTAGGAACTGCAGTCCGACTTGCTGAGAGTCGAACCCGAACCGTTCGCTGAATAGCTGTGGGATTTCCACTGTCAGCAACGCTGCGGAAAGACAAAAGACCATTGTGTGGCAGCAGATAGAGAGGACGATGCGCATGTGTCGCGCCATGAGGAACGGACGCCATAGGTCTGACGCTGCGAACGGCGTTGGGTCAATTCGACGGAAGGTTAGGAACTTCTTCGCCCATGAGGTCTTCTGCAACGGGACTGCGTCGCTTTTCTTGGTGGATGAATCTGGGCCCAAGTACCGTGTCTCATCGCTGAGGAAGAAATACAGCACGAACTGCACTCCGCTGACGATCGCGAATGTCCAGTATACCCACTCCCAGCCTACCCTTTGTGCGACGAACCCCATGATAAATGGTCCTACAGGCGGGCCGAGAGTGACCAGCACGCTAATTGAGTACTGTTAGCTTAGATCATACCACACTTGTGAGAACAAGGGACATACGTCCAAATACCCAACTTGTACCCCCTTTCATGTTCCGGGTACATCTCGACCACCACCGGGGGCCCTAGGGCAATTGGGGCACTGATAAATAGCGACCCTAGAATGCGACAGATGATCATCGCTGCGTAGCTGTTGCTATTTGCACATCCGATATTACACACTGCCGTGCAAAATGTGCAGACGAGCCAGATAGGACGCCGACCAAAGCGGCTAGAAAGTGGGTGGAGAAGGAACGGGGCGAGACCGGTGAACAGGATCTGTCGTCACGGTCAGTGGTATATCGTGGTAAAGGGCGAGATTACTTACGTGGATGGAGGTGAAGTAGCTGATATCTTGGATGGAGACACCGAACATCTCGGCAAAGGTCGCATACACTGGGATGATGCCTGCTCCAACGAAATTCGTCATCATCGCGTGGAACGAGATCATGACTAGGTTGATATCTTTCTGTCATTCAAGTTAGATTCAGTTTCCTTGTACATAGAAGATGCTTTGGTAGACTTGCCTTCCATTGAGGCCAATTAAGAGGGTTGTTAGGATCCGCTGACAATGGCATGTCCGACGGACCAGACTCTACAGTGTCATGCGAGGTCTTCTCGAGAGCGGATATATTCTGG
Organism: Aspergillus campestris IBT 28561; assembly: GCF_002847485.1. Lineage (NCBI taxonomy): Eukaryota > Fungi > Ascomycota > Eurotiomycetes > Eurotiales > Aspergillaceae > Aspergillus > Aspergillus campestris. The sequence goes on along the minus strand of NW_020194336.1, from coordinate 271,753 downwards.
ACATGGTCACTGTCTCCATCGCTGCGGGCAGTACCATGATGGGATTTCTCCCCGTGCTCGTCGTCTTGATGCATTGTAGTATGAACAGCCATAATTGCAGAATCACATCAACCAACTAGATCATCCTAACAAGCATTCGAGGAACCAGGATGATAGGCGCAGGTATAAATTGCGCGTGAATCGTATCTCGATACTAGTACCCCATGGGGAAAGACATCGGAGAGACTAGATGCGCCGCTCTCTCCGCAGCCGCTCAAAATGCGGGCCGATCTCGCCCATCGGCACAACATGATCAACCGCTTGTAGGTCTCGAGTAATATAAATGAAAATACTTGATCTCACTGATAGAAGAATAATAACGTTCGTCCGTCAATAAATAAAATGTCTGAGTCATCCAACACCAAGGTTTGCTGGGAGCGTCTGATCCGATTTGTGAGCACGGACGGCCGTGTTCTCCATGGAGAGCCTATACTGCCATCGCCGGACTTTGATCTGGGAGACACGACGGCAGAGACAAAACTCCAGGCTAAGGTTATCTCCGGGGACATCTTTGATGCTGGATCCAAGGTGACAGATGAGGTTGCGACTGTCCAACAGCTCCTTGGGCCGTTAACGAAGGATGATGTTCCCATCCTACGCTGTGTCGGGTTGAATTATCTCACGCACAGTCAGTGAATTCTCCTATCCTTCCACCCTGCGCTACGGCGACAGGTATACTGAGTGCTTTATAGTTCGTGAAACTGGCCGGTCGCCACCGCCGACGCCGTCTATCTTCTTCAAGCCAAACACCACGGTAGCAGACCATGGCAGCGACGTGTTGATCCCCAAACTCGCCCAGGATGAGCAAGCAGACTATGAAGGCGAGCTGGTGAGTGATAGGATTGAAAGCACGCGTCACGAAAAATCGCTCTAATACTCGACAGTGCATCGTCATCGGCAAGGATGCCAAAAACGTCAGCGAGGAAGACGCGTTAAACTACATCGCCGCATATACCGTAGGGAACGATGTCTCGTCGCGGAAGCTCCAGATCGATCGCGCCATTGCCGGGCCTGTCCCCCAGTGGGGATTCTCCAAAGGCTTCGACACCTACGCTCCAATGGGCCCCTGTCTCGTGCGGGCAGACATCATTGGGGATCCCGCACGACTCCAGTTGCAGACTTTTATCGACGGAGAGCAGCGACAGAACATCGAGGTTTCCGACCTGATATTTGGCTGTGCGGCACTCGTATCCTACCTGTCCACGGGCACGACTTTGCAAAAGGGCAGTGTGATTATGACCGGCACTCCGGGAGGTATGTTCTTCAATTCCATTATCGATGTTTCTCCAATTCGCGATCGCTGATCATATGCAGGTGTCGGCAACGGCCTGAAGCCTCCCCAGTTCTTGAAGCCAGGAACTCGTATGGAAGTCAAGGTGACGGACATTGGCACATTGAGGAACGGGGTGAAGTTCGAGTAGGGTATTCCAACTGATGTCAGTAACGTCGACGATTTAGATGATAGAATAGGCAAAGAAGCCATCAACGAAGCGCTGTCTTAGTCTTCTAGAACGAAACCTCATACAGATGTGTCTAGGCTATTGCTTTATCCGTAGTGGAGTGAAGTGGAGACTGTTCAGGAGAAGACCGAGATGTTTCCCAGTCTAGGCCGCTCACGTGGCTGCCGTGGGCCTTTCTGGGGAATCTGGGGTTCCCCAGCTTCTTCTACCCCACATCTTCTACACATGAGTCATTTTCAGCAATGTCTCCCCACGATCAATCAATAAATTATCTTCAGTCAGCTGCGTTTCGTGAAGATGTCAGTCTTCACCAAGCTGGATCGATCGATCCCTCCAAGTGGCAGGTTTGCTACAACTGTAGACGGTAGGCAGTTTTCTAAGAGCTGCAATATCCACCGTGATGCATGTACTGATTGGCTTATAGGATGAAGAGAAAATGTTAGACAAGAATTGTCATGTTATCGAGTATTTATCTGATTGGTCACAGGTGACAGAGTACAGCCCAGTTGCTCTCGGTGCATAACCAACGGGCTTGTTTGCCAATACGGCCGGCGTCGCAAACGACCGGGCCCGGCCAAGGGTGCCGTTCCGTCAAGGACACAAGCATTTTTGGACAGGATTAGTGTGTGACCACTTAAATGTATGATGTCTTGCTACTGAACACTAACAGGCGAATATAGACGAGTTGGAGAAGCATGTTAGAAGTCTTTCCAATCAACAACACGTCTTGAATAGCCCATTGGAGGATACAGACCCGAACCAACTTTGCGTACCAGAAACAGATGAAAATCTCGCCCTCATCTCTTCTGCTGGCCTGAATGGACCCCCCTCTCCGTTGATCAACCGTGTCTCCGATAGTATATCGTCAGGAAAGAGCCCTTGTGTGATCGTGTCACCAGAGCGAGAAATAGACCCCCATATTCTTGGGAACAAGCCCAGTTCCACGTACGGAGAATATGACCCCAATAGCATGTCATTCGCTACTAAACATACGCTGTTTGTTATTTCGTCCCGCCTGTCTCCCCGCCATTACTGACTCGGCCTATAGTTTGTCCCTATACTTTGACCATATACAGCCAATCTTCCCGATGTTTCGGAGACCGGCCTTGTATCATAATCTCTTAAACAGTCACGTCCCCGATGATCTTCTTGTCGCCATGTTTGCCATTGCATGTCGTTTCCTACCCCCCGACAAATCCAATCTTCTCTTTGGCCATGCAACTGCCCCTTGGGAGCAGTTCTCTCGGCTAGCTCATCAAAAGTCTCGGGAAAATGTAGATAAGGAAGGGAGTCGGCCCGTGACGCTAGACGCCGTGAAGACAGCCTGTCTTCTAGCATTGTACGAGTATACGTCCACACCCAGCCGTCAGGCTTGGGTATTGGTTGGCAATGCGATGCGCTTGGCGCTGATGGCCCAACTACACCAGGTGGACTGTGCCAACGGCCCTGATAATCTCACAGCAGCGGAGAAGGAAGAGCGTCGGTTCGTCTGGTGGACCATCTGGAGGCTCGATTGCACCATCAACGTCACCACGGTGACGCCGTTCAGCATCGACCCTCGGCTGATAGGCACAGCGCTGGTCTCCTCCACAATCCCCGATTTCACGGCTGGGGTGGTTGACGCTACACGCAACAAGATTCCCGAGATGGATCCAGTCAGGTCGTGGACTTCTGTCCAGGGCCCGCAGGTTCAAGACACGGGTGACGGCTTCAATACGCACCTATTCGCGGTCTCGTTGCTGAGAGCTGTGTCGGAATGCCATCAGCGGCTGAACACGAGGGTCAATGCTGAAGATATCCAGTATATTTCGAGTTTAGAAGAGATTTTCACCGCTCTAGATGTCATCTTCCCAGGTTCATTCTTTGCGCCCGCCAAATCGCCGACCGAAGAATCCCACACGCATCGACTCCGGCTAGAGACGATCATCATGTTGAACACGTAGGCGACCCTTTCCACACCAGAGTTCTGAGCATACTAACAAGATGAACCCAGCGCCCGCCTCATCTTAAACGAGCCTGTTGGCCAACTAACTACAAAGCCTCCCGAGAATACGAGCAACTCTCTAGTTTCCCTCGGAGGCTGGCGCGATAGCCTAGGATATGCAGAAGATATCGCCAACGTTTTCAACTACTGGCCGTCCGACTACTTCGCTGTCTCAGACCCCATCATCAGTTGTGCCATTTGGCATGCCTACTGCGGGCTAATGATGTTGGAGATGTCTGGTCTCAAGAATTCAGGTGCAGATCTACAGAGTATGCCCGAAAGCAGTGCGCTTGAGGGGTTGAGCGTTTCGCTCAATAGCTTCACGCCCTGGTGGCCGATTGCTCGGGTGCTCCAAGGTAGGCCCAAAATATACTTCTGCATACAGACTCGATCGAGCAACAAGATGCTAATGCCATTATAGACTCCCTGCAGGAACTCCGGGCGTGGAGCTGGGCCAAACTAGACTCCCGGCGGCTGATCGGTCTGATTTCTCACGTCCGAAAGGCGTTCAGTCCGTTTACGAGGCAGCCTGGTAGAGTAGATGTGTCAATACTGTGTGACTCGCTCGTGGAGGACTTGACTATGTCTGTGATGTAAATGATATTCAGGCTATATCACTGTACTATTTCCGGTTTCGCGTCAGAAAAGTAGTTCTGCACAGACTTGAGATTCTGTCGGAGTTCCCCCACGTCACGCGCCACCGAGTGGATGAAGAAATCTGGTCGGAGCAGCACGTATTTTGTCGATGAATGCAACCTTTCTTGGATGGCGTTCCGGTTGTATCCCTGCAGGCGTGTGACGTTGTGGCTATCCAGCTCCGCGGATGAGCACGGATAATAGACAAAAGAGGCTTTGCTATCCCGCGTACTTCCTCTATCGGCACTGATATCCAGATAACTGACATCTTGGGTTGAAATGAGGGCTTCCGGCAAATCTACCTCCTTCAATACTGCCCGGACTGCAAGCGGGTCAAAATCACCCGGGCGTTTCACCAAAACTAACAGCGACAAATGCGAGAGGTCCCGCAAGATGGCATCGTCAGAGAGAACAGGCCGCTCGTCGTCGGAACCCCGACACCAAACCTGGGCAACCTTTCTCCCGCCGCCTGCAGATTGCAAGAAGAACCCGTCTGGGCAATTGTTCTCGTTGTATACCAGTTTATCGCGGAATGCGCGTCTCGTCCTCCACTTGGCAACCCCCGGGAGCCACCAAAGGACGCGCATGCAGGTTCGGTAGACGAGACCCCACCAGAATGAGGTGAGGTTGACGATGCTTCCGTTTAGTTTTGTGGACATCGTGGCTGCCTCCCAGGCATGCCGACGCTCCTGGCTCCATCCACTCAGAAGCTTGGTCTGCACTTGTGGGGAGACGTTGAGGTGGGACATCATGGCTAAACGCCAGCTGAGAGCCTGTGCGTCGCGAATACCCGTTGCGATGCCTTGTCCGCCGAAGGGAGGGAAGACGTGGGCTGCGTCGCCGATCAGCATTGTATTGCGGTTGTACCATCGATTCACCACTTTGGTTGCGAATCTATTTTTGTCAATATATGGAATTTTCTGAGTTGAATGGCTGGTTGAGACTGACTTGAATGGTCGACATCGTAAGACGTGTATGCAATCTCGAGGATACTCCACGGTGGTGCCTTTCAACTTTGAGGAGAATTTCTTGCCAGGAATCACCATCCAGGGACTGAATTGCTTCCAAAATCTTTCCAACGCGTCATCGGATTCTTCTTCTGGCGTTATATAGTACTCGTGTCTGCGATGCGGTTAGTGCCTGTTTCCATCGTGATGGCAGAAGGGATTATGGCACCAACCTCCAGAATCGAGCACCCTTGGGTCCAAACCGTCCGCTTACGGCGGGTCTTTGAGAGTCGTTGCAGAAGCTTCGCAGAGGAGTCAGCATTATACGCTCAATTCAGAGACCAATACACATACTGGAAGCCTTTGGGCCAAAACTCCTCGTGTACTTGCTCAGGTGTGTATCCAAGCTTCCACAGAGGAAACTCTGGATGTTTCTCAGGAGTAGGAAGATCAACTTGCAGATTGATCGCCACCCAAGTACCAACGTATGGCCACCTAAACCCTGTCAGAGCAGAAACGACCCATATACCTTCAATATACAACTTACACGCCATCGACCTGTTTGATCCCTTCAGGTTCTAAGAACTTTTTCCTCACCACGCCTCTCTTCCCGTCGGCGCCCACCAGCCACCGTGTTTGGATAGTCTTGCGCTCTCCCGTGGACGTCACATACCCCACGGTCATGATGCCATCTTCTTCCTCTCGGGAGACCACCTCGCATCCGGTTCGAAGCTCGCAATTGGGGAAACTTGGGAGGAGTTCGCGGATCTCTCTTTCGTAGTTGGGCTGGAACTGGGTAATGTTTTGCGACACGGCATGCTCCGCCCAGTCTGTCATCAGGTCGAAGATCATGAAAGGGCGCTGTCGGAAGCTTCCACGGTGGAAATTGAGTGCACCAATATCTGTCGTTATAGATCGATCTTAGTACAATGCTATTTCGGGTTATGGGACGTATCAGGTACTACATACGGTGTCCGATCTTCTTCGTCAAACCCTCGCCGATGCCGACTTGATAGGAGATTCGCACTGCATCGCCGTTGACTACGATGCCGCGCGGGTCTTCGCAGACTTCTTGGTCTTTTTCCAGAATGACGACCTGTACTTTGTGTCAATAGTGATCTGAGCGGAAGTGGTTCTGTTTCGTTTTTAGGAAAGAATGCCTTATACCTTCATGTTCATTCGAGCAAGCAGGGCGCCCAGCACAAGCCCACTTGGCCCAGCGCCTGCAATTAGCACGGTAGTCGACTCCATTTTTCTCGCGTAAATGACTCCCAAGTATGTGAATCCGCGAATTGAAGCGACTTGGGGGCGGCAGACTTTAAATCCATCCCGTTTATAGAAGTGGTCACCTGGCTATGGAGGATCGACCAGCAGTTTGATTAAAATAATGCGGAGGTTCATGTTCGATGTAGCCCGATTGGATACTCGATCTCTACCCCAGTATGATGCTGGTCTTTTCATGGCTGGGGTAGATGCGGAGGAAAGAGATCCTCCGCAGCGGAGCAACTCGGTTGTTGATCTTCCGCTGCTTCCCCGCAAAGTTACTATATACTACAGACGACCAGAACTCGCGGATCAGGTAAGGATAGTTCCTAAACAAACCATTTCAATTGTTTGCGCTGAGCTGCTTCATATTCTGTACGTCTAATAATACGCCATCAGTCAATCATGCCGCCAGGTCGCATCCCCCCCGTTTCCAACTCCCCGGATAAGATCCAACTGGAGCGTCTCAGCCATGTCTGCTATGGCCACACTGATCTGAACAAATTCGACGCATTTGCGCGAGATTTCGGGTTCGAGCAAGCCAGCCGCACCGAATCGGCGATCTACTACCGAGGCTGGGGCAAAGATGCCTGTGCATACGCGGCCTTGCAGGCTGGCGTGAATGGTCAGGAGGAAGGATTTGTAGGCGCTGCGTTTATCGCCGCGTCTGAACAGGACTTCAACCGATCCGCATCCTTACCGGGAGCGTCGGAGGTAGAGAGTAATCCTGCTCCAGGAGGCGGGAAGAGGGTGAAGCTCGCGTCGCCGTCTGGATCGACCATCTACATCATCTGGGGACAAGAGGACCGCGCGGCGCCAGTGGAGCCTGCTAGCAGCACCGATGTACACAAAGGACCTTACAATACAACATTAGCCAAGCCACGAAAAGGTAACCATATGATCGCTTCCAAACGTCCAACCCAGCCAATCTAACGAGGACATACTATAACAGGAGAATTCCAGCGATTCAAAGTAGGCCCCGCCATGGTCCACAAGATCGGCCACTACGGCTACGTCACGCGCATGTTCGACGAGGACATCGCTTTCTACACAGAGAACTTCAACTTCGTGCCGTCGGATATTCTCTACGAGGAGGTAGAGGGCCAAGGCGAAGTCGACAGCTTGACCTTCATGCACCTCGACCGCGGCCAGACCTACGTCGACCACCACACGCTCTTCCTCTCGCGCGTGCCCGCCTCCCATCCGAAACCGTATCAGATCCATCACTGCTCGTTCGAGGTGGAGGACTTTGACACCCAGATGCTGGGTCACGAGCATCTGCTTAACAAGGGATATAGTCTGGTATGGGGGGTGGGGCGCCATATCCTGGGATCGCAGATCTTCGATTACTGGAAGGATCCGAGTGGGCTTACCATTGAGCACTATGCTGATGGTGATGTCGTGAATGTGGATAATCCGACTGGGCGGATGAAGAGTGAGGGCGCTGCTTCTATGTATATCTGGGGGCCGATCCGCCCGGCTAATGGAGTGGCTGGTTGAGAGCAAATTGTGTTCGGTCGATTTCTTTTTTACATAGGTACACGTTTCAGTTGGGTGGCAGTGTCGAAATACTTCGGTTGCTCTTATTCTATCCCTTGTATAACTTTTTCTGTACGTATAAGCGAGGATATTGCCCGATTATAAGGGGGTGGTTGATTTAAGAGCCGAGAGAACTCGGTTGTAAGCGTCACCTAGACATGGATAGGCTTGGTCCTTGGCCGTCCCTCGGCGTCTCATCTTCTGGTATTCTATTGCAATAGGTAAGAAATGAGTGAAAGAAATGCGATGATCCAGAGAAACTGGTCAAAGAGAAACTGAAACTGAATCAGTGACGAGTCACCTGACCCCAAAGCGCATCCCCTGTCTGCAATCTAAACCTTTCCCCAACGCATTTCCACTTTTTATTCTCTATTCATTCCAATCGTTTCATTTCAACAACATGATCTCAGCTCCAAAAAGATAACGAGAGTGCTATGGAGACACTGTCTACTCTTCCTATTGATCCAACACACGGATGATCTACGATTAAATTGCTACAGCGCCCAGCACCACAGCCACTCACTATTATCACAAGAACGGCTGAAATAAGTGGAATTCATCCAAGAATTAACATTTCGACTATCATGAGCCGAAAATGAAACTCCAATCTCAACATGTTGGGCACGGATCTTAGCGCCGGTGTCTTTCCTACCCAGAATCCCCATTCGCTAACAGAATCCATGACAGACGAACTTCGTTCTACATAGCGCGCGGCTACCGAATTGAGTCGGACGCATGGATTGCATAAATGGTGCAGGCCTATATTTTCCTACTGCTCATGAGCAAGCGATTCGCCCATCCTTAGACGCCATGCGACCTGTACTTTTTTAGTTTTGTCTATTTTAAACGTGCCTCTTTATTTCGGAAGATTGCACATCAAGAAATGCAGCCCATACTAAAATGCTCAAGGGACCACCCTGTAGTCTGGAATGATTTCTACGGCTTCAGATAAGTGAACACTTACGGCAACACCATGAAGCAGCTACTTCGGCAAATGACCCCAATTCGCGAGAAATCGATCGATGAGGAAGCCCCATCCGACGAGAAAGCCCCATCCGACGAAAAAGCCCCAGCTGATGAGAAAACCTCAGCCAAGGTTGCTGTCATTCAACAGCCGGCCATCTACAACAAACGTCTTGAGTTTATCCAAGCACTCTTCGATATCAAGCCTGAGGATGTCGTCAACTTCCCAGGGATTGGGTCATACTGTGACTATTTGGAGCGTGAAGCCTTTCATCCGTTGACTGGTCCATCCTTTGACCCAATTTGGGGTTTGATACCCTATAAAAATCCCAGAGAGATAACAGATCGCTGGGACTGGATCCTTGCGGTGCTACAGGCGATGGGATCAGAAGAAACTGAGATCAGCATACACGACATATTACAACGTCTGAAGGTGCGAGGAGGAGATCACAGCGCAATACTTGATCGGTGCAAGGATAAAAGCTCCTTTTACATTGCCATTTTCGGGGTCCTGTGCTGGTCAAGCATGGTAGCGCGTCCGAATCTGATTCCCACGGACAACACAGCACGCAACCTCACATGCCTCCTGCCACATGGGTCCAGATTGTCCAAGGACTCCACTATTCATGCACTAAGTAGTCGACACATGCGACCAATCCCGCTCATATTCCGGTCTTTCAAGATGCAGCACTGGGGTGACCAGTTGGGTGACCGCGTGCAGGGTGGATCGTGGGAGGGGGACAGCCTATACAAAGCAAGTCTCAGCATATACTCGCTGCGGTACTTTGGTCACGTCACTATTCAGTGGGTGGATACAATCAGTGAGCATCTACGGTTCAACCCTGCTACTCGGCGGTTGTCCTTGTTTCGCTTTCCGACGTTCTGCGCCTTGTTTGCAATCTATGGAGGCAACGTTAGCTCGGCAATCCAAAGGTAAATCATATATTGCCACGATAGTCATCATTTGAGTATTGGAGCTTACTATTCTCAGTATTTCCGAGCAAATTGATCCCTTGTCCCCAGAAGATCGAGACCAGTGCTGTGTTAGTCTAGAGCAAGAGGTTCTCCTTTCCTACCGTCTTCTATTTGGGCGAGATGGCATGTCCAGAAAAGTCGCACATGACGAAATCTGCCGGCTGAAGAAGATTCACGCAAATCAGAGTGTCGACACTATGCTTCTGGACCTCTGTGGACGGAAGTACAAGCATGGCAGCTTGTGGTGGAGGACATACGACACCGTCCTGCAGAATTATCCCTCTGAGATGTGGCCCGTCACTTGTCGGACTATGAAAGGGCACCTCCTGGAAAGCGACGTGTACAGCGTTCGCAATGACTTTCCAAGGCTCGGACCGCGCTTGCTCAAGCTCCAGCAGTTCAACCTACGACAGAGACCCAATAAGTTGATTGATCTGTGGCGCGACAGGCGAAATCCCCTGCAGTGGTACACGTTCTGGGCGGTAGTGATCGTTGGAGGCGTGGCCAACATCCTGGCAGCACTCCAGCTTCTGGTCGCAATTGTTGAATTGCAAACCTCATTTTAGGAGTTGATCTTTCTTTTCTTCCTGTTTTTGTACATGGACCGGTCAATGACGGCGCGATTTTTGATTTTTCAATACAGACTTGCTAGGAGTTTATTGGAAAGAATGATATGATTGATGAATGACTCGCGAGCACGGCCTTCCAGTCAATTTGTTGTAAATTTACATTATAGCCTCTTGACCCTATTTTCACGCTCTATTTCCTAGTACCTTGAGTACACATTCCATAGTATCCATAAATAATTCTATAAATATAGAAACGAATCTATCCAATACGAATCCCAGATCGCTCCAGAACTAAGCCAAAACAGTAATCACTAGCGTAGGCAGTGAAGTGATCAAGCACAAGAAGCCGATCAGTGGAACCCCGCGGCGCTTCGAAGCTCACATACAAGGTACCCTGTCATGGTGGTATAAGCTCCAGCCAGCAGTCAATCTTCCAGACCCAAATGCAGCGATCCCATATCCTCCGCTCATTCCTCCACACCTGTTCTCCCAGAGCAGCTCCACTCTTCAAGCAGAGCCATCCCTCCCCTCACTTAACAAAGATGGCCCCAAAAGCCCAAAGCCAAATCATCTACGCCCCCTCAGCGGAAGCCCCGCGCGGGCTCATATCAGTCTTCCTCGCAGGGACAACCACCAAAGTCGACCCCACCGATTGGCGCGAGGTCCTCTCCGCCTCTCTCGCAGACGCGCCCGTCACTATATACAACCCGCACCGCGCAGACTGGGACAGCTCGTGGCGCGAGGATATCGATTTTGCCCCCTACCGCGAGCAGGTGGAGTGGGAGCTCGAGAAGCAGGAGAAGGCTGATGTGGTCGTTGTCTACTTCCACCCTGCGACTCAGGCGCCGGTTAGTTTGCTGGAGCTTGGGCTGTGTGCGCGTATCCCTGGGAAGGCGGTTGTTGTTTGTCCGGAGGGATACTGGAAGAGGGGCAATGTGCAGGTTGTTTGTAGGAGGTTTGGGATCGAGTTGGTGGATGGGGTTGAGGGGTTGAGGGAGGCGGTTTTGAGGAGGTTGCCTCCTGGTGTTTTGTGATTTGGGGCTCTGGGGGAAAGTTGAGTGGGTTACGATCTTTAGTTGCTGTTGCTATAATGACATACTGTAGTACTATCGCTGGTGTTTGCGTGTATTCTTTCTTCTGAGGGTTGTATTGTGGATGCCCCGGTCGGGCGAATGCTGCTGCTACATTTGTACTAGTTGGTTGGCATATGTTTCATATTCATAAATCTATCTTTGACTGATGTGAATAAGCGCATCGAAGTCTTCGTCCTCTAACTGCTCCGGATGCGGGAAAGAGGCTTCCTTTGATCTTTCTGTGGTCGTTGGTCGCATCTTGCCCATGATCTGGAGATATAAGGCTTTCGCCTCTTTGAGTTGTTGATCGGCTTGCGCTTCCTGTCCGGGGATCTGGCGTCTCGTCTCGGATAACTTGAACAAACATCGGGCGTACTTGGCAGGATGCGTATCTTGGTGAATAGAGCTAATCACTTTCGCCTCTTCGAGATGTTCGCTAAATAGGGAAGAGTTGCCATCGTCAGTACAGTGCGTACCTACCGCGTACCCGCTGTTCTCGTTCTAAACTTACAGTGCAGCGTCTTTGTTTCCTTGCAGCAGAGCACAGCATCCCAGCTGATATACAATGACACCGTTGAAGTCCAAAGCACGAGACTTGTCGCCCGCAAGCCACATGGACTGAGACTCCAACAACATCTTTTCCGCGGCGTCATACTTTCCTTCGGACATAAGCAGTCGCCCTATGACAAATTTACACCTACATGGCATTAGTATCCGATTGTGTATGCAACCATGTATCTTCCAAAGTCCCCCGCAGCCAGAAGGGGAGAACTCACGTAGCTGTCGGCGCCCAAACAAATGGCTCGGCAGACAGAAGTCCATCTATCGCCTCAGTAAGCTGCACTCTAGCCTCATCGAAGTTTCTCCCGTGAGCCAGGATCCGGCCATGCGTCAGTTTCAGCAGCGGAGGACAGTTGAATTCAAGGCCTGCGGATTCGGACCACCGCTTCCATGTATCACGGCTCCGTTCGATCCATTGTATAGCGGTTTTAAAGTCTCTCAGGCACCCATAAATAGTAGCTAGGTTATCTTCGATCCAGCAGAGATTCTGGAGATCAACGGGAGACTCCGACAGCTTGAGGTTGTGTGCGATCAGCAAGCTCTCGAGGGCCAGGTTAAATTTGCCCCGGAAAGCCCACATGGAGGCAACGTGAATTTCAGTCGATGAGGGGAGGTATATCTCCTTGTCCGCGTCTGGAAGTGTAGCCATAGCAATTCTGTTTGCGGTAACGAGGTCTTCGAGTTCGCGCCAGTTCTGTGTTTCGAGGAGATACCTAATAGCGGTATTATTAGTACATGATAGGGCATAACCTTAGAAGGAGTGTGGCATTGCTGTGGTTTAGATCGTCGACATATTTGTGCAATTTGACTGACCGTTGACATTGAACCCATGTCTCGCACGTCTCTCTACAAGCGGAGAAACTTGGGTTCCGCTTTCGCTCTTTCATAAAGTTACTTTTAAGATGCAGTACATGCTGCAACCAAAGTTGACACTTGTCCCAGACATTGTAGAGATTGGCTCTGGTAGCACCCGCTTTCTTAGGTCTCTTCGGAAACGCGTTGTACATTAGAATCGAAGCTTCGTAGAAGGCCTTTTGGTGGGCTTCGGGGCTCATAAAGCGGCGAAATTGGGATGCGATGAGACGATGAATCGAATATACGCGGCTATATCGATCTCGTTTGATTAAAGCGAGGGCCAACAGCTCCTCCGTGTTTATGCTCAAACTGTGACATCCATTGTTAGCGATTGCAATGTCGGGAATAGTATGGGTACCGGAAGTCACGAACCGATCGGAATCAAGATACCAGAGCATATCATCTGTGAAGTTTTCTGTCTCTTTGTTGAACTCAAACAATGATTGTGGGATGCTGTCTGGGGAACAAAATGTAAAAGCTGACAACAGTGCAGCACAGTCAGGCCGGAGATTCCTGAAAGACAGTTGCCAGACAGTTTCCAGTCCGTCTTTAAAATCCCTGGATTTATCATAAACTTCAACAAGTTCTGATATAGACCAGGAACGACGATGGATCAAGCCACACATGTTGGACAATGCTAATGCATGGCCATTCAACCTCTCAGCAAGACTATATGCTGACTGTGCTTCATTAGCCAGGATATCCGTCCCGATATGTCCTGCGAGAAGATGTAGCAAGAACTTTGAGCCTGTTTCAGTATCCCAAGGGAGTATCTCAATACCAGTGTCGGCAGGATCGAAACCAAGCAAATGATTTCTTGTTGTGATCAAGACTTTACCCTTGCTGCCAGATAGAGGCCAGTAATCCCGAAGAAGCTCGGTTGTCTCTGCATTATCGTAGATGATCATCCATCTACACTCTAATCTGTTAGCAGTAACTAAAACTGCAGGGTGCTAAGCCACGTACCAGTCTGCTGCAGCCAGCCCTTGAGAATCATCCTGTTTTCGTCATGAGTGGCTGGCGCAGTATCGGGTAGTTTCAGTCTGAGGGCAATATCTGTAAAGCTCTGTTGGATAGCGACCGGACTTTCAGCACCGACCCAGAAGATAGCGTCAAAGTCTTTGGTCGCTAACTTCTTTTCCAGGAATTTCATGGCAACGTGGCTCTTGCCGACGCCTCCCATGCCGTAGAGAGCCAGTGAGCGCAGTGGCGATGTCGCATCGGTGTCCTGGAAATACTGTTCGATCTTCTCAATCACCTCATCTCGATTGAAAAAACGAGCGGTTCGTATGGGTGGAAGGACGAAGCAAGGTAAGTGAGCCATATCTCGGAACACGCGCGGTGTGAGCGAGAGATACGAAAACCAGGATGCCATGTCTCCCTGATACTGCCTCTGATACATGGCAGCGACTCGCTCGATGCGAACAAGTATATCTTCAATCTCCTCTATGGCGGCTGCAAAACTGTCGGTCAACTTAGTCCACGATGGATCGTACCCATCTGTTTACATTAGTATTAGACCATAGGTTTCTTCGCAATCTCGATTGAATTCCTTGCGAGGGGGTCTTACCGCCGGTATGTGTCAATCCCAATAAATCATCGTCTGCTTGGCGTATAAATTGCACAGCGTCCGTGAGAAAGCTAGTGAACCTTAGAAAAATATCGAAGCAGGACTCTTTGTCCTCTTTGGTGATTGTCGGGCTTTTTCTGCAATGGAGGATGAAATCATGACAGTTCCTGCTAAGCTTCCTAAGCATCTGTACCATTCGTCGCATTGTCTCGTCATGCTGCAAGGCCAACTAATAAGGTGTCAGAGATCACTAGTCAATTTTGTATAAAAAGCTACTGCCAGTATATATATGTATCAATATTGGCACTTGTCTTACCGTGAGCAGTAAGCCGAGCAGTCCCCAAAACACACCCGTCCCAGGAGCCGGATGAAGGTGGGAGGTAAAGAAATCGCTGAAGTCTTTCAAATCAACCATTCGGGGCTGCAACATGGCCAGCTCTTGCAGGGCCGCCTCAGACACCTCTTCATCTTGTTCGACGAACACATATTCCCGTACATCCTCATAGGTGCGAAAACTTCTAATCGTCCTGCGATCTTGAGGTTCCATCCGTTCTAAGAAGGACTTGGTCGCTGATTCCCATTGTTTGGTGAAGAAGGCTTCCCTGATGAATGCGATGTTCCATGTTAGTTAAGTCTCAATTCTCATTATGCAGCCGCCAAATCAAGATGCCTTACAAGACAGGGGACTCCATGACAACTCCTTCTGATATTTGAGGAGACGCACGAGCCGTGAAAACAACAGCCTGGAGTTCAAGAAGGATAATTGGGGATAGAATTGGAGGTGGAGAGATGAGGGGGCTTTAGTGCCAAGTTGTGATCAGCTGCATTAGTCTCAGACGGGGTTACAGGGTTGCGCGCCTGCGAGGAACTAACAGTAGCCACTGAGTCTAGCCAGAGTAATCTGTATTGTGCAGGTCCGTATACGATATTTTCTCATGGCTCAGTGACAGGGGGGCAGAAATCCCATCAAAATCGGATTGTGCAATTGTACGCCTACCACTGGCAATGGAATATAGCACATCGGCAGTATATAGTAAATGTGTCGATCAATGCTCACCTGTTCTAAACAGGCTCTAATAAGTCTCCAGTCACCTGGGTCCGCATTTTGAGATTACTGTCAACCAGCAGGTAAAACAGTAGGTAAAACAGTATCAGTAAGTGCTGTTGACCCTTTTTCGTCCTGGTTCTATATTCAAGCCAATCTAGTTGCTTACTATACTTGGTCCAGCAGCCACATTCACATACAGCAAGTCTTTTGGAATACCTGATTAGCAGGTAAGTGCCTGTAGATAATTCACTGAGGGTCCTCCCTGATCTTTTCACGTTTCCATTGAAGCTACAGCCTACAGCCCACTCTCCACCTAAATCCAAAAGTATATCCGAGTCGTTTCTAGAATCAGTAAAGCAAAGGCGACAGGATCGAGGTGGAAGCTATACCAGACACCGGTGGGGATCCCAGCAAGATGTTGGGGTAACTATGGTTCCCTATTATTAGTGTACGCATCGGAGAACATGGTATTTTCTTCTTTCACTTCGTTAAGGTCCCTGAGAGAACGCATACTGCAGGTACAGCGAGATTTTGGCCATGTGGACAACTAGGTACGTGGCCGCCCTAGCCTTCTATTATATCATGCCATGTCATGACGGCATAGGGTCTATCTTCCCATCTGTGTCGGATGTCTCTGACATGGGAATTTCCTCCCCGAGATGATCATATCCGACTTGAGGCTATTTGGAAAGCTTTGATTTCTGGACTGAGAGAAATGATGTGTGCAGTATCCAGCGAGGCGCTATTACCTGCCGTTTATTCTGCTGGTCTCGGTTCACATACAAGGCGCCAAGAAGCAAAAGAAACACCCTCCAGCTCTTACAGATCAAACTGACAAGACCTTCCATGGTTCCGCTTTCCACAAACATCACCATTACTATAATCATGGTCCAGGTCAATAAAGACGGACTTGTACTGCAGATAAGAGCGCCTTAAGCGGGGATGATCAGTGCAAGCGTCACCAAGCCCAACTTCGAGGTCCGCCTTGAGTCTGGTTTGGCTGGGACTGAATTTCTTCGGGCCTAACGTTTCGCATGCAATACCCAGCGGGTCAACATTGTCCCACGACCCCGAGTCATTTGGCAGGCAGATCCGGATCTGAATTTGGTGGGAAGGTTAGAATTGTGCATGTTTTGGGCAAATGCTAAAACACAGAGGACGTTCATACCCATGGCTCATTCCCATTGTAGTGGCTATCAGAAGCCGAAGTGAAGTGGACGACGAACTTGCCACGAGTGGGGTCAAAGGCGTGTTGGTCATCATTACAGTCGAACAATGCGTTTGCTGAGAGGGCAAAGAGTGTGGGGTAGAAGAGCTTGGAGATATACATCTTGATGGAGGTGTGAGAATGTTCAGGTGAGTTGTAATTTGGTTGGGAACTTGGTGCTTTCTTTTTTTGGGTTTTTTCTTGCCCTGTCTCTTATTATTTCTGGGGGGAGTGCTTAGGCTGATAGTTGAAGTATGTCCGAGCAGACCGGAGTATTTATGTCCTTGCTACCATCACCATCCTTCGGTCATCAGGCCGTTTTAGACCTGCCATGAGATGAATTTTTTTTCTAAGAAAGGTCACATCTGCCGTGGGGAGCCTAACATGCGATTGAACCGCGGAAGACGGAAGAAATGTTATATTTGTCTACTATGTATAGATACAAAGGATATGGGGGCCAAACTGTGGACTTTCCCTTTAGGGAAACTCCACCAACACTCGGTGATATCTACCAACGCTCGGTGATATCTACATCGAACAGCGTCCACTTCCATGATTCGAAAGCACATGGGCCCCCTCGCGGCCCAGAATATCGTCATGGGGGGGGCTAAGTAGTCTGGAATCCGTCACCAAAGATTTACCTAATATGATAGTGCTACAGTGAGGACCTCGCTACCATCGGACTTGAACCGCCATAAAACTTATAAATACGTCCGTCTCATCGCAGGGCTTCCAGTTCACCATCATCTACGCTTACGAGCAATCAATCCCACCATCCGTACGCTCAATTCGTTTACAATACTCGTCACAACATGCTTGTGTCTTCGAGCAAGAAATTGGCCCTGATGGGTGCAATGATGCTTGGCCTTGGACAGGGCGCTTGGGGGCTTTGGGACTGCATTCTGGACCAGCATGTTTTCCCTGTCGACACCAACAAGTTCGTCGTGCACTTTACTTCTTTGCGGGATAGTCATTTCCCCGCGGATGGACCAGTCCGGCCATGGGTACGTTGCTCTACTATATCGCATCTCCACCGTCTCATAGCACCGGTACTGGATGGATGGAATAGTTGCTGACCCTTATAACTCAACTAGATCCGCATCTGCCTTCCATCAGACACCGGCACCGGTTGGAAGAATGTTAGCCCCCTGGAGGTGGACTGTGGACATAAGGGACAAACTATTACTCCGGCCAAAACCCACCTAAAAGCTGATCTTTGGATTGCTGGGGGCAATGGCTGTGATTCGGGTGATGAGGGCAACTTGGAAGGAGCAGGGATCCGTTATAAAGACCAGGAGATCAATCTACAGCACGAAGAGAAACGGTGTGGGCCCCGGGATCATGGAATTACTTGCCAATTTGACCTGTGAGAAGACAGTGTTGGAAGGATTGCTAGAATACTATGGTTCAACTGTATGCTTGACGGGCTTTGTAGTTTGTAGTTTGTAGGGCTTCGCAGGCCAGATGGAAGAGTCGGTCTTGGCGGGGAAGATCCGATCTCTTCCTCAGGCACGTTGTTTGGGTCCACCTGACTTGGGACTGCATACCCGTCACGTGTTCCCCGACGCGCTCATACTTTCACCTCACTCCAACAATTCGCCCATCAACCAGCAACACGGACAGAAGAAAATAGAGGACAAAAGCGAAAGAGGAGAAGAAGAGAAGAGGATGCTCGACTCATCATGAGTCGCTATCTCACCCCCTCCAAAGTCGCGTTACTGTGCCTCATCTCCATCTACACGGAAGGAGTCGTCCCCAACTCCGCCGCCATCCATGTCCTATCCTTCTTAGTCTCGTGTCTAACCCCGTTAGACCCGGGAGAGCCCGGGTTTTCTAGTGGGAAATGGACCAAGCAGTCGTCCGTGTCGATCGCAGACCTTGAGGAAGGCCTCTCCCACCGCCCCTCTTCAATCCCCGGCCGCTCCGTCTGGGACTTGTTCCTGCGGAAGGCCTGGTCCCTGGACTCGTGCGATGCCCTGGAGGTCTTTTTTACGGAGATCTCTGACATGCTGGTCAAGACCCGTGACGAGCAGATGCGGGACAGGGACCAGGGTCTGGCCCCCGAGACGGGCGGGATGCGCTTGTCCCGGTGCTCCCCGCTGGGGGCGTTCGTGCGCAGGGCCCAGCTCGAATTCACGCGCCTGCAATTTCACGACTCGGTGAAGCTGTGGAAGGGCTTTGTTAAGTACCGTCTGCCGACGTACTGGATGTGGGCGAGGCGGAATCCTAGTGAGGATCATGCTCCTGTGGATATCAACCTGCTCGCCCTGTCGTTGGAGACCGACAGTCCGCTGGCTCAGGTGGCATACGGCACTATTGATGAGTCGGACTCCGAGGATGAAACGTACGTGAGTACCAAGGACGTGGAGCGATTGTTAGAGTTCCAGATCGGAGAGTTACAGCGTATGTAGAACCCCCGAGAACAGATAGAACGATTACTGACGAGGTACAGGATTGGGAGGCAGAGTCCCCGACGCGATGAAAACTCAATTGGAGCGGATCGTCACGGCGGGCGTGACATTGCCAAATCTGGCTCACTATCTCAAGTGAGTCCCCATCATCTGGCTCGAAGGGCGATAGATGCTGACCATTCAGGTTCCTCGATGCCTGGAGAGCCGGCGATTATCCATCGTCGTTTGACAATCTCCACCGATATTTCGACTACACCATGCGTAGCCGGGATCGGAGCTCCTACCAGTATGCTCTGTTAAACCTGGCCATCCTGCAGGCGGATTTCGGGTGCTACGGAGAAGCCGTGTCGGCGATGCAGGAAGCGGTGTCCATCGCGCGCGAGTCACACGATATGAACTGTCTGAATTTCTGCATGAGCTGGCTGTATCACTTCGGCAAGGCCTTTCCGGAGCACATGAAGGATGTCCAGAACACGGGTATGCTGGGTAATGAGAAGGAGGGCCTGGCCTTTTTGAAGGCCAAGGCGAAAGAGACTGAGATGTGGAGTCTGCTAAGCACTACCCTTTTAAGCGAGGCGAAGCTCGAGTTGCAAAAGGTGAGTCTAGCTCTGGTCTACATGTTCTCCTAACTAACAACTCGAAGGGAGAGAGTCTAGCGTCGTCAATCGAAAACATCGTTCGTGCGTCCCATCTGAACGTCACCAAAAATGTTGCTCTCTCGATGGGGCCTCAGCTTCTGCTACAGACTTCACTCTACGCACGAATAGGTATACAGTCTGACCATCTTCGCTGTGAACACTACTAACTACTTCAGGCGTCTCCCACCTCGCCTGGTTGAATAGCGAGATCTTCCTCGAATGCTACGCCAGTCGGGCTCCGTTTGAGGATTATCTCAAGAACACCTTCCGCAGCTGCCAGCTGGTACTTCTTCCTTCCTATCTCGTTAGGCCTACGCTAACTTCCATCAGCTAGCACAACAAGGCCGCTACAAGGAGGCGTCAGCCCGGATGAATGACATCGCCCCGGAGAAGCTCCGGTCGTTGAAAGAGAACCAGCTGTGGACGTTTTTCTCGGGACTCATGCAGCTCCGCCGACAGATCTACCGGTATGCCATACACAGAAAAAGAAAAACAATCACAAAACGCAAAAAGAAAGAAAGAAAGAAACTAAATAACAACCACCAGAGACAACCAAATAGCAGCGGACCACCTCCTCACCCAACTCCAATCCATTCAACTCCCCGACACAGACCTCACCCTCACTCTCACCCTCCTCACAATCGAATACACAATCCGCAAAGGCAACCACGCGCAAGCCCTCTCCCTCATCGAACAAACCGCCCAATCCCTCCACCACGAAAACTTCGACATCCACACCCAGATCCAACTCCTCTGCCTGAAAGCCCGCATCCTCGACAAAACCAGCCAGCCCCAGCGCGGCTTCTCGCTCGCCATGCGCGCTGCCAGCATCGCCCACCGCGCTCGCCTCCTCCCCGACCTCTGCGACGCCGTATGCGCCCTCGCCGCCGTGCTCCTCAGTCTGCGCGAGTTCACCGCTGTCGCTGCTATGCTTGAGAGCGTTATGCCGCAGGTGCTGGAGGCAAACGATGCGGCTCTCGCTGCCCGCGCTTACTCGCTTCTCGTTGATGCTAATATGGGTGTGGCGGGCTCCTTGCGCAAAGCAGCTGACCCCGCTAAGAAGGAGTATATGAATCGCGCGCTTGGGTACCTTGACTGTGCGTATGATCAGTTTGAGGAGCTGGAGGATATCCGCGGCCAGTGTGAGATGATGGCTAAGAAGGCTACTGTTATGCAGCTGTCTGGGGACCTGGTGCTGGCGAATGATTATGCCGCTAAGTATTTGGATTTGCGGAAGCTGGGGGCGGCGGAGGTGGTGTGATAGTAATTATTATTATCTTTTTAGATCTTAGTTTCAGTCAGTTAGTCTACCTGCTTACCATAGTACAGTAGTGACTACATCTACAGATAGCTACGCTATCAAATAAATCGGTAGAACAATATATGTAATGTACGATTCAGACAAAGGAAAGTCAACGTCCAAGTATGGTAGGTGTGAATTCAAACGACAGCTCCTCCCTCCCCTCTCTGCACAGACTTCTCGCTCTATCTTCAGACAGGCTGCGGTGGCATAGCAGTAGCAGTAAATATACAGGTCCGGTCCTTCGCTTCTCCCGGAGACGCGGGGTTCGAGCCATTTGCTGGTCCGCTCAAGGCACGTTTAGGTGGCCTTGTCCTTGTTGTGGTAGTTGACAGAGCTGTTCCAGCTGCATGGGGTTAGTTCATAATTCATGAGGGTCGACGGGTGTATATCTGTATATCTGTCGGCAGACGGAAGAAACTTACAAGATGGTCTGGGAAAAGTAACTCGTTAGTATATTTCAGCATCACAGCTAGTAGAAAAAGGAACTAACCTTGTCACCATCGCTCCAGGGGTAGTTCTTCACCCGGATGTTCTGGTAGGGGTACTCGACGCGCTCCTCCAGAGGGGGCATGTGCTCCCAGTGCTCCCAGTGCTCCTCCCAGAGGTTGTAGGAGTTGATAGCGCCGAGGACGATGACGGGGACGACGGCACTATGCAATTGTCAGATTAATCCTACTCTGTACCTTGTCCGTTGATTGTATTCTTCTTTTCGAGCGTATTGGCCCGATTTGGAAAACGCCCAGTGAGGGAAAGCGGAGGACCCGGGGAAATAACGTACTAGAGGGAAAGCTTGCGCCACAGGTCTAGACAACCAATTGCGTCAGTATCACACTCCCAATCAACCCAATTCCACCCTGGAGCTCTGCCAGAGATCCAATTCCATAGAATACAACAGGGGACAAGAGGGAAACGCACCGCTGGTCGAGTTGGCGTGGTGCTTGACAGCCTCCCGCTCACGGTTGAAGCTGTTTTCGACGGCCCAGGGAAACTTGTCGCCGGTGCCGGTGCTGTTGAAACGGCGCGGGGCGGAGCGGAACTGCTGAGCAGCACGCTGGGACATGCGAGCGGCGGTGCGTTGAGCGAACATGGTGGTGGACGCGAGGGTTGGTTGGAGGGGGGGGGTTAAATCTGAGGCAGAAGGGGAGGGAAATGGTGGGATTGATCGCAAGACGTCGGGCAATTCGGCTGGCCAGCAAAATCCCGTGACTTGGCTGCTCTCGGGTGGGCTTATGTCAGCATCGCGTGACATCACCCGCTTGGAGGTCACGTGGGCTGCGTCGAACCATCGTATCGCGATTATTCAGACATCAAACGGGGTTCTAAACACCCTGTTTACTCCCCCAGTCTGGTTTTATTGACGGGGACTCTGTTGATATGTGCACGGCTGGATCGTAGTGCCGGGATGGGGTTTCGCATTACAACATGGAATGGTAAGCATGTGCCATAGTTATCTCGTACATGGGAACGGGTTGTGGAACAAGGTGCTAACTACAATCCGCAGTCAATGGGATTCGGTATGTCTATT
The DNA here is from genome assembly GCF_002847485.1 of Aspergillus campestris IBT 28561. Classification (NCBI taxonomy): domain Eukaryota; kingdom Fungi; phylum Ascomycota; class Eurotiomycetes; order Eurotiales; family Aspergillaceae; genus Aspergillus; species Aspergillus campestris. The sequence goes on along the minus strand of NW_020194336.1, from coordinate 249,187 downwards.
TACAATATTAATACAGCCTGTATTGACTCCATATTCTATAGAAATCCATTTTCGTACGAGCCATGGCGGGGAACGCGGACGTTTGAGGTAATCACACGCGGCCATCGTACGTTCCAGGACAGGGCTGATCGTATCAGGCCATGTTCGAAATCCTAGAGGCGGACATTGTCGTCTTCCAAGAAACCAAGATCCAGCGCAAAGACCTCCGCGATGACATGATCCTCATCCCCGGGTGGGACTGCTACTTTAGTCTCCCCAAGACCAAAAAAGGTTCGCTGTGCCTATGAGTCGGGGACGGATGGGATCTGATATTGACCGCGTCTAGGCTACTCGGGGGTCGTCATCTACACTCGCAATGCGACGTGTGCTCCCATCCGCGCCGAAGAGGGTCTAACGGGCGTTCTCTGTCCGCCCAGTTCGTCGGTCTCGTTCCGGGATCTCCCCGACGATCAGCAGATCGGGGGCTACCCGACGATGGAGCAGCTCAGCGAGCTCGAGCTAGACGCGGCCACGCTCGACTCGGAGGGCCGATGCGTGATCCTCGAGTTTCCCGCCTTTGTCTTGCTGGGTCTCTACAGTCCCGCCAATCGGGATGAGAGCCGGGACGCTTTCCGCCACTGCTTTCTCGATATCTTGGATGCCCGGATCCGCAATTTGGTCGCCATGGGGAAGAGAGTGTTCGTCACGGGCGATATCAATATCTCTCGCGGCGAGATCGACGCGGCCCATGCGTCTGAGGCCATCCGCAAGGGCACCTTGACGGAGGATGAATTCGTATCTGTGCCGGCGCGCCGGCTCGTCAATCATTTGCTCACCGATGGGAACGTCGTGGGGCCGCGGGACGAGGGGCGTGAGCAGCCCGTTCTCCACGATATCTGCCGGTCGTTCCATCCGGACCGGAGAGGCATGTACACGTGCTGGGAGCAGCGGATCAATGCCCGACCGGGGAACTACGGCTCGCGGATTGACTATGTCTTGTGCAGCCGAGACATGGAGGACTGGTTCTGCGAGTCCAACATCCAAGAGGGGTTGATGGTGGGTTTTATTCTTTTACTTTATCCGAGTTAGACGGAACCAGCTAAGTTGAAATGCTAGGGATCTGACCACTGTCCGGTGTATGCGGTCTTCAAAGACTCCGTCCCCCTTGGCGACAAGACAGTCAACATCCTCGACGTGATGAATCCCCCGGGGGTGTTTCGAGATGGCCAGCGCCAGCAGGAGTACACGACAAAGTTCCTTCTACCTATCTCTGGGCGATTGATCCCCGAGTTTGACAAGCGACGGAGCATCAAAGACATGTTCTCTCGAAAACCTACGGCCGCCTCGCAGAAACCCACTCCATCATTGACCAAGTCTGTCTCCACCTCCGAAAAAGAGACACCTTCAAGTACAGCGAAGGATACATCAAGCGACACCGCCAGCACACCTCTCCCCAATAGCGACCGCAGTGCAGGAGGACAAGGGATGGTTCGTAAGCGGTCGGAAAAAGAGAACTCCTCCCCGACCGTGCCAGTCAAACGATCCAAGTCCGCCATGGGAGCCCCGCCCGTAGCGTCCGCTGCAGGACAGAAGACGCTCAAAGGGTTCTTCAAGCCAAAGACTACGCCACAGAGCAGCCCTACCAAAGCCACACCAGTATCCGAAACCAGCACTACACCAGACACGGGAACATCCGTCGCCAGCGATGCCGTTCCTACGAGCGAGACCCAAGACCACGAGAGCGTTATCGACCCAATCGCCGCCAAGGAAGACTGGACGAAGCTGTTCAGCAAAAAGCCAACCCCCCGGTGTGATGGCCACCAGGAGCCGTGCATCAGCCTGACGACCAAGAAGCCAGGTGTCAACTGTGGGCGAGCCTTTTGGATCTGTCCGCGGCCGCTGGGTCCGAGTGGTGAGAAGGAGAAGGGGACCCAGTGGCGGTGTCCTACATTCATCTGGGCCAGTGATTACAATCCTTAATGTGAGGAAGGAGGGGAAGGAGAAAAGAGACCAGTGACAGCGCCTGTCAGTAGGGTTTCCGCAGTGATAGCCATTCTTTCATTCACTCAACATGACACTGCTATTGTGTTGACTCATGGTTGCCTAATCCGTACGTGAATACACAGTGTGGCTGGAGAGGGGAAATAAGCAGTTACTGACAGAATGAGTCAGTCGTTGTCGACGGTATCAGGAATTGGACTGATATTCATTCATTCACTCCATCCCAGCCACCCAGCCCCACCATTCTTCTACCTCCAACAATGCCATTCTTCTCCTTGAACAATAGGCAAAGAACAGACGAAGAAAAAAAAAGAAAACCAGTCGGGCCACAGGAAAATGGAGAAGAAGAAAAAAAGAGACGAGTCCAAAGCGCACAGGAGAAATGTGATCCACCATTGGTTGCAATGCAAACGACCGTGGGCCCATGCATGAGGATAATGCAGGGCTCCGATGCTTTTCTAACATGCACTTCTCGGGTAGATCTATACTCTTATGTAGTTGTCTTTGCTGTAGAATAAAGTAGAGATCCATGGGTACAATTCCATTGTATGTCCATTGCTATCTGCTATCAAGTATCTAGAGCTAGCTACTCGCAGTCAACCTCAGTGTCATGAACTTCTTCCCACCGAGGCATATTTCTCTATCGTAGTCTGTTCATCAAGAGAAACAACATAATAACAACGCAGAAGAGTGGACAAAGAAATAACAACAAAAGCAAGAAGAAAATAGAGTTATCCGACCAACGTGTCTAGGCACGTGGAGAACCAACCTCAACAACACCAGACCCCGATGAATTAAAGTACAGCATTAAAGGAAATAAAGAAATAAAGGCAGAGCAAAAAAACAAAAGAAGACAACAACTCGATCGATCGAATCATCCCAGATACGCCCCCGTCCATCCATCGCATCAATCTCATCCATATCAACCCTAATAACAATCCGTCACGTAGTCCGAGAACTCAAACGGCTCACCAGAAGGCACCCCAAACGCAAAGGCACTCTCTCCAAAGTTGAATTCTCCCTGCACCTGCTGCACGAGCTGTCCGAAGATGTCGGTGTCGAAGTCGAGCGTCTCCAGGCCGGTCGGGCTCTCGCTGGGACTCGCCACTGCGGCTGTGGGCGGGCTGGTGGTTGTTGGGATGGCTGCATCGTGGATGCCTGGTGTGGAGGACGTGGTGTCTGACGGGGTGGGCAGTTGCTGGGCTGGTTTGGCGTGTTGGCGAGAGGGAGCGCGTCGCTTCTTCTCGGATGGTTTGCGTGGTGTGTAGTGGTAGTCCGGGTGCTCTTCGGTGTGCTTTCTCTTGAGGTCTTCGGCCATGTTGCGGAATTGCATTTTGACTGTCTCAGTTTCGGCTTTCCAGGCATATCCTATAATGCTGACTCTCCTGATTCAACATACTGGAAATGGTTTGTAGTGAATGCACAGGGGCAAGTACCATGGGTTGCCACAATCAGCAATGTGCTGTTGAACATTGTAATATATCACTGGACATTACAATCACTCCTACACTGAAGAACAATACCAACTATCATCCGACTCTTTGTATTGTTCTCAACATTTATCTGGCCAAGTTGAATGGACAATCTGGATTGAGTTAGTATTGTCTTCCATTTTAATTTGCCGTCTCCTCGCCAGTGAATACACCGTCGGAGGTCTCAGTGACTTCCTTTGTTTAGCCAGCCTCCCTCATAATAGGCCTGGAACACTGATTCAACCTTTGTTCTTCTCGAAGACTTTATTATAAAAGGATCTATCTTCCTTCCACACTCTCTCTGTTTCATCTCTCCTACCATTCCTGCCCTCTACAAATCTGCTTAACATCTTCATCCACTTTCAACGTCTACGCTTTGGACCATCAGCTTCATCAGTACCTGGTTTCTTGTCTATCCAAACACACTCCCAGTCCAAGAACAAAGAGTGTTGTTTTGGTTCGAGATGGAAGACCATCTTGCTATCCTGAGATCTTTCAGCGAGCTCGTCCGCTCCATGCCTGCGCAGCAAATGCAGGAACTTATTGACAACATGCAACGTGAGGTTGACAACCACTCCATTGGCAATACTCCTGAGACCACCATTGACGCCGAAAATGGACCTCCTGTGCCCGAGGCGGCAATTAGTCGTCCTTCAAGTTCGCGTGGTAGACGTGCCCAGGGGGTGAGAAGAAGGCCACTAAACAGCTTCATTGCTTTCCGAAGTATGCTCTTCTACCACACTTTTCATGAATGTATATGCTAATGAGATTTCAGGTTACTACTCTCCCATTTTTCCGGACCTCACCCAGAAAATCAAGTCGGGCATTCTTCGTTTCTTGTGGCAGAACGATCCATACAAAGCCAAATGGGCCATTCTTGCTAGAGCTTACTCCACCATCCGTGACGACCATGATGGCAGAGTTGCTCTGGAAGTTTTCCTCATCCTAAATGCTCAGTTTATTGGTATCCCGAAGCCAGAAAGATACCTTGCCCTTATGGGTTGGACTGTGCAAGTGGATGACCAGCAGCAATACACTTTGGGGAAAATCCACGAGCCTACCATCCTCGAGCATAATGCGGCAACTAATTACTCTGTCGACGACATTGTTCAAAACTGCTATGCCACTGGATACGTCCGCGAGAACACGCGCAGAGACAGGGGCATCCAAAATGGCAATGTTCCGGTGTTGGCTTTTGCTGCTCAGCCGACGTTGATTGTCCAAGCCAACGACAATATTCGGATTCCAGGAAACCAAGTCCCCACCCACGATGATGACCATGCGATGGATGTTGTCACTCTGGAAGAAACTGCGGAAATCCCCGATTCGACTTCAAATGGTGGTGACGCTCATGCCAGGGTAGCTCTTCCAGAAAATATGCAAGGTCAAGCTGTCGAAGACCGGGAGCGAGGCCAACCCATTCCCAATCAATTCGATTTCGATTTTGGAATTCCAGAGTGGGACAATGGCGCGCAAGTTTTCACCTGGGAAACATTGCTGCAAGACCCATTGCCTGACTATGACACCTTGCTTCCGGCACCCCAGGATCTCGTTGACTTTGAGCAATACCTAAATGTGCAGCCTACGGGTTATGCTGGTTATGGTTTACCCTGAACTGGGGCTGATGGGCACGATCAATACAATACTTGACAATGTCCCCATCCTGTCGACGCCTTCCACATACCACACCGAAAACCAATAATCAACAAAAAACAATCATGTACCATACCGAACCGACCACCACTCCAACCCAGTTCAAATTGCCATATCCACCATCGAAGTTGCAACGACCAGGAGCGGAGAAACGGGGTGTGTCTGTTCTTATCTTTCCATGTTTCTATTTCCCATTGCAGTTGCTGTGCAACAAGAAGACATCGATCGGGTTCGAGCGTCAGCACATACACTTTTAATTTGACACGGAAGGCAACCAGTGTGTATTTCTTTCTGATGTTTCCTTTTCTTTTTCTTTATTTCGTGGATTTAACTTATTCTTTTTCTTTCTCTATCATGTGTTTTTATGACGATGACACGAATCGGCTTTGTCCTTTGTCTTTTGTCTTTCTTTCATCTTCCCGCCGTCAGTACCTTCAGCCGAAGTTACCGAGCTTGAAGCGGAATGACCATGGTCGCGGTGGTCGAAATCATGATGGAAGTTTCTTTTCTTTACTTTCTTTCTTTCGAGTTTATGTTGTGTATTCTCCTGTCTTCCCTAACAGATTGGATTGACGAACGAGAGGATCGGACGTGACATACATACATACATATGTTGTCTGTCCACTTGCTACTTACTTGGAGTGGCCTCTTGATCCTGGTTACATGTCTTTCCTATCAATTGTTACTGTCTTTGTCTACTTTCCCACGGGATGATGGACCGACGGAGGATTCGAGATACTATTATGTTTTTGCAGGCGTTCGACGGAATCAAGAATCAACGGATGGAATGAATGAATGAATGAAACGAACGAGACGAATCGAAATGAATTATGAAAGAGGATGGCTCGGTTACAGTGGACATGCCACGTTTTGTATCTAACTAAATTGATAACGAGTTTTCCTCCCTTTCTTCCTTGTCGTAGGAGAGTTGTAGTCGATGTAGGAAAGTGTCACAGTAGTGGAGTAGGGTAAGGAGAGATGTAGCACATATCCAACCGCAGTCAACCTCCATCGATAGTCCAAAGGCACCGTACTACATACATACAGACTGCATTGGCCAGTCTTTTCTTTCCTTGCAGGATGTAGCACAGGTGAAGGCTGTACTATCTACCCCCAGGTACATACCTACTCCGTCTGTACGTCGAGGTCGGAATGTAGTACAGCATCCATCATACATAACATCACCATAGTATGTAGCAATATAGTAGCAGCAGTAAGTACCGCAGTAGTAGTGTAGTAGCAGTGTAGTAGTAAAACTGGTAGACTAAAGTAAGAAAACTAAAATAAAGAACAAAGAAAAGAAATGCACGTATCATCACTCTGAAATCAAGTGTCATCGCCGGATGGGGCAAGACGCGCTCTCCACCTTGTTGCGGTTGACTTTCTTTCTTCTTTTTCTTCTTTCTTCTGCAATTTTTGATCGTTTTTACCTTTTCTTGAGGGCGTGGAGATGTTTCCTTTGCCTTCTTGATACTTACTATTTACTACGCGTGCTTTCTACGGTGTGCTCTAATCATTGGGTGATAATGATGGAAATGATATCGATGTGGAGAAAGACAAAGAAACAACCTCAAGAAAGAAACAACCTCTCCTCCTCTCCTCCTCCTCCTTAGTAGGTATGTACGTAGTACCACCTTATACAATTCCATCCTCAACCCATCAACCACGGACGAAAGGTGGATAGGATTAATGAACCCAGTAGTCAACCCCAATCCTCAACCTTCGCCTTCAAGACTCTCCTCAAACAAAGAATCCCCAGGTCCCCACATCCATCCTACTTCTACTTCTACTTCTAATTGGACTTCCTATAATTTCCACTTCCATTCTTTTTTACTTTTCAAATTCCGTCTAAATTGAAAGAAACTTAGTTGAAAACTAGGTTAGAGTAAATACGGTACCTCTATTTGTCTACGGAGTACCTCTACCTTACCTTCCCTCCAGGCCTAGATCAGTAGATATATTACTGTATGATTGGTGAAAAGTAGAACTTCAACTAAAGTAGTACTGTACTGTGTCTGGTATATCCAACTACACAAAGAAAAAAGTGGAAAGAAATCGAACAGCTAGGTACAATGAAAGAAAAGAAGAAATTCGCCCCGCTAATCTTCCTGGTAGGAAATCTTGCGCATCTCTCCTAGACGCTGGCGGGCTCGGCCTAGATTGTTCTCCAGTTGGAGGATTTCGACCTGTGGATATTTGGTTAGTTGGGACGTTGACGAAGAATTGGGGAACGCTTTGCTCGGGGGTAGGGTGGAGTAGTGTAGTGTAGTCACAGGAGAGAGAGCAAAAAAGGGAAAGGAAAGGAAAAGAAGAACTAACCTGCTGCTCCATCTCCCGCACCTTAAACTCATGCGAGCTGAGCTTAGCGTAATCCTCCCTCTCGCCCTCGTCTTGGTTCCGCTCCTTGATGATCTCCTGCACCTGTCTGACCAGAGATCGACAGGCCTTGCCGACTGCCTTGCTGGCCGTCTCGAGCCGGTCCTGCGTCTTGCTCATGAACGTCGCCTTGACGCGACTGGCTGCCACGAGCTGCGCCGTGCTGGCCGCGACGTCGTTGCTCGCCACGATGAGCTGCTCCGGCGAGTTGCGGCCGGAGATGACTCCGTCGGCTGTCTCGATCAGCGTGTTGGTCGAGTTGGCCACTGCCTTGGCGGCGGAGATCAGGCCTTCTGTCCAGCGGTTGTTCTTCTTGTAGAAGGCTGTCTTGGAGGAGCTGCCGCGTCCTTCCCGTACGATCTCCTGCTGGGAGACTGTTGCCGCTTTGATGAGCTCGGCGATTGCGGTCGTCACTGCGATGGCTGCTTCCAGGATAGAGTCGTTGATCCGCAGCTCGTAGGTCGAGTACCCGTCGCGCGGCTTCGACCGGAGCTTGGCCAGTCGCTGCGCTGCCGCGTCGATCGCGTCAGCTGCCTTGGTCAGCTCGTTGTCGACCAGGTCGCCGAGGTCGCCGCTCGTGCTGAGCTTCGAGTTCTTGGGCGCGAACGCGTCGACCAGCTTGGACAGCGCCTGCAGATCCCGCTGGACCTCCAGGTTGTTGTTGATCACCACGTCCGTCTTCTGCAGTGCCTCCAGGCCCTCCAGTCGGAACGACTGCAGGCCGCGGAAGAACCGCACCGTCGCCTGCGCCGACTTGCGCCCCGCGTTGATCAGCTGGTCCGAGTTCTTCTCGTCGTTGGCGAACCGCGTCAGACCCTTGGTGTTGCTCAGCACGTCCGCCACGGACCCGGAGAAGATGGAGACCGTGCGGATGATCTCCGCGTGCGGGCTGCTGGGACCGTCCGCAATGAAGTTGTTGAACGCCGTCGAGAACTCCGTCGCTGACGCGGACGCCTTCTCGATCTGCGAGAGCACGTACGGCGCCGACGCGTTCTGGTTTCCGGCCTGCATGTTCGAGTCCAGCTCGTACAGCGCGTCATCCACCCGCTGCACACCCGTCTGGAGCACCGAGTCGATAATGTCGTTGATCTTGGCCACCGTGCCGTGCAGCACGGTGTCGATCTGCGAATCCAACGCGGTATCGACATCGCCTTGGTTCTGTTAAAGATTAGCATCGTAATCTACTTGAAGAGTAAACCTCGTAGACGTACCAGCTTAAGTTCCTCCAATTCCATCAACGCCTGCTCCATGCCGGACTTGTACACTTCAATCTCCTCGTCCTTCTCGCGGAGAGCGAGTTCCTGATCCTCGGAAGACTCGTGAGTGCGCGTTGAGGCATCCTCCAACGCACGGGTTTTCATCTACATAGTCAGCACGCGTTTAGAGAAGAAAGAACGAGGAGGGAAATACCCGCAAAGACTCCTCCAAATCAGCCATCTCCCGGTTATACTTAGACAGCATAGCCGAGATCTCCGTGCCCTTGGAGCGCTCGGCATTCTCAGCCCGCTCCAGAGCAAACCGCAGCTCGCGCTTGACCTTCTCCAGCTCCTCCTTGTTGGATCCGGTCAAACGGTCGCGATCGTGCAGGGCGCGGTCGCGCTCGCGGATCATGTCGGCCAGCTCCAGGTTCTTGGTCTTGAGCTCGCGCTCCAGCTTCTCGCGGCGCTCGATGGCCTCCTGCGCCGACGCGGCCTTGAGTTTGAGGCTCTTGGTGGTCTGCAGCAGGTCGAGATGCTCTTGTCGCAGCTGCGAGTAGAGCTTAGCTAGCGCCTCGTATTTGGTGCGCCATGTGTTGACCTGCTCCTGCAGCGAGCGGATCTGGTCGTCCCGCGAGGCGTTCTGCTGGTTCAGGTTCGTGGTCAAATGATTCATCTGCTCTTCCAGGTCCTTGACCCGGCGGTCGTACTGCTGGAGCATCAGCTGGTCCCGCTCGTACTGCGCCCGGGCGTTCAGGTTCTCCTGCTCCAGCTCGGCCAAGCGACCCTGGGTGTGGGTCTGGTATTGGTCGCGCAGGAGCTGCTCGTGCGCCAGACGCGCCTGTTCGGCCTGTTGGCGTTGTTGCTCCTCGAAGTCCACTTGCGCCTGTTGGTTCGCCAGCATCTGCTGACGCTGTTGTTCCTCCCACTGCTGCTGCAGGCGCAGCTGCTCCGCCTCGAATTCCTCCTGTTGACGCTTGGCTTCGGTGGTCCAGAAGTCCTGGATCGGCTCGGGCTCGGCAGCGGTCAACTTGGGCGGCGGGGACGGTTCCTCGATCTCCCGGGCGGGACGCCGTGGGAGGGCCGGGCGTTCGTCGTCATCGGAGAGCAGGTTGGGCGGATCTTGGGGCAGTTTGGGGATCGTAATGAGACTGGTCAGGTAGCGCAGGTTGGAGCACTCGTAGTAGAAGCGCACGAGTCGATAATGCTGGGCGTCGTATCGGCCGCGCAGGGGCTCCAGGGCTTCGTCATCACCGGTCGCTGACTCGTGAGCATCCAATCATGACGGGGAAAACGGAACATAGAAAACATACTTGTGTGCATCGCCCGCAACATGCTGGTAATGAACTTATAGATCCCGTAGCTCTCCTGCACCAAAGGCACCAGCGAGGAGATCCGACACTCGTTGTTGTTTCCCGACTGGAAATGTGAGAAGATCAACTTCTGGAACCCATCGATCTGATCCTGCAGGGTCATCAGATCGGAGATCGTCTCGTAGCTATATCGGTCAGCCAGCACCCCACAACATCTGCCAAATCCCGCTTACCCTTCATTCGGATCGTTGGTCGTCTTCAAGCTGATGTACTCCTCGTACTCGAACAGGCCTGTCGCAGTCAGCCAAACGTCCTGCCTCAGGCGGACACCTCCAAACCATCCACATACCATTAAACTCAGGGTGATTCCGATGGAACGCCAATTTCGACTCGAGGAAGTACACATATTCGCGAATCAAAGGTCCATAGCCTGCACGTCAATCAGCATCCACACCAACCCAGTACCCCCTCGAGGGGACGCGCGCATACCTCGGATACCATCGCCACCAACACCGCGCATCAAGCTATCAATCCAATTGACATGCTGCTGAGCCTCCCGAACAACGATCGGATGGCCCTCCTGCAGAACCTTATGGATGGTGATAAGCGCCTTGTACGTCTGGACCTCGTCGGCGAGCACCGGTTGGCTATCGGAATCGAATCGAGAGGGTCAGTCTGGAAACGGGCGCGACCGGAGGGGGAGGAGGATAATCGGGGGGCGACACCACATACACCTTCATTCCCGCCCAGAAGGCGGCAGAGGACTTGTGGTCCCAGGTATAGACGATACAGCTCCGGACATGTTTTCCTAGACAGCCATCAATAACCGCTCGTTCAATGCGCCTGTCGAGGCACAACACTTCATCACGTACGTTTCGGGGCGGTTTCCTCTGCAATTGAAACAATTATTGTCAGCTACTCCAACTCATGTATACTCTCAACAACCACCAACTCCATTGTCAAATCCAAAAACATACCAATACTAGTAGCCTTGCGAATATTAATCGCCAGATCGGCCTCCGTCCTACCAAGTTCAAGCCAAGCAGTTAGTCAAGGAGACACACCCCGCACGCCCCATCCGAAACCCCAACAATGGCCAACACATACCGACTCATCTTGACAGCTGACAGCGGATCTCAATCCTCGACAGCAGAGTTCCGTAAGTGGTGAGTAACTCAGGGGGTGGAAAAAGGAACAGGGGGTAGAGAAAGAAGAGCGACGGAAAGCCGGTGGGCCCGAAGGCGGGAAACCTGGAGTAGTCGAGTCGTGTGGCCAGACCACGGGAATGAGGGGAACGAAGGATAAGAGGGAAAGATCCTCGAGGAGAATCAGACAGGACGACGACTCCGATCGATCAATCAATCCGTCGAGAATGGAGAGGAGGGGGTAGAAAGGAGGGGAGAGAAAAGAAAGAGTGAAGAGAGAAGAAGCATGACGTCTCTGGGTGGGAAAGGCTGACGCTGTCTTGGCACGTGCGTCGTCACCTCCTGAGTCCATTGGGAGATTTATTTCATTTAGGTAGCAACTTTTTGACCACGTCCTACGTTTACATTTCTAGGTATATAGAGATAGATCAATTCAGTCAGATTACTCCCTACGTTGGTACAAACAAAATTGTCGTCGCCCATTCGCACCGTGCAATGCCATATCCGAATCCAGCACGGGTATATCATAGCTAGGCTTGTGGTAGGAAGTGACATCTCAAACGCCCGCTGGGGTAGAAAAGAAAGGAAATAATAAGGGGGGGGAAAGAAGGTAAAGGAGGCGAAAGAAAGCTGAAGAAAAGAGGAAGATCAGACCACACGCTGCGCCGCACGAGCGGTCCCAAGACCAGACATCTATCTACCCACCCCTAGCCAGGAACGATCCCATCCGTCGCCGACAGGATCTCCATTCCATGCTTCTCTCGCTCGGCGCGGGCCCCCGTCGAGTCCGTATCGGACCCGCTGGGGCTCTGGTCTCCCTCAGTCGGGGTATCGGGGGTACTCGACGCCGTCGTGCTCTGATCCGAGTGCGATCGGGCGACTGGCGGCTGCACGGCGGGCGCAGGCAGATCTGCGTCGTTGTCGTCGTCGGGGGCCAAGTCCACCACTGGGCTATTGGGATCCGAATCCGGCGGGGCCTCCACCACCAGCAGCTCCTCCGGTCGGTGTGACTCCCCGTCGACTGGCTTGCGCCGGGGCAGTCCGTGGTGCTCCTCCGGCGGCCCGACCGGTTTGCGTCGCGGGACGGAGACCGCACTCGACCCGCGCCGGAAGCCAAACTTGGCGGGCGTGGGCAGGGGCGTGCCCGGCGGCGGCAGCGGATGCCCGCGGCCGATCGGTTCGTCGGGCGTCCCCGCGGGTCGCGATGGCTCCGCTCCGGGGCGGGACTCGCCCTTGCCAAACATGGTCAACCCCCATTTCTTGGCGGCGGACGTCGCGTTGCCGAGCGTGATGGAGGCCTGGGACCGATTGGTCTCCGGCGTGAGAGTCCGCGTCAGGGTCTCCAGCGTGGTGCGCCGTTTGGCGGTCCCGGTGCTGGCGAGCGAGGCGGTGGAACGGCTCGCCGGGCCCCGTAGGGGGGTGGTGGCTCCCGCATCGCCAGGCTGGTCGCGCGAGACCGGGCGCGAGGACGATCCGGCACCATTGGGGTCGTGTTGGTGGTCTGTCGCCCCTCCGCTCTCGATCGACTCGACAAAGGACGGATCGCGGCTCGGGGGCCGGCCGTCCGACGATGCTCCGGGGCCTTCCGCGGGGGACTCGGGCGGCGAACGGGCGGTGATCTCAATCATGGCGCTGGTAGCGCTTGGCCGCTCCTCGCTGGGGACATCCGACCCGGCCTTGTCCCGCTGCCCATGGTCAGCCGTCAGCACGGGGCCCGCCGCGTTGGCAAAAGTCTGCGACCGGAGGGCCCGCGGGGGCGACCCTGGGAGGGAGTTCGGAGCGGCGGGCGACACCGCGCTCGTGGGGCCGCTGTCCGGCTCTGCCGCAGCGTCTGCAGAACCCTTACGGGAAGGTGGCGACAGCGGCAAAGAATCCGACAGCGCGGGCGCACTCCGGGTCCGCTCGTCGTGGGCCTTGAGGACGTCGATCGACTCCGAGCCATGGCGGGTCGTGGTGCCCCCGGGGGTGGATGGCGCCCCGCCAGACTCGTCGGGGATGTCGTCTGCCGCGCCGTCTGGTTGGGGAATGTCGCGTTGCCAGATGCCGCCGCGGAATTTCTGGGACAGGGTGTCGAGGAAGGGGATGTCGTCCCAGAACGGCTGGACCAGGCTCTCGGCCACGACTTCGCGGATGCGACTCTCGATGTTCCGCAGGATGATGCCGTAGGTGATTTGCTTGGAGCTGACAATGGGTTCGATGTCCATGTCCATTTCGGGCATGGATTCGAAGGAGAGCCAGGCGCGGTTGCTGGGGGGCGGTTTGAAGCGGATCAGCAGGTGACCTTCGAGCTTCTTCAGGACGACGGCCAAGACGATGTCGACCTCGCGGGCCTTGAAACGCTGGCCCAGGTCGATGCGCACGGTGGCCGCGATCTCCACGCGAAAGTTGCCGGCGTACTGCACATCGGTCTCGACGCAGCAGTTCCCGTCGACGGTCAGGTCCTTGAGGCGCGGGTTGATAATAAAGGGGGCGCCCTCGCCCATGTCGATGCGCTGCAGGGCGATCTTGCTGACGAAGGTGGGTTTGTTGACGCGGGAGATCTTCTTGGTGATCTTCTGGCGGATGAACTCCTCCATCTCGGGGGTGCGGTACAGGGCCAGGAACAGGCGTCCCAGGACGGCATTGATCCACCGGGTCTGCAGCTGCTCCTCGGACGAGTGCAGACGTTGAACGAGCGTCACGATGTGCTTGACGTCGAAGGGCTGCAGTGGAGGGGGAGCGTCGGGGGCATCCCACATCTTGGCCTGATTCTGAAGCATAGCGAAGTAAAAGTCCTCCTTCTCAGACAGGTTCTCGGAGAAGAGGAAGAACGGCGGGGTGGGACCGCCCAAGTCCGCCAGGGACTCCAGCCGCCGCGACAGGCAGATGGCATTTCTCTTTAGCCACAGCTCTCCCTCGGGGATCTCATTCTCTCCGCCGTGGATGGAGACATCGTGGTGGGCGAGGGAGATGACATAGCGCACCTCCACCTGGTTCGCGTCGTCGAACAGCATCAAATGACCATGTCTAACATCACCGTCAAGGTTAGCGGCAGCAGATGGCCCCAGGAAACACCCCGGACTTACCGTAAGACGATATAAAACACATTGCGCGCTCGTTTCGGATTTTTAGCGTTCTTCGCATGATTCTTCCCCGGATCGATAGTGGGGGACTGCTTCCGATCAAACAGACTACGATACATCGCCTGGTAGACGCTAGGACTCTCCGTGGCGATCACCTCGCCGGCGGGCGTCGTCCTCTCGGGAGGTTTGCCATTGACACCCCCGGGGACATACTCCCGACAGACGGCAAAGTAACCGGCGGCGACATCGGTATCATGGGAGCGCTGAAACTTCTCGGCTAACTCATCGGTGCCGGACTTGAGACTGTACTGGTCGTCGGTGGGACGACTGAGGGGGCGCGCGGAGGGCGCATGGCGTGAGTTGCCCGCGGGGGACGAGGGGCCGGCCGGCGGGAGAGTGAGATAGAAGAAGAGGCAGACCAGCGACAGGACCAGTGGAACGAATGTGAGTCCGCCGAGGAGATAGACGAATAGGAAGCCACCGAAAGAACCCATTGGAGGAGCCGGACGATCAGAGACACCACGGCAACGACACCTCCATCCTTTTCGGATGAGGACACGGTTGGGGTCGAGTGGTGGTGGTGGGAAGAAACCACGTAACGGAAGCGCGGAACTAGTAGATTGGTTTTTGATGTAGTGAGTGGAGTGTTCAATTGATCAGAGCCGCGGTCCAGAATAATACTGTCGAAAATAGACGTCAAGGAAAGGCGAGAAAAAGAGGGCTCGAGTAGGAAAGTAAACGTGAAGGAAGAAGAAGAAGAGAAAAGGAGGAAGAAGAGTGAGAAGGAAGGAAGATAAGAGGCGAAGCAGAAGTAGCGGCTACTTCTGACAAGGTGAGGAGATCATACAGTCGATCGGTACCAGGTACATTGGCTGCAACCTGAGGAGGTCATGGTCACGTATTGAAAGCGCGATGACGGAATGCCTGAGGAACAACGATGGTCCGTTTTACTTCCATATTATATTATATTATATGATATTCTTATTCTTTATTGCTTATATATCTCTATTATCTCTCTCTCTATTCTTTATTATATTATATATTCAAAATTCTCGTTCTGTACAATCGAGTACGATCGATGATGACACCGGATCCACCGGTTCCCCAGGTCACGCGACCCACGCAAGCCGAGGCTCAGGCACACAAAGGCACACAAAGGCACACAGGCACAAAGGCAACTTGAATAATATACAGTCTACACATCTATATAGAACCACAGAGAGAGAGACAAACAGACAGACAACGGACAAGAGAGAGGTGATCGTATACAGTAGGGACACAAACCCAGCATGACGTCTCCAGAGGACCCCCCAAGACAAGAAACGAAACAAAAAGAAAGAGATCAATCAATCCAGTAGATATTCCAACTATTCATCCCCCTACTTGCGTCGATTCATCGTCTTCTCACACATCTGGATCAATGCCGCTTTGGCCTCGCTGTCGGGGAAGTGGGCGATCGCCGCCACGGCCTTGTCCGCGTACTCCTGGGCCAACGCGCGGGTCTTCTCCACGCCGTGGCTTCGATACACCAGTTCGCGCGCCTGGTCCGTCAGTCAATCTCTCTACATATACACTCGTGACGGCAGAAGATCAGAAAAAAGAAGAGAGAAAGAAACTCACCCGTGATACATCCCCCTCCTGGCTAAACTTCCGGCCCACCATGGGCCCCAATTCCGGGTTCTCCTTCCAGGCGAACAGGAGCGGCGCGGTCGCCAGTCCCAGCTCCAGATCCGCACCGGCGGGCTTGCCCAGCTCGGCCTCGCTGATCGTGTAGTCGAGCATGTCGTCCACCAGCTGGAAGGCCAGCCCCAGGTTGCGGCCGTAGGCGTAAGCGGCCTCGACGACCTCCGGGCTGCTGTTGCCCAGTACGGCGGTGGCGCGGCACGACTTGCTGATCAGGCTGGCCGTCTTCAGGTAGGTCTTCTGGAGGTAGTAGGTGATGGTCTCCTCCGTGAAGACCGGGCGCTTCTCGTCCGCCTCGGTGTTCTTCAGCTGCATGAACTCGCCCTCCACCAGGTTCGCGATCACCGTGGCCAGCAGCTCCGTCACCTCGGGATCCCGCAGGCGCGCCAGGGCCACCGAGGCCCGCCCCAGCAAGAAGTCCCCGGCCAGCACGGCCATCTTGTTCCCGAACTGGACGTTGGCGGAGCTGGCCGACCGCCGCGTGATGGCGTTGTCGATCACGTCGTCGTGCAGGAGGGAGGCGGTGTGGATCAGTTCGGTGATCTCGGCCAGGCGCCGTTGGGCCGGCAGGATGTTCTCGTCCCCGGTGAAGTCGTAGGGGGCGCCATCGGCGGCGCGGGGGGCGGCGGTGAGTGGGTGGACGTCCGGATTGGCGTCCTGGAGGACCGCGGTCGACGTGATGGGGTCGTTGACGGTCTCCGACGGCGCCCGAGGCGCGCGAGGGTGGTTGGAGGTCAGCGCGGTGGCCTGGGACATCAGCAGCACCAGCAGCGGACGCATATGCTTGCCCTCGCTGCGGGAGTAGTATTTGGCCACGCGATCCAGGGCCGGATGCCCCGAACCCAACAACTGCCGGATGTTCTTGGTCAGGAACTTAAGCTCCTTGCCCACGATCCGCAGCGGATCCACCGAGATCCCTGCAGGAGCCTTGGGCAGTCCCTTGAAGATGGTCTGGGCGGCGGACACGGCGGCCCCAAACGGCGAGGCATCTCTTCGGCGGGTCGGGTGGTATTTGCGCGCCTGCACCGGCGCCCGGTTCGAGAGGAGGTCATTGCGAAGACATTGCCAGCAGATGGCCGTCGTCGAGGGAGTCACGATTCGAGAGGAGAGGACCAGCGCAGAGGCCGGGGCGGTTCGAGCTTTCATGCTCGGTCGAGAGCAGAACAGCGACGGGGGAGAGAGAGCTTTTTTTCTTCTGTTTGTATCGGTCCAATGGGCACTAAAGAGAAGAAATAAGGAATAAAAAATTGACTACCGAACTGTAGCAACGAAAAAGACTCACGGTCAAATCCCCAGGAACAGGCTCCACCGAAAAGAGGTGTGGAGGAGAGAAAGTTGGAGTGGAAGAGAGGCGCAAATGACAACCGACGGAGACCAAAAGATTTCCATCGGCGGAGCTGCATTCGGGCCGGAACGGGAAGCGGGATCGATTCGCTCACTGCCTCGTCATTCTTCAAATACCTAGCAACCATGTCTTAATCTTAATATCACATACGTTAGAGCTACATATATCCAGGATTTATCCAATATACTCAATTAAAAAAGAGAAACGGAAAAAATATAATGAGAATCTACGATGCCAGCCAAGACTTGGTCCATATTACAGATCCAGGCCCGCACGAATGCTTCCCCTTCTAAAAACGAAACACCGCTGGAGGACAAACGATGCGCAAACCCCGTCGGAAGAAATGATTCAAATAAGGGAGAGTATAGGAAACATCGAAGGGTTTCGCAAGAAGCCCCAAGCCCTGTTCAATTCCTTCCTCCCCCTTCCCCGTCAGACCGAAGATACACGCGCACCCGAACAATGACATTGCAGATCAGAACAAAAAAAAGGTTGGAAGGCCCAGAGAGCCCCGTCCATCATCGGAGTCCCCGGATTAAAATGTAATGGTAACGGATGAGGATGAGACGGTCCGAGTCACCCTTTAGATGGCATCGAACTCGCCCCCGGCATCGTCGTCGTCCATGTCTCCTTCCTGGATCTCCTTGGCCAACTCCCGCTCGCGTTCGCGGGCCTCCTGCGCACTCTTCAACTCGAGTCGGTGCTGGTTCATCGGGAACCGCATCGCCTATGGCCGGTCAGTATATCCCAACGGGGAGGAAATAAGGGTGGTGGGAGATGGAATGCGGGGAGAAACAAACCTTGACACTCTCGTCATGCAGACTCAAGCACGCACGAATTCGCTCGTGGAAGACCTCGCCAGGCTCCCGGGTGGCGTAGATGTCGCCGACTTCCTTGCTCTTCATGAACCCGCGCTCGTGGTCGAGCGACGCCTCGATGACGCCGTCCCGGATGGCCTTGGCGACGATGTATTCGGCCGACTCCTCGCTGTCCAGTCCCAGACGCAGGCAGATGTCCCGCAGGGAGATGCGCGAGTACGACAGGGACATCATGCGGATGCCGGTCTTGATCACGTTCTGCCGCAGGCGCAGGATGAGCGTGTAGGTGCCATCCTTGCGGAACGTCGGGCTGTGGGTGTTGACGATGCTGAGGAAGCCGTCCAGGTCGCCGACGCTGACAGCCTGCACCAGGAGCAAGTAGGGGTGCAGGGCGCGCTCGAGGGCCGGCTGGCGGAAGATGGCGCGGTCGGGGATGTCGCCCATCAGGAGCTCGACGACCACGAGCAGCTTGTGGGAGGCCTGGTAGAAGCCGCGGGCGCTGTGGCTGGAGGGGGACTTGCGCGTGGCCCCGATCAGGTGGCCGTGAGCTTCGGTGTACTGCAGCTGGATGGCCCGGATGCGGCCGAGGTAGTACAGGTACCGAGCGATCTGGTTGTTGGACGCCGAGGGCGGGAACCGGTTGTGGGAGATGAGGAGGTCGGCCTGCGAGATGTGGGAGGTCGACAAATAGTTGCGCAGCAGCAGGGTCATGACGGTCGCCTGGGTGTCGGCATCCTTGCGCAGCACGGCCGTCCGCAGGGCCGCCAGGAGCGGCTGGCGGATGGTGGTGACCGCAGCCGCGGGCGAGGGCGGCAGCGGGGCGATCTGCTCGAAGAAGAGGGAATAGTAGAAGTACACGCGGGCGGCGAGGGAGTCGAGGGTGCGGCGGTTCATGGTCCGCAGCCGCTCGATCAGGGCGGTGGAGAACTGGGCGCCGCTCTGGATCTCCTTGCGGTCGTAGAGGTAGATCTGGACCAGGATGGACAGGTACGTATCGACCTCGGGCAGCACCTCCTTGGCGGCCGATCGGTTCTTGTCCGAATCGACCTCCATCTCGGACTCCGCAGGGGCGGCACTCTCAAAGGCAGCCGGTTGGTTGATGGCCTCCAACAGGAACGATGCCGTCGAGCTCGACGGCGAGTACGTCTCGACGACCACCTGGGCGAGCACATCGGCGGTGATGTGCTTCCGCATGGACGATATCGACCGCAGAACACGCAGGGTAAATCGAGGGTCGAAATGGGTCACGGCTCGGTCCAGCAATGTGAAGTTGGCCTTGATATCTAGATGGAATGGCGAGGGGAAGAACGCGTGGTCAGTAACTCTCACCGATCGGATCGAGCGATCCTATATCTACATCTCTATCTATCGATATAGATAGATAAAGATAGAGGTATGGAAAAGAGGGAATAGAAAAACTCACCTTGAATGGCCTTGGTCTTCGGATCGACCTGTGATTCCGGCGTCTGGTCATCCCCCTCGGCGCCGTCCATGGCCACATCACCATCCTGGTTCTGACCCTTGTCGCCAGATAACCTCGAACCCTTGGTCGGGGGCACTACAACAGTCATCTTCTCGTCACCTTGCCGATCCTTACTACTGGCGTTGGATGAGGATGTAGGCGCACCTGCCGTGTCCTCTCCCATGTCCACATCCTCCGAGCCATTCACGCCATTCTTCTTGGGGTCGGAGCCGTTGGTCTGCGGCTGATCCCGCTGTTCACCCATCTCGGTATTGGCGTTGGTGTTGGACGAAGCGGCCTTGGACGCCGATCTGGTCTTGCCGGCGGCGCCGCGGGTGGGCGCGACCTTGTCCTTGTTGGAGCTAGAGCTCTGGGAGGTCGAGCGGGTCTTATCACCGTTCGCGGAATCCGACTTGCTGTTCGATCTCAGCGAGCGCCTCTCGGCCGGCATCGTTTCTGATTGAGATTGTGGTCAGCTCCGTTCTATCTCCAGATCATGGATAACCGGAAATCCATAGAAAAGGCACGAATTATCGTTGAAAAGAAGGAGAGGTGTGTCTGAAAGGATGAAGCTGCAACCACAGCGACCGAAAACAGCACCAAGGGGAGACTGATGAGGAGTCAATACTAACCACAAGAATCAATTCAACAAACACAGGGTCAGCTATAAAAGCGATGAAGAAACGAAACGAAAGAATGGGATCTGGTTATGGGAGTTGGGGTGGAAGAGGAAGCAAAGGGAAGAAAGGTGGTTGAAGTGATGTCAGGTCGGGTTAGGTTGATGGACGAGACGACGACGCTGCGAGCGCTGCTGAGTCAGACGGGTGGTTGAGTCAGCCAACCCAACACATGGATTCCTTCGTTTATACTTCAAAGTACAGTATTCGATTGATCGTATTTAGAGTAACATGTAAAGAAATGTATTTGAGCATCTCCAATAGCAGATGGCGCGGTGGCCTCAACAGAGGGTTGTATACCTCAGGCAGCTCGGCATACCGGCTGACTCAGCCATGTACGGCGAGGTTTCTCTCCATCCCCGCAACAACAACAACAAGATCAAAGGACAGTCCTGTATAGCTCTTCCCAGTCAGATCATTCAGATAGACCAGATCATACAGTCATGTCGCTCCTAGAAACCCATCTGGAGCAGATCTCGCTCTCTTCCTCCGCCATTGCAGAGCTCCCGTAAGGATTGACCCCCTCCTCTCCCCGATCAACCATCATGGCCAATGCTCACCTACCCACCTTACAGGTTCCCTCAACCACGTCTCTTTACCAATGCCCTCCTGGGCTCTCACGATATTACGGCCTTGATCCGTGATACCGAGGCTCATGAGCGGGCTCTCTTTCAAACCGATCCCGCGGCCAAATCCGCCCATGCCTCGCAGCGACGAGCCACATCCCGACGGGCCACCACGTTCGCCGCCGAGTCCGAGGGGGATTCCATGGCGAGCCGCATCTATTCCGCGCGGAACAATCGCAGTCAGTCTGCCGTGGCTCGGGTCTTGGGCTCGGACATGATGGAGGAGATCAAACGATCGGCCGGCGCATCCTCCAGAGGTACCCGCGACGAGGTCAACATCGACGTGCTCCTCCGGGGAGCGGAAATCTTGTGCAACGTCTAGTGAGTGCCTGTTATTCTGGGGGGCGGGTCTTCTTATACCACCGCCTCTTATTGTGTAATGATCTGTCCGCTAATTACATCATGGTCATCAGCCCGGTTGCTGGTGCGCAAGAGAAGATCGCCAGCCTCCGGTACCGCCACCAGCTAATCACCGACTCGATTGCGCAATTGGAAGACCGCGTAGAGAGTAACACTGCCGAGCTGGAGGGTATGCGACACTCGTATGGGGATGACTACGACGACTACGAGGCCTCGCGCCCCTCGCCGCCGGAAACGGTGGACGTGACCGACGCGGACATCCAGCGGGAAATGGAAGAAATCAGAGAACTGGAAAGGCGGAAACGGATGATGGAACATCGCGTCCATGGTCTCGAGCGAGATCTGGGCAGCCTGATGGGGTGATCTGCCTAGGTCTGCCTCTCCGGCTCGTGGGTGTGTCCCACCAAGCAGAATATTCAAGATCGGACGACCAAGGGACGCCTACTCGCGTCGACGCCGTCCTACCTTTGGTGTGTCGATACCGAGGGTATGGTCTCCAGGAACCAGCCAGAGGATGCTACCCATTAGCACCTTGTTGGGCGGGCAACACCCATTGTATGACCTCCCACTGCCCGGGTGCCTCCCATATCTGGGAGCTGTCCGCTATCCCATCGCTCTTTGACCCATGCTCTTTGCACTGTCATTGAAAGCTATGTGCCCACTCGCTTTGTCTCTTTGTCGTGCAGTTGCGGCGCGAGGAGAATCCGCCTCCTCGCCTGGATAGTATGGACGTGGCATGGAAATGGATAATCGGGATGACTGGTTCCATAGAACAGGCAGATGATATGACAATATGACCGTATGACCGTATGATAATATAATAATCTGATTGATATCTGATCGAATAAATGGTGCTGTAAAATGCCAAGCATGCGGCTCGGCGGCCCCGAGTTTCCGGCCAAAAGTCTCCGCCGCTTTCTCTCTGTCCGCTCCGTCGCATCAACTTCTTCCGTTCCCTCACTCCACTTCTACCATCTCGTCTCTCCCTCTGGCTCATCCACGCACTTCATCTCACTTCTTTTCGTCAGGTCATCCCTGCGGAATCCGATCGCCGTACCGCCCTTACTCCTCTGACACCATCCCCGCCCCTGGCAACCCACGAAACCTTGCACGCGTTCCGCTAGTTACATCACCCCCAGCTACGACCGACGACGACCTTCCGAACGACATCGATAGAGAAAACGTGAAGCTTCAGACGGATACAAACAGACAAAGAAAGGAAAAACAAACATCCAAAAAACCAGAATGGAGGGCTCTCAGGCTCCTGCCCCCCAGGCCCAGCCGCAGCCGCAGCAGCCTGTGGCCCCCCAGCACTCGAACTTGATCCGGACCGATCAGGTGCAGAAACTGCCTCACCTCAATGAACAGCAAAAGGCTCAGCACACCCAGTTGGTGCGCAACTTCTGGGAGGCGTTGAACAGCCGCGACCCGCAGAGCCCGGAATACCAGCAAGCTCACGCCCGACTCGCCCAGCTGTCCCAGAATTTGATGAAAGGCATGCGCGTGTACCAACAGAGCCGCCAGCTCCAGCAGCAGCAGCTCCAGGCCGCCGCCCAAGGCCAGCCCGTCCAGCGGTCGCAGTCGATCAACCCTCAGAGCTTCGCGCAGCTCCTCCCGCAGATCCAACAGAAGGTCAACACCCTGCAGTTCTTCCTGCCACCGAACATCAACCCAGATGCCGTGCAGAACTGGCTGTCGGAGGCCAAGCTCCGGTATGGCATCGCCTTGCAGAAGCAGGAGATCGGTCGGGCTCGGGCCGCGGACGTGCGAAATCAGTTTAGCCAGCGCCAGAACCAGGGCAATCTGACCCAGGAGGAAATTCAAGAGTACAAGAATCGCCAGATGGCGGCCGAGAAACTCTTTCGCGAGGGGAGCGACTTCCTGACTAAATTCCGGGAACAGCAGGAGAATTTCAAGGCGCAACAGCAGCGCACGGGCATCCCCACCGCGCCGGCACTGCAACAGCAGCAACAGCCGCAGCAGCAGCTGTCCCAGGGAACGACCGGTCCAGCAGCCACCGCGCCTGGCGTGGCCGGGGCGAATGCCCCGGGCGCGATGCACCCGGGACAAGTGCCCACCCCGGCTCCCCACACCATCAACTCCGCCGTGAGTGCGGCGCGGACCCAGGCCGGCCAGGCGGCGGCCATGTCGCCCTCCACCTCCCAACCGGGCCAGGCACCGGCCGGACAGACCCCGGGGGCGGCCACCCCCGTCCCACAGATGATGCCGCAGCAACCGCCGCAACCCCTCCAGCAGCCCCCGCAGCAGATGCCACCCCAGTCGCAACCCCAACCGCAACCGCCACAGGGTCAATCGCAGCCAGGTCCGCCCGTATCGCAGGGCCCTTACGGCCAGGTGCCCAACCTCGATGGGTCGGCGCCGACGCCCACCGCGCAAACACCCGCCCCAGGGCCCCCGCGTCCGTTATCCCAACAAGCCGCCATGGCGCAAGCCGCGCAGAACTACACCAACACGGCCAACAACAACAGCAACGCCCCGCTGAACCAAGCGCAGAGCATGTCGCAGTCCGCCAGCGCGTCATCCCACGCCCACCCACAGGGCTACATCCCCAACCGCTCGACGGAGAACACCGCGCGCAACATCAACATGGTCATCCCGAAGAACCTGAACGTGCCGACGCCCGAACCCGTCAGCATGTCCCCGGCCCGGCCTACCCTCTCCGGCGGGCCCAGCCACGGCGCGATGGGAATGATGGGCCAGCCGGCCATCCAGAAGCACCCGGGCTACGTTCTCGAGGGCGAGGGCCAGCGTGTGTTGAGCAAGAAGATGCTGGACATCTTGGTCCGCCAGGTGACCGGCGGAGGCGAAGGCGAGGGACTCACCCCGGATGCAGAGGAGGTATATCCCCCCTACCCGACATATTTATCAACTTCCAACTGACTTGTTTGCTTCCAGTTCGTCCTCCAAATGGCCGACGACTTCGTCGACGACGTAATCACAGCCGCCTGCCGCCTCGCCAAGCTCCGCCCTTCATCGACCCTCGAAATGCGCGACATCCAACTCGTCCTCGAGCGCAACTACAACATGCGGATCTCGGGCTTCTCCACAGACGATCTCCGAACCATCAAGAAGCCACAGCCTACGCAGGGCTGGACGCAGAAGATGTCTGCCATCCAGGCTGCGAAGGTCACGCAGGGGAAGGCCGAATAGTTCATTTCTTTTTCGCATCAAACATGGCGTTTGTTGCTGTTTCTTTTCGTACTTCGGTTTTTTTATTCATGAGTCGTTGGTTTGGTTGGGTTGGTTGGTTGGGTTGTTAGCTGGCGTCGGAGGCTTTTCTTTTACTTGCTTTATCTTCTTTACTTGCTACTTGATACTTGAGATAGTGTCTACAGGGTTCCTACCTACCTCACCTTATCCTCCTTACCTTACTTATAGTGATGCAATCCACCTGATGATTCTTTCTTTCTTTCTTCTGCCCCTTTCTCCTCTGTCTCTCTTCTTTTCCTTCTATTCTTTCTTTTATATTATCCAGATGAATGAACGAAAGGACGATGAACAAATTGAACCCCTTTGCATGTCTTCCTGGCGTTTTCTACTTCTTTTCTCCTCTACTTTTACTTCTCAGTGTCCTGGCTTCATCCCATCAACTCTCCCTCAATACTCCAAACTCCAATTCTAACCTAATCTGATCTAATCTGATCTAATCTGATCAGGGTCAAGGTCAGGGTCAGTCAGTCTAGAATGATGGATGGATGGATGAGCCCGCCTAGTCCTGATAATCTAGTTTAAAGAATGGCATCAACGATTGAGTATTCCAGATCTGTTCTTTTCCATGTAGGATGTAGGGAGGGACGGGGTGGGGGGTAAGTAAGTAGGTGGAAAGCAAGTGGACAGCAGGTACGCGATAACTAGTAGGTAGTAGTAGGTAGGTAGTAGTAGGTCGGTAGGCTCGTTGTAATCAATGTCGTTCATATCTGTTTCATCTTCCTTTCCATACATATCATGTTACAATAAGTAGGGAGGGAGGTGGTGGGTATAGTAGTTATTCTATTGCAGGTCTCCTTACTATGTACCTACGTGGTAACACTACGACTACGACTACGACTATTACTTCTTCTACTATGTACCTACTACCTAGTATAAACCATAACAAAACAGATTGGTATCAATTCTCTAGACTTCTTTCTTTCCTCTTTCTTTCTTTCATCTTATCTTCATCTTCATCTTTCTCTCTCCATGCATCACATCTATCAAACAATCTAAAGAGTAATGGAAATGAAATTGAAAAAAAATAAAGCATACCAAAAAGTAAAATAAGAAACGAAGGAAAGAGATATTAAAAAAAAAAAAGCGCCAACAATGATGGATGGATGAATTGAATCCGCTCAAAACAGACAGACAGGCAGGCCTTGCTCGGGGTGACACGATCAATCAATCACAATCACAAATTAACAGAAAGAAGAAGAAATCACAACAAAGGAGCAAGAAGAGGAACCCTATCTTCAAAGAATGGGGACCATGTAAATCACAAAACAGAAGGAAATGACTATACGAGAAACGATGGATAGACCGCTTGGGTCAATGAATGTAAGGGGACTGCGTCATCGCAGATCCCGTCAGCTAGGGAGTCAGTCAATCGACGTCCCTGTAGAAGAACAGAATGGAAAATATGCGGTACATGCAGGATGTGGAGGTAGACTGAGATGCGTGTTTCGCCATCCAAAAGACCTCTCAACATAAACAAATAATGAAATGGACAAGATAAGGAAATGGATATGTGTTCAAAGATAGTGGAGCAGATAAGATATAGCAGGCCATGCAAAACAAACCAAGATTAATGAGAGAAAAGTGGGGTCAGTGATACCACAGACCGGAACTATCCGGTCTGTGGCCAGGGTAAAAGGAAGGCTCAATGGATCTACCAAGCAGCTCGCAATCTGTGGAAACTGCATCGTATACGAGCCCACCTTGCCATGAAGGTAGATCCAGGAATGTGAGCATAGGTGAGATCCGTCGCAAGAGGAGAACGGATAGAGATTCGATGATCGCAGGCGGAGAGGGAATCACAGCGGAAAGGGGTCGGATAAAAAGAAAAAAAACAGGCGCCAACAATGATAAACGGAACAGCTGCGAAATGGATATCATGAGGATCGATCAAAACCAACACGCCGGGCCATGTGGCTAGCTGCACAATCAAAAGTAGCTATCGCGCGGCCCGTCCATGGCCACATGTTTGCCTTTCTCCATGGCCGGAAGCGGGGGTAGATCTTTATCGGCAGTTGGGCCATGACGGCTGTGTTGGCTATGACCGCCTACGCTGCTGGCCTCCCCCGCTTCGTCCACGATGGGCAACATGGACGCTGGTCCCGAACCGGGGGTGTCGGCTGGATCTCGCATCGTCGAGATCGTCCGGGGATGCGCGAGCGTCTGGGTCCCTTCTTTGGCCGCCTCCCTTTCCGCCGCCAACATGGTCCGCTCCACCGACGAGGATCGTTCGACCGATGGCCGGCCAAGGGCGCGCGATTCGCGGACCCGTTCGGCCTCCTCCTTGGACATGGTGATGCCCTTGATGAAGTGGATGAAGCGGTCCCCATAACCTTCGGGGGGGACCGGGGAGATCTGGGCGCGATCATGCGAGAGGCCTTTGAAAAAGTGTTCAATCTTTTTCACGGTCCCGTACTGCAAAGAAAGATATGTCAGTTTCACATCCACTAGGCTAAGTTAGGGTCCAACTTACATGTGTCAAACAGTCGATGATGCCCAGATAATATATCTCCTCCCCGGGCTGGCCACTCTCATGCGTGGCGCGGAACCCGCCGTCGTCGGAGTAGAAGACGTGGAACTTGCGCTCGTCGAGGATCTCTTCCGGCATTTTGGCCGTGGCTTTATCGAGAGGCACCGGGCGCTCCCGCTTGATCAGCATGCGCAGTTCGCGCGCCTTGCGTTCGTTCTCCAGCTTCGACGGGGTCCGCATGAGCATGTTGGGGTTGGAGTCCTCGTCGCGATCCCCTCCGGGCTGGAACACCTGCAGTGTCTTGTCCCGCAGCTTCTCCTCATTCCCCCGCTCGATGTCGTGGATGCCCACCAGCAGCGAGTAATCCATGATCTTGAGCTTCTTCAGCAGCTCCACGTCGCGCTCGAGTTGGGCGACGAAGAACTCGCGCTTTTGCGGACCGCACTCCAAGTGTCGATTGCGGCGGACCCAGTTCAGGTCCTTCATGGTCGCGCGGGGGTTCTTCACCAGGTCCTCCTCGTGCAGATCGCGGCCGATGGTCGACCCCTTCAGGTCAAAGGTCTCGTGGATGTCGCGATGGGGCGGGAACAGGTTGTTCATGACGACGAAGTGGATCTTGCGGCCGTAGGCCATCTTGACCCGGTGCAGGCCGTAGAACTGCGAGATGAGCGTGTTCGGGTTCTTCTCGACGTGCTTGTAGTACTCGGGGAGAATCTTCCGCAGCAGCTTGTGTTCCGAATGGTGGATGGTCTTGATGATGTATTTGTAGTCGCGGGAGAAGTAGAAGAAGCTCCCGCTCTTTCCGGGGGAGCCCAGTTCGGAGAGAATATACTTGCTGGTGAGGGACATGAGATAGTCGGCGGGGTCCAGGCGGAATTTGGCCCGCAGACGCCGGAACACCCAGGGGGCATAGTCCTTGAACTTGAAATCGTATTTCGCGGACGGCGTGAGCTCGTTACCGGTTCTATTACATCCCATCTCCGGTCAGCAAACAAGGGGGAGATTTGATAGGGGGAAGGGTACGAACATGTCAAAGGAAAACTTATGCTTGGCTTGAAAGTCGGCCGGGGTCAACTCGCGGTCCATCTTGGCGTTGATCCGCGAGACGGTGAAGCGGATTCCGGTCAACATATTGTAGGCCGTCACCCAGTTGACATGGTTCTGGTCGACCTTGGTGCCCACGATGACGCGATCGTCATCGTCGTCATCCCGACGGCGCTTGCGTGAGGCGCGCCGCTGCTTAATGGCTTCGGCCCATCGGGCAGCATCCTCGTCGGGAGTCGCTTCGTCGGGAAATGATTCCGAGC
Source organism: Aspergillus campestris IBT 28561 (assembly GCF_002847485.1). Lineage (NCBI taxonomy): Eukaryota > Fungi > Ascomycota > Eurotiomycetes > Eurotiales > Aspergillaceae > Aspergillus > Aspergillus campestris. The sequence continues at coordinate 221,014 of NW_020194336.1, read as the reverse complement.
GGTTCGTGCGGCTGGCCCGGCGACCCAGACTGAGGGAGGTGCGCCGGATGTTTCCCGAGGTAGGCGAAAGCCGACCGGTGGCCAGGGCGGCGTCCTCGCCGTGGTCGCGACTGCTCCGACGACCGCTGGTGTTTCGCGGCACCTGCAGAGTGTGTCGATGGCGCAAGCTGGAGGAGCTCCCTTCAAGCTGGTTGGCGCCCTCCATGCTGGGTGGGATGGGCGGGGAGGAGTAGCGGTTGGGGCCGTTCTGGGAGGGGGACAAGCGGTCGGGATCCGGCGAAAGACGACCAGCCTCGTCGAGCTGGGAGGTCGACGGACGGGCCGAGTCCGGCTGGGTGGCCACCTCGTCGACCGAGGGGCGGGCGTGGTCGCCGTTGACCATGGGTTTCCCATTCAGCGACCGACTCCCTATCGGGGTGCCGTTGACGGGCTGGCTGGTGACGGAGGCCGCCGCGGAGCCCGCCCCGCCACCGGCGTCCAACGACCGCCTCGAGAAGTCGCGGTCCAGCGAGATGGAGGGCCTGCCCCCATCGCGGGGATCTCGCGGCGACCCATTCAAGGAATGGAGACTGCCATCTTTGGACTGTGGCAATTCTCGGGTATACGAACTGACGCTGGATCGCGGCGGGTGGAGCGAGTAGGCGCTCCCATTGGTGAGGTAAGGGCGTTCGTTGGGAGGGGTGTTGAGATGGCTGGAGTCACCATTGGGCCAATTTGTCCACAGAAACGTGTTCCCGACGGAGGCCTTTTCGGGCCGCTTCCCCTGTGGTGAATCAAACGAATGAGGATGTGACGACGGAGCGGTGGCCGTCTGACTCTGGTAGGGGATGTCGTTGGCAAACGACGGCATGATCGACTGGGATTTAACTCCGGGGAGTCAAACCAGGGGAGCGGGAACCGGGAACCGGGACAACGGAGGTCGAAAAAGGGGGGGCAGGCAGCACGGCGACGTGCGGTCTGCGATCGTCGATCAAACGAACCCGGTGGTAACGTTCCAGAGGGTCAATCGGGGAGAGAGATGGAGAGGCGAGGAGGGAGGGGGGTGAGGAGGAGGAGGATATGTGAGAGTGACTTCTGGATCGAATAGGCGGCAGAATAGCGCAGAAAGGAAGAGGGGGGGGTTGTTTAGGAATCCGATCAATAGGCCGAGCGAGATGCACGAAACAAAGTCCCCGAGCTGGCAGCCAGCCGGGACAGGCGTGGCAAAGGGAAATTTAACGACCGATAGGCATGATCATGCGAGAGGAAGAGAGGTCGGACAGTCCGGCACCGTGGTGTTGGCGTGTTCAGTAATGGGAGATGACCGTCAATCCAAATGGGAAGGGGGGGGGTTAGAGAGGAAAGGAGACAGAGAACGGCGATCAAGGCGGACGGAAAAAAAGGAAGACGAGCAAAACAGAAGGGTATCGAAACGAGAGAGAGAAAAGACGACGCCGGAATAGGATAGGATGGGAGGATGAAGTTGGAATGAAAGATCGGATAGTGAGAGTGAGAGAGAAGAAGAGGAAGAGAGAAAGTCAGAGAGGAAGAAGGGGAAGAGGGAGGGTTGATTACGCTGTATTGGGATTACCGGCGGTTTCAGGGCCAAGATGGGGCGATCTTGGCGGGATGGACGGGCCAGACTCGAAGGAAAATATATGCAATACGAGTATGATACATATAATACGGATAAGAATAATACTACCCTTGATATATAGTTCTAGGATGGACGAAAGACGGAAAAATATGGAAAAATATGGAGGAAATAAGGATGAATCAGGAAAAATGAAAAGTAAATAATAAGGATAGAATCAAAACATATACCTATACAGGTCCAGACTGATGTTGTTATTCTTATCCAACCCACTCGAACCACAGGGATCCATCGTGGCCAATACTGGCTGAGAAAAACCGGATCCACTCTCAGCTCGCACTCCATCTTTGACTCTCAGCTGTCAATTCTAGATTCTTTAATCAGATTGTCTATCGTAAGATACTGTTGTCAGTCGGGGATTTCTTGGTGTACTGACAGCAGCAAGGATGGTTCTGTATTGACCAGACGGGATATATATATATATGCAGGAGTTATGCATCTGTTTGTAGGATCCGGATCTTGGATACATATTTTATACTTATGCCTAATATATATATCCACCCAAATATGTCCATATACTTGGAATATAGAACTACATCATGAACACTCATATCATATGGTTGGTATATAGTATATACAGTATACCAATTCACAAGACAAGAATCACAAATCAGACAATTACCTATGAACCCGAAAGATCGACATGACAACGTCACCTCCAGCCCATTTTGACGCAATCCCTTTATCTATCGTTTTACCCCACTCGTAGTTCAGTAGCACTAGTGCCATTGATGCATCCAAAGACATCTGTCAGAAATATAGAGTCTGTATCTTGTGGTTCCGATTCAATCCAGAAATCAGTAGAAAGAGATGTCGGATTGGGTTGCTATAATATAGGTAGGTAGTATTACATCCGCCATACATCTACAACACCCCCTCAACTACCCCGACCAAATCATGGACAACGCGTTCATTGCAAATTGACAACCGTCCTTGGACAGTGCTCCTAAATCCACTCAAAAAAGAATAAGAATTAAAGAAAAGAAAGATCAAAAGGATTCCCCATAGTAAAATCCACCACAAGACGCCAACCCGACCGAATCGCAACAAAACCAAACAACAGAATCACAATCACACCCCTTTCATCCCTGAGATTCACCACATATGGTCTCTCGAGATAGTCAAGGAGATGGAAGCAAACAAATGAAAAAGTTACAGCCGAAGAAATGAAAGGGAATACAGCCCAAGAACCCAAAGTGCGCACACATCACAAGAGAAACGAAACCCACAAAAGAAAACATCAAGCGGTCGCTGAGAATGTCAAACAGGTATTGATTCAATCAACACCGTTAGGCCTTCTTGGCTGTCGACTTCTTGGTCTTTTCGGAAGCGGGCTTCGCCGTCGTCTTGGTCACGCGGCCAGACTTGGTCTTTCCCGTCACCTTGGGCTTGTCAACCACGGCGGGCGCCTGCTGCCCGTTAGCATGATGGCCGTCTAGTCGAGATAATGATGGGTTAAGACTCACCGACGTCTTGCGGGGCTTCGCGGTGTTGGCCTTGGTGGCGGTGGTCTTCTTGGTGGCGGTGGTGGCCTTCTTGGTGGTGGTGGCCTTGGGCTTCTCGGCCTTCTCCGGCTTCTCGGCGGCCTTCTTGGCAGTCGAGGTCTTCTTAGCGGGGGCCTTGACAGACGTAGTCTTCTATTCAAAGATTAACAAAAGAACCTCATATATAATATAATATAATAAGGTAAAGGGAAGGGAAAAGAAGAACATACCTTGGCAGCGGGCTTCGCGACGGACTCCTTGCGGGCGAGCTTCACGGGTCCCGAGGGGCCTATGAAAGACGCGTTAGCGACCCCATCAAAACATCTCACCTCCCAAACATAGACGACGCGCGATCGACGCAGGAACACTGGTCGCTTGCATTCAAAGCATCGACCAGTACACCGGGGAAAATCAAGGACGCGACTCGGAGACTTACCCTTGGGCTGGGTGAATTCACCCTTCTCGACACCCGCCTTGATGGCCTTGTTGAACTGGCTATCAAAGGCGGGAGTGGAGGCGGCGGTGATTTTGTTGTTGGCCAGCACGTACTTCTTGACAGACTGGCGACTGTGAGGGGGGATGTGTTAGCTGGGGGGAGACCAGAGCGATATAAACGTCATCCACGGTTGCCACGTCGCCGAGGGTCGGGACCCTGCATGAGACGATCGGGAGAGAAAAAAAAAAGGGAAAAAGGGGAATAAGAAGAACACGTCGACATACCTGCTACCATTGCGCTCTTTCAACTATAAAGGAAAAGGAGTCAGCAACAACATCAACCCCAATAAGTCCTGGGAGTCGTGGTGGTGAAAGCGCCAGGGTCGACGTGTCACCGGTCGGGAGACGTTGCGACCCGGGCGCCCGTCATCCCCTTCAAGACGCGCCACGGACAGCGTGATTAACTCACATTCTGAATGGCGTTGGTGATCATAGCTATATCATTCGAATCAGCAGTCGCTCGCGACAGAGATGATATATAACATAATATCATGCGATGGGTTGGGGGGAAAAGATCAGGAGAAACATACCACGGTAGGAGACATGGGCCGGAGCAGCAGCAGCCTTCTTGGGGGCACCGGCGGAAGCTTTCTTGGGAGGCATATTGAAGTGATTTGGGGTATTGAAAAGGATGAGAACTACAGGAGAATTGAAGCTAGAAGAGCCGAGAAGAGTTCGAATGGAAGATAGATGAGAGCGATGTGGTGGAAAAGAAGAAGAAGTGTCGAGGGGGGGGGAAGGGGTGGGAGAACCGCGGGGCATGCGTTGCTTTATAGGGCAGCGGGTGTTGACACAAGATCACTCGCAAGCACAACACGTCAAGTCGCTCGTTTTATTATTTTTTCCCTTCTTTCTTTCTCTCGTTTTTCTTTTTAATTTTGATTCTTATGGTTCTTATTGGATTTGATTTTTCTCGATATATTTCGCTTGGATTTTTTCCCTTCTGTTTCACTGTCTTATCATGTGCTTTGTCTTCTCCCCCTTTGGCCTGGTTTTTTGGCTGTTTTTCTCTGCGACAGACTCTGGTGTGCGCGACATTCTTCGGTTGAGCGTAGCGATTGTAGTCCACCATTGATTATGGATGATGTAGATAATTTTCATTTCTTTTCTGGGTCGCAATGATCGACTAAATCGAGTACTCGTATCCATCCATTACGTAGTGGGCAAGAAAGAGGACGGTGGTCTGGACTGTTGTTGTTGTTCCGGTGTCGCGCATTCTGAACGCCTCCCATCCACGCGTTACTCCTCCGTCCTCCAACCCTCCATGCTCTCCCCCCCTGGCTCTCCTTTGTCTCGAGTCTCAGAATCTCTCCGGCTCGTCCGCCTGTTGGACATTCCAAACCTTACCAGTTACACGGACCGATCTTGCTGTCCATTCCCCTCGGACCCCCTGTGGTGTTTCGGTTTTCTTGGGTCCTAATCGCATGGTCGCGTTCGCAACCCAACGCCCAGCGCATCTCCGGTCGCAACTCCTCTCCAGGGTCGCATCGAGGATGGTTGGTTCGAAGAGATACAGAGATCGTCTGACATGAGATAAGGCACTCATTCGTCGGGCGGACCTAAGCAGCAAATGGAGATAGACCGGTTGGCATCTATAGACGTATACACTTCTGTTCCACGCGACAGTTGAATCAAGCTCACCACCTCCTCACATCGTGCACCGTTCTGAGATATCCGAAGTAACCGAGTGGCCCGTCCCTTGCATTTTCTCCCTCTCGGATCCTAGGCTACAGAAGTTTACCCAGGTGGGGAGGCAGAAAGCGCAAATGCGATTGATGCTCTGTCATGCAGTCCCAAGGCCCGGAAGCGGGTCGATGAAGCCATCCGAGTAACGCCCCAAACCCTAGATACGGAGATAAATACACCATCCACAACGACGTTGCACTGTGTATCGTGAGACGAACCGTTCCAGAGGAGTCCCCTCGATGATCAAGTCAATGAAATATAGTTTTTGTAAACTCTCATCCTCGACCATGGGTGGGAAAGCTGACGGGGGAGATTGGTGATCCATCCATTTGCCGGATGGGTCAGGATCACCCGGCCAGCTCACTAGCTGCCTACCTCCACTCTCTGCGAATTACCTTTCAAAAGTCCCAAGGATTGGATTCAGTAACGGCTTGCATGTGGTCACGGATTTCTTTGTCCATACGCTATAGGCTTTTCTACCCGAGCACTGACAGCGCCTCGTTCCGTGGATGGGCATCGTCGCAGAACGAGGAGGACAAAGGAGACGCGCGGATCATCACACAGGACCCCTCCCATCGCAGGCAATATTAACTTTGCCATTCACGTCATTGGTGAGAATATTTTTTGGAAAAAGGTTCCAACAGTGGATGCCAGTTGCGACGATCGAAAACAGCCATCTTCAAGGCATCCAAGTGGAATGCTTGGCTTGCGGTCTCCATCTGGACGGAGTGATCCAATCGTAGAAGTCGTGATCTACGGCGCAGGTCCCCTCCCCTATGCCCTATGAGGATCTACCTGGCCTGGACGAGGAGAATTACACCTCTTAATTGACTTTCGACTATTGAATGGAACGGGATGAGAGAGGTGGTGGTCCTTGAACGATGTTACTTGACAGGGGCTCCCGGTAGCCACATCTAGACTTTTTATATATCTCAACCGGCGGCGATGATCTCTCCCTCCAACTTTCTCGGATGGTCTCTTCGGACCCAAAAATACATGAAAGACGGATGCTTCTATTGAACAAGTAAAGAGAAACTCTCTTTGTTTACGACGCGACGCCATAATCACCGGGTTTCATTCCATTGGCCGACGATGAACCGGTATCTGGCACCTACTCACTAGTTTCGTCCTGTCCAAACCAGAGAGCCATGCGCCGGACAGAGTCTTCCACCACAGTCGCCCAAATCGCTGCTACCTGGTTGTCCAACCCCAACCAGACATGACTCACCGTCTATCCTGGATGTTTCACAAGAACCATAGACCGTTGCGACGCCACGATCACGCTTTGCGTCTATCCTCGGGGGATGCGTCGGCTCGGTTGTTGATCTAGACTACGAACAGGGATGATGGATGGGTCGACCATAACGGTTGCTGCTGTCGCATTCTCTTCATAGACATTGATCTACAGGATTCGTACTTTGAGAGATCGCCTCTATGGTAACATCAATATTGGCCAACACGATAGGGAGAGAAGAAGGACAGACAGTAGGAGAAGCAGTTGTTTTGCTCTTAGTTAAATATGCGGTTGTTGTGCCTAGTCAGCGATAACCCTATCAGCACGTGATGACCCCGGATCTCCACATCTGAACATCCGGTATAGTTACAACTTACAACTTCCTGTCGCAATGACTCAAGGTGTCCTCTAGCGTCCAGGGGTACCTTTGATTCATGATTCACAATGTTACACACTTCATCTAATAGACTTCAGCTCGACCGTGGATCGGTTTGATTGGGATCACGCCAGCCATGTGACGACGCCCAGGCAGGGCCAGGTCCAGCCTGCTCCAGAATTAGAAATCAACGTCAAAGAAATTCCGGATTGAAGACACAGTGTCCCTGAGGTCTATATAATTGACCTGAACTCCACGGTAGAGATGTAATGACAACTTCAATCGCAGCCGTATCGCCATCATGATCATCACTGTTGTGTTTTGGAAAATATGCATCGTCATCACCGTACGAGGTAAGCATGACACTAACTAATACGAAACCCATACTAGTACCGCTGATAACGTCCGACTAGAACGATTCCTCCCCGCCCATGTAATCATCCACGTTTTCCCCTCCTCCACCTTCTACATCATAGTCTCTATTCCCCTTCTCGACCTCGTGGAGATGGATGGGTTTCCGCCATGAAAAGAAGTCGTACCCTTTTCGAAGCCGGGGAAGATGCCTCGTCCGTGTCGTCCCCGCAGGGCCCTCTCCCCCTCCCGAGGGTCCCCGAACTGGGTGTCCGGCAAGGCCCCACGCACTTCCCCAAGATCTCCCGGCGCATACGCGCCTGCACCGAGTGTAAGAGACACAAGGTGCGATGTGACATGAACGAGGGCGATGCCGCGTGCCACCGATGCTGTCGGATGGACTTGAAGTGCGTTGTCAATAAGAATCTCCAGACGTTGCTGGACGACGAGACAGAGTAATGATGATCCACCACCTCCTCCTCCGCCGTGCCATTGCTGATACTCGGTCGTGTGACCCCCCAGGTGGAAAACGATCATGGAGCGCGCCATGTCCGATCTTCTCCGGAAGGCTGGCCTCCCGGATCTGGCCTCATACCAAGCGCGGGGAAGCCCCGCGGATGGCCAGACCCCGCCCCGGAAGAGAAGAGACCGACAGGACTCGACCGTGTCCGTGGAAGATCCCACGAGCATGACGAACGGTAGCCAGAGGATGGACTCTGCCGAGGCGAGTGTCCCCTCCGTGACCGCCCCGCCGACGACCGCCGCTCCGCAGACCTTCTCGCAGCCGTCGCAATATGCACTCGACCGCGAGGAGAACGGGACGTCGTCGTTGGTCACGGCGCCCATGGGGAGTCTGTACGAAGTGACGCAGCTGAGTGACATCCACGCGGGCACCCCCGAACGACAGCATGCCCTGAACGGGGCGCTCGTCACGGACTTCATATCCAAGGGGGTGGTCGGTGTCGACGAGGCGGAGGAATTGTTCGATTACTTTGACCAGGTGCTGAACCGATACCTGTGGGATGGGATCGCACTGGTGCACAAGGACCTCACGTCGGCGCGGAATTCCTCGTCGATGCTGTCCGCCGCCATCCTGGCCGTGACGGCCCTGCATAGGCCCCACAAGGAACGGACGTTCGACATCTGCTACACCGAGTTTGCCAAGTTGGCGTCGGAGTCGATGTTGGACCGTCACCACACCTTGGATGATCTGCGCGCGCTCTGCATCGGGGCTTTCTGGCTGGCCGACGTCAGCTGGAAGTTGTCGGGATATGCCGTCCGCATTGCGACCGAGCGTGGCCTGCATCTGTCGTATCGGAAGGCCACCTTGGGTTTGCCTGAACATGTGGAGCAGGCCCGACTGTGGTATCTTCTTTACGTGAGTTTCTTTCTCTCTTTTCTTCTCTATTCTTTACTTTCTCCCCCCGTCAGGATCCATCTAACGTCGCAGACCCTCGAACACCATTTCTCGATCGCGTACGGACGACCGCCCATCATCCACGAAGACCAGAGTATCATCAACCATCACACCTTCACCCTCTCCCCGACCGCGCCGCAGTCCGATCTGCGGTTGCACAGCCAGGTCGACCTGTTCATCATCCTGACCCGGATCTACCACGCCTTCGGGCCCGATGTCGACTTCGAAGTCCCCGAGAGTGACTTTCCCACCATCGACCAATTCGACACCAACCTTGCGGAGTGGCAGGCGGCGTGGCTTCCCCGATTAGGTAGGTCCTATTTCACTTGATGTTATTTTTTTCTTTTATTTTTTATTTTTTCCGATGCTGACCTCAACAGTGGGCAGCCGGTATGTCGGAGCGTACCCATATCGGGCCGTTGACCTACACTACAACTTCTCGCGGCTGCAGCTCAACTCGGTAGCGCTCCGAACCTACCACTCCTCGAATTCGACCCGGCTCATGTCCGAGGCGCGGCGCGAACGCGCCAACCTAGCGATCGCCTCAGCGATCGGCACACTCCGAGTCGTGCTGGACGAGCCAGACATCCAAGCAGCGCTGGTAGGCGTGCCACTATACCTCCACAGCATGATCACCTTCGCGGCGGTCTTCCTGTTAAAGATCGCCGCCAAGTGCTGCTCCTGTGGCCGCCGCGGGGCGTCCGGGCCACCGAACTCGATCGCGGCCGCTAGCCTCGCCATCGACAACGCCTCGGTGCGCAAGCTAGTCGGCCAGATCATCGACCTAATGGTATCGTGCAGCAAGCGCGCCAGCGAGCGTCACCTGAGCCACTACATCGCGCGCGGCCTGCGCAAGATGCTCACTGGCCTGGAAGAGTGGGAGAAGCGGACCGCCGGCAGCCCGCCGTCATTATCCTCCTCCTCCTCCGCCTCCTCTTTCCTAGGGGCGGGGCGGCCACACTCACACGACCCGGCCCCGCTGTTCAAGCCAGTCATCATCCCGGGCTCCCAGCCTCTAGGAGCGGGAGACACTATTCTCCACCCGCCGCCGCCGCTGCTGGGGGTGGCGCCGCTGTCGGCGGAGCGCGGTCACGGCTTGGAACCGCCGCCGGCGGAGGCGGCGGCTAAACCGCAGCCTGGTCTGTCGGAGGGGTCGATCGACCCTATGATGGCGGATTTGTGGGGGTTCGACGAGGAGTATTTCCCTACGGGGGTGTTTGACTTTTTGCAGTCTCAGATGCCGGCATGACTTTCTGTATGACTGATCTGCTGGTTAGATGTGTACTGGGTGTATGGTGAAAATATAGTATATGATGTTGTCTTAATAGGTGGCTCAGGATTGTATATACATTTTTTTTTTTTGGTAATGGCTGTCAGTTTGGGTTTGTTTTACTCTTTGTTGATACTTTTTTGTTCTGAGAATGACATGTATACACCACTTCCAAATCCTTGAATATTAATATTCATAATGAAGCATCTATTAATAATTGAACAGAATATTAATCCTATCTAAATATACCTAGTAATAAGTAGGGGGAATGATATACTGGATACCAATCGAAGCTAAGGCAAACCCCGTGATTGGACACAACCACCGAACCGACGCGCCTCCGCCGACCTGCATTAATCAATCTTTCCCTAGTACGGAGTACTTAACTACGTAGTTACTTGGCGCCTACGTAGTACCTGGTACTGCCTCTAGTAGTTGATTTCCGCGGAATTCGGCTCCATTTCTTAACCCTTCGGCCTGGACGGCTACGATCGCTGGAATCGGACGCCCGACGTGATTGGAGTATCTGGTTCTGTTTGAAGGCGGCCCGCCGATTGCCGAGGTCTTGTCTCGTCCACCTATTCTTACTTCCACTCGACTTACTCCTTGCGCGCCTTTATTTAAGTCGGTCTTCCCCGCAATCTTTCTGATTTCTTCCTGTCTTCCTGTATAATATTGTTCTTATATATATATTTGCACCATGAATACCTCTGTTCTTCGCACGGCTTCGCGCCACCTCTCCAAGGCGGGACGCCCGCGGTCCCTCCGCACCGTGCGCGGTTATGCCACCTTCAACTGGGAGGATCCGTTGGCGGCGTCGGAGTTGTATACTGAGGAGGAGCTGGCTATTCAGGAGACGGCTCGTCAGTATTGTCAGGAGCAGTTGCAGCCGAGGGTTTTGGGTGGGTTCTCCTTCATTCATTCTTTTCTTAATCCCCCACCCCACCATGCTGGTTATGGAGAATTAATAAAATTAATTATATAGACGCCTACCGACATGAAAACTACGACCGTCGCATCCTCGAAGAAATGGGCGAGCTCGGCCTCCTCGGCGCCACAATCGAAGGCTACGGCTGCGCCGGCGTGAGCACGGTCGCATCGGGTCTGATCACCAAGGAAGTCGAGCGCGTGGACTCCGGATACCGCTCGGGAATGTCCGTGCAGAGCTCGCTGGCGATGACAGCCATCCACGAGTTCGGCACAGAAGAGCTGAAGGAGCGCCTGCTCCCCGGGCTCGCCAAGGGCAAGCTGGCCGGCTGCTTCGGCCTCACGGAGCCCAACCACGGGTCCGACCCGGGCGCGATGGAGACGGTTGCCCGCGAGCACCCGACCAAGAAGGGCACGTACCTGCTGTCGGGGGCCAAGACGTGGATCACCAACTCGCCGATCGCGGACGTGCTGGTCGTGTGGGCGAAGCTGGAGAGCACGGGCAAGATCCACGGGTTTGCGGTCGAGCGCGACCAGTGTCCCGCCGGTACGCTGGAGACGCCAGCTATCAAGAACAAGACGGCCCTGCGCGCCTCCATCACGGGCATGATCCAGCTGGACGACTGCCCCGTGCCGGCCGAGAACATGTTCCCCGAGGTGCAGGGCCTGACGGGCCCGTTCACCTGTCTGAACAGTGCCCGCCTGGGCATCGCCTTTGGGGCCATGGGCGCCCTGGAGGACTGTCTGAGCCGCGCGCGCACCTACGCGCTCGAGCGCAAGCAGTTCAAGGGCAACCCGCTGGCCAAGTACCAGCTTATCCAGAAGAAGCTGGCCGATGCGGCGACGGACGCCACGTACGGCACGCTGGCGGCTACGCAGGTGGCTCGGCTGAAGGACGCGGGCAAGGCGACGCCGGAGATGATCTCGCTGGTGAAGAGACAGAACTGTGATCGGGCGTTGGCGAATTCGCGGATGTATTTCTCCCTCTTTCTTTCTTTCCTTCTCTTGATGTTACTATGAGGTACTGACTGGATACAGTTTACAAGAAGTGTTCGGCGGCAATGCGACGAGCGACGAGTACCACATTGGACGCCACGTGGCGAATCTGTTTGTGGTGCAGACTTATGAGGGACAGAGTGATATCCATGGTGAGTTTTCTCCTTCCTTTCCATAGAAGAGTTGTACTGACGGAGTAGCCTTGATTCTGGGGCGCGCCATTACGGGGGTGCAGGCGTTTGTTTGAGATAGTTAGGCTTGTATAGAGTATGAATTGATGATAGATTTCTTGTTCACTCGTCTGTAGTTCGGTATTTCCACTCTATATTAATTGAACTATATCTAACTATAGGGATGTATCTGTTCTATAGTGGTATAAGTGATTCCTGAGGCATAAACACGTGACTGCTGCGCCACAGGGTAAGACAGGAACGGTACCATACGATATGGTCAGGTATGGTCAGGAGACACCGTCATCGAGGGGCAGTCAATGTGCAATATTCGACGTTATTCTATATCTAATTTTATATTCTATATTAGATTTACACTTGTATATACTCTGTAATATATATAATAAATATTGACATATATATATCTCTATACATATGTAAAACGCCTACTATATAGGTATAGTGGCAAGTGGGTACGGTCATGAAAGAGTGACGGGCGAGAAATCTGTTCGACTGTCAGCCCAATTGCCCCCGCTCTCTCTCTCTCTCTCTCTCTCTCTCTCTCTCTCTCTTTCTTTCTTCTCCCCTCTTCCTCTTCTCTTCTCTCCTGTTGACTTCAAACCTCCTGTTTCCTTCTCTCCAACCTCTCTCTCCAGGTCACCAGCAGTAAGTCTTTTCTTTCCTTCCCTCTCCCGTATACTCTATCCCCCCACTAGGTATCTTCAGTGGCAATAGGGTTATCCTGAACCAAACCCAGCCCCCTCCTCCCTCCCCTCTTACCCAATATCTTATAAATATCGCCTCCCCCCATATCCACATTTCACATTCCACGCTCTGATCTTGCTGACTGATTCGTCTCTCTTTCTTTCGTTCTCGTCGCAGGTTCCTATCTTTTTTCGTCTTTCTCTTCCTCTCTTCCTACGCTTCCGCCTTCAACCACACACAACACCTTCAAGATGGCTCTTAAGAGAATTAACAAGGAACTCACTGACCTCGGCCGGTATGTATGATCTTTTTTATTAGAAGAAGAAAAAAAAAGAAGAAGAAAAATGGTGGACTGAACGATCTACACCCCACCTCTTCAGTCAAGCCTTGTGCCGCCGCGGGGCGGTCTCGGTTGCCCCTCCAACACCCTCAGAATACACCCATTATGACAATCAATAGATACTGATATCTCATAGTGATCCCCCCTCGTCTTGCTCGGCTGGCCCTTCTGGAGATGACCTGGTATGATTTTCACCGCCATAGTGCTCCCCTTTTGCCCACGGTGGCGGGGTTCCATGCGATCCGACGACCCCGCCTGTCTACCCTCAAATCGATACACTCGCCTATTAACGCAACAAATTACTGACCTTGAACAGTTCCACTGGCAAGCAACGATCATGGGTCCTGTGAGTATCCTCTTGAATCTCTACCTCGATATGACACTAACAATCCAGGGTGACTCCCCATACTCCGGCGGTGTCTTCTTCCTCTCGATCCACTTCCCCACCGACTATCCGTTCAAGCCCCCCAAGGTCAACTTCACCACGCGCATCTACCACCCCAACATCAACTCCAACGGCAGCATCTGTCTAGATATTCTCCGAGACCAGTGGAGCCCCGCTCTCACCATCTCCAAAGGTGCGCCGGCTCTCCTCCGCTCTTCCCCAGTGCCCGACCGTGATCGAAACTAATTCTCTCTAGTGCTGCTGTCCATCTGCTCGATGCTCACAGACCCCAACCCGGATGATCCGTTGGTGCCCGAGATCGCTCACGTCTACAAGACCGACCGTCCCCGGTACGAAGCCACCGCTCGTGAGTGGACGCGCAAGTACGCCATTTGATCGTCCACCGGCAGTTCCCGTGGGACGACCCCTTCAAATCGTCCCAGCTGCTTCTGTGTCTTCTTCCCGTGCGTTAGATCGGATCCGAAGCTCGGCATCCCGTGATCGTAGATCCTGGCCTTGTTCTCGGTGAATCCTTTTGTGTGTCTGGCTCTGGCGATCCTTGGGTGTCCTTTTTTTTCCCTATTCTCTTTTCTTTTTCCTTTCTTATTACATTTTTTTCTTTGCAGCCTTTTTTTCCTTCTGACGGGAAAAAAACTGTCATCTCCAACGATCATTATGACCACCTTCTTATCATGCATTCATGGCATTATCTTAAACTGAAATGGAGTCGGATTCTTTGTGTTTTCGTTTTCGTTTGACCTCTGCGCCTGTCGTTTTCCTCCTACCTTCGGGTAGTGAGGCGGTCGGATAGGCCGGATGGGAGACGAGGGTGAGGAGGTGGGATGGGATGGTCATGGAGCTTGGCCTGATGAGGAGGGAGATGGTGGTGGAGGAGTGGACGAGATTGGTGGAGTGTATCTATCAGATAGGAGTAATCACGACTCGTCCGTCACATTATTGCAGTCTTCTTCATTGTAGAATTGTAGAATGAGTAGTTGATGAGTACACCAACCGTATCAAGGATATATGGGTATATGGAGATAGTGAAACCAGTCCATTCGAATAACTTCCAAGTCCAATGATAATAATACCAACACAACCTTACCTATCAGCATAGTAAAGTAAGTAAAGCAAAGGACAATCTTTTGATAGTATAGTCAAGTAAATCATTCAATCAATAAATAACCAAATCAGTAAAATAAAAACATGAAATAATAAAATAATAATAATAATAAACATGTAATGAATCCATAATCCAAACCAAACGCCAACAGTATGCTCCCTCTCTCTCTCTTCTTCCTTCTTCCACGTCTCATAAATGTTCTATGATAATCATGTATGATGTATGTTGTATCCGTATGTTGTATGTATATGCCAAACTCATGAATAATGCAATGCAATCAATCAATCAATCAATCAATCAAGAATCAAGAATCAACAATCAACAATCAACAATCAACAATCAACAATCAACAATCAACAATCAACCAGCATGAACGATGAATAATAGACAAACAGTAAACAGTATAGAAAAGAAACCATCAAGTCAAGTCATGTGAACAGGAAAGAAAAAGAAAGAGTAAAAGAATAGACAAGAAAAGAAGAAATCAAATCCAATCAAATCAAAAGGGAAGAAGAAGAAGAAGAAGAAGAAGAAGAAGAAAAAGATGAATCAAACAACCTGACTCCCCCTCCGACTCCCCCCAGTCGTAGTCCCCCCAAACCTCGACCCAGCCTTCGAGTTCCCCCCGCCACCAGCCTTCATCGTCCGCTGCGACGACGCCTTAGACACATGGCTGGGATTAACCGAGATCTGGCTGACGCTGTCGGCTGGACGGACGGGCTCGTCGAATCGAGATGAATGCTTCGACACGCGCGATCCACCACCACCACCTCCTCCTCCGCCGGAGCGGGAAGTGTGCGAGCGGTGGGAGTAGGAAGGGCGACGGCCGCCTTCGTCGACTTGGCTGATTGAGTCGTCGGGCGTGACGGCTGTGTCGTTGTCGTAGAGGTCGAGGTCGGCCATGCTTTCTGGGAGGGGCACGTCGCGGGCGGACATGTAGGACTTTGATGATGGGGCCTTTGAGGATGGGGCGTGGGAGCCGCTACGGTAGGTTGCGAAGGAGGCGATCGAGGAGCCGGTGTCTGGGAGGGGGACGTGGCGTGCGCTGCGGGTGGAGGTTGAGGAGGGGGCGTGGCTGCCTGCTTCGGAGGAGCGGCTGCGGTGGTTGCTGTGGCTGTGGGTGCTGCGGTGGCTGGATGGGGAGCGGTGCGTGGAATGGTGGTGGGAGGAACGGCGCGAGGAGGAGGCGGAGCTGCCGTGGTGGGAGGACGGAGGCGATGACCGCTGGCGCTCGGAGTAGTGCGAGTTGGCTTTGGAGGGCTTGATGGTCGAGGCGGATGAGTACACGCTGCCGTTGCCGTGGTCCATCATTGCGCGGGACTGGTCCGGGAAGCTGCTGATTAGGGTGCTTGCGTCGTAGCCCTCCTCGTAGGACTCGTCTAGTGGCGGGGGGTACTCGATTGCGCGCAGGGGGATCTCGCGGTCGCTGCTGTAGACGCTGCTTTCTGAGGCTCGGCGGCCGTTGTGGTCCATGTAGACGCTGCCGCCGCCGCTGCCGCCTTCCGAGGCGCGACGGCCGTTGTTGTCCATGTACATGCTGCCGCCGCTGCTGCGGGGGATGAACTCCGTGCCTTCGTAGATGGTGCTGGCGCGCGGGTTCTTGGAGCTGACGCTCCGGGCGAGGGATGGGCGGCCTTCGGACTGGGAGTAGGTGCTTCGGGCTGGGCCTGCTTCGATGGCCCGGTAGCCTTGTCGCTCGGAGACCTGGGAGGGTGCCTGCGAGGCTGAGAGGAGCTGTGGGAGGAACTCCCGCGGGGAGTATTGCGGCGGCGGGGATGTGGTGGTGGCCGTCTCGGTGGAGTCCGAGGTGCTGGAGGTTATGGCGTATGCGAGGGCCGCGCCGGCTGCCGCGCCGATGAGCGAGCCCACGATGGTCTTGGCTGTCTTGCCTTCGTCGGTCTTTTGCGTGGTGGTCGAGTGCACCACGTAGGTTGGGGACGGCTGCATGTCCCGGGAGGCACCCGACGGTGAGCCCCGATCAACGGCCGTGCTGGCCTTGGAGATGTAGGATTTGGTCTCGGATCGGGGAGCAATGCTCTCCGTCTTCATGGTGCTGGCTCGGCTGCTGGCCTTGGATACCACGGAGCCGCCCTCCAGTAGAGCCAATGTCGGTTGGCTGATCTCTGACCGGGCGGACGAGTGGCTGGGCCGGTAGACCGCCTCGATGCTGTTGCCGTCGAAATCGATGATGGCTGCACTGTAGTACCCCGAGTCGGCGTCGCGGGTTTTGGGCTCCCCGTGCAGTTTGGCGCCGGATTTCAAAGCATTGATGAAGAACGTGCCCACCGCATCCTTGGATGGGGCGGGGAACGCGACATGAGCTGCACCGGCTGGAACTCTGGGATGAATTAGCCGTGGAACCAGGTGTATCTGAGCCTGGGACGGAAAGCAATGACATACCCCGGTTTTTGCTCGGTGATCCAGAAGTCTGCGGGCTCCCCCGACTTCTGACCGAAGCCGATAAAGTCGTCATGACGGCCGATGAACTGGTACCCCAGCGGCTGTAAACAAGAGAGGAAAAAGGATGTGGAAGTCGGGAGGTGGGCGACAGTTAGGGTTAAATGTGACACCGGCATGGTGGATGGGCGAGAGACTCGCTGGAAGGGTCTCAGCGAGTTAATGGATTGCAGTCAAGACAAAGGACAAGGTGGGATAAACCAGAAGAGATGAAAAGGAAGAAATCCAGGGTAGTATACAACAGACAAGTCTGAGATCCTGAGGCAATTATGATTTGAGAAGAAAAGACGGCGCTGGCCGTGGATTATTTATACAGATGGAATCACAAGGAATAGAGGTGTAAGAAGCCAAGGACCAGTATGATAAAATGGGGCGATAGCATGAATTATTTCAAAGCGAAGCTGCATACGAGGGGAACGATCTCCCCTCCAAGAAGAAAGAAAAAAAAAAGACCCAAGCATGCCCAATTTTGTGTCCAATCATGGTAGACCCGACGTTAGCAGAATTGCCTTTAGTATACGGGTTAAGCATTGCAGGCCGTCATGCATACGCTCACGTACCGGCCCCGAATAGGTGCCCAGTATCGGTGAGGTACCAATGATGTTTGAAATCTGCAGGTCCATTCCAGAACGGTGAAGTACTTCGAGGGAAGGCAAGGCCCCATGACGCTGACCTCCCAATCTAAACCCTCATCTGTATAACCGGCTATCTAGGCGGGGGGGGCAGGAGAGGGGAAGTCCGATGGACGGGTCCTGTAGGTGGCCCCGTCCTCTGAAAATGGGGCGTCTCTCAGTATGAAGATGCAAGACCAAACGGTGGATACGGCACATGGGGCCAAGGAACAGCATCATGTCAGAAGTCGAGTTGGGTGAGGCGACCGGACCCATGACAAGGTGGACGATGCGGATTGGCAGCAGTGGGTCCCCATCTGGCGGATCAGGGCAGAACAACTGTGAACATTGAACTGACTAGTAACTTCTGAGACAACCAGGCGAAGAAACGCGGACCCTCATCGGAATAAAGTTGACGATGGACTAACCCCTACCGAAAATCGATGGAAGGAAGGATGTGTCGCAGTCGCCTGTCCGAGGAAAAGCTCTATTGAGCCACTTGCTTTGCTTCTCTGCGAGGCTTTTCTCCGATAATAGTAAAAGCGTAAGAGGGCTGGAATCAGGTCTCCCAATCCCGATATAACCGCCAATGACCGCCGGACAACAAACCCCCTAGGGCCAATGGTAGGGCCACTGGGTTCAAGGCGGGGGAAACCCACTGCCCTAGGGGGCTCCACCAGCGCCATCTGGTTTTCTTGACCGACGAGGGACGAAGAGATGTCTGGATTTTCTTGCTTTGGGCATTTCTGCTGCTGTTAGTCGCCGGATGGCGCTGTCGATTCGCCTGACCGCCAAACTGCAACCCACTTCAGCATGGTGTCGGGGGTCAAGCCGCCCTCCATGCCAGGCGAATGAGAAATCGTGAGATCTCCCAAGCCCATTCCTCAAATGGCGGAATAGTCCAGAGTGAATTGTAGTGGGACAAATCACGGCGCCTCCCCCTTTCATGAGTACTCCGTAGTAGTGTACTCCGTAGTCCACTCCCTGGTCCCTCACTTCACCCCTATCTATCCATTCCCCCCCCTCCGGTGAGTCATTTTGCAGGGTGCCGAAGTTTCCATGGAAAAATCCCCGAGATCGATCATCACATTAGTTGATCCACCGACGGAATCCACCGGGAGAGTGAGGTGGTCGGCAGGGTGCCACGTCGAAGTCCCTCATTGCCACCGGAAGCGCCCGATCGAGATTGACTTGCGGGAGATAGGACGGGTTGGGATACCCGGGGAAGTCATCGCCTCTTTGTTTACTTGACCCGGAGATATCCCGAATGAATAGATGATGGGATGGAAGAGGAAGGCCGGTGGTTGTTGAGAAGTGGAATGATTTGCCAAGAAGAGCAAAAGTCACGCACCATGGCCTCAGGCACTCGTCCATCTATCGTCCTCTCTTCTCTCTCTCTCTCTCGTCACTACAGAAGAATGCCACAACTCGCTGATACTACATCCAAAGACTGATAGATCTCTGATTGATATGCTACCGTTTCCTAAAACTCCATAGACCTGGGAGGATTACCATACATGTATATATAAAAGGTCAGGGTTATACGGCCCTTTTGGGCCGCCATTTTCTGACCACCCAGTTGAATTGGAGGAGAAAAACCTGGCTGAGGATATCGGCAGCGAGGACTTCCTCCCGCCCGAAGTTTCACCCGGAGATTCATTTGTCTGCTTTCCGGGGAACGGGGAGGGGAGAGGAAGAGGAGAGGTTGCCTGGAGACTGCCGCTACCGCCACACGAAGGGTCCACAGACGAGGGGACCCGCAACTCTGAGGAGCCGCACGGACGATGCGCAAGAACGAGACTCGAAACAGACACCAAACACATAGGAGACAACCGGTTTAAATAATTCACCACACCCATCGGAGGGGACTGGTCCCCGCCGGCCCGGACCACCTGGAATAAGAGGACTGACTCATCGCAAGGAGATTCGTGACATCGTGAAAACCGAAGCCGTTCCTGTCCGGAGAGGAAGGGGTGGACGGGACGGGGGGGAGAGCGTGGGACGATGCGACGGATGAGGCCCGCTCAGATGATGTCCCACACTTCCTCGGCGGCATGGCAGAATTTGCTGCAGGCAACGCTTGCGCTCAGACTGTAGTTGCTGATACTGATGGTGTCGTCCTTGAAGGAGTCGGCGAAATCGTCGTGGCCCTTGGCCATGGCACCGACGAAGATACACACGCTCTCGTTGGAACTGAGGGTCTCGAGGTAGTCCCGGGTCCGGACGACGGGCGCCTCGTAACTGAGCGTCACCTTCCGGCAGTTGGGGGGCAGATGATCGGTGATGGGGTTCTTGATAACCTTGAGAAGCTTCTCCTGCGAGTTGGTGGAGCGGATGGAGAGACGGTGCAGGAGCTGAACCATCAGACCGGCGAACCGCTTGAAAGTTCGCGGAATGCGAACGCTGGGGTTGACCTCGATCAGGACGCCTTTGGCCGTGTGGATGAAGATCTGCAGCTTGCCGGCCTTGTTGACGGGGGAATCGAGCAGGGTGAGAAGGCACTGGAGACGGGAACGAGATCAGTTCCGGCCTCAAAAAATCCAGAGGGAATCATGGACGAGTCTCACCTGATGGGTGATATCGGGCCGCGCTTCACTGATATCCCGGTTCATCTTGCGCATGACACCGATGTGCTCGTCGCTGTTGAGTAAAGAATACTTCTCATCGCGTGCCGTCCCGTTGCGACCCCCCGAGGACGCCCGGTAAGTTTCCAGACTGGCGTGCGAGAGGACGACAATCAAACGCTGGGTATCCTTGTCATGGGCGGAGATCGGAACATGCTGCTCCGCGACGAGTTGAGGCAACTCCGGGGGTGGGCAAGACTGCGTCCCTGAGAGTCGAGTTTGATTAGCGTCCATCGCTGACTTGCATTCCACAGTGGTTTCACGTTTGCAGGGATGGGGGACAGTTTCTGAGGGACGATGTAGGGATTGACGATCGCTGGTGGGGACGAGAAGGAGGGGAGAAGAGGGAGGGGAAGACGGTAAGTCTGTGGCGGCTTAAGGAGGGGAAAGGCGGGTAACACAGGTGGTTGTCTCCGACGTGGACCACAACACGGGAAGATGAACTCGTTCGTCTGGAGATTCACTGGTCATATCCTATATCCCATTCCCGACGAGAACCCAGATGGATCATCCCAGATCTATCATCCCCGTGCTGACACCCAGCAGAAAGATGGCGCAAGCGGGGTGGGGTGAAAAAAAGAAGGAAGTGGAATGTGATAGATACAACACCACCACAGACGGCTGGAAGCCCATTGGGTGGGTATACGTACTGGCTCTCTTGCGCTTGCCTGCTATTTGTGCCGGATCCGACATTATGATATTCTCGCGTGGTTTAATGCGTGGTGTTGACGAAACGACCAAGAAAATTTATAGGGACGAAGAGGGGCGGTTTGAAGAGATTGAAAGATGGAATCGAGGAGAGGAATGGAAGCGGACGAGAAAGGAGAGGACGGAGAAGAAAAAGAAGGAAAGAAGTAAGCGCAGTCGGTTCTCTCTTCCTTGTTTCTTCCTGATTGTTCTGATCCTGGTTCTCCTCGGCTACTGGCTGAGTCTTGCGCGAGGTTGTGAGTAAGGGAGAGACCGGGGGGTGAAGATGCAAGAGAAGACGTGGAAGGAAGACGGGGAAGAAAAAGAGGGAAATTGGCCGAGAAGGATGCTGTTTGTCTGGTTTGCTTCTCTTTTTTTTTCTGGCTTGTGATTTTCCAGAAATCCAAAGAAGAAAACTGGAGAAGAAAAAGAAGAAGAAAAACGAGAGGAAAGAATGAGGAAATTGAAGGGAGAAAAAAACGAAGAAAAAAAGTTTGGGTCCGTCCCGTGGGTGCCTGAGGTACTCCAGTCTTACTGTACTCCGAACAAACAACAGCAGGAGGATATAGATTCCCTCTTTGGAACTTCTTTTGATTCTCTTCGTGTCAGCCGCCTGTCTGTCCTCCTTCAGACCATTGTTCTCATTATATCTAGGTTCATGGTAATATAGATCCTATAGATCAGCCTCATGGTTTGGTTGATCGGTGATTTTCCCCGTCAGCATGATGGACGCCGTATCAGCCATGGAGGCACCTGTCAGCCCTGAGCCGGGTCTCGCGTGAGATTTGGGGAAAGAATCCGACGAGGGGCCAATGACGAGGCCGGACCTGTAGGGACGTTGTCTGACAATGGGATACACATGTACGCACCGAATCCAGTATCCTGATGGAGCCGCTCCGTGTGTCACCGGCTGGAGGCGAAGTCGACCGATCAACCGTCCGAGAACGGGAGAGACCGAATCCTCTGGTAGTAGTTGTTAATCCAATCAATGTGCTTCAATTGGGATTGATCTGCTATGCCATATCCTCTGGGGATTTGCATAGGGTCCTCTCGTCCTCAGCCATCCTGTGATTCTTGTCGCTTGTTTGGCTTGGTTGATGTAGACCAATGCCTTGGCCAACTTCGCCGAGTGACTGGAAGCTTCATGAACGGCAAGCAGGTGAAGTGACATGGGACACTTCTGGCGGACCAGACCAATCCGAAGCACGGGGGCCACGGGGCCCCGTGGGTGTACGACCCTGGAAGATACACAATGGCCACCCCTCCTGTACCACGAAGGCTTATACTTGGCAGGGAGGAGGATCTCAACCCCAGAGTCAGCACATCACATTGCTGATCGTGGCTGAGCAGGCCCAGCAGCCGCAGGGGTCGTTATATCGGCGGGCAATGGAATTGTGGGGGTCTTGTCTCCTAGGGGTCTCCTAAGGGTCCCCAGGGGAGATCATGGTCAGGTACCCCGTATCGCTCCTCTTTCAGATCGGACATTCGCCCCCAGACTTGGTCTGGGATTTCGGTCAGACTGAAACAGGATGCTTGGCCGCGACTGCGGACGAATCTGATCCATCCCATGCAGTGTGCTTCGTAGTCGGGGACGAATCAGAAGCTGAAGAGGGGTATCTGAGTTGTTTCACGGACCGGACCACGACCCTTGGGGGATCTGGCAATCGCCTTGTCTTGTTCTTTTCACTTCTTTCTTTTCTTGTTTTTCTTTTCTTAATTTTTGGCCATGGCGCAGTGACACTGCCCAGCTCGCCTTGGCGAACGCGCCTCCAGTCACCATCACTCAAGGGTTCTTGCATGAGATGGTGCTGGGGGCAGATTCAGGGGAGGTAAGTAAAAAAAGTAAAAAAGTGACACCCCATTTGAGATGATGTCAGACTCCGGTAATCAGCGGGGACAGTGATGATGGTGTTGGAGATTGGGTTTGCCTGATTGTATGGGTGATGGACACCGGAAGAGTGAGGATCAGCTTCAACGTTGGATGAGGGATTGATTGGTGGTCTTCTCTGGTATTGCTGTTCCTTCAATTTCTTCTCTTTGTCTTTGTCTTTTTCTCTATTCTGTGGTATTTTGGTTGAATTTCCATTCCTACCTTTTCAGATGATTCGTGGTGGCAGGGCCACACATTGGGCAGGAAAATATTCGGGACGCGCCAACATTCTTGAGGTTGGATAGGAAGCGCGTTCTTCTCCAGGACGAAAGGGATAGAAGATGCTGTCCATGATGAATGACTGTGGGGATTGTTGTTCGAATCCATGATGGAAGTATGGGCAACATGTAGGAGTGTACTAGTTGGAGTGTACTAGTAGGAGTGCCGGGATGCCAGCAAGGGCGTCTCTATATCCATCCTATCGAGTCGTATTCTAGTTGTTTTTCCTCTTCTATAAATGTAGGTATATATATGATATTTTTTCTTGTTGATTTATATTTCTCATAATTACCATTATTTTGTTCTATTTTATTTAAGTTATATATTAATGGTATAGAGGCAAATCGTGGCGTTAGGCTCCAGTCTCCTCTCCTATACATGACGATCAACAGCATCAGATCCTCCAACTCAGAGAGGCAAATCTCCCTTACTGATCAACTGTATATCGACTGCGACCCAGGTCAGGCATTCCTGCGTTTGACCAGAATCAAATCAGTAAATAAAGAATAGAATATCATACTATAATATAAATAATATAATAATAATATAATATAAATCATACATATAAATTGATCATAGTAATATACCCCAATCCAGCCTAGTCTCGCTGGGCACGCGTTTCCGTCAGCCCCGTCGATCAGTTCGCCGCAACCTTCCGCCCCGTTGTGGAAAAGAATTCAATTCATCGGCGAACTGGAACACCTCGTCATCCAACCTCCTTCTTCTCCCTTGTCTGCCTTCTCGCTCTTTTCTCATCACTTCTTGACCACTGCGACTTCTGACTTGACCCCGACTTGGACTTCTAGCTTCTACCTCCTCCTCTGATCATCACCCGTCATCCACCCTTGATATCCCTTTTCTTCGGCAGTCAGAAAAGGGTCATCCATGATCCCCGTCGTTTGCATGTTTGGCTACTAGGGAGATGCCGTGGACTGTAACAAATTCATTCAAGCGGTATGTGTCGTTTGATCCTTTAGAACTTTTGCTCCACGCTAACGTCATCTCCTCCGTCTAGCGGTCTGACGATGAAAACATACGGGAGACCTCTGTGGCGCGTCTACGATGACGACCCGCGACCCGCGGCCAAGAAACGACGCGTTTTGTCGGGCACCGAGTCTGATGAGGCCGAGAACAGCATCCAGTATGCCATTCGGGAATCCTCCGCCGCCGTGCGGTCCAGTCCGTCGCGTCGGAATTCCATCCTCCTCTCCGAGGGCTCCCCGGATGGGGATGACCTGTCGACGCCACCCTCCTCCCCACCACCACGGTTGAGCCCCCCGCCGGTCAACACGCGCAAACCGACCTTTTCCTTCCTCAAACGCAAACAGTCGGCCGCCCCCAAGGATCGGGGCCACGCTTCCCCCGCCAACGGCACCGCCCATCATCCCACCCCCGGCACCAATAACGGCACCCCCCTCACCGAGGTCAACTCCAACAGCGTGCGCGCCTCGGTCGATCCCCCCAAGAAGGAGAAGAAGAAGAAGACGACCCCGGTCCCGTCCGCCCTGCCGCAACCGCCGCTGCGACAGATGCAGATCGACCTGGGCCACGAGATGCGACGCACCTGCTCCACCTGCGGCATGGAATATATCCCGTCCAACGCTGAGGATGCGGCGCTGCACAAGAAATTCCATGATATGAACGCGACCGGGGTCGACCTGGGCAAGGCTTTCATGCGAGCGAACGCGTCGCGCTGGGTCTACGAGGCTACGCGCTTTGACGAAGGCTACGTGGTCATTGTCGATCGCAAAGCCTCGCCGACCGCCAAGAGCCAGGCCAAGAAGGTGCTCGAGGTCATCAGCAAGGAGCTGTCCTCCCCCGAGATCGACGACGAGGTCCTCTGGAGTCAGACGGAACCGCCGCCCTCCGCCGCCGCGGGCCAGAGTGACGGCCCCGGGGAGAAGGTCGATCGCTACAAGGTCTTCCTCCACATGAAGGACAGCCGCTGCGTCGGAGCCTGTCTGACGGAACGCATCTGGGAGTCCCGCCCCGTCGACCACGTCGCCACCCCGAAGGAGGGCGCCGACACGGCGGTCACGGTCCGCCCGGAGACGCACCCGGCCATCGTGGGCATCTCCCGCATCTGGACCTCGGGCGCATCGCGGCGGAAAGGCATCGCCATGGATCTCCTGGATTGCGTCGTGAGCAATTTCATCTACGGCATGGAGATCCCCAAGGAGCAGATGGCCTTTAGCCAACCGACGGAGAGCGGTCGAGCCTTGGCCCGGTCCTTCTTCGGCGATGTCGATTGGCATGTGTATGAGGAACGGGAATGAGTGTGCGAGGATGCGGAAGAAAGAGAAATGAGAGGGAAGAAATATACACGATCAGAGGACCGCTCCCTCTTCCCTCTTTCTTTCCTTCCTTTTCCTTTCTCTTTTCATCTCTGTCTTTCTTTTTGTCTTTTTTTTTGTGGGTTTTTTGTGGTTTTCGTGGTATATTGATATAAATGGGCGAGTTGATACCCTTCTCTCTTGGATAGTGAAACTCAAGGGAGGAACTCTGATGACCGGTGACCTCTAATTTCCTATTTCTCATTCCCTCTGATTTGTTTTGTTGTCTTCCTAATTCTTGATTTCTGGTTTTCTGGCTGTTGGTTGGGTGGGGACGTGTTGGTTCGCATACAGAGAATGATATGTATTACCCGGAGTGCTTTTCGTTACGGGGGAGGATCGGTTTGCGCTGTGCTTTGCTTTGGTTTTGGTTTGGTTTTTTTGGGATATCTTATCTGTACCATATATTTTTCTTTCTTTTGTCTCTTTCTTTTTTGCCTTAGTTTCGAATTCCTGGCATAGAAACGGCCTTTAAATCTATATAATAATTCCTAGGTTCCAACCGACCTCTCGGGGTGCTTGCCGGAGAGCCGCGAGCGGTGTTTACTTCCACCCTCTCTGTGGCCTCGCCTTCCCTCGGTCTTCGTTGCTTCCGCCTTGTCAGCCTCTCTCTTCTCTTTCTCCTCCTTCCTGGCTCCCATGCTCACCCCCTTCATCCTCCTTTGCGATGTCTGGATTAAATCCTTTCCGCCCTAGAAAACCAGAGAGTGAGTTCTACCCCACCCTGTCCCTTCCCATTCTCCGTTCAACGGTTTGTGGAGTGAGGAGACTAGGTAAGCCGGAATGAACGCTCATGAGACAGACCCCCAAGACCATCATCCTCCACCCCCGTCGGTGACCACCAACGACGCTGCCCCGGAGCATCCGATCGCAGTCGATACGGTCGCCACTGCGGCAATCACGCGGAATGGCATCGTCCCCACCCCGTCGGTGTCGTACCCCACCGATGCGGACGATTCGACTTCCGAGGATGACCCGTCATCCACGTCCGACCCCTTCCGTCAAGAACCATTAAGCGATGAGGAGGAGGAAGAAGAGAAGGAGGAGCGACCGTATCCGCCGGTACCGCCACGGGGGAAAGCCACGCGCACGGATGTCTACGGTAGCCCCGAAGAGCGACACCGCGATCGAATACCTCGTACGGCGGCGAGCTCGGATAAGTCGGCGCGTCGCAGTGTCTTTCTGTCGGATCCCACCAGCCTCGAGGGAAGTCCACATGCTGTTATGGCCGGGAATGAAAACTACAGAAGCGGCAAGTCCCCATCGTCCGTGGACGAGGGGAGACGACCGCTGGCGAGCCGCCCGGGCAACAAGGACAAGATCCCACCCCCTCCCCCGAAGAGTCATCATGGGCGATTGATCAGCCCGTCTTCCGGCAATTCCTCCACTACGAGCGCCTCACGTCCGGCATCCATCATGTCGTCCAACCGCTTTTCCTTCCACGGCTTCCCCTCCGAGCCCTCCGTTTCACCTAGTCTCCGTTCGCGGGAGGGGGACGATGTCGCGGAGGGCCAACCCCGGCCCGACCTGCCTCGACGCAGTCAATCCCAATATAAACGCCCTCCGACACCCCCTCTCAGTCGACGCCACAGTCAGATGAAGAGGTCCCAACCGGCCGCTTCTGTCAAAACAACGCCACACCGTCGATCGGTCTCCTCGACAGAACCATCCTCTTCCGACACGTCCCCGCCATTGAGCCCGGGCGCTGGGACCTTAGACAACTCTCGCACCCGCGATGTGGCCCAGAGGACACGAACGTCTGAAGATGCTTCGCGGCCCCTGCAGCCGGAGCCGCGGGACCCGTCGACGTCGGCAAAACGAGTCTCGTACGGCAACTCCCTACCACCGCCGCCGCCTCCACGTCGGACCCGGGGAAATAGCAGTAACCCGAGCACTCGCCCAACTAGCCTCCGGTCGGAAACGCGCGCGGAGGACGAGGAGGGATTTGTCTCGCCGCCGTCGAACGCGCGGGACATCTTAGCCGACCTTACGCGTCTACAGAGAGAGGTGGACGATCTCCGGGGGCACTACGAGCGGAAGGCTAGTCATTAAGTATGGAGGAGAAATGATGGTGATTCGAAAAGAAAGAAGAAAGAAGAAAAGAAAAGCCAAGGAAGGGTCTGCTAGATCCGGACGATTGAACGAGTGATGATGTTTTTTTCTCTTCCTTTTTTTTTTCTATGGTATTTACTCATGATTATTCTCTGCGTCTACGCTGTATACCACAATCTAAACCTATACTGTACGTACATTGCAGACTACAGAGTAGCTAGCTACCTATACCTACAACCACAGTAAGATAGGCTACCCCGCAAGATCAGCTGACCGAACCCCAGATGACGTCACTCATTCCCAAAGCGGAGGTCGATCAATCAATCAATCAATTGACCCTGATCGACTGACTGATCGAACCTAACCTCACCTCTGTATTTCTTGGTACTTCTGATTCCTGATTCCTGACTGTTCCAACTCTCGTCCATCCTTGGTTTTGGTACTCCCCTCTTTATCCATCCTGGCATCTTGTGTTTCGTTGAAGTGAACGCTGGCTGGCACACTTTTATCTTTATCTTTATCTGAGACAAGTTCAACCTTTGGGGAGTCTATCTATCTGCGACATTGTCTTGTTCTAATCAAACCTGTTCTTGTCAGGTTTATTGTCTGTTCTCGGCGACTTTACTATTGAGGGATCACGCTCTCGTTCTTCTACGTTTGATTGATCTCTTCCTTTACTACATTGGATCGTTTGGACCTAAGAAGACAGGGAAAGAAGAGAAAGAAAAGAGAAGAAAAAGAATAGAAAGAGAAAGAAACCAAAAAAAGAAAAGGATAAGAAAAAAACAAGCAAAGGAGGCCTGGACAAGATGACCACGCCGACCTTGATCAATCTCCCCCCTCCGCCCTCCGACCCGGTCACCCCGTCGGAGATGGGCCCGTACGTTTTTCGTATCCCATTCTGATACTTTCCATCTGATCTATATTGCTAACCGGTCTAATTTGATAGGGGCACCCCCAACTCAGGCACCACATCGCTGTCAGCCCTCTCAACAACAGCCATCAAAGACGGCCACCAGGGCCAGCCCCTGCCACACAGTCACCACGCCCACCATTCTCCCTCCACATCGGCTACATCGACCACCACCCTCGAGGCCGAACGCGCCGATCGCATCTCCCGCCTAGCGGGCCTCGAACGGGTAGCCACGGCGCGAGCGGGAGGCCATACCTCCCCCAATCTCGCTGCTCCCGCTGCCCCCATCCCCAGCTACTTCGAGACCATGAAAGAGCGCAGCACCGTCGGCAGCGCCAGCGCGACGGGCAGTGTCGGCGCGCGCACCACCTGGGCCAGCGGCAGCGACGCCTTCGACGCCGATAAGATGAGCGAAGACCCAGACCCGGAAGACGGCGCCGGCTCTAGCGGGGATAACCTCAGCGATGAAGGAAACGCTAGTCTGGTCGGCTTCGGCGAGGGCGCTAGCACTATCAGCGGTCCTATCTCCCACCCGCAGCCCCGACGATCTTCCGGCGGGAGGCCTGGTTCTCTCGGGAGTCCTGGGCTTAGTCGGACGAATCCTGGTATTATTCCGTCTACGCTGTCTCCTACGGGGTCTATTACGCCTGAGCCGCTGCAGGATGCGCGTATGGTGGATGGAATGACTTTTGATCCGGATGTGGTGGATACTACGGTTCGGACGCCTCGGTTGGCGACGCCGCTTGGTCGGGATGGCTCGGTGGGGCCGGAGACGCAGTAGACGATTGCCAACAACGCTGGGAAAGGTCAACGTTGAGATGGATTGGAAAAATAGCTAGCAAAGAAGAAAGAAAGAAACTGTTCGATTGGATGGGATGGATTGTGGATTGACTTGATTGTTGTATTTGTATGAGGAGACCTCATTGACTGACGGACTGAGTGACTCTATGGATTGGGATCTGCTGGAAGATTGTAGATTATCTGAAATGAGTGATCTTTTCTTTTTTAGTCAACTGAAATACAGCTCTTTGTCTCAATCCATCATCTGTATACATCATCTGTATTATTATGGCTGCCTGACACGTTCCAGACTCAGGTATCCATATTCTGCCCGCCCACCCTCTCACCGCCTACTCTTTAAAGACAGACTCGCCTCTTTGCCTGGTTTTTTTCCAGCTGAAGCAGCTTCTCTCTCTCTCTCTCTCTCTCTCTTCTTCTCCACACCCCTCCTCAACTCTCTCCCCCCCGACAGCCCCTCTGGTCCCCTGCTTTCTTGCTGGCATTGACTTGTCAAGCATCGAGGTCTTCCTTGGACTGCTCCCCCTTCTCCTCTTACCGTGTACAAAGATCGTCTCCGCGTCTCTCTCCGGCCCGCCTTCTTTGTGTGTGTCTGAATTGCAGAAGACTACATAGCCAACAATTCGCCACCGAGTTCTAAACCACCAACCATTCATACAAGCCTGTCATTGTTTGGCTATACCAAAACACCACGAGCTCGTTTCGTTTTCGATTGGAATTCTATTCCTTGACTCGCGGATCGAATTGAATTCATCCTACCCGACTTATTAAACCCCGCGCATTTACGTCCAATCGCTGCACGAGCTCGAGCTTTGTTGCATTGCTTTTCGGAGAACAAACGATATCAATTCAAAGAAAGATCATTTCGATATGGCAGCTCCGACGCAGCTTTCTTGTGGGTCTTTCCACCTGTTTTACCGGACTTCGGTTTTGGGTGCGAAAAGTTGGACTGGAAATAGCTAATTGGTGGTAGACCGCACGGTGAAGGGACTTGGCATCTTAGATGCTACCCCTGTCTATGAGTCCCTGTCGGGGTTTGAGAAGTGAGTCAAGATTCTTGGATTCCTCGGATTGGGTTATCTGGACTGGTTGCTGACGTGGGCTTTGTTTTGTACAGACCTGAGGGAAACATCCGCTGTAGCGCCTATTCTCCCTGCGGCCGTTATTTCGCCTTCGCTTCTCCCGATAAGTATGCGATGCGCTTCCCCACTCCCAAATATCGAAACGAAGGATTGGGTTAACGGTAATAGGGTCACCGTCGTCGATCCGTCCGTCGGTCATGTCATCTCCACCATCGCCGCCGAGAACGTCTTCGAACTGGGTTTCTCCCCCCTGGGCACCTACCTGATCACCTGGCAGCGTCCCTCGAAGGATGGAAACGGCGACGCCGTCAAGAACCTCAAGGTGTGGCAGGTCGTGAATGAGAACATCGTGGTCGGCAGCTATGTCCAGAAGTCCCAGACCGGCTGGAACCTGCAGTATACCGCGGACGAGAAGCTCTGCGCGCGCGTCGTCACCAACGAGGTCCAGTTCTACCAGAGCGATGACCTGTCCAAGCCTTGGAACCGCTTGCGCGTCGAAGGTGTCGCCGATTTTGCCCTGTCCCCGGGCAAGACCAATTCGGTGGCTGTGTTCATCCCGGAGCGCAAGGTTGGTAGACTCCTAATCCCTCTTTTTTATATGTGTATGTACGTATGTATCTAACTTTCACAGGGTCAACCCGCCGCAGTCAAGGTGTTCGTCGTGCCGAACTTTGCCTCCGCCGTTTCCCAGAAGAACTTCTTCAAGGGAGACAAGGTCCAATTGAAGTGGAACGCGTCGGGTAACACCCTGCTGGTGCTGGCGCAAACCGAAGTCGACCGCTCCAACAAGAGCTACTACGGAGAGACTACCCTGTACCTCCTGGGTGCCAGTGGCGGTTTTGATTCTCGCGTGGAACTGGGTAAGTGGCTATCCGACACCATGGCACGGGATATTTGCTAACCAGTAACAGACAAGGAGGGCCCCATCCACGATGTGTCCTGGTCCCCCAACTCCAAGGAGTTCGGCGTGGTGTACGGCTACATGCCCGCCCGCACCCGCATCTTCAACTTCCGCGGCGTGACGCAACATGACTTCCCCATGGCGCCGCGGAACACCATCCTGTTCTCGCCCCACGGCCGGTTCGTCCTCGTGGCCGGATTCGGCAACCTGGCGGGCCAGATGGACATCTACGACCTGGAGAAGAACTACGCCAAGGTGACCACCGTCGAGGCCGCCAACTCCAGCGTGTGCGCCTGGTCGCCGGACGGACAGTACATCCTGACGGCCACCACCAGCCCCCGTCTGCGCGTGGACAACGGCCTCCGCATCTGGCACGTCAGCGGCGCGCTGGTGTACAACGAGGACATGCACGAGCTGTACGACGTCTGCTGGCGCCCGCAGTCGACCATCCAGCACCCGCTGGGTGATCCCTTCCACCCGCTCCCGGTGCCCCACCCGTCGGCGACCGCCTACCTGAGCACCCGCAAGGCCCCCGTCAAGCCGGCCGGCGCGTACCGGCCTCCGGGCGCCCGTGGTCAGGTCACGCCCTTGGCCTTCAAGCGCGAGGACCAAGGCGGGTCTGCCTTCGTGGCCGGCAGCGCCCCTGCTGGAGCCGTGAACGGTTTCGGCAAGCCGCGGAGACGCGACGTGCCAGGCGCTGATCCGGCCGAGTTTCTGCCTCCGGGAGCCGCTCCTGGAGGCGGCGTGGCCCTGCCCCCTGGCGCGGACCACCCGGAGAAGCTCTCCAAGTCGGCCGCGCGCAACAAGAAGAAGCGCGAAGCCCGTAAGCTGCGCGAGGGCGAAGAGGGCGTCGCCGAGACGTCGCCCGACCGCCGCGGCGAGAAGAACAGCAACGACAAGGGCCACGAGCGAAGCCGGTCCAAGGCGCAAGGCCAGAAGTCCGGCCCGCCAGCCAATGGCACCCCCGCGCCCGCGCCCCCTCCCCCCGCCAGGGAACCCACCCCGCCGCCCGTCGAGGAAGGTGTGCCCTCGGCGCACGATAAGAAGATCCGCGGCCTCTTGAAGAAGATCCGCGCGATCGACGAGCTGAAGATGCGTCTTGCGGGCGGTGAGAAGCTGGAGGATACGCAGATGAAGAAGATCCATACGGAGGAGTCTGTGCGGAAGGAGCTGGAGG
The DNA here is from genome assembly GCF_002847485.1 of Aspergillus campestris IBT 28561. Taxonomy (NCBI): domain Eukaryota; kingdom Fungi; phylum Ascomycota; class Eurotiomycetes; order Eurotiales; family Aspergillaceae; genus Aspergillus; species Aspergillus campestris. The sequence goes on along the minus strand of NW_020194336.1, from coordinate 188,638 downwards.
GGTTGGGATATTCCGGATAGATCATCCATCTTTGACGCCTGACTTTCTTTGTCAAGAGGTGGGATAGGACGGAGGGTTGGTTCAAGTATGAGTGAGAATAGGCTCGTCTGGACTGGACTGGGTTGCCGCCTATGCATATGTATAGTCAGTTGTTGGTGGTGACCTGACTGTCCGGACTGGCTGGTTCTCGCTCTTACATCTTGTGATTGACGTTCATGACCTATCCTCTCTGTCAAGAATAGAGGAAGAGCGGTAAAAGTGGAGGTAGAAGTAGAAGTAGATGGAGTTGAGAAGGATGTATGTATGCATGTATGTATATACATTGGAGAGAAAATAGTAGAAGCCACCCACACATTTAACTATAACTGTCTATTTGCTGTTCGACTTGTAGTAGTGTGTATACCAATTACTCACCAACACAATATCTAAATCTACACATCTATCTATATACAAAACTAACTACAATAACCTATCATCAACTACTAAGTATACAACACAACAAATCAATAAAGAAAGAAGAAAGGGAATATAATGTCCCCCACCCATAACCCAGCTCACTCATTCCCTCCCACCAACACAACCAACCCACAGTCCGCATCATCTACCAGCTCTGATCCTGACGTGGATACGTCCAACGAATAATTGCCGTCGGTGGTACCCAGGAGGTATGCACACATGTGACACTCATTCGTCTGCCGAAGCAAGACTGGTCTGGATCAGAGCGATAGCTGATTCAAACTGGTTGTTTGGATTGGTTTGTTGGCGGGGGTGCAGTTTGGCCAACTGGCTGGTAGTTAGCTAGATAGCTAACTATCCAGACAGTTGTCACTGCGGGTGAACCGAGTCCCGTCCATAGGACGGTGGATGGGGTCTTGGATTTGATATATCGCAGCCGATACAGAGCTTATCCCGGGAGGGATTTCAAGGCATGGTCCTCGCCTTGCGCTCCACCTGACAGCGCGAATTGATAGGAAGGGAAGGGAACGGGAAGAGCTCTACGAGTAAGGAGGAAAAAGAGAGGACGAAATCGAAGGGTATCTTGATTACCTGTGGATCACACACGTCCTCATTATTCTGATGCTGGTGTATCTGTTGTACAAATAAGGTGGAAAAATTGCGTCAGCAGATCCTGATCGCTATTGAGGCGTATGGTTAAGTGAAAATCCGCGCACGCTTGATCGGACTTCCCATCCCGACGGATCGGTTCGCGCTCGCCATCCCGCTTAGCAGGCGGTCCATTCCGGTCACGTCGAGCTCGCCCCGTTGGAGCATCATTTGGTCTGTCGCTGCCGTTGGGGCCTCGTTCGCTGACTGGCGGAAGGAGGATGCTTCGGCGGGTTCGCTGAGTCTAGGTGCTAGAATCATGATCCGGTGTTCTGTTGTGAGCATGGTGTCGAATTTCTGTCCCGCTGACTCTCGGTTGAGCCGGGATGCTGCCGGGAGGTGGGTGATGCCTTTCAGGTGCTCGCCCATCAGCGTTATGTCTTGGAGAGCGGAGACCCGGCAGCGGTTCGACGCGTCGAATGTCCCTGATGTGCGGACTGCGTTCCGCCATAATGATAGCAAGCTGGGGATGATGGCGCTGTGGTCGCCGTGGCGGAGGAGAATCGACTCGTCTGGGAGCGGGTCTCGGAAGGCATTGGTCTGGTATACCGAGATTTCGCCGCAGAGCGATGGGCTGGGCGGGCTGACCGTGGAGCCCTTCAAGAGCGAGTCCTCGCGAAGTCGCTTGGTGGATGGCGTCAGCGGGGCGAATCTGGGCCGCTGCTCGACCACGCTAGGTCCGGCTGTCTCTGTGTCCTGCCCTCGGAGCAACGGGCTCAGGATCCGACCGCTGACGGAGAATGTAGTCAGGGAGCCTCCGGAGACCCCTTCGATGCTGGCTTGACGGTGGAGCGGGCCCTTGGACGTCCCGGGTCCGGCTCCCTCAATATCCCACACTCCCCATTCACCATCTGCCATGAGGACCATGACCGCCCGGCCGCCGAGGACCCATTCCGCGTTGACGATGGTCTTCCGCCGCGTGACTCCCGACGGGGACTGCTCGAACCCGGGGTACAGACTGATCAGCCATTTTCCATCCGTCTCAGACGTCTCATAGTCATTGGAGCTTGACGTCCGTCGCGAAGACTTGGACCGCTTGGTGGAAAAGCACGAGTAGATCTTGACGCAGCCGCTGTGGAACGAAACCAGCAGCGTGGAATGGCGGGGTGACGGGTAGGGAGACGGGTTGAAGGCGACGTTCTGCGCCGGCGCGGGCAGATACCGCCGCTTCGTCTCGATGTCCTCCTCGTCTATCCAGTATGAACCTTCCTTCTCTTCCACAACCGGAGCACGGTGTAGCACAAGCAATCCGGACGACTCTGCCGAGTGCGTCGCCACGAGAAGGTCCCACCGGCCGGTGCCGTTCGCACTGAGTTTACTGGACGAGCTTCGGCTTCGTGTCATATCCGTATCCTCTTGCTGCTCAGCCTCCTGATATGTGAAAGTCACGCTCACGCCCCGGGGAAACTCCTGGTGCGTGACACCACCCCCGATCGAAAGTATCTGCGTCCCCAGCGATGAGGCTTGCGACTGAGAGTAGGGCGGCGTCAAGGGAACAGTCACGATCCGAGTTGAGTAGTCCGCGCAGACGACCGCCACGACCATCAGTTTCTTTAGAATGGGCGGGAATGGATCGAGCGATGAGCGCGCCGGTTCTGGGAGAATGCGAGGCACGGCCAGGTCGAGAACCCTGCTTCCAAGGGGGATGTCGACTTGTCGGAAAACACTTTCATAAGGATGGGCCGGATCAACCTCGGAATCCTCGGTTTCAAACTGGTAGCTGGGCTCCGCGTTCTCCTTCGGGGATTCTGGCACACTCTCCTCGTCCGAATCGATGATCATGACCGCATCGTCGCTGCCCCGGTTCGCCTTCTGCGGCTTGTCCTCCTTCTCGACAGCGGGTTGCCGTGCCGCAAAGTGTCGACCACCTCTCCAGACCACCTTCAACCCGTTTTCGTATCCGTAGATAATAATCGATGAGCCATTGGGCGCCAGAATCGGGTAGCTCTTTGCTGTGTAGACGCGATGGGGGAGTTGGTGACTACACAATCGTCTGTCAGCGCTGACCCCGAGTCAAGATCTCCGACAAGAATCACCTTAATTGCAAGCCATCATCTCTTGGCCTGACTAGAGGCTTCGATGGAAATGACGGCATCGTTCGTATGGGTCCAGTTCAGTTGGAAGGGCGGTAAGATTCCACCGGGGGAAATAACCGGGTTCGAGTTCAAGGAATTTGGAATGATCGAATAGTATCGTTTCTGAAAATGGTCTATATTGGTGGATTGGAAGAAAAGAAAAGAAGAGAAGGAGAATTGAGGGAGGTGGTGGAGAGAGTTGGTGAGTTGTGGAGGAGAAGAGGAAGAAAAAGCGTTCCGCGATATTTATTTGGCTCGCCGCGTTATTGTTTAGTTTCGGCATTCCCTCCCTCACCATCTTCCTCTCTGCCTCTCTTCACCTTCGCCTTCACCACCCTCCTAACCTAATGTCTGCTTCCAGACAATGAACATGACCTCGTTCTTGGCACCCATTGCCGAGGACTCGATTTCCGTGATTTCTGACCACCTGCGTCGATAATGGCGACCGTTCGATCTCTGGGTCTCCATCAACCCTCCGCTGTTCCCTTCCTCGTCGCAGAAGACCTCCTCCCTCCTGATCCCTCCGAAGACCTCTATACATGGACGACAAGTGTGGTGGATGGTCCGGATGGCCATATCGAAGATGAGATCGTATGGACAAAGACGTGTGTGGTGTGGTCTCGTGCGGGGGTCGTGAGGAGAGTCTTCCGTTTGGACATCGAAAGGGAAGAGATTCGACATGCTCTGCTAGCCAACTTCTCCGTGGCAGGGATAAAGAGGTCCAGTGGTCCGACCTCCCAGGGAAAGAGTGGGATCTCGGTGGGGACAGGCAACGACGGGGCCCGGGCTCGAAGCTCGCACAACCAGCGTCATGGCGGGGAATCGAAGACCGCTTCGTCTGACGTGTCCTGGAACCTGCGTGGCTACGGCTCACCAAGGAATGAGTCTAGAGACGCGACGGATGGGTTGTCGCGCGCGTTGGTGGTGGTGCTCAAGTCCCAGGCGCATATCTTCTTCCTAGCCGGCAATAGTCATGTCGTCCCTCTGCCGTTCGAGGTCGATTCGGTCTTTGCGACGCCCAAGGGGCTTCTATTCCAGAGGAAAACACAAGAGAAGAAATCCGACGATGGCAGCTTTTATCCAATGGCCCCTCCCAATTCGTTCATGTCATCGATACCGGGCATGGACTTCCGCGCTTCCCAGTCACTGGAGGTTCCGTCGGGCAGATCGAAACGGCCCTCGTTGACGGTTTCCCCGGCTGCGAGCTCTACTGTGAAATCGCGACCAACGAAGCATGCAAACTTGCCACGAGTATTCTCCCTCATGGACCCCCAGTCGGAGATGGGTCTGGTGGTGACCAATCAATCCCCCCGCGGATTGCAGTCCAGCGTGTCGAGCAACAGACCATCGGGCTTCGAAGCGCTGGACCCAGCGGATGAAATCGTCTATGTGTCTTCTAAGGATGAGCTTCTAACGTCGAATCTCACGGTGAATAACGGCCCGTTAATCCTCGTGATAACAGTAAACACCAGTACGGGACTCTATACTATCTGGACGGCACGCTACCGAGAGGACGAGCCCGGTCCCTTGTCAAAGCAAAAAGGGAGACGAGAGACTGGCGGCACTCGATCCAAGCGCCGCAGCTCCCACTTCGGGATGACCACAGGGACGACGACACCCGGCGCCCGCCCCTCTGCTACGAGAGAGAGCTTTGGTCCGCGAGGGGATTGGAACGCGTCCGGCTTCTCGCACTCCCAGTACTCCACGGAAGGCAAAGGGGATGACGAAGAGGACCTTGCCTCGAAAATTGGCCAGGATTTCGGGGACATCGGTGTTCCATTAAAGACGTCCAGGCGGGTGAGCTCCTTACTAGCAAGGGCGGATCTCGGCGCCAGCCAAGACAGAATTACATTTTCAGACCTGGCCACGGGGAGTCAATCGAGCTCCACACCACATGGAAATCTACGGCAGTCGATCGGTGCTGCTAGCACCCGTGGCAGCTTCGGTTTCAATCCCAGAGGCTCCCTGCCACCCGGGAGTGCATCTGTCTACAGTACCACCAGCAGCTTTGTCGATGCCCCCGTGGACCGACTGCTGGAAGAATTGAACAACGAAAGCTTATTCGAGGGGATGGAAAACATGGACCTCAAGGAAACCGCTTCGGGGCTCCCAGAGGAGGTTCTGCTTTCCAAGGTGGAGAGCTTCTCCTCCAAGTTCTCTGGGACATTCCAGACGCCTACCAAATCCAGATCCTCCCAGAATCTCAAAATCATTACCTTGTGCCCTCCTGAGGGGGGCAACCCGCAGAGCGCAACCTCGGCGGCCGTAGCGGTGTGCGTCGTCGACCAGGATTCAAAGTATATGACTGTTGTGAACCTACGCGCAGACAAAGTGACCCTGCCCAAGAAGGATGTCGTATTTTCGAAAAGGGCAAAGAAGCACGGTTCTTCTGGTGAACGGTCCCTTCTAGTCCAGGCCACGGGCATTCATCATTTCTCTGGCATACGGGATGCCTGCCGGATTGTTGACGGCGAAGTATCCCGCATCATGACCTTGAGCGTGGCGGACAATGGGCAGCATGAACTGTGTTTACAGACGCCCTGGAGTAGTCCCACCAATGTGGAGATCCCGAAGAAGCTCATGCTGCATGAAACGTATGGGGTATCTTCAACGAGTCCTGCGAACCGCCCCCGAGAGAGCGGCATGCACCGGATTATGACCGACTCGGTGACGATAACCGGGCTGGATCATCCCTTGGCTCGAGGCAAATTTGACGTGATCGATTCGGAGAAGAGACGACACAAGCTCCAGGTTCAAATGCAACCGAGCAACGAGCTGGTGCGGAAGGTCTTCCAGGTGTGCAGGTTTGCGTTGCCGGATTCTGAGAAGGCCGGTGACGGGATGCTGGCTGTTTGGTGGGAGGTGATGAAATGGCTGCGAGGCATGGAGACCGACGAAAAGAATCTGGAGTGGACGGCCATGGTGGTTGTCCTGTTTGGGATGGCCATCCCCTTTATCACCAGGGACCAGCGTCAAACGCCAGCCCGCCAGCCGCGCAAGAAGAAAGGCCTACTAAGGTCTAGCAGTGGAAGCTCCATCGATCTGGAGAGCTGGGAGACAATGCTAGATCAAGAATCCGGGCCCTCCGGCGTCGTTGCGCCTTGGATGACCAACAGTTCCTGGGGGTGGGTTGTGGAGCAAGATGCCGAAGAGGCCAGCGAAACCGGCCGTGGGAAGAGGAGCTCGAAGAATGAGCAGCCCGGGTCGAACCCTTCGACATGCCGCAATAACACCTACCTTATCCGGTGTGCCGACTTGACGCGGGAATTCCTCCGACTGCCCGAGGGCATCGCGGCGGTTGGATCGGACGGACGTCTCCCGACAGCGCTCTCGTACAGCTCAAGTCTACGACGGACAGCCTTGGGCACCATCTTAGTTGCGCTGCACCTCCTTCGGGAGGAACAGAAGCTATCCATCTGTGACAGTGAACAGTCACGCAAAGACCTAGGTCTTCTTGCCCCGGTGTTGGCCCAGATCGGTGGATGGCTCGGGTGGAAATCCTGGACGTGGGCGGAGGACTCTTATTATGGGTTGGAGATTGCCAGTATCGATCGATGGCAATTTGAAAACACTCGTATCTCGACTCTCGACGTACCTGCGGAGCCATTCGCTCCCCCGTCGCTCTTCTCTCATTTGGAGAATGCGTGGCGGCAGCGATCTGCGTCCTTTTTCACTCTTCTCAACCTTGTCACGGCATCGGAGCGCACGCCCAAAAAGGGGAGACTGTGGCAGGAATGCTTTGCCCTGACCCCGAGAACGCTGGCACTGGAAGGCTTCCTCTCCGAGGTCCACAATCTCTCGACGCCACTCGACCGGATCAGGCTTTTGCACCGTTGTGGGTTCACCCGAAGCATCATCGAGACGTTCCCCGAGGGAGTCAGCACGCCCCTGTATGAAGTCATCATGCAGTCGCAAATGCACGCTTCGACATCGTGGAGTCCTACACTCTTGGAGCTCATCGACCGCGAGGACCTCAGCATATCGCTGACTACGAACAACACCGATACCTCGGTCACCCCCGTCCAGTCTGCAGTGTCTCACGATGCCGTTCGCGACTTCCACCACATCGGTGCGTCCTCAATGGACATCGACGCGATCAATTCATTCGAGGCGTCTGCGGAGGCCGACCGATTTTCGGTCACTAGACTGCTCTTCCGGGAGGATAAACGGTTCGTCGAAGCGGCCAAGTTGCTGAACCAGTCCAAGGCTCCCGCAGCAGAGTGCGTTCCCGAGCCGGAATGGAGCGACTCGGACCTCTTGGAGGCGCAGAAAGAGGTGGTGCAGCTGGTGACGTTGCGGACGTTGTCGATTCCCACTGGACGTGCCATGTTGGCCTTCAGCGGACGCCTACCCCTGCTGACCGAGAAGCTCCCGATCCCGTCCTTCTCCTTGCAGTGCGTTATGAAGCCATCGAATGTGACCATTAGTGCAGACCGAGCATCCTTCAGCGAGGAGAAGGTGTGCTGGGCCTTCTTCCACAACGGCGTGTCCACCGGACTGGCCATCTCCCGAAACTGCAAAGGGATCGACACCTCCTGGATCCTCTTCAACAAACCCCAGGAGCTGACGAATCGGCATGCCGGCTTCCTTCTTGCCTTGGGGCTCAACGGACATCTCAAGTCGCTGGCCAAGTGGGTTGCCTTCAAGTACTTGACCCCCAAGCACACAATGACCTCCATCGGCCTGTTGCTCGGTCTCTCGGCTTCCTACCTGGGCACGATGGATACCTTGATCACGCGACTCTTATCGGTGCATGTAACACGGATGCTCCCCATGGGGGCGGCCGAGCTCAACCTGTCGGCCTTGACGCAGACGGCGGGGATCATGGGCATCGGCCTCCTGTATTGTAATTCTCAGCACCGGCGCATGAGCGAAGTGATGCTGTCGGAGATCGAAAGCGTGGAGCCCGAGGAGCACTCGGCGTCCCACGAGGATCTCCGCGACGAGGGGTACCGACTGGCCGCGGGATTCGCCCTAGGGCTCATCAACCTTGGCAAGGGCAAGGATCTGAAAGGCATGAGGGACATGCACATCGTGGAGAGACTGCTGGCCGTTGCGGTGGGGACCAAGGACGTCGACCTGTCGCATGTTCTGGATCGGGCCACCGCCGGAGCGACAATTGCGTTCGCCATCATCTTCATGAAGACCAACGACGAAGTGCTGGCCCAGAAGATCGATATACCCGACACGACCGTCCGGTTCGACTATGTGCGGCCCGACCTCTTCCTCCTGCGTACGCTGGCACGACATGTCATCATGTGGGACCGCATCCAGCCCACCGCGGCGTGGTTCGTCCAGAGTCTTCCTAAGATCTATCGGCGCCGATACCGCCTGACAGGGGTGAGACGATTGAAAAGCGACGACATGCCCTTCTTCAACATCATCGCGGGGCTTTGTTTCACGCTGGGGCTCCGCTATGCTGGCTCGGGTCAGATCGCGGTGCGGGATCTCCTGCTCTCCTATCTGGATCAGTTCATCCGCATCTCCCGGCTTCCGGCATTAAACTACGATGGCAAGCTGGCGCGGAACTCAGTACGGCACTGCCAAGACGTCGTGGCGCTGTCCGCTGCTGCCGTCATGGCCGGGACCGGCGACCTGGCTCTCTTCCGACGCCTGCGATCCCTCCACGGTCGTGTGGACGCCGACACACCGTACGGCAGTCATATGGCGGCGCACATGGCGGTGGGGCTGCTGTTCCTGGGCGGTGGCAGCTACACGTTGGGCACGTCGGACCTGGCAGTCGCGTCGCTGATCTGCGCGCTGTATCCCATCTTCCCGACCACGGTGCTCGACAACAAATGCCACCTGCAAGCCTTCCGACACCTCTGGGTCCTGGCCGCCGAGCCGCGCTGCCTGGTCCCCCGCGATATCGACACGCGACGACCCATCCCGATCCCCATCAGCGTGACCAGCGCCAGCGGCGAGATCCGGCACGTCACGGCGCCCTGCCTCCTGCCAGATCTCGGAGACGTCGCCAAGGTAGAGGTCCAGAGCCCAGACTACTGGCCTCTCGTGCTGGACCTCACGCAGAACCCAAGCCTGCGGGAGAAATTCCACCGCGGCGATCAATCGGTCTACCTCCGGCGCAAGTCGACCTACAACCCAACGGGCTCCTCAGTGTTCGTGACGACACTGTCCGGGCTAAGCGAGGCGCAAGACGTCCTCCCAACCTCCACGCCCGCCTCAACCCAAGGCCGCGGCCTTCCCCCCGCCGCATGGCCCAGCGTATCCGCATCGATCCTCAACCCGGGCACCTCACCGCGCACCCACCCCCCATCACCCTCCCAAAGCATCTGGGAATGGATCTTCCACCTGACATCCTTACGAGGCCTCGACATCCGCGAGAAAGCCCTCGTCCTCCCCTCATCCTTCCCAACGCGCACCCAGCCCTCCGGATCCAACAGCGTGTCCTACGCCCCCTGGCTACGCCAATCCGCCGTCGACAGCAAGCTCGTCATCGAACGCACCGTGCAGAACATCGTGCAGGCAGCGCAGGGTCGCAGCGGGGACACCAACACAGACGAAGTACGCGACCGCATCTGGCAGCTCCGTCTGCTCTTCAGTTGGGTCGACCGTCTCGGCGAGGAGAGCAGCCCTGTGGCGGACGACGAGGACGATACGCAGACGACTGTGCCTGACGAGCCGGCTGGGTTGGCTCCAGGGCCGTCGAATGGGCTGTGGCTGAGACGGGATTTTGTGGAGGAGGCGCGGTGGAAGATTTGGGGGGTGCAGATTGGGGATTATGCTTAGTTTACTCTAGCCTACCTTCACCTTTACCTCTTACCTCTACTATCTCTGAGAACGATGCGGGTGTGGATGTCTGGCGTTGAGAGTTGTGCATTTCCTTTTCCTTTGCCCCCTCTTTATCACTTTCCCCCTTTTATATGTTCTTATCTTGACAATCGGAAGCGGTCGTGAGTTCGGCGCATCGTGTATCGATATATTACCTTTTAGTTTGTTGATAGATTCGTATGGGAATGCAGTTCATGACGGGTTTGATGGGTTTACAATAGGTAGGTATTTTCACTGGTAGGTAACGTGGGCATGTCGTTTCTATTTCTTGTTCTTGTCGGTTTTATACATTACACCCTCCTATGTCCAGGGTGAAAAGGTACATCAATTCATAAACATGGGAAAGACGAGGAAAGAAAAGGAAAATAAAGAAGGAAGATAGAAAGATTACTGCGATCGCACCGCATTCTCCTTGATAACCCCCCTATCACCAGCCCCACCCATCTGCCACAACCAGACGCCCTCGACAGCCCACGCCACGGCACTCGCATGACGCCCGACGGCGCCTTGCAGGCCGGAACCGACTTGCCCCTCTGACGAGGACCCACGGCGGTCGGACCCCCGGCGCGAGGTCGGACCAGTCGTCGAGCCGTCCGCTTCGTTCAGCATGGCGGGGACGACGCGCTCGTTCTCGATCACGCCCCATAGGCCTTCTACGAGCGGGGTGCCGCGCTCGCCGAGCTGCCCTTTGCCTAGGCGGTAGAGGATGCGGCCGAGGACTTGCCAGGCGATGCAGCGCTGGGCGGGGAAGGAGGAGCGGCCGAGGATGGCTAGCTCCGGGACGGTGTAGCCTGCGGCGTGGGGGTCCTTGCCGTGGTGGTGGAGGCCGAGCGAGGTGGGGAGTGCTAGGGCGGTGCGCGGGGCGAGCACGGTGCCGAGGAGGGAGAAGCGCAGGTCGGCGGGGTGAACGGCCTCGGCTTCGCTGGCGGGGTGGTAGGCGGAGGTGACGTCGGGGCTGTCGGTGTCGGCTGGTGGCGGTTGCAGCCAGTCTAGGGCGGAGGGGTTGTGCGAGATGTCGGGGAAGTAGTGGGTTTGGAGGTCGGTGAGGAATGATGGCGAGTTTGGGTCGAGATTGGGGGCTTGCGAGGCTTGGGGCGGGGTGGGAAAGTGTAGGTCGGCTGGGAGGGCGGCTTCGGCTGCTGCTCGTAGGTCCGGGGGAAGCTGTGAGGGGGGTAGATCGTCCCGGCTGGATGTGGTGTTTGTTGCTGCTGCTGCGGCTGCTGCGACTGATGCTGTTGCAGGGGGAGAAGGGAGGGGAGGGTTCTTCGGAGCGAGCGATTCCACGTGGGGGGGTGTCGCTGTTGTCGCGGGTTGTGTTTCTTCCTTGTTGTCGTTGGGTGTGGTGGATTGACGGTCCGTCGAGTCTGCAGGAGAGTCCTTGGGGTCGTCTATGCGCGCCCGGCGTAGGAATCTCTCGAGAAGCCCCGTGTCCAGCGACTCCATGAGTTCCTCTCGTTCCCGTTCGATCTGCTCCGTCGACATGGCCTGCAGCTGGCGTCGGTTCTGGTCATCGATTGCCGCTTTCTCGTCCGACACGGGTGGCGGGGAAGCCTCTGAGGTCTTCTCCGCCTTCTGCTCCTTCCCCTGCTGTCGCTGTTTAAAGGCAGATGTTTTGACCCGACGACGTGGGGCGGGGAACCCCGTGGTGGAGGGCGCTTTCAGCGTCGGCGGGGCCGGAGCTGCCGCAGGGGAGCGTTCACGAATCTCGCCGATCATGCCCGGAATGGCGACAGACGAGGAACCGGGGACATCCTCATCGTCAGAGTCGAGGTCGATAACGAAACGCTCACCACGAAAGGCCATGGTGGGGGTGTATGGAGATGCGGATGAAAAATGAAGCTGTCGATGCAAGTGAGATGAAGATGACGATCTGGAGTGGGCTATATTACGTCAGGGATGAGTCAGCATGCGGCTCAAAAGGTAAACCACACGCTAGTCCAGATACGGCCTAGTGTATATTGAATGACGCTAACCCGAATAGGCAAGGCAGGTGGGATGATCCGACTGCCCGATCGGGAAAGGCCGCGATCAACTTCACTTCATCTTCACCTCTTCTCTTGTTCTTCTTATTCTTCGGATTCTCTTGTCTGTTTCTGTCTCTCGGCTCATCTCTACCGCTCTATCTCAGTCTCTTCACTGCAGGGAGTGTCTGTTTCATTGACTGATTGCAAAGGTAATGACAGGATGGTCGGAGAGTAGATCAGCCGGGCCCTCATCTCCGGGTCCTGATATCGACTTGGCTCTCTGCTCAGTGCTGGCTGGCTCCGATGAGACGCGATATTGATACAGAACTGGACTAATTGATGACTTCCCACAGGTCTCTTTCCTTTCCTCCCTCTCGCTCCCTCTCTTTTTCTCCTCCTTCTTTTCCCTCTTCCTTCTCCCTTCTCTCCCCATTCTTCCCATCGATCTCTCTCTCCACCTCTCGTCCCTTGGTCCCTGTGGTCCCTTTCTACTTGGCTTCTCCGTCCTGAGCTAGGGTTTTCCTCTGCTCTCCATCTCCGGTTCTCTCTCTCGTCTTTTCTTTCAATTCCCCCCCTTTCTTCTTCACTGGTGTTTCCATCCGTGCCATCCCCATTCCCACGCCATCCAATCCACCACACCGAGCCTTTTTATTCCAACAAAACAAGAAACGACAAGACAAGGAATAATATCAAAAGATAATCGGAAAAATACTCAATCAAAAAATTGGAAAATACCAAAAAAATTGAAAACGAAAGAAAAAAGAAAGAACTAAGCCCACCACCAGAGCTCGATCCATCAATCCCCTCCATGCTGCTCCGCCATCATCCTCTTTGAGCTGGTTCCTGTCCACCATGTCCCCGGAGCCGTCGAATTTGACGGCTCAGGACGATCTTGAGGCGCGCTCCTCTCTCGACTCCCACCCCCGTGAATCTCGCCCCGTCGGTCGCGTCGCAAGAAGGACGACGAGCCGTCCACCCGACCCAAGGATAGGAGAGAAGAGAAGAAGGAGGAGAAGGAGAAGGCCAAGGACAGGGATCCCGATCGGAAGGAGGACAAGGAGAATCATCCCGACAAGGAACCCAAACGCGGTCACCGTCGTCCCCGGGACAAATCCGCCGCCACCTCCACCTCCACCTCCGCCAACAACCCGGCCGCGTCCTCCCATTCTCGCAAAAAACCCAAGTTGGAGGAGGAGGCCGTCGTCGACTACGTCCGCAGTCCGCCGCGTCCCCTTCCGTCCGCCAGCCCGGCGCCCCCCGGTCCCGGCGCGCCCCGTCCCTACCTCCCCACCACCTACGTCCGCCCCTGCTATCCTCCTCCTCCCTCCCCTTGGCGTCGTATCCCGCGCCCTCCTATCCGACCACCATGGCGCCCGCCGGGCCCCCCCAACCGCCGCCCCCGCGCGCCCACACTCCCAACCCGCGCCGCCGCCACCCCCTCGCACCAGCGGTCAGAACTTTGATCCTATCCGCTCCGCCTTCGACACCGCGTCGCCCGCCCGGACGCCAACCCACACGCCGGCCCCCATGACCGCTTTCAGCCCCCCGGCGCGAGCTGTCTCCCCGCGCGCCCCCTTCCGCGCCAGTGCCTCGCCTCCATTGCCAGCATTATTGACCCGCCAATGCCGCCGGCCAGCGCCTCCCCGCCCATCTACGCGCCCCGGCCCTACGCCTCCCCCGGTCGGGGCCCGTCCGCCTATCCGCCGTCACCTGCCCCCGCCCCGATCGCCCACACGCCGCCCCAGTTCCCCTCCACCACCACCACCACGACCGCGTCCTCCCCCTACGCGCACCGCTCCCCCTACGGTCCGATCCCCCCGCATCCTCCCCCGCCCGCCCCGGAGTCGCGCCCCGTGCCCGCACCCGCACCCACGCCCGCGCCCGCGCCGTCGCCCCCCCAACAACCGGCCCCCACCCCAACCCCGGCGCCCGCAGCGACTCCGACAGCAGTCCCGGCCCCAACTGCGGCCGCGCCGTCCGAACCCCGGGCTCCCGCCTCGCCGGAGCCGACCCCGATGGATGTGGATGCGGAGCCGGTGACGGGGTCCAAGGCCCCCAAGAAGGAGCCTAAGGGCAGCGCGACCGCGCCGTCGTCCAACGCGCCCTCCCCCAAGGCCGCCCGCCCCTCGCGGGAAGCGCCCCCGCCCCTGCCCCAAGGGTCCGGGCTGATCTCCAACGCCCTGTTCGGGGTCGACGACGGTGGCGCGACGGACGAGTCCACCTCGCGGCGCCACCCCAGCATCGTCCTGCATATCCCGCTGCAGTCGGGGTCGGGCAACCACATCGTGAATTTTGCCCGCCTGGCGGAGGAGCAGTACGGCTTTGCCGCCCTGCACCCCCGGTTGGCCGCCCACAAGGAACGCCTGGCCCGCGTAGCCGCTGCCGGTGCCGCTCTGGAGCGGCAGGACCGACCCGGCCGCAGCGGTCTCTCGGCGGGTGAGAGCGCCGACGAAGATCTGAGCCTGGAGATGGACCGGGAGAGCGACCTGGACGGCGAGACGGGCTCCGCGGCCGCCCCCGCCCGCACCAACGGCACCGACGCCGCGGACGGCCAGAAGAAACGCCGCCGGAAGAAGATGGAGGAGTATGACCGAGACGATCCCTTTGTGGATGACAGCGAGCTGGCCTGGCAGGAGAGTGCCGCCGCCAGTAAGGATGGATACTTCGTCTACAGCGGACCGCTGGTCCCTGAGGGGGAGAAGGTGCAAGTCGAACGGTTAGTCTTTTTTTATTCTACGTTATAACGGGGAAGTTTGAATTTCCTGCTAACGCACGCTTCCAGCGCGGATGGCACCATCAAACGTGGCCGGGGCCGCGGACGTGGTGGTCGCAGTCGCGGACCACCGGCGGCGCCGCATCAGGTCCCCTTGGCCGCTGCCTCCGTCCCCATCTCCCAAGAGACCGGTCTCCCGCTCCGCGGCCCGGGCTCCCGCGGTGGCAGCACGACGCGTCGGCCGCGGCCGCGCCCGCGCAAGTCCCAACCCGACGATGCGGACAAGTCGGGCGGCGGGTCGACCCCCTCCCAGGGTCGGGGCGGGGGCACGGCGGGCCGTGGGGGTGGATCAGCAGGGTCGCGCAGCAGCAAAACGCCGTCGATGGTCGAGCTGGCGCCACGACCAAACATCGCTCCCGCGCCCCCGGGGCCCAGTCCTTTGGCCGGATCCGAAGTGATGTCGAAATAATGGCATATCTTTTTTCCTTCATTTTCTTCATTTCATTCTCATTGTTCCTGGACAGATGGTGTTCGACCACGTCCTTTGTATGATCGTGCTGTCTCTTTCATGTTGGCGTTGTCGGCATCGGGAAACCGGAGGGTGGGACGCCAGTCGATAGGAGACAGTCTCTTCCCGGCGTGTTTCCATCGTGTTATTTGTGGTGTCATTTTACCATCCATTCTATATGTTTTATTCCATAGTTTCTCTCTCCCATGGCCTGTGATTTTTGTTCGGTGCGTTCGTTCATCTTGTGTTACTTTTCCTTCGCATCTGCCGGAGTGATGCTCGATTCTCTTCCTGTCTGCTATATCGATTTGATTTCGACATGGACTATAGCTCTGCTGGCAATCCAACCATTATCATTTTCTTCCTGCTGCCCATATTCTCAAGTCGGTTTAGATACGAAGAAACAAGTTGATTTTCTGTTTCAAAAAAACCAAAGAAAGACGACTGATATGTATGTATGGATAGAGGTATGTATAGAAAAAAGCTCTCTCATCGTATATGGTCAAAAGAAAAAGACAAAAATTGAAAAAAGATAGAAAAAGAAAAAAAGACAGATGCAAAAGTTCCAGCCCTAACATCTGTCCTGTACAGGCAGGATACGCAAATGTCACGTACGCCCTGGACGTAGGCTGCTTGCTATCGACAGAGAGAAACCATCCGCAATGTGGGGTGTCAAAGGGGGAGAAAGAAGAAAAGAAAAGTAGTGAGATGAAAATGTAGAGAGATGAAAAGGGAAAGAAAAGGGAAAGAAAAGGGGAAAGTGAAGAGACCATCTCGCAATGAATACGAACGAACGAATCTGAATACGCCTTGCTGATGCAAAAAGTCGTCTGGATTTCATGTCATGGTAAGTAGTTCATGGTCCAGCGCTGGGACGTGGGATTCGTCCATATCCACATCACATCACATCACATCCATACTAATATCCATACCGACATCAACGTGTGGAGAGGGAGATGAAAAAGAAGATATGAAAGAAAAGAGAAGGAGGGAATAATAAAAGAAAAGAATAGGAAAGGAGGTTAAATTCCCCGCGGCCACCCGCTGCCGGATGAGGTGGGCGGGGGAGGCGGCGGGCCGCTCGGGGGTGGGGCCGCCCGCACGGGCAGCGTCGATGTCTGCAGGGGTAGACGCGCGTGGGGATTGTGCGAGCTAGATCGCGAACCCCGCGAGACGTGTCCGGGCGAACCCACGGCTGAGGTAGGATCCCCGAGGCCGTGGCGCGAGGGGCGGCGGCCGGAGCGACTGTCGTCCTCGCGGGTCTCTAGGGACAAGTGTTCCAGGGCGATGCGGGGCGGGGAGCGCGCCGACCGCATAGGTCGTGGTGACTGGGTGGACGGGCGGTAGGCGGGCCGGTCGGGGACCATGTTGACCGGGATCTCCTCGGGGGCGCGGGGCGAAGGATGGGGCGGGGTGCGCCCGGGGGTCCCGGAGCCGGACTTGGACTTGGACGACTGCTCCTCCTTCAGGGACTTGGGGGGCGGGGGCGCCAGGTAGGATTTCCGGTTGTGCCGCTCCATCATGCTGATAGCCCACTCCTGAAGGTCGACGGGGGTGCGTTTGGCGGCCTGCAAGAAGGCGTCTTTGTCCTGGGGGAGTGTTAATAGACGAAGGAGCAGAGGGGGCGGAGGAGACATACATAAAGTTCACGCGGAGTGGGACGCTCGTCGGATTTCTTGAGGAGACACTTGGCGACGAACTCGTGCAGGATCGGGGGAAAGGCGTCGCTCTTGGGCAGCTTGGGGGCAGGTTCGTGGACGATCTGCTGGAGTAGGTCGAGGATGCCCATGGGGCCGGCACTGGCGCGGTCGCCGGCGGACGAGTCGGAGGAATCGAAGGGGAAGCGGCCGACGGCCATCTCCATGACGGTCAGGCCGACGCTCCAGACGTCGGAGCGGACGGTGTAGGCGCCACCCTGGATACGTTCGGGGGCCATGTAGGTGGAGGTACCGACGAAGGTATCGGCGATGGAGTTGACGGTCTCGGTAGCGACACCAAAATCACAGAGCTTGATATTGCCGCGGGAGTTGACGAGGATGTTGGAGGGTTTGATATCGCGGTGCATGATGCGGTGGGCTTCGTACAGGTAGACCAAGCCGGCCAGAACGGATTCGGTGATCTTGCCTAGGACATCGACACGGACGGGACCGAAGTCCTTGGAGATGCGATCGAGGGAGCTGTACGGGGATGAGTTGGATGCGGGGGGGGAAAGAGTTGGAGGAGAAGGAAAAGGAGGAGATACCCGCAATCCATATATTCCATACACAAGACGATATCGCGGGCTTCGTTCTGGAAGGCGCCGTAGAAGGTGACGATGCTGGAGGAGTTGCAATCATGGCCAACCTGCAGTTCGCGGAGGATCTGTTTGCGGACGTTTTCTTTGGCGTCGACGCGAATGATCTGAACGGTCAGTCTCGCGAAGATCTCTGCAAATATAAAGAGACGGGAGGATATAGAAAGATACCTTTCGGGCCATGACGACGTTGGTGGAGGCATGCTTGACCTTGGAGACGGTCCCTCCATTGCCCGCACCCAATTCCTTGAGGGTGATCAAATCCTCGCTGCGCAGATCGAGACGAAACTCCAGACCAATCTCCAAGGTATCGGTGCGATTCGCATCGGCAGGAGCCCCCGTTCCTGGAAGATCCTGGTCGGAGGCATTGGCGGCGGGCTTGGGAGCGGCATTGAGGGCGAGGCCTTTGACATTCTTGCGCTTGAGCGTACGGGCTTTGAATTGGTCGGCCATGGTGAGCCTGGGATGAGAAAGAAGAAACCGAGGGGAGACAGAAGAGGAAGATGGAGAGGAGAGAAGAGAAGAAAGGAGAGAGAGGTGAAGAAGAAAGAAAGAAAGAAGAAAGAAGAAGATGAGGGGAGAAATGAGGTGGGGAGAAGTGGGCGGTTATTGGGTCTATATTTATCGATTTCCCAGATTTCTATTTATATATTGATATTTCTACTGAAGCACTGTATATAGGATAGCTCAAGAGAAAATATACAATAGACAAATATATCAGATCATACATAATATCATCGACCTGACTCGACATCGATGTCAAGATTGTTGAAAGAATGAGATATATTCACGTGACCAGCCACACCAGCCACAGTTGGCCTGGATTCTCAGTCACCCACTCCATCCGCATTTCTTCCTCACTTCAACTTCTTTCTCCTCATCTTCTTCTCTCATCCACGCCCTTTCTTCTTCTCTGTCTTATTCCTTTTGTTCTTTGATCTATCTGGTCCTCTTCTCCGATTCTTAATTCTATTGGTTCCCTAATCCCCCGTCCCTTAATCCAGAGAGAAGGCACGACAGAAAAAGGATGAGTGCTCGCGACCTCGTCGAAGGGGAGGCCATGATCGACGATGACGACGACGAGGAGTTGGTCGACGATTATGAAGGCGAACCGGGCGAAGGCGCTCCCATCAAGCGCCGAGAGCAATACAACGACTCCAGTGAGGAGGAGGAGGATGACGATGATGAAGAGGCCGAACGCGCCGTATGCTCACATATCTTCATACATATATCCCCATACAAATATATGGCATATATGTGTGTACGCATATAAATATATACTAATCTAGCTTTAATAGGTCCGCGAAGGCTTCATCGATGACGACGACGAAGAGCTCGAAGGTCGCGCCGAACGGAGACGGGAGAAACGGAAGCGAAGACGACAGGAACGCGAACGCGAAGATGAACATCTGGATGAGGAGGATCTCGAGCTGATCGGGGAGCTCCATCCGGGCATGCAAGCCCCTGTCGCCGCAGAGGTATCTTACTTTTTCACTCGTCGTTCAAAAAGATGCAAAGATGCAGACTAATCCCCTCCAGTCCAAGTTCAAACGCTTAAAGCGTGGCCACAAAGATCGCGACCACCCCCAACCCTCCCACGGCATCGATGACATCTTCAACTCCGACGAGGATGAGGAGGAACCCCCCGCCGAATACGGTCGATACCGACGCCACATGCATGAGGAGATGGGCGACTTCATCGAGGAGGACACCTTCTCCGATGAGGAGCAGCGCGACCAGGAGGACCTCGAGGTCGCCCGCCCTGCTCGCCCCGGTCTCTCCGCCCTCGGCGCCCCCGACGCCGCCGGCCTGGACGAGAACGCTCTCGAGGACATGCGCGCCGCATTTGGCGACGGCAACGAGTACGGTTTCGCGCTCGACATGGAGGATCAGGAGGAAGAGCAGGAAGTCGTCCAGGAGAAGCACCTCGACCTCAAGGACGTCTTCGAGCCTTCCCAGCTGGCCGAGAAGATGTTGACCGAGGAGGACAACCAGATCCGCCTCACCGACGAGCCCGAGCGCCACCAGATCGCCCGCGCCCCCTACCGTCACGTCGTCCTGACCGAGGACCAGTTCCGCGAGGAGGCCGCCTGGATCTCCAACCTCATGCTGCTCAAGAAGCGCCTCGACCCCGACCTGCGCGAACCCTTCCAGCGCGCCGTCGCTAAGGTCCTTGAATTCCTCGTCACCGACGATTGGGAGGTTCCCTTCATCTTCCAACACCGCAAGGACTACATGATCCACGCCGTCAAGGTTCCCGTCGACGACGACGACGATCCCGACCGCGACCCCGGCACCGCCTACACCACCAAGGCCGAGAAGCTGCTCAACATGACCGACCTCTGGGACATCTTCGACCACGACCTCAAATTCCGCGCCCTCGTCGACAAGCGCAACACCATCCAGCGCACCGTCGACAACCTCCACGCCATCGGCGAGATCGACGACCCCGTCGTCGCCGAGATGCTGCCCGCGGCCTCCACCATGGAGGAGCTGCAGGACGTCCAGGACTACCTTCACTTCCAGTACGCCGCCCAGCTGCGCGATCTGGCCCGGACGGACGATGCGAGCGGCGGCCCCAGCCGCCGCCGCGCCGCCGGCCGCTCGTTCTTCGAGCGCGTCCGGAACGCCCGCGCCTACGGCCTCGTGCGCGCCTGCGGCATCACCGCCGACGCCTTCGCTCAGAACGCCCTCAAGGCCGGCCGCCGCCAGTACACCGAGGATCCCGCCGAGTCCCCCGAGGCCGTCGCTGACGGCCTCTGCGACACCGACTTCGCCTCCGCCGACCACGTCACCAAGGCCGCCCGCGCCATGTTCGCCGAGGAGATGGTCATGAGCCCCAAGATGCGCAAGGTCGTCCGCCAGGCCTACTACATGAACGGCGCCGTCGACTGCATCCGCACCGAGAAGGGCCTGCGCCGCATCGATGAGCAGCACCCCTACTACGAGTTCAAGTACCTGCGCAACCAGCAGCTCAGCGACATCGCCCGCCAGCCCGAGCTCTACTTGCGCATGCTCCAGGCCGAGGCCGAGGGACTCGTCGACGTCCGCGTCCGCTTCGACCGCCTCGACCACTTCCGCCAGCGCCTCTACCCGGACCTCGAGTCCGACAACTACAGCGAGCTGGCCGACGCCTGGAACCGCCTGCGCCGCGAGTCCCTCGACCTGGCCCTCGGCAAGCTCGAGCGCCTCATCCACCGCGGCGTCAAGGAGAACATCCGCCAGGAGTGCGAGAACCACGTCGCCCGCGAGTGCCGCGACGCCTTCTCCCAGCGCCTCGACCAGGCCCCCTACAAGCCCAAGGGCATGGTGCTGGGGACCGTGCCCCGCGTCCTCGCCCTGTCCACCGGAGCCGGCATCGTCGGCCGCGACCCCATTCACTGGGCCTACGTCGAGGAGGACGGCCGCGTGCTGGAGAACGGCCGGTTCACGGACCTGTCGGTCGGCGGCGACCCGGCCGACCGCCACGTGCCCGACGGGCGCGACCTGGACGCCCTCGCCGAGCTGGTGCGCCGCCGCCGCCCCGACGTCATCGGCGTCTCCGGCCAGACCCCCGAGACCCGCCGTCTCTACAAGCTGCTGACCGAGGCCGTCGACCGCCGCGACCTGCGCGGTGCCCCTTACACCGACGACCGCGACGCCGAGATCACCGACCGGCTCGAGGTCGTCATCGTCAACGACGAGGTGGCCCGCCTCTACCAGCACAGCGAGCGCGCCGCCCGCGACCACCCGGGGTTCGCCCCGTTGACCCGCTACTGCGTCGCCTTGGCTCGCTACCTGCAGAGCCCCCTCCGCGAGTACGCCGCGCTCGGCCGCGACGTCACCTCGCTGCCGCTCCAGCCCGGCCAGCAGCTGGTCGCGCCCGAGCTGCTGCAGCGCCAGCTCGAGACGGCCCTGGTCGACATGGTCAACCTGGTCGGCGTCGACCTGAACGAGGCGGTCGGCGACCCGGCCACGGCCAACCTGCTGCCCTACGTCTGCGGGCTAGGCCCGCGCAAGGCGGCCCACTTGCTCCAGATCGTCCACCTCAACGGCGGCGTGGTGACGGGCCGCGCCGCCCTGCTGGGCGTGCACACCCAGTACCCGGCGGTGGGCGTCAAGGTCTGGCACAACTGCGCCAGCTTCCTCTACGTCGACTTCGAGACGGCCGACCCGGACGCCGACCCGCTGGACAACACGCGGGTGCACCCGGAGGACTACGACATCGCGCGCAAGATGGCGGCGGACGCGCTCGAGCTGGACGAGGAGGACATCAAGGCGGAGACGGACGAGAACGGCGCCGGGGCGATCGTGCGCAAGCTGTTCCGCGAGGAGGCGCAGGACCGGGTCAACGACCTGATCCTCGAGGAGTACGCGGAGCAGCTGGAGCGGAACCTGAACCAGCGCAAGCGGGCGACGCTGGAGACGATCCGGGCGGAGCTGCAGCAGCCGTACGAGGAGCTGCGGAAGCCGTTCGCGCCGCTGGGCACGGACGCGATCTTCACGATGCTGACGGGCGAGACGACGGCGACGCTGGCTGAGGGCATGGTGGTGCCGGTGTCCCTCAAGCGCATCGCCGACGACCACATCGACGGGCGGCTCGACTGCGGGGTCGACGCCCTGGTGCCCGAGGCGGAGCTGACGGACCGGTACGACCTGCCGGCGCGGGCCCTGTACGCGCCGCACCAGACGGTTCCGGCCAAGGTGCTGTTCCTCAACCGGAAGACCTTTACCTGCACGGTGTCGCTGCGGGCAGAGCAGGTGCAGCGCCCGACGGCCGGAGGCTCCGGGCGTGCTGGTTCCCGGCGGGCGCCGGGCGAGTGGGACGAGCGGCAGGAGCAGCGAGATCAAGCCGCGCTGCAGGCGGAGACGCCGCGCGGGGAGCGGGCGGTGCGAGTGATCAAGCACCCGCTGTTCCGACCGTTCGGGTCGGCGCAGGCGGAGGAGTTCTTGGGATCGCAGGCACGCGGCGACGTGGTGATCCGGCCGTCGTCCAAGGGACCGGACCACCTGGCGGTGACGTGGAAGGTGGCGGACGGAGTGTTCCAGCACCTGGACGTGCTGGAGCTGGACAAGGAGAACGAGTTCTCGGTGGGCCGAACGCTCAAGGTGGGGGGACGCTACACGTACAGCGATCTGGACGATCTGATCTTCAACCACGTCAAGGCGATGGCCAAGAAGGTGGACGAGATGACGCTGCACGAGAAGTACCAGGAGGGGACGCGCGATGCGACCTGTATGTCTCTCCCTCTCCCTTTTCCCCCTCTCCACCCCCTCTCTATTGGATGATGCTAATGTAGTAGATGCCTGGTTGAATACCTACACCAAAGCCAACCCCCGACGATCGGCGTACGCGTTCTGCATCGATCCCAAACATCCGGGGTACTTCTTCCTCTGCTTCAAGGCCGGGGAGCAGGCCCCGCTGCACAGCTGGCCGGTCAAGGTGATTCCGCAAGGCTACGAGCTGCAGCGCAATCCGTACCCGGACATGCGGGCGTTGTGTAATGGGTTCAAATTGCTGTTTACCAACATGCAGGCCACTCGACGACGGTAGTTGTTATTTTCTTTCTGTATTATATGGATTATTTGTTCATTCTTTCTCGTAGGTTGTGTAGATTGTAGGGTGTTGTTGATATACGATGCGGATAGAAATGTAGACAGACGTCAATATGGATACCACAATCAATACAAATATAAATAGATCTAAATCAATAGATGAATATCCATACAAATACTATAGATTTCAATCTAAATTTCAGAAACTAATAAGGTCATGTGAACCTCGGTCGTATCGGCTCAATCTGGCCGAGTCTTTCTCCACTTCTCCATCTTACGCTCTCCATCTCACTCTCTCCTCATCTCTCCTTTCAGCCTCATCGCGCCTACTGCCTCATCTCCCCTCCATATCCACCTTCTTCTGTCGCTCTTATGTTTGGTCGGGTTTCCAAACCCCCAATTGCCCCTTGATCAACCATGGCCGCCATGGAGGAGCTGGAGATCCACAGCAAGGTGATTCCCCCAACCCCCGCTTGGATAGCCTCACGCTGGATAGCCTCATGCTGACCAAGATTACCCCCCCCAAGTCCTACTTCGTCCGCTGGGTTCATGTCCAATCCGATCATACCATCTCCTGGAGTATCCAACCCCACAAGAAATCCATCAATTTCGGCATCTTCAAGCATCCCGGCGGCTCCGGCGTCTTGAGTTCCTCCTCCAGCCTCCCCACCGACAACACCGTCAACGTCTCCAATGAGAACCTCCCTGCTACCTCCGCCCGAGGCAATCTCGCGGCTGGCGCCTCAGTCGTCGACAAGTTGACTGGGATGGGGCTGCGCACGATCCACTGGGTCGGTAAATGCGAGGCTGATAAGATCGTTAAGGGGACGTATGCCGTGCCCCCCCATGAGGGGGGCAACTACGCCCTCGTCTTCGACAACACCTTCTCCAAACAGATCTCCAAGACCGTCACCCTCGTGCTGTTGACCTATCCCAGCGCCCTGCCCCCGCAGGCTGTCCCCGTGCCCCATGCCGCCGCCGCCCGGGGTGCCGGTCCCGACAGCGGGGACTCCGCCGCCGTCGATGGCCGCCCCCCGACCACCCGCCGCCGCGGCAACAGCGTCGCCCACGTCCTCCCCCAGCCTGGAGCGGCCTCCCACGATGGCTCGCACGCTCACACGGGCATCTTGCACAAGCGCCGCCGCAAGCGTCACCAGGGCTGGGCCCGTCGCTTCTTCGCCCTAGACTTTGCGACCGCCACGCTGTCCTACTACCACGATCGCAACGCCTCCGCCCTGCGCGGGTCCATCCCCCTGTCCCTGGCTGCTGTCGCTTGCAACGAGAACTCCCGCGAGATCTCTATCGACTCGGGCACTGAGGTCTGGCACCTGCGCGCCCACAGCGATGAGGATTTCGTCGCCTGGAAGCGCGCCCTGGAGAAAGGCGCGTCCACCAAGACCGCCGCCGCTGAGTTCACTCACCAATCCCACGCCCCGTCCGAGCCATTGCTGCGTGTCCCGTCCATGCCCCACGCCCCGACCCCGTCCACGGCGGCCGAGGAGCGCGAGTGGTCTCAGGTCGAGAATTTGGTCCGCCGTGTGCGCGGGTCCCGCGACGCCGTGCGCCGCCTGGCTCAGGAGACCGACCCCAAGTACTTGACCGTCCCCGGTGCCGCCTCGGAGCGCCCGCGCGGCCGCTCCCCGAGCCCGCACCCCGTGACGCCGCCCGAAGGTGCCGGCGACGAGTCGGCGGAGACGCGGGACCGTCGTCCGTTCTGGAAGCGGCGCACCCAGGGACCGCCCGGTGCGGGCCCTCCCTCCACCGCTATCAACCCCGCTCCCCCAAGCGGGCGGCGGACTCCCGTCGCCTCCTCCTCCTCCGCCGCCGCTGCCTCGTCCACCCAGCTGGCCACGCCAGACGCCGTGCCCGCGGAGGGCTCCGACGAGGTCCACCGGCACCTGATGAGCCTGCTGCGGGACCTCGATGCGGTCGTCCACGACTTCTCCGGCCTGATGACCGCCAGCCAGCAGCGACGTCGCCAGCTGCCCACCCTGCACACCCAGCCGCGGTCCAGCATGGAGTCGGAGGACGAGTTCTTTGACGCCGTCGACGATGGAGACCGTTCGCCGCTGCTGACCATCCACGGCGACAGCGACGACGATGAGGCACCCGCTGCGGGGTCGGCCGCTGCTGCTGCTGCCGCTGCTGCTGCTGCCGCCGCTGAGGCCGAGGACGACGTGGTGGACGACGACGTGCCGTCAGACAGCGACGGGGACGACGAGCCCGACGCACCCCCCGGCCCCGACGGCCACGCCACCTCCCTGTTCCCCCCGAAGCCCAAGTCGCTCACGCCGCTGCCGCTCCGTCCCGTGTCGCGGCGCGCCAACATCACGGCGCCCACGGTCATGCCGCCCAGCCTGATCGGCTTCCTGCGCAAGAACGTCGGCAAGGACCTGTCCCAAATCTCGATGCCCGTGTCGGCCAACGAGCCGCTCTCCCTGCTGCAGCGCGCCGCCGAGGTCCTCGAGTACCCAGCGCTGCTGGACCAGGCCGCTGCGGCCACAGACCCCGTGCAGCGGCTGCTCCTCGTGACAGCGTTCGCGCTGGCCCCGCTCTCCAGCAACCGCGTGCGCGAGCGCGCCATCCGCAAGCCCTTCAACCCCCTACTCGGCGAGACCTACGAGCTCGTGCGCGAGGACCTCGGCTTCCGCTTCATCGCCGAAAAGGTATCGCACCGCCCCGTGCAGCTCGCCTACCAAGCCGACTCGCGCGACTGGAGCCTGGCGCAGGCGCCTGTCCCGACGCAAAAATTCTGGGGCAAGTCCGCCGAAATCATCACGGAAGGCAAAGTCCGCCTGACGCTGCACGCAACCGGCGAGCGCTTCTCCTGGTCCCAGGCGACCTCCTTCCTGCGCAACATCATCGCCGGCGAAAAGTACGTCGAGCCCGTCGGCGAGATGACCGTCCTCAACGAATCCACCGGCCACAAGGCCATCTCCACCTTCAAAGCCGGCGGCATGTTCTCTGGCCGCAGCGAAGAAGTCACCACCAAGGTCGTCGACCCCAACGGCCGCGACCTGCCCCTCGGGCTCGCCGGCACATGGACCACCTCCCTGCAGCTCACCCAAGGCGGAACCCCCGCCGGAGGCAACCCGCTCTGGACAGCCGGCCCGCTCGTCTCCCAGGCGCCCAAGCACTACGGTTTAACCCGCTTCGCAGCCGTGCTCAACGAGATCACGCCCATCGAAGACGGCCACGTCCCCGTTACAGACTCGCGCATGAGACCCGATCAGCGCGCCCTCGAAGACGGCGACGTCGACCGCGCGGAGACCGTCAAGGTCCGTCTGGAAGAGGGCCAGCGCGCTCGCCGTCGCGATATGGAAGCTGCGGGGGAGTCGTGGACGCCGCGCTGGTTCGCCAAGGTCGCGGACGATAATGCTGCTGATGGCGAGGCGCACTGGCGGTTGAAGGCTGGGAAGGATGGGTATTGGGAGGAGAGGGCCAGGGGGAGTTGGGCCGGGGTGGTGCCTGTGTTTGAGTAGGCTTTTTTTTTAATACATATTCTTTTCTTACTTTATGATTTTCTGAGAAAAAAAGACATTTGGTTTTGTAATTACTTTGACTTTTTATTTTTGCTTTTGCTTTGCTTTTGCTTTGCTTTTGCTTTGCTTTTGCTTTGCTTTTGCTTTGCTTTTACTCAACTGTTTGGTTGGATTTGCGTCGCGTGAAATGATTAGATGAATAGATCGATGTTGGTTCGCTCTACGGTTTCTTTTGTAGGTATGGGTCGGTGTGTATTTAGGATATACTTGTTTTGGTATTCTTTCTCTAGAGAGAGGGAGTATGATTGATACATTGTATACCCTGATCCCCCAATTCGCTCATAATACATTCCTCTGTCGTTGCTGGTTAATCTGATAGGAGTCGAGGATGTCGTCGCCAGGGTGGGGAACTGTGACGACCGTATTGTGGCCCACAATTCTGGACAGTCGTTGGTCTGGCTCCAGTCTTCTGAGGCCACTCCGTAGTGTCGGCCACACTAGGACCGGTGATTCTGTGGCCGGCCCGTCTGTCTATAGTGGCCAGCTTCCTCGCGATAATCGCTAGGCAGGTCGGACCGGCCGTACTGCCTTACGACCGGGCTGTAATGCAAACAAACAGTCCACGGTCAGTCTGAGATCATCATAGCTTTCTGTCACAGTGTAGTGCTGAGTCGATGTCAAACAGTGTTATCATCGGCTACTGCTGCGCCAACACCTGCTCCAAAATCCGCTGGGACTTGTCGCCCTCGAGGTACTCCCGTCCTTCCCGACTGAGGTCATCATCCTCCTCGTCATGATCGTCACCAACCTCCAAATCCACCTGCAAACTAGCCTCGTAAGCACCCATGACGGTCTCCTCGTCAACGCGCACACCCCCCTGCACCAACACCCGAATACACTGCGCCAGCCGCGCGATCTCGCGACGCGTCTGCGGCGCGATCTCGTCGTTCTGGCTGGAGTACACCGAGCTGGAGACCATCTCTTCCATGCGCGTGATCGACACGTTCTCCGTTGTCGATGACGCAGCCGCTGTGTCTTCCGCGTGCTTCGAGATCCAGATGTATCCGTTCACGCCCAGGATGACATCCACGTCGCCGCCGCCGTTCGCCGTGTTCACCGTCCACACCTGTCGACGAGACCGCACAACGCCGCCGCCTGCACTGGCCGCACCAGCACCACTCCCCGCGGCTCCCCCCGCGGCAGCAGCACCCACCCCACCCTTGACACTCGAGCTCGACGCCCCGCTCCCACCCGCACCAGTAACAGCCAAGAACACACCATTCCGCAACTTCCCGTACTTAAGCGAGCGGGTATGCAACGACGCCGCACCATCCTGATGCACATTCTGCACCTCCGCAACAACCAGATCTCCCTCGCTGAAGAACGTACGGATCTGCAACTCGTCGGCGCTGGTCCGGCGGCGCAGGATACCACCCGGCAGGTTGATCGCAGACAGAGGCAGCTGGGCGAGCAGCGGCGCCGCGACGTCGACTTTCCACCGGCGGGACTGGACCTCCACGATGCGGCCGACAACTAGGTCGCCGATTTCGGGGGCGTAGCGTGCGCGTAGAGGCTGCACGGAGAGCAGTTTGTTGGTTTTTTGGACGGTTCCGGCGACGGTGGCGATTATGGATGTTGAGAGGGGGGCGGAGTAGGTGCCGTGGCCTCTGTTTCGATTGTTAGTATGTATTTCGTTTGATCACTCTCCGTCTGAGGGAGGGTTCTGTGATGGTAAGGAGGGAAAGGTGGATATACCTCATCCACTGCGGATCGTCTGTGACGACCTCGCCGGGCGTCACTACCCCCGTGCTGATGTCTAGCCCTGCCATACGGAGACCTTGTTTGGAGGACTGCCCGGGTTCGAGGTTGACGCCGCCGTCGGAGTCGACGGACATCGAGTCCATGTCGGAGTCGGAGTAGGCAACATCGCCGGTGTCGGTGACCGGGGGAAGGATCGTGATTGCCATTCTCTCTGTTCAGGGGAGATTAAGAAGGGAAATTAAGACCGTGGTGGGAAAAAAGTAGAATAAGGTGAGGGAGAGTGACGTCTTGAGCATCTTTTTTTCTTCTTTGGTGGAAGTCTTGGCGGTATACAAACAGGACAAACGGGACAGACGGGACAAACGGGACAAACACGGACTCTACACTGTAGTTGTACAGTACAGCACAAGTCAGATATCTATGCTGTGGATGATGCGAATGTAGGATGTCTTTACTATTGATGACAAGTTATAGATGGACAGTGTTAGAATCGCTGCAAAAAGCAATGCGTACACAGATCAGTAGAACATCAACAGGGAGTTCCATCATAAACACATCGTCGACGCCTGGACTAATAATACAGTGATAGAAAATGAAACGATTCAAATAGAATAAAAGGAAAGAGAGAGAGAGAGAGGTAGAGGGAAATGTTTCACGCTCCCGCCCCCGATGACCTCTTCGACGATCGCTTCGAAGTCGAACCCCCATCCTCTTTCTTCTTGCGGTTGGCGCGGCTACTACCACCCCCGCCCTTCTTCGGCCCCGTCTCGTCATCGCGCTTCCGCTTGTTCTTCGCACTCCCTGACGTGGGACCCGTGTCAACCGTCGAGCCGTCCTCGTCATGCGTGTCGTCGTCCTTGCGCTGGGGAGGCGCCCTCTTCGAGGCGCGGAGATTCGACGGCCGCGAGGTCGACTTCTCCGAGGCATTCTCGTTGTCCTGGAGGAAGATTTGCGGCTGGTTCCGTCGCAGCCAGTTGTACACGGAGATGGGATTCCGCAGTGCCGCATCGCGCTCCCGTTCGGCAAAGGACGGCTTGTCAGTCGCGCGGCCGAGCTGAAGGGCCGCCGACTCATCGCCTAGCTTGGCATCCATCGACAGGTAATACTCGGTTTCGTGCTCCGGCGTGAGGAAGCCCAGAGTCTGCTCGAACTGGGAGCCTGGCGCGCGGTCGTCGGCGCCCTCTTCGAGCCGGGGGTCCGTGTGAGGGGTTTGGATCAACGAGCGGTAGTGCAGTCGCGGCGCAAACGCCTTGCCGTGCTTGATGGTGTTCTCCAGGTCGTGGTACGCGTCGACGGAGAGACGTCCGGCCGCCAGCTCCGCCTTCGCATCCTTCAGTCGAGACGCGGCCGCCGTGGGGTCTCGGTGTGCCGGCGATTGTTCTCGGTGGGGGGTGGGCAGAAAGTCGCCTTCGTCGTCGTCGCCGGGAGCCGTCAGATCGTACCGCACGTCCGGGGCGATATGAAGACTGTCATTGAATTCCAGCAGAACTTCGAGCAGCTGACTGTATCCGGGTCAATCACCGAAACGCTTAATAAGGGGGCTAAATCGTCGCGTACTCATTCTGCTCCTGGATCCTCTTGGAGATGTCTTGGATACGTAATTCCTCGCGGATGAGCGCCTCGCTGTCCCGCATGCGCACCTCGAATTGGACCTTGAGCTTAGCAAATTTCTTCCTATAAGCATACCGTGTTAGTTGGGCTTCTTGAAACCGTGTCCGGGATAGGAATAAATCGCGCGTACTTGAAGGACCGGGCGGACGCCTTGGTAGGGGCTGCGGGTGCATCGGGGAGGCTCTCGGCCACGGAATGGGCCTCTTCGGGGTAATGAGACATGATGACTGCCAGTTTAGTCAGGAGTGAGGTCGAATAGAGTATGGGATCGTCGTTGAGTCGACACCGAGAGACACGATGGATGGATGGAGCTGAATGAACAATCAATAAGCAATCCATGAAGGAATCCGGGATGAGTGAGGGAGACGGAAGGCGGTGCCGTATGGTATGGTATCTGGTCAAAGGCGGAGTGTATTCTGCCCGTCTTTTCCAGGAAAAAAAAGAAGAAAAAAAAAAGCGATCAGCCGTCTCAGATTCCTCATCAATTTGTCTATTCAATCAATCGCTTCATATTTGATATTACAGGTGCATTGTAATTTGTTTAGGGTTATATTTGATTTGTTCCATTCCAGTGATCTTTTTCAAACCGATAGACCGCAGCAAACACATCTCCCACAATGACGGACGCCGGGGAAGGAATCCAGAAAAAGCGCAAGCTGCCCGAGGTCTCGGAGATCGAGATCGATGTATCGGCCCCCGAACCGCCCTCCAAGAAGGCCTTGAGAAAAGCGAAGAAGAAGGGTACCGAGGACCCATCCGACGCCACTACCGACAAACCCACCGAGGAGACGGACCCCAAGAAGGAGGACCCTGCCGCGGCGAAGCGGTCGGAGTACGGAGTCTGGATTGGAAACCTGCCCTTCTCTGCGACCAAGGACGACGTCCGTCGATTCTTCACGACCCATTGCTCCTTTACGGAGACCACCATCACCCGCCTGCACATGCCGCGGCCGGCCGACAAGAACGCCCGCGCCCAGAACCGAGGATTCGCCTACGTTGACTTCTCGACAGCCAAGGCCGCGACGGAGGCGATAGCGCTGAGCGAGAAGCTCCTGACGGGTCGCCGTGTGTTGATCAAAGATGCGAAGAGCTTTACGGGTCGGCCTCAGCCGACGGAGGGAGAGGACGGCCAGAAGGCTGGCACCGCGGCGGCGGTGTCCGGCCCCCCGCCCTCGAAGCGGATATTCGTCGGGAACCTTGGCTTCGACACGACCAAGGAGATGCTGGAGGAGCACCTGGGCCAGTGTGGCCCCATTAACGATGTCCACATGGCTACCTTCCAGGACAGTGGAAAATGCAAGGGCTACGCGTGGGTGAGATTCCAGGATCTGGCGGCGGCGGAAGCCGCGGTCAAGGGATTTGTGATGGTCAAGGAAGATGACGAGGATGAGGAGGAGGAAGAAGAGGAGGGGAAGGAAGAGGAGAAGGAAGAGAAGGAGGAGAAGGAGTCTTCGAAACAGCGCCGAAAGCCCAAGAAGCCGCAGCAGAGACGGGTGTGGGTGAACAACCTGTTAGGGCGACGCATGCGAATGGAATTTGCGGAAGATGCCACCACTCGGTATAATAAACGCTACGGGAAGGGCAGCAAGACCAGAACGAATGATGGTGAGGGGGGCGCGACTGGCGATGCGATTAGGGAGATGCCTGCGCGTGCCAAGCGCGACAAACCGGATTATACCAGATACGATTCGGATACGGTGCAGAAGCTGAGCGGTGCCATTGTGGAGGCCAAGGGACAGAAGGTCACCTTTGACTAAGCCCATCCGGTGCGTCTGAGACAAGGGGGGATTAAGAGAGGAGGAGGGAGAAGAAGATGCACAGAAGAGACAATCGGACAACCAGGACAGCGTGGGAGAGTGCAAGCTCGCTATGGAAGGCAAGGGGACCTCCTTGCTGGACAGACCGGTATTCTTTCTGATGACTGTGATTCTGGAGGGATTCCTTGCAGGGCCAGCGTTGACTCTCCGATCATGCCTTGGTATTGGCTGTCTGTCTCACCACGTCGAGGTTGGCGGACATGAGCCCATCTCTCATCCACTGATACCCGCGAGTTGCCTGTTACCCTTTTTTATGTAACTTTTATCATTCTTATTCTTTTTCATTTTCCCTTTTTCCCGTCACTTTTTCTTCTCATATTCGATCTGTATCAAGACTTTTACCATCTCCTGATCAGGGACTTTCATTGTTTCTGTCCGTCATTGAACAGGCTGTGTGTGCGGGGCGACGTTTCACATGCCGGCTCCGAGATCACCCCAACCCAGCGCTGGACTAGAATTGGTTGACTGGGGTGGAACGGACGGAACTAGCACAGGGATTGGCAGAGACGATATTGCGATTGGTCCTGGGATTGATACTGGGATTGATACTGGATTGATACTGGATTGGCACTGAGAGGAGACGATGGATTGACCACGCTTAGTCAGTGGACGACATCATGGTCACTTCATGATCGCAGGAAAACCACGGAACGGTTGTGGTTGATTAGGTTTGTTATGGAATGGCATAGCGGTGAAATCTTCCGAGCCATGGAATACTCAGGAGGTGAGATGGAGAGAGGAGGATAGAGAAGATGAAGAGAGAATGATCTATTACTATAGTAGTCTATATTATATAGTGACGGAATTGTTGATAAAGAAAAGAAGTTCTAGAATCACCAGCCAGACTAAACCCGATCGGGCAGATTGACACGGATGTCAGATTAATATTTCCAGTCGCTTAACTCCACCTTCAATGGATAACATTATCCTATCGTCATTATTATTATTATGATCTTTCTCCAACTCTCTTTCAACCTCCATCATCTCGTCTTCTTCTTCATCTCTTCTTCTTCTCTTCTCTTCTCTTCAACTTCTTCTTCCTCTCCTCCTTCGCTTCTCTTCTTTAATTCTCCTCTTCATCCTCTTTTCTTCTTCTCTTCCTTCGTATCTCTCTCCCTTTGTCCCTCTCCTGGGTCGTCCTCGTTCTCGAGGTGCCTTTCTTCCTTCTCTTCCTTTTCCCCTTCTTCTCCACCTTCTTCCTTAATCCTGATTCCATTCTCAACGCACGTCGTTTATTCCTTCTACTTTTCTTCTTTTTCTTTCTTCCCTCTTATATCTCTACGGCCGTATCGTTGTTGATTTCTATTGCTTGACTCGACTGTGGGAATCTCGGTCCCCTCATTCTTCCTCCCGTGCGGTCAACCCGCCGTCGTGCCTCCCCCAGTGTAAACCGACCTTACGATCTTGATTTGCCATATTGGATCCTTCCAACTACAGCTTTTCTCCCCTCTCTCCTCGTCTTTCGTCGCTCACCGAGCTCTGTGGAGGAGTCGACCACTGCGGTCCTCATTACATCATAATTACTCACCACCGTCATGGCTCCCCGCCGTCACAACATCGGCGCGAGTCGTCGCCGGAGGAGGGAGGAGGAAGGGGAAGATGAAGGTTCGGTAGATGGAGGCTTGGAAGAGGATTCCCTGAGCGAGGGGTCAGTTGCCAGTCATCCGGATGGGGAAGATGCGGACGGGGAGGTCACCGATGAAAGTGATGATGAGGTGTCGACATCGGTTCGGGCGGAGGACACCACCAACGGTCATCACGCCCACCAACACCACCACCGCCAGCACCATCACCCGAAGGTAAATGGCGGTCGCCGTTCCAAACCCCACCACCCGCCGTCCGCTCGACGTCATTCCGCCTCCCCCGGAAAACGACAGTTGACGACCACCGTATCCGACACCGAGGCGATGATGAACGGCCTCAGGGTATCCAACGACACCGCCGACGGGCCCGAGATCGATCGGATCGGGAGTCCCAAGGGAGACCGCGCCCACCAGACCGGGCGGACCCCGTCCGCTCCGCCCATCGAGCAACGGCGCGAATCGTTGGCTGACAAGAAACGCCGGGATCCCGAAAAGCCCGCCAAGGAGAAGGAGGAGAATCCTCCTTTCGTGCCCACCCGCGGCAGCTTCTTCCTGCACGATAAGCGCTCCACCGAGTCGGCTCCCAACGGCCACAAGCCGTTCAACAAACCCAAGTCCCGCCCGTATGGCTTGATCGTGGACGGCAACGTCCGCCGGTATGTACTCTTTCCCACCCCTTATATATAGGTCTCTGACCGCTTTAGACACCCCGCGCGAACGGATGCCAGCCAAGGGCCTTGGAGACATGACCTTCACGACACCGTCGCCGGCGCCGGTCCACCGCCCTCGAAGTTGCCCCCCGCCGTCAACGGCCCCGTCAACCATCCGCCTAAGCCCATCCCCATCGCCCCCAAGTCGGCCCCGCCCAACCGATCCTTTTCCAGTACCACGTTGATCGGGAATGTCCCCGTCGTGGTCTTCCTGCCAGGCATGCCGGCCCCGGTCCCGTGCGCGTCCGTCGCGAAGAAGCAGTATACCCGTCTCCCGGAGCATCGTCCGCCCCTACGTCGCGATAAGCCCGTCCGCATCTCGCTCCCCGACCAACCCGCCCGGTACATCCTGCCGGCCACCGAGCGATCCTTCATCTTCATCCCCCGAGCGCTGCGTCCCAACCAGCAGGCCTATCGCGGTCGAGGCCGCGGTGGGTTCTACGGCGGCGGCCGCCGTCCCAGCTTCTATGCCGGGTCCACCTACGCGCCCAGTGTGGCCATGAGCCGCCGCTCGTCCCTCGGGAAACCGCCCTCCCACGAGGGATATCCCTCGCCCGCCGGGTCGATGCTCTCGCGGCAGACGATGGTGGCCGCCGCCGCCGCTGCCGCCGAGAGCAACAAGCCCGTGGTCCGCCTGCCCCCTCCGCACCGGCCCCCCGGGGGTCTCCCCCCGGCTACAGCGGGCCCCGGCGCGATGCCCCGGTCGGTCCTCCGGCGCTCCCGCATCCCCCACCGCAGCATCCGGCGTACCGCGAGAGCCGTCCGGCGCCCATCCCGATGCATCAGCCCCGCCCCCAGAAGACGGTGTCAGTGGCCGACATCGAGACGCCCGCCAGTTTCCCCTACAACCCGCCCCAGCCGCAGGCGGAGCCGCCCTTCCATCACCAGGTGCCCGCCCCCGCCAGCGGCCCGGGCTACGGCCCCGACGCGTCGGCTCCGCCCGCGATGACGCCGCTGTCTCAGATCCCTGAGCGGGCGATCCACGCGCAGCCGTTCCAGCCGCACGCGTACCCGCCGATGCAACCGTACTACCCGACTGGCTACCCCGGCGGGGGTGTCTACTACCCTGGTCCGGGGACGGAGTATCCGCCGTACCAGGCGGGCGTGGGACCGGGCACCACCTCGGTGCCGCCGCCCTTCGCGCCGGGGCAACCCGCCGCGCCGTACATGGGACCGGCGACGCACGCGCCCGCCGACCAGCCGTCCCAGCCCGGCACGGTGGCGCACGAGGCCGGGGGTACGGTCTACTTTTACGACGCGGCCCAGCTGTACCCGAACGCGCAGTATGGGGTGCCGGCGGGGGCCGGACCTGGTGGGGTGGTGGGGATGGGCGGGATGATGACCCCGCCGGGGGCGACGTATTACTATCCCACGGGCCCGGGCGGCGCCGCCTATTATGGCACGCAATAGCCATCTCGTTAGTTGTTCGTCGACTTCTTTTCTTCTACTTTCGTTCTTTTCCCGTTCCCTGTGACATTCTCTCTCTTTGTTTCTTTGATACTCCGCCGGGGTTATTCCCCGAGCCTTGACCTTCGATCATCACTCGCTGACTCTTTTCCTTTCCGTCTCTGTGCGATTTCATGTGTTCTTTTGGCATGTTCAAGCTTCACGATCTCTCCGTCGTATGTTTTCACCGCGTGGACTCTTCCGCATTGTCCTATTTCCTGTCGAATTGATACGTTTTCCTTTTCTTTTTCTTTGAACCTTACATTTTTCTTTCTCTCCCTTGCCTTTCCTCCTTCTGTCTTTGTGTGTTTTCTTGTATTGTGTTAGATCCGGGCTCCATGCATTTCTAGCGATTGCAGTCTTGAGTTTCTTGCTGGTCTTCCGTTATGGTTGCGTGCGGAGGTGCCTCCTGTTTCTTGTGTATGGATACCATCTCCTTTTCGAGCGAACGGATCAAAAAGTGACGACGGACATGACGCCGAGGACGAGCTGGACGGTTGATATCTGGCGATGATTCTCTACGTTGATTCGGTTTCTTTATTTCTTTTTCTTTCTTGTTTTCTTCGTCTTTTTCTCACGTTTCTCCCTCTGATCTTTCCTCCCGGACCTGCCGCTCTATCGGAGTGATAATACACAGGTCTTGCATCATGGTGCAAGGATACTCGACCCCTCTCCTCCAACCTTATTCCCCCATCTGTTTCTGTGCCCTTGGTTCGGGAGGTGAACAGGACTGTACGCCAGTGACGTCAGACCAAGCCACCTACCTAGTTAATAACTCTCTGATGGATTGATCTCCTTGGTTTCCCCTCACCAGCCGGTACCTCCGTAGACATCCGTACAGGACCGTACGGGTTCCAGACGGTACATGATACACGGTGTGTATGGTACCTTCGATACGGTACGGTAATGCAGTCGATTGCGGCAGTGTCAGGTGACTTCCCGCAGGCAGCCAGGCCGGATCGGGACTAGCGCGGATCCCACCGGAGCTCCTCTCTTTACTTCACCTCTTCCTCTCTCTCTTCCTCCGAACCTCATCTCATCTTCCTCTTCTTTCCTCCATCTCCTTCATCCTCTTCTTCCTCTCCCCCTTCCTCTCTCATCCATCGTTATTCTTATCGTTACTGTGATTTCCTTCCTCTGTGTGGAACTTGTCGGACTGCCTGGTCCTCTGTAGTTGACCTACTCATCCAGTGTGGGTAGGCAGCCAGGAAGCCATCCGTATACTTCCTATCCCGATCCAGTCAGATCAGATCACCCCATCCCCATCTCATCTCCCATCACATCCTACCCCATCTCATCATGTCGTCTACCGCTCCTCCTCCTACTCCGGTCGGTCCCGCCACCTTGATCTCCGTCAAGGTGCAGCTCCACGAAAACAATCGTCGCTTTAAGATCCCCTTGGGCGATCTGGGTCCCTCGGTGCTGCCCCAGAAGGTATGGATTGTCTCCACTCTCCTTCTTAGCTTCCTCCGAGCTCCATCTCCCTCTTTTTCCATCCTCTTTGGTGGGACTTTTCACTTCAATTTGATTTCATAATTGTATTTCTTTGATTCCCTTGTTATTTGAGGTCGAAAATTACAGAAACGAGATCATCCCGTCACACCGCTTCCGTACTGACAACCAATAGCTGCAGCAATTGCTTGGCATCCCGGCCGATGACACCGTCATCTTCGAGCGCTACTCGGACAGTGCCGGCTGCCATATCCTTCTGGATCCCAGCAATCCCGCCGTCTACAAACAGCTCTATCGCGCCGCCAAGGCCAAATTGAAGCTGCGCATCAAGGCCACCGTTGCACCCTCGGAGGAAGAGGAAGAGGACGTCCCCGAACCCCAGAGCCCGCCTCGATGCAACTACCTCGAGACCGTTCTGGGCTCGCCTGCCGTCAGCTCTCCGGCCAACCCCACCGCTGCCGACTCGGCCTCCCTCGTGCCTGAGCTCCCCGCCCTGGTCTGGGAGGACTCCACTCCCCATTCCTCGGAGCCTCAGGATCAGTCCCAGCCTCAGGATCAGTCCCAACCTCGGGCCGAGTCCCAACCTCAGGCCGAGTTCCAGCCTCAGGCCCAGTCCCACCAGCGCGCCTTCGTGCTGAGCCAGGATAGCCTGGCCGTGCCGATAGTCCGCCACCACTCAGCTGACACGGGCAATTATTTCATCGACTGCAACGCCTGCGGTCGCTCCATCTCCGATGAGCATTACCACTGCAGCATCTGTTTCGATGGCGACTACGACCTCTGCCCGCCCTGTGTCACGTCCGGCGCCGCCTGTCCCGATGAGGACCATTGGTTGATCCGTCGATTCGTCAAGGATGGCGTTGTCATCAACAGCACCACCGAGACCATCGGCTCGCAGAAGTCCGTGCCGGAGATCACCCCGCAAGAGCCTTCTTCCCAGGTGATTTCTTCGTTCCCAGGCGCCATGAACGACCCGCCCGCTAAGCGCATCTGCAATTCGTGTGTCAAGGGTACGTGATTTCCCCTCAAGCACTCCCCCCTTTTTCTCTCTCTCTCTCTCTCTCTCGTCTGTTGCCCCCGTTTTCTTCCGGGCAAGGTCGCTGACCTACAGTAGAGCTAGAGGAATCCCATTTCGTCTCCTGTGAGGACTGTGAAGACCATGATCTGTGCATCAACTGTCTGTTGAGAGATGCCCACGGACACCACCCGGCCCACACGTTCACCTTGCTTGGTGACCATCAATTCAGTCTGCGGAACTTGGTGCTGTCCCGGTGCCAACCCGGCCGTCATCGCCAGCACGCCGCCATCTGCGACGGCTGTGAGAAACGCATCGTGGGCGTCCGCCACAAGTGCCTCACGTGCCCCGACTGGGACTACTGCTCCGACTGCCACGCCAACGCCGCGCAGAGCCATCGGGGTCACCGCTTTGTCCCCGTCTACGAGACGATCGCCGAGCCGCCCGTGTCCCACGAGGTCCACTACGGCATCTTCTGCGATGGCCCACTGTGCAAGGGCCAGCCGTATGCGAACTACATCGCCGGCGTCCGATACAAGTGCTCCGTGTGCTACGACCTCGATCTGTGCGCCAAGTGTGAG
The DNA here is from genome assembly GCF_002847485.1 of Aspergillus campestris IBT 28561. Classification (NCBI taxonomy): domain Eukaryota; kingdom Fungi; phylum Ascomycota; class Eurotiomycetes; order Eurotiales; family Aspergillaceae; genus Aspergillus; species Aspergillus campestris. The sequence goes on along the minus strand of NW_020194336.1, from coordinate 150,196 downwards.
GCCCTGCCGTCCAACTCGCACAACCGCACCCACCCCATGGTCATGCTCAAGACCCCCGTGCGCAACGTCACAGTCAGCACGGTCCACGACAACGCCCCGGGTGCACTGCCCGCCGCCCCGGCCAGTCGTCCCCAGCAGTCGACGTCGACCCAGGCCCCGACCCCGGCACCGGCACCGGCCCCCGCGGTGGCGGAATCGCCGGTACTGCCGGTCTCTGATGCGATGGATGTGGAGACCCGACTCCCGGCGCCGGAGATCACTGCGCCGGAGACTGACTACCAGGCGGTCTTCGTCGCCGACACGGTTTTGGACGGCAGCACGAGGGCGCCCAACCAGGTGTTCCAGCAGGCCTGGACCCTGCGCAATTCCGGTCCCCTCGCGTGGCCCGCGGGCACCGACGTCCGCTTCGTCGGGGGCGATTCCATGTTCAACGTCGACCTGGGTCATGCCATGAGTCTGTCGTCGATGTCGGCGGCTATGGAGACCAACAAGCTCACAGCCCCGGTGGCGCCCGGTGAGAGCGCCACGTTCACCGTCACCCTTAAGGCGCCCAGCCGCGTGGGCACGGCCATCTCGTACTGGCGCCTGAAGCTGCCCAACGGCCTGCCGTTCGGGCATCGCCTGTGGTGTGACATCCAGGTGCGTGAGGAGGAAATCCCCGTGGCGGTCGAGGCGGACAAGGCGCGCAGCGGCAGCCAGATGATCTTCCCCAAGTTGGAGATGGAGTCCCCGGAGACGAGCACCCACGCGGAGACGGAGGCGGCTCCCACCGTCCCGTCCCAGCCCTCGGAACGGGACGTGTTGGAGGAGGTGGAGAGCTTGACGCTGGATGAGGACACGGAGACGGACCTTCTGACGGACGACGAATACGATATCTTGGATGCCAGCGATCAGGAGTACCTGGATGCTAAATCGGCCAGTGCGTGATCAAGGGTTATCGGATCATCGGTCGACCCAGCCATGATGACTTTTCCTTTTCGTTCTTCTTTTTCTTGTTCGGTTTTGTCGCCCACTAATACTCCTTATTTTGATGACGCCTGCTTTGACATTCGGAACTGCGGGAGTTGGAAAGCGAGGAAGAAATAATTTGTTTTGATATTGGCCAATCTCCCAGTGCTAGCAACCCATTCTTGAGTCGGATGGGGAAATTTGGAATGATTTATTCTGTTCTATCTATCGGGAGATGGAGTAGTAGGGGAGCAACCATTGTAAACCTCCGGAGTCATACCGAAGCCATCAAGGATCAAAGCAACGCGACGATCGCTCCCAGAGAAGCAGTAGCCAGGCTGAAATCCAGCCTCGTATGAGACCACTGGAAGGACCAACCCATAAATGAAACCGCAAGTCCGACATGGACGAATCAATATCCTCGCCTCCTCTCCACTCCTCCTCCACATCCTCCACTCTCTTCCCCACCACGTCCAACAGGCTGTTACCTCGGTATTTGGACGGGATCCATCAATTTATCATCCAAACGTTGAGCTTCCCCGCACTGCCTGCTTTAGTGGGGGGAAAAAAAGAATTCTTAAATAGAATCCTTCTCGCCCACAGAGGAAAAGCTTCCTTCCACTCCTTTCAAAACAGAGTCAATTCAAAGAAGAAACAAGAGAAGAGAAAAGAAAATGCTCCGCTACCTCTCCCTCCTAGTAGCAGCTCTCGCAGCCCTCCTCTACACGCCCATCTCCCGCAATGTCACCGTGCTAGGCTTCTCGCGCGGGCCTCTGACCAGCCCCGTCAGAGCCCAAGGCGAGGGTTTCTACCGCATCGAGGACACGATGCAGTGCGAGGACCTGCACTACCATGGACCCTCGGGCAAGATCTTTGCCGCGTGCGAGGACTCCATTCTCCCGCGTTTCGAGTGGTTCCCGCCTCTGGCGACGATGAATGGAGACGCGCAGACGAAGGGGTCGATTCATTTGATTGATCCGAAGGTATCTCTCTCTCCATCTTTACCACCTACCTACCTACCTACCTATCTGGTAAAGGTGGTTCGTAACTGACAGTGGACGGTGGGACAGACCATGAAATCCACCCGGCTGCAGTTCGAAAACTTCCCCGGCCCCTTCATCACCCACGGCTTCGACATCGTCGCCGACCCCTCCCATCCCAACGCAGTCTACATCCTCGCCGTGAACCACCTGCCCAACCCGGCCTACGCGCCCGAGTCCGACCTCCCCAAAGCCCGCTCGCAGATCGAGGTCTTCCACCACGTGCTGGGCAGTTCGACTGCGCGGTTCGTGCGCTCCGTGCGTCACCCGCTCATCACCACGCCTAACGATGTCTACGCCGTCGCACCGGACAGCTTCTACGTCACGAACGACCATGCGCACCGCGAGGGCCTACTCCGTCATGTCGAGGACCTGGCGCCGTATGTCGGGTGGACTAGTACCGTGCATGTCCAGCTGGGTAGTCTTGCCTCTTCGGCGGATGCCGAAGATGAAGTCACCGCGCACACGGCGCTCACAGGACTAAAGAATAACAACGGTCTGGGCCATGGTGCCACCCCCGATGAGATCCTCGTCACGAGCGCCATTGGCGGCGAGTTGTACCTCGCGAGTGCTTCATCGGCTAATCACACTATCACCGTCGAGGAGACCATCCCTATCGACAGCACGATCGATAACCCCAGCTACTATAAGGATCCGAAGGGTGTCCCCGGCAACGATGCCAGTGGCTATGTGCTGGCTGGACTCCGCCGCGCTGCGGACTTGCCTGCTACCGTGCATGATCCGGAGGGTAAGGAGAGCGTGATTGTGTGGCTGGTGCGTCGGAATGAATCGGCTAGCGCCTGGGAACAGCGTGTGCTGTTTGAGGATGACGGGACGAACCTTCGCTCGGCTAGTGCGGCGGTGTTGGTTCCTGCTGAGTCTGGGAAGAAGGCGTGGCTGTTTGTGTCTGGGTTTATTTCGGAGAGTGTGATTGCTGTTGAGGTTGATTTGTGATTTATTACTATTATTAGTTATGGATACTAACTATTGTCAAAACACGCCATAGTTACTAGTCTGTCCTTTTTGATTCCTTTTCCCTCCTTTCCGTTCCTTGTCCATGGAATAACCCCCTCGATTCCCCTAGGTAGCACTCTGCAAAGCCTTCACAACCTCCTCCGTAGAAAAAACATCCGCAAACTCGTCCTTCAAACTCGCCACCGAAACAGCATGCACAGTCTCCGCATCAAACCCGCCCTTCGCCCACGTAGCAGTCGCATCAGAAACAAGCACAATGCGGCCCGGATCATCCGGCCCCCGACTAACGACCCCAAGATTAGCCGCCATCCTCACAGTAGTCGACACACAATGATCAGTCGTCAACCCCGCAAACACAAGCTGCCGGATGCCATTCTCCCGCACATGATCCGCAAGCTCGGTCCCAATAAACCCCGAGCTCACAGACTTCCACGTCACCAGCTCGGAGCCGTCCGTGGCCGGGGCGGCGAATTCCAGTGGGTGGATGCCCTCGCCTGGGTGGGCCGGGTGCAGCGGGGATTCCTCGTCTGTGTGCGACGAGTGGAAGACGTGGATGATTTCCAAGGGCGTGCTGGAGGAGCGCCGCTTTGCGGCCCGGAAGGCGGACAGCAGGGCTTGCAGGTTTTTCTCGTAGGAGGGGTTGGACCGCGCGCTGCCCCAGTAGGTGGGGTGCGTGAAGGCTGCTTGGTTGTCGATTAGGATGAGGGCTGTAGGAATGCTGAGGTCGAGAGACATGTTGATTATTGGATTGAATAATGTATTGAAGAACTGTATAGATTGGAGTGGATATTGAATGGTGGAGATGAGAGATAGATGAGATGAAGATGAGGGCAATGAATGATCGACGGTGGACGTCGATCATGTACGTCATGTATTGTGTGTGCTGACTCAGCTGTGCACTGTTCATCGTTGCATTAAGTTTGCATTAGGTTTGCATTAAGTTTGCATTAATGTTTGCCTTGTGTTGCCTTAATATCTGCCTTATAGTTGCCTCATAGTTGCCTTACCATCCAGGCACCAACACTATTCCTCACTTTGGCTTCATCTTCATCTCATCTCATCTCGCCTTCTCCATCTTCATCTCCTCTCCACCACCATCCATTGACCATGCTGTCCTCCTCCCTCCTCCGTCGCGCCCCTCCGGCAGTCTCCTTCATCACTAGCACCCCCCTCTACCGACCATATTCCTCCCATTCCTCTCCCAAATCTCACTCTCGACCTCCATCCTCCGCGCAGCCCACCTCCTCAACAGTCCCCTCCACCTCATCAATCGCATCCCACCCCCTCCCAGACGATGTCAACCCGCCTCCCTCCACCCGCCCCGCAGACCTCACCCTCCCCGCCCCCCTAGACTCCTCCGCCCCAGCAGCCGACAAAGCCAAACGCCTCATCACCCTCGGCCGCGCATACCTGTCCTTCTACAAAACAGGCCTCAAAAACGTCTACCACAACTACCGCGCCTCCATCCCCATCCGCCAATCCCTCAACCTCCCCCCTACCTCCCCACCTCTCCGCCCCCCTCCTCCTTCTCCTCCAAATCCACCAAATACACCCCCAGCCGCGCAAACTTCCAACTCGTCCACCGCGCAGCCTACGACGTCCGCCGCATGATCCCCTTCTCCATCATGCTCATCATCTGCGGCGAAATGACCCCGCTCGTCGTCCTCGCTCTCGGCAACGCAGTCACCCCCTTCACATGCCGCATCCCGACCCAGATCGCCAAATCGCGCCGTCTCCGCGCCGTCCGCAAGTCCGCCGCCTTGCGCTCCCACCGCGCTGCCACCACGGGATCCGTCTCATCCCTCCCCCCGGGCTCCGATACAGAGCTACACATCCTCCAAGGGGAATTCACCAATCCCACCTGGATCGCATCTGCTTCTGCGTCTGAGATCCTCCGCGCCTGCGCAGCCCTCAGCCTCGCTAGATCGCATACGCACCCCGAACCGATCGTTTCCCTCCTGCGCTACCGTGCGCGCCTAACTAGTCATGCGGAGTACATCGCGCGCGATGACGCCTTGATCCGTGAGGGTGGCGGTGTCGCGGCCCTTGAAGCCGCGGAGGTGTCTATCGCTGTTGACGAGCGCGGTGGTGTCGATGTCGCGGGGGATTTGTCGGGCTGGGAGGCGGAGCGTGCTGAGCGGAGGTGGTTGCAGAAGTGGTTGCGTCAGGAATAGACTTATTTTTTTTTTCTTTTTTCTGTTCTTTCGCATTTTGAAGAAAATGGTACTTTGGGGGGTTGTTATGTTGTACTATATTTGGACTGCAGTGTTGGGTATATTTTCATAAACCAACAAATAGTGTAGATAGATAAAGACAGACAGACAGATCGATAGAACCAAGGGCAAAAAGTCTCTTTTATTATATTATACCAAAACAGTCATCCTCAACCACTACTAGCTAGCATAAACCGAAACCATCAAGTGCAAGTTAATTACACGCAGTATTACGAATCCCTCCCCGAACCCTGCCCAACACGCACCTGCTTCGCCCACCGCAACCCACAACTATTACACAGATCGCGATTCCCGCTCGGTCCACGCCGCCACTCGGGCGTGCGGCGCGTGCGACAAGTGACGCAGCTCTTTGCCACTGGGACGGTGCTCTGGCGGCGCTTGCGCTTCTTTCGCCGTGCGAGCAGTCGGTTGACTTCCTCTGATAGGGTCTGGTTATGCTGGGCTAGGGCGCGGAGCTCGAATTGCCAGTGCGAGCCGCGGGTTGGGTGGAGTTCGTTAAAGGGTGATTGCAGTGGTTGGCCCCGGGCCGTGGGCATGTACTGGTTGTTTGATAGCAATTGCTGTGGATCTTGGTGGGAGACTTCCAGGGGTGCATCGCCCTGGGTAGTGGTGGAGGTGGTCGGATCTCCCGCCGCCGTCGTCGGGAAGTGGATCTGGGCGACTAGGAACGACGGTCGCCCGCCAGCAGGGACGTCCCCCGGGAAGAGCGTGGTCTGTGCCGCGAGGAGGTGCCCCTTCTGGTGGCGGATGCGGTGTCCCATGCGCGCCTCGTGCCCACGGTAGCAGGCGTCCAGCGCCCGGCGCGTCTCCTGCGGCGCGTCGACTAGATCCGAGAGACTCTTTCCCACCAGGTCGTCTGGCACGCGACCTAGCACGGGTCGGACCTTGGACGAGGCGAAAAGGATGATGCCCGACGCGGAGAGCTTGATCCAGATGTCCGTCTCCGACAGCGCCCCCACACCGAGCTTCGCGACCTGCTCCAGGTGGTAGACCGGTCGGACCCGGCCCACCAGCACCATGAACTGCCGCCGGCCCTGCCCGATATGCCAGGCCCCACGGCTCTCAAACCACACGTACCCGCTGTCTTTCTTCCGGACCCGGTAGGCGACGCTGATGGGGTCTGTCGTGGTCTGGGCCCATAGCTCGCGACTGACCGGGCCGAGGTCACTGGGGTGACATAGCATCGACAGGGTCTTACCGACTAGCTCGACCGGCTCGTAGGCCAGACACCGGCGGCACGACGGGGAGAGGTAGAGGAGCTCGCTCTCGAAGGACAGGACCTGAATCACGTCGTCCGCATTCTCGACGAGGACCCGGTCCAAGTAGCCGCGGTAGTCCGGGCCGTGGGTGTCTAGGCTGCGCAAGATCGTCGAGACCTGCTCGGGGCCGAACTGCGTCATCAGATCCGGGTGCGCCTGATACAGCACCGCCGGCGGAACCACGTAGGGGGGCAGCTGGCTGCGCTGGTAGTTGATCATGTATGTGCCATCTGCAGCCCGCGGTTAGATCGGGGGTAGCCACCAGGAGGAAAGCACGTACTGGGATTCCGTCGGGTGACCGCATCGGGCTTCTCGACCAGATCAACCTGGAAGCCGACGTAGAACCGGTAGTCGTCGGAGTGCAAGCAGATCGGGATCATGGTGACCAGGTTCATGAAGGGCTGGCCCCCTTTCCGGTAGTTGATGATCGATACCTGGATCTCGGTCCGCTCTTCGATGGTCGTGCGCAGCTGGAAGACCGTGTGCGGGTCGACAAATTTGCGCTCCATGCCCCGCCGGACGACGCCGCCGGGGCTCTGCAGGAACCGGCAATTCTGACCCACGATCTCCGCCTCCGTATAGCCGGTCAGACGCTCAAAGGCTTCCGAGACGTACACGATGGGGTGATCCTCCGCCAGAATATCGCAGAGCACGAAGGCGCACGACAAGTCGACCGCCCCGATGTCGACCTTGGGATCCGGCCGTGAAACAACTTCGGCCTGGTCAGCGGGTTAGCGCGCGTTTGGAGTGGAGGAGGGAAGAGAACCACCTACGAGGACCCCCATGATGTCAAAGCCAGTATGGGAGTAGATGTTGGCGTAGGGGGTGGTCATCTCGCTGGCGGTCGGTTTTGCACGCGACGGCAAGGACCCTTGGCAGACAGCGTCAGTCTGACTCCACGTCACGAGAGGAAGCATACAGGGCATCCCTGGGATGGAATTCACCCACCCTTCACTGGCGACGAGCGCTTCGGTCGAATCAGCCGATGGGACGTGGCGGCGCCCGCAGCCCGGCTCGCCGGAGGTCTCGACGGGCCGCTGCGGGTGGCCTCCTGCGAGGCTGCATACTGGGGGAAGACGGGCGGACCCGGAGTCAACCCTTGTGGCATGGGGTAGGACACGTCCTCCCAATTTTGAGGCGCCCAGGAGAGATCCGGAGGTACCAAACCCGGCTGCATCTGCCAGGGCTCGTAGGCGGGCGCAAAGACATGATTCGCGTCCAAGGCCATGGGCCTGGAGGTGGCATGACCCGCCATTGTGGCGGTCAATAGGCGATCGTCAAAACCGGGCTCGTAGGCTGACGTTCCTGTCGACTGCAGGGGGTTGTACATAGACGGGGTGAGCATATCTGGCCTCGCGAACTGAAAGGCGTAGTCCTCCGGGCCGACATAGGGAGAAGCCATGGGAACATGATGCTCATTGGACGACGGATCGGATATGGGCGTGGAATAAAAATCGGGGTTGAATTCATCCTCGAAGCCTTCCATCCCGTGATGGGCCATTCCCAGGCTGTACCAATCGCTCTCACGCGATGGATTTATTTCGGCATGGAGGCAGAAACTCTCTCCACGCGTGTTAGTGGTTAGTGTGGGTTGGGTTCAGGGACTATCGAGAATTAAATCTCCGACATCAAGTGATGATGTTTCCGACCAGATTGCCCGTTAGGATGAGGGAAAAATGGAAGGCCACTGCGCTTGCAGTGGACAGTTGACAGTGGACACGAGTGTGGGAAGTGGAGGTGGGTAGGAAAAAGTTGGCACTGCCAATGAGACCAGGTGGATGGACATTTCCCAACGTATGTGGATATGTCAAGTGGGGGAACAAGAGGATTGTGATGCATCAATTGATGGGAGGGAAGACGATTGGAGTGGAGTCGTCGAAGGATATCGGATAGGATAGTTGGAGTGGAGGAGGTGGAGGTGGAGTCGGAGTAGAAGATGAAGAAGAAGAGAAGATAAGCAGTATTCACGTGACATCGAGAGACCTCTGCATATCTGGTCGAATCTCTTCTCCTCACCAGTCATGAACAAAGAATGAGATCTCAACCCGATCGGAATTTTGATAGAGACACCCGGACCACTGCGGTTCGAGGAACACGAGTCATGTCAATCCCTCTCTCCACTCCCAGGGGGCCTGGTGGATCCATTTCCGCATGCTTGTTTCCTCCCCTTTCTTCTCTCTGCAACTGACAGAATTCTTCCGACCACAAAGAAAAGAAGGATAAGAAATTAAAGGAAAGAAAAAGAAAAGAATGCTGCAGCCATGATCTCCACCATCCGTTCTCACCAACGCCACCTCCTGATCTAATCGCGTCTCGAATATCTGTGCCGATCATCTCATCATCCTTGTTCGTTCGAGCCCCTTAGACGGCCCCTCAACACGCGACGACATGGCCAACAGTTCGGACAAGATCTCCATCACTATCTGTGGAGATGGAGGATGCGGTAGGACTGTTCTTGAGTTTGACCTAGAAGTGCCTTCTGATCGATCGCCGTCTAGGAAAATCATCCATCACCCTGCGTTTGGTGCGCAGCCAATGGATTCATGAGTACGGAGCAGTCTCCCCTGTCCCGACTAATCATCAGCGCTGACGTATATGATGGATGGGTAACAGATATGACCCGACCATCGGTATTGATCCTACCCCTGGAGAACCCCCGATGTTTGATTATTGATTCCCGTAGAGGACTCATACTCGGTCACCCGAACGATCGACGGCCTCCCGTACTTCCTATCGATCACCGACACCGCCGGCCAAGAGGAATACCGCGGGTTATGGACGACATCGACATTGAAATCGGACGCCTTCCTCCTCGTCTACGACATCACCAACCCGGACAGCCTGGGGGCGCTGGACTATTTCATGGAGCTGATCGACATGGAGGCCGACCAGCGGGAGGAGGACAACGAACGACTCCTCCGCGAACTAGGCCCTAGCGCACAGGGAGTCGACGTGGGGATGCCACCGCCGGTCAAGATCGTGGCGGGCAACAAGTGCGACCTGAAGCAGGGCCGGGCGGTGGGCGCGCGCGACGGACTGGAGTACGCGCGACGACATGGGTGCGGGTTCATGGAGACGAGTGCGCGGGAGATGGTGAATATCGAGGAAACGTTTGCCCGTATGTTATCTATCCCAAGGTGCGGTGTCTAAGCTTGTCTCTAACTGCGTGTTGTTGCAGACTTGGTTCGTCGGGTTGTCGAGGCTCGTCGGGTGCATTACCAGCAGACCACCATCCCGACTCCCCCACTGAAAGAAGAAACAACGGGCGTGCCAAGCTTGAGTACCTCACCACAGCAGGAGGCCGCAACGAGCAAACCGCGAGGGCGTCGGTCGATATCCGTGTGTCTGTGTGGAGCGTGGAGGGGACGGGCACGAGAGGGGGGGGACAAGGACGGGTCGAAGGGGAGGTTCTGGAGAGGCTGGAGGGGGTTGCGTCGATGATCCAGTAGGGCCATGTCGAGTGTCTTTTCTTGTATATGATATACCCAATATACCCTTTCTATACATATGTATATATGTATACTCTGAATCTGACATCCAAAGGTAGACTGTATTTCGGAGCTGTACAAGTTGATATCTACGCGACCAGATGGACTTTTCCGGCGTTCACTGTTTCCGACCTGAGATCCGGGAAGTATCCATGAATAGGGCAAATCCAGAAGAAATCCGATGAAGCAATCTTGACGTGGAAAGCGATCATCAAACCGGGATATAGAACCATCTAGTGGCGGTTCCGTCCAAGCTTTCAGGAACAGCCGTCACGCAGATAAGCTTGTGGCTGGACATGTCGTCGGATTCTGAGACGATCGAGCCCTGGTCGGTGATCTCAAAGGCTGACGGACTTTTAAAACCTCTTCGTCTGAGAGAGGGAAAGAGGGGAAAGCTGTGTGAAGATTTGGGTGATGCGTTTGGTTGTCGTGTGAGTGTCAATTCTACCGGTTAGATCCAACTAATGCCCTGGTTTGACCAGAAGCATGAGAGAACGCACGGGCGGAGCAGATGATAGGCCCGGAATGAGCCCCCAAAGTTATATGGAAGTCTAGGAAGTTGGAATGTTGTATAGAGTTGAGCCATACTATCAGGTGACTGACTGTATCTTAGTTATCATCCTTGGTTAGAAGATCAATCCGAAATCATTGATCAATCGGCATTGACAGGCCGAGTGGAGAGTAGTTCTCGAACTACCTCAGAAAGGAAGTATTAGACCAAGAGAGGTTAGTAGGTAGTAAGTAGTTCCTTCAGTGAAGTCAGTAAAAAGACCAAAAAGACTAGACCCTCCGGTCGCCAAGATTCTTTTCATCCGGCACAATCATGCCGAGACGGAGGTCACCAGTGCCGGCTTCCGTTCTGTTTTTTATGCAACGGATACCTTATCCACATACTCTAGACATTTCTTGACATTGAATATTTGTATATCTAGCATTTCTTTGTCTGTTACTAGGCTGATATTGTCAGTTTGTATCCTGTGTAGTCATTGGATAAACATGAGTACGAGTTAGAACCCTGGATATACCTCAGTTGGATATACTGTTGGATACAAGGGATACTCCATCGGATAGATGGACTGCTGGATTGGGAAATATACTCAGTACAGTTACCTAAGGATGGAGAATGCTCGGGGTTGAGGTTGGCGCCGAGTTCCGTGTATTCAGTATTATCTCGATTATCCATTCGATACATCCATACATTGTATCCGATATCTAGATAGATTTAAATTATAAGATCAATAATTAGTGATCGAATATATAATATAAAAGCAGATAATATGTATATACATTACATTAATAAAGTAAGGTAAGGTATGAATACCTCGACATGATACTGAGGTGTATACAGGATACAGGTAATATTACCGTCCATCGTCCATGCCCAGAATCAGATTTCTTCATGATTATCAATCTGAGTCATTTAACGGTCATACTAATGATTATAATCATAAGAGAAGTATATTATATTAGAAGATCAAGATCGGCAATCCTACTTAACCTGCCATTCCTCCATTTCCATCTCCAGTCCAGGTCGACTCCAAATTACTGTTCCTCCAACCAAGTCCACTGCAACCTCACCAGTGGTTACTCCTCGATTACATAACCACCATCTATATCCTGATCATCGATCGACTGACGTATGATTGATCGACATCTGCGTTTGATAGACTTCGACGCAATCAGGGCAGTCCAGGACAAACCAGGCCAGACCAGGACAGATCCTCAACAAGAAATCAAATATCCAGAAATCAACTGGGAACGAAAAGGAAACCAACAACAGGACCAACAGGAAAGAAAGATCAGTTGTGAATCCACAGGATAAAAGAAATCAATCTTTAAAAAATAAAAAGGGAAAATAATAAAATAAAAGAAAGAAAGAACCAGGTCTGGAACAAAGTGGTGACTGATCGATGCGCTTGATTGACCTCATCCCATTCCTTGGTTCCCCATCAACGCTTTCCTTTTCTACTCCTCTGGATTCTCCTATACTATACCTCGCCCTGGATCCCTCCTTTCCTTCCTCCTTCTTCTCCCCACCCTTACGCGCGCCATGTCCCCCTTGAAGGCTCGTCAGTCGTCGCCCACCTCGGATCATTCCAATTCAGATGGCAATATCCGCAAAAGGGTCTGCAAGGCCTGTGATCGCTGTCGTTTGAAGAAATCCAAGGTATGCGCTCTTGGTATCAGCATCACCCCTCCATCCACTGACCTGGTAGTGTGACGGCACCAACCCCTGCAGTCGATGTCGAGCCGACAATGCCATCTGCGTGTTTGGAGAGAGGAAAAAGGCGCACGATAAGGTGTATCCCAAGGGGTGAGCATCTACCTATCCATGTATATGTATATCTTGATAGAAATACTGACAATACAGTTACGTGGAAATGCTCGAACAACAACAGCAATGGCTGGTCCGCGGCCTCCAAGAGCTCTATCGCCGGGCCTGTCGAGGGGAAGGCTGGCCGGGAGAACCGCTGAGATGCGAACCCAACGGACATCCCCTCACCCACGACCTCCTCACCCGACTCCGCGCCCTAGACTGCGGCAATGGGGAGCGCTTCGAAGAGAACACCGAGATCATGCAGCGCGAGTGCCTCCAACAGCACGGCAGCATGCAACGGCAGGTCTCGTCCGCCAGCAGCCCCGACAGTGCCCAGTCCCCCGAGATCCCCCCGCGCTTCAACGACCCATTCGCACGATCCCATATGCCCCCGACGCCCCCGACCTTTAGCCCGTCGCGGGCCCCGAGGATCAAGACCGAACCGCGTTTAGCTCCCCACCCTTCGGGCGGCAGCAGCAGTATCTCCTCCCCTCCCTCGGGCAATCCCCGGCAACCGCAACAGCAACAGCCGCAGCCGCAGCCGCAGCCGCAGCAGCACCCGTTAAATCCTTCTCCTTTTGGTGGGCCGATGGCGATGGCCGGGGTAGTGAACCCACTCGCTTTACAGACCTGGCCCCCCGGGTTGGGGTCGTTGGACGAGATGGACATGATGGGGACGGCGGACTACACGAATTTCACATTTGAGGATCCGATGTCGTCGCCGATATTCGGTCGATCGGCGGGGATGCCTTGCACCTACCTGGACGGCAGCGACGAGGTCATCAATCAGTATCTCAACCCGCGGGAAGTGACTTCTTAAAGTCTATCCTACCTTTGTTTTTTTACTTGCTAGATTCTACGATGCGGGCCATTGGGGGGTAATTGGGGTAATTGGATTAATGGAGTATGACGGCGTTGCAACCATCTGGCGTTGGGGATTGTTTCAATATCAGGTTACCTTGATTCTCGATTACAACTTGGATTATTTCTATGGAGTGTACACTACCATCTCATCATGTCCTCACTGCGATGTCAGGGTGACGTTGGTTGATACGACGGGTGACTAATCAGGTGGAAGACGTCATCATTCGCTTGACTCTTAACAGATCAATCGTTATAATGATGATCATTATAATTATATATTTATCATGACCATCAATGCCATCTCATGGAAGAAATAAATAGCAGATACATGGTAAAATAAAATCCATTCAAGTAAGAAACAGGAAGAAAAACCTCCGCTCCACAGTAAGACCCACTGTTCCTTGTTATATAATATTGTATTTATTTTGCCTGAACCGGCTGCAAAACTCTCCGATGCCGAGATGCCGAGTTGTTTTCGGCGTTTGTTCGGGATTGACTGCTCTCCCGGTAGGATGATTCACTCGATTTCTATACTTGATTCTACCGTTCTAGACTGCTCGATTCGTACTCTACATTTTATACCAGTTACTACATACTGCCTCAGGCACATTACACATCACCCCCTCTGTCAAGACAACCCGGCTCAATCTACACGATGAAACACCTCCACATCTCGAATTTCTCCGTCCTCCACGGACAATTCAGCCTGTGCTCTGTTCTATCCAGTTGATCAATTAGCCTAAACCACCCACTTACCCTCCCGCATTGCGGGGTCTTAAAGCTCCGTTCCTCCCCTCCACCTTTCTCCCCACCTCCCCTCAATCCTCTCTCCTCTCTCCTACACTCTTCAGACATACATCCATCATGGACCCCAACGCTGTCAAATTCACCAATCTTGGTGCCATCATCCAGGAACTCCACGTCGACGGCCAGAACCTCGTCCTCGGGTTCGCCAACAAAGACCTCTATCCCCCCCACAACGCCCCCTGGTTCGGTGCCACCATCGGTCGCGTCGCCAACCGCATCAAGAACGGCGTCATCCAGAACCTCAACGGTCGCAGCTACGAGCTCGAGACCAACGACGCCCCCAACGCCCTCCACGGCGGCAGTCGCGGCTGGGGTCGTCGCGACTTCGAGGGCCCCACCTGGGTGCGCCGCCACGGCCACGACGCCCTCCTCTACACCTACCGGTCCCCGCACCTCGAGGCCGGCTTCCCCGGCACCGTCGACTTCAAGGTCTTCTACACCCGCAGCGAAGAGTCCGTCGAGGGCGCCACCCGCACCGTCCTCACCATCGAGTACGAGGCCGAGCTCGTCGACGACGGCAACGACGACGGCTGCACCGAGACCGTCGTCAACCTGACCAACCACAGCTACTTCAACCTCTCCGGCGCCCCCACCGTCGCCGGCACCACCGCCCGCCTCGTCACCCCGGACTACTGCCCCCTCGACAAGACCGGCATCCCCACCGGCACCATCGAGCCCTTCCCCCGCAGCGTCACCGACCCTTTCCCCATCGGGCCCGACCACCCCGCCTTCGACGACGTCTTCATCATGGACAAGGACGTCGCCGCCATCCCGCTGGATACGCGCTCCCGGCCGCTGCGCCTCCTGGCTGAGTTCGAGCATCCGGACTCGCACATCCACCTGCAGGTGCACAGCACCGAGCCCGCCTTCCAGTTCTACACCGGTGCCGGCACCGATGTCCCCGCCGTCGACGGCCACCCGGCCCGGGGGCCGTTCTCTGGCTTCTGCGTTGAACCCAGTCGGTTCGTGAACGCGATTAACGAGCCGGAGTGGCGGGGGATGGTCGTGCTGCGGAAGGGGGAGACTTACGGTAGTACCATTGTGTACAAGGCGTGGCGGGCGTGATCTCATCGAGATAATAAAAGGACTTACTTAGATAGTAGCTTATGACATCTATGATCGAACTAGTTCACGTATATCTCGAGTCAGGTGGAATCGTAGAATAGTATATACCACCGGAACAACCTACCTCATTCCATACCTATACATTCCAATCAATATAGTCATGCCATAGACCCAAGTAGGACTAGCCCCTGCTTCACGATAAGGATAGTGACGGTATCACGTGTCGCCCCGGATAACCCCGCGTGGGGCATCCCGATCTCGATCCCATTCCCCTCTTCATTCCTCATTCCTCTTCCTCCATTCCTCTCTACCCCTCGATCCCTCAGACAGATAAATAGATAAACATCATGGCCGCCTCCCACGGAGACCTCCGCCACCTCCTCCCCCCAACCTACAAACGGCTCATCACCACCTGGCTCGAAGAAGACTGTCCCAGTTTCGACTATGGCGGGTTCGTCGTGGGGGATTCGGATAGTGAGGCGCGGTTGTTGGGGAAATCGGAGGTATTTCCTTTTCTCTATTGACCTCTATCTATATATCTGATGTGACTAATGAAAGTATGTAGGGCATCGTAGCGGGAATTCCGTTCTTCGACGAGGTGTTTTCGCAGCTTGGTTGCACGTAAGCAAGCCTCCCCCCCCCCCCCATTCTTCATAGAAGAAAGAAGCCTAATAAGAGATAAAAGAGTCGAATGGCACATCAAAGAAGGCCACCCCCTCCCCCCCACCCAAATAACAACCTGCGCCACCGTCCGCGGCCCCATCCGCAAAATCCTCCTCGGCGAGCGCGTCGCCCTCAACATCCTCGCCCGCTGCTCCGGCATAGCCACCAAGTCCTCCACCCTGGTATCCGCCCTCCGCGCCCACGGCTGGACCGGCACCCTAGCGGGAACCCGCAAGACAACCCCCGGGTTCCGCGTCGTCGAGAAATACGGTATCCTCGTTGGAGGCGCGGATCCCCACCGCCATGATCTCAGCTCGATGACGATGCTGAAGGATAATCACGTTTGGGCGTGTGCTAACAATGCGTCCTCTGGTGCCTCAACCACCGGTTCTAAAGACGGCGACGAAACTGCTATAGCAGCAGCTATCCCCCAAGCCGTCCAAGCCGCCAAATCCGTCGGCGGCTTCTCCACAAAGGTAGAAGTCGAGTGTCGGAGCATCGACGAAGCAAACGCTGCGATAGGCGCCGGTGCAGACGTCATCATGCTGGATAATTTCTCCCCGGAGGGCGTCCGCGACGCTGCGCGCCAGCTGAAGGAGAGATGGCGCCAGCCTGGTTCTTCTAGGGCCTTCCTGATAGAAGTTAGCGGGGGGTTGAATGAGTCCAATGCGGCGGCGTATGCTTGTCCGGATGTGGATATCTTGTCGACGAGTTCGATTCATCAGGGGACGGGCATTGTAGACTTTTCGTTGAAGGTTTCGTTGCGGTGATTCTTCTTCTTTTTCTTCTTATTTTCTTTTTTTTTTTTTTTTTTCTTCTCTGATGGGGAATGAAAATGAGAATGTGAAGAATGTTCATTGAATGAGGGGTTAGGAGGTGTGTACATACGTGATGAATGTAGAGTATTGTTTCTATCAATGAAAATGCATTGCTAGCACACTTTGGCCTACTGTATGTACTATAGTAATTCACACGAAGACGAACATACATTCCGTAGGTATGTACGTATCCATTACAACTCCGTTTATCAAAACTCCAGCCTAGAAAAAGAGGAAGGAGAAAAAGAAGAAGCCCAAAAAGAGTCGATAATAGGCAAAGCAGGCAAGCCATAAACCCAAGGGTATATATAGATACAAGTATCCATCCATCCATCAATCAATCCTCACGCCAGACCCATCCATCCAGACATATTATCCCGGGAGAAAATCAAACCAAAAGAAGATAACAGAAGAGAAGACAAGAGACACCGCTATTCTTTAACGCCCCTATTGTTGTGTTTAAACCTCAATATCAACATAGATCCCCTCCCCCTCGCTCGAGCTTGGCTCTTCGTCGCGATGACGTCCCACATTAGAGGTAGAATTAGGAGGTCCCTGTATGCGCCCCATTTTGTCATCTGACCCCTCGTTGGATATCTCCTTGCGCAACCGCTGTCGCTCCAGCTGTGCCCGGAGGCGCTGGTTCTCGGCGTCTCGTTCTTCGAGTCGCTTCCGCGCGCCGTTGCGGTCTAATAGTCGCGCTTCGCGCTCTGCTTTGAGCCGTTTCTCCAGCTCGTGTAGTCGCTGCACCCATTTCTCGTTGTTCCCGGTCTCGCCTGGAACTGGGCCGGAGCGGGCGCGTGTGCCGTGAACCATGGACCCTGGTCCTTCTGCGGTGGTTGTTGTGGACGAGACGTGCGATGGTTGTGGGATTCCCGAGGTGGAACTGCGGACGAGGCCCCGGTCCGGTCGTGGCCCTTCTGTCTCGGTGGATCGCTCGGCCATGGAATGGTGCCGTACTAGGGAGGCTCGCTCGGCGCTCCCCCCAGATTCCATGCCAGTGCGCGGCGACCCCGTCGTGGCGGCTACAGCTGCCGCGGTGGCCGGTCCCCGGCTTCGGGAGTGCGACTGCACGAGGTTGAGCTCCGCCTTCAGTAACCGGTTCTCCCCCCGCAGCTTGGAGATCTCCGGGGAGATGCCGGATTGGCTCCAAGCGTGGTGCTGGGCGCGCATGTTCAGCATCGACTCCTCCAGGCGGTCAAGCTTCTTGATCCGGAGGCTGTATGAATGCTCCACGGTCTGGTATTGCTTCGTCAGGTCCCGCTCGACGCCTTTGATGCGGTTCTTGAATCCAGAGATGACGTTCTCCACCATCTTGACTGCCAGCAGCAGATTGCGCCGGAAGCCGGGCCAGAAGAGAATGTTACCAATGACTTCCTGACTAGGAAGGTTGCCGTTGATCAGACTGTTCGAGTGCGTCCAGTCGGGCCCGCACATGGCCGAGAGCCGCTTCCACAGATCCAAAAGCATCGTGTTCCTTTCGTTCAGCTGGTCCCGGAACTGCTGCTCCAGGCCAGTGAACCGCTTGCGGTCCTGGCTGCGGGCGCTCTCGAGCTCCGAGATGCGCGAGTTGTTCTGTGTGATGGTCCGGGAGGCGTGTTGATGAGACTTGAGCGCCTGTTCAAAAGACTGCTTGTCGGCCCGCCTTCCGTGCCGTTCGCGTTCCAGCAGCTCGGCCAGCTTCTGGGACTCCAGCCCGTGGCTTTCGAGCAGTGCATCACGGTTGCGCAACAGGGACTCCTTCTCGCCCAACTTGGAGCGAATGCTCTCCAGCTCCAAGGCTGTCGACTCGAGTTCCTTCTGCAATTTCATGATGTTGGAGATCAGGCCGGATCGACTGCCGGTCAGGTCGCCCAGCGTCTCTCGAAGGTTATTCTCCAAGTCCATAAGTCGGTCCCTCCATGTGGCCGTTTCGATCTCCTGAGCCGATAGGCTCTTCCGAAGCTTCCGCACTTCCTCCTTGGCCGCAGTAGATTCGCGATTCAGTTCGTTGACAATGCGCTGCACCTCTTGTTTCTCCTTGCTTCCGACGACCTCCCGCTGGTGCCGTTCCTCGGCGAGGCGATCCTCCAGCTCCCGGGTCTTGTCCTTCTCACTCCGCAGGGCCACCTGGTATGTCTTGAGTTCGGACTCGAGATCGCCAATCTTGATCTTGTCGCCGTCTTGCTCTTCCCGAAGGAAAGCAATCTCATTCTGGCTCGACTCGATCTGCACGGTCAGTCGCTGGACCTTGGTGTTCGCCTCGTAGAGATCCTTCTCTAACGATTCCATCTCCCGGTTACTATCTTCCAGTTCCTGTTGCACCGCGTGGTACCGGTGGAGGTTGTTCTGTGCATCCTCTTCGAGCCGGAGAATGCCTTCGCTGGCAGCGCGCATCTCCGCTTGCAAGGCTTGGAGGTTCTCGTCCTGGTTTCTGAGTTCCTCTTCCAGTCGCTGACAGTCTTCGACCTTTTGATCTAACTCCTCACCGATTGCATCCAACTCGTCCTGCGCTTCAGCTCGTAGGTCCTGGAACGCTGCATCACGTTCCTCGGCCATTTGCAACGCCTGGTCGCGCTCCTGCTGTAAACCCTGTATCTCTTCGTTGGCATGGTCCACATCTTCCTGGTATTGGTTGTCAAGGCTCTCGTAAGCTTTCATGTAATCGTCCAGCTGCGTGCGAACATCTTGGTTTTCCAACTTCAGATTGGAGATCTGATCACGCAGCTGGCCGTTCCGCATCTCGAGATCTTCGCGATCGGCCTCGTCGTTTGCCGTTGGGCCCGTCCCGTCGCTGTCACGGGAAGATGGTCGCCCGTGGGCGCGGGACGCCGAACGGTCGAAGATGCTATCGTCAGCGATCGACCGAGTTCCATCGCGGCGCTGGCCAAGTTTCATCTCTTCGATTTCTTGGTAGAGGCGTTCCTTCTCGCGATTGCGGGACGTCAGCATGGACGTCTGGGCGCTGACCTCCTTTCTCAACTCCGCATTTTCCTGCTTCAGAAGCTCCAGCTCCATGACCAGCGTACTGCTAGAGGAACTACCAGTAGTCGTGTGGCGGTAAATCTCCTTGTCGGACATGCCCGAGAACGAGTTCAACGAACCCACCCGGTCACGCGGTCCTGTCCGTGCGGGAACCACGGCATAGCTCATTTCGCTTCTCAGGCGAAGGGCTTCGTCGCGCAGTCTCTTGTTCTCCTCCTCGGCCTGTTCACGAGCCGCCGCTTCCGCATCCAGCATGTCCTTCCACATGTCCTGTTCGGAAATTTATCAGCACAGAACCACGATACATTATCAGATTGACTCACCCTCTCCTCTCTCGCTCCCGCGTCTGAGCTCATGGGTCGTCCATCACTCAGAGATTTCACGATCTCGGCCAACCGTCGTTTCTCGGTCTCCCGGGCGAGGCTCTCGTATCGGAGTCTTTCGATTTCGAGCTCATACGTCTCTACCCTCTCCCGGAGGTAGAGCATCTCTTCGTCCTGGGCCGGATCGCGCTCATCCTCGTCCGAGGCACCGCCCTCCGGATCATGGTTGACCATGGAATCCTTGTCCGACTGCTGGTCCTTGAGCTGCTTTTCCAAGTCGCGAATCTTCCTCTTCAGGCTTTGCGAGTCTTTCTGCAGCTTCAACTTGTCGGACTTCAATTCGACATTCTCCGAGATCATCTCCTTGATGCCCTCTTCGGACCGGCGATTCAGCGCCTCGTTGAGGAAGTGGATCCGCATCTTCAGATCGAAATTCTCCTTCGAAAGCCGATCGATGGTACTGCTCTGCTCTTTCAGGGTCATGGTGCGGCCGCTTCTGGCAAAGGCCGGTGTAGCTCCCGCGCGTTTGTCCGGAGATGACCCACGAGCTCCAAAGTCCTCCCGGAACTGTTTGACAAATGTACTGGGAACTTGGACGTCTTTGACGCGCTCGGCAAGGACCGTATCGGTGGGGAAGGTATTATCTTGAGGTTTCGCCTTGGGCGTCATCGGACCTGAAAGCTCATCGTAAGAAGTGGGCGGCGGTGGGTCCTGCTGGGACGTTGCCGGACGGGAGTGGGAAGGGGTCTTTTCTTCATCCAGGGTGTGCAGGCCACCATCCACCGGCTGCCCGTTCGAGCTCCTCTTCTCGAAGGGATTTTCTTCGCTATAGCCCGAGATCCCTGACGCCATACTCCCGAGGCTGATCGATCGGGCTAGCTTTTCATGCTGGGTAGGATCGCCCGTTCCGGGCGTCGCGCCACCGGACTGAAGAGTGTAGTCGGCCCCTAGAGTAGCATCGCTGTTGGTCACCTCGGTGTGGCCGCTTGTCATCGACGAATAAGAAAAGCGATGGACCGACTGCCGACTGGTCAGATATTTAGGCCTATTGCTCCTTCGACTGCTCGCGCGCGAGGCCGCGTCTGCCCCGTCAGTGACACTGCTGTTGTCGCTGAACAATCGCGATTGCCCGGGCGAGGGGCTCCGCGCCGAGCTGCGAACCCGCTGATGTACAGATTGGAGCGACTGATCCGCGTCTAAGACGGTTGATCTGTCGGTCGAGTCGCCGTAAGAATGCTGGCTGGTGTCGTGGAGATCTTGTGACACAATCGATGGAACGCGCCCCCCGGTTCGAGCCGCTGCCTGGGCCATCGGTGAAGACGGTACATTCTCGAGCATCGTGGTGTCATCGTGTCGCTCCGGATGAGCCGCTGGCGTCGCATCCATGTCCGCCATCGGGTCCTTTCCGGAATACAGGTCGGGGGTCTGGGGAATGGGAACACCGTCGTTATTCGAGGTAACATCGTAACTCGACTCGTCCGGAGTGACAAACGACGTCGAAGCATCGTCTCGCGAGGCGGTCCCTGCGGCGGCCTCGCCGGGCACCCCGAACAGATAAGTATCGTCCGTGCCGGTCGTCGAATCGGCGCCGGCGACTTCGATTGTTGAGGGTTCGGGAAGGAAACTAGACTCCATATCCATCAGCTTCCTCCGCATCTCTTTTTCCTCTAGGTAAGTCTGGTTATCCGGGCGCTCGTAGTCGCCATCCTCGGACGCGGGTAGGAGGCTGCTGTCATCATTGTCGGGTAACGGGGGAAGATTGAGCGAGGTATTTGAGTCGTCGGCAGGGAATTGGTCCGTCGCAGATGCTCGGTGGTCATCGTAATCCGTGTCCGGCGTCGGGTTGGGTGAGAAACGGTAGTGACTTTGAGCCGGGAAGTCGGCGGTCGCAGTAGTGGTAGCGGCGGTAGTGCCGTGTGTTGTCGTCGGGGGGAGATAATCTCCCCGCGCGTCTTCCTCCCCCATGTAATCGACCGGGTCGCAGAACTCGTCCTCCAAGGGCGACAGTTCGCTATCCAAATCCAAATGGTCAGGGGTCAAGTATGGGGACGTAGAGCGCACCGAAAGCGCGGGATCGATCGCAGACAGGGAGTGGTTGGTGGGAGGAGACGGCGGATGGGCGGCGGAGGAAGTGATGGTCGACATGGTGACGGACGGTGTCTGGGCACACAGATGTTTGTTGTCCCCACTTGCCGGAAATCATGAGATCTGAATGGTGAAGCGGCTGGATTGGGGGGGTTTGGATGAGCACACTAGAACTGAACAAGACAACATTTTGAAACCATAAAAGTGGGTATTGGCTTACCAGACAGAGTATAGACCACTACTACGGGACGGAAGCTATCTTCATTCATTCACTCAGTCATTTCAGATGATCCATTTTAAGAAATGCCTGAAACACCAATCATGAGAAAGGGGAGAAGGATCAAAGGAGAGAAAGGAGGAAGAGAAGAGTGGAAATGAAGTGGAAGCAAAGAGAAAGAGAAGTGGAAGTGAGGTGAAAGAGAAGAGAAAGTGAAGTGAAAGTGAAGTTGGGATGGAGATGATCTGTTTACTCGTGCCTGCCTGGGTGCCTTATTTGTTTACAGCCACGACCAATCAGGTGACTGACACCTCACAAGGTCACAGCCCAATGGAACTCTATATCATGCACAACGGATATATTTAATTATATCTTTTAAGGGTCCAAGGAGTTGAATACCATAACAATAAAGACAAGAACAGGATATATAGGGAAGATTAAAAGACTAAAACCGCTCATCGCTTTCCCATAGTAAATGCCGCGTCACAATAATCCCAAGGTAATATAGAAGCCACGAAGAAGTAAAGAAAGACGAAGAAGAAGATACAAGAAAGCAAAGAGTCATCCCGTTTCGTATACATCCTCTAGACCCGGTCTGAAGAAGAAAAAAAGAAAGAAGAAAGAAGAAAAAGGGAAATAAGTCAAGAGAGGGAAGAAAAAATGTACATAGGAACAAAGGGTAGCTGGATGAACCCAAAAAAAGAAAGAAAGGACCATCTCTCACATTACCCGAAAGATACTCCCGGGGACCCTCATGATGGAACAGGCTCCGCGGGCTCCTCGCGAGAAGCGTAGATCTTATTTTTGGCGTCAATCGCTCCCTGGAGGGAGTCGATATAGGTGCGGAACTTGACAATCTCCCGCAGCAAGTAGGCGGATTTCCGCTCCCAGTTGGCCATCGCCTTGACCCCGTTGGGGTGTCGCGGTGAGAAGGCCAGGACCATGGCCGATCGCAGCTCGTTGTGGCGCTGCAGCTCCTCTTCGACCTTGCGGACGTACGCTTGGAGGGCCTTGAGCTGGTCGTCTTCCGTCAGCGTGGACGCCATCATGCTCTGTTGAGGGGGCGCCCAGTCGCTGATGTGCACCCGGTCGGCGGGGAGACGCGGCCGCACGCCACCCTGCTGGTCGATGGAGCTGCGGATGGAGCTCTGGATGCTTGGGCGAGCGCCCGAGGACGATGGCGGAGTCGCCCGGTTGGCGTCGATCAGCGCGCTGTTGATGACGGCGTCGCTCCAGCCATATTCGATGTTGCTGACTCCGCCGATCAAGGGCTCCTTGGAGAGCCGCGCGCTCCAGTAATTGGCACTGGAGACGAACTCGCGGACAATCTCCGGCGTGCCCGCCTGGAACAGGTGCACGGCGCCGGTGGGCAGGCTCAACGCCCAGACGTGCGGACGAGACTTGGAGTACCCGGGGGGTGGAAGGGCGCTGGCGATGGTTTGCCGCAGCAGGAACTTCCAGGTCTCTTCGGCGTTCTCGGTCCAGTTGCCTCCGCCCACGACAACACCACCCGGCTGGCGTTGCCGCGACTTCTGTCGGCCCGACTTCGGCGGGGTTTTGAAGGAGAAGAGGCGCATCCAGCCCTGCTGGATGACCGCAAAGCAGTCGCCCCAATTGCGGTCCTTGGCACGCTTGTCGACCGAGTCCAAGTGGTGCTTGTGGGTCAAGCTGCCCTCCTTGGCCCACGGCGCGCCGGCGAGCTGCAGGGTCTCATCCTCTAGCAGAGGGGTGGTCCGCTCGGGATCATCCATGCTGGTGATCGACTGGGCGGAATCCTCGCGGATGATGGCCTGACTGAGCGCGTTGGCAAACCCGATCGACTGCTGGTAGTCGCCCCGGGGATACTCCGACCCGAAGGAATCCACAGACGCCGAGGTCAGCTTCCCCAGGGAGTATTTGCTCCAGGTGCTGGAGCCGGACGGGCTCCACAGCGACGACTGGTCGTCCAAACTGGTCCGGCTAGACCCCATAGTGGAGGGCGGGTACAGTCGCCCCCGGGATCGAGGCTTGGATGACCACCGGGCAGTGCCGTAGCGGGAATCGGCCGAGCGGCCCCGCGGGTAGATATCGGAGCCGCTCTTGCTCACGGTGCTGGGACTCCGACGAAGGCTATTGGAACTGGGGCCCAGAAGCGCGTTCGATGACCCCCGGGGGCCCTCCGGCGGCGCGCCGAACAGGGGCAGCCTCTGTTTCTGGATGGAGGTGTAGAAGTCGCGGAGAACCGTCTCCACCTGCTGCTCCCAGGCCCGCAGGCTGCCGTAAAACGGCGTGCTGACCAAGGGACCGCCGTCGCTGTCCGGGTCTCCGGCCAGCTTGATCGAGAGGTCGGTCCGAGAGAGTCGATTGACGAGTTTGGCCGGTGCGTTGGCGGGTTTGGCCGGATCAGCTTCATCCGCGCGGCCGGGCTGGGACCCATCGAGAGGGGAGTCAGACGGATCGGGGGTTGCGTCGGCGGCCACTCGGCGGACGGTGGGTATCGTGTTCCGGACGAATTGGCTTTTGGTCATCTTCTGTTCGATGTCCGCAAGGTGCAAGTCCGTGTTCAAGAGGAGCAGCGAGTAACAGATGGTGTGCACGACATCTGGGTAAAATAAAAATTAGAGAACAGCCCCGTTGACCCGTCAGGGAGAAAAGAAAGGGGCGACATACCTGCGGCCTTGAAACCATGATTGGGATTGCACTGACACCATCGGACAGAGAAGGCATCCAGCACTCGATCGACCTGCTGCGTCTCCCCCTTGAGGACCAGCCGGTTGCACAGACTGCGCAGGGCCGCCAAGATATTCAAATTGGCGAAGTCGAAGAGATCCATATAGGCCTTGCGCGTCGCGGCTCGGTCGGGATCCCCAAGCCAAGCGGCCGCCGGGTCGTTCCCGATCACCTCATCCTGGCTGTCAAAGAGCTTTCGGGCTTGTCCTTGGATGGAGTCCGCGGGCTCGTCCGCCGCGGGCTGGTTGGCACCACGCGTGGCGCCCTCGCTGGCCGCCGTCGCGGGGGCCCCGCCGAGGGCGCCTCGTGGGTGTTGGACGCCGTGTGGGACTTGGAGATCTCGGACATCGCACCCCCCGGGGAAGAACCACCACCGGTACCCACCATCGAGGCGGACAACGGGCGGGTGTTGTTGTGGGCGTCCCCGTACGGGATCGAGTCGCTGGGGGGTTTGGTGGCGTCCGACTCCCCCGGCCCCGGGAACAGGCTGTGACGCCGTTCGGGACCGTCGACAGGCGAGATGCTCTTCTGGGAGAAGCTCTCCACCACGGGGGAGAGGGACGGCCCCGTGAGGTCCTGGGGCGTCAGCCGGGAGTTCGACATCGTGGGCGGGTCGCGGCCGGCGGGCGCATTCCGTTCCTCGTTCGGGTTCGGCTCGGCGGCGGAGACGGGGTCGACATCGCTGGATCGGTCGTCATCCCCGCTACTGTTCCCCGCCAGGAACGAGGTGTCGTAGGCCCCGTGGGACGTGGCAACCGGATAGAGACTGTACCTAGGCCGCGCGTCAGCGGGGCCCAGCACACTCTCGCGCTGCGTCTGCGGGAACAGGCCCCCCGACTTCTTGATCTCCAGCTTTTCGGGGCCAGTCCGCCCCGCCTCCGGCGAGTCGGTGCCACGACCCTCCCCCAGGAACGGGTTCATCACCTCCCGCAAACTGCTCGCGGGGCTCCGGTCGAGCTTCGGGGGGTCCACCGTGGTTCGCGGACCGGGGTCTTGCGGAAGCACAATGGGGGGCGGGGTGCTCTCGGCGACCGACTTCTTGCGGCGACGGAAGAAGGAGGGCTTCTTGTTGACCACTTGCGGGGCGGCCTCGCGCGCGGGACCGGCGCCCGTCGTGTTAGCCTTCGGCGGCTGCCGCCACGTCTTCGCCTCGGGGCCCGGTGCACTGATGCCTTTCGGGTCGCCGCCTGCAGGGAACGAGGCCTCGGATGGGGTGGTCTCCGACGGGGCCGGGGTGGAAGGCTTGGACGACCCGAAAACCCGGCGGAAGAAGCCCTGGCGTTCCTTGGGCGGGGCCGGTTCGGGCGGCGGCGGGGCGGGGAAGGTCGGCTTGTTGAAGGAGATCGTGGGGCTTGGGGCGGGCGGGTCGAAGGCGCCCGGGATCGGCGGGGGCAGGTCTAGGTCGGGGTCCTCGAGGTCGGCCAGGCCCTGGTCGCGGACCTTCATGATAGTGGTGCCGAGGTTCTCCGGGCGCGGCTTCCGGCCCGGGTTGGTCTTGGAGGATTTCACGCTGTTCTTCCGCGAGACGATCGGGGTGCGTGACGACTGGTGCGTCGGGGCCGCGGCATACTCGCTGTGCGACGACGCCAGGTGTTTCCGGGGCCCCGCGGGGACACTGGGCGTGGGGGCGGCGTCGTCGTCGTCGTCATCATCATCATCATCATCATCATCATCATCATCATCATCACGGTAGACCAACGAGTGATACTCGGCGGGCTCAGCGAAGGGGACAAAGGGGTGTCGCGAGCCGTAGTCGAAGCTGGCGGAGCGCCTCTCGTCAGCCGACTCGGCCCGGCGTCGCGCCAGGGACGGGCCAAAATCGATATTGGACGTGGTACTCCCCTTGCTGCCCTTTCTGGGGCCACGGCTGGTGGCGGTAACCACGCCGGTCGGGGTTCGCCCGTCGCCAAACTGGCCGCGCGCGGGCCGGTGGTCGGGAGTCCGGGCGCTCCCAAACCTCCGCAGGCTGGACTGATAGTTGGAGCTACTGGTGCTCCGGCGGGTCCTTCCCTGCGGGGCGCCGTAGCGGCCGGCGGCGTCATCGTAGTGGAAATCGGCCTCGGAGGACAGGGAGGACGAAAATGTATGGCCGCGATGGCGCGGCGGGGCCATGGAGTCCTGCGAGGAGCGGCCGTGGGCGTTGTCGGACTCGAAGGCGGAATTGAACAAGCGGTAGTCATCGAGGACCGAGGAATTGGTGGTGGCGAACTGGTCCAAGGAGAGCAGCATATTGTCGACGATGGAGGTGCGGGCGGCATGCTTGGGGGACAAGGACAGATCGTGCGGATCGCGCTCGTCTCCGGACTCATTGCTGCTGTTGGTCTGGTCGGTGTGGTTGAAGTCGTCCAAGAAGGTTTCGCGCACGGAAGGACGCGGATGGGGCGCTCGTTTGACCGGCATGGCGTTGGCAGACGGAGGGGTTCGTGGGGGCGAGGAGTTTGCACGCAGGGCCACGGGTTGGTGAGACATCCTGCCGCTGCGTGACCGTGTAATCCGGGGACTCATGGAGGCCATCCGAGGCTTGTGATGTCAAAGGCGACAGCCAAACGAACCAGGGGCGAAGAAGTGGTAGGGTCTGTGTCACCTGGTGGTCATGGCGCAAGGGACTGTTTTGCCGTGCGAGGGAGGGCAAATGGGTCGATTTTTAGTCTTTTGTTTCTTTCTTTCTATTTTCGTTTCTTTTTTGCTTCCTTCTCAGTCCTCCTGATGAGGGACTGTTTTAGGTGTATGGCGAAGCCTCTTTGTTCTGTCCGACTTCTTTGTGGACTTTTGTCCTTTTGTTATGGCGCAATGAACCCGAGGGGAAATCCAGGTCTAAGTGAACAAAGGAATTGATCAGTCTGGGCTTTGGAGAAGAGGTTCAGGGGACGAGACAGAGAATCGTGGCCACGGGTGGAGATGAACCAGGGAAAGCCGGAGATTGGAACCAGCCAGGACAGGAACCGAACTCCCAATATCCCAATCAAACCCTAGAAGGGAAGCACTTACAGCTAGAGACCAGGGAAACACATCTCCCACAGTTCATCAACAAATTCCAGGAAGTTCCAGGAAGAGTTGAGGCAATTGACAGAACGAAGAAGTGAAAGTATCAGGGATGGAGGAGAGAATCGTCTGTCTGGACTAATCGTTAGTTCGTTCATCGAGTCGTGAATGACTAACCCGGTCTGGGGAGGAGGTGGGGCCTGAGGTTTCAGGGGCACATCCACGGCTTGGCTGGACCCATTCCGGTCTATACTCAGTAAGAAGTATCGACGCCCCTACCAATCCCAGTTCTTCACTCCCTCCAGCCGGTTCTCTTGGATGAACTAACCCCCTTGAAACACTGTCGGTTGTCTTTGCAACATGCGGGGGTCCGGTGGACGCTAATAACAATGAGACCCTGGTCCCACGATTTGAACAGCCGTGGTAGTCTGTAATCATACAACCCAGGCCAGAATTTAAGAAGACTGCTGGATTGACTTTATTGAATATTGACTATTGAGAAAGGATGTCCGTGATCGGCCTCTCCTATTGTCTTGGGATCAGACCCCGGGGCTCTGTTTGCCATGGATTAACGTTAGACGTGTCTATTTTCTGTCCTCGCTGGGAACTCATGGTCATGGTGAGTGAGATCTGTCAGATGAATGTCTCAGGATAGATCGATAGACCTGTACATGCAGCAGGGTCAGTAGTTGAGTAGATACATAAGAATCGTGGCAGACAATTGATGTCTCCGATGTCGATCCTACCATACCATCAACATATCGTAGATCGATTAACCAGTTCGGAGTATGGAGTACGGAGTGGAGTGGACAGCCCTAGGATTCCACTGGGTCAGGAGAGAGAACGTGGAATCCGTCTTCCTTTTCAGCAGACATATGATGAAGTCCATACTCCGTATACTCCAGGAATAATCAGGATGAACTATAAGTCTGCCTCAGGCATACAATGATGATGACATAACCCGACGGGCCAACAGCGCATCAGGAATCAGACGGAACTCAACACCAGAACATCTTCCTCCACTACTTTACACTAATCACTCCACTCTACCATTCTACCTCAACAACAAGTACTCTCTCTCCCCTAGACTCTAGACACATATACTATTGTCCTCGACAAAATACACCCATCCTCTCGTCTTCCGAATCCCGCCCTCTAGACTCCTGGGCCGGCTTGGACCCCGTCACCCAATATGAACCCTCACATATCCGTTCCGCGCCAACATGCCAGTCCGGCCAACTTTGGCGGTACCACACCGGCTCATCGCCGAGCCAATATTCGGATGCCGCGATTTTTCAAAAGGTGGGTGTCTGGGTCGATATGCGGTTGCTGCGCTCGCGTTCATGTGGTGTATTGGCGTACTGGTGTACTGCTATACTCGGGACTCGGCTGCGATGCAATCGACGTCGGGAGAGACTGTAGAGGGCGACTATGGCTGACGAATACTCTAGACTGTTCAAATTTCCCCAGATGGACTTCGAGATGGCCATCTGGGAAATGACCTCCCTGTTAATCGCCCCGAAGAAGGTGTTCAAGTCCATCTACTACCATGTAAGTTCCCCATCCGTCCCACCATGACATGACGCACGCCACTAACAGACACAGAAACGTATGCAGACCCCGTACTATCCGTCCTGAAAGAGTGTACCCGACCCCGCTGACATCGGAACGTCTACTATCCACAGAAACCAAGAACACCTGGCATCGTCCCGACCCGTCCTTCGCATATCTCCTGTCCTTCTTTCTGCTTCTGACAGCCCTTGCATGGGGTCTCGCCTATGCCCCCTCCTTCGGAACAATCGTCCGCTTGTCCTTCCTCTTCATCTTCGGTCATTTCATCGGGTCATCGCTGTTGGTGTCGGCGATCGGATACTTCGTCATTGGCCGACTGTTCGGCCCGAATGGCGCGGCCGCCTCGCTCACGGGACTCCGCGGCGTGCGCGGACGGCGACGAGGGGCCGCCCAGGGACTGTTCACCCAACCGGGTGAGAAGGAGCAATTGGAATTTGGATACTGTTTCGACGTGAGTCCACCCCCTGATTCTGTCGTTGCTTCCGACTAACTCCGCTCTCCTGTCTAGGTCTCGAATCGCGCCTTTTTCCCCTTGTACCTACACCTGTATGTGGTCCAATTTCTCCTCCTGCCGCTCCTCATGCGGAGTCCGAGCAATTTCCTCGCCACCTTCCTGGGGAACACGCTGTACCTGTCGGCCCTGATCTACTACACCTACATCACCTTCCTGGGGTATAATGCGCTCCCGTTCCTGCACAACACGGAGCTCCTCCTCCTCCCCATTCTGGCGTTCGCGGTCATGTGGCTCATCAGTCTGATCGCCGGGTGGGGCGTGGTCATGCAAGGGCGGAGCGTGGAGGGTTTGTTTTGGGGGGCGTGATCCCTCACTACTTTGGAGAGGGCACATCCTATGACTTTCAACTTTTTCTTTATTCCATTTCCTTTCGTCTTTTTTCTCTTCCATTAATGGTGGATACATAACGTCCAGCGTTCAATATAACCTCTGTGGATTTTCGTTTTCGATCGCGGCGCCGGTGAATCTGGGTGTACATGGTTTTGTTTATGACAAGTGGCTTCTCTTCTCTTGGTTTAGGAACTGGTGCATGGTCGCATATTGCATACATCTTTTGTCCGTCTTTACAATGGAAGACTGTATATTAACGGATGTTATAATAGCCAACTTATACAAAAAGATGTAATAGTCATCCTGTATATCCATTAGATGATATGATCGGGTAGACAATGTTTAACTTATCATACGGTCTGACATGAAACCCGTTCACTTCATATACCATTCAATCCATGCATTGATTGATCGATCAATCGATTGATTGTTTCCAAAAAACCTCTAATCTATCTAATGATTCACTTCTTCTTATTGCCCTTCTTCCCCCCCTTCTGCAATTTGGCCTCCCTCTCCGCCACCCTCTGCTTCGCCAACTCCGCCTTCTCCTCCTTCTCCGCCTCTTTCCGCGCGCGCTCCGCCTCCCGCTGCTCCCGCACGATCGCCAACCGCGCCAGATCCGCACGCGCCTCGTTCGTCTTCCCCTCCGCATGTAACTTCATATACCGCTCGCGCTCCTGCTGCGCCTCGATAGCCTCCCTCTCCCGCCTCGACAGCTGCGACAGATCCCCGCCGCCCGCCGCCGCAGCAGCAGCGGGTTTCGCCGGCGCGTTTTCGTCGTCGTCGTCTTTGGCTTCTAGCTGGGAGCGAGATTTGGCCGTGTGGTTGGGGTTAGCGGGGAGGTCGCCCTCTCCTTCTGCTTTGGTGTTGTCGTTGTCGGCGTCGTCGTCTTCCTCGTCGGAGGAGGGGAGGTCGCCTGGTTGGACTTGGTTCTTGCGGGCGATGGCGGCGCGTTTCTTGGCTTTGGCTGCTGCGCGGCGCTCTTCGCGGGTTAGTTCTGCGGCGGCGGCGGCGCTGGAGGAGCCTGCCGCGGTGGTGGGGGCTTCGTCTTCGTCTTCGGAGCTGGATTCTTGGGAGGAGTCTTCGCCTTCGGAGGAGGAGGGGATGGCGTCTTCGGGGTCCTATTTTGATTATAGTTTAGTAGTGTTCTTCTTTTATCATTCTCTCTCGTTTTCTTTTGAGCGCCTGGAGACGCGACTGGTTGAGGTTGAAGGAACGTACCCTCCAAAGACCGACAGGGTTACCGTTCTTATCAACGGGCTGGACATCACGACTAAAGTGCTTTCCACCTATCTCCCGCGAACCTATTAGCCATGTACATCTTGCTAGTGGGAGGGGGTACGTACCGCCTCGACTGGGCTTGGAGAACTTTCCACCGCGACCTCGGGGCGCCATGTTGAGTTTGTGAATGGGAGATGTTTTCTTGATAGAATGGTGAGCACGAGATAGAGTGACAGAGATCTGGTAGCGGAAATACAAGAAGTGATAGACGGGGAGAGGTTCGTCTGGTAGGTAAGGAGAGGGGTTGTTGTATGAGGGAGGGGAAGAGACTGCGGGGATCAAGAGGGACAAAAACGACCGGATGCTTGGGTGGGGCTGAGGCGTCTATACAATCAACCATACAAAAGAGTTAGATGATTGAATTAAGGGAAAGAGGAGTATGAGAGGCTGTGAGTCATATGCTTTGATCTGATTTTGTTTATACTTGCTGGTTTGTTCTACTTTCTTTTTACATTTCAATCAGGCATGGCATGGCAAAGATATATACTGTTTGTCATAGTATGCTACTACTATATATTATATGCGGTAAGGGACCGATGGTCAGTATGATGGAACTACCACAATAGTAGTATCAGCATATCAACTACTACTCTCTTTATACCTACTATTATGTTTATCTACAACATGTCTGTTTATCCATAACATAACTTGAAGTCACTGATGGATGCCTTACAGCTGTCTAGCATTCAGGCATCCTATACAGTCTAGCCAAAACAGGTTAGTGTGTACAGTCTTAGTCATTGCTGATTCACCATCACCTCATTGGTCACTGTACAATGCCTGAGGTATCCATTGATCTCTATACCAATGGCCAACTTCAGCATCAAAAATACTGACATAAGGTAGGTATCTCGATATCTGTATTATCATTATCATGGATCTAATTAGTTCTATGTACATCACTGTGCTTTTACGAACGCCAACCATGATATCTTCCCTGAAGTGATATCACGCCCGCTCCCACTTCCACCCCAACTTCGCCAACCGCGCACAACTCAACGTCAACATCCCCGCCACAATCACCGTCCCCATGAACATCTGCGCATACAGATAATGCCCATCAGCCTTCTCCACCAGCGCCCCCGCAATAGGCGACCCGATCAGCGCCGCCACCCCCACCACACTCAGCACCATCCCCATCCGCACCCCCGTCTTCTTCAGATCCGTCGTCAGCGTGCTGAGCGTCGCCGGAAACAAGGACTGGATCCCCGCCGCCGCCAGCCCGTAGAACGCGCTCCACGCGTACAGCCCCGGAACACTATCCACCCCCGACCAGCAGTAAGAGATCACCCCCGTGGCCAGACTAAACGGCAGCAGCATGTTCAGCGGGCCCGTGAACCGATCCGCCAGATAGTTCGGACCCAGCCGGCCCAGCAACCCAATGCCATTCATCACCAGGATCACATCGATGGACGTCTCCTGCGACACGCCGATCATATTCCGGCTGAAACTTCCAATGTAGAAGAACCCGACGTAGATGCCCCAGAAGTTCAGGAACATGCCGATCGCAAACAGCGTATACGGCAGCTCGCGGAACGCGCCCCACTCCACCAGAGGCCCGCTCCGCCGCGGCGGCAGTCGCTGCTTCAGGAACACCAGACACGGCGTCAGCGTCGCCAGCGAGATGAACCCCAGCACGCGCATCGTCCACCCGAACCCCAGCTGCGGTAGCAGCCGCATTACCACGGCGGGGAATACCAGCCCCCCCGTGGCGGACCCGGACGCCGTGATGCCGATGGCGAGGGCGCGCTTGCGCGTGAAGTACGTCGGCATGAGGGCGATCGTCGGGCAGAACATCAGCCCGCACCCGATGCCTTGCCCGATGCCCTGCGCCAGGAACAGCTGCCAGTACTCGGTGCAGAGCGAGGTCATGAAGATGCAGAAGACCTCCAGCAGGGCGCCGGCCGTGAGGATCGCCTTGAAGTAGCCTGCGTCTGTGGCGCGGCCGGAGAAGGTCCCGATGAAGAAGAGCAGGAAGATCTGGATGCTGCCGACCCAGGAGATGTCCGACGGGGGCCGGTCCAGTGCCTCCGTGTAGTAGCTCTGGAAGACGCCGAAGCTGTTGATGTAGCCCCATGTGTTGAAGATGACGAAGTGCGCCAGCGCGACCTGCGACCATGCGGTGAAGCCCCCGTCGGGGGGAGGGCCGATGTCTTTGCCGGATTCGCGGGTGCGCACGAGGGAGAGGGTGCGCGCTGCGAGCCGGCTGACGTTGGTGGCGTTTGTTGCTGTGCGGGAGAGCTCGTCGGAGTCGAGGCCGGCTTCTTCGTCGATGTATTCATTGCTGGTGGTTCTGTCGAGGTGTTTTTCGTTCTCGTTTTGGTGGTCGTTCTCTGGGGGGGCGTCGGCTGGCCGTTCGTCCTCTGCTTGATTGTTCGTCATGATGCCTCAACCGTATGTCCAAGAGGACGACCAAATGACAGACGAAAGGTCCCTTGGTTGAGTGGATCGAGAGACTCAGTTTCTCGCCTCGAACATAAGCGGTTAAAGTTCCCTCTCAAAGTCTCGAGTATCTAGACCAGAAGAAGAACGATATCAAGCCAAGATATACAACAAGATATCATCCAAAATGAGTCACAAGTTCCAACCTACTCAATTTTTCCTTCCCTTGTTTTCATTTGTAAAGATAGTATTAATAATGCTAATATCAACCCCAAATCCAGACAGACCCATCGGGGTAAAAATTCCCCCCAGGATCAACATTCATTCACAGGATTCGCAGAGAAAGCCGAGTCGGGTTCGGCTGTACGTCCGACGGTTACTTCTTACTGACTAGTTGGGAATCCGCGGTATTACTTTTAGTAGTTACTTGACTAGTCTGTAGTCTTGGTTAGGGTCGACTTATCAAAGAGGTTAACAAGTCCCGCTGGAAAAAAAAGCTCAACCAGGGAAACCTGCAGAGACTAGGCTGGTGGACGGTTAGGGTAGGATTCTTGTCGATCTGGATGGTTTCATCTGTTTGTGATTAGTATATACATGCATACACCCCGCCCAATGCCCAACATAGTTATATTATATGCTTAGAGCTCTCCACACCTCATTGACAATATACGAATGATACAATAGGAGAGAATAGTATTTCTTGCTATAGCCTATATGCCATATGACAAGGGAACTTGCATAACCCCCACTCCACCCCGCTATCAAACCCCGCCGTGAGAATAGGCTGTTTGCGTACGTATTATCTACCTAAAAGATATATATAGGTATATACTGTTACCCTTGTACCACAGTAGATACATGAAAATATATACATAAGTGAGTCCTGAGCCTGGGTGGTCTTTCCAGCCGGTCTTTCTTAAGAGTCTAGAGTTACAGACGGTGGAGCCCGGTGTCTGCTCGGTCCACTAATTGTTGTTCGGGTTCTGAATGGCAGAGGCCGAGCTGTAGAACTACAGATGGGTCTACCTCGGGTTTACCTTGAACAAGTTCTATCAATTCAATCATATAAGCATAGGGCTAATTCATTTATAAAGTTAATCTCTATTCTCTAACGATTTACAATGCGCTCTTTTATGCTCTTCCCATCTGTCTATGTCACCGTGTTAAAAGGCAGTCTCCGGATATTGACAGCTTCCCGGTGTAGGTATGGAGGTGAGAAGACGAGAAGAGGCCGGATTCTAAATATGATTACGGCTATAGCAGCATCGTAGGAGATATACCACCCGATACCACGGCGCCGTGCCTTTCGCCGTCTTAGCCCGAAATCAAATCATGTCACGTCACGTCCACGTCCATGTCCAACCTCAATGCACGCTCGTGCGCCCCTGCAAGACCCGCAACGACAGGACGTCCCCTCTCCACACTCCCCCGTCTTTTCCGGTGATATAGGGAGATGTCAGACTTAGCCGAAATGAAGGTGTTTGACGGGCTTGATCATGGAGTCCCCGCATCAAGATCTCGTGCTCGAGATAGGGTAGAGTGCGGGGCGGTAGAAGTAAACAAGCTGGACAACCTCAGTGATCCTGCCCAGAAAAGCTATGGTTGAGCATCGACACCGTCTCAATCACGTCCGCTGGTTCCAGCAGATGCCAGCTGGCCGCAGTCTGCTTCGAGCTGGCACCAACCGTGACCGAAAAGACATGGTCAGACGGGAGGTCGAAACTCTGCAGCGCGCGGAACATATCTAGAAAATAACAATCAGTACCCACGTAGACCTTGCTATCCATACAAGAATCAAACTGAGCATACCTTCATCGGTGAAATCATCTCCCGAGCAGAAGATAAACTCGGGTGCCTGTCCCGGCCCCGTCCCGTATTCATTCACCAGCCGCGACGCGATGCACCCCTTGTTGACAAAGGTCGGTCGCACCTCCAGATTCGCCTTGCCGACCATGACCTCCACATCCCACTTCCGCCCCACCGTTTCCTCCAGCTGCTTGCGACACTCGCGCGCCTGGAACGCCCCGTACTCCGGGTCCGCCCGCCGGTAATGCCACGTGAGCGCCACGCGCTTCCGCTCGATGAAGGAGCCTTGCGTCCGCTCCGTGTAGTGCTGGAAGACCTCGAGGACCTCCTTCTGCCAGCCCATGTCGGATCGCTCGGCCAGGTTCTCCCAGTCGTCCGAGCCCGGCTTCCGCACGAAGCAGCCGTGCTCGGCGCTCAGCCCCAGCTCGGGGATGTGCCCCATCCACTCGTCCAGGAAGGCCTGGTCCCGGCCGCTGATGATCCACACCGCGTTCCGCGGATCCGCCGCCAGGCGTTTGATGGTGCGCAGGACGCGATCGGACGGGATCGCCGCCTGCGGGTCCTTGACGATCGGCGTGAGCGTGCCGTCGTAGTCAAACATGAACAGCCGCTTGCGCGCCTTCCGGTACTGCCGCACCAGCTTCGCCCGGTCGAGGGCCGGCGTGGCCACGGACTGATCGAAGGAGGAGAGGTTGGTCAGCAGGCGGGTGACAAACTGCTGCGACCAGGCGGAGATTGTGTTCGTCGTCACGTGCTTGTACAGCTTCGAATGCTGCGCCTCCTTCTGCTCGGCCGGCATCGTCAGGGCCTGGTTGATGGCCCCGGCCACGCCGGCGGTGTCCCACGGGTTGATGTGGATGGCGTTGCACAGCGTCCCCGCGGTACCGGAGAATTCGGAGAGGATCAGCGGACTGTGCTTGTGCTGCTGGCAGATGATGTACTCGAGACTGGTCGTGTTCATGCCGTCGCGGACGGTGGTGATCAGGCCGACGTCGGCGACCCGGAGCAGGGCAAAATACTCGCGCTGCGAGAGATACTGCGGGTAGTACTTGATCGGGGAGAAGCTCAGGGAGCCGAACCGGCCGTTGATGGTGGAGACCAGGTTGGAGATCTGGCTGGCGATCTTGGTCTCCTCCTTCTCTTCCTCCACACTGGTGGGGCTGGTCACCTGGATCAGCACCACCTTGTCGCGCCATTCGGGGAACCGCTCCAAGAACGCCTCAAAGGCCTGGAGCTTCTGGGTGACGCCCCGGACGCTGTCCAGCCGGTCCCGGCCCACGATGATCTTCTTGCCGGCATACAAGCCCCGGATGCCCTCGACCGTGGAATCGATGTCCGGAGAGCCGAATGCGACGCGCTGAATGGCCTTGGCGTCGACGCCAATGGGGAACACATCGACGGCCACATGGGCGCCATAGGCATCGACACCGGCCGAGTTGGAGTCGAAGCCCAAGACGCGGGTGCAGCAGGAGGAGAAGTGGCGCGAGTAGGAAAAGGTCTGGAAGCCGATCATGTTCGCGCTCAGCACGCCGGTCAGGACCTCCTTCCGCTTGGATAGACACCGCATGAATTCACTGCTGGGGAACGGGGCGTGGAGGAAGAAGCCGATGTGGGCGTTCGGGATCCGTTGGCGCAGCATGCTCGGGAGGAGGAAGAGATGGTAGTCGTGGATCCAAACGATATCCCCTGGACGGTACTCCTGGGCGATGCGGTCCGCAAAGCACCGGTTCATGCGCACATAATCCGCCCACCACCTGCGCTCCGAGCGGCCATCGGTGGGGCCGTGCTGCTTGTAGTGGAGCAGGGGATACAGCTCCCGCTCGGCGTAGCGCCGCCACCTCCCTTGGTCCTCCAGGGCGAACGAATCCTCCGGCACATCCGACCCGTCCGACAACCACACCGGTGAGATTTTTCCGTAGCGACCGGAGCTCAGCTGCTTATCCAGCCGGGCCCGATCCTCCGGGCCGACCGTAAAGCCACCGACGAGAGGATGGCTGGGTGGACCGTTATTGACATCGACGGGCACCGGGGCCGCAGCCCGGTTGAGAGTCATCCCCCCGGCCGGGCTGGGGGGCTTCGCGCCGCTGGTGTTTAGCGGTACTTGCTGCGACGGGACCGTAGCCTCATAGGTCGGTTCAACCTCGCCGGTCCAGCCAACAAGCGTATGCGACCACCTCGTCTCATCCGAACCGAGATAAGCGAAGGAGTCAAACAGCGCGGACGTTCCCGAACGGGGTTTCAATTCCTAAACAACAGTCAGACAGAGCCAACGAGGAAAAAAAGGCGCGGGGGTCGCTCATACCCAATTCCCTCCAGGACGACAGTAAACTTTGTAGGGTATGCAAAAGGCGGCACTGATGATGCGCCCCGTGAGGTGGAGACCCGGGTATTGTTCCCGGGGATCTGCTTCCAGCACCGCCGATTCTCCCGTGAGACTCAGGCTACGTAAGAGGTCACCGCCCGATCCGATGCCATGAGTAGCCTGGGTGGGAGTGACGGGGGACTCGGCATCCGTCACGCCTGGGGAGGTTCCAGCAGACAGGGGATCGGGGCTGATTGCATCAGATCCGACCACGAGGAGATCCGCCTTGTTTCCAGGCCCCGCAATGGGGGGCGGGTGCTCGGACGACATGGGGATGGGTGACGATCGAAGGCACGTGAGGACGATGTAGAGGGCGGGACACGAGTTGTCGACGTCCAACTAGTCGGATTGATCTAGTACTTCCACAATAGTCAGTATAAGATCGCTTTGAATATCCACGAAGATTCTTGAAAAAGAAAAAAAAAAAAAAAAAAGAAAAGAAAAACAGGGGAGTGGCGATGGTGGGATCGACTGACCGAGGCCGGAGAGCGGTGGGTGCGGGCGGTAGTTGACAGAAGGCAAAAGCTATGGAAATCACCAACGCCTCCAATGAACGAGGGACAACTCAAGATTCCACTGGAATTCAGGACTGGAAGAGAGAGATGGAGGAGGAGGGAGGAGGAGGGGAAAAGGAGGACGCGCGAGCTATGCCATGGATGGACAAGGACAAGGAGGGGTAAAGTAGGTGAGGTCAGGAACGGATGAGGGTGGAGTGAAGATGAACCTGAATTGGTGGATGTGTAGATCGGGAGATGAATTCAAGCTGATGGATCGAGAGAAGGGGTACTGAAGAGTTACGAAGATAGGGATGGAAGAATCAGAAGAAGAAGAAAAAAAGAAGAATGAGGATACGACTGGGACGAGATGAATCCAGAACTGGTGACGGATGGAGAAGAGCGCGAGTCTCTAAGCGGGGCCGGCTCGGGATTTCGCTGCGGGCGGTGAGACGCACTAGGCAAGTCTGTCCAGGTTTTTTTTCCCTTTACTGTCTCTTCTGTGATCTCAACGTCATCGTCGATCCCTGGGTCCAGTCCGGGTCCAGTCCGGATTATTTCTATGATTCTACCTATATTTACATTGCTCCCCACTCGGTAGTCTGGTTGTCCAGGAATTCCCTGAACACAACGCCAATGATCCACTTGAAAAGGGTAACCATCCAGTCCCTTGTCCAGCACCAGGAATAAGAGAAAAGAGAAAGTGGATCAATTACTGCCAAGATTAGCACCGATGTCATTAAGACCAGAGGAATCAACTTACTAGATTTCCAACGGCGAGATCTGATCCAGCGTGTACAGCCAGTTGCCGCCTTGTTCCTCTTTCTCCAGCCTAGAACCTTGTCAGCATGATCCAATCGTAGCTCTAAAAAAAAAAAAAAAAGTAAAACCCACCAATCGTAAGGCCACAAAATCAGATGCCCCTGGGTCTGTTCTAGAAGCTCCTCCGCCCGCTGCTGGTCGATCAACTCGTCCACGGAGTGGAAATCGCGCTTCGATCCCAGCGTCGTGGCCCGGCGCCGACGCCGCCGCGACTGGGTCGCATTTCGGTTCAACGCGTCCGAGTAATCAACCGCAGGCTGGTCCGAGTTCCGCTTCTCCGCGTCGTCCCCGGAGGACCAGCCCTCCTCGTGTCGTGCGTTCGGGACCGCGCCCGAGGCGAGCTGGTCCCCAGCACGTAACGTCGACTTCTCGCCCGCGGATTGGGGGGTCTCGTTCTTTGTCAAGTCCGGCCCCGTGTTCTGGGCAGGTTCCGCCGCTCGCTGGTCCGTCTTCTCCGTCGGGAGCTGCGGGACCTTCTCGGTGGAGGTGGTTCCGTCCGCGCGCTGGTTGGGAATCGGCAGCTGGATGTTCGGGAGGCCCGGGATCCCGGAGATCCCCACGCTGGCTCCCGTGCCGGGCGGACCTGTCCGTCTCTGCTGATGAGGCTGGAAGGCCTTGCCGCTGTTTTGACTCTGCCGGTCCGCGAATTTGTCCGCATAGGCCGCGTACTCTTTGTACTCTTTCCACGATTTCACCTCGCTATCGGGCATGCAGCGGAAGACCGACCGGTAGATCTTCGTGTTCTTTTCGGCCACCGCATGCCAGGTGTCCAGGTAGAAGATGTCGTTCACAGGATCGCGCATGCAGTCCTTGTCGATAAAGACGTGCTTGAGGTCCGAGCCGGGCAGGTGCGGGAATCGCGCTGGATCGGCCGTATCTTTCGGTGGGATCGCACCACCAGTGCCGCCGCCCTCGGTCTCGGGGCCCGGTGATAGTGCGGGGTGGCGCGCCCCCGCCATCCCCTCCACCACCGGGGCGGACTCGAGATCCTGGGTCTGAAGGGCCGGAGGGGCGGACCCCGTCTCTTTGGGGCCGGACCCGCTGTGCGAGGGGCTCTTCTTCGGCGGCGAGAGCTTGGGTTGCTGAACGGTGCCCCGACCCTCGGGTGCGATGGGGGACACCAACACCTCGGTCTGCGAGTTCAAGACCTTGGAGTCCCGGCCATCTTCCTGCCCGGCTTGCTGGGCTGCATGCAGCTGGTCCGGGCCAAACCCTTCGACATCTTTCTTGTGCTCCGCATTCGACGTCACTCGCGTATCGGTCGTCAGCTTCCGGTTCGATTTCAGATTCGGGTTGTTGCCCTGCTCCCAATCGACGTCGTGGTTGAAACTGTGCATGTCCTCGGACCGCGAGAGAAATTCGTCCTGGATGCGGTGGCGACGCTCCATCATGTCCCGCTCGTCTTGCTTTTCCACCATCAGAGACTCGGTGTCGGGCTTCTCGGGTTCTCCCGGCGGGTCGGGGCCCTCTTCGGCAATGTCGATCTTGCGCAGCTCTTCCTCGGTTGCCATCGAATGCTCCAAGAGCTCGTCAACGTCGATGCCCAGATGCTCCCGCATCAGACGCATACGCAGGGTGTGAGGGAACCGCCCAACCAGGTAAGGACGGCCGTTCATAGTAGACCAGATCATGTCCGTATCCCGGACCACGGACGCGACCTCGGAGTCGCGGGACCCCAGCATGGACCGCTCGTTGATGTTGGCCGACCCGATGATCGCCGCGCGGTCGTCGACGACCATGCATTTGGCGTGGATGTAGAGCTGCTCGGTGACG
The DNA here is from genome assembly GCF_002847485.1 of Aspergillus campestris IBT 28561. Taxonomy (NCBI): domain Eukaryota; kingdom Fungi; phylum Ascomycota; class Eurotiomycetes; order Eurotiales; family Aspergillaceae; genus Aspergillus; species Aspergillus campestris. The sequence continues at coordinate 109,102 of NW_020194336.1, read as the reverse complement.
AGTTGTTTCTGGGGCCCGATCTTGCCCCAGGTCCGCAGACTGAAGAACTGGATGTAATCTTCCGGTTCGATGCCCAGGGCCCGGAGGCGGCCGAAGATCGACGTTTCCCCGCGGCAGATGCTGCGGTACTGGCACATCATGATCAGCCGGACGCTAGTCCCGCCCTCGCTGTCCACGGTATTCTGGAACCCGGGCATCAACGGAATGACGATGACCGCACGCCAGGCCTCCTTGTTTTTGGCGGCCCGCGTGATCCGCTCCACCAGCGCGTCGCCGATGGAGTTTTCGATCTTCCGGCCGTCGATCTCACAGGTGCTGACAAAGAATTGGTTTTCGATGTAGACGAAGTGATCAGACTCCTCGATCATCTTGACGTAGGCGTTCATGATGCTGTGCTCCGTAATCTCCGGTGTCCCCGTCGACCACATGCTGCTGGACCGCAAGATCTGGACCTCGCAGGTCCCGTCAAGGCCGAGAGCTTCCAGATCGGCCGCGTCGAAATCAGGCGGCGGCAGCAGAAACGGCGTCGGGCGGGTCGGCTTCCGTTGACGGAGGATGTAGTTCCACCGCTGGACAAAATGGCGGGTGAGATCGCGGGCCGGTTGGCCGACCACATGCATGGAGATGTCGTGCCACGGCATTCGGGGGATCACATTGCGATCGTACATCTCTTCATACGGCTTGTCCAGGTCGTAGAAGTCCTGGATTCGCGGGTTGGAATAGTCCTTGCCCGGCCAGAGCTGGCAGTGGTCTGCGTCCTTAGGACCATCCGGCGTCTCAAACCCGGTCGGTTTGTCGTCCGTAAGAGGATGCTGGGGGGTGTCCCACCGGCCAAAACACAGATCGATGCCGCCCACGAAGGCCAAGGTGTGGTCGATGATGCACAGCTTTTCGTGGTGCGCCCAGAAGAACGTATTCTGACGGAACTGATTCGGGGACCGTTGCACGAAGACATTCGGGTGCAGGTCGAGGAGGGAGAATTTCGAGTACTCGGAATCGATCGGAATGGCCGAGTTGATATTCCGGTACATGATGACGAAGATCTTGACGCCCTCACGGGCCTTCCGCTGGAGGAGGCGGTCCAGTCTCCATTTCTGGCTGATCGCTGCCGGTCGCCGCAGGTAGAGCTCCGGACTGAGCCACCAGTCGTGGATGTAGATGACATCTTTCGCCTGGTTGATCGCGCGCGACACCATCCACATGTGGTCACGGGCATCGACCAACCACTGGGCAAAGCACTTGTGACGCACGGGCGCGTAGCTGTCGAAGCGGTTCGGTTTCGCCCACGGTGTGTTTTGAACCATAAACCGGATCGAGTCCTCAAACTGATGGAGCTGGCGCTCATTCCGGGCTAGGAGCCGGAGTTTTCTCTCGGAGTTCTCGAGTCGGAGGGTGTGGTGCTGCGGGTGCCGGGCGGAGTCTTTGGCCGATTTGGCCAGCTCCTTCGCCTTCTGGTTCCGCAGGCTGATCTTCTGGGCCTGCAGCATGAAATAGGGGTCGACCAAAAACACATCGTAGATGTTCATCTCCTCGGGCGAGTCGACGCAGACGACGTAGCTGTGCCGGACCAAGAACCACTTGGGCATGTGTCGCTTCTTCACCAACGCGGGGGTCAGAGCCCGTCGGAAGTCCAGCCCCTTGGACGATTGAATGATCAGATAGCCTTCTTTGCCGTGATAGCTGCCCTCGGCCGCGAGACGAACCCCCAGGGCTGAGAGTTCCAGGAACTTGCAGAGACGGTTGCTGTCGGGCTTGAAGATCAGGAAATGAATCAGCTTCTGCAGATACATTTCCAGCTTTTTCCGCTGCTTCTCCGGATAGGTCTCCTTCTTGGGCATCGGCCCAGCCTCGGGGACATCGGACGGTGCGGCCACCCCGTCGCCGTCCGGGTTCGTGGCACTGGATTGCCGGCGTGAGACGTTCGCTGACGACCGTCGCTGCGTGTGTCTCTTGCCGGGTCTCTCGTTCCCGCTGGTCGCCTCCGCGGCGGTCTCGTAGCCACCGTCGTCCTCCTCATCTTCCATGTCGCTCTCCAGGCCTCGAACGCCCCGCAGGTAGGGAAACGCACTGCGAGGAAAGTGCGGGAGGTTATGGCCCCCTTCAGTGGGACGCATCTGGATGTACTTTTGCGTCCCGAAATGGAGTTTGTACTTGAGGTGGAGATTGGCGAAATCCTTCAGGGTGCGGTGGATGATCCACTTCATCCGCGTCATCCCACTGCCATACTCGAGTTCAATCCGGAAGACCAAGTGGCGGTCTCCGGAGTGGGAGTCGATCCGACTATCCGTGACTCGAACTTTCAACTGCTCCAGGAGGATGGGGATGCGCTTGCTGCCATTTTCGTCCCGCTGGAACATGCTCGCCAGGATCAACGCAGCCGGCACGCCGGACGTCAACTCCGCCAGCAGTTCCGCGGACTTGGCATGGTCGACGGTGTGGTCCGTCTTGCGTCGCTGTCCGATGAGCTTCAACCCCGCTTTGATCTGTCGCCATCTTTGAGCGCTGAGGCTGGAACCTCGCTCGGCCCGATGCCGCCTCCAGGGGGGCGCCAGTCCGTCATGCTCCGACGGACCACCCAAGCCCGTCAGACGCCGTAGGTTGCTGGGGCGGCGGTCCTCCTGGTTCGCCTGCGAGCCATAGGTCAGACCGCGGCTGTTGGCCAGCCATGCGCTTCTGCGCCGCCAGGCCGTATCCCGATTGAGGCGATCACGGCCCTCGTCCTCGGACACCCCCTCGCGTTGCTGGTTGAAGCCTCCCGTACTCGATCTGCGAGGGAATAAAGACGGGCGATAACTTTCGAAGGGACCAAATGAGGCCGGCAAGTGGAACGACGGTCGACTGGTGGCCCTCGGGGTATTGGGCTCGGTCTGCGGCGCCGAATCGGTCTGGGGCGGCTGCTGCCGCCGACGAGGATATCTCTTCTTCGTCGGGCGAGACTGCCGTTGCTCCCCTGCACTCTCCTCCGCATCCGCATCCATATCGCTGTCTTCCTCCGCCAGGGTATTGGGGAAGCGGAACTCCCCCCTCTCGGAGCCAGGCGTGGCGAGGTCGTTGTTGGGGTAGCGGAAATCATTGATCGTCGCCCCGCTGGCGGAGCGGGAATGAGGGCCGAACGAGGGAGAGGCAAAGGACTTTAATTTCGTGAAGATGGACTGCTTCCCTTTCGACCCGGGGTCGGCGTCATCCCCCGCCGAGGAGGGCCGCGATTGCAGCGCGTCAGCCGCTGGATCGTTCTCGGACGGGTCACGACTGAACTGCACACTCGGACGGCGCGGGGACGCGGTCGAACCCGGCTGGGACGGTTGTGATCTCTGGTTCCCGGGTTGTTGCTGCGCTTCGATCGCGTCGTTCGGTCGTCGCGCGCCCAGGGGGACCGCGCTGGGTCCTGGGACATCATCCGCCAGCTCTCCCGCGCCACCACCGCCGTGCTCTGCACACCCTTTCCCTGACTCTTCGCCAAGTTTGTGGTCATTCTCGTTTGCGGGATGCATCGGCGGGAGACGTTTGGAGCTCGTCGGGGAGGGAAAAGGGGAGCCGAGTTTCGGGCCCCTCAATGGGGGCATCGTCAGAGGATCAGGCCTCCCCAATTTCTTCTCAGAGGGAACTTTCGTCTCCGGGGTATCTACTGCGGACGTGGGCATGATCGTTGCTGTCAACGGGGATGGCGATCAGTCGCTCGATGGTTTCTTTGTCTTTGAGGCGGGAAGTAGATGGTTGGCGTGTTTGACCGAGCCGACTCACAATCGGAGGAACCCAGCGACTGGGCTCTTCGAAAAACGAACAGGAGGGGAGGAATATGGAAAAGGAGGAAGAGGAAAGAAAGAAAGAAGAGGGGGAGTAAGGAGGCGGGGAGAGGGAAAGAGAGGAAGTTGAGCTATGCAATCATTTCCAGATTTCTAGAAAACCTTAGACCTTCTCGGGACAGGATTCTTGGGGGGAACGAAGAAAGGAGCGTTGCGGCAAGCTAAGCTCAGGTAGGCTAGAGACAGCAACGTTAGGAGGTAATAGGTATAGGAGTGGAGATGAGAGCTGGAGTTTGACCTTTGGCTATTTGACAGAGGCCACGGAGGTCAAGACAGTCCAAGGAGACCACTGAGACTGGTCCATTAACTCAAAATTGCCCCTAGCCACGGTGGAGACTGGACCCTCCCATTATCAGTTGGATGGAGGTATTGACTGAAAGGTCCACTTTTGACGCGGCCACTGGACACCGGAGACTTACGAGTAAAAATGAGATTTGATTTGAACCATGAAGTCAACTAGAATGGAAAAGACGAATGAGGAGGGAAAAGAAGAAGAAGAAGAAGAAGAAGAAGAAGAAGAAGAAGAAGAAGAGAGAGAGATGGAGGTAATTCTGGTAATTCTGGTAATTTCCAAACAAACAATCAATGGACCTGTCTGTGTATGATACATGGTCTACATATCAATCCACAGTACTAACTATTTAGTGGTTTCATTATGATGAATCATTACCAGTATATACTCCGTCCATGTATATATATACATATATACATATATATATTTCAGTATATAACTCTGAAGATATATATACCTATTATATCTCTCTACATCTACTGTAATGAATACCCCATAAAATATACCAACCGTATTGTACCGGTCTTCGGACATGAAACCGGTATCCATCCATACAAAATATATCAGGAACCCCGTCTGGTAAGGTAAGATGGGGTAATGTGTGTTATCCTCGGCTTCTTCTTTGCCATCGGCTTTACTGATCTGTTTACTCGCCCGATAACAGACGAACTTCTAACAACTACTTACCTTCCTTACCTCAATCGACTACACCACAAGGTAAATCAAGGTACTCAGTCATTGCCAACATTCGTTAGATTTAGATCTATCCCATATATATCGTGAACACCCACCATGACAGACCCATTGAAAACACTAGACCAAGCCTCGGCCGTCTCTCGGAAAACATACCCCATTGCGGGGATCCTCACCACAGTCTTCGGCCTGGACGAACTGCCTCCTCAAGCCTCCGAAGTCGCCTGCCTCTGGCTCTTGCATCCCAGACTCGGAACGCAAGAGCGCATGGTAGGCATCGCAACGGCCATCATCAATGACTGGAACCAGCGGATTCGAGACGGCCGCGCGGGTCCCAAGGGCCCAGCCAAAGGACTGATCGCCGTCTCCTTCGACCAGCGCAATCATGGCTCGAGACTGGTTGACCCGCTGGGCAATGAGTCCTGGAAGAAGGGGAACCCCCGTCATGCGCAGGATATGTTTTCCATGTTCCGTACGTTGTTCCCCCCCCAACCTGAAACAATCATTTGTCACGGCTAACCGGTAACACGGCAGAGGGCACCGCAAAGGATGTGTCCGTGTTGATCGACTACCTCCCCTCATACGTCTTCCCCAAGACCGAGCGCACCGTTCCAGAGAACCTCGTGCTAGGCGTATCCCTAGGCGGCCACGCCGCATGGAGCTGCCTCTTCCATGAACCCCGCATCAGCACCGGCGTCGTGATCATCGGCTGCCCCGACTACGTCAACCTGATGGCAGACCGCGCGCGACTGTCGAAACTCCCCGAATGGACCACCAGCGATCCCCCGGGCTCTCAATTCCTCGGATCCGAAGCCTTCCCGTCCACCCTGCTCTCCACAGTCCGGAAACTGGACCCGGCGAGTCTGCTCCTCGGCGTGATGGGCAAGAAGAACAAGACCCGGCCGCTGCGCAAGAAGCCCATCGCGGAGCCCTCGGGGGAAGAGCAGAAGGCCCTCCGCCCCCTGCTGAAGCGGACCATCGCGGGGAAGAATATCCTGACTCTGTCCGGCGGCGTCGACAAGCTGGTGCCGTACCACCGGGGTGAAATCTTCCTCAACTGGCTGAAACAGGCTATCGGCAGCACGGGGTGGTTTGCGGATGGCGCGATCACGTTCGAGGATATCATTGACGAGAGTGCCGCCCACGAGGTGACGCCCAAGATGGTTGCCGAAGCGGTCAGGTTCGTTGGGGACGTCTTGGCTGGTGGTGAAGACTCGAAATCAGGCATTGTGCGCGAGTCGAAGATATAAGCCTGGATTTCCCGGTGGATGAAGTTTTTGTACATACCGTCTAGACTAGACATGTATATATATGTGTGTGTACATACAACACACGCTCTCGTTCAATAGAGTGGTACTATCATTCATTCTAACAATACTGGATTCCTTTGATCGACCTTGTAGCTGCTCTCCGCAGGGTATTGCTACGAGTACAATGTAAAATCCGTACCAGATTCTTAGGTATAAATCATTCTACAGGAACATCAAAGGGCTGTCCAAGACACGATGGTCACGGCCGAGTAGCGGTGAGTCGCAGCATACAAGGCGTAGCGCACAGAATATTCCTACACCACTCGCATGGCTCTCGTCTGCAGCGTTCATACAAATGAGATTGAACATGGAGTGATACAATATCTACAGGTCGGTCACGGAGCAAGGCCAATACGAATTTGGGAGGATGGGAGCAGGAGTTGAAAATAGGTATTGCCTGGTTGACTCATGTCGGGTCATATCGAAACGTCGAGCAAGAGATCAATTGGATAAAAACTCCAATTGAGGTTTGTAGGAATAACAGTGAGATCGATCGTAAGGGCAATCGGAGACCACGCTATGCTCATAACAAACAAAAGAAAAAAAAAATAAACCGTTTTAGTCTTTTTTTTTCGATTTGGTAAAATACGCGGATCGATGTACGTTTTTGAATCCACGGCTCCCTTGGTTGTTTATCAAGTACCTTAGTAAGATAAATCCTTGACTTGATTGACATATTCGACGTTTCGTTTAACACCGACCGTGGTCAGCGCAGCACCGGGCCCTTAATTTTATCTTTTAAACCCTTCTCCAGCAAAACACCGTAATCCATTTCCCAGATTTAAGCGACAAGCTCGACAACACCACCGGCGGCCTTGATCTTCCGCTCAGCATCTTCGCTGAAGTAGCGGGCACGGACGACGATCGGGATCTCGGGGATGCGGCCCTTGCCCAGAACCTTGGAGTAGCCGAGGGGCAGGACGTCGATGACGGGGGCGGTGTCGGTCTTCTGGCCGCTCATGTAGGCATCACGCTGCTCGGCGGGGACGAGAGACCACAGCTGTTATCGCATTCATTAGTAAAAAAATTTCTTATCCACCGTATCGATTCTTCCGATGAGCCCATCTCTTCCATCTGCATTGCTGCTGATCCCCATTTGCCATTTCACCAGAGGCCAGCCCACTTTCCTTGGCCCATCGGTAGATATCGAATGTGCTATTCTCGAGAAAATAAACGTACCTTGTCCAGGTTGATGACGGGCTTCCAGAACTGCTGGTTGGTCTTGTGGAAGTATCTCATACCGACCTTACCGAAGTAACCGGGATGGTACTTGTCAAGGTTGGTACGGTGGTGGTGCTGACCACCGGCCATACCACGACCACCGGGATGCTTACGGTGCTTGCCAATGCGACCGTAACCGGCGGACACATGACCGCGACTGAGAGCAAGAACAGACGTTAGTTTCCATCATATCATAAAAATTTTTCTGCAAAGCACACGATCGGTTTTTCGAAAGCGGATGTGCGATCAATCAACGTCGTTCGCGGTCCCCCCGTCCGTACGGCCTCCAACCATGGCCGTTCGTTCGCTCGACTGCAAGGACGACATTCTGGGATTTGGGAAATGGAGAGGATATTCGACTCACGCTTTGCGGGTCTTCGAGAATCGGGTAGGCATCTTGTCGACGGTGCTGGGCTCGACAAGACCGGTGTGAGTGTTTGTCGATTAAGGGATGCGATCGGGTGGATTGGCTGGCTCGGATGGTGAATTCAAGGCTCGCGGGCGGCTAGACTGTGCGCTAAGCCCTTGCCCTAAATTAGGGCGCAACCCCTTCCTTCCAGCCACGTGATGTCAGGTGATGTGCCAGGTGGATCCTGACGCCCCATCCACTCTGTACCTACTCCGTGGTACTCTATTCATTCGGTGAACTCTATTTATCCGGTACTATCTATCATTCTATCTCATCGTTATAAAACATGCTTTTAAGAGAATTATTAAGTGCCTGTTTATGTCTCTAAGTCCAACTATTTACTGCGGGAACCAAAAAACCTGGAGATATTCCCGACTATGTTCCCCGCTGGTCGTATGCTCTGCTGAATCCATGCGGGCAGCTTGCCCTGTATACTGGGTTTCTCGTACCGTTGATCAATCAGAACAATAGAAGCATAGTCATTGCGATGCCGTATCGCCCGGCCAATACATTGGTTCACCGCTCGCATGCAGGAATTCTCATAAAACTCCCTCCCTGCGCTCTTAGCTGTAGACTGCCGGGTGGCCTCTGAACCCGCACTCTGCTTGTAGGCCTTTTGCTCAACGTGCTTGATTTTGGCCTGCCACACGGCACTGCGGATATTGGGAAAGGGCTGCCCGATGATCAGAACACCCCGTCCCAGCTTGTCGGAGAAGTTGATGCCTTCGGATAGTTTCCCGCCAACTACGGACAGGAGCAAGGCACCGCGGCCTGTATCAATGGCCGTTGCATATTCCTGGAGGAGTTCCTCCGTTGAGACGGTCGTCTCTCGGCCCTCGTATAAGATGGGCTTCTGCCTCTCGATGATGTCATACACGGTCTTGCTTTGGCCTGGAGTGGCCTTTTTCCAGACGCTCAGTACGCGATTGAGGTACTCATAGCTAGGGAAGAAAGCAACAACACCATCCGGGATGGCTTGGCACAGCGACGCTATTGTTCGCCCTAGGTCGACGATCTACACGAATCATAAGCATAAGCATTGGACGGCGGTATACATCTCACGGTGCAAGGGGATTCTCACCAGCCTCTCAGAATTGCGGGCTTCGTAGGTAAAGTCGAGTTGGGTTCCAAGAACACCCTTAGCCAGGGGATGGACGATCAGGTTCTCTGATGGGATAACATGGCCGTAGCTGAAAGTTCCGAGTCGATCTGATGGCACGTAGGAAAATAGATGATGCATGTAATCGGTCATCTGTAGACAGGGCGTGTAAGCTACATTCGATATATGGGGCTTCGTGTATATTCATACCGGAGACATTGTTCCACCAGCCAAGATAACAGCTTTAGCATCATCAACGATCTCACGGAAATGGTTGGTCGGATCCAGGAGCATATATGTCAATTGGATGTCTCCCTGGTTTTTATTATAAAACAGTCGCCCTTCCTCGGTAGGATTCATGAGCGGCAGCAGGAAACTCTGTATGTGAAACAGAACGGGGGTTGTCGGTTTGGAATTCGCTTGAGTGGCTGCCGTTTTCTCCGTGTGTTCGACATACCCGTCGACTTTCCTGGCCAGCTTGCTTTCTTGCAAGTACCGGCTCAACTTGTACGGGTTGATTTGGTCGGCACCTTTGCCTGCCATAAGATCTGAGGCCCGGACTGATCCTTCTGGTGGCTGCTTACTTCCCAGAATGGACCGAAGATGGTCAGCAATTGAATTGATCAGTCGGATAACCTGAGCAATGTAGCTTCGGTTTTTTCCTTTCAGACGAAGTTTGAACTTCTTGGCGTAAGTCGTCAATTGGAAGATAGACCTCTGTAGCTGGGAGAGCGTGACAGTCACTGAATGAATACTGGAGATGGCGTCCATGAGGTTATGGGCTTCATCGATGATGACAACGTGCCCCTTTACCGAAAGTTTGAGCGCTTCCCTGGCAGATCGTTGCAAAAGCAACGGATATGGAAGAGTTATGATCTTCTGCTGTTAGTAGTTGAAATAGATATATGTCAAATGTATAGAGGAGCTTACCTCGCTGTGGTTGATGACCGAACGGGAAGCATAGTAAGGGCATATCCCTATTTTCTTTCCAAGTTTACCCAAGTCCTCGATGTCTTTGACTGTTGCGAGGGCATGGTCGCGAAAGTGGACGACCTGTGATTCAGTCTCCTTTGACGGCAAGAAAGCACACTTGTGTTGAGACGCAGCTCCGGGTTTCTGCAGCTCCATGCACCGCTCATTGATCGCCGTTGGGTTCTCCAAAGCCTGGACTCGGGGGTTTATGCACAGATTTTTCCGTGACCCAAGGGAAAGATGTTTGATGCGTTCCTCGATGGCTTCACCGGTTGTGGCATTAGTACTTAGCTCCTCCGGGAGACTCGAGGGTATAGAGACACGGCGCAATTCATTTGCAAATTGTGTCAACTGAGAGTGTGTCCTCGAGCAATAGAAGATCCGTACTCCGTCCTCCTCCTCCTCATCGTTGGATACCGTTGGGTATTTTCCCTTGAAACGCTCCAATAGTTCTAAAGTGCTGGAAGAGAGCCCACTGAAGGGGTCGGATTCCGAACCCTTGCCTGTAGTACTTCGCTCTTCGCCTTCACTGTCGTAATCATCCAGAGCAAACTCATCGTCACTCGACCTGTCGTCAGATCCAGTGGACTGCGCGGCAGTTTTCTGTTCCCGACCTGTCTTAGAAATGGATCTGAGCTTGGGGAATACCAGACGTTCACATACCTGCTTCTTCCGCGGTCCTTCAGGATTCTCCAGTGCGGCTTTCTGCCGCTCCTCCTCCTGCTTTGTCTTTGCTAATCTGGATTCCAGCTCTTTGATCTTTTCCGTAATGGCACGGCCCGACTCGCGCTTCGCATATTCCACCATCCACTCGGGTTCGTTGTCGTCGCCTGGGAGGTAGGGGTCAGAATTATGGTCTAAGTTCAGGAGCCTACCGGATATCTGGATAATTTACATTTTGTATTTGATAGATTTTCCTGGTATTCTCTGCGTTTGTGATCTCGGAGCCAGGTCAAAGCACCGCATATCAAACTCAGTGACTTGCCCTATCATTGAGTTTAGCACGTGCACCTGGCCTATTCTCTATATGGCCTTTTGATTCAAAAGTCATCCAAACATATAATCATTACTCACCGTGCCTAAGCCGATATTAGATTATGCAGGCATAATAAGATTGCTACCACCGGATTGACTCACCAGTAGGGGATTCAAATATAGCTACTTTGTCATCCTCCAGACAGGAATAGAGAGAGCGCATAAACTCCAGCTGGATGTCATACGGCGTATACGGATGGTGGAAATCCTCCCCCTGCAGTTCCATGTCTGCAAGATGTACTCCGTACTTCGGAGTAATTGGCGAATTTCTGTTCAGCCTGTCGAAATGGAACCAACTAGTCGATTGCAGAACAATGGGGCGAAGTGCATCCTCAGCGCGACGCCATGTCAATTGGGTGGGCTAAATTTTGGAGTTGCGATGTCCAGCTTGTGGGTCTTGAGTCTAGGCAATCCAAAGAAATGGAAGTATGGCAATAACCAGGTCAAGAGTAGACAATGTATCAAGTTGAGCATCGGGCTATGATTGATTGGGTTTGCACGCAACGGTGAATTGGAGATTGAGACCCACATGGGGTGGAGTGTCCAGCCTCAGGCAGACAAAGCAAAGAGGTGCCACATTCTTGAGGCGTCCACCTGATTGTTCTGTCTGATCCTGTTTGCCAATTCATTCTCGGATTATGCAGTATCTCTTCTGGTAACCAGCACTGAGCTTGTTTAGAAGATACGTTTTATATTTTGTTTATACAAAGTAGATATCGATTTATCCATAATTTATACTACAACTCAGCATGATGATATAGTATCATAATAATCCAGACGTTTTAGAAAGATAGAAAATGATAGATTGAGAGCCTACGATGGAATATTGCATGGAATGTCGCATGGAATGGTCCTGGAATGGTCCTGGAATGATCCTGGAATGATCCTGGAATGATCCTGGAATGCTGCTAGAATGGATCATTCCTGGATGGAGCCATTGCATGACAGGATGCCAAATGGCCTGGAAGAAGAAAGCTACTCACTAGTAGCATTCTTGGCATTCAGTCCGCGTTCTTGATAACGAATGATTCTGGGAACCTGTTTCCACCGAGACACCTACATCGTAACACCTGAAGAGCGATATCCGACTATAGCCTATAGAACGGACTAGGTGGTATCAGTCCGGGTATATCCACCGGAATCGATCATTGAACTTCCACATCATTAATGATAAGTATGATGCGTTCAATAATCATGGTAGATCGGTGGACCATCATCCCTTTTGAACTCTGCGTTGTTAAAAGTGGCCTTTTTGTCTGGGCAGAACTAGTGAGAGGATAGTGGGAAGTAGTATGGAGTTGCCTGAAACTTTCCGGTATGAGGTTGGTAACCTGGCTAAGAAGAGTTACACACTGTATTGACTGCTTACCCCTCCAGCATGAACCATGTTTTAGGAAAGATGGCTTTCTAGGTTTCTTTATTTCTTGACAGGGCGAGAAAGTAAAACAGTAAGTAAGGAAAGAAAGGAAACAAGAAAGATCGATAAGTAAAGTGAAAGTATATAACAATCACTGACTATAGTGTAAAGTATAGGTAAAACATGGTCAAGTATCTGTAAAGTCAATACAAGAATGACGCAGCTGCCTGCACGCCTTATCCGTCCACCTCAGGCCAACTTGACTCCTAATCTCCCCGCGGCGCGTTTTCTCTTTTCTTCTGTCTCTAGCTCTGGTTCTGTCTGACTTCTTGATTATTATTATTATTATTATTACAAGCTAAGCCAAACCCGACCGGGCTTTCAAACAAAACACAAGACAACAAACCAAACGAGGGGTACCAACATACATACCAAATCAAGAAGAAAAAAGAGGAACGAAGAAAACAGTTCAGCAACTAGTCGGGAACTGCTGCATCGCTGAAAATGATGAATCGACCCCCGCAAGGTCGCGGTCAGCCACGACTAGGTGCAACCAGGTATCCAGGGGGTCAGGATGACTTTTACATGCCAGAGGTCATCTCTCCTTCCCCTCAAAGGTATGACCTGATATCCATCTTTCGTTGCTCAGCCCCAGCTACCCTTACACAACACCATCTCCTCCCCCCTCCCCTCCAACCACACCCCCACTCTCTCCCTCAAAAAGACATATCGTTCAGAACAAAGAAGAGGAGAATCCCCCCAAATTGGGTATGAGAGAAGAAAGACAAGTCGGCAGAAAGAAAAAAAAAAACAAACCAGTACAAAAAAGCAAAATACAATAACAAAAGCACTATCTGGCGTGACACTGTGGATGGGTTGCTAATCCTAAATTTATCATCGCTTTTCCCCCCTGCAGAGTGATGCCCGAAGTTCCGGAGAATATGCAGGATAATATTGCACACCTCGAGCATGAGGCTCGAAACCCCTATCGATCTCAACAACAATTTCCCGTCCAATATGACCGCTCGGGTTTCCCTGAACGATCCTCTTCCGCCGCCGTCGTTCAAGGTCAGCCCATCCCCTCGTCGGGTTACGAAGCTGCCTCCCACTACGAACAAGCCGCCGTCTATGACACCATGGATCCCCCCAACTTTTCGGCCTTTCCCGCTCTGCGCAACCCGCCCCCGAATGTCCCCCCGACCGATGAGCAGCGAGAAGCGAACCTGGAGCGCGTGCGCATGACCGTCTTGTCGTCCAATGACCCGGAGATGCAGTTGGCCTGGGCCCAGGATGCGCTGGCTTACGTCGAGGTCGCCATGCAGAATGAGACTCGACTGTCGTTGATCCAACCCCCGCGCCCGCAGACCCCGCCGGTCGAGCGCCAGTTGAAGGTCGACGCCATGAATATCGTCAGTTTCCTGGCCGATCAGTCTCATCCCAAGGCCGAGTTCATCAAGGGCATGTGGCTGGAATTCGGTAAATTCAACTGTCGCATTGACAAGAAGGAAGCCTTCCGTTCGTACATGAGAGCCGCGGAGAAAGGCTACGCGCGCGCGGAATACCGGATTGGGATGCAATTCGAGAGTTCGGGAGAGCCAGAGAAGGCCATCAGACACTACCAGAAGGGCGTCGCCCTTGCAGACTCCGCCTCGTTCTACGTATGCCCCTCTCCCATGTACGCTAATCTGTCTCCCTCCCCGACTGACATGGTTGGCAGCGCCTGGGAATGATGATCCTCCTCGGCCAGCATGGCCAACGCCAGGATTTCCAGACGGGTCTGGAGTACATCAGCCTTGCAGCACAGTCCTGCGACGAGAATGCGCCCCAGGGTGCCTACGTAAGTTGGAACCATCCCGCGCAATTCCGAGCCCGGCGGTCTAACCATGGCAATGGCAACAGGTTTACGGGATGCTCCTGGCCCGGGAACTTCCCCAGGTGAACGTTCCGGAGGCCTTCCTCCCGCTCGATCTCAACGCCTCCCGTGTCAATATCGAAAAGGCCGCCTTCCATGGATTTGCCAAAGCCCAGGTGAAGATCGGTGCCGCCTACGAACTGTGCCAGCTGGGGTGCGACTTCAACCCGGCGCTGTCCTTGCACTACAACGCGTTGGCTGCGCGTCAGGGCGAACCGGAAGCGGAGATGGCCATCAGCAAGTGGTTCCTCTGCGGCCATGAAGGCGTCTTCGAAAAGAACGACGAGATGGCGTTTATCTATGCCCAGCGCGCGGCTCAGAGTGGGTTCCCGACCGCCGAATTCGCCCTGGGGTACTTCTACGAGGTTGGCATCTTCGTGCCGTCGGACATCAAAGAGGCCAGAAGCTGGTACGCCAAAGCCGCAGCCAGCGGGAACAAGGACGCCACGGGCCGCATCGATAGTATCTCTCGCTCCAAGACTTTATCCCGCAAGGACCATGAACAGGTGGCCATCGCGCGCATCAAGTCCCGCTATGGATCTCAACGTCCCAACCTCAGGTCGAACACCGAGAACCTCGAAATGCCCGACCCGTCCCGGATGAGTATTGCGGAGAACAACCCCCCCGCGTCTGCGCCATATCCCGATCGACCGGCATCGCGTGCCCGCCCCGTCTATCCACCGGGCTACGGGGCGCCGGATCCCCGACCCAGCTCTGCCTTTGGTATCAACCCCAACATTCGATCGAACGCCCCTGGCTACAACCGCGCCGCGTCATACGGACCGGGGCCGATGGGATACCGGTCTCCGCCCCCGGGCACCCCGTCGATGACCCCCGTGTCCGCCGGCCCCAAACTCGACGTTGGCTACTCCGCACCGATGGAGCCCCAGGCCGGTGACATGCGGAGGCGTCCCCAGCGTACGGATATGCCCCCGGATCGGCGGCCCGTGCGGACCCCGATGTCTCCTCACGCCCAAGGTGGTCCGGTGGGATCCCCGCGACCACTTGCCTCGCCTTCGAGCGCATCGTTCCCGGGCCGGGCCGATTCCCGGCCCCCGAGTTCCTCCTCCACGCCGAAACCGCCGTCCTCAGCGACCTCGGCCAGCCAACGACCGCCCGCCCAGCCATCCAAATCGCAGGGTAGCCTACCAGGAAAGGGCCCCAAGACTTTTGAGGAGATGGGAGTCCCCAGTGCTCAAAAAGACGGTGATTGCGTATGTTCCACTGCTGCTTCCGTTTGTCGTTTTCATCCCACAACTAACCTTGCTTCTAGATCGTCATGTGATACCCGGTTCGTTTCGCATCTTTTATTATCATCGCTCGATTGCTTTATGTTTCAGAAATCTTGAGGGTATCCTGTCTTTTTCTTTTTTGCTTTGATGACGTGTATTTCATGGACTAGGTAGGTGGGTAACTAGAGGGTAGTGGACGTTGGCAAATACATTTCAATTGCGGGCTTCTTCTTCATCAGCATCTGCCTTTTTTTCTGTTCCTGTTTTGGCTGTATATATGTATCTGTGTATTGCGCTTTTCCAGCAAATAATCTCAGCCTCAGGTTGGAGGTGACCGTCTGCCACGTGATCATGCCAGGAACTGGATGGACTACATCTGTCTGAAGTAGACCTAGAAACGACGCGCGAGAACCTGTTCCCTCTCTTCTTTGCGCCCCCCATTCCCCAACCCTAGTGTGTTCAAACTGTCTAGTAAGACCGGTATCAAGATGTCGAAACGAAACAAGAAAGATGAAGACTCGAGTAGCCATGGTGAGCGAACTGTTGTCAGTCTGGTTGCAAGAGCCTTTACCGTTAATTATTATAGTAGTTGATGATGGAACTGCGCTGGTTCTGGAGTACCTTCGTAAGTGTCTTCTTATCCATCCTGGATTACACCTATGCAGTTACTTGGCTGGCATCGTATGGGACATGCTGCACACGGCTGACTCGCTTCTAGAAAAGCAAGGGTATGACTTCTTGTACTCCCTACTGCTATACAATGCGTGTTCAGGGGTATGCATGTTGATGTGTTCCCACTATAGTCGTCCCTATTCGGTGAATTTCCATATATCTACCGAAATGATAAAAGCTAGCATATATTCTGACAATCCTATCTAGGCAGCTGATGTCTCTACGAACCTACATAACAAAGTCACTAAGGGTATCTATCACCTTATCCAATTATCCTCCAAAACCCCACCCCTCTCCATCGACTAACACTACACAGCACACGCCGTGAAAGCCTTGCGCGAGCTCCACAAGAACAAGCAGATCGAAAGCCGCGTCGCAGGTTATTATCCCTTGTCCAAAACCAAGAGCAGAGCTCATATATAAAGGGAAACAAATCGTCTACCACGCCTTACAATTAGCACCAAACAGTACGCCAGAAACCATCGCAGCAGAAGAATCAACAGCGACGCAACTCCAAGAGCAAATCGACAAACTCAAGGTCAGCGAGCGGAAGACACGCGCGGAGTTGACCGCGTGCTGTGCAAAGCCCTTGCTTTCGGAGCTGCGCTATGATATTGAGAAACTTCGGGAAGAAGTCGCGTCGATTACGGCGCAGCTTGCTCGTGTTCGGGAGAGTAACCCGCTGAAAGATGGTTCTTGTGATGGTGAGAGTAGTGTCGGTCTTGATTTAGAGTGGAAGCGTTGGAAGGACTGTGTTGCTGTCCGGAGGAGGATATGTCGGGCTCTGTGGGATAGCTGCACTGAGGTGTTGCCGGGGGATATGAGTCGGGGGGAACTTTGGGTATGTGTTATCAACCCGTTGATAAATGGCTGGCTGTTGGGCTTGTACTGACGACTATGGCTAGGATTCCTTGGGGATGGAAGGGTCCCCGTTCGAATGATTACCAGGTGCTGTGCTCCCGATGACCAGCTACCCCGTCATGATATAATAATAGTCAAATGTCTGTCTGGTATAGTCAGATGTTCCCATGTCCAAAGCTGATGTCTACATGATCTCAGCTGATGTCTACATAGTCAAAATTGAAAGAACATTCGGCAGGAAAACTGTGGGGAAGGATGGGGTGATCGGCAACCTCCCCCGCCCGAAAACAGGCCCCGAGACCCTGTGATTTGCCAGTTTGAGAAGAGGGGAAGGAGAAAGCTGAGGAGAGCTACGATGCGGACTGATCATCAGATGAGCCTAGAATAAGATTATCATCCCGCAAGGAGGTGGGCGTCCATGCGACGGAGTCATGAGCCAGGTGATTGTATGGTATGACGCCATACCCTGGGGGAGGTCTTTCTCCGGAGGTACTCAATTGTTGTCTTGTCTGTGTGTCGGTCATGTGTCTCTTGCTTTTAACTTGTTTTTGTGAGGTTTATTGAGAGTCATGCCTTCGTTTCATCACCAGCATTGTAAGCTCATGGACCAGGGTTAGTTGATTGATGGACAGGGTGGAACGAGAGGGGTTTTGAACTGTGGTATGCTTGACTACCTTTGTTTTATTTCAATACTATTCTCTTTCTTATTCCAACGTCTTTCAGATGAGACCAAATCTGTCAGGATCACATCATCTTATGATATGAAGCAGGGCTGGTTGTAGGTACGCTGGATGTCCGAACACCTAGGATCAAGGCTCTTGGTAAGCACGATTCCATACTCTTCTCCTCATCTCCAGGGTGAATACTTTCCGCATGAGAGTGTCAGGATCTAGATCCACTCTGACTTCTTCCTGTCTCATACATCTGTTGATGTGTTGATTGTCAGTTCAGTATAAGTGGCAGCCTCAGTGATAGTTCTCCACCTCTCACCGCCCAGTCCCTCCGCCAATCACAACCCCCGATTCGACCTATTTTCCCCTCCCGAGCAAATCGCCCCCCGTGCGATAAACCCCTCCCAAACTCCCCAAACTCCCCGATCGATTTTGTACTCTTCCCAACCTGCATCAGCCTCCTCTCCCTCCCTCCCCGTGGCCATGCAGTTATCCGCCTCTCAGAATCCCCCGCCTCTCCTCAACCTCCTCCCTCTCATCCCTCTCGTCCTCCAAATCGTCTCTCGGGTGACATGAAAGGTCGCGCTCCTCTCCCGGTCCCGTCCGGCACCCAGCAGCCTCTACAGAACGGTCATTCCCGCAATGTCTCAGGCTTCGATATGACTGCCCGAAGTCCCCCTAATCAAAGCAGTAAGAGATTCTTCTTCCTTGATTATGGCCACTCAAGCGGATGGCTCTCCTTCTTGGATCGCTCGTGCGCGGTGTTCTAGTCGGTCTCCAATGATAGAGGGCTGATCTCACGGTTGTCACCGATCCAGATACCAAGCATGTTCCCTGCAAATTCTTCCGACAGGGTGCCTGTCAGGCCGGTCCTGCCTGTCCCTTTTTACATTCCACCGATTCTGCGATCGATTATGCTCCTTGCAAGTATTTCACAAAGGTATGGATCGCACTTATGTCGAATTTCAACCACCAGTAGTGATCCCCTACTTCTGCGTTGGCCCTTTGACTGGATTTGCCAGGATGATCTAACCACCGTGCTTTCTATTGATCTAGGGTAATTGCAAATTCGGTGCCAAATGTGCGCTGGCGCATATTCTTCCAGACGGGCGACGGGTCAATCGCCCCAGTATGACCATGGGGGGAAGCCATCTGAACCTGGGAGGCCGGGTCAATCCCCAGGCCTATGTCAACCAAGATTCAGCCTTGACGAACTCGGTGCTGTCGCAACAGCGGATGAACGGACACGATGCCCGATATGCTGGTCAAGTGCCGCCTCAGGATGAGCTTGCAGTCTTACATGCGCAGCAGCAACAACAGCAGCAGCAACAGCAACAGCAACAACAACAACAACAACCGCCGCCCCCATCGTACGACCCCATCCCCACGATTGATGCTGGTTTAGCTTCGGACGCTGGGTCGAAGTACGGCTCGCCTCCGGATGACATGCGCTTCCCCATGTCCCCCAGCCACCATCACCTCACGGCCCTCGATGCCCCGCTACCTGCGTCGTTTGACAGCCAAGGAATTTCGCACGCGGCTCGTTACGGTCCCGTGGCCGCCTCTATGCCCTCCAAGTTTGGACTGGAACTGTCGCCCCCCGCTCAGAGAGTGGGCGTCCCCTCGGATGCGCTTCGAAACCTCCGCGATACGGTCTACGGGCCCGATTCGAGGAAATATTCTTCGATGATGGGATCCTCACCCCCTGGAATCACTGAAGATGGACAAGGCCCGCGGTTCCTACATTCGCAGCGG
Source organism: Aspergillus campestris IBT 28561 (assembly GCF_002847485.1). Classification (NCBI taxonomy): domain Eukaryota; kingdom Fungi; phylum Ascomycota; class Eurotiomycetes; order Eurotiales; family Aspergillaceae; genus Aspergillus; species Aspergillus campestris. The sequence continues at coordinate 89,808 of NW_020194336.1, read as the reverse complement.
CCGGTGAAGCCACGGATGCTGTCAGCCAGTGTACCGCGACCCACCGCCTTGGACGATTGGGAGGACAGCAATTTCCCCATGGAGGAAGACTATCTACCGATGAACCTACATGATGACGTCCTGACGCCCCAGGAGCGGCTTCGTCGCCTGTCGCGCACGGACCACGACCTGGGCTCAACTCACCGCGATCTCAGTGGTCTCGGAATGACCAGCACCAGTCTCTCGAAGGTTGGCTCCCCACTGGGATCCAGTCCGTCGCGCTTCGGGGCCCTGTTCGCCAAACAACGACAGAAAAAGGAGGAAGATTCCCACGGTACTGGTACATCTTTCCCGCACGTGGGTTCGCCTCTGCGTGAATCCTCCTTGCACATGGGCACCAGCCCTAGTTTAGGCCCCATCGGGAGCCGCCAATTTTCAGGCGACGTATCGCCGTACGTGACGGGTTCCTCTTCCTCCCTTCAACCGTCCACGTCGATGATATCACAGCAACTGAGCGGCATGTCCTTACACCCCGGGACGGCCCGCCACTCGTCCTCCGCCGGCCCCAGCAGCCGCCTAGACCGGACCGTCTCGTCGCCGGTCAGCACGAGCAAGATCGACGAGGAACAAAGTGACCTGGTCTTTTCCATGGAGGAAGAAGAGAATAATAAGCGGAACAGCTCTTCGTGGGATACCAACAAGACGGACTCCAATGACGAGGATTCGACGCCAACCGGCAACGCGGCCTTTCAGACATGATAAAATCCCTCCCCCACTATTGAGCCGTGGGGGAGTGCGATATCCACCTTGACGATCTTTATGGCCGGTCTCGTCTATTATATTGACACCTAGGCCGAATCAAAGGTGGCACAAAATGAGAAAAAGCAAAATACGGGGTTCATACGAAGCAAATCGATCCTTCGGGTGACGAAACAAATCCTCGTGGACGTCGGTCTGTCATGACTCCTTCACCTATCTATCCATCGGAACTTACCAAAAACCGGCGTCCACTATCCATCCCTAAGCAAGGGAGATACTTTTGTATAGAACTGTTGAACCCGGTGATCGATCCGAGAAGGCTAGCTACTCCTTCTATCTATCTATTTTATCTATCTATCTTGCATCTAATCCATCAATCAATCATCCATTAGACAAACTTTTGGTTTAATTCGCAAGGACAAGCGGGGTTTTTCAAAATGTGGGAACAAACATATCACAGCTTTTTCTCTATTCTTTTTTTTTTTTTTTCTCAATCTTATCTTTGATCCTTTTGGTTTTTTGAATTCAATGCTTCTTTTCAATATCGATTTTTCTATTGATTGACCTATATTTTTTTTTGGGACATTTTGAATACTTTTGTATCTATCTACCTTTTATCTTTGTCTCTGAACTTTACCCTCTCATCTCATCTCATCTCAAACTGTTTTCTCTTCCATTGTGCTCATGATCTGTGCAAGGTTTCCAGGTTGAGATACATGATTGGACAATATATACATACATACATAGTACATACCTACGTCACGTTCAGATGTTCCCTTTGCACGCTTAATATGCTGCTGGGTAGATTCTCTTTGCTCTACTTCGGCTGTCTGTTCTCTACAAAAGTAAAAAGTAGACAGTTATAGTGTTGAAACGTCCCATTGATTAAATCAACTCTGCGATGCTGCTAGCTATAATTTACAGGAAAAAATTCAATCAATCGAGCCTTCGCCTTCTGAAGACTCCTGTCCTGGTTCTGATACACGAAGTGCATACAATCAAAATGAAGTAGAATAGGGAAAGGGAGATAGATAAATAGTCATTGATGGTTATCATACTCCCATCCGTTGCATGGGGATGATGAGCACACCTCCACTGCAACATCGTGCAGTCGTTATCAAGAGTGTGATGCTCCATTGACTTCTATCTAACCCCCCCGGTTGACCTCGTCCATGTATATGGCACGGGCTTTGAGGCTAGTGAGACTCGTATCCTTGGAGTGGGCTTGGATCTGCGCCGTCTTGTCGTGGGAGATCTGATCGGCAGAGACTCTTCGGCTGTGCACCTCGGCATCAGTATGTCGAGCCTGGCCTGCTTGACCCCCGTACAGCATCTCGTAGATCGCGTCCGTTCCTGACACGATGTTCTCTGTCATTGCCTCCATGGCCTTGACTGTTAGTGCTTCTACCCGAGAAGTAAGGGCCGTTTCGTCGTCTGCACGCTGGCGCTTCGCATTCTCTGCGCGCTCTTGTTCTTCGTCGTTTTCTTTTCGCTTTCTGGACTCAACGAGCTTCCGTCGCTCTTCTTTCGCTGCGAGATACTTGAGAGAATGGCCGAGCTTCGGCTGCACGGATGGTACGATATCAAGAGGCGGAGAGGAAAAGAAAAGGACGCGGCCTTGGTCATCGCAGTGGAACTTCTCACGAATGTCGGCGGGTATGGCCTCGTTTGCAGCATCGCTCAAGTGGAAGACCTCGGTCGGACGAGGGCCGTTTGAGTTGTAGACTGCACCTGGTGCTACTGGCAAACGACTCGTCTGATACGGTGTGTACGGCGAAGGCTGCGCAGCCGCATAACTAGGAGGGACCGGTGATGCTTGCCAGGAGGCGACGTGTGGGGTTTGTGGCATGAGTCCGCTGGGTCGCCTCTGTAATACGGGCTGATAGGCTTGCGCCGGAGGAACCTGCGGCTGCTGGTAATTGACTGGAGGTACCGGCACGGGAGAGCCGTGAACAGGTGCAATCGGAGCAGCTGGGGAGCGTGTCGGGACAGGGGTAGCACCTGCCGCAGGGGTATGACCCTGGCCATTGACGATTGGCCGCGCGGATATATGGTTCATGGGAGTTTGTCGAGGGACGGAAGGCATACTCGACTGCGGCAATGACGGCGGCGGTGTCGGAGTTGGTTCCGGAGGTGGGGATTCCTGGAAAACAGCCTCGTTAATGGCAAAGTTCTGTATATGAGACATGAGATATGGAGAGAACTCACATTTTCATCGCGTGGACGTCGGTGAACTGCGCCGACAATGGGCGGTGCATTATCCGCGCCCCAGGTCGGTTTCGGGAGATCATCTGTCTCTTTCGCGTCGTCCTTAAGCAGGTGTTTAATCGGGCTGGGAATCTTCTTGATCCGCCTTGGGACGTCGAACAGATCCATCTCATAGTCCTTTTCTCGCACCTCGTCCGGCAGGCAACTTGCCCAGGTCTTGATTTTGTTCAACTTGTGTTTCTCTTCGTTGTACCGGGCTTCGCAGACGTAAACATCCTTATCGAGCGGGAGACCTCTAGGCCGCCCACGATTGTAGCGGGTAAAAAACATCACGAAGCACCGGTCAACAATCTCGTCCACGCGGTGGTCTCGGTACTGGCCGGTCTTAACCACCTCGTTAGGATAGAAGTGTTTTTCGAAGTGATGAACAGTCTGCTCCGGCCGATAGTACCAACAGGCGTTTATCCATTTCTCGCCCGCGGCGTCCTGCCATGTTCGATAGATTTGCGCCACGATCGGTTTTGTCACATCGTTGGGATTTTGAATATGGACCCAATCACCCACCTTCCACATCTCACCTTTGTGGAGTATGCCGTCCGGCAGAGGCAACCGTCCATCTTCCATCAGGTATTCGCTGTCCGGTTTCTTCTTCTCGTGCTCAGCAAGTTTCCGTGCCTCCGCCTGCAGATCAACGGCGTCTCTGTAGATCTGGCTGTCCGGCTGGTTATAGGCCTTGGCGTTATTGAACATCAAGTCCATATCCCTCATAAAATGATCCACCGAGTTGTACTTCTTCCGCTTTGATTTCCTCTTGATGATGTCGATCGCGATGGGCTCTTTGATTTCCACATAGTAATCCGGGTAGGTGGCCTTGTCCGGCAAGCGCTCGAAGTGCCGTACTTTCAGCTGGCTGTTTGGCCCTTTCAGCTTTCTGATCCCTTTCAGGATTGCTTTTATCCTAGCCTCCATAGGGGTGTCGACACGTGGTGGTCGGCCTCGTTTCTTTCTCAGCTCCGGATCATGCGACTTGTGGCTATCTTCCTTTGCACCATGCGGCTTGGGCCCGGGGCGAGGACCGCGTTTCTTCTTCCGTCGGCCATCGTCATCGGAGTCGTCTTCATCCTCTTCGTCCTCTTCGTCTTCGTCCTCTTCCTCCCCCTCTTCTTCGGGGAGCGGGTCCGCTTCAGGAATCTCCCCGAGGTCCGGGAGCTCGGCTTCCTCGGCCGTGATAATCCCCTTGTTCTTTAGTATTTGGAACTCCGCAGCGAACACTTCCTATAAGGGACTCATTAGCAAGCTAGTAGACCAAAAAGGTAAGTTTAGGCTCCACGGCTATTGGACGAACCTTGATTACGAGCGCGTCTTCATACGCCTGGGACTTCGGACGGTTATACGTTTGCGCGTTATGAGGAATCTGAGCGACAGAGTCAGATTCAAGCCCATTGCAAATCATGATGATTGGAAGGGACAAGAAGGGTAAATAGATACCAAAGCACAGTCGCGCACAAATTCGGAAAACTGTTTGTACTCGCGTTTGTTGATCTTGGCCTTCAAGATACTCAGCGCCATGGGTTCCTTGATGATCTCGTAATAATCGGGGACATTGCGCTTGTTGACGCTGCGATGGAACAATCGCGATGGGTCGTGTCCACTGCGCACAGGTACGGTTGGTTAGCCTGGACAAAGCAAAGTCGCATTGATCTTGGGACGAGGGACACCAGGGACAAAGGCTTACTCTTCTTCCCTAACCTCGTAGATCGCCAGGGTAACATCCATCATCGACCTCCATTGTTCTTCGGTGACGCTACTCGCAGGCGCCGCGCCATCACCCCTAGTATTATCATCCTCGATCGATTTGACCGGCTCCTCAGCAGTGGGTTGGGTTTGCGCCGGCTCGGGAGCCTTCTCCATGCTCACAGGTATGACGCCAGCCCCAAGGTTGGCCGACAACGCAGAGCTTTCTTGACAATTCTGGACGATTTTTGAACAGGTAGAAGATGAACACAAGCGCGCGGCCGTGGATAAGCAGCAGGAGAGAGAAGGGCAGGAGCAGGACAACACCTGGGGATCGGAAGAGTATCGCAGCTATGCTGACTCATCCCTGTTTGGTTCCTGACCGCTTTCGATGTATATTACAGTACGATACACAGGTGATCTTTCGAAATTCCGTTACGCCACCACGTATTGCTGCTTGGACAGAATAAACCTCAAGAATCTATGGTAAGTTTATAGTTACTGTGGTATGCGTGGGAAAGGTAAAGGTATTATACGGAGTATACATCATCCTGTCTACGGGATTACTGGTAATTCAAGTCGACTTGAATAGATACAGTATCAATCAGTAAACGCAGTATCGTCACTATATCAGTCCTGCTCTTGAGTGATCCAGAAATCCGCTAGTTCCAGTTACAGGCATTGACAAGCTCAATAGTCCTTCAGATCATATCTTCTTTGTTGCTCTAGAATGATGCAACACGCCTGCCCCACATTGAAGATGAACCCACTGGGTCAATCGTCACACCCGCAGGTCATTCCCCGCTAGCTCATGCGCCTGTTCTTGGTAGTAGCGACAGTCCCCTTTCTACCTTCGAAGTTCCTCCTTTCCACTCGATATATGTCCTGACGCCCTCGTGTGAGAAGAGCAACTCTACCTTCCTTAGACTCCATCCTCCTGGCACTTGAGAACCGCAACAAGAATGAGAGTCCGAGTCCGTGGCCCTGCTGGACAGTCCACTGTAACTCTCGATGACGATGCAACCGTTGGCGACCTTCGAAGCCAAATCGCAGAGACGACAGGCCTGGGTGCCTTCGATGTCAAATATGGGTACCCGGAAATCAGACCATTAACACTGGACACGCTTCAGCCAGATCAGAAGCTCACTGAAGCCGGCCTGAACCTCAACGGGGAACAACTCATAATCACAAAAAAGGACACTGGGAACGACCACCCCGAGCCTATTTCTACCAACCAGCCCCAACTAGACAAGCCTTCGCCGTCGCAAAAACCCAAAGATGCATCCGACGATCCACCGGAGCTGCCGTCCCCCGAGCACTCCGGTACATTTGTCTTACGTATCATGCCCGACGACAACTCATGTCTATTCCGCGCCGTGGGGAGCGCAATCATGGGAGGAATGGACGCGATGAACGAACTGCGGTCTGTAATAGCGCAGACGATCCACGAGAACCCGGATCTCTATTCCGAGGCAGTGCTGGAGCGGAAACCCGAGGACTATTGCCGCTGGATACAGAATGAGGACTCTTGGGGCGGGGGTATTGAACTCAGCATTTTGAGCAAACACTTTGACATCGAGATCTGCTCGATTGATGTGCAGACTTTGCGGGTTGACCGCTTTAACGAGGGCCCTCCCACTCGCTGTATCCTCGTCTATTCTGGGATCCATTATGATACTATTGCCTTGTCGCCGTCGGATCCTCCATTCACACATTCGCATGCCCCGCCTGAGTTTGATACAAAAGTGTTCGATGCGGCGGATCCTATAGTGTTGGACAGATCGTTGGCGCTCTGTGAGGTCTTGCAGCAGAAACACTACTATACTGACACTGCGGGATTTCAAATACGTTGCAATACGTGTGGGGGCGTCTTCACGGGAGAGAAAGGTGCCACGCAGCATGCAGCGCAAACTGGGCACTACGATTTTGGGGAGGCTAGTTAGATCAGTGGCCAACACGGATCAACTCTGCGTCTTTTAGGATGCTTTTGTGACTGGGAGTTGCACATCTGAAGATATACTTATAAATGCATATATATATATATATATATACCCGTGTGTACGTTCTTAGCAGCATCTGTGCACCAGCGTAAGCCTAAAATAATAACTGTCAAGCGAGTCTAGATAGCAGTATGCGCCAATAAGAGCGGTATCTTGCGGTGGAACTGCCTGGCGTAAAGCTCATTAAGAATGATTGCACCAATCTGAATTGACACTGGATCATATGGTCATACATTAATCGCATCAAGCTAAACCATCGCCACCTCATCTGCCTCGCCTTCTTTATCGCCATCGTCTTCCCCCGTATCTCCGCTATCATCCGGGTTGCCGCCCCATTCCACATCGTGGTCAATGGGATCGGTGAAGAACTCGTGCTGCAGAGCCTCCTTCGCGCTCAGTCGTCGATAGGGGTCCAGTTCCATCAGACCTGCGAGCAGACGAGTCGCCTGTTTCTCACTCTCCGTTAGGTCCTCTACGCAACTGGCCCACTTGACAAGCTTCTCCCAGCTGTACCCCTTTTCGCCAATCGTTGGGATGTTGGTTTCAAAGATCTGACCATGCATGGCTGATGCGGCTTTCATACGGCGTGTCCCGAATATGCTGGCCATCTCAATCATGGCGTCAACGTCATCCGCTGAATTGAAAAAGGGAAATCTACGACCAAGTAGTGTCAGGAGGATGACACCGGACGACCACATATCTATCTTGGTGGTTTGGGAGGTGCATTTGAACAGGACCTCCGGTGCACGGAAACCCCGAGTTCCGGCTCGGTTGGCGCGCCTCGAAGGCCTTGAATCATTCTTCGGGTAGCCGGTTGCAAGCGAAGCAGTCGAGTTATGGGCGTAATGGTAGCTTTGCAGCACTCGCCCGTGACGGGCTAACTTTGAATTGGTACACAAACATGTGCCGGTGTATTCGGAACCCTCACGCTGCCGTCTTCTATTAGCTGCTAACACCGGATACTATCTAATGACAATAGGTGTCCTAGAGGGAAAAGCCAAGGAAACAATGACAGGGAAGAGAAAGAAACTAACCTCAGCCAGGCCGAAGTCGACCAACACACCTTCTCGCAGGTCAGGGTTATACAGGAAATTACTGTCGAAGGAGTTAGTCGATTGGTATGGTAGCAGGGACGTTCTAATCTCACGTTGGTTTGATATCTCGGTGAAGAATGTTGTGCTTATGGACTGAATGAAGTGCGGTAAATAACGAGCGGAAGTAATGCCGCATGTCTGCGACCATGAAGGTACGATATTGTATGCGAAAGTCGGTGTGAGGGAAGAAGGGCAAAACAGCCACAACCTGATCTTGGTGACGGAAGGCTGTGATCAACGGGCATACCGAACGACACCCTCGGAGATCATGGAGCAGTTCCAATTCATTCTGGATTCGGATTGGACTGCTAGTCACATAGATCTTCTTCAACGCGACGTACCGAGGTTTTCGCCGCCGATCTGGTAACGAGTGGTGATTCTGATCTTCTACACGCCTTTTCTTGGACGGTGGGCTTGTCGGCACGTCGTCCTGGTTGTTTTGAAACATATCCCAGTCGTTCTTGTAGACGTCATACATAAGATCTTCGGCTTTGTAAACAGTTGAGAACGTCCCTATAGATGGATAACCAATTACCAATTAGCAGAAGAACGATAAGACAGATGAAGGAGTTTAGAGAGGGAGAGTTCGAATACCTTCCCCAATCCTGTTCACTAATCGAAATTGGTCCGAGATTCCTGGGAATGTATCTTCTAGTTTCTTCATGTCTTCCTTGACGGAATCATCGACGTCCTCATCGTCCTGGCTATTCTCCTCATTGCCACTCTCTTCGCTGTATTGGTCACAAAGTTCCTCCCTCCCCCCGATTTCCTCGATATATCTCGACCTCGACGCGTGTTCTGGTACTAAAGATCCGGGGTTTTGTTGCTCTGTCTCAAAAGGCTTTACTAGTGTCATATCGAATGAAGTCATTATATCAGATGCGCGCGAGGAGTTGTGACTGGACTGTCCAGGTTCAGCGATTGGTTCAAAGGACGTTCATGCGGTGCGCAGCTTGGCCTAGAAGATGATTTAGAACATTAGACGGTGTGGGAGACAGAAAGGTCTATGCGATGCGTGAGAGTTGTGAAGATTGCAATCCAACGATCTGGAAAACTGAAAGTTGACAATGAATCTGGTAATCTATTACGCATCCAGTCATTGATTGGTACCGAATACCAGGCACTCACAGATTGACCAGTTGACTCTGTTAGGAACGCGGTAGTAGTAAGATACACAGGTAAGGTAGGTACGAAAATACAAAACAAACCGAATCAGTATATTCGACCATTGTTGCTTACTACCTCTTTTTGACTATATTTACATATTTCTAATCTATTGTCGACATATCCAATATATATATAATATCAATATATAAGAATCATGCAGAATACAAGGGATCTGGCTGTGTCTGGTATCTAGAATGTATTGTATCATGAACTATTGGTGGGATACACGTACCAGTCTTGAGGTACCTTGGGTAACCGTCCAAGCAATAATAAATGGAAGAAAATGGCAAAACACAAACAAAGCCCCAGGCCACTCATCCGCCCGCCGCTCTTCCACCTCCACCCCCTCCGCAATTCAACATAACTGCCCTCCCCCTCCTCTCATCACCACCAAGATTCCTCGGATGAGAATTCCTCCTGGTTTGATTTCGTCACTACTAGCCAACGATCGCCTTGTTCGAGGCTTCATCCTCGCAGTTGCCCCCCATGGAGGACAGGGCCCAATTCGATATCAATGAGTCGCTCAAGTATTACTTGAGTGACCCTGCCTCTGTCCCGACCCCCGAAGCCGACCCAGAGCTACTGGACTGTGAAACTGATCCCGATCAAATATCGGCCTCGCTGGTTGATAATGTGTTAAATCCCATCGTTGATGGGGTCGCGGAGAGCCCCGAAGGACTGGCGCGGCCGGCCTTCTTTGACTCGATGCAATTTTTACTCAAGTGCGCCCTGGCCCCTAACAAATCTTTCGGCGTCGCCGACGCTTGTGGACCCAATTCTGAACTTTTTGATCTATGCAGATACTCTTCCTTTCTTCCGACGAAATCCCTAAGCAAGCTTCTCGACCTGATCGTCTCGGGGCTGTCAGTCGAAGCAGATACCATTCACACCGATCTCGAGTCCGATGAACAAGATGTCATTCAGCAACACAAGCAGCTGCTCGAAATGTATGGGTTCCTTCTGCAGTGGGCCCTTTCAGCAGTCGAAGTCAAAGCAGCAGAGAAACCCGCCGAGGCAGCCCCCGCTCGGCGCGGGGCCGGAAAATCCAGGTCGAAGATGGCCAAGGATGGTCATTGGGACTGGACAACCCAGATCCAGATATCCATGGAGACGATGTGCAAGGTAATGAAGCTCAAACTAGGCAAGATATTCATGACTACGTCAGACCGCGACACCTTCATCAACCTATTCACCCGCTCCGTTTATCTCATCCTCGAAAGCGAGCAGCGCGTGAAGAACATGACCATCCGAATGCATGCTTTCAAGGTCTTGTGTATTGCGGTCAAACATCATGGCCATGCTTTTGGTACACTACAACCTGCCGTGAATTGCTGGGATGATTCTAACTTGCAAAATAGGAGCCCAGACGTCAATTGTGCAAAGTTTGACATACTTCGAGCATCTTTCCGAACCAATGGCCGAGTTTTTACACATCCTTGCGGAGCAATATGATTACCCCCAGCTTTCAGATGAGATTCTCAAGTACGTGCGGAATTACTGCCTTGCTAGACGAGCAATCACTCACCCATCACAGGGAACTCGGGAACAAAGAATTCAATTCAAACGATACGCGCGGTCCAAAGTCGGTGTCTGCATTTATCGTGAAGCTCTCTGAGCTTGCCCCACGCCTCATTATCAAACAAATGACTCTGCTCGCAAAGCAGCTTGACAGCGAGGTACCGCACCCGTTCCATGCACCTTTAGAATTCTGTACTAATCTCTCGCCATTTTAGTCATACACGCTCCGTTGCGCAGTCGTCGAGGTGTGCGGAAATCTGATCTTTGACCTCAGCCGGCAAGAAGAGCGAAGTGACAACTACAAGACGCAAATTAATGCCTTTTTCGACGTCCTCGAGGAACGCTTCCTGGATATCAACCCTTACTGCCGGTGCCGAGCAATCCAAGTGTATATGAAGGTTTGCGATCTTGAACAGAAGTTCCCAAAGAGGCGACAGGCTGTTTCAGAGCTGGCGGCAAGAAGTTTGGAGGACAAGAGCAGCAATGTACGACGTAACGCCATCAAGCTACTCTCAAAGCTGGTCTCTACCCATCCGTTCAGCATTATGCATGGTGGGCAACTTTCACTCAGCGAGTGGTCAGGCAGACTGGATGCCGTTGATGCCGAACTCAATGCCCTGAGACCGCCGGAAACACCCGGATTTGATGGCGAAGCGACGCATGTTGACAGCGAATTATTGGATGACGCCACCCAACTGCCTGACGACTCACCATCCAAAGCACCGCGCATGACAGACGAGGAGAAGGTGGCTGCAGTGAAAAAGGCTGCTGAACAAGCAGCGACTTCCGAATTGCTTGGACGGCTACAGTTGACCAGAAAATATTATAACGAGGCCATCCGATTCGTTGAGGTGCTCCATTCCGCTTCTACCGTGGTCTCCCAGCTCTTATCATCGAGAAACAAGAGCGAAGCCATTGAAGCTATGGACTTTTTTGTGGTTCTTGACGCTTACAAGGTTGAAACCTCCCGGAGTGGCATTCGCCGTATGCTCCGACTCATCTGGACGAAAGGCAATAGCGATGAAGGCAAAGGGGTTCAGACTCACCTTATCGACTGCTACAAGGGACTTTTCTTTGAAGCGCCAACTTCCTTCACCCCCAACGATGCTGCAATCTACATTGCTCGAAACATGATCAGTCTGACTTTTGGCTCCACGCCGGCCGAGCTTACTTGCTTGGAACAATTGATCAGTACAATGATGAAAGCTGGTAATATTCCAGAGTCTGTTGTCTCCAAATTATGGCAAGTGTATGGTGTCCAGAAGAAGGAAATTTCAAAGACTCAGCGCCGCGGTGCTATAATCGTTCTTGGAATGCTCGCTTTGGCCGATCCGGAAGTAGTCATCAAAGAGATCGAAACGATACTACGGATCGGGCTCGGTAACCTAGGAAGGACCGATCTCGTTCTCGCCAGATACTCGTGCGTTGCTCTACGAAGGATGGTACCAGGCCGCCAGGCCAAAAATAAGGACACGGGCATACCTAAGCTTGCGAACGACCACCCGATCTTGACCAAACTCGCGGACATGGTTGAGGCCATTTCGGATAGCAAAGAGTGGTATGGGGTTGCAGAGCAAGCTATTGGGGCAATTTACGCGCTCTCCAAGCATCCGGATGTTCTCTGCTCTGATATTCTCAAGCGCAAGACCAAGTTTGTCTTCCAGCCACAAATACAGCGCTCACCTTCAAATGCGGACGAAGGAGAGGAACAGCGGCCCGGAACTGCGTCAAGCGACGGCGAAGGCTCCAAACTCAAAACCTCCTCCGCTGCATTGTCACAGCTGCTGTTTGTCGTTGGCCATATTGCCATCAAACAGATCGTGCACTTGGAGTTGTGTGAACTTGATTTCAAACGCCGCAAAGCAGAGCAGGAGAAGAATAAGGTATCCACATCGGCTCAAGACAACGACGCTGAGAAGGATGAATTGGACCTTATTGGCGGGACAACTGAGGACGATTTCACAGACGCCATGGCGCATATCCGGGAACGAGAACTGCTCTATGGAGAAAACTCGCTTTTGTCGAATTTCGGCCCTCTTGTCGCCGAAATCTGCGCCAACAGCAATATATACTGTGACCGGAATCTCCAGGCATCAGCGACCTTGTGCCTGGCAAAGTTGATGTGTGTCTCAGCAGAATACTGCGAGAAGAACTTGCCCTTGTTGATCACAATCATGGAGCGATCTGAAGATCCCACCGTCCGCAGCAATGCAGTGATCGCCCTAGGCGACATGGCTGTGTGCTTCAACCATCTGATCGACGAGAACACAGACTTCTTGTATCGTCGACTCAACGATGATGATGCGTCTGTCAAGCGCACATGTCTTATGACCCTTACCTTCCTCATCCTTGCCGGTCAGGTCAAGGTCAAGGGACAGCTGGGCGAGATGGCCAAGTGCCTGGAAGACGACGACAAGCGGATTGCCGACTTGGCTCGCATGTTCTTCACTGAATTGGCGAGCAAGGACAACGCCGTGTATAACCATTTCGTCGACATGTTCAGTCTCTTAAGTGCCGAGCGAAACCTGGAGGAGGCTTCACTTAGACGCATTGTCAAGTTCCTCATTGGATTCGTTGAAAAGGTAAAGAATTCCCCTCCTAACACATATTCATACATAAGTTTGGAACTAACACTGTCCTTCTAGGAGAAACACGCTCGGCAATTAGCCGACAAGCTCGCTGCCCGACTTCCCCGGTGTGAAACAGAGCGCCAATGGAACGACGTGGCATACGCACTGTCTCTGCTCCCGCATAAGAACGAAGATATCACAAAGACAGTGACGGCAGGCTTCAACAAAGTTGTCTCAGCGAACGCTTAGGCTGAATGTTACATGCTGTCTTTGCTGGTTAAGTTTTTGAGGGGTCTGGTCGGAATGGTTTGCTTTATTCAGATATAGGGGCGCAAGATTTGTCATTGGTGATGGTGTTATTATGACTTTACAGCGTTGGATCAACGTGCTTCATGAATTTATGTTCCTTTCTATGTATTTACTTCTTAAGATAATCCTCAGTGAATACTTTCTTGGCTGTTTACTAGTATATTCTCTATTTCCATTCACATACTTGAACATTACCATTTTGAAATCTGCATGGGTACGCGCACTGGCATCAAGTGTGGCTAATCGACTGTGTTGAATCTCCATTATGTTGAATATGATAGGCTTGGTTCAGTGTTATATTTGTTGGTAGTCAGGCTAATTGGCTTCAAGAAAGCACGGATTAAGTCTGGTTCAATTGACAACAATATCACACACAGCCTAGGTCAAAGGTACAAGTTCATGCGTTGCGAAATTCTCTCAATACAATAACACAAGAGAAGTTGTAACAGTGCAGAAAAAAACCCAATGAAAAAAATAAATGCCGACCTATATGGTCTCTTTACCAGATACGCCAAACCCACAAGACGTTCATGTATACCCGAAAGCAGCAAGCCGCTATGACTCTATGCACCCTGTGTTTCGTTCTCCTCGAGTAGGTACTCATCATGGCGGAGGCCTTCCAACGCTTTATACCCTTCTTCGGTCAGCTGGGGTTTCCCCAAGGGCGTAACAGCCTCGGTGAAGAAGCGAGGTTGCCACTTCTCGTTGCGGGCCTGTCGTTCGGCTGCCTTTTGCCGTTGCCGTTCCTCAATATCCTGCTTGAGTTTGGTTGCTTGGCTGTATTTCTTGTTCACGATCGCTGTCGTGACACCCGACCAGAACCGACGGGATTCGTTGGTGAGTTGATTGTCTTCCGGTGGCACATTTTTGGCGACTGGGAAAAGAGGCGCGAGATCAATCAAGACCTGGGGCTCGTTGGTTCCAGCCAAAGTATAGTATACCTTCCCGTGCCATGATCCACTAATCTTGGCGAGAACATCACCATCGGGGACGTCCTTGATTTTCGTGGTGGTATCTTTATCAGGATTATACCGGAAAATGACACCTTCAACCTTGTTCTGGGCTCGGCCAATCCAACCTTCCTCTAGGTACTGCAGGATCACTTTGATACGTGTCCGGGAGCATGTGATGTAGCACGTATCGGACACGGTGATAGCCAGTGCTCCCCTCAGTAGCCCCCCTAGGTGAGCGTCAGGGTGGGTTAGCTGATACTCCTCATTATCTCTCTTTTCGATATTAATGAAGATGCCCAGGTTATGTTGGCCCGGGGCAACGCGAATACTCGTGCCTGTGAACTTCGCACTGATCTGGTCAAAGCCACGAGCTGAAACGCCTTGTTCAGGGCAGTCGATGAAGAATGCAGACACTGGTGGATGATGAGACGTTTGCTCGGTCAAGTAGCATACCTTGACCGGTCCATCGCTGTCCTTCTTGGCGGCAGGCGCCGTGTTGGTTGCACCGCTTGCCTTGGACGGTACTGAAACTTCTGGGAGAGACTGGTTGATCTCCCAGGTACACTAGGACGGGCGTCATGGATTAGAGAGCGGGTAAGACGGGGGGGGGGGGGGGGGGGGGGGGGGGGGGGGGGCGAATATATGCAAATCAACTGGAGTGGAACGGTCAGGGAACGACGCCCAACTTACCCTGAAGAATTCACCGAGTGTGGAGTTATACGGCTTGCATGGTTTGCCCTTGATGTATTTCTGTGACATGTTCAGCAAACGTCCCGAGGAAATATGATCAAGAACGTTTGGGTAGATGTACCAGGTCCTTGGTAAACCAAAACCTCAGAACCTCCAACATACGACCCAGCGGGTCATCTGATTTACCAATGCTGCAACTCTCATGTCAGAAAATGAGGTTCGGTGGCAGTGTAAGCATCCTTGCTGACCTTGCAAAGGTCTCCGGTCTATCCAAGTAGTTCCAGTATTCTGATTGGGATGTCAGTATCCGTCGAGTATAGCGGGTCCTTGTTGGGTCCAGAGGTTAACCTACCCAGATTAGGCGTGGGCTCGAGGAGATGTGCAGGCAATGAGAAGCGAACGGAGGCGATGTCAGCTACCCCGATGAACCTATAAGGGAGTTATCACGGCGTTAGCATCGAGCTACTGGTATAAGAGGGATTGCATGAGGCCAGGGTAACTAGTGCATACTTGCGCAGTATAGACAGAAAGGTCTTGAGCTTCGAGGAATCATCGGGAGCCTTTTCGGGAGCATCGGAAGCCGTAGCGGACGACATGGCGACCCCGATGCCCAGAGACAGAGAGAGAAGCGATGGTACGGCCGACGAAGGCAGGCAATGAAACTATCGCGGACCGAAGGTGGCAAGCCGCAAGTGTAAAGACTGGCTGACAACTTGACCGGCGTCTCGATCCAAGTAGATCACTATGCGCCAGAAAATAGACCAACACCAAATGAGACTGTTAGTCCACACAAAACGCCGAGAGAAAGAGAAAAGAAAAAGGTCTGAAGTGGAAGAAGTTGTGGAGCAAAAGAGGCATGATCCACCAGAGATATACTGAAACAAGGCGGTGCGGATGCGGCCTTTGGACTTTAGGCGGTGACGTTCTTTTCGGTCGTTTAGTCACGCCGCCATCTACTTACTACTGCTCCCCTCGTTTTGGTACATTCGATGCTACAGGTCAAGAACCTGGTCAAATTACTGTAACATCCTTGGCTATGGTTATTCTTCTATAGATACTTCGTTGACAATACTAGGATACCCGCAGGAATCAGCCACAGAACCTCCTCCGAGAAGGGGACTGTATTACCCCGTGGATCCATCCGAGGTCCCTACTTCTCCTCTGCGGGCGGCTTGTCGTCCAATTGGCGCAACACGAGGGCGCCTTTTTCCCTTGCATTAGTGGGTTTGATACTACGGAGTACACGGCCAATACAGATGTAGTCAACCATCTTACAAGTGCGGTTTCGTTCCCTCTATCCGATTGTATGCGGAATTGGCAGGTATATCTATAATGCGGCATGCGACATGCGACATACAACACAGACGACTTCTTCAGTTCCTAGTGGAAGGAGTGGATAAACTGACCAACCCACTGCGTATATGGATTCTGTTGGCGTCGCACCTGTAGGAATTGGCCAAATACACCGAGGAGATCCCCCTTACTTGCTAAATCAAGTCCTCCATCGTGCCCTTCCGGGCCAACAACCGTACCCACGCGCGAATAGCAGGACCATAGTCATACCGCCGCCCCGCTGCGTAATCGTCGTCGGCTTGATTGGATTGCTGCTCATCCCGAATAGCAGCTCGGAGCCCTCTCTGTGCAGTACTCAACTGCTCCCGGTGTTGAAAGAGTTCTTGAGGGCCGCACGATCGGTATTGCTCGAGTCGGGCCTCAGGGATTGTAGCCTCGTCGATCGCCTCTCTAGTCAACGCGTAGGAAGCATCGGGTTCCAGAAGGGTATTCTCAGGGAGAGGATCAGTAAACGCGTGTTCGCCACAGATTCCTGGGTCGTGGTTGACAGACGATAGTCGTTGATTGACCATTACCAAACTGCGCACATTGATTGCCAATTGCTCAATCGAATCGACAAGCGGATCTTTTGAAAGGCTCAGGATGGAAAACTCAATCCGTCCTTCTTCATACTCAGCCATCCGCTTAAGTATATCCGACTTGACCAAATCCAGCCAATCCGTGTCTGGTGTGCATTCCCCTGCATGACTCTTTGTTTAGAAAAATTGCTTCACGAGAAGAGTCATCGGACGTACCAAGCGACTGGGGCTGGCGCTCAAGGCCATCGAACTTCCATACCCTGCCCAGAGCGGGCACGAACGCAACAAAGTGGAACCCAGAATCTGGCTCACCGTCGTCATGCTCGTTCTTTCTGGAATTTGATCGTCTGGTCAATGCCTCGTGCTTAAGCGAAAGGTCGCAGTTGAAAATATCCATCCTTCTGTTTTGGAAATGAGAACGTGTTGCGAATAGGGAAAGCTGGCAATGGTCGACCTACCTTGCAAAGGAATTATGTATCCGTTTGACAAAATCGAAGTTACTGATAGCGTCCCCTCTCAGTGCCGGGGTGAATGGCATAGTAAAGTCCTTGAACTGTTGCAGATGCTCGCCCAGGTCAACTCCTTCGATATTATTGACAATGTTCAGAAGCGCCACACTAGCACAGGAATTGCTAGCCGTCTATTTTGGTAATTAGTGACGGGTGCACGCTTGCAATGCCGATGTAGATATGTAGATACTAACTTGATTTGCAAACCATAACCCATCCGGGCAGCTCGCTTCTTGCTTGTTGGGGTCATCTTCGCGCCACCGAAACAAGAAGATAAGCCCATATATAGGCTTGCTATTCGGACGGAACAGTCAATACGTAAGACGACCGACCTGTCGGAAAATCCCACGCGGCACTCACTTTAGAAATGCCATCATCTCTTCGTCCAAGGAAATCACTTCTTGGACTTTGACCCCCTTCACCCCAAATTCTCGGAGCATTACGTTGAAGAGAGCCTTGCCATAGTTAGCCCAGAGATCACGGCTGACAAGCTGGAAGAGCGAAGAAAATGGTAGATATATCGGGCCGTACCGGTTCTGATTCGATCTCGCAAAACCCGTTCCATTGTTGCTTATCCTGCATCGTTGCCGGTCGAAAAGGATCCGTAGCAGCACAGTCATCCTCTGGTACGTTTGGCTGAGAGTCCAGCCGTCTTCGTTTAGTAGGCTGGGTCATTATCAGAGCCTCGTTGCTGGACGATCAACTGAGTTCTCTATTTGCGACAGCTCAAGTGGGGGATGAAAGAGCTGATCTGAGTCAAGAGCTCGACACCTCCTTCTAGGCAAAAGAATGAGATATGAGGACTGGTGGGATTTGCAACCTCAAGACCGTACGTATAGCTCTGTGCAGTGCAACGTAATAGCTAGGCCTTCGCATCGACAGAACCCTTGAGAGCTATTATACTCGATCATAAGGTCCAAATTGACACTAGGAGGTACCTGAGAACCGGAAATTATTAGATCCAGCAACTTCCCAGCAATCAACACTGAGTGTTCCGTACAAGTCGTAGTTCACAGATGGTCGCCGATCTTGTACTTACATCGCTACCAGTAGATGCAGTGATGGAGTGATATCTACCCGGTAGATCGGATCGGAGAAAGAGTGCTGTATTGTAAAGTCAAAGAAACGCAGGAGCAGCTTCTGCACCTCACCCTCTTCCTACTAGTACAGCACTCCAGACAGTCAGAGGTGGAAGGTGTAGGTTGGGAACTGTCCGATCTGGACTTTTTGTGATTGGATTAAGCTGTCGGACTGACGCGCGACTCCACGCGTTTATCCGCCACTGAGTTCGGAAGCTGCAGCTTTTAAAATGATGATAATAATAATAATATAATATAGATATAATGAAATAAAATAAATTTAATAGACAAAATAACAAAGATACAAAAGAATCATTTTTTTCATATTCACACCGGTAGAAGCAGTCTCTTAGCTCCGGTCATGCCGTCCCAATTCCTACTGATCATCACTTGAAAGTTTGATTCACCGCAGGAGCTCCGACTAAATTCCTCCAGACTCCAACTTCCAACTGCCTTTCATTCCACCCTCAGCGAGCTGTGAACTTCTTGACTTCCCCCCTCACTCCCTCACGTCCCCATTACCCTCTTGCAATTTTCAGTAGGTCTGTTGCGACCTAGAACATTGGGACATTCGCTGTCTGCGTTTTAGGTGCGTTTGGGGAGATCAATACGATCCTGCATATTGTTCCTTCACGTCACCTTCATATTCCTTTCTCTTTTCTAACCCAATCTCCTAGGTAGGATTTTCCCGCGAATCCTGCGCGACCACAGCATGCCATGAACGGTACTCCCCGACTTCGTTCTGCCTTTCCCCAGACGCCACAAACGGTCCGGAGGTCAAGGGACCATAACATTACCCGAAACCCAAAGTTCGCGACGGGTCGCTGCCGACATCTCCGTCGAGACCAGCCCAGGGCCAACATGGGCCCGTGCCGTTGGTTCCTGTGGAAATAATCGACCCGCCCTCACAACGATTGTACGTGGTGGCATTTTACTTGGCCCTCAATGCTTGGAGGATATATGAATCTTGGACGGCTTCCGACGACCTCGACTCGACCTGGCTGTTTTTGAAATGGGCCTCCATCGATGGCATTTTCCTCTTCGGGCTCCAGGCGCTGCGGATTCCCTGGATGGAATGGGCCTTTCCGACTACTCTTGCGATCTTCCTTCTCCATGTCGCTGGAAATATATTCTTAATGTTTCGGATCCCGGTGAGTGCCCCATGCGCGGAACGCCATGCGACGTCTCTTGCTGACAATGCGACCAGGTTCCGTTGGGCGCATGGCTGTCGGGTATGATCAAAGTGGCCTACGACCGGGAATTGTCGATATCCGAGCGCAGTGTGAAGCCGGGGGACATCATCCACAATAGCTCGCTTATCTTGGGAAAGCAAATCGTCCACATCCTGCCAGAGGGGTGAGTTTATCTTTGACTGTCTCAAAAGTCGTCCTGCTGGCACATGTGGCTAACTGTTACAGGTTCGCCGTTCTCAATCCGGACCAAGCACCGTTTTGCTTAGATTCACATAAGAGCACCGTGAATCTGCCCATTCGAATCAACCAAACGAACCCCATCTCGATTGAGATTTTCCGCCTGGATTTCAACTCTGGCGGCAACGAAACTATCACGTTCTCTCAAAAGCAGCTGAAACCGCTGAAACGCCAAGCGAGTCAGAAAAAGAAATCGGGATCTAGTCGCGACCAGTCCCTAGATATTCTCCTCCCCATCAAGCGTCAAGGCATTTACCGCCTCAAGAGGGTCGTGGATGAATCCAACCTTGACGTTCACACGCGCGCATCAGATGCGCTTGTTGTTTCTTGTCCCAAAGCAGTGGCCCAGGTGTCGCATGCACATAAATGCCGGGGTGAGCTCTCCAACCTGGTATTGACAGTCGAAGGCACGCCACCGTTGCAAATCAAGTATAGCAGGCAAATCAACGGCCTTGACCGCGGTTTCTCCTTTCAGAAGATCCAACCGGATCATTTGCGGTCCCCATTGTTGGGCCAGAGGAATTCCGGTATCTTTTTCAGTTCACGAGAGCTGGACGTCTCCTGGGCCCAAAGCCAATCGATTCAAGTTCCCTTAAATGAGTCCTTGAACGTCGGGGGTGAATGGCTGTATACCATCGAAGAAGTTCATGATGGCTCTGGGAACGTCGCAAACTACTCGATGAATGCTGATGAATCAGATAATTCCGCGGCGAAGTCCTTACCTCCATCTCACCAGATAGCTGTCCACGAAAGGCCTAGGGTGTCCTTGTCAGGATGTAACGATCAGAACTTCATTGAGGCTCCACGGGGTGAAACAGTCAATCTACCATTGAAGTTTCAGCATTCAGGACGGGACTACGAGAACGACGGTCCCTTCACCCTCACGTATGCCTTCAATGGGAACGAAGATGCATCCACTAGCGATATTCCCGGGAAAGTTCGTCAGTTGTCTCTAGGGACTCTGGATCAGAAAACTTATATCAAGGATCCCGGATGGTACAGCCTAAACCATGTTGCCAGCCAGTTTTGTGCAGGAGAAGTGCTGGAGCCGTCGTCTTGTTACCTTCACAATCCCCCTGAACCGGAGTTGGCTGTCAAGTATGAAAAGATCTATGACAAATGTGCCAATAACCCGGTCGGATTGCTTGTCGACCTGGACCTCACCGGCTCTCCGCCGTTCAGGCTTCGATATGTTGTGGAGCGACCGAAAGGTGTCGAGACTAAGACCATGACGATTGACGGCTTACGAACCCAGATTGACCTAACTCCGTCGGAGGCGGGATCTTATCGCTATCGCTTCCTGGACATTGCCGATGCCGTCTACGCGCCCAGGTCGCTCAAGGATAAAACTCCTGTCCTGGAACAAGACGTGAAGCCTCCCGCCTCAGCGCAGTTCCTTGGGTCGAGAGAGCGGCGCAGGGCATGCTTTGGAGAGCCCGTGGCGGTTGATGTGGCTCTATTCGGTGAAGCGCCGTGGACTTTGCAATATGAGCTGGTCCATAATGGAAAGAAGAGCAAACATACTCTGAAATCCGAGGGTGATATTGCCACGATCATGACGGAAAAGCTCATCAGTGGTGGTGAATACAACCTCGTACTAACAAGTATCAAGGACCGCTCAAATTGCAAACGAACTCTCAAGGACAGTGTCACGATCGATGCTCGATCAAAACCACCGCAGGTAGCGTTCGGCCAGATTGAAAAGAGTAGGGAATATTCAGCATTGCAGGGCACCCCGGTCGATATTCCCCTCAGACTGAATGGGGAACGACCATGGCTAGTGATGTACAAAAATTTGGATGCAGGCGCTTCTGTAACCGAACAGACCTTTTGGCAGGAAAATAGTGTCTTGACTGTGAGCCAGGAAGGTCGTTATGAGCTCGTTGGGATAACCGATAGCTCGTGTCCTGGCCATGTTGATCAGACAGCCAACATCTTTCAGGTATCCTGGATACCGCGGCCTCATATCACTGCAGTGGATGGTTCGCCTATTGGGAAGGCCGAACGTGTGGCGAAGCGCGATGTTTGTCAAGGCGATGACGACAGTGTTGAGCTTCGCTTCTCGGGGAGTCCGCCGTACAGCATCCAGTATGAACAACAGCGAAAAACAAGCCGTGGCTCGTCCTCCGTCCGATTGCAAAGTTTGAAAACAGCACTTCAGACAGCATCCCTGGAAATGGATACCTCTGAGGCTGGAACCTACACGTACAAGTTCACGGAAGTCGGAGACAACCTTTATGACCATGACCCGGGACGCACCCCCGTGGTTTTGACTCAAACTGTTAACCCGCTCCCATCGGCCAAATTCGATGCTCCTGGCCGTATCTACGGATTCTGCAAAGAAGATGTCAGCGGCGAAGAGCTTATCCCGATCACCTTGGAGGGAGTCCCCCCATTTTCGCTCGAAATCTCCATCAAACACCACTCGAAGGCCAAGCCAGAAGTTGTGACCATTCCGAACATCAAATCCAACAGGCACAACCTTCCTATTCCTCGGCGTCACTTGGATTTGGGTCAGCATGTCGTCAGCATTAACAAGGTCCGAGACTCACGTGGATGTCAAACGACGACCGAATATGACGCCGCCTCTGTGAGAGTGGCCGTTTCCGATGTGCCGACTATCATCCCCTTGGAATCCAAGACCGACTATTGTGTTGGCGAACGGCTTTCGTTCTCGCTGTCTGGACATGCTCCGTTTGATGTATTCTATACATTCGATGGCGCTTCCAGAAAAGCTTCCTCCAAGACCACTAATTTCCGCCGTATCGCCGAGCGACCTGGTGTATTCACCATCACTGGGGTCAGCGACGGGGCGAGTGGTAATTGCAAAGCACACAAGAACATCGTCAAGACTATCCATGAGATGCCTAGCGTCAGGATCAGCAAGGGCCAAACCTCGATAGTTGATATCCACGAAGGTGGAGAGGCTGAACTCCATTTTGAATTCTGGGGAACTCCTCCTTTCGAATTTACGTATGTTGACCAGCTCTACAAATGACCCACAATCACAACCGAAGACAGGCTAACCATTCTTTAGGTACATTCGGAGCTCAAACGTGCGGAAAGGAAAGAAGCCGGACATCCTTGACATCAAGCATGACGTCTCGAACGAGTACAAAAAGACCATCAAAACATCCGACGAAGGAACTTACGAAGTCGTCGCGATCAAGGATAAGTTCTGCTCATTCTCCTCGCAGGAACCGGTAGAAAGGGCCGGCAAGTCAAAGACGAGCTCTTAATAGACTAGGGATGATTGAAGTTGGTGTCTTGATAGTTATCTGGTGTGCGTTTCATGTCTTCATTTAGGGTACAATGACTGCATTAACGGCGCTGTTTATTTTTATATTTTTCCGTCACAAGCAATCTACAAATTATCCACCTAACTACCCCTTGACCGTAATCCTGCTGACCATGTCAGCCCCTACCCGTGAGATTTCATTCAAGATAGCTTCACGGTTGATGGCAACACGGCCATCTTCTTCGTCGGCCTTCGGGACCGTCGAATACGCCATTTTCAAGTTCCACGCTTTGGGCACCATGGTGGTCGGATTCCAGATTCCAGCGATCACATCGCAGTTTTCATCTCCGTGGAAGAAAAGGATGTTCGAACCAAATGAGGACTGCAGGTCACGGACGAAGGATTTGACGGCGTTGTGTTTGGCAGTTAGGTCCCGAGAGTTCTGCTCATCGATATTCTTGTATTTCCCAGACAACTTCAAACTATCGCCGGATTTGATCGGGCGTAGGTCGATGGTGAAGTCGTAAGGCGCAAGGGACGTGCTGAAAAGCTTCGATACGTCGAGTGCACCACCTTCCTCGCGGAGGAGTTTGATGGCCGCCTTGGCTAGCGTAGACATCCGGGCTGCAACCACCTTTGAGGGCGTTTCGTACTGGGTCCACGTAATGCCGTCAACATCAACGTCAGATGCTGCAAATAGGACCACCGAGTTCATCCCTGGGTCGACACTCCGCCACGCGGAAAATCGAGTGCGGATTTTTCCAATAGTGTCCCGGTCTAGTTCCCCACCCAGGTCGACCATCAAGGGATCTTCTCGCCAGTCCCATCGCGAGAGAAAGTGGAGCGTTCTTAGGAACCCCAGCATTATGGTGGAAGGGGACTCCCACGGGTATGGCTGGGTGAAAGACCGGACAACCAGTAGCTCAATTAGTTCCTCCGAGACGTGGCCGGTGAAAAGGTGGCTAGCAAACCAATGTTTGACCAGGCGAATTGTTGGAGACAAGCACGGGAAGCGGGTGCATAGCGTGCGAATGGCGAGTGTCAAGCGGGGCAACTGGATGAAGGTCCGCTTGTACATAGACAGAGCGTATGTGATCTCTTGTTTTCCTTGTACGGTTTCTGACTTCTCCTTGAGCTGACGTTCTAACAAGACCTGTTCCCGCTCATGGTAGATCCGGAGGCGGAAAGTGACGCCGGATACATCAACGTCCAGGAAGCCAGTGTTCAGGTATCTGCTTGACTCATTCTCTATTCCGACATTGCAGGATGCAATCCCGGCTTGTTTCAGAGAATCCCCGATCTTGATAAGGAACGCCAGTTTTGTCATTTGGATGGCCACCAGATCATCGGGCCATCGGCCGGAGCTTTCAAATTGAAGTACAATATCAACTGGTTGACGGGTTTTTCGGACATGCAGCGCAGTGTATCGCAGATGTGAGCTCGCCGGGGCCACATGTCTGATAGTCAACGGAACTTCGTCCATGGTCTGTAATTTTTTCTCCAAGGATTGGAAAGCATCATTGATGAGCTGGAACGAGGGGTTAGAATACGACAATATGCCGTCACCATTCTTGTAGAGTTCGTCGTCATATTCATCGCCGATGTAATGAATATCATGCTCAACATAATCAAAATGCTGCGGCAGGATATACAACAAAATCTGGTGCACAATAGACGGTGCGGTTTGGTCTTCAGACCACACCAAACTCTCTCGAATGCTCCCATCTTTGAAACGTCTGAGCTCGGCCTTTTGTCCCCAGAAAGACTGGAACGCTTCGGCCTCTGCCTTCTGTTCCGCTGCTGGACCATGGTCCACAGCGCGTGTGGCATTTTCGGGGTTCAAGAGTAGTGCGACGGAAAAAGCCTTGTCCATGTCTTTGCGAGATGGTTTTGCGTTCACACGCCAAGAACTAGTGCAGCGACCATGAAGGTATATTTGCTCCACCCTATCGCCTAATGCTCTTGAAAGTACTTGGTAAATTGCGTTCCAATTGCGGACAGTTCGAAGAATGTTGAACTGATCCGAAGTCGGCAGCACCATGAGACGGTCAAATCTGAGCATGGGCTCGTTAACTTTCAGAATGAATACGCTCTCAAAGTTATCATCACGAGACTCATTCAACATCTGAACCGTAATTTTTGCTTCATGACGGAGGAATCCATAAGACCAGGATGTCATTTTGTAAAGGATATTCTGTCCTCTTTTGCCATCGTATAGCACGGGCGTGTCACTGGGGAATTGGATGTCCGAAGAATGCAATAACAACGGTTTCATCAAATCCATTCCTGCAAGAAATTGTACAGTAGCTTTGAAGAGTTGGTAGCTACTGTAGGATTTCAGGAGAACAGGCTTCCCATTTGGCCCCCCACCTTCGAGTAAAAGTGCCATCAGTGTAGTCCACTCAAATCCTCCGAATCCTCCGGTTTGGAATGAGGAGGCAAAGCCCCGTTGTTGAAGCCAGATTCGACCAAGAGCACATGCATCTTTGAAGGACTCGCAGTTTCGGATAGCTGCGTAATGAGTCTTGTGATAAGACGCCACGGTAGATTCTGCCCGGAGGGCCCCATTGTAAAATGGAGTTGATTGTTCACGATCCCCATCCTCAGTGGAGTTCTGGCGTATGTTATTTTTTGAGGGTAAAGTCCGTGTGACGGGAAATAGGCCGTCTTCGGTCGCAGTAATTACACGAATTTGGGTTTTCATGTGTCCCTTTTCCATGGCGTCGGCCGGCTGCAAAACGAGAATCGGACGAAGACTATCGCCATCCTGCAATTCAAACCTGACATCGATGTCGGCGTCTTGAGTCTCTCTAATCCCTGCCGCTAGGCATGAGATATAATAGGCTCTTTTGTGAAAGAATCGATGATTGACATAATCCTTTTCCTGAAAGAGTGAGCTCGGCATCGTCACTGCCAAGTCAACAGTGTAGATAGCATCAGGCTTGACCCCTGTTCTGAGCGCAAAGCTGCCTACAACATTCACATTCGACGGTCGGGCATATGCCACGGTATATTTCGTGTCCTTTCCTGGACGCGGTTCAGGATACGGAACAACTATGTCGTGTACGCGCCGTAAGTCCTTTTCGGCGTCAGAAGCTGGTTTGGGCGATATCTCGGGAAGCCGTTCAAAAATGTCTTTCACTTTGCGAAGAGTTTCCTGAATTCTTGAGACTTGTTTATCGTAATTAGGTCGCGATTCGGTCAGCAGCTCATCCAGCTGTAGTTTGAAAAGACTAGACTTGTAGAAGCCGCTGGCAGAGGCGAGCTCCGCGGAATGATCGTTCTTGTCGCCATGGCGTTTGTTCACACCGGGTCCTTGATTTTTGAAATTATCATGGCTGTTCATAGATTTGCCGGCATTTTCAGAGGAAAAATTGGTCTTTCTTCGCTTCGCTGCGTGATCTGACATGGTTGAATAGTTTGTTTATGTATGAGGGAAGCGAATGTGCTCAGGCAAAGAACTGCGCAACCATTAACCCCATAAGGATTTCTTGCCTTTTTTTTTTTTTTCCTGCCATATTGTCTCGGCGCGGTAATCTAATCCCCGATCTTCCGCAAAACACGTGATGATAGCTACACCGCCCGCTAGATAATGAACAATTATACATATATTAGTAATCACATAGGAGTGCAGATCAAAGTTTCTTGACGGCCTAAGGCATCGCCGAAGTCGCTCTTGCGAATAGCGCAATCACTCGATTATATCATAACATTACATTACCTATTCATTTGGCCTACCGTACACCACACATCCTCTTTTCTACCTTTCCTCCTCGTTTGGGACTTTCAGAAAGGAGTGGGAATTTCAATCGAAAGTCATAACTCTCACATCATGCTCCAGGAAATTGGAGGTCCTGTCCCGCCGAACACTGACCATGTATGTCTGAACCCCGCCCTTTGCTTAACCCTGTATTCGCGGCAATTAGGTGGGGTCAAGTTGATACGAACCTCTTTTTCATAACTGTCGCTTTCGTTGTGCTTTTGCAAACATGTATATCATGATTGGCTAACAGAGTAAAAGGCAGTCAGTGTATCGCTTCCAACATGGAAGGCCAATGTTGCGTACGAAGAAGGTGAGCCGTGGATTGTACGTAAAATGCAGTGCGGCTACCCTCGGTTCTTTGTGCACCCTACTATTCAAGAGCTTGCTCTAGAAGTTGTGCAGCGCCACGGAAACCCCGAGACGGAGACTGCGACGTTGTTTCCGTCTCCGAAGACTGCGGAGATCTGTCGTTCGTTCATCTCGACAAAACTACCTGCCGAAGAATCGCGCAAAGTCCGCATCCTGAACTTTGTGCCATCTACAACGCACACAGAGGCGCAATCCTCCGCCGTGACATCACTTCTGTCATGTGTGGTGCATCCAAAGGAACATGCGTCAATTGCCAAACAAGTATGGCAGCATAGCGGGAATGGTGTTTCAAGTCGCAGGGGCGAGTTCTGCCTCAGCGCCTTGAGGGACGGTTTTCTTATCAAGAAAGAACACGCCGTGGCAGACGCAACATCTCAAAAATTCTCCAAAGGTCCACGAAGATACCGAGGAAAGGATTCCATCAGCGGAATGCCTCGAGGGAATGGAGCACACGCAGCTTCGGACCATTCTCCAGAAAAATCCGGGAACCAAGACGGGCGAGAGTATCTGCAGTTTATCGAAGAACGTTTTGGTCGCAATCTAAGCACCTCGCTCGCGGACCAGGCCAAATTGGCGGTGCGCAGACGCATAGCAGGTGTTTTGACTGCTGATCTAGACTTGAATGCAGCTCTAGAGGAAGCATCGGGGGAAGGAAGAATACCGGGGTTGACAGAGTCTGACGTCTTTCTTTTCCCCACGGGCATGAGCTCAATATTCAATTGCCATCAGATGTTGATGGCTGCAAGAGGTGGCATGACTAGCATCTGCTTTGGCTTTCCTTATATCGACACGCTAAAAATTCTTCAGAAGTGGGGTCCTGGCTGTCTATTTTATGGGCATGGCGCGTCTGAGGACCTGGATGATCTGGAGTCGCGGCTTGTCCATGGCGAAAGGTTTCTTGCACTCTTCACCGAGGTTCCTGGGAACCCATTACTCAAAACTCCCGACCTCCAACGTATCCGTTCTCTCGCAGACAGATACGATTTTGCAGTGGTGATTGATGAAACAGTGGGCAGTTTTCTCAACATTAACGTACTCCCCTATGCAGATATTGTGGTCAGTAGCTTGACAAAGATCTTTAGCGGGGATAGTAATGTTATGGGAGGAAGTGCCGTTCTCAACCCTCATGGACAATACTACCAGACTCTTAAGGAAACATTCCTTGCTGAGTACGAAGATAACTACTGGGCAGAGGATGCCGTTTTCCTGGAGAGGAATAGTCGTGATTTTGTGTCAAGGATCGAGAAGATCAACCACACAACTGAAGAAGTCACAGCAATGTTGAAGAATTCGACAGTCGGTAAGTCAATACTGGGAGCATCTCCAATCTCCATCCTGGACGAATTATCATTCTAATCTTGCATACAGTGAAAGATGTCTACTATCCCAAGTGGAACCCTTCGAGGCATTCGTATGAAGCCGTGCGGAATCCAAATGGAGGTTATGGCGGTCTTTTCTCAGTTACCTTCCATTCTGCCGCTGCTGCAGTTGCTTTCTTTGACCATCTCGAAGTACATAAAGGACCCAGCTTGGGAACCAACTTCACCTTGAGGTAACCCTACAACCGCCCTTTATTCTCCTCTTCGTCCCTCTTTCCGTCACCTTCTCGGGATTCGGCGGCAGTAGTACTGACTGGAAATTAGTTGTCCTTACACCCTATTGGCTCACTATAGTGAATTGGAGTGGGTATGTGAACTTTTCCTCTCTTCCTCTTTCAAAGTAGCTATGTTGCTCTTGGGATTCTGACATCTCCCTCCCAGGCAAAATCTTTCGGTATCGATCCTAACCTGGTGCGAGTAAGTGTCGGACTCGAGGAGCTGCCGGAACTCCAGTCTCGGATTCAAGCAGCTCTGGACGCAGCTACGAATGCGTAAACCATATTTTAAGAACTTTCTATTGAACTTTGCCCTCTTGCATGGCCGCTGTTGCCGTTTCAATCAAGTGACAGATCTGATCTTTAAATTGGCCCACACTAAAAGGCCAAATTTCAATTTGTACATACTCCTGCTCTAGACATGCAGATGGCAACATGAGTTGGCTCTCAGTCTAGCATGTATTCGTATCGATCGGTCTTTCGCATGCGTCAACGTCGGTAAGCACTCCAGCGGGAGGACCTGATACTGCATAACAAATAGGTCTTCAGAGTAACCGCTCTATACAGATTACAGAGTATGTACTCCGTAGTACGGATACTCTACCCTATAGGTACGTTAGGTACTCTGTAGTGTTTGTTGACAAAGTAATGTAATATAATTACATACAATATTACCTGTCTTTCCGCTTCAAAGTGCACTTGCCGGGTGTACTCTGGAGTAAATTTCAATACCAAAACGAACTAACTATTTTGATACGGGACCTGTCACGGGACTTGCTGCCAGCAAAAATTGCCCTTCACCTCCGGTTTCCTTCCAAGTTCATATAACGCGGATGCTCTAATAACCCCCAAACCAACAGCAGAGTCACAATCAAAATCTGGCTGAAGTAAGTATATTTTTCAATCCGATTTCTACCCATTTTCCTTAACCTGTCTGCTTTTATGTCGCCCCTCTTTGCAGCAGCATGCAAGCATTCTGCTCATCTCAAATTCGCTTTCGAGTTTGCTAACAATTGCTCTTTTCCTTAGTTCATTTAACGGGGCGATCTACCAATTTAGCATCCTTTATCTTGTTGTTATCTTTTTTTTTTATTCGAAAGAGAAAGAGAGGAAAGGAAAATCTCAAAACATAGCAGTTCACAAGAGACGCGCATACACCATGGCAGCTTGCATCGTGTGTCCCAAAAGGCCTCTTCTGGCTCTGCCATTCCTTCTTCCTTCATGCGAACCAGTCGCTCTCGAATTGAGACGCAATCAATCCACGTACAGGCGCACGAAACAACGTCTACGCGTCAAGCCGGATGCTTCATTCGGTGCCTCCAATCAATCACGCGATCAAATCATCTACAACCCTCCACCGACCGCCCCGTCCGTCTACCAAACACCAACCAAGTTTCTCCCTCCTGATGATGCGCGGAGAGCACTACGTACCGATGCCTCTTCGGGCCCCGAAAATGTCGACAGCTTTGCCTCCATATATAAAACATCACCCGAAAAGACGTATCACCTGAGCCAGTCGGATATAGAAGAGATCCGCAAACTCCGATTAAACGATCCGATGAGTTGGAGCCGATGGAAATTGGCCAAGCGCTTTGGTTGTTCCC
This sequence comes from Aspergillus campestris IBT 28561, assembly GCF_002847485.1. NCBI lineage: Eukaryota > Fungi > Ascomycota > Eurotiomycetes > Eurotiales > Aspergillaceae > Aspergillus > Aspergillus campestris. The sequence continues at coordinate 59,370 of NW_020194336.1, read as the reverse complement.
CGATGTTCATCGCCATGGTTTGCGAGGCAGCCCCAGAAAAGAAGGAGATGCAGAAACAGATCCTTGAAGCAATTCAATCGAGATGGGGCGCGAAACGTCGGATGGCTAGGGAAGACCGACAGCTGCGGAGAGAAACTTGGGGAAGGGATGACTGAGTCCAGCACGCAGGTTATATCTGTTTTCTCTATTTTACCTTGTGCTCTCGTCGTGTATGTTTGGCAAAGGTCCTGTGGTTGTATAGAATCATGTACACTAGCGGCACTAGTTTCAACCGCATCATGTAATTGTTTTCAAACCCTTTAGAAATCCTACTAGTTTGCAAAAGAACATAAATGGGAAAAGAGCAAGGCCAACGAGACACTGGGAGGGGCCCTGTCTCATCTAGGAACACGAATAATCTAAGTTGTCGCTTACATACGGTAAAACTAGGTTAGAGCCGACAGAAGGTATCCATAGTAGGTAAACCACCCAGGTACCTACCGTAGGTTAGTAGTATGTAATTACCTCAGACCAAACCAATCGAGGACTTTCGATTTTCTTCCTGCAGCCCCAATGCCCCTCCCCCTCAGTCGCGTTGCAACCTCCCTCTTCAGACAATACAGACCACATCTGTCTTGCTCATCTGTCAACAGTACACCCTGGGCAACACAACTCACACACCCAAAGACTTCATTTTTTCGCCGCTCATTCTACGGACACGTCAGTGATCAAAAAATGGCACCACAGCTTGAGCCCTTCTTCCAGAAGTCAGTTTTGGTTTACCCCACCCTTTGGCGCCTGCAGACATGCGTTTTACCATCAGTTGATGTACAATTGCTAATGTTCTTTTCGTTATCTTAGGGTCGATGACCTCTCAGGCTCATTCATCGATCGTATGTTTATAACTTGCTACGGCGTGACGTCCATGCCATCCACTGACATGGTAGTAAGGGCTGCGAAAGGCTGTTGCAATCCCGTCCATCTCGGCGCAGGATGAGAACCGACCGGATGTGTTCAAGGTATGAAAAACAAACCCATGTTGCGACTTGGACGAGTTACTAACGTCTGTTATTATCCTCGAAGATGGGCCAATTTCTCGCCTCGGAACTCGAAGCTCTTGGAGCTGAAGTGGAACAAAGGCCGCTAGGCAAGCAGCCTGGAAAGGAGCACCTTGATCTCCCTCCTGTTATCCTTGCTCGGTATGGTAATGATAAGAACAAGCGGACGATCTTGGTATACGGTCATTATGACGTACAGCCTGCCTTGAAAGAAGACGGTTGGGCTACTGAGCCTTTCGACCTGACGGTCGACGCTCAAGGAAGAATGTTTGGCCGTGGAAGCACTGACGACAAAGGGCCTGTCTTGGGCTGGTTGAACGTGATTGAGGCCCACAAAAAGGCAGGTGTTGAGTTCCCTGTGAACCTCCTTTGCTGTTTTGAAGGCATGGAAGAATACGGCTCGGAGGGCCTCGAAGATCTGATCCAAGCCGAGGGCAAGAAGTTCTTCAAGGACGCAGACGCCGTATGCATCTCTGATAATTACTGGCTTGGAACGGAAAAGCCCTGCTTGACATATGGCTTGCGAGGTTGCAACTATTACTCAATCAGTATCTCCGGTCCTGCTCAGGATTTACATAGCGGTGTGTTCGGCGGTTCGGCCCATGAGCCAATGACGGATCTGGTCAACGTCCTTTCGAAGCTTGTTGACGTCCAGGGAAACATCATGATTCCTGGCCTCATGGATCTCGTCGCGCCTGTGACCGAGGAAGAAAAATCACTGTACGGTGATATCAGCTACAGCATGGAAAACCTTCACGAGTCGCTTGGCAGCGAGACTAGCATCCATCCCACAAAGGAACGAACTCTTATGGCCAGGTGGCGGTACCCCTCGCTTTCAATCCACGGTGTTGAAGGCGCCTACTCCGCCCCGGGTGCTAAGACGGTCATTCCAGCGAAGGTTATTGGCAAGTTCTCCATCCGTACTGTTCCTAACATGGAGAGCGAACAAGTGAGCAAGCTCGTTTTCGACTACATCAAGGCAGAGTTTGCCAAGCTCAATAGCAAAAACACTATGAACGTGTGGCTTCAGCATGACGGCAAGTGGTGGGTTTCCAGCCCGAAGCACTGGAACTTCACGGCTGCAAGCAAAGCTGTAACCCAGGTTTTCGGAGTCGAGCCCGACATGACTAGAGAAGGTGGCAGGTATGTCTCAAAAATAACACATCCTCTTCGAATTGAAGAGCGCCTAAGTTGGAAATCTTCTAATATATAATGCAGTATTCCTGTTACTCTGAGCTTCGAACAGGCTACCGGGAAGAATGTCCTTCTTCTGCCCATGGGAAGCTCAACCGATGCCGCCCATTCTGTCAATGAGAAACTTGACAAGAGAAACTACATTGAAGGTACCAAATTGCTCGGCGCTTATTTGCACTATGTGTCCGAGGAGCCTATCAACGCTTAAGCAGCAGCTTATCGCGAATTTGCCTCACATGTTGATTCATATATACTTTATATCTTGAATGTTACTAGTGAATGTCCGCGTGATCCAACAAAGATTCGAGCTATGTAGTACGGACGCATTTTGTACGTGCCGAATATAAACGTGGTAAAGCATCTAAAAAGTTAACTGGTGGAGTGGAGGGGGGGACCTCGATCTACGAATATCCCTCCTTTCATCCTAGGTAGTTAATTTTCTTGCATTGACGTATTATCTTGGGCGTCCTATCATGTAGTCTTTGAGGTAGATAATGTGTACAGTGTAGTACTAGCTTTCTTGTTCTTTGTCAGGGCCTGTGGGCGCTGCCGGAACCTTGGGTCGGGCTCGCCGCAGCTGGGTCATTAATGCCGTTTTAGGTTAGTCTTTCACGCGTGGGCCCGGAGACACGAGACGCGGCGCAGTGTCTTTATTCCCCTCAATAAACAATGAATTACATTGGCACAGTGCCAAAAGAATTCATTGACGCAACTTTTCCCTCATGTCTTCTTAGAAACCTCTGATATGTGCAATGCGATCAAAATTCTGAAGCTATCTACGTGATGTCGTCATCGCTGAAGCGTTCGCAGCAAGTGTCTTCGGAACCTGGTGATACCGATGAAGACGGTAGGGGTTCGGTCGCTAACGCCTCTCATTCTGTGAGCAGAAAATCCCCGTGGCAAGGAAAAAAGATGGCTTGAGCTGACTTGGATATCAAGCGAAAGCGACGCAGGTCAGGTTCCCGGAGCAGCGTGGACGACACCGGAACCAGCAACGACGAATCCGAGCAGAGACCGCCCTCGATAGCCGAATCTCTCGACGATAATGAAGACGCTCTGGAGTTAAGGGCGACGCAGGGGATCCAGGAGAAATACTCGTTTGCAAGCGATGAGCCAAATGTTCCCGCCGAGCATGGAATCCTTGAGCGCGTCGAATGTTACAATTTCATGTGCCATGACCACTTCTGCGTCGAACTTGGGCCGTTGATCAACTTCATTGTGGGCAAGAATGGCAGCGGAAAGAGCGCGGTACTCACCGGAATAACTCTCTGCTTGGGAGGTAAGGCATCTGCCACCAATCGTGGACAAAGTCTTAAAAGCTTCATCAAGGAGGGCCGGGAGTAAGTCATGGTAGTCTACCTTGGGGTCTACAATCTCTGATGTCGTCTTTCCAGGAGCGCTACTATCGTTGTCCGCATCAAGAATAGAGGAGAAGGGGCATATTTGCCGGATGATTACGGGAATTCAATCATCATAGAGCGCAACTTCACAAAAAGCGGTGCAAGTGGTTTCAAAATAAAGGCGGAAAATGGCCGCATTGTTTCAACCAAGAAGGCTGAGCTGGACTCCATCATTGATTTTTTTACATTGCAATTCGACAACCCTATGAACGTCCTTTCACAGGACATGGCTCGACAATTCCTCAGCTCGTCAAGTCCTGCCGAAAAGTACAAATTCTTCGTGAAGGGAGTCCAGCTAGAACAACTAGACCAAGACTACCGGCTCATTGAGGAATCTGCCGACCAGATTCTGGAGAAACTCAGGAACAGGGAGCAGGACATAGGTGTTTTAGAGCGACGCAGAGATGACGCCCGGCACAGACTGGACGTGTCTGATCAGCATGAGTCCTTGAGGGGTCGAGTTAGAGAGGTTCGTAATCAAATGGCTTGGGCTCAGGTCGAGGAGCAAGAGAGGGTAAGGATTTATCCATCAATCATAACGTTTGTCTGTATCTCTGATAAAAAAAATAGGCAAGGGACGCCTTTGACCACGAACTTGCAAATATCGACGCCAAAATTTCTACTGATGAAGCTGGACTCGAACAGTATGATGTCGAAATTCAGGATGCAGCAGGGGAAAATGAAACTGCAGCAGAATATGTTCGACAAGCCACTTCAGCGGTCGAGCGGGCCGAAAGTGAAAAGGAAGAAATCAAGACAAAATGGAATGAGCAAATGAGTGGGCGTCATGATTTGCAGGTCTGCTTTCCAGTACGCGATTTTTACGGCTCGCATTAACCAACATCGTTAGGCCGAGCAACGTCAAATAAGAGATTATCTCAAGGCAGCGGAAACACGGCTTAGTGAAGCGCAAGAGAAGATCGACCAGGAAAACCAGCGGCTAGCTGATATCAGTGGTGGCAGTGTCACACAGAAGCAGGAAGAGCTTGAACAAGCCAAAGCAGAAATGCTTGAAGCCCGTACACGGTCGGAAGAGCATCAGCTTGATACGGATCGTCTATCGCGTGAAGTAGCAGATGCTGAAGCGGGCGTCAAATCCGCTACCATTCCAGTCAATAAAGCTAAAGCCGACGTTGAGCAGGCGGAAACCGTCCTTCGCAATCTGAATAAAGAAGGTGGAGCCCAAAGGTCAGGATATCATGAAAAGATGCCAGCGCTCCTTCGAGCGCTTCAACAAGAAAGGTCATTTACAGTGTCACCTGTGGGCCCCATTGGGAATCACATAACCCTGCTGAAGCCTGAATGGTCATCTATCCTCGAGAATTCACTTGGAGGGACCTTGAACAGTTTCATTGTCACCTCCAAGAGAGACATGAATATTTTGTCAAATGTCATGCAAAGGGTTAATTGGTTAGTATCCATCTCTTTTGCCCTGTCATACGTGGTGTGTTCTAACATTCGGAAGTGTGTGTCCCATCTTCATCGGAAGCAATGGTCACATTGATACATCGGAGCATGAACCTGACGCTCAGTTCAATACAACGTTGCGTGTCCTGCAGGTTAGTGCCCCCGTGTGTACCTAAGTCGTAATCTAATTTGAATATTTTTAGATCGACAATGATCTGGTCCGTCGACAACTTATCATCAATCATGGTATCGAGCAAATGCTACTTATTGAGAACTTGGAGGAAGCAACATCAGTTCTCTTTGATGGGCCGCGCCCGAGAAATGTGAAGCGGTGCTATTGCATTGATCAAACAGACCGAAGAAGAGGCATCCATCTGTCATACAGCCGGTCAGGTGAACCAAGTCAAGCACCTGTTTCTGTTTATACCGGAAGCCCACGGATGAAATCCGATCTGGCTGATCAAATCAGGTGATTCTTTTGGATTGTACCCCCGACTGTTTGCCATTATACTGACAGCCGCCCTCAGGGTCCAACGTGATGTAGTTGCGGACCTTCGACGCATGGTTGGCAATCTAGAGCAGCAGCTCCGTTCCGCCCGGTCTCGTCTAGAAACTTGCAAACAGCAAAAAGTGAGGCACGAAAGAGAGTCGAGTTCACTGCGAGACGCGATGCAGCGAAAAGAGGACCATGTCGACGCACTGACCGAAGCGTTTGACAAAGATAATGTCGAGGATGGGCAAATGGATTTGCTGCGAACGACTCTAAAGGAAGCTGAAGAAGAAAAGCAGCTGAATGAAAATTCATTGAAAGATAGTGCTGACGCTATGGATGATATGATGAAGAAATTGAAAGCGATAAAGCAGGAACTTGCCGCTAAAGATGCCAACATCGCTGCATTGCAGGAAGAACTTCGTGTTGCTCAGAGTGAAGAACTGATGGTTTCTGATAAGCGCCGAAAGATTTTCAGTCAGAAAAATCAGGCGATCGAACAACTTCGGAGCCTCAAGGAACACAGGGACAAGTTATCACGCGAGAAAGAGGAGACTTCTGCGCGTATTGTCGAGTTTATCGAGAAGGCCAGTTTGGTTTCACCAAGGGTCCCGATCGATGAGGGTGAAACCGCTGCCAGTCTAGACAAGAAGCTCGAGCGGCTTCATAAAGATATCGAGCGTTGCAATCAGCAGTAAGTAAGAACGCAACTATCTCCGATCTTTTGCTAATTGCCTTTTTTTCTTCTTTGTCAGATTGGGAGCTTCGCGAGAGGCAATTGCTGCCGACGCCACAGAGGCGGCCACTGCTTACGAACGTGCATTGAAACAAGTAGAAGAATTCAGGTTGCTTGCTGATGTATGTTTTTGTTTACCTTCGTCTCCCTTCGCAGCTTTTCGGTTATGCTTGGTCTTTTATGCTAAACTCCAATGCGCACAGGTCCTCAAGGCCACTCTGGAACATCGGCAAAAACGCTGGAAAATCTTTAGATCGCACATCTCATCTCGCGCGAAGGCTCAGTTTACGTACCTTTTGAGCGAAAGAAGCTTCCGGGGTCGTCTTCTGACTGACCATGAGGGTAAACTTCTTGACCTTCAGGTATGTTATCTTGTAAACCTGTTCTATGTCTCCGCAGCCTAACAATCCCATAGGTGGAGCCTGATATAACGAAAGACAACAGTACTGGGCGTGGCGCAAGAACGCTGTCCGGCGGCGAAAAGTCATTCTCACAAGTTTGCCTTCTATTGGCCCTTTGGGAAGCCATGGGTTCTCCAATACGCTGCTTAGACGAGTTGTATGTGGATGAGGCCCTTTTTTAAATACACAATAACTAACACCAAATCTGCAGTGACGTTTACATGGATCACATTAACAGAAAAATGGCTATCGATATGCTCGTAAGACCCCTCCGTCTTAACCTCAATCCGTGAGGTATTTGCTAATTCCGGATAGATGCTCGCGGCCCGGCGCTCGATTGGACGGCAATTCATACTCATCACACCAGGATCGAGGAGTGAGATCAGTTTAGCCCCTGATGTTCGAGTGAAAGAGTAAGTCCCAGATGCGCGCATACGGCGAAAGTCATAACTAACGTTCCCCCTTTAGATTGGCAGAACCGGAACGAGGACAGACAAGGTTGGCATTTTAGACATAAACGATCAATGGCATCTCGCCATTCTTTGTTCATTGGGCATTGTCAAAGCGCGATGCCTTTTTAGTGTGAGCAACTGCTTTTGTAATTTAGCGTACCACTTCGATGAGCGAGACTCCTACTCTGGGAGTCATGTTTGGAAACCCACATAGGACCAAACAAGCCGGAGGAACCATATCCGATACAATAGAATCAAAAAATGGTAAAACAGACCCAATAATAATATCATCAGAATCCCAAGCAGTTAATACAAGAGTGTCTGGTATCTACACGTACTCCCAAGTACTGCACAGGCAGTAGTAGTACTCGCTGCGGTAAGGGCGAGGGCCAACCCTGTGGCCCCGGCGACTCCGGCGGGCACTATACACATTACACACAGGCTGTACCTGGCCTAGTAATAATGACTAATGGCGACTGGAGATGGTATGATGGAAGATCTGTCTGTTGTGTTCCAAGTCTCATTCGACACCCTCTCGTAACAAAACCCCCAATTCCTTGATGATAACCTTGCACTGTTGCACTCCATTGTGAGATAAGCCACGCTAGTTTGATTTTCTTTTTCTTTGCCTGATCGTTTGAACCACTGGCTGCTCTCCACTACCCTCCCCCGCAGAGAGAAATTTGCCTGCAAAAAAACCCTCTGAAGATTACTCTGGTCTCAAACTTCCTCGATAACTTCTCCTCTCAGAACCTGGAACATACTTCTTTACCTCACTTAAATCAGTTGACACTTATTATCAATCAACAGCTTGCACCTAATAGCAAGACAATCTCAACATATTTCTCCTTCGCCCTGTCCATTCTCGTCTCCTCCTGGTGTGAAAGAAGGAATCTCCGCCCACACCGCCTGGGGTCCACTTCCAAATACCAAACTTGGAATTCAATCTTGGGCTTTTCAAGATCGCCAGCCGCTACCACAGCCGATTGCCTGTGTCGAAACACCAAACCTACTATCTCCCTCTATACTCGAGCCTTTTTTTACTTGCCCAACCACCTGGACTCGACACTTTGTGTGCATCAATATTCCCTTGCACACTCGATAATAATCTCCAAAATCCACCGCATTCGGTCGAGGGCGGGACGTGAAGACAATACAATCACTGGTCCCCGTTATTTGAAATAGTTGATCACCATGGCCGACGCTCTTGCCTCGCAGCTCAACAACACTAGTTTGGGGTATGTTGGCCTTTGGTGTTCCATTGGCGTTGTACGCTTTCAATGTACTCACGGTTTCTTGTGTTAGGGGAGCAAATACGGATGCAAAATGGAAAGAACAAATCAATGCACCTATTAAGGATGGAAGGCCACAAACTGAGGTTTGTCCTCGGCTACCTTCGCTGACTATTCCGCGAGGTCTAACATGAATCTAGGATGTAACAGCTACGAAAGGTCTTGAATTTGAGGATTTCTACATCAAACGTGAGCTTATGATGGGTATCTTCGAGGCTGGGTTCGAAAAGCCATCCCCTATCCAAGAAGAAACGATACCGGTTGCCCTTACTGGCAGAGACATCTTGGCTCGAGCAAAGAACGGCACTGGCAAAACAGCTGCCTTCGTCATCCCTACTTTGGAGCGCATCAATCCCAAGAGCACAAAAACTCAAGCTCTTATCCTTGTTCCTACGAGAGAGCTTGCACTTCAGACATCTCACGTCTGCAAGACACTCGGTAAACATCTGGGAATCAACGTGATGGTTACCACCGGTGGAACTGGGTTGATGGATGATATCATCAGACTGAACGATGCGGTCCACATTCTCGTCGGAACTCCTGGCAGAGTCCTTGATCTAGCGAGCAAGGGCGTAGCAGAACTTACTGAGTGCCCTACTTTCGTCATGGATGAGGCTGACAAGCTGCTGTCTCCCGAATTCACCCCGGTCATTGAACAGCTGTTGTCATTCCACCCCAAAGACCGCCAGGTGATGCTGTTTAGTGCGACATTCCCTATGATTGTCAAGTCTTTCAAGGTACAACCGTCATATCCGCGTTCGGCCATCTGTCCAGAATGTGTGGCTAACATCGTCTACAGGATCGGCACATGCGCAATCCTTATGAAATCAACCTTATGGATGAACTTACACTCCGCGGCATAACTCAGTACTACGCTTTCGTGGAAGAGAAGCAAAAAGTTCACTGCCTGAACACTCTCTTCTCCAAACTTCAAATCAACCAGTCGATTATCTTCTGCAACTCTACAAACCGTGTGGAATTACTTGCGAAGAAGATTACGGAATTGGGCTATTCATGCTTCTATTCACACGCCAGAATGCTCCAGCAACATCGTAACCGGGTTTTCCACGATTTCCGGAACGGCGTATGCCGTAATCTGGTCTGTTCGGATCTGCTTACTCGGGGTATTGACATCCAAGCCGTGAACGTTGTCATCAACTTCGATTTCCCGAAAAATGCCGAGACCTATCTTCATCGAATCGGCCGATCCGGTCGTTTCGGGCACCTTGGTCTTGCAATCAATCTGATCAACTGGGAAGATCGCTTCAACTTGTACAAGATCGAACAGGAGCTGGGAACAGAAATCCAGCCTATCCCCCAGAATATCGATAAGAAGCTCTACGTCTACGAGTCTCCGGATACCATCCCGCGCCCAATCTCCAACCCGGCCCTAACACAGCAAACCAACACCAGCGCAGGCCCCGGAGAACGCCGCAACCATCATCCAGGTGGTGGCAACCAGCAATTCAATCGCGGGCGGGGCTCGTATCGGGGCCGGGGACAGGGTCAGGGTCAACGTCGCGGCGCTCACGGTCAAGGAGACCGATTTGGTCCTTCCCAGGGTCATCAAGGCGGCAACTCCCAAGCTGCACAAGCATTATAATTTGTTGATCAATAAATTCGGCTTGTTATTGGTGTCTCTTGCCCTGCAGCTTCTAGTCATCCTCGATTTCTCTTGTGCATGTGTTTATCACGATGGTGTCCCTCCCTCTTCCGCCTTCCTATCTTCTTAACAAAATCTTCGACAAATGCGCTATCTCTACGTTCCATGGAGCTGATTATGCGCCTCCTTTGCTCTTCTTTCGCGCCGTGTTCAGTTATTTCGGTAACACGATGTCTTAACAGTGTTTCGGCATCGGTGTCGTATCTCAATTTCATTCTAGGGGCTGGCTTGTGACTTCTGATTGATGATGTCCTTGCTTGTGCCTCCATTAGCGTTCAACTAACGTCCTCGACCCCAGTTTCTGCGTTATGCATGCTCGTCTTTCCTCCTTATCTCGACAATCCACCTTCTTGTACATACGATTACCTACGACTACATCCTTCGGTTTTTTACTTACGGATAATGGCGTTTTCGAGCATCGGAGTCAGCGGTGCAGCTCTTTGTTATAATCTTTGTGGACTGCTACGAGCCGACTTGTTCATCGGGGAGCAGATGATGTTCTCTTTTGCTTCATGACAACCCTATATTCCCGTGGGTGGAGTTGGGAATTCGATATCATCCAGATCGCTCGGACAGTCCGAATTCGTCCTTCTCTGGACTGTATTTTTTTCTTTCTGCTCGTTGTTTTTTTCTCTCTTTTGCTTGATGCGTCATTTTTTCCTCTTTGGGCCCTCAAAGGTTGGGCTCACAGTGCATCAAATGCTTGCTTGCAGATGTTGCGCAAGACCATCTCCTCTTTCGATTGTGTCACGGTCTCAATCGTTGTCCGTATATGAGTCTGCATGGTCAAAACACCCCATGGCGACCTCAACTTTGTTTCTATGTTTTCTCTATCTCTGTCTCTGGTCCTGTCTCTGTCCATGTGTGGTTTCCGTGTCTATGTCAGAATGGGTGTCCTTTGGGTTCATTTTCTCGGCAGTGGACAGCGGGCAACAATGACGAGAACCCAGATCCCAAGCCATTTGGGGAGGGAACGAAAGGGAAAGATGAAGAACAAAGTGAAAATGAAGAAAAGAAAAAGGAAAAGAAGGAGAGGGGGGAAGGAAAAAGGAGAAAGGAGGAAGTATAAAAAAAAAGAAAAGAAAAAACAAAAAAAAAGAAGGGGGGAAATATATTAGAGAAAACAGATGATGAATTGGGGGTATGGAATCGCACGAAGCCTCGAAGTGGTGGTCTTCGAGAATGGGGACGCAGGACTAGAGAAAATGTGAGAAATGCGAGGGGATAAGAGATGGCTACATCCAGCAACAATAGTGGTACTGTTAGCATCTTCAAATTGACAATGAATTATCCCCTCCACAGGAAACCGCGCAGCTGTCTGTGTCGGATGCCAGTGCTGTCAATAAATTGCACTGACATGCCTCGTAATATCCTCCTCTTCTGTAAACTACGATTGTGAAGGATACCTGACGTCGTTCCCCAAACAATTATCTATTGAACCCTCGATACAACATGCATTATCACATTGGCAATTACACAGATCACCACATACCTACAGACAACAGACACATACGTGGGGCAATACAGTTATCTTGTTTCACTAGCTAAGGGCACGCACGCAGATTCTCTAGTAGGAGTGCTTGATGGATGACTATTAGAAGCGAGTATAACATGATTGAAGACGGCACATCCCACCAAAGACATCCATAATTTATGTTATGCCAATATCTAAACAGCAACTAGGTCAATCAACAACCTGAATGCTATCAAGACCATCAAGTATCTAGTTGCCGATAAAAGTCGGTGGGTCCGGGGTATGTCGCGCCGATAATAGTGATTCGCTAAGTCGGGGTCTCCCGGAATCCCTCTAGTTCTTCACAGACCTCGGACCCGGAGCCTGAGCCACCGACCCGACCCGGTTAGCTGCAATTGCGCTATCGGACCTCTCTGATCTTAAACTTCGACCCAGAGGAACGACTGTCTTCAATATAAAACACAACCTCCCATTGTTGCCAATTGGGATTATTACACAATGGCGACCACAGAAAAGAATCAGACGCAAAAAGTAAAGGACTCTCAACCCCCCGGTGAATGTCCACTAACTAATTGATAGCCTAGCAGTTTGCGCTCCATCCTCGCGGGCTCGTCTGCAGGAGCGGTGGAAATTGGTAATGACTCGTTCCTACCAAATGACATCTTATCTCAGTCGCACGGGATCGCTAACATTTGAATCAGCGATCACATACCCCGCTGAGTGTACGTCCTGACCGGATTCAAACCCGACAAAGCTAATCACGCAACCAGTTGCCAAAACTCGCACGCAACTAAACCGGAGGTTGCCAGATGGCAAGAAGCTACCATGGCCCCCGTTCGGAAGCCAATGGTACGCCGGGTGTACTACATTGATTATCGGAAACTCTGCGAAGGCAGGCATCCGTAAGTCACTTATCAACTGGCCAATGTATACACTATGGGTAGATCCCCGCTTACCGTCATTTCAATCCAGGTTTTGTCGCCTTTGACTTCCTCAAGTCCCTCCTCCAAGACGAAAATGGCAAGATTTCGGGCCCGAAGACTGTGGTTGCGGGCTTTGGAGCTGGTTTTACAGAGTCTCTTTTGGCAGTCACGCCATTCGAAAGCATTAAAACGCAAATGTTCGTCCACACCGGTTGAGACCACGACTACGCCCGTTTGGACTTGATGCTAACAGGGAACGCGCGCAGTATTGACGACCGGAAGTCGGCTAAGCCTCGCATGCGCGGGTTCTTACACGGCAGCAAGCTCATATTCCAGGAGCGAGGTGTGAAAGGATTCTTCCAAGGGTTTGTTCCTACGACTGCAAGGCAAGCCGCCAATTCGGCCACGCGATTCTCGAGCTACACCATGTTGAGGCAGATGGCCGAGGGCTATGTCGCGCCCGGCGAGAAGTTAGGAACGATGAGCACTTTCGCCCTGGGTGGAATGGCTGGTCTTATCACGGTGTAAGATGATTTCCCAGCTGGAGACTGCAACTCGCCAGGAAACAGGAGACGCTGACATCTATCTACCATAGCTACGTCACACAACCGCTCGATACGGTCAAGACTAGGTCAGTCCCGATATCAAACCGATAAGCACGACGATAGCAGCTAACACGATAACAGGATGCAATCTCTCGAAGCCAGTAAATTCTATCGAAACAGTTTCGTCTGTGCAACCAAGATTTTCAAAGATGAAGGGTTTACGACTTTATGGTCCGGCGCTGTTCCTCGTCTTGCACGGCTCATCCTGAGTGGGGGCATCGTATTCACCATGTTCGTCTTGCTGCCTACCTTACCTTTTGACGAACCGTACACTAACTGACTGTTGACAGGTACGAAAAATCCATGGAGCTCCTCGACACCTTAGACCCTGAGAAACGATACATCTAATGTTCTGGATGGTGTGCCAAATATTCCACTGGTGTTGAGGCAAGGTTTATTCATGTTTCTACCATGCCAATAGAATTCAATTACCATATGTGTACATCTATCCATCCGCAAACTAGTGGAACGCGAAAGAAATGTCGCTTTCCCAGATAAGAACACCATCCTCACCCATTGTAGGTCAGTCGGTAAGCAACATGCGTTACGTGTCTATATAGCAGTCTGGTGTGCCAGGCAAGTCTATAAGCGGAGTGAGTATAACATGTACCTAGCAGCCAGTCTTACCGAGGAAGCTCGGGCCTGTAGCACGTGTGCAATACTAGACCTTTAAAACTCTCGAACCCATATGATTCTTGATCTTCTAAGCACGCATAGCCCTGAGAAGAGAATAACTTACTGAAGATAGTTATTGAGCGGTGCTTATGGTTCACATACTTGGTATATATTGGGAAAATTACGGCTGTATTTTTGGGGGCGTTTCCTGTATTATAGAAACCGCAATCGGTGGCCGAACTCTATTGACATTGGCTGCGCAGGCGGGGATTTATCGGTCGACAAACGACTACTCTGTACTGCATGGTAGATTCCACATCGCAATTTGTTGTAGATGTATATAGCACTGAATACCAACGTATCAAGAGCAGCAGATTCCCATACAATATGGGCGATGAACTGCTGTACGATGCGGAAGACCCCGGCGTAATCAATCATGTATTTTAGTCATCTGGTATGAAAAGGACAGGTAATCCTGTACACAGGAGTAAGACAGTACACGTATGACGGCGTAAAGGCCAGACTGGATAGTTCCGCCAGCCGCTAGGACTTCTTTATCTATCTTCACTACTTGATGCTGTGGTGGCTGCCATTTGACCATGTAACTTGATCTATGGCCTCTTAATGGTCTCGTCGCTGCCACTGCAATTCTAATTTATGAGCTTGAAACCTTCATCATTCTTTTCTGGTATTATCTCCAGGTGGTTTATCAATACTATGCTCTCTCTGCGCTGAACTTGTCCCCTTCGAAGCCAGTACACCAAATATCATATTCAGCATGCATATCTCGCTGGGATCCCTCGTCGTTGTCCTCGGGTGTCTGTCAACTGCGCACGGCCTGCAGGCATCTTCGATACCCCCCGACACTCCGCTTGCGTCCTTGATCGCTTCCGCAAAGACACACCTTGCGGGCGGTTCCCCCAGCGAAGCTCTTCTATATTTCGACGCCGCCGTCTCCAGGGATCCTAAGAACTATCTGACCGTCTTCCAACGAGCCGCCGCCTACCTATCCCTCGGAAAGAACACACAAGCTCTCGGTGATTTCGACCGGGTCCTACAGCTGAAGCCGGATTTCGAAAGCGCCCTGGTTCAACGAGCTCGCCTCAGGGCCAGTTCCGCGAACTGGGAAGGTGCTTTGAGTGATCTTGAGAATGCCGGCAAAAAGTCATCGGACGAATCGAGGGAAATCCAGGAGGCTCGAGACGCGATGGTCTCTGCGCTAAACGCCGAGAAACAGGGCGCCTGGGAAACCTGCGTCAGTCAAGCAAACGTGGCCATCATGAGAGCAAACTCGTATCTCCCCTTGCGACAAGCTCGGGCACACTGCCATATTGAGAGGGGTGAGATTGAGGAAGGGCTCAGTGATCTTGTTCGTGCGCTACATATCTCTCCTGGTTTGGTAGAACCCCATCTACAAATATCGTCGACTCTGTTCTATGCCATCGGGGACAACGATCGTGGTCTCGCGCAGATTCGCAAGTGCTTACACTCGGACCCTGATTCGAAACCGTGCAATAAACTCTATCGGAGAGAGAAGCAGCTGGCCAAGCGGATACAGCGACTAGGAGACTTTGTGGAATCCCGGAAATTCAACAACGTCATCAATCTGATAGTCGGGGCGGGCGGAGAAAGTGGGCTCCTCGAGGATGTGAAGGAGGATGTCGCAGAAGCAAGGACAGCCGGACATATTCATCCCAATGCCCCTAACAATCTATATGCCTCCTTGGTCGAACGGACTTGCGAGGCTTACCGTGAGGTTTGTAATCCCCTTCCTTGTAACGGGCAAAGTTGATTAACCGAGGCTAATCTTCTATGAAGACACACATGATGAAGAAGGCTTCTGGGTACTGTTCTGAGGCCCTTGAGTTAAACCCCCATTCCCTGCCAGCGCTATTATACAAAGGACAGGTGGCCATCGATGAGGATCGCTTTGATGAGGCCATGAACATCCTCAATCAGGCGCGGGAACACCATCCAAGCTGCAAGGAATGCCAGACACTTCTACAAAAAGCACATACTCTACAGAGGCGTGCAAAGCAAAAGGACTACTACAAGGTCTTGGGTGTTAGCCGCGACGCTGATGACCGAACAATCAAGAAGGCCTATCGGCAGTTGACAAAACAGCATCACCCCGACAAGACGACCTCCCAGGGTGTCCCGAAGGAGGAAGCCGAGAAAAAAATGGCTTCTATCAACGAAGCTTACGAAGTCCTGTCGAGTGCGGAACTCAGGGAGCGTTACGACAACGGCGACGATCCAAACGATCCGGAGTCTCAACGGGGGAATCCGTTCCAAGGGAGTCCGTTTGGTGGCGGGGGTGGTCAGCAATTCTTTTATCAGCAGGGTGGCCCCCAGTTCAAGTATTCGGGTCAGGGATTCAACTTCCGGGGTGGTTTTCCTTTCCGATGACACTCCTGATGTGGGTCGGGCCGGTGTCTTTGTGGCTTTGTTTCTTTTGCCATATTACCTTGGGCGTTCATGTTGGCTAGTTACCTGTTTGCACCACTTAATTGTTGGCATGTTTACTATATGGCATTCCAGTCTTAGTTCATTCAAGTAGCGAAACACTAACTCCATAACCTATCTCCTCGGTGGATCCGTCAGAGGAACGTAACTAACTTGCAGTACCTTCTCCTTATGCACCGAACCGTCCTCCTTTTTATCCACTACCCAGATATACTGCCCACCGCCAAAACCAAGACTCCCTCGCCGTCCCCCTTCACCGGCAGCGGCAACAGGAATAAACATCCGCCCCGGAGCCCGAAGTTGTTCCATCAACACAGGATGGAGCTCTTCTGCCGCCGCGCCAACATGGATGGCATCATACGGCGCGCCATCTTTCCACCCCAAGCGACCATCCGCAGTAATAAACTCCACCTTGCCGCTGTCTAGTAAGCTGCGGCCCTGCTCCGACTTGCGCATATTGTGATTTGCCAGATCAACGAGCTCCTGTATATGATCTACCCCAATCACACACCCGCCATCGGTGTCCGCTGGCCCGGTGGCAAGGTTAGCGAGAACGTGCGTCAAGTAGCCAGATCCGGATCCAATGTCCAGCACCCGAGAGCCAGGCCTGATGAAATCAATGAGGTATTCGCACGCGTGTCCGTGCATGTGCGGGGCAGATATCGTCGCACTGTGTCCGATCGACTGCGGGGAGTCCGAGTATGGCCTTGAAGGGGCATAGTGGCCCCTGTCAACCTGGAATCACGGGATCAGAATACCATACGTACACCGAGGTGTGGCAGATGCTCGCCCCCACGGGCGGGATCTGTGCTGCCAGCCTGTGCTGCTGGCACTTGGGACCATCGCCTGGGCTGTAGGACCCTCACCTTGAGCATGGCGTCTTTCACCCGTTCATTCTTGATCAATCCGGTTCTGTACAGGTTTTCGATCATCTCCGTGTTGCTGGACCCTGAACAGTACCACGCCATCGTGTGGTTTGTTCTTTTTGTGCTGTACAATCTTTTGGCACGGTGGATGGCTTTCTTGAGCATGTAGCAGTCGCGACTTCCGACACTGTGAGTGGAAATCGGTAAAGTAGTGCGAGTACTGATTTAAGCACGTTATTTGGAGATGCAATACACTATGCCAACATATTGTTCATCGGGCGTCGATTGATATTCTGCTCCAGAGTTGTGAGCTCGAGTGGCTGCCAGCGCGTGTGACGTCAACCTGATATCAGGTGTCACATGCTCCATTGATGCAACCCCTCATGGTTTGTACAGAGCCATGGTCTTGCCCCTCGGGGTTAGCATGGTGGTTGGTGGTGAGTAGTTAGTCATCTCCGGGTCACCGTGGGTTTCCTAAACTCTCTCTTGTGTTTGGGTGTAGGGCAGGGCGTCTTTCTAGGTGTCATGTCCGTTTAGGATACATTTTTTGTGGTATGTCTGGCTGTGTACATATACATATATCCAATATGTGGATTTTCAATAGAGGAGACTAAAAATATACTGTGTTGATTCAAAGTGGTTAGCTGCCTACTATACTGAACCTCGAGATATATATATCTCTAGTGTATATACATGTATGGAGCGGATGGTTATACCACCACCATATGCCAAAGCATGGACGATAACAAACAACCCAATAATAATGTAGACAATGTCAGATACCGTATCTGCCCAAAATCATAGGAGATTTCAGACATCCAGATATATGGTGGTAGTACTTCTACAGCTATAGCAAGATGGAGCTATATAATACACCATGTCCCTCCTACAAGTACAATTTTCGAACTTCACACAAGCCAACGATCAAGTCTAATTACCCACCAGCAAATACAGCTCTTGCATGATACCCCACCTAATCATCATCATAATAGAATCTGCTACAAGTGATATTTGCGTAAATCGGCCAAGTCCAAAAAGTAGTAGAGGAATTAGCTGCATAGAAGCACAGGCAGAGTGGGACGGACCGCGGGTGACCTAACCTGGAAACGGCAGATCAATCGGTGGTCGCGAACAAACACCAGTGCCCACCAAAAAAAAGGTACAGAGCAACAATCGCCATTGACTACACCTAGAATCAACAAATCCCAACCACACCCGAATAACCCGCTACGGCATGCAGTAGCAGAAGAGATTCACGACCCTCGGCCCCAATGGCTGCGGCTCATCAGTCAACTTCCATCGTACAGTATGCAACCTGCAACAGCCGATCCGGATACCCAACACGATGTCCATGTCATGTTATTGGACTATCTCCTGTGCATCAACGTATCTAGAATCCTCCACTCCAAGAAAGTAGAGAACGAAGAACTGGACTGTGCTTGGGATCTCAATATCGGGTGGCTGATCGATACGATTGAGAGTATGTTTCGGAACTGAGGCAATCCCCACGAGCTTCCTGCCCAGGTTGATTTGGCATTCTAGTATCGCTGACCAACCCATATCCTCAGCCTCGTCTTCCGAAGAAATTCCCAATGACCTACGAATCAAGATCCAGCTTCTGAATGTTATAACTACATTCTACCGCGACACAGGGCCGGATCAAAACATCGCCTCAGATGCTCAAGCGTCGCAATCACACAGTGGGAACCCCGCAACACTGGAGACCCAAAGCCGCCGGCAATACTCATACCCTCTCACAGCAAAGCTCCAATCAACAACAGCGACGGGTGATTACGGTGTTGCCTCAAAGGCCGCCGCAGAATTCGAAACCCTATGTAACGTCGCGCACGCCATAGTGTCGGAATCAAGAAAAGCGGAGATAACGGCCCAATTCATCGCACAAGCCGCACTCGAGGAGTATCAACTCTCCGGGGGAGTGGATCCGAGCAAATATCTTACCTGGGCTTCTGAGGCGCTAAGCCAGACACCCGGATTGCGACAGTCGACTGTTGAGTTTGTGGCTTCCCTAGTAGACAAAGGCTCATGTGCGGACGACCAGGAGGGCCTATTCACGGAACCTGGCGCCCGCCAACTTGAGGCCTATCTGTTAGACTTTGTGTCAGATTTGATGCAGGTTTTGGAACCGCCAATCCTCATCCAGCTCGAAAGAGGGGCACTATCTGGACTGAGCCGCGAAGAGACACGATTCTTGAAACACAAGGTAGGAATGCGATAAGGACACAGTTTTATATGCATACATAAAGGTTATATACTATGTATGAGAACAGAATTGTGACATCGAACTTGCAATTTCACCAGCAACAGCCCCCCCATTTGAACAATGCCCCCTGTGACAGTGACATGGCTCTGGAGTTCAAAACTTCTTTACACGATATTAATCTACAAAATTGATCGGGAATCCCTTCTGTAGACAAAAGAAACCTGGGTTCCAATATGCCTAGCATGATGAGTCGAACTGGCCCAACCTAGATGAGCAACATGCGACGCGGATCCTCGATGTACTCCTTGATCTGTAGGGCGTTCGTGGTAAGCAGCGGAATCAAAAGGTTGGAACGTAGTGGGGTGGGTGTAACTAACCTTAACAAGGAAGGTAACTGCCTCTCGGCCATCCAAAAGTCGGTGATCATAAGTCAGGGCAAGATACATCATCTAACAAAGTATTAGTGCAACCCTCGAAGAGAATATGGGAAAAGAAAACATACAGGGCGAATCTCGATCTTGCCATTCACGACCACCGCCTTGTCCTTGATGGCGTGGAGCCCAAGAACAGCTGCAAAAAGTTAGATGTTTTCAAGCAAAGAGAGAAAAAGTAATCATACCAGTCTGCGGCAGGTTGATGATGGGGGTGCCCATCAAAGAGCCGAAAACACCACCCTAAAACAACGTTAGCATATAAGTACATTCCCAGCGGGTAAGAACGTATGCTCACATTGCTGATAGTGAAAGAGCCACCGGCCATATCCTCAATGGTCAATTTGTTGTCACGAGCCTAGAACAAGCCATACAGTCAGACGTAATTTTTCCGAGAAATCTTGGGTCTCTTGAGGGTGTTGCTGGGACGGCGAAGGAGTTCGCTGCGACTCGGCTTACCTTCTTTCCAAGTTCCGCAATAGCCTTCTCAATCCCCACCAGGTTCATGGTTTCCGCGTTGCGCACCACGGGCGTAACGAGGCCCTTTTCAGTAGCCACAGCAACGCTGATATCGACATAATCACGGTAGACAATAGTATCACCACCGTTGGGACCTTCAATCGAAGCATTGACCGCAGGGACATCGTTCATGGCCAAAACGCAGGCTCTGGAAAACGCGCTCATGAATCCGAGCTTGACACCCGTCTTCTTCAGAACGTCATCCTTGTACAGTTTCCGGAATTCCATCAAAGACGACATATCGACCTCGTTGAATGTGGTCAGGGAGGCGGCGGTGTTTTGAGACTGCTTCAAGCGCTCGGCGATCCTCAACCTCATTCTGTTCATTTTCACCTATGACATAGAAGGACGCAAATCAGCTTCATTCCTAAAATAAGGTGAAGAGCATGTGGAAGAGGCGGAGGAACAAACCCTTCTCTCCTCACGCCCGCCGATGCTGGGCTTAGATTCCTCGGCAGGTTGCTGCTTAGAGGCCGGGGGTTGCTGCTTGGGGGCTGAAGGTTGTTTGGGAGCCTCGGTCTCTGGCTTCGAAGGCTTTGCCTGCTCGGGTTTCTTGGTCTCTTCCGGAGCTGGAGACTTTGGCTTGTCTGCCTCCTTGGGCTTTTCAGCGGACTCTTCCTTGGGTTCGGGGGCGCCGCCAAGTTCTAATTTGACAAGCTCTTGTCCGACCGTTACGGTGTCCTCTTCATTCGCAAGGAACTCTTTAATGGTACCTGATTCGGGAGCATTGACAGACACGTCGATCTGAAACATGTGAGCCCCATGTCCGAAAGAGTATTAGGATAGTGACAAGCTCAGAGCTCTTGTTAATACCTTGTCGGTCTCGATAGTAGCGATTTCCTCATCCCGCTCGACAAAATCCCCAATCTCTGGCTGCGTTGTCAGCTAGATTCAATTGGCGAAGGGCATGTTGGATCATTACGTTTAGAAAACTGTTTCAAAGTGCCCTCAGTGATCGATTCCGCCATCTGCGGGACCTTCACCACGGAGTCCGCTGTCATTCTCAAATCAGCCCCATTCTTTGTAACGAACAAGGCGGGTTGCTTTACCATAAGTGCGAACTTGAAATCTCCCAACAGGGGACAGGGCGGTGCGAGATACGTTGGAACTAAGATGTCGTAAGTACATGGCAAAAACAACGCAGTCAATCCCATGATTTCCACGAATTCCTACGGCAATACTTACACGCTCGTTAGACCAGACGAAGACCAAGCGACACCCTTAGGGTGATTCCGAAGCGTCAACGACGAGACACCCCGGCGACTTCCTAGCCATCGGTTACAGGAGACATAGTTGATTCGAGGGGCCGATTTGAGGCTTTGTTGGGAGAAACGGTGGAATGGCAACCGGGAAGCCATAGTGATAAGCCCAAGCAGGGAGTATGCGAATCCGGGAGGTTCGCGATTTAAAAGACAATAGTATAAAATAAATGAATTGGGAGACAAGCAGCAATTATTTGGACAATAATGCTAGCTTCGGGCGAAAATGTTGAACTAAATTCCTTGAGGCTGATTTGCGGTTGAAAACGCCTGCAGATACAACGAGGGAGGATGGAGTGACGAAAGTTTTAGCAGAGTACGACTAGGAGCTTGAGCCCGGGCCGGACAACCGGGATTTCCTTAGGGAGGCCTACACTTTGGCTGCGCCCGGCAACTGACGGAATATTATTCAACAGACGGTCGGAATATTGTTCTTACACTAGTTCGGCTCCCGGGGAAGACCAACTTGGTACTTCTGGAGTTTCAACACCCGCGTCTGTACGGAACCGCAACTCGCGCATAGCGAGTCCGACCCACGAAAACACCACTCCGACCGAAAAGCTCCAATCCAGAGACCAACCATCTTCGAATTGGTATACGAACTGTGGCATTGTTATAACTCCGAGGGAGATCTCTGATTGCCCACAATGTCCGCCAACGTTGCCACGTAAGTTGGCCGTCCAATAACGAACAAGCCATTGGAGACGTCCTAAGCATATATCCAGATCACTCTACCGGCGCTCGCTGAAGCTGTCGCTTGATTGGGCTGTCCACAGAAGTATCTGGCGAGGCCAGGCAGTGTACATCAGATCGCTTTTTGATGCTAACAAGCACGTTCGCGATCCTCGCCAGCAAAAGGTTCGCAAACCTCTCCTACATCCTGAGACCTGCCCCAATTTCCCTGGCAGCTTGCTGATGTGGATTACTACAGGTGCTACTGCGCGAAACAGAGAAGCTACTCGAAACATGGAAGCATCCTGACCCTTACAAAGCACCAACTGCGCCGGGAGGTATGTGACATCAGAACGGCCAACTCCATCCTGATGTTAAATCTTGTACTGACTACAAACAAGGCAGCAAATACGAGAGAAACCTTCCTGCACCTCAATTACCCTGTACGTCGCTCGCATGCCTGTGACCAAGTTCCCCCACCAAACTAATATAAAACAGATGCGGGGGCGCACTCCGAGGGCCATTGAACTATGGGGGATTTGCGACCCGGTGCGGCTATATCGATCTTGTTATTTAGAGTTGCTTAATAGTAAACTGAATTCTCGAAAGAGAAAAAAGGAAAAGTCCAAAATTTAGACCAAATGGGAGCATTTACATATTTCATCGTAGAGATTGTGTGCATATTGGCTTCAATTGGAAACTGCCGGTATCAATCCATGTCCGTGGACATAATGTACAACCATAAAAAAAAAAAATGAAAAGGTAAAAGAAAATTAAAGCATAAACGCAGAGCCGTAAAGGTGCCCAGTCCAGAACCCCGTTATCACATCAATAAGAGAACCAAACCACGCCGAAAGATAAACCCAAACAAAAAACCGCTCACAGCTCCTGGCTACCGGCGCCCTTGCCACTCTTGGGAGTCTTCTTGGGGAGCAGGTCTAGAACAGTCAGTGGGGTGTATACTTTTCAGTATGATCGGACTAAACATACTCTGGTGGATGTTCGGCAAGACACCACCCTGTGCGATGGTGACATGGCCCAACAGCTTGTTCAACTCCTCATCGTTACGGATGGCGAGCTGGAGGTGACGAGGGATGATACGGGTCTTCTTGTTGTCGCGGGCAGCGTTACCCGCCAGTTCGAGGATCTCAGCAGCGAGGTACTCAAGGACAGCAGCCAAGTAGACGGGAGCACCTGATGTGGGTCAGTAAAGATATCCCCTAGAAACCAATAATAGGTACACTTACCAGCACCGACACGCTGGGCGTAGTTGCCCTTGCGGAGGAGACGGTGAACACGACCAACGGGGAACGCGAGACCGGCCTTGGACGAGCGGCTAAAGTTGCATGTTAGAATCATATCACCATGATAGATAAACAAGGGAGCCATACGATTGCGAGTTCTTGCTACCGCTAGCCTTGCCGCCAGATTTGCCTCCAGTCATTTTTGCGAGGTGATTTTAGAAAGTTGGGTTGGTTATGAATTGAAGCGGACGCGAAGGTCGTGATAAATCGGCGATGAGTAAGATCGGGTTAAGGGTCTGGTATCTGAGTGCCTGGCCTGTGGGAACGAAGGATATTTATAAAGACGCGGTGAGGGTGACGTTGGGCGGCGTAAACGCTCTTTAGATCACCCTCTCGCTTAGCGGGGCAGGCCAATCACAGTGGAGATCATTTTTCGGCATACCCTTGTCCAGCGGGCTGACTGGATGGAACTTCCAAGGAGCTCCGTTCTTGTACTCTGTATTGTACTGCATAAGCCGCGGGCCGGCGGGCACCCTGGCTGCCAGAATCTGGTCCCTTTCCAGATCGGGGTAAGCTGCGTAACTAATGCTGTGTAATGGCCAATACACCGATCTTGGCGTGATCTTAGCCGCCTCCGCGCGACAATTTGCTGTATCTGACGCGTCTTCCGTCATCAAATCATACAGATCATACAATAGCGTGACGGTATTGAAATTCTGCTTTTTTTGTGCACTTCAGGATCAACCAGACTTTCGCGGCCTAGTATAAGTAGCGCGCCTCCCTCATCACCGCGTCCTGCTTATTTCTATTCCTCTCCTCATTCCAGTTAATTTCAACTAACACCGCGACACCAACCACTTCGAATACCCATTCATCAACTCCGACGCCAATTCTCGTCCTTTTTTAATCTCTAAATTTTAAATCGTCAAAATGCCCCCCAAGGCTGCCGAGAAGAAGCCCTCCACCGGAGGCAAGGCCCCCGCTGGCGGCAAGGTTCCTGCTGAGAAGAAGGAAGCTGGCAAGAAGACCGCCGCCGCCGCGTCTGGCGACAAGAAGAAGCGTGGCAAGACCAGGAAGGAGACCTACTCTTCGTACATCTACAAGGGTATGTAGTATTGGATCGTCCAGGAAGAAGGTCCTTCGAACCGGTTGCTAATTTATCGCAGTCCTCAAGCAGGTCCACCCCGACACTGGTATCTCGACCCGTGCCATGTCGATCCTGAACTCGTTTGTCAACGGTATGTTGCGACTGTCTGTAATGAATTTCAACACATGTCTAATTATCATTGGCAGATATCTTCGAGCGTGTCGCTACGGAGGCTTCCAAGCTGGCTGCTTACAACAAGAAGTCGACCATCTCGTCCCGGGAGATCCAGACCTCTGTGAGGTTGATCCTGCCCGGTGAGCTGGCCAAGCACGCCGTGTCGGAAGGCACCAAGGCTGTTACGAAGTACTCTTCTTCCGCCAAATAGGCTTTTGTTTTCCTTTGCCGGGCTTTTCTTTTCTTATTTTTGCTGCCTCTGTCTTATGAGTGAGGTGGTGGGTTACCGGGTGTTCGCGGGATTTCTAATGCGTCATGGGATGGCTTGATTTTATCTTTTTATCTTTTTTTATTTTTTACCCCTTGGGCCGAATGTCTTCATGGTTTTATTCGTGACGTGAATGTGGTGTATCATAACTCGGGCTTTGGGGGTTTGTTGGTGAATATCAACTCCTCCATTAGAATGCGATAACCTCCTTTTTAATGCACGATTGGCTCCGAACCGCTCATCGATCATACGATCTACTTGGTTGTTACAACAAATTGATTGTTGAGGTATATGCTATTGAGATTTGTATTGGTTGAGAGATCATTCATCGTCGAGCACCTCCACTTCGTCCAGGGCTTCTTCTCGGGTCTGGTGACATCCAGGTGCCGTTTGGTGGACCACGTGGATGATCGGCTTCCCTTGTACAGACGACATGCGGCTGCTCCAGTCCTCCCAATCCTCCCGGTTTCTGATCAGGAACCCTATGAGCATGCTTGGGTCCATGTTCTCAACGTGGAGCCGTCTAAGCCGGCGAGTATGATAAGATTCGACATCCTTCTTCGAGTATGGCCCTCCATGCTCATTACAAGGCAACGAGGGCTGGTTACTGTGTGGATCGAGGTAAAATAGGTATGAGCCTTGGACCCCGACGAAATAATGCGAAGCTGACGGGCGCCCTCTGTTGCGCTGTCGGATCAGTGTTGTTCTAGGATGTTTCGAATTTGGTGTTATAATACGTACCCTGCTATGCCAACTGATTGGGGCACCTGCAATGAGGCCTTTAGCCCGTCCCAGTAAACAGGATTGACACGACCAATGCCCAACATCGTCCCCAGAAGTATGAGCGTTGGCTGCACGGCACCCGAATCATCACAAGCGATACTCATGAACCTCTCTTCGAAAACTTCCGAAGTATCATTAAGGGCGTACACCCTAATGTTAGGGCTGTCACATCGGCTTGATAATGCTCTGCTTCGTTGTAAGCCCGTGCTTCCACTCAAGCCGCTTGGTGGGGTGCATACTCTATACATCTAGCTGTTGCCGAGGGCCCGAACCATTCCCCCGGATGCTTACCACAGGACTCGGCGCCGTGCTTAACGAACTGGTGTATTGAGAATGGTGCATTTGGGTGGTCCGCAAACAGACTCAGTACTTTCGCTTCTTCTTCGACCTTTTGTCCATATCGCCAGTCTGGGGTGTTGTTAGTAGCACATCATTTACTCGTTTCAAATGCACAGTTCGTACCGCGATCCAGTTGTAATAATAACAATGTATTGGCTAAAAGGCTCTGTCCCGATCGGATCATACATCCCCATCCGGCGTCCGATGTGAAACCCTGAGAGTCCACGAGCTGATTTCTTATGCGGACTCTCAGTGTCAGGGACTGGGCACTATCACGGTCGTCGGATCTTGGTATTGGATGGAAATTATATCGGTAAGTCATCCAGACCTTGGACTCGAAATCTTTCAGGAACTCTTCTGGCCAGCCATGATGCGCCGTGGGGTGGAGCGTGGCTCGGTCTTCTTGGCGTTTGGGTTGGGAGGTCTGGTCTGACTCTGACTCTGCGGAGTGCTCATTTCTGCCGTGTGAATGTTCGTGGCCGTCTGCTATGACTTGTTCGTCGTGGCCCGTAGGCAAAGCGTCGCTCGTACTATGAGTGATGTATTTTTCCCCTAAACACCAGATAGGCATCGTAGGCTCTTGGTCATTCTGTGGTTCCGGGTCCCAGATATACTGCATGATGCGCTTGCTGTATCTTCCTATGTCCACATTATTCATGGCTCTATCGAAGGGTGGTCGTCCTGGTCTGTCCTAGTCTTTTGTGTTTGGGTTTTGTGGGAAGAAAGGGTAGGGAGTTATTGGTCGGAAATTATTCGCTTCGTTTTGGCTAATGCAGCTTTGGTATGTGTGTGTTTCTGGGATGTTTCCCTTGTTTAAACCACGTAGAGAGAGGAGTGTTGTTTCTTTGACAACCGGATATATATATTAGTACGAGTGGAGCATCCGAAACATATACAGAGGGTTCAACGAAAGAGGGATGCAAAAGCGAGAACAACAAGATGGGTGAGCAAGCTACCAGGTGAGACCTACAAAGTAAGTAGTATCGTTTGAGCGGCCGCTGCTCGTCGAGCCGCGGGGGTAGTCACGAGATAGCTTGAATGAAAGCCGGCAGACGTCATCAATCAAGGGGAACTGGTATGTGCCTGTATGTAGCATACCACCCGAGTACCCAACGACACATCATAAACCAATCTAACTATACATATGTAATATTTCGTAAAACCACAAGCTAAATGCAGAATACGCCAAGTTCAACAACAATGCACTAGGGAGTTATGTATAACTACGGGTAGAACCACGCAGAAAGTGCCCAATGTTGAACAATAGACAAGCGGAGGTGGTGAATTCCATTGATCAGTCATGAGGACCCACTGGCCACCCGACGTCAGCAGTGATGACTAATAAGATCATCCTATCAAGTTAGCGGTAGGTACTCTTTACACTGCCCATATAAAAAAAGTATTGATACCTGGAAGGAACTGCGTCCGAATAACTTACTATCATCTCCGTGAAACCGCACCACCTAACATGACATAACATCGCAAATCTTCCAATTTTTCGCCACGTCTTTCTGTGCTTCGTCAAGTATCCGCTCATAAAAGGAGGAAACAAATTTCTACCCAGACCGCGATTATGGCTCGTTCGAGCAAGGCAAAGGCTCGGAATAAGGGCAGATCCATGCCGAAAAGCCACGAAGGTGCTGTAATTGTCGGTCCAATTAGGCGAACAACACAACTGATTGAACCGACTACTATAGCCAACCCATATAGCCACCTGACAATGCAGCAAGAAGCACGGAATACCGAGGGGCGGCATTCATGGAAGGTTGGGCAGAACCTTCGCCACCAGGCAGTCCACTTCGTGAGCGCAGGTGGTCTGCAACCAGACCAAGAAAACGTTTTCGAACCAGTTGGAGAATCCACAATCTCGGACGAACAACAGGAAACCGCGAAGCTTGAAGAGGCAATACCAGTAGAACACGACAAGCAAGCACATATGTCATTTCCAGTCGACGTGGCGGGAGAGCCATCACTTCCCAAAAGCACCCCGGCAAGGAATTTGCCTTCACAAAACACCAGTCCATGCGACTCTAGCGAAGATGAAATTGTATTTCGTGGTCGCCAGCAGGGGAAAAACTCGTTCCGTCACCTCCACGACACAAATGAATACCAGTGTCCACCAAACGCATCCCCACGAGCGCCAGCAAACCGCAGGGAATCTTTATCGGCCCGAGAGTGTGCTGCACGCGGACGCAACCGAAGCAAGTCATCGATTCCGAGCCACGCCAAAACGACCCCGTCCAGCGGTAACAGAATGTCAATGGAAAACGCCGACTTTATAGGTTTGACCTATCGGAGTGCACGGGGCAGAAATCGAGCGGATTCCTCAGACGAAGACCATGATATGTTAGCCGATTATATAGCAAACATGGACCAGGACTATGGAGAATCGAGCGACGATGAGCCAGACAATTCTGACGATCTTAGGCCCGAAGCGTAAGTGCTACCTCGTGAACCGCTCACTATAGCGTTGTTACTGATATGATTCCGCAGCGTCGTGGAACATCCACTGGATGTAAACATATCACCATTGGATGATACACTAGGCCCCGAGATAACAGCCATGTCAAGTTAGTACAATGCCATCCTTTTGTTTGGCATCGGTCTACTAACAGCGATCTATCCAGGCTACAGCCCGCCAGCAGTTACCGATGATGAGGAACACCTGGATGTACGGTTTACGGGACCTTATGTCACCGCGAATGGTACCCTCTACGATGAGAGGTCCCATAGTCCCGAAGACAGCGATTCCGATTCCACTCTCGAATGCGCGAAGGGCAGTTCACCGGACCATGAGTCGCCAGAAGAGATTCTTGCTCTCTTGTACGAATCTCAGCAGAAATCGGCATGGAATGGCACCAAGGGATATACTTCGGCAACTGCATTCGTTGATACCTTAGAACATGATCCCTACTATAATCTTGACTTGATGGATAGGGTCGTCTCTCAGAAGAAAAAGGGCAAGGTGAAGCAGCATGCCCTAGATATGGTATTTTCCGACGATGAACTTGGGCAGCACTTCGAACAGGTGTGGCACAACGATAGACAGAAGAAGAAGGCCCGCAAGCTGAGACGAGAGGAACTTCGGACCCAAGGACTTCTTGGTCGGGGTGTAACCTACCCAGATCTGAAACAGAAATATTCAAACGAAATGGGCCTCGATGACCTGAAAACAGAATTACGCCTCTTTCTATTATCGCCAAAGAACAGGTAATTCCCCACTTGATTTCCCCCCGTGCATGTCTAACAAAGACGCTTCCAGCTTGGCTCTTCCCCCTATGCCTAAACACCGCAGGAAATTGATTCATGACCTGGCCAATCCCCTCTCTCTCAAATCCCAGTCTCGTGGGAAAGGGGTGTCTCGCTTCACTGTCCTAAACAAGACTTCCAAGACACCAAACTATTCACAGAAGACGATCTCTCGTGTCGACCAGGTGTTTTTACAAGGAAGGTTCACTCATCGTGCAATAAAATATTGGGATCCGAGTGCAAATAAGCCGACAAGACATGGAGCTCGTCGTTTAGAGAAGTCCGCCACATACGCCGACGGAGATGTTGTTGGCGGCTCAGCTCCCGAAATTGGTGCTGAAAATAAAGGCCGAGCTATGCTAGAAAGAATGGGGTGGAGCATGGGCACCCCGCTCGGTGCGGGTGATAACAAAGGGATTCTTCTGCCCGTTGCACATGTCGTCAAGAACTCGAAAACTGGCCTAGGATAACAGAGGACCTTTCCTTATGTCTGGCATTTGTTACAGATCAGCAGCCTTCGTCGCATCGGGGCCCATAGCCAGAGGAACCCCCCTTTTGTTGTCATATGATACGCTAGTATATTTCAAATGGTACCAATGCTAGTTGTGCTGCCTAGATCATAGCTTTACTGAAAATAGCGTGTTAATATTCTAAGTTGATAATATTCCAAGTTGAGGTAGATATGCATGCTACGAATGTACAGCCCGCGCGTGACCCGATTCTCTAATATGAGAAAACAGTTTAGTTCTGGAAGGGAAAACAGCATCGCAGGTTGTACACCTCATGCCCAGGGACGGCTTTTCAGCTTGTTGGGCTTTCTTGGCGCGTTTTTGCTTGGCCTTTCCTTTTTGCTTCACTGCTGGCTGTGGCGAGCTTTCCAGCCCAAGGTCTGGAAAGTGCTCGGACAAGGTGTCTAGCATATCTGCGCCGTGTGTTGGACTTAGACGCCGTTCAACCGCCTCCCTAGTGGTGTAATCGGCTTCCTCGGAGGATGGAATGGTTTCGGGGGTTTCACTTTGGAGCTCCGTGAACTGTTTGTCAATGATTTCACTGGCGCCATCCTGGTTTCCAGAGGGAAGGCGGTCGTGACCCTCGGAATTTGGAGTAATGTCGTTAGGTTCCTGGCTATATGATGGACACCTGGACAGTGCAGGAAGGGCTTGTTGAGGCTCGGGGGTGCTGCTCTGGGTCGGATTGACCGCTTCGGGTTCGCCTTGCTGTTGGGGGAAATCATCCTGTAAGGCGAATAGCCTATCTTCAGCTCTCATCTCCCATTGCAGTTGTTTAACGGCCTTTGTGTGTTTCTTGCTACGTTCGTGCGCCTCGTATTGTTTCCCACTCTTGAAACTCTTGTGACACACGACGCATTCAAAGTGAACTTTTTCCTCGTCGCTGCTGGTCGCTACATCTTCTTCAACGTCACCCGATTTCGCCCAGTCCTGGGTGATATGCTCTCGGAGGTTCGACTGGTTCATAGCCCGGGACCTAGCAGCCTGCGCCGCAGCTGCCTGGCGAAGAGTTTCCTGTCTTTGGGCTTCATCCTTGGCGTTGATTTTGTATCGCACATCCCTTTTTTTAACAAAAGCCACAAGCGACCTGACCGCCTCATTGAACTCGCGCATGCCCTCGTCTCTTAGGCGTTTGTTCTCCTTCTCCATGAGCCTACGAACTCGCCGATCGGGGGCCTCGGAATAGCGATAGGCGTCTTTCCAAGCAAAGGATTTCCTCGTAGAGAAGTTACTCCAAGCGACATAGAACGGGCGTACCACTTGGTCAAAATCGTCATCGCGGGATCCAAACGCTGGGTATCGGATATGTTCGATGTTGTCCTTACGACAGGCCATCTCTTCTTCTTGGGCGAGTCGTGAGAAAACACCACGAAGTCCCCCATAAAATCCATCTTCTGCGTCCGAAAAGGCCATGCGCGGGCTAAACTGAGAGAAGAGTCCCATGACATCTTCTGCTGTTGTTTGAGTAGCATGCGTAGAATTAAATGTCGCGGAAGCTCCATCTGTCCCTAGGAAGGCTTCAGAGTGAGAATCATACCACATTCGCTCCTGGGGGTCAGAAAGGACCTCATAGGCCGACTGAACCTCTGCAAATAATTTCGTGGATTCTTCCACATTGCCATAATTCCTATCGGGGTGAAGTTCTAGAGCTCTCTTCCTATAAGCCTTTTTGATACTTTACAGATGTTAGCATCATTCGTCCAGGGGGGCAGTAAGAAACAAAAAGAAAAAGAAAAAAAAGACATAGCGGAAAGACGGGATGGAGGAATGGAGGAAGGGGAGAAAGAGAACTTAGGGGAGGTATCAAATGTATCTTTTCAGGGAGTACTCACTCATCACTAGAAGCATCTGGTGTTATATGCAGAAGTTCATAATAATCAGTCTTATTCTCATGTGTGCCACCATCTGAGCTGCCATGTTGTTGGTTTCTTGACTGTGATTGACCCATGTGTATTTATTATCATCAAAGTTGAAAACATGTACAAGACGATTTCGACATATACTCTGTAGACAACCTGGAAATTAGAAGTTGTTCAAGTATATTCCAGGATATGTTGTTTAGGGACGGGAGCAAGATCATACACTAGTAGTAGTTATACTTAGGTCTTCCTTCTCTTTGTTTCTGTTCTGTTGTAATGCTTGTGATTAGTTCTCAAATTAGTAGCGCTGGCTGGTATGATAGGACGGGTGTTACAGACCTTGCAATAAATTTTGCATTAATTACTGAATATCTGACAGCCATGTGCAAGCGCCCGCACTAGCAAATATATATCTATTATTGCAAATTTACAAGGAGTTGAATAGTAATAATAATTGATATAACTCAATATTAAAATATTATTACTATTGAGAATCATATATAAGATATAGAAAATAGAAAACTAGTAACTAAATATAATTTATAAAATACTAGTAAACATGTGATTGAATATTTGAGTAAATAATTGAATTCTAGAGTGGGTTAACCTGACTATTAACTACTAGTCAGGTTAAGATATAGATTTCTAATTAATTATTATAGCCAGGCCAGGTTAAAGCTTAAGATCTAATTTACTTATTATTAATCACTAGCTAGAAAGACTAAATTATAATAAGTAAATTAATAACTACTAGTTAATTAGTAATTAATATATTTATATTATCTTTATAATCTATTATAAATATTATATATTTATAATATAATATTAATATTTTCTTAATTAATAATTATTAATCTTATAAATTTTTTTTTTTAATTTTCTGATTACTTATAATTAAGTTATCTAAATATTTAAGTTTTAAAAAAGAATAAATTTTAT
Source organism: Aspergillus campestris IBT 28561 (assembly GCF_002847485.1). NCBI lineage: Eukaryota > Fungi > Ascomycota > Eurotiomycetes > Eurotiales > Aspergillaceae > Aspergillus > Aspergillus campestris. The sequence goes on along the minus strand of NW_020194336.1, from coordinate 26,796 downwards.
AATTTATTATTTATTTTTTATATTATTTTTTATATTATTAATAAGATTAAAAAGATTATATTTTTTTAATTATTTAAATAATATATATAAATTTTAATAATAATTCCTCCTAATCTCTATTTATATTATTATTTATATTATTAATATAAAATAATATTTTTATTATATTATAATCTTTCTTTTTTAAGTATAAAAATAATAAAGTTTTAATTAATCTTATTAAAAATATCCTGATATTTCTTATTAATAATAAAATAATTAATATATATTTATAATATAATAGTCTTAATTATATTAAAATATAATTAATTATAATAATAATAATAAATATCTTAAAAGCTATTAAAGAGATATTTAATATTAATATTATTAATTATAATTATAAGAAAGTCTTATACTATATAATAAAGAATTAAAAATTAATTATAATAAGATTTCTAGTAATTAATAATATTAGTTTAACTAATAATATCTTATTAATAATTAGTAATAAGAAAAAAATATTACTAAGTATAATAATATACTTAGTTTTTATATTAAAATAAATCTTAAGCTTCTTAAAGATCTTTAATAAGAAAATAAAGTTTTATTATTTTAAAAAATAAAAAAAATATCTTATTTAATATCAGATCCTGTGATAAATAGGATCTATAAGAAGGAGACCTTTTTAGACTAGGTCTAAAAGAAATATAACTTAGCTTAATTTAAGTAAATAAACTAAGTCAAGTAATAAGAATAAGACTAGATAATTTTAACTAAATTAAGAAGAAAAAAAAATATTTTTTAAAAAAAAAAATCTAATTTTTTATTTTAAGAGAGCTAGTAATTATATATTTGAGAAGTAATTAGATATTAATAAATAATTAAATAAGTTTAAGTAATTTATTATATAAATTCAGGAATAAGAAAAAGTAATTATTAAAAAATTAAATTTTTTAATAAGCTTATTTAGATTAATTATTATAAGAAATTTTAATATATTTTCTTAACTCTTGCAATATTCTTATTCTAAAGTTATATAATTTAATTAATAATATTTTTTATATTAAGATAATTAAGAAATTTTATTAATTTTATATAACTATTACTTTTATAAAACTATTTATAAGTATCTTATTAATTTAAATATTATCTTATATAATCTCTTGTTAAATATAGTAATAATAAATATTAATATATTTTAATTTAATAATAAATATTAAATTTAGCTTTATTATTAAGTTAATAATCTAATAATTATTATATAAAATAATAATCTTATAATAAAAGTTGAATTATATTATACTAAAAAATTATTTTTATTAATAAATTTATTTAATAAGATTAGACAAGCTTAATAATCTAGTTTTAATAATTAATATAATTATTATCTTTTATTTATATAATTACTAGTCAATAAAATTATTAAATAAAGTAATTAAAAATCTCTTAATACTTTTTTTTTAAGAATTATTTATAAAAAAAATATTACTTATAATAAGAAATACTAGAATAAAAATCTTTTAAATTATTTTATTAAAATTAGAATATATAATTATAAGATATTTAATTTTATTTAAATAAGTAATTATATAATTAATAACTTTTATATACTTTTCTTAAAATTTATAAGACTTTTAAGATATTAAGATAATTAATTATTATTAAATATATTATTAATTTAGTCTTTTATTAATAAAGATTTATAAATTCTTTATATATTTTTATTAATATATTTATTCTAAAATTAGCTAATTTAGTAAATAGATTTTTATTAGATAATAGGATTTTTAAAGACTTTTGGTAAATATTAAATTTATAAATAATTTTCTTAATATATAAATCTTATATAATCTATATCTTCTTATTTAAGTAATCTTATATTACTTAAATATTTAAGAATTAAGTTAATTTATTTATATTCTTTATTTTATATTATTTAAAAAAGATCTTTTTAAATTTTATAGTCTTATCTATATTTCTCTTATAATAAAATAAAATTATATTAATAATAAAAATAATAATAATTATATATTTATTAATAAATAAATAAGACTTCTTAAGGTTAAGATTTAATTATAAAATAATAAGTATTCTAATAAGTTTATTATATTATAAATTCTTTAAGTTACAGAGTTTATATAAGATATAATTTAATTATAATATATAATTTTTATAATTATACTTAATTAAGTAATAAATATATATAATCTTTTTTATAAGATTATTAAGATATATATTTATTATATCCTATTATTTTTTTTCTAGATTAAAAGTAGTTATTAAAGCTAGAATAATTTATAAGATATAAGCTACTAGAATTATAATCTTAATTTTTTTTATTAAATATTTTTTATAAATTATTTCTAATATAAAATTATATCTTATATTTATTTAAATAATTAGTTTAAGTAAATTTATAAATAAATACTTATTTAAAAAATATAATTTATATATTTTTATTAAAGAAATAAAGTAAATAATTTTATTTATAATAACTAGTTAAATTTAATATTTATTATATATTTAAAACTATAAGAATAAGAATAACTTAATATTATTTATTAATTAAAAGAAGAATCTAGAAGATTTTTTTAATAAATTTTCTTTTTATTAATAAATATAACCTGTAATAAAGCTAAGTAAAAAGTCTTATAATATTTATTTAATAAGTTAAGTAAGAAAGATTAATTTTTTTCTAGATTATAATATCTTAAGATATTAAAATTTATATTATTCATAAAAATTATTATTTAATTAAACAGGCTTTTTATAATAATTTTATTTATTAATATAGATTTTATAATTAACTTATTTAATTCTCTATCTCTTTATTACTTAATTTAATAATTTATTTAAAATTATTATTATTTTATAATATAGAATTATTAAGTAACTAGTTTAGAGTTAAAAATAATAATATTAAAGTTCTTAATAAGGCTTTTAATAAGATTATTAGATTTAAGATTAGTAATTATTTAATTAAATACTTAATTATTTAGAATTATATTCTTTAATCTTTTTATGAAGAGATTCTACTTAAACTAATATAATAATAATTAATTATATTAAAGTTCTTTTTTATTATAGAATTTATTGGATTTACTTAGTAAAGTAATATTATTATTAAAGTAAATAATCTTCAGATAAATATTAAAATAATTTTTAAAAAAATTAATAATTATTTTAATTAAGTAAATAATTTCTAATTTTTATTAAATATTAATTTTATAATAATATTTAGTGACTAGATAATATATATAACTAATATATTACTTATTATTATATACTTTAATTATATAAATAAGATTCTAATAGAGTATTTTAATTAATTATTAATATTAGAGATTTGATATATAAAGTAATATTTAATTTTTTTAATTTTCTTTTTTTAAAAATTTATAGTTCTTTTACTGCTTTAGAAAGATAATTAATAATTTATTTATTTAAATAATTATTTAATAATATTATAAATATATAAGAGTTTTTAATTAGTTAGATTAAGCTTAAAAATAATAATTAGAAGAATTTTTTATTATAATTAAAATTATTATTTAAGTTATAATTAAAAAGAATAAATAATTATTAATTAATTAGTTTGTAAGAGAATCCTATTTTACTAAAATAATTTTATATAATTACTTAATTATATAAATAATTTTAAAGTCGCATGTTTTAATATAATTAAGATATTAATTAAAGAAAATACCTGCCTGTTTAGCCCTGCTTATAAATATAATATTAATATAAAAATTAAGTATATAAGTAGTTCAAGTTAGCTTAATAATATTATAAAAGTATTAATTAGTTAATATTATCTTAATAATACTAAAACCTTTAATTACTAAGCTTATATTATTAATATAGATAATAAGATTTAGATTAATTATTAGATAATATTTAATAAATGAATTCAAGTTATTATAAATATAAATATTAAATATAATATTATAAGTTATAAGTTTATATATAACTTGAAATCTTTACTTATAATTAGTTTATAAAAAATATAATAATTATAATAATATTTTTTTTTATCTTTTTTAGCTTCTAGAATTTTTTTAAGACTTAATTATATATAATCTTAAATTTCTTATAATTTTATACTTTATTAAAATAATTAATTATAAATAATTTAATAATTAATAAATAAATAAGAAAATAAGAGTAATAAAAAGAATAATTAATAATAATAAAAATTAATATTTAGAAAGAGTTTATCTTGTAAATTAAGTAAAAAAGAATTTTTTAAAAAGAAGAATAAAAAAAATAACTAGATTTATAATTATCAGATCTTATAATAAATAAGATCTATAAGAAATAGATCTTTTTAAATTAGATCTAAAAGAAATATAATTTAACTTAATTTAAGTAAATAAACTAAGTTAAGTAATAGGAATAACACTAGATAATTTAAGCTAAATCAAAAAAAATAAGAGAATATCTAAAAAAAAAAAAAAAAAAAAAAAAAAAAAAAAAAAAAACTCTAAGTTTTATTTTAGAAGAGCTAGTAATTATATATTTAAGAAATAATTAGATATTAATAAATAAGTAAATAATAATTAAATAATTTATTATATAAATTTAAAAACAGGAAGAAGTAGTTATTAAGAGATCAGGTTCTTTAATAAGCTTATTTAAATTAATTATTACAGGAAATTCTAATATTCAATCTAGATAAAGAGTCTAAAATAAATAATTATATATTAATACTTAAATTCTAGTTATAATAAAAGTAGAATGCTTTCTTAAAGATAATATAAATATAATTTATTACTTAATATATTTATTAATAATATTTTTAGAGCTTCTTATAAGTTTTTTAAAATTTATTATTTTTATAAGATTTTGTTATTCTTGAAATAACTAATAAAAAAACCTAGGTAATTAAAGAGATTATTATAAATATTTGTAAGCGGCTAGGCCGATATCGGGAGGTTTGGGAGTAGACGTCGTTTAGGCGGCTAGTCCCCTACTTATCAACAGATGTCTCTACGAAGGCGGGAGGAACTTTTATGCGAAGATAGGTATATAATCATTCAAAACAAATCACTTGGGTCTTCTCCCAGCAATTCCTATAGTCTATTATACTTCAGCAGGTACCCGCCGGTTAGACATCAGTCTGCTGGCTACTCGCCAGGTTCCTATATCCGCTTGTCAAGTCAGACATTCGATCTGCATTCCCGGTCGTGACAATATTATATATTTTATAAATAATAAGACTAGTATTCTTTAAGAAATAAGATATAAAAATATAAAAGATATATAAAAATTTTAAAAAATTTTTTAATTATTTTTATTTTATTAATATAAGATAAAAATAATTAAGATTCTAATTATCTTAATACTAGATAAATTTCTTAATTAAATAATAAAGTTCTAATATATATTAGATTATAAAATAAAAGATGTTCTATTAAATCTTATAATTAAGATTTTTATAACTAATATAAAAAGAGCTAAAAAAGATTTTTCTAGCTCTCTTTATATTAATAGAATTTATAGATCTTTTTTAGTTATAACTAATATTTTTATAATTAAGATACTCTTTTTAATTATAACTAATATTTTTATAATTAAGATACTCTTTTTAATTATAACTAATATTTTTATAATTAAAGTATTTTTTTTAATTATAATTAATATCTTTATTGGATATTTTATATGCTTTTTTAATAATTTATATGATTTTACCAGATTTTTTAGATATAAAAGATAATATTATTCTTAATTATAATTTATAAAGAACTAATAATATAATAATTATAAAATATTTACTTATATAAGAGCTAGATATTAATTAAAATTTTAGAATAATCTTATAATAATCTATATCTTGGATTAAAAAGTATTCTATAAGTATAATAAATATTTTTTTAATCTAGAATTGTCTAATAATCTAAAGTAATTAATATTTTATTAATTATTAAAAATTATAAGAGAAGTTATATATATATTTTATTAGATAACTTAAGTAATCTTTTTTTAATATATTTTTAATTTAATATATTTAATTAGTATGATAACAAGATAGTAATAAGATTAATTAATTATTTAAATTAAATATATTTAATAATTTAAAAGAGAAGATAACAGGTAAAAATAAAATAAAGAATTTAATTAGAAAATTCTTATATATTATAAATAATTATAAGACTATAGAAAATAAAAGTTATTAATATTAATTAATATTATAAAAGAAATTACTTTACTAACTTTTTACTAAGTATTTAAGTTATTATTTATTTAAATATTGTAAAAAAAGACTTTTTTTTATAATATTTTTTAAATATAATAACTTATTAAACTAGTCTTTGAATGCTATTAATAAATATTAAAATAAATAAGTATATAAAATATAAAAGATATAAGAAGTTTTTTCTAGAAATTTTATATTTTTATAAAATTTATTATATTAAAAAAATCTATTCTTAATTAAATTATATAAATATCTTTTTAATCTCTCTTTACTTTTAAGTCTAGATAATAATATTTTACTATTTCTAAAAGACAAGAATCTTTATTTAATTATTAGTAAAGACTTAAGAAATCAAAAAAAATAATATAATAATATTATCTTATAAATATAAATTAAAAGAGTTAGATTAATTAATTATAATAATTAAAACTTTTTTATTACTAATTATATAAATACTAAAAAATAAAAAAGATTAATATTTAGAAGTTATAATAAGAAGAGAATCCGCTCCACGTGTACACAGTCCAATATGTGGAATGAAGAGGCAGACTCAGTGACCCAACCAAAGTCATATCACATTTGTTTTTAAGCTTCCAGACTCTGGGAAGTTATATTTAATATTACTAAGATCCTATCTAGCCCTTTTCCCCCGGGTCTTTAGATATCATGGCTATAATATTATAGAAAAAGAGGCTAAAGATACCTGTTATAATTATAATTATATAACTAGAAATAAATAATTATAGTTATAAAAATATTAATACTTATATAAATATAATTATTAAGAAAATTAGATAGCTAAGAGCTTATATAAATATTCTAAGAGATTATAGCCTGCTAAAAATTATATTTAAAAGAATATTAAATATATTAGAAATCTTAATTATAAAAATTTTATAAATTTTATCTTATAATATATTATTATAAGATATTAAGAATATTAAGAATATAATTTAATCTTAAGAAAAGTAATAAGATTAGATAATTAAGATTATTTATATAATTAAGTACTAGTTTATATATACTAGTAAACTCTTTCTAAAATTAGAATAAATATTATATTTTTAGATAATTTATTATAAAGCTATATTTATATCTAAATTATTATAAGTTTTAAACTAGATAAGTTATATTTAGATTAATATAACTAGTCTTAATAAAATAATTATAAGTAGATTCTCTAGGATTATTATATTATTATTACTTATAAAAAATCTAAAAATATATATTTATAAGATTACAGGATCTGTAATTAATTTATATTAATATTATTATTAAGTATTAATAAATTATATTAATAATACTATTATAAGATCTAATAACTAGATAATTAATTATTATAAAATAATTATTATAAAAATATTATCTAGTAAAAATATAATCCTAATCTTAAATAATATAAATAATATAAAATAATTTATTTATATAAAAATATTTTAGATCAAGTCCTTAGGCAAAGATATATTATTATTATTATTATTATTATTATTTATTTATACTTGCTTCTGTCAGCCTATTACTAAGTAGTAGAGATTATCTATTAATAGCCAGGCTACTACTAATATAGTTTACTAAATATATAAAGTCTTTTAGATCTTATACTCTTATTCTAGCTAATATAGCTTGCTTCTTTATAGATCTTATTAATAAGAGAGTATTTATTTTTATACTTATTATTCTTTTTATTTCTAGCTATATTAGCTCCTAATACTTTTATCTTCTTACTAAGCTTATTTACTATCTAGTATAAGCCTGAGATATCTCTTATTATTATTATATATTACTAATCCCTAAGAGGCCTGCAGCTCTGCTAGTCTTTTTATAAATATAATCTTTAATTACTTAATAAGTCTCTTAACTCTTCTTATAAGATATCTCTTATATTCTTTACTTAGCCTGTATTATAAGTTTATATAATAATTATATTATTTAAGTCCTTGAATTAGCTAAGAAGCTGTATTTATAATATAAATTAATATACTTATTATACTAGATCCAGGATCCACAGGATTATATAATAATTTATAATATAATTATTTTTTTATAATATTCTTAACTACAAGTCTATATATTACAGACAAGTAATAAATATATATTAAATTAATTATAATCCTAGACTATAAGAATATATAATTAAATTTATAATATTAAATATATTAAAATAACTAGTAAGAGTAATTCTCCTAGTTTATATTTATATAAGTATTAAATTATATATTTAATACAGCCTGTTATAAAGCTTTAAGATATTCTTAATTAATTTAAGTAAGATATATTATATATAAAGATTCTTAGAGCCAGGGTCTTATATAATTTATTATACTTTAATTACTTTATTTTATAAGAGTTAATAATATATTATTACTAGGTAAACCTGTAAGATAAAGTCTACTTAACTAGTAGTTTTTATAATTACTTTAGTCAGGGTATTAGCTTTCTTATTATTATAAATCTTTTTATAACTAGATAATCACTGTATATAAAGCTACTTATTATATATATAATATTAGTTAATCTTTATAATTATATCTTATATTAAATATTAATTTAATTAATATTAATCAAGATCTACTAGGGCTTAAATAATTACTTAATTATAAATAAAAATAATTAAATATTAATATTAATTTTATATAATAAAATCTAGAGTAAAAGAAGTTCCTGTAAGCTTGCTAGTATATATTATATAAGTAGATTTCTTATCTAATAATCTAATTATTATAATTATAATTAAGTCTATTATAAGTATTATAGCTACTCTTATATTCTCTTAATAGTTATTATTATTAATATAGACTTAAAATTTATAAAATAATATTTAATTATATTACTAAATAACTTTCTTCTAGCTACTAGTAATAATTATACTTAATAACTCTTATTATAATAATACTATTACTAGATTAATTATTTTAATTATAAATAATTAATCTAGGTTCTTCTTAAGATTTTATACTAGCTATTATTTTAATTATTATAAAAGAAATATAATTAGATTAATATCTAGATTATAAGAGTTTTATATAAGAATATAATCTCTTATAACTTATAATATTTAATAAAATAATAATATAAATATATATAAACAGCTATTCTTAATAACTTATTTAATTAATATTTATAATAATAATATATAAAGATAGATCTCTAGTATAATATAAGATATTATATAAAAGATATTTATTATTTAATATAATATTTTATACTAGATATTTTCTAGAGCTTTTATAATCTTAATTTTAATATTTTTATACTTTTATAATCTTTAAATTAATTATATAAAGTTTTTATAAAGAATCTATAAGATAAGAATTATTATATATATATATTAAAGATTAGTTAATAAAATTTTTTATATTAAGCTAGTAATAAAAGTAAGAGCTTTTATAAGCTATATAATATAATTATATATATAATCTAAATAAATAATTTTTAAAAGATCTAGATTAAGATAAATCCTGAGATATTATAAGCTCTTAATTAATTATATAATAATTTTTTAAATATATAAGAATTAGTTAAGCTTTATATTATTAAAGTTAATTTTATAAGTAAGTTAAATATAATATATTTTATATAAGATAAGAAGCTATTATTATATAAGCTTTTTAAAATAAGTAATCTAATAAATTATATATATAAGTTTATATTTAATTATAAAGAATTTTAATATATATATTTATTCTTATTACTTATATCTAGTATATATAATATATAATCTTATATAATTTTTATATATAATAATATTCTAAATAAGTAAATAAATATTATTTATATATTTAAGAATTAAAACCCTCTCTAGTATATTCTTAAGAAAATTAGTATTATAAAATAAATAAAAACTTAGAAATAATAAGAACTTTTATAAAATTCTTATAATTATATTAATTTTTTTAAAGAGTTTTTTTTATAAGATAATAATTATATATTATTTTATAAAAAAGCTTTTTATCTAGTAAATTATAACTACTAGTATATAATACTTATATAAGTTATATAAAAGTTATTTATAATATATATTATTATATATTCTTAAAATATTAAGAGTAAGTAAGAATATTATAAGATAATTATTTTATTATATTATATAAACCTACTTAAGTAAGAAATATAAAGTATACTTATAAAAATAACCCCTATAGCTATTAATATAATTTTAAAATAATAATATATATTATTTTACTAAGTAATTAATTCTTATTATAATAATAAACTTAAGAGCTGTATTAATAATATTAAGTAATATAATTAACTAGTAATTCTTTAGATTTATATAATTATTCTTATCTAGCTTATAAAGGACTATTATATTAGAGTAATAAAAATATTTTAAATAATATTTTATATTTAAATACTAGTTAAAGAAATAGTTAAGATATAGTTTTATTATAAGAAGTATATATTATAATACCTAATTTAATAAATTATTTAATTCTAGAATCTTACTTAATATAATATATAAGATTACTTTATATATCTCTTATATAAAGATTCAGGATATTAATAATAAATTAAAATATTTAAATCTTATTATATTTATAAGATTTATATTATTTATTTCTAGGAAAAGAATATATCTAAAAAGACTTATTTTTTTATTTAAATTATTTATTATCTAGTCTTTATTCTTAAATATAAAAATATATATAAATTAAGAAATATTTTATAAGTATACCTACTAGCTTAATTACTAAAATTTATTTATAAAAATAATTACTTTCTTTATCTACTCTTAATATATATTTCTTAATAACTTAATTATCTCTTTATTTATATAATAATAGATCTACTAGAATTTCTTTTATATTTTCTTAGTATTAACAGATTTTATATATTATTAGACTTATTATATTTACTTTTTAAGTTATTTTATCTCTAGTATATAATCTAGTTTAATAAATATTATAATAATCTTTTTTAATATAATAATATTAATTATAATAATCAGGGCTTTTACCAGCCCTTTTATTATTATATTAATATTAATAATTATAATAATTATAATAATTATAATAATACTTAGTATAATAGCTAGAGTTATTACTAGGGTCTCCTAGTATTACTTCTAGTTTATAATTATCTAGTTTTATTAAATAATTTTTAGTATAGTTACTAGTTACAGGTTAAGCTTAATTAAAACTAGAATATAATTAATTTTTTAATATTATTAGTCTTTATAAGGCCTGTAATTAATTAACTAGTCTACTAGTTAAGAGATTACTTATATAAGATCTAGTATAGTTTATATATATTTTTTTTTATATATAATTATATTCTCTAGAAGCAAGAGCTCAAGTTTATAATTTATAATTATATTAGTTAGATTATTAGCTTAAGAATTATATTTATTATATTCTTATAAATTTTATATAAAATAATATAAATTAAAATCTCTTATTATAAGATAATTTTTTTTAAAATTTTTTTTAAAACTCTATAAATTTAGTAAGATTTTTTTATATTCTTAATAAGATCTTATACCAGGGTTATATATATTATATATATAAATTATATCTATATATAAGTATAATATTAGTATACTTAAATAGTATATATAATATTAAATAGCTTATAACTTTAAATATAGAAACTTATATATAAAAAAGTAGACTTATAATTTTTTCTTTTTATAATTTTATATAATAATATAAAACTTATTACTTAGTATTTATAAGTAAATAATTATTATACTTATATAATAATAAATTACTAGTTCTTATATAATAATAATATTAACTTTATATATCTTCTTCTTACTAAAAAGATATATTATAACTAGCTTGCTTATCTAGTAATTAGCTTATAAAACTTATAATCTTTATATTTATTCTTATATTATATTTAATATTCTTAATAAATATTATTATTAAGATTATTATTTATAATTATTATATTTTTACTTAGCTTATTCTTAGACTTCTTATTAAGAGTTTTATTATTATAATAATATATAAACTAAATTTTTTTTATAAGTTTTATTACTAGTTCTCTCTTAACTTTTAGAATATTTTTATAATTTTTAAGATTTATATTTATAATCTTCTAGTTTATATAAAGCTTCTTTAATTATATAAAACTCTTCTTATTATTTTTAGCTAAGATATAACTTGTTCTTTTAATTACTAACTTATTATAATTTTAATTATAATTTATTTATTTTTACTTATAACTCCTGTTTTAGATTATTATAACTTACTTAATAATTTAAGATCTTACTTACTTAGTTTCTAGCTATAATTTTTATTATAATTTTTATTAAAATTTTAATTATAACTCTAATAATAATTCTAGTTATTAATTATAATTTAATATAATATTTATATAATTCTTCTTACCTGATTATCCAGATCAGAAAATTTTAAAAAAATATTATAAATTATAAATATATTATATATAAATCTTTATAATCTACTTCTTATAGTACTTATATTTATAATTAAAAGTAAAATAATAATCTTAATATAAAATATATTTAGTATACTTCTTATTATTCTTATATATATACTTATTAATATTATATATACTAGTATAATAAGTATATACTTAAAGCTTCTAGTAATAATAAATAATATATTTATATTCTTAATAGTTAAAGTATTATTATATTTATTACTTATAATTATATTAAAAGATCTTATAATACTTATTATCTAAAATAATATCTTACTAAATTAATATATTACTAGTATAATTATTATTTAGCTTAACTATTAATATAAAGAGCTTTTTATTATAAACTATTTTTTTTTATAATTAAAGCTATCTTATATATATAATCTTTATAAATATAATTACTAGCTAAGTAATATTTATTATAAGTAATTATTTTATTACAGCCCTTTAGTTTAGCTTATTTATATTAATTAAGCTTATCTTTATATAATAAAGAATTATTATATAATTATAATACTTAATTAATATATCTTAGTCCAGGGACTTAACCTAAAATATTTTTATATAAATAAGTTATTTTATATTATTTATATTATTTAGAGTCAGGATTATATCCCTACTAGATAATACTTTTATAATAATTATTTTATAATAACTAATTATCTAGTCCCTAGATCTTATAATAATATTATTTATATAATTTATTAATACTTAGTAATAGTATTAGTATAGATTAATTATAAATCCTATAATCTTATAAATATATATCTCTAGATTTTTTATAAGTAATAATAGTATAATAGTCCCAGAGGACCTGCTTATAATTATTTTATTAAAACTAATTATATTAATCTAGACATAGCTTATCTAATTTAAAACTTATAATAGCTTAAATATAAATATAACTTTATAATAAATTATTTAAAAGTATAATATTTATCCTGACCCTAAAAAAGCCCTACTAATATATATAAACTAGTATTTAATTATATAAATAATCTTAGTTATCTAATCTTGCTACTTCTCTTAATATTAAATTATATTTTTAATATTCTTAATATTCTGTAATAATATATTATAAAATAAGACTTATAAAATTTTCATAATCAAGGCCTCTAATATATCTAATACTCTCTTAAATATAGCTTTTAGTAAGCTATAATCTCCTAGAATATTTATATAAGCTCTTAGTTACCTGATTTTCTTAATAATTATATTTATATAAGTATTAATATTTTTATAGCTATAGTTATTTATCTCTGGCTATATAGTCACAGCTATAATAAGTATCTTTAATCTCTTTTTTTATAATATTATAATCACAACACCTAAAAACCCAGGGGAAAAGGGCTAGATAGGATCTTAATAATATTAAATATAACTCTCCAGAGTCTAGAAGCTTAAAAACAAATATAACATGACTTTAGTCAGGTCACCAAGTCCCCTAGGCAAAGATATATTAATTAAGTATTATAATTATATAATAATCTTTTATTATATAAAAATAAGCTTAATTAGTATAAACAAGCTAAACTAAAGAGTTATAATAAAATAATTACTTATAATAAATATTATTTAACTAGTAATTATATTTATAAAGATTATATATATAAAATAACTCTAATTATAAGAAAAAGTAGTTTATAATAAAAAGCTCTTTATATTAATAATTAAATTAGATAATAATTATACTAGTAATATATTAATTTAATAAAATATTATTCTAGATAATAAATATTATAAGATCTCTTAGTATAATTATAAATAATAAATATAATAATATTTTAGCTACTATAAATATAAATATATTATTTATAATTATTAAAAGCTTTAAGTATATGCTTATTATACTAATATATATAATATTAATAAGTATATATATAAGAATAATAAGAAGTATATTAAATATATCTTATACTAGAATTATTACTTTATTTTTAATTATAAATATAAGTATTATAAGAAGTAGATTATAAAGATTTATATATAATATATTTATAATTTATAATACTTTTCTAAAATCTTCTAGTCTAGATAATTAGGTAAGAAGAATTATATAAATATTATATTAAATTATAATTAATAACTAGAGTTATTACTAAAATTATTATTAAAATTATAATAAAAGTTATAACTAGAGACTAAGTAAGTAAGATTTTATATTATTAAATAAGTTATAATAATCTAGAGTAGAAGTTATAAGTAAAAATAAATAAATTATAATTAAAATTATAATAAGCTAGTAATTAAGAAGACAAGTCATGTTCTAGTTAAAAAAAAAATTATATAATTAAAAAAGTCTTATATAAACTAGGAGATTATAAATATAAATCTTAATAATTATAAAAATATTCTAGAAGTTAAAAGAGAATTAGTAATAAAGCTTATAAAAAAGATTTAACTTATATATTATTATAATAATAAAATCTTTAATAAAAAGTCTAAAAATAAGCTAAGTAAGAATATAATAATTATAAATAATAATCTTAATAATAATATTTATTAAGAATATTAAATATAATATAAAAATAAATATAAAGATTATAAGTCCTATAAGTTAATTATTAAATAAATAAGCTAGTTATAATATATCTTCTTAATAAGAAAGAAATATATAAAATTAATATTATTATTATATAAGAACTAGTAATTTATTATTATATAAGTATAATAATTATTTACTTATAAGTATGAAAAAATAAGTTTTATATTATTATTTAAGATTATAAGAAAAAAAAATTATAAATATACTTTTATATATAAGATTCTTAACTTAAAATTATAAATAATCTAATATTATATATATTATTTAAGTATATTAACTTTATATCTATATATAAGTATTATTTATATATATAATATATATAATTTTAGAGTAATATCTTATTAAGAATATAATTAAATTTTATAAAATTTATACTAGATTCTTATTAAAAGCTTTTATAAGAAATATTTAATAATAAAATATTTTAATCTATATTATTTTATATAAAATTTATAGAAATATAATAGAAGTAATTCTAAAGCTAATAATTTAATTATTATTATAATAAATTATAAGCTTAAGCTCCTGCTCTTTATTAATATAATTATTTATAAAAAAATTAGTATATAAATTATACTTAATCTAGCTTAGACTATTTCCTAGCTAGTAAACTAGCTAGTAAACTATAATTTATAATAAGATTAGTAGTATTATAAAATAAATTATATTTTTATTTTAATTAAGCTATATCTAAAGTTATTAATAATCTTAAGAATTATTTAATAAGATTAAATAATTATAAATTAAAGATTTTATTAAAAGATATTAGATATTATCCTGCTTATAATAAGAATAATTATAAATATTAATATAAAGATAAAAGAGCTAGTAAAAATACTAATTATTATAATTAATATTACTATATTAAAAAAGATTATTATAATATTTACTAGATTAAATTATATACTAGAAATAAAATAACTTAAGAAGTAAATATAATAAGTCTAGTAATATATAAAATTTACTAATACTAAGAAAATATAAGAAAAGTTTTAGTAAATTTATTATTATATAAATAAAGAGATAATTAAGTTATTAAAAAATATATACTAGGAATAAGTAAAAAAAGCTATTATTTTTATAAATAAGTTTTAATAATTAAGCTAGTAAGTATATTTATAAAATATTTCTTAATTTATATATACTTTTATATTAAAGAATAAAGACTTAATAATAAATAATTTAAATAAAAAAATAAGTTTTTTTAGATATATTCTTTTTCTAGAAATAAGTAATATAAATCTTATAAATATAATAAGATTTAAATATTTTAATCTATTATTAATACTCTAGATTTTTATATAAAAGATATATAAATTAATCTTATATATTATACTAGACAAGATCTTAGAATTAGATAACTTACTAAATTAAATATTATAATAAATATTTCTTATAATAAAGTTATATCTTAATTATCTCTTTAACTAGTATCTAGATATAAAATATTATCTAAAATACTTTTATTACTTTTAAAAAATAATTCTTTATAAATTAAATAAAAGTAATTATATAAATCTAAAATATTACTAGTTTATTATATTACTTAATATTATTAATAAAGCTTTAGAATTAATTATTATAATAAGAATTAATTATCTAGTAAAATAATATATATTATTATCTTAAAATTATATTAATAATTACAGGGATTATTCTTATAAATATATTTTATATTTTTTATTTAAATAAGTTTATATAATATAATAAGATAATTATTTTATAATATTTTTACTTACTCTTAATATCTTAAAAGTATATAATAATATATATTATAAATAATTTTTATATAATTTATATAAGTATTATATACTAGTAATTATAATTTATTAAATAAAGAGTTTTTTTATAAAGTAATATATTATTATTATTTTATAAGAAAAACTCTTTAAAAAAATTAATATAATTATAAGAATCTTATAAAGGTCTCTACTATTCTTAATTTTTTATTTATTTTATAATATTAATCTTTTTAAAAATATACTAAAAAGGATTCTAGTTCTTAAATATATAAATAATATTTATTTACTTATTTAAAATATTATTATATATAAAAAATTATATAAGACTATATATTATATATACTAGATATAAATAATAAGAATAAATACATGTATTAAAATTTTTTATAATAAAATATAGACTTATATATATAATATACTAGATTACTTATTCTAAGAAGCTTATATAATAATTTCTTATTTTATATAAAATATATTATATTTAACTTACTTATAAGATTAATCCTAATAATATAAAGCTTAACTAATTCTTATATATTTAAGAAATTATTATATAACTAATTAAAAGCTTATAATATCTTAGAATTTATCTTAATTTAAATCTCTTAGAAATTACTTATCTAGATTATATATATAATTATATTATATAGCTTATAAGAGTTTTTATTTTTATTATTAACTTAATATAAGAAGTCTTGTTAATTAATCTTTAATATATATATATAATAATTTTCATCTTATAAATTCTTTATAAAAGCTTTATATAACTAATTTAAAAATTATAAGAATATAAAAATATTAAAATTAAGATTATAAAAGCTCTAAAAAATATTTAATATAAAATATTATATTAAATAATAAGTATTTTTTATATAATATCTTATATTGTATTAAAGATATATCTTTATATATTATTATTATAAATATTAATTAAATAGATTATTAAGAATAGCTATCTATATATTTTTATATTATTATTTTATTAAATATTATAAATTATAAGAAATTATATTTTTATATAAAACTTTTATAATCTAGATATTAATTTAATTATATATTTTTTATAATAATTAAAGTAATAATTAATATAAGATTTTAAAAAGAATCTAGACTAGCTACTTATAATTAAAATAATTAATCTAATAATATTATTATTATAATAAGAGTTATTAAGTATAATTATTACTAGCAGCTAGAAGGAAGCTATTTAGTAATATAATTAAGTATTATATTATAAACTTTAAGCTTATACTAATAATAGTAACTATTAAGAGGATATAAAGATAATAATAGTCTTAATTATAATTATAGCTACTAGTATTATTACTATAATTATTACTACTACTAAGCCACTAGGCAGGAAGGTTATTTATATAATATATATTAATAAGCTTACAGAGATTACTCTTACTCTAGATCTTATTATATAAAACTAATATTAATATCTAATTATTTTTATTAATAACTAAGTAGTTATCTAAGCTCTTATAAATCTTAATTAATATTAATTAGATTAATATCTAGTACAGGATATAATTATAAAAATTAACTAATTTTATATATATAGTAAGTAACTTTATATATAATAATTACTTAATTATAAAGAGATTTATAATAATAAGAAAGCTAATACCCTAGCTAGAGTAATTATAAAGACTACTAGCTAGATAGACTTTATTTTATAAATTTATTTAATAATAATATACTACTAGCTCCTGTAGAATAAAGTAATTAAAATATAATAAATTATATAAGATTCTAGCTCTAAGAGCCTTTATATATAATATATTCTATTTAAATTAAGTAAAGATATTCTTAGACTTTATAATAAATTATACTAGATATATAATCTAATACTTATATAAATATAAACTAGGAGAATTACTCTTATTAATTATTATAAATTTAATTATATATCCTTGCAACCTGAGGCTATAATTAATTTAATATATATTTATTATATACTTATAATATATAGACTTATAATAAAAAATATTATAAAAAAATAATTATATTATAAATTATTATATAATTCTATAAATCCTAAAACTAGTATAATAGGTATATTAATTTATATTATAAATATAACTTCTTAACTAATTTAAAAGTCTGAAAAATATAATTATTATATAAGTTTATAATATAAATTAAGTAAAGAATATAAGAGATATCTTATAAGAAGAGTAAAAGAACTTACTAAGTAATTAAAGATTATAATTATAAGAGAAATAGTAAAGCTACAGGCCTTTTAGGACTAGTAATATAAAATAATAATAAGAAATATCTTAGGTATATACCAGGCAGTAGGCAAGCTTGACAGGAAGATAAAAAAATTAGATACTAATATAACTAGATCTTATAATAAAAACTAGGTAAAGATAAGTTAGTAGGTATCCCCCTACTAATAAGATTTATAAAGAAGTAAGCTATGTTACCAGGATAGGAATCATGATATTTATAAAGCTTTATATATATTAGTAGAGCTATATTAGTAATAGCCTGGCTGCTGAACAGACAACCTCCACCACTCAGCTTTAGGCTGACAGACGCGAGTATGAATATAATAATAATAATAATAATAATAATAATATTAGAGTTATATTATAAAGTGGTGTTTAGTGTGGTTTAGTGCAGGTTCAGTGTTACCACCATCAGAGCTCTGCCAGCTGGTGGGGAGTCAGATAATGAGGTAGGGCTTAGCCCCCTTGCCCCCTAATTGGTACTAGTCTATATTATATTAATTTAATAGCCTATAAACTAAGAATAATATACTGTCTTTATCTTTCTTATTAATTTTATTATTATTTTAGTAATAATAGCATGTTTATTAATTCAAGATCTTTTAAGTTATTTTTTATCTAGTATTTAAATATATTAACTACTAATTTTTATAGCTTTATATATCTCTTATATTTAATATATTCTTATTAAGAAAGTTAAGTTTTTATATACTAGAATAACTAATAACAGCTAATTAACTTACTGTGATAACTAATTTAATAAGTTTATTAGAGAATATAATCTCTTAATATCTACTTATTCCTATTTTTTAACAGAAAATAATTATTATATAATAAATTACTTAATTATTTACTAATATTTAGTTACTTTTCTAATATTTAATTATTAGCTTTTTAAATAAAAAATTAAAGTTCTTTTTTTTCTTTTAGATATTTTTATATTATTTTTATTTTAATATAAATTATCTAGTCTTATTCTTATTACTTAACTTGTTTTATTTAATTAAAATAAGCTTAATTATACTCTTTGCAAATCTAGTTTAAAAAAGTTTATTTTTTATAAATCTTATTTATTATAAGATTTAATAATTATAAATCAAGCTATTTATTTTATTAATTCATTTTACTTAATATATAAGGTAAATCCTTTCTAAATTATTAATCTTTTTATTATTTATTATTTTTCTTATTACTCTTATGTTTTTATTAATTTATTAATAATTAAATTATTAAAATAATTATAAATATTCTTAAATTAAATATTATTTTAAATTTATTAAAGAATTAGTTACCTTTAAATTAATTATATTAAACTTATTATAAAAAATAAAGAGATATAAGATTATATAGATCTTATAATAAATATATTATGTATTATATTTATTAAATTTAAATATTCTAATATTATATTATTTAATAGAAAGATAATTATTATTAAGAATTTATTAGTTAATCATTATACAATATAATATAATACAATAAAAGATTATAAGATTAAAATAAAGAGATATAAGTAAATTTAGACTAGAATATTACATATTCTTATATATATCTCTTAATTACTCTTAATTAATTATTAATAATAAATTATTTATATTAAATTTACTTATTAAAATTAATAAACTTTTTAATAACTCTTATAAATAAAGCTTAAAAATATATTATTATTATCAAATATTATTTATTATAAAATTATAATTATAATTAGTTATTAAATATATAAATTAACTAATAAAAAAATTATTTATATAAAAATAAACTGAAAATAATTAAGATATAAAATTTAAGTATATTATTTTATAATTTTATTGATTTTTTTAATTGAATCTTTAAGTATTTTATAATTATATAATAAAATAAATTACTTAAGATTAAAAAGAAAAATAAAAGAATCTTATTTTTTTATTTGTTAATTAAGTATTTTCAAAATTTACTTAAACTTAATTTATTAAGTAATTTATAATTATTAAAGATTATAAATATAATTTTAAAGTATTAATCTAATTTCTTAATTTTCTAATAAAAAAGAATCTAATAATAATTATTATATATTTAAGAACTATTATTTTATTAATAAATTACTTAATAAACTAACTAGTTGTATTAAAAATTAAGAGATTATTAAGTATTTTAAAAAAGTCTAAAATTATAAGAAGTTTAGAATTATATATAATTAAGTCTTAAAAAGTTCTAAAAGCTAACAAAGACCTTAAAAAAGAATATTATTATAATTATTATATTTTTTTATAAATTAATTAGAGTTAAAGATACTAAGTTATATATAAACTTATAATATTATATCTAATATTTATATTTATAATAACTTAACTATATTTACTAAATATACTCTAGTAAATAATCTAAATCTTATTATTTATATTAATAACATAAGCTTAACAATTAAAGATTTTAATATTATTAAAATAACTTTAATTAATTAATACTTTTATAATATTATTAAGCTAACATAAATTACTTATATATTAGATTTAATATTAATATTATATTTATAAGTAGAATTAAATAAGTAAGTATTTTCTTTAATTAATAACTTGATTATTTTAAAACATGTAATTCAAATATTATTTATATAATTAAGTAATTATATAAATTTATTTTAGTAGATTTATTCAATTTTATAATAAAATTTTTTTTTAATATAATTAATTATTATTATATTAGTCTATGTATAATCTTTTTATAAAAAGATTAGGAGATATAATTATTATAAAAATATATTTCTTTTAAAAAGTGTTAAGAATCCTAATCTTTTATTAACTAGATTACTAATTAAATTCTTGAAATTTCTTGCCTAAATTAAGCCCTTTTTAGCTTAACTTTTTATTAGTTACTTGTAACTTTATTTACTTTTATTTAATACTAATTTTATCAGGCTATTTAATAATAATAATAATACTTATAATAATTACTTTTAAAAATATAACTTATAGACTACCTGCCAGGGCGCCTAATAAGTTATAATACTACTTTATTATATTAAAAAACCTGGATATAATAACTAAATAATTATTTTAAATTAGTATAAGTAATCTAGTAATAACCCTGAATAATTTTAGTCTAGGAGTTCTTTACAATATATAAGAGATTACTTACTAAAGTAATAATATAATTATAAATAAAGTTTTTATAACTCTAGAGTAGGTCTTAATAAATAATACTAGCTTATATAATTATATTACTATTATCAAAAAGTTTATAAAGTATATTAAAATTAATATTAAGTAAAGTATTTAATAGGCAGATATATTATTCTTATTATAATTAATAACTTAGTAATAAATCTTTTAGACTAGCTAATAATATTAAGACTAGTTATATATTATAATTTTTTTTTTATAAAAAATTTTTAATCATATATTTATCTCTTAAGATATTAATTTGAAAACTTATTAAAAATTATAAGATAATAATTAAGTTTTAAGATTAAAAGACTTAAGACCAGTTTTTTAAGTCATAAATAATTAATATCTTATATGAAATAAAATAGGCTTAAAAATTATAGCTAGAGCTAATATTAATATAATACTAGTAGATAATATTCTTATAATTATATTAGTCTCTTAACAACTTAGTAACCTGACTAAAGTAATGCCACACTTGTTTAAGCTTTTAGACTCTAGAAAGTTATATTTAATATCATTAAGATCCTATCTAGCCCTTTTCCCCCGGGTTTTAAGGTTTTATAATTATAATATTATAAAAAAAGAGGCTAAAGGCACCTGTTAAAATTATAGTTATATAACTAGAGATAAAGAACTATAATCATAAAAACATTAATACTTATATAAATATAATTATTAAGAAAATGAAATAGCCTTAATATATATAAAACTTACAAAAAATTTATAATAATCTTCTTATAAAATCTTAAGATCTTATAAGTAAATATTATTATTATATAAAAATTATAAACTAATCTTATAATTAAAATTATATACTAGCTAACTAGATAATCTTATTATTTTATTCTAAACACAGAGATTATAAGAGTAATAATTAGATATAAATTTATATACTTATATCTAAATATATTAATTCTAGTTTTAAATATAATAAATAATCTTAAAGAATTACTACTAACTTAAACTTACTTATTAATATAATATAAAAAAGTAAATATTTTATATATATAATATATATAATTAATTATAAAGTCTTATATTTAATAAGCTCTAGCAAGACCTTATTATTTTATAAGTATCTTAAAATTAGAATTAATTTTTAATTACTAATTATATACTTATTAAAAATATAAATATTTATTATCTTACTTAGAAAATTTCTAGAATTAGAATTAATTATAATATAAAAAGATTTAAGATTATTAATAAGTTTAATCTTATATTAGTTATAGATAAGAATATAATAATATAAAAAAGAAACTAGTAAAACTTTATAATTATA
The DNA here is from genome assembly GCF_002847485.1 of Aspergillus campestris IBT 28561. Classification (NCBI taxonomy): domain Eukaryota; kingdom Fungi; phylum Ascomycota; class Eurotiomycetes; order Eurotiales; family Aspergillaceae; genus Aspergillus; species Aspergillus campestris. The sequence goes on along the minus strand of NW_020194336.1, from coordinate 3,273 downwards.
ATATAAATTATAATTAATATATTTATCTCTTAGACTAATTGCTGTGATTAATTGAATTTTAATTTTAATAAAAATTATAAAAAGATAATAAAGTAAGTATATAAGCTTATAAAAAATATATTCATTTTATATACTAATTATATAATAATAATATATTATAATTTAAAATTATAAGAAACAAATAATTAGCAAGTTTTTATAATAAAATTATTATTATTAAATATAAAAGATTACTAAGAATAGGCTTTATAATATATAATACTTAACTATGTAAGTATAATAATAAGAAAGTATTTATAAATAAGAAGTTATCTCTTTATCTTATAAACTAAATAAAATTCTAGTAAAGATTCTAATAAAAAAACTAAGTTTTATTAAGATATTTTCTTTCTAAAACTCTTATTAACAGACTTATCTAATATTAATATTAAGCTATATTCTGAACTTATAAAATTCTTACTTATTATATATTATAAAATTATTATAATAATTATCTTTATAATAATAAATAAAGTACTAGAGAATAATAGTATTTTAAATAATCTATAATATAACATTATTAATATATTAAAGATATAAGATATACTTAAGAATATATTTAATATATATATTTAAATAAGTGTCATGACTAGAAATAAGGGCTAAACGCCCGGCTCAGTATTACTAACTCCTATAAAAGAAAGTAATTAAAATATAATAAATTACTTAGAGCCCTAGCTCTAAGGATTTTTATATATAATATATCTTATTTAAACTAAGTAAAGATATTCTTAAGCTTTATAATAGGCTGTACTAGATATATAACTTAATACTTATATAAATATAAACTAAGAGAATTACTCTAGCTAGTTATTTTAATATATTTAATATTATAGATTTAACTACATGCCCCTATAGTCTAAAGCTATAGTTAGTTTAATATATACTTACTATATACTTATAGTATATAGACTTATAACTAAAAATATTATAAAAAAATAATTATATTATAAATTATTATATAGTCCTGTGAACTCTAGACCTAATATAATAAATATATTAATTTATATTATAAATATAGCTTCTTAGCTAATTCAGGGGTTTAAATAATATAATTATTATATAAATTTATAATACAGGCTAAGTAAAAGATATAAAAAATATCTTATAAGAAGAATAAGAGGGCTTACTAAGTAATTAAAAATTATAATTATAAGAGAACTAGCAGAGCTACAGGTTCTTTAGAATTAATAATATAAAATAATAGTAAGAGGTATCTTAGACTTATATCAGGTAACAGACAAGCTTAGTAAGAAGGTAAAAGTATTAAGAACTAATATAGCTAGGAATATAATAAGAAAAATAATAAGAATAATAAGTAATAATAGGTATTCTCTTACTAACAGTGTTCTATAGAGAAGCAAGCTGTACTAGCTAGAATAAGAATAGTAGTATTTATAAAGCTTCATGTATATTAATAGAGCCATATCAGTGGTAGTCTGGCTACTGAACAGACAACCTCCACCACTTGGCTTTAGGCTGACAGACGCGAGTATGAATATAATAATAATAATAATAATAATAATAAGAACTTTACTAAGATTATTTTTAATTTTAGTCTAATTACTTAATGTACAAGTCTTTATTATAGAATAATAATAATTTTAAATAAATAATTAAATTAAGTAATAAAAAAATAATTAATTAAATAATATTTTTTTTCTAGTAAAAATATATAAAAATTTTATTAATCTTTATTAATAAAAAAACTAGATTAATAATTAATTTATTTAATAATAATTAGTTATTTTAATATCTTAAAATTTTTATAAATCTTATTTAAATTTTTGTATAAATTTTAAGAAAAGTATATAAAAATTATTAATTATATAATTATTTAAATAAGATTAAATATCTTATAATTAAGTATTCTAATTTAAGAAAAATAATTTAAAAAATTCTTATTTTAGTATTTCTTATTATAAGTAATATTACTTTAAGAAAACTATTAATTAAATCTTATAACTTTAAAATAAGGATATTTCAAGAGCTAAGAAGATATATTAAAATAATTAATATTAATTAACTAACTTCTTATAATAACTAATTATTACGGAAACCTAATAAGGTTAATACTCTATGAAGGTGGCACAGCCAGGTAGAAGCTAAATACTAATTAGCTAATAAAAGAATCAAGAACCCTGCATAAATAAAGACATAGATTATATTATATAATATACTTAGAAATCTATTTTAAAAAGTATATAATAAAGTATACAAAGACAAGTATACTAATTAAATATATCTTATTATCTATCTTAGAAGATATATAAGAGAGTATATAAAAAAAGAATATATAAGAATACTTATTTACCTATATTTATAGTTTTAATTAATTATATTTAATAATAGTTTTAAGTCTGAGTATATATTTAGTCTAGTTTCTATTTATTTATACTTAATCTAAGTATTATATATATATACTTAGTATATCTTACTTCTCTTCTTACTTATTAGTTACTTTTAGATTATTAGATTATCTTATTAATTAATATAATTAATATAATTATTATAAGAGATCTCAGGTTAGTCTAATTTATTATTAATAATTAATAAAAAAATCACAGGATACTCTTTATCTTAAGATAATTTAAGTTATTAATATTAATATAATAAAAGCTTGAAGGGATCCTAAAATCTTAATATATTAAATACTAGTTAATATAAGTAAAGTCTTAGATTAACTTAAAAATAATTTAAAAAATATTATTATATTAAATAATAATAAAATAATTATATTAATCTCTAGAACTAGTAATAGAAGTAATTAAAAAGATATTAATATTAAGCTAACTCTAGTAAATATTATTAATATAATTAAGTAATTACAGGTATATATTATAATCTTAAAAAAATAACTTATAATTTATATTATTAAAGTTAAATTACTAGAGATATTTAATAATACTTATTTTAAGCTTTATATATTCTTAATATAAATAGATATATATATAAAGATAAATAAAGAAAGATTTACTATTAAATCTAATAAGATTATATTTATTATTATATATCTAAAAGATCTAGTATTTAATTAGTTTAAATCTTACATAAGAAACTTCTAGAATAATACTAAAAATAATCAAGATAATAAAACTAAAGAAGTATTTAAGAGTTATAATAATTTTAAGAAATAACTTTATATAATATTTAGAGATATTAATTTAGTTTAAAATACTAAATAAAAATTATAATAATTATAATAATTTAAGTTAATTAGCTAGTATACTTTAG